>NW_023425345.1:52638502-57638502 GCF_014108415.1 Molossus molossus | reverse complement strand
TGATATTAACACAGTATTGACATATAGGTGATTTAAGGGGAAAAAACCTTTTTCATATGGGTTTTGTGTATATGCTTAATAGTAAGGTGTTTTTTGTTTTCTTTTTTTTGTTTGTTTTTTTGGCTTTACCCATCACAAAGGGGTTACATTACAAAATATAGATTAGAGCAGAGAATTATTCCAAACATTTAAAAGTGGTACAATCAGAGTTCTATTTAAGTGTACAGTGAAAAAGAATGAACACTGCAGTCAGACTTGGATCCAAACTTGTGCTCGCTATGACTCTTACTCTATGAAGCTTTTGGAATAATTTAACCTCTCTGAGCCTCAGATTCTTCATCTATACAATCGGCTAACTCACCCTGGCCAGTGTTGCTCAGTGGTTAGTGTTTTCCTGTGCACCAAAGGGTCATGGGTTCAGATTCCTGGTCAAGGGTACGTACCTGAGTTAGAGGTTCATCCCTGGCCCAGCTGGGGTGAGTTTGGGAGTCAACTAATCAATGTATTTCTCTTACATTAATGTTTCTCTCTTTCTCTCCTCAAACCTCCCTCCCTCCCTTCCACTCTCTCTAAAAAGCAATGGAAAGAATATCCTCGGTGAGGATTAAAAAAAAAAAAAAAAATCGGGCTAACTTCCACTTATATTTAGGTTATTATGAGCACTCAAGAGGAGTGAATATAAAGTACCCAATAAAGCACACATTAGGGATTCTAACTGTTAAATCCCTTCCAAACCCTGCACCGTCCTTGACAGCTACTACTACCAAAATTTTTATTTTTATTTCAAAATTAGGATGAAGTAACTAGGACTAAGTAATTTAATATGTTATATTCAAAGTCATTTGATCACAATTTGCTTTTTTTAAAAATTTTATTTAGAATGCCTACTTGTATAAGTTAGCATAATTTTACAGATTATTAGAAAAATTCAATTGTCTCTGCAAACATAATAATAGGTTAGGAATAATAGATTAGAAATGTAATACATTACAAAACAGTAGCCTATTACTATCTGTACATTTACGATGCACCTTAAGGAAAAGAATTTGACAGTGTGCTGTACTTACACTGCAGATAACATACTTTTATTCTATTATACAAAAGTGACCAGTGGTAGTATGAATTTATAAATGGCCATTACTCAGAATATTTAACTTATATGTATATTGAGCATGCTAAAAAGTGAAAAAAAAGTCAACTGACATTCTGTGGCTCATCAGTTCAAATGTTTTGTGGCATTTTTCTTTAAATAGATTTTAATATTGTAATACTAAAATACTTTTACATGATAAATGCAGAAAGACAAAATTTTCTAAATATTTTAGAAAGTATATTCACATTCATTTTTGTCACGGGGTTCATGTGGCTCTTCTATGTTAACCATATTAAGGAGACACTGGTCCTATACAATTTTAATAGTCTTGTCTTCAAATAAAAACTGTAACAAAACAGTATGTTAAGAGTAACAAAAGGAAATTAAATATACTAAAATCACACAATAGGTAAACAAAATGAAACAAAATTACATTAACAGTGGCAGATTATCTATTTTTAAAGAACCTCTTTTTCCATGTAGTCAGAAGTTGAAATTACATGTAAACTTAGTGATTTCTATGTGTGTGGGTTCCCCAGCCCCACAGTGGTTCAAATTGGAAAATTTGGTATAAATGCTAATTTTAATATTTTAGTTCTGTACGTTTAACATAATTCAAAGTAATCTGCAGCATCATGCATGGCTCAAAAATAATGCCATTATCACCTTATGTCAAACAAACAAACAAAAAAAAACACTCCCAAATATTCACTACTCACTAGAAATGCTAAACACTGGAAAAATGAAATTTTATACATTTGTTTTCTTAAATATTTGACTAAGATATTCTTCAAAAAGTTAAAACTGCCTTTCACAGAATTTTGTGTGTTTATGGCACAAGTTGACACGCAAAACAGTGTGAATTCCATCAGAAAGGCACTGTTTACAATACTCAGAATAATCTGACAAGTCGACTTCAATGATGTGTGAGTGAAGAATATATTTGAAATAGGTAAATAGACAAATCCTTATAAAAGTACAGCATTACCACTGAAATATACTTAGCTATATAAAAGGAAATAAGGTGACAAAGAGAATGACCCTTTATGACACGCCTATAAACACTGAATCATATTATATAGTTCTGTAACACAAAATAAGTAAAAGTATTTTCTTAAAGGCACAAAAGCGTGAATACTACTAAATGAAGGTTGTTATTTTACAAGGCCAACTTTTTCAATGGAATGGTGACAAAGATTACGCTGTATCTTTATAAATGATACAAAAATGTACTAACGTGAAATACAAGTAAAATATCTATTGCTGAAATTTACTTATTTCACATGCCCTACTTATTTTCTTTTCTTGGGCCAGCTACACCTCACTAAATGGTGAATAACTAAAGACATAGTACATTTAACAATCAAAATAGAAATGCACATGTCAATAATTATTACCTAAATTTTCATGTGAAAAAAATAAGTTTTGATCAAACGAAAAAACAAACCAGGATATAAGGTCTTACATCTGAAAAACCATTATAAAGTTCTCAGACAACTAAGAACTGTAAATCAAAACTTTTATGAATCCCCATGTGAAGAAAGATTAATTCTAGGTAGAGAACATTCAAAGTCAATTACATATATGGCTAACTACAAAGTTAATTATGTGTTTTAAAGGATTCACATACTAAGCCTGGTATAAGTATTGGTCTAAAACTAAGCCACCAATTCCTGAGTTTTGTATTCAGTTTACAGAAAGGAACTCATACAACTAAAAGCATAAGAAGACAATTAGATTAGATATATGCTTTTAGTGTACAAGGAACAGTCATAAGTAACCCTGCTCTTTCTCATGAAATAGGTTTTGACTCCTTGAGTAATAAGAACCCATAACATTTGCCCTAAAAGGAAAATTAAAAAATAAAGAAAATAACTACATTTCCAGTCTCAGAAGACACTTAATACAAATAAACACTATTTAGACCAAATGTAAATAACCTACAAGTGGATAAGACTAAAACCCCAAAATGGGGTTACCAACAAAATTTTAAGTTTTCAGGGTTTAATGATGAAATGACTTTGTGATCAGCCAATCAAGATTATATAATATAAATTAAATACTCATTTAAACCATAAAAAGACCAAATTGTACAATATTTACAAAATATATATCAGTGAGTAGGCAGTTGAGCATACATTGGTAACAGAAAGTAAGTACAAAAATTATATTGACAAGTATGAAATACAAACAAAACCCCCCACCTGTTCTAGTGTAGTCATATTGTATCTGTGCTTACACTGAGTATAGGTACATCTTATTTACGTTCTAATTGATTAAAAAAATGTTTCACATGTACATATGGAATATAGCATTGTTTTGCCAAAAATACACAGGAAATGGCTCTTCATAAAACTTTGGGATATTAAAATAGCTATATTGGTTAGGGGGGGGAAAGGCAGGCTCTTTTTATCATTTTCAATTTTCATAATTTAGCAACCATTCCACAATTTTACATTTATCATGGCATTAAACAGCTAATTGTAATTTTACTTGTGTATAACAGTCTCTTTCTAGTGAAGGCAAATGTAGCCAGAGCAATTATTCTGACTTTATTTTCATTAAAAACCATTTCAAAATTGATACTTTCAGGACTCTTAAGATATATTTTAGAACATGTTCCTAAGCTTAACTTACATTTGCAAAAACTGCTTTTGAGGATTATATTTTTGTAAAAACATAAAAATATTAAACTGAAAAAATATTTAGGAAAAAGCTTGCCTCAGTCTGAACAAAAAGAATCTTGAAGAATTATGGTTTTTCAACAGAATAAACTTACTAAGAACCAAGGAGGAGAATAAAAAAATTAAATTTCAAAACTTGATGCTCTTCTTAGATGCTCAACTTATTGCACATTTTAAAGAAACCAATTTTATTGTACACATAAATGCCACCATACAAAGCTTCTTTTCTTATTGCCTTTCTCTTATTTGGCTTTTGAAGTAAAACGTTGGTTATAATTTCTCCTATTCTACTTATTCACTGAACACACTAGGGTCTAAATGAAAGCTAGAAAAAAGTTTTTCATAAAGAAAAAACATTATTTATAAGCATCTCATATGCCCCATAACAGCGATTTTCAACCAGTGTGCCATGGCAGGCACACTGGTGTGTTGCAGAACATTTTTTGTTTCCCCCGAAAGAATTTTTAAAACATGCAATACCTGACTATTTAGTCAGGGGCACTGACCTCTTTTCCCTTAGACTGTCAAATAAAGAAATGACAACAGCCAACACAATAATAGCTATCTGGTGTGAATGAATCAAAATTATACCTAGTTTTTTTTGTCAGATCAGCAAAAATATATTTTTTGGTGTGCCACAGCATTTTAGTAATTATTGTATGGGTGCCAATAGATGAAAAAGGTTGAAAATTGCTGCTGTATAAACATCTCTAGAATTTGGCCTGTGTTACTGAACTGAGTTTAAAAAAACAAAAGTAAGAAAAAAAGAATAGCAACCAGTTCTGACCACACTTTTATCAGCAAGTGCCTACGGTGGTATTATATAGGTATAAGAAAGATAAAATCAACAGATCCAAGTAGCCACATACCATTTTTATGTTGATATACACGTGTGTGATTTGTACCTGTATCTATAAATACTGAATTCGAGGGGGTAAAAAAATCTTGTGTAAACTTTTAAAAAAGCAAGTTGCCACCTTGTATCTCTCAATATATCAATTTTGACCACACTTTTTCTTGCTTTGTCTAAGACAGCTGAACTAGGTGTTTTGGAAATGATTTTTTAAAAAACAGTACAGTGTATTGAACTATTTATAATATGTCTATTATCCCATCATTTCCTATTTTATAATTTCTTATTGATAAAAGTTTGTGCCTGTTATGCAGAAAATAGGTTACTATACATCTATTTCTAATATTGATAACATTTTGTTATGACCATAAGTGCTATTTCTCAGAACATACTATAGAATACAAAGACTAC
Source organism: Molossus molossus (assembly GCF_014108415.1). Lineage (NCBI taxonomy): Eukaryota > Metazoa > Chordata > Mammalia > Chiroptera > Molossidae > Molossus > Molossus molossus. The sequence goes on along the minus strand of NW_023425345.1, from coordinate 57,633,461 downwards.
TTACTATCAGGTATACATAAAACACAATTGTGTGTACATGTGGATTTATTATACTCACATGTAGACACATTCTCACAAAAGCTAGAAATGTTCTGGCACTTAACACATAGTTCACTTTAATAATCACACAGAATATAGCTCTTGTTTCTGGTTAAAGATAAAAGGTATGAAAGGTCAATACCTCTGCATTTATCTCTATGGTTTTGTTTTAGAAATATTGTGATGTTTTAATTAAACCAAACAAACTTGAAAAGTGGTCCCAGGCCAAATCTGAGCATTCCAGTTCATTGATTCAAATAACTATTTAAACATGAAGTTTATTACGACTTGAAGCAAAATCAGGAGGAAAATGATGAAGTAGTCTTTTTGTTGCAGAAAATAATCCGTGGCAGGTGCACTTGAAACCAAATGATTTCGAAGAGCCATAATATTTCTACAAAGATAAGCAATAGTAAATTTTTCAATTATTTATCAAAAATGTTGTCACAGAACTCATAATTTGATATATGGCCACAGGGCACTTAATTACAGTAACAAAAGTAACTAGCTCAATCAATTACTACTGCCGATCAGGGAGCTGATTATGCTATGTGGAGCTAATATTAGGTCTTGTCTAAATCTGTATTTCACATTATACCAAATATAATTAAAGTTTGATGATGTAGAAATATATCATCTTCTATTATTACAGTGCTTTTAAAACAAAAATTTTGCTTCTTAGTTGGCTCACTAAGGTTCTTTATATTTACTTTTGGGACATAAATGTGAAACTGAAGAAAAATCCTAAATCACCCAGGAAAAAACTAATACAACAGATTTCATGACATTCACAACTTAAAGAATGCTCTAGAGGCATTTCGTATGCTAATAAAAATGTCAATTTAGTCATGAAGTGAGTTTAAATATCTCCATGCCACTCTAAATGCTTTTAGCTAAAAAGAACTAATGTGAAGACCTTTTCTTTTTCTGTCTTCTTCTATTAAAGTGTCTTACCAGTATAGAGAAAGAAAAGGAGGCAAAATGAACACGTAGGCTCAATTCATAAATATAATTAAATTAGAAAACTTGAGCACTTTATATTAGGGCTAGTGATACCAAGATGCAGAAGACAGTCTCCCTGCTCAATGGGGTAAACAGACACATACAAAAATAACTGCAGTGCAGTAAGCACTCAAAAGGAATGCATATAGAGCTAAATAAGCTTAGTGGAGGGATTAATAACTCCACAAGGCAAGATGAATAATTAGACATATTACAAAAAGGGTGGCATTTTAGTCATATTCTGAAGGATAAATGAATTTTTATCCGTTTATGGGCAGGGTGGAAAGAAGGGCCATCTAAGAAGTGGATTCAGTGTGGGCAAAGACCCAAAGATGCGAGAGCTGAGTATATTCGGAAGATGTGAGGGGTTTCATAGGATTGGAGCATGGAACAGGTGTAGGGAATGGCAGGAGATAAGGCTGTGAATGAAAACAGCAACCAAATATGAGTCACAACATCACTATGAAGAGAGTAAATATATTTTAAAAAATCCTCCAGAACATCTAGCACTAAGTACTGAATATACCAAAAATTTAATATTAAAAATTTTAACATCTGATCCAGCAATGGGAGGCAATCAATCTTAGCAATGAAGCAGGGTAAGCGTCCTTTTCCCTCCAAGGAACTGCGCAGATGTAATGACCGCTAGCTGCAGGATCGTGGGAGGTGTGTGTGGGGGAAAGGTCTGGGACTGCCAGTGGAGCATATCAAGGTCTCACTGTTATGAAAGTATTTCAGTATTTCAACAACTGGTGCATTGCAATTAAATATTAGCCATGAACAAAGGAGACTGCAGAAGCTTGGTTAATGGACTTTCTCAGAAACCACACCACTTCCACATCCAGCCCAGCTACATTCCTAGTATGCTACAGCAATAAGATAAAGACATTCCAATTTCACCCTCACAGATGAGAAAAAGCAACCCCAGTCCTTCTCCCAATCAGTACTCTAATGCTGAAAGAATTTCATGTATTTCAGTCATCAGGTGGCAGAAGCCAAGGTCCTATTTTAGCTTAGCAACAATATTAAAAATGTAAAGTTTGCCTATGATTTCCTATGTAACAGGATTCTTTAATTCTCTGGACTCAAACGAATAGTCATTATATATTACCTTTTAATTTCTTCCTGTGTTTGTTTTATAGATTCGATGGAATTTTGAATATCTCCCAATTCGATCCCTTTCTTTCTTCTTGTACTTGGTTTTACTGATTGAGCTAAAAGAATATTTAGAATAAACTTTGTGAAAATAGTGAACATATTTAATTATAAACAATCTACATTTAACTTAATGATTCTAATGGGATAAAACATTTCCCAGGCACCATTAACATAATAATATAAATACTTTGAACCTTTGAAGTTTCAATCACATCATTCCAAAATTAGAACACTATAGATTTATTTAAAGTAACCACAAATTAGTTAAATTTTGGATGGCATCTGTTTTATTTTTGAACTAACTTAATAGACAAAAAAATAGCTCATTAAAATACATATGTTAATTTGGGGAAGGTATTTACTCTCTTCTGTCTCTGGCCCATTTGCCTACATCTGAGGAAGTCAGCTTTTTGAGCGCCCTTTTCAGTTTTATATTAATAAATGTTATGTTTATTCCTCTAGTCATCCAAACTTTAAACCTTTTTAATTGGTTTTGATACCTTTTCTACAAATTTTTATTGTCACCAGCAAATCTTATTGTTTTTTTTTCCAATTCCCCTTATATATATCTATTCCTTCTTTTCCATTTTTGTTCAGATCTTAACCTCTCTCCAGGTCTCCAAGTTTCTCATTTGTAAAATTAGGATAAATAACACCCAAACTTCATATGGTTGTAGTAAGGTGTGTTTAACATCCAGATTCGCACACTTAGGTACTCAGTAAATGGCAACTGATACATTATAGGTAACATTGTGGAGGGATAAGAGAAGAGAGTGAATTAAGGAGCCAAAATATCTGCTTATATAACATATATACTGCCTTATGGGATATGTGGCCTTGGGCAGGTTACCCTGTGTTTTAGTTTCCTTCTCTCTAAAATGAGAACAACATTGTAACACTCTCTCTAGCACATGGGAACCAATAAACTCCTGCTTTTAAACCTTTATTCAGTTTATTCCTCTTGACTCTAGTAGCTTGTCCCCTACCTTCATTTCTCAAGTCTTGATTGTTCTAATTTATTATAAATTCATCAAGGTTGTGCTAAGAACATTCCCTCAAATTGAATTCAGCTACCTTTCCTTTCAACTCTTAACTATTTTTCTTCTACTAATTTCCTGGCATTTATCACATATTCACCTCTAGTGTTATCTCTGTAAAAATGAGCTTCCCAGTTTAAGGTGAGCTAAAGGACTATGCCTTTATAAAAAACTTTATTTTCTCATAGTGTCTCAGACATTACCTTAATCCTTTCTTGATTATATCTCAGTGTCATTCAACAAAGTTTATATATTATTTGACTTGAACAAGAATGACGCATTAGTTAATTTAGTCCTTAATTTTGATATAGTTATATTTTTATTTGTCTGTGACTTCTAAACACCACAATAATTGATTCTGAGAATGAAAAACCTTTTTGAAGCACGGAACTAAGCTCAAAGTTCAAACAATGTTCTGTATTGAATCTATGAAGCCATCAACAGTATTTCAGAAGCTAATAAGGCATAAGAGCCACACTACAGTGTGGTTCTTGATTTGCATGTTTCCCCCTTTTTTTTATACCCCATGACTTTACCTATGGCCTGGTCTTGAAATTTATTTATTATCTAAAATAGAAACCATCACTGCCTCCACCAAAACTTTTACATATCTTCTAAAGTTAATATAAAAAAATTTTCATCTATCAAACATGGTATAGTAATATCCTTTTAAAAATTTAGACTCTAATAGTGAACAATCTGCAATAAATATTTTTACCTTCGCTTCCAGATGAGTCCTGGATATCAGGTTCTGGGGACGAATAGCCTTTTGCCACTTTCTTCTGTTGCCTGGTTGGTTTATGTTTCATCTTTGGGACACTAACCTGAAAAAAATCATGCTATTATGTGAATTTGCACTGAATTTTATAATTGAAAACCAATGTACAACTGTCAAAACTATCTGTTCAATGGTACAATATTTAGACATAACAACAAAGATGAGCCCTTGTCACTGTGGCTCAGTTGCTTGGGTTTCATCCCATGCACCGAAAGGTTGCTGGTTTGATCTCCAGTAGGGGAGGTGCTGGAGGCAGTCGATGGATGTTTTGCTCTCACACTGATGTTTCTCTCTCTCTAAAAATTAATTTAAAAAAATTTAATAATAAATAAAAAACAAAATAAAATAGTTTGATTAAAAATTAACAAATAAGGCCCTGGCCAGTTTGGCTCAGCGGTTAGAGCGTCGGCCTGCGGTCCGGAGAGACCCGGGTTCGGTTCCCGCTAAGGGCACGTTCTTCGGTTGCAGTTTGTCCCCGGCCTGGTCGTGCGGGTGGCAGCCACTCGATGTGTCCCTTCACATCGATGTTTCTCTCTCTCTTTCCCTTCCTCTCTCTCCCTCCCACTCTTTCTGTACAAAAAATGGAAAAATATCCTCGGGTGAGGATAAAAAAAAAAAAAATTAACAAATAAGATATAACATACTTATATAATACAATTATTTACTTTAATGTTTTTTATCCTCACCCAAAATATGTTTATTGATTTTAGAGAGACAGAAAGGGAGAGGTAGGGAATGGCGGGGCCGGGGGAGAGAAAGAGAGAAACATTGATATAAGAAACATCTATCAGTTGCCTTCCATATACACCCAGACCAGGGATCAAACTTAGGTATACGCCCTGACTGGGAATTAAACCTGCAACCTTTTTTTTTTTTTAATTCGGATAGAGCAGGAGGGAAAGAGGGAGGAAGAAAGAGAGAGAGACATCGATGTGAGAAGGACACATCTACTGGTTGCCACCCACACAACCCCAACCAGGGCTGGGGACAAACTGCAACCGAGGTATGTGCCCTTAGCAGGAACCGAACCCAGGACTCTCTGGTCTGCGGGCTGACGCTCTAACCGCTGAGCCAAACCGGCCAGGAAAAACCTTTAACCTTTTGGTGTATGGGATGACACTCCAACCAACTTAGCTACTTGGCCAGGGCTGTTTTATTTAATTTTAATAGAAAATATTACTTTGGCACAAATATCAAAAAGTATACAATGAAAAGTTTCCCTCCCATTCCTGATCTATCCCCCTCCCATAAATACATACACTGCTATTATGTTTATCCTTCAAAAGACATTTTAATGCAAATACAAATATAAATATAGATCTCCCACTTTTCTAACTGCACCAATTAGTAGCTCTAGTTGAATGTTAAGCAACAGTGTTCTTTTTAACCATGCTTATCTTGTTCCTAACATATAAACATTTCTACTGAATGATGTTGTGTTACCATCAACTAGGACTAAATTTACCTTAGAATAATAAACTTTAGACTTTATTCTATTAAGAAGCTTGCATTTTTTGGAAATAACCCTTAAATTTAAAAACTAAAATGCAAGAGAAGAAACTAGGATCAGAAGGGCAAGGTAATTTACATGCTTAGAAAAAAAGGAAACCAGTACTCATATGCCTTTAACTCTATTCTTACTTATTTACTGTTCTAAATAGGAACTGTCTCCTATTATCCATTCCTTGAAATAATTTTGCAAAATATTATTCATGTGCTTAAATAAAATTTTCTATAATTTTATTATAGAAAATAAATAATAAGGAGGCAGGTTGTGTATTCAGCCTACATTGTGTCCTGGAGACTTAGAATTGTGTAACATTTAGAAATTTAAGTCCACATTCTTAGAGTAGGTTCAAATTAGAAATTGATGATGACTGGTGAGAAGCTATTTAAAATGACAAAGAGATTCAGCAATCCAACTCTAATATACAAAGGTTTACTGTGATCAGTAAGCTCTACCTTTAGGAGGAAATGCAGATGACCTGTGTCTCATGTTAGTGTTGATAAAAAGAAAGAAACATTTAAGTATTTTTTTAAATTTCTAAATTATGATAACATGTGTGTGTATATACATACACATATACAATAACTCTTGCCATTTTAATAATTTTTAAGTGTATAATTCAGTAGTATTCAGTACATTCACAATATTGTGTAACTATCACTGTTACTTCCAAAACATGTTCATCATTCCAAAGAGACTCTGTAATGATTAAACAATTACTTCTTTCTTCTCCTTCACTCAGTCCCTAGTAAAATTGAATCTATGAATTTACCTATCTTATATTTTATATATATGGAAGTTTTTGATAACTGATTCAATCTCTTAACTTGTTATAGGTCTGTTGAAAATTTCTATTTCTTTTTGAGCCAGTTTATAGAATTTATGTGTTTTTAGGAATTTATCCATGTCATCTTGGTTACTTAACTTGCTGGCATAAAATTGTTCATAGTGTCCTCTTATAATTCTTTTTATTTCTGTAAGATCAGTAGTAATGGCCCCACTTTAATTTCTGATTTTAGTTATTTGTGTCTTTACTCTTTTTTACTTAGTCTAGCTAAAGGTTTGCCAATTTGTTGACCTTTTCAAAGAACCAACTTTTAGCTTCATTGATTCTCTCTTGTTCTTCTATTCTCTAGTTTGTTTATCTCTGTTCTACATTTTCTTCCGCTAGCTTTGGGTTTAGTTTTTATTTTTTTCTAGTTTCCCACTATTACATTAAGCTATTGAGATCTTTCTTCTTTTTGAATGTTAAGCATTCACAGTTATATATTTCCCTTTGAGCACTGCCTTTGCTGCATCTTACAAGTTTTGGTATGTTGTGTTTTTGTTTTCATTAATTTAAGTGTTTTCTAATTTCACTTGTGATTTCTATTTTGATTAATTGGTTATGTTCATTTCCACATATTTGTAAATTTCCCACTTTTCCTTCTGTTATTAATTTCTAGCTTCATTCACTGTGGCTAAAAAAATTACTTTGAATGTTTCAATATTTTGAAAAAAATAGAGACATGCTATATGCCTTAACATATGGTCTATCCTGGAGAATGTTTCATGTGCACTTGACAAGAATGTATATTCTGCTGTTATTGGGTAGACTATTCTACATATATCTGGTAGGCCTAGTTGATTTGTGTGGCTCAAACCTTCTGTTTCCTTACTGATCTTCTCTCTAGATGTTCTATTCATTAATAATTAGTTGTGTCTTGAGATCCAATGTGTGTCTCTCGTAGACAACATACAGTTGGATATTTATCTTAATCAATTCTGCCAGCTTGCTTTTTGATTGGAGAATTTAATCCACTTATATTTAATGAAATTAATGATTAAAAAAGACTTCTGCCATTTTACTGTTTTCTGTATGTCTTACACCTCTTTTTGTTCCTCATTTCCTCCATTACTACCTTCTTTAGCATTTAGTTGATTTTGTTTTATAGGGAATTGTTCTGAATACCTTTTTATTTCCTTTTGTACATGTTTCAGATATTTTCTTTGTGGTCACTATGGGGATGACACTTACATCCAAATTTATAACAATCTATCTTGAATTGATACCAATTTAATTCCAATAGCACACAAAAACGTTGCTCCTATATAGCTCATCTTCCATCCCTGTATGTTGTTGTCATAAATTATAGTTTTATATGCTGTATGCCCAATAGCAGACTTGTCATTATTATTTATTCATTTTTCTTGAAATAAAGAGCAAAGTTATACATTAAAACTATAACAACACTGGTTTTTATATTTGCCTATTTGTCTTTACTGAAAATCTTTATTTTTCATATGGCTTTGAGCATCATTTCAATCTGAAGAACTACCTTTAACACTTCTTGTGTGACAGGTCTAGTGGCAGTGAACTCTCTTGGCTTTTGTTAATCTGGAAATATCTCAATTTTTTCTTCATTTTTGAGAGACAGTTTTACCAGATACAGAATTCTTGGTTGCGAAGTTTTTTCTTCCAACATTTTAAGTAAGTCATCTCATGCCTTCTTATCGAGGATCCCTCATATGTGACAAGTTGCTTCCCTCTTGATGCTTTCAAGGTTCTCTTTGGCTTTTGACAGTCTGCTTATTATGTCTTGGTGTGGGTCTCTCTGAATTTATCCTACTTGAAATTTGTTGCACTCCTTAGATCTGTAGGTTCATATCTTTTACTAAATTTGGGAATCTGGAGGACTGCTTTCTTAAAATATTCTTTTGCTTCTTTCTCTTCCTCTATTATTTCTGTGACTCCCTTAATGCATATGATGATCCACTTAGGCTCTGTTCACTTTTCTTTCTCTTCCTCAGACTAGATAATTTCAAATTGTTCAATTTCTAAATTTGCTGATTCTGCTGTTGAATATCTCCAGTGAAGTTTTCATTTCTATTATTGTATTTTTAAGCTTTAGAATGTGTTAGGTTCCTTTGTATAATTTCTTTTTAATGCTATTCTGATTTTGTTAATACATCTTTTTCTTGATTTCCTTTAGTTCTTTGTCCCTATTTTCTTTAACTCTTTGAGGATACTGAAAACAGTTGTTTTAAAGTTTTTGTCTGGTAAGTTTGATGCCTGGACTTCATCAGGAATTGTTTCTGTCAATTTGTTTTATCCCTTTTAATGAGTCATACTTTCCTGTTTCTTTGTATGCCTTATAATCCTTTGTTGAAAACTGGACATCAACATATTATAATGTGGTAACTGGAAACAAGATTCTTCACCTTCCCCAGGGTTTGCTATTTTCTGGATTGTTGAATTTGCTCAGTGAATTTTTCAAACTAGTTTTGAAAAACAAACAAATGAACTGTATTCCTTGTTGTGCATGGTCACTAAAATCTGTTTCTTAGATGTGTTAAACTAGTATTCTGACAGAGATTTCCTTGAAAATTAATAGCTAAACAAATAAAAATAAAAGACAAAACCAAAAAATACTCTCCCAATCTTAGAATGACTCTATGCAGGGGCACTCAATGTTAATACCTGGGCTTGCAGGTCTTTTCTCAGCATAAATATCTTGCCTTGGACATTTGCATGGCTTTCCAAATTTCCCTGTACACATGGGGCTTTTCAATGCTCTAGTTTGCCAAAGATTCTTTCCGTAGCTTTTGTTCCTGGGCCTTATATGATCTATTGTATATTTCAGTGGTAATATTTTGACCTGAGTATCTGCAGTTTGTTAGTTTAGTTTGTAATGCTTCCACTCATTGCCTACAGCCCATCTAGCTGAGCTCTGAGTTAGATGAAATAGAAGAGACATGGGTCCTGCGTAAGTACTTCAGGTAGCCCCTGACAGATTAAAATAGATGTACAAAACAATCTGTGAGTAAAGTCTGCTCTACTCCTTCTGGAACCAGAACTCACACTGGGGATGTGGGAACCTGCCACTACCTCAGGAAGGGACTGAGGACAGAGCAAGTGAAAATGCCTTTAAGCTTTCCTATTGCTTTGAAGTCATCTCTTTCTTGATTCAGTGTTCATTTAATTACTGCAAACCTCTGTTTACAAGAGTTCTGGGAAATTTGGTTCTCACAGTTTCTGCTTGCTTTTCTTTGTTTCTTTGGGTGGGGGATAAGAGCTCAGACCTGCCTATCTGGCCATTTTGCCAACAAATATTTTAAATTTTGAAACCACATTTTAAATGTTGGTGGCCAAAAATCCTAGTAAAAATGTAAAACATTTATATGCCTAGCAGATATAGATACAATTTTATTACATACCATTGGAGTACGATGTTTCACTTTGGTTTGGATAACACCATCTTTTTCAAACTGTATCATATCATTAAGTGGGTCCCATGGTCGAGTACTACATAAGCAAACAACACCATTTGTTTAATGACTAAACAAAACACTCAAAAGCTTTTTCAAAGTTTAGATTAGGTTTTCTTTAATAATTACAAACCTAACTGTAAGATTAAGATTTGTCACATCTAGTCTTCTAATTATCAGCTTATTTTATAGACTACTATTATGGAGTAAAATTTATAATTAATGGAACATCAAGTTTAAATGACATACATACATATATATGTGTGTGTGTGTGTGTGTGTGTGTGTGTATATATATGTGCCGTATATACATATGGCTTAATAAAAAACTAACAACAAAAATTCTAGAAATAAAGGCAACAGATTATGCTGATAATTACTTACTCTGCAAACTTGTAATGCCATTCTCCTGTGAGTGGATCAAGTTCAAATAACTTGCAAGTCCACTCTTCATTTTTTGTTTTCCGATCTCTGGTAGATTGTCTTTGAGCTTCCTCTAAAATGTACTTCTCTTGAGTAGCTTCTGTTTGGTCTTTCGCATTTATGGCTCGAGTTACTCGCTGCCAAAGTCTAATACAGATGCAAAAGCAATATAAAAAGACAACAGAAAATCAAATCTACACTGAATAGGTTTAAATCCCCCTGGGGGAAAGTGACACTCATGTGGGTTTTTGTCTTCGATGAAGCTTGTACTGAGATACTTATAAATGAGTGCAGATATAAAAAGTGGTCCTTGAGTAGAGCAACACAGTGGAGACTAATTTTTTTTTCCTGGCAAGAGAAATGTATTACATGGGCTCTTAAACAAGTGGCAATAAATGGTGCTGATCCAAGATGACAGGAATGTAAATAAAGGCTCAATAATCTAAAGGTTTAACAAGCTCCCCAGAAGATTCTTTTTTTTTTGTTTGTTTGCTTTTTTGTTTTTAATCCTCACTCAAGGATATTTTTCCATTTGTCTTCAGATATAGTGGGAGGGAGGGAGGGAGGGAGAGAGAAAGAGACTTCAACATGAGAGAGACACATTGACTGGTCACCTCCTGCACAATCCTGACCAGGGCCAGGGACTAAACCACAACTGAGGTATGTGCCCCTGGCTGGAATAGAACCTGCGACTCCATGGTCCACGGGCCAACGCTCCAACTGCTGAGCCAAACCAAACCGGCCAGGGCTCCCCAGAAGATTCTTATAAATACTATTTCAGACCAACTGGCCTCAAAGATCCAATATTGTAATGCCATGCTTCTCAATCTTGAATGTGGGAATTATCAAGGAACTCTTAAAATCAGAATCTCTGGTAGTGGGCCCATGTATTTTTTCTTTTAAATGTTTCCCAGGCGATTTTAATGTGCAGCTAGTGTTGAGAACCACTGATTTACCAGAAAAGACTACTATGGTAAAATCTTTCCCCCTAAAGTTTAATTTTATATCATAAAAATGTAATATCTATATTCCACTAATCTGGGAAGATAGCATGTTGGGACTGAAAGAACAAAGGCTTTGGAATTAGACTTTGGTTGAATCCTAGATCTGCCACTTCTGGGATGGTGAACTTAAAGTTACTTATCCTACCTGAGACTTGTTTTCTTCATTCTTAAAATACAATAAATTATGTTTACACCTCAAAACTTATTGTATACCTTGGAAAAGTTTCACTCTGAATGAAGAACACCATGTGGTTACAACTGAAACGGAATTTTAAGACTAGTACATACATATTAGTCCATCTTTGACAACTTCAATATATTTTTTTTAATCCTCATCTGAGGATACACTTCCATTGATTTTAGAGAGAGAGGAAGAGAAAGGGAAAAGAGAAACATTGATGTGAGAGAGAAACATTGATCAATTGCCTCCCGTATGTGCCACAACCTGGGTAGGTATCGTGACTGGGATTCAAACCCACAACCTTTCAATGTACAGGATGACGCTCCAACTGAGCCACACCAGCCAGGCCACAACCTTAATTCTGAGCGCAGAAGACAAGTACACGAACACTTGAATCCCATTAGAGAGTATAACACATATGACAACATGTAGTGAGGACTAAACTGCATAATATCTGTACAGGACCCAGGCTGGTGTCTTTTACATGGACGCCCCCTTCTCCTAACACAAAGAAATACAGTAAGCATAAAATTTGTCAGTGTGTATAGAGTATATTTGGTTCAAAAGTATTATAAATCTAGCAAGAATTTCACGACTTTAAGAGCAGCAACTATGGCCGTAATTGTTACTAAAGTAATGCAAGCCCTGTAGAAGTCTGCACATGCAGTGGCATTATTCATGTATTTTAGAAAAATGAAATAAAGTAGACTTTGTGCCACATCCTCCACCTAGAGTCCTATATGCCTTACCCAGGTCAGAAAACAGCTGCCAAATAAAACCCAAGAATCTTTACTTAGTCCCATAACTGTATCCAGACAAACTAGAAGTTCAGTTCTAATAGGCCCTGGAGCAGATAAGAAAGAGGAAAAATAGGAAGTTTTATCGTTGAACTGCAAAAAAAATCATGATTTGTATTATATTTACTTGACATTTACATAAACTAAAACAGAATCCTGTCACATCTCACAAATACTAAACTATTTTGCTGAATTAAAATATGACTGAAAGCAGAGGAAAGTGACCACACTTTTGAAGGATTAAAAATATACTCTTTATCATTATGAAATGAGCTGAAAAATGGTATACTTACTTCTCTGATTCAAAGTCTCCCTGCTCTTCAAATTTTACAGTATGCCTTATTAATCTCCATTGTTTAATGTCTGGTGTTGGATTCCAGAAAACCTCTGAATTATCAGTCTTTTTGTCATTAATAAAAACTTCACTATCCTATATTTAAAGAAATTAAACATTAATGTAGAGAATATCTTTATTTAAAAGATGATTATATAGTATAGTACTATATACTATAATACTTCCTGATACTTAATCCCACAGTTAAAAACATTTAAAAACAAATATAACCAGTACTTTCTAAAAGCCCCAAATCTTTTTGTCATTTTTAGAAAAGCAGTAAGATTAAACATATAATACTATAATTTTAAAATTTTACTGAATACGTAGGAAGTTCGAGAGATTTCACGTTTTACTTATAAACAAATTTCAAACAGTTCTTTGCAGAGCCTTGCAACCATCTCTGAATTGCCAAAGGGGACCACAGTGTTTGCTAACAGCTACCAGGAGACGCAGTGTGTAATAGTCATTTACACTCAACATATGTAGAAAAACCTGAAAAAGCCTTTTCTAGCATTAAAAATTTGAGCACAATCTAAAAATTTTCATTAAAAAACATTTTAATATTTTACAAATAATATTTAGATAGAAGTACATTTAAAATATTACAGAGGGTATGTGGCCTCATAGAGTCTTAGATCCAGTTTCATTTTCTTACATCTTATTATTTTCTGCTTATCATACTGTATAAAATAGTACACTCAATGTTCCCAGTGACAGTGTGACTAGACATCAGCATGATACGATTCTTTTTATTCATTTAAACTTCGCTTAACAAAATTACATAGATGTGAATTTAGGTCAACAGAGAAGTAAATAAAGACCATTGTTCTCATTTACTACAACAACCTTTCTGTGTCCCTGCAAAGGAAATAGAACTGAATTGGGAATGCCCCTTCCTCCTAGGTGGAAGGCAGTATAAAAGCACAGCCCTGGAGCCACAGAGCCTAGGCTGGAACTCTCACTCCACCATTTATTTTCAATAAATGATTTCTGTGCTTTAGTGTCCTCTGTAAAATGGGGACAATAACAGTACCCACCACATAGAGTTAATATATTAAATATTAAATGAGCTAACATGAGGAACATTTTTAAACAATGCAGTACATAGTAAGTGAGATATAAGTGTTACAGATTTAAAGTTTTAGAAAGGTAAAATATTATGTACAACTAGATATTATTGGTAACAGAACAACACCAAAATATTTGTCAAGCTGAAGCTTATGTTAGATAGTGATATTTGCAATGGAATGAGTTTATAAAATGTGGTTGTTAATTTTTTTCCATAGAATAAAATTCTTTTGTTAAGCTAAAACATAAAAATACTTACCCAATGGCCTTCCAAAGTAGCTAAGACTTCTTTTCCCAGTTTAAGTTTCCCTGATATTTGATTAACACAGTCACTACTTCCTAAAAATGGCTTTTAAAAGAGAAAATGTTAAATAAACATTTTGCTTTTAACTTATATTTAGATACAATGTAGACAAAAACAACAGAAAAAGTAACTGCATACTTATAATGCTGTTGAAGGCACAAATGATAAATACCGACTCAAATTTTAGTCAGAAATGTCCAATAAAAGGAAGTCTGTAATTTGTTGCTATGGAAAAAATAGGTTTAAAAAACACAGACTATGTGAAGTTCAAATAAAGTTATTAAGAAAGATCACACTGATATAACTAACTCAAGATTGTGCTCTATCAATGTTGCAATATAGAAAGCAAAAATAACTCAGTAAACCTAAAGGGCTTAACTTATCTATTAAAAGAAATAACACCCCCCCCCCTTCAAAATAAAACAGTAAACTACTCAATACAAGAATCCCTCTAAAAATTAAATTAGAAGTACACTTTGAGTTACTATGTTGCATTACTGATGTTTCTCCTCTGTGACAAAATGTTGGTGCTCCAATTTAATCCTTAAAGGTGTCATAAGTTACTTAAGACCTTTTTAGTCATGATTTTCAAATATTATTATCACCATACAAATAAATTTGTTATGAAAAAAAATCAAACAAAGGGCATTGCATCTAATAATAGTTTAAGAGGTCCTTTTTATTACAGAAAAGTTGCTAATTAGCTGAGTCTCAATATGGATGCCAATAATAAATATTAAATAGTACATAGAAATATTTTTATCTGAACATAATGCAGTCTTATACCAACAACGGACACTGTGAAGGTCTTAACTTTCCCTTTCACTCTAAGGCAGACAGGATTTTCCAAAGACTGTCTCAAGCATATCTATCCTTCCCCCTCCAGTCCACATGCTCTTCCTCAGTGGTACTTTGCCATCCTCCCCCTGAGAAGTGGAGTCTATACCCTTGAATTTGGGTAGATTTATAATTCTTCAACAGAGGGTGGTAGAAGTGATATCATTTGACCTTTGAGGCAAGGTCATGGATGGTGATGCAGCTTTCACCTTACTCACAAGGACACTTGCATTTGGAACCCTGAGCTGCCAGCTGGTTAGTCTAATTGTCTTGAAGCTGCCAACTGGCTGTGAGCAAGCCAGGCTACATGGAAAGGCCACGTATACCGGTGTTCAGATTAGCAGTCCTGGTCCTTCAGTCATCCCAACCAGGCATCAGCCACATAACTAACTGATGAGCCTTCAGATGGCTCCAGGCCCCAACTGTTGAACCACTCACGTAACCTGCAAGTCTTCCCAAACAGAAGCCCCAGATATGACGCAGCAGAGATAAGCCATCTCCAATACATTCTGTCCAAATTCCCAACCCATAGAACCCCTAAGGATCAGAAAATGGTTCTTTTTAAGCTGGTGAGTTTTAGAGTAAACTGTTAGGCAGAAATAGTAACTAACAATTCTATCTTAGTGTACATAGCTATAGCTCAAGCAGATACATCGTTTTTAGTATTGTGTAAAGCAATGTTTAATTTACTGAAAAATTTCCATCTATTTACTTCTTAGATCTCATCTCTTATATAATGCCAACCATTTTATTAATTAAAATAAAAAATGATGGCTTTGTGATTTAGCTCTTCCAAGGATGCCCTTTTATGAATTCTGTCCTTATATTTAGTCTTTAATTAGAAACTAAATTGTGTTCTTTGTTTAATATTTATATCACAGCTTCTCTTTAATTAGGTGATACCTCCTATTATTCTCTACTAACCTTTAGTTTAAATTCAAGTACTGCACTGTATCCAGTTTTTTGACATGTAATATTGACTGTTCCACCAAGCTCCAGTGTCATTGTGCCATAAAGAATTCCTAAAGAAAAAAATCAATTTTGACAAAAGGTTGAAAAGAAAGACATTAGCCGGGCTTTAAAATGTAATTTCCTTCTAGAAGAAAATAATAATGCAAGGGTATTCTATCCTATCCCACTCAATAACAATCTATAATATGCACATAAAGTTAGTTCTGTAGGATTTGAATAGATAATAGTTGATCCACATTTGCAGACTCTATATCTGCATATTCACATGCTCACAAAATATATTAGTAATCTCCAAATCCTACCCAGCACTTTTGCAGTCATTCATGGACATGGCAGAGTGGCACAATTTTGAGATGTCCAATGCACACATTCCTAGCTGGTGTTGAACAAGGCGACACTCTGCCTTCTTGTTATCTCTCTCAGATGGTAAATAGTCTTTTCTGCCGCACATTCACTGCCACATTTTTCACATTGTTGTGCTTTTTGTTGATGATTTTACTGTTTAAAATGGCCCCCAAATGCAGTGCTGAAGTACTGTCTAGTGTTCCTAAGCACAGAAGGCTGTGGTGTACTTTTCAGAGAAAACGTGTGTTAAAATTTGGTCCTGACATGAGTTATAGTGCTGTTGGCTGTTAGTTTAATGCTACTGAATCAATATTATATATTAAATAAGGTGACTTTAAACAGAAACAAGGTTATGCATTTACTGGTTGATAAACATGTGACAAGAGGCTCATAGGAAGTATTTCCCCTATGAGCAATGGCTTAGTACTTGTCAATTCAGTATTTGTGGTGACTTTATAGAACATAACTACTGCAAATAATAAGAATCATAAGACAAACAAATACATCCCCCCCAAATAGGTTCTGTGGCTAAGAGCTGGGGAAATTCTGAGTTTAACAAAGTTAAACAAAAATTGTGTGTGTGTATCTTTTCCTGGAACATGCTGTCAAGGCAGTCTTAATATGCAAACACACATTGCTCATTTCCAAGAGGGGAACAAACTATGCAAGTCTTCTGATTCTTATTTGGCTATGAAACTCTTAATTTTGTAAACCAAGACTAGTGATTTAGAGAACACATCTTAGAAAATACACAGGGTAGAAAAGAATCAGTATTTCCTACGTTCATTCATAAAGTGTTACAATCTCTTCTTTTTCCCATGCAATAAAAACAATGCTATGAAAAAATTTCCCCCTGTTGCAAGCTGGGTATTGTATTGGGTATCTACGTGTGATTTGAAAATATATTTATCAATTGATTAATAATTTCAGATATTTCATTTCACATGTATTTCAAGAACCACACATGAAGCTCTAAGAACTGTCTAGCCGTAGGCCACCCGCTGGTCATTTTTATATTCAGTACTAGGTAGATTCATGGTACAGTAGATGGGAGTCAACAAGCCTAGAGTTTAGTCTCAGGATTCTTACTAACTAGCTGGTTTGGCCTTGGATAAGATACTTAACTTGCTCAGTTTTCTCATCTGTGAAATGAGGTCATATTAAGTAAGTTCTATGTTTTCACGTATCAGTTCCTAAAACAGAGGATAATTACCAAAACTAGTTATTTTTAAGAAATGGGCTGGAGCCCTGGCCAGTTTGGCTCAGTGGTTAAAGCATCAGCCAGTGGACCATAGAGTTGCAGGTTTGATTCTGGTCACGGACATATACCTCAGTTGCAGTTCAGTCCCTGGCCCTGGTTGGGGTCATGTTGGAGGCAACCAATTGATGTGTCTCTCTCATGTCGATGTTTCTCTCTATCTCTCCTTCCCATTCTGTCTGAAAATAAATAGAAAAATATACTAAGGTAAAGATTTTTTCTAAAAAATAAATGGGTTGAAAAGGAGGATACAGAAAATGACCAACTGGAGTGTTCACGCTGATGCCCTACAGCACAGTAGTTTAGATTGTGGGATCTTGACTCTGCCACATCCTAGCTGTGTAATATCAGGCAAAGTAACCTCTTGGTGCCTCTTTTCACTGTCCATAAAACAAGGATAACAGTACCTACTTTAGCCCTGGCCAGTTTGGCTCAGCAGTTAGAGCGTCAGCCTGCGGTCCGGAGATACCCGGGTTCGGTTCTCGCTAAGGGCACGTACTTCGGTTGCAGTTTGTCCCCGGCCCTGGTTGGTCGTGCGGGTGGCAGCCACTCGATGTGTCCCTTCACATCGATGTTTCTCTCTCTCTCTCCCTCCCACTCTATCTGTACAAAAAATGGAAAAATATCCTCGGGTGAGGATAAAAAAAAAAACAAAAAAAAAAACAGTACCTACTTTATAAGGGCTCCTGGAATGCTTGAGTTTATAAATATAAAGTGCACAGAATAGCTGGGTGCTTGGACTGTTGTAAATAATAGTTATTTTAGTATCTGTATCTGTATTCTAAATAATGGGAAAAAAATTATAATACACTAACTTTTAAGAACTTTCCAAATGAGGATAAAAAAAAAATTTAAAGCACTTGGTACACTGAAAAACAGTAAATTAAAATCTCAAAATCTGGTGATGGTGCAAGATGATGAAAATCACCTTTGAGAATTCTGAAATACTGGATAATCTCATCAAATTTTATTTTATTTTATCCTCACCTGAGGACATTTTTGCATTTACCTTCAGATGGAGCAGGACGGAGAGAGAGAGGAAGAGAGAGAAACACTGACGTGAGAGAGACACATCGAGTGGTTGCCACCCACACAACCCCAACAGGGGCTGGGGATGAACTGTAACGGAGGTATGTGCCCTTAGCAGGAACTGAACCTGGGACTCTCTGGTCCGCAGACTGACATTCTAACCACTGAGAAAACCGGCCAGGGCAAATTTTAAAACGTGCACTTAAGGCAAATGAAATTCCATTACTGTAATCAGCCTCTTCCAACTAAATTATGTGTCAGGAAAATCCATTGTAGATTAATTAATTCACCACAGAAATACTTAGCATATGACAGCAATAATCTGAAGTATCTGTAAAACAAGGATGCTTTAAAACACAAGACTGACTTCATAAATCTCAAAACATAATAAATTATAGCCATATACATTTATTTAAAAAGGTTTCAGGAACATCTCACTCCAGTATGGAAAATAGTTACCTTTACAATGAGCATATGGCATTGTCATTACATAATCTTCGCCTCTATTCAAGAAAGTTAATCGTGCTTCTCCATCTAATATTGCAGATAATGAGTTTCCTAAAATAAATAATGTTTATTAAATTTCATAGAACTAATTAAACCAACTCAAAACAAATTAAATATATTTAGAACACCTACCAGACATCTACAGTGGAATGTCTTAAAAATAAAAATGTCTCAATTTCAATGTGCCTAAACATATATTTGTTACCTTATATCCAAAACATATTTGATCTATATCTTCATTCTTATAAAATGAGCACTTTTAAAAGTACAGTTATGTGCTTATTTATGTTAATTTATAAAAGGCTTTTAAGAAAAATCTTAAACATTTAGAATATGCAATAAAACAGTCTCACTGTATAGCTTAATTTGTACATCTTTGAATAAAAACATTATTTCTTCTGCAAGTCACATTACTTAGTTAAGTCCCAAGCTTTAAGTATTTTTGACATAAAAATGCTATACTATAGATACTTTAGAAAAATAAAAATATACATAACCCATAACCCATGTAATCAATGATAAAATTTCTAGTTATTTTCTTCTAGCTGTTCTTCCATATGTATTTCTCTTCCCCCCATCATCAGTTTTATTGAAGTATAACAATTTACATATAATAAGTGACCTTTTGATAGTCTTGTCGATTGTATACAGTCATGTAACTACCATGACCACAATCAATATACAGAATTTTCCATCACTCCAAAAAAGATTTTCCCTTGCTCCTTGGCAGTTAATGCTTTCCTCCAGCTGCAGGAAACCACTAGTCTGGTTTCTATCACTATAGTTTTGTATAGATGGCACCATAAAATATGTAGTTTATTGTGTTTGACTTCTTTCACTTAGCAAAATGTTTTTTAGATTCATTCATGCTTTTGTGTCAACATTTCCGGCTATTTTAACAATATTAAAAAATCTAATATATAAACATAGTGTTCTCTCTCCAGTTAATTAAATCTTCTCTAATTTTCTTCAGCATTGTTTTGTAGTTTTCAGTGTGCAGGTCTCACATATCTTTCATTAAATTTAATCCTAAATATGTTATTTTGCAGATACTATTGTAATCAAAGTTGTTTTTCAAATTTCATTCTGCAAATGTTCATTTGGTACAATTATGTTTTTGTATTTTGACCTTATATCCTGCAACCTACTAAATTTACTTAATAGTCTTAGTAGTTTTTGATATATTCTTAAGAATTTTCTATATAGATCAGGTATGTACATAATTTAACTTCTTCCTTTCTAATCTGTATGCTTTTTAACTTGCCTACTGCACTGGCTAAAACCTCTAGTACAATTTAATACAGAAGTAGTGAAAGTAAATATTTTTACCTTGTTCCTGGTCTTAGATAAAAATTATTCAATTTCCTCTTTAAGAGTATGAAGTTGGCTACATGTTTTTCATAAATATCTTTAATCTAGTCCTAATCTGTTGACAGCTTTTATTGTGGATGGGTATTTGATTTTGTGAAATGCATTTTCTACATCTCTTAAAATGATTTATGATTTTCCTTTATTCTATTAATACGAATTACATTGATTTTTAGATGATATACCAACCTTATATCCCTGAGATAACCCCTCTTAATCATGACACATTATCCTTTTACTTAAAAAACTTTTTTTCTTTATTGATTTTAAAGAGAGAGGAAGAGAGAGGGAGGGAGAGATACAAAGATCGATGAGAGAGAACATCAATTGGCTGCCTGCCTCCTGCATGCCCCACACAGGGAATTTTGCCCACAACCTGGGCAAGTGCCCTAACTGGAAATCAAACCAATGACCTCTTGGTGCATGGGTTGACACTCAACCACTGATCCACACTGGCCAGGTGACATATTATCCTTTTAATATATTGATCATGATACACATTCTTCTTTATATATTCTTTTATATGTGTTTAAATATTATCCTTTATAATATTAATTTGTTACTAATTTATTAGAGATTTTTGCAAGTTTATTCAAGAGATATTAATTTATAGTTTTCTTGTAATGTCTGGTTTTGAGAGTTAGAATAATGCTGGCCTTATAAAATAAGTTGTAAAGTATATCCTCCTCTCCTATTTTCTGTAAGAAGTTGGATATGGTTGGTATTTTTCTTCCTTAAATATTAAAAAGAACTCAAGACATCTGGGCCCAGAGTATATCTTTAAAGGAAGATTTTAAATTACTAATTCAATTTATTACACTGATTTAAGACTACTATATTTTTATATTTCTTCTTGGGTCAGTTTTGGTAACTTGTGTTTTTCAAGTGATTTGCCCATATCAATCTAAGCTGTCAAATTTATTGGCATAAGATGGTTCATATTTTCTTATCATTTCAGGGTCTGTAGGACCAATAGTGATTCTGTTCATTTATTTCTGATCTTTATTCTCTTGCTCTTTTTTTTTCATCAGTCTAAATCAACTCTTGAATTCCCTGGTTTTTAAAATTGTTTTTCCACTTTCTATACTGATGTCTATTCTTTATTACTTCCTTTCTTCTACTTACTATAAATTCAATTAGTTCTTTTTCTAACTTCCTAGGGTAAAAACTCAGATCACTGATTTAGATCTTTCTCCTTTTCTAATTTAAAATTATACACTTCCCTCTAAGCACTGCTTTTGCTGCATCATATAAATTTTAATGTTATATTTTCATTACCATTTAGTTTAAAAAATGTAATAATTTATCTTGTGATTTCTTCTTTGGCCCATGAATTATTTAGAAGTGTGTTATTTAATTTCCAAATATTTGGAATTTACCTTGATATCTTATCCTTTCTTTCTAATTCTATTTCATTGAGGTTGCAGAATACTCTGTATGATTTTCAGTCTTTTGAAATTTATGGAGAGTTGTTTTATGGTCAAACACATGGTTCTAGACCACGGACAGCATCATACATGTACTTGAAAATAATGTGCATGCTATAATTGTTGACTGTAATGTTTTAGAAATATCAATTACGGTAAGGTGGTCGATAGTGTGCCTCATGGTCATGCGCCATATACACTATAGTCAGAGTAGTGGTGTGGATGGAAGGAAGGTGCAGTGGGGAGGTAGTAACAACTATATGTAACCTTTGGAAGAAAACAGTCACCCTCTGGAACAAATATAACATAAAACTAGGAAAAAAACAAAACAAAACAAAACCCAAATAAAACTAACATCAAAGGAAATAAAAATCATCTTGAAGAAAATAAAAACATAAATCATGTTCCTAGGCCAAAAACGACTGTTAGATTTCTGTCACAGACTTATCTATGGTTCCCCACCTTCTTAGGTAACCAAAGATTAGATTTCTGTTGACATATTTTCTTCTCTATTTTACCATAATTATTTTTTTCTTCTAGCTTAAAATTCTTCAGTTGAAATTTAGTTGATTTTTATCCATTTAAAATTAATTTAAAAATCAAAAGTATTTAAGGTTATATATTTTCTGCTAGCGCACAGCTGTGGCCATGATGTGTTTGTTTAGATTGTTTCAGTTTTTAGATTAAAGTTTCTTATTGTAACTATATTTCTATTTCCCGCTGTACTTAACAAAAGCTTTTATTGGTATATTTTTGGGTCCAAGGTTAAATATTATTACTAATTGACGATGGACCAAGTACTCTAACTGCACTTGGATTCTTTTTCTCTCTAGTCAAAGACTAAAATAGAAAAACTAACTCCTCAGGTACATTAAGATGGACAAAAACCTTAGTAGAACTAAAGGCAAAATAAATGGCTACCACCATAGGCAATCATTATTCTCATTTTTAATAAGTGGTGTTTGTGAAAATGTACACTTATGGGATGTATACTTATATAAAATGAGTCAGACCTCTATTTATAAATGTACAAAGAAAAACGCTATAAAATAAAAGTTACTATCCAAGAAAAGATGACTTTTAAAATGACACAAAAAATTCCTCACTGAAAACATCTCAAGACACTGTCTGAATAAAAGCTCACCAAAAAAATACTATCTCCCAGAAAAGGATGCCTATTGAGACAAAATGAAACTCACCATAGAACTTGGACTTAGCCAGTATACTACCACTAAGGCAAAATCCGTCCTTTCGGTTACTAACATAAAAGGCAGATATTGGTGGATGATGGGACACCTATTGAACACAGGAAAAACATAGAAAATAAGTATATCATTGGCTATTATTAAAAATTCAAGTATTAAAAGTATACTCTATTAATAAAGAAGGAAGATTTGGTAAGCAGTGAAATAATTTTTTTTTTTTTTTTGGTACGTGCCCCTAGCAGGAACTGAACCTGGGACTCTCTGGTCTGCAGGCCAACGCTCCAACTGCTGAGTTAAACCAGTCAGGGCCAAATATTGGTGATTGTAGTAATCAGGCTCTAAGATGTCTCCCAAGGAACCTAATCTTCTAGTATGCACACTGTTAGGTGGGCTCCTCTTACACTGTACCAAAGTTGGGTTATGTGGAAGTGATGGTATGTCACTTCTGAAATTGGGTTATAATGCAGCAGCCATCTTTTTACTTTTTTTTTTTTTTTAATCCTCATCCGAGGACATTTTTCCATTTTTTGTACAGAGTGGGAGGGAGAGAGAGGAAGAGAGAGAGAGGGAAACATCGATGTGAAAGGGACACATCGAGTGGCTGCCACCCGCACGACCAACCAGGGCCGGGGACAAACTGCAACCGAGGCACACGCCCCTAGCGGGAACCGAACCCGGGTCTCTCCGGACCGCAGGCCGATGCTCCAACCGCTGAACCAAACCGGCCAGGGCTGCAGCAGCCATCTTGATGTGTCTCTCTCTCTCAGATCACTAGCTCTAACAAGCCAGCTTGCATATTGTGAACACACCAATGGAGAGGCCCATAAGATGTAAGGAACTAAGTCCTATTGTCAAAAGCCATGTGATGAGCATGGAAGCAGAATCTTCCAGCCCAGTTAAGCCTTCAGAGGACTGCAAAGCTGGATGACATCTTGACTGCAACCTCCTAAGAGACCCTGTGCCAGAATCACCCAGCTAAGAAGCTCCAGATTCCTGAACCTCATTGAATAAGATAAGAAATGTTGCTTTCAGACATTAAGTTTTGGCAGTAATTTGTTATACAAAAATGGATAACTAACACAGTGGCTATTCTTCATACAAATTACGAATAGCTGTAGGACACTAACAAAAACTTTGACAAATATGTTACTTTAATAATCTAATATTTTTAATATATATACATCTTATGTTTTCTGAAATGAGACAAAGCTACAAGCAATTAAACTCTTCTCAAGATTCTCAATTTATTGATACATCACCTAAGGCAACAGAAACAAAGAAAAAAAATAAACACATGGGACTACATCAAACTCAAAAGCTTCTACACAGCAAAAGAAACAACCATCAGAATGGAAAGGCAACCCACTGTATGGAGAGCATAATTGCCAATGATACATCAGAAAAGGGGTTAATTTCCAAAATATATAGAGTACTCATACAACTCAACAAAAAGAAGACAAAGAACCCAATTAAAAAATGGGTAGAGGAACTAAATAGACACCTCTCTAAACAGGACATACAAATGACCAAGAGACATATGAAGAAATGCTCACATCACTAATCATCAGAGAGATGCAAATTAAAACAATGAGGTATCACCTCACACCTGTCAGAATGGCCACCATCAACAAATCATCAAACAACAAGTGTTGGTGAGGGTGTGGAGAAAAGGCAACTCTAGTACACTGCTAGTGGGAATGCAGACTGGTGCAGCCACTATGGAAAACAATATGGTGTTACCTCAAAAAATTAAAAATTGAACTTCCATTTGACCCAGTGACCCAACTTCTAGGAATATACCCTAAAAAGCCTGAAACACCAATCAGAAGGAATATATGTACCCCCATGTTCATAGCAGCACTATTTACAATAGCTAAAATCTGAAAACAGCCCAAGTGTCCATCAGTAGACGAATGTATAAAAAAGCTGTGGTACATATACACAATGGAATACAATGCAGCTGTAAGACAGAAAGATCTCTTATCCTTTGAGACGACATGGAAGGACCTGGAAAGTATTATCATAAGCAAAACAAGCCAAGCAGAGAAAGACAAATATCACATGATCTCACTTATTTGTGGAATATAATAAACATAAAAGTTTGAAGAACAGGGTAAACCTAGAGATGTGGAAGTAGGGTACAGACTGACAACCCTCAGGAGAGAGGGTGGTGGGGGGAGGGAAGAGATAAACCACAGAACTTATATGCATGTACGTATAACCGATGGACACAGACAACAAAGCTGGGGACGGGGTGGGGGGGGGGTCAATGGGGAGAAAAAGGAGAAATATCTGTAACAAATATAAATTAATAAAAAAAATAAACAAACAAAAAGATTCTCAATTTATTGAAGAATTATAGTGAACTAAAATGTAAGGTGTTATAATTAATTTAAAAAATTAATACAGATAAGTGGTTTCAATCTGGGGAGTATAACAAAATTTCTAGAGAAGAGTACGTTTTTTCAAATGCCATATGGTCTCCTCCTCCTCCTTACAATCCAGGTGAGAATTATTACAGTAAGGATCCATTGTTATGGAAAGATAATATCCTATTCCTCAGGTTTGTTAGGACGGGGGAAGATTAACAATCATGAATATTGGTGTACATAAATTTAAATTAAAAAAATATTAAAACTAATAAGTATTTTCTGACTGCCTACTATGTATACAATAAAAAGAGATGTATTGTGGGGAGGGTATACCTTCAAGGAATTAACAATTCAATTTGGGAAATAAATATTCTATAAAATGTTAATATAAGTGTTAAAATAACAGCTTAATGTATAATTACAAAAAATAATACAGAAATCTGAGAAGAGAGAAATTAATCACTGGGAGCTGCAGTCATCTGGACCAAGAAAGGTGAGTGGGTCAGGGTTTATCTAGATGAAGAACAGCTGAGAAGAACTCCTGGGGCGGGAGAGTTAGACTTAAAAATACTGAGGCAAAGGAAGAAGTGGAATTTCAGGTTACCTAAATGTAAATGCAAAGGTGGAAAATGTGAGAAGGCTCAGAAAGGCACGAGGTAAATTTAAAAAGATATGGAGGACTGTGAACGCCACACAAATGGTATCAATTTGACTTAGGAACTGGGGAAACACTGAAGAATTTTGGCAAAGGGGTGGGGAGCCGGAAAAAAATTATTTTTGTCATAGGATTCTATGACTGTGATAGTATTTAGTAGTACTCACTACTAAAAGGTAAAATGGTTACCAATAAGTGTTATTTTAACACTTATATTAACATTTTATATAACATTAATAAAGGTTAAGCAACAGTGAGTTTACTGAGTTAATATTTTCTATAAAAATATCCCATAACTTCTGATTCAGTTTTGTTTCTTATGACACATTTCTAATACCTGTTCAGCAATATAAAAAGTTTTGCTGTTTGTTCTGGGATGAATCCACAAACAACGGAAAGTCTCACCAAGTATAGGATTATAAGGTTTCTTCAGTCCCTAGTAAAAAAATACAAGTTTCAAATTACAAACATGGAAGATTCAAAATAGTTTAAACCAGTCAAAGTGGGTTTAGCTGTATTATCAGGGAGCTATCCTTATAAAATTTCACAGTAGTGACATGAAATAAAATTAAATGACTTCAATCACAACACAGGACTAAATGATCAAACATTTTGCAATTTTGCTAACTTAAGGTCCCATAATGCAATTATTAATAAATAATCCAAAGATAACAAAAAATAAAGAACTCAAATAAGGCTGAAAAAAGTAAAACACAAACATTACCTTTGGCTTTTTATAGAATCCTGACAAATACCATTTCACTACTTTCTTCAAACGAAAATAAGGATTTTCTTCAAGAGCAGCCCTAAAAAACAAAATGGCAAACACAAAAATTTTACAGAATATACCACAAATGCTCTCTTATATTTATCAGGTCAACAGCTGAATATGAGATATGATTAAAAAGCATAATTTGTATTTAAAATAGATATAAAAACAACCATCAGTTTGTAAGAATCATTTTTATAATATGGTTACTTTCCTTCCCATTTTTCCTATTTTTTAACATGCTGCCCAGGTCTCTGTTCAATTAGTTTTTGAAAATTCTCCAAACCAAGATTTCTCAACTGGGGTGCTGTTGAACCCTAGATGTTGCTAAGGGTTCTATGAGTAATTGTGATTGAGAAAAATAAACATAGATTTTGAGATTCACATACTGTTTGATGCCTAGCATTTGCAATGCTATATTATTGCAATAATGGGGCAGTGGCCAAGCAGCCTCATTAACAACTTTGTATGAGGTTTTCTTCAGTCCACACATCAAAGAAGGTCAATGCCCACTTGATTTAGTCTATTCTCATTTGCTGATGTCAATTAGAGGAGATCAGTGGTAACCAGTGAGTGCTGTAGTACACGAAGGGAGGATATAGGCTGCTGTTAGCCTCTCCCGCACAGCTCCCCAAGTATAGAGCTGTATGCCTTTTCAACCCCTTGTACAAAACACAAGTTTCAAATCACAAATATGGAAGATGTAAAATAATTTAAACCAATTAAAAAGGGTTTTAACCCATTTTTACCCTTCAACCTCCCCTATGTGATACCAACTGATTTTCCAGAATGAATAAACTCTACTAGTATAACAGGTAATCAAAGAATGATTTCCATTTTAAAGAAAACATTTTTAGAAGTCCTGACTCAGCTGCCCCCTTGCCTTTTTGCTGATGCTATAAATACTGCAAAACACTGATTGTATAGGTCAGAAGTGAATTCTGCTGAGAAGTTAATCTGCTTGTTATTTATTTATTTATTTTACAGTTTAACTATTTATTATACCCTTTAAGCATGTCTGAAAGTCCAATGTGCTGTTTTGGAAGATGAAGTGTAAGGTGCAAGAGGCTAGGTCTAGGCTTACTGACAATTTTGCCAAGTTGAAAGGTTGCACTTTTCAGGAGTAACAAGCCCTGATTGCTCTCTTCCTATCTTCACTTGAATTCTCTTACTACGATATTTTACTTTATATTTTACATACACACATAATACATATTTCAAAACTCAAAGCAGTATCAAAAAGTACACGTCTTGCCCTGGCCGGTTTGGCTCAGCGGTTAGAGCATCGGCCTGCGGTCCAGAGAGACCCGGGTTCGGTTCCCGCTAAGGGCACGTACTTTGGTTGCAGTTTTTCCCCAGCCCTGGTTGGGTCATGTGGGTGGCAATCACTCGATGTGTTGCTTTCACGTCGATGTTTCTCTCTCTCTCACTCTCACTCTATCTGAACAAAATATCGAAAAATGTCCTCGGGTGAGGATTAAAAAAAAAAAAAAAAAAAAGTACACGTCTTGCCCTGGCCGGTTTGGCTCAGCGGTTGGAGCGTCCACCTGCGGTCCGGAGAGACCCGGGTTTGGTTCCCGCTAAGGGCATGTACCTCGGTTGCAGTTTGTCCCCGGCCCTGGTCGGTCGTGCGGGTGGCAGCCACTCGATGTGTTCCTTTCACATCGATGTTTCTCTCTCTCTCTCTGTTCCTCTCTCTCCCTCCCACTCTATCTGTACAAAAAATGGAAAAATGTCCTTGGGTGAGGATAAAAAAACAAACAAACAAACAAACAAAAAAGTACACGTCTTGTTATTGTCCCACCTCTCCATGCTCTTCCTATTCATGTCCTATAAGCAACTTCTTTTAGTTTTTAGTAAGCAGTTTTCTTCAAGCATTAAGAAGCAACTATGTAGTCTTTTTCTTTAAAAAAAAGTACTAAACTACACATATTCTTCTGTACCTTGCTTTTTTCATACACACATAATGCTGAAGGTCCTTCCTCATCAGTTTATAGGGTTCTTTCTTCCTTATTTGGAAGCACTATACATTATTTAACCAGTCAGCTGTGGCTGGACACTTGAGTTATCTAATCTTATGCTATTACAAACCATATACATGTCATTTTGCATATACATGTTATTTTGTATATGTGGAGCTATAGCTGTAGGAATTATTCCCAGAGGAGGATTACTGGATCAAAGAACTGAATGCATCTATAATTCTGGCAAGTACTGCCAGGTTCTCTTTAAAGGCACAGTGCTTGTTTACATCGCCCATGAGTGCATGAGTGCCGGCTGCACACAGCCTTGGCAGTGAGATAGTGTGTGCTCAGAAAAGTGCAACCTTTCAATTTGGGAAAAATGGACATCTCTCAAGAAGATCTTCTTGAGAGTCACAGTAACCTAACTCATACTCTGAGAGAATGAATTTCTAGACAGATGAAAGAAATATAATAAGATATAAGGCAGAACTGGAGTATAAAAGCTTTTGGACTTCTGGTCAATGTGATGGATAAAAAATAGTACCTTCTAGCCCTGGCCGGTTTGGCTCAGCGGTTAGAGCGTCGGCCTGCGGTCCGGAGAGACCCGGGTTCGGTTCCCGCTAAGGGCATGTACCTTGGTTGCAGTTTGTCCCCGGCCCTAGTCGGTCGTGCGGGTGGCAGCCACTCGATGTGTTCCTTTCACATCGATGTTTCTCTCTCTCTCTCTGTTCCTCTCTCTCCCTCCCACTCTGCCTGAACAAAAAATGGAAAAATGTCCTCGGGTGAGGATAAAAAAAAAAAAAAAAAATAGTACCTTCTAGTTTGAATCTCCATTTTTCTTATTTTTTTGTGAGTTGTGTATGTTTAAGGACTATTTCTATATCTTCGTCTTTTAAGTAGTTATCTCCTCCACTTCTGTTTTATTAGGTTGTTGATCATTTTCAATTACTTTGTAAGAGCACATTTTAGAGAGATTAACACTTTGTGTATGATTTAATTTGCAAAAATCTCCCACAATTTATCAATGATCTTTTGATTCAGTTTATAATTTTTACGATGTTTATTAATATAACTAACAATAAAGCAACTAGTAAACCGAATACAGATAATGCAGCAGAATCTAAAAATGAAGTGACAGGGACAGAACTCAGAAACACAGTGCCCTGAAACACCACTGTAGCTGGGATGGGGGCGCAGGTGAAACTTGGAAACACACGAAGTTGCTGTCTTTAACTGGCTCTCCAAGCAACTGTTGGGACAGAGGTGGTTAGTTCCTCCTCCACCTCCTTTATGCCTCCTTCCTCAGAATTACATCCCAGATCAGCTGGCAGGAAAAAAAGCAAAGATAAAAGTGGGGATTTATGCCAAGAGCCAGCAATTGGCAAGGCATTCCAGACTGGGCAAGCTGCACATGCCTCACAGGCATGCAGAGAGGATACGTATAAACAAAAGCATGAGCCCCAGGATGGAACCTGCACAAGGCTGAAGTGGGGGAGAACAGAGAATGCCAACCACCTCTCCCTGTGTTAGGTCAGCAAACAGTCAGGGAGCCAGTGACAGCAGTTCTGTGGTGTGAGGGGTAAAAGGCCTGTTCTCCTCTAGCTTGTGAGCTCTCAATATTAACCATGTTTCTTCTATTAAGTCAAGTATAGTAGTGGTGGAGAAGAGAGAGCAATATCTCATTAGAGCCAGATTTGGGTAAGGCATAATGATTGAAAAGCACTATGGAAAATTTCTAAAACCATTACTGTTTTAAGAAATAAGAATCTACTTACTCAGATAGGAAATCTGCATGATAGTAGTAATCTGAAAGTTTATCCAGGAAAGAACGAGGTTCCAAAATGAAGGTAGGCAGAACCACCCTGGACAGGTCCATGCCAGGACGGACTTGTTTCAGCAGGGTCCAGATAAGGCTTTTGTTTTCTTCAGACACAGTTTCTGTTTGAGAAGCCTCACCTGCCTTTAGCAATTAACAAGAAATATTGAAATATTATATTTATTTTGGACCTATAGATGTGTAGAAAAGACAGCTAATGTTGAAAATCAGAACTCTGTATTTGACCATTCGAAGCAGTCTTAAAATGTGAAAATAACCCACTAAATAATAAAGTCTATAGCTATAAATTGTAGGTAAAAAAGGGTAGTTGCTAGAGACGTCAAAGTGAATGATATATACAAAGAATCTATTACAAAAGTATTATACTCCACTGTACTTTCTTTACTTCTATGCACTAGCAATAACAAGAAAGTTGTAAACTCATGTTTCCTTGCAATTTACTTGTAGCTGGCAATGACATCAGGCAGCATCCTATTTCAAAAGCAAACCTGAATAAAATGTAAACTTTAACTTTAATAGAGAATATTCAAATGTGTGTAAATACTGTATGTTTTTAGTTGTTTATAGTGCTGATATATTTCATATGTATGCAACTTTTAAAATAAAATAGGTCTCACAGAAATATCCTCTTGGGAAAATAAACAATAGGTCACACAAATAATACATTCAATTTCATTTGAAAATTTCCAAGAATTAGAAGACTCAAATCTCTGAAAAGCAGAGACTTACCTCTCCAAGTTCCTCATGGTTCTGTTCGGTGTAGGTGGTCTCCTTTAGAGGTTCAACAGGCTCAGGCTCGATGTATGAGTCATCTTGCCTTTCTGATGTGTCTGTGTCACTTTCTTCACTTTTCCCCAGCACCTCATTGTCAGACTCATCATGCTCTTGATCATTTTCTTTATCGGATTTATCAGAATACATATCTTGGTCCTTAAAATGCTGTCGTTCTATTTCACCATCATTTAGTCTTAAAGGAAATAATTAATAGAAGGAAGAATAAAAGGGATTAAAATATTTAATTTATAAATAAGAATGATATGTAACATTTACTATGGGTTGGGCATTGTTCTTAGTGTTTTATAGTTTTACTCATTTAATCCTTAAAATAACCCTATGAGATAGGTAGTATTATTCCTGCTTTACTGATTAGAAAATGGCACAGAGAAGTTAAGTAAACATCTGGGGAAATGTTAAAAAAAAGATGACACTGAGCTCTCTGCTTCTCTACCACTTGGAGCTAAAATCACCCAAAAGCAAAATTTTAGACTATCTTTTGCTAGATTTCTCTCTCTCTCTCTCTCTCTCTCTCCTTTTTGATGCACGCCCCTAGCGGGAACCAAATTCAGGACTCTCTGGTCCGCAGGCCGATGCACCAACTGCTGAGCCAAACCGGCCAGAGCTGGACTTTTTTCTTAGTTTTGTAGTCATCATCACTTGAGTTAACCTGTCACGTCTGGTCTTGAAGAAAAACTTCAAATTAAGACCATCAGATAGATTCTCAAGCGATCTCAAATAAAGTATAATTTCCACCTTTAAAAGTCTCCAAAGTCACTCAAAATAAATCCAAGAATAAGACAAGAAAATACTGAGTAATTATATCTATTTAATACTTGACTGATAAGCTTAATTTTGAGAAAAAAAAGTCCAAGGAGAATTGGAAATGAAAATATTAGCTTAAGAAAATGAACCTATAACCAAAAATTGATAAGCTGTTATAACCAACCCTGCTAATACTAACCCTAAAGTGATTAGGGTTAATAATCCATATCAAAAAAAAAAAAAGAATTTAAAAAAAACTTCCAGAATCAACAAATTTTTAAAAAGTCTCTGTGGGTTTCATTTAGTAAAATTATCTTATAGGAGGAACACTAAAGTACTATACAAATGAATACATGATGTCATTATATGTCACTGATATTCCATCAATGCTGAGATAGTAACAGAGCACAGAAGTCCTATTTGATTCCTATGTTAGACTCTATTTTTCCAAAATCTTTATTTGTTTGGAGCTTTAAATAGAGAATTTCTAACAGAAATTAATTTCTATATACATTTTATTTCCCCTTTCTTTCCCTTTATGATAATATTTTTTTAAAAGTAGTGTAAAATTGCTCTCTCTCTTTTCTTACCATCTATTCTCTCCTTAACCTCTCATGATAAGGTTTTCATTCCCCTAAATACAGAGAATCTGTTCCCTCAAAGGTCACTAATGACGGCTTGGTTGACAAACCCAATGGCCTTATCTAATCTTTGCATCCTTTGACTTCTCTGCATCACTGAACTTATTACATGATGATTATTTTCCTTGAAATAGTCTTAATGCTTGGGTTCCATGTACCTGCAGTTCTATTTTTTTAAGCCCTCTGATCCCTCTTATGTCCTTCTACCCATAAATATTTTCATCTTCCTTCCTTGGCCTTTTTAAAATTTCTCTATCATCTCTCTCCTTTGGCAAGCTACCCAATTTCTGTGATTTCCAAAGCCATGCATTCAAGAATAATCTTTAGACCCATGTTTTTATTTTACTTTATTTTTTTGTTTTTGCCAGAATTTATTAAAATTATAATTTTCTGCCTATCATATAAGTCAGTATCTTAAGCTTGAATTTTACTTTTTCCTGCAAAAAGCTTTATGGTTTCCATTTGGTCCAATGCATGGGAGAAGGCTCCAGGGTGGTTAAAAGGATGCCCAGTGGTTTCAGGGAGCTCAAGAGAAAGCTAGACACCAGAAGGATGCAGAGGGGCCCCTCAAAGGCTTCTGAGCTCCAAAGGCTCCTATAGTGACTGAGGAAGAGTCTTTTGAAGAGATAATTGCCCAGCCCAGCCTGGGGGCCAGCTAGCCTGCAGAGATTAGTCAGGTGCTCACCCATCTTCTTGATAAGTTTCACCTCCTCATCCAGGAAGTGATTCTCCGGGAAATCACAGAGATCAGGGTCTGTGTGGGCAGAACCCAGAGCATGCAGATCCAAACGGGCTTGGTTCAGATTCTCCATGCCTATGGTGGCTTCCATGGCATCCTGAGTTTTACCCCACTCATCTTAGGAAGGCTTCAGCACATCTTGGAAGAGGACATGGCCACCATGTTGATTTTGCATCTTTAAGAGATGCTGGACACCCTGGAGCTTCTCCTCAGCCAACTCATGGAAGAAGTGGTCCAGGACCTCCAGAACTACATTGTCATGGTCAAAATAGAAGCCCAGAGAGAGGTAGGTGTGGGAGGCCCGCAGATGCAGGGTGACCAGACAGTTGATGGCAGCCTCCACCTCGGTGGAATAATTCTGGTAAATTTGGGAGTTCATGGTTGTTCGGCAACAGGGAGTTAAGGTCAAAACACAGTGTTGGCTGGTCTCAGAGGCTGAGGAATTGTCTTTTGCACTTTTCTTTTTCTCCTCAAACTGTTCCAAGAGGCTTTTTGATTTTCCAGCTGGCAAAGGAAGAGGAAATAAGCCTCTCTCATTTGGATCTTCTCCAAACAGCTGGAGTTTTGTCTGGTACTTTGTGAAAATACTAGGTTCATTATCCAGAGAATTCTTTTGTAACTGTTTTAGATCTCTCAAATGGACACCAAAGTCCAATGGTGCTGACAGGGTCTCTGAACTTTCTGGACAAAACTGGGATCCAAACAGGAACTGAGAATCACTGAGACTAGCGTGATCAGTCTGGTTATTAGTCCAGTTAGATTTCTTAGTGATCCCAGAGCCTGAGCGAATACTGAGCATATTCCAGACATTAAAATTCATTTCTTATAATTACTCCTCTGAGGGCCACACACGCCTGGACCTGAGGTAGCCCTGATCTGGCTTCCAAATCACTTGGTCTCATGAAAGCCCTAGACTCATGTTTTTAAATGCTTGGATAAAATCATCAGTGTCACTGCATCCTCAACATGTACAATATTTAATAAATTATTACCTCCAAACAGAGTCTTTTGTTTTATGTTACCATCATCTTCCCTGTCACTCAGGTTTAAAGTTTGGTAATCCTCCTTAACTTCACCCACTCCCTGTTCCTTACACCCAAGTGGCTTTAAATTCCGAAGCTAGGCTCCCACCCCTCTCACCCCTGCATCATCAGCTCCCAGCTCATTTCCTGTCATATTGCCAAATAAACGTTATGTTGATTCTACTTTTGTAAAAATCTGTTATATTGATCCTCTCCCTGATTCCCTAGAAGTAAGTTATGTCTTCATCCTATAAATTCTCCTGATCCTATATTACCCTAAAGCAAAACCTTTGGTTGTTTATGTTATTCTTTTCTTTCTACTATTTATTGCTGCCCAGGATTTTATAGGTTTCAAACAAAACAAAACAAAACATCTCTTCAGGATCAAATAGATAATAAACTGTCGTACTGGATTCAAACTTAGGATCATATCAGATTCATCTCCCTATTCAAAATGTGCCAAATAATACAGAAAGATGTATGGTATCTTACACAGAAAACAAGCTGCAAAATTTTAATGAATAAATATGTGAAGCAATGAATTTCTAAGATTCCCAAATATGAGCATGTAAAGATTACCTGGTATTCAACAAAACCAATGAATGGTATACAGCTGAAGAGCTTTGAGGAAAAAAATTCTAGGAAGAGGCCCCAATAAACACCCCTTCCTATAGAAACTGTGCTCCCACTCCCAATCCTATCCCATTCAGGCTTTTGATCGAGGATTAAGATAAAACTCCAGATTATAATTCTGCAAAGAAAGAACGTAAAAGGTCAGGTAATGGAGGCTTTCGAAGAGAGTGAAGAAAAGAAGTCAAGTGAAGGATAAGAAAAAAAGACGCTCGGGTTACGTGAAGGAGAGTACAGTCCAACAGCTTTGAGGAGAGTAACCCAATGCTGACAGCTAAGTGGTTGTGGAGCAGAAACTGAGCAGGGGCAAGGGATGAAAAGGGGAAGCCTAATGTTTTCCCTACAAAGCAACAGATGAGATCTGAACCTCAACAAGTCTCTGAACCTCAAGCAAAGTATTGAGTTTCCCTGGAGAGTTATTTATTTATTTTTTTAGCATTAACTGCTATAAATGCTGAAGTGGCTAAAATTACAATAAGACACAATTCTAACTCGAAACACAATATAATTGGAGAATTCCACAAATACCAGAAAGAATAAGTCAAGTGTCATTACAAAAATAAAACAAAACAAAAACCAGTGCTATAGAACAGCAAAGGAAGGATAATTATTATTTCATGGTTAGAAGGCATGAAGGTCTTCGTATATGATGTATATTTGAGATTGGTCTTGTGATAGGAGAAAAGAGCAGGGAGGACTAGAAATCATTCTTAATGAAAAGAACACCTTGCACAAAGACAAGGTTGCATTTGGAAAATAACACACAATTTACATTAGCTAGGATCAAGGAAATAACTTTCTATACCTTAGAGTAACTAAATGAATCTTTTAAAAAATATATTTTTATTGATTTTTTTAGATAGAGAGGAAGGAAGAGGGGGAGAAACATAGAAACATCAATGAGAGAGAAATATCGATTGGCTGCCTCCTGCACACCCCACACTGAGGATGGAGCCAGCAACCTGGGCATGTGCCCTGACCGGTAACTGTACTGGGACCTCTCAGTTCATGGGACGATGCTTAATCCACTGAGCCACACTGGCTGGACAACTAAATGAATCTTAAATCAGGCCTTGGACCATATAATGGGAAGAAGACAGCCGCTTTTCAATCCTACATACACTACAGAAATTCTAGGTCTGCCAACTAAGCTGGTGAACAACATGGTCTCTAAAGTAATCACCAAATTAGGAGCAATATCTACTTACTGGAAGTTGTCACCGCTGTGGAGATTGTTAGCACGTAATAAGCCATACAAAGTCACATGTGTGCTCTCTGATGAAATGCTCAGTTCATGTTCCTTTCCTTCCCTGATCATTGTACGTTTAAGAAGACTAGAACATTTCAAAGCCAACTCTAAAGCATCCATCCAGCACCTTCCTAGAAGAACACAGATTCATAAGCAGTATAATTCAAGAAATTATAAAAACTAGAATCCACTTTAACTTAACACTGTTAGCCCTTAAGCATACTATTATTTCTTTGAGATACATACACTGAAAAAGTTAGTTTTACATAAAGTCTTACATGGATTTTTTAATGCAATTTTTCAATTTATCTACAAAGTATCTAGAAACCACTAGTAAATGAATAGAATATAGCACTCATTAGTAAATACACCTAATAAAAATACATGTATTTTATTTTCCAAGTTTTAGAACATTAATATGTAGTATAATTTGAAGGTATCAAAAAGGCACATAAAATATACTGAAGGGATTATGTATGTACTATAAACAAACTATCTGAAATAATGTTTTGTTGTTGATTGTAGGTCTATTCCCAGGTTTTGCATCCATTCTATTAATATGTATGAAATTTTTTAAGTCCGGGAAATGCCTGTACAATACTGTTATTAACTGCCGTATTAGTTAGTAGAAACATTAGTAACTATTTTTTTAATTAAAGTCTAGAACTGTTATTAGCAGAAAAAATGTTATTTGACTTAAAATTCATATATATTTGTTTCAGCATCCGCTGAAAATATCAGCCAAATAAAACTTTCATAACAAAAGCTCATGCCTATGACAATTTTATTTTTAAAAATAATCATCTGATAAAAGTAAACTTTGGAAGGTTACAAGATTTCTTAGGCTAGGCTAGTCAAACTATAAGAAATAAAAGTGAGACAGAAATCCATTATCAATTATTAAAGTGTTAAAGTTACCTTGATTTCAAATAAATAAGTTTTGTTCTCCCTATATTTGCATCAGGAATTATTAAGTTAATAAATGCAGAACAAAGTTTGTACTTAAATGTCTTATGTTAAAAAAAACTTACAACAGTGTGTCTTATAAATGTTAATACATTTATAAATATAAATGATAAAATATAAATAGGATTAAATATACTTCTAAAATGATAAAACTTTGTGAGTTACCACAGAGAACACTAACCAAGTCAAAAAGGTGTTAACATGTCAATGGAAGATAAAGAAAAGTCTAGGCTACTAATGTAATTCATCACTCAATTATCCAATGCTTCCTTCCTCATCACTCAATTATCCAATGCTTCCTTCCTATCAGATTCCTCTGTTGTCTACCAAGTTATGATGCATTTGATGTTCTAAGTAATTTATGATTACAATACTTTTGCTGCAAATACCATACTAAAGACAGATTTTCCCAAAGAAAAATACACAGTAGTATATAAAATAAACCCTTAAAAATTAGACCAAAATCTAATCCATCAAAACCTATATTTACCATCTGACTCCGAAGTAGCTCGGATGATCAAGTAACTGCTAGGTAAAGGCTGAGTTATAGATCCAACTGCTTCACCTTTTGGACCCTTAAAATAATAAAATAAAAATAAGCAAAATAAATGGCACACAGTACTATGAGATCTCAAGTTTATGTTATCCATTATTGTTGGTAACAATCAAGTTAGCCATAGATTAAAATTTAAAAGCAAACAAGCTTTACTTTCATGCTTCTTGAGAAAGTAAATATTGAGTATTAAGGAAAGTTTTCCTCTTCCAATAAATATACTTCCTTACCAAAAAACTGGACTTATAGTTATCATTAAACATTATCTCTGTACATTGTTCACATATTAAAGGGAAACCTAAAATTGACCACACCACTTATTTTAACACGGACTTTTCATCCCACTTATACTACTAGAAAAGACATTTAATTTTTAGAAGCCTATTAAGAAACAGCTGGAACAGCTGGTAGTTATAATTTATACGAAAAAGAAAAAATAATTTTTCCTATGGCGAGAGAAAAAAATAAAGTTCCATTTTATAACCAATGATATACTTGTTTATAAATACCAACTATAAAAGCTAATATTATTTTTCCAGAAACAATACAGAAAAAGGAATTTTATTGTTGTAGGCTGGGGTTATTTGTTTTAGAAGTATGCGACACCAAGAGTTGTACAATAACTAGTATCACCAAGGATAATCTTAGGTGGGCATAGTTCTTATCTGGAAAGAAAACTATCAGGATTGAATTTATAGTATAATTTTGATAGAAAAAGCATCATTTTTAAGTTGTCAGATCAAGGAATAAAATGAACTTTAAAAAGTATAAACATTAGCAAGTAAAGATGGAGATTCAAGATGGAAAAAAACAATATGATTTTAACATCTTATAAAATCCACCGGATATTTTCAAATAGTTTTATAATTTATAGGCCAGCTCCTATAACCAGTATAAAGTAGAAACTAGAGTAAGACTGTCTACGTTTCAACCTTGATTATATGCTAGAAAAAGTATTTAAGTAACCTTTTTAGGACTCAATCTCTTTGTCTGGTTAAGAGGGGAAAATTGTATCTTTCTTAAAGGTATGACAATTAAAAAAAGATTCCATGTAAAATGCTCGAGTCCCTGACACAAAGTAAGAACTCATAAACATTATTTTTTCCTAACCACAGACGTTGGCTTTAAAACTATTTAAACAACGTCCTAGGCAGGTTTTGCTTGTGGAAAATATTCTGATGCTCATGTAATTGTACAAATTTCCCTCCCACAAATATTTGGAATTAAATAAACTTAGCATTAAAATTTATTTTTATTTATTGATTTTACAGCAAGAGAGGAAGGGAGAGAGGGAGAGAGAGAAATATCGATTTGCTGTTCCACTTATTGATGCATTCATTGGTTGCTTCTTGTATGTGTCCTGACGGAGATCAAACCCACAACCTTGTATAAGGGACGATGCTCTAATCAACTACGCTACCCAGCTGGGGCTAAAAATATTTCTAATGCTCTAAAATCTCATTATAATTCTTACAATTCCTAAGAGTAGTAGTAAAGAATAAATGCTATATATATGAAAGGTTTTAAAAGGATTTTTTTTTTCTCTTGAGAATCACATGATATATAAATACAATAGGTTACACGGGTTTAATTCTTTTCCCTATGGGAAGTATCTAATTCCAGAATGGAACTAACTCTGTAACCATAAATTTATTCCTGACTCCAGACTACTGAAATAAAGGTACAAAGTCCAGGTTTTTTCCTAGGTATATGTATATTGTCTAATTAAGCAATACCAAAAATACTTAAAAGCTGAAGCTAGTTTTACTTAGACATAATCTCAACTAGGTGGTTTTCCTTAAAGGACTTCAAAGCCCTTTATTCAAGTGTAACTGACCTTTCAAATTAAAACAGTGATGGCTTTGTAAAAACTTAAATAGATTCATTTATTCAGTTAGTGTGTGCTGCACGTCTACTGTCTGTAGAATTTCTTGATAGTTAATCAAACAAGGCATTTCTATTTTCTTGATTAAGTTTCACAGTAATGCTATTTAACTACAAAGCATTAGAGCTCCATCTTCAAAGGAAGTTGTCTCTCAAGAGTAAGTAAGATTGTGATTGCTTATAGGCTTCTTCTCATCACATATTCACATCATTACAGGAAAAAACACAAAAATAAATGGCAGCTTCTGTTCTTTGAGATCT
Organism: Molossus molossus; assembly: GCF_014108415.1. Lineage (NCBI taxonomy): Eukaryota > Metazoa > Chordata > Mammalia > Chiroptera > Molossidae > Molossus > Molossus molossus. The sequence goes on along the minus strand of NW_023425345.1, from coordinate 57,593,550 downwards.
TACAGTTTTAATAAAGAGAAAAACACAATAAATACAATATTACAAAGCAAAATTATTAATTACAAAATTTAAAAGACAGCACAAACTGAATCCCCATACCAAAGAGAAAATAAGGTACAATATAAGTTAGAAAAACATTTTCTGGAGACATTTTTAAGTTAGATCTTAAAGGTAACAAGGACAGTTGGTACACATTTAATTGTAGGTAGAGAAAGAGGAATAATGCCCTTGAAAACAGAAATAAATTTATAAGTGCTGGCAGAGAACAGCAAACATTAATCATTAGGTTAATTGATTTGTCTCAGTTCTACTCACAGACTGTCATCTTTACCTTTCATCTATATAACAAGTACTTACCTTCACTGCCCAAATAGACTGCTCCAAAGGATGAAAAAGTTTGAAACAGAAGCCATCCTTTTTTGATGGACGCTCAATGATTTCACAGGCATTCAGAAGGACTGTTCCTACCCACTGACCATTTTTTTGGGTTTTATAGATCAGTAGCACCCCGGGTTTCAACACACACCACAACTTGGTCCAGCTCTTTAGAGTACCACGAATCTACAAAAAATAATTTTAAGAAATAAAGCTCTGTTTTTCTGTTTCTGCTCCACAAGATATAAACTGAATAATGGCAAATAGGATATTTTAATCTAAAATTTCCATAAAATGTACATGTTAGAGTCAATAGATATTTTTTCTAAAAGCTACTAAATGGCAAGTACTAATAATTAACATAAAAATAGCATGACTCATGCTTCTGGGGATCTTAAATTCCCGGGGAAGACTGGGTCACCAATTTAAAAATACTGTACCAAGTAGAGTGGTTTTCCTAACCTTCTAGGTCAGGTCAGGAACTATTAAAATATCCTTTCTGATGCTGAGATTCTCCTCTTAGCATCTATAACAATAATAATTGATTCCAGTGAGTATAAGATTATTCTACCTTTATGATCTTACACCTTACCACTACATCAAGATTACTGAAAACACTGCTAGCACACACCAGGAGTCCCCTAAATATTCAGTGAGCGGTAGAAAGAGGAAAAGACATCCTTCTAGCCCTAAAATCACCTTCTCTAAATTACTCCATTGTTAGTAATTACATAAAGTGTGCCATATAAATTTCTTAGTAAATTTTAAAACATGAATTACATAAATCTCTCTCTAGTCTTATAAAATGTTCCTAATCCTAGGGTTTAATTCAATGTCAAAAATAAGTCTATAGCTAGCTTTTCCTATTCTATTACTTAAACCCATTAAAAGTGTTTCTATACAAGTCACTGACTGCATGCACAATACTGAAAAGGATGCTAATATAATATTGCGATTAAAAACTAGGACTTATCCTTAATTTTATTTACTGTAAAACATTTCTCTCAATGCACTTATATGAATTATGAAATAAATACAGAGTACCCAAACTCCCCAAATAGGTATACCATAGTAACTCTAAACAAGAAAAATTTAGAGGGCGGGGTGGCGCGCTTTGGAACCAGGAATGAAAAAAAGAAAAAATCTTTAAGAAAAAGTATGTGTATATGTAAAAGAGATGGAAAGGTAATAGTTATTCTGAGATAAGATTCTAGATCTCGAAGATGTGAGAGTAGAACATGAATGGCAAATGATCAGGATAAAGGTAAGATTTAGAAAGTCAGCCAGGGGATGTGTTGGGGAGTTTTGGGGAGTTGGCTGGGGAAATTCAATGTCAAAAAAACAAGAGTAGGTTTAGTCCTGAAAAACGTGAGTGAGCCCTGGCTGGTTTGGCTCAGTGGTTAGAGCGTCGGCCTTGGATCCAGAGAGACCTGGGTTCAGTTCCCGCTAAGGGCGCGTACCTCAGTTGCAGTTCATCCCCAGCCCTGGTTGGTCGTGAGGGTGGTGGCCACTCAATGTGTCCCTTTCATGTCAATGTTTCTCTCTCTCTCTCTCTCTCTCTCTCTCTCTCTCTCTTCCTTTCTCTCCTTCCCACTCTACCTGAACAAAAAATGGAAAAATGTCCTCAGGTGAGGATAAAAAAACAAAAACAAAAACGTGAGTGAGATTTGGAGATTAAATTCTTCTAAGTAGAGCCAAAATTAGAAGGTGTTTTTAGCACAACATTGAAGACAATCCTAGTATTACTTGAACTATCAGGGAAACCATCACTAGACTCCTATGTTAGTAAGAGAACGTCAGTGACAGATTTTTATAAAGATTTTAGGTTAAAGATTGTACCAACTCTTCGGGGGAGTGAAAAGCTTTCAGGGCTGGGGTGATTTTTAGGGTCTTACAGGATCATTTTCAAAGTTAGCCTTAGTCTGAAAGATTACTATCAAATATCCTTCAGATAAGAATAAAAAACTAATTAGAGTAACTGAGATGACAAAAAAGGAAATCAAAGTAAGTAGGAATGAGAGGCCAAAAGAATAATAAGGCATGGAAACAGCAATACATACATTTCTCTGAAAACGAACCCTTTTCAAATGATAATTTTTATATGAATTTTGTATCATATCTTCTCAATAATGCATATACCAAGTCTATAATAATACTAAATAATCTTAAAAGCAAGCAAAATATTTCTTTACAGAATATTGATTAGACTATATAATGTTGCACAAATCAAAAAGCCTTTTAAAAAGAACTGCTATACATATTTGATGGTGTTGTCAAGAGAGACAACATTAAGGTTCCTTCTCCCTATTAAGATCGGAACAGAGAACCTCTGGGATACAATTAACAGTTTGTCAGTGAACAACAATCATCTTAGTAGTTATTTATGTCTTGCAGGCTTGCTTTAGTGCACTCTGGGCTTTCTTATTCCAATAGGTAAACATCCAGCAATGAGAATTCAAGATTCAATACAAACTGACCTTCAACCAATCAGCCATAACAATAACAGAAGGATCTGTGATTGAACTGAGTAACTCCTTTGTGGCTCTTTTCTTTTCTTCTCGGTAATTTTTCTTTTGTACCTATTTTATAGAAATGGAAAAGTCATTCAAAATGGGCAATTTCTTTTCAAAATTTTTAGGTCTATAGAATGTAGAATATAAAATTCTAAACCTCTCTTAGAATTCTAGCATCTTAAGATTAAAAAAAACTATTTTTTTCTGTTTTATTTTTTTTAAGAATTGGTAGAAATTTTTAGAGATGTAAGGTTAAGATCTAAGTTTTCTGATCACTAGTCCAGTTCTCCATATCTTTTTAAAGAATTTTACCTTTATAAATTTACACAATAATACATAAATACAGTATCATGTTAAAAAATTTAAACAACACAAATAAAGCTAAAAGACCATCTTTATTATACCCTATTCTATTCCAATCCACAGAATTGACTAGTTAACCATTTTGAAAACACTATCCTTTCAGGCCTTTTCTATGTATACAACCTATAAAAATAGATAGCTTCTGTGTTTGTTTTGGAGTTTTTAAACACATTAAAATTTGTTCTCCCATTCATTATTTTTTGGAGTGCTTCCATGTCCACCTCATTTTTCCCACTGCTATACAGAATTCCCAGTATAAACAACAATAAGAGCTAACATTTACTGGATACATTCTGTGTACCAGTCACAGTTCTAAGCCCTTTACATGTATTACCTCATTTAATCTTGACAATAATCTTGGGAAGGAGGACTATTAGTAGTATCCTTATTTTGCAAAAGAGAAAGCTGAGACACAGACAGTAACTTGCCCAGGATCAAATAGCTACTAAGTCATGGAGGTAGGATTCAAACAGAGGTGGACTGGCTCTAACATGGTGCTCTTAACCACCATGCTATATTGCTTCTAAAATTTTTCTTAATATATTCTCATACTGATGAAAATTTACCCTGCTAGCAGTTTTTCCATATTATGAACAATGCTGCAACTGTTTACAACTGGCAATTTTTCTCTTTCCTGACACTAATATGTAAAATATAAATAATTAAGTCAGTTCTGAGATAATCTGGGAAAGTAGCAGTGGATTGCTTTGTTGTTATTACACGAGTGGGAGAAGAGTGGTGGTAACCTATCAGTGATATGATATTTTTCAACTACACCACAAAATCTTCCTAGTTTTACTTAATGGTAAAAAAACTGCATACAAATAACAAAATTTTAATAATTCTACAGCCAAACTGTCGACTTTTGGTCTTTATTATCATGTATGTCTGAATAAAAAGTAGATTTAATATGAAATTGCAAATGCAAATGAATACAAGATCAGATATGGGGGGAAAAGAGCTAAGACAGACTATGCAGCAATCAGTCAAGTAGAAAGCATGTGTTCCTTAGGTTCCAGGATCTGTAGCCAATCTGGAAGGCAGGCCCCATATTGCTCATTTCTTAAGAGAAGATGGAAATCTGAATTTGTAATAGTTGAATTTTTAAAACACTGTGTAGGTCAAACAAGATACAGCAAGTCCTCAAGTAACGTCTTGTTCAACATTGTTTTGTTATAATAGTGATGAGATGCTGCAGGAATTTAACTCGTTTATATTAATTAGCCTATGGTAAAACTGGTTTTACCATTTCACCACAGTTCTATTGACAATGTTAAATGAGGACTTACTGTATAGTTTAGCCATGGGCCAAATTCAGCCCACGACCCAGAGGTTAGTAAACTTGAATTTCAAAGGACACCAGAGCTTCCCATCAGCTATCCCACCACACAGTGATGTGCCTGACCTGAGTGCAGCTCTGCAGAGGTATCTAGTCCTTGGCCCCAGCAGTGGCCAGCTGAGGCCTGGAAGAGCTCTGGGATAGTCATTATGCAGCCTTTTCAGATGACTCCAGAGTGTCATACAAATATTGGTATTTTTTATTTGTGACTGTCTGGATTCTTTTTTCTTCTTTCAAGAAGACACATTCATTTCTTTATCTCATTAGCTTAATGTTAGTTATGAATAACTGTGGAAACTAACCTTGAGAGATTCTTTCTTTGTGAGCTTGCTTGAAGCTGAACTGTCCTTCTCCGAGCCATTATAAAGTTTAGATTCAGACTAAAATCACATAGACATTAGCAAAATAATAATAATAATAATTAAAACCTTCATTTATTCTACACATATGGAATAAAAATATTAATGTTCAAGCTTGTGACATTATTCCCACTTATTGCTGTGATTTTCAAATACTGATTTTCCACATAGTATAGTATTTGGATTTAAAAACTAATCCATGTTAAGGGAATAAAATATAATAAAGAAATAAAAACAAAAATAATTCACCTTAAATCTACAAAACCAAAAAAATAAAAACTAATCAATAAATTAATCTACAATGTGAAGTTTCTATTTTCTACAGTTTAATAGGAAAATGTATAGTATAACGTACTTCTTAGGTACTATTAAATGACAAATACTAATAGTATCAGCTAAAAGGTTAATGAAAATTAATGGCGGTTTACTTTTTACCAATTACTATGCTAAACACTTCATATATACTACCTATTTAATCCTCAAACCAACCCCATGAGACAGTACTAGTATCCCCTTTTGCTAATAAGGAAATTAAGACCAAGAGATTAAATAACTAAATTCCTAAAGTTACACCCAGCCAGTGTGTTTTGGAACTGCCCTTTGAGTACAATGGCACCTAGTCATACATGACTCTTTAAATGTAAATTAATTAAAATGAAATAAAATTAGAAGTTCAGTTTCTCAGCTACATTAGCCACATCTCAAGTGCTTAATAGCCACATATGACTAGTGATTACCATATTATACAGCTCAGATATAGAACATTTCTGTCATTCAGAAAGCTTTGCTGGACAGCATTGCTTTGGAGTCAAAAAATGAGTTTGAATCTTGATTCTCATTATTAAGATAGTGTTCAGTAAGAGTTAAAAGGAAAACTTTGAGATCCTTAGACCTTCGTAAAATGTACACATTTTGATTGTCATTCAAATGAACTCCAAATACGTAAGAGGATTTTTAAAAAACCATAAACCCTGATAGTTTCTCCAAATGGAACTTTCAGACTTCAGTTTGAGAAATATTACTGTAGAAGCTATACCAAAAACAATATAACTCTAGAGAATACTGATTACTAATACACTATATTTGCAAGTAAACAATGGCATTAAATCAGCTCAGTGAAACTTTCCTTTTTACATACATACTACATGGTTTAGATACACCAACATAAGAACATCTCATAAGATTTGATAGCATTATAGTGTTAGTTCCCTTATCTTAAATATTAGAAAAATATTATAATCGTATATTTGGGGACAACAATATGCTTACCTTGCTCTTTGACATAGAAAGTGAAGAGTCATCTTTATTTTGAGAAATGTCTTCCCTTCCTCTTTCAAAACCTTTAAAAACATTGTGGTTACATCAGTATTACTACTTGCACTAAAAAGCAAATGCAGATAAGTCATTCAATTTAAAATATACATTACAAGAAGCCTAGGCTGAACAAACAGTTTTAAACTATTGTAAGTTTAAAGATTTCTAGTATAATAACTCCTTAGAGTAAGTTAAGGCTTTCAGAGGCACTGAAGTCTTTCTCTGAACCCACCAACATCAAGCTAAATACCTCTTTTCTCAGCTCCTAGAGCACTTTGCATAAATTCAGGCTTCACAGAGCTTTGATTCTTCTAGTGAGCTGTTTCCTAACAAAGAATCCCAATAAAACCAATCTAACATACTTTTCACACCTCTTGGCAAACTGGAAAACAATTCCATAATTGGTGATAAAAGATGACCAGGACAATAAATCTGGATTGAGAAACAGACTTAAACAAATCTAACAATGGGCTTATTGTGAGAATTAAATGAGAACGTACAGAAAGCACTCAGCACAGTATTCTGCACTACAGTATACATTCAATTAATGTTAGCACTTATTATCATTGTCACTGACTATTGCTATATATATTGTAAAAGGATGAATCTAAAATATATGAGTGTACTGGGATAAACATGCATACTTCCCTGCAATCATGTAGCACGTTAGTATAACACTAGTCAAAAGCAGTTAAATTGATGTTATATGAGTATAATTAGAGAAATGTTAATACTGAGATTTATGTGTCAGGCATGAAGGAGCACTACTCATTTTTATGAAGTTCTTTCTACTTCTCAGGGTAAGTAATATTAACTCCTCCCTAAAATTATTTGTTCTGAATCCAATAAAAGCCTATATTTAAAATATGTATATACTTATTCATAGCCCAGCACTTAAAAAATCATTTTTAGCATATCAATGATATAATTTATTCTGTACTTGGTTTATATCAGCTAAAAACAAATCCATTCCATTTTCCTAACTCAGAGATTTTATTGAATTTTTTCTGTAATATATAGAGGGAACTACCTCCCAGTAAAGAAAATGATCACTCAATCCCAATCCAAAGGGGAAAAAAACCTATTTCATTAATGCAACATAGAATTTTAAATAAAAACTTATCAGAATTTGAATCTTTAGTGTAAAGCAAACCAAACTTATATAATTTAGTGTTAAAATTCTAAAATATTTATTCAGTCATAAATATTTGTAATAAGTAATTCATAATACTAATAAGCTAATGTAAAGTACTTCTAAATATATGTACAAGAGCACAAAGATTTTCTAAAAGTACATATTGTAAATAAAAAAATGATGTTATTCTCACAAAAACAGATTTACTTCAATTTATTTGGTGAAGTTTTGTATTCAGCTGAATCTAGACAAATCCATTTATCAGATTAAAAAATACACTTCACTGTGTCTACATTCACATAATATTACAAAAACAAAAGTAAAATTAAAATAAAAGTAGAAGTTATTAGTCTAAATAAACTTTTTCTTAACATGCAAATATATCCTATAGAAAATGTCAATTGTTGGAAAAGGACATTCATAAACCCAGGTTGTATATTATCTGTCCAAACCAATAAACAAATCATACTTTAAAAAATTCTCTATACCTCAAACTTGTAAATCACATCATTATTTGAAAAGCTGGCCCTGATGACTTTCAAGTCTTATAAAATTATAGAGGGATAAAGCAAAAATGCTTTCTGAGTCTGGTCAAATACTGAGTTTCAACTAAGGGCAAATAAGTAGATTACCGGCATAAAATACAATGAACATATTAAAACTATTTCAAAACCTTAAAAAGAAAATATTGTTATATTGTACACTAAGTTTTCAAGGGTAATTCCAAGGTAAGCAAAACAAAGTGTCACACTAGGGACTTTCTTTAGACTGGATAAAGTTGGTTTCCTAAAAAACATTCAAAATAATCTTTATCTTTAAAAGCCAGTCACAGAAATATTTATATTTATTAGAAGCCAAAAGAGCTCTGCCACAATACTCCTTAAGCTTTTTATTTTCTACCATGTGTGGAAACTCAAAATTACTTTAAAATAGCTGCTTTATTAAAAAAACAAACAAACAAAAAAACAAAGTGGTACAGATAAAATCCTAAAGCCTACAACACATTATTGACCAGTATCAATAATACAGAATAGTTTCAGATCACAACTTCGCACCAAGTTTGCCTGTTAGTAACTTTAGGTAGGTACTTCCTTTTCTACTATCCTCTTCATCAAAATAGCTAAAATTAAAAGAACTAACACCATTCAAGTACAGGTAAGAATGTGGAGTAACTAGAACTCTACTCACTAGTGGTGGGAGTATAAGGGAGTATAACCACTTTGTAAAACTGTTGATAGGATCTACTAAAGCTGAATGTGTACATATTCTAACATACAGTAGTTCTGATCCTAGATCTACCCAACAGAAATGAGTGTGCATGTTCACCAAAAGACAGGTACAAAAATGTTCATAGTAGTACTGTTTATAAGTAATATTAATATTAATTATTCATAATAGCCCAAATCTAGACCTGATATAAATGGCTATTAATAGTAGGATAAATTAATATATTATATTTACACATTGGAATGTCACACAGCCATAGAATAGAACCAATTACTACTATACAAAACAACAGACATAATACTGAGTGAAAGAAGCCACTTCAATCCACCAAAAAATGCACATACTGGATGATTCCATGTATTTATTTATTTAAAATATGTTTTTGTTGATTCTTTAGAGAGAGAGAAACATTGATGTGAGAGAGAAACATCGATCGGCTACCTCCTTCCTGCAAGCCTCCTACTGGGGACTGAGACCTCAACCAGGGCATGTGCCCTGACCAGGAATCGAACTGGGACCTCTCAGTCCATGGGACAATGCTCAGTCCACTAAGCCACACTGGCCAGGCCTGGATGATTCCATTTATATAAAATTCAGAACTGGCAAATCTAACCTAGATTAGATATTGGAATAGTGGTTTACCTGTGTTGAAGGAGGAACTGACTAGGAGGGGCATGAGAGAATGTTCTGGGAATTGGGAAGTAGTTATACATGTCTATACATAACTAAAAATTTAAAAAGCTGTGCGATTAACTATATGTTATGCCCAATAAAAAATAAATAAAACCTCAGATATCCTTCTCTATTCTTCCAGCTTATTAAGACCTCTCTTGCTTTGACATTCTTTCTCACATAGTCTATATAACCTATCCTGTACCTTGCTCATTCTGATTCACTCATCAACAGTGATGATAATGATAATAATTAACATAATAATATTAATGAAAACAATAAAGTAACCAATATTCATTTGTAAGGATACTTGTACTCTGTTACATGCTTTACTTACTTTCTAATCTTTAAAACAATGCCACAAAACCCCCCAAATTAACTATATTTTATATAATTGAAAAAAACCGAGGCTCACAGAAATTAAGTTACTTGATTAATATTAATAAGTGACAGTAGCTGAGCTGAGTCAAGCTTAGGCTGTCTAACTGAAATTCATAGTGTTTCTAGAATGCCAGGGTGCCTCTAAAGACCCAAGGCCACATCTTCTCCGAAGCCTTGCATTCATTGTGTAGGGATAGTTAGCTGTCCCCTTCTCTGAGACACACAACACTTCGTACATATTATCACAACATACTTGAATTACTTGTTTTCATGTAAATGTTCCATACTTGACTGTGAGTTCCTGAAAAGAAGCATCTAATCCTTATTCATCCTTTCAAATACAAAAATTTGAATGTTGATCCCAAAATTAATAAAAGTGGACTCAACTTTTACTTGTAATAGTTTTTAAATATGTTCAATATAGCACACCTTCACAAAAATGCATAAAATATAAATGTAAAATTTAATGTATACAGTTAATATTTGCCTAACCACCACCCAGGTCAAGAAAGAGAATTGTCAGCATCCCATAAAATTCCCCCCTAGTAGTACAATTGTTGGGTTTTTTTTTTCCCCCTCACCTGAGGAGATGCTTATTGATTTTAGAGAAAGGGAGGGAGGGAGGAAGGGAGAGGGGAGAGAGAAACATCCATCGGTTGGTTGCCTCCTGTATGTACCTTTGGGATCAAAACCACAACCTATGTATGTGCCCTAACAATAACTGAACCCACAAACTTTTTGGTGTAAGGAACAATATCCCAACCAACTGAGCTACCCGGCCAGGACCAGTAGCACCATTCTGGATCACAATCTATGCTTCTCCTCAAAAGTAACTATCCTGACTTCTACAATCATTTTTTACCAGCATGTCTCAGCAGGTATTTCATTTATTTTAATTGCTAATTAGAATCCCACTGCATGATGGTATCACTATTTACCCATCTATTGTTGATAGACATTTGGGTTGTTCCTAGTTTGTCCCTTACGAATAATGGTACTAAAAATATTCTTGGAAATGTATCCTGGTAGATATATATATCCATGAGTTTTTCTAAGTTTTAAACTTAGCAGAATTCCTGGGTTATAGTGTATGTGTGTATCCCTCAACTTCAAGGATACCAAATTGTTTACCACTAACTGTGTAAGAGCTCTCCTTTCTCCATATCCACGGTAAAATCAATATTGATAAATTTTAAATATTTTTGGTCAATCTGTCGGGTATGTATAGAATCATATAATCAATGAGGTTTTAGTTTTCATGTCCCTGATTACTAATGATGTTGAGCACTTTCTCACATGTTACTTAGATATCTAAATGTTTTCTTTGTGAAGAACCTCTTCAGATCCTTCATGCATTTAAAAAACTCATTGTCTATCTTTTCTTATTGAATTATGTAGAAATTCTTGATATATTCTACTGGTCCTTCATTAGCTATACTCATTACAAATTATCTCTCCATTCTGTAGCTTGTCTTTTTATTCTCTACATGGTTTCTTTCAATGAACAACTGTTAATTTTTAATGTAGTCAAATCTAGCAATCTTGTTCTTTAAAAGTTAGTGCTTTTTGGTCTTAAGAAAGTCTTCCCTAAATCTGTGGTCATAAAGATATTTTTTAATAATGTAGTAGAATACAGAGTTTATTTTCTCCTACTAATCCAATGGGATATCAGTCCTGAGTAAATTAGCACTCTGTCCTTAACTTTTCATTTCTTAATAGAATATAAGTGCTATTACCATTGATAAGGTATAACCTTTTTTTATACTTCAGAAATAAATGTGGTTCATTAATATTTAGATATAATATATAACATATATAAAATATGTAATAAAGCAAGTTTTATGCTGCTCAAGTCTTGTTAAACTAAGATTATATGCATATAATAAAAAATTGCTATACTAATATGAACTATGTTGAACAGCCAAGAATTAAAAAATTGCACAAGACATAAAAAAATCTCTGAGAAATAAAAATACACAAAAGAAACCTATCTGTGTACTAAAGCTAATAGTTTGTCTATAAATGATTTCTTTGCTCAAAGTTTATTTACTCCAATTGGTTGGTACTATTCTAGAGACTGATCCAATGATCACATCTAGAAGTTATACCTGAGATAAAGAGACAGATAAGTGAATATAAACTTAAAAAAAAAAAAACTGTACTATAGTATTACTGAGTATATTGGGCAAGAGATACCATTTCTATATTATAGTTCATTATAAAGAAAAAGGCCACACCAAATGTATTTCTTAAGGTAGAAATGACAAAAAATAAATTCAAAAAATATTTTCCTAAGGAAAACTAAAATGAAAAAAGGTTATGCTCATAGTAAGATAAAGTTATCTTTACATGTCAGATAAAAAAACAAATGCATATAAAAAATTTTTTCACAATAAAGTGACCAAGAACTTTATTTTTTACTTTTAAATAAAAAAAAATACATAAAAAGCTACTTTTTTTTTTTTTTTAATCCTCACCCGAGGACATTTGTGTACAGATAGAGTGGGAGGGAGAGAGAGGAAGAGAAGAGAGAGAAACATCGATGCGAAAGGGACACATCGAGTGGCTGCCACCTGCACGACCAACCAGGGTCGGGGACAAACTGCAACCGAGGTACATGCCCTTAGCGGGAACCAAACCCGGGTCTCTCTGGACCGCAGGCAGACGCTCTAACCGCTGAGCCAAACCGGCCAGGGCAAAAGCTACTTCTTTTATTTAAAATTTTTTTAATCTATGATTCCATGAGTTTTTTTAATTGTTGAAAATATTACAGATTTCCCCCATTTTTTCCCCTATTGATCCCCTCCTCCGCGTTCCTACCCCACTTCTGCTTTCCCCAACCTAATGTCTGTGTCCATTGGTTGTAAAGTGTTTGCTTTTTAAAGTACTTATTTCCATTCTACTTCTTAGTTGATATAATAAAACATATTTTAAAGAGCATTTTATCATGGCTGGTTGTATTAAGTGGCATATGGAAGCATCCCTATAAATATGATTTTCTCTATTTCAAGAATTAGAAAACAAAGCTAATCATTCACTTTTCCATTGAAACAAATTGATCCAGAATGACCATCAATATATTTTTTTGACAAGAAAAACGAACAATTCTGCCTTTAATTACCTAATGAGGTAAATACCAAATTTTAAAAAGTGAATTTTTCTATTTTTTATTAGGATCACTTGATTCGAGACTCGAGGCAAGAAGGTCAGCGAACATGTTTCAGCAAGGCTTAAAAAAAAAAAAAAGAGCAAGGAGACAGAAATGGAAGTCACACTGTAAAAGCAAATAGAGCATTTAACATTTTAAAAATTCAGTATATTTTCAAAGCCAAATACTTCACACAAAGACAAATACTAAAATTTACACCACCCTGAGAATGTAAGAAAGAAGCATGATAGTAACCGTGCTACACTAAGAAGACTAAATAGGGATTAAGTATGCTATTTAAAGCTTATACTACTTAGGCAACAGTTTAGGACTATGGTTTCTAATTCTTTTCAGAAACACTATTGGAAAAAAAACATAAATCAGTGAATTTAAAATAATTTATTTAATTGCCCAGGTAACACCTTTGGCAAGATGTTTCACTATCACAAAGGATTGAATATACTATCCATCAACATAAATATTTGCAAAAAGCCAAGAATAAAGGTTAGTGTGTAAATAGAAAATATAATTCAAATTTAACAAAATACAACTGTCAGAAAAATATATAAATGGTTAAAGCAAGCACCAGTTTCAGTTACTATTTCTTTTTCATGACTATTAAGATAATATTTTTATTTTAAAAGAAAAATATAACTTAGAGTAGATATAATTATGTAGCAGTTTAAAATTTTGAAAAGAAAAAGTACTGTTTATATTTTAAAGTATATATCCAAATATTTGCTAAAATAAATCTTTTTCAAACAATAAAAGATCAATTTATATTTACCTCTCATTGACCAATTATTTAATGTCTAAATCACAGCTGTCAAATACCTAATTTCATTTAATAACTATTACTCTAACAATAACATAATATTTCTTAGCAAAAACAAATCACACACAAGCACATCTAACAACAAGGAAGTCAGTTCAAAAATTATACTTAGGCAGAAAACTTAACTTTAGCCAGGACTTGAGTTATTAAAATTTAAACCAAACATCAATTTTAGTATAGTTTCTGTTCTGCTGAAAATAGCCAAACATATATCAATATTAAATATTTGGGTTTGGCTTTAATTTTATAAAAGGGACATACTATTTATTTCTATAATTAAAACAAAAATTCATACTATAAGTATTAAAGATTCATACTTCACTGAATCATTAGTTCTCAAGTTTGAGCTTTAAGAGACTATAAGAGAAAATATGGAAAAGCCAAGCACTATAGCAGCAGTTACTAAAACCTAACCTTTCAAATAGAATTGTTTTGTTTAAACCGAAGCAGCTTTAAGATATTAAAATGTCTACTTTATTTTAATGAAAACTGTGTAAGGAATTAAGAAGAGAATGTAAGACTAAAAGAACAAACCTGGCAACGAAGGAGAAAGTTCATTGTATCCTCCAAATGAAGCATTCCGGACAAGCTTTCGGCCATCAATTCGTGGAGGAAATAAAACAGGAGAAACGACAGTACAGGAAGAAAATCTACGTTGTTGTGAGCTTTCTGCTTTCATGGCTTAGAAGGTCTATTTAATGTATATGTTCACCCAGAAGGCTAATTATATATCAGTATGGCAGTGACAGGCTTTTCTCTCACATCCAAATGTAGCAAAAGCCACCAGCACAAACAAAGGACACACACATTTAACAGGAAAGGAGAAGGACCAGGGGGTGTCAAATCAGCAATAAACAGATAGGGAAAGAGACTGGCAGAAGGCATTAAACCATGCTGCTGTTTTTTTTTTTAATGACCTGATAAGAAAGGCTATTCCACTAATGCTTTACCTTCCAGTAATGCCCTGCACTGAACTGCTGCTTTAGAAAAACAAAGTAAGATCAATACATAAGAGATTCAGGATGAAGTAATAAAATCAGTTTCTCCTCCTTTCTCAGAAATGCAACCCTTTTCTCCATATTCATTATGTTTTTGTAGTATCCTCCACACTACCCACCTCTTCTGATTCTTTCCTTTGCAGTTTTTGCTTACTTCAAAAATAGATATAAACATAACACTGTTTATCCTTCCTGAAGCCTCTAGATTTATATCTAATCTACTGCTTGCCTCAGCCATGATTAAGTATTCATAAGGAAAGATATTCTTTCAAGTACAATTTTAATGGATTCCAACAACTAAAGCAGAGGATAAACATTTACGTTTTACCTCCAACAGGGATATATGAGTCATTTAAGACAGTGTTAATCCAAACCAATCAACAAAGATGATTTAAAAAGACACCATAATAATTCTGTATGCTCCAATACATGTTCCCTTGAAACAAATGTGAGCTGCTACAGTTCTTCACTACATTTAAACATTTCATAACGTATAATCTACCAATGAGTTTTCCACTTAAAACACTCCTATTAAAAATGTACCTTTATTATCACAGTAAAACAAAGTGACTGATATGATTTCACAGTATCAAATCTAATAGGAAAGTACATATACCAAAATTTCATACTATGTCTTCTCTCTATAGCTAATCTTAAAATTCCAAAAAATTCTTTCCTAGTTATATTAAAATCCATTTACCTTACTTTACCTTAACTGAAGTTAAAGAATTCTAGTCAGTTTTTTTCTTTATATGTCCCAGATTGATTTTTCTGATCACAGTTCTTACAACCTGAAAATGCACCCACTTAGTTTTTTTCTTTATATATCCCAGATTGATTTTTCTGATCACAGTTCTTACAACCTGGAAATGCACCCACTTAGCTGGACAACAACTAATTCAGTTACAACTAACTTAGTGGTTCATTTCTACAGGTACCTTACGATAAGATCTCAGTTTGCTTCTTCATTATGCATACACTTCAAGGCTAGTACTCACTCATATACAACAGCATTCCACATAACCTAAGACTTTCTCTTTACCAGAAAGGGCACTTAAAGAAAAACAAACTAGACTTCCTGTATATAACATATTCTTTCGTAGGCAAAGGGATTTCAAAATCAATTAATGATAAAAATAAGTTTATGGTTAAACAACCACAACAAGGTTTTTTTTTTCTTTTCTTTTTGCTTATCTCCATTTCATGAAATATAAATTAGCATTAATTATAGACAATAGAGAAATAATTATAATTAATTCATACAGTGGTGCTTGTTTCTCAAGGCATAAAGGACATTATACCACAAAAGGCATTATAGGATAATGGTTAATTAAGCAGGATTTGAAATTGAACTCCCTGGGTTCAAATCCTAGTTCCATTTTACCCAGATTTAATTGAGCAATTAATTTCTTTAGGTCTGTGTTTCCTCATGCATTTTAATATTATTAAAATGCTAATAATATTATGTATATTATGGCATTGTTATAAGGATCAAACTGGATAACATGTAAAATCTAGAAATGTTCTAGGTTAAAATAGCAGAATGAAGACAATGACCTAATGTGTTTGACACTATGAAAATGTGAGATAAGCAAGTAGCCACTGTCTTGCAGATCCAAGAAAGCCAAATCACAAAGCAACACCAGTAAAAATTAACTGTATTCAAAGGATCATTTTACACAAAATTCATATCACCAAGTTCCTCTAGATCAGAAATGAAATAAGATAGTGACATCAACAATAATACTAGAATCAGGACAAAAATATAAGTAATGCCTTCAAAACTGGAAGTAAAATTACTTCTAAATTAGGATTCCATACCCAGCCAAACTATCAATTATATATTACAGTAAAATAAAGATTTTTTGACCATGCAAGATCTCAAAAATTTACTTTCTATGTATGTTTTTAAATAATTTACTAAAGTAGCTCTTCTCAGCTGGGGGGAGGGGTTACAAAAGAATTAGGCCTAATGCACTAAATATCCACTCTTCAAAAGGAATTAGCTTTTCTCCCATGTATCTATAATGGTTCTAACCATGCACTATATCCTTGGGAGAACTGAGAAAATATTCACTTAAATTATTTTCTATAGGCCTTACTTCCCTCATAGGACCCCATTTGAGAAAGGTTGTACTAGAATATATACTCCATCAAAAAGTAATAGAAAATTAAGAAGGCATGGGATAAAGGAAACGGCACTCAATATAAAACAGCTGTCTTCACCAAGAAGTCCCACACTGCTGTACCATCTCTTTTTATTTTATTATTATAATTAGTAGTCGTATTATTATTATTTTTTTTAAGCCTCACCCAATGATATGCTTATTGATTTTAGAGAGAAGGGGGAGGGAGGAGAGAGAGAGAGAAGGAGAGAGAGATAGAAAGAAAAACATTGATCAGTTGTCTCCTGTACGCACCCCAACCAGGAATTGAATCTGCAACCTACATATGTGCTCTGACTGGCAATCAAACCTTCAACCTTTCAGTGTGTGGGACAATTCTCCAACCAACTGAGCCATACCAGCCAGGGCTGTGCCATCTCTTTAAACCAAGGACAAATTGTTTGAGTAAGCCTTGCCCAAATTATTTTCTGACCTTGGCTTCTTTTGATAGTATGTTAATGATATGTCTTCTCTTTTCCCCTACTCTGATGTTTGGATAAGCTAAGGATACTTCCCATAAGTTGAAGTGTTATTGTTGTTTTTTTAAGACTTTATTTTTATTTATTTATAAAATATTTGAGCACCTTCTAGGTGTTGGGTACTGTGCTATTCTCTAGGAATATAATGTTGCACAACAATAGACAGGCTGACTATCCCCACAGAGCTCACAGTTTGTTTGTTTTTTAATTGATTTTTAGAGAGAGAGGAAGAGAAAGACAGAGAGAGGGAGAGACATCAATGTGAGAGAGAAACATCAATCAGCTGCCTCCTACATGCCCCCTACAGGGGATCGAGCCCTCAACCTGGGCATGTGCCCTGATCTGGAATCGAACTGCAACCCTTAGTTGCAAGGGACAACGTGTAACCAACTGAGCCACAGAAGCCAGGGCTAAGACTTTATTTTTAAGAGTAGTTTTAGGTTCACAGAAAAAGTGAGAGAAAGGTACAGAGATTTCCCATATACCCTCTGCCTCCACATATGCATGCCTCCCCCATTATCAATTTCTCCCACCAGAGGGGTACAATTGTTACAACTGATGAACCTACATTGACACATCATCACCCAAAGCCACAGCTAACTTTAGGGTTTACTTTTGGTGGTGTACATTCTGTGGGTTTGGACAAATGTATAATGACATGCATCCATCATTACAGTTTCATGCAGAGTATTTTCACTGCCCTAAAAATCATCTGTGCTCCCCCTATTCATTCCTCTTTCCCCTGCAACTACTGGAAACCAGTGATCTTTTTACTTCCTCCATAGTTTTGCCTTTACCATGATGTCATGTAAGAGAAATCATACAGTATGAAGTCTTTTCAGGTTTGCTTCCTTCACTTAGTAACATGCATTTAAGGTTCCTCCATGGCTTTTCATTGCTTGACATTTCAACTCACTTTACCCTTAAATAACATTCCATTGTCTGGATGTATCACAGTTTATTTATCCATTCAAGCTACTGAGGGATATCTTCCTTGCTTCCAAGTTTTGGCAATTACAAAATACTATACATATCCTTGTGTAGATATAAGTCTTCAGTTCCTGCAGATAAATATCAAGGAGTGTGATTGCTGGACCATACTGTAAGAATATTGTTTAGTTTTGTAACAAACCACTAAACTGGTTTCCAAAGTGGCTGTACCATTGTGCATTCCTATCAGTAATGAATTAGAGCGCCTGCTGCTCCACAGTTTTGGCCACTGTAATAGGTTTGCAGTGGTGTATAACTGTACCTTTAATTCTACATTTCTTTTTATATGCTATTTGTTATCTGTCAATCTTCCTTAGAACTCCATCCTTCCTACTTCATCTTAATGGTGGTGAAATAAATAAGGTACTCATATTTACACAAAGTTCACAAAGCTTCCACTAACATTATTTATAAGATTTTAAAATACTTGATAAACTAAAAACAAGAATTACTTCAGATAGAACCAATGGAAACAACACTAGGAGCTAATATTTCTGGGTCCTGAATCTGGTTCAATTATTATCTACCACCTGCCGTGCCTCCACGTCAAATAATTGTGAGGATAAATATACATATATATACACATAGTGTTTTGGTCAATATAAAGTGTTTTGTAAATGTAAAAAATAATAACTTACATCTTTTAAGTCTATCATCAAATTCAAAGAAAACCAGCATATTACGATGATCTTAAGACAGGATTTAACAAACTGATGGACGTTAACTTCAGAAGGGAAACAAAAACACTCTCTTTTTCAATAATGGAGGGAGGAGGGGCAAATTTTTAAAGGCAGCTGCTAAGTTAAAACCGAAATCTAGATTTGTTACTCTAAAGAACCAAAGATCTATTTTTAAAACATTATTATGTATTTCATGATGTCAATTTAATTTCAGAATTGCTTACGATCACTGTGGATTTTGTATTAATTTTAATCTCAAACTAAGGCAAACTAAACTCAAAGCCCAATTCACCTCTCTTAAAGACCTACAGTATAATCACATTTACTGTGCCATGCTGGCTAGATTCAACTACTGCAAAGTTTAAAGCAAGGCTGAACACTCTTAAAACATATCTAGGTTTACAGCTGAATCTACCATCTCTACCATTTTACATTACATTATGTATGTATGAAAACAAGTAAAAATAATGCTTTACAAAAGTCAAATCACCACCTGTTGATAAGCCAAAAAGTCAATTTAGTGATTCACAAAGATCATTATAAAAAATAAAGTAGAATAGGCCAGGGTAGGAAATATAAGTTGCATCATACTCTAATATCAAAAGGCAAGTTGTTTCATGAATAATTTGCTTTAGGCTACACACACACACACACACACACACACACACACAAACATTACATATGTATATAATATACATATGCATATATATAAATATATACACACACATATACATACATATATGTTTTAGATAGTGACATAAAATGTATTTCTTACATGGGTCATGGTCAGAATTGGAAAATACTATGTAAACAATATTATTTCTTTTGATATTCCATAACATTAAAAAGAACTAATTGCAAAATTTTATTAACAGCTTGCCACTGAAGAGACCAACTATATATATTATCTCTGGTCTAGTAGCTCTTTCAATATCTAGTGGCAGACATCTCAGCAGAGGCAAAAACCACAAAAAGTCATAATAAAGATTTTCTAGATGTTCCTGTTATATGCCCAAAGAAAGTACCCAAGTTTAATTTCTCTTTCGATAACGCAAGAAAACTAGGACTGGAGAAGGCATCTTCCTGTAATATTAAAACTCTAATGAGTTCTCTGGACAAATTCCAGACCATCTCTATTTAAAAAACAGATGAATGGCCAACATAGCTGATATTTTTAAATAATCTAATTTGGTAGTTAGAAAATCCATTTAAATTCTGTAAAATTCCATATGAATAGTCATGATAAAATACATTGGTTTAAATTAGGATAAAAGTATTATAAGAACTATATACTTTATCTTGAATCCCAAGCTACTAAAAGGAGGCTTTAAGAGATTTTAAAATCCTTCAAGCAGCTAAAAGAGTTAGAAAAAGGTCAAAATACTGGAAACAAAAGCAACCATTAAGAATTTAATAAAATACTATGTCCAAATATGACATGCTACTTAGAGAAAACCAAGACAAGCAAATACACCACCAACTTCCTCTGTGGGCATGTTTTCAAGTTGTTGTTTTAAACTAAGAACCCTTCAGGACTCCTAATTTCAAATGAAGAGATCTCTAATTCAAACTTCCATCACAAGTGAGCCTTTCCTCCTTTCTCTGTCCAAATCCAAACTTCAGACTTTCAGATAGTAGCAAGTGCTAGTCAGGGCAAATGCTGGCTCCAGAGCTCATCTAGGTTCCTACTCTCAATAATTCTGCCTCTCTCCTATTGATTTCGTTACTTTACTTACAATTGAGCCACACTTTAAAAATCAAATTTTAAAACATTGTAACTAGCATTTTGATGTTCTTACTAGGAAGGCTTTTTTTAAACATCCAGATTGCTATGTTACTGGAACTGAAAGTTCACTTACGTTTCCTTATGTTTCCCTATTTCTTGTCCCTAAATTTTCTAATTGGAAACTAAATTCTTGAAGGCAGAGGTTGAGAATATCATTTTTGGGTTGTTCTTGCTTTCTAGTATGGAACTATGTACCAAGCAGGCTAAATAAGGGTCAATTCCATAAGGAGACCCTTAGAAAATCATGTACTCCGCAGGGGGTATTTGTCCATCTGTCACAAATATCCTTCCTTCATCTAGAAAGAGATGAGTTTGCTCAAGTTTCATGGTTTCATCCTTAAGTAAAATTTAGATATGTTCAAAGTTATAACAACTAAAAAAAATGGAAACAACCAAAGTACTCCCAGGTGTGAGGACTGTTTATCTTCTCTCAGAAAATATGCAAATTTTACTTGGTAAATTAAATTGGTATTGTCTTGCTACATATCTATCAAAAAAACAGAAAACTTGCCTCTACACACTTCAAATAAGAAAAGGACAATTGCAGCAGTCAACAGGACAGGTGAAATTCTTTTACTACTCTTGCTAAGAAGGCGTTAGTTATCAACCTCTCAGACTTCGGAAACAAATGGGAGGAAATTCCAAAGGAAAAGAGTTGAGAAACTAGTGCGTGTAAGATTTGATAATTCTTTAACTTTGTGTTGAGTAAAAAGAAAAATATATAGATATATGATGTTTATGGGGGAAAGTCTCCTTGAGTATTCCTAATGTTCATCTTACTGCTTTGTTAAAAAGTAATTAATAATGCCTGGCAAGGATAAGACAGACTCCTCTCATATTTGTAAAGAAGCTTAAAATAAAGCTAAATCATTCTTTCTCCCTTTTCAATAAATGCTTTCAGTATTTCAATTTCCCTGTAAAAGCATTGGAAAAACTGAAGAAAACAGATATTAGAACATTTGAGAAGGGAAAAATATTTTATTCTAATTTTCTTAATTTGCCAAATATATACTCTTTTTATTATTTAATATGTACTACTTTCATAGCTCTGTGAAGCAACTACCCCAACTCGAGGAATCTCAAAATAGAAAACAACCATGTCTTAAGAAACGACTTCAGAAATCTAACATATTTTGAGGGTTGAAAACTCAGAAGAAAATTAACATGAACTCTATACTAATTCAAAACAAAACAATCTATGGCTATAAACCAAGGCACAGCATTCAGGAAAGAACAATTAAAGATAGTGGGGGTTGGATGGGGAAAGATAAATTCAAGTTCTCTTTTAGGTAAAACAATCTTCATGAAATATAACACATATATTCAAGAACACATTTGTTATGCTATGGTCTCATATATGTTCAGAATTAATCCTAGGAATGCCTTACCGAGGAAGGAGATACTGCTCCGATTCATGGAAGAAACTGACTCCTAGTCTCCTTTTGTGTGTGAACCACTAATGAAGGAACTCAGTGTTGGTCACTTGAGAGTACACCAGCAATATCTACAACTGTCACCCTGGGGAATCTGGTATGTCTTCACACTAGCAAACTCTCTGTCAAAAAAACCCTCCTTTAATATGAATTTTTCTATCAAGTTGTAGATATAGACCTATCATGGCATGTTTAATGCTGCCAGAGCATTCAAAGGAAGGGGCTTCGCAGGTTCAGAGAAATTACTAAAAAATAAGAGAAATACAGTACTGAATATAGACATTTAATTCAAGCCTAGATGAACCAAGAGTGGTCTAAATTAATTTTAATACAATTGATTAAGTAGGCAAAACTTTTCAAAGTTTTAAACATTTTAAATAATTAACTTGAATAGTAAAGATCAGAGCAGAAATAAATGACATAGAGACCAAAAAAACAATTCAAAGGATCAATGAAACAAAGACCCGGTTTTTTGAAAAGATAAACAAGATTGATGGACCCTTAGCTAGACTCACCAAGAAACAAAGAGAGAGAACCCAAACGCACAAAATCAGAAGTGAAAGAGAAGTAACAACTGACACCACAGAAATACAAAAGATGGTTAACAGCTACTATGAACAATTATATGGCAACAAATTCAACAATCTAAGCGAAATGGACAAATTTCTAGAAACACACGGTCTCCCAAAACTGGACCGGGAAGAGATAGAAAACTTGAACAGACCAATAACTACTAAGGAAATTGAAGAGATAATCAAGACTCTCCCAGCAAACAAAAGCTCAGGCCCAGATGGCTTCACAGGGGAGTTTAACCGAACATTCCAAAAAGAACTAACACCCACTCTCCTCAAACTATTTCAAAAAGTTCAAGAAGAAGGAAGACTTCCAAACTCGTTTTATGAGACCGCATAATTCTAATTCCAAAACCAGAAAAGACACTAGAAAGAAAGAAAACTACAGGCCAATATCCCTGATGAACATAACGCCAAAATCCTGAACAAAATACTAGCAAATCGGATCCAGCAATACATCAAAAAAATTATTCACCATGACCAAGTGGGATTCATCCCAGGCATGCAAGGCTGGTACAATATTCGCAAATCAATAAATGTGATACACCACATATATAAAATGAAGAATAAAAACCACATGATTATATCAATAGACGCTGAAAAAGCATTCAACAAAATCCAGCATCCATTTCTGATAAAAACGCTCAGCAGTGTGGGAATAGAGGGATCATATCTCAACATAATAAAGGCCATATATGAAAGACGTACAGCCAACATCATCCTCAATGGGCAGAAACTAAAAACATTTCCCTTAAGAACAAGAACAAGGCAAGGATGCCCACTTTCGCCACTCTTATTTAACATAGTACTAGAAGCCTTAGCCACAGCAATCAGACAGGAAGAAAAAATAAAAGGGATCCAAATTGGAAAGGAGGAAGTAAAACTGTCATTATTTGCAGATGACATGATATTATACATAGAAAACCCTAAAGACTCCATCAAAAATCTACTAGACTTAATAAATGGATTTGGCAAAGTAGTAGGATACAAAATTAATGTCAAGAAATTGACGGCATTCTTATACACCAATGATGAACTCAGGAAAGAGAAACTAAAAAAACAATCCCATTGACCATCATGGCAAAAAAATTAAGATACTTAGGAATAAACTTAACCAAAGAAGTAAAGAACCTATTTGCAGAAAATTACAGGACATTGAAAAAAGAAATAGAGGAAGATATAAAAAAGTGGAAGCACAAACCTTGTTCATGGATTGGAAGAATTAACATCATTAAAATGTCCATATTACCCAAAGCAACCTATAGATTCGATGCAATCCCCATCAAAATACCAACAACATACTTCACAGAAATAGAACAAATACTTCAAAAGTTCATACGGAACCAAAAAAGACCCCGAATAGCCACAGCAATTTTGAAAAAGAAGGCCAAAGTAGGTGGGAATCACAATACCAAATATCAGGTTATACTACAAAGCCACTGTAATCAAAACAGCCTGGTATTGGCACAAGAACAGGCATATAGATCAATGGAACAGAATAGAGAACCCAGAAATGGACCCAAGGCAATATGCTCAATTAATATTTGACAAAGGTGGCAAAAGCATACAGTGGAGTAAAGAGAACCTCTTTAATAAATGGTGTTGGGAAAATTGGACAGCTACATGCAAAAAAAAGAAACTAGACCATCAACTTACACCATACACAAGAATAAACTCAAAATGGATAAAAGACTTAAATGTGACCCGTGAATCCATAAAAATTCTACAAGAAAATGTAGGCAACAAAATTTCGGACATCATACGCAGCAGAATTTTCACTGATACATCACCTAAGGCAACAGAAACAAAGGAAAAAATGAACACATGGGACTACATCAAACTAAAAAGCTTCTGCACAGCAAAAGAAACAACCATCAAAATGGAAAGGCAACCCACTGTATGGGAGAACATCATTGCCAATGATACATCAGATAGGGGTTAATTTCCAAAATATATAGAGTACTCATACAACTCAACAAAAGAAAGACAAAGAACCCAATTAAAAAATGGGCAGTGGAGCTGAATAGACACCTCTCCAAACAGGACTTACAAATGGCCCAGAGACATATGAAGAAATGCTCAACATCACTAATCAACAGAGAGATGCAAATTAAAACAACAATGAGGTATCACCTCACACCTGTCAGAATGGCCGCCATCAACAAATCATCAAACAACAAGTGTTGGCGAGGGTGTGGAGAAAAGGGGACTCTAGTGCACTGCTGGTGAAAATGCAGACTGGTGCAGCCATCATGGAAAACAATATGGTGTTACCTCAAAAAATTAAAAATTGAACTTCCATTTGACCCAGTGATCCCGCTTCTAGGAATATACCCTAAGAAGCCTGAAACACCAATCAGAAACAATATATGTACCCCCGTGTTCATAGCAGCACTATTTACAATAGCTAAGATCTGGAAACAGCCCAAGTGTCCATCAGTAGACGAATGGATAGAAAAGCAGAGGTACATATACACAATGGAGTACTATGCAGCTGTAAAAAAGAAAGATTTCTCATCCTTTGAGATGACATGGAGGGACCTGGAAAGTATTATCCTAAGTGAAACAAGCCAAGCAGAAAAAGACAAATATCACATGATCTCACTTATATATGGAATATAATGAATATAACAGTCTGAGGAATAGTGTAGACCCAGAAACACGGAAGTAGGGTATAGACTGACAACCCCCAGAAGAGGGGTGGTGGGGGATGGGAAGAGATAATCACAGAACTTATATGCATGTATACATAACCAATGGACATGGACAACAAAGCCAGGGATGGAGCGGGGAGAATTGGGAGGAGGGTGTCAATGGGGTAAAAAGGAGACACATCTGTAAGAAAAATAAAATAAAAAATAAAAATAATTAATTTGAAGTGGATTCAGTAAGTTTTGGCAAAGCAATATTTCATATTCTCTCATAAAGCACTACAATTGAAAGATAATTTTAAAAAAATAAAACAATGCAAAATAGTCTTTTAGGACCAAAAAATAAAAAAGGGTAAATACAAGATAAATTATATCAACTGATCAAGCTCTTTTTTTTTTTTTTTTGTATGTGCCCCTAGCGAGAACCGAACCCGGGACTCACTGGTCTGCAGGCCAATGCTCCAACCACTGAGCCAAACTGGCCAGGGCTCATCAAGCTTTGATAACAAAGCTATAATTTAGTCTCTAGGTTCCCAGGCATTGTCCTTGTTCAAAAGTAGAGGGGAAAAGGGAGACAACAAGCCTAATTAATCTATGTACTTCTTTCTTAAAAAACAACTGAAATACATTAAGCTCAAACAAGTCATCACAAAACAAATACCACCCTCTTGAAGACACTGTAATCATATGTAAGTTAAAATTATTGTGAAGTAAAGTCTTAGTCTTCGAATAAGGGAAAGAGTCCAGCAAATACACAATTTTTGGAATAATCTGATTCATAATTATAACCTAAACGTATAACAAATAAAAGAATATCTTGATGTGTGTGGGCTTTGGTGAGGAGAGTTAGTCTCCCCAGTTCCTCAAAAATGAGAAAAGAAAATACTAAAATGATGAAAGGAAACCACACTGTGAAAAACAAAACTATTTTTAAGGGATAATGATCTACTATAAATTGGTATGAAATAATAAGCATAATAGAGATTCAGCCAGAAAAGAGGGACAGTGAGAATCCTTGCTATTTTAAAATACTGGCAACACATAAATTTCTAGAACCATGGCATGTATAACACGAGAAAGAAAACAGCTGACCCTGTAATTCACTGCAGTATAGTGGAGTAGTTAGGACTACGGCCTTCGACAGTCCTGAATTTGAAACCTGCCTCTCACACTTACTAGTTTTGTGAATTTGAACACATTTTTAACACCCATGATGCTCAGTTTTTTTCACTTATAAAGTAGACATAGTAACTGTTCCTGTATCTTGTGGGGTTGTTTCAAGAGTTAAATATAATTTTGGACATACAATTTCTGGCATGATAGCCAAATTCAGTAAGTGCTCAACAGATGGTAGCTATTAGTATGAGTCCAACAAATATCATCAAAACAAATGCCATTATTTTCCTGCTATATAGTCATCCACTCTGTTAGCAATCACGAGAACAATATTACATGTGAAGTTCATGTTGAAGAACAGCTACCAGTACAGAAAGATCATTCCCAACTCTGCATTTATTCATTAAAAAATTAGACTGTAAGCTTTAGAAAGGCAGGGACCGGCATATACAAGCTACACATGGCCAGCCTGAATTCAGCAGGGGTAGAGGTGACGTAGGAATAGACTCCATTTCTTGGTGGGCAAGTTGCAAGGACACTCAGAAAAAGGGTATGTGAGATAAAAGATAATGTTGCAGTTGTCTTTGAGAATGAAATATGGCACAGTTCACCCAATTCACTTCCTTCCACATGCAAAATACACTCAAGCCCCTCCTCCCCCAGCCACCACCAAATGTCAACCTATTATAGTACTTGGCTATAAGATCAGGATCTTGTTAGCTTGAAATGAGGTTCAAGTGCAGATGGTACTCCTTGGGTTTAGTTCTTCACATAGAGCTCCTTAGATGCATTTCCTCTTAAGTCAAAACCCTGTCACCTCAAAAGATAACTTAGCTGTCCCACTGCAGTAAGCCAGGGGTAGGAATGCAAAAGACACTTGAATTGAAAACATGTTGGGGACAGAGAGTCACACAGAAGGTACATAACAGTGCCACAGCCACTGTGAGATCTGTTCGGCACATGTTGTCAGCGACTGACTAAAACACAGTTCTGCTCCCTGGAAAATAGTCCTCTGTGCATCTTGACTCTGCCTCTGGGGTCCTGGCTCCATCCTGTGAGTCATTCTGCCTACTTCATAAGAAATAGTTCACATTTTCAACAGTGTAGCTTTACCGACCTGCTTCCTGCCCATACAAGATTGGGACCCCCCAGCCCTGACACACACACACACACACACACACACACACACACACACAAAGGTTCTTTTTAATTGAACTATGTCTGTTCTTTTCTGTCTATCCTGTGGTGCTTTCATTAGACCCATTCTTATTAAAACTCTGTGGATTTCCTATAAATTTTATTAAAATGAATTCCATTAGACAGATGCCACATCCATAAATCTCTTTGAAACAGACCACTTTCTACTTTGGGCTGAGTGTCATTTGTGCTGTGGGACATCAGACTTAACAGCCTCAGAAGGTTTTTTGACTAGCTGAGTCATTCTCAAAAGGTACGTCTTTAAGACTCTTTGATGTCCTTTGTCTAGCTGAAAAGGTCTAAGAGGACTTATTTTAAATCTTCCTGAGGTTTCAAAGAATTTTACAGAAGCACTCTTGATCTGATTCTAATTCTGAGGCCATTTTTTTACTGACAGCACCCTGGATTTGAGAAGTATTAGATAAGCAAAAGGAAAGGAGAGGATATTCCACAGTGGAGGACCAGAATCAACAAAAGCATAGTTTCACTGGGGAATAGTGAAAGAAGCCATCTATCTCAGTTCATGACGTGGAAACACAAAATGTAACTGGAAGGGTAGAATAAAATCAGACATACTAAGAGCCCTGACTACCAGATTATTGACTTCTGCAATTTATGCTCTCAACTGCAGGTTTCCACTTGCTGGTCCAAGTGTTGCTACATTAGATACACTTAGAGAGCTTCGTAAGTACACAGCCTCACCCTAGAGATTTTAAAAGGTTGCAGAATTTGTATGTAAGCAAAGTACCCAGGTGATTCTAAGACACAGTCAAACTTACGAGCCACCGCTCTAGGCAACCATCAGCAGTTGACTTTTTGAGAAGGGGAATGACATATATGTAGATCTAATGAGGTTTTCAGTTACAAGCACAAATAATAAAAAGTGGTATTTTTATTTACAATGATCTATTTCATAGTGATACTGTTGTAATTAACCTAACTGTTAATAACAGGAAAGGAATAAGGGAAAGGCCAAATGCCATTTGTGCAGCTTTGCCAGGAAGCTGTAATATAACCCTCCCTAGGGAGCCATGGGTCTATTCCCCTGCAGACTGCTGGGGAAGGGACTAAACAGGGAGGGAGAACAGACACATGCCCAGTAAAGTCTGGGTGACAAAGGGCAGGTACTTGCCTGATAGTCACACCTGGGAACAGGTCATTGGCCAGAGCAGACATGGCCACAGCAAGCACGGGATGATTTGGAATATTTAATCCCCTAAACGAAGGAGTTTGCTCCCTTGGCTCCGAGTGCTCTTGGGACTCTTAGGACTCTTGTTGCAGGGGGTACTCTCTTGGCTCCCCTGCATTTGCCCAGAGCCATGTGGACCCCACACAATAGATTGATGGATGGCAACTAGCCTGATGCTACACCAGACCCAATTCAAACATGGAATGGAAACTCTTGACATTGGCTTTGCTTTCAGATCTACTGAATCCCCAGCTGTACTTCTTCCAAGACTGGATTAGGGGAAATGGGACTTTGGAAACCTAGGGATATAATTCTACATAAATAAAAACACTCATCCTCCTGTGCGAGCCTCAGAAAATTATTTTTCGTAAGGTATCATAAGGATCCCAACCCCAGCACCCAGAGGGGAAGAGGATACCCCACTTCCACCAATAACAATATTATTTCCCTCAGAGATGTACTTCACAGAATCTATGCATTTCCTGGCCATATACACCTAGAAGAACCTCAATCTCATCGTAATCTCACCTTAATACATAACAATAATTTTCTGTTTGGTTGGGTTATTTTGTTAAGGGAAATAAGCCTAGTATGTTGGAGGGCAAGGTCCTCACAGAAGTTAGGAGGCATAGATCTATGTAATGTAGGTATGAAATGATGAGGACCTGACCTAAGATGGTGATGGTAAGAATAAAAATATATAGACAGAGATCAAAGTCATGACACTATTAACATTTGTAGAAAAATATCACAGAAAATGTTGAGTATCAGATTATCAAGCAGCACTAAGATGATTAAAATCTCTCTTCACAGAAAAATTCAGTAACAAATGTAAAAAGAATGACAGAATAAGAAAATCACAAATGTTCAATTCCTAATATTGTAACTGATTCAATGATCATCAAAGGGTGTTTACACCTTTAAGTGAAAACAATACATTAGAAGGAAAAACTGTTCCATAAGATAAAACAAACAAATCCAAAAGGTCAAACACTCTATAGGGACACTAACCCAGTTTCTTTAAAAAGTCAAAGACACAGCAGAAAATAAAAGTAAACAAGAAGACTTCAGGACTAAAAGAGACATAATGGCATAACAACCAAATATAATGTATATGCACCTTACTTGGATCCTGGTTTTAACAAGGCTGTAGTAGAAAAACTTGGGTACAACCTGGGGAATTTGAATATAGATTAGGTGCTAGATTATATCAAATAATTATTAATTTTGTTAAATGTAATAAAGGTTTTATGGTAATATAAAAATGTTCTAATTTTTGGAGATGCAGTAAGTATTCTGGGGCACAACATCATCAGGTCTATAATTTACTCTAAATATTCCAACCCCACCCCTAAGTAAATGAAACAAAAACAACAAAAAGTTAATATTTGCTTCAATGTTCATGATGGGTATATCAGTGTTCATTATACTAGTCTCTCAAATTCCCTATATGCCTGAAAATGTTTTTGCTAAATATAAATGAGAAATTATTAGTAACTAACCCTTCTGTTGCTTCATTAAGTTTCAAATTAAAGAATTCCTCAAAATAGTCTAGTACACAGATACATGAAGCAGTTAAACCATATCTAAAACAGTCAAAATTCTGGTGTACAGAATGGAAAAATCAGGGAAACTGTATCCTTTCAGAATTTTGTCTTAATGAAACTTATACCAGTGTGTCATATATGCACTTTGAGGCTTCAAAAAAACATTTTGGCAACAAAAATGCTAACTTTCCAAAAACATATTCAACAACTAAGCAATAAATGTTAACATAGTATTTATTTTTATCTTGTGGAACAGTTTTTCCTTCTAACAATGCTATGTAAAAATGTTTCCAACTAACACTTGACTAGAGAAACATTTTCCACTGAAATAAAGTAGAAAAATAATCATGTGACTTACTATTTACCAGTTAATACTCATTTAAAAAGAACTAAAGCCTATTTCAAAGGATAATTAACAAAGCAACACCACCAAATGTGACTAATTATACAGACAGTATAAGACTTTAAATTTAATTTTTAAAAATACTTGATAACTTAAGTATACATATATTAGCTTTCAAACACAAATTTAAAATCTTAGTTTTAAAAGCAGAAGTTTTTGGATCACAGCTATCAGTAGTACCACAGGAGAATTCAAAGTGTCAGATCAAATAAACTTTAACTAAGGAGTAGAATCCAATACATAAAACTTATCAATTGAGAATTAGGAAATGAGATCCATGATCCCTGGGAGTCCCAAGATCCTTTTGGAGGGTATAGAAGGTTAAAACTATTTCAACAAACTTTTTCATTGCACTGACATTTCCACTAATGGTACAAAAGCAAGGTTGGGTAAAACTGCTAGCACCTCGGCACAAATCAAGGCAGAGGCACCAAACTGTAGTTTCATTTACACATGTCCTTGATGAAACAGCAAAAATTATTCATCATAAACCTTGAGTACAGGTGGTTTTAATATTCCATGTGAAAAACAAGAAGTATGTATAAAGCACTTCTTTTTACTGTATTTTAAAATGTGTTAACACTTGGTAGGTCTGGATAATTCAGTGAGCAACTATTTTCCAAATGACTAATGCACAATGTTTGAAAATCATGTATGCGTAAAAAGCCATTCAAAGTTCAAGATAGATCAATGGATTTTAATTCAAGAGAGTACAAAAAGCTTACTGATATAGTTTCACATTCCATAGTGCAATGAACATTTAAGAAACTACCACTTGTCAATTTTGGTGCAGCATTGAAGAAGAATATCCACAATTAGGTATAAAAGCTATTATTGCCAATGACACATATGTGTGAGGCCAGACTATCTTTGTATGGTATTTGAATCAAATCATCACATCCTAACAGACTGACTGCAGAAGCAGATATAAAAATTCAGATTTTTTTTTTAAGCTAGAAATTAAAAGGATTTTCAAAAACTATAAAACAGTAGCTCTCAACCAAAGATGATTTTTGTCCCTCAAGGGACATTTGGCAATGTCTAGAGATATTTCTGGTTGTCATAACTGGGGAAAGTGCTACTGCCATCTAGTGGGTAAGGCCAGTGATGCTGCAAAAGATCTTACAATGCACAAGCCAGCTCATAAAACAGATCATCCAGGCCAAGACGTTAATAGTGCCAAAATTGAGGAACCCTGTGGGAAAAGAATACCACTCTTCTCACATAGTTATTTTTCATAAAAATATGTTATTCATATTATGAGTTTATTATTGTAATATTAAATGAACAATTAAGAAACAATTTTAAAAAGCCATAGTTTTAATTAACAACACAGCAAATATCCATAGGTTAACCCACATAAACAAAAGCTCTTTGGGGTCTTCAATAATTTTTACCAGTGTAAAGGAGTCCTGAGACCAAAAAAATTTAGAATCAATAATTTGAAGAATGCTATAACTAACAAAGTATGCCGGAATTAAAAGATTCCAAAGGAAAATGTACTCATTTCAAGAGTAGTATGGATGACCAAAACAAATAAAAAACCCTATAAAGCCAAAGGGTTCAAAAGAAAAAAGTTATGCTAGACCCAAAATGGCATTCTCCCCTGAAAACAATAAACAAATATTAAAACCACAACTCTTACCCTGGCCATGAGGACTTGCTGGACTAAAAGATGGCTGATACAAATCTTTGGTTGGCGTTGGATAAGCTTCTTTCCCTTGGCGCTGACTCATCTTTCCTGGTGTCAGAAGTTGAGATTCTTCACTGTTTGCTACCACAGCTCAACAGAAAAAGGGAAAAAGAATTAGAACGTTAGT
Source organism: Molossus molossus (assembly GCF_014108415.1). Classification (NCBI taxonomy): domain Eukaryota; kingdom Metazoa; phylum Chordata; class Mammalia; order Chiroptera; family Molossidae; genus Molossus; species Molossus molossus. The sequence continues at coordinate 57,560,863 of NW_023425345.1, read as the reverse complement.
GCTAGATTTATATAATGAAATACTTAACACATGGAATAAGAACTATGAGTGAACACACCTCAATTGTTATATTGGTTTTACCAACTCAACACTTTAATAGATTTGCATAATTGTTTTGTTTTCTTTTAATTTGCTATCAATACCCCTCAAATTGATAGGTATGTATGAGTAAAGTTATATGTATTATGGACATTATAAAATTGAAAATGTATACTCAACTGGTAAGAAAAAGTACTCCAAGATTTACTGTGCTATTAATATTAACTCTTTATATTTACCAATAGAACAATAAACAAGACAGCCATTTCACAGAATACAAATGGTCAATAAACATATGAAAAGATACTTAACCTCATTAGTGATCAGAACAAATACAAATTACTAGCAGTATAAAATAATATTTTACATTCACTAGAATTTCTATTCTAATTTCTAATTTTCAGGGACAGTAGGTATAATTCCTGTTTTAGACAGGGGAAACTTTTTTTTTGTTTTTGTTTTTTTTCTCACCCAAGGACATTTTTCGATATTTTGTTCAGACAGAGTGAGAGGGAGAGAGAGAGAGAGAGAAACATCGACGTGAAAGCAACACATGGAGTGGCTGCCACCCACACGACCCATCCAGGGCTGGGGACAAACTGCAACCAAGGTACATGCCCTTAGCGGGAACCGAACCCGGGTCTCTCCGGACCGCAGGCCGACACTCTAACCCCTGAGCCAAACCGGCCAGGGCTAGACAGGGGAAACTTGAGGTTCAGAGACTGCCTTGTCTAAGACCAAGTAATAAAGGTAAGATTCTAACTCAGGACGATTTGGTTCCAAAGTCTGGTTCTTAAAAGCTCCCTGCCCTAATAACCAGTTTAAATAGTGTTTCAGGCTGAGATTCGCCCACTTGGCCAAGCTACAAATAGAGGAAAGCAATGCCCAGTTCCAGAGAGAACAGAGAAAAGAAAAATACTCAGTGAAAGAATAGGGCAAATGATCATGAGCAACACCACAGTGCTACAGGATCTCCACATCCTTTTACTTTATATGTTTCTGTGCTTTCAGCCTACAAAAGCTTTAGTTTTATTTTGGGCAAGAATGATTATGTCTTCACTGTAGATTTAATTTTTAACTTAACTAGAATTTCACGTTCACATTTTAATCATCATATCTTTTACTCAAATTGCTTTAATGTGTTTCTATTGTGCTAAGTTTTAAAAAACATATTTTAGCTCCTCAAATTTCAAAGCAAAAATTCAAAAATATTTTATCATCCAAGTAAAGACATAATTTATTTTCCCATCAAGTCCATTAAAAAAAGAACTTACTCACTGAGGACTCCTAAATTTATAGCTTTTCCTGAACTCAAACTCACATAGCCAACTGCCTGCCTTATAATCACCTCTATTCTTTAACAGCAACTCAAATTTATCCAGAACATAATTCTTGATTCTGCTTATCCTCCAAACCTGCTTCTCTCCTAACAAGTTAGTGGAATCACCATTCTCTTCTCCCACATTCTCAGACCAAAAACCTTAGATTATTCAATGTTTCTCTTTCTTTCACACTTCACATCATTTACCTCTGAGAGCTTTATAGTCTATCTTCAAAATGTATCTGGAGTCCTTCTATTTCTCCCCACTCCTACAACTACCACCCTGCTCCAAGTCACTGCTACTTTTCCATTGGATCACAGCAGCAGACTAGAATTCTACCTAGTCTCTAGACATAGAGCTTGCTCCTTCCTTATGTAGAATTCATTCTCTACACAGAAGCCCAACAATGTTTGTAAATCATAAATCAGATTTGCATCATGCAAAAATATCCTCAATGGCCCTTCATTACACCTGCAACGAATTCCATGGCCTAAAGATTTAACAGTCCCTGGCCCTTACTTATCTTCAAATCTCATTCTCTACCATTCTTTTCTTTACTCCCTTGGCTCCTGTTGTAATGGCCTTCTTGGATTGCTCAAAACACACCATCTTGCCCCAGTCTCTGGTCTTTATACCTCTTCTTCCATCTATCTGAAATACTCCTACCCCAAATCTTCTCCTTATTAACCCCTCATCATTTGTTGTTGTGTTCAGATGTCATCTCTTCTGAAAAGCCCTTCATGGTGACTTTTGATAAATAAGTTCCTATTTCAATACAGCATAATTTATCCATTATTTTGTTGTTGTTTTCCATTAGTGTCCACTCCACCACAGTTATACTCTACTACTTTACATGCTTTTATTATGGCTCTTTCACTATCTGAAGTTATGTCATTTATTTCTTTATTATCTGACTTCATTAAGCTATACATTCCATAAGAGAAGGAAATGTTGTCTGTCTTATTTTCCCATAAGTCCTCAAGTCCTGGTATGGTCCTGGCACACCAAAGGTGTTCAACAAAATTGTGTTCAATGAATCAATCAACAACTTTTATATTTTTATGAAACTTCATTATCAAAAAAGTATATGGTGGCTCCTTCAGTTACTAAATCCAAGATCCACTGAAGTCCTAAAAATTATTATTGAAGTTAAAAATGTATGGTGCTGATGCAGAAAGACAAATTGACCTAAAGAACATAACAGAGACCTTGCAGAAACAAACTCATGATTATAAGCCTAGATATACAATAAAGGGAGGGAAAGAAAAGACTATTAAATTACTGATACTAGGAAAATTGGTTATCCATATTGGAAAAATACATCCCTACCCTCAAACCATACACAAAGAATAATTTTATAAAAATTAAAGATATAAATGTAAAAAGCAAAACTTGAGCCCTGGCCGGTTTGGCTCAGCGGTTAGAGCATCGGCCTGCGGTCTGGAGAGACCCGGGTTCGGTTCCCGCTAAGGGCATGTACTTCGGTTGCAGTTTGTCCCCGGCCCTGGTTGGTCGTGCGGGTGGCAGCCACTCGATGTGTCCCTTTCACGTCGATGTTTCTCTCTCTCTCTCTCTCCCTCCCTCCCACTCTATCTGTGCAAAAAATGGAAAAATGTCCTCGGGTGAGGATAAAAAAAAATAAAATAAAATAAAAAGCAAAACTTGAATACCTTACAAGAAAATATAAGAATATCTTCATAAACATGCGGTAATGAATGAATGATTCCTTAAAAAAAATAAACAAAGCACTAACCATAAAAGAAAAAAATTGATAAATTCCACTGCACTAAAAAAAAATTAAGAATTCATTTAATCAAAAGATACCATAAAGAAATTGGAAAGGAAAACACAAAACAGAAGATATCTGCAACACATGTAATTAACAAAAGGTTCGTATCCAGAATATGTTTTAGGAAAAAAAAACTTCATAGATCAATTAGAAAAAGACAAACATTGCAATAATAAAAACAAGGGGTGGGAGAAGTGGGTATGCATCAAAAAGAACAAAATATCAAGAAAATAAATTTAACAAAGGAGGTAAAAGACCTGTACAGTAGTTCCCCCTTATCCATGGTTTTGTTTTCCATGGTTTGTTACTCACAGTCAACCCCAATATGAATATATTAACTGGAAAATTCCAGAAATAAACAAGTATGTGTCATTCTGAATAGCATGATAAAATCTCATGCTATCCCACTCCATCTCATCTAGATGTGAATCATGCCTTTTTCCAACATATTTATGCTGTATGTACAAAATATTTTGAGAGAGACCACATTCACATAACTTTTATTACAGAATATTGTTATAACTATTTTATTTTATTATTGCTGCTGTTAATCTCTTACTTAGCCTAATTTATAAATTACACTTTATCATAGGCAAGTATGTATAGAAAAAAAATACAGTACATACAGGGTTTGGTACTATCTGTCATCCATTGGGAGTCTTGGAATGTATCCCACCCACCATGGATAAAGAGAAACTACTGTACACTGAAAACTGTTAAGTCACTGATGAAAGAAGTTGAAGATACAAATAAATGGAAAGTTAATTCATGCTGATGAATTAAGTAATTAATATTATTAGAATGTCTATACTACCCAAAGCAATCTATAGATTCAATGCAATCCCTATGAAAATTCCAATGGCATTTTTTCACAAAAATAGAACGATCCTAAAATTTGTATGGAATCACAGAAGACCCTGCATAGCCAAAGCAACCTTGAGAAAGAACAAAACTGAAGGCATTAAGCTTCCTGATTTCAAACTATGTTACAAAGCTATAGTAATCCAAACAGTATGGTATTAGCATAAAATAGACGTATAGATCAGTGGAACAGGATAGAGAGCCCATAAATAAATCCACTCCTATAGGACAATTAATTTATGACAATGGAGCCCTGGCCGGTTTGGCTCAGCGGTTAGAGCGTCGGCCTGCGGTCCGGAGGGACCCGGGTTCGGTTCCCGCTAAGGGCATGTACTTCGGTTGCAGTTTGTCCCCGGCCCTGGTTGGGTCGTGCGGGTGGCAGCCACTCGATGTGTCCCTTCACATCGATGTTTCTCTCTCTCTCTCTCCCTTCCTCTCTCTCCCTCCCACTCTATCTGTACAAAAAATGGAAAAAATATCCTCGGGTGAGGATAAAATAAAAATAAAAATTTATGACAATGGAGCCAAGAATATGCAATGAGGAAAAGTAGAGCTTCTTCAATAAATGTTGTTGGGAAAAGTGTATAGTTACATGCAAAAGAATGAAAGAAACTAGACTGCTATCTTATACCAAACACAAAAAGTAACTCAAAATAAATCAAAGACTTGAATGTAAGACTGAAACTGTAACACTTTTAGAAGAAAACATAGGCAGTAAGTTCCTTGACATTGGACTTGGTGACGATTTTTTAAATCAGACACCAAAAGCAAAAAAAAAACAAGTGGGACTACATCAAACTAACAAGCTTCTTCTGCATAGCAAAGGAACCATCAACAAATAAGAAGGCAACTTACTGAATGACAGAAAATATTTACACATCAAATATCTGAGAAGGTGCTATAATAGCCAAACTATAGAAAGAACTCATACAACTTGATAGCAAAGAAGGAAAAAATCCTATTAAAAAATAAACAGAGGCCTGGCTGGTGTGGCTCAGTTCAATTCCTGGTCAGAACACATGCCCAGGTTGCGGGCTTAGTCCCCAGTAGGGGGCGTGCAGAAGGCAGCCTTGATGTTTCTCTCTCACATCAATGTTTCTATCTCTCCCTCCCTTCCTCTCTCTCTAAAAAAAACATACTTTAAAAATAAATGAACAGAGTATCTAAATAGATGTTTTCCCAAAAAAGACATATAGCTGTTCAACAGGTACATGAAAAAGTGCTCAACATCACTAATCATCATAGAAATGCAAGTCAAAACTACATAAGGAATCACCCTACACCTTTTAGAATGGCTATTATTTAAACTATCAAAAATTAACAAGTGTTGGCAAAGATGTGGAAAAAAGGAAATCCTTATGCACAGATGATGGGAATGTAAACTGGTACAGCAATTATGAGAAACAGTATGGAGGTTCCTCAAAACATTAAAAATAGAACCACCAATTCCATTTCTGGGTATTTATCTAAAGAAAATGAGAACAGCCCTGGCCAGTTTGGCTCAGCGGTTAAAGTGTCGGCCTGCGGTCCGGAGAGACCCGGGTTCGGTTCCCGCTAAGGGCACGTACTTCGGTTGCAGTTAGTCCCCGGCCCTGGTTGGTCGTGCGGGTGGCAGCCACTCGATGTGTCCCTTCACATCGATGTTTCTCTCTCTCTCTCCCTCCCACTCTATCTGTACAAAAAATGGAAAAATATCCTCGGGTGAGGATAAAAAAAAAAGAAAATGAGAACAATAAGTTGAAAAGAAATATTCTTCCCCATGTTCACTGCAGCATTATTTACAATAGCCAAGATATGGAGACAACTTAAGTGTCTATCAATGGATAAATAGATAAAGAAAATGTGGTTCATATATATAATGAAGTATTATTCAGCATTAAAAAGAATGAAATCTTGACATTTGCGACAGCATGGATGGACCTTAAAGGCATGATGATAAGTAAAATAAGTCAGATAGAGAAAGACAAATAAGGTATGTTGAACTGAAAAAGACAAACAACAATAAAAACTTAGTTTAGAGCCCAGGCTGGTTTGGCTCAGCAGTTAGAGTATCAGCCAGAGGACCAAAGAGTCATGGGTTTGATGCAGGTCAAGGGCATGTGCCTCGGTTGCAGTTCGGTTCCTGGCCCTGGTCGGGTTGTGAGGGAGGCAACCAATTGATGTGTCTCTCTCACATTGATGTTTCTCTCTCACTTTCTCTCTCTCCCTCCCTCCCACCTACTCTATCTGAAAATCTTTGGAGAAATATCAAGTGAGAATTAAAAAACAAAAATACTTAATTTACAGATACAAAAACAACTGGTGGTTGCCAGAGGTAAAGAGCCTGAGCCTGGGAGAGGTTGCTAAATGGGTGAAGGGGGTCAAAGGTACAAACTTCCAATTATAAAATAACTAAGTCAAGTGGATGTAATATACAGCATGGAGATTATAATCATAATACTTCATAACATATTTAAAAGTTGCTAAGAGAGTAAATCTGTAAAATTCTCATCACAAGAAAAAGAATCTGTAACTATGTATGGTGATGGATATTAATTAACTAAACTTACTATGATTATTTTGCAATATATACAAATATTAAATCATTACATTATATACCTGAAACCAATAAAATGTTGCAGGTCTATTATGCCTCAATACAAAAAATTTTAATATAAAAAAAAAAGGGGGGAGAAAATTTGAATGGTGATTTCATGGAAGAAACACAAATGGTCAATAAATATACAGAAAGATGCTTACCCTCTTTAGTAATCTGAAAAATACAAATCGAGATTTCAGTGAAAATGACAAAAGCCCTGGCAGGTTGTGCCCAGTGGTTAGAGCATTTCCAGTTTGATTCCTGGTCAAGGGCAGGTACCTGGCTGGGTTCGATCGCCAGCCCTGGTTAGGATGGAGTTGGAGGCAACCAATCAATATGTTTCTTTCACATCAATGTTCCTCTCTTTCTCTCTCTCTCACCAATGTTTCTCTCTCTTTCTCTCCCTCCTCTGTCCCTTCCACTCTATCTAAAAATCAATGAAAAATATCCTTGGGTGAGTATCAACAACAACAAACTGACAAAAAATAAGTAAGTCTGATAATGGCAAATAGATAAGGGTGGGATCAATCAGATACTTTAAACAATGATGGTGGAGTATAAACTGATATAAGCAGTTTGGAAAACTACTTAGACCTGTCTTATTAAACTGATTTCAGTATACACTATGGGTTCAACAATTCCACTCTTAGCTTTATAACTAGAAATAGTCTTATATGTGTGTACCAAAAAAGAATAAGAAAGTTGATAGCAACACTGTTCATAGTAGAAAAAAATCAAAACAACTTAAATATTTTTTTAAATTATTATTTATTTATTTATTTGGTACATGCCCTTAGCGGGAACTGAACCCGGGACTCTGGTCCGCAGGCCAACGCTCCAACCGCTGAGCCAAACCGGCCAGGCAAAACAACTTAAATATTCATCAACTAAAAATAAAATGAATGTATGTGTTGTGGTATATGTATATAGTGAAATAGTATGTAGCACTGAAAAAGGAGTGATCTATAACTATACTCAATAACATGGATGAATCTTGGAAAAAAAATATTAACTACAAAAAAATAAGCCCTAGCCCTGGCCAGTTTGGCTCAGCGGTTAGAGCATCGGCCTGCGGACCGGAGAGACCCGGGTTCGGTTCCCGCTAAGGGCACGTACTTCGGTTGCAGTTTGTCCCCGGCCCTGGTTGGTCGTGCGGGTGGCAGTCGATGTGTCCCTTCACGTCATGTTTCTCTCTCTCTCTCCCTCCCACTCTATCTGTACAAAAAATGGGAAAATATCCTCGGGTGAGGATAAAAATAAATAAATAAATAAGCCCTAAAAAGATGACATATTGTCATGCTACCGTTCTTATAAAATAAAAAACCAAGCAGACCTTAGTGATATATACGTAATGTAAAAATAACAAAAAAAAGCTTATTTAAAAAAAGAGAAAAGAATAATAAAAAATACAAAATAGTCATCACCTCTGGGGTACAAGCAGAGGGGAAGAAGAGAGAAGCACATAGATGGACATTAAATATTTTTAAGCCCTGGCCAGTTTGGCTCAGCAGTTAGAGTATCCGCATGCGGTCCGGAGAGGCCCGGGTTCGGTTCCGGCTAAGGGCATGTGCCTCGGTTGCGGTTTGTCCCCGGCCCTGGTTGGTCGTGCGGGTGGCAGCCACTCGATGTGTCCCTTTCACGTCGATGTTTCCCTCTCTCTCTTTCTCTCTTTCCCTCCCACTCTGTCTGTACCAAAAATGGAAAAATGTCCTCGGATGAGGACTAAAAAAAATATATATATATATTTTTAAGATTCAAGTTCTTAAGTGGAAGTTTCAAATGTACTGACTGTATAATTATGCTATATAATTTACATATGCTACATTTTTTGAAGTACCAGGCAGTAAATTTAAGAGTAATTTAAAATACATTATGAGAAGAACAACTAATAGAATTAAAGTATGCTTTAGTAATTAGTATCAGTAAGACATCGGTATCTATGTCTTGAATAGCTTTACTGTATAAAAAAGGCAATGGTCTAAAAAAGTGGAAATTTAGTTCCATTCACCCCTTTCTAACTTCTTACTGATTGAGGTATTACTGTTTATAACTGATAACTCTGAAGTGAGGTTTATAGAAATAGCAATATACAAAGTATATGTCTTTAGAAAAAAACAGAATGCCTATTTTTCTATTTTTTTTCTCACCCCATTCACAAACATTAACAACTCTACAGCCCTGGCCAGTTTGGCTCAGCAGTTAGAGTGTCAGCCTGCGGTCCAGAGAGACCCGGGTTTGGTTCCCGCTAAGGGCACGTGCCTCAGTTGCAGTTTGTCCCCGACCCTGGATGGTCGTGCGGGTGGCAGCCACTCGATGTGTCCCTTTCACACATCCCCCTCCCTCTCCCTCTCCCTCCTCCCTCCTCCCTCTTCCCTCCTCGATGTGTCCCTTTCACACGTCCCTCCTCCCTCCTCCCTCTCCCTCTTCCTCTGAACAAAAAACGGGAAAATGTCCTTGGGTGAGAATAAAAAAAAAAAAAAAAAAACTCTACAAACAAAAAAAGGATTTGCACAACATAAAAATCCTGCATCATTTGCACAATTGTAGACTAGTTAACTATAAGCTCAAGAAGGGTGGTGACTTTGTTTTTATTTGCATCCCTTGCCATAAAAGTGACAATAAATACTTGTTAAATGACTGAATAAATCTTTGACAAGTGAATCACTGCATGAATTCAGTGTAGTGTCCCACACTGCAATTACCTCACCTACTAAAGATAGTATTACAGTGCCCTCTCCTGGTTGTACTTTGTAAAGTGGAAGTAAAGTAACCTACTTTGCTATTCATATTGCTTTACTATCTTTACAGTAGAAATTAATGACAATGGAATAATTAACAGTAACATAATTAACATACCAGCTGCAACTTTTAAGGAAATATGCCTCTGTAACTACCATTCTTTACCCTCTGAATTCAACTCATCAATATACAATCTGAAGAATTTTATGTTTCAAACTGAAAGCTAAGATGAAGTTAAGTAATTATTTTAAAGTCATAAATGATCTTTATATAAATTCCATGACTCCCCCTAATGATGGTATACATTTTCTCAAATACTTAAAGAATTTAAATATGTTGGAATATATAACAATTTAGCTTTTTCATTCAATAGTACAGATCCTAATAAAGTACTACATGAAATTACTTTTCACTCTAAAAGAAATGGTTTTCAGGAAATAATTATACAGTCCCCTTTTAGCAATTGGCAGAGTACAATATAAACTCAGCCCTAATATATACTGTTCATTTTTATTTTTATATGTTTAAAATATATAACCACAATAAATTTCTTGTATTCCAAGTAAAAATTAAAGACCGCCACTTGTAAAACTCAGTTCCTAAAATAGAACCATTTCGATTGATATTAAAAATTAAATTCTATGCCCTGGCCAGTTTGGCTCAGCGGTTAGAGCGTCGGCCTGCGGTCCTGAGAGACCCGGGTTCGGTTCCCACTAAGGGCACGTACCTCGGTTGCAGTTTGTCCCCGGCCCTGGTCGGTTGTGCGGGTGGCAGCCACTCGATGTGTTCCTTTCACGTCGATGTTTCTCTCTCTCTCTCTGTTCCTCTCTCTCCCTCCCACTCTACCTGAACAAAAAATGGAAGAATGTCCTCGGGTGAGGATAAAAAAAAAAAAAAAAAAAAAATTAAATTCTATTTGTCAAATTCAGCAGTGCCAATCAGTTCATCTGAGCCAACATCTGAATGTATGAAGTAATTAGAGTAACTGAAAAATACACTGAAAATATCTGCCAGGTATCACAAGTAAGGCTGAATAAGAAAACATAAAAATGTTTTTGTATTCGTGTACTTTATTTCAAAATTTCTACGATTCTAATAATGCTGGTTGTATAATAAACAATATATTTAAAATACTATGAATTATTGCAGTCAAAAAGGGAATTTTAGCATAATTACCTTAAATCATTTCTCTTTTAAGAAAAAAAATACAGCCCTGGCCAGTTTGGCTCAGCAGTTAGAGCGTTGACCTGCGGTCTACAGAGACCCGGGTTCGGTTCCCGCTAAGGGCGCATACTTCGGCTGCAGGTTGTCCCCGGCCCCAGTTGGAGTTGTGTGGGTGGCAGCCAGTCGATGTGTCTCTCTCACATTGATGTTTCTCTCTCTTCCTTCCTCTCTCCCTCCCGCTTTGTCTGGAGATAAATGCAAAAATGTCCTCGGGTGAGGATTAAAAAAAAAAATACATACATACATATTATAAGCAGTATTAGAGACAAATAGCAACTGTCTTAGACCAAAGAATTTTACAACTGGAAGAAATATTGCCATGATCTTGTTCAGTCCCCTCCTTTTGCCAATAGAACAACAACAAAAAACGAATCCCAAAGCAGTGAACAGATTTGCAAGTCAGATATCTGTTTACTAGTTAATACTAAAATTTCTTAAATCAATATAATTTCCACATTGCTCTTCAATAAAGTTAAAAATATTTGTCTGATTCACAATGCAGTAATATTTTAATTATTGAAAACCAGTAGAAGATACACTGGGCAAGTAACCAATTCTAACTTCTTGGATATTTCAGTTCTTAGCTTCAGGGTCTCCAACTACAAAATTAATGTTTTTTTAATGACATCTGAATTTCCTCCCACTTCAGCAATTCTATGATTTTTTTTTTAATCCTCACCAGAGTATATGTTGTATTGATATTTAGAGAGAAAGGAAAGGGGGAGAGAGAGAGAGAGAGAAACATTGATGTGATGTGAGAAACATCGATCAGTTGCCTCCTATACACGCACCGACAGGGGATCGATTCGGAAACCTAGGAATGTGCCCTAACCAGGTATAGAAGCCGCAGCCTGTTTGGTGCATGGGACGATGCTCCAACCAACTGAGCCACATGGGCAGGGCAGTAATTCTATGACTTTTAATAAAAAAGTTGCCCCGTCACGATGCTCTGAAATTATCTATTCACGAATCTAAAATCCTTGCTAGACTACAATGATCCTTAAGGGTAGGGCATATGATTTATTTATTGCATATCCCCCAAAGCTAGCACAGTGTCTAGTAAAAAAAAAAAATTATTTTAGACATAAATGTAAAGGGAACATCTTCTAAATTCCTAAGATGAAACATGTTTCACTTATAAAATCCCAAAGTATAAATAAAACATTTTCATAACCAAATTATCTATTATGTAAAAATTCTGACAAAATAAAACAGTATTTCTCATTGTCATATGCATGAATTTTTTATACCATGTTCAGCCTCAAACTAGTCTGACTTATGCTTTGTGATGACTGCAGACAGAAATACTATGAAAAGATCTTAAATTATTAACTAGGTAGTTGATTAAGTAAATAATCTATCTTTAGATGATCCAGGTGTAAATATACAAATACTATCAATCTCAGATGGATGCTGACAACAGATGGGCACTAAATGACTATTTATATTCTTTACTTTGTACTTCAATGCCTGGAAAGAAAAGTGGAATACTTAATAATCAAAACAAAAATACCATATGACTTTTATAAGTACACATCAAAATATTATCATGTCTCCAAACATGCCAATCAAACTTTAGCTACTTACTTGATGGCCCAAGGACATCTTTGCTATCACCAAGAAGCTTTTAATGCAGGGTAATTGAGCAGCGAACAAATACAATCCGAACAAGGAAGAAGCACAATGCGTCAGGATTGAAGCAGCAGTGAAACAAAAGGACAAGGAAAATAGCATTAGTTTATAAGTAGAAAGCACATGCATATCAATCCTAATCATCACCATTCACAAGGAATTTCCTTTTCCACCCATAAAAAGATCTTGGCTTAGGCATTATCCAATATTTGTTTTTTCTGGAAAATGAAGGTAGAAAGAGAAAAATGAAATCACCCAAGTATTTTGTTCTGAAAATAACTCAAGTCAAAAATTGCTCTCAATTATAATGTAAGATATAGGTTAGAAGAAGTAAAAATTATTTAGAAATGTAAGGTACAGCCAAAACTTATTCATTCTTAAATTTAAATGGCTTAAAAATATATAACACCCATGCACTAGGAAGTATTAGTTCTGCATGCCATGGAAGCACTTAACACTACATGGACATTCAGTCTGTTAAAAGAAAGGAACATTTATGGAGTGCATATTATATTCCAAGCATTGTGCAAAGACATCAACAAAGTAGAACAATTATTTTCTCAAATGGCAAAAAACAAGGAGGAATATTGATTAGAATGATACATTTTATTAAGTATTTTATTAAGTATACATTTTATTAAGTCAGACAAGATTTCCTTAGGACCTACTAAATATCAAGTGTATCATCTGGAGCTACTAGTCTTTAGAAAGTTAGATGGCCCAATTCTTAAATGAATAACTTGCAATCAACTAAAAGAAACCGAAAAAAGATTGCCAACATTTAGTAACTATTTAAACATACAACATTACACTAAATGTCACCGATAGACAACTGTTATGGTCTCCCTTGGTAGAAACAAAGTCCTTAGCTCTCCTTCATTTCAAATACCAAGCATGGTAACATATCAAAACTAAGTAACAACAAAAACAAAAAAATTCCACCAATTATATTGTTTTGCCTTATTTGAAGGGAATAAGGGAGTCTTAACTGGCTATGACCAAAATAAAAAAAAAATAGCAGTTGTTTGCTTTGGGCTTCTGTTGTCTCCTAGGAAAAAGTCCTGGCCCTGTTAGTTCCCTGAAGTAAGGGTTATTTCACAATGCTTGAAATTATTTTCTAATGCCTTTTAAAGGCATTTGCTCAAAAATAAATGAATAAAGTTATTCACTCTACTCATTTGTCTGTAGTTGCCCATTTAAGAGCATTTTCCATAAACTGATTTGTTTCACAGGATAAACTTGGAAAAAAAAACAGCTTTAGTGACAATGAACTAATTGTGCTCAAGTGTTTATTACCATGTGAGAACGACTAACAAGCATGTGGGAAGAGATTAAGTATTTGTGGTAGGCAATCTCTAAAATGGCCCAGTGATCCCCACTTCTTGGTGTATAATCTCTCTTTGACGTTTGCTGAAATAATTTCTAGTGAAAGAATATGGCAGAAGCGAAGGAATGTCACTTCTGAGATTAGATTGTAAAAAGACTATGGCTGCCATCTTCTTTGCAATCTCCCGTAAGTAGATCACCATGGAAAAGCCAGTTGCCAGGTAGTGAGACAGCCTTGTAGCAAAGCCCATGACTCAAAGGGGCTGAAGTCTGTTAACAATCACTAAGTGCTTTAAAGTGAATTTCCCACCTTGACCATTCCCCTCTCCCCTCCCCATTCAGTCAAGCTCTCAGATAAGACTGCAGCAGGCCCCCTCCCCACTCGCTTGACTGCAACCCTATAGAGATTTTGAGCCAGAGACAACTAGCAAAGCTGTTCTTGGATTCCTGACCTACAGAAATTGTAAGATAATAAATGCTTGTCATTTTATATCAGTTAATTTTAGGATGATTTGTTATCACCAATAAATAACAAATATAACATTGGAAACTGGAAGAATTTAAGAAACTGACAAGAGACAACTGTGGCAAACTTTGCAGTTTCATAGAAAGCTTCTTAAAAAATGTTCCTACTGATATTGATATGGACTAGTGTCCCTAATTTTACTGGGAACTTCCTAAAGGAAAGCAATGGTTGTAACCATTTATACATGATTGGGAGTATTTAATTTCATAGGGCCAGTCATATTTGAAGGTTTTTGAGTTGGTCTTCCATGTAAGATAAAAGATCAAGTTTACTTTCACTGTACAGTTCTGTTATATTCTCAAATTTGTTGATTAACAGCAGTATGTCAACTTCTGTGCAGCTGTTCTCCTTGCCTGCTTACTCCCAGAAAACAATCCGTAGCATGTACAGCAACATCTAAATTTTTGTTTCAGATTGTGCTGACTTTCAATTTTATATCCTCAAGCATGTTTATGTCATATAAATCTGATTCTATAGAATTAATCCAATATTTTTTCAGATTAAGACACTGAATAATAATAAAAATAAACAATCTATTCCTACCATAGATCCATCCATCCATCCATCCAAATATTTATTAAATACCTATTCTATAGACAGGTATTGTTTCTGGCACCAAGGAATATAGTAGTAAACAAAACAGACAAAAACCCTGCCTTTGTGGTAGTTATATTCTGATCGGGGAGCTGAACAACAACTTAATAAACAAGTAAAATTTTGTTAATAAAATGAGGATATATAAACGGTTATGGAAGAGGGAGTTAAAATTTTAGATAGGGTGTCCTAAGGCGGCTTCACTACAGAGTTGACTGAGTAAAATGAGGTAATTTACCTTAGGACCTAAAAAGGAAGAGTATTCCAGGCAGAGGGAGGAGCAAGTACAGAATAGAGGACTAGGAAGGGAGCAAGTCTGCAGTGTTTGAGGAATAATAAAAATGCCCTGGCCGGTTTGGCTCAGGGGTTAGAGCATTAGCCTGTGGACCAGAGAGGCCTCAGTTCGGTTCCCCCTAGGGCACGTACCTCGGTTGCAGTTTGTCCCCGGCCTCAGTTGGGGTCGTGTGGATGGCAGCCAGTTGATGTGTCTCTCTCACATGGATGTTAAATTAATTAATTAACTAATTAATTAATGAAAAGGCCAGAGGCTGAAATACAATGCAAGTAGGAGTGTGCCAGGCGATGATGGCAAAGAAGTGAGTGGGTACCAGTCTATGTAGGACTTTACGGGACCTAGTTAGGACTTTGATTTTATTCTGAATGAGATCAGGGCCACTGAATGATTCTGTGAAAAGGAGTGACATAATCTGATTATGTTTGAACAGGCTCGCTCTGGCTGCTCTGCTGAGAACAGACTGGGGACATGGGTATGGTCACTGCAATAAACTAGAGGAGAGATGGAGACTTGAAATAAGGTGGTGGCAGTGTGGGTGATGAGTAGTAGTAGATTTCTGAACATATATTTTAAGGTAAAGCCAACAGGATTTCTAAACAGACCAAGTGTGGGATAAAAGAAAGAAAGAGGAATCAAAATGATGTTAAGTGTTGAGATCTGAGCACCTGGAAGGATAGAACTGCCATTATCTGAGATGCAAAAGACAATAAAAGGAGCTAGTTTACAAGAAGAAATACAAGTAGCTCAGTTTGGAACAGGTATAGTTTGAAATGCCTGTCAGACATTCAAGTCAAAATGTCAAACAGGCTGGCTGGTAAAAATGATAATAAATTATGATATGTGTGGGAGTTGCGCTATATTATCTAAATGGCTTAATCACAGTGGATTAAAAAATGCCACAAGATGAAAGAACAGGCACCAGAAAAGAAAAACAGAACAACAGAACTAAGAGACAAGCTGAAATACTCCAAATAGAAGCAGAAGCACAGTGAAAAAATGAGCATGGCTTCACAAACCTTTCCCAGAAAGATGTGGATACAAAGGCATTAAATTGGGATGCAAGTGAAATCCTCCCAGAGTTGCTTTCAAGTGATGTTAATAGGAAATAGGATATAAGTAATTGAAGATTACAAATTAATTTTACCAAGGAACACCACTGAAGTCCTCTGCACATGGCTAAGCTGCACACCGCTAACTTCTTATTCTTACCACCTGTAGGACTGGGTCTAATTTGTGCAGGTCCATATTGTATAACACATGAATCAAGAGAATATGAAATTATTAATGTGGAAACACTCTACACAAGCATCTTGTAAAATATTTTTGAAAAAACAAAAACAAAAAGTTAGCCACTCTTCTTGGCTTTTGTTAGCAAACCAAACTACTACTAGAATCTCAAAGAATCCAGGAACTTTTCCTCAGCTTGTTCAGGAAAAGACCATTAAGATATGACAGACACCTTTTCTCTATTTGAGTAATTTATCATGTTCATCCCTTAGACAATGTCCACAGTCACTTCAATAATTTCTTTAACATATAAATAAATTCTCTATTTTGGAAAAAGGTATGGGCTGAAAATAGCAAAATTACAGTGACATGCCTGTGTATTACAAATGTACTTAAATTAAAAGCATGAATTACAGCCATTTTCTAAGTCATTTCTGATTTTTAGTCTACAAATCTCAGGAAAAAACATTATGCCAAAAAATGTGGTTTTATTTTAATGGTATTTTATGCCATGTATAATTAGCATAAAACTTGCAATCTTTAAGAAATGCAAAGGAGCCTGGCCAGTGTGCCTCAATGGATTGAGCATTATCCCATGGACTGAGAGGTCCTGGTTTGATTTCTGGTCAGGGCACATGCCTGGGTTTCGGGCTCAATCCCCAGTAGGGGGTGTGCAGGAGGTAGCCAATCGATGTTTCTCTCTCACATCTATGTTTCTATCTCTCTCTCCCTTCTTCTCTGTCTAAAAAGAAATAAAACTTTTTTTTTCTTTTTTTAATATACAAAAGAAATGTAAAGGAATAGGTAGAAGCTCATAATCGATCACACCCTCTGCCCTGGGAAATCTCTCAGTCCTGAGCTGCCCTATTATACAGATATAATCCCATGAGAGCTGCACAGCAACATGCTTCCATTGCCTTTACACAGTATTTCCTTAACATACATACTAATTTGACGTAAGTCATCTTTTGAGCTTGAGTGAAAGTACAAAGAGCTTATCAAGCACTGATATGAGTGTACCTTGAAAATAAAGATTCAAGTAGAAGCCACGCTTCAGAAGCAGGATTATATAAAACACCTCAAGAGTGCTCTACTCTGTGTTATTTTTGGCCCTTACAATAATCAACTTCAGTGAGGAATATATAATGCAGCTGAGAATTGTTTGTTCTTTCAACATTTAACTGAATTTTTCATATTCCTGCAATTGCCTACAAAACCTACACATACACATTTTACTCCTGAGTTTTACAAGATAGATTTCAAGGGAATATTTTTCTGGGAACCAGAGCTTATTACTGCTAAATAGAGAATATGATCTGGCTGGCCAGATATTTATTTAAAAATAACCTAATCACACATTTGATCCCCCTTCTGATTCCACTTCTAGGAATGTATAGTGAGGTGATCATCCAAAATGGTCAAAAAGATGTGTACATATATATGTATCACAATATCATCTACAGTAATCTAAAACTATAATCTATTTTTTAAAAGGTATTAAATAAAAATACAGTCGTACAATAAAATACTATGTAGTCACAAGGTTTATTTTTCAATGACTGAAAACCATCTGTTATATATTGACTTTTTAAAGTAGTTTATAAAATTTTTTGTATGATATGACTCCACTTTTATAAAATTTCACATGTAAGATATACACATATAAATACACAAGAAAGATGTCACCCAAATATTAACAGTGGTTAGCTTTAGAAGGTAAAATTTTATTTATATTTTTATGTTGCATAAATATGCCACATTAGTATGTATTATTTTTATAGTAAAAAAAGATTAGCCCTGGCCAGTTTGGCTCAGCAATTAGAGGGTTGACCTGCGGTTCAGAGAGACCCGGGTTCAGTTCCCCCTAAGGGCGTGTTCCTCGGTTTGCAGCTTGTCCCCGGCCCTGGTTGGGTTGTGCGGGTGGCAGCCACTCGATGTGTCCCTTTCATGTCGATGCTTCTCTCTCTCTCTCCCTCCCACTTTATCTGAACAAAATTTAAAAAAAAAGGAAAAATGTCCTTGGGTGACGATAAAAAAAAAAGATTAAATCTATTTACATTTTAGCAGAAAAAAACACTATTTAAACTGATCTTTTCAATCTACAATAGCTGCTTCTTATAATGCCAAAATCATCTATGATTAAATAAAATGAAAAATATATTTTAAAAATCTAACTTGAAATCCTAAAAAAATATTAAAATGTTAACATTTCAAACATAGTGCCATATATATTACTCACTGTCTCTTGAACTTCAGCAACTTCTGAATATGGCAAGATCTAAAAAAGAAAAATTTTCACAGGGGTGATTTAATCTCATACCAGAATCTGAATCTAGAGAGCACCCACAGGTGAGCAAATGATATAAGAGGTGCATAAATTTTTTAAGAAGTAGAAAAAAAAGAAAATGCAATAGTAAGTTTACACTGAAAACGAAATCCTTTTAAAAAATAATCCTGAGGCTTTAGGAAATTACAGCCAATCTTCCAACCTGTGAAGTTCTCTCTGGAATGTCCTTTGTGTTTTCATAGACCTAGTTTTTCTTCAGACCTGGTTTCATTCCTAAACTTCATTCCAAAGCATGGCTACCTGTATGTTCAGACATCATTGCAAATTAACTTCTTGTTATAAAATTCTATTATCAAAGGCAGGTCCTTTTTTGTTTGTCTGTTTTATAAAACATCTTTATTTTGCCCTGGCCGGATTGGCTCAGCGGTTAAAGTGTCGGCCTGTGGTCCTGAGAGACCCGGGTTCAGTTCCCGCTAAGGGCGCGTACCTCGGTTGCAGTTTGTCCCCGGCTCTGGTCAGTCGTGCGGGTGGCAGCCACTCGATGTGTCCCTTTCACATCGATGTTTCTCTCTCTCTCTCTGTTCCTCTCTCTCCCTCCCACTCTACCTGAACAAAAAAAAAATGGAAAAATGTCCTCGGGTGAGGATTAAAAAAAAAAAAAAAATCTTTCTTTTGAAAACAGCACTCAGTGTTGTCCCTCAGAAACAAGATTCCAGACCAATTTGCCTTATTTTTCAATGGTATCATCTTTCTCTCAATCTCTCAGACCTAAATCCTTGAGTCATCTGAAACTCCTTTCCCCAACATTTGATCAAGTAACTAAGTTCTGATGATTTTTACCAAGACAATGTCTTTCTCACATCAAGTCTTTTCTTTCAGTTCCCATTAATACCAGGTTGGCCAGACCATGTTACTTCATTTATCAATTTTTCTTTAATTTTTTTTTTCTTTATTGGTTTTAGGGAGAGAGAAAGAGAGAAACATTGAAGAGAGAGAACATCGATTGGCCACCTCCTTCATGTCCCCACTGGAGATCGGGCCCATAACCTGGGCATGTGCCCTGACCGGGAATCGAACCGGGGACCTCTTGGTGCATGGGTCAATGCTCAACCACTGAGCCAAATGAGCCGGGCCATTTATCAAATTTTTCATCTATCTCCCTTTCAATAGATACCCCTGCATTCAATCTCACCTCACTCGTTCACTTACTATTAGGTACTAGAATTCAAAACATGATAAAGACATGGTTCCTACTGTCAAGAAAACCACCATATATTGAAGACAGTCTATGCATTATATAGTAATTTATTTGACATTGAGATAAGTTATCTTCAGTCTACCCAAATTACTCATCCTTGAAGCTAGCCCCGTCATTAGCCAGTAATTTAACCTCTCGGAAGTGTATTTTCTCCTCTGTGAATGCATAGTTATTAAAACTTACAACTTTCCTGAATTTACTTTATAGATTTTTTAAAAAGCAGTATGTAGATATAAGGCAAAGTTACCTAGTAGTACAACAAATGACAAAGACTAAGAAAGGACTGAAAAAGGAATGATTAAGTTACCAACTATCACTCTGGCCATGTTGCTCTTCCACTTAAAAACACTTGATAGCACCCATTCTTTAGAAAATAGGCTCCAAACCCTGATATTTAAATCTTCTACAATTTGGCCCACTTGTTCATTCCACAGAAATGTTCTGATCTCCTATGAAATAGCCTTGCAAAACTTCACTTAGCTAAATTCTGTCTAGTAAAATTGATTGCTCAGAGTGTTCTGCAATTTTGTTCCTACTTTCTGTTTGCTTCCCTGCTCAATCGCTTGGAAGTTCCCTGATCTGGAAGACTCAACTCAAATTGCCAGTTCTGTTGAAATTATCTTTCCCCAGATCTGGCCTCCTAATATCAGTTTTTTGACAAGTCATAGTTATCTTATAGTATTTTCTCTATTGCTATCATTAAAAAAATAAAAAATTAAACTGTGACTCAACTTTTCCCTAATATTATAATGGCCTAGTACAGTGCTGTCAAATAGAACTTTCTGCAGTGATGGAACTATTCTATATCTATGCTAATCAATCAGGTAGCATTTAGCTACATGTGGCTTGGCTATTAAATTGCTGAAATGTAGCCAGTGAGACTTAGGGATTCAATATTTAATTTAATTATTTTGAATATAAATCAGTCATAAATGGCTACCGTATTGGATATCTCAGGTCTAGTACAACCTTCCCTTTCCCCAGCTCAGGTAACTGATCACTCTCTATCTAGCATTTGCTACTGCTGACCACTCCTTTTCTCAACACTCTCTTCCCTTCCTTAGTTTCCCAGCTATTTTCTCTCTTTCTCTTCTTGCCTCTCTCTGCTTGGCCCCCTTCCCTTTCTGCCCCCTTAAGATAGTTATTCCCCAAGACTGCATTCTAGAATCTCTTCTGTCCTCACTCAACATGCTTTCCCTAGGTCATTCCATTGACTTGATTTTTAAATGGGCTCTACACTGACAACTCCCCAAATTCGTTTCCCACCTAACCTCTCCTGAGCTCTAGCCCCTTAAGGCCATCCCAATCACAATCCTGGTGCTTTCATTCTTCTCACCCCAGATAAAATATCACAGTCTTGGTAAGGGCTTTCCTCACTTCCCACATCAGGCATAACAAAAGGATACTATATCCCAGCCAGGTAAAACAAAGGCATATCCCATCTGATTGTCACTGCATCCTTCCATCAGGCAGAACTGCAGAGAAAAGCCCCATAGCTTCACATGTTTCTAAGGACATTGCCCCGATCCTTCACCTTTCTAAGAAAGGAGAAAGATCCCGCACTCACCTTTCCCCCAAACCTCAACACTTACAGCCTAACCAGCAGTCTTGTCTAAAAACCTGCAAGTCCCTCACTTAGCTCTTATTCTGCCTAGAAAACTACCTTTAGGACTCTGTTCAAGTCACTTCATCAGAAGACTGCCACGATATTCACAGAAAGTAGCAACACCCATGCCCTATTCCGGTACTCTCTATCCTTCTCACCCTGCTTTATTTTTCATCACAACAATCATCACTAGAATGTTACTCCACAGGAGTAGGAACCTGGTCTATTTTGTTCACCGTTGTATCGGTTAAAACTAGAACAGAGCCTGACGCATGGTGGACACTCAACAAATACTAAAATGAATAAATGCATGAATGAAAAAAGGCTTAATCATTATCATAACCCTAATACCTAGCAAAGAATTGCTTACCTGTAGTTTGCTGAGTTCCTCTGTTTACTAAATGAATTAGTTTACATTCTCTATGGCAAAAAATAAGTCTTGTTCATCTTTGTATTTTACAAAACTTAACATTCTGAATACAATATAGAGACACAAAGAACTAATATGGACCACAATCATGAAATCTGAGTTCTAAGCCTACTCTACAATATTCCCTGGGTAAACTTAATTAAATATCTTAATTTAATTTTAATTTTTTAATTTAATTTAAAATTAAATTTAATTTTCTTATTTGTTCATGAGATCTGTCCAAAAATTGTTATACTAAAAATTCAACATACAGTAGAAAAGAACCTCAATGCTAAGAATATCTTTAGTTGTGCTTAAAGCATATTCATATTTTCAATTATCAGTCTTGACAATCATCATATGCCCAAATTCCAATGTTAGGAATACCCCCACCCTTTCTCTTAAATAATTATGTCCTTTATAAATAACATTATTATAGATTTACCATCAGTTTTTGGTAACGGAATATAAGTTGTATTTCCTTAACTGCTGGTGGTCTCTTGCCACGATTGCATCAACCTCTTTCATCTAGGTCTTTATATACAAGGGAAGTTGACATCAATCAACATTTGAATTGTAACTAGTGTCATGCGTCTGGTGAAACTGCTGGTGAAGTCTGTGGTTATGAAATCATAATAAAGTGATTGTTGCCCTGGCCGGTTTGGCTCAGCGGTCAGAGCGTCGGCCCACGGTCCACTAAGGCCACATATCTCAGTTGCAGTTTGTCCCAGCCCCATGCGGGAGGCAGCCACTCGATGTGTCCCTTTCACGTCGATGTTTCTCTCCCTCTCTCCCACTCTATCTGAACAAAAAAAAAGGGAAAAATGTCCTCGGGTGAGGATAAAATAAAGTGATTGTCTACTACAAAAATTAAACCCATAATCCTGGCCTTTGACCTAATTAACCTTCTCCTCTCTATCTGACCTAACCATCCATGGTTACCTCAAAATGTTATGAATTAGCAGCACAACAGAAACCATATTATCACATCACAATCATGCCAAGTTAGATATGAAACCGGTTATGCGAGATAGCTCATGTATATAAATATTTCAGTGTATGATGCTTACTCTTACAACCTGTTTAAATTTGATTTTCAGTCTGAAATAAGAGCTCATGTTCTTTGGAATTTCATTTTGGCCAATCCTTCACACAGATGCATGAGCCTACACCCTACATTTAATCATGACCAGGATCTGAATTAAGATATAAGGACTAGTACAGCATAGGGAATATATATAGTCAATTATATTGTAATAACTAGATATGGTGCCAGTTTGGTACTGGACTTATCAAGGGAATACTCTGTAAGTTATATAAATGTCTAATCACTATGCTGTACACCTGAAACTAATATATGTCAACTATAATTGAAAGATAATTTTAAAAAGACATAAGGACTGTATAACAAATACTATCCTTTGAGTTCTATTCTCTTTCTAACATAAGACTCATTAGTATATCATACTGTTCAGTATTGAGCTGCAGATAAGACTGCTAATAATATTATGGAAACATCAACCTCAATGACTCATAGTATCAACCACACATAAAAATGCAGTTAGAATTGCTCTTCCTGTCTCAGCAACTATGTGGTGCCTAAATGTCAAAATGTTTACCCCAGATAAAAAAGTCAGCCCTGGCCAAGTTAGCTCAGCGGTTGGAGTGTCAGCCCCCGGACCAGAGAGTCTCAGGTTCGGTTCCCGCTAAGGGCACGTATCTCAGTTACAGTTCATCCCCAGACCTGGTTGGGGTCGCGTGGGTGGCAACCAGGCGATGTGTCTCTCTCACATTGATGTTTCTCTCTCTCTTTCTCCCTCTTGCTCTATCTGAAGATAAATGCGGATTTTTAAAAAAGTCAAAATTGGTTATAGGAGAACTAAGCTTTGGGTTAAATAAAATAAATCATGTATTACATACTTTCAAAGTATATATTAGGTAATACATATAGAAATTTTAAAAGGATGCTTTAAAAGGCTAGGTATAATACAGATCATCATTTATAACATAAACACGTTAGCCTTTACATTCAATGACAAGAATAAGAGAGAGTATCTGTATTGAAATCCTAACATAGCCCATGATTAGCTATGTGATCTTAGGAAAATTACCCCTTCAGAGCCTCAGTTTCTTTCTCTCTAAAAAGAAAGCACAGTAATATATATTATATACTTCACAGTTTTATGGAGAGGATAAATGAGAAAGTGTGGGAGATATCAAGCCAAGGTCAAGGCACATAAGTATACAAAAAAACTGTCTTCCCTCCACACAAATACAGTAACCCAAACATGGAAAGTACAGATTCTAGAAATCTAGGGAAAAAAGCAAAATCCAGAAGAGGCATATTTTCTAGTCTGCTACTGCTACCCTACAGGTTTAAACTGTCTTTTACCTAGATTACACAACTGAATGCTAACTTGTTCCCTGGGCTAACTGCCTCCATGTCTACGGTTCTCAACCTTAGTTGCACATTGAAATCACCGAGGGGACCTTGAAAAGTACTGATGTCTATATCTCACCCTCTGAGATTCTAATTCAGTTGAACAGGGGTGCAGCCTGAGCATTGTGATTTTTCAAAACACCTCAGATAGCTCTAATATTCCGTTGGTTGCCCCTCCAATAATCCATAATTCTGCCAAGATAATTTTCTTAAGCCACAGCTTCTTGGAACAGGTTGTTTCTCTGTTAAAAAAAAAAAAATTCAATGGTTTGACATTATCTTAAGAACAAAACCCCCAAACTGTAAAATCTGAATAATCTGATTCTAACATTGGTGAGGTACAGTATAGAAAAATGATTAAAGCTTGGCATCTGGAGACAAAGTGTATCCCAGCCCTGGCCAGTTTGGCTCAGTGGTTAGAGCGTCGGCCTGCGGTCCGGAGAGACCCGGGTTCGGTTCCCGCTAAGGGCACGTACTTCTGTTGCAGTTTGTCCCCCGGCCCTGGTTGGTCGTGCGGGTGGCAGCCACTCGATGTGTCCCTTCACGTCGATGTTTCTCTCTCTCTCTCCCTTCCTCTCTCTCCCTCCCACTCTATCTGTACAAAAAATGGAAAAATATCCTCGGGTGAGGATAAAAAAAAAAAAAAATGTATCCCAGTTCTGACACTTACTAGTCATGTGACTCTGAGCAACTTACTTATTTCTCTGTGTTCTCATCTATTAAATGGGGGTAATAGCCCTGGCCGGTTTGGCTCAGCGGTTAGAGCGTCGGCCTGCGGTCTGGAGAGACCCGGGTTCAGTTCCCGCTAAGGGCGCATACCTCGGTTGCAGTTTGTCCCCGGCCCTGGTTGGTTGTGTGGGTGGCAGCCACTCGATGTGTCCCTTTCACGTCGATGTTTCTCTCTCTCTCTGTTCTCTCTCCCTCCCACTCTACCTGAACAAAAAAATGGAAAAATGTCCTCGGGTGAGGATAAAAAAATTAATTAATTAATTAAATGGGGGTAATAATTCTATCTCTTAGGGTTATGTGACAATTACACGAGTCTATCTGCAAAGCATTTGGAATAGCTTCTAGTACATAATAGAAATTTAATAAATATTAGTTGTTACTCATTTTCTCTAGCTTTACTTTTTACTAATTCTCCTAAAGCAGTAAACAATATTGTCTGTGAGATTTAAAACCTGCTCTGAACGTAATGTAGCCAAAATGTTGGCAAGGTACTATATGACATAGCTGTATACTCAGTGAAGGTAGGTTAGTTCACTAAACTTACTGTTTGACCAAAATTAAATTTTATGCGTGTGGGTGCATGTATTTATACACATATATTAATATAAATTCATATACACATACACAGATTACATATATGTGTGTGTGTATAAATTCATTCCCTCTCCCAAGCTCTCTTGTTCCACTGCTGCTATTTTCACTATATTAAATTTAAAGTGACTTCTGAAATCATCCTTAGTTAATGAAAACCTACTAAGGTGATCTGAAATCTGGATAAAAATCCTTCATTGCTCTACTCTTCTAGACAGTTGGCAGGTAAAGATTTTCTCTAAGTTTTAATCAAATTTATCTTCATGTATGTCCAACATGCTAAATCCTAATCCTTTGCACAAAACTTCTTTCTGAGGTTTATGGGATTCCCATTTTTTTTTTAAGTAGGAAGAAATTTATTTTAAGACTCTTAATGCACATAATTTTAATTATGAGTTAAATGTAGAGCTGTGGTGTCTTGGCTTTTATTATTTGCTACTTACAAGATACACCTACATGTCTTAAAACTAAGGAGAAACAGCATATGATAATGCTTATGAAAAATATTTACCCAGGCCGGTTTTGCTCAGTGGTTAGAGAGTTGGCCTGCAGACCAAAGAGTCCCAGGTTCGATTCCAACCTTGGTTAAGGTTAGTCCCCCGCCCTGGATGAGGATTGTGTGGGTGGCAACCAATCAACGCGTCTCTCTCACATCATTGTCTCTCTCTCCCTCTCTCTCTCTCTGTCTCTCCTCCTCCCTCCCTCCCTCTCACTCTGTCTGAAGATAAATGTAAAAATATCCTTGGGTGAGGATTTAAAAAATAATAATAATAGTAATAAAAAGAAAAATTTTTAATTTATACTTTAAAACACCTGAGTGATTGCAGTGTTTACAGATACTGAAAGAAATAATGAATCTTTAAAGCCAGTTTTCCTCCTTAAATCTAGTTTACCAAAACAAATAGCTTTCTACTGAGTAAACGACATAATCTATTTACTTGGGAGTTAGTTAACTTAACAGTTATACTTTTGATCTTTAAATTGTGGGCATGTCACAGAGGCAAAGATCTTATATTAGTGAACTGTCCAATACAGCTACTGTTCTTTTGAATCTTTGGTCCATTTCAGCCACTACCTTAGCCATTCTATATGCAGGGAAAACAAAAAGAAAGTAATCCATTTCTTTTGCAAATGGAAACTGAGTCACTTACTAGTGAAATAACTAATACCCTTCCAATGGGAAGCAACATTAGAGCAGAAGAGTCTAGTACCACAAATGGAGGAAAGGTAAGGGGGCTGGGGGTAGAAAGGAGGATTGGGAGCCTTCTTTCTGTGCCATTATCTCTTTGTAATAATGGACAGATCACTATCCATCCTGTCTTTACCACCAAGGCAGAAAATTATTTAAAACTAACCAGAGGCCTTAAACACAGTTCCAAAGACTTGTTTCTAAACTGCGCACATGTGCAGCTGCAGTACGCACATACGTGCAGAAGAGGCTGACCACTACCTTACACAGCCCTTCCCCCAAATGAGCCAAGTGATTACAACTAAGGAGGCAGCATGTGGAAAAGAACTACGATACAGCACAAATACAAAACAATCTCTATTAGAAACAGAACCTCAGCATGGAAGGGGAAAATGAAGAATGATGAAGCAACAATTTTAACAAGAGGTTCTCTACCCTAACACATATATTCCCTATACTGAACAAAAGAGTCCCTGTGCCCTTACCTTTTTATCTAGGACAGTATAAGACAAGGCAGTTAATATTCCCAGGAGAATATTATTTCTAAGAAAGTATAAGCTCATGAACAAAAGTAATTAATGTCCGAAGGAGCCCAAGATGGAAAACAAACAAACTGAAAAATTATGGTAGGAGTAAAAAATAATGAACCAAACTTAGAATAATCATAATAAGGATATGGGAGAATATTGTAAAAATAAAGCATAACCAAGCAATCATAAACAAATTAACTAGAAATATTGGGTATAAGAATAGTACGGTGAAATAAGTATACAGCTGGTTTGAACAGCAAAAAAAAAAAAAAAAATGGTACAATAATAAATGAGTGAACTGGAACAAAAATTAAGAAAAACATTTAGAGATGGAAGATAGAAGCAAAAGTACATTTACAAAATAGAAGACCCCAGAAGAGGACATGATGGATTTTTAAATAAAAAAATATTAAATCTTAAATAAATTTGAAACCTATAAAAAAAAAAGGGTAAATTTCTGGAAAAA
Organism: Molossus molossus; assembly: GCF_014108415.1. Lineage (NCBI taxonomy): Eukaryota > Metazoa > Chordata > Mammalia > Chiroptera > Molossidae > Molossus > Molossus molossus. Next base: position 57,533,206 of record NW_023425345.1, on the reverse strand, counting down.
TAAGAAAAGCTATAGACTGCCCCAACTCTCACCCTTAGACATAGATACACAAAACCACAGGCTCAGCTGTAGAGGACTTAAAAAGAAAGAAAAAAATTATTTGCTGATGATATAAATCAGACAAAATATTAAAACCTAATAAAAACAAAATAAGTTGGCATTCAACAGATATCTTTTAAATGTCAACATGAAAAAAGAAATAAAACAAAAACAAAAAACTCCTTGAAGGTATACATCACGTCTTAATGCTAGGTACAATTATAAAATAGGTGAATTTTATCTTGGTCATCACTCCTTCATTCCACTCTCATCACCTGGGTCTCTCTCTTCTTATGAGGTAGTTTATTCTTCCTTATGTGTTAGTTGCTGAAGGTTTAAGCAAGCAATTCTCAAACTTTTGGGTTTCCAGATTCCTTTATACTCCTAGAAACTACTGAGGACTCCAAAGAGATGTTGTTTATGTGGATTATATTTGTTGTATGAAAATTAAAAGTGAGAAATTCACTATCTCAACTAGGTGATCAAGATCAACATCAAAGGTAGTAAAGTCATGTTGATAGTATATATTCTTAATAATAATGTGATAAAATATTATTTACCTTTGTGGTCTCCTCCCATAAACCCATAAGCCAAATCCAATTATGACAAAAACATCAAACAAATCCCAGTAGTTCTCAACACTATCAAGGTCGTCAAAAACAAGTAGACCCAGAGAAACTATCACAGCCAGAGGACAATAAGGAAGAATGCTGACTAATGTAATGTGCTAGTCTAGGTGGGATACTAGAACAGAAAAAGAACATTAGATAACAACTAAGGCAATCTAAATCAAGTATGAACTTCAGTTACTAATGTATCAATATAAATTCATTAACTGTATGAAATACAGGATACTGAGGTGCTAATAATAGGAAAAATTGGGGATAAAGGTACACGGCAACTTTGTACTATGTTCACAATTTTTCTGTACAGCAGGTCTTGAAATAATGTGGTTTGTTCAACATGGTATAATGTTCATGAGACCCCCCACAGGAACTTAATTCTTGTTTGTATCAATTAGCCTATGGTAAAACTGGTTTTGTTATACATCATTTTGCTTAAAGTCACAGAAACTATCAACATGTTAAGTGAGAGCTTACTGTAAACCTAAAACTATTCTAAAAAATTAAGTTTATTATATTTTAAAAATACCACTTAAAAAAAATTAAACTAGGAAAGTATGAAAACAAAAATACACAAGCACACACTCCATTATTTAACAGAGCAATGACATCATCACATCTCATACAGTCTCTGAAAAAGTGCACCACCATACACTCATGAGAATGAGAAAAAAAGGCAAATAACATCAAATATCATCATTTATTACAAACATAATTTTTACCTCACAGATTCTATGATAGGGTCTGAAAGATCTCCAAGCATAATGGAAACAGAAAAAAATTCTGGCTTACAATTCTGCTGATATACTGTGTAGAGGACTGGTTATTTCTTTTACTTTTTAAAAACTAACTCTTTCTCCAATCCAGTTCCTGAAATTTATTAAAGATGCTCATCTTATAGCGGCAAATTTTTTACATTATCCAAGCCTTTAATAAGAATAAGAACAACCTCTAATAAGTCCAAAAAAGTAAAGATATAAGAAAGAATTAAGTGCCCCTACAACAGGAAATATTGAGCAATATTTTCCCACTTGGGTAGTTCAAACATTACAAATATTTAAATACTGCTAACTTGTAACTTTCAGAAGTTAATATAGCATAAAACATACCTATCACATGGCTTTATCCTTTTATTAAATGTCTCCCCTTAGTAGAAGGTTCAATAAAGTTGTAAAATGGCAGAAAGACTAAACACTTAACAAAATGTAGGTTGGTTGGTTTGCTTGCTTTAAGGTAGCAGCTAGTCAGTCATTCTCTCCAGCTCCCATTTTTCTAAGCCAGTCAGAATATTAATTTATACCCCTCTTGAATGAACAGATCTAGGCAACAGTCATCAATAGCTGCTATTATCACAATAATTATATGACTCCTGATGGTAACACACAACACTATCAATGAAATATTATTGTCAAAAGAAAAAAATTGAACCTGAATATAAGCAAATGTCTAATTCTAATGACTAATCTGTAAAAAAGATAAGTGACTGAAGAACATATTAAACAATCACCATGGGAAAAATCCATATTGTGGGGAACTCTATAGGACGAACTACTTGATTTCTTCAATATATCAAAAATAAAAATTAAAAATTGAAAATTAAGAACAGCCCTGGACAGTTTTGCTCAGCGGTTAGAGCGTCGGCCTGTGGTCCAGAGAGACCTGGGTTCGGTTCCCACTAAGGGCACGTACCTCGGTTGCAGTTTGTCCCCGGCCCTGGTTGGTCGTGCGGGTAGCAGCCACTCGATGTGTCCCTTTCACATCGATGTTTCTCTCTCTCTCTCTCTCTGTTCCTCTCTCTCCCTCCCACTCTATCTGAACAAAAAATGGAAAAATGTCCTCAGGTGAGGATAAAAAACAAACAAACAAAAAAAACCCAGATGGGTGGGAGGCTTAAAAGATTAAGAGAGACTTAAGTGACTTATCAACCAAGTTCAACACAAAGTCTATAAAAGAATATTTGAGGCAGGCAGAGAATTTTAAGTATTGATTACTTGTTTAATTATATTAAAGATTTACTCATTTTTAGAATAATGGTATTTATGGTTAAAGTTTTAAAGAAAGGTTTGTATTTTAGAGATATATGCTGAAATACTAATGAATGAAATGATATACCTGGGATTTGCTAAAATATATATATATATATATATATATATAAATTTTAAGAAAATAACTTCTATTAACACTCTTGATTGTGTGGTTAATATAAACTGTTACAATCAGCAAGTAACTTTTGGGAAGGTGAAGCTATTTAATATAAGAAAGAATGAGTACATAGGTAATAAATTGGTGACTAACATTTCTAGTTATTGTATTACTTTACATAAGAAGATCTCTGCAACCTAATAATTACACAATTTAAGACCTCAATTCTAACTGAAAACTCCCCAGGTGAGATGCCCCACCTAACCACAGATTTTGCATTATCCAGCCAAAGGACCCACTTCACTAGACTGGGAAGCACCAGAGGTTAGTACTACAACTATGATAGGCAGCATAACAGCCTCCCAAAGATTTCCACATCCCAATCCCTGCGACCTGTGAATGTTATCTTACATGATACAAGCAACTTTGAAGATGTGATTAAAGTTAAGGATCTTGATATAGGGCAGGTATCCTGGATTATCTGACTGGGCCCAACATAATCACAAGGGTCCTTTTAAGAGGTAGGCAAGATGGTCAAAATGAGTAGTAGGAAATGTGACAACAAAAGCCAGAGGTTGAAGTGATGGGAGGAAGGGACCATGAGCCAATGAATGAATGCAACCTCCAGACACTGATAAAAGCAAGGTAATGGATTCTCCCCTCAGGGCCTCCAGGCTGCTTTTAGACTTCGGATATCTAGAATTGAAAGATAACCAATTTGTGTTGTTTTAAGCCTCTGACTTTGTGGTAACTTCCTACAGCAGCAGTAGGAAACAAGCATAATGATCAACAGTAAAATTTAATGAAGAAATCTATCTCAGTTTAAGTATAATAATTTCAGTTGCCTTTTGAGACACTGGGTTACCTACAAGTACATGTGACCATGCCAAGCATGGACAGCCAGCTGTTGGGGAATACTGTAGATGGAATACTTACATTAGGCAAATCATCAGACTAAATAATCTCTAAATCTCCCACAAAGACTAAAGGGGAAAAGTAGCCACAGGAGAGATTTGCAAAGGCCCTACTAATAGTATAATCGTTGTTAAACTGGAAGAAAAGCAAATAGGCCTCTACTGAGGCAATCCTGAAGTATTTAAACATTAGACAAACACTTAGTAGGCTGGTTTCAAAAAATATTTAGACCTGGCCAGTTTGGCTCAGCGGTTAGAGCGTTTGCCCATGGACCAGAAAATCCTGGTTCCCGCTAAGGGCACGTACATTGGTTGCAGTTTGTCCCCGGCTCCGGTTGGGGTCATGAGTGTGGAGACCAGTTGATGTGTCTCTCTCACATAGATGTTTCTCTCTCTCTCTCTCTTCCCCGCTCTCTCCCTTTCGCTCTATCTGAAGATAAATGCAAAAAAGTGTCCTCAGGTGAGGATAAAAAAAAATTTAAATATTAGGTGAGAATATGCACTAGATTTGGTAACCTCTTTGACTAAGATCCATTTATTATAGATGAGACAAGAGACTTCACAATTCTTTTCTATCCATTCCCACTTCCCGGGGAGCCCCAGGTGGGGTGGGGAGGATGCAATATAAACAATCCAGTGCCACTGTACAATAATACTTTGGGAAGATTGGTAGTTGGCATATGGATAACTTATAATGGGCTTAAATACATACATGTCTTACAGGCCAATTACTGAAAAATTGTACACCAAAAATACTGTCGTTACAAATATGCTATGACTAACAAGACACAATATACTAAATCAATAATAATATAATGATGAAGCTAAACTAACAGTATTTATTACAAAAATAGCAACATTTAAGAACTGTGACCCACTCAAAATAATACTTGATGTTACCAAAAACTGAGGCAATTCCATTAATTTGCTTGCCCATATTCTGCTGTATACTATTACCAAATGTTACATATATTAGCCACACTTCTTAGAATATGACTTCAATTTCTCAATGAACTCTAACATAACAATTTTACTTTATGACCACCAAATCACAGTGATTAATAAACACCTTAGTAAGTATGTAAAAATCAAAGTTTCACAAAGCTTGATCCTCCGCCCATTAGGAAGACACTCATTTACTACAGTTTGAGGATTACTGAACTAAAATCATCTTTGCAGTTACTTTCACTTCTAAAAGCCTTTGATTCAAAGTACTCAATTTAAATTAGAATCTCAAGAAAGATTTCCTCAATTCTCTAGAAGATACTAGAGATAGATACTAGCAAGATTCATACAAATTTTTAAAACTTTTACTCTTCTAAAAATCAATTTTTAGTACAACAAAAGATTTTGACTTCTAATATACCTTTAAAGCAGTTTCCTCTGGTAAGAGAAATAGTATATAAGATATTCAAAAGATGTAACGAGTTTAATATATTCAATTTCTTAAATCTAAAAGGATTATTTCAGTTTAGTCTATCTCAATTTATTAATAGAAAGTTGACTCCTACACTTTAAGCATTTCTTAGTGGTTTATTTCTAAAGTGATATAAATTCTGGACTTTCACAAAATGTTTTAAGACCTTAAATGTACACTTGTGTTCTGAAGTATATTTAGTACTGATACCTTTGCAACAATCTGGTTATTATTTAATTGGAAAGGAATAAAGGGAAGACCAGATAATATAGGCATGCCATTTATACAGCTTTGCCAGAAAGCTATAGTTTAACACTCCAGGTCTATGCCCCACTGATCGATGGGAAAAAGGACTGGACAAAGGCAGTTTAGATGTATGCCCACCAAGGTCTGAGTAACATGGGAGGTGCCTACCCAGGACGTCACACCCAGGAGCAAGTCAGTGGCCAGAAAAGCCGTGGCCACTGCAAGCTGGAGAAATATGAATATTTAACCTCCTGGACAAAAAAAGTTTTTCTCTCTCTCTTGCTATCCCTGCCAGACTCCGGGCTTATGGGGCTCCCATGCCCTGCACTTGCTGTGTGGCTCACGGCCATGTGGACTCCATACAATGGATTAATGGACTAAATCTAGACTAATCCTGATCTGGACCCAGCTGCATCATGGAATGGACAGGACACTCTGGTCTCTGGCCCTATTTCTAGCTTTGCTGAATCCACAACTGCTCTTCTTCCAGGACAGGAATGAGGGAACCAGGACGCTACAATCCCAGAAATATAATTCCACGCCAATAAAAATCATTCATCCTCCCGTGGGGGCTTCTGGATATATTTATTCCAACTGCACCCCAAGAACCTCCTGCCCATGAGTCTTGGAGGGATCTGGCCCCCTCATCTCTCAGGTATCAGTACCACATATAGAGAGATTAAATCCATATTTTTCAATATTTACTACCTAAGACTAACAATACTACCACAAAAATAGAACTATAACAACTGGAATAATAAATAAGCAAATAAATTTTTTAAAAAATAGAAAGATTAATCTCATGTGAAAGAAGAAAAGCAAATGAATAGACACTAAAGTCAGACTGAGTCCAAGCTTTCACAACTTCACACTAAAACTATTATAATAGTATCTTTATTAAATTTTTTTTTATCCTCACCCGAGGACATTTTTTTTCCTATTTTTTGTTCAGATAGAGTGGGAGGGAGGGAGGGAGGGAGGGAGGGAGGGAGAGAGAGAGAGAGAGAGAGAGAGAGAGAGAGAGAGAGAGAAACATTAACGTGAAAGGGACACATCGAGTGACTGCCACCCATACAACCCAACCAGGGCCGGGGACAAACTGCAACCGAGGTACGTGCCCTTAGCGGGAACGGAACCCGGGTCTCTCTGAGGCTCTAACCGCTGAGCCAAACCGGCCAGGGCTTAATTAATATCTCTATCTCTCCTCCAAATCATTTTATATCCTGTTTCCAGATTCATCTTATCCAACTACATAAAAATATTCTATGACATACCGTTGCCTACAGAACCAAGTTGAAAATCCCTGGTCTGGCTCTCAAAACCTCCACAAATTTAGTCTCTACCTGCCACACTGATCCTGGTTTCTGTGAACACCACCACTCCTTTCTAATCTACCTTAGTCAATTTTTCTACTCATTTTCCCTCAAATAAATCTTGAGCAATTAATTCCCCATTTAGCCTTGCCTCCTGCTATTCTCCCTTCCTAGAATGCTCTTCCTATTCATTTTCAATCTTTAATCCCTATTACCTGTACTATTCAAAAAGTTTATGCTCTTTTAAGAAAGCTCCTCTTACTACCCCAGTGTATAGCAACCACCCAGTTTTCACAGCTTGTGATCTATGCCTTGTTTATATCCCTCACTCAGCACTTAGTAAATGCTGTTATTGCCTTATCAATCTGTCTCTCTACCTAGTCTTCCCAAAAATAGATGTAACTGAAATAAAACATTTGCCCCAATACTCAGGAAGAAAAACTGAGAATCAAAGAAAGTGTAAAGACAAAATTACTGAATAGCCATGGGTTTATTTTTTTTCAGTGTGTTTTTTTTGCCTCTCCTGCCTTCTAATTATTTATCTTTTTGGAGAGAAGTCTTAATATTAATACTTATATTAACAATAACAGTAGATTTCATTTACTGAATGTTTACAAAGTACATAGGTTTGTAACAAACTACAGAAATGATCCCTGAAAGTATAGTATTCGAAGTGCATAGGTTTGTAACAGGCACTTTATATATATTATCTCAATTAAAACTGAAAACAACTCAAAGGTAGATATTACTAATATCTTTTTTTAATAAATGAGGAAACTGGAAACCTGGAGAATTTAATTAATTACTCAGGTTATACAACTGAGCGACAGAGCTCAGATTTTAACACACAGTTAAATGTCTACAGAGCCCATGCTCTTAGCTCACTTCTCTAAATCTAAACAGTAACTAGCTTAGCCATGTAGTTCAAAGGTGACATTTCATAAATGAGTAACTCAAAAGTGGACCTCAAGATTAGTTTCAAATACAGAATATTTCAATACTTCATACTGAAATTATTGGTATTCTCTACAAAATAAGCTACAATATTTCATTGAAGAAATTTAATGAACAGGTAGAAAAAAATGCTCACTGCTTTTTAAATAACTTGCTCCAACCTCTCAATACAACAGAATTTAGGATAAAAAATGATTAAAACTTTATTAATATAGTGCAGGTATTCTGGTATAGAATTTAGTACTATCTATTTAGATATTTTAAAAAGTAACAATACATTTTAAGCAATTCTATTCAGAAAGACAGGTATGTAGTCAATACAGACAGTTCCACCACTTAAATTGTGAGCGTTTAGAGAAGATAATAAACCTCCCTCGACCTATTTCCCTATCTATACAAGTGAGGATAAACAAAAATCTACCTTTAATGGCTGCTATGAAGATAGTCTGACAAACTATAGACTTAGAAAATAGCAACTGTTGTTATCACTAGCATTTTTATTATCACTAAGAGATTTTAAATATTTCAACTAAGAGAACTTAAGATAGTCCATTAGCTTTAAATAAGATGCTATTTATGGAAAAGTAAACACTATATTCTAAGACAGGGCTCTAATCTTAACTTTTTTTCTGAAATTATAGGTAAAATAAAATAACTTACCATCAGTTTTCCATTTACAATCATCATGACAATAACCTTCAAAAATCAAGCTATTGCCCTGGCCAGTTTGGCTCAGCGGTTAGAGCGTCGGCCTGTGGTCCTGAGAGACCCGGGTTCGGTTCCCGCTAAGGGCACGTACCTCGGTTGCAGTTTGTCCCCGGCCCTGGTTGGTCGTGAGGGTGGCAGCCACTCGATGTGTTCCTTTCACATCGATGTTTCTCTCTCTCTGTTCCTCTCTCTCCCTCCCACTCTACCTGAACAAAAAATGGAGGGATGTCCTCTGGTGAAGATTAAAAAAAAAAAAAAAATCAAGCTATTCCCCTGTCCATTTTATTCTCTATTAACAAGTTATCATTTTAAAGTTTAACTTTTTTTTGACCACTTAAGAAACTAAAGCAAGTCTGAAGCAGAAATTCAAGAAAGGTTGGGACCAAATTAATACAGGCAAGCAAAATTGCATTTTGCTGTCAATCATTAGACTGTTCCTACATTTCAGCCTGAACAAAGGACATTCACTAAGTTAAAATTTACAAACATCTCAATATTCTAGTGACTCTCAATTCCATAGCAATGTGAAAGATAGACAATTTGACCTTCACATTATTCCAAAAATACAAATTTGTCAAAGAATCTTCCACCTAACAAATCAGAGCTACCAAACTGACATTTTATGCTGTTAGTATCCTTACTTTTAGGTAATAGAAACCTTCCTAATAAAGAGTATATAAATCAGTATTTAATGGAGTCTCTCAAAAATGCTACAGGAAAATTGAAAATGAAATTATCATGGGACAAAGTTTGTACGATGACAAATCATCATTTAATCTACCCTGCTGGTGGATTTTATTTTTTACTTATTGGTAAGGTATACTTAACCATTAGTCCTACTTATTTATTTTAATTTCCTAATACAATTCAATCACAATCACAAGGCAGCAATGTGTATTAAATCATTATACTTTAATAAAAAGAATATATGTGGCTACTGCTCTTAATTCTTAATTCTTATTCCCTCCGCCTGCTCATACCTTCATGTGATGTAAGATTTGGAGGCATTTAATTTCCTCAATTTAGTGAAATTCTCTTGATTTCCCTAAGGCAGAAAGTTTTTTTGGAAAAACAAACACAAACTATTATATCAGTACATCTTACATTATACGGCTGGGAAGGCAAGGGAAAAGAGGGAGGAGATGGGGCAGAAAAATCAGAAAACTGACTAGATAGTGATCTGACAGGATTTAAACTATCTGTAATTTTCATATCAATCGAGGAATTTAAGTATTATTGCAAAATTATTTTTTTAATTTGTTTTAAATACATTTTTTAAATAAAATCATGGCTTACATCAAACGCTTTATAGCTGTACATGATAGTACCTTATTATGCTGTATTTGAACCACTCACCGAAGTTCGGTCAGGTTCTCCATCTGCCAAACCTGCCTCCATTGTGAAAGAAGATAGGTTTATGCTTCTCTTTCCATTAATGTTTAGCCATCCCGTGAATCTGGAAATCCTACAAAAAGAAAATCGTTATGTATTAGGAGTGGTATAAAATTGTGATAAGTGGAAAATAAAGCATTAAAATTATTAGGAGGGAGAGATCATTTTAGGCTGAGGTTACTGAGAAATCCAATAGTGAAAAAAAAAATCAGATTTTGACATGGCCTTGAAAAATAATAAAGGATCAGAGAAAAATGTTAGAAGAAAATATTCCAAGTGAAGAGAAATAGCAAGAACAGGGTTAAAGAATTGGAATTGTTCAAAATTTGAAGAGGCTTAAATCTGCTTTTAATGAATAATATTAGATATCAGTTTTTTCATTACTACACTGGCAAAAAATAAAGAGTGTGCTAATACCCAACACTGGTGAGCATGAGGAAAACAGGTATTCTCATACATTTTTGTGATATGAATATAAATCATAACATTTTTTTGGAAGACAACTTAAAATACATATGCTTCCATCCAACGATTTCAAAGCTAAGAATTATTCCACATATATACTTCTACAAATGCACAAAGATATATAAATAAACACACCCAACAAAGTAATAGATACGATAGAAAAACTGGAAACAATTAAAGAAAAATTTTTTTTTCTTTATTGATTTTAGAGAGAAAGGGAGAGGGAGAGATAGATAGAAACATCAATGAGAGAGAATATTGACTGGCCTCCTCATACATGCCCCCACTGGGGATTTGGCCCACAACCTGGGCATGTGCCCTGACCGGGAATCGAGCTGGCCACCCCATGGTGCATGGGTCAATGCTCAACCAAACCACACCAGCTGGGCTGGAAACAATCTTAATGTCCATCATTAGGAGCTTGCTTAAACTAGATTACAGACATAAAATGAAATACCATACAGCATTTTAAAAACTGAGATAGATCTAGAGATACTAAACTAGAAAGAAGACCACAAGAACACGAGGTGAAAAAAGCAAATGATAGGACATTACATATAAAATATTCTTTGTGTTTCTATAATTTTCCATTTTTACAACAAACATGTATTAGTTTTATACTTATTTTTATTTTGAAAGTCTTAGAAAATGTTTCATCGAGTCTTTTTCTTTTGAACATTTAAATTAACAAAACCTCCAAGCAGAACTCCTTTAGTAACTACATGTATTCAGAAGTCTCTAATAGTCTCACTAATAATTCTGCCTTAAAATAGCTAACAAAACCAAAACCAACAAATCGGTAGATTTTTAGTCATTTCCTGGAGTTCCAAAAACATTTCTTTTTCTGCAAGTATAAAAGGCATTTCACATATAAATGCCAGTGAAAATACTTTAATTGGGCTTTAAAGGGATGTCATTTGGTTTCTTTGATATAACCAAATAAGGTTAACCCAAGCTAAGCTGACTTTTAACTTAAGTGTATTAAAAAGTTATGTTTACACTATCCTGTACTATATTAAGGGTGCAATAATTTTGTGTTTTAAGAAAACAATGTGCACACCTTAATTAAAAATACTTTATTGCAAAAAAAATGCTAACCATCATCAGAGCCTTCAGCAAGTCATACTCTTTTGGTGGGTGGAGGGTCTTGTCTCAATGTTGATGAAAACACAATACTATATATATAACGGACTATTTTTCATCCATAAAAAAGAAGAAAATCCCACCATTTGTGACAACATGGATGGCCCTGAGGTCATCATCCTAAGTGCAATAAGTCAGACAGAGAAATACAAAGACTATATGATATCACTTATATGTGGAATCTCAGAAAACTGAACTCATAGAAACAGAGGGTAGAATAATGGTTGCCAAGGCTGGTGGGGTTGGGGGTGGTGGTGCAAATAGAAAATGTTTGTCAAAGGGGACAAAATTCCAGTTATAAAATGAATAAGTTCTGGGGGATCTAGTGTATAGCATGGCAACTTAATTAGTAATACTGTATTATGTATCTGAAGTTGCTAAGAGAGTTGATCTTAAATGTTCTCACCACAGAAAGGAAACAGTAATTAGATCAGATAATGGAAATTTTACTAACCCTATTGTGGTAACCATTTTGCAATATATCGGTGTATCGAATCATCACATTGTACATATATTAAGCTTATACAAGTATATGTCAATTATATCTCAATAAAAAAATAAACCCAAGAAATTAAAGATCAAAAAAGAATGTAACATACACTTCCTCACTCTATGTATTACAATGCATTGTAATTATTTGTCCTTACGATCCAATTCACCCCAAGGACAGAGACTGTTTAACTGCTCTGACTATCCAGCACTAATTCATGGTAGACATTTAATAAAATTATTTGCACTGAATTAATACTGTCAACTCAGTTAGCTATATGAATAAATAAAAAAATCCAAAACAGCAGTTCAATGAAAAACAGGAAGTCACTTCTACCAAATGTCTGGCAAGGTATGAAACAAATTCCATTTCCCATCATCTCTGGACCAAGCACTAATATACATTATTCATAAAATTTATCGTATATAAACCTTAATATCTATTGTTGCTCCACCATCAATTATATATCATTTATAGGGCTCAAAACAAATTTATCAAATATTTATTTAAACCTTGTCATGTAAAAGACACTCTTCTAGATTCTGCACATAGAGAACAATACACATCATTCCTATCCTAACCAAGAGACAGCAAAACAAACTGGCTAGTATACTACAATGTAATGAGCCTACGACAAAGGTATGTACTACATGATGTTACCTACAGCAGTACATAAGGATATTAAACCCAGACTTCTGGCAGTGGTAGAGTGAAAATACCCCCTCAAAAAAACAAAAAACAAATAGTCCTTGCAAAATCCCTTTGTATTAAAAACAAACAAATTAACTACCAGAAGTAGAATATGTAAATAAACCTAACTAGGATTAATGCAGAACCTTTCATAAATATTTATAAACAAATGGATTTTTTTTAAAGTTCTTTTTCTTTATTGATATTTAGAGACAGTGGAAGGGAGAAGAAGAGATAGAAACATCAATGAGAGAGAACATCCACTGGCTGCCTCCTGCATGCCCCCCTCTGGAGATTTGGCCCACAACCTGGGCTTGTGCCCTGACAGGAAATTGAACCGGAGACCTCTTGGTGCATGAGTCGATGCTCAACCACTAAGCCACATCGGCTGGGCTCAAATGACTTTCTTAACTTATGCAGTCAATTTTGAACTTGTTTACTTTTCTTTTTTGAGATTCATCTATTTGGTTTTAGACTTAGTAACAAACAAAACTAGTTTACATTATCTTCCAAGAGATATATAATTCTACAAAAGAATAAAGAACTGAAGTAATTTAAGATAAATTACTACACAGTTTATAATTTTTCTTTAAAAATATGTGTGGAAAAGGAGTAAATAGAAAGGTAATTTCCTAGTTTCAAATTAAACTTTGGTTACAACAAGAGTCTATCATATATATAACTCAATGGACATTTTTCAGAGAAAAAGTATTTATGAATAGTGAAACATAACTCAAAATAATATAAGTTTTCCTAAAGGTATCAAGCTAACCTACAGAAAGGTACATAAGACCCCTCTTACTATATATTTATCCTTGCCCCTTGAAACCTCAAGAGTAGGAAAAAAATCATTCTAAAGTGAAATACATACAGCTCTTTGTGTTTTCAAAGAAACAGCAAAGTAATATATAGAAACAATAACTAACCAAGTAGAACCAGACCCCAGAACCCAGTCTGTGGTCTCTAAATATCACTTCTCATTAAAAGACACCAGGTCTTCTTGGAGAAATGGCATATATCCAAGTTTAAGAAAACAAACGTACAAGGTAAGCCTAGTGTATCTTGTATTCCAGTGCCTTACATATATAAGCAAAAAAGTTATCAAAGATGCCTTAAGTCATATAATGAAGACTCAGGTGTCAGCTTGTGGGAGTCCCTAAAGCCAAAGATGAGACAACCTTGTGGAGAAAATTTATATCTATAAAAGGCAGTTTGAAAATCAAAGAGATGATCATCACTTCAAAAAAATGGAAAAAAGAAGCAAGTTAAACCTAAGAAAGTAAAAGGAAGCAAAGAGCAGAAATAAATGACATCAAAACATCAAAAACTAAAAAACAAATTGAAAATCAACAAAGTCAAAAGTTAGTTCTTAGAAAAGAAAAAAATGAACAAATGCCAGGTAAGACTAAGCAAGGAAAAAAAGAGCAGAAATAACCAATATTATGAATGATAAAGGAGAAATCATAACTAATTCTCCAAACTTTTAATACATCCTAAGAGGAAATTAAAAATAATACTATACCAATAAATTTGAAAATGTATAAGAAATAGACAAATTCCTAGAAAAATTCAACTTACTAAAACATATACAAGAAGAAACAGAAAATCAAAATAGTCCTATTGAATCCATAATAAAAACTTGTCCATAAAGAAAATTCCCATTGTAGATTACTTCACTAGTGAATTTTACCCAACACTGGGGTGTGAAAGCAATAGAAATCTTATGGAAATTTTTTTTTAGAAAAGAAAAAAATGAAGGAACACTACCCAAATAGTTTTATAAGGCCAGCATAAACCTGATATAAAACTAGACAAGGATTTTAAAGACAGGAAAATTATGACTCAAGACATGGATGTCAAAATCCTAGAGTATCTGAAAACCAAATCTAGTTATATGTAAAAGGGATCAAGTTAATAATAATCAAGTTAAATTTATCTGTTAAAAAAAAAAAAATCGATATAACCCACCACATTATAACAAAGGAGAAAAATCACATGTTCATTGTAATAGATTATAAAAAAGAATTTGATATCATTTATACCCACTCATAATAAAAACTCTTCTCAAGCTATACAGAGAAGGAAACCTCCTTAATCAAATAAAATATCACAATATGAAATGTTGAATGCTTTCAAAGGTGGAAAATTATTTCTTGAACACAAAGAACTAATAATATAAAAACTGATAAAGTACATTAAAAGGAACTTCAATTCGTCAAAAGACATAAAGCCAATGAAAAGGCAAGATGCAGTGTATAAGCAAGTTGCCACACATGATAGACAAATGACTCATATTCATACTAGTATAAAGAACTTCTATAAATCAATAAGAAAGATATGTAACCCAATAGAAAGAAAATAAGGAAGACACTTGAATAGGTGTTTCACAAAAGAGTTCACTCAAATAGCCAACAACTATATGAAACAGAGCTCTAAGAACCCATAAGAATAACTGGAATTAAGAAGACTGACAATACCAAGTATTGGTAAGACATAGAAGAATAAAACCTCATACACTGATGACTGGGAGTAGTACGTTAGTACAACCATTATGGAAAACAGGCCTTATCTTTCCTCTAAAGTTGAATATATACAGATCCAAAGATAACAGCAATTACACTCTCAAATTATATATATATATATATATATATACATAAAATATATACACACACACCAATATTTGAAAAAATGCATTCACAATCACACCAAGAAATACATACAGAAATATTCATAGCAATATTATTTGTAATAGCCAAAATCTATAGGGGAGGCCATGTTCATTAACAATAGAAGATACAAACAATTGTGGTAAATTCAAACAATGGAATATAATACACCAAAAGGAAACTATAATTATATAGATTGCTCTCATCAGTAGAATATTATTATCTTATATAACAAGTATATATAATATAATCCAATCTACATAGGGTTCAAAAATAAGACAAATTAATCAATGGCACAGAAATCCAGATAATGGTTTATCTTTGAGGAGGATGGATTAGGTAATGACAAGGATGGAACAAAGGTTCCTGAATGCTATCAACGTTACATTTCTTGACCTAGTCAGAGCTTTTATAAGGGTTGGCTTTGTAACAATACAATGAACTCTACATTTATTGTACATGTGTAAAAATGTGCTTTCTTTATAATAAAAAAAAAATCATTCTAAGGCAAAAGTAATTTAAATAAGAGGTTAGGTGGAGAATGGGGTAAAAGTCCTTTTAGAATTCTCAAACTCTAAATTTCTGATTAAATCAGTGGCCCACTATATCTAATACAATATGCTATAATATATTAGATGACAGTTTAGCATTCTTATAGCACAGTGAGTTGATGCCCTAATTCTATTCAATGCCTATGTGTACACTTTTTTAAAAATATGTTTTTATTGATTTTTAGATAGAGAGGGAGAGACACAGAAACATGGATCGGCTGCCTCCTGCATATCCCCTTCTGGGGATCAAGCCTGCAACCTGAGCATGTGCCCTGACAGGGAATTGAACCGGTGACCTCTTGTTGCATGGGAAGACTCTCAATCCACTGAGCCACATTGGCCAGGCCAGAAATACTATTTAAATACAATCACTTTGTACTGCATCAGCTAATATGCTAGAGTAGAAGATAATTCTGATCTTCACACTGAATTCTACTGCAGAAATGCAAAGTAAGGTGACAACATAAAAGCAGTCAATAGAAAAAAAATAAAGCTAAAGACTAATCATTTCCATGCTCTCTAGAATATGTTTCTGGAGATAATTTTAAAATCTCATGTGAGGTGGGGAAAATATTTTAGGCTAATTACCTAACATAAATGAAATTTTCATTATTAAGATAAATTAATAGTGTGTTTATCAAATATACATGACAAACATTAAACATAAATATTATCTATTTATTAATGTATGTACTCATTTATAGTCTTCCATCACCTGGTACTTATACTAATTGTTTTAAGAATGGGAATTAATATCTCTATAATTGTATATACAATACAGAGAGGTAATAATTGCTCAAATAGACTACATTGATAGAAACAAGAATCACAGTTTTCCCTCTCACTTACCTCCCACACACCATCCTGTAACACATCTCAGAGAAAACAACTTTAAACAAAAGGCTACAAGAAAAAAATATGGATAATTTTATTGTTTTGGAAAGCTTTGTTGGGAACTTCTTGGCATGAACCAATATTCCAAATGTTTTTAAGTTAACTTGAAAAGTACATACTAATATCACACTAGTTTTAAAAAAGCAGCAGACAAGAGCAAAGGGACTCCATCTATCCTCTGGTGCAGAGTTGTTTCCTTCTCTGTGCACGCAAACTGCTTTTAGTACAGAACAGAGCACATTATATTTCTAAATGTGTTTCAATATCTGCTTCTGCCATTTAGATCCAAAGCTCCATGACAGACAGTTTACACCAATTAATGAGTTCCTGGTAAGTACCAAGCATTCTGCTACCTTCCAAAGAACCAAAGTGTACAAAATATACATGGTCCATGACTTCATGTAAAGTCCATGAAGCTTCTCATACAAAGTGATGTTTTAAGTTGAGATCTAAAGGATGAGTGGCAGTTACCTAAACAAAAGAATAGCAAGAAACACATTCCAAGTAGAGAACGTGCATAAACTCTAAGGCAGGAAGCCACTCCTATATTCTTGTGTGTCCAGTAGCACTGCACCCTGCATAGTAGATACATTACATTAGTGATAATGAGATAATGGGGGGGGGGGGGTGGTGAGCAGATGAAAATACGGGAGAGAAAAAAATTACATGTATATAAGATCAGTCCTATTTCACCCAATTTTTTATATTTTGAATTTGACAATTCACATTTAAACATGCTGTTTAATTAAACCTTTTAAAGAAATTTAACAAACCACTGGTGAGGGTCCATTCAGTAGCTGCTTCTCTTAGGCACAAGAAGAAGAAAGAGAAGCAATTAGAGAGTGTAAACATTTCTCTTCTATAGAACAAGAAAGTTCTCAAAAGAATAATGTGTTGCACAGAAAGAGCAAATTATTTTTGAGAAAAACATCACTTTACTTACCTGCTATTCTCTTCCTTCAAGCATTTCTTGTACTTTAAGAATGCACCATCAGGGTCCAAATCTGTCTTATAACCCACTAAATCAGCACTTAACACGGTGTGAATGATAATATCCTTAACTGTTCATAAAATGCACCATGGGTTTTCACAGTAGCCAAAAACTGAATTCCTAATTATACAAACATGTTTTGACCGCAAAGAAGTGTAAATAACAAGACTAATGATTCTGCCTACCAAAACAAGTATATTAAAAAGTGGCGTGTGATACTCTGATTTCTCTTCAGATTGTATAAATCTTCAGCCTTTTAAAGAGTGGTATGTGGCAACTTCCAGCAAGATGGTGGCATAGGTAACCGTGGTACCCGCTTCCTCCCACAACCACATCAAAATTACAACTGAACTACAGAACAAACATCATGCAGAACCACCTGGAATTTGGATGAATGGAAATCCTACAACTAGGAAATTAAAGAAGAAGCCACAGTGATACTGGTAGGAGGATCCCAGCCCCACACCAAGGCCCCCACCCCAGAGTTCCAGTGCCAGGAAGAGAAGTCCCCATAACTCTGGCTATAAAAGCCAACAGGGATTAAGGCTGAGGGAGATGGAGGTCTGCTGGAGTCCCAGGAAGTTCCTCTTAGAGTCCCATGCACAGACTTGCTCAGTTCACTCCCTCTGAGCTCCAGAGATGGGGCAGCAGCGTAAGAGGCAACAGAAACATATGAGAAACTGAACTGCCCAGCATCAGAGCAAGAGCTGGGGTAGGGAGAGGTCAGCTTTCTTCCCAGACAGAAGTACTGGAAGAGACACTTCTTTGATGAGCCCTCTCCCTATAGAGCCAGCAGGTGGGCACCATATCTGAGACTTGATCAGCCAGCCTGGTTCACAATGTTTGCCCCGCCCTGGTGATTCCTTGAGGCACTGCCCCTTCTAACTTTCAGGTCCACCCAAGCTGTTTTCAGTGGCTTTTCCATACAAATGGCCTGTCTTGGCTCATGCTTCAGATTTTCCTAAAATCTCTCAAACAAGCAGCATATAGCCTCCAAGCCCAGCACAAGTAGCAGCCATCTGCAGATCACTTTATAGCTTATGCCGGGTGACCCCAGGCAGGACAAAGGCAGCAGCTGACCTTGGCCTGCACTTCCTGGGAGGCCCCAGAGCCAGCACACCCAATGGATAGATAGCTTCAGACCAGCATCATCACCCAACCACCACCCCCATAAGCAACACATTCAAGGGGAGAACTCAGTGGGTACCAGAGTCCCATGGAAGTAAGTCTTGCCCTGAGGAGTGGCCCCTGCACAGCTAGCTGATCATCCTCCATGGTGGCCGGATGTTGGTGGTCAGTACTGCAGACAGCCCTTGCAGCTGACCAACCTGGCGATAAATGCCTCCCACTGACATGCCAACAGCAATTAAGGTTCAACTACAAGAGCTCACATAGGGAAGAGGGTGCACCTCAAATGCCCAGCTTGGATGATCAGAGAGGCTGTGCCACTGGACCCTACAGAACACCTACCACATTAAGCTACCCTAGCAAGCCTAGGAGATATAGCAATTCTGCCTAAGACATAGAAATAAACACACGGAGGCTGCCAAAATGAGGAGACAAAGAAATATGTCGCGCCCTGGCCGGTTTGGCTCAGCGGTTAGAGCGTCGGCCTGCGGTCTGGAGAGACCCGGGTTCGGTTCCCGCTAAGGGCACGTACCTCGGTTGCAGTTTGTCCCCGGCCCTGGTTGGTCGTGCAGGTGGCAGCCGCTCGATGTGTCCCTTCACATCGATGTTTCTCTCCTCTCTCTCTGTTCCTCTCTCTCCCTCCCACTCTACCTGAACAAAAAAATGGAAAAATGTCCTCGGGTGAGGATAAAAAAATAAATAAATAAATAAATAAAAGAAATATGTCGCAAATGAAAAACAGAACTCCAGAAAAGGAACTAAACAAAATGGCGACATGAAATCTACTAGATGCAGAGTTCAAAACACTGGTTATAAGGACGCTCAATGAACTTAGTGAGAACATCAACAGCATAAAAAAGAACAAGTCAGAAATAAATAGTACACTAACTGAAATAAAGAATATTACAGGGAATAACAGTAGAGTAGATGAAGCTGAGAATCAAATCAGCCATTTGGAATATAAGGAAACAAAAAACACTCAATCAGAATAACAAAAAATAATAATAATAATAATCCAAATAAATGAGGATAGTGTAAGGAGCCTCTGGGACAACCAACATTCAAGAATACCAACATTCACATCATAGCAGTGCTAAAAGGAGAAGAGAGAGCAAAAAAATTGAAAACCTATTTTAAAAAATAATGACAAAAACATTTCCTAACCAGAAAGCACAGAGTCTCAAACAAAATAAACTCAAAGAGGCCCAAACCAAGACACATCATAATTAAAATACAAAAGGTTAAAGACAGAGAGACTCTTAAAAGCAGCAAGAGAAAAGCAGTTAGTTACCTATAAGGGAGCTCCAATAAGCCCTGGCAAAGTGGCTCACTTGGTTGGAGCATGAGCATGTACACCTAAAGGTTGCAGATTCCATTCCCAGTCAAGGCACACACCTAGGTTACAAGTGTGATCCCTGGTTGGGCGCATGTGGGAGGTAGCCAATCGATGTTTCTCTCTCTCCCTCCCTTCCTGTCTTTCTAAAAATCAGTAAAAACATATCCTCAAATGAGAAGTAAAAAAAAAAAAAAAAAGACTGTCAGCTGGCTCCTCAACAGAAACTTTGGAGGCCAGAAGGGACTGGTTGTTACAGAACAGTCATGGGAATGTAAAGTAAAGCCAGGAGGTTAGAGATTTGCTGGGATTATCACTTATTAAATTATATAATGTCTAATCACTGAGGTGTATACCTGAAACTAATACAGTAATGTATGTCAGCTGTAACTGAAAATAAAAATAATTTTTAAATGGGGGTAAAAATTAAGAGAGAGGATCCACCTAAGAGAGGGAAAAGGGAATTTCCAAGATGATGCTAGGGATGTGCCAGGACAACAATAAGCAGTAGGTCGAGAGAGCAACCAGCCCAGAAAGATGCGGCTGCAGGGAGATATGTCTGAGGAATAAAAGAAAGAAAAGAAGCTGAAAACTGAGAAATAATCTGATGTGTCTGATCACAGTAAGAGGAATTTAATGACTCTATTGGAGAGGAGTTGGTGATATGTACATAAAAATTAAGGAACTGAAAAACTGAGGCAACTATCAACTCTAGGGGGGAAAATGAATCAAAAGAAAGGAAATAATCAGCAGCAGTATCAACCATATAGCTCAGTGAATAATACTTAATCATAGCATTATTATATAACATAAACATTAATATCAATGTAACCAAAATGTGTGATATAACCATATTAGGGAGATGGGGGAGCAATAATATGGCTAGGGTGATATGAGTGCTACATCCTTATCTTTAATAATAAGAGACCAATAGAAAATAACTAGAATAGAAAAAATAGTCATATAGACACTTTAAAATTGAAAGTTTGCCTCTGGTAGGGAGAACTTGGAGGTGGGGAGGTGAGACAGGGAATTGCTATTTTTCATTGTAAGTTTTGTGTTGTTTTTATAAAAGTAGATATGAAATTTAAAATAAAAATAAATAAGTGACATGTGGCAAATGTGGGGAAATTGGAATCACTGTGCTCTCTTGGTGTGGAAAACAATATGGTGGTTCCTCAAAAAATTAAAAATAGAATGACCACAGTATCCAGCAATTCCACTTCTGGGTATATCCCCGAAAGAATTGAAAGCAGAGTCTTGAACAGATATTTATACACCCATGTTCATAGCAGCACTATTCACAATAGTTAAAATGTGTCTGCTGACGAATGAATAAGCAAAATATGATAAACACAGACAATAAAATATTACTCGCTTTTAAAAAGAAGAAAAATCTGACACATACTACTACAGAGATGAACCCTGAGGACATTATGCTAAGTGAAATAAGCAAGTCAAAAAAACATATACTGTATGACTCTATTCATATGATATACCTAGAGTAGTCAAAATCGAAGAGATAAAGTAGAATGGTGGTTGCCAGGAGCTGAAAGAAGGAGAAATAGGTAGTTATTGTTTAATGGCATAGTTTCAGTTTTACAAGACAAAGAGTTCTGGAGATGAAAGGTGGTAATAGTTGCACAACACATGAACATACTTAAATGAACTGAATTTAGACTTAAAAATACTTAAGGCAGTAAATTTTATTACCACATTTTTTTTTTTTACTTGGGGGGAAGTGGTATGAAGTTTTCCTATTTAGAAATACTATAATTCGAGATCAGATTCAAGACATATCAACTTTCCACAACAATGACAAATCTGTCTAGTTCTGTTTAGAAATAAATCTATTATTACAGTGGCATTGTGACCCCTTCTCCATGATGCACTAGTTATTCACATAGAATCTGAATCCTTTAAGTTAATTTTGTTCCATTTGTGAGCAAATGACCCTGCCCTTCCTATAATAGGTTAAATTTTAAATCTTTCAAGTAAGTTAGACCATAAATTTGCTGCTTCTTAAGGACCACCCATAAATTCAGTAGTTCTAGAACTCTTGCAATTTTAAAAGAGAAAAAAGTGCCTACATAAAATCCAACTAGAACACCTGAAAAAAACAAAAAACTGATACGGTTAAGGCACATGGGCATGATCTTAAGCCAATGTTTTATTTATTTGAACTTTAGAATGTCTATTTTAAAATTGGAAACAAAACAACTCAGGATCACAACAAAATTAATTCCAGATCAAATAAGACAAATATTTTAGGTCAAATTATGAGGTGGGATTGAAAATACAATATTGACTTAATATATTAAGAAATAACTTATCTTTGCGGATGCATAAGAAATATTGAAAAATGGCCAAATGTAATAATATTTTCAATATTTGAAAAAAATTAAAATTATACAGAGAAAAAAATTATAAAAGAAAAACAAAACATAACATTAATAATTATAATGTATAAAGAATCCCTTAAAGCATATCAGATCTTAAGACCCATTTATTTAATGAATTAATATTTTTCAGTACATACTATGTACCAACCACTGTTCTAGGAACTTAAGAATTAGTCAGAAAAAGTGATTATTTTTATTATCTTAGGGATGTGTAAGGGGGAGTTACTGACCAGAAGGGGGCATGAAAGAGTTAGAAATGTAATATACCTTGACTGCAGTGGTAGTGACCAGGGTGTATTTTTGTAACATTCACTGAGCTGCACACTTATGATTTGTGCATTTTAGTGTATGTAAGTTGTACGTCAATTTTTTTGTGACAGCTCATTTGTGTTGCCTTCCACAGTTGCTAACTATTCCTCTATATACTACTTCAATTTGAATTCAAAGAACCTTAACACATATTTCTGGCATAGCAGAAGAGTACTACATGTTTCACTGTGATGGCAGATGTTTTAAATAACCCAAGAGGAAAAAAAAGATGTAAATTTATAGTCAAATACTAAATTACATCATTGGATTCTATTCGTCAACATACAGCTCAAAACTATTAACTGAATTTTTTTCAAATGCTTATTTCTCTAGCAGCCAGATAATTATGCTGCCAGATGTGAACCTAACCATTTTACTCTGTATCAGAGTTACTCAGCAGTCATTGGTTTACCAACTTCACAATTTTTTATATACACTAGTACCATACAGTTATTTAAAAAATTTTAATCATGCCCTGGCAGGTTTGGCTCAGCAGTTAAAGCATCAGCCTGCAGACAAGAGAGTCCCGGGTTCGGTCCCTGCAAAGGACTCGTAACTCGGTTGCAGTTTGTCCCCAGCCCCGGTTGGGGTCGTGTGGGTGGCAACCAATGGATGTGTCTCTCTCACATCGATGTTTCTCTCTCTCTCTTCCCCCTCTCTCCCTCCCACTCTATCTGAAGATAAATGCAAAAATGTCCTCAGGTGAGGATAAAAAGAAAAAATAAAGTACAGTTAGTGCTTTACCTGAAAGATAAAGAGAAACACAGAGAGAAATACAGAATTGCCTTAGAACAGCCTGTTCATCCCTGTCTACTTCATGACTATCCAGTACAACACCCTATAACATTTCATCTTATACTATCATAAGTGTTATTGTTAATAATAGATCAATTCAACGGTGATTCACAGGCCATTCCTAAAAGCATTTTTGCAAATGTCTACTGAGAGACGTGATTAGCAAAATGTTCTATATGCTTTTAAACGATCTGAAGAATACTGATATATATATAAACCACACTTTGTCAAGTCCAGTCTTAATTACTGAATGCCTTCTGCATTAAAGTTAACCATCACCCAGAAAGACTCAGGGACCAAAATAATGGCACAGGAGTCCCCAAGCGCCATCCTCCAATAAGGGTAACAGTTAGATGGCTATCCTTGAACAAAACAGCTTTGGGAAAGACCTGCAGTCCACTAAAACTTCAGCAACACAATGAAACAAAAATAAGAACTGATGCACAAAAAAGGGAAGGAAGAGAGCTTCATTTTGCCTGCATAGCTCACTGACTGCACCCGCTTCCCCCCCAACACACACACAGCAAGCAATCAGCCTCTCCACCCTTAGAGGTATTGCACAAAAGACCTGCTTTTATTTCATCCCATGCAGAAAGCAGCAAAGCTGAGACACAGCGACATAACTAGGAACAAGGAAGAAAAGCAAAGGCTACTAATAGTAGCCATGCAGTGGGAGCAACCACAGTTCCCAGTGACCTACTCTGCAGAGGACCCTAGTAACTCTCTACACTGGAAAAATCAAAAGCCAGCCCAGCTGCCACAGACCACCCACCAGACTACCCGTAGATTTCACCAGCTTTTGTCCCACAGGTATTTGCATTCACATCAGTTGCCTTCCCCGCTCCTTCCCCTCACCTGTCCCCACTGGAGCCTGGGGACCTGCACCAGCAACCAGCCTAGACCTCTGTCTGAGCTGCACAAGTGCAAGACAAGACGTCCGCTTAGACCTCCATTGCCGTGCATATGCTCAGGACTAGCCTCTCCATCTGTGCTTGCATGCCACTGACCTGATGCCTGGTACCAACCAGCCTCCAGGCTGTGTGCATGACCAGGAGGAGAATGTGTAAGCCACGAAAGAGCCAACAGCCAGGATCACCATAGCTGCTTGTAGGTCCAGATCAGGTCCTATCTTCAGTCACTGGCCTGTACCACTGCGCTCACCGGCAGCTAGCCCCTCCAGCTGTGCACCTGCATCACTAGCCTTCACTGCTATGCACCCATGTTGAGATGCAGCAGCCGTGATACTACATGCCTACAGCCAAGGCTCCCACAGCTGTCTGCCTGCCCTGATCCCCATCACTATACGTGTGTTTGCAATCACACCTGCCACTACACAGGTGCTTGCAGCTGGCCCCCACACCTGAGTATGTGCACAACACTAGTTTCAGTCACTACCACTATTTGCCCTGAAACCTAGCTGCTAGACCTGGAGGTACTAGAGGGCTCCAATAGCCCTGGAAACCTCTGTGGATCCCCCACAGTGGTAGCCAAATACCACATACTTGTTGATGCTATGTACCCCAACGGCCTGAGCCAGTGATACACCATGTCCCCTGAGAAACTACCTACAAATAAATTTAACCAACGAAGTGACAGATCTAAACACTAAAAATTAAGACAGTGAACAAAAAAATAGAAGACACAAATAAACAAAAATATCCCATGTTCATAGATCAGAAGAGTTAATACTGTTAAATGTCTATATTATCCAAAGTCATCTATAGATTCAGTGCAACCTTCCATCAAAATTCAAAAGGCATTCTTCACAGAAAGAGAAAAAACAATCCTAATATTCATATGAAACCACAAAAGACTCCAAATAGCCAAAGCAGTCTTAAGAAAAAAGAACAGAGCTGGGGGCATCACACTTCCTCTTTTCAAACAATATTACAAAGCTATAGTAATTTAAATAGTATGCCACTGGCATAAAACAAACACACCAATCAATGGAACAGAACAGAGTGTTCAGCAATAAACTCACACATGTATAGTCAACTAAAATTTGTCAAGGAGGCTAGGAATACTCAATGGAGAAAGAACAGTTTCTTTAATAAATACTGTTGGGAAAACTGCATAGCAACATTCAAGAGAATGAAACTGGATCCTTATCTTACACCGTACACAAAAATAAACTCAAAATGGATGAAGGACTTAAACTTAAGATCTGAAACCATAACATTCCTAGAAGAAAATACAAGGAAAAAGCTCCCTGACATCGGTCTTGGCAATGATTTTTGGATATGACACCAAAGCACTAGCAACACAAGCAAAAATAAGAAGTGGGACTATATGAAACTAAAAAGTTTCTGCACAACAAAAAAAACAAAATACAAAAAGGTCACCTGAAAAGGAATGAAAGAAAATATTTGCGAACCATGTATCTCATAAAGGATTAAGATCCAAAATAAAAGGAACTCATACAACTCTAAAGCAAAAATACATATGTATATGATTTAAACATGGGCACAGAACTTATATAGATATTTTTCCAAAGACATACAGATAACACGAACATGAAAAGGTGCTCAACATCACTAATTATCAGGGAAATGCAAATCAAAATCACAATCAGCTATCCCCTTTACACCTGGTTAGAATAAAAGAGACAAGCGATAACAAATGTTGGTAAGGATGTAGAGAAAAGGGAACCCTTCTACACTGTTGGCGAGAATGTAAATTGGTACAGCTACTATGAAAAATAGTATGGAGGTTCCTCAAAAAATTAAAAATAGAACTACCATATGATCCAGCGATTCCACTTCTGGATATTTATCTGAAGGAAATGATATCACTCTTGAAGAGACAGCTGTACTCCCGTGTTTATTACAGAATTTTTTTTATAAAGAGTCAAGACATGGAAACAATCAGTGTGCATCAGCAGATGAATGAATAAAGAAAATGTGGTATGTGGGTACAATATAATATTATTCAGTCAAAAAAGGTGGAATTCCTGCCATTTGCAACAATATGAATGGAACTTGAGCACATTGTGCTAAGTGAAATAAATCAGACAAAGATAAATACTGTATGACTTCACTTATACGTGGAATCTAAAAACATAGAACTCATAGAAACAGTGTATAATGGTGGTTTCCAGGGGCTGAGGGATGAGGGAAACAGGCAGATGCTGGTCAAATGGTACAAACTTCTAGGTATAAGATGAATAAGTTCTGAAGATGTAATGTACAGAGCATGGTGACTATAGTTAATAAAACTGTACTAAGTGAAATAAGCCAGTCCGAGAAAGACAAGTACCATATTATTTCACTCATAGGTGGGATCTAATGAACAAAATAAACTTCAGACAAAATAGAAACAGACTCTTAGAGAACAGACTGGCAGTTGTCAGAGGAGAGGGGGGTTGCAGGGCTGGGTGAAAAGGGTGAAGGGATAAAGAAAAACAAACAAAAAACTCATAGACAACAGTATGGTGATTATTAGAGGGAAAGGGGGGTGGAGAGAGGGAAAAGGGAGGATAAATAATGATACAAGGAGAATTGACTTGGATTGGTGAACACACAATACAATATACAGATGATGTATCAGAGAATTGTACACCTGAAATGTATATAATTTTATTAACCAATGTAACCCCAATAAATTTAACAAAAAACAAAAAACATAATAGGAAGAAATGCTTTAACAAATGAAAAAACAAACAAACAGAAAAAACCAATACTGTATTGTATACCTGAAAGCTGCCATGATAGCAGAGCTTTAATGTCCTAACAACAACAAAATGGTAAGGATGTGGTAAACATTTCACAACATATACATGTACAAGGCATCACATTATACACTTTAAAGT
Organism: Molossus molossus; assembly: GCF_014108415.1. Lineage (NCBI taxonomy): Eukaryota > Metazoa > Chordata > Mammalia > Chiroptera > Molossidae > Molossus > Molossus molossus. The sequence continues at coordinate 57,505,793 of NW_023425345.1, read as the reverse complement.
TAGACAATGTTACATATCAGTTATATCTCAATAAAGCTAGGGCAGGGGAAGCATGTTTGTTTGTTTTTTTCCTTTTTTTTTATTCCTCACTCAAGGATATTTTTCTATTCATCATTAGATAGAGTAGGAGAGAGGGAGAGAGAGAAAGAGACAGACAGAAACATGTGTCTATAGAGACACATCGACCGGTTGCTTCCCGCACAACCTGACCAGGGCTGGGGATGAACCGCAACTGAGGTACATGCCCTTGACTGGAATCGAACCCGAGACTCATTGGTCCGCAGGCTGATGCTCTAACCACTTAACAACCGGCCAGGGCTAGCTTTTATTTTTGAAAACTTAGCTTCTTGCAAAGTACCTGGCACATAGCAAGCACTGAAAAAATAAAGTCATTAAATAAATAAAGGAAACCAAGAAAAATATCTTTAAAGTAATTAAGACTAGATAGTTTAAATCATTTATTCACTTAAGGTTATGTACAAAAGCCAGGGGAAAAGCAACTGAAGTGTCAAGCTGACCAGTCATCATGGGGATTTAATAACTGCTATATTTCAATCATGACAAATCTATAAAGGCTGACATGTTTGGGTTCAGCCAAGAAATAGTTAATGCTGTGTTATAAGATTAAGGAAACATTATGTTAGCCTAGAAACTATACCAGCAGTGGATTTTTTAACCTGTCCACATCCACTGCCCTTGCTGTGATAACATGCCCCTCGATCTTCCTTTGAGGAAAGCATAGTTGCTCAAGTGTCAGTTCTTTCTAAAACTCATGTTTTTCTAGTAAGGTGTTTTGATTCCATTAAGATTGTCACATAAACATCAGGCAAGCTCAGGTTTTTATCAAAATCATAAGGAGGAAAAACTGTTTTTAATTAAAAGTGTGATCTCTACCTCAATTTTAGTTTGGATCTTAATATCCAAGGTGCTTCCTCTGGAGCTCCTGTTCCATATTTTCACACTATCAAATGAAGGATTTGTGGTCAAATGCATAATCAGTACTAAGAGGAGAGACATCTAAAAATATCTATTTGAGCAGCTGACTGGCAGGTTCCATTTGTATGACTGATCTAAGAATCCACTGCAGTCTTTATAAAGTAAATACAGGAGCAGAATCAAAGTGATGACCAATCCTAAGGCTCTGGACCATAAGGAACCTATACTAATAACTAATAAAGGGGAAGGTATTTACCCACCTCTACCCCATTACCTACCTGATTTCTAAAATTCTAAATTGTGTCCAGTGCAAAGCTCAGAAATATCTTTCCAAGAAGAAATGTGATTTCATTAGGAAGAAAAAAATATGCATATATTTCTACTGTAGCCTAGGATTTATTATTCACTAGAACAAGTTAATTAAGATGCAATAAACAAGATCTATCAACATTTCTAGAATGTAAAAAGGAAAGAAAAAGGATACAAAATAAACATAAGATAAAAACTTTGTCTAGGGAAGCCCACAATTTAATTGGAAAGATCATAAATATACATGAAACAAAATACTGATAAATATTAACCAATACATAATTGAATATGTATTACATTTACCCTTTTTCCTATTATTTTTATTCTAAAGAAAGACTTTTTTTTATTAATTCATTTATTTTTGTTACAGATGTTTCTCCTTTTCCCCCCAGATACCCTCCTCCCTATCCCCCACCCCCCTTCTCCAAGCATTGTTGCATATAAATTCTTTGGTTTATCTCCTCCCTCCCTCCACCCCCCTCCTCTGAAGTTTGTCATTCTGAACTGTACTCCTTTCTATGTCTCTGGGTCTATTTTGTTCATCAGCTTTTTTTGTTCATCATATTCCACAAGTAAATGAGATCATGTGGTATTTGTCTCTCTCTGATTGGCTTATTTTGCTTAGCATAATACTCTATAGGTCCCTCCATGTCATCTCAAAGAATAAGAGTACAGCTGCAGTGTTCCATTGTGTATATGTACTACAGTTTTTTTACCCACTCATCTATTGATGGACACTTGGGCTGTTTCCAGATCTTAGCAAATATAAATAGTGCTGCTATGAACATAGGGGTACATATATTCTTTCTGAGTGGTGTTTCAGGCTTCTTAGGATATATATATACTCCTAGAAGTAAGATCATTGGGTCAAATGGCAGTTCAATTTTTAATTTTTTGAGGAAACACCATATTGATTTCCATAGTGGCTACACCAGTCTGCATTCCCACCAGCAGTGTACTAGAGAAGAAAAATGAAAGCATCTGGGTGCTGTTTTGAAATCAAGAATAGTATTCCTTAATCTAGGATTTTTTTTTACTTCCATTTACATGTAGTCAGAAACTAAATGAAATGCTATCTATATTTAAAATTTTTCTTCAATTCAACTTGCTCCCACTAAGCACAGATTATAGTTTTGGCAACTGTCATTAGAGCTACTGAAATATTCATGCAAGAGACTGCTTTAGGCAAGGCTAGAATATTTCTGTTAAAGAGAGACAGGAGAGGAAGAAAAAACATACGATTTTAACATAATTGAAAAGTGTTTCGATTTCATTTCCTGCCCAATTGCACACTTGGTATTTAGACACTTAGCTTCTGGTACACACTTTTGCTATTACAGCTCCAATTTACCTACCTCCTCAAAAATAATATTGATACACCATTGGAACCTAGAGTTGCTTACTACCAATGATAGTTAGGCATTGGAAGAACATCAGTTGCTAAGAACTCTACCCAGCTGAGAGTACTTAACATCTTCCTTAATACAAACAATATCTGTCCTGGAAAGTACAAGATTTTGTTGGGGGCAACATCTTTGAAAGCAGAAACAAAAACAGACAAAAAAACAACACATACACAAACACTAGCGACCAAAGCAAGAGAGTAAATTATACAAAGATGTTTTTCCTATTTTCAAAAGATGTTGGGTTGGGGGATTTACACTACCTCCAAAACTTATTATAAAAATAAAGTAAAAGTGTGATATTGGCATGCCATATATATATCAATGAATCAGAACAGGTAGTCCAGAAATGGACCACACATATATGGTCAATTAATTTGCAATAAAAGCACCAAGAAAACCCAATGGAAAAAAAAAATATTTTCAATAAAAAATGGATACTCATTGAAAGAAAAAAACACCTTAAACACAATAATTAACTCAAAATGAATCATAGACCTAAATGTAAAAGCCAACACTTATAAAACTTTTAGAATAAAACATGAGAGAAAATCTTCACAAACTTGGGCTGGGCAAAAATTACTTAGGAGACTAAAACGCAAACCATGAAAGAAAAAACTGGTATGCTAGAATTCATAAAAATTAAAAGATTTTCCTCTTTAAAAATAGAGTTAAGAAAATAAAAACACAAGCCAAGTAGAAAATAGGCACCATATATACATCTGACAAAAAACTATAACCCAAAATATATAAAGAACTCTTAAAAGTCAACAAGAAGAAAATATTTTAAATAGACAAAATAATTTAAACAATTTACCAAAAAAGTATACAAATTTCCAATAAACCCATGAAAAGATGTTCAATACCATTGGCCATTAGTGTAACACACATCAAAAACCACAATGAGATACTACTATACCACTGCTAGAATGGCCAAAAGATATTTAAACTGACAATATAAGTGTTGAGAAGGATGGGAAGCAACTGAAATTCTCATATATTGTTGGTGGGAATGCAAAATAGTACAGCCACTCCTAGGTATTTACCCAAAAGAAATGGAAAATGTCCACTCGAAGACTTATGTGTGGATTTTCCTTAATAGTTTTTTTTTTTTTTTTAAGTCCTCCACCGAGGACATGTTTTGATATTTTGTTCAGATAGAGTGGGAGGGGGAGGGGGAGAGAGAGAGAGAGAGAGAGAGAGAGAGAGAGAGAGAGAGAAACATCGAGGCGAAAGGGACACATCGAGTGGTTGCCACCCACATGACCCAACCAGGGCCGGGGACAAACTGCAACCGAGGTACATGCCCTTAGAGCGAACTGAACCTGGGTCTCTCCGGATCACAAGCCAACGCTCTAACCGCTGAGCCAAACTGGCTAGGGCAATAGTTTTATTTGTAACAGCGAAAAACTAGAAACAAGTGGAATGTCTATTAACAGGTGACTGCATAAACAAATTATAGTATATTCATAACAAAGGAACAATCTTTCCTTTTAATTGCCAGACAAGAAAGAGTGCATATTCTAAAATTCCATTTATAGGAAATTCAAGAACAGACAAAAACAATATAGAGTGGACAGAATCCAGATCAGCTGTTGTCTGGGGAAGAGTTAGGAGTGTAGGGAAGGAGAAACACCAAGTGGAAAAGTGCACAAGGTATTTTGGAGATTGATGGAAATGTTCTGTATCCTGACTGTGAAGGCAGTTATGTGGGTGTATACATTTGTCAAAATGCATCAAATTATATAATTTCAATGGGTGTATTTCACTCTATGCAAATTATATCTGAATAAAGTAGTTTTGGGATTTTTCTTAAAGTGCTGTTTGGTAGGTTAAGTGGTAGAGAACAAGAAAGGAAAGAGTACAAAAATAGTGAAAGGCAGAATGACATTGTAAAAGCAATGTTTTAAAAATCATGAAAATAGTTCAAATTCTAGCACAGTTAAAACTAGGAATGTAACAGGGAATGTATTTCAGTCCATCTGTAAAATGGGAATAATAACTCACAGGATAGCTGTAAAAATTAAATGAGATAGTTAACACTGTACCTGGTACATCACAGAAACACAACTCTGATTAGTTGCATCGGTTATCTATCGATGTTGTTAAGAAAATAAGTAACAGATACATGGAGAAAACCATAGAAGAATTTCTAGAGAAAGTAATTTTAGATGCCAGTTCTAAAAGGAAAGGGATGGACAGGACAGTCGGTACTGCAGGTGGAGGGAATGGTACCATGCAGAAGTACAGAGGCAGAAAGGAGCAAGTCATGTGTAGGAGGCAAAATTAGCATGCCTGTGGGGAAGACCATATAAGGGAGTATCAAAAAAAAAAAAAAAAAAAGACAAAACAAGGTAATCTTCCCATTTGATGCGAATATTCGCTTAAATTTTACAGTATGATCCAGAATAGTTAACTTCATCCAGTTGATGCTATGACACAAGATAAATACATTCAACTGTTTAAAGTAGAGGAAAAGAAAAAGTTCTGTCTTTTTGTTGAAAAAATATGAATGCTTATATTCATCTGCTTTGGTCTCTTGGAAGTTAGCCATAGCTCCTTCCCCAAAGAAAAAAATAATTATTAAAATATAATTATAGCTTAGCAACATATGGACTTGCTGTGCAGCTGCCACTGCACTCCTAAAATTATGAAAGCCCTTACATTTTCCAGATTCTGAATCCTCTGAGTGACTGTTATTTTGGAAAAGAAGATATAAAAAAAATCTCCTCAGAGAACTAGAGAACTATCCAGCTACAAGAATTATTTCATGGCATGCTACTTAAAAAGGTATCAGAATGCTAAAATTGTATTTCAGGAGACCTAATGTGACCAAGATCGGGATTCTTGAACTTTTATACTTTTGAAGTGATTTTACATGTATTCTTTTAAATGTGTTTAATAAAAGAATGCAGGGTTAGCATTCTTATGGCATTCAAACTAACTTAAAACTTATATTAAGATTCTGTATATTTGGCAGAGTAATTCCTCTTTATATTTTATATAGAGAACAGAAAAGTGTCATTTCAACATTTTCTCTGGGAATAAATAGCCAAGATAGGTAGTAATAACTTAAGCTAATTTAGTTCCCAGAATGAGAGAAATGTAGAATGAGAATGAGGTGTACAATGGGAGACAGAATATTAAATGGCAATAATACTGACCTTTAAACAGTAGCAGCAATGTAGCTGTAGTGAGGACAACAAAACTACAGATTAAATTAAGTCAAGTCTCTTATTAAGAAAGGATGTTATGTAGTGACAGTTAGCTAACAAACAGTTTTATCTGCTCCATCTAACATCAGAGCAATATCCAGCTACAGGCCTTGGCTCAGAGTAGAACAATGTGGAGACTAAAGAATTACCTTATCTACTATTGCTTTCTTGGGCCCACATCAATGTAACAGCTGAAATATTTATGAACACATAAAAAATTATTGATGTGTTAAATCATTCAGAATTATAAATAATATTCCATTTAAAATTTTATTTTCATGATGATAGTATTTTATACTATGAAATAGGTTTCAAAGCCTTTCCTATATATACAGGGGTGGGTAAAAGTGGGTTTACAGTTGTGATACAAATAAATAATACAATAATTAATAAATAATACAAGAATAAACTGTTTCATGTACTCACAACATAAACCTACTTTTTTTTTTATTTTATTTTTGTTACAGATGTTTCTCCTTTTTTACCCCATTGACACCCTCCTCCCCATCCCCATCCCCACCCCCCACCCCATCCCTGGCTTTGTTGTCCTTGTCCATTGGTTATGAATACATGCATATAAGTTCTGTGGTTTATCTCTTCTCTCCCCCTACCACCCCCTCTTCTCAGGGTTGTCAGTCTGTACCCTGCTTCCATTAAACCTACTTTTTTGTCCACCCCTGTATGCATACACTAAAAACGAAGTATCTATTTTAAGAAATTAGGGGGGAAATGTTTAATAAGGTTAACAATAAAATACTAGTTAAGACCCACTACTGCTTTTTGTTTATTTAGTTGTTGTTGAAAGATTTTAGGAGGCTGATACTTCTAAAGATTATTTATTGTTTTAAAAATGAAGACTGTCAATCTTTTTACATCAAACACCTTCAAATGGCTGAAGAGATGACAAACAATGAGATTAGCCCTTTAAGTATAGCTCAAAGACTTTATTACTGTAAATTAACTTTATTTAGAGATGGGAAATTTGTCTGTGGTACATGTCCTTGATCGGGAATCGAGCCTGGGACTCTTTGGTCTGGGCTGACGCTCTGAGCACTGAGCCAAATTGGCCAGGGATGTTTTTGAATCTTGTTTCAAACACGCTTTCTCCCCCGACTATTTTGTTTTTAACATGGCAACAATTTATCCCTGCAAGTGTTCACAGGTGGATTAAGATATTCACTTTTCATATAAAATTCAAGGAAATGTATGCCCTTTGAAATCCTAACATTCCTAGGTAGACTTTAGAGCTATTAAATGAACCACTTGCCATGTCTAAATTTTACAGATGAAGAAAGTAAACTAAGAGGGTACCAATAAATGGTAATACTAAAAAAATAAATAAAATAAACTTAGAGGGGTTAAGTAACTTGCCCAACATCATGGAGCAAAAACAGACCTGAATCCAAGCTTCTTACGTCCCAGCCTAATGTTCTAAAAACAAAATATAAAGTGAATGGGAGAAATTACTATGATTCAGCCTTTTAAATTTAAAATGTGTTGACTGGTGGTAAAAACTGCAAAACCACATTATATTATCATTCCAGATCTGCTTTTTAAAAAATTATGTATACAAGTATAGGGGGTGGGAGTGGGAGGAGAAAGAAAAAGAGGCGAGGGTAGATAGAACCATTCATTTAACTAGAAAAGGAAACAAATCAAGTTTTAATAGCAGAAAAACAAAACCACCACCAAAAAATCCCAAAACACACACAAAATAAATATCTGGGCCTCTCCTTTCCTTCTCCTCAGATGTATTGCAGCAGTGACTTTCTGGAGTCTATTATTCTGTCCAACTCTTAAAATAATTCCGGTGGGGGGGGGGGGAATAAATGGATTTCAGGCCCAGGAGAAATGGTATAACCTCTCACAAGAGGCCAGTGGAGGTTCAGCAGCTGACGTCTACATGCAACAGAAACTACAAGTTTCTATAGCTGTTCTATTTACAGTGAGCACATGTTGATATAAAGATCACATTTTTGCTGAAGAAATATTGCCATCTGTGACACCATAGATGGATACTGAGACCATCATGCTAAGTGAAATAAGTCAGAAGGAAAAGGACAAGAACCATATGATTTCACACATGTGTGGGATATAAAACAGAAAGCAACAAATGAGCAATCAAAACAAACAACATCATAGACTCACACAACAGTATGGTGGTTACCAGAGGGGAAAGGGGTTGGATTGGGAGGAGAATTAAGAAGGTAAAGGGGGTCGAATATATGATAACAGAAGAAGACTAGATTCTGGGTGGTGAGAACCCAATACAATATATAGATGCTGTATTATAGAACTGTACACCTGAAACATATAATATTGCCCAATGTTATCCCAATAAATAAATAAAAAGGAAATAAATTATTTCTTATTTTAAAAAATCTTAATCAAATGCATATATCACCCAGAAAAGAAAATACATCTAAAATGGCTTCATCTCAGTCTCCCTCTCTCCCCATCTCCTCCTAGCCACACTCATGTGCACGTATTCACACCCATCCATGAGCATGCACACAACGCCAAAGATATTATTATGTAATCGGGGTTGACCTTGAAATTATCTTAATTTGTCTTCACATTAAAAGCGGTCTTCCCTTAAGAACAGCATACCATTAACATGTTAGAATAATTCTAACAAATAAGGTAATTTAAAAAGTAAAAGTTTGATTATAAAATGCATTTAAAGACATTTGTCTTTAGATATAAAAAAGAGCACTAACACTCTGGCCTGTTTGGCTCAGCGGTTAGAGCGTCGGCCCATGGATCTAAGAGTCCTGGGTTCGGTTCGGTTGCAGTTTGCCCCGGCCCCGGTTTGGGTCCTGTGGGTGGCAGCCAGTCGATGTGTCTCTCTCATGTTGATGTTTCTCTCTCTCCCTCCCTCCCTCCCTCCCGCTCTATCTGAAGATAAATGCAAAAATGTCCTTGGGTGAGGATAAAAAAAAATTTTAAAACAGCAATAACATCTCCTAACCCCCTTCCCATAAGTTTATTAGTATACTATGGCATTCCTTGCAAGATGGGTAAAGACAACGCTAAATTTGAGCTCAGTCCTCTCTGTAAATTACAAATTTTAAAATCAATAGGTTCAAACAATGAGATTTTAGTATGTAGTTTTCAATAGAAACTTATGCTGGTTAGTTGCCCCTCAAGGTTATTTTGATTTCTCATAATTTCTGAATATTAAACATCAGTTCAAAGAGTAAGAGTGTCCTAAACTTGTAAATTCCTTTACTCTCCATCACTCTTTCTCTCCCCATTTCCTTCTCAACCCAATCAAAGCTGGTGTCCACCTCTGTAATTATACTCTAAATACTCACACAAAGATCATTCACTGTCATATTCAGTACTTACTTTGCCACGCCCTTATTCAAAGACTCTTCTGAGCCTGGTGGTCACTCTAATCCTTTTTTGATTCTTTCACGAGCTCCCCTCACTCTGTCCAGACTTTGACACTGCAGTATCGCAGGGCTTCACCCTCTTATAGAGCCGTTTCTCTTCTTCCAGAGCTTCACTCTCTTAGAGCCTTTTCTCTTCCTCTCACTTTCAACTACCACCTTCATGCAATTACTACTGCCTGTCTATACCACCAGCCTACAACTTCCTCCTACATTCAAAAACCATGTATCTAATTGTTACCAGTGTAAGTGTCCATCCCTTTCCCCACTGGGTGCTGGTGGTTGGGTCCTTACAATATCTTGAGAAAAAGAATTTTCTAAGACTAGTATGGGAGGATGAGTGATTTTATTTATATAGAATTATATCCATGCATTTCTAAAGTCCCATTTCCCTTAATCCAGTCCTGGAAGAGGTATAGCTGGGGATTCAGCAGAGCTAGAAGCAAAGCCAGTGTCTAGAGTTTCCATTCCATCGCAGAGTTAAGTCCCGCACAGCATCAGGTTAGTTCCAGCCCATTAGTACACTGTGTTGGGTCCACGTGGCTGTGAGCCATGTGGGAGAATGCAGGGAAGTTCTCCCCCTGCAAAAAGAGAGCCAGGAACCCAGCTCACAAGAGAGAAAGAACTCCTTGGTTTATGAGTAAATATCTTATTTTCCTGCACTTGCAGTGGCCACACCTACTCTGACCAGCGACCTATTTCCTGGTGTGACAGACAGGCAAGTACCTTCCCTATGTCACCCAGACTTTACTGGGCATGTGTCTAAATTATAGCTTCCCTTTGCTCCTTTTTTGTGATTAATAAATAGGTTTTTACAACAGTATCATAATGACCTACAACAGAGGTTCAAAATTAGGATACATCAAAATCATCTGGAGTCTTATTCAAAATCAGATTTCTGAGCCCCACCACCAAAGTTTCTGATTCAGTAGGTCTGGACAGAACCCAAGAATCTGCATTACTAATAAGTTTCCAAGAGACCCACCCTTTGAGAACCATTGGCCTATAGAACTCTCCCCTGGAAAAGCCACAGGTATCTTAATTTCAACACAGCCTAACAGATCTCCCAGGATCTACCCTGGTCGCCATCAAACCTTTTTCTACACAGCATCCAGCATGATCATTCTAAACCTAATCATGTCATGATCCTTTATTTAAAATATTCTAATGGTCTCCAAGGAATCTTAAGGTAGATTACAAAATCCTTAACATGGTTTATCAAGCCTTGCCATGACCCAGTCTTTGCCTACTGCACCACATGCTATCATTCTCTCTTTTTTATTTACACTCCAGCCACGGTGAACTCTTTCAGTTTCTAGCAAAAGCCAAATTGTTTGTTGTTCCAAGATATTTAAACAAGATGTGCTGCCAGAAATTTCTTTTTCCTCAGCTCCAGTCACCTTCTTTGCCTCCTCTCCCCCAATAGGTCAGCAAATTCTTATATTACTCTATATTTCTTCTTCTTAGCACTTTCCACAATGGTAATTACACAATGAATTGTGCAACTAGCAGTTTACTGTCTGTTCCTCACCCTTCCCACACACATAAACTCAAAGAAGTCACATGTCTATCTAGTTCCCATTGAATTTTCTGCCCCTTGCACAGTGACTTGCACTCAAATTATCTGTTGAATTAAATATCTGTCTTATAACATTAAATTATTTTGAAGCCTCAAAAATAAAGGTATTATTAAAATGGGACTAGCCCTGGCCAGGTAGTTCGGATGGTTGGAGCATCGTCTGTATACCAAAGGCTTTGGTTGAGGGTTCAATCCCTGGTCAGGGCATGTATAAGAGGCAACACATCGATGTTTCTCACATCAATGTTTCTCTCAGTCTCCCTTCCTCTCTCTCTAAAAATCAATGGAAAATAATACCTTAAAAATATAAAATGAAATCTTTCTATCACAAGCTCCTCTGTGCAGCAAGATATATAGAGGTATATCAGTTTATTACCTGCACCAACAGAGTACAGCACTGATATTCAAAAGCCATTCAGTAATGAGTGTATAAAGCAGCCTAAGATAGTTTTTGCAAAAGAAAACTGATCAATATAATAAAAAACCTTAGAGGATACCAAAAAAAGCATAAATTTTAAAAATCTTATTAAAGTCATAATTTGTCTTATAGCCACAAAATGTATCATTGATTAATTTCAACTTTTGGGTTTGAAGAGGCTAATTAAAAATCACACATATAACCAAGATTTAAATTATTATGAAAAGACACGCTCTACAGATTCTGATCTCCTTTAGAATGGAAAGAATACTGCCATCTATAATTCATTCACCAACTCTTTTTCTCTAAAGTGCAAGCTAAATTAGCATAGCACTGGCCTAAGTGGCAAACACAGAACTAACAGGTGTAACTATCTTAAGATGTAATTTTAACTAATATAGCAGAATTTATATACAAATAAAGGTTATCTTCATCCAGAGCAGTCATTTTTAAAGACCATTTCAAGTTGCCTCCACACAAAGCGATCTTGGAACTCCTCTTTTCTAATCGCTTTGTTAGCTACCTTATAGGTTTCACCCCTTTAGTTTACAGCTCCTTTTTAACTAATTGGCATTTCTTATTTTAATCCTTAATCTTATGTATGAGACTCAGTTCAGAATGATTTCCCACTTTTTCCAAATATCAAATCCATTTTCAAAAGATGTCATTTGCCACCATAAAATGTAGGTTAAAAGAATGAGGCACTAAAGAAATGACAAAGGAATCGTTCCAGAAGTATTTTTGAACAGCAGTGATATTACTGAAATAAACTCAAGGTATAGACATGATTCTAGTATGTTTACTTAAAAACTGGTCACATTTCTATCTACTTTGGGCACAACTCATAGGCCTGATTCCTGACTTCTGATTTTCCTAATAGATCGTCATGCAAAAGCACATTTACTACAAACTACAAACTAAGAAATGGAACAGTTTTAATAATCAAATCTGGTGGTCTACTCTAGCAACATGGCTTGGGAGACAGTATAGTATACTAAAAAGAACATGGCTATAAAATAACATAGGTCAAGGTTCAATTTCTTGCTTGGCTCTTAGTAGCTACATGACTGAGCATGTTCCTTGAACACAGTCTGTACAACATGAATAAGTTGATCCATGAAATGGGAATACAACTATCTATTTCAGAGCTACTTAGTGATTGTATTACATATTATATTATCTTATTGGAATTCTAGCTCCTAACATCTTTAAGGAATCCTCAAAGAACCTACTGGCAATCTGTTCCAAACTCTCCATTTTACTAAGACCCACAGAGACCAAGTGGTTGCCAAGGTCACACAGTTACTTAATAGGAAAGCCAATACTTCTGGCAGGTTCCTTATTTTCCCAGTGCATCTGTTTACTAAATCAGTTGGTGCTTGTAATTCTAGGTTATACAAGCCTGTGACAGGTCTCAAAAAGGGTTTCTGAGACAGTAATATATCAAGGCCACGCAAATATGATACTGGCAATCATATAGTAATAATCTAGTCTTGTATATTAAATGTCTCCCTTGGATTTGAAGTCTGTTTTTAAAGTTAGATATTTTAATTTACAGCTAAAAATACCTGATCCAGCATAAATTTTCAGTTTTCTTGAAAGATCCTTTTCTAATGAAAGTATGAACCTTGTTTTAAATCAAGATACTAGGGGAAAAAATGAATGTGTTTCTCATTTATTAAATATAGTAACTGGTTATAATAAACCCAAAGAGTTACTCAGTTTCCTACAAGTAAAATTCATACCCATAATAAGCTGAGGGTTCTTACTACAGAACAAAGCTTGAAATGAAAGATCTCAAGTTAATTTAAGACAATCTTAAGGTATTTTATTATTGATTTTCTCACTCAATCCCAAAAGCAAGTTCTTTGTATATTTTAATACAGATTATGAATGGCTTTCTATTTTGAACATGAAAGAAAAATCAGTATCTGAGTGCCTTACTCTGGCCTACATATTTCTGGGTTTTGAATTCTAGGTATAAATTACCATAACGAAAGTACTCATCATCTTTAATTTATCTTATAAGTAACGAAGACATAATTACACTTGTGTGCCAACTCAAAAACGATCTATTAAAAACCAACACAATTTTTAAAAATTGAATTAAGAATGACTATCAAAAATAAGAAACTATGGAGATAACTCTTATATTGAAAGCCTGTTCCTAAAAGAAAGCTGATCAATATAACAATAAAAAACCTTAGAGAATGCCACAAAAAGCATATACTTTTAAAATTTAATTAAAGTCATAATATGTCTTATAGCCAGCCACAAAATGTATCACTGATTAATTTCAACTTTTGGATTTGAAGAGGCTAATTACGATGGTCAATTAAGAAGATGCCCCAAATAAACAAGACCTTGCTAGTTAAAATGCTAAATATGTAATCAATTTCTTTAATGACCCTCTATTTTTACTGAGGACTATTCCATCAATGACAGGATATTGTTTTTTCAAAATTCCTACATCCTAATCATAAGTTATTGGGAAAATAAAGACATAAAACCATAATTTCCCAAATAATCAATCCTTTGAAAATAGCCAAAGTATTATCTAGGAATGCTGGAACAGGGTAATAAACCCATCTCATCCAGCATTTAAAGACCCACAGTCTGGAAGCTAGCTCCCCTCCCTCTTACCTTAAAACAATGCTTGCCAATAGACAGGCCCTACCCTGTACTGTACCGTCCTGGCCCCTATGTGTAGTGGTCAGAATTCCTACTCAAGTGAAAAACCTAATAGGGAAAACAATCCAAGGAGCAGGGTGAAAGGGGGCAGACCCAGACCAGAAACCTAGTCCTTTTTTTTTTTTTAATATGAATAGAAAACCAAGAATCACCAGGCATATAAGGAAAACTCAGCATGAAAAAGAATGACTACAAAAACAAACACAGTAATTGACCAGAGAAGAAGAGACAATTGAGGAAACACACAAGATATCTTTTTTAAATGTACTTTATGCCCTGGTCAGTGTGGCTTAGTTAGCTGGACAATGCCCTGTGTACCAAAAGGTTGCCAGTTCAACTCCTGGTCAGGGCACATGCCTGGCTTGCAGGTTCAGTTCCTGGGAGGCGGCTGATCAATGTTTCTCTCTCACATCGATGCTTCTCTCTCTCCCTCCTCCTTTCCTCTCTCTCTAAAGATCAATAAACTATTTTTTTTTAATGTACTTCACACATTCTGAGACTAAACACAAGTACTACAACATAAAACAAGAATGGTTGGAAAAGAAGAAAAAGAACCAAAAAATTCATAGGTTACCCTCCAAAAAAAAAAAATCAGCCAAAAAACTAGGTGAAAAAATCCCCCGAACACAGAGCAAAGAGAATCAAAATATGATAGTAAATAAGAAACAAGAATGAAAGACGTGAGATTGACTGATACAACAGCAGAAAAAGCCACAGCCTCCTATACCCTTCAAGAGAGAAAACATCAGCCTACTGAATAGCAAACAAGAATGTGAAGGGAGGAAAATATCGAAGATATAACAGAGACTTTTCTAGAGATAAAGAAGAATCTGATTCAGCCAATAAGGGCAACTGAGTGTCTAGAACGAGTAACTAAAACAAAACAACCTATACACCGCATTATGACTTTGTAGCAGAAATATAAAACAGAGAAGACTCTAAAAGCCTTCAGACAAAATAAAGAACAAAATATCTTAAAAGGACAGTGAATTAGATGACATATGGCTTCTATTAAGCATCCCTGGATGCTAGAAAACAAGTAAGCAATGCTTTCAGAATTCTAAAAAAAAATTATTTGCAACCTATCATATTGTACCCAGCCAAACCATCAGTCTAATGTGAGAATAGAATGAAGATATTTTTGTACATAAAATATATCAAAAAGTTTGCATCTCAAACACACTTTTTTGGTAAGCTACTTGATGTACTTCAGAAAAAAAGATCAAGTACACTTAAAAAAAAAAAAGATCAAGTATACTTAAAAAAAAAAAAATAGAAAGAATCCAATATAAGAGTACAGTGAAAGGAAGTTTCAGAAAGAGACCTAAAAGGCAACTAGTCCAAACTGAGGCAGAAATACAAGCAACTCCAGATAAATAGGGAATACAGTGCAACAGGTACTATGCTGAAAAGTATAGGGTGGGGGAGGGAGGTGGATGGCAGGTTTGAGAGACTATGATAAAGGCATACAGTACAAGAAGGGGGGGGCAGTTAGAGACACCAAGAAAAAGTCATGCTCAAATTTTTGCAATTCAATGGCTAGATTTTGAGTAATTAATAATATAAACAAAATAAAATCCACTGGACTTTGATGTTATCAACATTTTTCCTTGGGGGGCTAAATATTAACATCTCATGAGGAGAGAACCAGGATGCTGCTATACATTCTACAACAATTATCTAACCCAAAATGTCAATGGTGCCACACTCTTCAGACTTTTTTTTTTTTAATCCTCATCTGAGGACATTTTTCAATTTTTTGTACAGACAGAGTGGGAGGGAGAGAGAGGAAGAGAGAGAGAGAGGGAAACTTCGATGTGAAAGGGACACATGGAGTGGCTGCCACCCGCATGACCAACCAGGGCCGGGGACAAACTGCAACCGAGGTACATGCCCTTAGCGGGAACCAAACCCGGGCCTCTCTGGACCGCAGGTGGACGCTCTAACCGCTGAGCCAAACCGGCCAGGGCCTCTTCAGACTTTTATAGAAAAATTTTTATAGTTTCTCTCTGTTCCTCATTCTTATGAGGGCCTAGAGAAAAGCTTTTGTGGGCACAGGTAATGTTATGATTGGTCTCAGTGCAGACCTATGGACTGCCCTCTGGTCTTCATGGGCCTCTGAGGTTTGGTCACTGGCCCTCATAGAGTCATAATGGCATATGCTGATGTGATTGTTGGAACAGTATCCAGTGGATCTCCTAACTTAGTCCCACATCAGCTCCTTTTGGTATGAATACTCCTAGGGTCTCAAAGACCTCTTTTATGCAGGTAACACTAGCTACCTAAGAAATAAACCCCAAATTTTCAGTTGTTTCTTCTCATTAAAATCACAGTCTAGTGTGGGTTCTCCCACATGCTAATTTAGGGACTCTAGATCCTTCCAGCTTTATGGCTCTTCCACCTCATAAGCACCCCAGCCTCTGCTTCTGGACTTTGGATGGGAAAAGAGCAAGCAGAGGAAGAATACCCGCTTTTCCGCCACCTCAACCCAGAAGTTACAACTTATTTCCATTCACATTTAAATGGCAAAAACCAGTCACAGGGCCCCACCTCAATGGAGGGAGGGAGAATGGTGGTAAAGGAGAAAATGAGAAAGGCATTCCTGGCTGAGCAACCACTTCCCAGTGCGAACTATACTACAAGAGGAAGCATGCACTATGGTGGACAATGAGCTGAATCTGCCACAGTAGCCTTCCCACAACCTCATTTGCATGGTCCCTCCCCTCACAGTAGTAGCCTGGGGACATGCTTGCTGGCTCTGCTAGTTTCTATTTCCTTCACTATGATTATGTGAGAACTTCCAGATGTCTTTCATACCACATAAGAACCATGTAAAGTTCACAGGATGCACCTCTGGGCCTCACTCTGACTAAATACACCATTTTCTTCCCCTGTGGCTACCTCATGTCAACATAGGGCCAGGTAGAGGGCAAAAAGCTAGTAAGTGGCTATGTAGGTTCTGAATTTAAGCAGCTGGGTTCCAGAGCCTTAGTACTTCTGCCTCTCCATACTTCTAAAATAACAAGTAGTAAGAGACCCTCTCCATCATCATCAATGAATATTTATCAAGTATCCACATCTTGCAGAACAGCCTAGGAACTATGACAGACTCCCCACTATGACACATATAGCACTGTTTTTCTTTACTCTGGGTTGCTAATCTTAAATGTTATAGTCAAAACAATAGGCAAAATTATACAGTAAACAAAGCTAGTCTTCAGAAGTCGCTCATCTTCCTCTCTACTTGAACAACGTTCCTGTGCCCTCATGTGCATGGCATCCTACCTCATTACGCTAACCCAGTAATAATGTTACTTAGCCTGGACTGCTCTCTCCGCAGATCTACCATTTCCCTAACCCCATCAAAACATACCTACACAGATATCTTAATTTCTACAGGAATCTGAGCCTTCTTTGTTAGAAATTATATAATCTCATAAACTATTCTGCTAATATGTGACATTTGGCAGACAATAAAACAAGTTATTTTGATGGTAGACAATTCAGCAGGAGATGGTTTAAATACACTTAAATAATTTAGACTGGTCATGGGGGGAAAAAGAATAGATTTCAATTATATGTATTTGTGTCCCTCAAATACATTGCATTAAAACATCCATACCAATTCTGTGTATGTATTATTTTAAAAACTTTTAAAGTATGAATTTTAGAAATTGGAACAAGTCACTTTAAAATATTGAATCTACCATGTTCTTATATTTCCAGTAGCACCTGGAATTTCCTAGTGAAAAAAATGGCAACTGAATGAGTAATAAAGAAATATTTGACTTACTGTATTTTTTTAATTAAAAATAAATAGGATGGCAGTTAAATATACATAAAATGGGGGGGGGGGGTCAAGGTTATACCCCATCTTATTACAAAGTGTATTTTCATCAGCTCATAGTCAAAACAGACTCACAAATATCACAAGGTCAAGACCTGTTACACGGGGCCACTGCAAATAAACTATACAAGGCAGTATAATTTGGTGGTTAGAGAGGTTCTTAAGTCAAAGGTCTCATTAAGCTTCAAATTCAAATCCTTTTGATAGGCTCCATCACTTACTACTTAGTGACTCAGTTTAATTCAAATGCTGGCTCTACTAGCTACTACTTAAGCTCTCAGTGTCTGAGGTTTAAAACGGACAAGAAAATAGCCGGATTTTGGAGGGCTTGTAGTGAGAAATAAATATAACAACACATGCCAAGTGTTTTTGCTTTTTTTTTTTAATCCTCACCCGAGGATATTTTTTTATTCATCATCAGATAGAGTGGGAGAGTGGAAGGGAGACAGAGAGAAAGGGAGAGAAAGAAACATCGATGTGAGAGAGACACATCAACCGGCTGCCTCCCACACAACCCAACCAGGGCCAGGGACAAACCGCAACTGAAGTATGTGCCCTTGACCAGAATTGAACCCAAGACTCATTGGTCTGTGGGCCAACGCTCTAACCACTGAGCCAAGGCAGCCAGGGCATGCCAAGTGTTTTTAAGATAGCACACAGATTACTAGTCAAAATATATTAGCCATTATTATGATGATGATCAACCACTTCTACTAAGACACCTTTGGGAGCTATAACAATCTCCCCTTCAATCTACCAAGTTTTAACAACTCTAAATCAAAACGTTCTAGTCTTCAAGCTCTAAAACCATTTCCTCTTTTTTTTCAGTTCTTTGTGAATATGGAAGTTGGTGGGTAACCCGCTTCTTGAAGACTCAAGCCTCTTTTTAGTCTTCTTATAATAAAATTCCCCTCCAAATATCATACAAAGGGCAGACTACTCCATGGATTATAAACACTACAAAAACTCCACGAAGTATTATGGAATTTTCAGATTCATAAGAGAACAAACAGCTACCGGAACAAAGAGCTTAGATGAGAAATGATGCAGGAAAATGATGCAGAAAAATATACTGAGTTCTAAAATAAAGCACAGCAGGTGAGATCCTTCATGGTTTACAATCACTCAGATCACTAGAAAAATACCGAGAATATTTTTGGTTAACTTTTCTTCTTAATAGCAGGAAAATCCCATTTCTTCGTAACAATGAATAGATGGCATGATAGGTAAGAGCAATTTCTTTAAAAACAAATTCTGTTTAGAAGAAAAACCTAAAGGCTCAGATTTTTAGCCATACATATCCCTTACTTGAAGCTTTAAAATTTTTGAGGCATCTCAAATTGTCTGTGTTAACAATAGTAAGTAACACAATTGTCTGGCCTGTGTGGCTCAGTGGACTGAGTGTCATCCCATGGACTGAGAGGTGCTGGTTCGATTCCTGGTCAGCGCACATGTCTGGGTTGTGGGCTCAATCCCCAATGGGCGGGTGTGTGGGAGGCAGCTGATCAATGTTTCTATGTCTCCCTTCTCTCTCTTTAAAATTCAGTAAAAGTATTTTTTAAAATAAAGTAACACAATGAAGCCTCATTTCTATCAGAAAACAGATGCTTGATTGAAAGAAAATTAAGCATCTAAAATTTTAATACTGATAAAGGTAATACATGGGTCAACTCAAAGTGTTATCAATGGGGAGCTCTCTGTGTCCCTACCTGTTGCCAGTGGAAGCGGGCTTCTTGCAATGTCATAAGAAAATAAATTTTCTGAGATTCACAGGAAAATGAGTAATATTTATTTGTATTTTAAAGTTTTATTTCTGTGGAACTAATTCCCTGAGTTTCCAAGGTCCCATCTCCCTCCATCCCAACAAGGAAAAAGTCCAGCTGTGTCTTCAGCAGAGCTAGGATTAAAATGGTTGCCCAGAGTTCCCACTCCATATTTGTAGCTGGGTCCAGAATCAGGCTAGCTTAACTCATGTTCCAAGCTGTAGGCCACTGCATGTGGGGTCCACATTACCATGGGCAACATGGCTATGGTGGGAACACAGGCAAGTGCAAGGAAGCCGGAGCAAAGCCAGAAGAACAAGAGAGAAAGAATTCTTTGTCTGGGGAGTATGTATTCCCAAATTTTCGTGGGCTTGCAGCAGCTTCACCCCCTAGCCAGTTACCTTTGTTCCAGGTTAGAATGACAGGCAAGCACCTTCCCTAAGTCACCCCAACTTTACTGTGCATGCACCCATCTTCCCCTTTGTTTGATCCCTTTCCCCAGTGATCTGCAGGGAATGGACTGGTGGTTTCCTGGGGAGTGTAAAGTTGCAGCTTCCTGGTAAAGCTGCCCAGATGACCATGCATAACATCTGGCTTCCCCTTTGCTCCTTTCCTATTATTAATGTTATCTAGCTAGTTACGATGGTAACTGGTCAAGTAGATATTGAATTTCTTGATAAAGATCTAAAGGCAAAAAATGTTTTAAATAATTTAATGTTTGTTGATTTCTCCTGTGTATTAGATGTTGAAGCAGGCATTTTCATATACATTATGTAATTTAATTCTCCCAAGAACCATATGGGATAAGGATTATTATCCTCCTTTGACAAATGAGAAAACCACAGCCCAGTGGTTTGCCCAAGGACACTTGCTTTTGTAAGATGTAATCAGGAATCCAATTCAAATTTTCTGATCCCCAGTTCAGTTCTCTTGCTTTCACTATCCATTGTCACTTTCAAAACTCAAGTACTCTAAACCTTAGCTCTTATAAGGAATGTCAATCTTCTTATCGGAGAGAAGAAAAATTCTTCGTGTTACCAAAAATTACTCACTGTGCTTAATGTGATGTGATTACTGAGTCTGACTTAAATGCTTCAGTTCATGTTATCGACCCCCTCAGAAAACTTGCTTATCTTCAGATATTCCACTTTCAGCAAGACCTAATTCAAGAATCACCTCCTCCAAAAAAGTTTCCTGATTAAATGACCTGCTCCACTCCCCCTAAACCAACATCCTTCTGTTATCACCTCACTGTTTGTACATTCTCCTCTGGAACTACATTTTTTCATTCAATAGTTATTAAGCATTTTCAGGATCAATGGTAAGGGGGTGAGGACCAAGGTGGAAGGAAGGAGAAATCTAAAATCTCTCAGGACTTTCCCACATACTGACATGAAATCTTTGCACATTAGTCCAGACATCTCTTTCTGTGTTTTATCTATAAGGAAACTACAGGGGTTAGCAAAAGTAGGTTTACAGTTGTAATACAAATAAGTAAAACAAGAATAATAAGTGAATAAACTGTTTTGTGTACTCACAACTGTAAACCTACTTTTGCCAACCCTTTTATTTCAGCCGCAATTGCACAATCAAGCACTTTCATCAATCTCCTTGCACATAACCATCTTCATTAATGAAGTATTCAGAGGCTTTTTACGCAACTTGTATTTATGTATTATTTATAGGTCATATTCCTAAGAATAAGGGCCTATGTCTTCTACTTTTGAATCCCCTGATGCTCAGAGATCACTGCTACCAATATGTTTAGCTTTAGATATAATATAAATATTCAAATATAATTCTTCAGGTGTTGCTATATTAGGATAAGAATTTTTCAAAATAATATAAGAAAGCTACATTTAAGAATCAATTCTTTATTTTGTCCTTCATGCTTCAATACGGGTAACCTGTTCTTGAAGGATTATTTATAAACAAACTGAATTTAAATGTACTAAGAGCACTCCCTGGTTAAAGAAATTCTACAATCTGTCCTTTTAAAAAAGATCTTTTTGTAATGCAGATTTTATAAATTCATAATTTTATCACTTTTTTCTTAAATCAAAACAAATTAAAAATAACTGCATTATACAGAATTATATATTTCTTTTTTTATGGCTTAGGTGTGTATTATTAGTTTTCTTTAGAACTGTATATTTCTCCCCAAAGTATACTTTAAGGTTTTTCAATTCAAAATGAGCAAAAAAACTAGACAGTGACAAATTTTTAAGTGTCATAAATGTATTCTAGCTCAGTTGGTCCGAGTATCATCCTGATATGCCAAGGTTGCACGTTCCATCCCTGGTCAGGGCACATACAAGGAGCAACCACTGAACGCATAAATAAGTGGAACAATAAACTGATGTTTCTCTCTCAAAATCAGTAAGTCCTTTTTAATGAAACATTTGATTGCCTCCAAAAATGTTTTAACATTCTCATGAAAAAATACAGCATCTTTTCACAGATTACAGATACAATAAATATTATGATTCAATGAAAGAGAAATGAACCATGACCATTTTTTTAATTAAACAGGCATTTCTAAGCACCTATGTCTATGTATTGTGGCTCTAGCGGTTCACTTGGAATTTGACGCCAAGGACTTAATCTCCATAATTAAAGACCTAAAAGGTAGTTCTTATGTTTCATGTATTCCCTTTCCCAGTACTATGAACAAGCATATTGTAGTCATTCTATACATAGCTGCTATCAAAAAAAGAGGTAACAAATATTTGAAATTTGGTGCACTTTCAATAGATGACAAACTGCACGCCCTTACTTTTCCTTCCCCAACCTGTTTTACAAAACTAGCATGATCTTAGTAATTTCAGTCAAAACAGGTTCTAGCAAGCACAGAAACTGACCATAGTCTCTCAGTATGATCAGTTTAGATGATGCCTGAAGGGATGCAGAAATCCTAAGGAGCAAATCACCCATGTTCCTCCACCATCCTTGCTCTCCTTGTGATCCTAGAAAGTCAAAGAACGGTTTTAAATGAATATTTTAATAAGACCTAAAAATAAAAAAGCCTTAATTTGAAGCTAAGTTTCAGGGAAAGTTAACACATCCTAATAACCCTACTATACACAGGAAATTCTAATATTGCTCAGATTATCATTTAAGTCTTCCAGTATCAGAAAGGCGAAAACATCATAACATTGTATGTTTAAAGCAAATATGCTTTTATCCCCAAGATAAGTTTTATAATCTGTTGAAGTGGGAGCCTGTCACCTATGATTTCAGACGGCATCCTGATCATAGGAAATTAGGCATGTTCCCCGGCGCAGATGTCTCGCACAAAGTGTTAAATGACTTTTGTGAATGGAAAATCTGCATCTACGGTGGCTCGTCTCCGCCCGTCTTGAGTGGGTGTCTCCATGAATCAAAAAGCACACTCCTTGGAACCCGACTCCATTCTGGAGAACGGGCTCTGAAACCAACTCGACGCTGACAAGCAGCGAGGCTTCGCCCTCCTCCTCCAGCACGAGAAGGCCACAGGAACTGAGCTTTAGGGGAACGGCCCGTGTCACTCGGCGCTGCCGGGGCGGGAGCGGTCTGCGGCGCGGCTCAGCCTCCACCCGGGCTGTCACAGGAAAGCCGGAGCCGCGCCTGAACCGCACCGAGCGAAGCCCAGCTCTCCCGGGCGGGGGCGGGGGCCGGGGCCGGGGCCGGGGCCGAGACCCCGCCGTCCGCCTGAACTTCGGGGGGAGGCGGACCTTCAGGGCGGCCCAAATCCCCGAACCTCTGCCCGGCCCCTGCCGCGGCTTTGTGAGGATGCGGGCGCACCCACGGTGGGCCCCAAAGCACCCCACCCGCGCCAGCCTCTGTAACCCCCACTCCGCAGCGGGACAAAGGAGCCACAGAGGAACTCCCCGGCGCGGGGTCCCGGAGACCCGGCCGGCCCGAGTTCAGAACGTGAGGCGACGGAGGTGCAGCCGCCGTAGGGGTGCGAACCCACCGGTCCCCAACTCAGGGACCCACGCGACACTCACCGGTGCAGACCCCCGGATCGGCGGGGCGCGGGGGGCCGGCTCTTCTAGGGCTCTGCACGCGTCCGGTCCGACCTCAACTTCTCGCGGCCGCTGTCGCCGGCGGCGGGTGGGAAGACAGCCCAGACCGAGGGCTCGGTCTCAGCGCTGCGGAGGCGCAGCCCGCTCGACCCTCCGCGGGGCGGGAACTCCGGCCCCGCGGTCCACCGGCCTGTGCGCGCCCCCACCTTCCCTCGGTCCGCGGGGTCCCGCTGGCGGCCGCCGCCGAGGTGAAAACTAACGCTGCAGCCGCTGGGGCTGCCACTACCTACACCGCCCGGCCCGGAGCGCGTCGCGGCCTAATGTTGTCATCCGCCGTGTCGCCGCCTCTCTGGGCACCCAGCGCCGACGAGAGCCTTCACATTCGAGCGCCCTCCCATCCCGGTCCCGCCCCGCAGCGCGCGGGCTGCGGCCACACCCCTTCTCGTCACGTGACGGCGCGGAGGCGGCTGCCGGGAGGCCTCCCCTGGGGGGCAGGCGGCAACCACGCCGGAGCGGCTGGCAGCACCTTGTTTTGCCGGAGTGTTATCGCCGCGGACTCGCCTCCGCACTCCGAGGGCGGCCCCGGGCTGTGAGCCCACCGCCGACGCCCACGCCTGTGACTTGCAGAGGCGGGGCCTCCGGGACCGGTCGTACCGGGTCCGGCCGCGTCTCAGGAGCTTGCACAGGGGAGCCCCCGGCTCCGGGCTCCGGGCTCCGGGCTTGGGACCCGCGCGCGCTCAGGCCCGAGCGCGAGACCCGCCTCCCCGCCTCCCGCCTCCCGCCTCCCGCCTCGGCTCAAGTTCTGGTCGAACAAAGAGGAAAAGGTCTCTGGTGTCTGGCTTGAAAAGCAGCCAACTACTTGTTCCTATTTGTAGGAGCACGTTAATTGGGCATTTAATGTACTGTTTTCTTCATTAGAGGTTTTCGTTTTTAAGGAAGGGATGGTGCACTTCAGTCGCGCTGGGTGAAAATAGTCCTAGCAAACTTATTTTTGTTCTTAGTCACGTTCAGGATCCTTAGTGCCAGTGTCACAGTCAAGTTCTACAATGTGTTAGGTTGGTGGCGGGTTGATATTTGGCAATTCGTTCCTTTTTTTAAATAAAAATTCTTTAAGCACCTTAATGTTTGGACATAGCTTTTGTCTCCTTTTCAGCCATTTTCAGAGGAACTCTTCCCCTCAACTCTGTTGATGGGAGGAAAAGTGTAAAATGCTAGTCACAGAAAGAAAGTAACAATACAGCCTGGCCACGCGGCTCAATGGTTGACCCTGGGCCCAGGCACCTAGAGGTCCAGGGGTGGATTCCAGGTAGGGGCACATGCCAGGTTGTGGGCCCAATCCCCAGTTGGGGGGCATGCAGGAGGGGCCAATCCAATCAGTGTTCTCTTTCATCAATGTTTCTCTCTGTCTAAAAATCAATAAAGAAAAAAAAATTTTTTTAATCTTAGAAGAAAGTAACAATACAGAAAAAAGAGGTAGAAAAGCAGAGTTCACAATCAAACTCTAACAAGAAACCATGAGAAAGTATTCTGTAATAACTGTACTCTGTAACATTTTTCCTTCCAGCCCATAACTAAGATTCTTTTTTTTTTTTTATCCTCACCAGAGGACATTTTTGCATTTATCTTCAGATTGAGCTGGAGAAAGAGAGGGAGGACAAAAGGGAGCAAGAAACATCGATGTGAGAGAGACATATCAGTGGTTGTCACCCACACCACCCCAACTGGGGCTGGGGACAAACTGCAATGGAGGTTCATGCCCTTAGCGGAAACTGAACCCAGGACTCTCTGGTCTGCTGCCGATGCTTTAACTGCTGAGCCAAACTGGCCAGGGCTAAGGTTCTTTGCTTAAGCAGTTTTCATCTCACTATATTTCCTTAATGAGACATCAAAAATTTTCTGATCTGCTGGATATGTACTTTGAAATGAACAAACAATAGAGTTTGGCATATATAATCTTTATTATTATTTCCTAGCCCTGGCCGGTTTGGCTCAGTGGCTGGAACACTGGCCTGCGGACCGGGGAGAGTCCTGGGTTCAGTTTCTGCTAGGGGCACGTACCAAAAGAAAAAAAAAATTATATATATATATTTCCTAGAAACCCTAAGAAATCATGAAATTTAAGATTCGCCATTCTTTCATATTACCCAAGAAAGAAAAGAAACACTACCCATTAAACTATGCCATGCCACTGATTTTCTTAAAGATATATCTTGAATTCAAAGATGTTAAAATGTGAAAAACAAAGAGTCTTAGAATCTATGAGACACTGTAATAAACTGGAGTTCCAATGAGGAGAAAATTCTACAGGTTCTGTTCTGAAGTCTGAGAGATAGTACTTGTGGTTCAAACAAATGAGGGAAGTTTATTATCTGTGAATAACATTATTTCAGCAAAGTTAGTAACTTTAGAATTTGTCAACAGACTGAAACCTGTCTCCTATTTTCCAGAGCAGTTTTTTTTTTCAAACTGACTCAGAAATCAACTTCATTTTTTAATGAAATAGAATATAAAAAATCAGAGTGCACATCTAGTAAGAGCAAGTATTACTTTTGAAACTTTTGTCTTAGTTGTTAGGGAGAGGGAGAGTGTGTCCTATGTTGTGATTTATACTGTATTTCCTATTGTGAGTTGCAGTCAAATAGATTTCATAAAGAATGTTCCTAGCGGCCTGGCCAGTGTGGCTCAGTGGTTAAGCATGGATTCCGGCTGGTTCAAGGCCAGGTTGTAGGCCAAATCCCCAGTGGGGGGCATGCAGGAGGTGGCCAATTGATGTCTCTCTCATTGATGTTTCTCTCTCACCCTCTCCCTCTCTCTCTAAAATCTTTTTTTTTTTTTTAATGTTCCTAGAGCATAGATAACATGCAAAATATACCATCTGGGCTCTGTTCTCAGGTGCTTTTCCTTTACTTTGGAACTAAGAATAAAGATTAGAAAAATAAGGCAAATTGCCTTGCCTAATCACCTCCTGCTTTAACCCCACTTTCTTATATTGGCTATTGAAAATTAATGATCATTTATTAAAATGGAAAGTAGTATACTGGAAGCAAAGAGGCCTAAGTTATATACTTAGATAATTAGATTTGTGACTAGATAAATTACTCGATGCATTTCAAGTTCTGATCAAAGTAGGGAGCTGGACTACATGCTCTTTAAGGAATGATATTCAACCTTTTTCTCCAAAGGATGATGTTCACATTTGAAACAAATAGTCATGGTATAACTAGGATTATACAAGTTCTTGTCAAACTAGCTGCAACTCCTTTTGACACACTCAAGAAAAAGAAATCAGAATGCAAGTAGGTGAAACTGAAGATATAAAAAAACAATATGAGTATATATCTCATGATCCATATATTAACAATTGCTAGTAATAGTTTCTTATGAATTTCAAACTAAAGATTTTAACATATCTCACAACTGACTACCACCAGATGATGTATCAATACACTACAGTTGAAAAATATATGCTTTTCAGATTATTTCAAATCTAACATTCCATGAGTTCAGGAAATGATTATTCAATCTAGTATTTTTAATGTAAATACAACATAAATAGAAACTATACTGTGTTATTCTATTCCGTAACTGAAAAATATCCAGTAACACCCATTTGCTATGTTAAGAGATATCTTACAAGTTTGCTACTACTAAAATGAAATTAAGAATAACATTTTAAAATAAAACTTTTAATTATAACTATCCAATTTAACTCCAATAAAAATTCATTTATTTTGCCTAGTGTTTGATTAATTATTCATTTCAAGAATGGGAGGGTTTTTCCCAAATCAGTTTGAGCACTAACAGACATGATCATCTTTCCCACAGAATGCATTTCAACCCTGACCTAGAATGAGAGAGATTTGGTTTGAGGTTGTTTTATTTATTTTTTTCTCTTTAGCCAAAGGTTGCTAATGAGGATTTTTCTTGAAAAGTAAGATTGATAATAACCTCAGACAAAGATAAGGTATTCAACACAACTTAGAGGACTGTAGTAAACTATATTATTACTCTTGGTCCTGTGACTTACTCTAGCCAATGGTTTGTGAGCAGATGTGACACACACTAACTGCTTTAAATCTTCATGAAACATTCAAGTTAATCTCTTTGTCTTATGCTGGCTGCCATGAGAAAGGCAAGCCCCAAATAGGGTCTCTGAATAAGAAAATACGTAGAGCCCTGGCCAGTTTGGCTCAGTGGTTGGAGCATCAACCTGCGGACCAGAGAGTCCCGGGTTTGATTCCCACTAGGGGCACATACCAAAAAAAAAAAAAAACCCGAAAATACGTAGAGCAGATCTAAAACTGACCTTTACCCTGGAACAGTTCTGCAGCAGCTGACCTGAAGCTACTAAGATGAAACAAGAGTAAAACATAAATATTTGTTGATCTAAATCACAGAGAGTTTTGAAATTGTTACATAACATAGTCTTTGAAATCACCTAAAGTGAATTTGAGCCAACAGATGAGGGGTTCAAAGGCTAAATGCACTATAGAATAATAATATTTAAATTTCTGTTTAGTAAAATAAAATAATAATCATTTACAAAATCATCAACCAAATACATGGTATATTTATATAAATATGTGGTAAATATTTATATTAAAAAGTTTGTAAAATCTACAGATTTGCTTGCAAAATATCTGCATATTGATTTTAAGTATTTCTATTTAGTGAGTTTTTCCTCAAGAAAAATTTGGATAATAAACAAAATAAAAAGAATAATATAAGCTTCTGTTTCTGTCAATATTATGGACCACGTATCTCAATCAATGAAGCACACTGAAAACAAAAGTCCTGGAAAAGTATTTTTAATCTTATTAAATATATTGATTAACTGGAAATAAGATACTATTAGGTCATTAATGAAATGAAGGTTGAACCTAGAGAGTACAGCAGAACCTAAAGCCAGCCTTTTACCCTAAGGTCATTTGCCAAACCCAATTAACATAAACTTTGGTTTTCATTGCCTTTATAAGAGACAAAACTCATGACCTGCCTACACACAGACACACACACACACACACACACACACACACGGAAAGCTGTAGTTCCAAAGATTATTCATTCATTATAAAGATGTACTAGAAATAAACTTGCCTCTTACTAACACCCACGTTGGCATCTAGTGGATGGGAGAAAGCAAAGTCGTATGTGAGAACTGGAAGAGCCAATTCAGCTCTCATACAAAATGTAACTTGAATTCATACTACCTGGGTAATTCCAAAACACCCTAAGCTGACAACTTTTAACTGATGGTATTCTCAGATACCTGGCAGAAGCAAATATCAATCATCTCTGGAAGAACTCATCTTCATCTTAAGCCCCACAGAATTATTATGAATAAAATTCTGAGGAAAACTAGCAACTCACATTTTAAAATCAATAAAAAAAATATGAATAAAGGAATAAAAGATAAGCTTGACAATATGTACAGAGAAAAATAAACTGTAAAGAATGACTGGAGATATTTGGAAAAAATAGAACTTAAAGAATTAAAAATATAAATTATTAGGATTTAAAACTCAGTGGGCACATTTAATAGTCTATTAGACACAGCAGAATTACAATCTAGTGAACTGGAAAATAGAGATGATGAAATTCTACACAACAGAAAAAGAAATAGAAATGAAAAATATAAAAGATACTTTAAGTGACATGAAAAGCACTGTGAGATTTAAAATAAATCTAATTATGTATCCAGAAGAATAGAAAAGAGAATATAGAACAGAGGCAATATCTTCACTGGGCTCAAAGAAAATGACTGTCAATACCCAGTGGAAAAAACTTTCAAGAATGAGGCCAGCCCTTGTCGGTGTGGCTCAGTTGGTTGAACATCCCATGTACTGCAAGGTTGCCGGTTCAATTCTGGTTCGGGCACATGCTCAGGTTTCGGGCTCCATCTGGTCCAGTTGCATTTGGGAGGCAGCCCATCCATGTTTCTCTCTCACATCGATGTTTCCCTCTCCACCCCCTCCCCCTTCCACTCTTTCTAAAAATTGATGGAAAAAATATCCTCAGATGATGATTAACAAAACAAACAAACAAAAAAACCCACAAAAAAACCTAAAATCAATAAAAACATTTTTTTTAACAAGGCCAAAATAAAGGCATTTTTCAGGCATACAAAAGCAGTTTGCTGCTAATATATTCGCACCAATAGAAAGTCTAAATAAATTTCTTCCTTTAGACAAAAACAAAATGATCCCAAATGGAAAGTCTGAGAGTTAAAACTGAAGGAAGAGCATTCAAAGTGATAAATATTTACATAAAACTAAAAATCATTTATTATGCTTAACAGTAAGAATTAAAGTTATTTTAATAATATTTTTATTTTATTTTTTTATAATTTTTGTTTCTTTATTGATTTTAGAGAGAAAGGGAGAGGGAGAGAGACATAGAAACATTGATGAGAGAGAACATTGATTGACCACCTCCTGCATGCCTCCCACTGGGGATCAGGCTCACAACCTGGTATCAAACGAGCAACCTCTTGGTGCATGGGCCACTGCTCAACCACCAAACCACATCAGCCAGGCTTAATAATTTTTAAGGACTTCCAGTCAAGAGGTGGTGTAGGTAAACACGGTATCGAGTCCTCCACAACCACATCAAAGTTACAACTAAACTACAGAACAATCATCATTCAAAACTGCCTGAAATCAAGCTGAATGGAAGTCCTACAACTATGGAATTAAAGAAGCAGCTGCATGAAGCCTGGTAGGAGGGGCGGAGGCACATGGGCTGGTCCCACACCCACGTGTGGCAGACAAAATCAGGAGGATACGTCGGCTGGGAAGGTCCTCCCTGAGAATTGAGGGGTCCCCATCCTACACCAGGTGCCCCGCTCAGGGTTCCAGTGCCAGGAAGAGAAGTCCCCATAACCTCTGGCTGGAAAAACCAGCGGGAACTGAGGCTCAGGGAGGCTGACGCGTCTGGAGCTTCTTAAAGGGCCTGCGCACAGACTTGTCAGACTCACCCCATCTAAGCTTGAAGGGGAGGCAGCTCGAGGGGCACCAGAGACATACAGGGAAGAACTGAGCTATTTGGCACTGGAGCGAGGCTGGAGAGGGGGCTTTCTCCGGGACAAACGTGCTGTCAGAGGCCTTTGTTCCTTTGGTGAGCCCTTCCCTGGGGTGGCAGACAGCTGGGACTCCAGCAACCTGGCTCACACTGGTAGCCCCGCCCTGGTGACTACCTGAGGCCCCGCCCTGCCCCACACAACTTTCAGGCCCACCCAAGCTGTTGCCACTTGCTTAACCATAGGATTGGCCTGTCTTGGATCCTGCTTCAGGTTTTCCTAAATTCTTTCAAACAAGCAGCATCTGGTCTCAGCTAGCCCCATAACTCTCGTTAAGTAATACACAGAAACAAACCCAGGGAGGCAGCCAAAATGAGGAGACAAAGAAACAGGTCCCAAATAAAAGAATAGAACAAAACCCCAGGAAAAGAACTAAGCGAAATGGAGATAAACAATCTAACAGATGCTGAGTTCAAAATACTGCTTATAAGGATGCTCAATGAACTCAGGGCCTCAAGGGCATATAAAAGGACCAGTCAGAAATGATGGATGCACAGTCAGAATTGAAGGAGGTATTAACTGAAATAAAGAATAATTTACACAAATTCAATAGTAGAGTACGTAAATCCAAGAAGCAAACCATCAATTTGGAATATAAGGAAGCAAAAAATGCCCAATCAGAACAGCAAAAAGAAAAAAGAATCCAAAAAAATGAGGATAGTGTAAGGAGCCTCTGGGACAACTTCAAGTGTGCCAACATTCGCATCTTGGGGGTGCCAGAAGGAGAAGAGAGAGAACAAGAAATTGAAAACCTGTTTGAAACAATAATGGCAGAAAACTTTCCTAACTTGGTCAAGGGAACAGACATACAAGTCCAGGAAGCACAGAGAGTCCCAAACAAGATGAACCCCAAGAGGCCCACACCAAGACACATCATCATCAAAATGCAAAAGGTTCAAGACAAAGAGACTCTTAAAAGCAGCAAGAGAAAAGCAGTTAGTTACCTACAAGGGAGTTCCCATAAGACTGTCAGCTGATTTCTCAAAAGAAACTTTGCAGGCCAGAAGGGAGTGGCAAGAAATATTCAGAGTGATGAAAAGCAAGAACCTACAACCAAGATTACTCTATCCTACAAAGCTGTCATTTAGAATCGATGGCCATATAAAGACTTTCCCAGACAAGAAAAAGTTAAAGGAGTTCATCACCACCAAACCATTATTATATGAAATGATGAAAGGTCTTTTTGAAGAAAAAGATAAAATATATGAACAAACAAAATGACAATGAATATATATCTATCGACAATGGCATCTACAAACAAAATGAACAGGCAGAGCAGAAACATTCTCATAGATACAGCGAACATTTTGTTGGTTGCCAGATGGGAGGGGGCTTGGGGGAATGGGTGAAAAAGGTGAGAGGATTAAGAAGTACAAATTCATTGCTAGACTGAACAAACCTCAAAGGGAAAGGGGTTGGGGGGTGGGAAGAAATAAACCAAAGAACTTATATGCATAACCAATGGACACAGACAATAGTGTGTGAAAAGGCGGGAGGGGGGCGGGAGTGGGGAGGAGGGTGTCAATGGGGGAAAAATGAGGAACATCTGTAATACATTCAACAATAAAGATTTAAAAATATATTTTTTAAAAGAAAAAAATAACAATTAGTCACATGCCTAACATCAGAGTAAGTTCAATAAATATTCACTTTATACCTATCAGCCTCATCAGACCAAGTATTATACCCATTTGTATAATTATATCCATCTGTTATATGCTTATAAGTAAAAACACTACACATTTCCATTTATTTTTCTCATCCATATAGGCAAAATTGTAGTAATATTTTACTAGTATTTTCTTTGTAAATAACTATACTTGTTACAGCATTTTAAGTTGTTCTTTGTAATGACATTCTTTTTTAAAAAAATTTTTTCTTTATTTTATTTTATTTTTTTAGAGAGAGAGAAAGGAAGAGGGAGAGATAGAAACATTGATGAGGGAGAACATCAGTTGGCTACCTCCTGCATGCCCCCCACTGGGGATCAGGTCCACAACCTGGGCTTGTGCCTGGACAGGGAATCAAATAGGCGACCTCTTGGTACACGGGTCAATGCTCAACCAGCCGGGTCATAATGACATTCTTATTTCAAATTTGCATAATGTATCAATGAAGATGATTTATTAATAATCAGACTAAGAAATTAGCTTATATTTAGGACATCATGATTTAGAGTAATAAAAAGCAGAATTATATACAATTTTCACATAACTATGAAGCATTAATGACTCCCACTATAGAAGTCTAAAAATGAACGTTCATCATAATGAATTATATAATTATGTAGTCACAGGTAAAGGACAATTAAGTCTATTGAAAGGTTCTGCCTACTCTTTCCACCCACCTTGTCTATTAAAATTAAGTACTATGACTTTTAACACCATCTCTGGAAATAGTTAGAAATTTATGCTCAGGATATAAAAATTGACTCCTGAATTTTAATTCATCTCAGAGAGCATTCTAAACTCCAAATAAATTTTTTTATTTTTATTATTTTTTTATGTAACTTATTTTTATTGTTGAATGTATTACAGATGTCTCCTTTTTTTTCCCCATTGACCCCCCCTCCTCCCCTATTTTTATTTAAAAAAAAATTTTTTTCTTTATTGATTTTAGAGAGAGAAGAAGGGAGAAGGAGAAAAAGATAGAAACATCGATGAGAGAGAACATCGATCAACCACCTCCTGCATGTCTCCCACTGGGGATTGGGCCCACACCTGGGCATGTGCCATGGCTCAGTGTTCAACCACTGAGCCACACTGGCCGGGCTCCAAATAAATTTTAAAAAGAAGAACCTATTTCTCTCTGATAGCTACATAGACTACCCATTCCCAGTTGTAAATACGTTTTTCATTTCAATTTCATAAGAGTGTATAAAAAGCTGTTTATCACAATTATGTTAACATAGGAGACACAGAACAAATAATCCCTTTAATTTCCAAAGTTGTAACTATAATGCAAAGAAATTATGCCTTACTTTTTAAAAGATATGTTTTGTTTTGTTTTTAGTTTAGAGAAAAAGAGAAGAATGGAGAGGGAGAGAGAGGGAAATATCGATGGGTTGCCTCCTGTCCATACCCCCATTTTAGTGCACGGGACAACACTCAACCAATTGAACCACACTGGCCAGGGCTACCTTTTTTTTTAAACAAACTTTCGCTTTTTTTCCTCAACCATATGAGATTATTGAAATCATACTTCTGTAGTTCTTTCTTGATAAAACCAAATCTATAGTTTTACTACAGACTGTCCAAATGACTTTTATGCCTATATCTGTAAACATGTAAAAGATTACATATTACTAATATAGATTATCCAGTTAGCTTTGTCCGACCTCTATTTATACATCTATAAACTTTCTGAGAGGTCACAGTAATTCAATTTATATAAACCAGATTGTAACATTGTCTTTTAATTTAATAAACATCCTCTTTCAATTTAATATGTTACTAAGTTTTATTCAGTCGAAGGCCCATCCTGTTTACAAAATAATTATCAAGTGTCTGTATGTTACTTCACCTCTTTGCTGAAATGAATTAAAAAGCCAGCAAGAGGCCTCACCCAATAAACTAACATGTTTCAAAGCTGTCATTTCTGCTGTTCTCTCCTGGGAGTGAAGTTGCCATGCATGCTTACAGCATGATCAGGTAGCACACCTCCCAACAATGACAGATCCTACCTAGATGCCTCCTACCAAGTCGCCTAGGTATTTAGTGTCCCTTACCCCTCCAGGGCACTGGTGCCCAAGGACGACAAGGTGGAAAAAGAAAGCACCTACCCTTATGTTCCAAAAACATCTATTCAGAGATGAATAAAAGGAGCTACAAAACGGTTATTCTTGGGAGCATTTGAGATCTTGCTCCCTCAGAATATGTCATCAGTTTGGCTCAAATAAACTCATAAAAATGCTCAAGAAACAAACAAACAAAATCTGTTCATTGCATTTCTGTCAAGTTCATCTCTCTGTTTTGGGCTCTCTTGATATTCTCCCCTAGTTGTTTTCAGTCAATTCCTGTGGGAGCCTTACTTTTGTCTGGTATTGTTACATGTACAGCTGAAACCAGACTCAGTCTGACTTCCCTCGCAATACCCTCCTGGAAATGGACTAGGTTGGCACACCTCTATTTAAGACTTCATCTTTGAATGGCAACTCTTTTCCAGAGATGGCCAAAGACTTCACCCCTGGTGGTCCCACATTGTTTTGTTTTGTTTTGTTTTAATTTTTTTTTTTTTATCCTCACCCAAGGATATTTTTCCATTTTTTGTACAGATAGAGTGGGAGGGAGAGAGAGGAAGGGAGAGAGAGTGAGAAACATCGACGTGAAGGGACACATCGAGTGGCTGCCACCCGCAGGACCAACCAGGGCCGGGGACAAACTGCAACCGAAGTACGTGCCCTTAGCGGAAACCGAACCCGGGTCTCTCCGGACCGCAGGCCGACGCTCTAACCGCTGAGCCAAACTGGCCAGGGCCCCACATTGTTGATTACGTCCCACTAACTTCATTTATCTGTCAACCAGTAGTCTTGGACTTGACATCATTTACATCCTGACAATCCTTCCTTAAATTATTACAAAAGTAGTATGCCATATGAATACAATGATCTAAACTAAGAAGAGAGAAAATTTTAGAAGAAAATGACATTTATTCAACAAATAAAGGCAAGGAAAAACAAAGGAAGGCGCTGTTAAAGATTAAAATAAACTCATTAGATATATCAATTAAATGTAATTCATGGACCTTTTTAGATTCTAATTCAAACAGAGCACTTTTATACAAATACATCAGTGAGATAATGAGAGAAATTTTAATACTGACTAGATGGTACATGATATTAAGGAATTATACTGTCTTAGATATGATTGTTTGTTTAAATGTCTCATTTCTTGGAGACACATACTTTAAATTATAACTGGCCTCTGCTTTAGAAAAAAAAAGAACTTCAAAATATATTCGTTTCTTTTCTCCACCTGTAGGTCAGATCTGTGGGAATGTACTCTACTACTATTTGTTACTTTCTACCCTAAGCCAAATATAGTAATCATTCCCTCCTTATCATGTCAATGCTTTTTGTTAGTAAAAGTATTCAGTTCAAAAGCAACTCATGCTACCAGTTATTTGCTCCAAACTTCTATTAAGCCCTTGTAAAAGCTAATATCATGTGACCTATGGTAAATAAATTAGATTGAGCATGTTAACATGTTCAAATTTATATAAAGCTTTTCGCAAATGCAGATTACGCTAGAGATGGCAAGAAGCAGATGTACTGCTCTCCTTGGCATTCACATGATTCAGCTACAAATAGAATTTGAACAGATTCCAAATACACAACTGTCAAATTCATAAAAAGTAGCAAAAAATATCAAGTAAAAGTTCAGGCTTTGCCTTGAATAACACTGACTGTTATCTGGAGAAAAAAAAATCAAAAGTGTTCAATTAATGTTGTATTTAGTGCTAATATTTGACAAGGACTAAGTACTTTCATTTCATTCATAGATGTTCCCATCTGGTTAATAGTGATAATTCAGACACTATTATAGTTAGTATTGCTCTTATGTACAAAGAAGACATGGGCATAACCTCAGGTCATGAAAGCAGATTTATTTAAGAATCTATACAATCCCAAATTCAAATATCAGGATCTCACATGTGATGTGAGAATGAAAGCCACTTCTTTAGCAACCAGGAGCTAGACTCAATTTCAGAGTTGTCTTTACCATTCAAGTAAGACTTCCAACCAGACCTTCTCTTACAACACCCAGAGTCAACAATCTAAGCCAATTCACTCTTGCCAAACTTATTAAGCACAATAAATCAAAGTAAAAACAAAATTTATCTCTAAGTACAATACAGTAATGCATGCATTTCCTTATTCTTCTGCCTTCACAGTGTTACTTAGCAACACAGAACATCTTATCTATAATTTTTATAAAAGTAAAAATGGCTTTTTGAATGCCAGTGTCTTTTAAATATGTTAGAGGTAATCCGGCCAGTGTGGCTCAGTAGGTGAGCATCAACCCATGCACCAGGAGGTCGCTGGTTCGATTCCCAGTCAGGACACATGCCCAGGTTGTGGGCCTGATCCCCAGTGGGG
This sequence comes from Molossus molossus, assembly GCF_014108415.1. NCBI lineage: Eukaryota > Metazoa > Chordata > Mammalia > Chiroptera > Molossidae > Molossus > Molossus molossus. The sequence continues at coordinate 57,469,055 of NW_023425345.1, read as the reverse complement.
GGCACGAAGGAGGTGGCCAATCGATGTTCTCTTTCATCGATGTTTCTATCTCTCTCTCCCTCTCTCTTCCTCTCTCTCTCAAATTAATAAAGGATAAAAATTAAAATAAATAAATAAATATGATAGAGGTAAAGACAATGGATTCAAGTCTAAAATACTTTTAATATATTTTAAAATAGCATCTTTTGTGCTACTTGCTTGATGCACAATTATCGATGTTTATACTGTTAACTGAATTAATGATATGGCAGTCTCATCCCTATTTTATAAAGTTGTGACTAAAAATAATTTGTGTAGCATTACTTTGACACTGTACAGATGTTTAGTTTTCCTTCAAACATAAACCTCAAGCTTTAACACCTGTTGAAAACCTCTACACTAGTCAATAAGTTTAATGAGAATTGCAAAATCATTCTAATTCCATTATTCCTTTTATATTCTGACTTTCTTAGGTAAACTAGAGCTTGCCTTATTATCTGGAACTATCTGGTTACCTTGAAATATGGTTCCTACAGCAAAGGAAAAATAAATAGCAATCCTTTATTTTCAGTTACCAATTTTTACAGTACAGATATTTTGAAGACTAATAGGAAAACCTGAATTTGGCTTTTAGATAGATGAAAAATTATTGACTTGGAAAGGTAGCAATTGTTAAATTAAAAAAGTAAATAGATTACAAAGCTGCACATTGAATATGATACTACTTTGGTTTAAAATACATATTTATATATATAGGGGAAATTAAAGATATACAATAAGCTGTTAACAGTGATAATCTCTGGATAGGGAATACAATTGTTTTTATTTTCCTATTTTGCTTATATTTAGTTTCTGATTTTCTACCGTGCATACACTACATTAGTAATAACCAAAAACTATATTTAAAAAAAAAAATCACTATTTTCCACTGAGCCCACATATAGCTTCTGAATCATCAACACAAGCCTGCATATTTCAGCATGGGAGGCTGCCAGAGGACCAGCCCAGGTGGTTACTTTAGCAAAACCTCTCATTTTGCCTATGCATCTTACACCTGGCTCATAAGGGCTACCACAGCACTATATTCACATAACCTTTTCATTTTGGCGGTCATCACCAATTGGCAACTTCTTTGTATGTCTCAATTCTCTTTTTCTTTAGTTTTTATGTCACCATATTCTCTTAGTGTTCCTCGTGCCTTTCTGACTACTCCTCATTCTCCTTTGCAAGTTTATCTTTATTTCATTAATTGCCCCCAAATTCCATACTTAGACCTCTTATCTTTTCACTCTATATCTTCTTCCTAGAAAAAAAGAGGTGAAAATGAATCTTGTGTTCTTATTCTTTTTAATCTACCAACTATATCTCTGGTCTATTCTTCTCTCTTAAGCAACGTGATCATATATTTAATTACTAATGATTATAATGTCTAGTGAGATGTTTCACCACAATATATCTAAAACTAAGTCATCATCTCTATGCATTAATTTTTCAATAGTTATTGAGTGACTTCTGAGAGTCAAATTATACTAGGAACTAAAGAATCAACATCATTAAAATGTCCATACTACCCAAAGTAATCTACAAATTCAATGTAATCTCTATTAAAATACCAATGGCATATTTCACAGATTAGGAAAAAATACTCCAAAAGTTTATATGGAACCAAAAAAGACCCAGAATAGCTACAGCAATATTTAAAAAAGAAGAACAAAGTGGGAAGGATCACAATACCAGATATCAAGTTATATTATAAAGTCATAGTAATCAAAACAGCCTGGTACTGGCACAAGAACAAACATAGAGATCAATGGAATAGAACAGAGAACCCAGAAATTGACCCAAGACAGTATGTGCAATTAATATTCGACAAAGGAGGCTTTTTAAGAAGATCGCTGTAGCTGCTCCTTAGAGGGCTGGAAGAGGCTATCAGGGCTAAAGTCCAGTCAAGAGCTATATGTGGCCAAAACTAGGATGGAGCTATACTTTGGAGAAAGACTTACAGTGGAACCTTGGTTCCAAAACTTCATTTTTTTTGGAAGGCTGTTTGAAAGCCAAAGCATTTTTTCCCATAAGAAATAATGAAAATTGAATTAATCCATTCTACACCTCCAAAATAATTCCCTGTTTTAACCTTTCTTATATACAGTACATGCCTAATTTACTGTTTAATCTGTAAACATTTTAAAAACAAAAAAGACATGCAATGTAAATAAAAATTTAACCAAAATGAAATGAAGTGTACAATAAAACATGAAAATTTAATAGGGATAATAATAAGCAGCAAAAATACACAAAAGTATTCACACACAATTTCCTGAGCTATTAGCAGTGAACTGACTCATACTCGAGCATTCTCTCCTTTGTTTGTTGCCTGAGAGATGAGTGCTTGATCATACAGGTATCAATCAGCATGACAGGGTTGTTGGGTTGAGAAGCAACTTGTGCCCTGGCCGGTTTGGCTCAGCGGTTAGAGCGTCGGCCTGCGGTCCCAAGAAGCAACTTGTTTGATATGGGAGAAGTTTGAAAACTGAGGTTTGACTTAATAGGATTATTGTTGTTGTTTAATCCGCACTTGAGGACATGTTTTTATTGCTTTTTAGAGAGAGGAAGGGAGAGAGAGAGAAAATAAGAGAGAGAGAGAGGCGTTGATGTGAGAGAGAGAAACATCAATAGGTTGCCTCCTGTATGTGCCCTGACCAGTAATTGAACCCGAAATCTTTTAGAGTACAGGAAGACACTCCAATCAACTGAGCCACCCAGCCAGGGCAATTAGTTTTGATATTAGTTTCATTTTGGGTTTGAAGAAAAAGTAAGAAAATAATAATAAATGTATCTATTAATATTTACTTTGATCTTAGAATGTTTTGTGAAATAGCAGAATCCTAGAATAACTACCAAAAAAGGCCATGTTTACTATATTTTCAATAACACAAAAAGTTTTTCAAACAAAATTCAGTAGTTATAAAACACATAGATTTTTACAAAGAACCTTGTAGACTAAAAAACAACCAAACCAATCTGCTACATATAGGCCTTAGACTGTGGTTTTATAATCTGTCTACTTAGGAGAGTGTTCTAATCATCTTCACGAATTCAGTGCTGTGGGCATGGTGGCTGGACATTAATTATCATTTTAGAAAGAATTCAGTTCTGCACAACTGAGAATGCTGAATCTTTCATTTTAATCTGGTCTCCTGTACAAGATGCTAATTCTAAAATATTTTGTTGCCCCCTGCTGGTCACGTAATTTTAGAACTCCTAAAAATATGTAGTCCTCAGTAGATTGCCTATGATGACAAACTTCTAAAAAGATGCTTTGAACTTTTTCATCAAATGATTCACAATGGATTTCTTGTGCTCAACTGACACATGTAAGTAACTGAACCCACAATTCTTCTTACACAATTCTCTGTCATATTTTATGTCTCTTCAAATCCTTTCATAACCATGTGGGAATAATTTATTAAATTGAAAGGGGGAAAACTGACTTGTTCAAAAATCTTAAAAATTGTATTTTTATCCTGTCTCTCCTTCCACCTCCCTGTTTAATCTTGGACAAGACACTTTCAATTGTTGATAACTATTTCCTCATCTATAGTATGAAGTAGAATTGACATTCCCTAAACTGCATATATTTAAAAGATAATTTGATACGTTTTGACGTATCTATCCAATGGTGAAACTCATACCACTACAATCAAGGTCATGAAAATATTTGTCACTCTCTAAAGTTTGTGTGTGCCATTTTGTATTTCTTTCCTCCTGCCCCTCCCAGCCCTCTCCTATCCTTCAGTAACCACTGATAGGCTTTCTGTCACTATAAATTCGTTTGTGTTTTTGAGAGAAGAACATAAATGTTAAGCTAACTAGGATAAGAAACTAAAATGAGATAGGGAAAAACTTGAACATTTAACATTTTTAAATGTTAAAAATAATTTTTACTTTTTTTTTTTTTTTTTTTTTGAGATTTCCTGTCTTGAAGCCTGAAGTAGCAAAATGATGCTATGGTTCAAGACCTTAACTTTAGAGTCAGCAGACAGGAACTTGGGTCTTGGCTCTGTCATTTACAAGCTGTGTGACCTTGGGCAAGTTACACAACATCCTGAGGTTAAGTTTCCTCATACTTAGGAGAAAGGATAATAATAGCATTTATCCTCATAAAAATGTTGTGAAATTTGATGCAAAGCAATTAGCTCAGTGCTGGGCCTGTACATACAATACACCCAACCAAATGGTAGCCACCTGTTTTTAGACAGTTCAAAGAGAAGCCATCCAATGTTAAGAAAAGGAAATGAGAACTCTGACCATGTAGCCAGCTTAATCTTTTTTAAAAAATACACTTTTATTGATTTTTTTAGAGAGAGAGAGATAGAAACATTGATGTTAGAGCAAAACATCAATTGGCTGCCTCCTGCATGCCCCCTACTGGGGATCGAGCCCACAACCCAGGCATGTGCCCTGACAGGGAATCAAACCAGGACCTCTCAGTACATGGGAGGATGCTCAATCCACCGAGCCACGACAGCTGGGCTCTAGTTTAATCTTAAGGCAATCATTTTAGACATTTTATGTGAGGAGTATAATAATTCACTATGCTGGGTGACTGACTCAAGTCCTTTTCCTAAGCACCCACTCGTTTTCCTTCCTAGCCAGACATGGCTTTCCTCAAACTCTTTTCCCATGTGTCATGGTTTCTCTTTCTTTGTGATTCCATCTTTGCCCCCACCCCCAAACATATGACCTGACATCTCATTTCGCCTCTATGATTTAACAAATACCTTGGCCAAAATAGAGTGAGTGATGGTTACTCTACCAGAGTAGAGTGAATGGTAGTCACCACTTAAAGTGACATGAAGATAGAGATAACTGAAGGAACTGGTGTTTTGTGATAAATGTTCTTTAATCTTTTTTTCCTTCATATTCAAATACTTCTGTTCTTCTGTGCTTTTTTTTTTAAGCTGTCAAGCTCTGCCAGGTTGATATTTTATGAAGTTCTCTCTCTACAATGGACTAATTGAACTCCACTTGCCAGCCTAGTCCAATCTAGTATCTAGCAAAAGTTCTGGCTTTATAAATGAGAGTTAAGATACTGTATCTTGGAATTCTTTTGTATGCTTTCTTCCATGAAGTTGCTTCATTAAAGGTAGTGTAGGGAAATTTTATGGGAAACGGGATGTGGGTGGAATTCTGTGGGGTGAACTTTCTGCTTACCATCCTTCCTATTTTGTAATGTACCATTTATACAGGTTTATTCACTCGTTCTATCTTAACCTGAACTCCTACCAGAAATTAGAGCCTGAGACAATAACTTGTGTGCAGGTAGTTGATTTGGGGAAGGGATCCTAGTGAATAAGAGTGGAGAACTAGGAAACTAAAACATAGAAGGAAGGAAAGCCAGTTCAAGAGTACATTATCAATTTAAGTGTTGCTGTAGGAAACTAGGCCTTGTTTTTCTAGATCTTTGATTAGTTGCTTAGAATTCATCCAGAATTGTCTGCCCAAATGAAGAAGAGGGGAGTATTTATCCACTGGTTTCTATTCCCCATTGTAGAATGTGGCAGACAGACCTAAGATAGCTCCCAGTGATCTCTGCCTTCTGGTATTAATATTCTTCTTTAAGCTTCTATCCCTGATTGTAGGTAGAGCCGTGAATTGCTTCCAACCAATAGAACATGGCAAAGGTAATGGGATATTACTCCCATAATTACCTTATATTATATGGCTGATGGGATGGGAAACGTCATCCCCATCATTATGTGACGCTATCTAAGAAACCACCCTGCTAGCAGAATTGTTTTGTCTCACTTTCCTGCTGGCTTTGAAGAAGGACGCTGCTATACTGTGAACTGTGTATGGAGAGGACCATGTGGCAAGGAACTCAGATGGCCTCTCGAAGCTGAGGACAGCCTCTGGAAGATAGCCAGAAGAAATCTCTGAAGCTCTCAACCCTACAACTGCAAGGGAATGAATTATTCCAACAAGCTGAGAGAGTTTGGAAGCAGATTCTTCTTCATTCAAGCCTCCAGATAGGAACACAGTCCAGCTGACACATTTGATGTAGCCTGGGGAGGCCCAGATATGGAAACCCCAACTAAGCTGTGCCCAGACTTTTCACCAACAGAAACAGAGATAATGAATATGTGTTGTTTTAAGCTGCTAAATTTATGGGATTTGTTACGCAGAAATAGAAAACCAATACAGATTTTGGTACCTAGAAGTGAGGTGCTATTATAACAAATACCTAAAAATGTGTCTGTGGTTTTGGAACTGAGCAGTCAGTGGAGGCTAGAAGAATGATAAAGAGCATGATAGAGAAAGCCTAAATCACCACGACCAGATTATCAGTGGAAATGTGGACACTGAGGACACTGCTATGGAGGATTCAGAAGGAAGTAGGGGACATGTTAGTGGAGACTAGAGGAAAAGGAATCCTTGTTTTGTAGTTGCAGAAAACTTAGTGACGTTGCCTCCCACAATTATGTTGAAAGCAGAATTTGAAACTAATGAACTTGGTTATATATGTTAAGGAATGTCCAAGTGACGTGTTGAAGGAGACAACTGGTTTATTCTGGCTACTTATGGTGAAATGAAAGAAAAGAGAGACAATTTAAGGGAAGACTGTTAAACAAAAAGAGATCAGTATGTAATTATTTTGAAAATCTTCATCTTCCCAGGTGGTAAAAATATTAACACTAGGAGATAGCTTCTGGACACTGCAGGAGAGCTTACTCTAAAGAAAATGCCCAGAGATCAACTCTATGATCTTTTGTTAAACCTCAAAGAGATTCAAAGGTCAGGAAGCTTATTCATACAACGGGCCATTTCAAGACATTAAGGGTATGCCTCAGATACTCTCAATCAAGCCATTGGGCCTCTAAGAATTACAAAGGTGTTGTTTCTCAGCTTTAGGCTCTTAGCAGGAGCCAGAGATAGAGACGGGATCATTTTGAAACAATTTGTATATTGTGTGGTTTTGTCTAATGGAGTGAACCCCATTGAATACATGAAGACTCAAAGTTCTTAAGAAGTTTATTGCAACAGAAATAATACTAACTTGAAATTGAAAGGACAGAGAGAGTACAAAGCAAAAGGAGAATGTCAAACTCCCAAATTTTACTGGTAGAAAGTAGGTTGATAAACCTACTCATCTTTGCCTGTCTGGTGTGGCTCAGTGGATTTAATCCCATGGACTGAGTCATCCCATGGACCAAGAGGTCTCAGTTCGATGCCCAGTTAGGGCACATGCCTGGGTTGTAGGTTTGATCCCCAGTAGGGGGTGTACAGGAGGCAGCCGATTTATATCTCTCTTTCTTTCTCTGTCAAAAATTAATAAAAGCATTTTTTAAAAAAACAACAAAAATCTCATCTCTGAACACATGCCACCTTCTATGAAAAGGAAGGATGACTTAGAAAATTGAACCAAGAACCCAGAGGGCAAAGCCAAGGGCCATGAAAGATCATTCCCAATCTAAAGAACCTAATCAAAGAACTTTCAACATTCACTCAATTATGTTTCAAAACTGCTAAGGACCAGAGACTCCTTTTTACCTTCATTTCCCCCCTTTTTGAACTGGAATGTCTATGGCTGTTATCCTACATCTGTTTCACGTTGAATGTTGGGTATATTAGAGACAGATAACTTGTTCCTTTATTTTTACAGGTTGGTAGATAAAGAGTAATTATACCCAGGAACAATCTTTTTTTCTGAGTCCACTCAAAACTGGCAGCCTTCCAAGTCACTCCAAGTGTTGTATGTGATGGTTCACTGTGCCTCTTTCTTAGTGACAGGATGCTTCTCTCATTCTCCTCTCCAATCTCCCACTAGTCCTTTCTATTGGCTGAACCTAAACAGAAGCCAGTTGGCAAAGTATACTGAGAAATATAGTTTAACCTGGTCAGGTTCTGTGACTCAGAGTTGAGCAAGGAAAGGGCTGGGAATAATGGATGTCACAGCATCAGCTAATGACCACCACAGAATCTGAACTTAAACTGCTTATTGACACCAAGAAATGATTTTATGAGTGACATAAGATAGGGGTAGTTTTATTCTTTTACATGTGAATATCCATTTTTTCCCCCTGCACCATTTTTTCCATCAAGGGACTCTTCTTCTTGGGACAACTACTTTCCCTTTGGAATAAAAATTTCTATCCCTTATTTAAGACTGGGAGAGACAGAGAGAGATTAAATAATAAAATTAATTTAATTGAGCCCTGGCTATATGACTCATCCCATACACAAAAAAGTTGAGGGTTCAATTCCTGGTCAGAGTACACACCTAGGTTGTGGATTGTATCCCCAGTTTGGTATGTACAGGAGGCAACCAGTCATTGTTTCTCTCTCACATCAATGTTTCTATCTCTTTCTCCCTTCCTCTCTCTAAAATTAATAAAAATATATCCTAGGGTGAGGATTAGAAAGTTAAAAAATTAATTTGATTGAAATAGTACAACTTAAGAAGAACAGATATAAATAACATTCTTGAAATGTAGCTATAATAAAGTCATTAAAAATAATGAAGAGCCCTGTACAGTTTTTTTTTTTTTTTTATCCTCACCCGAGGACATTTTTCGATATTTTGTTCAGATAGAGTGAGTGGGAGAGAGAGAGAGAGAAACATCGATGTGAAAGCGACACATCGAGTGGTTGCCACCCACACGACCCAACCAGGGCTGGGGACAAACTGCAACTGAGGTACATGCCCTTAGCGGGAACCGAACCCGGGTCTCTCCGGACCGCAGGCCAACGCTCTAACCACTGAGCCAAACCGGCCAGGGCGCCCTGGACAGTTTTGCTCAGTGGTTAGAGCATCGGCCTGCAGACCAAGGAATCATGGGTTCAATTCCAGTCAAGGGCACATGCCTCAGTTGCAGTTCATCCCTGGCCTGGTCAGGTTGTGTGGGAGGCAACCAGTCAATGTGTCCCTCTCAAGTCAATGTTTCTCTCTTTCTCTCTTCCTCTCTCTCCCTCCCTCCCTCCCTCTCTCCTTCCCTCTCTCCCTCCCTTCCACTCTATCTGAAGATAAATGTAAAAATATCCTCGAGTAAGAATTAAAAAACATAATAATTATAAAAAAAATAATGAAGAGCTAGGTGAGTTCCTGAGAAACCACTTTAAATTTAGGAACACTGCAGAGAACACCCTTAACAGCAAGTCTGAGCATTCAAATGTGAAGGTCTTCCTTTACATAAGGAAAGACAGAGTACGACAAATCTCGGAAATTAACATTATGGTTGGATGGTCCCACAGAGTGAAATGAGAAGAAATCCAAGAAAGACATGTCTGTGCTACACCTTTCCATGTGCTGCCTGGCACTTGGTGAGTGCTCAATAATTTTACGTCCCTTTTCCTTTTCCACACATCTTATTTTGTTTACTCTAAGTATTAAAAAGAAAACCCCCCAAAATAAACTGTTATCATTCTCTTTGTATTGGTATACAGGAATCTTTACTCGTGGAAGCTAAGAATGATGGGATAATTTGGAAGCTCAGTCACTCTAACTTGAATATTCTGGGTTTTCATACTCCCTATAGAAATTGATCATATGTTTCTATGGATATTCAGCTGTGAATATCTATGGATATTCTATGGATATTCTGTTTATTAAGAAGGGAATAAACTATTTACAAGTAAAGCCACATAACCTTGTATAAGTCATGTTCTTGTGCCTTTATTTCAGGTTCCTTCATTCTGTGAATAGGAAAGGTGAGGAAATCAATGACTGAGTAATTTAGGAGAAACACAGACCTCATGTTCTCCAATGAAGAGTAGGAAGAATAACTCTCTAATTAGTACAGCTGAATTGTTTTCCCCTCAGTTAGTGTCTGACAAGAATTCTAGAAACTAGGAACATTTCCTTACTACATTAAATTGAGACCCTTACAAAATCAGAGCCCTGTATATTATGAGATGATTGAATAAGCATCCTAAACTCCTTTACATAATCATCTGTCAGCCAGAGTATCTGCAAAACAAAATTAAAAGGACCTTTATTGGACTTCATAACTGTTAATACCAATATATCATATCTAATATCTATATTTTATTTGCTCATTCAATAAATATTTATGAATCCCCTACTATATGCCAGGCACTGGGGATATAGTATTTATAAGACAGATATGATTCTTGACTTTATAGAACTTATAGTCTCCTGGGGAAAACAGACATTCAATTAAATGAAAAATTGCATTCATTTTTGCCTGTATAACATTTTTTTAAAAAAGGAACAGATGCCTTCTGAGGTATTAAGCTGGGTGTAGGAGATGCAAAAATAGCCGTCCTCAAGGAAGTGAAAGTTGAATCTACCTGGCTGTGAATGTATTACATTAGCAAAACGTTTCCAGTTGTCACACTTAATATTCAATAATGCTGTCTCCTTTGCCTCCTAACATGATTTAACTCAAATCCCCGTTCTGTTGGAATCCCTATCTCAACCCACCTGCACCCATGATAGAACACTATCACTTCTTTCCTCTGAAGGCTAACAAGGAGCCTGTGAATTCCTCTACTAAACAGAATTTCTCTGCCATGTTGAAGCTCAGCTGACATGAAACGGGCCAATTCATTCCTGTTTCAGAAAGCAGAGGGCTGCGTTTTCTTTGATCTGTGGGTTTATGGAACCCATAAAGTCTGAAAATCCTGTTTTAGAATGCGGCACAGTAGACAACTGAACATAAAGCCCCCGAGTTAATAGCTTTATGTCTAGGACTTGTTAAGAAGAGATTTGGATTTTTTAAAAAGTGAACTCCCTCACATTTATCATTTAGGTCTCTTGACGACAATGTAACTAAAAGCAAAGGTGAGCTGATCACGCTGCTCTCAAAAAACATCAGAGGGACTATTTCTGAGTCATCAGACAAATACAATACAAACTGACATCTCTCCAGTCCACCCTTCTGAAAATAGACTAGGAAAGTCTCAAAGCACATATTTCTCCATTGAAGTATATATAAAGCTCTTAGGTTTCTGGGCCCTAATTTTGGAGCTGTATTGTCATTCTTCAAACCTATTAGCTGACAATCATTATTATAAGAAATCCAAATGCCAGGACTGATAATGGTTCTACTAAAACTGCAACAGTTTGAGCTATATTACTTTTATATAATAATTTTAATAATAATAACCTTCTTAAAAGTCACTTGAGCTCTTCCAATTAAAAGAAAAGAAAAACATAAAACTTAAATAGGCTTTCCTAAAAGATTCTATGGTCTCCCAAATTTCAAAATGTGTATTTATGTAAAATAATTTTTTTAAAAACAAGTATTTCATAAAATGCCCCTTAAAAAAAAAAGTTGGTGTAATTGAGAGAAAAGAGATATATGCATGATGGGCTAGTAACTAGTTTTCTGAACAACAAAACAAAACAAAACTTTGATTTAAACTTTTCATTCTTATTTTTTAGTATAAATACGTCTACCGTGGCCAATTTCAAGCTATCAACCTAAAATCACTGAACATAAATTTGGGAAGAAATGTGCTCTTCTGAGCCTGTGTAAGTCAATTCCAGCACAGACTGGCTGTTACCTGGGTTAGGTGTAGGGATGTCAATTTCTTTTCTGTTAAAGAGCCCAAACACTCCATCCTCTCTGATGTAGTTCCCAGAAAATATGGTTTCTGACATTATACTTACGCTTGGTATTATTACTTTATAAAACTAAAGGTTCATTTTATAAACCTTTTCAAAGCTGCACGCTTTGATGTGATTTCGTTTTAAAGCAACCAATTTTCCCGAATGAGAAACATAAATAAAGATGTATACGTTTGTTAGTAAGACGAAGATATTAAAAAGCTTTGTGTTCTTCATCTTGGCAGTTACTGGAGGTATATGTGTAGCACTCGCCAAGACTGTCCAGCAGATGGCAGGCATTTCACGGCGACCTTACAAATAAAGCACATCATTTCTGTAAGGCTGAACAATCATTTTTGAAGACACTAAAGAAAATAAAAGCATATCCGATTAAACAAAACCAAATGGAGAAGCACATTTACAATGTGAATTGTACTCTTAATGTTTTTCTTCCCTTCAGCACACACTTCTTTTTGGGGTTCCAGAGGGCATTATCCAAAAGCCCCTTCCTGATATTTTCATTCATGGAAACATCAGCATTTGAACATATCTAAAACTAGACTTTTGATCATTCCCTCCTCTCCAATTCCACTTCTCTTTCAGCCTTTACTTCCAACTACTCATCCCAGAAACCCGGAAATCATCCTTGATCATTTTACTTTTCTTACCTTCTATAGCTAATCCATCATCAGATCCCATTGATTCTTGTCTATCGTCTTTCCTCAGGATTACTGCACCATAGCCTCCTAGCTCATCTCCCTTCTGTTTTGTACACAACAAAAACAGAATTGTTTTAAAAATATAAATCAGAACATGTTATTATTCTTTTGTTTCAATCCTCCAATGACTTCCATCAATGTAAAGAAAAACTTTTTTTCTTTCACTGTTTTCGTCTATTCCTTTAAAGTAATTAACTTTTTATTTCCTATAGCAAAGTCCCAGAATAAACTAGTAAATGAAAGTGGATAAAAGCAAAAGCAATAGACCACAATATCCCGCTAGAGACAGCTACTTGGTTCTGTAGTGCAGTGCGGATGCTTGAAACAGAAAATAAGCTATTATTTTAGTGTCCTCAGGGTCATGATCTACATTCCATGTACCATGGGGAAATTATCTGCTTGTCTACCTCAGGGAGGTCAAACACAGGTCTTGGAATTGTATTTTGAAGGTATAAACGTCTCTTGAGAGAAATTTTGACAGGAAATTTGAGATGATGGTTAGATCTGAAGACAATAATATTAGTGTTTCTGACTAGAAAATGTAGAGCTAAATCTGCCTCAGTCCCTTGGAAGGATTCTTCAGTGTTTCAGCTATCTATAGCTGTGGAACAAACCACCCCAATGCAGTAGCATAGAACAAGAGTCTATTTTTTATTATTACCTCTCATGGTTCTGGGGGCTGATGGGACTCCACTAAGCCGTCTCGTGGTTTCAGTGAGACTGTGGCTGAGTCATCTTGAGGCTTCTTTATCCATATGTGCACAGGAAGATGTGGGCTTTTGGCTGGGACCGTGGCCAGAATATGTACACATGGCTTTTCTGTGGGTCCTGAGGTTTCTCAAAAAAACTGATCAGTTTGGGAGCATAAAGGTCTAGCCATCTTGACCCAACTTGTGACAGCTCTGAAGGCTCATTCCAGCTCTAGAGCTCCCTGTGGTGTCATCCAAGGCTGTCACTGGTGCTGAATCACAGCTTGACTTCTCTCTGTTCATTTCTGTTCCCTTCCCTTCCCTTCCCTTCCCTTCCCTTCCCTTCCCTTCCCTTCCCTTCCTTCGCTTCTCCGGGTGCTAACCCAAGGCACTTCTTAATGAACTTCATGCACACTAACTCAGAGTTGGCTCCTGGGGAACCCAGCTTGCAACAACACGGGGACTGCAAATTCAGTAGGAAAGGCTCACTAGTGAGAGCTAAATGAGGTATACATAGGAGGCCAGTCGGTATTAGTGCCAGAGTGTCCATTTGGGCACAGTTGGAAGCAGCACTCCTCTGTGTGTGTGTGTGTGTGTGTGTGTGTGTGTGTGTTTGAGGATTTGGAATATTGAGTGCGGGGGAGGGAATTCACTTCGGGGACTTATTTTGAAGTTGCTGTATACAAGTGCACTATGACTCAGATTACACTGTAGGGCTTGTCTGGGCACCTGATGGAGCTATGGGAATGAGAACAAAAGTTTCTGCATGCATATCCACACCCCCCACCCCACCCTAGCCACACTGAGGATGGCCATCGAAGGTTGACGAAAGAGTTGTGGCACACTCTGGAAAGTCTTGGAAAGCCCTGAGGCACGTAGCATTGTGGTTGGTGCTTTGTGGCCAAAGACAGCAAGAGGATAAGGGGGGGGGGGGGGGGTTGAGCCTGCAGTGGCAGGCTGTTGAGGGCACTCATGGCCTGATCTAAGAATGTCCTGTAGGAAGATTCACTTAATGATTTTAATAAGTTTGTTAGAGCTTGTTTGGGAATTAACCTAAACGCAGAGCTTCAAAACCCATTATCTCTCAAATGTTGGCATGGTTTACTCCCTTCATTCCCTTTAGATTTTTGTCAAACATCACCTTTTCAAAAACACTTCCTTGACTAGGCACTCTACTTTAACCAGCACCTCTTTCATCTCCCTCTTTACACTGCTTTTATTTTTTTATATTGTTTATTGCCACCTGACAATTTGATGTATTTATTTGTTTATTGACTGTTTCTCCCACTAGAATATAATCTCTGGAAGGGGAAGACACTTGTCTATTTTGTTGATCACTGTATGCTACACACCAGACAATAGCAAGAACTTAATAGATATTTGTTGATTAATAAATGAATGGGCATTTTCTTGAGTAATCAAAATTTCTCCAATTCTCTATATATTGGCGGAATTCCAAACATTCCCATAGATGAAAAGCATAGGCAATAACAATTTGTTGTTGTTGTTAATCCTCACCCAAGGAATTTTTTTAAATTAATTTTTAGAGTGGAAGGGAAGGAGGGGGAGAGAGAGAGAGAAACATCAATGTGAGAGAGGCACATTGATTGTCTCCCACATGACCCCAACCTGGCCCGGGATCGAACCTGCAATCCAGGCATGTGCCTTTGACCGAAGTTGAACCCGTGACCCTTCAGTCCATGGGCCGACACTCTAACCACTAAGCCAAACCAGCCAGGGCAGGCAATAGCAATTTTTTACTGAATGGTTTCCTAAATGTTTTTTTATTTCAGATCTGTGGAATTTAGAAAAAAAGATTACTCAGATAAAATAGATAGAAGAAAATAGATCACTCTGATAAAAATCAAACACCAGTACTCAAACTGGTAAATTAAAAAATGCCACTTCTACCCCATTTCTCTCCCCGTCCCCTTTTTTTAAGTGAAAGGAAAGTTTATTTGAAAATAGACTCCTCGCAGTGGGGAGGGGACCCAAGTGGGTTGCCCCCATTTCTCTCCCTTGGTTCTCCTAATTAAACAAGATAAAATCAGTACTTACCTATGCTTATCAGCTTGAAAACACACTTTTAATTTTATCGTAGAGAGTTGACGTGGGTCAGAATTACACATTAGCATATAAACTTGTATTTCCCAAATAAATCAGTTGAAACAGGAACATAAGTTTATTTGAGTGGGGCTGTCACTGCTGTGCTAAAAACCAAACCATCACACATAAGCACTGATAATAAGCCTGAAATGTATTGATATAGACACATTATATATGTGATCGGGTGACTTTACCTGTGAAAGGTATAAATGCAATAACCCTGGATAGAGTAATTTTTCAAAAAATTTGCCTGTGAGTTGGAGAAGCATCTGTAGAATATCTGCTGTACCCAGTTCTCCAGCTTCCTGGGAACCGCCCTCTTTCTCCATTTTTTGAGAATTTGGTGCTCATCTTCCTCCTCCATATAAAGCTATATTCTTCCTAAACTGTGATGCTCTTCCCCTCTCTCAGGGATAAGATACTCAGCCTGGGGATCAAGCTGGACTCACGGCCCTCTGGAGGAGACAGATGGAGACTTGGCAAGGGGACCAGGATGGGGTGGAGAGCCTCTCCTGATTTCCCAGTGCTGCTCCGGCCCTGGTTCCAGTCGGCTGTGGAGGTCCTGCTCCACCTCTGCCCTTGGGTTCTGAGGGACAATCTGCTTCCTCACAATAAGTTCCCCCTCCCCCCTTTATGCAGCTCAGTTGTGTCTCTATTATTTGCCACCAAAGGTTCTAACAAACATGCTTTTCTTTAGAAGTTTAGGTTTCTCGGGCCTGCCCTTTGCTAACTACTCCTGAACATTTTCAGAAAAGCAAAGAGGGGGCTTTCTTTTCCCCTTACAGAGAAGCAGACAGTATTCAGCAGCATAAAAGTATTTCTTATAGGTATGTAAGATATATAATCCTGTACTGTTTTCTGTCCTAATATAACTCTCTCTGAAAGATATTTGTACAAAGGCGTCTTAAAGACAGCCAGACTTGAGGAGAAATTGTCACTGTGTCCTCTGAAAGGTTCCCTACGACCTCCAACAATCTGTGATTCTAATTAGTTATCTTAATAATTTGCTAGTAATTGTATTAAAACTGACATCTCTCCTTTTGAAAGGTAATTAAATGTTTGTGAGGTTTCTTTGTGAAGCCAGAAGAGAGTTTTAGAATGCCCTTTTCCTCCTTTGTGCACAATAAATAGCACAACCATCACTCTTGGTTTCTTTATTAAAACAAATAGGTGAGAGATTTTGTATCTTTAACAGGGACCCCTCAGGGCTGCAGCTACTTTCCATTTCAAACCCATTCTTATTGTTATCACCCAATTTATTTTCATTAACTGATACTATAATACTGGTAAAAAGTATTTGAATTCCATGGGTCTTTATTTCCTACTACTTCCCAAACAATATTAAAAGATGAGGATTTTGTCTGGCTGGTGTGGCTCAGTGGGTGAGTGTCAACCCATGCAGCAAGAGGTCGCCGGTTCATTCCCGGTCCAGGGCACATGCCCAGGTTGTGGGCCCAATCCCCATTGGGGGATTGCAGGAGGTGGCCAATCGATGTTCTCTCTCATTGATGTTTCTCTCTCTCTCTCTCAAATTAATAAAGGAAAAAAAAATTTTTAACAGATGAGGGTTTTTATTTCTGTAGTATAAACTTACTGCTTATCAGAATCCTAGGGGACTGAGCATGACTGCTGGTGGAAGGAAAAATAATTTGATTTCTGTGGTCTCTTAGGGAAGCAGAAAATGCTCTGTAAAATCATTTTGTGAGAAAAGCAAGCTTACTTTTGGGTGCATGTTCAAATAATATTTATCCTATCTTGTGTGTGTGAATGGTATCTCTTGAATCTGATAGGTCTGCTTGGTTCTATGGTTGTTCGATACACAGTCCAGGTCTGGACAACACAAAGCAAAGAAGGGGGCTAACAAGTTGCTGGTGAATTGGGACAAGGGGTCCCTTGAACTAAAGCTGCCTAGGGTTTATCAAGTGCTTATATTTTATTATTTTTTAATGTTTTTATTGATTATAGAGAGAAAAAAAGAGAGAGGGATAGAAACATCTGATTGGCTACCTCCTGCACACCTCCTATTGGGGATCAAACCCATAACCCAGCCTTGTGCACTGACCGGAAGTTGAAACAGTGACCTCCTGGTACATGGGACAATGCTCAACCAACTGAGCCACACCTGCCAGGTTCAAGTGTTTATTATTATTATTATTATTATTGCCATATTTGTCTGAAAATGGGCTTTGCCTTCTCTCTTCATTACTTTTTTTTTTTTTTTTAATCCTCACCCGAGGACATTTTTTCTATTTCTTGTTCAGATAGAGTTGGAGGGAGAGAGAGGAAGAGAGAGAGAGAGAGAGAAATATCGACATGAAAGGGACACATAGAGTGGTTGCCACCCGCACGACCAACCAGGGCCAGAGACAAACTGCAACTGAGGTACATGCCCTTAGCAGGAACCGAACCCGGTCTCTCTGGACCGCAGGCCGACGCTCTAACCGCTGAGCCAAACTGGCCAGGGCTTCATTACTACTTTTTATCCGTACTGGGTCATCTATCTATCACAATTAAGGTACAAAGCTATTGTATGTGGGGACATCTTGGTGCACACATCACATGTACAGAAGGAATCTGATTCAAAGACACTAATTTCTTCATTTTCTTCCAGTTTATGTAGAGAACATTCTTACTTTTCTGATTTCATAGGAAGTGAGATTTCTTTCTTTCACTGTTTTTCTAGGTTAACTTTTGCGTTCAGAATGTTTATTTTTTGACAGCTCATAACTTCCTGTATATTTATATCATTTTACTCTCTCACTCATTGAAGCTCCTCTTAATTAGTTCCTCTGTTTGTTTTAGACAAATGGGCTCTGGAAAATCCCCTTTATTTTTTTCCCTTTTGAAAAGAATTTCTCTATTATTGGATTCTCAAGGCTACATACCTAGTAGATGAGGAAGCAAGAATTCAAAACCAGGCAGTCTCGCCCTGGCCGGTTTGGCTCAGCGGTTGGAGCGTCGGTCTGTGGTGCAGAGAAACCCGGGTTCGGTTCCCGCTAAGGGCACGTACCTCGGTTGCAGTTTGTCCCTGGTCCTGGTTGGTCGTGCGGGTGGCAGCCACTCGATGTGTCCCTTCACGTCGATGTTTCTCTCTCTCTCTTCCTCTCTCTCCCTCCCGCTCTATCTGAACAAAAAATGGAAAAATGTCCTCGGGTGAGGATAAAAACAAACAAACAAACAAACAAACAAACAAAAAACCAGGCAGTCTTTCTAGAGCCTGGAATGTTAGACACTGTGGTATGTTTCTCAAGAATGCACCTGGGATGGGATGAGGCTAGGACTGCGGATGAGAAGGGTCCCAGTGCAGTTGTTCCAAACACCAGAGCAAGGCTGCTGTTGAGAGCCGGTGGGGAAATATAGTCAGGCTGGCTTAAAAAAACAAAACAAAACCATGGGCAGGGTGGATACAGTTTTTGTTTCATCACTGTCTTGTGGTAAGTATTAATTGTAGTATACTATAAGCCTTGATTTCAATCCCCAATCTTTTTCATACTTTCTTCCTCTAGACCTTTGAGTCCTAGTAAAAATAGAATTCCTAGGTAACCTATTTTTCTGAGTTCCCAAAATAGAACATGCAGATTACTAACCCCTCCTCAATTTGGCACACACATCCTTGAGCATGTGCGAACACACACACACACACACACACACACACAGAAATCTATATCCTATATGATATAATTAGCTCTGTAAAAACTACCAAAGCACAAACCTCTCATTTTCAGATCTTTCCCTCCCAGGTCTTCCCAGTCCTTTAATATATATATATATATATATATATATATATATATATATAAAATTTAATATATATAAATTTAATTTAATTTTTTCAGAGAGAGAGGAAGGAAGAGAGAGATAGAAACATCAGTGTGAGAGCGAAACATTGATCGGCTGCCTCCTGAAAACCCAGGCATGTGCCCTGGCCGGGAATCAAACTAGGACCTCTTAGTCCATGGGACGATGCTCAATCCATTGAGTGGCACTGGCCAGGGTCTTTTAATAATACACATGTACCTGTTCCAGTTACAATTGCTCCTTAACAAACTACCTCCAACTTAATGGAGTAAAACAACAAAAACCATTTGGCTGTTCTTCCAGTTTCTCCGAGTCAGGCTTGGGGACCTTCGTGCTAGCGATGCCAGACGGTGACTGAAGCCATAGCAGCAGACTGAGGCAGGGACAGGAGGACTGCAGCGGCTGGGGCTGCGCGTCTCCCTCCTCGTGTGGTCTCAGGGGTTCTCCACGTGGCCTTTCTCCCGTGAGAGTTAGTTCACAGCATTGTGGTCCCAGGATATCTGGATAGCTCATAGGGCAGTTCAGGGCTGTAAAAGAGAGTGTTGCTTTCCAGCCAAGAAGGCAGTAGCTATATCACCTTTAATGACCCACCTCATAAATATCCTGTTGGTTACAAGCGAGTTCGAAGCCTGCTCACATATGTTATCCCACTATTTTCTGCCACTGAGCTGGTACTAGAATAATGATGGAATAATAGGTTCCAAAAAAAAAAAACCCAAAAAACAAAAACTTAAAGGTCATGTAGTCCAACTCTCTATCTGATACAATTAATCTATGGAAAAAAAAATCTGTCATTTACACTTTCTCTTTAAATTTCAATCAACATTAAAGAAAAAAGTAAACTCTAACAAATTTTAAATTTTATTTTATTTTTAATAATCATATATGTTCTGGCCAAAATTACCCCCAAAATCCAATAAAAACAATAATGATTATCTTCAAGGAGTTGATAGTTTAAATGAAACAGGATAACTGAACACACCAGAGAAAGGCCACGCATAGGCCCACGTGATAAGTGCTGAAGGGAGAAGCAGTCAGGGAACCGTCAGAAGGCTCTGCTGGGTGGTGTGATGTTTAAGCTTTCCTTCAAGTGAGTGGCTCAGCTAGAAAGATGGCATGAAGAACATACTTCACACAGAGATGGGACAACAGGATCTAGACTCAGAACGGAAATAAGAAAATCATGAATGGCAGAAGGTGGAAAGGCGGGATTGACTCACACCGAAGTCTGTGTTACTCGGAGAGGGAAGAAGAGGCAGAGGTTCAATAGCCAATTTCTAATTTCCCAGAAGACTAAGAAACAAATCTGTAAGAAATAGAAAGCATACGGACCAGGAGTTTAGGAACTGGAAAGCACCAAATTGCAGGATGGATGATGGTTAAAATTCCAGTTTTGCCATTGGATTGCCCTGGATTTAAATCCCAGCTCTTCTGCTCACTAGCTGTGTCACCTCAGGAATATACTAACCGCTCACAGATTCTGTTTACTCACCTGGAAAAGTATGCCTTCCTCATAGGCTTATGGTGAAGATTCAATAAATAACATGTTTGTAAAGTAATCAGGGCCGTGGCTGGCACAAACTAATTATTTAGTAAATGGTAGCTCCAGTAGCTCTTGTTATTATTATTTCCATGGAAACCCCAAAGTGTTTGAAGATGAACTCCTCCCACCCCCCACCACCTATCTCCACAGCAAATCATTGGGGAATGTCTCCCAATTTGTGAACTTTTGTCTTTGTTATCACTAATTAACATTCATATAATTTAATATTATTAAATGACCTAACAATAATTTATTTGTAACTTTAATACCACTTCTAATAGAAGGTAGGTGCTACAGCAAAACAGAAATAAGGGGAGCATGATTAGAAGAGCATATTATTGAGGTAAGTAATTTGAGTTACTCAAAGCATGGACCTAAACACTGAACAAAAACCATGGGCTGGTGATGGAGTGGGCTATGCTCCTTCCATTACATTTTCTCACCTGTTATGCCTGAGCTGTCCCTTCAGAGGAAGGCTTGAAATTGCTTTGTTTCTATGTAAGAATTTTACAATATTCAACTGGTGTCCTGGAATCTTTGCAAGGTATTATATGTCATTCCGAAGATTTATAAGTGCTATGGACTGAATGTCCCTCCAGAATTCATATGTTGAAGCCCTAACCCTTATGTGATAGTATTTGGGGGGGGGGTGTCCTTTGGGAGATAATTAGGTTTAGATGAGGTCATAAGGCTGGGTTCTGATGGTGGGATTAGTAGCCTTATAAGAAGGGATCAGAGAACTTCTCTTCCCCAGTCCCCACGTGAGGAATAGCAGGAAAGCAACATCAGCAGATCAGAGGCTTCTCACCCAACACTGACTCTGCTGGCACCTTGCTCTCGGACTTCTCAGCCTCTAGATCTGAAAAATGAATATCTGTTGTTTCCATGGTGTTCTAATGGCCCCAATTGACTAAGACAATAAGGAGGTGGAATATTTGGATTTAGAAATGCATTTCCCATAGAAAACCTGATTTAAATAATAATTCACTTCTGCGGGGAAGCCACTAACTGAATATATAATGTAGTTTAAACATAAAATAGTTTAAAATGTAAAAGTATTTTTCAAACTGTTACAATATTGTTCCTTAAACAAAACAGGAAATGTAAGGCATTGTCTTTGAAGTAGGAGCCCTGGATTCAGTTCTCTACTCTTCTGTTACTCTGACCAGATCATTTACCTCTCCAGCCCTCAATTTCTTCATTTGTAAAATGAAAGGGTAGAAAAGGTTTCGGTAAGAACATGTTTTAAAAAATGTCCTTCCTATTGCCATACCCACTAAGAGGAACTGAAAGAAGCTCATGAGAGAAGGAAACTGTATACTGAAACCAAGAAAGGGCCTAATCTCATACGACAAACCATGAAGAACATTATCAGCCAAGAACATCTCTTGAACTAAGCAAGCTGAGAAGCCAGGCTCTGATGCATGGCTCTCTTGCTCCTGGACAGATGCAAACTATAGAGATGAGATTGAGGCACCTCTAATTCTCTTCAGTTCAGAGAAAATAGAGCTTCAAAGCACGGGTGGTCTTTTGGAAAGAGAATAAACCCCCTGTTTTGAGTCATTTTCCTGCTAAAGGTTTCCAGGAGGTAAGAGCACGCCCAGAAGTTTCATTCAGGATGGATTAGAGGCTTCAGACTGGTTAGAAGAGAAGGCTTAAAGCTGAGTTTGCAAAGCACTTTACATTGGACGGAGGGAATGCCAAAGGTCATTATCAAAGAAAAGATGAAATTATGGGGCCAGCAATCCCCAAGTACCCCTTGGCTCTGCCATTGCCCAAAGTGCTGGGACAGGAGGAGGTAGCCCTCCATAAAGAATAAATTCATTTTTTGTTTTCTTGGAAATTACTTGGAGGACAGTGATGGGAAGAAATTGAAGCATCAAGCTCGGAGCAGCGGAAAGCTATGCCATCCTTTCTGTCTTACTTGGTGACCCTAGCGTGTTAAGAGGAGTGGAAATTGGGACCACAGAAGCCTAGCAGTTAACCTGTCTCATAGTTAACTCTCCTCTATTGGTTGGATGGGAGAGTTTTGCAAGTTTTGGCATGGCTCAGCAAAATAATTGTTATTGTTACTGGCAAAGAGTGAAGCTGGAATTCAAGCCCCATCAAGGTCACCCCTTTGGCAACTGGTGTGAGCAACAACATAGCTGTTGCCCTGTTTCTGGCTATAGCTGTGGCTGTGTAGTAAATGCAATGGATGCAACCTTCTTTTGCTTAGAGACCCCTGGATACCCAGATGACATTTTTTTTTATGCCTGAGGAAAACACAGCTCTGGCTGAAAACCAAGATGAAGACCCACTAGAGCTGTCCAATTCGAGTGCATCCTGCTTTTGGTGGCCTACAAGGACATCGCTGGGGGCCACGGGTCCACCCTGCGGGTCATCTTGAGCTTCCAGCAGAAAACCAACATCTCTGACAAGAAGTTGCATCTGATTAAGAACTATCGGGAGAGAGTAGAGTCTGAACTGAGGTTCATCTGCACCACCATCCTGTGACTATTGAATAACCAGTGAAACTAGTCTAGAAAGTTTTATCTGAAAGTGGAAGTTACTTCTGGTATCTCTGTTGCACAAAGTGATAATCGAAAACACACTATAGATAATTTCCAAGAAGCTTTCCAAAAAACATTTGATATAAACATGAAAGAGATGCAACCCACACATACAGTCCACCTCGGGTTTGCTCTTGGTGAGCTTTTCTATGCTTTGCTATGAGATCCTTAATAACCCAGAGCTTACCTGCACACTGACTAAAGACACTTTTGATGAAGCCATCACAGAACTTGATGCACTGACTGAAGACATATAAAAACAGCACCCTTATCCTGTGGTGGCTTAGAGACGACCTTACATTATGGACATCAGACAATGCAGGAGATGAACGTGAGGTGCAGAAGGAACAGACAGCTAAATGTATATAGAGTGTCATCTTTTTTCCTTCAAGACCCTTTTTATATATCTTTATTTCTCATTCCACGTGGATTCTCTATAGCAAAAAAACTTATTCATGTGCATGGAATCAACTGTTAGAAATTTCACAATGGATGGATGATGTTTCTTAGAGTGTTTTACTGTAGGTCAATCTCATAAACCATCTCTTCTTCAGATGCACATGATATGTGTTGTTATGTGGAATAAAGTGGACATTCTTAAACTAGAAAAAAAAGGGGGGGGATGTGGGGCAGAATTCCACTAGGAGGAGAAATAAGATTACAGGTAAGCTGCTGAGTTGGTTCCCCGTGCTGGTCAATAGGTGACATTAAAGTAGCTTGGATACCAACTGGAGCAAAGGGCGGAAATAAAATTCAGGATAAAGACAGCCTTTGGGTGAACACGCGCAGAGGTGGTGCCACTGGTTGTTTATATTTGAATATGTCTAATCTCTCTTCTAAAGTGTTCATTGCTTGAAGTGAGAAACACTTCCAGGTAAAACTAGAAGTTGTATTGAACTTGACTGTGCTGTGGTTTCCTCACAGAAAAGTGGATAGAGTAGTGATGTCTACCTCATAGAGTTATCGTGAGCAGTAATGAGTTAATGCATGTAAACGCAACAGGGTAGATTACAGAGTAAATGTTCAGTAAGTGTCAGTCACTAGGATTCTGTAAAATGACAATGAGACACATAGTAGGCGCATATAATATCAACAGGTATTGGTGGCTGCATAATTGGATGGGATGCTCACAAGCCTGATATTTATTACCCAGAAACTACCTGGCATTAAAACATCCATAGAACAGATTGGTAAGGAAATTATTATCTACATTGGTGATGTAACTCTTTACTTTAAAAAGTATATAACCTCGCCCTGGCCGGTTCGGCTCAGCAGTTAGAGCATGCGCCCGCGGTCCAGAGAGACCCGGGTTCAGTTCCTGCTAAGGGCGCATACCTCGGTTGCAGTTTGTCCCCGTCCCTGGTTGGTCGTGCGGGTGGCAGCCACTTGATGTGTCCCTTTCACATTGATGTTTCTCTCTCTCTCTCTCTCTCTCCCTTCCACTCTATCTGAACAAAAAATGGAAAAATGTCCTCAGATGAGGATTAAAAAAAAAGTGTATAACCTCAAGAGTTCATTGAAATGGTATCTTTCTGAGTATCATTTAGAGTTTATGCATACTTCCCTGAGTTTTTCCAGAAAAGTATAATATCAGTATTGCAAAGCTAAGAAATGTCAGTCCCTACCATGTTCAGCTCTGCCCAGACATAGGTAACAAAGAAAGACCTTCAGCCCTGGCCGGTTTGGCTCAGCGGTTAGAGCGTCGGCCTGCGGTCCGGAGAGACCCGGGTTCGGTTCCCGCTAAGGGCACGTACCTCGGTTGCAGTTTGTCCCCGGCCCTGGTTGGTCGTGCGGGTGGCAGCCACTCGATGTGTCCCTTTCACATCGATGTTTCTCTCTCTCTCTGTTCCTCTCCACCCCACCCCCCCCACTCTACCTGAACAAAAAATGGAAAAATGTCCTCGGGTGAGGATGAAAAAAAAAAAAAAAAAAAAGAAAGACCTTCAGCTTCATGAACTCAGTTCTATCACTAAGATGACCAGGATGTTACTAGAAAGAGGCCAAGATTAGTCTTGCTGTTCTAATAATCAGTGGACTGGAGAGGAACTCTGAAGTTCTCGCCCAGCCACCAAGCTGCATTTAGCTTTCCTAACTTTTGACTCAAAAAGTTCAGGTCTTACAGTTGGGCTTCTACCCAACTTCTTGGTTTTCATGTCAATTTTTCCTGACAGTGTAGCCCTGTCCTGGACCCCAGCTAGGACCTTAACAACCTGCCTTCCCATTTCTCATCCTGTTATCCTGATACCCAGATTATGCTATTGGCTTTCAGACAAACTCTACTGATCCCCTGGAACAACAGTCATGGCCCCTCTGAGAAATACTTCTGTAGTCTGAGAGGTGGTAATAATCATCACATTCCCTCTTGGATGTGAACCTCCGCCCAGATTAACCCTTCATTTCTCCCCTCCCGCAGCCCCAACAGACCCTGTTATTGGGACTACTGATCAGGCCAGCAAAATCTAGCCAAGCTACTGGGTTTATTCTTCCCTTGTCCATTTCCAATTCCTTTCCTTCTTTCCCTACTGGCTCACTTGTGGCTGACAGAAAGAGGAGATTGGAATGGAATAAGAGGAAAGCAGATATTATTTTTAAAAAGATGGGGGAGTAATAGGAATCACTTTAGCTCTAGAGATGTAAATGCTATGCACAGGAAATAGAAAATAAAGTGATCCTGAAATTTTAATAGGAGAGGAGAAAACATACTTTCATAGAGGCAATATGGAAATAAAGTAGGATTTAGCTCTATGTGAGCCCTGCCTTTTCCACTTACAGGTGAGATGACTTTGTGCAAGTTAAAGCTCTCTGAGTCTCGATTTCCTCAGGTTATAAAAGTGTTTGTTTTGTAGGGTTGTTGTGAGGGTCAAATAAGATACGGCATGCAAAAGTGCTCTATTTTTGTGTGGTGCTCATACTGCCCATGACCATTCTCAGATTAGAAGTTACAAAGTAATACCTGTGGGCTGGATTTGGCTCAAAGATAGGTTTTGTTTGGCCTTGTGTCGGGGTCCCCAAGACTACCCTCAGGTTCAATGATTCACTAGGAGGAATAATAGGACTAAACATGTAGTTGTACTCCGGCTATGATTTATGATGGCAAAGGATACAAAACCAAATCAGCAAAGGAAAAAGCATATGAGGCAAAGTCTGGGGGTAAACCCGGTGCAAGCTTTCAAGGGTCCCCTGGAGTCATACAGGATGTGCTCAAGCACCCCAGCAATAAGTAGTGACAATACATGTAAAATGCCACCAACCAAGAAGTTTGTTAGATGCTCAGCACCCATGCTTTTATCAGCGACTGGCCATGTAAGCAGGCTCTGCACATACCAAAATTCCAGATGCCCAGGAGGAAAGTAGGTGCTTGGTATAAACCATGTTGTTTGTACAAACAGTTTAGGCCCCATGAGTCATTCTTATCAGTTCTGGGAATAGTAGGAACTTTCCCCAAATTCAATTTTTCAGATGCTAGCCAAGGGTCAACCTTGTAAGTAAGCCTTTCTAAGAATAAGCAGTTAGGCCTGCTATGTTAACCCTTTTTTGCATAGGCTGGCTCAGGTTTTGCATGCAGTTTTTTGTTGTTTGTGTATTTTTTACTTAGTTACTACCCTTCAAAAAATAAAAAATTAAGAAATTTGATTCAGGATCTCCAGTTTCTTGTGAAAAGTCAGATATTGTTGCAAAAATAGATCTACATTCCCATATGACAACAATTGATAGTTCCTTTTAAATAAGACTCAAATTCACCCTGGCTGGTTTGGCTCATCGGTTAGAGTGTCAGCCTGTGGTCTGGAGAGACCTGGGTTTGGTTCCTGCTAAGGGCACGTACCTCATTTGCAGTTTGTCCCTGGCCCTGGTTGGGTCGTGCGAGTGGCAACCACTCAATGTGTCCCTTTCACATCTATGTTTCTCTCTCTCTCTTTTTCTCTCCCTTCCTCTCTCTTCCTCCCACTCTATCTGAACAAAAATGGAAAAATGTCCTCGGGTGAGGGTAAAAAAAAAAACCCAATAAGACTTAAATTCATCCCATTCTCCACCTCTGTCAATAATCTTTTCCGCACTGAGTACCAATTGCCATGTAAAATCATGCATTTGTGACTCTGTCTATGGGCTTCACGAACCAGAAATGGCCAGCTACCCAGAGGACAAGAGAAAGAAGCAGGCATGTGGAATGTCACAGTCATGATAATCAATAATGCAAAAGGGTCATGGTCATGAATTCCTGCTATTAGGCCCTCAGAAATGCCTAGAATCTAAAGCTGTACTTCCTATTATAACAATTACATGTGGGTATTCTTGGGTTGATATGACAACACTTTTATTGCTATACACAAGTCCCTTTTATTTACGTTAGCTTGAAACAGTCTTTGTTCCTACCCACCTAAAGATTGCTGACTGGAATAATGATAATGCAAATAAAACATTACATATATTGTCAATAAGTACTTAGTAAATTGAAGTTATTATTAGTATCATCAGCACCAAGACTTGTTACAGTATACTAAAATATGTCAACACAAAGGTAAATCTTGTTCAAAGGAAATAGATCCAATGAAATAGATATATAATTCTACATATCAATGATTCTACTTATTTACTAACTCAAATGTTTACTGAACACCTACCATGTGATAAGATAATGTTAGATGACAAAAATTTCATCTTTATGTTCCTAACATCTAAAAGTGCCAGGCACCGAGTTTGCATTTAATAACTATTTCATAAAGTTTACTCATTAGGACATCTAGAAACCCAAGGATAGAGATTATAAAAATAATCTTATTCAGGATAAAAAGGAGAAAATGCAAATGATAATTATTACAAATGTTTGCTATATGCTACCTAACCAGACAGACATTCTAGATGTTGCTTTTCTAATTCCAGTTACAAAAGTGGCACAGCGCCAAGTTATAAAGAAGGAACTGCAACTCATCAATGTCTGTGAAAGGTTCCATTCTACTAAAAGCAGAGAATTTAAAGATGTCTTTACTTGCTTCCTTGATAATTTTATTACTCAGAAGACTGAGGAAGCAATTAGGGGAACTTATACTATAAACTTGACTTTGACTAATAAGGAAACACTGGTTAGTGAAGTATACAAAAGCTACAAGAACATCAAGAAAAAGAGGTAGTGTCATATTAGAGTTGGAAACTAGCTGGAAACAGAGTCTGATTTTGTTAGTATTCTTCTAGTTGTAAGTAGCAGAAATCAAATTGACTCGGGCACAGTTAGATCCAGGTTTTAAAATGAAGTTATCAGGAATCAGTATTCCCCTGTTGGTATTATTTGTGTTCCTGTGTACTGGCTTCGTTGTCAAGACAGGTTTATATCTCACAGTGGCAAGACGACTTCTAATAGCTTAAAGCTTATGTTCTATAAGGTTAGTGACATCATTAGAAAGGAGCATCCCTTTCCCAATTGTTTCAACAAAACTCTGGGATTTGAGAGTCATTTTACATGCTTGTGATACGAGTCCATCCCTAAACCAAGTATGTGACCTGTATGGAGAATGAGAGTAGGAATATACCAAATACACACTGGGTCTGAACCTGATAAAGTCAGCACTAATCAAACCACATGGACTGAAAAGGAAAGAATAACCCGGCCTGTGTGGCTCAGTGGATTGAGCAGTTTCATGGACCGAGGTCCTGGTTCTATTCCTAATTAGGGCACATGCCCGAGTTGCCGGCGTGATCCCCAGTAGGGGGCGTGCAGGAGGCAGCCAATCAATGTTTCTCTCTCACATAGATGTTTCCATCTCTCTCCCTTTTCTCTCTCTAAAAAAAATCAATAAAAACATATTTAAAAAAATAAAAATAAATGAAAAGGAAAGAATAGTTCCATGAAGGAAAATTAAGGTGCTACTATAAGAACTAGAGGTACTGATTTATTTATTCACTTATTTATTCAGTCAACAAATATTTCCTGAGTGCTTACTCTATATAGACCTATTTTAGATTCCAGGTATGTAACAGTGAATAATAGAGAAAAAAATCCTTGTTCTACTGGACCTTGTATTCTGGTTGGGGTGAGAGAGAGAGAATAAACAGCTACATTAATGAAATACATACTATTTCAGATGGTGCCCTGGCCGGTTTAGCTCAGCAGTTGAAGCATTGGCCTGCAGACCAGAGAGTCCCGGGTTCGGTTCCTGCTAGGGGCACATACCAAAAAAACAAACAAACAAAAAAGAACAGATGGCAATATGTGCTGTGAAGGAAAGTATCAGGGAAGGGAAGAGAGATTGTGGGGGAGGAGGAACGCTACAATTTTATCTGGGGTTATCAGAGAAGGTCTTACAGAGAAGAGGACATTTGAACCAAAGAAGATTAGAGAATGAACTCTGTAGATACCTGGGTGAAGAGGGAGAGGAAACAGCAGTGTCTGTGGGTTTGTACCTTGCACAGTGAGCCAGAGGAAAGTAGGAGGTGAGGTCAAAGAATGTAAAATGTGCCCTGGCTGGTTTGGCTCAGCGGTTAGAGCGTCGGCCTGCGGTCCGGAGAGACCCGGGTTCGGTTCCCGCTAAGGGCAAGTACCTCGGTTGCAGTTTGTCCCCGGCCCTGGTTGGTCGTGCGGGTGGCAGCCACTCGATGTGTCTCTTTCACATCGATGTTTCTCTCTCTCTCTCTCTCTCTCTCTCTCTCTCTCTCTCTCTCTCTCTCTCTCCCTCCTGCTCTATCTGAACAAAGAATGAAAAAGTGTCCTTGGGTGAGGATAAAAAAAAAAAAAAGAAAAAAAGAAAGGATGTAAAATGTCTTGTAAGCTATTGACTTTTTACTCTGAGTTGAGAAGTCATTAAAGAACTTGACTTGATCTAGCTGACATTTAAAAAGGTATACTGAAGGAAGAAAAACAGATTAGATAAGAGATTAGTGCAATAATCCAGCGTAAAGATGTTAATAGTTCAGATCAAAGTAATAACAGTGGACTTGATTAAAAGTGGTCAGATTCTGCTCTGGCCAGTTTGGCTCGGCCAATTTGGCTCAGCCATTAGAGCATTGGCCTTCAGAACAAAGGGTCATGGGTTGATTCCCGGTCAAGAGCATGTACCTGGGTTGCAGGTTCAATCCCTGGCCCTGGTTGGGGTGCTGGTTGGTGTGCGTGCAGAGGCAATCAATTGATGTGTCTCTGTCACATTGATGTTGTTAGATTCTGGATATATTTTGAAGGTAGTGCCACCATAAAGGAATTGGAAGAATGGAGTTGGCATTAATGGAGATGGAGAAAACTGTGAGAGGAAGGTTTGTAGGAGAAAAACAAGAGTTCCATTTTAGACATATTAATTTTGAGATATCTATTATGATTCAAAGTGCAGATATTATAGGCAGTTGAATATATTAGTTTGGAATTCAGGTGAGACTTCTTAGCTGGAGAGTTATTAGCATGTAAGTGGTATTCGAAGCTGTGAGCCTGGATGAGATCACTGAAGGAGAGAGGATGCAGAAGGTAAGAGTTCCAAGAATGAGGTACTTCAGTGTTAGATGTCAGGGTGATGACACAGAATCAGCAAAGGAGGCTGGAGGCTGAGAAGAATCAGCTAGTGAGACAGGAGAGAGTCTAAGAGAATGAGAGACCTGGAAGCAAAAAGAATAAAGTGCCTCAGGGGGAGAGGTCACTCTTTCAAATGAAGAGAGGTCAAGTAAAAATAAGGACTGACCTTTGGATTTAACTCTGTGGAGGCCTTGTCAGGAGCAGTTGAAATGGCATGAAGGTGAAGAAAACCCCACTGGAATCTATTTAAGAGAAACTGAGAAGAAAGGAATTTGAAGACTACTAATATTAAATAACAACAACACAGTTTGTTTCTGTGTGTTTTGCAATAAAAGGGAGCAGAGAAATGAGTCAGTAGCTGGAAGAGGGATGTCAAGAGAAGATTTTTAAAAATATGTTTTTATTGATTTTGGGGAGAGAGGAAGAGAGAAGGAGAGAGAGAGAAACATCAACGAGAGAGGAAAAGATTGACTGGCTGCCTCCTGCTTACCCACTACTGGAATGGAGCCCACAACCTGGTCACGTGCTCTGACTGTAAATTGAACCAGCA
Organism: Molossus molossus; assembly: GCF_014108415.1. Classification (NCBI taxonomy): domain Eukaryota; kingdom Metazoa; phylum Chordata; class Mammalia; order Chiroptera; family Molossidae; genus Molossus; species Molossus molossus. The sequence continues at coordinate 57,438,064 of NW_023425345.1, read as the reverse complement.
ACCTCTTGTGCACAGGACGATGTTCAGACAACTGAGCCACACAGGGCAGAAGTTTTTTCTTTTTTTTTTAATGGGAAAAATGTATATGTTGCTAGAATAAGCCAATGGAGAGAGGAAAGAGCTGATGTAGGAGAGTAAAGAAAGGCAGAACTGATAGAGCAATGTTCTTGAGGAGACATGTAAAAACAACAGATGCTCACTATAAAAACATATGGGAGATTTTAGAAAAACAGATTTTTTTTTTTTTTGAGAGACAAACAAGCATTTATTTGAGATCAATATGAACAGCAATTTGGGAATCATTGATTTAGGCAGAAACCCAAATAATGTTTCAATTAGGAGAGAAAAGCAATGGGTATTGATGAGAAAGGGAAGGGGAACAATTACATCACTAGAAGGAAGGCATTTATATTGGTGCAGATAACATAATGTAGTGATGTTCATTCTAAACAGTGTGTTTCATTTTCAGTCTGGTCGTCATCAGTCCAGTAGTCGTAATATCTGCTTTCTTCTAATTTTTGCAAACAGTTCTTCTGCAAGGCACACTGTTGCTTTAGGCACAGTCCAAAGGTTATTTTTTCTTAAGATTTGAGGCAGAAGACTTGCAAGGCAATTCCTCTGGTAGGATTAGCATTACCTGGGAACTCATTAGAAAGGCAAGTTTTCAGACCCCGCCCCAGATTTACTAACACTGAAACTTTGGGAGCAGGGTCCAACAATCTATGTTGTTTAAACAAGCCCTCCAGGTGATTTTGTTTATAATTTGAGAACCACTTATAACACATATTTATAACAGTGAAGTTAGAAATGATTGGAAGGATAAGGAGATATTTCTCAATACTCAAGGATATTTAGTATTGAATAAAGACCATTTAAAGTGACTCTACTTAAATTGCAATTTTACAGTATTGTTATTCAAAGTCGGGTGCAAAGACTAACTACATCAGCATACCTGGGAGCTTGTTAGAAATGCAGAATCCAGAGCCCCTTCTCCAACCTAATAGAACCATAATTTGCATTTTAACAAGATTTCCAAGTGAGTCCTATGTACACTACTGTTTGAAAAGCTGTGTGGCATAAAATAGTTTTTTTTTAAGTGTTTGAGAATTAACTTTTAAATTGTTGATATTTTGGCTTTTTCTTTTTGGACAAAATTGTATGATAGCATGATGTGACATTCATCTCCACGGTATATTTAACTTTTGTAACAAAAATCATTTGAGAGCCTTATTGTTTTCCAAAGGGCTTCTTTTAATCTTTGATAATGAGATCATCCTCTTTTGAAATGCTTATCATCATCCCTGTTTATCTTCTCTTGGTAAATGCATGTCGTCTCTAACTCATGCTTTTCAACGGCCTTTACGTGACCCAGCAGTTTTCCAACACTACGTTCACTGAGTTTATGAAAGACATCTTGTTTCTACAAAATCCACAGTCCACCTTGTTTCATCTCCCATTACACATGTGGATGTTTACATCCAACATCCAGGGAACAGCTGCCAGACAAGCCCTTTAACAGGATGGGTGGGGATGGGAACTGGAGGATGTTGGGGTGGGGACTAATTTTATAAGTGGTCAGATCATTCCTTGAATATGTCCATAGTATGGTAACCATTGCGTCTTGGGTAGCCTCATAGCTAGAATGGTGGGATAACGGAAACAACGACCCAAATGTTAAGGGTGATTTTCTCTGGTAATAAAATTCTGGTAATTTTTATTTCCTTCTTTGTGCTTCTCTGTATTTTCTAAACTTCCTAGAATGAGTGCATATCATTTTTGCAATCAGAAAAAAACGCAGTTACTAAATACATTTTTAAACTGAGGTATAATTTGTATTCAATATAATGCACAGGGAATTTAACTGTTCAGTTTATAGAGTTACGACATGTCAAACAAGATGTGAAATATTTCCATCACCCAAAGTTTCCTTTGTGCCGTTTAACACCAGAAATTCCCCGAATATAGCACTTCTGTAATGTGCACACTGCCTCCAAGGCTTTCTAACCCGAGTGGTTTCAACATCCTCCTCTGCATGTTTGCAGACATACCTCAAGCATAGAATTTAGGTATGCAAAGGTAGTCAATGCTGCATTCTGCATTTCTTACCATATATTCTCTTTAGTATATTTCTAACTCATACATTAAGTAGAAATTGAGAAAAATGTTCTCCTCCCACAATTTCCCCTCCCCCACAACCATTCCTTTCTCTTTTTCCTTCCTGCTTTGAAACAGCCACTTACTGCACTGCCCGCAGAGGAGCCTATTAGGATGAAAGCGTTGTCCTTGCCAAGGCAGACAAAGGGCTCTAAACAGAGCCTGCTTGCCAGTGTCTAGAAGAGGAAGAGCTGGGCTGCACCCCTCCCCTGTACCAGGCCCCCCACACCTGCCTCTCAAGTGTCCTTTCCTTATTGTTCTGGTTTACGGTGATAATAAAAAACAGGAACAATAATGCTGATCAAAAGATGAAGTTTAAAACCTATAGAGCACTTTCATAAAGTGGATCTCATTTTGTTAGGCTCCCCTGCAATACCCTGGAATTCTGTGGGAAAGTACTAGTATTTGTTCATTCATTTCTTTCTTCATTCACACAGCACATATTCATATATGTAGATATTGTGTGCCAGGCAAAATACTAGACACTAAGTAACAATGGCAAAAAAAACACAAATGCAATAAGTCCCTCACAAAGCTTATTGTCCAGTGTGAGAAATAGATGAGTAAATGGGCCATGATGAGTCAGGATGCAACAATTGATGTAGTAGCTATGCTGAACCCAGCTAATTATAATACTGAAAAGCTGGGAACAACTTATCTTATTAAGAAAATATTAAATGATCGCACAACTGATTAATGAAACGTGTTGTGGCCATTAAAGGGTATTTCATGGAAGATATATTTGAGGATAGGTTGATAGGCATATGTTACTTTTATAATCAGATAAAAAAATTTGTGAGGTGAAAAACAGAAGACTGGTCTAAGTGTGCCAAGGTACTTAGAGCCAGCACCTAGTGATGGTTATATTTATCTTCCAATACAACTTAAGTTAAAATGCATTTTTAGTGACATTTTAGTTATTAAATGCTTCCTTATAACTTTTTTTTCAGTCTCAGAAAAATTTCTTTTATTGGTGAAATCCACATAACATAAAATTCACCATTTTAAAGTGAACAGTTCAGTGGTAAATAGTACAGAATTAAAGGCTATGTATGAAATGGACGTCTATCACCTCTGTCTAGTTCCAAAACATTTCATCACCCCAAAAGGAAACCCATACCCATTTAGCAGTAATTCACTGTTCTCTCCTCTCCTAAGTCCTTGGCAACCACCAATCTGTTTTCTGTCCCTATGGACTTGCCTATTTTGAATATTGCATATAAATTGAATCATATAATAGTAACCTTTCTTTGTATGGCTTCTTCCACTTAGTGTAACCTTATAACTTTTCTTAGGTTGTCTGTAATTTGCTTTTCCGCTTTAAAATCTAATATTTGAAGAAGAGTTTTCAAATATGTACCTATGTTTACATAGCTGTTCCCAGTGCTTTCACACATTATTTCACTTCCTCTCCACAGTAACCCTCTGAGGCCAGCGTTATTGTCCCCTTGTCACAGGGAAACCAGGTTCAGCGATGTTGAAGAACTTAACTGGCATCAGAGTTAGTGGGTGGCAAAGCCAGAACTCCAGTCTAGTTTTTTTTTAAACTCCAAATCCAGAATTACGTGCATTTTCACATTGGAACCTCACTAGTATTATTTACATCTCAATAGGCCCCAGACAGTTCAATCAAGCAGGGGTGTTTGAACTAGCATAGTATAACTACTTATGTTCTCACTTTTATTTTCACTGTTGCTTCTTAGAATTAATTATTAAAATAATAACAAATATTCACTAAGTACTAAATAAGTAGAAGCAACATTTAGTGAGTCCAACTCATCTCTGCTTTATTTATTTTTTCAAAGCATTTTTAGTAGGTATGTTCATTTTTCTGATCATAAAAGTAACAACTGTTTGGGTAGAATTTTTAAAAATTAGGATTATTCTGCCATACAGATTAAAAAAAAAACAAACTTCCCCCCCTCAATGCAGTGGGTCTGCTACATATATATTTTTAATTTACTGTTTAAACTCTTATCAGAAATAATACATGTATGCAGATTAAATAGTCAAAGTATGATTACGTTTACAGTGAAAAAGAACAGTCCTTCTACTCCCCCTCGTCCTGATCCTCACTTCCCAGCACATAAATTCTTTAGAAAGTTTTTTAGCTATTTGGGGGGTATAAACCTTGATATTCTGAACTAATATGTGAATATCATCATTTTCTGTTGTTGTTTTTAAATCCTCACCTGAGAATATTTTTCCATTTATTTTCACATATAGTGGGAGAGGAAGAGAGAGAGAGACATTGACATAAGAGGGACACATTGACCAGTTGTCCCCCGCATGACCCCAACCAGGGCCAGGGACTAACCACCACTGAGGTACGTGCCCTTGACTGGAATCGAACCCATGACTCTTTGGTCCAAGGGCCGACGCGCTAATTACTGAGCCAAACCAGCAAGGGCTCTCTTGTTTTTTAACTTCACTCTTAGTTTTTATAGGGCGCTCCTCTTTCCTGCCCTTCTGTTTGTAGGTGGATGATGCCAGTCACCCTTCACCCTCCCTTCCTGCTTTCTCTATGCTCCCTCATCCCTCCTCAGGCTACCTGGCTAGTGAGAAGGCCACCTCAGGCGAGGTGCCTTCTGCTCTGCTCTTTTGTTCTGTGCAATACTGGGGCAGAGTGTGCCCTGTGCTTGAGGCCAGTAATGGAGTGGCTGTCGGCCAAACTTGAAATATGAGGAAGCTCACCCTCCATGCTCAATTCAGCTTCTGTTCCACAGGAGCTGTTAATACTCCATTCCACACGAACACCCACCTCTAAGCCAACTGCCTGCAGTGGTCCTGACAGCTCGGTGCTGCGGATGGACCGAGCATCTCTTTGTTTCTCACAGGAGGGATTTCTCTGCCCCCACAGCTGCTCATTGTGTTACCATGGGAATCAGAAACAGAAGGGCAGAGAGGTCAATGCCATATTCAGCTAGTGGGACCAGCCTCCCCGTTCTCTGGTGGGATAATTCTAAGGTGAATTCCACACAGTTTCTCAGAGGATCTCCAGGGGGAATGACCTCATTAACACATTCTTTTTTTTTTTTTGGTCTTTCCTCTCCCCCCATCACTGACACATTCTTCACTGGCTTTTCTATCTTTCCCAAATCCTCACTCTACTTCCTAGATCACTTCCTCTGAAATCTGTCTTGACCCAAATCTTGCCTCTCAGTAAAGAAGTTGACATTTCCATTTTCATCTCTCTGACTCTTACATGCATCTCTCAACAGATACTAAAAAACCTTGTATTATGAAAAAAGAGAGCTGAATCCTCTCTTACTACCCTCCACTCCCCACTGAGAAATATAGCTTTTGTAGTTCCCATGCCTCAAATCAAGCTATTAACCTATATTAGATTAATTATTTATTAGTAATAGTGCAATTAACATTGGACAATTACATTACTGTGGTCATAAATTTAAACCTTATCTGATCCATATACATACTACATTACATTTCCTTTCTGCCACAACTTTTGTCTGTAAAATTGCTCTAACATGGTCAAACACATCTGATAAGTTAATAGTCTCATTTTTCTTTGGTGACATTGCTCCTACCTCCTGCTCCAGCCTGGACTGGTTGCTGTCTGACCTATGTAGACTTAAATTTCAATTTTCTCTAGTCTGCTAAGTCACTTACCACTCATATGATTTGTAAAGGTGCAAGAATTTTTTCCATACATTTGTAAGATTATTCACAGTACTTCCAACTAAATTATCAATAATGGCATAATATTTGCATAGGGTGTTTTAGTTTATGAAATACTTTCACATATCTCATCCCAGGTGATCCTTCCATCAATCTGGGGAGAGAGGGGTTATCTTCACTGGGCAGATTCATTTAACACGTGTAAGGTGGCACCTGCTGAGGACCAAGCACTGACAAGCCACCTCTATAAATAACTCAGTCCTCAAAATAACCCTATAGGTCGGAACCATTACTATCTCTATTTCACAGATAGGAACACCAAGGTACAAAGGTTTAGTAACTTACTCAAGTTAATTAGCTAGTAAATTGTATAGTTGAGAATCAACACAGTCTGGTGCAAAAGTTTTATGATCTTCAGAGTATTTTATGCTGTAATTGAAAATGTGAAATAACAGAGGCAAACGAGTAATTTTCTAGAGTCAGTCAGTAGATAAGGGTCAGAGCAAAGACTTGACCCCATTTTATTTTTAATTCCATGCCTAAAATAGTCATCAGATTACTATGCAAGATGGCTGTCAGCACTGGAGGTTGTAACAGACCCATTAGATACCTTAGGAATATGAGCTGCTGAGATCCTGCCTCTTCTGACATTGTTGTGTTCAGCACATTTGTTAGGCAAATCTTTGATTCTAACTGCAACTGTTTTCTTAGAATGAATTTTTAGAAGCTATATTTTGGATATGATATGAGGACATAACCTTTTAAAATATTTATTTTTTATTTTTATTTATTTATTTTTAAAATTCTCACCCAAGCACATTTTTGCATTTATCTTCAAATAGAGCGAGAGGGAGAGAGGGGGGAAGAGAGAGAGACACACACACATCGAGTGGCTGTCACATGCACAACCCCAACCAGGGCTGGGGACAAACTGCAACCCAGGTACGTGCCCTTAGCAGGAACTGAACCTGGTCTCTGTGGTCCGCGGGCCAACGCGCTAACCCCTGAGCCAAACCAGCCAGGGCAACTTTTTAAATATTTTATAAAATTTGCTAAATAGCTTGTTAGAAAGATAGTTTAAATTTTAATTCACTCATGGTATAGGAACCACACCATTGCAACCATCAATGCATTTCTCTCTCCCTCTCACACACCACACACCACATACCACACACTACACAGGTTGGAAATTGAAGTTTACCTTTTTAAAATTTTGCAATAATTAGGTAGAACACATTTTCTTTGGTGTTATCAACCATTACTATTTTTTGTTTTAGAAAATATCATCCAGAGATTTTTTTTAATAGGTGAGAGATTAAAAATAAACCAAAATAAATACTAATTGCTTCTCTAGCTCACAGAAAATGTTTTTAATCTTAATTGTGTTTATCTACTTTTTTTTTGGTACGTGCCCCTAGCGGGAACCAAACCCGGGACTCTCTAGTCCGCAGGCCGACGCTCCAACCGCTGAGCCAAACCAGGCAGGGCGTGTTTATCTACTTCTAATGTTTTGCGAACTGAAGTAAAAAGGATACAGTGATATAAAAAACATGAAAATTCTCCAATTCAGTTAACCTAAGATTTTTCCTTTTTCTTCTAGCAGATTCCAGTATTTATAGACTCTCTTTCTTTTGCAGAAGAGAGTAAGTTCTCATAAGTGCTTTTCACTACAATAACTACTACCGCATGTCCTACGAAGTTTCTGGATTTCTGCATTGCCAGTGGAGTTCCTAGGCAGAGCCCAGTGCTGGCTGATGAAAAGCAGCCACGGGCAGCTTAAGTAGAAGGGAGCAAGCACTTGACTTGAACTAAAATTTACCTGAGTAACTTCTGGCAGCTGGAAACACTAAGAGGATTTTTTAAAAATCCTTACCTGAGGATATTTTTCCATTGATTTTTAAAGAGAGTGGAGGGGAAGGAGGGAGAGAGAGAGAGAACTATCGATGTGAGAGAGACACATAGATTGGTTACCTCCCTTAGGACCCCCACCGGGGCAGAGGATGGAAACTGCAACCCAGGTACGTGCCCTTGACTAGAACCTGAGACCCTTTAGTTTATGGGCCAACACTCTAACTGCTGAGCCAAACTGGCCAGGGTAGTCACTAAAAGAATTTTTTTTTTTTAAATTCTCATCCCAGGACATTTTTCCATTTTTTGTACAGACAGAGTGGGAGGGAGAGAGAGAGGAAGAGAGAGAGAGGGAAACATCGATGTGAAAGGGACACATCGAGTGGCTGCCACCCGCACGACCGACCAGGGCCGGGGACAAACTGCAACCGAGGTACATGCCCCCAGCGGGAACCGAACCCGGGTCTCTCTGGACCGCAGGCGGACGCCCCAACCGCTGAGCCAAACTGGCCAGGGCGCTAAAAGGATTTTTTAAGAAGAAGAGTCCTTTAGGAGAATTTTGCCCACAGGTGAATGCCACTTTTCAAAAAACACAAGCAATATGAATTTGGTTATTGGGGTCCAAATTCCCCTCCCTGTGACCTGGTTTAATGGTCTTCTTGCTCTTAGGAGATTCTGGAGATGGGTATTGCAGGCATATCTTAGGTGTTATCGAGTCGGAGCCCCAGGTCAGCTCATCACCCCAGTGACTTCAGCCAGACAGCTGGATCGGATTGAAGGGTAGCAGGTAAGGCTGTATTTACAAAACTGACCCCCAGAAAAAAGTCTTCTTGCTAAAAATAACTTTCTGCACTAACCAGCACATGGAAGGTGTTCATTAAATATTACAGCACTGCCCTGGCCAGTTTGGCTCAGCAGTGGAGTGTCGGCCTGTGGACCAGAGAGTCCCGGGTTCAGTTCCTGCTAGGGGCACATACCACAATAAATACATACATAAATGCATAAATGCATAAATGCATAAATGCATAAATAAATATTAACAACACTATCTAAAAGGATTTAAAAGCACAATGAGTATTAGGAAACATAGTTTGGGGTACATCTTTCATAGGTGGATAGAAGACTTCAATGCATAGCTATAAACCAAGTATTGCAGCAGTATTTACCAGTGGCCTGCCTGGGTTATTGAGAAAGTTCCCTGATAATTGAAAATAGAGGGTTAAGAACTTGAGCCTTAGAATGTGACAGACAGATTGAATTCTAGTTCTAGCACTTACCAGAGGCAGGCCCTTTGGTTAATTTCTCAATCACCTTATTTATTTTGTTCATATAAAATGGGAGTCATAGATATTAATACCTCATAGAGTTTTTTTTTTATCCTCACCCAAGGACATTTTTGCATTTATCTTCAGATGGAGCAGGACGGAGAGAGAGAGGAAGAGAGAGAAACAACGATGTGAAAGAGACACATCAAGTGGCCACCACCCACATGACCCCAAAAGGGGCCGGGGACAAACTGCAACTGAGGTACGTGCCCTTAGCGGGAAACAAACCTGGGACTCTCTGGTCTGCGGGCCGATGCTCTAACCACTGGGCAACTGGCTAGGGCTCATAGAGTTTTTGTAAGGATTAAATGAGAGAATGTGAATTCTAACACACTGACTTCCAAGTAGTGGGCTCAAGGGCTCAATAAGTGCTTGGGACAATTATCTAGGTTAAATCTAACTCATTATGTCTATTAGTGTCTATCTAATATGAAGATTGTCATATGATTACTCAAAATGCCAGCATTTTAAATACCAAGAGAGGCATGTGAGTGACTCAGATGACTTCTTCAGAGAAATGACAGAAATAAACATTTTGCTTGTCTCTTTTGAACATAGCAAGTCATAAAGTTCAGCTTGTGAATCATCATCCTGAATTCCTCTGTCAGACAGAGAAACCCACTTAACAATGATCAAAGTGGCTGTTTACAAAGCATCCCTGGCAGTGGGTGGTTCTAGTTTTTTCCTTGGAGTACATTGTCAGTGACCAACCATGAAGAAAAGTCCTCAGAAATTAAAAAACAAAAAACAAAAAAAACCCACAACATCAATGATGAAAAGAAATAGGCAAACAGAAACAGAACATGTTGGTTCTGTGTCAAACTGACAGAGCTGAATACTGAAAAGTCTTCCTTTTGTTACTTGAAAATTATACATTGTTTCACGTTCTTTTCTTGTCTTCCTTGCTCTGCCCCTCAGATGGAGGTGAGGGAACAAAAGATGCAGAGGGACTTAGGTAGAGCAGACATATTTATTGCTGATCTTCCTCAAAGACAGAGTCAGATAGGAGACAGGCCCATTCTTTTGCTTTGGCTTAGAGTCATTTGTTTTTGACTCATCCAACAACCCTGCTAGAATGAAGGAATAAGAATCAAGAAGTGAGAAGTTCCCTCTCTTCCTGGCTTAGATATTATCATGTGAAGTAAATATAGATTAGATTGACAAACAGATACTTCAATACAGAACACATATGGTCTGTGCTGTGATGAACACAACTGTGGGCGTGATTTGAATTTCTATGCCTGATACGACTCTACTTTCACTCAGGCCTTTAGTTCAATTTTTTTTTTTTTTAAACCCTAGAACGATTACTGCTTTGTTGGGATGAGAAATCTTGTATATACGTAAAATAAATCGTTGGTACCATGTCCGGGTGCAGCATAGCATAGTGGTTACCAGCTTGGACTCTAGAGCCATATGAATTCAAATGCAGTTAAGAGGTGTATAACTTTTGGCAAGCTATTCAACATCTTAGTCCCACTGTTTTCTCATCTGTAAAATGGGGATGATAGCATCATTTAACTCAGAGAACTGCTGTGAGGATTAAATGAGTTAATACATGCAAAGCACTTAGAATATTGTTATCCTTAATAATCTCACATTTGCACTTGGCATGTATTATTTTTTAAAGTCTTCATAACAACCCTATAAGTAGGTATTATTAACTCCATTTTATAGAAGGAAACTACTAACCTTTGGGACCTGAAAGACCTCAATTTGAATTCTACCTCTTAGATGTTTAATCTGGTCAAGATATTGAAAAAAACTGAACTAATCTTCAGAAGATAATGCCTATCTCCCAGGATTCTGTCAGAACTGATTAGTCGATACAGATAAGGCATGTTGCAGCGTGGCATGTGTCAACAAGCCAGCTGCACTGCACATCTCTAACATGCATTGTTCGTGTTATATTTTATATAAATGGCACCCCAATTTCATTTCCAAGACAGAAATCCTTATTTAATCACAGTGAACCTTTCTTTTTTGAATAGTTTTTAGTGATGAAAAACTCATTACTCTATGTGGCCTATTATGCTTTTTAGTCCTTAGTTTCTTCATTATGGTGAATTGGAGTCTGTTTGTGAACCCACTGAGCCTGTTTCTGCTCTTTGAATAGCACAGGATGAATCTAATCTAGGCTATTTACAGTCTCACACAGGGTGGGTGAGGTGAAGGCCTGTTGCTATATCTTGTTATTTCTGTGTTAATAAAATAAATCGTATATGGTACTACATCAAACACTTACTTTAAAACATATTTTGATCAATGTATTCAATATCATTGGTTCTGAGTAATCCTATGTGTTAGAGTTTGTGTGTTTAAAATAATTATTCTGTCCTGGCCGGTTTGGCTCAGCGGTTAGAGTGAGACCCGGGTTCGGATACCGCTAAGGGCACGTACCTCGGATGCAGTTTGTCCCCGGCCCTGGTTGGGGCGTGTGGGTGGCAGCTCGATGTGTCCCTTTCACATCGATGTTTCTCTCTCTCTCTCTCCCTCCCACTCTATCTGAATAAAAAATGGAAAAAAATGTCCTCGGGGGAGGATAAAAAAAAAATAATAATAAAATAATTATTCTAATAAAGCTTCCATAGTTGCACTGGACCCCTACAGGGCATAGCATATTTAGAAACTCTGGTCTAATTCCTTGTTTATGAGCGAGGTCTTCAAATAATAGATAATAGCTCTGTTCACCCACACTTTCTCTTTTCCAAACTAAAACTTCCTACTATCCTATTTCAGAACCTAATTTGTCATCAAGAAGCTGAATCCTGGGAGGAGCCAGCACCAGAAACGAGATCTCCTCACTAGAGAGATGGAATGGAAAACACAGGAACAAAGCCAGCTGCCCCTGCAGGGAGCCATCCGGTTCTACAGCACAGCATGGCCGTGGAGAGAAGGCCAACAGAAAATGGGTGGTATTTGAAAATAGTAGTCCATGTGCCAGGATGTGTGTGGAGGATGAAGGTGGTAGTACCACAGAACAGCACAAGTGTCCCAACCAGTGGACAGAGCTTAGAAGGGGAATGGAAATAACATGTCAGGCAGTTTACAGATCTCATTGGTTTTATCCTCACAGCAAACCAGTATGGTGGATATTATTTCTATTTTATAGGTGAGAAAACTGAAGTTCAGAAAAGAATAAGTAATTTACTCATGTCCACTCACCTGTCCAGAAACCCAAGCAGAGAGGCAGGCAGCACTTGGAAAGTAACTTAGCTGGTGAGAATGTTCTGGATGTGGTGGCTGGATTTGAGTGATTTGGTGGTGGGAGTGGGGCTGGCAAGAACTACGCAACACCTTGGTTCTAAAGTGATTTGGAAGCAAGATACCAAGTAGCATTCAGGCACAGCAAACGAAACTGAAACCACTTATCAGAACTGGCACCCAAAATAATGCCTGGGTCTCTAGAACAAAGAGAAGTGTACTCTGACCCTTTCACCTCTACGCCTTTGCTCATGTTCTTCCTTCTGGATGATTCCTACTACACCCTCCTTTGTGACACCCAAAACCACCTTTTTCTCTGTTAGATAGACCAACTGCCATCTATCTGTCTTGGTCATCTGTCAACTGATCATCTGTCTTCAGGGGCCTCATCTAATTTATAACACCTTTCCTTGCTTTTCATTTAGATAGTTTACCCTCTCAACTGGGTGTAATTTAATAAAGGCATGCTGAATCGAAGCATCCTTCAACTGAGACTGCCAGTTTATCTATAGGATCACAATTTGACTAGCAAGAGTGCCAATGAGTGTATTTCTAAATCAGTTATTAATTTCAAGAAAAATATCTTATTAATATTTAAGATATAAAGCTTTTAAAAAGATGAATATTTTCATTATGTACTTTTCCCTCTAGTATTTTGGAAACCAGTTGTGAAAGGTATTGTTTTAAAAAAACAGAGCATTAATTATTCTTTATGCAACAGTTTCATTGGATGTGCATTAATGCATCTGACATGGTATATAAAAGATGGAATTCATCCTATTATTGGTGTTTGGGTGCACCATGATAGTGACAGAATTCATCTAAATTCAACAAGCATTTACTGAGCAAATGCTATTTTCAGAAGATACTCATTCTGGGAGATAAGTCAGTGAATAAAGATATGCTCTCTGCCTTCAAAATGCTTTTCATTTAAAGGCAGAGGCAGACAATGTACAGAAATGCTTATGGAGACTTAAAGTGTCAAATAGCAATACCTTCCTTCTACTATAAATAAGGTTTTGGAGGGTGGGATTATCTTTTCCTTTTCTTCCATCTCCCCTTCCTCCTTCCTTCTATTAACTTTTAATATCATTCATGGATTCTAACATATGTTTTCCATAATTTCAAGTGAATATATTAAACTCTGGTATTCTCATTAAAGATTTCAAGATTGTAGGCTTTAATAATTAATCTATTATGGTGCATGCCAACATAAACATGAGGAGTAATTCTTTTTTGCAAATTATTAATTGATTTATTTACTAAAACTAAACATTTCCTTTTAACAACCTCTTGGATGATGATATCAGGTTTTACCTTTAGAGACAGTCTGAGTGTTACAAGTCAGGTTGATTCTCTGAGCCTCAGTTTGTAAATGACATTGCTGGGCTAAATGGCATCCATAGTCTCAAACAGCTCTAATATTTCTGTACTTCATTGGCACCTATCCAGAAATGCCCATTTTGGGCCGCCATCAACAAATCATCAAACAAGTGTTGGCGAGGGTGTGGAGAAAAGGAGACTCTAGGACACTGCTGTTGGGAATGCAGACTGGTGCAGCCACTGTGGAAACACCTCAAAAAGTTAAAAATTGAACTTCCATTTGACCCAGTGATCCCACTTCCAAGAATATACCCTAAGAAACCTGAAACACCAATCAGAATTTCCACCAAGTAGGATTCTTTATTTATAAATTGAATATTTTAACGTTAGAGCATAGAAAACCTGTTTACAACCTTCTAAATATGTTTTTTAACATTATTAGAGCCCTCTAGACATAAAATAACACCCTTTAGTCATTATTACACTTATATTACCCAATATATTAAACAAAATAAGAGAAAATAAGACATATTAGACATTACAAATATCATATTATTATTATTGTACATTTAATTACACACACACACACACACACAGTTCTTACACACAACCATGAACCTATGATAACAGTGCAACTTGTTCGATGATGAAGCGATGAAGATGAAGAGATGTACTGCACAGCAAAGAAGAGCAAAATTATTGCTCCTCTGAAGGCAAGACCTCAGTAGGAGAGTCTTCAGGTGGTGCAGTATCTTCAGCAAGTATGTTGTTGTCTTCTTCCACTGAAGAAGTACTAGGAGTAGGCAGTGGGTGTCTGGGTGCACTGCTGAAGAACATCATTATAGGCAGTTGCTGGCGCTGTCTTTGTATATGCATGAGGAGGCTTTGTAGGGTTCCATTGCTCCATCAAGTGCATTCCAGAACCGCAATGCACGCATCATTTGTGGGTCCCATTCACCAATCACGTCCTGTACTACCTTAATAGTTCTCACGACTTGTGAGAGGCGCTCAAGTATGAGGCCACCTTCCTCCTCCTGACCCCCAGGAACCTCTGGCTGCTCTTCCTCCTCCTCACTCGAAGACTTAGTCATCTCCACCAGATCCTTGTCAGTTAAGGACACCTGTTCTGGATGATACGCACTCTCTTCAAGGATCTTCTGGAACGTGTTGTTCACATAGTCCTCTGCTGCAGGCTGGTCAGCAGAGGCAGCTTCACTGTGGAGAACGACACTCTTCAGATGATACGTCTTCTGGAACTTCTAGAACCAACCCTTGCTCACCGTGAAATCTATGAACATTGCAGAAAAGGGTCCTGATTGAGGTTCGTCCACCGTAAAGCACTGATAGAGCTGCTTCGCCTTTTCCCGGATGACCAGTGAATCCAACAGAATGTTTTTCTTGTGACTGTTGCTGATCCAAATGGCCAAGGCAGCCTTCGTTTTCACTATGAACTTATTATGACTTGTCATGACGCTCTTTGCTTCCTTGTTGAAAGAGACAGTAGCCATTGCACAGATGTTCTTTTCATCTTTATAGAAGGAGTGAACAGCAGACTCATTCAAGTCGTAATGGCAGGCAACCTCCACAATTTTCTTGCCATCTTTGATCATATCCAAGAGTTTCACCTTCTCCTGGATGGTAAGCATCTTCCTCCGGCACTTAGTTTCATCATCAGAAGGCTTAGAAGAAGCAGCACGTTTAGGAGCCATCATGGGGCCTCAATAAACGTTCTCAGAAATTGCAAACATTTACAAGAGCAAAGATGCTTCTGATGCGTAGGGATGTAGAAATGTGTATGAGAGAAACAAACTAGCATGAGGCTGAGCCAATCAGTGGCCAGGATAGGAAGAGGATAGAATAGCCAATCAGTGAACAGCATCCTCTGATTGGCTTGGTTTCAGCACATCTGATTTTTTGGAAAAAAGTTATTGCCCACACACAAGGAATGGTCAAGCAGTTTCACCTGGTGTTGAAGGATTTGCAGGGGTGCTCAAATACATAGGCCTACGATCCATATGTACAGTAATTTTAATTTTAATTGTAGTACAGGGGTGTAAAATTGACTCAGACAACCAAGCATGCACTGTATCATATTCACTGTCTCGATCAACTTTTTAATGCATATATTTGAAAACACCGCGATAGAGTGAAGCCACGAAAGTCAAAGTGCAAAGTGGCAAGAGACGACTGTACTACAAAGCCATTGTAATCAAAACAGCCTGGTACTGGCACAAGAACAGGCAGATAGATCAATGGAACAGAACAGAGAACCCAAAAATTGACCCAAGACAATGTGCTCAATTAATATTTGACAAAGGTGGCAAGAGCATACAGTGGAGTCATGATAGCCTCTTCAATAAATGGTGTTGGGAAAATTGGGCAGCTACATGCAAAAAAATGAAGCTAGATCACCAACTTACACTATACACAAGAATAAACTCAAAATGGAAAAAAGACTTAAATGTGACTCATGAATCCATAGAAATCCTAGAAGAAAATGTAGGCAACAAAATTTCAGACATCATACACAGCAGAATTTTCACTGATACAACACCTAAGGCAAGAGAAACAAAGGAAAAATGTCACATGGGACTACATCAAACTAAAAATCTTCTGTACAGCAAAAATAAAGAAAAAACAACCATCAAAATGGAAAAGGAACCCACTACATGGGAGGCCATAATTGCCAATGATATATCAGATAAGGGGTTAATTTCCAAAATATATAGAGTACTCATACAACTCAACAAAAGGAAGACAAAGAACCCAATTAAAAAATGTGCAGAGGACCTAAATAGACACCTCTGCAGACAGGATATACAAATGGTCAAGAGACATGAAAAAATGCTCAACATCACTAATCATCAGAGAGATGCACATTAAAACAACAATGAAGTATCACCTCACACCTGTCAGAATGGCCGCCATCAACAAAATCATTAAACAACAAGTGCTGGTGAGGGTGTGAAAAAAAGGGGACTCTAGTACACTGCTGGTGGGAATGCAGACTGGTGCAGCCACTGTGGAAAACACTATGGTGTTACCTCAAAAAGTTAAAAATCGAACTTCCATTTGACCCAGTGATTCCACTTCTAGGAATATACCCTAAGAAGCCTGAAACACCAATCAGAAAGAATATATGAACCCCTATGTTCATAGCAGCACTATTTACAAAGCTAAGATCTGGAAACAACCCAAGTGTCCATCAGTAGACGAATGGATAAAAAAGCAGTGGTACATATACACAATGGAGTACTATGCAGCTGTACAAAAGCAAGATCTCTTATCCTTTGAGATGACGTGGAGGGACCCGAAGAGTATTATGCTAAGCAAAACAAGCCAGGCAGAGAAAGATAAATATCACATGATCTCACTTATTTTTGGAATACAATGAACTAAACAAACTGATGAACAAAATAGACCCAGAGATATAGAAGTAGGGTAAAACTGACAAACTTCAGAAGAGGGGGTGGTGGTGGTGAAGAGATAAACTACAGAACTTATATGCATGTATGCTTAACCAATGGACATAGACAATGCTGGGGACAGGCCCAGGGGGTGGAGGGAGGAGGGTGTCAATGGGGGAAAAAGGAGAAACATCTGTAACAAAAATCAGTTAATAAAAAAATATATTGGGCACTTGAGACTAAAATAGAATAACTACTGCACACTTAAAAAGATTTCTTGAGTTTCATAAAGCTTTACCACTGTGAAATAATGTGCAAAAGCATTAATTCTGGTTATTTATGACAATGCTATAAGGAAGGTCAAAGAATAGTCTTCAGAACATTTTCATTTAAAAAAATTAAAGTTCTTTATTGACACTGAGCGTTTTAGTTAAGTGCCGTTATGTTTTGGTTACACTTTAACCTTTCTTGTAATGCAAGTAAATTCTAGAGGAGCATGTAGGTAAAAGCAGGGAGCCCAACAGAGTTGTGGAATAGTGACTGGGGAACAATAACATGTGAAGATAGCTGCAGATGACATGCCCAGGCAACTGGAGCCTTCCTCACTCTCATCGCCAAATACCAAGACTTATTACCTTGTATACAGGACAATCCTGATCCCTATGAGAATACAACTACCAGTTGCTTAAGGGCTGATTCCTGTGTCTCTTAAAGAGTAATTATATGACCCTGGCCAGTTTGGGCTCAGAGGGTCAGCCCATGGACCAAAGAGTTGCAGGTTCAATTTCCGTCAAGGATATGTACCTTGGTTGTGGTTCTATTCCTGGCCCTGGTTGAAGTCATGTGGGAGGCAACCAATCCATGTGTGTCTCTCGCATTGATATTTCTCTCTCTCCCTCCTACTCTATCTAAAAATAAATGGAAAAATATCGTCAGGTGAGGATTTTTTTTTTAAAGGAGTTATAGGAAGCCATAAAATATATAAATGGAATGAAGACAAGAAAGTGTAATTTACTGATGTGTGAATATACCCTAGGCACTAGGAAAAGCTAATGAGCTATAATCTCCAGCAGAGCAGTTCTTTAAGACTTGTACACTTTTGTACCATTTTGCCTCTTGTCATTTTCCCAGGCACCCACCAGAGAAAAGAACCAAAAAAATTGAAGATTTTTTTCAAATAATATTAATATTCAATCATCATTAGTGGAAATTATAACTCTACAATATCAGGGTGATGTTAGCTATCCCAAAGGTACTTGCAAATACAATGTGAATATAAAACTTTCTCAAAATTTGGAGTTAGTAATACATACATATTAACATTGAAGTAGATAAAAATAGCACCAGAAACCCCCCCTTTGTAGGTCTGTGTTCACTGCTGAGTGTGCTGTAATTATGTACACCACATGAGCTACAGCTTGAGCTAATAATACCATACTGAGTACTAGAAAGTTGTAATTATACAATGGCATAATGTATGCTTGGCAAGATTTTCAGTTTTGGAGAATCTACTGTCAAAAAGCACTGGACAGAATTAAAAGTCCAATTTGGGGTTAGAATAATTGGTCTAGACTGAACTAATTTAGGGCATTGTGGCTCAAGCAGAATAAGTCATATGTCTATGAAACAAGCAAACCCAAGGATATGAATCCATCTAGAAATAGTGCAGTCGTAAAGCACATTGCTTTAAAACACAAAGAATTTCCAAGATTAAAAAGCTGCTACATACCGGTGTACCATGCTAAGTACAGGAGATTTAAAAAATAAAACAGGTGAGAAAGAGAAAATTCCTGACTGCCAATTGCTTATAACATAAGGTAAATTTGCGTTTTCATAGAGAAATGTACAAAGTACAATGAATTAACAATACCATTGATATGTCTGCTGTCTTTAAAATGACCTACATTAAATCACTGCTCTATTGTTTGAAAACATTTTCCTTAAACCTCACATTCTCATATTTTCTGGTATAATTACAAAGGATCACCTTTATAAAGATGGTCCTGTTATGATGGTTTCCCTCTTTGCTAAGCCATTACATTTTACTTTGAGTCCTGCCTGCTCTACTTAAAGATGATTCCATTGCTTCAAATTTGTCTTTCCTTCTGTTCTGTATAATAAGGCTTAATCTTAGTATTTCTTCTGTATGCCTTAGCTCTCAATTCCATTTAGCTTACAAAAAGCTTTAATTAGAAATCTATTTGGTGGTGTTTAAAGTACATATGCTTAAATTTTTCCATGTCACACTTTTATTCTGGGAGAAATTACCAAGTAATTTCTTTTCTTGGACTTTTTTTGGTGGTAAAGAAAATTTCAGTTCAACTGATTTGATCATTTTCAGGAACTTGTTTCTAAAGGCATCTAGATTTCTTGTCAATGTTTTGAGACATTTTCAGTTTCTACAGTCATGTATTTGCATGAAAACCTTGTCCAAATTTATTATGGTGGAACATAATTTTACTTTGTACATATTGTTCAATTAGGAAATGGTATGTACATTTTGAATCTCTTAAAGCAATCCATTTGAATCATCAGGCAAAAATGATCTTATTGATTTAGCTAATATTGCTAGGTCATCATATAGGAAACTACTCATGAGTTTTTTTTCTCCTCTAATACATGTGCTTAAATTTCTTCTCATTGTGAGTACTGATGAGAATATTCAGAGGTTATTAAGTATAGCAATTCAGAGAAAGCCACAGAATATTGATTATTGCCCAGCTTGATGAGATAAAGCAGTACAAATGGTTCCACCCTTTTATAACATAATATATTCCTAAAATTCATAATTATACAACTCAAAAGGGACTGAGCAAATAAATAAAGATGCTAAAGGTAATTATAGATATTTATTAGGCAGAAATTGAATTAACTGATTATTGAAATGCAAAGCAGAAATTACCTGTACCATTAAACTAGACCAGCTGATTATCATTGTGCTTCATAAGGGTGTAAATTCACTTATCGCTTTAATTACTTATAAATCTAAAATTTTTCTCCATAAAGATCTTATATATTATTTTTTTGGTTAAATTAACAGTTTATAGTGTTGATTGCTATTACGAATGGCATTATAAAATCTGTTCTATTTTTAGTTGACTATTGCTGATGCAGAGGAACACGATTTTTATGAGTTGTAAGTGGATCTTATATCTGGTCTCACATTAGATCTATAGTCTTTTCTGTTGATTCAGTTGGGATGATCTCATCTGAAAAAAGAAGAAAGGGAAGAATGAAAGAACAAAACAGAAAGAAAGAAAAGAAGGAAGGAATAAAAAAGAAAAAAGTGTGTGCTTCCTCTGAAGCAGATAAGGAAAAACCAATCAATCTAGTGGCCTACGTACATATAGCAAGAGGAAAAGTGAATTTAAAAGATAATTAGCACACAGATTTCTTCAGAAATCTTCAGAAAATTAGAAGGAATAATGTAAGATTTGAAGAGGACTGCAACAAGAAAGGGTTATCTGACAGCACAAGCTTCATATAGGGGTGTTTAGGAAGGAGAGAGAGAAAAAATGTAATAGAAAGTTTGGGATACAGTCTCCAAGGGTCTCCCATGATTCTGCTGGTCTTGTGAGCAGACTACCTTTGTTCTGAACTGTTAATTATTTTTTGTACGTGCCCCTAGTGGGAACCGAATCCTGGACTCTCTGGTCCACAGGCCGATGCTCCAACTGCTGAGCCAAATCAGCCAGGGCTGGACTGTTTTTTCAAGATGTTTGTATAGGGAACAGCTTTGGAATGTAGAAATAACAAAGGGCAGGTTTATTTACTCCCCATTATAATAAAAAATAATGCCTTCCTATTAGGGAGTTAGGCTTTAGGGGACTGATATAATGAAAATAATATTTTGGCTACTGCTATTGCTGTGAGTAATAAACGATTCTTTGTCTCCGACCCAGGAGTCTCATGTCTTCTGCCAACATCCATAAAACTGTGGCAAGTCAACCTTTAGCTTGCAAGTAGAATATAATCTCAGTGCCTTCACAATTCTTGACACGAAGATCCTTAGGCATCTCTAAGCCCAGTGATATTAATATATATGGGCCAGAAAAAACCCCACAAAAATATGTGGGATTAGTTCTATTGGTCTGTCTACAGGCAGATCATGGTGAGTGATTGTGGTGAGGTAAGAAGTGGTGGAAATATTTCAGAAGCCTACAGGGCTGCCCTTTATTCCTGGAACCCAGGGTACTCCCTTCATTTTGACATATTCACTATTAACCACGAAGCTCTAAAGGTCAGGGGATTGGGGTTCTGCCTAAATCACATGGAACCTTGGGTCTTCTCTATATAATTCTTTCACATAATTT
Organism: Molossus molossus; assembly: GCF_014108415.1. Taxonomy (NCBI): domain Eukaryota; kingdom Metazoa; phylum Chordata; class Mammalia; order Chiroptera; family Molossidae; genus Molossus; species Molossus molossus. Next base: position 57,416,851 of record NW_023425345.1, on the reverse strand, counting down.
AGAATTATAAATTACAAATACAGACACAAAATACTACCACATATTTTGCAAGAGTACAGACATATTTAAGAACATATATTGCTTATGCACTAGGATGGGTCCTTATGATGGAGAGGGCAATAGGGTGGGAACTGAAGATGAAAGCAGAAAACCAAATGAAACAAAACAAGAGGGCTCCCGCAAGGACTGATGACGACAGCATGCCATTAGTATCTCAGTTTTCCCACCCTAGATCCAAACCCAAAAACCAATAAAATGTAGATTGCATTTTATTATATTTTGGCAAAGAGCTTGACATGGTTTGAGACATGTGAACCCTAATACCAACCAGGTCCAGTAACAGGCTTTACCTGAGCTTATATGAGCCCATTTTGAAGTCTGAATTCTATATTCTTTTCCAAAGATACAGACATATCCAAGGATATGTATTGCTTATACATTAAAATAGGTCCCTCTGATGGAGAGGGAAATGGGGTTGGGAATCAAGACAGTAGAAGGAAAATGAAACAAAATCAAGTAAGTAGGAACACTTGTCCAGACTGGTGATAGCAGTAGGCCGTAAGTAAATCAGTTCTCTTTACCTCAGGTTCAAAACCAAAACCAACAGAGTATAGATTTGGTCATATTCCATCAAACAGCTTAATGATCTGAGATGTGTGAGCCCTGATTCCAACTCCAATTTGAAATGTTTTTTGTTCTTTTTTTCTTTATTCTTGAACTCTGTTGCCCTTTGAACTAGTCATTTGACTTTTTGCTCTCTCTAGAGGACTTTTAAGCAAACTTGTCCCTTATCTTTACTAATTTCTTCTGGCTTCAGGATAGGATCGTCCTGGTCCTTCAGGGCCCAACATCACTGCCTCAGCCCACTTGGCTGGCACTGTGGCCAGGCTGTACAGGACCTCAGGTTGAACCACTCTGCACATGAAAAGAGTCTTGGGTAAGCAGGGATACCAGAATTGGTTGGGCATACAAAAACCTCTCAGGGATATTGTGAGTAATTTTTTTCTGGCACAAGACAATGGTTGTGGTGGATAGTGGGTGGTGGGAAGTCATTGCAGTGTGGGAGCTAGAGGATGAAGAAGTAAGGGGAGGAGGATAAAATAACAAGAGAGGAGAGAAAGAGTTGACTATGAAACTAAGATTTGTTTCTCATTATAGGACATCAGACGTCAGCATGTGATCTGTGAGTTTCAGAGTGTGCTGGGGGTAGGAAAGCAGCCCCGCTGTGTGATCCAAGGGCAGCAGAAGGACAGGAAATAGAAAATTTGACTTCAGCCCTCTTGGAGTTGGATACCTAAGTGGATGAGTGGGCTGTGGAAGTGATAAATGTTAATAGGAAAGCTTTTCCCCTCATCTCACAATTATGAACAAATGAAAAGACTTAAAATATTATAAATGTGATGGTTTGTATGAAGGATCTTGCCAACTGCTCATACCAGCTACTGACTTAATGTGGTTATTTACAGTTTGATATTAAACTTTTCCCCATTATTCTGTGCCAAGAGCATTTGCAAGGTATGATAAATAATGAAAGAACACTGGCCGGTTCCATGGAACAAATATTTTTCTGTGTACCACACACCAAACAAAGTGATTATCCTCATATATTCAAGCATTTGAATGAGAGAGAAGTTTACTTCTTCCTCACCTAACAGTTAAGGGTGACCAGTCCAGAGCTGTTACAATGTCACTGTGGTATCAGGTCCCAGACTTCTTTTAGCTTGTTTTTCTACCATATCTAGAGGGTTGCCTCTCTCTGTAAAGGTGCTTCATCACCAACCCCTGATCCACGTAGCAAGATGCAGGATGTGGAGGAAAGAAGGTACTCTTTCTTTTTCCCTTTCCTGGCACAAACTGGGAGTGACCCTCAACACTTAGCTCCCATCCAATGGCCAAGAATTCATCATACAACTATATCTAGCTGCAAGGGATCTGGGAAATGTAGTATTTACTGATTGTCCTGTGCCCACTTAAGATTTTTGTTACTCTTGCCCTGGCCAGTTTGGCTCAGTGGTTAGAGTGTTGGTCTGCGGACTAGAGAGTCCCGGGTTCTGTTCCCACTAAGGGCATGTACCTCAGTTGCAGTTTGTCCCTGCCCCGGTTGGGGTCCTGTAGCAACCACTCGATGTGTCTCTCTCACATCGATGTTTTTCTCTCTCTCTCTTTCCCCCTCTCTCCCGCCTGCTCTATCTGAAGATAAATGCAAAAATGTCCTCGGGTGAGGATAAAAAATAAAATAAATAAATAAAGATTTTTTGTTATTCTTAAAAAAGAGTAAAATAGATGTTGGATGATAAATACCAGTCTTAGCCATCATAGGATAGTGACAAAAAAATTTGATCTGAGATCTTTTGGGGGTTTTGATAAAAGCTATTCTCTCAATGATAAAGACTATGAAGAGTTCAGTTCAAATAATTTAAATGCCTGACATGATCCTTGTCCTTGAGGAACTTACAGCCTCACTGAGGGAGACAGGAATATACATCAATTATTTTAATATAATGTAAGATTTAAAATTAAGTATATACAAATGCTATGGAAAGACAGGCATGGAAAACTGACCCAGATATGAGCTATTGGAAGATGCCCTCACTGAACAACAAGGATGATCCAAGTCTCAAAAAAATAAATATATAAAGAGCTACAGAAATTTAAAAAGCGATTTTTCAACAATATCCCACAGCAAATAATGATAGTTTATCTTATTATTTAATTTTTTTCTTTATTGATTTGAGAGAGAGGAAGGGAGAGATAGAGATAGAAACATCGATGAGAAAGAATATTGATTGGCCGCCTCCTGCACACCCCCCACTGGGGATTTGGCCCACAACCTGGGCATGTGCCCTGACCAGGAATCTAACTGTCGACCTCTTGGTGCATGGGTCGACGCTCAACCACTGAGCCATACCGGCTGGGCAAATAACGAAAGTTTAATTCCTTCAGTGGGAAATATTATCAGTAGCCCCAGCAGTGTTCTCAGTGATGTCTTTGTTGGGTCAGCAGCTCCCCCAAAGCAGCAGCACGCTCCAGTTTTGCTACCTCTGGTGCCAAAGCATTTCCGGCGCTGGCCATGTGTAACATGGATCTCCTTTCCTTTGAAAGAGGAAGTGAAGAGTCTGTTCTCTTGGCTATATCCCATAAGTAAAACCACACTTAGGAAAAGAGTCCACCGTCCCCCTGGCTTCATGGGCTCTTGTTCCCACCTGCTAATATCGGATCTCAGTGTTCTGCTAAGGCCCTTCCCAAACCCAGGTATTTATGAGAGTCCCCAAGGTGTCTCTCCTACACGTTCCCCAAAGAAGGCTGGCCAGTGAATCTATAGTACCAGTCATTTTGTTTTCATCCTTTCCCCCCACCCTTCTCCACTGAGTATGTCAGCCTCCTTCTCTAGGTAGAACGGTCTGGGAGACACTGCGGTCACTTCCACTGGCTGTGCCTGTTGGGCAATACTGACTCCTCTCGTTTGATGCTTCTAATACAGTGAAGCCCTGGCTGTGCAACGATGTATGGTACGTGTCCCTTTTTAGAATCCCACCAGCACAGTGCAGCTGTTTCACTGAACTGTTGTGAACAAACACTTTGTTCTGCTTACAGTTTTTCTCTACTAGTCATCCCCACACCCAGCGTGGAATGGGAGTCCTTGGGGCCTGATCTGAAAGCAAACCTGAGTTAGGGACACCATGTAGTACTCAGAATTGCCCCTCCTCTTGGGGAGTGACTCTCTCCAGAGGGCCCCCCCCCCCTTCACTCAGGCAAATAGACTTCTTGAAGCTCAACCAGCGGGGCCCTGAAATGTCTGAATTCCACTTGGGTTCAAAGTAGAATACCTTTCAACACCTAGTCAAGGAAGAGGTGCATATAAATCACACTACTCATTTCCTGGTATTGCCTCAGAGTCACAGTCCCCCCCCCACACACACACACATAGTAAGTTTCATTGGAAACCCTGAAGTCCATCGCTTCGCTATTTGGTCACAGAGCAGTCATGCAGAGGAGGAACACTTCTTAGTGCACTAAAGATTTAAGAAATAGCTCCTGATGGGTCTCCATTTTCGTGATCTGGTTGCCTTCCTTGGGGATGCCCCTTGGCCGTTCTAACCCTAGGGAAGTGTGTGTGTGTGTGTGTGTGTGTGTGTGTGTGCGCGCGCGCGCTGTGTAAATGCCTTTTGGCAAAAGAGAAGGCTGTGATGTGTGGGCAGTTCCTGGTGGACAAGAAAGGGAAATGGAAAGCCTCTCCCTCTTTTGTTTTGGGTGAGAGAAAAAAGGAAGCAAAGGTTATACCCTGGAATGGGAGTGTCCGGGCACAATAAAAGAAAATAAACTGTTTGCTTAGGTGAGCCAACAAAGGCCAGGGGATTTGAAAAAGCCTTTTTCTTTCTAACGGTCCCTCCAGTGAGGTGATTACCTGTTTTTGATTCTAGCCGACTGAGGCTGTTGGAATCGGGCTCCTGACAGCTGCCTTTCCCTTTATCCCTGATACTAATCTGAGGGATGGAGAAGTGCGTGTAAATCCACATCGGTGTAACAGCATGGATTCACGACTTTCACCAGTTGTATAATTCCGGCTGGCAAATAAAAATCACTTAACTTGCTTAGGTGATGTGAGAAGTGAGTTACCCAGAGAGCAAGGGCAGCCATCGGCCTTGTGCCAAATGGCAACAGATGCCAGCAGTAAATTGCAAACAGTGACTGTGTGGTCAGCTGTGAGCTCTTAGAGTCCAGCATCTGTGGGCGTTTAACCACTTACACTTCTGCCACTTTCTTTCCAAGGAGGTGTTCCATGATTCATTTAGTTAAACAGGACAACTAAGACCCTTAGCTGGAAAGAAAGTAAAGAATGGTTCCCGGTGAAGAAGAAAAGCATTGTATTAGTGAATTCAGCATTTGGACTTGAATACATAATTCCCTCTATGACAACAAAGAACAATAAAAGCAATTGCACCTGTGCTGAAGTTTTGTTCCCCATCCCCCCTTCCCCCCTCCAGGAGCAGAAAGGATTGTACGGAATGCTTTACCAGAAGGGAGAAACTGAAGAAGGGTTAATGGTCTCTGAATTTCATCAACAATCTATATTCCTCAAATAGAATTAGAACTGCTTCCTACATTGAAACAAGTTTACCGAATGGAAATTTTATTACTTGGGTATTGAATTTAGTGCTACCAAGGGCCTTCCTTTGTAGACAAAGGTTCTTTTGCTCAGGTTTGATTTCAAATCATTTTACTGACTTAAGTGTAATTAAATAATGCCTTTGAAGTACTGTGTAGTTTTCTTTTGTTTTTTGGTGGGTTTGATACCTTGGCTTTTTATGGGGGGGTTGTTTTTTAAGCCAGTTGAACATTTCCTTTGGGGTGTCGGTTCTTTCATGTACACTTTCCCTTTTTAGCCACTAGTGAGCCGAGATTTACTTAGGGTCCCTCACCAGAGGGAGTAGGAATTGCACAGACACTTGGGAACCCACTTCTTCCAGGCCTCTCCTTGCCTTTGTTGGCTCCCCTAAGTGAACTGGATATTTTCTCATATTAGTCCTTAGTTTTAAAAAATTCCCTCCAGCCCTGGCCAGTTTGGCTCAGCGGTTAGAGCGTCGGCCTGCGGTCTGGAGAGACCCGGGTTCAGTTCCCGCTAAGGGCATGTACTTCGGTTGCAGTTTGTCCCCGGCCCTGGTTGGTCGTGCGGGTGGCAGCCACGCGATGTGTCCCTTCACATCGATGTTTCTCTCTCTCTCTCCTTCCTCTCTCTCCCTCCCACTCTAGCTGTACAAAAAATGGAAAAATATCCTCGGGTGAGGATAAAAAAAAAAAAAAAAAATTCCCTCCAAAGAGCTTGAAATCCAGTCACTTGCACCCCTAGTGTTTGTGGGCCCCGAGAAGATTATTTTGTTTCTCAACTTTGTCATCTTTCTCCTTCTCCACTTTTATTCAGCTTCCTTTTTCCTTCGAGTCCCTCCCTCTCCCCTCTATCCCACCCTTGGCACTGCAGACTGCTGCCTGTCCCCTGCAGCTCACCCCTGCCCTGCACTGCAGACTGCTGCCTGTCCCCTGCAGCTCACCCCTGCCCTGCACTGCAGACTGCTGCCTGTCCCCTGCAGCTCACCCCTGCCCGGCATTGCAGACTGCTGCCTGTCCCCTATAGCTCACCCCTGCCCCGGTGCACCACGGAGAGCTTGTCCCACAGGGTGGGACTTCTTTGCCCTCTCTGCCGAGTGGGGCTACGTATTGCTTCAACTGGAGCCCTGGGATTTGGATAGGAAATATTGGGAGTCCAAGAGTGTCCCTCCAAATCAGACCCAGTACTTTCATCAGAAAAAAAGCTTTCCATCTCTGCAGTTTCCTTGGGCAAATTATCATTTTCAAAAACTTTTACATGTCTCTCACATATAGAATAGACATGTGTCAAAGATTTATTCAACTAGTTAATGAAGGAATCAGATGATAAAGCTGATTCAAATAGCATTTGAGTTAATGGATATTTAAAGAGAAAAAAAGAATATTAGAATAAGATTGTTAGGTTAGATAAAAAAAAACAAACAAACAAAAAAAAACCTGGTTAATATCCTACAAGGCAATAGAGCCATAAATATGGGATAATCCTTCTACTAGACAGAAAATCATTTACATTTCTCCCAGTGGGGAAAAAGTCTACAAGTTGAGATGCAACTTCATGGAATCTGGGTTTCTAAGCAATATTAGGTGGTGAGTCAAACAAAGGTGTGCTCCCTTAGATACCTAATTCGTCCTGCGCGGCCCGTTAACATGTTTAACGCTGAGAGGATGTGCTACCTTTCCTTTGCCCCATTTCTTAGTTTGGGGTGTTTTTTCTTAACACCTCTTTCCTTAACTTGAAAGTAGCCCGGATTCAGGGATTAAACATCCTAGGCTGTGCGACTCAGCCACACATGGTAAGTGATTTCTCAACCCATCTGCTCTAAGCCTGTGATGACCTACTTCGTGAGATGGCCCATTATGGCCCAGGTTTTGTTCTAAGTGTGGTGGGGGATGCAAGAATGGCACAGAAGGGTTCCCTTTGTCATAGCCACATTTTACCTTAACGTTTTTGTTGTAAAGGCACCACTTTCAGAGATGATGCTCAGGTGGAGCAAATGGTAGCGGTTTGGTAGGGAGGTGAGAGACGGATACAAGTGTCTATTTAATAGAAGAGCACGACACGCCCAGGCCCTTGTGCCGTAGGAGCTAGAGATGCAGGAGGCCATTTCCAGTTGTGATCATGCAGAGGACCCTTCACTGACAAAACCAATACAATTCAAAACAATTTATAGAAACCATTTGTTCAGATTTAGAGTTTTTACCTTACAAAAAATTCCAAATATCTCAGCGATAAAACAAAACGATTTCTGTGCTGAACTTCAGGAAGCTCTCTGAGTGACAGCATCTTATGACAACTCAAACCAGAAATCCAGAAAGTACAAAACCTGTGTGCCACACCCAGCAGAGTGCCAGACGTGCAGCAGGGACTTAACCAACGTTGATTTCTTTGAACCAAATGTGCCTAAGAGCATGGAATTGCGACTTCCTGATACCCAAAGCCATTGTCCCTCTGGCAGTGGGAGAGGCTGAAGACAGTCAGGAAGCACAGTGTCCCCTGCCCCCTGCAGTGAGCTCTCCTGTGGGAGCTTGAGGCAGAGGAAGGAGGCTGGTCTGGTGCTGGAACATCTGAGCTAAAGTGTATGCACCGTTAAAATGTGGCCTGGTCCCAGAACTGAAGTGCCCATGAGAAGTAGTTATCTGATAGCACAGTCTGTTTTGAGAATGAGCCTGTGGTCAAGTCTGTGCCAGAAGAGGGCTCACCTCTATGAGGCCCAGAGTTAGGACTGGCCTGGCCACAAATAAGACAGCAAAGGAAAGAGGGCTGTGATACTCTGGTCTTCACAGCACAACACAGAGGTTAAGAATATGGTTTTTGCCCGGCCAGTGTGGCTCAGTGGTTGAGCATTGACTCATGTACCAAGAAGTCACTGGTTTGATTCCCAGGCAGGACACATGCCCAGGTTGTGGGCCTGATCCCCAGTGGGGGGCACGTAGGAGGCGGCCAGTTGATTTTCTCTCTCATTGATGTTTCTATCTCTCTCTCTCTCCCTCTCCCTCTCTAAAATCAGTAAAGAAAAAAAATAATAATAAAAAGAATATGGTCTTTGGAGCAGCACAGCCCAAATTCAAATTTCAGTTCCTTTGTTAAAATCTGGAGCCAGAATGTTCAAATGAAAATCCTGGCTCTGCTACTTATTATTAGTCCTGTTTCCTTGGGCAAGTTTCTTAATTTCTTTAGGTCTCTGTATGTCCCTCTGTAAAATAAAGGTGATTCGTGACATCTCATTGGCTTGTTTGTAAGAATTAAAGGAGTTAGTATATTTAAGGCACTTAGATGAAGCAGGGCATGAAGTCCTAGAAAAATGTTTGGCCTCTCCTTTCTGTCAGCTCAATCCCTTCTGATAGTGGCAGAAACCATGTACAGCTAGCTGAAGCAAAAACAAAAAAGGTGGTAGAGTTTCTTATGAGAATATAGGGATGACTCATGAAAATCTGAGGACAATAATGATGGGTCTCTGCTGAAGAGACAGAGGCTGAGATGCCATCAAAATATTTTTATTGAATGCCTTAAACACTCTTAAGATTTTGAGCTCTACCCACTAAGTTTTTTTTTTTTATCCTTACCCAAGGACATTTTTTGTCTTTATCTTCAAATAGAGCAGGAGGAAAAGAGGGAGAAAGAGAGAGAGAGAAACATTCATGTGAGAGAGACACATCGACTGGTTGCCAACCGCACAATTCCAACTGGGGCTGGAGACAAACTGCAACCAAGGTACGTGCCCATAGGGAAACCGAACCCGGGACTCTCTGGTCCACAGGCCAACGCTCTAACCGCTCAAACCAGCCAGGGCTACCCACAAAGTTTTTAATCTGCAATTGCCTCGTGTGTGTGTTGTGATCCATAAACATTTTTCCCATCTGGATTACCAATTGTCTGAGTACTCCTTATTCAACATCTCATCCTTGTCCCACTGACCTTGTAACAAGAACATATACATGTGGGTCTCCTTCTTTCTTCATTTCATTCCATTCATTGTCTGTTTTAAGTAATATTGTCTATATAGTATTGTTTGATTCTAGTCAAGGGCACGTACCCTGGTTGTGTTTTGTCCCTGGCCCTGGTCGGGGTCATGCGGGAGAAAATCAGTTGATGTGTCTCTCTCACATCAGTTTCTCCCTTTCTTCCTTTCTTCCTTTCTCCCCCTCCCTCCCACTCTATCTGAAGATAAATAGAAAAATATCCTCAGGTGAGGATTAAAAAAAAAGAGGTGGGATCTATGTTCCCTCCCCTTGTCCCATAGAATCACTTCTATTATACTCTATTGGTTGAAGCAGTTGCAAGCCCTCCCATGGAATGTGTGATCCTGGACTAGGAGAAGGACATTAACAGGACAATTGTTAAAAATTGAATAAAGTCTGTAAATTAGTTAATAGTACTGTATCAATGTTAATTTCCTGGTTTTGATCTTTGTACTATGATTGTGCAAAATGTTAACATTTGGGGAAATACAAGAGCCTGAGAACATCATAACTCTGATCACCTACCTCCTGACCTTCAAGATCTTTTGTTTATTATTTTGTCCTTTAAAAAGAAGCTCTGCAAATTAGATAATACTACTTGTTTTTTTACAGACAATATTTAGATTTATCTTGGTGTTTATGAGTTTTTTGTGTGATTTCAGTGGCATCTCAGCCTACTGGAAACATCTTCTTCTCCAAGAAAAAAAACATCCTTTAAAAATTCCTTGGTGTAGGTTTGTTGGAAATAAACTCCCAGTTTTTATTCTCTCTGTCTTTATTTCCTCCTCATTCTCAAAAGATCGTTTTTCTGAGTGCCCATTTCTAAGTTTGTAGTCAATTTCTCAATATTTTTTAGAAATATATTTTTATTGATTTTTAGAGAGGGGAAGGGAGAGGGAGAGAGACTTAGAAACACCAGTGAGAGAGAAACATCTTCGGCTGCCTCCTGCACGTCCCCTACTGGGGATCAAGCCTGAAACTTGGGCATGTGCTCTGACTGGGAATCGAACCAGTGACCTCTTGGTTCATCTCCACAATAAAACAAAAGCCAGAACCCAGTAGAATAGGATGTTTAAAATATTGAGAAAATGGCCTGGCTGGTGTGGCTCAGTGTTGAGCGTTGACCCATGCACCAAGAGCTAAAAACTATCGAACGTGGCATATAAGCTCGAGAGACAGCTATATACCCTTTGATACGGAGTTATTCATACACATGTATGTGTGCTATAGTGCTTTATTAAATATTAGCTCATCATGTAAGTTATAATGAACCTTTTACAGGAGAAGCAATACAATTAAATTTATGCTTTAGAAAGACTGGCGGAGTATGGTGGGTGGGTCAAGACAAGCAAGACTGAAGGCAGGGAAAGGGGATACACGATTTCTGCAGTTCATGCTTCATCTACTTAAAAAATAATCTTTAGAGTGATAAACTAAGCACCGTTCTAGAAACCAAGGAAATACTTGAGAACAAGGCAATTAAGGGTGGTTGGTGGGGTGGTGATGGCTGGCAGTGACCCGAGAAAGGCCTCTCTGAAGAGGTAGCATATGTACAGAGACCCGAATGACAAGCCAGTCACCCACAGGCAAGTCAGGGGACAGAACATTTCAGTTAGAGGGAATGGCAAGTGCCACCCTACGCTTTGTGCTTCAAGGGTCAGGAAGTAGACCACTGTGCCTGAGACTGAGTAAGTGATGAGAGAGTATTCAATGACTTTGGAAAGCAGACAGGCACGAGACCACCTAGGTACTTGTGGGCCATGGTAAGGAGTTCGGATATTGTTCTAAGTGCAGTTGGAAACTGTGGCAGGGTCCAAGGCAGAAGGGGGAGCATACTATGACTTAAGTTTTAAAAAGTTCATTTATGTGGCTTCTGTTTGAAAAACATTCAGGAAAGAGGTGGTATAAACTACTGGATTGAGCAAGATATGAAAGGGCCTAAGCTCAGGCAGAGGGGTCTGTCCATGCTGACCTATCTCCCCCTCCTAGACTGTCACTTCTTCTATAGCTTGTTCATTGCAGAATTCCTAATGCAACCCAGTGCTTGGAAAACAAAGGAGATAAAATGCACTTTAAAAAATATTTGCGTGAACAAATGGTGCCAAAGGATCTTGTTCTTAGATGGTGTCAGCCGGTAACTGAGTTGCTTGAAGAATAATGTTAAGCTGTGGGCTCAGTCACAATGTAGTTCAATTATATCTGGGACTGTTTCATGGTCACAAATCATGGTTACATTGTAATCAAGGCAACTGTGGTAAATTAATTCATTTTATTTATTTATTTTTTCATAAATGCCTTTTGCCATAGTGGAATCTGGATAATTCTATTAATATAATCCAGTATGAATCTGTCATCACTACTAGAAATTAATGTCAAGGAAATAGATCCTGTGTTTGGTTTGTCAGTAACATTATCATCACATACAAGAAGATAACATATGTTTAGGGAATTTTACTACTATTAAGAATGAGGCTTTAGCCCTGGCCAGTTTGGCTCAGCGGTTAGAGCGTCGGCCTGTGGTACAGAGAGACCCGGGTTCGGTTCCCGCTAAGGGCATGTATCTCGGTTGCAGTTTGTCCCCGGCCCTGGTTGGTCGTGCGGGTGGCAACCACTCGATGTGTCCCTTCACATCGATGTTTCTCTCTCTCTCTCTTCCTCTCTCTCCCTCCCTCTCTGTCTGAACAAAAAAATGCAAAAATGTCCTCGGGTGAGGATTAAAAAAAAAAAAAAAAAAGAATGAGGCTTTAGAGATGATTACATTTAGAATTACCAATGGAATACTCTGTTTATATAAAGCAAATTTGTCTCATTTCCAGGAAATAACTGCTCCTCCAAGAAGTGAGAGTTCAGAATTCCAGTTAAGACCATGGCTTTGGAGATAAACATACTTGAGTCTAAGTCCCAACGTTGCTACTCATTAACTGTGTGATCTTTGGTGAAGTATTTCTTCAACTCTGATTTTTAAAAAATACCCAAGTCCAGAGTCAACGTGTTTTGCTCCACATTTAAGAGCTCTGTTTAATATTGCCTTTATTGGTGTATGTTTTTTAAATGATCTATTGATGTTCTGAACTATATCTCCATTTATCTAAGACTCTTTACTAGACTGTAAGCTTCTTAAAGGCAGAGACTGTCTTGTTCACACTTGGATTCTTTTCTGGTGTAGTGCCTGACACAGGTGAACCCTCAGTAAATATCTGTGGAGAGCTCGGTGAGCTTATTGATGAGACAGAGATGCCATCTCAGGTGTGAAGCTGGGGGCTTTGGCAGATGTCTAGGCTGGCATTATCCTAGTGAGGTACTTTGGTCCAGGACTGGTCCTGAGCTCTGTAGACCTAGGAACTAGATTGTGCACCTTAGCCAAGGTGATAACTCTCTTGGAGATAGACTCAGGCTAAACAAACTCATGTGCAACTATATTTATTTCCACTAAGAAATATAACTTTTGGGTGGTCTGGGATTTTGCTTATTTATTCATTTAATGACTATTGATTAAGCACTTCCTATGTGTCAGATATTGCCATATCTTTGTATAAACAGTGAAGAAAGCAGACAAGATTGCCGCTCTCATGCAACTTATACAACTAGTGTCAACAAACAAATATAAAATTGCAAATAATGATAACTGTTATAAAGAAAAGCATAACAGGAAAAGAAGATGAAAATTGTTAGAAAGTGGTATGTGTTATTTTAAATTGGATAATCAGGTAAGGTGTCCTCAGGAGGGAACATTTAAACTAAAACTTGAATAAAATGGGAAAAGAATACAACCAAAAAGGGGACATATTTTACTGTATGTAGAGGCTGTGAGGTATAAGTAATCCTATCTTTTGAAGGGATAAAAAGCAGGCCTGTGTGAGGGGCAGCCTCTACATGGCTGGCAGTGATCCCTGGCTATTGGTGTTTACACCTTTATGAAATACCCTTCCCTTGAGTGTCTGGTGGATTTAGTCACTAGCTTATAAGGAATATAATGTGGCAGAGGCGATGGATTGTCCTTGCCAATATGAGGTTGCAAAGGGATGGTGGCTTCCATCTGGGGTGCAATTTTCCCACTCTCTTGTTTTCTTGCTATGCAGCAAAGAGTTAACATAGCAGGCCCGAGAATGCTGTCCTTAGAAAGGCCAGCTTATAAGATTGGCCCATGGCTAGCATCTGGGAACTTGGCTAGTAAACAGTTCCCTGCGCTAATTAAAACTTTCCCCACTTGATAAGTGTGGCTCCCTATGCCTAGATTGTGCAAACAGGATGGTTGTGCTGAACACCTGCATTCTCCTTGAAGTCTGGAATTTTAGTACCTGCTTGGCAGATGTTGCCTGTGTGACCAGCTCCGTATAAAATCTTCAGGTGCCGAGTCGTTACTGGGCTTCCCTAGGCAGAAACATTGCACACACATCACTGCAATCTTGTTGCTGGGAGAAGAGTGTGATCTGCGTGAGCCCTCGTGGGAGGCTGAGAGCAGAAAAAAGCATGCTAATGGATTCCTGTAGACTACTCTGCCTGTGCCTTTTTACCTTTATGATCTGGCTATGCATCCTTTCTACATTGCTTTGATAAATCTCAGTGTGAGTACAATTACATGGTGAGTCCCATGAGTGCTTCTAGCTCCTCTGTGAATGGGGGGTGGCCTTGGGGACGTGCAACATACTTGCTCTGATGAAGCAAGCTGCCATGAGCTACCCTGTGGAGTGGTCCGTGTAGCCCAGCACTGAGGGAGGCCTCTGGCCTACAGCCAGCAAAGAGGAGCCAAACCTTCAGTCCCACAGCTGTTCAGGAACAGAGGTCCACGTGAGTGAGCTTAGAAGCAAATCCTCCCCAGGTTGAGCCTTCACATGAGGCTACGATCATGGTCAATGTCTTGACTGACATTGTGAGAGAACTTAACTCACAGGCACCACCCAAACTGTGCTTGGATTCCTGGCCTACTGAAACTGTCAAATAATGAATGTTTGGTTGTTTTTATTCTTTAATTTTGGGTGTGATTTGTTACGCAAATCAGCCAATACGGTTGGAGTATAGGGAACAGAGAATGTGGTAGGTGAGCAGCTTAGCGAGGCAAACAGAGCTCAGATCCTACAGGCCACTGTAGTCTGTGATAAGGATTTGGGATTTTATTCCATCAGAGGATTTAGAGCAGGGAACTCTGATAAACACATTGTCTCCTGTAGGCCAGTAGTTTTCTGACTTGGCTGTGTTATAGAATCACCAAGGGAGCTTTCTAAAAATACCTATGCTGGGCCTCACCCTCAGAGATTCTGGTTCAGTTGGCTGCAGGAGAGGCTCTATATCATTGGTTTTTAAAAGCTCCCTGAGTAATTCTGATGAGCAATTTGGGTTGAGAACTGGATGTGCTTTAGGGAAGTACACCTGTGTAGGAAGCCAGAGAGGATAGTTTGCTGAATAGGGAATCAGAACAAAGGAAGTGAGTTGCATATTTCTAATGATGGATTATTATCTCAAATTAAGCAGGCTTGGGCCCTGGCCAGCTAGAAGCATTGTCCTGATATGCCAAGGTTGCTGGTTCAATCCCTGGTTGGGGCACATACAGGAATCAACCAATTCATACTTGAGTCTGTGGGAACAACAAATCGACTTTCTCTCTCTCTCTCTCTCCTTCTCCCCTTTCTTTCTCTCTCTAAAATCAATAAATAAAAAATAAATAAAATTAAGCAGGTCTGGTGGATCTAGGAGGATTCTCTTCTGACCAGTGCTGGAGAAATAGCTGCAATTGCTCAACCTTTGGATCGACCCTTTCTATGAGAGCGGTCATCCATCATTCTGTTCACACAAGGTACATACTATGAATTAGGCTTCAGTTTTAAAGAGACCAATACAATCATAGCAAATGTAAATCTTTAGTCTTGAAACTTTTTTGATAAATTCCAACCAATGGCAACAGAAAGAGTCTTTTGCCTTCCATTTTCTTTTTTTTTTTTTATCCTCACCTGAGGACATTTTCCCATTTTTTTGTTCAGGTAGAGTGGGAGGGAGAGAGAGAAACAGAGAGAGAGAGAGAGAAACATCGATGTGAAAGGAACACATCGAGTGGCTGCCACCCGCATGACTGACCAGGGCCGGGGACAAACTGCAACCGAGGTACGTGCCCTTAGCGGGAACCGAACCCGGGTCTCTCAGGACCGCAGGCCGACGCTCTAACCGCTGAGCCAAACCGGCCAGGGCTTGCCTTCCATTTTCAAAATAGAAGACAAAATAGAGTTGCCTGGCTCTGTTCTAAAACTAATGGATCTAATAATCTATATTATATGGCTCTGTAATTAATATATGCATATAAGAGAGCAAATTAGGAGACATATCAAGATGTTTCATCAAACCTGTTTCTTAAAACTTCATTCCCTATAGTGAGAACACAGACATTAATACACCAAAACAAAACAGACAAAATGAAAAATCACTTTCATAGGACTATACAATTTTGGATTTTTATGTTCACTGTATTTACTATTAGTTATCTTTTATATTTTTGACTAAAAATATTTGTCTGACTCTTAAATTCTGATCAGCACACTAACATTCTTGATAGAAATTAAATGAGAGATTTTAATGGAATGTAATTCATTTGAAATGTAAATTTTAAAATCTTTTAAAAATATGTTTTATTATTTTGTTTTTTGTTTTTAGTTTGGAGAGAGAGAAACACTGATGTGAGAGAGAAACATCGACTGGTTGCCTTCCATACATGTACCCTGACCAGGGATCAAACCTGCAATCTGGTTATGTGCCCTGGCCAGGAATTGAACCAGCAACACTTTGCTGCATAGGATAATGCTCAACCAAGTGAGCTACACTGGCCAGAGCAAATTTTAAAATCTTGATTTATAATGTTTCATATTAAAAACCTCATGGATTTTTTTGAAGTTGAGATGAAGATAATTATGTGTGCTTCTCCTCCCCGGTCAGTCTAGGTCCTGAACGGAAGGGAGGTTCACTTGGAGAAAGTGCTGACAGTGTTCTTAGGGCCCGAGGTAACACCCTTATACTCATATTGAAAAAGAGATAAAGATGGCAAATTCAAAAGCATTAAATTCCAAATCGTTCATTCAGTTATTCAACAGACAGACTGAGTACATTGTATGCTGGTTGTTCTCGGTGCTAGGGATACAGCAGTGAGCTATTTACACAGGAGGAGCTTTCTTTGCACGGAATGTGTGCCAAATGATAAACAGATGTCAGGTAGTAATAACTGCTATTATCATAATCCAATAAGATGATGTGATTAGAAGACAGGAGTAGAAGGGCAGAGGATGGCCAATTTTTGTTGCGTGGTCTGTCAGATAACATATTTACAGTTGTCTGTCAGATATCTGATTTACTACAGAAGAAAACCGATCCACAGTGTTTTAAGTATTTTTTAATTAGTTGCCAATCTTCAATATTTGGGAGTTTCACATAAAACCCAGAGTTTTACCTTCTCTTAAATAATCAGTAGATATAATTATGGAATATTGTATTCCATTCAATGGGAAATGTCTCTCCTTTTCTTCATAGGCCCCCTTTCCTAACAGAGCTGCTGCCTGCTCTTGTTTGCATTGCTGGCCTGCTTCTGAATTGGAGAATTTTCAACCCGTCAAAGAACAGGGCTCAACATATGGTCTGGAACGGATCCAAAGCATGTAGAGGTCAGGAGGTGATGAGCAGTGGGGAGCAGGCCTGGACACCTATGTGGACAGCTGACATCACCTTTTGCCTTGTCCCAGTATGGGCTTATAATGATATACTGAGTCCACCTTTAAAAAGTGTGCAGAGTGACCAATTTAACACGATGGAAAAAGGAATGAACTGGTGACCAGGTTCTGCTGCTAAAGAGCAATATAATTTTACATGACCACATGTGTTTACGTGATCATATGTTTTTCTAAAATGGGCCAAGTAAGATATTTTAACCACTGTTTTTTTCCACTCACACTTCTCATCTGTTAGATGTTCCTTAATATCAGATGGCATTGGAATGGCAAAGGGCATTTTTAGAAGCCAGCTAAGGAAAATATCACTTTAACTGCAATTTGGAATGTCATTTTGGAATAGCCTGTACAAATTGAATATTAACTGTGTGCCAGGTACTGCTCCAAAAACTCTGAGGTATCCTTTGTTACTTAATTTAAATGGCAATGTTTTCTCTTCATAATCCATATCTTTCCCAGTGTCCTCTGTACCTGTCTCTACTAATGATCCACGTTCTCCAGTCAAAATCCTGAAGATGTCCTAGATTCCTTGCTTTTATTATACCTTATATCCATCAGCAAATTCTATAAGCTCGACTTACAAAATACATAATTTCATCATTTCTTACCTTTATGGTCACCAGTCTAAGGCCCTCTCTCTTCACATCTCTTACCAATGCTTCTGCTGTAGCACTTTAGCTGTCATTGACCCACTATAGTGTATTCTTTATATAGCAATGAGCGTCACCCTGCTGAAATGTCAGACAAATCACATTCCACCGCTCTCTCCCTCCTTACCCTCCTAGAGGCTTCCAGAATCTTCTAAGGTGCTTTCTTATCCTGCAGATACTAGAAAACTAAAAACTGAGTGTCTTAGACTCTGTTGCAGCTATGGCTTGGACACATATGAAAGATTAGGATGGTGGAAGCGGGGTGAAGGCCATGTTCTGGCTGCTCCGTCTATTGTAGCAGGTCAGCATGGTCTCCGAGATCATGCTTGAGTTGGTGGTGTGGGTGTTAAGAGATGGTTGTGGTGGCAGCAATGAGGGCTTCCTGTTCCCTGGGTCATGGCCATGGCACCTGTTCTTGATCACCAGTGCATGTGCAGGCTGAGTGCCCGTCTTCCTGACTGGCAGAGGGAGCAGCCTTCCTGGCAGGTTGGTTTGTCAGTGGTGTTCTGGGTCTCATTCCTGAGGACCAGCTTAGAGCTTGCTCCTCTAACATTTTCAGTGCTCTTATAAGCACCCCAATTTCTTTCTAATGAAATAATAAGAGTCTTTTCTGTTTCCCATGACAGAAGTTTAACTGATACACGTATAATCACACTGAGAATCAATCTGAAGGCCTTCCCAAGGCCTACAAACCCTGGTGATCCAGCCCTTAGCTGCTCTCACTGTGCACTTGCCTGAACAAACTAAGTTTGCTTCTGCTCAGGCCTTTTGCACCTGCTGTTCTGAGTCCCCTAGATCTATGGCATGACTCTCTTTTTTTTTTTTCATGTCCTTGATCAAATATCACGTCTTCAGAGAGGCCTTCTCTGTCCACCTATTAAAAACATCACTCCCTGTCACTCTTGATCCTTTATCTTTCTTCATTATACTTAAAATCCATCATTGTAATCCATGTTTGGTTAAGTTATGTCTGCCCCACTGGAAAACAGGCTCTCTGTTTTGTTCATTGCTCTATCCTGAGAAGGTCAAATGATTCTTGGCACACTGTAGATGCTTCATAATTTTAACAAATGGATTTCCATTTTACAGATGGGGAGACTTGAGGTAAAGAATGATTAGGTGCCTTGTGTAAGCTCACATGGGAATGGCAGCCTGATGTGGGAGCATCTGCCCTTGAGCGGGACACCTCCCTGCCTCCCCAGCACAGCTAGCTGGCTTCCAACCAAGTAACTGAGGACTCTGAAGAAAGACTGATAATACTGTTGGGAGGTAGGAGGCGGGTACAGCAGGAAAGCTGAAAAAGAAAAAGGGAATAAAAATGTTAAGCTTTTGCCTATTCAAGAGAGGGATGTCCTGACCCACAAACAAAACCAGCCGCCTATGAGGTAGGTTCATCCCTGTGGTGGGGCCAGATGGCGGAACGGAAAAAGAAAGATGGCTCAGTGCCTGCCTGTGAGACCATTCAACTAACTCCCCACTCAGCCTTGTTCTAAAACCACCCATCCCTCTGCTTCCCAATCTCCAAATATACTGAAATGTCCTCAAAATTATCCTCTTCCTACTCAGCACCTGGCATTCTCTATGTTGGTGTGTGTGTGTGTGTGTGTGTGTGTGTGTGTGTGTGTTAATCTTACAAGGGCTGGGTTTTACTCTTCTTTATTCATTTTTTTTTTTTTTTTTAACTCTTCCAATTTTTTTCTCACAGTTTAATAAACAAAATTAATAAATTCAGAAATAATAAAGAGTATTCACTTGTTAATATTTCCACTTCAGGCCATCAGAGATGGAGGCTGAGGGTTTGTATCACGGGCCCCTTTTGTCACCAGCCTGGGGTCAGGTCTATCATTTTGCCTCACAGGAAGCCTTGCTGTAGCCTGGCGGATGAGTCCAGCTCTGGAGTCAAACAAAACCTCAGCTCAAATAATGGCCTGCAGGTGTCTTCCCTCTATCCGCCTGATTCCATAGCTTTAAAATCAGAAAAAAAAATCTTTCTTGATGAGATTTGTGAGTATTAAATGTAGCGTGGCCTGGCCAGTGTGGCTGAATGGTTAAAGCAATGGCCTGAGCACTGAAAGGTCGAGGGTTCAATTCCCTGTCAAGGGCACATACCTGTGCTGCAGGTTTGATTCTCTGCTCTGGTCAAGGTCTGTGGGAGGCAACCAAATTGATGTATTTCTCTCACATCAATGTTTCTCTCTCTCCCCCCACCCAACTCTCTCCCTTCCACTCTCTCTAAAAATCAATGGAAAAGATATCCTCGGGGGAGGATTAACTAAACAAAACAAAAAAGTAGTGTGCATAAAAAACCTGGCACTAGTAATAAAACATAACCAAAGTACTATATAGAACTAAACAAAAGCCAGAATTTTTTTCTTCTTTCTCCCATGCAAAGGAAAAATGACATGAAATGATTATTCTGTGATTACACATAGAATTAATTTGCACAATTTGTTTCTTGAAACTACATGCTTCTTATTGGAGACTATCCATACTTTTTAATTTTTTAGTTCAAGTGCCTATTGCAAGATATTTTCTTTTAAATATGATTTAAAATGACACTATTTCCTTCTGTATCTGAATTTTCTAAAAGCTAAGGTTTTCATGTGGATAAATTACAGTTTTTTGGTCTGAATTTAAATTTGATTGTGTAATACTGATAGTATTTATATTTAGTCTGAAAAACTTTACTATTGTCTTCTCCCATAATGATGGCAAATTATTCAAAGTAACATTGTGTTGGGAGCTATATTATTCTGATGATCTGTACTGGCTTTAGTGTCTTCTATAAATGAATTTTAATTGTTAATACTTGATATTTATTAGGGTGCAAGGCAATGGGCACTCAAACATTCTGATGGAAGTATAAATTAAAGCAATTTTCTGGAGAGCTTCTTGGCTCTTAAGGGAGATCTTTAAAAAGTCATACCCTTGATCTCACTAATTCTACTTATAGGAGTCTATAAGAAAATAATCAAGGTGTAGTCAAGTATTTTTGAATAAGGATGTTCATCAAAATATCACTTTAAAGCAGAGATTTGAAAACATCTAAAATGCTCAACAAAGAAGAATAATTAAATAAGATAAATATTATATATCCATTAAAATCATTTTTAAAGAAATAATTCAATGGCACAAATATTTCAGAACAAAAGTTAAAAATTAGAACAATCTATAATAATATACATGTATATAACATAACAATATAAAATAATATATCATATCTACACTACAGTGTTAATTTTGTAAAGACAAAACTGTACCTAGAAATGCATAGAAAAGTGAACAATAGGAAATACAGAAAAATATTAACAGTGTTTATACCTGAATGGTAACAATTTTCTTTGTAACTCTTTGTATTTTTTAAATTACCTTTGATAAAAACTATTATTTTGATAATCAGGGAAAGAATTATAAAACAAAATAAAAAATAAATTTAAGGTTTGATTTACTACCGAAGAATTTAAAGCTCCAAACATCAGGTTGAGCTATGTGTAAGACCTGTACTCATTGTAACTGGTGCCTGATACTGTCAAGTCCAAGGTGAGAGGAGAAAAGCAAAACTGCTATGGAGTGAGTGTTGGCCTCTTCCAGGCTTAATTCCCTTACCTGTACACCCAATTGAACAGTCTGTGATCATATCTTCTGCTTTAGACTGAATGTCTATGTTCCCCCCAAATTCATATGTTGAAAAAGAACCTGCAGAGGTGGGGACTTTGGGAGGTGAATTGTTCATAAGGGAATCTCATGAATGGCATCAGTGCCCTTATAAAAGAGATCACAGATGGCTCCTTCACCCACTCCTCCATGTGAGGACACAGTGAGAAGACATGTCCATGAAGCAGGAAGCAGGTTCTCACCAGTCACCAAATCTGTCAGCACCTTGATCTTGGACTTTCCAGCCTCTCAAACTATAAAATAAATTTCTACTGTTTATAAGCCACCCAATCTATGGTATGCTGTTATCGTAGCCCCATGGACTAAGACACTTTCACTTATTCCTTCCTGATGCTTCCAGTTTCCATGAGATCCACTAGTGCCAGGCAACTGTACTAGGCACTGGAAATATGAAGATACAGTTGTTGCCTTCTTGGAACTCTGCTGGGAGATACAGTAAAACAACGCGGTAACTGCCACAAAGAGGTAAACCTAGGATGCTTCAAGGGCTTAGAGGACACCTTAGCCCCGCCTATAATTATCAAGAAAGGCTTCTTAGAGAAATTGATGGATATTTCTAATTTACTTCAAATGCATGCGTGTCTCTAACCCCCGCAGTCCCACAACATGGCTTGAAAATTCTTTTACTTGTCCTTTGTCAATTCCATCTCTCATTCTTCCCCTGTTTCCTCACCCACCTCACAACTTCCTTACCCTCAGCAGTGAAACACACCTTTCCAGAAAAACTTGTATTCTTCCTTTTATGTGCCAATCAGAATTACGTAAGTGTCACCTTTCTGTTTTTACCTTTGCTACCAGGAAACTCAGAGTTAAAATTAGAGTTCAATTGCTACTTTATCACACCTTATCTGCCTTCTAAATGATTTATGACTTTTAATAACGATGATATTGCTATTTCATTATTAAGACTGAGGCCATCATATGTCAACCACCTCAGGTATATTCCAAACCCACTGCTTTTCTATATCTGTACCTGCCTTTCTTCCAATCCTCTAGTGTCGAGGAAATGCACTCAAATTTATAAGTAGTGCAAGTGACCTCTGATGGAGTTCTAGCCTCTCTGTAACCTTGCCTTGTGACTAATTCTTGTCTATAGACATGCACATGATTTCCATGTGGTGGACAGACATCCCTTGTCTCCCCTGCCAGCCCCCCCCCCCCCCCGCGTTTCCCATCCCCGTGGAAAAAGCCAGTTTTCAATCATTTGTTAAATTTGTTTCAATTCTTTTTACTCTATATAAATATGCAGTGCGCTGACTTCAAGTTGGTTGTAACATCTTCACAATTTCCTCATGAAAAAATATAGAATAATAATATTTGACATGTCTTCACTTTATATATGTTATGATTTTACCTTTTTTAAAAATTAGTCTTAACACAAATAAGCTTTGAAAGATGAAGTCCATATTTTCTAGTTTTACTTTCTATTTTACTTTTTAATTACTCATTGAAATCTATCTTTTATACCCCACCCCCACCAAACACACACATGTATTTGTGTGTGTGTGTGTGTGTGCATTCATCAACCTTATACTGACACCATTCTGAAACAGATCAAGCAGAGTGAATACTTTTCAGTGTCATCTTGCTGCAATTAGCTGCATTTCATAGTGTAAATCAGAGTACTATTTACTGGTGGGAATGACAAAGACTCCATCTCATGTCTGCATTTACGCAACCAAAACTGTTCAAGCCACAGATGTTCCTGACCTAGTTTCCGTATTTTAGGTGAGTTTCTTCTTTGTTTTAAATTCTAGAGGAAGAAGCTGGAATGAAACTGTGCAGATGTCTATGTAACCACAACTCTCACTCTTTCTATGCCTATAAATGTACCTGGTCCTGGTAGGGAGAACTGCCCCAGCTATGCAGCTGAACAACCCTGAAGCTGCATACCTTTGAAAAAAGAATCTAGTCTTTTCCCATCATACCTTGCAATAGTGTTCTTTTTGTAAAACTCCCTTAGTTTCAATGTCTTCTTCCAGATGGAATATTCTAGGACTCAGTTTTTAGATCTCTACTTACTCTTAAGTGATTTCATTTAGTCTCAAGGCTTTAAGTATATAGTATGTTCATCACCACCTTTCATCCAGTGAATCACAATGTTACTTATGAAATTTGTTTCATGATGGAATTGAGTACTATCAGATTCATAATTGATATTTTTATTGGACAACTTAAAGAGGCAGGAAAGGGAAAATGATTAATAATGAGAGGCTCAGGAAACCTCTGAATAGTTAACTAAGTAGCTCTGAGCTGAAACCAAAATCACTAGAAAAGCTTGGCTTAAAACTTAAAAACCTCCTGACTTAACAGTATTTATTTACTTATGTAGAAGCTAAATGTTAAGATAATTTTCTGGGGTTTTGAGAATACATTTAAAATGTTATTTTTTTATCTCAGAATATTAAATTGAATTTTAGTGATTAAAATAAATTATACTAATTTTTACATACACTCTGCTCTTGCAACTTAAAGAGCACTGGTTTTCAGTTGGTGAGGAGGAGGGGCTCCCCAAGGCAGTTCTCTGGGAAGGAACACCTGGCTGTGATCTAAGGTCGTTGAGTTGCATTAATCAATAAAGCAGATTGCCACAGTACCAGGAAGCGAAGCTAGTGAAGGTTTGGGGAACAAGCATAAAGAAGGGTATGAAAGAGCTGATAGAGAATTCGGGAAGCTTATTCACTTCCAATTAGCTTCACTAGATTGAGAGCATGTTTTTTAAACCACAGAACAAGGCCAGACACTCCTTAACAAACATTAATTGAGCACCTTCTATCTTCCAGATTCTGAGCTGACAATGAGAATATAAATATTAAAAAAAAAAAAAAAAAGCTACAGTCCTTACACTTCAAGATTCTTATTGTTAAGCGACTATATCGGAGACCTCCCTAAGGTCTCCTGTCCCAACCTTTGGGGTTTGAACTTTATTCTGAGGATGATTAGAAGCTGTTGAAGGATTTAAGCAGCAGAGTATTGTGATTAGATTTGACAAAGAATAATTGGTCTGCTGGAATTTTATTTATTTTTTATCTTCACCTGAGGACATTTTTTTGATATTTTGTTCAGATAGAGTGGGAGGGAGGGGGAGAGAGAGAGAGAGAGAGAGAGAGAGAGAGAGAGAGAGAGAAACATCGACGTGAAAGAGACACATTGAGTGGTTGCCACCCACACGACCCAACCAGGGCCGGGGACAAACTGCAACCGAGGCACGTGCCCTTAGTGGGAACTGAACCCGGGTCTGGAGACTGCAGGCCAATGCTCCAACCTCTGAGCCAAACTGGCCAGGGCTGGAATTTTATCCTGAGGATATTTTCCTATTTATCATCAGATAGAGTGGGAAGGAGGGAGAGAGAGAGACAGAGAGACAGAGAGAAGCATTGATGTGATAGAGCCACATTGACTGGTTGCCTCCTGCATGACCCAACCAGGGCTGGGGACAAACCAAAACTGAGGTACGTGCCCTTGACTGGAATCGAACTCACGACTTATTGGTCCGCCAACCCTCCAACCACTAAGCCAAACTGGCTGGGGCGATCTGCTGGAATTTTAGATGATGACCGGGTGGGAGTTTGATAACAGAGGTTAGAGGCAAAGAAACTGAGAACTCATTTAGAAGCAGCGGCAGTAAACCAAGCAAAGAGATGGTGAACTAAGAGCTGCACTGGAGATGTGGTACTAGGGATATGGAACTGGCAGGATCCAGTGAATGGTCTGATAAAAACAAGTCTGTACTTAGGGGAAAGAGAAAGTCAAGGTTGAAAACTGGTGTGGCAGAGAAAGGATGAAAAGGCCATCAAAAATTTTTTGGCTTTTATTTATTTATTTATTATCTGTAGATGTGTGTGTGTGTGTGTGTGTGTGTGTGTATGAAAACAAGCAAGCATGTAAAAAAAAATCTCTATCATTTCTTCCTCAAAATTTGCTACTGTAAATTGTGTTTGTGATTAAAAATCATCAACTAGTAAGAAGGGAATTTTTCTTAATTACAACTTTTCTTATCATTCTACTTAAGATTTTGAAGTAAATTTATTAATATATCTAACAGAAAGATTGGTAAAGATACCTGTACTTTATGTGTGTATTCTAAGTAAACTTTTTGAGTGATTGACAAATGTATGGTTCTCAAATTTTAAAAGAAGGCTCTGAATGTTAAGTCATGAGTAGTGGTGATGAGACCACCCGCATTAGTTTTACGTGGCCGGACTCTAAATTATCAATATTAGAAATGATCTAACCACAATGTTTTCTAATTATCATGTTCCAAAAAGGTACCTTTCAATTAGTCAAATAACTACATTCAGTTAGTTCTTTTGTACTTCAGCCATAAAGCAGTTTTAGTAGTCTCTAAACTTTTTTAAATGACAGTTCTTTAAAGAAAATGAAAGAAACAGGTCTTTCTATTTTACCCATAAGTATAGAAAATTGATCATTATTATTGTGTTAAATATGTCCCAGTGGATTCTATACCAAAACATAACTCACAATAAAACTGTGGTTACATCTGTTTATACTTTTTGCAGAGTTTCTACAGTTTATTAATTATTTCAATTGGTATTTTGTAAAGCAAGAACTTTATAAGTCTTTGCTCATTAAAAAAGATTGTTGAGCCCTGGCCGGTTTGGCTCAGCGGTTAGAGCATCGGCCTGAAGATCAGAGAGACCTGGGTTTGGTTCCCTTTAAGGGCACGTACCTTGGCTGCAGTTTGTCCCTGGCCCCGGCTGGGGTTGTATGGGTGGCAACCAGTCAATGTGTCTCTCTTATGTTAATGTTGCTCTCTGTCTCTTCCTCCCTCTCTCCCTCTAGCTCTATCTGAAGATAAATGCAGAGGAAAAAAATGTCCTCGGATGAGGATTAAAAAAAAGATTGTTGAAATAAATGGGCACTGACATAAATGTTTATTGCATAAATTAGTGTGTAGGTAATACACTGGAGCTATGTATTGGTGAAACACATAAAGTTGTAATTTCATTTAATTATAAATTTATAAAATCTATAAGAAGTGGATGCACTTATATATATGCAAATATTTTAAAAGATGGGCTCATTGCCTGAGAAAGCCCTGGTTAGTGTCTGATTGATTGAATTAATATATTCTAAGATAGGAATTAAACATACAAAAACATGGCACTAAGGGCAAGCCAGGTCCCCAGTACTTAGGTTGTCTCAGTCCACGGAGAATGAGAGCCTATTAGTAGGACTCAGTCTGTGGACAGACTGTTGGGCAGCTCCAGAATTTCCTATGGGAGCGACTTTGGAAGGCAATTAATCCCTCTTCATGAGAAGCTAGAAACCTGTCTTGAAACTGCATTTGCAAATAAGAGCACTGTCTTCACTTCAATTTCACTGTTATTTCAGTTATTTAGGGATGCTGAAGGAATTGAGGTAGCCTCAAGGGCTCTCAAAGCATCCTTTGGTGCTCTGTTGTAGAGCTGCGTGTCTTGGGATATTGGGACACTGGGATTTAGAGAAATCTGCCTTGATTTCTAATGCCTATTATATCATTATTGGTATTATACTTTCATAAAACTAGTCGATCTTTCTGAATTTTGGTTTGCTTATCTGCACAGTATCTTGATCTTGTTTTGATTATTTGGCTCAAAATTGAATGTGTAAAAACACCTACTATATAGCAAGCAATTAAATGATTAAATGTTAGTTATCATTACAATAGCCTAATGTATTAAGTACTTAACTAATTTGTCACTCCCCCCCCAAATTCTTTACCACTGTATTAATTTCCTATTGCTGCTGTAACAAAGTACCCCCAACACACTGACTTCAAACAACATAAATCTATTATCTTATAGTTATGGGGGTCGGAGTCAAAAATGGGTCACACGGGGCTAACATCAAGGTGTTACCAGGGCAGTGTTCTTTCTGAAGCTCCAGGTGAGGATTTATTCTTTGTTTTATCCAGCTTCTGGATAATATCTTTGGTTTGTGGCCCCCAACTAGCATTATGTCATTTGGACGCCTGCTCTGTCATTGCATCTTCTCTAACTCTGACACTTGTGTCTCTTATAAGGACGCTTATGATCACATTGGGCCTACTGGATAATTTCAGATAACCTTAGAATCTTCCCATCTCTAGATCCTTACCTTAATTACATCTGCAAACTCCCTTTTGCCACATAAGATAACATATTCAAAGCTGTATTTGTCAGGGGTTCTTCAGAGAAACAGAACCAATGGAAATATACACAAATATATACATAATTTATTAGAAGGAATTAGCTCACATGATTATGAAGGCTGACATGTGCAAAATTAGCAGGCTCAAGACCCGGGAGAGTGAAAGGTGCAGATAAAGTCTGAAGGCAATCTGCAGGACAATTTTCTCTTGCTCATGAAGGCTTGTCTTTTTGTTCTATTCAGGCCTTCAACTGATTGGACAAGGCCTACCCACATGTAGGGAGCAATACGTATCCACTTATATGAATGTTAATCTCATCCACAAATCATAACCACAATGAGGTACTACCTAACACCTCTCAGAATGGTTATCATCAATAAATCAACAAAGAGCAAATGTTGGCAAGAATGTGGAGAAAAGGAACCCTGTGCACTCTTGGTGGGAATGCAGATTGGTGCAACCACTATGGAAAACAGATCCCTTGGAAAATTAAACATAGAATTGCCTTATGACCTAGCAATTCCACTTCTAGGTATATAGTCAAAGAAACTCAAAACACTAATTTTATTTTATTTATTTATTTTTCTTAATCCTCACCCAAGGACATTTTTCCATTTTTTATTCAGATAGAGAGGGAGGGAGAGAGAAACATCAATGTGAAAGGGACACATCAAGTGTCTGCCACCCGCATGACCCAACCAGGGCCGGGAACAAACTGCAACCGAAGTACATGCTCTTAGTGGGAACCGAACCTGGGTCTCTTTGGACTGCAGACCGACACTCTAACCGCTGAGCCAAACCAGCCAGGACCTAATTTTAAAGAATATATGCACCCTTGTGTTCATTACACATTACTTACAATAGCTAAGATATGGAAGCAACCAAGTGCCCATCAACAGACAAGTGGATAAAAACATTGTGGTACACATAAACAATGGAATACTACTTGGCTATGAAAAAAGAATGAAATCTTACCTTTTGCAACAGCATGGATAGACCTAGAAGATATTATGCTATTAAGTCAGTCAGAGAAAGATAAATACCATATGATTTCACTTATATGTGGAATCTGAAGGACAAAATAAATGAACAAACAAAATAGAAACAGACTCATAGATATAGAGAACAAGCTAATGGTTGCCAGGGGGTAGATTTAGGGGGCTAGGTGAAAAAGGTGAAGAGATTAAAAAGTATAAATTGGTAGTTACAGAATAGTTACAGGGATGTAAATTATGGCATAGGAAAAATAGTCAATAGTATTATAAAAATTATGTATGGAGCCAGGTGAGTACTCAAAATATCAGTACTGTAAAATATATGAATGTCTAACTACTATGCTGTACACCTGAAACTAATGTAGAATCATATTGAATGTAAACTATAATTGAAAATAAAAAATAAAAATTGTTTAATCTAATCCAAAAACACCCTCCTATTTGACACATAAAATTGACCATTACAACAAGTTTCAGGGATTAGGATTTAGACATTTTTTGCAAGGGTGGCGATTATTCTGCCTACTACAAATATCTATCCCTTGATATCTGTATACTGAGCTCTGTGCTGGCCACTAAAGCTATGAAAACAAGTTAGCACAGTTTTTTATTTTAAGGACTCACATTTAGAGGAAAGAACACATAAATTGTTAAGTACGATACAATAGAGTAGGTGTAATGATACAGTCATGCACAGTATGCCATGGTAATACAGAAAAGAGGCAAGTAATTCAGCTTGGGGTGGGAAGGACAGGTGGAGAAGGTGGGGGTGACAAGGAAAGCTTTCTAAAAGGGATGATGCTTAAGCTGAATTTTAAAGGATATGTGGGAGTTAAAAAAGAAAAGGCATTGCAGGCAGAGGAATCAACCTGAGCACAGAGAAATAACTACTCCTTTATGTCTGATTCTGCATGCACCTCATAGCTTTCTCATGATAACTTCCCTCAAAGTTTTTGCTGTTGTTGTTGTTCTATAAGAAAAGAATATGTTGGCCAGAGAACTTAAGTGTGCAGTTCTTTTTGCAATAATATTTCTCAATGTGAATAGATTGGCATTTGGGTGTATATACCAATCTTTGTGGCATTGTAGTTGCTATTGGTTACCAACTAATCAACTATCTTCCCCTTATCTTTCCTAACAGAAATCCAATATCATTCAGGTATTTTATACCAATATACTCAGGAAAAGCAGGTCCCCCCCTAGCCCCAGGGGACAAATTGTGAATGCTCTAATTCAATGGACATCTCCATTCTTTTTTGTAGTGATTGGGTTAGGGGAGACAGGTAACAAAGTTGTGGTCACTGAGACAAAAGAAAAAAGAGAAGTTGGCTGGGGAGCTTCTAGAAAATAAAAAGAGAGCTACTTGAAGAGATGCTCTCAGCCCTTCTTGCTTGCTTGCATTTTGACTTTGTTGTTTGAGAATGTGATGTTTGGAGCTGAGGCAGCTATTTTGGTATCATGAGGGAAACATGATAACACACTGAGCATGAGAGCAGAAAGATG
This sequence comes from Molossus molossus, assembly GCF_014108415.1. Classification (NCBI taxonomy): domain Eukaryota; kingdom Metazoa; phylum Chordata; class Mammalia; order Chiroptera; family Molossidae; genus Molossus; species Molossus molossus. Next base: position 57,387,132 of record NW_023425345.1, on the reverse strand, counting down.
AAAAGAGCCTGAAGCCTTAGTGACATCATTGAGCAGCTGGACCAAAGGTGCTGGACCAAAGGTGCTGGACCAAAGGTGCTGGGTGAAGGCCAGTGAAGACCTCACTGGGTGCGGTCAGAGATTATCTGCAAAAGGATCAAGACCGCGTTATCTAGATTAACTCACTCTACGTTATTTATAAAAGACCATTTGTTTTTTATGTTACAGTCTAGTGTGCCAGACTCCAGTAGGATACAGGAAGAAAAAACAAGTCTATCCTAAGAAAAGGTTTCTTTATTTTAACTATTTTCTAAACCTTTTCTATAAACTACTAGCTTGGGACTTAGAAATCAAGAAACATTATCTCACCTAACATTTTATCCCTTTTCTCCCACAAATTTTTGAAACTTTCTTTTTCTAATTAGGTTTTAGATATTAAGGAAACTCTTTTACTTGAATATTTTTGCACTTAACCATTGTATTAGGAAAATTTCAACTGTGTATAAAATTGTTTTTAAAGGCATGCAGAAATGTTTAAATTTAGAAACAATATAGTTTAGTTTTTCTTTAAATTTTGATTCATATTTCTACATAGGAAATTATACCTTCCCTGAGATTCTCTAAGAAGTGTGGAGTTTACACATATACACATCATTAAAATCATGGATTTCACTGTTTTTAGTATCATATTTTAAAATAATGAACAAAAAACTAGAGAATACACCTACAATGAGTATTCCATTTAGCATTTCTTTGGATGTTGAAACTATTTTTATCGTTATTACAGTTAATGTTCTGAGCCATTGATACACATCCTTGCATTATATATTGATTTATAGCACATTTAAGTAGCAAGTATTCTCACTGCTGTGAGTGCCTGTGCTCTGCCCACTCAACATGCACGCAAGCATTGCAAATTACAGTACACTGAGATGTCAGGGATGAAGGGGGACCTTCTAAAAATGAAGTGATTTTTAAGCATTTTACAAAATGACTCTTCAAAAAACCAGTGAACACATACTCTACGTTTTATTCAAATGCTTCTTAGAAACCCTTATGAAACCAAGAAACATACTTCTAATGATTCTCCATCAGTGGGTTAGTTTCAAGAAATAGTATCTTCTTGATTCTTTAGCATTTGTTATCATAGAATTAGACTTGTGAACCCTGAAGGTGGGGGGACCTACTAAGAACTAAGAAGGGCTCCTGGTGTCTAACTGGGCTCAAATAAAAAAGCAGAGCCTAGCAGTCATTTCTGCCCAGGGGCCTCTCATGCAAACTCCACTTCACAGAGAAGCCTGCACTAAACTGCCTGCCTTTGCATTGAACTTCCTGCCTGTACTGTATTTCTGCCAGCTGAGCCAGGCCTTATAAAGGTTTCCTAGAATCATATTTCAACCAATAGAACTGAGACGTTCCCACCTAATCAGAACTGTGCAGCTCCAACCAATCAGAACGGCTCTATCTTGACCAATCAGGGCAGTGCCTTTGGACTAATCAAACTATAAGGATTCAGAGTCCTCATTGCATCAGAACAGACCAATCGGGGACCAGGGCCAGGGGCGTGTGTGCAGCTCCCCTCTGGCATCGGAGAGTACACTCTCCCTTTCCACCAAAGAAAGAAGATTGTGTCTCCCTAGCTCAGCTGAAACATGGAAGATGTATCCCAAGAGCAGAGTGAAGCAGAACGGCAGCATAATGCAGCACAACGCAGATCCGCGGGGAGCAGAGCAGATCATCCAGGAGCAGAGCTGTCTTGCCAGAGAGGGGCCTGGCTCCAGAGCTGTTTTACAGTCTTGATGTTTTAACAGCCATTCTGTGTCACAGCTGAGCTGTTTTGCGTTAAATAAAGTTTCCTCCTTCACAGCACCCAAAACGGGGTCTTGTTGATGCTGAATTGGCACCAATGACCATTGGTTGCCAGACTTGCTTTTCAGTCAAGGATAAACCTTGCCAGGCACAAAGATAAACTGATATATACTTTGTTGATCTTCTTGATTACTCTTTTATTTCCATTTTTGGCTAAAGCAGTATATCAATCTGATATTTTCAGGCAAGACTTAAAGTGATTCTTAGTTGTCATTCATGGAGAGAAGGAAATGTTCTAAAGTACTGCTTCTGTGTGTCAATAAAATTAATTTGCCACTTCTTTGCTGCATGATAGCCTTGAAAAATGTCTACAAAGTACCTGTGTATGAGTCAGGAATTGTACTACCATTTTTAGAGTCCTCTGAAATTGAATAGATTTGATGAAACATTTTCTTTACTAGATGGCTTATGAAAATACTGTTTAAGGCAAGTCCGGTCCCTCGTGAGCTCAGGTTACCTTTTTGGTTACCTTACTCAGAGAATTTTGTTGATTTAATATTTATTGGGTGTCTGTAATGGGATGGATGCTAAGGATATATCAGTGACCAAGACAAAACTGAATCTCTGTTCTTCTGCATTTCAGCTGGATGGAGAGGGATGAGGTGAGGCAGCACGTAAGAGAAGGACAGCTTGCACTAACCAAGAGGCCTCTCTCTCTGTGCTGGTTACTGTACTGATTAGTGTCCTCATGTGATCACATTTAAAACTTAACAAACCTTATGCAAAAGATACTTTTGTATTTATCTACATTTTACAAATGAGGAATTGGGACTTAGAGGAATATCTAACTTGGTTAAGGCTGAAGACTTTATAATCAGCAGAGCCAGGAATTTAACTCCAGTTTTTCTGAATTCAAACTCTATCTGCATGAACACTATGCCACTCTATTACCTCATGGTGATAGCCACTAATAAAGCAAAATAAAAAACTTTGTTTTTTCTTACTTATAAATAAAACATTTTCTTATATATTTGAGTTGAAGCATTATCTCTATGTGTATGGCGATCCAATTGGATGACTTTGGGCCTAAGTGCTATCCTTTCTCACTGAGAGCAAGTGGGTTGTCATCTTTAAGTAAGCCAACAAGAGAGGCCTCTGATATACAGATTAGATACATACATTTGTACATTCATACATACATACTTACATTCATACATACATACATACATGATACAAGAGATATATAGTATATATGTAATTTTATATACATAGTGGGAAAAGTCAACATGTGTGAACAATGGAACTTCAGCAAAGGTAAAAGCACTAAAAATATAAAATAAAATGCTAAAAATAAAAATATGTCAACTACAAAGAATTCATTTCATGGTCATAAATGTGTTTGGACACGATAGAGAAAGAGTCACTAGGTCTGAAGACATTTGGGTCAACAGACATTACCCAAACTAAAACACAAAAAGAGAAATTAAAATAAAACATATCACAATATCTAAGACCTTTGGAACAATTCCAGTGATCTAAAACATGTGACTGAGCCCAAGAAGGAGAGACAAGAAGCTGAGGGAGTTTCCAAAATTTTTCAAAAAAATTTAAAGACTTCAACTCGCAGAGCCAAGAAGTTCAACCAACCACAAGTCAGATGACTATAAAGAAAACACACATTATGTATATTATGGTCAAACTACATCTTTAAAGTGCTGAAAGAAAAAGCAAGGTCAACCTACAAAATACCCAAATAACTCCTTAAAAAGAAATACAAAATACATTTTCAGACTTAAATAATAAGAGAATTTGTTGGAAGCTGACCCAAATGACAACAAATGCTAAATGAAAATTTTGGTCTAAAGGAAAATAATATCAGATAAAAGCCAGGTTAGCAGGAAGAAATAAAAAGCACCAAAAAGTCAAATATATCTTTTAAATATTCTTTTAATATATAATATTATATATGTTATATTTTATATATACTTGTAAAGATGAGAGAGAGAGAGAGATTCCTGTAACCTGCCAAAATTGGTAGGAGATTATTATGGAAAATAGGATCCCACTTATAAGGACAAGGAAAAAAGAGCACAAAGTAATTTATAAAATGCTACTAAGATTGATGGAGTCGTTATAAACACAATTTAAACATCAGCAGGAGTGCCCTCACTCTGGAATTTTAAGTTCCAGATATGATTGGTTCAACTCTCCCATTTCCATGCTCTGAATTCTTGTTTTATTCTCTGAATGTTTGTGTCTATTCCTTTACCCCTGGTGTGACATGAATGCAAGCTAGGGCATAGCCCATGCACTCTGTTCCCTTCTCCTACCCCAAAGTAATCTTGAATAAAAAGACTATCAAATAGCAAAAAATTTTCTGAAGCCTGCATATCCCACGTCAAACAACTGAAAATTGTAGAACATTCTTGTTCTTAAATGTCCCTTGTTCACCTCATTGGTAAAGTTTTCTCATTGGCCATTTCACCCATGTATCACACATCCTTCCACCATTACATAAGTTTATCTTTTTGTCCTGCCACCTTTCTGATTATTTCTCTCCTCTCCTCTCCTCTCCCCTCCCCTCCTCTCCTCTCCCCTCCCCTCCCCTCCCCTCCCCTCCCCTCCCCTCCCCTCCCCTCCCTCCCCTCCCCTCCCCTCCCCTCCCCTCCCCTCCCCTCCCCTCTCCTCTCCTCTCCTCTCCTCTCCTCTCCTCTCCTCTCCCCTCTCCTCTCCTCTCCTCTCCTCTCTATTCTCTCTCAAGAACTCAAGAAAATCAAAATTTTCTTCTCTCTCTCTCCCCCATTAAGTTCCAAGCACCCATCTTTTGTCTCTCTAACTTGTTTCCTGAGCCCACGCCATCCAGTTGGCTCACTTTTTCTACCTCTGTGACTTTCTAAACAAACATTTGTATTTGAAAAAAATTTTTTCTCATGTTTGCATGCAGAGAAACTTAGCACTCCTCTCATTGCTTTGGCTCCTTTTTCCCAGAACTGTTTCACTGCATAACTCCAGGGGACCCACTTACATTGTAGTCCATGGGGCTTCCGGGAGTTGTGCAATGCAGACTGAGCAGCAGCATGTGGCAGCCCTACCCCTACTTTATTAGGATATTTTCCTAGTCAAAGACTGTTCTGGTGTCAGCCATTATGGTAATAATTCCCCACCTATATTACATAAAACACCTACAAAAACTTTACAGGAGATTGGAAAAAGAGTAAGTACAAAGCTATACTAATATTGGATGGGAAGTCTAGTGTAAAAATGTCTATTCTTTTCACATTACTCCTAGGTGTCATCAATTCTAATTAAGATATCAACAGGTTTTTCTATTTTTTTCTGGTGTATGACAATAATTTAATAATACATTTGAACAATTAAACATAAGAGAATAGCAAAAATAAATCTTTTGGAAAAAATGAGAACAAATATTAGACCATATAATGATCACTAACACATTAGGTGTCATCTATGTAGTCATCTAATTAGCTAGTATGCCATCTAGCTAGCTAGCTATCCTTGGACTATCTTTTGTGACTATCTGAAGCACCTTTTTTCTCCATCTTCAGGAGCAATGCATCACTCCCATTATGCATCCCACATGGTTTTTATGGAGCTGCCAATCACAGGACTCTACACCCTGGCCTAAAAGTGGACATGCAATATAGGCAGGACCACTCAGACAGTAAACTATCTTCTTAACCATAATGATTGGTCCAGGGGTAAGTAAATGATTCAAGTAACTCAGAATTTTCCCTGGAAATATTCAAAACGAAGCTGAGAAAATACATCTTCTTCTGGGAAAGATAACCAGGCTGATGTAAGCCCAAGACTGATGGCAGATATGTTTTCTGCCAGTGGAAAAAGCCCATCTGTTATAACAGAGAAGGAAGCCAAGTAGAAGTAAGTAAACATGAGAAATTGAGTGAGCAAGAGAGAAAATCCTGGAAGTCTTGAGTCCCAGTTTGAATTTCTGAAGCTTCAGAACCTATCTAGTTCTCAAAGGTCTTCTCTCAAATCTCAAAGTGTGCCTAGTGTATTTCTAATAACATAGAGATGACAGAGATAAAAATAGAGATAGAGATAGATAGAGAGATAGATGATAGATAGATAGATAGATGATAGATAGATAGATAGATAGATAGATAGATAGATAATAGATAGATAGATAGATAGATAGATAGATAGATAGATAGATAGATAGAAGTAGAGACAGAGTTATAATGATAGGGAATATTTTGCCTTTCTTTGCCCACCATTTTACTGGTTACCTCACCCAAAGGAGGAAATGAAGAGAGATGCAACCTTGATCGGTCAGGATACTGGACATATTTTGGATAATTTTACTCTTGGCTAATGATGGTGATGATGGTAATGGTGGTGATAAGAGTGTTGGTATTTGTAATAGTAGAGCAGCAGTAGCAGCAAGATCTTAGGCATGTCAGATGGTGCCTGAATGTCCTGAAGAGCCTTTGGATTGAAATGAGGCTCAGTGGTTTGGGAAAGCAGATGATACACAAGCTACAATTGGTATAGAATAATAGAATCTGAGCAGACAAATGCATGAATTATTTTACAAAAACTCTAAGGGAGTTTACCAAGGATGGAACTGTCAAAGTTCTCCATTAGGAGCACTGGAATTTCCCTTATTAGGGGAAAATCTGCACATACCTCACTTTAACTTTAAGCTATCTGACTTTGGTTGTTCATTTCTCTGGATTATCCCAGGTCACCCAAAGGTAATGTGGTCTTCAAGTGTTCTATGCTATTGAGACAGCTCAGGATTCCCATTCTAACTGTTTCTGGCCATGCTTTTCCACCATAACCTTTCATTCATGTCACCTGGATGTTTTTTTCTTCCCTCTCATGTAGGGAATTTATGCAACTCTCTAATGAGTCTTCTGATTTGGATATTCATTCACTGATCCATCTATTTAATTCAAATCTATATTTAATGAGTACCTATTATGTATCAATCATTGTGCTAGTTGTACCCCAGGAGTTTTTAGCCTGGTAGGAAGACAGACATTGAAATACTTTAATAAATAATTGCTAAACCCAATCTCATTTAGCAAGGCCTTGGTGGAGTTGGTTTAGCAAACTTTTCTCGGTACCTCAGTGTTTCTTGTGCTTCCTTTTCTGTGTTATATGCTCAGTTCCTACCAGGGCATAGCTGGGGACACTTAGTTCAGCCTTCTAATCATAGAAAAATTCTGGCAAGTTCTACCCTTCTTATTTTCTTGCTTACAAAGCAGAGGAAGAATTGCCCCAGCTATACCATATAATGCTTTCCTCTATAGGCATACCACAGGACCAGAGCCCCTACCCATATTTCAAAGAACATGACTTTTTCAAAGCAGGGACAGAAAGTGGGGGAAATTCCATATCCCTGATCCTACAAAATAGTTCCTGCTGCCCTACCAAAGATATCAATGGAAAGGCAGGAGAAGGACATATGGACTTGAAGACAAGGGATAGAAGTGGCTTCACTGTTGGCTATTCAAAATATAATTCCATACAATAAACTTGCTCTCATAACATAAAATAGAATTCAGTAGTTCATTGTATTAGTACTTGTATTATCTATGTAGATTAAAAAGTGACTAACCTTTAAATATCACTTTTATACATTTTTGTTTACTCTGTTTTCATACTTCAATTTGTGATCATTTTAAAACACCACCTACTATGATAGTGGCATGTAAGCTTAATTAATGTTTAATTTTATAGCAGAGTGTAATTGTGTTTTCTACTGTGTTATGGATTGTGTAGTAATACAAAATTGTGTCTGAATTAAAACATACATTTTTATTATAAAAGTAGTATATGCCACATGAATAGAAATAGTTGAGATATAAAAAGAAATCATCCAGTTCTTTCCTCTCGAATCCTGCTTTGCAGAAGTCACATGATTTTTTTTTTTTTTATCCTCACCCGAGGACATTTTTCGATATTTTGTTCAGATAGAGTGTGGGAGGGAGAGAGAGAGAGAGAAACATCGACGTGAAAGGGACACGTCGAGTGGTTGCCACCCACACGACCCAACCAGGGCCGGGGACAAACTGCAACCGAGGTACATGCCCCCAGCGGGAACCGAACCCGGGTCTCTCCGGACCGCAGGCGGACGCCCCAACCGCTGAGCCAAACCGGCCAGGGCAGTCACATGATTTTTTTTAGAAAAGTACAATTTCCCCCCACAAATCCTATAAATGAGCTTATACCCCCCCACAATCTCTCTTATAATTAGTTTTCTTCACTTAATCTGTTCATGTCATATAAATATTTCATAGTATGAATGTACTGTAATACACTTAACTGTTTATCTATTGAAATACAATTAGAATGATTTTAGGTTTTTCACTGTTACAAACACTGCTAACAATAAATAACTTTGTAATATATATTCTTGCATGCTTCTGTGATATATCTTTAAAGCATATTTCTACAAATGGAATTTCTGGGTCATAAAGTAGATATATAGAAATTTAGATAGATACTATGGAAATGCTATCCAAAAAGGTTGTGTCAGTCTGTGCTCTTACCAGCAATATGTGTCTGAGAGCATTTGTTTTAAATCTTTGGCAATCTGATAGTAAAATATGGTATATAATATTGTAATTTTGATATACATTTCTTTAATCATGAATGAGATCTAGCACCTTATCATATATTTATTGAACATTTGTATTAGCATTTCTCTAAACTGTATTCTCTTTGTGGCTGGATTGTTTTATGTTGCAGATAATTTCCAAGAAAGAGTATACAGTTTTTGAGTTTCACATTAAATGACTCTGAAATTTTTAAAGCATACTTTAAAATTAAAATTAGATTCATGCCAGGGTAGTATGTAATAAAATAGTGATTTTTTTTTCATATGAAGAAAGCTATCTAGTCTGTAACTAGAAAAGGGATCTGGCCCTGAGTCGGTCTGCCTAGGGCCAGCTGGTAGTGTGTGGGTTGTTGACTTCATGCAGGAAAGATTGTACAATACGAGTCGAGGTGACTCTGAGGGTACATTTATTAAAGCTGGGGACAGTGAAACAAGGAAAGCCTTAGCATAGAAGAAGCAACAGAAGAGCCTAGGGGTGGTCTGTTTTAGCTCACTGGGAGGTCAGAGAAAAGGGGGCCTTGGAGATAGGTTCAGGGGGTAAGCCCAGGATGCGTTGCCACTGTCCACTGCTCCCTGGTTACAAGCCTCATGGAGATCATTAGCGTTTAGGAGACAAACGCCTATGGGGAAAGAAGAAGGGGAAGGAAAAGGCATGGGTGTGCTCCCAGGATGGAGAGTGTTCACTGGGTCCTTTGTTTTGAGGGTTTTAAGGGCTAGGAGTTTAGGGGAGATTCAATAGAATATTCATTAGCTTTTCTAGGTGGGCCCTTTCAGGGTTGTGGTTTCTACGCATTGGACAGCACCAGGGTAGGGGGTCATTAGTCATTGCAACTGGTCCTGGCATCACCCTCCTGGATTTCCTGCTTTTCTGGGCTTGGAGCTGAAATACAACTGAGGTCTAGATGTTATCTCTAGAGAGGGGACCTGTATCTGGCTGTAAAGTGCTCAGAGAGTTTATTCAGATATCTGTCTCAGTTTCCCCATTCTACTTGCCAATGACTTTTCCGAGCTTCTTCATATCCTACCTCAAGTCCATCTGATTTCTCAGGGAGCCTCCTCATTCCCACATTGCAAAGCAGCTGTCTACTTGCATTTGCAGGGTCACTCTTAATACCTGAGAACGACAGTCTCATACCCTCTTTAAAAAGCTGGACAATATGGTTTATTTTAGCCTAAAAAAATCATAGCTCAAATATATAAAAATCATAGAGGATGGGTTGACTCTGTGCCAATAGCACAGAAAACAGCTTTTCAGATGTTATGTAAGAAGGTAAGAAACTAAATGATAATGCCATGTGTAAAACTAAAAAGCTGGGATTGGCCCAGATCTCAAGAACAGCTGTGAAAAAAACAGGAGGCCACTGTCAAATGCAAAAGAGAAAATCATTAGTTCTAGGGTGCATTTGAATACTGGAATGCTGGACAAAGATTAAGCAAAGGGCCTATTTATCTTTTTTTTTTTTTTTAACTTATCTTTATTGTTGAATATAGATGTCCTCCCTTTTTTTTCTCCCATTGACCTGCTCCTCCCCAATCCCACATCCTTCCTACCTTCCCCATACTATTGTCTGTGTTCATTGGGTATGCATATATGCATAGAGGTTCTTTGGTTTATCTCTTCCCCTCTCCCTCTTCTCTTCTCTTTGAGGTTCATCAGTTTAACAAACAACCTGTACTTCTTAATTTCTTCATCTTTTTCACCCCTTCACTCAGCCATCTCTCATCTGGCAAGCAACAAAAAGTTCTCTATCTATGAGTCTGTTTCTGTTCTGATGCTCATTTTGTTTGTAGATTCAATTGTTAATAGATATGTATTTATTGCATTTTATTGTTCATATTTTTGTTCTCCTTCAAGAAGACCCTTCAACATTTCATATAATACTGGTTTGGTGGTGATGAACTCTTTTAGCTTTTTCTTGTTTGGGAAACTCTTTATATGGCCATCAATTCTAACTGATAGCTTTGCATGATAGAGTAACCTTTGTTGTAGGTCGTTGATTTTTATCACTTTGAATATATATCTCTTGCCGCTCCTTTCTGGACTGCAAAGTTTCTTTTGAGAAATTGGCTGACAGTCTTATGGGAGCTCTTTTGTAGGTAATGAGCTGCTTTTCTCTTGCTGCTTTGAAGATTCTCTCTTTGTCTTTAACCTTTTGCATTTTGATGATGATGTGTCTTGGTGTGGACCTCTTATTCTGAACTCTCTGTGCTTCCTGGACTTGTCTGTCTATTTTCTTCACCAAGTTAGAGAAGTTTTCTGTCGTTATTTTTTCAAATAGGTTTTCAATTTCTTGCTCTCTCTCTTCTCCTTCTGGTACCCCCATGATGTGAATGTTGGCATGCTTGAAGTTGTCCCAGAGGCTCTTTACACTATCCTCATTTTTTTTTAACAGCATTTTATTTATTATATTTTTTTAATCCTCATCCGAGGACATTTTTCCATATGTTGTTCAGATAGAGTGGGAGGGAGAGAGAGAGAAACATTAACGTGAAAGGGACACATTGAGTGGTTGCCACCTGTGCAACCCAACCAGGGCCGGGGACAAACTGCAACCGAGGTACATGCCCTTAGCGGGAACTGAACTTGGGTCTCTCTGGACCACAGGCTGATGCTCTAACCACTGAGCCAAACCGGCCAGGGCCTCATTTTTTAAATTCTTTTTTCTTTTTATTGTTCTGATTGGGTGTTTTTTGCTTCCTTATATTCCAAATCAATGGTTTGCTTCTTGGCTTTATCTACTCTACTATTGATTCTCTGTAAATTATTATTTCAGTTAGTGCATCCTTCATTTCTGATTGGTCCTTTATTATGTTGTTGATGTTCTCACTAAGTTCCTTGGAGTTCTCCTTAAGTTCCTTGAGCATCCTTATAACCAGAGTTTTGAACTCTGCATCTGATTGATTGCGTATCTCCATTTTGTTTAGTTCTTTTCCTGGAGCTTTGTTCTTTTCTTTCATTTGGGACATGTGTCTTTGTCTTGTCATTTTGGCTGCTTCCCTGTGTTTGTTTTTATGTATTAGGTAGAGTTGCTATGTCTCCAGCCTTCATAGGGTGGCCTAGTGTTGTGGGATCCAGTGGCACAGCCTCCCTGATCACCCCAGCTGGGCCCTCGAGGTACACCCCTAGTGTGGACTGTACACCCTTCTGTTATAATTGAGTCTTGATTGTTGTTGGCATGTTAATAGGAGAGATTTACTCAGGCTGATCAGCTGCAAGGATTAGATGTGTCCACTGACCACTGGCCTCTGACTACCTTGGAGGATCAACTATGTAGGTGCCCACCACAAAAAGCAAGACTTACTTCATCAGGGCTCTGGTACCCACTGAGTCTACTCATTGAGTGTGTCACTTGTAGAGGTGGTTGGGTGCTAATGTTTCAGTGTGAGCTGAAGCTGTCCACTGGGTGTGCTGGCTCTGGGGCAAGGTCAGTCACTGCCTGTGTTCTACTTGGGACCACCTGGCATAAGATACAAAGTGATCTGCCGATGGCTGCTTCTTGTGCTGGGCTTGGAGGTGCCCAAGAGCTGCTTCTAGTGCCAGGCCTGGGGCCCCGTAAGGGGAGGTATGGGGCTCCCTGAGACCAAATGCTGCTTGTTTGAGAGATTTTAGGAAAATCTGAAGTAGGATCTAAGACAGGCCAATCATTTGGTAAAGCCATTGGAAACAGCTATCTTTGTTTAAATTCTATGTAAGTGGCTCTCCAATATAGAAAAGCCCCTGAGGAGGACTTTTAGATTTTGTTTGTTTGTTGGTGGTTGTTTTTGGTTGCAAATGCTAGAGCCTGACTCAAACTAGTTCAGGATAAAACAGAATTCACTGGTTTATGTAAAACGAAGTTGAAGACTAACAATTTTCAAGTATCACTGAGTTCAGGTCTGACTCTTGAGGTATGTGCCTCTGGCTCTTCTCTGCTTTTCTCTTTGTGGGCTCCTACTTGGGTGGGCTCTCCCTATGGTCACCAGCAACAGCATTATGGTTTTTCTATGGAGCACCTAACAGATGCCAGGTGACTTCCAAAATGCTGGGAATATAAACACAAATAAGACATCTTCCCTCTTCTTTTTGTTTTTCATTTAATAAAAATGTATTATTAAGTCAATTTTTAAAGAATTCTCTCTATTTCCTTTACTTAAACAACTAATCCCTTCTTTTCTTGGACTATTTTTGTTCTCTTTCCACATGTAATCATTTTAGTAAATTCCAGAGTATATAAAATTTTTTACATTTTAAATTTCATATTTTGTTTACACTTGCCCCAAAATCTAATCTTTTTATTTTATTAATGGCAGCCCAAAAGTCCATTAGGTCAATGTATATTTGTTTCATATTTAAAGACTAATTTTTTCTTCTTCTTTCTTTTATTGATTTTTAGAGAGAGGAAAGGAGAAAGAGAGAGAGAGAGAGAGAGACATCAATGAGAGAGAACATCGATTGGCTGCCTCCTGCATGCCCCCACTGGGGATTTGGCCCACAACCTGGGCATGTGCCCTGACCAGGAATTGAACCGGCGACCTCTTGGTTCATGGGTTGATGCTCAACCACTGAGCCACACTGGCCAGGTAAAGACTAATTTTTTGAAAGCAGTTTTAGGTTCACAGCAAAACTGAGGGGGAGTGCAGAGATTTCCCATTTAGCCTTTTCCCCCACACATGCATACCCTCCCTCATCATCAATATCCCCCTAGAGTAGTACCTTTGTTACAGTTGATGAGCCTACACTGATGCATCATTATCACACAAAATCCATAGTTTACATTAGGGTTGACTCTTAGTTTTGAGCTGTTTATGGTTTATTACAAATATATTCATATCACTGTAATTAACCTAGTTACTAATTAACAGAAAACGAGCAAAGGGAAGGCCAAATAGACACATGCCCAGTAAAGTCTGGGTGACATAGGGAAAATAGTTTTCTGTCAGTCACCCTGGAAACAGGTCATTGGCCAGAATAGGTGTGGCCACTGCAAATTGAGAAAGGGTTTTTTTTTTAATCCTCACCTAAGGACACTTTTTGCATTTATCTTCAGATAGAGCGGGAGGGAGAGAGGGAAGAAGAGAGAGAGAAACATTGATGTGAAAGAGATACATCAAGTGGCTGCCACCCACATGACCCCAACCGTGGCAGGGGACAAACTGCAACCGAGGTACGTGCCCCTAGCAGGAACTGAACCCAGGTTGCTCTGGTCCATGGGCCAATGCTCTAACCGCTGAGCCAAACTGGCCAGGGAATGGAAGATTTGATATTAAGCTCCTGAACAAAGGATTTCCCTCTTTCTTGCTTGCCCACACTCCTCTTTCTCTTGTTGTAGGCAGCACACTCCCCTGCATTCACCCACATGGCTCACGACCATGTGGACCCCACACAGTGGACTAATGGACTGAAATTAGCCTGATACTATGCCAGACTTAACTCCACCATGGAACAGAAGCTCTGGACACTGGCTTTGCTTTTAGCTCAGCTAAATCCCCAGCTTCACGTCTTTCATGACTAGTTTAAGGGAAATGGGACTTTACAAACAGAGGGATGTAACTCCACACAAATAAAAATCACTCATCCTCTTAGAAAATTATTTTTCTCAGGATATCATAAGAACCCAACCTCCAGCAGCCAATAGGGAAAGGGATTCCCCATTTCTACCAGTGGGCACCTCACTTCCACCAATAACACTTGGAATGAATGAGAGTTTCTGCTGCTCCATATTCTTGCCTGCATTTGTTGTAGTGTTCCAGATTTTGTTTATTCTAATAGGTATGTAGTCATGTCTCGCTGTTGTTTTAATGTGCATTTTTTTGATATATGATGTAGAGCACTGTATGCTTATTTACTATATATTTTTTGGTGAAGTGTCTGTTAAGATCTTTGGCCTAATTTTTAATCAGGTTGTTTATTTTCTTATAATTGAATCTTAAACATTCTTTGTATATTACGGATAACAGTCCTTTAACAGATGTGTTTTTTACAAATATTTCCTCCCAGTTTGAGGCTTGTCTTCGCAATCTCTTGACATTGTGGAGCTGAAGTTTTTCATTTTAATGAAGTCTAGCTTATCTATTACTTCTTTTGTGGATCATGCCTTTGGAGTTGTATCTAAAAGGTAATCACCATACCCAAGGTCATCTAAGGTTTTTCTTATGTTATCTTCTAGGAGTTCTATAGCTTCACATTTTACATGTAGATCTGTGATCTATTTTCATTTAATTTTTGTGAAGGGTGTTAGGTTTGTGTGTAGATTTGTGTTTTTGCATGTGAATATCCAGTTGTTCCAGCACTATTTGTTTAAAATGTCTGTCATTGCTCTATTGTATTGCCTTTGCTCATTTGTCAAAGATCAGTTGACTATATATATCTGGTATTATTTCAGGGCTCTCTATTTTGTTTCATGGATATATTGGTCTAATTTTTCACCAGTACCACACTGTCTTGATTAATGTAACTTTATAGGAGGTCTTGAAGTCAGATAGTGTGTCAGTTCTCCAACTTCATTCTTTTCTTTCAATATTGTGTTGCTATTCTGGGTCTTTTGCCTCTTCATATAATCTTGAGAATCAGTTTGTTGATAAATACAAAAGAACTTATTGGGATTTTGATTGGGATTGCATTGGATTTATATATCAAGTTGAAAAGAATTGATATCTTGACCATATTGAGTCTTCTTATTTATGAGTGTGAAATATCTCTCCATTTATTTAGCTCTTTATTTAGTTCTTCATTTTCCTCATATAAATCCTATACATAATCTGTTAGATTTATACTCAAATTTTTAATTTTGGAGGGTGCTAATATAAATGGTAATCTGTTTTTAATTTCAAAGTCCACTCGTGCATTACTAGTATATACAAAAGCAATTGATTAATATATATATGTGTATATATATATATTAATCTTATATCTTGGAACTTTGCTATAACCACTTATTGGTTATAGGAGGTTTTTTTCGTTGATTCTTTTGGATTTTTCTATATAAACAATCATGTCATCTGTAAGCAAAGATGATTTTATTTCTTCCTTTCCAATCTGTGTACCTCCTATTTCCTTCTCTTGTCTTATGGTATTAGTTCTTCCAGTACAATACTGAAAAGGAGAGTGAGAGGGAACATCTTGCTGTGTTTCTGATCTTAGTGGAAAGGCTTCTTTTTTCTCACCAGTAAGTATGATGTAAATTGTAGATTTCTTTTTATATCAAGTTGAGAATGTTCCCCTTTACTTCTAGGATACTGAGAGTTTTAATCATGAATGGGTGTTGGATTTTGTCAAATGCTTTTTCTGCATCTATTAATATGATCAGGTAAGTTTTCTTTTTTAGCCTGTTGTGATAGATTACATTTATTGATGTTCAAATGTTGAACAAGCCTGCATAACTGGGATAAATCCTATTTGGTTATGGTGTATAATGCTTTGTATACATTGTTGGGTTCAATTTGCTAATATTTTGTTGAAAATTTTTGCATCTATGTTCATGAGAGATATTGGTCTATAGTTTTTTTCTTTTCTTGAAACATCTTTGTCTAGTTTAGATATTAGGGTAATGCTGGCCTCAAATATTAATTAGGAATATTCCCTCTACTTCCATCCTCTGAGAGAGATTATAGAGAACTGGTATAACTTCTTCCTAAAATGTTTGATCAAAGTACATTTTTAAAGCATAGTTTCATTTAGAAATTGTATGGTAGCTTAGGGTGAAACAATGCAAGTCTTAGTCAGGGTGTCCTGAATTATCATCACAGGAAAAGGAAGTGCTACATCACCCAGAAACCTGCCCTTGGTTTGTTTCAGACCATTCTTCTGCTTTTCAGAACATTTACTGAAAACTCACCATATGACAGCAAGCACTGTGCTAGGTGATTGAAAAACATACATATATACATACATACATACATACAGTCGTCCCTCGCCACTTCGCACTTCGACTTTCACAGCTTCACTCTATTGCAGTGTTTTCAAATATATTCATTAAAAAGTTGATCAAGACAGTGAAAATTATACAGCACGCGCTGTTGTCTGAGTCAATTATACACCCCTGTATTACAATTACAATTAAAATTACTGTACGTATGGACTGTAGACCTATGTATTCGAGCACCCCAGGAATCCTTCAATGCCAGGTGCAACTGCTCCACCACTCCTTGTATGTGGGCAATAACTTTTTTCCAAAAAATCAGATGTGGTGAAACCAAGCCAATCAGGGTGTGCTGTTCACTGATTGGCTATCCTATCCTCTTCCTATCCTGGCCACTGATTGGCTCAGCCTCATGCAAGTTCGTTTCTCTCATACACGCTTCTACATCGCTATGCATTGGAAGCATCTTTGCTCTTACAAGTGTTTGCGATTTCTGAGAACTTTTATCAAGGCCCCACGATGGCTCCTAAATGTGCTGCTTCTTCTAAGCCTTCTGATGATGAAACTAAGCGCCAGAAGAAGATGCTTACCATCCAGGAGAAGGTGAAACTCTCAGTGATGATCAAAGATGGCAAGAGGTTGCCCACAATTACGACTTGAATGAGTCTACTGTTCGCTTCATCTGTAAAGATGAAAAGAAAATCCATGTAACAGCTACTGTCTCTTTCAACAAGGAAGCAAAGCGCATCATGACAAGTCGTAATAAGTTCGTAGTAAAAACGGAGTCTGCCCTAGCTGTTTGGATCAGCAACAGCCACAAGGCAGCTCTATCAGCGCAATAGGGCAGATGAACCTCAAACAGGACCTTCTTCTGTAACATTCATAGTTTTCACAACCAGCAAGGGTTGGTTTGAGGAGTTCCAGAAGAGGTATCATCTGAAGACTGTCATTCTCCATGAAGAAGCTGCCTCTGCTGACCAGCCTGCAGCGGAGGACTATGTGAACACGTTCCAGAAGATCCTTGAGGAGAGCAAGTATCATCTAGAAAGGTGTTCAATATGGATGAAACAGGACTGTTCTGGAAAAGAATGTCTTCCCGGGCATTCATTTTCAAGGATGAGGCCAAGGTTCATGGCTTCAAGGCGCATATAAGGATCACGTGACTATTGTTATGCGTGGTAATGCTGAGGGATTATTGCTCAAGCCTACCCTTATCTACAAGGCCAAGAACCCTAGGGCCCTGAAGAGTAAAAACAAGAACCTGCTGCCGGTGCATTGGATGCACAGCGACAAGAGCTGGCTCACGAAGCAGCTGTCATCAGACTGGTTCCACGAGTGCTTCATCCCCCAAGTCAAGCTGTATCTTGTGGAGAAGGGACTGGAGTTTAATGTCCTTCTCTTTATGGACAATGCTGGAGGTCACGCACAAGACCTATCCTACCATGGTATATGGATCGAGTTCCTTCCCCCAACACCACTTTGCTGATCCAGCCCATGAATCAAGGTGTTATATGCGTGTTCAAGGCCCTCTACATGCAAAACACCCAGCAGCACCTTGTCGAAGGCATGGACCTTGAGGATAACTTCTTGCTGAAGGAGTACTGGGGGCAGTATATCATCGTGACCTGTCTGAAGAACATCCAGGCCATGTTGAAGGACATAAAGATGGAGACCGTGAAGGCCAGCTGGAAGATGTTGTGGCCTGAAATTGTCCACGACTACAGAGGATTCACCCCAGAGGATGTAAGCAACTTGGCAGTAGAGAAGGCAGTTAGGCTGGCCCAGATTCTGGGAGGAGAAGGTTTTGCGGATATGACCCGCGATGACGTGGATGAGCTGCTGGAGACACATTCGGATCCCTTAACTGATCAGGATCTGGTGGAGATGACTAAGTCTGTGAGTGAGGAGGAGAAAGAGCAGCCAGAGGTTCCTGGGGTCAGGAGGAGGAAGTTGGCCTTACACTTGAGGGTTTCTCACAAGTCGTGAGAACTATTAAGGTAGTACAGGACATGACTGGCAAATGGGGCCCACGAATGATGCATGCATTGTGGTTCCAGAATGCACTTGATGGAGTGATGGAACCCTACAAAATCTTCCTCATGCATATGAAAAGACAGTGCCAGCAACTGCCTATCACGATGTTTTTCAGCCGTGCACCCAGACACCCACTGCCTACCCCTAGTACTCCTTCAGCGGAAGAAGACAACGCACCTGCTGAAGATACTGCACCACCTGAAGACTCTCCTACTGAGGTCATGCCTTCAGAGGAGCAGTAACCTTGCTCTTCTTTGCTGTGCAGTACATCTCTTCATTTTCATTGCTTCATCATCGAACAAGTTGCACTATTTTCATAGGTTAGTGGTTGTGTGTAAGAACTGTGTGTGTGTGTGTGTAATTAAATGTACAATAATAATTATATATTTGTAATGTCTTGTTTTGTCTTATTTTGTTTAATATATTGGGTAATATAAGTGTAATGGTGACTAAACGGTGTTATTTCATGTCTATAGGGCTCTAATAATGTTAAAAACATATTTAGAAGGTCGTAAATAGGTTTTCTATGCTCTAACTGTAAAAATATTTGATTTATAAATAAAGAATCCTACTTTACGGAAATTCAGAGTCTAGAACTGATTAACTGTGATAAATGAGGGCCGACTGTACATATGCATAGATATACACATATATGGATAAATAAATATACATCCATTTCTTTTGTTTAAAATAAAATTCTGTTATTTTTGACATAATTTGTTGCAATAATTGTATAAAGAATTTCTACACATTCTTCACCTAGGTTTCCCCAACATTTACATTTTATTATCATTTCTCTTTGAGACTTTCAGACATGATTTTCCATTATTCTTAAATACTTCAGCATGTATTTCCAAAAAACAGGGATATTCTTTTATATAATCATAACACAATGATTAAAATCAGAAAATTAACATTGATGCAGAACTATTGTCTAACATACAGATCATATTCAAATTTTGCCATTTGTCCCCATAATGTCTGCTGTAGCAAAACAAAATTCAGGGTCATATGTTGCATTCAGATTTTATTTGATTTAGAACAATTCCACAGTCCTTCTTTGTCTTTCATGACATTAACATTTTTTTAGTAGTACAGGCTATAAATTTTGTAGACTATCTCTCAATTTGGATTTGTCAGCTGTTCCTTCATAATTAGATTCAGGCTGTGGCTTTTAGTAGGAATGTCAAAGAGGTGATATTGTCTTCTTCCTTGTGAATCACTTCAGGAGGCACATAATGCCAATTTACCCCATGTCTCTGTTTTAAAAGTATTTAACATCTAGGATTGGTGACAGGCACACAGAAATAACTGTGATATAGTCTAATTAGCACAATAGAGAGGTGTGTGAGTGTGTGTGTGTGTGTCACATTTTTTACTCCTTCTTCATATTCTCTTAATACACTTGTTTTCTCCAGCCTTTGCTGCCACAGCCAACTATGCTCTTTCATGGCCTTGCCTCAAGTGCATGGAGCATCTCTTGCTTTTTTTAAAAAAGCTCATCTGAGGATATTTTTCCATTTATCTTCAGGTAGAGTGGGAGAGAGAGAGAGACAGAGAGAGACAGAGAGAGAGAAACATCAATGTGAGAGAAACATCAACTGGTTGCCTCCTACACAACCTGACCAGTGCCGGGGACTGAACCACAACCCTGGTATATGCCCTTGACCGGGATTGAACCCACGACTCTTTGGTCTGCAAGCTGATGGTCTAACTGCTGAGCCAAACCAGCCAGGACAGCATATCTTGCTTTTTGCAGTAGGACTCCTCTGCCACCACCATATGGGACACCTGCAGAAGCCCAACCAGCTACTTTGGCACAGGTGCAAACTGGGAAGTGTGTGGGAGTTGACATTAACTCGGGCAACCTTTTACCACAGAAGAGTAGAGCCAGTGAATCAGTCATCTGTGTCAGATAATTCTGACAGTTCTGAGGCACAGTTCACATGGCTCTCAAAGGGCCCTCAGCAGGACCAAGCTCCAGATGCCCTTGGGTTGGCTTTCTTTTCTTGCATTTACCATTCCTCTCCAGACCTCTAACCCTGCCCCCCCTGAAATCACTTCCCAAAGTAAACTAACAAAATCCAACTCCTTATCTCAAACCCTGCCTTTCAAGGGAACCCAAGAGAAGATATTTGACATTCAGTGTAGACTATAAAGCAAACACCCGGGAAAGGATTCTGGAATTGAATGCCTTGCCAGTCAGACACTTCCACTGCTGATGGAAAGTGTGAGAGGTGATAACATGTGGCCTGAATCAGCATCACCAAGATTTTCACTGCTGAATGGTTGGGATGAGGTGTAGATGGAAACTTAAGCATTTGTTTATGGACTAGGGATGGACCTTCAACAGTTTAAGATAATGGTATTTCTAAGACCTATGGATTGATTCACTTTTGTTAAGGGCTCTTGAAGACTTTTATTTTTATTTATTTTTATTTTCTTGAAGACTTTTCAGCTCAAGTCATTAGTGTTCAATTCTAGGCAGGCCATAAAAATCAGAAGTCTCCAAAGCATTATTTAAAGAGATGCTTATCTTTTGCATCTATAGAGCAAATTGTGCTGATAATCAAACCCAGAGCTGAATTTTAAGGTAACATAACTACAGAGGAGACTGAAAATTGCCTTGACAAGTCTTCTATGCCAAAGTCAGGGCCCTGGTAGGGGAAGAAGGGAACCTTGAGACTCATAATTATAGCATTCAGGGAGACAAACCCCCAGAGAAATGTAAACCCCCAGAATATTCTAAACTCCGTGTTGGCACAGTATTTCCCTCTGCTTTGACTGAGAAGAACAGCCTTCCTTTGTGGAGGCCCTGCAAAAAAACCTTAGGTAAGGCAATAGCATATAGATAAAGAATCGTAAGACCCGGTTAATAAAGAATCGGTTAATATTACCTGAAGGAACTGAGGATTATAGGTATGCAAGTAAAACTTGAAAATTTTGGGTAAGGGAGGACAGAATATAGTATACAGGAGAGAATTTGGTGACATTGAAAACACTTAGAGTTTCATGACATAAGAAAGACACATGGAGCTAGTCCTAATATATTGTTGGAATGGTTTCCCAAAGCTTTGGTAGGATGAAGGCCTATAGCCAACAAAGAAGAGATTTTTAGAAGTGCCTTGATTGCCTGGAGGAAAGAGTGAGAAGGTGCAGGGAGGTTAGAATGTTAGAATAAATTTATAATATGAGTCCTGAGTACCCAACATCTGACTATGTTTTCCAGAGGGCAGATCCATCTCTAAGGCAGTAAGAAATGCAGTGGTGAGGGTACTCCTGGCATCCTTGGGAAGCTCAGTGGTAGTTCTTCACTGTAGATGACAGTAAGAGATTCTACTATGGAACTGGACTTCCTAATATCAATTTGGATTAAATCCTAGTGATCAGAAGCCAGATGGTAATTATGATAATGGGTGGTAAGGCCAGAGGGGCAACCAGAATGTTTTCACCCACATGGTTCTGAGATAATGATTAATAGACCATAGTGTTCCTCAGGGCAAGTTAAATGAGCATCCACTAGGATGTTACTTGACTTTTATGTATAACCAGAAAAAAATCAACAGCTGGTGAACAGAAGGCTGATGACAGCTCTCTCAATGGAAAATTGCAACCTCTTACTCACTTTACAGATTTAAGTGAGTTCTCAGACCCAAAGTCCATCATTTGAAGAGGATACTGTATAAAGACCCTGCAATACCAAAACAAGTATATATACCACAAAGGACATATACCCACTTATGGAGAAACTGTACATTAACAAAAGGAAAATATACAGGCATTTCAAGCCTTGTTGGATACAAGATCTGAGCTGACACTAATACTAAGAAGCTAGAAGCACTATCATAGCCTCCAGGTAGAGTGGGAAACCAGATGGCCCGAGTTCCTCTCACAGTGGTCCAATGGAGTCACAGACACACCTTTGCTTATATCCCTGGTTTCTAAGTGAACAATTTGAATGGAGTGTACTTAGCAACTGGCAAAACCTTCATTTTGGTTTCTTGATCTGTGTAGTAAGAATTCGTGTGACAGGAAGAACCAGTAGAAGCCCCTGAAACTGTACATTCTTACTGGCTAAGACAGTGAATCAGAAAGAAGATAAACTTCTGAGAGGAAATATAGAGACCAATGCCACCATCAAAGACTTAAAGGATTCAGAGATGTTTGTACCCATCATATTCCTGTTCAACTCATGTATGTAGCCTATTTAGCCACTGTAAAAATAAGATCCATCATAGAAAATGATCGTGGGCTACTATAAAGTTAACCCAAGAATAGCCCAAATCACAGTAGCTGTGGTATATTTACTAGAATATAACCATACCGCCTTTGGTACCTAGTATGTAGTTACTGCACTAGTGAATAGGATCTTTTCCATCCCTGTCCGTAAAAAGAAGCAAAAGCAGTGACCATTAAATAGGGAGGAGAGAAGTACACATTCACTGTCTTGATCTTGCCCCCAGGGCTATATTAACTTTCCTGCTCTCTGTCACAATATGTGTATTCCACAAGGACATTGATTGACTTTACATTCTATAGAACATCCTGCTACACTGATGGCATTATGCCAATTGGACCTGCTAAGCAGTGAGTAGCAAGGTGCTTCCACACCCAGTTCTTAGTGGTTCCCAATGATAATCATAGGTGGACAAATGCAACAGCCCTTCCACAATCAGGCTAAAGACACTAAGGTCTCCAGCCCCCTCCAAGATGAAGAACTGGGTAAGCCACCTGGCAAACAATGTAGATGAAGCAGCATGGTAGAAGAGAGAGGATGAATTTATCACTTATGGCCTTGAAACCAATCATAGCTTCAGGGAATGTTGCTTGTTCCTGCAACACTCCTGCATCCAATCTTTTGTAGGCATTGTTGTCAACTACCCCCTAGAAGGCTCTATGACAGACAGCACATAATGCAGTTACTAACAGATCTGAGGAATACACATTGTGAAGTATATCAGACATCTATTATGCCCATTTCACATAGCTACCAGCTGAGCCAATGTGACACCTGATTGCTGCACCAAGTATCTTTTACTTTCTACCCTTGGTTTTCTCTGCTATGCAAACATGGAAGTATGAGAGAGTAAAACACTCCCTGGAGCAAGCATACATCAACAGGGGATGAGATGCTCCCTTTTTCTGTGTCTCAGCAAACAATTATGAATTTTGGCCCTTCAGAAGCTCTCC
Source organism: Molossus molossus (assembly GCF_014108415.1). Taxonomy (NCBI): domain Eukaryota; kingdom Metazoa; phylum Chordata; class Mammalia; order Chiroptera; family Molossidae; genus Molossus; species Molossus molossus. The sequence goes on along the minus strand of NW_023425345.1, from coordinate 57,363,675 downwards.
AGTAGGGAAGAGCCCCCATTGCCTACAAAGGTAACCAGATCAGTAATGTATCTCTGCATTGGTTTTCTTATCCTGATGTACTCCTTATCTTCTACCTCCAACTCTTTTTCCCTGGGATTATGTTCCCAAATAAATGAATGTGAGTGAATCATTGTCTCAGGTTCTTCTTTTTAGAAAACCCAAGCAAAGACAACAAAGTAAGATAGAGTCCCAAGTTTGATGCTATAAGGTTTTTCAGAGGAAATAAAAATTGAGTTAAGTCTTAAAGTCTCACCTTAGACATTTTCCAGGTGGACAAAAGGGAAAAGTGTTTCAGGTAGAGGTTAAAGCATGGCCAAGAGCAAAGAGGAAGAAAAGGCCTCAGTAAATTCAGGACATTTTAAGCGTTTCTCAATGGGAGAGGCAATAGAGTCGCGCGCTGGAGGTGGCAGGGAATGCTGGAGAGGCAAGCAGGAGAGAAGTGACAGAAGATTTTGTGTGCCGTGCTAGTTGGGACTTCTGTTTGGAAACAATAAGGAAACAATTACATTAATCCTTATACCAAACCTGCTGCCTAGCTTGAAGCAATGTGAAAACCAGCTCCCTTTTCCAACATTGAGACGGACGTAAGTGGCCCTTGCTTATGGACTTTTAAAGATAAATCTTTTCTGAGAAAGCTGATTGAAATTTCTAAGAAAAATGTGTGGTAACATGAAACAGATGTTGGTGACTACCTATCCAAATCAGTTTATTCTCTTCTCCTTCCTTGCTGAGAAGAGCCCAGATTTTGTTTGTGCTTACTGACTATGTAGCCTGCTGCTCAGAGGGGAGAACCCCTGGCCTCAGGTGAGAGTCTAAGCCGGAGGTTGGCAAACTTTTTCTGTAAAGAACCAGACAGTAAATATTTTAGGCTTTGCAAGTCGTATGGTTTCTGTTCTAACTACTCAGTTCTGCTGTAGTAGTATAAAGAGAAGTCTTTAGGAATCCCTAATTTTTATTTATGAATACTGAACTTTGATTTTCATAATTTTCTTGTGTCTCAAAATATTATTTTTTAAATGATTTTTTCAACCATTTGAGAATGTAAAACCCATAGCTCACAGGCTGTAAAAACAAAAAACAAAAACAAAAAAAACACCACAAATAAACAAGGCCAGATTTATCCATAAGCCATAGTTTGTTAACCCCTTGTATGAGCTAATCCGGGTGGTTTCATTTCCTTTGCCAAAGATTGACTTTAACATGAACAGGTAGTTAAATCCTGACCAATGTGACCTGAAAGGTGGTATTCTGCAAGCTTCTCATTATTTAAAAAAGAGGTAAATAAACAGAACAGTCTTTTCATTGACCATAGATACTGCTAAGTGATGAATAATGCCTAGAGTTGCTGCAGCCATGTTGAGACTATGAGGTTTCTTGCTTTTTTACTAATAGCAAAGTAGAAGAAAAGAACCTGATAGAATCTTTGCAATATTACTAAGCTGTAGAATTAACCTAAAAAATACTTGAATCTTCATGAAATTACTGAAGTGCTTAATTAACTTGACTCTAAACTTATAAGAAATAAAAAAGGTTCTTATCATATGAGCCACTTTTTTTTAATATAAGCCACTTTTAATCAAGTTTTCTTTTTCTTTTTTTTTTTTAAATCCTCACCCGAGGACATTTTTCCATTTTTTTTGTTCAGGTAGAGTGGGAGGGAGAGAGAGGACCAGAGAGAGAGAGAGAAACATCGATGTGAAAGGAACACATCGAGTGGCTGCCACCCACACGGCTGAACAGAGCCGGGGACAAACTGCAACCGAGGTACATGCCCTTAGCGGGAACCGAACCCGGGTCTCTCAGGACTGCAGGCCGACGCTTTAACCGCTGAGCCAAACCGGCCAGGGCTAATCAAGTTTTCTATACTTAAAGCTAAAAATATTCTAACTGATATGCAAGGACCCAGAAGAATATTGCATGTCATTAAACAGAATAAACTAGAACTATAAATGTTGCAATGGAAACATAATCGAGACAAATTCTTAATTAAAAAAAAGGAAGGTATGAAACAGTTTTCAGTTAGGATGTCATCCTTTTAGGATATATATGTATCGTGTGTGTGTGTGTGTGTGTGTGTGTGTGTGTATATATATATATATAAATATATAGTTGCAGGACTAGGATTAACCATGATTAATTTTGGGAAGTGTTATTGGGATGAATATGGAGAAAAAAGACAGTTATGTTTACTTGTAAATATTACTTTATTATTTAAATGTTTAAAATTATGTGCAATTATTACTTTTAAAATTGAAAAAGCTGATTTATAAAAACCAAAGAAAATTACTAATTTCTAGGTAGACAGGTATCTTGAGTAAGTTTCTGCAGGAGTCTGGAGATGTAGCAACTCAATGCTTATGCCTACAATGGAGTAAGGCTCTGAATTCAGATAAATAATTTCACTTCTATCTTATTCTCTCTCTCTCTCTCTTTTTCTAAATTGATGTTAGAAAGAGAGGAAGGGAGAGGGAGAGAAAGATAGAAACATTGATGAGAGAGAACATCGATTAGCCACCTCCTGCATGGCCCCCACTGAGGATTGGGCCCACAACCTGGGTATGTGCCCTGACCGGGAATCGAACCAGCTACCTCTTGGTGTATGGGTCAACACTCAACCACTGAGCCACACTGGCGGGGCAATCTATCTCATTCTCTTAATGTGGTATCTTTAGCTATGCCATCTTCTCTCTGAGTGAAGCCTGGAAGGGTGTAAGCTGGGAGAGAAGAGCAGAGAATACCAGATACCACAACTACAACAGTTTAGCTTCTCTTACCCGAGAGACAGACTATCTAATACACTGCCTTTGGGTGTTAGGACTGTGTCTCATCTCATTTATCATGTGCATTAATGATTTAAAAGTGGGAGAAGGGGTACTTAGTGATGAAGTCTTCCTTAGGTTTTAATAATAAGACTTTACCTGTCTGGGAATGATGTAGGTTAGGAAGATAAAAAAAGAATATTAAGAAGATTGAGAAGAAAATAAAATAAAAAAGACCTACAACATGAGAAGTTTAGGATAGAAATCCAGAAAAAGTTTCTGATGGTAAAAACTACCAGACAGAACAACAAAACAGAGGTTAATTACAGACAGTTCAGACGTTTTATTATGACAGTTTAAAAGGAAATCATCATTTGTTTAGGAAGGTATCATTACAATCAGAATCATAAAGATAAAAGAAACTTTAGCCCTGGCTGGTTGCTCAGTGGTTAGAGTGTCTGCCTGTGGACCAAAGGGTTGCTTGCATTCAATTCTCAGTCAAGGGCATGTACCTGAGTTGCAGGTTTGATCCCTGGCCCCAGTCAGGGTTGTGCGGGAGGCAACCAACTGATGTGTCTCTCTCACATCAAGGTTTCTCTCCTTCCCTCCCTCCCTTCCACTCTAAAAATCGATGGAAAAATATCTTTGGGTGAGGATAAACAAATATAAATAAATAAATAAATAAATAAATAAATAAATAAATAAATAAATAAATAAATTTAAAAAGCAGTTGATAAAATTTACCAATTCAGCAAACAAAATATGGAAGAAAAAGAAAAATTATAAACTGGCAGGTGCACAAAGAAACTGAAGATTTTGAAACAGAGCAGATCACTGGGCTTACTTCTTAACTTTGCCCTTTCATCCACCTACCCATCTCAAGCTACACTGACAAATATGCCAAATTCTGAGTCACACTGGTATCCCCAAAATGTACTGGATCTCCTTACATTTTTCATTTCCTCATTATACATTATTAGAAATAGCTGCAACAAAAGCTGGTGATATGGGGAAAGCAAACTGTGGGGCTGATTCTACTGAAAGTAAAAGTTCCTGGATGGCTCACTAAGATGGGGAGACTACCTGGTGCCTGAGGATATCTCCCTGTGGAAATGACATGTCATTCTCAGCTAGAACAAACACACAGCGGGGACAGCATGACTCAGGCTTTCAAATGCAGCCTGTCTCTTGCCTCAACAGAGCTTATCTCTCACCATTTCCTTGAGGTACAAAAAAGTAAACAGAAGATAAAATAATACTCTGTCCTCAAATAAAAACTAAGAGTGGAAGTCAATCAGGACTCAGATATGGAGGAAAGTAAAAGTCACCCACACCATATCACAATAAATGAGAGTATCTGTCAGAGCTATCCAAGCCCGAGTAAGATGAAAAGAAATGGCACAGTAACTATGCAAGCACATTGCTGCCAGAGGACGTATGTAACATCCTCAGGTCACAGAATTAAGATGATGAGACTGGGATTCAAACCCAGGTGATCTGACTAGCCTGGAAATCTGGATAGAACAATGTTTTGATTTACTAAACTATTTCCTAAATAGGATAAAGCAGTTGAAACAACTATAGTTAGATTTCCAACTCTCTGTTTGATTCTTACGGTTAAATAAGCCAGTGAGAGAACTTTGGTTCCTGATCTAATGATTTAGGGGACATAAACCAATTAGGTTATAGCTTTCAATGATAAGACCAGGAGCTTTCGGAGGAGATTAGAGAAGGCACTGCTGGGGAACACTGTGGAAGTGACCTGGTCACAGCCTAGGCTTACAATAGTTACCACACACCCATACTGTCCTAATGAAGCCCTGATATAAACCTTTATGCTTTTAAAGCCCTACTGAACAGGCACCTTGGCAGGGGTCCTGCATAACCAGTTAAGACCCTTATTAGCACCATGCCTATTGCTGTTTCCAGCCCTAAGATAAGTATGCCTGAAACATAAGAATATTGTCCTAGAATCAGGGTAACAGAAAGAGTGGATGTCATAGTTGGGTCCACTTACTTCATGTGTCACAACAGCCAAATCAAAGCCCTCTTCTTTTTTTTTTTTAAGACAAAGCATAACACCCAATTTGTTCTTAGTGTGAGTTTGGGTCAGTAAAAATGTGCAGAATTTAGTCTTCTAAGCCCAGTAGTCATTCTGAAAAACATAAATGACACTAACTATATGGCAGTATATAGGAGGCCAGCAGAGGATGGGTGGAGATGTGGAAAAGATGTGGGAGATTATTGTTTTATTGTTGTGATGTACCAAGAGGTCACTGGTTCGATTCCCAGTAAGGGCACATGCCCAGGTTATGGGCCAAAACCCCAGTGAGGGGCATGCAGATGGCCACCAATTGATATTATCTCTCATCGATGTTTCTATTTCTCCCTCTCCCTTCCTCTCTCTCTGAAATTAAAAAAGAAAAAGGGGGTGGTGCTTTTAGCCCTGGTTGATGTGGTACAGTGGTTAGGGCCCTGGCCTGAGCACCAAAGGGTTGAGGTTCAATTCCCAGTCAAGGGCTCATACCTGGGTTGCAGGTTCGAACCCTGGCCCCAGTGCAGGAGGCAACCAATCCATGTATCTCTCTCACATCCATGTTTTTCTCACTCTCTCCCTCCCTTTCTTCCACTCTCTCTGAAAATATCCTCAGGTAAGGATTGAGGGAAGGGAAGGGAAGGGAAGGGAAGGGAAGGGAAGGGAAGGGAAGGGAAGGGAAGGGAAGGGAAGGGAAAGGAAGGGAAGGGAAGAAGTCTCAAGCTTGTTCAATTAAGCCTTTCTCAGACATTCCTCCTAGCTCCCAACCCACAGGTGCTCAGGGAGTTCCTTTGGGTTTATAGGTGCCCTGGAACACGGCAGAGGTTGTGGGTCAAAAGGCAAAGAGTGAAACTTAGTGGCATTGGCTGGCATGGCCACACCTTGAATTATTCTCAATGTCACCGGCAAAGTTCTTGAACCCTCCTCAAGATAGAAACAAGAGAAGAGGCAAAACAGATTCAGAAGAAGAGGTTTACTGAAAACAAGGTGGAGGGAAAGGAGAAAGGGAAGGATCTTGCTGCATTAAGGGAGCACATACTAATAAGGAATATGGCTCCAGGAACTGCTGCCAGGTCTGACTTATATAGAACCGGGCTCTTCACACAGGCGCGGAGTGGAGCTCTTTGGGGAGTGCCTGAAGAGAAACTTTAAACTTGTCTAGGAGAGGCTTAAAAAAAATCACCGAAGAGCATTCCCATCCCTTTAAGAGAGGCTCAGCCTGTCTCGCCAAGGAGTAGTAAAATGATGGAAAGCTTGTGCTTAACAAGAGCAATTTGCTCCCATATACAGAATTAGGGAGGCCCTGGGCACTTGTCTGTTTTCTAGATAAACACAAATCTAGATTTTAAGGTAAAATCTCCTGATTTACTAATTTATGGTATCTACTTAAAATATATTTGGAAAACTACCACGTGGACCAAATGAAACATTTTTGCTAAGTGAATTTGGCCCTTCCTCCTTCCATTTAGGACCTCTGTGAAACTAGGATCACTGGGAAAGATAAACATCTTTGTTTTTTGAAATCTACTCATAATGCCCCTGCCCCAGTAATCCTAATATACGGGCACCCATGAAACATTCTTTCCTGTTCTCCATGACTAGATTCTTCACTCTTCTATAATTCAATACCTTCTTTGCCCCATCTCCCAACTTTTCCACTGTTTCCTTTCTTCACTCCCTTCTTCTCTCTATCCCCAGTAAATGCATGGTGTAAGGATAAATAGGGGCAAGATGTAATTTGAATTGCTTAAATGAAAATAACTTCTGTTCACGTTAAAATGCATCTGAAAGCAGTTTGGAGCTCCGAAGGCAGAGACTCTAATTCTGTCTAGTTCTGCAGGCTGGGTGAAAGAGTCCAAACCAAAGTTCTTGATTTGGGCCAGGATAAAAAGAATGAAAATCAGCTCTGGCTGAAATGAGAAAAAGCAGCAGTAACAGGAGGACAGACGCAGATAAAGCCAGCTGCGAGGTTTACAGAGAACCTTGATTTTCCCACTGGCATGCAGCGACTGTAAAATGCCTTATCTTCTTTTAGTAATATTGCTCCCTTATGAACGACATCCAGGCCCACTTTGCTATTTTTACTCATTACTGGGCTACCCAGTCACTAAATGGCCCTCTCCTCGCGATAGCATCCAATCCCCGGTTAATCCCTGTTTTTCCTAATGCCGCCTCAAAAACAGCATCCAATCCAGAACTGATCCCTGCTCTCCCCAGACCCTCCCGTCTCCTTTGGCGGGAACCTAAACCTTACAAAAGACGCTTCAGCCTCCTTCCTTTTCCAGTGATATCCACGCGTCCCCTGGAGGGCCCTTCCTCCCGATTCACAAATAAATCTGACACTAGTGGATTGCAGACTTCTTCCTGGTTTTGGCGGATTTGACTTCAACACCAGGCAGGTTAGTACCAGGATCTCTGATAGGTCATATCTCATGATCTCTGCTAAATCTTCCTCTGGGCAGTTTAGATTTACACTTTTTAATAGCTAAAACCAAAAATGAATGCTTTCTATAATTGTCCCATCACTACATTTCCAGGAAGAAATCCCCACCCCATACGGCCCTAATATCCGTTTAAAAGTGGCTTTAACCATTTCATCTGGTTCCCTGTCCAGCGAACTAAACACTTCAGTCCGGCCTTTCTGGGTTACACTAAAATGTAACAGAAGGGTGTGTGGGGGCCTTGAGGACGTACAGTTTTTAAGTGGTTACTGTTCACTCAAGACCGAGGAGGACGGGTTGGGATCAATCTTAAAAGGCTTCTCTAGGAGGAAGCCCCAAGCATTATTGATGTTTTCACGGGCGCCCCCCCCCCCCCCGCCAAAGTGGGGGCATACATTTCAGGGCTACTTTTATTGAGTGTGGAGGAACAGGGTGCGTCTTTTGTCTTCACAGCGATGCACGTCTGGATTCAAGCGAGGTCCCCAAACCTTGGCGGCGGGTGATGGTCCCGCCCCGGGTGTCTGAGAAGGGGTCGCGGGGCGGGACCGGGGGCTTGTGGGCATGGCCCACCGAGGCTGCCTGGGGCCCCGACCAGGCTCCGCGGCTCCCGGGTCCGTGCGCGCGCTCCCGCGCCGCAGCCGGCTTTCCCACGTTACTGACTCGGTCGCTGTCCGGGTGCCTACGCGCGGCGACCAGAGGCGCACATCTGCCGGGGGCCCGCGGCCCGCCCCCGAGGAGCGGAGCCCACGCCCAGAGCCTCCCTCCGCCAGCCCGGCGCAGTGCAGCAGAGCGCGCTCTCGCTCGGGGCCGGCCCGGCTCGCGCGCTCGCGCGCACGCGCGCAGGGACCCGCGCCCTCCGAGAGGGAGGGGGTAGAGGGGGCGTCCGGGGGGCAGGGGAAGGAGAGGGCGGCGTTGGCGTCGCCTCCGGCCGGGCTCGCGCTCGCCCTCCCGCACGCCCTCCGCCTCACCCGAGCCCCGCGAGGGTGAAACGCTTTCTCCCGGCATGCAGCGGGAGGAGGGATTTAACACCAAGATGGCGGACGGCCCGGATGAGTACGATACCGAAGCGGGCTGCGTGCCTCTTCTCCACCCAGAGGTGAGGAGCCGCGCCGAGCGCATCCCTCGCCCTAAGGCCTCCGGACATTTCTCCCCCGGACTCGCGGAGGGCGGTGGCCTACGTGTGTGGGAGAGTGGAACGTGCCGAAGTTTGGGAGGGCGGGGAGGCAAATCCAGGCCCGAGCGCAGCTGCGAGCGGATAACGGGGGAGGAGATAGCGGGGCGGGCCGGCCGGGGCGGGCTCTGGGACGCAGGCTGGCTGTGCCGGGAGGACCGAGGTGGAGATGGTGACGGTTGTGCCCTGGGGCCGCGCTGCTCGCGGGTGCAAGCCGGCGGGGGCCTGGTGCTGGCTTGGAACCGCGCCTGAAGCCCCTCGTCGTGCCCCAAGCTTCTCTGGGGGAGGAGGAAGCGCATCTGGTTCTGATTTCTTCTTTTCCTTCCCCCTGGTGAATGACGCTGTCAATTCCTCCCATGTAGCTCACTGTGGGGGAGGACAGGGTAAGAACACAGTTTCTTGGGTAAAGAAATGCCCTTCCACGTTATTCCTTAAGCAGCACCTCAGGCATCTTGTGTCGGATGTCCTATTTCAGCGTTTGTCCTTAAGCGAGGAAAAAGGGAGGTCAAAACTTTTGGAAACAGACCCACTCTCACATTAGCTTGTCAAAGTACCGTTTTTGTTTTTGTTTGTTTTGGAGCCAGGGGAGGACAGTGCAACACGTTACCCATCACAACATGAATCTCTTCCCATGTAAGTAAACAGTGCCCCCGCTCCAGGATCAGGCACATTCTGTACTTGCTTACCTCTTAGTGTATAGCTGAACCAGTGCTAGTTCAGGCCTGGAAGCAGTTCTTGATGCATTCTTGTTTTTAATGATCTATAGCGATGTGTGGATGGGCAGCGGCAAAGCTTCCTGAAGAACCCCTGTAGTTTTTATGAGACTAAAGGATGAAGATAATCTTTGTGTTGTAGTAAGGTGAACAAACATAGAAGTCTGTACCTGGCCACGTTGGTTCTCTTTATTTCTGGATTTTTATTTGTAGCATGCTTATATTATTTAGTAAAACGTCAGTAAAGACAAGCACTTATCCATGTACTATAAGAATATTCAGCTACGGTCTTATTCTTTACTTTGATTAATTGAAAAGAGATGGGAGACAGTTCCTTAGGAATATACCTGGGTCAGTCTCAATAGAAAAGGCTACTCTGCATTTCTGATAAATAGGACTGGACAGTAAAACTAAACGTTTTGTTGGGTTCTTTTTTTTAAACCAAAGTGGTACGTACTATTTTCAGAACTGGGATTGGAGATATCTCTCTTTTAGTTCACACTCAAGGCCCTGAAAATATGTCAAGAAGTATAGACAAAGTAGATTTAAGATGATGCATTGAAAATGTTGCCAAGGAATATTTCTACTCATTTATTCCTGTGAAACTATTTCAGATACTTAAATGTTGATTATATGTGTATTTTAACATACTGTTCCTTCTTCATAAACCTTTGCTTTGTGAAATACTACATTGTTTGGTACTTCAAGAATAATTATAACTGGTAACAAGTCCAGAGATTGCTTGATATAATGGAATGACCTGTAGGCTTGAAGTTTAGAGACCAATCTTCAGGTTGGCATTTAATAGAATATTACTAGAACGTTTACTTCCTCATCGTTGAAAGTGAAAGTTTGAAACACCAATCAAAAAGACTATATGTACCCCTATGTTCATAGCAGCACTATTTACAATTGCTAAGATCTGGAAACAGCCCAGGTGTACATCAGTAGATGTGTGGATAAAAAAGCTGTGGTACATACACACAATGAAGTACTATGCTGCTGTAAGAAAGATCTCTTATCCTTTGAGACGACATGGAGGGACCTGGAGAGCATTATGCTAAGCGAAATAAGCCAATCAGAGAAAGGCAAATACCACATGATCTCACTTATTTGTGGAATATAATGAACAAAATAAGCTGATGAATAAAATAGACCCAGAGACATAGAAAGGAGTACAGTTCAGACTGACAGACCTCAGAGAAGGAGGGCGGGGGTGGGGGGTGAGGATGGATGAGATAAACCAAAGAACTTATATGTATGTAATTGTAACCAATGGACATAGACAACAGTGCAGGGGGGTGGGGGTGCGGGATGGGAAGGAGAGTGTCTATGGGGGAAAGAGGAGAAACATCTGTAACAAAAATAAATTAATAAAAATTGAAAAAAAGTGAAAGTTTGTATAAATGATATCTACTATTCCTTTTCACCCAACACTCAGGGCCTAATTAGTTTAGATGCTTTGGGTCTTAAGCTTTTAACTACAGGGCTGAGGTCTTTCTGCAGTTTTTCTGTGGTTAGTGTTGCATCCACACCTGGTGCAGACTTGGTATAGTTCTGCTTTCTTGCAGTGCGTTCTCGGACAAGCTACTTCACTGAGTTCTAGCTTCATTATTTATATTAATGGGATGAAATAATAATTACTAATAAGCTACTGTATTAATGATATAATGTCTTTTTTATTGTAAAATAAGCAGTGTTTTCGGTCTCCCTTGGAAAGAAATTCATTCTCTGTCTTGGTGAGCAAATGAAACAATAATACTTTTAGCCCCTTTAGGTAGATTTGGGTTCCAATTCTGGATTTATAGTAATTAGCTAAGTGATCTGAGACAAATTCTTAATCACTTAAAGCCTCAGTTCATCAAAAAGTGGAGATGTTGCCTATCTAGTTTACTTGGCTGTAAAGGATTAGGTGAGCCTGTATGTTGAGGTTCAAAAACGGGCACATTGTAGGTACTCAGTTGTTACCTCTTTTCCTGTACCAGAAATAGGAGGGAGTATTAAACATTTAATTTGGTTTTGGTGAATGGTTTAGAAGTTTGTGTGTATTTTAACTTAGTGGAATAGGTCTTTGCAGGAACAAGTTTTATATTACTGTTCATCTTCTATTTTAACACTGTGTTACAAAAATAATTTCTCACTAAATATTTGTTGAATAGATGAGCTGTTTGTAGGTTAAAAAATTAACCATTCCTTAGATCTGTTAGTATGCAAACTGCTCACTGTTAAAACCTTTCTTAGGGTATTATGTAATTAGATGAACAATGAGCCCTTTTTAGAGGTATTTGCTGTGAGAGAACTTTTTAAATTAAATAATCCACTTGTTTAGTCAGTCATTCAAATGTTCGTTTATCTTGTTTGTGTCAGGCACTGTATTGGACTCTTGAGACTGGGATTTTTGTGGTAAGTTCACTGAGAGGCAGTACAGGATACTGATTTAAAGCCAAGGTTTTGGTTACAAACTGAGAATCTAGGTTCTGCCACTTACTATCATCATGGTCAAATTACATTTTCTGCATTTTAAAAATTGGGTTCATAGTATCTACCTCTTAGAGTCATTATGAGTATAAAATAGAATAATGTGTATAGAGCAGTCAGCAGAGACCTAGGCATATAGGCTGCCAATCAAATCTAACCTACTAAAGGTCTTGACATATAGTAAATACTGGTGCTATTAACTTTGTTTTGATGAAATAGGTGATTATTCATTTTATCATAATGGAGGAAATTGGAGGCTTTGAGGAAATTAGAGGCTTTGGGAAAAAAATGAACTAATCCCAGCTCTGACTTTAGGTTAGTGGACATGTAACTACTCTTATTTTTTCTGCTTTTAAAATGAAGAGTCTGGACTAGATGATCTCTCATTTCCTCAAATTCTGATCTGGTGTTCTGATTGTATGTTGTGAGTTTTCAATATTAATAGGCTTGATCATATGTTTACTAGATGCTTAGTTCTGTGCTAGGTTATATGGGTGAAAATAAAACAAATAGGGCAGCCCTGGCCGGTTTGGCTCAGCGGTTAGAGCGTCGGCCTGCGGTCCGGAGAGACCCGGGTTCGGTTCCCGCTAAGGGCACGTACCTCGGTTGCAGTTTGTCCCCGGCCCTGGTTGGTCGTGCGGGTGGCAGCCACTCGATGTGTCCCTTTCACATCGATGTTTCTCTCTCTCTCTCTCTCCCTCCTGCTCTATCTGAACAAAGAATGAAAAAGTGTCCTCGGGTGAGGATAAAATAAAATAAAACAAATAGGGTAGCTTCTGCTTTTCAGAAGTTAATGATTTTGTTGGGAAGATATATGCGTATGAAACACCAGATTCCAAATACGTGCCGAATTGAGTAGTGTAGTCCATAAGCAATGTCAAATTCCTGTCATCTAGAATGGTTAGAAAAAAGACTTGAGCAGAGAGATAGAGACCATATGTTGGTCCAGGTTCATCTGACTTGCTACAAGTCTTCCATTTCACCTATTAGTACATCCTTAGTAAGTCAACCCAGCTCTTTCCTAGAATGAGGCCACAATACTCTCTTCTGCCAGAGTATTATACAGGGATTCTCTGTTTCAGCAAGATCTGACTCAGAGCTTTAAAATGGATTGCCTACATTATCTAGAGCTTTCATCTCTTGCTCAATTCATTTCTCCCCCAATTTCAAAATTTCTCTAATTGCCTTGTCTCTAGTTTCTCATTTTTAATGGTTACATTTTTTTGTTTCACATTAATTTTGTTCATATTCATGTCTCTTTTTGTGTATGTTTAAAATATTAAACTGAAGTACTACTAATCTCTTTGTCTTCACAGATTTTATAAAATCTATTATTTGAAACTTTTCTTCAATAAAAGTGATTTTGCTTTTTTCCATTACTATTTTTTTTTGCCTTATTGTATAGTTAGAGATATACATATGTACACATACATAAATTAACTCATTTGCTTTCAGAAAACAGATATAAAATTACTATGAAAATTGTTTTTCTCCTTTTAGGTTACTGGTATACTCTTTCCCTTTAAAACTTATCTTTCTGGCAATCTTTAGGATCTCATGCCTTTTTTTATTCAAAAATGTCATAGGTCATACAATTATAACTTAGATTTATAAATATTATACTTTAAGCATAGTAACCATTGAGTCAATATATATAAAATGAAAATGCAACTAATTTTCTTGGATTGTGGCAAAGCCAAAGTTGAAAATTACTGACCTATAGAACCAAAAAATTATGTTTAGTTACAGGAAATACCATTTTACTGTGTTGATTTCTTTGTTTTATTTTGCTCACTATTTTTATGTAATTTGAGAGAATTATCCCACAGCCCACTTTGTTAAGAGTGGGCTGTGGAGTGGGTAGATTTATAAGAGCAGATAGATTAAAAGTGTGAGTGTTGATGTTTGGCTGCTTGAGTTCAGATCCTGGTTTTGCCACTTACTAGCTATCATCCTGGGCAAATTACTGAACTGTGTCTCAGTTTTCCAGACTAAAATGTAGATATAGCACCCACCTCATGAAGTGGTTATTAAGATTAAATGGGATAATGTATACAAGTTTTGTGTCTGGCATTTAGTGACACTACAAATAGTAGCTGTTAATGTTGTGGTAAGAAGTTAGTATATCTCAAACAATAGTAGTATTGCATTTATTAGATATGGAGGCAAATGCCTAAGCAGGTAAGATAATTAAAATTGATTGGGGATTGAGGAGAGGATGGGCAGAGGACTCTTTATCATAAGCCTTTTTGCATTATTTTCTTAAAGATGTGTGCTATGATTTGATAAGTAATTATTGAGCATCTAAGTATGGTCTTGGTGCTTTGCTAGGCCACAAAATAATGAGGAATACAAAATAGAGTATTGCAAAGTCACAGAAGATTAACTGTAGTCCTACAGACCCCTCAGGATAGATGAAGGTGAGTGTGTGTATATGTGTGTGTACACAAGCACAGATTTTTGAAAAAATTAAAAATGTGTGTGGACCTCCTTTCTTCCAGAGAGTATCTGAAGGGTATGTTAATACGGATCGTTAGGGTTAGTTAGCCAGTGAAGGGGTCTTGATGTAGTGTGTTTTCAATAGAAGCCTCAACAGTTACATAATCCAAAAAGGTATTATTTTAGTATCAAGGTTATATCCAATTCTTTCAAAGCATCATCTAATTCTATTATTATTTTATTATTAGATCGTATTAGAGATGGGTAATTCAAGAATAAAATATCAACTATTTTAAACTTTTGAGTTTGAAAACTTGATTCAGGGCAATATTATATTTATAAAATATGCAGGTAAAATTTTCACCCAATGTAACGATTATCCAATTATCAGACAATATCTTCTATTAAAAACAACTTAAAATACAGCTACAGGCAGCTAATTTGAAAGTGTAGTGGAACTTCAGTCTTCTGTAAAGGAGATATTGTGAAGAACTTAATTTCCTGAGTTGTAGGAGGTCAAGCAGTATTGTTAGGTTTTGTTTCAAACATTGAAAATTTGTAAAATGAATTACTTCATTTTCTAGGGATAATACATGCTAAATATGAAAGACTCTTTCTTTGAGAAATCAGAATATTATAGTGTCTTGGGCTCATCTCTTTTGTTGTCAATGAATATTGTTGAGGAAATGGAGACAATAGGGCTAAATGAACCTGAAGGTTTTTTTGTGTGTGTGTATGTTAGGTAGCTTGTATTTTTTATCAGTTTTATACTAAAAAAAAAGTGAAAACTAGTAACTACTGATTGAGATGTTACTGTAATATACCCTTGTTCAGTTTTTAAAAATAACTTTCTGATTATGAACATTTGTTAATTTATGTAGGACTTAATGAGGGATGACCAAAACTATCTTTATTCTCATGAAAAAAATAAATGAAATAAACCCTTCTGTGAAGTGAAGACCAAAGTTGCTTGTGTTAGAATCTTCAGGTTGCAAATGTCACTAACCCTTTTAAAACTAATTTGGGCAAAAAAAAAAAAAAAGGAATTCACTGGCTCATATAATCCAAATTTAGGATTGCAGAGGTGCAATTAAGCTCTGAGCTGAAAGTATCACCAAGACTCTATTTTGTAGCTCTCCTCATCTCTGCCTTTCAGCTTCATTTTCTCCTAGTGTAGAGCAGCTTCTTCTGTGTACAGCACTTGTTTTCCTGTCATACATCTCAAATCTCAACTAACCATTAGAGAGGGTCTGCATATCTTCCTTTATTCCACATTGGAAAGTAGCATGGGATTATCCTGATTTAGGTCATGTGCCCATCCATCTCTATGACCATGGGATAGGTCACTGTAATTGGCAAAGATCTCTTGGTTGGAGTTGGGGAAGGAACAATTTCTTTTAAAAAGAAATGCTAGCAGGAAAACTGTTTCTGTCCTCTATACTCTTAGTATAAAGAATTGTTTTAATTACATTGAACTTACTCTTAACACTAAATATTCTGGTTGGGCTACTGAATAGCATTCTATATGAATAATCTAGACCAGGGGTTAGAAAACTCTTTCTGTAAAGGTGGGATAGTAAATATTTTATTTCTTTTTTTAAATTAAATATATTTTAATTGACTTTTTTAGAGAGAAAGGAATGGGGAGAGAGAAAAACATCAATTGGCCAACTCCTGCATGCCCCTACTGGGGATTGAGTTTGCAATTTGGGCATGTGCCCTGACCAGGAATCTAACCGGGACCTTTCAGTCTATGGGACGATGCTCAGTCCACGGAGACATACCCGCTAGGCCGGTTAGTAAATATTTTCAAGTTTGTGGGCCATACAGTCTCTGTAACAGCTACTCAACTCTGTGGTGGTTGCATAAAAGTAGCCATAGACAATAGGGAAATGAATGGGTGTGCTGTGTTCCAATAAAACTTTACGTATAAAATCAGGTGGTGGGCCAGGTTTGAACTGGGCTGTATTTGCCAGTTCCTGATCTAGACAATACCTGGAAACTCCCAGGAAATTTATATTAAAATATGTGGTATTTCAGTGCATTAAATCCCATGAATTGCTGGTGTGCTCTAACTTCATGCAAACTAGATTTGTGTGGGAGATGGGTTGGGTAAAGTACGTGTGTGTGTGTGTGTGTGTGTGTGTGTGTGTTTAAGAATCTTAGAATGTTGTTAGAATTCACATGCTTCCATGCTCACAGTTTCTAAAATTTAGTATGTGGGGTTGTGGTATGTATATTTTGAAAAAGTTCCAGAGTTGACTCTGATATACACTCCCACACTTGAGCTGGCCCCTCACTTTTTGATACAAACTTGAAATGTAGGAAAACATTTTTTTATAGGAGGAGGAAGGAAGCTAATTTGACATTTAATGTATGAGGCATTGTACTGTGCGCTTCTCGTGTTATCTCCACAATCTGATAGATAATAATAGTAATTGGTAACTAACACTTATCAAATTATAACTCTGAGCTAGGCACTATCCTAAACAGTTTTGCGTATATGTTCATTCATCTAATTCTTACATCTTTGTAGTATCTGTTTTATAGATGAGGATATTGAGGCATAGAGAGGATAAGTTGCTGATAAGTGGCAAAACTGAATTTGAATCCAGGTTTAAACAGCTTAAATCCAGTTGCCTCTTTTTTCTAGCACAGCACAGTGTGATAGTGATGCTAATGGTTATAGAGTTGACTGAATATTATTTGCCAGGCACTGGCTAGCTGTGGTTGCAAATGTCCTCATTTGCTTTAAACATTTTTTTTTTAAATTAAAAAACACTTTTTTAAAGGCTATATTTTAGAGTAGTTTTAGGTTCATATCAAAATTTAGCAGAAAGTATAGAGAATTCCCATTTACCTGCCACAATTCATCAACTTTGACAAATGTACCACTCTGGTGAAGGACATTGATAGTGGGGGAGGTGGTTTGATTTTGAGCTAATAAATTAACCTTTTGGTGTGTCGGTTTTATCTGGAAAATGGGGATAATAATAGCACCTACCTCTTTTCTTATGAAGTTAAAAGAGTTAATAAACCATATTTTGTAGACTTTCACATGTATATATTTTAATATCTCTGAAAATGGTGTCTCTTGCTTTTGGCCAAGTGGAAGTAGTGATGTTTTAGCAATATAATAACCAGCTTACTTTGCTTATACATCTCCTTTTACTATATCTAAAGAGTGATATGTGATAAAAACCTGTTTAAATAAGTTTACAAGAGATCTTTCAGTTAATATAAATAAAACTTCTGTGTGATAAGAAAGCATTGTATATAGTTCAGTTGGCAGTGTTTTCTTTCTCTATGGTACATACAATAATGGTGCATCTTACAATCAATAGCATCTTTGCTTCTATGGAATCTTGTCTCTAAATAAAGTTTAGAACAGTACTTGGCATACAGAGTTAGCTATTATTTGTTTTATAATCTTTTCTTTCTTTCTGCAGTTCAAGATTATAGGAGTGCCTTGGAGATTTTATCTCCCTTCACTGTAATTATAAATATGTATTAATCTCCATTTATAATTCTATAACTGTAATGAAAAACTAGACATTAATTTTTAAAGAAATTTTGCTTTCTAATTGAACACCCAATGTAAATATCCAGGATCTTCCAATTATTTAAGAAGTTAATTAACTTGATTTCAGAAGTAACCATCATTTAAGCTTTTTTCCTTATTTGTCTCCTTTTTTCCCCCTGCGAATAATTTGAATGTACTGAATCCAAAGAAAAGGCCACATTTTGGGGGCTGGGGGGGAGGGTTGACAAACTAGAATCTAGCACTGTAACATAGCAGACCAAATGAAAACTTAAATTTTCTGAATGTTATTGTAACATTTGATTTATTCTATATTGTTGAATAGTATATGAATTTTTACAGTTTCAGAAATTTAAATTCCATCATAGGTTTTTGGCTTTATAGAAAAGTGACACATGATTGTTTAAAATGTAAATAGTACAGAAGGGTATGTAGTAAAATGTAAAAGCACATATAAATGTATATTTTATATACATGCTTATATACACTTATTTCCTTGTTTTTGTTATATGAATGGTATCATGCAATATGTTATAAAATTTGCAATTTTTCTGAATGTACTTTGGACATAGTTCCATCTTAGCATATAATGATATTTCCCAGTTTTTATAATGTTTAATAAACACTATAAATATTGCCTTTTCCAGAAAATAGCCACCAATGACATATGGCTATTTAAATTTAAATTAATTAAAATAAATAAAGTAAAAAATTCAGGTTTTCAATCATATTGATAATATTTTAGGTGTTTATTAGCCATTTGTGGCTAGAGACTACTGTTTTAGATATAGAATATGTTCATAATTACAGAAAGTTCTATTGTTTAGCACTAGTCTGGACAGTTTTTTAGTAATTTGTATGTCTTTAAAAATAGTTTTTTTGCCCTGGCTGGATTTGCTCAGTGGTTATAGCGTTGGCCGGCAGACCAGAGAGACCAAAGTTCAGTTTCTGCTAAGGGCACGCACCTCGGTTGCGGTTTGCTCCTGGCCCTGGTTGGGGTTGTGTGGGTGGCAACCAGTCGATGTATCCCTCTCACATCGATGTTTCTCTCTCCCTTCTTCTCTCCCTCCTGTTCTGTCTGAAGATAAATGCAAAAATGTTCTCAGGTGAAACTTTTAAAAAAATTTTATTTCATAGCTATTTTTTATTAAGGCATTTTATTTATTATAAATTACATGAATTTTAAATGTGTAAGTTGATAATTTTTCTTTGAACTTTTTATTTTGAGATAATTTTAGATTCACATGTAATTGTAAGAAAAAATTCAGAGAGATTCTGAGTACCCTTTACCCAGGTTCCCCCAATGGTAACACTTGGCAACATTAATTATAGTATAATATCACAACCAGGAGATTAATATCAAATTAAAGATATGAACATTTTACAAGATCAAACTTCATATATTGCCATTGTATACCCACTATAATCATGTTTCCCTTGTATAACATAGTAATCTAAATTTTATAATTTTAAGAGTGTTATTTAAATGGAATCATGTCGTGTGTAATCTAATGGGGTTGGCTTATTTCATTCTGCAAAATTCTCTGGATATTCATCCAGGTTGTAGCGTGTATCAGTAGTTCATTCCTTTTTATTACTGTGTAGTATATCAATGTATCACAGTTTATTTAACCATTTATTAATTGAAGGACATCTGGGTTGTTTCTAGTTTTGGTTATTATAAATAAAGCTGTTTTAACCATTTGTATACAAGTCTTTGTGTAAACATAAATATTTATTTCCCTGGCATAAATAGCCAAGAATGCAATTATTGGGTCACATGTAGTTACATGTTAATGTTTTTAAGAAATTTTCAAGCTGTTTTCCAGAGTGGCTGTACATTTTACATTCCAACCAGGAGTGATATGAGTGATCTGATTTCTCTGTATCCTCACCAACCTTTGGTGTTGTCACTTTTTAATTTGACCTGCTTTAACGAGTATGTGATGATAACTCAGTGTGGTATTAATTTGCATTTTCTAATGGCTAATGATGCTATTATTTCATGTGCTTATTTGCCATCTGTATATCCTCTTGGGTGAAATGTCTCTTTGTGTCTGTTTTAGTTTGCTAGGGCTGCCAAAATAAAGTACCACAGACTGGGTGGCTTAAATATGGACATTTTTTTCTTATAGTTCTGGAGGCTAGGAGTCCAACCGAGATCAAAGTATTGCCAAGTTTGGTTTCTTTTGAGGTTCCACTCTTTGGCTTACAGATGGCCTCCCTATTGCTGTGTTCTCACATGGTTTTTCCTTCTGTGTCCAGATTTTCTCTTCCTTTAAGGACACCACTCCCACGTTCCATCTTGATGGCCTCTTTTTAACTTAACCCCCTCTTCAAAGGGCCAAGCTGCAGATACAGTCACATTTGGAGGTACTGGGAGTTAGATCTTCAGCATAGGGATTATGGGAGATAATTTTTCAATTGATTATTTTATTTGTTGAGTTTTTTTCCTAAGTAAGGAGAGATTTAATTTGAAATGATTATTGCAAGGGAGTAAAGAACTATGGCAAAAGGAAGAGGGGAAGCTTTTGCAATGGAAGAATGCTCTGATCATAGTTATTTATATGTCTCAAGTATTGAGCAGAAAGAGTTTTTTCCTTCATTGGGAGGAGTAAACAAGGTTAGAAAGAACTGGGTGTGAGGAAGTGGGATGACCAGGAGTGGCATGATAGGACAGTAGGCCAGAGAATATTTTACCCTGAAGCCAGGCTATTTTCAGGAGTGGCAGTTAAGGATAGGTTGTGTGCTGGTTTTACTGTTGAGTTTTGAGAGTTTGTTTTGTTTTATTTTTATCCCAGACACTGTTCTTTGTTGTGGTTTGCAGATATTTTCTCCAAGTCTGTAGCTTGTCTTTTCATCCTCATAACAAGGTTCTTCTCAGATCATAAGTTTAAATTTTCATGAAGTCCAGTTTATATTTATGGATTGTGTTTTTTGTGTCAAGTCATATTTCTTTGCCAAAATTCCAAAGATTCTCCCCCTGCCTTTTTTTTTTTTTTTTTTTTTTTTTTAAACAGTTTCTTGTTTTCCACGTAACATTTAAGTTCAAGGTCAATTTTGAGGATTTGTGTGTGTGTAAAGTGTCAGAATTAGGGCGATATGTTTTGTTTATTTATTTGCCTCTAAGGTGTTCAACTGCTCCAACATAATTTGTTGAAAAGCTTATTTTTCCTCCATTGAATTGCTTTTACATTATTGTCAAAAACCAATTGAGCATATTGTATGTTTTTATTTCTGGGTTCTGTTTTTTGTTTGTTTGATCTGTCTGTATCTCTCAGCCAATACTATACAGTCTTGATTACTGTAGCTATATAATTGGTCTTGAAATCAAGTAGATTGCTTCTTCCTTCTTTATTAATCTTTTCTACAATTATTTTAGCTCTTTTAGTTGCCTCATGTAAATTTTAGAATAACCTTGTTTATATCTACCAAAAATCTTGCTGAAATTTTGATAAGAATTTTATTAAACTCGCATATCAATGTGGGGAGAATGGAAATCTTTACCATGTTGTCTTCCGATCCATGAGTATAGTATGTGTCTACTTAGATCTTGGATTTCCTTTATCAGTGTGTTGTGGTTTTCAGCATAAAAGTACTATATGTATTTAGTTACACTAATTTCTATTCTCTCATGCCCACTTAAGGCATCTCTTCAGCAGTTCTCTACTCATACTCCTACATCATTGGTTTGGGGGTCTACCAAATCATTTCTGCTAGCGATCATTTCTTTCATGCCAAAAAACAAAAACAAAGTTGTATTTTTCTTTGACTCCACTTCTCTTCCCTATTTCTTGCTCTACTTTATAACAGAACTCCTTAAAAGAGTTGCCTGTACTTGGTGTTCCCAATTCTTTTTCTTCCATCTTTAATCAGTTTCATTCTCGTACATGCCCCCACTTTATCAAAGTAACGCAGTATGTATATTGTTAAATTCAGTGATCTACCTATGGTCCTTAGCCTTGTTGTCTTTTCAACAACATTAATATAATTGATCTCTCCTAGATATATTTCTTCACTTTGCTACAGGGAATCGCAGGTCAAGACGAGATATAATTTGGTACCCATTAGATTCCCAAGTTAAGAAGCTTGGTAAATCTAAGTATGGTAAAAGGAAAACCTGTGCATTACTAGTGAGAGTGTAAGTTGGTACTACCACCTCAGAAAGTAGTTTAATGACAATAAAGTTGAAGATACTCCAAGTCTTTTTATCTAGACGTTCCACTAGTAGGTGCTTGTCCTAGAGCAGTGGTTCTCAACCTTCCTAATGCTGCGACCCTTTAATACAGTTCCTCATGTTGTATGAGGACATATCTGCATGTGGGTGGACCCACCTGGAGATGGATAGAGGAGCCATGTCTTGGTTCCTAAGACCATCGGGAACATGTGTTTTCCAGTGGTCTTAGACGACCCCTGTGAAAGGGTCATTTGACCCCCAAAGGGATCACGACCCACAGGTTGAGAACCGCTGCCCTAGAGAAACTTTTACAGATGAGACCTCTGTAAAATTATTTACTGCAGTATGGTTTATAGTAGCAAAAAGTCTCTTAGAAGGGGAATGTATGTGGTTTATTCATATAATGTGGTGATTTTCAACCTTTTTCATCTCATGGCACACATAAACTAAGTACTAAAATTCTGCAGCACACCAAAAAAAGATATTGTATTTTTTGCCAATCTGACAAAAAAAGTATAATTTTTATTCATTCACATTGGACAGCTATTGTGGTGTTGGCTGTTGTCATTTTTTTACTTGACAGTCTAAGGGAAAAGAGGTCAGTGCCCCTGACTAGTGAAGTATTGCGTGTTTTAAAAATTCTTGCAGCACACAAGTATGCCGTGGAACACAGGTTGAAAATCGCTGATGTAATGGAATATCATCTAACAGTTGCATTAAATAAACTAGAACTATATGTATCAGCACAGGTAAATCTCAAAAAACATAACGTTAAGTGAAAACTAGGTATGAAAAGGTACATTATAATATGTTTGTGTATAATAGGATATTAAGTGGGACTTCTCTTGTCATCAGAGCATTTTTCCTGGAGCTCAAAGCTGAGGACAGTAGCTGACAAAGGATTCCTGCAGTAAGAACACATGTGCTTAACTTGCTGGGAAGTGGCCATGATTTGTCCTGGAACTCTATACTTCCAGCCTGTACAAGATAAGGAAAGACTTTAATTGGAGGAAGGGTTCTTTGAAGAGTTATTAACCCAAGAGGGAGTGCTGTAGTCTTTATATTGCTCTACATGCAAACAATTTCTCTGGAACACTGGTATTTTTCAGGAGGGAAGATGTTTCTTTGGCTGGATTCCTGCTAGTTTGCAGAAAATAGTTAGGCCTCTCTGGGCTACTATTTGAGTGGAGTGTTAGAGAATTCTTGGAAAAGTATTATATAGGTCGCTTGGAGTTATTGAAGGCCCAGAGACTGGGGGGCTGCTGCTACCTTACTGGGGGAAGTGTAAAGGTAAGAGAGATATACAATAACCTTGCAATGGAAGAGCCAGAGGTGAGAGCTGTCTCTGTGTGTGGTATTGTCTCATTGATATTGAATTAAGGGTGTTTTCTTGGGCCAACCAAACTGCTTTAGTGTCTAGATAGGCTAGAGCCATCTTGAAAGAGACTTACCAAAGAGAGTTGCCCATTCTGCAGGAGCAGCTCCAGGGTTATACTAACGGCATCGGGGCTGAGAAAGAGTTTTTAGAATTGAGCTTGAGAATGTCTCTTCTGCACCAGAGAATGTTACAGAGGGAGGTTCTGTTAAGAAAATCAGAGCTGGACAGTAAAGTGGTAAGAATTAATTTCATTAAGATACTATTATTGCAGTAGGGGCAAAGAATTCCTCAGTGTAGAACTGGACTCAATTCCAAATACAGCAAGGACAATTGGGGATTTAAAGGCAACAAACAGAATGAGGGAGTCAATGGATGGAAAATACTAAGAGGAGACATCAAGGATAGGGTGATTCTTGTAAACCAACTTAATAGGATTCTTGCTGAAGGCAGGCCAAGGTGATCAGATATCAAAGATGAAAAATTCTTTCTAAACAGACTTAGCAGGGTTCTTGATAAAGCTGGACTGTGAAGTCCAGTAAGGATGGGGCATCAAGTTGAGGCTTAGTTGAAACGATCACTTAGAGGAGTCAGACTGTTTCCATGCGATGAATTTTAGAATTCTCAAAAGGCCTCACATGAGAGAGCCAAGAGTTGGTAACGCCAATGACTGAGGGGTTTTTATAGCTGAGAGAAAATTGTGACCCTATGTAATATAAATATAAACTTTGCCCTTTACTTCTCACCTTTCCACCTTTATGCCCATTCTATGATAGAATAATGACACCCAAAGATATCAAGTCTTAATACCTGGAACTGTGTTATCTTGTAAGGGAAAAAGACTTTGCAGAAATGATAAAATAAAAGGTCTTAAGATAGGGAAATTATCCTGGATATCCAGGAAAACCATATATGTAATCACATGTATTCTTCTAAGAGGGAAAAGAAGGAGATTTGAACACAAATTCAAAGGAAAAGGCTATATGAAGCTGGCCAGCTGGATTTGAAGATGCTGCCCTGAAGTATTTGGAATGATGTTGCCACAAGCCAAGAAATACCAGAAACCCACCAGAGCTGAAAGAGACAAAGAATGGCTTCTCCCCTAGAGCCTCCTGAGGGAGCATGGTCCCACTGACACTTTGTGGTGTTATTTGATTTACTATGAGAGAATAAATTCCTCTTTTTTGTGGTACTCCATTACATCAACAATGTACTATATATACACCATCACATGGTATTATAATATGTTTGCATAACAATGGGAACACGAATGATAGGACAGTTAATTCTGCCTGAGGAGAACAAGAAAGGGTATGGTGACACTGGAATTGAATTGAAGGCTTTGTAAAAGTTTGCCAAACCTGATATGGAGTGCATCTTCTGAGTAGAATGCTAACATGAGCAAAAAGATACTGAGGTTTTTAAAGTACATGACTTGTGTCTGGCAGGTGTGGCACAGTGGATTGAGCATCGTCCCATGCATGGACGGAGGTCCCAGTTTGATTCCCAGTCAGGGCACATGCCCAGGTTGCAGGCTCAGTCCTCGGTAGGAGGTGTACAGGAAGCAGCTGATCGATGTTTCTCTCACATCAATGTTTCGGTCTCTTTCTCTTTTCCCCTCTAAAAAATTAGTGAAAACATATTTAAACAATTTTTAAAAATAATAATAAATTACATAACTTGTTGGAATGGCTATTAAACATGAAGTCTCCTTAAAAGGAAATGTTGATACTAAATCTGGAAAAAAATTGGGGCCAGTGCATGCAATTTTGTATCTGCATGATTTTAGGGATTTTAAGCAATGTATTGAGAGGATATTGCAGAGGCAAAACAAAAGGTCTGATAAGGATTTTTTTTGAGAAAATTAGTAAGACTTTGCAACTAACTAATTTATTACACCTGAGATTTTGGGAGACAGGGTTTAATGAATTTTCACTGTGGACATTTAAAAGTTGGGCAGAAAGAAAGAATATCTTGTGGAGATGGTGAGGAAGGAAAAAAAATTAGATGATATTTTAAAATTGCATATCTGATCTTACTCTCTTGCTTAAAATTCCCTGATTGATTCACTTTTGCGTACTGAACTAGAGGCCAAAGTGCCTTTGTTTATTTTCAATTGAAGATGGGATTGTGCATGTCTTCTTTTAGGATTTTCAGTTTCTTTGCCATGTATATTTGCATTTTGGTAATTACATTTAAATAATTTACATGTACACTTGATCCATGCAGTTAACAAAAAAAGTAAAGCCACTTACAATTCCTAAAAGGTACTTCCTCAGAATTTTCCTGACAGAGGGCATTCTATGTCTGCCCCTGCTTATTGGGGGGGCCTAGTTGGAAATATGATCAGGACTCGAGGTTAGGACAGCTGGTAAGAGGAGTTGGCTGTGTGTATGAAGGGCAAGAGGGAGGGAAGGTGACTTCCATAATCAGTTCAATTAGGAGTTACATTAAAAGAATGCTGGTCAGCCCAGCCTGTGTGGTTCAGTGAATTGAGCATTGTCCCATGGACTGAGAGGTCCTGGTTTGATTTCTGGTCAGGTCACATGTCTAGGTTGTGGGCTTGATCCCCAGTAAGGAGTGTGCAGGAGGCAGCTGATGATGTATCTCTCTCACATCTGTTTCTATCTCCCTTCCCCGCTCTCATAAATAAATAAATAAATAAATAAATAGGGGTGTGTGTGTGTGTAAAGAATGCTATTCAGAGTCCTAGAGTTGGAGGATAAAATTGGGAATTAATCTCAACTGAAATGTGAAATTGATTGGACATACTCTATAAAGCAAGGATGTGGTGGCATGGAGCATTTTTCCATATGTATATTAGCCATTAGTATGTCCTCTTTGGAGAAGTGTCTGTTAGGTCCTTTGCCCGTTTTTAATTGTATTGTTTGTCTTCCTAGTGTTGAGTTGTATAGGTTCTTTATATATTTTGGAAATTAACCCCTTATCAAATGTGTTATTAGCAAATATGTTGTCCCTTTCATTGGGTTCCCTTTTCATTTTGTTGGTGGTTGCTTTTGCACAGCAAAAGCTTTTTACTTTGACATAGTCCCATTTGTTTATTCCTTTGTTTTCCTTGCCCAAGGAGATATATTGGAAAAAATATTACTCAGAGAGATGTCTGAAATTTTAGTACCTATGTTTTCTTCTAGGATTTTTATGGTTTCATGACTTACATTTAAGTCTTTTTTCCATTTTAAGTTTATTATTCTGTATGGTGTAAGTTGGTAGACTAGTTTCCTTTTTTTTTTTTTTTTTTTTCAATTTTCCCACCACCATTTATTGAAGAGACTGTCTTTACGCCATTGCATGCTCTTGCATCTTTGTCAAATATTGATTGGCCATAAAGGCATGGGTTGATTTCTTGGCTCTCTTCTGTTCCACTATTCTATATGTCTGTTCTTGTGCCAGTACCATGCTGTTTTAATTACAATGCCATTGTAGTATAGTTTGATATCAGGTATTTGATACCTCTAGCTTTATTCTTCTTTCTCAAGATTGCTGAGGATATTTGTTTTTTTGTGGGGGGAGGGTTCTGTATACATTTTTGGAATATTTGTTCTAGATCTATGAAGTATACCTTCAGAATTTTAATAGTGATTGCATTGAATCTATAGATTGCTTTGGGTGATATAAACATTTTAATAATGTTAATTCTTCCAATCCATGAACATGGTGTATGGTTTCACTTATTTGTATCTTCCTTAGTTTCTTTCTTTAGTGTCTTATAATTTTCTGAGTAAAGGTCTTTTACCTCTTTGGTTAAATTTATTCCTAGGTACCTTATTTTGTTGTTGTTGTTGTTGAAATAGTAAATGGGATAGCTTTCTTAATTTTTCTTTTTATTTTTTAGAAGATATTTATTTCAGATAAAATTAATATTTCCATAATTTAGGCTGAAGCAAACACACTTCCTTGAATCCATTATTTTAGGTATTTGTGATTTCTATGAATAGTGTTACTGAGTACCATTTGAATATTTGCCTACATGCTTGTTGGAAGCTTCTGTAGCCTTTTCTTGGTAGGAATTCCAGTTTTTCTGAATTCTTCTCTTTCCTTCAGGTATTCCATTTTGCATTCTTCATAAAAGGCAGGATCATTATAATAAGTGGTTAGACATTCTTTTAATGCAGAATTTTCTTTCCGGCATTTTACTATCATAAGGATTTCAGACTCCTGGCAACATTTGGTAACATCTTGAACTTGTTCAGAACATCTCTCTTGGGCCTCTTCTCTCATTATTTTGGGGATCAAAACATCTTTTTCAACATGTTTGAGATGCTGCCGGGTCTAGGCCATCTCGGCAACAGAGGAAGGTAGCCAAATGGCCACTCCCTGGCAGGGGGCAGGGAGGGGAGGAGCCTGGGAAAGGCTGCAAGTGCTGCCACCCAGGGCTTCCTGCTGGAGGAGGAGGAGGAGGAAGAGGAGGAGGAGGAGGAGGAAGAGGAAGAGGTGAAGTGGGGGGGGAGTTCGTGGTGTCCTTCGAAAAGTGCAGCAGGTTTCTTTCCCTCTCTCGAGTCCCTACATTGCCTAATTTCTCTTTCTAATGGTTCATTATTGGTGTATAAAAATGCCACCAATATCTAAATATTAATTTTGTATCCTGCCACTTTGCCAAATTCATTTATTAGATCTAATAGTTTTTTGGTGGAGTCTTTAGGGTTTTCTATGTACAGTATCATGTCATCTGTGAATGTTGACAGTTTTAGTTCCTCCTTTCCAATTTTGATGCCTTTTATTTTTTCTTCTTTTCTGATCACTGTGGCTAGAACTTCCTGTACCGTGTTAGATAAGAGTTGTGAAAGTGGACATCCCTGTCTTGTTCCTGATCTTAAGGGAAATGTTTTAGTTTTTGCTCATTCAATATGAATGTTGGCTGTAGGTTTTTCATATATGGTCTTTATTGTGTTGCGTATGATCCCTCTATCTGCTTTGCTGAGAGTTTTCATCATAAATGGGTGTTGGGTTATGTTAAATGCTTTTCTGCGTCTATTGATATGATTATGTGATTTTTGTCTTTCATTTTGTTTATGTGATGTATCACGTTTATTGATTTGTGGATGTTGTATCAACCTTGCATCCCCAGAATAAATCTAACTTCGTCATGGTGTATGATCTTTTTAATGTACTATTGCTGGATCTAGTTTTGCTAATATTTTTTGAGGATTTTAGCATCTATGTTCATCAAGGATATTGGCCTATAATTGTTTTTCTTTGTAGAGTCTTAATCTGGTTTTGGAATTAGAATAATGCTGGCCTCGTAAAAAGGACTTGGAAATTTTCTCTCCTCTTGAATTTTTAGAATAGTTTGAGAAGGATAGTGTTAGTTCTTCTGTGAAATTTGGTAAGTCATCTGTGAAGCCATCCAGTAGAGGACTTCTGTTTACTGGGAATTTTAAAAAAATTACTACTTAAGTTGTTATCAGTCTATTCATGTTTTATGATTATTCCTGATTCAGTTTTAGAAGATTGTATGTTATTAGGAATTTACCCATTTCACCCAGATTGTTTAATTTGTTGTTCATAGCTGTTCATAGTATTTTCTTACAATCCTTTGTATTTCTGTGGTGTTAGTTGTTACTTCTCGTTCATTTCTCATTTTATTTATTTGGGTGTTCTCTCTTTTTTTCTTGATGAGTTTGGTTAAAAGTTTGTCAATCTTGTTTATCTTTTCAAAGAACCAGCTCTTGGTTTCATTGATCTTTTGTATTGTTTTTTTTTAGTCTCTATGTCATTTATTTCTGATCTTTATGATTTTCTTTCTTCTACTCACTCTGGGCTTATTTGTGGTTCTTTTTCTGGTTCTTTTAGGGGAAGGATTAGATTGTTTATTTGAGGTAGGCCTATAATGCTATGAACTTCCCTCTCGCGACTGCCTTTGCTGTGTCCCATAGATTTGGGGTTGTTGTATATTCATTTTCATTTGTTTTCAGGTCGTTTTTTACTTCTTTCTTGATCTCATTGTTAACCCAGTCATTGTTTAATAACAAACTATTTAGGCTCTGTGCATTTGAATGTTTATTATTTTATTTTATTTTTTTATTGTAGTTGATTTCTAATGTTGTACCATGTGATCAGAGAAGGTGCTTGATATGAGTTCAATTTTGTTGAATTTGTTAGGACGTTTTTATGTCCTAACATGTGGTCCATCTTAAAGAATGTTCCATGTATACTTGCGAAGAAGGTATATTCAACTACATAGGGATGAATGTTCTGTAAATGTCAATTAAATTCATCCGATCCAGTGTGTTGTTTAAGGTCTCTGTTGCCTTGATTTTTTTTGTCTGGAAGTGATGTCAGTGGGATGGTGAGCATTACCTTTTAAAAATAGAGAAAAATATAAGGAAACATGAGGGTGTACTGTCATTTTTTTTTTTCCAGTGTTGTATTTGATGTTTTTGCCTGTGCCATGGAAATGAAAGACCACATTTATGCAGGAGATTTTATTGTATTCTTAGACTATTCAGAGACATCTTAAAATAATTAGAGATTATATTTTTACATTCTGACCAGATACAAGATAAATCTGAGCATTAGTAGTACTACCATATACTAGTTTTAACCAGCTCCAAAATACAATAAACATTGTTTATGTAGGTTCCCCATCTGCATAGTACTCACTAAAATAACTGTCAGAGTTGTCTAAGTCGGGATAAACTAGGTTTTGTTGCAGTAGCAACCCTGAAACGTAGTGGTTTAAATATTTGTGGTTCAGGACACACATATTGTGGATTGGATAGTGGACCCAGACTGATTATCTGCTCTCTGGAACATTGCCAGTTTCCATGGCAGAGGGAAATAGAGAATGAGGAATTGTATACTGGCTCTTAAAACCTATTCTCTGAAAGCAACATGTCTCTTTTATTTGTATGCTTTTGGTTTCTTTCTTTCTTTTCTTTTCTTTTTTTTTTTTAAGAGTTAATCACTTGGGCACACACTGAACTTTCGAGGGATCAAGGATTTATAGTCGTACCATGTGTTTGGGGAAAGAGCTGGATAGTACTAATAATTAAGACCAAAAAAGTCCAAGAAAAAGACTGATGTATATAACTATAAAAAGTATATTTCTTGAAGT
Organism: Molossus molossus; assembly: GCF_014108415.1. NCBI lineage: Eukaryota > Metazoa > Chordata > Mammalia > Chiroptera > Molossidae > Molossus > Molossus molossus. Next base: position 57,333,450 of record NW_023425345.1, on the reverse strand, counting down.
ATATTGAAAGCTTAAATAATTCTGAAAATGAACAGAAGTGTTTAGATTAGTAAGAAAAAGTTAACATCTAGTCTTCTATATATAAAAATCTGATTTAAATATATTAAACAAACAAATTTCAGGACACAGAACAAAATGGATGAAGGATGAGAATGGGAAATTCTCAAATGAAGAAATAGAATAGTACATTATATTTAAAGTTAAAATTTCTATTTAAATTTGGGGAGAATTTAAAAATAATATCTAGGAGATTTCTGGTCATAAATGCGTATCACCTCCTCCCACAACCACATCAAAAATACAACTAAACTACAGAACAGCTATCATTCAGAACTGCCTGAAATCAAGCTGAGCGGAAGTCCTACAACTATGAAATTAAAGAAGCAGCCACATCGAGACTGGTGAGAGGCGTGGAGGCACAGTTGGGCTGGTCTCACACCCATGGGTGGCAGATAAAAATCAAGGGGATGCCTCGGCTGTGGAGATCCTCTGAGGAGCAAGGGATCACATCCCTACGCTCTCAGTTCAGGGTTCCAGTGCCACGAACAGAAGTCCCAATAACTTCTGGCTGTAAAAACCAGCGGGAACTGAGGCTGAGGGAGGCTGAGGCTGCTGGAGCCCCAGGCAGCTCATCCTAAAGGGCCCGCTCATGGACTTACTCACAGTCACTCCTGGGCTCCAGTGTGGCGGGGAAGCAGCTTGAAAGGCACCAGAGACATATGGGGAAGAACTGAATTATTCAGCACTGGGGCAAGAGCTGGAGGTGCAACTTTCTCCTGGACAGACTTGCTGTGGAGACTGTTGTTCCTTTGGTGAGCTCTTCCCTGGGGCTGTAGATGGCAGCCATATCTGGGACTCCAGTAACCTGGGTCACATTGTTTGCCCTGCCCTGGTAATTCTTTGAGGCCCTGTACTACCCACCTTCAGGCTCACCCAAGCTGTTTTTAGTGGCTGTACCAAAGAATTGGCCTGTCTTGGATCCTACTTCAAATTTTCCTAAAATCTCTCAAACAAGCAGCATCTGGTCTCAGCGAGCCCCATACCTCTTGTTAAGTGGCCCCAGGCCTGGCATTAGAAGCAGCCAGCCTTGGTTCACAGCTTGGCTTTGCTTGGGCGCCTCCAAACCCAGCACAAGAAGCAGTCATTGGCAGATCACTCTGTAGCTTATGCCTGGTGGCTCCGGGTAGAACATAGGTAGGCAGAGGCTGACCTTGCCCCAGAGCCAGCACACCCAGTGGACAGCTTCAGACCACATCGAAGCAGCACCACCCAACCACCTCCACAAGTGACACACTCAGTGAGTAGACTCAGTGGGTACCAGAGCCCTGCTGAAGTACGTCTTGCTCTGTGTGGCGGGACCCTACATTGCTGAACTTCCAAGGGTGTCAGAGGCCAGTGGCTAGTGGGCACAGCCAATCCTTGCAGCTGATCAACCTGAGTAAATCCTTCCCATTAATGTACCAGCAGCAATCAAGACTCAGTTACAACAGAAGGGTGGACAGTTCACACGAAGGGTGCACCTCGATGGCCCAGCTGGGTTGATCAGGGAGGCTGTCCCACTGGACCCTATAGGACACCTACAGCAACAGACCACCCTACAAAGCCTAGGAGACATAGCAACTCTACCTAATACATAGAAACAAACACAGGGAAGCAGCCAAAATTACAAGACAAACATGTCCCAAGTGAAAGAACAGAACAAAACTCCAGGAAAAGAACTAAACAAAATGGAGATAAGCAATCAATCAGATGCAGAGTTCAAAACACTGGCTATAAGGATGCTCAAGGAACTTAGTGAGACCTTTAAGGAATTTAAGGAGAACTCCAAGGACCTTGGTGAGGACATCAACAACATGAAAAAGGACCAGTCAGAAATGAAGGATGTACTAACTGAAATAAAGAATAATATACAGGGAATCAATAGTACAGTAGGTGAAGCCAAGAAGCAAACCATCGAATTGGAAAATAAGGAAGAAAGAAAAAAACCCAATCAGAACAGCAAAAAGAAAAAAGAATTTTAAAAAATGAGGGCAGTATAAGGAGCCTCTGGGACAACTTCAAGTGTGCCAACATTTACATCATGGGGGTGCCAGAAGGAGAAGAGAGCGAGAGAGCAAGAAATTGAAAACCTATTTCAAAATATACTGACAGAAAACTTCCCTAACTTGTTGAAGGAAACAGACATACAAGTCCAGGAAGTGCAGAGAGTCCCAAACAAGATGAACCCAAAGAGATTCATACCAAGACACATCATCATCAAAAAGGTTTAAGACAAAGAGAGAATCTTAAAAAGCAGCAAGAGAAAAGCAGTTCGTTACCCATAAAGAATGCTCCCATAAGACTGTCAAAAGAAACTTTGCAGGCCAAAAAGGAGTGGCAAGAGAAATTCAAAGTGATGAAAAGCAGCGATCTACAACAAAAGTTACTCTATCCTGCAAAGCTATCATTTAGAATCAGTGGCCATATAAAGAGTTTCCCAAACAAGAAAAGACTAATGGAGTTCACCACCAAACCAGTATTATATGAAATGCTGAGGGGTCTTCTTGAAGGAGAAGAAGAACAAAAATATGAACAATAAAATGGCAATAAATACATATCTATCAGCAATTGAATCTACAAACAAAATGAGCAAGCAGAACAGAAACAGATTCATAGATACAGAGAACTTTGTTGCTTACCAAATGAGAGGGAACTGGGGGGATGAGTGAAAAAGATGAAGGAATTAAGTATAAATTGGTTGTTAGACTGATGAACCTCAAAGAGAAGGAGAGAGGGAGGGCGGGAAGAGATAAACCAAAGTACTTCTATGCATATATGCATAACCAGTGGACACAATAGTATGTGGAAGGCAGAAGGGGGGTGAGATTGGGGGGGGGGAAGGGGGGACATCTGTAATACATTCAACAATAAAGTTTTTAAAAAAAAATAATAAAATAGTACATAGTGCCAGTAAGTTTATGGAAAAATGGTAATTGTATATTGCTGGTGGGATTATAAATATAATCCCTTTGCAAAACAATTTAGATATCATATCCATAAAAATATTTATACCCTTTAAGAATCCCTTTCCATGAAGTGTACTCCAGTTAAAAAGAAGAAATATTAAATGAGTTAAAGTATTTTTTAGTGAGGAAAATGTATTCATTTATTTGTCATTTCATTTAAGGACACGCTCTGTGCATACTAAGACTTGGGTGTATACACATGATCAAAATAGTGTTCTTACCTTGTCATAGCTTAAAGTCTAATGTATATAGAATGTTAGGGGAAGACATAGATGAGACATGCCTAAGAAATAACTATATGAATTTACTTAGGGCAGTGATTTTCAACCAGTGTGCTGCAAGAATTTTTAAAACATGCAATACCTGACTATTTAGTCAGCGGCACTGACCTCTTTTCCCTTAGATTGTCAAATAAAAAAATGACAACAGCCAACACAACAATAACTGTCTGGTGTGAATGGATCAAAATTATATCCATTTTTTGGTGTCCCAGAATTTTAGTAATTTATATGTGCCATGAGATGAAAAAGGCTGAAAATTGCCAAGTTAGACAATGTAAGAATAAACTAAATGTTAATTGATTAGGAAATGTTTCAATATTTTCACTATATCAGTTTAATTAAATATTTTGCAGTAGTTGAAAACAGTACAGCCCTGGCCGGGTGGCTCAATACATTGGAGCATCATTCCATACACCAAAAGGTTGCAGATTTGATTCCCAGTCAGAGCATATACTTAGATTGTATGTTTGTTCCCCAGTTTGGATGTGTATGGGAGACAACCGATCTATGTTTCTTTCTCACATCAATGTTTCTCTCTCTCTCTCTCTCTCTCTGAAATGAATAAAAACATATTCTTGGGTGAGGATTAAAATAATTTTATATAAAAAAATCAGTAAAGTACTTATAAAAATTACATGTAATGGCATAAGGAAATAAAAAGGGAAGAATAGAAAATACATGAGTACTATGATTACAGATTACATAAAATATATAAACATTTAAGCAAATAAAGATTATATAGCAGTGTTTAAAGACATTTGCAAAATTAGGTTGAATTAAAAAATACTTCCTTCTAAAACCACATACTTTCGTCTAATAAAAAAAAAGTCAAATTCCATTTGAGGGTCATTGTACAAAATACCTGACTAGTTCTCTTCAAAACTGTCAAGTTTATCAAAAACAAGGAAAGTCTGAGAAATTATCATAGCCAATAGCAGCCTAGGGAACCGTGTTAATTTGGAAACAATGTGGTATTCTAGGTGGATCCTGAAACAGAAAAAGGACATTATGTAAAAACTAAGGAAATTTGAATAAAGTATATAGACTTCACTTAATAATAATGTTTCAGTATTGGTATGTACCATAGCAATGTTGGACATTAATAATAGAAGAAATTGGATGTGTGGAATATGGGGACTGTTTTTGTAAATCTTAAACTACCCTAAAAAATAAAGTGTATTTTTAAAGAGAAGGAAATTTACATACAGGCATTTGTTGATCAAATAAATGTCTGTGGAAAGAGAAAAAAGTATACTAAATTTATGCATTTTGTTTACAAGTATGTATGTACATATGGGTTAATGCTAGAAGGAAATGAAGTGAAGATAAGTTTTTGAAGAAGCTAGAAGGTAATGAACATTTTCCAGGTCTAAAATTTGTTGGAAGCCAGCATTATTAATTTGATAGTTTGGATTGAGTTAATAATGGTGGTACTACACTGTGAAGAGAACCTGTGCCTCAAGTTGGACTCTGACATTAGCAACAACACTCATGTACTGTTAGCCAGGGATTAGGGTCCCCAGCAGAACACATGATATATAAGAGACCAACTGCATACTGGAAAAAAATTGAAATCTTTTCGTTACATAACCACATCGTTTTTGTCCAATCTTTCCTTAAAGAGTGTGCATCAAATAGGTTAGTCAAAGATTCTGTCTGGAGGGTAGTGCCATCTGCTGGCACTATAAATTAAAAACATTTTTAAAGAAAGTTATAATTTTGTGCGGCTGCTGGTTTTCCTTGTCATTCATTATTCACTTGGTTATATATGTTTTAAGCTTATGCTGCCTTTTTTCATTATATATAATCAATGTTTCTTTTTTAAAATCCTTATGGTATCCTTAGAATTTAGTTCATCACTTTCTTAGGTTTTAAGATGGCCTCACATTTGGTCCAGTGATTTTAGTTAGGACTTAGAAATGAGTCAAATACACAGAGACCTTTTTCCCTTTTCTATCTTCTTCTTGTCAGCAACCCTGTATAGTGTTCTAATTTCACCTTATACATTTAATGGAATTAAATTTCCACAGCAAAATTACATAGTTAATTACATTTGACTTCTTGAATTAGAGTGCAACCTTTTAGAATGATACCTGACAGCAGACATTTACACAGTACGTTATAGGCATATAGTTAAGCCCTAATGGCTTGCTCATTTACCTGTGTGCATAGGCTGTGCACCAAAGGCAGGCTGGCAACATGTGTCTTATAGGTAGCATGTATATATCCTAGAATTTTTTAAAAATATTTTTTAATTGATATTTTTAGGGAGAGAAACATTGATGTGAGAGAGATGCATCTATTGGCTGCCTCCTGCATGCCCCCTGCTGGGTATCGAGCCTGCAACTTGGGCATGTGCTCTGACCAGGAATCAAACCAGGATCTCTCAGTTCATGGGATGACGCTCAATCCACTGAGTCACACCAGCTGAGCTGTTCTAGAATTTTATTGAATTGATTTTTTCTCCCTCCTTTTTTTTTTAGTTTGGTAATACATTTAATTAATTTAGAACTATGGCATATATTTATACATATATTTGCCATTGTATTCTTTCTTTGAATGGTCTTTATAGCCTTTGCCCATTTTTCTTCTTCCTTTTTTTTGTTAATCCTTACCTGAGGATATTTTACCACTGGTTTTTAAACAGAGTGGAAGGGAGGGGAGAGAGGGAGGGGGAGAGAGAGAGAGAGATGGGTTGCCTTCCGCACACCCTGACCAAGGCTGGGGATCGAACCCAGTACCCTTTGGTGTAGGGCTGACACTAACTGCTGAGCCAAACCAGCCAGGATCTTTGCCCATTCTTCAAATGTGTTGTTATTTATGCTTTTCTCAGTTTTGTTTTGTTACACTGGGGCTCTAATTGTCAGTATTTTTATATTTAAATTTTTGGTCTGCCTTGAAGTTATCTAATATAAGGAGTGAGGTGGGAATCTATAGAAAGAGTCCTTCGTCAGACAGGCCTGGTCTTGCCAGGGTTTAGTCAGATCTCTGGGAAGCCTGAGAAATAGATCTTCAATTTACTTTGTCTTGAAGTAAATAGTTAGGAAAAGTCCTGCAGTGATTTTGATTAAGTTAATTAGACATTATGAGCACCAGGCATATGGCCAGTCTCCAGAACAGTCAAGAGAGTCCAGTGGGGGCACAAAGGCTCCCCAAGAACAGGAGGGGTGTGCATGCTTCTCTCACCAGGGAATGGTATAGGCATCTGTATGTTCTCATGGGGAGTGTGGCTTACCTGGGAAGCCTCCACCTGGGAACCTACTGCCCTGAATACTGCTTTGGCCCTATTATTTTCAGGCTCATTTCAGTATCATCTGCCACTAAATAAACTGTAGCTTTGGCTGTATTTGTTGTCATCTTTCCATCACTTTTATATTGAAGCCTGCTGATTTTTTTTTTTTAAATCCCAAATGGCCAACTAGTTGCCCTTTTTATACCATTTATTGGATATCTTTCTCTCCTGATTCTAATTCTCACTCTTCAAGCTCTATTCTATTGCTCTATTTATAACCAATGACCCTATGTTTATATTAGTTTGCTTTCTAATATATTGTAATTGCTCATAAGTCCCTTCCCTTACTTTTCTTTCTGAATATTCCTGAGATTACCTTGGATGTTTGTTTTTAGACATACTGTACCATAGAACCTATTCTTGGAGAACCTTTTCTGATAGAGTACTTATAAAACATCTATATTTGGTTGGTAGTCAACTTGGAAGGATTGGTCCAATAGGGGATTCTTTGGTCACAGACACTTGGTAAACTAGTTGATTGATTTTATATTCTACCTGAGATTGTGAATAAATGTATTGTTGGCATCTATCATCTTGACATATAAGCCAGCATTTGCCTATACCTTCTGTATAAATTTGAGTTTTAACATATTGATTTCTCTTAGTGGCAGTATATAACATCTGAGCTTATCCCAGCTCTTCTCATTCCTGTCTACTGCTTTAGCAGTAGTTGTTGGAGGTACTTTTTCTCCTTCTAGTTCTTTTCAACAAGTACCAGGGCTGTCAAGTAGATAATTTAAGGATCTTCCTAGTGGCTGTAATTTCTGTATTTCATTATATATAAAATCATTGTATGTTAGCCTTAAAAGAGATCTTGGAGGACTTTAAATCTACTAGTTTTTGAATTTTTCTTTTAAAAAGAGCAGCTGAATCTTTTTTTTTTTAATTAAAGAAATCTAAAACAGGATGAATTATTATTATTTTTTTTATCCTCACCCGAGGACATTTTTCCATTTTATGTTCAGATAGAGTGGGAGGGAGAAAGAGGGAGAGAAGGAAAGAGAGAGAGAGAGAGAGAGAGAGAGACATTGACATGAAAGGGACACATCAAGTGGCTGCCACCCGCACGACCAACCAGGGCCAGGGACAAACTGCAACCAAGGCAGGTGTCCCTAGCGGGAACCGAACCCGGGTCTCTCTCTGGACCTCAGGCCAACGCTTCTAACCACTGAGCCAAAGTGGCCAGGGCAGGATGAATTAGTTTAAGAGGGGAATGAATTGAGTGGGCCTTGAAACCTTTTAGCTCTCTGCTATTATGATATTGGTCCTTGAAGCAACTCAGAGGAATTCTATGCAAATCTTATTCATCCTCCTCTTTTTATGTTTTGGGTTTTTTTAATCCTCACCTCAGGACATTTTTCCATTTTTTGTTCAGACAGAGTGGGAGGGAGAGAGAGGAAGAGAGAGAGAGAGAAACATCGACATGAAAGGAACACATCGAGTGGCTGCCACCCGCACAACCAACCAGGGCCGGGGACAAATTGCAACTGAGGTACGTGCCCTTAGCGGGAACCGAACCTGGGTCTCTCTGGACCGCAAGCCAACGCTCTAACCGCTGAGCCAAACTGGCCAGGGCCATCCTCCTGTTTTTATAAATGAGGGGCCTGAATACTTGCTGGTTTGTAGCCTAGATAAGAGAGTGGCAGACAGTCAATTCGGTAACCTCTTACTTAAGGACTTTTTTTATTTTATCAAGCTGTTTCTTGTGGAATTATTGCATTTAAAAAAGTTACAATTATCTACATGTGTATTTTAAAATTAGTATAACTTTTCATGGCAGAGCTATCAAATTACTTCTTGGTTCCCATTAAGGTCAAGGAAAATTTATAGAATAATAAAGTGTTATTAAATAAATTATATCTGATATAATAGCAAACTTGTAATTAAAAAATTAATATTGTCATAATAAAAATAAAATAATAAAAAATAAAAATTAGTATTGTCTACATTTATAAGATATACTTATTTACAGGAACATAATATTTTTTTATTTTATGTTTTTAAGTTTAAAAACTGCAATTGTTAGTTCTAGGCTTCGTGATAGTGGTTATCTTGATAGACAGTGTTGACATTTGTCATTGACAGGGTACTAGTTTTAGAGATGAACCACTTTCCCATCTGTTTAAAAATGAGAAAGATAAATTAAGTTCTGTATGATAGTGGTGTTTTCTTGGGGGGAGGGGATAATAAAACAAATAGATTTACTTAAACACAATTTCTTCTGCTTTTTATGGGAATAACTCTGCCTCTAGCCCTCTAGAATTACTGTAGGGATATGTTTAAAGCCATTTAAAAAAAATCAAATTTCTTTTTCTAAAAAATAAAAACCTTACAGATGGGATAACACAGATATCGATGTAGATTTAATATAAAAATGTTACTAGAAAAAAATAGTGATTTTTTTTTTTGTACATTTGAAAGTATATATTTGGCATTGTCAGTGAGATAAAATAGACTGTAGAGAAATGAAGAATAGGTCTCAGGATGAAAATGGCATTAAAGAACATGAAAACATTATAATAGTAAGCTTTAAGTAGAAATTTATTTTTTGTTTTATAAATATTTTTATAATCCTGTAAAGCAATAAGTATATTTGTGATTAGTAAAAAGAGAATAGCAATTTGCCCTAACAGATTTTCAAATTGGAATAGTTTTTAAAGTTACTAATTTTTGGACCCAATATTTTTATTTAGGTTTTAATTTATTATTGGAAGGTTCTTGCTTCTAATGTTTGACTTATATTTCTTACCTGTTTTGTCTTTCCTCTCTGGATTGAAAGCCCTTGAGGGCAAGAGACTGGTGTATGTTTGTAGTGCTGCATCGAGCCACTGTGGAACCTGGTACAAATAGAACAATTAGCAGTACTGATGCTGTCTATATTTAACATGCTGATGTTTGGGAATTCTTTTGCATTGTTTTTGATTTTTTAAAAGATTGCTTAGTTTTTTGGGGCACCTTCTTTTTTTTTTTTTTTTTATCATCCTCACCCGAGGACATTTTTCCATTCTTTGTTCAGGTAGAGTGGGAGGGAGAGAGAGGAACAGAGAGAGAGAGAGAAACATCGATGTGAAAGGGACACATCGAGTGGTCGCCACCCGCACAACCAACCAGGGCCGGGGACAAACTGCAACCGAGGTACGTGCCCTTAGCGGGAACCGAACCCGGGTCTCTCTGGACCATAGGCTGATGCTCTACCGCTGAGCCAAACCGGCCAGGGCTTGGGGCACCTTCTTAAACTTAGCAATGACTTCACACTTATCCTGGCCTGGGGTCCCAGTGCATTGGAGAGTGCTTGATGTATAGTGGGCTCTCAGTACGTGTTTTATTAGATATACAGCATTATTCCATTTTGCTTATAAACTGCCAGTTTTATATTTTTCTTCATGTGTCTTTCATCTCTGCAGAAGTCAGAGTTTAAAAAATTATTTTTCTGGTTGTAGAGGAGAATAAAATCAGAAAAGAGAATTTATAAAGAAGGAAATGTTACTGCTCTAAGAAGTGTCTTTCTTAACTTCACTGAATATAGAGCATAGAGAAGTTGAGAGTTGTAATTTAGTGGAAAATCAAATAGAAAAGATTTAAAAATATTAAATGGTTAAGTCTTACATTTTGGTTTACTTCATCAGTTATTCAGAATGTTGCACATACCAAGAATAATATACCTGTCCATGTTCAAATTTAACCAGCTCTATTTTAATGGAGTCCAAGAACAATCTCAGAAAAATTGCTTAGTTAGCTATGTGCGTTATGCATGTTGTGAATCTTGGCTTAAGACTGATTTCTATTTTCTTCTAATGTAGATTTATGATATTACAGTGGTATTTTAATATTGGCAATAGCATTTTCATAAGGAACATTAGTTCTTAGAAAGGTTCTGCAGAATGTGCTTTTGTGAAACTTTTTAATTTCCTGTTCTTGAAAATATTCTGATTAATAGTCTTCTAAATTTATGGCTCAAACAAATTAATTTTGGAATTTCCCAAACAAATCGAATGGCTAGAGTAATTTAAAGGTAATAGCCTTTTCCCTCCAATAAAATGCCATTCAGTTTGGATTATTAAATATCAGTGGTCAAGAGAACATGAGTTCTAAGGATTTCATTCTTTCCAGATACTTTGTTATGCTATATCCTTTTATTTATATTTACACTTGTGTTTGTCTTTGTGTGAGAGAGTGTTTGTGTGTGTGAGATAGATCAAAATATGAAATTTGAACAGGTGATGATAGAGCTTATTATGCTCAATTTTTCTGTTTGCATATAAAGAAATATAATTGTATCTCAGTGCTACATTATATTGAAGGAGCTGGCTATGCATAGCAAATTGTGTATTTTAAATGGAAAATTACACACAGCAAAAAGCTTTGATGGATGTAATATTCTATGAAACTATTGTTTAGTTTAATATTCATATATAAGGTTATTTTCTTGCCTGGCTTGTGTGGCTCAGTGGATTGAGCGTCGTGTCATGGACTAGAGGTCCTGGTTCAATTCCAGGTGATGGCATATGCCTGGATTGCAGGCTTGATTCCCCAATAGGGGGTGTGCAGACGGCAGCTCGTTGATGTTTCTGTCTTTCTCTCCCTCTATATCTAAAAAATCGATAAAAACATACTTTTTAGGAAAGTCATTTTCTTTAAGAGTATTGACATTTTTAGCACTATTCAAGTGGGTTTACATTTCATCAGAGCTGTTTCTTGTTCTTTATGTACCTAATGGTAGACACTTAACAAGTTATCAGGATGAATAAGTATAAGAAACGGTAATATCTTAGAATAATATAAGAATAATATCCCTGAGTTCCTATCTTTAGGACTTTAGAGTTTATTTGGCATGTGATGAAAGTCTTAAAGTATGGTGTTAGAGCTAGGGTAATGCTAGAATAATAGAAAAACTGGTCTAAAAGAAGGAGAGTTAATTTGTTGAAAAGATAGGAGAGTTTTATGGAACTAAAGATGAATTTCAGTTACTAATTTGTCAGTAATTTCTAGTCTTGCATCTTTTCTGTTTTGAGAGTGTATACCAAGGGGTAGATCTATTTGAACATGGTTTTTCTCCAAAGAGTACAGACATCAGAAAAAGGTAAAACTTAATCATTTAAATAATGAGCATTCTTCAAATAGTGTAAAAACAGTAGAGAAATATTGAAATGTTTTCTGTAACTTTTCTCAATTCTTGCCTCTGTGTGATTTTTCTCTTTAACAGGAAATCAAACCACAGAGTCATTATAACCATGGATATGGTGAACCTCTTGGACGGAAAACTCATATTGATGATTACAGCACATGGGACATAGTCAAGGCTACACAGTATGTAACTGTTTTCTTCTTTGACATCGTATTTTAAGTAAATGGACACATAAATTCATTTGTCTTTATTAATATTCTGTAGTTGACAAGACATTGTTTTCATACATTGGTTCTTAGATATGATTTCCTTTAGTTCTTTATACAAATTAAAAAAATTTTTTTTTTTCTGTATTAATTTTGGAGAGAGAAGAAGGGAGAGGGGGAGAGAGAGAAACATCAATGAGAGAGAACCTCTATTGGCTGTCTCCTGGATGCCCCCCACTGGGGATTTGGCCCACAACTTGGGCATGTGCCCTGACCAGGAATTGAACCAGTGACCTCTTGGTACATGGGTCCACGCTCAACCAATAGCCACATTGGCCATGCTAGTTCTTTATACAAATTTAAAATAGCTGATTTAAAATTTTTGTCTAATATGTTCACTGTCTGGGATTCCTCAGGGACAGTTTATAATACTTGTTGTGTACACACACACACACACACACACATGTATGTATGAGTTATACTTTCTTATTTCTTTGGAGATCTTGTACTTTTTTGTTTAAAACTGGACTAGTCTAATGTAATATGACAGTTTGTTGTTTGTGACATTTCTGAACTATTCTGCGAAGTCTGTATCTTTGTCTTGTTTGGCCACTACACTCTCCACTCTATTATTTTATGGTCTGCTAATGATTGGACAGACTTCCTAAATCCTTAGAATCAGTTTCTTGATCTTTTTTTTTTTTTTTTCTTTCTATCTTTACTGTTGAATGTATTACAGATATTTCTCATTTTCCCCCCACTCCCGTCCCCCTCCTGCTTTCCCCACACTGTTGTCTGTGTCCATAGGTTATGCATATATGCATTTAAGTTCTTTGGTTTATTCCTTCCCACCCTCCAAACCCCCTTCCCTTTGAGGTTTGTCAGTCTAGCAGCCAATTTGTACTTCTTAATCCCTTCACCTTTTTCACCCATTCTCCCAACCTCCCTCCCATCTGGCAACCAACAAAATGTTTTCTGTATCTGTGAGAATGTTTCTGTTCTGCTTGTTCATTTTGTTTGTTCATATATTTTATCATTTTCTTCAAGAAGACCCTTCAACATTTCATATAATAATGATTTGGTGGTGATGAATTCCTTTAGCTTTTCCTTGTCTGGGATACTCTTTATATGGTCATCAATTCTAAATGACAGGTTTGCAGGATAGAGTAATCTTGGTTGTAGGTTCTTGCTTTTCATCACTCTGAATATTTCTTGCCACTCCCTTCTGGCCTGCAAAGTTTCTTTTGAGAAATCAGCTGACAGTCTTATGGGAACTCCCTTGCAGATAACTAACTGCTTTTCTCTTGTGGCTTTTAAGATTCTCTCTTTGTCTTGAACCTTTTGCATATTGATAATGATGTGTCTTGGTGTGGGTCTCTTGGGGTTCATCTGTGCTTCCTGGACTTGTATGTCAGTTTTCTTCAACAAGTTAGAGAAATTTTCTGCCATTACTGTTTCAAATAGGTTTTTGGTTTCTTGTTCTCTCTTCTTCTCCTGGCACCCCCAAGATGCGAATGTTGGCATGCTTGAAGTTGTCCCAGAGGCTCCTTACACTATACTCATTTTTTTGGATTCTTTTTTCTTTTTGCTGTTCTGATTAGGTGTTTCTTGCTCCCTTATATTCCAAATCAATGGTTTGCTTCTTGGCTTTACTTACTTTACTATGGAATCTGTGTAAATTATTCTTTATTTCAGTTAGTGCCTCCTTCATTTCTGACTGTGCATCCTTCATTTCTGACTGGTCCTTTTTTATGCTCTTGAGGCCCTCACTAAGTTCACCGAGATTCTCACTGAGTTCATTGAGCATCCTTATAAGCAGTGTTTTGAACTCAGCATCTGTAAGGTTGCTTATCTCCATTTCGCTTAGTTCTTTTCCTGGAGTTTTTTTCCTGTTCTTTCATTTGGGACCTGTTTCTTTGTCTCCTCACTTTAGTGCCTCCCTGTGTTTATTTCTATGTATTAGTTAACGAGAGGTATGGAGCTAGCTGAGACCAGATGCTGCTTGTTTGAAAGAATTTAGGAAAACCTGAAGCAGGATCCAGGACAGGCCAATCCTATAGTTAACCAACTGGCAACAGCTTGGGTGGGCCTGAAAGTTGGGTGGGGTGGGGCCTCAGGGAATCACCAGGGCAGGGCTACCAGTGTGAACCGGGTTGCTGGAGTCCCAGACATGGCGGCAGTTTGCCGCCCCAGGGAAGGGCTCACCAAAGGAACAAAGGCCTCTGACAGCAAGTCTGTCCAGGAGAAAGCTGCCTCTCCAGCCCTTGTTCCAATGCCAAACAGCTCAATTCTTCTCTGAATGTCTCTGGAGCCCCTCAAGCTGCCTCCCCTCCAAGCTTAGAGAGAGTGTGTCCAATAAGTTTGTGCGTAGGTCCTTTAAGAGCAGCTGCCTTGGTCTCCAGCCACCTCACCCTCCCTGAGCCTCAGTTCCTGCTGGTTTTTCCAGCCAGAAGTTATGGGGACTTCTCTTCCTGGCACTGGAACCCTGAGCTGGGCGCCTGGTGTGGGACGGGGACCCCTCAGTCCTCAGGGAGGACCTTCCCAGCCAAGGTGTCCTCCTAATTTTTATCTGCCACACGTGGGTGTGGGACCAGCCCGGCACGCCTCTGCCCCTCCTGCCAGTCTCGATGTGGCTTATTCTTTAATTTCGTAATTGTAGGACTTCCATTCAGCTCGATGTCAGGTGGTTCTGAATGATGGCTGTTTTGTAGTTTACTTGTAACTTTGATGTGGTTGTGGGAGGACGTGATACTGCTTTGACCTACCCTGCCATCTTGACCGGAAGTAGTTTCTTGATCTTTGTCAGGAGATTTTTGTTTGTTTTTGTTTTTTTATCCTCACCCGAGGATATTTTTCCATTTTTTGTACAGATAGAGTGGGAGAGAGAGAGAGGAACAGAGAGAGAGAGAGAAACATCGACGTGAAGGGACACATCGAGTGGCTGCCACCCGCACAACCAACCAGGGCCGGGGACAAACTGCAACTGAGGTACGCGCCCTTAGCGGGAACCGAACCCGGGTCTCTCCGGACCGCAGGCCGACGCTCTAACCGCTGAGCCAAACCTCCCAGGGCTGTCAGGAGATTTTTTTGTGCATGTTGGGACACTCAACACTTAGCCAGGCAGCTGACACCTTTGACTTAGCCTTCACTTTCTGCTTACACAGAACCTCAAAGTCAGTCAGAGGTGAGAGTTTAGGGCCATCGCAGGTCTTGGTTGAACATGTGCACACAACCTAGAAGGCCATGCATGTGGCCTTCTAGATTCCCAAAAATATGTCCAAGCTTTTTAAACCACTGGATGTCTCATTCTTCAGGTTTTGCTTTTAAGCTTTTTGATTTGTCTGTTGTTTGTCCATATTGCTATCCATCCTCTCAAGCAACTGCAGTGTTAAAACATTTGACATACACAACCCAGGGAGAAGCTTTAATGAGTTTGAGTGAGATCTAATAGGTAAACCTTTCAAGTAGACTTCTAGAGAACAACCAGACAGGTCATATAATGATTCCTCTTTGTGAATAAAGCTTTGAAAGATATCCATCCCTTTTCTGCTCACTCTAGTACCAGTATCAGGAATGCAAACATATTTCTTTCTCAAGGCTGCTGGGCAGCAGAGGATGGGACCATGATATGTTAAAATGCCACCAAAGTTCTCTCTTCTTCCTGAAATTTTGTTGTTTTTTCTTGACCAAAATGTTTCTTGGATTGCTGAAAGCCTTTTATTTTCAGAGTTCTGAAAAAGTTAACTTTGACAGTTTCTGCCTTTTTCATTACTTTTGTGGAGAGGCAAACTTTCGGAGGTCCTTAGTCTACTGATGTCACCCTGCTTTCTTGCATGTCGTGTATCAAAAAACTTAAAGGACATCATGTCAATTGTATTTAACAAACAAATTGTACTGCTCTACATTCATTTTTCCTTTTGAGACTTTGCTTCGTTTGATATCTTCTTTCTCTTTTGCCCTACCTCATGCGTCATTTCCACCAGCAAATATATTCCAGCATCTTTTATTTTAAGAAAAAAAAAACTTTTCTTTATCTCGTACATAGTCTTTTAACTATCCTATTTCTTGAAAAATTTCTAAGTATACTGTCTATAATTGCTGCCTTTAAAAACATTTATTTAATTTTGAAACATTTCAGTCCTACAGAGAAGAATAACTGTCAGATTAAGCTGATGTTAACATTTTGCTGTAATCACTACAGGTTGGTTGCTCGGTGTTCTCTTTTCTCTACCTCCCCCAAGGAAACCTCTCTTGAAATTACTGTGAATCATTCTCATGAACATTCTTGTACATTTCTTCAAATATTTATAAACAAAATATGCTATTGTAATGTATGCTTAAAATTTATATAAATTGTATTGTTAACTACATGTCCTTTTGCAGCTTGCTTTTATTTTTAAAAAACTATATAGGTTTTGTGACTTATTGTTAATAAAGACCTAGCTTATTTCGTTTCACTGCTTTATAGTACAGTAATCCCCCCTATTCTCTGCCTTCGCTTTCTGTGGCTTTGTTTATCCATGGTCAACCACTGTCCAAAAATATTAAATTAAAAATTCCAGAAATAAACAACTTACAAGTTTAAGCTGTTCTGAGCAGTATGACGAAATTTCATTGCATCTTACCTGGCACACGAATCATTTGTTTGTCCAGCATATTTGTGCAATGATAGCTACCTGCTGTTAATCACTTAATTGCCATCTTAGTTATCAGATCGACTGTCGAGGTATCACAGTGCTTGTTTTCAGGTATCTCTTATTTTACCTAATTTGCCCCAAAGCACAAGATGAGTGATGCTGGCAATTTGGATGTGCCAAAGTGAAGCTTTAAAGTGCTTCCTTTAAGTAAAAAGGTGAAAGTTCTCGACTTAAGTCATTTTATCATCTCATCACAAAATGGGTGAGTATAGTACAATAAGATATTTTGAGAGTGTAAGAGATTAACCACATTCACATAATTTTTATTATAGTATATTATAATTGTTTATTTTATTATTATTAATTTTTTTACTATGCCTAATTTATAAATTAAACTTTATCATATGAACATATACATAGGAAAAACCATACAGTACTGTTCACAGGTTCAGGCATCCACTAAGGGTCTTGGAATATATCTCCTGGGGACAAGAGGGGACTACTGTATTCTATCACTCCTTACTAAGAGACACTTAAAATTTCTTCTACTTTTTCACTATTACAAACATTGTGTTAGTGAATGTCCTTACACCTATTTCCCCTGCACATAAACAAGAGTTTTTCTGCCCTGGCCCGTTCGGCTCAGTGGTTGGAGCGTCGGCCTGCGGACCAGAGGGTCCCAGGTTCAGTTCCCACTAGGGACATGTACCAAACAAACAAACAAAAAAACAAAACAAGAGTTTTTCTAAGGTAGACAACTCAAGTGGAATTTCTTTCAGAAATTACATAATGTTGGAAACATTTCCAAACATTAAAAAATATTCTCTTTATAGCAGGTGTTTTTCTGAAATAAAAGTAGTTACTTTCTTACTGTTGTCGAAAATGATTCCTTTTCCTTGTAGGGGAAAAAACTAAATATCTTAAGAATATCATACTACTCACAGTTTTTTGGCATTACTATCCCCCACCTCCCCCACTCCAAAGCCAGCAATTGAAACACTTGTCTTTTTCGTTAAAGGGAAAATGAATGCATACTCATTTTTATTATTTTTATTTTTTTATCCTCACCTGAGGACATTTTCCCATTTTTTGTTCAGATATAGTGGGAGGGAGAGAGGAGGAGAGAGAGAGAGAGAGAGAGGGAGCAAAACATCGATGTGAAAGGGACACATCGAATGGCTGCCACCTACACAACCCGACCAGGGCCAGGGACAAACTGCAACCAAGGTACGCGCCCTTAGCGGGAACCCAACCCGGGTCTCTCTGGACCGCAGGCCTATGCTCTTACCGCTGAGCCAAACTGGTCAGGGCTGTATACTCACTTTTAATTGTTAGAAAAATAACCAGTGATTTTCTATATGGTTAAAAAGATTTCCATGGTCACTTATTTCATTCAAAGTATGAGGTAGAGTCTACTCTTTAAGGTAATTATGCCTAGTTCACTTAATAGAGCACATGTAAACAATTTTCTGAAAAAGAGCAAGGAACTGAAGAAGGTACCACTGTCATCTCCTGTGATTTGTAGAACACTTGCTCTTTCCTTAGGTGGATTATTTTTGCGCATATATGTGTTTGTCTGTGTGTATACATGCATTACAGAACCAGTGAGGGCATCAGTGTGAAGGCTGTATGAAATATTAGTAAAGCTTAATTTCTGTATTGGCTAAGCTGTGAATATAGGTAGAAATTTTAATATTTGCTTTGAGTGTCTCATTAATGTGCCACTACTACCTCAACCTCATCCTATGGTGTGCCTTCCCCATTTTGGAGACCACTCTGATTAAGAAATTACAAATATAGTCAAAGTTCATTTAAGTTTGTTTTTGTGTCTCACATTTCCAAGGGCCCAATATTTTGTTTAGGTTAAAGTTGATGATTTTTTAGGTTTGATGATGGATTCTTAGTGATTTATTGTATTAGTCTCTCTACTTTTGCTTATGCTTGAAAATTTCCATAATAAAAAGTTTAAACATTTTATGCTGCCTCACAATCACCCAAAGTGGAAAGTATCAGGTTCTTTGCATGTGTCTTTCTTCTTTATCAAATATGAACACCTTTCCTAGAACTCTCCCAATAGATTTTGTCTTATGTTTCATTGGCTTGAACTCACAAGAGACTCTTTCCCCCACCCGCCACACTTCCCACCCCCACACATCCCTTCCCTTTGAAATTTGCCTTCATGAATGTTAAAGCTAAATTTGTAAATAAAGAATCCTCAGGCTTGTGAAACATCCTTTCTTCCTGATGTTCTTATAAATCATTGATATGCTCCTTGTTACTGCTTTGTTACATCTTTGATTTTTTTTATTTTTTATTCCTCACCCAAGGATATTTTTCTATTTATAATCAGAGAAAGTGGGAGGGAGGGAGAGAGAGAGAGAGAGACAGAAAAACATCAGTGTGAGAGAGACATATTGACTGGCTGCCTCCCACATGACCAACTACAACCCAGGTAAGTGCCCTTGACCTGAATTGAGCCGGAGACTCATTGGTCTGCGGGCTGATGCTCTAACGGCTGAGTCAAACCGGCCAGGACTCTTTGATTTTTTTTCTTTTAAACATAATTGTATGTACTTTTATAAGCTGCCTCAAGTGTTTTCTGGAATAAGATAATTAGTGATATGAATAAAAACAAACAACTGATATATGTTTTATTTCTGATATTCTTTTCCACCTATTGAGATACTCCTACATTCTTATAGATGAGACAATACTGTAAATGGATTAGTAAAAAATGTTGGAATATTGATATGTTAAAAGGAGCATTTTATTTTGAGAAGTTCATTTTAATTTTCCGGTATCAAATGGAGCATTGTAGTCTTCTGAAATGTTATTTTTAGCATTACATTTCTTGTCAAATAGTAGTGATAATCTGTTTTTCTTTTTTTTTTTTCAAGGTATGGAATATATGAACGTTGCCGAGAATTGGTGGAAGCAGGTTACGATGTGCGGCAACCAGACAAAGAAAATGTTACACTCCTCCATTGGGCTGCTATCAATAATAGAATAGATTTAGTCAAGTATGTGTTTTCTATATTTTCAGTAATTAATTATACAGTTATCATAAAATTTAATAATTCCTAAAATCAGAGTTTTTTGTTTTTTTTTTAATCCTCACCCGAGGACATTTTTTGTTCAGGTAGAGTGGGAGGGAGAGAGAGAGAGTAATATGAGTAACGTTGACGTGAAAGGGACACATCGAGTGGTTGCCTCCCACACGACCCAACCAGGGCCTGGGACAAACTGCAACCGAGGTAAGTGCCCTTAGCGGGAACCGAACCTGGCTCTCTCTGAACTGTGGGCTGATGCTCTAACCGCTGGGCCAAACTGGCCAGGGCTAAAATCATAGTTTTTAAAATGTAGATTTTTATCTACCTTCCCAAAAGAAATTGTTTTTAACACATATTGAATACTTATTATGTGCCAAGGACTGTGCTGCATGCTTTTCCATGTTATTTCCTTTCATTTTAATTCTTGAAGTAACCATATATGAAAAGTAACAATTACTGCTGTCCTACTGATGTGGGAACCGAAGCATAAAGAGGTTAAATATACTACGGTTGACATGGCTGATAAAGGTGGTTGACATAGCTGATAAAGGTTGTAGTTAGGACGTTAACTTCAGCAGTCCAACTTGCAGCTCACATTCTAAATATAAACTCTATGGGGAAATGTTACAAAAGGAAAGAAGGGTTAAAAAGATAATAGGTAATAATAATCTAATTTAACTATTCATACTAGCATAAGTAATGAATATATACTAAGTACAAAATGATTTTTATTACTGTTAATCTGCTGGTTCAGTATTGAGTAAGAGGTAGTTAGATAAGCAAGAGTCAGATGATTGAAATCTTTCTTAGTAAGTCTGCTTTAGTCTTATAATTTGGACATAAGATCTTTAGATAAAAACAAATCTGAAATGAACTGCTTGCAAATGTGCAGTTAAGTATAGCACACAGAGTCTACAGGCAAGTAAGATATATATTTAAAAAATTTTTTTTTTGTTACAGATGTTTCTCCTTTTTTACCCCATTGACACCCTCTTCCCCATCCCCAGCTTTGTTGTCTATGTCCATTGGTTATGCATACATGCATATAAGTTCTGTGGTTTATCTCTTCCCTCCCCCCACCACCCCCTCTTCTGGGGATTGTCAGTCTATACCCTACTTCCATGTTTCTGGGTCTACCTTATTCCTCAGACTGTTATGTTCATTATATTCCATAAATAAGTGAGATCATGTGGCATTTGTCTTTTTCTGCTTGGCTTGTTTCACTTAGGATAATACTTTCCAGGTCCCTTCATGTCGTCTCAAAGGATAAGAGATCTTTCTTACAGCTGCATAGTACTCCATTGTGTATATGTACCACTGCTTTTTTATCCATTCATCTACTGATGGACACTTGGGCTGTTTCCAGATCTTAGCTATTGTAAATAGTGCTGCTACAAACATGGGGGTACATATATTCTTTCTAATTGGTATTTCAGGCTTCTTAGGGTATATTCCTAGAAGTGGGATAACTGGGTCAAATGGCAGTTCAATTTTTAATTTTTTGAGGTAACACCATATTGTTTTCCATAGTGGCTGCACCAGTCTGCATTCCTACCAGCAGTATACTAGAGTCCCGTTTTCTCCACACCCTCGCCAACACTTGTTGTTCAGTGATTTGTTGATGGCGGCCATTCTGACAGGTGTGAGGTGATACCTCGTTGTTTTAATTTGTATCTCTCTGATGATTAGTTATGTTGAGCATTTCTTCATATGTCTCTTGGCCATTTGTAAGGCAAGTAAGATATTAATGTCACATAAAAGAATTTGTTTGCCCTTAGAGTTCTAAGGAAAGATTAAGCAAGTGATATCTAAAGCATTGACCTCCATGCATCACTTTCTTCCAGAGAGCATATTTTCATATTATTCCTTTTTTTTTTCCTTCATGTATCTCTAACCCTCTCTCTGCTTTCACTATGGGTCTCCTAATGTCTAATTCTGTTTCTGCTTGTTGGAAAATGTTTTTGTTTTGTTTTTAAATCCTCACCCAAGAATGTTTATATTGATTTTAGAGAAGAAAGGAGGAGAGAGAGAAACATCAATGTGAAAGAAACATTTATTGGTTACCTCCTGAATGTACCCTGATAGGGATTGAATCTGCAACCTAGGTATCTGCCCTGACTGGGAATCAAACCCTCAACCTTTTGGTGTACAGGACAGTAAATACTCCAACCAAGTGAGCTACCCCAGCTAGGAAAATATTTTTAATCTTCATTAGTGAAGGAAATTTTCACATAGTATAGAAATCTCGGTTGGCAGCTTTTGTTTGTTTTATTTTTGAAAATATTCCACTGATTTCTGGCTTCTGTTGCTTTTGAGAAATCAGTCTTAAGTTTTGTGCTTTTGGAGTCTTTTTTTTTTTTTTTCCCTTGGATGTTTTAAGATTTTCTCTTTGTTTCTGGTTTTTGGCAGTTTCATGATGATGTATCTAGGTGTGGATTTCTTTTTATTTACTCTGAATGGCATTGCAAGAAATTCTTGATTCTGTGGATTTATGTTTTCATCAGTACTAGAAAAATCTCAGCCATAGTTTTTCAAATGTTATTCTGCCTCATTCTCTGTTTGCTCTCCTTCTGGAACTCCAGTTAATATGTTTGACCCTTTCATTGTATACTGTCCCTTATCCTCACTTCTGTGTGTTCCATCTTTTTGTCTTTGCTTCATTCTGGAAACTTCTTCTGACTTATCTTGCAGTTCATTTATTCCCTATTTATGTATAATCTGCTGTTAAATTTATTTGTTATGTCTCTAATTGTATTTATTTTTAAGTTCTAGAAATTTTTAAAACATTATATATGTTTCTGAAATTTTCAGTCTTGTTTTATACTTGGACATAGTAAATGTAGTTATTTTATAATCTGTGTCTGAGAATATATAGCATTTGGAGTCTGTGTGGGCCTTTATCTGTTACATTGTTCCTTTGTGTGCCTGATTATCTTTGAATATGTATTAGACATTGTGTTTGAAAAATTATTTGTTGCATACATTGAGGCCTAAGCTGAGATTTCCATTTGTTTCTACTAGGCCCATCTTTAACTTAATTTTAAGGCTTTAGATTTTCTGTATTACTTAGTTGGCTGAAGACCATGCTAAAGCCAGTTTTACTTCTGGTTCTTAATTACTACTATGGTGCAGCTTTTTGAGTCTCAACCGTTGTCTCTAGGGCAGATGGTGCCCAAGTGGTTTTCTAATTTCTCTAAGTGTTAACTCTTTCCTGAATCTTGGCCTGGTATAGGTTTTTAATCTTCTTAGGTTTTGCCTTTTAGGAAATGTTTCTTATATTTCATCGAGCTTTATCAGTTTTCTTTAATGGGAGGGTTGGCTCAGGTAGACTTCTATAATCTCTGTAGTTTTTTTTTTCAATTAATGTATTTTAATCAAAATAGTACATAAATTATTTGGAAAAATCAAATAATACTTAAAGGGTTACAATGGGAAACAGCAATCCCTCCCCACTTTTTGAGTCCTATATCCCAGGAGTAAAGTTTTTCTATACTTTAGCTGCTTCTTTCACTGTTTACTCTTATATTTTATATATTTGTGTTGGTACTTTTATCTAGAATGTTATTTACACAAATGATAGCAACCACTATTCTGCTTTTTAATTTAATATCTGAGATTTTTCAGATTAGTACAAATAGAGTTGCATTGTTTTTAAAAAGCTGTATAATATTCAGTTATATAAATGTAATTCATTAATGGTTTTCCTTTAGTTGATTCTGATGTTTTCATTGTTACAAATAGTGCTGTACTTGTTCACATATCATTTTGCTTATTATGTTATATCTATAGAATTCTTAGGAGTAAGAAAGTTAGAAAGATGAATTTTGAATTTTAACAAATATTGCCAACTTCTGTGCTGGTATTTTTTTATTTATCTGTTATTATACTTTTACTTTATTTTGGAATAACTAGATGTCCTACATCACCTCACCACTAACACTTCTTCCTTCATCTTCTATTATAGTTTCAGTTAAATCACTATGCATAGTTTAAATTATTGTTAGTATGTAAATTCTCACTGCTAACCCCAGAAGTATTCTGATTATCTTTCTTCCCTGTAGAATTCTGATTTTTGTCTGAAGTAACAGTTGCTTCATTTTTTTTGTTTAACATGCTATATATATTGTAACTAATTTTTACCATACTTGGAGTCAGAGCTGTAAAACCCCTTTGTATTCAAGCAGTATCAGAGAACTTACCAGTTCGCTGGATTTCTCCACCTTTCTGTTCCAGCCCAGACTGTTTGCTCTTTTTTTTTTAATCCTCACCAAAGGACATTTTTGCATTTATCTTCAGATAGAGCGGGAGGGAGAGAGAGAGAGAGAAACATCAATGTGAATGAGACATATTGATTGATTGCCTCCCACACAACCCCAATAGGGGCTGGGGATTGAACCTGCAACTGAGGTGTGTGTCCTTGACCAGGAATTGAACCTGCAATTCTTTGGTCTGTGAACTGACACTCTAACCACTGAGCCAAACTGACCAGGGCTGTTTGCTCTTTAAAGCTACTATACAACAGTTGTCTGGAGATTTTGCTTTACCATCATCCTGAGAAATCTCTTTGTTTCAGTGTTGGTCTCAGTCTCCTGGATCTTAGGTTTTTATTTGTTGGTTTGCTCCCTGGTTTTATTAGAGCATATTTTCCGATAACTTATTGAGGGAGAAAGTGCCTGGGAGATAAATGTTCTTGAAGATACAGTATCTTCTGCCCTCATACCTTATTTATTGGTTGTTTGGCTAAGCATAGACTTCTAGATTAAAAGTAGTTTTCTCAGAATTTTAAAGCATTACTTTGTTATTTTCTTGCTTCAAGTATTATAGTTGAGATATATTTTATTTCATTTTATTGATCACATTTGTCTTGTGTTTAAAAATAAGAAAGTTTGAAGTGAGAAATACAGGCAAAACGTCTTGATGCTGCATGCCTTACACATTGTTCCAAACCACTTATGGATTAGTGAGGTTACAAAATAGTCAGTAAACTATAGAGTGAGTTAAAAATCATAGTGTTTGTGTATATTATATTTTCAGGTGGGTAAACTTAATTTCTTACAGTACATAGTCTAGCAAGTTACTTTTCCTAAAACAGTTATAGAGTGAGTAAATGTAGTTTTTAGTAACAACTACTATTTATGGTTTCAAGATTAATTTTTATTACTGAGTTTAGAATTACCCCTACTTAAAAGCTACAACATACTACTGTTTTATGGATGCTGGCAGAAGATACATGACTCAGATAGAGGCAAAGGACTTGATTATTCACAGCATAGCAAATAGCATGAACCTAGTATTTACATAGAACCCGCTTGCTCCTTAAGTCCTGTGAGAGCGCTTGATATGGTCCTCATGGATGCAGCACACACAGTGGGTTTGTGTTGTAGCTTGGGGAGTTTAGTGCTTTTATATAGTAAGTGGTAACCAAGCATCCTCTTTGTCCCAGAGGAAGATGTTACCTCATCTTCCACCTCTGAGAAATGGCTTGTGTAAAGAGTGGGTAGGGCCTGGCAGTTTTCTTATACCCAGCAAGACATATGGGAGCACAAGAGACCCATAGACAAGGGTCCCTTCTAACAGTTACGTTTCATCAGGATGTATTAAAGGAACTTACTGCAAGCAAAGAAGATGGGCCACTTTCATGATGATAATATATAAAGTAAGTGTAATTTGGAAAGGAGGAGATCTTCAACCATTAGGCTTATATTCCTCATGTTTTCAATTGAAAGTCTTTCAGCTATTTCTCAGCTTTAACCCTAATGTAATAAAATAGAAGAGATTAGTTCAGCCTCTTGTCTTCAACATTCTGCTGTTACCTTCAGATTCTTCATTAAATACTGCATGCAGTCTCTGATTTCAAGTCATGGCTTTAGTTTTTATATTTTAAATTTTTCTTTACTGATTTTAGAGTGAGAGGAAGGGGGAGGGAGAGAGAGAGAGAGAGAACATCAATGAGAGAGAACATTGACTGGCCACCTCCTGTATACCCCCCACTGGGGATTGGGCCCACAACCTGAGCAAGTGCCCTGACTGGGAATCGAACTAGTGACCTCTTGGTGCATGGGTTGATGCTCAGCCACTGAGCCACACCATCTGGGCAAGGCTTTATTAGAAAATATGGAGCTTATAATTTTCTGAGAACACACTATGTGTGTGTTCTGGCAACATGTAACTTTTCCTTTATCTCCAACTTTGTGAAAGTTTATCATGCATTAATAGGTTTCTGTTTATTGATTTATTATTTAAAAATTCAGTTTATGGCCATTAATTTGTCACTTTTAGACTAGGAACTTGCCTTTTTAGCTTAGAGAAGTATTCTTGTAGTGTGCCCTCAAGAGTGCCTCATTTTCATTGTCTATTGTTTTTTTTATTTCAAGAACTCTTACTTGTCAAACACTGGAACCAACCAAATTGATTCTTTTATTTTCTTTTTCCTTTTTTTTAGCTGTATCCCAGCTACCTTTTGTCTCACAGTATAGCAGTTGTACTTTGAAGAGATTTTCTTAACTTATCTTGTTCCCTTTTTTAAATTTAAATTTTATCTAACACATTTTCAATTTTCAAGCATTCTTTCTGGGTCTCTGTTCACCTCACCCTTTAGGAAAAATGTTTTGATCTTAGATCATGGGTATATTATCTTATTTTTTGGAGGATCTTAATTGTAACTTTTGTTGTGTTTTAAGTTTTCTTCTCTGTATATTGTCTGTTTATTTGGGCTTCTGTATTATTTTGGTCTTCTTCCATATTTAAAGTTATACACAATTATCTGGTCCTATTGGCCATTAATGTTTAGGAGAGACATAAAAAAGCTGATTGTACCCTGGCAGGTGTGGCTCAGTTGGTTTAGCGTCTCCAGTGACCCCTCCCGCAGGTCGAGCAACGAGGACTCAACACGAGAAATGGAGACAAGATGGAGACAAGACCGGGCTCTGATCAAGTCTCCTTTATTCTGGGGAGATCCACACTATATATAGGGCAAGAAGCAGGAAAACAAGAACATTTGTTGCCAAGAGATAAGTTTGTGGTAACCACCCCGAAGCAATTTCAAGGGTGGAACAAAAGATAAACAGAGCATAACTGGCTGAGTAAATGGTTACTTAAAGGAATGCAGAAACATTGCATGCAGAGCAGATTTTAACAAAATGGATGCCATGCAAAAAGTCTCCCACACTCCAGTGCACTGAAAGTTTGCCCATTTGATTCTCAGGCAAGGTACTTGTCTGGGTTTTGGGCTCAATCCCCATTAGGGGCATGCAGGAGGCAGTCAATCAATATTTCGCTCTCACATTGATGCCTCTCTCTCCCTTCTCCATCCCTTCCCCCTCCCTCCCCCTTTTCCTCTCTATTTCTCTTTTATTTATTTTTATTTTTTTTAATCCTCACCCTAGGATATTTTTCCATTTATCTTCAGATAGAGTGGGAGGGAGAGAAAGGCAGAGAGAGAGAAACATCAAGGTGAGAGGAACACATTGACTGGTTGCCTCCAGCGTGACCCTGACCAGGGCCAGGGCCGAACCACAACTGAGGTACATGCCCTTGACCTGAATCCAACAGTGACTCATTGGTCCATGGGCCGAGGCTCCACCACTGAGCCAAACCAGCCAGGACTCTCTTTTAAAAAAACGATTGGAAGTTGTGGGACTTAGAGAGTTTACAACAGGAATCTCCCAAATAAGTGTCCGTTGCTGGAGGTTTTTCTCCGAGGTTTTAAGGTTTCTCTTAGAGAAGAATCTTCTAATCTTTAGGGAGGGGGCTAAGCATCTGTCTAATTGGTACTTACCTCAACCAGGAAAATGGCTTGGGATTCTTGTTGTTCAGCATATAAACTTGCATTGAGTTGCTACATTTTTAGTGAAATGTTTTATATAGTTCTCTGACTTAATTCCCTGGGTCTCAAACTTTTCAGGTAAAGGTGCACAGAATACACCTTTGGCAAAGGCTGATGGTTGAGTGTTAAAATCAACATGGGCCTTAGGCTGAAACCTAAGTCACCATGATAAAATGAAGTTTAAGGATGCAAGAATGAACCTGAACTTTAAAAGAAGAGTTTGAATTACTACTATTATAATATTAAAAATTTGAGTAGTCATATTTTAAGATGTAACAGTGTACATTGTTCTGTTAAGTCATAAATCCTTTTCTGACACTGTCAGCTACTTGATTGCTTCCTTGTCACTGAAATGCCTATTTGTGATGTTAAATAAATACTATCAGTGAGAATATAGTTTAGAAAACAATAATTTTTCAGCAACTTATATTGACTTTCGACCAGTGTTTATATTTACAGTCCAGTTTCTTATTTCTTTCTTCAGAGGTAACAATTGACTTTAATCCCTTAGCTTTTTTAGGGTTTTATAACATATTCTGGTTTGCTTCGTATTGGTGTGCCCCTCTGGAGACACTTGAGTTTTAGCTATTTGCTTTTCATTTTTCAAATACTTGTTGATATCTCTTGTTCACTGATGTTCCTTCTCAAATCCTGAGGATCATTAGTTCCTGCAAAAGCATTTTTGATAATAACCTTCTAGTATTGCAGGGAAACTTGAATTTAAAAATAAGAAGTATTCAGTCTTCTCAGGAGTGTAGTTTTGAGCTACACTCTTATAGCTACAAAAAATAACGTGTTATAAAAATATAGTACCTCTCTTCCAGGAGTTTATAATGAAAAGGTAATAGAAGTGATTTTTTTTTTTTTTTTTTTTTTAGCATGGAGAAAAATAATTACCCTACCCTTGTGGAGAAAAAAAAAGTTATATTTTAGAACCATGTTGGAAATCACTTACAGTCATAGTCCTACCAAGTATTTGAAATGTCAGTAAAAATAACTCTCTGTAACAGATATGTTGACTCTAGAGGAGGTGATCATTTTTTTTTAATCCCAGTTGGAAATTTTCAGAACATATTTCCTATCAAAGCTGTTCTTTGACTGAGCTGTACTTCTCTTTGGGCTCAAAGTACAAATTTTCAACTACTATATAACGTCTGCCAAGTATCTTAAACAATTTAGGACTAGCTAAATGTCTGTGTTAAGATTACAACATTCTGTATTTTTGTTCAAAATTTACAAAATTTAAAACTGTGATAATTTGGACTGAAAATATTTTAGTCTGGAAATAAGTCAATTCAAACTATTTTACATGATAGAGTAGAGTTGGGCTCTTCATTGCACAATATTTGATAAGTACCAATTTAATAAATATTTATATAAAGTAGAAAATTTTCAAATCAAGCATACAAATATGAGTATATTAAATATTTAGAGCTATGGCCCTGGCTGGTTTGGCTCAGCAGTTAGAGCAGTGGCACGGAGTCCATGGAGACCTGGGTTTGGTTCCTGCTAAGGGCACGTACCTTGGTTGCAGTTTGTCCCGGGCCCTGGTTGAGGTTGTGCAGGAGGCAGCCATTTGATATGTCCCTTTCATGTCAATGTTTCTCTCTCTCTCTTCTACTCTATCTGAACAAAAAAATGGAAAAATGTCCTTGGGCGAGGATTCAAAAAAAAAAAAAAAAGAACTGTGTATATTAAGAGTGATTGCATCAAACTTAGAACAGTTTAAGAGCCTCAGTAACATACATACATCATCAATCATTTGACATTAAAATGCTTTGAAATAATTTATTTTCGAGTCATTGCATTGATTATTCCCAAAGCAAGCATGTAAGAAGCATCTAGGTCCTATTTATTTCACAGGATATCAAGGTGTTATGACATTAATATATTAAGCAATGAGGTTGCTCTTTTTAAAGCAACACAGCTTTAAAGGCATAACAAATAAGGCATCATAAAAAACCTTTATGTTATACTTTATAAAATTCTTTCATGTATATTGTTTGATTTAGTCTATAGTAACCTTGTAAGGCAAGTAAAGCTTAATAAGTTGAGCTTCTACCCATGGTAGACTTAAGTGTCTAGCATGTTCTACAGCTCCTCTAAGTCCAAGATTCTATCTGCTGCTGTCAGGACCAAATCTCCGTGGTTCTCTGACTGCTTGCTTGTTTTCTTTGCCTGTTTTTTAATATATGATTGTTGTTTGGTATTGCTATTCTTTTTGGTAATTTAAAAATAATATATTTTTTCCTTTTCTAAAACAAAAGGAAGTGATGTGTTTAGTATACATTCTGCTAAATATATTTTTAAACTATCACAAAATATTGTTTATCTTCAAAGGCACAAACTAGCATATCTAAAGTAAAATTTTTTTTTACATAATTTCTTAAAATTGAAATGAAAGTTGTCTAAATTATTTAAAATTTTGTCTTATAGATACTTCATTTCGAAAGGTGCTATTGTGGATCAGCTTGGAGGCGACCTAAATTCAACTCCATTGCATTGGGCCACAAGGTTTAAATTTGCTTCTGGATTTTTTTCCTGTTGGTTTCTTTATTAGTCTATAACTAAGCAACTTTTTTTTAGTAATATGCTAAAATGAACAGGAGAATTTATGCCAATAGTATATTAACACCATTATTATACTAATGTATTGCTGGTCAGTGTCACCTGCATTAGAATTAAAGTTTATTGTCGAAAATGTCCTTAGGGAATTAACCATGCTTATATTAATACAGTTATATTATTGGGTTAAACTTTAGACTTGTAAATGTAATAATACTTTTGCAGCCTATATATATTTACAATGAAAGAAGTTGCCCAGTTTATCAGATGATTAAGATCACATTGGAATAGGATTAATAGAATATAGTAACTATTTATTACATATTTAAAGAAGTTATGCGTATCTCTCAAATTTCAAGGATGGATATTCCAATTAAAAATTAAGAACCGTGAACCGTAAATGTGTCTTGACATGCCTGTTATAAAAAAACTTTAAAAGATATTCGTGTTATCTTTTTTACCATTACCCTTTTTTAAAAAAAATTTTCCAGAGGATACTGTTTAAAATAACTATATATTTAAGTGTTTATTCTTTTATGTTTTAGACAAGGCCATCTATCTATGGTTGTGCAACTAATGAAATATGGTGCGGATCCTTCATTAATTGATGGAGAAGGATGTAGCTGTATTCACCTAGCTGCTCAGTTTGGACATACCTCAATTGTTGCATATCTCATTGCAAAAGGACAGGTAAAAAAATCACAATGGGGTGGATTTTAGTCAGATATTCTTCATGTTTTACTTTTTTTTTATCCTCACCCGAGGACATTTTTCCATCCTTTGTACAGACAGAGTGGGAGGGAGAGAGAGGGAGAGAAACATCGACGTGAAGGGACACATCGAGTGGCTGCCACCCGCACGACCAACCAAGGCCGGGGACAAACCGCAACCGAAGTACATGCCCTTAGCGGGAACCGAACCCGGGTCTCTCAGGACCGCAGGCCGACACTCCAACCGCTGAGCCAAACTGGCCAGGGCTATTCTTCATGTTTTAAATGCCTTATATTATTGGTGTTACAAGTGTAACAACCTGATGATATTCAAATACTTTTATTTTTTTTTAATCCTCACCTGAGGACACCTTTCCATTTTTTGTTCAGATAGAGTGGGAGGGAGAGAGCGAGAGAAACATCGACGTGAAAGGGACATATCGAGGGGTTGCCACCCGCACAACCCAACCAGGGCTGGGGACAAACTGCAACCCAGGTACATGCCCTTAGTAAAAACCGAACCCAAGTCTCTCTGGACCGCAGACCGACGCTCTAACTGCTGAGCCAAACCGGCCAGGGTTTCAAATACTTCTTAATGGATGGAAAAGAAATAATTATATAGTTAGTTTGATATTCAGCTGTGTAATACTTAATATAGTTAACATAAAAGTGAGAAAGACAATCATGAACACATACATAATGGTCCATTAAGTTGGGCTTTTTTTTAATTTCTGAGAGTGATAGAGATGAATCCCAGAAAGTAAGGAAGAAAATTTAAGTATTTTTAAAATATATGATCTGAATTAATTTATGCCTTTTTTTTTTTTTTTAATCCTCATCCGAGGACATTTTTCCATTTTTTGTACAGACAGAGTGGGAGGGAGAGAGAGGAAGAGAGAGAGAGGGAAACATCGATGTGAAAGGGACACATCGAGTGGCTGCCACCCGCACGACCAACCAGGGCCGGGGACAAACTGCAACCGAGGTACGTGCCCTTAGCGGGAACCGAACCCGGGTCTCTCTGGTCCGCAGGCGGACGCTCTAACGAGTTTTCTCTCGTTATACTTAAACATTAGTTTTATAGCTAAGGATATCATCATAAGAGTAAGACATGATTTTAATTCATTGCAATTAACATATATTTGTTATTTTAATTTGTACTTTATGCTGATTTAGAATTTGAGTAGTATTTATTTTATGAATCCCTTAAGATATTTGTTACTGGCAGTGTCAAGCAATGACAGTTGTGTATTGTGCATTATAGCTTAGGAAAAGAGGCATAGATTTGTTAAGTTAATTACTGGAAGGGGGAGTTTATTAACTATTACTGTGTTAACAAATACCCCAAAATCCATGTCTTAAGAATAACACCAACACTTATTATATTTCACAATTCTGTGGTTTTGCCTTGACTAGGTGGTTCTTGTCATATAGGTTGTGGGCTGAATCATCTGGGGATTCAGCTGAACTAGAGGATAGCTCACTTGAACATATGTTGTACCTTGGTAGGAATGGCTAAAAGGCTGGACTCAGCTGGAATGTTGAGACAGCTTGGACTCTGTCTTTTTCTTCATGCAGTCTTAGAACTTCTCTACAATACCCCTCCATGTGGTCTCTGTAGCAAGGGAAGTGGACTTCTTACATGTTGCTCAGAGGTCCAGAACAAAAGCAGAATCTGTTCTACCTTTTTTAAGTCTTAGGTCTTGAACTGACACAGCAGCATTTCTCCATTATTTCAGTTAAAGCAACTAACAGAGCCAGACCATGTTCACTGTGAGAACAAACACAAGGGCTTGAATACCAGAAGGTGAGGTCCACTAGGGGTCATCTTTAGAGACCAACTACCATAGGGGATTATGCTTGTTCTCCCACAGCTTCTTCTAGACTGGTGGTTGAAGGAGTAGATGGTTCTATAGCATACGACAATATCTTTAGTGGCTTTCTGTGTTACAGATGTAAATTTACAATACTCATTCACTTTCTTCTTTCAGTTTTTTACTGGGTAAGAAAAGTGATGTAAATTTTTGAATCTTCATGGTCTTTTTGTTAATGTAATTGATTTTGGAGTTTGGATGATTTTAGTAATCTTATTAATCTGGCCTAGGATATAGGCTATAAAAATTTTAAAGGGCAGTGATTTCTACCTGTCACAGTAGTTTTTGTATAATAAATGCATGATGATGATGATAAATTCCTGACAAATAATTATTCTTTTTTATGAGTAAATTTTTTTTTGCTTAGAAAAGTAACACATGCATATTTTAAATTATTCAAATATAATAGAAGAGTATGAGTCAGTAAATGAAATTTCACTTCTCTTCCTCCCTCCCTGCAATGAGGTCACTTCATTTAACAGTTTAGTATATATTTTTCCACCATTTTTTCCCTTGTTTACACTAGATATTGTCAAGCATGCTCCTCTAATGTGTGTTACATCAAATTTTGAATGGGGTCCCAAGTCCTTCCCTAGCCCTTAGACCTGTTGTGATCTAGCCCAGGATACCTCTCGAGTTTGTCCTCTGTCATCTCTCTTTCACTTACTCTGCTTCAACTGCCCCAGTCTTGCTGTTTCACAGGCATCTCTGATACGCTCTTGGCTTAGCGCCTCTGTGTTTGCTGTTTCTTCTGCTTGGCAAACCCTTTACTCGGGTAGTCACACAGTTCTCTCTCTTCAATCAAATTTTATTAGTTTTGATTAGTTCCCAATTATAAGCAATAATAAATAAGTATATTTTTATTTTTTCTCTTCTCTTTCACTGACTTTAGTCAATAATATTGTTTTTCTTAGTATTAACTTTGTTCTGATAAATATAACTACATTTCTGTTACTCGATTTTTCAGCTTTAAATATAACATACTTTGACTTACAGCTATTACAGATTAGGTACTCATCATACTTTCTTTCAACATTCTTTTTTTATTTTCCCCCCATTTTTTGTTCATTGGATCAGTTTTAATTTTTAGACCATATGGCATTTCCATATAGTTTGTCATTCTATTCTTCACAAATGTTTCACTTTAGTTATACTGTTAAATATATGTAGTGCTTACTACCAATTCTTTTGGATGATTTTCAGGAGAAAAAGGGAAAATACTAAGTTATGGATCCCTGTTGATCATGGAATTCCCATAAACTTTTGATCTGGGCTTGTTAATTCTTCCTAATAGAGAATACTCATACATCTAGGCTGAACTTGGAAAAAAAGTACCAAGTTTTAAGTCCTGAACCAAAGAGAGAAAAGGTTAAATTTAATTTTTCTTTTAGTACTCTAGAGATGTGGCATAGTTTTACATTTTTAAATTTGTTGATATTTTTAATGCCATCACTTTTTATAAAGGATGTGAAAAGACTCAGAAAAAGGAAGAAGAAACTTAAACATAAGAATTTACATGTTTGTTTTAATTGGGCATCAGATTTAGTTGAGCTTTCTTGAAACCATGACAGTGAAACAAGTAATAAGTTACAGTACTTAACTCTCATGTAATAAACAAGGAAGCATATCTTTTTTAGAGAAGATTTTTTTTATTTAAAAAAATCAATGTGTATAGAATTGGAAATATTGTTTGAGGTTACATAAGATGTTCCCCAAAACACTTAGATGGATTTGTAATAGATAAGGCATAGCATTTAATTACAGTATTCATGATGAAGGACTAAATATGATGACGTCCAAATGTGTGTTCTAGTTTGTCTAATGTAGTGGTTCTCAGCTTTTTATTTTTGCCTCAATACTTGGATAATGTTGACATTTGAGACATATTCCCATCAGTAATAGTGGCTCATAGAGAACTGCTGCACAGAAATACTAAGTGTTTTATAGTGTACTCACTATAACTCTGCTCTCTCTCTACTGACTGGTAATTAGATAACACAGCTGGATTAGAACTGCTGGTTTAATGTAATTCAGAAATGGGAGATGGGGAAGGGAGGACGAGGAAGCTTAATATTTGTTGAATGTCTGTTGTGTTCCAAGTTTTGGACTAGGTGTTTTATACACAGTATTCCATGTAATCATTACAAGGGTCTTGTATTTATATATTTTTTGTATTTGTATTTATATTTTTAGATGAGGAAGCTGAGGTTCAGAATAAAAGTAATTTTGCCAGTCTTATAGCTGTTAAGTGGTAGAGCTAGGAATTCAGAACCATGTCTGTCTTATTCCAAAGTCTGTCCCTTTCCCAAGCCTTTGAAGAGTATGTGGTTAAACA
This sequence comes from Molossus molossus, assembly GCF_014108415.1. Taxonomy (NCBI): domain Eukaryota; kingdom Metazoa; phylum Chordata; class Mammalia; order Chiroptera; family Molossidae; genus Molossus; species Molossus molossus. Next base: position 57,298,545 of record NW_023425345.1, on the reverse strand, counting down.
TGTCTTTTCATGTACTGAATGTTTTTTGATCATCTACTCTGCTGGGCACTAAGAATATATGAATTTAATATAATTTTGATCCTCAAAGAACTCTTAGTTAATGAGACAGATGCCTCAGTCAGATTGAAGTAAGTTAAGAGACATAATTTTAGGGAAGTGAAACTGATAGAATACCTGATACATCTGAAGGTCTTGATAGGAAATTTAGATAATTAGGGAAGCGTTTTGGTTGAATAGGCAGTAGTTTTTATTTTATTTTGCTAAAAAAAATAAAAAAGAAACTAAGCAAAAGGTGGGGAAAGATAGTACCAATTAAAGCAAAAAGTTGGGTAGGAGAGGAAAAGTTATTATGGTTTACTACATGATTTTGCTGGGAATACTCATATATTTATAATAATATAAATATCAAATGTTTTAGAACCAAAATTACAATAGATTTCTTGAGAGGAAAGAATAGGAAAGGTGCATACTTGTGATGGAGCATGGAGAGGGAAGACAGAAATTCTCATTTTGCAAACTGAGGGGTTTGAGAAGATAATGCCTAAAACTGAAAAATCAAAAAGTTGCAATTCATGCTCTTATTTTAAGATGTAGAGGTAAATATCAAAATAATGGACTAAAAGATGACCGGTCCGCAGGTCAAGCAATGAGGACTCTAGAGGGGGAGTGAGGATGAGGAGGGACAAGAGACAGAGAAATGGAGACAAGACAGGGCTCTCTCTTTATTCTGGGGAGATCCACATTATATATAGGGCAAGAAGCAGAAAAACAAGAACATTTGTTGCCAAGCATAAGTTTGTGGTAACCACCCCTAAGCAATTTCAAGTAAATATCACAGGTGGAACAAAAGATAAACAGCATAACTGGCTGAGTAAATGGTTACTTAAAGGAATGCAGAAACATTGTGTACAGAGATATCCTGCCTTGGGGCAGGAGATGGCAGAGCAGATTTTAACAAAATGGATGCCATGCAAATAGTCTCCCACAAAAAGGGTGAAAATAGTGTGGGGAGTAAGGCAGAGAATTGCTTTATTACCGCAAACTTTGCGAAATTATTTGACTCTAAAAATGTACATGCATAATGATAGAAAGAAAATTTTTTGAATTTATGAATTTTTTGAATTTATTAAAAAGACAGGTATTTTATTATTTGTTTTGAAATGCCTAGGAATAAACAGGGTTTCATTATTCTCTCCTATTATGAATTAGTATAAATAAGTTTTTCAAAGACTTTAATCTTTTAATACATCCTTTGTGGCTGAAAGATCAAGGGTAGGTCATATGTACGCCTAACCGATGGACATGGACAACAAAGCTGGGGATGGGGTGGGGGAGATGGGGAGGAGGGTGTCAATGGGAAATAAAGGAGAAACATCTGTAACAAAAATAAATTAATAAAAAAAGAATAGGTCAAGATCTTTAAATGCAAAACATTGAAAGGCTGATGAAAAATGCATATTAAAAAGGAAAACTATAAATATGTTAATTAAAAGGTGTATATATTTAATATATATCAAATATATACACACTAATTAAAATATTTTGTGACGATAAATAATTTTATTTTAAAGTTAAGGGGAGAAGTTTCATAAATCATCCATGATTGAGTAATGTTATATTGGCTTCTCCTATGATATATATAAATTAATTTTCTAAGTATATTTGGTAGGAACTTAGAAATTTTTATTGTCCGACTTTTTTTTTTTTTTTAACTCTATCAGGATGTAGATATGATGGATCAGAATGGAATGACACCTTTAATGTGGGCAGCTTATAGAACACATAGGTATGTAACCATTATAAAATACTTATTCACATCATTTTCAACATAATCAAATATAAAATAGGTGACAAGAAAAAGCAGTTAATGTTATACTTACTAATATTTAAATTTTTTATTATGGGTACATAGTATATAACATAAATTGCCTCTTTGGATGTTTGAATCTCTATGCTTACCTTTACCTAATTGTAGTACCTTAATCTATTTTCTTTCAACATTTTCTAAGAAGAAGAGGATGTATTCTCTTTTAAAAATGTAACTAAAAATTTTATGTTATTTGCGTATTGGCAAGTTTAATATATTAGCAAGTTGCCTTAAATTATTTTTGGATCAATTCAACTTTAAATTTAAAAATATAATTGTTTAATTATATAGATATTAAAGACATAATTCCAGGGTCAAAAAAAGAAAATATCAGGACCAAGTATGCCCTCTCTTGGAACTATATTTTATATGGTGTTACACATACTTAATACTTCATATTAAAATGTTGTCTAATTAGTGATTATAAAGTTGTTGAGTATAGGTTAGATTAGAAGTGTTCCAAGATGGAATGTGAATACAACCACAGTCAGTTTAGTATCTGTAATGATTTCTATAATTGAAATTAGGGTCGTTGTTGTTGTTGTTTTTTTTTCCTTTTCAGTGTGGATCCAACTAGATTGCTTTTAACATTCAATGTTTCAGTTAACCTTGGTGACAAGTATCACAAAAACACTGCTTTGCATTGGGCAGTACTAGCAGGGAATACCACAGTCATTAGTCTTCTTCTGGAAGCTGGAGCTAATGTTGATGCCCAGAATATCAAGGTAAAAATATTCTATATTTATTATGTTATGTAAAATGTGATTACTAGGCAGTAAATTTCTCAATACAACAGGTTTTTTTCACAGACTGTCAAATATGAAAAAAACTTCTAAGCTCAACTATTTGCCTCCATGGAAGAATTCTTTTTTGAAGGACTGGTTTATTTACTGTCATCTTTTGGTATTGAAATAATTTTCAGATTTTATGGTCTTCATTAGTGAGTTCTTTTTTACTTTTGGAAGTTAAATGATGTAATATGTATTTTTATAGCTGAAGGGAATAGTTTTTTGGTTTCTTTAAGAAGATCATTACAGAGAATCACAGGTTTGTCATTAAACCTGTCATTTGGTGTGTCATTTGATGTTATTTTTTTAGAGGTCAGGACCTTTAAATTTGATAAACACCTTTATGATGTTTATACGGGAACCTCTCTCCTCTAAATGGTGGACTAATCCAGGAAAAGTATACAAAATTATCTAAGCAAAACTCAATTACCATTTATACACTGAGAAATTTGTAAATATTTTATGAATACTTGTAAGAATATTCTATTGGTAGTCTTCAATTTTGGGCAACCATTCTCATTTTTAAAATTTAAGGATCTACTTCATCTTTCAGCAACAGATTTTTCTGTGAAATGACTTTAAACTTTTAAACATCATCTTTTAATAATGTGCATTCATAAATAACTGTGTCAATGACAAATGTTCTTTAATTTTTACTATAAACCATAATATTTTCTGAGTCATGTTTGTAAATTTCCAATGTATATGTGATAATTAAATATGAAAGGGGTTCAAGCCACATAATAATTGGCAATCAAAAAGTATGTTATTTTCTGCTGGATCAGGGCATTTATTTATGATTCAATGTTAATTCTTTTTCTATTGGATTACTCTAAAAAGTGAAGCTTAAACTACTAAAATGAAGTAGCTTAGACTAGTTATAAGGAGCCTAATTTAGTTAATATAATCAATATTTAGAAATGATCTAAAAATATTTAGTTAAAAGTAAATATCAAATATCTTATTGAAAACTAAGAAGTTGAAAAAAACATATATTTTCTTTCTCTCTCTCTCTCTCTGTCTCTGTGTCTCCCTCTTTAAATATAAATTCTTCTTGCTCCTACCCAAAGTGATGAGAGTGGTCTTATCTGTGAGTTAACATACCATACATAGTGTCTGATACGTGATGGGCACTCTTAAATATTTGTTGACTGACTGAATGAAGATTTGTATAGTCTTGAGCTTTACTTCTAAGTAGTTTTCATGACTTGGGTAGTATACCTCCCTGCTACTCTGAAAGTATAGGGAGAAATTTTTGCTGTTCCAAACATTTTAAAATAGGAGACTCTGAAAGTTTCATAGCACTGTAATTAGTAAGTTAGGGTCTAAGGCCTAAAGTATAAGGAAGGAGGAGTTTGACCAAATCTGACCAATATCCCTATAAGACAAAATCAGTGAGATCACCTTATATTTTATAACCTGAATTGCTTTAGAGTGCTTTTTTTCTTTTCTTTGCTACCAGTCACCCATTCCTAAAGTGATCATGCCCCAGGAATATATTTCAAGATATTTAGTGTTATTTTATTCAAAAGATAGAAGCAAGTTTTAATATGGCAAGTAGTGAGTCTTCATAGACTCTGCCAATATGTTAAAATTGCAGTAATACCAAATAATTATGACAAGATGTCTACACCATTCTGGAACTTGAAACTAGCAGAGTATATATTTTGAATATTTAAAAACATCTTTTCTATCCATGTAAAATTTTAAATAACTTTGATTATGATTTTTAAGTATTTGAGGTGTGGTTTGTAAATTTAAAGTCTTTTCAAATAAGCGGTGAACAGTTGTGCTCCACCCTAACCATTGCATAGACTTTTGATTAGCTTTAGTAAGAAAAATAATCTGTAATGAATTTAGACAAAAAGTAATGGTAAGAGAAGAGATATTTGGAAAGATTTAAATGGTTTGAGCTTTATTTATTTATTCATTTATTTATCCTCACCCGAGGACATTTTTCAATATTTTGTTCAGATAGAGTGGGAGGGAGAGAGAGAGAGAGAAACATCAACATGAAAGGGACACATCGAGTGGTCGCCACCCACACGACCCAATCAGGGCCAGGGACAAACTGCAACTAAAGTACATGCCCTTATCGAGAACCGAACCCAGGTCTCTCCAGACCACAGGCCAACGCTCTAACTGCTGAGCCAAACTGGCCAGGGCGAGCTTTATATTTTTAATGTTTTCTAGTTCAGACACATGAATTATTTGGTATCAAGATAGGGATAAACTGGTGAATCTAGTTCAATATTTAAGCTAATTATTGTGCTTATAGAACTTTTATTTAAATTCATGGTATATATATTTTTTAGTCACTTTCTTTTTATGAATATTTCAGTTTTATCTGATGTATAATTAGGGTTATCTATTGACAAAAATATTTTAAATGTAATTAATTCCCTGGTAGCTTCTGGAGTGACATTATTTTTAAAGAAAGTCTAAGCATTTGTTTCAGTTGCTCAGGGAACATTGATACTTTCTGAGTAAAAATAATCATTTTATCCACACTGGTGGAAAAGTAGATTTTTGTTTTAAAGTGCACTTTTTATGTAATTAAAATGATAAAGTAAGCATCAGATGCTTTTTCTACTGGAATCTGGCATTCCTAATATGATGAAGCTCAGCTACCACCTTCTAATGGAAATCATTTATTAATTCATTCAACAGTGTTCGGTAATGGGAAGTGGCAGTATTTAAGACAGATGAAGTCCCTCTTCTTTCAGAATTTACATTGTGCTGAGAGAATAAATAGTAGTAAATTAAACGCACATGCACACATAGGCAAATGTGGTAGAGTGATGAGGGCTGAGGGGGCCACATCGTGTGAGAGTGATTTGTGAATTACTTTGAGGAGATGACATTTGCTTTGAGATTTGCCAGATGAGATGGAATACATTATGCAGAGATGTGTGGGGAAAAATTTACCATCTAGAGCAGTGGTTCTCAACCTTCCTAATGCCGCGACCCTTTAATACAGTTCATGTTGTGGTGACCCCCAACTATAAAATTATTTTCGTTGCTACTTAATAACTATAATTTAGCTACTGTTACGTCTTAGGCTTGTTTGACCCCCAAAGGGGTCATAACCCACAGGTTGAGAACTGCTGATCTAGAGGAACCTGCAAGTACAAGGCTCAGGGGTAATGAATAAACCAGGAATAAGCTTGTTAGGGGTGCAGAAATGATAGCCTGGGCCTATAGCGGTGAACAAGGAAGTGAAGCCACTGACAGAAGCCAGTGCCAGATCATGCAGGGCCATGATAAGGAGCTTTAATTATACGTATTCTCAATCATGAGAAACATTTGGAAGGATTTATGTAGGCTGGCTATATAATCTTTGTGTTTTAAATATTTTTGAAAGATTACTTTGGTTGCTGTATGAAGGATGCATTAAAGAATTAAGAAAATGGAAGGGACAGAAGAACATCAGTAAGGTTATTGCAGTAAAAGTGGGGCAAGTGATGATTTAGTTTAGTTTGTTACTGTAGGAGTAGAGATGGAGAGAAATGGATTGATTTGGAAATGATAGTTAATGTAGAGATGAGATGAAGGTGAAAGAAAACAACATTGATTACTTATGTTTTGGTTTGAATAACTGAATGTCTTATGATATATATTGAGGTTGTGAAGACTGAAGGAAAACTTTTCTGGGGTGAAGGTGTAGGAATTGTTTCTGCAAATATGTAATTTGAGGTGGTGCCTTTAAGCTATGTGGAATGCCAAGCTAATTAAGTTAACTTAAATTGCTGCAAATTTTGAAAGGGAAAAATTTATTGATTAAAAAAATCAGCTAAGATTCTTTGTCCAGGAATTTGACAAATAAAGTTGATTTATATCTGTGTATTTTTACATTTTTTATTTCAAATCTTAAGGGAGAATTTGGTACTAATCATGAATTACGACAAAAAGATGTGGCCTGCAAATCTGGATATGGCTTTAATAGCCAGTAAAAGTTACATTCTTCAAAGAATATGAAAAATTATACTTTGTGTTTTAATAGTTATATAACTTTCAGTTGATCCTCTTCTAAAATGGCTATTTCCTAAATAAGGTGAAGCTTAAGTTTCTTGGAAATCTGTCTTTATGTTAACTAGGTATTTACCCTTGTAAATTAGTTATTTGAGTAAGGAATTCAATTATTTTAATATATGAACAAATTCTTTTATCAAAAGAAGACAGAACTTGTTTTGGATACAATTAATATTAAGTGGTAGGTAACTTGGAAATGGCTATTTTGATCCTTAGGAAGATTAGAAAAGGCCATATACCCCAGATTAGATGTTCTTAATTTGGAACTCACCGTGGATCGTGGTTAGGGGTGGAGCCATGGACCTCTGAAATTGTTATTAAAAAGTTATGTTTCAGCATTTTCTAGGAAGAATGCCAATGGCTTTCATCTGATGACTCAAAAAAATTTAAGAACCCTAGATAATAGATAAAAGAATTTAGGAATCTAGATAATAGTTACATAGAATAATTTGAATTTAGTAACAATAGGAGGTAGTGATTTGGGAATACTAAGAATTTTTTTAAATGACCTATGTAGTTATCCTTTTTTATGGTAACACCTCATTTGTAAATTAAAAAAATATATTTTACCTTCTTGCACATATTTTTGGTAATGCAGATAAATACAGATGAATTGAGTATTGAGGAAATAATTTCTGAGTGATGCCCAAGAATTTGTAATTTTTTCTTTCTAAAATTATCAAAGGACATAATTTTTAGCTTATGAAGAATATAAAATTACTGAGCTTTGTTGGAAGACTCATATATAGTTTCTGGAAATGAGGTAAGAAACTGTTTTCAGAAAATAGTTTTCATTACCTCATAAGTACCTGACCTAGATGGTCTCCAAGGAAGAATTTCCTTCATTTTAATAATGAAATTCAACCTCACTTAGGCAAAATATGATCTTCTACCCTCCACCTTCTATAATGTTTATCTCACCAAAATCCTTGAAGAATTTCTTGTATTATCACATCGTCCATAAATACTCCATGATTCTTGTTGTTACTGCTGATGTTACTATTGTTTACTATTTTAGCTAACACATGGAGTGATCAAATATAGACTTGATTTGGAGTCCTGGTTTTAATACAGTTCTTTAAATTAACTGCTTGTTTATTTTACCAGCTGAATAAAAGAACTATATAAAAGCAGTCAGTTGACTAGAGGAGTAGTTGAAAGATTATTCTTAAAGCTCCCTCCATCTTTTTATCTAGGCAATCCCTAGGTGTCACATGGCCCTCTAGTGGAAGGGATGCTCAGCTGGACCGAGGCAACTGCAGAATATTCTCTGGGAGTTGTTACCCAAGGGATTGCTTTTATTCAGGTAATCTTTATAGTTTGGATTAATTAGCTGGTTCTAACAACTTAGGTGATAGATTCTTTCAATAGGTAAGGAGATATTTTAAAGTAAATATTCCTATTTGTGGAAGACCCACCTAGATTAGTCTATTCCTAATTAAATACTGTTGATCTTTTTATTAAAGGATTGGTTGGGCTTTTTTTGTTTCGTTATTGTAGTGGTAATATAGTTTGTTGCTATTGGTGGTAGTGGTGTGTTTGTTTATTGCTTGCTTCTTTTTATTTTTCAGGTTTTTAAAAAAATAAACTGTACTTCATACTTGATAAATAATCATCCCTCTTAAGTAAGGCACCCCAAGGCTTCTTATTCCTTTATTTTCATCCAGTTTTTTAAATTAAAATTTTAGTTGTTTTTTGTAAGTAATTTTGAATATTCATTCATACATTCCTGAAATTTCGGCAAACAAAATATTTAATTTCATTTTTATACTTAAAGAACTAGATAAATAATGGAGAATATTAAATAGAATAGATATGTAGGTGTATGACTAATTTAAAGCACAATAAGATTTTAAATTAATGCAGACAAAAGGAAGCATAGATATAGAATTAGGAATGCTATTTCTTGTTTCTTCTTTTAAAACATTTTAATTACGTTTCCATATATACCTTGGCTTTCTTTTTGTTGAGATAAAAGGAAGCTACAAATTCATAACTTGAGTCTCACTTTTTTTTTTTGTCACTGCTCTTATTCTCTTTGGAAATTTCTATGGGTGAATGAATTTAAGGTGGTCAAGAATGGCAGTACAACAGTAGTAGAAGTATAAGTTGATTTTTTTTTCATTCCTGTTCTCATCTTCAGACTTTTGTCATCATTGAAATTAAACCGAAAGAGTTCTGAGAATTTGATATATCAGGATGTTATGTTGCAATAACTATTACTAATGAAACCTTTAAAAAATATGAAATAACTGATAAACTTTATGATAGCCTCTGATCCAGCAGGTGCTAAAATACCTACTTTTTGATTTGCTCTCTAATATAAGTCAGGTGCTAGAAAAAATAGAATCTGTATGAATAAATACATGTGATTGCACTTTGAATGGGAAAGCATACTAAGTAATATTTAAGGATTTATATTCTTCTAATAATTGACTGCCCAGTGTAAAAACAGTAATGAACTAAGAGTGCAGTCAATTTCTTTTTATGGAAGGGCTTTAAAAGTTAGTAACTAAAATATTTTGCTTTTATTTTTAATATGAATATCTTCCACTTACATTATCAGGGTGAATCAGCACTGGATTTGGCAAAGCAGAGAAAAAATGTCTGGATGATCAACCATTTGCAAGAGGCAAGGCAAGCAAAAGGATATGATAATCCATCTTTCCTTAGAAAGCTGAAAGCTGATAAGGTAAATTCATGACCGAAGATTTTCAAATATAGTCTTTTTAAGTAAGATTCATAAGCACAATTTCTTTTCATGAGCATTTACAGCCTTTAATTTTGTCATTGGCCAATGTATTTTTAAAAATATTTCACCCAGGATACAATGAAGGTAGATAGCAAAGTATCTCAGGGTTCTACCTACTTGGCTGATGATCTGTTTGTGTTATAATTAAGAAGGGTATATGTGAAATTGTTTAAATCTCCATAGTCTCTTAACATAAATTTTAGTTCATTGATTCAGCTGGCCTTTGTTAAGTAATAGAGAGATAAAAGTTTTTTGTTTAAGTGCATTTGTTAATATGATAATCAATTATAAAAAAATCTTAGTTTTAATATCTTTTTCAGCTGCTCACAACTCTCTCTACCTCTTATTAAGTTAAGCTTTTCATTCTTTTGTGATATGTTGCAACATTTTTTTAAAGAGAGGAAACATATTTTTCACTTCTCTATAAAAATCCCATTTTAGATCTTTCATATACTTTCAATTATAAACTGTGTGACTTTTGCTCAATTGCCTATATGATTTCAAAACAGAACATTTTTCAAAAGAGTTGGTATTCCTTAAAATTTCCCTTAAAAGGGAAAAAAATAGCTGACTGACAATTTTTATATACCTAAATAATTGACAAGATATTTGCTCACTTGTCAGTAATCACAACTTGAATGGCATTAAGGACTGAGTATTATTTTATGTATTTCTTCTTCAGGTTGTTCCAGTAGTAAAACTATTTTCTTAACGTTAACATTGATCTGTCTGTTATCAGAACAAAGTGACAAGTTTTGAATAAAGGGAAATACATTTGAAAGCATGCCTCATTTACTTGTAGTTTAGACTTCCTTCATGAGCTGAAAAGCATACTAATGTGTATATAAAGTTTATAAACTTGCCTATTTTCTATGCCATGATTGAGAATACAGTCGTCCCTCCCCAGTTTATGCTTTGACTTTCACATCTTCCCTCTATCACTTTTTTTCAAAGATATTCATTAAAAAGTTGATACGAGCCCTGGCCAGTTGGCTCAGCGGTTGAGCATCAGCCTGTGGACCAGAGAGTCCCGGGTTTGGTTCCTGCTAGGAGCACATACCACAAAAAAAAAAAAAAGTTGATACGAGCCCTGGCCGGTTTGGTTCAGCGGTTAGAGCATCAGCCTGTGGTCTAGAGAGACCTGGGTTCTGTTCCCACTAAGGGCATGTACCTCAGTTGCATTTTGTCTTTGGCCCTGGTTGGTCGTGCGGGTGGCAGCCACCCGATGTGTCCCTTTCACGTCAATGTTTCTGTCTCTCTCTCTTTCTCTCCCTCCCTCCCACACTGTCTGAACAAAAAAATGGAAAAATGTCCTCGGGTGAGGATAAAAAAAAAAAAAAGTTGATCGAGACAGTGAAAATGATACAGCACTCTTTGTTGTCTGAGTCAATTATACACCCCTGTATTACAATTAAAAGTAAAATTACTGTACATATGGACTGTAGGCCTATGTATTTGAGCACCCCAGGAATCTTTCAACATGAGGTGTAACTGCTAGAGTCTGGAACTGATTAACCACGATAAACGAGGGACAACTGTAATGAACAGTTTTTGCAAGTTACATTAACTCTTTAGTTTTTCTATTAGATATGATATAAAATGGTTTATTATGTTCTTTGGTGTTGCTCTGTCCTTCGTAATAATTAGGCTCATAATACAAGTATCTTGTATTACTTTGGTATGTCCCATAGTCTGTGCTTTCATTTGTTTAGTGTCACTATTGTAAAGATTTTTAAAAATATATTGTCAGATGAAAATGACATTGTAAATTCTAGATATTCATTAACATTTAGAGTTACTTATTATAGCAGTAATTAACTATATATCAGGTTTGTGTGTCTGGATATGATTTGTTTTAAAAAAATTTCATTAAAAAGTTTAGCACATTTTTATTAACATTTATATTATTATCATGATTAGTTCAGAAGTCGAATATTCCTGTGTTTTTTGGTTTGTTATTTTGCATTAGCTTTAAATATATTACCTTTTTTTAAAAAGGTTACTAGATAAAAAATATGTGATAGGGGCTTTGTGGAATTAAGTACTTATAATTTTGTAGACTGTCCATTTTTCATCTCAAATTAGAGAAATTTGAATCATGAACATGATTTGCTAGTTTGTGAAATAGTCTATATTTAAAACTAAACAAGAAGACTAATACCTAGGACTCAATAGTATATACCAAAAATAAGTCATCTCAAAAGGAAAAAAAAAATTGGGGCAGTGCTAATAGACAATTAGATATGGAAGGAATTTTGATTTTAGAAAACTAAGAACTTTTGGGTTTTGAAGGTGAGAAAATTTTAGATAGGCAGATTTATGGTTAAAAGAGTGTTAACTTGATTAATGAGAAGTTAGATGGAAGTCTCTAAGCTAGGATTTCTCCACATTTAAAAACCCATGATACCTTTGTTAACAGTGGAAATCTCACAATATCTTCCTTTTTAATGTTGTTTATTGACTATGTGAAAATAAATCTGGGATCATGGAGTAGTACATGTACGTTTCCCTATTCCTCCCTGCTAAGTACAACTGAAAAACCTGGATGTTATTTACAAAACGAATGGAAGTTCAGGCCCCAAAGAATTACATGGTGTTGAGTTCCCTGTGTTATTTGTTTGCTTACTTGCTTACTTGCTTGGTTTGGCGTGGGGTTTTTTTTTTGCCTCATATGTCCTAGAAGTGGACCTGACAAAGCCAACAATGTAGAATCAGGAATGGGTGCAGACAGAAAAGGCTGCAACAAAAAAGTCTGTTCTCTAGTCAAAGGACCACAAAAAAAGGCAACTTAACAAAATAGAAACTTTTAGAAAATAACTTTCTACTGTAGCCAAACACTACAGAAAACACTGTGGCTCCACCCTGAGTCACACCAGCGAAGGCCTGGACATCTACCCTCTCCAGGCTATAATGAAGTACTCTAACTTCAAAGATGGTATCAGAGAAGTTTGAGTAAAGGGTTGGGACTTTCTTTCCCAGTGGCTATGAATGAGGTTCTGTCCCCTGCTGTATCAGGGGAGAACACACAGGTAATAGTAATGAGGCACTCCTAACCCTCCCAGCCAGGGAGGTATCAGTAGAGACATGGTGGAGAGCTAGAAGTCACAGCTTTGCTGAACAGTAATGAGGAGCCCTGTCCTTAGGTGTTAGTGGAGGCCAAGTGGGAATCCTGGACTTCCATCCCACCTGGCAGGAATTAGAAAGTATTTCACTGCCCTCCTAAGCTACATCAGAGGAATTAATGTAAAAGAAAAGATTTAAATAAGATCCAGTATCTCACAATACCCAAAATGTCCAGGTTTCGAAAGGAAATCAATCATCATTCTAAGAACCAAGATCTGAGACAATGAAAAGAGAGTCAGCAGATGCCAACACTATGAGAGATAATAGAATTATCTGATGAAAGATTTTAAAGCAGCTATCATAAAAAGGCTTCACTGAGTGATTATGAACATGTTTGAAACAAATGAAAAGTAGGGTTGCAGCAAAGAAATAGAAATAGAGTATAAAGAAAAAACAAATAAAAATTTTAAGCCTGAAAATTACAGTAACCAAAATTTTAAAAACTCATTGGATGGGCTCAATAGCTAGGAGACAAGAAAAAATTAGTGACCTTGAAGATGGAACAATAAAAATTACCCATTTTGAACAGCAAAAGGAAATAAACTAAAAAGAAAATGGACAGAGGGTTAGGGACCTGTGGTTATAACAGAATATCCAACATTAATATGATTGGAGCCCCAGAAGAAGAGAGAGAGGGTGAAACTGAAAAAGTACTCAAAGATACAATGGTCAAAAAATTCTCCAAATTTTGCAAAAGACAAAACTATGGATTAAGAAACAGAATGAATCCTAAACAGAATAAACTCAAAGAAATCCTTACCAAACACATACTCGAACTTCTGGGAAAATAAAAATCTTGAAATCCCTTTACTAATGGGGATAAGACAATTCAAAGGACTGGATTTCTCATCAGAAGCCACAGAGCCCAGAAGGAAGTGGCACATTTTCCAAGTGCTGATTGGAAAGAACTATCAACCCAACATCCCAAACCAGTGGAAAATATATTTCAGAAATAAAGGAGAAATCAACACATTTCCTCATACATTGCCGGTGGGAATGTAAAACAGTATAGCTTCTGGAGAAGAGTGTGGAAGTTTTGGGGTTTTTTTTTTTTTTTTAACTTAAGATGCAGTTATCATGCAACCCAGAAACTTCACTCTTAGTCATTTATCCTGTATGTGCATGTTTATAGCAGGTTTATTCATAATGGCCCAAAACTGGAAGCAACCCCAAAGCCCTTCAATGGGTAAATAGGTAAACAAACTGGGGTACATTCATACCCTGGAATACTCCTCAGAAATAAAAAGAAACGAACTAATGATACAAGCACTAACCTGGATGACTTTCCAGAGAATTATGTTAAGTGAAAACACCAATTATGTAAGGTTATATACATTTATATAAAAATCTTTTTTTTTTTTCTCCACATCTTTATTGTTGGATGTAAAATGTATTACAGATGTTCCACATTTTTCCCCCATTAACCCCCTCCTCCCCCCTCCCGCCCCCCTCCCACCTTTTCCCAAACTATTGTCCGTGTCCATTGGTTATGTATATAAGTTCTTTGGTTTATCTCTTCCCACCCCCCTAACCCCTTTCCCTTTGAGGTTTGTCAGTCTAGCAATGAATTTGTGCTTCTTAATCCCTTCACCTTTTTCACCCATTCCCCCAACCCCCTTCCCAACTGGCAACCAACAAAATGTTCTCTGTATCTATGAGAATGTTCCTGTTCTTCCTGTTCATTTTGTTTGTAGATTCCATTGTTGATAGATATGTATTCATTGCCATTTTGTTTGTTCATACATTTTATCTTTTTCTTTAAAAAGACCCTTCATCATTTCATATAATAACGGTTTGGTAGTGATGAACTCCTTTAACTTTTTCTTGTCTGGGAAAGTTTTTATATGTCCATCGATTCTAAATGACAGCTTTGCAGGATAGAGTAATTTTGGTTGTAGGTTCTTGGTTTTCATCACTCTGAATATTTCTTGCCACTCCCTTCTGTCCTGCAAAGTTTCTTTTGAGAAATCAGCTGACAGCCTAATGGGAACTCCCTTGTAGGTAACTAGCTGCCTTTCTCTTGCTGCTTTTAAAATTCTCTCTTTGTCTTGAACCTTTTGCATTTTGATGATGATGTGTCTTGGTGTGTGCCTCTTGGGGTTCATCTTGTTTGGGACTCTCTGTGCTTCCTGGACTTGTGTGTCTGTTTCCTTCACCAAGTTAGGAAAGTTTTCTGCCATTATTGTTTCAAACAGGTTTTCGATTTCTTGTTCTCTCTCTTCTCCTTCCGGCACCCCCAAGATGTGAATGTTGGCACACTTGAAGTTGTCCCAGAGGCTCCTTACACTATCCTCATTTTTTGGATTCTTTTTTCTTTTTGCTGTTCTGATTGGGCGTTTTTTGCTTCCTTATATTCCAAATCGATGGTTTGCTCCTTGGATTTACGTACTCTATTATTGAAGCTATGTAAATTATTCTTTATTTCAGTTAAAGCCTCCTTCGTTTCTAACTGTGCAGCGATCATTTCTGACTGGTCCTTTTTTATGCTCTTGAGGCCCTCACTGAGTTCATTGAACATCCTTATAAGCAGTATTTTGAACTCAGCATCTGTTAGGTTGCTTATCTCCATTTCACTTAGTTCTTTTCTTGGGGTTTTGTTCTGTTCTTTCATTTGGGACCTGTTTCTTTGTCTCCTCATTTTGGCTGCCTCCCTGTGTGTGTTTCTGTGTATTACTTAATGAGAGGTATAGGGCTCGCTGAGACCCAATGCTGCTCGTTTGAAAGAATTTAGGAAAAACCTGAAGCAGGATCCAAGACAGGCCAATCCTATGGTTAAGCAAGTGGCAACAGCT
The DNA here is from genome assembly GCF_014108415.1 of Molossus molossus. Lineage (NCBI taxonomy): Eukaryota > Metazoa > Chordata > Mammalia > Chiroptera > Molossidae > Molossus > Molossus molossus. The sequence goes on along the minus strand of NW_023425345.1, from coordinate 57,283,191 downwards.
TGGGTGGGCCTGAAAGTTGGGTGGGGCGGGGCTACCAGTGTGAGCCAGGTTGCTGGAGTCCCAGATATGGCGACTGTCTGCCGCCCCAGAGAAGGGCTCACCAAAGGAACAAAGGCCTCTTACAGCACGTTTGTCCCCGAGGAAGCCCCCTCTCCAGCTCTCGCTCCAGTGCCAAACAGCTCAGTTCTTCCCTGTATTTCTCTGGTGCCCCTGGAGCTGCCTCCCCTCCAAGCTTAGAGGGAGAGAGTCCGATAAGTCCGTGCGCGGGCCCTTTAAAGAGCTGCCTGTGGTTCCAGCCAGGTCAGCTTCCCTGAGCCTCAGTTTCCGCTGGTTTTTCCAGCCAGAAGTTATGGGGACTTCTCTTCCTGGCACTGGAAACCTGAGCGGGGCACCTGGTGTGGGACGGGGACCCCTCAGTCCTCAGGGAGAACCTTCCCAGCCTCGGGAGCCTCCTGATTTTTATCCGCCACACTTGGGTGTGGGACCAGCCTGTCGCGCCGCCGCCCCTCCTACCGGTCTGGATGTAGCTGCTTTTTTTTTTTTTTTTTAATTCCGTAGTTGTAGGACTTCCATTCAGCTTGATTTCAGGCGGTTTTGGATGATGGTTGTTCTGTAGTTTTGTTGTAACTTGGATGTGGTTGTGGGAGAATGCGATACTGCATTTCCCTACTCCGCCATCTTGACCGGAAGTCCATTTATATAAAAATCTTGACATAACAAAATTATAGAAATACAAAACAGATCAGTGTTTGCCTGAGGTTAATTATGAGGGTAATGGTAGGGTTGGAGGGAGGTTATTATGAAAGGACAACATGAGGAATCCTTATAGTGATGCAAATGTTCTGTATCTTAGCTGTATCGATGTCAATATCTTGGTTGTAGTATTGTATTACTGTTTTGCAAGATGTTTGTCATTGGGGATACCTAGTTAAAGGATACTTAAGATCTGTCTGTATTATTTATTACAACTGCATATGAATTACAGTTATTCCAAATAAAAAATGTAATGAAAAAATAGATTACCGCCCTGACTGCTTTGACTCCATGGTTAGAGCATAGGCTCGCAGACCAAAGAGGTGCAGGTTTGATTCCCGGTCAAGGGCACGTACCTCGTACCTCCGTTGCAGGTTTGATCCCTGGCCGGAGTTGGGGTCATCTAGGAGGCAATCAGTCAGTGTGTCTCTTTCACATCAATGTTCCTCTCTCTTTCTCCCTCCCTCCCACTCTATCTAAAAAAAAAATCAATGGGAAAATATCCTTGGGTGAGGATAAAAAAAATAGATTACTGAATTGTAGAAGCTAGGTGGTGGACATACAGATATTCAGTATAAAATTCTTTAGAATTTACTCTATATTTGAAAGTTTCCATAGTAAAATATAAGAGAAAATAGATTTTTTTATGTCTATAAAAGTAGAACATAACCATCACACCTTTATAATATATATGTTATATGTTATATGAGTTTGACAAAAACCTAGAAATCTCATGCATAGATATTTAACCAAGTAAAGTGAACTTATGCTACACAAAAACTGCATGTAAATGTTTATAGTGGCCTTATTCACAGTCATCAAAACTGGAAACAACTCTAATCCCTTAGCTGAGAAATGGATAAAAAACAAAACTGATAAATCCTGTAATGCATTGGTTCTCAACCTTCCTAATGCCACGACCCTTTAATACAGTTCTTCATGTTGTGGTGACCCCCAACCATAAAAGTATTTTCGCTGCTACTTCTTAACTTAATTTTGCTACTTTTATGTCTTAGGTGACCCCTGTGAAAGGGTTGTTCAACCCCCAAAGGGGTCTCGACCTACAGGTTGAGAACCTCTGCAGAATACTACTCAGCATTAAAAAGGAACTGACTACTGATTTACACAACAACGTGGATGAATGTCAAATGCATTTTTGAAGTGAAAGAAGCCAGACTTAAATGATTGCATTCAGCATTATTCCATTTGTATGACATTACTGCAAAGGAAAAAGTGTAGGGACAGAAATTAGATCAGTATTTACCAGGGGCTGGGACTGCGGTCACAGGGTATTTCCTGACTTTATATAACTGTTCTGTGTCTTGATTTTAATGCTAGTTACACAACTATGTATGTTAATCAAAACTCAGAGAACTATACAGAAAAGGTGAATTTTACTATATGTGAATTATATCTTATTTTTTGATAATGAAGAAATGTGGACATTGCTGAAGAAAAACAAGTATCTTGACTAAAAAGCCAAATTACAGAAAATTCTAGAAAAGACTTTTTCAAATGACACAGGTCTACTTTCTCTACCACCAGTAACCCCCTTACCTATACATTATTTCCTCTAGTTATAAATCTCTGATGTCTTGATATAAAATTCAAAATACTAGAGATGAAAAAAACAAATTGGAACGATTACTTATTTAATTACAACAAAATAAAACTTGAGTTGATATGTTTATTCATTAATTTAAGTTAAAATTAAATATGTAGTTCAGAAAATGAATTACAATAGTTGAATTGGGAAAGACATGGCTGTTTATATGAAAAAGTCTGTAGCTTTGTTACCCAGGATAACGCAAGACACTTGATAGAGTCATGTAAGTTTGTGATGGGGCTATTATGTAGAAGAGGCAATAGGCTACTTTATGTTGCTCTGAAGATAACTATTGTGGTTGATGCTACAAGGGAATAGATGGGTTTTATACTTAGAATGGACTTTCTAACAACCAGACAACTATAAAAATGAAAAAGAACTACCTCGGGAGGGAACTACTCGGCTTTGATATGTTTTCAGAGGCACATAATCTCAGAATTCTATGGATTCTGGTACCCTGTAGATTGTTTGATTTTGTTCTCCATCTCATTTTAAGGTTTTAAGGTGTTGTTTATATGTATCATTCAAAATGTCTTCTCCAGCCTAAGCATCCTCAGTTTTCTTATCTAATACAGTTCTTAGACCATCCATCATTCTGATTGTCCTTGGTCTCTAGTTATCAATGCCCCTGGTAAAATGGGGTGGGGTTTGTCATGAACTGTTTTCTAGCCTGTCCATGTGTTAGCAGGTGGTACTGCTCTCTTCTATATCTGACTATCTAGACACACTCCTATAACTTCTGTTCTCATTTTCACAGTTTTAACCAAGTACTTTTAAATTATTTATTGTCTGTTTCCTGAAGACAGAGAACAGCACCTTGAATAATACCTGCATATAGTAAGCATATTTGAATGAATGAATTTCACTATCTGTTGCATGTTTTCACAAAGGTATAACAGTGGTTCATATTGAGGTTACTTGAAACCTGCAGAACTTTCTTACTAATTGTTGTTGTTGTTTTCTGTACAGGAATTTCGGCAGAAAGTAATGCTAGGAACTCCTTTCCTCGTTATTTGGCTGGTTGGGTTTATAGCAGACCTAAATATTGATTCTTGGCTCATTAAAGGGCTTATGTATGGTGGTGTTTGGGCTACAGTACAGTTTCTTTCAAAGTAAGTATGTCATTTTTAACTATATTTTAACTATAAATGAAAGATTATAATTTGGATTCTGCTATATAAAATCAATGTTTTGTATGTTCAGAACATTGCCTTTATGTACCATGTTTGATCTTAATTTAATGTTAAAGAATTTTGGCAAATTTATATGTGAAATATTTAAGATTTTTAACATTGTTAAACTGATTCTAAAGGTGCTTTTGGTGACCATCTAGCATTAAGTTTTAAAGCAAATACAGTTTTAATCATTTCAATAAAAGTGGACTTGAGTTTGTTGAACTTTAAATGTAATATACATATTGCTTCTTTCTACGTAATATTAATGCTTGAGCTTACCTTTTCATACAAATTATATTTTCTTTAGTCATAGGCAATATGCAAGAAAGAGGTTTGATTTTAGCAGCAAGGTAAAGTCTAAGCATATGAAGTAAGCTCAGTTTTTATTATTATTTTCTCCTCCCTCTTCTTTCTTTAAACATTATGATAATTTTTTTTTGTCCTTAGATCCCATTGCCTTAAAGTTGCCCATCCAGCAAACCTAGGCAGGTGTCTGGGATCCAGAACTTCCCACCTAACTTCCATTCATTCCTTTAGTACTTTGTTTTCACCTGAATTTCAGAAGCGAGTTTTTCAAATAATCTACACAGAGAGATGAGAATGACCAGTAATACACTAATGTATTAACTCTCAGGAAGTTGGCTTAGTTCTAGGGAATTAATCTCATTTAAGTGTTTCTAGGAGCTTTGAGGGCCGTTATAACAGGGAATTTACCAAGATTTTCTATTTAGCCTACATGGGTGGTTGATCCTGCTTATATTTGATGAAATTTATTAATACTTATTTTTCCTGGATTCTAATGCTGTAAATAATGAATGACCTTCAGTTCCACTAAATTAGCAGTGCATTCTACTTGAAAAGATTGGTGAAGACTTAACAGGAGTATGTAGATTAGGAGAAATGATGATGAAATATAGAGAAAAACTTGAGGATTACTTTGTACTTATTGTCAAATTATAACACATCATCAGTGAATAACATGCTGAATGATAGAGTTACTATATATACTAAAGTTGAATTTTTTATTAAGAGTGTAAAAGTACACTGAAAATTTGACATTGAAAAGTAAATGGAGCCTGGCCAGTGTGGCTCAGTGGTTGAGCATTGACCCATGCACCAAGAGGTCACCAGTTTGATTCCTGGTCAGGACCCATGCCGGGGTTACAGTCTCAATCCCCAGTAGGAGGCATGCCGAAGGTAGCAGTTTGATGTTTCTCTCTCGTCAATGTTTCTATTTCTCTCTCCCTCTCCTTTTCTCTCTCTCTCTCTCAAATCAATTTTTTAAAAAGTGAAATAGACTACAAGCAATCAAAAAAAGAATAAAACTGAACTTTAAAAAATGTAGCCCTGCCAGTGTGGCTCAGTGGCTGAGCATCGACCCATGCACCAAGAGGTCGCCTGCTGGATTCCCAGGCAGGGCACATACCCAGGTCGTGGGCCCAATCCCCAGTGGGGGGCGTGCAGGAGGCGGCCCATCAGTGTTCTCTCTCATCAATGTTCCTGTCTTTCTCTCCCTCTCTTCCTAAGATCAATAAAGAAAAAAATTTTTTTAAGTAAATGTAATATATTCTTGATGAATTAAAGGGAACGTCAAAATCTTGCTGAGGCATTCAGCTATGAAGTCATTTATTGTTGCTTACTGTCAAAACAGTCTTAGTATTTAAGCATCCTGAACTTCTGGATTTTGGTTAAACTAGAGTTTATTATATAAAGCGTGTGTGAATTTCATTTAAATATGTAAACACTTATTTTCACAATGAAATATAGAGCTCAAATTTTATAAAACTTATGTTTTACAGATCCTTTTTTGATCATTCAATGCATAGTGCATTGCCCCTTGGAATATATTTGGCAACCAAATTCTGGATGTATGTGACATGGTTCTTCTGGTTTTGGAATGATATCCTTTGGTTATAAAGGTCATAGCTAAGCAATTTTTGTTATTTAAACAGATAATTAATAATAATTTAACATTAGGACTGAACTCACAATTAGCAACACTAAAACAGTATTTCTTGAAAAATAGATATGAGCAGTATTTCTAGAACAATAAGTATATAAATACTGTTTTTAAAATGTTACATATTGAATAGATTGCTTTTGAAAACTACTTTTGATAACATCAGTAATAATAGTAATAATAATAGCTACCATTTATTGTGTGTTTAAAAGGCATTTTCTTAAATACCTTGTATCGTTTACTGCACATCTAGTACGTTAGTATTATTTCCAATTTATAGATGAGAAAATTTAGGCTTAAGTAGGTTAGCCTGTTATCCTTGCCCAAGGCCACATAGCTAGTCTCTGGTATAGGTGGAATAAAAACATGTACTTACATGATTCTATAACATATATTCTAAACCTTTCTTTTAAACTGTGATTTTTATGTTTCAGTATCAAGCTATTTTCTCTAAATATTTTTTAATTTCACAACTTATTCTTTTGCTATGGTAGCTAACAGTTTTGTCTTTTGCTTCGTGAAAAGTATATAATGCTGCATTTTCAAATATTTGCTAACTTCAATAAATTATTTCAATGTAGTATACTTTTTAAAAGTAATATAGTTCCAAATTTAAATGTGTGTGCATATGTGAGTATCAAAGAAGTAAGGTGATTGTTAACCTCTGATATTTTTACATAGAAAAAGTTTAGTCAGTAAGATAGTCTGATTTATTATAATGAAGGCACATGTTTCATAAATCTTTGTTAATAAGTAATTTTCAAAACATTACCATAAAGTATATAAGATGATTTAAATGGGTGCAATTTAAAATGGGTTCAATGACTTGAATGATTTTAATTAATACCTGGTTTCACTTCACAGTCTTGCATGTTATGATACTGTATTCTTTTTGTTAAATTGTCCTGTAATTTAGTTGAAAAACAAAACATGCTTATTTTATTTTTGAGAATAAGGCACAGTTGTAACTATATTTGTAAGTCTTATATTCTTGTAGTGTATATGATTACTTTCAGAACGTATAGTACTTTTTAAATATTTCCTCGTGCCCTGGCCAGTTTGGCTCAGTGGTTAGAGCGTGGGCCCGCAGACCAGAGAGACCCGGGTTTGGTTCCCACTAGGGACACGTACCTCGGTTGTGGTTTGTCCCCTTCTGGGTGGCAACCAGTCGATGTGTCTCTCTCACATTGATGTTTCTCTCTCTCTCTCTTCCTCCCTCTCTCCCTCCCGCTCTATCTGAAGATAAATGCAAAAATGTCCTTGGGTGAGGATTAAAAAAACAAAAAGTCCTCGCGTAAGTAGTGAAATTTTTCCATGTGGCATTTTTCGCTAGCTCATTCTGGCCTTATATTATACTTTGACATAAAAATTGTTCTTCAGAGATTTATTATTAAACATTACAGTTGTCTTATTGGGATATTTAGTATGAGTAAAACAGATGCTTGTTTTCATTACCTCATCTATTTTAAATTTATAAAAAAGCACTGACCTCTGAAATGACTTTAGTATTCCAGACATATTTTCTAACTTTATTTCCTAAATTGGACAGTAAATTTTATGTTTAAGAAAAAAAAGTTAGATTTCTATCCCAAAATAATTTGAGACTGTTGCTAAACTCTTAAGCTATTACGCATGTAAGTGGGGAAAAACAGGAAAATTAATAAATTGCCAAATAATGAAAACTTTATGCCAGACTTTCTTATATAGTATAATTTGAATTTTTTTTTTTTGAATATAGTAAAAAAAAAAAAAGCTGTGAAGATTTCATAGCTAATTTGAGAATGAGACAGGTATATTTTGAAGGGAAGGTCAGAATAGTCAAGCCTATCTAAATTGCCCTATTTGAATAATTCTGCCTTTAAATTAGATTAGCATATATTTGATATTTTAAATGAATGCAAATAAGTTACACATTTTCAAAAATTGTAGTATGAGAATACTAATTTTTTTTTTTATCCTCACCTGAGGACATTTCTCCATTTTTTGTTAAGTTAGAGTGGGAGGGAGAGAGAGGAAGAGAGAGAGAGAGAAACATCGACGTGAAAGGGACACATCGAGTGGCTGCCACCTACACAACCAACCATGGCCGAGGACAGACTACAACCGAGGTACGCGCTCTTAGCGGGAACTGAACCCGGGTCTCTCTGGACCACAGGCCGACGCTCCAGCCGCTGAGCCAAACCGGCCAGGGTGAGAATACTAATTTTTATATTTGTTTGATCCTAGTATTGTCTCAGATAATTCTTGAAAGGATGAATATAATACAGTTTAAGACATACCTGACATATAGGAAGTACTAAATAAGTATCTGTTATTATTTATATATGACTTTTTAAACCTAAGTTTGTGTCCCAATGGGCTTAAAATGTACATTTACCTATTGAATGTGTTGTGTGTATCTTACTTATGGAATGTGGAATGAAATCACAAATAACTAAATTCTGATTATCAAAAATACCCTTTACACTTCTCAATGTTGTAAAAGAACCGTATCTCTAGGTCCTATATGATTTTAGAGCTACATTTTTTTCTTTTTCAGCATTAAAGTTCTGAGGCCAGAGAGAGAAACTCAAAAAATCTGTAAGAAGGAAACAGTAAAGAGCCCAGATTAATTTATAATGGACACACAGAGGATGTTAGACAGGAAAGAGCCATGAGGTTAATGATACAGGATAATGATTAAGGTACAATGATAAAATAGCAGCAACTATCAGGGACTACCTCTTTTGCTGACCCCAGACTCCTTGCTGTTGTTTCTATCATCTTTCCTCATGTTGCTAGGGCTATGTATATAATTAAAGCTGATTAGACATGTTTTGAAAAATATAATTATAGTCAATTTTCATTATTCAGGGTAGTTACAATCTATCAAGTCGCTGCAAATACCCATTGTTTCTAGGGGGGGAAGAAGATTAACTTCCTTTAAGCTTTTGGTCGCAACATTTTTTTTTTTTTTTTAATAGAGTCAGAGGTGAGGGATGCAGAGTTAAAGAATGATGCATTTTATTATTTTTTTTCTTTATTGCTTTTAAGAGAGAGAGGAAAGGAGAGGGAGAGATACAAACATTCATGAGGGAGAACATCGACTGGCCACCTCCCGCATGCCCCCCCACTGGGGATTTGACCCACAACCTGGGCATGTGCCCTGCCTGGGAATCGAACCTGTGACCTCTTGATGCATGGGTTGTCACTCAACCACTGAGCCATACCAGCAGGCAACATTTTTGTTAACTGAATCAGTACATAACCTTGTTTTACATATGTTTCTGGTCAAACACAAAATTTAATATTTATTGTTGATTCATTAAACTGAACTCATGGGCAACAGCACTATAACCTATGCCTGAACAAAGCATATCTAACACATGTTTTCTCTGTAAGGCACAGCAGTTTCCTTGCACGTAGGAACATTAGATAGCACTTTAGCACTACACTTAGGAGCTATTTTAACAAAGTCACCAACAAAAAGCACAAACATGTGAAAAATATGACACCAAATAGACTGTGAAAAAGATATTTGTTTACAGTGTAAAGGTGAAACAAGAAGGCAGAGTGTCACCTCGTTCAACTCTGCTGAGAATGTGTGGATAGAGTGACTCATGTTATTTGCCATTTTGTGCATATACATAAATTACTGCAAAAACACCATGAGTATTGATTTTGGGGCTGCAAATAAATTTTTAATGAGTAGGTATGAGGGTCAGCTTTATGTTTTTTTATAATATACTTAATTTAAGTGTTTTTGTGATGATACTGCATTTTATATTGACATAAACACATTTTTATTACTATTCATTAAGTAATTATCACCCCATTATACACCTTATATTTATTCAATGCTTTTTGATTTATAGCTCTGACATATTTTACTTGGTTCTCAGAATAATTCTTTGAGATTAGAAAAACAAAATGCACAAATTATAAAGCTATTTTCTAACTGATGGATAAATTGAGATTCAGAGAAGTTGTGTGCCTTGCTCAAAGTCACATAGGTAAGTGATTATCAAGTCTGTGTAGAACCCAGCCTTTGACCTGAAACATGTATCTTCCGATGTTATGTTATACTCTGAACATAATCTGAAGTTCATAAACCTTCTTGTAAAGCAATATGGCAACCTGTAGAATGAGCTTTTAAAATATCCTTTGATCTCTGAATCACCCATAAGTAATCAGGGATAAGATCAAAGATTTATTTACTAGGATGCTTATCATAGTACTCCTATTATAGGGGAAAAATGGAAACAACCTAAATATCCAACCTTAATACAGGGATAGTTTTATCAGTTACACTACATATGGTATGGGATAAAATAGCCATTAAAGTGCTCGCTGATTCACTGTAACCTTGGACTACTTAATTAACCCCGGCCTTAGTTTTGTCATCTATAAATGAGGATGAGATTTATCATAGAGTTCTTGTGTAGCTTAAGTGGCACATAGCTCGTGACTAATAAGTGTTTTTTATTATTAATGTTAATAAATACATTATGATCCCAATTGTGATTTTGAAAGAAAGAAAGAAAGAAAGAAAGAAAGAAAGAAAGAAAGAAAGAAAGAAAGAAAGAAAGAAAGAAAGAAAGAAAAGAAAAGAGCAGTGCCAAAAATAAAAGAAGTTATCTCTGGATTGTGGGATAATTATTTTTTGTCTTTATACTTTCTATACATCATCCCAATAACTGAAATATTTGTATTTTGATCCAGGGCACCCGTCACCTGTAACACAGGTACTTAGGAAGCCAAATTTATAATCTAAAGATGTCATGTAAGTAGAGAATTAGACTAGAGGTAGTTAGATTATTGTAAGAGCTATTTTATCCACTTTCTAGTGTTTTCTGATTTTCATCAATAATAAAGGTTGTTTTAAACCTTTAGAAAAAACAACCATGGCATTGTAGAGAGTAGCTATTTCATTTAGTAAATTCTTAAAATTAGCTGGTCTGACCTGTTGCTAAAGCTAAGTTCAAACTACCATGTGGAAATGTCTAATCTCTACCTTTAAAGAAGAAGCAAAAAATTATTTAAGTTCATTTGATACTTAATTCCTGAATATTTCTTTCAAACCTGTAATCATTTATTGAACTGGTGATTAGTCCCTTGCAAATCTCATTTCTGGCTGTAAGAACCTGACATTTATTTACATGTTAGCACCTTTTTGAAACTGTTATAATAAGTAAAGTTACTGCCTGTGAAAAATGCCAGGATTCAGCATTCTTTCCACATAAATTTACCCAGCTTTATTCTCAAGAGATTTAGCTGTTGAAACAGCTGAAAATTTGACTTTGTATTTACTCTCCTCTGTCTGTACCAGTGCATTTTCTGAAATATAGATGGAGAAAGTTGGGCAAAATAGAATACTGGAGAAAGAGAAATCACTTTTATATATAGCAGATGATAATCACTTTTCTTCCCTTTTTTCACCTGTACTTTATGTGGTTATTTATTTAGTGTTTGGGTGTTTACCAAACAAATACAGGATTATTTTATTCAAGAAGCTGTTCTTTTTCTGTGCTTCATAAGAGATGTAAACATTGTGTATATGTGATAATGTCAAAAAGTCTTACAAAATTATTGTATGATACTTTCTTACATAAAATCTTGAAAATGAAATCTTATTATTCCACATTTTTGTATCTCAGAAATGTATTATTCTAAAAACATTGCTTTATTTTTCCTGTTATTTAAGTCTTGACTCCATTTATTTTTATAAATGTCTAGTACATATTTTGTGTTTTTATTAGAGAAATATGACCATAGAAACACTTTCTTTTTTAAGCAACTTTATAAATATTTTTTCTAAAATTAAGGTCAGTTTGAATGTTTTCAAAAAAGGCAGTGGAGAGAATTTGAAGGCAATCTTTTAAATATATGGGTATGATATCTGAAGTGTTTTGTTGCTATATAGAGATTTTAATGCTTATAAATAAAGTAATATGTTAATAACTTTGAACATGAGAAGTCCCTTAATTTTTGTCAAGAGAAATAATCATCATTTAAAAATGATGTATTTGATGAATTTTTAATGTATTCACTGCATTTTAAAAAGTAGATAAGTACATGATTTAAAGTTTATAAATAACTTACATTTTTTTAACAGTTAGTTATGGACATATGGAAAATGTATCTTTTGATGTAATAGATAAACCAACTTGTATAATAGATTAATAATCTGTTTTCATGTAATAAATAAACCAGCTTGTATAGTAGATGTAATCTATTCTGATATAACAAATAAACCAGCTTGTATTTTTTACTGGTAGGTGGTTTTTTTGTGTGGTAAAATTTTGTGGATTATTAGTGTATCTATAAGAGTAACTCATTTATCATTGCCTCTTTAGATTCCTTAACTTTAGGTACATCTCAACTTTTTATTTATCCATCTTCCATTCCTTGCCAATAGTGTTGCACTTTTCTACAATTTTGGGAAATCTTGGAAATCAGATCCAGGGATAATTAAAGCTACAGAAGAACAAAAGAAAAAGGTAGCAAGATACAATCTAACTAGTCACTAATTTCACTGCCAAATTATCGGTAGTTAATAGCACATAGTAGAGTATAAAGGAAGAAACTGTTATTTAGAATTTAAAGAAGTTTTGAACCAAACTGAGATGCATAGTTGTTGCTCTTGTGATGCCTGTCCTTATAATTACATGACATTTTATAATTTCATGTTTCTCTTATTTATAAGGCTACTGTGATTACTTTGAGGGGTGAATACAGTATTTTAAACATCTCTGTAAACCCTCAGCAAATTATATACATTCAATAGATGTTTGTTGAATGACTATAAATTAAAAGATCAATAAATTGGTTGATAGTACAGATACATCATCCCAATAACTGAAATATTTGTATATATGATCCAGGGCACCCCTCACCTGTAACACAGGTACTTAGGAAGCCAAATTTATAATCTAAAGATGTCATGTAAGTAGAGAATTAGACTAGAGGTAATTAGATTATTTTAAGAGCTATTTTATCCAGTTTCTGAAAACAAAACACATCCTGGTGAGTTATTTTTGCCTACAGTAGACTAAAACTGGCATGTTTTTATGACCTAATTTCCCCTTTTCTAAGCTACATAGAGATTGCTACTCTTATGTTATAGTATTCTTCAGACATTACTGCTAATAACTGGGTTGACGTGTTTTCTTAGTCATAATCCAGTTCTCAAGATTCAGGACTTAGGTTTATTTTCATGTCTTAATCATCAAAACCTATACAGACCAGCTCTTTGGGTAGATAACTTAGTTTTATTCTCAGAGGAATATTCTCATAACTAAGTTTAGGGTTTCCTTTTCATATATCCAAGAAACAAAATTTCTGTATTTATTGTGATGAAATAGTAGACATAAATGAACAAAATATTTTATTTGAGCCGAAAACATTGGTTAATTAAAGATGAACATCATGTTTATTGATTGATATTGATGGCACAATAGCTGTTCAGTTTTGAATAAAATATATATATATTTTTTTAATTCACAGACAATAGTTGAACTTGCAGAGACAGGAAGTCTGGACCTCAGTATATTCTGCAGTACCTGTTTGGTAGTATTTTCTTTCTTCATTCTTCCATCTGTCCTCTTCCCCTACCAGTGGCATAGAGGGTGTGGGGAACAAGGAAAACAGTTTCTTTCGCTGAGCATATTTCATGCCCTCCAAAAAGTGATACAAGAGAAAAGATGGTAAAACGATGTTTCCTTCCCAGTGTGTTTATTCCCCAACAGTAGAACTTGACTGTAGTTCTGATTCAGAGATGTCATTTATTTGTATTCATTCTTATTCTTTTTCTCTCTTAAAATGTAATTCAACAAATAAAAAACTAAGTAATAAAGTCTTTAAAATCAAAGGTTTAGTATGATCCCTAATACTCTTATTTTTCTAACTACATCAGTCTGTCTATATCAGAATGGTATGCAACTTTGAGAAATGTATTATCAATATTAAAAATTGTTAAAGATATATATGAAAGTAAATAATATTTACTAATGGAATCAGATATGGTAATGTTGACATTATTTATTATAGACATCAAATTTCTATAGAATAACACTTTTTTGTTTTTATTATTTTCGGCTTAATTTTTATAATTCTTGTGAAAAATCTGTAAATTACTACAATGGTTACCATGTTTTTCTGCATGGAAATTGAAATATCCTCAAATTGTACCTAAAACTAAATGTTCTTTTACACCTTTAAGTTACACACTACAACTAAACTAGTGTCTTAACATTTGAGTAATAATAAATTAATTAACTTAGTTTAGGGTTTTGGAATCAGTTTTTGAAACAGCTCTAATGCTACAGATTCTTTAAGTTGCCTCACTTAACATTCTTTCACCAAATAGTCATGATTTTGAATATTCAAAATATATACTGCTGTACTTTTGGTAGCAACTTTAGGGAGCTATTTTCAAGCATTCTTTAAAAAGGTTTCTTCTGTGCTTTACAATGGGTCACTTTACATGCCTGGCATTCTTAACATATAAAATGTATTTATAGCTTGCTGTTCTGTAGCAGTATTCTGTCCTATAAAGTCAAGAATGCACTGCTGATGTGTTTGCCATATGGCAAACAAATTCTTTATAGAGTCACTCAGTACAGTTTCATTGTTAAACAAATATTTAATGGCAAGAACAAGACTATTTTTGTCATACTAATTCTTATAGTGTGTTATCGTAAGGTGTGTACTTATGGATAGATAATTTGATGTAAAGTAAGAACATATATTATAAAATGATTCAAATAAATAAAATATTTGTCATTATATGGGTATCCTTCACTTTGATAAACAAGTCCTTAAGAAGACTCACCTAGATCACAGTTTTCTAAAAAAAATTACTTTGTAAGTGAACTGAGGAGACACTATATTCAGGAGCCTGTGTCAATCTTTAGTTCAGAATTCACTGACAAGTGAATTCCCGAACAGGAAATGTAGCTGAGGGTTTGTTTAATATATCCTACTGCTTTCTCTTAAGTGGAGCAGTCGAAATCGTCTTTTAACAGTTAAGACATTATAAGCACGATCTCCTAACTGCCTGTCAGAAGCTGAATAATATATTTTATATTTTGTTTTGCAAGCTTACTTACTAAGCTTCCTAAGTATGTTGTACTTTCTTAGATACGGCTGTGTATTTCAGTAGGGTTCCTGCTGTACCTGAATCAGGTCTCAGGAGGCACTGAAAGAGACGTGTTCACTTATGTTTTTGCTAGATGTGTTAACTTTGAGAAGACTCACATGAAATGATTTTGAATTCTAGAAGCTTTTATTCAATTCTAACTTTACCGTCCTTTTACAAAGAACAATTTCATTTTATTAAAGAACAATTAATATCATGACCATTCATCACAATAAATTTTTATTTAGAAGCCTAAAGAGTTGTGTTTTTATTATTCAGAAATTTGACAGATGTGAATTAAATATGCTGCCATTCTTCTAAACAGGAAAAAAAAACATTGGACTTTGATTCTTAATTACTTTTGCAAATTGATGGTTTTACTCCATTCTTAAGAGTTTATATTTTAGAGTAGCCTTATCCTTTTTAACTTTGTTGTTGCAGTTGAGATTTGTTTTATCTTTGGAAACCTTGTATAATCCCAAAAAATATAGCTTTATTTTTTTACAATTGTATTTTGAGAAAATAAATGTTCTGCTTTCCTCTCTAAAATATAGTGCCTTTTATAATCTTTTAACATGCCTATTAACAGATACGGAAACCAGTGAGGTCCAAACATTGTGGTGTATGCAACCGCTGTATAGCAAAATTTGATCACCATTGCCCATGGGTGGGTAACTGTGTAGGTAAGTTGTACTAATAATTTCTAAGTATATTGTTCATTTAAGTTATTCTGGGTAATACAGTATAATAATAAAGTAGATAGTGGAAAGTTCATTCCTTTACCTTACTGCACTCAACCCCTAATTATCCTTGGGTTGACAAAACAGCAACTCAGTTGAGAGGGGGGAAGAGTTTAAATCAGTGTCTAGAAAAGATTGATATTTCTCTATCAATTTTTTCTGCTGCCTACTGTTTCCTGTTTTCTTCATTGGATAATAGTGAAATTAAAAAAGAAGCAGGTAGTATTTTTTTTATTAAACTAGAGAAAGTAAGGCAATAAGAATATTTGAAAGGATACTATGTACAGAGGAAGAGGGGAATGACAAATAAGGACTCTACATGCTTCAGTGTCCAAGAATGGGGTCGTCTGAGGAGATGAACCACGTGATCTGAGAGATGGCCCTGGGGATCTTGTGAGGTGACAGCAGGGAAACATTACAAAGATTGTGTGACTCTCGTGGAGAAGCCTTTGAAAAGTTGGATTATAAAGTTTTTAAAAGTAAAGCTAAAATAGGGATATTTTAAAACTTACAAAGCAAACTGCATTAAAGCTTGGAATTGTGACTTATTTGGTTCATTGGGACTCTTGCCTTCAGAATGAATATCATTACAGTCATCACATCTTTGTGTGTAATTATAAGCATTTTTATATTAAGACTTTAATGAAAATATTTTCTGGAAGAACATTTTCTAAAATTATTAATGTGCATGCTAGTTGTCTAAGTTGTATCACACCTTTCAAGACAGTCTCTCCCACACCTTTGGTGTGTTTCCAGGTTTTTCTTAGTTGAAAAAAAAAATTGCTTCTGTGTTGTTCTTTAGGTGCAGGCAACCATAGATACTTTATGGGCTACCTGTTCTTCTTACTTTTTATGATCTGCTGGATGATTTATGGTTGTATTTCTTGTGAGTACAATTATTTTTTTCTCTTCTTAAAACACAAATGTTTGCATACTCATACTTACCATATTAACAAAAAATGATAATGACAAATGTCTTTAAAATAAAATTATGGTTCAGGGCATCTCACTGCAATGAAGCATAAAGAAAGAAAGAGATAATAGAACTATCAAACATGTTCAACATACAGTATAAGCAACAGAAATATCAGTTGACTGCCTTTTAATAAAGTGTGTCCCTGCCCAGCAGGTGTAGCTCAGTGGTTGAATGTCGACCCATGCACCAAGAGATCGCTGGTTCAATTCCCTGTCAGGGCACATGCCCAGGTTGTGGGCCCAATCCCCAATGGAGGGCATGCATGAGGCAGCCAATTGATATTCTCGCTTATTTTTTTTTTTTGTCCTCACCCGAGGATATTTTTCCATTTTTTGTACAGATAGAGTAGGAGGGAGAGAAAGGAAGGGAGAGAGAGAGAAACATCGACATGAAGGGACACATCGAGTGGCTGCCACCCGCACGACCAACCAGGGCCGGGGACAAACTGCAACCGAAGTACGTGCCCTTAGCAGGAACCGAACCCGGGTCTCTCCGGACCGCAGGCCGACGCTCTAACCGCTGAGCCAAACTGGCCAGGGCTATTCTCGCTTATTGATGTTCCTATTTCTCTCTCCTCCCTTCCTCTCTCTCTAAAATCAATAAAGAAAAAAAATAATTAAAAAAAAAAAATTAAAATAAATAAATAATGTGTGTCCCTGAAAAATGTGTTGGCTTAATAGGCTTTGGAAAACCTCTGGGTTAAATACATACATTTTAAACATCATTTGCTTGCTATACTCTATTGGTTTATAGATTTTATGGTTGTATTAGTTATTCTCTCTTACCAAACAGTTTGTAAGAGATATTTGAAGTTAAGCTTGCAGGGAACTTGAAGTAGTCTGAAAAGTAACATAAAATTATTTCCTACTAGAGAATACTAAAATGTATTGGAAGTTTCTCTTGCAAGAGTAAGTTGTGCCCTGGCCAGTTTGGCTGAGCAGTTAGAGCATCGGCACAAAGACCAAAAAGTCTCGAGTTCAATTCCGGTTAAGATGACATACTTTGGTTACAGTTTGGTCTCCAGCCCTGGTCAGGGTCGTGCGGGAGGCAACCAGTCGACATGTCTCTCTCACATCAATGTTTCTCTTTCTCTCTCTCTCTCTCTTCCTCTCTCCCTCCCACGCTGTCTGAAAATAAATGGAAAAATATCTTCAGGTGAGGAGTTAAAAAATACATATGTATGGTTTTTTATTGACTTTTTAGAGAAAGAAAGGGAGAGATAGAAACATTGGCTGCCTCCTGCACACCCCCCACTGGGGACCAAGCCTGCAACCTGGGCATATGCCCTGACAGGGAATCAAACCAGGACCTCCCAGTTCATGGGATGAAGCTCAATCCTGGCTCGAGTGAAGATTAAAAAAAAGTTATCATTCACTTGATCATATAGAAAATTATCATAGAGGAAATTATGGGGTTTTGTTGCATTGAAAACATAATTTAGAAAGAGTTTAAATGAATATATTAGTTACTATGCCTCAGTACTTGGTGGTACTTAGCATAAAGATGTATTAGATCCCAACTTAAAAATAAGTCTTGGAAGGATTATTTCCTGGTCCTACTCTGACAGATACTAATAACCTCTGTTATTGACCTAGTAAAACAGAAGGCTACATCCTCAAATATATGTATGTAGTATCCATCAAATAAAAACTATATATTGTCACAGTACATGGTTTTTTTTTTCTTATTAAAATTTTTTTTGCTTTATTGATTTTAGAGAGAGAGGAAGGGAGAAGGAGAAAGAGAGAAATATCAGTGAGAGAGAACATCTATTGGCTGCCTCCTGCATGCCCCCCACTGGGGATCAGGCCCACAACCTAGACTGGAAATCGAACTGACAGCCTCTTGGTGCATGGGTCGATGCTCAACCACTGAGCCACACCGCTGGGCCAGGGTTTTTTTTTTAAAGATGGACTGCTTCTCTTTCCATTTCTAATTTGATGGGGTTTTTTTGTTTTGTTTTGTTTTTTTTCCCATCACCGTTTGTCCCCTCTATGCCCTCTTCTACCTC
Organism: Molossus molossus; assembly: GCF_014108415.1. Classification (NCBI taxonomy): domain Eukaryota; kingdom Metazoa; phylum Chordata; class Mammalia; order Chiroptera; family Molossidae; genus Molossus; species Molossus molossus. The sequence continues at coordinate 57,264,852 of NW_023425345.1, read as the reverse complement.
CACTCAACTTTCTTTCCCTCCCGCTCCAATCACCACACTGTTGTCTATGTCCATGAGTTTTCTTTTTTCTTTTTTGCTCCATCATCCCCCAACAGCCTCCTCCTACCTTTTTTATTAATATATAATAAGATTATTTAAGAGTCTCAAAAATGTGCACTGAAAGTCATTAATTAAAGCTAGACTCTTGGGTCATGTTGTTTGGTTTTGGTGGGGAGATGAGGATGTGGTTATTTATTTATTTACTTATTCATTCATTCATTTATTTCTGACTGGGAATCAAACCTGCAACCTTTTTGGTGCACAGGATGATGCTTCAGCCAACTGAGCCAGCCAGCCAGGGCTTTAGACCATGTTTTTAAGTGATGCCTACCACAAGTGTCTGCGTAGGGTCCTTGGATGATTATTGAGTAAATGTGAGGACTTCTGTTCTGATTTTAGACTGGGGACTCCACTGTGAGACCACTTACACCAAGGATGGATTTTGGACATATATTACTCAAATTGCCACATGTTCACCTTGGATGTTTTGGATGTTTCTGAACAGTGTTTTTCATTTCATGTGGGTGGCTGTATTACTCATGTGTCAGATGTACCAGGTATGTGCAAGTGCATTATTTGTTCTATAGTGTACTGATTGAACACTCTTAAAAATTCACTTCTTTCTTAGAAGTGAATATCCTCTTTCTACTCTTACATTTGAAGGAATAAAACTTTAATTTACTTTTCCCTTCTATTTTTCTTCCTCCTCTCCTCCTTCTTCCTATTTTGACTTTGAGTACTATTCTTGACAGAACTTTTTATTTCTGTTTTTCCTGATTCAGATACTTCCAATTGAATATAATTATGAGCTTAGATTGATGATGCCATTAATTTGTGTTTGTTTTAATAGTAATGGGTTATTACCAACAAATGTCATTATTTGTCTTTTATTAAATTGAGGATTTTTAAAAAGCTCATTCTTACAGAGGCTGATGGAGAGGTAGTCTGTGTAAAGAGTGTCCATCTCTCATGTTCACAATGACAACTAACCTGTTTTTAAATATTTTTCCCATTTAATTAGCTACTTTTCATGGAGTTAAAATGATATTATGTAAATTAGCTTGATGATCCTCTCATGGAAAACCAAAACCAGACTTCATCATTTTTCTCTCCATCCTGGTCTTCTTGAGAATTAAGTTATTTACATTAAATATTCAGACAGTTAACAGTTTGCTTTCCTTTATCTCTTAGATATCGTGTTTAGGTATTACTACAAATGAAAGAATGAATGCGAGAAGATACAAGCACTTTAAAGTCACAACAACATCTATTGAAAGCCCATTCAAGTATGTACATATTTATAAATATAATGTTTTCCTTTGGCATATAAATTTCCTTACTAAACCAAATTCAGCAGTTTTCATCAAAGAGAAGTGTTTTGTTCAGGTATCACAATAGGATATTAAATAGGATTTTTTTTTTTACTTAGCAATATGTAAAATAGCTTATAAATCCTACTAAATTCTAGATATCAGCCAGATGTAGCATTGGTTAGTTTACCATAACTTTAGAATTCATCACATTAGCCCAGCTGTTGTGGCTCAGTGGATTGAGTGTCATCCCATGGACTGAGAGGTCCTGGTTCAACTCCTGGTCGGGGCACATGCTGGGGTTGCAGGCTCAATCCCCAGTAGGGGGCATGCAGGAGGCAGCCAATCAATGTTTCCATCTCTCCCTTTCTCTCTAAAAAATCAATAAAAACATTTTTTTAAAAGAATTCATCATATTAACTGTATATAAATTTGTGATACTTTTTTTTAATTGCACAATTCAAATTTTATTGATCTAATACAAGTATTTGATCTTTACCCTTTCCATCAATTTATAAATTTTCACTAAAAAATTAGTATCTAGAGAAATTAAATACGATTTTTTTAAAATACGGTCAGTTGAAATTTATATTTAGGGAAATTTTTCAGGCTCTGGGGCAACTACTTTTTCAGTACAAGTTATTAATTTTATTTACCCTCTGAATGACACAAAATTCCCAAATGCCTAGTTTTATGTATATTTCATTGAGGTATAATTGCCATGTAACATTATATTAGTTTCATGTGTACAACATAATGATCTGATATTTGTATACATTTCAAAATGATTACCACATGTGTCTAGTTAACATCTGTCACCATACATAGTTAAAATTATTTTTTCTTATAGTGAGAACTTTTAAGATCTACTCTCTTAGCAGATTTTGAATATGCAATACGATATTAACTGCGGTCACCATGTTGTACATTATATACCCAGGACTTACTTTATAACTGGAAGTTTGTAGATTTTGGTTCTCTTCACCCATTTCAACCAACCTCCCACCCCTTGCTTCTGGCAAGCACCAAACTGTTCGTTCTTTATGAGCTTGGGGTTTGTTTGTTTATTTTCCACATACAAGTGATAGCATATGGTATGTGTTTTTCTCTGTATATATTACATTTTTTAATTTGTTCATCTGTCAGTGGACAACTAGGTTGTTTCCATATCTTGGCTACTGTAAATAATGCTGGAATAAACATGGAGGTGCATTTCTCTTTTCAAGTTAGCACTTTTTGGTTTATTTATAAATACCCAGAAGAAGAATTGCTTGGTCATATGGTAGTTCTACCTTTAAATGTTTGCAGAACCTCCATACTGTTTTCCTTTAGTGGCCGCACTAATTTACAGACCCACCAACAGTGCACAAGGTTCCCTTTGCACCACTTCCTCACTAGCACTTGTTGCTAGTCTTTCTTTATAGTAGGCATTCTAAAAGGTGTGAGGGATAGCTTGTGTGTGGTTTTGATTTGCATTTCTCTGATGATCAGTGATGTTAAAATCTTTTCATGTCACATACTTTTTGGCCATTTGTATGTCTTCTTTGGAAAAATGTCTGTTCAGATCTGCCCATTTTTAAATCAGATTGTGGCTTTTTTTTTTTTATTGCTATTGAGTTGTAAGATTTCTTTATATATTTTGGATAGTAATCCCTTATAAAATATATGATTTGCAAATATGTGCTCCCATTCAGTAGGTTACCTTTCCATTTTATTGATGGTTTCCTTTGCTGTGCTGAAGTGTTTTAGTGTGATATAGTCCCACTTGTTTCTTTAGGCTTTTGTTTATGGTATCAGATTCAAAAAATCATGGCTGAGATTGATGCCAAGGAGCTCACTGCCTATGTTTGCTTCTATGAATTTTATGGTTTTAAGTCTTACTTTCTTTAATTCATTTTAGGTTAATTTTTGTGTATTGTGTAAGATGGTCCAGTTTTATTCTATCAATTGGCTGTCCAGTTTTCCCAACCCCATTTATTGAAGAGACTTTCCTATTCTTTATATATACATTTTAAAAATGAATTCCGTTTGATGCCAAGAAACAGTAGTTTCTTCATTATGTGAAATATTTAAAATGTGGAGTGTTACTCAGGCTACTTGCCTACCACCTTAGCTTTTGCAGTGCTATTAACTATTGTATGCTTCTGAAAAGCACGCAAGCCTTCAACTAAAGGCAAAAATAAGAGTCAGTTGGGTAGTTCTGAGAATTCTTCCTTAGGCACAATAGTTATATGAGGTGTGAAACAAGACTGCTTTTCCAAAGGTTCTCGAAGTTCTGAAATTCCCCGAACTCATCCTGGACATTTCCTTTTTTATATCATTATTTTAGGTACACTGCCAAATTTATGCTATGTGTATTTATTTTGTCTTTTACTTTCTCAATTTTGGATGTAGTTTGTTTCCTTGCCAAAGAGCCACCGATCAAGGAAAGGTTTTATAAAATATTACATGACACAAGAATGAAATACAAATTTGAATAACTTTAAGATACAATTCTGTAACCCATTAAATTAGCAAAAGAGAAAGGAAAAACCAGAATTGGCCAAGCTGTGAAGAAACATGAATACACATATATTTTAATGAGTCATAAACAGGTTCTTTCTGGCAACTAACCTGGGTTTTTAAGTTTAGGGAAAAAATATATTTACCACCAAAATTATATTAAACTCATATATTAAATCATTGTTCTAATACATTTTTCTTTTTTGTTTTTGTTTTTAGCCATGGATGTATAAGGAATATTATAGACTTCTTTGAATTTCGATGCTGTGGCCTCTTTCGTCCTGTTATCGTGGACTGGACCAGGCAGTATACAATAGAATATGACCAAATATCAGGATCTGGGTACCAGCTTGTGTAGCGACGTCTTTATCTTATGAAGCGTATTGCTAAGTGGTGCCTGAAAATTGTGTCTGTCCGTGTCTCTCTCACACTCGAATCCACATCCTTTGAACAGTAGCATGCTATATGTAGGGCTAACCGTGAATTTTACAGTCTTTTTTTCAACACTTTTATTAACAAAAGTAAACATGGACAGAACACACTGCCAGTCCCAGGAAGAGTAAAGATCTTAAAAGAATTTTAATGGTTCTTAATGTGGGAATTCACAACATACTCAACTTTTTGGTTTTGTTCTCATAACATTTTTCACAAAAAAGAGTGAACTTATTCTGTTGACAGATAACTAATCAGAAATGTTTGAGTCTTGCTAAAACTAATTTATGGTATACAGCTAAACTTTATGGTACAATCTACTAATAGTATTGCATTTAATTTCACAAGAATTATCTTAAATTGATTCAGACTAGTATTATGTACGTTTCAGAATGTACATGTAAATACTGTGATGAAAATCATGTGGTTTTATTAGGGATCTTCTCTAATGTGTCTTCAAAGGCACAAGAAAATAATGTTCACCAAAAAAAAATGTGCTAACAATATTATATTGCTCTCAGCTGTTACAGTGCCGGTATATTTCTGGTTTAGTGAAATAATTTGTAGTAACCTTGCTCTGAGATTTTACGGTCTGATAACAAAACACTTGCATGAGTATAGTAAGTCATGCTATTTTGTTCAATTTTAAAAGCCCTACTAAGTGCATGATACACCTCATACAATGTATACTATCACACACTATCCAGGAAAGCATAAATTAGAATTTAATTTGATGTGCAAACAGTCTCATTATTAACAGTTAAGGTGTTTTCAAGAAAAGGCAGAATAAGTTAATGTAAAATTCTCAGTAACAGAGAAATGAATATACTTTTTAAATTCTGAGCTGTAAAATAAAGACTAAATGAAGGAGTTTAGCTAACGATGGAGCATGATCCCTGTATATAGCACATCTGAATAAAAGAAAAGCTCATACTATATTCTAGTTTTAAAAATATGACCTATCAGAAAGAATTTAATTCCCAAGTTTAATTTTTCAATATTGAATGTTTTTAAATCTGTTAATGCCGTTATCTGAATTTCAAAAAGATTTTATTGTTAAACGTGATAATGCACTGATCAATTTTTGTTGCAGCATATTCATACTCATGGTGGTCTATCAGTCACTGCTTCCATAAATATTGTTTACAGAGTGAGACTTGACTTAGTCCTCTTAAGTGCTGTAGCAAACTGTGGTTCGAGCAACCTGTGGGAAACCGTGAGAGGGAATGGGCTGGGGGAGGGCGGGAAAAGTGTGGTCGGACTGATGACAGATCCTAGGCCAGTGTAAAGATTGTGTATCTGTATATAAATAATTTATCAAATAGTTTTCTGTGTCTGTATGTGTTAGTGTGTTTAAAGCTGCTCATTTCATTTTTTCCAACCAAAAGAAAAGGGAGATAACTAATGAGCTTCTAGTGATATTCAATATTGCTGTTAATAGGCATTTTACTCTGCAAGTTCACTGCATGTCTGATGCTTGGTAAAATTAGTATTCCCTTTAAAATGCAGATTACAGGTATTAAAGCAATCTAGTGGTATACTCGCCCCTTGCCTTAGTAAGAGGAGCAGTGAAAATGTACATAGTTGATGTTCAGTATTTCCAAGTACCATTTTTATATAGTAGTTCCTTTGACCATAAGTCGCACATCAGAAAGATTACCCTTAGTATATGTGTTTTAATATTAGAAAATTGGCATACATACTTTATATTTGAAAAGGGGAAGAGATGGGTGTGGGGTGGCATTAGCATTGTGCCATTTGTCAGAGTGTGAATGAAAAAACTGGTTAACTTTACAAATGTCTCTGCTAGTTTTGACTACTAATTGAGGCAAACTTTACATAATTTTTAAATTCACAATTATTTATAAAAGCCTAGAATTTGTTTTAATTTTTTTGTATTTTGAGCCACTTCACATGAAGACTCAGTTGCAATTTTTATTGAATACATTTTTATTAACAGTCAAATACTATGGTGGTTTTCTAGTTTGGGTAAGAGTGTTGTTACCATGTTCTTTGTGGTGCAATATTCTTTTCAGTGCAAAAGAGATGTCTTTCAGTTAAATAGAAAAAAAAAAAACCCTCTACATTATAATAACATGGGAAATATTAGCAATGTTAATGCTTTAGTACTAACCATCTCCAAGTACTAGTGAAAGCTGTGACTCGGAAATGGTCAGTGGTCAGGAGCCAGCCGTGCAGCGGCGCACCCTCTGAGGAAGAACTTCGTGGGTGTTGTGTATGGAACCAGCTTAACCCTGCTTGAAACGTGTGTGAAGGTGAGCCTCTGGGAAGTAGTTCCTGTCAGTTTAATTGGACACCTTTAACAAACAGGGACTTACTTTTCAGCTCCGAAACAGGAACTTTTTCTTCGGAGTTTCTTTTTTTTCCCCTTCATATTTTTGTTGTTCCCAGGAATTTTTTTGAAATATTAGTAAGAATAAAATAGCATCATTATGCTTAAGCCATCAATATTTTTATTTTATATTTCCTTTATTTATAACTGTGCCAAGTATTATTTTGCTACTTACCGTGTTACTCTGTGCAAAGAAGAACCTGTAAAGTGTTTAATAAATTAGCTCTCCTTACATAAATTAAATGTCAAAATTTTGTAAAATATTAATCAGAATAAATATTGACTCTTAGGTGTGTGCTTGCTTGTTATTTCGCTTGATTCACTTCAAGAAATTGGTAAACACTGGTACCTATGAAAAAAGATTTATACTTATATCTGAATCAACTAGGATTCAATGGCAAGACTAGAAATTGGCAAAAGTAAAAGATGGTGGTGGCATTCTAAAAAAAGTTCCTCAATTTTATGTGTATTTGTGTGTGTAATTATTTTTTTAATAAAGAGAATAAACTTTTCTGTAAGAATCTTGGATTCTATGGAGTTAATTAGGATCCTCTGGGACTGTATGAATCTCCAGGTTTTAATATATTTAAAGACATGGTAGTGAAATATTAGAAAATTAAACCTACCAAACATTGATATTAATTACTCGAAAAGCTATGCATGACAAAGAAAGCTTCTTTATTTGAAAATTTTAAAAAGCAAAAATTGCCCTGGCTGGTTTGGCTTAGTGGTAGTGTCAGCCTGTGGACCAAAGGGTTGCAGGTTTGATTCCCAGTCAAGGGTATGTACATGGGTTGCAGGTTCGATCTCCAGCCCCACGGGGCCTTGCGGGGGACAACCAGCCGATGTGTTTCCATCTCCCACCCTCCCTCCCTCTCTTCTACTCTGGAAATCAATAGAAAAGTATCCTCGGGTGAGGTTTACAACAAAAACACAAAAATTATGAAGGAATGCTTTTCTGTTGTTCACGTTATTTATGGTTTGAGGACCCAGTGGTAAATATTTTAATATTGGACTAATACTCATTTCATAGTTATTTAATAATATTGGAAGTAATGCCTCCGGACCTACCTAGAGCTCAAGTAGAGATATTTTGAACAACTATATAAGAATAAATTCTACGGTAAGCCATCAGTTTCATTCTCGGTAGGTAGTTTTCTCCTCTTTATTGCTCATCTGATCACATCTCTCCTCCCTCCAAGTTCTTCCCAGATTGATAGATCTTACCTATGATATAAATGTCTGGTTCTAAGAGTTTACAGAGTGGAAGTAAGTACATACCAGGACAGAAAGACCAAGCTGCTTGTCAGAAAGTAAACCTTCAATTTCATGAAGTTATTGGTATAAGAGTTTTCTGTTAAATATCTTTATTTTACTTTTAAAGTAGAAAAATCTGCCCGGCCAGTGTGGCTCAGTGGTTGAGCATCGACCCATGCACCAAGAGGTCGCCGGCTCTATTCCTGGTCAGGGCACATGCCCAGGTTGTGGGCCCAATCCCCAGTGGGGGCATGCAGGAGGGGGCCACTCAATGTTCTTGCTCATCAATGTTTCTATCTCTCTCCCTCTCCCTTCCTCTCTAATCAATAAAAAAAATTTCTTCAAGAGAAAAATCTGTTAATTCCAAGTGGAACATTCAGAATTACCCTTGATCTTGGTTAGCTAAGTCACAAATTCAAGAAAACTAGCCATGACTCTTAGGGATGTTTTGCTCAAATAAATTTTACTAGAATATCTGTCATCAGATGTTACTTGGATTGAAAAATTATGTCTCTAGTACTCCGAGAGAGGGACTATTTTCATTTGAAGCACCAGAAAGCCTCATTGTTGCTTCTGCTGCTTGGGTCTGGATGTTTATAGTTTTCATCAAATTTGGAGATGTTTTCAGTTATTTCTCTACATATCCCCCCCACCCCCACCCCCTTAAGAAGCCCCAGTTGCACATATATTAGGCCACTTGAGATTGTCTTACAGCTCACTTATTAATTCATGTTTTAAATTCTCTCTCTTTCCCAGTGTTTCTTTTGGATACTTCTAAGTTCATATCTGTCAGGTCTTGGCTGGTTTTGATATTTTTCTCACTCATTATGGGTCATATTCCTGTTTCCTTGCATGCCTGGTAGTTTTTGAGATGCCAGACACTGAATTGAATTTCTGGATATTTTTGTATTGCTATAAAAATTCCAGAACTTTATTCTGGGGTGGAGTTATTTGGAAATTTTTATCCTTTAGGTTTTGCTGTTAAGATTTGTTAGGCAGAACCAGAGCAGTGTTCAGTTTAGTTATTTATTCCTCATCACTAAGGCAAGACCTGGGCACTCCATCCAAAGCCCCACGAGTCATGTTTCCCAACCTTGCCGGTGGGAATAAGTATTATTCCCGGCTCCTTCGGAGCACCAGGCCCTTCCCCAACCTCACATATATGAGCTCTCTGAACCCAGCTGAAGACTTGCAAGGTGTTGGGCTATGATGGGTGCGTTTCTGAGTTCTCTGTGCAGCTCTGCAGTCCCGCCGGACCCTGCTTCGTTTCCTTAACCCGGTGGTCTTCTCCCCGTCGCGCTGCATCTGAAAACTCTCAAAGCATTGCTTCAGTCATCTTAGGACACTGACCTCATTTCCCCGTAACTCCCCTTTGTCGTCCATTGTCACAAAAACCATATATATATTTGTAAACCATATTTTTTCACATCTTTTTTGTTAAGGTAAATATGATTCCCTTATTTCAACTTTGCTATAAGTGGAAATGTTAGTTGATACATTTTTATAAGTTTTTAAATTTCTAATATGGAAAATATTGGTAGATATAACCGTCATAAACCAAAGCTGTTTGGGGTCTTCAATTTAAGAATGTTAAGGGGTTCCTAGTTTAAAAAAGTTTGAAAACCAGTGGCCCAGGCCACATCCAGGTTCAAGATGTTAGTGGTTCCATGGACAACTAACAACAGTGTAAGGTTTTCTTCAAGGTAAAACAGACTTCTCAACCACCGGGTTTCCAGTTCTTCAGGCACTGTGAGTCTACAGGGACATACATATATAGATCGATAGCTGCAGCATTCCCCAAATTTAATCATGAATTCATTTTGGAACCAGAGTTCTGCCAGCAACCCTCCATAAATATACCACATTACTAGGGGCTGAAATATCCCAAATGGGTTTTTTTTAAATAAGGTATTTGCACGAAGCACTTTAATACCACATTTGGATTATTTGGGTGCTACCCTGTCAATTTATATTCAAATGATGAAAGTCACTTCCCAGAACAGAGCCTGCCCAAAGCCAAATTCCTTTCTCCACTCCCGAAACCACTGGAAGCCAAGTTTAGTTTTGGAGTAGCTGTTTTGTCCTGGCTCCCAATTTAAGAATACATTTAATGACTAATGGATACCTAACTTATTTTATCATGCAGAAATCTCAAATTACCAGGCAACTTCATTTAGAGTATTTTCCTCTAGGATATTATGAGCATCTCCAATACAGTTGGGAAACATATAAGTGTGTGAAATGATCCTGTGTGTGTGTGTGTGTGGGGGGGGGGGGTGTTAACATATAGAACATTCTGGTAATTGCTGCCTCAAACCACCCCAAATTTAGTGGCTTAACATGGTATTTCTGTTCACAGATGTGCATTTGGTCAGAACTCAACAGCAGTAGCTCACCTGACTCCCCTTGGTGTCAACTGGAGTGGCACAAAAGCGAGACAAACAATCGGAAGGCTCCCCCAGGTGTGATGGTTGACGGGCTGATGGTGGGAGCTCAGTGACACCTGTATTTGGCTTCCCTGTGCAGCCTGGGCTTCCCTAAAACATGCTGGCAAGTTCTAAGAGAAGCATTCTAAGACAAAGAGGCAAGCAGAAGCAGTCTTGTCTTCTTTTTTTTTACCTAGCCTTGTCCATCACATTCTGTTAGTTAAAAATGTCACCAAGGTTGGCCTTTGTTCAAAGGGAAGGGAATTAGACTCCATGTTTTGATGGGTATGTCAAAGAATTTGTGAAACATAGTAAAACTTCCACATATAGAAATTACTGATTCTTCCGTCAAGCTGTCTCCTTTATTGCTGATTAAGTTCCCTACCTGCTTAAAGAAAAGGCTCACCCTTCTCCCACAATGGACCTTGTGAGGTGCTCAAGGCTATGATGTAAATAAGCATGGGTTCTATCATTTGATACACCCTCAGCTGACTTCTTCCCACTAAGTTTCTGCTTATCTTTTTGATGTCATACATAACACACCCTCTTTAGGGCTTCAAGATAAGCAATATAAAATGTTAAGATAGGCTTTGGAAAAGATTAAGGTGTGTTCACAGGTCAGGCTGGTTCAGTTTCACTAAAATACAGACCAATTTCAGACTATACCCCTAGAAAATAAAAATTTGGATTGAGTCTCTGGTCAAGAACAGAAAGTTTCTATAGTCCTTATATAGCCTAATCTCCTTTTCCACCTGAGCCGGCCGAATGCATCAGGACAAGGCGACATGCTCTGCTGCTTAAGCAGACTGAAGTATGTGAGAAAGCACTCCAGCTCCCAGGCTGTAGTGGAGTCGTCACCCTATGCCTCAGATTCGATAGCTGTCAGAGGCAGCTGTTTGTAATCATCTTTAGAGCCTTCCAGTGCTTTGTTTAACAGTGCACCGCTCTAGGTCAGAGTGCCTTTCTGAGGAGCTTGACAGGGCCACGGCCCCACCCCTACTGAGGCTGCTTCTGTGGGGCTGACGCTGGGCCTGGAAATCTGCCTTTTCACACTCTCAGGTGATCCCCATGCAGGTTGTCCAGGAGCCATCATTAAGGAAACTAGTCCGAAAGAGTAGCCACCCAGCTAGAGGAGGTGCTAGCTGAGGAGTCGGAACTGTGAGGCCTGCTACTTAGGAATACTTATTCTTCAAAGAGAAATCTTTCCAACAGCTGTGATGCAGACATGAACCTAGTGACTCATCTGGGTAATGGGGTGGACTCTCTTTCACAAATAAAATGCTGGTAGGGACCCAAAGGATTTTTCACTAACTGAAATCACAATAGCTCTTCCAAGAGGTTAACTGAAAGACTGAACACCCAAATCAAGCTGAAGTTTTATTTAAAATGTAGAAGAAATGGTTCTTGAAAATGCTGATGAATAAAGCAAAAAGGATACAGTGCTCTCTTCCTACAAGTCAGCAGCCTATGCAAGTACAGGGCAATATACAGTACGTAAGTGCTGGTAGAATTTCACAGTAGTTTAGTGTTAGATTATCTGTGCCTAGATTATGGAGAGATTCTCAGTGTGTGATCTTGGTTCTGGGTTTAACCTTTACTGAGCATGAACAAGGGCTCCCGCTCCCTGGCCATAGCCAAATCCTTTGGGTCCAAAGTTCTTTGCATAGCATCCTACAAAAGAAAAGGGAGAGTTACTGTGAGCCCATTAAGCTTTGCAAGCCTTGTGTAAGACCCACGCAACAGCAGCCCACCCTAAGTTAAAACACTGCTGACTAAGCCAAAAAGAGTTCAACTTAAATAAGATTTAGTAAATACAACTGTAAAGGCCACGTTCGAGCATTCTGGTTCCAGTGTTCAGCTCACTGAGTTACGAGCATGAAAACCAGGCCAGGCCAAGTTATACATTTTCTATTATCTTATATATTCATCTATAGATATAAAGTGTATACTCAGACTTTGCTTAAAACATGAAGTTGAAAGAAGACTTTGTTGTGGAGTTTTTGTTTTTACTAGTAGGGGAGTTTTAAATGACCAGGAACTTAAGTTTATTTATCCATCTAAAATTGTTCTGTGGTTTTCTGGCATCTAAGTATCTCTCGATCTTTTATTTTCAAACAACCAGTGACACTATTCCTCCTTTCCCCCTTTTCAGAGTACTTCTTTGTTTTTAATGCTCGTGACATTTCATTAGCAAATAGCTAATGTGGGACATTCATATGGATGATAATAACTGAAATCAGTTTTACCTTTACAATAGATTTCACCTTCTTTCTCAGTCAGAGTTGTTGATTCGAGACTCTTTCCACACTTGGCGCAGCGGAAGCAGTTTTTGTGCCAGGGCTGAGGGACAAATAAGTAAGTTTGAGAGGCTAGTTTCCTGTAGTACAATGTAGACACTCAGGAAGCTCAACCAAAGTGAGCTCCTGACTGCTGTGGTTCAGCCCCAACCAGAAGTCTGGAACGGACTCCCCAGCATCTACATTCTTGGTCACCTACAAAAAGTCTGAGTTCAAACTTCATTCACAGAAGATATGGGCTGGGAGCAACACCGTGGAAGGGCCATTTCCCCAAGAGCAGTCTGAGACCTTGTCACAGCCTGGTGTGTACCTTTAAGACCGCCTCCTTTATGGCTGAGAACCCTGCAGCTCCCAGAGGTGACGTGGTTACCTCACTTTCCTAAATCCACACACCAGAATGGCCTCAGGAGTCCTGAGTCCGGTTCACTGCTTTTCCCCACTACACAGAATAACCCGCGGAGTCCAGATTTGTTCACTGCTTGGCCTTTCTAGCTAACAGCCTTCAGGAGGACCCCCTATAAAAACAAGTTTCTTGCCCTGGCTGGTTTGGCTCAGTTGTTAGAGCATCAACCCTCGGACCAAATTGTTGCAGGTTCAATTCCGGTCAAGGGCACATACCTCGGTTGTGGGTCGATCCCGGCCCTGGTTTGGGTCGGGCAAGAGGCAACCAGTCGATGTGTCTCTCTCACGTCGATGTTTCTCTCTCTCTCCCTCCCTCGTACTCTATCTGAAGATAAATGGGACAATATCCTCGGGTGAGGAGTTTAAAAAAATAAGTTTCTTCTAATCACAGATATGATTTGTCATGTTAAGGGCAGCACTTGGAAAAATTAATGATTCAGATGGAAATGCAATTAAGAAAAAGTTTAATCCAAGGCATTTACTTATGAAACAGAGTGCCCGAGTGGGCTGTGGAGGGCTAAGGCGAGAAAGCGAGACTCATCACGAGCGAACACCTTACCTTCCCTGCTCCTATGATCTTCTCGGCAGCGTACACGGAATCCCCACATCTGGAACACTTCTCAGCTCCTCCATATTTCTGAGCAAATTTAGAAGTGTTTGGATTTGTGGTAGGCCTGTGAGGTTGAACACTGTGGAAAGGAGGGAAAGTATGTGAGATTTTCCGAAGGGCCCGTGGAAGGCGGCAAGGCAGGCACAGTGGAACTCTGGGGCCTAACGCCGCACCATCTGCTGGCTGGAGGCCTTCGCAGGCCAGTGGAGGGGACAAAGAAGAAGTGAATCTCAGGTGCTCGCCAGAGTAATTACTCTACCTATGTATGGGCTCATTATTATTACAAAATACAAACAAACTTACATATCTGTCTTTCTGAGCCTACCCTCATCACATTTCGTTTAATCCCCAATGTTAACCTCTCCACTAAACTATTATGCTACACTCTATAAAATCCTCCTATAACATATTTTTAACCCAGAGTCATATTACTTCACATGACATTGAAAAATCAATGTTAACTTAAGTCGTTTTGCATATAGGTCAGTTGACTTAAGTAGTCTGTAATTAAGGAAATTAAAGCATGTTTTTACCAATTAATTTCCAAAGATAGCTTACATAGAGGAAAGTGATACAGCACTTTCTTTGTGGGAAAATATTTTAGAAAATTTGCGTATTACTATGTAATCTATGTATGTTTAATTTTTTCTCTGGATTGAGTGTTTTTTTTTATCCTCACCCAAGGACATGTTTGCATTTATCTTCAGATACAGCAGGAGGGAGAAAGGGAGGAAGAGAGAAAGGTAGAAACATCAATGAGAGAGACACATCGAGTGGCTGCCACCCACACAACCCCAACCGGGGCCGGGGACAAACTGTAACCAAGGTACATACCCTTAGCGGGAACTGTACCCAGGACTCTGGTCTGTGGGCCGACGCTCTAACCGCTGAGCCAAACTGGCCAGAGCGGTATTTTTGTCACTGTTATAGGTCATTGGATAAACCATGTTTTCCTTACTTTCTAATTTTTTTCTATTCAATATATAGGTGCACCTATTATGCAAAACACCATTCTGGGCTTTGAGACAATTTAAAGGCCTTTCTAGAACCTTAAAATTAGTTTAGCAGATAAGATAGAATAGCTCCCTGGCAAGTTTGGCTCAGAGGTTAGAGCGTTAGCCCACAGACTGAAGGGTTTAGGGTTCTGTTCCGGGTCAAGGGCACATACCTAAGTTGCAGGTTTGATCCCCAGCCCTGGTTGGGGTTGTGCTGGTGGCAACCAATTGATGTGTCTCTCACATCAATGTTCTCTCTTTCTCTCTCCCCCTCCCTCTCTTCCACTCTATAAAATCAAGGGAAAAATATCCTCGGGTGAAGATCAAAACAACAAAAAAAGATATAATAACAATAGTTAACATTAAGCAAACGGTACCTAAGTATCGATTTTTCCTACTGGAAAAAAATTATACAGCTTTTTTAAAAAATTATGTTTGATGTGGCCCCCTGGAAATTTTACTCTAAGCAACAAAAAACAATTCTCAGCACTAATTCATAGTATTGGTTTCTCCAATTTTCCCTAGTATAGGCCTATTTTAAAAACTATTTCCACAATCTACTGTATATATATACTTCCTTTTAAAAGTGACTTTGAGCCCTGGCCGGTTTGGCTCAGCGGTTAGAGCATCGGCCTGCGGTCCAGAGAGACCCGGGTTCGGTTCCCGCTAAGGGCATGTACTTCGGTTGCAGTTTGTCCCCGGCCCTGGTTGGTCGTGTGGTGGCAGCCACTCGATGTGTCCCTTTCACATCAATGTTTCTCTCTCTCTGTCTCTTCCTCTCTCTCCCTCCCACTCTATCTGTACAAAAAATGGAAAAATGTCCTCGGGTGAGGATAAAAAAAAAAAAAAGAAAAAGAAAAGTGACTTTGAAAAGCTGTTTACAGCCCTGGCCATTTTGGCTCAATGGTTTGAGCGTAGGCCCCCGGACCGAAGGATAACAGGTTCAATTCCCAGTCAAGGACTCGTACCTGGGTTGCAGGCTCAATCCCAACAGGAGGCAACCAATCAATGTCTCTCTCTCACGTCCATGTTTCTCTCTCTCTCCCCACCCCCTTCCACTCAATTTAAAAATCAATGGAAAAAATATCCTCGAGTGAGGATTAAAAAAAAAAAAGCTGTTTACAAAGATATCCAACACTTCCAGTTACAAGTTAATTTCCAAATCTGCCAATCATTATGTTAACAAGAACTTCACTTCGATTGTCTCCCACTTGCCTTCTAACAACTTTGTGGGGTAAGGATAAATGTTAGCTCAAATTGCAGATGAAGCAGTGGGGGCTTAGATGTTTACTCTGCCGAAGGGCTAGAGGATTAGTAAACTGGGGAGCCTGAACTGAAAACTGAAAATGCTCCTGCCCACTCGCCGCTGCCTCTCCAAGAGGCCCTCCTGCAGGCATCTGTTCCCATGACTGTTAAAATCACCACCTGCCACAAGGGTGATGCAGACCACAGGTGCTCCCAGAGTTCCGTCACTAAGAAAGGCTTCTTGGTCCTGGTGGTTTGCTCTGCGGTTAGAGCGTTGGCCCGAGGACCAGAGTTCGCATTCCGGTCAAGGGCATGTACCTCGTTGCAGTTCGTGGGGGAGGCAACCTGTCTATGTGTCCCTCTCACGTCAATGTTTCTCTCTCTCCCTCCCTCCCACTCTATCTGAAGATAAAGAGAAAAATATCCTCGGGTGAGGATTAAAAAACAGAAGAAAGGCTTCTTGGAAAGGTAGTCCCTTACGAGGCCCTAAAGGATAACAGCATGTGACCAGGCTCCGAAGGGGAAGAGGCGGGGCAGCGGCTCCCACAGGTCAGCACCGGGCTCCGGTTGTTGGGGAAGATGGAGAAGCAGGAGGAACGAGGAGAGTCCACTGGTCTTTGTGACTTCAAAACTGGCCACAATCACTGACTGACTTTTGGGGTCATGGATGAATTTAGTTTTGTTTGGAGGAAGGTGAAATGTTTGAAATAAGATCTTGGGCAATGAGTGGGAGAAGAGCATAACAAGAACAATGAGCTCTAACAGAGACAAAGGTAAGCGGGGCCCTGCAAGCGACAGCACGCAGCAGCGAGTGAGTCAGCCCTGGCGCAACTGGTGCGCAGCAGGGCACACGGCCCAGAAACCCTGCGCGTGCACAAAGCAGTCACAGGGACGTGCGCCTTGACGTACTACACACTGCAGCAGAAAGAGCACAGTTTGGGGAGCCAGATGGACATCGGTTCAAATCCTGGCTCTGCCACTTATCTGTGTGACCTGAGCCTGGATGTCCTACCTATAAAAGAGGGACAAAGCATTAAACTCAGCAGCTGTGAGGATCAAAGGTAATGAACATAAGTGTCTAGCAGACAGCAGGCATGCTGTATGTCCCATGTTTAAGACCACAGGCTTTGGAGTTACACTGGGTTAAGTTCCAGTCTCTATAATGATCTACAGTTAACTGGCAATGTGACTTTGGGAAAATCACTTAATTCTTACCGTCTCATTCTGTTCTTGAGTGAAACGGGAAACCCTACCTTGCAGGGTTGTCACAAGGATTACATGGCTGATACAGGTTAATACTGCATGGTGTCCATAGGAAAGGCCTGATTTACCGCCTTATCAAGGAAAAGGCCAGCTTATTGGAGTATTACACCAATTTTGGCCTCTTCAATATAAAATGGATGTGAAAAAATGTGAAGTTCAAATGAGGGAATAATTGGGTCAAAAACAGATATAAGAGGAAATCCCCAATGAAGAAATGAGGTCGCCTGACCATTTCTTGATTGGTGCTGAGGCCTGTCAAGTTTAATGCTGTTGTCTGAAAGAATCGCATACGGGGGAAAATTCAACTTTTAAGTAATTTCAAGGGAGAAAAACAATTCCCTGATGAGGAAGTATTCTCACATGAAAGGAGTGACTGAAGAATTTCTGTTGACTGCTTCACTGCACATGAGAAATGCATCTTGTGGTTCAGAGACCACGTTTCTTTATCATGTGACGTCACGGCATCTGGTCTCCAAAGTGCTGCACAATGGAAGTGAGTTTAAACCATTTGACTCTGAGGACATTGTGACTGTTTGATACACTTTGGGATGCTCTCAAACCAGGACTAGAAATCACTAAGAAGTTTGTTAGGTCCAAAACTCAGTATTTTGAGCTTAAAAAACACTAAGAAGTTTGTTAGGTCCAAAACTCAGTATTTTTAGCTTAAAAAACAGTCACTAGTTTGTACTAGAAAATCTGACTCACTTGATTTATTATAAGAAAACAGTCTGAAAACTCCCAGATTCCTGTTCACCAAGCAACATTAATTGTTATAATTCACTCATTCCTGAAGGTAGCAAACATGGCCCTCACTCACCTCTCCGGCTTGATGCCCAGCCTCTCTCCCCGGTCCATGTTGAGTGTGCCAGCACCCTGGCCATAACCGTAGCCTTTTGGCCCGTACTTCTTTCCGTAGCAGGATTTGCAGTAGATCTCTTCATCATGGATTGCCACCGTTGTGCTATCTAAATTTTTCCTGCAAACCACTGAAGGGGAAAAAGTTAGAATTTTAAACTGTGCCAAGGATGCCTTTTTCCTGAAAACAGTGGTAGTACTGACACATGGTCCACAATGGGTAGAGGCCCAGGCTCGCTCACGTTCCTGGTTTATTCTGTGGTTTCCCGGCAGCCAGGAGACAGCATCTGGCCAGGCCGGCTACATCTGAGGACTGCATGCCTTCCTCCACAGCTACGTCAGTTGTTTCAGAAATGTGTCGGGCTTTTAACATCCTGAGGCCTCCAACTTTTCAATATGACCTGCCTCTCTGGTGGGAGGGAGACATTGGAGATGGCTATAATTACAGGAAGAAAAGGAGCAAAGCTAACACTTTGCTCCCAAAGCCACAGCAGTCAAATCCTTCCAGCCTCCTCACACCAAATGTTAATCTCAACCTAAGGGACAACAGAAGGGTGGCCGAGCGTCTCAGGAGAGTTGCCTCTGTAGCAGCACCTCCCCAAAGCACCCCTTGGGATAAAAACTGTCTTCCACCCAGAGTTCTAGTTTTCATCACTGGTCTCGAAGAGAAAGTATTCCTCTTCCATGTCTCCACCAGCTTTTCCCTCAGCTCTCGAGAAGTGGGCCTGAAGATCATCAAGTGGCTGAAAGTCAGCATTTTTTTTTCCTTCTGTCCCAAAGGAGAACACATTCTTTCTTGATGGATGTCTTGCCACAAGCCATTTCTAAGTATCCCACTTCAGAAAACTGCCAAATGTCATCATGTTTAATCCAGACATTATTTCACGTTCTAAAACTTCAATTAAGCATGTGAAAAAAAGAAACTGTGAGGGAGCTCCTTGGTAGCACAATCAGGCAGCTGGAAATCCAACATCAGTGCAGTAGAAATAGGGACTCCCCCTTTCATTTGAAAGAGGGGGAGAAATGAAAAAAGGAAGGAAAGAGAGAAGGGCAAGGAAAGGTGATGAGCTGAATAGCTGAAAATAGAGGCTAATTATAAAGTTCACGTTCCCTTAGCCCAGCCTCTGGAAGAACATCGTGACATCACCTACCCTGGCACCTGGCCGTAGAGACTCAGTATTGACATACATTTGCTCAAAGACACAGTAAAGGTAAAAGCGCCACTGAAGAACTAACACCTTAGCACACATGGAATACAACCTGATGTAAAAACTGTTTTGAAAAGCATCTATGAACCAAAGCACGTTTAAGTGCATGAAAAGTTTAGTCCGTCACCACCGCTCCTCCCAGGCCTCAGCCCTATTCTAACTACTCTGAATTACTTCCTTAAGAGGCTTTAAGTCAGCAGAGACAAATATTAGGAAGGAGAAGTAAAAATGACCAGTAAAAAACCTGATATTTTGTAAACACTGACTTTATTATGGAATAAACATCATGGCTTCACCTAGATGAAACCAAGAACACTTTCTAAAGTATTTGCAATTCCTCTGTATTCACCTACTCTTTTGACTACAAACCTACTGAAAAACAGATTCCTCAAAAACAAAAAAGGTAACTCCTGTGAGGACTCAGAAGCCAGATCTGAGCAGTGGCAGCGAGCAGGGAGGCACACCCACACATGCACAGGCTGTTCAGTCTCTGCAGCTGGGGCCTTGCGTTGCGGCTTCTAGTCCTCCGCGGAGCAGTCCCACTAGGAACCGTCCAGGCACCGGGAAGCTGGTGCCTAGAGGGGAAGACCTGAACCGGAGACGTTTTCTCCGAAGAGTATTTCTTCATAGAACCAAATTCATCTTTAGCACATGCAGTTTCTGACAGTAATAGTCACTGCACAGTACTCTAGATAAAGCCAACGCCTGCCTATCCGGGTGGGTTCCCCACACCAGGAATCCTTCATTAAAGACATGTCATTTAAGTCAGCAGATGATTAATGAAGAGCTTTCTGATACGACTACTCTCCTGTTCTATGCAGGGGAGAGGGGCTTATCTCGTAATCTGTTTCTCTCATTATCAGGTATTTACTGTCTTCCAAGCACAGGGGCCTGTGTTGTTTTATGTCCCATTTCCCACCTTTGTCAGATGCTCTGATCATTTCCCATCTATAAACAATAATAATTCCCAACTTGCCTCTATGGGATTTTCACATCCTAAGTTTCTTTCCCTCAAATGAAGGATGCCACTAACCAGAAATAACTGGATATTCACTACCCGAGAAGACAGAATTTGAGTTTCTAGAGAGACTGAGCTTCTAAACATTGGAATTTCAATAGTGTGGTGAGAACTAGCAGGTGCGTTTCAAAGAGAAGGAGCCCAGCCAGGGAGGCCGGGGCGGACTGGCAGCCCTGCCTTCACTGTCACCGGAGCCGAGCCCCTCCCCGGCCAGGCCTGATGACAAATGCAGTCCGGTCAAGGCCACACGGAGGCTGAGAGCGACAGGACTCGGGAGCCCGGGCCGCCTGCTGTCCTTGCTGCCCGCTGAGCACTTACTGTCCAGACGGACAGGAAAAACCCCTCGTGCTTCTACAAGGATCTGCCAGCAGTCTGTCCCTGGAGTGAGGGCACGCAGGCGGGCCGCACTTACTGCACAGAAAGCAGCAGCGGTGGAAGCTTCTCCCGTCACACTGCACCTCCTCGGCGTGGTACACGGTCCTCCCGCAGGCCCCGCACTGGTTTCCTCCGCCCCACACCGGCATCCTGCGGGGACAACAGAGGATGAGACTGTCCCAGCCTAGACGGCTGGCAAGCTCCCCAGGGGGCTGCTGCAGCCCAGGGAACAGCTGAAGATTCCGTTTCTTCACGGATCTCCAACCACGTCTTTTTGTGTGTGTGTGTGTGTGGTGGTGTGTGCCCCTAGCGGGAACCGAACCGGGACGCTCTGGTCCGCAGGCCACGCTCAACCGCGAGCCAAACCGGCCGGGGTTCCAACCACCGCTTGAAAAGGCCAGCATTCCTCCAAAATAACCCCACCTCCGCTCCAAATTACAGGTCTTCCATTAGGAAGCTCTGGTTGGTCATGCGCAAGGGTTTTGTTTTTCCTACAGGACAAAGGACCTGCATTCACTAGAACAGCACAGGTCGCCAGGCACCAAACTTCCGGCACCGGAACCACGGGGTTGAGGGGGGCCGAAAGCAGAGGCCCCCACACGCCCAGTCATAAGAGCGGCTTGGAGAACAGCTGGAGAACTGACACCTGGGTGGAGTTTTTTATTACACCTATAATTCATTGTAACACCATCAAATTCTTAACGTTTAACGTCCACAGGCTATGACACACCTTCTAGGGAGGAAGAAAGTGCTGTGCCGTCCTGCAAGCACACATCTTGTATTTGTCTGCTGGTTATGTGAGGTTATGGCATAAATAGTGTGTCTGTGACTAACCCGCACACACGGCGCCCTGCTGTAACCACAACAAACACCCATCCAGATGGCTACAATGGAAGTTTCTGTGTTTCACTAACCCAGAGTCCTCTAATCCAGCCAACAGTTAATTTTCCCTCTTGGATGGGGCTGTCAGTCCACAAAGACTATGCTACCAAGTTCCCTTCCCAGCAAAGCGAACTGTTTGTTGAGTGACACAGAGTAACCTCCGAGAAGGGTGACCTGATGGCGGAGCTGGGAGTTTCGCTCCTTGGCTACCTTGCTGTGCTTAGGGCCAACGTGTTCTAACCTCCGTCTCAGTGTTGGTCTACCTGCGCCCAGTTAAACGCTTACTTCTCGATGGCCAATGGACTCAAGTGCCCTCGCCAGTACAGAAAGTCGTCCTGCAAAGGACAGCGTGTATCGTCTGCCCTGCCCTGAGGTGGAACCTCAAAACACAGCGAGGGAATTCCTTGTTACCCCACCATCATGTTCAGACTTTTTGGTATTTGTGATGTATAAATCTGTGACGGTATTTGCAGCCCCGGCCTGTTACGTCTAAGAAATCACTGGCTGAGACAGCTGAAACCTCTCCACTGACTCACACCTCGCTGGGAAAAGAGATGGGGGGCCGCTAAGGAAAAAGACCAAGGAATCGGCAGTCCTCAAAATACACAGGAGGCTGGTAACTTCTCATCCTGAACACCACTGTGAGGCCTTCCAAAAGAAAGATATAGTTATAGTGAATCATCGCGCTGGGCATGGTCCTGGCACACAGCGTTCATTCTCTTGTCCCTCTCCTGATCATCCTTTCCCCAGATCTTCTTCAGGGGAGCAAACACCTCTTTCTTGGTCCATGGGTTTAGAGAAGTACTTATTAAATGTGGTCTCCTGGTGATGGTCCGCCATGCTTCTAACCAACTCAAGACAAAATTCAGGTAAGCATTTCTAAACTTTTATACAACTTTATGCCACATCAAGAGCACGTTCGGCGAACTCATCTTGTTGAACAGCGTTGAGTCAGAGAATCAATCTATACCTCGAGATTAAAACAAACAAAAAAATGGTCCTTTACTACAGTTGGTTTGAGAAGCATTGGTTGAAGCAGTATTGAGTCTCCCTTAACTCCAGGGCCGGGCATAGGACTCAGTCATGGCCACGAGATCACTCCCTCCCCCTCTGCCATAGTGACAGGGTTAGGACTGGGTACGTGACCCAAGCCAGTTCAGTGGAGGTTAAATCCGGGGCTTTGGTTTGGAACTGCGTGAATATAGGGCTGGGGTTGCTAGCAGCTGTCTAGCTACCATAAGAAAATGAGCTAAGAGTGAAACCAGCACAGAGGAACAGAGATGGAGAGACTAGATGGAGACACTTTTCAGCCATGCCTCGTCTTATCCTGTTCTCTTGGTGTGCGCCAATAAATTCTCTTTTAAGTCATTTGGAGATGGAGTTGCTGTTCTTTGAAACAAACCACAATAACACTCACCTACACACACAGGGACCTGACTGATAGGAGCAGTTATCACTAAACTATGAGTCTCAATTTGCGAGAAGCCCACTTCCCTTGTTCAGGCAGGAACAAAGTAATCCAAGGGTCCCCAAGAGTTACAGAGCTACAACAGAACATATTTGCAAGCTCCTTTTAAGTAGTTGCATAAATCTCTCATTCCCTTCCCTGGAGACAGGTGCTCCATTGTTTAAATGCACAATGAAACCTGAGCCTGCCTGGACAACCTGACTCAAGGCCCTGGCTCCTGCAGCCGGCACTGGCTGGAGTGTGGAGTGCAATTAGTGATGTTGACTTTGCCCCACGGCTCCAAAGTTACCTGTGCTCTGGAACGTTCATGGATGCAACAGACATCTGCTAGAAGTACCCTCAGGATTCCCGAGCAAACCAAAAACCAAATATATGCAGGCTCGCAAGGTAATGGCATTACAATTACTTAAAATTATATCCCAAGAATTAATAGCCCAGCTGGCTTTTAAAATAACTTGTTATTGTCTAGGCATTTCTCGTCAGATTATAAAGTATACTGTCTAATATCAACCTGTTATCTTCCACATTCACACACATCTTCGATGGAGCAATCACCAAAAAGAAGTCAAATTTCTATCAAGACTAACGCTATCCCGAGTTGTCTCTGAATGACATTTAAAAGTACATTTTTAAAAACCTAACTCATTACTTTGTTATTCTCTCTCTATTAAAGAGCAGCTTGGGCTTTGTTAAAAGGAGAGACTATCTGCCTGTTCTTTATGTAATTCAGGCTACTTAAATTCACTTCTCAGAGCAAGTCAAGTCTCATGTCCCTTGTACAGCAGCCAAATGTGAATGTGTCATCTTTTCAGGAAATAACCATCCAAGTTCTCCAGCATTCACCTTACTGTGCTATTTCTTCCCCTTGGGGGTGGGCACTGCATCTCCGTATTCCCCATCCCACCTCCCACAGTATTTGGCATATATCAAAAGATTTCATTTCTATTGTTTTAAAGAATCCTCCCGCCCTGGCCGGTTTGGTTCAGTGGTTAGAGCGTCGGCCTGTGGTCCAGAGAGACCCGGGTTCGGTTCCTGCTAAGGGCATGTACCTCAGTTGCGATTTGTCCCCGGTCCTGGTTGGGTTGTGCGGGTGGCAACCACTCAATGTGTCCCTTTCTAATCGATGTTTCTCTCTCTCTCTCTCTCCCCCCCTCTATCTGAACAAAATATGGAAAAATGTCCTTGGGTGAGGATAAAAAAAAACACAAAAACAATCCTCCCTTTTTCAACCTGTCGGTACGATTCCCAATTCGATCGTATGCTTCTTAAGACAAAGGCAGCACTGCCCTACTTCTCTGTCACATTTTTGGAACTTAAGTAAAATTTTCAAGTTAACTTTTTAATGTCCCATCCAGTTTAAAAGCTTCCCTCATGATTTCTGAATAACTCTCTCTGTGTTCCTGGCAAATGGTGTAACAGTATTCTCAAAAAGCTTCAGCTGAACTTATTTTTCAAGCTAGGCAGTGGGTAGCTGGGTGTTCCCTCCAGTCTCTCTTTCGTACATCTGGAACTGTCACAGTGGGAGGGAGGGAGGGGGGTGCGTTTAGACAGACCTGCGTTACCGTCACTACTGTAATGGTGGTACAACCTAGGGCTTATCTGTAACGTGGTTAAGTTTCTCATCTGTAAAACAGGGAAAGGCAGCTGTCTCTCTCCGACAGTGTGGAGACAAATCGTGGCACACACCCGCCTGGCAGACATCCAGTCAGCTTAAGAGGGAGGGGGCGTCTCAGACTGTCCCCTAGCTGTCAGTACTCCAGCCAGAAACCCACTGACTGGCACCACGGAACAAAGAAAACTTAGCGTCTGGTCCCTCATAACCCTCTTCTTGGGACACTGAAATGTACTGCAAGTGTAACAGGGGTTCCACTTGTGACCCTCTAAGGAATGAAGGCTCGACTTAACTTTCAGGGAGAACTCCTATGTACATCTCCTGCTTTTGGAGACTGGGGGGGGAGGGGGATCTTCCATTTGTCACTCTTTGGCATTGCTAAGTATATAAAAAATTTTTTTTAAACCCAAGGCTTAATTTTTCACACACACATGTGGCGGCACAGCTTCCCAACAGCTGACATTAATCACGGCGAGCTGGATTGCACTGCGCGCTCTGGGCTGCGTGCCTCTCCCATCAGTCCTATGTATTAATTTACAGAACGGGAAGAGGAGAAATAAAACCCCACTCTACACACATCTCACACGAGTAGGTCGAACAGGGATTCTGTTTCTCAGTTTTGTTTTCTGTTTTTTTTTTAAATTTCCAATGTCTGAAAGAATTTCAGCACCAGGATTTTTCCCATGTTAGATTTAAAAGATTGTTTGCATCTGAATACCATGTGCAACTTCTGCTTGCTGCTTCTCCCCAGTCAGAGACACCACCCAAAATTCGTGACAACTACCCCCAGAAGAAAATTACTATCGTCTAACTCTGAGTCACCTTGTGGTAAAATTACCTCATTCTCTAGATAACCAAGGAGAGCCGCAAAATGAGCACACAAATCACTCATACCACCTGTTGCCATTTACTGTCTTATTTTAGAATCTGAATGACTGGAATCCATGAATTTTGAGTCTACATCTGAATTTTGAGTCTACATATTGCCACCTGTAGTTTGTTATTTGTTCTGATCCCAAAGGTTTGGAGTATGAATCCGTCAATGCACTCAGATTCTAAACGCTTCCAGAACCTTTGACATCACATCACCACATGCACAGCTTTGTCACTACACTAGAATATGGTTATAATCCAATTTACCGAACGGGAGAATTTATTATAAACCAGTTTCATCTTTAGCCACATCCAGAGGGGTCACTTTACTAAAGTTAATAGCAATGTCTCCAGTTACAATGATTTTTAACTAGGCCAGACTTTAAGAGCTGTCGGTAATTGGAAATGAAGCTTTCCTCAACAATGCCCATTCTAAAAACTGTATTTTCTGCTACCCAAATTACCTGCTTAGTCTACTGCCCTTTCTAAGTGGATACCATGAACCAAGGGTAGACACCTATGTCTCAGAGACTGACTCCATGTGTCATTTGACTCCTTCTACCAAAGCCAAATCCTCAAGCTGGCGTTTAAGACATCTCAGTCTAAGGGTGAATTAAGAGCCTGGATTTTGGAGTCAACATCGGCTCATTTCCTGAGAACAGTACCTTTCTTATAGAGCTGTGAAGAGAATGAGCTGAGAAAATGCTTATAGTAGGCACTCAATTTTTGGTATTATTGGTAGACTTTATCATCAATATTTAGAAACGCTCAATCTTTGTTGCCAATGCTCATCTTGCCCTACCCATCTTATGTACCCATTCCTCCTTATGCCTCTAATCCCACCCCTATTGGGGCAACTGACTTACCGCCCGCCCTCATCCACTAACTCCTGACTTCATTTCTGTATCTCAAGTCATTGTTCTAGGGTGAGGGCAGCTAATGAACATTGTACAATGCTTTACTGTTTATGAAGCTCTCGCATAGATGTATTAATTCAACCTTTTATAAGCCATATCCTGGGTTAGGAGTTGAGGATCAAAGGCTTATTAGGAAGTGTGCCTGTTTCTCAGGAAGCTTATGGTGGTAGAAATATGTACATGAATAACAGCAATACAACAAAACCAATAACACAGAGGCATGCAGAGAGGGCTCTGAAGCCGCATGCTCTCCTTGTAGGGACGGCAACACGGTGCATCTTGCAGATCCACCGAAAGTGGTTCCTGGAACGATGTTGAGAAAGAGTCTGAAGTTCAGTCAAGGTTCCATGTTAAAAATTACTGCGATTAATAATGTCTGCCGTGGAAACTGCAGTGCACGTGCCACCTCTCAGACATTCCTGCTGCATGAGAGTGGAACTTAGACGAAGTTTTGAAAGTCGGTTATCAGCTCCGTGACCCTGTTCAAGCTCCTAATCTCTGAGCCTCAACTTCCTCAGCTATAACATGGAAATGAGTGAGAACACTCATAGGGTGGCTATGAGGAGTTAATGAGGTCACGTTCGTGAATACCTGGCAAAGAGCCTATTCTCCACAAACACTGGTTTTCTTTTCCTTCAGGAGTACTACTGGGCCCAAATATGGTTACAAAGAGTTCAGTTGCTCAGTGACTTGCTGAGGTCACTGACCCTCAAAGAAGCAAATCCAGGCTCAATCCACTCTTATTTGACTCTAGGACCTCAAGCTGTCCCCAAACTCCCATATCTGATTTAAAGGTTGAGACCATTCAAATCACCTATCAGTCCCGTGGTACCAAATTACCTGCACCCAGGAACACCTTCCTCTCCCCGCAGTCTTCCTCCTCACCATTAATTACTAATTCTACAGCCCGTTACCACTTACATCTTCAACTTGGAGGACAGCAAAATCTGTGACAGAGATTTGGATACTACCCACCACACCTACTGTAATTAGAATGTAACTATGCTATAAAACTCGGTCACCCTGACCTCCAGCATCTGCCATAGCGATTCAGTCGGTACTAACTACAAGGTATTTAATTATTCAAACAAGTTAACGTTTGCGTGATTTATACATGGAGACAGACCAAGATTTATATGTCAAGACTACTGTTTATCTGCCAAATGATCTTAAGTTGGTTTTTTGATCTGTTCATTTTCTCACTTCAAAAATGGAGATAATGCTCATTTATATCACAAGACAGTTCTGAGATTAAATAATACATATAAAGCACTTAGAATATTGCCTGCACATGATAGGTAAAAATAATTACTGCATTATACATTATTATTCACTTGTATATTATTATTTATTTATATAAAGCTTACAATATGCTTTCCTTACGCTAAGTATTTTACTTATAGTAACTTAATCCCCATAACAACTGAAGTAGGCATTATATTATCATTATCTCCATTTTATAGGTGGCGAAGCTGAGGTGTAAAGATGTTAAGTGGCTCATAACTGTAAAACCAAAACAAAATTATCAATTCAACTTAAAAATTAGTATCAATAAAATTCAAATAAACTCTGAGGTTATTTGACTGATGTTTCTATAAAACTAAATCACTGCTAGCAACACAAATATAGTACAGACTTATATGGCTCTGGCGCTGGTTCTTTTTAAACTGGGTATTTCCTCGCCCTGGCAGCGGGGCTCAGTCGGTTGGAGCTTTGTACCACTGTACACCAAAAGGTTGCCGATTCAATTTCAGGTCAGGGCACATACCTAATCCGCAGTTGGGGCTCGCATGGGAGGCAACCAATCAATGCTTTTCCCTCTCTCCTTGTTCCTCTCTCTCTAAAAATCAATAAAAACATATCCTCCTTGCCTGGCCAGTGTGGCTCAGTGGCTGAGCGTTGACCCATGCACCAAGAGGTAGCCGGTTGATTTGCAGTCAGGGCACATGCCCAGGTTGTGGGCCCGATCCCCAGTGGGGGGCATGCAGGAGGTGGCCAATCAATGTTCTTTCTCATTAATGTGTCTATTTCTCTCTCCCTCTCCCCTTCTCGCTCTAAAAATCAATAAAGAAAAAAAATATTTAGGAAAAAAAAAATAGTATCCTTGAGTGAGTTTTTTTTTTTTTTTTTTTTAAATTATGACAAATTGGGTATTTCCTGTACTTCTATGTGCTAGATGAGGATTCAATTCTCTTTACTCTTTTCTTCTGGAAGAGAAGCCACCATGAAACTTTTCCTATAGTGACCTGGCCCTAATGCATTACCTGGTATGTGTCCTCTTCTTCTGAGTCAAGGACAATTAGTAGACCTGTTGGCAATGAGATGGTAAGCAAAAAACTGAGGAACCTAGTATCCTTTGCAAATGATTCACAATATACTTTTATTGGTTTTTCCTCTATGACTTTCACTAAAACTTAAAATTTTTAACAATCAGAACTTGTGCCTAGCTCCTCCACAATCCAGTTTGAGAAAAATTCCTAAATCAGGATTCTGAGCCTGGGGTCCACAGAACCCTTGAAATTCTGGGGATCAGTGAACTTGGTACCATGTACTTTATTTTACACAATTAACATTTTGAGAAGGGGTCCAGAAGCGTCACCAGGCTGCCAGAAAGGTCCATGACACAGAAATAATCATCAAGGTCCCAAGGGAGGGAAGCCATGCAAGTACCAGACCAGGAAATGATGCGGTGCCTTGAGGAAACCTGTGAATGTCTGCAAAGAGAAGACAGTTGGCCTGCCCGCAGGACCTAGAGATAGTGTTTATATCTGAGTCAGTTAGCAAGAGGCCTTCCTAACAGTCTTTTCCTCACAGATTCAAGGAAGTGTAGACCAATGTTTAACTATGGGGAACGCTCCGGGCTGGGAGGGACTTTGTATGCCTTATGACAATTCTGCAAAGTATGTGATACACCTATATTATAAGATAAAGTAACTGAGGTCAGAGAATAACTTGCCCAAGGTCATCAAACCAATGGGTACTGGAGCTGGGATATGAATTTAGGCCCAACTGGTTTCAGTCCTGCCCCTATCACCAGGCCATATTTTGGCAATTTAATCAGGACAGAGCTCCACTGAGTACTGCTCTCAGCACAATGTTTGGTAGACACCAGATATCAACCAGTATTTGTTGAATACATTTAGAGAAATCCATTAAAACTTATGATAGAAACCTTAGGTCAAATCTGCTAATGCATATACTGCTTGAGTCCAACTAGATCCTCGTTCACCACAACTCCAACTTTGTTTACCATCGACTGGCTCTGGTCAAACCATGTTTATGGCACCCAAGCAAGCACTGTGAGATTCAAGGATTCATGGGATGGAGATCCTGTCTCTAACTTCACTCTGAAAGAGCAAAAGAAACTAGAATCCAGAGTAGAAAGAACCTTAAGAGATATTGATAAAGTATCAGTGGCAATCAACAGGAAGAAGCAATGACCAAGAAGATAGTGGGGCGAGACCATGGAGGACTTGATAAAAATGGTACTAGTTTGGCAAGCAGTTTTCAAATTTTGTAAGATTCACCCTTTTAAAATACTGCCCATCTCTTTCCTGAAAAATTTGAGGCAAATTACAGCCAACTTAGTGCTTGTCCTATTTGAATTTTTGGCGTTTTATATAGGTGGAGTTTTATACAGGAAGAAAAGTTAAGAACTAAAGAGATCATTCTTACTGTCCGAGTATAAAGTGTTACCCCGAACAAAAAGCATTTATAAATGGAAAATACTCTTGTTCTGCAGGCTGCAAATAAAACACGTTAAACATTTTGGGTAACTATTTAAACAAATATCCTCAACAAATGTCCTAGCTTGGGAGGGGGTGGAGGTGGGTGTCTCCAGATTTCGGAGGCCCCCTCCCCCTGGGGCTGCCTACGTGGAGCTTTGAAATCCATTATGTGATTTTCAGGACCTGTTGCAGAATTTCGCAACCAAGCGTTCTTCCGTTCCTGTTTGTACCTGAACACTAGAGGTTTCCGGGAAAAGCAGAGCTTTCCACGGACGTTTCACTGTGTCCCTTCCACGGTTTAAGGTCCAGCGCCCAGCGGGCAGAGACCCCCGAACAATGGGATGCCGGCGCTCCGCACCGCAGCAGGGGCAGGATTCTGCGCGGCGCGGGCCGTGGAAGCCCCCCCTCGCCCCGGGCTCCCGCCAGCCCCCGGGAATTCGCCTGGCGCGCACCCCCCGGGCAGAGGAGACCCCAGACTCGGGTCCCGCGCTCCCCGCCGCGGAGAGAGCCGGCCGCAGGGGGAGCGGGCCAGGGCCACTAAAGGCGGACTCGCAGCCACGCGAAACCTCGACCCGCCTCTCCCAGAAAACCGCGGGGACAGACTGTCAGGGAGGTCGTGCGCTGTTCTGTATCTGCCCGCGGGCCCAGGACCCCAGAGCAACGGCGGGGCGCTGCGGGGGTAGGGCAGGCACGAGGAGCGGGTGGGGCGGATCGGGGAGCTGGGTCTAAATGGGGACGGCGATCGGGATGTCACAGGAGATGAGGGGGGCGCCGGCAGGGCGGCCTGAGGATCCCGGGGGCCGTGGGTAACCCCCTCCCCGGGATCGGCGGAGATGCCCCCAGCCACTACTCACTCGAGTCGGGCAGGACGACGCACCGCCGGCAGAGCTGGGAGCAGAGTCGGAGGGAGTGCGGCGGAATCCGGAGCCGCGGGCGGGCGAGCGCCGGCACCTTTAAAGGACGCCCTTGTGGGCGGGGCCTCGCGAGCCCCGCCCCGCCCCGCCCCGCGCTCCGGGCGGATTCCCGGACCCGCTCGGGAGCGCTGGGGGCGTCTGGCGGGAGGGGGGCGTCTGCGCCGCGGGGCTCAGGGATTAAGGACCAAGAAACAAAGGGCAGGATCCCGCCTCTTCCTGCTGCTTCCCGCCCACCCGGGACCGCTCCCGTCGGCCTGCCCCCGCTGCCCCCGTGGGCACCGACAGTTTCTAGAAGTGATTAGGAGCTGGAAGAGGAGACGTCCTCCCGGGGCGGAGAGCCGGGCTGCGGGACGGGCCGTCGGGAGTCCCGCCATCGCCCGGCGCCGTGCCCTCCGCCGCGGTGCCACCCTCTCCCGGGCAGGCCAGCAGTAAAAAGCGGCCAAATCGGGGCTTTCCACCATCCTCTTCCTTATAAGTAAACGCAACGTGATGAACTTTCCCAGTGGACAAATATTCTCTGGTTGGATTTCCAGCTTCTGGGAATCCGCAACCTTCCTGTTCTTAAAGAGCAGAATTTCTCCTCTAGACTAAATAAATGACGTTAGGAAAACGCCTCATTCCCCAAGTGTTTTTACTTTTCCCACCAGAGGACACAGCTACACAGGCTGCTGTGGGGAATTAACAGACCCAGCCAGAAAGGAGGTGCCCCAAAGGGCTTAGGTTTAGGTTTGTTGGTTTCAGAAAAGTCCAGGGATGCCAGTGACAACCGAGGGAACCTACTGTCTGAGCTACCGGATGGTTTGTTTGTTGTTTGTTTTTTAATCCTCATTGGAGGATATTTTTCCATTGATATTTTTTAGAAAGAGTGGGAGGGAGGGAGATACATTGATGTGAGAGAGACACATCCATTGGTTGTCTCCCACATGACCCCAACTGGGGCTGGGCATCCAACCCCAGCTGAGGTTCGTACCCTTGACTGCGATTCTTTGGTCCTTGAGCAAACGCTCTAACAGCAAAGCCAAACAAGCCAGGGCAGATGATTTGTTGTTTTAAATGAAAAACACAATAAAAACGCTGATCTCCATCTGGTTCACATTCTAGGCTTACTGATGACCTCTGTGTCAGAAATGATGATCCCTGAGAACTGGTATTTGGGAGAGTGAGGGGCTCAAAAAAGCCAGTGAGTAAAACTGTCCCTCAGGCCACAAATGTAGTTGCCTCCTCTGGTCGAGAGCTTATCAACCTCCACACTATTGATGTTTTGGGCTAATTCTTTGTTTTGAGGGGACTGATGCACACTTTGTAGGATGCCTCCATCCATCGTTACCAATAGCACCTCTTCCTCCCCATTGTAGCAATCAAAAGCTCTCAGAGGTGCCAGGTGCACCGTTTTGGAGGGGGCAGAAGGCATTGATTGAGAACCACGGTCCTGGTATATATCTGCATGACAAAGTACAGAACAGGCTTAGAATAATACTGTTTTATTTCATATGCTGGGGCCCATCCAGGATAAATTCATTATAATAGCAGCCTTATTCTCTACCAGGCACTGTACAAAAACATAGTGGTGACTGACATCTCCTGATATTGTGGCAGGAGTCTGGAGGTATTCCTGACTGCTGTGAGCTTTTATAACTATGGACAATTCGTATCCTCACGATATCAGCTCATGCAAAAGTGGCTCGACTTCTGGGACTGACATGCAAAGTTTGTCTTTCATGATCTACATTAGCTTTGCTGCTTACAGTACTTTTTTTTTTTCTTGCACTGGTTTATGCAGTGTTTCTACCGAATGAAACTGTATCCGTGAATGTCCACTGCCGAGCTGATTTTCAGCAAACTGTTGTCCTTTCTCTCCTACCCCTGGGTTCTTCTTGATGCCTCTGAGACCTGACCGGTAGCTTTCTGACAAGTTCTTGTTGTCCCTAAATTCTATAGCCACATCGTCATTTGAAGTTGGGCTTTCTTCTAACCTGAAAGTATTCTGCTATCTGTCCATATATGTAATTGTGTTAGTATATTTTACAGTAAATGTGACGATAATGTACAACATTTGATTTTGAATAACTGTATTTGTACTTTTTTTTTATTTTTATCCTCACCCGAGGACATTTTTTTTCCATTTTGTTGTTGTTGTTGTTCAGATAGAGTGGGAGGGAGAAAGAGGAAGAGACACAGAGAGAGAAACATCGACATAAAAGGGGCACATCAGTGGTTGCCATCCGCACGACCAACCAGGGCCAGGGACAAACTGCAACCGACGTACATGCCCTTAGCAGGAACCGAACCCGGGTCTCTCTAGACCGCAGGCCGACACTCTAACCGCTGAACCAAACTGGCCAGGGCTGTATTTGTACTTAAGTAACAAAGTTTTAAAATATTTTATTTCCCTTTCCTTTAAACATTTCTTTAAACTGTTGACTCTCTGTTATAAATTCTTTCTGTTTACTTAGAGTGGTGCAAAAGAATAAGTGTGGGCTCTGTAATTAAAAAGACATGGTTTCAACATACAACTCTGCCACTTGCCATCTGTGAGCTTGGCCTAATACATGACTTATTATTTTTTTTAATTGATTTTAGAGGAAGGGAGAGGGGGAGAGAGAGACAGAGGTATTGATTGGTTGCCTCCCATATGTACCTCCGACCAGGGATTGAATCTAAAACCAGGTATGTGCCCTGACTGGGGATCCAACCTGTGACCCTTTGGTGCATGGGATGATGCCCCATCTACAGGAGGATGCCACACTGGCCAAGGCAATCCTTGACCTCTTTGCATATGTTTCTTTATCTGTAAATGATTATACTATACACACTGGGAAGATTAAGTCAGATGTCTATAAAATGCAGAGCATTTACCTGGCACATGGTAAATACTTAATAGACAATGGTTGTTAAGTTAAGCAAGGCTATCTTGATGTCCTTTTCTGTCTTGAGAAAGAAGTAGAAAGTGTTCTGCTGAGCATTCATCTTATGTTGCTGCTGAAGGTTTTGGTAGTAATAAGGTATTAAGTGTTTTCTAGAAATAATTAAGAGCCTTGCCCAAAAAAGTACATTGTGTTCCTGGAAAAGAGCTAGTGGGAGAAATGGGCCTTCGTGGACAAGAATAAGCCCTTACTAATTCCATATGGTCCTAGTCTGTGAGCTTTTGACTCTTTGACTCTTTCAACCTTATGAAAGGCAAAGTTGAAGGTTAACTATGTCCAGCAGGAGGTTTCTTTTATCCAAGAAATGCACAACATACTTATAACATCTCCTTCATTCTCTGGAACCCATTAACCAATTTCAAATCAAAGTCCTTCGTCAAGGTCACTGGCCTAAGGCAAGGTGAACTACGGTTGCCTTTCTTCATGACTTTGTGCTCCAAGTTCAGATTCTTAAAATATTTTTAACATTTTTATTTCATGCTATTTTTTCTTAACAAAACTCTGAACTAGATGAGTGCGAGTATAAACAAAAGGCCTCTTTATTTTATTTTAGGGCAAAGATTCCGTCCTAGAAGCCAGCTAGGCTATGGAGGAGAGGAATTTTTTAGTATATGTTAAATAAAGGAAAAAATAAATTCTCACTTTGCTAATCTACACAGTTTATAATAAAAAACAAACAGCTATTCCACCTTATTTCTTAGCCAAGATTTAACAGCAGTGGTGGGAATTAAAAATAACTTATACTCAACCCTAATGCTCTGTGATGCATTTTCTTGCAGAGAAAAGAATAAGTTATATATGCTTAAAATTTAAGAGCTAGATTAGAGTATTTTATTCTTCATATTTGTCATAGTTGCTTTAAAGAAAAAAACTTGCTTTAAACTCCCACTTCCTTATAAACTGCATTATACATAATCTTTTTTTCTTTAATGATTACT
The DNA here is from genome assembly GCF_014108415.1 of Molossus molossus. NCBI lineage: Eukaryota > Metazoa > Chordata > Mammalia > Chiroptera > Molossidae > Molossus > Molossus molossus. Next base: position 57,230,009 of record NW_023425345.1, on the reverse strand, counting down.
ATTTCCCTTCAGTGCTATTTTCTGCTACAGCTTATTTATGTTTTCTTTTCTATAACTTTCTAGCTTCTCTACTCTGCTTATGCTTTCTTCTTACAGCAGAGTTTTTTTAGCTTTACTGGTATGATAAAAACGTTAGCCTCCAACACAGTCTGTTCCAGCTATTTTACCTCAATCCCTTAGATGACCTGTTTCACTTTTCTTCCTCCTCCTTCATTTGCATCCCCAGCCATCAGCCAACCTTTCCTCAGCCTTCCATACTGCCTCTAAGCACCCATGCTCTCCCCTGCTGACACTTGCTGAGGCTACTCTCGGAGGAATGGGTAGTTCTCCAACTCCTTACCAAGAATAACCACTCTGCCTGTGCTTTGATCCATTTTTTTGGCATTCTTTGTTATATTTCCTTACTTTTCCATTTCTCTGTTTCTACTACTTCCTTTCAGATTACAAAAATGCTGTCTACCTCATATTAAAAAAAAAAAGCCCTGGCCAGTTTGGCTCAGCGGTTGAGAGTTGGCCTGCGGACCAGAGAGTCCCGGGTTGGGTTCTGGCTAGGGGCATGTACCACAAAAAAAATAAAATAAAGGTGACATAAACTTCCCTGACTTTTGTAGTAGATATCGATGGGTTGCCTCTTCAGCATCCATTCCTCTTTTCCCAGAGGCCAGGTTTTTGTTTGGGGGTCCCTGTGGGGCAGGGAGTTGCCCCTGCAGCCTTGGTTCAAGGGTAGAGCACTGGAACCAACCAAGCCTATTAACCTCTGGTTTGGATTGGGAGTGTGTCATGTGACCTAAGCTCATCCAATCAGTGTGAATCTCTGAACTCTGCTGGGTGCAGAGACAGGGCCATGCTCACCTGTTCTGGAAGGTGCTGTGTGCTTATGAGGCCCGGGGTTGCTACAGTAATTTTTGCTGGTCGGAAGCCAGCCTGAGGATGATTCAACACAGAGAAGACAGAAATGGACCAGAGCTCTGGACAAACTCCTCACGAAGTTTGCCTACTTGCAGGATCTTTTCCTTTGGAAGCAAATGAATTCCCATTGTTGTTTTGAGATGGATTTTCTGTTACTTGCAGTTAGGACTCCCAACTGACTACAATGGTTTAAAACTGTGTTCACAAATTCTTTGATACCTCTCCCTTTATCAGGTGGACTTTACTTCTTCTTCCTCGAGTGTGTGCTGGATTTTGTGACTTGCTTCTAGAAAATAGTGTATAAGACTAAGTCAAAAAAGCAACATGATTGCGTCTTCATTCTTCTTTTCGCCCACTTCTGTGTGTGTGTGTGTGTGTGTGTGTGTGTGTGTCCGTCTCTCTGTCTCAGATCACTTGTTCTGGGGAAGCCATTTGCCATGTCAGAAGGACACTCAAGTAGCCCGTGGAGGCCCACGTGGTGAGAAACAGGCTTCCAACCCCAGGGGAGTTGAAGCTTTCTGCCAACAAAAACAAAAGTGAGCTTGGAAGGAAATTCTACAGTCTGGTTAAACCTGGAAATGACTCCAGTTCTGGCTGACACTTTGAGCTTCTCATTGTGGTCAGAGAGTTCCTAACTACCAAACCAATGATCATTTTTCAATTCTTACCTTATTTGACCTCTTGGATATAGGCAATGTTACATAAATATACGATTGTACATCCTTGCACAGAATGAAATTTTCTAATAAAGGTTATGCTTCTGAAGTCTCACACAAATGTTAACTTCTGTCTTAAGATATTGTTCTGATGAAAAATGGGAATAAATTCTCAAAGCCATAACCACTGGAAAACTTATTTCTGCCCTCTAAAAACTAATATGAAAACCAGAGCATATTAGAGGGATATTATATAATTTTTATTATTTCACTTGTGGTAAGAAACACCAGATACGTCCAAGAAAATAAAATATGCATATTCTAACTTTTACATGCAATTTTTTTCTTGCTACAGATTTTAGAAAAATAAATGTATATTTATCTACCAAATTTCAAGAAAAATTTTAGAATTTGCAATAGGGGTTATCAAATTTTGATGATTTCTCCCTGTTTAGAAAAAGACTAAGTAGAAAATTAGTCTAATTAGGAATTTAAAAATTAGCATTTGGGTTGAACAAAGCTCCAGAGAAAATCTCATAAACATTTCCACTTAAAACATCATATATATATAATGCTTCTCTGGGAGATGATGTAAGGAAGGTTAACAGGATTTGGAAACAATGCACAATGCTGTAATTGATAGGCACTTAATTATTTATGGTATATGCCTGCCAGGATTTTTGTGTAATCCTTACATGTGAAATTAAATTCATTTGTAAAGTGAAACTTTTCTTGTAAAAGAAAATAAAAACTTTCATTTTCTGCAGCTCTCACCTCATAAGAAAAGTGTTGAACTTTAGAAAAAATAGGTTAATACTTTAAGAAAAAAATAATAGCTCCTATAAATTCTATATTTATATGTTTATAAGGACAGCTGACTTAGATTTTACTTTAAACATTATTGACTTAACACTGTTCCAAAAAGACTGTGGGAATACCTAATTCCCATTCCAAATTCTTAAATAATGTCATGTGTTAAAAGACCAATCTTTTGATTTATTTGTTCCTGTGTTCACTTCAATAGGAGACTTGGAGTGGTACAGCCAAACCAAACTCCATTGACCTGCTAACGGCTGGGTATGAGCTTAAATATATATGTTTGCATGGACTTGCAAAACCAGCGGAGTCCTCTGTGAAAGGCTATTGGGCTACCCTGGAGTGATCTTTCTCTCCTGTCCACATTTAGCTATAAAATTACACATGGAGAAGAGCTCAAGTACACACCATTGGCTATTCTTCAAGCCAACAGCATATCTTGCAACCTAATAACAATAACTATTTATTGAATGATCCTTGCATGTCAGCCATTATAGGAATATTTTTTTCTGCTTCAAACAACAAGCCTAGTAAGGTCTTTATTTTATTTATTTTTTTCATTTTACAGATGAGTGAAGCGAGACTCATGGAAATTGAGTAACTTGTCCCGTAGCCACGTAGCTAAGTAAGTGGCAGAACTGGGACTCAAATCCAGTCTGGATCCAAACCTCACACTCTTTTTCATTACTGCATGGGAACTTTCAACTATGAATCTTTTCTGTCATACTAGAAGAGCAAAAGAAGTACCTTTGCTTAACAGTCCTAAAGACTACTGGCACCTTGGGAGCAAGTCTTCAGTCAGGCACACCAAACTTCAACCTTTGCAGTCCGAGGAGATGTTCCACACCATTAACTGACTGGAGAGAAGGCTACCACAGAGTCGCACCGCATGTAAGCCCAGCTCACATTCAACCAGGGGAGCAAGTCTGGGATGGGGCCTGTGCTGGTCATGGGGGATGTAGAATGGAGATAGACAGGAAGAAGCAGCAAACGCACTAGAAAATCATTAGACTCTGCCAGATGATGGATGAGCACATTATGCAACATGCAACACAAAAATGCCCAAGTTTAATTTGGGGCATAGCCATTTTTGTCCCATCTCCTCATTGGGCACCAAAATGGAGTAAATCCCTAATACAGAGTGCAAATGAGGAGACTTGCATGTGGTCTTGCCTCCACCACCATTCAAGAAACTGGTGAGTTATTTAACTTCTTTGAGCTTAGTTTTCTTAGGTCTAGCTAACTGGTAAGATTCCATTTAGCCCTAAAATCATTTGATATTGTAGTCATGCATTTTTTTTTTTACATCGGAAGGCGTTCACATGTATTCATTGGTGTTCTTAATTGCAGATAACTGAATTTCTGAGAGGAGCAAGGAACCAAATGATGCTATAGAGCCAGGATCGATGTCTGACCCCCCTATGGCACAAGTTTACAGGAGACCCCGCTGCTGCCCATTCCTGCCTGACAACACCTAATATGCTAGAGCCCGAGAGAGAACTTTCTGCCTCAGCTACCAGACTATCTGCTGGCCCTCACCATGGCTGTCACCTCACATTACTCATTTGCCTTCCAGATCTGCTTCAGGGTGTGTGTATTCCATTAGGGCTCGGTAGAAATGCAGTTACCTGTAGAACCCAAGCTGCAAGGCAGTCTTTATTTAGCTTTCTAGCCTCTGAAGGACAGGAAGCCTGTCAGAGGGTGAGTGGGCATTAGGTGAGCCTATGTGTAGTGTCTGCCACATTGTGTTACATTGCTGAGTGCAAAAAGGGGGATAGGGGATGTATTCACACCCTGATCTTTTTAAATATGTATATCAAATACTGTATTCTACAGTACAAAGATGAGCAAGACAGATCAAATACCTGCTCAAATGGAGCTGACATTTGACTAGGGGACATGGAGACATGGCTACAGGTCAGTCAGGCTGCAGTAGTTCTCGGGAAAAGAGGTGAGTCAGGTGACAGCTCTGAGCTCCCTGCTGTCACATCACTGGCTTCTTTACATTTAAAACCCCTATAACAATCATACCACCTGGCACTTGGTAGATGCTGGTGGAACTGGTTAAATTGTGGAAGAAAATTTCTTTTTTTTTTTTTTTTTTTATCCTCACCCGAGGACATTTTTTGTTCAGATAGAGTGGGAGGGAGAGAGAGAGAGAGAAACATCGATGTGAAAGGGACACATCGAGTGGCTGCCACCCACACAACCCAACCAGGGCCGGGGACAAACTGCAACCGAGGTACATGCCCTTAGTGGGAACCAAACCCGGGTCTCTCTGGACCACAGGCCGACGCTCTAACCACTGAGCCAAACCGGCCAGGGCGAAGAAAATTTCTAAGCAGACTGTGAAAGGGCTGCTAGAACTTGAGGTTAGTTTCTTGTAAAAGAATCACTGTGATTAGCAGCACATTTCCCCCTCAACAACTTTCTGAACATCTTGACACATGAACTTTGTTTCTCAGATATTTTATTCTGTGAGGTCTTTAACTTAGGATGAAACATATTCCATTTCCTTGGAATATGGTCAGCAAAGGCCACACCTCCATGATCAACATCATAATATGCAAAGAAAAGCACCTCTTTAAATTCTAGAAGCAAACTTTATTTACTGTATGAGTGTCTTCACCTCCTGTGGCTTCACAGAAACACATGGCCAGGCTTTGCCTTTCTCTTGAATTACATTTCAGTCAGCAACTGCATATGTAATGTCTTATCTTGCTAAATTTTGTCTCTCAATAAAACAGTTCATGAATCACTTTTTATGGTTTCCATGTAGATTACAGGATGAGCTCATTTGTCTATATCCAAGTCCCTGCCAAATGTTGGAGACCACCTTTAAAGTTTATCCCCAAACATCTATTTTCTTGCCAAGACCTCCACTTTTGATATCACCTCCACCTCCAATTCCTTTTTTATTTTCTTTTAATTTGTTTCTGTCACCAAAACAAGCAGCTGACAGGTTTTTCAGGGTCATTTTTACAAATCAATTTTTTATCACTACAAAAGCTACTGCATGATGAACAGCAAACCAGAAAACCACATTAGGGTGTGTATTGTGGGCAGTGGGCTGGGCTCATTCATTAGCTGAGTGACTCACTCCCCAAGCTCCATCTTGCTCTAGCAAAATCACAAATTACTACAGCAATAGAATTTCTTCTGACAAACAGTTAACATCGAAAATGATCAATTTACAAATGCCAAGAGTCTGCTCTAGTATTTTCCAAACTAGCTTCCAAGGAGTATTAGAGTTCCTCAGATTGCTAATAGGTGCTTTGCAAAATAAAATGGTTCTCTGGTCAAATAAGTTTGGGAAACACTTCATATTCTATCTTCCTTTAAGAGGATTTATAAAATACATTAACATATTATAGGTTTCTAATCCAGTTTAACTATAAAAAGCTTTCACAAAGTACCAATAGATAAGAAGGTATGAACAGCTTTTTTTAAAAAAATTTTTTAACTTGACCTGGCCAGTTTGGCTCAGAGGTTAGAGCATCGGCCTGCGGTCCAGAGAGACCCGGGTTCGGTTCCCGCTAAGGGCACGTACCTCGGTTGCAGTTTGTCCCCAGCCCTGGTTGGGTCGTGAGGGTGGCAGCCACTCGATGTGAGCCTTTCACGTCGATGTTTTTCTCTCTCTCCCCCCACCCCCCACTCTATAAGAACAAAAAACGAAAAAATGTCCTTGGGTGAGGATAAAAAAAAAAAAAATTTAACTCATCTTTATCGTTGAATGTATTACAGATGTCCCCCCTGCTTTTTTCTCCATTGACTTCCTCCTCCTCAATCCCACCACCCTCCTGTGGGAATGGGGGGTTGGTAGATGGATGATTTGTAACGTTTTGATAATGCATTCTCACAACCTGGCCAGCCTAGGATCAAAGTGTGTGTGTGGACTGACAGGTTTGACTGATAGGCAGGAAGACCACCTTGTTAGCATTGAATGCTTTGTTTGCATGTGAATAAGATAATATTTGCATGACAATGGCTGGAACACTGCCTCGAGTGGATAATGGGCCATAGGCCCAGGTGTGGCTGGGTTTATTATTTTTTAACTTTAAAATCTCTTTCTGCCTTAAAAAGTGAGAGACAAGGCTAGGTTGTATGGTTTGCAGAGACACCATCTCAAGGAAATAATTTACATAAATTCACTTGTAACCTGGGGGAACCAATCTGCAAATAAATGGGACTGCGTCCAAAAATCTGCAGCATTTGCTACATTGCAAAGCTCCCTCTTACTCCAACCAGCGTGTGCTTGTAGTTCATTGCATTGCACCAATCCCAGCAGGCCGAGAGACGGCACCCTCTTGCCTTCCACACACTACTGTCATGTGTCCATTGGTTATGCATATATGCATAGAAGTTCTTTGGTTTATCTCATCCTACCCTCCTAGTGGGAACTGAACCTGGGACTCTCTGGTCCATAAACCAACGCTCCAACCGCTGAGCCAAACCAGCCAGGGAGAGATATTCTTAATCAAATAGTTTAACAGTGGTTCTCAAAGTGTGATCCTGGTGCCAGAGGCTTTAGCATAATCTCAGAACTTATTAGAAATGCAAATTCTCACCCTGGCCGGTGTGGCTTAGTGGCTTGACCATAGTCGGGTGCACCAAAAGGTCACCAGTTTGATTCCCCTTCAGGGCATGCCCAGATTGCAGGTTCGATCTTACGTTGGAGCACATATGGGAGATAATCGATCAATGTATCTCTCTCACATGAATGTTTCTCTCTCTCCCATTCCCTTTCTCTCTCCCTAAAATAAAAAAAAAACAAACATATATTTTCAATATAAGCTACTTTTAAAAAAATGCAAATTTTCATACCTACTAACTTAGAAAGTTGGGAGGAGGGTCCAGCTATCTGTTTCTTAACAAGCCTGACAGTTAATTTCAGTGCATACTAAAGTTTGAGAATCACTTTTTTAACATAGTTTAAGACTTCTGCCTTCAGCTCAGAAGGGTTAACAGGGATAGGATTTATCATCCTACCTGAAACACCTAAAAAACTGGACAAAATATATGAAACAATTGTTCTCAGACATTGGCCATCAGGCAGTTCAGAACAGTCTTCTTTGTAAAATGGAAAACAAAAGAAATGACCCCTGTGACTGCTCCAGCCTACTGCCTAGAGAGGGTGTCCAGGTTAAAGAGAGAGGGAAGGATCCCAGGCAGCGTCTAGCCATCTGTTTGAGTTAAGAAGATGGAGTTGGGAGTCCAAAGTGGCTCAGTACCATATAAGAGAAAGCTACACAGAGAAAAACATCCAGGGATCTACAGAGAGTCCCCCTCTGAGAACTGATCAGAGCATTAGTGTGAAGAAACTACCTGAAGCAATGGAAAGATCCACCCAAAGGAAACAATACTATAGCTCTCAGAGGGCTAGGGATGATTGTGCTCCCAGCAGCAGAGAGGAAGAACTTTTTAATTCGCAGAGTATTAGTAGAATACTCAGAGGGTATTGCCTCAGTAGTGGAGCAAAGTTGTCCCTCAACTAAAGGCTGCTGTGGTCCTGACTAATAAAGCTTAAAAAGAAGTCTTGAGAGGATCAGACTGTTTTCTAATAGCATAACTGAATCCTAGAACAAAGCACTGGAAAATTCACAATGACTGGTATCTAATCAATAATTGTCAGGCATTCAAAGAAGCAGGAAAATACCATCCATAATAAGGAGGGGGAAAAAATCAACCACTAGAACAGATTCAGAAATTACACAGATAATAAAATTAGTAAATAAGGACATCAAAACAGTTATAACTATATTCCATAAGTTCACATGTTAAAGAAATGCATGAGCATGTTAAGTAGAGACATGGAAAATATTTAAAACACCCAAATTGAACTTCTAGAGATAAAAGATGTAATATCTAAGATGAAAATTGCAATCTGTTAGACTCAACAGGATGAAAGATTAACTAATTTTAAAACATAGCAACAGAAACTACCCAAAATTAAACTCAGAGTAAAAAAGACAAAAAAGTGGGTAGAGAATTAGTGAGATGTGGGACAACTTCAAATAACCTAATACATGTGTTTGCAGTCTCTGAGAGAGGTAAACAATATATATATTTTAAGAAATAATGACCAGATTCTCCAACTTTTATGAAGACTATAATTCCACAAATCCAAGAAATCCAAAAAACTCTAAGAACAAGAAACATTAAAAGTATATCAAGGCATATCATAATCAAATTGCTTAAAACAGGTGATAATAAGAAATCTTTAAAGCAGTCAGAGGTTAAAAAAAATACCATAGTATATGCAGATGGAGGAGAGGGACGTAAAAATGACAGCAGATTTCTTATGAGAAACAATGCAAGCCACAAGACAGTGGCACAATATCTTTAAAGTAGTGAAAGAAATAAATCTGTCAACCTAGAATTCAAAAACAAGTGAAAAATAACTTTTGAAATAAAGGTTAAATAAAGTTTCAGGCATATAAAAGCTAAAAGAATTCATCACAGCAGACTTTAACTAAAAGAACATTTTTAGTCTTTCAGGTAGATTCTCTAAATCTGGAGCTACTTAAAGGAATAAAGAGCACTAGAAATAGTACATAGACAGGAAATACAAAATATTATTTTTATCTTACTTTTAAAATATGGAAAAAAGATAATTGTTTAACAAGAAAAAATGCCACATATACAGTGTATTGTAGGTTTTATAATGTATGCATAGTACTCTCCTCTTATCTGTGGTTTTTCTTTTCATAATTTTAGTTATCTGCAATCTACAGTGGTCTGAAAATATTAAATGAAAAATTCATAAGTTTTAAATTGCATGCCATTCTGAGTAGTGTGATGAAATCTTATGCTGTCCTGCTCAGTCCCACCCAAGACATGAATGATCCCTTTGTCCAGCATATCTTTCCTGTGGACACTACCCACCCACTAGTCACTTAGTAGCTGACCCAGTTATCATATCAACTGTCATGGTATCACAGTGCTTGTGTTCAAGTAATCCTTATTTTACTTGATAATGCCACATTCACATAACTTTTATTATAGTACATTATTATAATTATTCTATTTTATTTTTAGTTATTACTGTTAACTTCTTATGGTGCCTAATTTATAAATTAAACTTTAGCTCAGGTAGGAAAGGAAAAAAAAACATATATAGGGTTCAGTACTGTCTGCAGTATTAGACATCCACTGGGGGGCTTCGAACACATCCCCTGTGGATAAGGGAGGACTACTATAGAAGTAAGATATATGCCAATAATAGCACAAAGGCCCGAAGGTGGGAAAAGGAAGTGTACTATTACAGTTTTTATACAACGTGTGAAGTGGTATATTATCATTTGAAAGTTGACTATAATAGATAAAAGATGCTCACTATAAATCCTAAAGCAACCACTGATACAAAATAAAACAGTTATAGCTAACAAGCCATCAAAGGGAGTAAAAATACTCAACCGAAAAAACAAAACAAAACAAAACAAAACACAGAAACGAAACAAGCCCTGGCCTGTTTGGCACAGAGGTTGGAGCGTCGGCCTGCGGACCAGAGTCCTGGGTTCGGTTCGCACTAGGGGCACGTACCAAAACCAAAACAAACAAACAAAAAAACAAAACAAAGAACAGATGGGTGAAACAGAAAATGAATTGCAAGATGATGAATTTAAACCCAATCATATCAGCAAACACTTGGACAAATAAACAAGGTTTTTTTGAGCCCATATTCTTAGGCAAATAAGTCAACTTTGATCTTCTATCAGCATTACATTTCTCTCAAAAAGTTGTTCAGTGAAAGATTAGAAACTTGAACTAATCATGGTTATAACAACAAAATGATCTTGGCAGTGATTCTAACTGAAGCATATCACGGAAGGATGTCTAACAAGGTCAGCCAGGAGGCACTGTGCTAGAGGCACTTTTCATTTCGTTCTTCACAGAGCACTTACATAATTCAGATTACTGTAGTGTAACAACCCAAGCAGCATGTTTGAAAGGGATTCTTTTTTACAAGGCTGAGGCTTAGGACCACTATTAAAAGGACTTTTCTTCTGAGACTCGAACTCTGCAAATCTTTTGGGCCAGACTCTCTTGTTTGGTCATTGGTGTCTGCTCTTTTGCAGTCCACGGCTTGAGGATTACCCAACCTACCCCTCGGCCTTATCTTGTTTCATGCTCCCCTCATTCCCAAGACACTTGCGTCTTTACAGCTCCTACCTTCCTCTGGGGTCAGGGTCTTGTCCAGGGATAATTCTGCTTCCCAGAATATGTTCTCATCTGCCAAACCCATTCACTTAGTTCATTCTTATTCATCCTTTAGATCCCCCTCCCCTCACCCCAAATTCTTATCACATTTTAAAGTTATATACTATGGGGTATGATTATTTGGATAGCAGAGATGAAAGAAAGACATTATAAGCATTTATACAGTATTTTTCATCTCTTCAGGTTAAATAGTCCAATCTTTGGTAGCCATTTGGTCCCTCTGACCCCCACCTTTTAAGGGAATTTCCCAACTTTATTATGCAGGTTGAGGTAATCAGTGGAGAGAAAACTTAAGACACAGGTAAGCCTAGAAGACCTAGACGGGGGAAGAAAAGGACTAGAGGTAATGGAAGAGGTGGCCCCGACAAAGGGATTTGGCACAGTCAATGAGGGGAGGACAGCAGGGATGTGACGCAGAGCTGGGAGGGATTTTGGTAGGGACTGCATGCTGGGGTGTGCAGCGAGGCACTGGGGCAACATGGGATATGAGAATTATTGAGAGTGAGAGGAAAGGGAACAGAGAAGATCAAGATGTGTGTCTGTAGGCTATGAATTGAATCCCCTTGGACAATTTTTGAATGGCACCATGAAGAACAGAAATTGCTTTTAGTGAAATTTTAGTTGCTATGTTTGTCTCCTGGATGGAAGAGGAGGGCACAGAGTGACTGGACCACCTGGGGCATTGCAGTGGACAGTGGCTAGAGTGCCCTGGCTGATAATGTCCATTTCTCCTCCTAATCAAAAGGTAAAGCATCCCCAGTTTCTTCTGGGACCCCCTCTTCCCTACTCTCAATTCACAGGCTTCTCCTGGAATTGGTTCCACCCCCAACTCTATGGCCATGTGACTTGCCTGGCCAATCAGAACACCCCATTCCCCTGGCCAGGGTTAGTATAGGGAATGTGCCTGTGATATCTTTTGGACTAATCAGAGCCAGCCCAGGATATATGTTGGAAGAATAGAGACACTGTTCTGGTACCACTGGATTTGAACATGGAAATGAAACCAAAACATAGGTGAACAGGGCTGGTGTATAAGGAGAGGTACCTGGTGACATTGTTTGAGCCCATATATCGACTCATGCCTTAACTAGCCATCACTTTTTTTTTTAACTACATGAGTCAATTAATATCCTTATTATTATTTTTTTTTTGGCTTGGGCCAGTATGCTTTGGGTTTTTGGCCACTTGGAACTGGAAGAGTTCTAAATTATACAGCAGTCAACTTATATCTGTGTTACATTTGATTTAGGCCTATTTTTATGACTAAATTTCATAAGAACAGGGTCTAGCCCTGACCGGGTGGTTCAGTAGGTTGGAGCATCCTTCCATACACCAAAAAAGGTTGCAGATTTGATTCCCAGTCATGACACATACTTAGGTTGCTGGTTTGATCCCTGGTTGGGGCACGTAAGGAAGGCAACTGATTGATGTTTCTCCTTCACATTGATGTTTCTATCTGTCTCTCTTCTCTCCCTCCCTCCCACTCTATCTAGTGATAAATGAAAAGATATCCTCGGGTGAGGAATTAAAAAAAAAAAAAGGGAATATATTAGGTGCCTCATAAATGTTGGCAGAATGAATGAACAAATACAGGGAAAAAATATGAAATCAAACCAGATCAAGGGATTATAGCGCCCATCATGAAAAGGCCAGTTAACTCAGTTTATGTAAGTTGATTTCCTAGATACATATATTTAATGCCAATGAAATGAAAGCCCAGTTCCTATGACAGATTTTGAAAACTGGGAATGAATCTGACAATCATAACTAGTATTTTTTCTTCTCCATGAGTTTATATTATTAAATGGGATAACTTTTTACTACTAGACTCTTACATGTTGTTGATCTCAGAAGGCCCAAGACCATGTGTAGAAGACTTAAAAAAGAGTAGTGGTTCATAAATAATTATCAAGTAGTTTATATACTTGCAGTATCTTGAGGAAAACAGTTGAAACACTATGGTAGTGACCATGTCAAAAGTTAAGGCAAAAAGTCAAGCTACATAAGCAATACAGTTCTAGATTATTTAAAATTGCATTTTGTAAAGTACAAAAACAATATCCAGTAAAGACCTGAGAAAGCTGACAAGTGTTTTAATCCCCACTCCTGGATCCGCGCAGGCAGTGAGTCTATTCTGAGAACAAGGAGAAAACTTTTTCATCATTTCCTCTCCCTGTTTAAGCATTGTATATGATTCAATGAAAAAAACGGAATTTTCTGCAAAACACCTGGATGGTGAGTTCCCTAAACCATCTTTAGTAGTGAGGAGAAAAAGCTGCAATCTCAGACAAATGTGGTTTTGCCAGGGCCACCTTTTTTCAGCACGGTACTAGTGAAGAAAGAGCTTTCCTTTTCTGCAGCAAGACCAGAACCAAAACCAAACCCAAACCTCAGAAACAAAAAAACAAACAGGACTCCCCTCTGCTCATTGCGATGGTCTTCTCTCTGTCCCGCATTTTTTTTTTTTTTTTTGCTCTTGAGTGAAATGACATATTAGGTAAAAAGTCAAGCACATCGTGCAGGGGAATCTCAGATCACGTAGGTTGACTTTATGAATTAGTGCACAATGTTGTTAGAAACTGCTAGTCATTCCCATAGAAGGAACACTAGAGAATATAAAAAAATATTTTTAACAGAATAATTATGTGTTAATGAACTCATGGTTAGAAAACAGGTCTGACAGAAACAATGAGCATTTATTTACTTTGCGTGAATTTTACAAGGAGAAAAGGTTGAACTTGGGAAGAGGGAAATGTTTCCTTCTTTATAGTAAATGCTGGAGCAAGGATCTGAGAACGTAATATAATCGGGGAAAAAGTGAATGTTTCTTTGAAGTCAGAACAAAAGAAATGAGTCCTGTGTGTCCTTGTATGGCTTTCAGCTACCATATCAGCTTGTCTCCCCTTCTTCAGAAAACAATTATGAACCTGTAAGTCTCACTTTTTTAAAAGAGAGATATGAAAAAAGTATTTTTTTGTACAACAGGTAGAGTGTATTATGATCAGATCAATAGCACACTGTTGTGGGTATTCTATAATACTTATATATCTGCTCCATAGAATCCTTCTTCATAATGGTATTTACTACAATATAATTTTACTTATGATATTAAAATGATATAGTATAATCATTTTAATGTATGTGTGTGTATATATTATATATATAGTATATATAGTATATATACTATATATAGTATATATAGATATATAATATATATATATCTATTAGCCCAAATAGCTATTATACTGTGAGTACTTAGTATTTGTTTGTACCAATATATCATAGGTGTTCAAGTGTTGAAATAAAAGAATAAACTATTGATTTGTTTTAGCAAGTATTTATTAAATAATTCCTCTGAATTCTTATCTGGGTTTTTAATGTGTTTACTCCTTCCCAGTGATGTCCATAGAGATCCCACAGATGTCTGGAACCCACTTATCAGCCTTCATAATATTACACTTAAACATTGATCAACCTGCATTATAACTGTAATAGCCATGATGCAAAATCAGTTCATGGTTCTTCCCGTGTGTCATATGGTGCATACATAGAACTACGTGTCACTTTCTCAGGGAAAGTTTTGTAAATTAAAGGAAAAAACCCGATCAAATAGTTTATCATCAACTAATACTTTTAAATGTGAATCCATGAGATAAATATAGGGAAAATTAGAATAACTGGTCATTTCATTATCAGTTCTTTTTTACTAAACTGGATCTTTGAGACACATTATTTTAGAGAGGATTGATAGTAATGGAATTTTGTCTTAATCTTACAGTGGCCACGGAAGTTTGCTGTCCCTCATTTGAACCATACAGATTAAAAGTGGAAGGAGGTTGAGATACTGGCAGACTGCTTTTCCCAAAGACAGCCATCACCCCTTATGATGTGATATTGATAATATGATGTGATGTTGGTAATCCTCCGATCAAGCGGTGCATATGTCTCCTCTCCTGGAATCCGATGAGCCTGTCAATACGGCGGAAGTGACCCTATGTGACTTCCAAGGCTAGGTCATAGAAGGGGAGGTAGTTTCTGATGTGGAAGGTGCTTTATCTGTAACCCTAACCACCATGCTGTGGGAATGCCCAGGCCACACAGGGAGGCGCTCGCTAGGTGGTCCGGCAACAGCTTGGCCGATGTTCCAGCCAGTAGCCAAATCAATGGGCCATGTAAATGAAGAAACCTTAGAGATGACTCCAGTACCCCAAACTGTCAGCCTGCGTGAGAAAAAACTCCGAGAATTGTTCCCTTGAGTTGAGAAAACCTTCAGAATTGTGAGTTAATAATAATAAAATGAGTGTTGTTGTTTTAAAACACTAAGTTTTAAGAGGACACATTAGATAGCAATAGATGACTGGAACGAGAGTGTTTTCTTCAGTTCCCTAAGTAACCTTTTTTAAAATTTATTTTTATTGTTGACAGTATTATAGATGTCCCTCATTTTTACTCCTTTGCCTAAAAGTGTTTTATTTTAAAATAATAAAAGCTTTTAAATACCTACATATAAACATTTATGCAAGTCTTTATCTAAGTAAAATATTCTCATAGAAAAAAAAGATGCATTATAATAAATCTCAAGAGAAGGCTGTAAGTTATGTGGGCAGGGCCAGTAAGAAATGCAGATTTTCTTGGTTAATCCATGTAGTAACCATTAATTTCACTTACTTTACTATCTTATTATGAGATCTGTATTTAGCTCAGCTGGTATTTTTTTTCTTTTTCAATTAGAGTTTACATTCAATATTATTTTATATTGGTTTCAGGTGTACAGCATAGTGGTTATACAATCATATACTGTACAAAATATTCCTCTTATATTTCCAGTACCCCCCGGCACTGTACATAATTATTACAATGTTGTTGACTATATTTCCTATGCTGTACTTTACATCCCTGTGACTGTTTTGTAAATACCAATCTGTACTTCTGAATTCCTTCATGTTTTTCACCCAGCCCCCCAACCACCCTCCCCTCTGGTAACCATCAGTCTGTTTTCTGTGTCTATGAATCTGATCCTGTTTTGTTTGTTCGTTTATATTGTTCTTTAGATTCCTTTTGTCTGCCAATTTAAAAACTTCAGATCATCACCTTATGCCAAAAAAGGCCCTCAGAGAAAGTGTCTTGCCACTACAATTGTTCAGATTTAGGATGGAAAATAGATGTCAGTTTGCAAGCCGAGTCTGAGTGACTAAACTGGAGATTATCTAGTGCTCTGTGAAGGATCCTACCATTACAGTTGGTCAGCAAAATCTGCCAGGGATCTGGTGTGGAGGAGAGGAGGAATGGTTACCTTGTGCTTTCTGACTTGGTCAGTTACTATTATCTTTTTTTTTTAAATTGGTTTTTAGAGAGAAAGGAAAGGAGAGAGAGAGAGGGACAGAAACATTGTTGAGAGAGAACATCGACTGGCCACCTCCTGCATGCCCCCCACTGGGGATTTGGCCCACAACCTGGGCATGTGCCTCTATCGGGAATTGAATCAGCGACCTCTCGGTGCATGGGTCACGCTCAACCACTGAGCCACACTGGCCGGGCCAGTTACTATTATCTTAACCTGTCTTGTGTCAGGCCTTCTTTACAAACTCTTGATCCTAAGAAGCTTCTCAGGGTGAGTTTGGAATGTGCGAGGCAGAATAACGCCCCCCAAAGATGTTCACATTCTAATTCCTGGAACTGAGATAACAGTTTGAGCTGAAAGATGATCACCGACTGCAAACTAATTGGCAGGCTAGCTTGACTTTCCATAGTTTTTTTTTTTTTCCTGCTTGAATATGTAATGTCACATGGCAAAAGGGAATTAGGGAGCAGATAGAATAAATTGCTAATCAGCTAATGTTAGACTGTGGAGAGCAGCCTGGATTTTCCAGGAGGGCTCATTTTGATCACAAGTGTCCTTAAAGACGATAGAGAGATGCAAGAGAGACAATGTTCGATGGGAGTATGGAAAAGAGAACCAGGATGTTGGCAGCATGAAGAAGGACCCTGCTTCACCTTGCTGGCTTTGAAGTTGGAGCAGGGAGCCAAGGGTCAAGGAAAGTGGACAAGGGAAGCTGGAAAGGGCAAGCTAAGGATTCTCCCCTTGAGTATCTAGAAACTGATGTACCCTGCCGGCTCCTTGCGCTTAGCCCCGACCAATCCATGTCACTATTTCTCACTGTAGGGGAGGAAAAATAAATTCCCTCTACCTTTCTGAATTCTTGACCGTGACCAAACTCCAACCCTCATAATAAATGATGTGTCAACAAGGGAAAAACAAACAGAAGTTTATGAACATGTATACCTCATGTATACATGGGAGGTATACAGGGAATATGAGTAACTCGAAGAGATAGCTTTAGAATTCAGGATTAAATACCATCTTAAATTAGTAGGGAAAGGGGAGGGGTGTATACCTCTTAGGGGAGAGTAAGTTATTTTTTTATTTTTATTTTTTTTATCATCCTCACCCGAGGACATTTTTCCATTCTTTGTTCAGGTAGAGTGGGAGGGAGAGAGAGGAACAGAGAGAGAGAGAAACATCAACGTGAAAGGGACACATCGAGTGGTTGCCACCCACACAACCCAACCAGGGCCGGGGACAAACTGCAACTGAGGTACGTGCCCTTAGCGGGAACCGAACCCGGGTCTCTCCGGACCGCAGGCTGATGCTCTAACCGCTGAGCCAAACCGGCAAGGGCGAGAGTAAGTTATTTTTATAAAAGATGAATGGGTCCTTAGAAGAATAGATGGGAGGATGATAGTTTGTGACAAAGTTTGTTTGGATATGATGTTGACTTCTAATCTCCTCAATCTTCCCTGGTTGATGAAACTTCTGGGAGGGGATTTATAATAATCGGGTACCTTTTGGAGGTTCTGTCTTTAGGCAAATAAAGGGGGTTCAGAGAAACACTCTTGCTGCATTTGGTATTTTTCAAGTGTCTACAGCTCAAAATAATCAATTATACAAAAGTGGTATATTTAGGGGAGGCCTGTTCTGTTACCTTTCATAACACACAGAACTATAAGATGATAAATTTGTGTTGTTTAAACCACCGAGGTTGTGTAATTTGTTACAGCTGCAATGGAAAAGTAATACACAAAATATGGATTATTGTACCTTTTTAAAAATGCTGTACCATAACCCACTTCCCAACTGCTGACCCACTGATTTCTGGATACCATTTTAAAATCTATGGTTCATTTTTTAGGTTCAAGTCCCTCACACATTGTATTCAACTCTGTGAGAAGGAAGCGGGTTTTATCATTGCTGATAAATGGTCTATTCCATTTCCCTTTCAAAGAATTCTTGTTTACTAGTAGGATCACATTCACTGAGCAAGTCTAGAACAAAACAACACAAAGTACAGCACCCAAAATGGGAGTGCTGTGTAGTGTGAAAGAGCAGAGAGATTGACTTTAGCTAGAACTATTGGCTGTGGCTTTCAGGAAGAACTATGATCATTGAGTACTGGGTTAAAAAGTAGTTACCATTTATTAACCAACTATTGCTTCATGTACATTATCTCATTTAACCTTTAGAACAACATTCAAAGGGAATTATTGTCTTCATTTTACAAATGAGGATATCAAGGTTCAGGAATTAACTTGTCTAATAGGACTGGAGAAGCTCCCTTGATGGAGCAGATAGCATTTCCCCTGAGGTAAAAAAATTCTCCCTCTGGACCTCTCCCATCTCAAATCCTCAGTCTAGAGACCTGAGGTGCCCTTTGGGGGAGTTGCATGCCGACCTTTTCCCTCCAGCTATAGGGATGTGCAGAGGGTTTGTTTCACTCTCAAGAACTACCAGAGAACGGGTGAAGGGTGTCAATGGGGGAAAAGGAAGAAACACGTGTAACAAAAATAAATTAATAAAAAAATGTTAAAAAAAAAAAGACCTACCAGAGGCTTTGAGAGGCCGTAGCCCTAATATTTAATTATAGCCAAAGTAATGTCTACAGCAGTGCTTCTTAATTTTGTCACATTTAGAAGCACCTAAGGAACCTAAAAAAATCCCAACATCCAGGCCAAATTGCACACCAATAAAATCCTAAATCCTTGGAGTGGATTTAGACATCAGTATTTTTTTTTTAAGTATCCAAGGTGATTCCAAGTTTAGGAATTCCTGATCTGCAACCAGGGACTTCATTGTGGTAGTTATATCCCAGCATTTAACTGGTCTGTAGAACGTAACATTCCGTTACATGAGCACACTTTTTTTTTTAAATTCGTTTATTTTGAGGGTTCACCATAAAAATTAGTTTCTTTAGGCTAAAAGCTTAATGAGATTCGGGTTCTCTTAAATTACAGATTCATTTTAATGGGTTTTGGATTTCTGATTCTGTTGGTGAAATTTCCTAACTTTTTTTTCTTAATTTGCATATATTTTTTTTATTCACAATTCTTCTGGTGCCTTCACTCTGTACTGTGAATGTAAGAAACATTCAAACCTATTGAGAATTTTTGTGTTTATTTGAGCCAAACTGTCAATTGTCAAACTGACCATTGTCAGGAAGTAAAATCTCAACAGATTGAGAAAAGGCTCCAGAGAAGGGCAGTTGTGCACCTTATTTTATGCATCCAATCAAAGGAGTAGACCTAAGTGGGTTACGTGAAATCCATTGGTGGTAGATTAGGGAGGCGGGAGAAAACAAAGCAGGAGCCAGAGACCTCTGGGACTGGATAAAAAGTAAAATGATAGACACATGCAGCTTTAACCTCAGTGGGTACAGGATAGTTAACAGTCAAGAATTAATATGATAACAACAGTGAGAGGATTTATGGTCTCCGCCCAGGTACATAGGTTGTGCCCTGAGGGTTCTGGAAAAAGGGGAGTTACCCTGACATTTCAAAGGAATGTTATCCTGATGCAAAAGACAATAGAGAGACTCAGTTAAGGTAAAAGATTGACCTTCGTCAGGGAAGAGTCTCGTCTAGGACGTGACCACCGGCGTAAACTGATTTTAGTTAAGCCGTGTTTTGGTTTCAGGCCATCCTTTGTGGTTGCTTGAGGTCTCTGCGTTTGCAAGGCTGCCGCGCAGGCCTTCCCCGAGCTCGGCAGGTGAGCCTTGGCCCCATTTTGTCCACAGGACCTTCTTTGTTTATACCACTGACAGATGTTTAAGGAAAGTATCTTTCTGGTCTTTTCCTGTTAAGGGGCGGGCAACAGTAGGCTTACAATTGTTCGTATGGAAAACAATACAATAATCAATAAATAATAATACGAGAATAAACTGTGTTTCATGTAGTCACAACTGTAAAACCACTTTTGCCACTGTACTTGACATTAAGACAGAACTCAGAAACAGGAAAACCTTTCAAAACACTGTAAATAAAGGAAATCCAAACAAAGATACTACCAGTCTTGTGATCTGGGGTAGAACACTCATGTCCCAGCGGAGCCAGGCAGGAAATCTAAATAAGCAAAATGGACCAGTGTTTTTAACTAGAGGACGGAAAGGAGAGAGGGAGAGAGGGAGAGGGTGGCGGGGGGTGCGTGGGAGAGAACAGAAAGAACATAGGGTGTCCGTCATAGCCAGATCTCTCCATTTTTTAAGAGAAGCCAGAAGTCATGCCTTTTCTTTGTAAGCATCTATATACTTTTTAATGTCTGCTCAAAACATTTAAAAATGGTTATTTAAGCAGAACATACCTGTGCTTGGAACTCAACCCACTGACCTCCAGAATGGACAAAGTTTCACGTGCAGACGGTGGTGTGTGCATGGGGACAAGTGACCGCAAGCGAGTCCCCTTTGGAATGCAGCCTCGCATCTATCATTAGAATGATCTTTAGGATGACAGCAGGTGGTGCAATCTTGAGTCTTATTTTCTTACTCTAGAGATAAGGTCACTGGTTCCTGGACATTAGTGATGAAAACAAAGATTACTAGTGTGAGCTATATTAGAGCAGGACAGAATACACATTTTCTGAAATGTAACTGTTTGACATTATGACCAGGAAAGGATCATAAACTGAAAAATTCTGTGTTAGTATAATTGCCTGGAACACTGTTTTTGTGTGTTCTGCATTGGTAATATATATATTTTAATAATAACAGTTATCAGTAAAGAATTAGTGAATTGCCATGCCTGTGTGGCTCAGTGGTTGAGCTTTGACCCATGCACCAAGAGGTCACCAGTTCGAGTCCTGGTCAGGGCACATGCTCAGGTTGTGGGCCTGATCCCCAGTGGGGGCATGCAGGAG
Source organism: Molossus molossus (assembly GCF_014108415.1). Taxonomy (NCBI): domain Eukaryota; kingdom Metazoa; phylum Chordata; class Mammalia; order Chiroptera; family Molossidae; genus Molossus; species Molossus molossus. The sequence continues at coordinate 57,209,225 of NW_023425345.1, read as the reverse complement.
GCGGCCAGTCGATGTTCTCGCTCATCGTGTTTCTATCTCCTTCTCCCTTCCTCTCTCTCTCAAATCAGTAAAGAAAAAAAAATTTTTTTAAAGAATTAGTGAGTTAAGACTAATGCATGCCTATGGAAGTTCTCCTGAAATGATGGTAACAGTGGCTTTTGAGATAGAAAAAGTGTTGAGAGAGAAAGTGTCAGAGTGAGTAAAGGGATGAGAATCCAGGAAAACTGAGTTCATGTCTGTTTGAGAGAAACTGGTGAAACTATTTACTTAAAGGAGTTTCGATAAGGAAAGAGAAATTTTAGAATTCCATTTTTAGAAATACTCTCATCTCTTGCTTTATTCTGCTCATTATCAAACTCAAAGCAGACATTTCTTTTTCTTGGTTGCTTATTATTTGCAAAGCATGAGTAGACTAGATCCACTGTTTCTCTGACCTTTCTCTACCTTCTTTCACTTTCCTTTTCTTTGTGTTACGCACTTTGAATCACAGGTAATAATACACGCTGGCTACAGTTGATTAGCTCTGAGGATAGTTAAGATTAGTTACCTGCAATGGTTAGAACTATAAAGAATCCTTTTTAAAAAATGTGTTTAGGCCCTGGCCAGTTTGGCTCAGCGGTAAGAGCGTCAGCCTGTGGTCCGGAGAGACCCGGGTTCAGTTCCCGCTAAGGGCACATACCTCGGTTGCAGTTTGTCCCTGGCCTTGGTTGGGGTCGCGTGGGTGGCAACCACTCAGTTTTTCTCCCCCACCCCCATCTGAAGATAAATGCAAAAATGTCCTCAGGTGAAAATAGGAAAAAAAAAAAAAAAAAAAGCATTTAGCCACTGACTGCTCCTTTCCTTTCAACTACACCTTCTGCTCAGTTTCCTGAAGTTTGTTAATGGTAAACTCTTAATTCCACATAATAAAAGTATAATTCTGAAAGGCCAATTTAAGTTAGCCTCTGCTATTGTAAACATAGCAGCAGCTACCAATGGCAAAATGGAAGTGGTGACAATAGCTGTCACTTTTCAACATCATAGAATTTGATAGCTGGCATGGACTAAAAACAGGTCTTTCAGCAGTGTGGGTGAGTGACTTGGTCCAGGTCACACAGCTGGCCAAGGGAGGCACGAGGCCCTAACCCACGTGTTTGCACCTCATCATAAAGCTCCTCACGGTTTCCAAGGCATTTACATGTGTGGTCCTTTTAACAGCATCAGGCAATAGGCAGGGTAGGAATTATCCCATTTTACAAATGATTAAACTGAGTCTGCAAAGTAAAGAAATGTATTCAAGGTCAGATAACCAGAAGCCAGAGTTCTTCATTTTATTCAGGCCTCTTTTTTTTTTTTTTTTTAATCCTCACTCATTTATCTTCAGATAGGGTGGGAGGGAGAGGGAGAGAAACACTGATGTGAGAGGCACATTGATTGGTTGCTTCCCGCATGACCCCAACCAAACCACCACTGAGGTACGTGCCTTTGACTGGAATTGAACTTGCAACTCTTTGGTACTTGGGCCGACGCTCTAACTGCTGAGCCAAACTGGCCAGGGCATATTCAGGACTTTTTAAAGGTTGAGAATGCCCAAGCTAGTTCCATTTCTTGAGATTCTCAATATCTTTAAAAATGAAGAAATGCCCAATCAGGATTACATTTATTTGAAATGTTTATATTCAACAAACCATTTCTTCTGACACAACCCTCACCTCCAAAAAGCCTCTAAGTAAGCATGAGCTCACCTGGAGATATATCTAAAGTCCACATTTTAGACTTTAGTAAATATGAGGGCCAGGCAAAAGGGTTTTTTTGGATGACCCCTGACCTTGGTGGAGGGAAGTGTGAGCCCTGATTCTAAGTAGGGGAAGGAAGGAGAGAGAGGCAGAGGGAGGCGGAGACCACAGTGCCTTTCATCTGTTACGATAGCACCTGCCCCAAATAAAACACTCCAAACTCTGGGTTGCTTGGGAAGCTCCATAATTTCTGTGCAGAAAGGGCAACAATGGTTGAAATTTTGGCCGGACCTGTGTTTGCGTAGTACTTTAAGACTGAGAACAGTTATTGGAGAATAAAGATGCGGGTAGGGGTAGGAACTGGCAGAGATGATTGGTTGTGGCTGGAGGGGGTCAGGTGCCAAAGGGTGGCTAAATTATCCCGGTTCCCTCCTGGTCCAGACTCGTGTGGACTGAGCCTCCAGCTAACTCTTTCACAGAGAAATGACTAAAGTTGTAGCCCAGACCTGGGAACCCTTCTTTCCTCTTTCCTCCTTCTTCCTTTCTACTTCCCTCCCTCCCTTCTTCCTTTTGTTCCAAAAATATTTACCAAGTGCTTATTTGTTCTAGTCTTTGAGCTATGGAGTTAAACAGGACCCAGATGTCCCTATTCATGTGGGGCTTAGAGTCTAGTAGGGAGAAAAAGGGGACAAACAAAACAAACAAGATAACTCATCAGGGGTGTGATGAAAATAAAAACAAGACGAGGAGATAAAGACTGATTACCACACTAGGGCTAGACATTCTTTTCCCAAAGTGTTTCCTGGGGCACCTCACTTACCCTTTTTACCTTTCAGAGACAGTCACTTTTTTTTTGCATTTTATGAATTTTTATTTATTTTTTTGTTACAGATATTTTAACTTTTTACCCCATTGGCACACCCCACCCCACCCCACCTCCGCCCCGTCCCCGGCTTAGTTGTCCATGTCCATTGGTCATGCATACATGCATATAAGTTCTGTGGTTTATCTCTTCCCACCCCCCCACCCCCCATCACCCCATCCCCTCTTCTGAGGGATGCAGAGACAGTCACTTTTTTTATCAGCCCCTCCACATAAAGCAGCAGCAGTCTAACAGTACTAAATAATGCACACCATAGCCCAGCTGGTGTGTCTCTTGTTGAGTGTCGACCCATGCACCAAGAGGTCGCTGGTTCGATTCCTGGTCCGGGCACAAGCCCAGGTTGTGGGCCAGATCCCCAGTGGGGGGCATGCAGGCAGGTGGTCACTCGATGTTCTCTCTCATCAATGTTTCTATCTCTCTCTCCCTCTCCCTTCCTTTCTCTCTAAAAATCAATAAAAATATATATCTATATATATAAAAAAGAATACACACCATGATTGACAGATGTGTACGTGCAGATGTGGATACGCGCACCTGAGAGTACAAATGCATGAAGGATAACTGTGGTGTAACAGGACTGGTTAACAATAGAACAAAACCAAAACGTAGTCCCTCAAGGAAGGTACCTCTACAACTATAGGTGATGCTATACATTGAGGCTGCCATTGCTGGAGCAGCTTGAAAAGTCTCTTTAGTGATTGAAGCCACGTGTACTTTCTTTTGAGTCAATCCCCAATGATAGCAAAGAGTCAGTCAGTTTTTAGAGACATATTTGATTTTTGGCAGCAACCAAAAATATTTGGGGACTAGTCTTGAATGTCATTTTAGTTTACAAACAAAATGTGAAGCAAATCTAAAAATGTTTCAAACTGGGAAAGGGTGTGTTGGAATAAATGTGTCTGTTTTTAAAAAGACCATAAGTGTGGTTATTTTGAGGGAGACAATTTATTTGAATACATACATTGATATACTTGTTACACATCTGCTTCACTTAATCAATGTAACACTGCTTAGTTTCTGGCAAGACAGATAACGATTCCTGGAAGAAACAGTTAGTTGCTTAGAGATGACCAGTCCATTAATTTTAGTTCTTTTTTGCCTCATTTCTAACAAAGTCCACTAAAGGGGATTCTGTCCTTTTATTATTGAGTGTGGTCTTAGCTAAAGACTTTTTACATTCCCTCCTGCTCACCACCTCTAGCTCTTTCCAGACCAAGTTCCAGAACCTAGGACCACAGTGAAAACTGGTAGAAATATGTCTCACTGTAAAGATCTCAGAGTACAAGACATTTTTACATATGGTCCTTCTAAAGCAACATGCGGCAGGCAGGGTAGAAGTTATTGTCCTGTTTTACAAGTGATTAAACTAAAGGTAATAAGTATATTACCTTTAAGTTACATAACTTGGTCCCCCAAACAGATACTTTCCACGGCTGCATTTCAGTTCTAGAGATTCTCTAGAACTAGTGCTAAAGACAGAGAACTTGGGGAAAGTTTGTCTGATTTTTAAATTTGGGCTATTTTCATCATGTTTATTACAATTTACCCAATAACTTCAAGAGTTTTGTATGTTTGTGTTTTAGTGTTTACGAAATCATGCAGCTATTTTTAAACCATGCGGTATTTATTTTGGACTCGAATCCAGATTTTGTTCACTTCTGCAGTTGTCCATTGGTCAGCTACTCCTGTGTGGTTAGATGTTGATCATGACTATGATCAGTTGGGGAGGGACGAGGACACCGCACTGATTATTGGTGTTTTTGCTAGTCAGCACTTGATAGATGGTTTTTCAGGAACTTAAGGAGGTAGTACTTACTCTTGATGAACACTCCATGGAAATTGCAGTCTTTCTCAAATCCCGGGAAAACTGTTCTTTTTTTCTTTCTTTCTTTTTTTTTTTTTTTTTAAGGTAAAATACCTCTTCTAAGGGCTGGAATGTATAATTTAAAGCTCTTACTACTACTTATTTTTTCCAAGCACTTTCATGTGTATTATCCCTACAAAATTCTATGAGTTGGAAAGTTATGTACAATTGCTTCAGTTTCAGATTAGGAAAAAGAAAAGCTAAATTTGCCTAGGGTTGTGTAGATAGTTGGTGGCAGACCAAGAACTCTAACTCCCAGTTTGCCTTTTATTTTCCCTTTATTGATATTAGAAAGAGAGAGGGAGGGAGAGGGAGAGAGAGATAGAAACATTGATGAGAGAGAACATCAATTGGCCGCCTCCTGCATGCCCCCCACTGGGGATCGGGCTCACAACCTGGGCATGTGCCCTGACCAGGAATGGAACCAGCGACCTCTTGGTGCATGGGTCGACGCTCAACCACTGAGCCACACCGGCCGGGCCCAGTTTGCCTTTTGACCATGCGTTCTACATGCTGACATAACAAGAGAGCAGTGATTGTGGCCAACCAGCTAGTATTTTCAGATTTGGGAAAATAGCAGTTCGTATCCCTTTATTCTAAGCCAGCTACCAGCTCCTTTCCATCTTTGTCAACACACACCCCAAAAACAAGCAAACAAGCTCCTTTTAATTGCAAACACTGGCTGCTCTCTTGTCAGAGTCCTCATTACCTGAGATAAGTGTTCTGCCACTTGGCTTACATTTCATTTGGCTTTCTGGTATGCCGTTTCGTCTTTGTTCAATGCTTCACGTGTAACCTTAGTCTTGCCAGTGTAACAAAGTTTTTGCAGGTAGGGACAGACACATTTTCCCGTGTGTGTTCTTAAATTTAACTACCTGTTTCATTTTTTCTTCAAGGTATCTTGAGTTTGGCTTTGTAAGATATGTATTAAATGGAAACTTTTTTTCCTTCCTCTGTCTCATCATCTTCTCCTACAGGAAAGATAATTAGAAAGGACCACTGCCAGATGCTGGTTTCTTTTCATGTCACATTAAAATCTTTTTCCCTAGTGAAAGGAGCTCCTTTCGTTTCAAATTTATGTCCAGACTCAAATGGTGACGGGTTAAGTGACTGTTATCAGGGCCAGCTGTATAAGTCATGGGGTCAAGTGCAAAATGAAAAAGTGGAGCCCTTTGTTCAAAAAGAAGGGAAAGTGTCATTAAAGGTATTAAAATATAAAGCTGTCTACTTAAAAATTTTTATTTATAAAACATAATAGGAGTAAAAGTTATGCACGAGAAACAACATAAACTTATAAATTGCAAAAAAATTTTCTGGTGTCATGATGCTATATACTAAAATAATAGTGTAGCCCTGGCCAGTTTGGCTCAGCAGTTAGAGCATTAGCCTGCGGACCAGAGAGTCCCGGGTTCAGTTCCTGCTAAGGGCACATACCTTGGTTACAGTTTGTCCCTGGCCCTGGTTGGGGTCGTGTGGGTGGCAACCAGTTGATGTGTCTCTCTCACATTGATGTTTCTCTCTCTCCTTCCTCCCTCTCTCCCTCCCACTCTATCTGAAGATAAATGCAAAAAAAAAAAAAGTCCTCAGTGAGGATTAGAAAAATAAATAAAATAATAATGTATTAATGTAATATCTTTTTAATCTTTATTGTTGAAAGTATTATAGATGTCTCTCCCTTTCCCCCCACATTGGCCCCCTCCTCCCCCGCTCCTACCTCCCTGATGTGATATCTTTTTTTTTTATCCTTTATTGATTTTAGAGAGAGAGGAAGTGAGAGGGAGAGAGACAAATATCAATGATGAGAGAACATCGATTGGCCACCTCCTGCATACCCCCCTGGGGATCTGGCCCGCAACCTGGGCATATGTCCCTACTGGGAATTGAACCAGTGATCTCTTGGTGCATGGGTCTACGCTCAACCACTGAGCCACACCAGCCGGACCCTAATGTAATATCTTGTTCATATGATTTTTCTAGCTAAATAGTCAGTAAATTCATTTATTAGATCACTAAAATGTATACTATTTCATCAATGTATTTAAAAGTGATTGCAAGTGATTTTCAAATATTTGTAGTTCTGAGAAGGAATTTTCTGCTGCTGTAACTGTCACTGGAACTTTTGAGTATTTTATCAACTGTAATAACAATGGGATAAATTCTTGATAAATTACTTAGATATATATTTTAGTATACCTAGAACTGATGATTCTTGGAATGATTAAAAAAAAAAAAATTAACTTTACACCCATCAGTTTTGTGTAAGTCTGAATTTAGATTTAAATGTAAATTTATACAATGGCATTTTTTCCCCCTCTGGGATCTCCTGTAACTTGTGGACACCTTCAAAAATACCAAAAGAGGCTTTATGATCTGTATATTATTGAAAACATTTATTAATTCTATTGTGTATCTTCAATTACAAGAACACAAATAAAAAAAATGATTCTTCTTGTTAATATTTGCTTCGGCCAAAGCTTCATTCAAAAATAGAGATCTTTCTCATTCAATGTGACAATTTAAAAATTTTATTTCCATTTCTAAGCCTGTAGATATTTGCTTTGCAGTATTGCAGTTTTCTAAATCAGAGTTTCTAAACTTTTTGAAGAATTCTAATAATTCCCTGATATGCTTTATTTTCATGTCCGTGTGTACACTCTTAGTTTGTAATAATTTACTAACAGTTTACCGCCTGAGTGCAGGCAATTGCGATCCCAGCCCTCCAGCCAGAGGGAGAGTTAATATTTGTGCAGACATGCAAGGACAGGCTCTGGGGACAGACGGGCAAGCTGGCCTTCCTCTGCCGGGCCTGGTGGTGCCTCATTCCAAGCCCCTTCTCTCTCCTGTGGCTGTTGCTGCTGTTACCATTGCCAATGTAGGCTCAAGTCCCAGCCGGCTGCCCCCTCGGGCCCTGTGGCACCAGACTGCTCTGCCTGCCTGATGCAAGCTGTGCTCGCACATCTGAGCCCCTGTGTGCGTGGGCCCACGGGTCTGAGCCCCTGGGTGCGTGGGCCCACGGGTCTGAGCCCTTGTGTGCGTGGATCACAATTGTTTGCATGCACGGTCGCCCAGGTTTTTCACTCTGTTCATGTTCATGCTTCATTGTCCCATCAGACTTCACTACAAAACACTAGTTCAAAAATAAAATATTAAGAACTTTAACCCAGCAGAACAGAGTATTAAATCAAGTACAGCCCTGTGCAAATGCACAGATTACATGCCCAGGAAGCCAGCCAGCCCTGACGATTAGGCTTTTCTGAGCAGTTACTCCAGCCCTGAAATCCGATTACACAACAAAGTTAGAACTCAGCCTCCACTGCCCTGCCTGGCTTTGTGACACTGCCCAACACCAACCCATCCCTTCTCTCTCCCTCACCTGCCCCGACAAAGTTTGTTAGTCTCACTCCTGAATACCACTCACCCTTGTTCGCCTGCTAACACTGCCTGCTTTGAGGGTATTTTCCTTCTTTATCAGTTAGTTCCTGTGCATTGACTTTCCTCCTTTGCTATTTCACTAACTCTTGGTTATTTTACTCCTCTTTGTCCCTCATTCCTGAGGCTTGGCATCACTTTGCAAATAAATTACTTGCATGCACGCCTCAGTCTCGGGTTCTGCTTTCAAGAGAACCCAGATTCTAACAATTAGTGCCTTGCTTGAAGATGTGATTTTTGACAGGGCTGATTTTACTCACTTAATGATTAACTAGACTTTTCCTTGTGTGGGAAGCCCCATATTTAGATACAGGCATTTATTCATTCAACAAATATTTATTGAGCACTTGCTTGTGGCCAGCACATAATAGCAGGGGGAAAAAAAACCCCAAAAATTTCAGTTTTTGTGGTGCTAACAAAAAAAATGTCGTAAAGAGAAATCAAGCAGGGGAGGAGGTTATGACTGTGGAAGGTGGTTTGTGATTTTAATTAAGGTGTCAGGAATGGCCTCGCTAGAATAGACTTGAAGGGTGGAGGAGCCAAGTGGCAGCCTGAGAAAAGAGGGTTGGAATCAAAGGCAAACATAACTGCACAGTCCTCAGGTAACCGAGTGGCTGTGGTCTGGAAGTAGCCTGGGGCCAGCACGGCTGGAGGGCAGTGGTCAAGGGCAGAACTGTAGGACATGAGGTAAAAGCAAGGCCAAATCCAGAAGGACAATATCAGGACTTTGGTGTTTGTAAGGGACACACTGACAGATTTTTCTGAAAAAATGTGACTTGATCTGTGTGGCTTCCAGATGACCAGAGCCTTGCATATGGCAAGCTGAACCAACTGGGTAGTACAGACTCAACCAGTTTTCCAAATTCTTTCTTCTGGCTTTCAAATACATTTAAGCAGAACTTCCTAAATTCTTTTATTTAGTAAGAGGTTCCAATTTCACTTCTAACATTGGTACGACAGTTTGATTTTTTGATTTAAAATGCTTTTTGAAGTATATTTATTTTTATTCAACAAAAAATGTAAATTGCATATGCTATTGTCTTTATAAATCAAAAGAGACCTTTTGTTTACTGGTAGAAATACTTTACATCAATTGCTGCCTACATTCTTTGAAGGCTAGCTTATGAAGTTGTACATATAATTATTCTCATTGTTTGAAAATGCATAGTTTCCACCCATTTAAATTTGCATTTTAATTTTCTTTCTTTTGTTTTGCAGTCAAACATTATTTTCTTGTTAGCAAAATATGTAAGTAAAATCTAAACTGAATTTTTTTAACTAAGAGATATGCCATGAATGTAACATGACATTTTATATGGAATCAATTATTGTCTGCCAAAATTAAGTCAGGATGGAATAAAATTAGTTTTCTGCGTCTTTAGTTAACAGTGTTTTTGTTTAAAATTTTGAAGATCATTTGAAATAAAGTCACTGAATCATTCAGAGGAGGCATCTTTCCCAGAAATCAAAATAAGTGCTGACAACAAAGCAATAGACAGATATTTATTCATGCCCCAGAAGGCACAATTCAACTTGTATCACCTACTCTTTTTTTATCCTCCATCCATTCTCCCCTGACTTTGTGTTACACTGTGTAAGCTTCTGGTTCTTTCTTCTTCCCTTATACTCTGCTCACTTCTTGCAAGTCACCAACCCTTTGAAGTCCACCAAACTGCAGCTGGGAGGGGAAACGGTCTAGATTGCAAAATGGACAAATCGTTCCAGTTCTTCCACCAAAATCCCTGTGTAAATGCTACTGACATGTTCCCCAGTGCCCAGAGAACTGTTCCACGAGAACAAAATGTTCTCCTTGGTTGGCCAGATTAACAACCTGTAAAATCTGCAGTGCAAAACCACTTTAAAAAGGGTATAAACATAACGACTTTGAACAATTATACTTCAATGTAGCAGTTAAAGTTTATTTGACTCATAGGCTCACTACTGTCAATTCCTTAAGGGTAGGGGTTGGGGTCTTTGCTATTTGTTCTTATTACCCCAGCAGTAATGGAAATGCCTAGACCACAGTCAGCATTCAATAGATACAGCTTGAATAAATGAACAAAGAACAAACTTTATACAAAGCCTTGTGGTATTTTTAAGTCAAGGTGTTTAGTTTGTTAAAAATCTACTTGAAAGGAGCAAAGTGATTTAGGAATTGACATTGAGAAGCTGTCGAATCTGCTGGCTAATATCTGTCAAAAAGAATAAATTAGAGGATCCAAGATGGCAACAGAATAGGTCAAAGTTACACTCACTTCCTCCCAGGACAAAATTGGAATTACAACTAAATTATAGATCAACCAGCCTGAATAACCAACTGAAGACTAGCTGAATAGAAGTCTTGTAACCATGGATTTACAGAGGAAGCCACATTGAGACTGGTAGGAAGGGCAGAGACCCCAAAACAGCCCAGCACCCACGTGCTGTGGCTGAGAATTTGGAGGTATATCTCAGCTACAAAGGTCCCCTCTGAGGAGCAAGAGGGCTCAACCCCACACTGGACTCCCCAGCCTAGAGAACCAGAGCTGGGAAGAGGAGCCCACATAACATCTGGCTGTGAAAATCAGCAAGGATTTTGTCCACCAGGGAGAGAGTGAAGTCTGCTAGAATCCCAGGAGCCCTTTTAAAGGACCAGTGCACAAACTCTAGTTCATGGGCACTTACCCTGAGCTCTGGTGGAGGGAAGGTGGCTCAGAGAGGATTGGGATCATACAGGGAGAGACTGAGTTGTGTAGCTTCAGGAGTGAGCTGAATGGACAGCCACCAAGATTCTTCCCTGTGCTGAGTTCCTCTCCCACACTGCCCACGACGCTGTAATTTCAGTGCAGCCTGGGGGAATGCACTAACCCCACCTTCCTGACTCCCTGTAACCCCTCTCTGCCAACTGCGTGCCCTGTGGAGGAGTCAGCTGGCTGCAGTGCAGACTTTCTTAGAAGGCTCTAGTGGAGGTCCAGGCAGACTCAGGGGTGGCTAGGATGCACAAGGAGAGACTGAGTTGTACGGTTGGCTCAAGGATGAAGTGGGAATAGAAGGAACACATCTCAACATAATAAAGGTCATATATGACAAAACAACAGCTAACACCATAATCAATAAGTAAAAACTAAAAGCGTTTCTCTTAAGGTCAGAAATAAGACAGGGATGTCCACTTTTACCAGTCCTATTTAACAGAGTATTAGAAGTCCTAGCCACAGCAATCAGACAAAAAGAAGAAATAAAAGGCATCCAAACTGAAAAAGAAGAAGTAAAACTGTCATTATTCACAGATGACATGATACTGTGTATAGAGAACTGTAAAGATTCTACCAAAAACAACTAGAACTGATAAATTCTATAAAGTAGCAAGATATAAAATTCACATTCAGAAATTGGTTGCATTTTTATATGCCAATAATTAACTATCAGAAAGGGGAAATGAGAAAACGATTCCATTTATAATTGCATCAAAAAACTAAATACCTAGAAATAAATTCAACCCAGTAAATAAAAGACCTATACTCAGAAGATTTTGAGACTGAAAAAAGAAATTAAAGAATATACAAATAAATGGAAGCATATACCATGCTCATGGACAGGAAGAATTAACACTGTAAAAATGTCCATACTACCCAAAGCAATCTATAGATACAATGCAATTTCTATCAAAATGCCAATGGTCTTTTCACAGAACTAGTAAAAATAATTCAAAAATTTATACGAAACCACAAATAGCCATAGCAATCATAAAAAAGAAGAATGAAGTTGGAGGTATTACAATGCCTGATATCAAACTACAGTACAAGGCCATAGTACTCAAAACAGTATGGTACTGGCATAAAAACAGACATGTACACCAATGGACCAGAATAGAGAGCCCAGAAATAAACTCATACCTATATGGACAATTTCTATTTGACAAAGGAGGCAAGAACATAAAATGGGGTAAAGACAGTCTATTCAATAAATGATGTTGGAAAAATTGGACATGTACATGCAGAAAAAATAAAACTATACCATCTCCTTACACTCTAGACAAGAATAAACTCAAAATATATTGAAGACTGAAATGTAAGATTTGAAACCATTAAGTTCCTAGATGAAAACATAATGAAATCCCTGACATTTCTCCTAGCAATATTTTTTCTGATATATTTCCTTGAACAAGGGCAATAAAATAAAAAATAAATAAACAAATGGGACTATATCAAACTAAAATGTTTTTGCACGGCAAAAGAAACCATCAACAAAATGAAAAGACAACCTCTGAATGGGAGAAGATATTTGCCATAAAGGGTTAATACCCACAATTTATAAAGAACTCATACAATTCAACACCAAAGAAACAATTCAATTAAAAAATGGGCAAAGGACCTAAATGGACATTTCTCCAAAGAGAACATACACATGGCCAATAGACACATGAAAAGATGCTCAGTGTCACTAATTATCAGATAAATGCAAATTACAACCACAATGAGAGATTACTTCCCACATGTCAGAATGACTATCATTGATAAATCAACAAACAATGTGTGTTGGCGAGGATGCAGAGAAAAGGGAACCCCCTCTGCACTGCTTTTGGAATGCAGATTAGTGCAGTCACTATGGAAAACAGTATGGAGTTACCTCAAAAAATTAAAGTGGAACTGCCTCATGACCCCAGATTTCACTTCTGGGTATATATGAAAAAACCCAAAATACTAATTTGAAAGAATCTATGCAGCCCTATGCTCATTGCAGTTTTATTTACTCAGACAAAAATAGAATGCAATCTTATCATTTTGACAGTATTGCCGAACTGAGAGGGTATTATCGTAAGTGAAGTCAGTCAGTCAGAGGAAGATAAGTACTATATGATTTCACTTATACATGGAATCTAAAGAACAAAATAAACAAACAAAATAGAAACAGACTCATAGATACAGAGAACAGACTGAAGGTTACCAGAGGGAAGGGGGTTTGAGGGGGTTTGGAGGACTGGGTGAGAAAGGTAAAGGGATTAAGAAGTATAAATTGGTCCCAGTGGGTGTGGCTCAGTGGTTGCCCATCAACCCATGTACTAAGAAGTCGCTGGTTCGATTCCTGGTCAGGGTACATGCCCAGGTTGTGGGCCAAATCCCCAGTGGGGGGCATGCAGGTGGTGGCCAATCAATGTTCTCTCTCGTCAATGTTTCTATCTCTCTCTCTCCCTCTCCCTTCCTCTCTCTCTAAAATCAATAAAGAAAAAAAGTAGTACAAATTGGTAATTACAGAATAGTCATGGGATGTAAAGTACAGCACAGGGAATATATTCAATAATGTTGTAATAATTATGTATGTTGCCAGTGGGTACTGGAAATATTTGGGGGAGACCTTTGTTAAGTATATTGTTGTTTAACTACTGTGTTGTACACCTGAAACTAATAGAAAATAATATTGAATATAAAGTATAATTGAAAAGTAAGCCCTGGCCGGTTTGGCTCAGCGGTTAGAGCGTCGGCCTGCGGTCCGGAGAGACCCGGGTTCGGTTCCCGCTAAGGGCACGTACTTCGGTTGCAGTTTGTCCCCGGCCCTGGTTGGTCGTGCGGGTGGCAGCCACTCGATGTGTCCCTTCACGTCGATGTTTCTTTCTCTCTCTCCCTCCCACTCTATCTGTACAAAAAATGGAAAAATATCCTCAGGTGAGGATAAAAAAAAAAAAGAAAAGTAAAATAAAAAACAAACCAGTACCAAATTTGTACAAACCCAAACAGTCACTGGCAAACGGCCACTCAGGTGGATCCAGTAGTATTGATCAACAGGTCAAATATATTGTGGTATGTAGAGGGACACTGAACAATTAACTTCTCTTGGTGAGCTCATAGGGTTGTACTCCTTTTTAAAATAAAACATTTTACTGAAGTTGTGGTATATTATACATCTTTTATTTTTTGCCCTAGAGCAGTAATTTACCATTCTTCTCTAAATGCACCTTGATTTTGGTTAATGTGCTACTCATGATGTTGCCTGTTCCCACAGAGACATATGATTCCGGCTCAGCCAACCACAGCATCACATTTCCTGGACCCTGCTTATTGGACTAGAGATGAGTTCTTGAGCCAATCAGAGCCAATAATGCAACTGATACATCCACTGAGACACTGGGAAGGATATCCTTTCCCTTTTGCTCCAGAATATAGTTATGGGGGTACTCGTTCTAGTTGTGTTGTCCTTTGAGAGGAGAGTCTGTTTGATAATAATGAACTAGCATAGAGGAGAGTGGAATTGGGAGACTGAGAGGAATGGGGTCAAAGTTGGGTCATGGTAATATTTAAACCTTTGATGAGTTAAAGCCATGCCTATTTCTCAACTTTTATATAACATGAGCCAATTAAGTCACTATTATTTAAGTCAGCTTATATTGGATTTTTGACCCTATGACCCAAAAAGTTAAAACTAAATCATATGACTAAAAGATCAAGTCTACTGAATCCCTTTCTTCCCCAATATATTTGTGCCTTATTATTATATTTTATCCTCTGATTTCAAACTTACCAGGACTTCTTTTGTTTCTGTTTAGCTTTTTAAAAATGACCAGTTTTTTTTTCTTGTGATTATCTAATATTTGTTTACTATTTTGATAAATTCTTTTTTTAATCTTTATTGTTGAATGTAGAATGTATTACAGATGTTCCTCATTTTTCCTTCATTGACCCCCTCCTCCCCACTCCCGCCTTTTCCCACACTACTGTCTGTGTCCATTGGTTATGCATAATTTCTTTGGTTTATTTCTTCCCACCCCCCTCAACCCCTTTCCCTTTGAAGTTTGTCAGTCTAGCAATGAATTTGTGCTTCTTAATCCCTTCACCTTTTTCACCCATTCCCCCAACCCCCCTCCCATCTTGCAACCAACAAAATGTTCTTTGTATCTATGAGAATGTTTCTGTTCTACCTGTTCATTTTGTTTGTAGATTCCATTGTCGATAGATATGTATTCATTGCCATTTTGTTTGTTCATATATTTTATCTTTTTCTTCAAAAAGACCCTTCATCATTTCATATAATAATGGTTTGGTGGTGATGAACTCCTTTAACTTTTTCTTGTCTGGGAAAGTCTTTATATGGCCATCGATTCTAAATGACAGTTTTGCAGGATAGAGTAATCTTGGTTGTAGGTTCTTGCTTTCCATCACTCTGAATATTTCTTGCCACTCCCTTCTGGCCTGCAAAGTTTCTTTTGAGAAATCAGCTGACAGCCTTATGGGAACTCCCTTGTAGGTAACTAACTTTATAAAAAAATAATAATAATTTATGAAAAAAATAATTAATGCCCCCCAAAACTTGATCTTTATACCAGTGTGTGTTTTTCTCTTGCTGCTTTTAAGATTCTCTCTTTGTCTTGAACCTTTTGCATTTTGATGATGATGTGTCTTGGTGTGGGCCTCTTGGGGTTCATCTTGTTTGGGACGCTCTGTGCTTCCTGAACTTGTATGTCTGTTTCCTTCACCAAGTCAGGAAAGTTTTCTGCCATTATTGTTTCAAACAGGTTTTTAATTTCTTGTTCTCACTCTTCTCCTCCTGGCACTCCCAAGATGCGAATGTTGGCACGCTTGAAGTTGTCCCAGAGGCTCCTTACACTATCCTCAGTTTTTTGGATTCTTTTTTCTTTTTGCTGTTCTGATTGGGCATTTTTTGCTTCCTTATATTCCAAATCAATGGTTTGCTTCTTGGATTTACGTACTCTACTATTGAATCTGTGTAAATTATTCTTTATTTAAGTTAATGCCTCCTTCATTTCTGACTGTGCATCCATCATTTCTGACTGGTCCTTTATTATGCTCTTGAGGCCCTCCCTAAGTTCACTGAGGTTCTCACTAAGTTCATTGAGCATTCTTATAAGCAGTATTTTGAACTCAGCATCTGTTAGGTTGCTTATCTCCATTTCGCTTAGTTCTTTTCTTGGGGTTTTGTTCTGTTCTTTCATTTGGGACCTGTTTCTTTGTCTCCTCATTTTGGCTGCTTCTCTGTGTTTGTTTCTGTGTATTACTTAATGAGAGGTATGGGGCTATCTGAGACCAGATGCTGCTTGTTTGAAAGAATTTAGGAAAAACCTGAAGCAGGATCCAGGATGGGCCAATCCTATGGTTAAGCAAGTGGCAACAGCTTGGGTGAGCCTGAAAGTTGGGTGGGGCGGGGCCTCAGGGAGTCAGCAGGGCGGGGCTACCAGTGTGAGCCAGGTTGCTGGAGTCCCAGGTATGGTGACTGTCTGCTGCCCCAGGGAAGGGCTCACGAAAGGAACAAAGGCCTCTAACAGCATGTTTGTCCCGGAGAAAGACCCCTCTCTAGCCCTTGTTCCAGTGCCAAACAGCTCAGTTCTTCCCTGTATGTCTCTGGTACCCCTCGAGCTGCCTCCCCTCCCAGCTTAGAGGGAGAGAGTCCGATAAGTCCGTGCGCGGGCCCTTTAAGGAGCTGCCTGGGGCTCCAGCTGTGTCAGCTTCCTTGAGCCTCAGTTCCCGCTGGTTTTTCCAGCCAGAAGTTATGGGGACTTCTCTTCCTGGCACTGGAACCCTGAGTGGGGCACCTGGTGTGGAACGGGGACCCCTCAGTCCTCAGGAAAGACCTTCCCAGCCGAGGTGTCCTCCTGATTTTTATCCACCACACTGGGTGTGGGACCTGCCCCTCACGCCGCCGCCCCTCGCGCTCCTCCCAGTCTGGATGTGGCTGCTGCTTTAATTCCGTAGTTGTAGGACTTCCATTCAGCTTGATTTCAGGCGGTTTTTTTTTTTTTTTATCCTCACCCGAGGACAATTTTCCATTTTTTTGTTCAGGTAGAGTGGGAGAGAGAGAGAGGAACAGAGAGAGAGAGAGAAACATCGATGTGAAAGGAACACATCGAGTGGCTGCCACCCGCACAACCGAACAACCGACCAGGGCCGGGGACAAACTGCAACCGAGGCACATGCCCTTAGCGGGAACTGAACCCGGGTCTCTCAGGACCGCAGACCGACGCTCTAACCGCTGAGCCAAACCGGCCAGGGCAATTTCAGGCGGTTTTGAATGATGGTTGTTCTGTAGTTTAGTTGTAACTTTGATGTGGTTGTGGGAGGACGCGATACCGCGTTTACCTACGCCGCCATCTTGACCGGAAGTCTCCTATTTTGATAAATTCTTATCTTCATTTTTCTCTTGTATTTTTTTTGGCTATGCACTCTTGTGCTTCTTTTTTATCCTCACCCGAGGGCATTTTTCCATTTTTTGTTCAGATAGAGCAGGCGGGGGAGAGAGAGAGAGAGAAACATTGATGTGAAAGGGACACATCGAGTGGCTGCCACCCGCACGACCAACCAGGGCCGGGGACAAACTGCATCCGAGGTACGTGCCCTTAGCGGGAACCGAACCCGGGTCTCTCCGGACCGCAGGCCGACGCTCCAACCGCTGAGCCAAACCGGCCAGGGCTCTTGTGCTTTTTTATAGTTAATATTGAAAACATTACTTTTCAGTCATTTGTCTCCTCTGGTATACTCATTTAACAGTGTAGATATAGCTTTCTTAGTACTACTTTAACTGCATTTCATAGGTTTTAATATATAATATTTTCATGTTATTTAATTTTATAATGTTTTATAATTTTCATTTTGATTTTCTTCTTGATCCACAGACTTCTTAGAAATACATTAAAAAATTTTCAAATGTGGGTATTTTGGAAATTATCTTTCGGTTAATATGTTCTAGTTTAATGACTTGTGAATAGGCAATGTGGTGAGTATTCTAATTTTTTGAGTGGTATCAAGATTTGTCTTGTGACTTAGTATAAAGCCAGAATTTATAAATATTTTATATGTTTGGAAAATTGTTGTGCTCAGAATTCATATATATATTTCCACTGGACCAAGCTTCCTCATTAGTTTAAGTCCTTAATAGTCTTCCTACTTCGGGTTTGCTTTATCTATAAATTGCTGAGAGAGGAATGTAAAAATCATCTACTGTGATTGTAGATTTGTAATTTTTGTATTATAATTTTGTCTATTTTTAGCATATTTTATCCATGTTGCTAACTAACTACATGCTGAGGATTATTATATCTTTAGGTAACTTGTTTCTTTGTCATTAAGTGATGTTTTTGTCTTAAACTCACATTTATCTGATATTAACATAGGTGCACTAGCCTTCTTCTGGTTAGTATATATTGTGTGTTTTTTTAAAAATTAATTAATTTTTGCTACAGACGTTTTTCCTTTCCCCCCAAGACAATTTGTTGTATCTGTTCTGATTTCTTTTCTCTGAATTTTTCTATGTCCTTAGGTTTAAATATTTTCTTTTGTCAAAAATGTGTATTTTAAAACATTTATAAATTTTATCTATTAAGATAATTACTGAAAGAAAGATAAAAGAATATATAACTAAAAAGCTAATAGTGCAGAAAACAGAATAATAAAAATTATTGATTAATTCAAAAGATGAAAAGAATTGAGGAATAAAAGAGCAAAAACAAAGAGTGTGATAAGAGATTAGAACCCAACAATATCAATACCTTTAATAAGTTATAATTCACAGTTCAGTCAAAAGACAAAGATTCTCAGAGTGGATTGAGAAACCCAGCTGGATTCCTTCTCTTTATCAAGTGAGATCACTGAAGAGCTCAGTTTGGACTGTCTTACTTTAGACGACAAAATGCTTGCTTTCGTCTGAGCTATGATATTATGCTGTCTGCTTTTAGTGTTGGTTGATACAAGAAATGGCCATATAAGGACTTTTCTGTATTATCTGTAGACCCCTGATTAAAGACCTGATGTACTGTGTGGTTCAGTGTCTCATATGAGGTTTCACGAAATAAATTCCTCTTAGAATCAGTGCTAGGGAGAGTTTGGTTTCTTGACAAACCAAAAGCTTTCTGTTATTAGAGTTCTATAAAATGAACTTTTCTTTTCCTGCCTTGCATGCATTAAGTTTAGGGGTAAATCTTTTATGATAATTTGAAGTGATTATTCTTTGTCTCCGTCTTTGATAGAACTATTTCTTCCTGTCAGTTCACTGCCACAAATCGATTGAGTGCTAAGCCTATTTGGAGAGTAGGGAATAAAGGCTACATACAAAGATTTACAAATGGTAATGGCAGACACACAAGCAATTACAGTGATACCTCGGTTCTCGAACGCCTTGACTTTCGACCAAATCGGTATTCGACCAGGAGATTCAAGAAACTTTTGTCTTGGAATCCGAACAAATATTTGGAACTCGAACTTCCGAGATGAGCCGAGTTGAGCCGAATGGCGTTCATTCGGCCCAGCGCGCCTTGCTTGCGCCATCAGTGTGAGTGCAGAGAGAGAGTCCCACTTTGTGGAGAGAGTCACGCTTTACACTGAATTTAACCCTTAGACATACTGTACACTTTTATTTCTTGTTGAGACTTATGTTTTTCTACATATTATATACAAATTAGGCCAGTAAATAGGCATTTTCTGGGGCTTGGAACGAATTAATCCAGTTTCCATTATTTCCTATTGGTTTCATTTCTTCGGTTCTCGAACAATTTGGTTCTCGACCGTCCTCCTGGAACGAATTATGTTCGAGAACCGAGGTATCACTGTACGTTATAATAAAGCAAGTGCTGTGACAGAGGTGTGTACAAAGTGTGATGGGAACATAGATGGAAATGATTTAAAGTATCTGAAGTGGGGGAGCTGGGAAGGCTTCACAGAGGAGGTGACATCTGAAATAGGATTTATCAGGAGAAAAACATAGATGAGAACAGTGCTGTCTGACAGAAATGTAATGCAAGCCACATAGGAAATTTTAGATTTTCTAGTAGCCACATTAAAAAGGTAAAAAGAAACATAAAAATAATTTCAATAATGCATTTTATTTAACCCAATAATCTACTATGTTATTATTTCTATTATATTATCCATTATATTGTCAACATATAATAATTTTAATAAAACATTATTAATGAAATATTTAACATTAACTTTTGGTACAAAGTATTTGAAATCCAGTGTGTATTTTACATGTACAGTAACATCTCAATTTGGACAAGTCGTGTTTTAAGTGCTCCGTAGCCACACGTGGCTAGTGGCCACCGTATCGGACAGTACAGGACTGGGGCATTTTCAAAGACAGGAGAGAAGCAGGGAAGCAGGATGTCTTGAAACTCTACCAGTGGTTCTCAACCTGGGGGTCGCGACCCCTTTGGGGGACGAATGACCTTTCACAGTGATCGCCTAAGACATAACAGTAGCAAAATTACAGTTATGAAGTAGCAACAAAAATAATTTTACGGTTGGGGGGTCACCACAAATGAGGAACTGTATTAAAAGGTCGTGGCATTAGGAAGGTTGAGAACCACTGGAAGCAGCCCCATGTGAATAGAGAATGGGTGTGTGTGTGTGTGTGTGTGTGTTTTGCGGAGGGGGATGGTAAATAGAAAAGGGGACCAGAAAGGTAGGTTGGGGCAAGAATATGAAAGACATTTGACTTTATTACACTGGAACCATTGAAAGTTTTCAGCAGAAGAATGACATTTTCACATCTGTATTTTATTTAATTTAATTAATTAATTAATTTATTTATTTATGTATTTATGTATTTATTTATTTAAATCCTCACCCAAGTATATTTTTACATTTACCTTCAGACAGAGTGGGAGGGAGAGAGAGAAAGAAAGAAAGAAAGAAAGAAAGAAAGAAAGAAAGAAAGAAAGAAAGAAAGAAAGAAACATTGATGTGAGAGAGACACATCAATTGGTTGCCACCTGCACAACCCCAACCAGGGCTGGGGACGGACAGCAACTGAGGTACATGCCCGTGGCCGGAACCGAACCCAGGACTCTTTAGTTCACAGGCTGACACTCTAACCGCTGAGCAAAACCAGAGAGGGCTCACATCTATATTTTATTTTTTTCTTTATTGATTTTATAGAGAGAGGAAGAGTTGATAAATTCTAGATGGATTAAAGATCTAAATGTTAAAAATAATATTTTTCTAACTTATGGTTGAGGGAGGCCTCTTTAAGAAAGAAGGGGAGGGAATATGGACTTATTAACATAAACATATGTGTAAATAATAAATATATAACAAGTTTACATATGCTTATATAAATTACATTCAAGGTGGGCAAAAGTAGATTTAAGGTTGGGGGTGACATTCTTTTGAGTTAATAAAGCTATCATAATACAGTAAACCTTCGATTTTGTGGACCTCAATTTAATAGACTTTGGATTTAACACACAAAATTTCTGGTCCTATGTCATATGTCAAAATTAACACTGTTGTTAATTTTAAAATGCTTTTAACCAAGATTTGCTTATAATTAAATTAACAGGTTTTTTGTTGTTGTCATTAATTCATTTATTTTTAACAAATTTTAGTGAATAGGCTAAGTGCTGGAAAAAACACCAGTAATTTCACCAACATAAATAAATATTACATATCTACAACTATACTCGACATATTTAAATCCAAGAGCCACCGCTCCTGAACAAGTTTCTGCAAATGATCAGCACGTGATCACGCCACATCAGTGGGTAATTGGTTCTGTTGTGGCGTGGGGTGACTTTCTGCAGCTGTGTTAACAAATGCAGGCCGATGTTCCCAGGTGCGACAAGCCATGCCCAGCCATGTGCATTTGTTTACTTGTGACAGGGGAATGCATGCATTTACTAGATCTATTCATTACAAATTTAAAATTACAGTAATACATATAGAAAACTTTTCTGTGAAATTAAACTTTGCCTACATACCTACTTTTAATTACACAAACATGTCTACATAAGTAAAAACAGGTAAAGTAATTTGTCAAATTTTTAACATATGCATTCAGAAACCTACCTTATTATATAATGGACTTTTGACTTTAATGGACACCCCCCCAACTGAATTAGCCCATTATTATATGGAGGTTTTCCTTAATCATACCCTGCATGTCTTTTTCCATACAAATAACTGTAAATCTAGTTTTGTGAATGCCTATAAATAAGTTTTAAGTGGCAAAAGTCATTAAATAGGCAATATAAAAAGAAAAATAATAGGCTAGAAAAATATTTGCAATATATGAGAGACAAGGTATTAATATATCCTGTATTCAAAGAGCTAATAAAAATTAATAAGGAAGTTGCCTGGCTGGTGTGGCTCAGTGGTTGAGTGTTGACCCATGTACTAAGAGGTCGCCGGTTCAATTCCCGGTCAGGACACATGCCCAGGTTGTGGGTCTGATCCCCAGTGGGGGGGGCATGCAGGAGGCAGCCATTTGATGTTCTCTCTAATCAATGTTTCTATCTCTCTCTCCCTCTCCCTTCCTCTCTCTTTCTAATATCAATAAAGAAAACAAATTAAAAATTAATAAGGAAGTTAACCCAATTTTAAAAAATGAGCGAAAGATATAAATAGGCATTTCACAAAAGAAGGAAGGCAAATGGCCATAAAACATATGAAAAATGTGTTCAACCTCACTTTTTGTCTGGGAAGTTCAAAGATGAACATTGAGTATAGTTTTCATCCATCAGATTGGCAAATTTTTCCCCATGATTATTCTTTTATTGAAAAATGCCTAAATCCATATGGTAAAAAGTCAAATGCTACCAAATGGTATATAACGAAGCAAGCCTCCTTCTCGTTCTGACTCACTAGTCTCCCAGACTCTGTCTCCAGGGGCAGCCACTATGACGTTTTCTTGTGTGTCTTCCCATAAACATTTTCTCTATAGAAATATACAGTAAAAAAATATATAATAAAAATTGCAAACATTACCATTCCATAGCCATTATTCTGGACATTGAGTGGTGTTTTCATTTCATATCAGTCTATGTCATAATATTTTAGAGCTACATAGTATTCTATCCCTAGGATGCACCATAATTAATCAGACTTTTAAGCTTTCTAAATTGTTGCTACTATAAACAATACCGCAGAGAATAACATCCTGTAGGACAAATTCTGAGATGTGTAATTGCTAGATCAAAGAGTGTGCATTTCAGGTTTTATGGATATTACCAAACTACTTTCCAAGGTGGTCCCACCAGTTTCACTCCCAGTAACTGCAGGGGTTTAAGGATATGCATCAGACTGTTAACATGAGTTAATTCAGGTTGGAATGGGTGAGAGACAGACTTTCACTTTTTCTGTATATACTTCTGATTTGTTTTACTTGTTATTGAGCCTATGAATTATTTTGTTGTTACTATTTTTTTGAATCCTCATGCAAGAATATGTTTTTTATTGCTTTTAGAGAGAAAGGAAGGGAGAGAGAGAGAAAAAAAAAAAATCAATGTTAGAGAAGAAACATTGATTGGTTGCCTCTTGTACACACCCCAAACAGGGATCGAACATGCAACCTAGGTATGTGCCCTGACCAGGAATTAAACAGGCAACCTTTGTGTGTGTGTGTGTGTGTGTGTGTGTGTGTGTGTGTGTAAGAGTATGGGACGACGCTCCACCCAACTGAGACAGCCAGCCAGGGCTGTAGTTACTATTTTTAAAAAAATAAAATAAGAACCAGTCTCACATTTAGTGGACATATATGGGAAGAAAAGACAATTTAAGCAGACAGCTGGGCATAGTGAAAAAGCCCTATTTTAGTGCATTTTTTAATTGTAAGTCTTTTTGGAAGTAGGAACCCGACAAATGAATGTACATGTGAAATATATCAACTCCTGGCTAAGTGAAAATTCTAGAGTTATCTTGGCATAGATGAGCCTTTAGGGAGATGGAAGCCCATTATTTTCACCATTTACCTGCCAAATATCTTTTATTTTCTGCATATCACTAAAAGGCTGGAAATGTTAATGCCTCTTTCAAAGTGCCATATGAACTTCTCTCGAACATGGTAATTTATCTGGACCACTAACAAGAGAGCACCCTTGACTCTTTCTCATTAAATGCAAATTATGTTTTAAAGATCTTTTCAGAAGTTTATACTTAGCATTTTTTCCACTTTTGCATTTCGGCTGATGGCCCTCCCTTTTTATAATGTTTTTATTGGTATTCTTTTTTAAATCCTCACCCGAGGGTATTTCTCAATTTGTCTTCAGATAGAGAGGGAAGGAGGGAGGGAGGGAGGGAGAGAGAGAGAGAAATATCCATTGGTTGCCCCCCTGCACAATCCCAACCAGGCTCAAACTCTTTTTACCTTCATACAAGACATTTCACTATATCCTGTCCTTACTAAAAGCCAACAATGATCAATATCAAGCTGAGGAGCCCTGGCTGGTGTGGCCTGTGCCCCGAAGGGCGGAGGGTTTGATTCTAAGTCAAGGGCAGGTCCTTGAATTGCAGGTTCCATCCCTGGTCCTGTCAGTGTGCATGTGGGAGGCAACCGATCGATGCCTCTCTCTCTCACTGATGTTTCTCTCTCTCTCCCTCCCTCCGCTTCCTCCCCCTTCACTCTCTCTAAAAATTAATGGAAAAATATCCTCGGGTGAGGATTAAAAATAAATATATATCAAGCTAAGAAGAAACTTAAAATAATTTTTTTTTTCTCAAAGAAGTTGATTGTGTATCAGGGAAGGTAAAATTAAAATAATGATTATAATTGCATAAGTTTAACAATGGAAGCTCTAGAAAAGAAACAGCTTCAAAGAGGGTGATTCACTCTACCTGTGGAGTCAGGACAGATTGCTCCAGGTGATGACATCTAAGAGGGGTTTTCCAAGAGGATGAGGAGGCAGCCGGGAGAGATGGGGGAGAGCACTCCGGCCTGTGCAAAGGCAGGACAGTGCCCACCGCCTGAGGGCCGCGGGCAGCAGCACAGCCAGGGGCTCTCGGAGGAGACAGTGAAAGTTGTAGGAGATAAGGTTGCTTCACTAATCCACTTCCCCGCATTTATCCATCTCCTCCTGGTAAACTTTTTTTTTAATCCTCACCTGAGGACATTCTTCAGGAGGGAGAGAGAGGAAGAGAGACAGAGAGAGAGAAACATCAACGTGATAGAACCACATCGAGTGGCTGCCACCCACACGACCCAACCAGGGCCGGGACAAACTGCAGCTGAGGTACATGCCCTTAGTGGGAACCGAACCCGGGTCTCTCTGGACCACAGGCCGATGCTCTAACTGCTGAGCCAAACCGGCCAGGGCCCCTGGTAAACTTAATTGTCCTTCAAGATGCTGGTCAAACATCGCCTGTTCTTGGAATTCATGTCTGCAGCATGCTGCATACACCCTCGGCTGATATGTAATTATTTGTGTAGCAAGGTCTCCAACCTGCGGTTTGTCTGTCTGTACTTTGGGAATCAGACAGGTCTGATAATCCTATGGGTCAGGCAGATCTTTCAGAAATGTGTTTGTATAAGGGACTGAGGACCATTCTGGGAGAAAACACAACTTGAGAGAAGAAAAGCCAAGAATCACAAGTTGTCCTATAGCAAAGCCTCAGTTGCTTCACAGCCAGGTAATGTGAGGACTGCATCGTGTCCATGTGCTGATTAGTAGGCTCTTATCCCTCACCTCCGAATCTGTGTGTTCTATACTCAGATGCTGGTGCTGGGACTCTGCTCTGCCGGCACACAGAGAGCACTAGAGAGATGAGGATGCTCTAATGATAGTTCTTCATCCAGCGATACCATGTTTATCAACCCCCCTCAGAGGTGCCAGTGGCAGCTGGGGGACACTCTCCTCAGAGGTCCAGTCCCAGCCTTGTGGGTCTCCTCATCCAGGCTTCTAGGTTGTCAAAATCCCACCCTTCCCCTCCCAAGCCCTACGGACAATGGCTACTTCCTGCAGTGACTTTCTCTGTATGACCTTGGTGTGCCCTTTTGCTTTTCTGGTCCTCCGATATCTATTTAACCAGTTCCTTATATTAAATTCTCTCTGTTAAAATCCCTACTGTGGCTGCTATTTTCTACTGGACCCTGACTGATACACACTTCCACTCAGTTCTCCGTGGACTTATATCCGAATCTTAGGGGATCTAAGTGAAACACTAAGAGATAATTTTCTGCAAGAACTGTGTGGTTTTATAGTCCTTTTGGAGAGCATGTTCTCTTCATTTGACCATAGAATCTTTCTAAGATTGTTCTGGAGAAGAATTCTCCTGTGGGACTCGATAAAATCACTAAGAGTTTTTAAGGTAATCTAGTTGAGAAGATCGGGACTAAAGGGGAGGAAATTGTGGCTGATGGCCAGGGAGGTAAAGTAAATGAATAAAGTAGGTTAAGTCAGTGAAATGAGGGGTGGCCACTGGTAAACCAGAGACCAATTTGCCTTATTATCAAAAAGGGAAAATAACTACTCATTTCCAGACTATAAATGCCACATGGCAAAATGGCGCCGGTTTCATCTACATTTTCAAGAAAGCTCAAATTTGAGATTTTTAGGAAAAATTAGCAACTAATTCAAATTTTATTTTATTATTTTATTTTTTTAAGGGAGAAGGGAGAGGGGAAAGAGGAGAGGGAGCCTAATTCAAATTGAAAAAAGATAGCTATGCCCATCAAACCATATCTTTTATCATTACAGACCATTGGTCACTAGGTCTCAAATTTGTAGGAACTAATAAGATTTATTTATATTGTTGGAGCCTTAGGAATACTTGATGATGTTGGGCAATATCTTTGCAGGGCACTTTGTTTCTATCATTGCAAATGTAAGAACCAGTGAAACACAATTTATATGTATTCACATGTCTTCTTCTTTATTGGACTGTGAACCTCCCTGGGGGGCAAGGATTATGGTACAAGGGTTATGTCTAATTCATTGTTGTCTGGCTAGCCCCTGGCATAATGCCTGGAATACTTGACATATGAAATGAGTTTTAATGAATGACTGAAAGGATGAGTTAGTTATTAAGAAAGATAATGTAATGTGTAAAGCACGGCTTGGAAATTTGACTTGTGTTCTACTCCTGGCCTTACCATTACCTGTATGACTTTGGGAAACCACTAATTTATCTGAAGTGAATTTTCTCATTAGAAAAGTGGAGACACCAGTACCTACCTTTCAAGGTTTTCTGTTTCAAATATTTATTACAAACCTCTCTTTCAAAGTTGTATTATTTATTTTTAATTTATTAAGATAATAAATGTGAAGGTGACTTGCAGAGGGATCAGCTGAGCATGGGGGTTGGGGAGGGGTTCAGATGGTTTGTCTCTCTTCAGTAGCTTGCTCTGTATCTGTAGCATGACCAGGATTCAAACTTTGAGGCAAAGTATCCTCGTCCAGAGATATTTCTCTTGTATGTGTGGATGGACAATAAACATGTATTAAAAGAGTTATTAATATCAGATTTTATTTCCCCCAGAACAACTCTGCTATGTTGAACATTCACCCACCATTTAATTTAGAAAACCTTGCATATGACCCACATTGAACAACTCAAATCTTTTTATATCCTCATCTGAGGACATTTTTGCATTTATCTTCAGATAGAACAGGAAGGAGAGAGAGGGAGAAGAGAGAGAGAGAAACATCGACCTGATAGAGACAAATCGAGTGGTTGTCACCCACACAACCCCAACCGGGACCAGGGACAAACTGCAACAGAGGTACGTGCCCTGGACGGGAACCGAACCTGGGATTCTCTGGTCCACAAGCCAATGCTCTAACCGCTGAGCAAAACTGGCCAGGGCTAAATCTTTTATTTTAAAAAAGGAGGTATCTTTGATTAACTTTCCTTTTCTGGAATATCTAAGGTTATATTTTGAGAAAATTGCCCTCTTATGAAATGTACATTTTGGATTTTTTCCCAGAAGTTACTTACTTTTCCTATTCACAAATTATTTGAAGTAATGAAATGAGTGCTTTCATGTAGCGCCAGGACTTAGGTGTTTGAGGTGTTTATGTGATGAAACGGGCTCTGGATGCCACGAGATTTGGGGCCCCTCCCTCTACCCCTCTCTGCTAACCTTCCGTTGCCTCTCTCCACAGCATTGCCATTAAATATCACGACCTGAACTCCCCTTTCTTACTTTTCCCTTGTGCCTCAACTTGGCTGTCAGCCTTCAGCCAAATGTGAGTTTGGTCAGGTGACAAGGGAGCAAAGGCTAATTTATTTCTGTGTGTGCAGATCCTGGGAACACAAATCATAGAGTCAGACTAATTTTAAATACATATGTTTGTTATCCAGTTAATTCACTTGGACCTGACTTGGTGTAACCATTAAGCTTTTTAAAGATATATATTTTGGACTCGTCAAGTCTCCACAATTGTGGGAGACAATTCCTTAAAATAAATCTTTCTGTCAATATATCTATATCCACATATACACATATGTATATATCTATACCTGCATAGAAAGACATAGCACCAATGGGATGTATGCATGTATAGATATATAGAGAATCAACAGGGTACATTCTATTGGTTCTGTATATCTATATTTACACACACACACACACTCACACTCACACTCACACATTCTGTTGGTTTTGTTTCTCTGGAGAACCCTAATAGAAACCATAAAAGAAAAATCTGTAAATTAAATCTCATCAAAATAAAAACTTTTGCTTTTCTAAAGACACCATGAAGAAAAGGAAAGTCATGCCACAGACTGGCAGACATTATTTGTAATATATAAACATGAAAAAGGACTTGCATTCAGAATACATGAGGAACCTTACAACCCCGTGAGGAGAAGGCAGTAACACCTGAGCAGGTATAAACAGGCACTTCGCAAAAGAAGAAGATGAGTGGCCAATAAGCATAAAAGATTCTCAATGTCGTTAGTGTTAAAGAGAAACAAAGCCGGGCTAATGTGGTGAGGACAGATTTTGTTCAGTCAAGTTCTGCAGTAGGGAAGAGTCCAGTGTGGGTGTAACAGCGTGGGTTTGTGCAGAGAGCTGAGGCGCGGTAGAGGGAGACTGAGGGAGGAGCGCAGGCGAGCAGGGGGGCTTCAGTGGAGTCACGAAGTCACAACTTCCCGGAAACAGAAAGGGGGCTCAGCCAGTTCATGTGGCCAGGCCGGCTGAGTCTGCTAGTCGGCATTTATCCAGAGGGAAACAAACTTCTTGTATCTGGGACAGGAAGCAGCCATGTAAATTAGAGCAAGGAGCCCAATGCAGCGGGACCCCTAACCTCCCAGAGGAGCTGGGAACAAGATGAGAGTTATCTTTCAGAACGTTTGCATTTCAAAGAGATGGCTCTGGGGTCATTGAGAAAACAATTTTGGGAAGTAGATTTATGTCTCAAAGGGCAGAGAAAGGATTTATAATTGAGAGTTATCTAATGTAATTTATAGGAGGAGATTCAGGGGCCTATCTGCCTATTACCATTTTAAGGGGAGCTGAGGTCATCCTGGGGATAAGGCCTTAAGAGCTGCTAGAAACTGCTAATGTTTGCTCAAGTCTCTTAGTATGAAGGGTAGTCAAAATCATCTGTGCTAAGAATCTGCAGCTTTTTTATAAGTCAAGGTTGAGGCCTATTCGAGAAAGAGCTCGGAGAAGCCTTACTTGAGTTTGGTCAAGGAGAGAATCGTTGTCATCAGTGGTCAGGATAATGACATTGCTATAGCATTACATATCTAGGATTGCTAAAAGACAAAAAAACAAACCACCAACAAACCAGGACAATAGCTAGTGTTAAAAGAAGTGGGGTAAGGATTGCTACAGGGAACGTAAAGTGGTACAAATACTTTGAAAAACAATCTGGCAGTTTTCTGTGAAGTTAAGTGTATGGTTAACATATTACTGAGAAATTTTCCTTCTATATATTTCCCCGGAAGAGTGCCCATCAGAAAGTGAATGGTAAATGAGCTCTGGTGTACCCATGCAGTGGAATCCTACTCAGCAATAAAATGGAACAAACTATAAATACATGCACAAATAGAAGAATCTCAAAATCATGCTCAGTAAAAGAAGGCAGTCAAGAGAGTTTATGGACTATAATTTTATTTATATAAAATTCTATGAAACGCAAACTAACCTATGATAACAGAGAGTAGGTCAGTCTGGGAAAAGGTGTGGAGGGGGAGATGGATTTCAAAGAAGCATGAAGAAACTTTTTTTTTTTTTTTTTTTTATCCTCACCCGAGGACATTCTTCCATTTTTTGTTCAGGTAGAGTGGGAGGGAGAGAGAGGAACAGAGAGAGAGAGAGAGAGAAACATTGACGCGAAAGGAACACATCGAGTGGCTGCCACCCGCACAACCAACCAGGGCTGGGGACAAACTGCAACCGAGGTACGTGCCCTTAGCGGGAACCGAACCCAGGTCTCTCAGGACTGCAGGCCGACGCTCTAACCGCTGAGCCAAACCGGCCAGGGCATGAAGAAACTTTTAATGGTGATAGAAATGTTTAGTATCTTGATTGGGATGATAGTTTCATTGGAAAACTCATACATCATATACTGTAGTTTATTGTATATAAAGCGTACCCCAGTAAAGTATTAAAAATTGAGATTTCAAATATTCATTAATGCAGACATTTATATAACACCTTTATTAAACTGAGGAAACAGCTTTGCTTGTTAATTGTGGTATCTACATCATAGGTTGCCAATTTTTTCTATAAAGAGCGAGGTAGTATATATTTTAGGCAGGCCACATGCAGTTTCTGAGACATATATATAATTTAACACTTTAAAAATGTGAATACATTTTGGGCGGTGGATTAAATTTATTTCAATCCAAGAGGGCTAATACAACCATTGTTTATTCATATCCATTTGATTAAAAAAAAATTTTTTTAAGAGCTTTTTAATTTATTTAAATTAGGGACTTTGAGAGTAGGTGGTCAGTAAGTTTACTTGGAAAGTAAATTCCATCCTTCCACAAAGAATTTGTTTTTACCTTTGCCTTTAAAAAGTTCCGGTACCAGTTCCAATGCAGGGGAAGAAAGGTTTCCCCACACCAGCAATTCTCAGACACAAGCTGAGTGTACTACAGTTCAATTCAATTCTGACACTATCTCCCTGGAGGCAGCATCAGATTCTGTGGGTGGAGGATTCAATCCCACAGGACTGCCCCCTGCCGCACTTGAAATGACATTTGCAAGCTTTTAAAAATATAATTTAATGTTCATTATCATTTATTCCCCCATACTCTCTTCTACCTCCACCCCCCGCGAATCACCACACTGTTGTTCATGAGTTCTTTCTCCTTTTTTTTTGCTCAATCCCCCTCACCCTCAACAGAGCTGCCTGCCTGCTCTCTCTCTATGAGTCTGTCTCTATTTTGCTTTAGTTCAGTTTGTTCACTAGATTCCACATATGAGTGAAATCATATGGTACTTGTCTTTCTCTGATGGGCTTATTTCACTCAGCATGATGTTCTCCAGGAGGTCCATCCATGCTGTTGCAAAGGGTAAAATTTCTTCGTTTTTTTACTTCAGAACTTTATTATTCATACCTTTAAATAATCTAATTTTTCCTTCTTCTCTATAAAGTGTATTTTTAATAATCATGAATGTGTAGTAGTACTCCATTGTGTAAATGTACAATAGCTGTTTAATCCACTCTTCTACCCATGATCACTTAGGCTACTTCCAAATCTTGGCTGTTGTAAATAATGCTGCAGTAAACATAGGGATGCATATATTCTTTCAAATTAGTGTTTAGGTTTTTTTTTGATAAATTCCCAGAAGTGGAATTGCTAGGTCATAAAACAGTTATATTTTTAATTTTCTGAGTAACTTCATACTGCTTTCCACAGTGGCTGTACAAATCTGCATTCCCACCAACAGTGCACAAGGGTTCCCCTTTTCCACATCCTCATCAACACTTGTGGTTTATTGATTTATTGATGATAGTCATTCTGACAGGTATGAGGTGATATCTCATTGTAGTTTTAATTTGCATTTCTTGGATAATTAGTTACATTGAGCATCTTTTCATATGTCTTTTGGCCATCTGTATGTCCTCTTTGGAGAAGTTTCTATTCAGGTCCTTGCCCATTTTTTTAATTAGATTTTGTGTGTGTGTTGAGTTGTATAAGTTCTCTATAAATTTTGGCTATTAACCCCTTATCAGATGTATCACTGATAAATATGTTCTCCTATTCAGTGTCTTTTCACTTTATTGATGGTTTCCTTTGCTGTGTAAAACCTTTCAGTTTGATATAGTCCCATTTGTTTTTTTTTTGTTTTTTGTTTCTTTCTGTTTTCTTTGCCCAAGGAGATATATTAGCAAAAATATTGTGATGAGAAATATCTGAGATTTTACTGCTCTTATTTTCTTGGATTTTTATGGTTTCAAGTCCAACATTTATGTCTTTAATCCATTTTGAGTTTATTCTTGTGTGTGATTTCATTTTTTTTTTTTTTTTTTGGGCGTGGATTTGTTCAATTTTTCCAACACTATTTATTGAATAGACTATCTTTACCCCATTGTATGTTTTTGCCTCCTTTGTCAAATATTAATTGACTATAAAGGCTTGGGTTTATCTCTGGACTCTCTATTCTGTTTCATTGATCTATCTCTGCTTTTATGCCAGTACCATGCTGTTTTCATTACTATAACCTTGTAGTATAGTTTGATATCAGGTAGTGTGATTCCTCCAACTTTGTTCTTTTTCAAGATCACTGTTGCTATTCAGGGTCTTTAGTGGTTACATATACATTTTTAGAATATTTGTTTTAGTTCTGTGAAATACACCATTGGTATCTTGATAGGAACTGCATTGAATCTGTAGATTGCTTTGGGTAGTATGGACATTTTAATGATGTTAATTCTTCCAATCTATGAACACTATATATACTTCCACTCATATCCATTTTATTTTAATATTGGCATGTCAAAATGGATTTACCTTCATGATCTCATTTGATGAGTGAAAATACATTTTTAAGGGAGGAAGGTGACTGCCAAGGAACATAAGTGAATTTCCAACATGGTCAGTCAGTGCCACCAAACTTTAACTGGCATGTCCCACTTTAAGTAAGATACAGCAATTTTCAAAGGAAAATAAAGAAATGTAATGACAATTAATGTTAATGTAGTACCTTCCTAGTGAAAAGAGATGGTCATATTGATTATGTTTTTAATCCTCCCAAGAATCCTATACATATTATTGGACAGAAAATAATCAACACTTACAGAGACTTTATCATTG
This sequence comes from Molossus molossus, assembly GCF_014108415.1. Lineage (NCBI taxonomy): Eukaryota > Metazoa > Chordata > Mammalia > Chiroptera > Molossidae > Molossus > Molossus molossus. The sequence continues at coordinate 57,176,426 of NW_023425345.1, read as the reverse complement.
ACAAAACAAGTTCACTTAATTTATCTAATTTTATCTTCATAGAAAACCCTTAAGATCTAATTGTTACTTCAGAACCTTATTATTCATACCTTTAAATAATCTAATCTTTCCTTCTCTATTGAGTGTATTTTTAATCATCAAATGAATTTGTAAACAAAGCCAAATTTATAGGTATTTTTTATATTAAATCCTGATGATATTTGAACTGTAGGAAGCATGTCTATAGGACTGCCTTGCATTGTCTAATTCACTGGACAATTTTTTCAAAATGAAGTTTTATAGTACATGAGTAGCATGTGCAATGTACTCTGTTAACATTGCCTAAAACTTTATATTTACTTTTATCTTTTTTTTCATAAAGAAGAAAACAATCATGCAAAATATCTTTAATTTTCCCTATAAAAATTTAGATACCATCTTTATTATATTTTAAAACCATTTTAAAAAGTTGGTAGAGAGTGGAATTCTGGTAAACAGTGCATATTCTTAGTTAAAAAATTAGATAAAGCAAACATGTTTGAGAAAAAGGTTATTTTTCATCCTGAAAAATGTTATTTGTAGATAATAAAGAGAATGTTTAAAAAGTCCCCCCCCCCAAAAAAAAAACTACACACCCTTAATAAAGTACATTATTAGATGTGCTTACATGAAAATCCAGTGGAACTTTTAGAAGATTTCTGGTTGATCACCTCCCTTAGATTAAAATATGAAAATCAGAATCACATGTTGGAAGAGTGATGAGTTGTATTATTTTCTTTGCTCCTTTCTGGGTAAAATTTACTTGGGCATGTATATAAACTAGGAATAATTTATCTAATTTATACAGAATAGTAATTTCCCATGTAATTTTACCCAGTTTCTGCAGCAACTCATTTTGGGCTAACTGCAGTGGTTAATAAATCATTACAGGGAATTTTCTTTGTGATAGGTGTAATTAATAATCAAGACTTCTAGACCCATTCCTTCAAAACCTCCTATATTAATCAAATTACTCATAGTTCTAAAGGCAGCAAAGGGACCATATATATTTTTGCAGGAAATATACATTGTATTAGAGATACCTTTTTTCAAAAGGTTTTGTACTTCTCTCTGACTCACAGAAATTGAATTAAACCATTGAGGATTTCTATGAGGTGATATAATTCTGAAAAGAACAAAATAGGGAAAATGGCAAATATTGGAAAAATTTGAAAGAAATTTCTGTGCTTTAATCTTTTTTGGGGGGAAGAACAAAAGGGAAAGTGGACTGCAGGATATTTATGGGGGCAATGCTTTGAAGAATCATGTGGTTTTATAATTCTCCCTTTCAAAAGATACATTGGCTCTCCTCCCAGGAGAGCTAATCCTTCAAAGTGCATGAACAGATCCATCCAATTGTCTGGAAAGCTGGTGTAGGGCATTGTCTAAATGTGTAATCCTAGCACATGAAAAAACCATTTGAGATGTCTGTTATCATCCTCAGGGCTCTGGACAGTCTGAGACCCACATCTGGCTGCTTTGTCTGGTTCTGGCGGCAGACAGCCAAGTCTGCAGGCTGCACAGCAAGGCATGTTAGGTGGATGGTCTGTGCTGCTGAATCTGCTTCTTGACACAAAGCCATCAAGGCTGTGGGGACAGTCACTGGCACACAAGGAGTCTCCTTTCCTGCTAGCAGGGTCTTACTCACTGTGGCTTGGTGTCCCTGGGAAACAGGAGGTATATCAGGCAGTCAGTGTCACTGGTAATTTTTAAAGATTTTCAGTTGTCAAGATATTTTATCAGAGTACACACACACACACACACACACACACACACACACAAATACAAATTAAAGAGAAAAGCCTTTTCTATCGTCTAATGACAGAAACTTTATGGATGCTAAACAAATATTAGATTATGAAGGAAGACTTGATTACTCACCATAGGTTTAATTAGGCAAGAAAAGAATTAGTCGTTGATTCAAATTTTAATGCAAGCATTATCTACAAGTTAAAAAAAAACACAAACAGCAGAGAATCTTGAACCAAACATCCTCATGCTCACATTGCAACGGAATAAAATAACTAATTTTAGCAGGTATATTAGTAATTTAGCATCGTAAGTCAGCATATACATTTCTACATCACAGTTCTCATGCAGAGTGGAATCCTGCCAACAATTGACCCTAAGAGCCATCTGTGGGGAGCTTATAACCTTGGCACTCAGGTTTATCAGACATGTCAGAAGGGAGAGTGGCACTAACATATTTTTCTTTCAACTCAAGTATTTTGTTTGCAATTTAAAATATACTGTAGTATTTTACTTCCATCCACGCAAATGCCAGGGCTTCTGAACTGGGTTTTTTCTTGTTGTTGTTTTGTTTTTTAAATAAGGCTATGAAGAAAAAAATAATGATGAGACAAAGTGTAATGTGGCCTTGAAAAAGACTGGGAACAACTCTCCCCCTATACTTTCCAACACTTGACGAATGTTTTTTTATTTTTAAATAACGCAGAGAACAATACAGGCATTGACAGTGATCGCAAATGTCTTCAAAATCTGCTGTGGGGTCAGCATGCCATTCCTTGGAGATGTCAGGTTCAAAATCACTGCCCCCCAGAATAAAAATGTATGGGTGGGAGGTTCTCCATCATAACTTTTTTTTTTTTCTCAAAATGAGGGATTTTTCATTGTCTCTACCCTAATCCAGTTCAAAGCACAATTAAATTTTGCTCTAGAGTATAAGACATTGAATACATATAATCATATAAAGCTGAGACCCATTACACAGAGTATAAAGTCCAAAATATTAAAAACAAACAAACAAACAAACAAAAAACCCTCTAACTGCTGTCTATTGAATTTAAAATAAATTAAAAAAGAAGTCTCAGCAATTCCAGAGCATGGCCTCTGAGGCCTACGTGGGTTGCCATGCTCGCCTCTCCCCTCACCACCTCCGTCTCCTTCCCTGGACCAATAATTTCTGTCTGTCCATGAACATGCAAAGTTTGTTCTCACCTCAGGTCTTTTGTTCTTACTGTTTCCTCTTTCCCCTGATCTATATTGCCTGACTTCTTTTTTTCTTTTTTAAAATAGTTTCTCTTTATTGATTTTAGAGAGGAAGGGAGAGGGAGAGGGAGAGATAGAAACATCAATGAGAGAGAACATTGATTGGCCGCCTCCTACATGCTCCCCACTGGGGATTGGGCCCACAATTCAGGCATGTGCCCTGACTGGGAATTGAACCTGTGACCTCTTGGTGCACCGGTCAATGCTCAACCACTGAGCCACCCCAGCTGGGCTGCCTGACTTCTTTTCATCATTTAGTTCTCAGCTCAAAAATGACTTCCCAGAGAGGCCTTCCTGGCTGTAACTGAAGTAGTTAGCCTTCCTTTCACCTTTATCAAATCACCCAATTTGATTTACTTCATAGCACTTTTCACTGTCTGAAGTGGATTACTTTTTAAAGAGTTTAATACGTTGAATTTCTGTCTCCAACCTTCCTACCTGAACATCTTGAATAGAAGCCTCAGGAAGGCAAGGACTTCTGTCTTCTCACTGCTGACCCTGACCCTGAAGGCAGAGGGAAAGGAGGGTCATTGAGTGGGTGGAGGCTCACTTTGTTCAGTGAGCTTAGCCAACTTGTACAGCTGTAAATGGTTTCCATGACACTTTTATCCATCTTTTACCAGTCCACACAGCCTTGTTCTGGGCCTGGTCCTAAGCCTTTTGTGGCCAGTTAGGGTACACTCCCAATTGTGAGAGATAAACTACCCTCAGTGGCTTTGGTAATTAGTGTTTATTTCTTGCTCACGTCACAGTCCAATGTGTAATTTCTGGCTGGTAGGCTTCCGTGTGCTCATTAGAGACCTAGGCTCCTTTCATCTGTGGCTTTACCTACCTTTAAAGTTTGGGGCTTTCTTTTAGGCAGCAGATGGGGAAGGAGACGGGGGAGAAGACATGCCTGTATTTCATCCACAAAGTGGTACCTATCAACTCACTCGCATCCCAATGGCCAAATTCAACCACACAGGCCATGTGTAACTTCCAGAGAGACTGGGGAAGGTAGTCCGGCTGTGAGCCAGGAGAAAGGAAAATGGGATTGGGTGAACATCATTCAATGAACTAAGAAAGCCATTAGCTGGAGGTGGCTCTATTGCCATGGTCTGTATACATGAACTAAAATCTAAACCTGTAAATGCCTCAAGGTTATGAAATCAAAACTCTAAGGACAGCCCTGGCCTGTGTGGCTCAGTTGGTTGAGCATCCTCCCCTGAGCGGGAAGGGTTATTGGTTTGATTCCCACTCAGGGCACGTGCCCCAGTTGTGGGCTTCATCCCCGATGCCCGGTAGGGGGCGTCCTGGAGGAAGCCAGTCAATGTACCACTCTCACAATGATGCCTCTCTTTCTTTCTCCCTCTCCATTTCTCTCTCTCAGAAGAAAAAAATAATCAATAAAAACAAACAACAACAACACCTCTAAGGACAACTAGCCACAAAGAGCCAACTAAGCTTCAAGCTATACCCGATCAAATGATTCCTTTCTCTGCTTCCCGCTTTCTCTAGGCACTTCCCTGGCTCCCGCGGGCGACTCTGGGACCATTTCAGATTTGGCACTGACCGCACTGGAACTTATTGTTGCTCAAATAAGCTCTGACAAGTTTTACTATGTCTCAGTTTATCTTTTGACAGCACATAACATAATCCTTCAGGAAAAACTGCCCTCTGTCTCCCACCTCCAGCCATGCCCCAAGCTCTTCTCAAGAAATCAGAACCTTTCTTTTTTCTCTTTTTTAATCCTCACCCGAGGAGGGGTGTGTGTGTGTGTGTGTGTGTGTGTGTGTGTGTGTGTGTGTTTATCTTCAGATAGAGTGGGAGGGAGGGGGAGAGAGAGAGAAACACTGATGTGAGAGGGACACATTGACTGGTTGCCTCCCTCACACCCCACCAAGGCCGGGGACTGACCCGTCCAAGGCGCGTGCTCTTGGCTGAAATCGAAGCCTTGACTCTGGTCCGAGGGCCGGCGCTCTAACTGCTGAGCCAAACCGGCCAGAGCAGAACGTTTGTAAACCTTTCTTCAACCTCTGGTTGCAGGCTCTGATTCAATCAGTTGGTATTCCTCTGGAATGCCGCCCCTACTCCCCCGAAATCCTGTTTTCGTTCTTTTTTTTTTTTTAGCCAGATAAACGTTAATTTTATTGCCTCTGAGCTTCTGACATTGATTCCCACAGTCTCTGTCCACCCCCCGTCGTGGATTTGTCCAAGGGCCTGTGTATTTTCTCATTTCGCTGACTCATCATCCCCGCCTGCAGCTTGGACCAGCTCTGCCACCCCCGCTCCTCTGCACGGTCCCTGCGTTCAGTTCACTCTGTCCCCGCAGCAGGACCGCCACCGGAGACTGTCCGCGCACGTCTGCATGCTAACTGCATCGCCATTTCCCCCAGGAGTCTAGACAACGTTTTCACATTCTCTTACATTGTAGCATCATCTTCATTGAAATCCATCATTGAATTTGGGGGAGTTTCATAGCCATTTATCAAAACCTGCTCCTATAACAGCAATGTGGTAAAATTATGTAGGGGAAATAGCATGTGCTTTGAGATTAGATTTGGATTTAAATCCATATTCTAATTTATTAACCAAATCATCCCATTGACATAGTGATATTATTACATAGATTTATTATGAGGATTCATTAAAATAACAGAGTGCTTAGCATGTAGTAGGATTTTTAAAATAAATATGAATGGGTAAATCCACTACCCTCATTTATTATTCCTGTTCATAGATGGGAACTCTGGAATAGATAGTACGATGTCTGGCAAAATGGAACACATGACTAATTTGACTTTATAATGGGAGGTAGTCTCTGGATAGAGTTTTGCTTTGCACAGTATGGAGGGGACACTCAGGAATTGGTTCATGAAGTCTGCATCCTGACAGTATTTAGACAAGGGGAATCTGAGCCAGCACCAGGTAGGACAGTACAACTCAAGAGAGCTCCATTCTTACAGTTGTGATGTAAACGACACCCCTGGGAACTGTTTATTAAAATAATCCTGAAAGATTGCTTGAATATAATTGAAATAACTTCCTTGATTTCTTTCATTACAATTCAGAGAAATAAGATTTTCTAGCTATATACTTTAAATTACTCAAACTCTACTTGAATTATTTTTGTTCTAGTTTTAAAAATATAAAACAGATGATAATAACAGAGGATCAAAAGTTAACACTTAAATGTGCAAGTAATTGTAAACATTATTTAACCTAATTTAGTTGTTTTTCAAACATGGTAGAGTAAGCTATGATAATACAAACTCACTGGTCAACTGGAAAAATGAGAGCATTTTTGTTCTTGATAATTCTTAGATACTTGATATTCTTCTTCTTTTTTCAATCCTCACCAGAGGATATTTTTCTATTTATCTTCAGATAGAGTGGGAGGGAGAGGGAGGAAAAGGGAGAGAGAGAGAAACATCGACATGAGAGGGACACATCGACTGGTAGCTTCCTGCACAACCCTGACCAGGGGCGGGACCAACCGCAACTGAGCTAAGTGCCCTTGGCTGGAATCGAACCTGTGACTTACTGGTCCGTGGTCCAATGCTCTACCACTAAGCCAAACCGGCCAGGGCAATACTTTGAATACAAGAAATATGATGGTTCCTATGGGTTATCTGGTTCAACAACAACAAAAACAACAACAAAATATATTTTTCTCCTCTGCCTGCTTATTCTAACTTACTCCAGTTGAATCTCCCCTATAGCATAAATGTCATTTCCCAGACCTGCTTAGACAAGTAACATAACAGAATATGTTTCATATTTACAGATATTAATGTACTGTAAATACCATGGAAATAGGCAGTCTTTTACGTTACATTAGAAGTTCTCACTAAAATAACTGGTATGGATTTATATAGTCACTGCCCCTGACACCATGCAGTTGTAAATGTTTTACAGATTTTTGATGTAGTCCAAAGAAAACAAATTACAACAGTTCCCTCCTGTATTGTCAATTAGGTGAACAGATGTCACGGCTAAGAGGCAAGGTCTTTGGGGAGTCATTGCCTGTGTTACCGAAATTAAAATTTGGCTGCCTGTTTGGGGCTCCCAGCTCAAATCCCCTAATTACATTCACCAGAACACAACCGCTCCTTTATTGTTAAAGATGTGGAAGATATTATCTAACATTTCATTAAGGATGAAGGCAAAATGATTACATGTCAGTTACTCTGATTCTTGCACTTCTTTACTGTCCAGGATTCTTGGCGGGGGAGGGGTATTCCTACTTTAATTTTCTGAATCCAGCACAAATGAATTTGCCCCTACTAATGCTGACTCTGCTATTTCGCTGATCTGCTGACATTTTTACAACCCCCAGGTGTCTGATCCTATCTTTCAGATTCAATTTGACTGGAGAAGATATAAAATAATTTGAGGATGGCCTTGTTAACTTCATAAGCTAACAAATGAATAAAAGGTTTTGTCCCTGTGTGCAGCTCCCTCCTGCTCACGGTTTTATCAGGAATGAGGGTTGCTTTGTTTGGCTTGAATTCATGCATGCTCTGGCCTAAGCCAAGCTCTCTTCATTTTCTAAATAGATACTTAATGCACATAAAATTAACATTAAATCTAATTATGGTAATCTGCATAAATTAGAAGACATTTTTATTAATTTCCAAGGGCTTATTTCTACAAGAGAGGACATATAAATTTGGACACTAATGAAGCCAGGATTACCTTTGTTAATGAATATAAGCACACATTAAGCTCTCTAATGGAGAGGAGGGGGCACGCTTGGGGGAGAAGACCGTACTATAGACACTGGCATGAGCAATAATGTTGTGTTGTGGTATTTCACAACACAAGGGTGGCTCATTTATAGTAAGCATGGATAACTCATTCCAGGAAGAAATCACTCTAATTATTTTTTTAATAGTTTAATGTATTTTAATAGCAAACTTACAGGAACAGCACAGAAGACAGACAACATTAAAAACATGTACTTGCATGTATGATAAAAATGCTACAAACATCGTTTAGTTGCCACCAATAAGAAATTTACTTGTATTTAAAAAAATCCAAATGCTGGCATTGTCCAGAAAAATTTAACAGGTTTATTTATATTGTTATAAAGTTGGCCTGCTGAAACTTGTTCACTGAAACATTTTGACTTGCATTAATGCCTTATGTCCCCGCATTTATAGTTAAAAAATTCACACACAAATAAAAATGGAAAAACTGCCAATACCTGATTTCTGCCCCCTATTTTCAACTTGCAGTCATATACTTAGGTACCTTTTGACCCCATGGAAAAGAAATATCTAACGTTCAGAACTACCAATAACAGGAAGAAGAGAATTTTTTTTTTTTTTAAAGAATGAAATGTTTCCTATCATAGTGGATTCTTAAGCAAGTTCTCCACGTATGCGGCGTGCTAGCTGGAGGTCTTTTGGCATAATTGTTACACGTTTGGCATGGATAGCACACAGGTTGGTGTCTTCAAAAAGGCCAACCAGATAGGTCTCACTTGCCCCCTGCAAAGCACCAATAACTGCACTCTGGAAGCGCAGATCTGTTTTGAAGTCCTGAGCAATTTCTCGCACCAGACGCTGGAAGGGAAGTTTGCGAATTAGAAGTTCAGTGGACTTCTGATGCGTCTACTTTCACGAAGTGCCACGGTACCAGGCCTGAGACGATGAGGTTTCTTCACCCCTCCAGTAGAGGGCGCACTCTTGCGCCGCCTTGGTAGCCAGTTGTTTCCTCGGTACTTTACCACCGGTGGATTTGCGGGCAGTTTGCTTTGTACGAGCCCTGGAATAGAGACCTCTACTTACCCCCCTTCTCCTTGGGCTGGAGCTCGCCGGCTGGAGGCGGCGCAGGCGTTAGAGAGCGATGGCCGAAATCACTCTAATTTTTAATTGGCTCCGGACTACAGTGATCGTGCTCCTCCGTTGGCCTTAATTTTGCTGTTGTTTTTAATCCTCACCCGAGGATATATATTTTTTCTATTAATCTTCAGATAAAGTGAGAGGGAGAGAAGGAGAGAGAGAGAGAAACATCCACCTGAGAGGGACCCATCCACTGGTTGTCTCCACGCCCGACCAGGGCTGGGGACAAACCACAACCGAGGTACGTGTCGGTGGCAGGAATCAAACCCACGACTCTTTGGTCCGCGAGCCGACACTCTAGCCACTGAGCCAAACCGGCCAGGGTGGCCTTAATTTTAGGTATACTTCCTCCTGTGTTTCATCTGCCTGGTCGTGTGCATTTTATTGATGCTAAAGAGAGATGTGGAAAACTTGGAGCTGATAGAAAGCAAAGCATTCAAGAAAAGTAAAGGGTACAAGAAGGACTATAGGGACAGCCCTGAACAGGATTCTGAAGGAGGTAAAATTTGCCTCTAGAATTTAAGCTTCTCTTTTTGTACTTTTCCTCCTTTTGCTTTTCTGATGTGCCCATATGTTTCGTGTTCTTCCTACACTTCTTTCTTTTACCTTCCTCCTGAAGTATCTCACATTAATCCTCTCTAAACTCTCAGAGTGGACCTGCTCTAACCAGGAATGCCCCATCCTCTGACTCTCTCCCCTCTCTCTCCATCCTCGAAACCCACTTCATCTGTTGCCAAGAGTTTGCTAAGGGCCATTTTAGGTGACTGGTTAATCTGATGAACAGAGTCAGAGCAAATACTAGTGGCTAGAGTGAGTAACTCCCTGGAAAGTAGCCGCACTTTGTCACACTATAAAACACACAGGCGTCAGTCTCATGTCCAAGTCATGCCTGTAACACTTCCAAGATGCTGTGACTTTAGCCAGGCCATTGAAGTTTTCTAAGCTTCAGTTTCTGTATCCATAAAATGGGGATAGTTGAGAGATTCAAAGCAAACCATGTAATAACTAACATATGAATGTATGTGCCAGGCACTGTTTAAGGGCTTTACATGCGTTCATGCATCATCTCGCTGACCACCCCAAACAGTGAGCATCACCACTCCTGCGCTGTGGATGAGGACAAAGACACACAGATGTTGACTAATATAAGCCATCATCTCTCTTGCCTGGATTATTGCAATCGATTCCTGACTGATCTCCCTATTTCCAGCCTTCTCTCCAGTCTGGTAAGACAAAACAGACAGAACGAACGTGTTGAAACTTGAGTCAGACTTGTCACTCCTCTGCTCAAAACCTTTTAGCAGCGTCCCACCTGGAGTAAACGCCGACATTGACTCTGGGTTCAACAGAGTCCTTACGACTGGCTTGCCTCTTGTCCTCGCCTTATTCCCGTCTTTCTCTTGCTTCCTCCAGTTCCACGGGCCTCCTGTACCCTCCCTTTCCCTGACTTCCCAGCCTCGTGCTGGCTACCTTCTCCTCCTGAATGCTCTTCCCTCAGTTGTCTCCACGGCCCCTTCCTGCACATGCTTTTCTCGAAAATCACCTTTGTAAGCCTTCCCTACCAACCTCATCTAATATTACAGTCCGACACCCCCAATACTTCTTATCTCCCTCCTCTGAATACACTTTTTCTCTTTTGCACCATCATAGTTTAATATACATACACAGTTGTTCACCTGGAAAATAATACAATAGTTAATAGATGATAATACAAGGATAAGCTCTGTGTTTTGCATACTCACCACTGTAAACCTACTTTTGCTCCACTCTGTACTTAGTTGTTCATTGTGTATCTGCCCCACCAGCATATCAAGCCCAATGGGAGAGGGAAGGACCTTTGTTCACCTGCTGTATCTCTAGTGCCTGGCACACTGGCTCATTAAACACGTGCTGAAAAAATGAGCTCATTTGCCCTGTGTCACAAAACTAGTAAGAGATTATATATATATATATATATATATATATATATATATAGCATTTATCTTCAGACAGAGTGGGATGGAGAGACAGGGGAAGAGAGAGAGAGAAACATCGATGTGAGAGAGACACATTGAGTGGTTGCCTCCCACATGACCCCAACCGAGGCCGGGGACAAACTGCAACCGAGGTACATGCCCTTGGCAGGAACCGAACCCAGGACTCTCAGGTCCACGGACCGACGCTCTAACCACTGAGCAAAACCGGCCAGGGCAGTAAGAGATAATATTTGCTCTCACGCTGTCTGATTCCAGAGTCTTAACCATGAAGTTTTATTGCCTTTGAAAACCATAAACTGTTACGTAAATAATATTTCTGATGTGTTACTTTTGAAAGATGGTGGTATATGGGAAGACATATGCCACTGTCTAAGCTGAGAATCTGGGAGGATTGGACTCCCTGTCTTTTACCAAAGCACTGATGGGGACCTAGGATTCACAGAAGGGTACACTGAGAGTCCCTCCCACCATCGCTTTCCTGTTGTATCTCTAATATCTGGTAGCATTTGGAATGGCTTAGTACAGTCTGACTTGGGCGTAGACCAGGCTCTGAGTCATAGATGCTATAGAAGGTCTTATGACAACTTTAGTTGCCCCCTCCCCCACCACAGTGTTTCTGTTTCATTGTTCTTTCTCTGCCTTCTCTTCTCCTGCTTTCCTTCCCAGCCAGTTTCCCAGTTCTCCAGCTGCCCCACAGCCTGAGGGTGGAATCCAAGTGAGGAGACTACTGATCTAGGCCAGGCCAGATCAACCCACACAAACCCTTCCCAGTTCTGAAATTGTATATCTAAAATCTAAAACACGTCTACATTAATAAATTGCTGTGTTCACACTCTCTGGGGTTTTAAGTCCCAGACTTAAGACTGAAACTAAGGGAGAGAAAGAAAATTGGAAGACCAGACAACTGTCCAGTGGCGGAACAGATTGAAGGCTGTATAACTACTGGCCAGTTGTTACTTCTCCCATCACTGGGTGGTCTGCTCCTCACAAGCCCAGAGGCACTCAGTCTGTTCTCAGGGATCAGCTGTTTCAGAATTTTTTTGTATCTCATATTTCACTTACTGAGGATTTCTTCTCAGGCTTAAGTTATCATATTAGGGGCTTTTCCCCACCTGGTATAGATGAAGCTATTCACCTGTACACCCTCCTGAGTAGCAGTGCCTGCTTAGTGGACACTTTTGTTCTAGCTATTCAACAGTCTAGAAACCATTATCTACAACTATATTAAATTTTTAAGAATCAATTCCCAGGATCCCAACCAAAAGTTTATTTGCAACCGTTGCAAGTTTAGGCCTTTTTTAGGGGAAAAAAATGTCTAAGGCATTTTTAGAGGGGAAAAAAAAAGTCTTAGACATTTTTTATAAAATCAGCTCAGATATTTTTAGGGAAATGTTTTAGGTGTAGCAGCATGCAAAAAATAGAATCATGGCACATCCTATGCTTTCTAAAAATCTGAATTCACTCAGTGTGTTTTAGACATCAAGTTTAAAGGAATAAATGATCTGACTTCACCTTTCTTGGCGAGTGGGAGGCCTCTTTCTCTGTGACCTTCTGGTTTTGCTTTTAGTCTCCCTGCATGGTCACTTCCCTTGTAGCCACAGAAGGCTGGCTGCTTCGGCTCTCCGGAAGCCCTCCATATGAGTGGCGTGAATGTTATTTATTGGCTATGGAGTGAAGTCCTGCTGATCTTGGTAATGGTCCAAGATTATTCACATTGCAGACTGTTCTCCTGATATTATTTTTCCCCATTGCCTGTCGGCAGCTCTTGTTTCTTTCTGAACTCTTGGAAACCAGTCTTCTTAAAGAACAGAAAAGGAATACAACAACAGCTTTTCACTCATAGCTGAGCACTGATTGGGGCAGGGAAGAAAATTATTCGAGTCATCACGACGATAGCAATAGTTAACAGTTTTGAAACTTACAGCACACCAGGCACTTATCTAAATACTTCATATGCATTGTCGCATGGAATCCTCATGGTAGCTCATCATAGAGATGAGAAAATTGAGACCCAGAGATGCTAAGTGCTTTCTCCAAGGTCACCCAGAGAGTTAGCAGTGTAGCTTACCTTTCACCTAACAAAAAACGGTGTGGATATTTTCTTCCTTCCCTATACAGACCAACACACCTTTTCGGGTTCTGGTTATTTATGATGGAGTTTCAAGGAATTTTTCCCCTCAGCCTTGTTTGTTCACCTCTTTTTAATTTCTCTTCACCCCCTACCCTTTTTTTCTAGGCCACATATCACAGTACAAAGAGAAAAGACTTTGGAAATGGGCAAAGTCTATTCCATTTTCACTATGCAAGTTTCTAAAGGTAAGAGCTGAGGCACATTCCTTACTCTTTCGAGCCACAGCCCCTCATATTTACAAAAAAAAAAAAAAAAAAAGCAGCCCTTTTTTACAGTAGCTATAATGATTAAATAAGAAAATACATGTGAAATTTGAATATTCTGGCCTGAAGTTGCCTACAGTTTCTGCTTTGTACAGATAGTACTTCATTCAGTAGAACCTACGTCCACTTCTAAATGCCCTAAGATAAATACAAACGGTTATTTAGGTATCTAGCAAAGAAAGGAGCAATCCCATTAAACATTTATCAAAATTTCCTAAAAATTCTCTTCTCCCCCTAATTACAGCCCGAAGTGCAGCCACCTCAACTCTGTCCAAGAATATTAGTTCTTCCTCATTGTTCTCCCTCCCCGGTGTCCCCACCCCACTGCCATGTCACCTGGTCCTGCAGGGAGCAGCTCAGTCATCTGAGCTTTGATAAGAAGATGCCTCACATGATTTCTGAAGCAGTTTTACTGGGACAAGTACATGCAACAGCAAAAATCTTCCCATTTTCTCCCTTTTATCCCAATTTTCCCCCATCTACCTCTTCTTTTTCAATTGTTCCTAGACAGAAACAGTTTACCTTCCTTAAGGCTCACAGTACTCTGTTGGAGCTGCTCTAACAGCCTTTTCTCCTTTTTGCCTTATAGTGTATGGTTATATGTGCCCGGTCTCTCAAAAAGACCACGAGTTCATTGACTTTGTTAGAAATGCTTTAGGAGGAAAGTAACACAAGATTTGACTTGGTGGCTTTAAGAGAGGTTGTTTTCTTACATAGAAAAGGTCGAGACGAAAGAAGCCTGTGGCTGGCATTGATTCGGCCGCTCATCTTCGCAGAGCCGAAGTCTCTGCTCTCATTAAGTTTTCAATTTCATCAAGGAAGTTTTTCTGACATTTGAACAGATGTTTCCTTATATCTCACTGGTCCTGGACTATGGAGCGGCCGAGATCCACCGGGGAGGTGCATAAAAGGAAAGGGAGTTGGAACCAGGCCTTGAATCTGCCTTACTCTTTTCTCTTTTTTTGCATTTATCTTCAGATAGAGCGGGAGGGAGAGAAAGAGAAAGAGAGAGAGAGAAACATCAACGTGAGAGAGACACATCGACTGGCTGCCACCCACACGACCCCAACCGGGGCCGGGGATGAACTGCAACTGAGGTACGTGCCCTTAGTGGGAACCAACCCCGGGACTCTCTGGACTGCAGGTCAATGCTCTAACCACCGAGCAACCGGCAGGGCCTGCCTTACTCTTCTAAGACAGAACATGTATCTTGTTTAATCCCCTCTCATTGTGCCTAACTCTACTTCTGGGACACAGAAAGCACTCAATAAATGTCTGTGAAATTGATGCAGTGACGAATAAATAAAAGATGGATGGATGGATGAATGGCTTCTCAGCTGGCAAGTGTGGAGTCACAATATGCTGCAGAGAATTTTTCCTGCAAAAATAAAGAAAAAACGGTTTACATGATTCACACCCTGATTTTAGAAACTCTTCCAAGGGCTTCGAAAGGATCAAAGGATCTTCAATCGTTGTATGATAGTTGTACTAGCTGTGGGATTAGGGAAAATATTTCGAAAGAAATCTGGACACACCAGTGACCCAAAAATGATCAAGTTATGGCTTTCTCTTGCGTTCTGCATTTAAAGCATGTGTTTTTAATCTAAAAGTTTTAAAGTCAGAGAACAAATGAAAGAGTTGGAGAAAGTTAGCACAAGCTGAAGGCCTCAGTTGCAACACGGAGTAAATCCCCCTTGGTTTTATTCAGTGACGTCCTTGAATCTTAATTTTTAAAAATTTTTTTTAGAGAGAGAGGAAAAGAGAGGGAGAGAGAGATAGTAACACTGATGAGAGAGAACATCGATTGGCCACCTCCTGCATGCCCCTCCACTAGGGATCAGGCCCACAACCTGGGCATGCGTCTTGACTGGGAATCGAACCAGCGACCTCTTGATATATGGTTGACACTCAATCACTGAGCCACACCAGCTGGGTGGAACTTGAATCTTACAAAAATCTCTTCATGGCCAGGCAGTCCCCTTCTTGGAAGTGTGGAGGCTTGCCTCTGGTGAACTAGCCTCATCCCCACCTCTGTTTTATGTCTTTATTGCTTTCTTTTTTTCCCCCTCCCCTTATTTTGTCTACCTTCAGAAGCGATGTTAAACTCATCATAAATAAGGCAGGCTATAAACAAACATGTAGTTAGTGTTCACGCAGGGCACTATTTTCTACACCCATTTCTGAAACAAAAAGCTGTAATGACTTGCATTTTAAAATAACTAAACATATTCAGAAACAGTCACAAAATTTTAGACAGACCTGACATCAAAGAGAAATGAAAGCGTTAAAGATTGTACTTGAAAATGTATCTAGGCTTCTTTGAAGGATGACATGATGTAACTTCCCGGGTGGTTAGTGATGTAATGTGAAGCTGTGGAGTCTCACTGCAGGGTGTTCCTGTGTATGACGGGCAAACTCGTGGCTCCCACCAACCTCCCCTCCCCAGCCCTCACTGTAGTAGTCCTTGAGCAATTAGAGAATCATTATTATCTCATTTGAATTTCTGCATTCAGTTCTTTTCTTTTTGTATGACTTGGTTGAGACCTAAGAAACAAATAGGATCTAAGTATTGCTTTTCATAACTTGTTAGATAAGAAATGAATCTAGCCAAAGCCCTATTTTAAAAAGAGCTGGTCTTGGGAGCAATTCTCATTTTGTATAAAGTCTCAGTCCAGCCCTGGCCAGTTTGGCTCAGTGGTTAGAGTGTTGGCCCATGGACTGAAGGGTCTCGGGTTCGATTCCCAGTCGGGGGCATGTACCTGGAATGCAGGTTCAATCCCTGGCCCCAGTCGGGTTGTGTGGGAGGCAATAAGTCTCTCTCACATTGATTTTTTTCTCTCTCTCCCTCCTTTCCTTCCACTCTCTCTAAAATTCCATGGAAAAATATCCTCAAGTGAGGATTAACAAAAAAAAATAAAAAATAAAAAATAAAGTCTCAGTCTGCACTGTGAAGTGAGTAGTACTGAAAACTTACCAAGTGGCTTAGCAGTTGATGCACGAAGAAAAAGAACTATTGCGACACCTTAACTGCTTGCAGATGTCCTGGGCAGGAAGATAGATGCTCCTTTTGTTTCATAGTGCAGCCTTTGCTTTGCACGGTTAGGGATTTTTCAAAATTCTTGACAGGATTGTCTATAAGTGAATCCAACTGATTTTCTGTTTATGTCAAGAATTTCAGCTTGAGAGGGGAACAGGAAAAAAATGAGAATGGAGAGAAATGGAACAGACTGTTTACCCTTTTTTAGTGAAACTAAGGGGATGTGCTTGAACAGTACGCACAGAGGAGATGACAACAGAATTCCAGAACTCTCGCTTCGTGGCAGAACCACTCTGGAACCTGCATTTATTTATTTATTTATTTATCCTCACCCGAGGACATTTTTCCATTTTTTGTTCAGGTAGACTGGGAGGGAGAGAGAGGAACAGAGAGAGAGAGAGAAACATCGATGTGAAAGGGACACATCGAGTGGCTGCCACCCGCACAACCGACCAGGGCCGGAGACACACTGCAACCGAGGTACGCGCCCTTAGCGGGAACCGAACCCGGGTCTCTCAGGACCGCAGGCTGACGCTCTAACCGCTGAGCCAAACCGGCCAGGGCTGGAACCTGCATTTAAATCTCTCCGTCCCCAAGTTCCACATCAATCCTCGGGCATCGCAATCCTGCTGTGGGAGGGGATTTATTTTGTACTTAGAAACACTGGAAAGCTTTATTTCAGACTAGCTGGTGGAGCTGCTGTTGTCTTCTCTCCCCCTGTATTGACACGAACCCCAGGGTGTCAGAGAATGTACAGTGATAAGATTTGCCGCTGGCCCCCAACCCCCAATCACAGAAGAATAGGAATTCTTTTTATGGGATCTGTTATAAGCCTCTAAAATACAAATACAACCCCCCAAAGAAACAATGAGCACAGGCAATCATCTTCGACAGTCGTTAACGTCGTAGAGGGCAACAGGTAATTATGTGACTCTTACTGAAAGTTTATAATACCAGCTAAAAAGTATTTTTTTGTTGTTAAAAAATTCAAAGTTTTATCAGATCAAGGTTTACGTCTGATTATCAGTGTATAGTGAATAGCAGGAAAGGGGAAATATATAAAAAAGCACCACAGAAATTTATTCATCAAAATCCAGAATATGAGAAACTCCATAGGACAATCTGATTTCTTTAACAAATGAATTATAAGGGGAAAAAAGGGGGGGGGAGCGATAGATGAAAAGAGACAATAAATAGCAAACCAAAAAAAAGAGTGAAACTTTTTGTTTGGAATCTTATTTGAATAAGCCAACTGCTTTTTTTTTTTTTGGTGGTGGTTGTTTTAATGGATACAATTGGAGAAACCTGAATGCTAATAGGTTACTTAATAATATTAAAAAATTATCAGTGTTTTTTTTTTGTGTGTGTGTGCATTGATGGTTTTGGGATACTATTCTGAAAGTCCTTTGAAGTTGTCTGTAATTTGCTTAAAAATAATCTGGGCAAGGGAAGACGGGTAATTTCAGTGAAATAAGATCAGCTAATTAATATACTTGGTAACGGGATTTGCTGGACCCTTTTTCTACATTTATGTTTGAATTTTCTAAAATCGAAAGTAAACCAACACGCAAATTTTAAAAAATCCCACAACACAAACACACACACACAAAACCACACATCGTTGTGGGAACTCTGATTGTACTCAGACAATTTCAAGCCGGGACTTGGAGCCCCCTTGTCCCCAAAGCCTTTCTTGATGCCGTCATCCTGGCATCTCTGGCCTTCATTTGTATCCAAGCAGAGCTCTGCTTACTCCTTTTGTTTGTGATGTCATGTTGTAATTGCCTAGTCACCTGTGGCGTAGAATAATATTTTCAAATAAGCTTTTTGTTTCCCATTGTCATCTTAGCCCTTAGGCCATTCAGCCCTTTAAACATTTTGTGTTTATTGCCTCAGGGAAGGAGTATAGAGTAGAGACCAAAGGAGGAGTTGATTCTTGATGTTTGAGTTCCAAAACATGGGCATCATGGGAACGAGAACCACTAAGAGATAATAGATTTGGTACATGACGTGATGAGTTAGGGAAGAGCTAACCTGTCACCAGGATTCCCTGAGCTGGAGAATGGGGAAAGAGGGGGACAAAGCCTGATGGGAGACAGAGATACAGTGGGGTCCCAGATGAGGTATTGAGTCCGGAGGGTTCGGAGACAGGTCCAGACCAGTCTCCAGAGAGAGCTCTCCCACACTCGAGCATCGTGTTGTGAGCACTCTTGGGCATCAGACCAAGGAACCAGAGGTGAGCTGAGTTAGCAGCTTTATTTATTTTTTAAAAATATGTTTTTATTGATTTTTAGAGAGATAAGGAGGGAGAAGGAGAGAGAGAGAGAGAGAGAGAGAGAGAGAGAGAGAGAGAAGCATCGATTGTCTGCCTCCTGCATGCCCCCCACTGGGGACTGAGCCCACACCCAGGGATAAGCCCTGACTGAGAATTGAACCAGGGAACTCTTGGTCCATGGGTGGATGCTCAACCACTAAGCCACACCTGCTGGGCCGAGTTAGCAGCTTTAGATGGTCCAGTCCCATTTCTGTGTGGATTTGTATATCACCTCAGCTGTCTTCTCATTAGTATTGGCGTCTGCTAATGTGGGGGAGGGGTGGAGATGGAGGGAATATACCCTGGGAGGAGGCAGAGACAGGTGGGATCTGGGATGGTGGGATATCCCTGAGCTCCGAACAGATTCAGAAATAAAACAAGTGGCAAAGAAGAACCACAACATCACCCTTCTTATCGACAGATCCTAGATCGGGGATGTGTAGTATGAATCACAGAACCACTCGATGACCTTCCTTCCCCCAGGCGGTGTTGCATGAAGGGCAGGCCCCCCCTCTGGGAGATGATGGGGAGTCCCATGGAGCTTTTGGCAGCTCCCAACACTCACCCTGGTTAAAGGTTTGCTCCGGAGAGGGAAAGGGAAGATGATATGAGCATTCTCAATTTTAGCAGAAAGGGAAATGATTATACTTACATATTTAATAAAATTGAGCTAGAGAGCCAACAGGATTACATTAGTAGGCTTCTTTCAACATTAAAGGAAATACCAGAAATGAGGAAGAGGCTGTGCCCTCTAAAGTCAGCAACCTGCACATGACTGATATCCCTCCGCCTGCACAGGGCTCTTCTCAACACCCCGTTACTGATCCAACCACCTGATTAAGAATCCCAGGACCTTTAGGAAGTGTCACAGTGGAGACTTAAACATTATCTCCCAAAAGGACAATGGTGGCTATGGATAAAACCTTTAAATCTGCCACTTAGTCCATGAAAGTAGTGAAACACGTTACCATCTTATAAAAAAAAATTTTTTTTACCTTCACCATAAATACATACTATTTTTTAGGGCAAGGTTAAGGCTTTATTAAAAATATATTAGTGTTGCCCTGGCCGGTTTGGCTCAGCGGTTAGAGCGTCGGCCTGCGGTCCTGAGAGACCCTGGTTCGATTCCCGCTAAGGGCACGTATCTCGGTTGCAGTTTGTCCCCGGCCCTGGCCGGTCGTGTGGGTGGCAGCCACTCGATGTGTTCCTTTCACACCGATGTTTCTCTCTCTCTCTGTTCCTCTCTCTCCCTCCCACTCTACCTGAACAAAAAATGGGAAAAAAATGTCCTTGGGTGAGGATAAAAAAAAAAAAAAAATTATATTAGTGTCTATCAAAAAGTAGGGACTCAATAGATATTTACTGAAATGAATTACAGTAACATTATTAGTGGTATTTTTAGCAATCAAACAGACATCTTGACCACTAAGATCAAGTCCACTTGTTTAATTGATTAAGCCCACAGACAATCATAACTCCACATGAACTCACTTATAGATGACCATTTATTACAAATTTTGCCAGTAAATCCTCAAAATAGGTACTGTATTGTAGTACCTCATTTTGTGAAGTAGTTGAAATAGTTAATGGAAGATATAAATTTATTTATTTAAATTTATTTTTTAAATTTTTTATTTTTTAAATTTTATTTTTGTTACAGATGTTTCTCCTTTTTTACCCCATTGACACCCTCCTCCCCGTTCCCCCCGCCCCATCCCCGGTTTTGTTGTCCATGTCCATTGGTCATGCATACATTCATGTAAGTTCTGTGGTTTATCTGTTCCCACCCCCCACCACCCCCTCTTCTGAGGGTTGTCAGTCTGTACCCTACTTCCGTGTTTCTGGGTTTACCCTATTCCTCAGACTGTTATATTCATTATATTCCACAAATAAGTGAGATCATGTGGTATTTGTCTTTTTCTGCTTGGCTTGTTTCACTTAGAATAATACTTTCCAGGTCCCTCCATGTCGTCTCAAAGGATAAGAGATCTTTCTTTCTTACAGCTGCATAGTACTCCATTGTGTGTATGTACCACAGCTTTTTTATCCATTCATCTACTGATGGACACTTGGGCTGTTTCCAGATCTTAGCTATTGTAAATAGTGCCGCTATGAACATGGGGGTACATATATTCTTTCTGATTGGCGTTTCAGGCTTCTTAGGGTATATTCCTAGAAGCAGGATCACTGGGTCAAATGAAAGTTCAATTTTTAATTTTTTGAGGTAACACCATATTGTTTTCCATAGTGGCTGCACCAGTCTGCATTCCCACTAGCAGTGCACCAGAGTCCCCTTTTCTCAACACCCTCGCCAACACTTGTTTGATGATTTGTTGATGGCGGTCATTCTGACAGGTGTGAGGTGATACCTCATTTTTGTTTTAATTTGCAACTCTCTGAGATTTGTGATGTTGAACATTTCTTCATATATCTCCTGGCCATTTGTATGTCCTGTTTGGAGAGGTGTCTATTCAGCTCCACTGTCCATTTTTTAATTGGGTTCTTTGTCTTCCTTTTGTTGAGTTGTATCAGTACTCTATATATTTTGGAAATTAACCCCTTATCTGATGTATCATTGACAATGATGTTCTCTCATACAGTGGGTTGCCTTTCCATTTTGATGGTTGTTTCTTTCGCTGTGCAGAAGCTTTTGAGTTTGATGTAGTCCCATGTGTTCATTTTTTCCTTTGTTTCTATTGCCTTAGGTGATGTATCAGTGAAAATTCTGCTGCATATGATGTCTGAAATTTTGTTGCCTACATTTTCTTCTAGAATTTTTATGGATTCACGGGTCACATTTAAGTCTTTTGTCCATTTTGAGTTTATTTTTGTGTATGGTGTAAGTTGATGGCCTAGTTTCATTTTTTTTGCATGTAGCTGTCCAATTTTCCCAACACCATTTATTAAAGAGGCTGTCTTTACTCCACTGTATGCTCTTGCCACCTTTGTCAAATATTAATTGAGCATATTGCCTTGAGTTTATTTCTGGGTTCTCTATTCTGTTCACTGGTCTATATGCCTGTTCTTGTGCCAGTACCAGGCTGTTTTGATTACAGTGGCTTTGTAATATAATCTGATATCTGGTATTGTGAACCCTCCAACTTTGTCCTTCTTTTTCAAAATTGCTGTGGCTATTCGGGGTCTTTTTTGGTTCCATATGAACTTTTGAAGTATTTGTTCTAGTTCTGTGAAGTATGTCATTGGTATTTTGATGGGGATTGCATTGAATCTATAGATTGCTTTGGTTATATGGACATTTTAACGATGTTAATTCTTCCAATTCATGAACAAGGTATGTGCTTCCACTTTTTTATATCTTCCTTTATTTATTTTTTCAATGTCCTGTAGTTTTCTGCAAATAGGTCCTTTGTTTCTTTGGTTAAGTTTATTCCTAGGTATCTTAATTTTTTTTCCACGATGGTAAATGGGATTGTTTTTTCAGTTTCTCTTTCTGTGAGTTCATCATTGGTGTATAAGAATGCTGTCAATTTCTTGACGTTAATTTTGTATCCTGCTACTTTGCCAAATTCATTTATTAAGTCTAGTAGATTTTTGATGGAGTCTTTAGGGTTTTATATGTATAATATCATGTCATCTGCAAATAATGAGAGTTTCACTTCCTCTTTTCCAATTTGGATCCCTTTTATTTTTTCTTCATGTCTGATTGCTGTGGCTAAGACTTCCAGTACTATGTTAAATAAGAGTGGCGAAAGTGGACATCCCTGTCTTGTTCCAGTTCTTAATGGAAATGTTTTTAGTTTCTGCCCATTGAGTATGATGTTGGCTGTAGGTCTTTCATATATGGCCTTTATTATGTCGAGATATGATCCCTCTATTCCCACACTGCTGAGCGTTTTTTTCAGAAATGGATGCTGGATTTTGTCGAATGCTTTTTTCAGCATCTATTGATATGATCATGTGGTTTTTATTCTTCATTTTGTTTATGTGGTGTATCACGTTTATTGATTTGCGAATATTGTACCAGCCTTGCATCCCTGGGGTGTATCCCACTTGGTCATGATGAATAATTTTTTTGGTGTATTGCTGGATCCGATTTGCCATTATTTTGTTCAGGATTTTGGC
This sequence comes from Molossus molossus, assembly GCF_014108415.1. NCBI lineage: Eukaryota > Metazoa > Chordata > Mammalia > Chiroptera > Molossidae > Molossus > Molossus molossus. The sequence continues at coordinate 57,153,767 of NW_023425345.1, read as the reverse complement.
ATCTATGTTCATCAGGGATATTGGCCTGTAGTTTTCTTTCTTTGTAGTGTCTTTTTCTGGTTTTGGAATTAGAATTATGCTGGCCTCATAAAATGAGTTTGGAAGTCTTCCTTCGTCTTGAATTTTTTGAAATAGTTTGAGGAGAATTGGTGTTAGTTCATTTTTAATGTTCTGTAAAACTCCCCTGTGAAGCCATCTGGGCGTGGGCTTTTGTTTGCTGGGAGAGTCTTGATTACCTCTTCAATTTCCTTAGTTGTTATTGGTCTGTTCAAGTTTCTCTCTTTTGCCGGTCCAGTTTTGGGAGAATGTGTGTTTCTAGAAATTTGTCCATTTTGCTTAGATTGTCGAATTTGTTGCCATATAATTGTTCATAGTAGCTGTTAATGATTTTTTGTATTTCTGTGGTGTCAGTTGTTACTTCTCCTCTTTCATTTCTGATTTTGTGTATTTGGGTTCTCTCTCTTTGTTTCTTGGTGAGTCTAGCTAAGTTTCCATCAATCTTGTTTATCTTTTCGAAAAACCAGCTCCTTGTTTCATTGATCCTTTGAATTGTTTTTTTGGTCTCTATGTCATTTATTTCTGCTCTGATTTTTACTATTTCCTTCCTTCTACTTGCTCTGGGGCTTTTTTTGGTTGTTTGTTTGCTTTCTAATTCTTTAAGTTGTGAGGTTAGACAGTCAATTAGAAATTTTTCTTGTTTCTTGAGGTAGGCCTGTAGTACTATGAACTTCCCTCACAGAACTGCTTTTGCTGCATCCCATAGATTTTGTGTTGATGTGTCTTCATTTTCATTGGTTTCCAGGAAGTTTTTGATTTCTTCCTTGATCTCCTCAGTAACCCATTCATTGTTTAATGACATGCTATTTAGCTTCCATGTATTCAAATGTCTTTGTATGTTCTTGCAATTGATTTCTAGTTTCATGCCATTGTGATCTGAGAAGATGCTTGATATGATTTCAGTCTTCTTGAACTTGTAGAGACTTAGTTTGTGACCTAACATGTGGTCTATCTTTGAGAATGTCCCATGTGCACTTGAGAAGAATGTGAATTCTGTGGTTTTGGGGTATAATTCTCTGTAAATATCTATTACATCCATTAGGCCTAGTGCTTCATTTAGAGTCTCTGTTTCCTTGCTAATTTTTTGTCTAGAGGATCTATCCAATGATGTCAGCAGAGTGTTGAAGTCCCCTGCTATGATTTTATTGCCATCGATTTCTCCTTTGAAGTCCTCCAGAAGATTTTTAATATATTTTGGTGCTCCTATATTGGGTGCATATATGTTTATCAAGGTTATATCTTCCTGTTGGATAGATCCTTTCAATATTATGTAGTGGCCTTCTTTGTCTCTAGTTATGGTCTTCATTTCGAAATCTATTTTATCAGATATGAGTATTGCTACCCCAGCTTTTTTTTTGCTTTCCGTTTGCTTGGAAGGTTTTTTCCATCCTGTCACTTTCAACCTATGTGAGTCTATTGTTGTGACGTGGGTCTCTTGTAAACAACATAGAGATGAGTGATATTTTCTTATCCAATCAGCTACTCTGTGTCTTCTTATTGGAGCATTCAGTCCATTTACATTTAAGGTGATTATTGATATGTACTTATTTATTGCCATTTTTGTTTAGTTTGGTTATGTTTTACTTCCTATTTCTTCTACTTATTACAGCAGTCCTTTTAACATTTCTTATAGTGCTGGTTTGGTGCTAATGTATTCCCTTAGCCTTTTTTTTTTTTTTTTTGGTCTGGGAAGTTCTTTATTTGACCTTCTATTTTGAATGACAGCCTTGCTGGATAGAGTAGTCTTGGATTCAGATCCTTGTTTTTCATGACCTTGATTACTTCATGCCATTCCCTTCTGGCCTGTAGTGTTTCTTGTGAGAAGTCAGCTGAGAGCCTTATGGGGTTTCCTTTGTAGGTAACCTGTTGCTTATCTCTTGCTGCTTTTAGGATTCTCTCTTTGTCTTTAATTTTTGGCATTTTGACTACTATGTGTCTTGGTGTGGGCCTGTTTGGGTTCTTCTTACTTGGGGCTCTCTGTGCTTCTTGAACTTGAATGACTTCTTCTTTCACCAAATTAGGGAATTTTTCTGTTACTATTTCTTTGAATATATTTTCTAACCCTTGTTCATTTTCTTCTTCTTCGGGGACTCCTATGATGTGAATATTATTATGTTTTCAGTTGTCCCACAGTTCTCTTAAGCTGTCTTCCTGTTTTGTAATCGTTTTTTCCTTTTGGTTTTCTGATTGGTTGATTTTTTCTACCCTGTCTTTTACTTCACTGATCCGGTCCTCAGCTTCCTCTACTCTGCTCTTTAGACCTTCCAATGTGTTCTTTATTTCTGATATGTCACTCTTGATCTCTTCGTGGTGGTTTTTAATTTTCAATTGGTTTGTTTTCAGTATCTCTATATCCTTACTCATGCTGTTGAGCTTCCTCAAGATCATGGCTCTGAATTCTAGCTCTGTGAACTTGCCTAACTGCACCACATTGATATCATCTTCGGTGGAGGTCTCTTATTCTTTCATTTGGCTTTTGTTTCTGTGTTTCACCATTTTGGCTATCACCGTGGGCTTTGGAGCCTGTCAAGTTTTCCCTGTGGGTATTGGTGTTCTGCTGTTTGTGGCTCCCTCTCCTGGGTTTAGATGAGCGAGGGAGGACCCACGTTAAACACCACTATCAAGTCTTACTTTCCTGGTTAGAGTTGCTAGCCCAGGAAAGGTACTGTTATCCTCTAGCTTTTCGCCTGGAGGCTAGCAGTCCAGGTTACTTGAAGAGTTTTGGGTTGTCAGTTGATTGAAAAACTCCCTCAGGTGCTCAGCGTAAGGGGATTTCCGGAGGGTGGGGCAGATGCTTGTTGTTAATGACCCTCAATTTGCATTTCAATGGCCCACAGGGTGGGGTTGAATCTCCAAGGGAGGGGCTGCTGCCTCTCCCCAGAGCCCTGGGAAGGAGCAATGTGGCCACCGTCCTGTGTGGCTGCAATTCAGCAAAAGCTCTGAGTGCCCTCCAAATCCCGAGTGTTCCCACACAGTTCCAGTCCAGTCTGCCCTCCCTCTGCCGGAGCCCAAGGGGAGTGGCTGTGGCTATTTTAGCCTCTGCCCCGGCTCTGCGCTGTGGAGCCACCTGGGAGTGTAACCTGAGGGCTCTGCTCCCAGCTAAGGCCACTGCTGAGCTGCCGACCGTGGGCTCCCAGCCCCCCCCTCGCGCCTTTGCAATCCTACCAGGATCGAGTCAGTGTCCCTGGTTATATGGTCCTCGCAAGCTGCTTTTCTGTTGGTTTTTCCCATTGATTTGTTTGGGTTTTAGTTGTAATTCCAGTTTGGTCCTGGGAGACGGTCTGTGTAGCTTCCATTCACTCCACCACCATTTTGGAATATCCTGGAAGATATAAATCTACCTGTATTTCTTTCCTTCCATGCCTTGAAGCTATAAAACATTAAGTGAGTTAAGTGTTTTAACCATGTTTCTAATTCAACACAATATCAGCCAATATGTCAAACATTAAGTATTCATGTTACTCTTAGAAATGCTATACAATTTTATAAACATAGGAAAATATTGTGCTTAACTATCATGTTTTACAGGTGTATTTTTCTTTCTAAAGTTTAGTTTTCTATTTTCTTCAAGTTGTGAAAGGTCTCCTGTATGTATTTTATCTCAGAATAGACATTTATCAGTTGTTGACCACTCAGCACCAACACCCCTTCCTACCTACACTTTGTATTTAGAGAAATTAATTCTCTCCATTGTGTGCAGTATGGTGGTAAACACAAGTATTTTGCCATTATAGGCTGTACTTGATTCCTGGAGTCTTCTTCTATAAGATCCTTTTCTCTTATCTCTCCAGAATCACCAAGAGGTAAGTACATGATGTTATCAGAGTCTTATGCAACTTGGTATAATCGTGTAATGATGCAAGGTTGGAGAAAATTATTGCAGCTGCTGGTTGCTAATGGTAGCATCTGAGCAACATTGACAGCAGTTTCTGCTGCAAAGACTTTCTGGAGTTACCTGGTTCTATTTCAAGACTGGTTTTTCATCCCTTTCTAGCAATTGGTGGTTCCCCCATATACTTCCCATTAATTCTTTCTTTTGTGTTTATGTTTGCCCAAACAGTTTCTGTTGCTTGCTGCCATAGAACCTTAACAGATTCACACAACTTGGAAGGAAGCATCATGATGTAGAAGAAACCCTGAGCTAAGAGTCATGGAACACGAGTTACAGTTGTGGCTTTGCAACTAACTTGCTTTGAGACCAAGGTGAAATTTCCTAACCTCTATGGACTTTAATTTTGTCATCTGTGGAGGCAATAGGCCAGATAAAAGTGAAGGTTCAGTTTTTCAAACTACAATTCTATGATTCACATTATTATTGGATAGGAACCACTATCAAGAAATAACAATGTCCTAATTAAAGTAAACTTTTATAGACGTTTCACTTGATGTTTCAGCACATGAGGTGTGAGCATTCCCAATATGGTGATTCTTGACTGAGCATTTACTCTATAGGCTGTCTCTTGGGTGGGGTGACGGGACATGGGAACAGATCCCTGCAACAGAGAGAGAAAAGGAGCAAGTACCTGCCTGTTCTTGGAAAATGTTACCTTAGCTCATTGAGGTGTTTATGACAGAGCTAGCCTCAAAGATGATTGATGGGATTAACTTTACATCCAGAGAGCAGGAAATGCTGACACATTAAATTAAAATGAAAAACCCATTCAGCAGATATTTGTTGTGAGTAAGGCACCCTGCCTTTCAGAGCCTGACCTGTTGTGAATTTGAGGTACACATCCATGACCTCTGGTTTGAGAGTGATTGTCACTGAATGTTTTCTAGTATTTCTAAGCTTTCCCTTGTGTCTGGTTTCATCAAATTTGAACTACTCCAGTATGGATTAGCACTTTCAGTGATCCGTGAATGGTACAAACACCAACTGCCAATTGCTTCAGATTTGAACTGGGCTTTGTGGTTATTTCACTTGACCTGTATTTCACAGCTCGATAACTCAGTAAATGATTCTATAGCAACACAGCATCTAAAGGAAGTTTGACAATTATCTGGGCACTTATGATAATTTCTACAGTGTGAATACTAAAAAATACCTGCAGAATCTACTTTGAGATCATGGTGCATGAATGACCTGTATGTAGTTTGCTTGACTACCATGATCAAAGCACCCCCAGCTTGATCCTTTGACCTTGTGTAGATATTTAGTCTCATAGAACTAATGGGCAACTTGGCTTAGAGTCTTATCTGAAACCTTTACTTCAACCAAACTGATGCCTTTTTACTTCTCAGATTCCTGCAGCACTTTCTATCTCATTTCAAATAAAAGTCCAAAGCTGTTGAGTGGCCTATTGCATCTTTTTGCTTCACCTCCTTCCAGCTTCCTTCTTTTTACTCCACTCTGGCCACACTGGTCGTCTTGCTGTTCTTTGACCATGCTGAACTCTTGACTGTCTCGGGGACCTTGCCTTGCACCCTCAAAGCTGTGTGAAAGAGTTCTTTACTGGGGTCCACCATCAAGCCCTGCATGCTGCTGCCATGGGAACCAAAGGGTCTGATGGTGGCTGATAGGCAGACAGCTGCCAGAGGTTTGGTTGCAGGAGTCACTGCACCTGTTCTCACCCTAACTGTGAGCTATTTCTGAAAACCCATCATCATCTTCACCACTATTTTAGTTCAGAGCATACGGACTTGCAAGCTTTCCCACATTCTGCCACATGTGACACGGAGAATCAAAACGAACTGGGTCATGTCAGTAGAGTCCATGTCACATGTAGCAGAATGTGGGAAAGTTTGCATGTCTGTTGCCGGCCGTTCATCAAGGCCAGCTCCGTACCAGCTTGCTGTACGGAAGCTGACACACCAGTTGCACTGGCGCCACCCCACAGGGCAGAGTGCGACACCCCCGTGCATCAGAGTCGTAACTGATGTTGTTGAGCACTTCCGATGTGCTGAGAGCTTTACTCATTTAATGCTCCTAACAGCTTTGTAAGCTGAGCCCCATTATTCTCCACATTTTATAAACGGGCGTAACAGAATTTTTGAAAGGAGTTAACAATTTTACCTATAAGCCAGCACCACCCCCTTTGAAGTGAAACACACCTTTTCTGTCGTCATGCTATTTGTTTTACTATTCAGACTTCCTGGTGTGCTTTCTTTTGAAGAGAGGCTTCTGGTGTTTCAAAACAAAAACAATGAAAATCCCAAATCCAGAAAGCTATTATTACTATTCCTTCCTCTCCTCTTTTTCTGCTGGGCGTGGTGGGGCCCAGTGAGAACATCGTGCAGCCTGTGGCCTCATGGGGATTTTGTCAACAAGAACAGTCTATTTTGACAAGGAGAACCGAAGCCGTTCCCCCAGCCTCTGGACAGAGCTGGACTTCCTGGCAAGGCTGCCTTTGAAACTGGTGTTTTTTTTCCAGATTCTCTTTTGAAGTACCGGAATACACAAAAACCCCCTTTAAATTCTTTCTATTGTCTTCGATTGTTTCTCTCTTGTCTGTGGATAAAAATAGAAATTAAAAAAAAAATCCCAGCTATTTCTGATATTAGTTGTTTAAAAAGCTCAAGTATCTCCACACAAAGCAGTTATGAAGTTACTGGGGCCGCGTGAAATTCTGATTTGCCAAAGGGATGGTGGCTCTGCCAAGACCTGTGGGTCTAGGGTGGTACAAGGGGAAGGAATTCTGCAGCAACAGCTACTGGGCTCTCAGAACTGTGAGGGCAGCATCACCTCCTGATCCCATAGCCTTCTCCCCCATTCCCACGGTGGCTGCGAAAACTGTATTGAAGAGGATGAAATTTTGCGCAGATATAAAATTAAAATTATTTTATCATCTGGCTAAGTACTTTTCAAATGGTGTTTCTTATGAGTCCAGAATAAAATGCAGTGATACAAGGGTGTAAATATCTAGTATTTACATTTTAAAATAGCCAGTTTAGCCTGGTCAGTGTGGCTCATTGAATTGAGCGTCGTCCCAGGGACTGAGGTCCCGGTTTGTTTCCCAGTCAGGGCACATGCCCGGGGTTTCCGGCTTGATCCGCAGTAGGGGGTGTGCAGTTAGGGTTGGGGGTTAGGTTAGTGTTTCTCGCTCACATGGATGTTTCCATCTCTCCCTTCCTCCCTCTCTCTAAAAAAAAAAAATCAATAAAAGATATACAAATAATAACCTTAACAGGTGCCACGTGAGGGCTGCATAAAATGTAACATTAGGAAAAAGAAATCTCAGCGTATTTTAGAACGTAAAACATTTCATCTGTTGGAGTAGTTACAGAAAAGTTATCTTGTGATAGTGTATTCTGTTCGCATGGTTGGGTCGTCTGTGCAGGACGTCGTTACCGAGATAGTCCTTCTATGGTTCTGAGTTGGTATCCAGTAACTATTGGGCCACTAGTTTCTTCATCTTTTTTATGCTATCTTTCTATTCTGCAGTCTATTTTTTCCTTCAAAGCAGTGGAAAATGAATTTCTCAGTGCCTTGCCCTGTTGTGACCCGTAGTAAACTCTAGAAATGTTTGCTGAATAAATAAATAAATGCAGGCATTTCACGTCCACTGAAAATGAGCAGTCTGAAGCATTTATTTGAAGTCCAGTACTTCAGTACTTTTGAAATACAAGTCTATTTTCTGAGTTTAGTGACCTTTTAAAATTCTGGATAAATACATAAATTCTCACACTTTATTCCCATTAATTCTGCTAAGTTTATGGAAAATCAACAGGTTATTTTGGCACAAGCCGTAAACCTCTTGAAGTTTAAACTTAGAGATAAAGCTGAAATAAGTCAGTGCAAACGTGCCATATCTAACTTGCTATATAATCTTTTACATTTGTCCGATTTGAAGTGTGTTTACTTTTGGTTCGGGTTAACGCTTTAGAGCTCAAGTTGCCCCAGAAGGAGATAGAATCCACTCTCACCCCCACCCCAGTGTTTGTGAGAATAACCACTTTGAAATAGGAGCCAAGCTGAAGAATGTATCCCTCCCTCCAGATGTCTATTGCTGGAACACAGCTCTTAAAGAGATTATATATCTGGTGGGGACCAGACTGCTGATATTATTTCTGACTTCAAAATATGTCAATGATAAAAATAGGTTTCAACATATGGAATTGAGCTTTGTAGTGCAGGCAAACAACACTGCCATACAGAATGATCCATCCTCCCAACCCAATATTAAATGCAGGTTGTGATACATTTACCTAACAGATAGTTGACTTTATCAGAGTTAGAACAGTAACCTCAGAAGGTATCTCAGAAATCTAGCTGATACAAGAAATCCTCGGAATCTATATCCAACTTTTCTCTCAATTACTGCACTCTGTAACTTCTCCTAAGGAGATGCCAACTCTAAATTTAAGATAGCTCTAAGAGTCGAATAATTCTGTCTCAAAAAGAGGTGGAATGTCTTCAACTATGTTTGGTGGATGCTAGTTCGCACAGACATCTTTTGTAGGGATCCGAGGAATGAGCCAGGACTGGTGAATAGAATTTACTGAGGATTTTTTGTTATCAAGAATAATTTTCTATGGGTCAAAATGGTTTTGGCATGGAGTGGGCTTATTCGTGGTGGTGGGGAAAAAGAAATTATTCATAACTGGAAGGTTTTGAGTTAAGCTTGTATAATCAAAGGGGAGGAATATTATAGGGGAGAGTCAAGCACCTGAGGAGTGTTTAGGATAGATAATACTTAAAGGATTCATCCAGCCTTGAAATATTATGCTTCATTTTAAGATACACTTCTTCAGATGTCTCTTTTGGACTTTATCTGTGTATATCAAACTACCTATTTAACATTTCCACTTGGCTGTCTCAAATTCAACATATCTAACCCCAAACCCTTAATTTCTCCTTCCAATCCCGCTCACCCAACAATCTTCTTCATATCAGTAAATAGCTTCTCTATACAGAAGGCAGAACAATTCTTTAAAAACTCTCCTACAGCCTGGCCAGTGTGGCTCAGTAGACTGAGCATCTTCCCATGGACTGAGAGGTCCCAGTTGGTTTCTTGGTCAGGGCACATGCTCAGGTTTTGGGCTCAATCCCCAGTAGGGGGCGTGCAGGAGGTAGTTGATTGATGTTTCTCACATAGATGTTTCTCTCTCTCTCTCCATTCCTCTCTCTCCAAAAAAAAAAAAATCAATAAAAACCTATTTTAAAAATAAAATAAAATGAAAACTCTCCTATAGCTTCTCATTGTACCTCCTGTTCACTTTGCCTGGAACGTTACTCTCTTCCTCCATATAGTTACATGACTCACTCCTCAGTCCCTTGGTCTCTGCTCAAATATCACCTCTTCAGAGGGCTCTCCTGGCCCTCGGTGTCTGCGCCAGAGCACTCCCCATCACCCTCCTTGTTACCCCGACTCCCCTCACCTCCTCTAGCTCTCCGTGAAAAACTGACATTACCACATAGTTAGTTACTCATTTAATTGATTGTTGTCTCTGCCTCTCCAGCTAAAATATAAACTTCTTTAGGAAAGCGAATTTGTTATACTGACTGCTATCTGCTCAGTACTTGGAATAATTTCTGACATATGGTGGATATTCAATAAATATATATCGAAATGAGGTAAATGAGTAATAATAGAGATTTGAACAGGAAAACAAAGAGAAAAAATGTAGCATAAGCTATATGTGTATATGGTAAAGGAAAGGGCATAGTACTTATGAATTTTTTATAGTAAAGGAAGATAAATTAAATACTCTGATGACTGTTTGCAAAATTATTCTTCCAAAGAAGCCATCTTTCTATGAACTTCACATTGTCATTACTGCTCGTGTTCACTGTTGGCCTTCAAAAGAAATGGAGCCCTGGCCGGTTTGGCTCAGTGATTAGAGCGTCAGCTCGCGGGTTCGACTGTGGTCAAGGGCATGTCCCTCTGTTGCCGTTCGTCCCGGGTCCTGGTTGGGGTCGTTCGGGAGGCAACCATTCTTTGTGTCCCTCTCATGTCGATGTTTCTCTCTCTCTCCCTTCTTCCCACTCCATCTAAAGATAAACATAAATATCCTTGGGTGAGGATTAAAAAAAGAAAGAAAGAAATGGAGACATTACAAACCTTACCAGCATTGATCCCACTCCATTGATCACACTGGTGAGGTTTGCAACGTCTCCATTCCTTGTACTGCATTCTCTTACGCTAGAGAGTAAGTACCTCACCATGTTCTCTGCGGCCAGCCACATCAGTATCAGAACTGACTGACACTGACCAGTAGATATCCAGGGGTGAGGAGGAATCACTGATTTTGTCTCTAGGTCTCTAGTTCAGTCTAATACGTGGTAGACAAATCTAATTTATATCGATAGGGCAAATAAAGCTTTATTATTTACTCTTCCCACAAATTGGATCTTCCCCATGCCACACCCACTGGGACTAGGTTTTCTAACTTGCACAGAATATTAAGTTTCAGGGTTGTGTTTTTTTTTTTTTTAAATTTATTTTTTTGTACAGATAGAGTGGGAAGGAGAGAGAGAGAGAGAAACATCGATGTGAAAGGGACACATCGAGTGGCTGCCACCCGCACGACCAACCAGGGCCGGAGACAAACTGCAACCAAGGTATACGCCCTTAGCGGGAACCAAACCCGGGTCTCTCTGGACCACAGGTCAACGCTCTGACGGCTGAGCCAAACTGGCCAGGGCTCAGGGTTGTGTTTAAAACACAGCAAATTTCCTATCTCAACAAAACTTGATGACATGGAAGAATTACTTTCAATTTTGTCAATAAAAAATGGTAATTTCTTCCTTATACTTTATTAAAATAACTTTTGTCTTAAATAACAATAGTTATTTGTACATTTTTCTAAAATCAATGTTACTATATTTTAAATCTATTTTTAGTTTTTTAGTAACAGAAAGATAATCTTAGTGAATATATTTTCTTTTATTTTTAACATTAAAAATTTTTTTTCCTTAATTGATTTTAGAGAGAGAAGAAGTGAGAGAGATAGATAGAGAGAGAGAGAGAGAGAGAGAGAGAAACATCAATGAGAGAGAACATCAATCGTCCGCCTCCTGCATGACCCCCACTAGGGATCGGGCCCACAGCCTGGACATGTGTCCTGAGCGGGAATTGAACCGGCGACCTCTTGGTGCATGGGTTAATGCTCAACCACTGAGCCACACAGCCTGGACTTAGTGAATATATTTTCAATCTTTCTTATGTAACAAGAATTTAAATAATAGTGGAAAAAGCAATCAATTTTTTTTTTTTTTGAAACCTGAATACATCATCTTGCAACTATCATCACAGAATTAAAACTTGTGGAGAACAAAATTTGTGGGAATAATTTATTATAGTTCTTGGAGATGCTTGTATGTTAATGAGAAATGCATTGGAGAAAATAAAGTGTTTCAAGGAATGAAGTTCCTTTTTTAAAATCACATTTAGGCCGGGCCAGTGTGGCTCAGTGGTTGAATGTCAACCCATGCACCAAGAGGCGCTGGTTCGAATCCCAGTCAGGGCACATGCCCAGGTTGTGGGCCAAATCCCCAGTGGGGGGCATGCAGGAGGCGGCCAATCGATGTTCTCTCTCACTGATGTTTCTATATCTCTCTCTCACTTCCTCTCTCTCTAAAATCAATAAAGAAAAAAAATTTTAAAATCACACTTAGGGTTTTACATTGAAATGAGGAAAGGATGCTATAAATCCATGGTTCATTTTGGAATGCAGTTTAGCAACTCATAAAATGTCAGACTCTTTGACCCAATAGTCCCACTTCTAGGCATTTGCCCTAAGGAGATAGCACATAGGAATGAAAAGATGTAGGCACATGAATATTTCTTATAAATCTGTATTTAATGTACAATTGGAAACATCCCTTCTATAGGGGATTGATTAAATTATTGCACATCAGTGCAATAAAATTCTTAAGCCATTAAACTTGATGTAGCTCAATATTTATTGACATGGAGTGATGTTTGTGACATAGTGTTACATGAAAAAAACAAGTGATAAGTGCTATAAGCATGATTTCTTTTATGTAAAATTATATCCTGTTTAGGACATTCACTGAAATGTTACTTGTGATTATTAATGAATAATGGGGTTTTGGTGATTTTATTTTTTCTGGGCATATTTTCATGTTTTTAAGTTTCTATGTTGTGTATGTATAGTTTTAATAAAAGCAATACAAATTTATAGATGACTTATAATGAAATAAAATGTAATAGAAAATATACTACTTAGACCTATTTACAGCAGCAAGTCAAACTGCCTCCAATATGAGATTAATGTAAGAAGAAGAAAATTGGAAATAATATATAATTTCTTCATGAAAATAACAATTTAAAAATATTTTAGAAGATGATCTAAACAACATGATATAATATGTCATTTGAACCCGATCTGGAAGAAAACATACATTTTAAAAAATAATATTCCTAGAATTCTAAAAATCTTTCAACTTCCAATATCTTCTCGTGAAAATAATCCTTTATATGGATGTTTTAGAGCCTGCTCATCTGATACCTAGCAGTGAACTGGTGTCCTGGTATTGGGACCAATGAAATTCCCCAGCACCAAACTTTTTTTTAATAGTGAACAGTGTTCAGCTGAATGATAAACTTGCTCATCTGATCATCTCTGATTGCTACACATGCTTATTATGTACATGTATGGAAGCTCTTAAACTATACAGTTTTAAATACAAAGGAATGGATAATCTTTTTGATTGATTTCTATAGGTAAAGATGGAAACACTTATTACTATGCTTTTAACATACGATCACAGGAACATCCTCATGACCTAAGAAGTTTGTGAAATATAAGTTGAGAAATGCTCTCCAATAATGATGATTAAGCCAATGAGAGATATGCACATCCTAGAAGGAGGATGCCATGATACAAATATATTATTAGAACACGTAAAAGTCAAAGAAGCTAAAACCTTAAAACTCCTAGAAGAAAATATAGGCAGTAATCTCTTTGACATAGGTCTTGGCGATGACTTTTTGAATCTGACACCAAAAGCAAAAGCAACAAAAGCAAAAATAAACAAATTGGACTACATCAAACTAAATAAAACTTCTGGACAGCAAAGAAAACCATCAACAAAATGAAAAGGCAACATTCTGAACGGGAGAAAATATTTGCAAATCATATACATCTAATTAGGGGCTTAAATCTAAAATATGTAAAGAATTTATCCAATTCAATAGTAAAAACAAAATCTGATTAAAAACGGCACAAGAGCCCCACTGGTGTGGCTCAGTTGCTTGGAGCATCATCGCGTGCACCAAAAGATCCTGTATTTGGTTTCCAGTTGGGGTACATGCCTGGGTTGCAGATTTGGTCCCTTGGGGCACATATGAGAGGTGGCTGATTAATGTTTTTCTCATCTCTCTCTGTCTCTCTCCCCCTCCCTCCCTCTCTTCTTCTCTCTCAAATCAGTAAAACATATCCTTGGGTGATAATTTTTTTAAAAATTGCAGAACGTCTGAATAGACACTTTTTCAAAGACATACAGATGGCCAAGTGGTACATGAAAAGATGCTCAACATTACTAATCAGCAGAGAAATACAATGCAAATCAAAACCACAATGAGAAATCACCTCACACCTGTTAGAATGGCTATTATCAAAAGACAAGAAATAACAACTGTTGGCAAGGATACAGAGAAAAGGGAACCCTTGTTCAGTGTTTTGGGAATGTAAATTGATGAAGTCACTATGGGAAACAGTATGGTCATTCCTCAAATAATTAAAAATAGAATTATAATTGACCCAGTAGGTCCACTTCTGGATATTTATCCACAGAAAACAAAAACACTAACTCAAAAAGATATATGCACCCCCATGTCCACTGCAGCATTATTTTTAACAGCTAAGATATGGAAACAACCCAAGTGCCTACTGATTGGTGAAAGGATAAAGAAATTATTATTTATATTTATATTTCATATGTTTCAGTCAGCCATAAAAAAAGCAATGAAATCTTGCCATCTGCAACAACGTGGATGGATCTTGAGGGCATGATGCTAAGTGAAATATCTCAGAGAAAGACAAATACCATATGATCTTTCTTAAGTGTGAAATCTTAAAAACAACAATAAGCTTATAGATACAGAGAACAGACTGGTAGTTGCCAGAAGCAGGGGGTGGGGTGGGGATGGAAAAACTGTGTGAAGGAGGTAAACAAACAAACAAACAAAGGCAGCTACTTACTTACTTTCCACACAGAGAAAAGCATTTTTCTATATATGACAATTTGTTAATTATTTTCCCAATATTTGATTCTATTTTAACATACAAATATTATAGGATAGTATGTTTTAGTGATTAGAAAAAAATCAAAGAGAAGCCTTTGGCTGACTTATTCATTCATGCACTCATGTGTTTTCCTGGTGTGGATCTAGCAGGTGCAGCGTAGCTCTGGAGCTAACAGCTGCAATAGCAGTTTGACTCCTCAGCTTCCTTACCGGCTGCGCAAGGAGCTCTGCTCTCTTTTCTCCAGGCACTTCTAAGGGGAAATACTCCTGGATGCCCAACCTATGCCGCCCTCTAGTTCTTTCCATTTTGGTGTAAACGCTAACTCCCTCTTATTGGATACCTTTCTGCTGAGGACGAAAAAGGGGTCACCTACTAAATCTAACAGGCTCAGGGGAGGCCTGTGTGGCGGCCGTACATACTCAGAGACCAAAAGTACCCACACAGGATGGTTTGAAATAAGAACTTTCTAACTAAAAGCAGCCCATGGTGGGTAGTCATGTCTTAGGCCGGTATTTTTTTCCTAACCAAGATCAATCTTCACCACCACACCAGACCACAGAACCCTCATTGTTATTGTTACCTGGCAACTATCCTCTACTCACCTATGTGAAAGAAGTATTTGTCTATTCCTTTTCCTTTCTGTTCAGTCCCAGAGATTCCGCAACCCCCTTGCTTTCTCCCACCTCCCTAATCTATCAGCAGTGAATTTCACGCAACCCCGTGCCTCCTTCGACTGTAATGTCTAAAATAAGGTGCAGAACTGCTGTTCTCTGGAGCCTTTTCTCAACCTGCTGAGACTTTGCGTCCCAGCAATTGTCATCAGTTTGGCTCAAATAAACTAAAAAATTCTTACGGGTTTGGATGTTTCTTACGTTGACCCTGCAAAAAATACCTAATGTGGTTTTGCTATTTATAATTGAATTCTGACTTATTATACCTCACTCTACCCATGAGTTTTTTCGGGGGGGGGGGAACTACATGAGAAACACAGTTGTTTCCCACATACCTTAATGATCTTAATCCCACATAAATGCCACTGTTCCCCACACATCTTGGTAGTGGACGCTGCCCTTGCTCGCACAGATGCTGTCGGATTCCTCTCAGCTCCTCTGTCACCCCTCTCCCAGCTTTAATGTGCTTCTGCTTTCAGCCTCCGGGGCCGCCTAGAGCCCCCAGACAGAGGACTGGAAGGGCCTGGAAGTTCAGGATCCCCCAGGGTGATGCTTAGCTAATGAATGATGATGTTGGGAGTTAAAAGTCCAGGCCCTTGGCCCAGCTGGTGTGGCTCAGTGGTTGAGCATTGACCCACGCACCAAGAGGTCGCTGGTTCAATTCCTGGTCAGGGCACATGCCCAGGTTGTGGGCCCGATCCCCAGAGGGGGGCGTGCAGGAGGCAGCCAACTGATGTTCTTTCTCATCGATGTTTCTATCTCTCTCTCCCTCTCACTTTCTCTCTCTCTAAAGTAATAAAAAAAAAAAAAATTTAAAAAGTCCAGTTCCTTGCCTTGCAGCATAACAGCTCCAAGGCTAGAACTCACACTCCAGAACTCTCCTGTGGACTCGGGCTGAGACTGCTTTCCCAGGAATCTGCCTAAATCCAAGCTCCCTCGCTTTCCTTTTCTTCTCTGTTGTGCTTCTCCCTCTCGCTTCTGGGAGCACTTCCTTGCACACGAACCCTCATCTCAGTGCTGCTTCTGGAGAACACAACTAAGACAGGAAGTCCAGCAGTGCTTTGCACAGACTCTTCATAATTTTTCAGAATTGAACTCGGACAACACGAAAGCCTGTCTCTGCAAGACTGAGAGCTCTTTGTTCTTTGAAGGCAGGCAGGGGTCCTAGTTGATTCTGATACTTTATATCTTATTCCCCACTGAAACTGGAAATAAGGTTTATACCAAGGAAGCTAAATTAGTGAATTAATCAATAATATAGGGTCAGTAGTCATTAATTGTTTTTGGGATTGCATCCAGGTGTATTAAGTGAAAATTGTGTCTCTCGTTGTAATTCCTGTGGGTACCCCGGACAAAAGATGCTTTACTTCTATAAACCACTATGAAAAGCTAGAGGACAACAATGCATTTCACCTTGAACTCTTTTTAGTTCTAAAGAATTAAGTGAATAGGACAGTACCACCTTTTCACTCAATTGTGACAAATTGCTTACCTTTTATATTGTGTTAGAGAGCAAGGAGAGTGGTTCTTTATGTTGCTTTTAAATTTACCTTTATTTTCATAGGTCTTGACATTAAAGGACATATGTGGGGTGTAGAAACCAAGCTTTTAAACCTGCAATCAATGGAATATGATGATATATCATGTAATGGAGGCCTTCCTTTCCTACATAATGGAGCCGCAGTATAGGTAATACGGGATATTAGTTTAACTGGTGATGTTTTATTCTTCAAGCTTAGCATAAAAATTAACTTCCCTTTGATTTGATTTAGTTCTGTGCACCAAGGAGATCACTAAAGAAAGGAATTACAGTATTAATTAAATACAGTTTTTCCTTAGTCATGCATCCTTGGAAACCAATAAATATTTATTCACTACTTTGTGGAAAAATGAAATCCTCTCATCAGATAAAATGTTCATTTTCCATAACTGATCTTCATGCCCCAGTGCATACTTTCTGTTCAAGAAGGAACTGGTCAGAACTACATAGAGTGCAATTTGTCTAATGAGCTTACTGTAAGTGGAAATATAATTTAGATTTTCATTCTTATTTGCTGCATATTTTTTCTTTCGTGTTTATTCTTTGCAACTTGGTGTTGTCGAAGAAGAAACAAAGGACCTAGCATAGGAAGAACTCTTTCTTCTTTAAGCTTCGTCACTGAATGGGAAAATTAAAACTTTTGAAACTTGTTCCGATATGCAGCAGGAGACTTGAAACGCATCTTCCTGAAGGGGGTTCCTTGGAACCTGAGTTCCCCGGAGACATAAGGAGAGTGGTCTGAATTCTCTAGAGGCCCGTGGTACACAAAATATTTCTTTTCCTTTTCCCGTAAGCTTTCTTGGACTGTATATCCTCTTGAAGATGCCTTAGTTTTAGAAGCACCACAGTTATACAAATTAGATAAAATGATTTAACAAATACAAAGGGCCTAGAACAGCTTCTAGAATATTTTAAGTACTTCGTAAGGACTAATAATTCCTTCTCTGAAACCCTTGGAGTCAGATGTATTTTGAAATTCAGAATTTTTTAGATTTTAAAACAGAAATAAGGTGGATATACTGTATCTTGCACAGTATCTCTAGCACCCCCAAATCAAATACATTAATAGGAACATATACATAATTAGGAACCTATATCATCATCATCAGCAGCAGCTTTTTTTAAAAAACATTTTTAGAACAGTTTTAGATTCATAGCAAAATCAGGTGGAAGTTCCAGAGATTGCTCATATACCTCTGTTCACACACATGCATTAGCTTCTCGCGTTTCTCTCATTTCTTGGCATATCTATTATACTTCTGTTTTTACATTTTTTAGTGATTGCCCTAGAGTTTGCAATATAGATTTAAAACTAATCTAAGTTCACTTTTAAATAACACTCTATTATTTTAGTGTGAGTACCTTATAATAATAAGATAAACTTAACTCCTTTCTCCTTTCTTGTCCCCTTGTATCATTGCTATCATTCATTTCATATATAAATATAGATATAGATACGGATTCTTATTAGCATACATATATACACATAAGCAAACATAATCATATTGTTTTTCTTCTGTCTAAAGAACTTCTTTTAACATTTCTTGCAAGGCAAGTCTACTGGCAACAAATTTATCACATTTGATTTGTCTGAGAAAGTCTTTATTGCTTCTTCACTTTTGAAGAGTAATTTTGCAGGTTATGGAATTCTAGATTGATTTTTTTCCTTCGCAACAATTTAAATATTTCACTCTTCTTACTTGAATAGTTTTGGAGGAGAAATTGAATGTCATTCTTATCTTTGCTCCTCTATAGGCAAGATATTTTGTTGCTCTGGCTTTTTTCAGGCTTTTTCTTTATCATTGGTTTTCTGTAGTTTACATATGATATGCCTACTCATGGACACAGACAATAGTGGGGTGAAGGCCTGGGAAGGGGGAGCAGGGTTAAGGGGGGCAGTGAAGGAAAAGGGGGGGATATCTGTAATACTTTCAATAATTAAGATAAATTTTTCAAAAAAGAAGTAAATAAAATAAATATGATATACCTAGGTGTAGTCTTTTTTTTTTTAATCTCATTTTTTCTTTTTTGATCTTCCTGGAGCTGTGGTTTGGTGTCTGACATTAATTTGAAGAAGTTGTCAGTCATTATTGTTTCAAACATTTCCTCTGTTCCTTTTTCTCTTTCTTCTGCTTGTGGTATTCCCATTACATTTGTTTATGTTACACTTTTTGTAGCTGTCCCCCAGATCTTGTATATTCTGTCTTAGTTTTTTTTTCTTCTTCAAACTTTTTTTTCTTTTTCTTTTCAGTTTGGGAGGTTTCTATTGAGATATCCTCAAGGTCAGAAATTCTTTCCTTAGCTGTGCTTAGTCTACTAAAAAGCCCATTAAAGTCATTCTTAATTTCTATTATAGCTTTTTCTGAAGCTCTAGCATTTCTTTTGAGGGTTTTTTTTTTTTTTTTAATTTTTCATCTCTCTGCTTACATTGCCCACCTGTTCTTGCATGCTGTCTTCTTTATCTGTTAGGGATCTGTGATATTAATCATCGTTTTACATTCCAGATTTGCCATATCTGAGTCTACTTCTGACTGATGCTTGCTCTGTCTCTTCAAACTGTGTATGTTGGCCCTGGCTGCTTTGACTCAGCGGTTAGAGCCTTGGCCTGCAGAACAATGAGTCATGGGTTTGATTCTGGGCACATACTTCAGTCTTGGTTTGTCCTCAGCCCTGGTCAGGGTTGTGTGGGAGGCAACCAATCAATGTATCTCTCTCACATCAATGATTCTCTCTCTCTCTCTCCTCTCCCTTTCTCTCTCTCTCCCTCCCTCCTTCCCTCCCTCCTATCCACTCTATCTGAAGATAAATGGAAAAATATCTTCAGGTGAGGATTTAAAAAAAGCAAAAATACCTACAAAAAAACTAAACTCAGTATGTTGCCTTTAGGTATGATTTGTAAATTTCCTTGATGGCTGCACTTGTCTTTCAGGTAAAAGGAACTGCTGTAAGTAAGCTTGAGTGATGTGGTGGTGGGGTGTGGGGGACGTTCTCTACAGTCCTGCAATGAGGTCACAGTCTTTGTGAACCTATGCATGTGAACTGTGACCTTCACAAGTGTTTCCCCATTGTTTCTGACCCCGCTTTAAGTGGGATAGGATGGCTAGAGCTGGATATTTTTCTTCTCCCATGTGGAAGGCTAGAGGGACCTGGAATTGTGTATTTCTATTTCCCCAGATCAGTTAGGCCCTGATAAAACTACAGCAGATTAGGCTCTGGTTCTATAGTTTTCCCTGAGGGAAGGCCTTGTAAGAAAAATAGAATGCTCTGGTGTATTTTAGATGGTTCCTTTTCCTCTCCCCCTACCAGAAGCTTGAGAGGATTTTCCTCTGATATCTACTTTGAAAACCTGGTAAGGCTCTAGGATGTAAAACTCATATAAGTGTAGGTGCCTCCTGACAACTGGGTGCCCTGGAGATTTTATCTCTCAGCTTTGTGAGTTCTGAGCATCCAGAAACGTATCATCTACATGTCAGGTTTCCCTGCCCCAGCACAGATATAGAGAATGAGCATAAGCAAGTCCAAACTGGAGCAATTCATGGGACTAAGGAACTTGTAATTAGGATGATGTCACCTTCAACTAATGATAAACTCTTCAAACTGGGTAGAACAACAGTAAATGATATTATCTCGGGTAATGAAAGCCCAGAAGCAGAAAGGGCTCTGGGAGCCTTATATCAATATAGTCTTGGCTCTTTCTCCGCTTCTCTGTGGTCCTTGGGTTCTGCCTGATTCTGTTGGCTTCATCTTTAGGCTTGCTTGGCTTGACAACATCTACAAGAAGAGAAATCTCATTCAACTTTCTTTTAAGGTATGGATAAATCATTACAGAAATCCCCCCTCCATCCCTCTGTGCAGATATTTACTCATGTCTCATCAGCTAGATTAGTTATAAGGAGAGACAGGTTATCCGACTAGCCGACGCTGATCATAGGAGGTAAATATATGTTAGAGAGTCAACTGTGATCACAGCAAGGAAAAAGTAACATTCTTAGGATTTAGAGTAAGTAGGTGGTGGTTATGCCATCTTCATATGAAACAGTCGTTAGGGTCACCCTGGTGGATGGTGAGGTGGTGTGAAACCACAGCTTAAAAGAGTGACAGAGGTAACACAATGGAGTACTATGCAGCTGTAAGAAAGAAAGATCTCTTATCCTTTGAGACAACATGGAGGGACCTGGAGAGTATTATCCTAAGTGAAACAAGCCAAGCAAAAAAAGACAAATACCACATGATCTCACTTATTTGTGGAATATGATGAACATAACAGTCTGAGGAATAGGGTAGACCCAGAAACATGGAAGTGGGGTACAGACTGACAACCCTCAGAAGAGGGGGTGGGGGGGAGGGAAGAGATAAAGCACAGAACTTATATGCATGTATGCATAACCAATGGACATGGACAACAAAGCCGGGGACAGGGTGGGGAGATGGGGAGGAGGGTGTCAATGGGGTAAAAAAAATAAACTTTAAAATAAAATAAGAAAAAAAAAAGAGTGACAGAGATGTGCAAGGACATGCAGTGCATGGCCTTGGGGATAGCTCCACTCGGGCAATTCTTGGTGCCACAGAGTTAGTGGTCGTTTTATCCTGTGGTGCTTCTAACTCCAGCAGGAAGGCTGGCTCGTCATTAAACTGATGCTTATTCATTGAGTTAGACACAAGCAACTTGAAAGCTTGCCTGCATCCTCAGTATATTTTAAATTGGTCACAGAGAAATTTTACAAAAATGAGGTTGGTTCGTGAGGAATAGAAAATGATATTTTGGTCATAAGATTGGAAAGTCTGCTAGCTGTTGCTTAAATTGGCATAGCATTAAAAGCACTTTCAATAATTATGGGTAAATTGTAAAAGTAGTAGAAATGACTTTGCTCTCAGGTAGACTTTGGCCTGGGCATAGCCATGGGAAACCCTTTCACTCATGTGGAAAAAATCAGGTAGCTTTAGAAACTAACAGAGATAGTTTTTGGTTAAATGTAACTTCAACACTTTTTCTTTTAAGGTCAAGTGCTTCTGGCTAAAAGCATTACTGCACTTTAGTGTGAAGAGAATTTCCTTATGCTAAAACTTTTACCAAACAGTTTAGTAATTTCTCTAATTTTATATCAATCTGTTCAGCCTAAGAGTCAGGTAGAAGAATAGTTAAAGTACTGACATCAAGAAGAATATCTATCATTCAAATGTTCCATCAGAGGAATTCATATTTTCCCTTTTGGACATGCTTTGAAGGAACTGGTCGGAAATGGTAAGTAGACTATCTTGTGTACTTTGATGTTTTATTTTATTTTATTTTTTAATCCTCGCCTGAGGATATTTTTCTATTTATCTTCAGATAGAGTAGGAGGGAGCGAGAGAAAGAGAAAGGAAGAGAGAGAAACATTGACGTGAGAGGGACACATAGAGTGGTTGCTTCCTGCACAAACCCGACCAGGGCTGGTGACGAACCGCAACTGAGGTACATGCCCTTGGCTGGAATCAAACCTACGACTCATTCATTTGCGGGCCGACACTCTACCGCTGAGCCAAACTGGCCAGGGCTTTTTTATTTTTTTAATTATATCTTTATTGTTGAGTGTATTACAGATGTTCCTCATTTTTCCCCATTGACCCCCTCCTCTCCACCCCCACCCCCCCTCCTGCCTTTCCCCACACTGTTGTCTGTGTCCATTGGTTATGCATTTAAGTTCTTCGGTTTATTTCTTTCCACCCCCCCAAGATGCCTTCCCTTTGAGGTTTGTCAGTCTAGCAACCAATCTGTACTCTTAATCCCTTCACCTTTTTCACCCATTCCTCCAACCTCCCTTCCATCTGGCAACCAACAAAATGTTCTCTATATCTATGAGAATGTTTCTGTTCTGCTTGTTCATTTTGTTTGTTGATTCAATTGTTGATAGCTATGTATTCACTGTCATTTTGTTTATTCATAATTTTTTATCTTTTTCTTCAAGAAGACCCTTCATTTCATATAATAATGGTTTGGTGGTGATGAATTCCTTTAGCTTTTCCTTGTCTGGGAAACTCTTTATATGGCTATCGATTCTAAATGACAGCTTTGCAGGATAGAGTAATCGTGGTTGTAGGTTCTTGCTTTTCATCACTCTGAATATTTCTTGCCACTCCCTTCTGGCTTACAAAGTTTATTTTGAGAAATCAGCTGACAGTCTAATGGGAACTCCCTTGTAGGTAACTAACTTTATAAAAAAATAATAATAATTTATGAAAAATTAATTAATGCCCCCCAAAACTTGATCTTTATGCCAGTGTGTGCTTTTCTCTTGATGCTTTTAAGATTCTCTCTTTGTCTTGAACCTTTTGCATTTTGATGATGATGTGTCTTGGTGTGGGCCTCTTGGGGTTCATCTTGTTTGGGACTCTCTGTGCTTCCTGGACTTGTATGTCTGTTTCCTCCTCCCTCAACTGATCCATGTGTGTCCCTCCCAAAGCTGCACACTGTTGAAAAGGACGACCTTCCCCCCAGAGGAGAGGACCGGTCTTCGGTCAAGGGTATACAAGTAGCTGCGCTCCCCTGCTAGAACCTCCAAACAAGCTCTCATTTTAAAAATGTTCTTTTTTAAAAAAAGTTTTTTTCTTTATTGATTTTAGAGAAAGAGGAAGGGAGAGGTAGAGAGAGAGAGAGACATCAATGAGAGAGAACGTCTATTGGCCGCCTCCTGCATGCCCCCTACTGGGATGGGGCCCACAACCTGGGCATGCGCCCTGACCGGAATTGAACTGGTGGCCTCTGGGTGCATGTGTTGACGCTCAACCACTGAGCCACACCAGCTGGGCTGTTTTGATATTATTGAGCTCTAAAATTTCTAGCACACACTGGCATAAAGATCAAGTTTTGGGGGGCATTAATTATTTT
Organism: Molossus molossus; assembly: GCF_014108415.1. NCBI lineage: Eukaryota > Metazoa > Chordata > Mammalia > Chiroptera > Molossidae > Molossus > Molossus molossus. The sequence goes on along the minus strand of NW_023425345.1, from coordinate 57,130,480 downwards.
TTTCATAAATTATTATTATTATTTTTTGGTACGTACCCCTAGCGGGAACTGAACCACTCCAACTGCTGAGCCAAACTGGCCAGGGCCATAAATTATTTCTGAAAGGTGACATGTATCTATTAATTTTAATGTATACTGTGTTCTAAAATAACTGAGCTGGCTATTTTTCCAAGATTAGAAATTTCAAATAAGCCCCTTAATCAGAAACAGAGGGGTAGAATTAATGTAAGAACAACACCATCCAGTAATCAGCTAGATCATAGTTGTAGACTCAGAAGATTAAATATAAACTGAAAAAGTCAAGGGAGCCAGCCTGGCTGGTGTGGCTCAGTGGACTGAGCGTGGGCCCATGACTGAGAGGTCCCGGTCAGATTCCGGTCAGGGCACATGGCCGGGTTGCGGGCTTGATCCCCAGTAGGGGGCTTGCAGGAGGCAGATGATCGATGTTTCTCTTTCACATGGATGTTTCTATCTCTCTCTCTCTAAAAAAATGAACAAAAACATATTTTTTTAAAAAAGAGTCAAATGAACCCAAATAAATAAATAAATAAATAAATAAATAAATAAATAAATAAAGCTTTGACTTAGAGACGCTATCTGGCCAGGGTTTAATTAGGTTAAGGTTAGGGTTAAGCTTAAGCAGGAAATACTCGCACCTTATACACTGAGTACTTAACAATATGTCAAACATTGTTCTAAGCATTTTCTATGGAGTAATTAATTTAAGCCTTACAATAACCCTAAGAAGTAGGTACTTTTATTCCCATTTTGTAGATAGATAAACTAAAATATAGCAAGGTTAGCCCTGGCTAGTTTTGCTCAGTGGTTAGAACATAGACCCACAGACTGAAGGGTTTCGAGTTTGATTCCTGGTCAAGGGCACATAACCTTGCAGGTTCGATCCCCAGGACCCATGCAGGAGGCAACTAATTGATGTGTCTCTTTCACATCGATGCCTCTCTCTCTCTCTCTCTCCCTCTCCACCTTCCTCCCTTCCTCTCTCTAAAATCAATGGAAAAAATATCCTCCACTGAGGATTAACAACAACAAAAAAGATACAGCAAGGTTAAGTGAAGGATCACATAGATGAAAAGGGTGGGGCTAAGATTTGAGCCCCGACAGGTGGATAGTAGTGCTCATCTACTCAAACACTATATAATTTGACCCTGGACCTGGTGAGATTATTGTCTGAAGAGAACAGCTGCTGTTACACTGAGAACTTTCAGTAATTCAAGGTTAGTTGCAGGACTGCTTAGAGTTTAAGGGCAGGGGTTATAGAGCAAAACTCTTGCCACTTAGCCAGGTGACCATCGGTAGATAACCTAATCTCTATACCTCTGAGCTGTGAAACTGGGCTAATAAATGCATCTGGCTGTTCCCCAAATTTAGTGTGCATAAGATCTCTGGAAGGTTGTGATTCAGTAAAACTGTGGCAGGGCCCAGGAATCTGCATTGTAAGTAAGCAAGGCAAGTAATTCTGATACCATCTGTTTCTCAGAAATCCTTTGGGAAATGCTGAATTCTCTTTCATAAACAGGGTGAGGAGATCAGGCCTGTGAAACAAGGCCTGGATGGAACTGGGGGCTGAGAGGTCAGCCCTTGTCCATTTCATGTTGCAGAAACAGACTTAGGCCAGAACGGGGTGAGAGGACCTGCGATCTCAGATGGTACTGCGGGTGAAGGCACGCAGTATGCCAGGACAATGATGATCAACATTCTTTGTTTTCGGTGAGGTATCATAAGCAGGAGAAGAGGGGGAATTACCAGTTCCTTTCATTCTCATCCCCAGGTCTCCTTGAAAGTGCTTACTTAGGGTTGCCTTCAGTTTTAACGAGAAATCTCTCCTTTAAGGGTCCCTCTGCTCTCTCTCCATATTTCCTAACCTACTTGCACATGCCAGTTTCCTGTCCTAGAAGTAATCTTTCACTCTACAATTTGATGTGAAAACAAAATGCAAATGTCTAGATGAGGTCATGTTGAGTTTGAATATGTTTCAGCGAAGTGTCATTAGTTTAACTGTTGTGTATAACCATTTAATGGATCCCTCCTTGTTTTGATAAGTTGAAATGGTGAAGGAAACTGGAGATTTTACTGTGCCTAAAACAAAAGAAGGAAATCCACGAGGGTGGGGAAGCAGGCTAAGGTGCAGAAAGAGGACTGGAGATGCCATACTTATTACGTGCTGTGCCCAGCTTTATTGGCTTTGTTCTTTAAAGTGAGCTGGAGCCCTTTGGGTAATTTTGTCACACAGCTGCAAACACCGTTAGTGCTTTTGCATAATTTGTAAACTTTTCCTTAAACTCATTTCCCCCCCCCAGAGGATATCCTAATGGAGGGAGCATTATATTCTGGTGTAATGTCTGGGCCACAGAAATGTACTCTAAGAATAGATCTACAACCTATCTTATCACAACTAAGTGTTGTAGATGTAGTTTAAGACTAATATAACAACTCTCACACTACCACTAAAATATCTTGAAGTAGAACATGCATAAAGTGTATTCCAGTTCTGTGGTGTATGGTAACAGTCACGGTGCACAGACATATGTTGGAGGTCCTCAGGGACTGTGGCTTGAATGCTTTTCCATTTTGGTAGAAAGCAGAAGGAAGGCTCCATGCCCCTGGAGTTGGAATTGAGGCTCATGAGGTGTGGGATTCCTGTGACCTTTTGCAAATCATTTAATATCGCTGAACCTCAGTTTTTCTATCTGTAAAATGATATAATGAAAATTAAATTAAATAATGCATATAAAATGCCTATTATAGCACTAGCCAGTTTTGCTCAGTGGCTAGAGCATTGGCCTGCGGACCAGAGAGACCAAGGTTTGATTCTCACTAAGGGCATGTACCTCGGTTGCAGTTTGTTCCCAGCCCCAGTTGGGGTTGTGTGGATGGCAACCAGTCAATGTGGTTCTATCACATTGATGTTTCTCTCTCTTTTCCTCCCTCTCTCCCTCCCACTCTATCTGAAGGTAAATGCAAAAATGTCCTTGGGTGAGGATAAAAAAAAAATTTTTTTTTTAATGCCTATTACAGATTCTGGTACATAACTCAGAGACATTCGTGATGTAGCAAAACATTACAATTTTTTACATTTTTGTTATCTCTGTACTAGAACATCAGTTGACTTATGCTCAGGCAATTATATATTAAAATCGAACTCTGTTTTAGTTTCTAAAATTTTGTGTATAATATGGTCTGTGGTATTTCAAAATATATAATGAATACCATATTCAACACATCTGATTTTGAACCTTCGAGTCACTTAGAAAATAGCCTAATGGTTGAAAGTGCAGCTTGAATGTTGTAACCATAAGGCCATGTGCATGAGAACAAATAATAATGTTTAATAAGAGTAGAACAGGAAGACTGGAAGAATCTGGGACACGTATGTAATCACTAAGTAAGTATATTAGCCCTAGACTGCTTACCACCATACATCTTGTTATATCAAAATAAATAAATAAATCGGTATTGCTTAGGTCACTGTAGTTTGAAAGACTAAACCATTCCGGGTGAGAAATTGAGAACTTTACCCCCTGTTCTGGAGAACTGGTGACTCCGCTGACAAGCTGGAGTATGGTGGAAACTGAGTAGACTTGGGTCATTAAAACTCATGGGACTGGAGTGTCCAGGGAATATTTTAAAAACTACAATGCCTATTGTTCAAAACTGTTTGCAGTGTAACCTATTAACCTTATTAATATTTTGTGAATCGAATATTGTGGAAATGAGAGAATAGTTAAGTGTCTCAGATGGATCAAAAAAGTGTTTTACAGGGAGAACATGTGGAAGTAGAAGTCCCAAGAGCAGATTGATGTGGGGAACATAGTTCATGTGGCATTTAGTGAAATTTGGAGAGAGGCTTTATGTTTGCACAGATTGAGGTATTTGGGTTGGGATTTGAGCCAATTTTACTTGAGTAATGGCATTAGAAGGCTTCTGAATGACATTTGGATTGCATACCATTAATCCAAACACTATGCAGAAAATTGGTTAAATCGAAGAATCCTAATAGTGTACTTTTACTGCCAAGATAATGGAATGCTTTTAAACATGTCTTCCCCTTCACTCTTCTAAATAAGGGAAAATCTACAGATAAGTCTAAATATGGGAGATCTAAAGGTAAAATGGTGATTGATTCTTATTATGCTGTAAAATTGTACAAATGATAAAGAAGGCCATTTGTGCTGGATACTATACATCAGCTCCCTCAGCCTTTATTTCTTCTAGTTGGAGAAGTTGTGAAGTTAAAACTACATTTTCTAGACTCCCTTGCAGCTAGGGTTCTAGATATGAATTCAATCCTGCCAATTAATGAAACCAAGAGAGATTTAAAAAGTAAAAATAGGTAGAAATTATTTTCCTATAGATTATTGACTATTCCTGCTGGCATGTAAGGTTCTGGAAGTGTGAACACTTCTCACAGAAGCATTTCAGAGTCCAATATCCAGCTTCCTGTTTTTTTAGGGGCAATTGGAACTTTAGAAAAAGTCATTTCTGTTTGGGAGAATGGTGTTCTACTCCAGATATGAGCCCCTGTGACCACATATATTCTGTGACTTTGCCCCCTTCTAGCCATAGGTGATTAGTATATGTTTGCTAGGCCAATCTGAGTCTCCCTCACCTGTGATTTAGAATTAGAACACAGATTCTAGTTCTGTGGTTCTTAAATTTCATGTGATATGGATCATAAAGAGCTTTTGCAAAAGGAAGAGTTCAGTGCTTCACTTCTGGTGGGTCCCAGAAATGTCCATTTTCAACAAGCAGCTCCATGAGATTCTGATGTAGATCACACTTTGAAACAAGGCTCTGGTTGGCTGTTGGGCATGTCAACTGATAGGATACATGGAGCCAGGAAGCAGAGAAAAGGGAGTCTACAACTTTAGACAACTTAGCATGAGGGAGAAGAGAGAGAGAGAGAGAGAGAGAGAGAGAGAGAGAGAGAGAGAGAGAGAGAGAGAGAGAGAGAAGTGGAGGGAGAGAGGGAAGGAAAATCAGGAACAGACAGGAAGAGAAGAAAAAAACATTTCTTGGTTTCTGATAGTTCTTGTTCTCTGGTAGACCCTTCTGAGTCTTGGCTACACACCCTGACCTTGGATATCATATTATTAATTACTTTTTAAATGCATTCATGAGCCACATAATGATATTTTGGTTAACAATGACCCACATATATGATAGATTATAAGATTATTAAAGCTGAAAATTTTCTGTCATCTAGTGACATTGTAGCCATCATAACATCCTGGTACAATGCATTAGTCATATATTTGTGATGATTCTGGTGTAAACAGACCTACTGCACTGCCAGTCATATAAAAGTACAGCTTATACAATCATTTGCATTACATAATACTTAATAATAATAAACAACTATGTTACTGGTTTATGAATTTACTATACTTTTTTTTTAAATCATATTTTCTAGTGTACTCTTTCTAGTCATGAAAAGAAAGTTTGCTGTGAAACAGTAGGTTATGCTGTGTTAGTGACAGCTCCACGCATCTTGTCTTTATCATGTCTCTCGACTGCGGCATTTTCTCTTGCACTTGATTTACTTTCATTTTGTTTTGTGCAATAACATGCTGTCCAGGCTGCAGCCTGGGAGAATTGGGCTGTACCATATAGGCTAGGTGTGCAGTAGGCTGTACTACATAGGTTTGTGTAAGTGCACTCTATGATGTTCATACAATGACGAAATTACCTGATACATTTCTCAGAACTATCCCTGTAGGTAAGCAGTACATGACTGTGTCTGCTTCTAATTTAAGCTAATTTAACAGTTTTTTAAATTATCTTTCTCAAAGATAAAATCAATCAGATAAGAGTAATCAATTCTTATGAATCTGATGAAGACATTTTAATTACACATCTGGGTGTGAAGTTATTTCTTTTTTTGGGGGGATATCCTTATACTTTAAAATTTTTTTAATTTTTAATTTTATTAATTTATTTTTGTTATAGATGTTTCTCCTTTTTTTCCTCATTGACACCCTCTTCCCCATCCCCCTACCCCGTCCCCACCTTTGTTGTCCATGTCCATTGTTCATACATACATGCATATAAGTTCTGTGGTTTATCTCTTCCCTTCACCCCCTCTTCTGGGGATTGTCAGTCTGTACCCTACTTCCACGTCTCTGGGTCTACCCTATTCCTCAGACTGTTATGTTCATTATATTCCACAAATAAGTGAGATCATGTGATATTTGTCTTTCTCTGCTTGGCTTGTTTCACTTAGAATAATACTCTCCAGGTCCCTCCATGTTGTCTCAAAGGATAAGAGATCTTTCTTACAGATGCATAGTACTCCATTGTGTATATGTACCACAACTTTTTTTTTATTTTATTTTTTTATCCTTACCTGAGGACATTTTTCCATTTTTTTGTTCAGATAGAGCGGGAGGGAGAGAGAGGAAGAGAGAGAGAGAGAAACATCGATGTGAAGGGACACATCGAGTGGTTGCCACCCGCACGACCAACCACGGCCAGGGACAAACTGCAACCGAGGCACGTGCCCTTAGCGGGAACTGAACCCGGGTCTCTCTGTACCGCGGGCCGACGCTCCAACCGCTGAGCCAAACCGGCCAGGGCTACCACAACTTTTTATACATTTGTTTACTGATGGACACTTGGGCTGTTCCCAGATCTTAGCTATTGTAAATAGTGCTGCTATGAACATGGGGGTACATATATTCTTTCTGATTGGTGTTTCAGTCTTCTTAGGGTATATTCCTAGAAGTGGGATTGCTGGGTCAAATTGCAATTTCATTTTTAATATTTTGAGGTAACACCATAGTGTTTTCCATAGTGGCTGCACCAGTCTGCTTTCCCACCAGCAGTGTACTAGAGTTGGGTATGAAGATATTTCTAAAGGTCAGTTTCATATATCTCAACTGTAAAGTCACTGCTGCCTCAAACACTCCAGAAGCTGGTGAATGAACCTGGAGTTACTATACTTTAAAGTTTTGTATTTCCACTTTGACAATAATATTGGATCAGAAGCTACAATGTGTTGGGTATATATTGTTACTAGTCTTCTGATTTCTGCTTTATAAGTGAGGCCAGTCAGGCTCAGAGAGATGAATAATATACCCAAGGTCACATGGCTAGTAGGTGCTAGTTCCAGAATTTGAACTCAGGCCATCAACCCTGTCTCTCCATGTTTCTGCTTCATAAATACAAACATTGGAGATACATAAGTGAATAAAGCAGAACACATTTCCTGACCTCCTAAAGTTTACATTTTAGTGCAGGTGGATGACAATAAACAAATGAAACATAAATGCTAGGAAGGAAAGTCAGGTTGAAGAGGCTACAAAGAGACTGGACAAGTGTGTGTGTGTGTGTGTGTGTGTGTGTGTGTGTGTGTGATATGAGATGCAGGAGAAAGCCTCTTTAATAAAGTATTACTTGAACATAGACCTGAAGGAAATGAGGGATGAACAATGTGAATATCAAAACAAAAGTGCTCAGCCTGGCTGGTGTGGCTAAGTGGTTGAGCGCCCACCCATGAATCAAGAGGTCCCTGGTTTGATTTCTGGTCAGGGCACATGCCCAGGTTGTGGGCCAAATCCCCACAACCCAGTGTGAGGCATGCAGGAGGTGGCCAGTCGATGTTCTCTCTCATCTATCTCTCTCTCCCTCTCCCTTCTTCTCTCTCTAAAAATCAATAAAGAAAGAAAAATTTCAAAAAAAAAAAAAAAAAAGTGCTCAAAGTAGAGGGAGTAGCCACTGGGGGTGGGGGTGGTGCTCAGTACATGGTCCTGAGAGTTGATAGAAATAATATTTTTCTGTTTGTTAAGGTAAAAAGTCTGAGCATTATGAGAACACATGCTTTCATAGTTATCTGATCCCCCCACCCTTATTTTTAGAATTCTTTGCCACTTACTTGTTATCTGTACTCTAACCCTAGCTTACAAAGTTAAAAAAATACTTTATGTCATCTTTACATGTATTTAAAATGTTCTGTGCATCAGTGACCTGCAATTATGTTGGCTACTCGGTCATCCTTTTACGGTTAAATTGAAAACTAGTCAAGGGCCTTCACAGCGAAAGCTTCAACCGAGGGGTATCAGTTTTCTGTGGCTGCTGTGACCAGTTACTGCTGGCTAGGTGGTTTACTACCACAGAAATGTATTCTCTGGAGGCTAAAAACCTGAATTCAATGTGCCAGCAGGGAGCCTCCCTCTAAGGTGTCCGTGCGGACCCTTGGCATTCCTTGGCTGCGGTAGCACCTCTCCATCCCGGCCTCTGTTGTCACATGGCCTTATTTTCTGTGTCTCCTCCTCTGGGTCTCCAAATCTCCCTCTCCTTGTAAGGACACCCATCATTGGATTGTCTATGAAAGAAAGTTCAAACCTATAGAAAAAATGTGTAAGAGTGTATTTGAGCCAAATGAGAGGGCTGACCCAGAAGCACCACCTCAGGGATTGAGGGGCGCTCCCGAGAAGAGCAGTGTTGCAGTTTCTTGTGTGCACTTAGAGCCACAGGAGAAAACGTAAGGAAGGTGGCCTGAAATCCGCTGGCGGTAGATTCAGGAGGTGGAAGAAAGCAAAGAAGGGAAATCTCTAGGATTGAATGAATCGTAAAGTGGAGGGACGCACACTTCTTTTACATTGGTGGGCACAGGATAGCTAACATTGAACATTTACAGTAAGTGGAGGTGGTATGTGGGCAACAAGATAACACAGGAGTTCCGTGGTCTGCTCTGGTGCTGATGATTGTGCCACAAAAAAATTAGTCTGGCATTGCAAACGTACGTCATCCTAGATGCATAAGAACAATGGACTGGGCTTACTTAAGGTAAATATCGACCTGTGCTAAGGAAGCTATAGGCCTGAGTTGTGACTACCTACCATGACCTGTCTAGTTAAGAATAAACCAAAGAACTTATGCGTATAAGCCTAACCAATGGACATAGACAACAATGCTGGGGGTGGGGGGCAGGAACAGGAGGAGGGTGTCAGTGGGGGGAAAGGAGAAACATCTATAACAAAAGTAAATTAATTAAATTTAAAAAAATTGATGATTAGATCATTCTGTGTGGTTACATTTGGTCACTGAGCCTGTCAGGCCTGCCATGCAGCCCCTGAGCTTGTCTGGTTGGCCCTGTAGACTCTTTATGTTCGCAGAATTTAGGGCCTACCCTAATTCAGTATGACCTCATCTTAACTTGATTACATCGGCAAAGACCTTATTTCTAAATAAGGTCACACTCACCGGTTCTTGGGGGACACTCTTCACCCCAGGACAGAGGGGAAAGCCCAAGTATAAACGGCCATGTAATCAAGAGGAAAGAATTTCTTTCATCCCATCCCCGACCTCACAAGTACAAATTCATTCACTTCAAGTCTCTCATTGATAACCGGAGTCAGAAAACGTTTTCTGTGAAGGACCAGATAGTAAACATCGTGGGCTCTGTGGGCCATCGGTTCTGCTGTTGTGGTGTGAGAGCAGCCATAGAAAACACTTAAATGAATTAACATGGCTGTGTTCCAATAAAACTTTATTTACAACAGGATGCAGGCTCTGTTTGCTGGGATTATAGACTGCCAATTCCTGAGATATATATATGTATATAATTGAGAAATTGCTAAAAAATATAGAAATATATATATAGCTACCTAAATTCCTATGAACTTTGGTAGACATTCCAGTAACTGTGGTTTAATTCAGAAAAAAATTAAATTACAGTCATACTATTTTCCAAAGAATTATATCCACTTCTTTAAATAACTTCTTTTTCGTCTTTCTCTGATATTAAAGAAGAAAAGGGGGAAAAATTTACGTGTGCCAGGAATACTGGAGTTGAAGTGCTAGCTGAATACGACTATGAACACAATGTGGTTTTTAGTATTTTGCAATAAAGTAAATGTTGACGTTATCCCAGGAAATACTATAACCATCATACAGCCGTAACCAAGCAGTGCCAATTTAGTCGAGTAAAAAATAGTGCATTAGAGTGCAATTTAATGTGTTGTGGGAGATTTTCATGGATGTGGACATCTGGTTATGACCATGGTGACTAGGTCCAAAAGAAGCCAAAGGAATTTTACTGGATACTTGAAAATATAACTAAGAACAAGATTGCCTTAAGAATAATCAGCCCTCTTATTTACTGGGCTCTTTAGTTTATTTCCAGAAATATTAAGACAAAGCAAAATGGAAATACTTAAAGGACATTAAACAGCAAGGGATTTTACCTCTGGAGAAGGACACACAACGCAACACCCTGAAGAGGTGTGGCACCAGTGGAAATGTGTGTGGGGGAAGGGCGGTGCGCCCCCGGGCTACTGTGCAGATTGCTATGCAACTGCTGTGCCCAGAAATTCTGGCACAAAGTGGAATTTAGGAACCGGGTAGTCTTCAAGACCCAGGGACATTCTCTTTGTGGCAGTGGCCACCTCAGTTAGGGGAGACAGGCCCCTTCGAGCTTGTCTCTCTGGTTTTGGGGTGGATCCCAGGGCTCTCACCTTGTCAGGATAAACGAGGATGAACAGTCACTGTACGTTCTTCCTCATGTGATGCAAGGCCACGTGTCATTGTGTCAGCTGATTCAGAAAATTCAAATGGGTCTATCTTCCAGTGATGGACACGACTGGTCAGTCATAAATGGATCAGAGAGTTCGTTTCACCACGTGGACTGCCCAAGCCGGCCTGTGCAGGGAGACTCTCTTCCTCTGGCTCCTCTGCCCACTGATGACGGGCAGTATGAGCTGAGCGTTTAATATCTGTGATTAGTGCTTGGGGTTGACAGTGAAGTGTGCATTAGAACCTGGAAACAGGCAGATAAATGTTACTCTCTTAGAATTAAATTAGTAAAATAACACAAATAACACATGATGGATGGATGAATACCTTAAAAAAACAGTGCATGTCATAGGTTAAAAGGAAGCATGGCAAGGAGTGGAAATCCAATCCAATCCAAATGGAAGGTGACTTAAAGTGGTACCCTGATTGATGTTGGCATTATCTCTAGAGACCAGGGAGATGAGGGGGATGAGGGAGATGAGCTGGGGACGAAAGGAGCCTGAAGGGTAAGAACTAGCACCGTGTCCTCCACTGTGCCCGTGAGCGAGCGTGCTCTCCCCAGCTGGTACGATGGTTGTCGTGGAGCTTACTGGTTGTTCTGGACAGTCTACATCATGAACACCATTAGTTGATGACTGTGATTCTGCTTTACACCTGGACTCCCCGAGGCTGAGACATGTTGAATGACTTACCCACCGTCTCACGGCCGGTTAGCAGAGCGCCAGCCCAGCCTGTCCGGAGTGGACGCCATGCCCTCTGGCTGTTCCTCTGCCTCCCGGGCGTGTTTCCTCATGGAGGGGCTATTCGGCCATGGAAGATTGGTCCTACCAGCCTGTAGCATCATTCAGAGAACACATCCATTTTTTAATTCTGTACTTGTTAACTTTATTGGTTGGGGTAGATCAAACTTCTATAACAAACAAGACCCCAAAACACAGTGACTCACACACCATAGAAGTTTATTTCTCTTTTGATCAAAAACCAGAGAAAAGTTAGCAAACGACTCTTTTCCATGTGGGGAATCAGTAAATCACGTTCCTTCCCTCTTGTGTCTCGACCATTCCCGAGAGTCCTGTTTGCACTTGTGACACGCTGGCAGAAGGGGAGAGGAAGAGCAGGAGGGAGGTTTCAAATCAGACCCCTTGAACTCAAACAGCAGCTCCGCTATTTGCATGCTACAGCCTAAGTATGAACCCTCTCAGCCCATTCCTCATCTAAGGTTTAAATGAGATGTCACGCTCGGCTGGCGTGGCTCAGTGGATTGGGCATCCTCCCATGGACCGAGAGATCCTGGTTCAATTCCTGGTCAGGGCACATGCCTGGTTTGTGGGCTCGATCCCCAGTAGGGGGTGTGCAGGAGGTGGCCAATCGATACTTCTCTCTCTCTTCCTCTCTTTCTAAAAAGAAAAAAATCCATCAAAAAAAAAAAATTAAAGGAGATGTTACATGTTTAGTGCAGTGCTCAGCTCAATAAGTTATTAGCTATTTACTATGTACCTGGCATACTTTCCTAGAAACGGCACTGTGACATTAGAATTATTCCCCTTTTACAGAGGAGGAAACTGAGGTCACACAGCAATAAATGAAAGACCTGGGACTGGGATCTGCACCCGTTTTCCTAACTGCCGAACGATACTTTCTCATAAGTTAAGTGTGGGCATCACTGGTGTCTGGCATAAGAGAACTGAGTTCCCTACGCTCTGTTCCAATGTTTTCAGTATGAACTAGATCTGAAATGTAACAGTCAATTTACGTTCCTTGTTCCCTCCACCCTCGGTCTGAGGAAAGGCAGCTTCCCCCAGGAAACCATACAGCATGTGGAAATACTTGCTGACACAAACCAAAAGTGAACTCGAATAACTTTTTATTTCCAAAGGAGACCTCTTAAAATACTTCCTTTTAGAGAGTAACCACCAGACAAGGTTATACTTTAGGAAAACAAGCTTGGATGGAGAAGATGGAGTTTTTAAAAAAAATATTATTATACTTTTACAAGTCAGAAACCATATGGAATTTCCACTCTCACATATTTTATAAATGACTTTTCCTGGTTTTCTTGAAACTTGATCCTCCAAATGCCAAACTCAGCAAAGTCTGAAGATGAGTTGGTGTCTGGAACTGATATTCCGAAGGCTATTCAGGAAGGAAAGGAGACTTATAGATTCAGAGGAATGAGACATCTTTTTCAGCCATCAAATTTTGACTTGATCTTACCTCTCAAAACCTTATTAATTTTTCTACTTCTGGACTGAAAAAGTACTCCTGTTTTAAAAATTTTATTTATTTATTATGACATTTCCCAAGGAAATGAGGACAATTAGTACATTGACCTAAGAGGATTTTTTATGCCGTGATCTATATACAAAGCAGGCGAAGTTAAACAAAAACAGAGAGGCTCCTGGGCAATGTCATTATTTGATGTTCTTTGGATTAATATTTTAAAAGTATTATTCGGCATTTATAGAATGCGATGTGGTTGTGACTGAGAAGAGTGATTTTTTTTCACTTAAGGGTATTTGGAAGAGACAGGGGCAATATACATTTTGACAGTTTCATAAGAAAGCTGCGGAAACTAGAGGTAGTTGGCACTTCTAATATATTTCTGTGATGTTTGGGTGAATCTATGGATTGTTGGGCTAGCCTCATCCTCAATATAGTTCTGATACAAGATTGACTTTGTATCAGTTAGCAACTGCTTGCTAACAAATTATCCCCCAATATAATGGATCCAAACAGCCATTTATTATCACTCACTGGTCTGTGGGACCCCTGGGCAGGTCTGCTGACCCGGGCGGGGCTTGGCTGACGTTGGCGGGACTTGTTCAAGGGTCTTCTGTGAGCTGGTGGGTTGTTTGGGAGCTGCCTTGTTCGGGAAGGTCTCTCATCGTCCAGCGTGCTAACTCAGATTTATTTTCTCATGGTGGGGGCAGGAGTCCAAAGGAGAGAAAGCTGCAGCACATGAGGTCTCTTCTGGTCGGGCTGCAGATGCCAATGCCATCGTTTCCGCTCCATTCTGTCAGCCAGAGCAAGGCACAGGCCCATGGGTTCATTTTATTAGTTATTTATTTATTTTTATTGTTGCAAGTTTTACAGACGTCCCCCTTGGTCCCCATCGACCCTCTCCGCCCCGCTCCCACCCCCACCCTGCTTGCCCCAACGCAATGTCTGTGTCTATTTATTTTTCTTTAATTTTTATTGTTGACACTATTACAGATGTCCCCCCCCCCCCCCCCCCCAGTTCCCGCCCCGTCCCTCCGGCAGGCCAGCCAGATTCAAGAATGGGCAGTGGCCGCTGCCGACAGGACCGCAGCCGCCCAGCGACGGGCGTGGAGGGAGCGGGCGTGCCGCCACCTCTACAGTCTGTCCACCGTGGCCGGCAACAGCGAACGCATGAAGCAAATCAAGTTTGTCTCCGACAGTTAACTGCTCCCTTCCCTGTAGTCTATATTAGTGGAAAATGTCGTGGATTTGCAGTCGAAAGGGCAGGGTCAAATCTTGGCTCTGCTATTTCTGTGCACAAGTCCTTTTGCTCACTGAGAATTCACGTCCTCGTCTTTAAAATGATGTGATGGCACCTGCCCACCTGCCTTCTGAGTTTTTTGCGATATAAGCTCTCAGGTGTTTAATAAATAAGGTTTTAAAAAATAAACAAACTTCTCTCTGAGGTGTTGTCCTGGTTCTTGGCCTCGGAAGCCCTTTCTCCTCCAGCACCAGCACCCCACCCTGCCCCCGCAAACATCTTCATTTGGGGTTGTCTTTCCAAAGCCCTCCCCCCACCCTGGTCTGCACCTGCTCTCACTTTTTTCCTCCATCAAAAGCCGACTCTTGCCCTGGCCGGTTTGGCTCAGCGGTTGGAGCGTTGGCCTGTGGTCCGAAGAGACCCGGGTTCGGTTCCCGCTAAGGGCATGTACCTCGGTTGCAGTTTGTCCCCGGCCCTGGTTGGGTCGTGCGGGTGGCAGCCACTCGATGTGTCCCTTTCATGTCCATTTTTCTCTCCCTCCCTTTCTCTCCCTCCTGCTCTATCTGAACAAAAAATAGAAAAATGTCCTCAGGTGAGGATAAAAAAAAAAAAAGCGGACTCTCCTAATTTTATTTTCTTGTCTTTTAAAATTGTTTAGGTAAATTGATAAACGACTTCAACCAAAAATCAATTGAGTCTAGACAAAATTTTAACATCTGTAACATTTTAACCCTTCCGAGGAAATGGGCTGGTTCCCACACTTCCGTGGACCTCTGCTGGGTGCTCAAAGCACCGTGTGTGCACGTGTTCAATCATCGCAGCCGTGGCTTGAGGCCTGGATAGCGGCTTTGGAGCGTCTTTCCCCCTCATCCTGGCTGGATTTCAAGAGCCCAGCCTTGCCGTTGACGAGCTGTGTGATTGTGGGCACAGTGCTTCACTTTACATTTTATTCTTCTCCCTGCACTGAGGACATGTGACAAACTGATCTTGAGAGGCTCTTTGATCACGTATGATACTCGAATATTTATGAAGTGAAATGTGGAGAATGCAGTATGGTGTTGAATATTGTTTTAATTTTGTGGTTTAGTCAAGCAAGTATTTTGACAACTTAGGAAAGTGGAAATCATAATTAAAATACTAGTGTTTTTATTGAGTAGGTTTAGGTTCCTACTTAGCAAGAAGTTACTTGCTATAAAAACCATCTCGTCTCTATTTTACACTTTTAATATCAATTGAAGACTTGTTCTAGTGCAATCAAGAGTTATATCTGATATGAGAAATTTTCTATATAGAGAAATGGGTGATGGAGAGAGAAAGTAAAGGAAGAAAGGGGAGAGGGAAGGGAGAAACTAACACTTATGGAACTCTTACTATGCGAGGAGTAAGACGTGATCACAGAAACATGATCCTTGGCAGAGATTGTTAGCTGTTCTCCGATTGCTAGGTCCTTTTCTTGGGAGCTCAGCTACGTTGCACCTGCCAGCCTCTTGGAGAGTCTGTATCCATGTGCCTGAGTCCTGACCGACAGCGTGAGTGGAGGTGATGCCCAGCCTCCAGGTCTGACTTTAAAAAGCCATCCAACACGCTTCTCCCACTCTTTCCCGCGTCTAGCTTACCTGGCTGGAGGTAATGCCAGGAGCCCTGTAAGCCGTTTGTTGAAGACAGTGGAACTGCTATCGTCCTGTGAACCCGAGGGAGAGGGTGCTGCCGACATGCCGGCCTGCCTCCCACTACAGCTGAGTGAGGGGAAAGGCTGAAGGACGTTGAGCCAGTCTGCGTCTGGGAGTGCACTTGTCACAGCAGTGGCGCATGTCCTGCCTAATACCACGTTCATGCTCAAATCACCTCATGGGGTCGATACTATTTATTTTGTAAAGGAGAAACTGAGATCCAAAGTGAAGAGGTAACTTTCTTAGGATAGACAAATGGAAAGCGAGGTTTGAAGGTGGATGGGTCCAACTCCGCTCACACAGACGGCAAACGTTCCAGCCAGGCCGAGAGGAGAGCCTAGCAGAGTGGTATCCTCAGAATCCTCATCATGTTTTTACATGTTGGACCAAAGAACACCTTTTTATACATTAATGAGCTGAGAGAATAATTCTTACAACGTTGCGAACCCAACAGGAGCAAGAGGCTATGCACCATGACAGTATTCGAGTCGGACAGACTCGAAATCTGCTGTTTGCTGTAAGGCACATCATTTAACTTCTGTTGGTCTCAGCTTTCCGATCTGGAAAATTAAAGTGAAAATTAAAATAAAAAAAAAGAGAAATGCCTAGGAATCACTGATGAATGGTTTATCCATACAAGTTTTCTTTTCCCACTTCCCTTTTATCAATGACTCTCATAAAAAAAAAAAAAAATAGCATACCTTGCACCCAATTGAATCTTACAAAGTTACTCTGTTCTGGGGTATAAAAACCTTCAAAAATAGGGCTGCATGTTAAGATAAATAATATTTTGAAGATGGAAAGGAATAGTAACTGTGGAGCACCTAGCATATATGTGAAGTGCCTAGCACATAATAGGTGCTCAATAATATCTTGATCTTTTTAATAAGGCAAAGTAAACTCTGGGTATTGTGTTTACAGTTGCTTTTGTAATTTTCTTTTCTTGAATTTATCTATTGGGATGCTATTTGCCTTACTATTAGCATAAGTCATAAGTATCCTGCTTTGTTTTTCGGGAAAAGGAGGTAATCTGGGCTGTAGCCATGTTCTCATTAGAGAAATTGAGGGCCCTTAATGGTTAGTGTTCAGGAACAACAAAGCTCCTTTAGTTGCTTAGCAACTGAAACTGGTGGCGGGGGCGGGCAGAGACTGTGTAAGCAGGGGAGAAGAGAAAAGCGGAGAGGAGTGTAAAAAATGCATTTAATGTCCGGGTCATTCCCAGGTGGGTGAAAAGAGATTTATATAGCACTAATATTTATAGCTATAGCCTATTTGTTACATGACTGGAAAATTTAATGAAATAGTTTGAAATTCAGCAGTGGTGAGTCACAGTGGACATTTATTGTCCTGATGCAATATGTAGACTATTTATATAACACGTTGATAGCGAATGAAATATGGGAATGATTTAGCAGGCCTCGACATTTGGAAACCCAGCTTTCTGCATAGACACTACTGCCACCGTGTGGACAATGATGGGAGCTGAAGGATGAGGGATGAGAGTATGAGGGTCCATCTCTGGGGAAATGATAGTGGTCTGCAGGTGGTTTGCTTGTGTCCCTTAGAATAATTTGAAAATTTCTGGTACATTTTTAAGTTTATATGTAAAAACTTAAATTATACATTTAAATAATTGTAAGAAATATAATCTTAGTTTGTGAACTTTGACATTTTAAAATAAAACTGCGTCCTGGCCAGTTTGGCTCAGCGGTTAGAGTGTTGGCCTGCGGTCCAGAGAGACCCTGGTTCGGTTCCCACTAAGGGCATGTACCTCAGTTGCAGTTTGTCCCCGGCCCTGGTTGGTTGTGCGGGTGGCGGCCACTCGATGTGTCCCTTTCACATCGATGTTTCTCTCTCTCTCTCTCTCTCTTTCTCTCTCTCTCCCTCCCACTCTATCTGAACAAAAAATGGAAAAATGTCCTTGGGTGAGGATAAAAAAAAAAAATTAAAAAAAAAAAAGACTGCTATATCACTCCTTTAAATGTATACAATGGAATCCAAAGGGAATCTAAAGGATTTAATACATACCTTTTTAAAGTTACATGAAAATGCTCTTTTAGCGTCGGCCTGCGGTCCCGAGAGACCCGGGTTCGGTTCCCGCTGGGGGCATGTACCTCGGTTGCGGTTTGTCCCCGGCCCTGGTTGGTCGTGCGGGTGGCAGCCACTCGGTGTGTCCCTTTCACATCGATGTTTCTCTCTCTCTCTCTCTCCCTCCCGCTCTACCTGAACAAAAAATGTCCTCGGGTGAGGATAAAAAAAAAAAAAGAAAATGCTCTTTTAAATAAGTAATTTTTACATAATTGCTTTTCTTCCTTAAACTTATATTTGAATTCCACTTCCCCATCCTTATGTTTTATACATATGTACTACTTTTATAAGTATATATTATACATATAGTGCTATATATTACATTTTATATTTGTGTATTTTGCTGTATCAAAAATAAATATATAAATCAGAATTTAAGTTACAAAATGTTTCTGACTATAAGGCTGTATTTATCTATACTTTTCAAGTACACAATTCATTACAAAACACAGATATTGATCTAAAAATATTAGTTCCCTTATCTATGATGAACATTTATTATTGCTAAAATGAGAGAAGTGTACACATGGATACAATCTATGTTTATCATTGTTTCTGGTTGTAAGCCCCAAGAAACTTCACCCACAGAAATAAGTAATGAGACTGGAAGATATTTTATAGGCAACGTAACTCAATTCTTTGAATTGTTTCTGACTTACTTGCCAAATACGACCTAGTATTCTGTGTGTGTGTGTGTGTGTGTGTGTGTGTGTGTAATGATCAGTGAACAACTGCTTAGTTTTGCTTCAATGATATTGAGAACAAAAGAATTGGAAGCTCCCTGATCTGCAAAAGTGTTTGGTACCCAATCGTTAGAATCATTTACTTTCTCAGCACAGATACCAGTGTCTAAATTGTCCCTGTGATGGACATCGCATAGATTTCTATACCCAAAGAGTGTACCAGTGTAACCTTCAATTGTGTGGAGGTAAGCTCTTTTTTTTTTAATGAGTGGAAGAACTTTAGAAAGGGGGAGATGGGAACAAAGTACTATAACAACACAACACAGCGGTTATCCAGCATAAGTTGGCCAGAGATTACCAAGGCTATCAAGTTTATCTATTTTAGTAATTACTAAAATGACCAGTTTTAAAAATGAATACAAATGAAATTTGAAGATATAAGAAAAATTAATTCCCTCAAAGTTGTTTTAATACATACCTATCCCTTGAGAACTCTTTTTGCAACCCAGGTTGAAATCACTGCTGTATCCCCAAAGCCGATCTATGATGAAGCTTTTCATAAGTCCGATGCCCAACTGGGCGGTGGCAGTAGTGGTTAAGGGGGCATAGTTAAGTTTTCAAACTGTTGAATTGACTGAGTTGTTAACTCTTCCTAATTTTTCTATAGTGTCTTCTGCACTGGAAAAAAATTGGTGCTAGGAGACGTTAATAGGGACTTGGAAAACCCACGCTATGCTGGCCCCTCATTTGTTATGCTTTTTATTTTATTTTTTTATGTATCTTTATTGTTGAAAGTATTACACATGTTCCTCCCTTTTAACCCCACTGACCCCCTCATGTTATGCTTTTCAAATTGTGTCAGTTCGGATAGCCTGAATTAGGTTGGGATGGTAAACAACCCAGGTCTCAGTGGTTTGAGAACAAGTTGTATTTCTTCTCATGCCACGTGCTTTCTGCAGGTTGATTAATCTCTGCTCCTCGCTCCACAGTGACAGGGCAGTCTCTGGGACGTCTGGTTTCTTGTCAGAGGAGAAAGCAGACATAGAAAACCATGAGCAGTCTCTCAAAACCTCTGCTCCAAGGGAACATGCATCACTTCCATCTATATCTCGCTGGAAGAACTAAGTTCACGACCTTTGCGGAGTTCAACAGAGTGAGGGCGCACACACTTTTTGGGGAAGAGGCAGCAGATATTCTGACCGAGATTTCAACTTCCCACACCTGTGAAAACCCCAAGTCTGGGAACCGCGGATTTATAGTAAACAGAGGGCAATCATTTTCTAAATTATTATGTTAAAGTATTTATTTTAGTTTTAAAATTACAAAATATTTTCCACACAGACAATAATATAGAGATTAAGATAACAAAGGCACATGTACTAATATCTCAGAATTACCAACTGCTAATTTAACATCTGCCATGTTGACTTCAGATCCCTTTGTTGAAAAAGAAAAAGAACACTGTAGCCTGTAGCTGAAGCACCCTCGCTGATCCCTTCTCATCCCCCTGGAAGGAGCCCATGCTGATGCTGGTGTGCCTTCTTTGTCATTCTTCTATGTCTTTATTACAAAAGTGCTTTCAAATATACACGATGTAAAACGTAAATATCTTTGGACAGCTTCCTTTTTCCATTCAGCATTACCTATTGTAGACATATCCATGTCGACGCATATAGATCTAGTTTGGCTTAGTTTTCAATAGGAGCATGTGATACGAATAGATCACAATTTATCCGTGTTGTACTTTTAGCTTGTTTATAGCTTTTTGTTGTTACAAAAAATAGAATGATAAACACCTTTACATGTCTGTCTGTGTATATGACGAGATTCTCTAAGATGTGTGCCCTCCAAACGATGGAAACACTTTGCCGGGTGGCTGCTCGGGGCTGGCAGAGCTAATTGCTTTTGCGTAGCAAATGAAGCTCTACAAGGGCCGCTCCAGAGAGGCAGACTTACCAGGAAGTGGGACTGTGGCCTGGCCCCGTGACTGACCAAAGCTGGTGGGTCTTCTGCCCGTTGTGGACAGAGAAGGTAGATTCTGAGGCAACGAGGTTTTTGCAGAGAAAAGTGGTCTTCATGAGGCAGCCCAGTGAAAACATGAAGACAAAGCCCACATTGGTCTCCTGGATACAGGTTTGAAGCACATTTTAAAAAACAGGGTTAAGGAGGGACTGTGTAATTCACTAATGCCAATTCAGGGGGATAGTCTGGTTGGATAGTCTTGGAACTGTGCCACCTAAGGTAAGGGATGTGAAAGGGGCGGGGTGGGGGGGCACAAAGTAATTTCAACCTGGCAGAGTTTGATGGGAGCCCTATATGTGTCCACTTTGGGTCAAGGCACCGGCTCTTCCCTTTATTTATTTTTATATGTTTAAATCCTCACCCAAGGATATTTTTACATTTAACTTCAGACAGAGTGGGAGGGAGGGAGGGAGGGAGGGAGGGAGGGAGGGAGAGAGAGAGAGAGAGAGAGAGAGAGAAACAGAAACACTGATGTGAGAGAAACACATTGATTGGTTGCCACCCGCACCAGGGAGGAACCACAGCCGAGGTCCGTGCCCTTGGCCGGAATCAAACCCGGGACTCTGTGATCCACAGGCTGACGCTCTAACTGCTGAGCCGAACCGGCCAGGGCCGAATGTTCCCTTTAAAGGACTTTGAATGGCTACAGTGGCACCTCTGTTACTTGGTTTCTGTGAATCTTGGTTCTGCTGTGCTCTGGAGGTCAGCTTAGGGTCATTTGGCTGATAATTGCACCTGCTCACGCTTCTGGGAGCAGTTTGATCTGGCTAAGTCTGGGGGACTCGAGCACTGTGAGGTGACCTGGTGTTATCAGCTGAAAAACACTGAAACACACAGACACACACAAAACCTAACAACAAATGCGCTGGAGAGAGAGAGAAAACCCCACTAGGGTCTGGTCTCAGTGTTAGGGCCTTGCTCAGTCTCACCTGAGACCAACTTGGCAGAGAGAGAGAGAGAGAGAGAGAGAGAGCGCGCCAGCCTCAGAAGGCTTTCCTGGGCCCCTGCGTGTGTGCAAAGCATGGGAAAGACCATCATCCTAGAAAACTAACCTTTTCTAGGGGCTGTGTGGGTGGGGAACGGGGCCTGAGCACCAGCAGACTCAGAGCCGCCTGTGGTTGGAGGAAGACCCAGCAGGGATGCCAGGGAGTGGACTTGGTGTCCAAGGGACTCCCAGTGGGTGTCAAGGAGTGATAGGGGCCCGCTTTGCGCAGAAGGGAGAAAGGACATCTCGGCTGATGACCGTGAGGACAGAGAACCAGGTCGTCCTTCCCTGCCCTGACGCCACGCGGTGGGCGGAGAGGCCAGACAGGGCTGCAGCGAAGCTTCCAGTGCTCGCCCGCGTCTCTCCCCGCCTTTCCGTCCTAACAGAGCCCGCGTTTTGTTCCCGCGTCCACCCCTCCCGCACAGAGCCCGCGCGCCCCAGACCCAGGGATCGGTCTAAATGGGATGCAGGTAACCCTGTGTCCCTTGCCAGGATGCACAGGTGACACAATTTGGGCCAATAAGAACTGAGAAAAGAGATTCTGGGGAAGCCGGAGAAGTTCTTTCTTACTCCGCTGAACGCAGTTCCAAGGAGGGCGCGTGGGCAGAGGGAGCGGCGGCTGCACAGGCGTGGACAGGGCTGCAGTCGCTGTGGTCTTTCGTTCCCTCCCCTTCTGGTCCTCTGACTCGGCTGGCGGGGGAGGCCCACGCGGGGGAGGCCCACGCGGGGAGGGCGGAGCACACAGGTTGCGGTGAAAACCCGCTGGACTCAGGTCCTGTCTGCGCCTCGGGTGGAGAGCCAACAGGATCTCTGTTGTTGAAGCTTGTTTAAGTTATGTTTTTAGACACTTGCTGCTAGAAGTGCTGCGTCCAGAGAGTGGCAGGAAGTGTGTGGGGGGCAGAAGCGGGTTTCGTTGATATTATTCTGAGTTGACTGAAAGTAATTTCTGCTACAAGGTAGAACAGAGGCTTAAAACAGGAATTCTCTTCAGTCACAGAATGTATACAAGCAGTCCTTGCTTTGCCCGGTTCTGATAAGCATGCGGTCAGTTACTGTGGTTTAGTCAAATAACACTGGTTCCCAAGGAACGTGGTTCTAATTTCAGTGACTATGATATGACATATTAATTGCGAGCAATTGTATACAAGTAGAAACTTGGCTGCTTCAGTCCACAAATCACTGCATCAAAAACGGGTGCCTGTCATGACCACGGCCAGTCACGTCCCTCCTCTCAGAATTCATTCGCGCACAGTGTTTTCATGCAGAGAGCAAAGCAAGTAGACATGTCCCAGTGGTAAAGACACAGGACGTTTTCATAAAATGAATACTGTATTTTCAGCCTGTGGTTGGGAATCTGCATGTGCAAAAGGTCAACTTAAATTAGACTAAAATTATCCTCGGATTGCCCTGGCCAGTGTGCTTGCAGGAGGCAACCAATTGATGTCTCACTCACATCAATGCTTCTCTCTCTCTCTCTCTCTCTCTCTCTTTCTCTCTCTCTCTTCCTTCTTCCCTCCCTCCTTTCCTCCCTCCTTCCGTTCCACTCTCTCTAAAAATCAGTGGGAAAAAATATCCTCAGGTAAGGATTAACAACAACAAAACATTATCCTTGGATTTTTGACTGCAGTGTTCGGTGCCCCTGAACCTCGCGTTGGAGGGTTAACTGTATTTGAAAGAGGGAACTGGCCAACAGAGAGAGGGAGGCACAGAAACAGGGATCACACTGGAGCAAACAGCACTTGGACATAGTGGAGCTAGGAGGAGAGAGTTGGTGGGGAGTGTTGACCCTGCCACCACTGGAGAGACTAGATATGCAGGTAGAGGAACTTAACCGGGGTGAATTAATCAGCACAAGAGGAAAGTGACTGTGATAAGGACATCAATGCCCCAGAGACAGTGGTGCCTGCAAACATGACACCTTGAATGAACTCCTGGAGATAGGTCATGGAATTGAAAGGATACAACTTGGAAGCTGACCCAAACTTAAAGAAGAGTGCAACAATTCCTCCTGGCATAGAAAAGGTGATCGGTACTTATCTAATTCATACAACGAGAAGATGAGTATTGTTTAAACCGTTCTTGATAATTTTTTTTTTAAAAAGAAACCAAGCACTTTAATTCTCAATGTCTCTGATGTTTTAAGTTACTAAATAAGTATACATTTTTACTATTTTTCTCATTTCCCAAAATATTTATAGCCAACAGGAATGTTGTTTTTAATACAAAACTTTAAAGATCACAGAACGATTGTAATTATGTGTCCGTGCACCAGCCGCTCCCTCTGCCCAAAGTGCCCTCTTCCCACACCCACATCTTGTGCTGGGACCGGTTCAAATGCTAGGGTTTCCTTGCACAGTTTCAGCTGGCTGTGCAAAGAGAGGGCTGCCTGTGTAATATAGTCACACCTTGCTGCACACCCACTTGTGGTCTATAACATTGGACAGGTTTGTATGGACGACTCCTTCAACATTTTGTTAAAAGACACGTGGCATGGCTTGGGGCCGTGGGACATTGGGAGTCCTGTGTTTGGTCTCATCTTTCTGGTTAAGTAGCTCTATGATCCGGGTAAGTCACTAACCCCCTTGCCTCAATTTTCCTTCTGGAAAATAGGTGAGTGAATCAGATGACGTTTAAGGTCCCTTTGGGAACTGCATTTCTAAATTCTCTACCATTGTTGAAGAGAGGAAAAAAAGTGGAATGGCTGCCCCTGCTCCCAAGATTACTTCTGTTTGCATAGCAACGGGAAATGTTTATTGAGTGAATGAATGACTATGTACAACTTTGCTGGGTACATATTTTGTGGTGGGACTTGTGAATGCGGATGTTAAGTCGTCTATGGTCTCTGCCTGTAAGAAGCTAATATTGATAGTTTATTTTCAGGGAAAACTACAAAAATTTTAGGTTGTTGTAGTGGATTAATTCATTGCTTCTCATGGTGGCTTCTGCGGAACCTTGTAAAATGCTCTAAGAAAAAAAAAAATGGCCCTGGCCAGTTTGGCTCAGCGGTTAAAGCGTCGGCCTGCGGTCTGGAGAGACCCGGGTTCGGTTCCCGCTAAGGGCATGTACTTCGGTTGCAGTTTGTCCCCGGCCCTGGTTGGTCGTGCGGGTGGCAGCCACTCGATGTATCCCTTCACGTCGATGTTTCTCTCTCTCTCTCTCTTCCTCTCTCTCCCTCCCACTCTATCCGTACAAAAAATGGAAAAGTGTCCTCGGGTGAGGATAAAAAAAAAAACAAAAAACAAACGTCCTGCTATCAAACCAGTCAAATTTATTCTGTATATCTACTGTATTTCCTCTTGTAAATTTAAGTCTCTAATAAATCCTGTTTTACCAGGATTACCCACTTTTGAGTTTTTCAGGGTACAGTTGTGGAGACTGCATGCTTGTATGAAAGAGTTAATTATACTGAAGATCACCAGTGGGCCATTCCCCAAAAAAGGATTTAGATGTGAGAGAATAAAACGAAGACAACTATTTTAGTTCTAGCTACAATTTCTTAATTTCAGAAGCATTTTCAGGTAAGAAAGAACATTGACTCAAACCGATTTTATCACTGAAAATAAATGAATAGCTACCAAAATTTACTTTTATAAAGATGAGCTACCAAGTACCTTAACAATCATCTACCAGAACACAGACCTTGGACCATGTAAGTTTATAACTGCAGCAATGCCGTTAAGTGGTGTAGCATCAAATCATGGTGTAATAACTCCATTCTGACCCTCAGTTACTGCATGTACACACCCTGGCAGATTCTTTTTTGTAAACATTAGGGCCTTGAGAAACCCAAAGAAAACTATAAAGATAAGGGGTTAACGACGGCCTTAGGAAACTCAGAGGAACCATGAGAAAATGAGATTAATGGTTGCCCTAACCTCTAACAGCTGCTCTCACCCCCCTTCTATCAGTCCCCCACCCCTTAACGGTGCCAAAAGCGGCACCGAGAATGTAGTTTTTTACTCTGTAGTTTGTGTCTATATAAGCGGGTAACAAAGAAGGCTCAGGGCTGTTGATTTGGGGAGAGCCCCCTTTCAGCCCACCGGTGTATTAAAGTCCTCCTTTACAATTTAGCTGTGCGTCTCTGGCTATCCCGCTGACACCTTACAGCAATGGTAAATGCAAGCCGTTACACAAGTTACACAATTGTTGAATCCCCCTACCCTCAAGGCTTTGAAAGGTGTGAACCAATGGAAAGATAAGTGATTTTGAGGAGATTGCTTTGGAGGGTGATGCTGTGGTTCCTCACCCCTGCTCCTTAGAGCCACTAAAGGGAGGTGTGGGGTGTTGCTTGCCTCTCCCCCCTTTCCTGCAGGTGGAGGTGTGTTCTGGTGACTCCGGCCTGCCTGTGGGATCTGGGGGATGTGGGTGTGCCAGCAGCTTTGGCACTGGAGAGAGGAAGAGGCTGTTGAGTTTGGCTGGGCCTTTTCTCCAAGAATCAAGGCACAGGGCACTGATGGGGGCTGATGGTGAGCCAGCCAGGGACTGTTCTAATCCTGCCCAAGGATCCGTGACCTTGTTGGGGCTGGAAATCTAGGCAAGCATGCTGAGAAAGGAGAAATGCTCAGCAAAGACAAGGGACCATGCCCTCCTCTATTGTAAATGAGCCCCAGGGGCAGAAGTTTCAAATACTCCTTCCACATAACAAGTTGAGAGTATCTTTGTAGCTTGAAATGACCCTAGAATTTCTATTACTTACCGTAATCAGATAAGTCATAGCACCTAACCTAATATTCATACAATGGGTTACCCCACTGACCAGGCGTTGAGTCTCTGGGAGACAAATCTGAGCTGCTTTCATCATTACTCGAGTCCTGCTTGTTCAATGCATGGGTTATACCATTAAAGACAACCAAGACGGGCATGTGTGATATTGGCAAATGAATGACAGCAATATAGCAAGACCATGTAATACTGTAGTATGCCACTAAGTCTACGCTAGTAAAATCCCAAGCCTGGTGCTGTGCAGAACAAATTGACCCTGGTTTATTTTATGTCTTGTGAGACAAGGGACTGGGGCCAAGAAGTGACATTTTAGGAGATTCCAGTGAAATAAGGGAGGCACAAGCTGAATCTAACTGAATATGGGCAAAGGGGTCCGAAATTTACTTTTATAAAGACGAGCTACTAAATACCATAACAATCATCTAAGAAAACTCAAACCTCAGACAATGTATGTTTGTAACCAGAGACACGATGTTGTAAACATTGTCTGAGGTTTGTGTTTTCGTTATAGACCAACGCCCTGCCGTGGGGTCCTGTGGTTCCTCTGGTCACCATTTTGGGGCTTCTACTGGGCACCAAGCACGGGGCTTGATCTTAGGACTCCAAAGCTGCTGTTTTGCCTGGCACCTCACAGTCTAGCAGGGGAGACTAACAACATGCAACATAGCCAACTCTGGAGATATAATGAGCTAGTGTGTACATCAGATGAAGCCTGCTTGGAGGTCCATTAAAAGTGAGGGTCAGCAATGGAATTTGGCTTTGAGCTCAAGGTGAGCATTTGCTCAATGGAGAAGCATTTAACCTCACAGATGTCACGAGCAGGGCAGGGAGGTGGTCTGCATTCACCTGTGATTCTTATATCACGTAAGGACCAGAATCACTGGGAGCTCCAAACCTGCAGATTCTAACTCAGAATTCAGAAGCTTAATAGCATCATCCCTGAACCCTCCCAAGCTCCCGTGTCATTCGGAAACAGGAAGTTTTGGAGTTTGGAATCACCGGAGCATCTCAGCGGAAAGATCTGACTTGGGTTCACGAGGGCCTGCTGGCGATGCTGCAACTGTTTGTGGTTTTCCTGAAAACGGCACGCACAGAAAGTCCAACAAATAAAATAAAAATAAAATTCAGCCCTACACCAAGATTCCGAACCACCATCCCTTCATTTTTATTGCTGTTTTATAAAGCTTAATAATTTTCTAAAAGAAAAAGAATGAGTTTACATGTAGTCAAGTTACAAGTAAACAGCTATAGATAACATAGCCATTAGGAAAATAAAAAAAAGAACTAGATATGAAAACAAAAGCAGTAAGCAGCAATAAAATTAACACCTACATAAAACTAGCAGTGCAATGAAACAAGCAGAAAGCAGCTTTACACGGAAAGAAAATGTTACTTAAATACAGATACAGCACCTTCCAAAAAGGAATTGACGCATGTAAACTTGGTAGGTAGATTCAAGTATAAAAATTACACCCCCAACTCTTGTACCAGAATGAAAGGGTTTCACAAACCCTGGACAGTGTCGGGCATACACCCTCCTCAGTGCCAACTCAGAGCTGCATTTCCTTTAGCAGGATTACCAATTATCATTTCCTCTCACTAAATCATACAATCATGGACTCCAGACTGCCACTGCTGCGTCCCTGCCCCGGACCCCAGGTCTAGCTCAGCAGCTGCCCTGACATCAGCTGCCCTTTAAGAGAGCGATCCATGATGGGGACAGAAACCGCCACCCCTGCGCTACTGCTTTCACGCATCACGGCCACGGGAAGAAGCAGGTGCTGGATACAAAAGGTGTGTGTTCTTCGTTTCATATGGCTACGTGTGGTCACAGTCATACTATTCTCATTTATGGGGTTGCTTCCTAACACCCAAGAACCGTGAATTCTCTGAGGTTTATGAGGTCATATCATGAGCAGAATTGTGAGAGAAGGATAGTAAAGTTAAAGGGAAGAACACCTAAGGCCAGTGAGGGGGAAAATCAGCACGTGTTCTAAGTGTAGACCTCTCCAGTGAACATGTGCAGAGGAAATCTTAAGCACAGGAGATCGAAACTGCACCCTCTGTAGATTCAGACGCATGTGTCCTGCGAAAGGCGTCCTTTATGTCTCCACAGGGAACCCATCATAGTAGTTCAAGGTAATTATCACCATGTAACTGTTGATGACTGAACATTTTTATCTCTTCAACTCTAGAAAAGGTTGTAAAAGGGGGGGGAGGGGGAGAATAGCATCTTGTAAACTTTAAAAGTTTAGTGTTAATAAAAATTTTATATAGTAGCAAATTTACTTTTTCTGACTACCTACCTCTAGTTTTTAAAAAATCTTGTGGGGGTAATAAGGCTAATATTATCCTGTAGTTAACATAAAGCTACTTGATGCAGACTCCCAGAGTCTCTTAAATTAATATTTTTATTCTTTCATATAACATTTTGTTGGGTCTAAAAATAAAATTCAGCCCTACACCAAGATTCCGAATCTAAGACAGAAATTTTTTAAGAAGAGAAAGGAATAACGAAAGGGGAGGGAAGGAAAGAGGGCGGCCCTGGGTTCTGGAGGCAGGGGCGAGGTAATTCAGTAAGTCTGGGCACGTGAAGACCCGGCCGCTGCGCGCGGAGACCCCGGAGGGCTGCAGCACAGGGGGACAAGGCGTCGCCAGAACCTTCCTCACGCCAGAACAAGCCACTGCGCTCACCGTTCCTACTTTCCAGAAGTCCTCTGAAAGTAACTCTGATCTGAGTCCTCTTGATACTAAACATAATGTGCCCCTTTCCTTGTACCCTTCCAAACTGAAGAAAAAAAGAGAAAAAATAATCACCGACTGTCTTATTATCAATTTCTACATTAACTCCAGAATTCTACCCAAAGGTCCTCTTCAAGCTCCAATTTTCCATACAATTACTTTCCAACACTGACTCAATAAACAGCAACTGTCAGACGGCATCCATACCTGTCGCTCCACAGTTAACATCGAAATTAAAAAAAGAAACAAACCCACAGGGGCATGTAGTGAAGGCGGCTGAACGCAGAGGGTTTTCCGTCCAGTTCGTCGAGCAGCGGCGGCGAGGCTGTCGGGTTCCTCTGCGCTCGGCCGAGGGGGTTCGCAGTTAGTTCATCACGGCAAGGTGTGCCATTCACAGTTATTTTGGTCGTGACATTCTGTCATGTGTACACGCTTATCCACATTATCGCTGGGTTGTAAAGTAAGTGCAGGGCAAGTTATAGGGGGAAAGTACAAACATTCACGTCGTCATACCCTGAAAAGCATGCTTTGCTGTACTTGTAAACTTTTCGCATTGAGTCCCGTTTCAGGAACAAAATAAATAACACCACAGGATTCACAGCTGGAGCCGCCTTCCTGACGAAGCAGTAGCTTTGTAAACTGCAGGAAGCAAGGTTCTCTCAGCACAGATCTACTCAGGGCAAGTGGACACACATGTCGAGAATGCTCACACTGGCTAAGTGCTAGACAGGCCCCACCTTTAGGAAAACCACAAGGCTCCAGTAGCCCGTTCAGATCTACTTCCGGCAATAAGAGAATCCTTGAAGCCCAACCCCAGGTCAGCTGGTGCTTTCACTGTGACACCAGGCACAGAGTCTGGCTCTCACTGGTAACAAATGCATAATTAGTAACAGTGACGTTCAGGAAACAGACAGCATTGGGAAGTTAACATTAGAACCAGTGGATGAAAGAAGGAGGCGCACTGGTGTGCATTCTGCCTTCCGCTCCCGCGTCGGGACACGGCCTGTGACACTGGGAAATCCAGGTGGTCGGATGCCACCCCCATCTGGCAGGGCATCAGGCTAGTCGGCCCCGCTGCTGGGTATTTCGAGTCTCCTCTGCACCGAGCTGGCATTTTGCGACTGTTTGCTCTCTCTTCTCCTAAGGACACGGTCTCCGAGGCTGCCGGGCGTCTTGAAGAATGTCTCTTGATGTGTGTGTCGGATGCTCTTGGGGGTCACTGGAGCTGGTGACTACGAAAGAAAAAAAGAGTAAATAAAAGCTGAGGTCGGATTGTTCTCAATCTCTGAACTGGAAGCCCAGCCCTGTGTCATTAAGATTCCAGGGCAGGTGTTCCCTCCGCTTTGCTTTTCTATCCCATTCATCCAAGGTATCCTCTCAACACTTACCACAGTTGGAAATTAATTACTTTATTTTGTGTTCAGAAAGGCAGCCTAGCAAAGAGTTCACAAGCGTGGCACCTGGAGCCAGGGTCTGGGCTCTGCCATAATTAGTTGTGAGACCTTGGGCAAATGACTTAATTAGTATGTGCCTCAGTTTCTTCATCCAAACAATGGGGATAATAAAAGAACCAGTTTCAGAGGGTTGTAAAAATTGAGCAATGCAATACTTACAGCATGCTAGGCAAATAGTAATGTGTCTTGGTTCTCTTTGTTTACTAATATTTATCCTCCCTGTTAAATGTTAAATATTTATCCCCTTAACGTTCCTAAAAGGGCAGGGACTGTTATTCTGTTCACTGCTCTAGCCTCACTGCCTAGATCAGTGCCTGGCACATAACTGGTGATCAAAAAGCATATGTTATGTTATGATCGCCTTGTTTAAAAACTAACATGTTTATTTCAGTGTCTACCAAACTTCTGAGCCTCTGAATAACATGTTTAAGTATTTCTGGCCAGCCTGGCCGGTGTAGCTCAGTGGACTGAGCATCACCCCATGGACTGAGAGGTCCTGGTTGATTCCTGGTGAGAGCACATGTCCGGCTTGTGGGCTCGATCCCCAGTAGGGGGCGTGCAGGAGGCAGCCCGCTGATCTCTCAATGATGTTTCTCTCTCTCTCCCTCTTCCTCTCTCTAAAAAGTCAACAAAACATTAAAAATAAATAAATAAGTAAATAAAAAACTAATAAATGTTTTTGTCTTTAAAGCATGGATCTCCTGGTTTAGGCCTTCGTGCTTTGTAAATGAAGCACATACCTCTGGGTCTACAATGGAAGCTGGTGGAACCTGCCCTAGAGCCTCTGTCCAGCTGACAGGTGACAAAAGTCTTCAATGAAACTTTGGACTCACCTGCTGTAACTTCACCACAGGGACTGGATACCCATCGTAAACCGGCGACTCTGGCTGGATGACACTGTGTGATCTGGGCACCACTGGACTCTGGCTAAGGGAGTGCAGACCCCGAAGCTGAGGGTCTGCAGAAGGGAGCGTGGAGGGTTTTGGATTAACCACGGCTGCAGGGCCGATGAGAAGATGAGGTGCCAATCCAAGGCCTGGCAAGCCAAAATTCACAGGTCCCGTGTTTGGGACAGTGCCAGGAGCAGAGGAAACCGGCCCAGCCACTGCGGGGGAGTAGAGAACAGGAAATGGGCCCAGTGTCGAAGATGGTAAGACCATGTAAGGGACACCGAGGGATGGGAGCTGACCCGAAGAGGGTCCCCCAACATGGGGGCTCTGACTGCCGGGTAAGAGCACGCTGAGACCATTTAATCCTGAAACAGAAGCAGAACAAGGCAAAAGTCAGCACGC
Organism: Molossus molossus; assembly: GCF_014108415.1. Lineage (NCBI taxonomy): Eukaryota > Metazoa > Chordata > Mammalia > Chiroptera > Molossidae > Molossus > Molossus molossus. The sequence goes on along the minus strand of NW_023425345.1, from coordinate 57,098,829 downwards.
CACGCGGACGCCACCCAAGCTCACAGTCGCAGGGCCCTTGCAAACGGCCCACGATGACTCACCCCCCGCGAGCAGGTCAAACCCCTCTGCCCTCCCAGCCTCTTCGCAGCGGCGGCTCCGACTGAGCCTCACACATTCCCACCTGCGTCTCCTCAGAGGGTTTTCAAATGTGAGTGCCACCGAATCCAAACCGAGGAGGAACATGAACTCAGATGGGGAAAACTATCTTTACTTATACAGACTTCCCGCTGAAATTGATACTCCCCTCAGTTAAGACAATAGGCAGCACATCACAACAGTATTAATAGCACCTTGACTTTGTCAATAGACAAAAAGCACAGATGTATTCATAAAACACTGCAGCTATGGCAGATTGCCGAAGACTGTTAGGCTCATCACAACTTTGAAATTATGACAGCATTGGATTTTCTGTCACATCTTTTTATTACTATAATAAAAACAACACATTTTTCTGCCCTGGCTGCTGTGGCTCAGTTGGTTGGGTGTCGCCCTGTACACCAAAATGTTGCTGATTCGATTCCCGGTCAGGGCACATGCTTGAGGTGCGGGCTTGAACCCCAGTAGGGGGCATGCAGGAGGCAGCCAATCGATGTTTCTTTCTCTCCCTTCCTCTCTCTCTAAAATAAAATCAATAAACTTTTAAAAATGTTTTTCTAACTATATTTCAATATAACTGGCTTCCTTTGTAATCCCTATGTTCTATGCACTTGTGAACATAGTGAGGAGAATCCCCAGGGTGGCAAAGGGTCCACGGCCCGGAGGAGGCGAACCATCCCTGTGCTGGCTGTCATGTACATGGAGCAGGGCCAGCCTGCTTTTGTTCAGAGTGTCCATAACACTGAGTGCCATGCTTCGATTAAACTCTCCAAGATATCTGCTAAAGGAATAAAGAATGTTTTCTAGGAGTGAGTAATAACTAATATCTACCTAACCTGTGAAGCGAACAGGGAACTGAGGAAAATCAGTAAGTCTCTTTGCATCAAGAACAGCTCCATGCACACTATATATACCTAAAACTTAGGCACCTATTCTGTTTCAGCTTTATTTCAAAATAGTAACAGCATTTACTGAGTCTTACTAAATGCCAGGCCCTATTGTTCTAAATGCTCTAGATATAGTATCTTACTAAATTTCACTTAATCTCTCAGTGCCCCGCCCTCCCATGAAGCAGGTGCTGTTATTATTGGGGTTGTACCGTGGAGGAGGGGTGCATACGCATCTCGAGTTCCAAAGGTGACAAGTGGTTTGAACACCCAGCCCTCTGCCCCAGCCCTGGCCTGGCTCAGGCACATGCCCAGTCCTCCTGGATATTCCAGAGATCAGCATACTAGGCACACACGGGGGCCGACAGTTCATATTGTCACACCGAAAATGCCAGACTCGGCTGAACTATAAAAATAGAATCGTCTTTTAAGTTAGTTGTGCTTTTAAAATTTTTTTTTTAATCCTCACCCAAGGAAATGTTTTTTACTGATTTTAGAGAGAGAGAAGGAGGAAGGAGGTGAGAGAGAAACATCGATATGAAAGAGAAATATTGATCGGTTACCTCCCACACGCACCTGAACCGGGGATCAAACCCACAACCTGACCAGGAATTGAACCTGCAACCTTTTGGTGTACGATATGATGCCTCAACCAACTGAGCTACTTGGCTAGGGCTGTTGTGCTTTTTCAGCAAATAAAGTTTAAAGCATTTTTTTAAAAAAATCACCTGCCCTAACTATTTTCCCATTATCCTTGAGGTTGGTGCAGTGCAGGCAGCTCTCCCTTTGGGTCGTCGACGGAGGAAACAAGAGGATGGAGACTAAACTGACTCAGGCTGCAGAGGACAGCTCACCACTGCACGGCTTTGGTTGGGTGACACAGAGATTTAAAAATCCAGTGAGTGGTCCGCCTACCCCCAGGGACTTTAAGACGTGGCGCCATCCCTTACCAGCCGGCGACCGCACGTAAAGGTACTGCAGCAAAGGGGGCTCTTGGGTGCCTTCGTTCTCTTTCGAAGGTGTTTCGGTCTCTGCATTTCTTGAAGGATCTCCCCACTCAGAAGAAACGAAGCCGTTTGCTGCCTTTCCCCAAACTTCCTGTGCAGCAGTGGGGTGGCTGTTCGAGTGCACGTTCTCCAGGGGCACAGATCCCCTGTTCCCCAGCGTCTTGGGAGAGGCGAAGTCTGTGGAATCCGAGGGTTTCTAAGCACAACCAAACAGAACCAGGAAAACAAGTCAAAACCTCAGCGACAAATCTTAGTAACAGCTTTATGAAAATAGCTAACGTATACACAGAAAGGTCAGACACAGCTGTGCGCCACAGTGATCGGTGTCTGTGTGGTCTGTCATTTTACAGGAATGGTCTGAAAAGCAATGTCCTGTCTCACACACACAGGTGACTGAGTAATGGAAAACGGCCACGGTGTTCAGACTGTGAAACAAATTTCTGAGCTGCTACCACGAAGGGTGCCCATACCACAGTCTTTTCAGGGCCTGATAGGAATTGCGGGGAGGCCCAAAGCTGTCTTGGTTATCTAAGGCATATACCAGGCAGTCTCTGACTTCTGTTCTGCAACCATACACATGTAGCGAAATCCACTCTGGCAAGAGGAAGGGTCTGAATTAATGAACTGATTTCCATGAAGTGTGCCTAGCCAACCCACGACAGACTGCTGTGACGAGTGTGCTCCCTTCTGAGACCTTCACTGGTCACACTCACTAACCTCCGCACGGCTGCTAAGCGGGACATGTGGACGGCTCCTAGTTTTGTTCTTTTCATTTCGTGGCCAGGGGAATGGGGTGTCTGAGCAGAGATGCTAATTGACCAAGCACAGACTCTGAAAGTCAAACAGCTGCCACCTTCCTGACTCTGGAGCTTAGTTGCGTCCTGGATTGAGACTATTTCCGTGATCTCAAAGAAGTTACAACAGAAGGACAGCAGAAAGACTGGGAGGAAGTACAGAAATGTGTCAACAGTGATCGCCTCTCTGGGGTGACATTAAAGGTAGAATTTTTTTCTTTAAACCTTTTATCATTTTATACAGTGTGACTTCTATAAAAATCACTTTTCTTACGGGACTACTTTCCGCAAGATTTTTTGGGGGATAGCTAGTTTAGGGCTTAATTAGACAAGCGACATCCGAAATACCTCATATTCTAGACTCAGTAGCTTATTAACATCAGTGTGTTCTTGTCAGAAAGAAGCGGTCCGTTATCGGGACGTCACTAAACACGCCCAGCCAAACCACCTACCTTGGGCACGACAAGAGACAGAGGGCTGTCTCCGCCGTCCCTACTCTGTCGTTTAGTGGCCGGCTCCTCCGCCTCTCGCAGCTTCCTCTCCTCACTGGGGCGCTTCTGAGCTGCAGGTGTGGACGGCCACTCCGTCCCTGCGGACACTTCTGAGCTCCGGCTGTCCCCCTCGGCCCCGGGCCCTGGGGACGGTCCCTCCTGCAGGCTCCCACACAGCATGAACAGAGAGGTGGACGGCACGTACAACAGGGGCTGGCCGGCCAGCAGCACTGGCTTCAGGCTCTCCGCGTCTGAGGCCGCAGCAGTGAGCGAGACGCCTACGTGTCCATTCAGACCATTTTGCAGGGAGAAGGCCTGCAAGTCCGCCTGAGGCGCAGACACCACCTGGTGGACTGAGGGGTTGGCATAGTATTCCGAGTCAACGGAGTGGGCAGGGAAAGGAGCAGCGGGGTCCGGGGTGCTTGACGGAAGCATCCCTCTCTCATTGTCAAAGGCTTTCCCCCTGTAATAAAAAGAAAGCACTGAGTTACCACATTCCACCATCTCCTGACAGCTGTTGTGAAGAGACGCCAAAGCAGGGGTGAGAGAATACTGCTCAGGCTGATACAAAAGCATACTCCCTGAACGCACATGAGCTAACCTAACTGCAGAGTTAGGCAGATGACCAGGCCTAACCAGGATGGACGTTAGGGATGGGGGAGCTGATGTGGGAGTCGCTCTGGGAGGATCTCAGGTTAGAGCTAATACTGGGGGCTCACCTGCCTCGTCCACGTCTCCTAGTTATCAGTTACCCAGCACCCACCCCGTACAGGCGCAGATTCTGTGATAATTAGTGTAATTTTATGATAGTTTACGTAATTATGACAATGTTGATAGCCACTCTCATTCCCCTCAGTGTACTAGAGAGCAAAGCTGAAGTTCGGAAGCAAAGCCGAAGGCCAGCTGGCTGGGCCTCACGTCCAGTCACTAGGGCCAGACTTTGATTTCAAGGACACATCCTGTTCGTCTCGAATCCACTGTGAGATAAATGAAGTGGGCAGTGAGTGAGGAAATACACTTCTCTACAGAAGTATCACTTTCTATCACTCTTCTCCCCTTCTGCTCAGTATCACTATGGAATTTCTAGGCAACACACATTCAAAATTAAGGCCCATCAATAGGTGAGATTATAAACAATGTCTGGCCTTTAATATAGAAAAGTTCCCAAATACTAAAAAAAATGTTTGTATGTTCGGTATACTTTTAGAAATAGAGGAGGAAAATCCTTGTGAGAGTTCTTTAGGAACTAGTAAACAGAGGACAGGGGTTTCTCGAAACCTTTCCTAAGGAGTCGCTCAGCCCAGTTCTGCCCACATCTCATTGTCCACTGTGCTGCTAGGAATACAATGGAGCGCGCTGGGCTGCAGACACGAGTCAGTCTCAGCTACGGCCTCCTCTCAGCTATTACTCAGCTCTGCAAGACTCCATGTGTCCACACCGAGTACACCATCCACCAGCCTCTCCATCTCTGCCACTATCACCATCACGAGACCCAGGTGTTCTCTGCGATGCTTCCTTCTGCTTTGGTAGGTCTCCTGACTCACCCTTACTCTACTTCCCCTCCGGCTGACCTGGCTCAGGCCTGCACCGCAGACCAGAATGACCGCAAATGCTCTGCTCTGTGATCTGCTCACCTGGAGAACTCTCTCTACTCCAGTCTCACCTGCTTAAAGCAGCCAGAATGGTCTTCCCCAGTGAATCTGCAACAGTTCTGTACCGTCTGTCTCATAAACTCAAACTCTTCTCTCTGACCTTCAAAGCTTTCTGCCAACTTGGCCTACTTACCTCCCACACCCCATGCTCCTCTCCTGAACGGTATTTCCTTTCACTCTATTTGGATAAATCATTATCTTGAACCTGCTTATTGTGCCCCCACTCCCTGACCCTGCTTCAGAATCTGTTTCTTCCCACATCTGTCGTTAAAAACGTGTCTTGTTCCTTCTTTAACATTTTCTCTGCTCCCTCTGACAACATGTGATGTCTGTAAAAGGAAGATAACAGTACCAACCTCAAAAAATTGGTTTTGTTTTGTTTTATCCTCACCCGAGGAAATTTTTCCATTTTTCTTCAGATAGAGTGAGACGGAGAGAAAAAAAAGAGACAGAAAGAGAGAGAAACATCAATGTGAAAGAGACACACTGAGTGGCTGCCTCCCGCATGACCCCAACTGGGGCCGGGAACGAACCGCAACCGAGGTACGTGCCCTTGACCGGAATCAAACCCGCAACTCATTGGTCTGTGGGCCGACACTCGAACTGCTGAGCCAAACTGGCCAGGGCCAAAGGGCTGTTACGATGAATCAATATACATAAAACTTTTGGAACAGTACCCGGCAGTCACATGTTACCATGATGACAAAGCGAGTCATGTATGACGCATTGTGTCTCAGTGTCACATCAGTAGTGACTTGTCTTTTTTCAGGGTTTTTTTTTTTTTTAATTTGTTTTTCCTTTATTGATTTTAGAAAGAGAGGAAAGGAGAGAGAGATAGAAACATCAATGAGAAAGAACATTGATTGGCCACCTCCTGCATGCCCCCCACTAGGGATTTGGCCCACAACCTGGGCATGTGCCTTGACTGGGAATCGAACCAGTGACCTCTTGGTGCATGGGGCGATGCTCAGCCACTGAGCCACACAGACCGGGCTGTTTTTTGTTTTTGTTTTTTATTTTTTCCTTATAAGCCTTCATAGCTTAGGGAATACATTTTTTGTACTTTTGTGTCCTCCATACTTCATTCTGCACAGTGTTTTGCCGAAAGGGAAAACTTACAGAACTTTTAATAAATGGTGACTTATGAGCCATATTGCTAAAATTTATCTTTCAATGAGTGGCATTTCAATTTAGTCAAAGTTAACACTAGGAAATAGAAAAGAATACATCCAGAACTTTTAAAAGACTACTTACTGTGAATTGTCTTCTATTTTCTGTGGATAAACAGTTGCCAGACTGCCAATTTCTAAGGAGAAGCCACCTGATCCTATAAAGAAAAATGAAGGTCTAATAATTACAGCAAGAGACTTATATGTACCAATTGTATACAGCAGAACTCATTATTCAAAACTCAGGGATTATAAAACTATCTCAAATCCATTCTGGTTTGGATTCAAAGAGAGAAATTTTCAGCAGTTAGCTGTTAATGGTAAATTCAGGTCTCATCAAGACTTAGAAAGAAAAACAAAACAAAACAAGTATTGCTTTGTAAGTTGAATAAACTTTTGAGATGCATCCAACAGGCTAACCGTGCAAGCTGATGGACCTTTGAGGCAGAGCAGGATCAATGGCAAGCAATGTGCCCATGGTCACAACCTGCACTCTTCTACCCGTAACTGTTTCACTTCGGGTAAGTGAAAAAACAGGCAGGGCCTAGCCAGTTCAAGTAGAAGTGCCAGTGCTCGGGTAAGGCTACAGTTACATGAAATGCCGGAGTCCTTGGATTAAGGCAAGGCAGATAGATACCTTGTTCTTCTCTGGAAGGGCTGCTGGGTTCTGAGTTCGCCTTCCTGGGAATCCTCTCAGAAGCCTGAACTGTGTTAAAAGAACCATGCCGAGCCAGCTTCTGTTTTGCACAGTCCTGGATCTCGATACACGCTTCTCTTTTCATTTCTGGTAAGACAGATGCAGAAACATCCGCTACTTCTTCATCTAAACAAAGGGCAGATTGGGCAGCGTTGTTATACAGCTATAATTCAGGATAATTTTACCCTTTTTAGGATATGGCTTTGAGAGCCTGGAATTGTAATGAAACTACCCTATTAATTAAAAGCTAAGACCCTCAAAGAAATTTTATGAGCCTTTCTCAAACCCCAATTTCTTTTGATGTACAGATTTTTTAAAAAGTGAGTAGATGACTATAAAGTGAGACGAACTCCACATATATTCTGAAATTATCTAAACTGCAACCAAAGTAGACCAAGATGTTCTTCACCTCAAATTAGAATGGACCTGAAATTTCCTTTGGGCAGAGAGTATCAAAGGAAGACCCAGATGTGCCCAGCCCAACATGCATATTTTGAGATTTTAATGTTATTGAAATCAGCCTCTTATGCCATAGCTCTAGGGCAATAAATGTAAGAATTTCTATTGCTTTATTATTTCTTTCCTGTGCAGCAGGAGGCTCTGTTACTAAGTGGTCAAAGAAATAAGGTCAGCAGAAACCTCTTGGTCAAAATGCTGCAGAACAGTAGGATGGTAAAAGGCTAGGACTTAGAGGCCCTTTCCTATATGAGGTGAGGACAGAATTTCTACATAGAGCCCGGCCTATATTTCTATATAGAAATAGTCCCTGTTGCTCAGACAGTTACCCCTACCTTATTCATCTGGGCTGGGCTATTTTTTCCTAAGCTCAAAGCATGCATGTTTTAGTAAGAGTGATTAAATAGACTAAAAGGCCCAGCTACACTTACATTCTCTAAAACAAAAATTGAAAATCACCTCTATAGTTTTCTCTTTCTTATAACAAAAGCCAATAAATGTCCTTTTTAGAAAATCAGAAATTACTGAATCAAAAAGAAGAAAATGGGTCAAGACAGTAACAGGGATCGCAGTTCTCCTCCTTCCTGAATCGAAACATTGAACAAAATATATAAAACAACGGCTCTCAAGACATTGAACATCAGGATATGAAAGACAACGATCCTTTAGAGACAGGAGTCAAGTGAGGTGCGCTCCATGATTGCCCCCGTTTACTGCCTGGAGGATGTTTCCAGGTTGGGGTGCAGAAAGGGGGACCCAGAGAGCATGGACATCTCCCCATGCTGAGGATGGAGCTGGGAGGCCAGGGAAGCAGCTCGAGTTTGTACGACGACGTGCTGCAGAGGAGCCACGAAGGAAGAGGATGCTAGAGAGGGGCAGAAGGCACCCCTGAGTGTTCAGTGGAGCACTCACACAGTGAGAAACCCGCCCAAGGCCGGGGAAAGAACCACCTAAAAGGAGCAGAAGGAACAGTGCCTGCGGCTCATACAGGGCTGGGAATAGTGCTTGTTGCCAACAGCCAGAGTGAAAACTCTCATAATTCATGCGTCACTGGTTAGAATATTAAAAAATGTGTTGTTTCAATAGTGGGGACAATGTCCTTAAGATTAAATGCTGATAGGATCCTGCCTACCAAAACCTGACAGCAAGACATAAAAGGATCACTGTTTGAGTAACAACCTCACTGTATCCCAGAACAAAGCTCAAGAACAGTTTTGGGAATAGAGAACTGTCTAGTATCTGACAACATATAATTCTCGCTGTCTGGCATATAATTAAAAATGACCAGGTATACAAAGAAGCAGGGACATATAACCTACAGTAATGATAAAAATAAATTAAAATGGACTCAAGTGTGACACGGATGACAGAGTGGACGAGCACACTGACGGTTACTGTACTGGATTCCACACATTCAGAAAGTGGAAGGAATGACTGAACATGTAAAGGAGAGACTGAACATTGAAAATATGAAGGCCCACGGCCTATTTTTATTCTAGTGATAAAAATGACAATGTTGGAGATGAAAATAACAGTGAATGGGACTGATGAAAAATTAGATGTTACAGAAAAAAAAAACAGTGAACGTGAAAACAAAGCAACAGAAACCATCCAAATGAAACAGAGAAAAAAGACGGAAAGAAATGAATAAAATGACAGTGAACTGTGGAACAACTTCAAGCAGCCAAATGTAAGCATATCTGGAGACTCCAAAGGACAAGAGAGGAGGGGGACAGAAAAAATATTCAAAGAAATAATGGCTGAAAATTGCCAGATTTGATGACAACTTTATATCCATGTATCTAGGCTTACCAAGCTCAAGGACAAGAGAGATGAAGAAAGGTACACCAGGGCACACACAATCAAATTGCTTAAAACCAGTCATAAAAACAATCTTAAAAGCAACCAGAGAAAAGGAAAGAGATACATTACATACAAGAAACCGGACAAGAGTGAATTTCCTGGCAGCAGCAATGCAAGCTGGAAGACTGGAGCAACTTCTTCAAAGTGCTGCAAGAAAAAACCTTCAACCTAGAATCTTTGTGCCCAGCTAAAATATCTCTCAAAATAAAAGTGAAGTGAAGTGAAGACATTTAGACAAATAGCAGCTGGAAGAGTTCATCATAGGCAGTCCTGCTCTATAAGAAATGTCCAAAAGACAAGAAAAATGATACTAGATAGAAACTTTCACCTACAAAAAGGAATGATAAGCACCAAAAACGGTAACTACATGGCTAGATATCACTTTTCCACTCTTATTAAAATCTCTTAAAAGACAATCAATTGTTTAAAGCAAAAATAGTAACAATGAATTACAGGGTTTAAAACATAGAGCAAGTACAATGTTTGGTAACAACAGTTATAGGACAAGCAGGGAGAAATGAAGATACATTACTGCAAGGTTTTTATGCAGTATAAATAGTATAAAATTGGAAGGTAGCCTATGATAACTGATGGAACAAGTAAACATAAAATCAATAAGGATATAGAAAAATTAGACACTATCAACCAACTTGACCTAGTTGTTATTTACAGATCACATCACCCAACAAAGCAAAATTGTATATTCTTTTTAAGTGTACATGGAACATTTACCAAGAGAGATCATATCTGTATCATAAACAAGCGTCAGTGAATTTAAAAGGATTCAAGTTATGCAAAGTATATTCCCTGCCCACAAGGAATGAAATTAGAAATCAAGAAGAAAAAAATGTCTGGAAAATCGCAGAATATTTGGAAACTATAAAACACACATCTATCACTGATACATCACCTAAGGCAACAGAAACAAAGGAGAAAATGAACACATGGGACTACATCAAACTCAAAAGCTTCTGCACAGCAAAAGATACAATCATCAAAATGGAAAGGCAACCCACTGTATGGGAGAGCATCATTGCCAATGATATGTCAGATAAGGGGTTAATTTCCAATATATATACAGTGCTCATACAACTCAACAAAAGGAAGACAAAGAGCCCAATTAAAAAATGAGCAGAGGAACTAAATAGACACCTCTCCAAACAGGACATACAAATGGCTAAGAGACATATGAAGAAATGCTCAACATCACTAATCATCCAAAAGATGCAAATTAAAACAACAACGAGGTATCACCTCACACCTGTCAGAATGGCCGCCATCAACAAATCATCAGACAACAAGTATTGGCGAGGGTCATTAAACAACAAGTATTGGTGAGGGTGTGGAGAAAAGGGGACTCTAATACACTGCTGGTGGGAATGCAGACTGGTGCAGCCACTATGGAAAACAATATAGCGTTACCTCAAAAAATTAAAAATTGAACTTCCATTTGACCCAGTGATCCCACTTCTAGGAATATACCCTAAGAAACCTGAAACCAATCAGAAAGAATATATGTACCCCCATGTTCGTAGCAGCACTATTTATACCAGCTAAGATCTGGAAACAGCCCAAATGTCCATCAGTAGACGAATGGATAAGAAAGCTGTGGTACATATACACAATGGAGTACTATGCAGCTGTAAGAAAGAAAGATCTCTTATCCTTCGAGAGGATGTGGAAGGACCTGGAAAGTGTCATCCTAAGCGAAACAAGCCAAACAGAGAAAGACAAGTATCATATGATCTCACTTATTTGTGGAATATAATGAACATAACAGTCTGAGGAATGGGGTAGTCCTAGAGACGTGGAAGTGGGGTACAGACTGACAATCCCCAGAAGAGGGGGTAGTGGGGAAGAGATAAACCACAGAACTTATATGCATGTATGCATGAACAGTGGACATGGACAACAAAGCTGGGGACAGGGTGGGGAAGGGGGAGGAGAGGGGAGAATCAGTGGGGGAAAAAGGAGAAACATCTGTAACAAAAATAAATAAATTCATTAAATTAAAAAACACACACACACACATCTAAATAACTTGTGGATCAGAAAAGAAATCAAGAGGTAAATTTCAATGTATCCTGAATTGGAAGACTGAAGACAATAAAAATTTGTGGTACAGCAATAACAAGGGAAATTTATAGTACCAAGTAGCTAACAGAAAAGAAACAAGGTCTCCAGTTAATGACCTCCACTTCTATTTTAAGAAACTAGAAAAAGCCCGGCTGGTGTGGCTCAGTGGTTGAACATCAACCCATGCACCAGGAGGTCAGTTCGATTTCTGGTCGGGGCACATGCCCAAGTTGCGGGCCAAATTTTCAGTGGGGGCATGCAGAAGGCAGCCAATCAATGTTCTCTCTCATCGATGTTCCCATCTCCCTCTCTAAAATCAATAAGGGGAAAAAAAAAAAAGGAAACTAGAAAAAGAGAAAATCAAACCCAAAGTAGAACAAAGGAATAAAGAGAGAACCTGAATAACCCTATAGTTATTTGCAAAATTTAACCTGTTGTTAAAAACCTCTCATGTAGGAAACTGCAGGTCCACATCTACCATATAAAGACTTGTACATGAATATTCATCACAGCTTTATTTGTAATAGGCAAAAAATGGAAATGATCCAAATGTCCATCTACAGGTAAATGGGCAAAGAATGATATACCCATACAATGGAATACTCCTTTGGCAATGAAAGGAATAAACTATTGATACATGCTACAACATGATTAATCTCCAAATAAATTATGCTGAGTGAGAGAAGCCCGACAAAGAGTATACGGAGTACAGTCTATTCTTGTTATTTGTGGTTCTTGTGTTCTATAAAGTCAGCATGAACAATGAATTAGCAAACACTGAACCACTGCTCCTAGAAGGGTTGGGTTCCTGTGAGCTGGCCACACATTTTTTGTCAACCGATCAATACATTACACCTTATTGAATATATATTGTTGATCCATTAACCCTGAACTCACAGCCAACAACACTGCAAGTCATGCCTGAATGCAGCCCCTCTAACATATGTATTTTCTCTGTAAGGTACACCACTTGGAAACACTACATATTGCCTCAGTACAGCTTGGGAACCATTTATAAATAGCGAAATTACCACCTCAAAGTACACACACGTGAAAGCGTGGCATTAAAGAGACCACGACAAGGACGCTTGTTTATAGGATAGTATAGTATTTGGCCTGTTCGACCCCAGCTGGAAAAGTGTGTGTTGACAACTCAAAATTCCCGCCACTCTTTGCATATCTGAGAACAACTGTGGAAATGCTGCACTGATTTTGGAGACACAAACACATTTCTGTTAGTAGATAAATTTGCAAATATGGAATCTGTGAATAATGAACACTGACTGTGTGTGACTTACTGATAAAATTTTTTAGAAAATACAAACAAATCTGGAGTGAAAGAAAGCAGATCCGTGGTTTCCCCTAGGGACGGGGGTGGGGGCGGAATGGAAGGAACTTTGAAGGGACAGGGGGAGACTCTGGAGGGCGGTGGGTTCATTTTCTCGACTGTGATGCATATGATGAAAAAGCTCATCAAATTGTAATTGAACCACACGCCATTTATTGTTATGTCAAGATCCCTGAAAAAAGCTGTTAAAAGGAAGAAAAGGCCATGATGGTGGGAAGGGATAAGAGGAAAAGAAATATCTCTGACGTTAACTGTGAGGAACTGCTAACCAAGGAGGGAAGCAGGCATTAAGGAATCAAAGGTAACTGGACACTCCACATTTGACTTCTGAGTTGGTGAGGATGGTGCTGTCTGTGGGACCAGGGAATGCAGGAAGGGGACGTAAGTGCACCTGGAGGTTCCCGACAGGGGCCAAGCCCTCTCCCCTCAGACAGCGCTCTCCCAGCTGCTGTGCCACTGGCCATGCAAACACATGAGCTCGGTTTCTCGGCTCCAGCTCACTTCCCCAACCTCCCCTGTCCCACAATGACACTGCCACCTTCTCCAGCTCACTTCCCCAACCTCCCCTGTCCCACAATGACACTGCCACCTTCGAGTCAGTCCTCTCTTTCCACCTACTAGAGACCCGTCACTTCCGTCCATTCCGTCTAGTACGCACTTCTTGGCTTAGCTTTTGAGGCCCTCGGGAAACACTGCTCCAGCGGATCACATTTCATTTCTCATCATTCTCTACCCTCCACGCAAATCAGGAGGATCTCTCCAACACAAACCAGATTTGTTCCCGGGTATCAGTTCCTTCAACTACAACACTCTCCATCCCTCCAAAACCTAACAGGCCATCAGAACTTAACCCATGTCCTCTCTGATTTCCTCCAGAGCCACTACCACCGTGTGTAGTGCTTACCTGTTTTGTAAGTTTCAAATGTGTGCTAATTATACAGCTTCAATAGAAGCTCATTAACCAACTGAAGTGAGGAAGGCGCTGATCTGGGTACTTCAGGTGATCAAAGACGAACAAAAACCTCTTCTGCCCTCAAATGCACAGAGCAGAGTCAACAGCATAACACTGACATCACCAAGTACAAGAGCACAACACTGAATTGCGAGTGTGCAGATGAGACCCCCCTGGCTCTGGGTGATGGGGAAAGCTTTATGGGGGAGATGATGCTTGCGACGGATCCTGAAAGGTGGACAGAATATTTTCATGTCGGAAAGAAGAGGGCTTTGCTGGTGAAAGGATGAAGAGAAGACACAGACAGAGCAACGGAAAAGGGCGAAGCTATTCACTTCCCGGGGGCAGGGACTCATCACACACATCTTAAAATCTTCATGGCATTCGGTACAGTAATTGTGCACATTCAGTGGGTACTTGCCGGGCTGAATTAGTTACACTGGATTTTAAGTGGTTTCCTTTAGCCCCTAAGTGAATAATGTGCTACAACTAGGCAGGGAGCTATAGCGTTCATAAGCCTGGGTTAAGTGGCAGGAATTTATGCCACTAACACCAAAATTGGAAGGGTAATTTAAAAATAGCTTCAATGGCTTTTCCCAGGCAGCCTCGTTCTATGTAAAGCAGCTGGTACAGAAGGACCCAGTCCCCGAATGCTCAGCTATTACCTGTGAAATAGTGGAAGATAAATACCCTCTTTTGCTTTAGTTTAGTAAAACTGACATTTGTAACCTTTTAAATAAATCACCAAAAAAAAGCCGTTCAGGACAACTGTCCTCTATTTAGAAGCCATTTTTACCACACATTAGTCTTGTGATAGCAATTAATATCATTCTTATATTATCTGGAATTTCAAGGAAAAACAATATTTCATCCTGCTAATGTAGACATAACCGAAGTTTCTAAGTGTCCTTTTTAATCTCCAGCCCCAAATTTCTAGGCTAAAAACTTCCGAATAAAACAGAAAATGCTAGAGGTGTCATCGAACAGTTACAGAAGCCGCCGCGTGACAACGCTCAGGATTCCCCTCCTGCGCACGCCAACAGCAGCCGGTTCTGGCCCGGCACTCACTGTCCCAAGGCGACATCGCGGTCCCCTGAATGTGAGCTGGGCAATGGAAAATGAAGCTCGCTCTCGCTCTGTAGATGTACGACTGAGAAAAGGAACTGGGGTCGTGAGGAACACAGGTCCCGGACAGAGCCACGCCTCACCGCTGGAGCTGAAGTCCACCGGCCCGATCCACTTGAAGGCGGGTTTACGGCCTCGCTCTTCGGTTACGTGCACTTTCTTGATCAGAGCCAAGCTGGTCAGAACGTTGGCAATGTCATACAGACGTCGTACCTTTGCTTGAAGACATAAAACACAACGGTCACCCTGCCTGTGACACCCTCACATGTTTCTTTATGTGACCAGTCACTTTTCTTGGCCACCGTGTAAACCTCAGGGGAAGCAGTGGGGAGGGATGACATGACCAATGGCTCTGTCAGGAAATCACCCAGGATTTATGTAGCTGATGTATCTGAAGACACCTCCGAAGGTCGGTGTGTCCTTCGTTCCCACAGCTTCACACCTTCACAAGACAAGCAGGGAGTGCCATGGCTGCGGAACACCCGAGGGAGGGAACAGGCTACAATTAGAGGCTTGTCGACGTGATTCTGACATGTGGCATGTCGAAAGCTCGCCCGAGTTTCTCCCAGCAGGAGCTTGTGGCACCAGCGCCACCAGGCAGCCGGGCTGTGGAAATGACAGGGATTCCCCAGGGCTTCCTGCAAGGCTGCACTCCTGCAGCGCTCAGTGCTCAAGATCAGGTACAACTGCGCTGCAGACAGGCAGTTCCCCCCCTAAAGCCTGGCTGCCGGTGGGGGGTGGGGGGGGCGGAGCACACAATCCCTGAGTCTTCAGAGGTTTGGGGAGACACACCTGCAGATGCACGGACTAGAGGACACATTCCGAAGTAGTGGTAACACATTAAACAGGCACCTCGATGCCCACAAAGTCATTTCTGCTTAAGAAATCAATTCACAGGTAGGAAACCCCATTTAGGGCTAAGGTCAAGCAAAGGAGCTTTGATTATCATCTAGAAACAGCATCACAGACGCAATTTTCTTCCCAATCATGGTAGAGCTAGATTTTATTTAGTCATTTCTCCCACAGGGTGGTTATAATTCCAACTGGAACAAACAAAAAGCTACAGTATGTCGAGCTCATGGCTTCCTAGGCGCTGAAAAGGCTACCAGCAGCCAAGGGCATCTGGCTCAGGACCCTGCTCGACAGGGAGGAAGACACACTGAGGAGGAGACTCAGAAGCGCTCTCCTTGGCGGCAACCGTATCCCACCACCCTCCCCTACTCGGTCACTCCTCCGGTTCTTACCTGTGGACAACTTTCATCTCCACCCATCAGGAGTAAGCAGGGGGCGAGGAAAAAAGGGGAAACAAGACTCAGACATTCTGTCTTGGAGGCAGCAAGACTAAAGAGAAATGGAAAGTGCCTGACACCCTCCCTGACCGGCACCTGGGGATGGCGTTCTGCCCCACGGTCCACTCCAGCGGCGGAGGACAGACGCTGGGAACTCCAGTGTGCGGCTAACTCACCTCTCAGAGCACCGGGAGCCTCAGGATGCAGGGAGGAGGGCTCGTCTCCAACAACTGATTCTCACGCGTTCACAGGCAGGAAACCTCCCCTGTGAGGTCCCACCTCTTCTGTGCCAGGTGGATTTGGGGGAAGATGCTTACTTTTAAATTTACTGTGGTCCGGCGCATCCTGGCTTCTTTCTATCAGTATTTTGGCAGCGACATCGAGAGTAACAATCTTGGTTTTAGAGACGAGGAACAGCATGACGAACTTCTGGCTCATGATTCTCAGGGACTTGTCTTTTCTGTTTGCAGATGCTACAAAGGGAACGAAACAAAGGCATCAGAAAAGATAACTCCCCACAGGAAAGACTGGACTTGCAGTTTGCCAAAACTAGCTATCTCTTCTCGTAGATGGAAAGATCACTTTTGTTGGAGAGAGAAGCCTTCTGGACACACATCACAAAAGATGGCTCATAAAGAAAGAAGACGGATTTTCTCACCGTTCACAAAATTTCAGGAGGCACAGACTGAAATGTGCCTGTTAAACCACTCTTACCGCTTTACGCAGACACTCGGTTGAATGGAACGCCTGAGTAGTTTTTCTAAGGCAGCTCTTTGCCAGGACTAATGTAGGAGGAAAGGCAGGGCAGCTCTCCCCTCAAACGTCAGCTCTCCCCTCAAAGGTGAGGACTCCACTTTAATTCTGTGCCCACCACACAAGCAGACTTCGTTTCATCGCAGTGCGCGCGATTGTGCCTCAGAGATACTGCCTTTTTTTTTTACAAGCTGAAGGCAAGAACCCTCCACCAGCAGGTGACGAGGTGTCTTATTGTGGGGGGCTGGATCCAAGCCCACAAGAGCTCTGAGGTCCGGACAGTAGATCTAGAATATACTGTGAACACAGCAGGTGCCCGCCTCTTCCATTTTTTTTCAGAGATAGGTGAAGAAATAAACTGCAAATGAATAGGAGTGTCTGAGACGTGTCGCTGGGGATGGCAGGCACACCATCCCCGACAGGTGGCTGTCTCCCTGGTTATTAAGATAAGAACCGGCTCATGGGGCGAAACAAAAACCCAGGAGGCAGTACATCGAATGAAAACCAGGCCCACTTTCCATTCCTATTTAACTTTGCAAGGGAGATTCGAGTGATACTTGCACTCAATCATCTCAGCAAAGGGGGAGCCAGGGAGAGGATGAAGATCAGTGGTTAAAACAGGAAGAAGGAAAATGAGTCGGGAAGGAAAGGCCAATGTAGATGTAAGTCAGAAAAATTCTGCATCAGACGAAAGCAGGGCTTGTCTAATCTCTGTAATCAACACGTGCGAACTCCAATATATAACTTGGAAAGAGGAATTCACTGTAACGATAACCTCTTTCAAAGTATGGTTTCGTTAAAGGCTCACAAACAGAAATCAGCATGGGGCTGTCAGTCTGAGATGGGCGCTCTGTTACGATCTACGGTCCGGACACCAAATACCGAACGAACTGCCACCAGACAGGTTTTCAGCGAGGCTGAGCGGGCAACCCAGGTGGGAGCCATCTGTCTCCCTCCCTTCAGTGGAGAGAATCAGAGGGCACCTCCTGCAGGGCTGTCAACCTGGCACCTTCCACCTCAGCAGTCTCTTCAGAAGAGACCCTCGCTGTCTCTGCTCTGACTCATGTGGTCACTGCGAACTCACAAGAGGGATAGTCGGGCTCAGAGAAATCCAGTAACTGTTGATCCTGGAGATCTGGATAGCCATCTTTTTTACGTTCTCCAAATTTACAGTCCATCAGGTCTGGCTCCTTCTGTTGGAGGTAGGCCATCTGCTCCTCGTATTTCTGCTCCTCCCCTAGTCTCTGGAGGTTCCTCAGGGTCTGCAGCAGGCTGTGCCGTCCATGCCAGCCATACTGATTCTTGGCCACCCGGCTGACCAGATGCAGTGACTCCAGCACATTTACAATGTCATAGATGCGTCTTCTTTCAACGCCTATTTGAAAACAGAAGCCAACCATCAGCGTGCACACATTTCTGAGTATACATTCCTCGAGAGCCTGGACCACGTCTGTGCACTGCTCTGCGTGGTGCCCAGTGGAATGTCCAGCAAGTGTGGATGTGCCACAAATTCATCCTGTAAGGATGCAAGGAACGGAAATTTTTTTTCTTTCCTTTTCTTGGGATCCAATCCCCAATAAAATACCGGATAAAACCTCCACCCAGAGATGGCCAATGTCCCATCTATATTACATATAGTAGTATATTGTTTCTTTACACCTGTTAGGAAAACCACATACACACTTCAGCACATTAAAATGGGTGGAGCTGAGCAACTCAGCTGCTAGTACGCCTGGTGGACACTTGATGAATGCTAAATGGTTGATTTCAACTTGTGTTCCTAACTATACAAACTATAAAATAAACTGTGTCCAAGAACTGATACCTCATTTGAACAATACTATCCTTTCCTGGAGTTTGAATGATATGAAAGAATTATCTTGTTAACTCTCTTAATGGTCCAACATGGAAAATATTATGTGTCCTAATTTATACTGGAAACTCAGGAGTCAAGAGCTGGGGCCCCTCACTCCCCTTCTCCAGTTGATGGAGGAGGCTACAGCCAGGGCTGGAACAACATCTGAGTATCTTCTGGTCCCCCACGGCTCCTGACAACCCTCCCTGTGTTCTCATTCATCACATCCTGGTGAAGCAGAGACGTCATGCATAGTACAGACGGACCATCAAGTTCATCTACTCCCCACCGCCTTGCCCAACTCGCCCCAAATAGCTAGGATTATGAACTGACTATTACATTTACCAAAAAAGATTTCTGGTGGCTAGCATGGGGTTGGACTGCTGGATTTGAATCCGTGCTGTCCCTTACAATCGGGTGATCCTGGGAACTCACTTCCCCTGCCTGTGCTTTAGTACTTATCTCATAAGGTGAGGAGGGCTATATGAGACCACAAACATAAAGGGTCTCCAGGAGATGTTTACTTTGTCTACTGTTTGGCACTGGGGACACCTGAGGTCACTGCTAGCCTAAAAAGATTGGTAGCAACCGATTTAAAAAATCTCCTGTCCGTGATTCATACTGTTGTACAACGGGTCCTTGGGCTTTGGAACCCACTGGCCCGTTTGCTCTCGACTAAGCATCCACAACAGAAGCCTCTGGGCATCTCCTAGAAAAGCAGCCCAGCTGCAAAGATTCCCTCTTTCTGTTTCCTTGCCAGGAGCTATTATATAATCAGGGCAGACTCAGTGAACGTAGCTTTTGGCCCTTCAAAAATTTAACAGGAGAAATAGACCAAATTACAAAGGGAAGCCCGGAGCCGAGAGGAAGTTCTGTCACATGCATGAGGAGGCATTGCACAGTCAGTCAGAACACGTCAGCTCACGTCCCTGAAGGCTCTTCCCGTCCGAAGCTCCGGCTTGGTGCCTGATGTCTGCTGGGAGGTTGTGGCAGCAGCCTCTCGTCCAGACCACCTGGTTCCTTGTCCGGTCTGCTTTCACATGTTAACACATCTTGTTCACAGTGCAACATTCTACAAACCTTCCCGTTAGAAATGTCATGTGAATGCAACTGAGACACCCCAGGGCCGGCCATATGGCCAGCTGTTTTGTTGTTTGGTATCAGATTCAAGTTGTTAAGTCTCCATCTAGTGGCTAGACATCCCAAGGAGGGAAAATAAAGGAAGATTCCGATCGCTTGGAGAGTAAGATGGTATTTAATGTGCCCACTAGGTGTTCAGCAGGCGATGCTGGTAAAAGCGCGGGCAGCTGCTGGCCTGCTGGCTCACTCGCCCTTTCCCCCGGGACGGAATTTAGTGTCCACTGGCTGGTGCACCGCAAGGTCCCATCTCGCAGGTCTCAAGACATGCAGGTTACTCTGGGCTTGCCCTGCCCGGAAGGCTTTGCCTGGCACTCAGCCACCTTTTCCTTCTCTACCAAGACAACCCTATTAATCCTATTTGTGGCATCAGTTATGCCCTCAAGGATGTTCAGTTCCTGCCAGGCTTCCCCCAGTCCCCCGTGGAGCTTACCAAGAACCTCTCAGCCCCACCTAGTTGCTTAGGCTGTGCTACTTTCCGTGTATAAAGTCACTCCCAGCTCTTTAACCTCTTACCCATACTATCCATGTCAATTCACACGGGACCAGAATCTTGGAAACTGCAATCTGAACGCTCTGCACATCCTTGGTTAAAATATGGTCTTATAGCTTGTGACCTGGGAGGTAGCAGGGAGTTTAGACTCAACCCGAAGAGATGGTCACCACTGAAATCATTTCCAGGGAGGGACCTCATTTTCGACCTTACATGAAGAGAGATGGCAAGTTCATTTGGCAGGTCTGGGTAACGTCAGGCATCAGGGAGCTGCTGCAAACATCTCTGGGGTTCTGTCTTAACATGGGGACCTGCAGAATGACCCGCAGCTCACGAGTAGACATCTGTCCTGGAACATGGCTTCTCGACATCTAATCTTTCATCCTCTGCATTGACATCAGTGCAAGGTCCTGGCTTCATGAACCCCAGTGAGACACGCACCGACTTGCTGTTTTACCCTCACCCTCTGGAAGACTAGTTTCCAGGACGCTGGACCTCGGATGGATCTGCACCAAGCCTCTACCCAGCTGGCCACGTTCCCCCTCTGGTCCCACTGCCACCAGTGCCAAATACTGCCTACTCCTGGGTTTCAAAACGGCTCCCCAGTCAAAGCACTGCACCTCCCTTCCCAATTGCAGAGGCTGAAAGGACCGGTTCCGAGGGGCACGCATCTCGTAAGAGGTGAGTGAAAACCTCCGTGTAACACAGCAGCCACCCATGCCAGACCCGAGTGCGGCACATTACTGACGTTCTCGCAGCCTGGCTGAGTTTCTGCCCGGCGGGCGCTGTGGTCCCTGTGAGAAAAGGTTAACTTTTGAAAGCTCTCATAGCTGGGCTTCAAATCCAGTCCTGTCTGACCCAAAGCCAAGCTTGTAGTGTTCCCATCACAACCCAGTGCCTCCTCATTATTTCAGTTTCTGGGAAACACAATCTTCTGAGCCACCAGTTGGAATAATTCAGATTGACAATCATCGACTGGCACATATTTCTCTGGGCTCTGAGAAGAAAGAGAACTAATACATAAACTAAAACTGTCTTCTATCAAAATTACGTATGTAAAACCTCATTTTTTAAGAGACACTGCACACCTTCAAATCTTGGTGATTTCTGCTTATTTAATGATTGTCGACAATGTTCATCCTGAAACCCACTGTGATGCATGTCCACTAGGGGTCTCTGTTCGAAAGCTGCTGTGCTTATTTATAGCACACACACCACTGCACATCCACCCCACGCGAACACGCGTATTCCTCTTTGTTATAAGGGTTAGCTGTCTGAATTCTGTCCAGATGTGCTTTTTCTAGTCTGGCAGGCTTGCTGTGAATAACTGCACAGCACAGGGCTTCAAACATCATGCTCTTGCTCTCTACTCTCGCTTTGTAATAGAAATACCACCAGCTCTGAACCCTTAGAAGCATTATTAAAAATAGACCACAGGCTATTTCAAAACATTTTTCGAGTCTGTCTGCAATAAGATGAAATTAAAATATGAGCTAGGACTTTGTAATGTGAGTCTTGTAAAAGTATTTTTTAAGGTTAAAAACAACAACACATTTTTGTTTGCCCCTCAGGCCTAGAAGCTCCCTGGTATCCTCCACATAATGATCACGGCAGAAAAAGGCCCACCTGCCCGCGTCCCCACTGTTTCGGAGGGCCTGCTCTTTCCTTAATAAACGAGGCAATCGGAAGCCCAAAGTCTGCCTGAGGAAACTGGTTTCCCTCTATGACTGGAGACAGACCTCCAGGTCACCTGCCCATACACACCAAGGCTGAGAGCAACTTCATCCAGGGAGATGGTGGTTTTCTCAGTCGACATGGGGTAACTTGGATAGCGAGCTAGAAACTTCTGGCACAGGAGTCCTAAACTCTTCTGTTTTCTGCTTGGCCTTCGCTTCTCAAATTTGTCCACAGCACTGTCCCCAACAACACGAAGCTACAGAGGGCAGACAGAAGGGAGGGTGGATGGCACGGTTAACATCCTAATAGAGAAATCGCCATGGCAGCACTGGCAAGTTGGGGGGTACATCCTAATCTGTACTACCTTAGATTCCAAAATACATTTCCTGAACTCATTTTTTTTTTAGCATTGTACCTCTGGACTGTGTTTTGTTGTGTTAATCCTCACCCGAGGATATTTTTCCATTGATTTTTAGAGAAAGTGGGAGGGAGGGAGGGAGGGAGGGAGGAACATCGTGCCCTTGACTGGGACGTGAACCCACGACCCTTCTGTCCTAGGGCCGAGCCTTTAACCACTGAGCCAAACCAGCCACAGCTAGACTAATGTTTTTCTCCTTTGCAATTTGAGGCCTGGTTAAAAGCTTAAACAGTGAACGGTGCAGTCTCTTATAGGTTGCTATACTCATGCTGACAGGGTGCTGGGTGGACCATAGATCAGCATGACTAGGAGTTTGTTAGGGATGCAGAATCCCAGGCCTCATCCCAGACCATTAATCAGAATCTGTCTTTTCGTAATATCCCGGGTGATTTCTGTTGACATAAAATTTAAGATACATGGCCTCCACTGTGTCATTAAACTGTTTTACATGTTTCCAAATGACCAAGGGTTGACGGAACCGAACAAGAGCAGCTAAATCTTATTCTTCCTTGTTCTTTCTTATTGCAAGCACACAAAGCCAGCCAGTGTCCTTGTCTCATCAACCCACATGTGAAGAAGGCTGAATTCAATCCCAAGACAGTAAAATGAATTCATTTTTCAATGAACATAGTCAAGGAGAAAAGCAATATGATGATCTCAATAGCTTCAGAAACAACTTTTAATACATTTAACACCCATTCATGATTTTCAAAAATGCCCCTAGAAAACCAGGACTGGAGAACTTTGATAAAGTGCATCTATAAAAATCCAACTGAAACCATCTGTTTTAAAGAGAAAACCATGGAAGCAGTCCCCTTAGAGATCAGGAGAATGATACGATGCTCCTCTTCCACATCAGTGGAGATCTATCCAGTGCAAGAGAACAAGAAAAAGAAACCGAGGCACAGGAATTGGAAAGGAATAAATAAAACTTTCATTCTGCAGGACACATGACTGTTTACACAAAAAACTTAAGACTGACAAATTATTAAAAACGGTAAGAGGATTTAGCAAGGGAGCTGAAAAGACAAGATTCTGTTTTAAAAAGTTAGCTGCAGCCCTGGCCGGTTTGGCTCAGCGGTTGGAGCGTCGGCCTGCGGTACAGAGAGTCCCGGGTTCGGTTCCCGCTAAGGGCACGTACCTCGGTTGCAGTTTGTCCCCGGCCCTGGTTGGTCATGTGGGTGGCAGCCACTCGATGTGTCCCCTCACATCGATGTTTCTCCCTCTCTCTCTTCCTCTCTCTCCCTCCCGCTCTGTCTGAACAAAAAATGGAAAAATGTCCTCGGGTGAGGATAAAAAAAAAAAAAAAAGTTAGCTGCATTACTATACAATAGTAACAGAAAATGGATGAAAAAGATATGACGTCTACTAGCAAAAAGAATGATAAGGTTTTTAGGAACAAATCTAGCAACTATTTGCATAAAATATCAAAATTGATATCTTAAAGAAAATAGACTTAATATTTAGAGAAACATATACTCATGGGTAGGAGGACTTAGTGCCATAAACAGATTAATTCTCAAAGTAATCCACATGCAATGCAATTATAATTAAAATCCAATCTGAAGTACATTTGGAAGAAAAAAGGGCAAAGCATAGAGCCCACAAACTCTGAAGGTAAATAAATTGAGGTTCTTCTTCAAAAGATATGAAGGCTTATTACAGTGTGGTATTGGTGTAGGGAGGGACAAATTGGCCAATGGAAGAGGAAAGACCCCAGAAACAGACGCACACACAAATGAAACTTTGACACATGACAGAGGTGGCACTGCCAACTCCAGGGAGGAGGAAGAACTGAATAAATGATACAAGGACAATTGATTATTTGGAGCAACTCAAGGAGAAAAAAGACAGGCACCAATTTGCAATGTAACACTGATAAAGGTTTAGTTTCACGACTATACAATAAACCCTACAAATCAATAAAAATCAGCAAAGGACATGAACAGGTATTTCACAGAAGAAGAAAAAACATAGTGGCTAGTAAAGATATGGAAAAAAGCTTAATCTCAAGGAAAAAGCCAATGAATACCACAATAATATATCATTATACACCCACTAGATTGGTAGAAATAAATAAATTTGAGAATTTCAAGTGTCAGAGAGGGTGTGATCAATATACGTTTATACATTACTGGTGGAAGCAAACAGCTCTTGGGAAAACAATCAGGCATTATCTTGTGAGTATCTGAACATCCAGCAACTTAGTAATTGCACTGTGAGGTATACACCTTAGGATAGTAGTTCTCAAACTGTGTGGTCACAGGATTCCTTTATAGTCTTAAAAATTCCTGAGGGATCTCTTTTTAAAAATTGGTTCTTTATAACCTTTTGATAGAATAGTTGGTCATATCAAATACACTTATCAGGTAAGTAATGTCTTTAATACCCATAACTCTACCTCCCAACCAACCCCCAAACTAGAACAATACTATTAATTTACATTTGCCTACCCCACAGAGTAAACCCTCTCCTGAATTTGTATTTATCGTTTCCTTGCCATTTTAAAATCACTCGATCATGTACACATGTATTCCTATATAATTGCTTAGGCTTGTTTTGCTAGTTTGGGTTTTAGTCTTCTGGGACTTGCTTTCTTCAATCTACACACAAGAGGTCCTCACCTCGAATAACATTTAATTGAACATCATTCTGCTATAATGTAAGCTCTGTTTATATCAATTAACCTGTGGTAAAATTGGTCTGTTTGCTTTTTTTACGCCATTTTGCTTCAAGTCACAGAACATATTAACAAATTTAAGTGAGGACTGACTGTACATCCTGAGATTCATTCAGGTTCTTGCAGGTATCTGCAGTTCTCTCCTTTTCACTGTCGTATGAGAATCCACTGCATAAATAAAACACAATTTACTTATCTATTTCCTTTTTTGTAACAATTTGGGTCATTTCCCAAATTGGGTTAATAGGAACGATACTGCTACGTTATTTTTGTTGCTGTCCCCTGGTGTACAGGCACAGGAGTTTCTCTGGGGACCTGGTTCTCAATGTGTGATCTGACTTGTATTGTTAGTTTTACCATGGCAATAAAGCGCATGGCAGATTCGCTTCATTTTGGTCTATACATTTCCAGTTGTAATTTGGGGCATCCTTTTCTCTTCTCTAGTCCCAATTTATTCATTTTGGTCATTTTTTTTAAATATATATTTTTTCTTTATTGCTTTTAGAGAGAGAGGAAGGAACAGGGAGAGAGAGATAGAAACATGGATAAGAGAGAACATCGATTTGCCACCTCCTGCACGCCCCCCCCAGTGGAGATTTCGCCCACAACCTGGGCATGTGCCCTGACTGGAAATCAAACTAGTGACCTCCTGGTGCATGGGTCGATGCTCAATTACTGAGCCACACCAGCCGGGTCATTTTGGTAACTTTTATAGATTAAAAAAATCCACTAAAATAAAGAAAAATGGGAGTGAAATAACATTCCAATCTGTGAGTAATTTTTCTTAGCAAATCTGGGAAAAAGTTTGATGGGAGAGAGAAAATTACTGACCACTGATTTTTTTTTTTTTTTATACTTTTTTTTTTTTTTATCCTCACCCGAGGACATTTTTCCATTTTTTGTACAGATAGAGTGGGAGGGAGAGAGAGGAAGAGACAGAGAGAGAGAGAAACATCGACGTGAAAGGGACACATCGAGTGGCTGCCACCACACGACCAACCAGGGCCGGGGACCAACTGCAACCGAAGTACGTGCCCTTAGCGGGAACCGAACCCGGGTCTCTCCGGACCGCAGGCCGATGCTCTAACCGCTGAGCCAAACTGGCCAGGGCTTTTTTTTTTTTTTTTAAAGTACAGATATGCTGCTTATTCAGATAGGGCTCTGGTTTGCCATAGATGTGTAATTTAAAGATGATATTAAGTTTAATACTGCTTTTGGCTCAATAGTCGCTGAAAAATGGAGAATTCTATGCCTTTTTAAAATAATCAAGTTAAAATTTAAATTCCACAAAGCCCTCGGGAGCACAGCCTGCTTACCTGCAGAGAGCCTGTGAACGCTTCGTCCTTGTTCTCAATGGGTCTGAACAGCCCCTTCCTCTTCTCCCAGTCTCTTATGTCTGGGCTGGCAGCACTGATGAGCATCTTCAGGTTCGCTGTGGGCGTCCATGGTTCTGTCTGCTGTCTGTCGACAAGCTTAACTGGAGTAATGGGATTTCTTTCTGGAGTGAAGATTTTTTGCTTTGATAAGTCAATTGGTTCATTTTTTATTGGAGTCTTCGGGGCCATCCTTGATCGATCAACAAAAATATTTTCCTATTTAAAAAAAAAGAGACCTTTTAGCAAGAATGAGAGAGGTCAGCTATCAGCTAAGAGAACAGTGAGTTCCCACCATGAAAATACAAACAGACCATATGTTCAGGGCTGAAAAATATTAGGATGGGCCTAATGAAAACAGACAGAAGGATTCATGGGACTCGAGGAGAGGCTCCAATGAGGAACTGATGATAAACTGCTGCTCCTTTTACGCACATTTTTCATGGCATCTCTGTTGAAGTCATGAGTGTGTCTGTCACTGTAATAGTTGGGGATGAGAAGGGTAAAGGTGAGTTGAGTCCATATGCTCCTCAGAGCCACATTTTTTAAACACTGTAAGTTTGCATTCACCAGCAAAGAGAAATTATGCTTTTGTAGTTCAGTGCTCACCAGCATGAATACAGCAATTAGCAGGAGCAATCAATGAAAGTGCATCCAACAAAATGCCACATTTCAAGCAAACTTGGAGAACTATCTAATGCTATTCCCCCAAAGCAGTTCTTCTCAAACCACCCATGGCGAAGGACCAGGGTTTTATTTTTTAATATTTCTTAACTGATTTTTTTAGAGAGAAAAGAAGGGAGAGAAAGACAGAAACATCGATGTGAGAGAGAACACTGATTGGCTGCCTCCTGCACCACCCCCACTGGGCCTGCAACCTGGGCATGTGCCCTGACCAGGAATCAACCCCGGGACCTCTCAGTCCATGGGACAACGCTCAATCCCCGGAGCCATGCCGGCCTGGTAAGGACCAGGGTTTCACATCTGCTAACTCCTGAATACTGATATGTGGTCTTACTTCACAGGACTCATATGCAACCCCTCTCCATCTGCCTCTCCACTCGAGTTTGCCAATTGAACTGACCTACAGTCTCAACAGGAAGAGACCACTGATCACAGGCTTGGATGTCATGGAGGTGATATTTAGTTGTTACAGAGGTTTCTAAGTGCTTAACTCTCAAGTTCTGTCCTTAATTTTTCCCAGTTTGGTAATAGTTTATGGAGTAGAACCTACCCTCAGATCACACTTGGAGTAGACTGTCTTAATTATATGAAAAGATTAATGATAGATCCATTATGTCCATTAGTCCATCGTAAGAAAGAACTGAGTATAGAGAATCCAAATTTGGAACTACCAAGCAATTATAAAACAGCTTTCTTTCCCCTAAAACCAGTTTTTGGCACTCAGAAACAGAAAGATTTGGTTCTTACAGCAGAATGCACCTCCAGGCAACAGGTCTTACATAAGTGTGAGGGTGGGTGAGGTGAGTATTTGTCACTGACCCTCCTGTACACGGGTCACTGCGTAGCTCCTGCATGCTTGGATTCTGGCTGAACAGTGGTGTAGAAACAGTGCGTCTTAAAAATGAACGTGTGGCCCTGGCCAGTTTGGCTCAGCGGTTAGAGCGTCGGCCTGCGGTCCGGAGAGACCCGGGTTCGGTTCCCGCTAAGGGCACGTACTTCGGTTGCAGTTTGTCCCCGGCCCTGGTTGCTCGTGTGGGTGGCAGCCACTCGATGTGTCCCTTCACGTCGATGTTTCTCACTCTCTCTCCCTTCCTCTCTCTCCCTCCCATTCTATCTGTACAAAAAATGGAAAAATATCCTCGGGTGAGGATAAAAAAAAACAAAACAAAAATGAACGTGTGAAGAGGGGGAAGACTGGGAGGAACTGGAATATGTATTAGCATGCCAAATCTTGTTCCTTGGATTAGCAGAAGTTACAGCCAGCCATGGCAGTCCTCCTATAACAGGAAGGGAGGGGGTGGGGATGGGAGTGTGGGCTTCTCAGGCCACAGCAGCAGTGAGCATCCAGCCTGGGGCGAGGCATCTACTGACATCTCTTAACAAGTTCCTACAAGTGTGCTATTCTGATGAAGTCGTCTGGAAGGGCACCCTCCAGGGAAAGTGTTGAGTGTTTCCTACATGCCACACCCAGACCTTACATATATTAACGCCTCACCTAATCCTGTTACCTAGGTACTGTTATTTTTCCAGTCTACAGCTGCAGAAACCGAGGCACACCAAGGTGAAATAACTTGCTCGAGGTTACATACAACCTCATTCTGTATAAAAGTAACTGGTATGCCCTGGCCAGTATGGCTCAGTGATTAAAGTGTCAGCCATTGGATCAAAGAGTCTCGGTTTGATTCTGGTCAAGGGCACGTACCTCGATTGTGGTTTGGTCCCCGGCCCTGGTCAGGGTCGTAGTTTGGTCCCCAGCCCTGGTCAGGATCGTGCGGGACGTGGCCAATCGATGTGCCTCTGTCACATCGATGTTTGCCCCCCTCCCACACTCTATCTGAGGATAGATGGAAAAGTATCCTCAGGTGAGGATTAAAAAAAAAAAGTAACTAGTGTGCAAGAAAGAGCTGAACGCAGGAGTTTCTGAAATTCTGCATCTAGAAATAAGCTTGTCCTGGGTGCCTGTTGGGAGGAGGCTACCTTTTCTCAGCTGCATACAGCAGCCAGCAGGCGCCAGGAGGATGAGGCAGAGGCAGAAAGGGGACGCAGTTCTGCTGGCCGGCGCCAGGGCCAGCTACCAGCAGTGGGAGGGAGGGAGTTCCTTCTCCTCACTGGGCTTTGATGCTCTCAACTGAAAATGAAGTTCATAAAATACCAGCCTCAAAGGTTATGAGAATAGTTCCTGGCAGATAGTGGGCATGCAATAAAACTTAGCTAATATCTTTTCCCCTCTTTCCCATCTTTATTACCACTCATTCTGACACTCAGAGCTAATCTATTTAACTTCCTGGGTGTATGTCTTGTCTCATTAATGAGACCGCACTTCCGGAGGTCAGGCAGTAAGTTCCACATGTCTCATTCCTCACAGTGTGTGGCACAATGCCTTGCCCCGCACAGATGCACAGAGAACACCGTGCCTTGATTATCTGGTTATTCAAAAAGGCATCCCTGCAGTAGATGGTGTGGCCCAGTCTTGCTGAGGCAGACAGAGATTCACCGTCCTTCTCTATCTTCAGACAGAGATTCACTCTCCTTCTCTATCTTCCGTGGTACCTGAAGCCACAGGAACAATGCGTTCCTCCTACTTTTTCTCTACTGAGAAGCAATCAGTTAGATAATTTACTCCAACACTTCGATATATTTTCACTACAGTTTAAGTATTACAGATGCACCTCGACTTATGAAGTTACGTCCTGACAAACCATTCATAAGTTGAAAATATGGAAAGTTGAAAGTGCATTTACTACGGTCGTCCTTGGCCACTTCACGCTTCGACTTTCGCGGCTTCACTCTATCGAGGTTTTTTTCAAATATATTCATTAAAAAGTTGACTGAGACAGTGAAAATGATACAGTGTGCGCTCGGTTGTCTGAGTCAAATTATACACTCCTGTATTACAATTAAAATTACTGTACATATGGACTGTAGGCCTATGCATTCGAGCACCCCAGGAATCCTTCAACGCCAGGTGCAACTGCTAGAGTCTGGAACAGATTAACCGCGATAAATGAGGGACGACTGTACAACTAACCTACTGACAATCATAGCTTAGCCTACCCCACCCCAATGTGCTCTCCCCATGGAAAGTCGAGCAGCACCTGCAACTGCCCTCCTCTTCTCACCAGAAACAGAAGACCCAGATGGATGTTTTGTAGACACGATGGAATGCGAAAAAATGAAACACAATATCCAAAAATACTGGCAACACAGTACACTGTAGAGTACGAGCTGCTCACTCTGATCCGTGGATGACTGGGAGCTGCAGCTCCCTGCTGCTGCCCAGCATCATGGAGTATCTATCATACTGTGTAATGCTAGCCTGGGAAAAGAGCAAATTCATTTTTTTTAAAAAAATCCTCAACTAAGGATATTTTTCCATTTATCTTCAGATACAGTGGGAAGGGCAGAGAGACAGACAGAAAGAAACATCAACATGAGAGAGACACATCGATTGGTTGCCTCCTGCACAACCCCGACCAGGGCAGGGGCAATCTGCAACCGAGGTATGTGCCCTTGGCCGAAATCGAACCCACAACTCTGGTCTGCTGGCCAATGCTCTAACCGCTGAGCCAAGCTGGCCAAGGCTGTTTCTTCTTGATACTGAATGAACTGTTCATTCTGTCTGGGACCAAGTTTCCTGATCCATAAAATAAGGAGTTCAGACTGCAGTATCTCCATGGCTTTCCAGCAAGGCTGCCCAGCTGTGTGGTGGACACTGGGATGCAACCAGACCACCTCAGTAGGAATGATTCAGTCCCCCAGCTGCTGGAGGAATGCCAACAGGAAGCCCTCAAGTGGAATGCCTTGGCTGCAGAGAGTTGAAGCATCTGGGATCACAATTCTCCCCGGGGGGCCTGATATGTACAAGCCAGGCCCCTTGCCCTACTCAGGACTACTCTGAGGGGTCATCCCAGACCTCCCCACAGGCTACACTCAGACTTCCATTGAAACTGCTGCAGACCTGCCTCTTCCTCTGTCCATTTCTGCTGCCTTCTCTTCCCTTCCCCAGGCACTGATGCCCAGAACACTCCCTATAAACCTCCTGCACAGTAAGCTCCGTGTCACATCTGCTTGTCAGGAAATCAAAGCTGCAACACCCTGGAAATCACTTCCTCCCTTAGACAGAGCCTGGAGTAAGTAACCCATGACAGTTTTCTAGTTTTCCTATGTGAATGGCTTACTTGCCATAGAGTTATTGTGAGGATCAGATTACATAATGAAGGTGAATGGTTTGTAACCTGTGAAATGCTAACCCAATGTTCATCACTCTCAGCCGAACCCGCATTAAGACCATGCTGAATGCTGCCACGGAAAGGAGTGGGTAGTTAACCGATCTTGGTTTCTCTCTTGCTTCTGTTTCGGCTACAGCTTTGATCACGTTACCTCAAATAAAATAGTTGTCAGCCTTGTCAAGGCCTTCGGTAATGTCATGCCAACTTCTTTTTTTTTTTAATTTTTGTTTTTAATCCTCACCCGAGGATATTTTGCATTTATCTTCAGACAGAGTGGAAAGGAGAGAGAGAGAGAGAGAAACATTGATGTGAGAAAGACACATCGATTGGGTGCCACCAGCACGACCCCATCCAGGACTGGGGATGAACCGCAACCGAGGTACGAGCCCTTGGCTGGAATCGAACCCGGGTCCGCAGTCACGCCAACCTCTTTTCCAGCTCCACCTCATGCAGATTGCACAGTCTGCCCTGACAGTCCCCTTGCTTTTCTTCAACCTGCCCTGCACGTCATCACATCTGCACTGCTGCTCACACTGTCACTTTGTCTCTAGTGCCATCGGCGGAGCTGTGCCTGTTGAAACTCTACCTATTGTTTAAGCCTCACTGCGAAGACTACCCGTTAGGAAGTTCCCCTGGCTTCTGACTAACAATTCTCTTTCCCTTCAGAGCACTTTCTAGAATGAGTAATCCACATTGAAGGCTATCCCTGCCCATATCCCAGGTGTTCCTCTAATTATCAGTGTGTTCTGATCCACTGCTTCTCAGTGAGGTCACCTTCCAGGTGCCAAACCAATGGCAGAATACCTCACCCCACATCACTGCAATGGTTAAAACTGCTGACTGTTCCTTGCTCTATAAAACTGGCAGGCCTTCTGAGACTGCGGTTTTTCTCTGTTGGTTCAGTTCTCTTCCTACTTCTCTGTTCCCTCTTAGTCTCCTTCACTAGTTCCTTTTTCCACTCTTTCAGACCTCAGTCCGCTGCTTGCCTCTCTGCACCACTGTACACGGTTTTAAAACCAACCTGTGTGTTGATAATTCTCAAGTTTGTGTTTGGCTAGCACCTTCCATGAATTCCAAAGTCAGGCAACCAGCTGCCTTCTGCACATATTTATTTATCTGTAATCACACAGGTACAGCTATATTTCAAATTGAACTCAACTTCTTTATTAACCACTCCCAAGAGAGATGAATGACCTTCAAAAAACCCTGTGCTCACTAAGTCTAGGTGTTGTCCCCAAATGTACCATTCACTTCTACGTTTTACTGACTGATGGATTTTAGACAGGGAGAGGGAGAGGGAAGAAGGGGAAGAGAGGGAGAGAGAAACATTGATTTATTAGTCCACTTATTTATGCATTCATTGGTTGCTGCTTTTTTTTTTTTTTAATCCTCACCTGAGGGTATTTTCCTCAGATAGAGTGGGAGGGAGGGAGGGAGAGAGAGAGAAAAATGTCAATGTGAGAGAGATACATCGACTGGTTGCCTCCTGTATGACCCCGACCAGGACCGGGATGAACTGCACCCGAGGTACATGCCTTTGACCAGAATCGAACCACAACTCATTGGTTCACCGGCTGATGCTCTAACTGCTAAGCCAAACTGGCCAGGGCAATTGGTTGCTTCTTGTATGTGCCCTGACCAGCAATCGAACCCACAACCTTGGCACATCGGGACGTCACTCCAACCAACTGAGCTACCCGGCCAGGGCCTCATTTCTACTCTTTACCAGGTCCTTTCCTCTCTACTTGCCTAAGTCTTAGTCTTCATTCCTTCAAGCCCTAACTCAGATGTTAACTCCTTCACAAAGCCCTCCCAACAGCTCATTCCGCACTGCTCATCTCTTTGTCCCAAATCATCCATTCTTTGTCATGCCTAAATGCACTGTAAACAACTTAGGAGAGTTGTTTGTTATCCCACAACTGGGCACGGTAAATTTGGGTAATCAAGTTGAAAACTTCTTTCTGTTTTCCATGAGCAGTACGAAGATGCATGGACAACACAGAACTTGTAAGAGTTCTTGACCAGTCAAGAAAGATTAATGCTCTATATGCTAACTGGTGCACAGGACACTGGAGCAAGCACCCCTCAGAGGGCTTTAAGGAACAACTCGTCCCCACGAGTCTGTGGCCATGTGGAATCTCTTGAACATTTCTTAAATGCCCACATCTTATGTTATTTCTCCTGCCTAAAATGTCCCTCTCACTCACTCTTCTCTTCTTGTAGGTTGAACATCCTCAACCCTAATGCTGTCTCCTCTGAAGCCTTCCAAATCTCCCTAGACTCCCTATGAATTTATTTCTTCCTCCTCTGTTCCATGGGGGCCATTGTATTCTCACTTCTATTACAGCATTTATCAAATCACAGTCCAGTTGGTTAGTTTTACATCTGAGTCCCTGAGAGTCTCTCAGGTAACTGAGGGCAGCACCCACATCATATTCATCTTTGGGTTGTCAGTTTGAGCACAGTGTGAACAATATGTGTTGCTGAGTGCTTACCAAAAACCCAAAAGGGGGGGGGGTGCTATTTATTAGCTGTAATTTATGGAAGAAAGAAACAGGCTTAATGAGGTTAGGAGACTTATTAAACCAATGTCCCCCTAGCACCTTTGACATGCATATTTGTTGAAAGACTGAATAAATATACTTGTTCAACGTGACATAGCTAATAAAAGGCAGAGCAGAAACTCAAACCCAGATCTGACTCCAAATCCCATGTTTGCATTATCCCTAGAAACGATTCCCAGCAACAGGAAAAGACACAAAGCCCCTCGGAGTATCTAGGAAGAAGCACTCTGTTCTTATCCTGTGCCTTCTCTTTGAGAGGTGAAATAATTCCTGCTCAGACATTCCATTTCAAACATTTTAACCACCTTCCCAATCTCTCGAATCACTTGAGTTTTTTCCATATCCATTAGAATGTGAAAGCTCAACTGGACATAGACTCATTGATGCTAACTAGAGTAGAAGTTGAAGGCACTTGATTAGGAGTCATTGACCCAGAAGGAAAAAAGGGTACACTGACTTAGGCTTTATATAAATGTATACATATTTTTTTAAGGCTATCACATCCAAATGATAAAAGATAACAAAGTTTTGCTCTGAAACTCCAAAAATCTGAAAATATAAAGTCTGGGCATTTCCGCCCTCATATAGCTTAGGTAATTTAAAAAAAATTCCTCTTTAAAACAATAACGCTTTGGTACACTTCTTTTCCTAACAAAAATAAATCGAATGCTAGGGGGAAAGAAAACCCTACATGGAAGAGTATACAATTTCACACCTATCCAAAATTAATGGCTGTCAAATATTCTTCAGAGGACCATACAACAGGTTCTTTGCAACCAGGTAGTTTCACTGTTGATGCTGGTCTAAAATTTAGACCAGGACCCTAGAGAAGTTCAATGCTCAAGGAAATTGCCATGCTCAGACTTATATTCATAGTTTCTACATCCAGGTTTATTATATCTATTTGCCTTTGCCTAACAATGCTTAAATATTTGCTACTAACAAGCTATTACAGCTTTTCAGTAGGGCACTTTTCAGCATAACTGTGCTGACATGAGTACAGGGACAGTTTAGATATTGCTATGGCCAGTTTACTTGGTAATGTTTCTTGAAGACACCACCATGGTCTTACAAATCACAGAGGTGCAAAAAAGGAGTAATGACTCTGCAAAACCAGACCAGCAGCAGCACTGTAAAATACTCATATGTTGGTGTATTCAGTCACTTATCTCCCTATATGGGTGAACGGAACAGCCTCTAGGAGCTGATTAATGGCTATGAAGAACATTTCACAGTACTTTAATATTCCAGCATTTATAGCAAAGAGTCTATTTCCCTGGGTACTGAGGCTTAACATTGCTGCACAGCGTTAGCTAATTACAATTTTGACAACTACAAGTATTAAAACTTTTGACTGAGGTGTCTAGCACATCTTTGATGGGTATGAACTAGTTCCAACACTACCTCTAATCTAGCCTCTTTCCACTGCACAGTAACTGAGAAACTCAGTTATTAATGGTCTGGATGCCTATATTTCTATAATGTTCATCATAATCATTAGGTTTACAAAACAAATAAATACAAGTGGCACACTGAAACATTTAATTGAATTAGACATCACCATCCTAAGTATGTTCGACCTCAGTGCACTTACCTTTTGTGCGTTTTCCCCATCGTCAGCTACAAAATCACTTAGTCTGGGCTGCCTGGGGTTGATCAGGTCTTTTAGTGTTAAACAATTTACTTCCATCTGTAATACACAATTACATTAGAAATGATTTTACAATTAGATGCTTTCTCCTCCAACAAAAATGAACATGAACTTCCCCTCCCTAAACTCATCCTGGGAATTTCCAGGAGCGTAGACACCCTCCACTCTCCAAAACGCGCAGGAACGAATACAAACAGCCACTAATTACGGAAAACTTGGGAAGGAAAAAAAAATCAACAAAAATAGTAAGTTTTTATGAAAAGCAACAGAACAAAATAAAGTTACCAAGTCAGGAAGGTATAGGGCAAATCTGTCAGAAAGTACAGGGTCTCCTAAGGTCAGTTAATTTTGGCGCAAAGAACTGGGAGGAATTCGGCTTTAACGAGGTTTGAATCCGAGAAGGAAACCTGATCGCTAGATCAAATCCATCCAGGGCTTAGCGCAGCTCCTTTCTAGGCTCCCAAGCAGACCCCAAGGATCAACTCTTCCAATGAAGCCCCCAAATCGTGAGGAAAGGCAAGTCCCCTCTGCTGCCCGACCCGCGGAAGAGCTGGAGCCAGGACACCCCACGCGCGCGTGGTCCCGCGACATAAAGTCCTCAATTCCCCGCCGGCGGAGGAGGGGAGGGTGGCAGGCTGGCAGCGGGGCGGGAGGGTTCCCTTTCCCCCCAATTCCCTCCTGTCCGCCTGCGCTACTTACTACGGCTCTGCGAAGGTTTCCTGCCTCTCCGGGGACCTCTCCGGCCTCACATCCGCGCGGGATCCGCGGGGCGAGGTGATCAGCAGCCGGGCGGCGACATCGGGCGGGGAAAGCCGGGCGCGCAGACCCCCGCTCCGAACGCCGTGCGCTGGCGAGGACCCCGCGGCGTCCGGACAGCGCCAGCGTTCCGACACGCCGAGCGGGACTGCAGCCCAGATCGCGGTCCCCGCTAAAACACCTCCTCTGGCGCCTTGAGACCGAATTTGAGAACCCGCCAATCAGCGGCGGCCGGCCGCGCGGTCCCGGCCAATCACGCGGCCGCACGGCCCGGGCTCGCCGCCCCTTGGAGTCTTGGCGCTCCTGGCCGCGCGTTTCGCTCTCACCCGCCCAATTATTGCCGCCTCGCCCCCCTCCCCCTTCCGGGTACCTGGAAACCTCGGGCCCGGGAACCAATTCCTGCTGAGGACGCGGGCCCGAGCGGCCGCGGGAAGCCAAGGTGGGGGCGGGCGGGGCGGCGGGAGGAGGAGGGCGCTTTTGTTATGCACAAAAGACCAGCTCAGGGCCCCTAAGCTTGCCGCGCGGGAAGAGCGCGGGCACCGCCCGAGCAGGGGGGAGAGCAGATGGAGTTTGGAAAAACGATATACACGCTCTGGATGCTGCTGCCTCCACCCTCTAACCCCAGCAACCTGCGCAGAAGCGACGTTGCCCAGGCTTGTTGGGGCAGACTTCCCAGCACGAGTGCTGGTGTGACACGTGAACCATGGTTACCGCTCCGCTGCGAGCAGATGGCACGCCAGTTAGCCGTGGAAACTGGACTGCAAGCCGAGCCAGCTGTTTTTTCCTCTTTTCTTGCAAGTCCGGAAAAGTTCCTTGGTGGTGTCCCCATTTCAGAACATCGCCAATAATGGGGGGAGGGGGGCTTTATTCTTTGCAATAAGCGCTAGCATTCTGGGAAGCAGTTGAGAACATTTCCTCAATAGTAGTGATTTGTATTAAATGTTTCACTTCCTTAAATTTTAGTTTCTTGTTTAAAGTATGACTTTTGATAGAGACAGTCTTGCGCGTCTGTGTAAGTTTTAATAGACGCTATTGTTGAGAACAGTTTCAAATTTACAGAAAAATTGAGAAGACCTGCCAATCAGTTTCACCTACTTATTAACATTTTGTTTGTACAGTACTTTAGTTAAAATTAACGAACCAATATTGATATATTATTCTTTTTTGAAACTTTTTTTCTTTATTGATTTTAGAGAGAGAGGAAGGGAGAGGTAGAGCGAGACAGAAATATCGATGAGAGAGAAGATGAGAGAACATTGTCTGGCTGTCTCTGCTTGCCCTGACCAGGAATCGCACCCGGCGACCTCTTGGTGAGCCTCACGGGCTGGCTGATACATTATTTTTAACTGAAGTCATTACCGTATTCCCATTTAATTGTTACCTAATGTCCTCCCCTACCCCAAGATACCACATTGCATTTAGTCTTCATGTCTCCTTAGGCTCCTTGTGGCTGTGACAACTTGTCATATAGTACTTTCCCCATCTTTTGATGACCTTGAGAATTTTGAAGAGTGCAGGTAAGTCATTTGGTAGGATGTCCCACTATTGGAATTTGAGGCAGCCTACAAACCATATATTTTATAGTAAGATATCTTTCTCATTATTATCTTTTCTGTACCAAGTGCTCCTCTTTCCACCCCTCACCTCCCCAGTGCATGTATTTTTAAATTTATTGTCTGCAGAATTCAGAATGTTCAACCTGGTCCTTCACTTTGTACTGTTTAGATTGCTGCTAAATACAGCCTAAAAATCACTGCTAGGTCATATGTTTTTTGTTTTGTTTTGTTTTCTTGTTAATCCTCACCAGAAGATTTTTTCCATTGATTTTTTTTTTTTAAGATAGAGTGGAAGGGAGGGGAGAGAGGGAGTGGGAGAGAGAAAAAAGCATCAATATGAGAGAGACATCTATTGATTGCCTCCTGCACACCCCCAACTGGGGCCAGGGATCAAACATGCAACCCATGTACATGCCCTTGACTGGGAATTGAACCTGACACTCTTCAGTCCTCCAGCTAATGCTGTAACTGCTGAGCCAAACCAGCCAGAGGTAGGTCACATGTTAAAAAGACAAACAAAACAAAACAAAAGAACAGGAAAACTTAAACATAAAGAAAACAATGGTAATAAAGATTAGACATTTTATATATTTTGAACTGAAATCTATCTTGTAGGTAGAAGCATGAGGAAACAGTATAAAGAATAAAATTGTAATTTATTAAATTTTGCACTACATGGAAACAGAAAATTTCGATGAGGAAATGTTTGTTTTTTCCAAACTGTTTTAATTTACTGTGGCCGCTATAACAAATTATCAGAAACTGGTTGGTTTAGAACAACAGAGATTTATTCTCTCATAGTTCTGGAGACCAGAAGTCCGAAATCAAGCCCCACACTCCTGGGGTGTTAGAGGATAATCTGTTCTTTGCCTCTTCCAGCTTCTCGTGGCTGTAAGCAATTCTTTTCTTTCTTTCTTTTTTTAAATTAAAACATTTTTATTGATTAATTTTAGAAAGAGAGGAGGGGGGAGAGAGAGAGATAGAGATACAGAAGCATGGATTTTGTTGTTCTACTTATTTATGCATTTATTGGTTGATTCTTTTGTGTGCCCTGACCAGGGATCAAACCCTCAACCTTGGCATATGGGGAAGTCACTCTAACCAGTTGAGCTACCTGGCCAGAGCCTATAAGCAATTCTTGACTTAGGCTGCCTCGCTCAGATCTCTGAGACTGCATTAGTGGTCATATTGCCTCCTTCTGTCTGTGAAATCTCTCCTGTGTATCTTATAAGGACACATGTTATTGAATTTATGTTCTACCTGTATAATCCAGGATGATTTCATCTCAAAATCCTTAATTACATTTGTAAAGATCCTTTTTCCAAATAAGGTGACATTCACAGGTTACAGGGATTAGGATGTGGAAATACTTTTCTTGGGACCACCATTCAGCCTCCTAGACCCATGTTAAAATTATTAACAGTTCATTCATTTCATTATATATTTCAAAATAATAGTGGTTCTTTGTTTGAGGTCAGGCAATTGTATGTTACAGACCATTCCCTAGCATTTTCAGAGTATCTTTTTTTCTCTTTCAATTCAAATGTAGCCACTATTCAAAATAAGAAAAACTCAATATGTGGCTTCAGGCACTTGTAATGTCATTGATTGTTTGAAGTAAGATTGATCTTAGATTTGGCGGAAAACTGGAAAATGAATGTTTGATGGGAAAATTCAGACACATTACTCTGACACTCTTATTTATATTGATGCTTTCAAGTCCCAGAATTTGTAAATAGTCTGTCAGTCTCAGTGATTCTATTGACGCTGATGGTGGCTGGGAACGTGAGTCAGGCATCAGTTCCTGTGTGTGGCTTCTCCAGATGGCCCGATCTTCCTTTCGGCATGGTGGCTCGGGGCTGCACGGGTGTTCCGCTCCTGAGGTGGAAATTACATTGCCTTTTGCGATGTAGCCTCAGAACTAAGGTGGCATCAATTCAACTATACTTTTTTTGGATGAAACAGTCAAAGATCCACCCATATTTACGAAGAACAGAAGTGTTAAAGCATTGGGGGTCATATTTTAAAACTTCCATACCAGGTTTCATGCCAAGTGAAGTGTTTTTCAGTTCTCCTTCAACAATCTCTGCTTGAAGGGTCGTTGATGGGCACAGTACAGTATTACCGATATGGCAGCAGTCCTCATGGCTCTGTATCATGCTAGGGGCAGGGTTCTCAGCCTGTCTAGACTTTAGAATCACTTGAGCAGATTTTTAAAAATATCAACATCTGGCCCTGGCCAGTTTAGCTCCGCGGTTAGAGCATTGGCCCACGGACCAATGAGTAGCGGGTTTGATTCTGGTCAAGGGCACGTACGTTGGTTGCGGTTCGGCCCAGCCCTGGTCGGGTCGTGAGGGAGGCAGCCAGTTGATGTATCCCTCTCATATTGATGTTT
Source organism: Molossus molossus (assembly GCF_014108415.1). Lineage (NCBI taxonomy): Eukaryota > Metazoa > Chordata > Mammalia > Chiroptera > Molossidae > Molossus > Molossus molossus. Next base: position 57,058,685 of record NW_023425345.1, on the reverse strand, counting down.
CTCTTTTCCCTCTCTCTCCCACTCTAGCTGAAGATAAATAGAAAAATATCCTCGGATGAGGATTAAATTAAAAAAAAACAACCCACCAATATCTGAACCCCATACTCATTTCTAGTTTACTTGATATGGAATTGGACTTGGGCATTCAGTATTTTTTCACTGCTTAATGTCTTGTTCATTAGCATCATGCTAGTTGTATGCCTATTCATTGATTCCTTTGGCTGCTTCTGACTCAGAGGTTTAAAAACATGATCCTCAAGTCCTATCAACAATGGCAGGAGGAATTGGGCAGATGTGCTACCCTCTGGAGTAGAGGTTTCAAAGGACTGAGTCTGGCTGTGTGGCTGTGTCACTGTAAATGAGAAATCTTATGAGTGGGCATGTGATGGAGGAATAACAGGAGAATGAGCGACAAAGGCTGTGCTCAGGAGACTATACATCCATGATGTCTGCCTTCCTCTGCAAGAGACTGACTCTAAGAACTAAACAAACCGTTGCGGAAACTTCTTTTATGGATTCTGAAAAGAGCACACATGCAAAGCACCAGATTCACTCTGAAGAAAGTAAATGTGTCCTTCATATCTCCCGCAAGCTCTCCTACTGTCCTACTGACATCTCTGTTTCCCCTGCCACATCTCCGTGCAGACAGAAGATCCAGGTGAGTAAATCTGCTGACGGAGGCTTAATATTTACTGCTTTAAATCAAAAGAATCTTGAATGCCACTTTTAGATCCCTAATCTCTAGATGTTCTTCCCTTGCCATTTAGATCCTTGGGTTTAAAGGAAATTTCCATGATCATGTCATGGCATGTTCTGAACCACTCGTGCTGAATAAAACTTTAAATGTGAAAAAAGAAAAAAAGACTTACTCCAACTTCTCAAACCTGCAAATAGCCTTTTACCCATTCAGGGTTCCAAATCTTAAGCTTTTTCTTACTTTATAGAAAGAATGCACCGTAGTGAAATATAATTTGTGTCAGACAGTTTGAGTTGCCCAGTTAATGGATAAGCTTCTCAGATGTTTTCTTTTCCTTCCACTCCTGCAAGCACAATCATGTTAATGTATCATCTGTTCACAAAAGTGCAACCACAGAAGGGAATTAGAAACTGAATTTTCTCCATGTGGGTAACAGAGGGACCTTGGCTTCACATCTGGCAATTCTCAAGTCTCCTTGAGCAGATCAGTTTAGCAGTTCTTAAACCGAGGGCTGCCATTTAAAGTGGGTTTTGTTTTCAGCCATTCTTGAGTCTGGAAATATGACACATTTGCTTCTCTAACTGCTAGCAAGTTTGGAGAAAGCAGACATTTAGAAAAACATTTGTTTTTCTTTGCAAGAACTTTTCAAAAATTTTGGTCTTATATTGTTTTTTATTGAATTTATTGGAGTACATTGGTTAATAAAAAGTGTATAGGTTTCCGGTGTACAATTCTATAATATAGCATCTGTAAATTATATTGTGTGTTCACCATCCAAAGTCTAGTCTCCTTCCATCACCATTTATCTCCCCGTTTACTCTCTTCCACCACCCCCCCACCCCCTTTCCTCTGGTAATCACCACACTATTGTCTGTGTCTATGAGGTTTTAATGTTTGTGTTTTTAGAAGGCAGGAAATTTATTTTTGACTGATCCCAGGCAATGTCAGATAAAGAATGAGTCCATGATTGTTTCCTGCTCATGGCCTTAGCAACAACAACAACAACAACCACCACAATAGCAGATTAATACCAAAGGGCAGTTATGGCTCCCGTTGCACATGACATCCAGATGTCCAGATGTCCAAAGGGAGGTGCTGAAGCTGCGATTCCATGTCCCATAGGGAACAGAGGGAATCCATTCATTATCTTTACAGACACGTTTTCATTTTTAGCACTATGGAGCAAGGTCAGTCTCCTTAAGGAGCATGTTTGCATTCTCACTAAAAGGAGAGAGAGCATGTTTGATGTGCATGTGTGTATACTGAAGGTCAGTATTGTAATAAACATTCCAGACCACAGCAGATAGGATGGATTTTAAGCTGGGTTGGGTGTTTCTTGGAACAGTGGTATCATGCGGAGTGTGTCATGGGTACCCCCTTACACGGTGTCAACTTGTATGCTGCAGGTTTGGGTGTGATTTTTTTGGAGGGACCACAGTGGTTGGGACAGTAAAAATGAGGATTGACCACTGTCCTAGAACTGAGAAAATGGGGACAAGCTTCTCCTTCATCTCCAGAGGCTTATCCAGAAGAGAAGGGATTAACTTCAGGAGGAGGGAGACATAGTTCTAGACTAAGCTTGGCTATGAACTTGCTGGGTGACCTGGAACAAAAGGTTTTGGTTACCTAGGCTGCAGCTCTCTCTTAAAGCTGGTGGTAGGCTGATGTGGGAGACCCCTGACGAACCTGCCAACTCTGTCATTGTGATACTCACTGGATCCTGAGGATGGCCTCGTAAAGCCGTTTGCTACGACTCCCTATCACTTAGTGTGGATATGTAAGAATATTGCTGATTTTTTACATTTGAAAATGAAATCACTTTTTAAATTCCATATTTGGTGAAACTGAACACATCTGTACTCATTATATTACATATGTACATGCATGTATATACATACATATATAAATAATGAGAATAATAAAAATATCAGGCCAAAGACTGACTTCTATCACCTTCATTTTTCTAAGCTTAGAATTAAATGGTTGAATGTAACTTTTTATATCTACCTAATAGCATTATTTTAATAGCATTTATTCATCATAGTACTTTGCAGGAACAAATTAAAATATTTTCATTGTGCAGTGGAAAGAGAAGTTTGGGGTTAGGGCTTCGGGGACTGGAAACTTAAGTTTAAATACTGCAATTATTACCTCCTCCTGACCCAAAGTCGCCTCGCCAATGCAGGGCCTCCCACCTTGGGAAAACTAGAGAAATGGAGTATTGAGCCCAGATAGAGATATATTAGCCCAGACGTTGACAACGCAATTGGGAAAATGTTCATGTACAAAGGTTAAGGTGTTGTCTACAAGAAGTCCTGTTGAAATGCACATGGATCCTGGAAAGAGGAACCATTTAACCAACATCACCCATGTAACTTTAAGACATCTTTCCTCAGACCATACCTGGGGGTGAAAGTGAGGTTAACCTGTAAGTATAAAACATCGCTTCTCTGTAATACCTTCCACAGCGTACAGGACTTTCCAGTCTTGTTCAGAGACACCCCTGCCTCCCCAGTGAAGTCCAAGCTTCCCCAGCCACACATGCTCTTAAACAAGTCCTTTCAATTTCCCCTGGCACCCAACACCTCCATTGCCATATGTTGGTTTCTTTTTGCTCCTGCTGATGATGTGCGACACCAGGTATCTCCATGGAGCGTGACGACCTCCTGTCAACAAAGCCGTTGGCACTCAGAAGGTCAGGGATGCTCTGATATGCCGTTATACCCTCCCTCAAGAGTGCTGGCTACTGTTGCTGCCGTCAAGGAAAGCTAGACCTGGATCTTTGCCTCCCCTAGTACTGGTGTTTCTACTGCCAATGGTTCTGCAAGGTGCTGCTACCGCAGAGTGTGGGAGGTGGCCTGGGCCCCCCTCATGTGCTCCTCCCACCCCCCAGCAAAGTCCTATCAGGCCAGTGCCTCTCTGTGCTGAAGTAGGGAGTCAGAGAGCATTCTCATTCTGTGGGTGATTACTTTTCACTTATCCCTTTCCCTAAGCATTTTTTCACGGAGCCTGGGCTGGGGCCAAGTCTGGGTAGCAGACACTGTGTTATACTCATGATTCTTCCCCTCCCCCGATGGCTGAGACATTGTAACTAGACCACATTTTAGTCTCTGAGGATGAATTATTTCCCAAGAAGCTACTCTCTACTTATTTAGTCTCCTCTCTCTCTCTCTCTCTTTCTTTTTTTTATCCTCACCCGAGGACATTTTTCCATTTTTTGTTCAGATAGAGTGGAAGGGAGAGAGAGGAAGAGAGAGAGAGATGTGAAAGGTACACATCAAGTGGCTGCCTCCTGCACGACCCAACCAGGGCCGGGGACAAATTGCAACTGAGATATGTGCCCTTAGCGGGAACCGAACCCGGGTCTCTCTGGACCGCAGGCCGACGCTCTAACCACTGAGCCAAACTGGCCAGGGCACCTCTCTACTCCTTAAGGTGACCACTTCTTGGGCATTCGCTGATGGCCTCACTACACTCAGGTAAGTTTATCAGTGTGGCTGCAGAGAGCAGGACACCAAGGCCAGAGGCCTGGGAGGAGAGAGCTTAGGGCAGGCTGAGCTGAGTGGGGCAGTTGTGAGCACAGTCAGGTAAGACTGGAGACAGGAGTTCCTTCCTCCAGGAGGAAGGCTTGAATGGGGGTCACGCTACATTTCTCATGGGGTAGGAAGGGGAAGTGTCTCCTGATGAAAGGAAACAGAATTGGAAGGGAGTGTGGGAAATGGAGGCTTGGGGATCCTGGATTATTATTCTTGCAAACATTCAATATATGAATACAATCTACAGTGGATAAAAGCTCTAGAGAGAACATACCTATCAAGTAGACTGCCACTTCCAAGATGGGAGAACACATATATGAAGAATGTACCAGCTAGCACAGGGACCCACAAGGCCCTGCACATTAGTACATATTCTTTCGATCTACATTTTATTGACATACTTTAAGTTTTCTTTTTCTCTTCTCCAGATGTCTGTTATAAAAGTCCCATAGGAAGTGATTGTATTTAATGTTATTTTTAAACATTGTAGGTTTTTATCCATGAGAGCATAGCTTCCTTTATTTTATCTTATACTTTATGTAGTTTAAGGAAGTAAAGTATGACTCTCTTCCTCTTTCTTATGTGTTTTTGTGCGTGCAGAATATCTAATATTTGTTGCATGTATTTATCCTCAGGCCTACAACTATTTAGTAAACTGGTCTAATATAGTGTGAGTGTGTGCGTGCGAGTGTGTGTGTGTGTGTGTGTTGTATTCCTCTGTTTCATTTTTTTAGCTGATGAAGTTAAATTCTACTTTATCCTTTTGACTCCTTCTTCCTGTTTTCGATACCCAGTTTCACTGGATTGCTTGTTGTTTAATTAAGTTCCCATGCAGCTACTGCTATTCCTTTCTTAAGCTTGCTGAAATGTACTCTGGACATTTGTTTTAATTTTACTGATTTCTTTACTTGTCTCATGGTTGTTGAGTATTTTATTGATGTTTGCACTTACAGTGGCATCATGCTAGAATATCCACTTAGGGTAATGTGTTTGTTCTTTTCTTAAACCTTTTGTAATCTTGTGATATTTATTTAATAGTTGAAATTTTCAAAAGGAGTCCACCTTAGTGTCCACATAATCCAAGCAAATTTGCTACTTGAAGAACAATACAGTTATGTCAATGATTTACATTTTTTCACAGTGACTCTCCTAAAGGAGGGAACAATTACACACTCAGCTGAAGCATAACTGGAAACATGATACAGAGAGGAAAGCAGACGGTACTGCCGGTAGGGGATACCCCATGATTTAACAATAGTGCTAAAATTAATCTCTTGCTTTTGCAGGAGTTGAATGAAAATTCTCACAATAGTAAGAAAATAATTTTGCTCTCACTGTTTTCTAATGATTCTCTTGTTAAATATGCAGTTAGAAATTAAGAGAGAGAAACCTCCATATAGTCCTTGAAGCAAGCTTCACCGAAATTCACGGCTGTAAAACTGACACCTTGATAATTTTCCTATTTAAAATGGTAGCCTACTTTTGTTTGTTTTGGAGCAATCACAGTTGGCTGTTTGAAAGGATGCAAAGCGGTCTTGTCTCTTAAGCCAATGGCAATCTCATGGTTAATGTTACAGATGGCATGGAAGAGGAATATATTTGAATAGCATTAAGTCTCAGTGTAAAGTTTTTATGGGCTGGGTAACTCAGAAAACATTCATATGACTTTAGGTTGATTTCATTTACTTTTTGCACATTAATTATTAATACCTGTAATGAAACAATAATATCGTTATGCATTGGCGGAGTCTTTCTCACTACAGAGGACACCAAGCTCTTCAGGAGCCAAGTTCTGCTCTCAGTGCACATGCAGATCTCTGATGAGCCAGCCAGAGCGTGACTATTAGATATGCCCGAATTTCAGACAGGGGGCTTTGGCACTACCTTAAAGACATATCCAGACTCAAACACTGCTTACCGCCTCTACCACAGCCTTCTGATTCCAAACCACCTTCCCCTCTTCCATGGATGGTTTTAATAGTGTCAAAATTGGTCCCTCTTCTTGTTGTCCCTCTTTAATCTGTTCCCAAGAACTAGCTACAGTGATCTCAATGAAAATGTCAGATCAGATGCTCCTTCTTCTCCCAATACTCCAGTGTCTTCCCAATTCGTTCAAAGTAAACGCCAAAATTCGTACAATGTTCTGCAAGGTGTTCAGATCCAGCCTCGTTTTACAGCTATGATCTTATCACCTTCAACTCTCCCACCCGTTGGCTTTGCTTCAGCCATGGTAGGCTCCTTGCTAATCCTTGGGCACAATTATTCTCCTGCCAGAGAGCCATTTACTCTTTGCTCTGATTGGTATGCTTTTTGTCCAGAGGCTGCATAGCTCTCTCCTTCGCTTCTTTCAGGAGCATATTAAGTAGAGCAATGTTAGCTTCTATATTAAGGAAACCTTTACAAAGGTTTTCAGTACCTTCACAAAACATATTTATCCCTGTCATGTAACAGTCTGATGATGGTGCTCCTGGATGGCAGGTGGCTTTCCTGTGTGTGGCAACTCTGGGGCCCAGGCTCCTTCCATTTGTGGCTCTGCAATCTCTTTAGACTTGCCTCTGAGTCCTCTGCTTCTAGCTAGTGGAAGGAGAAACAGACAGTGGACACACAGCATTCATCACTTCTATTCACATTCTCGAGAGAGAAAGCTAGTCACTCAGCCACACTGGATTCAAAGGGGCTGTGGTCATAATCACTGGCTCTGGAGCACATATATCCCAGCAAGAACCTAACATTAGACAGGAGTAAGAACTCATGGGGCAGCTAGCTATTTCCACCACAGACTGCCCTCTGGCCACCCAAGTTCCACCAGGTGCCACATCCAGGGTGAAGTCCACACATTGTAGGTAATGGGGTCCTTTGCTTCAGAGATCTAAGAACTCTCTGCCCACCTCCCTCCAAAAACACATAAAAAACATGGACCAAGAACAGGATAATCACAGTAGAAACTCTTATTTGGAAAAGGGCAAACTGTGAATACACACTCCTGGTACCCATTGCAGTGACTGGTCCACAGCAATGAGGGATCCAGTGGGGCAGGCATTATGAAGGCTCTGCCCTGGAGGTGGGGCAGATTCCTTCATTAGACTGTGGTCCTGCTCGGTGGGCAGATGTACTGGTTCACTGTTTTCTGTTGTCCTTGGCTCTGCCCTCTGGGATGTACTTTGTCCATTAATCCCTCCAGCAATATCTGATGTCGGGGTAAAGAATATGACTTCTTAGAGCTTGCACAGCCTGCTTCCTGCTGGTGGAAATTTGAGGTCCCCAGGAGGATGTTTTGCAGTCACAGGCTTTTTAAGGCCCAGATCACTATTCTTTGGAAATATTCCCTTGATTTCTAGTCAGTTCCAGGTGCCAGTAACCATACCCGAAGTTCTTTCCTAGAACTGATTCTTAAGTTGACTCTATTTCTTTCCCTTCTTGCCCTTATACTTCTCTCTCTTAATTTGATGGGGGCTAATTTGCCCTCAAAGCAATAGGCTTGGTGGGGAGAGGCTGTGTTTTAGCCTGGCAAATCTCTACTCTTAACCAAAACAATTGACTGGGTGCTTTTGTTCCAAGCGTTTCAGGCTTGTCTCCTCCTGCTCACTGTTAGAAGCAGCCAGCTTCCCAAACCTGCAAGGCCCCAGACCCACCTTGATTTCTAGGTTCTCTCTCTTGCCTGTTATTTCTGCTTGCAAACCAGCCCGTTCTGTCCGGAACGCATTTCTTATCATCTTTGTTCAGTGCAGAGAGGAGCATTCTGTATCTTTTATGAACTGTATTGTGTTCCGCAAAATTCATGTGGAAGCCCTGACTCTCATGTGACTATATTTGGTGATCAGCCCTCTAACGAGGTAATTAAGGTTAAATAAGGTAATAATGGTGGGATCCAAATTCAATAGGACTGGTGTCCTTATAAGAAGAGGAAGAGCCCTGGCCGGTTTGACTCAGTGGTTAGAGCGTCATCCCTCGGACCAAAGAGTCGTGGGTTCAGTTCCAGTCCAGAGCACCTTGGTTGTGGTTCAGTCCCCGGCCCTGGTCAGGGTTGTGTGGGAGGCAACCACTCAATGTGTTTCTCTCACATAGAAGTTTCCTCGGGTGAGGATTTAAAAAATTAAAGAAGAGGAAGAGATACCCGGAGTACATATGCATAAGGAAAAGTCCATGTGAGGACACAGAAAGAAGGTGGCTGTCTGAAAGCCAAGGAGAGAGGTCTCGCCAGAAACCAGCCCTGCTGGCCCCTTGATCTTGGACTTCCAGCCTCTGGCACTATGAGAAAAGAATTGCTGTTGTGTAAGCTGCCCAGTCTGTGGCATTGTGTTATGAGAGCCCAGTAAACTAAGGCAGCATCTACTTCCTCTGAAGCTACAGGGTCACTAGGTTCTCGTTCAGTCCTTCAAGTGTGCACAGGTAATAGCTTTACCACTGCATAGCATGGGTCTCCGATTTGCAGCTTCTAATGTATCTTTTGTGCTACCTGTTACCTGATTGCTAAGCCGATGCTGTATATTGTAGTTTTTGGTTTTAATACAGCACTTCAAGGAATCAGTTTCTGTAACAAATGGCCCTCAACTTGGGAAGATTGACACAAAAAATTTTATTTTGCTCTTATATAATAGTAACATGTGGCTGTGCCTGGTGGCTGGCCTCCACCTGGAGATGCAGAACCCACCTCTTTTCATCTCTGGCCCTACCATGTTCCAGACCTGTGCTGTCTGATGTGATGCCTCGTGTGGCTGGGGGGTACTTGACCAATGCCAAGTACCCCCTTGAAACATGTCGCAAGTGTGGAAGATACGCTGGATTTTGAAAAAAGGGTATAAAGTGTTCAGTGTTTTTTATATTGAATACACGTTGAAATGATTTTTGGAACTACTGGGTTAAAAAATGCACTTATTAAAATGAAGTCCACCTGTTACCTTCTACTTGTGTTAATAATTCACATTTATATTAATAATAGTATTATACTTAATGTGGTTCTAATCACGTGGCTACTGGAAAATTTAAAATCACACACACGCTCCCATTACATTTCTCTTGGACAATATTGCTTTAAAGCTTCAGTCTTTCCCTGGCTGGTCTGGCTCATGGGTTAGAGCGTCGGCCCGCGGACCAGAGAGACCCGGGTTTGGTTCCCCGCTAAAGGCACGTACTTCGGTTTCAGTTTGTCCCTGGCCCCGGATGGGTGGCAACCACTTGATGTGTCTCTCTCACACGGATGTTTCTCTCTTTCTCTCTCCCTCTAGCTCTATCTGAAGATAAATGCAAATAAATAAATAATAAAGCCTCAGTCTTTTGCTTCCCTTGGCAGAAAGAGAAAGAGACAGTGGAGGAGCCATGTCAGATTCATGAAAACCCTGGCTTAGAAGTAAGATAAAGCATAACGCCACTTCCACTGGTGACAGTTATGTGGCTATGTCTACACACAAGAGGACCGGGAAATGGAGTCCTGGCTCAGAGGTCACCTCTTAGCGACAATTCTACTCTAAGAAGGGGACCCATGGATGCTCGTGGACAGCCAGCCCTCTCTGACACAAGGTCTTTGCGCAGACATCACCTCCTGGGCGAGGTCTCTCCTGACCACTCCTTTCTTCCTTCCCTGTGTTGTTTTCCTCTGGACACTTCCACCATTTGCACATTGTTTGTTTTGTTTATTCATTTTCTTTCTTTCTCACTATATGAAAGCTTCTTGAAGGAATTCTTTTTTCTTTTTATCTTTATTGTTGAAAGTATTGCAGATGTCACCCCCTTTTCCCCCCACTGATCCCTCTCCTCCCTGCTCCCACCCCCCTCCTTCTTTCCCCAAACTATTGTCTGTGTCCATTGGTTGTGCATATATGCATATAAGTTCTTTGGTTTATCTCTTCCCACCCTTCCCACGCCCCCATTGCTCTGAGGTTTGTCAGAACCTACTTCCATGTCTCTGGATCTATTTTTATCGACAGCTTATTTTGTTCATGATGTTCCCTAAATAAGTGAGATCAGGGGGTACTTGTCTTTCTCTGACTGGCTTATTTCACTCAGCATAATACTCTCCAGCTCCTTCCATGTCATCTCAAAGGGTGAGAGATCTTTCTTTCTTACAGCTGCATAGTATAAGGAATTCTTTTTTCATTGTAGTCAAGTCTGTACAACATAACATTTATCATTTTAACCATTTTTACATGTACAGTTCATTGGCATTAAGTGTACTCACACTGTTGGGCTGCCATCACCACCATCCACCTCCAGAGCTTTCGTCTTCCCAGACGGAGTTTCCACACCTGTTCAGCAATAACTCCCCCATTCTCCCCTCCTCCCCCCTCAGGCCCTGGAAACCACCATTCTGCTTTCAGTATGTATGATTTTGACTTCTCTAATTATCTCATATAAGTGGAATCATATCATCTTGTCCTTTTGTGACTGGCTTATTTTACTTGGCATAATGTTCTCAAGGCTCATCCATGTTGTAGCATGGGTCAGAATTTCCTGCCCCCTCCCTTAAGTATTAGAATTCAAGGACTAGGGTAGAAATTCAGCATCAACAGGCAATCAAACATGGACTAATAATTCAGGCACTTCCATTGGTGTTAGTAATAAGAAATAGGTACCTGCTTAGCCCTTGAAATGTCACCTGTATAGCCATGCAGGCCAATGCAAGATAAAGACTTATGAGTTTACTGTCTCACAAAACACAGAGACTGAAGAAACAGTTTCATTGATTTTATCACCTTGATAATCCAATTGGTCAAAATAGTACCAGGTCTTCTTGTTGTTGTCGTAATCTGCCTTAATTTTTCTATTAAAACCAAATTATCAAGAGTTAGAAGTGTAAGTATGAAAGGAAGTCCAATGTATGAAGGTAAGATAATGCAGAGTTAAGGCTTGATTGGGAAAATCCTCCAAAAAAGCATCCAAGTGCCTGCGTTATTCATGAGACTCTGCCAGAAATCATTAACAGAAAAGAACCACTTGGGAAATCTCAACCAAAACCAATGATTTCTCTGGGAGTCAGCTTTCTCTCTTGAGTGTAGCTATATCATCCAACCCAATAATGAAGTTCACAAACCATATTTTTCATCATTTTATAATGCACAGACATGCTCAATGTTCAAATGAATGTATTAATAGAAACCAAATCATAGCACCCACCTCTGAACATGAGAGAGGCAATGAAGACCTGTGATATGGGTAAGTTTTTAAGTCGCATCAGAATTCAACAGCTAGGAAAAGGTGATTAGATCTCAAGAAACCTCTCATGGCTGCTTAGGCATTCATTTTCCCCCGTAATCTTCCATTTAAAGTTACATAAGTACTAAAGAATGTTTAGAAAATAAAGACAAATTATTATCCATTATCTCTATCACCTGAAAACTATTATCGTGTAATATTCCCAACTAGTGTTGTTTTTTCGTGCGTACAAAATCCTTTCTTATACTTCAGCAGAAATATACAGGGTGAGGCAAAAGATTTTCAGTTGTGAGTATATAAAACATAGAGTTTAGACTGGCTGGTGTGGCTCAGTGGACCGAGAGTCATCCCATGGACTGAGAGGTTCCGGTTCGACTCCCGGCCAGGCATTTGCAAGGTTGCAGGCTCGAACCCAAGCAGGGGACGTGCAGGAGGCAGCTGATCCATGTTTCTCTCTCACATCAATGTTCCCTTCTCTTTTTGTTCCACTCTGTATCATATGCACCTTGCTTTTCTTCACCTAAAATGTTTCTTGGAGATGCTTTCATAGTAGTAGTTAGTGCTGTTTCATTCTTTTTGATTTATACCCAATCACCATTGTGTTAACCAGGAAACGAGCCCTCGCCGGACACTGAATTTGCTGGTGCCGTAATCACCAACTTCCCAGCCTCCAGAAAGACGGAAGCAGAGACTTGAGAGGCAGCAGGATAGGGAAAGCTTCACACCTCCTGCCTTTTTAAGGCTGAATAATATTTCATTGTATGTATATACCACATTTTGCTTATATGTTCATGTCTATGGACACTTGGACTGCTGCTACAGTTTAGTTATTGTGAATATTGCTGCTATGAACATGGGTGTACAAATCTCTCTGAGACCCTGATTTCAACTCTTTTGAGTGTATACCCAAAAGTGGCATTGCTAGATGATATGGTGATTATATTTTTAGTTATTTTTGAGAAATTAGCCAACTCTCCTTCATAGCAGCTGCACCATTTTACATTTCTACCAACAATGCAAGGGTCCCACTTTCTCTGCATTCTCACCAACATTTGTTACCTGTTGTTGTTGTTGTTTTTGAACAGTAGCCATCCTAGTGAGTATGAGGTGGTATCTCATTGTGGTTTTTATTTCCATTTCCCCATGATTAATGATATTAAGCATCTTTTCCATGTGTTTATTGGCCATCCATGTATCTTCTTTGGAGAAATATCTATGCACGTCTGAAGGCATTCATCTTTGTCTGTATATTCAGTGCTGTGTCCCCAGGGCCTGGAACTGCGCTGCTGTGTACTTCACACTCGAGGATTGTGTGTGAGCAAGTTAATGATTGAGCCTATTGGACTGATAAGCCACAGATAAAACACTGAGGAAGTAATTTAGGGTACTTGAGATAATGTAGTTCAGAAACTCAATAATAGTTTACTTTTTCTCTCCTGTTTTTTAAATTATACATTCTTTAGTCTCTTAGAGGTTGTATTTAATTTGCATCATATCAGCATCCAGTAATAATAATTATAATGATAATAAATACTTTGGGGATTAAGAAGAAGACAGAACTTAATTCTTGACAGCAAAAGTAGGTAAGCCAGGAGGGAGGATATGAGAGTTAAATTTCTAACTTTTTTTTTTATTGCTTGGAGGTTGTTAAAATATTAATTGTAGCCTTAGTTATTATGAATGCCACATATTATTTAAAATATAATCAATAGCCCTGGCTGGTTTTGCTCAGTGGTTAGAGCATCGGCACGTGGACCTGAGAGTCCCAGGTTCGGTTCCCACTATGGGCACGTACCTCGGTTGCGGTTTGTCCCTGGCCCTGGTTGGGGTTGTGTGGGTGGCAACCAGTCAACGTGTCTCTCTCACATCAATGTTTCTCTCTCTCTTTCTCTTCCTTCCTCTTTCCCTCCAACTCTTTCTGAAGATAAATGCAAAAATGTCCTTAGGTGAGGATTAAATAAGTAAATAAATAAATAATAAAATATAATCAATAAAGAGTAGACAAAGAGTTTGTAATCTTCAACCAGTAAAAGGAAAAAAATCAAGAGAATAAACTGCAATTCTACTCTTAGTTATATACCCAAAATAATTGAAAGCAGGGACTCAAACAGATATTTGTACACCCTGGTTCAATGCAGCATTATTCAGAATAGCCAGATAGTGGAAACAACACTAATATTCATTACCAGGTGAATGGATAAACAAAATGTGGTATACATACACTGGAATGTTACTTAGCCATAAAAAGAAATGAATACATGCTACAACAAGATGAACCTGGAACACATTATGCTAGGTGAAATAAGTAGATGCAAAAGGACAAAGATTGTATGATTTCCCTTACAGACAGAAAGTAGATCAAGGTTACTAGGGGCTGGAGGAAGGGAGGAATTTAGGAGTTATTGCTTAATGGTTACAGTTTCTGTTTGAGGTGATGAAAAGTTTTGGAAATAGTGGTGATGGTTGCACAACATTGTGCCACTCATTCACACACTTAAAAATGGTCAAAGTGGCAGATAGTATGTTATACATATTTCACCTTAAAAATAGAAAAAGGTACACCAACAACTTGTCTGAAGAAAGAATAAAGAAACATAAAATGGTACAACAAAGAGAAAAAGCACAATCAGCTCTGGAAATCAGCTGAGCTAAACAGCTAAAAGAGATTATTGGATGTAAAAATGCAAAGTCCGCCCTAGCAGTGTGGCAAAGTTGATTGGAGTGTGGTCCCATACACCAAAAAGGTGACAGGTTCAATCCCTGGTTGGGGCGCATGCAGAAGTCAAACGATCTGGTGGGTTTCTCTTCTCTCTCTCTCTCTCTCTCTCTTTGTCTCTGTCTCTTTCTCTCACCGTCTCTGTCTCTCTCTCTCCCACCCCTTCCTCTCTCTCTAAAAAAGTCAATAAATATATCCTCAAGTGACAATTAAAAAATGCAAAATCCATTTGTTTGTTTATAAGAGAGACATCTGAAACATAAGGACTAAGAAAGCTTGAAAATAATAAAAAAAATATATCCCAGGAAACTGCTAGCAAAAGAAAGTTGGGGTTTCAGTATTAATATTAAAGTAGACTTTAAGACAAAAATATAAAGACAGAGACACAATGTAATGATACAAGGTTTATTTTAGTAGAAAGTTTTAATAATTCAAAAATGCCAGAACTCAATAAAAATATAAAATATACCATGAAATTTATAAAACCTCAAAATATATACAGCAGCTCTGTCTGGTTTTGCTCAGTGGTTAGAGCGCTGGCCTGTGGACTGAAGGATCACAGGTTTGATTCTGGTCAAGGGCATGTACCTGGGTTGCAGGTTCGATCCTTGGCTCCAGTCAGGGTCATGTGGGAGGCAACCAATCAATGTGTCTCTCTCACATTGATGTTTCTCGCTCTCTCTCTCTCCCACTCCCTCCCTTCCACTCTATCTAAAAATCAATGAAAAAATATCCTCAGGTGAGAATTAACGACAACTATATATATAAATATAACTATATGGGAAGTGGACAAGTGCAATATTCGAATGGAAGACTTCAACACATCTTAATTATCGCAGTTATGTGGATCAAAAGTTTAATGAATACATGGAAAACTTGAATTACAATTTAGCAACCATGCTTTAATAATATAGAATCATGTTTACAGAACCAATGATTAAAAAGTATATATTTTTCTGCCCTGGCCGGTTTGGCTCAGCGGTTAGAGCATCGGCCTGCGGTCTGGAGAGACCCGGGTTCGGTTCCCGCTAGGGGCACGTACTTCGGTTGCAGTTTGTCCCCGGCCCTGGTTGGTCGTGCGGGTGGCAGCCACTCAATGTGTCCCTTTCACATCGATGTTTCTCTCTCTCTCTCTCTCTTCCTCTCTCTCCCTCCCACTCTATCTGTACAAAAATGGAAAAATGTCCTTGGGTGAGGATTAAAAAAAAAAAAAAAGTATATATTTTTCTCACTAACATAAGGAAGATTAAAATAAACAAACCTGCCCTGGCCGGTTTGGCTCAGCGGTTGGAGCGTCGGCCTGCAGTCCAGAGAGACCCGGGTTCGGTTCCCGCTAAGGGCACGTACCTTGGTTGCAGTTTGTCCCCGGCCCTGGTTGGTCGTGCGGGTGGCGGCCACTCGATGTGTCCCTTTCACATCAATGTTTCTCTCTCTCTCTCTCCCTCCCTCTCCATCTGAACAAAAAATGGAAAAATGTCCTCGGGTGAGGATAAAAATAAAAAAATAATAAACAAACCTGATTATATGCTAGACCATGAAACAAACCTCAACAAATTTCAAAGAGTAGGTGTTATACAGCTCATGTTTTATGTCAACAATGCAATGTAGTATAAAATCAAGAACAAAAGTATTTAAAAAATGCAAAGCCATGCACATTTGAACATTTAAGAATATTTATTTCTAAATAACTCTAAATCAAAAAGGAATAATAATGAAGGTGAAAATAAAATTAAAAGTCAAAGATAATGAATATATTAAATATTAAAATTTTAGGGATGGGCAAGTAAGGTATTTAGCAGGAAATGTATAGTAATAAATACTTTTTAAAGAAAAAGAATGTAAGTTGAAAATCAAGAAGTTAGACATATATTTACAAAAAAAGGAATAAACTCAAAGAAAGAACAAAGTAAAATAAGAACAAAGTTAATGTAAAAGAAAATAGATACAATGGAGAGGATAAAGACACCTTAACTTTCATACCTAAGTGTATATCCTAGAGAAATTCTTACATATGTGCATCAGATAAAATAGACATAAACGATGGTACTAACCAAAATTTGAGATAAAGAAAATGGACATAAGTGAGTCACAAGTAATCAAATTTACACAAAAGAAAGAAAATCTGAATAGCATTATATATTTTAAATAACTTGAATTTATAATAGAATGCCTTCCCCCAAAGAAAACCCTAGTCTCAGATAGAAATATTAGTGAATTTGAGCAAAAATTTAAGAAAAAGTAATACCTATTGTACATAAGAGCTTCTAGAAAATATAAGAAAAGGAACACTTTCCAAGTCATCTGGTGAGGTAACAAAGATATTAAAAGGTAATAAAATTAAAGATCAATATTCTTCAGGAACACAGAAAAAATTTTAACAAAATATTAGCAAATCAAATCCAGCAATATATTCAAAGGATAACACCTCATGACCAAATTAGACTAATCTCAGACATGCAAGAATGGCTTAGCATTCAACAATCAATTAATGTAATTCATCTTATTAAAGGGAGAATAAAGGGGAAAACCGATTATCATCTCCATAGGTATAGTAAAAGTAGTTTAAAAACTCAACGCTCATCAATAATTAAAAAACGAAACAAAACAACCTTGAAAAACTATATACAGAAGAGAACTTCTTCAACCTGATAAGGGGAGTATGAAGAACCTGCAACTAACATATCTAATACTGAAAGTCTGGCTATCTTCTCTCTAAGTCTGGGAACAGGTAAGAATATATGCTGTTGCAAAAGGCAGGATAAACAAATAACAGGAATATAGGTTGGAAAGAAAGAAGTAAAACTTTCTAGTATTTGCAAAAGACATGATAGTATATGTAAAAATTCCCAATGAATCTGAAAAACAACAACAAAACAACTACTAGAACTAATAAGTGAATTTAGCCAGATAGTATGATATAAGTTCAATATGCAAAACTCCATTGAATTTTTTTATACTAGCAACAAACTATTGGAAAGTCAAATTAAAAGAAACATATTATTTACATAGCATAAAAATGAAATACGTAATATTAAATTTAACAAAATATGTTTACTATCTGCACATAGAACATTAAAGAAGATCTAAACAAATGACGATATATTATGTTAATAAATTGGAGGAATCAGAACTATTAAAGTTTCAAAATTCTTCAAATTGTTCTGTTGATTTAACATCTCAATCAAAAATCCTGTTGCCATTTTTATTTTAGATATTGGCACATTTATTATAAAATTTATATGGAAATGCAGAGAATCTAGATTATCCAATACAATTTTGAAAATAAGAATCAAGTTAGAAAAATTATACTAATTTTAAGATACCATTAATTACAGGACTTAAGATAGTGAATATTAGCATAAAATAGATATATAGGTAAATGGACTAGGATAGAAATTCAAAACTACACACACACAATTGATTTTTTAAAAGATTTCAAGGTAATTCAATATGTCAGTAGTAATATTTTCAATAAAGGTATCAGAATAACTGAATATCTATTCAATTACAATGAATATTATAATTTTATTCCATATAATTCAATAGATATATGAATATATGAATATCTATTGAATAAAATGAATCTCAGCATGTACTTTACACTATATTAAAAGATTATTTTTAAATGGGTCATACGCCTAAATGTAAAGGCCAGAACTATAAACTTCTAGGAGAAACTATAGGAGTCAGTCTGTGACCTTGAATAATTTCTTAGTACAAAACATAAAAATTTTTGTTGTTGTTAAAATCCTTATCTGAGGATATTTTTCCATTGATTTTTCAGATAGAGTAGAAGGGAGGGAGGGAGGGAGAGAGAAACATCGATGTGAGAGAGACACATTGACTGGTTGCCTCCCGCATGTCCCTGACTGGGGCTGGGGATCGTACTTGCAACCCAGGTATGTGCCCTTGACTGGGAATCAAACCCATGACCCTCCAGTCCTTGTGCTGATGCTCTAATCACTGAGCCAAACTGACCAGGGTCATCAACAAATTTTTAAAGGATAAATTAGACTTCATTCAAATTAAAACCTTTTATTCCTTGAATAAAACCATCCAGGAAATTAAAGGAATGCCACAGACTGGGCTAAATTATTCTCAATGCATTTATATTTGAAAATGTACTTGTATCCAGAATATATAAATAATTCTCACCATTCAAAAGTAAGAAGGCAAACAACCCAATAGTAAATGAGCAAAAGATTTGGACAGATATTTGGCAAAAAATACACACATGCGCGTGCGTGCACACACACGGTCAATAAACACATAAAAAGAGGTTCAGCATTATTAGTCATCAGAAAAATACAAACAAAAACTACAGTGGGACATCAATATTCACCATCTGGAATGCCTAAAAATATGAAAAAGATTAATAGTATCAAGTGTTGGCAAAAATATGGATCATCTGTAACTCAAACATTGCTGGAGGGTATATAAAACAGTACACACACTTTGGAAAACGGTTTTACAGTTTAAGTTAAGCATGCAGTTATCACATTATCTAACAATTCCATGCATAGGTATTTACCTAAGATAAATGAAAATATATGTCAACACATCCTCATTCATGAAATTCATAGCAATTTTATTCATAAAAGCACCAAACTGGAAACAACTCAAAGGTCCATAATGAGTGAATAAACAAAGTGTGGTATGGCCAGACAGTGGAATATTGCCCAGCATAAAGAGAAAGGACCACACATCATGGAAGAACCAAAAATATTATTTGCATCAAAAATGCCTATCAAGGAAGAATACATACTCTGTGATTCCATTTACTTGGAATTCTAAAAAGTAAAAATTACCTACTGGGACAGAAATGGTTTCCTAGGGTCAGGAGGGAGACAACATTAGCTGCAAAGAGCCACAGTGAACATTTTTGGGTGAGGAAATGTTCTATATTTGGGTTGTGGCAGTGGTGGTTATAAATTGTGGTAAATATAAATCGTCAAAACTCTTCTAATCGGTATCTTAAAATAAGTGTAGTTTATTGTATATAAATTATACTTCAATAAAGTTGATTAAAAGACGGATGAGAAAAAGATCAATGTCAGATCGCCTCAGCTTAGTTTAACCCTGATGTTCTGCGCCACCAGTGGAGAGTGCAACCCTGGAAATATGGCTGCTAATTTGGGTGCTGCAGCCACGGAGGCTTTGAAACTATTGGTGAAGCTACTCCCTTCCAGAAATGTCTCTGATTGCTCTTTTTATTGCCATCTGTTTTTGTTTCAGTGAATGTAATAGTTTCTAAATTATTTGAAGATACTAGTTGGAGTTGTATAATAATTCTCTTCATTGTCTGATTTATCTTTATTTCCTCTGTGGCTATAAAGATAAGTAAAAAGGGTGAGTATTTTCCTCCCTTTTCTCCTGCTATTTAAGATTTTTGCCTTGAGAATAATGATGAAGTTTTAGATAATGTACTGACTTGGAAGATAGTAATCGTTTCTAGGGTGAAATTATAAACCAGGTTTCAAGTTCTAGGAAGAATAGAGGATATTAGAAAACTAAAAAAAGCAACATATTTGTCACTGCATTGTTAATGATTTTTTAGAATTAATCACAATTATTATATTTGATTTCAGCTTTCTTTTATCCTCCCCCATTGCTTTTATAATTAATTTACAATTAGTTATAACGTTCACAAATAATTTCTTTCTAAAATGGTCTTGCCAAAATTAATCATGAGAATATTTTTTTTATTTAAGTTTGTTTCCATTTTGTTAAACAGGTGACATTTTTAGTTTTCACCTTTAATTTGAATTCTGCCGAGAACTACTAAGTACCTGCTATTTGCTGTGCACTGACATTGCAGTTGGAAGGGTCAAGGTGACAACTGGACCTGCTATCACAGCAAGTGAGACATGTAGGGAAGTAGTTTAAGAAGATGCCATCCCACCTCATAGAAGTACATTTAAAAGACTGTGAGAACCAGATGAAAGAACACTTGATTCTGTCTTTTGAAAGAGCCTTAGAGAGACAAAGTAGCTATCAAAGGTTGGGTTGTCTCAAGGTGAAAGAGAGGGGAAGGCAGTTTGCATCCAGGGGAGTGGCGAAAGCAAAGAATCAGGCTCCCCTTGTCTGGGAATGTTGAATCAAGGAACAGGCTATACCAACAAACTTTCCATGATATTTTCAACATGTATTCTAGATTTTCATAAATATTCACAAACCGATGCCTCCAAAGTGGGCTGCACAAAAGAACAAAGGAGAGAGGATTATATATAAGCCAGTGGAGTGGGCTGTCAGAGCCCCGGAGATAAGTCCACGTGAGTGTGTCATTCCTGTAAGTGTTGGTCATCATGTGCATCTTAGTGGGGAAAATGTAGATCGTTAGGTTTAGAACATCTAGACTGTGATTCGAAGCATTGCTGAAATCACAATAAACGGAAACATTTTATAATGTGGGGAAAACAAAAGAAACTGCACACAGGTGACTGTAAATAGGACGGTATAATTGAGTGTGGCACTGGATTTACTTTTTGTTTTCAATTCCCATAACTCTCTACTCCTCTTTTTTCCTTTTTATTGACTTTACTGGGGTGACACTGGTTAACAAAATTATACAGGTTTCAGGTGTACAATTCTACAACACATCATCTATAAACTGTATTGTGTGTTCACCACCCTAAGTCAAGTCTCCTTCCTTAACCATTTATCCCTCCATGACCTCCTCCACCTCCCCCCATACCTCCAGCAATAACCACACTATTGTCCATGTCCATTAATTCTTTCTCTCTTTTTTAATTTTTGCTCAATCCTTCCATTGCCTCTCCCAGCACCCCCCCACCCCCACCCCAGCTGACAGCCTGCTCTCTATCTGTGAATTTGTCTCCATTTTGCTTGTTAGTTCAATTGGTTCATTAGATTCCACATATGAGTGAAATCATATGGTACTTGTCTTTCTCCGACTGGCTTATTTCACTTAATAATGCTCTTCAAGTCCATCCATGTAGTTGCAAAGGCTAAGACTTTCTTCATTTTGGCCAAGTAGTATTCCATTGTTCATACCACAGCTTTATTTATTTATTTATTGCATTTTCTATTATTTTTGTTACAGATGTTTCTCCTGTTTTGCCCGTTGACACCCTCCTCCTGATCCCACCCTGCTCCCAGCATTGTTATCTATGTACATTGGTTTTGCATACATGCATATAAGTTCTGTGGTTTATCTCTTCCCTCTGCCCCCCCCACCCCTCTTTTGAAGTTTGTCAGTCTGTACCCTACTTCTATGTCTCTGGGTCTATTTTGTTCATTATATTCCACAAATAAGTGAGATCATGTGATACTTGCCTTTCTCTGACCGGCTTATTTTGCTTAGCATAATACTCTCTAGATCCCTCCAGGTCATCTCAAATGATAAGAGACCTTTCTTTTTTACAGCTGCATAGTATTCCATTGTGTATATGTACCACAGCTTTTTAATCCATTCATCTATTGATGGACACTTGGGCTGTTTCCTGATCTTAGAGATTGTAAATAATGCTGCTATGAACATAGGGGTACATATATTTTTTTCTGATTGGTATCTCAGGCTTCTTAAGATATATTCCTAGAAGTGTGATCACTGGGTCAAATGGCAGTTACATTTTTAATTTTTTGAGGAAACACCATATTGTTTTCTATAGTGGCTGCACCAGTCTGCATTCCCACCAGCAATGTACTGGAGTCCCCTTTTCCCCACACCCTGGTCAGCACTTGTTGTTTGATGATTTGTTGATGGCAGCCATTATGGTAGGTGTGAGGTGATACCTCATAGTTGTTTTAATTTGCATCTCTCTAATGATTAGTGATGTTGAGAATTTTTTCATATGTCTCTTGGCCATTTGTATGTCTTATTTGGAGAGGAGTCTTTTAAGTCCTCTGCCCATTTTTAAATTAGGTTCTTTGTCTTCCTTTTATTAAATTGTATGAGCACTCTATATATTTTGGAAATTAGTCCCTTATCTAATGTATTGTTGGCAATTATGCTTTCCCATATAGTGGGTTCCCTTTTCATTTTAATGATTCTTTCTTTTTTTTTTTTTTGTTACAGATGTTTCTCCTTTTTTACCCCATTGACACCCTCCTCCCCATCCCCCACGCCCTTAATGCTTATTTCTTTTGCTGTGTAGAAGCTTTTTCGTTTGATGTAGTCCCATTTATTCATTTTTTTCCTTTGTTTCTCTTGCCTTAGGTATTGTATCAGTGAAAATTCTGCTGTGTCTGATGTCTGAAATTTTGTTGCCTACATTTTCTTCTAGGATTTTTATGGATTCATGAGTCACATTTAAGTCTTTTATTTATTTTGAGTTTATTCTTGTGTATGGTGATGGTCTAGTTTCATTTTTTTTTTTGCATGTAGCTGTCCAGTTTTTCCAACACCATTTATTTAAGAGCCTGTCATTACTCCATAGTGTACTCTTGCCACCTTTGTCAAATATTAATTGAGCATAATGTCTTGGGTCAGTTTCTGGGTTCTCTGTTCTGTTCCACTGATCTATATGCCTGTTTTTGTGCCAGTACCAGGCTGTTTTGATTACTATGGCTTTGTAGTATAACCTGATATATGGTATTGTAATACCTCCTACTTTGTGCTTCTTTTTCAAGATTGCTGTAGCTTTTTCGAGATAGGGCTACCGCATGTGAACTTTTGGAGTATTTATTCTAGTTCTGTTAAATATGTCATTGATATTTTGATGGAGAATGCATTGAATCTATAGATTGCTTTGGGTAGTATGGATATTTTAATGATGTTAATTCTTCCAATTCATGAACAAGGTATATGCTTCCACTTTTTTATCTCTTCCTCTATTTCTTTTTTTTATTTATTTAAATTAATTAATTTATTTTTGTTACAGATGTTTCTCCTTCCCCCCCACTGATTCCCCCCTCCCCATCTCTCCCCACCCTCTCCCCAGCTTTGTTGTCCATGTTCGTTGTTCATGCATACATGCATATGAGTTCTGTGGTTTATCTTTCCCCCCACCCCCTCTTCTGGGGATAGTCAGTCTGTACCTCACTTCCATGTCTCTGGGGCTACTCTATTCCTCAGACTGTTATGTTCATTATATTCCACAAATAAGTGAGATCATATGATACTTGTCTTTCTCTGTTTGGCTTGTTTCGCTTAGGATGACACTTTCCAGGTCCCTCCACATCGTCTCGAAGGATAAGAGATCTTTCTTTCTTACAGCTGCATAGTACTCCATTGTATATATGTACCACAGCTTTCTTATCCATTCATCTACTGATGGGCATTTGAGCTGTTTCCAGATTGTAGCTATTGTAAATAGTGCTGCTACATACATTGAGGTACATATATTCTTTCTGATTGGTGTTTCAGGCTTCTTAGGGTATATTCCTAGAAGTGGGATCACTGGGTCAAATGGAAGTTCAATTTTTAATATTTTGAGGTAACATCATGTTGTTTTCCATAGTGGCTGCACCAGTCGCATTCCCACCAGCAGTGTACTAGAGGCTCCTTTTCTCTACACTCTCACCAACACTTGTTGTTTGATGATTTGTTGATGGCAGTCATTCTGAAAGGTGTGAGATGATACCTCGTTGTTTAATTTGCATCTCTCTGATGCTCTGTTGAGCATATTTTCATATGTCTCTTAGCCATTTGTATGTCCTGTTTGGAGCAGTGTCTATTTAGTTCCTCTGCCCATTTTTTAATTGTGTTCTTTGTCTTCCTTTTGTTGAGTTGTATGAGCACTCTATACATATTGGAAATTAACCCCTTATCTGACATATCATTGGCAATTATGCTCTCCCATACAGTGGGTTGCCTTTCCATTTTGATGATTGTATCTTTTGCTGTGCAGAAGCTTTGAGTTTGATGTAGTTCCATGTGTTCATTTTCTCCTTTGTTTCTATTGCCTCAGGTGATGTGTCAGTGAAAATTCTGTTGCGTATGATGTCCAAAATTTTGTTGCCTACATTTTCTTCTAAGATTATTATGGATTCATGAGTCACATTTAAGTCTTTAATCCATTTTGAGTTTATTCTTGTATAGGGTGTAAGTTGATGGTCTAGTTTCATTTTTTTGCATGTAGCGGTCCAATTTTCCCAACACCATTTATTAAAGAGGCTGTCTTTACTCCACTGTATGCTCTTGCCACCTTTTTCAAATATTAATTGAGCATATTGCCTTGGGTTCATTTCTGGATTCTCTGTTCTGGGTTCACTGGTCTATATGCCTGTTCTTGTGCCAGAACCAGGCTGTTTTGATTACAGTGGCTTTGTAGTATAACCTGAAATTTGGTAATGTGATCTCTTCTTTTTCAAGATTGCTGTGGCTATTCGAGGTCTTTTTTTGTTCCACCTGAACTTTTGACGTATTTGTTTTAGTTCTGTGAAGTATGTCATTGGTATTTTGATGGGGATTGCATTGAATCTATAGCTTGCTTTGGGTAATATGGACATTTTAATGATTTAATCCTTCCAACCCATGAACAGGGTATGTGCTTCCACTTTTTTATATCTTCCTCTATATCTTTTTTTAATGACCTGTAGTTTTCTGTGAATAGGTCCTTAATTTCTTTGGTTAAGTTTATTTCTAGGTATCTTAATTTTTTTTGTTGCAATGGTAAATGGGATTGTTTTTTTAGTTTCTCTTTCTGAGAGTTCATCATTGGTGTATAAGAATGTCATCGATTTCTTGACATTAGTTTTGTATCCTGCTACTTTGCCAAATTCATTTATTAAGTCTAGTAAACTTTTGATGGAGTCTTTGGGGTTTTCTATGTATAGTATCATGTCATCTGCAAATAATGACAATTTCACTTCCTCCTTTCCAATTTGGATCCCTTTTATTTTTTCTTCCTGTCTGATTGCTGTGGCTAAGACTTCCAGTACTATGTTCAATAGGAGTGGCAAAAGTGGGCATTTTTGCCTTGTTCCTGTTCTTAAGGGAAATGCTTTTAGTTTTTGCCTAGAGTATGATGTTGGCTGTAGGTCTTTCATATATGGCCTTTATTATGTCTAGATATGATCCCTCTATTCCCACACTACTCAGCGTTTTTATCAGAAATGGATGCTGGATTTTGTAGAAGGCTTTTTCAGCATCTATTGATATTATCATGTGGTTTTTATTCTTCATTTTATTTATGTGGTATATCACATTTATGGATTTGTGAATATTGTACCAACCTTGCATCCCTGGGATGAATCCTACTTGGTCATGGTGGATAATTTTTTTGGTGTGTTGCTGGATCCGATTTGCTAGTATTTTGTTCAGGATTTTGGCATCTATGTTCATCAGGGATATTGGCCTGTAGTTTTCTTTCTTTGTTGTGTCTTTTTCTGGTTTTGGAATTAGAATTATGCTGGCTTCATAAAATGAGTTTGGAAGTCTTCCTTCTTCTTGAATTTTTTGAAATAGTTTGAGGAGAATGGGTATTAGTTCTTCTTTGAATGTTTGGTAAAACTCCCCCGTGAAGCCATCTGGGCCCGGGCTTTTGTTTGCTGGGAGAGTCTTGATTACATCTTCAATTTCTTCTGTTGTTATTGGTCTGTTCAAGTTTTCTATCTCTTCCTGATCCAGTTTTGGGAGACTATGTGTTTCTAGAAATTTGTCCATTTCGCTGAGATTGTCGAAATTGTTGCCATATAATTGTTCATAGTAGTTGTTAATGATCTTTTGTATTTTTGTGGTGTCAGTTGTTATCTCTCCTCTTTCATTTCTGATTTTGTGTATTTGGGTTCTCTCTCTTTGTTTCTTGGTGAGTCTAGCTAAGGGTCCATCAATCTTGTTTATCTTTTCGAAAAACCAGCTCTTTGTTTTATTGATCCTTTGAATTGTTTTTTTTTTTGGTCTCTATGTCATTTATTTCTGCTCTTTTTCTTACTACTTCCTTCCTTCTACTTGCTCTGGGGTTTTCTTTTTCTTTGCTCTCTAGTTCTTTAAGTTGTGAGGTTAGATCGTTTATTAGAGATTTTTCTTCTTTTTTGAGGTAGGCCTGTAGTGCTATGAACTTCCCTCTCAGAACTGCTTTCGCTGCATTCCATAGATTTTGTGTTGTTGTGTCTTCATTTTCATTGGTTTCCAGGAAGTTTTTGATTTCTTCCTTGATCTCCTCGGTGACCCATTCATTATTTATTAACATGCTATTTAGCCTCCATGTGTTCAAATGTCTTTGTATGTTCTTCTTGCAGTTGATTTCTAGTTTCATGCCATTGTGATCTGAGAAGATGCTTGATATAATCTCAATCTTCTTGAACTTGTAGAGACTTGGTTTGTGCCCTTACATGTGGTCTATCTTTGAGAATGTCCCATGTGCAGTTGAGAATAATGTGAATTCTGTAGTTTTGGGGTGTAGTTCTCTGTAGATATCTATTAAATCCATTTGGTCTAGTGCTTCATTTAGAGTCTCTCTTTCCCTGCTCATTTTTTGTCTAGAGGAACTATCCAGTGATGTCAGCGGGGTGTTGAAGTCCCCTGCTATGATTGTATTGCTATCGATTTCTCCTTTGAAGTCCTCCAGAAGTTTTAAAATATATTTTGGTGTTCCTATATTGGGTGCATATATGTTTATCAAGGTTATATCTTCCTGTTGGATAGATCCTTTCAATATTACGTAGTGGCCTTCTTTGTCTCTAATTATGGCCTTCATTCTGAAATCTATTTTATCAGATATGAGTATTGCTACCCCAGCTTTTTTTTCTTTTCCGTTTGCTTGGAAGATTTTTTTCCATCCCTTCACTTTCAATCTATGTGAGTCTTTTGTTGTGAGGTGGGTCTCTTGCAAACAACATATAGATGAGTCATGCTTTCTTATCCAATCAGCTACTCTGTGTCTTTTTATGGGAGCATTCAGTCCATTTACATTTAAAGTGATTATTGATATGTACTTATTCATTGCCATTTTTGTTTAGTGTGGTTCTATTTTTCTTCTCATTTCTCCTGGTAATTACAGCAGTCCTTTTAACATTTCTTGCAGTGCTGGTTTGGTGCTAATGTATTCCCTTAGCCTTTTTTTGTCTGGGAAGCTCTTTATTTGACCTTCTATTTTGAATGATAGCCTTGCTGGGTAGAGTAGTCTTGGATTCAGATCCTTGTTTTTCATGACCTTGATTAAATCATGCCATTCCCTTCTAGCCTGTAGTGTTTCTTGTGAGAAGTCAGCTGAGAGCCTTATGGGATTTCCTTTGTAGGTAACCTGTTGCTTATCTCTTGCTGCTTTTAGGATTCTCTGTTTGTCTTTAATTTTTGGCATTTTGATTACTATGTGTCTTGGTGTGGGCCTGTTTGGGTTCTTCTTACTTGGGGCTCTCTGTGCTTCTTGAACTTGAATGCCTTCTTCCTTCACCAAATTAGGGAAGTTTTCTGTCACTATTCCTTTGAATATATTCTCTAACCCTTGCTTATTTTCTTCTTCTTCAGGGACTCCTATGATGTGAATATTATTCCGTTTCCAGTTTTCCCACAGTTCTCTTAAGCTGTCTTCCTGTTTTTTAATCGTTTTTTACTTTTGTTTTTCTGATTGGTTGATTTTTTCTAGCCTGTCTTCTAATTCACTTATCCGGTCTTCAGCTTCCCTTACTCTGCTTTTTAGACCTTCCAATATGTTTTTCATTTCTGATATGTCATTCTTCATTTCTTCTTGGTGGTTTTTCATTTCCAACTGGTTGATTTTCAACATTTCTGTTTTAACTTATGGTGCTCATGTCCTTGCACATGCTGTTGAGGTTTCTCAAGATCATGGCTCTGAATTCTAGTTCTGTTAACTTGCTTAACTGCACCTCATTTATCTCATTTTTGGTAGAGGTCTCTTGGTCTTTCATTTAGCTTTTGTGTCTGTGTTTCACCATTTTGGCTATCACAGTGGTCTTTGGAGTCTGCCAAATTTTTCCTGTGGGTGTTGGTGTTCTGCTGTTTGTGGCTCCCTCTCCTAGGTTTGGATGAACCAGGGAGGACCCACGTTGCACACCACTGTCAAGTCTTACTTTCTTGGTTAAAGTTGCTAGCCCAGGGAATGGTACTGTTGTCCTCTAGCTTTTTGCCTGGAGGCTATCAGTAGTGGTTACCTGAAGATCTTTGGCTTCTCAGTTGAATGAAAAACTCCCTCAGGTGCTCGGCGTAAGAGGATTTCCCAAGGGTGGGAAAGATGCTGGTTGTTAAGGAGCCTAAATTTTCATTTCAGTGGCCACTGGGTGGGGTTGAATCTCCGAGGGAGGGGCCGCCACCTCTCCCCCGAGCCCTGTGAAGGGGTAAGATGACCACAGTCCTGCTTGGCTGCAAGTCAGCAAAAGCTCTGAGCGCCCTCCATATCCCAAGTGACCCCACGCAGTTCCATTGCAGTCTGCCCTCCCTCGGCCAGAGCCCAAGGTAAGTGGCTGCTGCTATTTTAGCCTCTGTCTTGGCTCTGCACTGTGGAGCCCCTTGGGAGTTTAACCTGAGGGCGTGCCTCCCAGCCAAGGCCACAGCTCCCAGCGAAGGCTGCAGCTCCCAGCCAAGGCCGCAGCTCCCAGCTAAGGCCGCTGCTGATCATGGGCTCCCAGCCCCCCTCTCATGTCTCTGCAAGCCTGCCAGGATTGAGTCAGTGTCCCTGGTTATGTGGTCCTTCAAACTGCTTTTCTGTTGCCTTTTCCTGATGATTTGTCTTTATTTTCGTTGTAATTCCAATTTGGTCCTGGGAGATGGTCTGTGTAGCTTCCATTCACTCCACTGCCATTTTGGAATCTCTCTCTATGTCTTTTTTATATTTTCCTCTATTTCTTATTTCAATGGCCTGTTGCTTTCTGTGAAGAGGTCCTTTACTTCTTTGGTTAAGTGTATTCCTAGGTATCTTAGTTTTTTGGCTGCAATGGTAAATGGGATTGTTTCTTTAGTTTCTCTTTCTGTGAATTCATTATTGGTATACAAAAATGCCATTGATTTCTTGATGTTAATTTTGTATTCTGCTTCTTTGCCAAATTCATTTATTAGCTCTAGTAGATTTTTGATGAAGTCTTTAGGGTTTTCTATGTACAATATCATATCATCTGCAAGTAATGACAGTTTCACTTCCTCCTTTACAATTTATATCTTTTTTATTTCTTTTTCTTGTCTGATTTCTCTGGCTAAGACTTTCAGTACTATGTTGAATAAGAGTGATGAAAGCAGATATCCCTGACTCGTTCCTGTTCTTAAGGGGAACACTTGTAGTTTTTGCCCATTGAGTATAATGTTGGCTGTTGGTTTGTCATATATA
Organism: Molossus molossus; assembly: GCF_014108415.1. Lineage (NCBI taxonomy): Eukaryota > Metazoa > Chordata > Mammalia > Chiroptera > Molossidae > Molossus > Molossus molossus. The sequence continues at coordinate 57,029,405 of NW_023425345.1, read as the reverse complement.
GCTTTTATTATGTTGAGGTATGTTCCCTCTATTCTCACTTTGCTGAGAATTTTTATCATAAATGGGTGCTGGATTTTATCATATGCTTTTTCTGAATTTATTGATATGATCATGTGGGTTTTATCCTTCATTTTGTTTATGTGGTGTGTCATATTTATTGATTTGCAGATATTGTACCAGCTTTGCATCCCAGGAATAAATCCCTCTTGATAATGGTGTATGATTTTTTTTTTTTATTGATTTAACACAGACTAAGGGAAAGAAAGAGAGAGAAACATCAGTATTACAGAGAAAAGTTGATTGGTTGCCCCTGTATGTGCCTCGACCAGGGATTGAACCCATAACCTGGGTATGTACCTGACAAAGAATTGAACCCACTACCTTTTTGTGTATGGGATGACATTCCAACCAACTGAGCCATACTGGCCAAGGCAATGTATGATCTTTTTAACGTATTGATATATCCAGTTTGCTAATATTTTGTTGAGAATTTTAGCATCTGTGTTCATTAGGGATATTGGCTTATAATTTTCTTTCTTTTTAGTGTCTTTAGTTGGTTTTGGGATTAGGATAATGCCTCATAATAGGCGTTATTTGAGTGTTTGGTAAAATTCACCTGTAAAGTCGTATGGTCCAGGACTTTTGTCTATTGGTAGCTTTTTTTTTTTTTTTTTTTAATCCTCACTTGAAGACAAGTTTTGATATTTTGTTCAGATAGAGTGGGAGGGAGAGAGAGAGAGAGAGAAACATCGATGTGAAAGGGACACATCGAGTGGTCGCCACCCACACGACCCAATCAGGGTCAGGGACAAGCTGCAACTGAGGTACGTGCCCTCAACGGGAACTGAACCCGGGTCTCTCTGGGCTGCAGGCCGATGCTCTAACCGTTGAGCCAAACTGGCCAGGACCTATTGGTAGCTTTTTGATTACTGCTTCAATTTCACTAGTTATAATCTGTCTATGCAGATTCTCTGATTCTTCTTGATTTCGTTTTGGAAGACAGTATGGATCTAGGAATTTATCCATTTCATCCAGATTGTCCAATTTGTTGTTCATAATATTTTCTTATAATTCTTTATATCTTTGGTGTCAGTTGTGACTTCTCTTTCATTTATGATTTTCTTTATTTGAGTCCTGTATCCTTTTTTTTTTTGATGAGTCTGGTTAAAGGTTTGTCAATCTAGTTTATCTTTACAAAGAACCAGCTCTTGGTTTCAGTGATCTTTTGTATTGTGTTTTTAGACTGTTTCTACTCTGATATTTACTGTTTTCTCCCTTCTACTCACTTTGGGCTTTGTTTGTTGTTCTTATTTAAATTTCTTTAAGTATAAAGTTTGATTGTTTATTTGAACTTTTTTTTGTTTCTTGAGATAAGCCTGACTTGCTATGAATTTCCCTCTTAGGACTGCTTTCATCATGTCCCATAGATTTTGGGTTGTTGTGTTGTCATTTTCATTTGTTTCAAAGTATCTTTTGATCTTTTTTTTTTTTTAATCTCATTGTTAACCCATTTATTGTTTAGTAACATGTTATTTAGCTTCCATGTCTTTGTGTGTTTTTCAGTTTTTTTCTTGTGATTGATTTCTAGTTTTATATCATTATAGTCAGAGAAGATGCTTGATATTATTTCAATCTTTTAAAATTTATTGAAATTTATTTTGTGTCCTAACATGCTGTCTCTCCTAGAAAATGTTCCATGTGTACTGAAAAAGAATGTATATTCTGCTGCTTTGGGGTAAAATGCTCTGAAGATTATCAATTAAATTCATTTGATCTTGTGTGTTTTTCAAGGCTGCTGTTTCCTTGTTGGTTTTCTGTCTGGAAGATTTTTCCATTGATGTCTATGGGGTGTTAAAATACCCAACTATGACTATTACTGTCAATTTGTCCCTTTATGTCCATTAAGATCTACTTTACATATTTAGGTGCTCCTATGTTGGGTGCATAAATGTCCACTACAGCTGAGATATTACTCTGGAACCTCCACCTCTGCCTATGGGAGCAGGCCAAGCCTTTTCACGTCTCACCCTTTCTACCAGTCTCGATGTGACTTCTGTAAGTCCTTGGTTATTAGGTTTTTCTTCAGCTAGTCTTTAGTTAGTTATTCAGAATGAATTTTCTATAAGTTAGCTGTAATTCCAATTTGGTCCTGGGAGGAGGTGAGTGTAGCTTCTACCTAATCCATGCCATCTTGGATCTACTCCAAAGGTACACAGTTCAGTTTTTGTCCCCAGATATACAGCAATTTAGTATCTGTAGTTTTTCTCAAAGAAGAAAAAATTCGTGGGTCCTTTTTGAAGGATGGTTTAGCTTCAGAATTCTGACCATTACATTGCTCACATTAGTGGTAATGATGGTACGAACCTGGGTAAGCCTTGCAGACCTGGGTATATACCAAAGAGAACTAGCTATGTACAAACTTGGTATCTTAAAACCACGACAGTTTTTCTCTATGTTAATTTGAATTCAGGCAAGGCCCAGTTGCACTTTTCCCCTGTGATTGTATCTGGAGTCATTTATGTGGCTGAATTTAACTGGGAGTTCAGCTGGAGTTAGGACATGTGGGGCCTTTTGTCTCTGGGCCACCTTCCACATCGTTCAGTGTTTAGCTTGGACTTTCTTACATCACAGTAGCTGGACAATAGTTCGGTTCATCTTTTCATCCAGTCTTTGTTTTATCCCTCCACGCATTCCCTAAATGATAAAGAAATATGTTTTGCAAGGCATGCTCATGGCATTTTCTTGTCCCTCTGCTTACCTTCTGTCTGTTGAAATCCCTCTCCTCTTAGGAAATGCATATCCACTACCACTTTCTCAACAAAACCTGTATGACTTTTTTCTTTTTACCTGATATATCCATACCTTCTGACGGCAGTATGCCAGCTCCTTCCAGCTCTCCCAGAATGCCGTTGATCATTCTGTTTTGTGTTTTATTTAGCTGTTTAGTTGTCCTGAGAACAGCTTGGCCCTGTTTGTGGGTACTTATTTTGTGGACCTACTTTTGTGTGGTCCTAAGATGTCTTCTCTTCAGACATATGTCCTATTTAGATGTCTCAATTCCATATGAGAATGTCAACTTTCTATATTTTGACTGATTAAGGAGACATGAAACTGAGCATTATAAGATAATTTGCACTCCAAGTTCTTGTCAGAGGTTATAACCTAGAAGTCTCTGTTGCCCAGTACCTATCAAAAGCTCAATTGTAAAAAGTAATATATATATGGAGAATTACCTGAAGGATATGCAGCCCATCCATTCTCTAGACATACTCAATTTTATTTCTGGATTAAGGTAAATCAAGAGAGAGCTGCAGCCTGAAATACTTTTCTCTGGGGAACTAATACTTTTGTTTTAGTTGCCCAGAGAACTGCTTTTACAGAGTTGCCCTTGACATTTTGCCATTGGCTTTCATTTTGATGGACGTTATAAGGAATAGCCTGTTCAACTTTTTGCCAATAAATTTGAAAATCTAGATAATTTTCTAAAAACATAAATTATCAAAATTGACTCAAGTGGAAAACTTGAATAGACCATGGAGGCAATTAAAAGGTTGCTAAAGAATTATTCCCCTCCACAGCTAAGCACCCCCCCCCACCTTTTTATTGGATATTTACTGTGTTTATTGGCCTAGCAATTATGTTTCTTCCTATATCTTTCTCCATATATTTTTTCTTATTCTAGTCAGTATCACTCTTTCCTTTGGGGATGGATGATCCCCCCACCCCAATTATATAATACTATGGTAGCAGGAAATCAAAATTCACTGATTCCTGGCCACAGGAATAAACCCTTAATTTTGAACCATATTGTCTTAAATCTAGAAGAGTCATAATTGTTTTGGTCCAGGTAAGGGGTACTTTTGCAGTACAAATCTCAAAAACATCGATAGCTTCTTCCCTATGTGATTTCAGTCAGCTCCATGTGCCAACAGGTAACCATAATTATTTCTGGACACAATTCTCATATTTGCTCTTTGTCTTTGTTTGCTTTGCCTCATACCACATGATTTCTCATTGTATAACAGGTTTTAATCTTTTCAAGCTCCAACAATGTTTTCTTTATCACCTATTTCTCATTCCTTAATCCAGTGCCAAATATTTTAATAGAGCAACACTCCACTACAAACTATCAATTTCCATATCAGTTAGGATAGACCAGGTTATGCTTCAGTAACAATCTAAATATTTTAGTGGCCTAAGACAAAAAAGATTTATTTCCCGCTCATACTATGTTCATCACAGGTTGACTGTGGGTTGCTGTATATAGTCCCCACTCAGGGACATAGGCTGTCAGAGATTTCACTCTCTGGAACATGGCCAGTAGCCATGATAGGGAAAATAAAATGTAGAAAACTATACATGGGCAATGAAAGTTTTTATCTAGAAATAATTCATGTTACTTCCACTTACATTTATTGGTCAATGCAAGTCACAGCTAATTTTAAGAGACTGAGGATATTAAGTCCTGCTATATGTCTGGACAGAGAAATAGATTATCTATGAACATATCTAATAAATACCCCCCCATACACACACACTGCAGTATTAATGATTTTTGTGAACTTTACTGAAAATTAGTGGAGACAAAAGGAGGAATTATATTACATGGTATATAGATTCTTGCAGAAAAATCCTCATCTGATATTTCTCTTCTTCCTACTTCCTTTTCTGTGGTGTCACTAATGTTTTATATTTTTCTCTGCTTTTTTTCTTCCTGGAGTTCTTAACCACACTGGCTCCACTCCATCACTCTCAGTTTTTCTGTTTGGAACTTAAAACTCCATACTTCTTCATTATGGAGAGCAGATTTCATTATCTTTGTTATTTGCACATTCCCTCAAGGTCTTATATACCATCAAGAGACTTATGAAGCATTTCTTCTGAACAAATATGCTTTCTCTAAGAATCCTGATGAATGCAGTTTTCTTCATCTTATTGCATTAATAATATCAGCAATTCTAATACAGCATTATCAAGTAGATTTTGTTCTAGAAATGAAAGATGGTTTAGCATTACTATATATATTATTTCAATATATTTTTTAAAATATGTTTTTATTGATTTTTTTTTTAAAGGGAGAGATAAAAAACATCATTGAGAGAGAATCATCGATCAGCTGCCTCCTGCATGCCCCCTATTGGGAATCGAGCCTACAATATAGGCATGTGCCCTGACGAGGAATCAAACCAGCAACCTCATGGTGCACAGGATGATGTTCAACCAACTGAGCCACACCAGCTGGGCAAAGAGTTAAAATTTTCAATATCTTAAGTTAATAGATTAAAAGAGAATACCTAGCCCTGGCTGGTGTGGCTCCGTGGTTAGAACGTCAGCCCATGCACCAAGAGGTCATAGGTTCAATTCGTGGTCAAGGGCACCTACTTGGGTTGCAGGTTTAATCCCTGGGCATGAGGGAAGCAACCAATTGATGTGTCGTCTCTCTCACATTGATGTTTCTTTCTCTCTCTTTCTCTCTCTCACTCCCTCCTCCTGTCCCTTTCTTCCACTCTCTCTAAAAAAAAAATTAATGAAAAAAATATCCTCAGGTGAGGATAAACAAATAGAAGAGAAAGAGAGAAAGAATACCTATATAATCATCTGGATCTGCTCTGTACAACATGGTAAACACTGCCACATATAGCTACTCCAATAGAAATTAAATTATTAAAAAACGTTTTTGTTGTTAATCCTCACCAGAGGATATTTTTCCATTGATTTCTAGATAAAATGGGAGGGAGGGAGGGAGGGGAACATCAATGTGGATGTGAGAGAGACACATTGATTGGGTGCTTTTCACACGACTCCAACCTAGGCTGGAGACTGAACCCATAACCCAGGTACGTGCCCTTGACCGAGAATGGAACCTGAGACCCTTTGGTCTGAATGCTGACACATTAACTGCCAAGCCAAACCTGCCAGGGAGAAATTAAATTATTTAAAAAATATGTTCTTTATTCCCACTAGCCACATTTCAAATATTCAATACCCACATATGGCTGGTGGTTATGGTTTTAGCACCAATAAAAATATTTCCATCATTGTGGAAAGTTCTATTGGGCAGTGCTGATCTAAATAAATGCTGAAGGGTAGTTTTTAAAATCCTTTTTTTTCCAATTTTTTTGAAAGTTAGAATTAGAAGGGAAACTTGTTAAGATGAGAAATAATATATACCAAAGAGTGAAATACAAGTAGTATTTCCATAATATTCAGGGAAAAGGGTGATCATCACTATCACAATTGTATCTGTTAGGATCCAGTTTCGTTTTAGTTCTCTCTGCTCTTGTTCAAGAAAACTGTAGAAAGGTAGTTAAGGGTGGTAAGGTGGGTTGACTCTTTGGGTTCTTTAGGTACCCAGATTCATTCTGTCACTTAGGGTGTGGTCTTCATTCCCAGATTTTAAGATGACAACTAAAGTTTGAGATATCATATCTGTATTTAAGGCAGAAGGGTAGAGAAAAGGACAATGAGGAAAGAAGAAAAAAGGCCAATGTTGTATCTGCTCTTTTTAAAGACTTGCCCGTGAAGTTGCCACATGGTACGTCTAACATTGATCAGTCATTGGTCACATGGCCACATTTTGTTGCAAAGAAGGTGGAAAAGTAGCCTTTATTCTGAGTAGCTGTGTTGCTCATCTAAAACCTAGGGTTTCCTATGGATGAAGAGACTATACTGGGGGACAAACAATACTTTCTCCCTTACCACCCTATTTAATACTGTTTTCAGGTTTTAATCAAAGCAAAATAAAGAAGTACAAATATTAGAAAGAAATAAACACTATTTTTCTTGTCACAAGATATAATTAAATATCTCAAAATACAATGGAATCAACTGAAAATGTACTAGGAATGAAAAAGATATGAGAGAAATATATAAAAATCATGAGCTTTTTTTATGTTTTAATCTGAGAGAGATGGGCAATATACTGGAAAAATAGATAATGCCTATGAATGAGTTTAACAAGAAATTTGTGAAACTTCTTTGAAGAAAGCCATGACATTTTATGGAAGGGCACAAAACGAAGATCCATGTAGATGAAGCATCATGGGGTGTTCCTGGATGGAAGACTCAGTGTGTCAATTCCCCCAAATTTATAAATTTAATTCAACATATATATTTCCACTTGTCAAATTAGTGGTGAAATGTATGTTATGATTGAGACTAGCAAGAAAACAGACAAAGAGCAATGAGGGACATGTTATCTAGATGTCAAAGTGTAAGCTACAGTAATTAAAACTGTGCTATCAGTCGAGGGGTTGCTAATGGGACAGAACAGAGTCCAGGACAAAGTGTATATAGCAGATAGGAGCAGGGTAGGGTGTTACCTTGGGAAAATTCTTATCTGTTTCAAATGTCTCATCTATAAAATGGTAATAAAGTGGTCTACACTGTTTAGAGTTGCTATAAGGGCCATATGTGTGAAGTATTTAGAACAATGTCTCACCTGTTGTAAGCGCTATGTAAGTGTAAACTATTATTAATGCCAGAATTTAATAATATACGATAAGGGTGCCATTAAAACAAATGGGGAAAGAATGTATTATTTAATACATGGTGTTGGAGTAATTGACTGATATTTGGAAGAAAGAAGAAAGGAAAGAAGGAAAGGAGGGAGGAAGGGAGGAAGGAAGGAAGGAAGGAAGGAAGGAAGGAAGGAAGGAAGGAAGGAAGGAAGAAAGGAAGGGAGGGAGGAAGGAAATGAGAACTCTAGCCCACATTCATTATAAATTAAATGGCGTAGATTAAATATTTAATTTAAAATTTCCCATAAAAGTATTAGAAAAATGAGAAAGAGTTTAAAAAGTATTTTTTGAGTGTGTATGGTATTCTAATGTATTGTTCTTATCTTTAGCATGCTACCAATGCAGTAAGCCATAAAAGAAAACATTGTCAGATTTTACTGCCAATCAAAAAGAAAGTTGAGATAAATTGATGATGGGTGGAATGGTTGTGGCATCAGAGAGTGGTTGGGCAAGCAAGTGATGGGGGATCAGAAATGTTTATTTAAATACAATAAGACTTTTATGTCTAAATTCTTTATAAACAGTGGTTTATATACCTACATGGTTCAGATTTTAGTTTTGAAGTTCTGCACTTTGGTAGCAGAAAATAATAGGTTTCAGTTATTTTCAGAAATATTTACTTTAAGCAAGTCCATTTTAAATGAAGACTTCTACTTTGAACCATGTATTCAATAGATGCTTATAGTTTTAAAAGTTAGATGATAATGATGGGAAAACATAACTGTTATAAATCAAATGCATAAGATAGCAATATTAGAGGAGTTTGCCTGTTCCATATTCTAAATTGGATGTAGCTTGTCTTGGTGAAGGGAAACAGCAATGTTTTTTAAGTATCATAATTGCTTTTATAATGCACATTTAATATGATGGAAATAACCATTGCAATAGTGCATCCATGTTTGAGCTTTTTAGAAAATTATACACTTTGAAAATTATAGATTTGTAAAAATGTATACAAATGTAAAAAATTAAAGCAAAAAGAGCAGAGCTTGATATTGCATTGAATATACATTATTCATTATAAAGAAGATAGCTGCAAAAATGTAGAATTCTACAGGGTATAGTTTTTATGCAAAAATTACTGTAGCCAGTTGAAAATTTAGTTGGCAAATAGCTACCGAGTTCTAAATTTAGAGACATTAAGATTTATTGTGTCAATCTGGCTGCTACCCAGATTGTGCAATATTCAAAGCTCCAAGTTAAACCTCTGTAAGATGTAAGTGTGATAACATGCAATACAAAATTATCTTTACAGAAATATTTTATTACTTGGATTTCTCCCCTTGCCCCAAATGCCTAAGAGTTTGAATCCCCTGTGAAACATTAATGGATTTCTATATTTCAGTTAAAAATGCTCTCTGAGAATTACTATAACATCAAAGTGACTTAGCTAGTAATAGGTATTTTCTTTAGCTGTACAACACGAAAGAAAGTAATTTAAAAAAAATAAAAGTTGAAATCTGAACAAAGAAGTTCAGATTTTCTTTGCCCGGGGTGATAGTATAGCACTTCACACAGTTCATTCCCATGAGTTCTAAAGAGAGAGAGAGAGAGAGAGAGAGAGAGAGAGAGAGAGAGAGAGAGAGAGAGAGAGAGAGAAAAGAATCGGGTGTCCTGTATCTCTAATTATTAATTTATTAATGCCTTAAATGCATCCCCCCCTTCCCCCGACACATTAGACCCTCACTGGTGATGTCATCTTATTCACCCATCTCTCTCCTTCTTCCTCTGCCAAACAAATTGAAGTTTCCTGGAATGGGTCATGTCATGGTAAACACAGAGGCAGCTGCTATGGTTTTTGTGTTGGGGAAAGTTTCCATTTCTTCAACATTTCAGATCTACTTTCCAGGCTCAACATCCTTAACCTGGTATTTGTTTTGGGGCTTGAGTGCGTTGTGGTCATCTTCACTTTTTCAAGGGAAAGAGGGACAGATGGATATGAACTTTTCTTCTCTACCCTCCATCTCTAACTTTTCTCCAAGTAGGAAACATCAGAGTGTCTGTTAATCTCTTACTTTTTTGCCTGGAATTTCCGTTTTCCTCTGGCTGGGTTTCTCCTCCATGCCTCGCCTGCAGAGGTGTCCCATGGGGACTGCCCAAACATTGCCTCCATGGCAGCACCAGACGGTCTCCAGCAGTGCCCCATCCCTGGCAAGCCATTTCTCTTTCACCTTTAAGCAAATCCCCTGCATTTTGGACTCTGCTTTCCATTCATACTGCCATCTACCCTTGTTCTGGCTTTCATACAATTGTGGTCATTTGTTGAGGCATTTGGATCACTGTCTTCCAAGTCATGCCATGATCCTGGATGACTTTAATTTTTATGTGAATGATAAAGTCAATATTTTATTGTCAAAGTTGCCTGACCTTCCCATATTCCAGCTACCCATATGACCTTCCCCCATGGCACATCACCTCTGAAATCTTTCATTCAGTCTTTGCCCCTAGCCTTCGATCCCCCAAAACCTGACCCACTGCTTCTTACTGCCTTTTCTTTTTTAAAAAAATACTTTTTTCTATCAAAAAGTCTCAACATGCTCAAATGTTTATACACACACACACACATATATATATATGAACAACTTCATCCCTAATCACAAGCCATGATCTCCAGCGGCCTCCTGTGCCTGGTGTGTTCTTTAGGAGTCAGGCAACTGATTCCACCAGGCAAATGAAATGGCCATTTCTGGCCTCACCTCCTGATCGTCCAGCCCAATGGACTGTTTTCAGACCTCATCGTAGTAAATCTCTGCAGCTGTTGACCCCCAGTCTACTTCCTACCCAGGCTTCTATGGAATAGTTCTCTCCGGGTCATCTCGTGATTTCTTTCCAATCTCCTTTGCCAGTTCCTTCTCTTGTTCCTACCCTAAAATGAGAATCATCTATTTTTCTCTTCTTTTTGTATGTGTCCACTGGAGTCCTCATTTTCCTCTGTGACTTCCATTTATAGGCTGAGGATTCATGGACTCTAAGGGGAAGTGAATGAATGAATAATCGCTTTCTAAACAATACATTTTTGTCTCAGAAATAATTGAAAACTGCTAAGGACACAAGAAAATTCAATTGAGTAGCACAAAATAAGTATTAGGCAAAAGGAATGAAGAAAAATAAGAGAGAAAAATATCTCCTCGGAGAGGTGAGGCTAAATAAATACCCACATCGTTCTGTTACACCCTCCTTATGGCTATGGTCTCTTGTCCCTGTTTCCTGCTCCCCTCTGCCACTGTTGGGGTTCAATGAGCATCTTATTATCTCTTGCCTAAGCTACTGCCACATTGTCTTAACTGGCTTTTGGTCTTACTCTGGACCTTTCTCTTCCAATCCAGTTTCCATCTGATTCACCTTTGTTTCTCTGGCATTCACTGCATTGATTAGCACATAGCTAGCAAGTAAGGTATTTGTGTTGGCTGGATTCACATACTGATGAATGAATGTATGCACATGTGGATCTTATGAGGGGGTATCTTGTAATGCTGCTTTGTAAAATCAGAAGATCTGTGTCTGTGCTCATTCATGTACTGTCAGGATCAAGGTAAAGAGTTGTGCAGAGTGGTAACAGAGTGCTGTTTCCCAGATTTTGAGCCTTTTTAAAAATCTCTCCTGTGGGCAGACACTTGAGGAGGAGACTGAAGAACTCCCTTCTCACATTATTGTTAGAAGATACTCCAAGAGAGGACTAATGAGGAGAAAGAGATGAGCTATTATGCATCATAAACAGTTGGGGGAAGAAAGGAAGGAACTGACTAAAAAAAGCAGTAAAAATTTAACTACATCCAGGTGTGGAGGTACTCATGGGAGGAGAAAAAGGGAAGAAAACATGCCTGTTACTGGGTGGTATTTGGTGGGAGAGGATGAAGAGTAGGAATTTATGTAATTGTTAAGAATATGTGGGAATGATACCCTAAGAAGCCTGAAACACCGATCAGAAAGAATATATGTACCCCCATGTTCGTAGCAGCACAATTTACCATAGCTAAGATCTGGAAACAGCCCAAGTGTCCATCAGTGGATGAATGGATAAAAAAGCTGTGGTGCATATACACAACGGAGTACTATGTAGCTGTAAGAAAGATAGATCTCTTATCCTTTGAGACAACTTGGAGGGACCTAGAAAGTATTATTCTAAGCGAAACAAGCCAAACAGAGAAAGACAAGTATATGATCTCACTTATTTGTGGAATATAATGAACATAACAGTCTGAAGAATGGGGTAGTCCCAGAGACATGGAAGTGGGGTATAGACTGACAATCCCCAGTAGAGGGGGTAGTGGGGGAGAGATAAACCACAGAACTTATATGCATGTATGCATGAACAATGGACATGGACAACAAAACTGGGGACAGGGTGGGGAGGGAGGAGGAGGGGGAATCAGTGGGGAAAAAGGAGAAACATCTGTAACAAAAATTAATTAATTAATAAATATAAAAAAGAATATGTGGGAATGTATGAAGGAACCTATAGGGAAAATTATAAGACAAGTACATGAAACATTAATCGGTTGAGAGGGTACAGAGGCTTTTGATGAGAATTACTGCATTAAAGGGGTTGATAACCACAGTCCATCATCTGCTAGAAGCAGGTTGTTGCTGTTGTGTTTACACCCAAGTAAAACAGTACCATGAGTTAGCTAATTGAAGAGGGCTTGAATCTACTCTGTGTGCATGAGAGAAGGGAATGAGCAAGAGTGGGAGGTTTTAATAAGCATCACTTTATTTATAGTGCTGGTCCTGGCAGCTCACAGAAACAATTCAAGTCCTTCAGTACTGCTCTTACTGAAAGGCTTAACCAGGCAGGAAAACAGGTGTCATACTGGGTGCCAACTCTTGTTAAATAGGCATGTTGTGACTTACAGAACAGGCTCTGTCCGACAGGAACTGTCCACTGATCAGCAGAGAAGATGTCCTGGAGGAAGAACATTGACTAAAATCATTAAGTCATGGAGACACCTCTTTCTACTTAACGGCATGTTTGGCCAAGGCACAAGAGAAAATAAAAAGAAGATAGGGTTACTAGCTTATTAAATATCTAATGATAGTAATAATCACATTAAGAGCTAACAAGTATTAAATACTCACTATGTTTAGAGCACTTGTCTTAGTACTTTAGTTGTATTATTTCATCTGTTTAACTGTTGTGACAACTTTGTGGTAGGTGTAAGTTGCCGTTACCAGAACACACCCCCTTACACGGAAGTGGAAGATTATACGTATGGGAAGATGGAATTCCAGCTGGTCACACTGCTTCTGTGGGTGGTTGGGGGATTCAGGAAAGGCTGCATTGCTTAAAGCCTCGGTGTACTCACCTGTCAGTCAAAGATGTAATAGCTATCTTGAAGAGTTGTATTGCATCAGAGATAATATTATATAAAGGGTCTAACATGGTGGCTAGCATGGAGAAAGTGCATAATGAAAAGGGAATTAATGGCACGTTCTCTCTGATTAAACTCATTTCTCGTCTCATATTTTAAAGTTAAAGTCAGGATAAAATGAATCATTACTATTTTGTCTCTAAGCCCCATTTTTTTTTTTTTTAAGTCTCAGAAAAGGGAGTCCTGAAACAGGAGATCAACAGACCAGGGCATAATGAGAGTGAGGGGATATTGTTGGCTCTGGCTAATGATTTTCATGATCTTGCACTTCTGATCAAAGTAGATACATTTTGAGTCTAAAGAGTTAATATTATAATCAGGTATTACTGATGTTTCACAAGCCCCAAATGTCAGGTAGAGGTCGAATCAGAAAGAAAAGTTTCAGGAATCCAAGACTGAGTGATTACTTTAAGTTAATGTCTGGTCTTCCAAAGGACAGTGCAAAGCACAAATCAAAGAGGTCAAGCCACACACAGTCCTGATGACATACCCCCAAACTAGACTCAGGTCATTTTAGTAGAAGTGGCATAAATTGGTTTTTGATAACTTCAGATGGTGAAGGGGTATTTGAGTTTTTCAGGTAAAAAAAAAAAAAGGCAGAAGTGATCAAGAGTGACATATTGTGGGAATGATTGATTAAAAAATAGTGACACTACCAATTTCTATCATTAACATCCTGGGGAAGCTACAGAATTACTCAGGGGCTTGGTCTTAATAACTACTCGATGTCATTTGCTGTTTGTATTTTCTTATTCTTATTTTTCTATACTCTTCCATTATTTTAAATAATTTTTAATATTCCATGTTTAATATGCTCAGTACAGCAGCTGAAAGCTTCATAGGAAAGATTATGTCAATCCCACAAGCAATATAACTAGTTATCAGGGGCCCTGGCTTTACTGCTGCTAGTCGTATCTTTATGTGTTACCTATACTCAACAAAAAGAATGAGTGAGGGGTTCAGAGAAAGGCAATGGGATATAAACTCCTATAAATTCATTCAGTTATTGCTCTCCCCATTTGCTTTAGCTTTGTTAAAAATGATTTTTTTAGGCTTTTAAAAAATTTTTATTTTTGTTACAGATGTTTCTATTTCTTCCTGGCATTGATACCTTCCTCCGAATTCTCCCCTGCTGCCCCCGCATTGTTGTCCATGGTTACACATAAAAGTTCTGTGGTGTATCTCTTTCCTACTCCCACATCCACTTCTGAGGTTTGTCAGTCTGCACCCACTTCCATGTCTCTGGGTCTATTTTGTTCCTCAGCTTGTTTTGTTCATTATATTCCACAAATAAGTGAGATCATGTGATATTTGTCTTTCTCTGATTGGCTTGTTTCACTTAGGATAATACTCACCAGGTCCTTCCTTGTCATCTCAAAGGATAAGAAATCTTTCTTATGGCTGCATAGTACTCCATTGTGTATATGTACCACTGCTTTTTTATCCACTCATCTATTATTGATGGGCACTTGGGCTGTTTCCAGATCTTAGCTATTCTAAATAGTGCTGCTATGAACATAGGGGTACATATATTCTTTCTGATTGGTGTTTCAGGCTTCTTAGGGTATATGCCTAGAAGTGGGATCACTGGGTCAAATGGCAGTTCAACTTTTAACTTTTTGAGGAAACGCCACAGTGTTTTTCATAGTGGCTGCACCAGTCTGCATTCCCACCAACAGTGTCCTAGAGTCCCTTTTCTCCACACCCTTACCAGCACTTGTTTGATGATTTGTTGATGGCAGCCATTCTGGTAGGTGTGAGGTGATACCTTATAGTTGTTTTATTTATTTATTTATTTATTTATTTATTTATTTATTTATTTATTTTAAATCTTTATTGTTGGATGTAAAATGTATTACAGATGTTCCACATTTTCCCCCCATTGACCCCCCTCCTCCCCCCCACCCCCTTCCCACCTTTTCCCACACTATTGTCTGTGTCCATTGGTTATGCATATGCACAATGAATTTGTGCTTCTTAATCCCTTCACCTTTTTCACCCATTTCCCCAACCCTCCTCCCAACTGGCAACCAATAAAATGTTCTCTGTATCTATGAGAATGTTTCTGTTCTACCTGTTCATTTTGTTTGTAGATTCCATTGTTGATAGATATGTATTCATTGCCATTTTGTTTGTTCATACATTTTATCTTTTTCTTCAAAAAGACCCTTCATCATTTCATATAGTAACGGTTTGGTAGTGATGAACTCCTTTAACTTTTTCTTGTCTGGGAAAGTTTTTATATGTCCATCGATTCTAAATGACAGCTTTGCAGGATAGAGTAATTTTGGTTGTAGGTTCTTAGTTTTCATCACTCTGAATATTTCTTGCCACTCCCTTCTGGCCTGCAAAGTTTCTTTTGAGAAATCAGCTGACAGCCTAATGGGAACTCCCTTGTAGGTAACTAGCTGCCTTTCTCTTGCTGCTTTTAAGATTCTCTCTTTGTCTTGAACCTTTTGCATTTTGATGATGATGTGTCTTGGTGTGGGCCTCTTGGGGTTCATCTTGTTTGGGACTCTCTGTGCTTCCTGGACTTGTATGTCTGTTTCCTTCACCAAGTCAGGAAAGTTTTCTGTCATTATTGTTTCAAACAGGCTTTCGATTTCTTGTTCTCGCTCTTCTCCTTCTGGCACCCCCAAGATGCAAATGTTGGCACGCTTGAAGTTGTCCCAGAGGCTCCTTACACTATCCTCATTTTTTTGGATTCCTTTTTCTTTTTGCTGTTCTGATTGGGCATTTCTTGCTTCCTTATATTCCAAATCGATGGTTTGCTTCTTGGATTTACGTACTCTATTATTGAAGCTGTGTAAATTATTCTTTATTTCAGTTAATGCCTCCTTCAATTCTGTGTATTCATGATTTCTAACTGGTCCTTTTTTATGCTCGTGAGGTCCTCCCTAAGTTCACTGAGGTTCTCACTAAGTTCATTGAGCATCCTTATAAGCAGTATTTTGAACTCAGTATCTGTTAGGTTGCTTATCTCCATTTCGCTTAGTTCTTTTCTTGGGGTTTTGTTCTGTTCTTTCATTTGGACCTGTTTCTTTGTCTCCTCATTTTGGCTGCCTCCCTGTGTTTGTTTCAGTGTATTACTTAATGAGAGGTATGGGACTCGCTGAGACCAGATGCTGCTCGTTTGAAAGAATTTAGGAAAAACCTGAAGCAGGATCCAAGACAGGCCAATCCTATGGTTAAGCAAGTGGCAACAGCTTGGGTGGGGCAGGGCGGGGCCTCAGGGAGTCAGCAGGGCGGGGCTACCAGTGTGAGCCAGGTTGCTGGAGTCCCAGATATGGCGACTGTCTGCTGCCCCCGGGAAGGGCTCACGAAAGGAACAAAGGCCTCTGACAGCACGTTTGTCCCCGAGAAAGCCCCCTCTCCAGCCCTCGCTCCAGTGCCAAACAGCTCAGTTCTTCCCTGTGTGTCTCTGGCGCCCCTGGAACTGCCTCCCCTCCAAGCTTAGAGGGAGAGAGTCCGATAAGTCCGTGCATGGGCCCTTTAAGGAGCTGCCTGGGGCTCCAGCCACGTCAGCTTCCCTGAGCCTCAGTTCCCGCTGGTTTTTCCAGTCAGAATTATGGGGACTTCTCTTCCTGGCAGTGGAACCCTGAGCGGGGCACCTGGTGTGGGATGGGGACCCCTCAGTCCTCAGGAAGGACCTTCCCAGCCTCGGGAGCCTCCTGATTTTTATCCGCCACACTTGGGTGTGGGACCAGCCCATCACGCTGTGCCTCCACTGCCGCCCCGCCCCTCGCGCCTCCGCCCCTCCTACCAGTCTGGATGTGGCTGCTGCTTTAATTTCGTAGTTGTAGGACTTCCATTCAGCTTGATTTCAGGCGGTTTTGAATGATGGTTGTTCTGTAGTTTAGTTGTAACTTTGATGTGGTTGTGGGAGGAGCGATACCGCGTTTACCTACGCCGCCATCTTGACCGGAAGCTCCCTTATAGTTGTTTTAATTTGCATCTCTCTGATGATTAGTGACGTTTAGCATTTTTTCATGTCTCTTAGCCAGTTGTATGTCCTGTTTGGAGAGGTGTCTATTTAGGTCCTCTGCCCATTTTTTAATTGGGTTCTTTGTCTTCCTTTTGTTGAGTTGTATGAGTACTCTATATATTTTGGAAATTAGCAATTATGCTCTCATATATAGAGCGTTCCCTTTTCATTTTGATGGTTGTTTCTTTTGCTGTACAGAAGTTTTTAGTTTGATGTAGTTCCATGTGTTCATTTTTTTCTTTGTTTCTGTTGCCTTAGGCACTGTTTTAGTGAACATTCTGTTGCATGTGATGTCTGAAATTTTGTTGCCTGCATTTTCTTCTAGGATTTTTATGAATTCATTGGTCACATTTAAGTCTTTTATCCATTTTGAGTTTATTCTTGTGTATGGTGTAACTTGGTGGCCTAGCTTCATTTTTTTGCATGTAGCTGTCCAATTTTCCCAGCACCATTTATTAAAGTGACTGTCTTTACTCCATTGTATGCTCTTGCCACCTTTGTCAAATATTAATTAAGCATAATGTCTTGGGTCAATTTCTGGGTTCTCTGTTCTGTTCCATTGATCTATACGCCTGTGCTTGTGCCAGTACCAGGCTGTTTTGATTACTATGGCTTTGTAGTATAACCTGATATCCGGTATTTTTATACCTTCTACTTTGTTCTTTTTCAAGATTGCTGTGGCTATTCAGGGTCTTTTAGGTTCCATATAAACTTTTGGAGTATTTGGTCTAGTTCCATGAAATATGTCATTGGTATTTTTTTTTTTTTTTTTTTTTTTTTTATCCTCACCCGAGGACATTTTCTGTTCAGATAGAGTGGGAGGGAGAGAGAGGAAGAGAGAGAGAGAAACATCGACGTGAAGGGACACATCGAGTGGCTGCCACCCGCACGACCAACCAGGGCCAGGGACAATCTGCAACCGAGGTACGTGCCCTTAGCGGGAACCGAACCCGGGTCTCTCGGGACCGCAGGCCGACGCTCTAACCGCTGAGCCAAACCGGCCAGGGCTGTCATTGGTATTTTAATGGGGATTGCATTGAATCTATAGATTGCTTTGGACATTTTATGGACATTTTAATGATGTTAATTCCTCCAATCCATGAAGAAGGTATATGCTTCCACTTTTTAATATCCTCCTCTATTTTCTTTTCAATATCCTGTAATTTTCTGAGAACAGGTGCTGTATTTCTTTGGTTAAGTTTATTCCTAGGTATCTTAGTTTTTTTTTGCTGCGATGGTAAATGTGGTTGCTTTTTTTATTTCTCTTTCATTGAGTTTGTTGTTGGTGTACAAGAATGCCATCAATTTCTTGTTGTTTATTTTGTATCCTGCTACTTTGCCAAATTTATTAAACCTAGATTTTTGATGGAGTCTTTAGGGTTTTCTATGTACAGTATCATGTCCTCTGCAAATAATGACAGTTTTACTTCCTCCTTTCCAATTTGGATTCCTTTTATATTTTCTTCATGTCTAATAGCTGTGGCTAAGACTTCTAGTACTATGTTAAATAAGAGTGACAAGAATGAGCATCTCTGTCTGGTTCCTGTTTTTTAGACTTTTTAATATTTTTATAATTAAAATTTTTCTTCTGTCAAGGTTCTACATTTATATTGTTTAGAGAGTCGAACATTTCCATAAGGCTCATGATGAAAAGCACCAGCCCCTGCCAGTGATACTTCCCACCTCCCACATTTCCCATTACCAAGAGGTACACACTTTCCCTTATTATTAGATCATTTGTTGTTGTTCTATATCTGGACATCTCTACATAGCCTTGGTGTATTCCTATTTTTTGATTTTCCAGTTTTAGGTATTATTTACTGCTTTCCTACTATGGAAGGTGAAGATTTAGTTCTTTCACTTTTTTCCTGTCCACCCCAGTGTACTCTTCCCATCTGTTTAAACATTTTGTTAATATTCAACATTTAAGTATACAGTGTGATCATTTTGACAATCCACACTCAATCAATGTATGAACTCTTTCAATTATACCAAAAACATTTTCTTGTGTGCCTTTGCAGGGTTTCATGCTATATTTTTTTCACCCTTTTTTTTTCTGACCTATTTTTACATTTAAAGTAGCTTCTTGTACATAGAATATAAATATGTCTTCTTTTTTTTGGTACAGATTGATAATATCTTCCTTTTAATTGGAGTGTTTAGGTGATTTTCATCTCATGTAATTATGTGGTTGGGTTTGAGCCTACCATTATGCTATTGGTTTTCTATTTGTCCCATTTCATCATTGTCCATTTTTCATATTTTCTGTCCATTTTGGTATTAATTTAATATTTTACAGTATTTTATTTTATTTCCACTGTTGGCTTATTATAACTCTACTTCCATCTTTTCATAATTTTCTAGAGTTCTTTTTTTTAATTAATTTATTTTTGTTACAGATGTTTCTCCCCTCCCCCCCACTGAATCTCTCTTCCCCCACCCTCCCTGCCCTGTCCCCAGCTTTGTTGTCCATGTCCATTGGTCATGCATACATGCATGTAAGTTCTCTGGTTTATCTCCCCCCCCACTCCCTCTTCTGGGGATTGTCAGTCTGTACCCCACTTCCACATCTCTGGGACTACCCCATTCCTCAGACTGTTATGTTCATTATATTCCACAAATAAGTGAGATCATATGATACTTGTCTTTCTCTGTTTGGCTTGTTTTGCTTAGGATAATACTCTCCAGGTCCCTCCATGTCATCTCAAAGGATAAGAGATCTTTCTTACAGCTGGATAGTACTCCATTGTGTGTATGTACCACAGCTTTTTTATCCATTCGTCTACTGATGGACATTTGGCCTTTATTGATTTTTAAATAATCCTTTTTTATATCATCCTATTGTTTTATGAATGTATTATTTTAAATCTCTATGAACATATTAACGCATTTTTGAGGCTTCCAACCCTGCTCAATGTGCTTTCCTCTCTCTGTTTTGTCTCTTTCACGTCGGAGGCTTTCGTTATATGCTTATAACATACCACAGGGAGATTCCATTCTGGATAGTGACCTACCAACCACATTGGACCCTCTCTTTTGGGGAATTTTTTTTAAAGAACTTTAAGTTTTATTTTTTAATAACAGTTTACATCTAATATTATTTTGTATTAGTTTTAGGTGCACAGCATAGTGGTTAGATAGTCATATGATTGACAAGGTGATTCCCCAGTATTTCAGGTATCCACCTGGCACCATACATAATTATTACAGTATTATTGACTATAATATAGGGATATGCTGTATGTGACCTTGCCATGACTATTTTGTTACTACCAATTTGTACTTTTTAATTCCTTCTCTATTTTTACTCAGTTCCCCTACACCCCTCCCCTCTGGCAACCATTAGTCTGCCTCTGTGTCTATGAGTCTTTCTCATTTTTTTTTTTAAAGATGAAACACAGCAAAAATAGTGGCAATGGTGGAGGGAGAACAAAATTGAACAGATGCTGAGTCACATGAATGAATGAATCAGCAACTAATGACTGCATTTCAGCGGATGACAAACAGGGCTACTAATGGGTTGCAGGAGCTGTTGATGTTTGTTGTGTGTTCTGAATGGGGATGAGCGACTTACCAACTTTATGAGGTTCAACTGAGTGGCTGGTGAAATTTCTTTCTAGGTCTTCCATTTTTTTGGGTATCCTTACAACCAACCCCACTACCAGGTTAAAGTGAACGTGCTGTCTGTATCTTATAGCCTAAAGGACATTAGCAATCCACATAATAGAAGGTTTACTTGTCATAAACAATTAATATTAAGTATAAAGTCTGCAGGTTATACATTTTAGGCAAATGGCTTCACAAAATCCCTAGTGTGTCTCCTGTGATCAGAACATCTGGATTTGAATCCCAGCTGTGTGGCCTGCGACTGTGCCACTGAACTTCTCAGCCTCATTTCCTCATCCGTGGAAATAATCACGCAGATCCAAAACTCTGAAATGGCTTGTGCTGGTAACCTGACTGGAAGAGGAGTGAACACTGAGTTTACATAGAACTTAAAAAAAAGTCAGTTGTCCATATCAAAGAATGGGAACTGGCTGATGGTGAGTGAGAGAGTGTGTGTGTGAAAGATACACCATCATTTCTAATAACAATGTTGGTTTATTATGAGGGTTAAATGATATATTTTTAAAGTTTAACATAATGCCTAGCAATGAATACTGCATACATTTTTAAATTTTAGTATTAAATTATTACAATATTTTTATTTTCAGGCATATGAATGGAGGAGGTATGACGGGGGGAACTAGAGTTTCTTGAAACAACAGACAGGTCTTGGTGTGTCTACACTGATTCTTACCAACAGGCTTATAAACCTTTACTCTAAACCTGGAACTGAGTAAGTGTTGATCTATTTGCTGTACTGGATCCTCTTTCTTTAGCACTCTAGAGAACTCCTCTCCTCTGGCTGCTGCCTGGGGTTGAAACTGCCTGCTCCATCTTTGCTTTATGACTGGCATGCCTTCTTACACTGCATTTCCAGGGAACTCTTCTCATATCGTGTGCAGTAACTTGCTCCCCAAGGCTGCCGCTGATGATTTCTAAGTTTGTGTCCTGTCAGCAAGTTCAGTTCTAACTCCTGGTACCTAGGCACCCCATTCCCCCCCCCCCCTCGCCCCAGACTGTTCATTGTATCAAGTCTTTATGTACTTTGCATATCTCATTATGCCTATATGTTGGGGCTGAGACAATGCATGCAGAAACACACCCCGAATGTAGATACAGATATGTGATGGTTTTTACAGAAGGCTGTGGCTGAGGGTACTGCGAAATCATACTGTTAATCAAATCTTATTTAATTGAACTGTAATTGACATAAAATATCCTATTAGTCTCAGGTGTATATTAAAGTGATTCAATATTTATATACATTGCAAAATGATCACCACAAGAAGTCTGCTTACCATCCGAAGCTATCACAACCATATGACATTATTACAATATTATTGATTAAATTCCTTATGCTGCACATTATATCCCCATGACTTATTTATTTTAAACTGGAAGTTTGAACCTCTAATCTCCTTCACCTATTTTGCTTGTTCCCCCTAAGCATTCCCTACTCTATTCATGCTTATTCAAAAACTTCCTGTGAGTTCTTATGTAAGTTGAGACCGTTATAAAAAGCCCATTGTTGCTGAGGCTTAAAGAAATAAACTTTCTTTGAGGTAGAATTAGAGCATTCGTTTGCCTGCTCCAAGTGTTGAATGTGGTTTAGTATCCCCTTGCTTCACACTGCTGAAGGCTGAAATTTGCTTTGAGCCGGTCTCCGTTCCCACCACCTTCACCCTCAGTTCCACTTATTTACTTCATGCTTTCGCTTTGCTAGTTGGATGTTCTTGTTTTGGTTTGGGTTTTCTAAATAAGCTTTAGCCTGGTTTGTCCCTTCATCTCTATGAAACCCTTAAATGACTCCTTCTAGAGAGTGTCCCAGCTCTGCCCTGTGGCCCTCAGGAAGGACCTCACTCTCTGATCCCTTTGTCAGCCACCCATTCTCCCCTGGTTCTGAATCGGAAACTGGGGAACTGGACATCCTATGAGTGTTAAGGACTTGGATATCGTCAAGATCACCAGTTCTCAATCTTTGCTTCTACCAACACTTATGAAGAATAACTTTCATATTAACACACTCCCATGAGTCTAGCTGGATTTTGTGAAATTCCCAGCACACTGGTGATATCATTATTCTTTTTTCACTCATTCAAGAATGCAACTAAAAATGTTAGAGAGTGACGTTATTAATGGGAAGCCTTTAAATCCACTGTAATTGACAGAAAATTTATAACTTCATTACTTTATGATGCCTAACAAATTACCTAAGTTACACTTGATCAAGAAATTTCAGTGGATTTTTAATGCTTTATTTCTTTAAAAAATTTTTGAACAGTAGAATTTTTTTTTAGCAGTGCTCTGTTTCTGAAAAGCCCAACACATACAAAAATATTAAGAGGGAATTTCACTGATCGGATTAGGGTCAGGGCCCAGAACTCATTTCCCACAGTGGACCCTAAAGCCCCTCCAATGACTCCGTTGGCCTTTGCATAGCACCGTTGGAAAAGCCAGTGCCCTTGATTATATCTTAAACTTTAAGCAAGGATTCCATGAAGCTGAACCGCAGTGAGAGTGCATCCAGTACGGGGAGTCCAGGGAAGCATTATTTTAGAAGGACACCACTACACTGTGATCGCCAAGCGCCATCTGGGATGTTGGAACTGAACTCTTAGGCATTGTTGCTTCTACTGCATCCTTACGACCATGTCCCTCCAGGCATTCTGGTCATTTTCTCACTCTTCTCCTGCTGACTCATGATTAACACCCAGAAGGTAAGGGTGCCTGGTGTGGCTCCTCTCCGGAATCTTATCTTTCTCCATCTGAACCTCATCCTGCCTGGCTCATGTTTCACTGATCGCCCACCCACCCACTTCACTGCGTTCCCCTGGAGCCCTCTGCTACTGTCAAAACACTCCATTCCACACTCCACACCAAGTTGTGCTCTTTCTCCTGTGTTCCTTTATCTTGCTTAATGACTCCACTGTCCTCTTGCTCTCTGAGTCATCATCACTGACTATTTTCTTTCACTTACCATCCACTTCATATGAGTCACCAGTTCCTACTGAGTCTAGGTCTGAAATGTCTCTCACATCTGACATCATCCTAGCCTCTAGGCTATGGAAATAACACCTTGCCCAGAGCTTTGAATAGAGTCTGTACTTTAAAAAGTTTGTTGATTATGGTATGGATTCGTTTTTGTGTTTCCAAATGTCTGTGCCACCTTACAAGGCTCACTCACCCACCCCACCCCCTGCTTGTTTTGTGCTTCCTGGCTTCACAAATTTGGATAAAGACATTTAAGATTTTTTTTTTCTGTTTAATATTTATAGTGGGATATATAATGTAACTTAAGGTAAGGTTTTTATAGAGTTTATAGCAAACTTTAGCAATTGTAGTCAACTTTATTATATGGAGTAGCAGTTCCCACCCTTGATTCTGTTTTGATCTGGAGTTTTGGAGACCAGTGGGAGAAGTGAAATGATAGCATGTTCGGCATTGTGCATGACTTAAAGCCATTTTTATGTTGTAGTCATTACAAATTTGAGTTTTCAAATGTGATGTGTTTGACAATGTCATCTGATGTGTGTAACTGAATCTCCCGGTGTCTCAGTTAATGTTACCTCAATCGACAGTATTCAGCTCATAGGAATGCAAATGTAATCATATAATTAATGCAAAATTCTTAGTATAGGGCATTGCTCAAAGTAAGCCCTAGGCCTTCAGTAACTAGGATGTATTACAATCAATCTAGAGGAGAGATGTTAAGAAATCAATATTTTATAGGCCTCATTTGACCCATAGGTGTATTTAGTTTGGCTTGCACAGTGTTTTTGTTTCTTTTTAAATGAATTAGTTCCCCAAATTAAAAAAATTGGCAAATACATAAAATATAGGTTCAGGGCCTCTTTTGAAAAACTTAGGCAATTTGTCAGCAATGCTTGATAATGGTCAAAATTTCTATCAAATTTATCCTAATTACTACCATTCTCTATTATTTTCTCCAAGGGCACATCATTCTTTCACTAACAGCTGGTTTTCAACTTCTGGACTAG
Source organism: Molossus molossus (assembly GCF_014108415.1). Lineage (NCBI taxonomy): Eukaryota > Metazoa > Chordata > Mammalia > Chiroptera > Molossidae > Molossus > Molossus molossus. The sequence goes on along the minus strand of NW_023425345.1, from coordinate 57,004,927 downwards.
AGGATTTTGGTGGACCTCTCCTGCTATTTTAGAGATTTAAAAATTAGATTTGAGCTATGTTAACTTTTGTGAACAATAGTGGTTTCTCTTTAAAGAGTGAGTATGGCTCTGGCCAACTTGGCTCAGCGGTTAGAGCGTCCATCGGCGGGCCAAATTGTCACAGAGTTCCAGGTTCGATTCTGGTCAAGGGCATGTATGTAACTCAGGTGTCGTTTTGTCCCTGGCCCTGGTCGGTGTTGTGCAGGAGGCAACCAGTCTATGTGTCTTTCTTGTATGGATATTTCTCTCTCTCTCTCTCTCTCTCCCTCTCTCTCTCTCTCCCTCCCTCCCTCCCACTCTATCTGAAGATAAATGGTAAAAATATATATATATATATCCTCGAGTGAGGATAAAAAAAAAAAGAGTATGAGTAACAGTCTTCCCAAGACCTTTCTGATATAGCTTAAAGAGTTACAAAACTGCTAATACGCACAGACACCTGCTATGTGAAGAACTCGTAGGCATGGGCTCCTCCTTGGGAAAACCCTGGGGGTTTTTTGCCCACTGCTTTGCATTTTTGTATTATTTTAGATAATGCTTTTCTTCTCTTTTAAAGTATGGTTGCTAATATGTCTCCCAAGTTGACACGGCATATTCCAAACGTGAGCTGTAAGGAAAGGAGAAGATTAAAGAAATACACATCAACAGACACATCCTTTTCTGCTTTCTTTCATGCAAACTTTACTTTTACACATTGAAAAGCTTACTATCACAAGTTTAGCCAGCCCTGAAGGTAAGTGACATTTTGTTTCTTTCTTGTCTGGTTGCCAGAGTCAATTCACCTAAGGTTAGAAAATATTTTGATACATCGCCTCTCACAGGAACATAAAAAAAATGAAATTGATAAATTCATGCACCACTGTGAATTCTTTATGACTGAGTTGTCAATTTTTTCCTTTAGACAATGAGCCCATGTTTATTAAGTAGCTACAGATGTGCTTTGCTTTGCAATGCTTTGTGGAAAGTTTCCAAAAAAAAAAAGTAGCTATAGACATGATTTCCATCACAAGAGGGTTATGATCTAAAGAGGAGATGGACATAATATATAAGAATAGAGAACAAAGTACATATATAACTGTGTAATGAGCTATCATGACTGCATCACTATAGCATAATGAATATAACAGCAATAGATACATGTCTAGAGATAATAAGAATAGCCAGAATTAAGTGGGAGTGTTCTTTATAGACTGACTATGGTAAAGTAATCAATTCTGGGAAATATGTCAAGACATTTTATAAAACTAGAATCAAAGAACTCTGTCAAATTCAAATGTCTATTAGACATCTTCATCACTTCTTGGAAGCATTATGACTTTTAGTTTTCCAGGTTGTACAGTCTGTGACTAATATGTGAAATAAAATAGAAAAACTTCAATTGAAATCAGTTTCGAGTGCCATCTTTGATGTTCTTGGCAGAGCTTGTAAAATTTATTCTTTTTCAGAGTTGCTCAGATTTAAACACAAATGGATAACTTTAAGGCTTAGTAGGTACAAATGAAACAGTACACAGAATCATCAGAACAAATATTTATGATACTGTGATAAAAGTTGCTCATATTAACTCCTCATAGGAACCTTCATCATTTTGAATATAACAGTTACATAAGGAATCATATTGTTGTTATGCATCAGTGAAAAATACATTGAAACAGCAACTATTCTTTGGGTCTTTTGCAGTTTAAATATAGCTGTGAATGACTACTGACTAAGAATTAGTAGACACCTTTAAAACAGTTGAATCTACAGCAGTCATGTAGCAGCTTTGGAATTAAGGGTTTGAATTCTGAAAGTTCTTGGCTTTTATAATTCCATTCCATGTATTACTAGAAAAGCAATACTTGATACTCTTTTAGGAAAAATGTGATACAATGGGTCAGATGCTAGATGAAAAGAGAGGGCATTTTGGTTCTGTTCCTGGCTCAGAAGACTGAACCAATATTGTAGATGTTTGACCTTTGATTTCTGCATTCACTCAACAATTTTTTATTTGGGCCTACAATGTGATAGGGCCTACACTGTGGCTGCAAAGTGATAAAATAAGAAACGGTCTTTGCCTGATTAGAATTTACATAATGGGGGAGAAAGAAGTAAACACAAATAAAAATATAATTTCAGATTGTGAAAGGTCTTTAAAGGAAAAAGAATGCTGTGAAGAAGAACTAGAGGGCAGATGGCAAACCAATTTTAGGTTTGCTGTTAGAAAAGTCTCTCTGGGAAGTGACATTTGAACAGACTTGAGAGTTGACTGAGACGTGGCCGATTAGAGAAGAAAGGCAGGAGGCTATGTCGGAACAGAAGACAGTGCCTGTGGAGACCCTGCTGAGAAAGAGCCGAGCGTGTCTGAGGAATCCAGGGGAAGCCGGTGGAGGAGATGGGTCATAGGCCAGGCTGAGGTCTGAGAAGCTTAGATCAGCGCCGACGCTTTCAAACCTCAGTCGTGTTCAGGGGATTGGATTTTATTTTAAGTGACATGGAAAGCCATTGAGGAGTTTCAGATGAGGAGGGACTTAAGGCCAAAGGATGCTCTGGGGAAAAAGGATGGAAGGAAGACAAGAGGAAGCAGGGAGATAAATTAAGCGACTTAATCCATTGTCCAGTTGACAGTGATGGCTTTCCTTTAGGGTTGACAGTGTAAGTGGACAGAAGAGGAAAGACCGAGGATGTGTTATGGTGGCAGAATGGACAAAACTCAGTAATAAATTGAATGTGGGGAGGACGGCAAAACAGGTGTTAAAATGCCCCCCAGGTTTCTGGTCTCAGTAGGCCGAGGTGCCGTCACTGAGACGGGGAAGGCAGGAGCAGTGATCACACTTACTCCCCTGTGCTGATCTGAGACTGCGTCTGAAAAGGCCTCTGCATGTCCTAGGGCTGGCTGGTATATAAACAAGAGCTGTTTACAGAATCTATATTCTGGCGTAGCATAATGTAATAGATATTGCTACCAATACTTATCAAGGTGATAGCAACCTTTAAAAAATTTCAGATAATTTAGTCCTTTTTTTCCTCTAGTAAATACCATATTGAAAACATTAGAATATTAAACAGTACATGCTACTAAATTGTGAGAGGAACAGTGAATTTAAATAAAAATCTTAATCAGTATATTGTAAACATTGAAAGAATGTGATACAAAAATTGCAATTTTAGACCAAGAAAATCAGCTCAAGGAACTTGAAATAAAAATAAATTGGCCTAAAGAGTCCTCTGAGGGACCATCTTTCTCTTTTCTAGAAGAAACTGTTACTGTTAAAAATATTTTGGGGCCTGGCCCTGGCCGGTTTGGCTCAGCGGTTGGAGCGTCGGCCTGCGGTACAGAGAGACCCTGTTCGGTTCCCGCTAAGGGCACGTACCTCGGTTGCAGTTTGTCCCCGGCCCTGGTTGGTCGTGCGGGTGGCAGCCACTCGATGTGTCCCTTCACATCGATGTTTCTCCCTCTCTCTCTTCCTCTCTCTCCCTCCCGCTCTGTCTAAACAAAGGGTGGAAAAATGTCCTCGGGTGAGGATAAAAAAAAAAAAAAAAAAAAAAAATATTTTGGGGCCTGGCCGGTTTGGCTCAGCAGTTAGAGCATCCACCTGCAGTCCAGAGAGACCGGGGTTCGGTTCCCGCTAAGGGCATGTACCTCGGTTGCAGTTTTGTCCCCGGCCCTGGTTGGGTCGTGTGGGTGGCAGCCACTTGATGTGTTCCTTTCACGTCAGTGTTTCTCTCTCTTTCTCTCATCCTCTCTCTCCCTCCCACGCTGTTTGAACAAAAAATGGAAAAATGTCCTCGGGTGAGGATAAAAAAAAATATATATATATATATATTTTGGTATGAAATATTGAATATGTGAGTTTAATCTCCTTCCCATAATCAAGTTCCCTTGGAGACAGGGCAATCAGTATGGGCTGTTAGAGAAAACGTGGGGCAGACTAAAGAGCTGGTTATCCTGTGTCAGCAAGGTCTAAGCCATATATTGAATTCTAGGAACATCAGTCATCCTTGTTCTGTAAATCAGTGAGAACTAGACATATCTCTCACGCTGGACTGTTAGAAAGACCTGCACGGGGCATTGTCTTCATATAGGGATAAACAGAATCCTAGTGAACTGCCTTGGAGGGAAGACAGGTCCGTGAAGACAGGGTCATTTTTTTTTTTTTTAACAAGTGTCATTTGCATTTCTGTACACTACCAACAAACTATCCAAAAAGGATATTAGGAAACGAATTCCATTTACCATAGCATCAAAAACAGCAAAAAAAGTTAAATATTTGGAATAAACCTAACCAAGAAGGCAAAACATGTATGCACTAAAAACTATAAAACGTTGTTGAAATAAATGATCAAAACCAAAAAAATGAAACATCCCAAGGTCATGAATTAGAAAACTTAATAGTGTTAAATGTCCATACTGCCCAATGCAATCTACAGATTCAATGCAACTCCTATCAAAACTCTAATAGCATTTTTTTTTTTTTTTTTTACAGAAGTAGCTAAATCCATCCTAAATTCACATGGAATATAGCAAGGGACTAAACGGCCAAACCAATTCGAAAAAGAACATAGTTAGAGGTCTCATACTTTCTGGTCTCAAAACTTACTGCATAACTAAGGTAATCAGAACAATGTGGTACTGGAGTAAAGACTGACGTGTAGACCAATAGAATGCAATAGACAGCCAGAAATAACCTTTGTATATACAGATGATTACAAAATTTTGACAAGGGTGCCAAGACCATACAGTAGAGAAAGAACAATCTTTTTAATAAATAGTGTTGGGAAAACTGAATATCTACATGCAAAACAATAAAGTTGGACTTATTCCATATATAAACATTAACTCAAAATGTATCAAAGTCTTAAATAAACATAAGCCCTAAAACTCTAAAACTCTTAGAAGAAAGCTCCGCAGAAAAGCTTTAAGACATCGATTTGGCAGTAATTTCTTGGGTATGACACTGAAGCACAGGCAACAGAAGGAAAAAATAGATACATTGGATTTCACCAAAAGCTTTTGTTCATCAAAGGGCAATGTCAGCAGAATGAAAAAGCAACTCACAGAATGGCAGCAATATTTGAAAACCATATGTCTGATAAGGGCTTAATATCCAGAATATGTAAAGAACTACTACAGCTCAACAACAAAAAGCAAACAATCCAATTGAAAAATGGACAGATGACTTGAGTAGGCATTTCTCTAAGTGACATAAAAATTACCTATAAGCACACGGAAGATGTGCAATGTCACTAGTAATTACAGAAATACAAATCAAAACCACAATAAGACACCACTCTATACCCATGAAGATGGTCATTATAAAAAACAACAACACAGAAAATAACAAGTGTTTTGGACAGTTTTTGATGTGATTGAGGAAAATAACTCAATGGTCACAATGTGTCTGACTTTGAGGTCCCTCGTAATAGCCTTTTGGAGAAGACTAGAATTTTAAGTTGTGCAATAGGACAAGCAGCCTTTTTACAAAGTACTTGGATTGGAAAAAAGAAGGCATGCTTATCAAATTTGTGGATAAAGCTTGGAAAGATGACTAACATATTAGGCAATGGGACTGAGATCCAAGGTTTCTATGCAATGAGTCCTGGGCCAACCAGGGTAGACTTTACCAGGGCCTGCTCCTGTCACACCGAGAACATGAGCCTCACAATGGCGCGTGCTGGTGCTCTGCCACGAGTACCCTCTTGATGGCTCCCTCACTGCAGTTTCCTTGGCTACCTTCTTGTTTTGTGAGACCAGCTTGAAAGTTGCTGTCACATGTAAACCTTCCCAACCATCCCCTCCCCCAGGCTGACTGAGGGCTCTTCGCTGAAATCCAGCAACACTCTTATGCTTCCTTCCTTTATAACTCTCACTGCACTGTGAGAAAATCAGATTGTTTGGCTTGTCCTCTCTCCCTGTCCTCCTCAACAAGGAGCTTTTTGAAGTCAGAGACTGTTCATTTCTGTAACTTTAGCACTAATAAAAATGCCAGATAAAACCAGGTGTTTAATATCCTTGTTGAATGTATAAAATGACCTACACCTTGGTAAAAACAATAAAATAAAATAAAACAAAGTGAAACAAAGAAACAAATAACAATTACACAGTTCCAGAAAAAGCAAAATATGGCTTAGAAGTAGCATGTCAATTTTCATTTTATAAGTAGTGGCTGGATGTCAAGGAGACTAATGAAAACTTGTCTGCATGAGTACGAATCACTGTGTTTAAAATGATGAGGGGAGTAAGATCATTCTGTTCTGGGTGGACCCCACCTACAGTCACATTACAGTCATCTGGTCACCATGCCTTAAAAGGAATGTGGACCAATTGGACTATGCTCAGCAGCTTGGAGAAAAGATGACTTGGACAACTTGATAACTAATTTCAAATACTTGAGTAATATCCTAAGAAAAGGGCCCTTTACATATCAAGAGACAGGTTGGGCCCTGGCCTGTTTGGCTCAGCAATTAGAGCATCAGCCCTTAGACCAAAGAGTCGCAGGTTTGATTCTAATCAAGGGCACGTACCTCGTTGCAGTCTGGTCCCAGGCCCTGGTCAGGGTTGTGCAGGAGACAACTAGCCGATGTGTCTCTCTCACATCAATGTTTCTCTCTTTCTCCCTCTCCCCTCTCCCACTCTATCTGAAGATAAATGGGGAAAAAATTATCATATGGGGATTTACAAAAAAGAGGCAAGCCTGGGACCAACTGGTAAATGTGGCAGGGAAGCAGACTGTGGCTCCCAATGAGGTCACAACTTGACTGTGGCCACTCTCCCGAGTGTGCTGTCTGCAACAGCTGAGCGTGCCAGTGGTTGGGGTGGACAAAGAGGATTTAATCATTGAATCTGGGTTAATATTTTGAGGGATGGATGTAAGAAAAGAACTAGGATGTGCTTTAGAAACATTGACAAGAGAGTGATCAGGTTTTTCTTGTATCTAGGGACAAAAGAAAAGTAAAACAAGATTCAGGGATTATAGCAACAATAAATTAGTTAACCCCTTAGGGTGATATAAAACACAAAGTTTACCATTTAAGTTTACAAATTCATTACAAATAGTTTGTATTTTGTATGTGAAGGACATTTCTGTGTGACAGAGGCCATTCTGATTTAGGGCTGGGAAACGTGTTGACCTGCTGTGTGTTGAATGTAGGGCTTTGTGCAAGTTCTGTCACTGGATCTGTTTCTTATTTGTAAAATAGGGATTGTAGCACCAGAAGAGGATTCTTGAAGGTCATACAATATTTTCTATGCTGAAATCCCTATTACTGTGTCCAGGGCTCACTCAGGAGGCTGTGAGTAAATGTTTACTGAATCAGAATCGTGGAATTGCTGCTTTAAAAATATCAGAGAGCCCAGAGGAGTACCGCTTCACACAGGCAGTTTGAAAATAAAGTTCCAGAGAAACGAAAGCTTTTTCAGGTGGACAACAGAATTCCAATACATCTAAAGGGTTGGGTAGATGATGCCCTTCTATATAGAGCTACCATGATTCTTTTTTTTGTATCCTCACCCGAGGACATTTTTCCATTTTTTTGTTCAGATAGAGTGGGAAGGAGAGAGAGAGAAACATCGATGTGAAAGGGACACATTGAGTGGCTGCCTCCCACAGGGCCCAACCAGGGCCAGGGACAAACCGCAAACAAAGTACATGCCCTTAGCGGGAAGCGAACCTGTGTCTCTCTGGACCGCAGGCCAGCTCTCTAACCACTGAGCATACTGGCCACGGCTCCCTGATTCTTACAGTTGGAGGGACAACATGTGCCATATATCAACTGGCTATGGCTTCACTTCCCAAGAAGCAGGGTTGACTGCAGCTATTCTCCCAGCCATCAGCTGGTTGGTTCACTTTCATTCCGCTCTCTATGGACCAGTACGCTGATAAATAAATGAATTCTTTGGGGATCAGTATTTATTGACTTGTAGTAACTGCCACCAATTAAGCAGTCTTTACCAAAATAAATAAATAAGTAAGTAAAAATAGCAAATGTGAATCTCAGGTAATGAAACCATACTTTGGATTTAATTTCTCATTTTTAAGTTGATATTTTATACATCTTATGAAAGTTCTTAGGGACACCTTCTTTTTTAAATAAACCTTTTAGTCTGAAATAATTGTGGATTCATGTGTCGTTGTAAGAAGGAATACAGAGAGCTCCTGTGTACCTTCTCCTAATGGTAACATCTTATATAATGATAGTGCAGTGTCACAACTGGGAATTGCCGTTGATAAAATTCATCCATCTTATTCCTATTCTGTCAGCTTTCCATGCACTCATTTGTATTTAGTTCTATGCAGATCTATCATATGTGTAGATTTGTGTGAAACCACCACAACCAAGAGCAATTCCATTGCAAGGATTCCTCATGCTACCCTTTTATAGCTACATCCTTCTTTCTTCAGCCTCTGGTAACTGCTAATTCATGTTCCATCTCTCTAATTCTGTCATTTCAAAGATGTATATAAAAGGAATCATATAGTAGGTAATCTTTTTTTTTATCCTCACCTAAGGACATTTTTCTGTTTTTTGTTCAGATAGAGTGGGAGGGAGAGAGAGAGAGAAACATCGATGTGAAAGGGACACATAAAGTGGTTGCCACCCGCACGACCCAATCCGGGCCGGGGACAAACTGCAACCGAGGTACGTGCCCTTAGCGGGAACCAAACCCTGGTCTCTCTGGATCGCAGGCTGACGCTCCAACAGCTGAGCCAAACCGGCCAGGGCTAGGTAATCTTTTTGATTAACTCTCTTTCACCCAGCATAATTCCCTTGAGAGTCATCCTATTGTTGCATGTATTAGTTGTTCATTTCTTTTTATTGCTGAGTAGGACTCAATGATTTGGGATGCAGTAGAGTTTGTTTACCTTTTCACTTATTGGAAGGAACTTTGGTTGTTTTTAGTTTTGGGCTTTTAGAAATAAAGCTTCTGTGAAGATTCATGTATATATTTGTGTGTGTAAATCTCAAGTTTTCATTTACGCTTTATTTTTTTAAAATTTTGTTAATTCTTTAGTTAGAGGTATTCAGTCTTTCTAGCTAATGAATAAGGAAAATATTCAAATTATCAATGAATGGAAATTCTGTCTTTGTGGGAGGTATTCCTCTTGGTCAAAATAAGGGTGATTTTGACATTTATGTCAGTGGAATATAATTAAATAATATAACCTGACAGACAAGAGCTTGTATATTGGGTACATATAGATCTAGTGTATTAACACCATCCCTCTCTCCCTTTTTTTTTTTAATCCTCATCCGAGGACATTTTTCCACTTTTTTGTACAGACAGAGTGGGAGGGAGAGAGAGGAAGAGAGAGAAAGAGGGAAATATCGATGTGAAAGGGACACATCGAGTGGCTGCCAACCAGGGCCGGGGACAAACTGCAACCGAGGCACGTGCCCTTAGCGGGAACCGAACCCAGGTCTCCCCGGACCGCAGGCGGACGCTCTAACCGCTGAGCCAAACCGGCCAGGGCTCTCCCTCTTTTTTAAAAATCCTCACCCAAGGATATTTTTCTATTTATCTTCAGATAGTGTTAGGGAGGGAGGGAGGGAGGGAGGGAGAGAGAGAGAGAGAGAGAGAGAGAGAGAGAGAGAGAGAGAGAGAGAGATTTGAGAGAGACACATTGATTGGTTACCTCCAGCAGGACCCTGACCAGGGCCAGAACTGAACTGCAACTGAGGTATGTGCCCTTGACTGGAATTGAATACATGACTCTGGTCTGCTGGCCGACATTCTAACCGCTGAGCTGAACCAGCCAAAGCTTAACACCTTATCTCTATGCCAGCTTCTGGTTAAACTGCATGGCTGTATTTACACAGGAATGATGTCTATATGCCAATAAACACATTTGCTTATAAACTATCTCCCAAGCAGCATACTCTTCCAATTGTGACATGTGCTAGAATTTAATGCCCTATTGCAAATAAATACAAACATTGGCACAATGTCCTCTATTCACCCCCCTTCCCCAATTCAGAATACACAGAAGTGTTAAATAAATAAAATTCTTGGCATGTACCCAGACCACTCAATTCTTACTCACTTGTCACTAAATGAGAAGCTCTTTGTGTAGGTAACGACTGGCAAAATCATAGCAGCTAAGCAATTATTAAATAATATTAGCAAATCAGTATAGTATAGTGTTTATGATATACCAATCATTGTTGTAGGCTAATATTGCTTATTAGTGTGAATTAATGTCCACTGAAATCCTATGGCATATTCACTATTAATAAGCCCATCTTATAGCTAGGAACACTGAGGCACAGACAGTGGTCAAGTAACTTTCAAAGATTTCACAATTAGCAATTTGCAGAACTAAGATGGACTCGGTCTTGTTCCAAAGTCCATTTCTTAACTACTGTTCTACTTGCAAGATTAGAATCAGTAAATCCAAAAAACCAATGCATAAAAATAAACTATTTTAATTAAAATTGGAGTTCTGGATTCTTCACTTGTCAGAATGAAACAAGAACTTATAACTTTCCTTGAATAAACTAAATTATTAGAGAAATATGGTGCAGTAGGCATGTCCAGGTGAAGCCTAATACTGTTCCTTTTAGAATCAGACATATCAGGGCAGGTTCACGCAGGGTTTTTTTTGGAAAAGGTCTGAGAAAACTCTTGAGAATGAGTTTATCCCAAGAGAAGAGAGAATTAATAAGCAAGCTTGGTAACTAGAATTGAAGACCAATTTTGAGTATAAAGTTGGCTGCTATTGAAATTTCCTTTTCAGTGTGATGATCATGAATTTATCTCAAAGAGGCTAAGGACTAAAGACAAAAATAGAAAAATCAATGTTCACTAAAGACAATTATATTAAGGCAGTGGGCAGCACTGCATTGGTGCTCATTCAAAAAGAGCATGTTCCAAAAAGTGGAGGGATGAATAAGATGGATATAGGGAATATGTATTAATAACACTTGTGGGTTTAACCAAACTCTGCTGCTAGCACCATGGGAACACTCAAGACCTTTCATGGTAGTACCTGGCAAAATCTAACCTCCGAGTCTCCGGTTCTGATGGCCAGGTCAATGGTTTCACCGGTAGCATGAGGCAGTTCTTTGCGTCATTGGAGTACAGTGCCCTTGGCACAGAAATCAGCACCATGGACAGCTTATTCTGGAGGTGGCCTTGGGCGCTACTTTTTCACAGCCGCTGAGAGGTTCAGCACCAGACCCCTCAAAAGGGCGCTGAAGATGTGTGTGGGGAAACCGTGGGTTCCAGGTGGAAGCGGAAAGAACATGTTTGTTCATTTGAGAGGAAGTTCAAATGAGCATTCTCAGAAAGACACGGGATAGGGAAGGGGAGGTTTCATAGAATAGAGGTTCTGTAGAGTAAGGTAGGGCCACAGCCAGAGAGAGAATGGTCATAACTATTAATGTGCTATCATTATTATTTATGCGGTTCTGGCACATTGATATTAGTAAGGAAAATCTAGGTTACAAATGTAGTTACCTTCTCTAAGAGGAAGTTAGGAGGCCTTTTGTCTTGTATGTTTTTGTTGTTGTTTGTTTTTTGTTAATCTTCACCTGAGGCTATTTTTTCCATTAATTTTTAGAGAGAGTGGAAGGGAGAGAAGGAGTGGGGGTGTGGAGAGAGAGATGGAGAGAGAAAGAGAGAGATCGATTGGTTGTCTCCCACACACTCCCAGACTGGGACAAGGATATGCCCTTGACCGTGAATCAAACCCATGACCCTTTGGTGCACAGTCCGACGCTCTAACCACTGAGCAACACCAGCCAGGGCTGTCTTGAATGTCTTTAATATAGTCTTGACTAAAGATAGAAAGATGTCTTTTAGATTTAGCGCTTAATGATACAATGAATGAAAAACGTGTTTAGACTCAGGAACTGTCCTACATTTCCCCTTTATTTTACCTGAAGTATGAAAGATGCAAAGTACATACAGTTAGTGTTTTCCCATGATTTAGATAATTTTTAAAAGGATTAAAACATAACAGGAAGAATTCTGGTTGTTGATTGCCACGTCACAAACGATTCAATCTTATTGGTATGAAAAACAACCATTTCATTATAATATTGATTCTATGGGTAAAGAATTCAGACAAGGCATGGCCACATGGCTTATGAATCAGGGTTCTACCAGAGAAATGGATATGTGTATTCTTAATGGATATTAAGAAACTTTTTGTGAAAATTGGCTTACAGAATTGCGGGGCTGCCGGAGTGTGTCCGCTAGGCAGGGCAGGCTGCCAGGAAATGCAGGCTGGAAATTTGAGCAGGAGGTAATGCTTCAGTCCACAGGTGGAATTTCTTCTTTCTCAGGGAAGCCTCAATCTGTTCTCGTCTTAATGTCTTTCAACTAATTGGATCAGACTAATCCAGATTAGCTAATATAATCTCCTACACATAAAGTCAACTGGTTATGGATGTTAATCTTATCTGCAAAATTACTTTCATGGCAACATCTAGATTAGTGTCTGACTGAATAACTGGGTACTGTAGCCTAGCCAAGCTTGACTTGTAGAAATGACCACCACAGTTTGTCCCTGCTCCATGATGTCTGGAGTGATCCAAACTGCTGGGAAACCATTAGGAAGCTGCTTCACATGTGGGCCTGGTACCTGACTTAAAGGCTGGGCTCAGCTGAACATGGCACCTGGAGCCCCTACAGGTGGCCTCTCCTCTGGCTGTGGCTTCGGAGAGGGAGCATGCTGAAAGGAAGTGCCCAGAGCGGGAGAGTGACAATAGAACCAGGTGGCACCTGGGTGGCTTTTTGTGACCCAGCCTCAAAAATCATGCTGCATTGCTTCTGCACATTTTATTGATTATGAACATGTCTCAAAGCCTGGCCCAGATCCAAGAGGAAGGGAATTAGACTCCACCTCTGATGGATCAGTGGCAAGGCCACATTGCATGAGGGCACACAGGACGGGACGTTATGGCAGCCGTCTTTGGAAAATGCCGTTTGCCACAGCATATGAAAAGGAACAATGTCTCTGCCGATTGTAATGAAAGACATGTTTAGAAGTTTACCAGCTGTTCACTAACTCACCTCAGATACTCAAAAATGACAGAATTTAAAAGCATTAGAAAATTAATTTCTGTGGATATATTACTTTTCCCTTGTATTCAAAAGCCTATCAAATTAGAGGCTTATTATTAACAATGTGACAACTTGGGACTGGCCTGGGGCTAACCCACTTAAATTCAGTGACCTTTGGGAGTGGAGTAGATATTGGGAACTATATTAATGATCTATTGCTATGTAACAAGTTATCACAAATTTAGTAACTTAAAACAATACAACTTTCTTATAGGCCCAGTGACTCAGGAGTCCAGGCCTAGCTCGGCTGGATCTTCTGGGTCGGGGTCACTCACAGGGCTGCAGTGTTGGCCAGAACTGGGGTCTCATCCGATGCTTGACTGAAGAAGAATCTCCTCCAAGTTCACATGACTGTAGTCATGGTTCAGTTCCTTGTGGGCGGTTGGACTGAGAGTTCCAGGTTCTAGCTGATTATTTGTCATAGGCCATCTTTAGTTCCTTGCCATGTGGGCATCCATGTGAACACTTGCCCCATCAAAGCTAGTGAGGGAGACAGTGGAGAGAGCCTCATAGCAAGGTGGAAGTTACAACCGTATGCAACAAAATTATGGATATGACAGTGATACTGGACATAGTGGATCTGAGGCCGCCTTTCACTATACGAGTCAAATTAAGCAGAGACAGTGTTGAGTCACATATGAGCATTTATTCCAATGCCAGCAGTATGGGGAGAACAGTGGGTCACCCTGGAAATTCTGCTTTCTGATATTTTATTTCAAACAGTCTCTTATGTAGGGTCAGTGGGTGGGAAAAATCCGAAGTTAGTGAGTTCCCAGGGTCTGCCTTGCTTCATTGTCCTTGCAAAGATTGACCCCAGAGCTCTGCCTCCCTTCAGATAGGTTCTGTCCGTGATCTGGGCTCTGGGCTGCCTTATCTTCAGGGCCTGTTCTCCTTCTTCAGCTTCCCAGGGTCTGTAAGAAAACCTCTTATCTGTAGTTAGTAAGGTGAACCATCACTAAACAGCTGTGGCTCTATTCTTTTATGTTTCTTTTCCCCTATCAACAGCACATCACCTTTGTTCATTGCTGCTGGTTCCAAACAACTCACAGTTTCCACTCACACTCAAGAGAGGGAATTACACACCAGAGTGAATACCAGGAGGCGGGAACAATTCGGGGCCGTCTCAGTGTGTGTCCATCACAGAAACATTAGACGCAATTGCTGGAGCTATGGAGAAGTCCTCTCTTCCTGATCACAGTCTCTTTATATTTGATATAAAGGTGGGAGTGGTCACTTTGTAAGATATAGAAATGTCTAATAACTATGTTGGCCACCTGAAACTAATATAATATTGAATGTCAACTATAATTAAAAAAATAAAAATAAATGTGGGAGTGGGAGTTCAGTCCAAGATGATAATCATTTCCCAACTGACAGGTGAAACAAGATAGTGAGAAACACAAGTCATTTGTAATTCCAGGTTGCCAGGCAGATAGACAGCCAGAAATCAGGTAGCAGGTCAACAGTCAACTTCAGGGAAATGTTGCAGTGACATTTGACAGGGATTAAGGGGCAGATTCTGGTCCCTGGAAGGACACTGACAAGAGTGAACCAGAGAAACAACATTTTTATAGAAACTATGTGGATCTGAGTAATTTCCAGAAGTAGAAACCTCTATCTGGGGGAACAAAGCAAAGGCCCACTTATTGGAATTTCAGAGTAAGGGACTTTAAAAATATCTGAGTTCCCACCTAGGCTTAGAGTTCTGTGAGATCAGGGAGAATGTAGCTATGGATGTATTAATAAAGATATTAGATGTTGATTGTAGGAGGTGACAGAGTAGGGAGCTGGCACCTCTCTGGGAAGAAAAGCACTTATGAGCTCTCTGGTGTTTTTTGTTTTGCCACCAGCTGAGGCCACCCTACTATGGCTTCCCAAGAAACCTGTGCAGTACCTGTGTGTGAGGAAGCATGGTGGTCAGATATGGGAGCAACTGGCGGCTGCACTGTGTAACTACAAGTGGAGGCATCAGGTGGCCATCTTCTTCACTCATATCTCTTCTGCTATTCCTGCTGGACCACCATCTGAAGGTAGCTTCTTTGGATACCAATTTTAGCATCTAAATGCTCTGATCCAATGTTGATGGTTTTTATATTTAAAGGTAAAGCTCTTTCAATATAAACTCCTGACCCTCAAGACAAAAAAACACACCCAGACACTGCCAAACTATTTTTTGGTCTTTGAAAGGCACAGACTTTTTTATACATTCTCACTCTGCACCAGAATATGAAGCTAAAACCCTAGAATATCTTCTAGGTACTCACACACAGTGAGAAATGCTGTAAAGGGACAGAGTTACCAATAACCAAGTCCAGGAAAAGCTTTCCAAAAGCATTCACCAGACTCTAAAATAAAATTTAATAGCAACTCCTAAATGATGTCAGCTGGGAAACAAAATGACCTAGAATCATTTCTGATTTTGCCTTTATTTGAAAGTAAAGCATATTTTTACTAAAAGAGAAGTTTTTTATTGTTTCTAAATAAAATTTCTGCATGAGTTCTTTGTGGTAAATAATGTGTATGCCTTTGACACTTACCAATCGTTGGTAGTTCTTCAGTAATTTAGTGGTAATAGCTTTTAAGGCATGTATACTGAGATACCCAATTTTTCAGCATTGTCTACTTCTCTAAAATGTAGCTTTATATTTATAACCCCTTTTCAACTGTCCATAATACTATTTTCTATTAAGATGTAAATTTTCTGTTTTCTTTTTTAAAAGGATTTTCTCATTGAAGTATAATATATAAACCAAAATTTGCACAAACTATAGATGTACAGCTGGACAATTGATCTTAAATGAATACCTCCATGTAAGGACTATTGAGATCAAGAGTTAGAATATTTCTGGGGTCCAACTGTTGTACCCTCCTTTCTCTACAGAAAAAACCCCCACCATTTGGACTTTTAACATCATGCATTTCTTGTGCCTGATTTTGTTCTTTATATAAATGAAGTCTTACAGTATGTACTCTTCATCTGGCATTTTTCAAACAAAGTTTTTTTTAGAAAATTTACCCATGTTGCTGTGTATAACAGTAGTTGCAGTTCACTCATTTTCATTGCTGCATAGTACTCCATAGTAGAAATATAATACTAATCACATGGTATAAATGAAATAGCAATTATTTATTCATTCTATTATTTAATGGAAATATCAGTTGTTTCCAGTTTGGGACTATTATGAATAATGCTTTCATGAACATTCTTCTGTATGGCTTTGATATACATTTCTGTGATGATGTATATGGCTAAGAGTAGAATTACTTTATTGTAGGATATGGGTAGTAGCCTTAGATATTGCCAAACAGTCTTCCTAAGTGGCTGTACTAAGTTATACTCCCATTAGGAACTGTTTGAGGGGAACACTGGGCTCACCACTCCATGCTTTCCTTCTCTCTTAGTTATTTGTCTTGGGAACTCTCCTATATCTTTAATAGTATCTTTATGCCATATTTTATGTAGCTCTTCTACTACTTCTCCACTCCATCACAGGTTTGCTCTGCAGCAGTCTACTCTGCTACTACTAAGACTAGAATTCATCATGGAGGTTTTTTGAGCCTCAGAAACAGTAAAAGTTAACTTTTAGTCCTCTGAAAAAGAAATGAATGAGTAATAATTAGGCAAATGAGTATAAACAGAGAGAAAGACAAGAGAGAACACCATACATAAAGAAAAGGGCATAATGTATGCAAGGAATCACAAATAGTTTAGTGTTATTGAATCATAAATTGTGAGATGACAGTAAAAAATTATAGAAACCATGTTAAAAAGGCCTTAGTGCTCTACTAAAGAGTTTGGATTTTTATCTGAGAGCTGTGGCAAACCATTAATAACTTTAGTGCAGGAAATAATAGGATCGGGTTTTAATTTTCTAAAGTTCATGTTGAAAGCAGTATGAGGGCCCTGGCCAGTTTGGCTCAGCGGTTAGAGCGTCGGCCTGCGGTCCGGAGAGACCCGGGTTCGGTTCCCGCTAAGGGCACGTACTTCGGTTGCAGTTTGTCCCCGGCCCTGGTTGGTCGTGCGGGTGGCAGCCACTCGATGTGTCCCTTCACGTCGATGTTTCTCTCTCTCTCTCCCTTCCTCTCTCTCCCTCCCACTCTATCTGTACAAAAAATGGAAAAATATCCTCGGGTGAGGATAAAAAAAAAAAAAAAAAAGAAAGCAGTATGAGGGGCCAAGACTGGATTTGAGAAAAGTTGTCTTATAAAAATATATAAAAGAAAGAATGGGGCCTCAATTAGAGAACAGATTCAAGGAATGCGTGGATGGTTAAGTCTGTGGGGAAAATGAAGAAGAGGGAACGTAAAATAAATAAATAAATAAATAAATAAATAAATAAATAAATAAATAAATAACTGACTGTCCAATTTCTTGCTCAGGTGACCAGGTGGGTGACAGTGACAATAACCAACACATAGAATACAGAAGGAAGAGGTGTCCTGGGAAAGGGGGAGGCAATGACGAATTCACTCTGGACAATGTTGATTTCAAGATGCCTTTGGGAAATACAGGCACACACAAGAGTATGGAGCCTGAAGATCTTGCTAAGGGCTGGAGATGACTGTGATTTGAGAGTTGTCAGTCTGTAAGAGGTGGTTGTAAAACCCATGAGGTCAATCAGATAGCAGGTGAGACAACTCATGTAGAGTGAGAAGGAGGGTGGGCCAACAACAAAGCATCAGCATAGGAAGGACAAGCAGAGGAGGAGAAATTAATCAAAGAGATCAAGAAAGCATTATCCGATGTAGGAAGAGAACGAGGACAGAGACAAGTAATCAGATTACGGAGGGAGACTTCTGCAGTGTTAGTCAGAGAGATTTCTGAGATAATCAATATGTTCATTATACTTGGGCATTAGAACCTCATGGCTCCAGCTGAATGAAAGGGAAAGAAACCAGACCGTAGTGATCTGAGACATGAATATACCTTACTCTTGAGAAGTTTATATGAGAAGGAAAAGAGAGGAAAATTAGAGGCCTAAAAGGGACTGAAGGGCCAAAGGACATTTTTTAAATTATGGGGGATGTTAGACTTCACATGTCCTGGAGAGGCAGAATTGTAGAAGAAGGAACTGGGGTGATCTTGAAGGAAGAGAGGTCAGAAGAGGGTTAATAGAGTGAGAAAATTTGAAGCTGGAGTTAGAGATTTTTAGGACAGTAGCAATTGTGAGTAATTGCAGGATTCTTTACTCTCTGTGTAACAGTTTTCTGAGATGCTTGAGTTTTTATCAGAAAAAAGCAATAAAGATCGAAATGCAGATGCGACGAAGCATTGGATTTTCTTTGAAGATTTAAGAGGATCAAAGTCCTTGAAATATAAAATTAAATATTGAATATTATTCTCTTGGTACAATTGTTATTTAAATGAAAAACACTTATTTGAAAACCAAGAACGTGTACTATTTGTATGGGGCATCATTCTGATTTTTTTGAAGTTAATAAAGAAGCATTTCTCTGGAGGGAAAATAGTTTCCTAAACATCTACATCATATAATTCATTAGAAAACACTGTCCTAGGAAAATTTCATTGAGGAATTTAATTATCTATTATTTTCTTTCTCTGAATAGTATTGTGATATTATTTATACCATAAGTTGCTTGCTTTAGTACTATGTTTCATAATTCTAAAAATAACTGATTCCAGCAAAAACTTGACAAGGGAAAGGATTTGGCAGAGAGAAATGCTATACTTTACAAATCAGTGCCTTGTTCCACTCAGTGATTTCCCCCCTCTTTGCTAGATTGTCCCTTCTGGTTTAGCTCAGAAGCTGGAAAATGAAAAATGACAAACTATTCATTATAACCAAATGATGGAAGAAGCAAGATGCTTAAGTAAAGTCACAGAATGTTATAAATTCATGTAAAATTCTGAGGATCCCTTCCCTTCCCTTTCCCTCCTCCTGGTGGAACTGGTGTAGAATACCCCATGGATTGCTGAGCAGTGTACTAAGAAAGCAGTCCTAAGTCAGAGGTAGTCAGGTGCAATACAGTCAGATCCAACCTTTGCTCTTCTGAGATGGACAATGTGATGACAACAGCTTTGTTTTTGCAGCAACTTCAACCAAGTTGGTCCTTGTGCTTGGCCACTGGAATGAATGGGCTGGAGGCCCAGAGAGGGTTGTGATTGCCATAATGTCTGCCATGGGCCAGTGAGGAAATGGTGATCTGTAAACTGAAAAGCAAACGTCAGAGTCGCTGCCCTTGAGGATGGCACACAGTGGAGTGCTGCTCACTGGAGCCCCACAAACACCTGACGGGCACTACCCAACACGTCTGGCGGTCAGGGGTTCAGGTAGGGAGGGTAAGGGGAGTTTCATGGGTGGGAGAGAATATGCTAGAAAATTCCCCGGTTCTGGGCTCAGCCTTGGTGCTTTCCAGCTGTATGACCTTGAGTAATTCATTTATTCTTTCATCAGTAGTAAGAAATGAGGTTAATAATAATTTTCCTGTCTTGTTTCAAGAAGTGGTTAAGAGGATTATTCTATACATAGATGAGGCATGACTGTAAACTCTCAAGCACTATTCCAATTTCTATTTTTTTTTATTTTTTGAAAGCATCTTGCTTTTTGTTTTTATTTTTCCTTTATTGATTTTAGAGAGAGAGGAAGTGAGAGGGAGAGAGATAGAAACATCGATGACTGCCTCCTACATGCCCCACACTGGGGATCTGGCCCACAACCTGGGCATGTGTCCCAACTGGGAATCGAACTGGCAACCTCTTGGTGCATGGGTTGACACTCAACCACTGAGCCACACCAGCTGGACTATTCCAATTTTTAAAAGTTGATTAGTAATGACATAGTTATGACAGGTTCACAAATGGCATTGATGGCATTTTGCATTAAATTATAGCCATATGAGGGCACTACAATTGGGTGTACAGGCGTCAAAGAGATATCATTTCCTGCTGGAGACACCGAGGATGGTTCCATAGAGAAAGCAGTGTTTCAGCTGGGCCTCGAAGGTCAGCTGGAAGTTTGCTGGTTGGAGATAAGACTCTTCCAGGGGCAGAAACCTGGGGGAACCATGGCCTAAAGTAAAATAAAATATATTAAAATAATAAACTCTGAAGTTTACATGGTGCCTTATGGTTTACAATAGTTTCCCCTGACCTTCACATCTGGAAGTGACGCATCTGGTTCTGAACCATCATAGCTGACACTCACATAAAGCTTGCTACATGGTAGGCACTCTCCTGACACTACATAAATTAACTCATTTCACCCTCACAACACCTCCCATGAGGCAGGTACAATTACTGTTCTCATTTTATAGATAGAAATCTGAGGCATAGCCTTATCTTGCTCAAGGTTACATAGCAAGGAACTGGCATCGTTGTGATTGGAACTAAGGTCCTCTAGCATCAGTATTCGCACGTTCACCACTGTTATGTTGCCTCTTGTGCAGTCGTAGTATTTGGCTCCTTCCTTATGGCACTTAGTGTTCCTAATTTGATTGCTTGTAGATATACCCTACATGTCCACTCTTCCTGACCTTTAGCCCTGGGGAATCCACCTATTGTAGTTGGAAGTATGTCTATTGAGAAAGAATTCTGAGTATTCCGTGAAGGCAATGGCCAAAGTCCTTCCAACTTGTGTCCTAGTCTAGCTAGCGTTGGTCCTTCGTTCTTGCTCCATTACTGCGTTCGCTTTACCTTTGTCTTCGTTTCATGTTTTGGCATTTGTACTGCTTCTTGTACCTGATGACAAATATAACTTGTCGTATTTTTTCTCTATTTCTTTACCTTGCACACATTTTTGCACATGCTTCTGTCCTCGAGTTGCTACTGTATCTGGGTTTCAGCCCTTAGATCCTAGGCTGATGTGGCTGGTACTCCTCCCCCACCTTTTCTTGGAAGAGAGAGTGAGAAACTGCTAATTATAAATTCCTAAGGACAGAGATTGTGTCAGCCTTGTGTCCCACAGAACAAGTATGGTGTCATACAGAGCAACTCAATAATCTTTTATTGAATAGAAGAATGAGCAACTGAAGGGCTGCCATCAGCATGGTTGTCCTTGACGGCCAGTTGTGACTTCCCCGATGACTTTTACTCTTCATCTGCTTCTCACCCTGCCCTTTATGTGGAATTCAGCCTCAGCCTCAGCTCTCCAAATCCCCTGGACCCTGCTGTGACACAGATGAGTTAAAACAGTGGGCGCGTATTGAATGACACTGCAGGCAGAGCACAGAGAGACTGTAATGCAAGATGCAGACACCGGCTTTAAATAATTTTATTGTTGCCTCATTAAGACTCAAATATAGAAAAAGTTGTTATAGGTTAAGTTTCAGACAGAAGTAGTTGTTACAAGGAGGTACATAATTAAGTAATCAGAAATAGGACAGACAGTAGTTTTTGGGAAGAGGGTAGGGTCACTTCAGGCAGGGGTGGCTAGCAAAGGATTTCAGAAGAATAGAGAATTTTTGAAAATTTATTTTTTAATTGTAAAAATTTTAAAATTTACCATTTTAACAGCTTTTCACTATTGTTAAGCATATTCACACTGTTGTGCACCAAATCTCTATTACTCTTTGTCTGGCTAACAGAAACTCCATGCTTGTTAAACAACCCCCCCCTTCCCCTCCTCCCAGCCCCTGGTCACCACCCTTTACTTTCTGTTTCTATAAATTCAACTACTTTAGATCCCTCTTAAAAGTGGGATCATACAGTATTTGTCTTTTTAAGAAGAATGTAGAGTTTGAGCTATGGCTTTAGGCAGAGGTGAGAAGAGCTACATAAGTAAGTGGATTAGTATAGTGTAAGGGGTATGTTTCCTTAACCTGTGCTGAGGTAGGTAGACGTCCAGACATCATGTTCCTTATTTATATTTTCAGGGGCAATTTCCTCTTACATTGTATGTATTTTGGTTGCTATATGTCTGTATCTAGTTATATAAGACTCATCAGTGTAGGCTGTGGTCCAGAAGACAAAGCAGCACCTGCCCCTGGCCCCGAAGGATGGACACTTGGGTTCATTTGTTTTTACTTTAATTGGAATGGAATAGAGTATTTTGATTTGGTTTTGAAACAAAGTTGTTTTTTTATCCTCACCCGAGGACATTTTTCCATTTTTTGTTCAGGTAGAGTGGGAGGGAGAGAGAGGAACAGAGAGAGAGAGAGAAACATCGATGTGAAAGGAACACATCGAGTGGCTGCCACCTGCACAACCGACCAGGGCTGGGGACAAACTGCAACCGAGGTACGCGCCCTTAGCGGGAACCAAACCCGGGTCTCTCAGGACCGCAGGCCGACGCTCTAACCGCTGAGCCAAACCGGCCAGGGCACAAAGTTGATTTTTTAAAGAGACATTATAGTGGCCCTGGCTGGTTTGGCTCAGCGGTTAGAGTGTCGGCCTGTGGACCAAGGAGGCCCAGGTTTGGTTCTGGCCAAGGGCACGGTACTTCGGTTGCAGTTCATCCCCGGCCTTGATTAAGGTTGTGTGAGTGGCTATCAACGATGTGCTTCTCTCACATCGAAGTTTTTTTCTCTCTCTCCTTCCATTCTATCTGAAGATAAATGTAAAAAAAAAATATCTTCAGGTAAGGATTTAAAAAAAGAAAAGAAACATTATGGTGGGTGGGAAATCTACATGCACGTTTATGTAATAGTGTAATAATGAATGCAGGCACACATATAAGAAATTTCAACATGTATCTTACTGTTGTGATGCTCTTCTTTTTTTTGGTTAATCCTCACCTGAGGATATTTTTTTTCTATAGATTTTTAGAGAGAGTGGAAGGGGGGTAGAGAGAGAGAAAGAAACATCAATGTGAGAGAGACACATCAATTGGTTGCCTCCATATGTGCTCTGGGGTACGGGATGAAACCTGCAACCCAGGTGTGTGCCATTGACTGGGAATCAAATTCACGACCGTTCAGTGCACTGGCCAATGTTCTAACCACTAAACCACACCAGCCAGGGCTTATGTCGCTCTTTTAATCAACAATTCCATGTCATTAGGAATTGGTAGATGTTTTTATCTATGGTGTGTAAGAGTCAAGGCTCTGATACAGTTCTGGTTCTTTTAGGTGCCCTATTTTCTTGAGTTTTGTGCTTAATCTTACTAAAAAGTTCACATGACTCTGTTTGATGTATAGGCAGGAGCAGACATCACGTAAAGGACCACCATGACTCCATATGGCACCTCAGTGTGAATCAGGAAGAGGTGTCTCTTCCTCAAGACACATAACTTCTATTTGACAGTAAATGGTCTTGACAGAGCAAAACATTTGGTCAATAATAACTTCATCAACTACGTGCATGACGGCCTCCAGGGTCATACAGCACATAACCAGCACAACCGCATGCAGAGATCCTTCAAAAGCACAATGGCAGTGAACAGAGAGTGGGCAGACCACAGAGGCACTCTCTGTACAGGCACGGGAACTAACAGAAGTAGATGTCTTCAGGAAATGTGTCAGAGGGCAAAAACATGGTGGAAATCTGGAACCCGAGCCTCAACATTATGAGACAGGTAGAAAATGAGAGTTCAGTAAGGTACCAAAATGGGGAACGGGGAGGTTGGGGTTGCCCAGAGCCAGGAATTAAGGTAACAAATGGAATGCATGTATGCAGATATTTTGGATTGGGAATGTCGGCCTTTGAAGCAGCTTTTTAAGAATTATAATTCCAGGTTGCCCAGGGATGTGTAGTTAATTTAAAGGAGCAAGAATAGGGCAGATATCAACTATGTTCCTAGGAGTAATAGTAATAACTAACATTTATATGGTGCTTCAGAGTTTACAAGACATTTTTAACATATGGCATCTCATTTTGATATTTTATAAGTACCTTTGAGGCAGAAGACCTGTTATTTATCCCAAATTTATTGATTTATTTTACGGTTTCATTGATTATTTTTTAGAGAGTGAGAGGATGGGAGAGAGAGAAACATCGATGTGAGAGAGAAACACCAGTTGGCTGCCTCCTGCACACCCCCTACTGGGGATCGAGTCAGGAACCCGAGCATGTGTCCAGTTGTTCATATAAAGATACAAGAATGAAATAACAATACAAGAATAAACTCTGTTTTATATACTCACAACTGTAAACCTATTTTCGCCACACCCTGTATGTATGTATATCTATACATACACAACTATATATACATAAAAGAAATGGGAGAAACTGATGCCAGCCACTCCAGGCCTGGCCTGTAATGAGTGCTCGTCTCCGTCTCCGTCGCTGTCTCTGTTGCTGTCCTCACGGCAACACTCACGGCAGCCTTAGAACCCACGCGCTGGAGGTGGGAGAGCCCCATCCGCTTGAGTCTGTGCACAACCACGTGGAAGGGAGTCCAGCCTCTTTTAAGAGATAAACTTCTATTGAATTTATTGAGCAAGAAATAAACTTTTATTAAGTTAAGCTCTGGAAGTTTGTTTGTTTTTCTATTTTTTTACAGCAGCAAGTGAAACCTTAGTATTGTCCTCTCTACATTATTTACATTTAGCCTCTAATGTTAAGCATTTCACTCTCTTAGTTGCTTATTTAAGGTCGGTGCCCACATTTTTCTTTAAGGCTCCTGCCCTACTAGTACTTCTACTGCTTCTCCAATTCTGCTGGTCCCTCGAAGCACATGAAATTAGACCACTTTGGGCTTCACTTTAAAAAAAAAATAGTAACCTACTTTCCTCTCCATCACTTCTCCCATGCGCTGAGGATTTTCACCGTTAGTCACTAAATTTCTCACCATCACTATTTCTGTGTTCTCCAATGTTTAAATGTAAGAATGCTCTTCATTGACCACCTCTTCTTGTCTCTCTAGTTCACTTACTCTAGTGTCTTTACTCCTGTAATTCTCGGGCACCATTAGGAAACCCAGTCCACTGACCTTGCTACCATCACACTGGCCAACCTCCGTGCTTACCTAGTTAAGATTTCTCGGTCTGTTGTTAAATAATCTCCATGTGCACACGTTCAGCTCCTTTGCCCCATTCGTCTTACTGTTTTTACCTGGAAAATTCCAACCCTCAGTGTTTTCAGGTTTCTTCCTATTCCACCCCATGCATCAACACAACTGAATGTAGCTGGAAACAAATGCAACAATGCTTACCTGAGCTAACTAAATTTATGACCACAGACCTCACTTGGATTTGGTGTCTGGCCCTCCTCTACTTTCCACGTATACTTTCCCCAGTGATTCTATCCAGGTCTGTGGCTTTAAATATACCACAGGTGACTGACTCCCAAGTGTATAGCACATCTGGATACCCTACTGCCTATGTCCCAGGTAATAGGCATCTCAAACAGGCAAGCAGCCATGGAGAATGGGTACAATGCCCAATATAGTCCTTGCCTCAATCTCTTGACTACTTCTGCAATATTAGTGAAAGAATAACAACTAATATTTATTCAGTGCTTACTTTGTGCCGAGTGCTTTATACAAAAACAATCATTTAATATGTACAGCAAATCCATTATCATCTATTATAATAATAGATCTACTATAATCCATTATAATAATAAATTTATTATCATCTCCACTTTACAGAAGAGGAAACTGAGAATCTGAACCCAAGTGACAGTCAGTGTTTAAACCCACTAAGCAGAAGTTAGCAAACTTTTTCTTAAAGGGTCAGATAGTAAATATTTTCAGCTTTGTGGCCTGTACTGTCTCTGTTACAACTCACCTCTGCTCTTGGAGGGTGAAAGCAGTCACAGACAGTACTTAATGAACACACACAACTGTGTTCCAATAAAATTTTATTTACAAAAACAGGTGGTGGGTCACATTTGACTTAACATGTGGTAGACAGCCATCCCATGCTTTAAACCATTATTGCTGTATTGCCTGGGTTAAATGAATGACTTTACAAAGGAAAGGATGAATGAATGAATGAAAGAAAGAAAGAAAGAAAGAAAGAAAGAAAGAAAGAAAGAAAGAAAGAAAGAAACCCTCTTTGGCACCAGCCTTCCCCTGCTTTGGTCTCCTCAGTTCCCTCCTGAGCATTCATGAGACTGTTAGAGAATCACCTCACTGCCAAGGGGAAAACACCGCAGTCATTCCTTAGGGCTGAGTGAGGGGCACATGGGGACAAACCTTATAAGTGTAGTGTTTTGTTTCTGAGATGGGTCAAGTGAGCAGTGTTCTAGCTCCTTGAGACTCTACTTGGATTGCTAAAAGATCTAAATATTAACTCTCTGTTGAAGGAACACATTCCAAGATAAAGACCTAACATTTCTCACCAGGACCTTCACAATTTGTTCTGTTTTTAATTTTCCAGTGTCCTTATTTGCTCACTTTTCCCTGCTCTGGCAACACAGGAGATCTTGTAGATTTTGGATCAAGTAGATTCTTTCTTACATCTAGGTCTATGTTTTTTCATCCTATTTTTTCTGTCTAGAAAATTTCTAACTGCCTTACTTCAATGGTCAGGCTCACCCTGATTTGTTCTTTAGGACACTCTGCCCAGTGGCTATTATTCCCCTGGAAGTAGTTCTAAACATTCATGACACATGGTTGTCCATGCTCAGTGTCCAACCTCATGCTTGTTCCAAAAGTGACTTTTGCCACTGCAAAGAAATAGCTCTTTTGCTAGTCTGCCTCCCTAATATAGTACATATTTTGAGGGCAGGCGCTATCTCTTACTAGTCATTTTTAGTCCAGCATATAATACTGTGCCTGGTATGGAGAAGTCCCTTAGTATTTGTTGAATGAATGAATGAATGAATGAATGAATGAAGCACACCAATTTTTCTTAGAGGTGGCTGAGAAAAGCTTTACTTCCATTCTGTGCCATAAACCTTGTTCCTTCCCTCTTCATAGCTGAGGGAGATGCCATTCTCTCTGGTCCTAGCTCAGCAGAATGGATAATTTACTGCATCTTCTATCTGGGAAGCCATAAGTACAGCATTTGTCTCTCGAGAGTATTAACCACCCAGAAAAGCAGGATTTCTTAGAAAATAAGACTGGGTAGCTGGCTGTAATCCTAGCAGTATACAGTCAGTGTCTATGTATATAGAGAAAAATGTTGACCTTGAAGTCAGATTAATTTAGGTTTACCTATAATTTTTTTCCACTTTTTAACTTCTCTGAGGTTCAGTTTCCTGATCTACAGGTAGGGATAAGAATAGATGTCCTGCAAGCGTTCAGCAGTGTGGGAGAGGGAGTGGAGGTAACTTGCCGAGTACAATGTCATTATCTGGTAGGTCCTAGTCAAATGGTAGCTACAGCTGCAGAGTGCTATTGTAACCCTATGATAGACACACGAGGGACTCCCAGTGTCCAGGACTGATGACAGAACACCAAGGCTGTCTTGAGTCAACTTAATGACAACGCCAAGTTGCCTCATAATAGCAGCAGCTTCAGATGGGGATTGTCTGCACTGTTGGATTTCCCATCCCTAGAAAGAGTGAGGTAAACACATACGGCTCTGAAGTTCCCAGAAGCACACTTTATTTAAAAAACAATTTTTTCTTCTTTATTGATTTTTTAGAGAGAGAGGAAGTGAGAGGGAGAGAGAGAGAAACAATGATGAGAGAGAACACCGATTGGCCGCCTCCTGTATGCTCCCCACTGAGGATCAGGCCCACAACCTCGGCATGTATTCTGACCAGGAATTGAACCAGTGACCCCTTGGTACATGGGTCAACGCTCAACCACTGAGCCACACTGCCCGGACCAGAAGCACACTTTAACGTGCAGATCTCAGCCACTTGAAAACAAGTCATGTGAACCCATGTGCGACCCCCACCCGAGAATGTCTCTATTTCATTTGTTTTCCCTTAATTTGCTGTTTTTGAGGAGTGCATGAGACATGAAAGACTGATTACTGAGTCAGAGAATATTCTTTTTCAACAAAATAGCACTGGGATAAGTGCTGCTGTTGCTTCCAACTTCTTGATATTAAAATTTACCAGAAGGTCTTGGTCAAGGTCCTGGCTAACCTCAGGAGGAGAGTGTTTGGGCAAGGGGACTCTTCTCCTGGTGGTTAACTGAGACAGACGCGGGGGAGGAAAGCATTGCAGGTGTTTTCCATGGCTGCCAATTTCCCTAATGTCATGGGTGCCACAAACTGGTTTTCCTCTGCCAGCACATTTAGTTTACAAGATGATCCTCACATAAAACACTGCCAGTTACATTTATGAGAACGTGTGCAAAATTAAACCACTGACCCACTAGTCCAATAAAACTTTCCATAAATTATTGAGATTGCGCTTTGCTTTTCTTAAAGCAAACAAGCGCTTTGCCCCTTAATTATCCAAATAAATACTCTTGCAACAAATATGAGTTTTATGGATCCAGAAGGGGGTGTAAGCAACAGAGCTGTGACCTCCCATTGAGATCAAAGGCTCCCCTCTGTTCACTGAACACAAGTTAGGGCCCTCGTGCCTGGGTCTGCTGACAGGCCTGGCATCTGCGGCAGCACCTTCGGACATTACTTGGTAAATCAGAACCCTGGCTACACTGGACATAAGGTTGCACAATTACCTGGACTTCACCCAGACAAGCCTCAGGTAGAATCTGCTCCATATGGTGATCTATGTTAAGCAGCCAAAATGCCTTCTTTGGCATCAATAGGAGTCTCTGTATGTCTTCCTGGGAGCACAAATAGAGAACATACCAACCATTCAACCCTCTATTACTTTGGGTTTTATGGAGAAGAGAGAATGGGAATATAAAATGTATGTATATAACATATTTAATAGGCCATTTTGTCCACCAACCAGATGTTCCACAAAACTTCTAACATAATGCAAAATCTTGGGATTTTATCATTCTGGTCATCTTTGGAGAGTCTCTGTGTTTGTTGTGTCATCAACTTTATTATCAGTCATCTAATGCACTACCTGTGTGGCAGTATGGCAGGAGCCATGGAGGATCCCAGGAAACAGGTAAGAGACATACACGATCCTTGCTGTGGATGACATGTCTACCTGGTAATGGCCAGAGCTGACTGGGGATAGCCTTCAAGGAGGCGATGGTGAGAGAGGGAGCTCATGGCCCCTTGAACTGATCATTTGAGATCTTGGATCACATTTGCAGGAACCTATTTATGTTGAACAAGCAAAGTTCTTTGGAGAACTGAGTAGGAAAGAGGAGGGAGGGCTTTGACTTGGGTGACTCAGAGACCCAAGCCCTTGATTATGTCTGAGACTGGTGAGTGAAAACCAAAGTAAAAAAATATCTTTGGTGTGTCCCTTCACGTCGATGTTTCTCTCTCTCTCTCCCTTCCTCTCTCTCCCTCCCACTCTATCTGTACAAAAAATGGAAAAATATCCTCGGGTGAGGATAAAAAATATATATATATCTTTGGTATAAGATAGTATATTTTGTGTGCATAGGTGTGCCCATGTGTGGTGCCCAGTAGGAAGTTACAGTCTGGTATCTGAAAGTCTGTGCCAGGTGGTTATGGCCTATTGCAAACAGTGCTTTGGTTATGAGTCTTTCTCAGGATTTCCCAGAGCCTTCTTTTCTTGCATTTAATTGTTCTTAACTTTTTCTACAGTTCTCACTGGAAGATGGAGCGTGCAGACGCCTTTTACTACAGGGAACTCATGTGCTCAGGTAGAATGGGGGGCCTTTCTCCAGCTTTTCTCCTAGACCTTGCTCTGAACTGATGACTTTCTCATTTGTGTTTTTATTCTTTCTATCACAGCACTGATAGTACTTTGTTGCACATATGAGTTTAGACTCCTGTCTACTAGATTAGAAGTTTGTGGAGGACAGGAACTACACCTCTTTTCACCTCTGTATACCAGGTGCCTGGCATAGCACCTCGTACAGGAGGACTCCCCATTTAATACCTGTGGATGGGAATTTAGAAAGTTATTCCAATTGTATGAAAGAGTGCACCTGAGCCCCACCCATTCTGGTTCTTCTTGTTAAATTATTATTTCTACATTATGACATGCAATTAAATAAACTGAGGGAACAAGGAAGGCTGGACTCTAAAATCATTATTATATGTTCTCAGAGTACATTGGCCACAGCACTGTTTTACTTTCATAGTAAGCGTGATTAGCATTCATTAGTGTCCCTCTCCAGAATGCATTTCAATTAATAAAAGGGGAAGCAACTCTCAGGCATGCTGGATGAGGACGAACTGGACCGTAGTTGTTAACGTGTCAATTACACAGTTTACACATGGTTGAAAATCTATATGGTGTATGCCTTGATGGAATGCATGTTTACTATTTTCAGTATTTATTGACTGCCTACTGTGTGCCAAATATGAGCTCATAATTTATTTCAGTGACTTGGCTATGGATGTAATTTAACATGATTGAACAGAAAAATGACTTCATTAATCAAATTGATGTATTTGTAAATTAAAATAGATGAATCAGGCTTTATGCTTTTATAGTACATTTATTGTTATAAATATTAGAAGTCTAGTGCTCCCTTTGGCAGCACATGTACTAAAATTGGAATGATACATTGAGGATTAGCATGACCATTGCAGAAGAATGGCATGCAATATGTGAAGCATTCCATATTTACAAAATTATATTATACACTACATTAGGCTACAATAGAAGTCTCTATTAGATGACAATACATTAATGAATATTTTAATAAAGAAAAGATCATTTTAAAAATTCACTCTTAAGCTATTTAGCCCCTAGGATTTGTCCAAGTCTACCTGTAATTTGAGAGCATATTTAATGTGTGGACTGTGTTTTTCTTGGAATTAGACCGTTGTGTAAAATGATTATCTAGTCATTGAAACCGGGCACCACTTCCTCTACTTTAGAGTGTGTTATGTTGGGCCTCATTTCTGCTGAGGTAGTTCAGAGAGTATTCTCTTTGCTCTTCTTGTGTTAATACTGCAGAACCCTTTTCATTAAGGGAAGCTGGTTGCAATTTCATCTGTAAAAGAAGAAACTTTCAGCAAAACCCCCAAATTCTCTTGTATTAAGTTGACCAGAAGGAGGCTCCCTTCCTCCTCACTGTATAAAGTTCGCTTCAAAGCTTCCAAAGTACTTCTTCCCAGGCAGTTCTAATAGTCCCCGAGCCTTCTCTATCAGTGGTGGGGATGGGGGCAGCACTCTGCAAATTTCCCCGGGGGGCGGGGGCAGAATTTAAGTTTGCATCACAGATAGGAAGGTTTCAGTGAATGTAAAGTGTCCTCTCCATCCATCAGTCATCAGCTCATTCTTATATTTCTCTGCTAGTGAAGTAACAGTTAACAAAAATGTTAGGATAAAATTCTCCTTATTAACTTTGGATTTCTCCACATTCCTTAGTTTCCTTCTTTTGGCTTTGTTTTCTCAATTGTTCCTAAATCTCTAATACAATATTTTAAAAATTAATATTAAGGAACTGTTAAGAAAAGTGACTCCATATGGCATTTGTATTTTTTAAAAAGTTTGTACGTTTCTGTATAGAGCAAGAGCAGAGCAGATTTGTTGGGCTCTTGACAATCCAATGTGGAGTCACTGTCAGCCCCGGCAGTTATGACAAGTGCTACGTCAGAACTGAGGTGATGGGATGTAATGGGAGAGGCCTGGAACGCCCCAAATCACAGGTCTAGACAGTTGGATAAGGACTCCATCTGGACACTGAATGAGTGGGAACTCCACCCCTTGTGGGCTGTAAGAACTCAGAGTCCAACCTCCCAACACTCAAGTGTAGCTGTATCATGGGTCACACTTAGAGCCCTGTCGGACTTCCACTCCACTGGACAGGTGTCACCACTGTAGCCACCTGGCTTGCGATGGACACCTGCCTGTCCACCTGTGGACACCGCCAGTGACCCAGACTTCACGTCAGAAGCTCTCTCTCTGCTCACATCTGTCTCATAAGCACCACCCTCTGTGTGTAACTGCATGTGACTCTCTTGGTTTATTGGTGAGTCTCCTCTAATAAATCTGGCATTGTGGAAAGACACAAATGTGTGTGTGTGTGTGTGTGTGTGTGTGTGTGTGTGTGTGTGACTCTTTTCAGGGATGCTCCCTTGCTCACGATAAGTTGTTGCCTCTACCTACCTATCCATCTGTCTCTATGTACATATTTATGAGTAAGAGACACATGTTTAAAACATAGGATAATCATAGTTCACTGCAAATGCTCTCATGACATCACATTCAGCAATGAGGGGGCCACTAGAAGATTTAGAACAGAAACAAAAGGTGCCAAATCTTTGGAGAATTAAGAGGGATGTGAAGGCACAACCACTACTGTAGGTACCCACTTCACTCTACGATGCCGTGAGCTCATTTTGAATCAATTGATTTTTCAGGTTGTTCTCCTCCATTGTCAAGGAAGGCAGTTTATGTGGTGATTGCAAAAACAACATTGTTGCTCTTCTGAAAAGCCTTGTCCTTTAATGATGCAGCAGAGCTGATTATGAAATACCCAACTGTGACTAATTTGGGAGGAGTAACATCTCAAATAAATTGTCTTCTGGAAATTCTGTTGGAGCCAGTGAACAGCAGAATAATGATGAGTTTATCTGTGCTAATTAATTGTGCCTTTGAACTTCCGGTCAAGATGGCGGCGTAGGGAAACGCAGTATCGCGTTCTCCCACAACCACATCCAAGTTACAACAAAACTACAGAACAACCATCATCCAAAACCGCCTGAAATCAAGCTGAATGGAAGTCCTACAACTACGGAATTAAAAAAAAAGGCAGCTACATCCAGACTGGTAGGAGGGGCGGCGGCGCGAGGGGTGGCGGCAGCGGCACGGCGGCGGCGCGACGGGCTGGTCCCACACCCAAGTGTGGCGGATAAAAATCAGGAGGCTCCCGAGGCTGGGAAGGTCCTTCCTGAGGACTGAGGGGTCCCCGTCCCACACCAGGTGCCCCGCTCAGGTTTCCAGTGCCAGGAAGAGAAGTCCCCATAACTTCTGGCTGGAAAAACCAGCAGAAACTGAGGCTCAGGGAAGCTGACCTGGCTGGAGCCACAGGCAGCTCCCTAAAGGGCCCGCGCACGGACTGGTCGGACTCTCTCCCTCTAAGCTCGGAGGGGAGGCAGCTCCAGGGGCACCAGAGAAATACAGGGAGGAACTGAGCTGTTTGGCACTGGAGCGAGGGCTGGAGAGGGGGCTTTCTCGGGGACAAACGTGCTGTCAGAGGCCTTTGTTCCTTTGGTGAGCCCTTCCCTGGGGCGGCAGACAGTCGCCATATCTGGGACTCCAGCAACCTGGCTCACACTGGTAGCCCCGCCCTGCTGACTCCCTGAGGCCCCGCCCCACCCAACTTTCAGGCCCACCCAAGCTGTTGCTACTTGCTTAACCATAGGATTGGCCTGTCTTGGATCCTGCTTCAGGTTTTTCCTAAATTCTTTCAAACGAGCAGCATCGGGTCTCAGCGAGCCCCATACCTCTCATTAAGTAATACACAGAAACAAACACAGGAAGGCAGCAAAATGAGGATACAAAGAAACAGGTCCCAAATGAAAGAACAGAACAAAACCCCAAGAAAAGAACTAAGCGAAATGGAGATAAGCAACCTAACAGATGCTGAGTTCAAAATACTGCTTATAAGGATGCTCAATGAACTCAGTGAGGGCCTCAAGAGCATAAAAAAGTACCAGTCAGAAACGATC
This sequence comes from Molossus molossus, assembly GCF_014108415.1. NCBI lineage: Eukaryota > Metazoa > Chordata > Mammalia > Chiroptera > Molossidae > Molossus > Molossus molossus. The sequence goes on along the minus strand of NW_023425345.1, from coordinate 56,971,347 downwards.
GCTGCACAGTTAGAAACGAAGGAGGCTTTAACTGAAATAAAGAATAATTTACATAGCTTCAATAATAGAGTACGTAAATCCAAGGAGCAAACCATCGATTTGGAATATAAGGAAGCAAAAAACGCCCAACCAGAACAGCAAAAAGAAAAAAGAATCCAAAAAAATGAGGATAGTGTAAGGAGCCTCTGGGACAACTTCAAGCGTGCCAACATTCGCATCTTGGGGGTGCCGGAAGGAGAAGAGAGAGAACAAGAAATCGAAAACCTGTTTGAAACAATAATGGCAGAAAACTTTCCTAACTTGGTGAAGGAAACAGACATACAAGTCCAGGAAGCACAGAGAGTCCCAAACAAGATGAACCCCAAGAGGCCCACACCAAGACACATCATCATCAAAATGCAAAAGGTTCAAGACAAAGAGAGAATCCTAAAAGCAGCAAGAGAAAGGCAGCTAGTTACCTACAAGGGAGTTCCCATTAGGCTGTCAGCTGATTTCTCAAAAGAAACTTTGCAGGCCAGAAGGGAGTGGCAAGAAATATTCAGAGTGATGAAAACCAAGAACCTACAACCAAAATTACTCTATCCTGCAAAGCTGTCATTTAGAATCGATGGACATATAAAAACTTTCCCAGACAAGAAAAAGTTAAAGGAGTTCATCACTACCAAACCGTTATTATATGAAATGATGAAGGGTCTTTTTAAAGAAAAAGATAAAATGTAGGAACAAACAAAATGGCAATGAATACATATCTATCAACAATGGAATCTACAAACAAAATGAACAGGAAGAACAGGAACATTCTCATAGATACAGAGAATATTTTGTTGGTTGCCAGTTGGGAAAGGGGTTGGGGGAATGGATGAAAAAGGTAAAGGGATTAAGAAGCACAAATTCATTGCTAGACTGACAAACCTCAAAGGGAAAGGGGTTGGGGGGGTGGGAAGAAATAAACCAAAGAACTTATATGCATAACCAATGGACACGGACAATAGTATGGGAAAAGGTGGGAGGGGGGCGGGAGTGGGGAGGAGGGGGTCAATGGGGGAATTCTTTTAATAAAAAAATTTTAAAAAAATAAAAATAAATAAAAATAAAAAATAAATAAATAAAAAAATAAATAAAAAAAAAAAAAAAAAAAAAAATTGTGCCTTTGAGGGTTTATTCCTTACCAGGGCACAGAATAGATTGGTGCTGTACTTCAATCCTCTCCTTGGCATGAAGGTTCCAGTTTTGGAGAACTGTGGTAGGCAGAACGATGGCCCCTGACGATGCCCTCATCCCTGGGGCCTGTGATTGTTTCATTACATGGCAAAAGGAGCTTTGTAGGGGTAATTAAGGTCATAGATATTAAGATACGGAGATTATCATGGGTGGTGCCAATCTAATCTCATGATGCCTTAAAAGTAGAGAACTTTCTTCAGCTGGAGGAAGATACAGCAGAAGGAAAAGTCAGAGGATTCCAAGTGTGAGAAAGATTTGATGTGCTGTTGTTGGTTCTGAGATCTAAAGGGTCACATGTGCAGACTGTCAAGAAACCCTCAGAGCTAAGGACCTGTAGGGAAATTGAGACCTCAGTCTTATAACCTTAAGGAACTGAATTCAGCCAACAACATGACTGAGCTTGGAATTCGATTCTTCTCCAGAGCCTCAGGTAAGGAGTGCAGTCCTGCCAACGCCATGATTTTAGTTTGATAAAACCTACCAGACTTATGTATGCCCTACAGAAACTGTGAGATAATAAATTTGTTTGTTTTAAGTCACTAAGTTTATGGTAATTTATTACAGCAGCAACAGGAAATATTTTGAAGGAAATGGTCATTGTGTTGGATTGTTACTTTGATGGTGGACTGTTACAAAGAACGATGACTCCATGAATACAGTCTATTAATAAATGGAGTATAATCAGAAGCTTGACAAATGTATTAGTTTCATATTGCTGTTTTAACTCATTTCATAAAGTTACTGGCTTAAAACAAAACAAATTTATCTTCTAGTTCTGTAGTTAGAAGTCTCAATGGGCTCAAAATCAAGGTGTCAGCAGGACCGCATGTCTTCTGGAGGCTCCGAGGAGCATCTCTCCCCTTGCCTTGTCCAGCTTCTAGAGGCTGCCTGCATTCCTTAGTTCATGGTCCCTTCCTCTGCTTCAAAGCCATTAGTGTAACATCTTGAAATCTCACTTACCCTTTTCTCGATTGTATTCAAACTCTTGTGATTATATTGGTCCCTCCTGGATAATCAGGCTAATCTTCCCATCTCACTTTAACTTAATCACATCTGCCCAATCTCTTCTGCCATGTAAGATAACCTATTTACAGATTTTGAGGATATCTTTGAGGGCAGGGGCATTATTCTACCTGCCACAGTAACTGTTTGAATGCTGCGTTTATACTCTTGGAATACTTCCTTATAGAAGGTGTGTTCTTGGAACCCAGTTGCTATGGTGTGAGGAAGGGAAGTCCAAGCAACTATGTTGAGAGGCCTCCATGTGGAAGAACCCAGGTGTCTGGCCAACACTCTCAACTGAGCTCCTATCCAGCAGCCAACACCAACTCCCTTCCATGTGAACAAGACCATTGTAGACCTTGCAGCTAACCCAGAGCCTGAGCCACTACCATGGAGGAGAGTGGCTTGGTCAACCCACAGAATCATGCAAATTAACAAATGGTGGTAAAGTTTGGGGGTGGGTGGTGTCTTATGCAGCAATGAATAATTGAAATGACACTGTAGTCCCGTGTATAATTACCAACCTCAAATGAAAGGATTCTGACTAGAGAAAGATAGGTTCTTCTATCAAATATTCAGGATAAAGTAGATGACCTAGGTCAAAATACATAAAATTCTTAGCTCAAGGTCTGGCATGTAGTAGGTACTATCAAAGTATTAATTACTTCTTCCCAAGTAGTCTTTTTGCTGTAGACATTGCCACCTGCCTTTTCTATTAAAAGAGAGAGGATTTTAGCCCTGACTGGGTGGCTCAGTTGGTTGGAGCGTTGTCCTGTACAAAAAAGGTTGTGGGCTCAATTCCCTGTCAGGGCACATACCTAGGTTGTGGCTTTGATCCCCAGCCAGGGTGAGTATAGGAGGCAACTGATTGATGTTTATCTTTCACATTAATGTTTCTCTCTCTCTAAAATCAATAAAAAAATATACTTTTGGGTGAGGATTAAAAAAGTAATAATAAAATAAAAAAGACTTCTCTCTGTTACAGAAATGTATTTAATATGGCACATAACAAAATATAAGGTATTAACTGATAATTTTGCTTGGTGGTCCATAATTTAAAGTTATAAAATCTCACCTGACCAATGTCTATATTTGCTCCAAATATATCATTTCTCAGAAAATACATCCTAACTAAATTTCTGACTTTGAAGTGGAGTCTTTCAGTTCACATTGTTTAATTACACTGTCACACAAGAATCTTAGAATTTTTCTTAGTTTGTTCAATTGCTGTAAATGACTTCTGAAAGTAATATAATTATAACTTGTAATGGCAAATGCATTCATAGAATTCATGGAGCAAGCTGAATATGTAACTGTTCATTTGGAGCCAAGTTGATTACCATATGAAAACAGTTAATGATGGAGCTGATTAGAATACATTGCAAAGAGTCATGATTTAATTTCGCAGCACCTAGAATAATCTGATGCCGTGCGTGTTAATGGCAGTTTTGAGGAGCACAGGCTTGACATGTTTTTCTGAGCTAAGCGATATGGCCATGCTGACTCAGTGAAAAATTCACATTTCAAAATACATGAAGTAAGTAATACAATGTAACCTAATGTGATTAAATTCACCACCTGAGTCTTAAAAATGTGAGTGAAGTTTATAAGTAAGGTTTAAGCCCATTAAAAGCAATGCACTGTGATTCGGGTGGAAATCCAGCTCAAGGGAGGCTTTCAAGTTTTCATAGCGAACAACCTGAATGGATTTTGTTCACTTCGTCTTCAACCTGCTTTTCTTCCTCCCCACCTTGCAAGCTCCACATTGAAGCTAGAAAGATTCTTTACAAACTCACAAACCTGTCTTGTCATTTTTCTGCTCAGAGCTCTTTAGAGATTCTCACTGTCCTCACATGGAGTTCACATTCCTCAGCTCAGCATGCAGAGCTCTGTGTGAGGTGCTGTGCTGACTCTACAGTCTTACTCTTGACAGTTTTCTTCACCTTCTGTGGCTTCAGACGTGGAGAAGAACGTGTCATTCTCTTTCAGCCTCGTGGCCTGGCTATGTCCTGCACATCTGTAAAACCTTGTTTAAATGTCACTTTATCTAGGAAGACTTTCTTGACCCCCTCCTCCAAGTGGCCTAAGAGCAGCTCCATGTGTACCTATAGGACTTCAGTTTTACTCATTTGATGGCACTGATCAAGCTATATCACATTGTTTGTCTGATTATCAACTTTCCTTAGTCAAGCGTAAGTGCCCTGCAGGGAGTAAGTACTGTGTCCAGGTCATAATGGAATTTACTGCCAGGTTCAGGGTCCAGCGTCAAGACAGATTCGCAGAAGGAACAATGGGAGTATTTGTTCAAAGTGAGCAGAATAGAAAAGAACCGTCACCAGTGCCTGGAATTTAGTGGGCACGCGGGGTATGTGTTCATTCATTCGTCCCTCTTGGATCAGCACCGCAGGAATCATCGTTAGTCGTATGCCGTTTCCCACTGGTTTACCATGTGTTCTTTACAAAGGAGTAAGCTGTTGAACTGTGTGTCAACATCTTATGGAGTAATTTTCTTGGCATAAAATAGGCTGGATTCTGTAAAAACTAAAGCTGTCGTTTCTCATTTCTAGGCTTTTGTGTACAACTTACTACCTTTAACGTGTTCTAGTTCAGGTCTGGCTGGCTCCTTCTTCTAATGTAGGTCTCAGAGCAAATGGTTTCTCCTCAGAGAGCTTTTGTTGGCCACTTATTCCAAAATCTTCCTTTTCTCCAGTTTTCAGTTGGGGATCTCCAGAAACTATCACATCGAGTAGCTTTTGTGTCTTCACTATACTTATCACTCCATAAAATTATCTCGCATCTGTATTTCTTTTCCTTATTGACTACAACCACCTTTTAGAATGTCAGTCTGTGAGGACAGGACCTTGCTCAGCGCCCCAGTACTTTGGACACGGCCTGGAGTGTGGCAGGTGAATGCATGCGTGGAGTAACCTTGGAAGAGAGCTTCCTCTGGCCTTATTCAATGGGCCAGGGCTCCTCAGGATCATCTCAGCTACTGTTAGACAAAGGTTCTTCTAGACGGATGTTCAGATGCACATGAGAGGCGATATGCTTCCTGAAACTTGCACCTCCTAGGGTGACTTTCTATCAAGTCAGTAGAACAGATGTCTGATTTTATTGTCGTAATTGTTAGTGACTTTTACTGGGGAAGAAAAAGAAACTGACCAAGCAATCTTGTGTAATTGATTAATTCTGGAAAGTATTGTGGCAAAACAATAGTTTTTTTTAAAAAGAACATGAGCCTTGCCCTGGCCGGTTTGGCTCAGCGGTTAGAGCGTCGGCCCGTGGACCTGAGAGTCCTGGGTTCAGTTCCCACTAAGGGCACGTACCTTGGTTGCAGTTTGTCCCTGACCCCAGTTGGGGTTGTGTGGGTGGCAACCACTCAATGTGTCTCTCTCACATTGATGTCTCTCTCTTCCTCCCGCTCTATCTGAAGATAAATGCAAAAATGTCCTTGGGTGAGGATTAAAAAAAAAAAAAGAACATGAGTAGTATTAAAGTATCATAATAAATTTTAACAAAATTAGTTTCTAGGGAAATGTTCTTTTATTTTCTTGAGGAGGACTGTACCCTTAACCCTGAAAGGAGGGTGATATCGAAGGGGAAATGTCCTGATTTTCTCTGTACCCCTTACTAATTTTATTCTATGTGAGGAGAGTGGCGTAATTGGTGGGTGAGATGGAGTCAGAAGTCATTCACTGGCATTCAAAGGGGGTGTTATAGTCCAGGAGCTCCATGTAGGTGTTTGGGTAAGAAAGCTCTGCAGATTAAACCTCCCCAAAGGAGGCCCCAAAGCTTAGATTTGGGGAAAGAGTTAGCAAGACATGTATTAGGAAGCTTTACCACTGCTCTAATGTGGCCAATACCAGAGAATGTTAAGTACAGTTGATAGTTTATTTTGATCTCCATCTGGTCTCATTTATCTGTTTTTAAACAGATTGGAACCCAGAGGGGAAAGGATGAGAGAGTAGGTTTTCCAGAACTCACAACACCAATAATTCCACTTCCTTCTGTAAATGAGAATTATTTCATTGGTTTTTCAGATGAAGAAATGTTTAGAGGATATGAGAATTACATGTTACTACCATCAAAGAACAACACTGGAATAATGATTTTCAAGTAAATGAAGTATGTGGAACTTAGAAATGGCTTTTAGTCAGAATCTGAAGTTATGACATTTAAATGATACCTGTGGCTCTATGGTATTTCTACTATGTGAGATCTGAAGTGAAAGACTGTATTTGACCAGAATCAACAAAGGGTTATTGAGTAAACATTTCTGGTTGTCAGCTATTAAGCAGCATATTGTTTCTCTTTATTTTTACGAATTCTATACACTTCTGCAATGTAATGGTAGAAAGTGTCTGCGATAATTGCTGTTTCTATATTTGTTTTAGAAATTGATGCTTCATAAACATCAAAGCACTGTTTCAGAAGCTCTGTTTCCATATGTCAAGAAACTTACTAATCATTATTTTATATTCTTTATAGAGCAAGGGGAAATGTCATAGGATCGTCTCTTTATTTTCACTTCAATTTGACCCCACTCCAAACTTTTTAGGACTTAAAAAAAATCTTTGCTTCATACTTTATTTTATTTTCTTGTTGACACTCTTACAGATGTCCCCATTTTGTCCCCCTTTACCCACCTCCACCCAGCCCCCACATCCCTGCCCTCTGGCCATCACCCCACTGTTGTCTGTATTCATGGACTCTTATAATCTTATTTGGTTTAAACTACAGACCAATCTACTTTGATATCTACAGATATACTTTCAGAACCCACTGTAAGTTGACATTCTCTTCTTGTTCATGAAGATGTTCAGGAAAAAGTACCACTTCACCAATGAGGGCGCTCGGCCAGCAGGAGATGGCCTAGGAGCAGAAAGCAGCACGTACTGCCTTGTCTTAGCAAAAAGCTACTGATCTTTTACATTTTAAGAACAGGATATGTCAAAAGTTGTTTAAAATTTTCGAAAGTGAAAGACGTTAACCTAAATCATAGTCTTGATCATTTTAGCTTAGCTGGTGACATTTCTTACATACCCTTTCATTCTTACCATTATCTTACTGCATTGTGCAAAGGGACCGATCAATAAGGGTGCCGATCTTTGCTTGCGCTTTCCTCGGCATACGGAATCAGAAGTTAAACCTGCCCGTTGTGGGATCTAATCCATTTTCTTTGGTTTAATACCAAGACTGATGCCTCCTTTTCTTAGGTTCTTCTAGCTTATCTGAACTTAGAGTTTTAGTCATTCATATAAAGCCTTTCATGCCAATTTTATATTTGAAAATGGGTCCCAGCTGCTCTGGCTCCTTAATCCCTCCCAGAAAACCCTATGTGACAGCCTCTCCCCAGTAAGGAAAACGCTCAGCCGGACACTATGATCTCGCTTAATTCCCAGCTGGCTAACTAGATCGATATGTTCTATATTTGTTATGAATAGACATAGGAATATAAGAACAGTATTTATAAAGTTCTACCTATCTGTCTATCTATCTATCATCTATCTACTGATAGATTATGGAAAATGTCATTTAAATAGCATATTTGAAACTTCTATCTGGTCCTAGCATGTAGTAAGGGTTCAGTAAATGTTGAATAAATGAGTGACTGTGTGAAGAGATAGAAGTATTAAGTAGTGAACACAGGGAATTCTCTGAATATGTTTAAAATTTTCACCATATTTTATTTTTCAAATAAGGTTGAAAGATGTTTAGTATTCGATTTATGTCATCTATTTTAAAGTCCAATCAAAGAACTAAACACTTATGGGCTTGTTCTCTATCTCCTTATAATTATATAACCTTTGTTTTGAACCTGTTTCTAAGAAATTTTAAATTGCTCTCTTTTATTTTTATTTGATATTGTTAAATCACCCAATTTCACATTTATAAGTTTCTAAACCAAGAAATTCATAGGACAGATTTTTAAAATTTTATTTTTCATTCTTTTAAAAAAATGATTGATTTTAGAGAGAGGAAGGGGGAGAGAGAGAGAAACATCGATGTGTTGTTCCCCTTATGCATTCATTGGTTACTTCTTGTATGTGCCCGATTGAGGATCGAACCTGCAACCGTGGCGCATCCTGGCAACGCTCTCACCACCTGAGCTACCCAGCCAGGGCCATTTTTATTTTTTATTACTATTTTTAGTAAAGAAATATAGTTCAGCTATTTTCAAGTACAGCACATAGACATCCCCCCAAAATGGAGACAAATACTTTAAATAGCCTCAGAAAATGTCACCACGTGTCCCAGCCCTGAAGGGGCAGGAGTGTCTCAGACCCAGCTACCAGAGGGGATTCCTAGGTTGAGCCCAGGAGCAGGAAGGTTGAGGCCGGAATTCAGAAATGTGGCATGCGGGGTTCAGCAGCAGCTTGGAGTGTTCTCTGAAGAGCCTTCAGGAAACTTGGTCCCCATTTCTGCCGCTACTGTGGATTCCTGTTGATTGCACATTTCACACAAAGGGCAGTGTTCCTGGTAGGAAAGAACTCTCCTGGTAGTCCCTGAAATTGATTGACTTTGGGGGAAAACAAGAGGAGGGAGTGAATTGGAACTGACATTAGGGATAAATCAGGGAATGATTTGGAAAATGTCAAATAAAGGTCTTGGTTTTCTAGTTGACACTAACATGTATTTAATAGTAACACTGACAAGAATAACCACTTTACATGTATCATCAGCAAATATATGAAGCAGATAATAGGATCCCCACTTGACAGATAAGGAAATTGAGGCACAGAAAGATTAAGAAATTTACCTAAAATTATAGATTTTGTAAATGATAAATTTAAGATTTGAACCCAAGGAATCTGACTACAGATACCACATTATCACAGAAACACATCCTAAAACCAGGATTTGTCACACTAACACAGCGAAATTGATAAAATCGAGGAACTGATCCTTTTAACATTAGCTGAAAAATACTACGTTAGCGTAAATTTCTGTAAGGTAATTTTCAGTTTGTTATGGAATATTGAATTCTACTTAGAGCTGTCCTTCAATAAGTGAGTTGATTTTTTTCTACATTTAAAAATAATTGCCTTTGATTTGTGTCTTTAGCTCGTAGGTAGGACAAATTGTTAATTTGAATATGTATCTCTAGACATGCCTTAGAGTAACTTGTTCCAGTTTTAATAATGGACTCCATTCCTATAGTCTAGATTACAACAGTGACATATAACAATCTATGCTTTATTTATACTCATAGTAGATATTTATATTCTTCCAATAATGTCAAAAATATTAAAATAATGGATTCAGAATAATGGAATTTAAATTCTTAGAGATAACATTGAAACTGGCCCCAAATAGTAGAAAATACAATTTTGAATGGAATTCATAAACATGTAGGTGAAGTAAGTATTCTGAAGCTTTCTGTCTACCCCTGAAATAATGGCAAGGAGGCATTGCCGGCACTAATTTGTGTTATTCTATGAATTCAAGGGCCATCGGATGCTCTATTGTTTCTCGAGGGAGGGCATACGTGGACTAGGGAATGATGAAGCCTTAGTCTGGAAATGTTCCAGTCGGGAATCACATCACAAACCAGCTGCACTGCTCAGACAATGCAGAGCTTGAAGCATGTTCTTCAGAAATCTTCATAAAAGGAGCCTTTCCCTGTATATAGAAGGTGAGACTTGTTTGTTTGTTTTGTTTTTGGTACGTGCCTTTAGCGGGAACCGAACCCAGGACTCTCTGGTCTGCAGGTCAACGCTCCAACCACTGAGCCAAACCGGCCAGGGCTGTGAGACTTGTTTTGTATGATTGCTCCTTGGTGTAATTACATTTGAAATTTTGAATGTACTCTACTATTAAAATATATTCCTTCATAGCTGAAACATTTTCCATTTCAACATTAACTTAAAACTTAGTCATCTCTAACATGTTGGGCAAATAAAAGCTTATTCTCCCTATTCCTACTTATGACTGTCTGTCTCTGATTGTGTACTTTCTTTAAGCACATTGTTGAATGAGGGTAAAAAGGAGTGCATTGTATTTTTGCAGTAAAGTCATCAGATTATTCTATGTTCAGGAGAGAAAAAGAAATTTTTGAAGATAAGTGGAGTGGTGGTCTCATTTTTCATCCTTATTATAGGCTAACCATAAAAGTCACAGTGTTTCCATGATGTCTGAGCAACTGATTTAAATTTCTCCTTTACAACATTTCTTACCTTGACTCATTGACATAAAGAATATTTGTCCAATTTACTGCTCTCAAGAGCGTCAGCTTCCTACTTTCTCTGCTGTTAGTAGCACCAAAAGCTTGCTTTTTTTCATTAATATCATCTGCTAGGTGTCAATACAAAGCCTTTAAATATAGTGTTTTGCAGAAGGAGATTTTAGCAACATGGATGATAGAGTTAAGAGAGGGATGTCCTATGTACCCAGTACAAAAATTTGCACAGCTGTTGACCACGGCTTCAATTTATTTTAGTAAACCTTAGATGAGAAGGTAAAATAAACTGGCATCCTGCCATCTAACCATTTGTGTCTTTCAAATGTATTAAATGAGGGAGGTCTGTTGGTTGGTATACCAGAATGAATAGAAGCAGGATGGTGTAAGAGCTGGAAAATGAGTTCTTAGACCCTCTCAGTGGGATTGAAAGTAGGTAATACTGAAAAAGAAAATAGTAGATCATAAATGAATTCATGACATCCCATTAGAGGTATCTATTATTATTCTCTAGTATCTTGAAATGTAAATAATTAAATGTTTGTGTTTGAATGGATCACCAAGCAGGTGAAAAAAAAAAATGAAACTACTCTCCTTTTCTTCAGTATGAGATGAAGGAATGAGTCACTGCTCCTCTTCCTGCTGGTTGAGTAGTTTCACTAAGAGCGGCTTTGTTTGGTTCTTACCTGACTCATTAGGTTTTCACCTTATTAATGGAAGGCACTATCTTGTTGTAAACAGAGGAAACCGTAGGTTTATCTTTAACCAAACCAGTGCAGGCTGAACAGAACAACTCGGACTATTTATTTTCGCCAGGCAGTATGTGTTGGCTAAATCTAGCGAAAGCGAGGATTATGGCTAAATGCTGAGGAGGGGTGGACAGGAAGAGAAGGGCAGATTTCACTCGTTTACTGTATTATTGTAAAAGTCTGGCTTTTAGGATCACACAGTGTTAGAACCAGGTTACTTGGTTGAACCCATTGACTGTACAGAAGTAAATCTTGGTCCCAAAGAGGGTAAGTAAGGGGCACTCACTAAACTGGGAGTGAAGCTGGCTATTGGAGGCTGGAGGATGGAAGGACTGTCCTCTGCTCAACTCCAGCTCATTGTTCATAGGCAGGAAAATTTGACGGGTGCTGAAATCTACAAGGGAAGCAGAAACCCAGATTTTAATGTGAAATCTCCAAATTTTTAAATATTGGCAAATGCATAACTCAAAAATTTGAAAACATTAAGCCATGAAATGCATATGTATAAGTCTTGAGTTTGTAACTTTCTGGCTAAGACATATGATGTAGTCCACAAATTACTCTTTAACCAACAAGTGTAAAAATGAAACAAATGACTTTAAAAATTAAAATTCAGTGTTCTTTTTTTTTTTTTTTATCCTAACCCGAGGACATTTTTCTATTTTTTGTTCAGATAGAGTGGGAGGGAGAGAGAGGAATGGGGAGGAGAGAAACATCGATGTGAAAGGGACACATCGAGTGGCTGCCTCCCGCACGACCAACCAGGGCTGGGGACAGACTGCAACCGAGGTACGTGCCCTTAGCGGGAACTTAACCCGGGTCTCTCTGGACCACAGGCCGTCGCTCTAACCGCTGAGCCAAACCGGTCAGGGCAAATTTAGTGTTCTTGTTTGGTTCTTACCTCATGTATTAGGTTTAGTGCCTGCTGAATGCCTGGCATTTTATTTGGTGTTTTGGGGGATGTGGAATAAATAATTCTGGGAGATTATAGTTTAGTTAGGGAGAAATAACCAAATATCCTTGAAACAATCAGAAGACATAAATAAGCATATGCTTCACGACTTTGAGATGAGTTATCCTTTTTTTATAAGTATTTACTAGTTCTATACATTCTCTTAAAACAATTTTTTTTCTTTATTGATTTTTAGAGAAAGAGGAAGGGAGAGGGAGAGATAGAAACATTGATGAGAGAGAACATCGATTGGCTACCTCCTGCATGTCTTGCACTAGGGATTTGGCCCACAACCTGGGCCTGTGCCCTAACTGGGAATTCACCTGGTGACCTCTTGGTGCATGGGTCGATGCTCAGCCCCTGAGCCACACCAGCTGGGCAGAGATGAGTTATCTTGCCTACACTTTAGGAAAAGGCCAGAGTAATGCATCAAAGTGCTCAGTGATTTGGGGTATGCCATCTTCAGTGGTATAAACTAGGAAGGTCTGGTTCCCTGCACTTTCATTCATATATATGTATGTACTCATTACATGCAGTCTGCCACCATGGATACTAAGGGTAAGTTCAGTCTTGCTTATATGGTCCAAACCCACCTATTGAGACATCTAGATTCATATATCCAGGTCTTTCACAAAATGGGATTCAGATTATTTTCCCAAAACCTGTTTCCCTTGTCTATTGTTAGGGATGCTTTATTTCTCAAGTAAAAACAACTCAATGACTTAAACTATAAGGAGATGCATTATCTAACATCTTGATTAGGGATGGCGGGATCTAGGGATCTAGGGCTGTTTGATTCAGCAGTTCAGTGATACCACCAAAGTCCCATTTCTTTTGATTATTTTGTTCTTTCATGCTCATTGGCTTTTCCCTCACATTGGCCTTCCTCTTGTTCATAAGATGTCTGCAGATGTTGCAGCCATCACACCCAAACAGTGTTCAGAGGAAGAAAAGGACTTTCTTTCTGTGTCTCTGTCTTATGAGTAAGGGAACTCTTCATGGAAGCTCTCTAGCACATTTCTCCCCATGTCTCCTGTTCAGGAGAGTCACAGGTCTGTTTCCAACCCAGTCATTGGTGAGTGGATGGATTATCATTAATAAGCCCAGGTCAGGATTTCTCACCAGGGGGTATTGGCACTTCAGGCAGGATAGTTTAAATCTTTGGTTTGTGAGAGAGTCCCATGCATCTCAGGATGTTTACCATCCTGCGATCCTGCATGAAAAATACAAATAATACTTCTCAGTCACTAACACAACTCCAAACGGCCCCACCTTCCATTTCCCAAGACTCCCCAGCGGGGAGGAGCGTGTTTACTGGCTCAGAGTACTTATTTTGAGGCAGTGAATTGGGAAAATTAACCATGAAGGCTATGACACTCTCCCTCATGTTTCCCATGTTTCCTTTGTTATTCAAGCCAGAAACTGAGGTGGCATTCTGTAAGCATGCATCTTCTCCACCTACATCTAATCATGACCAAGTCAGCTAAAATATACCTTGATTCTGTCCACCTCTCTTGATTACCTCTGTCACCATCATAGCCCAGACCACTGTCATCTCTCACTCAGACAATTGTAGCTTCCTAACTGGTCTCCCTGCTTATATTCTTGCCCCTTGTTTTCTCAATAGCAGCAAATATGATCTTAAAACATATTCAGTGCATGTAATTCCATAAACAATTATTTAGTGAATTCACACTGAGCTTCATATGTGTTCACTTCCCCTCCTCACTCCTCACCTGAGCTCATGAACACACAGTTATGCCTTTATGACAGGTTAGATTATTCTTCCTAATTCTTCTCTTCTGCCTTGCATAAAAATTATATATCCATGTGTTTTGCCATGTGAGCTTTTATCTCCTCCCACTAGACTAGGAAGATTTTATTTCCTTGTTTCATTGATGTTGGGCTTAGACATATGGCTCTCTTTGGCCAATGGAAAGTGGGTAGATGTAACCATTTTCAGAGTAGGTCTTGTGAGACATGATGTGTTTCCTCTGGCCCTTCTTGCCAGGCCTCTGTGTGAAGATCGTATTAAAAGTAACTTTTGCTCCCAGAATGAAAACGCTTGGCTCAAACAAGAACTCAACACAAACTGGATTCAAGCTCAGCTGAATCCCAGCTGAAACCCTAGCAATCTGCAAACCTGTGAGCAAGAAAAATACATATTTGCTGTTGTAAGTAAGAGAGATTTTGAATTTATTTTTCATATGTGGAATTACTGCACCGATAGTTGACTAACTATAATTAGCAATAATTAGCAGTAGTTGACTAATTTTTTCAGTGTTTCAGGCTAGTACTTTGTCAAACAACAGGTATTAAACGATATCTATTGAATAAATATTGATATAAATGGTTAAATTACTTTTATGATAGGTAACTACATTTAAACGTATTCAAATTGTTTATTCTTCATTTGGTTTTGGATTAAGTTATGTCAGATTTTTCTAAAAATGTCATTCCTTTGGTCATATAAATCCTTTTGGAAAATGGAGTTCTAAGATTTTCTTCAATTGAAGTTTATTCACATTTTCAGGTTTATAATCCCAGTGTCAATCAAATAAGTATATAGTTGCATTAGGGCTATGTGGAAGTCGGTGGATTAGGTTGTTCAGCATAAAAGTGAATTTCTTCATCTTGGTATTCCACAATTCAGCATGCCAGTTTCTTAGTACAAACTATATACCTCAATGCAGACATTGGCAGATGCCTCATCCTTTGGCTTTAAAAAGGTTGAAATAAAGACCAAGCATACCTTCAATTCATGAACATCGCACTAAGAGTGTACTGAATGCAATTGTGTGTGCCCACATCTAGGCAGAACGGTCATTGAGAAGTGATAGGAAATGCTAGTTCTTTCCCCTAAGAACTTATAATTTCATGAACAATGAAACCGGTTCCTAGGAAACCACTATGAACAATGCCAGACCGTTTACTTGCAAAACAAAACAATCTTTTTTCACTTGTGTGCAGCTTTTTAACTTGTGTAATTCTCATCACTCTAGTGCTGATGGCTTTGTTTAACAGGGCCCACTGTGTTGATGGCTGTTGTGAAGACAGTATCAAAGGGATTTCCCTATTTAATGTTTACACTGATGGTTACAGATGGGGTTCTCTGCTTCAATGTGGCTGCTGGGAATTTCGTTCAAATGGCTCCAGCCAGGCATACTTATTTTCTAATTGAAGGATCAAGGGAAACTTAGCCCAGAGCAAAGAAGACAGAGGGGCATGATAGCTGCTATGAAGTATTTTAAAGCCTGTCATATGGAAGAGAGATTGAATATGAGGTAGGAAGACCAGAATGTCTGCAAGTTGTGCTCATCATAGGATTCAGCATTGCCCAGAATGGGGGATGTATGGGGAATGGGTGCTCCATTGTCCACTTGTAAAAGTGTGATCATGGTTTTCTGATCTCTCTGATCTTGCTTTGGAGTACACCAGTGTCCTGCATCTGGCCCCAAGGTCCTGGACTTTCCTACTGTCTGACGGGGAGCAGCGGCTCTGCTGTCTGCCTCCCTCCTCTCTATTTGGTGTCCAGGAGTGTTTCTGGGAGCAGCATGTTCTCCATTGCTGAAAGATGGTGATGGGCATCCTGGAGGAAGGTGACTGGAGAATCAGTGTGAGGGTCAGAGTAGAAGCCTGACTGGGTGACTCAACTGTTTTGAACAAGGGTGCAGGGATGGCTCCTCTGAGCGGCCTCAACGGGAGTCATGGCTGTCCTCCTCCTTGTTTATGGCAGGGATGCCTCCCACACCCCAGAGGGATCTCAGAATTGGGCTCAGGTTGTCTGTCACGCTCGGGCTCAGAGCACCACCCCCTCTCCTTTGTCTTGTCTTCCTCCCTGGGTACCATCGTGCCGACTCTTGATCGACCTTCACTCATAAGCAGCGTTCAACTTGTATCTTTTCTCTAACCCTTGATCTGTTTATCAGAAAAAACTACAGCTATTACAAACCACACAAAGACTATTTACCCCCCTCCCTTGTTGGGAAGATATCTTTCTTATGTGTTTCTCTATAGTTACAAGGAATTTCCGACACTTGATTCCTAAGCAGGGAAAAAAATACAAGTTGAGTCTTTATCTGAACCTCTGCTCCCATTACAGGAGGAGTTCAGGTGCTTGGGGAAAGAACTCATCCCCAAGGAAGATAATTGAGTTATTGACAATTTCTTAAGGGCAGGAGGATACGGCTGGGGAAAATTACATGGGAGGCTTTATTTACATTGTCTGTAATTTAATGAATTAACTCAGATTCTGTCCCACGGATTGTTCTTTGTCTCAATCTCTATGGACTCATACTTAACCCCTTGGAGATGGAAACCACAAATTAAAAAAAAAAAAATGCAAAAGCAAAATCTACTAGAGTTTCCTGTCATTAGCTCTGTAGTTTATGTAGAGTTTATGAGTCAGAGTTAAGTGCATGGCTCCGCAGACCTGAGCTCAGCTACTCTCAGCTGGCCTGGCTCAAGGGGACTGTGGCTGCCGTGTCAACTCCCCCAGCGCACACTGAGGGGCAGGGGGCTGGTCCAGGATGGCCCTGGCTGGGATGGCCCCCTGCTCACGTGCTCTCATAGTCTCTGGGAGATGGATCACATTGGTGCAGGGTCTATTGAGACCTAGTTCAGAACTTTTACAGTGTTATTTCTGACACATTCTATTGTTCAGAGCAAGCCACAAAGTCAACCATTCTAGGGGTGGAGAAATATACTTGATAGGAGAAGCTGCAAATTCACATTGCAAAGATACAGGGAAGGAAAAAATTGTGGCCATTTTTACAATTTGCTACAGCTTGTTACAGAGTCACTGGTGCTCTCATTTGTATTATCATTCACGATTCTCCTAAATAATCCAGTGAGGGGAGCAGTACAGGTATTAGAATGCCCCTTTTCACATAGGAGCAAATTAAAACCAGTGAGGCTGCAAGATTCTCAATGGATCAGAAATGCTGGAAGTGGCAAGAGCTCAAATGTATTTTGAAAAGCTTGTAAGTGAAGAGAGATGGTACTATGATTAGAGGGACGTTTCCAACACTTCACCCCATGCAGACTCATTGAGCCTTATTTAAATAACTTACGGGAATTGGTACAACTGAATGTGGAATTTTTTTCTAAATATTGTATGACTTTAAATGTTAACATAAGAATGTAAATTCATAGAAAGGAGCTTCTTGAATTCCTGGTAGTGTGGGGATACTGTGACTTCTTTCAAGATCCTTTGAACAACCCACTTTTTTTTCTAACTGCAATATTTTTCTTTACAATCTCCTCTCTTGAGCTATGTGAATAAAACACTTGAAAAACCTCACTCACTACATGGTTCCTCGGCTGTTATTCTGCAAAAGATTGGTAGGGAAGTTATAGTGGAGCCAAAGTGAGGAAACTCGCCACATCTTTTATTTCCCTTAGGAGCAGCTGCAGTCTATCCACAGAAACGTATTCTTTGGGGTTTGCTTTCGTATTTATTAATTACACTCTGAGGACAACCCTCAAGGCCCAAATTTCATGCCATGTGATTTTACAAAAATCAAGGGGACACAAGAATGTCATTAACTAGTCCAAACTTTAAGACCTACTCACAAACTGAAGTTCCACCTTCAGAAATTCATTCCTCTTTGTGTAATTAAATTAAATAATATAATTTATGTGAAATCCCCTAACATACTTCCTGATACATAGCAACACTCTTCCGTTGAAAAGCAAATGTCAGGGGAAAAGTTAATCTCTCAAAACATTTTCAGGTAATACATTTTCTCATTATCCACCATATTTGAGGTGCACTACTGGGATATCATTCAATTTTTATAAAATTGAATTTTGAAGGGTGTATCACCTTAATTTTATGAAGGAGGAAATTGGACTTAGAAAGAATGCGTCCGTGTTAGAGTCAGCACAGAAATGACAGAGCCTGGATTGAAATTATGATCTCTCTGAATTCCAGAACCCATTCTCTTTCTTCTGGACCACATCTACAGCAAAGAGAAGGCAACGAGATTGAAGTTGAGTGTCTGGGAAAGTAAAGGCAGGACAAGGTATTGAACCTGGGATTGAAGAGTCAAAGTCACAACGTTCAAGGGTCAACCTGATGAGGGACATGAATAGCTACACTTGAAGGTCGAAGAGCCCTGTTTACATTACATGGAAATGGTAAAGAGGAAATTAGCATGCGTTTCTGTTTCTCCTATGCAATGAGGGCTGCCTCGTACATGTCCTGTGCCTGCCAACTGCTCAGTCCTCTGTGGCCTCCCTTTCAGTAAGGGACTGTGAATCATTTACTCTTTTTGCATATCTTTTCTACCTGTGTATGTGTTGTTTCCTGCCTTTTTTTGTTTTTATTATTTATTTATTTACATTTTTAAAATTGAATTTTTAGAGAGAGAGAGAGAGAAACATCAATTAGCTGCCTCCTGCAAGCCCCCTACTGGGGATCAAGCCCGAAACCCGGGAATGTGCCCTGACCAGGAATCGGACCGGGACCTCTCAGTCCACTGGACCGTACTCAATCCTCTGAGCCACACTGGCCAGGCAATTTCCTGCCTTTAAAAAAATTTATTTATATATATTTATTTTAAAAACAGAGAGAGAATCTTTATCTTATTTTTTCTTTATTGATTTTTAGAGAGAGAAAGGGGGAAGGAGAGAGAGATAAATATCAATGAGAGAGAACATCGATTGGCTGCCTCCTGCCTGCCCCCCTCTGGGGATCGGGCCCACAACCTGGGCATGTGCCCTGACTGGGAAGCGACCTCTTGGTGCATGGATCGACGCTCAACTACTGAGCCACACAGGGCCATTTTCTGCTTTTTAAAAATGATAGATTTTTTTTTTGCTGTACAGATTGTTTTGTTTCTACAATGATTTGGATTCTTAGCAGTGCTTTTGAAGATATATAGACTGTTTTTAGTTCAACTGCTGGTTCCCTTAAAATTATAACCAAAAACCCTATGTGGAAATGTGGGCATGGGTGCTTTCCTTGCTTACTTCCCCATCGTCAGTAATTGGCGTTGGGTTAGCAACTAGACTCAGGCTTGCTGTCTTTACTTTTCCATGTAAACTCTCTCTTTCACTTTAAAACCTTGCATTTGGTAATCAGCTTTGTGTGTATATATAAAAACTATTACTGGCATTTAGATGTATCACTTTATATCAAACTAATATTAAGGTCAGTTGTTTCCTATGACAATTTTCTCAGTGTTAATCTTTGATCTCTAGTTCCTTCCTCGCTGTTTTGCACTTGTTTAAACTAGAATTTTTTTTTTTGGAAGGATGACTGGGTAGCTGGCATATTTTCTGGGTCCTTCCATATCTGAGTCTGTCTTTTTGTTGCCTTCATATATTAATAACAACTTTGCCAGATATTGAATTCTGGCACTATTACCTTTCAATTTATAATGGTAAAAATGCTGTTACATAGTGTTTTATGATTAAGTGTTACTGAAAGAAAACTGGATACAACTTGATTTTATTCCATTTTAGACCATCTGACTCTTATTTATTTTTGCAATTTGAAAAATACACTATTTTGTTAATCAAGTTTTCTTAGGATATGAAATGTATTGTGACCGTTCAGATCAGGCCTTTCTTCCTTTTATTACTTTTCATTTTATTTTTATTAATGTATAATTTACGTGAAGTGAAATGCAAAACTCAGCTGATGAGCATCTGAGTTGTTTCCAGTTTGGGGCTATTATGAACTAAACTTCTATGAACATTGTTATACAAATCTTCTTTTAGAAATACATTTTTATTTTTCATGGAAAAATATAGTACAGGCAATGGATAAGTGTATTTTTAACATTATAAGAAAACTTCCAAGCTATTTTTCAAAAAGTTGTACCATTTTACAATCCCATCAGAGATATATGAGAATTTTAGTTGTTCCACATCCTCAGTGACATTTGGTGTTGTCAGTATTTTTTATTTTAGCCATTCTACTATGTAGTATGTGCCTTTTTGGTTTTATCTTGCATTTTTCTAATGTCTAATGCTTTTGAACAAAATTTTCTTTCTTATGGCCATTTGTGTATGTATCTTATTTGTGAGTTGTCTAAGTCTTTGCCCATTTTTATTGTATTATTTGTGTTTTTATTATTGTTATTTTTAAAATACGTTTTTAATGATTTTTTTTTTTAGAGAGAGAGGAAGGGAGAGGAGAGATAGTAACATCGATGTAAGAGAGAAACATCAATTGGCTGCCTTCTGCACGCCCCCTACTGAGGACTGAGCCCACAACCCAGGCATGTGCCTTGACTGGGAATCGAACCTGCGACCTCTCAGTCCATGGGACAACATTCAATCCACTGAGCCACTCTGACCAGGCATGTGTTTTTATTTTGAATAGTAGACGTTTCTTATATATTCTGGATACACATACCTTGTTAGATATTAGTATTGTGAATATTTTATCTCAGTCTGTGGTTTGCCTATTCATTTACTTAATGGAGTCTTCTGAATATAGTTTTGTATTTTTATAAAAACTAATTTTCAAATTTCTTCTTTTAAGGTTAATACTTCCTAAAAAATATTTGCTTACCTCAAATATAGTTGTGAAAATATACTTCTTCTTTTTTTTTTTTTTTTTATAAAGCTTTATACATTTAGCTTATATATTTGGGCTTGTAATCCATTCTGAATTAATTTTTTATGTAATAGGGCATATAAGAATAAAGACTCATTTTCTCCACATGAATATTCAGTTATTTCTGCTCTGTTTGCTGGAGACTTTTCTTTCCTCTGTTGATTGTTTGTTTCTGTCAGAAGTGTTTTGAACATATAAGGGTGAGTTCATTCTGGACTCTTTCCTCTGGCCCACCGCATTAGTGTTTGCCTGTTTTTACAGCAATGCTACTCTTGTGGTGTTATAGGAGGTCATGATCAGGTCGTGTTAATCCTCCAACGTTTTCCTTTTCAACATTTTTTGGGGCTTTCTTAGGTCCTTAGCATTTTCATATAAATATTAGAAATAGCTTGTCAATTTCACAAAGAAGTCAGGTCTTTCTTATGTCGGCAGCTTTTTTCTATTATTACTTCAATTATTTTCTGTCTTTGTTTTTGGGATTCCTATTAATCATAGGTAGAAGCAACAGGCTCTCTTTTTTCTTTTTTTTTATCCTCACCCGAGGACATTTTTCGATATTTTGTTCAGAAAGAGTGAGAGGGAGAGAGAGAGAGAGAGAAACATCGACGTGAAAGTGACACATCGAGTGGTTGCCACCCACACGACCCAACCAGGGCCGGGGACAAACTGCAACCAAGGTACGCGCCCTTAGCAGGAACCGAACCCGGGTCTCTCTGGACGACAGGCCGACGCTCTAACCGCTGAGCCAAACCGGCCAGGGCAACAGGCTCTCTTTTTCTCTCTTCTATTTTCTCTCATAGTGTAGATGTTTTTAGGAATTTCATAGGTATTCAGGGTAAAGCTCTCAAATTTATAGTTTGCTGATTTGATTTTGTGTTTTAAGTGCCTTCATTGTGATTTTAATTTAGTTATTATGTTTTTATTTACAACTAATTCTTTTTTTCTGTTGTTTTTTAATTTATTTTATTTTTATATTAATTTATTTTTGTTACAGATGTTTCTCCTTTTTTTCCCCATTGACACCCTCTTCCCCATCCCCCCCACCCTATCCCCAGCTTTGTCGTCCGTGTCCATCGGTTATGCATACATGCATATAAGTTCTGTGGTTTATCTCTTCCCTCCCCCCCACCCCCTCTTCTGAGGGTTGTAAGTCTGTACCCTACTTCCACGTCTCTGGTTCTACCCTGTTCCTCAGACTGTTAGGTTTATTATATTACACAAGTGAAATCACGTGATATTTGTCTTTCTCTGCTTGGCTTGTTTTGCTTAGGATAATACTCTCCAGGTCCCTCCATGTTGTCTCAAAAGATAAGAGATCTTTTTTTCTTACAGCTGCATAGTACTCCATTGTGTATATGTACCACAGCTTTTTTTATCCATTTGTCTACTGATGGACACTTGGGCTGTTTCCAGATCTTAGCTATAGTAAATAGTGGTACTATGAACATGGGGGTACATATATTTTTTCTGATTGGTGTTTTAGACTTCTTAGGGTATATTCCTAGCAGTGGGATCACTGGGTCAAATGGCAATTCAATTTTTAATTTTTTGAGGTAACACCACAGTGTTTTTTATAGTGGCTGCACCAGTCTGTATTCCCACCAGCAATGTACTAGAGTCCCCTTCTCTCCACACCCTCGCCAACACTTGTTGTTTGATGATTTGTTGATGGCGGCCATTCTGACAGATGTGAGGTGATACATCATAGTTGTTTTAATTTGCATCTCTCTGATGATTAGTGATGTTGAGTATTTCTTCCTATGTCTCTTGGCCATTTGTATGTCCTCTTTGGAGAGGTGTCTATTCAGCTCCTCTGCCCATTTTTTAATTGGGTTCTTTGTCTTCCTTTTGTTGAGTTGAATGAGCACTTTATATATTTTGGAAATGAACCCCTTATCTGATGCCAATGATAAAACTAATTCTTAGTCTTTGATGCATCTCTCTTATTGCACTACCAGGTCCCATCAATCTTGCTGATACACAGATTAGACATTTCTAAAGATTTATTTGATTCTGGTAGTAAGTCTTAAAAGAAGAGGTGTCAGGGCTGTTTTGTTTTCTCTTTTGAACTGAGCATAGTACCTGGCACATGGTAAGTGCTAAAAAACAATACCTGTTCAGTCAATGGGTAAGTGTAATTTTTATAAGTGCTTCCCTTCATTTATATTCCAAAACTTTTTAGGTTTCATGATTTTTCAGTTTTCTTTTACTTCCAGAAGGTGGCCTATGCTTGCCAACCTTTGTAGGAGTTGAGTGGGTTCTGTTAGAAATTGGTATGCTTCCTGTTTTCCACGAATATTACACAGAGGTCCTTTCAGTTTAGACAGAAGGAAGAAGGAAAAAAGCAAACAACCAAATTCACGAAAATGTCACAGTAAATTACCAGTATTAGAGGGTCAGAGAGGGAGCTGATGCTTTGGGGTGTATGGAACAGTCTCTCTGCCATGTTATGAACTGTCTCCCATAGTCCAAGCATCTACTTCCATGACCTTTGGTTCTACCTTTGCTACAAGCAAACGATGGAGCCTTCCAGTGTTGGCTTTGGGATCCTATGCTGTCATTCTGTAAAGGCAGGAAAGAAGACATTTATCCATGGTCATGTTTTCTGCCCTTGTCTCTGGATGCTCCCTGTAGTGTTCAAGGATTGGTTGAAGTATCTTCTTACTTATTGCCTAATACTTTGATTCCCAAAGGAACATTCCACCTGTTTTTTATGTCTGGGATGGAGCAGTGAGGCTCTCTTCCAGTGTCTGCTGCTAAGACAACATTTCCAATCTGAGTATTCCATTGGCCACTCCACTGAGATTTTGGAAGGAAAGCTAGACGCCAGCTCTCATGCAGCCATGTTTCTCAGGAATCACATGGACTTGAAATGCCCTAGTCCTGCATCGCATCTTGTTTCCTTGCTTGAAATAACAGTGTACTTATCAACTTATTTTGGGTCCCCAATTGCGCCAGAATGACAGAGAGGGTTACCTCTGCTTCAAACCTAAAAGTTTCCTTCTCCTGATGAGAGGGCTCTTGTTTTTAACCAAATGTCATCCTGGATTCATAGCTTGAAATGTGCCCAGTTCATTTTTTTTTTATTCCGCAAACTATTATTTAACTACTGAAAACATAGTACAGTGACCTCTGAGACAGGAATGTACAATTAGTAACACTTGTCTGATGCACTGGGAAAGGAAATATCCTTTGCTAGACTTTTCTGGTCAAGAAAGATAGAATATCAGATCATTGGAGTTCTGGTTGTTTTTCTGACTTTTTATCTTTCTTAGTACATCTGTGTCTGAGGCAGTAGGAACAGCAGCAACAAAATAAAATGACTGTACTTTGCATAGAAGGAAAATGTCCTGTATTTCATCAAAGAGAGCAATAGATCGGTTGCCTTGTAAATTTTTCTTAGTAGAAAAGATTCTGTTTTTTTCGCTGCTATACAACTTCTCTATCTGTCAGAGGTGTTCTGAGAGCAGATTAACTTTATTATCAGTTTCCAACACGGCAACTTTAAATAATTAGAACTTAAGCTGGCAATTTAATCACCCAACAGCTAAAGAAGATTGCATATTGCAGGGAGACCAATATATCTATTTTATGTGACAATTAGATGGTCTTATTCACCATGATTCATTTACCTGCTGTTTTATGTGAACAGACTTTTGTCACATCGACAGTGACACAGAAACTAGCACCGAAGAGAAGTTACTGTTTTGCCACAACATTCCACGACAGTGTTGTTGCTTTCTATGTACAAAATTTCCTGTAGGTGAAAGAAAGATCAGTCAATAAAGATTTATTGAACCACCTCGTTTACATTCAGAGCCTTTCTAGATTCAGTGAAGGATACAAAAATGCATAAAGTACGGTACTTACAGAATTGTTAGAGAGGAAATATTTGCACTGTATAGCTTTATCTGCTCTAGAGCACTTTAATAACTTACAGTCTAGATTAAGAATCTCTTTATGCCTCTAAAAAGCCTATAGTTTTTCTCTCTGGCCAGACTTCATTTTTTAATAGGGGGTATTGGACATTTGTGTTTAACAAATACGTGGAACTGATTTTACTCACGGAATAAAGGTTGTTAGACTAGTGAACTGAGCGTGGCGGGCATGGTCGTGGGTAAGTAATCCCTGCACTTAAGTGCATCCTATTTTAGTGAGCGAGACAATAGGTAAACTAATAATTACAGCATGAAAAGTGTTTTCATAGAGTTCTGCAGACATTTTTCTGTGGGAACATCACCTAATTTACTTTAGAAAATCAGGAGCGATTCCTTAGAAGCAAGGATAGATGAGTTATGTCTTGAAAGCTGAATTTAGCGTGACTACATTGGCCACCCACTCATGGATCTCAGGCACTTGAACATACTCTCTCTAGTCTCTTCTGTCTTAAAAAAGAAACCATCTAAGTCCTCCTGGGTCCTCTAAGGTCTTGCAGTTGTCGCCCCAGCAGGTTTCTCCACTTCGCGGCCAGACTCCCGTATCTCGCACAGACTCTTCCCGTGAGCACTGTTTGCTTCCCTCACACCAGTCTCAGCGTTGGCTCTTGTCAAGATCACTGTGGACCTAAAGTCTTTAAAGGGCAATATTTGGTTCCCACCTTACCTAAACCCTCTAGTTTTTTGTTGTTGTTTTAATCCTCACCTGAGGATATTTTTTCCATTGATTTTTCAAAGAGAGTGAAAGGGAGTGGCGGGGGGAGGGGAGACATCAGTGTGAGAGAGACACATTGGTTGCCTCTTCCACACACCCCAACTGGGGCCAGGGATTGAATCTGCAACCCAGGTATGTGCCTTTGATCAGTAATCAAACCTGCAATCCTTCAGTGCGTGGGCCAAACTCTCTAGTTTTTGACATGTTTTATCTACTCTTTTTTTAAATATGTTTTTTTAAATTAATTTTTTAGAGAGAAAGGGAGAGAGATTGAAACATTGATGTGATAAAAATGTCAATCAGCTGCTTCCTGCATGTTTCCTACTGGGGATCGAGCCCACAGCCCGGGCATGTGCCCTGACAGGGAATCAAACCAGGACCTCTCAGTCCATGGGACGATGCTCAACCACTGAGCCACACCAGCAGGGCTACTCCTTTTTGATAAATATGCTTTTTTCCTGGCTTCTATGAAACTAACATTCCCTGATTTCTTATCACCTTAGGCTACTTCTCACTTTTCTTTAGAGATTTCTCCTTACATCTCTAATCTTTAAAGTCTCAAGCTCCTGATGGCTGGCTGCATCCTAGGACCCTCTGCTTTCGACTCCCTGGGCAATCCCACTCCGAGGACCTCCCACATCAGGTGTAAGTTAAAGACTCTATTTCAGACTTCTCTCCAAATCACTCGACATCTCTGTTTGGATGTACTAAGGCATCTCAAATTATCCTGTTCAAAACTGAACTCATGATGGCCCCCTTGAAATCTTATTCTTCCTCCAGGACTTTTGTTTAAATAAATGTGTCATACCCTCTATTTATCAAAGATATAACTTGGGATTCATTTTCAAGACCTCCTTCTCATTTACTTCACACAACCAATGAAACAAGTCTTGTGGATTTTACATCTAAAATATTATTTGAACCCACTCTCTTCATTCTAGTTCTATCGTTCCTACTGTCAGTTTAAGTTCCTTTATTTTGCCTAAACCCCACAATTATCTTCTGAGTGGGGTCTCTGCTTCTACCTCCTCCACTGCAATCCATTGTCCTCACAGAGGAAATGTAATATTTTTCTTTTATTAAATTTTTTTTCTTTATTCATTTTAGAGAGAGAGAAAGGGAGAGGGAGAGAGAGATGGAAACACTGATGAGAGAGAACATCGATTGGCTGCCTCCTGCATGCCCCCACTGGAGATTTGGCCCACAACCTGGGAATGTGCCCTGACCAGGAATTGAACTGGTGACCTCTTGGTGCATGGGTCGATGCTCAGCCACTGAGCCACAGCGGCCGGCAGGAAGTGTGATCTTTTAAGAAAGCAAATTAGATCATGCAACTTACTTGTATAAAATGCTTTCCTGGATTCCCTACTGCTGACGGAGTCCGCACAATCTGGATTTGTCCCTAGTCTGGCCTCTGTGTGGTGCGAAAATACCCAGGTAAATGCCAAGTCTTTCATCCTGATTTCAATAAATAGAACAGTAGATTGTCAGATTGAACTTTTGAGGAACTTCCTCTGAATTTTCACTTGGAAATACCAAGAGGCACTTACCACGTGGGTTCACATCCCCATGCCTTTTATTATTTCCTCTGCCAGAACTTCCCTCTTCTTTGCCTGGCATCTTCTCTCAGGAAGTGTTCCTATGACAGTCGTGTGTGGCAAAGTTTCTCACTTTTGTGTTTCCAAAGAACTCTACAATTTAAATTTTTTTTTATTATTGATTTTAGAGGGAGAGGAAGGGAGAGGGAGAGAGATATAGAAACATCAATGAGAGAGAACATCAGTTGGCCGCCTCCTGCAAGCCTTCCACTGGGGATCGGGCCCACAACTTGGGCGTGTGCCCTGCCCAGGAATCAAACTGGTGACCTCTTGGTGTATGGGTCAACGTTCAACCACTGAGCCACACTGGCTGAGCAAGAACTCTACAATTTTTAAAAAATCACCATAGCTCACAGCTATTAAGTATTTACTCTAACCAGGATTTCTTCTAAATGATTTAAATATACAGGGGTGGGGCGAGAGTGGGGAGGAGGGGGTCAATGGGGGGAAAAAGGGGAAACATCTGTAATACTTTAAACAATAAAGATAAATTTTAAAAAATATTTTTTTTCTCATTTAATCCTCACAATAGCCCTTTAAGGCATGTACAATTTTTTCCCCATTTTACAGATGAGGAAACTGAGGCATTGGGAAATTGAGTAACATGAAAGTATACAGTGGAGTTAGAATTTGAACCCAGGTTCTTAGACAACCTGTCTGTGCTGACCCCTGTGCTCTTTACACACTGAAATGATCTGTTTTACGGTCTGTAATCACCTCAAGACTAGAAGCATGTAGACCTCAGAACCTGCGTTTTCTTCACTGTTCTCTCCTGATCTTTCCTTGATAAACACACCTCTTCCTTGGCTTCCCTAATCTACCATTGGACATATAGAAAGTACCCTTAAATATTTATTGAAACAACTGAGTCAATTGGCTGTTTTGACACTGTATAGGACAGGATTTTATTTCTCCTTGTGGCTTAGAGCTTCGTGGGTAGTTAGTGGTAACAGACTTTTTAGCCATTATGGAATATATGTAGTAGAAGGAACTCAGCATCCAAAGGTTACACGTTCTTTGTGAGGCATCATCCATTTGGCTGTGGTTTGCTTACTCATTATCAAGGTCTGTGATTAATCTCTTTGCTCATTTCTTAGGTGTCCTTAAACTGATATTATAAGGGCTTTTGTCCTTAAGCTGATATTATAAAGGCTTTAAAGCAATCCTCTTTGGCAGCCGAGCTCTTAGCTGGTCATCTTCATGCTATTAAGAGATCCTTGTCCTGATGGGTATCAGAACAGAGGGAAAAACTTACCAAATCACACGGATTTCTAATTCATATGGAAGGAAATTGATATGGTTCAAGATGATATCTGTATGCTATGTCATATGTGCCTGTCCTTTTTTCTTCTTCTTTCTTTTTTTTTTTTTTTTTGACAATCTCAACTATACTTAAAATTTTTCTAGTATTTTGGGTGGAAACAAAAATTAGCAGTGATAGTAATTTTAGCGCTTATAATTACTAACGACTTGACCCTACTTCCCAGAAGCAGTAAAATTGTACATTCCTGTAACAATGCAGAAAAAGAATTTCCCCCTGTACCCTCAGCTATAGAACATGAACCAGAGATGGGGAAAGATTTCAGCTCTTTCTTTTCACCCCAAAGAAAGTAGAAATGTAGGCGCAGTGTAAGACCCACGATGAAGCACTTTGGGTTGCATCGAGGCTCTGACACACGGACACTTACTGCCGTCAGCAGGTTTTATTCGGATGTGAATATGATTGCGGTCCCAGAGCGTCAGTGCCGCACGGCGTCTCCACATACCAACATGTTTAGTGAAACTGATGGTTTCCCTTCCTTTTCATCTTCTGCACATGGGAAAGGTCAACTGTGAGCTGAGAAAAGAAAGGAAGATCTTCATAACCGCAACTGCATCTGACTTAATTTTAATTTATGGGTAGAGATGATGTTTAATTGGAAAAAGAAGAGACTTACTTTTGGAACGCTCATTCAGTGTGATTAATAAAAAGTAACCTCAGCTGAGATTTTGTCAATAACCAATGTGAGTATCACAAACCGCAACACAGCTGTGTTCTTTTATTTGTTCTTCTGTTTAGGTAGTGTGGCCGGAGCCTCGGAATGAAAACCAGCATGACAGTGTTATTCAAGCACCACTGAAAGACCTCGTACCGCTTCCCAAGCAGCACGTACCCTGCAGCCTGACCTTCCTCTGCTCACTAGAATGTGCTGTGTCTCCTCCTGCGGGGCTGCAGCTCCCATTGCTGCCCGTGGGGCACAAGTGGCCAAGCAAGCCCGTCATTTCTTCTCACTTCTGTTACTGCTGGGTAGCTGTTATATTTGGCTAACAAAGTGATTGAATTTCTAAAAGTTCAAGTGGGAGGCACACGTAGCCATGATTCTTTTCTCATGAGAACACTGTAACAGGACTCAAGATTAAGGATGACTCGCGAAAAGTTGTGTAATGTGGTAGAAACGGCCAATGGCCACATCAGAGTGCAGGTCTGGTTCTGCAACAAAGACCAAAATAACAATGGCTTACAAAGATAAAAGTTCATTTACTTTACAAGTAATGGTCCAAGAGTAAGCAGACCAAGACTGTGGGCCGTACAGTATCCAGGACCCATACTCCTCCATGGTTGCTCTCTTATTCTTTAAAAAGAGATTTTTTTTTTTCTTTGTTGATTCTTAGAGAGAGAGGAATGGAGAGGGAGAGAGAGATAGAATCATCGATAAGAAAGAACATCAATTGGCCACCTCCTGCATGTTCCCCACTGGGGATCCAGCCCACATCCTGGGCAGGTGACCTGACCAGGAATTGAACCGGTGACCTCCTGGTGCATGGGTCGATGCTCAACCACTGGGCCACACCAGCCAGACATGCTCTTTCATTCTTAACTTACAGTTTTCATCTTTGGTCTACAATAGGTGCTTCCCCTCTCACCACCCTGTCTGCCTTCCAGTCAGCAGCAAGGGGAGAAGGTGAAGTGGGAAGAATATTTCTTTCCTTTACTATCATAAACATTTCTAATCATTCCCACTCACATACGGTAAGCCATTACTTAGTTACATGAACCAACTTCACTGCGAGAACATTTGGGAAATGGGGTCTTTTGTTGAATGGCCATATGACTAGCTAAAATCAGAGATTTGATAATTAAAGGAAAAAAAGGGAAGAATGGATTTTGGGAGAGAACTGATAATGCTGTAATCACTGCATTATGTGAGGGAGCAGAGAAATTGTAATGGGGTAAGTTGGTGACCATCCTTTAGCTCTGACAAGCGGAAAGTATATAAGATACAGAGATCCATTATGCTTCACTGATGTTGAAAAGGTATTTGCTGGCTAGACATCACAGAATTGATGAGAAGTGTGGGGAACCAGCCGTAGAACCAGGCTGAGGACGATGCAGCCCCAGGCACACGCGTCGCACCGTGGAAGGCTCTGCTCACAGCAGTGCCACAGGTGACATCACTCCTAACTCAGAGGCTTGTTCTGCTGCCAATGTCGTCCCTGGAAACCAGGTAGTGGAGGCTGCCAAAGCTGGAAATAAATTTAAATAGTTTCTCCTTCTCCAAGTCCTCATTTCAGACGTATAATGTGAGGTTAGGACATCAGATGTGTTGAGCGAAGCCCAGAGTCTGCACCCGAGCTGCCAGGGGTCTGGGAGCACACGTAACCCCTCTGGGCACTGGTGGTGGGAGGTGAAACTCTTTCCTTCAGAGATTGACTTATACAGCTGTGGACCCAAAGCAAGTAAAGGGGTTTATTTTGCTGGCTGACGTTTACAAATGCCAAAAGTGTATATTATAACGACCAACATATTTTCAAAATTGGGCAAAAAGAACATAAGTGCATGGTTTTAGAGGCAGAGGAAACTGGGTTTTAGTCATTATTCTATAAAATGGAGTTATTCATAATGCCTGTCTCCTATGGTTTAGTGGACAATATATGTAGAGTACATGCTTAATAAATTGAGGGGCGAAAAGGAAAGATATACACACTCACTTTTAAATATAGTTTGAAGACTGTAAAATAATTTTTTCCTGTCTAGGCAGTCTAATATTATTTGTTCATCCATATCATTAATGGATTAGCCATTATTTAAATTCAGCTAGCCAATAAACATATGCTAATACTCTAAAATCTATTGAAAATCCAAACAGCAAGGTTGAGAATTGGGACGTTTTGGGGCTCACCCTAAACTTACCCAGGTTTATGAACTAGGTGAAGAAAATACTGTGCACTACTTTTTGTAGAGGAACAAAGAGAGCAAACTTGTCTTTATGGTCTATAAGTACAAAGAATAACATCTCAAATATATTTCCAATAATAATTCTTTATAGATACTCTGTGAACAGCTTTTAGTTCCTTCTCTCTGAAGCACATTCTTCTTGACAGTACTTTTGTACTGATAAATAAGCTTCTAAAGCTTGATTGTTTCCACCAACCACTTCAAAGTTTCCCCTCTAAAAGACATCTTAAGCAGCATTAGGAGGAATGACAAAGGCAGGCTTAAGGACCTCTGCAGGCTGCCAAAAATACAGGTTGGATGATGTTCAGCACCTGGGAAATTCGTTAAGACCATATGGACTGTCAGAAGTTCAGTGTACTAAAAGAGAAAACTCCTCACAGTGACAGCATTTGAATAAAATAATGATTGTAAACAATGACCCTAGGGGATTACAGTGATCGTGCAAAGAACTGCAGGTTCTGCTGTTCACAGAGCAATTAGAAACTAAATTGTAAAGTCAGTTGTGGAACAGGCAGTCAGGGATAGAACCAGAAAGAGTTTTGAGCAAATGAGATCAACGTCCCTTTACTTGACCTTAGTTTTTAAGAGTCTTAGACTTATATGTAGATAAAGCAGCGATTTTCAACCGGTGTGCGGCAAGAGTTGTTAAAACATGCAAGACCTGACTCTGTAGTCAGGGGTACTGACCATTTTTTCCCTTAGATTGTAAAATTTAAAAAAAATAAAAATGACAATAGCCAACACAACAAGAGCCGCCTGGTATGAATGTCCTGTCTTGAACTGTAAGTATATAGGTCATATAATAGAGTTGCATCTTATTGGTCATGTCATTTAATAAGGTTGCATCTGATTGGTTAATTCTTGGTAAAATTAAGATGTTTTTTTTTATTTGATTTCTGTAATTGTTTAAAAGACAGATCACTATTTGTTAAGAGATCCTTATATACAAGTATAGGCACCTGATTCTTTTAAAAAGTCTCTTTGGAGCAAAAAGGATAGGTAATTATTATTATTGTTTTTTGGCAAATCAGTAAAAGTTATACCTATTTCTCCAAGCTGGCGTGGCTTGGTTGGCTGAACATCATCCCATGCCCCCAAGAGGTCTCTGGTTCAATTCCCAGTCAGGGTACATGCCTGGGTTGTGGCTCCATCCCCGGTGTGGGGTGTACAGGAGGCAGCCGATTGATGTTTTTCTCTCATTGATGTTTCTATCTCTCTCTCCCTTCCTCTCTAAAATAGTAAAAACATATTTAAAAAGTTATACTTATTTTTTTTTGTCAGATAGGCAAAAAATATAATGTATTTTTTGGTGTGCTGCAGAATTGTAGTAATAAGTTTATGTGTGCCATGAAATGAAAGAGGTCGAAAACCGCTGATGTAAAAGGATGAAGTCAATGTAGTAAAATAAAATTAAGATGTTTTTGTTCATTTGATTTCTGTTATTGTTTAAAAGACAGATCGCTATTTGTTACAACTTCCATGTTAGTAAAACTAACACAAAATATAAATGACTTAAATTATAAAACTACTTTAAGGTACCACAGACAGTTTTTTAAAAATTAGAATTTGTACAATGCTGTTTGAATAATCATTTCTTAGCTTTACGGAATGAAAGAGTAAGCTCTACGAACATTTCTTTTATATATTTGCAAAATGAAATGAACTTTTTTAGGAGAAATTTCTTTCTTTCTTTATTATTCTTTTATCAAACTGTACTAGTTTCCTAAGGATGCTATA
Source organism: Molossus molossus (assembly GCF_014108415.1). NCBI lineage: Eukaryota > Metazoa > Chordata > Mammalia > Chiroptera > Molossidae > Molossus > Molossus molossus. Next base: position 56,938,471 of record NW_023425345.1, on the reverse strand, counting down.
CCAAATTACCAGAAACTTGGTGGCTTAAAACTACAGAACTTTATTCTCTCACAGTTCTGGAGGCTAGAGGGGCCATGCTCTTTCAGAGGCCTGGAGAAAGAATCCTTCCCGGCCTCTTCCAGCTTCTGGTGGCTCTAGGTGTTCCTTGGCCTGTGGCTACGTCACTTCCATCTCTGCCTTTACCTTTACATGCCAAGATGAGATTAATTGTGTTCATTTTCTTTAGATTCATTAGATGGAACTTGCCAAGTGATGTAGGAGATCTGTCCACCTGCTATGTATTTATCTTTCTCTCTTTCAAGTTCTTTATGATGTTATTAGAAGACTGGAAAACATATCTGCTTTGGGAACTTCTGAGACTATAAAGGTATTGTGATGCCACATGCTAACTAAGTAAACCTAGGGTATGTTGTAATAGTGTGCTGCCATCAAAGAGTGTGCAGAGGAAAAGTGTGGGGACGTTTGTAGAATGAAGGGAACGTGGCAAATTCTAACATGAAAAGAGGCAACATGTGTACTCTGTTAAAAGAGGGTTTAAAAAAATACTTGATTTGTAATTGTCCCACAGAGAAATCCTAATTTTAAAGAAGAAACTATATGTGTGTGTGGTTAAAGTGCTATGTGCTCTGTTTCTTTTAGTGAAGTGACCAGCATCTCATCTTTCTCTTTATTTCCACCAAATGAAGGAACAGAAGTTTTGCAGAATCCCAAGTAATCTTAAAAAGATCCATTATGGAACATTGGTACTTCTAAAAAGCTCAACCTCAGGCAGTGAGGAGTGAGAGTATTTTGCAAATTAACTTAATTTTTCCAAGTATAAAACTAGTACATTCTAATTGTTGGAAATTTGTAAAGTACAAAAAAAAAAAAAAAAAGATGAAAATAAAAGTCACAGTACATTTGCCACTCAGAGTTAATCACTATTAACATTTGGTTCCCTTCATTCCAATCTTTTTTTCCCCCAGTATATATATATAATTATGCAGAGTACCTATTAAAACCCATTAAAATAATGTGAAGAAATTTAGAAGTCATGGGAAATCGCTTGGGGAAAAAATGGACAAGTTAGAACTATATGAACAAGTTGTTCCAGAATATTTTTAATGTCGTGAACATTAAACGGCAACAGTTCTTTATTTACACACAAGCAGCAGGGTTCTTTTTATGAGGCATTCCCATTTTAGCAAAACCAATTACCTCTAGAGCTGTTGAGTTCCCGCATGGCCTTGGTAATGGGAGGACTGTACAGTCATCACAGGATGGGGCACTTGGCATTTTGGGGAGTCAAAGCCACAACTCATGACCCCAAACTAGGACAGATCAAGTATTTAAATGTGTCATTACATGTGGAATAGTTGCTCACAAAAGCGAACGTTCATTGTAGACCCAAGTATTGGAGGGAAAGCTTCATGGTTAAAGTAGTGACTGAGCGGGGCCTAGAAGACAGGGCATATTTGGCAAAGGCAAAGAAAAGAGCAAAGGAGGTTTTACCGGATGGATGGACAGGTCAGGGTGTGTTAGATTATGGAGGCTCAATTCCCAAAGAAATTTGGATTTAGTGTTGTAACTCTAGGATGTTAAACACGTTTCAACTTGCACGTCAACCGTGATTAGTAGTGGCTGCCAGGTGGTGACCACTGAGAAAGACGCTAAGCCAAGTCAAGGGCTGAAGGACCGAGACGCTGTGATTAGTGATGTCTGCCATGGGCTTGGGAGGGGCAGTTTTGGCATAACTGCTAAAAAATTGTCTACAACCCAGTTGGCATCAAAGCAGTAGATTTTTCTGAGAGCCAAGTCACCTTTAAATACTATTGAAAATTTACATTCAACAAACATTTTGTTCCTAAAGTGTTTCAAATGTAGAAAAGAAAGATACAAACAATATTTGTCAGTACCAGTACTGTTGACCCTGACACAAGAAGATCAAAATATACCTTATATTTCTTTAGTTGATATAGGATATTTAATTTAAAACAAACAGTTTTTTTTTGGTAGGGGAAAATAGTTTATCAGATATTTCTAAAATTAATATAAATAATCTCATTTATTTCACCATGCATGAAGAGGGTAACCTTTTCCAAACTTTAGTAAAACTAAGATAACTAACATATTTTGTCTATATATTAAAATATTAAGTACTATTTAGCTTCTTCTTTTCTTTCTTTTTTTGTTAATCCTCACCCAAGGATATTTTTTCACTGATTTTTTTAGATAGAGTGGAAGGGAGGAAAAGAGAGAGAGACACACACTGATGTAGGAGAGACACATCGATTGCATGGGCTGGGGATCCCACTGAGCCAAACCAGCCAGGGCTTAGCTTCTTACTGTATCTAGTAGAGATCAGTTGGGAACAGACACTGTTTATTTTCCCAAACTATTTATTTATTTATTATAATTTCTAATTATTCATTGGTAGTATATAGAAATTTGATTGATGTTATTATATTGAATTTGTATCCTGTGTCCTTGCTAAGCTCACTTATTAGTTCTAGTAGCTTCTTTTTCTGTGGATCCTTCGAGATTCTCTACATAGAAAATCATGTTTTCTGCAAATAGAGACAGTTTTGTTTCTTCTTTTCTGATCTTGTATGCCTTTCATATCTTTTCCTGGCCTACTGCAATGCCTGGGGCCCCCAATGTGAGTGGTGGAAGTGGCCATGCTTGTCTTTTTTCCAATTTTAGGGCAAAAGTGTTGTCTTTTGCTGTTAAGTATGATGTCAGCTATATCTCTACTCATATGGTGGTTACTAATTCTGTCAATCAATGAGGATTGTTGACGTTTTTAACTATAAATGTAGATTTGTTATTTCTTCTTGCATTAAAAAAATACCAAATATATATTCTTACTGATTGATATTTCAGGATTCTTACAATATATTCCCAGGAGTAGGATTACTAGGTCAAACGGCAGTTCAATTTTTAATTTTTTAAGGAAATTCCATACTGTTTTCCATAGTGGCTGCACCAGTCTGCATTCCCACCAGCAGTGCACTAGGGTTCCCTTTTCTCCACACCCTCCCCAGCACTTGTTGTTTGTTGATTTGTTGATGGTGGCCATTCTGACAGTTGTGCAGTGGTACCTTAGTGTCATTTTAATTTGCATTTCTCTGAGTTAGTGAGTTAGAGCATTTTTTCATATGCCTCTTGGCCATCCACATGTCCTGTTTGGAGAAGTGCCTATGCAGGTCCTCAGCCCATTTTTTTAATCCGCACCTGAGACATTTTTCTATTTTTTATTCAGACAGAGTGGGAGGGAGAGAGAGGAAGAGAGAGAGAAACATCCATGTGAAAGGGACACATCGAGTGGCCGTCACCCGCACGACCCAACCAGGGCCGCGGACAAACTGCAACTGAAGTATGTGCCCCTAGCAGGAACCAAACCCGGGTCTCTATGGACCACAGGCCAATGCTCTAACTGCTGAGCCAAACCGGCCAGGGCCTCAGCCCATTTTTTAATTGGATTGTTTGTCTTCCTTTTTGTTGAGTTATATGAGTACTTTATATATTTTGGAGATTAACCCCTTATTCAACGTGTCATTGGCAAATGTGTTCTCCCAAATAGTGGGTTCCCCCTTCATTTTGATGCTGGTTTCTTTTGCCATGCAGAAGCGTTTTGGTTTTATATACTCCCATTTGTTTATTTTTTTCCTTTGTTTCTCTTGCCCTAGGCAATGTATTGGTGAAAATTCTGCTATGTGTGATGTCTGAGGTTTCACTGCCTACATTTTCTTGTAGGATTTTTATGGTTTCACGACTTACATTTAAGTCTTTTATTCATTTTGAATTTATTCTTGTGTATGGTGAAAGTTGGTGGTCTAATTTCATTTTTTTGCATGTACCTGCCCAATTTTCCCAACACCAATTATTAAAGATACTATTTTAAGGTATATTCCTAGAAGTGGGATCACTGGGTCAAATGGCAGTTCAATTTTAAATTTTTTGAGATAACACCATATTGTTTTCCACAGTGACTGCACCAGTCGCATTCCCACCAGCAGTGTACTAGAGTCCCCTTTTCTCCACACCCTCGCCAACACTTGTTGTTTGATGACTTGTTGATGGCAGCCATTCTGGAAGGTGTGAGGTGATACTTCATTGTTGTTTTAATTTGCATCTCTCTGATGATTAGTGATGTTGAGCATTTCTTCATATGTCTCTTATCCATTTGTATGTCCTGTTTGGAGAGCTGTCTATTTAGTTCCTCTGCCCATTTTTAAATTGGATTCTTTGTCTTCCTTTTGTTGAGTTGTATGAGCACTTTATTTATATTGGAAATTAACCCCTTATCTGATATATCATTGGCAATTATGTTCTCCCATACAGTGGGTTGTCTTTCCATTTTGATGATTGTATCTTTTGCTGTGCAGAAGCTTTTGAGTTTGATGTAGTCCCATGTGTTTATTTTCTCCTTTGTTTCTGTTGCCTTAGGTGATGTATCAGTCAAAATTCTGCTGCGTATGATGTCCTAAACACCAATGAGAAAGAATATTGTGCCCCCATGTTTATAGCAGCACTATTTACAAGAGCTAAGATCTGGAAACAGCCCAAATGTCCATCAGTAGACAAATGGATAAAAAAGCTGTGGTACATATACACAATGGAGTACTATGCGGGTATAAGAAAGAAAGATATCTTACCTTTGAGATGACATTGAGAGACCTGGAAAGTATTATCCTAAGCGAAACAAGCCAAACAGAGAAAGACAAGTGTCATATGATCTCACTTATTAGTGGAATATAATGAACATAACAGTCTGAAGAATGGGGTAGTCCCAGAGATGTGGAAGTGAAGTACACACTGACAATCCCCAGAAGAGGGGGTAGTTGGGGAGAGATAAACTACAGAACTTATATGCATGTATGCACGAGCAATGGACATGGACAACAAAGCTGGGGACAGGGCAGGAAGGGGGGTAAGTGGAGAATCAGTGGGGGGAAAAGGAGAAACATCTGTAACAAAAATAAATTAATTAATTATCTTTATTCCATTGTATGCTCTTGCCTCCTTTGTCAAATATTAATTGAACATATTGGTTTGGGTTGATTTCTGGGTTCTTTGTCCTGTTCCACTTATCTATATGCCTGTTCTTGTGCCAGTACCAGGCTGTTTTGATTATAATGACTTTGTAGTATAACTTTATATCCAGTATTGTGATCCCTCCAACTTTGTTCTTCTTTCTCAAAATTGCTGAAGCTATTCAGGGTCTTTTTGGGTTCCATATAAACTTTTGGAGTCTTGTTCTACATCTGTGAAATATGCCATTGGTATTTTAATAGAGATTGCATTGAATCCATAGATTGCTTTGGGTAGTATGGTCATTTTAATGATGTTAATTCTTCTAATTCATCCCTATGTTCTTAGTAGTGCCATTCACAATGGCTAAGATCTGGAAACAACCCCAGTGCCCTTCAGTAGATGAGTGAATAAAAAAACTGTGTTACATATACATAATGAAATTATCCAGCTGTAAAAAAGAAGGATCTATTACCCTTTGAGACAGCATGGAGGGACTTGGAGAGTATTATCCTAAGCGAAATAAGCCAGTCAGAGAAAGATAAGTATCACATGATCTCATTTATATGTGGAGTCTAATTAACAAAATAAAGTGATGAATAAAATAGAAACAGAGACAAGGAAACATGGAACAGACTGAAGAATCTCAGAGGGAAGGGGTAGGTGGGAAGAGATTAACCAAAGAACTTATATGCATATATGCATAACCCAAGGACATAGAAAATAGAGTGATGCAGGCCTGGGATGGGCATCAGAAGGAGGGGTCAATGGGAGAAAAATGGGGGACATCTGTAATACTAACAACAGTAAAAAAAAGAACACTGAGTCATAGCAATGAAAAAAAATACCAAATATAAGATGACAGTGACCATTTGGCAGTATGAATCTATTCAGAATAGAGACCAACAGGTGAAAGATTGAAACATTAATTTCCATACCCTTTGAGCTCTTCTGTCTCTTGAGAACATATCTGCTGACATAGAACTTGACATCAAGGCCATCTGAAATAGTGCCTTTTAAAATGACAGGAAAAAAAGCCTTTAATCCCTGCCCTTTCTGTCTGTGGAAGGGTAATGCCCTTACTATCAATACATGCAGAGTAATGTAGTCTTGTGAGCATTCTCAAAAGAATGACCAAAGTCAGTGGTAGACCAGAAATAAAGCATGATCATCTTTCCCAAAGAGATGACAGATATTAAAAATGAGTATTTTTTTTAGAATAAAGCTTTTTTTAAAGCAAAAAGTTAAGAGAGAATATTAATATCTTGCTATAGCCCTGGCCAGTTTGGCTCAGTGGTTAGGCATCGGCCTGTGGTCCCGAGAGACCTGGATTTGGTTCCCGCTAAGGGCATGTACCTCAGTTGCGGTTTGTCCCTGGCCCTGGTTGGGTCGTGTGGGTGGTGGCCACTTGATGTGTCCCTTTCACATTGATGTTTCTCTCTCTCTTCCTCTCTTTCCCTTCCATTCTATCTGAACAAAAAAATGGAAAAATGTCCTCGGGTGAGGATAAAAAATAAATGAATAAATAAATAAATAAAAATATCTTGCTATAGATCTTCAGAGAAAGCATCACATGTCACTGTTTTATTAGAAAGATATTTGTTAGGTTTATAGTTGTTCATATGGAAAATAATACAATAATTAATAAATAATAAAAGAATAAACTGTGTTTTACATACAACTGTAAACCTACTTTTGCTCAACCTTGTATTTTCTCATTATAAAAATTAGACTTATTTTGAGAAGTATAAATATTTCATATTTGTAGATAAGCGAGAAATAAAACTACCTGTAGCTTCACTATGCATTGATATTCATTGTCAGTATATAATTCCAGATTCTTTTTCTCTGTTCATCTAGATGTAGAACTACATCAAGCTCTCTTTATAGATCACACTGTATATATTTTATGACATGTTTTTTCCTACATAAGGCTACACCGTGAAACATTTCTCCATTGCGCCAGAAAAGGTTAGTTGAGCTCCGAAGTTTGAGCTCTCATTCCAGGGCAGACTTGTTGGGCAGCAGCTACCCAAGCAGGGACTGCATTTCTGAGCCCCTTTGCAGCAATGGGGGGTCATATTGCTGGTTTTGGTAAATCAGAATAGGAACTAAAGTGATGTACCACATCTGGACAGAGGAGGCTAAGTATCTGCGTGCCTTTCCCACATTTTCATCTATGTCCAGGGTGAACTTGGAGGCCACTCTTGCATTTCTTCCATTGCCAAGAGCAAAACATAACCTCTGGATAGCCTGCTGGTCCCAGGAAGGGATAAAAGACCCATGGAGCAGAGCCACCTCAGCTTCCCCGTTATGTAAATCAACACGCTGAAGCACATGTCCCAGATGACTTCCAAACTTATGATTGAGAAATAAGTGATTATTGTTGTCTTACATTTAGTGTGCTTCATAGAAGCTGATGGGCCTGATATACACATAATTGAATCTAGAAAGAGAGATGTGTCCTCAAAAGAATGATGGATGTGGTTTTTGACAAATGGCCTTGATTAGAATCAAATACATGGAGCCCTCCCCTCCTCACAAAGTCTTTGAGAAAACTGTATTGGCAAACAGACCCAGCCAGCCTGGACTAAAACAAACTGAGACTGTACGAGGTATGAAAATGACCTCTTCACATTCTGTAGGCAGGAAGCAGGCTGAAAAAAGCTATGCCGAATTCAAGAATGGTGTGTTTGCCAATGAGCTCATCAGAGCTTTGAGGAAGAAAATGTAAAAAGAAGGATCTCTACCTCGCTCACAGAGGGCTTTGTCAACAGCTCCGGAGAATAATGGACTGGACAGAGGCTCCCAGGGATCAGAACTTGGGCCAAATCGAGGAACACAGTCTTCCCTCAGAAGGCTGTCAGAATTGCCATGTGCCTCTCATTCTTCCCTTTTTCAAATGGGCATGTTCACTGTAGTTATCTTGTCCTTGTTGTTTATTGTATTTTGGATAAGATAAGGGAGGTAATTTTTCCATTTAGATCATGGATCTCTGAATCAAGAGGAGGCAGGGATTGAGCAAAAAAGAAAAAAGAAGAGAGAACTCATGGACACGGACAACAGTATGGCAATTGTTGGGAGAGCGGAGGAGGAAGAGGGCATAGAGGGATACATGGTGATGGAAAAAATAAATTAATTTAAAGTAAAATAAAAAGGAGGTGGCACCTCCAGATTTGAAGTAGGTCTTGAGATCCTGGACTTTGATTGTGATGTTATCAGTGGATGAGATTTGGGGGATAACTTGAGATGGGGGGCGGGGTGAGTGTATTTTGCATATGAAAGGAATGGGAAAATTCGTTAACAATAGAGAGGACTATGACAAATGAGATGGAAGCATTCCCTTTCCTCCCTCACCACCACCTTTCCATATGAGAGTGTATCTATACGCACTTTAACCCTGGGCTTACCCTGTGACTTGTTTTGGCAAATGGTATGTTAACATTCAGGGTACAAGCAAACACAATATGCCTGAGCTGTGGCTCTTGCCTTGGTGTGCTTCTGCCATTGTCATGAGAACAGGCTCCGACGACCCACTGGTCTCAGGAGAAGGTAAGAGGCAGCTAGAGGAGAACCACTCCAGCGTTGGCTGCTGGGAACAAAGCTTCCACAGGTCACAAACAAAATAGAGCATGGGACGAATGCTTGTTTTCACACATCATGTTAGCGGGCAGTTGTTCTGTGAGATATCGGTATGGATTTCTTATCCTCTTTGAGCTTTTGCTGACATGTCAACTTCTTTTAGTGACTGACTCAGCCTTTTAAGAACTACAACCCTCATGTCAGTCCAATGCATCCTATCCCTCTTTTCCTCTCTACACGGTGGAGCAAAAGTAGGTTTACAGTCGTGAGTCCCTGAAACAGGGTTTATTCTTGTATTGTTATTTATAAATTATTGTATTATTTTCTCATACAAACAACTGTAAACCACTTTTGCCCCACCCTGAATTCTTCTCCATAGTACTTGCTATCTTTTAATATACCATATAATTTACTCACTTAGGAGGATTTATCATCTGTCATTCACAACTAGAATATAAGCTTCTTTAAGTAGAAAAGGTTGCTTGTTTTCTTTATTGCTATATCCTTAGCACACAGAACACTGCCTGGCACATAGTAGGTACTCAATAATTTTTGTTAAATGAATTAATGAATATATACATAGAAGAATATCAAAAAGAAGTACAGCTCTGGCCGGTTTGTTCAGTGGTTAGAACATCAGCCCATGGACCAAGGGTCATGGGTTTGATTCCCGATCAAGGGCATGTACCCGTACCTGGGTGGCAAGTTGATTCCTGGCCCCAGTTGGGGTCATGCAGGAGGCAACCAATCAATGTCTGTCTCTCACATTGATGTTTCTCTCTCTCTCCCTCCCTCCCTCCCTTGGACACCCTAAAATTCAATGGAAAAATATCATCAGTTGAGGATTAACAAAACTAACAAAAAACAAACAAAAGGAAGTATACAAATACAGTGATACCTCGGTTCTTGAACGCCTCGAATTTCGACCAAATCGGTATTCGACCAGGAGATTCGAGAAAATTTTGTCTCGGAATCCGAACAAATATTTGGAACTCGAACTTCCGAGATGAGCCGAGTTGAGCCAAATGGCGTTCATTCGGCCCAACGCGCCTTGCTTGCGCCATCAGTGTGAGTGCAGAGAGAGAGTCACGCTTTGTGGAGAGAGTCACGCTTTACACTGAATTTAACCCTTAGACATACTGTACACTTTTATTTCTTGTTGAGACTTATGTTTTTCTACATATTATATACAAATTAGGCCAGTAAATAGGCATTTTCTGGGGCTTGGAATGAATTAATCCAGTTTCCATTATTTCCTATTGGGTTTCATTGCTTCGGTTCTCGAACAATTTGGTTCTCGACCGTCCTCCTGGAACGAATTATGTTCGAGAACCGAGGTATCACTGTATTAATAGTGGTTATCTCCAGCTTTTCTACATATGGGTGATTTTCATTTTCTTTAATATTTTTGGAATTTTCCAAAGTAAATCTATATGTTTTATTTAACAAAAACAAGGTTTTCAAATTGATTTGCCTAATAGAAATTTCAGGTTTTTCTGCTTATTTTCATATTATTGAGATTACCCATGTATCAGTATCATGATTGTTGTCCTAGCATATATTGTGGCATAAGGATCTGTGGGCAGAAGACAACTCAAAACAGAAGGCAAGTGGGCCAAAGAGAAATCTGAGGAGCTGAGAGGGCTGAGAATTGAGGCTGGATAGGAGAACCAAATCCCAGACGTCTACTCCGTAAGTCTGTGTATGAATCTGGGCAATCTCCTCCTCCTCCTCCTCCCCCCCCTCCTCCTCCTCCCCCTTCTCCTCCTCCCCCTCCTCCTCTTCCTCCTCCTCCTTTTATTCTCCTTTCTCTCATAGTAATGCGTTGCCAAGCAGTCCTTTTCTAATTATTCTTAAACTTTAAGACAAGTTCAAGTTACGCCTCATTTCAGATATTTTCATGAATTATTCTTTGCATCTATACATTTATGATAAAGGTACGTTAAGGGATCTAATCAATAAGCCCCTGGTTAAGAAATGTCACCGTTCAATTCTATATGGTGCCAGTCAATATAGTGATGTAATCACAGTAGCAACAATCCTAATAAGATGGTCTAGTATTTGTCAGATTATTCAGCTCAATTTAGAGGAGCTGCAGTCATTGCATGAAGCTTCTTCTCCTGGTCAAATGACAGCTTCAAGCCTGAGATGACCATGCGAATAGAAGATACTGGCCAGGCAGGATGCAAGCTGTTAGATGACGTGTTCTCCATTCACCTATCCCCTGTTTGTTCTTCATCTTTACTGTGATTGGAAGACTGGAGAGGCTGAGCAGTAAATTCCAAGACCAGTGCCAGGTAATTTTATCTCAAAAAATTGGTCTGTCTTGCTCAATAGAAGTGTCCTGTGATTCACAGGGTGTACAAGACTAAGGGTGAAAGTAGTATAGCACAGAGGTTAAGAACACAGGGGTTTGGAGAAAGATGGAATTTGACTGAAATTTAAGTTCTGTTAGCAGTATTGCCTTATCAAGTAGCTTACTTTTCTGAACTTCACTTTTATCATCTGGAAATGGGCGAAACAATGATTAAATGAGATGCCACTTGTGAAATGCTCAGTATTGTATATAATCACTAAGAAACATTTAATCAATGATAGCTGCTATTATTTCTACTATGACTACAATTATAATTTTCTTACCTAATACCTGCTTAGTTTACCAGTAGGCAGGCTGGCAAGCTTGCCTTCTGGAGAATGAGGAGAAACTTGTTGAAAAGATAATACACCTATGGCTCTCAGCTTTGCATTAAGTGATGGCTGTTGATTCTACTGTTGTTTTAAAATGTAACAGCAGAGCATTGCTGTATAGTTGCCACAGTGTCACAGAACTTGGTACATCTTGACCTTCAGTGATGGTGCACATGTTCAAGCTGTTCTTCAAGTGTTCTAGCAATCAATACCTGTCTTGAATCCCAGCCACGGTGATCAAATCCATATATTTTATTTTATTTTTTCATAAAAAAAAAAGAACTTAGAGCATCACTAGGGTGGAGGATTGCAGAAATTTCCCCTGATACACATGTAAGACATAAAATTCAGTGGATAGACAACAGGGAGTTATAAAACACCACCATAAACCATGTAAAACAATATCAGGGGAGAAGCTAACTCATTCATATCATACATTTGGTTCTTATCAAGATTTCCCCTGATTAAATGTGTGGTGATGAGTACTGTAGACAACCACGTGATATTGAAATGGCTGTTAGCATCCCAAGGAATCAGCCATCCTTCCTACCATGTGGGCCTTTGCTGCCCTACTGATCTTTTTTTGTTTTTGAATCTAGCCTCATTACATTAATAGCTCAAAATCTTCTCAGGCGTGTTAAAAATAGATTGCAGGAGAATTGAACGCAGTGTTCTCCCCCCACCCCAACTCCTTTTCTCGACTGTAATATAATGGCACTCCAAAGAAACAGTGCACGGAAATCCAAATTTTCTCAGCAGCTTGTGTGGGAAGTGCAGAGGACTGTGAGCAGCCCACTGCCTGGCAGGAAGTCGTTTTGGAAAAGTTAGCCAAGCAAACACCTTCCATTGTCTACAGAGGTTGAAAGTCCTGTGAAATCTCCTTATTCTATCTCTAAGCCAACTTGGTGACTGTTAATACATTTAACTCTTTGATTCTTGGATCTCAGGTGTATTCAAGGATTTTTCTTTTCTTACTGATTTATTTAACCTTTTCAGGTTCTTGGATTCCTCTGAGAATCCTGTGAGACAATAAACCCATGTGTTCATTTTTCAAGGGATCCATGGTTCTTCCCCCACTTCTTCCCCCATGTGGACTTGTTCTGTAGCCTATTTGAGTAATTCATGGTCAAGGGGGAAACTCTAAAGAAGAGAAGGTGAGAGTCTCCAACTTCTTCCATGCACTCTATTGCATATTCTTCATTTCTTTATATATATAAACTTGCAAAGAAAGAAATGAAGAATATGCAAAAGAGTGCATGGAATTTATTAAAAGGCTGAGCTTCTGATAATTTTAAAAGCTGTTAATCACTTTCACAGTCGCATTTATTAAAGTGATAACACATAGGCTTAACTTTTTCCTCACTGTAATAAAATTTAAAACTTTAACATAAATGAGTATACAAAGAGTTAGACTAGGAGGGCAGAAAAGAAAGAGGCTATGTTTAACTTGGGCATGACTGTATTGTACTCTAAATATCTGAAGGGCATTATGGAGAGAGATAGCAGCCACAGAATCATCGTGCTATCTTGCTTCAGAAGGAAATTGCAAATGAAGGTTTTTGTGTGTGTGTATGTTTAAAAAACGTATTTTGGTTAAAGCTAAGATCCTAAGATTTAGCTATCCAACAGTGGAACTGGCTGACTTAGAAGATAAGGAGTTTGCTGTCACTGGGAGTATTCAGGAGAAGGATGCTACCTTATTTGTTAGGAATATTATAGAAGGCATTTCTGTTCTCTGCAGCTAGATAATCTCTATCACACCTTTGCATCTCTGTAAGTATGCAAAGAATTTAGTTGGTCCACAGAAAGAAACCTTTTGTGATATCTTTTCTTTTCATTTTCCCTATGCCTACACTCAAGATAGTGGTTTTAATTATTGCTGAGATGGAGTTCCAGCTCTCCAACATCATTAATTTTTTTGTGTACCCTTAGATATCTATGATGCTATTATGTGAGAACTACAACTTTTTTTTCCAGTATCTTGAAGAGAATAAAATTACCTGTTATCCACTGGATAGATTGATTGGGAAAAATGAAATCACAGTCTGACCTTCAAGGAACGTGTACATCTGAATTAGCTGTTTATCAAGAACTTTAAAAAATATTTTTCTTAAGCATTTTATTAACTACTATTTGAGAGTTTATATATAGAATCATTGTTTTTTCATCCAAGACCATATCGTCTGCTGTTGTCTGTGTTGAGTGTATAGGTTGTAAGTCGTCAGGTTGAGAAAATAGGATGGCATTTAGCACCCAGGATTATTTTCCAAACGGATTACTCATGACAAAGTCTCTGCACATTCCGGAATCCCTTACCCTGAAGCTTTCTGATAGCCCTGAATGTGGTATATGTACTAGTCAACTTGGGTTGCAATAACAAAATACCGTAAACTAAGTGACTTAAATAGAACTTTACTGTCTTATAGTTCTGGAGGTTGGAGGTCTGAGGTCAGAGTGGCAGCATGATTGGATTCTGATGAGAGCTTACAGATGGCCAACTTCTCACTGTGTCCTCACATGGCCTTTTCTTGGAGCATGTGTGTGTGTGTGTGTGTGTGTGTGTGCACGCGCGCGCAGAAAGAGGAAGAGAGAGATAATTAAATCAATAAGCATTTTTTAATTGAGTAATGGCTAAGTGTACAGCCAGGTAGCGTGAAAGATACATCTTTTTTTCTATAACAAACAAAAATCAGAAAAGCATTGACTTTGCCCTTGGGGCCTTGGAATTTATTTGGGAAGTTAAGAACTAATACGGATACAAATGGAAAGTGCGCTCAAAAGGAAAGCCCACATGCGCCAAGCATGGAGAAATTGGATTAGGCAAGAAGTACAGTGAGTGTTCAGGGGATCGTTGTGGGGTGAGAAGATCGGGGAAGACTCTGACCTCAGAGGACAGAGGATAGAGGAGGAGCTGGGCTGTGATGGAGGCTTTGAGGGGATCAGAGAAGATTTCTGAGAAGAGATGTTGGCTAAGGAGTGACAGAGAAGAGAATGGGGGAAGGGAGTGGGTATGTCAAGCAAAGGGGCACAGTGGCAAGAAGGAGCCCATACAGTGTGTGGTGGGAACCTCAAGCAGGGACTATGGAGCCAGATGCGGAGTGGAGAGAAGTAGCTGGCCAGAGCTTATAGCACAGAGGGCTCTGTGGACTAGGTGTGACCTGCAGCTCAGAGGTTTTCAAACCGCAGGGTGTCTTCTTCCCATGAAAAGCTTATACTAGCTTATACACCAGAGATGGGCAGAGCTGCGCCAGCAAGGGCCAGGGGGGGACCAGGGCCCTGCGTCCTCAGTACTGCGGCTGTCTATTGCCATCTCTATAGCTACCCTTGCAGTCCAGATGGTCCTTCCTGTCTCCTGGATTCTAGCAATGGCCTCCTCTTCCAGTCTAGTCCCCTTTCTCCTCTACCCTCCGCACTGCACCAGAGAGCTTTCCTGAAGGCAGCTGTGGCATTGCCACTCCTCTGTTTAAATCTCTGCAGTGGTTCCCAGCTGCCTACGGAACAAACCTAAACGCCCTGGGCCGCGCCAGCTGCTTCTCTCTCCGCTCTGGCCATGTCCTCCCCATCACACCTGCTCTCTGCTTATGGGCTGGGCTCTATTGTAAGGCTTGCAATTTGGACTGGCCCAGCCGTGGTTACATGGCCTCCACCGGCAGGGATGGCCTCCAAACGCACCTCCCTGTAAGCCCCAGCTCAAAGACCACCGTCACCTTGAAGACCTTCCTGATCTCCTTTGCCCTCGAGTGGGTCTGACTGTACTTTTAATTTGTGCCACCTGTACCCATAGGTATAAATTTTATTATTGTAGCTATGTTTGGGGACAGATATGAGAGATGTTGAGAAACCTGAAGCAGACAGGATTCAGTGGGAGAGTGGATGTAGGTGAAGGAAGGGTGTGGTTCTGGGATGATCCCCAGGTTTCTCAGCATCGGCGTGTGAGACTGTCGGAGAGCATGTGGGAACTGATTTGGGGAGGGAAAGCAGGGGTCCTCTTTGGTGAAGAGACATGGGCCTGGAGCGTAGGAAAGGATTGGAAGCACACATTTGGGAACTAATATATAAATCCTCAGGAATGAACGCGATGTTTCAGAAGACCAGCGCGTAAAAGGAAAAGGGATATAGATGAGGTGGTTAAGGAAGAAGGTGGGGTGGGAATAGGTGTCCTTTGTCATCCTGATTCTATGTTTCCCATTATTTTGGTCCCTAGAATCACAAAAATAACAGTGCAACTTGATAAAAGCTCTGTCAACAGAACAGCTGTTTGCTATTCAGGGCTTTAGGCCACTCCAATGTCCAGTGAAATGGTGACTCTCGTAAACTGCCAGGTGACCTGTCCCTATGACTTCCATGGGGGATCTCACCGACCTCATGTGTGACTGCACACAGTACCAGTACAGCTGTGATTCAATATTTAGAAAAAGAAAAATTAGTGATATTATAACAGGACTTTGAGTTTTGGGGTATTTCTGGTTATTAAAATTTGATTCTTTAAATAATTTAGAAACTGTTGGAAAATATCTCTGAATGTTTTTCTTAGCTATATCAATATATTCTCACTAGAAATTATTTTGTCTCATTAATATAGAAATAAACACAGAATACATTTTACAGCAAGAAAAATGTGTGGACATATTATTTAAAAGATTCTGTGTGTGTGTGTTTTACCAAGAAGAAGAAATATCTTAGTCACACGAAGACAGAGAATAGCAAATGCACGATTATAATGTATAAATGAAATGGCTTCATCTTGTGATAAATGAAGGTAAATAGAGAATTCCCTTGAGTCGAGTGTGTGGTAAGGTAAATCCTACACGCTGTCAGCAATGACTAACACGTGCAGGCATTTCTCAGTGTTAACATTTTCCACGTCCCCTCAGACTTTTTCAAACACAGTAGGGAAACTTCCGTGAGCAGCACAAGGGGGCTTTTTAGCTTTCTGGAGGACTGTATATCACGTAGTGCTGATCACTGGGAATGGTGCGATGCTCCACATCCCAGGTATGAAAGCTGGGCTGGGTCGTGGGGCGAGGGAAGGGGCCTCCTGCCCCGCAGCGGGTCAGCGAGCAGGCGGGAGAGCGAGAGGACCGCCGCCTCTCAGCGAGAGCAGTGAAATCCATCTTGGCAAATTGAGTAACATGTCTCAACCAGGCTATTCTTATCTCTATCTGGTCAATTAGAGGAAGATCTCATGAGGAAAGAAAAGAAAGAAAAAGAATGAGGTCATCTCTTTTATAGCCTCCTTGGCATGATTCCTATGAATATTCATGATACCACATGGGACATGTATATATTGTCAGATCTGGGCTTAAATGTACAGGCCCCTTTGTAAAGAAAGACTAGTTCAACGTGAACTATGTATTTGTCTTAAGGAGGTATGAAATATTCAGAGCTCATATAAATTTGGGGCACAGGCAAAGGCAAAATTGTTTTCAATTTTTTTCCTGCTGTATATCCATAGTCGTCTAATTTTGGCAGTAATGTTTTTGTTTTAAAGTGAAATATGCTTTCGGTTCTGCAAAAAAATATGTATAATAATTTCCAATTTGTTTTATAGTAAAAGTGTATTTAGCATTAGGTGAAATAATTTTTAAAATAATTTTCTTATTTTTTAAAATGAGAACCCTATAAAAATGAGAGACGTATGCTTTCATCTTCATTGAATTGTGTGCTTGTTTATTTTTATGAAAATAAAAATGGTTTCATGTCACATTTTCAGATGTCTTAGGGGAAGAGTTTCAAAAAGTATTTTTAAGCATTCATAAGTTTGTAGACGTGTAATTTGCTGAGAATACATTAAATAGGAGAACTTTAAATGACATTTCAAGGTCAAAATAGAACTAGGAAGAAAATTGGGAAATGTTTTTTCTTTTTTTGTTATTCCTCACCCAAAAATGTTTTCCCATTAATTCTTAGAGTGGAAGGGGCGGGGGGAGAAACCTCGATGTGAGAGAGACACCTTGATTGGTTGCCTCCCACACTGAGGCCAATGATCCCACAACCCTTCTGTCCTTGGGCCAATGCTCTAACTGCTGAGCCAAACCGTCCAGGGCTGGGACACACTTTTAAGTTCTCTTTAGCCCTGACTTCTATTCCAGGCCTATATGCGAGCTCCACTTGCGATGTCTAACGTCTCTCTATTAATATGCTGCAAACAGAGTCTCCCAAACCTCCCTTCACACTGCTCTTCCCCATCTTGGACTGTGATATCACATCCTTTTAATTGCTTAGGCCAAAAACTTGGAGGGGGGTACTTTTTGTTCTTCCTTCACTCATCCTTCCTTCAGCAAATCCTATTGATTTGTTTTATCTATCTATCTATCTATCTATCTATCTATCTATCTATCTATCATCTATCTAACATTTTTATCATTTTATTATATCCAACCAAGTCCAAGGCACCAGTACTTCTCACTGGAATCACTGCAATCACCTCCAAAGTGTCCCATGCGTGTTAAATCCTTCAAACTATCTCAGTGTTGTTTTTCCTCTTCTACAATCTATTTTCTACTCGGTGGCCAAGTAATATCTACTGAAACAAAGAAGCTCAGAATCAATCATTGACCCATCTACCATCCTCTGAATTTAGAAGAAAACGCAAACTTCTCAACCTAGCCTCTACAACCGGCATGGCTTGTCCTCCGCTTTTCTTCTCTGGCCCCTGTCTCCTCCCAGTCTCTCACCAGGACAAGTACTTTCTGATTTGTTCATCATTGTATCCATAGCAGAGCAACTTATAATGTTCTGAAAGGCAAGTCCTAATTATTGGCCAAGAGGGTAATGCTAACAGTAATATTCTTGGAAGTCACTCTCGCAAAAAGTCTGGTACATAGTGGGAGCCCCATAAATCCAAGGGAATGAATGAGTGAATGAATGAATGAATGAATGCAGACTAAGTGCCAGCCCTGAAGATCTCCCTGAGTGGACTGAAGATGGAGGCTTCAGTACAAGAGTGTACGTTTGGGAATAACCAGGCTCTGGCTTTTATGGAGCATGTCAGTGAGATGTAAAGATAGGTACTCAGACATAGTTATTTCTTATAACAGCATATTCAATTAAAATGACTGAAACATTTCAAGTGAGTCCTTTCACCACTCTAGACTGAGTTGTTGGAAATTTTCCAGAATTTCTTTTGGTTCAATAAGGCCTTGCCCAATTGCCTATGTGGTTTGAGGAGAAGTATTGGCAGGATGTTTTCTGATGAAGGTAGAAATCTGGCAGCAGTACCTCAAAAGGAATCTGGATGTAGTTCATAAAGCCACCTCTGTCTGGTCATTTTACATCTGTTGAGTGTCAGTGTTTTTTAAGTAGGTGATTTTAAAGATGATTGCATCATTCTTAAGTGTGAGTTCATTTATCTACTTGAAGTTACAGTTTTTTATCTTTAGTATTACAAAGAAATGAGATGGAGCTGAGAGGAATCTCAGATAGTGATCCATAACTTTTCGAATAGAACTCATCCTTCTGTCAGGGAACCTGGTCCCACCATGAGAGAATACAGCCTACTTTTCCCAAAAGGTTATTTATATGTTTAGACGTATTCTACTATTAGAGATATAATTTATGCTTTCTTTTTTTTTTATCCTCACTCGAAGACATTTTTGCATTCATTTTCAGATAGAGCAGGAGGGAGAGTGGGAGGAAGAGAGAGAAAGAGAAACATCGATGTAAGAGAGACACATCGAGTGGTTGCCACCCACACGACCCCAACCGGGCCAGGGACAAACTGCAATGGAGGCACATGCCCTTAGGGGGAACCAAACCTGGGACTCTCTGGTCCACGGGCCAACGTTCTAACCACTGAACCAAACCGGTCAGGGCTTATTTATGCTTTTTTATAGGAAATAAACATTGCAGTTACTTGTTGGGAATCATTGTTAAACAAACTAACGAAAACAGTAATTGCATTAGTGTTTTAAAATAGTAGTAATACTTCTGAGTATGCAATTGAATGCTATGGTGACTTGGCAAACACAAAGACAATACATTACAGTGGTATTACTGGGCATGTATTTTATTTAAGGTAGGAATATGAGAAAACACAAATTCAAATAAGAGTGAATTTTTGAAAACGCTTTATTCCATCTAGTAGACTCTACATTCCACAACTGATAAATTACTATCAGCTAAGAACCACGGGTCTAAGAATTGTTCATGTTGTAGACTGAATCGTGTCTCTCTAAAAGACGTTGAAGTCCTAGCTCCTCATACCTGTAACTGTGACCTTATTTGGAAATAGGGTCTTTGCAGTTGATTAAGTTAATATGTGGTCTTGGGTCCTAATCTAGTATGATTGGTGTCCTTGAAAAAGTGGGAAATTTGGCCATGGCCAGTGTTGCTCAATGGTTAGAGCATCGGCCCACACACCCAAAGGGTCAAGGGTACATAACTGGGTTGCAGGTTTGATCCCCAGCCCCAGTCAGGGCATGTGTGGGAGGCGACCAATCTATATGCCTATCTCCCCCACCCCCTTCCACTCTCTTGAAAAATCAATGGTAAAAATATCCTCAGTTGAGGACTAACAAAAAGGGGAATTTGGACATGAGGACTGAAGAACGAGATATATGTCAGGTGAGGTGAGACCAGGAGTGCCAAAGACTGACAGAACACCAGAGGCAGGGGAGAGGCATGGATCAGCTCCCCCAGCCCTGAGAAGGAACCGGCCCTGGTGACACCTTCGTCTTGGACTTCTAACCTCTAGAACTGGGATGCAATAACTTCCTGTTGTTCAAGCCACTCAGTTTGCTGAACTTGGTTATGGCAGCCCTAGGAAACAGATAAAGCTTATCATTAGCTCTCTAGATAAGCAGTCTGTCTACCTACCTGTCTATCTGTGTCTGTCTGTCTACCTGTCTGTCTGTCTATCTATCCAGCTCTCCACCTTTCACCTATTTATCATCAATTTACTACTTAACAGCAGTAGAATTTCTTGCCCAAATTTCTACCTGACAGCCGTGCTGGTTATCTTGTGTTTGCCTCTCCGGATCCTCTTATTACCGTGTTCCTTCTGCCCTGTACTTCAGGAGATACCTCTGAACAAAATCGATGGACTAGCTTGCCCTCTGGTTTTCACTTCAGTTCAGAGAATGAGGTAGAGGCATTTGTTTGTTTGTTTGTTAATTCTCTCCTGAGGATATTTTTCCATTGATTTTTAGATAGAGTGAAAAGGAAGGAGGGAGAGAGAGAAACATCCATGTGAGAGAAACACATCAACTGGCTACCTGCCCCACAACCCCGACCAGGGCCAGAGAATCAAACCCACAACCTAGGTATGTGCCCTGGACTGGGAATTGAACACATGACCCTTTGGTTTGAGGGCTGATGCTCTAACAGTTGAGCCAAACCAGCCAGGGCGAGGTAGAGGCATTTTTTTCCCCTGGTTTCTTCTCCTTTGCCTTCTGGCTGAGTCCCTCTTCTGAAGGTTCTCGTTCTTGTCAGATGTGTCCCCACACGCAGGACGGCTCTGTGTGACCACTGCACTGTGCTAAATACCCTAACTCCCCTCACCCTGTCCACGCACCATTACATCTCCTGAAATTATCCCACCTTCAGCGAGCCTTCTGTTTCCTGCTGGAAATCCTAGTATATAAAATATATAAAAATGAAACTGAGTGGTGTAGAGTAAGGAACTGGCCTGGAGTCCAGTTTCTTGAACTATCCGAACAGATGCCCTTGAAGCTCTCTGATGGTCTGGTGTTCTAGACCTTTCAGTCCTAAAGTCATAAACTCAAATGCCCAAGAGAAAGCCAGTCAGGTAAGAAAATTCGTGGTGTGAGGTGGTGGAGGTGAAGACTTTAGAGTCTTACAAAGCTGTTTCCAAGGGGCAGCAACTCCCCGGCTCTTTCCACCACTCGGGAATGTAGTCCTGACGTTGCCAAAATTAGTAATAAAAACAAACAAAAACAAACAAGAACAGAGAAGCTAGAAATCAAAATTGTTATGTAGATGCTTTTGGTTTCTCAAAGTTGGCAACTAGTTTAAAAAAGGTTAAAACACGGCAAGCAAAGAAAACACTTGTGCCTTCTGGATTTGGGCCATCGGCCGCACCTTTGGGTCCTCTGCCTCAGCTCTGCCTTTGCTTTCTCCCAGATCGCCGGGAACTGCCCGGACCGTATTGCTTTGGACCCTCCAGAGGAATTACAATGCAATAACATGCCTAGGTTTTTATTAAATTAAAGGTTGAGATAGAAGAAAATATCTCTATCCTTTGTAAAATCCACCTTTGAAGGTGTTTTTCACTAGATTGTTTGTTATTCGTGCCTTAAAGATGCATAAAATAAAGTCCTCTCAATAACTTAGCTCCTGACAAAAGTCTGTATTGCCTTTGAAAAATCACAGACACCCAATGCTGGTTAAGGGGATAAGTAAACAGTGGCTTCTGTGGCAGGCACATGACTTGGTGTTTCATTTAAAATTCACTAGGTTCGTGCTGTGGCCATAGACAATTCCCAAATCTCAGTGACTTAACATGTCAAGTTTACTTCTCACTCGTACCAAGTCCTGTATGGGTCAGGGGCTCTCCAGCGTAGCTCTTTCCTTGGGATCCAAGCTGCCTGGACCTGCTGGCTCCTCTGAATCAGTGTGTGAGCTCCGTGGACGGGTGCAAGGCTTTGCGCTACCTCACTTCAGATGTCACACTCTTCTGCCCAGGATTCATCGGTCAAAACCAGTCTCCTGTCCCTGCCCATCAGTGAGGGAGTTGAGAGATGTGGTTTTTCATGTGCATAGGAAGCAACAGAGATTAGAAATGGTTGCACGTCAGCAGCGTCTTCTACTGACATTTCGGTACTTCGTCGGAATGCTGTGGAAGCCACCACAGTTCCTTTCTCTCTTTGGCTACGGGATGCTCAGAGCTGCTGTCTGGAGACTGGATTTCTCCTTCATATTCTCCAGATACTTTTCCTCTCCCTTTCTATATTAGGTTATGTTCTTTCTGGTTTTCTTGGGACCCTATTGTTTCTATACTTTTTAATTGTACGCTGCCTCTGATTCATTGGTAAAGAATAAGGAGGAAGAATAAATAGTGAGTGAACGAATTAATGGAAATAAACAGGAAAAAGCTAACTACACAGATGTCTGCTTTACATCTGTAACTGATGCTGACCGAGGCCACTTTAGACTAAGGAGAGGCAGATCTTCAAGAGATGACCATAGCAACACCTAGTCCTACACTCAGACCTTCCCCCACCATGCCTTCTATGCTAGTACATTCCTGAGACGGCTCGTGTTAGTTCACCCTGCAAGTGTGCCTCCTCGTGGGTACCACTCGACCCCAGGGCCATTGCTGCTCCCCTCCCTGGCTCTGTCCTCACACCAGCACCGGAGGTCTACGCCCAAGACTCCCCTTCTGTTCTTTCCCAGGTTCCCAAGGATGGTGCCTCCATTCTGACAGTCCCCCCCCCCCCCCCAACTACCACAAGTTATGCAGCCGAGTTTCCCACATTTGGGGGATTCGCAGGGGTCAGCACGTCTGAAGTGCAACGGACAAGCCTCGCCCTGGGAAAACCTCCTTCGTGATCATGGAATCTCCCCTGCCAGGTAAGTAAATGACAGTTTTCTTATAGCCTTTGCTCTGCCAGAGTGATTTCAGATAAGAATTTTTAGAGGCTTTTTATCGGCCATTGGTAAACATCTCTAAGGACTTCTCAATCGCCTTATTCATTGTGGCCAGGAGTTTCCTTCCGTTGCTTCCTTTTAAGATAATTAAAGAGAAACTGATTGTGATGGAGGTGTATTATTTACAAAAAGCTGATGTAGCAAACAAATGAATTTATCTTCATAAATAAACCTTTTAAGCATAAAGGAAAATCTACCTCAAATTTCTTAATCAGTACCTTCTCTGGAGCCACTTTCCAGAAATAGGAATTTAGGAAGGGATCCAGTCAGGTGTCCTCTTCTTGATTTTTCATCTTTCTTTTCTCGGAGTGCCAAGCCTGTCCCACCTTGGGGTGACTTCTTTGACTACAGAGGGTGTTCTTCTACTGACTTTTGTTCTTCTCTATCTTGAGCATGCTGTCAGTCCTAAGGGATTCTCCCAGGGGGCCACAGGTATGAAGGAGGAGACTGGGTAACTGCCACCAGGTGGTGAATGTTTGTGGCATAACAATAATAAAAGCTTTATTATTGTTCTTATTATAATAATCATAACTGCTTGTGATTGATTACATGTTATGTAGCAGGAGCTCTTCATGTGTTATTTAATTCCTCCCAACAATCTCTGAGGTTTGTAATGTAACCCACTCTGCAGATGAGCACACCAGGCCTCGGAGAGGTGAATTCACTTGCAGTTAGACAGCTAATACCTCAACGCAGCTTGGAAATGAACGGTCATCTGTGGGATGTCTGAGAGTGTATTATTCTACTGCTTCCCTGCGTTCTTGCCTCCCAGGTCAAGAAGTAGGTGTGCAAGGTAAGCCTTCCTCTGAAACTCCAGCTACATGGCAACATATTTATTCCATATACAATAATGAATGCTATTCCACTATAGCCCATTTTTTTTTGTAAGTTGTCAATAAATCAAATTCCTCAAGATCTCCAACTTAAGAGAATTAAAGAGAAACTGATTCTAATGGAGGTGTATTATTTACAAAAAGCTGATGTAGCAAACAAATGAATTGATCTTCATAGATAAACCTTTTAAGTATAAAGAAAAACAACCTCAGATTTCTTAATCAGTACCTTCTTTGGAGCTACTTTCCAGAGATAGGAATTTAGGAAGGGATCAAGTCAAGAGTCCCCTTCTTGATTTTTCATCTTGCTGGTGTCTGCAAAGCACTCTCGAGCTCAGCAGGAAAATACTGAAGTTTTTCTCTCCCTTCTGAGCCTCCTCAGATGTTCATGCCACAGAGAACGGGGAACATGCTGGAGAGACAGGTAAATTAAAAGTCCCCTTTGGTAAAGGGAAAGTCATCGCTACTTGTATTGCAGTTTTTTGTTGTTTTCTTTTCTGCTAATAACAAAAATAAATAGTTTGGTAATTTGTATGTGACTATTGTGTCAAGAACATGCTGTTTGATTTGTTTAATCCAAGTATTTTTATCATCTTTTGACTTCATTATTTAACCTTATAATTTAAAGTTTTTATCCCTCTTTTCCTTGAGGAAAAGAGTAGGAACCACAAGAAATAGCACTTCAGCGCTTGTAATTAGCCTGCTTGGGCTGCCATTATAAAATACCTTAGGTGGCTTAAACAACAGAAATTTTTTCTCACAGCTCTGGAGACCGGAGGTACAAGATGAAGGTGTTGGCAGGATCCATGTCTGGTTAGTGATAGCTATCTCCTTGGGTGGCAGACAGCTACATCCTTGGAATGTCCTCACATAGACTTTCCTTGGTGCATGTGGGTGGAGAGAGAGACAGACAAAACAATTTCTCTGGTGTCCCTCTTCTTATCAAGACATGAATCCCATCATGAAAACCCCACCTCTGATCTCATCTGAACCTAATTACCTCCAAAAGGCTCATCTCCAAATACTATCACATTAAGGGTTAAGGCTAATATAAATCGGGGGGGGGGGTCATAGCAATCCACCCCCGACCCCTCAAAATTCATGGCCTTTTCACATGCAAAATATACTCATTTTATATCATCAGCCCTCAAAATCCTAATTTATTTCAGCATCAACTCTAAAATCCAAAGTCTCATCTAAATATCACCTAAATCAGCTATGGGTAAGACTTGATGTATGATTCACTGTGAGGCAAAATTTCTCTCCAGTTGTGAACCTGTGAAGCTAGACAAGTTATGTGCTTCCAAAATGCAATGATAAGATGAGCCTAGGATAGACATTTCCCTTCCAGAGGGAAGAGACAGGAAAGGAGGGAGGGGCCACAGGTCTAAAGCATGCTCACAACCCGGCAAGGCAAACTCCATTGGATTGTAAGAAGTAAAAATAACCCTCTTTGGCTTTATGCCCCACCGTCCAGACCCACTGGGTTGGCGGTGTCATCTCCATGGCTCTGTGAGGCAGCCCTGCCCCCTTTGGCTTCCTCATTCCCAATAACCTGTTCCTCATCTCCCTCTGAGATTTCATCAGAGTTGCTCTTCGCGTTCACATTTCTAGCAGGCACCTCAGAATTCTTTCAGCTTCTGTGCGGGACCCAGTTCCCAAGCCACTGCCACATGTTCAGGTATTTGTTACAACGGTGCCCTTTTACAAAAAAATACTTCCCTGAGACCATTTGGTGATGACACCCAGGAATTTATTGTAATCAAGATAGTTTTAGAAAACTTTCTACCATTTGTATGTGCCCAGAACCTAGTAAACATTGCAAGAATAAAATAAATTCACACCTGAAAAAAATATTGATTTCAAATAAATTATTTATGTCCAAGAAATAGGACCTATGCCTTCAGATTGATATAAAATTGGGGCCACAAATTCTTTTTTATTTTCTTATTGACTAACATTTAAAAATCAAATGTATTTGTGTATACAGTTAAATGAGTCCATTAATCCTATAAGATGAATTGAGACAAAGCAAAGATCTCGGATCTCCCCCTCAATTTGGGGAAGCTAGGGTTCTGTTAACAGCTGCCAACAGATGACAAAAGAAGAAGAAGGCACAAGTAATTCACTCCTGTTTTGTTTCTTCTTTCTCTAGCATAAATAGTGGCCTAAAACATTAATTAAGCAGCATAAAGAATAAAGTATAGTCTATTATAGGTTAAGATGTAAAGAGAAAACAACCACTTACTTTAGATGAATTCAGATGTTCAGACCTTAACTAGTTAAGGATGCTGAAGAGACTTTTTCGGTTCATTTTATTAAATTTTTTAAAAAATTGATTTTAGAGGGAGAGGGAGAGAGAGAGAGAGACATCAATGAGAGAGAACATCAACTGGCAGCTCCACTAGGGACCTCGTCCACAACCTGGGCATGCGCCCCGACTGGGAATCCAACTGGCGACCTCTTGGTGCATGGGTCGATGACTCAACCACTGAGCCACGCTGGCTGGGCTTTTAGGTTCATTTTAGAACTTGTTGTAATTCTAAGCAACTACCGAAAATCAGAGAGGGAGAAAAATGGAGAATGAGGAAGTATTGAAAATTGGTTAATGTTTTAATTTTTTAAAGATAAATGTCTGGTTAAATTCTAAAGATGATTTTCCAAAATATAATTCATGAGCATTTAAAAGCAACTGGTGCCCTGGCCAATATGGCTCAGTTGATTGAGCATCGTCCCATGCACCTAAAGATCATCAGTTTGAGTCCCAGTCTGGGCACATGCCTGGGTTGTGGGTTTGATCCCTGATCGGGGTATATATGGGAGGTAGCTGGTTGATGTTTCTCTCTCCCATCAATGTTTCTCCCTCCCCCCTCTTTCTCCCTCCCTCTCTAAAATCGATAAATACCATATTTAAAAAAAAAAAAAAAGAAATAAAATCAACGAGAGTGGTTCCCTAAAAGCCAATCTGCTTTTCTTCTCTGTGGTCCCAGGATACCCAGTGTATATGCGAATACATTGGTGGCATGGCTTCCTTTCCTCTGCTCTGCTCAACCCCTAGCTCTCACATCCCTTGGCTTATCCAACGACCTCTCGTGAAAACACATGTTCTAGCAATGATATAGCTAGGTTTCAGTAAGTCGGAATGCGAGAATATCTCTGTGAATAATATGAAGAAATGTTGGTGGAATGACAGCACGGTGCGGTGATCGTGTGATGGAGCAGGCATACGTCCTCCAGACCCTCCCATCTCAAAAGGTTACAAAGGAAAATGTCAGCCATCAGTGCGACTGAGTGAATCACAACTGTTGAAATTTCAGGCATCAGGGAGGAAATGGGGAGATGTTTTTTGCAAGGGTATTTTTGGCATCCTCTCAAATAATATCAAGTTGGCAACTTCTTGGTTATAGTTCCTGAGGATAGTCTCCCTTGAGTAAATATTTTTAAAGCCACAAAATGAGCTTTGCAAAGAACGAGAAAAGCAAAACAAAGGACTGTTTCATATTTAAGATTTAAATCTCTGTTCTTGGACCAGTGCCTAGTTCTATTGAAAACAGTGATATCCATCCAACAAATCTGTGCATACTATCCTGTAGTAAATATCTACATAAATGCTGATTTCCAAATCAAAGTATTAATACATAATTGAAAAACGACTTCATTTTTGTTATATTTCCTTTAAAAAGCTATTTTAAAAAGTTATATGGGCCTGATCAGTGTCATCTCAAAAAAACTTCTCATTTTCACTGTGAAGTGACTAGGAAGATGATTTTATTTTATTGTAGTATTTTTACAAATGGTAAATAAAACCGTGCAAAATACATGAGTTAACCCAGATGACCATGTTAAAAAAAAATAGTAGAAAATAAAAATTTCTTACTTTCTGTTCTTTAACTCTCATTAAATTCTTTTTAAAAAAATTTTTTTATCCTCACCCGAGGACATTTTTCCATTTTTTGTTCAGATAGAGTGGGAGGGAGAGAAAGGAAGAGAGAGAGAGAAACATCGACGTGGTGAAGGGACACATCGAGTGGCTGCCACCCGCACGACCTGACCAGGGCCGGGGACAAACTGCAGCCAAAGTACATGCCCTTAGCGGGAACTGAACCCAGGTGTCTGTGGACCACAGGCCAACACTCTAACCGCTGAGCCAAACTTGCCAGGGCTCATTAACTTCTTTAAGGGAAATGAATATTTCCCTTAAAATATGTTTTTTGTAGAACACTGAAATACACAATGCTTTTTCACTGTAATATTCTGCTAGATTTATGAAAATCTTGCATCTGGGCTCTGATGATTTGAAAGGAGAGAAGGGAAAAAAGCAGTTTTGTTCACGTGCAGGGGTGGGGAACGCCTGGCCCACGGGTCCTATGAGGCCACAAAATCAATACCAGTTAACATCACACACCTCACCAAATTAACCTGACCAAATAGAGAAGCCTAATTGTTAAGTTGATCATTTTGTATGGCCCACGAATGATGTTATAAATATCCAAATGGCCCTTGGCAGAAAAAAGGTTCCCTCCCCCTGAGTGGTGTTACTTTGTTTGGTTGTGCAGATGTAATAAATCCTACCATGTTGTGGTTCAGCTTTATTTAGTTTTGTGCTCACCCAAACTCTTGAGAATAGACCAAATCACTTTCTCTCTCCAGTGATATATTAGCTCAGTGCCGTGAATAAAAATTAAATGCAAATGCTTTCATTGCACTATCCCCTTGTTAATTTATCACATGTTTAAACACAGCAACATATTGGAAAACCTTGTTATTTCGTAATCTTCAGATTTTTTGCACAATGATATTAAGAACAGAATAATGAGTCAAGATAAGCCAATGGGAAGCACATGTCTACAGGGCAACTGGCAGCCGTCCCACAGCCATTAGACTGTGGTATCTGGAGTCAGCTTGCACTCCAACTGCATGACAGAGCGAAAAAGGAAGGAAGGAAAATATCTTCACAATCAGAGGAGATGAGCGAAGCCCACGCTTAGGCCTTCATTAAGCTCGCAAATAGTTTATTCTCTCTTTAAAAAGGTGTTTTAGTAAAACTTATGCTCTGTAAGCAGATTCTTAGCTGAAAGTTAATAAATAATAATAATAATAAACGATACAGGGTGCCAACTTTGGAAAGGATGGAATTAGAGAAGTGCTTTTCAGGATAGAGCACAAGACCTTGTCCCAGAGTGCATCCAATGGATATTTGTGGACTTGGTTGATGGTGTGTGAGGGCAATTAAGGGGATTCATTGTTTTGTTGTTGTCTTGATATACTGAGTATAGGAATTCTAATCATAGCCAGAGGTTGGTAATCACCTGGGGTTAAATTCATGGGCCGGGATAGGCACTCAGGGATGATTATATGCATATGAAGAGAAAGAGGTTTCGCCTTTTCTTTCTTTCTTTTTGTTTTTAAATGTTTGGTTTTTTTTAAATTGATTTTAGAGAGAGGAAGGGAGAGGGAGAGAGAGATAGAAACATCGATGAGAGAGAACATCGATGAGAGAGAACATCGATTGGCCGCCTCTTGCATGCCCCCCACTGGGGATTGGGCCCACAACCTGGGCGTGGGCCCTGACCAGGAATCGAAACAGTGACCTCTTGGTGCATGGGTCGATGCTCAACCACTGAGCCACACCAGCCGGGCAACCTTGCCTTCTTTCTTAGCACATCTTTGTATACAAATTTAGAGCTCCAACTCATCGTATTGGCTTAAAAACATGTCTCGAATAAGTAAGCATGACCCAAAAGGCATTTATATGGCATTTCACAATTGGCTGCACCCTAAATCAACTTTACTTACTATGTCCACCCTTGTCTGGACTTGTTTCAAAACAGGCATGTTTCAAAAATAGCTAGTATTGTTTTCATAGAGTTTGTTTTTTCTTTTACCTCACTGGACTATTGGTGAGCTTGATTGCACAGTGAGTCACAGAGACATTTTAATTCACATTTGCTGGCCCTATCATTCATTTTTTTAAGTGTTGACCCTCTATAGTGCCTGTCCTTCATTCTTAAAATTTAGTCTAAAATCTGGACAATAAATAAAACATAAATGATGCTTGAAGGCAGTTTTTAAGTGTTTGCTCCACCAAAATTCTATTTAAAATTTTTTGTTTTTGCTTACATACCCCCCCCCAATACTACATTATCCTCCCATTAAGCAGTTGCTCACCAACCTCATTCCCTCATTTCCTTTCTCCCCTCCTTCCACCCTTTTCTTCTTGTTCCCCCTTCCTTCCAACATGGTGGATGGTGGTGCCATCTCCTGAGATGGTTAAGACAGAGAAAAAGCAAGCTTTGGAAGGGAAATCAAGAGTTCAGTGTTGACATGTCATGTTTGACTTGAGGAAGAGATCAGTATACAATTGAATATTATTCAGCAATAAAAAATAATAAAAATTTGCAACAACATGGACAGACATACAGAGTATTGTGCTCAGTGACATAAGTCGAACAGAGAAAGACAAATGCAGTATTATTTCATTTATATGTGGAAACTTAAAAAGCAGAATAAATGAATAAACAAAGCAGAAACAGACCCACAGATATAGAGAACAAGCTGATGGTTGCCAAAAGGAACGGGGCGGGGGAATAGGAATAAAAATAGTAAAAAAAAAAAAAAAAAGTTTGAAATGTTTACAAATCTCCAAGTGAAGATGTCAAGGTACAGGATATATAAAATAGGACCTCAGAGGAGAGTATTGGGCTAAAGATATAAATCAATTTGAAAGTCAACAAACAGTGAATTAATATGTTTAGAGGCACAAGAGTCAATAAAACCACTTATAGAGAACATGCAGTTAAAGAAGGACCAGACCCAGAGCATTCTGACATTTACAGGTCCGGAAGAGAGAGAGAGGAAAATAATATTTAATTGTGCTAATACAATTTTATTTTAAGAATCTGCTTTTCATTTTGAAGCTGGCATGGAACATGATTATCTTTTTTCAGAACCTTTAAAAATCAGCTGTCTAAAGTCTAGCGAAAGTGCTTCAAGTTGTGTGGTCCAGTTCTGTGAAGTTGATCCATATTAATGTTGGTTATATGTAAGGCCGGTTCTTAGATCATGGGATTCCCCAGAACTGAGCTAAGTAAGGTACATTATCAAATACCAGAACTACAAAGGTGTCAGTAGATGTCAAGTGGAAGTATAAAAAAATGCAATTTAGGAATGAGACAGGAGTGTCTGGAGCTGACAGTCCCACAAAAGTGGAAAGGTAAAATGGGCAGGAAGTGAGGTAAACAAAGGGAACACCAGTAGGGTCAGAATAAGGCTGACACGAGGCTGGTAGGTTGAAGCTTCTTCAAGAACTGGTGCCTAGACACATTCTAGCCAATGCCTATGACATGGTGTTTGAAACAGCCAAACCACATCAGACTCAATCTACTGTCCACCTTTTCTGGCATTTCTCATTTTAAAGTGCATGGTCATCTGCTCCCAAACATTCTCACTTTCATTTCTGATGGTTAGAATCATGTCCACGGCTTCCTTTTAAGAATAAGACTCAGACTGAGATTTTATTAATCTGACTGAGTGTCAACTATCTACCAGGCACTGGGCTGGTCATTTGCATTGACACCAGCTCTTGTAGGGATTACATTGTCATCTTGGCCCAGGCAGAAGGTCATATTAATAGCTTATACTGCCACAGTCTAAAAGCCATGTATAAATTTCTGAAATCCTCTTGAGTGAAACATTTGCTTAATAGTTTGTCTCATCTGGAATATTTGAAAATTCCATCCTGTATGACTTAGATGTGGTGTCAGAGGAGGTCTTCACAACTAATTTTCTTCTATTATGCAGAGAAGAACACATCTGACATAATATAGCAAGTCACATTGCCAGGGAAAAATAAATTGCAAGCTGTAAACAAACAAATAAGAAACCAAGCCATAAAATGAAAGGGCACTAGAAACATGGCCAAACACTGTTATTACAAAAAGGCCCAAGTCTGCCACTGAATTAGGCAAATAGGTGTTTGGCTGTGATATGCCGGTGACACCGCATTATCTGGGTCCTTGAGACCCTTACATGAAGTAGCAGGGTCAGAGATTTATTTTTAAATTTTAAGAATGGAAAGAGCATCTTCTACGTATTCATCTTCGACAAAGCTTTCTATCTTCCCCCTTTGCTTCACTCCCAGCTGCACCTTCTCATTTCTGACTGCCCTGCCCGACTCTGAGACTTCTCTAGTCTCAGTTCTGCATCCGTGGCCCAGTAGGATGGATGCTGCTTATTTGACCATGAACTAACACCATGTCTTCAAACCAGAACACATAAGTAAATCAATGGTTGCCCACTCCATGATGTAGACTCCCTAGTGTATTTCCTACCGGGAATGGGCCTGGTCCTCTGGAGAGTTGAGATAGGCAGGGAGGTCAGCCAAGCTCCCCCGATAGCATTCCCCTTACCGGAATGCCTGGAGAGTGAGCATCCCCATTTCCCATTCCATGGTTCTCCGGTTTTCGTTCTGGCGGGGATGACGCTGTGAACAGCAGATGAGTCCATGTCATGGACAACTGCATTATTTATTACTTGACCAGGACCAGTAGGAGAAACAAAAGTTTCCATGGAACGCAGAAGCTCTGATGTGTGCAGGCGGCGTGAGTTAACTCTTTATGCAGAAGCTATCTTCTTCCCATCAGGACGATATTCTTTGTCTGTAGTACACACTTCCCCCAGAATACTCCCAAGACCAGTAAGTTCCCCATTTTGAATATCGGTTAGAATCTCCGGGGGAACTTACACGACTGAGCCTTGTGAGGCTCCAGGGCCTTGCATTGTGCCTCCAGGTGGAGCACCGGGGCCCCCCTTCTTCTCTGAGGTTTGAACTAAGAAGATCAGGAGTGAGCATGTCTCTAAGAGCCATCTAGCTCTTAATTTGCATTTTCTGAGTGTAACATAATTGTGATCAGATGGGGGCAACCAGGAGTGGAATATGGACAGCTGAGCTTGAGGAAGACTTTTGGCCTCTACTCGATAAAACTCTTTGTGTTCTTGGCTTCGCTCACTCTTGAGGCTTGAAGAATGCAAACCACTCCATATTTCTGCCAGTTTGCTTTTGTTTTGTTCTTCTCTCCCCACAAGGTCTGGCTCTCTCTCTAGAAATTCTGGCTGATCTACAAAATGTATCCAGAATTTACTGCTTCATGCTTTGATGCCTTTCCCACCTCTTAAATAGTTGACTTCCCCCTCTTCTTAATAGTAGATAATATTTTACAAAACTGGGTTTGATGGGGAGAGACAATAAAAGAGACTTTGGGTGATGAAAGGGTTGGCAATTTAGAAGATGTCTGTGCTTTGGTCAGTGATGGAGGTTGTTATCACCGGGTGGTGAGCGTTGAAGGTAGCTCGGGCTTTCTGCTCAGGAGAGCAGACTGCTCCTGGAATTCCTACGCAGAAATTTGCACCAATGCCAACCAGGACCTTTACCAGAACAGGCCTCAAAACCCACAGACCAGGCCTCCATCCCTAAGAGGGACTGGCCTGCTCTGACCTGATGATTTCAAATTAGATCAAATACTGCTGGCTTCCCAAGGCCTCCAACTATATCTGGGATCGCAACCAATATTCATACTGAAGCCACTTACACTAGAATTCTCTTTGAAACATCAAAGCAAGCTCGTCCCTTATGCCTCAGACATATTCATTTCTATGGTTATCTTCTGCTGGCGTCATCATCTGTGCTTCTCGCCATGGAAGAGAACCCAAACTCTACCTCTCCTCCTGCCCAAACGTCACTCTATGATCAATGGGCTCTCCGACATCC
Organism: Molossus molossus; assembly: GCF_014108415.1. Lineage (NCBI taxonomy): Eukaryota > Metazoa > Chordata > Mammalia > Chiroptera > Molossidae > Molossus > Molossus molossus. The sequence goes on along the minus strand of NW_023425345.1, from coordinate 56,904,979 downwards.
TCCCTTTCCTTACAGAATGCTCTCCCTGCTTCTTTATTAGAACTAAAATATGGCTTTCCCATGAATGTGTCAAATGCAGGGAACCACAGAGTTGAAAAAATGTTGCCATCTCTACAAAATGCATCTTTGATTCCACTTTCTCCCCACCTTTATGAAGAAAATACTCTGCCACTCTGAGGATTCTGCCGTCCACAATAACGCCCTCAGACCTTCCTTATTCCTATCATCTACTTTCTTTTTGTTTAGTTTCTCACGTTCATTAAAAATGGGGGCAATTCTTTCATCATCATCCCCACCAACTCAAACCCACTGTTATCTTGGCTATATTTGCAAGGACATTTTGTTTGCAAGCACAGAAGGGTGAAAATTTATACACTAGATTTTACATATGCCTAAAGTAGAATTTTTTATATGTATATTTCGTAATTGAGCTCATTTTTCACACTACCCTCCAATTTTGTTCATAATGGGGAAAATAAAAACAAAATAAAACCCTCAAAACTTTAAGTTTTTCTTTTTGAAGTATGGAGGCCTTCAAACTTGGAAAAGTATCTTTTATGTTGTTTCAGAGTCATCATTTAGTTAAAATGATTATTCAAGTCAAAGTTATACTTTAAGAAAATTTTTTTTTCTTTATTAATTTTTAGACAGAGAGGAAGGGAGAGGGAGAGAGAGAGATAGAAGATAGAAGATCTTCAGGGAGAAGATCGACTGGCCGCCTTCTGCATGCTCCCCACTGGGGATTGGGCCCACAACCTGGGCATGGAACCAGCGACCTCTTGGTGCATGGATTGACACTCAACCACTGAGCCACACTGGCTGGGCCAAAGTTATACTTTTATCAAGACAATTTCTTCTCTTTCTTAAGAGGAGTCCTCGCTTCTCCTCTTGAGAGAATCAGGCTATAAGGAGATGTTAATAGACCTTGCATGGAGCCAGGGGCTCCTGTTTCGGGCTTTCCCAGGGCCATTGCTAGTTTTGGATGTGGTATAGCTAAGCTGACCTTACTCCTGGCTTTGGTGTTGGCTGGGGTACCGCTGATCACTCCTGGTTCTTTGGGAAAGGGGTTCTGGTATTCATGTAAGTCACTGGCGCCCACTACAGATTTCATTCCCAAGGACCTTGCATTCTGTGGCCTCTCATCCATACCCCAGGCCTACTTCCGGTTTACTGGTTCTCTCAGCACCTCCGTGTATCCTCAGTGCTGCAAGACAGGGAACCCTCCGCTGCTTACCCTGCACCATGCTGGAGTGAGGCTGCTGGACTTCAGGTACCACCTTCCTCAGCCTTTTCTAACCCCTTGTCACAGGTCTCCATACAGACTCCCAGCCGGAAGCTGAACACAGCCCCTTCTGCTTTTCCCTTTCCAAGTCTCTGATGTCTGTGGGGCTCTCCCTTTTGCATCTCCCTTTTGTGGCCTCTGCTCTTACCATGTTACTGAGACTGCTCTACAAAAGGCATGAGTAATTTTCTAACTGCCCAAACATTTTAGTATTTTCTTTCTTTTTTTTTTCATTGAATTTACTGGGGTGACATTGATTTACAAATACATACAGGTTTCAAGAGTACACCCAATAAAACATCGTCTGCACACTGCATTGGGCGCCCACTGCCCCAAGCAAAGTTTCTTTCCATCCCTATTTCTCCCCCACCTCCACTTTTCCTCCACCCCCTTTCCCCCCTTTCCCTCTGACTAGCACCACACTGTTGTCTGTGTCTATGGCTTATTTATATATGTTTTTTAGCTAATCTCCTCACCTTCTTTCATCCAGTCCCTGCTCCCCTCTGATAGCTGTTAGTCTGTTCCATGTATCCATGCTTCTGTTTCTATTTTGTTCATCAATTTATTTTGCTCATTGGATTCCATATATAAGTGAGATAATATGGTACTTGTTTTTCTGTGACTGGCTTAGGTCACTTAGCATAATAATCTCCATGTCCATTCATGCTGGCACAAGTAGTAATCCACATTGGGTAAATATACCACAGTTTTTTGAATCAGGAAGACAAACAACCCAATTTTAAAAATGGGCAAAGGACCTGAATAGGCACTTCTCCAAAGAGGATATACAGATGGCCAATATACACATGAAAACATGCTCAGTGTCACTAATCATCAGAGAGATGCAAATTAAAACCACAGTGAAATATCACCTCAAACCTGCCAGAATGGCTACCTCAATAAATCAACAAACCACAAGCACTGGTGAGGGTGTGGAGAAAAGAGAACCCTAGTGCACTGTTGGTGGGAATGTAGACTGGTGCAGTCACTGTGGAAAGCAGTATGGAGTTTCCTCAAACATTTAAAAATGAAACTGCCTTTTGACTCAGTGATCCCACTTCTGGGAATATATCCTAATCCTGAAACACTAATTTGAAAGAATATATGGGTCTGTATATTCATTGTAGTGTTATTTACAATAGCCAGGATTTGGAAACTGCCCAAGTCCCATCAGTAGATAAGTAGATTAAAAAAGCCAGGGTACACTCAGTATTTTCTTACTGAACGTCCCTGCTTCATCTGACACTCTAGTTCCTTTATTATCCAAACATTTTTTTCTTTCCTGGTTTCACTCAGAACTTTTTGCTTATGTCCTATATTGTTTTCCCCTTTAATGCTGATGTTTGTGGAATTTCTGTCCTTGAATTGTTTATTCTCTTATTATGGCTAAATCCAGGAAGAAGGGACATTCTCCCTAGGCAATTGCTTTTGTTCTCATGTTAAACGCTGTTTTTTGTACTCTGCTAAAATCAAGCGAACCAACCAACCAACCAACCAACACTCTATCTCTAGTTCAGAACATTGCTCTAAGCTTTAGACTCATGTACTTAATTACCTCCTGGATATTTCCAGGCCTTTCAAACTCAACACGTATAAACGGAACCCCGTGTCCTTCCCTGATTCTGAGGATGTATTTTCTTTTTTATAATTTTTTTTCTTTTCTTTATTGATTTTCATTGGTTCTCAACCTTGCTGATGCCGCGACCCTTTAGTACAGTTCCTCATGTTGCGGTGACCCCCAACCATAAAATTATTTTTGTTGCTACTTCATAACTATAATTTTACTACTGTTATGTCTTAGGCGACCCCTGTGAAAGGGTCATTCAACCCCCAAAGGGGTCACAACCCACAGGTTGAGAACCGCTGTTAGAGAGAGAGGAAGGGAGAGGGAGAGATAGAAACATCATTGAGAGAGAACATTGATTGGCTGCCTCCTGCATGCCCCGCATCGGGAATTGGGCCCACAACCTGGGCATGTGCCCTGACCGAGAATTGAACCAGTGAGCTCTTGGTGCATGGGTCACCGCTCAACCACTGAGCCACACTGGCCGGGCCTGAGGATGTATTTTCAATCACAGTGGACACCATCTTTTCCCCAGCCCACAGCTACAGAACCTAAGAGTCATCTTTGGTTCCTTTAATTATTTTATCTCCCACATTTAATGAATCACCAAAACCTGCCAAGTTTCTCTCAATTCTATACAGTCGTCTCCCCTTATCCACAAGGGGATATGCTCCAAGATCTCCAGTGGATGCCTGGAAGCATGGATAGTACCAAACCCTTCATATAGAATGTTTCTTTCTATATATACATACATAAGTCTTAGAGCTTCTCTTTGGCATATCTGAATTGCCAGCATCACTACTCTTGCACTGTGGGGCCATTACTCAATAACATAAGAGTTAGTTGAACACAAACACTGCAGTTCCATGCCAGTGGATCTGATAACCAAGACAGCTACTAAGTGACTAATGGGGGGTAGAATTTCCAGTGTGAATATGCTGGACAAAGGCATGAATCACATTCTAGGTGGGTGCAGTGGACACTGCTCAGAACAGCACACAATTTAAAACGTATGCATTGTTTATTTCTGGAAATTTCCATTTAATATTTTTGGACTTCAGCTGACTATGCGTAACTGAAGCTGCAGAAAGCAAAACTACAGATAAGGGGGCAAACTGTTTCAATTTGTCAATGGTTTGTCAGTCATCATCCATGTAGGTGTGTGTCTATCATCTGTCTATCATTATCTACCTATCAATCATCTGCCATGATTTGTCTGCAATAAAAATTTGTCCCCCCCAAATTTATACATAGCTAAATGTAAATACAAATAGCAATTTAGAAATAGGGTACATATACGTTTTCTAGAAGGGAAAAAAAGAAATACATACGTAGCTTGTAAAGACCCACACTGTCAATTTTGTTGCTATAATTAAGCCTCAAATTTGTTATCAAAATTTTGGTAGCTGAAGTGAAAATAATACTGGGTTCGTTACCAAACTCTGAGAAAGCAAAGAAATTTTCACAATTCAGGTTATAAACTCTGATTAACTGAAACTTTGTGTTGATAAAGCTTTGCTTACCTTTCCCTTAAACCTATAGACCACCTTAACTTGGCCCTGTTTACCAACTCTCTCTTTTCTAAAGTAATTCTCCTTTGAGCCCAGTTGATGTGGCTCCGTAGTTGAGCATCAGCCCATGCACCAAGAAGTCTCCAGTTTGATTCCCGGGCAGGGCACATGCCCTGGTTGTGGGCCTGAGGCCCAGTGTGGGACATGCAGGAGGCGGCCCCACAGTGTTCTCTCTCATTGACGTTTCTCTCTCTCTCTCCCTCTCCCTTCCTCTCTCTCTGAAACCAATAAAGAAAAACAAACAAACAAACAAAAAATAAGCTAAATCTTCTTTGAGTATTTAATGCTACTTGGCATTTAAAAAACTGTCTTTCTGAAAAAAAGATTCTTTTCCATTATCCCCAGTCTGGCTGTCCCAAGTACAGGACCCGTGGTCTCTTTATGGTTGCCCTGGTCAGCCTATGTAATCCCACAGCTGTGTTTTGTAACTTTGTCTCTCTTCACACTCAGGTTTCTTTGCAACTCAGCATTTTCAACCATCAACTAGATCTTATGCAGATTTATGTGTGAGGGATTTTAGTTGGGGGTCTAAGTTGTGTCCTCTTTTAGACTCAGACGTGCCTAGACAAGTTCATGGGTCCACTGGGACTGGCTGACCGGGCTTTATTCCATAAAATAATGGCAGTCTTTGATGACAAACTGTGCTCGCATTAATGCCAGTGATGGCGTGCCAAAGTGCCAGTTCCAGCTGTTAGTTGTGAGTGCAGCAAACATGGAAGTCTTCACAGTGGATGCTTGTTAGCCTACATTTAGACAGAAGAGGATAGTAGTGTCTCCTGGCATTAAAGCAAGGAGCCATGCACATAGAATTTGCCGCAGCTGGGCCATCCCCACCGCTGGGCGGGGTGTGCCTTCACAGAGGCCGCTCAGCATGGTGCGGTGGTGGAGTCCAGGCTTGGGTGCCAGACAGACCTGGACTGCAATCCTGGCTCTGTTTTCTTCCTTATGTATAGCTTCAGGTAGCTTCCTTTACCCCTCTGAGCCTGTTTTCTGAGGATTAAAACTAAGGCATGTGAAATGCTGGGCGTGTAGTAAGTGGTCAATAAATGGCAGTAGCAATTATCATCATCATCATCATCATCATCATCATGGAAATGAGGAGCAAGGGAAGAGTAAAGTGACAAGCAGCATGGGAGATGAAAAGACAGCAGGATGGCTTTGGGGACCTCAGGAGAGACACGTTTTCTGTGCTTTGTAAACAAATTGAGGAAAGGAAGTTTGAGGAGATGTACAGAGAAGCTGAAGAGCCCTGCGTGATCTCATTTCCTGCCATGGGCTCAGCTGGTAGGGTAGTTTCTTCATACACATTAGGTTGAAAAAGCCTTCATATAATACGGAGATCTTTTGTTTGTTTGTTTAGGTTTTTGAGTTTGGACTTTATCCTGCAAATAGTGTATAATATATTCATTCTGTACAACCATACTTGAGACCTTTCTATAATATTTTACAGAATTGGCCATTCCGTCTTTCTTGAGATTGTCTCTTCCCTGGACTTCTATGAAACCGGTTTCTCCAGGTTTTCCTCTTATCATTTAGTTCTTTCCTTCTTGGTTTTCTTCCTGAAAGCTAAGTTTGCTTTCCTCTCTGTGAAACTCTGAACAGTCCATATTTTGCAGCATTGTGTTAGCTCTTTGGTCTTCTCACCTTTTAATAATCTCTGGCATATTCAAAACTCATGTCTTAAAGTACCATTTACAGGTGTATAATTGGCAAGTCTCGTTTTAGAGTCCAGACACTTCTCTTGAGCCAATGGGTCTATATATCTAACCATAGCTGTATTGGCAAAGAAGCCTTAAATAGAGTTACTGGGACTGAGCTGCAGGTATTGAAACAAATAGAGGGTTTTCCATTCACACAAGTGCCCACATGGCCCCTGCCATGTTTAAGCACTAGGTGTAGGCAGAAGCATCTTGGTGGGTAATATACAGACATTGGACCCGAGAGCTAGGTCAAATGATTTCTATCCCTTGTCAGTTATCAAGCCATGGGTAAGTTACTTACCTCCAGAAAGGCTTCATTTTTGTCAACTTGAAGATGGGAAGATTGCATACACTTTTATTAATTTATTTTTATTTCTTAGTGGATGCTTTGGGAATGCACATATGTTCTTTTGCTATTACCTCTTTGTGAACTTTTTTATTGAGTTAAAATCAACATACATTATATTAGTTTCAGGTATTAAACGTAATAATTCAGTAATTGTATGTGTTGCAAAATAATCAGCATGATAAGTCTCATTAATGTCTGTCACCATACAGTTACTGAAATTTTTTGTAATGAGAACTTTTAAGATCACCTCCTTGAGCAACTTTCAACTATACAGTACAGTATTACTGTAGTTGTCATGTGTTGTTAGATTTTATAAATTTTCTTCTTGGAGTATTTTATTTGGAAGGAGAGAGGGCTCTATGAACAATTATGACCATGTTGAGTAGTATCTTTCCTTGGCACTATTTCGTTTAAAAGTACCTCTTCCCTATTGGTTTAATCCAGCTTTCTGGAGCAGGCATTGTTCTGTTACCTTGGAAACCCAGCTTTCACACCACTGGTTAGAATGTCCTAAGGTTGTCGATTTTATTCCATCACCTTCTTACCCTCAAGAAAGCAAGTATCCAACATAATAGAATTAGCCTATAACCTATAGCATTTTTTTTTATACCCACACCTTAAAATTTGTTGTGGGTTTTTATTCTTAAATTGTCTTATAGATTTTTATTTTATTTTATTTTATTTTATTTTATTTTATTTTATTTTATTTTATTTTATTTTTGTCATGGAAGCAGAATTTTCCCCACTGCTTTGCTCTGAATGCTGGTCTTTGTGGCCTCTAGTTGTTATGACAAAAAAGTGTATTTTCTGTTGATAAAAGAAATAATCCAAAGATGCTCTTCTCTTTTCAGCATGCCCACTTTAGCAGTTCAAGGGGCGTGGACAGACTGTCCCTCTGGAGTTGCTACTATGCTCAACAATGAAATAGGTTGAAAATAGAGAGTTTTAACCTGCCATCTCCAAATGATATAAGCCAGTATTTCCTTTCCTAACCACTCTGCCTTCTTAGGGAATCCGGATTCCTTGACCTCATAAAAAGATGATGACAACTTTTCAGACCCTTAACCTTAGCCACCCTGATGCTATTCACTGTTAAATCTGTATGTTTCCTCTGGCCCTAACCTCTATAAGTGTTATATATGTCTACCTCATTGTCCTAAAAAAAAAAAAATCATTCTTCACTCTTAATTATTGCCACATGAAAATATAGATATTGATAAACAAATAAAATACAAAATTAAAAATAATGTTCCATTAGGATATGCCACTGAATCACAGGCCTCCGTTTCCTCACTTATAGAATGAGCGTAGGCCAATAACACATTTCCTAGTTACTGAAAGGATTATTATTAAGATTTGATTGGGAGTACAATAGAAAGTTACTTTATCCTCAAAGAAGATATGGAAAGAAATAAGAAATGCTGGGTATACGCCAGATCATGTAACAAAGAATTTAACAAGTCCAGGGGAGAACCATCATGTTCCCCTTGCCGTAGAAGTTTTCTGTTGTTCAAAAAGAAACTGGATGTTGTTGGAGCTAGCATACATCACTTTTATTTTTGGCATTTCGACCCATCCCAAGTTTTAAGGAGCTTTCTTACATACTTGTGAAGCACAAAGCTGTCTTCAAAGAACTCGTTTTACAAGGTGTTCTATCATTGGAGGGGTAAATGGTCTTTCCAGTGTTGCTTGTTCTCAGCATTAGTTGGAGAGAATTTTTCCATGATCTATGTTCACCCTTCCCTTCTCCGTATACCTAGATCCACACGTGGATATTGTGAAAAGGGCACTGGACAGGTTGGGATCCGGGGCGGGGGGTTGGGGAGGTAAGTTCTAGCAGTAACTAGCTCATTAGCAGGCACATGTCATTCAATCCATCTGTGTCTTGTTTGTTATCTCACCCCCCTTTGTATACCTCATTCCGTCTAACATAGCACCTGATCCAAACTTCCACTCAATAAATCTTGAATTGAATCAAAACTCACCAGTGAGTTTTGTTCTGCAGAGACATAAGCTATAAATATTCAAAAGATGATAGTATAGCCTTTGGAATTGTAAAAAAAAATTAAATCAGGTTGCCGATTCATAGTACTCATTTTTATCAGTTGATTATAGCACACCTGGATCAATTTTGATATTTGAAGCCAAACTAATTCTCTACATTGTGTTCAAATTAAACATTTATTATAGTTAAAAGTAAAATTGAACAATTATAATTTTCCACTTCTGTTTTCTTCACCCATCATTAGTGGTTATTATAACATTGCTTAGGAATCAAAGCTGCCTAGTGTTGACAAAATTTCTTTCAACTCTTTGCTCAACATTAGTAGAAAGAGCAGTTGGAGAAAACAATGTGAAAATACTTACTAATGGTTATACTCAGTTTCCATGAGGAAACAAAAAGATATCTTTTGTTTAGCAGCCAAGGTTAACCACAAAATTAGGAAGGTTTATTTAACATTATTCTTACATTAAAGGTTACACACCAAAATATATTTGAGTGAACATCCAGCAAATAATAAAAAGATGCCATAGAAAGGATGAGGGATACATAATCTTCCTTAAATGCTGGATCCACAAGAGCTTGTAAAGTATCTTCATTTTCCCAGAAATAACTCTTTGTTCCAATGAAGAGAAAAAAGATTATTTTTTTAAGAACAGTGAAGAAAATACACTGATCTGTAACAAAAATAAATTAATGAATTAAAAAATAAATAAATAAAAAAGAAGAAAATACACTGTACTGGTCAAACAAATTTAATTCCAACAATGGATCTTTTGAGCATGTGAATAATCCTTTTCAACTCATCAGTGTTAATTGTACTATGATCTTTTTAAAAATTTATCTTTATTGAAAGTATTACAGGTGTGCCCCGCCACCTTTTTTTCCCATTGGCCCCCTCCTTTCCACCCCTGCCCCCTCTGTCCCACCTTCCTATTGTCTGTGTCCATTGGTCATGCATATATGCATATATGTTCTTTGGTTTATCTGCCCCCCCCCCCCCGCCACTCCCCTCTTCCCTCTAACTGTCTGATGTTCCTCAGTCTGTTATTCCCTGCTTCCATGTCTCTGGATCTATTTTGTTTGTCAGTTTATTGTGTTCATTAGATTCCACATATAAGTGAGATCATGTGGTACTTGTCTTCTCTGACTGTCTTATTTCACTTAGCGTAATACTCTCCAGGTCCTTCCATGATGTCTCAAAGGGTAATAGATTCGTCTTTTTTACAGCTGCATAGTATTCCATTGTGTAAATGTACAACAGCTCTTTATCCACTCACCTACTGATATGCACTTGGGCTGTTGCCAGATCTTAGCTATTGTAAATAGTGCTGCTATGAACATAGGGGTACATATATTCTTTCTGATTTTTGTTTCAGGATTCTTAGGATATATTCCTAAGAATGAGATTGCTGGTTTCATTTTTAAGTTTTTGAGGAAACACCACATTGTTTTCCATAGTGGCTGCACCAGTCTGCATTCCCACCAGCAGTGTACTAGGGTTCCCTTTTCTCCACACCCTCATCAGCACTTGTCGTTTGATGATTTGTTGATGGTAGCCATTCTGGCAGGTGTGAGGTAATACCTCATTATTGTTTTAATTTGCATCTCTCTGATGATTAGGGACGCTGAGCATTTTTTAATATATTTTTTGGCCATTTGTATGTCCTCTTTGGAGAAGTGTCTACTCAGGTCCTCTGCCCCTCAGCCCATTTTTTAATTGGATTGTTTGTCTACCTTTTGTTGAGTTGTATAAGTACTTTATTTATTTTAGAAATTAACCCCTTATCTGATATATCATTGGCAAATATGTTCTCCCATACAGTGGGTTCCCTTTTCGTTTTGATGCTGGTTTCGTTTGCTTTGAGAAGGTTTTTAATTTGGTGTAGTCTTGTTTGTTTATTTTTTCCTTTGTTTCTCTTGCCCTAGGTGATATTTTGGTGAAAATTCTACTATCCTCTGAGAACATCTTGCTGCCTATGGTTTCTTCTAGAATTTTTATGATTTCATGACTTACAGTTAAGTCTTTTATCCATTTTGAGTTTATTCTTGTGTATGGTATAAGTTGGGGGTCTAGTTTCATTTTTTTTTTTTTTTTTTTGGCATGTACCTGTTCAATTTTTCCAGCACCATTTATTGAAGAGACTGTCTTTTCCATTGTATGCTCTTGCCTCCTTTGTCAAACATTAATCGAGCGTAATGGCTTGGCGTGATTTCTTCATTCTCTGTTCTGTTACATTGACCTATATGCCTGTTCTTGTGTCAGTACAAGGCTGTTTTGATTATAATGGCTTTACAGTATAATTTGATATCCAATATTGTGATCCCTCCTACTTTGTTCTTTTTTTCTCAAGATTGTTGTGGGTATTTGGGGTTTTTTTGGGGTCTGTATACATTTTTGGAATAATTGTTCTAGATCTGTGAAATATGTTGTTGGTATTTTAATAGGGATTGTATTGAATTTTAGATTGCTTTGGGTAGTATGCACATTATAATGATGTTAATTATTCCAATCTATGAACATGGTATATGCTTCCACTTTTTAATACCTGTGACAATGCAATAGTCCACAGTAAATAACACTAAGCCTCTTTTCTCCTTTAAAGGCAGGTAATAAAAGTAGGATCTGATATACAGTTAAAGAGGAAGAGAGAGAAAGAAAAGGACAGATCTTTTTGCTTTGATTCCTATCTTTTCCTGTTTTCCCTTTAATCCACATCCTACCTCTCACCTTCCTTCTGTCAGTGATTGGTTTGGCATAACCCCAGACTGAAGCTCCAGGCAAGATTTATGCTGAAAATTGACAATTTGTGTGATAATCTTTTTTAAAATCTTTTTTTTTTTTAATTTTTAGAGAGAGAATAAGGGAGAGAGAAAAAGAAACATCTATGTGAGAGCAGAACAACAATTGGCTGCCACCTGCATGCCCCCTCGGGGATCAAGCCTATAACCCAGACATGTGCCCTGACCAGGAATCAACCAACAACCTTCTGGTGCATGGGACAACGCCCAGTCAACTGAGCCACACTGGCCAAGGCTGCTGGGATAATCTTGCCCAGAATCACCCTATATCAGGATCTCTGGGAAACGAGTATTACACTCATCCAGAATCCAGATTTGTATCTTTTACAGTAGACCTCAGCTGGGCTAGCAGCTGTCTCCTCATCCTAGTTTTCCCAGAAGTCATCTAATCTTTATTCAGCCACTTGGAAGATCTTTCCTGGTCCTTTGATCTTAATTGAATTAAACAAAGAAGTAATCTTTGGCACTCATTCATGATAACATAGATGTCCCTAATATGGGGCTACTGCTGAGATATTTCCTTCTCAGCCCTCCAAACTCTCTTTCTTGTCCAAAACACAGGCTTCTGTCAATTCTGTAAATATATTAATCCTACCCTCATATTCTTCCAATACATTTCTTATGTTTAAGTTAGATAGAATTTGTTTCAGCCAAGGGCTCCCACTGATGCACCCTAGCCACGAGACAGTGGCCACTCTGGCATCCCCAAAGCAAGCTCCAAGCACAAAGCATTGTTTTATATTCTTTCAAATGACTGACAATCACCCTGGCTTGTGGTCATACCTGAGCATACATCCCCAAATTGTATCAGACTGGGTGGTGAGGCTTCAGAGTTGCAAGGACATCATAACACTTAGGCAGATTCATGCAACAAAGTTGTTTTTAATAAAGAACATAATAAGGGAACAGGGTTTCCATGCCATAAACACTACTAGCAGAGGGATGGAGGCACAGCTGAAAATTTACCTGATAGGCCTGTGTGAAAGGAAAGAAGAGCAAAACCTAGCTCAGCCCCAGGATGAGAAGGGTCTCAGGAAGGGAGCAAAGGCACTGCCGTATTTTCTAGATGGGGCAGAGAGAGGAAAGGGGAAAATGTAATTCCCACAAGTCTTGAGAGGGTTGTGTGGGAACGTAAAGAAGGTAACTGCCAAATCCAGACAGTGGCATGCCCAAGGCCTTGTCCCGGGGGAACCCATGAACCTGTTAGTGATCACCCTTTCTTGGGAACTTTGCAGTTAGGGGTTATAGGATAGGGTTCTTCCATGGCCTCACGTGTGTGTGTGTGTGTGTGTGTGTGTGTGTGTGTGTGTGTGACAGAGAGAGACACAGAGACAGACACAGATAGAGAATGAGAATGTGTGTGAGGGGGAAAGACAGAGAGAGATGGAAAGTGGACAAAGTTGTAACTTCTTAGTCTCCTCCCTAGAAACCCCCCTGTGGAGTTTCACATTCAGTCTCCCCAGTGGTCCTTTTCTCTTGGCCCTGCGTGCTGCCCACTGTTTATTTTCCTTGCTTTTCCACACCCAATATATTTGCCTCTTCCTTTACTGTTCCTCTTGCTCCGGTCTCCAGACCTTTCCTTTGCCCTTTGAGTGACTTACACATACTCAATTTGTGCTTATTTCTTCTGCCAGCTAAGTAATTATCCTAATATATTATCTAGTGAGAAAGCTAGTCTTGAAATCTAATTTTCCTACCAAGAATTGCATAGCCAATTTGGGAGCTTCAAACATCTACAATACCAGGAAAAGTTGAAAGACTTTAAAAAAAAACCCCAGCCATATACAATTTTCAAAACCATAAAGTTTCCAAAGTGCGTGTCTTCTCATTTTAGGTATTTTTATCTCTTTGGTACAGTTTCACAGTAGCTTTTCCTCACTCTTCTTTTCAAAGTGTGTCTTTGCAGTTACCGATTTTCAGCCTTGGTGTCTTTTCAAAGATGCTTTTCTGAGGACTGTTGATTTCGGGCCATTTCAGTGGCATGAGTTATGCAAGTGTGAAAACTTTTTTCACTCTAAAAAAAGATCTCCAGCCTATTTTTTGCACTTGTCACAAAGGCAAAAGGATAAAGAGCAAAGCTGAGCATTGGTAGAGTCTTTGCAAGGAAAGGAAGAGCTAAGAACATTTATATCCCAAATCAATACAATCAAAGCCAGAAATGAGGACTGATGACAAAACAGCTTTAAGCTATGCAGAGAAGTACATTTTTACTGCATTTATTTTTACATTTTTTTATTAGCATCACTCTTTTTTCTTCTTTAGATATTTAAGGAAACACAAAAAGTTATACTATGTAGAAGAGTAAGAAGTTATATAAAGACCTAGATAATACAATGTGTCTGCAGTATACAATGATATGGTCAAGTTTTAAAAGTTTTCCTTTGGCCTTGGCTGGTGTGGCTCAGTTGATGGAACATTGTACCATGCACCAAGAGGTCAAAGGTTTGATTCCAGTCAGGGCACATGCCCTAGGGGTGTGCAGGAGGCAGCTGGTTGATGTTTCTCTCTCTCATAGATGTTTCTCTCTCACACTCTTTCTCCCTTCCTCTCTCTCTAAAATGAATAATAAAAGCATATTTTTAAAAAAGTTTTTATTATGGTTAGTTAAGATTAGTTCTCCAGTAAGTGCATTGCCCTTGAACACTCCACTCCTTTGAGAAATTTAGAATTTAAAGGGAATTTAAAATTTAACTTCTAGCCCAGGCTGGTTTAGGTCAGTAGTTAGAGCATCAGTCTAAAGACCAAAGGGTCTTGGGTTCCAGTCAAGGGCATATACCTGGGTTGCAGGTTTGATCCCTGAGCCCATCCTATGGGAGGTAACCAATTGATATGTCTCTGTTATATCCATGTTTCTCTCTCTCTCTCCCTCTATTCCACTCCATCTAAAAATCAATGGAAAAGTATCCTCCAGTGAGGATTAACAACAGCAACAAATATTTAACTCCTATCTTTAAATAGAATTTCTGTGTGTGTCTCAGTGTGTATATGTGTGCAAACATATATATTTAAATAAAACCTTAAAATATGTGAGGCTCAATATATATGAACCATCACTTAGGACATTTCTAGGAATCACTGAATTCCCTGATGTCTCTTAGTAACAAAATGTCTGTTTCTGATAAACTCATTGATATAAATGCCAAATGAAACAAATATCACAGTCAAGACACAGAGTTTGATGACTATTTTACCAGTGGTTTTCACATCTCTGGCGTTGTTTCTATGGATGAAGAACATGTATCCTGTCACACTTGATTGTAGACACTTCATTATCAGAGGTAGAAATAGCCCAGAGATGTGCCCTGAACATGGATTCACTCTCCTTTGCTTATCAGCAGAACTCTATCTCTTGATCTCTGTCCTTTCCACAGTGGCCATTGCAAAGTGACCACCTTTACAATCTGTCTCTTTATCAGGGAGGATCATTCAGCTGCAAGAAACACAATCTCAAACAATAGAGACTCAAAAATAAAGGCCTTGAATTTTCCTGCAGAGTGAGAAGTCTGGGAATAGGTGATTCCAGATTTGGTAAAGAAGCCCCATGTTCATGTCAAGGAACTAGGAGTTTTCCATCTTTCTTCTCTTTCACCCTCAGCTTGAAGTTTTGTTTCTTAAGCTACAAAATAAGTACTGAGGAAAAATGGCTTCATGACATCATGTTGGAGTTGGAGAATAGGCTGGAGGAAAAGGGCTTTTCTTGGGTCAGGAAGACAAATCTACCCCAGAGGCTCCTTATTAGACTTCCCTTAGTGACTCTTTGGCAAAAGTGGGTCACATGTTTCCCTATCCCCACCCCCATCACTGCACAGAATATTGGCCAAATGATCCACTAGCAAAGGAGAACAGAATGGCTGTGATTGGATTAGACAAACCAGAGTCATCTCCAGGGATTGGGCACATTGACACAGCCCCTCCCTCAACACTATGATTCCTTTGGTAAGGAAGGGGAAAGGGCTGTTGAGTAATTATGTTTTGCCACTTTCTCAGGCTGATATGACGTCTCCCTCAGTCGCCATGACTCAGCAGTGAGAATCTTCTAGATGTTCACCTTGGGTTCTAGTTCTACAATTAAAAATCCTCCTCATTATTAATTCAGAGAAAAAGGCAGATATAACTCACCATTTCATAGCTTGTCACACATTATTTCCAACTATATGTTTCTGTGATTTCTCAGCTCTATTTTTTTTTTTTTTAAGCCTAAGGGGTTCCATTTCTCAGCTCCTTTTTTTGGTTGTTGTTGTTAATCCTCACGTGAGGATATTTTTCCATTAATTTTTAGACAGAGTGGAGGGGAAGAAGGGAGAAAGAAAGAGATAGAGAAGCATCAATGTGAGAAAGACACATCGATTGGTTGCTTCCCGCACAACCCCGACCAGGGTGGGGATTGAACCTGCAACCCAGGTATGTGCCCTTGACTGGGAATCTAACCTGCAACCTTTCAGTCTAAGGGCAGACAATTTAACCACTGAGCCAAACTGGCCAAGGCTCAGCTCTTTCTTTTAAATCTAAGAGATTCCAGCTTCAAAATATGCCTTTATCTTTTTTTCCCCTCTTTTTTCTCTCCTATGGCTGCTTCTATCTAATACAAAATTAAAAGGAAGGGGAAAAAATTTGTTCATCTGGTAGCTTCTGGTTATCTCCTGTAATTTCAGGACTTGTAAGCCTCTGCCAGGATCCAGCCTATGATGTAGGGCATCTGTGTTTTCTTGTTTCTGCATTTAAACACTCTACTGGTTGCTTCACTCTCCCGTGAATGTTTAATTAACACGTATAATGATCCTGCCAGAATCTATTTTTCATTATAGAGGTCATTTTTCAAAGAAGTTTGTCACTATTTTTAAAATCATATTTTAGCATGTTTATAAAAAAGCAGTTCTGCAGTGAAGTTTGTATAACAGTTTCTTTACATATAAGGAAAGGATGTTTTGGGGTCTTTTTTTTTTTTTTTTAGATCTTTCACATTACTTATATGATACTGATAAGTTGGAAGGTATGAAACTATCCATTTGGACTTTACTTACATTTAAACAATTGATTTATAAACCATTAAACATGCAGACAAACTGGTAAGTTATTCATGTTCACAGGTTCTATGTGATGTTTACAAATTAGTAATTGGCCGCCAATAAAACATGTTCTATCTAGTGAACAATCCTGAGTATTTCTGTAATCCAAGATGAAGAAAAGTAAGATGTAAATAAAAAATGTTTTGAAATGGGTGCATCTGTTAGCTTTTTTTTTTTTTACAGTAGAGGTCTTTCTCATTTGGATGTTAATTGTTTTTTCTCTCCCATCACTTATGCATCTTCAATTTAGCTATCATTGCTAAATGAATAAGTGGATCTTATATTACATTGTTCCATTGTTTTAATTACCTGGAATCAAGTACATACAGGTATTCTAACTTGTTCTCAGTGGAGAGGTTCATGGAGTGGCTGGTGTTGAAGAAAGGAATATGACTGTAGAAGAAGATACAAAATTGCCCTCTATGATAACTTAATATAATTTTTTTAAAGTTAAAGCTCTTTTAGTATGTGGGTTATCTTTATATCCTATTTCTCAACAAAAATCATTCCAAAGGACTTCCAGAAAGAAAAGAAAGATAGCAGTTATGCTTCTATGGGTCCTAAATCTTGTCGGCAGATCCTCATAGTGAAATGAAGGAGGAAAGAACAAGTCATTACGTTTTGGCCTCGTGTTCTTAAGAGCCATATATCCCAAGATATTAAAGAACTTAGCAAAATAGCTTGGATACCAATTGAAAAGGCAGTCTCAGAGTCTAGAAATGCAAAGTAACAGCCCATATGCCAAACCACACGCACTGTAAGGCTTGAGACTTCTGAAGGAAGATTTAGAAGGCGA
Organism: Molossus molossus; assembly: GCF_014108415.1. Taxonomy (NCBI): domain Eukaryota; kingdom Metazoa; phylum Chordata; class Mammalia; order Chiroptera; family Molossidae; genus Molossus; species Molossus molossus. Next base: position 56,887,847 of record NW_023425345.1, on the reverse strand, counting down.
CAAAGAATTCCAAATTTGGAATCCACAGAGACATCTGGTATCTTAGAACTTTCCACTTTCCCTTGGCAGATATTTTAGTTAATTCCCCCACCAAGGTCAGAGTGTGTAATTCTTTCTTAATTTTAACATATTCTTCTAATTTTAACATATTCTCTCTATACCACGATTACTGTGAAATGGCCCTACTCTCTCAGGACCAACCATTTAGATTTAGCACTTAGATTGTTTAGCAATTTTTCAACAGGAACCAAATAAAGAGAAAGAATTTATCTAACATAATGGGTACACCATCAACTTTTTTTTAGTTAGTGGCATTCATGCATATTTCTAACACTTGGTCTTCAAACAGATGCATGTGAAAAAAATGACAGATGAATCAAAATGTGGAAAGAGCATTACATTCCCAATGGTGTATCCTCAGTGTACATGCAGTGGCTCCTCAGTACCAAGTAGACAACACCAAAACTATCCTGAGAGGTGTCCTTATGCTGCCCGCGTCCTACAAACTAGCTGTAGAATCAGGTCTGTGTCTACTTGAAGAATTCATTAGTTTGGGTCCACCTTTGCCCACCAGTGACAGTAGGCTGGGGTGGATACCTGAAGAAACTGGTGAGGCTTTAGGACAACTACTGTGAAGAATGTACTAAGGGGTTGCATACAAAAATTATTGGGTAACAATGAGGGCTCAGTGGAAATGGACTTGTATGAATGTTTAGTAGTACCAACCATCCCTATTTAATGACAGTCAGCATGAGTAGCATAGAATTGTGTGCATTTTAGAAAGGGACCATCTAATTGAACTCTCAACTACCAGATGAGGAAACCAAGGCACAAATAAGCTAAATTAATTGCCTAAGTCTACATGGTGAGTGGCAGAGCAATTCTAACTTCTAGACCGCATCTCAGGATAGTATTTATAGAGATTGTAAAGTATGAATAACTTTAAAATCATTGAAATTTGGAGTTTTCCAAGGATCCTCTCTCTTATCCTTTCAAAGAGAAGCTCTTGCTAGAATTTGATCAAAATAATTTCTTGTATTTGTAGTACCATTGGAACTACTGTATCAAGTCTTATGAGAAACAAGAGAAAATGACAAACATGGCAACATATGTACCATCAATCTACCTGACCAAAGATTTACAATTAATAGAGGGTCTCTTTTGTTTTCAATATATATATCCATAGTTGTCAATCAATCCACTGATAAATTTAATTTTATCATGTTGTAAATTCATTAAAAAATCTCCACTTTCCTGAGAACATTTGAAGAAATGGAAAAAAGAGTAAGTGGTGCCAGCATCCGTGCTGGTCTACCAATAAGCACCGTGCCACTTGCATAGCTGAAATACTATTGAACACGTGCATTTACCTCACTCATTTGTTATATGGTGATAGATGTAATATTATTTTCCCTATTCAAACAATTTGGAAACAAAAGCTCAGAGAAGTTAAACAGATAATTAGTGGCTAAACTAGGTTTTTTTCTTTCATGGTATAGTTTTTATGCCTATCCTAGGTAACTTATATATCTGACCTAGTAACTTTTTTTTTTTTAATCCCCACCCAAGGATATTTTCCCATTGATTTTCAAATAGAGTGAGAGGGAGAGAGGGAGAGAGAGAAATATCAGTGTAAGAGAGACACATTGATAGGTTGCCTCCTGCACGACCCTGACCAGGGCCGGGGATCGAACTGCAACCAAGGTACTTGCCCTTGATTGGAATGGAACCCACAACTCTTTGGTTCATGGGCTGATGCTCTAACCGCTGAGCAAAACCAGCAAGGGCTGACCTAGTAACTTTTAAAGAATAATGTTGACAATGCTTTAAAAATTGAATACAGTTCAAGATCAATTCATCTAGAGAAGCTCTCATTGAACAAATTGCAGTCTATGCAAAAGTGTTGCATACAGTTGGCCAGCAGTTCTTACGAACTGATGATTTCCCTAGAGACATATTCGGACTGAAGTAGAATTGACAGGTCATTTATTTGACCAACTGGTTCAGGAAAATGAGTCAACATAAACAGGAAATGAGATAGGTATCACCTTACACCTGGATATCTCCAGGGGCCCCTGAAAATAGACATTAATGGTTTCTGGCTCCAAGTGTAACTAAATTTTGCTGCATTAGTAGAATGTTTTCCAATAATGGACAAATGTAACTTTAATCAAAATAATGAACATCACACTAGAAAGGCATGGTGGTCACATAACATTCAAATATTGTTGAAAAGTCTAAGCTTGCAGAACTGTAGAGTTGTCCCACCAGATCCTCCCTTTTCAGTAAGCTTTACTGATGCTACACTTATGCTTCATATTCAAAATGAAACACCAGTTAGTGTTATTCAGATTCTATCACATGTTATCACCAGGTAAAGCAAAGGTAATAATAATTAGCCTCGTAGGTAAGATAGGCAAAAGAATTATTGGTTTCAATTCTCACACATTTTTTGTAGTGTAAACTACCAATTAGTAAGGATTGTTGGGGTCTCAAACTGGCATTTTTGTAACAGGAAATTGATGGGAAACCTGTTTTGTTTGCCTTTTTTGGTCCTCTCTGAAGTATAAAAGGCATTGTAACCAGCCCAGTGTTAAGGCTGGTCAAAATTCAGTCACTAAATGAACCTTTTCTTACATCTGGCCCCCTTCATGCTTTTATGTTACTGGTTTGAGCACTGCTGGATGGTAGAGACCATCTAGTGTGGCTGACCTTTGATTTGAAACCTGGTGAGTTTTCTAAAATATGATGTGTTCTGGGTGAAAGTGCAAATCGTGATGGCAATCAATGCCACATTAAGATATGACTTAGAGACTCTCTTGTTATAACAATAACATGGAAGAATGTTTTCGGTGTGAAAAAAAACCTTTATGAAATAGATATGCCATCCAATATCTCTTTGATTAAAATTTAAAATGTTATTAGTTATTATTTCTGAGTATTGTGATCACAAACATTTATATATATTTTATGTGTATATTTCAAAATTTTTACAAAACGAGTCACATTTTAAATTTAAAAACTACAGCCCTGGCCGGTTTGGCTCAGCGGTTGGAGCGTCGACCTGCAGTACAGAGAGACCCGGGTTCGGTTCCCGCTAAGGGCATGTACCTCGGTTGCAGTTTGTCCCCGGCCCTGGTTGGTCGTGCGGGTGGCAGCCACTCGATGTGTCCCTTCACATCGATGTTTCTCTCTCTCTCTCTTTCTCTCTCTCCCTCCCGCGCTATCTGAACAAAAAATGGAAAAATGTCCTCGGGTGAGGATAAAAAACAAACAAACAAACAAACAAAAACTACAAATATTCATTTCACTATAAAAAATAAAAGAATAACCAAGTAACTATAAAAATAAAAAAATAAAAAAAGGAAATCTCTTTGTTCAAGGTAACAAATAAATTCAACCTTTGTGGCTCAGAGGATTTGGATGTTTCTAGAAGAGAGAGTGGTGGTAAAAGTAACTACTTTTCAGACAGGTGTTACAGAGAGTAATGAGAGAGAATAGCTTAGAAAATGCACAAACGACAAGCACACTAGAAATCATTTAAGGAAAATAGCATTGAAGGACTATTATAATCTCTAATGATAAAGTATTTCTTTTCTAATGTGGAAACTGAATTGATATCATACTTTCAACATACAGGGAATATAAAGAACCTAAAAATCAGATGTTCGAATCAGATGGAGTAATAGTACTTTACATTTATGAAGGTTTTGCTTGTCTTTATTATTTCTGTTTTCTCACACAGAATGGTTTACACAGATAGTGCTTTTTAGGAATCATCCTATTTCTTTTTTTTAAAAAAAATTGTTTCTTTATTGATTTTTAGAGAGAGAGGAAGGGAGAATGAGAGAGAGATAGAAACACTGGTGAGAGAGAACATCGATTGGCTGCCTCCTGCATGCCCCCCACTGGGGATCGGGTCCACAGTCTGAGCGTGTGTCCTGACTGGGAATCAAACTGGTGACCTCTTGGTGCATGGGTTGACGCTCAACCATTGAGCAACACTGGCTGGGCAGGAAGCATTCCATTTCATACTTGCAGTGTTATAAGATAGATGGGGCAGTTATTTTTAATGCTCATTTAATAAAAGAGGAACATACTCCAAGAGGGCAAATGACCTGCTCGGGCAGAAAAGGTAGATTGATATCTTTTTATAACTGGATGGTAAAAGTACCTGTTTTATATCTTTGTAAATAAACTTGTATTTTGTCTTTCCTCATTCTCTTCCTATCAATGGAAATGTGACCCTCAGTCTGGATATATTTATGTTTTCAAATCCTACTTTATTATTCAAATTCTTTTGATTAAAAGCAACAGTCATATCCAAAGTACTTAACGGTCACAATGATGTGGAAGCAATTGACCAAAATGGTTGCTGGCATGGGTACCAGTTCATCAGGGTGTCCCTCAAACAAATGGCAAGACCATACAGGAGTATTTTAGCTAAATGTCAGCCCTGTGACAGAAAACCCAGCTGAAACTGTGTTAACAAATTCGGGGTAATGTTTGATACACATATCTCTGCCATCCAAAAGTCCTCTTAGACTAACAGGATCCAAGGGCTCGAATGATGTTGAGTTTCTCTCTCTCTCTTAGTTCTTCCTTTCTTTGTATTGACTCCATTTTCACTAGGGCTCTCCTCTTATGGCGCAAGGTGACTTATAAAGTCTCCAGATTTATATCCTATTTCCTCAGCAAAAATTAGTGTCTCTCTCTCTGTTGGTTTCTCAGTAAATTTCTTGGGACTAACTTGTAGTTGGCTCTGATTCGTGGCTGTCCCTGCGGCCGAGGGAATGTGGTGCAGTATGAGCCCTGAGGTGGTGGCCAGCTTCCCACCCAAACCATTAGGCTAAGAGTCCGGGTGGGAGGAGGGTTCCCCAAGGGACACCAGGGGCTGCACCCAGAAGAAGGCAGAAAAGGAACAGCCAGTGGCAAGCTGTCAAGGTCCACCCATTCTCTTTCCCCTCTGAACTCTCATGCAACTTGATTACTCTAAATATTTTTCTAAATTATAAAAAAAGCGTTCACATTTAGGAAACTTGAAAGACAACGTAAAATCTAAGAACAAAATTTATAAAAGAAATAAAACATAAAAATAACACATGCTACTGAATTAGAAATGCAGAAACATTTTAATGTCTATGGCAGCATGATTTACTGAAAGTAGTGAGGTTGGAAGAGTCAGACAGCTTATGACTTACAAACAGCCAAATTGATTTTATTCTACTCCCCAATACCTTTCAACTTCTCCTCTATAAACCAAATTGGAGCCAGATGTTTTATAATGGCATTGTAAAATGAGATCAATAATTATAAATAAAAGATGCTTTTATAGTGTTACCAGAACTGAGTGAGAATTCTTAAAATATAAAATGAAGTAGGATAACATGTATCCTATGTATACTGAAATATTAAGAAAATATGAAACTATATATAAATATAAAGTACATTTTGCATACTTTATATAATGTATATATTAAAGCAGTAGACAGAACAGATAACTTGCATTCCAAAGAAAGTTGGTTCCTAAAATTTCAAGATGTCATTAAAGTCATTGGAAATTGTATTGCCACAATCATACATGTCTTAGAAAAACCGTTTTCACCAGATAAATCTAATATTGATCCACATGCTAACTCTATTGGCCTAAAACTTAAATTTTTTTTTTTTCTTATCCTCACCCGAGGACATTTTTCCATTTTTTGTACAGATAGAGTGGGAGGGAGGGAGGGAGAGGAAGAGAGAGAGAGAGAGAGAGAGAGAGAGAGAGAGAGAAACATCGACACATCGAGTGGCTGCCACCCGCACGACCAACCAGGGCCGGGGACAAACTGCAACCGAGGTACATGCCCTTAGCGGGAATCGAACCCAGGTCTCTCTGGACCGCAGGCCGACGCTCTAACCGCTGAGCCAAACCGGCCAGGGCTAAAACTTAAATTTTTTAATCAGTGTTTTTGGTTTGTAACCCTAATAAGTGACTCCTCTGATGGAGTCTTCAGTCAAAACTAATAGCCATGAATGACCAAGAACTTCTATCTTTGACAATTCACAACATATGAAAAAATGCTCAAAGTCACTAATCATCAGAGAGATGCAAATTCAAATGACTATGAGGTATCACCTCACACATGCCAGAATGGCTGCGATCAACAAATCATCAAACAAGTGCTGGCGAGGATGTGGAGAAAAGGGGACTCTAGTACACTGCCGGTGGGAATGCAGACTGGTGCAGCTACAGTGGAAAACAGTGTGTAGTTTCCTCAAAAAATTAAAAATGGAACTGCCATTTGACTCAGTGATTCCACTTCTAGGAATATATCCTAAGAATCCCAAAACACCAATCAGAAAAAATATATGCACTCCTATGTTCACAGCAGCACTATTTACAATAGCTAAGATCTGGAAACAGCCCAGGTGTCCATCAGTAAATGAGTAGATAAGAAAGCTGTGGTACATTTACACAATGGAATACTATGCGCTATAAAAAATAAATATCTCTTACCCTTTGAGATGGTATGGAGGGACCTGGAGAGTATTATATGCTAAACAAAGTAAGCCAGTTAGAGAAAGACAAGTATCACATGATCTCACTTATGTGTGGAATCTAATGAACAAAATAAACTGATGAATAAAATAGATTCAGAGACATGGAAGCATGGAACAAACTGACGAATCTCAGAGGGAAGTGAGAGGGTGGGAAGAGATTTACCAAAGAACTTATGTCCATATATGCATAACCCATGGACATAGATAGTAGTACAGTGAAGGCCTGGAGGAGGTGGAAGCATAGTGGCAGGAGTCAATGGGGGAAAAAGTGGGGACATCTGTAATACTTTCAACAATAAAGATACATTTAAATAAAAAATAAATAAAATTACTGGAATATTAGACATAGAAAAAAACTAACGGCCATGAATGACCAAGAATGTCTATCTTTAACAATTCACTACAGCCTGTTCAATAGAAAAATAAAGAAATCTACAAATATGAACTACATATATCATTTAAAATTTTCTAGTAACCAAACTTAAAAGAAACAAGTGAAATTGTGACAATATATTTTATTTAATCCAGTGTGTCCAAAATATTATGATTTTATCATGTAATCAATATAAATCATTTAAATGATATATTTCACATTTCTATGTTAATTCTTAAAAATCCAGTGTGGGCTTTATACCTATAACATATCTTAATTTGGACTACCTGCATTTATGTGCTCAATAGCCACATGTGACTAGTGGTTACCTTAATGCACTGTAGAGATCTACTAGAATAAGTCACAAATCTTTTCTCAATAATCCAATATTTATTATTATTAGTAGTAATTTTAGTATTATTGCTATTAGTATTACCTGAATTCCTAATGCATTCATTTACAATTTCTGTCCTCAGTCTGTCTACTGATAATTGGACTGATTGAGATTTGACAAGATTCTATTGAGGTCGTATAAGCGGGCTATAGGGAATTCTGGCATCATGGTAAATTATTTGCATGTATGTTACTTATCCCGGATTTACACATCAGCTTATATTTCAGAATCTCACCATGGTTTTAGCTCAACGCCTTTACTCTTAGTCCCAAAGGATGATGATCTAATGTGAAGAGAATCAGTCGTGACACACCCAATAACAGCAAAGGGAAAGTTCAAGGTCTTGGAAGTTCAGTAATATGCTTCAAAGTGGTTAGCTGGGTGTTGTTTTCCTGGTGTAATGCCACTTCATATGCTTTACAGTCAATAAAAGTACAGTTAGGGAAAGGCTTCCACATATTGGTTTATTTTAAATGCCCTCTTTTAACTCTTATTTTACTCAAGTCATGAAAAAAGAATTTTAGTATAAACCCATACCCACGAGTCTTGGGAAGGAACGAGCTCGGTCCTGGATCACAGTGAATCTAGGGAAGTATAGGGAGGGTAAGATAGAGATACAAGTTGGATTTATGTTTTTTAAGATAATTTCTTAAGATGATCTAAGGTAGTTAGGTAGATAAATTACTTAAGAAAATTTCTCGGGTTGCATTTTAGATATACCAAATGGAAAGTGTAAATGAGACAGGCACATATTTTAACCTAATGCATAAAATCGGTAAGTACCCCATGACCCTTCAGCCTAAGTATACTTATAATGACCACATATTCCACATTTACTAAGATGCTTCCCATTCAAGTATTCCTACTGCATTTGAACCTCACTTCTGTCATAATAAAGATATTCTATATCTAAAGCATATTTCTTTCTTTCAAAAAAAAAAAAAAAAAAAATCAAACAACACAGCTTCAACTTCCGGAAAGATTTCCAGGGTAGGTGCAGTGGTCATGAAATGTTCCCACATAATATAGAATGTGGGATTCAGAAAAAAGTTTGTTTGACATTATTTTTTCTCCAAATTATCATCATCCTTGCTCAACATGATCTAGTGTGGACTTCGATTGTTATCCAGTAACTGCATGAGCAAGTACACTGACTTCATTTCTGTGCTGGGAAAGGCCTATCTCCAGTGTTGCGTGTGACATGCTAGCATCTATTATGAATCCTTAAGGTCACCTCAAGAAAAACATTTATGATAGAAGTTAGGAACGTTGGATATTGTATTGAATCACATATATGAAACTATATTCAATAGAAATAGAGATTCTTTATCTTATCATTTGTGGCACATTCTGAATGAAAAACAAGAATCCTCATTGAGCATGGAAAATTATCCCTCGTACTTATCCCTTGTTTCTTTCCAATTCTCTTTATTTTCTCCTGGAATTCCAATGATACATACTTTCAACCTTTTCTTCTCCATGACTTTTTTCTCTCTTCAATGTGTGTTGTTACTGCGTCCTAGATGATTCAATCAGATGGAGCTTCCAGTCTACTAATTATTTTATTTCAGCTCTGCTTACTCTGCTGTGTAACCCATACGGTTTAAAATAAACATCTGTGAAGACCCTGTGTGCTGGATCTTTTATATGATATCTTGTTCTTTTGTTTTCTCTTTATGTAAAAATTAACATGAAATATACATACATATCTATGAGTATATAACTTACTAATTTTATGAAATTCATTTTTCAGTGAGTTACATTTCAGCACCCACTGAGAGTAACTTAACTTTTAAAAGGGACTTTATCTCTATTGGACTCAGGAGGGTTCTGCCTTCTAATAATATTTCAGAATGGCACTATTACCTTCACATATATGCCATTTGGGTGTTTCTTTTTCAATTTTTAATTATTTTTTTTTTGTCTTTTTCTCTATGGTTAGAAATTATATGTCCCCTGGCTAATCATTTAGTGGTTACCACACACACAGCACACACACACACACACACACACACACACACAGTTAATTGTGGTAAAATAACATAACATTAAATTTGTTGTAATCTATTTAATCATCATTGAATATTTTTATTTCAACTGTTGCATGTTTTACTTTTAGAGGTATTGGTAGGTTCTTTTTTGTTATTCTTTGGTCATATATTTAAGATTCTCATATAATTCTTTAAATATGCTAATCATATTTTTATATTCTGATATTAACAGTATCTGATGTCTTTGTGGGTTTGCTTCTGCATATTTTATTTCTACTTGTTTTCACTCATGATACTTCTATTTTTTAACAAGATGTCTGTGATGTTTGAGTATAAGCTGCATTATTCCTGGAACTTGATTTGTAGAAAATTTTTGAGGCCCAAATTAAAGGTGAGTTCTTCAAAGAGGATTCTCATTTGCTTTAGTAACTTTGGGAACATTCTTCGCCAAGTACCACTTTAATTTTTTCATTTAGGGATTTTTTTTTGATCACTTAAGTAGTATGAATTTGCAATAGAACCCTGCATGTGTGCTGGCTTATGGATACAGATTTTTAGGAGAGGGTTTTTTATTTCGTCCTCCACCAAGTGCAAAAGCTGAGTTAGGAAAGTTTTCTGGCTTTCTCCTTCCACGTGGTGGGTTTATTTAGAATTTATTATTACACTGAGGGGGTAGCCTGTGGGGGTCACAATTTACCTTGGATCCCTAACTAGGATGCCTCACTCAGGAGGGCCTAAGATTGTGCCTTGTTTCCTGGGAGTCTCCTAGAGATTGAAGTGAAACTTCAAGGTTTTAAGGGGAGCAGCAGAAGTTGTCAGGGCAATAACCAAAATGGTTGTCCCTTCTCCTTTAGGATTTCAATTTTCAATGAGTTTTGAGGACCTGCAGATTCTTTGCTTTTATGCCAGTGCAATAATGTGCTAAAAATATTGTCTTTATATCGTTTTCAGTGATTTTAGTTCTTTCAATCAGTGGATCATTCAGTGTCTCTTGTCTGTCATGATGTTAGAAAATATAACAATCTTTTCTTCCTTTCTTATGTTTTCAGCTTCATCTTTTATTACTCATGTATTTTGAAAAGAAGTACTTTATTATTTGTATCCAGTAATTCAGGTATCTGAAATTTTTTAAAATCCAATTCTGTGTGTTTGATAAGTTAGGGGTTTGGAATGATGATCAGGACTTATTTTGGGTGTTTCTATTTGTGTGTGTGTGTGTTTTTGTCCCATGTCTTCATACAAACTAGCAGGACGATGGTGCAATGTATGTTAGACAATTTTAAGTGGGAATCCAGAGTCTTTAAATTGAAAACTAATATAACAAACTGCCTTAGTTGAAGGAAGCACCCACTGAGAGTAACTTAACTTGTAAAAGGGACTTTCTCTCCATTGGACTGAGCAGGGTTCTTCCTTCTAATAATATTTCAGAATGGCACTACCACCTTCACATATAATTGTCCCAGGAGCTCCTATGGGAGATTATGTCTTGTATGACATCATACACAATACCTTACTCATTTCTCCTAAAAAGGCATTCCTTTTGTGTTTTGTGGAGCAGAATCTGAAAGCAAAGTAATTTCCATATACACAAGACCACGTCTTGAATCCTAATGGAAGTATATTGCTTTCATGTCGACCCAGAGAATTAAGAAGCTCACTCTGAAATTTAGGAGGTAACATTTGAACTGTGTGATGATGTGGTTTGTGGGCAACACTGTGTTTTGCCTCCGCTGTTCTGTGGGTTGTCATGTGGAGGTGTATTTATAGAAACTGCCTGTGTCTAAGCTCCTTCCACTCGTCTGTGGAACAGCAAGAAACGCTGGCTCCGAGCACTTCCTGCGGTGATAGCTCTGAGAAGGCAGCTTTCCTAGTACTTACTGGGAACAGTCAGTCCCTCTGTGCAGGGTGGCACAAAGCTAGGTTTACAGTGTCCACGTGGAAAACAGTGCAATCATGAATAAATAATAATACAAGAGTAAACTCAGTGTTTTGCATACTCACGACTGTGAACCTACCTTTGCCCCATCCTGTGTTTCTGTATGTATTTTCATTCCTATATCATTCATAGGAACAGTAAGTATCCTGGTGTGAATCTTAACAGGCAAAATAAGATTGTCTCTTTTTAAATGTCGGACAAGGCTGGTGCCAGCCCACCAGGAAGGCCTGGAAGCTTAGCCATCTGTCAGCAGAAGGAAGTACCCACTGAAAGAAAAATGGTCTTCGACTGAAAGGAGTTTTTCTTAGGATATTCTAGTCATCCCTTGTGAATTCACTGAAAAATGAAAACAAGTGTTTTTGATACTTTGTCCTGCGTAAGCATGGCTGTGTGAGGCTGCAGTGAAGGTTCTCTTTTATGGGTGGTTGGGGTTTGTCAACATTCTACTGAATGACATTTTAATACAATTTAAACTTAATAAGGTCAGTGAATGTGTAGTTGTAAACCCAGCACTGTTATTCTCAGGATAGCTTTAGGAAACTATTTTCATATCTGATGGAAGTAACAAATAGTCTCTGTTAACTCTATAAATAGCCCCTCATCTAGAGGATGTTAACGGTAGAAGTAAAAAAACAAAAGAAAAAAAGAAAGTGGCAAAGGATAATAATTTACTTTTATTTTTCTGCTCTTCCCCAGAAAGGGGCATGTGGTTGTAAATTGGGTAGGTGATGAAGGTTTTTAGGACATTCTGTGAAACTGTTTTCTTGACTAAGCAATATAATTACAAATGCAAGGTCATTCCTCAGCATTTTCAATATTTAATGCTCTTCTCTAGGTATTATGAGAAAATTAAACAGAAAACAAACAAACAAAGCTTAAAAGAACAGTGGAAATGTCATGTTCTGTTCAAACCATAGAAAATAGAATCAATTTGCATTGTCATGGTTGCTAAAGAGATTATTTTATCTTGTGGGGCGTGGGGACTAATATATTACAGTCTTTCTGCAGAATATGACTGATTTTCTGAAAACTAAAACAAAAACACCTAAATACCAGTGTTACAGACCCCTCAGTTTTACCTTTGTTGTGTTCTACAAGCAGGATATATGCTCTTCCACAAACATCTTTTAACCTCTAAGTTTTAGGCTAAAGAGTTGTGACATGCAAATAGGACACTTCAAATATTTAACGCCTAATGAATAACTCAACTAATGAGAACACTCTGGGCGCAGTATAGCTTATTGTCTTTTGTCAATATTCATTGAAAGGGTTGCAGGAAGGGGGTACATTAGACTAGGTTTTTTTTAAACAACAGAATTTATAAGAATAAATTGTATTTACCTAGGGGAAGTATTTGAAGGTACATACTTAGAAAAACAAGGCCATTTATTTCTCTTGTTCTTTAATCCAAGTGTCTGTTGGTGCCTTTCCCAGCTGTCATGGCCTAGCAACCTGCTGAGGTCTCAGGTGGAGTAACCACGATTGCCCAGCTGTTCTAGAAAATCTGCAGAATTCATTATCTAGCTGTGGGCCATGTAGGGGCTATCAGTATAGCCATCTTTTAAGAAAACCTATGCTACAAAGACAAACTCACAAGGCAACCTTGTAGATCATTATTCACACTATCAAGGGTTGGGGGAGGGATTTACAAAGGGAATTACCCTGAGAGTCCTGCAAAAATCAATCTTCCCTGTGCAATAAAACACAAATAGATTGCCACATTATTTGTGACAGAATTTTCAGGAGGACGTATAGAGAGAGTAAGTAAATTGAATTCTTCCCAGTCAGCTTTTAGGATGGGAATTTTATTGTAATTGAAGAGATCTTAAAAATTTTTATTCCTTATAGTAGTTTTCTGTCACTCAGATCTTAGGCAGGAGTTTTAATTCCAGATATTAAATAGTTATTAATGGTCATCTCTCTACTGATTTGCTTTCATTACCACCAAAGGATGGATTTTTGTCCAGAAAATTGATTTGTTACAGATTTTTAATGGAATGATTTACTGGTCTATAATATGAAAAGAAGAAACCTGTAGAATATTGGGTGGCTACCCTTATAAAACTTACTTACTCGTATAAGATATTGCCTCCCAAATCATAACTGCTTTTATTCTTTGTGTTCATGGGCTCGTGGACGCGCATGCACACACACACACACACACACACACACTTTGTGTAGTTATTGCAATGGGAATAACAATGCTATATATTTCCTTAGTTTTAAAAGGGGGTTTTCATATCTAAAACTTTAATATTGAGATATCAATGAGGTATACACATGGGAATGTGAACTATAGAATTGAGTCTTTTATTAGCAGTTGCTAGATTGGAATGCTTTCCAAAGCCAGGTTCAAATATCTTCTAAAGCCAAGAAAGTTATTTACCTTCCGAAGCTAGAGCACAGGAGCTCGATTGGAGACTGTTTGCTGCACAAATAAATGTTAATGCGGTGGAATGTCATTTGCATCCGTCTACTCCTAAGTACATTAATTTTTTTCTCTTTTGCTATTCCAAATGCTCAATTAAATTCTTCTTTTTTTTTTTTCCTTCAGGAAAATTACTTGAACATAGAATTAGTTCCATCTGAAGTAAGACTATATTAACCTGTTATTTCTGGGCTGCATTTGTATATTTTATATACAAATTTAAAAATGATTCAATAATGAATTTGCAAGTCATGACACAATGTAATACTATTAATGCACTGAAATTTGTGGTTAAAAGGGCTGATTTTGAAACCAGGATTATCTTTTAATGGTGTATAATCAGGTTTTTTTCACTATAAATTTTTACAGTATATTATTTCTGAATGTGTTTTCATATTTGTTTATGCTACTAAAAAGAAACTACATTAAATGGGAAAAAAATAGATTTAACATAAAGACCCAGAGGTAGAGCAATGCAGATTGAGATATAAGTAGAAAATGCTTACCACTTCTCTTAAATGTTCATTTTCTACAGTATTAAGGGTTAGCAGATTTATTTGGCAGTAAAGGAGTAGAAAACATAATGCAACGAAGGGCCATCTATCACTGAGATAAAGTCTCCTTTTCAGAGCTCGGTTAGAAAAATCTGAGACAGAGTGATGTAAATAATATCTATAAACAGTAAATTTATTATAGAAATTATGCATTTTCATTTTTATGGGACCAAAGACAGAAGGGTTTGATCTCATCAAAATCAAGGCTGCTGCCTCATGGTCGGTGAACCTGCTCCCTTCCTTAGTCTCTGCTGAAGGAACCGGTGACTTACATAGAAACCTATATAAAGATATAAGTTTCATGGTTCTCAATGCAACGATGAAATTCTTAACTTATATAAAAACAAAGCAACACATCTCTTTTTAGCTGTGGAAGGTAAATGTATAAAAGTAATGCACACAATTATATGTATGTTATTTTTAAAACAAAACACCTATTAAGTTTAGAAGGGTCTTCAGAGACATACTACATGTGATGTATGGACCCTGTGCAGATCCTGATTCAAACAACCAGGTCTGAAAGGACATTTTTGAGATAACTGGGAAAGCAAACATGAATTAGAATATAGACAGCATGAAGAAGATGGTAGTAATTTTGTTGGCTGTAATAATATAATATCGACTATGTTTTTTTTTTTTTTAATTTCTTATCTGTTAGAGATAAATACTGACATTTCTAGGAGAAATAATATAGTGCCCAGAATTTACTGTAAAATACTTAAGAAAAAAATTGGAAGGAGGTTGATAAAACAAGAACAGGAGAAAGCTGATGGTTATTGAAGCTGGGCAAAACCATTTGAAATCTTTCATAATAAAAAGAGAGAAAAAAATTAAGCACTATATCAGAATGTATACATTCATGGGAATATTATCTTAAATGCAGTCATCTTGGAAGGTCCCAAGTTAATTATGTACTTATTCTCAAAGTAACACCACTAGTTAAAATAGCTCTGAAACACTGCTTTTGAAAATTGTGCTCATAACAGCTCTCGGCACGTAGGTCCCATGACTCAGGTCACTTTGGAGTTGGGGAAGGAGCAAGGTAGAGTAGGGAGTACTTAGTTAAAGAAAGATTTAAAGTCAGAACTTGGAAAACTAGTTGTTCAAACATTGTGAAAATCATTGCTAATACCCAGCTCAATGAACCAGAAGTAGAATCAAGTTCTGGATTCAAGATCTATGAGTTGGGAGTAGGGTAGAGGTTGAGATAAAGTTGGAAAATACTGCTGAACTCAAACAAGCAGAGTAGTCTGGTGTTACTAGATAATAATGAACACCACTGGGCAGCTACTGCTCCATTAGGTGCACTGGCGGGTGAGCAGGGGTAAGCAGAGGAGCCAGCATGGAAAAATCAGGCACCCTACTGTACAGCTGCACCTGACTTTGGAGCCCAGATTATATCACACAGTTGGCTCATCTACTTTTCATCATTGAACTTAGCTCTGAATGATTTTTGTCTATTTTTACAAATCAGATACACCTTGAAGAGGTGAGGCTTTGCCACCCTGGACAGTAGTCAAAGGAATATGTCACAGGTTGTGAATGCCATTCCAAAATAAGAATTTGCAAAAGATGCCACCCATAGAATCCTTAAAATAAACATATAGCTTCCTTTCTTAAGGACAAAGCCTATTTACATAATTTAATAAATTCCATTATGTTTGTTAAAAATTCAACCATATTACTTTGCAGTTACAGCTAATAAGTGTAATTGATTTCTCATTTAAGGATGATAAGATTGAATAGCACAACTAAATTCTAATAATTCACCAAAAAAGGAAGGGGGTGTGTGTGTGTGTGTGTGTGTGTGTGTGTGTGACAGAGAGAGAGAGAGAGAGAGAGAGAACCCTTTACTTCTATCTCAGCATTGAGCAGCTGGGCAGTTCTATCCCCTTACTCCTACTGTAATGTAACCAATCTTGGTTCTTATAACAGTGGTCTATCTTGAGCCATGTGAGAAGCAGCACCGACTCCTCTAAAAGGTTACACTTTCATCAACTGAATGCTATCCTCTTACCATGTACCATGGCATGAGAGCACCTACCTGACCCTAGGGAATGCTGGGAATAAATGTAGTCATTTCCTTTCCTTCCCTAGGGGCTCCTAACCACCCAGCCAGACCAAGATGAGAATGTAGCTGATAAACGCAACCCTTACGCTGTTACACAGCCCCACTCACACCCCAAGCCAGTGAACGAGACCTGTTAGGACTGCAGTCCAGACAGAAGGTGCCCTGGATCTTTCAGGTTCCGCTCTGTTGTCACCTCTACGAACTGGAGATGGCTCTGCGAGTGACCTGCCATGGGACAGGAAGGAGCAAGGCATTGGCAAGTATTTCTTCTTTTCTTCTTTTTAGTTCTTACAGCCCTGCAGTACACCTGACATCTGACACAATGAATGCATTACCAACCATTAGTCCCATCAACTACGTGGTGACTGTATCTGTCAGTCAGTGTACTACAGAACCAGACGAGAAGCAGTTTTAAGTGTTAATGGATTTGCTTTAGGCATTTCACAACCTATTGGTCCTAATTAGACTGGAAAACGGTTGCTCTAGACAAGCTGGAAATTTAAATAATGCATTTTGTCTCATAAATTCTTCCTAAACATGTCAGCAAGAACTGAGAGAGAGAGAGAGAGAGAGAGAGAGAGAGAGAGAGAGAGAGGCAGAGGGAGGGAGGGAAGGAGAGAGAAAGAGAGAGGGGGGGTTTTAAAACAATCTGGATTTTGCTTTTTCAAAAAATAGGGCCAAAACACACTGAGATTTTATATGCAATTGATGATGTGAGTTAATACATCTTAAAATGATATCCTGGGTATAGCATATGCAAGAAACTTACACCATGTATCACCTAATTACAATGTGGTTGTAAAAGAAATTTGAATTGATCACGAGCAACACACAGCTAAATTGCAGAAAAGCACAGATTCTCCAAACAAGGGGCAGGGAAGGGAACTGAAACCAGCATGTGTTCTGGTGATGGTAGGCCTGGAGAAGTAAGAGCAGAGGGGTCATTTATTATGCACGCTTTAACGAGCTCTCTTGCAGCAGCAACAGTGGAGGTCCTTTGAAGTGCCTAGGACCCTCAGAAGACATTTGGAGAGACACACAGGTATTTGCAATAATCAATAGGAACCAGGGCAAAGCATTAATTAAAGCTGCTGCAGTTCCTTGCAATCCAGTGAAGTCGAGATTCAGATGATTGTAGTACAGTAAATGGGGTAAAGAAACCAAAGCTGTTTGTCTCATATGCAGGCCAATTTTCCATGCACAATCAAATTTTACTTCTTATATTCCCTAACAGCTGCTCTAAACCCGCTGAGGATACGGAAGTCATTATACAATATTAGTAAGAAAATTAGAGTGGTAGCAAATCACAAGTTTCTTTCTGAGCAACACAGTAGGAGGTCAGTTAATATTAAATATCCACAGCCTATGTGCACACACTCACATTTACTAGGAGAGTCTAAGCAAAATATAGCCTTCAGGGATACACACTTAGTAGCTTTGCATAACAATAACCGAGATGCTGATACCAGCTAATGAAATTCTGCTGCTGAAGAAGGACCCCAAGGCTCAGGATAAAGCCCTCTAGGAAAACAGGAATAAACTCCTTCTTTAAAAAGTAAACAGTTAATCTCATTTATTTATTCATGCAACCTATACTTATTGAAGGCCTTCTTTCTATCACTTTGGATAGGCCCTGGAGATAGCATAGTGAGAAGACACTAACACTGTCCCTGACCTCATGGAGTTTAAACCTAGAGGGAGACAGTTTTTAATGAAACATTCACATAAATCAATGTATAATAGTTGCAAACTATGTAATTGTTTAGAAGTAAAGGTGCCTGGTGCTATGTAACCAAATAATGGAAGAAACAAACCTTGACCAGGGGTAGCAATTAGAGAATATGAGGGATGACTAGGAATTCTAGAAGTAGAGGAAATTAAAAGAACAACTGTTAGAAGGGAAAGTATGTGCAAAGGGCCTGTGGCCCGGAGAAGCATTGTGTTCTACGGATGTTTGGAGGGCAGAGAACAAGGAGCAAGATGTGAAATGAGATGGAAAAACGTAGGTAGACATCAGACCATGCCGGCTGCAAGAATTTTTGTATCCTATTAAACAATGGAAAACGATTGAAATTTAGGCAGAGGGATGTCCTAAGCCTTTTGAAGCAATCACTCTGAATAAAGTGTAAAGAATGGATTAGAAGAAGTCACAAGACTGTTGTAGCCAGTGGCCCAGGAAACACAATGGAGTTTAGACAAGGATGATAATGAGGTTACAGAGAGCCATGAGCAATTCGTGGAGAGATATTTAAAAGATAAAATATACAGGAATTAAAGTAAATGTGTTGGAGGTACTGGAGATGGCTTCCATAATAAGATGGACAAAGCGTGATTTCCTTGCATAGGGAAACTGAAAGAATGCCTGGTATATTACAAGTTCATTTTCAGGCATACATTGAGTTTGGGGTAAACTTGATGCATTCTAGTGGAGATTTTTTTAGTCCAGTTGGATATTTGAGTCTGGATCTAAGACAAGAAGTAGGTAAGTCTATGTGTCATTGATAAAAGCTGGTAATTGAAGCTGTGGGTGTGCATAAAATCATCAATATAAAGAGTAGAAGTGAAAAGGGATTATAAGACTACACCTGGAGGAACTATAATATTTGAGACAGTGGCTCTCAAAGTGCAGTTCCCAGACCAGCAGGATCAAACTCACCATAGAATCTATTGGAAATGCATAATCAACTCTGTGGTGGGGCTCAGCAACACGCCCAGCAACAGGCCTTCGGGTGTTTCTGATCCACACTTCAGTTTGAGCATCGCTGAAAATGGAAGGATGGAGGGGGATGAGCCTGTAAAGATAACTGCGACAGCTGTTTGTTAGATGGTAAAAGGAAACCCAAGAGAGTCATTCAGGCCGTTAGGGAAAGAGAAGAAAATGGTTCAAGGAGAAGTTCAAAGTCCACAGAATCAAATGTAGTTGGGAGATCACGTGAAATGGAGATCTGTTGACTTTAGAGAAAGCTGTTTCAATCAAGAATTGGGATAGAAATACACTGGAGAACGTGGGGAGTGAGTGGGAGAGAAAGAAAGTAATATCTTAACAACTCTTTTCTGAAGTTTGAATAGGCTCTGAATCTGGAAAAGAAAGTGAGGATGTGTTTTAAGATATTAGTGTCATGAGCATGTTTTAATGCTGACTTAAAAGATCAGATTGAGAGGGACTACAGAGGAGACAGATGTAAATCAGCAGTGAGGGGTCTTGGGAAGTCAAAAGGGTACAAGTTCCAAAGCTCAGAAGGAAAGACTGAATTCAGATCAACTCTCTTGCAGCTTAAGGTATGGGTAGAGGACCATGTCACATACCACTCTTCCCCTTGCTTACTGTGCTCAAGCCACTTGGACCTGTTTGTGTTGTTCTTTGAATGTGTAATAACTTGTCCCTCTGGGATCTTGGTTCCTCCTGCTTCCCTGTGGCTGCCTGGGGCCATTCGAGTCATAACTCAAATGCCACCTCATCCGAGAGGCTTTCCCTGAGCACCATATCTTATGTTGCCACCCTCTATTAACTTTCCAGTCACTGGGCCTGCGTTGGTTTGCATCCTCTGGAGTTCTCCAGGGTGACATATGAAACTCTCCCCCACTCCCTCCCCTCCTACACAGAGGGCAAGGAAAAACGAAAGAAATGGGCAGACCACTCTGGATTGGTAGGTGGCAGTTTTGATAAGCCAGGGAACTCTTACATACGAGCCTTGTCCTGGGTGGCCACGAAATGAGTCTATGTCCACACCCACCAGCCCAAAACTGGGTTCAGTCACGTATCCAGCCCAGATGGTCTCAGTGTGGCAGTGGTGGGCATAAAGTACATTCCAAGGACAGGGAAGAGGGTGAGGAGCCTCTGGTAGCCTGGGTCCAGCTCACTGCTCTCCTCGTGGTCACTTTGTCCTGATGATCTCCTCCAACAGCCGAATCCATCAACCCACCTCTTATTCCTCACAGTACTTTTCCTTCTCTGAAATTATCTTAGGCATTTTTTTTCACTAACAGGTAACTCTATGGGACAGAGGACTTTGCCCTATTCACAACTATAGGCCTAGTTTTCAGGACAGTACCTGGAGTGCAGTAGGCATTCTATAAACATCTGTTGAAGGAAAGAATAAAAGAATAGGTGCAGATAGATACCTGTCTGTTTGTTCATTTGATAGAGGGAAGTAGAATTGTTTCCTTTCACTTAATTTTATTTTCTCTACAGGAATAAAAAGGAGGTCACCTTCTAAGACTAAAAGTGAGGGGAAATGGGTGGTGTTGGTTTGCTGAAGAGTAGAGAAGTTGACCCTTGAATAGCACAGGTTTGAACTGCATAAGTCCACTTATACAAAGATTTTTTTTTCAATAAATAGTATAAATGTATTTTCTCTTATGATTTTCTTTTCTCTAGCTTACTTTATTGTAAGAATGCAATATATAATATATATAACAGCAAAATATATGCTAATAGACTATATGTTACCGCTAAGGTTTCCAGTCAACAGTAAGCTATTAGTCAAGTTTTGGGGTTGTCAAAAGTTATACATGGATATTCAACTGTGTGGGGGTTGGTTTCTTAACCCCTGCATTGTTCAGGGATTAACTGTAGTTCGTAAGATGGGAGAGTGAGTATAACGTAGAATGCAGATGGAATTCCAGGTAGTATTGAGAGCCAATTTGAGGATGGTAACTATGACTTTAGAGTGGTGCAGATTGCTCTGCTGAGTGATTTTCTCTAGAGGTGCTCAGACAAACAGGGAAGACATGGAAAGAGCAGAAGGTTGGGTACAGCAGGGTTGGTATATTTCTAGGTGGTGCACCAAAAATTCAAAGGGGCAAGAAACACCAGAAGACTAACAAGAATGTTACTGAATGTCATAGACTTCAAAGCCTGACAAAGGTAAAGTCTCATAGCAGGAACTGTTGAACAAGAAACGTGAAAAATTGGAGAGGTAATAAGAGAACAGGATGATTGAATTAAAGATGTCAGTCACAGCCTCCTCAAGGATAGAAGGAATGGGTTGTTGAGGTCAAGGTGGACGAAGTCATTAGAAATGAAGGTCAGTAAATTGAGTTCTTCACCTCCACAATGTTTACAGGGCCTTTAAAATGTCTTGTAGACCAGCCAGATATTTTGGATCGTAATATAAAATACTTAGCTAAAAATGAGAACAGATAAAATTACCCTCTAAATCTTAAACCACGAGTATGTGTTGCCATAATGGTCACGAGTCATTTTTGTGTGAGCTTTAGGGTTCATCTCTGAATTATGAATGATAAAGTGAAACCTTATTACCTTGTTCCATTCATTATGAATTAGTGGTAATTTGGTTATCGGCTGGGCTGATACTTTGTTTCATTAGTGAAAGAGCTATAGAGTGAGTAAGAAGAAATGGATTTGTTTATTGATTCTGTCACTTTTCTCTGTGTGCATGGCCTTGGGCTCCCTTCTTAACTCTGCTGAGCCTCTGTTTTTGCATCTGTAAAAAGGAGGGAAACATTAAATGTCTCACAGCATTATTGTGAGGTTTAAATTAGAACAGGTAGGTGAAGGTGTCTGTAAATAATAAATGCCCATAAGCTACAGAAAAGATGTTGATGAAGGAAATAAACATCATAAGACTTCAATCAAGTACTTACTATAATTTTAAAGCATCTTAGAAGGATCATATACAAGTAATACATACAATTACAATAATTCTTAATTATAAAATTAAAGTGGACCAAAAAATAACTGCCCTGTTTGCCACCTCTATCTGAAATTAATGAAAATATATGTAATAAAATAGTTTTTAATCCTGATTTTCCTGATGTCAAAGAGGATTTCTTCTCAGAATATAAGTTTATTTGTTACTTTAAAATATAGCAATTCTAGCACCATTATTGTGTGTGTGTGTGTGTGTGTGTGTGTCCAGCATACCTGTAACCTCTGTAACATTTTTCTTTCCAAATCAGATGCCTTATCTGGACTGGTTTAATTATGGAAACATCAATTTCATATATCAATAAATAGACTGGTTAATACAACGTGTCTACTAAAATCTACAACCTGACAAGATGTTTCAAATCATAATATAAAATACTTAACTAAAAATAAGAACACAGCCTTGTTATATAAAATATACATAAAACATTTTCTTGTAATTTTATAATACTTTTTTTTTTTTTTAACAGGGAGACAGAACTTGACCCAAACCTAGTATTTGGTGTTGTGAGTGGAAAGAGACAAACAAAAGAAGTGATTTACTTGTTTGTTTATTTATTTAGAAGTGAGGATAAATCCCCTATTTTTACAATATGTTCAGTAATCATAAAAAAAAACAACACTCCAAATCCTCTAGTTACTAACTTGACAACATCTACATTTCCCCCAAACCTTTTCAGTTGGTAGCTCAATGGGGGTGTGATCAAAAGCAGACTCACTACTCCTGGGTATGAAAACTGCGTGGGTGCCTGCCACCCGGGGCATGCTGTCTAGGCACTGTCAAGTGAAGATGCCACTTAAAAGTTCTATGAATATTTGTTTTGATTACTTACATCTAAGTTGTCTCAAGCTATTAAGAGGAGGAAGCTCTGTTTCTTTCCACACCAACTCACTAAAGTCTGAGCTCATCTATCCACCAAGTGAAAATGGTATTTAATTGGCGGCTGCTGAGACCAAGCGGTGGATGGTTTCTGAATTGAACTTGCCAGGATGCCAGCAGATGTGAACCCATTTTCAGTGAACATTCTGTTATTTTAAAGTCCTTGGTAAGGAAATTCTTAATGAATGTTTTTTCCTTCACTTGCTATGGAAAGCATCATTTGGGAACAATACAAATCATTGTACCATAGGTAGGAGTAAGGGAAGTAGAATACTTAAATATTGTACGAAGGGAAAAGCAGGCCAAGCACAATAATATTTGTAACAATGATGCTTCCCCCCCCCTTCAAGTTGGATAAAAAGTAGGAAATATAATTAAGTGAAATACGTTCGTTTCCTTTTAATGCTGCCTCGTGATTGAAAAACAACAACAATGATTAAAATATTTTTCATGTTTTTCCATCTCGTTTTGGAAGATCCTAGAAGACAGAGCCTGGGTGTGTGGCTCACAGAGAAGGCATTCTACCCACATTCACTTCCAAGGGAAAGGTCAGAGCTGACAGCACATCTCAGGTGTGTCTTAGGGTACACGTCACCCTGAATGGAGCTGGCAGGGTGTTTTGTTGGATTGGTGGCAGCTGGGTACTGTTGACCAGCCAAGGAACAAAAATGGACACTTCAGGAACTCACCAGTGAACTGGATTGGGGGCAGGACAGGGCAAGGGCCAAGCATCAGAAACCCCAAACGGTATCAGGAAATCTACAGTTGTCATTGCTTTACTCACAGTACCTTTTTCAGACTTTGATTTTCAGCCCCTGGGAACTTCGTTCACTTGCTAAACGTTTATCTGGAAGCAGAGTGGGGCGGGGGGAGGGGGGCACTGGGAATAACTGCTGTCCCTGCGCTGTTTCCAAAAGCAGTGCCTTTTCAGACCATAGAAAAGGTTGAAGGGCGGCTCACAGGGCTGATGGTAGACCCTGACCACAGGTGTGACTCAGAGGGGCCATTCACCCTCTCACCCTCTCTCCTCCGAGTCGTGTCCACATGCAGTTGCTTTTTCCCACTCTTCCCTTTTCTCTTGGATGACTAGCTCAGACTCCAGGCCTCCGGTTAGACATCACTTCCAGTAGGAAGCCTTCCTCCATCTTCCCAGGTCTGAGCTAGGTACTTCTGTTCTATGTATCCATTGCCTCATTCTGTAGCTCAGTATTCATCACACCGTGTTGACAGCCTGTTGATTGGATCCCTCACGAAACCCATATGTTCTCTAAGGAAAGAAACCCTGTCTGGTATTCTCAGTGTCTGACAACCTTACTGAAACACAATAGGTATATAGTAAATATTTGTTAAATGGATGGATGGATGGATGGATGGATGGATGGATGGATGAAATGCAACAATACATATACCATCTAAGGTGAATCTGAAATAGAGCTTCATTCTAATTTTGAATCACATCTATGTATGGAAAACATCACAGCTACAATGGTAGGGGAGAGTACATGTGTTTTGTTTTGATATAACCATTGGTTAGGAGGAGACTTTATAGATTAATCTCAGTTGATTGATTAAAACTACCTGTGTAATGACTTGGCTATTATTTATAAAAAAGAAGAATGTACATGCATGATAGTACAAGTTAATATTTATGAAGTTCCAGTTTTCCACAAATACCAAGTATTTATGGCAATAAGCATAAGTTTTGGATCTGAGAACAATAATTTTTTTTTAATGTCTGAAATAAGTAAGGCCATGTAAGGATGACATGGCGTCTGCTTTCTGCTTGTGTAAGAGGAAGTGGGAAAACATGTTCTAGAAGTCTTTTCACTTAAGACAAGACAGGAAAAATGGCTGAGGATGAAGTTTTGACTTAAATATGATGTTAGTAAAGCTCAAAGAGGCTTTGAGTCATAATGGATTAGGCTTTCCCTGGTAGATCCCTGGCAAAGGTTTGATGGTATAAACTTTGAATGGGACAATGGTCTTTATTTTAATGGTTTATCGTACACAGAGACTTTTGGGGAAAGGACCATTTTCCTATTTCACTATGACCTCAATGCCTCTGTTGGGGTGAAACTTCTCAGTTGTTTTAATTGCACTAAATGGCGCTTTAATGTACCCTTTATGGTTATCTCCATGGCTGCTAATCTGGTTAGGCCCCTCCATCTCTTACCTGGACCACTGGGTAGCCGACTGATTGGCTCTTATTTGATGCCATTCTCTTTATTCTTCAGTAAGTTTGCTGCATCCATTGAGGTAATCATCTAATGTAGGAATTGGCAGACTCTTTCTGTAAAGGGCCAGAGAGTAAATCATTTACTCTCTGGGATATATGATCTCTCTGCATCTATACAGCGAGGCTGTTGTAGTGTGCAAGCAGTTATAGACACTGCAGAGATGAATGAACGTATCTGTGTTCCAATAAAATGCTTTCTATGGACACTGAATTTTGTATAATTTTTCATGGGTCATGAAATGTAATTCTTCTTTTGATTTTTTTTTTTTTTTTCAGTGATTTAACGTGTAGAAAACATCTTCTCCTGGGTCATACAGAAACAGGCAGTGGGCTGACTTTGGGCTTGCAGGCTGTAGTTTGCGGACCCCTGTTCTAATGCATCTAAGCCTCTGGGCACAGTTAGGCTATTGACTCACCTTTTATGAAAGGTGGGCATTATACATCAACTTAAACTGGACAAAAGCTGACCTTTATTTTTGTGCAATAGCCCGAGGGTAATTAGTTGGGGACAAGTGTGGAAACCCATGAAGCTGGGGACCCAGGCATCTTCAGCCTCACTGCTCCCCACTCTCAGAGTGCTGCTCTCATCAGCCTGGTCCGGGTTGCCTCCTCATCACTCTGTGTACCTTCCCAGTTTAAGAGGAAAAAGGGAAGGCAAGGGAAAGCTCCTTCCTTTTCACAGTCTGAACCCAAATTACACACATTACTTTTGCTCACTTCCCGTTGGCCAGAATTTGTTCACGTGGCCAAATCTAGCTATGAAGAGAAGCTGGCAAATGCATTCTTTATTCTGCGCATTGATCTGTCCAGTTTACAATTGTGACTGCTAATGCCATGCGAAGGGGAAAGGGGTATGGGGAGGACGCATCTAGCGTATCTGTCTGCTCTTATCTCTTCGTTGTCTTCTCAGGGAATAACCTCACTTTTCCAACCTGGCTCCTTTTTTTTCATTCCAGTCCAGTTTGACCTCAATTTCCAATTTGAATGTGGGTTCCAGTTTATCAGAATGCTTGGTAATTCCCAAACGCAAGACTCTTCCTGCTTCTGCTGAAGTTCCTTCCTTTGCCTATAGTGCACTCCCTTCTCCTCTTCCACCTGGGAAGATGCTGAAGCTTTACAAGATTCTGTTTCTTCTGATAATGCTTTTCCTGACTTTATTAATCCTCATCCTAAACTTTGCTATGTATTTCAGCGATTTTCAACCAGTATGCCGTAAAAGGCACACCGGTGAGCTGTAAGACTTTTGTAAACATGAAATATGTGACTATCTAGTCAGGGGCACTGACCTCTTTTCCCTTAGACTGTCAAATGAAAAAATGACAACAGCCAACACAACAGCTGTGTGGTGTGACTGAATCAAAATTATACCTATTTTTTCTTTTTTGTCAGGTTGGCAAAAAAATGTAATATATTTTTTGGTGTGCCGCAGGATTTCAGTGATGAGTTTATATGTGCCCTGAGGTGAAAAAGGTTGAAAATCATTGATGTATTCCATTATCCCTTGATAGACTCTGAGCTTCCTCAAAGCAGTATTATTTCATCTTTGTGTTTGTAGCATGCATCATTTAGTAAAATCTCAATCTAGCCCAGGCTGGTGTGGCTCAGTGGATAGAGCGTTGGCCTGTGCACCAGAGTCATGGGTTTGATTTCTGATCAAGGGCACGCACCTGAGTTGCAGGTTCAATCCTGGGCCCTGGTCAGGGTGCGTACAGGAAGCAACCAATCGATGTGTCTCTCTCATATCAATGTTTCTCTCTGTCTGTCTCTGTCTCCCTCTCTCTTCCTTCCACTATCTCTAAAATTCAATGGAAAAAATATCCTTGAGTGAGGATTAACAAAAAACACAAACAAACAAACCAACGAAAATCTCAATCTATGTTTGTTGAGTGACTAAATGACGCGATGCTCTTGCCTGGCAGTGTTAGACTGGATCCCACTGCCTGTGAAAATTCAATTGGACCTTATGAAAAGGCAGGACTGGTGGGAGAGGGCCCTCTGGTTGAAAAGAAACAACATCCAGTTCAAACATTTACAGAAAAAAGCTGCATTAAAATATACCATGGAGCTCAGAAAATCAAAAGAAATGCTCACAAAAACAGGCAGGTCTGAGGATGAGAAGGAAGCAAAGAAGCCAGGAGACCTTGGAGACCTGACAGTGGGTGCCCCAGTCCCAATGTCTTCAGGCCCCGTGGGTCCCCAGTCAGTTTTCAAACACCCCGGGGAGAGAGGATGACTGGCCTAGCTTGAATCAAAGACTACCTTGTGGTAGGATACTGTGGAATTATCAATGGTGGTCCTAATGAGGTAGCATGGGGTGGGTAAGAGGCAGTTCCCCCCAGAAAGGTCTACTTCACCTCACTCTATAAAACTGAATGGATGACTGTCACAGAGGTTTCTGGTATTTCTACTCTACCAGCGACCCTTGGAGATGCTGCCCACTCCCTGCTGTGGAGGTGGTGTATTAGTCTGGCACTGCTCCGGGGTCGTGGCATGGGGACCGGGGGCAGCAGAGGCTCTTCTCTCGTCCAGCCTGTCATCGGAGTCTTAGCTCACAGTGTTGACAGGCTCTGTCCCTGTGAGCAATGCCAGCATGAGAAGGGAAGAATAAAGATGCAGAAAAATCTCTGATGACATTCCAAGGAGAGAAGAGAAAAGCAGACTTTGTCTTTTTTTTAAAGTAGCTCTTCCTGGATTGAATTCTGGATCATTGGTTCATCTTTTTAATTGGTTCTCTTCTCCCACAAAGGGAATGGCGATCCTATGGACTTTGTTTTTGCTGTTTTGTTGTTGTTATTTTCTCATAAACCCAATGCAGAGGGATTTATTGTAAAATGTATATTTACCCAAGAGACAAGAGGAAAAGTATAACCTCATCAGGATTTCAGAAAATATGTATCATTAAATATCTTGTGCATAGAAGTGGTATCAGCGTCGAGGCAGGGAAGGGATAGAAGTAGGAATTCAGCAAACACCATGAGAGATGAGCCTGAAATTAGACTCGGGAGAGGAAGCTCTCTGATGTCTCCAGAATCCCTTGGACAATGACAGGAGACTGGTTGTAGAGCTTTGGGGGGGTGGGGGACCAAATTATCCTGAAGGAAAACGGGGACAGATTCATAGGGAGTTGTATTAGGTGTGACAGATATAGGCAAGTGGACTAACAGAGAACAGTTGAATACACTGAAAAATGACATAAAATATCATCCATCGCATCAGTCAGGGTTCAGTGCAAAGAATAAAACATCCCATGCTTTTAATTAAGGAGGAGACTAATACCTGAAATGTTATGCTTATAAATTATTAGAAGGAAAAAAAGAAATGGAATCTAAGATGGGCCTCCAGGAACGACTTTATAATTTCCTTTGGGGAGCTACCCCCTCTAACATGGCACGTGGTGCTATGAGTTCAAGAACACACCGCACGACTGTGATCTCAGGGTTATCTGTTTATACCAGAGCGGGTCTCTAATGAAGCTGCGGCTGTGGCTGACTTCCTCTCACCACCCAGGAATCTGCAGAATGGGCCCACAGCTGTGACCCCAAGATCAGAAAGCCAGAAGAAGCTGACACAACGGCTTCTCACCCCCCGGGCAGCTGGCGAGCAGGTCCCGGCTCACTGCTGCAGAGAGGAGCTTCCGTTTCCACGGCTGCTTGCCAGCAGAGAACACAAAACGGAACAGGACCCTTCTCTCACCTTGCTTTGTCTCTCAGATTTCACGGGGGCATTCAACTGGCAGACTTAGTTTGCCTCAAGAAGCTTAGACTCAAGGGAGTCTAAATATTGCCTTGTAGGCTTTCTAGCCTCTCCGACTAGAAAGAAGATAAGATGGAAGCTTGAGAAAGCTAAAGCTAACCTCCAATGTCCAGTATATGTGTGCTGTTTACTTATGTATGTGTGTTTATGTCATGTAGACATGGCATGCGTTCACATATTTGTACTGTGTGTGTGTGTGTGTAGTATGTAAGTTGTAACAAATAATAAAGTAGGCTTAAAGCTCTTAGGAAAATGACACCTATAGGAAGAAAATATATATTTATAGTAGCTTTACTTGTAGCTAAAGAAGATGTAAGAAAATGCCGCCTGTGTGGCTTAATAATGAGTGCATTTATATATAAAACATATGCTAATTTTTAAGAAAAGCTTAAAGTCAATAACCTCCACCTTCAATGGTTCTTTGACTCATTTAGTTATAGATTGTCTTTCCCTCGTTCTTATGTTGCCCTTACATCATAGGAATCGCGTCCTAATATAAAGTACTTGATCTTGACAAGACATCAGCTTGTCCTGGAGTTCGCTCTCTCCCTCGTGCAGCTACCTAAAGTGACTACAACCACAGTGAACTAATTTTTACCTAATTTCCTTCTCCTAGGGAACAAGACAAGGGAATGCAGTTTGACCTCAATAACACAAAATGAATTTGTATTAATGGCATACTAGAGAAAATCCATTAATGTCATTTCAGATGATAAAGAAAAATGTGTTGAGATTTTCAGATCATATTAAGATTTTCAATATAAAACAACTTTAATTTTCTTACCACTGAAATGAAATTAAAATGCAGTTCTTTTCTCATTTCTCTGGCTGGAAAAAAAGTGCAAAGGTTTGAGTTAACCACCCTCCTGAGCTGAATATACGCGAATGCAAGTGAAGCTTTTACGAAGCGAGGCAATCCATCCAGGAAACACAGACCCATCAAGGCTCTGCCTCAGCAGTACTTTTGAGCCTGGGGAAGCAGTTCATTGGAGAAGGAAGACTCATGCTTGAAAGTAAAGATTCCCAGATGGCTCAGATGAAAACAAATAAACACTCGTAAATACTAGTACATTTTTGTAAAATGAGGCAATAAAAGGATTAGGAGGGAATGCTTTGTGGTTGTTTCAACTGGGGGGGGGGATTTTTAATGGGCTTTTTCTACTCAATGGGTGATAAAGGCCATGTTCGGCTCCTTTCTCTTGCCTAAGAGAATGTTTCAAGCACCCTCTCCTCACAGGAGGGCAGACTCACAGCAGAAGGCTGTCAGAGCGAGACAGAGAAAAGCCATTCTGGGTTAATAGCTAATACATGGCAAGCATTTTCCACAGCACATCGGTTGGAGAAAATATACTTAGGGATGAAAAATGGATAAATAATTGCAAGCAAGTTCATAAATGGAGATTGAAGGTGATATCCTTGATGCAAGGAAGTGACCTCCCAGAACAGGTCAGTGTGGGGCTAGGAAATGCGGGGCACTGAGGCAGAAACTGGCTAGCTAGCTTTTTAAAACTCTTCCATGATATTGTGCTTTTCTAATTTTCCTAACCCTCTTGGATGTGACCAGTCACTGGCATGTGGAAAGAAGGGATGCATGCCATTTTCAGGCCTGGACCTCACTGTTCCCACCAGGACCTGCAGATTGCAATCAATTTTGCTCATTAGCTGGTCTGCCTCTAAAGAATCCAGTGAAGGGCTCTGAGGTTTCGTCATTACATGGAACCCGGCGGGGCCACCTGTTGGAAGGAGCCAGTTCCTTCACTGATTCAGTGGAGAAGACCACCTTTCCGCCTCATTCAATCTATATTGATTGGGACCTGGGCAAGAAAGACACTCTTGTTTGAAGCCACTGATATCTGTGGGTTGTTCGTCGCAACAATCAGCCTACCTCAACTAACAGTAAACCACAGAAGAGGAACAGGGACCATGCAAGAAGAGGTGTTCAGACGAGAAGGAATGGTAGCTTACCCAATAAGGATTTTTAAGGAGAAATTCTTTCATGGTGTTCACAATTACTAATGGCACAATTTGGTCACATTTATTCTAAAGTTTTCATTTGTTTTTTAGGTTTACTTAATCTCACTTTACTTGTATTCCCTAAAGTGTTTCAAGTGAAAGATCCTCTTCAGTTTTTATTAAATGATCAAATCATTCCACTGGAAGTGGAAATTCCCCAGGAGAGGTACTGATGCCTCAAGCAGCTAATATCCTTTGGATATACGGTGCATTACAATTCATGCTGTGATGCAATCAAAATCATTCATTCATTCAACAAACAAAAAGTGACCAACATGTGTACCAGGATATAGTGGTTGGGGGGTGGGAGAGAAGGAATTCCTGCTTCACACCCATTGTCAGGACCCCTGTTCACGTCAGTGCAGCATCTTTTTTTTTTATCCTCACCTGAGGACATTTTTCCATTTTTTATTCAGATAGAGTGGGAAGGAGAGAGAGGAAGAGAGAGAGAGAGAGAAACATCGATGTGAAAGGGACACATCCAGTGGTCGCCATCCACACGACCCAACCAGGGCCGGGGACAAACTGCAGCCAAGGTACATGCCCTTAGCGGGAACCGAACCCGGGTCTCTCTGGACCGCAGGCTGACACTCTAACCGCTGAGCCAAACCGGCCAGGGCAGTGCAGCATCTTGAATGGCTGCTTCTGAGTCCGTTACTGTAGCTTTGCTCACTTTACTCTGAGACATCCATGTCCTAGACACTTGGTGGTTTCGCAGAAAACAAAGAACATAAATTCTGAACGATAAGACTTCAGTGAGGAGCAAAGTAAAGGTTGGTGTAACCCCAGTATTCTTTTAATTTTCGCCTTTTCACATTATATCAGTTCCTCTAGATTAGTGCGCCTACTTGAGTGAAATGGCTCAGCTCCATTACCTGTGCCTCCTAGTTTTGGGGTATACAAACAGGATGTTTATTGGTCTTGAGTAAGAAGGCAAGTCAAAGGAAAACATCTATCATGAACAGTCTGTAAATATTTTCTTTCAAGTCCAAATGTGGGAACAACAATTGTGCTGAGACATTTTTGAATGGGAGTTGGAGCTTTTGTTGTTCGAAAGGAAGAATGAGTCATTTTCATACAAGTGACTGAGCAAAACAACAGGGATCTTGATATAGAATCACAAAATCAATTTTTACACAAGTCCACCCCCCCCAACAAAATTGCATAATTTCTCTAATCTAAAGCCAATATTAATTAGATTTCCCTTTGACTTCTACCAGTGTTCTCCTCCAATGTCTTTACTGGAAAGAAGCATTTCTTTATATATTGTAATGTTATATTCTTGCTTAGGGTCTTCCTCATTAAAATACGTTCTACGTTCTTTATGTAGATTACATTAAAAATGCAGTTTCTTGAAAAAATATACATATTGAACACTGTGTGCCAGGAGGTGTGCTGATGACCAAAATAAACAGTTATGGCTTTGGACTCTTAGAATTATGATATTTATCGAAGAATCACAGAAATTAAAATGACTACTTGGCTAAGTATAATGAAGGAGAAGCCCATGAGCAAATGAGATGGGGTGAGTGAGCTGAGTGAGAGCTTTCCTGGAGGACGTGATCACAGAGCTGAACTCTGCAGGAAGGGGCCCAGTGTCTTAACCAGCTGCTGGGTAGGGTACATCTAGGGGTATGGAGTAAGAAAAATTTTCACCATGTCTGCAGTTTCTGAGGTGGAAGGAAGCAAGGACTGTTGAAGAAATTAGAGGAAGGGAGACATGGTAGGTCACAGAGAGCTGGAGAGAGAAGGGTGGAGGCCCTGGAGAGGAAGGGACTTAGGAGATCATGCACTACCAAAGGATGGAGGCACAGGGCTTCTTTACCCCAATAAGAATGAAAAGCCATTTACATAATCAAAAAGAGATTTGAGGGTGGAGGGTCCACTCAAAATGATATAATTTGTCTTTGGCTTATTTTCTCAGTTCAAGCTACTACCTATTAGAAAATTAATTATAGTATTTTCTGTCATCACATACAGTGAAATACACTCAATTACCCAAATAGGAGCTACTTCAGACATAAAAACAGGGTCAATTTTACTCTCCACAGGAGCAAGAGTCTTCTCTTTTCAGGAACAACAGGATCTGAATTGAAGAATGAAGGTACAATTTGTATACACTGAAGCCTTTCCAAAAGTAAAGATAAATCAGACTATTCTAAAAGTATTAATTGCTTACTTGAAGGACCTTTGAGGTCTTTTCATTATCATGTGGGTAAGAACATTCAGCTTGATAGAAGACTGAGTGTTATGTCTAAGAAAACACATCGAGGGTGGTAATAGTACAGTCCCAGTGGATTGAAAGCTGTTGTTTCCATTAAATTATGTAAAATATATTAGAGAAGCTTACTGTTCGTGATGATCTATACCAATAGATCAAATTCTGTTGACACATTTGCAATAAAGAGATTTTATTGTGAGTTTTTATAAGAGCTTATTTGAGCCAAAACTCTAGAGTAAGGAGATTGACTAATGAATTACTTCTTGGTATTTCACAAAAAAAGAAAGGGGCTTTTATCAGTTGCCTACATGTCTGGACTAAAAATGTAAACATGGACTGCAAGGTCAGAATGGGCATGATTTTCACGCAGAAAAGAAAGTGGAAGGTTTCATTTCTTTGAGAGTTTCTGCCTTTGAAAATGACCCTTGGCAACCTAGCAAAACTAGTGTCTTCAATCTGATGCCTAATCTGAAACAAGGCAGGTGATAATGTGCTAATGCTCAGGAATGCAACAGAAAGGAGATTGGTCAAGAATCAAACAGAAGCTTTGGCCAGTGTTGCTCAGTGGTTAGTTAGAGCATCAGCCCACAAACCCAAGAGTTGCAGGTTTGATTCTTGGTCAAGGGCTTGTATCTGGGTTGCAGGTTTGATTCCTGGCCCCTGTCAGGGAGCATGTGGGAGGCAACAGATCGATGTGTCTCTCTCACATCAATGTTTCTCTCTCTCCCCCTCCCTCCCTTCTACTCTCTCCAAAAAATCAATATATACCCTCGGGGTTAGGGTTAACAACAACAAAAAGAACCAAAGGGAAGAGGTGATATGATTGGAGACAGTCTAGAATTGAATGTATGACCGAGAGATGACTGGTGTTTCTTAACTTATTTTTCGAACGTTGATTTCTGTGTCATGCATAGTTTTTTTTCTCTTCCTCTTGTTCTTTAATTTATATTTCTAGATTTTATTTTTCCTAGCATGCTGTTATTACATATGAAAATAAAGACATATTTTTCATGCAAGTGACTTTTCCAGACTCCTATCACTCCACCAAAAATAGAAATTTGATATTTGTGCTGCTTGAGAAGAGGGGTATATTCCATGTCACCCTTGGATAGGCTCTTAGTTTCCGGCCAGACTTCATCCCACGGACAAGGTTCCCTTCCTACATTCAAGGATTCAGATTTCTCTCTCTCTCTCTCTCCACCCCCCTCCCTTTCTCTTTAAGGTGCTGTCAGAAAAAAAATGCTGGTTCCCTTCTTATAAGTGCAGACACTTGGAATCTTAGCCTTTCTAAAATAAGGAAAATCTTAGAGGTCATCTCATCTAAGCTCCAGTTTTAAAAATTTTAGGAAAATAAAGTTTTAGTATATACTGTCTAATCAAAAGGCTTTGACACTTGAAGCCAGAAACTTGTTTGTGATCCATCCATTCATTGATTCATAGTCCACTGTCGGCCTGGCCTTTAGCCTATATAGTGCTTGGCAGTGAGGGTATTAAGGGAAGATACTAATAATCACTGTTTTCAAGAAGCCAAAAACGAAGGAATGAGAAAGATACCTTAGTCTGTGCGACCCTAGACAAATTATGTAAGCAGAGACTGCTTCCTTATCTTTTAACTGTCAATAACTGTCAGTAACAATAATAAAAACAATAATAATCTCCTGGGGTCACATTGAGGGAGAGGGAAAAACAAACAAGGGGGACGGGGGTCCTTTGCAATTCCCCTGTGTTTCTGAGACGGGATGGACTGCAGAGTAGACCTAAGAGGGTTGGTAAGACAAAGATGGTGGTCTCTGCCCTCCTTTCTGTAGCAAGTGGAGAAATGTTTATTAGTGCATATTGAGCATATGGCCTGTGGCTAAAGCTGGGGTTTCTCTAGTGCTGTGCTTCAGAAATTTATTTGGGGGGAAAACCATGAGTTTTGCTATAGAAAGAGTGGAGTTGAGTTTGAATCCTGATGGCACTCATTAGCTTTTTGACTTTGGGCAAGCTTGGACATTTCTTCAACTGCTTTCCCATCAGCAGAATGTGGTGTTAGAGCATCTGTATGCTTTGACGAGAAGAAAGAGAGATGTCACTTATTTATTTCTCCTGCCCTTGCCAGGGTTAATCTTTTATTTATCTGAAGTTAGTTGAGTGCTGTGATTTGAAAGAAGGCCTAAAATAGCATTTGATATTTCTCAAAATTCCACTAGTAATGGAGACTAAAAATGATACAAACATTGGAAAACTTGTTTCTTAGAAAGTAAATAAGCCTTCCATAAAGGCTTACGTTATGGCCCAAATTGATGCAAATAGTGAAAACATATGCTCCCCGCCCCAAATTTCCACATGGATGTTCAGAATAGTTTTATTCATAAACAGCCCCAAACTGGAAACAACCCAAATTTCTATCAACATGTGATGAATAAACTGTGGTATATCCATGCAATGGAATACTACTCAGATGATAAAAGAAATGAACTACTGAATGCATTTGCAACAACATGGATGAATCTCAAAAACAGTATGCAAAGTGGGAGAGCAAGACATATGATTCCATTTACAGGAACTTCAAGAACAACCCAAACTAATATCTGGAAATAGAAAGAGATGGTTTACTGAAGATGAGAATCAATTAGAAGGTGGCATGAGGCAGCTTTCTGGGGTGGTCTACATCTGGAGTGGGGTGGTGGTTACATGAATGTGTATAATATCAAAACTCTTTACATTTTACATGTAAGAGCTGTGTATTTTACTGTCTGTAAAGTAAAATAAAAATATGTTCCACCCGTTAAAGACCCATTCACCTTGGCGAGTCAAAGCAACTTGGCCAGAGAAAGAAGAGCGACACAGGAGGCATGGAGAGCGTTCCCTTCTCAGTGTGCATCAGTTTATTGCGAATTGCTTTAGAATTTGAGATATTTCTATTGAGGAAATCTTGGAGTTGGGAGTGGTGCCGAAACTTGGAAAACAAATACAGTATTTTCGATTTTATATGTGTATGGCTCTAAAGATTAGCCTAAACTATTTTTGGAGTGATGCATCTCATCTGAGATGGTGCATGTGGGCCAGGAGAATGAGCTTATTGGACCGCCAATGACGGGCGCATAATTGATAGAGGCCCCAGATGGTAAGCTCTAAAATTCATCACCAAGGGTGTGCTGAGGCCATGTCTCCCACAGGCTGCTCGAGCCAGTGACTGAGCACACCTGGGATACTCAGGTCGGTCTGTCCCTGGGACACGTGGGCTTCCTCTGACAGAAAACTTTGGCTTGAGGAACTTTCTCTGCGCCCTCCCATCTCCCATCGCCCAGGCCTTGCCAAACTTTGCCAGACTGTGCTGCAGAGCAAGACACACCTCTCCCACCCGCCTCCTTCCCTTCTCTCTCCTCTCTCTCCAGCGGGGCGGACCTACATCGAGGACTTACTGCCCGCCCTGTTTCTCCCTATTTTCTCTTACAGGCAGGTTCCTAATACCTTGTGACTGCTTCTTGAAGGATCCGACTAAACGTGCGTGTTGTGTGCGCATTTGGATGGGAGGAGGGAATGAGAATCACGCAGCATCTTCTCACCATACCCAACCCCTGGTATCTGCGGGGTACCCACCGGTCCACCGAGTCCCTAGGCTTCAGCAACCTTAAAAGTATTCTAAACACTCACTAGGCCCTTTCATCCGCCTCTTTACAATCGATCTGTAGTAGGGGCCACGGAGAAGCTGTAGTGAAAGAACATTTCTTCTGCTGTTTACACTCTAATTAAAGCACAACTTTCACCTGC
Organism: Molossus molossus; assembly: GCF_014108415.1. NCBI lineage: Eukaryota > Metazoa > Chordata > Mammalia > Chiroptera > Molossidae > Molossus > Molossus molossus. Next base: position 56,851,024 of record NW_023425345.1, on the reverse strand, counting down.
TTTGAATCTGGCCTAATTCCTTTCAGGCCTTACGTTAGCTTCTGAAGTTACACTGTGTGGTTTTCTTATGATCGAGTGCAGATCGAAACCTGGCTTATGTGTACCTCTCCGTTTTCTCCTTAATAGATCAGCTGATTAACAACCTCAACCCTTAAAAGAAAAAAATCAAAGTAAATATAAGAGCTTAGTGATTCCTGGGAATATATAATAGAGAAACCTGGGGATATTTTATGTTTGAAGCAAGAGGTTTGTCACTTGAAATTTGATTTAAAGAAGATACATGATTTCTCTGTGGGAATGAAATGAAAAAAGGCTCTTACCTTACAGGATAAAGTGTGAATCAGCTCAATATGATGCACAGAATATTAAAGGTAGGGCTGCTGAGGATTATTCATTAATAAGAGATTTTTAAAAATATGTTTATTTTTCCCATCTGTGAGAAGTTGCCTCCTGAGTCTGACAACTCGATTAAATCCACTCAGAAGGTTTGGGGCAGATTAGGGTTGATTGAGTCAGAGACCATGCTCTAAAACAAGAGTGCAAACTCCATTTTTAAGTAAGAATGATTTTTGCTTCAGTATAAAGGACTTTCTTTAAAAGGAGACCTGGATGTATGTAAAATATTTCTGAAAAGATACACTCAAAGCTATTAATAATATTGACTGTTTCTGGAGACTGGTACAGAGATTTGGGCTGGGTAAGAAATGTACACGTTGCATATTACACCTCTGTTTACTGTTTAAAAACAATTTAAACCATGTGAATATATTACTTTTTAATAAATAAAAATGTTCAAATAAAATCTAGGACACACAAGGGTCTAACTTTGGTGAATTTGGATAAAAGCTGTCCATTGGAAGAATAAGTGACTGGACATCATGCTAACCTTTAGGAGAAAGAGTATGATTATTGCAAGAGAAATCAAGACGAGGATTGTTCGGTTATGATATTATAGTTAAAAAGGCTTTTTATACAAATCATGGTTGTAATTCTATCACTGAGTCATTTGGTGTCTACTGGTGATTCATAATTTACTGGATATTCTGGTTAAAATGTCAACGTTGCTTAGAATGAAAATGCGGAGGTATCAAAAAAAGAAATGCAGTATTTGGGAGAAATCAGCAGACCATTACTCTGTGACCAAGCTCTGTTAATTGAGTATGATCTCATCATATTTTTTTTTTGTGTATGTGTGTGTGGAATCAGCCTAAGTATATGAGAGTGTGATTAATATCAGGCATTTGAAAGCTAATGCTATGTATTTCTGTTCATGACTCTATAACCACAGATTTTTAAAATTAACATGCAGCACACACAGTGAAAAGTTATAAAAGACACTTATGCTTTGAGAAGCAACTTTATTAAATGGGGTTCCCTCTTTGTTTTCTTTCACCAGGTTCCAGAAAATCTTTTTATTTTATAAATCTACAACTAATTTAATAAAAAAATCAACAAAAGGGTTTGAAAATTCAGCTGTGTTTGTTCTCTTTTGCTTTTCAATTTCCCACCAGGACTCAACTGTCAATGGACAGGATGCAATTCAGCCGGTTCTCTCAACCATCCCGGGGTAGACTTAGTGGGGAAGGCCCTGGATGTGGACTAGAAGATTGTGTTAGTGAACCTGCCACTCACCGACTTAGCAAATTTGCCCTGAAACTTTCTGTGCTTTGTTTTCTTACCCGTTCCTCTCTATTTTCAAGAGCATTTGTGGAATTAATGAGACGATCGAGTATCCAGAAAGTGTTTTAAGTTCTTAGGAAAAAAGGATGTTCCATGACGTGAGTAGAATGATAGCCCCTCGAAACATGCATCTGCCCAGAACCGGCAACTGAGACCTTATTTGCAAAAAGGGTCTTTTGCAGATATAATTAAGTTGTGGGCCCTCAATGCAATGACAAGTGGAGATGGAGGCAGAAACTGGAGTGATGCAGCCAGAAGCCAAGGAACACCAGGAGCCCCCAGAAGCTGTGAGAGGCCAGGAAGGATACTCTCCTAGAGCCCTCAGAGGGAGTGAAGCCCGGCTGACACCTCGACTTCGGTTCTGGCCTCCAGACCTGTGAGAGAAGGTGATGTCTCATTTTAAGCCATCCAGCTTGTGGTAATTTGTTATGGCAGACACCAGAAACTAATACCCTCTGATTCTGAGTTATCACTGTTCTCTGAGCTACAATAATATAATTAGTTATGTGAGAATTATTTGAAAAATTATAAAAGTGCTACTATAAAGGTGGCGTGCAGGTTCCCAAGTGTGGGAAGTTTTGCCTCCCCCTTGCCCCCGGAGACATTTGGCAATGTCCAGAGACATTTTTGATGTCACAGCTCAGGGAGGGGTACTACTGCTATACCTACTGGGTAGAGCCAGGGATGCTGCGGAACAGTCCACGATGCACAGAGCAGCCCATCCCCAAACAAAGAAGCATCCAGCCTACACTGTCAGCAGTGCTGAGGATGAGAAATCCTAAAGAATGAGAGTAAAATCCTAGCAATGTAAGAGTAAAACCTTGGCTGTGCTGTGGCTTTGTGAGCAACACCTTCCTACCCCAGACAACAAGCCTCTCAGACCTGCGGTTTTCTCATCTGTAAAACACAATGATACTAATACTTGCCAGAGTGGTATAAAGTCCCACTGAAAATGTCAGACAAAGAACTTTATACTTTAAGAGTTATTTAACAGTAACGAGGAGGTTATTATTATTATTATTAGTGTCCCTATATTTCTTTAGTCCAGACAAAAACAAACCTTTGATATTTTAATTAATATAGCGAGGAAGTCCACAATGAGTGGATTCATTGAGCCACAGAGGAATCACATTTCTATGTTTATGGTTATTATCTATCTCAACTAAGATAGTTCTCAGAATTTCATGTCTATTGCCGTTTAATGATGTTTTTCAGTGGCAAGGATACTCTGGAAATACTCATAAAGTTTCTCTGGGGAGCTTATGGTTTATGTCAGATGAATAACAAAACCAAGCCAAATCGAGGGTTGAACGCAATGTAATGCCATGCGTGCAATAAAAGCAGACTGCTATGTAGTCTGTAGAGTCCTTTTTGGTATATATTTTTTTCTAATGATTATTAAAACAGCCTTGTGAAGCCAGTTGGACAAGCGTTATCTTCATTTCACTTATGAGAAAACTGAGGACTGGAGGAGCAATGTGCTTAGTAAATGGCAGGCCTATGATGAGAACTTAGACTTTCTCAGCCATTTTCCACTACGGGGTGTCTGGGAACACCAGCCCATTAGAATAGGGTGACAATAATGACCACTGAAGTACGTCAGGAAAAGTAAACATTTACATGCGATTGAAAGGCAAGAACTTTGATAGACATTTCTAGGAAGAAAGTTTTAGTCATTAGACAGAACATAAGAATGAAACTACTATAGAAGCAGGCTGGGAAATTTTCTATGATGCTCAATCCTGGATCTTTATCAAAGAACTTTTATTGAATTCCTAAAGTATAATGGAAGGTGTCCTAGGCACTGTGGGGGAGCACAGGAAAAAGAAATAGACAATCTCTTATTCAGAGGGTTATAGACTAAGAAAAAAATAAATTATTTAAATAATTTATACCAAAGGGTAATGTGGTGTAGAGAAGAAATACATTTAAGGGAATGTTTTTCAAAAATATAATTCATTTAACACTAGTACCTTGAGAAAGTTCTTTAAAAAGTAAGGGATTTCCCCTGATTTTTTAGTTTAACAAGTTTGGAATAACTATATTTCCCTTGATTCTAAGATGAAGTGGTGTGTGTGTGTGTTTTCTATTTTGACATTTCTGAATTCAAGATATATCTTACTAATGCCATCAGCTGAATAGCAGGTGTGATGTATCTGTCTTTGCCTACACATGGGTGAACTTAGTTTTCATTCCTGGTACCATAACTGGAAAATGTCAATCTCTGCCCTAGCCAGTGTAGCTCAGTGGTTAAGCATCAACCCATGGACCAGGAGGTTGCCAGTTTGATTCCTGGTCGGGGCATTGATCCCCAGTGGGGGGTGTGCAGGAGGCAGCCAATCGATGTGTCTCTTTCATCGATGTTTCTATCTCTCTCTCCCTCTCTCTTCCTTTCTCTCTAAAAAAAACAATAAAAATTTATTTTAAAAAAAAGAAAGAAAGAAATGTCAACCTCTGGACACTTGAGTCAATTTACAGACCATGTGAGTCCTTGACAAGTCTCTGAAAAAATTTTCACATTTTCTGATCAAAAAAGTGGCAAAATCAAAACTTCCAGAATAAGTGGAGGTGGCTTAGAAGAATATTCTAGAGACAATACGGAAACACCCTTAAGAAATGTTGCATCGTCAATGCTCTGGATGGCACAGAGGAAAATACTGCATGGGAAAAACCATAGTGAAACTCAGTTGAAAAGTGATTCAGAAGAGACAGACTCTGAATGTGAGGAACTTTTGTTAATGCTGTACGCAATGACCTTTACTTATATTTTACTTTTTATATATGCATGTGGATTATATATGATTAAATCTACCTATAAATCTACAAGAGCTCATCAGTAAGTACTTAAAAATCAGAAGTAATTCAGAAAACATTGTGTCATATTTAATTGGCATCATTAGTTCCCATTCAATGGTACCTAAAATGGTATATATCAATATGAGATAGCATTTTAGATTCAATGGAATATTTCTCTTGTGGCACATGTAGAAGGACATATACATCTACCTATTAGCATATAGATTGTAATAATTAGCATATTATAGAGTCTAGGAAGCTTTATAATAAAGAAAGTGGGTTTACCTTCATATATATTTTATAATAATCCTTTTCCTATGAAATTTATGTCTTGGATTGCTTGATTTTGTCTTTTTTTATACCAGTTCATAATACAGCATTGATAAAAACATACAACATTGCCATATCTTAACTTTTAAAACTGCAATTTTGAGATACATATTTCTTTCTTTAAATAAGAAGGATTATTTTAGTACCTCTAAAGGCAGGTACTACAATCAGTCAAAACTACCTGTTCCCTCAACTTATTATGGGTCAGGCTTATAATAAACTAGGGGTTTTATTTTTTTACTATTTTATTTTATTTTTAAATTAATTTATTTTTGTTACAGATGTTTCTCCCCCCCCCCCCCCGTCCCCACCTTTGTTGTCCATGTCCATTGTTCATACATACATGCATATAAATTCTGTGGTTTATCTCTCCCTCTCCACCCCCTCTTCTGGGGATTGTCAGTCGGTACCCCATTTACACGTCTCTGGGACTACCTCGTTCCTCAGACTATTATGTTCATTATATTCCACAAATAAGTGAGATCATATGATACTTGTCTTTCTCTGTTTGGCTTGTTTCGCTTAGGATGACACTTTCCAGGTCCTCCATGTTGTCTCAAAGGATAAGACAGCTTTCTTTCTTACAGCTGCATAGTACTCCATTGTGTATATGTACCACAGCTTTTTTATCCATTCGTCTACTGATGGATATTTGGGCTGTTTCCAGATCTTAGCTATTGTAAATAGTGCTGCTACCAACATGGGGGTACATATATTCTTTCTGATTGGTTTTTCAGGCTTCTTAAGGTATATTCCTGGAAGTAGAATCACTGGGTCAAATGGAAGTTCAATTTTTAATTTTTTGAGGTAACACCATATTGTTTTCCATAGTGGCTGCACTAGTCTGCATTCCCACCAGCAGTGTACTAGAGTCCCTTTTTCTCCAAACCCACGCCAACACTTGTTGTTTGATGATGTATTGATGGTGACCATTCTGACAGGTGTGAGGTGATACCTCATTGTTGTTTTAATTTGCATCTCTCTGATGATTAGTGATGTTGAGCATTTCTTCATATGTCTCTTAGCCATTTGTATGTCTTGTTTGGAGAGATGTCTGTTTAGTTCATCAGCCAATTTTTTAATTGGGTTCTTTGTCTTCCTTTTGTTGAGTTGTATGAGCACTCTTTATATATTGGAAATTAATCCCTTATCTGATATATCATTGGCAATTATGTTCTCCCATACAGTGGGTTGCTTTTCCATTTTGATGATTGTATCTTTTGCTGTGCAGAAGCTTTTGAGCTTGATGTAGTCCCATGTGTTCATTTTCTCCATTGTTTCTGTTGCCTTAGGTGATGTATCAGTGAAAATTCTGCTGCGTATGATGTCTGAAATTTTGTTGCCTACATTTTCTTCTAGGATTTTAATGGGTTCATGAGTCACATTAAAGTCTTTTATCCATTTTGAGATTATTCTTGTGTATGGTGTAAGTTGATGGTCTAGTTTCTTTTTTTTTTTTGCATGTAGCTGTCCAATTTTCCCAACACCATTTATTAAAGAGGCTGTCTTTACTCCACTGTATGCTCTTGCCACCTTTGTCAAATATTAATTGAGCATATTGACTTGGGTCCATTTCTGTGTTCTCTGTTCCGTTCCACTGGTCTATATGCCTGTTCTTGTGCCAGTACCAGGCTGTTTTGATTACAGTGGCTTTGTAGTATAACCTGAAATCTGGTAATGCGATCCCTCCAACTTTGTTCTTCTTTTTCAAGATTGCTGTGGCTAATCGAGGTCTTTTTTGGTTCCATATGAACTTTTGAAGTCTTTGTTCTAGTTCTGTGAAGTATGTCATTGGTATTTTGATGGGGATTGCATTGAATCTATAGATTGCTTTGGGTAGTATAGACATTTCAATGATGTTCATTCTTCCAATCCATGAACAAGGTATGTGCTTCCACATTTTTATTTCTTTCTCTATTTCTTTTTTCAATGACCTGTAGTTTTCTGCAAATAGGTCCTTTATTTCTTTGGTTAAGTTTATTCCTAGGTATCTTAATTTTTTTGCCACAATGGTAAATGGGTTTTTTTTTTTTTTTTTTAGTTTCTTTTTCTGTGAATTCATCCTTGGTATATAGGAATGCTATCAATTTCTTGATGTTAATTTTGTATCCTCCTACTTTTCCAAATTCATTTATTAAGTCTGGTAAATTTTTTATGAAGTCTTTGGGGTTTTCTATGTATAGTATCATGTCATCTGCAAATAATGACAGTTTCACTTCCTCCTTTCCAATTTGGATCCCTTTTATTTTTTCTTCCTGTCTGATTGCTGTGGCTAAGACTTCCAGTACTATGTTAAATAAGAGCGGCAAAAGTGGGTATCCTTATCTTGTTCCTGTTCTTAAGGGAAATGCTCTTAATTTTTACCCACTGAGTATAATGTTGGCTGTAGGTCTTTCATATATGGCCTTTATTATGTCGAGATATGATCCCTCTATTCCCAGATTGCTGAGTGTTTTTATCAGAAATGGGTGCTGGGTTTTGTTGAATGCTTTTTCAGCATCTATTGATATGATCATATGATTTTTATCTTTCATTTTATGTGGTGTATCACATTTATTGATTTGCAAATATTGTGCCAGCCTTGCATTCCTGGGATGAGTCCCACTTGGTCATGGTGAATAATTTTTTGATGTATTGCTGAATTTGATTTGGTAGTATTTTGTTCAGGATTTTGGCATCTATGTTCATCAGGGATATTGGCCTGTAGTTTTCTTTCTTTGTAGTGTCTTTTTCTGGTTTTGGAATTAGAATTATGCTGGCCTCATAAAATGATTTTGGATGTCTTGCTTCTACTTGAATTTTTTGAAATAGTTTGTGGAGAATGGGTATTAGTTCTTCTTTGAATGTTTGCTAAAATTCCCCTGTGAAGCTGTCTGGGCCTGGGCTTTTGTTTGCTGGAAGAGTCTTGATTACATCTTCAACTTCTTTTGCTGTTATTGGTCTGTTCAAGTTTTCTATCTCTTCCCGGTTCAGTTTTGGGAAACTGTGTGTTTGTGGAAATTTGTCCATTTTGCTTAGATTGTCAAATTTGTTGCTGTATAATTGTTTATAATATTTTTCTTCACAATCCTTTGTATTCCTGTGTTGTCAGTTATTATTTCCCCTCTTTCATTTCTGATTTTGTTTATTTGGGTTCTCTCTCTTTTTTGCTTGGTGAGTCTAGCTAAGGGTCCATCAATCTTGTTTATCAGCTCTTTGTTTCATTGATCCTTTGAATTGTTTTTTTTGGTCTCTATGTCATTTATTTCTGCTCTGATCTTTACTATTTCCTTCCTTCTACTTGCTCTGGGGTTTTCTTTTTGTTTGCTTTTTAGTTATTTGAGTTGTGAAGTTAGATAGTCTATTAGAGATTTTTCTTGCTTCTTGATGTAGGCCTGTAGTGCTATGAACTTCCCTCTCAGAACTACTTTTGCTGCATCCCATAGATTTTGTGTTGTTGTGTGTTCATTTTCATTGGTTTCCAGGAAGTTTTTAATTTCTTCCTTCATCTCCAGGGTAACCCATTCATTGTTCAATGATATGCTATTTAGCCTCCATGTTTTTAAATGTCTTTGCATGTTCTTGTTGCAATTGATTTCTAGTTTCATGCCATTGTGATCTGAGAGGATGCTTGACATGATTTCAAACTGCTTTATTTTATTTTATTTTATTTTATTTTATTTTATTTTATTTTATTTTATTTTATTTTATTTTATTTTATTTTATTTTATTTTATTTTTTATCCTCACCCAAGGACATTTTTTCATTTTTTCTTCAGATAGAGTGGGAGGGAGAGAGAGAGAAAAACATCGACGTGAAAGGGACACATCGAGTGGCTGCCACCTGCACAACCCAACCAGGGCCAGGGACAAACTGCAACCGAGGTACGTTCCCCTAGTGGGAACCAAACTCAGGTCTCTCTGGACCATAGGCCAACGCTCTAACCCCGCTGAGCTGAACCGGCCATGGCGATTTCAATCTTCTTGAACTTGTAGAGACTTACTTTGTGCCCTAACATGTGGTCTATCCTTGAGAATGTCCCATGTGCACTTGAGAAGAATGTGAATTCTGCAGTTTTGGGGTGTAATTCTCTGTAGATATCTATGAAATCCATTTAATCTAGCGCTTCATTTAGAGTATGTGTTTCCCTGTTAATTTTTTGTCTAGAAAATCTATCCAGTGATGTTGGCAGGGTATTGAAGTTCCCTGCTATGATTGTATTGGTGTCGATTTCTCCTTGAAGTCCTCCAAAAGATTTTTAATATATGTTGGTGCTCCTATATTGGGTGTATATATGTTTACCAAGGTTATATCTTCCTGTTGGGTAGATCCTTTCAATATTATGTAGTGGCCTTCTTTATCTCTAGTTGTGGCCTTCCTTTTGAAATCTACTTTATCAGATATGAGTATTGCTACCCCAGCTTTTGTTTGCTTTCTGTTTGCTTGAAAGATTTTTTCATTCCTTCACTTTCAACCTATGGGAGTCTTTTGTTGTGAGGTGGGTCTCTTGTAAACAACATATATGTGAGTCATGCTTTCTTATCCAGTCAGCTACTCTGTGTCTTTTTATTGGAGCATTCAAAACCATTCACATTTAAGGTGATAATTGATATGTACTTATTGTCATTTTTGTTTAGTGTGGTTCTATTTTTCTTCCTATTCTTCTACTAATTACAGCAGTACTTTTAGCATATCTTGCAGTGCTGATTTGGTATTAGTATATTCACTTAGCCTTTTGTTGTTTTTTTTTTTTGGTCTGGAAAGCTCTTTATTTGACCTTCTATTTTGAATGACAGCCTTGCTGGATAGAGTAGTCTTGGATTCAGATCCATGTTTTGCATGACCTTGATTACTTCATGCCACTCCCTTCTGGCCTGTAGTGTTTCTGTTGAGAAGTCAGTTGAGAACCTTATGGGGTTTCCTTTGTAGGTAATCTGTTGCTTATCTCTTGTTGCCGTTAGAATTCTCTCTTTGTCATTAATTTTTCGCATTTTAATTACTATGTGTCTTGGTGTGGGCTTATTTGGGTTCTTCTTACTTGGGGCTCTCTGTGCTTCTTGAATTTGAATGCTTTCTTCCTTCACCAAGTTAGGAAAGTTTTCTGTCACTATTTCTTTAAATATATTCTTTAACCCTTGCCCATTTTTTTCCTCTTCAGGGACTCCTATGATGCGAATGTTATTACGTTTCCAGTTGTCCCACAGTTCTTTTAAGCTGTCTTCCTGTTTTTAAATTGTTTTTTTTTTTTCCTTTTGGTTTTCTGATTGGTTGTTTTTTTCTACCCTGTCTTCTAATTCACTGATCCAATCCTCAGCATCCTCTACTCTGCTGGGTAGTCCATCTAATGTGTTCTTAATTTCTGCTATGTCATTCTTCATTTCCACTTGGTTGGTTTTCAATGTTTCTATATCTTTACTCATGGTGCTGATGTCCTTACTCATGCTGTTGAGCTTCCTCAAGACCATAGCTCTGAACTCTACCTCTGATAATTTGCTTAGCTGCATTTCATTGATCTAATCTTGGATAGAGTTCTCTTGTTCTTTCATTTGGGATTTGTTTCTTTGTTTCACCATTTTGGCTATCTCAGTGGGTTTTGGAGCCTGCCAATTTTTTCCTGTGGGTGTTGGTGTTCTGCTGTTTGTGGCTCCCTCTCCTGGGTTTGGATGAGCCAGCGAGGACCCACGTTAAACACCACTATCAAGTCTTACTTTCCTGGGTAGATTTGGAAGCCCAGGAAAGGTTCAGTTATCCTCTTGCTTTTTCCTGGTGGGTAGTAGTTTCAGTTACTCTGTGCCTTGGAATGTAGCCCTGGTGTTCTGCCTAAGAGGATTTCCAGAGGGTGGGATAGATGCTGGTTATTAATAAGCCTCAATTTGCATTTCTTTGCCCCACCTGGGGAAGGCTGAATCTCTGAGGGTGTGAGGGGGCTGCTGCTTTTTCCCACAGCTCGGGGAAGGAGCACACTGGCCACTGTCCTTTGTGGCCACAACTCAGCAAAAACTCTGAGTGCCCTCCAAATCCCAGGTGTCCCCTCAGAGTTCCAGCCCAGTCTGCCCTCCCTTAGCTGTAGCCCACAGGTGAGTGGCTGTGGCTATTTTAGCGCTCTGTCCTGGCTCTCTGCCCTGTGGAGCGAGCTTGGTCTTTATTCTCCAAGGGCGCTGCTCACAGCTAAGACTGCTGCTGTCCGTGGGCTCCCAGCCCACCACCCTCTCGCGCCTCCACAGATCCTGTCAGTGTCCCTTGTCATATGGTCCTGTCCTGTTGCTTTTCTGTTGCTTTTTTCTAAGGATTTGTCTTTATTTTAGTTGTAATTCCCGTTTGGTCCTGGGAGATAGTCTGTATCGCTTCTATTCTCTCGGCCTCCATTTTCACATCCTCTATGCCTATCTTGTGCGCAGCTGGGTGGCACAGGCCTTTTTGGTGCCCCCACACCCTGTAGGTCCGCGAGTAACTGGATTGCACAGACCGTTTGGGCACCGGACTCTATGCCTATGTTATGGGCTGCTGGTTCATACAGGCCTCTCTGGTGCTTCAGCACCCCACAGGTCCATCTGGTAATTGGATGACACCATCCCTGCTGTGTTGCACAGGCCTCTCTGGTGCCCCTGCACCCTGCAGGTCCCGTGGGCGGGCAGCTGGATTGCACGTCTCTCTCGGGCTCTGGCTTCCGACTGCACTTGTGAGCTGATAGACCCCACAGGCCTCTGTGGAGTCTCAGGCCCCGCAGCTGGCAGCTGGGAAGTGCTGCTGCCCTGTGGGGCTCAATTCCTCCTCAGCTTTTGCTGTAGTTTTTGGGGATGGGTTTCAGCTGCTGGTCTGTGCTTCTATTGCCTGGGGATGGATGTCTGCTCCCCAGCCTCTGTTGCTTGGGGTATATCTGGACTCTGATTGGGCTGCTACTAGGGGGGATGGTGCTGGGCTCCAGGCTGTCCGTGGTTTCCACGACCAGTACCTTGAGAGCTCCACTACTGTGCATAGGTCTGTGTTGACACAGAATGTCCACTGGTCAGATGGTGCCAGATGCACTAGTGGGCTCAGGTTGCTGGGCCCTAGCCGCTCCCACTGCCTCCTCCCAGGGAAGACCCGGGATCTTCCAAAATGGTGGGACCTCCCCGCGAAGCAGGGAGAAGCTCCCTGAAGGGCCGTTTACCATGGTAGGTGGCTGCTCCGTCCACAGCACAGGAACCTTCTGCTCCACGTCTCTGCACTGCAGGAGTCTGGTTGTCCACCTTCGTGTTCACTCACACTGTCTCACACACTTGCTCATTCTCTCACACACTCACCCTCCCTCCGGTCCTGCCCACTGCCATCTTTGGTCAAATTTGTTCTAAACTAGGGGTTTTAAATAAATTCTTTGGAAGTATCTTAATTAGAGTATTAGTACTTGGCTGAAATAAAGAACATACATGTTAGAGTAGCAATAGCCCTTGTGGTGGTTAATTTTATGTATCAGCTTGACTGGGCCATGGGATACCCAGATATTTGGTTAAACATTATTCTGCCTGTATATCTATGAGAGTGTTTTTGAAGCCGATTAACATTTGGATCAGTAAACTGAGTAAAACAGATGATCCTCCCTATATATGTGTGAACTGATCCAATCCCTGGAAGGACTGAATAGAAGGACAAGGCTGACCTTCCCATAGTAACAGGGAGCACTTCCTGCCTGACTGCTGGAGCTGGAACATCAGTCTTTTCCTGACTTTGGACTCGAACTAAAACACTGGCTCTTCTTGGGTCATGAGCCTCCCAGGTCTCCAGCTAGCCAACTGTAGATCTTGGGACTTCTCCATAATCGTGTGAGCTAATTCTTTATCATCTTTCTCTGTCTCTCTCTCTCTCTCTCCCTACCCCCTCTCTCATCTATGAAGAGGAGATATATATGTGTACACACACACACACACACACACACACACACACACACACACAGAGACACATAAACACATCCTATTGATTTATCTGAAGAACACTGACTAATATAGCACCTAACCTTGGTAATTGCTTTTAGACTAGTTTTTAAAAAATAATTTTTTCTTTATTGTTATTAGAGAAAGAGAGGAAGGGAGAGGGAGAGATAAAGATAAAAACATTGATGAGAAATAACATCGATTGGCCGCCTCCTGCATGCCCCTCCTCCCCCCTGGGGATCAGGCCCACAACCTCTTGGTGCCACACTGGCCAGGCAGCTTTTAGACTCTTGCTACTCAAAGTGTAGCCCTGGAGCAGCAGCATTGACACCATTTGGGAGCTTATTAGAAATACAGAATGGCAGGCCTTCAGGCTCCAGCTCAGACCTACAGAATCAGAATCTACATTTTGACAAGATCTCCAGGTGATTTGCATGCACGTTAAATTTGAGAAGCACTTCTTTAGAGTGTTTTGAAGTCTTTGCCTATAATTTCTGTTAGTGAAGAGGAGTATAAAATACCTTTAATTATTTGACAGTAATACTTCAGGAGAGACATAATAGGGAGATCATAACAAAGGACTCTTAAAATTTTGCATAACATTTCGTGAATAATTTTGCAATAACAAGAAGAAAAAAAATTAACTTGGAAATTTGTATTCCAGATTTATTAGTTTCCAAATGGTGATGTACTACAATTGACATCTGCTTATTCTTACGCTTTAATGAGATTTCTGAAATTTATTTTACAAATGAACTTTATGGATGTCAACATAAACACCTCCAAACATTTTAACATTTATTTAGAGTGCATTTTATAACTGGCCTATGATAAACTGTGGCTAATAGTTAATGACAATGTAATAATAATATCTTGAATTTTTAATGGTAGCAATAACATTTTTATAGCACTTTATAATTTTCAAAGTAGGTTTACATACATCAGTAGCTCATGAGATTCTTTCAACAAGCTTGTGAAATAGCTAGAAGGTGTTTCTTTTGAAATACTTTTGCAATTATTACTTTGCTTGTATTTTTACCATCTTCAAGTCAGAAAAGTCTATTTAAATTCAAATTTAATAAAAATGTATTGTCACTGGTTCAACAATTTTAGTATTTTCAATTAGTTTTAGTTCTACTGTCCAACCAAGACTAGGTTGTTGGTTTGTTGTTGTTGTTGACTGGATTTTGCTTGGCTTCATATTTTATGTGGTAATGAAGTCAGGAGCTATTGCTTCTTTTCAGCCCCCTTGCCTACTTTCTGTGTGCAGTTAGGAAATAAACATGTGTGATTCTTTTGACAGTCTCTGCTTTATGTTTCTGAGAAAGTAATTCTACTTAGTAATCATCATCCAAAAGTGGCCAGCTATAGAGCAGTGATGAAGTTGTTATTGTGTCTGCATATCTAGGATAAGATTTAATTGTAAGAGAAAATGATATCCTATCACACTGAAATTTTATCATGCCCCAGGGACATTTTGGCATTGGAGGTTAGCCAAGAGATGTCAAGGGAGCAGCTGATCCAGCTGAGACTGGTTCTTAATTCTAGAGATTTGGGTTGCTGGTGCCCTTGGAAATGTTGAGGACTAGAAAGTCCTTGTCTTTTTGTTTAGATAAGACAGTCTTTTACTTTGAATTTAGGAAATAAATGACCAGTTTAGCATATTGTGTTATAATAACTGGTATTTGGAAGAACTTAGTGATATAAGAAATGAGGAAATTACTTTTGGGTAGTTATTCTACTTCACAGATACATGTATGTCATTTTAAAAATACATCAATGTGTTATGAGACAAGATGATTTCGGGGGAGTAGGAGTCTCACTGCTATAAGATAAAACCTTTAAATATTATTATTATTATAAATCACGTGAGCAACATCTGGTTGTTTTTTAGGGATTTGAAATTCTCTAGTGGATTTTTTAAGTAATTGATCAGCGTAGGATTGGGTCAACAATTAGGCTGATTACTCAAAATTTATATTTCTGTGTAAAATGAGTTAACTGTTCACAAGGGTATGATGGTATGAAAAGACTTTGTTTTTAAGAATGCAAAGCCATAAAAGCAAAGGACAGGAAGATGAGGAGTGGTGATGCAGAAACATAGACTCATTCCATGCATAATCAAACATGAACTCTTTGAAAGAGAACATAAAATTGCTAATTATTGCTAGTTAATGTTAACATTTCAACTTTTCAACATTTACCATTACAATCACTTCACTTCTATCATAACCTGTCCAATCTCTCTCCCTATAGGTTTCTTCCTTCCTGCTTTCAAACAAGTAGGCTTTGCTTTATCTTGATACAAGAGAATAAAACAGAAAAAACTTCCAGCTTGGCCCTTCTGTTCCCCAGAGGCACCACTTTTTGTTGCTCAGTTCGTTTCAAAATTCTCCACACCTAAGGACACTGCTGAACTATTTCTTCTTAAACTATTTCATGCAAGTAAAAGCACCCAACACATAATTGGCACTTACATATTTGCATTTTTTTCTTTGTATAAAAACCCAAGGCTTTATTTTCAGATTCTTCGTCTCTGACTTCTCCATGACATTTAATATTGCTGACTTCCATCTGGTTGAATTTCTCTCTTTAGGTTTTTCATGTTTTTCTGTCTTTTCAGATTTCTGTACTCCACTGACATTCATTTCCACTTCCAAGTCAGCATAACACTACTACCTTTTTTCTTTCTTTTTTTTTTTTACCATACTTTCTTTGATTTCTTTGATGACTCATCTTTTTCAGTTCACTCTTTACCCTTAATGAGCTCATCCATGAGGATATATCCTCTAAGAAGTGAAAGACTTCCAACTCTGTGTAGTTACTTCTAACCTCTTAACTATGCTCTATTTATTGTTTAAATTTCCAGTCATCCATTAGACATTTCCATGTGGACGTCTTACTGTTAGCTCAAAACCAAAATTTCTCAAACTGAATTAATTATCTTTTATTCTAAATCAACTACATTTACTTAATTCCCACTTCATGGCATCAGTATCATTCTCATCACTCAGACTTAAAACTTTGTTTTATGCTTAACTTTTATTTTTTCTTTTACTATTTTATTTTTTGGTTTATTAAGAAGCTTAATCAGTCTCTAGGTTGAGTAAAGTTTTTCTTAGAAAATGGCTCTAGTTGACATTTCATCATTTCTATTCCCCAAAACCAATGTTAATACCTTTTTCCAGGTCTTTCTTAGATCACAATGGCACTCACTTACTGAATAGGAAACACATTTCAATTTTATAAACCTGTGCATAGCAGAATATCCTACCAGAGTTTACCCTTTCTAAAAACTCCATCTCAAGAGAGGTGACAAAATTTTGCCTTGGAATCATAAAAAATATCATCAGCCTTCATCTTCCTCTAAAGATACAAGTGTTTACTCTTCAATAGCAAGGTAAAATTATCTTTGATTCACAGAGTGTTATCATCCTCAGAAGAGTAACAACTTTGTGTTTGGAGAATATAAGATAAGAAACTACCTGACACCCTGGGGATAGAATCTAAAGTGGTTTCCGGGTGGCCAATGCTGAACCAATCCAGACCCCAAAATGTTGAAAGCTCAGAGCGACAGCCTTGGGAGCTCAAGTGAGGGCACCCTTGCACTTAGCACTAAGTGACAAGACTCCTACTTCCTTTGGTGGCCTGAGCTTGGATTTGGAATATTGTCATTATTTCAGGAATAGATTGCCACTGACCCTTGGATTTGTGGAGCCCAGCTTCAAAGGGGTCAACCACACAGCATCAAGAAGCAATGCAAGAGTCTCTAGTGTTCTTCCCGATTCAATGTGCAACCTGGGCTGTGTGAACACTAGAGGTTTGGGTTGATGGAGGGAGGGTTCCAAAGAAGAAGCTACAGGACTGCCTACTAATAAATAAATCAGAGGCTCAAGATATTATTTCAAAAAATGAAAGGGATTCCATTGTATTTGCATTCTGAGTTTTTAGGGCATTTTATACCTGTTACTTGTGCAAGCACACTATATTTATAGGGTAACATAACACAGGCTTGCTCAGGATAGTCTCAGTTTACATCTGTTATCCTGGTGTAATTTTGAATAATTTTCTCTTTCACCCTCATATGTGTCATAATTTGTTACCCTCTCTGTAAACATCAATTCTGGGGTCTTGGGTTCAGGAGGGGCCTCTTATCTCACAAAAAATCTAGATCTTGGGAGTTTGGTCCTCAGACGAAAACAAAACAAAACAAAAACCCCTGCATATTTTGAATCTACTTGAACAACAGGGATCTTCTTAACTAACAAGCTTTCCAACAAGGAACAGGAGGCTGCCTCACATGTCCATTTTTTATGCAAAGCAGAGAAGAGAAGGAGGACACAGGTTTCCAGCTTCCTCTATGCCCCATCTGCTACCCCCTGGATGTGCAAACTCTGCTCTGGTGTGTTTATTCCACAATAACTAGAACTGCAGGATAGTTCTCTAATGAAGGAGCAGCCAGGATAATCCACTAGCAAGACATAACTCAATGAATTTCAGTCTCTGACCAACTGGATTTGCTTCTCTCTCCTTTGGGTTCATGTAAGAATGTTGCCTTTAGCTCTTTTTCTCATAGAAGAAAAACTTGCATGGACATACCCCAAAATACATTGTGTGTCTTTTTCAGGCTATAGTTCCCTAATTGGTATTCTTGTTCCCCATATACCTCTCTTGTAATACATCTTATTCTTGGTCACTGCAAACAAAGAAATGTATTTGGTTAAACTTTCAAGGCCCTTCACTATCTGTACTCAGCTTATGACTATAATTTTACCTATTTTGTTCTTTCAGGCCCAGATCAAGGATTATTTCCTCTATAACAATACAATGTCAAATTTAAGAGGCCATGAATGATCTTAGGATCTGTTGAAAATTAAGAGCCTGATTCACAGGTCTGGGTTGAGGCCTGAGATTCTGCATTTGGAACCAGCTTCTAGCTGATGCATTTGTTGCTGGTCTTTGGGCCACATTTTGAGTAACAGGAGTCTGTAAGGTGTTATTAAATGTTCCAGCTCAGTTTAACCCCATTTCTTCAGAACATCTGGATTAAGGGTTGCAAACTGTGGTTATTAATGACAGACTACTCATTTGAAGCATATATTCTCTAGTATTACCCTTTAAATGTTTCATTCTCATGTGCTATCATCTCAGGTAGATCAGAAATCTCATTTAGTGTGAGAATGGTTCTTTGTAACTTTTGTAATTTCTCAGAGTGGGGTTACTCTGCCTTGCACATAGTAGGTCCACACTAAATATGCTGATTGATTAATTATTCTTAAGAGAGTCCTTCTTACTATTCTATCACACAAAAACTCCTGAGATACATTTAAATTTAATTTGGCAAGAAACAAATGCTTTAAAAAAAATTATAAAATACCTTGAAGTGAGGAAATTGGAGCCATCTGAAGAAAATGCTCTATTTGAATTATTGAATTACAATGTCAAAGCAAGAAGTAAAGGTCTTTGCTATGTAAATGACAGTATAAATCTGAAGTTATTATGAACCCCATTAGGGAAAAATATGTATTACTGTGTTATTGCTTTGAATATATGTGTTATGAAAAAATTCACAAATCACAAAATTATAGGTTGTAATCCAGACAGTTATTTCCAAACTTATTTTTTAAAATTGATTTCTTGGATATAAATATAATAAACTTCTATGGATAGAATACATCATCACAGTGTATTCCTTTTAAAGAATTTTGAATAATTTCAAAGCTTGGTCTATAGAAAGAAAAAAAAAGTGCTATAAACTCTCTTCTTTTCAGAACTTCGAAACAGAGTTGGAAACCTCCCACAGACATCAGGATGTACCAGCCTGTAAAAAGGCTAGTGCCAATTTTAGGGAAAAAAAAAAAAAGTAATAAAATGGTCATAAATCCTGCCTACAGACTCTGGATCTCAGTTTTCAAATGACTATATTGGTTGAGTCATCTCTTAAAATTCTCAAAGGAAGTCAGATGCTTCTGAGTAAATTTAATGGATATATATGTTTCAAAATTTGTGCTTGCCAAGGGTTTGCACTTCAAGGGAACTTGACTTCCTCAATCACTTTAAGCTTTTCTTCATGAAAATCTCATTACTTCTTAAAGATCTGAGTTCAGGAAATTAATTGGAAAGACATATTTTCTTAGCATCTATACATCATTCTCTATGAGATTTTTGCTCAGATTTGCTACAAATTAAAATTAATGAAATATTTGGGGGGGGGGGGCATGTGTTCATTCAATTTATATTTCCCACTCATACCCTCATTGGTAGCATCGGTAAGAAAAAAATGGTTCTTATCTAGATGTTTCTAGACATATTGGTGCAATTTTCTTGTAAACAATATAATCATCTATCTTAACCAGGGTGAATAGCGTTGTTCTAACTGGACATCGTGTACCACTAAAGGTGGAAGACAAATAAACTTTGATTCTCAGGTAGGTTAATAATAATCTGAATTAACACAGAACAAACAGAATAAGAAGTAGTAAGTGTTGCCCTTTTAGTTAAGACTCCTGACCAAACTGGGAATGAAACTGGCTTTGTAAGTGCTTATGACTTCCCCAAGTTTATACATTACTAGACAATTCTCAGTGGTCTGCAAAATATCAAGGAGACAGACATTAGCATTTCACATCTGCTCTCCTCTGACAGTTACAACAGGAGCTGAGCTATGACTCCGCATTCTGTGTCACGTGATTGAGTCCCTCTCCTTCCCTTCTGGATCTGGGATTGCGGATTGCAGACTGTGACTCTGAACAGGTGTCTCTGCCGAACAGCGACACGGGGAGAGAAATGTCGGGGGTTTCAAAATAAAGAATCTCGGTTTGTCATAAACAGAGTTGGGCTCCTTATTAAGCTAATAAGGACATTTTAAGAAACAGAAAACATTTGCAATCAAATCAAAGCTTATGTGTACACACAGACCTTCTCTCATACTCGTGCTTTTGACATTATTTAGGTGCCAATAAGGAAGTGCTGAAATAGTGGATTCTAATGAAACATAAATCAGAAATATGACAGCTCATTGTCATCAGATTTGTAAACTTAACCTCACATATAATATAGTATTAGGAACTAAGAGATTTAAAGCTTTTTGTTGTTGTTGTTCAGTAAATCATATTAACAGTGTGGATTCAAATACCTTTATATCTATCTATTATATCTATATCGATCTATATGAAATAAAATGTAATGTGTAGCTTGAGTACTTTTGGATTGCATGCAGTACCAAATAGCTTTGAATTAGGTGAAGTTAAGGGGAAAAAGCTGTCTTTATGCTATTTTTAACTAGTATTTTGCCTGAGGGCTGTATCCTCTATTTGTCTATTATCTGCATTATTTGTAATACCTTGACTTTCTATAGAATATCCAACAGTTATGGTTAAGGGGCATTCTGTGGGTGGAATAAGAAAATCCATAAGCTAGTCTATACTAGTGTTTTAGTTCCTAAAGGCACTTAGCCAAAAATATTAGAAGAAACCAAGAACCCACAGATGGAAACTAATAATATTCCTCCCCGAACTGGCCCTAGTCAATCCCTTGGTATGAGAAAAAGGGAACCAAATACTGTTAACCAAATACTGGAAATCAAAATCTTTTTTTCTCCCCACCGCCTGTCACTGAGCTTGATGGAATAAAACCAAGTAAAATTTCACTGATATCCACCTACCCCCAAATACTACAAAAATTCAGGACTGTCCCTTACTCTCCTGCTCCATGTAACTTCCAGTTTAGGACTTGGAACATTGAATGCATAGACATAAACAGAATTCCCTTTAGGGGAGATAAACTTGACAAAGAACTATTGATTTGAGGAACAAAACTCTCATGTTTCTGAACTTTTCACATATTCAGTTGGACCCTCTACAAGGCTGAATAACTGAGGTTACCTTTCCAATTATTACTTAGTTTGTACTTGCTGAAAGTCCCTTGAGAATGTGGCTTTGTATCCACTGATGAGAACAACTGAATGTGTAATTCTTCTCTGTATATATTGAGCTACTCATATTGAAGTTCCCTTACCTGATTCTTTCAGTAAGGAAGGGAGAACGTTCTCTTGGTGTCTCTACCTAGCAAGCACATCTTGAATTTTGATTTACGCTGTCAATGTGTGTCAAGAGTGATGAACTTGTTCTAATTTTATCTTTTCTCTATATCCTCTGGCATGTTGGGAAAAAAATCACTCTCTGTTCTATTTTATTATCATGCCAGTTAGTTCTCCCATTTTTGCTTATTTTCCCCAAAAGATGAGAGATTTGTGCAAGTAAGAGCTAACCAAGTACTGGAAATCAAAATTTTTTTTTCTCCCCACCACCTAGAAAATCAGGATTGGTCTAATGAAAATGGGGCGGTTGCCTTGAAAAAATTGAATATACCTGGCATATTTAATGTTGTTGGTTATTTATGAGAATGTGGTGTCTACTGGGAAATTCCAAGTCATACCGCTTAAAGCAGGTGCCAGCGTCCTCTTATTTCATGATCCAGGTGTGACTCAGTGATAGGGATCGTTTATTGCAGGGGTTGTTAGAGGAAACTTCATTGTGGGTCAGTGGGATCAGCTTTCATGTAAACTTAGTATAAGGAAGGTCATTGTTATGGGTAAAATATTCATGAAAACAGCAGGTAAAGGTGATTTTATAATAGAAAACATATATTAATAATCCGGATAGATCATGGTTTCAAGAGTTATGTGTACTCCACATTTTCTAGAGGTTTATAATTCTACCATCACAGTTCTTATACAGAAAACTATAAATCTGCTATTCAGCGGAATACCTCTGAGGAGCTCACAACTGCTTACGGCTCTCACACCCGTCCTTTTAGTTCTTGCTGCCGTTCTCTCTAGACCAACAGCAATGGTGGTCACGAGGCCTCTGGAAGGGAAATTGATTCTGAGCCCTGATGCGCCCGGAAGTGCAGGACTTGCAGCTGGCCAGTCTTGCTCATTTTCTTCTAGGCAACCAAGGCTATAAATGGGGGAGCGGGAACGGCCTGGAAATCAGTTTGCAGAATATTAGAAAGGTCACCATGGTACAGAGCAGTATGCCACACTACTTAGAATATGCTACAATGTGTGGCCACATCGCTCATGCAGTAACTGTGACACAGAGGGGAACACGTCACCAATATCCTGTGAATGGTTTTTAGAACAGACTAAAACCTATTTTCAGGATTCTCATTTTAAGCTCTTATATCGTGCCTCTGTGTCACTTACTTTGCAGAAATGTTATTAATCCATTTTTTTAAAAAATATTTTTTCTTTATTGATTTGAGAGAGAGAGATAGAGGAAACATCGATGAGAGAGAACATTGATTGGCCGCCTCCTGCATGCTCCCCACTGGGGATCAGACCCACATCCTGGGCATGTGCCCTGACTGGGAATCGAACTGGCGACCTCTTGGTGCATGGGTCGATGCTCAATCAGTGAGCCACACCAGCTGGGCTATTAATCATTTTTAATTAAACTTTTTACTTAAAAAAATTAAAACTACAGGGAACATACAAGTCTATTACAATTCACTTATATACACCTTTCTTTAACATTTGTCCCATTTGCATCCCCTGTCTTCATGTATATGTATACGGACACACATTCTTATTCTTACATAAGATACAGACACATTTTTATTCTTATGTAAGCATTTATTATTTTTATAGCCATTTCAGTGTAAGTTCAGCTGAAATCTCCTAAGAAAAGGGACATTTTTCTTATGTAACCTCATTGCTACTTTCAAAATCAGGTGCTAATCTATTTTTAAGAGTCCTTCTGATTTGAAATTTTAGCTTTTTATTATATTTTTTTTCTATGGAGGTCAACTCCATTGTGAAAGTATGCCAGATGTCTGTCACGATTTTTCCAAATGAAGGCCACCTGGCTACTCATAGTAACTCCCCCAATTATTCTTACATGTCCTTTCATTTCATCATCCTTATCTACTTTTGTTTCTTTTTACATTTTCCCCTCACGACTGATATTTTTTAAAGGCCACTTACTGCTGTTCTCTGTTCACCAAGCAACTTAATTACATTTCTTGAAGCTGCATTGCTTAAGTATGTATGTCTAGGAAAAGAAATCTAGGTTGACATTTTGCAGTTTGGTGGTGACTATTATTTCCTCCAGCTTTGGTAGAAGGAGACTTCTTTCAAACTTTAAGACCTTTCTGGAGTAACTAGTTCAGTAGCCGCTGTAGTAATGAATATTGTCGCTATTTGAAAAAGCACAGGCAAACACAGGCTGGTTGATGACTCTTGCAAGCCTTTTCTCTTGTCGGCAATCCACCACCTGATGTTTTGGCTGGCAACTCCCAGCTCTTTGAGGGTCTTCTCCCCGGAGCTCTGGTATGTTAAAGCAGACAAATGGCATTGAGGGCACAAAAGTCCAAAGAAAATGCACTTTAACAGTCTATGTCAGAACTTTTCCAAAGCAATTGCCAAGTAGAGGCAGGGTCTCATACTATGAAAAAAAAAAAAAAAAAGGAGAGAGAGAGAGAGAGAGAGAGCATATCCCCCAAAGATACTTCCTCAAGGATGCAGGTTAGTAGCTTGAAATCAATTCAAGCAGCTAAAAGGATGAAAGATTTCATGGCCGAGGTGTGTGATTTTGAGTGCTCTGCTTGGGGGTTTTCTTTGGCTGCATGACTAGAGGCAAAGATTAGCGACACAGTGTTTGCTTTCAGTGATCTCTGCTTCTGTGCTTTGCCCTGGACGGAAGCCCAGGCTGTGGGAACCAGGCGTTCTTTAACATCGGTAGGTTAAGACGGACAAGTTACATAGCTATATTCACACCAAGGCTCCAAGAAGAACAGTATTTGCCTTTTTAGAATGACCAGGTTTTTCTTTCTTCTTAAAGCAACTACAGGGTAAAGATTTGGGAAGGTAATTCGGCTCGTGTAGCCAGAGAAGACAAACTTTTATTTATTTATTTATTTATTTATTTAATCCTTACCCGAGGACATTTTTTTCCCATATTTTGTTCAGATAGAGTAGGAGGGAGAGAGAGAGAGAGAAACATCGACGTGAAGGGACACATCGAGTGGCTGCCACCCTCATGACCCAACCAGGGCCGGGGACAAACTGCAACCAAGGTACGCGCCCTTAGTGGGAACCGAACCCGGGTCTCTGTGGACTGCAGGCTGACGCTCTAACCGCTGAGCCAAACCGGCCAGGACAAGACAAACTTTTTATCAGCTCTTTTCTTATGCCCTGGATCTGGGGGTTGGGTTTGAGGAAAAAAGGGATCATCTTTTTTTTCCCTTAAGTTTTTCTACAGTCGAGTCCAGTAAAGGAATGCTTTATAATCACATTCATAACAACAGTGCCCCTAGCTTTTTGTTCTAATGCTGATGGTCTTTCTGACCAACTAAGTTGGAGTAGCTGGAAAAGTACATCTCACATACAATCCTTCCCTAGACCTGGCCAGTTTGGCTCAGCGGTTAGAGCGTCAGCCTGCGGTCTGGAGAGACCCGGGTTCGGTTCCCGCTAAGGGCACGTACTTCGGTTGCAGTTTGTCCCCGGCCCTGGTTGGTTGGTCATGCGGGTGGCAGCCACTCGATGTGTCCCTTCACATCGATGTTTCTCTCTCTCTCTCTCCCTCCCACTCTATCTGTACAAAAAATGGAAAAATATCCTCGGGTGAGGATAAAAACAAAAAACAAAAAGAAAAACAATCCTTCCCTAACTTTTTTTACTTTAGGGAATTGGGTACAAGTATTTTATATTTATAAGCTTGAGGGAGCCACAACACTTTGGTTTTATTTTGGAATAGGTTCCTTTTGAAAATGAAACGTAAAACAAATCTCAAGGTTCTTAATACTTAATCCAGGGCCTGGCACATCATGGGACAGTGGTTCTCTGTGACCTCTGGTCCTGCAGCCTGAGCACTACCTGGAAACTTGTTAGAAATGATTGCTAGAACCACACTAGCAGGCACTTCACAGATGTGTGCTGGAGATCGTGCTGATTTCTCAATTCTAAAGGAGCATGGCACCATTAATACCATGTTGCAAGGCAGTGGTTCCTAATCTCCAGTGCACATCAGAATAATCAGGAAGACTTGTTAAAATACAGAATGCTGGCCCCCACCCCCAGAGTTTCTGATTCAGTAGATCTGGGGTGGGAGTGAGAATTTGCATTTCTTTTTTTTTTTTTTTTTTTTTATCCTCACCCGAGGATATTTTTCCATTTTTTGTACAGATAGAGTGGGAGGGAGAGAGAGGAAGGGAGAGAGAGAGAGAAACATCGACATGAAGGGACACATCGAGTGGCTGCCACCCACACGACCGACCAGGGCCGGGGACAAACTGCAACCGAAGTACGCGCCCTTAGCGGGAACCGAACCCGGGTCTCTCCGGACCGCAGGCGGACGCTCTAACCGCTGAGCCAAACTGGCCAGGGCGAGAATTTGCATTTCTAACAAGTTTCCAGGGAATGCTGATATTGCTGCTCTGGGACTCTGCTGTGAGAACTCCTGGTCTAAAGTGGTGTGATTCTTAATCCTGGCTCAACACGAGCATCACCTGCAGTTTCTTTAAACTATAGAAAGGACTAGACCATACTCCCAGACCAGCTAAGTCAGATTCTCTGCAGGTGAATGGGCATGGTAGCCTTTACAATTTCCCAGGTGATTCGTATGAGCAGCCGGGTTTAAAGTCCACTCCAAGTCATCCCAAAAGACGTGGTCCTCAATACTGGGTGCCTGTTAGAATCACCTGGCAGACTGTTAAAAAAAAAAAAAAAAAAAGCCTAGATGCCAGTTCTGGGGGTTCCAATAAAACTGGTTTGAGGTGCAAAAATGTAGATTTTTGAGAGCTCCCCAAGTGATTCCAATATGTAGCAAAGTTAAGAAGCACTACCCTAAAGATACTCTCCAGCAGTAAGAATTTCATGATTTTAGCATAATCCTGTGCAAAGGACACAGCATTCAAGGGGGAAAAAACCCCAAAACATTTCTATAGAGAACGGCTGATTTATTGTACAGTCATTGCATGGTTCCCGAATTTATACTGAACTGATTTCGTTAGCCACACAAGTTGGCATATTTACAGTAAATTAGCGAACTTTTTAATTGAAGACTTATCCCACATGTCCATAAAATCCACTTACTTTCAAACAAACTCACTTTTGTTTGGGCCACATCCAAGACCAAACAAATCAGAATCTCTGTAGAAAACTAGATATATCCAAAAGGAGTATGAATAATTTTATCATCCTTTCAATTTACTCACATATTTTCTTGCAAGTTAATGTTTATCGCCATTACAGTAAAATATAGTGTAGTGGAAATATGGACAAAGAAAGGACTCTGGCCCTGTCACTGTACTAGAGCTTTACTTGTCTGGTTTGGTTGATGGGTTATAACTTCCTATAGCATTAAGGACATGGTACAAAGGGAGAGCACGGCCACATAGAACTGACACTCAGCGGCCAGAAGCCCCTCATGCCAGTGGTCTGTTGATTCAGGGAAGCATCAATAAAGCCTTAGAGGTCCCTACCCTAGCCTGTGAGGCAGACCCCCTTCTGGAGGGAGGAGAGTAAGAGGTCAAGTGATGTTTCTTAGAGTAACCAAATGCTCATGAATATTTACAAGATACTCATTCATATTATTTATACCTGTGTTACTTATAATAAAGCATATCCTCCCTCCCTTAGTGCCACAATAGCCGCCAAACAGCCGTGTGATATTGAGAAAGCTGCTTAACATTTCCATGTCTTAGATTTCTCATATGTCATGTAATATGAATCTTGCAGGGTTGCTTTAAGGAATAGATGCGGTAACATTGTCTTAATCTTTTTGAGCTGCTATATAACAGAATACCAGAGACTGGGTGGCTTAAACAACACACATCTATTTGTTATAGTTCTGGATGCTGGAAAGTCTAAGATCAAAGCACTGCAGACTTGGTGTCTGGTGAGGACAAGCGTTCTGGTTCTTCTCACTATGTCCTTACAGGGAGAAAGGGGTGAGGATGCTCTCCTTTACAAGGGCACTCAATCCCATTTTTGAAGGCTCTACCCTCATGACCTAATCACCTTCCAAAGGCTCCACCTTCAAAAAGCATCACATTGGAAATTAAGTTTCAACATATAAATTTTGAATTTAGGGTGGTGGTGGTGGTGTGTGTGTGTGGGAAGGGGGCACAGACATTCAGTCTATACCAAATATGCAAAGCATTTAAGCCTGTATGTTATACATACTAAGAATTCAAAAATAGTAATCCTCTCATTTTTCTCTGCTCTAATATTATTACTAGCTTCCCTTATGTTACTCTCTCCTTTGTCTTTGATCATCATCACAATCATCAACAACCCAAAACATCTTCTCTCTTCCTCTCCCTCTCTGGCTCTCTCCCTCTCTCCCTCAAAACCCCCATTCATTGAGCTGCAACATCTTGGCCAATGTGCTAGGCACTTGGGGTTACAGGGATAATAAGCTATAGTCCCTGCCCTTAGCACACCCAGTCTAGTGAGCAAGCAGACAAATGTACATGTAAATATTATACCTAAAGTATAAAAAGTGAAGACACTAGAGTTAGAATGTAGCATCTTTGCTCTGTGCAGGGCTCATAAAAATATGTAAGTCCAGCCCTGGCTGGTTTGGCTCAGTGATTAGAGTGTTGGCCTGCGGATCAGAGTCTTGGGTTCGATTCTGGTCAAGGGCATGTACCTTGGTTGCAGTTTGGTCCCTGGCTCTCGTCAGGGTCATGCGGGGAGGCAACCAATGGATGTGTCTCTCTCACATTGATGTTTCTCTCTCTCACCCCCCCCACTCTGTCTGAAAAGAAATGGAAAAATATCCTTGGGTGAGGATTTAAAACAATTAAAAATAGATATATATGATATAAGATAGATGATAATATGTGGCTACTGCCCACAAGATGTTGATACTCCAGGTAGATTCATTCCTACTGCGAATACATCTTGCCAACCCAATAGAGTGCCATGCACATTTATGCAGTGTCTATTACCCCATGCAAGAGTGATTATGGAGTCAGTTTGGTTGATCTAGACAAAATCACTGGGCAAGTCCCCTACTGCCTCCTCCCCAGGCCTTGGGTTTGAATGGGTACCACAAACAGGCTAAGTATATAAATAAAGCAGTGAAAAGTGATGGTTACAATAGCAAAATAAATCGATTGGATCATTATTTCTGTTACTCGAAATAAATACATGGTGTCATTAAACCATGTAAATTTATAAACACATTCTGTTTGGGCTGTATGTTGGGAATAGCAAAAATCTGAGCCTTATTTGCAACAGCAGTGAGAGAACTGCCAATTGAAAGATGCTTTTCAGCTAGGGATTAAAAAGGGCCAAATTAGATGCTTTTTTTCTGCTAGATTCTTGCTATTCTCAGTAGCAGCTCCCATTCATAGCTTTAGAGGGAAGGAGGGTGTCTGCGGCGGGAAGGTGATGTTTCAGATGATTCTGGACCAGAGGTTGGGATTTACCTTCAAGCCTGTCGGCTAGGGCTGGGAGGGAAGAGAAAAGGAGATGCTTCTTTGGTTGAGAGAGGAAGGGAAAAAAAAGGTTTTCCAAGATATTCCACAGCTATATCTTCCTGCCACCACCTTCCCTCCAAACCCCTGCATCTCTGCTTAGAGTCTGACATAAAACGGGGAGTGAATCCCATTTGTCTCTGTGTGCTTTCAATGAAAAAAAGTCTGTGCACAAGGACGGAAACGAGAGTGGCTGGAAATAGGTGTATGACTTGTTGAGCATACAAATCACCCCCCCCCCCCCCCCAGTCTTCAAGGGAGGGGGAAATCCCTCCTACTCTCGCCTTGCAGCTTGTGTTCTGCCTTCGGGAGAGGTGGCCGAGGCTGGCCTCCACGTAGGAAACTTTTATCCCAGGGCCCGCTTGGTCCAGTGCGCTCGGAAACCTGGGGCGTCCTGCGTGCTCCTCTCTCCCGCAAGGGCCCCACACCCCGCGACGCGTGTGTCTCTTTAAATTCCAGCTGCGCGGTTGGGAAACAGCGCCACTCGCCGCCCAAGCCGGCTGGCGGCTGGAGCGAGCTCGCGCTCCCGCTCCCGGCTGCGCGCCGCGGAGGGCTCGCTCGGGCCGCGGGCTGCTCGGCGGCGGCGCGGGGCGGGGAGGCGCAGCCCGGCCGAGGAGGGCGGTCAGAGCGAGCCGGGCCGGGAGAGGCGCCGCGCCCGGTCCCGCGCCCGGTCCCGCGCCGGCGGCCTCCGCAGTTTCCTTCAGGTTGCCCAGGATGTGCCTGGGTTGTGGGATTTTCTCCCCGCCCTCCACCTCTTTAAGACGATTTCCATAGTAACCCGATCAAGTGGCTCAGCATCGCAAACCTGAGGATTTCGGCGGCCCGCGGCTTGACCTCAGTCAGGTAAGGCTGCGATCTCGTTCTCTTCCACTGCAAACCGCTGCGCTCCTTCCAAACTTCCTTTTGTGGAAAATCGCCCAGCCCAACGCAATCCGGGGTATTTGCAACAGCATGTTCCTTCCCAGGTGCCTGCCACGGGTCCCTGCCCTGCGGGTCCCCCAGGACCTATGATCACATTATTTGAAAAATGTTGGATGCCCCCCCTCCCTTTTTGATTTTCCCATCTCTGCGCTCTTCTTGGCTTTTGATCCCGAGACTAGTGATGGGGGCGCGGGGAGAAGTCGGGGGCAAGGGTTGGTGGCGAGCGCGGTCCAGGGAGTGGCGGGCTCGGATGGACGGGCTGCGGTGGATTACTTTGGACATCTCGGCGTTGCCTGCGGGGGGCTGGGGTACCCGGGAGGGCGGTCGGCGGCAGGGCGGCGGAGCCCGGGAGCCCCACGTCTCCAGACGAGCGAGCGAGGGACGCAGGCTTGGGGGTGATGGAGCGCTCGGCTGGGTGGCTGGCGAGCGTCCATACATCATAGCTTTCCTGCCTACTCCCCCGCCCCTCTTCGGGTTTCGCTCTTTCTCTTTCCTTGTTCTTATTTCTTTCTCCCTTTCCTCACCACCAGCTCCATTCTGTTTCCTCTCTTCCCTCTTTTTCCTCCCCTCGTTCCCCTTTTTCCTTTCTCTCTTAAAAGAAAGGAGAATCGTTTGTAACCCCTTCGTTCTGCCAACGTGGGAAACGCTGTGAAACCTGCAGCTTGGCCGCCTCAAACTGGTCGCTTTCAGACTCTGTCCTCATCCATCAACATATTTGTTTCCCGAGTCTATTGATCTCCCTGGATTCTGCAGAAATGCATTCTAAGCTGGGCGTCTGTGTGTCAGAACCCCAGTTCTGCAGCTTGCCTAGCGCTCCGAGTGTGACATGTATTGTAAGGGCTGCATGTTTTAAATGCCGATCAGCCATGGGGATAAAGAAAAATCTATCTTTTCACATACCTACTCTAATTCTAGAGAAAGTTCTCTTTTAAATGATTGATGTACTTTTTGACATTTAATTTTAGTGGACTTGGGAGACAGTCATTTTCCCCTCCAGTTTATGAGGAACATGCAACTTCTTACCCTAATTATTCCTTCTTTGAACCTCATTCAGCTTTGCAATTCCCAGTCACTGGAATAAGTAGATCATAATTAAGGTTCAGAGACTTGCAACCCAAAGTCCAAGCTGGACAAAGTGGCGACCTCTGGGAGAAGGTGCTGAGGGAGAACCATAGGGGCCAGACAGAGCTCACCAAAGAAGAGAAAAGGCAGAGCAACTCTTGTGTGAAATACATAACTGGATTCAGACTTTAGTACTGAAGACACAAAAATGCAACAAAACCAGACTTTTGTTTTGGTTCTGAGCCTGTGTGTAATTATACTAGGTAGGTGTAAGTTAATACTTATTTAAAAACCGAGCCTCTCTAGTACAGAACCCATTCTGCCTTGCTTATGCTGAGACGCTTCCTCAGTGTGGTTTTATTTCTCTTTGAAACATAAGATGTCTGTATCATGTGAAAACAAAGGGAAAAGATTGAGGATGACTTCTAGTTAACCAGAAAGAGGATTTGTATGGATTTTTTTGTTTGTTTCTGAAAAGATCTAGTTATACGCTCAAGTTTTCTTGAGGTCAAAATATTTCATGGGTGAAAACAATAGTAATCAATGATTTTTCTCCACTCTCTGTCAGTGGTGTACACAGCGTAAATAGAATAAGATCTCAGTTTTAGAGAGCTCCTATTGCCTCCTTTCCTTTGTCTGCATATTTGTTTTTCAGTTCAACTATTAATATAGAATAAAGAATCTTGGAGCAGAGATGAATCAGGAAGAGAAACTACTGATATGATGAAAAATAGACCCAAACCAAGAAAAGATAGTTATTGCCATGCCATTCTACACTGTTGTATTTGTTTTTAGCCAATTAAGAAGCTGTAGGTTTTAAATGTATTTTCACCTTCTTAGTGCTGCACCTAATTCTTTCTATACTGGAGGTCATATTTATCCAGTTCACATGAATATTTACAAAAGACTTAAAATTCCCTTGCCAGTAAAATCCAAAAAGCATGTTTTTCTTCCAACATTTTCTTCTTCCTTCTAGTGAACAGTGATAGTAGTAATGGCCCTACATTTCTGTTATTACCTGACTTCTGATTTTGGTGTTTCCTTGTTGTGTGGGTTTCTCCTGACACGTTTACAAGATGCTCTTGGCAGGCTGCATGGGACTTGAATACACAATTGATTGTAGATGCAGTAAAATGTTCATTTTTCTTGTTCTTGGTTTAAGAGATGTCATGCCCTCCTGGACATTTAATATTTTGGTGTGACTGTTCATTTTGTGTGTGTGTGTATGTGAAAATTTAACGTAAAGTCTATTCTGACTAAGCCTTCTATGATTTGAGGTTAAAAGGTGTATTAGTGACAAGCCGTAAATTAATTTCTTATTTATGGTACATTGATCTTGAAACTGTTTTTTCCCCCTTGTTATGGCATCTGTATATGGATCATTTCATGAAAGACTGGTAATGATGAGTTATCTGTTTTATAACAGGAAAAAATAATTCCTCAAGTTTACTTACCACAAACCCTATTTTCATACAGAGGGAGTAACAAGTATTTCTGATATGATATTTTAATATATGGTATTGCTGAGCACTGCTTTTTGCCAGGAATTTATTTTGTAAATTCTGAAATTGGTCTAAGATAAGACATCTCTCTCAAGTTGTCTGGAGGGCTTGAGTGACTCATCCTTGTAACCCATGGCAACAGGAAATGGTTGTCTTGGGTGCAAGCTCAAGTGTGGACACGGATCCACAGTCTGCGATCATTCAGGGACTGGATATGAAAGCATGCTGGCTCTTTTGTATAGACTGATGTTAACTTTTTGACTTTTGTCAGAACAGGGAATCCCAGGCCTAGTTTTGCAATTCCCCTTGGCTCCTCATTTACTTGAGAGTTATAAAATTCTTAGAAAACACTTAAGTTTAATGTTCCTTTTTTTAACTAGAAAATAATTCATAGAGAAGTGTGCATGTGCCG
Organism: Molossus molossus; assembly: GCF_014108415.1. NCBI lineage: Eukaryota > Metazoa > Chordata > Mammalia > Chiroptera > Molossidae > Molossus > Molossus molossus. Next base: position 56,818,946 of record NW_023425345.1, on the reverse strand, counting down.
CTGACTTTGTGTATAGCTGGGATAAATAGGGTGATGATATTACCAAATCAAACACAAGAGACTGTGTCAACTTTGGAAATCTTGGAAGTCAGGGAGCAGTGTATGGAAGGAGGAGTCAAGAGGCCAAGGTCATGTTCCTACTTTTACTGCATCACAGAGTTATTCTTGCGGTGATCTTCTTGTTACAGATGTCACTTAGCTTTGTTTTCTCCAGAAGAAAAATGGACATAATAACCTTTTTATGTTTTGAATTATCAAAAAAAATGAATATATGACATAATCACATGTGAACACAGGTTTACATAGGTAGCAGTGGTGGATACCAAAACACACACACACACACACACACACGCACACACACACATCTAGAGGCAACAGTCTTCTGAATAGAGAAAGGAAATATTTCCTCCTACCACTGACAGATGGATAATGATGCTGATTATTTCCTTCCATTCATGAGAAGGCGAACATATCACTTTCTGTATTCTATGGGTATGGGCATAGGTGCTCAATGACTAATCACATAACATAATAAGTAGAACTGAATAATCCCAGCAGGTATCACACTTTTACTTCACTTGAATGAAAGTGAGGAATAAATTTCCTCGGCCTCCTTTTTTGTTGTTGTTGTTGTTAATCCTCACTCAAGGATATTTTTTCCACTGATTTTTAGAGAGAGTAGAAGGGAGGGACTAGGTTGAAGAGGGGAGAAAGAGAGAGAGAGAAACATTGATGTGAGACACACTGATTGGTTGCCTCTTGCACATGCCAGGATCGACCAAAGCCAGTGATTGAACCTGCAATCCAGCTATGTGCACTTGACCAGGAATTGAACCCATGACCCTTTGGTGCATGGGCTGATGCTCTAATCATTGAGCACACCAGCCAGGGCCCTACCTTTTTAAAAATCACTTAAGTCATATTCCTCCCCTTACCCCATTCTGTAAGGGAAAGTAATCATTTCTGCAAGGTAAGTGAACCACAGGGTAGGAAATAATCCCCAGGGCGATCCTTCTATTCGGACTTCATTTTTTTCTCCCAAGTCTGAATGTCAACAATAATATCTGCTATGAGCCTCTGGTAGTCATATTTCCATAGCTCATCATGCTTCTCTGTCCCAGATAAAGTCTCAGGACAAGCACTACAGTAGTATAGATTCCGAACTTAATACATCATTTAAGTTGGTTATGCAACTCAATGGCCATGCAAAAAAAAAAAAAGAGGAAAGCTCCAGGTATTTAAAATTATATGTATTTACTATTCTCTTGTTTTAAAACAATTTTATAGTTTTCAGAGAAAATAAGCCCGATCCCTGTAAGGATGTAAAAGCAGCTTATTTGTATAATTAGATTTTACAAGGTTTGCACAAAGATACTTTTTGTTAATCTATGCAACTATTTCATAAGAGGGATAGCAGCAGTTGGGACAATTGCTGGTTGTGCTTGTTTGGGTAAATTCAAGATCTGAAAACACTACCAGTGACAAAGTCAGTTTTCTTGAGAATAGAAGGGGAAATAACTATTTTTTTTTTAAAATCCTCACCCAAGGATATTTATTGACTTGAGAGAGAGAAGAAGAGGTGTGGGGGAGAGAAACATTGATTTGAGAGAGAAATGTTGAGGTTGCCTCCTGCCACCTGTACATGTTCCACCCAGGGAATCAAACCCGATACCTAGGTATGTGCCCTGACCAGGAATTGAACCCACAACCCACAATCTTTTTGGTGTATAGGACAATGCTCCAACCAACTGAGCCACCCAGCTAGGGCAGAAGGGGAAGTCAGTGTTTTCACGAGAAGTGATTTGTAAAAGTTCAGGTATAATAGGGAAGATTTGAAACAAACTTTTATATTTCTTTCATCTTGCTTTGTATATATATTATTTGTGATCCATTTAATATATAGAACTGTGGGCCTCATATCCACCTTTAAGTTTTCTCTCCTGGGAAATATCATCTAAGTCTCTAGCCATACTTGGTGGCTTTTGGTAGGTTTGTAGATGTAACATTGAGAAAGAAATGGTACCTTTTGTATGCTAAAGTTGTAAATACAATTATGACCACAAAGTCACACCACTGGGAGTCTTTTCCCAATGAAAAAAGCATTTATATTATTGAACACCTTCTTATGCTGCCTTATTAAGATGGGATCAGATACCATGGCTGTCAGTTCTTATTGATCCATTTGAAGGCAGGATTTCGCTGCACTTACAGATGTAATCTGGAGTAGACTGCCTGAATTTGAATCCCTGCTCTGTCACTTAGTATGTAGGTTACATTTGGTAATGTTCTTAATCTGAGTCTCATTTCCCCCATCTTTTAAATAGTTTTGAGAAGGATTCATGTGAAAGTTAAATAAGAGAATATATCAATATAATATGTAAGTGTGGCCCTGGCACGTAGTAAAGAGTCATTACATACTCACTACTATTATTATCACTCTTGCTGCTGCTGCTGTTGAAATGTATCAGAAGGCCAGTATTTCTTCTATTTAAATTTGTTTTTCCTTCCAAGCCTCCATGTGAACCATACTACTTGTTGACATAGGGGCCCTGCCACCTTCTTTCCCTCCCCCCACCCTCCTTAGCATTTCCCTGTAGTCTCAAGCTGAAAATAATGACCAGGTGCCTGAGAGATAAGATTATATTTGTTTGGAGGGCGGGTCCATTCTTGTAGCCTCCAGAAAAGCTTCTGTTAACCTTTTATATATGCAGAATCAATATTATTCATGGATTTTTTTTGTTCATGAGTTAATTCTAAATCAGGATTAGCTACAATAGTAATATAATATGTCAGCTAAAAAAAAAACCTAATGTAAAACCTCTATCTTTAGTATTATAGTGTTGTTTACTCATAAGCTACAAATGCCTACTATTGCCCTAATGTAATCTCAAAACCACAAGCTTTGCTAAGGAATGTTGCTGAATAATTTTTGTGTGTGAAGTCACTTAATATCTCATGGATGAGATGTCATTTAAAGATGTGATGTTTTGCCCTGGCTGGTTTGGCTCAGCAGTTAGAGCATTGGCCCACGGACCAGAGAGTCCCAGGTTCAGTTCCCGCTAAGGGCACATACCTCGTTGCAGTTTGTCCCCAGCCCTGGTTGGGGTCATGTGAGTGGCAGCCTGTCGTCTGTCACACACCGATGTTTTTTCCTCTCTCTTCCTCCCTCTCTCCCTCCCGCTCTATCTGAAGATCAAGGCAAAAATATCCTCAGGTGAGGATAAAAAAAATAAAAAATAAAAAAAAGCTTCCTCTTAAAAAAAAAAGATGTGATGTTTCATCCTTGCTTTTTTTCCCCTTTGTGAGTTCCATTATTAAGAACTGCATTGATGAATAGGTAACTGTCTTTACATTTTGGTGGGATGGTCTCATCTGCAACATGAATGTATTGGATTTGTATACCTCTTTAATTTTTTTTATTGTTGATTTGAATAAACACAAAAGTGGAAAGAATGGCATGATGGATTCCCATGGACCATTTAGCTTCAACCAATTAGGTAACATCTCAAGGTTCCTTCTGATTCTGTGATTTTCTGACCAAGGAAATTCTAATTTACACTGGTTTTAAGCATTTAGAATATCTACTTTTCAAATAATATTGATACTACTATCAATAATATTGTTACTAAAATTATATACAGTAGTTATTAAATTATGATTCAACATTTAATGGCAAGTCAATAAAATAACACACACAAAATGATCCATGAGAAATATGTTGTAACTGAGCAATTGCAATGTTAGGGTTAAAAAATCTGGGATTAGTTCAACAGATATTTATTAAATGCGTTGTGCACAAAGTTTATAAAATATAATCTAGTAGTCTGATTGATACCATATTATCATATTTAAGAATGATTTTCAAAAAATTAGGCTAAAACAAACAGTCCTTAAACTGTATTGAGTGTTCATCATTCTTTCATTTGGAGGCTTATTTCAAGATTGCAGTAGCCAGCCTCCAGGAGGGTCGCCGGTTGTTCTGGAGAAATCCCCTCCCACATTCCATCAGGGTGCTCTGTGTGAACAGTGGAATATGGCGGATGTCGCGGTGCATGACTTCTGAGAGTCCTAAAAGACACTGCTACTTTCACCTTGGTCTCTTGGGGAAACCAGATGCCGTGTTATGAGGGCTCAAGCTGCCCATGGAGAATCATGTGAGGCCTTCTGCCAACAGCCAGCTCCAGCTAACCAGCCATATGACGGAGCCACCTTGGAAGAGGGTCTCTTAGGCCCTGGTAAAGCCTTCAGGTGACTGCAGTTCTGGGTAACACGCCAACTATAACCAGAATCACTTAGCCAAGTTGCTTCTGAATTCCTAACCCCCAGGAACTGCATGAGTCATTGCATATTTATTGTTTGAAACTGCTAAGTTTTGGAGTAATTTGTTATGTAGCAGCAATGCAAAAACTTCCAACTCCCTTGGGGTTGTTGTAGATACTAGTTTTTATTGTTATATCCATAGGTAGAAGTGCCAGTTTAGAGAGTTCTCGTTGACAGGATGCTGTTTAAACCTGCACTTACCACAGAATTACTAGCCTTTTATACTTTTAACTAACTCCTCAGAATGCATCTTTGGTGGACATTATCCATAATTCAATGAGGGCAGAAGACATGATGTTCCCCATTAGTGGCTAACCTGGAACTAATCCCAACCCTTCCTTCCAGCAACGTATCTGTTAAAAATTCAGCTGTTGTGGAATTTTGAATGAAAGGTGGGACTGGAGGTTGAGGACAAGGACATTTTTTGGTGAATACTTGGGTAAACTTTGAGATAGTGTCATAGTTTACTTTCAGGTTACCCGCCCCCTTCGCCCAAAGAGCACCCCCAACCCCCAAACACATACACAGAAAGGCTTTTATGATTTAGGCTTTTATTGTCCTGGAAGCTATTCTTACGTGACCCACTGAACTAGGTAAGATTAAAGTGCCCAAAGTATAATATGCCCCAGAGGAGTCCCTGGTAAGGTTGTCTAATGTGCATGCTTCGGTCTTTATGTATATTGCTAGGTTTCCCTGCTTCGGCATGGTTCTAGAGTGTGTCTACCAGTGTTTTTCTAATTGTTCTAAGTTTAACAAAATCTAAAAATTGGACATTATTGTAGGTAGAATAGATTGTATAGTAAGGACAAAGTTTTGGTACATTCAAAATGGGGTAGATCGGAAAACCAAGAAGAGAGTAGCCTGACTTTTTGCTTCATAAATGTGTTTGATTTTATCTATATAAATTACCATCGCAGCCCTGCTGGTTTGGCTCAGCGGCTAGAGCGTCCGCCAGAGAGACCCTGGTTTGGTTCCCACTAAAGGAACGTACTTCGGTCGCAGTTTGTCCCCGGCCTTGGTTGGGTCGTGCGGAGGCGGCCACTCCATGTGTCCCTTTCGTGTAGATGTTTCTCTCTCTCTCTTCCTCTCTCCCTCCCACTCTGTCTGAACAAAAAATGGAAAAATGTCCTCGGGTGAGGATAAAAAAAAATTATCATCCCATAAAAATTTTAAAGGTGGCAATCATATATATATGTGTGTGTGTGTGTATTTTCATATTTATATTTATATATAAATATGTAGGTGCTAGGAATCTTGAAGAATACTAAGAAGTAAGGTTTTGAGCCTTTAGATTGGTGTGAATATTACAGGTCCTTTTCATAAATGAGCTATCAGTTTATGGTTTAGAGCATAAGGTTTTAGTACTTTTGCTATTTAATTTGTTAGTCAGGGTCGCTAATAAAATTCTTGCTCCTGAGAATTTTTTTAGATCCCTAGTTTTCTTGGTATAAACTGGTGATAGTATTTACTGACCTGCACCAATATCATGCTCTTTGGGAATTGAAATTGATTTTTTTTTCTTTTTGGTCTTTGGCATATACATTTGCTATTTGAACAAGCATTACCTGGGAGGACTCAAGAAAACCAATAAGCAGTCATTCAGAAATTAGTTTTTAAGACATCACAGATGAGCTGCATCACAAGCCTCAGGAGAAAGCTAATGAAGTCACTAGTTCTTTTTGATATTTTTATGTTTGAACACAGTGTGCAATAAGAACTACCTTTAGAATTGAGCATAATCAACAGGGCCCCGATTTTTCCCTTCTTGGTGAAATATGTAGACAGGAAACCACTCCTAGTGGCTGGTGAAAGGATATATGGGAAATTATAGCGAGGCTGGGAGTGTTTTCTTAGATGTCTTTGAATGAACACGCTCGCGTTTATTTGTTAGATAATGTGTTAACATGTCCCGTCTTCGGTACTGTTTTATGTGCTTTGCACAGTTGGCATTGCTGTGCCATGTTACCCCATGAAGTAAACACAATGTTTAAACATAAACAAATTATATAGATATATGAATTGTCTTCTACATTATGATAAGGATAACATGGCACAGAAATGAATAAGACAGGATCCTTGCTCCGGAGGAAGTTGATTGTATTTAATTTTTAAAATTGTTTATTTTTCAGAGTGTTTAGCTGCAATAGCTAGATTTTTTCAATTTATTATGGTTGGACTGCTCTCAACACAAGATCGGTTTGACTTATGTTACCATAATTGAGAGTTATCCTGAATTCTGCATTGTTAATGAATACTAATGCTCTTTTGAAGGTCTCCTATATGTGGCCTCAATAACCACAAAGCTTTTTCACCTACAGCAGATAAACTCTCCATAATGTCACAGGAAGTTGCATTAGAAATTACCTATAGCTTTTTCCTTTTTTGGCCAAGTAACTAATAATGTCTCTTCAGAGTATTCCCTATGGGGCAAATGTCTGTGTCATAACTTGGAAATGTATTCACGCACTTTTAAGTGAACTTCCTGATATCTGTGCTTGTTAATTGTATATGTTAAGCACTGAGGTGGGGTTTTGATAGTAGTATGTAAGGGATCCAGAAAATACCTGCATCTGCCCTGCCAATCACCCCTATCCCCGAGCAGGGGCCTCAGGGAAGATACATCCAGGCAGTGGCAGCCAGGTGGTAATCAGAGCACCACTTCATTAATAACTTGAGAGGGTGCCAGTTACCCTCGATTTAGGGTTCTCTGGAAAAAGGTGGTTTGGAGCATATTTAGGCTTGAGTCCAGATACATACATTCTTAGTCTTGATACACTCTTAGGAAGGAAGTCAAAAAGAGAAAGAAATGATCATGCCCCAAGAGGGGTTCTAATTTCAACTGAACAGCCACATAAAACATGGAATTCAAAGGGGAGAAAGAGAGGGAGCGAGGGAGGGAGTAGGTCTAGGTTTTATGCTCTTGAAAGCATAGTGACCCTACCTACCATTTTAAAGGTCCAGTCACTGTTTTGGGATCTGACCTGTTAGTAGAGCAATTACTCCTTTAAAGAGCGGACAGAGGTGCCCCTGTTGAGGAGGGGGAGACCCATCAGTGTGGATAAGTCATGGCACAGGTCAGTCTTTTACCTGAAACCCTAAGGGTAAGGATATTTCAGATTTGGACTTTTTCATATTTTAGGAAAAAAATAGGATATGTATATATGTGTGTATATGTTGTGTGTGTGTGTGTGTGTGTGTGTGTGTATGTGCGCGCGCGCGCGCGCATTACCATTGTGACCTGGGCAACATCTTTTGGACAATCATCTATGACTATTCCTATAAGAAGATCCATGACTATTTAGAATAAGTGGGAGCAGTAGACAGAATAATGCCCTGTTCTTAAAGTGTCTACACCCCAATCCCCAAAACCTGTGAATATGTCATCTTTCATGGTAAAAGGGACTTTGTATGTGTGATTAAGTTTTAAAGACTTGGAGATGGGGACTCGATCCTGGATTACCTAGGGAGACCCGATCTAATTCCAAGGGTCCTTGAAAACAAAGAGACTTTCCCAGCTGAGGTCAGAGGAGATATGATGATAGAAACAGGGTCATGGAGGTGCCTTTTGAAAATGGAGGAAGGGGGTCCTGGGTGAATGAATGAGCGTGGCCTCTAGAAGCCAGAGAAGGCAGGGAAACAGGGTTCACCTAGAGCCTCCAGGAAAGAATGTAGTCCTGCTGATGCTTGGATTTTAGCCCAGTGAGACTGCTGGCGCACTTCTGAACTCCAGAACTTTAAGACCACCACTTTGTGTTATTTTAAATGTTTACTATTTGTAGTAATTTATTACAGCAGCTATGGAAAACGAATACACCGAGATAATGACTATACTTTTCCTTCAGGTCCAGTATGAAAAACTTTTGGAAGTTTAGAGCTTTGGGGATTGTGCATTGCACTTAGGGATCGTGGATCAGTAGAAGGAATCAGGAATCTTGATATTTTAACTGGCTGGATGACCTCATGGTGTTTAGATTTTTAATCATGGGAAGAAGAGCTCCTTAGAAAAAAGCCTTTTCGTTGTTACCATCCTGGTATTAGAGCCTTTGCTGATATCTTATATTCACTTCCACTCCTTTTATGGATCTTACACTGTGTAATAATGGTGATGGCTCTGGCCAACTTGGCTCACCATGGACTCATTGTGAGTCAGATTAAGGTGATAGTATATGAAGGGGTCAAACTGTAAAGTGCTATGCAAATGCACATTGGTCTTTGTTGATTGTATTTATTATTAAGTAGCTGTCTCCTGCCCTTCCCTCCTGCTTCTTTCTTTTGGCTGCCAGAAATGCTCTCCCAGTACCCGGGGTCTACAGTGTGTGTCTCTCCAAGGGAGGTGACATTTGGAGTGGATGTCTCAACACAGAAAGGCTGAATACCCTAGGGCTCAGCCATGTATCTTGTTGTGAACCATTTCATCCCTTTAAAATTTTAAGTCAGGGCAAAGTGTACATATGGGATGTTTTCCAGAAAATATCCCACAAACTCGAAAGCATGTTTTAGAACACAGGGCAACAGATGACACTAAATATGCAGTATTTGTTTCCTAGTGATGCTGCGTTATCATAGTATATTCCATTATTATTTAGTTCTCTGACTCATTTTTAAAGGTGATATTTTCAGTGAAATATTTCAGAATAATGATACTAGCTCTGATTCAAATTAAAATGCTAACTTCAAGCCCGTCCCGTGTGTTGTCCTTGATCTGTATCTGAATCTTCAGGAACGTCAATTGTCCTATTCATTTTTTTTTATGTCCTCAAGGGAGTCTTACTCTGCCTGGCAACTGTGTGTGTATGCTGGGCTCTTGTTTTTCTTCATCTTCTAGAAAAACTGGTAGGTTTTGAGCTATAGTTTATGATCGAATATATGAATTCAAACTTTTTCCATCACTGAACACAGATCTCCACCTCCCTGCCCCTGGCACCCACATTGCCCCTCCCCATGACAGTACTTTCCTTCACTCATGTTTTCAGTACAATATATTTAAAATCTTTTTTAAGCTTTGGACAAAAGTGATTGTAACTCAAATACAACTTCCCAACCCTGCCAGTGTGCTCAGCAGTTAGAGCCCTGGCCTGTGGACCAAAGGGTCTCCGGTTTGGTTCCTGGTCTAGGGCACATACTTGGGTTGCAGGTTCGATCCCCAGCCCCAGTCAGGGTCATGCAGGAGGCAACAAATTAATGTTTCTTTCTCACATCGATGTTGACCCCCCTCCCCCTCCCGCTCTTCCTACCACTCTCTCTAAAAAGCAATGCAAAAAATATCCTTAGGTGAGGAATAACAGCAACAACAAAAAACACAACTTTACCACTTGCTCTTGCCAGGTGACTGTCTTGAGATCTCATATCTATGTAACCAATAATGAGATGACTATTTATACAAAGTTTTAAATAGTTTTATTTAGATCAGGGCCCAAATAAAAATTTAGCATATAGGGAACTCTGGAGGGAAATGTTCTCATTTGAAATGTATCCAGGAATTGCTCTAATATGTAATCATTAATTTTTTTTTTTAACATTCATTGACTTTACTGAATTTTAGTTGAAGTATATATTTAAGGTAGTTTCAGAACCTAGAGAGTGTCTTATTTTTCACACCAGTGTGTTGGGCTCTGGACTCTGTTTTGGGGGTGAGTGGGGAGAAAAAGCCTTAATGAGTTTCTGTCTAGCAGGTAAGGTAAGACTTGCACAAATATCCACTGAGAAGAACAGAGACAGGAGAGGAAGTCTTCTGGACGAACATGCAGAATGCTTCATAGAGGAAATGGCGTTTGAACCATGACGGGTGGCATATGAACAATGAAGGGGTAGCATTTGGACAGGCAGCACTGAGGACGGATATGCTAGCTGAGAAATGGGGTAGTAAACTAGTCAAGCAAAATTCAATCTGCTCTGTGGCATATGGGCCTCTAGGATTCGTCCCTGCCTCCTCTGGCATCTGGCCATCTGCACCTCACATTCCAGCTGTGTAGAGCTATTTGTGGTACCCTACAAGTATCATACCCTTTCTACTTTGCACCTCTGCTAACAGGCATAGTTTCTGTACAAAAACTTCCATGTTGAGTTTTGTTTGTTTGTTTTTAAACTCCTTTTAAGACATAGAAATTACTCTCTGTAAATCACATCTTTATAGTTGTCCAGTCTTGCCTGTCACAAAATCCTAGAATTCCAGAGCTTGTATGGGGGGGATGTTTGTTGTTTAACTCTGCTAATGCCACCTATACATTTGTTCCTTTGCTTATTCTTGAAACATGTCTATTGGTGACAAAGTAGTTGCTCTTAAGGAGGTCACAGCTAGTGAGAGACTGACATTAGATGTGTGAAGAAAGTGCATGGGAGAGCAAAAGTGGGAGTGACCATTCGCCTGCAGGCTGGGTGTTGGGGAAGGATTCCCAGAGAGGAGATGCTTGAACTGAGTCATCAAAGATGAGTGGGAACCTGCCAGATGGACAAAACGGAGTAGGATGTTTCAGGATGTGATTCTGCAAGTGTACAAAGACATAAGGGAACATGAAAAGTTTGGGAACAATTAGTCCCCATGGGCAAAAATGTGTACATGGGACCCGTGCAACATGATGAAGCTGGAAGGGTAGGAGCCCAGAAAGTATAAATTCTAGATCAAGGAGATTGTATTCTACTCGGAAGTAGCAGTGATCATTGAATGTTAAATGGGGTGCCATATATTTAATTCCCTTTGAAAGCAGATACCAGGATTATAATATCTTAATATAAAATTGTTCAATGCAGAACCAATACCATGTGTGTGTCAGCTAAGAGCTGAGTCTTCACCATATGATAACACTTCTTGTAGGCTGCGTGAGTATGGACAAATTATGTAACATCTTAGTTTCTTCATCTGCAAAGTGGGGATAAAAATTGCACCTGTCTCAGAATTGATGTGAGAATCAGGTGGACTATTGTTGCTAAAGAACCCAACTATTATAATACATATACAGTAATTAAGTATATTTTTACTGGGCATTTTTGATTTTATTAAGAATAGAGACTAGAGGTCCCATAAGAAGTTGTCAATGAGGAAATTGAAAGGATCCTTAAAAGTCAGTTGTAGTGTGTATTATTTCAACTTCATAATAAAGGCTGAAAGCCGTAAGTTGAATCTTAAATATTTCTTGAAATTTGAGACTCTCTCATTTACCTGCCTGAGGATGAAGGATTGTTAGAAAATGAGATGTGGTAGAAGTGAAAAATGAATTGCTAGTGTGGCAAACAGTGTGTGTGGGAACTTGCCAGGGCTCAGCCAAAGCTGGGTGAGGTTACCGAGCTCCCAGCCCAGTTATTGTGTCCCAATATAGGTAAAGGTAGAGTCGTCGCGGGAGGCAGTCTGCCAAGAACAGGGAATGTCTTGGTCCAGAGCAACGTGAACTGAACTTGGGCACCAACATGGTATAAAGGTTTGCCCTGGCTTCTGCTGGCCTTGTAAGGCCAAATAATTATCAGTGAAATGTGGGTAACCAAAAATCTATGTGTGTGAATATTCATTTGAAAATCACTCCCACACCATATACACTTAGATATTATGACTCAGCTAATAGTAACCACTTATATGTAATAAAATTTTTCACAACACAGAGACACAGATTTAGTGCTTCAGCTGGTAAAATTGTATGCATTAGTGAGTACGAAGTATTTTCACAAACAAAAACATTCTAACAATATGAGAACTCTTGTATGCCAAGATGTATTATATAGATATGATTGGTCTTTCTGTTAGTAAAAACATATTTTTATAAGATAGAAAGACAGATTGATACTTTATTGCATTTCTGTGCTTTTATTAATTGATGATATTTTACTATTTTTTTAAAAATGTTTTTATTGCTATTTTAGAGAGAGAGAAAGAAAGAAAGAAAGAGATAGAAACATCGATGTGAGAGAGAAACATCGATTGGATGCCTCCTGCATGTCCCCTACTGGGGATCAAGCCCGCAACTCAGGCATGTGCCCTGACCAGGAATCAAACCAGGACCTTTCTGTCCATGGGAGGATGCTCAGTCCACTGAGCCACACTGGCTGGGCTCTTTCCTTTACTATTAAAAAGTGTTTTTGAGCCCTGGCCAGTTTGGCTCAGCGGTTAGAGCATCAGCCTGCAGTCCAGAGAGACCTGGGTTCAGTTCCCGCTAAGGGTACGTACCTCGGTTGCAGTTTGTCCCCGGCCCTGGTTGGGTTGTATGGGTGGCAGCCACTCGATGTGTCCCTTTCACATCGATATTTCTCTCTCTTTCTCTCTCTTCCTCCCGCTCTGTCTGAATAAAAAAATGGAAAAATGTCCTCGGGTGAGGATAAAAAAAAAAAGTGTTTTTGAATTATCTCCCTATTATTGTAGCAAGATTTTAAGGTAATAACCATAATTTTGGGGGGTGGGGGAGTAATTTTTTTCTTTTTATGTATTTTTATTACAGATGTTTTTTCTAGGGAGGAGTGGTTTTAATTTAGCGATTTTCCAATTTATATTGAAATAATCTATTTCATCAGATTACTGTAAATAACAGGGCTTTTAAATGCTTTTAACTGCCAGATAATCTGTCAAATGTAATACAAAGATGAAGTCAGACATTGTTTTTTTTTTGCTGAGCAGTTACTGAGGACTGAATGATGAATAATTATTACTCTCCCAGTCATGTGAACCATGAGCACCAAAGGAAGGCACTGTCTACAGAAGTTTTTAATGACGAGTTGGTGCCATTAATGAAAAAGAAGAGGGTGGTAAATTGTAGATCTGAACCCTAAAAATTAACCTCTAGCACATATGATTAGTTTCATTTTTTGCTTCGAGTTGCAGTCTAGTTTTTTTGATAAAGCAATTTATTACTCTCTACAAGATGTTTAAATCAGAAAAATGCTCCTTTTGTGTGTTGCTTACCCAAAAGGAGCAATTTACCAGTGGCCACGTTATGGTTGGTTTTCTCATTTGCATTCTGAACCCCTTCTGAGGGCTCTTGTTAGGAATCTGTACAGTATAGATTTATTTGTAAAGGCAGACACATTGAGTTGGACACCAGGAGTAAATGAATTCCATGAATTAGAAGGATGACCTTGTAGACAGAAAAAGATTTCATTAAATGTCTTCTCTGCTTTCAGTGTAATAGAATTTGTTGTATGCCTCATGTTGTTCAGGGTATGTGTGGTGTGTGCATGTGTGTGTCTGTGTGTGCGTGCACCTGTGCACACACGTGTCACATCAAAATAATAGACTGAAATTCAGCACCCAGGCAGCGGACAATAAATTGGCCAAGTTCTAATTGTGAGGTTGTAGTACCACATTTTATTTTTCCTCCTGTCATGCTCAGCAAATAAATAATCCCACTTACGTTTCAGCTTCCAAATGTGCTTAGTTTTTGGCCATGATGGAAACAGCATGTGGGCAAATGGCTTTATGGTCAGAATCCTATAAATTTTTAATTTTTTTGTGTGTGTAGCCAAGTTGTGTTAAGCCTGCTTTTGTGCAGGTGTTAAAGCTTTGCTGGACTGAAGAGGATAAAACGCAGGGGGATGGAAGAATTGAAGTGCCAGTGTCTGTTTCTGGTGGAAACACAGTTCACAGCTGTTGCTAGAGGGGGAGGCTTTGGAAACTTCAAAGTGGTCGAGCCAAGTGGTAAAGTTCTAACAATTCACTGTCCATTGATTAGCTTTATGTATAAGGAGGAGCAGTCACCTGCTATTCCCGCCAACTGTTCTTTTTTTCTTTTTTTGGTAAGTTTATCTGACTTTGAAACCAGATTCATTTGCTGCCAGTTCAAAGTGGTTTTATTCCACAAGAGGGCCTGATGGATGTGACCGAGGACTCAGTCTCCATGACAGCTAGCTGTGGCAGTGGGGGGTAAATTAAAATCGCCCGTGGCCAGGGTGAGCCGGCTCTGAGAGCTAATGGAAGAGTCCCTAAGGCCTGATGCCTGAAAGTGCTCCAATTCTATTTTCTACTCTAGTTAAAACAAGTTTAAAAATGGTAGCACTTAACGTACATGTGATACAAATAAATCATTTTTTTTTCCTACAAATTGGTTTAGAGAAAATCTCTGTGAAGACTAGAAAAGGATATTTTACTGTTCCTGTGGCAATTCAATGTTAATAGGAAAGGCCTATTTGGTATTTATTGCATTGTTGCTTTTATATAGTTCGTTAGATTTTTCTGAAGTACTTTAGCATATGATGGTTTCAAGTTTGGAAGGTACATAGTATATGTATTTGCCCCCAATTAATAGGTAACTAAACTGAGGCTTCGAGTAAAGTTTCGTGGGTTATTTGAATTCACACAAGTGATTAGTGGAAGAGTAGGATTAGAACATAGTTTCACTAATGTCTAGACTTTTAGATTGACATCTGTGAGTAAGAAAAGCATGTCATTGCTAAGGTAATGGTCAGGGATCCTATTGCTCATTACCTTTGGGGCATTCTCAACCACGTAATACTCCACCACTGAGGGTAGCCATAGGCATTTTAGAATCAGTAATGACAGTTGGGGGGGGGGGCATGACCTGTTTTTTTTGTTAGGGAGACATGAATGCAAGGAACTGTCCTTCTGCAATGCACTTCTTTTCTGCCTGTGTTTTGGGGTCAGTGCGTCTCATCTTTGACACAGGCTGTTTTCTGCTAAGTCAGCAGTGATGGTAAGTTACAGTTATGTGGTGCAGTCTCTTACACCCTGAGTGTATCAAGGGTGATGGTTTTTGTTTCCATTCTCACTGTAAATGATCATTGTGGATAATTTGCTCACTTTTCTCAGGAGTGTATGATTTAAAGTATCATCATGTTATTATAGTCTCGAAAGGGACTAGTAAAATCTGCCTCTGGAATGAATAAATACGTTATTAAAGGTGTTGAATTGTGTCAGTAGGACTGTGTATCCCCTCCTTGAGTAAAGATATATCATCCCCAGAACAAACATTGTCAGTGGAAGGGTCTGAATGTGTCCTTCAAACAGCTCAGGATCACCTTGTATACCAGGGTTCAATCAAATACCACCTTGAATCAGCTAATTACATGAAGCAAATCAGATTTTCCTGCCAAACAAATGACCAGGGAGGAATAATTGCATTAGGATACGGCCCTGAGTATCCCCCTAACCCCCCAACAAAATAGTCCTTTGGAGAAACCATGCTAAAAAAGTTAAACTTGTGTATACCTTAAATTTTGAAATAGTTGTTCATTACTTTAAGAGGAACATGGGAACATTTAATTATATTTAGGAAAGAAAATGAATTTGGCATTTCCTCGCCCCTTCATCTCTGCCATTAACTCTCTAATCTCCCTATTTTCCCTTTTGTATTAACCTTTTCTCTCCAAGTCTTCCAGGTGTCCCGAGGCTCAGGAGGCCAAGAGCGCAACCTTCGTTCTTGGCGACACCAATACTTTGTCATAGGGGCGATTTCCTGGCCCTCTTAGAAAAGGGTGTCCAACCTTACCATGGTCCTTCTTTAAAGCCATATCCTTTTTTTTTTTTTTTTTAAATCTTTATTGTTGAATGTAAAATGTATTACAGATGTTCCACATTTTTCCCCCATTGACCCCCTCCTCCCCACTCCTGCCCCCCTCCCGCCTTTTCCCACACTCTTGTCTGTGTCCATTGGTTACGCATATAAGTTCTTTGGTTTATCTCTTCCCACCCCCCAACCCCTTTCCCTTTGAGGTTTGTCAGTCTAGCAATGAATTCGTACTTCTTAATCTCTTCACCTTTTTCACCCATTCCCCCAACCCCCCTCCCAACTGGCAACCAACAAAATGTTCTCTGTATCTATGAGAATGTTTCTGTCTGCCTGTTCATTTTGTTTGTAGATTCCATTGTTGATAGATGTGTATTCATTGCCATTTTGTTTGTTCATATATTTTATCTTTTTCTTCAAAAAGACCCTTCATCATTTCATATAATAACGGTTTGGTGGTGATATTTCCAAAAGACCTTAAATTAGACAGTTCTACCAAGTTAGTAATATATGTTTTCACCCTATTGAGGCTCAGTGAATCTAAGAGATTTACACAAACAGGTTAGGGCTGGAGTGGAGACAGGAATGTAGGTCTGTTTCCTTCCAGATCTTTGCATTTAAAAAAGGAAATTCAAAAGCAATGCCATTGCCAAGGTGACATAATCTGTTTATCTTCCTACCTCCAGTGCAGCCTCAGTTGTATCTCAGTCAGGCCTCGATTACACTGGGCACATGCAATAAATATTTTTTAAAGCTGCAAGAGTTGAAGAATAGCCTATTGTTCCAGTCCAGGGGCTATGGGAGATAGGCTGTAGCTTTTCTCATGACGGTTCCATTGTTTACTGCCTACTCCTACTATTTAGTTTTTCTTCCTTCACCAGAGCGATTTCATCTGAGCATTAGGAAAATAGCAGTGAGTGACAAGATTTCCTCAAGTCCACAGTTGAGCATGTTGCTGGGAACCTGGGAGCCTGCAGTGTTGGGAGTGTCCTGATAAGGGCCTTGTCATAATCCTGGTTCTTTTCTTCCTGCATTTGCATTTCCCAGGCAGGCCCCTGGGAGTGGAGGCAGCATGGCTGTGTGAGGTGAGGTGGCTGGTGTGGCATTTCCAGGGCAATGCACAGTCTTGTCTTGTGTGTGTCGAGTCCTCTCCCCTTGCTGGCAAGAAGTCCTGGTTGGATGGTAATGGCCCAAATGGGACTGGGTCCTACGGGTTGGGGTTTTGAAAAGGCAGAGTCCTTTCCAGGGAGG
The DNA here is from genome assembly GCF_014108415.1 of Molossus molossus. Taxonomy (NCBI): domain Eukaryota; kingdom Metazoa; phylum Chordata; class Mammalia; order Chiroptera; family Molossidae; genus Molossus; species Molossus molossus. Next base: position 56,801,937 of record NW_023425345.1, on the reverse strand, counting down.
CGCAAAATAAGAAATGCTCTATAAGCAAATGAGGTCACGTTCCGAAAGGGGGCGGTGGTGCCTGCGGTGACAAGTCAGGGGTGTCAGCGTGAAGAGGTGACACGGAACACCTGCAGAAGTGTCCATCAACTCGCAGTACTCCTGGTGGACGAAGACCCGAAGGAAGTTCGTGGCCTCAGCTTTACAGGCGCGTTTATGGAAACAAGTAGGAAATTGTCCGAAATCTCACGTTTGGTATGAAAAGTGAGTGTGGATTTTGCATTCAACTTCATAATTTTTATGTTATTTACATTACTCAGAAATAAGTAAAATTGAAACTCTAGCCAAGAGGACCCTGTTTATGCTAGGAAATGTTGTCTCCGGGTCATTTTCCGAAAATTTTTACACATCAATTTAAGTCATAACTCAACTGAGAAAAAAAAAAATCTAACAGTCCAGAATAACTTTTCCAAAGGATCATACAAACAGGCTCTGGCATTTGATTAACACCCAAGGCAAAGAACCAGTTTGGTCTAAAATAAGGAAAAATATCCAGTGACCAGTTCAATTTTTTCCATGCCTGTTATTAGGTTGTTGTGAACTTTTTTTCCCATTTTGGTGAAACAAATACAAACAAAAAGCAAGTAAAACATTTTCCATCTGATATAGGGATAGTACTGTGCGCTAGAAAAAAATCTTGAGACATATTCTGGTCCTGGCTGAACCACCTGAGAACACAAGACCTTGGGGAGAACTGTAGCCTATCAGGCTTGGGTGACTATATAATTTATTGTCACTTTGGGGAGGTGCTATTCAAAATGACAGTGGGTCCTTAGGCATAACCTCGGACTCTCTGGGCAACCTGGTTACCCTTTCTCAGTTCCTTATGTTTGTTGGTGGAATGAAATGGTTGGATTAGATTTGATGATTTTAATCTTTTTTTCTTCTTCTTCTTCAAGAAGACAAAATGTAAAAAGGAAGTCAGGTTGAGTTGGAAGCATGGACAGAGGCAGGAATCTGGTTTCTTACTATTCCTTCCACCACCACCCCCAACTATCCTGAGGGATCACTTCCACCCTTCCCGGCTCTCCCACCCAAATATCCTGAGGAATCGAGGGATCACTGAGCACACGTTGAAAACTCTGACATTCCATGAACTATTCCACCCATCATCAGCCCTCATCTGGGATCCCATGACACATCTTTAAGTCGGGACAATATCAGGCAAATGCAAGTCCTAGCAGAAGACAAAGAATGCGATCTCACCTAAGATAAGATAACCTTTTGGGCTTCACCTTCTTGTCTGTGCCTTTTCTTTTAAAACTCATATCTTGTCTTCCTATCTGGAGTAGGAGCTTGGGTGAACTTTATTTCTTCTAACCTTTTTATTGTTTCTTGTTTGGAAGACCTGAACCTGCAGAATATAAATTTAGGGGGTGGAAACATAGATGTAGCCTTTACAAACAGATATCAAATCAGAAATCCTTCTGCACGCCCTGGAAAGTGATCAAGTTGTTCCCTGACCCTCCATCATCACCAAGAATGCCCTAGGTCATACACAGTGTAAAAATAAGTCTGTTTTCAGGGAGGTATATGAAGGTCCACAGGCAAGTGACAACCCTGACCTGCCTACAAATTTCCCCAGTGTGCATAATGAGTTGATTCTATCATTTTTTTCTCTGTCCCCTTCTTTCTTTGCTGTATTCTCTTCCCTTCCCGGTCTCTTTATTGCAGATGTTCCATCCATCTTCCTGCACATGGCTTGGCAGTGTTGCTTCTGAGATCACCCTAGTCACCGTGTCTGTGCAGTTCTCACAACAGAGGCCTCCTCCCGCAGGTCTGTCACAGGCAAGCTCCTTGCAGAGGTGTGCTGGCGGACACACTGCTAAGAGCAGTTGTACTCCTCCATCCACTCTGGACATTAGCTGGAGCGGAGGGAGGAGAGACCATCTTTTATGCCTTTCACAACCTCCCAGTTTTGTGTTCCCCTAATTATTGACTGGGGGCAGGCTCTTGAATATTTGTGTTTCAGGCCTTCTCCACGATTATCTAGAGCAGTGGTTCTCAACCTTCCTAATGCCACGACCCTTTAATACAGTTCCTCATGTTGGGTGATCCCCCAACCTTAAAATTATTTTTTATTTATTTATTTATTTTTATCCTCACCCGAGGACATTTTTCCTTTTTTTTGGTACAGATAGAGTGGGAGGGAGAGAGAGGAAGGGAGAGAGAGTGAGAAACATTGACGTGGAAGGGACACATCGAGTGGCTGCCACCCGCACGACCAACCAGGGTCGGGGACAAACTGCAACCGAGGTACGTGCCCTTAGCAGGAACCGAACCCGGGTCTCTCCGGACCGCAGGCCGACGCTCTAACCGCTGAGCCAAACTGGCCAGGGCTTAAAATTATTTTTTTTGCTACTTCATAACTGTAATTTTGCTACTGTTATGTCTTAGGCAACCCCTGTGAAAGAGTCGTTTGACCCTCAAAAGGGTTGTGACCCATAGGTTGAGAACCGCTGAGCTAGAGGTTCTTCGTCATGGATACCATTAGATATGTAGGCTCAGTGGTCTCAGACCTGGCCCGAGGCAAGTAGACATGCTTTTTGTCATTTCTTTTCAAAGCACTGTGGTTTTTTTCCCCCCGCTTTGAGTTGCATGACCACCTTGGGCTATTGATATTTCTATCTAGGTGTGCTCATCTTTGGAATTCAGCTGCTCTTGGTTGACAGTACTTCCCTGTCTGGTTCATTTAGTTGTCTGGACTATTTCAGGTGCAATTATCTTAGAATGAATGGCTAGAGGATGATATCTATCTGTAATTGTTTGATGTATGGTAGGAAGCATGCAGATTGTACGGGTAACAGACATGAGCTGCAGGAGAATACTAGATGACTATGGTTTCTCTGAGTGGCATCAAGTCTCCTTAGTCACTGACATCTGTCAAATACAATGTAACAGCCATCATTTATTCAGTGCCTACTATGTGCCATGCATTTTTCACATACTTTCCCACGTGATGAATTAATAAGGTGGTATATAGGTATTCCATTGTGCCTGTAACAATTGACCACCAGTGTAGTAGCAACATGTATGTTTTACAACATACATTTACAGTTGTAAATTTAAAAGATAAATTTCTTACAGTTTTTGGGGTCAAAGGCCCTAAAATCAAACTGTCAGGCCCTGGCCAGTTTGGCTCAGCGGTTAGAGCATCGGCCTGCGGTCCGGAGAGACCCGGGTTCGGTTTCCGCTAAGGGCACGTACTTCGGTTGCAGTTTGTCCCCGGCCCTGGTTGGTCGTGCGGGTGGCAGCTACTCGATGTGTCCCTTCACGTCGATGTTTCTCTCTCTCTCTCCCTTCCTCTCTCTCCCTCCCGCTCTATCTGTACAAAAAATGGAAAAATATCCTTGGGTGAGGATAAAAAAAACAAAAAACTGTCAGTAGCGCTGGGTCCTTCTGGAAGCTCTAGGAGGGGAATTGGTTTTCTTATGTTTTCCAGCTTCTCGTGGCTGCCCATACACCTCGGCTCATGGGCCCCTCCTCCATCTTCAAAGCCAGCAGCCTGTCATCCTCACTTCTCTGTTTGATCTCGGATTTTTCTCCTTCTCCAACTCCTGACTCTCCTGCCTTCCGCTTTCTCTTATCAGGACACTAGTGACTACATTGGGTCTTCCTGGGTCATCTAGAATAATCTCCCCAGTTCAAGATCTTCTAGTTAATCATATCTGCAAAGCCCCTTGACATGTAAGGTAACACAGATTCCAGGGATAGGGATATGACCCTCTGTAGGGGGACCATTATGTTTCTCATGTGCTTCCTACCAAAGGTAGTGATACCTCCCACTATCAGAATAATAGCAATTGCTAACATCTATGAAGTTCCTACTGTGTTCCAGTCGGGTCTTACTTACCCTTCACAACTTAGGTAGTGTTATTCTTATTGTACAGTTGAAGACATAGAGGCTTAGAGAGGTCAAGTAACTTACATAATTTACATAAAGTCATGCAGCTAGTTGACCACAGACAAAGGATTACAGCCTAGGTGTGCTCCTACTCTTAGCCACTCCACAATTCCACAGTTTTCTTTAATACATCTGCACAGGCTTACGTGAAACGGGTGCTCTCTCCAGGTCCCCTAGGTAGTCAGTAATTGGGTCAGTATTTAAACTCTATGCGTCTCTGACTCCGAAGCCTCAGTCTGCAACACCATTCTGTGCTGATGATAGAGACCCCTGCTCTGACCCGAGACTTTCGCTTTCAGCTGCAATTTCTGTGAACTTTGGTTTTTCTTCCTGAATGGTGCTTATTTCCTGGTGAAGTCAGGTCGAAGACTGTAGTGAGGTCAGGGTGTCCCAGGGCTGAGAGCTAGTGGGTGAAGGCCTTCGGCCCGGAGCCACTGAGCTCACGCGGAATTTGTTCTCGGAGCAGCTTATTGTAGGCTGAGGTGACTCCTGCCGCCTGGTTTGGAGCAGAGACCCTGACTCGAGTTGCATTTTAAACACAGTCCCCGCGATGAAAAGCTAATGTTTTATGGAACCAGCCACAATTTAGTTACCATAACAACTTGGTAATACTCATTCTTGCTTGGCTCACGGCCTCCGAGGGTGATATACATCGGTCGTTCCGGCCAACAGAGATGGGCGCTTCTGCCTGTCAGGCATATGGATAAATAGCTCCATTTCATGACACACGTTTCAAAGTCATCACTGCTTTTTTTAATGCTGCTGACCTTCCCTTACGCTGCAGGTTGTACAGAGAGAAGCTGCCGGAGTGACCCTGTGATTGTGCTGCTTGTCTATTCCTGAGCTGTTTTCTTGCGAAACTGTGTCCGTGTGTTTGGGGGTGGGGGTGAAGAGGGACATAAGTAGATGGCCGAGTCTGTATTCTTGGAGCACAATACCATAGTATCATAGTGGTGTGTTTATGTCACCCACAAAATATAAGCATGCAATAATGTTAAAATTAATCTTATTTTTTAAATTTGGCAGACTCTGGAAAAGGTGTGGGTAGGTAATATAATCAAAGAGGGGACTCCTTTCTTCCCTTCAGGCATTTTATGTGCACTAAGCCGTTAGTCTGATATTTTCCTGATGACAAGTAGCCTGTGGTAGAATTTAAATGTTGTGAATGGGGAATTAGATGGGTTGGTGGGAATTAGAGGGGAAGCAGGTATCAGGATTTTGTTTCGTATTCTAGTAGATAGGAGAGTGTTCTTCGCTGTTTTAGGAAGGGTTAATAGGGATCCCTTGGGGGGTGGGAGCAAAAGGCAGGGTAATGATGCATCCTTTATTCTTCTCTGGGAGATACAGGATCTATATTCACATCCCAAGGCTCTGAAAAGTCCAGCAGCAGCAGAGAAACCTATTTAATTAACTGTTTCACTCAGCCGTGGGGGCCATGGGGACCCCTTTCCAGCAGAGCATTTGTGAACATCTCATAGAACGCTGTTTGGGAAATGGTTCTTTAGAGCAATAATGATGAACAGGAAACCAGAGTCTGAGGTTCACCTTCTGTTTCCGCTTCTGTAGTGATCGGCTATGGGACAGACTCGGTGCTTTCGTTCTTTATTGAGAGCTGATGCGTTTTTCTGCTTCCCTCCCCGACTGTCAAGATGCATTTTTTGTGGCTTGCATGGACTTTGAGCAATTTATGTAACATTTTATTCAGCCTCTTCTCCTCCTTTAAATACGTGAGTGTGTTGCTAAGGAAGGTTGTAACCTGTCATGTGGATAATTCTAAGGAAAACCAGTGACCATTATTTTTATGGAATGGCTAGAGTTCAGTCTTCCATGAAACAGGAATATATACACTAAAATCTGTTTTGTTTTGTTTTTGTAACCCAATTGTTTTGTTTAAAAATGTAGAAGTTTAGTTCTTAATAATACAGAAAGTCTAAGCTCTTTGTGTACATTGAAGAGAAACTCAGAATAGATTAGTTATTCCTCTCTTCTTATTCTGATGGAAAAAACTCATGTCTAAAGAAAGGAGTTACCCAATGTTACTAAGTGAGAAAACTGGTGGCTGAACCTGGATCTCCTGACTCCTTAAGAATGCATGTCCAGCCCTGGCCTGTTTGGCTCAGTGGTTAGAGCGCCGGCCTGTGGACCAGAGAGTCCTGGGTTTGGTTCCCACTAAGGGCAGGTAGCTTGGTTGCAGTTTGTCCCCAGCCCGGTTGGGGTCATGTGGATGGCAGCCAGTTGATGTGTCTCTCTCACATTGATGTTTCTCTCTTTCTTCCTCTCTCTCTCTCCCTCTCGCTCTATCTGAAGATGAAAGCAAAAATGTCCTCATGTGAGGATTAAAAAAAAAACAAGAATGCTTGTCCATGTTTTGTTATTGGTAATCTTAAGAAATTGAAGTAAGCAAAACTGTTTAGGAAAGTTATTAACCTCTCCCTTGATGGCACCCCTTTGGGACGCAAGCAGTAAAGATCTGTGTCGTCATTGCTGTTGGCTCTTTAAAGCGTGGACTATCTCAGATAGTGAGGAATGGCATTTTTAGAATGATTCTCTGTGTACGTGCTTATCTAAGATATTAAAAAGTATCAAATTATTATTTTTCATATCAGAAAGATTCGGAAGAAAGCATATTTGAGTATGCAGAAATGAAGTCATTGGGTATGCAGAAACAAAATCATTGACAACTGTTTACTTCGTAGTCATTCTGAGAAGCATTCCTGGCCCAGCTGGCTTGCTGGATATTTGGCCACAATCCCTTGAGTGCTGGTGGTCAGTGTATTGTATGTGATTTAGCAGAGTCAGTAGCTTTTTAAATTCAGAACAGCCTATGTACTGTGTCGTCTACCCATGTTTAACATTATCCGAGTCACAGTGCCACACCATGGCTCTAAGGCAATTGTTCATTTCTCTCCCATGAAGCTTCCCCGTGTCCCATTTGTTAGAGTTTAATGTTCCTGTTTCTTCCTTTTGTAAAGATCCCCCCCACCCCCAGTTTTGAAGTCACTGAATTCTTCATTTGCATTCTGGTTGGCAAATGGCTCTGGTTCTAAGCCAGGGTTTGGATCCAGCCATCGCTGTCTATATTGTTAGCCTGAAGAACTGTATGCTGGAGTAACTTGATAATGGAGCACTAAAGTGCGTACTTGCATTTAAAAATTTCAAGTAATTTCTCCTTTGGTGATAAAAAATTAGAGCTAGTGGCAATCAACAGATAAGAATCCAAAGTGTTAACCGAAGATGTTTTGGAATGTTGGGGTACTGTACCCAGCTCAGGGAAAGAAATAGTGTTCATGTGTGTGACTGCTGAAATGCTGACTTTTGTTTATTTCCAATAAACATAATAACTAGTTCCATATGAGTACATAATTTCTTGGAAGAAATTAGGAAGATCTTGAGTAATGTGGAACCTACATAAGATAGATAGATAGATGTATCTCCACTAAAATATACTTCCTGGTACACACTCACTCAGTTTTTATTTTCAGGAGGGAAATCAGATAACGACAATGTGCTAAAAATCCTTCTTGGCTTCAGAAACATTAGCGCTTTGCATATTTTCTTAGGTGCTGTTAGCGTGTTTACTCATTTCCTGATGCGATGAAAGTATGTCTTTATGATGATTAAAATAAGAAGGAGAAGAAATATAAGAATTGGGCTTTTTGAAAATTATCTCCCAAGGCAGGGCAGACAAAGGAAGAAATCATCAGTGTTGCTTCAACAAAGCTATAAAAATAAGACACGCTGTGGGCATAAATAGGACCAGAACCCAATAAGTCAGTTAGATATAATAAAGACAAGAAGAAATGAGTTGACACTCTCATTTCACATGCTTTATTTCTATTTTTTTTTTCTGTTCTGATTAGCTGCAGGGCTAAAGACTTCTTTTGATGTCATTTTGTGTTTAGTTGGTTAGTACATATGATTTAGCTTCTTCAGTCTGATCAACATTTTTCACTGATGGAATTAAGCTGTATAAGAAACATACCCTGGACATTGGTGATATTCACTGAATTTAAGGTGTGCCTTTTGGGTGGGTATCCAGCCTTTCCTCTTCAACACTCCAAAGTCCCCAACTGACTTCCACAGAATGGGCCATGCACTATGGGAGCATGAGGAGGACATGCCTACTTTTTGGTTGCCATTCTTGATAGGTGGTGGTTGCTGGCGGGGGAGGACTTGTGTCATGGGAGTCTTCAGAGGAGGAGATGTTTGACTCGAGTCTCACAGAAGTTGAAGTGGCAGGAGCCGTGGTGCAGTGAAGCAGCAGGGCGGGTAGGGTGCTGAGAATGGGCTGGCAGGGCTGCATGGCTGGAGCCCAGAGTGCCTGGCGGGAAGGGCAGCAGTGGACGTGCCCAAGGGCAGGCAGCGGCCACATCATGCCAGGCCTCACATGCTCACAGGTCTAGAACCCATGGCCCTGAGAGACAGTGAAAAGTTTGCATTTTATAAAGATATATTCTCTAGCAGTGTGAGGGATGGATCAGGAGAGGCGTGACTTGAGAGTAGGAATTTAGTAAGGAAATACATTCAACAGTTTATGTGAAAGGGGAGGACGTAAGTGACCGTGGCGGTAGTAGGCATGGAGAGAACAGCTAAGAAATTTCGGTGCTGCGACCCTCAAGTCTTGGTAACGTATTAAATGGGGAGTGAAAGATTTCAGTGGGAATTAAATAACATATATGTGTTTAACACAGTCCACATTACCTGCTACATAGTAAGTACACAGGAAATGAGAAGTTGTAGTTTTGTTGTTACACACACTGAGAATAAGAAATATCTTGGAGATTCCTGTTTGTAATAATAAAAACTGAGGGCTTCACCTCAGTATATAGCCCCAAATACAAACCCTGGCAGATGTCATGCATACTCTTATTAGAGTTTGCTTGCTAGGGAGATTGGCCATTATGTGTTCACTTTATGTGATGGCCTAACAGTAATATTGAAGTACTTTATAGTTGCTAACAGTATCTTTTTTTTTATCCTCACACGAGGACATTTTTTTCATTTTTTGTTCAGATAGAGTGGGAAGGAGAGAGAGAGGGAGAAACATTGACGTGAAAGGGACACATCAAGTGACTGCCTCTCACACAACCCAACCAGGGCCGGGGACAAACTGCAACTGAGGTATGTGCCCTTAGTAGGAACCGAACCCGGGTCTCTCTGGACCGCAGGCTGACGCTCTAACCGCTGAGCCAAACCAGCCAGGGCGCTGGCACTATCTTATTTTTTACATGCCTTCACCTAATGACCTGATACATGTTTTAAATATAACTCAAATGAGGACTGCGTCTGTTTGCCTTTATGCTATCATTAGGGAGACAGGCTCAACCCCCAACTCACATTTGATTATTTGTTTAGAGTTTTATTCTACAAGTATTTTCTTTCCCTCTGTGTCTTTAGAGCCATATTTTAATCCTTATATAAATACAGTATTTCTTCTAATTTAGTAAGTCAGGAGTGCAGGCTATATTTAATTCTCTTGTAATACCAGCAAACATTTTTTGATAGGATATATTTAGTGTAAAACTAATGTATTAGTCTGCTTGGGCTGCCATGACAAAATACCATAGACTGATGGGCTTAAATAACAGAAATTTATTTCTCATAATTCAGAGGGCTGGGTAGTCTGAGATTGGGGTACCCTTAGATTTTGTTCCGGGTGAGGACCCTCTGCCTAGCTTGCAGACGGCTGCCTGTTCATTGTGTCCTCACATGGCAGATGTCTGTCTCTCTTCCTTTTCTCGTAAAGCCACCAATCTCAGTCTTAGGGCCCCACCCTCGTGACTTTATCTGATCCTGATTACCTCCCAAAGTCCAAATACCAATGCATCGGGGTCTAGGACATCCTCGTATGGATTTGAAGGGACACAGTTCAGTTCATAGCAGCTAGGGCTGAGGAGTGTGACTTTAGGGTGTTTGCAGCTTTTATGCCCTTCCTTACATCTTACCGATCTTGATGACTGTGTCAAGCTGCTTGTTTTGGTTGCTTCTTGAAGAGTCATTAATTGACTGATTCATCAGTCTGTGAGCTAGGATTCAGAAGTAGATAGGACACTTTTGCCCTTAAAAATGTATAAAGCACAGCTGTAGTTTCTTAGCCGGGAGGCAAACGAAACACATATGCAGATGGTTATGGGAGTGATTGTCTTTCAGGGGATGGGAATCGGGGAAGGTACAAAATTGGGGTTTTGGCAGGAAGGATACTCTCCAAGACCCCTTTCAAAGCCAGTCCAGTGCTTTATGTGCTGTGAGAATTGATACTGCATCATGCTGTAATTCTGTCCTGTGATTAAGGAAGTGGTTGAGTAATTGTTCACTACCAGGATGGATAATCTCCCTTCAGGTGTGGCCCCATATTTAAAGAAAACTCTTAATATTACTTTTAGTTAATATCTTTTCTTTAATGCTAAAGCACACATTTTCCCACATTTTAAAACCTCTGAAATCAGGATGTATCTTGCAATTAATGGTGCATCTTGGTTAATTGGCAGTCTTTTTCTTCTCTTTTATAGTGCTTTATTTCTTTTATATTATTTTCTTATTATCACATAACAGTATATTTTACAATTGGTAGCATAGAATATTGAATAAAATTCCGTAGGAATTTTATGTACCTGAGTGAGCCTTCCCTTACTATCTTATTTAATGTTCACATTAAATTATCACGTTCAATTTATGAAAGGTTTGGTGATATTAAGTTACTTGCCCAAGGTTGTTGTTGTTTTTCTTTATTAGTTTAATTTCTCCATGAAATAAAACAAAAACATATTTTTTCTTAGTAATCCAGACCACAAATCTTTTAGTAATTCTCCAAGACTGCATTTAGAGGAAGATATCGATGAGTTCATATGCGTTTAAGTCACGTAACTGTTGGGGGGAAATTCTAACTTCTTGTATTTGCTGATGTTCCATATGAGATACAGTAGTTTTGTCCTGCAGCCTTTTAGAAGATAAGGAGTTCCTTCGGAACAGCTGAAATGTCATGCCTGGCTTCCTGGCTTCCTCTGGTTCAAAACCTGGGACTCGGTAGTTCTTGCTTGAAGGCTACTTCCATCCAGTCTTGAAGGAGAATCTCTTTCTCAGTCAGAGGGTATTTCAGAAACCCAAGCAGTTCTCTTGACTGTCTGAGCATAGGCTTAGTCATGATTCTGGTCCTGCTCTTCACAGAGTATGGATTCTGTTCACTGACTTCTCTGTCAATATGCTTCGAACCCGGTGCCAGTGGCTGTGTCTGTTACCGCATCACTGTGGAGCCTCTGCCGTGGTTCCCTGCCCCGGTCTTCTTGGACCCGGGCTTCGCCTGCCTCCATGCTGCCTGACTGGGACTTGTATCTCCTGTCCTTGTTCTCCGATGCCATCATCTGTCCTGCCTTTCTTTGGGAAATTCCTTAGCGAGCCCTGCTGGCATTACCTGGCCCTGCCGATTGCAGATGGGGTCTGGGTTCCCGTCTGTGCCCTCTGCTCTCTCTCCTCTCTGCCCCGGGCGCATCGGAGACCATGCCTTGAATACTGCCCAAGCCTAGGCTCAGGTTGGCCTTAGCCTGGCATTCAAGCTCTCCAAATCTGCCTCTAACTTTTCTTTCAATAATTTTGCACTGCCCACTGTGACCAACCTTCCTGTCTTATGGTACTTTTTCTTTCTTTTTTTTACTCTATTATGACTTTTGTATTTGTGTATTTGTTCAATGTTGGCTAGTATCCACTTGAACAGGAAACCAAGTCCTCATTTATATCCCCCCATAGTAACTTGTATACTTGTTTATTTGTTTTTTCAACTTCTGGGATCATATTTTGCATATGACTTATAGATGAAATATATATATAAACACTGTATAACCTTTCTATATAAATGAGTTTTTCATAGTTGAAGTACTTTGGAACTGTTTAAATAGAATATAGTGAGGGCAGTAGCTTTCTTTTAGCTTACTTCTATTCGCCCAGTTAATAGAACAATGTCTAACACATAGTAGGTGCTCAATAAATAATTGAACAAATGAGTAATTACAACACCCTCTGCTTTCATGAGGAGAGGAAAAAATATTAGAATTTCAAAAATTTTCAGATTGGATATATTGCTTACAGTTTGAATTCAGCTTGAATTTCCAAGTTTCATGAGCTTACTGATTCTTAGGTTTGGAAGGGAACTTAAGGTTAAATGTAGTCCAACTTCTCTACCATAGAACACCTAACTAGAAAGTATCCTACATGTCAGTCAGTAATGGTCACAGGAAGCATGGCCATGATACACCAGTGAGGAAAAAAGACTGATTCCTCAAACACTCCCCCCTTAGCCCCTTAGCCCACCACTTAAATGATGGTTTATAAGGGATCTGCAGAAAATTACATTATATTAAAGTGATTTTTTTTTATGTCAGCTGAAGCAGCCCAGAAGTGGCTTATTGTTGATTTGAGAGATCAGAACTAATTTTTCTGTTGTGTTTATTCAGTCTATTTCTGTCCCATCTCCTCTGCCAGTAAAACATGGCCTTGGGTTCAGGAGAAGAAAAGGGAAATGAAAATTTTGAGCTGTGTTTGGTGCCATATATAAGATTTAAAGTATTTTCTTGGTTCTTTTGCTTAGCCCTACATTGATTAAAACCATATTTTTAGAAAAAAGAAATAAATATTAATAACTTAAATTTGTAGTTGACTAGTTGGCTTTGGCAGGAAGTAACTAGGTAGCTAATTAGTCCTGAGAGTGTTTTGGATGAGAGTATATCATTTTTCTCTTCTTGGTTAATAATGTTTTCTGTGATCAAATATCATAATCTATCTGGTCCAAAAGGACCTGGAATGTTATGGAGTCATTTTTCTTTTTTAAAATATGTTTTTATTGATTTTTTTAGAGAGAGGGGAAGGGAGATATAGAAACATTGATATGAGAGAGAAACATCGATTGGCTGCATCCTGCACTCCCCACCCTGGGGATCGAGCCCACAACCCAGGCATGTGCCCAGACCAGGAATCGAACTGGGACTTCTCAGTCCATGGGACAATGCTCAATCCATGGAGCCACACCAGTCGGATTGGAGTCATTTTTCTTAAGCTTGCATTTTCTCTGCAACCTTCCTGTCTGGTGTTCTGATAATCCCTCTTTCCATCTTTAAATAATGCTAGTTTTTCAAAATAAAAATTTCCCTATGTTTTAAGTTGCCGTCTGCTTGCCTAAACCTCCTACCTATTATCGTTACTGGTTTGCTATCTGGAGCCATCAAGAGCACATTTAATTCCCCTCATGTTTATATTTCTTCTTAAGTCTGCTTCCCCAAGTTAAAGAGCCACAGACCTTCAACTGCAGCTCAATGCTAATCCCCTTACCATCCTGATATCTTCAATTAGATGTATCTCTTTTGTTACATTACATGCTACTTAAAATGTTCTGGACAATGTGAGCACAAAGTTACATTCTTGAATATAATCATAGAGCTTTCTCTTGAAATAAGTGGAGTGTTGTGCTTTGTGAAGTAAAAGTTTTATCTTAACAAATGAAGCAAACTTCACTTTTCTTCCATTTTTAATGTGTTTGAAAATGGTCACTTGGCCTCTGTAGTTACTATTATGATTATGAGTTCTCCCTCAAATGTAAACATTAACAAACAGAAGGGATATAAACCTGTAATTGCATAGCTGAGACTTAATGCTAGAAAGATTGTTTAATAATGTATTTAGCATACATAAATGAGATTAAAAACGAGAAGCTACATCATGTGCAGTTGCTCTAGCTCAATTCTTGTTCATTAAAATGAAAGACGGTTCATTCTATTTTGGAGCATTGCCATTATAAAAATAAATGTCAATATGTTTCATACTTGCAAAATTTTAGCACTTGTCTACAAAATGCCAAAGGATGACTATACCAGGACAGTGTATCCACAGTAGAATGACATCAATTTTAAAAATGTAAGATTCTGCTCTGTCTTAGGGGAGTTTCGTAATTGCAGTGGTTATTTAATTACACCAAACAAATGCCTCCTCGATTGGTAAATTCTTAGAAGAAAGGTAAGAACAGCCTAGGTGTGGAAGTACAGCATTTGGTGGTTTTTCTCTTTACTACTTGCTCTCATCCAGTTCCTATATTTTTCTCATTTTCCCTCTGGCTTTGCTAACTCTTTTTCTCTTCAATCATTTTTTTTCTCCTTGCCTTGCACTGAGCAGTGTGGGCATTACTTTGTCCCAGTGGTAGCATAGGGATTTAATAAGATTGCTGACCTCTGGACCAGAAAGACTCTAGCCTGGCTGACAGTTGTTAACTCCTAGTGGGCTACGTAGGTAAGAAAAGTGAAGCGATAGAATTTGCAAGAGCTGCTGAAACAGAAGGTGTTGAACACTTGGAACCTGTGTCAACACTTTTCTTTTTTTCTAGCTCTGGGTCTTGATGGGTGGTGATCTAATTGGTTCCGAATTAAAAGATGGGAGAAGCTTGGTAGAGTTATGTTTCATTTTGCTTTTAACCACATGTCTTCATTGGACTCCATGCCTCAGTGAGGCAGAGGGGAACGAAACAGGAGAAGGAGGGGCTATACAAACCAGCGTGTTTTTTTGAAACTGTTCTCCCCCTAGCGAAAGGCTACTGGTGGAGGCTGTGGAGGTGGGCTGCTCTATTAGTGATATGGATTGGGACCTGGAAAGTGGGTTTAGGTGACTGAGTTCTGGGAACTCTGGGGCTCATGCCATTGTTTCAAGGACAGTAGCAGAGTGGAGACCTACAAGAAAATACTAGTTCACTGTTTGCACAGTTAAGGTCAAGCCAGCTTAGCAAATTATGTATTTGCTTAACTTATTCCTATTTACAGAACTGCTGCGAAGCATATAAAAATTTGTCTCTAACTTTCAGACTTCTTAATATCGAATAAATGGATACAGTTTTTTAAAGTAATGAAATATTCCATTCTAGACGCTGATATTTTGTCATTTCTTAATACCTTATTATGTGAATTTTCTCTCTTGTGTATCTGATTTGCAATAAAAATATATTAATCCCAAACTGGTCTCAAATGAGGTATCTATGAATTCCTAATTGTGGGAACAAGCAGATCAGATTCAATTAAATAGCTTGCTCTGTTCACTAATATATAACCATTTGCTATAAAGAGCTGGGGGGCGGCATGGTGGGTGAATTTTCTGCAATCTATTGGGTTTTCTTTCCCCAGTACAAAATCAAATAGTGAATCTAAAGCAATCGATTTCTGCCATCTTCCCCAACCCCACCAAAAGATGTATATATACTTGAGTTGATTGGGATATATGATTTGAAATTTGAAAATAGTTCTTAAGACTATTCTGCAAATATATGTCTATTCCAATTATTTGAAAATGAGAGAATCTTTTGAATTATTTGTCTTCCCCTCTACCCCATCCACCAATAATAAGACCTTGTATCAAGTAGTCCTTGGTTAAGTCAGCAGTGATTTATGGGGAGCCCGTTAATATGCTCACAGAAAGATTTGATGAATCAACCAAGCAGAAAAGGGAAGATACTTTCCCACCTCTGGGTTTTGTGAGTCAGAAGAACACATCCCTGGCCATGGTTCTGCTTTAATATCAGCCCTGCAAAAGAGAGAGTAAACTGGTTTTCATTTGTGCTGATCTACTATGCTGTGAAAATACTGTGTGTGTTTTCACCCCTAGAAAAGGTTTCTGCAAACAAAGCTCCAAGAACTGAAGATAAGTGATTGGGGAGATTGTTTTATTTTACCTAAAAGCAATATCCTTCCTGTCAAAGCAAGGGATTTAGATGGCAGCATCAATAACTTATAGCCCTGTGGGACTTTCTAATACACAAATTAGTGTGTGGCGTTTATGAGCTTGATAATCTTGAAAGGCCATATTCTCTTAGTATTTTATTGCCATGCAGTCAAATGAAAGAATAGACAGAAACAATGTAAGGGAATGAAATGATATATATCATCATCTTTCCAGGATGTTAATTCACACGCGCAGCCATGACAGCTGACATCTATGCACTACCTAGTTGTGTGACAAACTCCTGTGACAAATCATGGTATTGTGTGTTTTCCTAAAGCAAATATCAGATAAAACTTGATAGTTTCCTTTTCCTTCTTCTTCCTTTTTTTTTAGTAAGAGCTCATCATCCTTTGGCATGTGTAACTAGGAAGTATTGGCAAATGGATACCCGACTGTGAGATGATTCCCTGAAATGCTCTTTTCAGGGTTCCGTGTAAAAGCGTTAGCTGTGTCAATTAGTTCAGACGAAATGACATAATTTATTAACCGGTAGTGATAACTTTCTAAATACATTGAACATTTGGTGCCACATAACTGAATGCCTCAGTAATTGCTCAGACGCATGCCTGCTTCTGCAATCAATGTGCTAGCCTCAGCAGAATTTATTGCCTCATTTTCCGTTTCACACTGCTTTACTATTCACTGGGTGGCATCTCGGGAAATGACAGTCCCTAAGGGGAAGAATCCATGTGTCAGAGGGCAGAGGTCTCCCTTTTTCATGGCTTTGGAATCACTCTTTCATATTCTAAGAGGAAGGCAAAGCTGCCAATTTGCATTTAAAGCACTGCTCTCCAAGGTTACATTCTGTTGAGTATATCGTTCAGATAGTGGACATTTATCATAGCATAGTCGATTTCTCAAGTCTGAAATAGCTGCTAAAGGTATAGCTGAGGAACCATCACAGTCCTGGGGAACAAGGTAATAAATCAGAAGCTGCCACAGGATCACTATGGTAACCGTCAGGCCCTGTCACACCACAAGCATTATTGAAGGGTGGGTACAATGTTCAGCTCATCAAGTGTTTGTGATCATAAACCTGTTGACACTATAGGTTTCATGTGACCATATTATTGTCTTTGTGAATCAGAAGGGACTGCTATCAGACCCCATTTGGGTGGAAAACAATATCATATTTAAGGGGCCATTTTTTGATTGTAGACTTGAACTTGTTGTCATTGTCAATTGGCCTAAGACAATAGTATGCAGTTTTTATTTTAAAAGTAAAACCTAGTTTTTCAACACTGAAACGCCACACTTTTTTCTGAGACATTTAATGCTGAGCTGAACATATGGGCATATATAACTGTATAATTATATTGATTTATGATTATACACTTAGTTCTAACACTTTAATAGTTAATATTCAATCGTTTCACTTGATACAATTTCTTTATCATGATTTTCAGAAATAGAGATGTGGGATCTTGACAAGATAATGCTTTCTGCCTCCTTTATTTTATTTTTAAAATTATTACTATTTTTAAATCCTCACCCAAGGATATTTTCCCATTGATTTTTAGGTGGAGTGGGAGGGAGGGAAGGAGAGAGAGAGAGAAACATTGATGTAAGAGAGACAGATCGACTGGTTGCCTCCCACCCCACCCCACCCAGGGCCAGGGCTTGAACCTGCAACCAAGGTACTGGGAGTTGAACCCATGACCCTTTAGTCCACGGGCTGACACTCTAACTGCTGAGCCAAACTGGCCAGGGCCTGCCTCCTTTATTTTAGATAGATGCACATAATTGTATTTTGAAATTTTATAACGTATAAAATGTATAAAACATACGTTTTATAATGTATGACGTATTTTATAACATACGTCAGTAAAAACGTATGTTCCCAAAGAGCAAAGTTCATATATATAGTACGTTTTATATAGATGTTGTATTTTCAGTACATTTACTCATAATGGAAGGTAGTTCCCCCCAAAACTTATACTATATTATTGTTTAACATTTTATTAATACACATATATTTAGAATTAATCAGCAGGGGAGAACCCCACATGTATTATTATTATAACATTGTTAGTATTTTCATAATTATGATTGCATTTTAACATCTCTCTTCCAAGTGACTGAAAAGGCATTACTAAATGTTAATGGCAATAACTGGTAATCCCCTTGTGAGAGAGATAATAACTCATTAAGATCATAATTAGGCAGTTGCTTCTATACATTCCCCTTAAGGATTTGAATTTCTTCCTTTTCCTCCACCTCCTTTTAAAAGAATGATCCAACATTAAATTGGTAAGCATATACCCATGACTACCTTCTTAAAAATATCTGTAGGCAGAAATAATAATTGTAAGGTTTGCACTTCGCATAGTACTTTGCTTTCTAAGGGAAGGAAGGAAGGAAGGGAAAGAAGGAAGGAAGGAAGGAAGGAGGGAAGGAAGGAAGGAAGGAAGGAAGGAAGGAAGGAAGGAAGGAAGGAAGGAAGGAAGGAAGGAAGGAAGGAAATGGAAAGGAAGAAGGAAAGGAGGGAAGCCCTCGAGTCTTTCCTGTGTCCTTTTATGCACACCGCATGGGTGTTAAATCAGTATGTTTAGTGACTAGCAGAGGAAGAGTCATAGCAAATGCTTAGCAGTTTAAAAAATGAAAGGTTTCTCCATGCCACTCTTTTTATCTGAATGGCAGTCTGCAGCAGGGGTCTGTTGCTGTGGAGATGTAGTGAAATTCAGTGATATGGCCTGCACATCGGGTTGTGAGTGCTGCTGTTTCATGTGGGATGCTGAGCAGCTGTCAGATACGGAAGTGCTTTACACCGATTGTGGGCTAGAGTTACAGCAGAGGCTGGAGGGGGCAGGCTGGAGGGGGCAGGCTGGGGGGGGGCAGGCTGGGGGGGGAAGGCTGGAGGGGGCAGGCTGGAGGGGGCAGGCTGGGGGGGGGCAGGCTGGAGGGGGAAGGCTGGGGGGGAAGGCTGGGGGGGAAGGCTGGAGGGGGAAGGCTGGGGGGGAAGGCTGGAAGGGGAAGGCTGGAGGGGGAAGGCTGGGGGGGCAAGGCTGGAGGGGGAAGGCTGGAGGGGGAAGGCTGGGGGGGAAGGCTGGAAGGGGGAGGCTGGAAGGGGAAGGCTGGGGGGGGAAGGCTGGAGGGGGAAGGCTGGGGGGAAGGCTGGAAGGGGAAGGCTGGGGGGGAAGGCTGGAGGGGGAAGGCTGGGGAGAAGGCTGGAAGGGGGAGGCTGGGGGGGAAGGCTGGAGGGGGAAGGCTGGGGGAGGAAGGGGGGAGGCTGAGGGGGGAAGGCTGGAGGGGGAAGGCTGGGGGGGGAAGGCTGGAGGGGGAAGGCTGGGGGGGAAGGCTGGGGGGGAAGGCTGGAAGGGGGAGGCTGGAAGGGGAAGGCTGGGGGGGGGAAGGCTGGAGGGGGAAGGCTGGGGGGGAAGGCTGGAAGGGGGAGGCTGGGGGGGAAGGCTGGGGGGGGAAGGCTGGAGGGGAAGGCTGGGGGGGAAGGCTGGAAGGGGGAGGCTGGAAGGGGAAGGCTGGGGGGGGAGGCTGGAGGGGGAAGGCTGGGGGAGGAAGGGGGGAGGCTGAGGGGGGAAGGTTGGGGGGGAAGGCTGGGGGGGAAGGCTAGAAGGGGAAGGCTGGGGGGAAGGCTGGAGGGGGAAGGCTGGGGGGGGAAGGCTTGGGGGGGGAGCTGGAGGGGGAAGGCTGGAGGGGGAAGGCTGGGGGCCAGTCGGCTGGCCTCTGAGGCCCTGCCTGAACGAGTGCTCATAAGGCAGCAGTTATGTGTTACATTATATTCACTCAGTTCACATTTCCTGCTCTCAGTTTCCATTACTCTTATTACGTTAGATTCTTATTCAGAAGCACTCACTCTAGCATTTTTGTAAATTATGAAGAAGTGCAGAAAAATTGTAGTGTAAAGGAAGGATACACTATTTATTGTTCACATGCTGTATGCTAGGTACTCTGGTAGGTATTTTCATACATACTTCAATGCTGAGAGTAGTCCTAGGAGGTACTTATTAAGAATTCCCATTTTACTGATAATGGGGGCTGAGCCTAAGAAAGATTTAAAAGTCTGTTTTTATCTCTTCTGTTCAAATGAATATTCAGGAAGGCATAGTGTCCTCCAGTTTCTTTATTTCTTTCTGTTATTGGGTAAGAACACTTAACTATTAGATTTACCCTCTTAACAAAATTTTAAATATATAATACAGTTTTGTTAACTATAGGTACAGCAGATCTCTAGAACTTATTCATCTCTTTTAAACAATATTTTTTATTGATTTTTCTTTAGAGAGAGAGGAAAGGAGAGGGAGAGCGAGTGAGAGAGAGAAACATCCATGTGAGAGCAAAACATCAATTGGCTGCCTCTTGCATGCCCCCTACTGGGGAGTGAGCCCACAGCTTGGGCATGTGCCCTGACCTAGAATCCAACCAACAACCTTTCAGTGCATGGGATGACACCCAACCAACTGAGCTACACCAGCCAGGGCTAGAACTTACTCATTTTATGTAACTGAAGCTTTATGTGTATGTCTCCATATCCTTCTTCCCTCAGCACCTGGCAATTACCATTCTACTCTCTATTTCTATGAATTTAACTATTTTTGATAACTAATATGACTTATATAGGTGGACTCATGCAGTATATGTTCTTCACTCAGCATAATGTCCTCCAGGTTCATCCATGTTGTTGTGTAAGACAGAATTTCCTTTTTTTAAAAAAGGCTGAATGCCCTGGCCAGTTTGGCTTAGTGGTTAGAGCCTCGGGTTCCTGCTAAGGGCACATACCTCGGTTGCAGTTTGTCCCTGGCCCTAGTTGGTTGTGCGGGTGGCAGCCACTTGATGTGTCCCTTTCACGTCAATGTTTCTCTTTCTCTCTTCCTCTCTCTCCCTCCCACTCTATCTGAACAAAAAATGGAAAAAAAATGTCCTCTGGTGAGGATAAAAAAAATGGCTGAATAATATTTCATTGTGTGTATATTCATCACATTTTCTTTATCCTTTCATCTGTCCATGGACACTTAGGTTGCTTCCACATCTTGGTTATTGTGAATGATGCTGCAGTGAACATGGGAGGGCAGGTATCTCTTTGAGATCCCAACTTCAATTCCTTTGAATACATACCGAGAAATGGGATTGCTGGATCATATGGTAGTTCTGTTTCTTATTTTTTGAGGAACTTCCATATGGTTTTCCACAGGCTGCACCACATTTCTATCAATAGCATACAAGGGTCCAATATGTCTACATGTCTTGATAATAGCCATCCTAACTAATGTGAGGTGACACCTTATTGTGGTTTTGATTTGCATTTCCCTGGTTGTCAGCGATGTTGAGCATCTTTTCATATACCTGTTTTTTATTGTGTGTTGTTCTGTTGAAATGTTTGTTCAAGTCCTTTGCCCATTTTTCAATTGCTTTCTTTTTTTTTGCTCATGAGTTATAGAAGTTCTTTAAATATTTTGGGTATTAAGCCCTTATCAGATATATGGTTTGCAAACATTCTCTCCCATTCCATAGGTTGTCTTTTCTCTTTGTTGATTGTTTCCTTTGCTGTGCAGAAGCATTTTAATTCTATGTAGTCCAACTTGTCTAGTTTTGCTTTTATTGCTTGCATTTTTGGTGTCATATCCAAGAAAATCATTGCCTCCTTAGACCAATGTCATACAGTTTTCTCCCTATGTTTTCTATGAGGAATTTTACAGTTTCATATCTTAGGTTTAAATTTTAATCAATTTTGATTTGGTTTTTGTGTATGGTATAAGATTAAGGATCCAATTTCATTCTTTTGCTCGTGGAGATCCATTTACCCAACACTGTTTGTTAAAGAGACTATCCTTTCCCCATTGTATGATCTTGACACCCTTGTTGAAGAGCAGTTGACCTATATGCCTGGGTTAATTTCTGAGCTCTCTATTGTGTTCCTTTGGTCTATATGTCTGTTTTAATGCCAGTACAATACAGGTTTAATTACTGTGGTTTTGTAATATGATTTTAAATCAGGAGATATGATGCCTTTATCTTTGTTATTACTCAAGATCTTTTGTGTACTTGGGATCTTTTGTGGTTTCATATGAATTTTAGGATTTTTTTTCTATTTCTGTAAAAAATGTCATTGGAATTTTGATAGGGATTGCATTGAATCTGTACATCACTTTGGGAAGAATGGTCATTTTAACAGTAGTCTGTCTTCTTTCCATGGCCATGGGGGAAATAAATGACATTCACATGGAAAAGGAAGAAGTAAACTTATCTGTTTATAGGTCACATGGTCTTATGTGTTGAAAACCTACAGATTCCACAAAAGAAACTGTTAGCACTAATAAACAAATTTGGTAAAGTTGCAAGATATAAAATCAACATTCAAAAGTCAGTTTCTTTTCTTTTTGTTTTAATTGAGATGTAATTAATATTATATTAGTCAGTTGCTTTTCTATGCACTAACAATAAACTATTAAGAAGGGAAATTAGGAAAACAGTTCCATTTAAAATTACATCAAAAAGATTAAAATACTTAGGAATAACTTAGGAATAATTAAAATACTTAGGACAAGAAAGACTTGTACACTGAAAACTATATAACATTGGTGAAAGAAATTAAAGAAGACATAAATAAGTGAAAAAAGTTCTTTCATTTTCATTAGTGTGTATTTGAATGTTTCTACTGTGTTCATTACTTCTTAGAATTACAGTTAGGCATTGAACCTGGTACTGGAAACATCTCTCCAAGTTCAGGCCTTTGGAATTTCATTTGGTGTCACTATAAAGATAACTAAAGAAAGGTAAGCCACTTCTTGGAATGGTACACTTCCACAGTGCATTGAGAAGGTGATGGGAAAGAGGAGGCAGATTGGGGTAAGAAAATCACGCTTTGCAATTTTGTATTTGGGGAGTGATGGTGTGATTTTATGCCTTATCCTATGCTTAAATCTAATTTTGGGCAAACAACTTTGCCTCTCTGGACCAGTTTCCTCACCTGTAGGATAGTGAGAATGCCTGCTTCATCCTATTGCAGTGAGGACTGAGTGACGTAATGAGTGCCAAGGACCTGGTGTGGAGCGGGGATTGCTCATCTCCATTCTTACTTGCTGACACTTCCAATTCTAAAATAGCTAAAGAGTTAGAGTAGAGTAAACCAAAAACTTTTAGGTTAGGGTCAATATTCATTTTTATGCGACTCCACTGTATGTAATATATTCATCCATAGTGTGACATTCATACTGATAGTATTTTATTTATGTCTTATTAGAGGTTAATTTCTCTGTTCATCATGCATTTGAAACTGAGCTATTTATCTTGACCACTTGAGGGAAATAATGGAAGAGGAAATGAGAAACACTATTCTCTTCAAACCTAAATCTGCAACCAACCCCTGAGGGTCTCCCTTCATAGACCCTGGAGCCTGTGCCGAAGAGGCAGTTAATATCAGAAGAGACAGAAGGCAAATGCTCATGTGCTAATTCCTACCATTTCTCCAATGGGTGGGGGTCATACCTCCCTGTCTGCTTCTGTTGACTTGCCTGCCTTTGTTTTCCTATCACTCTCATCTCCAGAGCAGCATCCTAGGATTCATACTTTTCACCTCCTCTTACAGTGTGGTATAAACCTTGCTACCCAAGGGTGGACAGTTGTTTCAGTGCACCTGGTTTGTTACTTTTATGTTGGCCTTTTGAATGGTAGTCTCCAGATTCTGCAGCCCAACACCTGGGCCAACCCAGGTAGATGGAAATAAAGGTACAGCTCTTCCCTGGTGTGGAGAGAAACAGCCAGCATGCTGTGAGGGCCATTATATAGAGCTCTCAGTTACAACTTTATGCCCTTGCCAGACTGATGAGTGTTCTTTGGCAATAATAACAATTATTTGATTAACTCAAAGATCTTTTTTATAATTAAGGGTTGATTTAAAAAATATATATGTATATATATATTAAAAAGGCTTCAATTTTGTAATGAACTTTATTTGTTCAATAATGCCAATGGCTGACCGTCTGTGTTTTGGAGTTTTCTTGGGTGTAAGCTTTTTATTTCGAAGACTTATGGATGTGTGTAGAAAGCAGATAATATTCTGTAGGTTTTATTATCTCAAGTGAGACTTAGAGCAGAATTGTCATGGTTAAGGCATGTTTGGGTAGAAATTCTGATGGCATTAACTTTTCCTCTATCATGCTTTTTAATTCAAACAACACACAGTAGTTTGAAATTTTTGTTTCTGTTAGATGAAAACTCATCCTTTTACTGAACTGTTTTCTTTATCTTGGCTTTGCCTTTCTAATGGTAAAGAAATAAGCATCACTGTTTGCCGAGCCAGAATGACGTTAAAACAGATGTCTTGGTCTTAGTACTATAGGTGTTACATATATTTTGCTTTACTACTTTTTAAGAAATTGAAACGGTGCGTAATTGATGAACCAAGGAATTCTAAGATTAAGTACTTGCTCTGTATGTATATGTGTGTGCATGTGTGTGGGGGTGTGTATGTGTGTGCTTGCTTATTGGTTGTCCCTTTCCAAGGTGACTGCTGAATTCTCTTATAAGACTTGGGAGACCTGTAGCTGAATGAAAGGTGACAGAAGACTTATTGAAGATATAAAAGTTATTTATTCTTTAAATTTACATATGTTAAAAGTCACTGTTTTTGATGTATAGACCCATGAGTTATGACAAATTTCGTGGGTTAGTGTTACCCATCAGCATAGTCAAGGTTTAGAGCAATTTCTTCCCTTCTAAAAATTCCCTCATGCTGCCTCTTTGTATTCAAACCCTCCCTGGCAATCACTGATTTGTTCTCCTTTACTATAATTTTACCTTTTTTCAGAATGTGGTATACATGGAATTATATGTAGCCTTTTAAGTTTGGACTTTTTTCACTCAGTAGAATGCATTCAGGACTCAATTAAGCTGTTGTGTATATCAGTTCCTTTATATTGAGTAATAGTCCATTGAATGCATGTATCATAGTTTTCTCATCCATTTACCAGATGAGACTTTTGGGATGTTCCCAGTTTTCATCAATTATGAATAGGGCTGCTATAAATGTGCATGCAAGTTTTTAATGTGACCATAAGTATTTATCTCCCTTGGATAAATACCTAGGAGTGGGAGTGTTGGATCATATGGTAAATTTATATTTGACTTTTTCAGAAACTGCCAAACTTTTTTTTTACAAAGTGACTGTAACATTTTGAACCCCCACCACCACCCCCAGCAAAGTATGAATTTCTTAGTTGTCTTTCTTCCTGGTCAGCACTTGGTGTTTTCTTTTTTAAAAGTTTAGTTGTTTTATTAGGTATGTAGTGGTATCCCACTGTAATTTTAATTAACGTTTGCTAATGACTAATAATGTTGAACATTTTTTATGTGCTTATTTATTTGTATAGCTTCTTAGTGAATTGCTTGTTCAAACCTTTTGCACATTAAAAAAAAGAAAGGATGGTTGTTGTTTTTCTTCAGTTATATTTTCCCCTTTTATTATTTTTCTCATTGTTAAGTGTATCTTATGTACTCTGGATATAAGCCCTTTGTCAATTTTGTGAATTGAAAATATGTTTTTCCCACTCTGTGGATTGTCTTTTAATTCTCTTAACAGAGGCTTTTGCAGAACATAAAGTTTTAAACTTGAAGTTTAGTTTATTTCTATTTTTTGGGGGATGCTATATTTAAGGACTATTTTCCTAAACCAGTGTTAAACATTTTTCTTTTAGATTTTCTCATAAAATTGTTATACTTTTATGAGTAACATTCAGATCTGTGGTTGATTATCAGTTAATTTTTGTATAAGGTATAGAGTATATATGGTAAGGGTTTTGTTTGTTTGTTTTTTGGTATACACAGTGGGGGAAACTAGGTTGTTCATATGGGAAATAATATAATAATTAATAAGTAATAATATAAGAATAAACTCTCTGTTTTGTATACTCACAACTGTAAGCCTGCTTTTGCCATACCCTGTATGGACATCCAATCATTCCAGTACCAATTGTTGAAAAGATTTTCCCTTCTTCATTGAATTGCCTTGGCAGCCTAGTTGAAATTAATTGATTGTATTTGCATGGTTTTACTTCTGGTCTCTCCATTCTTTTCCATTGATATATGTGTCTATTCTTTAGCAATATACTCTCTTGATTACTATAGCTTATAGAAAGCCTTAGAATCAGGAACAGTGAGTCCTCCAACTTTGGTAATCTGGTTCCTTTGCCTTCCCATATACATTTTAGAATCAGCTTGTTGATACCTGCAAAAAATTCCTTCTGAAATTTTTATAGGAGTTGCATTGACTTTATAATGCAATTTCTATAGCTCAATTCGGGATCATTGATTTCTTAATAATATTGAATGTTTCAATCCATGAACATGCTGTATCTCTCTCCCTTTATTTAGATCTTTTTTATTTCTTTTATATCAGTGTTTTATAATTTTCAGCATATAGATATTGCATATTTTGTTAAATTTTTACTCATCTAAGTATTTTATTTTGGGAGGAGGTGATATTATACATGATACTTTAAACATGTTATGCTTTCCAAATAGATTATTGTTACTTATGAAATATTCATTTTTGCATTTCTACCTTGTTTCCTATAACCTTACAAACACACTCAGTAGTTATGGAAACTTCTTATGAGGACTTCTTGAGATTTTTAATAGAGGCAAACACGTTGTCTACAAATAGGAATAGTTTTTTTCTTTCCGATGAAACTAGAAAATGAGCATATTCAACCTAAAACAAGCTGAAAGAAGGAAATAATAAAGGCAAGAGCAAAAGTGATGAAATTGACAATAAGAAAACAATAAAAATAATATCAATAAAATCAAAAGCCAGTTCTTTGAAGAAACCAGTAAAGTTTATAAAACTCTATCCAGATTTTCAAAGAATACAAATGACCAAAAACAAGAATGAAGGAGGAAGTCACTACAGACCCTATAAACATTAAGAGGATAATAAGGGAACACTATGAACATAGTGTTTTATGTCCCATTTCTTTCATGCCTCCTTTTTTCATCTTATTACACTGGTTAGACTTTGAGATAGATGTTGAAAAGAAATGGGGAGAGCATTTTTTCCAATTTTAGGGGACAGCATCCAATTTCTTATCAAGTTTGATAGTAACAGTAGGTTTTCTTTTGTTTTGTTTTTGTAGATACCCTTTATTAGGTTAAGAGAATTCCCTTTTATTCACATTATGTTACTAATATGAGTTTTTTCTTACTTATGAATGGGTGTGTTTTTATTCTCTATTGATGTGATCATATGGTTTTTCTTCAGTAGTCTGTTAATATGATGAATTACATTTATTTTTAGAATGTTATTAGACTTGTAATGTTGGAATAAACTTTAAATATGAAATAATATATGTATATATGGTATATGTATGTGTGTATAATGACCATATGCATATGATATACTAATATTTTCTTGAGGCTTTTTGCATTTATATTTATGAAGAATATCTGATTGTACTTTTTTTTTTCCTTTTCTTGTAATGTCTTTGTCTGGTTTTAGTTTCTGTGTAATTCCAGACTCATAAAATGAGTTGGGAAGTATTTTTCCTCTTCCATTTTCTGGAAGAGATTTTGTGGAATTTCTATGATTTCTTCCTTGACTATTTGGTAGAATTTCCCAGTGAAACCATCTGGGCCTGTTGTTTTCTTTGTTGGAAGGATTTCAATTATGCATTGAATTCTTAAAACTAGTGGTAGGCCTATTCACATTATCTATTTCAATTTGATAGTTTGTCTTTCAAAGAATTGCTTATTTCATCTAAGTTGTCCAATCTATTGTTCATAGTGTTCTCTTATTATCCTCTTAATGTTTGTAGGTTCTGTAGTGAATTCCTGTTTCATTCCTGTTATTGGTAATTTGTGTCCTCTCTTCTTTGAAAATCTGGATAGAGTTTTATAAACTTTACTGGTCTCTTCAGAGAACTGGCTTTTGGTTTCATTGATTTTGTTTTTATTGTTTTCTTATTGTTAATTTTATTACTTTTGCTCTTGCCTTTATTATTTCCTTCTTTCAGCTTGTTTTAGGTTTTAATATGCTCATTTTCTAGTTTCTTAAGGTAGAAGCTCATTTAATGATTTGTGAACTTTTCTTATATAAGCATTTAATGTTATTTTCTCTCTATGTACTTCTTTGGCTGAACCCCACAAATTTTGATATGTTGTAAGTTCATTTTGTTTTTAGTTCAAAATATAGTCTAATTTCCCTCGAGGCTTTCTTTGTGACTTATGGGTTATTTAGAAATGTGTTGTTTAATTTCTGAATAGTTGGCCATTTTCCAAATATCTTTGTTGATGTTTAGGCTTTCTTCTGTTGGTGTATAGAAATGTCGGGTCATGTTGGTTGGTAGTGCTGTTTACTTCTCCTACCTTTTTATTGATTTTATTTATTTATTTTTTATCCCCACTCGAGGGCATTTTTGCATTTATCTTCAGACAGAGTGGGAGGGCGAAGGGGGAAGAGAGAGAGAGACATTGACGTGAGAGAGAACATCGACTGGTTGCCACCCACAGGACCCCAACCGGGGCAGGGGAAACTGCAATCCAGGCACATGCCCTTAGCGGGAACCGAACCCAGGACTCTCTGGTCCATGGGCCGACGCTCTAACAGCTGAGCCAAACTGGCCAGGGTGGATTTTATTCAGTGTAATTTTTTATCAGTTCAGAGAAAGAAGTATTGAAGTCCCCAAGTATAGGTATGGATATCTGTATTTCTTTTTTCTGTTCCATTGGTTTTTTGCATTTTGATGTTCTATTGTTAAATGCATAAAAAACGATTAGATTTTATTATGTCTCCTTGTTGAGTTGATACTTCTGTCATCAGGAAATGTTCCTTTTCACCTTTTTTTTTTTAAATTCTGATGCTTTCTTTATTTGATATTAATATGGCTACTCCATCTTTCTTATTTTTTATTGATCTTTCTTATTTTTGTTATTGATTTGAGAGAGAAAGGGAGAGGGAGAGAGAGAGAAAGAAATATCAACAGGAGAGAGAAACATCAGTCAGTTGCCTCCTGCACGTGCGCTGACCAGAGATTGAACCCGCAGCCTGGGTATGTGCCCTGACCAGGAACAGATCAGGTGGCCCTTCAGTGTATGGGATGATACTCCAGCCAACTGAGCCACGCTGGCCAGGGCCATCCTTTTTTTAAAATTTGAGTTTGCATGATACATATTTTTCTTCCTTTTACTTTTAACCCACATATATCATTATATTTAATGTGAGGTTTTGTAGACATTATATAGTTGGGTCTTTGTTATTGTTTAGTCTCACACTTGATCTTTTAATTTGCATTTAATATAATTACTGGTAAAGTTGGATTTATGTCTAACATTGAATTATTTTCTATTTACATCTTCTGTTTTTTTCTTTTCTCTGGTACCCCTTCCTGCCTTAATTTTGTATTATTTGAAATTTTAGTCTTTCATTTTTTTCAATAGCCTTTTTTGGTGTTATCTTTTTATATTATTTTATTAGCAGGTTTTTTTTTTTTTTTTTTTTCGGAGGGGGAGTGTGTTATAGTGTCCACAGGTAACTTTTACAGCCTACCATATAGTTCTTTCCCACCCCACCCACACTGTGCTAGAATTTTTGCTTTCCGGTGTCATACATATTTTTGAAAACTTTGAGGAGATAAATAATCTATTTACCATACTATTTATTATTTCTCTTGCTCTTGCTTCATTCCTAATATTTCCCTTCAGTATGAAGAACCTCCTTAAGCATTTCTTTTATTGCTGTTCTGCTGGTGACAAATTCTATTTGCTTTCCTTTTTCAGAAAATATCTATTTTATTCCTAAAGGATTTTTCTGGGACTATTAATCCTGGGTTTATAAATTCTTGCCTTCAGTGCTTTAGAAAGGTTGTTGCATTGTCTTCTGGCTTATCATTGGATTAGCTTCATTGGAGCTAATCCAATGAATTTGTAAATTTCTCCTGAGAAATTCATAGTCATTTGGTTCCTCTCCTACATATAACATTCTTTTTTCTCTGGCTTCTTTTAGCCATTTGATTATAATTTGTCTGGGTTTGCTTTTACTTTAATTTATCTTATTTAAGTTTCACTGGGCTTATTGAATCTGCAAATTAACATGTTTCACCAAATTTGGGATGCTGTAAGCCATTATTTCTTCAAATATTTTGTTTTCTGCTACATTATCATTCCTTCCTTCTGGTGGTCCAATGACACACGTTTGTGCTTTTGATATTGTCCCACATGTCTCTGAGTTTCTGCTCATTAAAAACAAAACAAAACAAAAACAAACTCATTGTTCTCTTTGCTCTTCAGATCGGATAATTTCTATTGATGTATTCAAGTTCACTGATAGTTTTCTTTTTTATCTTTATTCTGTTACTGAGCTAATCCAATGAATTTATAAATTTCAGAACTTTTTATTTCGAGCATGTGTGTGCATTTCTCTTGTGTTGAGATAAATAAGGAAAACCAAACTAGTAAACTTGCTCTTTTTTATGGTTTCTTTCTCTTTGCGGAGAACTTCCTTTTTTTAATTCACTTTAAGAGTATGTTCATATTTATTATAGTTATAATTGCTTCTTTAAACTCTTTATTAGTTTAAAGATCAGGGTCATCTTGGGTCGGCCTATTGTTTGTTTTCCTGGTGAATTGGTCAGCATTTCCTGGTGTTTTGTATTTTGAATGAGTCTGGATTATATCCTGGACTTTTGAATATTGTCTTATGAGACTCCGAGTCTTGTTAAAATCCTCTTGAGAACGTCGATTTCTTTTGTTTCTTTGTTTTAGTAGACAGTCAGCCCATTTAGGTTTGTACCACTTCATGGGGTGGGTTGCCCAATGTCTGTTCTGTTTTCTAAGCCTTTGTTCTACTGCTTTGGGTCTACTTTGTGCATTCCCTACTCTGGGGTTTATTTGGGACTTGGGTAGTGGTTTTGATTATAGCTTATTATTCTCAAAGCCTTGTCTGAGTTCTGTGTGTTGGGTCATGCAAGTGTGGGTCAGAGTGGACCTAGGACTTGTGTTGGCTGTTACACAGCATTGGAGGATCCCCTTCTCCAGCTCTTTCCTCAGAGGTTTTCCCCGAATGCTTTCTGATTCATGCAGGTCTTTTTTGCAGTTTCTCTGGATAAAAAGGCCAGTGTTTCTCTCAGTTGGGGACCTTGTGCTATAGTTCTGCGCACCTGAGCTACCCTTGGGCTGGAGCAACTGGAAGTGGAGACAATAGGAAAGACAGAGGCAGAAAGGGAAATGCTGATACCCTCACATTTTTCAAACCACTTGGATTCATTTGTCCTGTTCTTTTGAACCAAAACATAGGCGTTCTCTCCAGATATTAAATGCCCGTGTCGCAGCTGTGGCAGTGCAACATCATGACTGCAGGTGGCCTCTGGGCAGATGTGGGAGAAGGGAAGAAGGAAGGATTTCCTCCATGCGCTCCTGTTGGCCAGGGCTTCCTTTCCCAAGTCTCTGGAGGGAAGGACAGAGGGACTTTTTCTTGGAGTTGGTTTTTTCATCGATACCCACTGTGTAGTTCTGGGACTTAGGTCCGGCCTTGGTCAAAGCAGGAATATGCACTTGGGGGAAAAAATCTAGGGAACCACCACTGGGCCGGTTGTTCCTTCGGTTTTGACTTCCTCCCTAAATCACCTGCTCTGGTTTATTTTTAGCATTTTCAAGTATAGTTGACCCTTGAACAACACAGGTTTGAACTGTGTGGGCCTGCTTATACATGAATGTTTTTCAATAAATACTGTAAATATGTTTTCTCTTCCTTATGATTTTCTTAATAACATTTTTCCCTCCAGCTTACTTTATTGTATGAATATAGTACATAATACACATAATGTACAAAATATGTGTTAGTTGACTATGTTGTCCCTAAGGGTTCTGGTAAGTAGTCGGCTATTATTAAAGTTTTTGGGGAGTCAAATGCTAAACGTAGATTTTCAACTGCACAGAGGGTCAGTGCCCTAACCTCCTATATTGCTCAAGGGTCAAAAATGGTTACATTTTGAGTTTGGTCTAGAGTTTTTAGTTAAAACTGGTGGTGGCGGGGGAGAGGGCCTACTCCATCTTGGCCAACATCATCAATTCAAAATAATGTTTTTAAAATTAAATATTTTGTTTTCCAGTAACCAAATACACTTATAGAAAATATGGGAAATGTCAAACTATAAGAAGAAAATACCCATATGCTCCCAACTTAAAATTAAGTCCTCTTAGCATTTTGATGTATTCCTGGTCTGCTCACTTCTTAAATGTTCAGGTAGCTATTTTTTAGAGGTGATCATATTATACACAGTTTCGCATCTTGTTTTTTTCCCCCTCACTTACATACAAAGGAAGCATTTTTGGTGTTGTTAAAATTATACCTACAATGAATTCATAACGAGTGTGTGATTGTTCATTGAGTAAATCCATTAGATTTATTTAGTCATTCCTCTATTGTTGGATTTTTTTTTTCAAATACTTGCTACCATGAAATTGCTGTGATTAACATCTTTGTGTGTAAACATTTACCTAAATTTAGATTATTTCATAGGCAATCTTTCCAGATGCATAATTACTAAGCCAAAGAGTGTGAATGCTTTTAAGGGATTCGTTGCATGATTATAACTTCAGTATAATATCATCATCTTACCAACATATTGTTTGTTCCGCTGGCAATGTGTAAATAGTGTCTAATTCCTGCCAGTTGAGGTTGCTTCATACATCTTTTAAGAATTAGAAACCATCATCCCAATCAGGGTTCTGTCTATTCCCCTGAGATCCAAGGCTCTGCTCCCCACCCAGAACTTCCACGTACTGAACACTGTCTTTCCTTACAAGCTTCATTACATGTTGACCTGGTGCTGTAAGGACTTGTGCAAGACGTACTATTTGGGCCAGTCTCTTGACAAGCACAACTGTGACCTCCTCCCTTCCCTGTTCAAAACCTATTAGCTGTCCATTGCCTGTGGGGGGAAAGTCCAAGTTTCCTAACGTGGCATACAAGGCCTTTTACCATCAATTGTATCCATTTCTAGTGTTCCATTTCTTACTCTTCTTGTCTCATAATTGCTGTGTTAGTCATACTAAATTGTTTGTTTATACCATGTTATTTCTCATTCATGCCCTTCCTTCCTTCTCCTTCCTTCCCTGTCGCCCTGCCCCCAATAAGTCCCATCCTGTACAAATAGAAGCAGACAGACACACTTGCAGGTGCCTATGTCCTTCAGGGTGTTTTTTTCTGAAAAACTTCTGTACAACTCCTCTGACCACAGTAGTGTATGTGTGTGTGTGTGTATGTAATATATATATATTACCATGTATACCATATATATATTATATATATATTTGTTTTAGCTGTGTTCAAATTATTTGCCTACAGACCCAACCTTTAATAGATTACAAACCCTGCAAACTACACGTTTTATTTTATATCCCCAGAATCCGACACATACCAGGACTTCAAGAAACATTGGTTAGTTGAACTAATATATACGCGAATGAATGAATGAATACCCTGGAAATGTTCTTGCTTCTGTTCATGCATGTGCTAATGTCTTACAGTAACATCTTATTTTGTTATTGTTTGTTTCCCCAGTGCAAGAATCTGTGACTGGTGATGGCAGTCGGTGGTGCGTGGACAGTATCTTAGCACATGATGAACGATAGTTGTTGACTCGCAGGGTTAAAATGGAGATGGATTCATGTGGCGTGAGCAGTTATTTCAGGCTCTGGAAAATGACAGCAGAACACAAATCTTTGTATATTTTATATTAACTGATGTTGTGTGCCATGGAGCAAATGCTTTTTTGTGTTTCTTTTTATGCTTCACTTTCTTCCTACCCTTTCAGGTTCTACGTTTTGTGCCTATAGAAACTTCAGTATGCGAGATTGAAATCACTTTACAACTGGTCAGTTAAAGAACTCAGAGAACCACTTGTCTTCACCCTTCTAAAGTAAAAACAGATTAAAATGATGAAATACATAAGTGGATTCTTGGGGAGAAGGGCATTGGAGGCAGTGAAATTGGTTATCTATAAAAATATTGCTTGGGCTTTCTGCTTTTCTCTTCCCTTAATTCACTAGGATGCACCCAAACTCAGTTGAGTACAGATTTTAAAGATTTGCAAGTAGCTGTGCAGCTTAAGGTAAAAAGGCCATGAAATAAAATGTAGGCAAATAGGTAAAGCCGAAATAAAGCACGAGAAAAATCTTACCTGGTTATCCAGCTGCGTGTATTTTCTTTGGATCTTAACCCAAGATGTAGACTGAAAGTTACATTAGAATTATCATGGTCTCTTTCAACTCTTTTCCTGGCATCGTTTTTCCACTTTTCCCTGTGAATAATCATCCTTTCACATGCTTCGAGAAGTGCCGTCATGGGGCCAACATCCACCTTTTTCTTTTCCTCTTTCCTAAAATATTTGTGCTAGCTTAAACTGCGCATCGCCTTTAGGTGGTCCTGAATTTTTTAGGAGCTGACTCCAGCTGTTGCTGTTTTTGGACCTCAAGATGCGTGTAGGCTGAGAATCTGCCAGCAGGTGTTATTCATTCATTCAAAAAATTATTGAGGGCCTATTGTGTGCCAGTACAGTACAGGCATGGAGGATAAGTGGAGACAAGACACAAGTCTGCTCTCACGGGGCTCATGTGGGAAGCAGCCCAGTGATGCAGTGACCAAGTTCACAGGCAATTGCAGATCACAGTGGAATGTAAAACGTACCATGATAAGAGTGAGTGACAGGTTCTTTGAGGCCATCTGGAGTAACCTTGGTGGATCAAGAATAATATCTTGGAGGCAGTGAGAACTTAAGCTATGGGTGAGACTGAGTTATAATTTGGGATATAAAAAAATCCTTCTGTGCTTTTGGATGTGGGTATTTAGCTCTTAGCACTGGGTTTCCAAGTATGCCCTCCCCACTCTATACCTTACCAGTCTAACAATCTGTCCTTCCAGTTTCTGGCATTGCATGTTTAGCACCATGGAGCGTCCAAAGAACTGTTCTTGGAATCTGTGTTGAAATCCACGCGGCGGATTTTTTCAGGACACCTAGCTCTATCCCTTCCCTCTCTGTTTCAGCCAAGTGGGAACGGTATTGCCATCAACATTTGCCAAGAGCAATTGCCAGGAGTGTTGTAGGAGGCAGGTTGTTGAGGCCAGGTTTTTGTGTGGCCCACCTCACTCTTTGGATGTTGACCAGTTGGAGTTTCAGTTACTCAGGGGCAAAAGAGGGAACTTTTGTCAGCAGTTCTGGATAGAGAGGAAGTGTTGTCTCTAGAGAAATGATCATTTAAAGCGTGCTGTTTTCCATTTTGGAGCTGGTCCTAGTAGCTGTGTATGTTTTCTCTTCCTAGCTGGTGGCTGACACTGCGGCATTCCAGCAAATTGGGGTGAGCTCTGGGATCCAGCCCTTTGGGTATCGCTGTGTAACCACAAGTGCTGCGTTGGCTACATATGCGCCTCTCAAACCACGCATGCGCAGTGGGAATCCACAAAAGAATCTGCAGGTCTTGTGCGTCACTTCTAAGATAGATTCTTAAGTATAATGCGTTTGGGAAAGTGCATTTAAACAGCTGAAATGTGTTCGTTATTTGTTATAGTCAGTGGTAGTATAAACTTAAGATCTAGATTGTTTAGGTTCAAATTCTGTCTCTGTGTTTCCTTGCTAAGTCTCTGCACCTCAGTTTCCTCATATGTGGGAAGACTAACATTTAATTCTTACAGAAAACAATTAAGCTACTATATATAAAGTACTTAAAACAGTATGTGGCATGGAAAACTACTCAAGTGGTATCAGAAATCATTACAAAGGAACAACACTGAATTATATGGC
Organism: Molossus molossus; assembly: GCF_014108415.1. NCBI lineage: Eukaryota > Metazoa > Chordata > Mammalia > Chiroptera > Molossidae > Molossus > Molossus molossus. The sequence goes on along the minus strand of NW_023425345.1, from coordinate 56,766,510 downwards.
AGCAAAGAGAATAATGGAAGTAGGAATGATTAGGGTTTTTTTTTTTATTTTTTTAGAAAGATCTGCATAGCTATAGAGAATTGTTTTCTGGGGTCATTTTATATATAAGTTGGGGGAAAAAAACACCCTCTGATTCTGATAGCAATGTCTTTATCCACAGCTGTCATTTGGTTTTTCATTTATACCCTCCCTGCTTCTGCAGAGTATAGATATTGTTTCTGAGTTGTGAGATGCGGGTTGTTAAACTGCAAAGTGCTTTATTTTGCTGTTCCATTTACCTCAGCAAACATTTATTAAGTGCCCATGATGTACCATGTTGAATATAACCAAATACATACCCTCCCTGCTTTGTATCCAGAGGAGCATTTTTGCCCCCCTCTGAAATACCTCCTTCCTTTACCCCAGTCAGTAATCATGTAAGTTAGTCGAAATCACCCTTGAGGTTTTCAAGTCCAGCGGCAGTCTGTGGCCGTTTTTTTGGAAGGCTCGGCTTCAGTGGGTTGTAGAAATAAAGCTTGTTTAGAGAGTGCTGGTTTGTTTGCTCTGTCCTTCATGTTATTTGTTTTCTTACTTCTGCTGTTTCTTTGGAGTGCCTTCTCCTTCTGCTTGAACTCACTGTGTTTTGTGAGTTGCGGTTCTGCCTCTGTTGACAACATTGCTTTGTGATGCTCTTTGTCCTGTTTTCCCCATTTCCCCACTTCCCTGTTGGAGGACATTTTTTCTCTCAGTAACAAAATGAAAGGCTGGAAGTGAATTTCATTCAGTTCCTACATTGTCCTATTCTTGTTCACCCACGAGCAGGGAGCGAGTCTCCAGTTCAAGGGCAGTTGTTGCGTCGCTTGCAGTAGGCGGCTTTGAGAGCAGTATAAAGGGTAATTTTCATTCGGTAAAATTTGATTGCAGTTCTCATTGCTACAAAAGTTCTTTAAAGTCACCAGGTTGGTTCTTTTCGGAGTGCTTTGTTACTATATTTGTGGGTTCTGAATCTGTGATAATGCTTTTAACATCAGCCTGTCTCGCTACATAGATTGCCCAAACTAAAAGGGACTTTTTATTGTGTCTTATTTTGATCTGCATTCAGGGGAGACCAGGAAATATGCCCTTCGATTGGCTGACACATACCTCATGTCAAGGTTAGTAAGCCTTCCCTGAAATGCCTTTCCTACAACATATATGGAAGCTCTTACTTAAAAGATAAAAGGATGCTTAGTAAGGGGAAACCATTATGTAGGAGCTATTCTGAAATTTTTGGCAAGGGGGGTTACTGGGCAGGTGTGATCGAGTCTTATTCTTTGTCATATATAGAACTCACAATTTATTTATAAACACATTTTCCCAATGTATTCAGATACTTTTCCCCAACATATAAATATATTGCTCAGTGGCATGGATTCCTTTGGGATGGAGTTTTTCTATTGAGTCCCCTTAATTTTATACCTCTTTTACTGACTGGGTAGCTTTCAACACACTCAGCTTGTTTTGAATGATTTTTAGTTCCTTTAGTTTTCTTTTTTCCTTCCTTCCTGAGATTCTGTTGAGTATAGATATTGTTTCTGAGCTGTGAGATGTGATTTGTTTTTGCTGTTCCATTTACCTAGGCAAACATTTATAAAGTGCCCATGATGTCCCATGTTGAAGTTAACCAAATACATAAGAACCTCCCTTTAAGGTTCAAAACCGCGTTGGCGACACCGGTACAGGTATGACGTCTGCGCTGTGCTAAGGTGATGACGGCAGCACGGAGAGTTGCTGTGCAGCTCAGAGGGAGGCTCACAGGTGGACAGCTGGCCACTCAGAAAAGGCTCTCTGGCCTTGGCCGGTTTGCCTCAGCCGTTAGAGCCTCAGCCTGTGGTCCAGAGAGACCCGGGTTCGGTTCCCGCTAAGGGCACTTACTTCGGTTGCAGTTTGTCCCCGGCCCTGGTTGGTCGTGCGGGAGGCAGCCACTCGTTGTGTCCCTTTCACGTTGATGTTTCTCTCTCTCTCTCTCTCTCTTCTTCTTTCTCCTTCCCACTCTATCTGAACAAAAAGTGGAAAAATGTCCTTGGGTGAGGATAAAAAAAAAAAAAAGCAAAGAAAAGGCTCTCTGGGTGAGCTAAATCTTAAGGGACAGTAGGATTTAACTAGAAGACAAGGCATGAACCTGAACCTAAGATGCAGGATGGAACTCGCCAATGGGAACCATTTCACATGGTTGTGTAAAATGTCCGAGAGTATGTGGTCACTCCCAGATACAGTCAGTTCTGCTGTAACGACATACGCTGCCTCAAAGTCCCTACTGCAAATTTGTACAATGGAAAAACCACAAGGCTGATGAGGAAAAGTTGGGGGAGAGTCGGGGGCAAAGCACTCAAAACTTCCTAAGTGACATGTAATAAACACACTGGCGCAGGTGTACACATGTGACAACGTTAAGAAATATATCAATAGTACAACGGATATGATGCAGTGCTTTGAAGGAGATCTGAAGTTTGGCTGCGGAAGTTGGCAGAGAAGGGCTGTGGACTGTGAACGGCTGTGAATTGGTGGCCGAGGGTTGTCTGAAATGGGAGTGATGCTGTAACTCCAGGTGTGAATGGGTGTAGCCGAGGGGGCTGGTGGGTCCTCACTGGTGGGCGTGTGCATGTTTTTTTGCATTCCTGAGTGGCTTGGTTCGGTGGGGCTCTGATCACCTCGTCTTTCTCAGCGATGAAACTGCATACAAGAAAGTGCAAAATTTGGTTATGTTTAAGTTGTTCCCTAATATAGTTAATCGTGTTGGAAGAAATCTGCACTTTCAAAACAAGTGCTGTAGCAGAATTCACTGTTGTAACGGGACATCTGGAGTGGCAGGAATTGAAGGCTGGGTTCCAGCAGAGGCTTCTGGTTCCAGCTCCATCTTTTTAACACTTGGCTATTTAATAGGGTCATTGTGATTTCTTTAAACCTCCAGCAAGTCCATGTCATCTTTCATGATCTTAGTGGTCTTCTTGTCAGTTCTGGTCTCCTCAGGGTTCCTCCTTGCACCCTGGTGGGAATTTTCACCGTGGTCATAATGCCTGTTTCTGACCCTTATTGCTCCTGAGAGTTGACGTTTTGTGGTCTGTGGCCTGGGCTTTTCCTTTGCCTTTCATCATTTCCTGTCAGGCATGTTCCGAATGAATGCAGGGGCTGCTAGGAATCCAGCCCTGTGCTATAGCTGCGCTCAGGACACTGATTTACCTTGAGTGCCTGCCTACCTTGCTGTGGTTTGCTTTCTATGCAAATTGGTCACTCTCACACATAATATGTTGCTGCTGCTATGATGAGATGCCATGCTGTTAGAAAATTTACCCTCAGGTGCTCACTGTTTGAATCTGTGTTTAGCAATTGAAGTGGACCTGAGAATTAGTTCTTTTAGATCATTTACCTACACAGAACAAGTAAGACCTTGCAAATCTCTCAGATGATCATATTTAATTGTAATAAGCAGCTGCAAAAACGTTTCCTGAGCGTGTAGTGTAATGTTAGGCATAATGTTGCGTAGTTTACCTGGATTATCTCATTTCATGCTCACAATGGCCCTAGGAAGTAGGTACTATCTTCATTTTACACATAAAGTGACTGAAAGTTGAATGGTTTGTCCAGGGTCACTCCAGATACTTGTTCAAGGTCACCCAGTGGCCTGTCTCTAAGAACCTGAATAGTTTGATCCAGAGCCCATGCTTTTAATTATTGCTGCGTAATTGAAATGGTTTCTTTTAGAAACTATTATAGGCATCTTGAGCTTGTACTGGGAAGAAGTCATACTTCATTGTTATGGACCATGCTATTTAGATTATTTATAAATCAGATCTACTAGCAACTAAGTTTCTGCCCTTAGCTACACAAATGTATCCTTCCTCACATTATATGTTGGGCATTCATTCATAATATTTTAATAGCACTTGAATAGATGTCAGCTTAATTTTCCACCTACATTTTTGTTTTGTGTTTTTGTTGTTGTTGTTATTAAACTTGCCTGGTAAGAGGTGGCATAGATGGGAAGGGGAGAAACGTGACCCCTTCCCTGTTATTGGTTATACAGGCCTTCCGTGTATCAGGATATAAGGTCCTAGTGGATATGCTGGGGTTGGGGCTTACGTGCAATATGTCTTTGAAAACTGTGCTCAAATAGGAGATGTGAGAGTTCTAGACCATAAATAAGTTAATTATTTGGTTCTGTGTCTATAAGCAAAATAATAAAGATGGAAACCGAAAATGAGGAAGCTCCGGTGCCATCTCCTGGAGAGGCCGCTGCAGTCAGGTTCCACCCCTAGAGGGCGAGCTTCCGCTGGTGGCCCTTGGTGCTGGGGAATTGGGCAGGATGGGGTGTTGTGACATGCTTGCTGTTAAATAGCTAAGTTTCTAACCAAATGTTTGGCCTCCAGCAATTAGAGATGGATGAAATAGAATACCAAGCACAATGGTTAACTTTGACCATTTACAGTGCCTTCCATATGTATTATTTTATTCATTGCATTTCTATAAGGGAAGGTAGGGGAGCTATTTAATAGGTGACAAACTATTCTGAGAGGCTTAATTGACTTGCCCAGGGTCACACCCAATAAGTGATAAAACTGTGACTTGAAATACAGTCTTCTGTGTCCTAACCCAGGGGCTTTTCCTGCTCTGCCGTGTTTGTCAGAATGTAAGAGACTGAGTCATGTGCTGGCAGCAGCTGTTTCTTCAGACAACTGCTTTTGCAGCCTTTTTCCTTTATTATTTTGCAGCATTTAGATGCCTCTCATCATTTTCTGTGTAAGTGGAGGTCTGGGATCCGAGGACTTCAAATTTCTGTCAAGAAGGCCCTCAACCTATTTTCTCTGGAGTTGGATGGATAGAGAGTGACGTGTCCTTATAGAGAATCCTTGTTTGGAATTCGTCATCCAATGTTCTCTAGTGGGGAAAGAGCACTCTTTCTATTTGAAAGGGGGAGAGAGATTTCATTTTGGCTTTTAACACAGCAGAGCACTCGGAACATGGTGAGACCTTGCTTGGCACTGGATCTAGTTAAAGGGAGTCAAAAGCTCTTGAACAAAGAAAGAAAGCTCTTGTTTCTGCTTCGACCTTGTGGACATTAGAGTCTGTGGACATTAGGTGCTTGGAGTCTGAGGATAGATGCTCATTGTGGAGATTCTCTGTCCCCAGTCATCTGTTTGTTGTCTGAGATCAAGGCACCTGTGTGTCTGCTTCATTGCGATGGCCTCAGCTCTCAAGAGGCACTCAAATAATTGAGGGATAAATGAAGGAATTTTTCTTTTTCTTTTTCGTGGATCAATCAATACTCTGATTCATTAGGAAGTCAGCATGGTACAATGGTTGAAGTTAGATGCTAGAGTCAGACAGAGCTAGGTTTGATTTCTAAATTTGGCTCTTTCTAATTACCTTTTCTCTCTGAGCCTCAGTTTTCTTACGGTGGAATGGATAGTTTCCAGTGACCATGTGATATTGTGCATGTAAAGAATTTGGACATACATTAAACTGATGATGTATTGTAGAATTGTATACCTGAAGCCTGTGTAATTTTATTAACCAATGTTACCCCAATAAATTCCATAAAAAAGGACTTAGCACATATTTGACATAGAAAATTTTGAACCAGTACTAGTTGCTATCATCATCATTATCGTCTGGGTTCATTTGGACTTCTGTACTTTTCAAGGGGTGAGGAAATCCCAAGGTTACAATGCCTGCTTTTGTTTCATCTCTAAATATGGATGTAGTTCTTAAGAGTTTGGCACCTCTTTATCTTATCAAATAACTCATCTTATCAAATCGCTTTGCATATTTGGGTGCCAGTGCACTGACTCCCACTTATGTTCTTTGGTCACCTGGGGATGGAGCCTTGGATATCAATTAATTAGACCCTATCACACTTGTATCTACATTTGTCTTAACAAATCGATGGAGAAAACATGGACCTTATTCTGAGCTGTGCTGATCAGCACAAATACAGTTAAATCTTCTCTGGAGAACCTTTTTGTACCTGGTCAAAGACCCTGGCTCTATTATTCCTACAATCATTTACCATATTTTACAGAACCCTAGACCAGAGTTTCTTAACCTCAGCCGTAGTGGCCTTGTGGGCTGGATAGTTCGTTATTGCAGGTGGCTGACCTGTGTACTGTTAGCATGTTCAGCAGTATCCACTAGACGTTGGAAGCATTCTTCCTCTCCCAGTTGTGTCTACCCCAGGTGTCTCCAGATGGCAAATGTCTCCTGGGGGATAGAGTCACCCCTGGTGGAAAACCCCTGGTATAAACCTTACTAGGTTTGTTTCTTGCTGGATACTGTCTCCTCCAACTAATGACTGATTTTTCTCGTATATTTCTTTTTTTGTCTCGTTGTCATTCACTCTCTGAGCTCCCCCCTTTCCCTCTGAGAACACCCACTTGCGTAGGTTGAAGGAATGAATTACCAACATGCTCTACGTGGGTGGAAAGGTTTAGAATCAAAACCATTTCGAAAGTGCTCAATGACTATAAAAAGTCTCAAGGACCACAACAACCCCAGAAAGTTAAACAAGTAAGTGTGCTCGCTTACTAGTTTAGCAAAGACCTGTCCTTTTGAAGGAAGGATAGGGTTTTTTCGACATTGTGAGGAAAGTACCATTTGTCTTGCTTCCATTTTTTCTTTTCTCTCATTTTCTAATGCCCCCTTTCAAAAACTTTATACTTAGCCCTTGTTTACCCTCTGTAATGCAAAACATTTTTCTGTCAGTCCTTACTTTATAAGGAGTTCCATATGTATTGGGTCTCAGCTAATTTTTAGAATGCGACGATCAAATTTAAAAAGTATTTTGATGTAAAGTTTTAAAAAATGTTTCAATTACAGTTGACATACAATATTGTATTCATTTCAGGTGTACAACATTGTGATTAGACGTTTATGTAACTTACAAAGTGATCACCCTGAGAAGTGTAAAACCCATTTGAGACCATATGTAGTTATTACAATATTATTTATTGTATTCCCTGTGCTGCACTTTACATTCTTATGATTCTTTCAGTAACTGGAAATTGGTACATCTCAATCCCTTTTTCCTTTTCACCTATTCATCCATTCATCCCAACCCCAGATGCAGTATATATATATATATATATATATATGATGATCAATCTAATTTATTTATAATTGGAAGTAATTCATAGGAGTCACTGTATTGCTCCTCATAGGATTTGTATTGTTAAAAGTAAAACTTTCTGACTTAAAGAAATAAATCTCATGGGTTGTAATACAATGAAATAAAGAATTTTCAGCAGACAGGTGAGATAGTTTTAGACATAAGAGTCTTCATTACACCTCATAAGTTACATTTCCCAGACAACCACTTTTTCTGTATAATGTCAACCAACATTTATTTCAAGAGGTTTTATTTATTTATTTAATGTGTTTTTATTGTATTTTTAGAGCGAGAGGGAAGGAGAGAGAGATAGAAACATTGATACATCATCGGCTGCCTCCTGCACACCCCACACCGGGGATGGAGCCTGCGACCCAGGCATGTGCCCTGACTGGGAATGGAATCAATGACCTCTTGGTGCATAGGTGGATGCTCAACCACAGAGCCACACTGGCCGGGCTATTTCAAGAGATTTTAAATAGAGCGTTCCACCTTCTTGCCATCCTGGTAGCCTTATAATCTTGACCTATTGGGTATAACCATTTCTTGTAATTATACTAATTCTGTTGTTATTGGTATTGATGTTGTTTTTTCCATATTCCTGGTTTGTGAGTGGACAAGGGCATTGATGCATGATGCTGGAAGATAGAAACTAGGGTTACATTTTTTGTGTAAATTTTGTAAGAGGCTTTATAAAGGATGGTGGGGTAGTTCTGGTTATGGAAAATTAAATCTTCAGAATTAACTTATTCTGAAGATTTAAATAATTTGGAAGAGAAAAAAGCAGCTGGAAAAATATATATATGTGGCAGAGATGAGGACATTAAAAAGAAGATTGAGGGAAGATGAGAGAGACTAGAAAACATTTGATTTGTGGCATGCAAGAAGACAGCTGTGAGGACTTATTTATTAGCTATTAAAAGAGAATGTTGGCCTGCTCCCCTCCAAGTCTGATACTGTTATTACCAGTTGACATTCTTGAGAAGCTGGAAAGTGACAATGTTTGCTATTTAATACGAAACATGCAATCGGAGATCTCCTCTCTCGCATTTAAGGTGAGCATCCTGGAACAGAAACAACTGCAGAGCATGAGAGTTGCTTTAGACAAAGACACGGGCATATGTCCTCCTTTGTTTCATGCTTGAGTACATTCTGTGTTCATAGACTTAAGACTCACAGGTATCCAAGTTAATATTTAAAAGTGAATTCTTCACTTAAAATATTTCATGGGATTAGATGGGCTTCTTAGGTCTTTCTTCCTGGATGTTATAAACTATCATACAATAATATAGCCCAATTTAAGGGATAAGTATTCCATTTTATTAGTTCCAAAGTTAGTATGGGATTATCTTTAGGAACATATCAACAGAGCCAGGACAGATGCAGTCAAAATAGGCAATCACAAATAGAACATACCTTTTAAAAAAAGAACTCTTCAGCGAGCCGTTATTAAGTGTCCACACTTTGGGAGGCATTTTGCTACTATGTGCTAGGGCTATAAAAAAGGAAATAAACAATCAAACAGATGCAGCAGCAACCACTTCCAAATTATAGTTTGCCCTTGTCAGTTTGCAAACGCAGGTGATTGGAATGGAGCCCTAAGTACCATATACTAGTGGCCCACAGGCTTGGAATACAGATGGCGCAGGAGGGCCCTTTGCTCCAGGTATCTCTTCACTGGTGTTCTGCTGCAGAAGCTACTGAAGGTAGGAGAAGACACTGAAAATGGTACTTTTGTGTGGGGAAGTGGCCTAGAATGCTTTTGAATTCATTTTATGTTGTTCTGGATAGATTCTTTGAACACTCTGACCCATTTAAATGTTTCTGGAAGATTGATTCTGGGTTCAAGGTACATCATCTTATAAGGCGGTTCTTGTATCTTTTCTGTGTTTGGGATTCGACAAAAATCAGTGGAAATTCCAGGGCAGGCTCTCCTGTTCTAGAGGGTCCTGTGACCTCCAAGTGCTTCTGTTTCTGTGGCTTCTTCAGGCTGAACTCCACCCTCCTCAGTCACCTTCACTGAATTTCTTGAGATCCTAACTGTCTCAAGGTTGAGAGACAGCCTCAGGTTAGGAGGGTTAGAGGTAGGCTGTATATGATGGCTTATTGCAATCAATTCTTATTTTGGTATAATAGTGTACCCCCTTATTTGTGAGGGATAGTACTTTCTAAGACCTCCCTCCAGTGGATGCTTGAAACTGCACATGGTACTGAACTCTATATATACTGTTTTTTTTTCCTATACATGCATACCTATGATGAAGTTTAATTTATAAATTATGCACAGTTAAGAGGTTAACTAATAATAAAATAGAACAATTTTAACAACATCCTATAATAAAAGTTATGTGAATGTGGCACCATTGAATAAAATAAGGGTTACTTTAACAAATGCACTGTGTGATACCTCCACAGTGGACCTGAAGGCTGGTAAGTAACCCAGAGGCTGGTAAGTGACTAACATTTGGGAGCATACACAGCATGGATACGTTGGACAAAATGTTGCTTCACGTCTGCATGGGACGGTGAGAGATTTCATCATGCTTTTTCAGAATGGCATACAATTTAAAACTTATGAATTATTTATTTCTGGAATTTCCCATTTAATACTTTTACACTGAGGTTCACTGTGGAAAACTGAAACCATGAAAAGTGAAACCATGGATGAGGGGCACTGCTGTAGTAGAATGTCTAACTGGGAAAGAGATTTTCCACCTCTGGCTGGCAGTTCCCTCTGTGACTTTGGGCAAGTCCCATTTCTTCTCGGGGACTGTTTTCACATCTATAAAATAAGTGAACTGGACTCAATAATTTCTAAAGTTGATCAAAGCAGAATTTGTCTATAAGTATGTCTTCTTGCTATTTCTCTTTTAAGTGTCTTTTTTCAAAGAATAGGATTGGGCCCTGGTTGGTTTGGCTCAGGAATAGAGCGTTGCCCGCAGACCAAAGAGTTTTGGCTTCGATTCCGGTCAAGGGCACATACCTTGGTTGCAGTTCATCCCTGGCCCTGATCGGAGTTGTGCGGGAGGCAGCCAGTTGATGTGTCCCTCTCACGTTGATGTTTCTCTTTCTCTCCCTTTTTCACTCCCACTCTATCTGAAGATAAATAGAAAAATATCCTCAGGTAAGGATTAAAAAAAAAGAATAGAATTAGTTCCAAAGCCATCTCATAAGATTGTAGTTGAATGAATTTTGCTTGTAAATTCTTATTTCTTTTCATTAAACAAGGTAGCCTTTTTAGAATGAGAGTGAACAGCCCTCTTCCAAATAAGATACCCCAATTTGACCTACTTAAAAGGCTAAGATGGATTTTTCAGTTCACCTATACATCATAGAAGAACATCAGCAATGACTTGAGAGAAAATAAAATTGACTAATTATTATTGCTACTGAAGCAGACACGGGAATAGGACCTCAAAGTTCTTGGCTGCATTGCTTACCATCTTGCTCTTGTCATACCTATAGAGAAAATGCAACCAAGCTAAGAGGTATAATTACTCCCGACTTAGAGATACACTGGGTAACCTTCAACAGATACTATTTTTCTGTGGAAATAAAAGGGTAATAATGGACCCGGCCTGTGTGGCTCAGTGGTTGAGCATCAACCCATGCACCAGGGTCACCAGTTCAATTCCTGGTCAGGGCACATGCCCAGGTTGTGGGCCCACTCCCCAGTGGGGGGCATGTAGGAGGCAGCCAATCGATGTTCTCTCTCATCAGTGTTTCTTTCTCTTGCTCTTTTTTCCTCTCTCTCTAAAAATCAATAAAGAAAAAAAAAAAAGGTTAACAATGGTGGATAGTATACAACCTCAGAAAATACAAGATGTTTCAAATGAAAACATCATGATGCTCAGAAAAAAAAAAAAGATTATGTATAAATGGTACATCCTAACTGAATGTCATCAGCCACAGTGTTTGCTTTATACCTACCTCTTTTACAGGAAAAATAAAAGATAAGTACACATTGCTGTTACCATCAAAGAAGCAATCCATATCTAAAGAAAAAGTTGAAATCTTTTTCTTGCATTAACTCTAAGCTGCCAGTGATGTAAATCATGATTGTGGAACTTCTGTTATGGTGGCAGTGTTACCAGCAGGGAGAAGGCCGCAGTATTTTCAGATCCCAGGTGGCACACCTCTGACTGGCACGTACCTCCCAGATTTTGATTTATAAAACAAGAACACAATCACAGGGAGTGTAAGTATGGTTCCACCTAATCTGTCATTTTGTTGTTACATACAGTTTTATAATTTCTTTCAGTAAAGTTTTCCCCATCCCTGTTATTTAGAAAAATAAATGCAGTGCTATCATTTTTAGAAAGAAAATTCCAGAATTTATTGTATTTAGAAAGGATCATGAATGATTTATTTATTTATTTTTATTTTATTTTTTATTCCTCACCTGGGGATATTTTTCTATTTATCATCAGATAGCGTGGGAGAGAGGGAGCGAGAGAAAGACAGAGAGAAACATCAATGTGACCGAGCCACATCGACTGGTTGCCTCCCGCATGACCCGAGCAGGTCCAGGGGCCAATGCTTTGACTGCTGAGCCAAACAGGCCAGGGCATGAATGATTTGTTTACATTAAGTATGAGATTTTCCAGAATAGTGATTTAAAGTGTTTTAAAACTTTAGATTAGAAATGTGGTTATTTCTTATTGGGCTAAACACTCTTTAAAAAGTTATAATTATAGAACTCACAGGAGCCAATTAAAATGAGGTCATTTGCATTTATTCTCCTCGGTTCATGGCAGTATAAACTTTACATGTTGTGATTTTTTTTTTTTTACTTCCAATCAGAATTTCAGATAGTTATTGGTATTTAGAAATGGTAGTTCTCCCTGACTTACTTTAATTGAAATCATTCCTGAGAGACTCATCTCTTACCCCCTGATTAAATTCAGTTTTACTCCTACCTTCTTCTGACTTCTGAATGCGAAGTAGGGATATTCAAACAGGAATGTAGCATATGGTCATCACAAATACTCCTTCTGTGATATTCTTTGCTGGAAACATCTGGAACATGACTAATGGTTTGGGAAATAGGCTCTATGAATAAAAGTTAACAAGAATTAAAAATTATCTCATATGTAGGTAAATAATAGTGGTTTAAAATTTTAAGTTCACAAGGAACAGTTGGAAGGACAGTAAATGTCATTCCTTCTTCTAAATACAAAAGAAGCTTATATATAACAATAGGGGACATTTTTGTGAGAAATTAAGGGCCCAGAGAGACTGGAGCTTCTCTAGGGCATTAGCAAAAGGACACATAGTTAACTATGAAGTGCCAGGATTTGGGGCCCTGCATAAAATTGTTTCCAAGGTCTATTGTAATTATTTTTCACTTATCAGTGAAGTGTTAAATATGGTCCTATATTTTTAACATTTATATCACATGTATCTATTATTCATGGGTGTTATGAGGATCAGGATTTTTTTGGAAACAAATCTGACCTACATAGAATTTGTTGTTTTCGAATATAAATTCCAGAAGTTGGAGACTCTTTTGGGTTCTCTGCTGAGTATGTTGGAAGTATTCTGGCAAGAAGCAAACTACAATAAGTTTATTACTAGATGGAGTCACTAATGTCATGAGATATGAAATATGTGGCTAGGGAGTCATAATTTGATATAGAGGAATTATAGGCAAAGAGAACTCATCGGTTTAAAAAATATCTTTGGAAAGTGCATTTTTTTTGTAAGCAGACTTTCGATGCTGAAAATATGGCTCAAATTAAGGGCTCGAATGAAAATGTAGCAAGAGTAATGTAGCAAGACACAATTTATATATATTTTTGAGAAAGTGTTAAATATGTTGAAGGTATTTCTTGATTCAGTGATATTATTTTCTTTGTTTCTTTATGTCTTAGATGAATGTTTTATGATGCATTCTTTTACTCAATAAGCACCTCTTTGCTTCCTCTATGTTTGTATCTGGGATTGAAATAAAATGAAACATTAAGGGCTACGCGGTGCTGTCAGGCCCATAATGAAATCTAGCTCTATTTATGTGTGCTGAGAGGATTTAGAATACTCGGAGCTGCTAACTGTGGTGTTAAACATTGTTTGACAGCCCCCTTCCTTAAAGCCTTTGAAAAGAGCTGATTTTTTATGTTCATGCAAAAGAGCCCTCAGAGTGCAGTGAAGGAGGCCTGTAGTTTGCTCATAGATGGGATTATCTTATTACTATATAACCTGTGCAGTTGTTAGAGGAAGCAGCCACTGACGGGTAAGGTGATACTGAGCATCTGCATCCAGTGAAGTCCGGGTGCTGTCCAGCTTAAGAAGCTTATGGAAACCTCCATCATGTGTATAGATTTTAGTGATATAAATGTGTGACCAATGTATTGTGGTGTAAATGAGATCACAGTAGGTGAATGAGATCTGGATTTTTATCTCTTAGTTTGTATATCTAACAACAAATTATTTTGATTTAAAGGACCAGGCATTTTATTATTTTTTAAATTAAATTTATTGGGGTGACATTGGTTAATAGGATCAAATAGGTTTCAAGTGTACATTTTTATGATATAAGATCTGTGTATTGTACTGTGCCCACCACCCAAAGTCAATCATCTGTCACCATATATTAGGCCCCTTTTACCCCCATCCCCCACCCCGTCCCTCTGGCAGCCACCACACTGCTGCTTGTGTCCACAAATTTCATATCCCACATAGGAGTTAAATCATATGGTTCTTAGCTTTTTCTGACTAATTTCACTTAGCACAATATTCACAAGGTCCATCCATTTTGTCTCAAATGGCAGTATTTCATTTTTTCTTATGGCTGAGTAGTATTCCATAGAATATATGTACCACATCTTCCTTATACAGTCCCCTATCAAAGGACACTTTGGTTGCCTCCATATCTTGGCCACTGTGAATAATGCTGCAATGAACATAGGGGTACCTATATCTTTGCAAATTTGAGTTTTTCAGGTAGATACCCAGGACAGGGATTGCTAATGATTAAGACAATGATTTTTTTTTTTTTTTTTTAAATGAGGCTTCATGACTGAAAATATCTGAACTCACTTTTCCCATGGAGAATGGTTACTGGTACTATGTAATCACTGACCTATGTTTGTATCGGGATGTTGTTAACTATGTAGGAAGGGACCAAGGCACCTCACATTCAGCAGAACTGTCCATACTGGAAGAGCAAGTGAGGCCAACAATGAGGAGTGTTAAGGTCCAGGAAACCAGGAGGGCTGTGTAGAAATGTGCTGTTCAGATTAGCAAGACCTGCAGCCTGGGCATCACCTTGGGGCTTTTCAGAAATGCAGAATCCGAGGTACCACCCCTGCTTCAACAATTACTGTTTTAACAAGCCTGAGGATGTTGGACACTGAATGCTGTATCCCTCAGGAGATTCGTATGTTGAAACCTAAGCCCTAATGTGATGGTATTTAGAGATGGAGGCTTTGGGAGGTGATTAGGTCATGAGGATAGAGCCTTTATGATTGGGATGGAATGCCCTTATAGAGGAGACTTCAGAGTGTTTCTTCTCCCTTCTGCCATGTGAGGACACAGTGAAAAGACTCTGTCTATGAACCAGGAAGTAGGTCCGCACCAGACCCTGAATCTGCAGCTGCCTTGATCCTGGACTTTTAGCCTTGAGAGCTATTGGAAATAACTTTCTGTTGTTTATAGAAACCATCTAGTCTATGGTATTTAGTTATAGCGACTTGAGTCTGGGAATCTCAAATAAATCGAAGGATGTAAGAGCAGAGGAGGGTAGAAAAGATGGTTCATATTTTGAGGGATTGCCACGGTAAAAAAAAATCACCATTTTTGCTTGGCATTTGTCTTTATAGGGTGTTCATAGGGTGACCTTGTTTATGGTGGGAGGTGAAATACAGACTGGATAACCGTGGATCTGGAAGCTACTAAATGTCAGAATAGATCAGAGACTTGAAAGTCAGCTGAGTCAAGCTTGGGGAAATAGGTGTGGTTGGCTGAAGGTGAGTCATCCTCATGGGGGTGAAGCACCAATCAGATTTTGCTCCCAAGAGAAAGATATTTTATTGATGGGATGCTTGCTGAGTCTGGTTTAGCTGTGTTCATCCACCAGGTCAGATGAGTAGCTGTTTCATGGAGGTGTTCTCTCCAGATGCCAGTGACCTGGGACTTTGGATCAGGCCCAAAGATGGAAACATCAGTAAAAAGAATGAAGTATCATTAAATTGAAATAGGAGAAACAGTAACATATATTTTCTCTGCTGTAAATAAGAGGAAACTACCCATCACCCATTTGGAGAAATGTCAATAATTATTTTTTTGTTAATTAAAAAATTTTAATTAAAATTAGATTTTAATATTTGTTGTTGATTTTTGTTAATTTTACATTTAAAGACGCACACACAGCAATTTAAAAAGTTAAAGGAGAACAGAGTGAAAAATTTAATCAAATTGTACTGTAGTTTAAAAATGTATATTAGGCTGTGCCTCTTTTTACACACTCCTCCTAGTCTTATTTCCTTTTCCTCCCCATTGGTAACCATACTTGTGGCTTGGTATGCAGCTTTCCATATCTTAGGAGGGGAAGAAAATCTTACTCATCATTGCACTTACATTTTAAGAGGAGAACAAAGCATATTTTAGTAACAACAAATCTGAATGAAAATTATATAGGGGTTTTTTAAGACTCTACCATGAACCAAAAGACAGGACCTGTATTTGAACTACTAGTGCTGTAGTCAGGAAATGATGAGATGGTTTGCAATATATTTTAGTGTGTGCCAATTATGTCAGTGAGATCAGAGGTGTATGCAAAATATATTTAGTGTTTGCACAGCACTTACTCTGTGGCAGTCTTCATCCTACACTCTTGCGGTTTAGCTTGGCAGATCTGAGGTGGGACATAAGCCACAAAGTACCATGGGTCTGAAGACATAATGAAGTCATGCATTACGGTAAAGGGTAGAAAGAGGGAAAATCAACATTTTCCAAAAGCCAAGCTTTGTACATAGATGCTTCGTATACATTTCACTCGTTATGTAAATGTATCCTATTTCAACTCTGTAAAGATTCTCTTAATTTCTCCATCTCTACATTTATGGAACTGAGTGACTTGCCTGCTCAGTGCACTATGGAACCCTCCAAAGCAGTGATCTCTGGCTCTTCTTGGTACACAGTGGGTGTTACATGGTCAGTTCTTTTGATCATTGATATTTTTTGGGTCCTCATGGTGGAACTTGACACGGTAACTAATGAGGTCATTCAGTTGACTGGAGCGGTGAGTCTGGGTTGAGAAGTAAATGGGGAGAGAGAGGAGACAGTGTGGATAGACTCCAGCCAGCTGTAGGAAGATGACACTTAGACCATTCAGATGACCAGGCAGTCGATGGCCCATCTGCCTGGTCCTCACTCCTTGTGATGCCAGGAGTAGAACATGACAGTGGGAGACCCTACATGACTAGGAGACCTCTGGTCTAAGTTACTATTTTCAATAATAAGTGTTAGAATGAGAATATGTGCAATAATATAAAAATAAATGGGAATGTTTATTTTTTGTTGTTGGTTCCGTGTGTTTTTCCATTCAGAATCATAATTATGCCTTTGTTTCTGGCATCAGCCCATATTAGAAAAGGTCTTGATATGAATCCCTTGTAGAAAAATGACTACTTTTAACCCTATTTATAAAATGTAAGAGCATATTGGTCTTTTTAAAGGGATAGTTTGATTGGCATAGAAATGCCCATTTATTTGAGATATTTTCTTTCCCCTTGAGTGTTTCTTGCTATTTTAGCTTCACTTGACCCAGTAATCTATGCTCTGTGCATTTATGCATTATTCCTTCTGATTTGGAGGGTGTACTCAGGGGCTTAAATCCATCTCAACTGGATATATTTTATGGGCTCAGGGAGGGGAGCTGGAAACCATCCTCTGAGTAATCTGGAGTTTTCTATTGTTTCTTTCTATTTAAAAGTCACTAAAGCATCCCCCAAATTATCTCCACTAGGATTGATTTTGTTCCTGAATGGTGATAGATAATTGAAAAGTAATCCAATTATGACTTAATATGGATTGTTAAGATTCACCTGAAGATATTTTGCTAGGAGAAAAAATACTGGCATTACAATTTGATGTTCAAGTAACACATGAGATTGTACTGTGCATGAAATACTAAATATGTATGTTATGTGTTAAAATGCATAGGCTACATTTATAGTAATACATGGTAGATGTACAGTTGCTTTGTATTAATACCACTGCTGATTATTTTTGTGTTCATGTCCAGCCACTGATTTAGAATCAGTTAATTAAATGTCTATTTGTTTTCTAGAGGCAAAGGATTTTTCATGGGGGAGGCAGTCTTTTGTCTTTTGTAAGTGAATTCATGGAATGCATTTTAGAAATGGATTTTCTGTGGCAAGACTTTCTCCCACGCATTGTTGAAACTTTTATTAGTCAGGCCTTATCAGATTTCCACTTAGCACATTTCCCCCTCCATTTAAACACCAGCACATGAAGAGAATTTAAATAGGTTAGAAATTTTACCTGTAGCTATTCATGGAATAAGAATACTTCCTTTTAAATTTTTTATTTTGACTTAGTCATGAAAATTGTGTGGTAAAGAGGGTAACTGTTCAGCGTGGAGTAATGGGACTACCTGCAAGGTCTTGCCAGTGCCCAGGAAGAAGTGACAATTTTAATGTGGATTTATTTTTTGGAGGGATAGTTTTTCAGGCCCCGTTTTTAAAAATTGCCTTGACATTAGCTCTTAATTCAATTCTGTTTCTGCCTAAAAGCCCTCCGTTTGATAATCAATTAGCAAGCCAAGCTGGAGGAAACTTCACTGTGTAAATACAGAGAGCTTGCACCTGTTTGTGTGCTGGTTTGTAAGCAGAGCTGAGGAGCGTGTGTGCCTGTGTGTGTCTGCCTGAGTGTGTTGTGTGTATGTTCTGGGGGAGGGTAGGGTCCTTGCTCCTGAGGATGCTTTGCGAATGCCTTTTGTTTTCATGTGTTTCTTTCCCTTTGTCTGCAGTCAGTTGGATTCTCCTCTGCACCAGTGCCCTAAGTGACAGCCACTGGCAGTAATGAGCCTGCACGCTCCAGTGTAATTGAACCCTGTCAGCGCTGCCCATTAAGGCTGTGGTGTGTAAGCCAGCTCATTAATCCAAAGCTCATTCCTTCTCCTCCGTCATTTCCCTTTTACATCATGGCACTGTGTCAAGTCCTGGTTCCTCATTGTGCGTGTGGAGGTTCAGGAAGGGAGGGTAATTGGAGTTGTGGCCCTCATCTTGAGGAGTAACCCTTTTAATAAAGGCATGTTCACATCTGCAAACTAAGATCATGGTGTCATGATTGTGTGTTGTTTGGGCTTCTTGGATAGTCTGTTTGCGATCAGAATTTTTTGTGTGTGGATTCAGATTAAACATCTCAAACTCTCACCGTCCAATGATATGAAGATAGGTCTTTATGATTAAACACACACACACACACACACACACACACACACACGATTTGCTTTTATAATAAAACTAATTATAAATTTTGAAATCCCAGTATAACATACAACTGCCAGGTAAGTGTTAATTTTCAGCATAAAAATTGGGCTTCTTTATTATTATACTCCTGGTTCATCAGTATTTCAGAGAAAAACTTCCCTCTTTCCTCAGATACTTTTAAGTGGTAGGATAGTAACATTAAAATAATAGCAGATTAATAACAGCATACTTTCATGTTCTTCACTTTTTTATATAGTACATTCAAATCTAATTGTTTTCATTTTGTGCTTTGCATGTATGATCCTTTTGCATGATCAAGTTCTGTGATCCTACAGGCAGAGAGACAGCTTAATTATCGCTGACATGGTGAAACGTTTCTAACGTTGTTATGTGTGTCTCTGCTTGGGGCCCCCTTTCATCTCATCATGCTCAATGTACCTTTTTTTTTTTTCCCCACACTCAAAAATGTAATTAAATGAAATCCCTTTTTGAATCATTTTGAATCTAGACTCTAATTGAAGCTTATCTTTTAATGTGCCTTCTAAGTAAGAATCAAAGAAAACATACTTTGGGCCTTAGTAGGGGAAGCCCTAACTCAATGTAGAAATGTGCGAACGGCCCAGACTTTGTAAAGTGAACACGGGAACAGGTGCGGGAAGGTAAATAGGAAGACGCAGGGACAAAACTAGTTTAAAAATGAAGATGAGTAATTGAGTCCTAAATGAGTAAAATTTGACAACACTGTCACTTTCTTTTAGATATAACTTTGAAGTTTTGTTTAAAGTAATGAGGTTGGGAACACTTCTAAAACACCAAATGAGTGGAAATTCTTGATATTTGATATCAAAATTATTGTCTATTGAAATATTTTGTTAGGCAGGATGACTTGGGTCTATGTATCCTAGGATTCATCTTCTATAAAAGTAAAAATCAAGAAAATAAGAATAAACAGAAGAAAAAGTAAATTGCAACTTCATGTGGGTGAGATTGTGTTTTATTCATTATTATAAATTTGCTGTTTATTTAACAGCAAATTTTAAAAACAGTAAATTTTCTGACCATAGTAAATTTTCAATCAGAATTTAGTCCAAAGAATGAAAATTCTGTGTGGATACAACCATTTGTCTCCTTTTGTACCTCTGGTTCTCAGAATGGTCCCAGGCACAGAGTTATTGCTCAGTAAATAAATACTGAATTTATTCATTAATTAACTTTATAATACTGAGAAAAAGATTATTTTTAAAGTAAGGGATTTAAATCCAGCTTATTGATGATATTTAGGATGGTAGAAAGCAAAGAGGAGGCTGTAACAGAAAAACCATAGTAAAAACCTTTTATTATCAAGAAAAATAGGTATCCAGGATGAACCTCCAAAGCAAGCCAGCAGACCTTGTAATTGTTTTTGTCCTTGTAATCAGATGTCAAATTTGTTTGTTTTAAATTTTACATTTTCCTGATAAACTTTATTGGTTTCACCAAATGTCAGTTAAGATATTTTTTTAAAATGTCATAATGATGTAAAATAAAATTTTAGTCATTTACTTATTATTATTAAAGGGAACTCAACATATATCTTGATTTTTCTTTTTATTTTATTTATTTTGTTTATTTTTCCTTTATTGATTTTAGAGAGAGAGGATGTTAGAAGGAGAGAGAGATAGAAACGTCGATGAGAGAGAACATTGATTGACTATCTCCTGCAATTTCCCACTGGGAATTTGGCCCACAACCTGGGCATGTGCCTTGATCAGGAATCTAACCAGTAACCTCTTTGTACATGGGTCAATGCTCAACCACTGAGCCACACCAGCCGGACAATTTTTTTTTTACTTTTAGAAAACAAAGTTCAGAAATGGCTCTTTAAGGTTATGCAGTTAATTTGAGCTATGTTACATTGGACTGTTTTTAGATCAGACCTACCAATTTATCTTATTTCTAGATCAGAAGATACTTGAGTTTTTAATTGTGTGTGTGTGTGTGTGTGTGTGTGTGCGCGCGTGCAGTGGGTGGTGGTGAAGGAAATATGAACATGGAACATGGAGCACATGTCATGGAATTCTAAATTAATTAACCAAGAAACAGTACTTTTTAAATCCTCTTTTTATCCTAAAAGGAGTTAAGGTGGGTGTGGGAGTCCATGGACCCTGCTCACTGATTTCTGGGCACCCACTGATTTTGGTGTCATTAGCAATTTGCCCCTTGATTATAACCATAGGACTTTGATTTACAAAAAAAAAAAAAAGCCTAATTACAATGAAAGGAAAATAAACCTATTATATGTCTTGAAAAATGCTTGAAGAATTTGTCATCGTGGAAGTTTTAGACACTGTTTAAATGAAAACTCAGTATATAATCTATGGCGTTTTGAGTATTTGTGTGAAAGAGGACATCAGCAGATTATTGTCCTGACATTCATTCTCCATATTTTCCCCAAATTTTTGAAATCAGCCACTATTGTACCTCCTGCAGCTGTCCCATTATACAAAGTCCTCACATGAATGGGTGTTTCAGTCTTCAATAGTAGAGCCATTTCTTAAATGTCATACATTCATAAAATGACTGCCTGCGGAGCTCTGGGAACCAGACAGTGTTCTCCAGGAGTTGACTGTATTTTCTCATGGGCAGGAGTCACGGCTCTTGGAGAAAAGATAGGCTTAAGAAACAACAAAAACAGCCCTGGTTGGTTTGGCTCAGCAGTTAGAAAGTCGCCCACATACCAAAGAGTTGTGGTTTGATTCCAATCAAGGGCACATACCTCGGTTGTGGTTGGTCCCCAGCCCTAGCCCTGGTCAGGGTCCTTCCGGAGGCAACCAATTGATGTGTCTCTCTCACATCGACGTTTCTCTCTCTCTCCCTCCTTCCCTCCCACTGTAGTTGAAGATAATGGACAAATATCCTCTAGTGAGGATAAAAAAAAAAAGAAACACAAAAATGTACCTGCCTCCCCCCTTTTCTTGCCTTTTATTTAGACTCAAGCAAATTAATACCACCAAGATCTCACTGAATCCCAGTTCCTAAATTCCTCTTAGACCCTCCCTTAGGCCTCCAAATCAGCTAATAGTTGTATTTTATAAAAAATGTGACCTAGTCCTAGTCTTGGGTCCATTAGAAAGATCTTATAAATCAGAATGTAATTGTTTGCCTGCCAGTTAGAGCGTGTTGGAGGGACGCTAACGAATGTTAACTCTGCTGGAAGAGGACTGACATAGGGTGCAATGGATACCAGTCAACAGGCCTGAGTAGATGGAAATTTGGGTGTCATGTCCTAAAGAGCTACCATGTCCATCGACATGAATCAGCTCAACATTTATTGGATATATTTAAAATTTTTTTCTTTATTGGTTTTTTTTTTTCCAGAAAGAGAGGAAGGGAGAGGGAGAGAGATAGAAACATTGATGAGCGAGAACATTGATTGGCCACCTCATGCATGCCCTCCATTGGAGATTTAGCCCACAACCTGAGCATATGCCCTGACCAGGAATTGAACTGGCGACCTCTTAGTGCATGGGTCGATGCTCAACTACTGAACCACACTGGCCACACTGGTGCTACTGGATATATTTATATCTTAATTTTTTTTTTATTGTCTTACTGAAATTTCTAGATGCTTGGATCCTTTTGCTTATACTAGGATGGGTGTTGCCCATTAAATTAATATGATATGATTATTTCTTGATTTTCCCTGTTCTAATTTATAACATGTTTTCTTTGGGAATAGCCTCTAGTGTTCTTTGCCAAGAGCATTGCCTATATATAGTTAACTGGTTCCTTCTACCTCAGAAAGTATTGAACATATTGCCTTTTCCTCCCCAGTATCCATTGTTTACTCGTTGAAACATTGCATAGAACCCAATTCTTCTGAGTGAGACAAATGAGTAATTTTTCACTGTATTATTATCCTAATACTCTCATTGGCACAGCATTAACAAAACTCAAACTTTACCTGATAAAACTCATTCTGCTATCCTCAGTTTTTCACACTGTGTTGATTTTTCTGTATTGAGCCTCTGGGACTATTTTTTTTTTTTTAACTTCTGTATACTTAAAGACAAGTCCTGATGTTGCTGGTGTCCCAAAGGAAGGGTTCAGTTTTTCAAATCTCTTACTGTGGTTGTCATAGCCAGGTTGTTATATAATGGATGCCATTTGTTGAGGTTGAGGAAGAAGATGAAAAAGTGGACTCCTTGAGTCATAGCTTCTGACTTTTAGGTAAAACTTTGAAGGGTAGTCTTTTGTACTCTTGTTAGGTGTGAGAGGTTATAGCCTTTCTGAAAGATAGTTTGGGAACTCATAATGAAGGCTCTAAAATGTGCATGTCCTTTCAGGAATACTTTACGAAGAAACTGTTAGGGATATGTACAAAGCTTTGACCGAGAGAGTATCTGTTTCCAGGCAGAGGGGAAAACAAGTAGGGAGGAAGAAGAATTTAAGAATAATTTAAGTATTCAATTGTTAAGCCTTTTCTTAAATTTCCTATATTCATAAAATGACTGCCTATGTAGCCATTCATACTGAAGCTTTGTATTCTTATTTAGTACCAATAAATTTAGGAAAAATGTAGCATGACATATATCTCATGTTTATTGAAATGATAAGTTTCTTGAAGTGTATGCCCTGAGGTGCAAATGGACTTTAAAAGTAAACCATGAAGATTATGGATACCTTTCGCTTTTGTCTTTAGAGTCTATATCTTTTCTTTCTATAACAGATGCATACTCTATTGGTATTAATTGCTATTTTTCACATAAGAGCCCTGCATATTTAAAAAATATATATTTGTTGAATGCTTACTATCTGGCAAATACTGTTCTGGGTGTTAAGGGTGTATTTGTGAAATAGTTGATATTCATGAAGACATCCTGTAACTATAGTGCACTTGCTGTACCAATTAGCAGTCATTCCCTAATGAACAAACAAACAAACAAAAAGGCAATTACTTTCATTGTCTTGACAAAATGAACATAGATATTTTACAGAATTGTGGTTTTTATGGCCAAAGGTATTGTGCTGCCAGTGGTGGTTAAATGGAAAGATGTTGAGGACCATCTTTCGGTTGTAATATTCTGTTTGGAGACTTTAGTCTCATTCCATTTGTTCTGAAATTTCTTTAGGCATGGAGGTGAAGTTTGTTAAGAAATTTAACTTGCATATCACACCCTCTAACTTAGGTACAATTGATATTCAAAAGTCTCTAAGTACTTACAAAGTAATGGAGTATGATTTTGTTAAAAAGAATTTAGCCTAATTACTAACTTTGTCAATCTAAGGGAGGGGTGATATTTTACTACCGATTTCTTTTAGTGGTGAGAAAGAGAGACTCTACAATCCAAATTTGTTATCTAAATTAAATTCCAAATTAACCTTATAACAATATTGTAAGAAATAATGCTGTATGACCCTAAAGTACAATGGTATCATATCAATGTGTGTTTTTTAAAAATTTAAGTTATGTTTCATAGTAATGTATTTAAACACCAAAGCAACCATTCTGCTGTTAATACACCAAATTTCATCTTAGAGCTAACTTTTTGCAAATTAAAATTGCTTGAACTGTTTAGGATCATGGTAATGAATGTTCCATGGGTTAATTTTTATAGTATTTTTCAAGTGGCTGAAAAAGCTAGATATTTTAATTAAATCATTTCAGAAAGTGATTTCATAGCCTGGTATTCCCCCAAGCACTATTTCTTGAGATGTGGGGTTCTGATACCAAAAATAGTTGGGAAACACCATATGCTGTGCTCTCTGGGAGATACAAAGGCACACAAGCAAATTGAAGGCTCTGAGAAGTCCTGCAGTAAAGAGGCCAATTAAACTTCATTTAACCTTAATGTTTTTTAAATGTATTTAACTGGGAAGTTTTTACATTTCCTAATATGCCACGCCTTGGCATTCTGTGAACCCTCTTTTGTCAGGACGGTCTAAGCTCCAGGGAAGTACATCTGCAACTACTATTGTAAAGTAGCAACTTTTTGCATTTCTATTCTGTCATAATAGGCCATTAGTGATAATTAGTAAACAGTTTGTACCAACATGAGTCTGACAAAGATGGAACTGTCCTATGTCTTGTTCAGTATGATGAGTCTAGTGATCATGCAGTTGGCTATTGCAACAATGTCAAATTATAATAATAGTTTAATTGTTTCTAAATTACTCATTCTCATTTTCCTCAATTTCTATACCTCACTCCTTTTGGACTGGTAACAGACATTTGCAGTAATGCTCAAGGTAACATACTTAAGTAGCCTGTGTCCAGAGCCTCACTTACTCAGGGTGAGGTCTGCAGACCAGCCACATGGAGATCACCTGGGAGTTTGTTGGAGTGCAACACTATACCAGACAAAATGAGTCATGAGTCTGCATTTTATTAACATCACAGGTGAGTTCTATGCACACTAAAAGCTGGGAATCTAGAACCATTCTGTTCAATAGAAATAGACTGAAAACCATATGTGTAATTTTAAATTTTTAGTAGACTCATTAAAAAAGTAAAAAGAAAGAGGTGAAAATAACTTTAGTATATCCCAAATAATTATTATTTTAACATATGTACATATATATATAAACAATTGTAAAATATTCTGTATTTTTAAAAATTCTTTGAAACTTGGTGTATGTTTACACTTGCAGCACATCTGAATTCATACTGGCTACATGTCAAGTGTTCTATGATTACATGTGGCCAGTGGCTCTCAGGTTGGACAGCTCAAAACCTCGCATAGTATCTGGCATATAGTAGGTGCTTAGCAAATATTTATAGAATGAAAGCAGTTGGGGGAAAACATTTACTCAAGGTCAGCTATATACTAGCTACATTGCCTCCTCATAATTTGTAGGGTAGGTAGTTTTGGTAGAATAGTATTTAAAACTAGATCTCTAACTCCTTGGTCCGACATGTTCTTTTTTACCTCTTCACTACATTTTTTATTTTTTTATGAGTCTCTTTAAGCACTTTAAGTAGAAATTTTCTGTTGACTCTTTAAATCTTTCTTTCCTGTATATTCATATGTCTATTTAAAATCCTTTCTGGATTTTAACTGTACATAAGTAATCAACACTGAGTTTCTACTGTTTCTTTTCCCCTCTGATATTTTCATGATCGTTTTTCTTTTTCACTTGTTGTAATTTGTCACTTAAATTCACTTTAAGAAAATTTATCAGATATGTCTCCCATTCTTCTAAATTTGATTAGAGAAGGATAAGGAAATGGAAAGCAATTGGTCAAATAAACAAATTATGAATCATAACATTTTTCTATGTAATGTGGGGCCAATTTGATTAGAAACACGGTTGATTCCTGGTATTCAGGAGATGCAGAACATTGTCGTCCTTGGAAAACAAAACACAACCACAGGTTGCTGGTTATGCTGTGCCTACAGATCTCATCGCCTTAGGTTGGGAGAGGGTAGTAACTGAGGTCTCATAGCATGGGGTAGCAACTTAGAAGTTATTTTTTCCTAAGTGTGATGATTAGATTTTTAAAAGAATCAAGACAGAAAATAAAAATCTCTCTCATACTATCTCCTAACTTCCATTTTTTGAAACTGATAAAAAAAGAATATTGACTCTGGGCACCTTCTAAATAGAAATTCTGAGGCTGCTATTGCATCTCCATATCTGCTGCTTTCCTTGTTCAGGACATCTGGTGGGACACGTTCCAGAATTTTAATTAGGTACCCACAGGACGCTGACTCACAGAGGAACTTAGTCGACTGGAAAAAGCTTGAATTCAGGACTGGGTTTCCCAGGTTGTAATCTGGGTTCTGCCGCAGACCAGCCCTTCTAACTCTCAGGTTCCTTATCTGTTCAAGTGAGGAGAATATGAAATCTGTAGGAGTAAATAAAACATGTTTTTAGATGCTTACGTAAAGTGGGACTAACTAATTAGGTATCGATCCTTTTTCCTGAGTGAGGGCTTGGGAAAATGGTACAACAATTTTCACATACTGATGACTGGTAGAGCGCTAATCCAGAGAAGCTTTATGGAAGGTAGTAGTCAGTCTTTTGACATAGCGGTATTGCCATGTGGGTACCTGTGCAGCCAAAGGATACATTCTTAGGGCACGCGAACAAGGGTGCTCATGGTAGCATTGTTTGAGCTAGCCAGTCTAAAACTGCAGACAATCCAAATGCTAACAAACTAGGAGCTGATTAAATTATGGCACATCCATACAGTGAATGTACAGACATTACAAAGAATGACATAGATACTTTTGGGAAGATGTCTAAGACATATTAAGTGAAAAAAAATGATAGGATTCTCTTTTATTTTATTTTATTTTTTTTGCACAGAGAATGTATACAACAATATATAATGAATTACTAAGTGGGTCACTTCTGAGAAGTAAAAATGGAGTGTGGAAGCAAAGAGCAGTTTCATGTTTCTGCCTCTGTGAAATCAGTGTGCATTACTTTTCCAAAGTACTCCTATCAATATTTATAATAGGGGATGTATTGCCTTCTAGCTAACTATTATAATTTTTGGATGAAACAACACATTTGGAGTTGGGGGGCTCAACATCTCATAGTCTAGTAATTTTGAAGTTTTGCTAGACATGTACTGCAAAATCAATTCAATAGCCTGCATTCTTTGCTGAATTTGATTCAGTGTGTCAACTTTGGTCTAAAAGTGATTGTTCTGGTGCTTTTCTATTAAATAATCTACTGTTTCACTCTGGGATTCAAGTGTTTTAGTAACAACTTAATTTGATAGTTTGCAAGGATTCAAATGCTTTAAGTGGATGCAAAAAATTGCAGCCTTAGAAAACGTCACATTGATTCAGTTTCTCCCCCGCCCATCAATTTAATATAAACTAATTCAGTCTGACATAATCTTACTGGGGGAGGTCAGTTTCTAACTCATTTTATTTGCACTGCATGAAGGAACACGAAAAACAAAATAAATTCAAAATGATTTATTATAGAAGAGACTTATTCTGAATGAGTTTAGCTAACTAAATACTAAAACAAATGTGGTTTATAAAAAAAAAAATTGATAATGTAAGGATTTTTCCTAATCCTGATTAGATTTTAAATCATCCCTTCAGTAGTTTGCATAATTATAAGGCACTACCATAGAATGAGGAACAATAGAAAATAACTCATTAATGCCTGTTTCTCTTTGGCATTGTTTCAGGACATGCAGCTTGATGTTTGCAGAGGGAGACGGTCTGTAGCATTTCTCTGTCTGATGTGGCACATCAAAGATTGCTTGGATTTCTCAGTACTCAGACATTCCTGATTTTGTCTGAAGTGGTAATATCCTGAACAGCCAATAGCAGCATGAAATTTAAAGTATTTTGGCACTTTCTATGTCTTGTATTACTTTCAAATGTAGTGATATTAAAGAGTAGGTTGGGATTTCTTGACTTTTACACAAAGCGAACCAACTATTGCAAAATCTAGTTTTTGAGCCCAAGGTTATAAGGTCATTATAGTGCTCAATGATGGTGACCAAACTGAATTGCTTTTCAGAGCTAGGTTTTAAATATCCACCACTTATTAGCCGTAGTGTGTGTTTCATTAGCATTAGTGTGTTTTCAATGTGGTGTCAAGACTAATGAATAAATAATGGGATATGGTATTGAAATTTTACACTTCACTGTGTAATATTTTTCAGTACAGGTTGTGCCTAGCCATAATGTATCAGAAAATAGCCGTGTTTATAGCTGATGACTTGCAAATACTTACAGAGTAAGTAGTTCCTATGTTAATATGGTTAAACCGTTGACAGCCTCAGTGGGTTTAGACTGATCAGCCCCACTTAAAAAAGAGGGGAACCCTTTAATATTTGGACAGGAATCCAAATGTGGATTCTAAAATATATATTCTTCTTGGTACAGATACTGTGGAATCAGTAAAGACACTTTTCTAGTGGTTTAGTACAATGATATGGAGTAAATATTAAGACAATTGTAATCAGTTAGCCATTTAACATATAATTGTTAAATGTTGTTTCTTACTGATAAATGCTTAATTTATCAGTTTGAACCACTGAGCTAGAAATAATATTTCTTAGATCTCTGAATTTTAAAAAATATTCTTTGGTTGGTTATGTTTAGTTAATTTTTTTTTTCTTTTTTCTTTTTCTATCACCCAAAGAAGTTTGGACATTCAATGAAGATTACGTAGTTTGTTAGATTTTTATGAGGTTATATGATATAAAATATATCACAGTGAGATAATATGCATGTGTATATATATTTATGTATATCTATAGTACCTTCACAGAATAAATAATTGATATTTAGTTGTATTAGCAATTATGATTTAAGTGTTAGGGTATAGCTATTAGTTGAAAATTTGTTTTATTAAACTACTAGGAGAAAATAATGTGTCCTCTCTGTAACTTTTGACAGTGAATACTGTGCTTAGTTATTTGTATAATATATCCTTGAGAGCGTAAGAGAAAAATTGCCCTCTATGTTCCTCAGCCAGACATGTGTGCTTTACCAGTGGCCTCTGCCTCCTTGGGGGCCACTGTGGTTTTGGACCCCGAGTTAACATAGCTAGCAGAGCCCTAGTGAAGGATGTCTTCCCTAAGATTGGAGATCAGCACTTCTGAGATAAGACTAGTGAAACAAATGCTGCCCTTGTTGACCATACCTGAAAAATGGACAGGTAACCACATTCAGGAAGTACTTTTTCTTTTCTTTTCCTTTTTTTTATCCTCACCCAAGGACATTTTTACATTTATCCTCAGATAGAGCTGGAGGGAGAAAGGGAGGAAGAGAGAGAGAGAGAAACATCGATGTGAGAGAGACACATTGAGTGGTTGCCACCCACACAACCCCAGCCAGGGCCAGGGACGAACTACAACCGAGGTACGTGCCCTTAGTGGGAACCAAACCCGGGACTCTTGGTCCATGGGCCGACGCTCTAACCACTGAGAAAAACTGGCCAGGGCATGAAGTATTTTTTCTTATGGGCCTCTTTCTTTCTGAATTGGCTCAAGTTTTTAGCCTGGATATGGATCCATCAGCTACATTGAACCTTTGATAGCACCTGAGCAACTAATTCTCAGTTCTGCCTGTAAGGAATGTCATTGTGTGTATTAAGAAAGTCAAAAGAAATCAATTAATATGAAGTGACATCTCTTTAGAATTATATTGGCAGTTTTAGCTTCAAATACATAATTATATTACCCTTGTGACCATATCTGTTTGGTTCAAAACAAGCTGATTATACCCAGAATTTCAATTCCACCAGCATTCTGCATAGCTGTATTTTCTGAAACATCACTGTTATATCTGGAAAGATGCAATGCATGTACATCAATTTTCCAGATGTGGAGAGCATCAAGTATAGTACATTCAATGAGTATGTTGTGATACGAGTTCCCCTCTGTTGTAGGGTTCTTCCATTTCCTAGTTGATTATATCAAGCGAATATATAAAAACAGATATGAAGTATGTATCAACATGCTGTCTGTATTAGTTTTCTAGGACTGCTGTAGCCATGTACCAAAACTGGGTGGCTCACCACAACATAAATTTATTGTCTCACGGTTCTGGAGACTGGAAATCTGAAGTGCAGATGCTGTGGGAGAATCCTTCCTTGACTCTTCTAGTGTCTGGCGTTTGGCACAGTCCTTGGCTTCTGGATGCATCATTACAGTCACGTTGCTATCTTTTCTGTCTTCACATCATCTCTGTGTGTGTGTCTTTCTCTTTGTTCAAACTTCTCTCTCTCTCTCTCTCTCTCTTTTTTTTATAAGCACACCAGTCATATTGAATTGTGGTATATCCTAGTGACCTCTTTTTAACCCTATATTTATTTATTTTTAAGTATGTCTTGTTTTTAATCCTCACCTGAAGACATTTTTCCATTTTTGTTCAGATTGAGTGGGAGGGAGAGAGAGGAAGAG
The DNA here is from genome assembly GCF_014108415.1 of Molossus molossus. Taxonomy (NCBI): domain Eukaryota; kingdom Metazoa; phylum Chordata; class Mammalia; order Chiroptera; family Molossidae; genus Molossus; species Molossus molossus. Next base: position 56,736,068 of record NW_023425345.1, on the reverse strand, counting down.
AGGGAGAGAGAGGAAGAGAGCGAGAGAGAGAGAGGAACATCGAGGTGAAAGGGACACATGAAGTGGCTGCCTCCCGCATGACCCCAACTAGAGCCGGGGACAAATCACAACCAAGGTATGTGCCCTTGACTGGAATCGAACCCGCGACTCATTGGTCCGCAGGCCAATGCTCTAACCAGTGGGAAAACCGACCAGAGCAAGTATGTTTTTATTGATTTTTTTTTTTTTTTAGAAAGAGAGAGGAAGGGAGAGAGCGAAACATTGATGTGAGAGAGAAACATGGATCTGCTGCCTCCTGCATGCCTCACATTGTGGATCGAGCCAGCAACCCGGGCACGTGCCCTGACCGGGAATTGAACTGGGACCTCTCAGTCCACGGGAAGATGCTCCATCACTGAGCGACACCAGCCGGGCTCACCCCTATTTTTAAATGAGGTCATTTTAACTCTATTTCCAAATCAGATACTTGAGGTTAAGATGTTAACATATCTTCATTCAATCCATAGCACCATCTGATGGTGGAATTATAGGGGATGTTTTTATTCACTTAGAAATTGTCTACTGAAGTTATGGGATGCAGACAAATATGCCAGGTAGTTGCCAACAACCATCTCTGTAAACTCTGTCATTATCCATTATTTATTCACTTGTGTAAGTGAAATCTCATGGATTAAAACAGTAGCACAGTTAGTTCAAAAGTGAATTTTAGGGATACAGACACAAACCATATAGGAAAAGGTATCAAGTGAGAAAAGGTTCAGTGGCTAATAAATGTATAAGATTCTGGGTTAAATAGTTAAGACGGCTCTTTACTGCAAGACTTCTTAGAGTAAAGCCTTGAATATATTTTTTTTTATTTGAGAATATCTACCAGGAGGCCCCAGTGTTTTCCAGATTTACTTGACCCTTCAGCTCTTCTTTATAGATCAGTCAAGGAATTATGTTCCTAGGAAAACACTGGAAATGAACTTATTGTCAAACCATACGATCTTAAAAAGTCATCACAAAGTTATGAAGGTTGCAAAGATAGTTCACGGCCCTTGGGACTGGACCAAAGGTTTGCAGAATTCGACACAACTCTCATGTAGAAAAGGCACTGTCAAGAGAGTGCCGATTTCTTCATGATAGATGCAAGAACATACTGATCAGTGGGCTCAATTCTGTTTCATCCAGCAAAGTTGATTTAGTTTGAAATCTAGTTAAAAGCAGTAACTTTTACCGTTTATTCCCATATTTGAGACACAGGAATGATTCTAAACAACAAATGTTAAAGTCTGATATTCTCTGGGGGATTTTTATATTCCATAAGGCTATGGTCAGAAAAATGTGACATACCAATGTTATTCTGGGCCTTGAAAACATGTATACTTTTGAGATGATATCACATTACTGATTATATATATGGTGGAGGAGGAAGAAATTTTTCTCTACCTTCAAGGTTCTTCTAGCTGATCCTATAATCAAATAGACATGAGACAGAGTAGCAAGAGAAAATAACTAAATTTAATACATACATATGTATGAGAACCCCACATGCAGGAGAGCTCAGAGATAGAAGGGGAACCTGGGTATGTAAGACATCCTGAGCTGGAGGCTTCCAAAAGTCAGTGTAGGATGTTGAGAAGAGCAGACGTTTAGTAAAGATACGTTTGCCCTGCCATATAGGTGGATCAAAAGAAGTTATCTCTGACAACCTTCTGGGCAAGACCTCTTATTCAAATTCATCTAGGTGAAGTGAGGGTGGAGTTTCTCTTGAGCCTGCCTTTAGCTCCGAACAATCTACATACTACAGAGGCATATCTTGGGGTGACTCATTCTGGTCCCCCACAATATCAACCTGAGGAAACAGGAAGCCCTTTACCAAATCACATTAGAAAAAAAGTGAATACACTTATATTAGCATTTTAGAGCTGGAACAGTATCCAAACCCATTTCCCTGTGAGAATTCTGGGAAATGAGGTGCTTGAGTAGTGGTCTGAATAGCATGAAGAACCACTATAACCTGAGAGGAGCTTAAATGAGGAGTCTTGCCCCACCTGATTCGGATGGGCTACTGGAGTGGTGGGGAAGGTCCCAGCTCTGGCAGAGAGGGATGATTTCATTATGATTATTTGCCCTATATTTTTGGAAACCCATTTGGAGTCATGAAGTTATGGCCATTCTGAGGAACTGTGGAGACTCTTAGACTTCTTTATTCTCCCAAAATATGGAAACAAAAGTTAACATTCCCTACAGCTTTCCAGTGACAGAATCTCCAAAGAATTACTCAATTTCTTAATCTTAATTATACGGATCTCCCCCTACTCCTGACCTTCAGCCTTCCATACATGTGAATAGAGCTTAGTGATGCCACTCTACCTTAGTGGCTCCACGAAGGGTAGATGACATGCCTTCCCTCTGACTACGGGCCAAAAAACTAGGCAGGGCTAAACATGAATTCTGTTAACTTCAAGTCCCAGAATAAGCTTTTCCAAACTTCCAGGCTCCAATATCTCCTTAAATATGTCTGTTTTGAGTTTTGTGAATGTTGTTGCTATTAAGTTTAAAAAAGGGGATCAGTTCTCATCGACATTTATTCTACAGTTAACAGCATGCTACCCAAAACATTTTACGTGCCTGGTGCAGTGTGTGTTCATCTGAAAGAAAATGTTCCTGATGTATAGATTCGTAGGAAAGCTAAGTGGGCGCTCTGTAGAGCCAGACAGCAGTATGAAAGGTTACAGTGGTTTTTTGTTAGAAATTGAAAGCCATAGCACTAGACAATGGTTCCCTATGGCGTCTTGGGGCCTCTGTGGAGTCTTCCAACCCCTGGTGTTGTTTGGTTGCAGAGTGAGTCGGTAGGGTTTGCAGAGTTCCTCTGGCCGGCCTCAGTGATGGCTCAGTTTCAGAATGGATGTGGACTCCTGTATTTCCTAAACATTTTCAGTCTCTTCAGATTAGCAGCAGCATAGAAATGTAAAACACTGTAGTGTTATTATTAGCATTGTACTCAAGGCTACTCCCTGTAAAGAGAGAAAGCCAAGAACTCTCTCTTCACTTAATCTTATTAGAAAAAAGCAGAGTGGTGGACGGCAGGGGACTCTGTGGGATGGATGCAAACTGCCCCCTGCAGTGGCCAACCAGTTTCCCCTCCACTGAGCTCATCCAGCACGTGTTCTCAATACCTGGCTGATAAAGAAAATGCAGTTCATAATTTCAAAAATACACCCCATTGACTAGTGTTCTAGCAATAGTGTCTAGGTGGAAATGTTTTTACAAATTATAGGTGTTTCCTGAAATTTTGGAAAAGAAGGCAGATTTAACAGTATATTAAAGACTACCATTGTGCTGTGTGTTCAGCTTCGGGGGGTCTGTAAGGGGGTGGGGGTGGGCGGGGCAGGCGGAGATGACCAGGTAGTTGATTCAGTCCAAGCATGAATCCACAAGGCACTGTTGTTTTTACTGAGGTGAGGGCATATGCAAAAGTTTTTGTTTACTTAAATGATCCTTGCTTAATTGCAGCACCTGGGAAAATGTATTTGGTTCACTCTTCTAAGCTTAGAACAAACTTTTCATTAGAAATCCTATTGAGGACTGGAATTGCTCTTTTTCCCTTGAATTAGGACTTCCTATTTTAAATACAAATAATTAAACTGTGATTTTCAAAGCTTCAGGACTTCTATTTTGTAGATAAAATTCATGTTACCCAAGGCAGTTGTCATAGGCGACTACCTATTGTTTCTTTGGACAGCTGATTAAAATGCTTATTGTGAGCAATTTGATATGTCTTCTGCCCAGTCTAGGACTATCTTAAAGCATTCCAACATTACGCCTGTGGAAATGGTAGCAGTCTAAGTCATACCAAATGGTGATGTAGCACTTCTGTTTGTCAAGACTAAAATTATTTATGCACATAGAAACTTTTACCAGAAAAAAATTCTGAGGTCATCTATAAACATATTAAGTGGATAGAGAAAAGGGGCTGACCATATGACATTGAAATTATTGGTTTTCACATCCGGACCGTGAGTTCCTTGAGGACAGGGATGACTTTTAGCTGGTGGACCCTCGCCATCACCTGGCTCAGGTAGTTCAGCTTGAATGGCGTTCTCGCTACTTTCGAGACACTTTCTCAATAACCAGTGAAGTTTTACATCTGATTTATTACAACTTTAAACCCTTACTTACAGATTTACAGGATATGAGTATAATTTGGCTGTGATGCTTGTTACAGTCCTATGAAGGAGAAAAGACATATTTTCATCTATATTTTTCATAACAGGAAAGACAAAAGGAGGGTGCAGAATAGTCTCAAAAGAACCTTTAATTCTTTGGAATTACTTGTGAATGATGGGAAGAAATGAATTCTGTTTGACTTATGAATTTTAAATGTACTAAAATTTGGAAAAGTGGAAGGACACCAAATTAGAATTTTATTAAAAATGAATGTTTTAATTTCAATAAGCTGACTTAATTGAATTAATTTAAAAATATTTCTGCCTGCTTCTTCTTATGAGGTATGTGGATGATAACAGTTCTACACTCTTTATAGAACTAAAGTAGATAAGATACAATGTATAGGAAGACAGCTAGAAAAATATAAAGCATGTCAACGTGTCTTATTTCTCAGTGATTAGCACACTGATGTCCCTTATATTAACTTTTGGACTTCTCTGGGTTTAAACTGTTTTTGTTTGTTTGTATGTTTGTTTTTCAATTAGAGAATAAAGAAAAGAATTAGAGCCATGTAAGGCATACTTATTATTTTTAAAACTTATTTAGGTAAATTGTACATACACTAAAACTTACCCATTTCAGTGCACAATTTAGTGATTTTTAATACATTTATAGAGTTCTTCTACTATCGCTACAATTTCCTTTTAGAAAGTTTCCATCAGCCGCCAGGTTCCAGTAGTATTTTTGCGGTCAGTCTCAGTCCAGGCAAACACTGATAGGCTTTCTGTCTCTATAAATTCTCATTTTCTGGATATTTCATAAAAATGTTATCATGGAATATGTAGTCTTTTGTGTCTGGCTTCTTTCACTTAGTATAATATTCATGAAGTTCATCCATGTTGTAGGATGTGCTGGTTGCTTATTTCTATTTTATTGCGAAATAGAATTCCAGTATAGATCATCACATTTGCTTATGGGTGGACTTTGGATTGTTTCCATTGTTTTGGCTATTGTGAATAATGCTGCTATGGAAATTTGTGCACATGCCTTTTTTTGTGGACATGTGTTTTAATTCCTCTTAGATTCTTAGGAGTGGAATTGCTGGGCTGTATGATAAGGTTCTTCTTAATTTTTAAGAAACTGATGATCTGTTTCCCAAAGTGTCGAGACCAGTTAGCACCAGAAATGTCTAAGGGATCCAGTTTCTCCATATCCTCATCAACATTTCCTATTGTCTGTCTTTGATTTTAGCCAGTCTAGCTGATGTCTAGTGGCATCTCCTCCTGGAATTAAGTTGCATTCCCCAATGGGTAATGATATTTATCACCTTTGCATATGCTTATTAGCCATGCTTCTTTGGCATAACATCTATTGCATTGTTTTGTCAGTTTTTAAATCGGTTTGTTTATCTACTTATTACTGAGTTGTAAGTGTTCTTCATATATTCGACATACAGGTCCTTTATCAGATATATGCTTCACAAATAATTTCCTCCTAGTCTCTGGTTTGGTCTCATTTTCTTTCTTTTGAAGTGGAAACGTTTTCATATTTATTTTTTTTAATTAATTAATTTTAATCCTCACCCGAGGATATGTTATTATTGATTTTTAGAGAGACAGAGAAAGAGAGAGAGAGAGAGAGAACACCAGTGTGAGAGAGAAATATCTATGGATTGCTTCCCCTACACAACCCGATAAGGATCGAATTCCCAACCTAGGTATATGCCCTGATCCGAAATCAAACCTGCAACCTTTTTGGTGTATTGGCCGATGCTCCAACCAACTGGCCAGGGCTGAAGTGGAGAAATTTTTAGCCTTCAGTCCAGTTCATTAGTTTTTAAATGTTATTTTTTGTAATTTTGGTGCCAAGGTGTTATTAAGTGGTATCATTACTATAGTCTTTTTAGCTCAGCATCCTACTAACTTTTCTTTAGACAGTTGATGAATGAAACTTAATAAAACAGGGTATGAAAGATGTCTTGGGAGAAATACTTTTAATAGAAAATATGAAGGAAAAGAAGCCTGAACTGATGGTTGAAGTACCTTATTTGTACTTTGTGTTGGCACCTGGGGTTAGTGGGCCCTGGGAACAGTATTGGTGCCCAAGGACCATCTTGGCTTTGTGTAACCACTAAATCCTTGTATGAACATTGGTTTCCCTGAGAGAAATGATAAAACCTCTGAGGGAGAAAAATCCACAATATTCCGTCACTCATATCATTAAGTCTTAGTTCTAGGTCTGACACATATAAGCTTACTTTTATCAAAGACAATATATTGAGTTTAGCAACCTGCATGGATTATTCTAGTAAGAATATATTTCCAAGAAATCTGTGTTATAAAAGTTTTTAGGGTTTGTATTGCTTGCTTAGTTGTAAAAAAGAGGTAAAAGATATTAATGGTCCTTGAAGCTCCTTTAACTTCACTTCTTGCATTTCTTACACAAAATGACACTATACTGTAGATGTCTTTTTCTTGCTGTTAACAAGCACCCTGGATTAACAGCAGGACTGACTGATGCCTGCAGCGGTCCTGTTGGGGAGGTGTGCTGTTGCAGCATGCTGCTGGAAAGGATGCTAAGGATGCTTCTGGGGAGCTGTTACCATCAGGAAAGTGCGGGGAAGAGAGAAAGTCTGTTCTCTCCTCGCACCTTCCCCCTCTTCGTCCGCTGTGCCCACATCACAGCTTGTCTATAACCCTTGGTCTTTGGTGAGGACTTTGAGTTAACTTTGATTTCTAGCTCTTCTGGTTAGCACTAGCGAAATGACCTTGGACAAGGCTCTTCAATCTCCTTCAGCCTGTGATTTCATTGCCTGTAAAATGGAATGCCAATACTTACCTGTGCTGGATTGTTTTAAGGAGAGGGAATGTACATACGTCACCTATCATTGTGCTTAGCATAAGGTAGGTGCTGTGCTGGAGATTGTTATTGTTCATGTTGTTTTCTTCTTTAAATTCTTTATGATCTAGAGAACTTTTACATGTAGAAATATGAATAAGGAAAAATGATCATATTGAAGGTGGAATATACTGAGCAGTATAATGAAACTTCAAGTGTTAATTTTTTCATAATGTTCCAGATAGGAATTCATGCTTTTCTCTTTCCAAGACAGACAGACAGACAGACAGACACACACACACACACACACACATACATATGTACATGTATATCTATATTTCCAAGATATATATATATGTGTGTGTGTGTGTGTGTATGTGTATATATATACACACACACACACATATATATATATATATCTTTACAATACATATATTTCTTCTTTTTATATTATCAGAAATAGGATCTCTAAAAAGTTTAGTTGGAGACAAAAAGACTGTAGCACGGATGTAGCCTATACTAGTGAGAGATTTGAGCCTCTGTTAAAGCTGTGGGATGTGAAGTCTGTGGAATGCCTGTATTTGAATCATGATTTCTACCTGAGGACCCTCAAAACTTTCAAGGTCAGAACAGCCAGGACTCCAGTTTTTGTTTTCTTTGAAATATCACTTTGTTTCTGACATTGGGTATGCAGCATTTTTAGGCCTACACATGAAACCCTCTCTCAATTCATAATTAAAAGGTGCTAAGATCTTGCAGCTTTAACATAAGATAAAGTTAAAATTCTATTATATTCTAATAGTCGAAGTTCAAATATCATTAGATACCCTAGACTTTAAGTGAACAATTTCTCTCTTGATATGTATCATTTATTATTAAAGCAAGTAATTTACTTAATTATTAACAACCACTCAAAAGATTGATTTTTCTGTGTCTTTTAGATTAATTTTACTAAAAGTGTAGGGAATTGTAAGATAAAATGACTCTGTGTGTTCTTGTACTTAAAATTCTTAATTTCCTTCCAACATATATTTCCCCTCATAATTATACATCTAAATTTCTGAGCTCAAGTACGGATTTATCCATGCTAATGGAAATAAAAATCTCCCCTTCTTCTGAATTATTGCCTCTTATTAAATATTATAAAGCATTTCATTAATTCTCATATCTTCTGTTAAAAATGCTGCGAAGCTATCTTGATAACTAAGCCACGTGATGTGTTAGAACATCCCAATTTGTATGAATTTAATGTATGTGCAGGTCTTAAGGATTAAAATTGGTTGTTACAACATGGGATCCACATGTCTAGGAACAGACCTGCATAGGTACCCATCTATAAATGGGCTGAGAGTGTTACTTACCTGGTCTGCACCCGGAGGCACAGGATATTACTTATAATTTTCACTTGGCTCCATCTGGCTCAGGTGTTTCCTTAACAATATCTAAAGGAGTTACTTTAGCCCTGGCCAATGTCACTCAATGGCTAGAGTGTTGGCCTGTAGGCTGAAGGATCTTGGGTTTGATTCCCAGTCAGGGGCACGTACCTGGGTTGCAGACACATTCCATGTGTCTCTCTTACATCCATGTCTTTGTCTCTCTGTCTGTCTCTCTCTCTCTCTAACCCTCTCTCTCTCCCCCTCTCCCTCTTTCCTTTGTCTCTTCCACTCTCTAAAAATCAACAGAAAAATATCCTCAGGTGAGGTTAAAAATAAATAAATAAATGAAACATAAAAGAGTTACTTTAATATTGAAAATGGAGGGCCCAACATTTATTAACTACCTACAATTTACAATAGATGTGATAAACACTGTATTTTCTCTTATCTCTTTTGTAAACGTGGTTAAAATAATTAAACCCACATTTGATATGGTAAGGAAGTATGCTGAGCAGCGCAAATGTGACAACACACTGAGAAAATTAAAATGAAAACCTAGTGTAATTTCGACATGGATTCAACTCCTTCCTCTCCCTGAGAAACTGGTGCCCTCCCACCTCCCAGCCTCATTTGGGTTCGTCTGGTCTTAGGCTTTTGTTCCCTTATTCACCTGCTTAATGTTTCTCACTCGTGCCCGGTACCATGTCATCCTGCATTTCCGTGACGAGGTTTCCTAGTCTCGTACTGTCTGCTATGCTAGCCGTCAGCCCCATGTGGCTATTTGAATTAAATAAAATGTAAAAATTTCGGTCCTCAGTTGCACTGGCCACATTGCAAGTTCTCAACAGCCTCATGTGCTAGTGGCTACATTTTGGTCAGGGCAGAGAGAACCTTTTCATGGTCACAGAAACTTCTCTGGACAGCACTGCTGTTACCACGAAGAGGCCAATTACAGAATCTTTTTAGTTTCTCTTCCTGAAATTGATCAAAGTGTAAATACTGGTCTTTTCTAACTGTTGTTTTGTTGTCGTACCTGCTGCTCTATGTTTTATTATCACACTGCTTTGTGGAATGCTAAGAAGTTGAGGTTCTTTATTCCTCGCTCTGCATAAAATATTATTGTTGCCATATAGCTTGTTGTGGCTTCTTGAGCAGGACCAGTCTCCTCCATTGGCCAGAAGGATCTTTGCTTATTCCCCATGACCCTGGTCAGACTATCTTTCCAATGAAGGATACTTTTGATATTTTATTTTATTAAGTTAATGTTTTAATATTCAGTACTCCAGACAAAAGAACCAGGGTATCGTGTCATATATTTCTGCTTGTAATTGAGATGAGACAAAGATAGGAGAGATGTTTGCTATAGTAAGTGGGGTAATGGACAATGTTCTTTTCTAAGGTCTCATCAACAGCAATTATAATAAATTACTTAATGCACTCATTAGCACTCTAACTATGAATAATATAACATGTCTGTTTAAACACCACCTGGTAGATATCAATAGCCACCAAATATCCATTGACTGTATTTTGATAATCGCTGCTTTAGAACTTCAAATGCCTGGGAAATAACACAAATCATTTTATTTTGATTTTAAAATATTCTATCCATAGCTGCCAGCTGTATTTGCCAGTAGAATTACTTTCAGGGGTGTTTACCAAAATAGGGAGACATCCATACTGCATGTATAATGCTGAAGTTTGTCTTTATGATATATTTATTTTTGGACTCCGAGCCCAAGATTTTTCTAGTTTCTTTTGAATGATCCCATATGCTTAGTTTCCTCCATTTGATCAGTACAGTGTTGGTTAAACTCTTTTAAGTTCACTCCTGAGAAAATTCCAATGAGCTAAGCATTTTAATGTGAAAAGGAAACTGAGAAAACTCTGCAATAAATAACATTTAAGACATAACAGAATGGCTGTAAATGCTTTCTATCTATTTGTCCCTATCAGCTGAGATTGAAATAGATAAAGCTGTAGCTGGAGTCACTGCTACTTTAGTCATTAAACTTCAACATGCTGATGCTGTTCTATTAAGTGTGCTTTCGGGAGGAGACATCTGAACAATTTTTATACTATCAAGCAATTTTCAGACACATAGAAGAAAGAGATTCCTTAACAAATATTGTAAGCTTAAGGTATTTTATTAAAAATGGCCTTCATGGAGCAAACCATAACTCTACAAATTTGGATCCACAAAGAGATGATATAGGAGAGTAAAATAATATCCTACGTTGAAAACTGTCTCTGACAAAGCAATTCAGAACTTGGTAAACAGGTAAAAGCGACCTCTGGGGGTCTTGGGGGTAGGGGGCGTTTGGGGTGGGAGGAAGAATATTAAGGAATTGACAGGATTGCATCTCAAATGACGTTTGTGATTCAGGGAGCAGTTAATATTCCTGTCTTGCTTTTGGAAGCAGAATTTATCTACTTAGAATTTATCTCCTGTATTAAAATATGTTTTCCATAAATATTTCCTCACTTTCTTCAAGCCATTTTTGGGAAAAATGCCAATATTTTCTTGCAAAGGTAGTGCCACTTGCATAGGGATGGTTCTTACTTAAACACCAAGTTCACATGGTTAGATAGGTGACTAGAATGACAGTTCTTTCAGTAAACATTGTTCTCTAAGCTGTCCACAGGAAAATAAGCAAAAATCCTTCATGCACCTAAAAGATATGCTTAAACCCAGTGCACTCCTACCTGTTCCCCCAAATATGGATTCCTACCAGTTCTAGATTTTTGCTACAAGGAGTTCTAGGAAACCAAGTACATTATACTTTTCCAAAGAAACAGTGCTTTTTAGTTGCATTTCTAGATAATGACTAGATAGTTGTAACAAATAAAAAGTATAATACTAAGAGATCCAGCTAAAAATAACTATTATTATCTAAAATAGTAAATTATGCTTTATAGTCAATAGATTGAACCTAAAAATACTATATTCCTATTAAATATAGGGAATTTTAATAGATTATAAATACTCTCATCAAATTTAATATACTTTAAATAAATATGGCAGGCAGAGTTGCTATAGTAAACATTTGATTACCAGTAGTTCCTTTTCTGAGAATTTAGAAGAATGTTTAATTTAGGAATGATTTTAATTGCTCCTCTGAAATGTCTTTTAAAATTGAGCATTCTCAAGTAGTCTCACATATTCACATTGTTTGAATCTCACAATCACAAAGTGAGGAGGTTTTAATCCATTTCTACAGCTCAGGAGACCCAGGCTCAGAAAGTAATTCACTTAAAGTGCACATGTTTTAATCAAGATTCCTTTCATTACACGCTGGCCTGTGTAGTTCAGTGGTTAGAGCATTGGCCAGAGCACCGAAGAGTCATGGGTTAGATTCCCGGTTAAGGGCATGTTCCTGGGTTGGAGGTTTGACCCCCTTTTGGGAAGTATGCGGAAAGGCAACCAATCGATGTTCACATTGATGTTTCTTTCTCTCTATCTCTCCCCCACCCTTCTTCCCTTGCACTCTCTCTTAAAATCAATGGAAAAAAATATTCTCGGATGAGGATTAACAAAAACAAAAAAAGATTATTTCAATTGCAAGTGTTTTTTTAAAGTCTTCTTGCTCTAGTATCAGTAAAGAGATATTTGTTACAATGCACTCTCATAAACATTGAAGGCTTGGAAGTGAAGTCCATTTGGGCCACATGATGCCTGACCTTGCAGACTGGGAGCTGGTTGTTGGAAGACATTTTGGTATAAAGTAAACCATTCACTTTCACAAACATGGCTGCACTTTCTCAGGGGTGGATAAATTGGGGTCATTTCCAACTAAAGGCACATGGGTAGGATTGGCATCTGCAAATGTACCTGCTGCAGAACAAGACCAAAATCCATACCTGGGTCTTCTGATTTTAAGTTAAGGCCTCCTTCCACTGTACATGCAGCAAGAGTTGTGATTACTTATTCATTTAAAAAATTGGAATATAACAAAAATAAATTAGTAAAAAATAAAATTAAAAGGAAAATTCTTCAATAAAAACTAAACTAAAATAAATAAAAATTGGAATAATTTAAGGATCCTAGAATTTCAAGTTTTGATCATCCTTGAAAATGAAACATAGGACCTAAATATCTGGAAACTTTCAAGATTTTTGATGTGAAAGTTTGAATCTGGTTTATTTTCTCTTTCTTTGACTTTTCCTCTCCCCTCAAATAACATTAATAAAACCTAGGAAAGTTAAGTTTAAAAAATCCTAAAGGCAGAGAAAAATAGTCAGGGAGTGATACTTTTCACTGCATATTTTGGCTGGAGAACATGTGTGTAAATTGGGAAGAAGATGATAGACCTATGGGATTGTATATTGATTAACCACCAAACTTTAGGCTCTGATGGAAACTTTATCACTCAGTATAGGCTAGGCTGTGCTGAAATAACAACACTAAATCATATTAGATTACACAAGTAAAAGTTTATTTCTCTGCACAGAACATTTCTATTGTGATTCAGCGACAACACTATTCCGCATTTTCTTCAATTGATTACCAGGCTAAAGTCAGTAGACTGTTACTGGTCTGTGGCAGAGAGAAATGAGTTAGTGCACTGGTTCTTAAACTGGAGATGATATATATCACTTCTGCCTATATCGCATTGGCCAAATAAAGTCATGTAGTCATGGCTGAGTTAAACTCAGTGGGGTGTATAACCTTCTTGCAGGGAGGAGCATCACAGAGGGTGCCATAGAGTGAACACATGGGTGAAAAGAAATCCAACATACCACAGTCCCATGTAACATCCTCAGTTGTTTCCCAGAATCACCAGAGACAAAGGGATCTCCATATATCTATTTTATATCAGTGAATAATAATATAATTGAATACATAAAATGTATAAATATGTACATGTACACATTCATACAGGTATATGAACATGCATATACACATATGCATATACACATAAACCCATACATGTGAATGCATATGTATATTGTATATTCACACATATGTGCATATGTATATATATGGTGTGGCAAAAGTAGGTTTACGATTGTGAGTACATGAAACAGTTTATTCTTGTATTATTATTCATTAATTATTGTATTATTTTTCATATGAACAACTGGAAACCTACTTTTCCCAAACCCTGTATATGTTTACACACATACATTCTTAACAATGACCTTTTTTGTTTTGAGATCTAAGTTTCTCATCATCAAGACCCATTGACTCCCATCATAAATATTTATTGAGCATACATTGTGTGCTAGATATAATAGAACATACAAAAAATATTATCCCTGCTTTTGAGGAACTTACATTCTAAAAGGAAAGAAATGCACCTCTAAGTTTTTAAAAAAAGATTTGTTAAAGAGAAGTTTTAGGTTCATAGCAAAACTGAGGAGGAGGTACAGAGATTTTTCCTTCCTCCGCACATGCACAGCCTCCCCCATTATCAATATCCCCTACCCAAGTGGTGCATTTCTTAAAATTGATGGACCGACATCGACACATTATCAACCCAAATCCATAGTTTATATGAGGGTTTACTCTTGGTGTTGTGCACTCTACAGTTTTGGACACATTTATAATGACATGTATCAATTGCTGTCATCAAACAGAGCAGTTTCACTGTCCAAAAATTCCTTTGTGCACCACTTATTCTATTCATCTCTCCGTCCCCGTAACTCCTTGCTACCACTGGTCTTACTATCGTACTTAGTTTTGCTTTTTCCAGATTTTGTATAGTTGGAATCATACAATACATGGCTTTTTCAGATTGGATATTTTTTTTAGATTTTAAAATGGATTTTGAGAGAGAGAGGAAGGGAGAGGCAGAGGGAGAGGGAAACATTGATGTGAGAGTGGTACATAGATCAGCTGCCCCCTGCACTCCTCCCACTGGGGAGAGAGCCCACAACCCAGGCATGTGCCCTGACTAGGCATGTGCCACACTAGCCAGGGCCAAATTGGATTCTTTTACTTAGTATGATTTTTGTTTCCTCTATGTCTTTTCATGGCTTGACAGCTCGTTTCTCTTTAGCCCTAAATAATATTCCATTGTCTGGATGTACAACAGTTTATTTACACATTCACCCACTGAAGGACATCTTGGTTGCTTCCACATTTTGGCAGTTATAAATAAGCAGCTGTAGACACCTTTGTGCAGGTTTTTCTGTGGACCTAAATTCCCAGTACCTTTTGGTAAGAGCAAAGAGCATGATTGTTGGATCCTATGGTTAGGGCATATTTTGTTTTGTAAGAAACCACCAGACTGTCTTCCAGGATGTCCATTCCATTTTGCATTCTCACCAGCAATGAGTGAGAGTTCCTGTTGCTCCACATCCTCACCAGCATTTGGTGCTGTCAGTATTCTGGGTTTTGCCATTCTAGTAGGTGTGCAGTGGTATCTCATTCTGTTAGTTTGCATTTTCTGATGATATTTGATGTGGAGCATCTTTTAATATACTTATTGCAATGTAGCTTCTTTGGTGAGGTGTCTATTAAGATCTTTGGCTTATTTAAAAAATTTTGGGGGGGGGTACAGTCCTTTATCTATGTCTTTTGCAAATATTTCTCTCCATGTCTGTGGCTTATGTTTTCATTCCCTTGACAGCAGATTTTGTAGAACAAAAATTTTAAATTCTAATCAAGTCCAGCTTAGCAGTTATTTTATTCATGGATTACACCTGTGATGTTATATCTAAAACATCATTGGTCAAACCCTAAAGCATCTAGATTTTCTCTTATGTTATCTTCTAGGAGTTTTATAGTTTTGTATTTTACATTTAGGTCTGTGATCCATTTTGAGTAAATGTTTCTGATGGGTGTAAGGTCTATGTATAGATTTATTTATTTTATTTATCTGTTATTTAATTTTGCATGCAGATGTCCAGTTGATCCAGCACTTTTTTTGTTGTTGTTGTAGAAAATAAAAGAAGCCTCTTCTAAAATGGCATTTTTGTTTGTTATTTTCTGCAAAGTACTGAGGATATGTTCTATAGGGAGAATTTGAGGTATAACTTAGCCTCATAATTATTTACAGAACAGAAGAGGAAATGTTTTTGAACGGCAACTCTATATTAGTCATTATACAAGGCTGTTCATATATATTACTTAGATGTGTAACACACTATGTGTAACACACAAGAGAAGACATTTCACACAGAAAACTTAAGTATTGCTTCTGACTGAAGTCCCACAGTATAAGCAGAAGAACCTCACTAGAATAGAGCATAAGCTCTGGAACAGCTGCCTATGTTTGAATCTGAACCTTGGCACTTTGTAGCTATGTGGCCTTTGTCAGGTTCTACATGTCTCCATTGCAGTTTCTTTTTTAGTATAATGTGGGTAATAATCATGTTTACCTTACAGAACTTTTGTAAGAAGTAACGCATGTGATGTGTGTACCACCAGGCCTGGTTCACAGTAATTGCTCAGGAAGCTCGTTGTTAGCTATCATTCAAACCCACATGTCAGTTCTTTCCATGTGATAGATTGTTCTGGTCTTGAAAAGTGAAATAGCAGCTGTGATTTAGGCCTGGCTGTGTGGCTAGAACAGTGAAATTTGCGAGGAGAAGCCACCGTGTTACATCACGGATGATGTAAGGCTGTTTCACGTGGCGATGTAAGGTACTAATAGTGGTATAAGATGTATAACACTTTGAAAACATATGTTGCCATCATGAAATCACAAAGAAGAAACAGAGAAAACTGCTAATGCAGGATTAAAGCTCCATGTGAACATTAGACACATAGCAAAACTTTGATGAACCTATTCATCTTGAAAAGGAACTTTTATCTGCCAGAGATTGCCAGTTGTTAATACACCATTCCACTGAAGCCCTTTGTTTCATAATAGGAGAATGTCTTAATTCCATTTATTTGGGAATGTAAAAAATTTTTAAATTTTTATTTATTGATTTTGGAGAAAGAAGAGAAAGAGAGAGGAGAGAGAGAGAGAGAGAGAACATTGATTTGTTGTTCCACTTATTTATGCATTCATTTGTTGCTTCTTGTAGTGCCCTGTCCTGGAATTGAACCTGAAACCTTGGCATATCTGAATGATATCTAATCAACTGAGCTATCAGGGGCCAGGGTGTGGAATTTTTTTTTTTCTTGTTGAGAGAAGACAACATAGTGGTTGTCAGTCTAGGGAACCTTTGGGAATCTACTGTGTTCAAATAGTAGTTGTGTTAGCTCATCTTTGTAGAGGACTTACTGCGTGCTGGAGTTTTCAAGTATTGACTCATTTAATACTTGAATGGGAAGCCAACAGTCCTATGAGGTTGGTATTGCTATCACCCCCATTTTATAGATTTATAAACACTGAGATACATAGAGGTTAAAAACTATGTCCAAGAGTTGCTATCATCACTAAGAGCTGAGAGTAGGTCTAAAAAGAGTTAAACCATTATAAAAATTTTTAGGTGTTCACATTTTAATGGTACTCATTGCCTAAACTTTACAACAGGCCTGTAATTTCATTCAGTGCACTTGGAATTGGTAATTCCGTTTTCTTACAGAATTTTGGATTTTGGATGTTAAGACACTGAGAAGGTATACAGTGTAATTAGCTCTATATCCTGAGGATTGATTGACAATAGTCATTACACATTTATGCAAACTCCCTATCGTCCTGTATCATTGTAATTGCTCTCGGGCCACAGCAGCACACTAGGGTTTGATTCGCTTAGGAAGTCTAAATTTGATACTGACTTTGTGTGGGAAGAATCCATGAGTCCTTTTCTCTGGGCCCAGGAGATAAGAGATGGAGTGTTGTTAAATAAGATAGAAATAGAGACTAAGTGGGAGTTTTCTGGCTTGTGAATTCAACCAGGGAAGTAAAACATTTCAGACAGAAGTTACATTTTCTCTGGTTCCTCTGTATCAAAAATCTAAGCAGCCTGCATGATAGAAAAAAGCTCTCTTGGAGCTGTTTTCACCACCTCTTCCGGCTCCTTGCGGACTCCTTATAGAAAAAGCTCTTTAGAATTACGTTATCTCTTGCACTCCGCACTTTGGGTGGAGGAGGTGAGAAAAGACAGGAAAGCAGTGAAAATAACCACTATTAAATTAGCTCAAATCTTGCATTAATACACATTTAAATATAAATTTAGAATGTTTTTTTCCTATTTATTTCTATGGTTGGAATTATCTATGAGGGACTATCGAGGTTTGTTTCAAGTAGATGTTTTGCTATTTTAGTGCAGCGAGTGTGGGAGTTTGTAACTGCAGATTAGGTCAGTGTAAACTTGGACAGTTTTGCAATGTTCTCCCAAAGAAGAAAAGAGATTTTTCAGATTAGTTACTATGTGTTGCAATTAATTACACTTTGGTACCTATGAGCTTGTGCTTTAATTGTTTCTGGCCTTGTTGCTTCTTGCATCTGCAAGGTATTTGGAATAAACTTTGTTAATGTCCTGTAGTGCACATGACATGCTTTGACTGATTTTTCATTTCCCACATCACCTAGCAGTACTGGGCGCTTAGTTGGTATTTGGTAAATACCTGATTAATCCATGATCCTCTGACTTTTCCATAGGGAAATAGGGATAACTGTTACCTTACATTTACTCTCCAGATAACTGATTATTTCCTAAGGTCTCCATTGGAAATGGAGCTCAAATTTGCTTGTGATTATGAGTCCTTTGAAATCTAGAAAGGATTGGATTCGGATTCTGTTTTTTCCTCACTGTTAAGCAGTTGCCTATCTCAGCTGAGGCAGTATGTAGTAGTGGCTAAGAGCATGGTGCTCATCTTACTTTGGTCACTTATTAATTGTGTGACCTTGGAGGTTATACTAGTACTTGCTTGTTATTGGGAGAGTTAAATAGATGTAAATAAATTATAAAAGAGCCTGGGAACAGCCATATTAATGTTAGCTTTTATTAGTAGCCTCCACCCCACTCCCATAATAGTTTGTTTTTTAAATTAAATTCATTGGAGAAACACTGGTTAATTAAAAATGTCAGGTGTAAAAGGTTGTAATTCAACATCTGTGTATTCTATTGTGTGCTCCTCATTCAAAGGCTAGTTTCCTTCCATTACTGTACATTTGATCCCCTTTCCTACTTCCCCCTCCCCCACTCTTTTCCTTCTGGTAACCTCCCTCCTGTTTGTAGTTTTGAGTTCGCTTTTTTAAAATTTTGTTTGTTCATTTGGTACTTTTTTCTGTTTGTATTTTTTAAATCCTCAACCAAGGATATTTTCCCAATGATTTTTAGAGAGAGTGGAAGGGAGGGAGGGAGGGAGAGAGAGAGAGAGAGAGAGAGAGAGAGAGAGGAGAGGAGAGGAGAGGAGAGGAGAGGAAAGACAGGACGAGGAGAGACAGGGAGAGAAGGAGAAACATCAATGTGAGAGAGACACATCGACTGGTTGCCTCCTGCACCTGCCCTGACTGTGGCCACTGGTCAAACCTGCAACCCAGGCAGGTGCCCTTGACTGGGAATCAAACCCATGACCCTTTGGTGTGTGTGCCGCTGCTCTAAACACTGAGCCACGCTGGCAAGGGCTCATTTGGTACTTTTTATTTTATATTTTACACATGAGAGAAATCATATGGTTTTTGTCATTTTCCATCTGACTTATTTTACTTAGCATAATACTCTCAAGATCTATGCATATTTCATCTTTTTTATGACTGAGTAGTATTCCATTATATATATATATATATATATATCACATTTTCTTTATCCAACCATTCACAGTGGACACATAGGTTGTTTCTATGCCTTGGCTATTTTAAATAATGCTGCAGTGAATGTAGGGATACATATATCTTTACAAATAAGTTTTTTTCATATTTTTTGGGTAAATATCCAAGAGATGAATTGCTGGATAATATGGTACATCTAGTCTTAATTTTTGAGAAACTTCCATACTGGTTTCCATAGGGGCTGCACTAATTTACATTCCCACCAACAGTGTGGGAACTTCCCTTTCTCCATATCCTCTTCAACACTTGTTATTTCTTGTCTTTTTGATAATAGCCATTCTAGGGGGGGTGAGGTGGTATTTCATTGTGGTTTTGATTTACATTTCCCTAATAACTAGTGATGTTGCATACCTTATTATTGGTCTGTTGGCCATCTCTGTATGCCTTCCTTGGAAAAGTGTATATTCAGGTTCTTTGCCCATTATTTAATCAGATTGTTTGATTTTTTTGCTGTTGTTGAATAATGTGAGTTCTTTATATATTAGATATTAACCCCTATCAGAGGTATCATTTGCAAATAACTTCTTCCATTCAGTTTATTGTCTTTTTGTTTTGTTGAGTTTCTTTAGCTGTGCAGAAGCTTTTTAGTTTGATGTGGTCCCATTCATTTACTTTTGATTTTACTTTTCTTGCCTGTGGGGTCAAGTTCCCAAAAGAACCTCTGAGACCAGGTCCATAAGTTTAATGCCTATGTTTTCTCCTGAGTAGTTTATTGTTTCAGGTCTTACATTTAAGTCTAATTCATTTTGACAAATAGTTTGTGGTGACAAATAGTAATCTCATTTCATTCCCCTGAATGTTCTGACAAGTATTTATGAAAGAGATTTTCATTTCTTCATTGTATATTTTGGCTCCTTTCTCAAAAATTAGTTTTTCATATATATATAGGTTTATTTCTGGGTTCCTAGTTCTGTCCCATTGGTCTGTGTATCTGTTTATCTGTGAATATTGTACTATTACTGTAGCTTTGTAGTATAATTTGAATTCAGAGAGTGTGATACCTCTGGCTTTGCTCTATTTTTCTCAGGATTGGCTATTAGGGGTCTTTTGTGATTTCATAAAAATGTATGGATTTTTGTTGTTGTTGTTGTTCAATTTCTGTGAAAAATGCCACTGGGAATTTGATCGGGATTACATTAAATCTATAGATTGCTTTAGGTAATGTGGACATTTTAACAATGTTAATTCTTCCAATCCCTGAACACGGAATATCTTTCTATTTCTCTGCATCTTCTTCAGTTTCTTTTAACAATGTCTTAACAGTTTTTAGTGTATAGGTCCTGTACTTCCTTTGTTAAGTTTATTCCCAGGTACGTATTTAATTCTATTTATTGTTATTTTAAATGGGATTTCTTTTTTCATTTCTCTTTCTGATATTTTGATGTTGGTATGTAAAAACACAACAGATTTTTATATATTGATTTTATATATTGACATTTCATTTATTGTTTCTAATTATTTTTTTTTTTAGTGGATTCTTTAGGGTTTTCTATAAAGAATCATACTGTCATCTGCAAATAGTGACAGTTTTCCTTCTTTCTTCCCAGTTTGGATGTTTTTTGTTTATTTTTCTTGCCTAATTGCTCTGGCTAGGACTTCTAGTACTATGTTGACAAAGGCATCCTTCTCTTGTCCTTGATCTTATAGGAAAAGCTTTCGGGTTTTACCATTGACTATGATGTTAGCAGAGGATTTGTCATATATGGCCTTTATTATGTTGATACAAGTTCCTTTTATACTCATTTCATTGAGTGTTTATTTTATTTTATTTTTTATCATAAATGGATGTTGTATTCTGTAAAAGCCCCTTTTTTAAAAAAAAAATGAGTTTGGGACAGTTTTTTACTTTCATGATCTATGAAAATGTTTGGAATTTAACAAGCTGTCTGGAAATGCAACGGCTTATTTTATTTAGACTAGTTAGATCTTTCTCCACTAGCTTTACTTCCCTTGGCTTTGGGCTCCATTCTTTATCTTAAGCTGTTTCCTTAAAGATTTTACTCCCATAAAATAAAATAATTATTTCTAGAGGAGACAGGCTGAATTACAGACAAAATATTGCTTATTTTTGCCAGTTTTTCTCAGTGCTACATTCAATATAGGTAGTCTCTAAGGGTATGAGCCTCGATAATACTAATGTGTAGCCAATTTAGATTTCCAGATTATTTTTTGATGAAAAGGGAGTTTGGGGGTTTTCTTTTTAGCTAAGATAATTTATTCTATAAGAAGAACGCTGTAACTTGCTCTTCTTCTTGTTAAACACTTTCAGATTATTAGTAACTTAATTTTTTATATTGAAGTCTAATAAAAGCATTCTCCTGGCTTTAGAAAATATGATAACATTGAACCTAGCACTATGGAAAGCCACGAAACTTTACCTTCTCAGAGTCTATAGTTCGTTAGTTGAATATTTTAAAAATTGATCTTCTAGGATCAATTGAAAAAATAACTTTGTTCCCCATTGAATCTGCACAGATTTAAATGACCTGGTTCTCATACCATGTTACTTTTGAAATGTATTTATTCAGATCCATTCTGAGAACTAGGGTTTGTAAGTCCTCTCTCTGTAACTCCAGGGAAATGGGCCTATCATTATCACTCATCTACAATTCCAAGTTATCAATTAGCTGTCGAGTGTGCTACTTTGGAAATCAAATGGGCTCTAAAATCCAACTCCAAGTCTCTATAGATTTCTATCTAACCACATCTGAATCACGGTGCACTGTTGTAAAGTGCTGAATTAAATCAACCAGATACTATTCCTGACTCTGCTCCTCAATGTCAAAATGAAACTTCTAGTGGATCGATTAGGAAACATTGATTTTTTTAAAGGCTCTTATTTTAGATAGAACTTATAAACCACAAAAGTATCTCTGTGTATTTATGTACAGACTTGATCAGTAAACCAGATGGTCCCTTAATCTTAGCGAATATGCTGAGGGAGTGCAATTTACAGTATGGTGTGTTTTATAAATGAGCCACCCATGGGTATTCATTGCTTAATGCAAGCAGGAAATAGGAGCACCATATTTAGAATGTGTGCTTTGTTTTTGAAAAATGCATTTTAACATTAGAGATGGTAAAGATTTTTGAATAAAACCACTTTGCCTACTTAAAATAATCTGTATTGGTTATTGTCTATTTAGAGTAAATTAACTCAATGGGAATTTTAGGTTACTCTTACTCCAGATTTAAAAAAAAATCCTGTGTTTTGTAATAGTATTTACTAAAAACTGCTTCAAATGCATTAATGACCCAATCAAATTTATAGATGTTTCAATTTAAATATTTAGGCAGGAACAAACTTATATAGATTGCTTTGATGATGTTTTATTTCTATTTCACAGGTGGTGATTAAAACTAGTTGCCTTTTCCATGTGAGCTCTGGCTTTATGTAATGCAATTATTTTTGTACTGAACTATTGATATAAAAGTGTACAAGTGAAGATTGCTTTAAAATAATCATTATGTGGGAGGTTATACATTTAATAAATATTGCTACCAACCCAAACGTTTTGTCACTTCTGTTAAGGAATTGCATGCAAAGTTTGAGTCATACAGGTTAATGTTATAAAATTAAGTTTTTATTAAGTACAGTGTTACCCAAATTGATTACCAACCTCATTCATGGACTTTTTACCGAATGACTTGGCTGTGACCGAAAATTAAATAATGAAGATTCATGTGACCGTGATGCAGATTCTACAGCTAGTTCAGCTCTGGAGCCATACTTATCGGTGACTATGGGGCTTTTCTAAATAGAAACAGAGTTGTCCTTGCCAAAGGAGGCAACATTTTAAAAGGAAGGATGGAAGTTTGCTGGATAGGGTCGCAGAGATGAGATTGAATTGGAATTTACCATCTCACCTCAATCCTGATTATTTTCCCCTCCCTTCCCCCCTTCCTTCCTTCTTTCTTCTAATATGTCTTAATGTTATTTACTAAATTCTCAGAATAGATCTCTGGTCTCCTAATGAAATACTAGATTTTCTTGGGTAGGGAGATGACAGGGCAGACAAAACAGTCTTTTATACCACATGGAACTTCTTTATGTGTGAAGGGTTTATGATTATAGGAAGATTTGGAATATAAAGTTTAATGACCTTTTCTTGCAATGGCTGTGATTAAAGAGTTAAACAAGTAATTAAACAAAATATTTATCTATTGCCAAATTGTCCTAGTTATTATTGAAAACTCTCATAATCTG
This sequence comes from Molossus molossus, assembly GCF_014108415.1. Lineage (NCBI taxonomy): Eukaryota > Metazoa > Chordata > Mammalia > Chiroptera > Molossidae > Molossus > Molossus molossus. The sequence goes on along the minus strand of NW_023425345.1, from coordinate 56,712,816 downwards.
GGAATCCTCTTTTGTCTTTACATAATGCAAATTTGCTGAAGATGTGAACATGTAAATCACAGTACAAAAGCGAAGTAACAACAGCTATGAGAGGAGACCTAGCAGAAGGCATTTCATGATTTATTGATAACACCTTACATTTGTTTTGTATTTTACAGTTGTCAAAGTACTTTCATGTACATCATCTTATCTACTTCCACAATAACCAGTTACACATACTATTATCCTCATTAAATAATGATAAATAGCCTGGAGCTTCGGAGATTTACACGAGGTCGTAGTTACTAACTACATGTAGTGCCAGCCGTAAAATCATGATCTTTAAAAATTAAACTCTAGGATTCAAAATAACATATACAGAATTTTATTTTTCTTTTAGGAATTGGAATAGAAGGTAGATCTCGAAGATACAAGTAGGACATTCTAGAAAAATACAAAACAGAGAAAGTTCGAACAATACTCTAGACTAAGTTGAGAATCGAGTTTTGTTAGATCAGAAGCTTTATGAGGGGTCTGTTGGTAGACAATTCCTAGAAAGACAGTTTGTGGCTGGATTTGATTTTTAACCGGGGGTGACATGTGGCAGTATGTTGAGGACATTTTCGGTTGTCACCACTGGAGGGTTAAGGTGGTACTCCTGGCATCTATTCGGTAGGGGCCAAGATGCTCCTAAACATCTTAAGTTCCACAGGACCGCTCTACACAGCAAAGGGTTTCCTGGCTCCAGTGTCAAGAAGAAACCCTGGACTAGACTGTAGAGGGCTGAAGATGTTGCTTCAAGGCATTCTTTTGTTTGTTGTTTTATTTGAAGGAGGGAGAGGCTATACTCAGTGGAAGTAGGTGAGAGATGGTAATCTAAAAATTCAATTTGATTTTCCAAGTTTTTGTACAGAAATAAAACTCCAAACAGCTAATTTATGCACACAGGGAACCACAAAATCACTTCGTGATCAAGTTCTTCAGGAGGTCCTTGAAATGAAGAGGTGGGTCTTGAAAGATACTGAAACCTAACAGGCAAATCCTTGCCAGTTGTGTGAAATGAGAATTCGGCTTCTAGAAAAATGGCATTGGACCTCCAGTGCAAATTTCTTTTACCTGAATGACCTGGGAGGCTCCCGCTTGACCCAGCTGAGCCGAAAGGGTGCAATCTGGCTGCCAGCGCCCATGAATCACAGAGATGGTGTATAGCCAGGGCATACTGCTGATGCGACTGAGCCATGTTCTCCAAAGCATCCGTGGGACATTCCTCACAGTGATGAGATGTGAATGCAGCCAGAGGTCATGAGACTTGGATTTCTCCGACCATCCTTGATTCTGAACAGATCACCAAGTGAGCGTTTCCACAGCCCCAGCCCCCGTTGTTCTAACCTTCAGCAGCAGGCGAGGTCCAGTCTGCGAGCCTCCATGAAGTTTAGAGGCGAGCGCCTGCTACTTTGGTAATCATCTTCCGATGACCTTTTCCGCTCTACTTTTACTTCCATGATGCTAGTTTTCATTCTGTCATTGAGCTTCATGGGATAAAAGCTGGTCCCCTCTTCTTTGCAGTTACATATATTTCTCTCTAAGACATTCTCACGTGAGCAGGTATACACTAATCATGCAGGCCTGCTGCTTTACTGGGGTAGCAAGAAATGAAAGATAAATGCCAGGTTATCATGTGATAGGGTGTTCGATAGCAGGATTAATGAGTGTGTTGCTGTATGTAGCAGCGCCTGCTTGGGTCTGTTGTCTGGCAAGAACATGATTAATGTGATGCAAACTTCACCCTATCTGAAATCTGTAGGTTTTCAGTTATCTGGGAAAGGCTACTATTTACTTTAAGCAAAAGTGTACATTTGCTACAGCTGTAAACTACCTTGAAGGCCAAGGGAAAAAACCAAACCTTATAGATTGTTTCTAACTAATTCATTCTTGGAAAAAAGGTCAGTCTGCAAAAAAAATAAAATTTTTTAAAAATTTTCTAATTAAAAGAAAAATTTTTTAAAAATTAAAAAAAAAATTACATGGCAAAGAATGTCTGTGTCTTGAGGCATATACATTAGCTCTAGGGCTGGGAGGTCATCATCTTTTATTCATATTCTCAGTTTTCTGTGGTTCTCTTTCAAGTCTGGCCAGATTCATCCTCTGGACCAATGCTCATTTCCAGGTGAATGTAAATGTATTTTTTGTTAGTTTCATTTACCTGGTCTCTAAGGGCAAAATGTGTGACCATTACTCGGAAGATATTTTAAACATTTTCGGTTGGAGGTTTTAGTCAAGAAAACCACAAGTGTTGTTGGAAAATGACTTAGGAAAGCAGGAAGGGTGGCGGGTGACCCATTTTGTTGGTTTGCTGCCTCAACTCAAGAAACATCTGGTAATTACTGTACATTAACTATGAGATAATACAGGGCTAAACTCATATTTAGTTATTAGAATGAGGCTGCTTTCTCACTTTTATCAATTATTCTCCTTTCTTATTGAATCCATAGGCATAATTACTAAGTACCCGTAATGTAAATATAAATTGCTGGTTCAATGTTTTTTTCTTAATGGTATGGCTAATGACATTTTCCTCATTTGTGAATATGTACCAGTAACTTTAATGCACACCTCTAGCATTTTATGGTTAGGTGTAAATTTTATTTTTTCTGCTGTCTATTTTTTTTTCCTAATTTTCTAGTTCAATAAATTTAAGCTAATGCTTTAGATCAAAAGCAGATGTAATAGTTAGACATTTATAGGCACATACTACTCGGCAAACTAAAGAGTTATTGTACATTGCATAGCCAGTGTGAGAAGACAGTTCCTACTCTGAATGGGCTTGAGAAAGACTACACCTTGATTTGTAAAGTGTGGGTGTGCTAAAAGGGAGGTTATAACCAAAAGGAAGTAAAATATGCCTAGGAAAAGTTCTAATAATTCTCAAGAGGGTTGGAGTCATTTTTATATTTGTCAAAATGTTGCTGAGTAGTCCTTATTGAATTTTATGGCACGAGGCTTGATGAGAAAATAATTGAACTTTGGCTATGTAGCCTTCAGGTCGTATTTAATAATATATAATGTGAATGGTTACTAAATTTCTTGACTCCTGTGAATTTTGGAAATGTTTATGCTGTATACTACTGAAAATGGTTAAATATAGTATTTCAAGTCATTTCTGTAAAAAGTTAGGTTGCGGTTCAATTCCTAGCCCTGGTCAGGGTTGTGAGGGAGGCAACCAGTTGATCTGGCTCTATTACATCAATGTCTCTCTCTCTCCCCCTCTGTCTGAAGATAAATGAAAACATATCCACGGATGAGGATAAAAATAAGTTAGGCATTTAAACCTTAAACTTAAATGTAGTCTCCAATTATAAAATAATGTTCATCTTCCTTAATTTATGCTTACAGTCTCTTTAGAGAAACAGTTATCCAAAGGAGAATATACAATGGATTCTAAGATCTGGAATCATAGGAGTGATTGATAATATTAAAACCACATTGGCGTGTATGATTTAAACTATAGTAAGATTATCCAGAGCTATTAGAGAATAGATAATTATAGGATCCTCCCTGTGTTTAGTAAGATTCACTAAATAAAAACTAAATTTTGGACAAGTCATGCCTATTGAGACATGACAACTTAGTTATTTTTGCATTAAAGTCCAGTTATTGTCAACAGCTCACTTAAATAACATTCCATCTTTCACAAATCATAGACTTTCATATATAATCACTTGCTGAATGATATTTGAATGTTTGCTAAAATTTAAATCAATTCTAGTGACAACCTGTGCCCCTTGGATAGCTTGGCTTATCTTTGAAAGTCAACTTTTTACTCAGAGAGTATTTTCTTCTTATATATTCCACTTTTTAAACCAGTTTGTGTAAAAGAATCATGATGTATTAATTCCTATGATAGTAATACTATAGGTTATGGAAAAGCAGAGTTTTGACCATGAGTCATAAAAATCATTATTGATATAAATTTCAATGCACTGCTCCTAGCATGTAGTAGATATGCAATAAAACACATTTTGGTATATTTAAATCACACTTTTCTATAGCCAGGTTTAAACATTCCTGAGCCTATACTTGTAATGCCTCTATCCTTACAGGCAACCGCCAACCCGAGTTGGACAACATTGCTTTTCGCAAGGGTGGTTGTATTAGTTTTCTGTTGCTTCCATAGCGAACTACCACAGATTTAGTGGCTTAAAGCAACATCCATTCATTATCTCACAGTTGTGTGGGTCAGAAATCCAAGTACAGTGTGGCTCAGATGGGTTCTTTGCTTAGAATCTCACAAGGCTGATATGCTGGTGTTATGTGGGCTATGTTCCTTCCTGGGGATGGATCCAGTTCCAAGTTCATTCTTGCTCTGGCTGAATTCTGTTCCTTGTGGTTGCAGGAGAGAGGTCATTGTTTCCTTGCTGGCTGTCAGCCAGGGGCCAGTCTTTGCTGTTGGGGTCTGTGTGCGATCGTTCATGTGCTTTCTGCTGTGCAGGTATCTCCCCTCTCTGACCTCAGCAACAGTGGATCAAGTTCTTCTCAGACTTCAGATCTCTAACTCCCGCCAGGGCAAGTTTTCTGCTTTTACGAGCTTGTATGATTAGATTTGGCTCACCTGGATAATCCAGGGTAATATTCCTGTTTTAGAGTTTGCGACCTTACCACCTCTGCAAAATCCCCTTTGTCATATTTACAGGTTCCAGGGACTAATGTGTGGGCATTTTTGGACGTCTTTCTGCTGACTAGAAGAATGGCAGTAAAACAATTGAAAGAAGGGGCTCAAGTCTCCTTCGGGCTCCCTCACTAGCCAGCTGTGTGACCTTGATCTCTTTCTATTTGTTGGCTGGATGTTTTGGACCATGAAATCTTAAAAGTGTCTTTTGGCTGTTTATACCAGGAAAGCTTGGACCTATCTCTCTACTTTCCTTCTTTCTCTTTGTTCTTCTTTTCTCTCTCATATCATATTTTTGCTCAAACCTTTTCATTTTCTCTATTATATTTGTTTTTACTTTTCTCCTTTTTTTAATCCTCACTCGAGGACATTTTTCCATTTTTTGTTCAGGTAGAGCAGGAGGGAGGGAGAGAGAGAGAAACATCGACGTGAAAGGGACACATTGAGTGGCTGCCACCTGCACGACCAACCAGGGCCGAGGACAAACTGCAACCTAGGTACATGCCCTTAGCGGGAACCAAACCCGGGTCTCTCTGGACCGCAGGCCGATGCTCCAACCGCTGAGCCAAACCAGCCAGGGCTCTCCTTTTTTCCCTTTATGCAGTGCTTGCATGCAACTCAAAGGACTGTAGACTGGTAACAGACTTTTTTTTTTTCATATCTCATTTAATTGCAATACCTAACCTGAACTGATGTGAAACTGCTTATAGTTTTCATTGCAGTTAATGTATGTTGTGTACTTCACTACAGGATATTAATGTGCTTGATTGTAGCATGATACTCTAATACTCCAGACAGAGTTGTGTAATATATGGAGTATTACCATATTGCCTTCCTGAAATCTGAAAAATTCTGAGTTCTGCAACAATCTGACCTCAGTCATTTTGGATGACAGCTTTCTGAACACTGTAGTCCTGCATTCCTATGAAATGCCATATGGTTTTATGACCTTCTTTCCTTCTTTATGGTGCCAGGTGTCAAATAGTATTTGTTTAAAATTAAAATGAATCATATTTGGCTGTGTTTTGTTTAATGTACTTTTGCAAATTGCCCACCCATTGTGCTAATAACACACATCACTTTTGAGAACTGATGTCACAGAGCCAGGCCAGAGAAATACAGACTCCAAGAATGTGTTGCAAAAAGTATTGAGAAACAAAATGTGCATTAACCATGGAGGGAGGAGACCGCTTTCTTTCAGGGATATGCTCGGTTTTCAGTTAACAAAAAAATTCTGGGCATTGTTCCAGAATTTAAATTTACAGCATTGATAGCAACACATGAATTTCAAGGTTGGAAGATTATGCTAATCGTGGTGGATTCCCATACGATACGCTGTACCTCTCCAATGCTAGATACAAAATGTGATGGGAAAATGTACTGTGTATATCTCTAGCAGCATTGCTAATTTACTAATTTGTTTGATTAATGATTCTAAACATAAAGCTTTTCCTTAGCTTATTTTTTATCTGAATTTAGCTACTGCTAATGCTTCATCTAGTTAATTTCTTCACTTGATTTTTAAAAGGCTAAAAAAAAAATCTTATTCAAAAATAAACCTAGGTCTGACTTTTAAATTGTTAATTTGCAGAAAAGTAATTGCATTTATTTTCTGGCAGAGTAACACAATGAATATTTAAACCAAGAATCTCATACGTTGAAGCTGTGAGTGTGTTGACATAGAGTTAAATATCTCCCAGGAAAAGTGGTGACCAAGATGGGAAAATTCCCTGTTTCCACTCATCTCGCTTCTGGACTCATATCAGAAAAACTCCAGGTCAGTTATGTTAGCAATGAGCCGTGGGCTCTTACATATCTATCAGAAGGTGCTAGGATCTGGCGCAGACGATGCTGCTTGGGTACCCTGAGGTGTAGGCTAAGAGGATGAAAATGGACTAGGAACTCGTGGCTGTTCCGTATTTATGGTTCTCTCTACTCCCCAAAGTCCCAAGGGAGATGGTGATGGTGTGGTTGCTGTTGTTATTATTTTTCATATACTCCCATTGACAGATTTTTGGATAAAACAACCTATTTAAAATGTTTCTACTGTGGCAAGTGAGTATTGCCTGAAATATGACTAATTCTATTTTATCATAAGTTCTGTAACAGCATTGCAAATGATTTGTTATTCTGACTTTCCTTTTCTTGGCAGATGTATCTCTACTTTGGAAAGTAAATAGTAGGTATAATGAAATAAATATTTCTCTGTACTTGTCCAGCATATATTCACTTCTTTGGGGTGTGGAACATTATGGGAAAGGAAATTTTGCTATGTTCTCTTAGCCATCATGAATTTATTACATACTAGCATTTCAGAGTCCCTTGAATTAAAATGATCAAATTCTTTTAAACATGTTTACTTTTTCACCTTCTATTTGTTCAGTCTTAAGTTTATCACCTAATGCTAAAAGTAACACTTCCTTGTTTTTGTCCAAAAAGCTTTATCTTTTAGCCTCAAGATGAGTTTGTGGGTTTGGTGGAAATTATAGCTCTGGTGTTCTATAATTTCATTAATGTTCAGATTACCAGATAATTCTCAAACTATTTTTATGTAACATTGACCCTAAAGTATAACAGACTCTTTTGACCGTATTCTTCTTCAGCTTTGAGAATAAGGAATACTTTCTTTACCAAATGGTTCTCAAAATTTGGTCTTAGGACCCTTTGAGGTCCCCCAAATCTTTCAGGGGTCCACAAAGTCTTCCCTTTTCCAATTACATATCGATGTGACATCAGATTATCATTTATAAATTTCAACCAAAACAATATATCTCAATATAATCCAACTGGCTATTTTTTAAAGCCAGACAGCAAAGAGATTAACAAAAATGTAAAACAATGTCACTCTCCTCACTAATTTCTATGATACATAATTTGTACATTGCATGTGTGCTCACCACCCAAAGTCACATCATCTTCCATCCCCATATATTTGGCCCCCCTTACCCTTTACTAGCCCCCTTCCCTTTGGTAACTACCATACTGCTGTCTGTGTCAATGAGTTTCAGTTTTGTATCCCACATATGAGTGAAATCATATGGTTCTTAGTTTTTTCTAATGGAGTTATTTCACATAGCACGATATTCTCAAGGTCCATCCATGATGTCGCAAATGGCAGTATTTCATCTTTTCTGTGGCTGAGTAGTATTGCATAGTATATATGTCCCACATCTTCTTTACCTAATCATCTATCGAATGGCACTTTGATTGTTTCCATGACATGGCCATTGTGAATGGTGCTGCAGTAAACATAGGGGTGCATATATCTTTGCAAATAAATATTTCTGAGTTTCCCAGCTACATATTCAGAATAGGGGTTGCTGGGTCATATGGTATTTCTATTCTTAATTTTTTGAGGAACTTCCATACTGTTTTCCATAGTGGCTGTACCAGTTTATGTTCCCACCTCCAGTGAATGAAGGTTCCTTTTTCTCTACAACTTTTCCAGCACTTGTTATTAACTGTCTTGTTGATAATATCCATTCTAACAGGTGTGAAGTAGTATCTCATTGCGGTTTTTATTTACATTTCCCTAGTAGCTAGTGAAGTTAAGCATCTTTTCATATATCTGTTGGCCATTTGTATGTTTTCTTGGGATAAGTGTCTGTTCAGGTCCTCTGCCCATTTTTATTTATTTATTTTAATTAATTAATTAAATTTTTTTTTTTATCCTCACCAGAGGACACCCTTCGATATTTTGTTCAGATAGAGTGGGAGGGAGAGAGAGAGAGAGAGAGAGAGAGAGAGAGAGAGAGAAACATCGACGTGAAGGGACACATTGAGTGGCTGCCACCCGGACGACCAACCAGGGCCGGGGACAAACTGCAACCGAGGTACGTGCCCTTAGCGGGAACTGAACCCGGGTCTCTCCAGACCGCAGGCCAACCACTGAGCCAAACCGGCCTGGGCCTTGGATTGTTTGGTTGGTTGGTGTGGAGTTTTCTGTGTTTTTTATATACAACTTGGATATTAACCCCTTGTTGGAGCTGTTGTTTGCAAATATCTCCCATTTGGTTGGTTGTCTTATTGTTTTGTTGTTGGTGTCTTTTGCTGTGTGGAAGCTTTTTAGTTTGATATAGTCCTATTAATTTATTTTTACCTTTACTCCCCTTGCTTCTGGGCTCAAATTCATAAACTCTTCTCTGAGACCAATGTCCATAACTTTAGTACTTATGTTTTCTTCTATGTAATTAATTGTTTCAAATCTTGTATTTAGATCTTTGATCCATTTTGAATTAGTTTTTGTACGTGGGGACAAACTGTAGTCTACTTTCATCCTTTTGCATGTGGCTTTCTAGTTTTCTTAGCACCATTTATTGAAGAGGATTTCTTTCCTTCATTGTATGTTTTTGGCTCCTCTGTCAAATATTATTTGCCTGTATACATATAGTTTAATTTCTAGGCTCTCAATTCTGTTCCATTGGCCCATGTGTCTGTCTGTTTTTCTACCAACACCATATTGTTAATTACTGTTGCTCTGTAGTGTAATTTAAAGTCAGGTAGTGTGATACCTTCAGCTTTGTTCTTTGTTCTCAGGATTGCTTTGGCTGTTTGGGGTCTTTTGAGGTTCCATACAATATCTCTGATGAATACAGATGCAAAAATATTAAACAAAGTACTAGCAAACTGAATACAACAATACGTTAAAAAATAATACATCACAATCAATTGGGATTTATTCCAGGGGCACAAGGATGTTTCAACATATGCAAATCGATCAATGTAATACACTACATTAACAACAACAAAAGAAAATATAAAAATCATATGATCAATAAGTGCAGAAAAAGCATTTGATAAGATACAACATCCATTTATAATTAAAACACTGAATAAAATGGATATAGAAGGGAAGTACTTGAAGATAATAAAAGCCATATATGACAAACCCTCAACCAGCATCATCCTCAATGGTGAAAAATTGAAAGCTTTTTCTCTAATATCAGGAACAAGACAAGGATGTCCACTCTCACCACACCTATTAAACATATAGTACTGGAAGTCCTAGCCAGAGCAACCAGGCAAAAGAAAGAAACGAGACATCCAAATTGGGAATGGAGAAGTAAAAATGCCACATTTTGCAGTTGACATGATGCTTTATATAGAAAGCCCTAAAGACTCCACCAAAAATGTATTGGAAACAATAAACAAACATAGTAAAATTGCAGGATACGAAATCAGTGTACAGAAATCCACTGCATTCCTCTATATTAGCAATGAAATTTCAGAAAAAGAAATGAAACAAACAAAACCAAACAATTCCTTTTGCAACTGCAGCAAAGAGAATAAAACACCTAGGAATAAACTTAACAAAGGATGTGAAGGACCGATATATGCCCCAAACTACAAAACATTATTGAAAGAGATTGAAAAACACACAATGAAATGGAAAGATATTCTGTGTTCATGAATTGGAAGAATTAACATAGTTAAAATGTCCATATTACCCAAAGCAATATTCAGATTTAATGCACTCCCCATCAAAGTCTCAATTATATTTTTAAAAGAAACAGAACCAAAAATCAGTTTTAATTCTTAATAGGTAAATGTTGATAGATATAACACATATAATAAAAAAAAAAACCACTGTGGTCCTCAATAATTTTTAAGGGTTTATAGAGGCTCTAATACCAAAAATTTGAGAAGACCTATCTTACATACCTTTTACAATGTCTTCTAAACTTGCATTTCCTTGAACTCATTTCTTTTGAGTTCTAACACCTGGGTACAGGGGCATTCTAAATACATTTAGTTTCTGATGCTTCTTTTTAGTGTTCTGATCTAAAAATGATCAGAAAAGCAATGCTCTGTTTGTTTTCTGAAGTCTCTCCAGGGACATTTGACTGGATTAGGGACTGGCAGTCTGAGGTGGGGTGTTGCAACAGAATGTTGGGCCTGCTACTCTTGAAGTCATCAGCAAGTAAAGGAAAGAGAATGACAAACAGCTGCGTACTTAACCATTCAACTTTGCCGAATCTCAACATTTTTGTGTATCTGCTTACTTTGACTTCCCACATCTTCCTTCATATATGAAGCTTTGTGGTTACTTTGGGCTCACCGGGAGAATCTCCCCCATCTCAAATCCACAAAATCCCTTTTGCCACTTAATGTATGTAACATATTCATAAACTTCAGGGATTAAGAGGTAGATGTCTGTGGTGAGGCCATTATTCTGCCTACCATGGGTATATATCTCTTTAACTTTACTATTAGCACATTACTCTCCAAAGTTGTTGACCAAGTTTTTCTTCCACTAGCAGTGCAAGAATTGGTCAACTTCCTTACCAACACCTTGTATCATCAGACTTTATATTTTTACTACTATCAGGTATGAAAGACTTTGTGGTTTCCTTATTGTTAGTAATGTTGATCATCTTTTCATGTGTACATTGTACTTTTGCATAACCATTCTCTTCTTATGCTGTAAATCAACATCATACAAGTATAGTTTGGTTTATTTTAGCTAAGAATATTTGTTCACATTTCTTCCCACTCACATTGCCTTGTGCAGTATTCTTAAAGTTAATTTCTGTGTTTGACAATTTTCTAGCCAGAAATACTTAGCATCACCTACAAAATGAAAGACATTTATCAAGGTGTAAAATACAACCACTCTAAGACTTAATGATAATTGAAATTAAACTGGAGACTAACCAGAAAACTACTTTTATATATAATGCAATTTTTTATTGTAAGTGTAACCACTGTGGTTATACATGATTATAGAACATTGTTGCCTATTGGTTTTATTCAGCAGGGACTCTTTTCCCCAAGCTGATGGACATGAGTTAAGTGCTTTCTGTATCCTTTCTAGCCTGAACACTTGCTATAGTCTCTTACCTGATTTCTCTTCCTTCAGCATCATGTACTGTTTGTCCAATTATATACTGTCCTGGAGCCAGACTGATCTCTTCAAAGCATACCTTGAAGAAAATTCTCCCCTGCAGAAACTCTCAATAGATTTTATAACCTTTCTTTATTCATGGACCCCTTTTAGAATTTAAGGATAATTATAGATCCCTTTTCAGTGTGTTCTCTCTCTCTCTCTCTCTCTCTCTCTCTCTCTCTCTCTCATATCATAGTCCCAGAGTGTTCATTGACCATATCTATGGTCTTTGTCCCTCATAATTAAACATCTGCATTTCAGGATAAAGTTGAAACTGATTAACTTACATATCAAATCATGATGCCAGTATGATTTGATCCCCTAGATACCTTCATCTCCAGATTAATTTTTTATTACTATATCCTGCATAAACAGTCCACTTAAAATTCTTCAGTCTATGCTCTTATCAGTTGAAGCTAACTCTTTGAGGTTCTGGCTATAGGATCCTGATACCTATTTCCGGATGCCTGATAACCATATTAGAGACTGCTCATGCCTTTCCCAAATGCTTTCAGTGATTTTATTGTTTTCCATTTTTTTTTTTTTTTTGCTTTTTGCTTTTAGTAGTTATTCACCAGTGTTTTAACTTAGAATAGCTTTCATGCCAATTGCTATGGACAAGGGAAGACACTGTTTCTTTTGTAACAAGTAAAAACCTCTGAGATAGTTATTTGCTGCTCTTTGTCCGAGGTCGCCTGCACAGGCACGGGCTGCATTACGGCAAAGGAATGCCCCAAGTGCGATTAGGAAAACTGAATCTGTTTTTATAGTGTCCTCTCAGCAAATCGTCCTGTCCTCTGCTCTAGACAGAGTCATTCTTTTTATTATACTGGGCAGTAAACAAGCCCAACCTTTGCTCCAAAGAGAGAGATTGTTTCTGTCTTCCAAGGCTATTTTCTACACAAACATCCTTGAAAAGATGTTCATGCCTCTGGTGTAGATGTGTAAATGTCAGGGACCCGTGGAGAATTGTCTCCCAATAATATCTATCCCTCATTTCTACTCCATCTTGGCTTCTGAACAGTTTTCCCATGCGTATGCCATATCATTGGCTATTCTGATTATCTGGCTGACGGAAGCTGCATCGAATTTGTTTAATTTGTCTCGTACAGTATTTAATAGAGACTACTATCTACAGAAGTCCAAGCAGCATGATGAGGGAGGCCAAACTCATGCTCCAGGGGACCAACCAGGCCCTCCAGGATCCCACACCTAGCTAGCTACCTGAACAAATCCCATGAAGCATTAGGGTCAATCTTAGAAAACTTGGTGGCTTTCTCCTTAAGTTTCTGCATTGACCTTTACATTTGGCTAAAGGTATTAATCCAGACACAGCAGGATGTATTGGTGATTAGTCTAGGGCACCTCTGACATTCACAACAGCTTTGGCCACTGAGCTGAGGCTGACCTCTCTGCCTTCCAGGGCCTGGGTGGTGCCATTGATCACTTCAGCTAAATTCAAGTCAGAGATACATTTCACAACACCTTTTCCAAATAGATGGCTCCTGTTGTGGGGCAAACCGCCCACAGGGAGTACATAAACAACAAGTCATTTATACCTCTGGGAAGACCCAGGTAAAAAGGGTAACTTCATTTTATATGGATTTCTGCAGTTTTCTGAGAGCTATGTGATCTAATGGCAGTATTTGTAAAAGCAGGTGCAGGGTTGCTTAAAACCTGTGTTAAAACCCGCATTTAGAAGCTACATGTCGCTATGTGATCTGGCCTTTGCCCACCTTGCCAGACTTATCTCGTCCTAGCCTTCCCTTCACTTCTTGCATTCTTTACTCCCTTATGACCACCACGCTCTCTCTTGCCACATAGCCCCTGCACAAGCCAGGCCCTCAATACAAAGTGCTCTTCCCACCAATCTCAGCCTAATTAACTTCTACTTACCCTTCGTTGTCTCTCTCTTCTCCTACCCTTATTATCCTATTGTACTGCATGGTGTATTTTTGACTTGTTACATTCTGACTCACACTTTCAGTTTGCATCTATTAGAGTTGTTTCATTAGTATCTCTTCATTGCTCAACAGATGCTGGGGATGCATTTGTTTTTGCCTTATCTTTATATTCCTGCACCTTCCTAATACAATCTCTGGGAAGTATCCAGTATTTAGTAAATATTCATGAAATGAATTCATTCTTTGTTTTTTAATCCTTACCCGAGGACATGTTTCCATTCTTGGTTCAGATAGAGTGGGAGGGAGGGAGGGAGGGAGGGAGGGAGGGAGGGAGAGAGAGAGAGAGAGAGAGAGAGAGAGAGAGAAACATCGATGTGAAAGGGACACATGGAGTGGTCGCCACCCGCACAACCCAACCAGGGCCGGGGACAAACTGTAACCCAGGCACGTGCCCTTAGCGGAAACCAAACCCGTGTCTCTTTGGACCTCAGGCCAACCCTCCAACCATTGAGCCAAACCAGCCAGGGCTCATTCTTTAGTGTATATAAAGGTGCTCAGAAAGGATATTCGTGTCAAGCCCTTGGGCAGTCACCCCTCATGCATCAGACATGGTTCACCACAGTTGGCTGCAGTATGCTCGACAAGGGAAGGTCTGTCGTAAGACACCAGGTAAAACGTAGGGAGGTATGATGAGCAAAGGAAGCAGAAGTATGGCGGGCTAAAGAGACTTCTGCGGCACCTGGGAAAAGACACTTTGAGGCTCAAGAGTGTATAGCATTTGAAATCAGCAGCAATCCACCAAATGGGCAGGTAACAATCAAGAGGTGACTTAATTTGTAACCAAAATTCAGGCTGCTTTGAAGGCTTAATAGAGAAGTCTTTCAGAGGGCCAGGGGATGGGTGTCAGGTGGTTCGATTCCTCAGCTGGCAGCCTCGGGATGCCTGTGAGATGTATCTGTTCAGTGAAATGAACAATAGTCAGTGTTCATGTGAAGTGTCATTCCATATTTACCTGGACATGCATTTTATTTCACTTGTACTCTTAGTTTTTTTAATTAAGGTAGTTCATTATTAGGGTATTTATTGGGGTAGGGAAAATGATTGCTTTCAAGCATTTCCCCACTTGGCTATAAGCTACTCAAAGTCAGGTACTCTCCTTATTCTCCCGATACCTGTCACCTAGCACTGTGCCTGGAATGTACTGAATAACAGCTCCATGAAGTTTCGTTGTGGGCTCTGGAGTGAGACTTGTTAGTTTTAAACGATCTCTGCCTCTTCCGGCTGTGTAACCTTGGAAGTTGACTGCTTTTCTCCTAGCTTGATCTTCCTCATGGGGATTACAAGGCTCTGAGGATTCTTGTGAGAACTGTATGATGTAATGTATAGGAAGCACTTAGAAAGTGTCTGGCACATAGAGATCAATGAATATTAGCTTTCAGTGTTAGCAATATAATAGCCCACCCTTCCTACATTTTGGTAGAGTTTGGGAACCTTAAAATCAGTTGCAACATAAATAGGTATGTCAGTACAGGTAATTAGTGGTGATTACAAGTCAAGAGGCTCATGTGGGCTTTTCTCCTTCAAGTTATGACATAAGGATTCAGAATCCTTCTCTCTGTTTCTGTCTGTGCCCTCGAGCCTCCAAATGGCATGTTCCCATCCAGTGAGTGAAGAGAGAGAGTATGTAGGATCAAGCCGTCGGTTTTAGGGGTTGAGTCTAGCAGTGATATAATTGCCTTTAACCCATATTCTATTGGTCAGAATTCAGGCACATAGCCCCACACAGATGCAAAAACACTGGAAAGAAAATGTATTCTTCTTGTGTGCCCAGGAAATAGTATGAGGAACTCGTATTTCTATTGCAATAGATTTCATTAATAATTACCGCTTATCCACAATCAGCTTGAAATAATATATTCATTGCATTTTGGTTTTATTAATACTGTTGTTTTTATCACATTTGTTTTTACAGTTTTCCTAGTATGGCCATGTCCTGCCTGTGGATAGATTCAATTTGACAGCTGGAAGAACAGTAGGAAAAATAGCAAGGGACCTGCCTCCAAACAGGCACCCAGAAATTGTTGAAGCTGTTTTTGTCTTGGGAACTAAAATAACTTAAAGAGATTTTTAAAAATGATATATATTGATTTCTCAGTAAACTACCTTTTGAGTTAATTGTAGGTTTTAATAGGTCCTACTTTAGGCCATTTACACACACATATATATATATATCTTATTTGTTAGCTATATGGTAAGCTTTTATTGGTTATTTCTCAGGAAACTCCTGCTCACAGTTCAGACATTACATCTTTTTCACAAGGTAGAGGTACCTAATTCTTACACTAAGGCAATCAACTATATTTGTTTGACATCCACTGGTTCTTTTGCATTTGTTTTCCTTATTCTTTATTCTATATTCTTTTTTTTCTTTTAATTAATTTGTTTTTGTTACAGATGTTTCTCCTTTTCCCCCCATTGACACCCTCCTCTCCATAGCCCCTGCCCCTTCCCCAGCTTTGTTGCCTATGTCCATTGGTTATGCATGCATGCATATAAGTTCTGTGGTTTATGTCTACCCCCCCCAACACCCCCTCTTCGGGGAATTGTCAGTCTGTACCCTTCCTCTATGTCTCTGGGTCAATTTTGTTCATTAGTTTGTTTAGTTCATTATATTCCACAAATAAGTGAGATTATGTGATATTTGTCTTTCTCTACTTGGCTTGTTTTGCTTTGCATAATATTCTCCACATCCCTCCATGTCCTCTCAAATGATAAGAGATCTTTGTTTCTTACAACTGCATAGTACTCCATTGTGTATATGTACCGCAGCTTTTTTATCCACTCCTCTACTGATGGACACTTGGGCTGTTTCCAGATCTTAGCTATTGTAAATAGTGCTGCTATGAACACAGGGGTACATATATTCTTTCTGATTGGTGTTTCAGGCTTCTTAGGATATATTCCTAGAAGTGGGATCACTGGGTCAAATGGCAGATCAATTTTTAACTTTTTGAGGTAACACCATAGTGTTTTCCATAGTGGCTGCACCACTAGCAGTGTACTAGGGTCCCGTTTTCTCCACACCCTCGCCAGCACTTGTTGTTTGATGATTTGTTGATGGCGGCCATTCTGACAGGTGTGAGGTGATACCTCATTGTTGTTTTAATTTGCATCTCTCTGATGATTAATGACGTTAGGCATTTTTTCACATGTCTCTTGGCCATTTGTATGTCCTGTTTGGAGAGGTGTCTATTTAGGTCCTCTGCCAATTTTTTAATTGGGTTCTTTGTCTTCCTTTTGTTGAGTTGTATGAGTACTCTATATATTTTGGAAATTAATCCCTTATCTGATGCATGATTTGCAATTATGGTCTCCTATGTGGTGGGTTCCTTTTCCATTTTGATGATTGTTTCTTTTGCTATGTAGAAGCTTTTTAGTTTGATGTAGTTTCATGTGATCATTTTCTCCTTTGTTTCTCTTGCTTAGGTGTGGTATCAGTGAAAATTTGCTGCATATGATGTCTGAAATTTTGTTGCCTACATTTTCTTCTAGGATTTTTATGGATTCATGAGTCACATTCAAGTCTTTTATCCATTTTGAGTTTATTCTTGTGTATGGTGTAAGTTGATGGTCTAGTTTTATTTTTTTTGCATGTAGCTGTCCAATTTTCCCAACACCATTTATTAAAGAGGCTGTCTTTACTCCACTGTATGCTCTTGCCACCTTTGTCAAATATTAATTGAGCATATTGCCTAGGGTCCATTTCTGGGTTCTCTGATCTGTTCCACTGATCTATATGCCTGTTCTTGTGCCAATACCAGGCTGTTTTGATTACAGTGGCTTTGTAGTATAACCTGAAATCTGGTAATGTGATCCCTCCAACTTTGTTATTCTTTTTTAAGATTGCTGTGGCTAATCGAGGTCTTTTTGGTTTCATACGAACTTTTGAAGTATTTGTTCTAGTTCTGTGAAGTATGTCATTGGTATTTTAATGGGGATTGCATTGAATCTATAGATTGCTTTGGGTAATATGGACATTTTAATGATGTTAATTCTTCCAATCCATGAATAAGGTATGTGCTTCCACATTTTTATATCTTCTTCTATTTCTGTTTTCAATGACCTGTAGTTTTCTGCGAATGGGTCCTTTATTTCTTTGGCTAAATTTATTTCTAGATATCTTAATTTTTTTGCTGCAATGGTAAATGGGATATTTTTTTAGTTTCTCTTTCTGTGAGTTCACCATTGGTATATAAGAATGCTGTTGATTTCTTGACATTAATTTTGTATCCTGCTACTTTGCCAACTTCTTTTATTAAGTCTAGTAGATTTTTGATGGAGTTGTTGGGGTTTTCTATGTACAGTATGATGTCATCTGCAAATAATGACAGTTATACTTCCTCCTTTCCAATTTGGATCTCTTTTATTTTTTCTTCATATCTGATTGCTGTGGCTAAGACTTCTAGTACTATGTTGAATAAGAGTGGCGAAAGTGGGCATCCCTGTCTTGTTCCCGTTCTTAATGAGAATGCTTTTAGTTTTTGCCCATTGAATATGATGTTGGCTGTAGGTTTTTCATACATGGCCTTTATTATGTTGAGATATGATTCCTCTATTCTCACATGGCTGAGCGTTTCTATCAGAAATGGGTGCTGGATTTTGTCGAATGCTTTTTCAGCATCTATTGATATGATCATGTGGTTTTTATCTTTCATTTTGTTTATGTGGTGTATCACATTTATTGATTTGCGAATATTGTACCATTCTTGTATCCCTGGGATGAAACTCACTTGGTCATGATGAATAAGTTTTGGATTTATTGCTGGATCCGATTTGCTAATATTTTGTTAAGGATTTTGGCATCTGTGTTCATCAGGGATATTGGCCTGTAGTTTTCTTTCTTTGTTGTGTCTATATCCAGTTTTGGAATTAGGATTATGCTGGCCTCATAAAATGAGTTTGGAAGTGTTTCATCTTTTTGGATATTTTGGAATAGTTTGAGGAGAATGAGTATTAGGACTTCTTTCAATGTTCAGTAAAACTACCCAGTGAAGCCATCCAGACCTGGGCTTTTGTTTGCTGGGAGTTTCTTAATTACATCTTCAATTTCCTTTGTTGTTATTGGTCTGTTCAAGTTTTCTGTTTCTTGCTGGTTCAGTTTCGGGAATGTGTGTGTCTAGAAATATGTCCGTTTCTTCTAGATTGTCCAACTTGTTGGCGTATAATTGTTCATAATATGTTTCGATGATCCTTTGTATTTCTGTGGTGTCAGTTGTTACTTCTCTTTAGTTTCTGTTTTTGTTTATTTGGTTTCTCTCTTTTTGTTTCTTGGTGAGTCTGGCTAAAGGTCTATCAATCTTGTTTATCTTTTCAAAGAACCAGCTTTTTGTTTCATTGATCTTTTGAATTGTTTTTTTTTTTTTTGGTCTCTATGTCGTTTATTTCTGCTCTGACTTTTACTATTTTCTTCCTCCTACTAACTCTAGCTTTTTCTTATTGTTTACTTTTTAGTTCTTTAAGTTGTAGAGTTAAAAAGTCAATTAGGAATTCTTGTTTCTTGAGGTATTCCTGTAATGCTATGAACTTCCTCTCAGGACTGCTTTCGCTGTGTCCCATAGATTTTATGTTTGTTTTCATTGGTTTCCAGGAAGTTTTTAATTTCTTCCTTGATCTTGTTAGTAACCCATTTGTTGTTTAATAACATGCTATTTAGCCTCCAAGTGTTTGAATGTTTGTCTCTTTTTTTTTTTTTTGTAATTGAGTTCTACTTTCATGCCACTGTGATCTGTGAAGATGCTTGATCTGATTTCAGTCGTCTTGAAATTGTAGAGACTTGCTTTGTGTCCTAACATGAGGTCTGTCTTTGAGAATGTCCCATGTGCACTTGAGAAGAATGTATATTCTGCAGCTTTGGGGTGGGTGAAATGTTCTGTAAATGTCAATGAAGTCCAACTGATCTAGTTCGTCTTGTAAGGATTATGTCCTTGTTAATTTTTTGTCTAGAAGATCTATCCAGTGGTGTTAGTGGTGTGTTAAAGTCACCTACTATGATCATATTGCTATTGATCTCTCCGTTGAAGTCCTCCAGAAGTTTTTAAATATATTTTGGTGCTCCCGTATTTGGTGTGTATATATTTACCAGTGTTGTATACTCTTGTCGGATTGATCCTTTTAATATTATGTAGTGATCTTCTCTGTCTCTTATTATGGCCCTCATTTTGAAGTCTATCTTGTCAGATATGAGTATTGCTGCACCAACTTTTTTTTAAATTTCCAGTTGCTTGGAAAATTTTCTTCCATCCCTTCACTTTCATCCTGTGTGAGTCTTTTGTTGTGAGATGGGTCTCTTGTAGACAGCATATATGTGGGTCATGTTTTCTTATCCATTCAGCTACCCTACGTCTTTTGATTCGAGCATTTAAGCCATTTACATTTAAGGTAATTATTGATAGATTGTTAATAGTTGCCATTTTTATTTTATGCCTGTGTTCTTCTCTCTCTCTCTCTCTCTCTCTCTCTCTCTCTCTCTCTCTCTCTCTCTCTCTCTCTCCCTGTTTTTTCTTCTTACAACAGTCCCTGCAGTGCTGGTTTGGTGGTGGTAAATTCCTTTAGCTTTTTTTTTAAATCCGTGAAGCTCTTTATTTCTCTTTCAATTTTGAATGATATCCTTGATGGATAGAGTAGTCTTAGATTCAGACCTTTGCCTTGCATTACTTTGTACATTTCATGCCACTCCTTTCTGGCCTGCAGTGTTTCTAATGAGAAATAAGCTGACAGTCTAATGGGAGCTCCCTTGTAGGTAACTTTCTGTCTCTCTCGCTTTCTTTAAGATTCTTTC
Organism: Molossus molossus; assembly: GCF_014108415.1. NCBI lineage: Eukaryota > Metazoa > Chordata > Mammalia > Chiroptera > Molossidae > Molossus > Molossus molossus. The sequence goes on along the minus strand of NW_023425345.1, from coordinate 56,692,543 downwards.
TTTGTCTTTAATATTTGCCATTTTTATTATGATATGTCTAGCTGTGGGTCTTCTGGGGTTCATCTTGCTTGGGACTCTCTGTGTTTCCTGAACTTGTGTGACTTTTTCCTTTACCAGTTTAGGGAAGTTTTCTGTCATTATTTCTTCAAACAGGTTCTCTATTCCTTTCTCTGATTCTTCTCTTTCCAGTACCCCTATAATTTCAAATGTTGGTACGATTTATATTGTCCCACAGTTGCCTTAAACTCTCCTTCTGCTTTTTAAACTTTTTTCCCATTTGCTGCTCTATTTGGGTGTTTTTCTATACCTTGTCTTCTAAGTTGCTGACTCGGTCTTCAGCTTCTTCTAATCTACTATTGAACCCTTCTAAGTTGTTTTTCATAACAGCTATGTCATTCTTTATTTCCTCTTGATTTTTATGCATAGCTTCTCCCTCTTTTTTTAAGCTGAGATAGTTCCCAGTGAGCTCTTCATAATTCTTATTAAGTTGCTTATAGTTCTCACCAAATTGTTTGAGCACCCTTAAAATCATTGCTTTGAATTCTTTATCTAATAAGTTGCTTTCTTACATTTCCTATAGTTTCTTTTCCAGTGATTCCTCTTTTTCTTTCCCTTGGGTGTTGTTTCTTTGTCTCTTTACTTTAGACCTCTGGTAACTCTATACAGGATGAAGGATGTTTGGATGTGTAGGCAGCTCACTGTATAAGGCTTCTGTGCCTCCCACACTGTTCTGTTGCGTGTTGCCTCTTGCCTGCTATGTATTCTGGAGGATTGACTACAGGGGGCTGGTATTGGTGTGGCCTGGTAGGTGCTGCTGCTGGATTGTGTGGGCCCCTGAGGCTGTGTTCCCTGCTGGTCGCTGGTGCTCCCTGTCACTGTGTTGCTCAGGCCCTGCTGGAGCCACACTTCCTGCCCGCACCTTGGGCGGCTGGGTCACACGGGTCTCTAGTTCTCTGGCTTCCCACTGCTCTTATGGGCCGCTGGGTCACACAGGCCCCTATGGATCCCTGGCTTCCCACTGCTCTTATGGGCCGCTGGGTCACACAGGCCCCTATGGATCCCCGGCTTCCCACTGCTCTTATGGGCCGCTGGGTCACACAGGCCCCTATGGATCCCCGGCTTCCCACTGCTCTTGTGGGCAACTGTGTTGCACAGGCCCCGATGAAGCCCCAGGTGGTGGCTGGGGAGTGCTGCTGCCCAGTGGGCTCAGCTTCTGCTCAGCCTTTGCTATAGTTTTTAGGGATGGTTCTGTGCTGCTGGTCTGTGCTTCTGTTGCCTGGGTATGGATGTCTGCTCCCCAGCCTCGGTTGCTGGGGGGTTATCTTGACTCTAATCGGGCTGCTACTGTGGGGAATGGTGCTGGCTCCCAGCCGTTTGTGGCTTCCACAACTGGCACCTTGGCAGCTCCACTACTGTGCACTGCTCTGTGTTGACACAGGGTGTCTACTGGTCCAATGGTGCCAGGTGCACTGGTGGGCTCAGGTTGCTGGGCCCTAGCCGCTCCCACTGCCTCCTCCCAGGGAAGACCCGGGATCTTCCAAAATGGTGGGACCTTCCGGTGTCGCAGGGAGAAGCACCCTGAAGAGCTGCTTACTGCGGTAGCCAGCTGTTCCCGTCCACAGCACAGGAACTGTCACTGCAGGAGTTTGGTCGTCCACTCACTCTTTTTCACACACTAGCTCATTCTCTCACACACTCACCCTCCCTCAGGTCCTGCCTGCTGCCATCTTTATTTTTATTCCATATTCATAATTTATTCCATGAAGAAGAGGGTTTTGGATTGCCGAAGACAAGAAACAAAAGTGGCTGAGTGTCCTTCATAGTGCTTTTAAAACCGAGGGATTATCAGATGCATTACAACTTCGTTAAGCTCAAAGCACCTTAGTAACTTGCACACTCCAAATGATAAGAACATATAAAACAACTGAGACAGTAGCAGCTTAAGTGGGCTATTTCCTTTCTAAACACTGAGCAGTAGTAGCATTAGCCTGAGTCATAATGGAACTAAAACTCTACTCCTATACTTTGACCTTGGAAATCACTTAAGATTGTGAAACTGTAGTTATTGGCTAGGTTATCTTTGAGTCTTAGCAAGTACTTCTCTTGCATATATCATCAGAAGTGTGCGTGATATAATGATGGAGTCATATGTGAGAAACTTAGATTTGGGTCATGAGGTTATGTTACTAATGTCCCCTCTTGGGGACACATGCTTTTATATTTAATACTACCCCCTTTTGTAGGACTTCTGCTATGGCAACAAGAGGTACACGAGTTGGGTGTAAGCCTTAAGATTTTTCTATTTTTTAAAAATTTATTGGGGTGACATTGGTTAATAAAATTATATAGATCTCAAGTGTACAAATCTATGATACATCATCTGTATATTGCATTGTGTGTGTACCACCCAAAGTAAAATCTTCTTTTGTCCCCATATACTTGACCCCCTTTACCCTTTACTATCTTTATGATTTTTGTGAGTTCTAAATCTAGAAAGCAAAACTGCAGTATACATGTTTTCTTGTACTGGGATTCATGATAATAGGACTAAAGGCTCGTATAATTGAATGCATTTCCCTGTAAGCCGTATTCTTTCCTATTATCTGTCCCAATAACTCCTGAAAAGGGCTTAAGTAGAAGTTCAAGTATTGTAATTTTTCTATCCATGGTTTCTAAGTAGCTCTTTATTCAGCTGTATTTAATGACCACATCTAGGAGCTGTTTTAGTCCAACTATGTGTAACTAAGATTGTCTTCAAGGGATGTGTTTATCAGCATGACGTTTTTACCATCCAATAAGATGTTAAGGGCATATTTTTGTTGATGGGACCTTTCTGGACTTTGGCAGAACTTGAAAGTTCAGAAAGTAAGACAATGTTGTTTATCTTTGAATTACTTTTTTCCTTGACTGTTGTATTTTTGTGTTTTATGTGCGCTTAGCAGCTCTGTGCAGCTTTATTGACTTCCAAACTAAGCAAATAGAACCATCTCTGTGGTATAAAGTGCTAAGTGAATGAGCCTCAGGGAACACATTATACGAAGCCTCTTCACTCACTGGGCTCTGGCTGACAATTTGCTCTCAAGTGCAATTCAGGAAGCTGGTTATGGTCTATCAGGCCCTAAATAATTTTAGCCTTGTTCACCTCAGAAATTAGCTTCTTCTTTTTTATACCATCACCACAATTAATCATGGCCCATTCTCCTGTCGTATGTGGGAAGCTTTTGCAAATATTTTCTTGGTGAGCTTTTCCTATACTATGTCTCCCTTGTTTATAATGAGTTGCAGAGTGGAAGGGTGGTTAGGAGATGGACCTCTTTTGAGACTGGGGCTCAAACCTCAGTTTGTGTTTTTGTTTTTTAAATCCTGGCCCGAACATAGTTTTCCATTTATTTTCAGACAGAGTGTGTGTGCGTGTGTGTGGGGGGTGGGGTGGGGGGGGCGTGTGTGTGTGTGTGTGTGTGTGTGTGAAAGAGACACATCGACTGGTTGCCTCCAGCACGGCCCTGACCAGGACCGGGGACCGAACTGCAACCTAGGTACATGCCCTTGACTGGAATCGAACCTATGACCCTTCGGTCCATGGGTCGATGCTCTAACTGCTGAGCCAAACCAGCCAGGGCTCAAACTTCAGTTTTACTGCATAATAGCTTTGCGATGTTGGTCAATATGCTACAACCAATGCTGCTATTAATTATTCAAGCAGACACAGTACTTCTATGTGTGAGGTAGTATTGTAAATTTTAACAAATTTCCTTTCGTTTACAACTCCAAATCCTATCCCGCTGGTATTTTGTTTCCCCATTTTGTAGGTGAGGGCACCAAGAAAAAAACACCGAAATACTAATTTTCAGATTTCTCAACTGGAAACTGTATACCAATAAAAGTTTCATAAACATCTTCAAAATAAGAAAAGATTCCTCAACTGGAAAGTGAGAATAACAGTACTAACCTAATAGGAATGTGGTGAGGATTAAATGAGATTTTTGTATACAATAGTATCTTTCACTAAATATGTGCTAAATAAATGTTAGCTATGAACATTATTATCACAGTTGTATTTGGGTTCTCCAGAGAAACAGAACCAATAGGGATATATAGATATATTAGAATATTACATATAATTAGGATTAATTATAGTATAATTAATTTAATATAGTTAGGATACAGAAGACCCATTGAGGAGATGCCATAGGAACTTAACTCCCGTTTTATCTATTATATTGCCATAAAATTGGTTTCATTACATGTCGTTTTGCTTAAAGGCATGGCACTTATTAACAACATCAAATGAAGACTTACTATATATATATACACACACACACACATATATATATGCACACACACACATATATATTTATACACATATACATTTATTATAAGTAAGTGGCTTATGTGATTATTGATGCTGGTAAGTCTAAAATCTTCTGGTGGGCTGGTGATATGGAAGACCCAGGGAGAGCTAATATTTTAGTTCAAAGGCTGTCAGGTATTAAGAATCAATGTAGATGAAGTTCAAGGTAGCTACCTGGAGAATTCTCTTACTTGGGGGAGGGTCAGTCTGTTCAGGCCTTCAACTGATTGGGTGAGGCCCACCCATTAGAAGAGCAATCTGCTTTACTCTAATGATTAAAATGTTTATTTAATCTGATGTTAAAGTCTTCCCATTTAAATGTTAACCTTACCTAAGAACACGTTAGAAGAAACACCCAGAATGATGTTTGATCAAATATCTGGACACCCATGGCCCATCAAGTTGACATTTAAAGTCAGCCATCACAATAGTATATCTGATATAATAATTTATATGATAAATATATATTTTCCCACTAAATATAATTTTCTTAGGAAAGTGACCATGTCTAATTAATTTTTGATATTTCAGGGCTTTATTTTTACCTGAGATAAAAAACTGTGTGTGTGTGTGTGTGTGTATACATGGTTTTAAAACCATATATATATATGATTTTAAATCTAAAATTAATTTCATTTCTGCAGACAAGTATATTGCGTTTTGTTTTAATAATTTGGGAGAAGGAATATTCTTCTTAAGTCCTGGATTCCTGGGAATTTGGGCAATTATGAGGGATTTTGATTAGTGACTCTTTTTTCCTCTAGATGAGACTGTTGTCAGGTGGAGATGTACACTACTGTCATCTGCATGTGTTTGTTCTAAGGCTGAGACCCAATAGAGCATATCAAAAATATTTAACCAGGAGTTGATTTTATAAGGTCACCTTAATATTTGCAAGGACTCAGTCAACATCCACACTTTTAATACTCTATTGCAGTTCAATTCTTCAATGTTAGTTGTTTAAAAAAAAAGGAGAGGAAATAATATTTTCTATTGATTAAACTTTCCATGTTCTATAATGCTCTTGTCACTGCAACAGCATCTAGTTTTTTCTAGGCCTTGAAATGACCCTGGAAGATGTAATTTAACTGGCTTTGTGTATAAACATGTAACCATAATGAAATAAATGTGTTATCTGGTTCTCTATAACCACACAGTAAAATGTATCTTTGTATGCAATTGGAGTAATTTGAAACAAAACACCATTTAATCAGAAGACCTCTGGTAATTAATCATTTCCTATATCTATATCCCCTCCCTCCATAAACTTGTTTGCAAAAACTAATGCTCTCAAATATTCACTTCAACTGTATTTGGCTCACTGTTTAGTAGCTCATTTTCATTGCTAAAGATGTTCTTTAACTTAGTCTTTTATGTAATAATCATCCATTTTCTCCCCCCAAGCTGTTTTTGGATATTCAGAACTGTACTAATATTGAAATTGCTGCTTGTAAGAGAAACGTCAGAAGAAGGGATGAAATAATTGAAAATTTGGCTTCATACAGCAGATTGAAATGCTATTAAAAATAAGACTAGACCAGCCAGTGTGGCTCAGTGGTTGAGCATCGACCCATGCACCAAGAGATTACTGGTTTGATTCCTGGTCAGGGCACATGCCCAGGTTGTGGGCCCGATCCCCAATGGGAGGCATGCAGGAGGCGGCCAATGGATGATCTCTCTCATTGGTGTTTCTATCTCTCTCCCTCTCCCTTCTTCTCTGTCTAGAAATCAAAAGAGGAACCCTGGCCAGTTTTTCTCAGTGATTAGAGCATCGGCCCATGGTCCAGAGAGATCCAGGTTTGGTTCCCGCTAAGGGCATGTACCTCAGTTACAGTTTGTCCCTGCCCCGATTGGGGTTGTGTGGGTGGCAACCAGTCGATGTGTCTCTCTCACATCGATGTTTCTCTCTCTCTCTCTTCCTCTCTCTCTCTTTCCCTCTCGCTCAATGCAAAAATGTCCTTGGGTGAGGATAAAAAAAAAAAGAAATCAATAGAGGAAAAAATAAAAATAAAAAGAATAGAATGTGGCAAGTGGGGCGGCCACTATCTTACTTTGGGGAAGCCACGGTAGAAAGACTATGGAGAGTATGGACAGTTTAATAATGTTAGTTCTTCCAATCCACTAACACAGTATATTCTTCTACTTGTTTGTGTCTTACTCTATCTCCTTTCTCATTGTCCTATAGTTTTCCAAGTACAGGTCTTTTACTTCCTTGGTTAAGTTTATTCCTAGGTATCTTTTTGTTGTTGTTGTTGTTACAATAGTAAAAGGGATTTTTTTGTTTTTAGTTTCTTTTTCAGAGAGATCATTATTGGTGTATAAAAATGCTATCAATTTCTGGATGTTAATTTTATATTCTGCTACTTTGCCAAATTTATTGATCAACTCTAGTAGTTTTCTGGTCTGTCCACACTGCCCAAAGCAATCTGTAGATTCAGTGCAATCCCTATTCAAATACCAATGGGATATTTCACAGATCTAGAACAAATACTCCAAAAATTTTTATGGGACCAAAATAATCCCAAATAGCTGCAGCAATCTTAAGAAAGAAGGACAAAGTAGGAGGGATCACAATACCTGATATCATATTATACTTCAAAACCATTGTAATCAAAGCAGCCTGGTAGTGGCACAGAAACAGGTATATCGATCAATGGAACAGAACAGAGAACCCAGAAACTGACCCACAACATTATGCTTAGTTAATATTTGACAAAGGTGGCAAGAGCATACCATGGAGTAAAGACACTCTCTTCAATAAATGGTGTTGGGAAAATTAGACAGGTACATGCAAAAAAATGAAACTAGACCAACTTACACCATTCACAGGAATAAACTCAAAATGGATAAAAGACTTAAATGTAAGTCGTGAAACCATAAAAATCCTAAAAAGCCTATAGATAGAATCCATAGAAAGAAAAAAAAAGAACAAAACAAAACCCCTAAAAAAGGGCCAGTAATCTTGCAGTTCTGTTGGTCTCTATTTTATGCAAAAGGATTCTGCCTTATTCTCCTTTAAAATCCTTTTAGTAAACAACTGTAGGAAGCAAAAGGGATAAAAAGAAAACATCATTAATAAAGAAAGTTTCTCTCTAGCATATATAATGCCCAACTTTGTTATCTTAGAAACAATATTGTGCTCTTTTGTGACTTTCTGTGTGTTACATGATTCTTTGTGTGTATGGATTCCCAGTTGATTCTAATCTGTAGTTGGCTAAAAAGAATATTACTTTCTTCCTTTGAGATTCTGGTGGGATGCAGATTTAAGGACAATGCCTGATGACTCTTTCGGTGATGCATCTAATAGTTCTAGCTTTTGGCAGTCACTCTGAAGAGAATGTCTTAAGTTTATCAGTAACTCATTGTGACCCCTTAATGATGAGCACCCTTTGGTGTTCATGACCATAGTCTTGAGTAAGAACTCATCTTTGTGGTGAAAAATGAGCAAAGGATAAATAGAGTAGAATCTATTTTTATTAGTTGTTGTTTTTGTTTGTTTGTTTGTTTTTAAACACAATGTCTGGGTAGAGAAAGACCTATAAATAATTTAACAGGTTGACTGCTGCTATTGACCTTAAAAGTCTTCTTGACAACCATCCCTAACAATAAACTTTGGGGAAACCTTAATAATCTCTACCCCATTTTTTTTTTTTTTTTTTGGATAAAATCCCAGTTCACCAGTTTTCTAAACAAATGGAGTAGATTCATCATACCCATGGTGAGAAAAAACCAACCTAACTATTGGTGAGGTGAGATTGTTGTGGAGGTTTGAGATGTAATAAACACATTGGCCCATTTTGTGCACTCCACTGCAGTAGAGCATGATTGTGTTAATTGATGTAGGTTCTTGATTGAGACTTTTGGCTCTATATGCAGCAATAAGAAATAGAAAGCTCTCCCTGAAGACTCACACTGCATATTGGCAAAACAGTTTCTGTTGGTACCTGCTCCCCTGTTATGATCATTCCGGGAGAAAAACTACTCCAGTGGTCCCAGAGGCTCCTCCTGCCTTAGGGCTCTGAACTTAATACTCTCTTCCCCGGAAGCTCTTGACCCACATCTTCTCTAAGCCCGTGCCTTTCTGTTGTCTGGAACTCAGCTCAAATATGTACTTTTCAGAGGCTCCTTTCGTGACCCCAGCTGAAGCGGCACTTCCTGACTCTGTGACCTCAGCGGTTTTAGCACAGCACCCTTACTGCTGCTTGGTGTGTCTGCGGTCTGTGCGGCTCCATCCTACCACTAGAATGAATGAATCATAGTAACAACAGCACTGGAACATATTTTGAGGGCTGTTGACCAGGCGCTATGCCTCAGAACAGTGCTTTACCTTCATTTTCTCACATCAGCCTCAAAATAATCTTAAAATGGAGAAACTCATTATTCCCATTTTATTGATGCACAAACTGAGGTCTAGAAAGATCCCTACCAATTGGCGAAGCTCACATAGCTGCTAAGGGGTAAAGCTAGGCTGAAAAAAAGACCATCTGATTCTGAAGTCTTTGCAGTTAATGAGGTTTTTCAGGTCCAGAGGCATTTTTCTCTGGAATATGACACAGTTCCTGAACTTGACTTTTATATGAATAATAAAGAATACTTGATGCTTAGCAGTATGATGTATTATGATTATTTCCTAATTTCTGTCTGAGTTATATTGAATAACAGTCTGTGAAGATGGTTCTTTTTCCCCTTACAGACTCTACTTCCATGTTCTTAACCTTTTGCCGACTGTGCAAATGGTAATTGTTCTTCAAGTCATATTATGAAGCAAATGTTTCCTGTCTTCTGTTGTCTACTGGCAAGTTGTTTTCTATTTACGTATATCAATTATTTATACAATAGGATGCTCCATTACTTTTTGAGGCTTGTAGTAATGTTGCCTAATTGGATGGAAGTTTCTTCTTCTTCTGTTTAATTGATTTTTTTTTTTGGACAGAGAGATATGATAGAAACATCTATGTGAGAGAGAAACATCAATTGGCTGCCTCCTGCACGACCCCTGCTGGGGATCGAGCAGGCAACTCAGGCATGTGCTCTAACCTGGAATCAAACCAGGACCTCTCAGTCCATGGGACAAAGCTCAATCCACTGAGCCACACTGGCTGGGGTGGAAGTTTCTTTTTAGTTGTTACAACAGTTAAATTTGGTTCAGTCAAGGGCTTTAGGAAGAATTTACTTGTGATCTTCACATATAAGCAAACCAAAGGTAATATATTCTGTTAGAAATCCCTCAAATCTCTATGTTGAGACACTTGTCATACTTGTGTCATATGTAAGTAGTAGTGCTCCAGAGTGGTGACTCTGTTTGAATGATACTATGACATGAAAAATGTACCTTTAGCTGACCCACAAAATCATCAAGTGCCCTAATCTTCCATGAAGCTAGGATGGTGACATGGATTAACAGAACAGCTATTTGATTTTGACAGACTCTCAGAAAAAATATCAAAGTAGGTGGCTGTTCTGTATCACCATTCATAAACTCAAATGTATGGAAAATACTGCATTTCTTCATATTGTAACTAACAGAATCCCAATTAGCAGAACCCAGTTATGTGGTAGGAATTTCACACTCATGTTAAAATTTTATGTGCTCTCTGTCCTCCATGGTTGTGCAGAAAGGTCCCAGTACTATGCAACCCAGTAAGATGATGGTGTGGCCCTCCTGTCATTGATCATCAGTATAATGATGGTGACTATGAGTGACACCCTCATTTACAGACCAGATGTTTCCTTGGGATCCTCATTTTATTATTTCCATGCTATAATTGGAGCTCAGGAATCTTAAACAATGTTGAGAGTCTGGGAGCCGTGGTAGCTAGGACCTGCTCCCCCTTTTCCTCCCACACAGCAGTCCTCCTACTTGGCTCTGCCATCTGTCTGAGGCAGAGCAAGTTACCAGTCACCAGACCTGTGTCCCCTTTCTAGTCCAAGGACATTTTCCTTCCCTACCTCAGGTCCTCTCAGAATTACTTGTATTGATCTAGTCCAAATCTCCAAAATAAGAAATTATAGGAAAAGATAAATAATATTTTTTATAATTTTTTTTTCTTTATTGATTTTAGAGAAAGAGGAAGGGAGAGAAAGAGAGAGAAACATGGATGAGAGGGAACATCGATTGGCACCCCACTGGGGATTTGGCCCACAACCTGGGCCTGTGCCCTGATCGGGAATCGAACTGGCAACCTCTTGGTGCATGAGTCAATACTCAACTACTGAGCCACACCGGCCAGGGAGATAAATATTTCAACAGATTATATTGTCACGGCAAAGTGAACCCCTGTTAGAAAATGAATCTAGATACTAGGGTTCAAGATATGGTCTTAGAAAATGCTGTTGTATTCAGAGCCCTTTTCTCATCGTGCGAGAAGTCAGTATATTGGATAGTACTGAAAAGCAAATAAACAAACCAGGAAAAGCATTGGTCTTTTACCAGGGAGGACTTCATGGCTCCCACATTATTTCAGCCAATCTTCCTCTCCATAAATGAGCAGACAACTAAAGAATTCCAAGTGGTTAACATTCCTCTTAACTGGGAATTTAGAACTCACTGGCACAGATCAGAGCGGCTGGTGGTGGGGTAGGGGGAGAGCCCCACAGCACACCACTGGCCTCTTCAGGAATAGGATGCTTTGGAGATGCAATTTCTTGCATTAAGAGTGTTGAAAAGGCAAGGCTACAGACATTCAACAGTTATAATCCCACAAATACCAGCTGGCCATAGACAAATATAAAATATACCTAGACAAAAGGGCTTTCTATTGGTGTTCATGAACACTTCATTAGAGAAACTTCAAACTTATTTTCTTTAAAAATTATTTTTATTTTAAATGTTCTCATGTGTTAGGCATTTGGATAAGAATGAGTATCATTCACATTATTTACTTGTAGCTGTTCTCTTGCTTTGTTTCAATTGTTATTTAAGCCTTATTTCTAATTTCACTTTGAAAAGCAAATGATAATGGAATTAATTTTGCTTTGATCTGGGGCCTTCTCTGATGACTGAATACTATAATTTACCCAGTGCATTGACTTTGAGATGTATTTCCTGGTTAAGTTTACATGGGTATTGCATGTCACAACTGGTGTGGCTATAATAATTTTACTGTTCACTGAATGTCAAAATAGAAATGTATATGAGCTAGTTATAAAGATCCTATCCATTCATTATTCTGTTGGGATTTCTGAAATTCTCTGTCAATCAGCTGAAACATTCTGAAGACCAAATGCCTGAGTGTTTTAAAAGGGAGAGTGAGAAAATAGGCAAACTGGAAAATGCACATGAAGGAGAGTAAGATAAAAATAAATAAATATGGTGCAGTCATTTATTTCCTTTTTTTCCTTTTTCTCAATGAGGCAGTTGCCTACTTTTAGGGATGAAATCACTCTTGCTATTAATCCAAATCACTTAGTGTGCTAGTGGCTAAATTGTCATACACTGATATAACCTTCCTGTGGAAACAGATCTAGCCTCTTCATTGGATTGTAGTGCATGCTACCTTTCAGGTGAATGAATGAATGAATGAATGAGCAAATCCACAGGTTCTTTAGTCTATTGCTCTGAATCATTTTTTGATTAATTGAAACCTACGAAAGATCATGAGCTTTGACATCAGAAATCCAAAGTCTTCTCCTCATTCCAAAACTAGGGCAAGTCATTTACTTCTCTGAACCACTGTTTCATCATTTATAAAACAGGGAAAATGATTCCTACCTCCTGGTGGTTGAGATTCCAATATGTTTATTAATGTATAGTTACTATACACATTCTAAAGTGCTTTGAAATATTTTTTTTAACCTTTTCATTTGGGTTTAAATATTATTGTGCCCTGGCCAGTGTGGCTTAGTGGTTAAGTACTGTCTCATGCACCGAAAGGTCACTGGTTTGATTCTGAGTCAGGATATATGACCAGGTTGTGGGTTCAGTCCCCCATCAAGTGCGTATGGGAGGCATCTGATTGATGTTTCTCTCTTACATTGATGTTTCTCTCGCTCTCTCTCCCCCTTTCCCTTCCTCTCTCTGTAAAATCAATAAAATCATAAAAAGATACTGTTGCAATTTCCCAACATTCCATGGCCATTCTGATTCAACACAGGGTGCCTTGTAGAGTGTCTGTTCTGTGGTACTTGCCTAGTTCATCAAAGGATAATCTGAGAATTGCTTTTACTATTATGATATAGAAATAGTCACTGTGAAGTGTAGCTTCAACAGTTTAGTTTTGGGGAGAAAAAATAGACTAGAGGAAAGAATATATAATAAGAATTCCAGAGACATTATGGAAAGTTTGAGTTTGGTAGTCATGGTGATAGGATTTTTCTGTAAGTAGCCAGGTGGTCTCATATGGCAGAGAGGACCATTCTAAATTAAAGCTTTATTTTTGAAACTGCAGAGAATCTTCATTTTTAATATTTCATTCATTCTATCATATGAGTCCCCAAAAGCTTTACCCAGAAATTTGTAGATGGCTGGGCTTGGCTGGATGTCTAAATTATTCAGTTATAACATGCAGTTTTATTCTGAGAGTAAAATATCACAAAGGATTACATGATGTAATCCTGTATTGACTGTTTCTGGAGCAGTGAAGATTTTCATTTATATCATTTTATTTTTATGCACTCTGAAAATTAAGTAAAAGCAAAAGGATGGTAGAAAAGTTATATGGGCTTCCAGTGGTTAGGAGGAGCATGGGCTAAAAGCTGACAGGATCTTAGCTATCTGTCGTTTCTTATCTAAGTCTTTAAAGGCGACATTAAAGAATTAGACAGTTAAAGAAATCTAAAGAATATTGAAGATACTTTTTTGCATAATTTGAATTATTTGGGAAGAGAAGGTCGATCTCCACAGAGTTCCTTTATGCTGTGCATGCCCCCGGGGTCCAGGCTGCAGGTGCTCTGGCATGGACTGCCCTGCAATGGCCTGGAGCTCCATCTTTGGCGCTCTCCCTGCCTCTGTGGCATTCCTACCCTGGGACCTTTAACCTCCTGCTACATTGTATGTAGCGCGGTACTCGATCTGAACCTTCGCCTTCATCTGAATGTACTCATGGTTACCTTGCAGTTCTTTTTCTTCCATCTTTTCCAAACATGTCTGAAAAAAAAATGTCATATTCTTACCTTCCAGTGAAATTGTATACTGTTTGAAAGCAGATTTTCTATGAAGTTACTGATGCATTAAACTTCATTGACATGAATCTTTTCCTAGGTGTTCATAAGGAGCTGGCTATATAATTTTATATACATAATTTTGTTCTTTAAAAATTTTTTGGTTATATGTTTTTATTAATTTTTTTTTTTTAGAGAGAGAGAAACATCGATTGGCCGCCTCCTGTACGCCTCCCACTGGCCATTAAGCCCACTACCTGGGCATGTGCCCTGACGGGAATCGAACTGGGACCTCTCAGTTCATGGGATGATGCTCAAACCACTGAGCCACACTGGCCGGGCACAATTTTGTTCTTTTAAAGGGGACTCTGAAACGGGTTAATTTTTAGGTCCTACAAAATCTGTATTTGTCATGACCTCTATTGCCACACACTACTGAAGTGTTGCTAAAATTATCCGTGACTATAGGGTTTTAAATTTTGCCTCACTGGACTTGTATAGAACACTGCTCAGTAATCTCCTTTCCACAAACATCTCTTTTATTGGGTTCCTATTTTTTCCCCTTTTCTGTGGATTTTTGAAAGTTTCTCCCCATCTAGTTGTAAGCTGGTTTCCCATCATATCTACTGGTGTTTTCCAGGATTCTATTTTTAGTTCCTTCCTATTCTTTTGACACGTTTGGCGTGATACACCCATTCTCAAGTCTTCAACAACCTTCAGGCTGCAGTGTACAGTCCAGTAGCCCATAGCCACATGTGCTACTTAGCACTTGAAATGTGGCTAGTGCTATGTGCTGAAAAATGGTTTTGGATACATTAGTAAAATAAAATAAAAGTTCACTTGTTTCTTTTTACTTTTTGAATATGTTGCTTCTAGACAAGTTTAAATTTGACTACCCCTCTGTTGCTACTCTTCTATAGTGTCAGTTCTCAGTATTTCAGACTGTAAGAGCCCAGAATGTAGAGACTGAGATTGTTTAAACAATGTAATTCATGTTGGAAATTAATAAACTTATTTTAATTATGATGATCATGTTGTCATATTATTTATTAAGGCAAGCACTAAAGGAAGTGACCATTCAAATCTTCAACTAGAAGGTTCTTGGTGAGAAAAACTAAATAGCTAATCAACCGGGTATCTTCTTCAATGGTTAATTCCTGGCATATTAAAATTCCCCTCTTCTTTAGCAATGCATGAGCTCCTCCATGCCTTCACTGATTTTCTCTTTAGAGTCTGTTTTTCATGGTTAACATTCATTTTGAACCCTGCTCTGAAATAAAATTGGTACCTGGCACCTAGTGATTCAGACTTCATTGAGGTAAAAACACTGGTGATACTGCACCATCCTTACCTGATTTGGAGAAAGACAGTTGTTTTATTCATAGAAGATGCCTAGCATAGTGAAAACATTTAAAAAGGAGCAGTCATCCTCAGATGTAGAAATAAGTGATCTTGATTGTATGTCATGAATACAGTGGTACATGGCTGCAATCATGTTTTGTCTTTTAAAGGGTATAAAAGATTTCTGTTCTCCATTGACGTCCCTCTACTTTGGTGTGATTCATTTCAATTAAAAATTTTAAAATCACATATGCATTCAATTATTTTGATTTCAATACAGTTTAATAAGTATTCTTATTAACATTCTCTATTGTGAACCCTTCCATTTTTCTTCTGCGCTGAACCTGACTTACTGGAATGATTACATTAATAATACATTGCTATCCAAAATTAAAGTGCCAAGTAGGGAACATGCTAATAGATTTCATTGATTTCAACTTGGAAATGGGTGCAGGCAATCAGAAAGCAGGTTCAAACCTGACTAGCAATGAACTACTGTGGGGATATTGAGCCAGGATCAGTGGTAAGATTCATAGCTGTGATCTGAGTTGGAAAAATGTTAAGTATCATGATATTGGAGCAATTAAAGCTGCCTAGGAGAACTGTGAATGCTTCGTTGTGCTGCCTTTGAGTGACAAGAGTTCTAAACTCTGGCTGAGGAATTTTCTTGGCTTTCTTCTCTTTTTCCTTGGTGTTGTTAGCTGCACATAGATTCATTGGCATTTTAGTTTTCTACAAACTTCAAAGATGAGGTTGAAGACATAGCTCAAAATATCCAAACATCCTAACAGCAGTGCATTGTGCTTGAAAAATAATTTGGATTAACTTTCAACACTTGATGTGTCATTAAGGATACTTGTGGAATTGAGTGTATATTTGCTTTTTTATTTGTGGCTTAAAATTTGGAAAGAATAGATGATATTATAAATAAAAAGTGATTTTAGAGTTAGTTGGAGGAGGAAGTGTGTTTCAAAATGCAAGGCAAAAATAGTCATATTCCTAATTTCTCTTTTGTATTCCTCAATCCTAGATTCTTTTTTTTTTTAATACTCCTCACTGGAGGATATGTTTTTATTGATTTTAGAGAGGAAGTGGGGGGGAGAGAGAGAGAAACATCTATTGGTTGCCTCCTGTATGTGCCCTGACCAGGGATTGAACCCACAGCCTATGTATGTGCCCTAACTGGGACTTGAACCCGCAAACTTTTGGTGTGTGGGATGACACTGCAACCAACTGAGATACCTGGCCAGAGCCTAGATTCTTTTCTCTTTGAAGTATACCCCTTCTGCTTGATACACACACTTTCAGGCATTGTCCTTCTTGATGATCCTATACAGGTAATAGTTAAAATCAGCCCTGGCCGGTTTGGTTCAACAGTTATTGCATCCCCTGGACCAAAGAGTCTCTCCCAGTCAAGGGCATGTACCTGGGTTGCAGGTTTGTCTCTCTCGCTTCGATGTCTCTCTCTCTCTATCTCTCCCTTTCCATTCTACTCTATCTAAAAATCAATGGAAAAATATCCTTGGGTGAGAGTTAATGCACACACAAAAAAGTTAAAATGATTATTATTAGAAACATTTAATAACACACAGAAATTGATTCACTCACTAGAAACTAAGATGATCACTTGGTTTCTTCAAGCAGTTGACAATGAGTGATGGAAGGAAGAGACTACTACAGGTCAGACCTCTGTATTCTATACCTGAAAATATCACATATGGAGGAGGGGCTACTGTATGGGCATTGTCTTTGGAATTTGGAGCAAATACTTGGAATCAAGGTAACCTGGGTTTTAATCCCTGCTCAACCATTTGCTAGCTGTTACTTTGTGTCACAGTTTTTCAGTTAAGAAATGGGCCTAACATTGACACCTACATATGGAGTTGTTATGAAGATTAAATGAGTTAGTGCATTTAAATCTCTTGGAGCAATGCCTGGCACTTGGTAAGCACCCTATAAAGATTAATATGGCCCTGGCCGGTTTGGCTCAGCGGTTGGAGCGTCAGCCTGCGGACCAGAGAGTTCCGGGTTCGGTTCCCACTAAGGGCACATATCAAAAAAAAAAAAAAAAAAAAAAAAAAAAAGATTAATATGTATAGTAGTTACTGTTGCTGCTGTTATTATTGTTATTGTTATTATTATAAAATCCCTGTACCCTACTTTCATAGAGAATAGACTGACAAGCCTTAGAGGGAAGGAGCAGGAATAGATAAACCAAAGAATTCCTATGCATATATGCGTAACCAATGGACACAGACAACAGTGCAGTGAAGGTGGGTGGGGAGGGCAGGAGTGGGGAGGAGGGTGTCAATGGGGTATAAAAAGGAGAGGCATCTGTAATGCTTTCACCGACAAAGATAGATTTTTTTTTTTTTTTGTGGGCTAAAGGAAGATACCAAGGTGCTTATCTTAGGGTAAAATGTATCCTTCTTCAAAAATGTACAGCTTACTTACTGCCTCCTGCCTCTGGACGTCCCTCTGCAGATGCAGCCACCACCAGGGTTTCCGTGGGGCTCCCCAGCTTTGGTAGCTGTGGAACCAGCATGTTATAGGAAGACGGAGAAAGGCTGCTGGGTAGGAGAGAGGGGCTACCTGCCCAGACTTCCCAAGATGTCATCTCAGACCCTCTGCTGCAGTGACCCTGGCGCCACGTGGCTGGCTGCCCCATGTGACTATGGTCTCCCAAGGGCCAAAAGGCTCTCTGGGAAGCTTTTTGCATCCTGATGTTAGAAGGAACCCCAGGTAGAGTGACTTGCCTAGAGGGAACCCTTGGCTTTCCTAGCAGCAAGGAGGGGTGAGTGACCGCCAGCCGGTGGTAAGTGAAAACTGGGCGGTCTCGGCTAGTGTGTTCCCTCCTCCTGCTGGGTCTGTCTGCAGGGAGGGTGAGTTCTGGTGTGATGCCTGGTGACGTGGGAGCCTAGTGGGGCAGAGCTGCAGGGGAAGCCTGGCATTCGGAAGGTAAAAAAAAGTTGGCATTCTGATACCCTCCCCCCCGAAAAAGATATATTTTTAAAAAATCTCTGTAGCTGCTTCCCGTACTGGCCTTACAGCAGGTGTTACTCCATGTCGACACAGTTCCCATTGCCTTTCATTCCAGCTAAATCTCTTCCTTTTGCATTCCCGCTGAAATGCCACCCTGCATCTAGTTTCCCTTCATTCCTCAGCAGTGTGAATTTAACTTCTGACCTCGCTACCAAATCCTGAAGAGCGATGTGGATGGTGCGCGGGAATGCATTTTATTCACTTTGTTAAATGGGAAGACTGTTTTTGCTTGGGCAAGGGCCAAGTCTGCCTCCATGGCTGATTCTTACACTGGGAACGGTGGAAGCATGAAAACGGAATAATTTATTTGGTCACAAACAGGACCTGCACTCCTGAGGCTGCCTTCCTAAATCTTCTCAGGTATTATTTTATTGGTGTAACTTGAGCTCTCGATGGTCTTTTATGTACCTAAACAATAGGAGATCTCTTTGGTTGTTCATGCTACTTAGAATTTGTGTGGTTTTAATAAACTAACTTAACCTCTCTGAGGCTGTTTGCTAATCTATAAAATAAAAGATTAAAAATAGTATCTACTTTATAGGATTGTAGCTAGGATTCACGGATTCAATGAATATGAGATGCCTAGTACGTTATATAGTTCTAATCAATTGTCACTGTTATTCACCCAGAAATATCCTTTATAGTTAGATTCTTGGCAGCAGCTCTACTTCTGGAAGTGGCCTCAGAACCGGGCATGGGGAAATACACTGAGGCCAGCTCCAGACGGAGGTCTGTGCAAAGCTCATTCTGGGGGCCCCACCTTCTAACCTGCTGCCCCTGCTGGCTAAAAAGGATCCTGATCACTTCTGCTTTCTTGACACTTGATTGTGAATATTATTAATGTGTTAAGCTATCTAACTGTAAGCACTGGTCTTGGTCCGCCACTGCTCCATCTTTACTTTCTTCAGAAAAGGAAATAAGATGTTCATAGAAAGTAGTGAAAGCAAGAAAAACGTGAAGAGTAATCTTAAATGAAGAGGTAAAGGTAGCTTGATACATGGTGCCAGTAATCTTATTTGTTCCACAACCAAAAGCAGGAGTAGACAAAGCAGACTCTCACAGATCTGTATTCTTGATTATGTTCAATCAGAGGCTGGAGTTATCGTGGTAAAACATTTCCCAAGGTTCTCCTGCCTGTTTTACCTGCTGATGACTAAATACAAGTGAAGATATTGAGGCCTCTTCTCCTGTGTCAAATTTTCTCTATAGCAAGTGTAAAACCAGAAATTCAGACGTGGATTCAGTGTAATCAAATGATTCCCTTGTGGATTTCGTCTTCTGTATTGGAAAGTGCTTAGTGCCATTATTGAGCATCTTATCAAACCCTGTGTCATTGTTATTTAATTCATTGGATGGTAATGCTCATTAGAGAGT
Source organism: Molossus molossus (assembly GCF_014108415.1). NCBI lineage: Eukaryota > Metazoa > Chordata > Mammalia > Chiroptera > Molossidae > Molossus > Molossus molossus. The sequence goes on along the minus strand of NW_023425345.1, from coordinate 56,673,336 downwards.
TTGTGAGGTGTAGATGAAAGGTAAAATTATCTGTTGTTAAGCTGCTGGTACACATGCCATAGCTTTCAATTATATAATAATTCCTCCAATTATTCACTTTAATTTTCTAAAGCAAGGGTCACAAGAACACATTTCCCTTGAATGAATAAGCACTAGGGAAATAATTTGAGGCCACTGTTAAAATAAACAGTAATAGTCCATTTTTCTACTCGTGCAGAGAATTTACGAAGCTTTGAGAAATAACTGTTTGATACTTTAATAAATATCTGAAGGGGAAAACAAGCTTGCAAATGATTGACATTTTCTTAGCTACATTTGAGAAAGAAGTTCAACTTGGTCAATTATGGATACATGTACTCTTCAGATATATTGTTCTCTATCAATTAGATATTTGTAGACGTAGTCTTAATTTTGTAATGCCAAAGTGAATTAGATAAAATTGTGGAGAATACCTCTGTAAGCTATGACCACTATTAGAAACAAGATTTATTACATGAATATATACATACTTATTTTCAATTTTACTCTTTCCATTAGGTGTGTGTGTGTGTGTGTGTGTATTTGTGTTATCTCACTTTGTCTTGGATTCCCTTCCTTGACCGCAATTCAGTTGAGGGAGAATCTCTGTTTTCTATTGATATTTGATTGTTCTTTTCATTTCTGTGTCTTCACTTTTGTTTGCAGTACATGTAGAAAGTATCATAGGGTAAATTTGTTTTCCTTCCAAATCATTAAATTAAAAATATGAAACAACAGACACAAAGCAGATTTGCTGGTAAGCCACTCACTGCTCCAGGAAACAGATGTTGTAAAGTTGACTTGCTATATTTTTCACCCTCCCGGCCTCCACCTCTCTGTATACTCATTGATGCTCAGTTAAGTGATGTTTTGGAAAATTTCTGCACCTCATTGTCTAGGGGAAAAGGACCTAGTGAGAATCTACATTGGGCCTGTACAGCAAAATTTATTAGTAGTTTTCAACAAACGTTGTTTAAAGAAAAATTCAGGACTCTGTACTTTGGAATTTATTTAACATTCAGCCACTTATTCATTCAACAAACAATTACTGAGTACTTGTGTGCCACTAGGTATTATATAGGTAAAATTATGTTTATGGAGTGTGGCTACATGACATTCATTTTAGTGTATCTGTTCTAAATTTTAATTTTTATTAAAAAAAGTAAACATATTTTTGGTCTATTCTGATATAGAAAAGATACAGGAATTAGAATATATAAATATAAATATAAAATTCATGTGTACAGCAACAAGTAATATGGCAGTCTCACATTTTCTTGTTTAATAATTTTCTAACACGTACACGTAGGATACTGTTGTGATTGCTGGAAAAATCTTACATTGGTAGATTTCAAAAAGTGGCAATAGTTTATCCTGTGCTTTTATTTTCCTCTGTCATGTTTTTATTTACTTATCTTGCGGTGTCTAAAGGTTTTTGTTGTTGTTGCTTTTATTGCAGTTGCCTTTATGTGAGTATCTACCTCTTGACAAGTACTGTTTCATGCCCGAGTGCGTAGATATAGACCTTGCGCAGACTCTTGCAGATGTTTCAGAGGAAAACAGTGAAATGGGAGATGGTGCGTGAACTGCCGCAGCGGTATCGATTGCCCTACCACACGGACAGGAACAAACCGAATTACTGCCATTACCTGGGCCTTTTATAATTATGGGCAAAGGCCAGGGTGAAGCTGGAAGGTGAATTGCTTTCAGAATATTATATGACATACGGATTTTTTTAAAGAAAGGATAGAGATTGAAGACTTGGAGAAATTGTGAACTTGACCCTGTTACATGAACACATTTGTTAGACCAAGATTAAAAATCAGTTGTAACAGGCAGACATACCCCCTTGCTAAATGCTATCCAAGAATTGTAAACAAGGTGTTTAAGAATTATTACCTAGAAAAAAGTCACACAGCTGGTGATTTTACACATGACTGACAAAGGTTTGTGAACCTTGCCTGGCCGGCGTGGCTCAGTCATTGAGAGTGGATTCATGCACTAGCAGGTCGCTGGTTCAATTTCTGGTCAGGGCACATGCCCAGGTTGTGCGCCCCATCTCCAGTGGGGGGCGTGCAGGAGGCAGCCAATCGATGTTCTCTCTCATTGATGTTTCTATCTCTCTCTCCCTCTCCCTCTCCCTTCCTCTCTCTCTAAAATCAATAAAGAAAAATTTTTTTTTAAAGTTTATGAACCAACATGAGTTGACCAGTTTCAAGATATATCAAACAAAACTTTGGGCGAAGTAATAGTTTATCCACTTAGGTCTATAGCAGTTGGACCTCTGGCTTATATCCTTTTAAATTTTAAATGAAAAATTTTCAGTTTTTTTCTTTGAAATTTCTTCAGAATATTTTTCTTTCAGTTCTCTGGGATCTGAATTCTTCACATGCAAACATTCCATTTGCTTACAAGCAGTGTTTAAAAATCTTGACTTTGTATGTGAGCATATAACATCTGAGACAATATCCAAGTCATTGCTTGCAGTCATCAGAATGTTGAGGTCAGCCCTGGCCTGCGTGGAGAGTGTTGGCCCGTGGACCAATGAGTTGCGTGTTTGATTCTGGTCGAGGGCACCTCGGTTGCGGAGTTGCGGTTCGTCCCCAGTCCTGGTTGGGTCATATGAGAGACAACCAGTCGGTGTGTCTCTTTCACATCGATGTTTCTCTCTCCTTCCCTCCTTCCCTTCTACCCTCCCTCCCTGTATTCTATCTGATGATAAATGGAAAAATATCCTCAGGCGAGGAATTTAAAAAAAATGTTGATAAAACATTTTTCTCTTGTTTTTCTGTAAATCAATATTTTCCTAATTTTTTTCACATTTCAGTTAAATGATCTGGAACAGTATAGAAACAGCCCTGTTGACTCTGTGGTCCTGGAATTGACATTGCAGATGTTAGGTAATACAAAGGAGCTGTGGTTATGGTCCATCCCACACATTTCAAGATTTGACTGCATTCATCTTTTAAATTCTGTCTTGCTGTTCTATATTTGAATGTCTTATCTCATACAGGGTGGTAAACTTCTTCAGGGCAGAGAGCATAGAAAATCCCCAGTATTACCAGCTTTTCTGAGGACAGTGCTCTATTATATAAATCGTGTCATGCTAAGAAAAAATGAGAAAGGGAATGAAAGAATACTAAGTCCAACAAGGTTTTAATTGGCCATAGGGCCAAGGATTGAAGGGCTTTGAGAGTAGGAATATTCCAGTCTTCTAGTGCTGGACAGGAGTGGCAGGAACTGATGGGTTACATGGCCAGGAGCAGACAAAGATGGAAGATAAGGAGGCATAGGTAAGAGGAGGCATTGGTGGTAGTGATGGAGGAGGAAGGGGACAAGGCAGTCAGCGATGGCAGTGGTTCACATCCATACATTAGAAATGCACCCTAAGTCAGGTGTGGGATTATTACCTCTAGGGGGAAGGTCATGACAATCCAAATGTATTGCAGGATTAGGTATATAATGAATAACTATTGATTTACTTGTCTAGACCAGCACTATCCAGAAATACAACACAAGCCACATAGGCAATTTAAAATATTCTAGTAGCTACATCTCAAAAATAAAAAAGAAACAGGAAGTAATTTTAATCAAATAATTTACTTTATTTAATATTTCCAAAGTGTGACATTTTTATTTTCTAGTTAAATGAAAATAATTAATGAGAGACTTTAAATGTTTTTGGTACTAAACTTTATAAATCTGGTTAATTAACACTTAATGATCATTTCAGTTTAGACTGGTCACATTTTCAGTGCTCAGTTTCTCCATGTGGCTAGTAGTGTCTGTTTTAGACAACGAAGGTATGGATTTTTAAAAAATAAAAAGTATTCTTTCCTATCTTCTAAAAATGGGTGGAATTATACATAGTTTCTGGTATTTCTCACAGTTGTACATTGCCATTTGCAGTCTTAGAAGGATAGTGTGAAAGCCTGTTTAGAAATATTAACAAAATAGCCCCAGTGTTATTAATGTCACATGGTGACCTTGGGTCTTATCCTGGCCATGGATAATTACAAGCCCTGGGAAATCCCTGAAATTGCAGGTAACATTCTGTGTTTGTGTAAAAAGCCCAGAAACTAAAGTAAAATAAAGTTGGTGAAATGAAAAATCAGGATCACAGTTAAAAATTGATCAGAAAGCTGCCATGATGACCCAAATACACGTTACAGCAAACGCAGAATCAGGAGTCTGTGTGTTTGTCTGACGTACAAAATGAATTAAATCATGAGATCCTACATGGTTATGTTCATCATTAAAATATGATAGGTAACGGTTTAGTTCTTTACAGTTTTTGCTTAGGTTTTTATGTAACTTGCAAATGATACATTAGTGAATATAACTGGTCTGGGCTCCACATTTTTTTAATGGCATATTTTTGGCAAGGCTGTTCCTTCAAAGAGTGTGAGGAGGATAACTTCAGTTCATCCAGGGTGCTTCATTTCTGGTTTAGTTTACACTCTATGGTTTTCAATCTGACCTTTCTGTGGAAGAAAAAAATAAATTCTTCAGTTCCAGCATCTGTTGTCTAAAATCTGTGTTACATTGTTTTCAAAGAGAGATTTTGCTTGTTTAAAGAGATCAGAATTACAGCAGAGTCCCACCTTTATGCATTCGGGATGACGAGAAGGCTGTATTCCATTATTTATGTACAAGAAGCATCGAGTGACAAAGCCTTCTTTTCCTTTGTAAATCGCCATTTATAAGCGTATTTGAATTGCAGTGATTGGCAAACATTTTTTTTCTTTTTTTTTTTTTAGTAATTTGTAATTATTAATTGATTACATCTGTATTATACAAACTCCCTAGTGACTTGTCTGGAGACAACTGTAATAAATCCCAGCATTAGCATAAATTAATCATGAAAGGAAATATGAGATATGCGAAGAGCTGAAAATAAGATTAGAGGTGACATTTCCTCTAGAAAATACAAAGAAAGAACAAAGGTTTTAGGAAGAATGGAAGTAGATAATCTCACATGCGAGGAAACAGCAAAGCAAAGCACAAAGGCCGGGCCATGCTGCGGGAGGAGCGCGTGGAGCGGGAGAGAGAGGTCTGCCTTGTGTGAACAGGTTGCAAAGGAGGTGGAGGAGAGTGAAAAGCCACTCAGGGGATCCAAAGGTGAGAAGTCTTATACAAAGCAATTTGGAACGGATTAGAACGTACGAAAGATAACTGTAATGGAGAAAAAAGAAGGAAATGACACAGAATACAAAAGAGGAAATTCGGGAACTAGGAGCTGAGGTCCCCAGCTTGGCAGGGCGGGGTCTGCGGAAGAGAGCTGGTGGGCTGCTTTGTTCGGGCTTCTCCGTGGGGCGGGCGTCTCCTCCACGCCTTCGGGAGGGAGAGAGGCTGCAGCCATGCTTGTGACGACGAGAAATGGGTTTGGAATAGTGTTTGTATCTTAGTTTGTCCACGCTGCTGTCACGGAACACCACGGCCTGAATGGCTGATAAAGAACAGAGAGGTCTCTCATTTCTGGAGGCTGAGAAGGCCAAGATCAAGGGGCCAGCAGATTCTTAGTCTAGTGAGGGCCCGACTCCTGGTTCACAGGAAGCCGTCTTCTTGCTGTGTCCCCACAATGGCAGAGGGGCGCGAGAACCTCCTGGGTCTCTCTCTCTCTTTTTTATCCTCGTCTGAGGATATGTTGACTGATATCAGAGAGAGAAACATTGATGTGAGAGAAACATGCCTCTCATATGTACCCCAACCTGGCACCAAACCTGCAACCTAGGTATGTGCCCTGACCAGGAATTGAACCTGTGATCCTTCAGTGTACAGGATGACACTCCACCCAACTGACCCACACCAGCCAGGGGTGGGGTCTCTTTTATCAGGGCTCTAATTCCATGCATGAGGACTCTGCCTTCATGAGTTATAACCTGCTAAAGGCTCCATCTCCTAATATCATAACGCTGAGAATTAAGTTTCACCATATGAATTGGCTTGGCGGGGTGGGGAGCACAAACAGTCTATTACAATTTGCTAGTTTTCCCCCCTGTAATTCTATTCAAGGGGTTAACTTTGAAACTCATGTTGAACACAGACACACACACTCATACACTAGCACTGAGATTTTCTGGGCTTGAAGGGATTCGAAGTGTCCGTCACTGGGCAGTGTGGCCATGCCTGCACCTGACAGATTTCATGGAGTCCAGGAGCCGAGGTGGCAGGGCCTTTCCTGCACTCACGTGACTGTTTGTGGACTGTGGGCTATGGATAGGAATTCAGCTTTAAGGTCGTCAGAATTATTAACAAGGAGATGCATTTAGTTGACAATTTAAACATTATTAAACCATCGCAGTCTCTTCCCCCTGGTGTGTGTGTGTGTGTGTGTGTGTGTGTGTGTGTATGTGTAAATAATGGCTTGGAAAGGGGAATGGATAGCTGCATATCCATCTGTCTCTCTAAACCAACACTTAGACAGACAGATGGATAATCTGCCTGGGTGTTGATTTATTAGGAGGAGTTTAGCAAGGCGGATACTCATATTTTTATAGCAAATATTGATGCATTAGAATTACAGCCAGAGAAGTCTGAATCCAGCCAGTTCCCGTAGGAGCAGTCAGAAATCAGTGCTCTGGGCCCCCGGGCGGGCGCAGGGGAAAGCTGCTATCAGAAGGTTTAGTTGTATTGTGTGTGCTCTTTCCCTCCTCTTCCAACGCTGGATTGTTTCATTTTGTTAAAATAATCCAGCAGGGATCTGAGTAGATTCTCTGAAACGCCATTGGAAGGTTCTCAACAAAACCTTGGTTAACTTCTCCCTCCCACGATGAGCATGAGATTCTCCGTAGCTCACAGCACCTCTGAGACCCCAACAATAAAGTTCTGAGAGAGACGATCTGTAGATAACCTGTTACAACTCCCATGAGCATTAATTAATTCGTTGTCTCACATCCAGAAGTTCCTAGAGACATTTATACCCGCTAAATTTTGTAGTTGTATCTTGTTAAATTTTCAATTGTTTCTTTTGGTTCTTTCCAGCTTCATTGAGATATAATCAGCATATAATATTATGTAGGTTTAAGGTATGCGACAGGATGATTTGATTTGTATTATTTCTTTTGTCATTAGTGTATATGTTTCTTCTACCTAATATCTTTGTGGAATGTGGATTGTTAGCATGTTCTGGAAGGTGGAGGCTTGTTAGATTGCCTAATAAAATATGAACATGTCAATCACCCCATCTGTCATTAATATATTTGACTTGGCATACCTAAAGGTGGATGGTGGAGCTGTGTTTTTATGTTTAGCTACTATCTGATATTTCAAGAAAGAAAATGTGTGCGGGTGAAGTCTATAACATTTAAAAACATAATAACAAAATAATAATTTCCATCACTAATAACAATAGTAAATAAGTTCAGATATTTTGGTACACAGAAATAACTGACCTCAGACATGGCAGCAGAAAAGCTATTTTGCCCTGGTCACAAAGTAATGTGCATAATCTTTTTTTTTTTTTAATCCTCAACTGAGGATATTTTCCCACTTATCTCAGAGAGAGAGAGACATTGATCAATTGCCCCTTGCATGACCCCAACCAGGGCTGGGGATCAAACTGCAAGCGAGGTATATGCCCTTGACCAGAATTGAACCTGTGAGTTTTTGTTCTGCGGGCCGACGGTCTAAACACTGAGCAAAACCTGTCAGGGCATCATAATCTTTAAAAGCTGATAAAAGCCATAAAATGCAAACCTGTCCGACCACTTTTAACGTCTAAGGTACGGAGTCAATGCAATGCGATTTGTTTTCTTCTGTTGTACTTGGTAAATAAAGTCTGAGTAGAATATAACTGTGTCTTAAAAAATAAGATTAATGAAAGTGGATAATCAATTTATCATACTCTGGATAATAAAGTTTTCCAATAGAAAATTTTCTTTCCAGTAACCTTGTCAAAGTAATATTTATTAATTTTCCCCATGTACATGGTTTGTGCTGTGGAAAAAGAATTTTTGCTCAATACTTCAATAGATTACATATTTTCTACTTAGCATGTGGTATATTTTAAGAGAGTATTGGTTTTGCTATTTTAAAATATTGTGTGTCTATAAATAATATAATCTTTCAACTTAAGCCAAAATATTTGCATTTGAGAAATAGCCCATTTGTTTTATTTATTGTCTCCCATTTATTCCTGACTGTGTCTGGTTAGTTACAAGCTCAGAAAAAGAAAAAAAAAATTATTAAGGGTACTAAGGTCTTGAATGTGGTCTACTCAAGCCAGTTGGATTTGTGTTCATTTTGCAGTGTGTTAGACAGATTGTGTTCACATGACTAATTGTAGAGAAAGGACGGAAAATAATTTAAAATTTAGATAGTATAATTTTACTTCTAATTGGGACCAACAAGTAGGATCTCTTGTACAATCTCCCTTTCACTGAATAAGGAAAAAATATATTGATTTTACTGAGTATCCGAACAGCTCTTCATCAGAAAAGAGTAAAATAAATTCACATTCTCCTCCGTTTCCAAATATTTTTGGACACTGTGTAGTGTAATAACAATTGTACCCACTGCTATAAATTTAGAGGTACTTTTCCCAAAATTATTTTTAGGAGTAGAAGGAAAATACATTGAGCATATTATATTTAAAAATGTTAACTAGCTAATTTAAAAATAAGTATTTCCTTTATCTTCTTATTTTTCAGATATTCTGTATCTATAAAACTATATTGCTTGACATGCACAGTTGAAAGATATTACCAAAGTCTCCTATTTAGGTAAATATGAATGGTAATTTTAAAAATTAGCTCCAAGGATAATCTGGACTGGCAAACAGACTATGTTGGGAAGGGAATTCAGAGTTAGTCTAAAATGAGTTTTATAAGGTCAGGATAGATTCTAGAGGGATATTTCCCCTGCACCCTACCGTTGCGTAGATATTTCCTATGTGTTCCATCAGTACCATACAATTCCCTACACTGGGATCTTCCAGATTCCCCCAGCTTGCTTACTAACGACAATCTCCTGACCTAGGTGTGTGCATAGAACCCCCCGACAGCAAGACATCCAGCCAGCAGCTTCTGTGGAGCCAGAGAATTCAGAAAACAAATATAATCAGAAATTAAAGGAACAGCCTGCCTATCAAGCATGAATGTAAATTCTAGGGACAGGCCCTCTTCTGAGTAATATACCCAGAGGAAATGAAATCAGTACCTCAAAAAGATACCTGCACTCCTATGTTTAATTGTGGCATTATTCACAGTAGCCAAGTTATGGCTACAACCTAAGTGTCTGTCTGAGGATGAATGGATAAAGAAATTGTGATATATACATAATATTTCATGTAATATATATGTATGTATATATATGATCAAATTATATATATATTTTGGAATATATATGAGATCAAATTTTATATATATGAAGTATTATTCAGCCTTAAAAAGTGAGATCCTGCCATTTGTGACAACATGGAGGAACATGGATGATATAACACTAAGTAAAATAAGCCAGACGTAGAAATAAAAATACTGTATGTTCTCACTTCTATGTGGAATATAAAAACATGGAATACATAAAAGCAACAGGAACAGGGTTCACCGGCAATGGGGAGGTAGAGGAAACGGAGAGATGTTGGTCACAGTGTACAAAAGTACAATTATACAGGATGAATATATCTAAAGCTATAATGTACAACATGATGACTGTAGTTAATAATACTGTTTTGAACTAGAAATTTGGTCAGAAAGTAATTTCAGGTGCTCTTGACACACACAAAAAAGGTAACTAACTATATGAATAGATGGACACCTTAATTAGCCTAACTGCAGTGGTCTTTTCACTGTGGATATCAAAGCATCATGCTGTACAACTTAAAATTATATTTATTTTAAAAATAAAGTACAGTTCTCCAGTCTTACCAAATTGTAACTGATTGCATCATTTCCAATAGAGTATAACTTAGAATTTGAAATCAAGATTTTTTTTCTTTATTTTTCAGCTATTGTCATTTTTAGATAATAAAGATATTTTATGAAAACTGTCCCACTCAGAGCCTGATGAAGTAGAGACTAATATTAAAATAAGCAGCTTGGAGGTCAACTGAAACTTTGTAAAATAATAGAAATGGAGTTTACCCAACAGGTATTTGGGAGAAAGAATGAAAAATATGAGTCATACAACTCTCCTAGTTTGGTCCACACATTTCTGGCAGCCAGATAAATACAAAATGGTGCAGCTGCTATATTAAATAAAGGGATTATCTCATGTAAAATAAGTCCAGGGAGTGTCTTTGGTGCCTTTTTGCAGAAAAACAAAATTCAGAACAGATCTTTTGTATTGATTTCTAGTTGAAAATGTGAAGGATGCTTACTTACCCTTTGGGATGACACTTAGTTTGAACCAGAATTTGCAAACTTGAGACTAAGAGTCCCAGTTTGTCTTAGGGAGATGTTTAGGAAAAACAATTAAAGCTGACATTTAAAAATTAGAGGTTTTAATGTAAACACTTGGGCGTCTGGCTTCCTGGAAGACTTGGAAGATCAACCACGTTGAACCTGCATTCTTACATGGCAGTATTTTTTCTGAAGTCTCTCTCACTGTCACCTTTATTTTATTTATTTATTTTAAACTTTTTTTTTTGTTTTATCGATGTTAGAGAGAGGGAGGGAGAGGGAAAGAGAGAGAGAAACATCGATGAGAGAGAACATCGATTGGCTGCCTTCTGCATACTCCCCACTGGGAATCAGGCCTACAACCTGGGCATGTGCCCTGACCGGGAATTGAACCAGCGACCTCTTAGTGCATGGGTCGATGCTCAACCACTGAGCCATACTGGCCAGGCTCTTACTGTCACCTTTAAAGGAAACATTCTCTTCAGGCCCCTAAAATCTTCTGTTGTCTTTCTCACCGAGACTATGTGCAGTGTTGTGGCAGCTGATGTTTACTACAGGACTCTAGAGAAGATCAAAACTTGATTTGTAGCATTTGATGATTTCCCATCATGGCCAATTTTAAGTTAGCAGTATGTTGTCATTGAATATGGAGTAGAGAAGACACACATACATTCTAATACGAGCTGGTTCTAGCATACCACAGGCAGTTTCATTTATCATCACACTTATATTCTTTTTCTTATGGTAAAGTAATATTTTTTCATTCTTTGATCTATCAAAGTTGGACACATGAAGGACAAATGGGTAAACCATATGTTCCCTGCCCCCCTCCCCAAAATGGAAGTATGCTTTGCTGTGGTCTAATATTCAGATAGCTCCCACAATTTACTAGTTTTTCTCCCTGTCCAGGCCTTCTGGGTATTTGTTTGCTACCTGTGGTCGAAAGGACTCTGAGGATCAAAAAGGATTCTAGGGAGTTTAGAAGAAATTGTGGTGTAGTAGAAAGAACACCAGACAAGCTCTCAGGAATTTCGAGTTTCAGTCTCTGCTAAGTCACTGTTTGATCTGCAGCAGGTCATTAACTCTGCTGGGAGGTTTTGAATCATAGGCCATTAGAAATGGAAGGAGCATAGGTTATCTGTACTGGGCCCAGCTCTGCGCTTCTTTCTTGGTAACTTGCCTGATGGAAGGCCTTGCCACCATTGCCGGACCCCCCCTCATCTCATGCTATCTCTGCTGGGGAAAGGCCTGGCCACAGTGGCTTAGACACCCAGGTCCGACCTCTAGGACTCACACAGGGTCTCTCACATCTGCAGGCTTAGAGAAGTGCATCTGCCCAGAAGGTAGGATCTGGCTTCTGTCCCAGCAGTTATGCAGAGGGCAGGATAAAGAAAACAGACCAGCCCTGGCCAGTTTGGCTCAGTGGTTAGAGTGTTGACCCTTGGACCAAAGAGGCGTGGGTTTGATTCCGGTCAAGGGCACGTACCTTGGGCCCTGCAGGAGGCAACCAGTCAATGTGTCTTTCTCATACTGATGTTTCTCTCTCTCGCTCTCCTTTCCTCCCTCCCACTCTATCTGAAGATAAATGGAAGAATATCCTTGGGTGAGGATTAAAAAAAGAAGAAAGAAAACAGGCCCTATCAGAGGTTTTACCAGGACATGGGGCTGGCTTTAGGCAGCGAGGGTGATGAGTGGAAGAAATGTGTATTTAAAATACTCTTCTAAATGATTGTCCCGAGGTGCCGTGTTCCAAATGGCCTAAGGAAATCCCCACTGTGTGCCTGAGCCACTGACTCTGTCTTCTTGTGAAGCCTTGTGTTTGCACCTTGTGTTTTCTCTCCCTCCTTCCCTCTGTGCCCTTCCCACACTTTTGCTGCGTTGGAACTGGACCTTCCACGAAGCCTCCACTGGTGACATTTGCTTCAGACTTGGGTTTTTAAAGAATCGGGATCAAGATACAAGCCATTTACCAAAACAGGAATTCTAATAGACAATCCGGTGACTTCCTCTTGAATATTCACTGTATTTTAATAAAACAATTTTAATTATTCAGAAACTATGCTTCCAATAGGTGTATAAAATAAATGTAATTTTTATTTATATGTATTTAAAGACACAGGAGATACTGCAAAAAATGGTTGAGCATGGGGACTATTGAGATCAAATCCTCTTTCCCGTGCTTGAAGGTGCGTGATCAGAGGCCAATGTACAAAATCTCTCCAAGCTTCAATTTCATGAAGATATAAGCCGTGATATTTGACTCTGCATCCCTGGTTGCTGATGGGAACTTCCATGGGCTCGAGGAACTAGGCCTTTCTATGAATCAGGGAAGGAAGGGGAGTGGTTGTGAGGTGTGGTCCAGCCTGCCTTCTGCCTCGTCAGATGGGTTCTCGTAGGTAGAGGCTCTAACACCAGAATCCGTACTGAGGACTGGAAATAAAAAGGAAATTGCAATCAAAACTAGAAACCTCTTGTCTTCAGCTTGTTAGCTGAAAAGCAAATAAGAGGTTAGCCAATGGCATCCAGGCATGGAGATGAGATTAGATGCGATAGCTTTGCCAGGAGGTCTTCTTGGGGCTGTGGGAAAAGGAGCAACAGAATAACACCCTGGAGTTGCTCTCCCCTCTTTGAGGCACAGTCTGGGGAAACATCACCTGTTTTTTCCAGACAGTTTACTAATCATTGTTTTATTTTTTTAAATGTTGAATATTTTATTTGAAAATATCCAAAGTTCTAAGAGGAGAAAAGAGATGAGAGAAAAAAACTACTTGGACATAGATTCATTTTTTTTCTGTCTGGCTGATATCAGTTAAAAGGAATCTTTGTGAAGCAGCACTCATTACTTTAGTTTATTAGATTATTATTATTATTTTTTTTATCCTCACCCGAGGACACTTTCCCATTTTTTGTTCAGGTAGAGTGGGAGGGAGAGAGAGGAACAGAGAGAGAGAGAGAAACATCGATGTGAAAGGAACACATCGAGTGGCTGCCACCCGCACGACCGACCAGGGCCGGGGACAAACTGCAACCGAGGTACGCGCCCTTAGCGGGAACCGAACCCAGGTCTCTCAGGACCGCAGGTCGACGCTCTAACCGCTGAGCCAAACCGGCCAGGGCTAGTTTATTAGATTATTAAGAATTATGAAATTGGAGCTCCATTACAAAACAATACATGTGAGGTGAAAAAAATCTCAGAAAATCTGTATATATGTATATGATATATATCTATGCTATATGATAATCTATGCTAAGTAAAACATTTTTGAAATATCTCCATTTTTTATTTTACAAAGAAGGAAATATTGAGTCTCTATTGATATTTATTGGTCCTAATACTAGGTATTTGGGTGATATTTGGCAGGGTTCTTAGGTTCAAATCTCAGAATTCATTCTAGCAGAAAGGAATTTATTATAGGATATTAGGTCACCCATTGAACATTTGAGCAACTAGAGACGGAGAACTCAAGGCTCCAGTTCCTGGGACACTGAATGAAGTCACGTTGCTTAACTGGCCTGTTTAGGAAGTTGCTGAACCAAGTAATAAATGCCAGAAACTTGACCTTGTTGCACTGATACCCCCTGAACATTGGGAACTTGACCTTGAAGTCAGCGAAGCCCCAGGAAATCGGATGTCTGCCGTTCATGATGACAAAGTATGGACGCTGCCCACAGGGCCTGTTTCTACACCGTGTACACTACTGACTTGACAGCTCCCTGGGTACATCTGATTAGTGAAGCACAGGTCACATCTCTGGAATCTGGCTGCAGTCTGAGTTTGACTTCAACCCTGGGAACATGAGATTGATTATATGGGAGTACCCCCAAATATGAAAAAGTTATTGTAAAGAAGATAGACCACTATTAATATGCCAGACTGAGTACAGTTGGGGAGCCCTCATCTAACCTGTGTGTCTGCTCCACAGCTTGTGCTCATTATCATGATGCTATGCATCCCCGGACCTGCCTTTGCCTATGCCAGTGCTCTGCAAAGTGTAGTTCTTGGACCATCAGTGTCACTCTAATACTTGTAGAAGTGCAAATGCTTGATTGTGCCCCAGTTCTACTGAATAAGAGACTCTGGGGGTGGACCTCAGCAATCAGTGTTTAAGTAGCCCATGGGGTGATCCTAAAGCCACTGAGGTTTGAGAACTGCTGCCCTATGCAATACTCTACACTTTACCACAGCTTTCTCTTCAGGAACTTTCTACTTTTTAGAAGTTGAGGAAAAAGAACAATGATTCATGTGCATTTGATGTTTTCATTTATTAGGGCTTTATAAAGTAGTAGGGACTACCACTGTTGAACTATATCGAATGGACAAATTTCTTGAGCTGAGCTTTTAAATGAAGATGATGGAGTGCCAGAGACTTCTAACTTTCTGTGTTGAAGGCCAGATGTCCCCTGTATAACTGCACTTTAGAAGCTAAATCGTTAACTTTGCATAAGACCTAGAGGAATTTTCTAGTTTGATTACTAGAAAATTTGATTCTACTCTATTATCTTCTCTCCCATTCATTGTAGATGTGGCTAAGAATTTATAGCAAACCAGCAGTTCTAAATTCATAAAGACCAAATACACACACAGTAGAGTAGACTAAAAAGTCCTCATTCATTATCCATCCATCCATCCATCCATCCATCCATCCATCCATCCATCCATCCACTATTTATCAAGCAACCAGTATTTGGAAAGCATTGTTCTAGTGGCAACCTTTAGGCTACAATTGAAAAAAAAAATTAATGCAGAACTGAATTACCCCATATGTATCATATATGACTTGATGTTCAAAGAGAAAGAATCAAGTAAAATACTTAATACAAAAGATATGTCTAAAGGCTTAGCCCAGCCTTACTTTGTGGAACAGAAGAGGAAGGTATGATTTGAGGGGCACTGGTAGTTACTGAGTCTCCTTTGGGCTGAGCTGTTCACTAGTCACTGTCAAAGATATTGTTCCATGTATTCTGCAGTCCATGTGATGTAGGCATGCTGCATGCTGAGCACTGGTGGAGCACAGACGAGGAACAGCCCATTGCCCTTGTCCTCCAGGGATTTACCCTCAAGTGTGCACAGGCATGGCTAATTTCATTATAACATCTGAGTCTCACAAGAATATTAATCTAGACCTATAGATATTTTTAGCAAAGGAGGTCACATGTTAGACATATCTGACTCTCAGCCAAGGCCCAGGGACACTGTTTTATTTGAATGTACGTGTGAGGGGCTAAGTAGTTTGTCCAAAGTCAGTGTCTCAAGGGACATTCTGCTGTTTGGGTGCTGGAGAATGAGAACCCGGGGGAAAGAGATACAGATATGTGATTCAATATCTGCAGAGGGGATGGAGGGTAGGCTCTGAGTCAGCCAGGGGGGCTCCTCGTAGCCTTGGAACAATGAGAGCATTGGGGCACGTTGCCAGGATAGGAGGAGTTAGTAAGAGTTATGATGGGGTATCTGCCTACCAGGCACTTTTGGAGTCAAAACTAATTAGTAGGCACCCCTGAGATACAGAGATAAAGTGATTTGACAAAGGTTACACAACCAGTTAGTGGTGGGGCCAGGATTACTCTAGAATGTCTGCTCTTAGCCATTCTATTAAACTGTCCATTTAATCACATCAACCTGTACCCATTTTACAGGTAGAGGAAACTGAGGTTTAGAGAGATTAAATAAGACCTCTTGCTTGGGTTCTTACAGCTCTCAAGTCTAGATCCATTGTGTTTCAAAGCCATACCATTCTTTGGCAAGTTATTATGAAGAAAAACATTTTTTACTTCAACTATGCCAAGTGTAGATTATTGTTTTGGGCATGAATTATCCAAACTCATATGGCCAAGAATTAATCATTCCTTTCAGTGGCATCACTGGGAAGACAACTTGCATGTCACTTTTGGGGCTGATGCATTCTGCCAGGCCTTTCAAGAGGTGGTTTTGTTTGCTAGG
The DNA here is from genome assembly GCF_014108415.1 of Molossus molossus. Taxonomy (NCBI): domain Eukaryota; kingdom Metazoa; phylum Chordata; class Mammalia; order Chiroptera; family Molossidae; genus Molossus; species Molossus molossus. The sequence continues at coordinate 56,657,040 of NW_023425345.1, read as the reverse complement.
GTGGCCATAAAGGATAGTAACGTCTTCCTGTCCAATTTACTGTTTTCATTGTGTTCTCTGATACAGAACTGTGTATTCTTCGTTTAGACTTGCCTCATTACTTGAACCATTCAAACTTTTATTTCTTTAGAAAAAATTTGGCCTTTCTTCCTTGGCAACCTGTTAAAAGCTGAAATAACCTGTCATCTGGGTGGAACCAGATGCTATGGTTTTCACTGTCAAATGTCTGCTTGCCATTTCCCTTGTTTCTGAAGGCTTTTACCCTCCCTTCAATACAATATTATGTTTGTACTTTGGGCACTTACTGGAAACCATATTCTGAATTTACTCCTAGATAGGCTACTTTAAACACACATGATTCATGATTCCTGCAATATTTTAGGCAGGACTGGCTACATAGTTCCTGGGGCCCAGTGCAAATGAAACCATTGGGCTTATTGTTTTTCATGAGAATTCAAGATGATAATCAGAGGCTGTTAAACTCCAAGTGAGAGGCCCTCCTGGGTGCAGGGCCCTCTGAGCTTATCCATGAAGCTGACCCTGGTTTTAGAAAAATTGTCTAAGGTAATGACCCCCCAAAATCGGTGTATCTGTGTTCTGGTACTATTCTCTGTCAAAGCTTTCACTGGTTGTGGCAAAGAGGAAAAAACAAAAAATATGTTAGAACTATGTAGCAATCTTATCATACATTTCATAAAATTTACTAAAGGACTAATCCTTTAGCCTAATATAATCTACTTTTTTAAATCTACTCAAAATAGCCTTTTTGAAGAGACTGTGATGATAAACATAAAAATACCCTTACCTGACAAAAGTAACTTGGCACCTTCTACGTATGTTCTTTTCTCCCTTTACGTTGAATTTTACTTAGAAAGTCCTAATGTCTTAGAATCCCTGGTCTAAAGTACCTGATGAAAATATTTCATTACTTTCCCTAAATTCTTCATCAGGTGAGGTCTTCAGGAAGAAACATACTATTTAAACTGCTTGAAGTTATTTACTATGTCGTCCTTAGTTTCCTTTGCACGTTGCTACAAGAAATGGCCATAAGAAGACAGTTTTGCCATCCCAGAGAAATGATATTTCCCATCCCATTTCCAACATCCCCCTCCCATATAAGGATTCACAAAATACATTCTTCCTTGGATTTAATGCCAGCAAAATCTGCCTCTCAAATGAGCTTGCTTGCAAAGAGAACTGTAAAACCCATCACAAAATTTTAGCTGAACGCTAAATTTGATTTCCAATTGCAGAACTATTTTACACCATTTTCCAAGGATCCCTCTCCCCTTCCTCTAAATGGTTTCCGATCTCTGAGATATTTATATTTTAACTGATCTTATTCTGTTTTAATGTTCTTAGGCTAAAACTTTCCAAATTTATTTTTTAAGCATTTGGTTGACTACGTATTGTAAATAGTCGAAAATACTACATACTGAGTGACAAGACCTATAAGTGTGGAGAAACGTCTTGATGAGCTTATAGAGCTTGTCCGGAAGGGGTAATATTCAAATCAAAATTATGCACTTATAGTTATACATTTTTCTTATTCCCCTGACACCTTCTGTATCTGCCTCATTTGAATTTTCCTCATTTGATTGTGCCACTTGGGAGTAATAAAAGGAAACTGAGGATGACTTAGCTTCTTGGCTTACGTGTATGTCAGTTCCAGGTTCTGCAACACTGACAAGGAGGCCGTCGTTCTTTTGGTCAGATTTGTGGTGGGTGTGAAGAATGAAGTATTTCTTTTTCTTCTCTGGAATTTAAGCTGCTTCTCCAAATTGCATTTTCAAGCATGAAGAGCAATCCTGCATTCAGCTTGCAAATGGATGGGCAAAAATGGATGTGTCTTGAGACTCCTGCAGGAGGGAGTCTTCAGGTAGGCTGGTGTTACTTCGCTTACCTGCATCTTAAACATAGGACCTTACAAATGTTTCCTTTCATTGTTTAACAAAGGATGTATACTTAAATAGACTAAAATTTAGTAAGCAGTGCTCTGTATTCTTAAGAGAAGCTGATGCACATTCTTACTTTTATTGTCATGGTTGATTTCAGTGTGATATCCATTAGGAATCATTGCAGAATGGTGGTCACATGTTCCAAAAGAGAGGAAACTAACTTTATTAACTGACAATACTACATGCCAACAATGGTCCATAAATTATTTTATTTAATTTTCATAATTTCATTAAAATGTGTTATCTGCACTTTTCACGTAGCAGGCAAACTAGTCTTAGAGAAGTCAGTTGCCCGATGTGACACCGCTGTGATTTGCAGAACTAGTATGTGACTGTATATCTGTCTGATTGCATCTGACTCCAAAGACTGTGCACTTGGCTCGTTGAGTAATGTTGCTATAACTGAGTTGGACACTTGAGGTTTCCAGGCAGCTTGTAAGGAGGGCACTTAGACGTTGATGATGTTGGCTCTTATGTTACTGGCCTGTTGTCGCCAAGCCATACTTCACTGCACAAAGACTTACCCGAGCCAGCCTGGTCATCTTGCCAGAACTAAAGTTTTCATCTTTAACAAAAACAAAGTTAGGAAGCCTTGGATTTTAGAGAAGGCCCCTTTCTCCCACCCACAGGCCTATAGCTGTAACATCTCATTTATACATTAATTTGACAAAAAAAAAAAAAAAATCTTACTTTCCATAGAGTACTGTGTCATATTATAGTACCCTAGAAGCACATGGTCTCATTTCTCATGGAGTTCATTGTTTATTGGGAAAGAAGGCTAGTGAGCTAATAATCACACAAATAATTCATTCATTAGAGTTGTGGAAAAGTACAGTAGTTACAAGTGTGTCATAGAGGAGAATTAATAGGTCTGAGACAGAGTGGGCAGCTAAACAAAGGGGTGGAATGGGCTGAACATTTCAGGTGGAGGGTCCAGATAGGATACAGAAAGATCACAAGGACGTAAACAATGCGTTTCATACATTGTGGGAGAACGGAATAAGAGGATTGTGATACCTGGGGCCATCAGACACTATTGAGTTAATACTTGTGGTACCTTGGAATTCTACCCTTACCCAAAATAGTTTTGTAAGACATAAAGCTAGCACAGTATCTGCATAGAGTAGGGATCACATGTGTTATTTTCAACACATCTATTGCTGTGTAATAAACCATTCTCAACCTCAGTGACAAATCATGAATAGTTTATTATCTCTCATGGTTCAATGAGTTGACTGGACTCGGCTGGGTGGTTCTAAGAAACCCACATGGAAGCTGCGGGGCCCTTCTCTAGTCTTATAAGTCACAGAACTTCACTTCTGCCATATTCTATTGATCAAAAAATCACCAGGTCCAGCCCAGATTCAAGGGAAGGGGGATTAGACTTCACCTGTTGGTTTAGGAGTGGGTAGGTCACTTTGCTAAGAGTAGGTAGGGAGGAAGATATTCTTGCCACTGTCTTTGAAAAACGCAATCTGCCGTGGAATAAGGGAAGTGGATGCTAGTCAGGACTGAGGTACACTCAGGAGGGCTGGCTTGTCTGCTTCTTACGCTTTCAGGTTTCTGGTTTGATTCATTTTCTAGGAATTGCCGAGATTAGACATATCTCCTTAAAAAAATTTTTTTTCTTTATTGATTTTTAGATAGGAAGGGAGAGGGAGAGAAAGATAGAAACATCGATGAGAGAGAACATCGATTGGCCACCTCCTGCATGCCCCCCACTGGGCATGTATCCTGACCAGGAATTGAGCCGGCGACCTCTTGGTGCATAGGTAGACGCTCAACCACTGAGCCACACTGGCTAGGCATGTCTCCCTTCTTTTAATCAGACCTTAGTCTGATCCATTTCATCTCTAGGAGATGGCATTACAGAATACCTCCTTAGCAAATATTTTTGGTCAACTTATGTTATTTCCCTAAATTTTTTTTAAAAAACCTAAAATATAGACTGTAAAAGCTTCCTGATCTGCTGCATCAGGTTGTGGTAAGGCTTTCAGTGACTCACTCATTTATTTAACAAACTAAAAAAACTACAACTATGATGGCGAGGCAGACATTTAAGGTGCTCTGTTATTTAATACTAGTGGGTAGCAGTTGGGAGTGTAGAATACTATATTTTTAGCTTACACAAAAGTCTTTGTATCTTGTATTTTTGTTTTATTAGATTTTAAGATTAATCATTGATTTCAAAATGATATTGTACCTTGATATCAGTTGTTGCTGGGGCTGGCAGTTATTTTGTATGTGAGATCACCTTTTATGTAGTCCTGTGAGTAATTCACTAACGTGGTCATCTATCGTTTCAGTGACCGATCACCTTATTCTGTTCTGTGATAATAATTTTAGAGTAATACACAGAAAGTTCTTGTTATCCATTCATAAAGTTGGCAGCAAAAGCTGCTATAACATGAAGCTGTTTGCTGATATCTATCTCAAAACTGGTCTCCATTCAAACACCTTGTACAATGACTGAAAGATGCCATCTCATGATGTTCTCTTTCCCTGCTCCTGGAATTAAATTTCACAGTGGGCAGTTGCTTGCTCAAATGTAATGCAAATACAGCATGAATTACTGGAAAAGGAAATTATCATTCTTTTTGAGTGAAAAAAAGAAAAGTGAACAATGTGTTATGTTTTCCTGCAATGTCATCAGAAAAAATAGGCCTCTAAAATTTATATTTGTTTTCTTTTTGGTCCATTTAAAAATATAGGATAACTTATTTTTCTTATTTTTTAGTTCTGTTTTCAAGGCAGGCTAACAGTCTAATGTTCTCACTAATTTATTACAAGATCACAGTCCCCCTTTTCTTGTCTGCTCTTTGGCACCATGGTTCTGCAGCACAGGCACCTGCTGTGGACTAGAACCTGGCAGGCCGTTTACTAGAAAGTGTGGCAGGAGATGATGGAGATCCAGGAAAGAAATAAAATGTTGAGGGCTATGGTAATTTTCAGGAATGTGATAAAATGGATATCTATTTATTATTTGTTTAAGATGATTAATACCACATACCAAAAATAGAAGTTTCTTAAAAATAGTTCTTAGTTCAGCATAATGAATTTGGATTGTTGGTTTAATAAGAATCAGTGTTTTGTTGAGATTTGTAATTAAAAAAAGTCACGATAACTTGAGGAAGACCAAGGGAGCAGTAGATAAAAATATAACTTTTAGTTTTTCTCCTGATTAATTTGACTTTCTTATACGTTTCCCCTTGTTGAAAACATTTAGTTTAAATTATACCTTGATTACTCATTATCCTGATCAGTGGCTCACAAAAAAAGGTTCTTTAGAATCACCTGGGGAACTTTATAAACGTACCAACACCAAGACCCCACCCAGTCCAATTAATGAAGACTCTCTGGGGGTTAAGACTCAGGCGTGGCTTTCTTTAAGAATTGTTCCCATCATATCTTGATATAATGAAGGCCATATATGAAAAACCTACAGCAAAACCATACTCAGTGGGCAAAAACTAAAAGCATTTCCCTTAAGAACAGGAACAAGACACGGATGCCCACTTTTGCCACTCTTATTTATCATAGTACTGGAAGTCTTAGCCACAGTTATCAGACATAAAGAAAAAATAAAAGGGATCCAAATTGGAAAGGAGGAAGTGAAACTGTCATTATTTGCAGATGACATGATATTGTACATAGAAAACCCTAACGACTCCATCAAAAATCTACCAGATTTAATAAATCAATTTGGCAAAGGAGCAGGATACAAAATCCACGTGAAGAAATTAACAGCATTCCTATACACCAACAATAAACTCACAGAAAAAGAAAAAAAAAATTTCATTTACCATAGTGGCAAAAAAATTAAGATACCTAGGAATAAACTTAACCAAAGAAGTAAAGGACCTCTTTACAGAAAACTACAGGCCATTGAAAAAAGAAATAGAGGAAGATATAAAAAGTGGAAGCATACACCTTGTTCATGGATTGGAAAAATTAACAACATTAAAATGTCCATACTACTCAAAACAATCAAAATACCAACAACATATTTCACAGAACTAGAACAAAACTCCAAAAGTTTATATGGAACCAAAAAAGACCCCAAATAGCCACAGTAATCTTGAAAAAGAAGAACAAAGTAGGAGGGATCACAATACCGGATATCAGGTTATATTACAAAGCCACTGTAATCAAAACAGCTTGGTACTGGCACAAGAACAGGCAGGCAGATCAATGGAACAGCATAGAGAACCCAGAAATGGACCCAAGACAATATGCTCAATTAATATTTGACAAAGGAGGCAAGAGCATACAGTGGAATAAAGACAGCCTCTTCAATAAATGGTGTTGGAAAAATTGGACAGCTACATGCAAAAAAATGAAGCTAGACCACCAACTTACACCATACACAAGAATAAACTTAAAATGGATACAAGACTTAAACATGACTTGTGAATTCATAAAAATCCCAGAAGAAAATGTAGGAAACAAAATTTCAGACATCACACGCAACAGAATTTTCACTGATACAATGCCTAAGGCAAGAGAAACAAAGGAAAAAATGAGTACATGGGACTTCAAAGCTTCTGCGCAGCAAAAGAAACAACCATTAAAATGGAAAGAGAACTCACTATACGGGACAGTATAATTGCCAACGATAGATATATCAGATAAGGGGTTAATTTCCAAAATATATAGAGTACTCATACAACTGAACAAAAGGAAGACAAAGAACCCAATTAAAAAAAGGGCAGAAGACCTAAATAGACACCTCTCAAACAGGACATACAAATGGCCAAGAGACATATGAAAAAATGCTCAGTGTCACTTATCATCAGAGAGATGCAAATTAAAACAACTATGAGGTATTACCTCATATCTGTCAGAATGGCTGTCATCAACAAATCATCAAACAAGTGCTGGCGAGAGTATGGAGAAAAGGGGACTCTTGTACACTGCTGGTGGGAATGCAGACTGGTGCAGCCACTATGGAAAACACTATGGTGTTACCTCAAAAAGTTAAAAATTGATCTGACATTTGACCCAGTGATCCCACTTCTAGGAACATATCTTAGGAAGCCCGAAACACCAGTCAGAAAGAATATATGTACCTCTATGTTCGTAATAGAACTATTTATAATAGCTAAGATCTGGAAACAGCCCAAGTGTCCATCAGTAGACGAATGGATAAAAAAGCTGTGGTACATATACACAATGGAACACTATGCAGCTGTAAGAAAGAACGATCTCTTATCATTTGAGATGACATGGAGGGACCTGGAGAGTATTATCATAAGAGAAACAAGTCAATCAGAGAAAAACAAATACCACATGATCTCACTTATTTGTGGAAAATAATGAGCAAAACAGACCCTAATACATAGAAGTAGGGAACAGACTGACAAACCTCAGAAGAGGGGGTCGAGGTTGGGGGGAGGGCAGGAAGAGACAAACCACAGAACTTATATGCATGTATGAATAACCAAGGACATAGACAACAATGCTGGGGACGGAGCAGGGTGGTGCGGGGAGCGGAGGAGGGTGTCAAAGGGGGAAAAGTAGAAACATCTGTAACAAAAATAATAATAAAAATATATTTATATTAAAAAAGAAAAAGAATTGTTCCCAGTGACTCTAATGTATGACCAAGGCCGAGGACCACAGACTCAGATCCTGACACTGCGCGCACTCAGAAGTGGACTTGGGATGGCAGTTAGCAGACCTCCATCTCTGGAACCCAGTGATTCAGAAATGTCCGCAGCGTGATTCTGATTTCTCCTCAGCTGTTCTCCTGTTGCTCCCACTTAGTAGATGTAAGTATCACTGTTTCAAGCACTATTGGCCCCAGGATGCAGTTTTAGCAGGATCAAGATTTCAGCTTGGCTGTCATGGTTGACTGGAATTGCTTTCTATAGAGCCAAGCCATTTTTCTCTCAAACGACTTTAAACTTAATATCACCATAGATTGGCAAGGGTGAAACAGCTGTCTAATTTTCTGTATGCCTCAGACCCTGGTGAAGCTTTAGCTGTTATATATTGCCCTTGAAATGGACCAATACGAGTCATGCTGAGAATTTTGCTGATTTTACATCAAGGAGCCGCCCAGACAGGCTGTGAAGTGGAAAGACCCAGCTGCTGAGAAAGATGAAGCTGCCAGGAAGAGCTTTGGTGCTGAAGCCTGGAACATAGTCTGTCTTGTTCACTGCTGGGTCCCTGGCTCCTAGAACAGTTATCAACCACAGAGTGGGCACATGATGAAAACTTGTTGAATGAAGGCATAAAGCATGAAAACATAAGTGCTGAACAGCTTTGGGAAAGGCTTTGAAACACTATTCCTCCTTCTCCACCCACACAGCTGAATGACTGTAATACTAATCATGTTGATCATTGAGTGCTTACATGTGCCAGACATTGCACTAAAATTACACACACTCATATACACGGACACACACAGACACGAATACATTCTTTCCTATTTGAAACTCACTCATAACAACCCTATTAAGTAAGCACTATTATTATCTTCATATCATAATTGGGGAAACTGAGACTTAGACCAACAGCATTTCTAAAGGCACACAGCCAATTAATAGCATAATTGGCATCTAAGATCAGGTTTTCCCACTGAAAGCCTGCATGATAAAATCACTATATGATGCTAATGATGTCTCTAGCTTCGTGTTCCTTAAACATTTCCACCAGCATCATCCCTTTATAGCAGTGATCACTCTCAGAAGTTATGTTATTCCTGCGTTTATTCACTAGCCTGCCTCTATTAGAGCGTAAGTTCCATGAGAGAAGGGTATTGTATTTTTGGTTCACCACATTAACACTTAGAGAGTGGTTAGGGATGTGGTAAGTACTTGTTGAATGAGTGAATAAATGAGCCCACACTCATCTTGAATCTCTCTTTGAATGATTAGCCCCACCATCCAGGTGCTCAATCAAGACAGCTGGGCATTATCTTTGATGCATTGTTCAACCTCACACACCATCTATAATAGGTCAGGTTGTGTTCACCTCTCAAATGATACTCAAATCTTCCCCCCTCCATTCCCTATGCTACTGCATTAGTTCAAGCAGTTATTACCTCTCTTTTTGCAGTAGCATTTGAATGTCTTCCAATCTTGAGTTTCAACCTCTGATTTGCCCCCACCAGGTGAATTTTGGAACCGTCAGAGACATTTTTGGTTGTCACAACTGGGGGTTGCCACTGGCATCTAGATGGGAGAGACTAAGGATGTTGCTAAACATCCTACAATGCACAAGACCACTGCCAACAACAAAGAATTACCTGGCCAAAATGTCAGTAGTGCAGACATTTGAACAACTTTGTTTTAGAGAAAGCTTTTTAAAACCTCGTTCTAATTAATGTATAGTCAAATCTTTCAATGACTGCCCTCTGCCAACAGGGTAAAATACAAAGTTCATAGCATAGCATGGGGAGTATAATTATGATTTGCTTTCTCCTTACAACTCTAGCTATATTTCTCACTCTTCTTCCAAATGTGCATACTTCTAAGATGTCTTCTTAGAGTATCCTAAATACAATCATTCAATAAATATTGAATGAGTGCATTGTCTCACCGAATGAGCACTGAATGAGCACCGCGTTAGGTCTGAGGATACAGCAATGAATAAAATAAACATGGTTCCTCCCATCTTGGAGCTTCCTGTCTTCATCTATTGTAGTTAGTTTACAACTATTTAATGCTTAGAGACAGCACTGTCCATTATTAGACCACTAAATACTGTTCAATTATCAACTCAAAAAAACAACAACTGAGCAATAGCCCTGGCCGGTTTGGCCATAGTTAGTTTTATGTGTGTTTTTTTTTTTTTTTTTTGAGGGGGCAAGAATAAGTCATAAAGTGATTCTGTTTCACATTTCTCATATTTGTGGGTAACAGTGTCTGGTTACTTGACTTTTAGTGATACATAGATTGGGTTCAGGTAATGATAGGTGTTAGGCTACTCTTTTCATTATAAATGTTTCCATCAACTTAGTACCTAATGGTTTTACCACTTTATTATGACTAATGTATGAATCAGTTATATTATTAGATACGGAAAACTGATAGCAGTCTGATTCTTTCATCTTGTTTGTGTTTATTTGGTAGAATTATTTTATATAGAACTTGCCTCATGGTTACTGTGAAATATAATTTACATAGGGACAACAGCATAGGTTTTAATTTTTTTCTCTTCGATCATTAATTTCCAGAGAAATAAGTTCGTACCTTAACATTCTCTGGGGGTATCTAGTTAGTTTTATTTTATTTTTCTCTTTATCCTCTCTGTTCATTTCCCCCCTGTAGATAGTATTATGAACTAATGGCCCTTTTATGCCTGGTACCTTATTTAAACACACGAGACTCTAATATTTAGTATAAGCCTTTGCATTTAAGCGATGAATGCTTGTAGCTCCGTGCCCACCACCCCCAACAATTGAAGAAATAAATTTTGTTTTAGAATTTGGGGGAAAGTCTATTAGAGAATTAAATGAAATCATTGTTATTTAAGATAGTAGATTTTGCCCAGCCGGTGTGGCTCAGTGGTTGAGCCTCGACCCATGCGCCAAGAAGTCACCAGTTTGATTCCCAGTCAGGGCATGTGCCCAGGTTGTGGGCCTGATCCCCAGTGAGGGGCATGCAGGAGGCGGCCAATCAGTGTTCTCTCTCATTGATGTTTCTATCTCTCTCCCTCCCTCTCCCTTTCTTTCTCTCTCTAATATCAGTAAAGAAAAAAAATTAAAAAAAAAAAGGCAGTTGGTCTTGTGCCTGCCTTCTTGCCTCCCTCCAACAGACACTGGTTGAGCACCTCCTATGTGTCAGATACCAGGCTGGACACTATTTTTGTTGCACACGTACTTTTGGTCATAATATCTGTGAATTATCTAGAATCAGGTACCATTGGGATAACAACGTACTAGATAATTTAGACATGTCTCAGAATCCTCACTCTTTGCAGGAGTCGTGGGGACTATTGTGGGTCACACTAAAACCTCTCTAACATGTATATAATTCCTCTGTGTGAGCTAGCGTGAGAGGTCCTTGGCAGGGACAGCTTTTGAAATGTTGATTAGAAAGGATTTAGCCCAGTTAAAACAAGACCATTAATGTAGTTTTTCCAGTTTTTTTTCCTTTATTCCAATGGATTTCTTGATAAAATTTTTAAATATTCATTTCCCCCGATTGCTTCACATTTAACAAATGGAATTTCTGTCAGTCTGCTTGTCTCTCAGAGGTATGGTATTATTTCATCAGTATTGTATAAACTGCGTATACTGTGACTTCTTTTCAGTAGACTGTTCCTATATATCTTTCTGCCATATAATTTTACCTAGCTGAGGCACACTTGGAGTTTTCCAGTGCTATCAGTAGATTGCTATAAAGTTGATTACAGCCTAAATTACTTTTCATTATTGGAAATTGGAACACGAGTAACAAGCTAGCTTTTTTGCTTGTCACATGTCAATTTTAAAAATTGTTATGAATATAGTAGCAGGAATTGGCAGTAATGATAGAATCACTGAACGGTGCTTGTCCTTGTTTGATAGCTTACACCAGTGACTTTCATTTGTATCACTAGTTTTCTCATGATGAAAATGGACTATGTCTTTGGATTATCTGCTTTAAAATATTCTTAAAATTTCACAAAATAATTTTAATAAAAGTAGCTTCCATTTATTAGTTACTGTGTGCTGGGTCCTAGGATACTGAGCTATTTCATTTTTAATATGCCTTATATTATTTGATTTTTAGCTGTTGTTGTTCATCCTCACCCGAGGATATTTTTTTCATTGATTTTTAGAGAGAGTGGAAGGGAGGGTGAGAGGGAGGGAGGGAGACAGGGAGAGAGGGAGAGAGAAAGAGGGACATCGATTGGTTGCTTCCACATGCACCCCAATTAGGGCTGGGGAATCGAACGCGCAACCCAGGTATGTGCCCCCTCAACCCTTCAGTGTCCAGGCCGATGCTCTAACCATTGAGCACACTGGCCATGACTATTCTTTGATTTTTAAAGCAACCTAATGGGTTTCCAGTAGAACACTGAGTCTTACATAGGTGGAATAATTTCTCAGCGTGCCCTATATAATTAGAAATCAAGTTGGGATTAACTACAGTCTGCCTGACTCTAAAGTTTATGCTCTTTAATTATGAGCTACTGTCATCTCTAAAAAAGACAAATTCCCTTTCCATGGAGCACTATTAAGTCATCTTTTCCAGCCGTGATAAATGGTGCTTGTTTATATAAGTGAGCATGGATTTGTAAGTATGCACATATTATGTGGCTCTTAAGAACCTAGTACTTAGTACCAGGACAACATGCCATGTGAGAGGCAAAGTTTATTGCCCAACCTAATTAAATATATTTTTACTTTTTACTTGCTCTGACCTTCATCCGACATTAAAATAACCTAAATACATGGTGCACAGTCAGTATTTATTAAACTTTCCCTTTCTAACTTATAGCTCTATACATTTTTTATTTTATTATTTTCCATCCCTTTTCATTTCCCTCTTTTCTTTCCTATTACAAATTTTTGGTTATAACCCATCTAGTTGATTTTATGATTCATTAACAAGTCATGGGCAGCAATAAGAAACTGAATCACACAATTATCTTTAATTGGAGAAAGAAGGAAGTCTATGAACAAGACTAAATTAATAATTTTGCTCCTATCACCCATATAAATGTATATTACATTAATTGCTTTGCTAAGAATTACTTTAATGGGAATTTATGTTTTATAAAGTCATGTTAAAGTAATTATTAATGAAAGAAAGAAGGGTAATGATTAGGTCAGAGAGAAATGAAATAAAACCCTTTATTATAATAGGATTACATGGGTTATGGATTTAGTGTATTTTGTATCATTTAAAATTTGTGGAGTTGTTCGGAAACAGGAATTTTACATGGAAAAGAGAGCAAAGCACAACAAACAATTTTAATAAGGAGTGAATTTAATAAGAGATATTTTAAGTATTAGGAATACATATTTTAGGACAGACAATGATAAATGCTGGTGAGAATGTGGAAAAACTGGAAACCTCATATATTGCTGATGGGAATGGAAAATAGTGTGGCCACTTTGGAAACCAGTTCGGCAGTTCTTCAAAATGTTAACCGTAGAGTTGATGCAGCGTTTCCGCTCCTCGGAATACACCTGAGAGCACTGGAAATACGTGTCCAGACACATATTCACAGACACATTATTCATAAGAGACAAAAATAGGTAATAACGAAATGTTGGTTCACTGATGCATGGATAAACATAATGTGGTATATTCACTCCATCTAATGTTACTTGGCAATAAAAAGAAAGGAAGTGCTGATACACGCCGCATCGTGGATGAATCTTGAAAGCATATGTGAACTGAAAGAAGCCAGTTACAATGGACCACTTGAATGATTTCATTAATATGAACTATCCAGAATAGGCAAATTTATAGACATAGAAAGTAGAATAATGGCTGACCAGGCTGAGGGTGGGATGGGGCATAAGGACTAGCTGCTGTTGGGTGTGGAGTTTCTGCTGGGGATGAAAAAAATGTTCTAAAATTAAGTCGTGGCGATGGTTATACAACTCCGGTATTATATCAAAACCCATTGAATTGTACATTTTAAATGGTGAAATTTAGAGTATGTGAATTGTATCTCAGTAAGGCTGTTAAAACAGGAAATACATATTGTAGGATTGAGAGAAAGTATTAAATGAAGTCTATTATTTGACGATCCAAGTGATAGTCTATGTTTTGGATATAGTTTACATGCTTGCTTTTCATTTTAGACTACTTGCCCAAGGTGTCCTCATGTTCTGAAGAGTACAACCAGCATAGCAAGTTGGTTCAAGTTTGTATAAAATTTGCATCCATAGGATGTAGTCAATTAATACATAAATGGTATTTTCAGAAAAACATCAGGAACTCAGTCCAATAAAATGGCAAAAATAGCTCAAGAACAGAAGGAAAGAAACAATAACAGGATTGTTTTTACAGTGTAGGCAGTAGATTTCATGTTGCTAATTTTGGTTCAAGATTTTTATAACTGCACTTCAAAATTAATGTTTTGTTTTGTTCTCATACTTTAACTGGGGATAGGATTGCTCCTGTTTCAACAGCAGTTTAATTGCAATTTGAGGTAGTTCAGAAATAGATACCAGGATCTTTATTTAATTTCTCTTTTTGAAAAAGGTTTATTTTAAAATAAACTTTGTATTTTGGAATAATTTTAGATTTATAGAAAAAGTGTGAGATATTTCCTCATAATTCTTGCTCTTTTCCCCTAAGGTTAGCCATAGTACATTTGTCAAATCTAGGAAACCAGTCTTATCACATTAATATTAACTAAACTCCAGAATTTATTTGGATTTCACAAATTTTTCCCATCCATATTCTTTTCCCCCCATTCAATGATCAAATCTAGGTTAGCACATTACGTGTAATCATTATGACTTTATAGTCTTCTCTGACTTGTGACAATATTTTAATCTTTTCTTGTTTTGTGTGTGTGTTTCGTATAACCTTGACATTTTCAGTGATGCTGGTCAGTTAGTTTTTAGAATATTCTTCATTATAGTTTTGTCTGAAGTGTATATATATTTATTATTATTATAATTACACTTGAGCTATGAGGATTGGAGAGGAATACCACAGAGTTAATGTTCCCTTTTGCTCACCCCATAACAAGTACAAGGTATCTGACTTAGTCCTGGTGATATTGACCCTGGGCACTTGGCTAAGGTAGTGTTTCTTGGGCTTCTTCACTGGAAAGTTACTGTTTGCCCTATCTATCTGTATTCTTTGGAAGCAAGGAACATAATTGTATATGATAAAAAGAAGGCTACATTTTGATTTTTCTCTTTTGTTTAGATCCAATTTACCTTCTGAATCTGTGCAGTAGGGATCTTTTACCTTTAAATAAAACATCTTATCCTTCAAATGACAAATTATGCTTATTATACTTTTTAGTCAAGTGAATTTTGGTTTTCATAACAGACCAAATAATCCACTATAAATTAGGTAGCCTTTTTTGGTGACAGTGAAAATGTTAATGTAAGATGAAAATTCTCGTGCCAGAGGAACATCTTTTTAGGGCAACCCAATAAATGCTCTTTCATTTGTGTTTTTTCATATATCAACAATAAAGAAAAATACTTTACCATAAATGGCATTTTATGTTTATCTGGGAATACATATGGCTGCACTTTTCATGTGTTTGTCTTTCCATTTATGATTTCTTTTTATTCTTGGAAATATGAGTATTGTACATTCATTCACTTCATACACTTTGAAAGCTCTACATCAAAAATTGTATTTATTCCCCAGACACCTTTGCTTTAATTACCTCCAAGATGTCTCCTATCCAAGGCTAATTCCTCTTGATCCAGTTCCTTCCTTTCCTCTCCAAGAGCAGATTCCTTCAATAGTTCCTCTTTTTATTTAATTTTCAACCTCTCCTTTATTGTGGGTTTCTTCACCAAGCCTAGAAACAAGCTGTCTGGTTCAGCTTTCGAACAAACACGTGCAGAAGGGCATCCGCACATCTGTGTGTGCACATTCTTGCATTCTCAGGCAAAACACACAAGTTTCTGGAGGCTTAAGGGCTCATGGTCTTTGGTCTTTGTATCTGTCTTTGTCTGTGTCTCTAAGTATTTTATTCTCCTCTTATATTGTAAAAGAAGAGGTTACATTTACCTCTTTTATGTCCTCATTTTCCATCTTGAACCCAATTTAATTCCGACTTCTCCCATTATCCCTCTGCTGCCACTGTTCTATGTCACCAATCTAATTTTCGAATCAAATGGACTTTCTTCTGCTGGAGTTTGACAACCACTGACAGTGTTTACTAGATAACTATTCATTGATTGAATGTTGAAGGACCTTTGAATACTCAGTGAAATACTGGTACATATAAAAATACCCTTTACGGTATTCTGTTTTCTTTTAATTTATTTTATTTTTTAAATTCAATTAATTAATTTATTTTTGTTACAGATGTTTCCCCTTTTTCACCAACTGATTCCCCCCTCCTCCTCCCTCCCCACCCTGTCCCCAGCTTTGTTGTCCATGTCCATTGTTCATGCATACATGCATCTAAGTTCTGTGGCTTATCTCTCCCCCACCACCCCCTCTCCTGGGGATTGTCAGTCTGTACCCACTTCCACATCCCTGGGATTACTCCATTCCTCAGACTGTTATATGCATTATATTTCACAAATAAGTGAGATTATATGATACTTGTCTTTCTCTGTTTGACTTGTTTCGCTTAGGATAACACTTTCCAGGTCCCTCCATGTCATCTCAAATGATAAGAGATCTTTCTTTCTTACAGCTGCATAGTACTCCATTGTGTATATGTACCACAGTTTTTTAATCCATTTGTCTACTTATGAACATTTGGGCTGTTTCCAGATCTTAGCTATTATAAATAGTGCTGCTACAAACATGGGGGTACTTATATTTTTTCTGATTGGTGTTTCAGGCTTCTTAGGGTATATTCCTAGAAGTGGGATCACTGGGTCAAATGGCAGATCAATTTTTAACTTTTTGAAGTAACACCATAGTGTTTTCCATAGTGGCTGCACCAGTCTGCATTCCCACCAGCAGTGTACTAGAGTCCCCTTTTCTCTACACCCTCGCCAACACTTGTTGTTTGATGATTTCTTGATGGTGGCCATTCTGACAGGTGTGAGGTGATACCTCATTGTTGTTTTAATTTGCATCTCTCTGATGATTAGTGATGATGAGCATTTCTTCATATGTCTCTTAGCCATTTGTATGTCCTGTTTGGAAAGGTGTCTATTTAGTTCCTCTGCCCATTTTTTAATTGGGTTATTTGTGTTCCTTTTGTTGAGTTGTATGAATACTCTATGTATATTGGAAATTAACCCCTTATCTGATGTATCATTGGCAATTATGCTCTCCCATAGAGTGGGTTGCCTTTCCACTTTGATGGTTGTTTCTTTTGCTGTGCAGAAGCTTTTGAGTTTAATGTAGTTTCATGTGTTCATTTTCTCCTTGTTTCTGTTGCCTTAGGTGATGTATCAGTGAAAATTCTGCTGCGTATGATGTCTGAAATTTTGTTGCCTTCAGTTTCTTCTAGGATTTTTATGGATTCATGAGTCACATTTAAGTCTTTTATCCATTTTGAGTTTATTCTTGTGTATGGTGTAAGTTGATGGTCTAGTTTTATTTTTTTTGCATTAGCTGTATGTTTTCTTAATTTGTTTCCTTTGCTAGACCTGGTGACTTTGCCCCATTCCACTTTGGTTTGTTGCCTACTCATGCGTGTAAATGGGGCAGGACGGTCTTGTAGATTGTTAGACATTGTAATAGCTTTTGCAGTGTACATGTAATTACTGTGTATTTTTAGTTAGTTCTCTGCTGAGAATATTAGTAACTGTTATGGGTCTGTTTGGTCAGTCCCTAACCTTCTTTTCTGCAACCACAATATTTCTTTTTGCTCTACCCTTTGGATCCTGAAAGGCAAATTTGTATGTTCCACACAATACAAAGTGGGACCAAGAAGAGTATACCTCTTCCAGAAAAGGCTACTTGTTCTATTTCCTGAGAAAGATCATGGTCACCTGAACTCACAACATATTTAAAAACGAGGGAGTAGTCCTATTCTCTGGTCATATAGTGGCTGTAAAAAAAGAGACAGAGAGTAATCAGCCATAGTAGAGAAGTGTTTTTAAGCAATGATAAGGGAGTCTTTCCTGGTCAGCTCTTGAGAAATCTTTTTCCCAACCCCAAATAAGACCCACAAGGGTAGGCTTCTGCATCCTTATTTAGAGCCAAGGTGCTCTGTACAGTGGAGTTATGTTTATACTTGTGGGGTCCCAGTGGGTCTGTTTAGCGATTATCTCCCTTTGCTCTCTCATAATTATTTCTTCATTGAAACTTTTTTTGTTTGTTTGTTTGTTTTGTTTTTTTTTTTTTTTTTATCCTCACCCGAGGATATTTTTTCCATTTTTGGTACAGATAGAATGGGAGGGAGAGAGAGGAAGGGAGAGAGAGTGAGAAACATCGACGTGAAGGGACACATCGAGGGGCTGCCACCCGCACGACCAACCAGGGCCGGGGACAAACTGCAACCAAGGTACATGCCCTTAGCGGGAACCGAACCCGGGTCTCTCCAGACCGCAGGCCGACGCTCTAACCGCTGAGCCAAACCGGCCAGGGCTGTTTGTTTGTTTTTAATTGCAAGACGCATTGCAGAGAGCAATGGGATCGATGTTTCTCTTGGAGAGGGGGTCCAAGCTCTCAGCTCAGTATTGTCAGAATTTGTCTGGGCCCAGAAGAACACTAATAAATATTAGTAAGAGTGACGGTATCAGCAGCCATTTATTGAGCACTTGCCATGTAATTGCAAGAGTCATGCAGGCATTTTGCCAAGACTCTGTTCTGAAGGCAGGGATCATGTCTCTTATTCATTGCTGTGTCCCCATCCTTGAGAGAGCCCCTGGGACATACAAGACAGCTAAGAAGTGTTTGTTAAATGAAAGAATAGTTCTCATCTTCAGAACAATCCCAAAAAGGGCAGTTAATAAGTGTTTATTAAATGAAAGAATAGTCCTCCTCTTCAGAACTATTCTGAACAGATCTATTATTATAGGTGGAGAAACTGTAACTTACAAATAAGCAACTTGAATGAAGCCATTTAACTAGTAATTGTTAGTGTTAAATTTGAGCTCTAGTATATACAGCTTCAAAGCCAGAAGTGTTTCCTTCATACCATGGTGGTGTGTAGGTAGATGGATAAAATAATAAAAGAGTGAATGAATGAATAAATTTCTCTAGCCCTATTGTGCTTCTCTCTCTTTTTTTAAAATCATTTTTCATTTTCATTGATTTTTGAGAGAAAGAGGAAGGGAGAGGGAGAGAGAGACAGAAACATTGATGAGCGAGAACATCGATTGGCTGCCTCCTGCATGCCCCCTAATGTGGATTTGGCCCACAACCCGGGCATGTGCCCTGAGTGGGAATCGAACCAGCGACCTCTTGGTGCATGGATTGATGCTCAACCACTGAGCCACACCGGCCGGGCACCCTATTGTACTTTTTACTTAGCCATCCCTAGGCTATCTTGCTTCTGAAATATTTTTCTTTGGTTAGAGTAATATAATTGCTGTTGCCACCAGGTAGAAGGTGGTTTTGCATTTTACTTCCCTGTTCTCAAAATCCAAAGAATCTTTGAAGGTCAGAAAAAAGCCAATGGCACCAGGTTCTCAGATGCACTAATAATACTTTGGAGCCTGCTTGGGTAGCTACAGGTCTCCAAGGCTTCCCTTTCTACAAAAAGTGAGAGCTTGTCAGCAAAGGTGCTCAGGAGTATTTTGTCACCAAGAATGGGGGTGTGTGTGCATGAATAAATGGGCATCTGCCAGGTACCCCCATCATTCTTGGGGCCTTGTAAGTTCAAGTTCCAAATGTTATACTTACATAATTCTGCTGTGTGTGTGTCTGGCCTAGAAACTGCTTAACTGTTCAAACCAGGGGAGCTCACGAATCAAAACAATCCATTTTGAAAATGAGTGGCCTATTTAAATGCAAGAAGGGGGTGGAATCAGAGGGGCGGTCTATAATAGGGCAGGTCAGAGCAAAAGGCTGACTTGGGCCAGGACAGGGGAAGGGCATTTCAGGCAGAGAATAATGCAGTCATGATCACACTTGGGCAACTTCAAATGTTCCCCTTTCTTCTCTTCCCTTGGAAATCGTCTGTAAAATAGAAGAGGAAAGGTTACACAAATCATCTATAAGTTTAATAATTCATATTTGGCCTGAAAGTTTGTGTAATTAAGTTATTAGATATTTAGATGAAATGAAACGTGGAAAGAAAACTCAAGTAGCCAGCAGTACTCTGAGTGCCTTTCAGTGACGATTCCGTGAAAGACAGGCTTCTGTGTCTCAGAATCTTTTTCCAAAGAGAGTTCTAATGCTAACAAGGTATGTATAGTAGCACTACCTGTTTGTTAGAGAGTTGCCATTGTTTAGCTGGAAATGTAGGATGTTAGTTGCTAGGCAAAAATATGTGTTGTAAGCAATAATGCCTTAGCATAAATTTATGTGGGATTTTGGAAGAAATTCAGTTCAGCAGATCAATCCTTGTTTGCATCTCTAATGCACGCCTTTTGACTGTGCCTCCTGGGCTCTGAAACGTTGGTGGTGACTGCGATGGATTGTTAATTTATACAGCAGCACACAGCTGATAGACCACTGGCTGCTGGGGTTTGAGACAGTCTGAAGAAGAGCACACAGTTCTTCTTTCTCTAACCTCTTATTTAAAACAGTACACTATTTTGAGATTGCTGCTGTAGAATGTTTTGAAGATCATCGAATGTATCTTATTTTGTATGAAATCACTGGCACTTATACTTGTGTCTTTTTTCACATATAAAACTAACACTTAAGGGAAAAAAAGCATTCTCCAAAATTTTGTTTTATATCCTTTTTATGTCTATTCAACTTAACAAGTTTAAAAAACAAAATAAAGCGAGTTCTTTCATAGTTCAAGATCTCGTTAATAGTGTTTTGGTTAAAAGAGTGTTCCGCACGGTCCTGCCTGGCCTCAGCTCTTCTTAGGCCCTGCGCACCTGAGCCAGGGAGGTGGTCTCTGCCTTGCCCCTCCCCCAGAGGAAGCCCAGATGAGGCTCAGGTGGAGGCAGGGTGTGTTCTTGGCTAGGCCTCAGCCTGAGTCTGGTCCTGTGTCCAGGGGCTCAAGGGTCAGCCTTCTCAGCTGGCCTGCCCACGCCTGCCGCCAGAGTCTGCCTCCTGTCTGGGTAAAGTCTTGTTTGGGAATATGCCTGGGATCAGGGCAGGATCCTGGGTCAGAAAGGTTTTCTGCCTCCCCCCACCCGTCCCCAAGTTCCAAGTTGTCATCCTTACTGTGAGGGGGAGGAGTAGGGGGGTCTTCCTCCCCTGGTGGATTGAGGCCTTCGCTTCACATGAGGGATGGGTTGGGGTGGTGGGCAAGGGTGTCAGGCCTGTGCACCCCAGATGGGAGGAATTGAAGGTAACTACAGCAGCAACAAAAACCAAACCCCACACATTTTGTGAACAGACTGACTTGATCCCACACTAACGGCCTATCTACTGTGGTCTCGACTGTTCTACAAAAGATATCCAGCATTCAATCAAAATTATGAGATACAGAACAACGGAAAAACAACCCATTGTCACAAAAGAGATGCTGCCATGTCCATCTCTGTGGGGGCCCATGTGACCCTGGGGGTGCTCTGGCTGACACCATGTCCCTCCGTGGTGCTGGGCTCCAGCGTGGCTGTCCCGGGGCAGCCCCACCGGCAGCGTGTAGGTTCCCACTCGCACAAGTGCTCAAGGCCACCTTCCCGACTTTTCCCGGATAAAGCGGTTTTCATTTCTGCGTCGGGGATTATGGGAAGCCCAGTACTTTTTCACGTGCTGGTACCTTTTGAGTTTTCCTTTTAGTGAATATCCTGTCATTTTCCCCTTGATTTCTAGTCTTTTTCTAGGCAGGAATTCCCCCCCTACCCACACCCCGATCCTAATGATAAAGTCCCTGTTAGTGTTAGATGTTAAAGGAGAAAGGGGGAAAGACTTCTCTCAGACTGTCGCCTGGGACCAGTCCGTGGTGTCCTTCACTGAACAGAAACCCTCCCTTTAGATCTGGCCAAACCCACCAGTGTTTTGCCCTATCTCCTGTGTGTTTGGGACCTTAAGAGGTCTTCCTCACCCCAAGGCAACAAAGACAGGCTCTGTGTTACCTCTGCTGGCTTCACAGTCACTCCGTGACCCCTGACCCTCCCCTCGGGCTCTGCCCTTCCCCTTCCCTGGCACTGCTCTCATCAAAGCCACCAGGAGCATCCTGGGGCCCCCCAGGACCTGTACATTCCCTGCCCCCCTGGCCGCATTCAGCCGGGCGCTTCCTCCAGCCCGATTGGTGGTTCTCGGGCTCGGCCTGTGGTTTGCAAACTCGGGGCGACACTGACACCCCCAGAGCATAAGCCAGAAAGGGCCTCACTGCTTACTTCTTGCATGGATTGCGGTGTTGAGATAATATCAGAAAAAATGGAGTTAATGTACAGCAATATGTAGTTTGAAAATATACCTGATTTTATCTACCAGCCATTTTCTAAAAATGTCTAAGCAACGGGAGATATCAACATCATTTCCATGCTCCTTTCAAAAAAAAAAAACCACCAAAATGTGTTCTGAAGATGGAATTCCAGGGTTCTGTGTGATTCTTAAGCAACTTATGAACCTTTCTGTGCCTCAGGTTTTCCCATATAACTGGAGATTTTAATGATACCGACCTGTTAGCCTTGTTCTGAGGCTTAAATGAGAACTTTCTGATAATGTGCTAACCTGGAATGGTCTCTGGCCCAGAGTAAACATCATTTCTATTATAATATTTTGTCTTTAAAGTTCTATACTCTTTAAATAATTTTGATCGATAATTATATTTCTAGTAATCAAAATATTTGAATGTGTCTGCCTGATTTTTGGTCAAGCAGTTTCCATTCACTATATTTAATTTGGACACTTTAGCAATTTGTGGAGACGGTGTGTTGAGAAACCCCAAAGATATTGTACATGGGAATTAAAAATATATATCTATATATATCTATATCTATATCTATATATTCTATAATCATTTAGCATTATTGGATAAGAAATGTTGGATTATGCCCTGCTGGTGTGGCTCAGTGGTTAAGTGTCAACTCATGCACCAAGAGGCAGTCAGGACACATGCCCAGGTTGTGGGCCCAATCCCCAGTGGGGGGCATGCAGGAGGCGGCCAGTCCATGTTCTCTCTCATCCATGTTTCTATCTCTCTCCCTCTCCCTTCCTCTCTCTCTAAAATCAATAAAGAAAATAAGTAGAAAAAAAAACCAAAAAAACAAAAATCCAGAAATGTTGGATTACTTCAATTCATTTAATCTATTGGGACATATCTGCAGGTTAAAGTGCATTATCATTTTGGAAAATCTTGTTAAAACGCTATGCTATATTATTTTCTTGAATCTAAGCCATGTTCTTAGTGGGTGGGCACTTTAAAAGGATAAATTTACTGAAGTAGAATTATTAATCTTTCATTTTGGTAATTTATGTTTTCATATTTGTGCCCCTTGTTTAGAGGAATATTAGGAAAGTAAGCTTCGTGTTTGCAACTGTATAGAGATTATTTTTATTTTGTTTTAATAAGCCATGGAATGCAACGCTCTGAGACAGGGTATTACTTTGATTTTCTGACACATTGTCGGGAAGTGATGTATTCCAGACAAATGCATATCTCAGGTGATTTTCCCCTATCATCTATTTCTTCCTTGTCTCCTGACGCAGTGCATAGTGCATATGATATGAATTTTTCTGTATAATGCAGGGTCACCATGAGGAATTTTCATTATTATCCTACCCAGTGACACAGTGCTGTCCTCAGGCTATATTGAAATATGTAGCCCTGCTTGACCATGTACAAAATGGACTCAGACAGCTGCCTTTTTTTGAAATCTCGTGCCTACTGTTATTCCGTACCACTGGCAATGTACCTACTTCTAGAAAACCAATCCTCTTTACTTGTTGATTCTGACTGCAAGCCATGCTTGCTGGAATTGTGTCTAAAGTAACACTAGATTAGAGCTCTAGTGAGGACTTGATGTTTTCTGCTCAAGTGAAATTCAGGGGATAAGGGCAACGCAGCCCTAGAGGTTAGAGAGGTCTTGGCGAGCTTTGCTTGCGGAGCTGGAGGGCCTGAAGAAAATACCGTGGCCCATGTGCCAGACTAGCGTGTGCAGAACATGAAGTCCTGGTAGCTGGAGGCCAGGAGGTGAGAGGGAGGGCTGACATGCTTGAGGCAGTGATATAGCTGCAGACATGGTGCTGAGGGTCAGGTGCAAGGGCCAAGGTGAAGCTCCAAATGCAAAAGCTATAATCAGGAAATCACAGGTATGCACAATTAGGCGATAATGAAGTATGGCAAGAAATAGATTAAGATGTAAAGGCTTCAAGTGTAAGACTGAAAACGCCAGGGTGTTAAAACATCATTTTTGCGTGGCACTGACTGGACAGGGCGCAGGCCAGCATGAGAGCTCCTACTGCACAGTCACCCAGGCATACACATTAATTTGATTTTCTGGATGCGTCAGTGGACTTTTCATAATGCTGCCTTGTAAGGATATGCTTGTAACCAATGGTTTGCATTTACGGACAGCCTATGTTAGGGGTGCTAGGCTGAAAAAGCAATTTTGAATTCCTGCTAGAAAGTAAGCACCTGACCTTGTCCTTATTAACATTATTCTGTAACAAAATACACTCTGATCCTAGCAGTTTCTCATTCACACGCACAACAATACAGACGCTTGTCATCGCCAGCACCCTGGATTCATATTGATGTGCGAATCATCCAATTGGGTTGAATTTGTATTGAAAACACAACATGATCAGAAACTGGTGAACTTATAATTAGATCTGAAAGTGTTCTGTCAATCAGAATGAGTATTGTGTTGTTTTACCCAGCTGAGTTAAGAGGCAAATTGTGGTAAGGGAGGAAGTGTTTATTTTAGTTGATGAGTACGGCTAATCTGGTCTCTCAGTGCAGGGATGTTGTGTTGTGATAAGTGAGATAATTTGGCTCACTGGTCATGTGATGGCTGTTAAATAATTTCAAACACACCAGACTGAAGATCCTCATTGATTTCCCACTTCCTGAAAGACGAGAGAGCAAAATCTGGGTATCTTATCTTTATGAAGATACAGTCTCTTAAAGCATAATTTCTTCCTTCTGATGGGAATATGTATATATTGACTATTAAAACTGAGAGTAGCAACCATTGATTTTGGTGGGGGGTGGGGGTGGGAAGGCTTGATCCCTTTCCCATATCATACATTTCTTAATTGTTTTAAGCGTTAATATATAAATATTTAATTATTATTTTTTTCTTTAAGCATCTATTTTTCAAGACATCCCTGAAGAAGTAGTCTTATATATGAGAAATCTATCAACTTCTCATTTTTCTCATGCAACTTTCTCCATTTTCTGTCTAGGAGCCAAACATTTCATTATGATTTGCCATATTCTTCCACCAGCTGCTGTCCCTTTTGATTTCCTTTCTCAGGGTCTGGTGCTCCCATTCAGTCCCTTGCCACAGCCAAAATACTGGACTTTATGCTTGTCTCCTCCTTCTCTGCTTCTTACCATTAACTCGTTCTAGAACCTGTTCAGTGCGCTCCAGCTCCATAGCCACTACCACTAATTCAGCCCACTACCTCTCTGCCCTGGATCATTGCAGTGGCTTTCTGCATTTCCTCTGCCCCTTCTTTTCGATCCACGCTCCCTACTTGGGTCACTGTGATGTATAATTATGCCGTCTTCCTGCTTAAGACATCAATGGTCTTGCCCTTGGGATAAGCACAACTTAGCATGTTGTATAGCGGGTTTCAGGGCCTCACCTTCTAGTTCTTTAGCTTCAGACTCACCTATTACTCCCTCCTATTCTAAGCTCCAGGCACAACTTAATTTATGTTTCTTTGTTGTTGTTGTTAATCCTCACCCGAGGATATTTCTTCATTGATTTTTAGTTAGAGTGGGAGGGAGGGAGGAGGAGAGAGAGAAACATTGATGTGAGAGAGGTACATTGATGGGTTGTCTCCCGCACGACCTCCATTGCGGCTGGGGATCTAACCTGCAAGCCAGGTACGTGCCCTTGACCGGGGAATTGGACCTGAGACTCTTTAGTCCTCACGCCAATGATCTAACTACTGAGCCAAACCAGCCAGGGATTAATTTATGTTTTTATTTTTTATTTTATTTATTTTTACATTTATCTTCAGACAGAATGGGAGGAGAGAGAAGCATTAATTAATGCCTCTGTGCTGTCGGAGGCATTTATTAGAAAGACTACAAGGGTAGGAGCCACTTTAATGGCTATAGGATGGAATCATTTGAAGGATTCTTAGGTTCTTTACTTTTGACAAAAGCCAGTTTATCTGTTTTTCCAGTTGTTGCTGGTACTTTTGATGTCATATCTAAGAAATCATTGCCTAACCCAAGGTCATGGACATTTACCCCACCAGGTTAATGTGATACTTTCCACATACTGAGCCTCCATCCACATTTTGCAGGAAAAAGAAAATCTTGTAACTCATTACTTTTATCTTTAAATTGAAAATTCCTGGTTTCGGTATCCACCAGTAATTACTATTCTGTGAGAAGTGCTTGGAGAGCAGTTTGGTGAGTGTCAGTCAGAAGCATCTGAGGAATGAGCAGAGCTCAACATGTGTTAGTGGGATGGTGTTTCCCAGACAAGGATACAAGTTATAATGATATTAATGATGCTAGAAACCACCTGCTTAAACAAGCCACTAAAACAAGCAATTATGTCATTTGTGTTGACCCCGCTATTAAACAGACTCTCTGAGAAAGCTTATCTGTTTTTATTCATGGAGAAGTCATACCAGAAAACAAGATCCAAATATCTAGTGGTATCTTTGGTATTGACTGTATAAGTTAGGGTTTATTTTTTCACCCAAGCAATTAAATACTATGCCTAGTTTAAGCAAATAAATGAATTTATTTGAAGTTTGTGATGTAGGGCCCAGTATTGAAAGGTTTCAGACAGGCTGAAACCAGGCATGTGTATATAACTTTTGGGTGTAGGAATATTTTAATAATCGTTCTCTGGCAGTTTCATGACATATATGAACTCAGGTAGTTTACTCTGCCCTTGCATTACTCTACTGAATATCTGAGAGTCAGTATTTCAGGTAGCCTCCATACCTCACCTGTATACCCATGGCAAGATAGAAGAACCCATGATGAGACCTTTAGGCACCCCTTAGGAGTCTGTAGTGGGAGGGTATATCATCTTGATTTACTGGTTCACCAAGAAATCACAAAAGGAGGGAAAGTTGTTTTCTAAGATGAAGCTGGATATTGTTAGCAAAGCAAATGCCTGCCAGGCAGCTCCGAGGGAAGAACTGTTCTCTATGCTGATTCTTTTAATAAATTTAAGGGCTTAAAACCAGTCTGGCTTTGCATAATTAGTTCTGCTTTTGCTCATAGGTCCTCTTTAAAAGCAGGAATAACCACTGTAGAGCTTATCACTAAGTGAATCTATGTGTTTTAGAACTTGCTTTATAACGCTGAGAAGAGTCAATATGGTTTTTTGCTTAGCACAATACCCAGCAAATAAAGATTAGATTTTAAAACAGGCATTACTTTTGGGAAAAAAAAAATGTTTTAGGTTTGCTTACAGTTTAAATAAAGGATTCGAGGATAGAATCACAAGAAAAACTTATAAAAATGAACTGCAACCTAAAGTCTAATATTTGTAGAACAATTAGGAAATTCAGTTACAGTCTCAACAGATAATATGTTTGCTTGCAGTTGTAAACAGGAAGGAACTCTTACCTTCTGCAACAACATGGATGGACCTCGAGATTATAATGCTAAGTGAAATAAGCCAGTCAGAGAAGGACAAATATGTACCATAAGATCTCACTTTTATGTGGAATCTAGTGAACAAAATAAACTGACAAACAAAATAGAACCAGAGACATGGATACATGGTACAGACCGACAGATGTCAGAGGGGAGTGGGGAAGGGGAACTGGATGAAAGAAGGTGAAGAGAATAGCCAATGCACATATATGCATAACCCACAGACATAGACAACAGTGTGGTGAGGGCCAGATGGAGGGGAGAGTGGGGGGGTCTGGTAGGAGGGGGGCAAAGGGAGACAAAATAGGGGCTATCTGTAATAAAGTCAACAATAAAAATAAAATATAATTGAAAAAAAAAAGAAGAAGAAGAAGACCCCATAGTTCATCCAGCACAGTCACTACACATGTCTCAGATTTGGTTCATAATGTATCCAGGACCTCCTCAGAAGGTGACAGTGTGTCTCCTTTAGGCATATTTCGGAGAACACACCCCAGGTCTGACCCCTAAAAGAGAAATCCTGAAATGTGCTTGGCAGAGAGCATCTTTGAAATACGTGTATATCTTCCAGTAGACCACTTAAAGATGGGAAATGCTTTCATGGATGTACATGATCTTTTTGCTCAAAAGTCAGCTGCAAATAAAATTAATTTTGCACATCAAAAAAAAAAAAAAGCCATGGATTGTTCAAGGAGGCCAATATATTTCAAAGGGAAAGAATAATCTTTCCAACAAATGGTGTTGGGACATTTAGACATCCACATGCAAAAGAATGTATTTGGACCCTGTATACAAAAACTAACTCAGAATGGATCATCAACCTAAATGTTAACACTATAAAGCTCTTAAAAGAAAAGCTATTAGCAAAATTTCATGATCTTAGGTTAGCCAGTGATTTCTCACAGATGACACCAAAGGTACAAGCAACAAAAGGAAAAGTAGATAAAATAGACTTGATCAAAATTGAAAATTGTTGTGCTTTAAAGGACACCATCAAAGAAAGTGAATCAATGATCCACAGAATAGGAGGAAATAGTTGCAATTCACATACCTGCTAAGAATCTAGTACCCATACTATATAAAGAACTCTTAATAATTTCGCAATAAGATAACCCAATTAAAAATAGGTAAAATATTTGAATATATATTTCTCTAAAGAAGATATACAAATGTCCAGTAAGCACCTGAAAACATTATTAGTCTTCAGTGAAATATAAATCAAAACAATAATGAGATGCTGCTTCTTACCCACTAGTATGGCTAAAATCTGTAAGATAGACAATAACAAGAGTGTGAGGACATGGAAATATTAGAAACCTTAATCATTGCTGGTGGTTGCAGTCACTTTGGCAAACAGCTTGAAAGTTCCACAAAAAGTTAAGCCTCAAGTGACCATGTGACCCAGTAATTCTACTGCTAGGTATATACCCAAGAGAAGTGAAAAACGTATATCACACAAAAACCTGTACACAAATGTTACTAGTAGCAGCGTCATTCATAGTATCCAAGAAGTGGAAACAACACATGTACTCAACAATTGATGAACAGATAAACAAATGTGATATATCCATACAATGGAAGATTGTTTGATAATAAAAAGGAAGGAAGTAGTGATACATAGTGCAATACAGATGAACCTTGGAAACATGCTAAGTGAAGGAAGGCAGTGACAAAAAGCCACACATTTTATAATTACTATATGAAATGTTCTGATTTGGCAAATCCCCAGAAACAAAAAGTAGATTAGTGGTTGCCAAAGATTAGAGAGATGAGGTAGTAGGGAATGATTGATAAAGGGTACAGAGTTGGTTTTTTTTTTTTTGAGGTGACACAAATGTTCTGAAATTATGTAGTGCTGATGGTTTTGTGGGGGAGGAAGAAATTTTCCTCTATCCTTACAGGTTCTTCCAGCTGGTAGAATAATTAGATCGACATGAGACAGATTAATGAGAAAATAACCAGATTTAATTACCTATGTACCTATGTAATCAAATTTGAGAGGTTCAGAGACAAAAAGTTAAAATGAGGTATATAGGACATTCTGAGCTAAGGATGATGTAAAGCACCTTGAGGCTTCAGAGGGGAGGAAGGTCATTCACAGGATGATAAAAAGAGCAGATGTTCAGTAATTAGAAGTTTGCCCTGACCTATAGACAGGTCATAAAGAGTTATTTCTGGTAATAACTCTTATTATGGGCAAGGCCCCAAATCTAAATTCTTTAAGGGAGAGGTAAAAAAGTCTCTTGTGCCTGCAGGGTCTCGATTGCCTTCAGCTCAAAATAACTCACATGCTGAAATAGCACCTCTTGGGGAAGCCGGTTCTGAGTGCCTTCAGTTGTACAACTCCATGAATATTCTAAAATCCCCTGACTTGTTTGCTTTAAAGGGATACTTTTTATGTTTTGTGAATTATATATCAATAAAGCTGTATTTATTTATTATTATTATTTTTTTATCCTCACCCGAGGATATTTTTCCATTTTTTTGTGTACAGATAGAGTGGGAGGGAGAGAGAGGAAGGGAGAGAGAAAGAGAAACATCGATGTGAAGGGACACATCGAGTGGCTGCCACCCGCACGACCAAGCAGGGCCGGGGACAAACTGCAACTGAAGTACGTGCCCTTAGCGGGAACCGAACCCGGGTCTCTCCCGACCGTAGGCTGACGCTCTAACTGCTGAGCCAAACTGGCCAGGGCAATAAAGCTGTATTTAAACAAAACAAAGAAGACAAGGGCAGTCAGGATCTGGGCTTTGTCTACCTACTTGACTATGAGAACAGGGCATTTTTGGCCTTGATTTTCACGAGTGATGTGGTTTCCTGATACATAGGGTGATTTCGGCCATGTGCTGCCTTTGGTGCAGTGCATGGAAGTACTGGGCCTTCCTTCTCATTCTGGAGCCAAGACCAAAAGAGGGAAATACAGATGATTGTTTAGCAAAAATCTGCATGTGCTTGAAATCAGCAAGCATTTATTGAGCACCTAGTAGATGACAGCCCGTGTGATAAAACATGCAATGATAGCTGTGATGCATTTTTATTGTCCAAGAAACTTATTTGCTTTGAACCTCAGCTCCCATCTCTGCTGACAAAAAGTCAGAGGTGAGGAAGGACCTTCTCTATCCTAAATTGAAATCCAGTGGCATTTCAGCAGATATACTAAAGAGCATAAAAACAGGCATTAATTGCCATATTAAGAATAACTTATTTTTAATATGGCAATTAATGCTATAATTTTTAATGCTATAATTTTTAAAGTTCTGACAGCGACTGGCTTATTTGCTATTTAGAGTAATACAACAATAGTAAAGAGCCTTTTTTTTTTCTACTGTATTTTGTATATTTGTTAATAATAAAAATAGTCTATTTCTACATATTTAAATAATATTAAAAGTTATGGGCTTTTTAATATGTATATTTAAAATAGCTCTAAGATATGTCCATATTGGAATAAAATGGTAACATTCTCTTACATTGCACTTGGGAGTAATTAACATCATCATGCATTGTAATTTAATTCTGCCAACAGCAAAACATTGGTTGCTTCCTGTTCTCATATTCCCCTTTTTTGGTGGAAAAATGCATGCTCTATTACTAACCTAAAAAGATATAAAGAATGAGATATCAGTAGATGATTTTGACACCCATATTCATTCAGTTGTCAAGAAAAGGAGTTAAAGCAAGCGGTGTAAATGAGCTCAGTGACAAAATCGGAACAGTGAGTTAAGATAAATGTATAAAAAAATAAGTCTGGAGGGCACTGACATGTTTTTATGTCCTTAGTAACTTTAAGTTACTATTTCTGCTGATGGAATCTGGTAGTTTTAAATTTTATGGATCTGTGTTATTCAATAACTTTTCGGTAAAGGTAAAAAATTAAGTATACTTTTTAATGTGTATTCATGAAGGGCATTATATGTATGTATACATATGGTTATTAAGTATAATGGCTTATAAAATATGTAAGTATTTTTATTTGAAATACATATATGAAACCTCAGGGTAATTTCTTTACTTAGTACAATCACATGTCTGATTCTGTTGGCAAAAAGGAAAATTTAATTAGTTTTTGTGAATCTATTCTTTAGGATGACCGGATTCTGTTTTTTTTTTTTAATCTTAATAATTTGGTTGACCAAAAATAATCATGCTATACTAATGATCTGGCCTATACTAATGTAAGAAATTTGTTGCATTTTCAATTTTATAATGAGGCATAAAAATCCCTTAGAGGTCATGTGGCAATAATATAGAGGGAAGGCCTTAGTATTATTTCACCATCCATGCTATGTGATATTTTGTTATATATTTTGAGTGTTCACAACTCCTTAATTCATAGCAAATGTTATTCAATGCATACATAACAGATTCTCACTTCTAGATACCCTGTCATTTATCACATGTTTATTACATAGGCAAAAGTATCCCCAAGGGTTTTTAAAACTCTATTTTTAAAATCATGACATTAACACTTGTTAAAAGGTAAGTTTAACTAATAATAGGAGCTCCATGCTTGGTATGTAAACATTTTGAGAAGGATATAAATGTCATTCTAAGTATTTTTAATTCATGTATTATGTATTTTTTTGGATTTTAATCATAGCAGTAAGTATCACTAAATGTTTTTATAGAGAATAGTTAGGCTCAAAAGTATATTTACTATTTTTCAACATTAATACACATACATATGGGGGAAATGAAGCAGAGTCAGAAAGGGAGATGGAGGAGGAGGAGAAAGAGGAGAAGGAGGTGAGAGATTGACTTTGCTTATAAATCTGCATCTTAGAGTTTAATATATGTTTATTCAAGACGAGGCTAGAAGGTTTAATATAGCTTGAATAACATTATTATTCTTGATATAATATTTAGTATAAGCCATAAGATCTTTTTAGTCCACTCAGCTATGTTCAGCAACATTTATGTTCAGTGACACCCAATATAAAAATAAAAGAGAAGGCTGGTGAAGTCTTATTTTTGTAGTTGTTTAATCTAGAATTGGAAGATTATTGGTAGGAAAAATAAGGCACACTGTGACCTATTTCACTGTATGGTATAAAGAAAAACCTTGTTATGCCAGTATTCAATACATGTCTGTGGCACAAAATGCATGATATTTTCAGCTAAAAACATGCATATTTATTCAAATGTTTGGTGACTCAACAATACATTACTAAATTGGCATTTATACACTCAAGCTTTATTGGGTATTTAAAAGAATTGAAAACAGGATCTCAAAGAGATATTTGCACATCATGTTTATTGCAGCATTATTTACAGTAGCCAAGAGGTAGACATAACCTAAATGTCCATCAGTGGATGAATGGATAAAGGAAATGAGGTATTACAGTTGTTCCTTAGTATCCACGGAGGATTGGTTTCAGGACCCTCCAAAATCTTCTGATGTTCAAGTCCCTCATATAAAATGGTGCAGTATTTGCATATAACCTATATTTGCAAGTAGGCTATAGCAGGGTATGCTTACACATCACTTCATTTCCATAGATTCGGCCTAGTGATCAGTACGTGGAAAATTCAAGTTTCACTTCTAGAGACTTTCTGGGATTTTTTCCTGAGTATTTTTCAACTGTGGTTGGTTGAATACTTAGCTGTAGAGCCTGTGGATTTGGAGGGCAGACTACATAGATACAATGAATAGTATTCAGCTTTAAAAAGGAAGGGAATCCTTTCACATGCTAAAACACAAATGAACCTGGAGGATTGAGTGCAATAAGCCAGTCACAGAAGGACATGTACTGCATGATTCTACTTAAATGAGATTTCTAAAGTAGTCAGGCTCATAGAATAGAAAGTAGAATGTGGTGCCCAGAAACTTAAGTGGAGGAAGAAATGGGGAATCGTTCACTGGGTGTAGAGTTTCAGTTTTGCAAGATGAAAAAGTTCTAAGAGATCTGTTGCAGGACAGTATGTTATTGAATTGACTGTTGTATTTTATTACGCTTAAAAATGGTTAAGACGTTAAATTTTGTTATGTAGTTTTAAATTTTTCATTGAATTTATTAGGGTGACATTGGTTAATAAAATTATATAGGTTTCAGATGTACAATTCTATAATACATCATCTGTACATTGTATTGTGTGTTCACCACCCCAAGTCAAGGCTCCTTCCATCACCAATTATCCCCTCTTTACCCTCTCCTACCTCCCCCCAACACCTTTCCCTCTGGTAACCACCATGCTGTTGTCTGTGTCTATGAGTTTTGTATTATTATTATTATTATTTTCTGCTTAGACACTTACCCTATATCACCCAGCCCCCCCCCCCCCAACCCCTCTCCCCTCTGACAGTTACATATTTTTCATCACAGTGAACAAACAATCCTAGCCCAGCTGGTGTGGGTCAGCAGTTGAGTGTTGATCCATGCACCAAGAGATGACCGGTTTGATTCCCCGTCAGGGCACATGCCCAGGTTGTGGGCCTGATCCCCAGTGAGGGGCATGCAGGAGGCGGCCAATCGATATTCTTTCTCATCAATGTTTCTATCTCTCTCTCTCCCTCTCCCTTCCTCTGTCTAAAATCAATAAAGAAAAAAATTTTTTTTAAAAAATCCTAAAAATGCCCTGGCCGGTTTGGCTCAGCGGTTAGAGCATCCGCCTGTGGTCCGGAGAGACCCGGGTTCGGTTCCCGCTAAGGGCATGTACCTCGGTTGCAGTTTGTCCCCGGCTCTGGTTGGTCGTGCGGATGGCAGCCACTCGATGTGTCCCTTTCACATCGATGTTTCCCTCTCTCTCTCTCTCCCTCCCACTCTATCTGTGCAAAAAAATGGAAAAATGTCCTCTGGTGAGGATAAAAAAAAAAAATCCTAAAAAATATATACAGGGCATACAGAAGTGATGTGAAATGGTAGATTGTCTTTTTCCCAGAGATGAATTATATGGAAAATTTCTCCATAAATTTTTATAAAATTAGGTATTTTTCAGGTAAACAATAAAAATGATAGTTGAGTGCTCGCTTCAGCAGCACATATGCAAAAATTGGAACGATACAGAGACGATTAGCATGCCCCCTGCACAAGATGACATGCAAATTTGTGAAGCGAACCATATTTTTAAAAACAATTCAAAAGATCAATGAATCAAAAAGCTGGTTTTTTGAAAAGATAAACAAGATCGATGGACCTTTAGCCAGACTCACCAAGAAACAAAAAGAGAGGACCAAAATAAACAAAATCAGAAATGAATGAGAAGTTACAACTGACACCACAGAAATACAAAGGATCATCGAAACATACTATGAACAATTATGCGCCAACAAATAGGACAATCTAGGCTAAATGGACGAATTTCTAGAAACACACAGTCTCCCAAAACTGGACCGGGAAGAGATAGAAAACTTGAACAGACCAATAACAACAAAGGAAATTGAAGATGTAATTAAGAAACTCCCAGCGAACAAAAGCTCAGGCCCAGATGGCTTCACGGGGGAGTTTTATCGAACATTCAAAGAAGATCTAATACCCATTCTTCTCAAACTATTCCAGAAAATACAAGAATACAAGAACCTTCCAATCTCATTTTTATGAGACCAACATAATCCTAATTCCAAAACCGGATTAAGACACTGTAAAGAAAGAAAACTACAGGCCAATATCCCTGATGAGCACAGATGCCAAAATCCTTAACAAAATATTAGCAAATCGAATCCAGCAATACATAAAAAAATTATCCACCATGACCAAGTGGAATTTATCCCAGGGATGCAAGGCTGGTACAATATTTACAAATAAATAAATGTGATATACCACGTAAACAAAATGCAAGATAAAACCATATGATCATATCAATAGATGCTGAAAAAACATTCAACAAAATCCAGCACCCATTCCTGATAAAAATGCTCAGCAATGTGGGAATAGAGGGATCATATCTCAACATAATAAAAACCATATATGAAAAACCTACAGCCAACATCATACTCAATGGGCAAAAACTAAAAGCATTCCCCTTAAGATCGGGAACAAGACAGGGATGTCCACTTTCACCACTCTTATTTAACATAGGACCCAGAAATTGACCCAAGACAATATGCTCAGTTAATATTTGACAAAGGTGGCAAGAGCATACTGTGGAGTAAAGACAACCTTTTCAATAAATGGTGTTGGAAAAATTGGACAGCTACGTGCAAAAAAATGAAGCTAGACCACCAACTTACACCATACACAAGAATAAACTCAAAATGGATAAAAGACTTAAATGTGACTCATGAATCCATAAAAATCCTAGAAGAAACTAGGCAACAAAATTTCAGACATCATACACAGCAGAATTTTCACTAATACATCACCTAAGTCAATAGAAGCAAAGGAGAAAATGAACACATGGGACTACATCAAACTCAAATGCTTCTGCACAGCAAAAGAAACAACCACCAAAATGGAAAGGCAACCCACTGTATGGGAGAGTATAATTGCCAATGATATATCAGATAAGGGGTTAGTTTCCAATATATAGAGAGTGCTCATACAACTCAACAAAAGGAAGACAAAGAACCCAATTAAAAAATGGGCAGAGGAACTAAATAGACACCTCTCCAAACAGGACATACAAATGCCTAAGAGACATATGAAGAAATGCTCAACATCACTAATCATCAGAGAGGTGCAATTAAAACAACAATGAGGTATCACCTCACACCTGTCAGAATGGCCGCCATCAACAAATCATCAAACAAGTGTTGGCGAGGGTGTGGAGAAAAGGGGACTCTAGTGCACTGCTGGTGGGAATGCAGACTGGTGCAGCCACTATGGAAAACAATATGGTGTTACCTCAAAAAATTAAAAATTGATCTGCCATTTGACCCAGTGATCCCACTTCTAGGAATATACCCTAAGAAGCCTGAAACACCAATCAGAAAGAATATATGTACCCCCATGTTCATAGCAGCACTATTTACAATAGCTAAGATCTGGAAACAGCACAAATGTCCATCAGTAGACGAATGGATATAAAGCTGTGGTACATGTACACAATGGAGTACTATGCATCTGTAAGAAAGAGAGATCTCTTATCCTTTGAGATGACGTGGAGGGACCTGGAAAGTATTATTCTAAGTGAAGCAAGCCAAGCAGAGAAAGACAAATATCACATGATCTCACTTATTTCTGGAATATAATGAACTAAACAAACTGATGAACAAAATAGACCCAGAGTCATAGAAGTAGGGTACAGACTGACAATCCTCAGAAAGGGGGAGAAGGGATAAATCACAGAACTTACATGCATGTATGCATATCCGATGGACATAGACAATAAAGCTGGGTTGGGGTGGGGGGAAATGAGGAGGAGGGTGACAATGGGGGGAAAAAGTAGAAACATCATCTGTGAGAAAAATAAATTAATAAAAAAATAAAAGAATTCATATAAATCTTAAACATCTCTATATTAGATGTTGCACCATTAGATTTATATATCCATTCTGTAATATAAACAGAGCAAAAAATATATAGCTCAAGAGGAAAAAAAAATGATAGCTGAATCAAATCTGCATTATGAAAAGCTAGAACTGTAAATTTTGAGGTGGGAAATTTTTATGTTACAGAAAAATGGCCATAAAGTAAAAGTAGCCATGCAGTTGATTTCTCCAGGAAACTTTTCTGGAACTTGATCAATAAGAAATATCACTATTTTTAAAATATTGGATCTAGACAGATATGAGGAAATCCATGCTTATTCTGTCTTTGATAACACACCATCTAGTGTGGGAGATAGATACCTAAAAAAATAATGGTGATTAGAGTCAGTGCAAGGAGCTCACATAGGGCTGGAGCCCAGAGGATGGAGGGACTGACTGCCAAGGGCTGGCAAAGGAGTCTTTACAGAGGAATGGGGATTTGAAAGAGCACAGGATTTGTGAAAGAAGAGTATACCTTGAGGATGATGAGAGGTGCATGTCTGGAGTTTGAGGTATATAAGTGAGAACATTTGGAGCCAGATTATTATTATTATTATTATTATTTATCCTCACCCGAGGACATTTTTCCATTTTTTGTTCAGGTAGAGTGGGAGTGGGGGTGAGAGATGTGGCTGCCACCCGCACAACCGACCAGGGCCGGGGACAAACTGCAACCGAGGTACATGCCCTTAGCGGGAACCGAACCCGGGTCTCTCAGGACCGCAGGTCGACGCTCTAACCACTGAGCCAAACCGGCCAGGGCTGGAGCCAGATTATAATGAGGAATCCTATGTGATTTATGCTTCATTCTTAAGATGTTGAGGAGCTGTGTTAACAGTGATTATAATAGGCACCATTTATTGAGGGCAAATGATGTGCAAAGGATTAAGTTGTTTGCATATATTATCTTATTCTCATTGGATAAACAAGGAAACTAAGGTTCACAGAGGTTAAGTAATGTAGCTAAAGTCACAGAGCAAATGACTGGCAGGGCTGGATTCAGAGCTGCACAGTCGGATTCCAGAACTTCTGTTCTTAATGGAATACTTCACTGCCTTCCGTGATGGTGTTTAAGTTTGCTGTGAGATGTGTTTAAGGAAGGTATTGCAGCAATAGTGTGGAAGAAGGAAAAGTAGCATGCAGTGCAGGTGGAAAATCCTAAGTCTGAGTATAAAGCATTGGTGGGAAGTTGTTGAATCTGAAACTGTGCAGATCTGAGCTGTTATTTTACTTGTTAGCTAAGAAGCTCACTTGCTATGGTAGTGTGTGTGCATATATACACCAGCAGAAACATTTGGCCTTTGGATCATGGAACAGACATTTACTTACAGAGCATCTTAGAGCACTAATGCACTGTGGGGCGGTGCAACCTGGACTTGATATATCTGTGTGTACAGGGACAGCATCAAGAAGTAACCCCCAAATTATGGAACTCTAAGCTTATATAGGGCAGCAAGCGTATCTACCCGTACACTCCTATGCAGAGATAAATCCTGTCCAGGGAGGAGAAGGAAAGGTCTCCAGATATTTATTACCCTTAAAATGTAAGCAAATACCATTGAGGGAGATAAGCCTTTAAGTTTCTCTGAAAAAAATAAAAAATAAATAAATAAAATCACTATCTTTAACTTTAAAGAGGTGGTTACCATTCAATCATCCTTTAACCTGGCTGGTTTCCATTTTCACTGAAAAATTCCTGACTGTTCAGAAATGTGAAAACACTCATGGAGCACAGTTTCCCAAGAGGGGTATGTAAAACTTACTGAAAGTGGATGGAAATTCTACACCTTTTGTAAGATGCTGGAATTAGTCTGACGCTAGCTTAGACCATTACTACCCGTGTTGCTCGGCTCACTTCCCGTGCAGTGAGGAATGGTCGCGTTGGCCATTGGTAGCACTGTTTCTCATCCATACTCAGCAGTCACTTCCTATGACTCTTAAACCTCCTAAGCTTCCCATCTCATTGGCCAGAAATGGATCACAGCTTCATCTCTAAAGTAATTACTGACAGAGGAAATAGAATCGCCATGGCTGATGTGGATGAATCTATCTTCTCCTTAGAGCTGAAGTCAAATCTATGATCCACCTTGCATACTACCCAATGGGCAAAGGTGGAATAAGTGTGGTGGAATTTGAAAACTGCAATGCCTTTTAAAAAAAAAATTTTTTTTTCCTTATTGATTTTAGAGAGAAAGGAAGGGAGAGGGAGAGAGTGATAGAAACATTGATGAGAGAGAACATCGACTGGCTAGCTCCTGCATGCCCCCGGCCAGGGATTGGGCCCACAACCTGGGCATGTGCCTTGACTGGGAATTGAACCTGTGACCTCTTGGTGCATGGGTCAATGCTCAACCACCGAGCCACACCAGCTGGGCTGCAATGCCTTTTTAAGAAAAGGAACAATGATTTTGAATTTGTTTTTTCATTGAAATTATATAAATAGCAAATGTCTTTCTTCTGTAAACCCTTTATTTTATCACCACCACCCCCTAAATGTTAGGCTTAGTAACTTTATTCTAGGGTAACTGTTTTCAATATGTAAGAAACACCAAAGAGCAAGTTCTTCTATTATCATTTAATGAAGGTTTTATTAGGAAATTTAATTAATGTGGCACATTCAAATCACATCAGCTTGCTATTTTCTGAGAGTTTCAATACTGACAATACACTGTTGTGTCAGAGATCATGTCTGTGCTAAGAATATAGTTTTGAACCCAGATAGACATGTCTGTGTGCCCCTGGAGAGTACTCCCCACCTATGAATTCAGACATATGTAGGCAATTACAATCTTGTCTTAGTTCAGGGTGTGTAATAAATACCACAGACTAGGTAGCTTAAATAGAAAATGTTTCTGTTTTGGAGGCTGGAAGTCTGGGATCAGGTTGCCAGCATGTTCTTGGCGAAAGCTCCCCTTTTCTTGTGGATGGAGAGAGGGAGCGAGGGAGGGACGAGAGAGAAATCTTCTAATCTTTTTATAAGGACACTAATCTCATCATGGGTGCTCCACCCTATTGATTTAATCTAGACCTAATTACCCTCCAAACACCATCACATTAAGGGTTAGGGCTTTAATGAAGCCCTAACTTATATGAAGTTTGGGGTGGGGACACAGACATTCAGTCCCTTCTACCTGTTGTGTGGTAGGTGCTGTGATAGTAATGTGACCCAGGCGCTACGGGAGCTGGGTCAGGAGGGACATCTAACCAAGAATAAGAAGGTAGTGTCAGGAATTTGCAGGAAGTAATAATTAAGCTGAGGTTTGAACTTTAAGCTGAAATTAGGTAAAAAGGGGTGGAAAAGAGAGTTTCTGGAAAAACAAAGGCATGGAGAGCAGGGTGTGGTTGAGGGAAGCTGGCGTTCAGCATTTCAGTATGTTTGGGGCCTGAGGTGCTTAGGTGGGTTCCCAGCACTCGGTGATGTGGATGGAGAGGTGCACATGCCAGGTTCTGAAGGCTCTTTGTAAGTTACAGCACAGTGTTGGAACTTCCTCTCGGGGTCACTCGATGGCATTCTGAGTGAAGAAGGAATTGCCACCATGAAATCTGTGCCTTCAAGGGGTGACTCTCTGTGTGAATAGTGGGTTACGGAAGGGTAAGGTCAACAGTGTGAGTTCTTAGTGATGCAGTTAAGGAGTGAAGGAGGCTTTAGGTTGGGTGGAGGCAGCAGAGCTGTGAAGAAGTCAGGTTGAAGAGGAAGTTTAGAGGTTGGGTCAGTAGGGCCGCGTGTTGAGGTGAGTGTGGTAGTTTAGGAACAGGGAGACTGAGGATTAGTGCGCAGGTGTCTCACCTGGACCACGGCCAGTTGCTGGTGCCAGCCACTGTGATGGCTAGAAAGTGAGTGCTGCTTATGCACGTTCTTTCCTTCTGTTTTTTTTTTTAATCCTTGGTTTCAATAATTTGTTCAGATTGAGTGGGAGGTAGAGAGAGAGGAGGGGAGAGAGAGAGAGAGAGAAACATCGATGTGAAAGGGACACATCGAGTGGCTGCCACCCGCAGGACACAACCAGGGCCAGGGACAAACTGCAACCCAGGTATGCGCCCTTAGCAGGAATCAACCCCAGTCTCTCTGGACCTCAGGTCGACGCTCTAACCGCTGAGCAAAACCAGCCAGGGCTCTTATGCATGCTTTCAACACAATCATAATACCTCTAGGAAGTGAGGCTGGCAAAGTGATACATTTTGCATGATCAACTCTTTTGTCCCTAAGTTTTTCATTTTAAGCTTTATGTCAGTACTGCTAATATATTTAAACATAAAACACTTTTGTGCATATCTTTTCAATGCCTCTTGAAGACCTCCCGATTTCTGCCATTTAAAAATTATTAACTTTTGCCCTGGCTGGTTTGGCTCAGCGGTTAGAGCGTCTGCCTGTGGTCCAGAGAGACCCGGGTTCGGTTTCCGCTAATGACATGTACCTCGGTTGCAGTTTGTCCCCAGCCCTGGTTGGTCCTGTGGGTGGCAGCCACTCGATGTGTCCCTTTCACATCAATGTTTCTCTCTCTCTCTCTCTTTCTCTCTCTCCCTCCCACTCTATCTGAACAAAAAATGGACAACAATGTCCTCAGGTGAGGATTAAAAAAATAATAATAAAAATTATTAACTTTCACTTTGGCATTTAAATGTACGTGACTACACAGCTACATCAGTTTTGAATTATGTAGGTGTTTTACTTACATTTTCATGTGTCTTTGGTTTTGGCCTATTATATCATTACTTTTAAGCACTTGGGAGTGCCTTACCTTCCGTTTCTTCTGTATCTTAAGAAGATACCTTGTTTTGACTGATTAACATGTCTGTCATATAAAATGTCAGTGGGGCTGCTGGCAAAGGGAAACATTAGGTAAAGTTAAAACAACAAACATGTACTCCAGGCCTAAAAGTTTAGATA
The DNA here is from genome assembly GCF_014108415.1 of Molossus molossus. NCBI lineage: Eukaryota > Metazoa > Chordata > Mammalia > Chiroptera > Molossidae > Molossus > Molossus molossus. Next base: position 56,615,404 of record NW_023425345.1, on the reverse strand, counting down.
TGCTGGAAACTATTGCTATTCTCATTATTAATATTTGAAGAAACTGCCAGGTAATTACTACATGTGTAATTTTTGTTATTTATCAACTATATTCAGAGCACCAAAACTAAATGAAGTATTTGTTGATAAAAGGTTCTACACAGTAATTATTTTCTCATTACTGCAATAGGTAGAGCTTTCTGAAATAAAATATAATCAAGTCTCTATCAATAAATTCAAACCAATCAGACTAGTCTCATTGAAGTGTTTTTTATTGCTAATGGCAATCTTGAAATTCCTTGCCAGCGCAAAAATATTTTACTGTAGCATCAGGAAAACTATATGGAGCTAATGAAATATATGATTATTTCTTCAGTTTTTTTAGTTGAGCATAAATATTGACAGAGCTGACATACATCAGGTCTTTCATACATACATAAGCTCTTTCATGCAAAACATCTCTGGTTTAGTCATCACTCACTCACTTTTTTATGTGCTCTTAAGTTTTGCAATTATTTTTTTCATAAAGGATCTCTTTTGTTGTTCATGTTATTTATTATAAGGTTCCTGAGATTCCACTGTCTTTTATGGTCTTTAAAGTTTTTGACAAAATAAATAAGGAAAAAAGGAAAGAAACTAAACTTGCTTTCATATAAATCCTATGAATATTTGCATTTTTAGATAAACTTACTTTATATGTACAGATTGACTCAGTGTTTAAAGTTTTGAGATTCAAGCTCATACTTGATATCCTTTTTATTTATTTCTCATCCTCTGTAATGTATTATTTCAGAGCAAATGTGTATGGCCTGATTTTCTTTTCTCTTTTTATTATTTTTTTGTATGTATTTTTATTGCAAGGGTTCTTTAATCCAATTCAGTCTCATTATTCTAGTTTATACTAATTTTGACTTGTACTCATTGAGTTTTTTTTTTATACAGAATACTTGATTTTACTTTATTTTTAATTTTTTTCCATTTATCTTCAGATAGAGCAGGAGGGAGGGAGGGAGGGAGAGAGAGAGAGAGAGAGAGAGAGAGAAACATTGATGTGAGAGAAACACATTGATTGGTTGTCACCCATATGACCTCAACTGGGGCCAGGGACAAACTGCAACTGAGGTATGTGCTTTTGGCTAAAATTGAACCTGGGACTCTTTGGTCCATGGGCCGATGCTCTAGCCACGGAGCAAAACTGGCCAGGGCTGGCTGAGTCTTTTTAACTGATTATGCAGGTCATTATTTAGCTCTAAAGTTTTAATATGTTTTGTGGGTTATTATATTTGTTCTATTTGTCTTAGTCTCTTCATCAAGAATATACCTGTCTCCTTATATATAAGAATCTCAACAAAGGATTTTTTAATGAGCATACATATAGCTAATCAGACAAAAAAAAAAAAAAATCTGGCTGATAGCCTATGAAAAATGGGGCCAAAGTAATGCTGAGTGGAAACTAGAGCACATAACCACAGACCAACACTTATCAAAAGTTTGTAAGGGGCAAAGGGGGGCAAATATATGGTAACAGAATAAGACGACTTTGGTTGGTGGGCACACAATGCAATATACAGACCATGTATCATAGAATTGTACACTTGAAACCTATATCATTTAAATAACCAATTGTCACCCCAATATATTTAATTAAAAAAAAAGAATATACCTGTCATTCGTATGTAGAGAAAATCAACTATCTTTAAATTAATCAACTCTCTTTGTTGTAGTCAACTTTCATATTTTTTCTTTCCATTTTCGGAAAGCCTATCGAATTGACCCATAATTCCTCATTTGCATTTTACACTTATTACTCACCATATCTAATGTTCTTTTGAATTCCACCATAGCTTTATAAATGACCTATCCTTCTTTTATATCCCTTAGTATATTATTTGCCAAGGTAGCATTTATGCTAATTCCAGTGCTGCAGGAATAAATCACCAACACTGAAATCTGTGGCTCAATGAAACAAAAGTATATGTTTCTCACACTACATATTCAACTAAAGATGGTGTGTGCTCTGCCCCATGCAGCCACTCGGTGATCCAAGCTGACGGAGCCCCACTGCGATTACCAACAGCACCTGAGATGTGTCCCATTCTGTCATCACAGCACTGGGATTTAATTTTTCTGACTTGGCTGGAAGCAGTCACTTAGCCCACCAAACTGTATGTGCCTGGAAGGGAAGGAGAACCAGACATAAGTGAGCACTAGGAATTCCTACCAGAGTGTTTGCAAAACCAGTGGTTATTTTAAAAAATTCTTTTGAGTGTATAGAGCAGTAACTATTTAAACTTGACCTGTGTTTTTGGTGGTAAAACTTTTTTTCAGATGTATGATTGTTCTTTTCCTTTGACTCGTCAGGATCTAGAATTCAGAGCAATAGAATATTGTACTTTAATTGTAGTTAATGTATTCTAATATACTAAAATAAGGTTGATATTATATAAAATATTTGCAGATATCTCATGTTTCTCCAGATTGAATGCTAGCCAGTTTCCCCTATACCGCTTACTGGGTATTTCTTCTCATCACTGATTTGAATTGAACGATCATCTTTGAATACTGAATTCTCATTTTTTTAAAGCAACTGCTAGAAAAAAGCATTATCTTTTTTTCTGAAATTTCTTTACTATTTACATATATTTAACCTTCAAGTGAATTTTAGAATAATTATATTGATCTAAACTAAGATTGCTGTAAAAGATGTATAAAATAGATACATTTAATCAATATTCATGATTAGTAGAAAGCCTTAGTTTTATATTTTGTGGAGTCATATCCTTGGGTTCTAATCTGAACTTTGCCACTTACTAGCCATGTAACCTTGGGAAAATACTAGGCTTTGTGTCTCAATTTCCGAATCTGTAAAATGGTAAAAGCATTGTCTACCTTTTATGTACATTAGTTGAGTTAGTACTTGTAAAGTTTTTAGTAAATGCCTGATACATATTAAGTTTTGTATTAGGGTTTTTAAAAACATAAATGAAGTAAATTGAAAACATAATGCAGAAATAAAATGTGAATGGTTTTTGAGAATACTATATAGAAAGAAATGTAGTTGTTCACATATCAGAAACATAACATCATGTGTGTATATAAGCAGGGTCATTCTTCCTGGCGTGGGTTATCAAGGTGGATGACCGTCAGTGTACCTGACATGGTGTGTGAGGTCATCAGGATTAGAACAGTAAAATTCCTGTCAGGGGATCCATATATTCTTGGGAAAAGGTTACCTAATGCCCACCCTCATAGCAATGTTCTTCGTCGTAAAGCTTGCCTCTAACAGTCTGTAAGTACTTGTCATTAGCAAAAATAAACTTGTGGGTAGTGAAATTTTTTTCGGCCAAAGATAGTAGTTCATTTAAAAAATATTTGTGTGTGCAGGCAGTCATATATGTTATTATGAATGTTTTAGTTTTATGTGTGTTAGGGTATGCTAGATATTTTATGTTGTAATGCTGTTTGTAGATTTTTTAAAAAAAATTGGACTTAACATTTGAAGAATAATGAAACCTGCAAAGGAATAGCAATATCTGATCATGTTCATTATAAGTTAATATTAAAATATGGAGAAGTATGACCTGAAATGAGTATACTTAGTATTTATATGACCAACCAAAATATCACGTGAATCATCTCATTTGAAATGTTACGAATACCTTGCCTTCCCCTGAAATTGCAAGAAGTATAGGAGATAAACTATTGTTGCAATGCTAGCACAGAGCAATAAACCTTTTTTATTACAGAATCAGGGAACAATCCTCTGAGATTCTTATTTGAAGTAGAAGGGAGTGAATTTTTATTGATTTGTTATTTCATTTAAGACATCATTTTGCCCTCTTGCTCTCTTGTAGTATGAGTGTTCAATAAATAATATATATTTTTCTTGTATATTTGACACCTAAGAATTAGTTTGGTTCAAAATAAGCCAGGTGTTTCCACAACCCTCTGTCTGGCTTCTTTGTTGTTTTGCATAACAGCTGTAAGGACTGGTCGTCTTGTTTCATGGAATATGAATTCCGGTAGTGATACAGGTGGTCTGGGATCACTGGCTGAATGCCCCTTCCCGAGCGGCATGCTGTGGACATGTGCTGCTCATTTGGTCCCTGGTTGATGTGTGATGGTGGTGGCAGACCCCAGCCTATTGTGTGTGCCTGGTAACCGATCGGTTGAGTCCACCTTGGAATGATGATCAGTAGCTGAGCCTGTGAGGCTGACAGCAACCAGATGTAAAAGCAACCTTGCAAGTAAGACGCTCATTTCATGGTCTGATTCAGCAGGGAGCATAGTTGTGACACATTTTCATAATTAGGGAAACAAATGACAAGACCGGTCTTTCCAGAGAGGGTTATTTATGTATTTCATCAATGGCTCCTTTTTGTTTTAATTAGAAATACTAGCAACATCACTTTTAGATTGTTTTGGTAGGCCTAAAAAAGGAGGGCAGAGGATATGATTTTAAAATGGCACGTAGGATTTCTGAGTGCTTAATTGATCTCAGAACGAAATTAGAAAGCCTCTTTGGTGATCTTCTGAGGTTCGTTTCTCTGTGAGGCTGCTGTGTTCTGCAGCGGAGCTGCCTAGATGGGGACGAATTTAAATGGAAGCGTCACAGCTTTCCTCCTGGTAGAGTTCACAGTCCCCACTCTGCAAGCCTTTCTCCAGGGAGGAGCTTTGGTTAGGGAGAAGAGGATGTGATTTGCTTTACATTGACTGCATTAAACCTAGAGGTTAGAGTTTTGCTGTCAGCTGACATTTTGGAAATAATATGTTCGTTTTTATTCTTACTGTCTCACTTGGTCCTTCCTTACCACTCTTATTAGAACTCAGTTTATGATGATGTTCTGTACTGGGTCCCTAGCACATCCTGGCCCAAGCTGGAAGAACAGGATTGAGTACAGCAAATGTACATCTCTTCAAAGATGTATTTGTACTGCAGGGCCTCTATGGGAGCCTTATCATGGAGCATCCTTCATTTCCCTATCCAGGTAGCTAATGTTGGATTTCTGCTTCAGATTTCAAATTTAACCTGATTCTTAAAGGGCCCCTGGCATTATACCTTAAAAAAATAATAATGTATATTTCAATTCTGAAATAGCAGTTTTGCGCAAAACATGATATCTACATAACTATCTATCTATCTCGATCTATGTTTGACAATAATAGAGATGCCCTCCATTTCCCCCCTTTGCTCCCCTCCACCCAGCCACCTCCCCTCCCCTGACCTTCACCACCTTATCGTCTGTGTCTATGGGCTGTGCATATATCCATATGTGTTCTTTGATTAATATCAAACATACATTTTGAAGCTACACAGTGAATTGTAAATAATTCTTACTAGGTTTTCAATACATAAATACCCTAGGTCATGGCTTCAACATTAGAATTCTTTTTGAATTACACAAAGGACCTGCAAATAGGAGCTAAACCATAGATGGTAATGCAAAGCAGAGAGGCCAGAAGGAAAATATACATCCAGGTATTGAGGAAGAAATTCGTATCTTTGCTGTGAATATTCATTTGTATTTCATGTGTTGTTTGTGAATAATTTAAAGGCCTACACATTCTCCCAAACTGTGAAATATTGAGGTAAAAAGATCATTGAAATAGGAAATGTTAGTAATGTTTGGTCTCCAAAGCCAAATCGATAAGTATTCTAATCACAATCTGTTTTCTTTATTAATATTGGTTTACAATTTCTGTTTAGCCATTCCTGGGCTCTTGGTGTTGCCTTGAATTCCATGTTTATGTTTGATGACATTTATCGTTTGTTTATAATATAAAAGACATAGTAATGAAAAAACTTTGGGCCCTGGCCGGTTTGGCTCAGCGGTTAGAGTGTCGGCCCACCGTCCAGAGAGACCCGGGTTCAGTTTCCGCTAAGGGCACGTACCTCGGTTGCAGTTTGTCCCCGGCCCTGGTTGGGTTGTGCAGGAGGCAGCCACTCGATGTGTCCCTTTCACATCGATGTTTCTCTCTATCTCTCCCTCCCGCTCTGTCTGAGCAAAAATAGAAAAAGTCCTCAGGTGAGGATAAACAAAAAGAAAAAACTTTGGAAATTATGCACAACAAAAATTAATGAAAAACATTTGTAATGAAATGATATATGATGAGATTTCCTCAACATAATTTTGGGTGGGAAAAGAGGTGGGGTCTTGATGCACTGATATTGGCCTTGAAAAGTTTCAGGTACACAGAGGTTTATTATGTTTACTTTACTTCTTTATCCTGTGAAAATTTCTATAAGTAAAAGTGGAAAGAAAGAAAAATACCGCTAGTCCCATTTTTCAGAGACAACTATTTCCTTTGTTGCACATATGCATATTCACAAAAAATGCACTTACCACTCTCATGCACTAACACTTTTTATCTAAATAGAAGTGGAAAGTGGAATCTCTGGATCATAAGGCAGTTCCATTTTTAATTTTTGGAGGGAACTCCATACTGGTGGGAACACAGATTGGCTGCATAGTTTTAAAAGTCTTGTTTTCAGTATAACCCATGTTCCTAGGCCTGGCCATCCTTTGAATGGATGGTTATTCTTGAATCATTTTTGCAGTGCATTAGGCAAATTCAGAGTTTCGGGGATGGGTGGAGGTGAAAGAAGGTATAGGGGGGATAAATGGTGTTAGAAAAAAATAAACAAAAATAGTTTCCAGCACCCAAATTGTACCATCCCAGAAACTGTGTATTCTTTTCGTTCCTATTTATTTTAAACATTTATTCCTTATTAAAATCTGAGTGTTATTTTATCCTTCCTATATTGTAATAATAACAAAATTTGATGTAGCACTTGTGAAGCAATTCTGGGTACTGAGCTCTGGTGGCAAGACCCAAGAAAAAAGGGAAAAGTAATGCTAAGCAAACATAGTCTAGAGTCTAGACTACAAAAGCATCAGTGAGTTGCACTGTAGAATCATAGAGCAAATAGATTTGTGTATATTTTAAACAGTCACTGACTCATGTTCATTCATGGTATAGGGCAGGGACTTAGAATACTTGAATTAATAGCAGAATATTTTAAAGCCTAGCATGTATTTTATTTTTATTTTTATTCCGTATTTTAAATTTTAGATTTGTCATGAATTCTACTCTCAGGTTAGTTGCCAGCTTGGATTTTTGGATGGGACTATGAAATGATATCACTGTACAAACATAATTTGTGACTAATGGTTTTTCTCATTAATGTCTACTTTAAAAACTTGTGCTTGTTGACTATAAAAATTAAGTTACTTTTAGTTTTAACTTTTTATATCTTATCCTGTTTTATATTGACTTTTACTATAATTCCATACGTGTTTTTTTTTTTTTTTTTCTCAATATCAGAAGATATCTCAACATTTAGGAAAAGTCTTAGCATTTCCTCCAAAGATCATTTAATATTATAAGTGTTTGTCTACTTGTATTTTAATTCTCCAACTTGGGCTCTGCAAGAAATTAGTAAAATTGTCATGTGCTTTGAAGTTTTGGTTGTTGTAGTTAATCAATTTCTGTTGAAAATGTGCAGTAGTTCCTGGATCCATGTAAATAGTAGCAGTACTTTTTTGAAAAATATTACCAAACTAAAGCAAGATACTCTTTTAGCCAGCTTCTATGAGGTCAACAGACCTAGACTAGTCCCAAAGTTAAGTTGGTAGGTTGCTTCAAGTGCACAGGTACAGATTTGTTAAACTGTTCACCTACACTCTTAATACATCTTCTACTTCTTGTTAGATTTATTTTCAAGGCCTCAGAGCTACAAAGAGCCTTGAACTGAGAGTTCTCATCTCTCCAGTTCCTTTATGCCCTTCTCCACGCTCTCCACCCTCTACTTCCTGGTCTCTCCGGCTCCTGGTCCTCATTTCTCTTCTCCCTTTTCTTTTTCTTCCTGTCTTCTTTCTCCTCCCTCTGTTCCTCCTGCTTTTCCACCCTCCCCCTCCCCTTTCTACCTCCCTCGACCTCTTATTATCTATCCTCCCTGTCCCAGAATGTGCAATTCCAAAACAAGCCATTATGTTTTGGACTCAGAAATATGTAGAGTCACTCTAGTGTTGAAATCAAATGATGAAACTACAAATATTAAACATGAGATTACCAAGAGTCAACCTTCTCTTCATGTTGTACCTAACTTCTGCAGTTATAAATTTTCATTAACTTGTGTTCTAAGGAAAGAGATTCAGTAGAGGGGGAACTAGGACAAATATGTGGCATCATAAGAACCTAGACAAGGAAGCAACTTGCTTCCCTTGTTGAAGGAGGTAAGAGCTTCACAGCCCTATAACCTTGCTCAAACTGAGATATTGCTGAGTGGTGGCAGGACAGAGCCAGCCACCGTGGTCCACGGGTATCCAGAAGAGTGAGACAGAATATCAGGCCAAATCAGGATTCTAGGCTAAGTCATGCCAACAGATTTATCTAAGCAAAACTTGGAAATGGAATATAGTTCAATTTTCTGGAAGGCGGGGGTGCTTGGTAAGAGTAAAGCAGACTCAAATTCTAAGTAAGACAGTCACTGGGATACTCCTAGAGATGTCACATGGAGTAAGGGTGGGTAACGGTTAAGGTACAATCCAAGTTGCTGTTAAAAATAATTCTTCCCGCCCAGCTGGTGTGGCTCAGTGGTTGAGCATAGACCCATGCACCAAGAGGTCACCAGTTTGATTCCCGGTCAGGGCACATGCCCAGGTTGCAGGTCCAGTCCCCTGTCAGGGTGCTTACAGAAGATAACCGATTGATGTTTCTCTCACTTCGATAGTCCCCTTTCTCTCCCTCTCCCTTTCTCTCTTGCTAAAGTTAATAAAAGCATATGCATGGGTGGGTTCCTCTTTAACCTTGATGTAAGGCGAGGCTTATCTATGACTCAAAACCAAAGAACAAGAAAAGAAGAGAACCAATAATTTTGAACACACACACACACACACACACACACACACACACACAGAGTTCATGGGATAAAACAGCACAAGCAAAGCAAAAGCAATTTGATGAACTGGCAGTTAAATACTTGCAACATATGTCACAAAAGGTTTTGTATGTCCTTAATATATAAAGACATGAGACTGAGTCAAATGACCAAACACTAAAAGATATTGACTGACTATTCATACAGGAAAATATATAAAAATGGCCTTCCGACATAGGAAAAGTTCAAATTCACTCATAATTAGATACTTGTTAATAAAATAATCTTAAAGATTTAGTATTATTTTAATGAGATGCCATTTCTCAACTGTCCTGTTAGTAAAATTAAAAATTATTATGACGCTTTCCATGGTGAGGCTATAAGGAAACAGACACTCTCAACCGTTGCGGGTGGGAAAACAAGCCAGAACAATCCTTTTGAGTGTGGCTTTGACAATACTTAGCAAAAATATTTCTGCTAATACCTTGACCGGCAACTGGACCTTCAGCAATCTCCCTTATAACGACATCTGCAGCATTATGGAAACACCTATACAAGGTTATTCATTTCAACTTCAATTGGATTTTCAGAGTACTGGAGATAACCCAAATGTCCATATAGTGGAATAGTATGCATCTGTAAAAAATAAAGAAAGCAAATGCAAAAGACTGTATTATGCTACTCTTTACATAACAATAAGGAATATAAGAAATATAGTGTGTTTGCTCATTTGTCCAAAACACATATGGGAAGGCTAACCTGGAAACTGCCGAGATGGTTATCTGCAGGGGTTGAGTGAGAAGAGGACTGAAATGAGGACACTTCTCTTAGCATAGATTTTGTACAGTTCTGACTCTTATAAACAAGGTAATATTTCCCCCCAAATAAACAATTCAAATCACCCAGGATTTGGGGAGAACTCAAAATGAAATTTAAAGAGTAACAAATGAACATAACTCTGCTGCAGATGAATAACATAACCAAACTGCAGGAGGGTGGAAAGAAGAGATTTAACTAAGTAAATTTGGAAAATAGTATCTGGCTGTGTACTGTAAGATTAGAAACAAACAAAACAAATGTTATACCAATATTATACTCCAGTTAAATACATTTCTCAGAGGGGTCTGGGTTAGTAATTCTAAACGACTTCGTGTGAATATAGAACTGAACAAGTAAGTAAATATATTGTGAATAATGAGGAACAGATTTCTTACTGTCAAAAAAGTTACAAATAGAAAAGGGAGAACAGAAGGCTAGAATGAGCTCGTGGTTTTGGTTAGAATCAGAATTATTATTACGCTCTCATGGCTTTTATTTATTTGTTTAAAAAAATTTTTAAATCCCCACCCGAGGATATTTTTCTATTTATCTTCAGATAGAGTGAGTGGAAGGGAGGGAGAGAGAGGGAGAGAGAGAGAAACATCAATGTGAGAGGGACACATTGACTGGTTGCCTCCCACACAACCCCAACAAGGGCCTGTGACGAACTGCAACCGTGGTACATTCCCTCGACTGGAACTGAACCCCAGATTCACTGGTCCATAGGCCAGTGCTTTAACCACTCAGCAAAACTGGCCAGGGCATGATCTCATGGCTTTTAATATATAAATAGTTATATAGATGCAAACATAAATATAGATGTATGTGTATGCATGTGTTGGTACACATATATATATTTCTCATCTTTGTTTGCTTACAAGTGACATCCTGGTGGGAGTGAGTACCCCTAACACCCAGATCTTGGTTTCTAATACCATTCTCCATTAAAAGGCACCATGGCTTCTGGGAGAAATGGTTGATTTCAGGATTGGGAAAGGAAAAATATATGTTAAGCCTATAACATCTAATTTCAGTAATTAAATATTTAAAGAGTGATGTTTGATAAAAGGATCATCAAGAAGGTATAGCAATTGTAAATTTATATGCACCCCACCACAGAGCACCCGAACATATGAAGTAAACATTGACAGAGCTAAAGGGTGAAACAGATAGCAACACAATAATGGTGGGAGATTTCAGTACCACACTCACAAAATATTTTGTGGGATAGACCATATGTTGGGCCACAAACTAAATCTCAATAGATTTAAAAAGACTTCAGACAAAGTATCTCTGACCACAATACGATGAAGTTAGGAATCAATAATATAAGGAAAATTGACAAATACCTGGAAACACAGAAAATTCACCATATTGTGGAAATCAAACAACTCACTGTTAAACAATGAATGGATCAAAGAAGAAATCACAGGAATATTTGAAAACACTTAGAAATGGCCTGGCTGGTGTGACTTAGTGGTTGAGTGTCGACCCATGCACCAAGAGGTCGCTGGTTCAATTGCTGGTCAGGGCACATGCCCAGGTTGTGGGCCCAATCCCCAGTGGGGGGCATGCAGGAAGTGGCCAAACGATGTTCTCTCTCATCAATGTTTTTCTCTCTCCTTCTCTGTCTCTAAAATCAATAAAGAAAAATAATGTATATTAAAAAAATACTTAGAGATGAATGAAAATGCAACATACCAACTTTTAGGGGATGCAGCAAAAGTGGTGTTAAGGGGAAAATTTATAACTATAAATGCTTACATTAAAAACAAGAAATATATCTCAAATCAACAGCCTAACTTTACAACTTAAGGAATTATAAAAAAAGAACAAACTAAACCCAAAGTTAGTAGAAGAAAGAAAATAATAAAGATTAGAGCCAAGATAAATGAGAGAATAAAAAAATAACAGGTAAAAATCAATGAAACAAAAAGTTAGTTCTTTGAAAATATCAAAAAAATGGACAAACTTTTAGCTACACGGAATGAGAAAAAGAAAACTCAAATTACTGAAAGTGGGAACATTACTACTAATTCTACAAACATAAAAAGGATTGTAAGAAAATACTATGAATAATTGTAATCCACAAATTAAATAACCTAAGTGAAATTGACAAATACCTAGAAACACAAACCTCTCAAGACTAAATCATGAAGAAATAGAAAATCTGAATAGACCTGTAACTAGGAAGGAGCTTGAATAAGTAATTAAAAAATCTCCCCACAGAGAAAAACAATGAGCCTGATGCTTCATTGGAGAATTCTACCAAACATTTAAAGAAAACCTAATACTAAAAAAAAAGAAAAGAAAAACAAATACTAATTCTTCTCAAATTTTTTTAAATAATTAAAGAGGAGGGGCACTTCTTAACTAATTCAGTGAGGCCAGAATTACTCTGATACCAAAGCCAAAATAACAAAAAAAAACCAACAAAAACAAAAACAATAAAAAACTACAGGAAAGCTTGAGACCAATAATCTTTATGAACATTTATTTAAAAATTCTCACATAGCTCTCCCCCCCCCCCCACCGGCAAATAGAATTTAGCAATATATTAAGAGGTTTATATACCATGACTAAGTAGAGTTTACTCCTGGAATGCAAGCATGCTTTAATATACAAAAATCGAACAATGTAATATGCCACATCAACACAATGAAAGAAAAAACACAGAAGATCATTTCAATTGGTGCAGAAAAAGCATTTGGAAAAATTTAATACTCTTTCATGATAAAAACACTCAACAAACTAGGAATAGAAGGAAACTATGTCAGCATAATAAAAGCCATATATGAAAAATCCGTAGCAAACTTCATACTCAATGGTGATGGACTGAAAGCTTTTCCTCTAAGATCAGGAATAAAGTAAGGATGCCCACTTTCACCGCTTCTATTTAATATAGTGTTGGAAAGTATAACAGAACAATTAGGCAATAAAAAGAAACAAAAGATATACAAATTGGAAAGGAAGAAGTAAAATTATCTGTTTGCAGATGATATGATCTTATATGTATAAAACCCTAAAGATTCTACACAAAAACTGTTAGACCTAATAAATGAATTCAACAAAGTAGCAGGATACAAAGTCGACACACAAAAGACAGTTGCACTGCCCTGGCTAGTTTGGCTCAGCAGTTAGACTGTTGGCCTGCAGAGGGAAGGGTCATGGGTTTGATTTCTGCTCAGGGCCACGTACCTAGGTTGCAGGTTCGATTCCCAGCCCTGGTCAGGGTTGTGCAGGAGGCAATCAATCGATGTGTCTCTCTCACATCAATGTTTCTTTCTCTTTCTCTCCCTCCCTTCCACTCTATCTAAAAATCAATGGAAAAATATCTGCAGGTGAGGATGAATAGCAATAACAACAACACCCCCCCCCCCAAAACAAGCAAACAAACAGAAATACAGTTGTACTTATATTTATGAACAATGAATAATCTGAAGAGGAAATCACAAAACAATTATATTTGCATCAGTATCAAAAAGAATAAAATACTTAGGAATTAGCCAAGTTTGTGAAAGACTTGTACAATGAAAACGACAAATCAGTGCTGAAGGAAATTAAAGAGGACACAAATGAAAAGTCAGAGGGGAGTGGGGTGGGGGGAGTGGAGTGGATTAAAGAAGGTGAACAGAGTAGCCAAAGAACATATATATGTAGCCCATGAACACAGACAACAGAGTGGTGAAGACCGGGCAGGTGTGAGGGGGGCTGGGTGGAGGTGGCAAAGGCATAGGTAGGGGGGCATCTGTAGTAATATCAACAATCAAAAAAATTAAATAATCAGGCCAAAGGGGGAAACAAAACAAAGCAAAAACAAGCAAACAAACAAAAGACATGCCCGTGCCTTTTTGCTGGGTAGCCATGAACAAACCATTTTGAGTTAGAGATTCATAGCAATTTAGATGTCCTTTAGGCTTCTTATTTTACAGAGGAAGAACCTGAAGACCCGAAGGAAACAACTGACTTAAATCGTAACTCCTTCCTGCTATTATATTGTTAATTATTGCAGTTATTTGATGTTTAAAAAGGATTTTCTAGTAACACAGAGATGGGAAAATACCTTGAAAATTCTGACATAATATACAAAAGTGGATAATAAGTTTCAAAAACCAGTTCTTCCACTACATCTGCCTTCCTTTCCCTCATTCAGCCAGTACTCTCTGAAGGCTCCCTGTCCCAGAAAGGAGAGACAAGTGGGTAACAGCCCACTTGTAACTCAGAATCAAGGTGTCGGCTTCCACCATTTACTACCTGTGTGACCTCTGGTAGGTTATTCTACTTTCATTCGCCTCAGTAGCCTTGTCTGTAAAATGGACAGGATGAAAATCTCAAATTTACAGGTTTTGATGAGAAGGTGATGAGAGTACTTAGCACAGAGCATGGCTCATAGAGAATGTCATACGTGTAAGCTATTGTGATCTGTAGGCCATTTGAAAGGGGAGCATCAGGCTGGATAACTTTCCACTACCCACAGCAGCAATAGACTTTTTGGTCGGATTACCTTGGAAGCAGAGTTAAATCAGATAGAATTCCTTTTCCCTCCTTTGGGATCTCTATATGTTTTTAGATCCAAGAAGAACACTACGTAGTCCTCACAAACACACCAAGGAATGATCTTTATTGAAGTGCTAAAGAGTTTTTCTGTCCTATTGCTGAGCAAATTGAGTAAGAAATTAACTCTATGAAAGCCATCAAAAGAAAATATATGTAGTACCTTAAACTAATGTAGCCATTTTTGGGTTAATCTAAAATGGTAGTCTACCATGTGCACTAATGTTGCTGAAATCATTTATGTAAATAGATGCATGTTTATATTTTACTGCAGAAGGAGGCAGATATTTCTAGTGTCTCCTGTTTCTAGTTTAAGACAGTAAAATATGCTGTCCATCGGAACCAGTATTTTCTTCTAGAGGAAAAGAAACAAAGTCACCTTTTTGGGGTTGCTCTTTGTTTACTTTGTTTTGTTCTAAAATTGCATCCTGCCAGCTGCTCTACATAACTTGATTGTCAAAGTTAAAACAGTACCATTTAATGAGGAAAGTTATGGCTTCACTCTTCATGAATGGATATAAATTCACACAAAAAGTAATATCTGTTCTCCAAACAAACCTTCACCATATCCTCTATTGGGAAATTTTTCCTCTACCTTTCTGAGTCAGGGGTTGCAATATCAAATGCATTGATCAAGTTTAGGGAATAGGTAATGATTATGAATGTGTAAAGTGGTTAGTTGTAAGGCAATGGCCAGTGGAAAGGCTTGTAGCAAATGGAAAAGGCATGTTTTGCCTAATAACTATGAAAACAAACTAAAGCAAGAAAGTAAAACCGTAACATCCCTCCTGACTAGCCCACACCCCCAACACACACTCTCTGATGCTTCAATTGCTGGCTGAGGAAACTGTCATAAGCCCTGCGATATGGCTTCTTCTTTCTTCAAGACTAAGCTGAAGAGTTATCGTTCCTCTTGATCACTTCCCCATGGTCTTTTCTCATTTTAAACTGTGCCACAAAATTTTAAGCCTAACAATTTTATCAACGTTTTGCTAAAGTAGATCATTGGGATCAGGATTAGCTTGCCATTTTCAAGTCTTTTTTTTCTAGAATACATTTGAGAAAATGTTATTTCATTGTGCCCTTATAAAGAAAGTAAAGTTAATGCTTAGCATTTAGTAGGTGCTCAATGCATGTGCATTGAATGAGGGAATACCTAGACTTGCTTTGCTAAGTAATAAGAGCCATTTGTAATGAATGCATTCATCACTTGTAAACAAATTAGATGTAGCTGGCAAGCTTAGAAGCAGTTAGTGCTTGTCGAAGTACCATTTACACTATTGATTTGCTCTGAAATCCTTTTCTAAACTAGTATTAAGGAAAATTAAGTCCAATATAATTCTAATTACTGAGTACAAATTATGTATCAGTGTGGCTAGATCAATGGTGATTTGGATATTTTTTAATACTCTATTTCACCATTGTTAAAAATCTTTTTTTGTTCAATGCTTTTTATATTATTATACATAATATATTATTTTATATTGTTATAAATAATATATTATTTTATATTATTTATAAATATATAATATTTATTTTCATAAACACAAGTGTAGGATAATCCACAAAAGAATTGACTATTAAATTTTTTTGGTTGGCTGACATAGTCTTCTCTTTTTCCTTTCTCTCTTCCTTTTTACTTTCTTATTTCCACAATCCTTTGTTAAATTATGTGTTAAGATAACTTACTCCTGAATTTTAAATACGATAGTCTTAACTGTCACCTTAGTAACTCATTATCTAGAGGGGTTACTAGAGTATATGTGAATATATCTCATTTGGCTATATTTCATATTTCTCAAGATATTTGTACTCAACTTATCATGAATGTTTAAACATGGAAGAATTTATCTTTGTGTCTCATTTTTATGACTTGATATGTAATGGTTATGAGTATATTAAAGCACATTATTTAGTAGTTATTGAAAACTTTACTATAGTGATATTAAGACTCAGTATGCCCTGGCTGGTTTGCTAAGTGGTTAGAGTGTTGGCCCACTGACCAGAGAGTCCTGGGTTCGGTTTCCGCTAAGGTCACATACCTCAGTTACATGGCCCCGGTTGGGGTCATGTGGGTGGCAACCACTCGATGTGTCTCTCTGACATCGATGTTTCACTCTCTCTCTTCCTCCCTTTCTCCCTCCCTCCTGCTCTATCTGAAGATACATGCAAAAATATCCTCAGGTGAGGATAAAATAAAATAAAAAAAAAAGACTCAGTATAAAATTCTAGTCCATTTGGAAATTGATAAAATTGCATAAAACATACTTGACAACTGCCTGAATACCCTGTGCAATGCATGTTGTATATGCCAGCGTAAATGGGAACTTAAAATATTGTGTACTGTTTTCTTTATTCTGACTTCATCAGGCCAACCAAACTTCACTGCTGTGTGTGGAAACAAAAGAGAATGGTTTTCAATATGTGATGGCAACATCTCAGTAGTGAAGGTGACGAGCCTTGCAGTGCTAGGGGTACTGGGCCAAGGGATCCTGCTGTATTGGTCAGGATAACTGCAGTACTAAAATCCAGTGTCGGTGTCTTAACACAACACAGGGTTATTTCTCACTTGTATCACTGTCTGATGCGGGTCAAACCACTCTCCTGGTGCCTGTTCATCAACAGTAACTCAGGGGTTCAAACTGTTTCCCTTTCAGTTGTACAGATGGGAAAGAGTGTTAGGAACTCACATTCAAACATAGGTGTTTAACTGTCTGTTTCCTGAGGTGACACCTCACTTTTGCTATTGGTGAGAACTAAGCAATATAGTCTTAACCCTGAAGAAAACAAAATACCCTGGGTTTGTACTGGACACAAAATATTACTACTGGTCCCCAAAGGACTTCTATTCTTCCCAGACTTTTATAAATTCTACTGCATGAAGAACCTCCACAGAGTGCTAGTCTTTCTTTGATATCTCTTCAAAATATGCCATCAGTCCTTGTAGTAGAAAATTTCCAGTTTTATATGCTGACCAGACTTCTGATTCTCTATTTACCATAGAGTTTATGATATTTAATAGATAGCATTTTTGCCCTGGCCAGTTTGGCTCAGCGGTTAGAGCATCAGCCCACAGACCAATGAGTTGCAGGTTCAATTTTGGTCAAGGCCATGTACTTCGGTTGCGGTTCATCCCTAGCCCTGGTCAGGGTCGTGCGGGAGGCATCCGGTCAGTGTGTCCCTCTCACATTGATGTTTCTCTCTCTCTCCCACACACTCTGTCTGAAGATAAATAGAAAAATATCCTTGGGTAAGGATTAAAAAATAGATAGCATTTTCTATTTTGTGTTTCATGAGTGCCCAAAGGTTGAATAATAGAAAGTAAAGTGCAGATCATTGGGTTATAACATGGTAACAAGTCATGATTTATGATGATCTGAAACCAAGGAGAGCTGAGAACATCTCTGAAAG
The DNA here is from genome assembly GCF_014108415.1 of Molossus molossus. Taxonomy (NCBI): domain Eukaryota; kingdom Metazoa; phylum Chordata; class Mammalia; order Chiroptera; family Molossidae; genus Molossus; species Molossus molossus. The sequence continues at coordinate 56,597,760 of NW_023425345.1, read as the reverse complement.
AGAATGCGCTTCTATTCAGAGTGTCTGTAGTGAAGGGTCTCAGTTAAGAAAGTGGCAGAAATTAGGAGGCAATGTATAATATCTTAGAATATTCAAGTTGTAGGGATCTTTAGAGATTGTGTATTTCACCCTTTTATGTTGAAGATCTGGAAATTTAACTGAAGCTGATGTCCAGGCACAGGGAAGAGAGGCCAAGGTAGTGCTCGATCCCATACTGGGGACCAGGTTCTTGTCACAGAACAAGAAAGAATTGAAGAGTGTTACAGAAAGATTTAGCAAAGCACAGTAAGTTTATTAAAGTGATAGGATACACTTGAGAAGTGAGATGGGAAACCTTGGAGAAGGAGAAATGCTGATGGGGTTGGGTGGAAGGTTTTTATTAAACATTGGTGGGGGTGGTCCTCAGCTTCTGACGCTGGTGGGGTGACTGCTGGACCAGCTCATCTTTGTCTCTCCTCTCCAGGTAGCATTTCTTTTTGGTTCCCCCGGAACTGTCATGGCTATTGGGGAAAGGGGGTCCCAGAACCGTAGCAAATTTATTAAAAAGATGTTAATGACCCTAATTGGTCACTTTTAGGTCTGTGTGGCTGCTGAATCTGTTTGAAACTGGTTTTGTTTGACTTGATTACAGGAAATTGGGGAGGAGTGCTGGTGATGGTTGTGGTGCTGGTGGTGCTGGTGGTGGCGGTGGTGGTGCTAGTGCTGGTGGTGGTGCTGGTGGTGGTGCTGGTGCTGTTGGTGGTGGTGCTGGTGATAGTTGTGGTGCTGGTGGTGGCGGTGGTGGTGCTGCTGCTGCTGCTGCTGCTGCTGCTGCTGCTGCTGGTGGTGGTGCTTCTGCTGCTGCTGGTGGTGCTGGTGCTGGTGCTGCTGGTGCTGGGGCTGGTGCTGGTGCTGGTGATGCTGGTGCTGGTGGTCAGGGTCAGTTAAGGTCATAGCTGTGATGTTCCCAGCCATGACGGAAAAGGGGAGGGGTAGAGCTTGAGGCTTTTGTTCCTTTTCTAACTTTCCTGCCTCAAAACCATGACGAGTTACACATAAACATTTTTAGGACTTCTAGTTCAAATTCATGAAGTCCAAATTATTTCCTTTAATATGTCATTAGTCCTTCGTTCTGTTCAATATTATATATTGCTTCAATAATGTGGCCTGTCCCCTATTTCCTTCCCCTAACTCCAATAGCTTAGAGCAAGAAGCATTTATTTTCTAGTTAATGGGTCTGCTGTTCCTCAGCTAGGCTTGACTGGGGTTGGCATCGTGCTGTGGGTTAGATTTAGCTGTTTTCCGTATACTTCCCCTTTCTTTGTGGACCAGTGGCTACCCAAGGTATGCTCTTCTCATGGACAACCATAGGGAGCAGGAGGGCAAGCCAGTTAAAAACCTCTGCTTGCATTATTCCACTCTTCTTTTACTGGGCAAAGCAAGTCATTTGGGCAAGTTCTAAGTCACTGGGGAGAGGAGAAAATATTTACTGGAAACAATCCAGTCTCCTCTGTTCTCTGTCAGGCCAAGATTTCTGTATTGTTTAGGGTAAAGACTATTCTGCTGTAACAAAAAGAGTACTATGGTTCAAACAAGATTGAAGGTTTTTTTTTCACTCTTATAACAATTTACATATTTGCAGGGAATGAGTGTGGCTAGAAATCCCTTCCTCTAGGAGGAAATATGTAGAAAACAATCCTTCCACAGGAAGAAAACTAGACAAATTTTAAAAACTTTTCTTAGCTCCTCAACTTTCAGTGTATTTACGTGTATGATTACCTAGATAAAATGACTGTCTATTTGCTGTTGCAACAAGAAACAGCTATGTGTTCCAAATCTCCCTTATATGGGAGTCCACATATAAATGTGAGAATCTGATCAAATCAAAAGTTTGATTAAAATTACATGATAAGGCACTGCCTGTTTGTAAGCATACATCATAATTTTATCTACATAATGTGTGCCATATATTGTCTGGGCTGACCCGAGTTATTGGAAATTCTGTGTTTTCCCCTTCTTTGGAGCTTAGACATTCCATTTCAGAACTATTACTGCAGATTGAATTGCTGTCAGCCAGGAAACGGCAATTTCCTGTCACTTGGCCTTAAATTACTGCATTGAGTTTTCAAGCAATAAACAAATTTAGCTAAAAGATGCAAGCTTTTTTTCTATTTATCATTAGTACCTAAGACTATGTACACTTTATACTGTTCCATCTCCATTACACGTACAGTTATTGGCTCCGAATGATATTCAACCCTCCTTGTGTCCTTTAATCTTGAGCTAATCAAGTCCAAACTTCCTGCTGAAAACCCATGTATGATCTTATAATTGTGGGCTCCTGAGCCAATTTATCTGCTAGAGGCAAATAACCTACCATCTCTAGTCGACAGAAACGAAGCGGGCAGCCAAGTTGGGGGAACAGAATGCTCTCCCCTGCTGTTTTTATGTCTCCTGCAAGTCGCAGGTGGGAAAGACCGAGTTTTATAAGAACTTAGTTTGTGAAGCATGATGTCGTTTTTTAAGAAACTACTTTTTCTCGAATACTTGGTATACAAGAGACAACACTTTTGTCTTACAAAATTGGGTTGCAGTTTTCTAAAAAGTAACTCACAAAATTTGTGTTACATGACTGTTGACTTTGCCAGGTTTTCTGTGACGCCACAAAAAGGGATACATTTGTATGTGGGGCCATGTATGAGGCAACCCATAGCACCAAGGCTCGGTTTAATTCTCTGCAGCCGAGTCAGGTGGGGTGTAATGATTTCTTGCGGTTAACTTGATGGAGCCCAACTCCTTGCCTCGAGGGAATGAGCCGGGAACTCAGTTTAGGGAGTAGGGGGCAGGGCAGAGCCTTATGCATCTCTTCTCTTCCTGGTGCTAGAACAATCTCTGGGACATAGGGTGCTCTTGAAAAAAAATCACACACATACTAAAACCCAAACATTATTAAAGGAAGGAGCCTAAGGAAGAGGCCATCTTCTCATGGTGAGAATTGTGAGCTCACACTGTGGTCAAGTCAGGCATGCTCTACTGTTTCTCTCAATGGGCAGTGTGGGGACCATCTTTCCTTGTGCTGGATTATACCAGTGCATCCAAAGACATTGATCATCTCCCCCTCCCTCTCAGTAAATACCGGCAGTGCTTTCCAGTTAAAGAGACAACCAGGAAAGAGACCTCTTTCTGGCACATTGTCTAATGCCACCTATGGAGCAGTTCTAGCTCTGCAGAAAAACATTTGCTCTATTCCACAGTTGGATATTGGCTGATTGATTTATCTATTATAAATGCTTTTACAGTCTATAAGGTCTCACTTTTGTTTTATTTTATTTTTTCACATTTTTATTTTCATTGTGGACTATTTCAAATGCCAAGAAGAGCAGAGTGAATAAGCAGGAATATACAAAATTAACTTCTGTTCCATCTAACTTGGCCACATCTTAACCTTATGCTTTAAACTGTTTTAAAGACATGGAATACTGCATCATTATGAAAACTCCCTTTGTGGTTCTCCCAAACTCATCTGTGTGTCCTCACACCAGGAAAAAAAGTCCTGCTATCCTGATTTGGAATTGATTGTTTCTTACATGTTTTTATGCTTTTACTGTATTTGTATGTATTTCTGAATGGCATTTAGTATTTCTTAACTTGTTTTGAACTTCTTACAAATAATATCACACTCTATTCCTGTGTAGCTCCCTTACTTGATGCATAATTCTGTTATCAAGATTGTCTATGTGGATATGTGGGGCTTTAGGTCATTCATGTAAATGCTGTAGACCATGTCATACATATATGCCATGATTTACTTATTTACATTTTTGATACTGGATATTAAGAATCTTTCTAATTTTTTTTTTACCAATACCAAGGGTGAATATTCTCATACATATTGTTTAGTGTATGGATTTCTTCCTAGCAGTTCAGTGAATGTCTCTGAGGGGCTGCTGCCAATCACTCACTATAGTGCTTGCACTGGATCGGCACAGCAGTTCCATACCCAGCAAGCAGTTCATGAATGTTTAGCATTGTCTCATCTTTTCCAACAGTTGCTAATGGTAACAGTTACAATTTTAACCATCTGTTAGTCTTTTTTAAAAAATTGCATTTCCCCAGCTACTTTTTTTCATATGTGTATTGGCCATTCATGTTTCCCGTGGTGGGAATTGCCTGTTCATATACTTCGCTCCTTTTTCTAGTAGAGTGTATGTCTACTTAGTAGTTTTTTGTTTTGTTTTGTTTTTTTGAGGGGTGGGGGGTTAGAATTCTGTGTTTTGGATGTACACTCATACATATATGTAAACTATAAATGCATTTTCCTAATTCTCCTTGGGTTTTCTTTTCTATGTTATGTGCTTACTTTTTGTTGTATAGATAGCCGCAGTCAGTATTATCATTCTTTTTATTAGAGCCTTTATTTTTTATGCATTGTATAAGTAATCTTTTTCTATTAGCCATATATTTTTTCCCATGTGGATAACCAATTGTTCCAGACTAAGTTTTCTAAGTCAATGTTTTCCTCATTGGATTGCATATTAATAATAGTCTATATGGGTGTGTCTGTTTCTTTTTCTGAGATGTATATTCTATTCCAATTATCTGTCCTTCTCTTTGTCCATGACCTCTCTATCTTAAATGTCATTGTTTTATATAAATCTTGGTATCTTTGAAAGCATGCATTAAAAAAAATTGTCTTGGCTAGTCTTATCCCTTTATTTCTACATATGAATTTAATAATCAGCTTTTCAAGTTACATAATGAAGTTGTATATTGACATTTTGAGTAGAACTGAACTAAAATTATAGAATAATGGGAAGAAGACAGTTGACATCTTTATTATATTGAATTCTCCTACACATTATATCTATTTATATAGATACTTTTCATGTCTTTCAATTTTAAAAATTTCTGTATAAAAAATTTAATATATCTTTCTAGTTTTCTTCTAAGGAGCAGCATATTCAATCTTTCTCTTGCTAATGAAATTTGTTTTAAAATTATGTTTTCTTTCGTTGTTTTTACTGTTGTGGCTGATATAAAGGTATACATTTTGCCAGTGTATTGTAAATGATAGTCTTGTTTATTCTAAATAATTTGTTTATAAATTTTCTCAAACTCTCTCTGGTCAATAATACTATATACAAATAAATTTTTACCTTTCCTATCCTTATATTTATTGCTGTTTTTTTGCCCTACTATGGCAATAGGTTCCTATACTATACTGTTTTGTTGAAATGATAACAGGCATCTTTATGTTATTCCTGACTTGTGATTTATAACTTCATACATTAAATTATACTTTTACTCTATTTATCTGCATTTATAAATAACACTGAGTAATTACTTACATGTTTTTAAACTCCATACAAATGATACCATAGTCTATATATTCTTCTAATAGTTGACCATTAAGTGTGATATGTTTTGCGGTAGCTACTTGACTTCCTTCTGTTTCTGCTTCTGTTTGTTTGTTTGTTTGTTTTTTAGTTTTCTTTTTATATTTAAGTAATGAGTGGATATTGATGTTCATGAAACATTTTAAACATTTGCACGACAGTCATGTCACTCCAGTGCTTTTAAAATATTTTTACAGTGGTAGCGTTCTTTAGCATATGTGACAGTGGAGTGTTGGGTCTGGGCCATATTGGTAGCAGGGTTGGTGAGACCTCTGACCCAACACCCTCTTGTATTGGGCCAACTTCCTAACCCTTTCCATTTGGTCCTGGGCCCTTTTCTTGGCCCTTTAGAAATACCAATCGAGCCACAGAGTGATTAACAATTCACTATTAGAATTCAAAGGGTATACAATGGCCATTTCACTCTTGACTTATACTTAAAAATCTAAAATTAATTCTCAGTCATTTTTTAATGGTTTCTGGATCTGTGATTTGTTATTCTGCCAACAGCCTGGGTGCAGGAACTATTGATTCTTTTGTGTTCTCTTTGACTTGAATAGAGGTCACAGAGCCTGGGAGGAATATGTGAAATAAAGCAAACATTTTAATTTTCTTGATTTGTAAGCATAAAGAGTACAGAAAGCCTGAACTGGAATATAGATTTCAGGATGGTTGAACATCTCAGTGCTGAATCGGGCATTGTTTTGGTCAGTTACGTGAACTATGACACGTAAGCACCGCCATTCCACCGCAGAGCAAAGAAAGGAATGAATGACTGCTACTTACAACTCACAGATGGACCCTCCAGATTTAATGTTGAAAAAAGGGAGAAACAAATGAGTACATGCTGTATGATTCCACTTAATATGAAGTTTCAAGGACAGAGAAAACAAGTCTGTGGTGATAAAACAGAGGAGTGGTGACCTTTAGGACTATTAAGGGAGAGGGGGAATGAGGGAGTCGTCTGACATATTCTTTCTCAGAAAGAGTGTTGTTTAACTGAGTGCGTCATAGACTGTACACTTAAGATTTCTGTACTTTACCTGTACGTTAAATAAAATGAGCCAACTATGGACACACATATCAATATGGATGGCTCTCAAAAATGTTAAGAAGTTAAAGAAGTCCAAACCAAAATAATATATACTGTATGATTCCATGTATATAAAGTTTAAAAAACACTTGTAAATCTCAACTATGGTGTTAGAAGTCAGGATAGCAGTTTCCTTTGGTGAGTGGAAAGGGAGTTTGGAGTTAGATAAGAATTTGACTGGAATGCTAGCAACATTATTGAAATATTGATGGACTTTTGTGTTGTTTCAGCTTTTTTTCTTGTCATTCTGAAGGAATTTTCTTGTACAATTTTTTTGATACCAATATTTGTGTATTTTTGAAGAGTACATGTTTAGGAATATCACTGCTGGGTCATACAATAATCTGTGCATCTTCAAATATAGTAGGTAAAACTTTTTATATTTTTTGCAAAATATTTGTACCTGTTTACACTTTGACAAGCAGTTTTCTTATTGTTCTGTGTCTTTGCCAATATTTGGTATTCTTTTTTTAAATATCCACTTTTTTGGTAGATAAGAAGCTATATCTCACTATCTCATCATGGTTTACAGTAACATTTTCCTGATTATTAATGAGAGTGTTCACTTTTGCTTCCATGTATTTATTGGTTATTTGTACATACTCTTTTTTTCCCCACTTTTAATTCTTTTTTATTTCTTTAATTTTTTTTTCTTTATTGATTTTTAGAGAGGGAGAGATAGAAACATCAGTGAGAGAAAACATTGACTGGCCACCTCCTGCATGCTTCCCACTGGGGATCGGGCCCACAACCTGGGCATGTGCCCTGACCAGGAATTGAACCTGTGACCTCTTGGTGCATGGGTCGATGCTCAACCACTGAGCCACACCAACTGGGCCCCACTTGTAATTCTTAAATAATTGCAGATTCACAGGAAGTGGCAGAAATAAAAACGTATAGGGAGGTTCTCTCTACCCTTCACCTGGTTCCCCTCACTGATAACATCTTGTGTAACTAGTACAATTTCAAACCCAGGAAATTGACATTGGCACTATCCACAGAGGTCATTCATATTTCACCAGTTTTATATATGCTTATTGTGTGTGTGTGTGTATTATTTTATGCAATTTTACCACATGTATAGATTCATATTACCATGCCCACAGTCAAGATACAACATGGTTCTGTTACTACAAGGCTTCCTTGTACTCTCCCTTTAGACATACTATCCTCTCCCCCCATTCCTAACCCACAGCAACCACTAATCTGTTCTCTATCTCTACTGCTATTATTATTATTATTATTATTATTTGGAGTGCCTATTCAAATATTTTTATTTACTGCCTGTCTTTTCTTCATTTTTGGATATTTTCCTATGTAGTGATATGTATAACAAGTACCTTTTTCTACTCTCTGGGTTGCATCTATATTTTCTTATTGATGTAATCTGCTGAATAAAGGTTTTGATTTGAATATAATCATAGTTATTTTTTTCTTTATGTTAAGTGTTTTTAGGCTCTGTTTAACAAACATTTCCTTCCCCTCAGAACACACAAACATTCTCCTAGAAATTTTATTGTTTTGTTACATGTATGTAGATCTACAATCCACCTGGAATTGATTATTATTGTGCAGTAGAGGTCAAGTTTCATTTTTTTCCACATGGATGTCCAATTGACCCAGAACTCTTTATTGAAAAGACATTTTCCCCACAGGTTTGTGCTTATGCCTTTGCAATAAATCAAGTGGCCGTATGTGTTAAGAGTCTCTCTGGGCTTTCTGTGTTTTATTGGTTAACTTGTCTATCTTTGCACTAGTTATAGGCCATTTTACTTACTGGTGTTTTATAACATGTCTTAACATCTGGTAGAGCAAATAGTTGCAATTTGTTCTTCATGAGTGTCTTGTATTTTCTTGGCATTTTGCATTTTCATGTATATTGTAGAAGCGTCTTCTAAAATAATAAAAGGAAAACTGGGGATTTTGATTAGTAATGCATTGAATCTGTAAATCTGTTAGGCATGCATTGGCATTTCTGCAGAATTGAATCTTACAGTCCATGAATATGGCATAGCCTTCTATTATATATTTATTTTTATTATGTTTTATTGCTTTCTCTTAAAGTTATTACTATCTTCCATAAGATTTATTCCAAGATATTTGATAATTTTAGTGGCTGTAGAGTGTTCTTTTATAGTTTCATTTTTTGAATATTTATTTGTTATAAAGGAATGTTGTATATTGAATTTGTATCGAAGAAACTTGCTAAACTCACTAATTCTAGTAATTTTTCTCTTGACTCTTTAATATTTCATATATTTATCATAGCATTTACAAATAATAACAGTTCTTTCCAATGCTTATATTGCTAGACTGCATCTCTCTTCCTCCCTCTCGACCTCCTCCTCCTCTCTCTCTCTCTCTCTCTCTCATTTGTTTTTGTCTCACTGCATGGCTAGGACAATGTAATATTGGATGGAAGTCGTGTTAGCAGGTGTTCATGTACTATTCCTGAGCAAACAGAAAGTTTAACTTTTAACCAATAGGCATGATGTTTGCAATAGATATTCTGGGAATACACTTTACCAGGCAAAGTGTAAGCTTTATCAGATAAACCTGATTTTCCAAGAGATATTTTTTTGTCGTGAAACAATGCTTAATTTGTCAAATTATATTTCGGCACCAATATAGATGATCATTTTTCCCTTGTTTTACTTATGTGGTGAATTACACTAATTGTTTTTCAAATACTGAACCAATCTTTTATTCCTGGCATGAAGCCAACTTGGAATTGATGGGAGATTTATTTTATACATTGCTGAATTCAGTTTGTTAATGTTCCTTTAGGATTTTTACTTTGTTGTCCATCAGTGAAATTGGCGTGTACGTTTCTAGGTTTTAGCAAGCCTCTTGTGTTCACTTTACAAACTCTTTTATCTTCTTCTGTCCAAAGTGCTTCCTCTTGTGAGATTTGCTACCTTTGATAATGACATCATCATCCATATGCTCATGCACCCATAAACCACACACTCCACCCATGTCCAATCAATCACCAGTTCTGCCAACTTCCACCTTCTAAATACCACATCACTTAGTTTCGTCACCCTTTCCATCCCATCGGCTGCTTCGCCAGTTCAGGGTGCTCTTGTCCAGTCCTTTGACTGTTTTAGTGACCCATAAGGTTTCTCTGTCACAGTTGTGCTCCTTCCTATCTATTTTCCAATTTGCAGTTCAAGGAAATTTTAAACTGACTAATTCTATGACATTCCTTCCTAACATTTTTTCAGTGACTCCTCATTGAATTCCTTTGAGCTCCTCAAATTGGCCACATATTCTGTCATATCCAAGCCTTTGCCGGTGCTGTTTGCTTTGTCCGTGACATTCATATCAGCACACACTAAAAATACCTATGCGGCAGAGCTGAGGAGTTAAAGAGGGAACAAGGGTTGGTGGAGGATGGCTGGACAAGAACCAGTGTGTGGAGAGGGACAAAAGGCAGGTCAAAGAAGCTGTTTTTCAAACACTGTCTGTCTACTCCACTGTTTATTGTCTGTTTAGAGGTTCTTAAAGAGACCATGCCCTGCCTGACTCTTGTGCTCACCTCTGGGTAGCACAGTTTATGGGTTATGTGCAAAGAGAAACCCCTTCTGAAGAAAGTAACCAGGGTGATCAGGAACTGTGAAAGGTGCTAGACGTAGTAACCCTAAAGGGATACTTGAATAACTCTCAAATAAAAAGGGAAATGAAGAATGTTTTGTGTATATTGATGGCCACAAGAACATAAATAGTTACACATGTACAGAAATAGTCAGTAATGCAGACTTCATCTCCATGTTAGGAAGAACTGTCTAAAGGCCAGAACAGCCTCAGTGTGGAAAGAGCCACCTCCTGAGGCGCTGTGTGCTCGTTTAGTGTATGCAAGCTGTGGCTGGTCAGTTATGCAAAGGGCATATATATAAAGTGAGGGCAGTGGTCCCGAGACTCAGGCTACATCCCAGACTAATTATGCTCAGCGCCTGGGGATTGGAGAGAAGAATCGGTAGTTTTGAAGTTTCCCAGGTGATTGCAATCTGCAGACAAGTTTGGAAGCTGCTTCAGAGGGAGGTTTCAAGTCCTTAGTGTTTATCCTACCTCAGAGTGTCCAGAAGAGCTGAAAACTACAGACTTCCAAGTGCTACCCTGTAGCTTCTAAATCAGCAGAGTTGGGTGGACCCCAGGAATCTATGTGATTTTTTTTTTTTTTTTTAATCCTCACCTGAGGACATTTTTCCATTTTTTGTACAGAGAGAGTGGGAGGGAGAGAGAGAGAGAAACATCGATGTGAAAGGGACACATCGAGTGGCTGCCACCCGCACGACCAAGCAGGGCCGGGGACAAACTGCAACCGAAGTACGTGCCCTTAGCGGGAACCGAACCCGGGTCTCTCCAGACCGCAGGCCGACGCTCTAACCGCTGAGCCAAACCGGCCAGGGCCTATGTGATTTTTTAAAAATGTTTTTCTTTATTGATTTTTGAGAGAGAGGAAGGGAGAGGGAGAGAGAAATAGAAATATTGATGAGAGAGAAGCCCTGGCCGGTATGGCTCAGCGGTTAGAGCGTCGGCCTACAGTACGGGGGAGAGAGAGAACATCAGTTGGCCGCCTCCTGCACACCCCCCAGTGGGGATGGGTCCACAACCTGGGCATGTGCCCTGACCAGGAATCGAACCGGCAGCTTCTTGGTGCATGGGTCGACACTCAACCACTGAGCCACACTGGTCGGACAGGAATCTATATGATTAAGATAATTTTCAGGTGATTCAGTTTTCTCTCTGGGTTTGGAAACCACTGGATTATATGACCCCCTTGAGGAGAATGCCTTGTACATTCATAATTCAGCAAGGTATGTGCCAAACCCATTTATGGTATCCTGTGGACAAAATAAGTAATATGAACTGAGAAAAGTATGTCTAGAACAAAAAAAAAAAAAAAGGAAAGGTTTTGGATTCAAAGGTGTCTGAATTCTAATTCTGTTATTTACTGCTCATTTAAAAGACTTACAAAAATTTACTTATCCTCTCAGTATCATCTTAAAAGAGAGTATTAACCATTTTATAGATTGATTTTGAAGTTTAAATGAAATTATTTATGAAAAGTGTCACTGCGGAATCATGTCTCGTTTTATTGGGCTCTTTTCTAAATCCTGTGGTGCTATGAATGCTGTAATTAAGGAGTGGAACTATGGAGCATATACACACATTTGATGAGTGTGTGTGTATTCCCTGTGTTTTTAAAATATGTTTTTATTGACTTTTTTAGAGAGAGAGAGGAAGGGAGAGAGAGAGAGAAACATCAATGTGAGAGAGAAGTATCCATCAGCTGCTTCCTGTACGCCCCCTACTGGGGATGGAGCCTGCAACCTGGGCGTGTGCTCTGACTGGGAATTGAAGCGGAACCTCTCAGTCCATGGGATGCTGCTCAATCCACTGAGCCACACTGGCCAGGCCAGACTATTCCCTGTTGGTTTTTAGCCTCAGTGTGCTGTGAATCCCTACTTTTAATATTCTGTTTGGGTTCAGGTATTATCGTTGGTATTTTAAAGTTAGTAAGAGTGAAAAATAATGAAGAATAATGCCTTTCATTTGCTATTACTTTTAGGTGGAATATAACCCATGCCTAATTTTTTTTCCTAAATTGGACGTTTTAGGTAAGAATTTTGTGTTAATTGTACTGTAAATGATGGGGAAGAATTAACTGTGTGCTTATTTTATTTTACCACAGGTTTATAGGAACTGTGTAATTATTTATTAAAATGGAAAACTGTGAAGAAAGAAAAAGATAGCAGTTGGAGTTAAAATTCCTGGAGGAATATTTTGCTTTTGAGACGTCAGCATTTACAAACGATATGTTGATTTGGAAAGTCCTGGGAGTAAATTGCAATATTCACTTTTTCCATTCGCTCGATGGATTTCTTAATCATTCCTTGGAGCCGATGAAGTTCAGCGGCGGTGTGTGATGGGCAATGTGGCATGCCGGTGTTTTCCCAGTGAGTGCGTCTTGGATTAGTTTGCCGTCCTTTTGAAGAGATTCCATTCTGAAGGGTGAGAACCTAATGTGATGGATTTATCTTCAGAGATGAACAGACATGGGAAAAATCCAGTGAGCCACAAACTAGAAGATCAGAAGAAGGTAATACAAATACATTTCCTTCCACTTGGTCCTTTTTTGTATGCATAGAGGGAATTGGTAAATTGAAAATGAACGTGTTTCAGTAGATAAAATAACATACCATTTCATGGAAGTAAATCCTGCCATGTAGCCAAGTGTTGCTATGGGTCTGGATTTTATTACCAGCTGGTGGTTTTGTTCCTAAAGTCTTCTGAATTCAGCCATACAAGAGGCTGGCAAAGGATTCCACTTTGCTCTTTCTCTTGCCTTCTTTCTGGTGACCTGCTGGCCTGATTTCTTGTGAATGGTTTTCTGCGATCCAGGGTGCGGTGTGTCATGGGGCCTCTCTGGAGTCATGGAGCAAGCAAGAGCTCTCCCAGAAGAGAACACCTGCCTCCCTGGCATTAGATGCCATCATTGGCATTTGAAATTCTCCAATTTTCTTTCTGTGGGGAACTTCAATTTAAGCCCTCTCATTTTTACAGCTGGCCCGGAAAGAGAGTCATGAGGCAACTGTGAGCTCTGACTCTTCAAGTGTGATGTTGAAGGAACTAATGGAAAATATCAAGAAACGACTTTGCTAATATATTTTTTAAAATGGGTTTGGAGAGCTTCTGGGTGAGAAGCTAGGGATTGAAGACTAAGGGTTGCACTTAAGCCTCATTTTTCTACTTTTTAAGAAACTCTTAGCTGCTAAACTGAGAACCATCTAGAGTACTTACCAGAAGGGCCAGAGATGGCACCCAGGAGAGCAAGCCCACATAATGAAATGTATTATCTTTTGTGGTGCTTTCATTGACTCCATTAGTGAGGAGAGGTGTGTGGGGACCAGGTGGCTAAGGCACAAAAGCAAGGTACAACGAGATAATAGAAAGAAGATTTTTTTGATAGACCCGGATCTGAGGGGCATGATTAAGGTTTGTTTTTATATCTGTTCTGGGAAATATTTGTATTCCTAGAAGACAACTGGTTCTTTCACAGTTTTTGAGGTGAGAAGTTTGGAAGAGACCATACAGATACAATAGCTTATTAATTTGCTCTGACATTATGACCAGTGCCACTAGAATGGGGACCACAGTCATGATCCCTTTGCACCAACTCAGGCAGAAGTCGATGGGTTATTTATGTCTAGTTTGGTTCATTCATGGGGTTTACCTGTAGCATAAATAAATCTCAGAAAATACCAAGTACTGTAAAATCCAAGATGACTGAATTCAATTTTCACATCACTGTGGATATAAATTTCTACACAAATAAGAGTGTTACCAAAAATATTGGTGCTGCAAATGGTCTGCATTTTGTTTTCCTGCTGTTACTAATGGTGTTCGTCTAAAAGAGATGGCAAGATAAATGTCCATCAAAAGCATGCTCTGTAGTTTCTCCTGAGGAGCCATTTCATTGTTTTCCTCTATACACATTCTTAAAATATCCTAATTTTGGTGGTGATTTGCCTACTGTTTTGTGTGAAAGAAGTGGGAAATGGATAATAAGTAAGCAATTAATATTATGAGTTCTAATTTTGGATAGAAGAGCTGCTTTTCGGGCAGGAAAGAAGACTACCTGTGCAGGTGCTATTTTTTAATTTTCTGAATAAGAGATCTTCTCTGCAAACACAGGGATTGCAAGCTGAAGAAAGAGATGCATTGTAAAAGTCATTCTGAAAATTCCGTGTATGGAACTTTAAACAATGGTTTCTGGTGATGCTCAGTTTCCCAGGGCAGTTCACAAAGGACTGTTCAGTTCATGAGAATAGTAATAGAATTTAGACAAGCTATAGACAGCCATGATTCTGTGGGAAAATTTAGAAGACCCACTTGATATTACAGGATAAGAGGATCCCATTTCACTGTAGCCTCACCTTCTAGTCACTAGGGAGGTGTGTGTGTGGGGGGGTGAATGTTAACAATGAGCAGTTAAGATGGAAAATGGGGTTGTAATGAATTCCTGGCCACCCAGTTGGTATAGGCATTCACACTAAATAAGCCTGAAACCTAGATACTAGTCAATCAGTTGATCAATACGTACGGTGCAAGATTTGTTAAGTGTCAGCAGGAGCATCTAATCTCAGTGACAGATTTGTGAGTTTGTCTTACAGAGGACAATGAAATATAGCATCATAAATCTTTGTAGACTAAGCTCTGGGCACAGCCCTGTCACCACACAATTGCCAGTCGAGGTTATAAGATCATTCGTGTAATTACTTCAAGCATTTGTAGTCTTTCATGATGAATTAATTTAAGAGGCACAGGGTTGCACATCAGAGAAATAAAATACATTTATTCTAACTTGTGACTTAATCCAGTGGGGAAGCATCATTTTGGTATTACTGAAAAATGTGTTGGTTTTTTCCACAGTTTGACATAGGGCAGATATTAAAAAAGATGCATTGAATGGCTTCAACATAGCTTCTCTTTTGAACACTGCACACTTTCTGGTTTGGTCTACAATAGCGTACTAGCTTTGCTCTTAATTTAAAATATGTGGATGTGTACTTATGCCCTGCTTTTAAGTAGAAACTGTTAGGACACTGAGCACGTGAGTTCGGGAGTATGTGTTTGTGAATGTGTGTTCTCCTGCAGTGAGTAGGTGAATGTCAGGGAAGCGGTCATTCATGAAGTGCTTACCCCATATCAGCCATAAGCTTGCTTCTTTCCGATTCATTAAGAATGCATCTTCCTACAAAGAGAAAAGCTACCTTTACCTCTGTAAGAGATTTGGTCCTGTAAAAATAATAATAAGTTGCTTAAGAACATATATACTAAGCCCTGGCTGGGTGGCTCAGATGATTGGAGTATTGTCCCCTACACCAAAAAGGTTGTGGGTTCCATTCCCTGTTCCCTGTCAGGGCACGTACCTAGGTTGTGTGTTCAATCCCCAGTCAGGGTGTGTACAGGAGGCAACCAATTGATGTTTCTCATTGATCTCTCTCTCTCTCTCTCTTTGTTTCTCTCTCTCTCCTCTTCCTCCCTCCCTCTCCCCCTTTATCTCTCTCTAAAATCAATAAAAAGATATCGTTGAGTGAGGATT
Organism: Molossus molossus; assembly: GCF_014108415.1. Lineage (NCBI taxonomy): Eukaryota > Metazoa > Chordata > Mammalia > Chiroptera > Molossidae > Molossus > Molossus molossus. The sequence continues at coordinate 56,582,180 of NW_023425345.1, read as the reverse complement.
TAAAATATATACACACATACACACACACATACATACATACTAATAAAAGAATGTATCTTGTGTGTGTGTGTGTGTGTGTGTGTGTGTGTGTGTGTGTATAATTATTCAACATTGAAGCATTTAAATGTATATATGACTCCTTGGGCTTTTAAAAAATAATGTCTCTTACATTACAAAATTTGAACAAAGGAAAACCTACTGGAAAGCTGAAAGGTATCATATCCACAAATCCTATCTGATATGCTCTTCATTATGGATAAACAGAGGTGTGGATGTTCTAAAAGTTGAAAATACTTTTAAGAATCTCAAATCTACTTGGATTAGTGTAGGGCAAGGTGAAACTCAATTGCACTTTTGATTCCTGTGACTTTCTATCTGCAGGACTTGCTTTTAGCCCTCATGGGTTATTCTGTTCTTGGCGTTCAGCTCCTGGGCTTGTCATGGCATCTTGAGGCTCCTGAATGCCTACGAAGTACTTTATTTAAAACCTTGACCTTTGATCCTTGTTTGCTCATCGATGCCAGTGAGCAAACTAATTTTATTGCTTTGTGGGATTTTTTTCTGCAAAATCCCCTAGAACAGTGAAAGCTCAATAGGCACAAATGTCACTACTCTGTAATCAATTGCGACCTTGAACTGAAAGGCAGAGCTCAGGAGATTTTGCTGTCAGCAGGCACTCAGCCTTGGGACATTGCTTTATCACTCCACAAGTATTTTGTGTATTAAACCAGAGCATTTGTCATAGTCAGCAATTTATTAGGTACTACTCAGAGGGCAGCAGGATACACATTTTGAAATTACGGCAATGATATACAATAAATATTTGGTGACCTGTTGGGATTATTTTGTTTCTGTGTTCTCTAACCAGAGGAGGATGGACAGTATTATTGCATATACACAGAGATACTGACTTTTATGGAAACGTCCATGATTGATGTCGTCTCTATTTTTTTACTTCCTAAAATTATGTCTTTTGCAATGTTAGTTGGCATTCTTGTCACACTGCCAGACACAAAGCTGAAGGTGAATTCCAACATACCACGTCTGTCTTTCTAAGAGATGGCAATTATTTCTGAAATGACACACTCCGGGTACAGTAAAGGAGAGTGTTTGCAATGTGGAAAGTCATATAAAATGAGAGAAATGATTATATTAATTAATAGGAAAGAGGATGCTGATATGGAGAGAGCCTGTTATTTTAAGGGCAGCCCTGTGATATGGTAGACTTAAAATCGAGTTTAAGCAGCTTAAAGCATCATCTTTAAGTGACAGTGAGTTCGTCATCAATATCTATCCACACAGACTAGTTTTGTTGTTATTTTTTTTCAGTTGACATCAAAAGAAGTGTGGTGCAGGTACATATTTATATATACCTGTGTTCAGCTACTCTAACAATTTTTTTTTTAGTGAGTGAAAATAATTTATCAATTTAAAGGTGGTGCAATCCTTATTTTAGTGTTTTTTTATTTTTTTTTAATGTGAATTCCTTTAAGTTAGATTACACTTTTTGCATTTTCTTGCAGTGCTGGTAAAATAGTATCATCTAAGAATCAAGAAGTGCATTGGGATGATTCTGCCAGGTATTGAGGACTATGAAATTGTTTATGCTGGAAAATGATTAAAAATTTGTCTTCTTAAGAGCAAATGTGAAGATAAATCATGGAAATAGAGAAGTCAAGATAGATTCAGCCCTTTCATTCTCTGATCTTCTTGAAGGATGGACTCAATAATTGGTGCTTTATTTTTATATCTGCTTGACCCCTTTTGTGTTCGTATGTATGAGGTATGTTAAAAGGACCATGAGGGAGGATGAGGTTTCTGAAGCAAAACCACATCATTTATTAATCATCTGATTCTGAAGTATGACTGCTAATATGAATGAATTGTCTGGGGTTTCAACAAAATTGGTTAGTCATTCAGTACTGATTATCCAAACTTCTAATTTCTGAAATACATTGGGCAGCCATTCTGCAATATTATTATTATTTTAAATGTTTTGTTGTTTTTTAGAGAGAGAGAGTGATAGAAACATCGATGTGAGAGAGATACATCAATTAGCTGCCTCCTGCACGCCCCCACTGGGGATGGAGCCTGCAACCCAGGCATGTGCCCTGACCAGGAATTGAACCAGGACCTCTCAGTCCATGGGACAGCGCTCAATCCACTGAGCCACACCAGCCGGGCTGCAATATTACTATACAAAGCTGAAATACATGTCCAAACACAAATATGCATGTCAATTTCAGAAAGAAAGTAGTTCTGGAATTGCAATGTACTGTGATGCCAATTACGAGGGCCCCTGATTTCTCCCTCTCTCCTGTCGTTTTCATAAAAGAATACTACAAACAGCCATCTCCTGGCCACTTAACCTGGAGTTCTCTAAGGGTAAATTAGATTAGGTGAGCTCTTTTTCTGCTCAGAAGTGATTCTAGAAACTGCTCTTTCAGATCTGAATTTTAATAGGTGGGTCTCAAACAGACATCTGAAAGTTTGTATGGCCATTTGTCTTTCTGCTCCTGGCAGTGTATATTTTCAATGTCAGCAGACTGGGGTAACAGAAGGAACTGGACATAGATAAAAGCGATTACACTTACCATGTTGCATGCTTCCACTCCTTTGTTCTAAATTAGACCAGGCTCTTTCTCCCGACTGGTGGATGTAAGATGTCAACAGATACAATAACCACATAATTTTCATATTGATAAAGAGGCAGACCCAAGATACATGATAGTTCAGCTATGTGATATATATTTTGAACGACAGAAGACAGGATGTGTAAATTATTATTAATGGTGTTACTTTTCAATAATTATGGTGTCATTGATAAAACAATGATTACCAACACAAAAGGTTTGGTAAGTTTTAAGTCCTGTTTCTTCTTTAATACCTTCCTCTGTCTTGGTATCCACATATGTGTTCATCTGGCTTTTATCATTTCATAAATGAATGACAGACTAATTTGTTTCTTCTAAAATATTGAACAGACTGACCCACCTCAGAGGGAAGGGAGATGGGAGCGGCAGGAAGAGATGAACCTAAGCATTTATATGCATATGTGCATGGCCAATGGGCACCGCAGAGCCAGGAGGGCCTTGGGAGCAGGGGTCCCTGGGAGCAGGAGGAGGGAGTCAGCTGGGGGTGGAAAGGAGGGACATCTGTAGTACTTTAAAAATAAAGATAAATTTAAATATAAAAAAGTATTTCTTCTGTACCATTTCTGTACAAAAATTTGGTTTAAAAAATGAAGAATGGTAGCCTAATTTTACAGTCTTGTGTTTTTAAAGAATTGGAGGGTCGAATAGTTAAGAGAAATATTTATGTAAACTATTAGCAATCATCATTAGAGTCTTAAAATTCTGCGTGCAACAACGTGGGAGGAATCACCAGAAGTCCAGGTGCTTCTTGCCTCGGGTCATCATGCCACAGCATGGGCCCAGCAGCTTGGCTGGTTCTGCCAGATCCTGTTTGTCTGAGCAGTTCACTGTGTCTGACAAGTCTGGAGGCAAATGTAGTTGCTCAGTGCTTCCTTTTAAATTTAAAAACCAAGTCTTTGACATTTGACACATACCAATCAAGTTATTAAGCCAAGGAATCTGCCATATGTGAATCAAACCATGCTAATCCTTATATAATGGGTTGGTTTCTCTCTGCGAACCAATTAACAACTCCAGATGGGAACTATGTATATATAACTGTATGTGCACAAAGCAGAAAACTTGGAATATTCCAAGGCACTGATTTGCTCTGACCTTTCTTTTTTTTTTTTTTTTTTTTTTTATCCTCACCCGAGGACATTTATTTTTTATACAGAGTGGGAGGGAGAGAGATGAAGAGAGAGAGAGGGAAACATCGATGTGAAAGGGACACATCGAGTGGCTGCCACCCGCACGACCAACCAGGGCCGGGGACAAACTGCAACCGAGGTACATGCCCTTAGCGGGAACCAAACCCGGGTCTCTCCGAACCGCAGGCGGATGCTCTAACCGCTGAGCCAAACCGGCCAGGGCTGCTCTGACCTTTCTATGCGTATACAGCATTAGGTTTTTACATATTTATGTCTAGTATGCATGTTTATGTGTATATATGTATCTTTTTAAAGCAAATCCTATACTTTGTGACTTGTATTGAATGGCAATCATATTATTGTCAGTTTCTTTTTACAACTGTGTTTCTAAAGGGGCTAAGACTTTTCTCCCTTTGACCATATGAATACATGCACTTCAACATAGCACCATCATTTTAGACATTGGTTCAGCCGCGCCCTGCTACCTCTCTTGAGGTTTCAAGTGCGTATAACCAGCTGGACTGAGATTCCCCAAAGCTTACCCTGAGGCAAGTGGGTAGAGCCTGTGAACACACACAAAGGTACCATTAGAGTGCTTGTTGTCAACACCAGGAAAACAGACTTCTGCTCATTTCGAAGGGCCAACGATTTTAGACTAATCACAAAATCAGAACATGAATTGGCCCTAGAATGGAGTGCGGAGCCAGGAACAAGATGTATAAGCAGAGAAAGAGTCAGAGCCGTGTTGGAAGTGGGCTGACGTGCCTCATCTGTTTCTGTGGACAGTGGGCAACCTGCTGGTGAGCAGACCATGCGATCTAACAGCATTAGGACGGGGTGGGCAGAATGCTTTGCCTCTTCCTTACATAGAGACTGACTGAATGTCTCCAAGACTGATGATATTCAATAAATACGCGATGCCTGGGGTTAAGAATTACATGAAACCCAGCAGATTTAATGATATTTTATGAAAACAGTGAATGTAAGAAATTTTGTCAATTTTTTTATGCAAATTTAGAAAATTTGAATGCGAAATAAGCAGAAAAGCATTGGCAGCTTTGATCTTCAAAGTGTGTTGTGAGAAGCAGCAGCATTCTTCTTATCTGGGAGCCTATATGCCATGCGGAGGCTCAGGCCCCACCCTAAAGCTGCTGAATCAGAATGTGCATTTTAACAGGATGGGTGGCTCTCGCACAGCACCCTTTGAGAAACACTGCCCTAGAGATGGCCTGAGAGCTCCTCAGTGGGAGTCAGCTCAGTTACTCACTGTCGTGATAAAATGCCCTCTATTTTTTATCTTCAGGTTTCTGTCTCCCCTTTCTGACTCCCCTCCATGTATCTCCTGGAATCATCAACCAAATAAGCTACTTGTACTTGAATCATTGTTTCAGGGTCTGCTCTGGAGAAACCTAAACTAAGACATTCTGTATCTATTATTCTGGAATCCACATGTGTATTTGCTTCAACCAGCTGGTATTGCATTCTATGTTAGCCCAGATCTTTGGAATGAACATTTTCAAGAATTCTTCTGTCTTTTCCATTCATGCCTATTTTATTCTTGGGTGTCCTGAGTGCATATCCAGACAGACGATGATACCAACACTGATACAGCATGGCTGACCCTGACTTATAAACACTCACGACAGGTGACTCACTCAGGACAGCTGCTGCCACCACCCATTCTCACCCCTCTGCTGATGGCCTCTGCAGCTGAGATTGTCCCTGCAGTTGCTGAAGGAGCTGTCCACACCTCTTTCCTTCACCCCATTCACTGAATATGAACAACACACAGTGATGACACTGCTGGTGTTTGGGATTTGGGGCGGGTTTTTATGTGACATCCTCCTATTCACTCTTTTCCTCTAGGGTTCCCTGCTGAGGAGTTATATATATATACACACAAAAATGGCTAAATAGGATCAAAGGACTAGCATTATAAAAAGAATATGCACGCGAATGCTCCCAAACTCTCCTAGAAATAGGTCTGCTCTGAGGAGCTGTGGTGCCTTAGGTCCAGAAGCCAAATATTAATTCTCTTGTTCCTCGAAGTGGAATCACTTCTCCACTGAGCAGACTTGAAAATACCAATCAAGTGAGTTGTGTGGATGAAGATGGACAGAGAAAGCCTGCCCAAAGAGGAGGACCCTGTTAGGGGAGCTTATCACAAATGAGCAATGCAGTGGAGAAAAAGGGCAATGCCCATACCTTTAGCAGGATGAAACTGCCCAGTAATAAAACATGGCGCACGATGTCACTCATGACCTGGGGGGATATGGTAAAAAGTAATGTAGTATATAGTCAATAGCAAAGAATCTAGAATAAGACTGCCCGAGTTTGACTCTTGGCTCTGGGACTGTTTCAAATTACTCAGCTTGTCCTTTCCTACGTTTCTTACTTGTATTTCATAAGATGGAAGTATTGAAAACAATGATATAAAGCATTTGGAACAAGGCCTTGTGCCTAGAAAACATGCAATAACTGAGATCATTACAGGGGGTGAACTAAAGAGTTGGATGTGATCTCTCGCCTGTGGGCAGGGGCCAGAATGTGAGCTGAAGGGCAGAAGAGTCACTGGCCTCTCATCACCTGACTTTCTGTGAGGGCCCCGAAGTGCTGGTGCTGAATGACTTCCAGGATAGCACCAACAAAACACACACACACACACACACACACACACACACTCTCACAGGAAAACAGGGAAGTAGAACCAATCAACTGATCCTAGATTATCAACCCACGCCCCAGAATGGGGCCTGTCTGAGGGTTCATACTGGACTTGGTGTTAGTAGTTCACCTGAGATCAAGGCTTGGCTTGCCTTTCTCCTATTGTCACAGGATAGTTGGTGATCAGGATACTTTATCTTAAAATATGCATGCAAAGTCAACCACAGGTGACTAACTCAAACTTAGAGCCAGTTAGAAGAGAAGTCTGTGAATTCAAAGACCTTATTTCCCTTAGGATAACAAATTTGATAAGCCAAAATATTTTTTGGCCATGGCATGATGACAAGTACAAAGTTATCCTTAATTCATGGCAAATTTTAAATAAAAATTTACTTTCTAAATCCTAACTGTTAGTATGAATTATGTTTCTGTTTTCAAGAGGAGAAAAAGAACATTGTACATGGGGAAGATTCTAACTGCATTAACCGAAGCATACCTTTTCTCTATTATTTTTCATAGTGAGGTTGGAATGTAAAAATTGTATATAACAAAGATGTGTGATAAGATAAACATACATAGTGAAATATTAATTGTAGCATCTAGTGGTAGGTATTTGTGTTGACTATAAAATTCAACATTTCTGTGCGCTTGAAAATATGTATAGAACAACATGAGGGAATATATTAAAAAGAAGTGATGCTTACTTTCCAGGTATTTGCAGTCTAGTAGCACATCTGTAGATTATCTGACTTCCCTGAGCTTGAGCCTTGTCCTCAATGTAACTTTAAGGATTTTTGAAGAATTAAGGGAGACTGAATCAGGATTGCTAATACTAGTCTTTTAGCTTCACAAAATAGTTTTTTAAGTAGGCTTGGGATTCTAAGCAGCCTTTCTTACATGATATATATGGGAAATACACACACAATTTTCAATAACTATCCTAAAAATAAATTTTAGCACTTCATTCCATATGTATTCAGTTTTCCTTGACGTAAAAATAAATTTCATGTTTTCAATTATTTGTGTGTTTTATAGAAGAGCATGATGATTGTGCTCCAATTTGAATATGGAGATGTCAGTGCCAAGCATTTATGCAATAAAAATAATTACCTTTTTTATCATTTTTGGAATAATTTTTCATGATCACTTTTTTTTTTATAATAAACTATCTTTTATAAACACTTCATGGCACATATTACACTGGACATAGTAATGGTTGAAATTTATTTGAAATGTGTGGTGTTATATTGCCTGTTTAGAACAATTTTTGATGAGCATTTTTGCATAATGATAAAGTAGTTCCTTAGGGCCCAAAGGAGTACTTCTTGGGTAGGAATATTCTATAGTATATTCGGAAGGCTCTCCCTAATGCTTGCTTTCTTGCAGTTAGCTAACCAAGCTTTCTGAGTTATTGTTTCAGAGGCAGAGAGGGAGGCTAGTAAATTCAGGCTAGTAATGGGATCTTAATGTTCTATATATTGTATTATAGCATGATATTTTCTAGCATAAGATAGAAATGATCAATTTAAGAATTGAACCAAGATTCAAATGATACACGAATTTGGCTGAATTCACTGTGTGTTTGTGTATTTATGGAGAGTCTACTAGTGCTGTGTGGTGGAAAACAGGAATAACATTTTACTGTGTTAACTACATTACTAATGAGTTTATCCATTTATATTCATCAACTCCCTCTTGCATAACAAAGTAGGTTAAATTCCTAAATCATATTTGAGTATCAACCTATAGTTGACGAAGCACTTTTTTCCTTGCATTTCTGTCCACCCTCAAAGAAGGTGAAGCTGTAGATTAGATAGTCTTTATAAGTCTAGTCACAGGCTTGCCCAAGATTAGAGAGCTCACTGGGTAGCATGTTTTTAAGTTGCTTAGTAGTCTCTGGTTTTAATATTACATTTTTATCTACCTATGTTTAGCATGTTTTCTCTGTGCATGAACATTACATATCAAATTATTTCTTTAAAAAATCTAAATGTTTAATGCCTTGTTAGGAAGCTGTTTGAAGGATATGAGTCTACAGAAGCCTTTCTATTTTTCCATTGAATTTTTGTGCTACATGAGTCTGAGCGTGATATGCCTCCTTGAGCAAATGTTTTTCACGAGCCGTTTCCAAAATGATTTTGAATGGTGTGAGAAAGGAGAGTCCAGATTTAGGAAACTGCTGTGTTTTGTTGGCATTCAACCTGGTTTGGTCACATTAGATGTGTCACATTTGGGAACGTAGATTCCAGGTTCTGTATCTATCTTATTTGAGGTAACCGATTTCATTAAGTCATATTAGGAAATTCATTGAATTGCTAGGGAAATACATTGTAAGGAACACAGGCCACACTTTAGTTTGATGGGCGACACAGAGAAAATTGTCAGACCACACAGGTAGGGCCACACTCCACCTCGGCTCAGTTTTGCAGTCATCAGCCACCAGCTGAAGCGTAAAGCTTGGCTGCCTGGTCTCCTGGTTGTGCCAGTGACACGTGTGAGTACACGCAGGTATGTGAGCCGCTGGGCTCTCCCATAGTGAGGCAGGATGTCCTATTGGACCATGTTCACATTCAGCCTTTGCTCACCCTTGTGGATGTGAATGAGAGGTGGGCTCGTCCTAGAGGTACAGTTGCTCACCATTTCAAGGCGTAACCACATCATGTTTAAGGGAATGTTAAAAATATAAAATGGATATGTGTCCATTTGGGAACCTAATTTACAGTACGTCTGATTTGTCTGAAGCAAAATGAAGATGAGAATAATGTTCTATGTAAATGGTCCTTTTGATGTTCTGCTGTGATAAATATTTTTAAATGATGCTACACTTACAAGCATCACATTTTTCTAATGTTCATGCTTTCACACATGCTAATAGCTATAGGGAACTAATCAAAATGTGCATATTTAGTTCTGAGGCAAGGCTGGCTCTTCTTGAGAGTGTGACGGAAGCCACATGAATTCTGCTTGCTTTTCACATTTTGCTGCTGGTAGTTAATTTTATACTTTATGTTTTTCATTAAAATTAGGAACTCTTACTGGCTGCTTGATTAAGCAACACTGTTAAGTACAACGTAGCAGTTTTACCTCATGCTATCTCAGTAAGAAGGGTCTGTCTTATAACAGTTCTTGGTATTGGCAAATCATAATGTTAGCAAATAACCAGTAACACCTTGTATGTATATGTTATTCTCTAACACGGGCAAAAGATTTAGAGTTAAAATTTAAAAACAATGTGAACTTTATAATGTCTTAATCTACTTCTGCATAAAATGTTTTTATATAATTATAACTGAGGCAGTGATTTCCACGTTGCTTTGAGGGAAATGTGCAAAATAGTATTAAATAAAAATGTAAATGTGTCATAGTATTCCATAGCACTTGGCATTTTACAAATATCTTTCATCTCCTTTCCCAGTGGTTCCCCTTATCCACAGGAGATGTCCAAGATTCCCAGTGGATGCCTGGAACTGTGGATAATACTGAACGCTCTATATAATGTTTCTTTCTATACAGAAATACCTATGATAGAGTTTAATTTATAAGTTAGGCACAGTAAGAGATTAACAACAAAGGGATGATTCACATCCTGGGCAGGGTGATTCAAGATTTCATTATGTTACACAGAAGGGCTCACTGTATAAAACTTATGAATTGTTTCTGGAATTTTCCATTTAGATTTTTCAGACCACGAGTAACTGACACTGTGGAAAGTGAAACCACGGATAAGGGGGAACTCCTATTGTATTTAATTAGTGGTCCAGGTAAATACATGACACGAAGAGTATTCCTGGGTACATGGGTGATTTATTTAAATGCACAGTGCGTCCTGGTTATCACCCACCTTCCTAGAACGCTTCCACACCTTTCAGTGCATTGGGAGGACAAGCTGAACTCCTGAGCAGATCTGTGGGGCCCTGCATAATCGAATTCTGATTCCCCTTGGACCTCGTCTCCTGCCACTCTTCCTCCCCCTCATTCTGTTCCAGCCATAATGGTGATCCATTTTTAAGTTCTTTGAAGAAACCAAGGGCTTTCTCCTGCCAGGTCCTTTGCCATGAGTGATCTTTTCTTCCCCTTGAGTACTCATTGCTCTCCTTTTCGCATGGATGGCTTCTCATCATTCAGGTATTTGGTATTAATGTGATTTCCTCCAGAAAGTGCCTATCCATTCCATCATTACATTCTGTTCTAGCACCCTGTTGGCGTCCTTCTTAACAATCATTTCAATTTGACCTGTGAGCCAGGTGTTAGCTTGCTTGCTTCTAATCTTCGTCTGCTAGGCCAGGGAAGCTGCCTGACTTGGTCCTCACTTAGTTGGAAACCTTGCATGTAATACAAACTTAGGAACTGTTACTGTGGAACAAGGAAGAACAATCGATGTGAGCCCATTAACAACCATTGATGCAGCAAAGGTTTAATGAGCACTTACCAAATTGCAGTGTAATTTTTGATAAAAAGCTAAAGGCAAAAGATAAGAAGATAAATACCTCTCTTGTCCTAAAGAAACTCCCAGGCTAGAATATAATTAAAATAAGAGAACTGTAACTCTGCCCTGGCCGGTTTGGCTCAGCAGTTAGAGCGTCGGCCTGTGGTCCAGAGAGACCCGGGTTCGGTTCCTGCTAAGGGCATGTACCTTGGTTGCAGTTTGTCCCCGGCCCTGGTTGGATCATGTAGGTGGCAACCACTCGATGTGTCCCTTTCACGTCAATGTTTCTCTCTCTCTCCCTCCCACTCTATTTGAACAAAAATGGAAAAGTGTCCTTGGGTGAGGATAAAAAAAAAAAAGAATAAAAAAAAAAAAAGAAAACTGTAACTCAAGAAAAGGACCTTTTGGTTAGAGTGAATGCTTGTGAGTGTCCTCTGCCTGCGTATACCCTCGGCTCCTTATTTCCTCCTCTGAGGGAAGAGCCGAACTTGCAAAACAGGACCATCTTTATGGCCTCCTGCATTTCCCCTGACACCTGAAGACGTCCAGCTCTCCAAGGTGAGAGAAATGACAAGGTTAAAAGATTTACGATTTCCATGGCAAATTATCCAGCTACTGTATTTTATAAATTCATACATCATATTTTATAGACAGAAGTGATGTCATCTTCAGTATTTGAAACTGTTGGATACTGACTTGATACCAGTATTTATGTGATATTTAGACTCGCTCTGTAAAGGCTACATCAAAAATTAACGTTCGTATTATTTAACATTTACGATTTTGATTGTTCCCTCCCCCAAATGTAGGGTAAGAGGATAACAGATTTTATTTAGTTTTGAAATAATTATGAGTGCTGCTGCCACCATTTGGCACAGACACTAGTATCAGCTTCTCGAGGGGTGTTCCGTTCAGTCCTCTGGGATGCACATGAAGAGGGTAAGGATGGCTGGTCCTGCTCACACAGCAAGTGGAGATAAGCCCCAGTGTCCTCGGGTGACGGCATTGCTTTTCGTTTCCAGATGGTACTGCAAGGTGTTTATTCATAGCCTGAGTGGTGATGCCCTGCTATTGCTGGGCCAGAATGTTCTCTGAGACAATGATCTTGCTTCCTAGGGCCAAGCTGGATAGCACTTTTGCTCCTGTAGCTCCAGTGTGTAGTGTCCCTTCTTTTCAGGACACATACATACCCACCTCCCAGGTATTGGCTGGCACCGGGGACACTGCATCAGACCTGTTTCCCGGTCTCTCTTCTCCAGCCATTTATCCCTAGACATCGCCCAATTATCTTTTCTACTACTGAACACAGTGGGCTTGATCACCCTCCCTTTACCTGGGTAGTGGGCTTGTCTGTTTCAGTGACTGAAAGATCATTTCCGTCAACTCTCTTATTAGGGAAAAGAAAAGACAAAACTGAAAACAAATTTAAATTTTTCTTCGATGAGCCATACTGCCACATGATGTCAATAAGTTTGTTGGTTTTCTTACCTCTAAAATACCGTGCATGTCCATTCTCAAAACAGACTACAATGTTATAATTTACACAGCAGCTCCTTGCACATGAATTGTATTCTGTAAAATCTTATGATATTTATTGGCCAAAAGTATAAAGATTTTTTTTCCCTGCAAGAATGACTTTATTATTGGAGCTTAGGAGAGCAGTTTCCCTGGTAAGAAAATGTAATCAACCTTTTATATGCCTGTTTTATGTGGCTAGAGTCTTTCCAGCGCTTAGGAAGGCTAGGGGTCCATTAGCACACACTGTTGTTTTATTTTTTTTCTCAAAGATAATGGGCTTTTCATACTCTTGTTTACAAACATAATTAAAAATAGGCTTTTATAGAGAGCAACTTAATTCTAATAGAATGTTGATTAACTGAAGTGTTATTTAGGTTTTTTCTAAAAGTCTTAGAGAGTACCTGATAGAAATCTAGAATTGTTTTTAAAAGCAAGTAAAGCCAGGGCAACTATTGCAAAACAGCAACCAGGGCTTTAAAAAAATGGAATTCTGTAACTGTGCTTATTGATACAGTAACCACTAGCCCCTGATGCTCTGAAAATTAAAATTAATTAAAGTTAAATAGCAATATTTCAAGTGGTCAATCATCACATGTGGCTAGTGGCTACCATGTTGACCAGTACCCATATACAACATTTCCATTATTGCAGGAAGTTCTACTGGACCTCGCTGCTGAAATGTTATCTTCGTTAGAATGCAGTGTAGAATGGGAAGTCAGGGAATCAGTCAGAGTTAGGCCAACAGAAGTCAGAAGAATAAGGGCATGAAAGGCGTTTTGGGTTCTTTTTAGAGAATAAAATTGGAATGGGAGGCTATCATTGTTTTGTGAAAAAGAGGACAATAACTTTTACTCTACCATAAATTTAGTAGAATCAAGTGATTAGAAGGATCTTAAAGGTCACTTAGACTAATTTCTAAATTAATATCTGAACTGTTTATATTGCCTATATTTGTTTATATGAAATAACCAAAAGCTCCTGCCTTAAGAAGCAATATACATTGATCAATGACATCATAAATTGTTATCCATAATAAATTATTTGATAATGAATTTTCACTACTGAGCCAGCATGAAGACTTCCCAAAATGCTTTCCATTATCTCACAGGAAACTAAATGCTGTTTCTGCTCTTAGAACACAATAAGGTCAGCCAACAAATTCGTAATAGGGCAAAGGTATTGAGGTAAAAAATAATAATAAAATACTTACAAAAATACATGCATAATATTGTCCATCATTTTAGCAAAGAATTTAAAATCACAATTGGAGCCATTGATATCGAAGTTCAACTCATTTGTCATAAATATTTATTATCTTCTTGCTAAATGATAATATCAGCAGAGCCATGTTTCCTGATATCCTCATGGACAGAAATTTTATTAAATCTAGAACAAGTAAAATGTTAGTCAGCAAAGGTATCGCTAGTTAAATTTGTGTTGTAGTCAATGTTGTTCTAAAATATATGTTATGAAAGCCCATTTTAAGTGAATTTATATCAGACCACTTTGGGTACAGAATGTAAAAACCGAAGGGGCCCCAGAAAAGCTTGGTGAAACTATTGTATTCATTAAAGATTAAAGGAGTAGCATGGAGTTTAAATAATTATATAAATAAGATACATGAACTTAATTTACCAGCAATGTTGCATCTTAGTAGACTGAAGTATCTACCTCATGTAATGGTTACAGCAATTTAAAGCCAAAAGAACTTTAGAGATTATATGGTTCACTCTTAAAGAGGTAAATCTGAGGCCCAGAGTGTCTGTGTAACTTTCTCAAGATCACACTACTGAACAACGTCAGAGATGTGATCAGACACAGATAATAATAGTTTCAATTCCAATAGTAGACTTAAAAAAAAAAATCAGGCTGTCCATTATGCTGTTTAACAGCTTATAATTTCCACATAAATTTTTTAAATATAAATTTTATATACCAATCATTCCCAAATTGAATACTGTCAGAGAAACTTGTCTTAAGGATAGGAGCCCAAACATGTTTACCGTTACATTTGACCAGTGATAGGATGGGAACAGCTCAGTAGATTGAATTGAGCTTCATTTGCCATCTCCTTGGTGCTTCCAGACACTTGTGTTTATACCCCATCTTCTGTTCTAGTTCTTCATGGATACCTTTGCTTGAAATCACAAGGGTTCTTGCAATTGAAGCCCCAGGTTTTAAGCATTTCTGTATTCCTAATGCCTAGCAGTAGGCCCAGCGCATACTACCTACCCTGTTTGTTGAATGAATGAAAGAATGATCATCATGCATATCCAATAAAGATCTTATTTGGTAAGTACTTATAAGGAAGTAATCCACATGAAAAATATAGGTCAGAGTCATAAAAAAACACCCTTTTCTCTCCTTTTAAAAAAAAATTGTAATTTTAACACAATGTTGCTATTTTTTTTTTTAATGAGAAACCAAAAGTAGGTAAGTTTGATTGTCTTTTTCACATTTTAAATCCCTTTTGAAGTGGAGGTGTAGCTGATTCTCTGGAGGCTGAGCAGTAGAAGGTGAGAGCAGTGGGCTGTAAGTTGGGATTGGGCACAGCAAGGCGAAACCTGAGAACAACTAGAGAGCTTGTCCAGAGCTTTGTGGAAAGACAGTCCAGCTTTTACAGGTGGTATGAGTGTCAAGCTTCATCAAAGACAAACAGCCTGGGTTAACTGACAATGGAGATAAAGGATCTGAACACTAAGACACACATTGCTTTAGGAAGGAAACAGTTTATAACTTTGCCCCTATTGGAAGATCTTGGTAACAGGAAATAATAGGAACATCATGGATCTTGGAAAGAGACAGAAAGAACTTCAAATGCTGGCACCCTTGCTTAATCGCTCTGTGAATTTGGTTCATTGACGTAACCACTCTGAGCCTCAACTTTTCTCAGTCTGTAAAATGGGTTTGTAACAATAGTGCCCCTCTGCGGAACATGGCCTGTTCAGATGTTACTTGTCAGCAAACATTCTCTGACGTAGAGAAAACGTGAGTACTTTTTAAAAATCACTTTTATTGTTTCTATTTTGTAGATGACAGAAGCAACAGTAAGGGTTCCAACAAATATATTGGACATCATCTTAGCAAAAAGAAATCTGCAAAAGTATACTTTTTTAAAGAAAATATACAAATAATATTTGTCAGTGTTGGTAAGAACAGAATATGTGTGTACATTCATGCACTGTAGGTATTCAAACATGAATATTTGAACATGACAGCTAAATTATGATCAGAGAAATATCATATACAGAGGTGGGCTAAAGTAGGTTTACAGTTATGAGTATGTGAAACAGAGTTTATTCTTTTATTATTTCTTAGTTATTATGTTATTTTCCATACACACAACTGTAAGCCTACATTTGCTAACATCTATACAAAAAAATACAATCTACTGATTTAAGATATAAAAGTCATAACTTATATTTGTGTTATAGTTCAAAAGAAAATTAGAACTGTACTCTTTTTATAAATGAAAAATAAAAAAATTATTGAAAAAAAAAAGAAAATCATTTTCCACTGTTCTTATGGAGAAAACTTCATCTTTTTCTGGATTCTTGAGACACTTAGTTGGCGGCATGTAGGGTGGGAAGGATTGCTGCTACTGAAGTCCTAGAGTTATGGCAAAGGGGCCACTGAGAAGGGCCACAGAACCCTTGTCCCTAACATGGATGTCAGTGGACTTTGGAGAATAGAGTTTTAACTCATAGTTGACTAGTTTAAACTTTACCACGAAACATATGGAGCCCCTTGCTGAAGGCTTACTTTAAAACACTTTGTTTTGTACACAGAAACAATTCAGTTGTATGATTTGCAAAGAATAGAGGTTAAAAGCACGGGCTCCAGAGGCAGACAGGCTGGGTTTGAACATCAGCTCTGCTCTTTCCAAGCTGCATCACCTCGATCCCATTACTTCATCTCTTTTTTCTTCAGCGTCCTCGTCTGGAAAACAGGGACAGTCTTTCCTCAGAGGGTTGTTGAGAACATTAAGGGAGATAACACACATCGGCTTGGAGGAGAGTAAAACATCTAGTACAGACTAGATTTATTGGCTGCTATAATTCCTGAGTGATACAAGACTAAAACAGTCTGTCTGGGTATAGAGTCATCATTCCAGGGGATAAATAACAAAGAATCCCCAGAAGAGATGGTATACCTGAATCTGCATTTGGCACTTCAGGCCAGGCGATGGCAGAACGTGGACAGCTGGAGGACAGGGATGTGGAGGATTCATCAGTGATGGGTTGTTTCTAACCTGCCTTTTTCTCAGGCCCTCCATGATTAAGATGAGAAAACTCAATAGCGGTTTCCCCAGAAGGAAGAAGAGAATTAAAACTATGTAGTTTTAATTATTCACATTAGTTTGCTGAGATATAGATCATCAAGTTTATACACAGAGCCCTGGCTGGGTGGCTTAGTTGGTTGGGGCATCATTCTATACACCGAAAGGTTGCAGGTTCGATTCCTGGTCGGGGCGATATGGGAAGCAACCAATCTGTTTCTCTGTTGCATTGATGTTCTCCCCCCCACCCCAAATCAATAAGCATGTCCTCAGATGAGGATTAAAAAGAAGAAAGATTATACAGAGAAGCTTCTGTGAGCTTTGTGCATAGACAAAGAATTGTATAGTAGTTAAAAAGGAAGGTTGCAGAGTCCTACATATCTGGGTATGCATGCCAAGGTGGCTCCCTCTTTTCTATGCAGTCATACATAGCCCATTTAGCTTTAGTTTATTCATCTGGAAGGTGGGGGCCATGCCAATACGCACTTCATTAGATAGTTGTGATTTCTTTTTCTTTATTGATTTTAGAGAGAGAGGAAGGGAGAGGGAGAGAGAGATAGAAACATCAATGAGAGAGAACATTGATTGGCCATCTCTTGCATGCCCCCTACTGGGGATTGGGCACACAACCTGGGCATGTGCCCTGACTGGGAATCAAACTGGTGACCTCTTGGAGCATGGTCAATGCTCACCCATTGAGCCACATTGGTCGGGCTAGATGGTTCTTATATTAAGGTTGATAGCTGTGATAGCATGCATCCCATTGTACAGTGATTGCTGTATAAGAATGACTCAGGAAAAGAGGAAGAGGAGGAAATATTTTTATCAGACAGGCAGTGGTGACTTATTGAATTGGGCCTTTCATTCAACTGGAAAATTTGGGGGAGAAAGCAGAAAGGGTATGAGACACTGTTCTCATATGTAGTTATCTTACCTAAAACCATCTTCATATTTTTGTTGTTGTTGTTAATCCTCCCCAAGGATATGTTTCCATTGATTTTTAGATAGAATGGAAGGGAGGGAAGTGGGGAGAGAGAGAGAGAGAGAAACATAGATGTGAGAGAGACACATCAATTGGTTGCCTCCTGTACAACCCCAGGGGCCAGGGATAGAACCTGCAACCTCGGTACATGTCTTTGATCAGGAATCAAACCCATGACCATCTGTCCAAGGGTTGACACTAACTTCATAATAAAATCTCTCAATGAATCATTTTCAATTTAAACTTTTATTTCTTAAAAGGAAAGTTATGATTAATAAATCTGTTACTTCTATTCATCTCAAATATTGAACATTGTCTATTTTATTTATTTTGGTGGATAATGGGATAAATCCTATCATCCAGATCTCTTTTATAGGTTTCAAGGATTATTTCCTGTTGGAAACTTTATAGCATGGAAAATGCATGTGATATTTCTTATCTAATTATTTTGTACAAAATCCGAAGTTGAAGATCTTTCTGGAAAGTGTATAAAATTTATAGTCAGTCGTGTCAACTCTACACAGATGGAAAAAGCTGATGCTTGGAGAATAGCTAACTTCTTGACCCAGGCAACAGAGATGAACTAAGTGAGCAGGGAACCTTATACATAACATTTCAATCAACGGTATTCAGTGTCAGTTGATTTCAAAGCCATTTAAACATATAGTAAATTATTCTAAATTTGCATATCTAAAAAGTAAGCCAGGGTGCAATTCTAATAAATATAAAATATATTAATATATGTATATACACACACATATATGTTTAGATTTGTGTGTGTGTAGTATGTGTGTTTATATATATGCAAATGTATCTAAATAATTGGTTTATATACGAATTTACTGTGTTACTGTTTAATAGGAAAGTGTACCCAATATTTAATAAAATATAGAGAGTGTAATGAGTTTGAGATGGTTTGTGAATGGTGAAATACACTTTTCATTCTATTGAAGAAATTCTGGGCCTCTCCATGGGCAGGCACTATGGATGCTTTGTACAGTGTCTGGTTTGCAAACCAGATTTGGATCCTGCCTACCTCATTGGGCTGTCCTCCCAGGTTTCCTGATCAGAAAATTGAAGGCCAGCTGCTGCCTGTCATTAGGAAGCTTAATGAAAGTCAGCAAGAGGCTGGAAGCTGGCGGGGGGCCTGATGGGGCACTGACCACCGTCCTACTGAAGGGTCACCTAGGGAGGGGCTTCGCTGATGCTGCTTGGTCTTGCTGTGCAATGCTCCTGCTCTAAAGCAGGCCAGAGAGGTAATAGATCAGTTTCAGAATGTTTTACGGTTGTAGATAGAAGTCATAACAGGACTTTTTCAACAGGTTTGGAAATGAGAGAATCCTCATTCTTTGGTCTCATGCAAACGTTATTATGACTGAATTGAGAAATTCCTTGTGTTTCTCTGAGGCTTCACCAGCTCCCTGTCTTTTTCCTTTCCCACAGGGGTCTGATCATGCCCACCCAGTTCTTTTTGTAAAGGAAAGCCTCCAGGGGTGATTATTTTCTGACCTCCATTCATGAAGGAAATCGGATTATTCCCTGCAGCCTGACAGTTCAGTCTTTGGCATGAAATTTTGGTTGGTGCTGTATGTTGCACTTGTTCACATCGGCTGAATTGCTAAACTCTCCTAAATGCCTCTAACTGTTTTGGCTGAGTAATTTCCTCTGTCACTTAATTACCCAGGTTGCCCATACACTGGGTGTCCTGAATGTGTTCTGTTTTTATCAAACAGTTTCATCTTTTGGTTTCGCAAAGCCTATCAAATGAAAAGAAAATGCTGACATTTGAAGGAAAGGCCAGAGGGCTCCGGAAATGACAGAAGAATTCTACAAATATTCTTTCTCAGTGGCCTAGACCATTGGGATCCGGTTCCTGGGCAGCAGATGGAGGTGGTACCATCAGAGCTTCTAAATGGCACGAGTCTCTGAGTTAAAGGGCTTGGGGCTGTGCCATGCACACAGCCCTGCTTGCTTCCAGCCTGAGCCAGGATGGACGCCAGGTTTCAGAGAAGACTGGGCCTCTCAGAGAACACACGAGCCCAAATCGCCCTGGGGTATCTAGAAATGATCATAGTTTACAAAAATAATGGCTCTGTTGAATAGGAATATGACTGTTTATACACATTTGATGATCTTCTCTCAATCTTTTGCCTCCTCCCTAATATTAAGTGATTCTTCTACGTTTGCAGTCTCGAGCATATGAAGATTACGTGTATCCTAACACAGCTTCTGTCACATATGTAGTTCCTCATTTTACATCATTAAAAACATTTCACATAATTTCTGCCTCTACTCATTTTCAGTAGATCGACTTAATGCCCATGACTAACGAAATCATAAAAGGAAAATCTTACTAAGTCTCCATACTGTTGGAACAACAGTAAACTAGATGCTAATAAATTTTGTCTTTTACAGAGGAATTATGGGTATTATCACTCATAATTGCAGACACTTTATTTAATAATTCATATTGCCCACAGGGCAGTGGGGGTGGGGTGAAATAGCTGGGCTACTCTGTTGAAGACATTGTCATGGAGAAGAGAACATCTACTCAGAATTCTATAATCATCCCCTATTATCGTCTATCGGTACTAAGAAAAAAAAGAAAAACAGCTTAGCCCTTCTCCCAGAGTTTAAATAAATGTGCCCAGGTATTTTAACCAATTGCCACTGACTTGTCAAAAATCCTTGTGTATGATAATGGCGGCAAAGCCGGACAGAAGTACTTGTATAGGAATCGGTATTGTTAGTTGAACATCTGGCCGAACAGCCTGGATGTTTACTTGGAAGTAACATTCCCCAACCAGAGTAAGTTTGCTGTGGGGTTTCAGGGCACTAAAGTGCTGGATGAGGCAGCTCTGGGCATAAGGTAGGTAGATGGTGGTGATAGGAAGCCAGGCAATGGAAGAAAATGAGGAAGAGATGAGACACTTTTCACATATAGACTGAAGGATAGATGACATTTCTGCAAGACCTCCTTACTAGAATTTAAAATGGAAATTAGGTTCCCCTGGCTGGGTGGTGCAGTTGGTTGGAGTGTCATCCCATGCATCAAAAGGTTGCAGACTCGATTCCCGGTCAGGGCACATACCTAGGTGGTTTCAATCCCTGGTCAGGGTGTATGTGTGAGGCAACTGATGCATGTTTCTCTATCACGTTTATGTGTGTGTGTGTGTGTGTGTGTGTGTGTGATTTTTTTCCTCTCTCTCTCTCTCTCTTCCTCTTTCCCCTACCCCTTCTTCTATCTAAAATCAATAAACATATCCTCAGGTGAGGTTTAAAAAAAATAAAATAAAATGGAAACAAGGCAATACACAGTAGGATAATTGTTTTTCTTCATATTATTTATAATTAGCTCTTCTTTTTCTTAAATGGAGTTTTGCTTTTTAAATAAATGCCAGTAAGGAAAACCCAATTCCGAGAAAAAGATAATTGTTTACCAAAATATAATACTTGACTGGAATGCAGTACTGGATACAATAAATACTGTCATTTGGCTTGTTTCTTGTCTAACAGTCTGGCATGTGTATCTGTATGTTGGATAGTTTAATTATTTTTCTCATAAATATGTGATTTTGACAACAACTGAAAGTGCACAAGTGTGTTGTCTCTCAACTGCTTTCTCTAAGTGAGCTGCAAGTTACAGATTGTGCTTGGGACCATTAAATGTTGCTGTGGATATTTTTGTTGTTGATTTCATTCTAAGGATCTTGTGGTGGCCATATATTTTCTTGTGGGACATTACCGAAAAAGTTTTCCAAGGAATCGGTCAGTTGTACTAAGCATGAATGGTAGGTTGTGGTGACATGACCTCCTTATTTGTATTCCTCATATTGCAGCAGTTAATTCATTTACCTTCTAAGATGGACTTCCCAATAGACTGAGACTGCCTAGTGGGTAAGAATATACCCTACTTATTTTTATGTTCTAGCCCAGTTGCTGACATAAAGTAGATGTTAAGTGAATACTTATTGACAAATCCCTCCATAATTTGTGTTTATTTTCAGCACATCTTTTATCATATCAAACACACGTTTATGGAAGAAACAAATCATCATATACAGTTGACCTTTGAACAATGTGGGGGTTGAAAACTCACATAAAACTTTTGACTCCCCCCAAAACTTGACAACTAACAGCCTACTGTTGAGTGGAAGTCTTCCTGATAACATAAACAATGGATTAACACATATTTTGTATGTTATGTGTATTATATACTGTATTACAATAAACTAAGCTAGAGAAAAAAATGTAAGTAAATCTTAAGGGAGAGAAAATCCATTTATAGTATTTATTGGGAAAAAAAATGAGTGTAAGTGGACCCACATAGCTCAAATCCTTGTTGCTCAAGGTTCAACTGTAAAAATGTGAAGTATATTTGCATTGCTATGTATATGTTTATCTTAAATATTTGTTACATTCACATAGTTCTAATGAGCTCTATGACAGATACATTTGTCTGGCAGATAAGTAATAAGGAAAGGAGGCAAAGCACTGAATTTTAAAATTGTTTTAAGTAGGAGGAAACTTGCCTTGAGAACACTGGAGAGCCACTGGACTTACAGTTTTTATTCAACAGTCTGGTCCATTCTGAAAATCTCTGAGCAACATGTCATTTCAGTCATATAACTAGAGACTAAAAGGTTGAGCTCTGGGGCCAGGAAAATCTGAGTCCAAACCCCAGCTCTACCGCTTTCCTGGCTGTTTGACACTGGACAAGAGGCTTGATTTTATGAATTATAATCAATATGTATAATAATAATATAATACATGGGACCATTGGGAAGATAAATGAGGCAATGTATGTAAAGCCTTTAGCAAGTGTATGATGAGTGGTGAGTACTCAAAAAATGGTGATTTTTATTATTTGAGCATATCAAACCAAGTGGCTTTAGTTTGTACTGACTCTGGATTTGATAAAAGTTTAGCTTTTTATCAAATCTGTTTGAACATTTATTGGTTGATATATTGGAGCATAAATATTTTACTGTTTAAATAACAGTAAAATAAAAATTTTTATGTAATGCTTACTAGGGTATATAAATAAGTCAAAGTTCAGATTACTTACATATGAAGTAAAATTGCATAAAATTGTATTCTCAGATTTCTTTCTGATAATCACGTTAAGCCTGTTTTATAAATTATACACTAAGTCAAAATATTTTAGTGTACCTTTGTACTTTCAAATTAAAGATTGGTTAAACAATTGTTCGGGGTCTGCACTAGATGCTGAGAACAGAGGATATAGATGACATTTCGCAGCTTTCAAGGCACTGGAGAGTAAGAGAGAAAAACATTTTAATAACGTGTTCAATGAAAGAAGATAAGCTTGTATAATGAACAGAAGTAACACAGAGGAGGTGGTTAACTACTGAAGGGATGGACTTGGGTGGCTTTTTTGGGGGTTGGGGAGGGGAACAAAGTCATGGTTGTGTTTGAAGGTGCAGAGACCTGAACTAGGTTGGTGTGTTTGGGTGTCCATATGCAGTTGGACATTGCCAGGAAGTGAAGTTAATAGGTAAGAGGGTGAGAGGTAAAATAAAGTTGTTGGTAAAAGTGAGATCTAGAAGGGCCTTACAGTCAAGGTGTGGCTAGTTCTCTGTGCACCTGTTCATTCCATTCTCTTCTATTTCAAGAGCATGGAATCACGATCACTTTCTACCACTCAAAGAGCAATATGCTGATAGAGATCTATGCCCATCATTATTCTAAAACTGGACAACATTTGCTGGGCTTGAGATGAATCATGACATTTAACATGTGTTGTTGAAACTCTGAAAACTCTTATAGGGCAATTGTAAGAGTTAAATTATATTTAAGGGCTGAATGAACAGCTTTCTTTAGTGTGTTCTCTCTTTGTTGGGATATGTTGTTAATAAGTTATGTTGTTACTTACTTCTATGTATTCCCTTATTAAAATGCAGTGGCCTCTATTCAGTAATAGTCATGTGATATGAAATGACTTTTTTCTATGCCTGTCTCCTCCACTAAGCCATTATGTCTTGATATTCCTAGTGCACAGAGAAATTACTTGATAAATATTTAAACTCTTTATTTTCTACGCTTAGTAATTTTCAGTGATATTAAGAAAAAATCACTTTTTGAATCAATTGAGTAAGTTTTTGGCTACCATAGTGATTATATAAATGATTACATTTTAAACTATCTTGAGTTACTCAACTGTATTTTAAGGGAGGAATGTTAATAGACTCTTATTCAAAATTAATTGAATAGTAGGTGTTGGGCACTGGCCTGGATGCTGGAGATTTTAACATGAAAATACATGTTTTGTGGTCTCAAATAGCTTCCAGTTTCTGTCCTCTGATTCATGCAAACAATTGGAATACAACAAGAAAACAGAGATGTGTACAAAAATGCAATAAGATAAAGCTATACCCAAGTCAGTTTGAGATGATAAGACAGCTTTGACAGAATAGTGAACATTTAACCTGGTAGCTGGTAGCAAGATATTAATTTTCAGGTGAGTGTGTAAAGACCGGGAGTTTATTGGTGGCATTAGTCTTGGAGAGAACACCTTTCTAAATCTCTGACATGGTGGAAGAAGAAAAAAAGGGAAAAGGTAGGAACGGACAGGTTTAGTGGAATAAATTTATGAAGAAGGCTCTGAGCACTAAAGAAACACGTGCCTGGTAACCAGTGTACTTCAACTACATAAAAGTCTATGCCACCTTCATATGCGTAGCCTCACGTTTAAAATAATTAAATAGCCATACATATTCTTCTGGAAAGCTAAACCTTTCTTTCCAGAATGTTACCTTTAAATATACCTGTATGTAGATTTTCAGCAAATTTGTGGTCATATTATAGCTGCTATTTTGTCACTGAACTTTTTTATTTCATGATAAAGTGGCCATTTTACAAACACAGAGTGGGGCAAAAGTAGGTTTACCATTGTGAGTATGTAAAATAGTTTATTCTTCTGTTATTATTTATTAATTATTATATTATTTTCCATTTTAACAACAGTAAACTTACTTTTGCCCCACTCTGCATATTTGAATTATTCTATAATATCAATTTTTAACAAATCCTCACCTGAGGATATTCTTCCATTTATTTTCAGATAGAATGGGGGTGCAGGGGATGCGGGGAGAGAGAGAAACATCTATGTGAGAGAGACACATCGACTGGTTGCCTCCCGCATGACCCCGACCAGGACTGGGGACCGAACCACAACTAAGGTACGTGCCTTTGACTGGCATAGAACCCAAGACTCTTTGGTCCACAGGCAAATGTTCTAACCGCTGAGCCAAACTGGCCAGGGCAGTTATTCTGCATTATCATTTTAAATGGTTGAATTGTCTTCTTTGTATGGATGTATCCCAATCTATTAACCAGTTTATTATTCTTGGGCGTTTAATTGTTTCTATTTTGATTTGTGATATATCACACCATTGACATTCTTAAATGTTTGCTAAATACTTCAACATACCCTTCATTTTTTAGGATAAATTATAGAAGTGAAACTATTAGATGATAGTGTATGTGTTTATTTGAAGATTTGGTAATGGTTTCTAGTTGTCCTTCAGGAATTGTGTAACAAATGTTAAATTTTAGGCATTTTTTTCCTTCTTTTCTTCCTTATTTCCATCCTTTCTAACAGCTTAATTAAAGTATCATTGGTATTTAAAAAAACTGCACATATTTAATGTATACAGTTAGATGAGGTTGGATATATATGCATATACCGATGAAACTATCACCACAGTCAAGGTGATAAACTTAGCCCCAAGTATTTCCTTATGCTCTTTTGTTTTTGTGTTAGGGACACTTAACATGAGATCTACCCTCTTAACAATTTTTTTTTTTTTTATCCTCACCTGAGGACATTTTTCCATTTTTTGTTCAGATAGAGTGGGAGGGAGAGAGAGGAAGAGAGAGAGAGAGAAACATCGACGTGAAGGGACACATCGAGTGGCTGCCACCCGCACGACCAACCAGAGCCGGGGACAAACTGCAACTGAGGTACGTGCCCTTAGCGGGAACCGAACCAGGGTCTCTCTGTACCGCAGGCCGACGCTCCAACCGCTGAGCCAAACCGGCCAGGGCCAAATTTTTAAATTGTACAGTACAATATTGCTATCTGTAGGCACAGTGTTGTATAGCAGGTCTCTAGAACTTATTCATCTTGTATACCAAAAAATCTCTATATATTGGATAACTGTTCCATCCCCCACTCCTGGAAATCATCAATCTGCTCTGTGCTTCAATGAGTTTAATTATTTTAGATACCTCGCTCTTCTGTGACGGCCTCATTTCACTTAGCACCATGCCCTCAGGTTTCATCCATGCTATAAGGATTTACTTCATTTTTAACTGCTGAACAATATTCTGTTGTATGATATACCACACTTAAAAAAAAAAAATATGTTCATCCATCAATGGACATTTGAGTTGTTTCCATATCTCAGCTATTGTGGCAATGAACACAGACTGCAGATATCTCTTTGACATACTGATTTCAAAATGTTTAGAAGTAAGATTTAAGTATGACTTTTGAATATTCTATTCTAGGATTGTTTGTCTGGTATACTACTTACCAGTAATGTGACTTAGAAGGGTAATGCTTATTAAGTATATATTTTGCATACCATACATTTTTCACTCATCAAAGAGAAAAGAAAATTCTGTAGGCTGAAAATCATTTCAAGGTATGATATTTAATATTTTGTTAGTAATGATATATATTTGTTTAAGTATTTCCAATACTTATTTCAGTTATCATAGTTCTCTTAACAATTACAGTTTACAATGTTCCAGTATTTTCCTCAGGTTTTCTTATTTCTTTAAACATATCAGGATTATTATAAGAAGACTCAAACCTCCCGGCTGGTGTGGCTCAGTGGATTGAGCGTCATCCCATAGACTGAGAGGTCCGGGTTTCAGGCCAGTCAATTTCTCTCTCACATCCATGTTTCTATCTCTTTTTCCTTTCCTCTCTCTCTAAAAAATCAATTAAAAAACATATTAAAAGAAGACTCAAACCAGATCTTTTTTCCTAATAAATGTTATCATTTACATCGAAGAGATTGTAAATTTTTAATCTGGTTTGTTTTCATTTTATAAGAAGCTAAACACAAAGAAATATAGAGCAGGGAGTCACATAACTGATTATCCAGCTTTTAGTCCAATCCTCTCACACTGTGACTAGAAACTCAATTTGCAGAAAAATTTTGCCATTAGGCCAGTATAGCAGCTTTTTAATTATTGAAGAATCTTGTCAGATCTTTGAAAATGTACACAACATCACAGATTTTCTTTTCCTTTGTAGTCATGCTTGCTGTCGGAATATATTTAGAAACACTGATGCTTAAGCAAGTGTGTAATACACGCGGTCAGAGTAATGCGGCATAAGTGTGGGCTTACCCCAGGGAATGAAAAACGAGAGTTTTGATGTTTGTGCTTAAATATTTAGTACCTAGGCCAGCTCTAGGCAGAATTAGTAAAGCATATTTTTGGCATTCTCATCTTCTTTTAGCTCCTTTCTATGTGGAATTGCTGATGTACTGGGGAGAGCTCTGTGATCCAGTACTGAACACTGCCCCGCTACATCTCAACTCTCTCTCTTACTAACATTTCCAACACAGGTTCTTCTGCCCTCCAGACTGTCTCTTCTCCAAATCTGTCTTTCCACCTTAAAGTCCTCTCCAAGCTCCATATCCAAAATCTGAAGTAGGAATTGGGTAAGGCAATGAGGTCTGAGCTGTTTAGACTATGGGGAAAAGATAAGGTCATGATATCAGATCAGAGGCAAGAGAACCCAGCAGAAACACATCGAGCAAGGGTATAAAGACACATCTTAAATCAAGGATGAGTATGTGGATTGGGAGTTAAAGGAAAAGCGAGCATTGGATGGTAGAAATGAAGAGAAAAGTACAGAAATTTGGTCAGAAGGATCAGTTAGGTTGATCCCAGGAGAGCTGATGATGGATGACCTTTAGATAGCGGTGGAGGTCTAGTTCAAGACCAATCCAGCAGACCTTGGGCTCTGGCTTCCAGTGTTTTTATAGATATCTCTGTAAGCATTTTTACATATGCTGGGCCTGAATGTAGCAGGCTTCTTCCAGGCATCTTATAACCCTTGAAACTCAATAGATAATTTATATAGCAATTAGTCAGTTTTATAAATGTATCCCAACTAGATAATAATAGGAAAAGATAATAATAGGAAAAGATAGGAAATAATAGGAAAAGATAATAATAGGAAAAAAAATAGCCACATTTGTTCATGAAATCACCCAGGATCCTCCTTGGCCTTCCATGTGTTGGTTCCTTTTTGAAACTGTAGTAACAGATAGCCCTTACATAGTGCTTAGTGTGGCAGTTTCTGTTTTAAGTGCTTTATAAACTCATTAATTACCCAGTTCATTTCACATTTCATTATATATTGACCTACTTACAACTCATTACATATCCAAACTCATTCTATCCTCACCAGTACCATATAAGATAGGGACAATTATTATCCTCACTTCATGCAAGGAAACTTAAGCACAGAGAAGGTAAGTGACATGTCCAGGGTCGTATAGCTGAGGAGTGGTAGAGTTAGGAGGTGAAGGCACTGTGGCTTCAAAGCTCACACACTACAGAAACAAAGAGAGAGGTTATGATGGTGGGAATCCAGGATGAATATAAGGGAGGGTTATCACCACTGTATATTTTCATACTGATAGGATGCTTTCTTACATTCATTAAATCAATCTTTATAGATGTACTTGAACTTTTGAAGTTATTCAACAAATATTTGCTACATGCCAAGGTGGTAGAGATACACAGATGAATATGAAGTTATTTTTATCTTTCAGAAATCTGAATGAGTCAAATATGCAAACAGGTAAATTAATATATGATTTATGCCCTGGCCGGTTTGGCTCAGCGGTTGGAGCATCAGCCTGCGAAAGAGAGTCCTGGGTTTGATTCCCACTAGGGGCACGTACCAACAACAAAAAACAAAAAATACATAATTTATTACTGCTGTTAATAAAGTATGGGCAAATAGGGCATTGATATCTAGTGGAAGATTTCTAAGCGTCTTCTTTGAAAATAATGACATTAATACTGAGCCTTAAGGATTAAGAAAAATTTAAAAAATTAGTTTTTAAATAGTTTATTTATTATTTATTATTGATTATTTATTTTTTTTAGAAAGAGAGGAAGGAAGAGGGAGAGAGAGAGTGAAACATCAATGAACGAGAGAAACATTATGGCTGCTTCCTACACACCCGCCTACTGGGATCAGGCCTGAAACCCAAGCATGTGCCCTGACCAGGAATCAACTTGTAACCTCCTGGTGTCCCGGATGAGGCCCAGCCAACTGAGCCACACCAACCAGGGCTAAGGAAATGATTTTATGACCAAGAAGAGGGAAAGGGATATTCCAACCAAAGGGACTCCATGAGCAAAGGCATATGTCAAAAAGGGCTGAGATCATTTTGGAAAAAAGTAGGGACTTGTGTGTGGCAGGGCACGTGGTGCACAGTAAGGAATAGTAAGGAGTGGGAAGCATTTAAGATGTCTGTATACCAAGTTAAGGGATTTGGATTGTATTTGGTAGATACTGGGAAGGTTTCTTCAGAAGTTTTGATGCAGAATAGTGATATCAAAAGATTTGTTTGATGGGAAGATTATGCAATAGGCTGCTAAAGAATAGACCATCATGTAAGGAGCATCAGGTATGAGACTTAAGAAATTCTAAGCCAGAGGCGTTGACAGCAGTGTTTATGCACTTGTAGAAGAGGAATTGAATTGAAGATTTTTTTTTCTCATATAGAATCAATAAGATTTGATAAATGATTAAAGGTAGGGATTAAAGGTATTGAGGAGCAGTGCCTTTGAAGCTTCAAGCTTGTGAGATGGGTGTGTTATTTAGAATTCTGACTAGCTGCTGTACCAAAAATCCAATTTGACAATAGTAATTTAGACAAAGCAGAAGTTGGCAGACTGGATCAAAAACATGTGATATGTATACATACACTATGGAATATCATTCAGCTTTAATAAAGAAGGAGATCCTGCCGTTTGTGACAACATGGATGAACCTAGAATACATTGTGCTAAGTGAAATAAGCCAGATGCAAACCTGCATGATCTCAGCTGTATGGGGATCTAAACGAGTCAAACTTGCAGAAGCAGAGAGAATAGAATGGTGATTGCCAGGCTCGGGAGGGGTGGGGTGGGAATGAGCAGATATTTGTCTTGGGCTGCAAAGTTTCAGTTACACAAGATGAGTTTATGTTCAACAAAGTTAACAGAACTATCGTTAACAGAACTGTGTTGTATATGCAAAATTTGCTAAGAGGGTATCTGTTCTCACCACATTTGAAGAACAGGAAAAAAGGAAAGGAAAAAAGGTAATTGTGAAGTGATCGTATGTTAATTAGTTTATTTTTTCTTGTTGCTCTACCTTCCCTTTGGGTGGCACTCTCATTCATATCGTTGAAGTGGTCTTACCATCAAGATAGTTCATTCCACAGTCTATCAAATAGGAAGGAGTAAGTGAGACAAGGGACAGTCAGGACGTCTAGTCATATTCTACTGGCCACAGCTTAGTCATATAGCCATTTCTAGAAGGAAGGAAGGCTGAGAATTGTAGTCTTTATTCTGGATAGCTATTTCCTGGCTTTGACTTGGGGATTATATTGTTAAAGGAAGAGAGGGAGAGTGAAATTGAGGTACAATCAGTAGTTCAATTACAGACAGAGTGTCTGATGGCCATATTAATAGAGATGTAGAAGGTAGAACAGATTTAGGGAAACATGGCGAGATAATGAGTTCCATTTTGGGCATATTAAATTCTAGGTGTCAGTGAGACCATTTGATAGCTATGTCCAAAAGGTAGTCTGAAAGTAAGATTTTTTTTTTTTTTTTTTTTTATCATGACAGAGGTAAAATTGACACAGGCATTTGAAAAGCTGTGTCGAACTGGGGAGGGCATTAATAGTGAAGATTGAAGACTAAAAACAGAATCTAAAAGACACCAACCTTGGAAGCAATAGACTGGAGATAGGAGCAAAAGCCAGTCAGAAATGTTAGCAGAGCTGAGGAGGAGATGGGCAGAGAGACAGGGAAGAATAACAGAATTCTCCTTCAAGGTTGTGGACCCCATTTCACTGTTGCTATGGTAACAGTCTACAGCATCACTGCCTCGAGTACCATGCCCACAAAGTGATTCCACTCTGCAACCTCCTCCTAACTATCAGAAAACAGCTTCCAAATTCCCTGAGAGTCCAGTCACAATGGCCTTTATACAGGGCCTCGTGCCAGTGGCCCAGATGGAGTCTGAAACCATCAGTTGTACAATCAATCTGCATAGACGATTTTCTTCAACAGTGCTTTTCGTTGAAAGCATTGAGGACAGAATGGGCACTTCTGTTTCCAGGACAAAGGGGTCAATGGGCATAGCCGAAGGAAAAAAAAGAAAAAAAGAAAACTAAATGTGAATCAAGAATGCTTGAAAATGTGAGGTCCTAGACTGGCTAGGAAAATAAGTGCAGTTTGGAATGAAATGTAAAAGTGATGGGAACAAGATAAGCATTCTCAGAAAGATGAAGAACACTTCAAACCACACATGCTGACATCCTATTACACCAATGAATAGGGACGCTGATGTAGAACCTAGAACAGTGCCTAGCATAGAGTAGTCACAAATAAATATTCTTTAAATAAGTGACTTTTTTTTCCTCTAGGAACCATAAATCTATCCTTTTGTAGTTTGGGGGGGGGGCGTTTTGGCAAAAATAGATCCCTAGAATGCATTTGAGATGCAAATGGACATTGGCTTACGTATTGCTTTTCCTTTGACATTTCTTCCTTTTGATGTTTAGTTTGTGCTGCAATAGTCCTCAGCTCATTTCTGGTTTGTTTGTTCGTTTGTTTGTTTGTTTGTTTTACCTTACTTAAATAGACAGGTTTAAATTGTATATATAAATGTTGCTTATTGGTAAAATTCCAACTATCTTGGGAATGTTTGGGTGGCTTATTAAGAGCATTTATTGACTATCTCTCACATCACTGATTCATAGGAACACTGCACAGTGTGCAGAAATAAACTTTGCTCCTTTAAACTCTAAATTTAAACAAAGACTTGCTTAACTATTTCAAATGGAATACGGAGAAGTGGTTGTTCACGTTCAACTCATGTTGCCATTCTTTGTCGTGTTGGTCAGAAAAATGTTCGTTGTCAACAGAGTAATATATTAAAGTGAACATTTCCCGGGGGTCACGCAGTGTATGACTCCAGGTGAGCTGTCAGGAGGAAGCCCACCACCAACTTCTTGTGCTCGTATAGGTCTTGCTGTATCTATTGGGATGAGAAGGCCCTGACTGCTTTGTTATTTGGACCATTGTCCCAGATTATTTATACAGCTCAGGTGTTGGAGAGTTAAAGTCATGTCTTTCTACACAAAGGTTAGGCTTGCTTCTTGCTTGTCGTGACATCAGTGGGGTTTTGGTTCTCAGAGTCCCTCTCCTTTGGGGTGGCCCAGTGCACATATCGGCATCCGTTCATGTTTCCATTCTTCATTCAGCATTATTGAGAACCTAGTGTTTAAATTAAGCTATAGCTTAAGCTATGAAAAACGGACTAAAGATTCAATGCCTAGGGAACAAGAGAGAAGGGGCTATATTATCACTTATGATGAATCATTTCAAAAGCAGTTCAATTTTTTATGCTACATTTTTTATGTCCCTTAGCTATAGCATTATAAATAATAGGACTATAAAATAAATTAGAATAGTGCTTAGCAAAATGTCTTACAGTCATTTATTCAGTCAAGTCATTAAGCTTTCATAGGCTCAGTTTCCTCATCTGTAATATGGGAATATGTGTAAATAAAGAATCCTACTTTGTGGAAATTCATTTATTGCTGTAGAGTCTGGAACTGATTAACCACAATAAACGAGGGCCGGCTGTAATTGTCTAAGCCATGGTAGTTTTGAGAATAAAATCAATAGCACTTTATCCTGTAGTAATTACCTCTAATATTTCTTTCCTACTTCCCTGTTATACTAAAAGACTCAGTTAAATAATTAATTCTCATTGTATTTCTTTGATAGTCAAGGGTACAAAGCTCCAAACTGTTTGGTGGTATTTTAGAAACCCATGCAAGAAGACTCGGATGACATTTCTTTATTTTAGCACACTAATTTGTATTGGGGCTACTTTAACCTCTTCATTTTGTCCTCTAGGATTAAATATATAATTGTTTTCTAGAGGTAAGTGCATGAAATAATCACACTTCCTGCATCTCTGATTATAGTAAAAGTGTACGCTCTGGAAGAATGGCAATAACTGGCATTTTCTTCAACTTGCTTTTACGTCCTTTATTGCATGTGATTCTACAGGGAACATTTTGTTCACACAGGAATATCTTTTAACATCCAGCTACTATTTTATCACCTTGGCTTTTATTTTCTTTAATCCTCACCCCACGATATTTTTCCATTGTTTTTTGTTTTATAGAGTGGAAGGGAAGTAGGGAGAAAGAGAGAAACATTGATGTGGGAGAGACTCATGGATTGGTTGCCTCCCACATGACCCTTGACTGGAATCAAACCCTTGACTCTTTGGTCCATGGGCCAATGCTCCATCTGCTGAGCTAAACTGGCCAGGGCTCACCTTGGCTTTTTAAAATGGCAATTAACTTTTGCCTCACTGAATTTGTTGACTTTGGGTCCCCAGAAATTTCATATGAAAAAACTCACAGGTAAAATCAGTTACCTGGTAGTGGCCTAAGGGCTAATTCTTTGCATATTGTCCACTGGAATGTCTTTATTATGCCACACAACAAATAAAAATTTGTATCAGGAATGAGTTGGTGTTTTCAAAGGCTCATGTTGGGAGAAAATATTAATATTTGGTATTTAGGCCACAGGCATTTCACACTGATAGACGGTTATACTATATAAAATATTGATGTGATTTAGTCTGACTTTTTATGTTAACTTTATTTTTTATTATTGACACTATTACAGATATACCTCAGTTTTCCCTTTGCCCCCCCACATCCATGCCCTACCCCCAAGCCTTCACCACATTGTTGTTTGTGTCCATGGGTTATGCATCTATGTTCTTAGGCTAATCCCTTCCAGTCCTCCCCGCCGCTGCCACCCCGAGATGTCAGTCTGTTCTACGTGTCCATGCCTCTGGTCCTGTTTTGTTAGCCAGCTTATTTTCAAACTTGTTATTATACCAGTGCTGAATTAGGTGCCCTTTCTTTGTAACATTTCATTATTACCTGTTTGCCTTTTAATTTATCATGACACTATATTGGTTTATAGTCTTTTACTTTTCTGCTAGAAAATGAGCAACCTTAAAGCAGAAATTTACTGCAGCCCCAGAACATAGGACATTGCGTACACTGAATAAAAACTCTCTGAGTTCATGAGACATATGTATTTAGCTGCAGGAAAAGGGAAACCTCCTAAAAGTACCTTGAATGATAAAGGGATTTGATTTAATCATTTAGGTCCAATTGGATCAAGACCCCACTCCATCTCTCTGCAGTTTGTTTATCCCTTTACATCTCCAGGTCAAATCTTCACCCTTATTCAGGGTTCTCTCAGGAAGCAACTTGCCTGCAACATGAGCCCTCACATATTTAGGGCAAGAAGCTGTCCCAAACCGCTAGGAACAGTCCTGAAACTCATTCCAGTTGGACTCTTTTAGGTCACACCCCACCCTTGAGCCAATAACTGTGGTCGAGCATAGAATGCATTGATTGCCCCCCAAAACTGATTGGAATCAGGAGACAAATGAATGCAAAGAAATTATAAAAATTATTCACTAAAATGAATCAATGGAATTTTCAGTCTTTGGTGCATTTTAATAAAGTGTATGGAAATGAGACGTTTTTAAAAAGTTGTTTTAAATCTGAAAAATATCACTCTTAAATAATTCAAAAATAGTTGCACACATGTTTACACTAGTCTGTTAGTAATAATTTGGGCTGCCTACAGTTAACTGAGAGCCAAGACTTACCTTAGCAAAAAGTATAGTGGGCAATTATCTTTATACTGTAGGGGAAAATCTACCAACCCCTACCAGTCTATCCCTTTAGATCTATAAGGGATTTTAGCAATGGATATTTTCCTTTTGACAATAGGAAAATGACTGAGTAACTGGATAAAGGAAAATAAACATGAAAGAAGGAAATGGAGGCAACCAGACTTTGCAGAATCGATTTTGCCTGGAGCTATCCCTGATATTTCTGACTTTTTAAAAACTCGATTTTGTGTGCACATTTACATTTTGAAAGGAGATACCTAGATGAATGACGAAGTGTTGAAGAGGGGGGATTATAGCCAGAAAGCCAAAACCAATATCGTGGGGTGGTGCTAACGGAGTGTAAAACTTAAGTCATCTTCTTGTAGACTGTGGGTTTATCACATATTTGCCTCCATGGCGGTCCCACTTGCTTATTTTTTAACCCCATACAAGTCCTGTTGTCTGATCCTTTCTTCTCTTTGTCCCATACTGCCTTGCAGTATCATTTAACAGTTTTCATTTGCATATCTTATCTCCTTACATGAAATGGAAACATTCTGAGAGCAAGAACGTTGTCTTGTTTTTCTCTGGAATTAACTCCAGCATTTCATAGAGTGGGCTCAGTATGTACTGCGTGCTTGTGGGAACTGGATCAAGTAATTTCTTTCACAGTGAATTGGGGAATGGTGGTTGGTCCCCAATGACATGTTTGCTTAACTTTTTTTTTTTCACTGCAAAACTCAGACTAAACCTTAAATATTGACATGCAAAGAAAAAGAGCCAATAAGAAAGGAGACTGTGGAAAGACTTTCAAAGGGAATAGACCCATTTGAAATTATTTTCATTGCTTTTCTGATGCCAGCTTTCTAATGATTTTCAAACAAATAGATAATAAAGGAAAAAATTTTATATGTGTGTCACTGAATTTATATTATTTTCATAAAGTCCATAAAAATGTCAAGATATATATGTATATGCGTGTGTGTATATATATATATATACACACACAAACACATGCTATTATGTTATTCAAACATTCTTCTTAAATAGATGCAGAGAAATGAGGATAGATGGTGCAATATCATTATTGTTCCCATATTTGTTGTTGTAAATAGTGAAGTCATTGTCTTTTTGTGAACTGTCAGCTTAAAATGTTCTGCCAGAGCCCATCTAAAGCAAGCCCTTATTACAATTAATCACAAGTGTCAGTTGAGACAGTGTTATCCTTTCCATGTGATTTAAACACTGTTATATTCCTATGTGCAAAATATTTGCTTTGTTTTAGATGTGGAGTTGGGCCATAACAAGATGCTAATAAGAGAAAGAGAATATTTTGGCCTATCTGAGGCTCAAAATGCTATGCAGCTGGGCTCATCCTCTTGTGTGGAGTGAAGATACTTCCTGGTCTCTACTCTGATTTGTACAGGCCGGTGGCAGCATTTCTCCAGTCACAGGGACCCAGGCATGTGGGAGGACGTAGGAGAGTAAGAAAGGTTCCTCTACCCTTAAAGTTCTTTCAGCTGATCTAATAATTAAATCTATATGAAACAGATAAACATGAGAAAGGAACCAAATTTAATTACATATGTATGCATGGGAACCCCACCTACATGAGAGAGTCAGAGACCCCACATACATGAGAGGTCCAAAGACAGAAAGGGAAAATAAGGTGAATGTATACCACACTGAGCTTCAGAGTGTGGGAGGAAGGTGATTTGCAGGATGATAAGAACAGGTGTTCAGTAGTTAGAGGTTTGCCCTGCCCTACAGATAGGTCGCAGAAAGTTATTTCCAATGAGAACTCTTATTATGGTCAAGGCCCCTAATTTAAATTCTTTAAGGGAGAGGTTAAAGTTTCTCCTGAGCCTTCAGGGTCTTGATTGTATTCAGCTCAGAATAATCCATATATCCCAGTGACACATTTTGGGATGACTCATTCTGAACCCCTACACAAGGATTTTAAAGTTTCTCTATTTCATTTCCTCATCTGACCACTTGTCAAATCTTATCAGTGCTCTCTTTGAGAGTCCTGGCTGTGTCCTTTCTTGGCCTGTACTGTGATATAAGAGAAATACCCCTGGACTGGGAAACCCCCAAATCCAGCTTCAGTTTTGCTCTTTCTCCAGCCATTTGTATGACCTTGATCCAGTCACCTAACATTACTTCGCCTGAGTTTCTCCGCTCTCAGGGTCTTCCCACATCAAATTCTGTGTGTGATTTCTCTGCAGAAATTCCACCTGTTCTTTTGTCTTTCACACTCAAAGTTTGTAATAACCTTTTACCTCATGCCTCTTCCTGAATCTCACCTCTTCAGTCAGGGCTCCTGATCACTGGAATATAAATCTTTCTGAAGCATTGCTTTATCTACTCACAAAACCTGCAGTACTGTTTATTTTGTGATAATCCCTTGAGTTTTACATGTATGACTTGTGCACATTTCTATACACAGGTGTTATATTTCAATGAATAGGTTAAAAGACCCAACAGCTACATGGCTTTCTGTGACCTCCCCCTGAAGTCTGACTCATCCAACTTTAATTTAAGGCTCCTCAACAACCTGGCTTCAAGTTAAGTTTCAGTTAAAGTTTCCACTACTCCAGTACTTGTTCCTGAACCTCACTACATAGCAATATTATCTGGAGAATTTTCTCTATAGATTGATAAACTTCAGTCTGGAACTGAAGTCTGTTTATTCTAGATGATCCCGAGTCTGCTAATCCAATTGTAGACATTTGAAAAACATTGATTGTGCCTCTGTACCTTTACTTATAGTGGAGAATCTCAAATTCCAGTCCATATCAGAACCACCTGGAGTGATTAATAAAATGTGGATTGTGGGCCCTCAGTAAGTTAGGGGTTAGGCCTGAGAATTTGCATTTCTAATCATTTCCCTCATGAAGCTGATGCTGCTGGTCTGGGGAGCTCACCGTGGGAACGTCCGGTTTCTGTGAGCACCTTGCCCTGGAATGCCCTTCTCCTGGACCGTCCCCTCTCCTGGACCGTCCCCTCTCCTGGACTGTCCCTTCTCCTGGACCGTCCCCTCTCCTGGACCGTCCCCTCTCCTGGACCGTCGTCACCCTCCAGCGTGCTGCCGTCATTCTGGTGCTCCTCATGGAGAAATCCCCAGGGTCCCAGGTGCAGGGATCGCTTTCCTCCGTATTCGGCCCAACACTTTATTTCTTCCTTTGTTGTCACTATTTCATAGTTAAATAACAGTTAAACTGTAAGGTCTTTAAAACTTTATCTCAGTTCCCTACAACATCCTCGCCCCATATTTACTTCTCGGTGATTTTTACAAGAGAGGGAAATTTAATATGTCCTTCTGAGTGAATGTCAATCACTTGAAAATTCCTTTTTAAATATATGTCTCTACTTTTTACTTATAGCTTTACATTTATCCTTCCAATGTATTTTAAAAATATCTTACAAGGTATTTTTTTGAGTAATATTTCTGTTTAAAATTTAAAAGGCTCTGCTGAATACTATTCTCAGGAAAACTATGCCACTGAATTAGTGGTTTCTAAGACATGATAATTCTGGCCCACATTAAAAAAAAAAAAAAAGTTTTTTCCTTAGTCATTCTCAGTTAACCTCAAGTGCAGTCACTTAGAATACATTTTGTCTGAAAGTATCTTTCTGTTGTGGTCCCGATAACTCCTTTATTTTTGAAATTGTGCTTTTCATTTGAGCTCCACATTCTCCTCATCAGGTATCTGTGTAGATAAGTGGCTTTGGTATTATACGTGTTCTGTTCAATTTGTTTGCTAATGGACAACTTAGTATAAAATAGCCAGAGTTTTCGTGTTGGAAGAGATCTGTCGTGTCACGGGACACATTCACTTTCACATTTCTAGGTAGCCAGACCAGGCCGGGAGCGACGGACGAGGAGTGCTGGTCACAGGTGGAACTGTGGCAGAGCTGTAACTTGTCCTCAAGCGGTCTGGAGTCTGCTGGACTCCATTATGGAGACTCAGAAGAAAATTTCAAAGAACATCTCACCTGGGCTTGGAGCCGGAGGACTTCCCGCCTCCAGGCAGGACCGAAAGAGTCGAGTGCTGCTGGAAGCCTGAGAGAAAGGGAGCCCGTCTTCATGGACTCCGAGAGAAGAAAGCATCTCTTTTTGCCTTTTTATTTGGAAGTGGGATATTTTAAAAGACTAAGTATATTTGATCAAAGATGTGTGTGATCTGTACACTTTTAGAAATAAAGTAGGTAAGAAAGTAGAATAAAAGAAGTGAAAATAAACCTATAATAATGGAGGATGTCTAATTTTCAGGTAATTTAAAAAAAATTTAATTTCCTTTATTGATTTTAGAAAGAGAGGAAGGGAGAGAGAGATAAGAACATCGATGAAAGAGAACATCCATTAGCCACCTCCTGCATGCTCCCCCACTGGGGATCGGGCCCACAACCTGGGCATGTGCCTTGACCAGGAATTGAACCAGCAACCTCTTGGTGCCTGGGTCGATGCTCAACCACTGAGCCACACTAGCTGGGAAAATTTTCAGGTAATTTTTAAAAGATCTATTTTAGCTCTGCTTAATAGTAATATTCATGTTTGCTAATTTTGACTACTTTAATAATACTTTTTCATTTTAAATGTCAGTGTGAGAAGAGTCTAGTCTTGTACCTAATAACCCACATCAGAGGGTGAACATAAAAGCAACCAGGGCACCCATCATGGCATTTCCCAGTGAAAGCTCTGTCCTGATAGAGTCACTTTGTTTTTTATTTCCCATTCATTTTTTTATCCTCACCGGAGGACATCTTTCCAGTTTTTGTTTAGATAGAGTGGGAGGGAGAGAGGAAAAGAAAGAGAGAGAGAAACAAAGACATGAAAGAGACACATTGAGTGGCTGCCACTCGCACGACCAACCAGGGCTGGGGACAAACCGCAACCGAGGTACATGCCCTTAGCGGAAACCGAACCCGGGTCTCTCTGGACCGCAGGCCGACGCTCTAACCGCTGAGCCAAACCGGCCAGGGCTATTTCCCATTTATTTTAATGGTCCATTTTTGTTTATCTTTTTCTCCTGTCAGAAAGCTTTTTCCTTGAGTTAAAGAAAAATAGTTGAAATGCCTAGATTTTTATGCTCCTTCTTTCTGGGAAAAAGGAATTATAATTTCAATCGAGTTTGATGAGAATGGGAAACAGAATGAAATACTAAATATAGCTATTTACTATTCTATAAATTATTATTTTCTTGCTTTAAAAGTTTCAACTCTATTTTAAAAGAAATATGTGCACATAATACAAAATTCAAATGCGTAATCATATGTAAAATGAAAACTTTAAGTATCCTCTGTCAGTCGCCAGTTATACTCCCCAGAAGCAACTGCTGTTAACAGGTTTTTGTTAACTTTGTAATTTGTATAACACACACACACACACACACACACACACACACACAAAACAAAACAAATAGAATCATGCTCTATAATTGTAGAGCTTTGATTTTTCCTGAAATATTTTAAAAGTGCATATGTAAAAATGGTGAGAAAAACTGCT
This sequence comes from Molossus molossus, assembly GCF_014108415.1. Classification (NCBI taxonomy): domain Eukaryota; kingdom Metazoa; phylum Chordata; class Mammalia; order Chiroptera; family Molossidae; genus Molossus; species Molossus molossus. The sequence goes on along the minus strand of NW_023425345.1, from coordinate 56,542,013 downwards.
ATAATAAAAGGAGGAGAATTTGAGAATTGAGGATAGTTTGTCAAATATATATATTTATTTATTTTACTTGAAACAAATTACCAGTACTCTGTCCATTGGAAGAAAATCCTTTTAATCCTGTAAATACTGTTAATTAGCTAGGGATGTAATTTTCCCAGAAATTGTGGATGGTGTTTATTGTTATGATTTTATTATACATGCCTAGTGTTAATTTTTAATGAACTATAAAAAAACAATTTTTGATGATTTGCCAGACTAGACCTCATGAGTTCATAATCCCATAGTGAAAAGTGTGGGTAGCCTTTTAAAAGTATTATTGACAGAGAAATTATTTTATATAACAATATTATTTTAAATACACTGTATTATATGAATTGGGTGGAAATACCGTCGATATTAGACCCTGGTTGTGGAAGAATCACTCTTCAGCCACTCACGTGGAAGGTGCCTCCAGCAGTGATCTGCACTTGTAGAAAATACGCAGTTTAGAGTTTTTATAGACGCAAAACTTCAACATCTGTTCCACTCTTGGATAAGTCTGCAATGTCTGTAATTATACCTCTTCCTGGTAGAGGTGATTATATGAAGGCAAATGGTGTGCTCTCACAGGTAGGGAGCTTGTCAGTCTGCCCTTGCTCTGTGCAGTCCCTTTGTCCTCTGAATTAGTGTTTTCTTACCCACCACAGAGGTGGGAGGTAGCTGGAGAGAGGGTGTCCCCATGTTGCTTCTCCAGTGTCATTTGGCTTAAGGAAGGCATGATTTATTGAAACCTGTGATGACTTCTTATAGATTCGGAAGACATCCCAACAGATGTTAGAATAAGGTGGTGTTTTTCTCCAAAGCTGCTTTATCTCATGGAATTACAGTTTTCCAAAAATATTTCTGAGGGCCCATTTTCTTCTTATTTTTAAAATGCTAGTGCCTGCAATTAGAACAGTCCCCTTTATTGGCAATGTTTAACCTGTCATTGACCTCATCTTGCCTTGGAAGCAGAATAAACTAGATTGTATTTATTTGTTTGTTGGCTAGTTGTCTGCATACTTTGTTCAGAATAGAATTCTCCAGATGCTTCACAGAGTGGATTTTGTGCCCCTGTGAGTCCTCTACTATTTACATTTTTTTTTTTTTTTCGGTTTGAGAGGAACCCAACAACGTCCATTTCCCTTTACCAGGGATTTTGCTGTGTAAGGAAGTTGATTGTATTGGTGCAGAGTTGGGGAGTACTGGGACCACTGTGGTCAAGAGAGAAGTCGGGGAAATGAAGTTAGCAAACTTTAGCTTCAGGAAGGGGTAAACAGCCTTTTTTTATGAAAATTGTGCTTCCTTCTGGTGGTGTCCTCTGTCCCTGAAGTGTGCCTTCTCATCTCCCAGTATTCTCTTTCTCATCATTGGGTGTTCACGTTACAGAAAACGGTGGTGGGGAGTTCTTGGCATCCAAGGCAGCCAGTCCTCTCCCAGCGCGTGTGCCTGTGAGCCAGAAAAGGGTATTGTTCCCAATGTTTGTGGGTGAGGCTGGAAGAGTAGTGTGTGGTGAATAAAAGGCCTTTTCACAGTAGAAACCCCCACATGCTGTCATTTATTTTTATGTTTCATGTGGCAGTTTACTGCAGTTTTTTTTGGTTTTTTTTTTACTTCTCTTCAGGATTTTTCTTTGGTCTGTTAGGAACTTCAAGTTTTCAGTTTTCCTCCATATAAACCATTTATTTAACTACAAACCAACTTGATCTGTGAGCTCTTTGTTGACTTGATACATGTGAAGATGAAGCAGAGCGCCGAGTTTTCTCTTCCTCTTGCCAGGCTTCCCCAGGTAACGTACGTGTGGATCACCCAGCGGGGCAGCCTTGGCTTTGGACCAGGCACACGTGGGTGTGGGCTGTGCTGCTCCGCTTAACCTGTGCCGCCAGGAACCACTCTGCCTTTCTACGACCCCGTTCTTTCTTGAGTAAAACGCCATGAGGTATTGTGATGGCTCCAGATGCCTCAGCCCACGGCCTGAACCAAGTAGGCGTATCCAGTAAATAACATTGCTTTGGATGTTCTAGTGTTTCCTGAGGTCATTGTTCGTCTTCCTAGAAGTCACAATTTTCCAAAGCATTTGTGTCTCTCTCGTGACCTTTGAAACTATGCTTTTACTGCTACTTAGAATTGAAAACATTATGGAATTTGGAGGTCCACGGAGATTCCCTAAATATGAATAAATATATTAAAGTTTAGGAGGAAAGATATATTCAAGACTAGCTTGGTCTGTACCACCACTGACATTTCAGGCTGGACCGTTCTTTGTTGCGGTGGCTGTTCAGCACACTGCGCAGGCTTGGCAGCGCCCCTGGCTTCTCCCCACAAGGAGCCAGTAGCACCACCTTCCCAGCTGTAACAACCAAAAATGTCTCCAGCTGTTACCAGCTGTGCCTTGCTGGGGCCAGGTGCATGTGTGGCAAAAATCAACCCTGGTAGAGAATCACCTGTCTAGAGAAAGGAAGTCTAAACATAGATACTTCTTTAAAACATAGCCTTTCATAATGTGCCATCTTTTACTGAGGCATTAGAAACCCTGTATCTTCTAGAAAACCTTTGTGCTCAGTCTGACAGTGCTAGTGAGAAGAAACATTTTGTTAATATTTAATGTATTTCTGCTATAATATATTTTAAATAATTTTTTTTTTGGATAAATATAGTTGATCACTTATGTGGACTGTCCTATGTAATGCGTAAAAATAAGATGAAGCTGTATTCACTAAGAAGTTAAGAATGTAAGTCAGACTGCTTGAGATCAAAGACTGGTCCCAGAATTTCTGGCTATATGATCTCTTAAAAAAATGTTTTCATTTATTTTAGAGAAAGAAGAAGAGAGAGGGAGACATCGATGTGAGAGAGAAACATTGATCAGTTGCCTCCTGTATGCACCCCGACTGGGGATTGAACCCTCAACCTGGGTATGTGCCCTGAGCAAAACTCGAACTGGTGACCTATGGGATGGCACTCAACCTACTGAGCCATACTATCCAGGGCTCTGGCTATGTGATCATAAACAATGAATATATTTATTTAGTTATATATAAAATGGTAGTAATAGTACTACCTGCTTTTACACACTTGTTGATAAGATTAAACAAAATTGTAGATATGAAACACTTCACCCAGTGCCTGCTGCATAGTAAGTGCTTAAAGAGTATTAATTGAAGTAGATGTTATAACTATCTGCATCAATCGCATTATCATCAAGTGTGCTGTGCACATGCAAGACAGCAGCACTTAATCCTGAGTGCAGAGGTGGCGGCAACATCAGAAGGCTTTCTGTAACAGATGAGCCCGGAACTGAACTCAGAAGATAGTAAGATGAAGAAGCAGGAGGACGGGAATCCCAGCAAAAGTATTATCTTTTTTTATGTACAATCTGTTATACAGAAAGAGATAAGTGTTCTTTATGTTTTGAAATATTTAAAAATGCAGTAATATTTCAACCTGTATTTCTCAGGCCACAACTCTTTATACTTTGTAAGAGTTTATTTTGACATTAGAGAAGTTTCATGAACTGTTCCTTATACCATTGATGAATTATTGATTTTAAATGAACTCTTTATTTTCCCTTGAGAACTACATGGTAGTCTTGTCTAATCTTAGGATTTCTTCTTGTCATAGATCAAGGGAATCCTGGTTGTTTTCTACTTCCTTTTGCCTCTTTACAAGTAATGGTAAAACAAACTTTTATCTAATAGAGGTTTTCTGTCTTTCATTTCCATGTTAGTTACTTTATTTTTATGAGAGTAGGAATCTAATCATCCTTGGGCATTTCCTGATGTATGCTTTACCTGCCCTGGTGATTCAAATGTAATAATATAAAAACAAGCTACACCCCTACCTAACATATATGACTTGCTGCTATTCCTAACATATATGACATGGTGCTATCCTCAACATATATGTAGGCAGGACAGGTTTACAGGTGAGAAAACTGGACTCAGAAATATTACTACTTGCCTAAGCTGACTCAGTAAATATCAGGTCTTCCTGCCTCCAAAGACTTCTGTTTTTACTTCATCTACAATTATGTATTAAAATGTACACTATGCAGTCATACACATTATTTCAAAGACCTCTTATTAGTTGTGTAGGTGGAATGATATTCTTCAGAAAAGCTCAGTATCTCTTCTTCCTTTCTTTTTTATTTTATAATCTTAATCTACTGTTTAATAGACTACTGATTATTTTAACTTCTAACTAGTTTCATAATTTTTTTAATATTTCAAGAAGGACATAGTAGAATCCACTACAGCGTTTACATGATTCTAAGTAATCATGTATCTTGTCCATTCTTCTGAACTTCATGAGGACAACTTCTGTGACTTTATCTTTGACACATTTTATAGTTTCTCTCACCTATTGGAAGCGTTTTGGACAACTGACTACTGAATTTGCTAAGGTAGATCAGCCAATGTTTCCATTTGGACCACCTTATAAGGTAGAGGATTGTAGTAGCCAGCCTCCAGATGTTCCCAGTGGTCCCCACACTCTGGTGTGTATGCCCTTGCAGTTCCCTCCCACATGGAATAGGGGTGACCTGTAGAACGAAGAAGATGTTGCTGGAAAGACAGAGTGTGACTTCTAAGGCCAGGTCATAAAACCCATCACTGCTTTTGGATTACTTGTTCCGGGAGGGGAGAGGCCAGCTGCCATCTTATGAGGACGCAGCCCTTTTAGGAGGCAGCTCGCTGGAGAGGAGCACACAGTAAGGAACTGAGACTTCTTGTCTAGACCATATGAGGGAGCCATTCAGGAAGTGAATTCACCTGCTGCAGTCCGGCCTTTGGGTGACTGCAAACCCTGGCCAACATTTGACTGCCGCACGAGCGATGCTGAGCTAGAACCACCCAACTAAACTGCTATTACATTTATGACTCACTGAATATGCAATATAAATGTTTACTGTTTTAAGCCACTAGGTCTGGGTTAATTTGTCACATTGTACAGTAATGAACTAATATAGTGCCTTTTTGGAATGCTGTTAAACTTTTTATTAGGTGCTATTAGAACATGAGTGGATATTAAGTGTGCTGCATATTGTTTTGTCTATTTGAAATAGAATATGCTTTGTTCATTTATGCTCATGATAATTAAACAATGATCCTATTGATCTATTGTTAGTCATTTAGTGTTTTATATTGAAAATAAATGAGATATATGAAAAGCATTTATAAAATAGAAGTGATAGGCAATGGTAACCTATTCATTTCTAAACTGTTCCATATATATGTGTGTGTATATATATATGTATACATATATATACACACACACACATATATATACACACGCACACACACACACATACACACACCTACATACATTCATACATACAGGGGTGGGCAAGAGTAGGTTTATAGTTGTGAGCATGTGAAATAGTTTATTCTTGTGGTATTGTTCATTAATAATTGTATTATTTATTTGTACTAAACTGTAAACCTACTTTGCTGACTCCAATATGATTTCTCATAATAACAAAATAGCTTGGAGAGATTTCCTGTTAATAGAAAAAATGATTGGATTCCTTGGATGTTACCTTTATGTTTGCATTTTATAAAATTAATTCATTCATTTTGTAATACCTCAGAGAAAAAGAGACAGAGGAACAAGAAAAGAAGAAAGATAAGACAGTAGATATTATTAGCCCTCACCTACAAATCAAGGACTGAAAGCACGTGAAGTCTAAGTTAGCTTGTCAGTGGCCTAGAAGAGGTTCCTCGTTGTATTGAAGGGGCTGATGGACTTTTTGGCATCTGGTTAGGACAGGCTTCACATTATGTAACCAAGAACTGTAGCTTTGGAGTCTAAGGGGCATAAAGGTTTACTCAGAAGATCTGCTCACAAAATAAACATCTTGTTGTCATAATTATTGAAAATACGTTTTTATAAAAACCAGGTTAGTAGTATATGGCATACTTTTAGCGTAACATGCTTCCTTCACAAAAGAATTGTGTTGCACTTTGCCATCTTTGGAAGACGTGATTGACTACATTGGCATAACATAATGATCAGTGCTGACCATGATTCTTCGTGCTTCCTCAGAAAATAAAACTGTCTTCTTATCCCGCCCCCTTAAGTTTATGAGTGCTGTCAAAAGCCACAAAGCTTCCTGAAATATTTAAGAAGAATGCATATCCATTAATAATATTTTTTAGCTTCCCTAAGCTTCTGCTGATGAAGGTCGTAAACCATGTCAGACAGATCCAGAAATCAGACCCTAAGTCTTTTCCGATGGCCCTTTGTTCTGACCAGAGCAATTGCACGTCATTGTTTCCTCTTACTTTGACAATTTCCTCTGTTGGCAAAGTAAATAAAACATAAGCATTAAAAATATAGCTGTGAATCGTAGCATGCTTTCTTGTCTTGCGCTTTGATTGCAGGTGTGCTGGGCCTTCAGAGCAGGCATTCCATGGCCCTGCAGATGCTGGGTCCTGTCGGCTGGTTTACACATGATGTATGGCATTCATTGGTTTTGTACTGTTGAAGGAATAAATGCTCCTGCTATCACAGGGAACACATGGGCGAGGAAAATGAATAAGTAGAGTTGTCATGGTGTGAATTACTTTCTTTAAATCACCATTTTTCTTCATGTGTATCTCTCTCTCTCTCTTTTTTTTTTAAAGGAACATGAGGAGGCATTTCATTCTGAAAATGACTTGGAAGTAGGAGAGCTTTTTATGGGAGGACAGGAATTGAAAGTTTGGATAATGGGTTCTTAATGTCTTTGTCTCTCACACACATGCACACACACACACCTGTTTAGGAAGTTTTCAAATGTTTCAACACCCTGTTTGGGTAAAGGATTTAATAAAAAGATGTGAAAGGTGGAATTTACTTCTGTTGTTAAAATATAAAAACATTTTTTAAATTGTAAAACTAAGGACATGTTTCTTTTGTTGCAGAGTAACTTTTATTTATTCATTCATTTATTAATTTTTTTATTGATTTCAGAGCAAGAGGAAAGGGGAGAGAGAGAGAGAGAGAGAGAGAGAGAGAGAAACATTGACATGAGAGAAACATCAATCGACTGCCTCCCATACTCGTCTGGACTAAGGATCGAACCTGCAATTTAGGCGTGTGCCCTGACTGGGAATCAAACCTACAGCCCTTTGGTACATGGAACTATGCTCCAACCAACTGAGCCACTCAGCCAGGGGTAGAGTAACTGTTAGACCAAAACATAAAAACATAGTGTAGGTTTTAGAAAAACTACAGATGTTGCAGTCACACACCGGAGAGTTAGCCTTCTCTTCCTCCTGTCCCCAACTTTGTCACTCAGTAGTTATGAAACCTTGGCAACTTACGTATCTCCCACAGCCTCATCTTTCTCTTCTATGAGTTTTGTGAACGTTATAGATGATGGAAACTGCTTGTCTTATGCTACTTCATATAGAGTAGTTGTTCAATAAATGCAGTTGTTTTGGTTAATTATGATGATGTTGGGCAGGTGTTGCTGAGTCAAAAATGCAGATACACAAGTAAAATTTATTCATATAAAAAGTTACATGTGCGGGTGCCCAATATTCAAAATAACACATGATTTTGAACGTACATTTTTATACAAAAGGGACCAAGATAGCTGGCAACTGAAAGGGTATAAAAATAAAGTATTTTGTCAGTGGCCTAGTGGCCCAGTGGGCCTTGATCCATTTTCCTCAGTGACTAGAGAATCAGCTCATGGACCAATCAGTTTTGGGTTCGATTTCCAGTCAAAGGTACCTGCCTGGGTTGCAGGTTCTATCTCTGGCCCCAGTTGGGGTCATGCAGGAGGCAAATAATTGATGTGTCTCTCTCACATCGATGTTTCTCTCTCTCTGTCTCCCCCTACCTTCCCCTCTATCAAAAAATCAATGGAAAAATATCCCCGGATGAGGAGTAACAAAAAAATAAATAAAAGAAAATATTTGGCATTTATGTGAAAGGATTGAATGAACTGTTGGCAAACTGAGTAAATCAGGAAAACCAAAAGTTATGAAATTTTGGAATCAGTTAAATGAGTTGAGAACAGGTGACATCATGGTAAATGTTTGAAACGGGCTTGGTGTGGGGGCTGGAGCACTAGAGGAGGGGAGGAGTGAGGAGGAGCAGCCCACATGGCTCAGATCTGTGATGCTTTAGATACGACTTTTTTACATAGGGTTGGTTTTTGGTGTGTTTGAGTTCACTCTGAAACTCAGTTTTGCTATAAGATGTATTAGAAGTGATTAGATGTATTAAAAGCAAACTATTGTGTTTATCATGTATAAGTTCATCATTGCGAAAATTAGTTTCCATATATGTTCTGAATCAATCAGTACTAAATCCCAGGGATATTGAGAAAAAAGACGTCTTACATCTGTTGGGCCCTATTTTGTTGCTGTGACAGAATCCATGCCCTCCTACCCAGCAAATCAGTCAGCAACCCATCGGGTCTGAGAAGTGATCTGAGAAGTGAACCATTGTAGCCTCCGGGTAAAATCTTCCCTTTGTGTAAGCCCTAAGGAAGAAGCCAGAAGCCGTTACAACTGTGATTGAACTCTCCTCAACCACAAAGCTCCATTGCGTACCGCCTCGGAGCTCAAGAGGTATCACCAAAAGATGATTCCCCAGTGATGGTCATGTAATTCATCTTCACTGCCCATTACACCACTTTATACCTTAGAACCAGAGAAATAGTAAGGCTGGGTGGGTACAGTATATAAGCCTCTATGGCGGGGTGGGGGACAGTAGACACACTCGAATATAAGGTTCACGGTCTTCTGAAAAGAATGCTTTGGCTCCCTTATCTCTCTAGCATAGCACATGCCCCAGTCATTATTATTGTTTCATTGTACAGATTAGGAAATTGAGGAGGGGTGGCAGGGGATGCACATGTCTGATCCCAAGCCCGCAGTGTTTTCCCACTGTGTTCCGCACCGTGCACGTCCGTATGCATTTCCCCCTGGAAGATGGGGAGAAATGGCTGTGCGGGTGCCCAGGAAACCTGGTACGTAAGCCAGGTGTACTTGCGCCAGATTGTTTAGAAAATCAGTAATGTGCTTGTATTTTAGTTCCTGGCTTTGGCACATTATATTAATTGCATTAATTTTGATGTGGCAAACTTATGAAACAGTGTTGGATGATATGGGTGTGTGTGTGTACATTAATATGTGTCTGTAATTTATATATTTTAAAAATGCATTTTTGCCACATTCTCTGGTGTTATAAACAGTACTGAGATTTAGATGCAGATGTGGCAGTTCTGTTATCTCTAGCTAGGTACAAAAGTGCATATTTGTACATGCCTGGAGAATGTGATAGACACACAGGAGTTTTTTCATTGATAATATTTGTAGCAGAGCTTTATGTTAGACACGTTGTGCTGGAAAGTGATGGATGTCAACCACATTGACAGGAGGGGGACTTGACAAGCATCAGAGTCGTGAGAGGAATGATTTATCAATGTGTCTGCTTCATCCGTCTTGGGTCAGGATGGGCTTCGAGGCCAGAACACATTCGTATGAGCCAGGTATATTCTTGTCCTCTTCAACTATAATATTTTTCTGTTACTGAAAACAGATAGATTATTTTATTTAAGTTCTATAAAACTAAAACTAAAATAATAAATCAAAAGTGAATGAAACGATAATAAAGGCCTGCTTTTACCTCGTGTCTCTCGGGCACTGGAGAGCTAAGGGGACGTCTCGATTGGAGAGGTGCTCCAGGAGGTTAATCTGACAGTGATTTTATCTGAAGGATTCTAAGCAATTGGGAACTAAGTCAAACTGGGAGGATAGTACAGAAGAACGAGAGGGAACCTCAAGGGTTTATAGTCTATCACAGGTTCTTAACTGGGCGTGTGGAAATGTTTGGAGGCAATGTTAGTTCTTGCCTGGGGGGCTGGCTTTGGTATAGAGTCTGTGGAGCCTGAACGGGGAGACCTACATTATGAGAGATCTCCTTCACCACAGCGAGCTTCCCATCCCAAGTGCAGGCACAGCCCTTTGAGAGTGATGTAGTGGAGTCAGTGGAAGTTTGGAAGGGTTGTGTCTAAGTGGCAGCATAATTAGGAATAAGACCCTTCAGGGGAGTCTGTGTTACTTCCACGCAGTACTCTCAAGTTCTAGCATGTCCCCTGAGATAAAGGTGTCCTTACGTTCTTATCTGACAAATACTCAAATGCCAGGGTTTTCCTTGCGTTTTCTGTCGAAAGATAATGATGAAAATAACTCTTATTAGTAACAAAGATAAAGACAAGCATTGCAATCTTTACATTATTGACAGTGTTCAATCTTTAAATTATTTTCTAGGGGAGAATTATAGATTAAAATGAACTCAGGCATGAGTTTCAGACTCAGTCTCCTTAAGGAAAATAAGATGACAAAGAACTAGATTGATTTCCTACTACACATGTAAAATGATCATGAGAAGAAATTCTGTGTCTAAATTTATCCATAGTTTCAACAAATTTTTTTCAGCATTCACTGTATTTCAGGTACTGCTCTTGGAATGAAGCATACAGCAGTGTCTTGAGACTTATATGATTTTAAGGAAGACAGAAAATAGTGTCGGGCATGGGGTAAGCATGAGGAAAGTAGAGTAAATGGACAGGAAATGACAATGCATTGTTTTAAATGGGCTGGCCAAGAAAAGACTGTCAGAAGATGTGACATTTAGAATAGAAACTAAATAAAGGGCAGATGCCAGTGTGTGAATATGTGGGGGAAAGCAGTTCAGCAGAGAGATTAATGAAAGCCCTGAGCTGAATTGGTCATGGTGCCGTCCAGTAAGGAGACCAGAGAGCAAGGGGAAAGTTGTAGAAATTAAGGTGGAGAGTCAGCCAAGTTCCAAACATGTGGGAACACCTTAGTAGCCCAGAGAACAACTTTTGTTCAGAACCACCTTAAAAGCCACTGGAAGATCTGGAATATAAAAGAGATACAATGTGGCAAATGTTTCCAAAGAATCACCCTCTACTCTCTGTAGAAGAGAATGTGGCCCAGCAAGAGTGGAGAGAGGGTACGAATACCATAGTGTGAATAGTGAAGGGCAGAGGTTGTGCAGAAGCTATTAAAGGTGAGGTTCCCAGGGTATGCTGATGGACAGCGTGTAGGCTGGTGAGAAAGAAGAATGAAGAATGACTCCAGAGTCTTTGAATTAACCTCAATTTAGGGATATTCATTTGAGAAACTAGCATTTTATTGCAAAGTTTAAATTGACATTATCTATCAGGTTTAACCTCACTAAACCCTGTCAAATATTACGGTATAATTCAAGACATTCATCCCTAATTATCAAGAATGCTTTAGTGACTTATCCTAGATCGTAGATTTGTCTAACCTTTGCCTTTGGTTTTTCATAGATTTGTAGTAAAATAATTGATACGTAGGATGCTTTAAAATGCATATAAGAAATACTTCATGGAGGAATGAAGTATAAACAATAGGGAAATAATCATGAGTGTGAATTTGAAAAACAGACTGCCTGTGTTTAACTGCTGGCATCACCATTAGTGAGCTTTGCAACTTTAAGGAAATTACCCTATTTTCCTTATCTGTAAATTAGAAATAATAATATTGACTACTTTAGAGGATCATTGAGAAGATTTAATTTTTTTTTTTTTTTTTTTTTTTATGAGCAATGCTTGGCTCTAGTAAGTTCTTAATAACTATTAATGATTTTTATTAGCTGTTAATACCATTGCAAATAGAAATAGCTGTGCATTGATTTGAATTTTTTGAAAAAGGCTAGAATAGCCTATAAATAAACAAACCAAAATGGATCATTTAAAATGAGCTTTATATAAAATTAATGAAAAATAAAACTCAGTAGGTACATTCATATATATGAAGTTAAAAATTATATCAGATCATTCTTGCCTAAATAGAAGTTTTAGAATTGTAACCTGAAAGAAGAAACACAATGTCAGTAAGAAAGAAAACATTTCAAATTATTATTTGTATCATTAAACTATTATTCTGCTCTATTATACATTTGGGGTTTTGTTGTTGTTGTTTGTTTTTCCTGTTTGCAAATCACTTTTCAGGAATCCAAAATTAAAATGTATCTTCTGAATTTTCCAGAATTTTAAATTTCTTAATAACATTCTTAAACACATCGCAGGTACTAAAATCAGTGTATAAAGCAAAATTTAATTACTCATATATTTAAAAATTATTTTCTCATTTTGAAAAATATTCTTAAGATGGCCTAAAATCATTTTAAAGATGTTTGTTAATATTAGAGTCCTTAATAGCAATTTTATCCTGCATAGAAATGATGAAGTTGTGAAAAATTAGGACTGACTTATTTTTAAGCCCATAAATATTACTTGTCTTTATTGCAGCAGGATTCCAACTGTATTGGACATTGGCATTCAATGAATGTTTGCAGCTTGATTAATATTTAATTATACATTTCTGTGCTAAATGAAGTTAAATAGAAATTTTGAGGATGTTGTTTGAGCCACACAAACACAGCAGAAATTAATGTGATTTTTAAAGTATAATTGTGATAGTGGCCTTTAGTTTGACATTTTGAAGCTGACCTGACAATATTGGAATCATCTACAAATATTTATCTAGTACTCATTATTTAATGTGCATTGTGATTGGAACTTGGGAATTTCACTTGCAAAGTTATGGGTTTCTTCTCTGGTTCCCTTTATCTCTTGCTTGGACGATTGCAATACCCTTTTCTCTAATTTTTCCTTAGCATAAATTCCAAAATATTAAATATTTTCTGTAACGTGGGACCAACCTGTGTTCCCCAAAATAATGCTGTTTGTGTAGTAATGTCCTATATTACTGTCATGATTTGCTGTATTTCTTAAATATATTCCTTGTTAACTTTTGTATATCACCCCTCTGCTTAAAATCACATTCTGCTTGTTATTCTGCCTTTTGGGTATGCTGAGAGTGACCATGTCAAAAACAGCAACAAAGCAAATTTAGAAGATAGGAGGAACTCATCTGTACATAGGTTGAGTCCTTGACAGGTTGTTCCAAATATTACTAAGTCCTTTAGTCTCAACATTTTCATAATGGCATACATAGCCCAGGGCTTTTTAAGGGAGTCTGTGTTGGGGCCAACTCATGGCAATAGTGGTTACAGAAGTAGTTGTTGGAGGAGGTCCCGTAGATTTAGCACAGTAGCTTATGAAAGCAAGGTGACAAAAACAGCAATCGGGAACTTGACACTGGATGCCAGGATTCAACTGACCAGGGTCAAAGTGGGTAGGGATGCTGCACAGGTTCTCTTTCAAATGCTGTGGGAAGAGGAATGGGAGGAACAGCCCACCCACTGCGGATTCCTCTCCTGATTCGGTGTGAAGCTTCCTGATTCAGTGTCCATCTTACTGGTGGAGGTCCAGGGGTGAGCTCTGCCTGCAAATTAGCCAGTTTTTACTTCTGGCAGCTCTGGGCACCTTGGTCAGCCAGGAACATCACCATCCTTCCAACTGTTTCCTTCAGTCTTCTGGGCTGGATTTAATCTTCTTATCTTCTGTGTTTTTAGTAGCATGTTTTTTATTTTTTTATAACTTTTTTATGGAACCTAATAAAGTTGGCTTTGTAACAGAAGTAAAATCATGTACCCTTAGACCAGGCCTTCATTCCTCCCAGTATCTGGCCCATCGGAAGCATTCAGTATGCACCTTTAGAGTGTGTTGGGTGTGTAACATACTTTAATGGAGCAAGGGAGGCACCAGAGTTTTTTTCATGGCAGCCATTTTTATGTTATCTTAATTGCTTATTTTTAAGGTTTTAAGCTCCAGTAAGTCTTCTAAGTCTTAAGATGTATGGAGAAAGACAAGACTGATTGCTTTATTTCAATAAAATGTGCAGATTCACACCTGAGGGTTTAATTATCTATTTTTAGGCCTTGTTCACCCTCTGCATGCTGGGTGAATAACTTGCTGCTCATTAAACAGATTGTACATTAAACACTATAGAGTACAAAAGCAGAAATATCATACATTTGGTGATAATTAGTGTTCATTTCCTCACTAAGTACTAGGGCATACCACACTGTTTCCATAGCAACTTCTATTCTGTTCAATTAACTGTCTAATGTGTATATATGAATAAGTTTCTGTGTTTAAGGGAAAAAAAACCCCAAACAATGGGGTGATTTAAGAGTTTATAGTTACAGATGTGAACATGTTGGTTTTACCTTATTTTCTACTTCATTTTTGAAAACACATTTTTGATGTTTTTAGGTTCTGGTCATAACCAGAAAAGGCAGAAGGATTGAATGAATTTTAATGAATTTCTAAATGGCCTACTGAACCAGGTTCTCCCCATTCCCAGCTACTCCCTGGTTGTAAATTATGCAAATGTACAAGCTGCCTTAACTCTTTCAGGACACTAGGGTACCATTTGGCAAGGAGTTATTCTAGGGAATTAATCCATCATGGGGGGAATAAAAAGAAAGAAAAAAAAGGAAGAAAGAAAGAAGCAAATGCCATTTCATAGCAATTAAATCAGTGTTGCTTTAATTTATAAAATGGCCCTGGAAAGCAGAATTGGCATTATGTTAATTTTTCTGAAAAGAAAAGCTTAGATATTTTGAGCAATCTCAGCCACTGGCCCACAGCATGCAATGGAGGAGATAGTGATGACTTTGGAGTCAGAGGTCTAAGTCTGAATTCTGGAGACTCCACATTGTGTCGCTGAGACTGGCAATACCAGCTGCTCCCATTGTGAGGACGATGAGAATAATATTGATGTCCAGTAGGTTCTTACTCTATACCCTCTTACATGACATTTTCAGAGCAATTGGTTTCCCTTTTTATTTGGTGGAACCTTATTAAATGGTCAGCGTTGATCATTTTTGACCTTAAAGAAAGCAAATTCATATAGTTTAGCTTACTAGATGGGAGAGAGAAACTGAGGCACAGAGAGGTCAGGTAAGGTATATAATGTCACATGGCCAGTTGTGGTATACAGGCCTATCCCTGTCCCCTAAACCACTGAAATGGACTATTTGGCTAAAGACCAGTGTAGCCTGCCACATTTAAGGCACCCAGGAGTCATTTGCACCATCTGCATTTCTAATTATCAGCTGGGTAATGAGTGGAATGTAGAGGGGAACAGAGTTGTCATCGGCCTGGCCTCGCAGGTGTATTTGGAGCTTTGTGAAAGGACTGAGATTGGTAGGGAAGCAAGGCAATTGTTTTATCTCCTACTCATTCTACTAAGAGACCTTAGGAGCTTACCTGTTCTATTCCTCTATTTACCTAAGTTAATGAGTTTGTACTGTATAGATGTGTGTGTGTGAGTCACAGTCAAATGTTTATTATCTCTATTACCTTTATTGGCTACTTCAAAGAAAAAAATCTAATGTATCTTTTATACAACAAGTAATGAAGAACCTTTTAAAAGCAATATATCAAGATGTGGATTTGTTTTCTTATTCTATAAAAATACATGCACACACACAAATATGTATATTATATATAAATATAAATATAAAATATATAATATAAATATATACAAATAAATAATAGGTCAATGAATATGCCTAAATGTTTTGGGATAATTATATATTGACTGTATCTTAGGAAATACAGACATACATATCCTATAATTTAAAATCTTTACTATGTTTAGCTTTGTGCCTGGCAAGCATTCAGAAATCTTGGCTGTTATTGCACCTGTCTTCTCTTATCTTTTATATAATTACACTAATTTGAACAAAATTATTTTGCTAGATATTTCCAATTTTTACTTAGAGGTTCATATTCAGAGAATAATAAAAAAGGTTTTTATCAGAATACATTCAATTATTAGGCGAATTTTACAGATGTATTATGATATGCTAGGTGGCACACATGTTATCTCTGTTATCTCATTGTATCCCTGTGAGTTGTGTTCCATTGTCTCCATTCCTTTTCCTTTTCCTTTTTTTTTTTTGGTATGTGCCCCAGCGGGAACCAAACCTGGGACTCTCTGGTCCTCAGGCCAACGCTCCAACCGCTGAGCCAAACCGGCCAGGGCTCCTTTTCCTTTTTTATTGAATTGATTGGGTTAACAAAATTCTACAGGGTTCAGTGGGTTATCTCCAGTTAGTATCCTATGTTTAGGACTGAAGTTGTAATCTGAAACTATTTTACTATATTTTTTAATCAGACTAAAGGGCTGTAAAGATTAGTCACCATTAGAGTCTTAAACATTTGTTTTCTTAATACTTTTTGTTAAAGCCAATGTATACCTAATATAAAATAACATTTCTTAAAGCTAATCTACAATGATTGGTAACAGCATTGTTCTCAATGAGGAAATTAAATGATAATTAAAATAGTCATTTTTTTCTTTAAAAATTTATAATTCTGGTGAAGTTTATAAAGATATTCATTTAAAAAAAACCTATATATTTTTTCTAGACAACATGCTGGAAATAAAATTTAAAATATTCAGAGCACTTTCCAAATATTAAATAATTAACAAAAATTTTAAAGGTGAAACTAAACCAATTTACATCTCAAAAATAGCATTTTATGTTAGTATTGAAGTTGAATATAGTAAATAATTGTTAGCATTGAACAGTTATTTTTAAAGTGCTAGATAGGTCTTCTAAATAGGAAATTCAAAGACAAAAATATTTTAATGATACATCATTATTGGTAAAGAAGCTTACAACATATCTATTTCCATTTGCCACATATTTCTTTGGGTAAGGATATGCTTAGGTAAGATAAAATATGCTATCTTATTCTATTTGAAAAATAATAATATTAGAATGCTAATTGGAATTATATCAAATTTATATATTTATTTTGAAAGATGTAACAGATGACTCTTAAATATTTGTTTTCTCAATACTTATTGTTAAAGCCAGTGTATACCTAATATAAAATAACATTTCTTACAGCTAATCTATTTAATCTAAAGCTGTAATAGGAAGATTTTATGACAAATCTTCCTATCCCAGAATATAAAATAAGTTTCTAATTTTTCAGATCTTCTTCAAAATTACTTTATTTTGTTTATATAACCTGATCTTTCTTGTTAAATTTATTTCTAGTTATTTAATAGATTTGTTGTTAATTTTAAATGTATTATTTCTTACTGCTAGTATTTCTCACTTTTTTGTGTGTATTTTGATTTAGTTTCTAGTCATCTTGGAAAATCTCATTACTGCAGCTTGTTTTATAAGAGTTTTCGAGAGGATTGAAGTAAGGTATGCTGTTACAGAGGTTGAATTGTGCCTGGCACACAGCAGGTCCTCATTAAAGAGTGGCTATTTTCATAACGTGAACTTCCCCTTTTCTATAGAACTTCTCCAGAACTAATTGCGGGCATTGCTACTTTGATAATTGGATCAATTCTCTGTAATTTTAAATAGCATTTATTGCATATCTGTAATTGTATGCTGGCTGCTTTCACATAGGTGATTTTTGATAATTTGTGAAGCAGCATGAGCAGTTTCTTCGATCTAAGGGCTATCATACCATAAACATTGCTACAAGACCAACCTGCAAGGCAACCTTGACTTGAGACTGAAACTAGTGTAATTAAAATGGTTATGAAAAATGTTGAAAAAGAGATGCTCTTTTTCTTGCAACTTCTTTACTTTTAATTGTATTCTTAAGCACAAAAAATATATGTTTTAATATGTAAAACATGAAACTCATGATGTGAAATTTAGGAGTATGAGTCACCTTTTTTTCTATTTTGGAATTCCCTTAAAAATATTCTGTGGCCCTGGCCAGTGTGGCTCAATTGGTTAGAGTGTCATTCTGTACACCGAAAGGTTTTGGCATATACTTAGGTTGCAGGTTTGATCCCTGGTCAGGGAGCATACTGGAGGCAACTGATTAACATTTCTCTCTGTCAACCGGTTGATGTTTCTCTCTCTCTCTCTCTCTCTCTCTCTCTCTCTCTCTCTCTCTCTCTTTCCCTCCTTCCCTCCCTCCCTTTCCACCTCTCTTCCTCTCCTTTTCCTCTCTCCAAAATCAATTAGCATGTCTGGTGAGGATTAAAAAAAAATTCTGTGTTCACATAAATGGTAAATGATGAGAATTTTATATTTTATTCTAAGATTTTAGCAGTAATTAAAGTATATGATTGCCCTGGGCGGTTTGGCTCAGCGGTTAGAGCGTCGTCCCGCGGTCCAGAGAGGCCCAGGTTTGGTTCCTGCTAAGGGCATGTACCTTGGTTGCGGATTGTCCCTGGCCCTGGTTGGGGTTGTGTGGGTGGCAGCCACTCAATGTGTCTCTCTCATGTCGATGTTTCTCTCTCTCTCTTCCTCTCTCCCTCCCGCTCTCTCTGAAAATAAATGAAAAAAAAAAAAAAAGCATATGATTGATAAAATTTACTAAGACAATAAAGTGTAAAAGAAAAAAATGAGAAATTAAAATCATTCATATGTAAAGGTTTATCAGTGATGATCTTCATATTATAACACTAACAAATATTATTTTAAGGATAATTTTGCCTTCTAAATGAGAGGACTGGTTATATAAGATAAGAAATGCAATTTAGGTTGGGAAATGTATGTAGATTAAATTTTCTCTTGACATGTTTATATGACAGTTTTGTGTTAATAGCAGCAGGTGATTAAAAAATAAAATACAGATGTTTTCAGATGCCCCAAGCCTTTATAACAGTGACTTTACTTGGGATTTCCTCATAAGTTGGGACTGATTAATTTCTCTAACTTTCTGAACAGGAACCTTAAAAATTGATTAAAGTGCATTTGACCGTAAAATATAATGTCAGCTAACAGTTACTGAACACTTACTTAGTTCCAGGCTCTAACACTGAACCCTACCCTTAAATCACCTCATATAATCTTCTCAACAAAAATATTGCAAAGTAGAAAGAATTATTAGCCCTGTTTTGAGGATGAGGAAAATAAAGCTCTAAGAATTAAATAAACTTACCAAAGTTTTAGAATTAATATAAGACTGATACAATACTTAAATCTTAGTTTAATTCCAAAGTCATTTTCTTATCCTCTATATTTTACTACTTTATTACAGCAGAAAATGATCAAAATAATTTTTTAAAAACATACAAGTCTCTAAATATTTAGAAATGCATATTGGATTTAATATGTAAAATAAATTAACTCTATAAATATTTGAGTTTGGGCAATTTCTAATGGTTGTGACAAACAAATTAACCATAGAATTTCTAATATTTAAAGCATCACTGAGATGTAAAATTATTAATAACACTTGGAATTGGAAAGATTAAGTATTAATTAGAGTTTTAGGGGGGAAACATTCCTACGATCAGGAAAATTGTGGCAATTTACAGCTTTAGATGTTCAAGACTAGAATTGAAGCAATATCCAATATTGACAAAAATACACATTTTTTTCCCAAAGATGTGTATATTTTGGGTCATTTTAATCAGACAGATACATAGCAACCTCTATATTCCAGAGACTATTCTAAGCACTTTGTAAATATTAACTTATTTAAAACTTATATTCACCCAATAAGGTGTGGGGACTATTAATACCCCCATTTTGCAGAAAAGGAAATGAGACATAAAAAAATCTTGCTTATGTTTGCATAGCTACTATGTCTGACCTTTGGATTTAAGTATAAGCTGTCTAATTCTAGAATATATGCTCAATGCTGCCTCTCATCAGTATTTTTCAAATACTTGACTTAATAGGTGAGACAGTGTTTTATTTTAAGCATATTGCCTATATCTCACAATGTTCTAGGTTCTGTTACAAAAAAATGATGTATGCCAGCCATAATTCCAATGAATATAGTTGTTTCTTTATATTGTGCTGTGATATGTCAGAGTCATCCTTATAAAGAGTATTTCCTCCTTTCCTTATTTGACTTGTCATAGACACTTTTTGAATTAATTGACATTTTAATTAAAAAGTCAAAGATTCTCAACAGACACTATTTGGTGCATCATAAAGCAACCTTTGTGGTGCGCTTTGATGCCATTTGTCATCTTCTTTGTGCACAGGAGCACCGAACATACTGTTTCTTCTCTATAGGGATTTCTTAAGCAATTGATTATTAATTGAAGAACCTAGCATAGCTAAGTCTTATGAGAGAAAGTAATGTGTTGTCCCAATTAAATGCATTAATTAATGAAATAGGATCTTTGAATGATTTTTATGAATTGCCAAACTAAAGCAGTCAGTTCCAAGAATAATGGGGGATTGTTTCTCCCTGCTGTGTTTGAAAGCAAAGGATAAAAGCTTGGAATTTCTCTTTATGCATCTTACTGGCCCTAAGAAAGGATATGTTTTTGATCTACTATATCATTATTCTCTTTAAGGACCAGAGATCTGTACAGTGTACTTATGTGAGCTTACTACCACCTCACACTTCTTCTATTTCTCATATCTTCTCTTTGTGACCACAGCCAGTATGGGCATCTGCTTTCAATGAGATTGTGTGGTCTCACGTGTGTAATGACTGGGCACAGTTTTTCAAAGGAACCTACAGACCGTACCGGCTGACCTGCAATTCTGTCATTTACTAAACAGCTTCGCAATATTCTGAAAATACTGATTGTGGAATAGAGCAATTTAAGAGGATTTTTATACTGTTGTTTGAAATTATGAGTTTTATATACTAATGTTTTTGCCATCGTACTTGAAAAGGTTAAAACCCTCCAAACAACAATTAAAGCAGTAATATTTATCGTGCTATCACCATAGCAATGTCTGCAATGGCCAGATCATAGATATCATATGAGTTTGTTTATTCTTTACTTTGTGTATCTATTTGACCAGAACTATTTATTATGCTGAACCTACTTTCTAATGTACTTATGAGGCAATGCTTAAACACTCTAGGAAGGATGCAATATTCATTTGGACCCACCCTCTGTTAGTTTTTACCTCCATCATAGTCCATGTAACATACACTGGAGTAGTGCTATGTATATTCAACACATATGTACAGATTGAGGAATAATTGGGGTTGTGCACATGGCACACTAGTGTTTAGAACCACTGAAGTAGACGCAGGGATCATACCCACTGAGATAAAGTTTGGTGTGGCTGGATCATCTCCATTTGTATTTGGGTTTCCAACAGATCTAGGATCTTTGAACAAAATTTTTTTAAACTTTTTTTTTCTTTATTGATTTTTAGAGAGAGAGGAAGGGAGAACGAGAGAGAGATAGAAACGTTGATGAGAGAGAACATCGATTGGCCGCCTGCTGCATGCCCCTTACTGGGGATCGGGCCCACAACCTGGGCATGTGCCCTGACTGGGAAGCAAAAGTGGAGAACTCTTGTTACATGGGTTGATGTGATTCTCAACCACTGAGCCACACAGGCTGGGCTGTAAACAAATTTTTGTGTACTCTCATTTTATATGTTTAAAGGACTATGTGAGATTTCTGCATTAATTTAATTATTGAGCAATTTAGTTTAGGTGTCGGGCACTTTTCTAGGTACCGGTGACTCAGAACTGAACGAGAAAGACCCATTCTCTACTCGTATGCCTTTTTATAATCCATAGGGGAACATTGAAGCAGAAATGGTTCATGCATCCATTTATTCAACACACTTTATTTTTCTCTATAGCACTCTGGAGGACCTGACACACTAGATTTAGCAGTCCATTTATTTGTTGGCTGTCTCCTTCAACCAGAATGTAAATTCCACGCTTTGTCCACTGCCGAAACTCCACTCCTGAAACAGTGGCTGCCTTCTGGTGTGAAGCCGATGAGAAAGAGGAAGGGACACACTTTTTCTATTCATCTATTAAGTATGAGGGTGCCAATGCCAGGTGTGGAAAGACAGATAGGAACTGCAGGGACCTCGGAAGCCAGTGTGTGAATGTCATGGCAGACGCCAGTCAGGTGCGGTGAAGCACAAGGAGGAATGCCAAGCTCACATCAGAGAATAGCTTCTTAAAAAAATGGTCTCCTACGGCCCAAAGCAGCTACCAGCCTTAAAACCCAAGACTCTGAGCTCTTCATGTTAATCTCCTCCTTACCTGCGCACACCCTACTTGCAGACACATTTGCACACGCACAGAAATGTAGCACTTGCAGTAGCTCAGGGGAATAGGAAAAACAGACATTAAAAGTATGGTTAGAAGCCTAAAAAGACTTGACAAGGAGAAATATTTGACCCAAGGACAAAGGAAGAAACATTGAGAATAACCTCCATGGCAGAAGGAATGGCCCAGATAAATATACTTGTATAGAATCCTCCTGATCATCTGCATTCTTAGATTCAGATCTTAGAGATTAAGGCTTGTTGATCCTTCTCGTATCAGGCACCTTCCCAATTACCCGGATATATTTCTGTTTGTTCCCCTTAACTAAGTTTCATGGTATTGGAGTGTTCCAGAGAAGTAGATTATAATTGTCAAGGGTGCTGTACAAAAGAAGGGGCGGGATTTAGAAAGCTGGTTACAGAGATACAGAGCAGAGAGAAAGAGACTTGTCTTGCAACACACAGGAAGAAGCAATTCCTCGGTGAGGCGATGAGGAATCATTTTGCAGAGAAGCCTGGAGTAAGGCAAAACTTTTACAAAAATACCCTTGATAAAATATCAATTTCAAAACCAGTTTGGAGAGCAGTTTTGTAAAACCCACTAATCCCGAAGTGACCCAGCAACTCCACTCTTTTAAGGTTGAACCATCTGAAATTTCTGATACTTGGCTGTTTTTGAGTTACAGAAATAGCAGTTTCATAGCAGATACATGTATATCTTTATATATAGAGAGATGTATCTTAGAGGTATTTGTTCATGTGTGCAAGAAATACAATTGTAGGAGCAAAACATTGGGAATGATCTAAATGCCATCAAGAAGAGAATGGATACTTGATGCCATATTCATACAATGAAAAGAATTACAAAGCTAAACATTTAACTTCTTTATAGTAAGAGAAAAAGAATTAGGGGAGTGCTTTTTTTTGGGGGGGGGTAAAGGGAGAATAGCTCCCCTGTGAATTAGAAAGGCTTTAAACGCCTTCGCTGGTCCACCAAATTACATTTTATTCTGCTTCTGCATCAGCTAAAACCACAAGAAGCTAAAATCATTCGTCGTCTGAAACTGCTCTGTGCTGCATCCAGCTGTAGAATTGTAGCACGTTTCCCTTTGCTGAAACTGAAAAGACTCTCTCTCTCTTTTTTTTAAATCTCAGAAATTTGAGAAAGTTTGGGACTTGAGATACTATCTTTATTTGACCATCCTTCCATACTTCCAGAAATACTTGAAAAGGCATGTGAACCGAATCAAGTCACTGCTTGCTTAGTGCTGTTTCTGATCCTATTCCATTGGCTAGAAAATGAAGTGACTTATTAACCTTTCAAAGCCAGTACTATTGTTATACTCTGTCAACTCTGAGGGATGGAACAAAGTAATACAGATGTACCCCTCTCTACGGATGTTTCTACTGTATCGTGTTTTACTACTGCCAAAAAAATAAAGCCTGCCAGTCAGGAAATTGCTTGATTTAAAAGCACAGCCCTACCATTCCTATACCATATAAAAGAAAAATGTGGTTTTCTGTACCTTAATTTACAGTGTACATCGAACTTCTCCTAAAACAGATGGGGAAATGCAATATTCCATTTTGGGCTCTGAACCCAAGGAGAAACCTGGCAGCTGTTCAAGAATAATGACACAACAAAGAGAAGAAAACAGACCCTGATTTTTCCCTGATGTGGGACCCTCCGTCATTGGCCAAACAGAGATTTAGGCCTATTTGAAAAATCATGCCTATTTGGAAAGGCATACAAAATAAAATTGAGTATTTCAGCTTTGTCCGGTAAAAGTCTGTCCTGGTTTCAAAGGAATTTCTTTGGAGTAGTATAAAAGCCAAGAGGCTGCTGGAATGTATTCAGACAGGGTCTGATCCTGAATTACGCTGTAGTTTCGCTGTAGTCAGAGACCTGATCTTTATTATCCTCTCAGAAACACAGACACACATACACCGACACCCCTAATTTTACTAATTAATTGGGCTCTTGGTTGGAGATTTTAAGTCATGTATGGTGTTTTAAGTCAAAAACATCAAAGGTGGTGAACATTGCAGACAAGCAATTTAATAGCAGTATTTATATCTCACAAATTACAGTCTTAGAATATATTACTGACTGGTTATTAGATGGTAATAGTTGAATCAGGGCCGACCTGATTATTCAAGTGTTTCTGCTTCTTGATTATGAGCTTGGCACTCAAGGGAAGATATTCTGAGCTCATTATTGTTCATCCAGTTAGGGAGAAACTATGAAGAAATATGCAACCTGCAGGGTTCCTAATATATGTCATTGCAAAACTTTTGGTGGCTGTTTATTTGCTTTTAATAATTAACTCATTTTTGCCTCATGCATGAAGGGCAGACCTGGTGAGGTCTGCTGCAGTTTTCTTCAACTCCGCTTTCTACCAGCGTCCTGAACTTTCTGCTTTCCTCGCAAATGGCATTGTTTAGGATATCTAATGAGGAAATATGTTTTTGCTCTCAGAGTTGATTAGAAATCCTCTGATTACACCACATACTGTTTCTGTGGTCATTAATTCTTCCAGAAAGGCACAGAGTAAGCAGTTTGGGAACTGGGAAAGTACCAGGGAGGTGGTCCAGAGAGAATCAAGCTCAGATTATCTGCTGTAATTATAAATTATCTGTAATATTTGGACTTTCTCAATGCTGTGCTTTCCTCAGTTTCCTAAATAAATTTTAGGATATGGTTTGGATTAGAACTTGTTGATGCCAATGGCTCTGCAGGGAGACCACTGCTGCATGGATGAACCCAGATGGAAATGAGAGATTTTTCTTCTCTCTCTCTCTCTCTCTCTCTCTCTCTCTCTCTCTCTCCTTCTTTCTTTCTTTCATCAATCAACAGCTATTTATTGAGTGCCTTCTATATGGGAGGCATTCTGCTAGGCACTGAGAATAATTTAGTGAATAAAACATAAGTTGTTACTGATCTTAGAAAGTTTAAAGTCTGACAGTATTTGTGTATTTTGATTTCTATACTGAGTAATAATCATAAGAGAAAGAGATAATTTAATGTAAATTAAATAGTAATAAGAGATAGAGTTAATAAATGTAAATTAAATGTAATTCCTGTATAGTAACACACCATATGCAATTATTATTTTTTGTTTCATTGGTACTTATTTCAAGTTTTAATTTATCTTCTTTAATTAAAAGGCATAAATTAGCACATCATGTTGTTTGCATCAAATTATGCAGCTGAGTTCTTGGATTATTTTTGATTCACAAATTACAATCCAATCCCTCCCCGCTTTTAGCTATTTCCTGAGCACCAGGCTTTGTGCTGGCTTCTGGGATGCAGCGATGAAAATGTTCATCATCTCTCTCGTGGATCTGATCATAAGAAAATACGTTCCTTAAATAATCACACCCAGTAATATGATTTCCTGTTTTTCATATCTTTTTTTTTTATCCTCACCCGAGGACATTTTTCCATTTTTTGTTCAGGTAGAGTGGGAGGGAGAGAGAGGAACAGAGAGAGAGAGAGAAACATTGATGTGAAAGGAACACATCGAGTGGCTGCCACCCACACAACCGACCAGGGCCGGGGACAAACTGCAACCGAGTTACGCACCCCTGGCGGGAACCGAACCCGGGTCTCTCAGGACCACAGGCCGATGCTCTAACCGCTGAGCCAAACCGGCCAGGGCCTGTTTTTCATGTCTTGAAAGGAGAAGTATGAGGAATATGGAAAGGTACAATTGGTAAACCTAACTTACATTGGGCAGTGGAGGAAGGGGTGGATCAAGAAAGTCTTCCTTGAAGATCAGCATTTAAGCTGAACCTTGAGTGTCTGTTAGCTGGAGAGAACAACAGAGAATCTGATGAGAAGAATCTCTAGTTGCCACTTCTCTGCTGTTAGGAGATATTTCACTTGATGCTGAATTTGAAGGAGGTGCAGCTGGAGCCTTGCTATTAGGTACGCCGAATTAATCCAATGTCACAATTTGAAGAGAAAAGATTTGTTTTAAGTGCAAAAATCTGATGGAGAGAAGAGCATTTCATCATATATGATGAACCATTACAGTTTTTTCTGTATGTCCTAGACTTGAGTTATTTACTGTGGTTTATTACTTCAATTCAAAATTATGTGTTGTTTTTCACTTTTGTAAAAGGATGTTTAGTTTTATGGGGGTAATAAACCTGAAAATGTTCCTGGAGCTTGATATAAGCTGTAGGTAAACATTAAAGTTAATAAATTAAAATTTCCACTTATGGTATTGTTTATTAACCGGCTAACAGAGATCACAGAGATGGTCTTTATAATCTCTGTTATTCGGTTAGCAACAATAGCATTCAGAATCCAAATAAAGTTACTGATACTGATAAGAACAATTTCAAAACTTTCCAACTGTTTGTGAGTGATTTGATCCAACTGAATGAGCCCTGAGGCTCAAACACCCTATTTCTCATAAATTTTTAGCAACCATTTTTATTTTATTTTATTTTATTTTACTTTCATTTTTTAATCCTCACATAAATATATTTTTTCCATTGATTTTTTTTTTTTTTTTAGATAGAGTGGAAGGGAGGGAGAGAGGGAGAAACATTGATGTGTCAGACACATCGATTGGTTGCCTCCCACATGACCCTTACTGGGCTGGAGATCAAACCTGCAACCAAGGAACGTGCCCTCGACTGGGAATCGAACCTGAGACTCTTTGGTCCAAGGGCCGATCTTCTAACCATGGAGCTGAATCAGCCAGGGCTTTAGCAGCTATTTTAAATCTGGATGAAATTAATCCAGACAACTCAGACTACTATTAAAACTAGCTGGTCAGCATTTTAGTCTCATCAAAATACAAATGTATTGTTCATTGCTGATCTATGTTGATGAAGAATGCCTGAGATGGCAGTCCCTTTGAGTCAAATTAATTGTAAAACTTTCTAGTTTTCTGCCCAGCTGTTTGCTTAATTACCCATTGGCAAACGTAATTTCCTCAGTTCCTTAGATAAATTTGGCCATTAAAACCCAAGGGAATCTCCTCCCATACTTATATTGATTTTAAAAATTATTAAAGTAAAATGTCAAGTGCTTTTTCTCTATGAGCCCTTAATCCTTTCACATTAATGCTGATGAATCCATTCTTGTGTTTTCTCCACTTTGTTGGTGATTCAGTTTCTTATTCCCCAAATAGTTTACCATGTCTTTTCTTCAATAGTTCTTGCTGTTTATATGACTGATGATTGGAGTACATTACTAAACAGCCACAGGAATTTAAAAATGTGTTTTAAAAAAATGAAAGATAGCTCGGCCAGTGTGGCTCAGTGGTTGAGCATTGACCCATGCATCAAGAGGTCACTAGTTTGATTCCCAGTCAGGGCACATGCTCAGGTTGTGGGCCCGATACCCAGTGGGAGACATGCAGGATGTTCTCTCTCATCGATGTTTCTCTCTCTCTCCCTCTAAAATCAATAAAGAAAAAAATTTAAAAAAAAGAAAAAGAAAGACAAACAAACAAGCCCCCTCCCCCCGAAATCTGGTCTATGACTGTAGGCTTTGTCCTTGCCCTTAACTTCCTGAAGCCATAACTGTAGATAGTGTATCCAGATATATGATCAGGTGACCGTTACATTAAATAGCCAGTGGTCTTCCCACAAATTAAGGCTAGTGTTTGTTTTTTAGGCTACTTCAGTTACATACAACAGACTAAAATGTGGCTATTTAAACAAAAATTGAATTTACCAAAAAGATGTCTGGTGGCTCATGTAGTAGAAAAAACAGGTGAAGTTCCAGCCTTTGAAAAAGGAAGGGTCCCAGTTGCTCTGGGTTCAGCTCGTGTCCTGAACTTGGGAATCTTGAAATTTCAGGGAGAATCTGGTCAGTTCTCCAGCTGTGGGTAGGGAAAGGCCAGGGCAATAGTGTGGAAAGAGTGGATATGTAACGACCAGAAGAAAGTGGAATGGTACAGGGAAGGCAAGAACAGTCACTTTCTGCTCTGCTTTTGGGATTTAATCTCTCTCCAGTGTCCTTGTCTATAAAATGGGCGTAATACTATATGTAGTATCTTGTAGGTCGAAAACAGTAGTGAAACTAGAAGCACTTAGAACAGTGTTTAACAACTATTAAGCACTCTGTCATTATCTCTTTTACAAATTAGAAATTATGGTTCAGAGTTATTTAAGTAGCCTGCCCAAGGTCACTGTATGGAATGGGTGAGCTGGCATTCAAGCCCGACTCAAACACTGTGTCCCATCATGGAGCATTCACTCTGGAACACCATGGATGGTGCTTCAGAGTCCGAAGAGCCTGCTCCCATAAATTCAACTTGCTCTTTATTTATTTTTTTAAAAAAACATATTTGTATTTTTAAAATGTACCTTTATTTTTTTTTAAATAATTTTTTTGTTATTGATTTTAGAGAGAGAGGAAGGGAGAGGGAGAGAGAGACAGAAACATCAATGAGAGAGAACATTGACTAGCCACCTCCTGCATGCTCCCCCCTGGGGATCGGGCCCACAACCTGGGCATGTGCCCTGACCAGGAATCAAACCAGTGACCTCTTGGTGCATGGGTCGACACTCAACCACTGAGCCATCTTGGCCAGGAAAATGTATCTTTATTATTGAAGGTATTACAGATGTGCTCCTTTTTACCCCCACTGACTCCCTCCACCCAGACCTTCACCACACTATTGTCTGGGTCTGTTGATTAAATATATATGTATATAAGTTCTTTGGTTAATATCTTCCCACCCCTTACCCTCTGTGATTTGTCAACCTGTTCCATGCTTCCATATCTCTGGATCTATTTTGTTTATCAGTTTATTCTGTTCATTAGATTCCACATATAAGTGAGATCATGTGATACTTATCTTTCTCTAACTGACTTATTTTGCTTAGCATAATACTCTCCAGGTCCCTCCATGCTGTCTCAAAGGGTAAGAGATCCTTATTTTCTTACAACTGCATAGTATTTCATTGCGTAAATATACACCGCTTTTTTAATCCACTCACCTATTGATGGGTGCTTAGGCTGTTTCCAAATCTTGGCTGTTGTAAATAATGCTACTATGAACATAGGGGTGCATATATTGTTTCTGATTGGTGTTTCTGGATTCTTAGACTGTATTTGTAGCAGTGGGATCACTGGGTCAAATGGCAGTTCCATTTTTAATTTTTTGAGGAAACTCAATACTGTTTTCCATAGTGGCTGCACTGGTCTGCATTCCCACCAGTGGTGTACTAGGGTTCCCTTTTCTCCATATCCTCATCAGCACTTGTCATTTGTTGATTTGTTGATGGCGGCCATTCTGGCAGGTGAGAGGTAATACCTCATTGTCATTTTAATTTGCATCTCTCTGATGATTAGTGACTTTGAGAAATTTTTCATATGTCTCTTGGCCATCTGTATGTTCTCTTTGGAGAAATGTCTGTTTAGGTCCTTTGCTCATTTTTAAATTGGATTAAGTTATATGAGTTATTTATTTATTTTGGAAATTAACTTGTATCTGATGTATCATTGGCAAATATATTCTGCCATACAGTGGGATCCCTTTCATTTTGTTGATGGTTTCTTTTGCTGTGCAGAAACGTTCATTTTGATGTAGTTTCATTTTTAAAAATTTTTTTCTTTTGCTTTTCTTGCCCTAGGAGATGTATTGGTAAAAACTCAGTCATGTGAGATATGTGAGATTTTGCTGTTTATGGTTTATTCTAGGATTTTTGTGGTTTCACAACTTACATTTAAGTCTTTTTTCCATTTTGAATTTATTCTTGTATATGGTATAAGCTGGTGATATAACTTCATGTTTTTGCATGTACCTGTCCAATTTTCCCAACACCATTTATTAAAGAGGCTGTCTTTTCTTCATTGTATGCTCTTGCTTCCTTTGTCACATATTAATTAAACATAATGCCTTGGGTTGATTTCTGGGCTCTCTGTTCTGTTCCATTGATCTAGATGCCTGTTCTTGTGCTGGTACCAGGATGTTTTGATTACAATGGCTTTGTAGTATAATTTCATATCGTGTATTATGATCCCACTCACTTTGTTCTTTTTTTTTAAATCCTCACCCAAGGACATTTTTCCATTTTTTGTTCAGATAGAGTGGGAAGGAGAGAGAGGAAGAGAGAGAGAGAGAAAAACATCGACATGAAAGGGACACATCGAGTGGTTGCCACCCACACGACCCAACCAGGATCGGGACAAACTGCAACCGAGTTACATGCCTTTAGCAGGAACTGAAACCGGGTCTCTCAGGACCGCAGGCTAACACTCTAACCGCTGAGCCAAACCGGCCAGGGCTGTTCTTTTTTTCTCAAGATTGGTGCAGCTATCTGGGGTCTTTTATGGTTCCATAGAAATTTTTGGATTATTTGTTCTAGATCTGGGAAATATGTTATTGGTATGTTGATGGGGATTACATTGAATCTATAGATTGCTTTGGGTAGTATGGACATTTTAATGATGTTAATTCTTCCAATCCATGAACACAGTATATGTTTCCTCTATTTTTTTTTTTTTTTTCAATGTTCTGTACACATCTGAGTACACATCTTTTACCTCCTTGGTTAAGTTTATTTTTAGGTATCTTTTGTTGCAATGGTAAATGAGTTTTTTTTTTTTTGTTTTTTTTTTAGTTTCTCTTTCTGAGAGTTCATTATCGATTTTTGGGTGTTAATTTTGTATTCTGCTATTTTGCCAAATTTATTTATTAAATCTACTAGTTTTTTGGAGGAGACGTTAGGGTTTTTTTTGTTTTTTTTTTTTTCTTTCTTTCTTTTTACAATGTCATCTGCCAATAATGACAGTTTCACTTCCTCCTTTCCAATTTGGATGCCTTTTATTTTTCTTTCCTGTCTGACCACTGTGGCTAAGACTTCCAGTACTATGTTGAATGAGAGTGGTGAAAGCAAACTCCCAGCAAACAAACGTCCTGGACTGGATGGCTTCACAGGGGAGTTTTACCAAATATCGAAAGAACTAACACGTGTCCTCCTCAAACTATTCCAAAAAATAAAGAGGAAGGAAGACTTTTAAGCCCTTTTTATGAGGCCAGCATTATCCTAATTTAAAAACCAGATAAAGATACTACAAAGAAAGAATATTACAGGCTAATATCTCTGATGGACATAGATGCCAAAATTCTCAACAAAATATTAGCAAATTGGATCCAGCAATATATTTAAAAGATTATTCACCATGACCAAGTGGGATTTATCCCAGGGATGCAAGGCTGGTGCAATATTCACAAATCAATAAATGCAGTACATCACATAACCAAACTGAAAGATAAAGATTATATGATCATATCAATAGATGCAGAAAAAAAAAAAAAAACACAAACATTCGCCAAAATTCAGCACCTATTTCTGATAAAAACTCTCAACAAAGTGGGAATAGAGGGATCATAAAAGTCATATATGATAAACCTACAGCCAACATCATACTCAATGGGCAAAAACTAAAAGCACTTCCTTTAAGACCTGGAACAAGACAGGGATGTCCACTTGCTCTTTATTGTAGTTCTTCTAACTAACTTTCCAGTGCCTAACAGCTGTTATTTTAAAGACAAGTTTGAATTCTATACCTTGATTCCTTATAATCTTAAATCTTAACATTTTTCTCTAAATAAAATGTATTGCACTTGACTTAATCTTTACCTTCCCCATTTTTTTAGATGATGAAAATATATCTCAGACAAATTCACTATTGTGTCAAAGTTCACAGAGCAAGTGAGGACAATGGCTGAGCTTTGAGCTCAGTTTTGTCTGATTCTGGAGCTTTGCTCCTCTGACTGAACTTGGCTGCATCTCTGATAACAGGAGGGTGCAACAGATGTCCTCCCCCTCCCTGAAGAAGGACAATCTATTTTTAAAAATACATCAGTTCAAAAAGAATACATAACCAGCATACAGTGAAAATATGGAAGCTTCTAAAAAAAGTGGTATTTTTGTATGTTTTGAAAATTCCATGCAATATTCTAGACCTTCCAACATCCTAATATGATCATCCTAATGTGGACACGCTAAAATTATCTTCATTTTACATCTAAGAGTACTTAACATGCTAATCTTGATATTTACTCAGAATTATGTAGTTTGTAGGTGATGGATCCAAAGCAACAGGCTCTGTGAGGATTGTTTACCACTTTATGAGGGCACCACTTTATGAGTTTACCACTTTATTGGATGCATGAGTGTCTTCAGGCCACAGATTCCAAAGTTCAGCACTTTTCTTCTTCTCTCCTTTCAGAAGCAGTAAAGATGTAATCAGTTGACAGGAGCAATTGAAAGCCAAGCTATAACCCCATAAATATGTAGGTCTGGAGTACTGAGGAAAAAACACACACCCATCAAAACGCACCCAAATCCATAGTCCTGATGCCTTGCAATAAAAGACAGCCAAACTTGAGTCAAAATATCATAGTCATTGGTTCTAGAAAAGGATGAAGGACAAACCTAAGGAAGGGCTAGGGAAAACTAAATGTTATGTCCATTGTTGATAATAAAAGTGGTTTGTGAAATTATAGGCCATTCAGAGTAACTCCTATACTTCTGTAATAGCTGGCAAAACAGTACAGCTCGTTATTAAGCAGTCAGTGTTCGTCAATTCACAAGTACTGTAATCAGCGTGAGTCTGAGAAGGGAAAGCAATGGTAAATATGTCTGTTTTCTTTTCTAAGAGTTATAGATCTTATACAGGGAGTATCCATTGTACCAGTGTTTTACAAATTGCATTCAAGTGGATGTTCATAATATTAATGGCTGAAAGAATTACATAATGAAATGAATGTAGGAAATCCTGGAATATAAAAAGCGAAACAGGTTTCTTTCCTCCAGGACTGCCCGGAGCCTTTAATTTTGCTGATTTTCAAGAAGTGTTTTGGAAGGTAGCATGACGGAAACTAACCCTACAGTGATTATTGGGGAACTCATGTTCCAGATTTGCAAAATGCTTGGGCGGAATTATTTAAGCACCTACTTTGGACCCTTAAGCTGCTTGAAGACAGAGGCTGCCGTGGTTTCCTTTTCTGTCACTGGCCCCTACCATAGTGTGTGATGCATTCCGGGTCGTCTGGGTGTTGGCAGACAGAATGAATACGTGATTAAATACCGAGTAGAATCCTAAAGAAAATGATAGACTGCTTGATATCTTGAGGATATGACCTAATATGTATTTAAAAAGAGGAGACTGACTCAAAACTGATTTAAGAGTCTCTCTTTTAATTGGATTTCCAAATAAAATGTAAATTAACTGAAAATTAATATATTTCTTAAATTATCGTGCTTTGGAAATATTTTCAGAACAAACGTTTATGGTCGTATACCCTTACTAATAATGTGCAAAACCAAAGTATAGCATCATTTTTCTTGAGCTTCTTTTTGGCATATAATATTACAGGGAGGAGCATCCAGAAGGCGCTACTGCCAAAGATTAGTGTAGTAATTTAGTTTGAATACCAAGTAGAGCTACAAATTTTTATCTCTGTATGTATACACATACATAGACTTATATGTAATATACATAAATGCATTACAGCTCTATATGCATGCAAGCGTACATTTTATGTTTCCAAACACATGTAGGGATCTATGTGCAAAAGTATTAAAAAATGCTGGCTTTCTGAATCATGAAAAAGCATACAAATATCCCCTCAAGTGAGGAATTTCAGATAGCCATCTGATTTTATGGTAATTATATATATAACTAATGCATCAGAAATTACATGCAGTGGGTGGAGCAAAGTCTAACTGATGTTCTTTAATTTGACTGCTGCCATCAGTATAAAGATAGGGTTTGTGCCCGGCCGGTGTGGCTCAGTGGCTGAGAGTCGACCCATGCACCAGGAGGTCACTGGTTGAAGTCGGACAGGGCAAATGCCCAGGTTGTGGGCCAAATCCCCAGTTGGGAGGCATGCAGGAGACAGCCAGTTGATGTTCTCTCTCATCAATGTTCTATCTATCTCGCCCTCTCCCTTCCTCTCTCTCTAAAGATCAATAAAGAAAAAAAAAGAAAAAAAAAAGATGTGGTTTGTTGAATGGAATAAAACAAATTAGTAAGTAGGTATTACCATTTTTCTATTTTGAACGGAATTTGTCTTATTTCAGATTTTAAGTCCAATATAGTGATGCCATAAACTAAATAACTGGAGCTGGGAAAATGGGGGGTGAGGGAGGAATCAGAAATATTCACTTCTATGAATCAATTGAATATCTTAAAATGGATTAGACATTTCCTCATTTTTATACTACAAGGTTTTTACCCGAATTGTCTAAAGGGATCTCTTTTATCTTTAGCAGTTTTATTGAGGTATAATTTACATATAATAAAGTTCACCATTATAAGTTTCTATAGTTTGATACTTTTGAGGAAACACATAAATTGTGCAACTGTTGCCTCAGTCCAGTTTGAGAGGATGCCCATCTTCACCCAAAGTTTCTCTGTGCCCATTTGTGGTCACTCCCCTACCCTATCTCTGGCAAACTGTGTTCCAAAGTGGGCATACCATGGTACATTCCCACCATCAATGCATGGGCATTCCAATTTTCTACAAGCTTCGATTTGTCAGTCTTTTTTATTGTAGTCATTCTCCTGTGAGTATTTGTATCTGATTATGGTTTTGATTAGCATTTAATAATGACAAATGATGTCGAGAATGCTTTTATATACTTAATAGCCATTCATATATTTTATTGGATGAAATGTCTATTCAGCTATTTTGTCACTTTTAATTGCCATTTATTGAGTTGTTAAACTTATTATATATGGTAGATAGAACACCTTTAGTGGGTGTTTGAGTTGCAGATGTTTTCTCACAGACTGTGGCTTGTCTTTTCACTTACTGAATGGTGTTTTTTTGGAGAGAAAGTTTTTAAGTTTGCTGAGGTTCAATTTAACAATTTGTTGATAAAACACATAAGAAATCTTTGCCTAACCCTAAAGTGAGGGCTTTTATTTTATTTTTAAATTTCTTCTCCTGTTTCTTTTAGATATTATATAGTTTTAGTATGTACATTCAGATATATGATCCATTTTGAGTTTATTTTTGTAAGTGGGATGAGACTAGAATCTAAATTTATTTTTTTCATATAAATATCCAGTCATCCCTAAATCATGTACTGAAAAGGCTTTCTTCTCCCGGTTGAGTTGACCTAGCACCATTATAAAAAATCAGTTGATATAGTTGGAGGGTGCATTTCAGAACTATCTATTCTGTTCCATTGATACTTATGTTTATCTTACAAAAACAGCATACTGTCATGATTCTGTAGCTTTATATTAACTTTTAAAATCAAGTAATATAAATTCTTCCAATTTGATTTTCTTTTTAATAGTTATTTTAACTCTTCTAGGTTCTATGCCTTTTCATATAAAATTTAGGATTAGCTTGTCAATGTTTACAATAAGAATTGCTGGGATTTTGATAGAGATCCTGTTGAATTTCTAGATAGTTTGGAGAATTGCCATCTTAACAATATTGAGTCATAAACACGGCATATCTCACTTTTTGTAGGTCTTTTGAAAATTTTCTTGGCAGTGCTTTATAGTTTTCAGTTTACAGGTCTTGCACTTCTGTTAAGTTTATTCCTAAATATTTTATTTTTTAATGCTATTGTGAAATTTTTCTTTTATTTCTTGTTGACACTATTACAGATGTCCCCATTTCCCCATCCACTTTTACCCACCCCCACTCAGCCCCCAACCCCCTCCCTCTGGCCATCACCTCACTGTTGTCTGTGTCCATGGGCTACACATACATGTTCCTTGGCTGATCCTAGATTGTTCATTGTATGTAAATACAGTTGAATTTTTATATTGATCTTGATTTTATATTCTTGCTTCATTTATGTATTAGTCCTAGTAGAATATTTTGTAGTACCTTTAGGATTTTTAAAAGCTGTGACATTCTGAGTCTTTTCCAGAAATAGTTTGCTACTGGGGAGCAGATACTCATGCCTAGTACATGAGTGAATGAATGTTTAATGCATGCTTGTTGAATGATGGACTGGATTTTTGCATATATTTCTCCAAAGTAATGTGCCTTTTCATATAATTAATAGGTAATTTAGCTTTACAAGAATAAAACATTACACATAGGCTTGATAATTATATATTTTTATTTTATTACAGTTAAATTGCAAGTTTAATGCTTTAGACAGACAAAGTGGGGGGAAAAACACAGGACAAGTTGGGAATAAAATAGATTTGTTTTATCCGAGAACATTTTGGTGATATGATGAAAATTTTCTTTTCTTTTTTTTTGAAAGGATGAGCATTTTAAGTGAGTACATAATCAATACTAAATGCATTCTGTATGTAGTCCTTCAGTAGGTCGTTGATTTCATGAAAGAAAAATGCTTATGCCTTACTGTGTTTATTGGGTAATTTGCAATTTGCAGCAACAATGCAGCTATTTAATTTTTACTTAAATGTTGTAAATTACACCCTTTAAGAATACATTGAGTACAAATCCTTTTATTTACTTAAGTGGTGTTTTTTTAAACTAACAATCTGAGTCATTTTAAATATCTCACATTTTACAAGGAGGGTTTTTTTCTTTTCTTTTTAATTTGGAAGATTTTTAACCACATTAAACACAAACACCTGTTTTTCCCACAGATTAATTGGTATAATGCTAAACATGCATCATAATCTGAGTACTATGTGAGGCGTGTCAAAACATCCCTCTCTTTTCAAGCCAAAAGCAGGTTTATGGAGT
Organism: Molossus molossus; assembly: GCF_014108415.1. Classification (NCBI taxonomy): domain Eukaryota; kingdom Metazoa; phylum Chordata; class Mammalia; order Chiroptera; family Molossidae; genus Molossus; species Molossus molossus. The sequence continues at coordinate 56,505,417 of NW_023425345.1, read as the reverse complement.
TTTCGATCTGTCAGTTCTGAAACTATGTCAGTTTGGAAATTAAGCACACAAAGAAAAAGTAAACAAACACAAACAAAAAGATCCAACCTACAAAGCTAACTTTTACAACTACAAGTAAGGATTATACTATATGTGAAACATTTCTTTCACAGGTATGGGTATATACCTGTGACTGCACTCAGTCGCAGGTATGTTTTAATATTATACCCCAAATATATAATCAGCATTAACTCCAGCTTTTCCAAGTAGGTATCCCCTCATGTCACCATTACTTCCCAAACAACCCGATCCGCGTCCGGAGGCAGCTAGCTGTGAGTAGTGGCTGAGCCAGGACTCTGAGCTGTATTACCCAGGTTCACGTGTCTTAACTGCCTCTCCATTTACTTATGTTTGTTTAGGTTAAAAGCCAAAAATCATGTTCATCTGTGCAGATTCTTCTCTGATAACACATTATCTTTGTAAAGTAGATGTTGAGAGACAGTTCCTGTAAACAACTTTGCAGAGCCCAGCTATACGTGATTTATGTCAGCACTTTTGGAGTAGGGGTCCTTGCCCTTTTATGGTCCATTTACGGACCCTTTGGAGAACCTGTGAAAGAATTTGAGAAAGCCCCTTCCCTCTGAAAGAAAGCATGTAGACACATATGCAAATAACATGTTATATATACTGTAGTCCCCCGGTATCCATGGTTTCAGTCACCCACAGTCAAGCACTGTCTAAAAATTTTAAATGGAAAATTTTGGAAAGTAATAAGTCGTAAGTTTTAAGTTGCACCCATTCCGAGTGGCTTGATGAAATCTCGCACTGTCCCCTCTGTCCCGCTCCGGATGTGAATCCTTTTTTTTAGGGCATCCACACTGTGTAAAGTCCCCGCCTGTTCGTCACTTTGTTTTCCTGGTTATCAGGTCAACTGCGGCCTCTCAGGGGCTGCAGTGCTTGTGTTAGCAGTGATGCTGGCAGTTTGGATATACCAGGGAGAGGCCGTAAAGTGCTTCCTTTAAGTAAAAAAGGTATGTAAAGAAAAAAAACACACAAAACAAAACATATAGTGATTGGTATTATCCATTGTTTCAGGCATCCACTGGGGGCATCTTGGAACATAGGCCCCTGCAGAGGAGGAGGAACTTTTGTAGTTTCTCTATGCTACTGGATCCCCTAAGATTCAATCAAGAACACACTGCATAGTGTAATTCTCACTACTTTGATAAACTCAGCTCTAATATTTCTGTGTAAATCAGACAATGATTAATAACCCACAATTTCTCATATTCAATCAGCATCCCCCAAATTGTATTGCTTTTCTGTTTTACATTTTTAGTGCTATGGATCAAATCATTATGGGCCTTATTTTCTGTTACATTTTTTGTGGGTGAGGATTAACAATTTTCAAAAAGTTATATATCATTCTGAGAAAAAAAGGGAGCAGTGTTTCTGAATCATGCTTTCCTCATCTAAAGATGAAAATATTTATGCTTTTCTGTCAGGAAGTTGTGGGGAAGTCTCTATTATTTATCAAATACCCTAGTATCTTAGGAAGATAAAGATTGTATAGAGCTCACATATCTTTAAAATCTGTTATAGTCTGAAATTAAACTATAAAATAAATATGAACTATTAAACATCTACTGCATACTAGGCTTTTGTACTGGGTCCATTATTGATATAACTTCATTCATCCTCATAGAAACCCTATAAGTATTGTCTTTGTCCATTCGGGTTGTTATAACAAAAATGTCCTAGTCTAGATGGCTTGAACAACAGACGTCTGTTTCTCACAGTTCAGGAAGCTGGGAGGCCCACATCAAGGCACTGGCAGACGGTGTCTGGAGAAGACAAGCCTCCTGGTTCACACACCATCGTCTCTTGCTATGTCCTCACATGGCCGAAGGGACAACAGACTTCTCGGAGGTCTCATTTATAAGGCACAAATCCCACTCATGAGGGCTCCTCTCTTATGACCTAATTGTCCCTCAAAGATCCCACCTCTCAATACCATCACATTGAGGATTAGGTTTCAACATATTCATTAGAGGTGGGGACACAAATATTCAGTCTATAACAGGTACACATTCTTATTCTTATTTTACAGTTGAAGTAACTGAGGCTGAGAGAGTTGAAGAAACTTTCCAAGTATCACTCAATTAGTAATTACTCAATTATTCAGAGGACAGACAAAGGCGGAGGTGGGGGGGTGTTAGGGTTTATCTGACTCTTCAGCCTCTGATTGTAACCATTGCACTGCAAGTTAAAATAGTTTGCCTAGAATTACTGAGAAATGTTACTTAAATAATTTTTCAAATTAGAAAACAAATGCACATAATATGACATCTCAAAATATTTATTATACATTTTATTTTAATTAATTTATTCAAGAAATATTTATCTAGTGCTTAGGATTAACTGTTGTTATTTGACACATGGGGAAACTTGTGGAACCTATGAGTTGATTGTCCATTAATTGAAATTTATATGTACAATTTTTTCCCAAATAATCTCCTCTGTTTTTAAATTCCATATTACACTCTTCCAGGTATACACATGTCGACACACCCAGCCCCCGCCCTGTGGCTCCAACCAACTGCACAGCTTTTCTATTGGGTCTTTCAAACCACCCATTAACATTTTCTTTTCAAATTACTGCAGAACAGTGGTCTTTGGCGAATGCCTTATAAATAGCAGACAAGTACTTGTAGAGTGGATGAGAGAATGAATGAATTTATAATACCCAGATTACAAAAAAATCAGAATTAAATAAAGAGATACAGTAGTTTAATCTAAGGTGTGTTATATAGGAAGCAATACCCTGACTATTATCTATTAGGATAAAAAAATACTCCACAAGAAAATGAGAGTCTTAAAATGAGAATGAATCCAAAGATTGCAAAGCAATTGGCTTGGCTAACTCCAAATATTCTGCTAAATGCATTAAATTGAATCATGAATTACATCTTCTCATGTAAAATTATGTATTGTGCTTCTTTGAAGTTTATTCTATCTGGACTAAGTATTTTTATTTGATTTAGGATTCTGCTTTGATATTCACATCAGATAAAGAGACAGAATTTGAAAGAAATTCTTGTAAGGTTGATTTGATTAGATATACTGTTGAACATTTTCTAGGTGTTGCTTATCATGGTGAGTAACTGAGTTTCTTTTGGAAGTAGATTGTTTCCTGGGTGTTGGTTTCATATTTAATATCTTAAAGCAGCCCAAAAATTTAATGGTCATCTTAAAATAAGGATGTTCTATAAATGAAGAGTTTATGAAGCACAAATTATATGAAACAGAATGAACTTGTGGGTACTGAGTACGGAATTACTCAGAAATAAATGCTTGAAGATTAATTTTCAGAATATAAAGAGAGTTTGTTGGCTGTATTTTTAAAAATTCATCAGTTCCATGTCCTAGCCCTAAAAATACATTACTATCATGGAGAATGTGAAGAGGGAATGCAAGGAATTTTGTGGAAAGTATCTACCACTTATAGTTAGTGTGAAAACAGAATTTAAAAAGTTATGACTATTTTGAAGGACAAAAAGAGAAGAAAAAAATGACTGGAGGCTTCCAAATAAACATGCTTGCTTTGTTCCTCCTCCCTTTTTCTTACTTTTAAACCTTGATATGCATTTCACATTATTCTTAGCTTTGCAGAAATTAGTAATTTTTACTAGTGTTTGCTCATATTTAGTAGTAATCAAGTATATTTTGCTATATAATTTTTATTTAAAAAAATTCACACCTAATTATTAAGTCAGAAATATTAACTTAAGGGAGTATCAGGTTTTTAAAAATATGTTTTCATTGGTTTTTTAGGAAAGAGGAAGGGAGAGATAGAAACATTGATGTGAGAGAGACACATCAATCAACTGCCTCCTGCACGCCCCCTGCTGGGGACCGAGCCCGAAACCCAGGCATGTGCCTTGACCAAGACTCAAATTGGGAGCTCTCAGTCCATGGTATGATGCTCAGTCCACTGAGCCACAAGAGCTGGGCAGTATCAGGTTTTTTACTCATCCTTTTTGTTGAATGATATTTCTCTGGGGTGTGTGTGTGTGTGTGTGTGTGTGTGTATGTGAATCCTCACTCGAGGATATTTTTCCATTAATTTTTTTTTTAATAGAGTGGTAGGGAAGGGAGGAGGGCGAGAGAGAGTAAAATATCTATTAGGGAGAAGCACTTTAATGGGTTGCCTCCCACATGACCCTGGCTGGGGCTGGGGATCAAATGCGCAACCCAGGGATGTGCCCTTGACTAGAATTGAACCCGAGACCACTGAGCCAAACCTGCCAGGGCAATATTTCAGTTTGATTACAAAACTCCATTGACAGTAAATTTTGGTTTCACTGTTCATACATATATTGAGTTTTAATTTTACTCTTTTATAATAAAATTGTACTGTAAGAGCCTTATACTCAGTGTGTGGTATGAATGATTCAACAGAGATTAATAGCTATTATAGCAAGTTCTTGTGATTCATTAAAAGGGGTAGCACTAGTAAACACTAGTGATAACTTAAGGTATTCTTTTAATATTATACCCAAAGTATAACACACATTTTCAAGTTCTTGTGTCTATGGATAAGTATGACTTTTTTCTTAGTGAATGTGAAGTATACAGTCATTTGTTGAACACCCATCAAAATAATCTCATTCACAAGTTGCATCAAGTTCATTTGAAAGTAAATATTTATTCCTGAATTATTGTGTGGTGTGTTTGATTTCAACATTTTCTAAAATTTATCTACTTGAAAAATAAATAAATGAAGAGGTAATTGAAATTCTTTTCTCATGGGGAGGATTTTTAACAGGGAAGATTCCATTTTTAAAGTGTGAAATATATAGAACAACTATAAGTAGATTATATTTCATATCTATTTTTCTTACTAATATATTATGATCAATGCCTAATGTAATAGAGTATTTTAAAGTGGTAATTGATGTTTTGATTCAACTTTATTGTGCCAAAATAACAAGAATTGATTGGCATTTAGAGTGTGGATATAGGTTTTTATTACAAATATTTACAGCTCTCTGTATTCTCAACACCTAATTTTAAATTCCAAATTAATAGCCCAAGTCATGAGATGAATCATTATTTTTGCCCAGCTGGTGTGGCTCAGTGGTTGAGTGTCGACCCATGCACCAAGAGGTATCTGGTTAGATTTCTGGTCAGGGCACATGCCCAGATTGTGGGCCAAATCCCCAGTGGGGGCATGTAGAAGGCAGCCAGTCAATGTTCTCTCTCATCGATGTTTCTCTTTCTCTCCAAAAGCAATAAAGAAAAAGAATCCTACATTCATTTATAACCATGCATTAATATATATATATTAATATATATTGAGCACCCACTGTTTGTCCTAGGCTGTATGCTTGATAATGAGGATGTACTGTTGACCAAGTCGGACCTGGCCTTTCTCTTCATAGAGCTTAAACTCTAGAGGGGAAGACAGATGAGTGGCAAATAATTAAACATCCACATCAATGGTAATAAGTGCTACGAGAGAAGAACTCGTGTCCTGAGCATATCTCACAGCAGGACCTGGATTGGATGGGTGGTCAAGGAAAGCATTTCTGAAGAAGTAGATCTTTAGATTGGGGTTGGAAGGATAGAGAATTGGGTAAGTGCATTTCAGGCACAGAGGGAGTATGCACAAAATCTTTGAGGTATGCAGGGCTTATTTACACATACTAAAGTATTCATGCTACAAACCAGAGGTGAAGAAAAATACACTATTTTGCATACCTCATCATCATTTTGGTTTTCTTTGTGAATATCTGATTGTAATGATAAGAGCTCAGCCAGAGAAACAAAGAGTAGGAGATATGTATTAGGAAGTTTATTGTAACTCATTGGCTGACACAAACATGGGAACAGGCTAATAAGCAAGTCCAAAGGCAAATCCATAGGGCAGACTGTTCAAAAGGGCAGGATGGAGCACTGGCCAGGGGCTGGAGCTGCTGTCCAAAGACAGACTTTCCCTGAACTCAGCTTTTAAGACATCAGCCGAAAGGTCCACCCAGAATATTTAGGGAATCCCCTTACATGAAGTCCACCAATGATCGATTTTAATCATATCCACAATAAACCTTCACGGCAACACTTTGGTGAGTATTTGAATGAATAATGAGAACTCTAGTTTAGCCAAAATGACACATAAAACTGACCAGCACACCTATACAATTTACACTTTTTCTACTTTTAACATTTAAACAGTCCTTTCAGGTACACCTGAGCCTCTCATTCAGATACAAATGTGCTCTCTCACTGCCTCCTTCTCAACCTGTTTCTAACTCTGTATGGCGTCTAGGTGTCTAGGGGTGAGGGTTCTGGGAAGGCTGTGCCTTCTGAGATCCCAGGAGGGGTATGGGGCTCCCTCTATGCTGGTCCTTGTGTGTATGTGTACTCCAGCTGGTGTTGGTGGCCTCTAGATTCCTGTCCCCGACCTCCCTGGTTGATGCCTGCTCTTCTGTCCTGTATGTGATCCTGGCCAATGTGTCTGCCCCCCACCCCACTTGCTAGTGATATAGACCTCAAGGCCTCCTTTCCACTCCCTCTTCTGGCCTCTGGCCTAGGAGTTTCCATAGTCTCTCACACATTAATTTTTCAATCACTCACTTCACATGGGAAGCAGCTTCCAAATGCTCATTTTAAAGCCACCCTGTGCCCAGCAGGACTACACCACCTTGACGTCCCTGCTTCCCAGCTTGACAGAGGGTGGCGTCCTCCTGTCGCCTCCTTGAGGCAGATGATACTCTAGTCGCATAACACCCCCAGCAGAGCCAACGAATATGCCTATGATTTTTTTTATGTGTGTTTTCCCTCCATAATCCCCCAGAGCTGGAAAGGAGTGAACTTCTCATTATTTTTGCAGAAATCTTCATGTGTGGCCTGCAAGCCTAACCTTGGATGTCGTTTGAAAGGCATTGTTTAATATCGATCATGTTGTCCTTCACATGGATTGAGGAGAAAGAACTTCTTTTTTTTTCTTTTTCTTATAAACTATCTTTTAGGGAAACTTAAGGGCTTAGGGGTTGGGTAAGGGTGGTGTGTATTTATGGCCCAGAGCAGGGGGGAGTGAGGAGTGCATTCTTTAAGCTTTGCTTAGAGCCCAAGAATTTAAATGTCAACTTTAGATAGAAATGATAATTAGATTTTAAAATGGTTTTTTCAGTCATAAAAACTCCTAAACCAGCACAAATGGAACATGGAGTGTTTATATCAGTAGTATGGATGGATTCCTAATGATTCATTTATCTTTTCTGAACCCATCCCCATATTTAACCAGAGGCATTAGCAGCATGAGTTATTGAAGAGAGGGGTTCAGTTTGAGGCCAAGAAGTAAGTTCATTTATTCCACAGATATTTATTGAGTGTCTGTATTATGAAATCTGAGTCTACGTTTATAATCGACTATTTAGTCATTACAAAGACTTATTCTGTGAAGAATGTCATTTAGATAGATGAGAGAACAGAGTTTCACACCCCCCCTTACCTGATGGAGCAGAGGCAGGGCTGACCCCAATGTGTGCTTAGAAGGGCCACACCTGGTTTATTGTTGGTTGTCATCATCTTAATAATTTTTGAATAATGGTCATCACAATTTTATTTTATGCTGGGCTCAGCAAATGGTGTAGCCAGTCATGAGCAGAGGGATTTATCGTCTAATCCTGACTTCACTTACTAGCACATAGGCAAGCCACTTAACTAATCTAAGCCTCTTGCCTCTTCTGTAAAATGGGGATGCAGCAGTGCCTACACCAGGTTAAGGGGGGCTGTGAATGGAGTTAGAGTGTGTTACTCCGCAAGCTTGCAGGAAGCAGCAGCAGCTGCTGCTGTTACTAACACACACATGGATGTGTTCTGCAGCCAAATTATCTTTCAGGTGAACAACCTACTAAGTAGCAAATACATTTTACTGTTCTACAGTAAAGACAATCGAAAGTCATTTAAAAAAAAAAAAAATCCAGGTATCACTCTAAGACTGCCAACTTCTTTATTTTACTAGTCATTGGTTACTTTTCTCAGACAAGTAGAAAAGATCCGCCCCCTACACACAAATTTAATATTTTTTCTTACTACTTTAAGATTGCTAAATAGCATGATTTTCTGAAGGAGAGGTAGCAGGCGCCGGTATTATGCCTCATTAGCATTGGTTTGCAGTTAGGAACTTGACAATTTAGCTTGTATTTTAAGGAATTAATATTTTATATAGATTTATAAATAAATTAAGAACACAAACTCCAATTAAAAGAAAAGGATGAAGCTGATGGGCAAATGGGAGTGGTAGATTGGGAGGAGACAGTAGACCTAATACAGTAATAGTATATGTATTTTAAAAATGTATAACCAACCTTATTTGAAAAAGTATTGGAAGAAGAATACCTCATCCATTTAGCATAGTAGGGGAATGGAGAAATAAACTTTTCTCATAACTGAAACTTAAGCACTTCCACTTGTAATGTTTGCTTGAAAATATTGTAATAGAAATTATTGTTCCTATGGAAATGTTAAATATTATAGAAAGCTGGTTTAGGAAATAGAATGTACTACATACTGTGTATCTTTTATTAATAACTCAAGGTCGTCACTATAAATATCATGCCTTATCAGTGTTTGCTCTTTCAGGACTTTAAGGGAGCATAGAATCCTTTAATTCTTCCAAGGAATCTCTCCAAGACTCTGCAGAATGCTAGCTGGTACTTATTTATTTCATTTGTTGGCACAACCTCTGTTTTCTAATGACCTTTTCTATTTCTATGGCTTCCCCCTTTCTTGGGATTTTAACATATATTTTATGCTGCTCAGTCCCTTTATGTGGTTAGAATTAAGAGATCTGTAAAAAATCAGGAGCAGTATCTCAGCCATCTTATACCATACGGAGCCCTAAGAAGTGGAGAAATCTAGTCCCAGAGAGACCAGAAGTAAGCAGAAGGTCGGAGATGAGAAGAAAGAAGAGAGCGTGCCTAGATTCCTGAAGGCTTTTGGCTTCTGTTTCCATTGCCTTGTGAGGTCCTGCTTCCTTTGAAATTCTTTAAGTATCTCATTATCTTTTAAGTCATTCCAAAACTTTAAAAAATATAGTTTGGATATATTTTTTTTTAACATGTGAACAAAAGCATCTCAAATACGATCGTGTCTATAACAGGCTTCTGAGCAGTTAACTATTGAATGATAATTTATTTGAATTTGCAATTCCCTTGCTCTGGATCTTTTTATTTGTTTTTAACCCCAGTTCAGGACTTTACATTTCACTCTGTTAAACTGTAGGATGATTGAGGTGATCCATTTGAATCTTGCAATAGTTTAAGGGAGAGATATGAAGGTCTCTGTCGATGGTAGGACACTAACGGATTCCGGAGAAACTATGATGGGTAGGATAATAATAGGAGGAGGCTTGATAAGACTTGTCTATTTCATGCGGTGAGATGAATGTGAGTTTGAATCCTTAGGAGAACTTACAAATGCATGAGCAGAGTTGCATGCTATTCTCTGATAGAACACAAACCATGTGGCACACAGGACGCCGAGTCCCTTTCTGGTCACGTGGAGTTTGCTGCATTTGTAGGAGGGAGTGTGTGAGTCTGGAGCGCAGGGGGGAGACCCAAAGGACGGATAAATCCAAGAATTACCTATTTTTAAGTGATGGCTTACTCCTGAGAAGTAAAAGAGACTGCTCAGCAACGGTGTGTCGTGTAAGAGGGGAAGACTAGAGATGGGACACGGGAGAAGGCCACCCAGCGGAAGAGGACGAACGGCTGAGAAAACACAGAAGCACCAGCCTGGGAGTGTGAAGGGGAAGCAGGGGTCAGTGTCAGAAAACACCATGAAGAGATGTGTCTGAGGAGGAAAGGATGGTCAATCCTGGCAACGGATGTGGAAAACTCCAGTAGGATAAGGAGTAATGAATATATGCCCATACGCGTGGGTTACTCAGAGGCAGTTGCTGACTTCAGTTACTGTATTCTCAGTGGATGGATGGGAGGAAGGCCAGGTTACAGGGGCTCGCGAAGTAATGGGCAGTGTGGAGGCAAACAGGTGCACTCACCAGTTAGAAGCGGAACTGAGAAGGCAAGGAGAGGATTTATACACAACAGGATCGGGGTGACGGGAGAGTGTTCAACAATAGAGATTGTGTACTAGTACACTGAAGGAGTAAGAAAGCTAGAGGCACAGAGGAAAGGGGGTAACTACTGCAGGGAGAGAGAAAACAGCAGGATCTAGGTCTCCAGGGTCTGGATTAGCTTCTGATAAAAGTTCAGGAATGATCCTTTTAAGTCACTGGAAGGGATGCGACAGGGGTGCGGATATTCCTTTCATGAGGAAAGAATACTTATTAGGGTGATTGCTTCTTACCACCGTTCACCCTTACTCCTTTAGGGAAAGAGAGCGGCATAATTTACTGAATTTGTGAATTTGGAAAACTGGATATTCATAGCCCACTCTTTCTTTTTCTTTCCTATGGTAAAGTCTGCATTTCTCTGTTACTGTTGTGACTGGGTTGGTAAGACTGCTTAGTTTTGGTTTTCAATATTAAGAGCTTTATTAAACTCTTACACTTGAGCCTCCAATGATGTTAGCTTCAACAATAAGAAAGGTGATATTTTTTGGACTTTATTGACTTTTGTGTTTTTCTAAATTGGCTCAGAATTCAAACAGGGAAGAAACATTCCTTTTTCTTGGTGCCCCTTGTTAGTTTTCAACACACTTTTCTTCTAAGGTAAGTGGGACGTGTTGACAACAGAGGATAAAATATCTCCATATGTTTGAGCGTTTGGCTTCCTGAAGGAGACGAAAACAAATGCGAGGAGCAGAATCTGAAGAGAGTCAAATGGACCCAACCTAGAAAGAGTACCGATCGACGTTTTTTCATCCAGGAGAAATAAGAATGTATTAAAAGAGTTTTCCCTTTTAGTCTTCATGTCTGACTAAGATGATGAGCTGAGAATTTTTAAGTTTGTTTTTTTTTTCCCCGTCACATTCTTTGTTAGATTACTGGCTCTGGGATCTTATCTGTCTTTTCTCAAACTTTTTCTGAAGTTGTTATTACATATATAAATATACCTAGTATTTCTGAATTTATTTCTTATCAGCTCTACGATGCCTTGATTACTCTTCTGACAAGCTCTTTGCCTTAAACATCTTTTAATTTTGCAAAGATTTCAGTCCAACCTACTACAACTGCCTTCAGGGCGATGAAGTTGAAAGCCTAGTTCAACGGAACATTTACTTCAGCTAACATACTCCGGATGCCTGTTTGGTGAAAGACAGGCAGTTACTGATGTTGGTGATGCCAACTAGACCAAACCTCTTGTGAGCAGCAGTTTTGGCCCAGGAAGTCTTTGCCACTCCTGTTGTGGCCCCGGAGTACATGGGAACAGAGCAGAAAAGTGTAAGGACGGTAGCTCTTGTATATTTGTGTAAGGTGACGGCTTATTTCATTATAGAAATGTCTTTTTAAATTTTTTAACTGAAAAAGAGACTCTCATTCCACCAGCAGTATCTGTATTCTTGCCCACCTTAAAAGCCTTTACTCTTTGATTGTAGCCATTCTATTGAGTGTGAAGTGATATTTTGTTGTAGTTTTCATTTATTTCTTATTATGTTTTTAATTCTCATCCAAGGATATTTTTTCATTTATCTTCAGGTAGAGTGGGAGGGAGGGAGAAAGGAAGAGAGAGAGAGAAACATCGATGTGAGAGAGACACATGGATTGGTTGCCTCCTGCACGACTCTGACCGGGGCTGGGGACGAACCACAGCCGAGGCACATGTCCTTGACCGGAATTGAACCTGCGACTCTTTGGTCCACAGACCGATGCTCTAACCACTGAGAAAACCAGCCAGGGCTGTTGTAGTTTTGAATCGACATTTCCCTGATGACTGATGTGCACATGTTTCCTGTGTTTATTGGCAATCTAATACACTCTCCTCTGTAGTGCCTGTCAAATCTTTTGCCCCTTTTTAACTGGCTTGTTTTATTCTTGTCATTGTCATCATCATCATCATCATTGTCATGATTATTTGTAGGCATTATTTAGATAATCTGGATAAAAGTATATAATTTATAGATTGCAAATATTTTCTCATTTTGTGGTTTGCCTTTTTATTTTCTTGATGCCTTTTTTTGAACAACAGATTTAAGTTTGATGAAGTCAAAATTATTATAATTTTCTTTATGGTTAATTTTTTTTTCTGTCACACTGAAAAATTTTTTTTTCTGACTGGTCACATAGCTGTTCCTTATGTTTTGTTAAATGAATTTTGTTGTTTGACTTTTACATTCAGGTTTGTAATCCAGACCTAATTCACGAAGTTAATGTTTGCATATGGCCTGAGGTATAAATCAAGTTTTGTTTTTTTTCTATATAGATATACATCTAATCTAGTAAAACATGTTGAATGTTTTCACTTCCCACATTGAATTCCACTGACATCTTTTTCAAAAGTCATCAGGGTCATTTATGGGCTCTACACTGTTCCATTGGTCTGTGTGTCCTTATGTAGTACCAGACTGTCATGACTATTTTAGCTTTACAGTAAGCCTTAAGATAATGTTTATCCTCTCATTTCATTATTCCTTTTAAAGATTCTGGAGCTGGAATTTTTAATTACAATTATTGGTACTTACGTAGAGCCAATTCTGCTTATGCTCTAATTGGAAAATGACAATTTTTAGGAATGCGTTATTGAAGAAATCAAGTATGTAAATATGCATCTTTTCACCAGGCTTCCTAGCATCAGTGTGTGACGTGCCATGACATTTATCAAGTGTTTCAAAGCAATTCTTTTGTGCAGTGAAACAGGTTTCCTGACACGTGTGCCATCTGCTGGTCAGTGTTTCCAACTGCAGTGTGGGATGAGAAATTCCTTTCCTCGCTTTGTTCACTGGGTGCCTTCAGTGACATGTTCTCCGGCCCAACCGTTCACATACTTCCAACACTTATATCTGATTTATATCTTTGTTTTCTCTTCAGGGTTATCCTTCCTACCCATTTAGCAGGTGTAACATTTTTTTCTAATCCCAAGAGCTTTTGGGGATGAATGGCTCTGACGGTTGGGGTCTCCAGGGAGCAAGCCTCGGGAGACTAAGAATGGCTTTGGACAGGTCATTGTCAACCTATTTCAAACCTCATTAAAGATCATTAGTTTTAGTGTTTTTAAAACTATGTTTAGTCCATAAGCCTAATGGGGAGTAGGATCCGTTAACAACTTTCAAAAATTGTTTTAGTACATAATAGTTTATAAATAGAAAAATTTAAACACATTGAATATATTTTGCTTCCCTATTCTCTTGCCATTTAGAGTGCTAAAAGATTTGGAGAAAACTTTGAAAATGTTTGCTAACCTGTATAGTAGTGGTGTTTATTTTTGTTTTGTTTTGTTTTGTTTTTGGCATTGCAAACTGAACATGAATGTCTAGTTCTTGAAAGTCAATATTTAATTGGAGAAGGGTTGATTGATTTGGCTCTCTATATGTGGAATTCTTCTTCCTTCATCCTGCCTGATTTTAAGAGTCCTGATATATGAATATCCAGAGCCTACCACAGTGATTTTGCTTAGCCATAGTAATTATTGAGGATTTTTTAGTTTTGGCATAAAAACCAGAGACTTTGTTCTAAAGTTGGTTTTGTAAATAGACTCTTTTTAACAAAGTTGTTTCACACCTTTTACATATAGGTAACATTTTAATGATCAGACTATGATTTATAAAGCTATTTTAAGCCCCAGAATTCATGATGAGTCCACACACTGCATCTCTGAGTGCTAAGTCCTTTGCATGTATGATTTAATTGTATTGTTATCGCCGTTTATAGACAATGACACTGCTTAGGTGGCTTGAGTGACTTATCCCAGCTCATTAGTACATGGTGGAGGGAAGCCAGGGGTTTAACAAGGTCCCTCTGATTTTATAACAAGCTCTTAATACACATTACTGCTGATTTCTCTATTTCATAGATTCACTCTCTTAAAACAGCTTTCCGTACAAAACTCAAATGAAATTTTCAAATCTCAGTTCTTTTCTAATTAAGATTTATGTTGTAATATACAAACATAGAGTTGTAGTACAATTAAAAGAACAAATTGTGTATACATGTCCAAAATGCAATGCTGCCTCTTAGTGGGGTCTGTTCTCCATAACAGTCTTTGCATGGTCACTATCCTGTTAGACATGGAGCATCTTATGGTAACTAAATCCATAACTTCCTGCAAGTATTAGCGAATGCAAATTTCAGTCTGGTTATAAAATTTCATTTTTCTTCTTTCTAGTTTTATTGAAACATAATTGACATATAACTTTGTGTATGTTTAAAGTATGCAACATAATTTATCTTTTTTTTTTTTAATCCTCACCCGAGGACATTTTTTGTTCAGATAGAGCGGGAGGGAGAGAGAGGAAGAGAGAGAGAGAGAAACATCGATGTGAAGGGACACATCGAGTGGCTGCCACCCGCACGACCAACCAGGGCCGGGGACAAACTGCAACCGAGGTACGTGCCCTTAGCGGGAACCGAACCTGGGTCTCTCTGTACCGCAGGCCGACGCTCCAACCGCTGAGCCAAACCGGCCAGGGCTAAAGTATGCAACATAATTTAATATAAAGGGTGGGGTAAAAGGTTTATAGTTGTGAGTACATGAAGCATGGAGTTCTTGTATTATTATTTATTAATTATTGTATTTTTCCCATACAAACAACTGTAAACCTACTTTTGCCCCAACCTGTCCATACAACCTTTGAGTTTTCTTTCTGACATATTCTGATCTCGACCCAGTTTTCTACTTCCATACCTCCAGGCTGGAAGAGTGTGAGGCGCTGACGGGCAGTGTCCTCTTTTCTCCTGTGACAATCAGTTACAAAAAACAGAAAGAAGTGGCTTGATGCATTATATGTTCTTAGGTCTGATATCTGATATTTCCTTTTTTTTTTTTTTTTTTTTGCAGGGGTGTTCTTTATTATTTGGATAACTGTATTTTCACACGTGAGAGTGTGTGTGTGTGTGTGTGTGTGTGGACAGGTAGGAGAAGGGTGTGTCACAGGCCATATGGTTCAGTGAACCCTTGAGTGTCCCTTTATCCTTCCACATCGGAGTTGGAAATGGACCCAGGAAATGCCTAGAAATAATAAAAGATATTTAATTAATCAAGCTTATATCTGCCAGCGTTTTAAATGGGCTGTTTAGTTGCTCAATAACAGGCCAAATTTGAGCAAAAAAGAACAGCATATGGAAGCATTCTAGCATAGTAAAAAGGGGACAAAAATCACCAGAAACACTGGGTCGGTGGCTCTACCACTGAATGGTAAAAGGAATTTAGACAGGTTCCACAGACTTCCTCTACCAAAGAGATAGTAATGCTTCTCCTGTCTGCTGGCTACTGGAGGATCAGGAGAGTCTTACACATCACTGTGTGGTGTAATACAACTTTAAAAAAATCAGTTATCATATAGGGTTTTCAACCTTTTTGACCGAGTATTCCGTCAAAATATTTTTTATAAACAATGCTTTCTAATCTACATCTTCATTTTTCACAATATCTTCATGAGGATAAAACTTTGGCATATCATAAATATTAATGTTACACATAACTGTTATATATGTATTATATATAATACGTAACACTTTTAATTATATCTGGTGGAGTATACATATTACAGCAAATTGAAACCCGCTGATATCCATTTAAATAGTATATGCCCAAGCTCAATTTTAAAAGATGGATATTTTAAGTTACATTTTCTTAAAAGTTTTCTTCTGTTCTACTTCTCCCACACAATTATCATCAATTGACAAATGTTCAAAATGAAAAAAACGTATTTAAAATGCGGTCCTTGGTAAAGATTTATTTGAAACACATCTCTCAGTGAGGTTTAGAGTTGGTGCAAATGGTGTTTAATGAAGGAGGATTCAGACATTTCCTCGTGAAGACTATACCTGAAACCCTGGCCCTGGATTAGGTTAGACCTGCGTACTCTACATGCTCATTGTACCCTGTGCTACTTCTGGTTTAACACTCTGATTGCTTTGTTATTATCTGCTTTCTAACTAAATTGTAGACACTCTAAGGGTAAGGGCCTTGTTATCTTGACCACTTTCATTTCTAAGGACTAGCCTTGGGATAGGATAATCGTAGATGTACAATAATGTTTGTTTGGTTGATTTTTATTGAAGGATCAGTAAGTGAAGGAGACAGAGTGAGAGCTAACAGAAACATGGCCAGGAGAGTAAAGTATTACAAAAAATCAGTGGTCAAATAAAACTGTTATTTAAAAAAAATGTATTGCAATTGCATTTGATGATGGACACGTCAGTTTGATTTTGGACAATGAAATGTCAGTAGAATGGAATTAATGGAAGTTATATTGTAGAGAATACTAAAGACTGATGAATATGAAGACAGAGAACGAGTAAAGGGAAAAAAAATTAGGGACATTGAGATATGTGACCAATGTGCTACATAATCGATAGGGGGTGACTGAAAGGATTTCTAAGTGACAAGAAGCCAACTGAAATTGGAAAGTTTGACCTGTCAGTGGGTCAAATCTGCATAGTTAGTCCCATACTTCCTCTGAATGTGCTCAGTGGACAGTCAGGTGCTAGGAAGTGGGGAACGGGGTACTCTGGGGTGTAGAGCTGGAACAGCAGAAGGGGTAAGGAGGTGATGGGGTTGAGAGCATTATTAAATATCTCATTATTAGCACTGAACATGGAAGTTCTCAATACATTCAGCAGAATATGTTCAAGTATTAAAAAGTCTAATTAAGATAGCATTTCCTGCTGAAACTGCTGCCTCTTTTCCAAGCAAAATATTTTATTCTCCCATCTTGAACATCTGCTACTAGGAAGAAAACCTCAGAAAGCTCAACGCTGTGTACCAGTGTTCAAGTCAAAGTGGCTCCACAATCACTGAGTGAACCAGGCTGAGCTCATCCAGGATTTCCTCTTAGAACCTATCTAGTGTTCTACCACTGGTGGAGTGAAATGGAAATTGTATGCTAAAAATAGCAACCTCTAGGTGCTGTACACTATCCGGTCTGAGATGTAGAACTGATGCATGAGAAGCAAATTTCTTTAGACTGTGGCTTCCATGTTGGATGGTTCGGGAAGGTGGGTTAAGATGTCTGTTAACTAGAAACTTTCAATGAACCAGCAGATGGTGGTTACCTTAGCAACTGTAACAGTGCACTGTACTTAGATGTTTTCCTCTGAGAGCTGATTGTACTAACACTTCTCAGGGTGTTCAGATGTAGTAAAAAGGAAAATTGAGTAGGAGCCTAAACTGAGGTCAGAGTGCATCATAAAGTTAGTATTTCCAAATCACTGTTGCTAAAGTAGTTTCATTTTTAGCTACCTATGTTTATGATAATAATTAAAATAGGGAGTTAACATTTTAAGTATTGCATATATTTTGTACTACTAGAATTTTATGATAAAATTGAATATTTTAGTATGTTCAGAAATCACACAGTAAGACTAATTTTACTCCATCAGAAATTAAATTTGGGATGTGAAATGTTAGTTGTAGTCTCTATCTCCAAGAGTGATGATCATATCAAAAACATATATGATCATATTAGTTATTTTTCACTTGCCATTCTGAAATGAACATTCTGAAATGAACTTGAATAACCAACGTTGAGCAGTTTTTTTCTCCTCTCAAAGATTAGTGGTCTTGACACTTTAGGATAAATTTTTTTGTTATTATTAATCCTCACCCAAGGATATTTTTCCATTGATTTTTAGAGGGAAGGAGTTGGGGGTGGGGAGAGAAAAGCATGAATGTGAGAGGGACATGTTGATTGTTGCCTCCTGCATGTGCCCCTGATGGGACCTGGATTGAACCTGCAACCCAGGTACGTGCCCTTGACCAGGAATCAAACCTGAGACCCTTTGGCGCATAGGCGATGCTCCAACCACTGTACTACACTGGCCAAGAAACTTTAGCAGTTTCTTCGGGGGCCACCTGTATCAGAATAATTTATGGTGCTTGATGAAACACACATTTTGTGGTGCCTTTTCAATCATTTTGATTCAGTGGGGTTGAACAGTTTTCAGTTGCGCAAGTTTATTCTGATGCTGATGGTTGCTAGATAACCCTTGAGAATCAAACCATCTCAGTTTGAGCCCTAGAGAAGACTTGGGTCACTCTGACAAATGAGAGACTCCAGTGGAGGCAGATAAATGTAGTATTGGCTGCATGAGGTTTGGAACATGAAAGCACCACTAAAATTTCTAGGAAATCCACTTTTTAGATAAGAATGTTTGGTTGTCATTACTTACGGGGTAATTAAAATGCAATAAATCATTGAAAATGGTTTGTACTTAGCAACCATCATGCTAATATGACTATTAAAGTTCTAACGTTTACGTGCTCATTTCTTTCTATTGTCAAAGACATTCTTCCCTCATCTCTGTTGTATGGGGCAATGTGGGGCAATTCAAAGAGCTTGACTTATGCAGCCAGACTGCTAGGCATTCCATTCTCCACTCTGTCATATAATAGAAGGATATTAGCCAAGTCACTTCACAGTTTAGAGCCTTGGTTTTCTTCTTTTTTAAAGTGGTGATTACCTTAGCTACCCTGGATGATTGTGAATAATAAACAATGACATATACGTATGGTGTTTAGAATAATATTTACTCAACAATTGCCTCTTTCCTCCCTGCCACCTATAAAAAGGAGCATTTATTCAGTGTTAACACTATTCTGAGTTTATGAGTCAGTAGTTCTGATTGCTATAATTAAAACCCAAGTCTTAAACCATATCTAAACATTAGCAATAGTGTTCTCAGTTTGTTTTCTTACATATGTTT
This sequence comes from Molossus molossus, assembly GCF_014108415.1. NCBI lineage: Eukaryota > Metazoa > Chordata > Mammalia > Chiroptera > Molossidae > Molossus > Molossus molossus. The sequence continues at coordinate 56,486,609 of NW_023425345.1, read as the reverse complement.
TTCTATTATATTGATTACTCTCTTTACATTAATCTTCCAGTTCTCAGTCAAACTATGTGACATTATTCATATACCAATAATAGGATTATTAGAAGAAATAAAGATTCTGGATGAAATAATGTCAGAAAAATGTTACTGAATCATAATTGTCTTGTAGACTGACAAGAAATAAACAAAATTTCAGAGAGCTAAGGTAGGATCAATCTTTATTTTCCTAGCACCTGCAACATTGCTTGGTACATAGTTAGAGTGAATAGTCAATCAAACCTTGGTAAATGGAAAATGAAATCAGATTAAGTGGAAATCTCAATTGAATAGAGTAGAAAGTTGGCTTCTGTCACATGTGAACTAAAAGGTAGGAAGTAATGTCATCCTTATAAGGATTATATGAGTGAATAGCTTTCCTATCATGTCTTTTTAAAAGTTCAAGAACATTTAAAATAGCACTTACAAAGACAAAATTACAGTTTTAAGATTAAACTAAAATCATAGCAGAGGAAATCAAATAGTTGGAAATCATGAGACGGGGCAGCAGGTGGCAAAGCTGGTCAGAAGGGACTCGAGCACTCTAGAGCAAGTTCTTTTAGAGCCATTAACAACACAATTATTGTCATGAGTCATGACATTAGAATTCAATTAGTGTATGACATTCCCTTGTAAATGGCATCTTTTATTCCTACTTGGTTTACTTGAACCTGCTCCTTTAATAGTTTAGGTATCACACTGGCAAATGAGATGGCAGGGTCTGACATCACATCTGACAAATAGAAGTTTGGTGCTATTTCCCAAGAGGGAATGCCTGCAACACATGGAAGAGGGGATATTGAGGACACTGTTGTGAAACCAAAAGTGATTCTTTAAAAAATAAACAGTTGTTTCATAATTTTAGTTAAAATTTTTATAATTTGTGTTTTCTTTTTAATTAAAAATATTGTAATATAACTTTATATGACCGACCAGACATTAATGACAATGATTGTTTATGACGAATAGAATTCTCCTTCTTCGAATTTGTACATATGTAACGAACCTTTATTAAGCTGTATCTTACTATTATTGTTTTCATTGTGAGTGACAGCTTTATACTAGGCAATGCTGTGAGGTTGGCATCATTCTATAACCCTTTATAAACGAGACCACTGAGGCTCAGAAACTAACTTGCCCTGCGTGACACCGCTAGTAGATGGAAGATGTGATTGGACCTATTCTGTCAGAATTCAAACCACTTAGGCTCTTACCCACATCACTTTCCTATGTCAAGTTTTAATAAAGAATGTGTGTGTGTGTGTATAAATGTATGTGTATGTGTGCTTACATACACACACCCATATAAACCATATTACATATATATTAAACATATTGAACTCTAAGCACATTTAAAGATGACTGTACCTTTTACATCATGGTATCACCTTCAGTAGTGATATCACATGCTTATCCATAGATGCCAAATGTTACTCTGTGTTTGTATGACGCTCCCTACAGTGATTCTAGTGTACAACCTACTTGGGAAGTTCCTATGCTTAAGGCTGTGTGCCAGTAAATGTTGGAATTGCAAATGAAAGTCAAGAACAGGAGTACTGAGAGTACTAAGTATGAAATATATCTGCTTACATGAGTATAGTATTTTATATAGGGTTACAGTGATTATATTGCAATGTTACGTGAAGAACCCATAATGAAGTAGTTATAGTTACCGTTTTATTATGTAAGGACTTATTTTATAAACATTGCTGGTTTGAATGGGAAAGGAGTCAAACAACTTTGGTCAAAAGTACTGCTCCACCTTTTAATAGCTTATGGCATTAAGTAAATCATTCCTTTCCAACCCTCAGTAGACCAAGTATGTAATACAAAAATATTACCAGTCTCTACAGGATTGTGGTAAGGATCAAATGGATTTGTCAAACACTTTGTTGGGAATGGAACACTATACACTTTGACTCTGGCACTGCTCCTGGTGGGCTCCACAGCTCCTTCCCTGCACCATCCAGCACCGTTACTGAGTGACAGTTCTGAGCTACAGTCAGTGCTTAGAACCAACAAGCATGTTTAGCTCCTTATATAAAGGTATAGTAATTATATCTTATTACATTATTCTACCATTCATTTTGTTTATTTTTATTTATTTTTTGTCTTGTTAATCCTTACCTGAGGATATTTTTCCACTGATGTGTTAGAGTGGAAGGGAGGGAGAGAGAGAGAGAGAAAAACATCGATGTGAGAGAGACACATCGATATGGTTCCCTCCTGCACGACCCTGGGGTTGGAGAACGAACCTGAAACACAGGAATGTGCAACCTGGAATCGAACCTGTGACCCCTCATTCCTCGGGCTGACATTCTAACCGCTGAGCCAGACTGGCCGGGGCCATTTTTTGCTGTTTTTATGCGCTATTATGGTACAAGAGAGATAATAATGGGCAAAAGCATATAAAGTTTTTAAAGGTAAGAATAATTTTCTGCCTTTATAGAGCTTAGTAGTCTACTGGGAGAAATAAATGTAAATCAAGGAATCACAGAAATTATGTTATAACTACTGCAGGCTGTAAAGGAGAAGCACCTCCTTTGGAGAACATAAAAACAAAGAGACCTGACACAGTTTGGGAGCTCAGGGAAAGCTTTTCTGAGCAAGTTTTGTCTGAATTAAAATCTGAGGACTGGGAATGAATCAAGCAGATATGGTAGGAGAAAAATGAGAATTCTTGATTGGAAAGTTGCATGTTCAAAGGACATAAAGAAAGCAAGAGTTTCCAGAGCACAGAGAAGGAGGGAGTGAGTGAGGAGAGTCGGGGGCCAAAGCATGCAGAATCCTGAGGTGTGGCTTCTAGATCCCTGTATCTTATGAGCAGGTACCATAATATCAGTGTCTCAACCCGGTATCCCAAATATTATACCATGATAACATTGTGTCATCCTTTTTATCTACAAACTTCTGTATCTTGTAATCCAGCCTGTAATCTAGAAATCACTTGGACCAACATCATTATCTACGATCAGCCGAATGACTACTTGTGAAGTTGCCATTCATGACAACCATGACATGACTGACAACCTGTTATGGCATCTACTTACTTTCTAGGGACTCTGGGAACTCCTAGTAGAGATAACCCTTCATACTATTTGGGTGTAACCTTTGGGCTGAACAAATTATTCCACCCATTTTTCTGACATGGGACAAAACCTGTTATTATCTGCCACAACTGCTTACCTTGGAACACAGTTCGTCTTGTCCTACTGTTTATGCTCACAAAAATTATCTACTTTATTTCCTGCTCTGGGCTTTCATTCTTCTCCCAAAAAGCCATCATACTTTCTGGTTTATACAAATCAGTCATTTTCTTTTTCTGTCTGCCTTTTTCATTTTTATATTGTTGTTAATTTTTTTTCTTTATTGATTTTTAGAGAGAGAGGAAGGGAGAGGGAGAGAGAGATAGGAACATTGATGAGCGAGAACATCGATTAGACGCCTCCTGCATGCCCCACACTGGGGATTTGGCCCACAATCTGGGCATGTGCCCTGACTGGGAATTGAACCAGTGACCTCTTGGTGCATGGGTCGATGCTCAACCACTGAGCCACACTGGCTGGGCATGTCTTCCTTTTTTAATATCCTTCAAATAAAAGGGCCTTTGAATATGCTTACAATCTTTAATCTCAACCAACACAATGTTCTAATAGGATATATTAGAAATACCTAGGGTGCTATGTCTCTTATCAACAGAAGAATTAGGACACCTTTAATTCTCTGGGGTTTTACCATAGCAATGCAATCCCCCCACTTCATCCTTGATATCAAATGTTATAGTACCTATGATCTCTATTCCTCTATGTCTCTGTTTCTCTTCTATAATCCTAGTACCTGCAATAGAGTTTTGTGATTGAATATCATCGTGGCCAATATTTTCTAACCCCGGGATGGTTATATATGTGGTACCATATATAACTTTATTTCAGGACTATGATGATAGGTGCCAAGCCTAATGCAATAAAGGAGAGAGATAGGGGACAGCTTTGAATACAGCAAGGAGAAGTGGGGGTTTATAGCCAAGGAGCAGAGTGAGGGGTCAGTAGGTGAAAAAGATGGAGAGGAGACATCAAGCACTGGGGGATTCTCACTGAACGGTCCTAACAGGATTCTTGTTGATGTCAGGCCAGGTTGGTCAGATACCAAGGATGTGGATATTCGTGTTAAACCGACTTCGTGGTATTCTTATTACAGCCAGACTAGGCAGACTAAGGGAGGGCCCAAGGACAAGTCCTAGTTGAAAAGAAGACTCAGAGGAGCCTTTCGGAAGTTTGTTTAAGGAGAGAGTCTTTGTCAATGTCCAATATGTTGGTCTTTTGCATGGTTTTATTGCTTCTTTCCCAAACTGGTGGTTCTTTGAAGGAAGTGTGATGTATAGTTCAAGTTAGGGACATAGGAATAAAAAAAGACAGAAATCAAAAAGCATGTCCACCTCTTACTATGCCACTATGGGCAGGTGTTATAAAGTGGACATAAAATAGTATGTAATGTACACGGAAGTTAAAGTATATATTGCATGCAGTAGAAGAGATATTTATTTATTTATTTAAGTTTGTTTTATTGATTTTTTTAGAGAGAGATAGATAAAAATATCAATGTGAGAGAGAAACTTTGATTGGCTGCCTCCTACATGTCCCCTACTGGGGATCAAGCCTGCAACCTGGCCATGTGCCCTGACTGGGAATTGAACCAGGACCTCTCAGTCCATGGGATGAAGCTCAATTCACTGAAGAGATATTTAAAGAGAAACTGCATGCAAAGCACTGAGCCCAATGACTGGCATACAGTAAGCACACAATATAACCTTTGTTAACATATGTTAAATGAAGGAATATAAAAATCACACATTTACATCTCAATATAGACAATAAAAGGAAGAAAAACTATGGCCATTAGTTCTGCTACCATTCCACATAATCTGGGCCTTTAGCTTAAAAACTCATTCTTTGCTCATATACCACCAATACTGGTTTTGTTTTGAGTTAAGATGATCCTAAGCTTACTCTTGTTGGTTTTGCTGGAACATGCTCCTACAGTAGAGAGACTCGAGTCATGAGGAACTAAGGGAGGCCTCTGGCCAACCACCAGCAAGAAATGAAGCCCTCAGTCAAGCAGCATGTAAGGAACTGAATTTTGCCAACAACCATGTGAGTTTGGAAGCAGATTTCTCCCCAGTTGAGCCTTCAGATGAGACCCTCACCCAGCCCTGTCCAACTCCTTCAATGCAGCCTGTGAGACATCATGAATCAGAGGCCCCAATTAATTAATTCTGTGTGGTCTCTTATCCCACAGGAATTGTGAGATAATAAACACAGGGTTTTTTTTTTTTTTTTTTTTTAAGGAACGTTTTAATTTATTAACTTTAAAAAACTATTGATATATAATTGACATATAACATATTAGTTTGAGGTGTACAGCATAATGACTCAACATTTGTATATATTGCTAAATAATCACCAATTATACATTTATTGATGAGTTCCTTAGCCATTGCTTATATCATAGGTTCTCAGTCTTTCAGTATTTATATTAAATTGATTGGGGTAACATTTTTAATATCATTATATAAATTTTAGGTATACAGCTTCAAAATACAGCATATGTGTACTTTGTTGTGTGCTCACCACCCAAAGTCAAATCTCTTTCCATCACCATATATTTGACCACTTTTACCCTCTATAGCCTCCCCCTGCCCACTTCCCTTCTGGGAACCACAATTTTGTTGTCTCTGTCTATGAGTTTGTCTGTTTGTTTAAACAAGTATTATTTTAACCTACTAGGCTTGTGATAAAAGCAGCGATAGGTAATGTAGCAGTCTAGTCTCGGCTGAACTGGGAGTTTGGATGAGCAGGACAAAGTTGTCTGCAGCATGCTCTCTCGCGTCTTCCCCTGCGCTTCCGCCTCGGGCTCTGTCCTCCAGGGCTGACGTGCTCTCACTGAACAGGCTGGGACCGCCTCCTCACCCCTGGAGTGACTTCTGTTCTAGGCATTCACCTTCTCACAGCCGTGTCCAGGGCTTGGGGTTGTAAGTGGATAGTGGAGAATAGCTGGTGCTCATGGAGCTGTTGTACCTTTCACAGAATGAGGACATGAGGAGAATTTTCAGATGATTTCGTGTCTACTCTTGGGCATAAGGCATGACATCTTCCATTAAAGATCTCAACATGTAATGGAGTAGATGAGGGCTTGAGAGCCATCCATGGTCTCTGAATTTTCTGTGGAAACTGTGGCCAACACAGAAAGTCCCTTAGCTGGGTTTTAGAAACAGTTTCTGGCTTCCTAAAAAGTGGCACCGGCTCCATTCTAAAAAGAGATTGCTGGCAAGCCCTAGTCCTGAAGACTTAAAAAAGAAATGAGAACATCTAAAAATGCTTTCCTCTGTTGTTACTGAATGAGAACCTTCTGATCCTCTAGGATGTATATGATATGATTCTCTTACTCACTCTCCTTTCTGACATGTGGCAAGACTGAGCTCCTTGAGTGCAGGGATCATACCTCTTTCGTCCCATTATCCCTGGTGACTATCGTGCCTGAAACATGGTAGGTGTAAATGCATTTGCTGAATGACTAAAGAACCACTTGGAGTGATGTGTGCATGGGCGTACCACACTCACCTGTTCACCTGTTTATGATTCAGTGCTGCTTGAATGCAAACATATTGGAAGGGATAGTGCTTTGTCACAAATTCCTGCTTGGTTATAGATTTTGGCTCATGTATATTCCCTAATTATTTTCAACCACTACCAGTTCAAAATCGGCATATATTTAGCTCACTGGCTTCATCTTTGGTAATATCGTTGAAAACCTCTTGCTGGGATTCTCCTTCTGGTAACTGGGCTCTTCACCTAATTGCAGAGCTGCATTTCTCTGCTGTCCCAGTTTCCTTCTCCCAGAGGAGTCAGCCCATCCTGTATCTGTGTAACTCTCCTGGCCTAGAGGAGCCTGGGATGTGTAATTAACTCCCACAGCCCTCTTGCCTTCCATTCAGTTCTTTCCTCAGGCTGCCTTGAGCCCTTTGCTCCCCCAGCCTTCTGTGTTTCTAGATGCACCACTACTGAGTCATCAGCCACCTCCTGATCCTTCCCCTACAAATGCCCTCAGGCTTGCCTGGGGGAACCTCCCAACAGTGCTGGGCAGTAGCAGTAGCTTCAATTAAGTAAGTAAGAAATCAGGGTCATTGGAGTCAGACTGCCCTAGATGTAAATCTTGATTCCTTATAAGTTATAACCACGAACAGGTTGCTTCATCTTTCATATTTTACTGCTGTAAAATGAGGATTCTTTATTTTTGTTTTTTGGCCCTAGGTTTCCATGTCCCACATTAACCTGGCAGAAATGTCCTTTTAATTTCATTGTTTCAGAATCACATAGAATTACATTATCTCAGATTTGCATTTCACTCTGATTTGTTCCCTTAATCACTCTTGCCTTAAATACATTTGTAGAAAGCGCCTACAAATGGCAGTTCCTGTGACAAACACCAAGGATAAGAAGACAAAGGAGATGTTATTCCTGGCCTCACAGTACTTACAGACTAGAATTAAAAGAATAAAGTTACACACAATTTCATAAATTAAGAAATAAGATATGTGTTAAGAGCCTGAGAAGAAAGAGATGGAAACAATTACCCAGGAATTACAGGCTCCAGAGGTGACAGTGGAAGTGGACCTGGAAAACTGAGTTGAGATTTACAAGTAACAGTAGAGATGATAGTCTAGTTAGAAAAAACAATGTTCTCGAAGTTGCTAATTTTTCTAGCATTTTAAATTAGAAACCTATGACTTATTCTAATATAAGCATTCAAATACGTAAATTTTCATCTCCCACTATTTGAATTGTCTCTCACAAATTGTCCTGTGTTGTGTTTTTATTACTGCATTTAAAATATTTTCTACTTTGCATGTGATTTCTTCTTTGTTTCATAGTTTAGTAAAGTGTTGTTTAGTTTCCAAATTTGAGTGACTTCGCTACATATTGTTATTGATTCCTAAAATTTAGCTGTTCTAGTGGTCAGAGAACACATTTTGTATATAAAAAAAATTAAAATGTATTAAGACATTTTATGGCCCCGCATATGGTTTAACTTGGTGAATGTTGCATGTGTATGTGGAGCACAAAATGTATTTTTTTAGTTATTGGGTGTATTGTTATACATCAGTTAAGTCAAGCTAGTTGATAATGTTCTTTCTTCACATATCCTTCTTGGTTTTTCTATGTCCATCAGTTATGAGAGGAGGTTATTAATCTCTTTAACTGTAATTGTAAATTTATTAATCTCTCCCTATATTTTTGAGTTGTTGCTTTATGCATTTTGAAGTTCTGTCTCTAGGTGCGTACTTACTCAATTTTTTTTTTGTCTTTTTGATGAATTGACCCATTCATTAGTACAAAATGTTCTTCCTTAATTCTGGTAATATTTTCTGTCTAGAAGATTACTTTGTCTGACTTTAATTCAGCAGGTCCTTGAAAGTACCATTTTGTTCAATGTCCTTTCCTTCTAGTATTGATGAGAAAAAATGATGGATTCCCAGCAGGAGCCAGGGTCTTTGTGGAGTTTGTGCATTCTCCCATGTGTGCGTGGGTCTCCTCTGGGTGCTCTGCGTTCCTCCCACATCCCAGGACGTGCCTCTGGTTTACTGGTGTGTCTGCGTTGTCCCAGCCCGGGGGAGCGTGTGCACGTGTGGGTGCCCTTCGATGGAAGGGCGTCCTTTCCTGGTTGGGTGCCCGCCCCTCGCCCTGAGTTGCCAGGATAGGCTCTAGCCGCCGGACACCCTGAGCCGGAATCAGTGGGTTGGAAAAGAATGATCGTACTTGTATGTCTAACTCACATTTTTTTCAGTGTTTAATATTAGAGGAGTTTTAGGTCTTTATTTAGAAGATTTTTTAAACCAGAAATATGCCATAGGAACTGAACTCTTGTTTCTATCGCTTAGCTTATGGCAAAATTCGGTTTCTTATATGTTGTTTGCTTAAAGTCACAATTTCCAAGAACCTATTAAAAACATTAAATGAAGACTTACTGTTTATGCTTTCTCTTCACATAACCTAACATTTATTTGTTTTACTATGTTTTTCTGCTTACAGTGTATCTCTTACAGAGAATTTTGCCTTTTTATCCTGTCTGACAATCCTACCTTCTGGTATTTGGTATATTTACATTCATTGTACGTATTTGTATGCCTGGGAATGTGTTCTAGCTCTATTAGTTTGCTGTTAGTCATATGTAATTATTTTCTCTCTGTTCTTTTTCTGTTTTCATTCACATTAATCAAATTTTGATTTTTTACTATTATTTATTTACTGGCTTTTTTTTAAATTTTTTTTATTTTTTATCCTCACCCGAGGATATTTTTCCATTTTTTGTACAGATAGAGTGGGAGGGAGAGAGAGGAAGAGAGAGAGAGAGAGAGAGAAACATCGACGTGAAGGGACACATTGAGTGGCTGCCACCCGCACGACCAACCAGGGCCGGGGACAAACTGCAACCGAAGTACGTGCCCTTAGCGGGAACCGAACCCGGGTCTCTCCGGACCGCAGGCCGATGCTCTAACCGCTGAGCCAAACCGGTCAGGGCTTTACTGCCTTTTTTATTATAGTTTTCTGATTTTTTTTTTTTTTTTCTGGTGGTTGCTCTAGGGATTACAGTATTCATGCATACTGTCACAATCTAACTGGTTAATATTATATCATTTCACATAAAATCTAAGAACAGTATACAAGTATTTCTACTTCTGTTCTTTGTGCTATTGTTGTCATATATTTTAGTTCTATAAATATTAAAAATACCATCATACAGTATTATTACTTTTGCTTTAAATAAGTGATGTTCAAATAAATTAATAGAGAGAAAATAGGTAGTATAAAAATAAATTTTGTATTTAGAACAGAAATTTCAGTTTCTCTTTATTTCCTTCTGTAAGTCTGATTTTCTGTCTGGTATCATTTCTCTTCAGAACGTTAACATTTCTCATAACTGAATGGTCTGCTGGTGACCAGTTTCTTCCAGTTTTGCTCATCCAAAAAAAGTCTTTATTTCTCCTTCACCTTTTCCCCACTTTTTAGCGATACATGCCTAAGTCAGTCTTTAAACTGTATCTTTGTCTTAATTATTATATATAGTCTTGTGTCCACCACAGCAATCTAGACATCAACCATTCTTTAATCCCAGACAGTTTTCTCGTGTATCTTTGAAGTCAGTTCCCTTTTCGCTTTCAAGCCTCTGACAATAGCTGATGTTTCCTGTCCTGATGTTTTTCTTATTCCACGTGTTATGTAAATGGAATCATAGTATATGGGATTGTATGTCTGCTTCCTTTTACTTGGCAATTTTTTTAGTTCACTCATGTATTGCATTTATCAGTAGTTTATTTAGTGTTATTGTTGAATAGTATCCCATTCTGTGGATTTACCACAATTTGGTCATCCATTCATCAGTAGTGGGTATTTGAGTTGTTTCTAGTTTTGAAAATTCTGAGAAAAGCTGCCACAAACATTGGCCTACAGCCCTGGCCAGTGTGGCTCAGTGATTAGAGTGTCGGCCTGTCCACCGAAGGGTCTCGGGCTTGATTCCTAGACAAGGACATGTACTTGGGTTGCAGGTTTGATCCAATCCCAGGCCCTGGTTGGGGTGCATGTGGGGGCAACCAATCCATGTGTCTCACATCCATGTTTCTCTCTCTCCCTCTTTTCCATTCTCTCCCTTCCTTCCCTCTCTCTAAAAATTAATGGAAAAAAATATCCTCCGGTGAGGATTAGCAACAACAAAAAAATTGCATGCAATATTTACATTTTTTAATGTTATAATATTTGCAATGTAAATATTGCATATAAATTGACAAGGTATGTTTAACTTTCTAAGAAACTGTCAAAATTCTGCAAAATATGTGTAACATTTTCCATTTCCACCAGGCAATTAGGCGGGTTCCTGAGAGAACAAGCACAGTTGGCCTTGTTTCAGCCAAATCTGCGTCCCTTGGTCAGGAGAGAGTAGGATCCATTTATTTATTTATTTTTTATAGTTCCACAGAGTTAAAATCAATGAAAAGGCAGTCATCTTCCAAATGAAAGTAAGATGCTGTCAGTAGAAGAATGACTGCGGAGCCGAGGGAAACAGCGGCATTTCCTACAGCGTGCATCACAGAAACGCTGCAGAAGCAGGAAGACTGCAGGACCACGGGGTTTGATTTTAATCCTGCTCCCAGGCCTGTCAGTTAGCATTTGCTTGGCCTGCACCACATTTGAGTTCTCTGTGTAACATTCCTCTCACTTGTAATGCCGGAGGAATGGAACAGACAACCTTGATGCTACCACTGCCATTTCGAGTGTGCATGATAAACCGAGCCATAGAATATCAATGAAACCTGTATCGAGTGAGCAGATGTAAGAGAAGGTGCAGCCGAAGGTCTTCTCTATTTTCATGTCTCTTGTTTATTGTCACTTTGAAAAGAACTCACTTCTCTGTTAGTTTTAATGTTTGAATCTATTACAAAGCTTTAAGGTTAAAAACCTGCTTATAGCCCTGGCCGGGTTGGCTCAGCGGTTAGAGCGTCGGCCTGCGGTCCGGAGAGACCCGGGTTCGGTTCCCGCTAAGGGCACGTGCCTCGGTTGTAGTTTGTCCCCGGCCCTGGTTGGTCGTGCGGGTGGCAGCCACTCGATGTGTCCCTTCACATCGATGTTTCTCTCTCTCTCTCCCTCCCGCTCTATCTGAACAAAAAATGGAAAAATGTCCTCGGGTGAGGATAAAAAAACAACAACAAAAACCTGCTTATATGTGTGTGTGTGTGTGTGTGTGAGTGTGAGTGGGTAGCAATTAAAAATAATTGGCAGGTGATTTACATAGATTGGATTAGCAGCCTTGGAGCAGATCGGGAGTTCGTGAGGTTTTTGTTAACAGAGCTCGCATTTGGAGGCGCAAAGAAAAGCTGCGGTATCCAAATTCTGTTCAGTCAAGCAGCCCTGATTCCTGTTTGCTTGATTTCCAAAATACGTCGTACTGGGCACCCGAACTCTAGAATCCTGTGATAATCCAGCAATTGTTGTTCTTTAATCCTTTAAAAAATATCATGTCCTTCCATAAATATTACCTTTTAGAAAAATAAACATACCCCCCTTTTTTTTTTTTTCAGGGAAAAATGTCCCTGTTAATGAGTCTGCATAATTTCCCATAGTCATTAATTGCTAATGGCAATAATAATAATAATAATTTTAAAAAGCCAAGCCTTAAAATGTGTTAAACTGGAGCGAACTGGACCCCTCTTTAACAAACTAAACATTATTAAACTAGACTGGTTAAGAGCTATATTCCATAAAGCATCTAAATGAACTAAAGAAGATGTAAAAGAAATTTTTCCCTCCCTGCATTTCAAAGATGCATTCACTTGTTCCCTCTGTCCTGTCCTTTCATATCAAAGGCCCTTAGCCTGTCTAGTAATTTCCCACTCAAATATGAGTTTCTAGAACAGCATTGCTTCTTTCTAGGATATTTGAAGTTTAAGTCTAGTGAACATTTGTGAAATAAGAGATTTAATGATACTATTCTAGGAACTTAACAAGTAGTAAGTCTTTTTTAAGGTGCAAGAGAACCATAAGCAAAGCAAAGGGATCTTAACTGTTGCCCTGATGTTACATTAATCCTATTTCTAGGTTAACCTAAAGGGGAATGCATTTTTGGCATATTTGTGTACTAATTAATTAGTACTCTCTCCCATTAGGGGGAGAGAAAAATGGCAGAAACTAGCTCAAGCTAGCTTGCAATTAAAACGGAATTTATCAGCTAACAAAACTTGGGAAATAAAAGATTATGAAGTGGCTTTAATTTTTTTTTAATTTTGTTATTGACTTTAGAGAAAGAGGAAGGGAGAAGGAGAGAGAGATAGAAACATCAATGCGAGAGAACATCAATTGGCCACCTCCTGCATGCCCCCCACTGGGGATCAGGCCCATAACCTGGGCATGTGCCCTGACTGGGAATCAAACTGGTGACCTCTTGGTGCATGGGTCGATCCTAGACCATTGAGCCACATTGGCTTGCTTATGAAGTGGCTTTAGACCCGGTCCCTAAAATTAGATTTTTAGGAGGCTACCTCTCCTTTCTTAGCATTATTTCTCTCTGTGTCGTTTCATTCTTGGGCACAGTTTCGTGAAGAAAATAAAAAGGAAATATATCTGGCTGTAAGCAGCCGCAGCGAGATGGGGTCCAGTCCTTGGTTTCACCTGAGCCATTTGCCTCCCTTGAATTGGGATGGATTCAGCCCCTCTGAAATCATAGGTACCGTTGTAAACGCTGAGAACAAACAGTCCAAGGGAGCTTACGTCCTAGCCATAGAGTGGGGATGTAATAAAGCTCTGTTATTAATAATGGAAATTACTTATAATTAGGTTACAGTTGATAGAGTTTCTTAGTCTTACATGAGGTTTCAGATATTCCACAATATCTGTCTTATTTCTAATTGTAAATTCCATATTTTCCCACATGTATTTATTTTTTTCAATTGGAATGGGTCTCTGATGTGTTTATCCATTGTGATTATGTTTTCCCCTCCGAAGCTGTTATCATAGAGGATGTTTTTACAGTCCATGCATGATGTCTACAACTGAGAAGATACAATTCTTTCATAAAGTTATTATTAACCTCTGGCTTATGTGATTCATACTTCAAATCAAAGAAGATTACCCTGTTGTGTAGCTAAGAGATATGAATTAATAAAAAGTTAATGAAATTTCAGGTAGATTTATCACTGTGGAAACCATTCCAGAGAGTCTAATCATTTTGGGGAACTAAATTAACATGAACACATCTTTGTTATGAATGCTGAAGAAATAATACTATAATTTTAAAAAAAGAAACCATACTTCAAATCATTTATTTTAGGGAGAGGAAGGAAGAGGGAGAGAAAAACATCAATGTGAGAAACATGGATCAACTGCTCTCCCACCCCAAGCCCGCAACCTGGACAAGTGCCCTGACAGGGAATTAAACCTGCCACCTTTATTTATTTATTTTATTTAATTAATTAATTTGTTTTTGTTACAGATGTTTCTCCTTTTTCCCCCACTCTCCTCACCCTATCCCCAGCTTTGTTGTCCATGTCCATTGTTCATGCATACATGCATATAAGTTCTGTGGTTTATCTCTCCCCCTACCCCATATTCTGGGGATTGTCAGTCTGTACCCCACTTCCACGTCTCTGGGACTACCCCGTTCCTCAGACTGTTATGTTCATTATATTCCACAAATAAGTGAGATCATGTGGTATTTATCTTTCTCTGCTTGGCTTGTTTCACTTAGGATAACACTCTCCAGGTCCCTCAATGCCGTCTCAAAGGATAAGAGATCTTTCTTTCTTACAGCTGCATAGTACTCCATTGTGTTATGTAGCACAACTTTTTTATCCACTCATCTATTGATGGACACTTGGGCTGTTTCCAGATCTTAGCAATTGTAAATAGTGCTGCTATGAACATGGGGGTACATATATTCTTTCTGATTGGTGTTTCAGGCTTCTTAGGATATATTCCTAGAAGTGGGATCACTGGGTCAAATGGCAGTTCCATTTTTAATTTTTTGAGGTAGCACCATATTGTTTTCCATAGAGGCTGCACCAGTCTGCATTCCCACCAGCAGTGTACTAGAGTACCCTTTTCTACACACCCTCGCCAGCACTTGTTATTTGATGATTTGTTGATGGTAGCCATTCTGACAGGTGTGAAGTGATACCTCATTGTTGTTTTAATTTGCATCTCTCTGATGATTAGTGATGTTGAGCATTTCTTCATAAGTCTCTTAGCCATTTGTATGTCCTGTTTGGAGAAGTGTCTATTTAGTTCCTCTGCCCATTTTTAAATTGGGTTCTTTGCCTTCCTTTTGTTGAGTTGTATGAGCACTCTATATATATTGGAAATTAACCCCTTATCTGATGTATCATTGGCAATTATGCTCTCCCATACAGTGGGTTGCCTTTCCATTTTGGTGGTTGTTTCTTTTGCTGTGCAGAAGCTTCTGAGTTTGATGTAGTCCCATGTGTTCATTTTCTTCTTTGTTTCTGTTGCCTTAGGTGATGTATCAGTGAAAATTCTGCTGTATATGATGTCTGAAATTTTGTTGCCTACATTTTCTTCTAGGACTTCTATGGATTCATGAGTCACATTTAAGTCTTTTATCCATTTTAAGTTTATTCTTGTGTATGGTGTAATTGATATGTACTTATTTATTGCCATTTTTGTTTAGTGTGGTTCTGTTTTTATTCCTATTTCTTCTACTGATTACAGCAGTCCTTTTAGCATATCTTTCAGTGCTGGTTTGGTGTTAATATATTTCCTTAGACTTTTTTTTGTTGTCTGGGAAGCTCTTTATTTGACCTTCTATTTTGAATGACAGCCTTGCGGGATAGAGTAGTCTTGGATTCAGATCCATGTTTTTCATGGCCTTGATTACTTCATACCACTTCCTTCTGGCCTGTAGTGTTTTATGTTGAGAAGTCAGCTGAGAACCTTATGGGGTTTCCTTTGTAGGTAACCTGTTGCTTATCTCTTGCTGCCTTTAGGATTGTCTCTTTGTCTTTAATTTTTGGCATTTTAATTATTATGTGTCTTGGTGTGGGCCTGGTTGGGTTCTTCTTACTTGGAGCTCTCTGTGCTTCTTGAACTTGAATGCCTTCTTCCTTCACCAAATTAGGAAAGTTCTCTGTCACTCTTTCTTCAAATATATTCTCTAACCCTTGGCCATTTTCTTCCTCTTTGGGAGTTCCTATGATGCAAATGTTATTACGTTTCCAGTTGTCCCACAGTTCTCTTAAGCTATCTTCCTGTTTTTTCATTGTTTTTTCCTTTTGGTTTTCTGATTGGTTGATTTTTTCTACCCTGTCTTCTAATTCACTGATCCAGTCCTCAGCTTCCTCTACTCTGCTGGTTAGTCCTTCCAATGTGTTCTTAATTTCTGCTATGTCATTCTTCATTTCCACTTGGTTGGTTTTTAATGTTTCTATTGCTTTACTCATGGTGCTGATGTCCTTACTCATGCTGTTGAGCTTCCTCAAGATCATGGCTTTGAACTCTACCTCTGATAATTTGCTTAGCTGCAATTCATTTATCTCATCTTCGATAGAGTTCTTTTATTCTTTCATTTGGGATTTGTTTCTTTGTTTCACCATTTTGGCTATCTCAGTGGGTTTTGGAGCTTGCCAAATTTCCCCTGTGGGTGTTGGTGTTCTGCTGTTTGTGACTCCCTCTACTGGGTTTGGATGGGTCTGGGCGGGCCCACGTTAAACACCACCATCAAGTCTTACTTTCCTGGGTAGATTTGCAAGCCCAGGAAAGGTTCAGTTATCCTCTAGCTTTTTCCTGGAGGCTATTAGTCTCAGTTACTCTGTGCCTTGGAATGTTGCCCTGGTGTTCTGCATAAGAGGATTTCCAGAGGGTGGGATAGATGCTGGTTGTTAATGAGCCTCAATTTGCATTTCTTTGCCTCACCTGGGAAAGGCTGAATCTCTGAGGGGGGCTGCTGCTTTTCCCCACAACTAGGGGAAAGAACACATTGGCCACCATCCTTTGTGGTTGCAACTCAGCAAAAACTCTGAGTGCCCTCCAAATCCCGGGTGTCCCCACAGAGTTCCAGCCCAGTCTTCCCTCCCTCTGCAGTAGCCCCCAGGTGAGTGGCTGTGGCCTTTTTAAGAGCTCTGTCCCGGCTCTTTGCGCTGTGGAGTGAGCATGGTCTTTATTCCCTAAGGGTGCTGCTCACAGCTCAGACCGCTGCTGTTCATGGGCTCCCAGCCTGCCACCCTCTCATGCCTCTGCAAATCCTACCAGTTTCCCTGGTTATATGGTCCTGTCCTGCTGCTTTCCTGTTGCTTTTCTCCGAGGATTTGTCTTTATTTTCATTGTAATTCTCATTTGTTCCTGGGAGATCATCTGTGTAGCTTCTATTCACTCCACCTTCATTTTCACATCCTCTATGCCTATCTTGTGAGCAGCTGGGTCGCACAGGCCTCTCTGGTGCCCCCGCACCCTGTAGGTCCTGAGGGTAACTGGATCGCACAGTCCCTTTGGGGACCTGGCTCTGTGCCTATGTTTTGGGCTGCTGGGTCACACAGGCCTCTCTGGTGCTTCAGCACTCCACAGGTCCCGTGGGTAACTGAATCGCACAGTCCCTGCTGGGTTGCATAGGCCTCTCTGGTGCCCCTGCACCCTGCAGGTCCTGGGGGCGGGCAGCTGCATTGCACCAGTCTCTCTAGGGCTCAGGCTCCCCACTGCTCATGTGAACTGATCGACTGCACAGGCCTCTGTGGAGCCCCAGGTCTTGCTGCTGGTGGCTGGGGAGTGCTGCTGCCCTATGGGACTCAACTCCTGCTCAGCCTTTGCTGTAGATTTTGGGGATGGGTCTCAGCTGCTGGTATGTGCTTCTGTTGCCTGGGGATGGATGTCTGCTCCCCAGTCTCTGTTGCTGGGGGTATATCTGGACTCTGATCAGGCTGCTACTGTGGGGGATGGTGCTGGGCTCTGGGCTGTCCGAGGCTTCCAGGAACGGCACCTTGGGAGCTCCACTACTGTGCACTGGTCTGTATTGACACAGAATTTCCAGTGGTCAGATGGTGCCCGGTGCACTGGTGGGCTCAGGTTGCTGGGCCCTAGCTGCTCCCCCTGCCTTCTCCCAGGGAAGACCCAGGATCTTCCAAAATGGTGGGACCTCCCCAGGGTTCATGGAGAAGTGCTCTGAAGAGCTGCTTACTGCGGTAGCTGGCTGCTCCGTCCACAGTACAGGAACCTTCTGCTCTGAGGCTCTGCACTTAATGAGTTTGGTCGTCCACCTTCAGGTCCACTCACACTCTCTCACACACTAGCTCACTCTCTCTCACGCTCACCCTCCCTCCGGTCCTGCCTGCGCCATCTTTTCAGAACCTGCCACCTTTAAGTGCACAGGATGACACTCCAACCAACTGAGCTACATTGGCCAGGGCAATAATACTGTAATTTTAATGAGTAAATTAAACTTCTAGAAGTGTACACTGTATTTACTAATAGTTGTTCAAAATTTCTCATATACTTTTCTTATTTCCAAGTAAAAAGACTTTCTTCAAATTAGGGACCAACTCAATATGTTGATCTAATTTCAATTCATTGTCGAGACTACTTTGAAACTCTGCTTATAAAGTCCAAATTTTAATACCTGCCACCCGGTGAATTATTGTGATTGTCTTGACTGGTCCTGACAGGTTTTCCCACACTAGAAATAAAAAGGTAGAACAGACCCAGAATTAAAATTTCTGCATTGTAGGGGGCGCTCTTTTTAAATTCTGATAGTCAGCAGGCCTTTGTGTGTTTATCTGTTTGGGGTGCTTTCCTTCCTTTTATTTACCTTCTAAACTCCCACCTCTTTCAGGGGCCTGCTTGAAGTTTACCCTTTTTCTTTAACTGCCAAGTAGTTTGAATTTTTTCCACTCTGTGTTTCAAAACATTTTCATTACAATAACTGGGTGCTTATTATGGTGCTTAGTATATTCCAAACAGAATATACTTCAAATCATTAAGACATTGAGTTTATAAACAACCTGTGTCTTTAAGAGATATGCAGCAGTAGTGTGGAAGGGGAAAAGTACTGTGTAAATGCAATAAAAGTATGTTAGATACCATAAAGATATTTGCTTGGCACTGTAAAGATTCATATCAAACATAGTGCTTTAAAGTATTGAAAGTCCCTTAAATATGAAATACCTGCTTAATTAAAAAATGATGAGTTGGGTCTATCCCCATTTAACAACTTAAAAACAGCGAGGCTATTGAAAAAACATGCCCATTGTTATAGTCTGACAAAAGGCTCTTGAATACAACACTGTTTCTTTTGCTTTTGCCCAGCTGTCTTACTAAATCTTAACCTTCTCAATACTGATTTTGTATTACCGGAAGTTAATATTGTGCCTGACATTGAGTAAACACTCAATAGATATTTATTTAATTAAAAGGCTTGTTTTTTTTTTTCAAAATATATATACTTTCAAGCTATCTTTAAGTTATCTGTTCAGTTTGCCAATATGGTAGACTGAGCCAAATCCTACAGAAGCAGATAAAATGAACCCCTGAAGTATGTGGAATCTTGGGCTCTTCTAATGTGGGCCCAACATGAGCATCTGCAGAGACAAATATAAGCTTGCATTGCTTTTTTAAAACACAGTTACTTTTTAGAGTAGTACATGTCCAAGAAAGCCGTATTTGGAAAATCAATAGTTATTTAACGTATTCAAATGAAAAATAATCAGCCTGTGATTATTCTTCGTAGGGCGTGCACTCTTTCTTTTAAGAAACCTAATGTATTCCAAACAGAACATACTTCAAATCATTAGAAGATTGAAGTCGACCCATAACACTTAAAATGATTTCAGAAATGAAATGCTTTTGTGTAGATTCTTAAGTATGAAGCAAAATTAAAAGCTGAACATAGACTTAGCTTGTGTATCTAAAACTGTTGAATTTTTCTGACTTGATTCTGGGCATTTGTTTGTTACCTGTTTGGAACTCTTGTCAAGTAATACTTTGGATGTCCTGTAGTTTACCAACTCAGTCGATTAAAAGCACAAGTGGAAAACAGTTCAGGTTTGAATCTGCCAATATTCTGTATCTTACTGAAACCCACCTGTCCTCTTTGTACCATTTTTTTCATCCAGGCAATGGATGTAACTGTGATTATGCCCCTTTCCCCTCATAGGTACCAGAGAAATCACTTAAAAGTAATCTAATGAATACATTAATAGTGATCCCACTCTGTAACACTTAGAGACTGAAGTCCTGGGAAAGTATCTCTGACATGCACGTAGATCAGGACTTAAGATCTTTGTTTCTGTTCTCTTGAATCTTCATAGAACTCACTGACATGTTAGAAAAATAGCACCTCATGTTACTTGTATTTCTAGAAAAAAATCTGTGTGCTTTTTTCCTTCTAGCTCTTGGCAGTGGATTAAATGAACTAATCTAATATACTTGGCAAAATTTCTTTGAGTCAGGTTTTCTTTTTTGGCAGCTACCTTTAAACATAGTTTTAAAAAATTGTTTCTAGGAACTTTAAGTTACTCATTTCTTGTTGGTCAGAACTTTTGTACTATGATATTTCTTGATTCCATTCCAAACCAATGATCTTATAAAACAACAAACTGAATTAACACACACTTCAAATACTCTTGTTACTTTATACTTCACAAAGAAATGAAGTAATTGGAAATTGTGTATTTTGGAAATAATTGCTGATTGAAACAGTTTGGTACACAGCAAAATTATCTGAGTGCTTTGCATTTTGTAAAGCATCAAACACACTTAGAATCTCCCAGTCACCTACAGTCCTTTGGGACTTGGTGTTAGAATTCCTAGTGTGAGCCTGAGACTCTCTTTAATGTGGCACCCCATGCTCTGGATTGAAGCAGAGGGTATTTATTTATGCATTTATGTATTTATTTATTTTTGCTTGTGGCCTCTGCCCTGCCTTTCACAGTCTGTGCGTCACTAGTCTCATGGGAAATTTCTAGCCTTTGCTATTCATGTTATGAATTTCTTTCCTTGCCTTCTGCAGAATTGGTCAAAGCTAGAAGAATATTGTGCTAATTTCTTTTTTTCATCCCTTTACTTTCAAAATCTGGGAGGAGTAGCTAAGCTCTGAATTGATTTGAAATTATAGCTTAAACATTGGAGGAAATTACAAATAGGGTCTGACCGTTCTCTGGCCGTGGCATGGAGTGTGGTGTCAGGGACAGCGTCAGGATGGACGGGCCCTCCGGATGGCCCATCAATCTTGTTTTTTTTTCAGCTTCCTGAAGGAGATTAACTGGGATGTCAGTGGACCAGGGTATCTCTGAGGGAGGGAGGTGCCCACAGACTGGACACTTTTGGCTGGAATCCTCATTGCTGTGAATCTACTGATAATGTTTTTTTCCCCATCACCTCAGAGCCATACAAGGGTAGCTCTCATTCCAAGCTGTTGATACCTGTCCGTTGCTTCTTTCTGTCTTTCCGTCCCAGGGGTCCAATGCCGTTCTTTGAGTTCTTGGACCTTTTTTATTACAGGTGGCAAGACATTTCAGAGTGAACTTTATATAGGCTTGTGGAAAGTTATATGTAGTTGCTTGGTTATGCTTCAACAGTCTGTTTGGGGATGTGGCTGTAGTTCCCTTTTTATCACTTCTAGACCCCCATCTTGAATTTGGGGCCTGGACTAATCCTTTTCCAGCTCTAAGTTTTGCAAAGAGAGGTCTTCATTTTCAGACTTAGTTATCTATCCTGTTTTAGCATGAGATAACAGCTACTATCCCATTAGCCACTAAGTAGCCACTAAATCTGCTCTCAGGACATTTTCTGATTAATCTTCTACTCAGGCTCTGTGCCAACCAATAGTGTTGAGGTTCTTTCCCCTTCGACTTGATCTTCCTGTTTCCTATTTATTGCCTCCTGTATTTGGTTTTATCATTTCTCTGGTGGGCTGTTTCTCAAGTCCTCTACTTCCAATGAGCTCATTCTGTCTTCTTTCTTCATCTTTTTTTTTTTCAAAACCCACAACTCCATTAAAAAGCTTTTAGTTCTTTTGAATTAAGTCTGTCTGCATCTGTCCTTCAACCCACAAGTCATTTAAACCATCTGTAACTTGAGCATGTTAAAAGCAAACACTGGTTTTACCTGTCCTGTATTGTTTTTTATTATTGCTTTTTATCATGTCTAACGTTGGTCCACCCCTTAAGCCACAATCTCCTTTTCATAAAGAGAGATTTTTTGTGTGTGTGTGTCTGAAAAAAAAAAAAGCAGTAGAGACTAAGCAGAAACCAAGAGAGAAAAATAAATAAATCTCTGGACTCGTGAAAGATATTTCAGTTTAAGAAGGAGCTCATTCTATATTTATCATATTATATTTTCCCTCATGAATTTGTTCCACTTGTAAGAATATTCACTGTTTCCAGAAAACACACAGACTTCCTCCGTGAAACATTGAGAGCCTATCCTTACATCAAAGCTTGGGAAACAGGAAGATGCCAGTCCCTAATGAGTTCAGGACCAACATGTTCTGAGGTTCAAAAAGTGTCCCTAATTTCAGTCCACTTCTAATTAGAATCCAGATTCCAGTAAGATGAGTATTAACCTGATGTCCTGGCCAGAATATGGTTACTGACTCTAAGGTGCTTGCAGCCTTAGTTTTGTATTTTGGATTTTGATTAACTGATAGTTGTAATAAGTACCCCATGATTGATATTTATTTTCAAATGGGGTTTATTTAATATTAAATGCCCAGCAATTCACATTTCCCTGAGATAGTAACCATTCCCTCCGGAGTCAGTGAATTGGAGTTTGCATATTGATAAACAGTCACTTGTCGATGGAACTCACTGAACACAATTATATATAGTAGAATTTTATAAACCATGCTTAATTGCTAATAGCTGGTTTCTCAACAAAGTGAGCAAATGACTGTCCTATGAGAGGGTCTGCCCCCGTGGTGGTTCCAGAGCTCACAGCCATTTGTGTCTGTGGCTCCTCTTGCCTTGAGTTCAGACTGACTGACCTACTGCCCTCTGGAGTCAGGATCACCATGGAAGCCAGCTCAGACCCAGGGCACTGCAGCTAACCCAGCTCAGCTTCTTCCAAATGAGACAGCGCTAGGACCAAGAAATGACCTTTTTGGTTGGTTTCACTTGACATAAGGGGCATTCCTTCTGCATGCCTGCTTTGTGTGTTTGCACATTCATTTAGATGTTAAAAAACAACCAGTCGATTGTGTTAAAGAGGGAGGTTGATGTGTGTATACGTTGGTTTCTGATTTTTCAAGCATTTGTATTTTTATCCAATGCTAAAAATAATAAGCCTTCATTGACAAAAATTATGGTGTGTGCAGAAATGATCTGTGCCTGTCCCATTAGTGGTAGAGTTTTTAAATTGGGGCGTATAACGTATATTCAGTTTTATATACTGTTTCTAACTTACAGAGTGAACAATTTTCCCATCATGAAATGTCATTCCAAAACTTGATTTTAATAATATGTTCATTTCTAATTCTACATTTAAGTGAAAGTCAGTGAACCCAGAAGTAGCACTGGTGTTTAGTGAAATATAGAGAGTAAAGGAAAGCGTATGAAATGTTGAACATAAGCACTCCAGCTTCTGCTACGTTAGTCTTTGAATGTTCCTTTTATGATCTTCCTTAGATCTTTTCTATATGACCTTATGATGACTTTGTGTCTCTTGTTATACCCTTGCTTTTTATCTCTCTCCAATCTAAGATTAATTGTGGAAATGTGCAAACCAGAAATGAAAATAAAACAAATGTAGATAATGTGGTGGCTAAGGGCATGGGCTTTATAGTCAGACACTGTGTATCTCAATCATAGCTCTAACATTGACCGGTTCAGTGAATATTGTGAGCTAGATAACCAATTGTTTAGATTCATTTCATCATTTCTTAAATGGGGAGGATAATATTTCCTAGAAAAAAAATTAAGTGCTCAATAAGCATTAGTTGCTATTATGTTTATCTTTTATTACTATATATTATAGTATTATTATAAAATAATATTATTACATCGAGAAATACTTTTTCTGTGTGGTAGAAAATATCATACTATTTTCTCAATTTTCTTTTGGGAATATAGTTTATTCTATGGCTTGTGACTGGCATTTGGAGAAACTGCAAAGAAACGATGTTACAGACTCTTTGCAAAATCTTGCTCAGAGATTGAAGACATAAGGAAGAGGGATGTCAAATCTCTATAACTTAGAAAATTGAGAAATTAAGTTATGAAAAAATATTCAAAGTAATATTACATGTCTGGGTAGAGAAGAGGGTCCTTGCAACTTGACTCTGTACTCAAATTTATCTAGAAAATTTATCAGCAGAGGCTATTATTTTGTTTTTGTTGTTGTTAACTTGCTAGCTACATGCTTAACTGTGCTGAGCTCTGTGCAGAATTACTGACGGATAGGTCTAGTTCCTGATATGTTTGACCTTATTCAACCTGGTGTTCTACAACCTATCAAACCTTTCTAGAATTAAAGGCACGGCCCTACCTTTGGGTCAGATTCCATTATTATTTTATTCCTCCAGTAAAGATTTGAATAAGGTCTATACTTACCTTAGAACATCTGTTTCTTTAGGGACTTCTCTGATAGGACTAAGCAAAAGACATTTGCCCATTTGCTATTGAAAAATTGTTAAACTATATTATACTCAATATGATTTATCTGTGGTTTTGTTTATAACAAAACTTCTAAAAGATTTATGAATTCAATTCTTTATTTGGGGAGTAAAATCTTATGTGCTATCAGGAAGGAAATTTGCAAAGACATTTTACTTGTTCCTTTTATAAAGTATCCCATACAATTTGGGATTCTTTGCCATTTTAAATAGACTCCAGAAAGTAAGGTTTATTTAAAGTTCTACTTGGCATAAAGATATATATAATGTAGGTTCACAAAGTATCTTACTTAAAAATATATTTACTTTTCATGATTTGTTTAACCCACAAGAATTTAATTTATATCAATGCTAGGGTATTAAGTTCCTTAACTGTGAATAAATGGCAGGTCACACTTTATAGTGATCTGTCTCTCCCATTGAAATTGTAAAAACAAGAACTATAAAACATTAGTTATAAACCTATCTGCCAATATAATTGTTTTTGGTAAACTGGAAGTTGTGTTATTAAATCCACAGGACAGAAAGAGGTATTTAGAGAAAGTATGAATTGACAACGAAATCTCAATAAAATGTACCCTGTTTTCATTATGAAATAAAAAATGATATCTTCAGCTTGGTTACTTATCCTTAATATATAGTTAGTATATGGTGGTATCAAATATTAAGTAAACACGTACATGTCAGGTATTAAAATTAACTTTGAAACTTTGGTTTTTATTGTCCATTTTGTATTGTATCTAGATCCTGTTTGTATTGCTTTTTGAATATGAATGTTTAATATTTTAAATGTCCAAAACAAATGTTTATGTAAGTCTACAGACACAGTTGCAAATATAATAGGTTATTAAAATATTATTTTAAAAATGTGTAGCTGAGTGGCAAAGCTTTGCAGATTCAGCCATTTTTCACCTCACGTTGTGTATTTTCTTGGCATAGTGTGCCGTTTTGCTCAGTGAAGAAAAAGTTATGGTAGTCTTCAATCATTGCTGTGGAATGGCATTTATTTACGGCACAAGAGCGTGAGGTCTTTATCAAATTACACCTTAGGTACATTGTAGGCCCTACTTCTCACCTACAGTGCAAGTTCTCAGAGCTGTGCAGAGCTGAGACCATTGCCAAGATTCAGAGACCAAAGGAAATCATTGTACCTCACAAGTACAGTGTGTCTACAGGATGTAGTTGCAATGCGCAAAACCTGTAAGTGCAACTTTGAACCGCTTTGATTTATCAAACTCTTAAAATGAAATTCAGACAGCCTTATTTTTTAAGGTTCTTTCCAAGCGGTTCTTTCTTGAGGTCATTGGTATATATATTTTTCTAAATAAGAGTTCAAAGGTAATAATACTGGAATAACAAAGTGGTTTTTTAAAATAAGTTTTGAACTTTAAGAAATCTTATTGCATTTTCCAATAAGAAATAATGAGATTTTCTTTCCTTTCTACATTTGGGCAATTGCATTTGTCCAGTCTGGAATGCGGTCATTGATTTAGAGGAATAGCCGAATTTGTCATGACCTTTAGGTTTCTTGCACATTTTTTAGTTATGACATAGAAACTTATAAGCAGCTTATCTAAGCAACTAAGATCATTTCTCATATGAGTTGCTAGAGATAAAGAATGACAGCTTCAAATATACTAGGTATCTTTAGGAAAATAATACATCACTTTCTGTGTCATATGGCAGGGGCTTTTAATTTAGTCAGTAAATTGTAGAAGTGTGTACATTATATAAAATATTTACTTACATACATTGAAACAAAATTATGTGTACTATACTTGTGCTAGAGAGAAAAAGAATGTATAAGAAATGGTCTTTGTTCTCAACAAACTTATGGAATAATAAGGGAGAAATTATTAATAAGTGATATAAATGGTATAAGGTTGTATAGAGTATATTGTGCAAAAATAATAATCACTGACTCTTTGTGTTTCTATAATTTTTCCAAAGGATCAATTGGTTTTAATAAATAATATTTTATTTCTTAATAATCTTATCATATACATATTTAAGTTTATATATCACTTACATTTTATGAACTGGAAATATAGAAGTGAAAATGAACATTTATTTTTTGCTCAGGGTCACATGGGAACAAACCTAGTTTACCAATGAATGAATACATTTTCAGTATCTTGTCTTGGTTTAAAATCATGGCTAGAGTCTTAGACTTTAGAGTTTGATAATTTATTTATTAAAATTTATTTCATTCTAAACTATAGTTGACCCTTCGACAATGTGGTAGTTAGGGGCACTGACTCCAATGTGTTAAAAAAATTTCATGTCGCCCTGGCCGGTTTGGCTCAACGGTTGGGGCGTCGGCCTGTGGACCAGACAGACCCTGGTTCGGTTCCAGCTAGGGGTACGTACCAAAAAAAATAGCAGCACTATTTACAATTGCTAAGATCTGGAAACATCCCAAGTGTCCATCAATAGATGAGTGGATAAAAAAGCTGTGGTATGCCTGGCCGGTGTGGCTCAGTGCTTGCGTATAGACCCATGCATGCACCAAGAGGTCACCAGTTCTATTCCAGGTTGTGGGCTCAATCCCCAATGGGAGGCGGCCAATTGATGTTCTGTCTCATCAATGTTTCTGTCTCTCTCTCCCTCTCCCTTCCTCTCTCCCTAAAATCAATAAGGAAAAAAAAGAAATAAAATAAATTCAATATATAGCTACAGTTAAGTCTTGAACAACTCGGGTTTGAACAGCATGGGTCCACTTATATGAGGATTTTTCAATAAATATACAGTTGCCCATCTGTATCCCTGGGTTTTACATTCATGCATTCAACCAACTGTAGGTCAAAATAATAGTCCCAATCCATGGTTGGGAATCTGCCGATGCAGGGGGCTGACTGTATGCCTGGATTTTGGTATCTGCAGGGGTACTGGACGAAATCCCCCATGGATGCTGAGGGATGAATGTAGATGAGTTTTGGGGGAGTCAAAAGTTATATGTGGGCCAAGAGATATATGAAAAAATGCTCACCGGCACTAATCATCAGAAAGATGAAAATTAGAGTGAGTATGAGGTATCGCCTAACACCTGCCAGCATGGCTGCCATCAACAAATCATCAAACAACAAGTGCTGGCAAGGGTGTGGAGAAAAGGGGACTCTAGTGCATTGCTGGTGGGAATGCAGACTGGTGCAGCCACTATGGAAAACAATACAGTGTTTTCTCAAAAAATAAAAAATGGAACTGCCATTTGACCCAGTGATCCCACTTCTAGGAATATATTTTAAGAAGCCTGAAACACCAATCAGAAAGAATATATGTACCCCTATGTTCATAGCAGCACTATTTACAATTGCTAAGATCTGGAAACAGTCCAAGTGTCCATCAATAGATGAGTGGATAAAAAAGCTGTGGTACATAGAAACAATGAAACACTATGCAGCTGTAAGAAAGAGAGATATATCCTTTGAGATGACATGGAGGGAACTGGAGAGTATTATCCTAAGTGAAATAAGCCAATCAGAGAAAGACGAATATCACATGATCTCACTCATTTGTGGAATATAATGAATAAAACAAGAGGATGAACAATAAACCCAGAGACATAGAAGTAGTGTACAGACTGACAAACCTCAGAAGTGGGCGGGAGGGGGAGGGAAGAGAACTTATATGCATGTATGCGTAACCAACAGACATAGACAACAGTGCTGGGCGGGGGAGGCAGGATCGGGAGGAGGGTGTAAATGAGGGAAAAAGGCAAAACATCTGTAACAAAAATAAATTAATAAAAATTGCAAAAAAATACAAATAAAAAATAAAATTAGTATACACATAGTTTTAAAAAATGTGGCAAACTATAAAAAAATGTAAAAATATTTAAGAGATATGGGGCAACATGAGTGAGAGAGT
This sequence comes from Molossus molossus, assembly GCF_014108415.1. NCBI lineage: Eukaryota > Metazoa > Chordata > Mammalia > Chiroptera > Molossidae > Molossus > Molossus molossus. The sequence goes on along the minus strand of NW_023425345.1, from coordinate 56,458,568 downwards.
TCCACGAGTCTCTATTTGTTAAACAACAATCCTCGCATGTCGCTATCCTTATCTTTATACCTGTGTGCTTTCTTCTGCAGACCACAGACTTCAGTTAAGATGATGTCTTACTCATTTCTGTATCCACAGCCCTCTGGCACAGAGCCTGACATGTCAGCATTTGTTGCTTACTAAAATAATAGAGCTATGAGAATTCCTTGCCTAAAACTTTTTGCACTATATGTTTTAATCCAGTCTTGAAAACTGCATCCTGATCTTGATGCTTTGAAAAGCAATAAACTAAATATTAAATAACACAAACTACAAGAAACAGGACTTTAAAAAGAAAAGTGATATGTGGCCTTTTGACTGAGTAGCCGTTGGAACCCCTTCCCCTGCATTATTCAGAATCAACTGTTACTAATTTTTTAATTTTTTGAAGAACCTCCATACTGTTTTCTATACTGTACCATTTACATTACCAAAAAGAGTACACAAGGGTTTCCATTTCTACATATCTTTGCCAACATTTGTTATTTTCTGGGTTTTGTTTGTTTGTTTTTAAATAATACCCACCTTGATAGGTATGAAGTGATACCTCCTAGTAGTAATTTTGACGTGTAGTTTCCTGATGATTACTGATGTTGAGCATCTTCTTTTCAAAAAAACTTATTGCCCAGCTGATGTGGCTCAGTGGTTGAGCGTCAACCCATGTACCTAGGTGTTGCCAGTTCAATTCTCCATCAGGGCACATCCCCAGGTTGTGGCCCAAATCCCCAGTGGGGGGCATGCAGGAGGTGGCCAATCAAAGTTCTCTCTCATTAATGTTTCTATCTCTCTCTCCCTCTCCCTTCCTCTCTCTCTAACATCAATAAAGAAAAAAATTAAAATAAAATAAATTTTATTGATTGATTTTTAGAAAGAGAGAAAGAGGAAGGAAGAGGGAGAGAGACATTGATTTGTTGTCCTACTTATTTATGCATTCATTGGTCAATTCTTGTATGTGCCCTGACCTATAATAAAACCCACAACCTTGGTATATCAGGATGATGCTCTAACCAATTTAGCTACATGGCCACGTACATGTTGGCCATATGTATATCTTATTTGAAGAAATATCTCTATTCATGTCTTTTTATAAAAATTTTTAATAGAGTAATTGTTTATTTGTTGTTGAACTGTAGACATTCCTTATATATGTTGTATATTAAAGCCCTTAGTAATATTTTTTTTTATTTTTCAGATTTTTTCTTTCATTCTATATATTGCTTTCTTACTCTGTCGACTGTTTCCTCTGCTGTGCAGAAGCTTTGTAATTTAATGTAGTTCCACGTATCTATCTTTGCTTTAGTTGCTTTCGCTTTTCATATTCAAGAAATCATTGCAATGTTATGTTCAGATTAATGTTTTGAAGCTTTTCCTCTATGTTTTCTTTTTGGAGTTTTATATTTTCAGGTGTTACATTTAAGTTGTTAATCCATTTTGAGTTGATTTTTGTGTATGGTATAAGATATGGGTCCAATTTCATTCTCTTATAATTGAATGTCCAGTTTTTTCCATCATTTATTGCCTTTTCCCAATTTTGTAGTCTTGGCTCCCTTGTCTGAGATCGTTTGGCTATATTTCTGGGCTCTCTATTCTGTTGCATTTGTTTGTATGTCTGTCTTTATGCCAGTGTCACAGTTTTGATTCCTGTAGCTTTGTCATATGTTTTGAAGTCAGAAGGTATGAGGCCTCCAGCTTTGTTGTTCTGTCTCAAGATTGTTTTAGCTGTTCCGGGTCCTTTGTGTTTCCACTTCCTGTCTCTGTGTTGATACACTCATTTTGTTCAGGTGTCATTTTCCTGAGTTCATTAAGCATCTTTATCATGGTTACTTTGACTTCTTTGTCAGCTATTTTATATACTTCCGTTTTTTAGGATTAGTTTCTGGAGATTTATTTTGTTCGTATGCTTGGGTCAAGTTCCTTTGCTTCTTCATGTGTCTTGTAAGTTTATGTTGGGATCCACACATTTGAAAGAATAGCTACCTGTCCATGCCCTTATGGACAAGCTTTATATAGGGATAGACATTTATGAATTAGCATAGCTAGAGATTCTTGGGATCTCTCAAGTTTTTTTCTGTGATGCATCTTCTCTGGTGTGCATGTACATTCCCAATTAGAGGAATTTGCCAATTTATTTTTTCAGAATCTTTGCTCTCATGTTTCCTCTGGTGTCTGTCTTCGGTACTGCATATGCTCTGGAGCTGCCACAGGTTGGTTGCCCAGCTCTCCCTTTGCCCTCTCTGGTCCCCAGGCATCTAGAATACAATACGCCGAATCCCATCAGTTTTCCAAGACATAAGACAGAAACCAATTCCTCAGGCACACAGGCCACTGAAATGTCAGAATGCTGGACTCAAACTCCTGCACTTCCTCTGCCCAGGGCGAAGCTGGGAGATTGGGGGGTTTCTTTTGCTTGCTCCCCACTAAGCTGGGAAAAGGGACTATGGCCAATGAGTCCCATGAATTTTCCTAGTGGCTCCACCGAGGCTACTTTCACTCTCCGCTGGGGAGTAGGAGCCTCTGAACTGGTGTATGGATATTTCACAAAAGGAGTTGGCCTGTGGGTTGTTGTTCAGTTGGTATCTCTGGCATGGGAAGGAAAGTCTGAAGCTTAAAATTTCACTATCATTTTCGAGTTTGAATTTTTATAATAAAATTTACCAAAGGTTGTAGAACATTTTATATTTTGGAAAAAAAAAAAAAAAAGTCACTGTCATGCATCAGAACACTCCTCCTATCTTTGTTTCTTAAGCTGTTAATTGTTCACACATCAATTTTTATTCTTTCAGGGCCAAGACGTAAACTGAGCAGTGTGGTTTGTGTCTGAACTGGAGATAGGGTTCGTTTTGTTTTGTTGAACAGAATGAGAAGACTGTGTCCACATGCAGACATAGTGCATCCACTGGAAACTGCTGAGCTGAGCTGGGCAGCCTTTTAACGTCTCTGAAACTCCATTCTCTCATTTGTAAAATTTGGATAGGAGTTAAATATTCATGGATACCTTTGCAAGTGCATTGTAAGGGGATAGAACACTAAACTAGTGCTATTTATTTTGTGTAATGACTATGGGGAATATCCTGAAGATTTGGATGTTGGCTTTTCTAACCCAAGTCATACAATTTGCTGATTTTGACAGCCGCTGATTTTTCCTAAGTAGAACAAGCATAGCAAAGAGATTCGAGTCTGCTGCCAATTCTGAGAAATTAAAATTCTGTTGTATCTCCACTTTACATTTAGCTTAATTTCTTCACATATATGAATGCATTTATATCCACTTCAGATATGCTAAAATCCTAAAATTCAATAACTTCGGCAGCATTTTACACTTAAATTAGTGCTGGTTATAAGTAAGGAACGTGAAAAAAACACGAAGCACTGAATCAAAAGTAAAGAGAATAGCTTTCATTTATTTGTATATCTTTTCTAAATGGGAAATTCTTATTATTTATCCTTTATGTTGAATTAATTAAGACATTACATTCAAGCTGAAACACTAAAAGCCATGAAGCTAATTTTGGAAGTACTCTATAGAAATGTAACAATTTACATGGCACATTTTCTCAAGGAATATAAAGCAGTTTATGAGCATTATCTGATTCATGGGAGGGAGAACACATCTTTCCTTATTTAAAATTCCAAAGTCTGTTAATTAAAGGAAAAGTCTTTTCATAGGTTTTTCTGAATCAAGAGAGCCCACTAACTAGGCCTAGAAACTACTCCACTGCTTAGGTTTTCTGAGGGCCAGAAATTCAAGAATAGCACACCTGGAAGAATTGTGGTTTTATATTGTGCCCACAATGCCATGCACCATGTGCTCTGTGTATTTAAATGGAACTGAAACCCAATTAATTTTCTGCAGGACAAATGTGTGCATTGAAAAAAGCAATGATGAGCCAGCCACAAACAACCCTTTCAACGTGCCGCGCACTTTGGTTCACCCTCTTGCTTTGTTGTAAGAGAGAGGTGTCTGTAGACAAGGAAAGACATGAAAACGATTTCAGTCGTGTTTGGTAGCATTTTTCTACGCTGTGTACTGGGCTGTGACCGACGTACTTCAGTTGGTAGGAGCTGTAAACACCCTTTGTTCAGGAGGAAGGAGATGCAAGACTTTCTATAATTAATATACTTGCAGTCTTTCAAGAAAAGTACATGCTGTGTATTTATATGTTAAAGCACCAGGTAGTATAGAAATGTTGTTGATTATGGTATGTGATAGTTTTCAGGTTTTTGATATTTAAACCTTTGCTTCTACCAAGCATTATGCTGGTAATGCTATTTAGCAATAACTTGATTACTAAAAGGCTAGGAAACCTTTTTTTTTTTTTTTTTTTAATGGGTAGTATTCATGTTACACATAAATGGCAGTAATAGAAAAAATGAAAAATATTCTGCTATTATCTATAAGAAATTTTGTTAAATAATATTATTATATGGGTCGCTGAGTTTTTAAGAGTCTTTTGAAGAGTGTCCAGGCTGTTTCCATGCTCTGTTTATATGGGGAAATGGTTTAAGTAAAAGAATGATCTGAGCTATTCTTGAACTAAGGCAAATATTTATCTTATGGAATTGATAGAAATGTTGTCATGTTCCTTGCAAACCATGCAGTGTTTATGGAGATAGCAATTTTCTAGCCAAAACCTTACTCATGAAGTTCGGCACCTTGACTTTAGAAGTGATTACTCGTTTTCTCCTTCTTTGCCATGCACACTTGGCATACGCCTCAGTGAGGCTAGGTCCACATCATATGTGCAGTTTCTTTTTTACTGTGACTGTATGTTGGGACGTGGCTGTAGCTTTTATGTGATCAGCTATAGAGGTTACTTATACATTTTCTTGCTTTTCATATTCTTACTCAATATTTTTAAATTTGTAATTATTTCTCTGTAAACTATAGTCACAGTTTCATATATACCATGGTCTGTGTTCTTCAACATCTATTGGTATGTCTGTCTACTATATAGCAAAGACTGCACAGAGTACTAGGATGCAGAAATGACAGTGGCGTGGTCTCTGTCCTCTTGGGAGATTGTGTGATATACCAAAATATGTCCTTCTTTCTTTACTGTCCTGCCTTTTCCTGTTGTGCTGTCAATAAGGTAAACCGAGGAATAGGTCTCTCTATGCCTTAGCCTTTCACTTTTGCAGAATTGTGCTACCTCACTGTTAAACTTAATGCTCTCGAACATGTTTGGATGTATAGGATAGTGTTGTGCTGAGGGATTATGATGAAAAGTTGTTCCTTAAGAAGGCTGTTTGGTTGCTTAGGCCATGTGGAGGCATTGAGCAGATATTTAGCAAGTCATGCTATGTGCCCAGCACTCTGGTGGCTCTTGGAAAGTCAATGATAAACAAAATAGAGATGATCTCTGTCCACTTAATGGAAGTAAATTTCAAATTATGATAGATGCTGTGGAGGGTTTGAATATTTTGGCTCATGCATCTTCTCCCTGCAGGAAATCCAGGTGCAAAGCCAAATTATGATTCTTGGTTGCTTGATGATCAGACAAATAGAGGACTAATGGGTAGATTCTGCTCACCAGCGAGTGGATGTCCTTTCTGTGTCTTCATACAGATTTAAGGGTTTGACCTCTGGGAAGTCCTGACATTTTGTGCATATATCTGTTCTAAAAGGTCCCATGACATTCTCATTCTTTGATTTCTGCCTTCTGCTATTCACACAGTGAGTGCTTTCAATATAGTGACGAGCCTTTTTCATGTTAAATTCCCAAATGTCTGGTCCTTGAAATATACATGATAATATATAATATATTGAGGTAATGAATGCATTCATTTGTTCTTTGAACATGGAAATACATTTGAGTCTTTTCCTATTTTTTTTTTTTGTTCATTATTTAAAAATATGCCAGGTAAATTACTACTTTTTTTCCTGTCAGTTAAATGGGGATTATAACACCAATCTCATTAACATATTGTGTAACCAAATGAGATCATGCATATAATATATTTTAATTATTCCAGCTATTTTTATAAGATCTCAAGAAATGTTATTGCTGACCACATTCTCAATCTAATGAGGAAAAGTGTGGTACATTTGTCTTAAAATTGCTTCTATCGTACATAATCCAGGCTGAGACCACATATGTGGGTACTTGTGTATTTGTCTACAGTCCTGCTGTATGATCTTATCTTTTCTGTTTTTTATTTTGAGAGCAGAGGTTGAAAAAATTCACAGTGCCTGCCAATACACGAAGTCAAAGACGTTTAATTCCAGAAGGAACATTAAAAATGACCTTCTCTGATATGCTTATATTATGAATGCATAACTGGAACTACAGAACAAAATTAAAAATGGATTAATGCTGCTTTGAGAGAAATCAAGGCACTGAAAAGTGCTGGCATTAAATTCTCCCCGTCACTGCTGTGGGACTCAGCAATACACCGTGTTTGCCACCAGAAGGTGCTAGAGGAAAATGAAACCAGCTCTCTATACCAGTGCTCTGGACTAGTTTTTCCATTTGTTCTGGGTGTTCTCTCTCTCTCTCTCTCTCTCTCTCTCTCTCTCTCTCTCTCTAGATAATTTACTCTGCTCACCGACAGGGTTTTGTATGGTTTCAATCATATCTATGAAGTTTCAAGGATCTGGTCAAGTGTAAAAACAAAAGCAGATTCCAATCTACTTCTTTACCAGAAAGTAACTAGAAAAGGCTTTAGAGAGAAAAAAAAAAAAGTTATTTGAGAACATACCATTTATGTAATTGAAGATAAAATATTTTATGTTTAAGCTTAAAAATTATTCTTTTCAGTCAATTTTATATAGAAAACGTATGTTCTATGTTTACATAAATTTTAGGTCTTTCAGAGGTCAATTTAACTCTTTTCAAAATATGATAGACTTGAGAATTATATTTTTGAATGTATACTTCCAGGGAATATTTTCTAACCTTGTAAGTAAATTCACTAACTTTAAAGACTTTGCTATCCTTTAGTTTTCCTAAATATAAAATATTATCAGGTGCCCATGTGTATTTTATGTAGATAATTTATTTCAAGATAGTTTAAGCATCTAGGAGATGATGGCATTACCAAAAAAAAAAAAAAAAAAGAATCTATTGAAGATTTCCCTTTTCTTCCCCATTCAGGAACTACAACATCTTCCCACATTCCAAAATCCCAGGCCTACTTTTATGACTGCTGTAAAGGCACACGAAGAGGATACAATAGTAAAACGATAATCATATTATCCTGGGAACGACTTCTGTCCTTAGTGCTAAAAGTCCTCCAGCTACATAGACAATTTCTGAAGTCCGTTGTACTATTAATGTAACTGATGACAATTTATTCATTCATCATTTTAGGAAGAAAAATTACACAATTTCTCTGGATATTGTCCATCTACATTTTCATTTAATATGTCTTTGGGGAAAAAAGTGCTTGCATTTGCGAGCCAGATCATTTCTTCATTTTTTAAGAAAAATTTCATGAGTTTAGAAGAAATGTGGCAGTCTTAAGCAATGTTGCAAACTGTACTGGAAAAATGGGGCTAAAGGTAGAGAAAATAGAAGTTGCAGAGAGCTTGCCTGCAAAAACATATAAACGTTGAAAAGGAAATGAAAAACATGTGAACTCTCCTCTACTCATACATGCTATTGTATTAGTTTCCTATTCCTACTGTAACAAATTATCACAAACTGCTTAAAACCCCCAAATCCTTTATCTTACAGTTCTGGAGGTCAGGAGTCCAAAATGAGTCTGTGATGAAATTAAGAGCAGAAGGCTACATTCTTTCTGGAGGCTGTGGGAGAATCCACGTCCATGCCTCTTTCCACTTCTAGAGGTTGTCCATTCATGACCCTTGGTCTGTGTGTGTGTTCTGTCTTCAATACCCTGACAATGGCTGATTGAGTCTCTCCAATCCTGCTTCACTGACTCTGACTCTTCTGCTTTCTCTTCAGTATTTAAGAGACCCTTGTGCCCGGCTGGTGTGGCTCAGTGGTTGAGCATCAAGCCATGCACTAAGAGGTCGCCAGTTCAATTCCTGGTCAGGGCACATCCCCAGACTGTGGGCCCAATCCCCAGTGGGGGGCATGCAGGAGGAGGCCAATCGATGTTCCCTCTCATCCATGTTTCTATCTCTCTCTCTCTCTCCCTTCCACTCTCTGTAAAATCAATAAAGGAAAAAAATTTTTTAAAAAAAAGACCCTTGTGATGACTTTGGGTCCAAGTAAATAATCCAGAATAATCTCCTTATTTCAAGGTTGACTGACTAGCATTCTTAATTCCCCTTTCCCTTGTAATATAGCACATTCACAAGCTCCAGGGATTAGAATGTGGACATCTTTGGGGTGGGAACCATTTTTCTGCCTGCCACATCTATGCATATACTTTGTATTTAGCATTTTTCACCTAGAGTTGTGATTTGTACTTTTTTCTCACATCAACACTTTTTAGTGTATATCTTTACACAACCACAGAACACTGTGTTGAAATAATTTACTATCATTACTCACCTATTCACCCAATGTTGGCCATTTCACTGTTTAAAGCATTTTCATTGTGTACCAATTATGTGAACGGTATTCGGTAAATAAATGAGGCTTTAGTCATAAACAAGACAAAACCTCTGCCTTTGGGGGAACTTGTGGGAAAATGTAGGAGAAAGAAAAATAAGGAATTTTTCAAATAATTAGTTAAAATCCTGACTTGCACATGAAAATGAAGAATAAGGTACTGTGAAAAGTGGCAAGAAGATTCCTAGTGGGAGAGTTCAGGCCTGGTCTCGCTACTAACATGCCCTTTAAGCGGGAACTGGAAGGATGAATGGATTGATACATTTTAGGGGAGTGGGGAGGAGTGTTTGAAGGAAAAAGAACAGGAGTAAAGACCAGTCATGAAGCTGCTCTGCACACTGGAGGAATTCGAGTAAGTCAGACACACTGGCCAGTGACTGGTGAGGAGGAGAATGGCCTCGGGTCAGGATGGAGAGTAAGCCTTCATGCTAACTGTGGCTCATCACATTCAGGGAACAGAGCAAGACGGAAGGCAGCGCAGGATTCGGGGAGGAGGCGGTCTAACACGGAAGAGAGGCAACGCTGATTCTCAGGAAAAGGACATTTCAGACAAGGATGCCGCATGCCAGGCCTGACGGCTGGAGCGGGAAGGAGGGTTCCAGAGGAAGGTCTTTCAGGGGAAAGGAAAGTTCAAGTGATGGCTGCAGCATGTGATCTACCCTGGTTATTTATAGAATTACTGAAAGGAACATAGAGAACTGTACACATCCTTGAAAAGGGACATGTAATTTCAATTAAAACAAAAAATTTAGTGTAAGAAGGGTGCTGGATGGGTGGGTGGTTGGGGGGCTGGGTGAAAAAGGTGCAGGGGTTACAGAATAGTCACAGGGATGTAAAGTACAGCATGGGGAATATAGTCAACAATATTATAATAACTTTGTGTGATTCCAGGCAGGTCCTAGAGTTACTGGGGGATCACTTTGTAAGTTATATAAATATCTAGACACTATGCTATGCACCTGAAAGGAGTATAATATTGAATGTCAACCGTAATTTTTAAAAAAAGTCAATGCTTTCATGATGTGATACATGACCCAGCAGGAAACAAATTTACTTAGCTACCATAATGTGAATGCTGAATCCTGATATCTATCCATACTGGGATTGGAGAAAGCTTATCAGGGAGTAAAATTAGGACAAGGAAAGAGGAGAATTCCTGATCTTTCATATAGGAATTCAAAAGATTGCAACTGTCCTAAGGACATGTGACAAAATTCTGAAACATCATCTGTGATCATTTGACAAATGTAAACTAAATGGTGAGGAGGAATGTGGTTATAATTTTCGGGGGAAAGTCACATTTAAATGCTAGCTAGAGACAAAGACCACAGAAGAGATTGAAGAGGGGTTGAGTTCTGAGGAAAACCAACAAATAATAGTTACATGCAAACTAAGAATAGTGTGAGTAGATTTTCATGGGCAGAGGGATCCAATTTCACTAAAAGGCCACTAAACACTTTGGCTATTAGGACGCCATTGTTGATTTGGTTTAGATTAGATTCTTTGAAGATGTTGAATTAAGCCCTTCTTTTCAGTTTATAAATAAGTGAGAGATGAAGAAGTAAATCTAATTGATGTATATGAGACATTTCAGAGGCTAGGAGATAAAGCAAAAAAATAAAATAGGGTCAAGGGATTTAAAAAAAATTTAGATTGGAGAGGATCAGGGGAAAGAATCATAAAAGAGAGATGAATCTGAAAACATCAAGGGAACAAGGAATCGGAGATAATCATTTCACGGGGGAAAAGTAGTATCCAGACTACAGAACAGGCCCTCTGACTTGGATAACGGTCGTGGTACCTTTGTGGATGCCATAAGTGAGGAAGAACTTGGTGCAGAAAACTGAGCAATCTGTCAGCTTGATAGACTCCACCTTCTTACATCCTATCTTCCACCATCAGTCATTTTCCCTTGCTCTGAATTCCTGTTGTAATTGTGCTATTTTTTATTTCTGGTCTTTTTTTTTTTTTTTAACCTCATGACAACTTTGAACTTGAAATCACAAGCTGTAGTTGTTTGTCCTCTGAATTCCCAGATTCCATGTGCATGCTAGCCACAGGATAGGTGTAAGGAAAATCTTGCTGACACCTTGATCTGTACATGAGAAAATACCTGGTGTGGCATGAACCTGAGTTTTTAAGTATTGGCTGGTGACCTCATAGAAGTTAGAGTCACAGCAACTAAGCTTGAGGTTTTCAGTTTACGTATTTGGATATAATTTTGCAGCCTGAGCAGATGATCTACAACCTGGCCTCAACGATCCGCATGCAGTAAATTGTAAGATGTGCCTTATTATTTCTTTAAACCTCCAAATGGAAGGGATGAGTCAGCCTATCTGGGATTTTAAGCTACCAGTTCTAGGGACACTGCCTAACCCAAAGCCATTGCCTCCAGAAAATTATTATTAAAAATATTCTCTGTTAGGCAGGACCACCTCATGTGTCAACCTTGACCAGTTTCTTTAAGTAAAAAGAAATATTGATAATCAAAAACATCAGAATTACTGCTGAAGGGCAATAGCAAGGTTACTTTCTTTATTTGTCTTTGAAAATCTTTCTTTCTTTTTAATAGCCTTGATGTTTTACAAGAAGAGGCAGATATAACTCATTTTACCAAGGACAAGATGAAGTTGAATCAATTTTCTCCCTGGGAAAGCTAACATTATGCACATTGATATACAGATGCCAGTGAGTACACTCTGTGTGTGCACTTGAATGGTATTGTAAGCCTTTCTCTGAGTGGATATCAAGAACGACATTGTTTACATAATTGCAAATATTTAGACACACTAGGATGAAGATACATTGAAGCAAAAAATGTGAAATTATGCACCATTTGACAAGGTCTTTTAAAGTCTTGTAGTTATATTATACCTCAAAAAAATGAGTGTGATGAACATTTGTTCATAATATCTTAGTAAGTGCTAGAAATTATATTTATCTTTGAGTATAAATAACTAATTTATTCTTGAATAGGATTTAAATTTCAATGTAAGTGAGCATGTGTGAAGAATATTATTAGTATATGAATTAGCATAAAGAGATGTACAGGTCACTGTTCACAGTAGGAACTCAACAATGGTTAGTTGACTTTGAATGATACAAAGATAAGAGAGAAAACATGTTAAATCCTCTTGTAAACAGCAGATTTCCCCTGGCAGGAGTCCTTTTTCTTAGCTTGATTAAAGACCTTCTTTAAAAAAAAATTTTTTTTTTAAGTTAATTTTAGAGAGGGAGACAGAGAGAGGAAGGGAGGGAGAGAGGGAAACATCCATGAGAGAGAAGCATCAGCATTGATGGCGGCCTCCTGCACTCCCCCTACTGGGCATTGAGCCCAAAATCCAGGCATGTGCCCTGACTGGAAACCAAACTGGTGACTTCTTGGTGCATGAATTGATGCTCATCCATTGAGCCACACTGGCCTGATGGATGAATGATTAAAGACCTTAATATTTAAGGTGATAATTTGCTTCTTTAATTATTTTTTTATTGTTTGATATCATTGTATCATTACAATCAGAATATATGTGTGTGTGTGTGTGTGTGTTTGTGTGTATTGATTTTTGAAGCCTACATTCTTACATTAGGTTTTATTTTAAATTTGTCTATTTCATGGAGCATGAAACACCCATCATTTGAATCTTCTGTTTTAAATCCAAACATAACCTTTTACAAAAGGAATGAGGTGTCATTGGCAGTAAATGAGTGCATACCACTACTCAAACTTAAAAATAAAACAGAATTTTTAAAAAGAGTTATCGCCCAGCCAGTGTGGCTCACTGGTTGAGTGTTGACCCAAGCATCAAGAGGTTGCCGATTTGATTCCCAGTCAGGGCACATGCCCAGGTTGTGGGCCCGATCCCCAGTGGGGGACATGCAGGAGGCAGCCAATCTATGTTCTCTCTCACCGATGTTTCTCCCTCTCCTTTCCTCTCTCTCTAAAATCAATAAAGAAAAAATATTTTTTTTTAAATTTCTCTTTCTGTAGTTGCTTAAAAAATAAAATAAAATAAAGTTATCAAAATTACAACAGAACATTTTTAACACCACCATCCATTGTTTTAATTAGTATGCCTGCATCCTTCCCATGTCCACACTTCCATCTGATGCCCGAAGAGAAATTCTGAAGCATGCTTACCAACCTTGTTAGCAATCCATCTAATTTATGTCTTCTTGCAGTGTATCTTCATTTCATTTTGCAGACACTCAAAAATCTGTAATTATTGACCATTACAATACTCCCTATATAATATACCCAAGTAAAGATCTTTCATGTCAAATGGATTATAAGCTGTTTATTTTTTGAAAAAATTATCAAATTCAGTCAAGTTTTATTGAACTGCTTTTATCCTAATGAAGGTCAACTATACACACATCTGTATGAGCAATAGATATGAAGACTCTTTGTAGAGCCAGAAGGAAACAGTTTTAGTTTCCTATTGCTACATATTAAATACCCCACAACTTAGTTTCTTCAAAAAGCAATCGTTAGGGCTGGGTTCAGCCAAGTGGTTCTTCTGCTGGTCTTGCTGGTAGTAATTAATGTGGATGCATCCACCTGACGGATGGACTGTGGGCTGGGATCCACTGGGCCCCTGAGTCAGCGTGGCTTTTCCCTCCTGTGTAATCTCAAGACTGCTTCTCTTCATATGGTCCCTCTGAAGGGGACAGATATACTTTCTGCAGGTCAGTTCAGGACTCCCAAGAATGTGAGGACTTAGGCTTGGAATTAGTTACAGTAAAAGTGAAATAGATTCATGGGAGAGGACCACACCAAAGTGTGGATACTGGAGTCAGTGGTTCATTGGAGGCCAACAATGGCCACACTGTCCTCAAAAAAAGTAAATTCAAGGTGGAGGGTGTAGTTTTCCTGGGCAGCACCGTGGAGGATGGATTTCAGGAGAATAAGGCTAGAGTCAACGAGGCCAATTCAAAATAGTGTAGTGATTGAAGTCAGAAGTGATCTGAGCCTAAATTTAGGCTTTTATTTTTTTTCCTCCTAAAATTCCTTTGGCCTCCTTTCAACTCTTGGGGAGGGTGAAGAAATAAAGATATGTGGGGGCGGGGGAGAAATGTAATATGATTCTGTGTATTGTACATTCACTCTGATGAGAGAGGCAGAGGGAACATTTTTAAAAAATCTACTGACTGAGTTTCTTTGGAAGAACAGGTAGAAATAAGTATTAGTCACATGGTTATGTGGGTTTGGAACAAGGGAGGGATCTAGAAGGGAGATAATGGAGATGAAGACATAGGAGTCATTAGCGCACGATTGGTATTTGAGACCTTTGGTGGATTGAGCTCATCCAAGGAGTACATAGAACAATGTTTCTTCAAGAGGAGGAAAGTTTTCAGAATCCACTAGGGATATTTTTCCACTTCTACATTGTAATACTCTGCCTTTTCCCCCAGCGTCACTGGGGTGAAGGAAGCATGTACACTTCCCAGGTGCTTCTTTTATATGCCTTCCTCTTCCAGGGAATGTGTTTTAAAAACTCTCCAGGAGATTCTGATGTATACCCAGGATTAAGAACCATTAAAGCAAAGTGATAAGGGAAAAAGCCTGAGCACTCCATGTAGGGAACAGAAGTCAAAGGAGAAAGGCCAGACCTGACAGTGTTATCTACAGACGGCAGGTACAACTATAGAAGATTAGCAGCTGTCACACATGAAAGATAGGCTTTGTGTATGTCTTTTCTGGGAAGGACTCATAGCCATTCATTGGGCTCTTCAACCACTAGTATACCATCTATCTGATTAGATTTTTTTTAATGCTTTTATTGATTTTTTTTTAGAAAGAGAGAAAGGGAGAGAGAGATAGAAACATTGATATGAGAAACATTGATCAGCCGCCTCCTGCATGCCCTCTACTGGAGATTGAGCCCACAACCCAGGCATGTGCCCTGACTGGGAATCGAACCAGGACCTCTCAGTTCATGGGACAATGCTCAATTCACTGAGCCACACTGGCCAGGCATTCTGGTAAGAATTTAACAGCCACTGTTTTTCTAGAGATATAATGTTTTGTCGCATTGATTTGTAGGCGGAATCTGACCATATTCTAGAAAGATTCAAAGATACTTTTCCATGTTTTTCTAGTTGCCTTTTTTGGGTAGCTTTTTCTGTTCGGTGATGGCCACTCAGCGAGTGTTCAATTAGTATTAGTTGTGATCATTACTTCCTAATGACACCTCCTCCTTTTCTAAAGTTCATTGGGTTTTTAAAATAAATTCACGAAAGTAAAATTACTGGAGCTAGACCCAAAAGTACACAAGCATGCACTCATGCACATGTCTTGATTTGGGTGGTGGCTACACAGACATATACGTTTGCCAAAGCTTATGGAGCTCTGTACTTAAGACTTATGCATTTTCTGGATGTAAATCATACCTCAATAAATTACTTGGGGGAAAGAAAGTATAATTAGAAGCAGAATAGCAGAGTGGTTAGGGTTGTGGGTTCTGGAACTGGATTTAGGTTCAAATCCTGGCTCCAGCACTAACTAGCTATGTGATTTGAGGCAAGTAATTGGCTTCTGTATCTCAGTTTCCTCATTAGTTAAATCTGGATAAAAGTACCTATCTCATTAGATTGTTGTGAGGATTAAAGGAAGCAATTTAAAATAGTGCTTGGCATATCTCAGATAGCATATTTTAAATATATTTTAAAATATACTTTCTTAAAGGCATCATGTATTTCTAAGATATATGTTCTTTCTGCATATTTTACATATCTTTAGTTAGGGTGTGTCTTTATTCATGAAGAGAATACAGTTTTGTACTTTTTTTCTAACTCTTTGTATGTCCAGCATTTAACATGATGCTATACTTATAAATGTAAAACCAACATTTATTGATTGATGAAATGTTGACCACTAAGGTCATACCAAATTGAAAGAAGACACTTTTTCTTGGAAAAACTGATTAAATTTTGTATTCCTAATTAGTAGTGAAAATTGTATCTTACTTATTTAAACCAAATCTACTCAAAGCATAAACTATTCCTTTAGCAGCAAATTTTTAAATGATTGAAATATAAGTTTGTGAGAAGTAAACAGATTTTATTTTAACCTCAACTATTCTACACAACCTTTCAGATCCCAGAAAATTACAGTAATAATAAATTGGAATAATTTCAGATGATGGAAAATTCAAATCCACATGGATAATTGTCTAAGTAGAGACTGGCTATGGTTCTGGAGCTTTAAGCATTTAAATCTTCAAGACAAATGTCCTCATGTTTTGCAGTGATGCAAAATAAATTTATTATATATTTAAATTGTTTAAATCAAATTTTAATATAATGTATAAAATCTGGTTGATTTAACAATCAATGTCATCGGTGTCTTGAATGAAAATTTACATGCAATACTATTTTTTAATTAAGCTGATAATACCACATTATTAACTAACAACATTGTCTGTTTTTCAGTTATACAATAAAAAAAATACAGATTTATTCTCAGTTCTTGTACTGGGAACTGATAGTTATTGCTTATTTCATACAAATTATTTTTCAGTGCTTAGATTGGTAGATTTTACATGTCTTCACTAATTAAAACTGTTGCAATGTAATTATTATTCCTATGTAGACACAAGAAAACTAATAATATAGCATGCAATTTAAAGCTTAAATATGCTTCATTAAAGGTGTAGACATTTTCTTTATTTTATTTTATTTTTTTATCCTCACCCAGGACATTTTTTGCATTTATCTTCAGAAAAAGTGGGAGGGAGAGAGGGGGGAAGAGGGAGAGAGAAACATCGATGTGAGAAAGACACATCAACTGGTTGCCACCCACAGGACCCCAACCAGGGCGGGGACAAACTGCAACTGAGGTACATGCCCTTAGTGAGAACTGAACCCAGGACTCTCTGGTCCACAGGCTGATGCTCTAACTACTGAGCCAAACCAGCCAGGGTGACATTTTCTTCTTTAATGTGACATTTTTAGTATGTAGAAAACTGATGTAAAATATCAGAATACTTTAAAGGACTATGAAAATAACCATTTAGAAAGTGATAAATAATGTTTCAGAATAAGGGCCATTATAGAAATAAAAAAACATACACTATTGCTTGGAGGAAACTTGACTTTTGAAAAAGAAAATCTGTAGGAAAATGTGTATGCAGGAAGGAGTTATTCCACACCAACTTAATTTTGAAACTATGTTGAACATTTTCAGTTTAAAAAAGAGAATAACAATAGAATTAGAACTCACCATTCATTAATAAGGTACATTTCTAGTTAAAGAAAGTATTTCACCCATGGTACTATATGGATAAGTCCCGTTCCCTGGTAAGACCACATCTAGAGTATTGAATCCATTCCTTGGGACCTTTTTCTGAGAGGATAAATGGGATGGTAAGAAATCTCTAATGGTTTCCAATGAGAATAACTACTGTGATTACCCTGGAAAAGAGAAGGCTTTCCAGTATGTTACAGAAGGCAAAAGTAGAACAAGTAGGTGACTAATACCAGGAGGTGAATTATGGCTCTTAGAAGAGAAGCGTCATCTCACATTAGAGTTTTCCAGCAATGGTGTAAGCTGGTCTGCAAAGAGATGAACTCCCAAAGCCTGACTATGTCAGCAGAAATGGGGTGACCCCATGTCAGGGATGTGATGACTGAGGACATGCACAGAAATTTGCCGAGTAAATTGTATGTTATCAGATTAATAGAGACCCGTATCAGTAAAAAAAATAGTTTATGGGAAAAGTATTCTTTAAAATGTCATTTCTCACCGTGTATAAAGAGTTGGACTAATATTTGTTTATTTTAGAAATAACAACAAGATTGGATTGGCAAAGATAGGAAATAAAAGAAAAAAATTGGAAAAAAGTAGAGATAGAAAAAATACCAGAATTCTTATGAAGTGTAATACACTTAGCACTTTTTTTTTTTAACTTATCTACTTCAACTTACCTCTTACTTTCTATTGTTAAATAGTATATAGAATAACCTGAGGTTTGGACTTAGGTTATTACACTATGTATGTATATTTTATGCACCTATACTTTAATTTTTTGTTGCTTTCTGTTTTGTTTGTCTGTTTGTTTTACATTATTTACTACAATTAGACAACCTTTCTTGGGAGTGGTGGCTACAATGATGATCTTTGACTGGACACAGGGAAACCAGTCAGGAAGTGTTTAAAGTAGCCCAGGTGAGGTGATAAAACCTGGAGAAGGGCCCTGTTCATGAGATGGAGTGATGCAGACAGAGAGAGAGGTGCAGGCTTTCAAAGAGACTGGATTTGGTGAAGGACTGGATGTGGGGGTGGGGCAGGAGTGGTTGATTGACAGTTTTTATTTAACTGTTTTTAATTCTCATTTCTAATAGCACTTTAAGACCTCTTAAATTTGACTCATTGCTCAATCAGCCAAGTGCATGTTAAAATGGTTTGTTTGATAAACAGATGGTTTGAATTACTGAAAATTCTTTTATTATGAATAAAAACGTGACTAAATATAAAGTTACTGGTTGGTCAATTATTTTCTTTTTAAAATTGTACAATTGTTTAGGAATTTAATTTTGCAAATGAGTATGATCACTGATTAATGTCTTACATTTTTCATTCATGATTTTTTTTCTGATTTCATGCTTTTGACATTAATTGAGCCTTATAAAGAAAGAAAATCTAAGAAGTGTCTGGCTATAGGTTCTTACTAATTAATTTGAATTCTTTTGTTAAGAACACTGTGATCTCTTTTGAACTTCATATACAGCTTCACAAAGTCTTCTTTCATTATTATCATTCTTCAATAAACATTGAGAATCTTATTGCTTATCTTCCTGATTTCCTCACTCAGTATTCCCAAAATCTTTGATTAGTGATCTGTTCTGCATCCTCTATAAAAATTGTCTTCTGGCATGATGTTTAGCTCCTTGCTCTTTTTCTCTCTGCTTTGGGAGAGTTTTGCAATTTTGACCTCTATGTTACAGTTTTAACCACAGGATTACTCGTGTTCTTAATTCAGCTGGTACAATTTTAGTGTCCCTGAAGCCCTTCTTTATTGAACTAATTTCTCTGTTACGGCTTTTGCTAGTAGCAACATAAATGTTACAGCATCGCTAAAACATTAAGCACATACCTCTCATATGATATAGCAATTCACTTCTATGTTTTTACCCAAGGAGAAATGAAACATGTGTCTACACAAAAATTTATAGTCAAATATCTATAGATACTTTGTTCAGAATTTCCAGAGATTGGAATGAGTCTAAATGTGTGTCAGCAAGTGAATGGATGAACCATGTGATATATCCATAACATAGATCTTTCCTCGGCGATAAAAAGAAAAAATTATGGATATGCACAACAACATCAGTGGATCTGAGAAGTATGATGCTGAATGACAGAAGCCAGATACGAAAGTGCACATACTATGTGATTCCATTAATAGGAAATTTATTAATAAACTCTCAAATCCCATAAATGAGATGAAATAAACATGGTAAAATAAAAATGATAGAACATAGGAAAAGGAACATCATGCTGAAAAGTAAGTTAATGACCATATCTTTGTAAATTATTACTGTGAAATCTAGAAGTGTATTTAGAAAACATTACTCGATATCACCAATGTAATATGCGACTAAGAGGTAGAAAATTTAAGGAGAGATCAGCTGGGATAAAACAATAGCATTATTTAATGATACATGTTCATAGAGTGTCAGATTTAATATTATTAAGATGTCAGTTTTAACCAAACTGCTCTGTAGGTCCAAAATCATTTTCAGTACAAACTCCAGCTGGGTTTTGATTTTGTTTGTTTGTTGGTAGAAATAGTCGACAGTTATTTGGGAATGTAAACCACTTAGAACAGACAAAGCATTTTTTATAAGTTGTATAAAACTACTGTATTTCCTTACACTATCTGATTTTAAGACTTAGTATAAAACTACAGTTATTAAAATAGCGATATGATGAAAAGATAGACATATAAGTCCATGGAAGAGAATAGAGAATCCAGGAATACACCCACACACATATGGTGAATTGATTTTTGACAAAGACGCCAAGGCAGTTCAATAGGATAAGGAAAGAGTTTTCAACAAATGTTCTTTCACAGTTATAAAGCTTTTATTTTATTTTTAGGGAGGCTACTGCTCCCAGGCTGCAAAGCCCCTTTCTTTCCCTTCCCCTTTCCTGCTTGGACTTGAGACCCAAATGGAATACAAAAGACTGGATTAAAGGATAAAGGGTAAAGGAAGTTGGTGCAAGTATACACATAATACAAAAGTGGCTATTTAGCTCTGGGTTTCAAGGTCTGAGGTTTCTAAGCAAGGGACTGTAGGATTAAGTTAGAGACCTTGAGTATTGTGAATCTTCAGAGGAAGCGCTTCTATGTTTATACATGGAAGAATCTACAGGACACTGTTTTCCTTGGTCTGACTGCACGGAGTTTGCAGAGTGTGGGACTGCCTGAGTCTAGATGGGCTCTTTGCCACACTTGGTTTTTTACTGCGGTGGATTTGTGATTTTTTTTCACTGTTTTTAGTGGCATATTAATAAAAAGAAGTTTGGGGAAGTTGTAGCAGGAAACTAATAATATTAGAAATACTTAACTGTTTTATGTAAAATCAAATCCCAGTGGGTTTTGTTGAAAGTACGAACTGAAAAGAGTGTAGTGGTTCTACAATAGGTCATGAAGGTGTTCTGTGCTGCCGCATAACTCCTTTCTAGGTAAGATTTGCATGTCAAGGGGCGAACGATAACTATATCTCTGTATCTCATTTTGGACAGTGATGAAGAACTCTCTAATATAACCTTACTTTATATAAAAAAATAATCTAGGACTAAGGCACTGTCCTTGGTTAAAAACGAGTATTTCAGTCGTTTTTGCCAATTTTAATATCACTAGACTTTGTCAGATAAGCTAGTAATTGAAACCAATACTTTGTTAGTGGTAAGTACTGCATCATTCAGTCTGCAGGAAACTGAAGCTATGCCTGTCTCTTATTATCCTAGTTGGAGTTTGGATTACTCAGCCAGATGGCAATCATTGGTTCTCGTAAAAGCTGGGAATGACCACAATGATAAAGGACCAAAGAGCAATGGATGGAACCGATTGCCTGGGAAAAGGCTGGAGATAAGCCTAGGGCATAGACACAATAGGTTGCTTTGGACAGTGAAGCTGAGTGAGAGAGTTAGTGCAGGTGAAGCCAGCCACATCTGTAGGTGGACAAGAAGGATATTTTAAGGTACCATCTTCTTGTGAGTTAAGAAGCAGGGTCATCTGTTCAATAAATATTCTTTAAATGAGCTGAAATCACTGAGAGCTGAAAGAAAAACAAAAGTTTTGATGACAGTAGGGAAATTTGGGATCCACTGTGGGAGAGAATGCACTAAGTAGTTCATGAGGACTGAGTCCAAGGCTCGCTGAGCAATAGTGAGGTCTCAGTGGGGTTAGGTGTTTTCTGAGTCAATTAAGATAGATTTGTAACCTTTCTGGAGTCCTTGACAGAGGGGAACAAAGGAAACTAAATTTCCAAAATAGATTTGACAACATTGAATTTCAAGTGGATAGGAGACCAGGGATTTATATAGGAAAATGAAACAGGGTTAACAAGGCCTGGCTTTGAACACTGAGGCTAGAAATCCATAGATAATCACAAGATTAGCTATAGACTTAAGGTCAAAATATAGGAACATATTCTAGAATCCATTAGCAAAGAGTGGTAACCTGATGCTCAATCGGCAAGCTGATAATAATAGTAAGTAGTGGTCAAAAGAAGATCATTGCACTAGTATAGCTTCCACCACTACTCCTGTTAGCTGAGGGCTACTCAGCTGAGGGGTAGGTTAGCTGAGGGGTAGGCAAACCTTTTCTTACAGAGCTGTATAGCATGTATTTTTTATTTTGTGGGCAATATTGTTTATGACAGCCACTCAAGTCTATTATGAAAGCAACCTTAGACAACGTGAAAATTCACTTACATGAAACCTACTGGTGGTTGCCCAGAAACACTAGTGTGAATTCCCCTTTTGAAGTCAGGACAAATTAAGACTCAGTGTAAAGAGTGATGAGTCCTTATAAAAATATACTTCCTAGGCCTGGCCAGTGTGGCTCAGTGGTTGACTGTCAACCCATGCACCAAGAGGTTGCCTGTTTGATTCCTGGTTAGAGCACATGCACAGGTTGTGGGCCAAATACCCAGTGGGGGGCATGCAAGAGGCAGCCAATCAATGTTCTCTCTCATTGATGTTTCTATCTCTCTCTCACCCTCTCCCTTCCTCTTCTTAAAAAATCAATAAAGAAAAAAAATATATATATATCTATCAGATTTTAGCCTATCAGATGTTAAAGAGCCTTATCTATTTATGTATCCATCCACACACGCATGTATATTATATTACATATCTAATGCTGTTTTAGGCCCTATGAAGAATATGTAGAAATTGAAGAAATAATCTCTCTTCTAGGAAATACTAATTTATTTGGAGGAGATGGAGAAAGGAAAATTGGGTGGATAGAAATAATTGTAAAATATAGTTGAACTGTGTATTACTGTGGAAAAAAAGTTCCATTATGCCTTTGAGAGCAAAATGCCTGTATACCACGCAGGGAGATTTCTCTGCCTTTGGACTTAAGATTTGAGGCAGCAGCCAACTGGTCATTCTTTTCTCACACAGAACACTTCAGCTACTCAGATGCTTTTGGAAAGATGAAATAAGGACTCATTTTTCCAGATTATGATTTCTACTGCTTAGTTCTGCTGAATATCATAAAAAAACTAAAAATTCAATGAACATGTTCATACTCAGTCGTGCTTTAACAGGTACGATAATAGTCTCTCAAAATATTTGATTTCTTAAAAGTTGTGTCTTGCTGTGTTTGATATAGACTCCTTTTTCTTCTTTTTAAATGAACATTTTTATGGCATTATAAAATATACATTGCCATAGATGAAGTCTGTTGGTTCTATTTTGTGAAGTTTTACCTAAGAAAAATAAAGATTGATGGGTAAAGTCTGTTTAGTGTTTGCCAGGTTAAAACAATCATTTTAAATGGTCAAATCCTATTTTAAAAGTAGCATGTAAAAAAGTATTCTATATTTGCTTAATTTTGATCTCATAGAACAGTATTTTGGAAGATCCCAGTGCTATAACTTCCTGCTAGTGGTTTTACAATGAAACTTAATCTTGATTCTAGATGGAAAATTACAGCCTCAATCATTCAATGTCATAGGGGTGTCACTCATTGTCAAATCCAAGATTTTTGTTGTTTTAGATGACAAAAAAAATTCTGTATTCTAAGCTCTCAAGATCATGGGTAAGATTCGAGTTGGTCTTTTCACTTAAGATAGTTGTGATGTTGCCCTGACTGGTTTGGCTCAGCAGTCAGAGCGATGGCCCATGGACCAATGAATCATGGGTTTGATTCCAGTCAAGGGCACGTACCTCGGTTGCGGTTCATCCCGACCCTGGTTGGGGTCGTGCGGGAGGCAGCCACTCGATGTGTCCCTTTCACGTTGATGTTTCTCTTTCCCTCCAACTCTATCTGAACAAAAATGGAAAAGTGTCCTCAGGTAAGGATAACAACAACAAAAACAACAACAACAAAAAGATAATTGTGATGTTAATTAAACCTGTGCTAGAAAATAGAAAGATGGGAGGGAGCATTAATATGAGAGATAAGAAAAATCAGTGCACTAAGTTAATAGCTTGAATGGATGGATTGTGTCAAATTATGGGATTACTGTACATTTAAATGTGAATATTTAGTTTAAAAATCAATTTGGACAATTTTAAGGTAATGGAGACACAGCTTGATAGCAACTACTGCCTTTTTAAAATGTTAAAGTGGGGATTTAAAATATATATATATTTTTTAAATATATATATATATTTATATATTTATATGTATAAGGTTAATATGGGCCAGTAGTATGAAGCAGCTGCTGAAGATGGAAACCTTAGGTGCTACAGAAATGTAGTAAAGATCTGGAGAAGTCATGGATGCTTCACACTCCGTGGCGTTTAGGCCGAATCCGAGGGCTGTGCTGACGCCTGTGGGCTGTGCTGACGCCTGTGGGCCATGTTCTAAGAGAGCACGTACGTGATCTGTCTTAGTGGCTCCAAACAGGGCTGACCGGTTTCCGGTTTCCGTCAGACGTTTGAATGGCCAATAGGAGAGAGGCTAGAATTATTTTCTTTCAAGCAAAGGCTTCAAGAAGCGGATTTGATTCTCCTGGGAAGTCATGGGCAGCAGCTGCCAGAGATACAGGAGAGGGGATCCTTCAGTTTAGTAATGACTGCATGGAACAGCTTCTTTCTTTTAAAAGTCAAAGATGCATGATTATTTTAATCTAAATGAAAATGGCGAGAAGGCAGAAAGAAAAGACAGCCCTGTTTGGGTCAGTGCTGAGATGGGCTATGACTGTGGCTCACGTTCTTGATCAGCTTCTGGGCCTGCCAGAGCATGTCCTGGGGGCCTCGAGTCTACATTTAAACAGAAGTGGACTTAAGTAATGGGGATATACAGTGACTGGTGTTAAAAGAGCAACTTCATAAGCTATGCAGTTAGCATGAAAGAGGGAAGTTCAGAAATAGTTTCACAGAGATTTTATCCCAGATCAGGCAAAAATAAACCATCTCCCAACTAATTGTAAAATTATACATTTTCACCTTTTTGTTTCTTTTTATGGGAGATGGGCTAAAGTGTTCTGTTCTTTAGTTTCCCTATGATATCGTAGATAGTAGTTTGAAAAAAATTATTTCTTGAGAATCTGTTAAGCATCTGAAAGTTTAGTTTGGTGTGAAACAGGGCAATAAAAAAACACGAGGACACTGTATAACAAAAGAGACAAAAATAAATGCCTAATGTTTTATGCCCTTTAAGCCTCTCTACTTCAAAAATGTGTACAGAGTTATCTTTGCATAAAGTTATCTTTGAAATAACTCTCCCCCCTCCTCAAATTCAATGTTCATTCCATCCAGACACACACATATATATATTTATTCTATCTGTCTATCTATCTATCTATCTATCTATCTATCTATCTATCTATCTGGTCTTTCAAAATCTAGAAATGTTATATGAATCTGAGAATACATTTTATATTATTAAATTTCATAGTATGAATTTTTCTTTTTTTCTTTCACAACTGAGTTTATAGTCAGTTGTTCTGTGCCATTAACACATTGTAGTTATTCTTAGTTTGTTATTAAAGAAAATATTGGAAATATTAGACATCTTCAGGGAAATTTTTAAAAACATATTACCAGATGGGTGAGCATTTATCCTTTCCAAGAATATAAAATTTGTGACTCATTTTTATCTTTGGTTTTCCACTGTAAAGAATGGGTGTCAGCTTCCTATGTAATTTCGATTTGTTTATCCAGCAGTTTTGTTTGTCCGTGCAGTTTTCTGTGTGCCAACTGCGGTCAATATTTGGTTTCCATAAAAGGTATGAGTTTTCTTTGAGGCTGTTTTTCCTCGCCATTGCCAAGCCCACAACTGATGCACCATTACTTTGACTTTTGTTCTTAATTTAAACTTGGCACAGATCCTGTCTTTGGTGTAAAACATGAAACAAACTCCATTTTGACATGGAATCTGGGGAGGAAACTATTTGCTTGACATTCTCTACAGGGATATATCACCAGGATGTGTGTATTACTCTTTGTAGGGGCAGAACTGCTACCTGAATATGCCGGTACTCTTAAGTTTAGGATTGTCACCGCTGACGATCCAGCCAAGAATACTATTTTTTTGTTGTTGTTGTTTATAGGTGAAAACAGATAAAGACACATCAACATGTCTCAATTTAATGGAAGGCAGAGCAACCCAGGACAGACACTGCCCCCAATCCCGCAGGACTGACTCAGTACCACATAGGGTTTGCATCCAGACTGCCTGAGTTTGAGTCTGACTGCTGCTTAGGTGCTTTAGCAGGATATTCACCTCCCCGAGTCTTTGTTTCCTCGACTGTAAAGTGAGATGTCAGAGGTTTTGACATTCGGGAGCTCCTGTAAGGATGAAATAGGCAAAGTGACTTAGTACAGTGATTGACACAGTATCTTCCTCCTTCTCCTCTCTAAACATGGAATGTATGGCTTACATTCCTTTTCACGACTATGGGATATAGAGGTTTAAAGCGTTAGCTTTGTACATTCTGGCCTCATTGCACCCTGCTTTAATTTGCTAAGTCGATGACACGGTCTCCTACTTCTTATATAGCAAATGGAATGTTTGGATGACCTGAAGGTGCTGATGCACGTGTAAGATGTGACACTTCAATCATATTTCATGAATAACTTACACCTTGTAAGCTTAGTTCATCTGTATTTTGGAAAATTTTCAAACTATCTTCTGTAAGAGCTTTGTGAGGCTAGAAGTTGAAAACACATAGAAATAATGAAAAAACACTCCTCTCCCCCAAAACCGAACCCTACCAACCTTTACCTGTCAAATCAATCCATTTATTCATATTTATTGAGTGTCTGAAACCTATGCAGTGGAGAAAACTACTTATCATTTTCATGAGCTCCCTGCCTTGCACATTGTAGGCACCTCATAAAATTTTTTTTTCAATTGAAGTTTATTACCAAGCTTTGCATAGTAAGTTTCCCTTTAAAATGTTTCCTAAGCCTCTTCTTTTTAAAGTAGATAACTGGTCAGAAATAGAGCAGTAGCAATTGCTGAGCTGAGCAGTAGCCAAAAGCAAACTTCATCCCTAAGTCTAATGACAGCTTCTTGGATGAAGCTCATGAGAGTTTCTTTTCTCTCTCTTTTTAAAGACAATCCCTAGGTCTGGATCCACTGCTGATTTTGCAGTTTTTACTGCTTAGGTCATATTGAGAATGATGATAGCCTTATAAATGAAGTGTTACATTTTTTTTTATCCTTTGCCACAATTTAGTAGGATAAGGGAAAGAAAAGAGGGGTGATCCATCACTATTGTTCAACAACACCGAACTCTTTGCTTTTTAAGAAACGGCATAAGAGTTATAACATCATGTAAAAAAAAAAAAAGGATTGTCTAAAGTGAAATTGTTTCACAGATGAAGATAATGAGTGCTTATTGAGGTAATGGTGCATTGCATTACAATCCAAGAAAATGAAATGAAAGCCGTTTGGTCATTCCACTCATGCTTCACGAACAAAGATCCAAAGTTCTTCACGTAAGGCTGATACTTGAGTGCCGTTACATTTCACATCATTAACTGTGATTTTTGAGTCATGACATATGGAAAAGATTAGGCTAGGTACACTTGAATTCTCTTCAGAATTAAGAATAATTTTAGGTTTACCAGTGAAATTATTTTATAAATATTTCTAAATGAGCTTCTCCAAAGGTGCCTCGTCTCACACACATCTCATTTGATATCACCCTATCTTTCTGTCTGCTCCATCCATTGAGAGCTCTTATTTTGACCAGGTCCTTCATTCCCCTCAAGTTGATACTGATGTCGGATTAGGAATATGAAAAGTGTCCAGTCACACGGAACCAGTGTCAACAAACTTGATTGAATTATTTATTGGCCTAATTACCATTTATATTCAATGGAAAAGGGATAAGGATGTGTAAAATTCTGTTAAAGCTTTACTCCAAGACAAGCTAAGGCTATTACCATTTCCCCATATTATTATTACTATTATTATTAGGACCTTCATTGCTCCTAAAGAACTACTCTACCAAGTCTTTCCCTTCCATGGTCTCAGTTCACAGAACACAAATGTAGCCCTCTCTTTCTGTATACCCAAGACTTTGAGGTTAATTGAATATCTAATTCTTACCCACAAATCTTGGGCAGCTGCAGAAAACAAGTTTCTTGATCACAGTTTTGGTTTCTTGTTGCTACTAAAACAGTCAGGAAGGCAGCCGTGTTGACTAGTAGTAGTGAAACTTTATACACATCCTAGGAAAATGTTAATGTTCCTTTTGGCTTTGCTTCCAATGAATTAGCTGTTTATGTGAAACTTTGCCTGAGTTGCTTATGAGACCAATGATTCTCTGAGGCTTTTCCTCTTGCCTTTGGTAATGTGGTGAAAGAAGAAAATAAGCATAATTGTTGGGATAAATAGTGAATTTTTTATCAAGAGATTTAAATATGACATTCTAAATGATTTTCATCAACATCAGGGTAAGTTTCTTCCTGAATTAAAAGACAAAATCTAATAGTGTAATTTTGCCTTGTTTTTGAGTTCAAACCTAAACCTGTAGGTAGACCTTTTTCATAATACTGTTGTGATATTTCTAAGCCTCTCTTTCTTTTCCTGAAATCCATTATAGTCACAGAATATTTTTTCCTAATATACTATTTCTGAAATTGGTACAGATGCAATTAATAATTTTCATTTTATATTTTCCTAATAAAGCTTTGTGTTTAAGATATAAATGAAATACATTAATTTAATATAGGTACAGATCGCTTCTCGGTCTTTTGGCTAAGATCAAGTGTAATATAGGTACAGATATTTTTATCTCTTTGATCATTCATACCTACTATGTACCAACTATGTGCTGGGAATTTTGGGGAGCACAGTTCCTTCTGCTCACATCAGGTAGATTACAATCTCCTGTTTTGAGAAACTGTTGGATAATAGTTAAAATCATTTTAAGAAATATTTAATCATGAAAATATTTTAAAGACCATAATATGCTATAGGAAAGCACAGGAAAAAGTCTACAATACTAACATAGAATGGGCTTTTGAATAATGTATCAACTTTTAAATCCTGTCACTGCTAGGTAAGAGGCACAAATTGCCTTTAACCTTTTTGTGTTCTGATTTTGTTCTCTAAAAAATAGAGGTAATAAAAGTATCATCCTCATAGACGTATGTGAGGACTATGCGAAATAATATGCACAGTGACTGCCACCAAATAGGTTCTCTTAATGCACTGCGCCTTTTATTATTTTTAATGTGATTAAAAACAAGAGATTATGGAAATCTGAGTTACAAATATTTGCAAATCATAGGATGGAATAATTTGTCTGAATGTTGGCTCAGATGGCTTTTGAAGTTTATACATATCGTGCTTATTTAACTGTCGAATTTATTTTTGAAATTTTAATTTCCTCTCCTATCTCCAGGAAGCATGTATTTTTATTTTTCCACCCAGTATGTGGACACGGGAATAATGGAATTCTTGGAAATGTCTAGATTATCTTGGCCATTCTCTTGTTACATTCAGTGATGTCAGTGAGACAAGCTTCTTCAGGAGTTGTATAGCTTATGAGTCTGGGATGCCAGATAAAGCAAAATACTCATAACTCTATATTATATGGCTGAAGATTATATTAAGATTCCTGGTTGGCTTTCTTTTCAGATTGAGTCTTTCAGTAATGGCTTAAATTTGATATACTAATTATTCTTATTATATTGTTATATTATTCTTATTTTCTAGTTTGAGAGTAAAGAGTTCCTAATAATTAAAATATAGGTGTACTTTGGAAGTCTCTGAGAGACACAATATCTCCCCATCTGTATTTAGTTGGTACATTTTAGATAGGCTATTTATTTAACTGTTTCCTATCATTTAAATACATTTATATGTATATATATGTATACATATAAAATTAAATACATATATATGTATATATATGATATATATGTGTATATATGATACACACACACACACACACACATACATACATACATATATGCACATAAGATTTATGGGGATTCTTCTTAGTCATTCAATTTGGTAGAAACTCCTAATTTTACTCTTAAGATAATATTTTAGTTACCACTTCCATAAGATGAAGACCTCCCAGTTTTCAACTTACTCGACTTTCACCCTTGAACTCTATTAGGTGGCTTGTATGACTTTATATAGCTTTCAAAACAAAAACAAAACCTCCATAAAGTCAAAGCTTTATTTCTTGTTCATGTGAAATACTGTCTGAGGCTCTGGTTCATATCCTTTTCATACTGGGACTCAACCTGAGGAGCTCCCTGTTTTTGGTCCAAGTCAAGATGGCAGAAGATGCAAAAATAGAGATGGTGAGACTGCGTGCTGGCTCTTACAGCTCCTGCTCACAGGAGGCACATGTCTCATATCTCTTCCCCTTACACTTCATTAGCCAAAGCCAGTCATTTAGCCAAGCCTGAAGGTAATATGACAGCAAGGATGATCTCTCTGCAGCACTGGGCCTGGTGGGAGAGTGGAGAAGAAGCTGGAATGTTTGAACAAAATTACAGACTACCATATCAGCTTCATATTGTTGTGTTTATGTGTTGAAACGTACTTTCCTCTCTGTAGTTTTAAAATATCATGACTTAATGTCTTAACCATAGATTGAGCATCAGCTATTATCTGTCCCCCATAGTCAGTAATAATTGTACATACTTTAATATTAAGAATCATAAACTGAAAGAAACATCTATTGGCATTCTTAGCTCTTATCCTCCTGTTATTTCTATATATATTAAATAATTTTCAAAATGTTTTCTTGAATCTTTATTCTCACTCACCTTTTATGATATCAAATTTCAGACGACGTACTTTTTAAGAGAGATAGGACTGGAATTCTACCTCTGTGATTCATTAGGTATGTGGTCTTGCTAATGTTACTTATTCTCTCTGATCATCAGTGTCCTCAATAGTAAACTGGAGATAGTAGACCCTTGGGATTAAACAGCATTAAAAAATGTGAATCACTTGGTACAATTCTTGATGCATTTTAAATCCTCCTGCAAGTCACATTTTTTCTCATTTAATATCAAAATCCTCTAAGACTTTTTATTGCACTCAGAATTACAACAGACGTCCTTTTAAGATCAACATGCTCCAAAATTACCTGACCCACTGCTCTCTCTCGTGCTTACTCTACTCCCAATATCTTGAGCTGCTTGATAATTCAAAACACCCAAAGTACACTCCAGGCTTGGGGCCTTTGACGTGGCTGTTCCCGCTAGAATGTTCTTGATCTAGATATCTATGAGGCTTACCTCATCATATCATTCTGCCTCATTGTCTTCTCATCAGAGAGGCCTCTGACCACTCTCTTTAAGATTCAGCCTTTTCACCATTTTCTATCCTCTTATCCTGACACATGTTTTCGATTTTTATTTCTCACCACTTCACATATATATTTGTTGTTTACTGGTTTAGGATTTTTCCTCCCTCTATAATTTAAAGCCCATAAGAACAGAGACTATTTTGTTTACTATATACTCTTACACCTATAATGGTACCTGGTCCATAGTAGGAACTTAATGATTAGTAAGAGCTTAATTAATGATTTATAAATAACTATATCTTATAATCTTTCACTCAAGAAGATAAATAATAAAATTGACCAGTGAATACCAGGCATGATCTCTTCTGTTTAATCACTGTATACACAAAAACTGGCACAGAAAAGATGACTGAGACATAGTTCTTGATGTATATATTTGTGTTCCAAGTCACTAACCAACTGAACACAGTCTAAATAGCTAGAAGTTGCTGACAAATATAAGGAACTGTAAAATATACATGATTATAATACTTTCTAAGATAAATTCATTTACATGTTCTTTCTTATAGGTAGAAATTGATTTATTTAAAATGTAAATTACATGAAGTAGATTGCCTACGGATAGGGGTAAAATTCTTCCTGCCTTGCAAAATAGGTAAGAAAGAAAAAAAAAATCAAACTACTTTGAATTCAGAGCAATTAATTTAATAATCAGGAAGTTAATTTTTTTTTGAAAAGTTTAAGGATCTAAGGTATTTTATTTAGGAAGCTAAGATTTTTCTTTTTCTTTTTTTATTATCCTCACCCAAGGACAATTTCCATTTTTTGTTCAGATAGAGTGGGAGGGAGAGAGAGGAAGAGAGAGAGAGAGAGAAACGTTGACGTGAAAGGGACACATCGAGTGGCTGCCACCCGCATGACCCAACTAGGGCTGGGGACAAACTGCAACCGAGGCACATGCCTGTAGCAGGAACCGAACCCGGGTCTCTCTGGACCACAGGCCGATGCTGTAACCGCTGTACCAAACTGGCCAGGGCACTAAGATTTTTTCATTTAAGCCAGTTTTATTTCAGCATATAAATATAAAATTTGCTCATGAAATCATTTATACTTTTAATACTGTTTATTTGAAATCTGATGTATAGTTATACTTACCACATATCTCAATTGGGACTGACCACATTTCAAGTGGTCAGTTGCCACAGGTGGCTGGTAGTTACCATGCTGGACACCCCAGTTTCAGTCTGACCTGCCATACCAATACATGAGGGTGCATTTTCCTGGCACCTTGAATCCACTGCTATCTTACTATTTTCCAAGTTTAAAAGAAAATACAATGTTTCATTATTTTTAATTAGTAAGAAGATTTATCATGGCTAATAGTTATGAGAGCCACCTGTGTGCTAGGAACATAGTAGTTGCTTCATAAATATTATCTAGCTCTTCACACACAAAAAAGAAAAGAAAAAGTATTAATAAGAAAATGGGGCCCAAAAGGGTTATAAAACTTGCCTAAATTCACACAGCTTAAAATGACAGGGTTGGGATTCAAACTCAGAAATTACTTACTTTTTGATTGACTTGGAATTTGTGTATGGTCAGTGATCTTGGGATTCCAAGGAGCTATACACTGGACTTTATTTTATAGGGAATGAAACCATGTTAATTGAAATAAATGTGAAGCTCTGAATGTTGTCCTCTGACTCTTGTATCACTTGTCAAACAAAACCATTCCTGTGCCCAGAGTAAAGTTAACCTTAGAAATGTGGTATAAATGGAGAAAGTTCTGTCATGTTAGCTATTTGCAATGTTTGTTCAGATGAGCAAATGTTGATTAACCGTGTGGCAGGTATTCAGCACTCTACTTACAAGGGTGCATGTGTTCACATAAGGTTGCTTCTGGATGAAGACAGTCTGATGTTTAAAATATTTCTGGATTATATCCCCGGTTCATTCCATAAGAGTGAACACCTTTTACTAGGGAAGGTGTGGGTCTGCTCAGCCCTGCTGCTCCTCTGGATTCTGGAGCTCCGCCACTCACCTTCTGCTTCGGGTTAGGCCTCAGTTTGCTCTGGTCTCTGCATGCGGCAGATGCCCAAAGAGTGAACTGAAAGTGTCTCCTTTGTTTGAATATATTAATGTATATGTGCTCCTTTCCCAGGATCAGTTATACATCCAAGGGGGCTGGAGCCTTTTAATGATGACTTGAATATCCTCAACTTTGAACATTGTGAATATCAGAAGGTCTCTAGTGCAGAATATGTGCTGTGTTTTGAATCTCGATGAGAACCAATATTAAATCCAGATATGGCAGGAAATGCCCATGTGGATGAGGAAAGCAGGGTCTTTTAAGTCACTGAACAGTCATGTAAATATCTTTTGAATCTTACTCAAAAATAATTTTCCTTTTGTGTGGATTTTAGTTACACATTCAGGTGGAGATCATTTCTGTGCTAAGGAAACAGCTTGGCCTTGGTCCCACTGTTCAAGATGGAGTCGGAGCGGAGTTCTGGGGAACCACAGAGCAGCATGCCAGTTTCCTTTGGAGACAGGGTTTCTTGCCACACATGTAAATTTCAAAGTAAAATGTTCACCTGCATTAGCATCTCTAAGGCTTCACTGTTGCTTTTGGCGATTGTTTAGTGTCACTTGTAGTAGCAGCAGTGGGAGAGTTTGAAAGGCGTTTGTAGCCTTGTTTTCCATATTACTCTGGCTGTCAGTTAGTAGACCTTCAAAGCCATCGTTATTAAAAAGTTGTATTGAAAATGAACTCCATTTGAGATGAAATTCTTGGACGAAGCAAAAGAAACAGTATCAATCATAGAGGGTGTATTCTGTGACTTTCACCATTGTTAACTTACTGGCCAGGCGTCGGTATGAGTCAAGGACAGTATGAAGCATACAAAGAGAAGGAGGAAGGCAGATGATCATAGCACTGGGTCACCAGAGGGCCAGAGGTTACACCACGCTCAAGTGTGACGTAAGCAACTGTGAATACTAGGAGGTAGGACCAAAATTAGTTCTGAGTGACAGGGTTTTCCCAGGGTACAGGATTTTTATGAAATGTAGTTTAGTAATGTCAAAGCTTGACCACTTTAAAAGCAAAATAAAACCCACCCTACTATTGCTGTCTCTCCGAATGAAGTCTGAGGCTCACCCCAGGCTTCGGGTCAGGCTTCTTGGCACCAGCAGAGGTAGAAGAAACTAGAGACTTCAAGCCAAGAAGAGGCCACATCCTCCCCAGTGATTCTGTGGGCTTCCCCAGGAAGCCAAAATTGATAGTCACATCTCTGCAAGGGGCCCGGTTTTTTTGATTGAGCACATCAACAGAAAGTATAGAAATCCAACAGGTAGCAGGTATTTACCAGTAGAGGGTGGACATGGTGGTGGGCATATTAGAAAGAAAGTGCTATTCCATACATAGTGCTTCCCATAAAGTAGAGGGCTTTCTGGGTGCCCATCACTGGATGCATTTCAAAGTAGGATCCTTGTCCCAGGAGGGCCCAAAATCTTAGGCATGGTAATGAGTCAGAGGAAATTTAGGGGACATGAAGCAGTACCCAATACCCCCAGTTTTTTTAACAGTCTACTTTAGGGAAGACCAGGGAGAATATTTCCCAATGCATGGCTATTGGGTGATGAAAGAGAATAATGGACCATTCAGGACTTTGTATGATAGGAGGAACATTCTTTCCTGGAAGTGGACCTTGGGACTGTAGGAGAGGACCACTGAGATGCTGATAATCTGAGCTAAGATTGCCCTGGGCACAGAACCTGCAAGTCAAACATAACAGTGGACCCTGCTGTGATTGGTTACTATGAACATAAAGGATATATTGGCTCTGCATTAAACTCATTAAGGAGATAGCGAACATATCTGGAGATCACCCCTAAGGTAACTCCTAAAGACAACATGAAGAAGGAAAACAATTTACTATTTTAAAACGGGCAGTCGGAGATGATTTACTACACATTCACTTGTCCAGCCTTCCCTTCTTTCACGATGCTGGTTTCTGCTCGGTTGTTTCATGTTAAAAGAACAATATATAGTGGCACTCTCAACAATTCCATTTGAATTCAAATTCACTTAGAAGTCAAATAATACAAAATAGAGTTTGGGGAAATACTTTGGGTTTATTAATAATAGTGGAATTATCCAGAATACTAATTTTGATACCTGTAAAGTGGTAGAATTACTTTAAGGTGGTGATGGAACTGGATGGTGCGGAGCAGAGCAGAGTGAAGGAAATAGAAACCAAGGATTCTCATGGTTCCTTTTCTACTACAGTAGGAACACTCACACTTGCTGCACAAAGCCGTGTGGTTTAGTCAGCATGACAGAGTAATGGAAGAACAGCCTTACAAGATTTGTAATATTCTATTTCATGGGGATTTCTTTTCAAAATTGACAGCTGATAGGCATACTGACACTTTAAGAAATTTCTATCAGCTTCATGTTTTTATTTTGAGAAACACTAAGCAACCTGGAAACCTGGAGTTACCTAGAAACCTACTTCAAAACCATTTGGGGAATTCCACTGTCTCTCACCAAAGGGGGAGCTGTCTAAAATCATAGTAACTTCACGGCACCTGAAAGGTCATCTGTTTCAATCTGCCACACGATGCCTCTGTCACCTCCCAGTGTTCATGATGTTGAGTCAGTGTTGCCTCAGTGCTCTTAACCTGGGAAATGTCCAAAGATGACTATTCAACGAATGAACTAGGATGATTGTAACTAATTTCATTGTAGTCAACAGAGTTCTTTCTCCTTAAAATTTCACCCATCTCTTCATGGTCTTTTTTTTTTAATATGTTTTTATTTATTTGTTTATTTATTTATTCATTCATTTATTTTTTAGGGAGAGAGAGAGAGAAACATTGATGTGAAAGAGAAACATCCATTGGCTGCCTCCTGCACACCCCCTACTGGGGATCGAGCCCAAAACCCAGGCATGTGCCCTGACCAGGAATTGACCAGGACCTCTCAGTCCATGGGATGATGCTCAATTCACTGACCCACACCGGCCGGGTTAAATGCACACTTTCTGGCTGATTGATTATTTCCCAATCACAAGAAAAGGGTAGCAATGCTATGATTATTTCCAATGCCAACATTCTCCAGAACCTATTTACGCTGAAAGAATTTACATCTTGCCTCTGTAGTTCCATGGTGCCATCTATTTAATGCTGGTTAGGTCATTATTCATGACTTTATCTTCTATTGTTTTTCCGTGACTACTGTCTCTTGGTGGCTCCCTCAGAGGTTGTACCTGTGCATAATCATAACCACAGATAGCTGTCTTGTCCCTGCATGGAGGGAAACATGGACCGTAACCTGTTATCTAGTCATGTTAAGTTTACTCTTCAGAATTTTAGAGTGTGAACATAGAATAACATGTCTGCCCACCATATATTTTCTTGAACTCTTTAGGTCATAATCACTGCATTCCTAGACTGTGACACTGCCTTCTACACAAGCCACCAGGAGGGAGGAGGTGAGGGGCCCCTCATGTAAGGAATATTTTTCCCTTGAACATACAGCGTACTACTGGCTTAGGGAAGTATGGCATCTATCATCTGTAGGAGACAAGAGAGGACTTAATCTGAAGGGTACTTTAGCATTAGGGGAACATGGTCTTGAAGACCTCTAAGGAGAAGATAGGCATGGTCACCACCAGAGGACTCCCAGTCAGTTAACATGGAACATGTACTGGTGGAGGGTGACAGTCCTGGATACAGTGGACAAGGATCCCACAGGACAAATAATGCCTGTGTCCACCCCTGCTGCCCTTAAGAGCTGTAGACCAGCAGCATCACTGTAGTTGAACATGGGCAGGCTGGTGCATGGGCTCATGAAGCTAAAGCCCTAAGCCTGGACCATTGATTGCCTGTAAACCTGAACTTATCCTTTGTCCAACACAAATCAGTTTACTCAAAATCAGTTAAGTATGCATCATTTTTTGGTCACCTAATCTTGTGCAATCCTATAAAAGAAACACTGCACTGACCAGTGGGAGAGATGTCTTGCCAGGCTGCTCTCCTGGAACTAGGGCAAGTTCACTAAGCCCAGAGATGGGCGTGCATCCCTAAGCTCCTCAGTATCTGGTTGATGCTTGGGGTAGAGCATTGCAGAAGACCTCAAATAGAAGGAACAGGAATGGGTCCCTTGCTGTCTGGTCTGAGTTTGGGGTACCACACCCAGATAAAACTGCAGACCCTGGCAGATTCCAGGCACCAGAGAGGGGCTTAGGAATTTTGAATGAGGTGGTATATAGTTTCAGTTATGTAAAATGAATAAGTTCTAGAGATATGCTGTACAACATAGCACCTATAATGAATAATACTGTGTTTCACACTTAAAAATTTTCCAAGAGGCTAGATCTTATGTTGACTATTTTCTTTTGTTTGTTTGCTTTGTTTTTTAAAATTTTTTTCTTTATTGATTTTAGAGAGAGAGGAATGGAGAGGGAGAGAGAGATAGAAACACTGATGAGAGATAACATTGATTGGCCGCCTTACTGCATGACCCCCACTGGAGATTTGGCCCACAACCTGGGCATGTTCCCTGACTGGGAATTGAACTGGCGACCTCTTGGTGCATGGGTCGACGCTCAACCACTGAGCCACACCGGTCAGGCATGTTGAGTGTTCTGCACACACACACACACACACACACACACACACACACACACACCAAAAGACAAAGAAGAAGGAAACTTTTGGAATGAAGAATATGTCTATTATTTTGTGATGTTTCATGGGTTTGTGCATATTTCCAGGGTCATCAAATTATATACATTAAATAGGTGCAATGTTTTTATGTCAATTATACCTCAATAAAATTATTTTTAAAAGCAGAGAATAGAAAATTTCAAGGAAGGCACTTCAAGTGTGGGAGCCACTGCTGGCTGGGGCCCGGGACAGGGTTGCCTGATTGTAGCTGCCCATTATAGCTGTTTATTTATGTAAAAACGGTTTTCTTCTCTGCCCTAAGTTGTCTTTTTCTTTTAAACCCGTCCTCCTGGATTTCTTTAACTGTCCCCACAAGTGGATGAATGCCGTCTGAAATGTAACAACATTTAGATGCCATTCTTGTGTGTGTGTGACCATCTGTGCGCAGGCACTGCCTTTTCTAATCAAGTTGCACGTGGTCTCATCTGTTGTTTATGTGTTTGTGTGGCATTCGTATCCTCAGTAATAGAATCTGTTCAGAGTCAATAAAATCACCCCAGTTATCACTCGTCAAATGCAAATATTACCACCCAGGCAGCCAGTCATTCCGGTGCATGTTTTGAGGACCACACAGCGACCCTGGCCATTTTGCAATTAGGACTAGTCACTGGTGATTTTGAAAGGAAGATACAAATTTAATCCTGAAACATTTCAAGATGACTTTAATCAAGGGACAAAATAGAAATTAACCTCATTTAAGTTGATATTTTATTGATTTAATCATAAAATTAATTATTTAATGCTTCACAGAATTAAAAAAAAAGTGAGACTTAAAAAAAAGTATCCTTATTACAAATGTTTCTCCTTTTTATCTACCATTGCCCCCTCCCCTGGGCTCCACTACTCTCCCCCAGGAGACTTTTTATTAAGTTGGTTTTATACTGGTTTATGCCCAATAAAATATGTCATTTTTGTTAGTATCATTGCATTTTATCTTCTTTAACTATTGTACTTTATTACAGGAGTTCTGTGCCCCTGAATTAGCTACAGAGTCTCTCATTTATAAATGGAGTGACTAGGTACATAAATTACTGTATATTCATGTCAGTGTATAGGTGACATTTGTGAAGGCAAGTCTGGGTCATTGTTTTGGAAGCCATCCCAGTTCATGTAAGACATACCTCATGCAGGAAGTGTCTGGGTATGCGTCAGCAAGCCAGGCTCCTCGTGCCCCCTTGTAAAATCCCTTAATGATGTGTTGTCAGTAAGGCTAGGTCAGGAAACCTGCTTAAAAGTTTTCATGAACATAAAACATTATGAAGTCTTTTAAATTTGAAAAATGGTGTTTGGAAAGTGGAAATGTCCCAGAAATCCTACTTTTTTTAACTTTTTTTTTTTCATTAAAATATTTTTGGAAGAGCATAGTATTTTCATACCCTTGTCTGAAGGAAGATTTCTCACAACAGTCTTGCTTCCAGACCTGAGTTTATCAGATCCCAAAGCGCTCTGACCTTCCTTAGACCCCTTGCCACAAATCTATTTTCCAGCCGCTATGGCCTCAGCTCTGTGTTCTGTTGCCTCTCTGATATAAGTATCAGCTGGTTGACCCATAACTCCAAATTTGTTGACTGATCAAAGTATCAAAAACTAATTGTGGAAGGGTCTTTGAATTCTTGGTATGATTACAGTACTAAGTTATGAAGATAAGTGATGTATTTCAAGGAGGGGCTTTGGAGAGTACAATCTACTGGAGAAGTCCCGTTACTAAAGAATGTGATAGGTTTGTTCAGCCGGTGGGCTCAGTGGATTGAGCATCGTCCCATGGACTGCGAGGTCCCGGATCAATTCTGGGTCAGGGCACATGCCCAGGTTGTGCACTCAATTCCCAGTAAGGGGCATGCAGGAGGCAGCTGATCAATGTTTCTCTTTCATATCGATGTTTCTATCTCTCTCTCTCTCAAAAAATTTTTTTAAAAGAAGGCAATAGGTACTACAGAGACTCATGAGAACACGGAAGCAGCAGCAGTTGACTGTGTTTGAGGCATTCAGTTAAGAGGGTTTTTAAGCTAAATTACCAGGAAGCCAAAGAAGAAATGGGCCATCCCAATAAAAGGAAGAACATGAACAAAGGTAAGCCATTCTGAAGGAATGTGTGGTTTTGGAGGAGCAGTATGGCTGGAGCTGAGGCTGGAAAGGTAGTGAAGGTGCAGTTGAAGAAAAGGAAACTCAAGTCGGGCATGCAGACTGAGAGTAGCAAGAAGGCAGACCATGAGACCCTGAGGAACTTGACCACATAGGAA
Organism: Molossus molossus; assembly: GCF_014108415.1. Lineage (NCBI taxonomy): Eukaryota > Metazoa > Chordata > Mammalia > Chiroptera > Molossidae > Molossus > Molossus molossus. The sequence goes on along the minus strand of NW_023425345.1, from coordinate 56,419,123 downwards.
GAGGTTACCAAGGCCAAAGGATGAGAGAAGAGGGAGAACCAAGAGAAAACTGTAACACAGAAACAAGAAGGAAAAAAAGTAATGAAGGGGGAAGGCATTGACGGTAAAATTTGAAAGAGGTTCCTGAAACCAAAGGAGAAATGTGAAATGATTGTTTAATTTCAGAGTCAGATCTATTTCAGCTACCGGTTGGGAGAGAGAAACTGCCATAGGTTGAGAAATGTCAGGGATGTGACTAAGAGGACTGTTGAGTGGTCAAATTACTCAAAGGAGAAAAGAGAGCAAGTAACAACTGAAGACATATCCGAGTAGGCTCTTTGTTGTTGTTCCTCCCAGACAGACAAACTTAGATCATATTTGCCACACAAGGGAAAATGAAGAAGCTACAGGAAAGGAAGACGGTGAGGATACAGGAAACGGAAGAGATGATAATTACTTTTAAAGGAGGTGTGGAAAATCTGTCAGTTCCTTTCACACATCAACACCACCTTCCTTTTCTCCCTCTTCATTTCCTTTTCAAGTGAAACTTAAATCTCTGTTTGGCACAACTGCAATTCACAGCAAAGCTGTTCTTTTTATCTCAATCCCAGTACCTGGCCAAGCTGTTTCATTCCACAGTTATCATGGCCTAATGCATATTCATCAAATTGCTCCCTAATATGAACAATTGTCAAGAAAATGCTTTAACTTTTGAAGAGGATGGCTTTAGTATAAAAACATATTGGTAGCTAAAGAAAAAACAAAACAATAATAAGATGGCTACAAGGTCTCAAAACAAATCACTTAAATGCTCTGAGCTTCATTCTCCTCCTACTTTTTCTAGACTCTTTTTTTAGGGCAGTTTCAGGTTTACAGTACAATTAAGGAAGGTATAGAGATTTACCACATATAATTTACCCCCAAACCATATCCAGAATAGTGCATTTAAAATTTTTTTTTCTTTATTGATTTTGGAGAGAGGAAGGGAGAGGGAGAAAGAGACAGAAACATCGATGAAAGAGAACATTGACTGGCTGCCTCCTGCATGCCATCCACTGGGGATGGGCCCACAACCTGGGTATGTGCCATGCCCTGACCAGGAATTGCATCAGCAACCTCTTGGTGCATGGGTTGATGCTCAACCACTGAGCCACACCAGCCAGGAAGAATAGTACATTTTTTTAACCCACACTGACACATCATCATCACCCAAAGTTCATAGTTTACCAAAGAGTTCACTCTTAGTGTTGTATACGCAGTGAGTTAGGGAAAATGTATGACACATATCCATCATTATAATGTCATACAGAGTGTTTTTATTGCCCTAACAATCCTCTGTGCTTTACCTATATCTCTCCCACCCCAATCCCTAGCAACCACTGATCTCTTTTATTGTCTCCATGGTTTTCCCTTTCCTAGAATGATATATAGTTGGAATCATACAATATGTAGCCTTCTCAGATTGGCGTGTTTCACTTAGTAATATATATTTAAATTTCCTTTATGTCTTGATAGCTCTTTTTATTTTTTTATATTTTTCTTAGTGCTGAATAATATTCTGTTGTCTGGATGAAACATAAATCATTTATCCATTTACATGTTGAAGGACATGTTGATAGGCTGGCATTTTTGGATACGGCTGCTACAAACATCTGCATGTAGGTTTTTTCTTGGTCATAAATTTTCAACTCCTTTGTGTTAATACCAAGGACAACAATGACTGATTGTATGATAATAGTATGTTTAGTTTTGCAAGGAACCACCAAACTGTTTTCCAAAGTAGCTGTACCATTTTTCATTTCTACCGGCAATATAAGATAATTTTCCCTCTGTGTCTCTTTGGTGAGGTATCTGTTAAGGTCTTTAGCCCATGTTTTAATTGAGTTGCTTGTTTTATTATTGTTGAGTTTGAAAGTTCTTTGTATATTTGGTATGATAGTCCTTTAGCAGGTATGTGTTTTTCTGAAGATTTTCTCCTGGTTTGTATCTTGCCTATTTATTATCCCGTTATTGTTTTTTTTGCCAAACAGAAGTTTTTAAAAATTGTAATGCAGGCAGCTTATCAGTGATTTCTCTCATGGGTCATTGTACCTAAAAAGCCATCAGCATACCCAAGATCATCTTGGCTTTCTCCTATGTTACCTGCTAGAAACTTTCCAGTTTTGCCTGGCCTGTGTGGCTCAGTGGTTCAGCGTTGACCCATGCACCAAGAGGTTGCTGGTTCCATTCCTGGTCAGGGCATATGCCCAGGTTGTGGGCCAAATTTCAGTGGGTGGCATGCAGGAGGTGGCCAATCATTGTTCTCTCTCATTGATGTTTCTATTTCTCCCTCTCCCTTCCTCTCTCTCTAAAAATCCATAAAGAAAAAAAAATAGAAAAAAAATAAACTTTACAGTTTTGTGTTTTACATCTATGTCTGTGATCTATTTTGACTTAATTTTTGTGAAAGGACTGTAATGTCTGTGTCTCCTCCCATTTTTAAAAATTATTTCATTCGATTTTGTCTGACACATTTTAGCTTAAAAATTGAAGAATTCTAAAATTAGGAATTAAGAATTTTATTCAAAGGGAAGAAGATGATTAGAAAATGTGGTAGGAGCCCAGCCGGTGTGGCTCAGTGGTTGATCATCAACCCATGCACCAAGAGGTCACTGGTTCAATTCCCAGTCAGGGCACATGCCCAGGTTAGGGCCAAATCCCCAGTGGGGGATATGTAGGAGGCGACCAGTGGATGTTCTCTCTCACCGATGTTTCTATCTCTCTCTCTCCCTCTCTCTTCTTCTCTCTCTAAAAACCAATAAAGAAAAAAATTGTAAAGAAAATGTGGTGGGAAGTCAGGGAGTTAGAGAGGCAGATTCCATACTTGGCTCCTTACATAGCAGTTTTGTACCCTTTCCCAAGTTACTTAGACTCACTGAGTCTCAATTTGGATCTCTCCAGAATGGGTAGGTTTATAATTTTCTATAGTACTGTGGGGAGAAGAGCATGAGATGATCTGTGTAAAACAGTCAGCATAGACGTGCACATGACGGGTACTGAATGTACATCTGTGACTCTGTTCTTCCTTAAATTCATTTTTCTCATTGATAGTCTTTCCTCAAGAAAATACTAACAGCAGACACTGAATGAAAATTTGCTATGAATCAGCCATAGCTTCAGTCCTTTCACATGAATTCATGTATTTAAACCTCATTAGAAATCCTTTGAGGTAGGTATTATTTTCATTGCCATCTTACAATTGAGGAAACAGGCAAAGAAGTTAAGTGAGTTGTTCAAGGTAACTCATATATAAAGGAGAATAACTAAACCCAAATTTAAATCCAGGAAGACCAGTTCCAGAACCTGTGGTTTTGACTTCTGCATAGAGTTGCTATATATTTATTTATGAAATAGCCCTTAGTCAAATCTGTTTTTGATATAAATCACATTAGATATATAACTCAGTTATATATGGCTTCCAAAGATTCAAATATCGTTTCTGGTATAACTTTAGACAAATGTGAAATGCCCAGTTTGTCAGTAATAACTAACAGAAGAGCCAGCTCCCACAGTGGTCATGCCATCTGTCAGAAGCATTTTCTAATAGGGCAGTAGGTTACTGTATTTGAAAAGAGGAATGTTGATCTGTTTTGTACAGTTAGCCAGTTAACTACTTTGACATCTGAAACTTTTTTCTGTACATTTCCTTGCCCTGAAAGTGTAATTTTATCAAAGAAAAGTCACAGGAATGTTTGAGAGAAATTCTGGTCGTGAGTTAATAAATACAGGTTATTACATTCGAATAAATTAGTAAAATAAAACTTGAATTATTGTAATGATCTCAACTAAAATGATTTACTTTTTAAATTAAATTAGTCTTTGATAACATTGTTTGAAATATACTGCCATCATAGAAAATCAGCTGTCTCAACAAGGAAGTGATTTATTCATTCATTTATTTATTTTTATCCTCACCCGAGGACATTTTTTTCCATTTTTTGTTCAGATAGAGAGAGGAAGAGAGAGAGAGAGAGAGAGAGAGAGAGAGAGAGAGAGAGACATTGATGTGAAAGAGACACATCGAGTCACTGCCTACCACATGGCCCAACCAGGGCTGGGGACAAATTGCAACCAAAGTACGTGCCCGTAGTGGAAATCAAACCTGGGTCTCTCTGGACCACAGGCTGACACTCTAACTGACACTCTAACCGGCCAGGGCAACAAGGAAGGGATTTTTAAAACAGTTACAATCATTATTATTAGACACTAATTGAGCATACCTTATATTGATTTTTTTCAGATAACCTGGCAGTGCATATTTTTAATTTTGAAAAACTGTCAGTTCCTATTTTGAGATAGTACTTATCATCAGTATGTTTAGTGAAAAGAATGTTTGACTAGTAACTAGGATATTTGGGTTACTTAAAAAAAAAAAAAGGAACAGTTAAAAATAGTCTTTTAGTGAAACTGAACAATGGCTTTGAATTTGAGTATGTTGTATTTGAGATGCTAATAGGCATATGAAAACCTAACACACAGGAGATTTGTTGTGACCAGAGTTTTAGATGGTGGTGGTGGTGGTGATTGCATTGGAGGAATTAAAAGCCTGGAAATGGAGGTTGCATTCTCTAGTTTGTGAGAAAGAATGGTGGTACAGAGAACATTCATAAGAGTGAAGAAATCAGAAATGAGGAAGCTAAAATGCCCGTATGAGGAAAGTAGATTTTCAATTTGCAGTCTTTAGAGCTAGAGTACTTCTAGATGGAGAGAATTCTGAGTTAGAGACCTTCTAGAGGTTTGCTGCTGAAGTAGCCTTGGAGATGGCTATCATTGGGGTTGCGTATGTCAGGGAACCAAGTAATTCAATAAGCTGTCCTCCCAAGTAATCAGTAGAGTTATTTAGTACGGACTTTTGCCTGAACTCTGTAGAACTTCTGAGAAATAGACCCAGAAAGTTGAATGTGACTTAGAGACAGCTGGCCTCAACAGTTGCCAAGAGTTTCAGATCTGAGTAGTTAATGACAGGCTTAGCCATCATACCTGCATCACAGCTTCTGGAACCTGCCCGTTCCTCCTTGCTTTTATCTGGATCCTAAGACGTCACCATTTGGATTTAGATTACCCCAGAATATGACCAAATATGAAAAATTAATACCATATATTCAGCATTAGTATCTACTATTAGCTGATATTTAGCATTCTTTTATGATGTATCAGACACCGTGCAAGGGCTTTGCATGATGATCTCATTTAGACCTGACGTCAGTCCTGACTTTGATAACATCATTAGCTCCATTCACAGATGAGGATGCTGAGACTCAGAGAGATTATGTTATTTTCTCTGAGTGACAGTGCTAAGGAAGGGCAAGGCTGGTATTCAAACACAGGTCTGTCTGATCTCTAAGTTATACTGATTCTGTTAAGGTCAAAAACTTTGTATACTTTGTCCTTTGTGAGCAACAGATGATAAAACATGAAGATGATTTCAAAAAATAAGGGGAGATTGATTTAATTTGAAATATTTTAATTAATTCAGAAAAAGCAATGACAACATCAAACTAAATTTTTTTACTCATAAATCTTTGACTTCAACTCTATTGGTCACTCCTGTTATGAATATATGTCTCTCTATAAGGAAATCTCAGAACCAAATTCTCGCTGGGGCTAACAATGGTGTTAACATTAACAATGACTTCACTGAGCAAAAGTGGTAAGGAGATGCTAGTATGTACGGATTTTCATATTGCTTGAAAATTGAACTAAGTTTTTTTTGGGGGGGTATCCTTTTATCTTAAGTTTCAATTCTTCTTGATTTGAGAGGTTTTATTTCAATGGATAAACTCACGGTCACATGAGAAGCTGTTTTAAAAGGAAAATCCTTGATGGTTCAAGCAGTTGGAGTCTGTGTTGCATTCTTATTGAGGTTTAGGAGGACTGTTGATGGCCAAAATGTGCCTGTGGGACATGCATGTTACATGATAGCACCCAGACCCGACCTAATGTACTAAACAGATTGAGTCTTTCCTACCAGCTGTTCCTGTGTCATTTAGCCGTTGGCATTATAACTCTTCATGAACAACAGATAAATCTGGGCATTTAAATAGCATATATATTATAGGAAGAAATTGGAATTGTGAAAAAAATAGGCTACTTACTTACTGGACTCTATTATCCCAATATTTTAATCATTCTAAATAGCAGAAACAGATGAGTGCTTCTATCACCTACAAAGGCATCCAGTGACATAGGTATGATGACATCATTATATAATATATGTCTGGTTGGCATACCCTTCAGTAATAAGCAGTCAGAGGTTACTTTTTCCCCCAAAGTGATAATTATTTACTAAATCATCTTAACACAATCCCTTTAGCCAAAACCATCAGTTTTTTGTTGTTTTCACTAGAGATAATTCTCATGGATAAGAGTATATTGAAATTATTGTAGACAAAAGCCAAATAGCTATGATTTTTACCCCAAGATTTCAAAAGAAAAGCAATATATACGCTAACATATTCCACTGGAAAAACTTTATGTGATTTCTCTATTATTTCACTTTGGTCTTTGCAAGGTCATTTATACATTTTAAAGAACATTCTGTTTATTCATTCACATATATTTATTGAGTACTCACTAAGTGCTAGGAAAATTTATACTCACTAGAGAGATACAATCCCTGGCCTGGTGAAGTGGAAAACGAATTCTTGTCCTAATGAGTTTAAAATCTAGTGTAATATAAATAACGAAAATAGGTAATATGTTAGATGGTGATAAGAGTTATGAAGAAATATAAGACAGAGAAGGCAAATAGAGAATGCGGTTGGGAAGTATGAGGAAGTAGTTTTAACAGAATAATTCTCAAGGGCTAACTCTCCAATACATGTTTTGACAAGTGTACATGAATTTTTCCCGGTATAGATAATACATAGCTTTGATATATTCACCTACTTAATTATATAATTACACTATATTCTATTTTTAAATTTATGTCAACCAATACTCTCTGTCATGTTAATGAATAAAAAAGCTGTAGGATTCAGTAGATTCCCAAGTGCCTCTTCTTTATCAGCAGATGGTGGGCATCAGATATGATTATTCTGCTATTAATCACTATTATGCTTTTTGTTATGTTGCCAAAAACTCTGTTACATTTTTATTGTGCTTACCTTGCCTGTTAAATTCATGATCAGAAATTGGTCATGGGTAAAAAATGCTTGAGTTTGCATAACATTTTTACATTAATATTCCTACATTAATGCGAGTGAAATAGTTTTCTTGAGGATTAAATAGCAATTTCTAGTTCTGATTGTCATGCTCAGGTGAACAGCATGTGCGGCTGCCCAGCTACAGCATGTTATCTCCTACTCCGGTGCTTAGATGGTTCCACTCTCACGGACTGGGCAGGGCCTGATAGGGAGTGCCTGCTATTTTCCAGTCATTGCCCTCTATGATCTGCTTCCATGAAGAGGTAGGGGGCTTTATTAGCCTTCATAAGTTGATGCTGGTCATATCCTTACTTGCTTTTCTGTATAGTCTTTGCTGAATCAGCAACATATAATAGCTGTATTCAAGACACTTCTCAGGAGATATTGTTTTGATGTCGCTATTCCAAAATGCTTACCAAAGCCTGGAATGAGAGAAAGAATATTTATGGAGGATTTCTTGAAGGAGATATAGGTCACCCACCCTTCTAGACTGGGAATTACAAGTTCAAAGGACTAGAGAGGCCCCCAAAACCACAAAACACCCAGAATTTAATGAGAGCAAATATGTGACCTGTGGCATGCTGGAGATTACATGCCACGGAAGGGACAGTTACTCTTCTGCTCCACAAAACACTCCTGCAGTTTGATTCCTGCAAGCAGATGACTACTTTGAAACCATGCATTCAAAGAGACTAAAATCTCCCTCTGACTGAGACAGGCAGGCAAAATACTATATACCCCAAACATATTATTTTAATCTTTGTTAAAATATGATTTTCTGAATTATAATGTATTGTGAATCTAACAGTCCTACACTGAGGAAGTTAAAAGATAAAGATCTATGAAGCATGTGATTCTATTTATTATATTTATATGTCACATAGCCCTCCTATGAGGACCCATGGAAGAAATGCGGTCTGTTCTTAGTCATAGGATTAATTGTGCTTCCACTGTGAACAAATGGCTGTTTTTTGGCTTATTAATAAAATGAGTAGATTTGTAAACTATCATTCTATATCAGGAGCTGGTGGCTTTAGACACAGATATCTCATTTAAAAGGGTCTTTCTATTAGTCTCTTTGAGCTGTCTCTTGCAAAAGTTAAATTCATGACCAAGCTCTAGCTAATGTATCTCATCTTGCAATAGACACTTCATCTTATTTTTGTTATTCTCATTTTGCCTCTGATCTATTTCTTCATCCATTTATTTTTAAAGATATACCTTGTTTTATTTTGTATAACTGTACAGATTACCTTAAGACTTTTGGAAACAGGCGAGATTAAAAAAATGAATAAACAACTTCAAAATCTATACTATTCCAATTTTTTCTTCTCATGATAGCATTGCGCACTAGTTATGAGGTAGGTCACAAATGCCAATATTTCTGTGACCAAATGCAATTAAATAGTAATAGCAAAGTGTTTCCATTTTGACATTAATTAAAATACCTAGACAGTCCTTATAATGAAATCTTAAGTAAAACCATTGTTCATGGTTTTAAATGTGATGAGAGGGGTAAATTAACCCCTAATGCTGGGAGTAGCATGTGAACAGAAATGTGTCCTTTGTGTAGATACGTGACTGCCACTGGCCCATGTGGTGCCTTTGCATGAATTAGAAAAGGACACCCTGTCCTCCCATAGGATAGAACTCAATGTCAGGACTTGAGCCTTTGTCCTCAGAGCCTGGAGAGGATTGTAGATGCCATCCCTTTCAGGCCAGGGATTATTGGGGAAGGCAGAGCTGATGGACCATTCAGGAAGCCCTAGTCGTGTGTTACATGTGAATTTCATCTGCCCCATGTGTGTGTCTCTCCAGGGGAAACAAGACTGAGAACTGATGGGGAACCTTCTAGGTTGGTGATATTTTATAGACATGTAAACAAGAACGAGCAGCTCAATCTCACGGAAAAGGAAGAAAACACAATAGGATAGACATGTATCAGATAACAAATTATTACTTTTTTTTTTTAATGTATATTGAACTCTCCTATATTTAATGGCCAAATACTTTTTGGTATGTCACAGACCTCTTGAGAATCTGATGAAAGCTATGGTCCCTCTATAGGAAAACACGCAAAGGCATAAGCACATAAATGTGTTTATTGAATTTCTTCAAGTTACTAGATGTTAGGAAAGACTCCAGCTACTGATTATAGACAACTCATTCTTTCATCCATTCAGCTATTTTTTCCAAAGTGATGATGACCTTATGAAGGCACTGTACCTCTCTGACCCTATGCTTCAAAGTCACCAAACCCTAAGCTTACCAAAGCCATCATCTGTGCTTGCACCACTGATAGATATGGCTTCTGAATAAGTCTACCTAAGAGCAGAGAGTATTACAATGTTAAAACAGTGATTAATTGGAATGAATGTGAAGATTGTTTTCCTCATCCATTCAGCCCAGTGGTCCAGATTCTACTTAGCATATTCTGATGCTTAAACATATGCTTATTAAGAAAGTAAGGATTAAGTAAAGAATCATACATTTATTCAGTGAAAAAAAATGTACAGTCACTTAAAAGATTGTTGGAAAGGAACTAGTAATCATGCCGAAAAGAATATGCCAGGTTATACTGTTAGAATAATAAAGCAGACAATGTAAGAGTATAATCAGTGTGATTGCAAAGTATCCTTTTGTTTCTTTTTTAAAAAAATACATAAAAAACACTAGAAGATACTATACCAAAAATATTAGTGATTCTCTTTAGTAAAATTATAGATCTTCCTCCACCTCCTCCTCCTCATCTTCTTCCTCTTCCTCTTTCCCTCTTTCTTCTCCTCCTCCTTTTTTCTTTTTACACTGTTTTATTTCCCAGATTGTTGTAATGAACATGTACTATTTTACATTAAAAAATGGAGGAAAAGTTTATTTTAAAATATAGAAAGTAGTTTACTGGAGAAAAGAAACTATATATAGTCAAATGGAAAATTTTTATTTTTAAGCTTAAGAGTTCTCAATCCTCTTTAATAAAAGTGTATGTAATATATAACTTCAACTATTCTCTTTGGGACAAAGAGAGACAATCAACTTGCTTAGCGATAATTTGTTACCAGAACTCCAGTGTTTTTCCTTGAGTTCACCTTCCTGCATGCATTGGCCCAAAGCAATGCACAAACAAGAGTTTACAGTATAGAAAGAAAAAAAAATTAATATTGAATGGCCCATTAGGAAATGGAGAGCTTATGCTCTAAAAAACCTGACTCTCTGATGGCTTGTAGGTTATAGGCTGTATGGGGCAAAATTACAGACACTGTGAGTTAGGGATTTAGGGTTGTGCTGGGAGGTGATAGGTTGGAAGTGAGATAAAGGTAATGAATCATTTCTTCAAGTCTTAAGAACAGCTCTTGGTCCTTTCCTGTGTTCCTCTGTCTGGTCTCATGGGAAGTAGCCAGGGGGTCGTTCCACCTTATGGCTCAGGAACTTAGGTCAAGATCTTATCTTTAGCCTGCCGGAGGTCCAGACCTTGTGACCATTATTCCGATCCAGGCTATTGTCTTCAGAAATCTCGGGGGTTACTGATTATCTGGGGGAAAGGCTAGTTCTCTGAGGGGTGTATATATAGAGAGAGGGTTATGATTTCTAGAGCTAGGTTTAAAACTAAATTCTATCCAAGTCATAAGGACCTTGGTGTCATATTGAGATTGAATGTCTCAGTATGAGGAACATAATTTGTGATACATAATGGGTGTATTGGAATTTTTAGTGTTTGACCGTAAACAAAAGTCAGCCAAATAGGTTTCCAACAAAATCGTTTTATTTAGGAGCAATAAAGAATTGCAGTCTGGGACATGTAACCATGGTGGGTCATGTGCAAATCCACTAAAACAAAGAAGAGGAAGGTCTTTCTCAGAGGGGAGAAGGAAGCTGGGAAGGGCTCTGGCAGTGTCCCCTGCTCTGCTTGGAGACTTGTGTCAGGGTGTGAGAGCGCCCCCTCCTGGCATTCCCACTTAACTTTAAATGAGGTTTTCAGTTATTAATTTTTTTACAATAATTTTCTCAAATCATTAATAAAACGTTTATAGGCTTCAAAAATATAAATTTAAAAAGTCCCTTAGGTACGAGCCTTGTGCCACTGTGTAAATGTGAGAATAAGTCATTGGAGTATATACTTAAATTTAGTTTTGTAATGACATTGCTATGGCAGTTCGGCACATTGCTTATTTCCACTACAAGTGTCGGTTTTTGGATAAATGTCCTGAAACCACTGAGATTTGTGATTTTGGATTTAAATTTTGTCACAACATTGAAAAATCTCACCAGAGGATATGAATTAAATTTTTGACTTCTACCCATGAACTGGGTGAAACCAACACTAAAATAACATCTCAGGGGGTATAAAACCAACCATTCCAATAAAATGCATGTAGTCCTGAATTGAGTTCTTGATAGCGTGTATATAATGCAGATCATCCAGGACTGCTAAAGAAGACAACTTTCAACTATTTTAAACATCTCAGTGGTAAGAACTAAAGTGTACAGCTGAGCCACCATGTAGCACAACTCCATGGAGTTCAATGTAAATTGAGTATCAGTGGTACCCCCTGGGATTGGGCAAATACTGGGTGGGGAGTTAAACAGACTAGATGAGGAAGACTTTATTCGCCACTATCATGATAAGGTTCAGTAGAAGAGAGAGGCTGTTTTTATTTTGCTGAATCAAAGGGCAGTAGAATGTTTAAGTGCTGGCAGGAGATTGTGGGGCATTGGCCACTGTGTTTGCTAAATGGCAGTTTATCTAAATTAGGCTCCTCCCCTCCCACAGAGACTGAGATGGGAGCTCAGTCTTTCTTGATAATTGCATTTCAAAGGCAAGATTCCCAGATCCTTTAGAAAGACATTCTTAACTGGTAGAATAGGCCAGAGTCTGGGGGAAGATTTCTATCTAAAAGGGGCAGAGAAAGAATTTACAATTACAAATTGTCTTAAGTAAATTCTTACAGAATTTCTTACAGAATTTACTTAAGAAATATAGTGTAAGAGATAGAGAGCAGCGGCTAGTAGTCAAGAAGAAACCTGTTTAAATTCAGTCAAGCCCTGGGGACCCTCAAAGCCATCTTAGTCACATTCATTTTCTTTAGAGGCAGCATTGAGGTAGAGAATTATCACCATTAGAAGTGGGTTTAATCCTTGGTTCTGTTTTAGATATATTTTGGGGGTGTTGGTTTTTTTCTGTTAGTTCTCTCTTTTTTTTCTTTTTTCTTACACAGACGCACATAGACAGCAATTCAATCAAATGTATCCAGTTTTTCTCCTCTGCATATCTTTGGGTCTTTCACAGCTGTACCTTCTCCAAAGGGTTCATCTCCCTTGCAGTAGGAACGTCTAAGAAAATCTTGGTGGAGCTTAAAGTGGGATCCCGATGAAATATGACTAAGTCACATGTTGCTATCATGCTAAAATATTTATTACTTCGTTCAGCTTTCCACATTTGAGAACATACTTTCATTTTTTTCCCCTCTTTTTATTTGCTAAGTTATCTTTTCCATCTTAGTGTGAAAAGGGAATATACGCTGACACAGTGCCCTCGGCTGTGTGTCCAGACTGCCGGAGGTGACATGGAGCGTGAGGAAAAGCAGTCCCTGAGCAGTTGATTTTCTCATTATGTTGTTAGGCAGCCTGTCAAAAGTTACCCTTGGAACATACTTTTTATTTGTACTATCAACTCTATCTCTATATGATTGTTTATTTGTTTTTCAATGTGTAATATTAAGGATACCATGTTAAAAGGTGTCGGGTTCACTTCAGTTTGGGCTCTAGATTCCAGCTGCTGTTTAATGCTTTATGTCCTAGGACTGTTGGAGCCAACCTCTCCTTTGTACTTGTAAAGTGTAAACACATGACCTTTCCAAGCCTGGTCAGAGAAGCTCCCCAGATGGGGCACATGGAGCCTGCCGTTGTGGAAGGAAAGGAGCAAGGGCAACTTTGGGAGCCGCGTACAGCCAGCATCTGCCAACCATCTTTCCTCAGGCTGTGCTGGGAATGTGATCAGGCAGAAGTACATTTAAGTGAATCCAATGGTCAAGTCTACTGCAAAGGATGCAGTGCCGTTGGGTTGGAGGGGTGTGGATTATTTAGAGAGTAACTAAAGTGATATGGGAATTAAAATAAGGGACCAATTGTTTCCAAGTGGGGGAGTGGGGTAGGCTTCATGAAATACAGTGCATTTGATCTGGGTCATTTGGAATGAATAGAACTGAAAATAGAATTTACCTAAGTGAGACTATTAGAGGAAACCACATTAATAAGGGTATGGCTTATTTATTGATTTGTGCATTTTAATTTACTTGGAATTGGGGCAATGGGAACAATGACTGTAGAAAGACAAACAAAGGTAGATCATGGAGAGCTTAATTACCAGATTAAGAGCTGTTGCCTTTTCATGGGTTTGTGTTTCCCAAAACAAAGTTCAATGGGAGGAAATCTCCTAAACAGAGACTTGGGATGTTTTCCCAGGAGACACTGAAATAAATGAGGAGGAGGGTGTAGGGAACAAAAGAGGGTACTAAGACAAAGAAAGTAGTAAGCTTCTGGGAGACAAATTTGAGTCCGAATAACACATTTCCTGTATTGGGATAGGTCCGAGGAGAAAGTAGAAACTGAGCTGATCCTTGAAAGGCTAATGGAGAAACAAGCCAGAGGACTTTTCAGATAGCAGGACAAGTATAAGTAGAAACACAAAGTCTCACGGTCATCCCTACCTTATTTGTAAGGATGTCAACATTCCAGGAGTGCTGGGTATGTGTGGGCTGCCAGCCCCATGGCCTTCCTGAGGAAGGAATAATGGTGGGTTGCTAGGTCGCATGCCTTTGCTCAGGATCAGTTTGCAGGGGACATGCTTCGGAAACCCACGAAACCTGTGGCCATTCCTCCTCCCATTTTGCTTCTGGCATCCACTCCCCTGTAAGGAGCCTGTGTGACTGAGAGGAGATGTTTGTCATTGAAACCTTAAACAAGTGAAGGCTTAGCAGGAGCTGAGTGATCTTATTTGATGAGCATAGATTTATAAGAATTTTGGCTTGGGGTTTGGGATCAAATTCTCTCACCTAAGCTGTAGGAGCCCATGAAATCTTTCCAGTAAAAATCATTGCAGTAGAGATTCTGGCCAAATAGTGTCTCTTCAAAGAAATCCCTATTTAACTCATTTCTCAAAAATAATTGAAAATGTCTGTTTTGTTATGCTCCTAACTGCTATGTGGTACTATTTATTTCTTTTTGAGAAGTATGGTAGAGAATAAGATAATTCTGATTATAGTGAAATAAGAGAACACTGATATTATTTTATTTTTTCGAGTTAAAGCCATGTTTTTGGATTGTTCATCTGCACCCCTTTGCCTACTATCGTTTCCAAATGGTGACTGTTATACATGTATTTTAATATCATTCATATGTCATTTAATATTGTTCATATGTTAAAACCGAAGTGACTTTTTGTCTTTGTAACACAGGGATAATTTAAAGAGAATGTTTTTGAAACACCATTCTATTTTGTTCCAAAGTGGGCCAAATAAAATATTTTTGTACATTTGGGCAGCACATCGACAGCCATGTAGTTCAAACAATAAGCAATTTCTTCTAACATTCTGAAGCAGTCTGGGTGGAGGCAGCATCTGAGGGAGACTCTTGAAGGAAGCCCTATCAGTCTTCTGAGAGAGTTGGGAGTAGAGGTGGAAGTATTGCAGGGAAGAAACCCTACACTTTTACTTCTCCCCTCTTTACTGTCCCCACGTCGTCAGCTGTTACCATTTCTGACTGCTCCGGGTCTTTTTGTCCTGATCCTACCAGCAATGGAATTAAGATCTTAGAGGATCACATTGTTCTTCTTGCAGGGTTGGGGAATCTTTTTCCTGCCAAGGGCTATTTGGAGATTTATAACGTCGTGCATGGGCCATACAAAATTATCATCTTAAAAATTAACCTGCTATATCTGGTCAGGCTAATTTGGTGAGGCGTGTGATGTTGGCTGGTATTGATTTCCAGGGCCTTAGGTGGACCGCGGGCCGGACGTTGAAAGGATGTCTTGGCCTTCCGTCCCTCAGCACACATCACCCCCAGGTCTGCCATGCCATTCCTCTGCTCACACTCTGCCTATTGCTCCTCACTCTTTACAAGTACCCCAAAGAAGAGCTTTGATGTTTAAAAACTATGTATTACCTTTATTTGGTTGAGAAGTCCTCCTTTTCTCCCACCTGTGTAGACAATGACACCCTGAGGTTGAGGAGCTAATGATGAGCACTCGGGACAACTGGGGAGAAACAGACGAGCTCTTGTTTGTTTTGCTCACCTGTCCTTTAAGACCGGGTGGCACTTGCTTAGATGCCTGGAGGGTAAGTTAGGCACAAATACTAATGTGACCAACATATTTTACTGATAGTGCTTCCTTTAGCATGCATTCTTTGTCTACAGAATCTGGATTCATCAGCCTCCATCTAGTAGTGATTTTTTTTTTTTACCTAATTTAAGTGGTTTTTTAAAAGAATCATCTTTGCTATTTAGCACATTTTTGGAAAATATTTACTTTATGGAAATATAACTTATCAGGCCTGTTTGGCTGATCATCATAAAGTTAATGTGGAATTACAATCTGATAATTCTATAAATATACACATTTTATAAAGTATATCTTGATAATGCTTAGGTCTAGGTTTAAATAGCATCATGTTTGAAGACATTTTCAGTATTATTACAGTGTTTTATTATATTGGGACTAAAAAAAAAAAAGGTGATTGAAAGGCATGTATTATAGAGTTTAAGAATATAGACTGTGGCTCTTGGTTACCAGTGTTCAAGTCCTCACTCCACCAGTTATAAACTCTGTGACCCTGGGTAAGACATCAACATTTCTGTGCCTTGGTGTCTTCATCCATAAAACATAGATAATCCTCATGGGATTGTATGAGTATCAGGAGACCTCAGTCATGTCTTTACCATGGATTTTATGGAAGTATATTACCTGTATGTATGTGTCTTTCTGTTATTGGAGATTATTCAGAATGATGTTGAGATATTTCTAGTCAAATTAGGCATCCCGGCCGTTAGAAAGAAATGCAACAGGTAAAATGTGCTGCGTTCCATTCTTGGTCTGTGGTAGCTTTTGCCGTAAGTCAGCACTGAGTATGGCCAATCGAGGTGACAACAGGGCGAGTCAGCAAGGACAGCCTGTGATGAGCTCCTCATGGGATACTGGCTACATTTCTTAACCCCTTATACACCTGTCGCCTCGTCTGTAAAAATGCTTATTTAGATTACATGATCTCTAAGGTGTCTTTCAGCTCTAAAAGTCTGTGAATCTTTCAATGTACTTTGACTTAATGAGTTTTACACATGGAATAGTCTTGAAAGCATTTAGCTTCTTTTTTAAACAAAGTCTTTTTCAGGTGTTTCCTCCCCATCCTCCTCCTCCACCTTCCTTCTCCTTTATTCTATTATGTCAAATCTGTAGAGATTCCAGGAATGACTACTACTTTCAGGATGTTTAAGTAATAGGATTTCCATCTCTAAGACACAGTAATTGAGATTCCATGAGATTAAATTCTTACAGTAGTTTACAACAATAATAAAACAAAAACTAAAAACAAACTTCATGTTGCCTCCTAACTGAACTCATTATCTTCATCCCCAGCTCTTCAAACTCCTGAATGGTGTCCCTGTCTACACCACCTTGCCCAGCGGAAGCCATCCGAGTAGTGTCCCTCTCCCTGCTCCTCCCTCCATGGCAATTCAGTCACCAAGTCCGACTGTCCGTATCTTACCGTATCTAAAAGTTTATTTTCTCCTTTCCATTCCCATTACCACTGCCTTAGTGCAGGCTCTAATTGTTTCTTTCTTAGATTATTCCGACTCACCTATTTTCCTTATTCTGATCTCGAACCCTCCAATAAATTCTCTTCTCTGCCAAAGTGGGATTTCCTGGAAGGTATGTCTGGTTATCATATCCCTCCCCTGCTAAATGTATCTAGTTTCTTATCAACTCTTCATAGACTGCTTCCTGCCTACACTGTCCCTTGGTTTAATCATCCTTAGCCCCCCTTTTCCCTAACCCTCTACACAATACCTACTACTGAACTACTTTCTTTTCCCTACTACTTTTTTTTTCTGGTACTCACTGCCCAGCTTGATGCTCCAGGTCCCATTGTCTGGAACACTTCTCCTCACCTGCACTGGGTCTCTCAGGCGAGAACCCGTGATGCTTTCCAGATTCAGCAGGTCTCCACTTTGCAAATGCCACCTCTGTGAAACTTCTCTTATTACCATACCAGCTCACACTACCAGCAACAAGCCTTTCTTTGGTGTTGTTTATGTTGCTTGTAATATAAATAGCCATAAAAGAAATGGTAGCAAATCGACTTACACTACCGTGGATTCGTGCTTTTTCAAACTGAGCTGGTCTCCTTCACAAAGGTCCACATCTTCTGACTCACACACACACACACACACACACACACAAAACAGATAAGGTATATAACACTGGCTCTGTAGGAGAATTTCAGCACCCCTGGGGGAAAATACGCAATCTCAGTTTTCTCAGACATCTGCCTCCAGTGTAGGTTTCTTTCCAAGGCTGGTCTGGGTGTGTGTTGAGGATTGAGTGACTTGCGTCATATCATAGGTAAAGAGTAGGGATTCTTGGATACTGAAGCCTCTGTTTCCTCTAATCCCAGGGATGATGACCTTTCTTCCTCTGTCTGCAGGTGAGGACAGCTCCTCGGGTAATTTGCAACCTAATAGGTGGTTTGGAAAGGGCCAACCTTTGTACCCTGGTTGACCAGAACTTGCTTGTTTTAAGAGGTTTGCTGGCCTTTCAGTTCTGCAACATCATCTCCCAGGTTCTGAGATCCTGGACATTTACTCTATCCTATGGGAGTCACCACTAAGGGGGTCCCTCAGCAGCCCCAGTGACTCTCAATTGTTTCTAGGCAATATAAGAACATTCAGGTGTGCAAATGAGGGCTTCTCTCTACCTGACCACTCCACTCTGGACTGAGGTCCATGTTATCTTTATGCTTTTCTACACTTACTCTATGATTTTAAGGATATTTTCCCCCTACTCCCTTCTCCACATATACCTTTCCATGTCTTCCTCAATGGAGGAGGAAAAGAAGGGGAGACAAAAAGGCAAGAAACTAGATCTCAACTTGTGCTTTCTTGGTTCCTGTAGGACAAGAAAGTTGCCCTTTTTTGTCATTTCTTCTTTCTTGACTCATCCTTATAGAAAAGACCTGATGGTAGAATAGGATATTTCTCTTGTATTATGGAACACGTTCTATGGTAAGATTGAACAGACTAGCTCTTAGAGACTTCCTATGGATACTTTAACCATTTTGTCTCATTTAATCCTCATGACACTCCTATGATGTGGGTGCCATTATCATTCCTGCTTCACAGAAGAGGAGCTGAGCTCACAGGGACTAAGAAGTACCTTCCTGTTCACCATAGGCCTATGGCAGAACCTGCACCTGTGGAGGGTACTACCACACAAGCCTGCTCAGTATATCTTCTGGTCCTTCCTCGACAACATCTAATATTCTGACTCTCACTCTGCATGCTACGGCCAGATTTTTTTTTTTATCCCTGCAAATTTTATTTTATTTTTTCCCATCTCTGCACCATCTGCTTTTCCCTCTGTTTGGAATTCTTTATCCCCCTCCATGCGGCAAGTATAAAACTCAGTTCACAAACTCAGGTGGCAAGCAATAAAACAATCTTTGTTTCATAATTCAATTTAATTTCTATTTTAACCAACCATCTGTAAGGCTGATAAAAAATTAATCTTCAGGCTCTTTTAGAGCCTTCTCACATACCTGCCTACCATGGTATTAAAATATCATGACACGTCTCTTGGCCATTTGTATGTCAATGGGGTAAAAAAGGAGAAACATCTCTAACAAAAATGAAATTAAAAAAAATATCATGACACAGATGCGGGTCGTGGTGGCCATGAGAATACACCTCTCAGACCATAAGATGTGGGGAGCATCACTGACCCGAGGTACCCACTGCCGGGCTCTGAAAGCCATCAGCATGTTTCCACAGCTTCCCAGGGGTGGCTGGTAGCCACTTACTAAGCATGGCGGGAATATTAAGGCAAGTCTGTTCCTAGAAGATACGGGATTCCTTTGATGGGCAACTTTGGCTCGAGGACTCCTCACAACCTGCTGAACTGTCCTCTGATTGCACAGCAGTCTGAGCTCTCCCACTCTCAGCCTCCCTCCCTCCCTCCTCCATCCGACTCAGACTTGCATTACAGGCTAAAGGTAATCGCATCTTTTAAGGCTCTCTCCTCGTTTCCTTTCATAAGTGTTTGCCTCAGTGAAATCTTAGCACATTTAATCCTGTCTTGGTGTGTGTCTCTAAGGAAACCCATGCTAATACATAGAGGATTTGGTCATCAAGCTGTCTCTTCCCACCAGTTAATACTAAAAGACGTTTCTGTCCATGGACGTGGTGCCATGGCCTTTCAAGTCATTCCATGGTTCCAGTGCAGAAATCTTCTGAGAGGCTCCCCGTCATCCTATGTGCCTAGTTACCCTAGGAAGCCAAAACATTTCTTCAGCCTTGCCAGTGTCAAACTCCCCCCACCCATACATCAAGTGAGGCTGCCCCCTCTGCCCTATGTTCTACTGGGGAAACAGATAATGATAAAATAAAATGTAATGAATGCATGGATAGGTGAATAAGTAACATAATTAGAGCTAGTAATCAGTCTTAGGAAGAAAAAGGTAATAGAGGTATAACAGAAAGAATGGGGTAATCTTGCATCGAGATCAGGAAGGTTTCATTGAGAAGGTGACATTTTGCCTAAATCTTGAAAGAGAATTAATGATTATTTCTTAGTATCTCCTATTTAAGGTATAGCTAAGTTGTATTTTCCAACTCATTATATTAAGAGGAAAAGAATTGTTTATAGCTAAGTCGAATTCTATAACTATCAGTAAAATCCCGGGCAAATAAATAAGCTTCTTAGGGTCACTATTTTCTTTTCCTTTCTGGGGGGTGGGTCTCCATTTTCTTATTGTACTTAAACTACATGTTATTTTAATATCCCTTACCTCTAACAGTCTCCAAGTCAAGATCAGTCTACCACCTAGCTATTGATCTGGAATGTTTATTTTGCCTTCTCTCCATCTAAAACCATTGTATTTGAGCATGCTTCATGGTCAAAGATATTTGGATTTGAGTAGTGACTTGCTTTTATCTAAGATGTGTAACCTAGGGAAATTTTTAGCTTTTCTTTACCATGAAATATAAGTAATCCTCTTTCACATGCAGTGAGCTTTGGGATCATGTATGTACCATGCCCAGCATAAATGAAGTAGATGGGAAATAAAGAGCCCCTCGTTGGATTTTATTTTTTAATTTAGGAAGTCTTGAGGGAATATGCACTATTGTACTTATTTTACAAATTACAGAACTGAAGCTCAACTTGCCCAGCTAGCAAGTAGCAGACCTAAAAAGAATACTAATCAAGGCATAAGACTCCACTTTGTTTTTTTTCTAATATCTATTTTTTTAAAAAGATTTTTAAATTGATTTTTAGAGAGACTGAAAGAGGGGTGGGGGGGCGTGAGAGCAAACATCGATTGCTGCCTCCGGCACACCCCCTACTGGGGATCGAGCCTGAAACTCAGGCATGTGCCCTTGACCTGGAATCAAACCTACAACATTTCTGTGCACTGAACAACACACAACCAACTAAGCCACCGGCCAGGGCTCTAATACCTATTTTTTTTTACATATGGTATTCTATAAAAGCAACATTTGTGAGTTCTCAATATATACATGTATGTATATTTTAAACTGTTTTAAAAATTATTATTTGACTAATTTTATTATATTTTGAGTAAGTCAATCAGTAAGCACATTAATTTACTGATTTAATTTTCTGTACCAATTTAAAAGTAGAAAGTAGTTTAAAAATCACTTATTCAAATACCTTCATTTGATAACTGAGGAAGAAACTATGGTCAAAGTAGTTAACAAAAACTGCATAGTTAATAAATTTAGTGAAGGTAAGTTAAAATGAAGTATTTCTATCAATTTTTCCTTTTGAAACTCATTGTTATTGTGATCTATAAATGGATTTAGTCTTAATCTTGTCTTAGAATTATAAACTTAGTGAAATACTTAACCTTATGTAAGTATATGGATGTAAAACTGGTTGTAGAAATGATGAAAATATTGTATTTAATAGCTGTGTAGCATTAGACAAATTATTTAACCTCTTGGGCTTCACTTTTCTCATCTGAGGAATAAGATTAAAACCTCTTTTACAGGGAATGTGAGGATTAAATGAGATGATGTTTGGTGCCTGAATATGCAATGTTAGTTTTATTTTATTATTAGTTTTATTTGGAATATAATAATTGCTGCAATTGCTGTTGGAGGAGACTTCCTTTCTTCTGACCTTATATTGCCATGGAGGTTTTGAGTACAAAATTCACATCTGATTAGACTTTGTTTTTACACTGTGTTTATCAGTGTTGATGTGTCATAAATATGGGTTGATTAATGAATTCATGAAATAGAACTACTCTTTTATCCAAATGAATAATTTAGAAATTACTTTATTGGAGGAGAAATGCTGTATCAGTTAGCTTCTGCTGCATAACAAAACACCCACAAACCACCAGTTATGGGCATCATGTTCCGTGGCTCATCTGGAAGGGGTTTTCTCTGCTACATGTGCTTTGGCTAAATTTATGCATTTGCAGTCAGCAAGCTAGTCCCTGGGAGCCTCATTCAAATATCTGGCCCTTGATGCTGGCTCTCAGCTGAGCCACATGTCTATACCAGCCTCGCTTTGGCCTGAGTAGCAAGAGAGAGGGCACAACCCAAGTACCATTAAGGCATCTGTTCATATAACATTCGCCAATTTTCCATTAGCCAAAACAAGTGTGGGAGGAGTCAGTGAGAGAGAAGATAACATGAAGGTTTGGATATCAGGAGATACGATTTATTGGGGATATTTATTGTAATAATCTACTAAAATATAACGTTTGTGCCTCCTTTGCTTTATTGCATGTTTGGGTTGATGAAAATTATTATTAAGTGCTTTGATTAATTTTCCTGTTCATAAAGTAAAGCAGGTATACCATTGTACCCAGTTTTAAAAAAATCTTAACGCAATCCCAGTTTAAAAATACTTTCTAATTCTAATTTTTTTTTTTTTGGTAAGAATATGACAGAGCCAAACTTTAGATGCTTTAACTGGTAGTAAATACTAAGAAGGTTTATCTTTCCCTTGATGATAATGATACTAAGGATGATGACAGCACCTAACATTACATAAACTCTTAATGTGTGTTGCAAACTGTGCCAAGTTCTTTTCATACACTCACTTATTTTACCTCTACTACAGTCTATCCTTTTTAATTTTTAAAAAATCAAAGAGGAAAGTAAAGTGCTAAGAGGCTAATGAACTTCCCCAGAGTCATGTACTGGCAAGTGGTGAAGGTAATACTTGACATTTGTTGGTCTGATGTCAGAATACAGACTTACTGTATTATACAGAGTTACAAATGTTATATGTGCGTGTGTGTGTGCATCGCATATATATGTTTTAAATTTTAAATGAATATATGAAATTATAGTATTTTATATTATCTGTACTTATTAATTATAATGCTGTTGTATCATTTGATTCTTCCAGAATCTCAACAGTAATTTCAGTGAATACTAGGAGTCAATGTCACAAAAAAATCAATGACACAATTAGATTAATGGACTAAAAGGCATCTCACCATCACTTCGACTTGCTTTCTGAGAGGTATAACTTAGTTAAAACATGTCCAGCTATGAGTGAATAATAATTTAATGGTAACAGACTTGTTCTCTTATGGAACATCAACAGTAGTGTCATGAAATGGCTTTTGAGGCCTCGAACTTGGCAGCCACTGTGAAGATTCAATTTGGCTTGCTAAGCGTAGATAAAGGCCAAAAGGGAGAAAGGTAGAGTTGTAAGAAGGGACTGGCTATATTTATGGGTGGGCTTTAGAAATGAAACTGTTCCCAAAGCAGAAATGGAACATGGAACTCAACTTCCAAAGCTAACAAGCAGAAGTATTCGAATCTACAAATCACACCAAATTCAGTTTGGCTCTTGTCGTAGGAAAGTGTTTTCTCCTCTGAAGTAAGTGGGTCCTAGTGAGTGTACAATGGTTCAGTGTTCTTGGGGCTCATATTTTTCATGAGGGAATGTGAAGATTTTTATGGTTACTAAATATTTATAAAATAACTACAGGGTTTGCCTTACAACAGTCATTGGTTTGATATTAGCCATAGTTTTCAAATATTTGCTAAAAAAAGAAAATAGGGATTTTTATGGTTTCTAAGTACAAAAACAAAGCTACTATGGGCTATAAACAATTTATAATTTTCCTAGAAATGATTATGTAACTATACTTTTAAAATTTGAAATAAGAACACATTTTGGCATCTGTAAAATTGGCTTATATATCTGTTCATATTAGAATGAGTTATAAAGAATTAACTTGGGGGATATTTTTAAGAACTGCTTTTTAGTGGATACAGATTTGTGAGATAAAACACATAAATGGAAAAGTCCTCAATTATCTCTATGTTTTTTATTAAAGGCAGAAGCTAGCAGTTAATAGATTTTTTTTTTGCTCTCAGGTTCTTTTTTTGGGGGGTTAATTCTCACCTGAAGATATTTTTCCATTGATTTTTAGATGGAGTGGGAGGGAGGGAGGCAAAGAGAGAGAGAGAGAGAGAAACATCGATTGTGGCACATCAATTGGTTGCCTCCCGCACGACCCTGACCTGGGCTGGGAATCAAACCTGCAACCCAGGTATGTGTCCTTGACCAGAATCTAACCCACGACCCTTTGGCCTTTGGGCGACACTCTAACTACTGAGCCAAACCAGCTAGGGCTCAAGTTCTTTTATTTATCTAGGATGCTCACCTTCACTTTTTAGAACATTGAAATTATTCAGAGTAGATTCTATGATTTTATTAAATAGGCAATTAATAATAAAGCATGACAACCATCTTTGCTCACCAAAACTGATATTTCTTTGCTTTGCTCACCTGAGCATCAGAATCTGAAAAAAGACATTTTTAAAATCCAGATTGACTTTGGGTATAATACTTAATCTCACAGAGTCTTAGTTCTCATAATAAAAAAATGGATGTGATAACCTGCCTGAAGATGTGTCAGTGGAGGATTCAGTGAGGTAAACAGATGGCAGCGCCCTGGCAGAGTGGCTGGCACAGAGACGTTACTCAGTAACATTAGTTCTTTCCTGTATTTATGAGTACTGCGTATGTGAGTTCATGTAATACAGTGTGTAACATACTAACATACACTAAATATACTGTCTTTGTGAAGAACACCAAACCTTAACTGAACGTGGTTTTAGTTATGTAATGGGTTTTAAAAAATCACTATAACATGAATGTTAATTTCCTCTCTTAGTTTTTAAATTCACATCCTCACCATTTCTTTGTGTCTCACACAAACATATATCTAGAAGGAGAGGGGAATACTTGTGTTTCCTGTGATTTCAGAATTTCTGTTTGACAGTGTGTGATTACGGGACTGATTTTCAGCGACATAAAAAGAATTAAGGTTTTTCTTTCTTTCTTTCTTTCTTTCTTTCTTTCTTTCTTTCTTTCTTTCTTTCTTTCTTTCTTTCTTTCTTTCATGAATACAAATGGAGCTTGGGATATTTTACTACACTAAAACTCTAAAAAGTGTAGTGTTCTCCATCCAAATGGGAAAACTTAGTATATAAAACTTAACTCTTTCTTTCTTGGGTTTTGTTCTTACTAATACAACAACCTGGAATGCTTGCTCCCTAACACTTCAGTTTATTGCCTGGGAAACTAAGCGCTGCCCATGAGGGCCTGGCTTCCCCATCCCCCAGCCGTTTGCCTGTCACTCTCTTAGCACATCAGAGGCCTTCCTATGTGCTCTTCAATGATTTCTGAATGAGAAAGTCCTTTTCAGTTAGTAAGCTACTGAATGAGAGATGCATGTCTTACATCTGATTCCTACTCTTACAACAGTTTTGCTCATAGTTGTTGCTGAGTAAATATTTGATAAACATGGTCAGTTTCTCAGGCCCTCGTTTTGAACATTCTTGAATTGTACAGATAGATACAAAAGTGGACTAAACTGCTCAAAATAATCGATCTCTTAAAAATACAGGTAATTCTCCCACAAGAATTGACTCTAAGAAAACCAAACAAGGAATTCGAAAAGGTAGGCATAGCATCAGTTTCATGTTTAGTTAATTGTGTGTTTTACATTTGTAGCTCAATCAAGTTTATCTGTGATTTTTAGGAAGGAAAGATGGAAAATGAAAAAAAAATAAGTTTACTGTTATTTCCAGGTATTCAAAAGGAAAACACAACAATTTTCTAAGAAATTCAAATAATTATTTTCTAGAAATGGATACTAGAGTAATCTAAATGTGTTTCAAGTAAACTATACTAATGAAGCCCAAAACAACTTTAAAAACTGCATTCTTTTTGTGCACCTTATATTTTGAAAACTCCTTAAGATAATTGAAAGGGTACATTCAATATTATTATTATATAACATCCTATATTCAGTGATATTTTAATAGCAGATATTACATTGTCTAGCTTTCTTTCTTACTGTATTGTTTATGTTTTAGCCAATGAAACTAAAGAAGTTACTATTTTTTGTTTCTTTAGTTAAGAAAAAAAATCCAGCGTAGAAAATACTTTGTTGATGCAAGTTATGTATTTTTCACATTTGAACTCTGTCCTTTAAATTGGGCTAAATTGCTAATTTCCATTTCGTAGCGAAACCACTGTTATGTGGCTTTTTCCACGGTGAATTACAAGTGAGCTCGGCTTTAATGTTTGGCAGATATGTGCTTGGTTTGTGTATCAGATCTGTTCTTGGTTGGGTTCCTGGTTGCTCCAGTGCAGCAAAGATTGGACTGTCAAATATTTATATTGGCTTTTCACCTTTGCTGTTGTAACAATATTAAATCAAGGATCTATTAAAACCAGATTCTCATATGCCTGACTATTTGAACTGCTCTGCTCGAGACGGATTCTGGTTTTGCCTTTTTTTTCAGTTTAATTTCTAATTCTGTTGATCAATTTTCTAAAATTTGTAGTTATTTTGCAGAATTTTATATAATATCCATTATATGTTTTATGTCAAGTATTTATTATATTATTAGTGAATAATTGGATGGTTTATAGTGATATTATATGACCTTATTAATAGGTTGGTAACTGTTTTAGAATCAGAAAATATTTGAAAACTTTGTCTGTCTATTCATCCATTGATGGACCTTTGCTCTGTCTCCACTTTTTGATGATTATGAGTAGTGCTGCTATGAACATGTATGTATATGTAATAGATTAGTATCTGTCTTTAATTCTTGTGGCTATATATTCAGGAGTGAAATTGCAGATCCAGAAGGGTTGAATAGATTTTTCCTTTCCAGTATTAAATACTTTTTGGAAATTTTAATTAGAATAGATCTAAGAAATTCCAGATACAATGTCATTAGTATTTAAAACATGCAAAGATTGATAAAAATAAAACAAATAGCTTTATTGTCAGATTCCCCTGATATGACTGACTACTGGTAACAAATATTCAAGGAAATTACATTTTTTAAATGAAAAAAAATTTAACCTTTCATTTCAAAAAGTGTCTCTCTCAAAAATGACATGTAAACATGTGTAGCAGGTAGATTTTTAAAGCAATGATAATGTGTTCATTAGTAATGTAGTTTTTGGGTACTAGGGAAAATTTGTTCACCTCCATCCCTTCACCATCTGCTACCATTGTCCATGAATATTTACACTTATTCATTCATTCTTCCATTCTCTCGGTAGCATTTAAGAGCAGGTTGATTTACGTAGTATCTGGCTCTGTTTTCTGGCATATAAAGCCCCTGCCTTCAGGAATTGTATGATATATAACCTTTGTGTCAGGCTTCTTTCACTTAGCATAGCATTTTTAAGGCTTATGAACATTGTAGGATTATGAACAGTGCTTCGTTCCTTTTTATGACTGCATATAGCATTGTTTGTATATACTATACTTTGTCTATTTATCCATTGATGGACCTTTGCTCTGTCTCCACTTTTTGATGATTATGAGTAGTGCTGCTATGAACATGTATGTATATGTAATAGTTTAGTATCTGTCTTTAGTTCTTGTGGCTATATATTCAGGAGTGAAATTGCTGGATCATATTTGTTATTCAGAAACATATCCCATTATAATTATTTTCTACTGTGTATATGTTTAAATAGAAGTTTACTTCTTGCTTTGTTTTGGCCCTTAGGCTTTTTATCTTCTTACCATCACAAATTAATCATCTATTTAAATGATTCTTGACTTTGGAGATGCTGATTAATTCAATGGCTAGACCTGATTCCATCATTATATTTTTATTTACATGCAACCTTAACAGTTCTTCATTAGATATTCTGCAAATTGGTAAACGTAAGCACAGAAAATTTTATTCCATTGTTCTTAGTTCCTTCATTCAGTGAGATGCGTCTTTTCCATTGAGTTCCTTTACTACCATAGCCTGAAAAAACAATCCCATATCCTTTTGCTAAACTCCATCCATGGCATTCGACTTATTTAATTGGAACAAATTTCAACTTTTAGTTCTATTCCTTCAACTTGTCTTATACTCTCCTTTTTTTAAAAATTAATTAATTATTTATTTATTTTTATCCTCACCCGAGGACATTTTTCCATTTTTTGTACAGATAGAGTGGGAGGGAGAGAGAGGAAGCGAGAGAGAGAGAGAAACATCGACGTGAAAGGGACACATCGAGTGGCTGCCACCCGCACGACCGAGGTACATGCCCTTAGCGGGAACCGAACCCGGGTCTCTCTGGACCGCAGGCCGACGCTCTAACTGCTGAGCCAAACCGGCCAGGGCTAAATTAATTAATTTTTGTTACAGATGTTTCTCCTTTCCCCCCATTGACATTCTCCCCCCCAATCCCGCCCCTCCCCCAGCATTGTTGTCTATGCCCATTGGTTATGCATATATTCATATAAGTTCTTTACTGATACCTTCCTTTGACTAGATATATGTATATCCAATTCTGGTGGAAACCCAACCAATTAATGAAACATTAAGATAAATAACTTAAATAATTTCTTATTTCTTCCCACCCCAACTTTCTTGATCATTTTAAAGATCAGAGATTTAGTACTGATGAAGTATTGATGACTTTATTTCTAGTGTAATAAAAATTATGTTTGATCATTGAGCAAAACTCAGAGATTGATGCAGACATTCTTACTAAACTTTTATGGGTAATGGTATTCTCTCAGCCATCAGTAACTAGGCAAAGTTTACATACACACAAAGAGCCCCTATGCAGTAGACACTTTTAGCTTTTACTTGCCTGACATTCATTCCTCATTCTTTTGCTGATAGCTTGCTAATTTCACTTTGAGTAACCAGCCATCACAATTAGGTACTGTCTTCATGGAATGGTAGATAGATATATCAATGTACTCTACTTTTCTTGGCTGAGGCATAGGGAAATGATCCAAATTTGTATGAATCAAATTTCTTTCCCAGGAATGTGATCCTTGAATAGAGTAACAAACAAATCTGGAATTAATCTAAAAAGGCCCCCATGAAAGTGCCCATTAGCTCCTGACACTCAGATCCCTAGACCTGATTGATATAGCTTTCCTTCAGTTAGTTAGCATCTCTGTGTCTTTATTGGATGGTTATATTCACCCGTGGATGACTACCCCAAATTCTAAAGCTGTCCTATGGAAAATAGCCTAGAATAAAAGAGAACCCATCAAAATAAAAGCACTTAGGGAAAATAGAATAAGTGGGTACCTAAGAGATGGCTCATAAAGAAATAGGAATGATAGAACTGTCAGCAACCACATGGCTGGTACTGGATTGGCTCATATGACTAATAGGATGCACTCAAATAACTAGAATCTGGCACTAATCCAAAATATTTTAGTGAAGAGTGTAAACTATAAAACTTCCGATGTCCTCATTTCTTTCAGCATTTTTTTCTGCACCCAAGGTCAATACACCTACGTTGTTCTCAAAGATAAGTCTTTTTCTTGCTCTTCTCTTTATTACACACGACAAAACAGTAGTTCTCCGATCAGCAGCATCAGCGGCATTTAGAAACTTGTTAGAAAAGCAAATCATCGGACCTCACCCCAGATCTGTTTCAGAGACTCTGCGGGTAGGCTGGCCACCTGTGTTTCAGCAAGCCCTCTAGGTGATTCAGAAGTCCACAGACATTAAAGAACCCGATTTAATATCACGTCAGAGGTTGATGGACACTCACAAATCCAATCTCCCAGAGGAAGTAATGTGCCTAAGAAGACTTATGGCCCTTCATATGTTGAGGGAAAACTCTGATTTGGGGAGAACATCCCAACATCTCCTAACAGTTTCTACTTTATGACAAATTTCTCAAGGATCCTTTGGGAGGATGTGGTGTCCAAATCAGACACTCTGCTTTCTCTTCCATGGTCTGGCTTTGAACTCTACATCCACCAAACTCTACACCATGCAAATTAAAAGAGAAATAAATAAAGGATACCAAAGCAATGGAGATCCTTATTTGAAATATTATACCAAGAAAACAACAACAGGGAGAAGAGGTTGAATTCAAAGGGAATGACTGGGGAAGAGCCAATAAAAACAACTATGTGTGGTAAGCAGAGGCAGCTACAGAAGGAGGGAAAACCTGGATCCCATGGAAAGGAGTTTCTGGAGAAGCAGTTTGTAAGCTGAGAAAGAGTGCACAGTGGTGCAGGCCTACTTTCCTCCTTAATTAGACTGGAATTGCCCATTAGTGGAACTCACCTGTGATTAAAAACCAATAACAGCAAAGCAGCAAAATAATGGATGTGTAAGCTTTAAAATAAGACTGTTTCTAAGCTTGTTCATGGGTTTAAATGAGTAATTATAATTCTGTTGTTGTTGCTCCTGCTGCTGTTAAGCAGTGAGGTTAAAACCTTCAAGATCCTCTTGAGTGTGAATCCATAATTTGGGGGAGATGAAGAGAGATGTTTAATCACAGCAGGATGTACTGACTTTGCTATCATTTAAGTTGGCACTGCTAATTGAGGGGTCCTTGAAAGTTGTCAGGGGAAGGGACCCGTTGTGAACATCAGAGTATTGCAGAGTAAGCTGACAAGGTTGTGTGAGCCCTGATGATGGAGGGGTTACAAGTTTCTTGACTTTTAGTTCTGGCTCTATTCACTCCCTGTCAGATGTTCTTCATTATTTCAAAGTTATATTTTAGGCTGAATAAGTAAATAATGCAAAAAAGAGAATAATTTGCAGAGAGAACTTTAGTCACAACTTACTATTTAGCTCAGTGCAGTCTTTATGGGATTATAGTTACTTCCGTTATTTATATTGAAGCATGTGCAGATCTGCCTTGGTCGGGAGGATTCTCTAGTGGGCAGTGATGCAATTACTTGAAAAATCCAAGTGGTGAAACTTGAATGTCTTGTCCTGTGAAGACACTGCTGTTATTATGCTACAATTTTCTCATTACTAGAATGACATAGTTTATACACACACACACACACACAAACACAATTTTTTAGGAGAACATAATAAAATATTGACCTTTTCTTTTAAATATTTGGGTAGCCGAAGGTTTGCTGCTATGATAGATAGTTTAACTATATGGCATTAAAATAGTCTGATGTATCCCCTGATGAATGACTTTCTAAATTATCATGTATATCATCTCCAATAAGTTGTAGTTTGTAAAATTACATTGTATTCTGATATAATTATCACTTTATATTAGAGCATCTTAATTCTTATATAAAGTGTGGTCATGGCTTCCAGGGATGTCATAATTCATCAAATGTTTTATTCCTCACATCTCATCTCCACATCCTTTCTGAACTATATACTCTAATTTTTATGTTTATATTGCCAAGTATGGTCTATTAAAACTAGAACTTGGGCGTGGTACCTAGAAAATGTTAGATGTTCCAATAAAATAATAATCTGATATCTAAGGAAAACTGGATAATTTTTATTAATATTTGAATATATTTTGGAATCTCTTAATATATGAGTTTGCACCAGGGAGGTAAGAAATTGAAATGCATTATGTTGTGTGTCAAGCTGGTCTCATATATCAAATGATTTTAGAGGACAGGGAGCAAGAACAAAAGTATTGGGAAATATGAGATAGAATTTCAAAGGCAGGAAGAAGCTTGATGGGAGAATAATTAAGAATGAATTAGTGGAGATTTATGGATAATGCAAGGCATGTTAAGGGGGGAGTGAACATGGTATTCATTGGATGGGGTTAAGAATTAAGATCGTTAAAAATACTAAAAGCAGAAAGTCTGGAAACAGACTGTTATTTTATGATGTATTGTACTGTAATATGAATATGCTGCCTAATGTATTCATCTATATTTTCTGACTTGTTGACCACTCTGTAATGTGATCAACATGTAAATAAGCATTTTAGCTTAGCAAGAGAAATTGCATTTTTTGGAGTGAGAAGTAATTTGACAGCCTCCTTGCAAAGTAGATACAATTGAAAACTGCTCACTTTCTGGATGAAATTTGTCGGTACTGGGTCAGTATTATCAGATAAGCTCAGAGATGATGATATTGATTTCCCTTTACTCTCTTTCCTGTGAGTTTATCATTCAGGATTGTTAAGAAGTTATTTATCCAATGCAAGCACAAATGACTAGAAAAATGGGAGGTGAAGACACCAGGTAGCCTCTGACAAGCACTGTTACCAACAACACTCTTGGATGGTGCTACACTGGGACCCTGCTCCTAGTAGGCTTTCAGCATCACTTACAGACATCGTATCTCATCCCATTTAACCTTATGTTTACTCCATTTTAGTATATGCCGTCCACAAACCCCTTCCCTAAACCAGAACTGGCGAAAAAATAAATTTTATATCAATAGGCAAATGTGGGTTCAGGACTTTGTGTTTCAGCTTAATTCTAAACATCTTTATGATCTCTAAACTATGGAGAGAATCTTCACAGTTTGCCATTGAACATTTAAAGCTTAAAAAAAATCAGTGAGAGTAGTAGATTGCCCTATACATATTAACATTTCTGGTTTATTGCTGATTGACAAATTGAGTTGGGTGGAGGAGGGCCCGAGCAGCTGGTATTTTACCTGCTTCTATCAAACTGTGGTTACTTATTTTCTTTTTTTCATTCTCCTTTTCAATCTATTATACTCTTTCTATCTTCTGGGTGGCTAGGTATTGACCCTTATAACTTTGGTGATCAATTTATGGAAGGATCCTCCCAGGGGCTCAAATGCTGAGAAATGAAATAGCACCAATAAAATGTAAATGGGTGAGAAAGAGAAAAAGCAAATTTTCAAGCTTATTTAAATGGGGCTCACTGTTTTAAGATTGCCTGGCATTGTAATACCTTCTCTAAGATTCACTAGTTATTTTACACTCCTATTAGATATTTTGTGAAGAAATAGTAAGCCCTGTGTTGTGTGTGTGCGCGCCAGAAATGCTTTGTTTAAATCAGATACCCTGGAGAAAAACTCGAGAGGAAAAACTGCTGAGTCTACTTAATTTAAAAATATATTTTTTTTGTCTCTCTCCTTTTTTCTTTCAATTTTCCTAGATGGCATTGCTTGTTGATTAAAAAGCTTCACAAAGTTGTTCTAGTGAGTCAGTCAAGACCACACTCCACTTTTTATTGCAGGGCAAATGGTAACCTCTCACGAAGTTTCTCTAACAAAGACTTTATCTTTCTCAGCTCTTAGCATTACTAGATGTGCAATTAAATGGTCACTACACCTTTATTATAGTTTTCATGGCCTGCTTTTTTTCCATTATTTTTCTTGTTTATGTACACCCCAGGAGTTATGGTCTCCATATGCTTGTTATGTAAGATAACTCTTAAAACCCAGCAGAGAGACGCTAGCTGGTGGGGAGAACAATCACCTCTTGTCTCCCACTTACCTTAGTTTTACACTCAAAGGTGAATTCAGCTTAGCAAATGTGTTTCTAAGCATCTTTCATCTATCAGGCAATATTTTTGTATAGTTCTTCAATAGCATGAAGGAAGATATCTACATATGTTGAGCCTGATCTTATCATTTAAGAGCTTTGAGCTATTGATATAGTACTTTTTAGATAAGATACCATAAGCAAAATATTTAGAAACAGAAGTGTAGTGAAATAAATATATGTTGAAACTAGGATTTTGTGTGGGGTGGCGGGGGTGGAAAGGAGGGATTCTTCCTGATGAATATAAACAAAAACAATTTCAAAGAAAATGGGAGTTTAATAATTTAAATAACTTTTAGTAAGCCATACAATTACATTGAATTTATGTCTTCTAATGTTATTCTTAGAGAAACCCCCAATATCTTGTTTCATGAGAGTCTGGGATATGTACAGTAGAAAATACAAATACGCCATTATTGCTGAAAGAATTACAGACATAAAACTGAGAATGCACATGCTTCCGGGCATGGCTCTTAAAACTGTCCTATGACGATGATATATTTCTAATGAGCAATTTTAATGTTTAATAGAAAACAGGGAAATTGACTTTGTGGGAGAAAAATCTGTCTCATCTAATTAGAATTGTGAAACATTCCATTTATGTTTGTTCATAGTGTTTTGTTTTGTTTGTCCCTTTTTTTAATCAGAAAATGTAGAAAGTTGGCAAGTAGGGAGTGTTGCCCCCAGGACTAAGAGCGTGTGAATGCTAACACCCTTTGTTTTCAGTGACTTCATGTAAAAGTTAACAGTTCTGTTAGGAAAGTCTGGAGTAAATCAGTACCTTTGCAAGAATCCATGTTCATATCTAATGGTCTCCATCAGCAAGTATTTAGAGTAGAGGAGATAAACAACCAATTACTTTTCATCTTGAACATTGACTCTTTTAACATATCTGGATTTGAGAGAAAAAAACTTCTGTTCTATCAATTCCAGAAATACATGAGAGATTTCATTTGACTTATGATAAAGAATATGAAAATAAATGTATTAATAAACCAAGTTTAATTAATGAAAAGTCAGATTATTTTAAAAGGTAGCCCATTACTCATTTCCCTGATTCTGATGTTCGTTCACATGTAATATACATCATACCAGATGTTGATAGAGTTCAGCCCATTCCATTGTCAGCAAATCTTTTGGTACTTTATTCCATTTTATTTTAGCTGTGCAAATTTCTTCCATATTCTTAAAATCCATTGCAGGCATTTCCAGTGACTAAAGAGATACCCATCAGTGATAGTTGAATGGATTGATTTCAAAGCTTCTTGTTGCCATCACAGAACTTGGCAGAGAGAGGACACATGGCAGCAATACATGTTTCTGGGAAACTTTTATGAGACCAGTGGGAACCATAAATATTTTGGTGGTTCCCCTTCACCTCGTCCTCTTTTACCTTCATGGCTGAACTGAATGCTGACATAATGACGGTATAAATATGCTGTTCCTCCTGATAGTCCGAGAGCTCACTAATAATATGAATGTTCAGCTGAGGTCATTATGGGTCAAATTTCCTCTTTTATTGGATGAAAATGTAGTTTATCACCGTATACTTGATAGCAGGTTATCAGCAGATTTTTCTTGATTCTCATTTCCTTTGAATCTGTGGAATCTCTTTAATTCATTAACAATACAGCTGTTGAATACTTAATTTTAGATAGTTAGCCATTCTTTTTTCTATTCTCATCCTCGCCTGCTTCCAAATGATTATAAATATGGTAGATGAGAAACAGAAAGCTTTTGTAAAAGTATTTAACAAGAGAATATGGGTACAGGGAAAGAAATGAAGAAAGCAAAACATCTTAGCCTTAGCCTGAAAATTCAGCTCTTCAAAATTAGAAGCTCCTTCTATATATCTATTGTTGATGATGATAAAACATTTCCTGAATTAAAAGTCACCTTTACGGAAATTTATGTATTTTTCCAACATTATGCTTTCCCTCTTTAGCTATTTTTATTGTCAGAGCATTAAAAACAGAAAATAGGAAGATATATTAGGTCAACATATGTGTAGTTCACAAAACCAACAAGTATGCGAGAAAGAGCAAGGCAGCAGTTTCTGCTGTGGTCACACATCATTTCCTTACTGTGAAATTTCAAGAAGAGAAAGGCTGGGGACTCGGATACAATGGAAGTAAAGGAAGCATGTATCTGGACATCAGCGTTTTAGTAAGAAAATGGATGGCAAGGTCAGAATGTATATAATAATGTCAGTAAAGGGAAATATATGAAGAAAACTTGCTCGTGAAAAGCAGGCAAAAAGGAAAGAAAACTTTGAAATGTTCACTCAAATTTTTTATTTTTTTCTTTATTGATTTTAGAGAGAGAGGAAGAGAGAGGGAGAGAGATAGAAATAGCAATGAGGGAGAACATTGACTGGCCGCCTCCTGCACGCCCCCCACGGGGATTCAGCCCACAACCTGGGCATGTGCCCTGACCAGGAATCGAATCAGCAACCTCTTGGTGCATGGGTCAATGCTCAACCACGAAGCCACACCAGCTGGGTTCACACAGACTTTTTAAAGAGTGCATTTGAAGCTTGCAATTTTTATAGTATGTTTTCTATATACTTCTGAATCTAATGGGTGATATGTCTCTGAGAGAGAAACATGGTTTTCCAGTTATTGGTCTCGTTTTATTTCTAGGGGCTTGAGAATAGGCCACTGTATACAGCTGGGAGCAGTGTGCACTTCCCACTCTAGAAGTGAAAGGCACTACACCTCCTAGTGGTGGCCTTGGATGCCCATTTTTGTTCAATAGAATATATAGATGTTCATAATAAATATGCAATTTTATATTGCTGACCAGGCAGCTGAATAAACTATTCAGAATAGGAGAGTTTCCATTAGATCCCATGCTTTCATTCTCAGGCTTCCTAACTCCCATTGTTATTTTCATGTCTTCAGGAAAGTTGAATAGGCCATCTTGCTGAATCTCCCAATATTACTCCCCAGTGCCCCCTGCCCCGCCCCCCACATACAATTTTGAAATATCCCCAGAGTTCCTAGTAAAATACTGCATGATCTGACCAAAACCACCTTTGTGAAGCTACTGGGTTGGGTAGCTTTTGTGAGTGGTCTCCTAGAATAGATATGAAAGTTAATTGTATCTGAAAATTGGAACCTTTGTTGGAATATGGTAAGTATCTCCTGATCATAGGCAGCAGTTAATTTCGCTCACTTTTTGGGTTGAAATCTCAGGTGATTATATTGCTACCCTGTGTTAAAATACAAAAATAAATAGAGTTTATAAGAAGAACTTTAGAAAGTATTTCTTTTTGATTCTTGAAAGAAACTTGATGCTTCCACAATATATGTGAAAGAAAGCATCAGATAGTTAATAATTTTACTCTGAAAGAGTAAGATCAATGGTTACATTACATGTCCCATGGTGCTCAGCAAGTGAGAATGTGTACTATTCCACCTGGCATTCCTACAAATCCCTCACAACTACAAGATACCACCTTTACAAACAATATTTTTATTGATACTTTTTCAATACGTATGTTTTGGTGTGTCATCCTATTTATTTTAACCAGTTCTTATTTATATATATATTAATACTATTCAGAAATAGCAAAAGTGGCTAAGGAAACAGTAAGTAGTAAAAACAATACTTTTATAACACAGTGTTTAAGTATATTGTTATGCCTAAAATTATTTGGCTGAATTTCCCAGGAAAAAATTGTAGTGACTTGGTTTAAGGTTCCTTTCTTTACCTTTAAACGGTGCACATGTGTGCCAACAGGAATAGTTCTTGTAAGTATGACTATTTTTAAAGTTATTAATGACCTTTTTGAATATTTATTTAAACTTATAAGGTCCACTGTCTTGTTGGAACATTGAGATTTATCTGGCAAGACTATTGGGATGATTCTGTTTTAATAAAATAGCTGTCCTTTCTCCAAATGTGTATAGTTTTGAGTCTAGGGGCTGATATTCTGAAAGGGAGTATTGACATGCAATGCCTTTCCAAAACTCTCTACATTTGCTTTTCATTATACTTTATGGTTAAGGGGCCTTCTGAATTTGATGGATTGTATTTGCTTAATTAACTACATCAGTAGCATATTGGAAGGAAGCCTTTAAGATGGTAAATATATGCCATACAGCAAATAAAACTAGTTTCCACCACTCCAGAGTTGTTGCTCATTTTAGTGGGCATTGTGTGCACTTCCAAAAGCCCATCAGCTGTTTTATTATTGAGTCCTTTTTACTCATCAGTTGACTTTATGTTTTAGCCAGCTGGTTTACCTTATTTTCCCTTGCTCAATACCACAATAAAGACTTCTCTTGGCTTATTGCCCCCTCAAATATACTGCATGGCTAATACTTCTCTATGTATCAATTTTTTCCTAGATATCTGGAAAAAACAACGATGCCAATGGGGATTCTGGCAAGAGAAATTCTAAAACAGACCTCAGTGTTTTAAATGTTTGGAGCCAACTTGAGGAATTTTAGCTCCATGCTCACTATATCTTATGTTATTTTTTATTATTTAAATGTTCCTCATTCTATCTGGAAGACAATCTAACCCAAGCAACCAAACATTTTGCAAGCTGTCAGTATAAATTATTTCTTCTCTAAGGTTCAAGGGGATTTCTCAGCTAGGTGACTAGGAGACTAACATACCAATGGAAATTCTTGAGGTCTAATGTGAAAAATTGATAATACTCAGTGTGTTTTCAGGATGGATTAAAAAGAAAAATAATTAAGAGTATCACTCTTTACTTATGTTTCTAACCATTATAGGTTAACATGGATCTGATTTACTCTGTTATCTTAACAATTAGAAACTGTAAAAAAAGTATTTAAACAATCAAAAGCAGCCCAGGTCTGCAATCCCTGGGAGAAGGACAATCAACGGGGAGCCCTGTTATTGTACCAGCTGACTTCCTAGAGGCAATATCCAGATTACAGATTAGGGATGGAGAATCCAACTAGACTCAAGCAGTTTTGCTGAGTTTAAGAGACTGAAATCAAAGTTAAGGAAAGCTCAAGCCCTAAAATTAAAAGACTTGAAGAATAAACAGAGCCTCAGTAACATGTGGTTACAAAGCAAATGGTCCAACTCACACAATTGTAGCCCCAGAAGAAAGGGGGCAGGCAGACGCATGTTTTGAGAAATAATTGTCAGAAATTCCTCAAATTAAAGAAATAAAAAAGCCAATGATCACAAAACAGAAGAAATATAACAAAAATCAAGTTGCTAAAAATGACTAATACAGAGAAAATCTTAACAGAAGATGAATAAGGTAGCCATAATGCATAAAGGAGCAAAGATCAGAATTATAACAGAATTATCCTAAGAAACCTTGCTTGCAGCCCTGGCCAGGTGGCTCATTTCGCCAGGTGGCTTAGAATCAAACCCACAACCCATACACCAAAGGGTTGTGGGTTTGATTTTAAGTCTTGGCACAAATCTAGGTTGTGGGTTCGATCCCTGGTTGGAGTGTGTTCCGGGGGGTCAACCAATCAATATTTCTCTCTCATCTCTCTCTCTCTCTCTCTTTTCCTCTCTCCCCCTTCCTCTCTATCTAAAATCAATTAAAAAATATCCTCAGGTGAAGATTAAAAAAAATAAATAAATAACCATGCTAGCAAAAAACAATAGAGTGGCATCTTTAACGTACTGAATAAGGAAAGTTGATAACTTAGAATTCTATCCTTAGAAAGAATTTCTTTCAAAAAGAGATGAAGTAAGTTCTTTCAAACAAACAAAAGCTGGGCCAGTTAATCACCAGCAAATCAGCAATAAAATAAATTAGTTATAGGAGGTTGCTCAGGGAGAAGACAAATGACATCAGATTAAAATTTGCATCAACACAGAGGGAAGAAGACCACTAGAAATATAAAGTATGTGGATAAACATAAAATGCATTTTGAAACATTTTCTTTAAAGGGTAATTGAGAGTTTAGAACAAAATAATAATGTGCTATTTTAATGTATATTGAAGAAAATGTATAAAATAATAACACAAAAATGTGATGGAGATATGAAAATAAAAGATTGTGAGGCTTGTACATTGTATATAAAGTAGGTTCATATTATTTGAAGGTATACTGTGATAAGTTAGTGGTTTATGTGGTAAATCCTAAAAATATTAAGACAGCATTATATGTAATTAAAACAATATTAGATATAAGATGGAACTATAAAAAAATTTAATTGCTCCAAAGAATGCAGGAAAGGGGAAAAAGAATAAATAGCAAATAGTAAACTAAGGGTAGTATGGTCATTTTAAACCAATCATATCAATAATTACATTAGTTTGAAATTAAACTAATTTCAAAGAGAGTGTCAAAGAGAATAAGCGTGTGGGATGAAACGTATCACCTACAGGAAATGACTTTTACTATAAAGACACAGGTTAAAAGTGAAAGATGGAAAAGTTATACCAATTACTAATCTATCAAAATATCACACAAAGTAGACTTTAGAATAGAAATGTTTAAAAATATAACAAAAGGTTATTTTTATTATGTGTGCTAAAAGAGTCAATTTATGTCCCTGGCTTAGTAGTTAGAGCATCGGCCCATGGACGAAAGAGTCACGGCTTCGATGCCAGTCAAGGGCACATACCTCAGCTGCATTTCAGTTCCCGGCCCTGGTCAGGGTTGTGTGGGAGGCAACCAGTCGATGCGTCTCTCTCACATCGATGTTTCTCTTTCTCTCTCTCTCTCTCACTCCCCCCTCACCCTTTATCTGAAGATAAAAATATCCTCAGATGAGGATTAAAAAAAAATAAAAAGTCAATTCATAAGATGAAATAATAATCCTAAATGTGTAGGAAGCCAGTGATAAAGCTGTAAAACATATAAAGCAAAAACTGACCATATCATAAACCAAAGAACTTATGTACATGACCAATGGACATGGACAACAGTGTGGGAAAAGGCAGGAGGGGGGCGAGAGTGGGGAGGAGGGGGTCAGTGGGGGAAAAATGAGGAACATCTGTAATACATTCAACAATAAAGATTAAAAAAAAAAGACAATGTTAAGATAACAGAAGGGTGGCAAGAATGGTGAGGGGTCTGCGATTTGACCCTGTTTACAAGTTAACAAGTTAACTTGGATTATTTTCTTGGGTTCTGGCTGAAGACATTAGACTCCTCTACTAGAGACAAGGAGCAGTTCCTTATTCACAGCACTGTGACAGCTCTCGGCATACAGTAAATCCTCCATAATAAATTCACTTGTTTTTGTTGCTCTTGGTGACGGCTGTTATTTCATAGAATTAGTCAGCAGTGACAACTATTTTCAATGATCTTGTCTAACAGCAAAAAGCATTTCAAAGTGAAAGGACATCTTATTGAACATGAACACTCTTTTCAATATGATTATATCAGGAATCACAGTGTGTTTTGCTCCAGCATATATTTCTGAAATACCAATGAGCTCATTTGTCGTTGGCAAATAGAATTATGTTAGTATAATGTAGAAGTTGTGTAGCTGTAATATGTGCTTTTTTCTGGCCAAGGTTGGCAGAATAGTCAGAGGAAAATTGTTGCCGTGGTTGGGAAAAGAAGCCTTCAGCTTTGATACTATGTAATCAACAGGTACCCCTTAGACTGAGTTTTCAGAAAAATTTTAAAATGAGTACCCATATCTGAGGATTCCTTGCCAAAGGGGCATACTCCTTGTCTCACGAGGCTCTTACATAGTTGCAGATTGTGCTGTCCTCTGTGAAATCTATTGGCAAGCCTTTTGGCTCAGAGTTGGCCTTCTGACTGGATTTCCCCCCAAAATTCTAATTAAAATATTGCCAGCATTTCTATTCATTTTTTTTTTAGATAGAGTGGAAGGGAGGGAGGGAGGGAGAAAGAGAGAGAGAGAGAGAAACATTGATGTGAGAGAGGCATTGATTAGTTGCTTCCCGCCTGAGCCCCTACCACGGCCCAGGATCGAACCTGTAACCCAAGTACATGTCCTTGACCAGGAATCAAAGGTGAGAACCTTCAGTAGAAGGGCTGATGCTCTAACCACTGAACAACACCAGCCAGGGATCTGTTCAATTTTTTAAAAACTCTGAGCTGAGCTGCTTGCTTGGGTGGTCCAAATTATTTTCTGAGGTACCAAGATTATTTTTGCTGTTGATCTGCTCACAAAGTTGCATATGTTTTGAATGGTCTTCCCAGAACCAATTTTCCCCCAAAGCCCTATTAGTTTATGTATGCCATTTTGTTTGCAATGTGAGGCCTACAGAATGCATATATCTTCCCGTGTAGTCTAACTCCATTCTAGGAATTTGAACATCTCTGGATCTGTAATATCGTATAGTCTTTGGAATGGATAGTGTGTTAAATGGCTTGTAAATTATAAAGTAACTTATTTTCTCGGGGTTATCATGTCATTTCTTTACCACCAGTGAGATATCACCCCTTTACTAACAAGTACATAATTTTGGAGCTGAAAATAGTAGGCACAAAAATCATTTCTTTAACTGTAGAGACATATTTTCTATAGGAATGTATGAGTCTCATAATTGCTACCATTTATTGAACACATACTAAATGTTCACCCATTTTTTTAGGAACTTCACTTGCAGTATTACTAATTCTTAAAATATTTGATAAACATAACATAGATTTTTCTAAAGAAAATAAAGGGAAAAAAAGGGGTAAATCTGTGTCTTACAGAATTTTTAAACAAAAATATGAGGAATATGAAATCAAATCAATTCCTGATATTAGTTAGAAATTGTTAATGAAATCTCAACACTGTCACATAACTATATTTACTGAACAATAGGGCAATTTCTCTGTGTACCCATTATCAAGTGTACCTACTTTGAAGACAATTATGCATATGTGTCAAAAGTTTTTTTCAAAACTTACCCCTTGCTTTTATTGCCAATTCTGACATACTTTTATTAGAGACGAAATACAATCTTATTATAATAAAATACTTTTATGGCCCTGGCCAGTTTGGCTCAGTGGTAGAGTGTCAGTCAACCCATGGACCAATGAGTCACAGGTTCGAAAGGGCATGTACCTCGGTTGCAGTTTGTCCTGGCCCTTGTCAGGGCCATGCGGGAGGCAACCAGTGGATATGTCCCTCTCATGTCGATGTTTCTCTCTCTCTCCCTTTCTCCCTCTATCTCCCTCCCACTCTATCTGCAGATAAATGGAAAAATATCCTTGGATGAGGATTAAAAAATATAAAATAAAATACTTTTATGGACAGGAGCTGCATTGTACATATTCATTGAGTATACATTTGGATACTTTTTAGAAACTTAGGATTTTAAGTTGTATTGAATAAACTTGAGTAATTATGTGGTTATAAATTATTTCTAAGATGGTTTTTAAAATGACTCTTTCGATTATACAGGCTCTTCCACTTTCTAACTGCATGCTTTTGGTCAAATGAGTCAAATGAGTTGGAGTTACCCTTTCTATAAGGTGGAGAAAATAAATGTGCCTGTTCTTGAGTCATCCATTGATTAAATAGGATAATGCAAAAAGTGCTTAGCCAGTAACTGCTATGTATTACATTCTATATATATGTATTAGCTACCAATATTGTTATCATTACTAAATTTAGACACAGTGATATCTCTGTATCTAGTGACCTGTTCTCTCTATTTACTATATTTTCATAACCTGAGCAGGCGTGGTCTGCTGAATGATTTAGCAGCTTCAGCTAGTTGCACTATTGCACGAGTTTAACCTGATTTCATGGGATAAAACAGAATGAACACCGTGGTTCATGGCTGTCAGATGTGAAAAATAGCTGGAAATCAGACAAACAGCTTCATTACTGAGATTGTTTCCGGGCTAAAAGTTCTTCCAACAGCTGTTTGTTTTGGCCATTAATCGTGTCCAATTTTCTTTTCTTTTTCTTTTTTTTAAGCTGGGGGAAATACGATTTTCTTAAAAAAAAAAGAATGTAGGCTGGTTATTTCTGAAGTCAGGAAGAACGCCTGTCCTTCCACTGTTGTGGTCTTTTGGCTGTTTTGACAATTGGACTGAAGGACTTTTCCTTTTGTTTTTCTCCTCTTTTTCAGTCTCAGTGCTCAGACTCAGACTGCTGTAGTGAGAAGAAAAAGTAAAGCTAGGGGTTCTTTATCCTAAAGAAGGATCTTTCTAGCAGTTACCTTTAAGAAAAGTTTACTCCCCAAAGGAGTATTTAATATTACATAGACAGTGAGTCACGAGAGAGAGAGAGAGAGAGAGAGAGAGAGAGAGAGAGAGAGAGAGAGGAGAGAGAGAGAATGAGAATGAATTTGAGCCAGCAAGAAAGAAAGATACTTAACTGAAGATGAAGGGAAGTTGTGTTGCCTCTTCCTGAAAGTTATATTATTAGTACTTTTTTTTTTTTAATCATGATGACTGCTAGTTTTGTTTAAAGTATTTGTTCTGGAAATAGTAAAGTTGGAGTCTACCAGACTGAGGTTAGAAGCATTTTCTTTGGCAGCAAGAAGATACTTTTATAGAAGCCATGCCTGTACTTGGGGTTGCCTCAAAACTGAGGCAGCCAGCTGTTGGGTCAAAGCCTGTTCACGCTGCTCTTCCGATACCAAATCTTGGCACTACTGGGTCACAGCACTATTCTTCAAGACCTTTGGAACTTACTGCAAGGGAGAGCTCAATGCTTTCTTATCAGCTCACATTCAAATCAACCTGTGAATTTGGAGAGAAGAATCCCCTCCAGGGGAAAGCTAAGGAGACAGAAGACAGCAAGGTTAGTGGCTGGAGGTTACCTGTAAATTTA
Source organism: Molossus molossus (assembly GCF_014108415.1). Classification (NCBI taxonomy): domain Eukaryota; kingdom Metazoa; phylum Chordata; class Mammalia; order Chiroptera; family Molossidae; genus Molossus; species Molossus molossus. The sequence continues at coordinate 56,375,227 of NW_023425345.1, read as the reverse complement.
TGCAACTAAAATGCAAATTTCCTTTTACGTGCAATATAAAGCATGTTGTGAAATGGTGTCTAGCAGAGGAAAGTAAGAAAGTAACTAGTTGGTATAGCTGAAAAGCTGAATATTTAGCCTATGTAAATCTGTACTTATAGTTTATAATTGTAAAAGCCTTGAACTGAATTCTCTGAATATGCGTAAGTTGTTATCACCTAGTACTACTCATGGATGAAATGCCTAGTTAGTCCTAGACATTGCTGTATTACTGATAACTGAACCAATCACAAATATGAAAAGAAGGGGACCTATTTCTCATGCATTTTATAATGTTAAAGGGGATTTATTTGTAAAAGTTCATAGAGATATCATCATTTTTCTCTAAATGTCATTTGCATCTTAAACACTTTCTATTTGAATCTGTGTATCCTAGACTGCTTAATTCATTGCAATATAGAAGAAAATGGAATATCATTTTTCTTGATACTGTACATTTGTCTGGATTTTCACTTGTAAATTGAAACCCTACTGTTTTACTTATTACTGACATATTTTTCAGTCATTTAATTTATACATTTTGTGAGTAGTAGCTCATACTCTTGGTTTTTAAGCCATGCTACAATCATTTTCTCCAGATGTTTCAGCGTAGTCTGGCCCTTCACCTGATGAACTTCAGGGGGATTCATTTGTACTTGGTAAACATCACTTTTTCATGCAGCTTTAACTATGATGTCAAGCTTTCCAAAGTAACAATTCTTACATCTGGTTTCTTAGGGAATGGTTTGATTTTGCTGTCCCACCAAAATGTAATTTAAAAATAACTGAAGGCTTTTATCCATTTTGAGATTATTCTTGTGTATGGTGTAAGCTGGTGGTCTAGTTTCATAGGCAGCAAAATCTCAGGCATCTCACGTAGTAGAATTTTCACTGATACATCGCCTAGGGTAAGAGAAACAAAGGAAAGAATAAACAAATGGGACTACATCTAACAAAACAGCTTCTGCACAGCAAAAGAAACCAGCATCAAAATGAAAAGGTAATCGACTCTATGGGAGAACATACTTGCCAGTAATACATCTGATAAGGGGTTAATTTCCAAAATATATAAAGTACTCACACAACTCAACAAAAGGAAGACAACCCAGTTAAGAAATGGGCATAGGACCTGAATAGACATGTTTCCAAAGAGGATATAGAAATGGCCAAGAGATATATGAAGAAATGCTCAACATCACTAATCAGAGAGATGCAACTTAAAATTACAATGAGGTATCACCTTATACCTGCCAGAATGACAACCATCAATAAATCAACAAACAAGTGCTGGTGAGGGTGTGCAAAAAAGGGAACTCTAGTACACTGCTGGTGGGAATGCAGACTGGTGCAACCACTATGGAAAACAGTGGGGGAGTTTCCTCAAAAAAATAAAAATGGAACTGCCATTTGACCCAGTGATCCCACTTCTAGGAATATATCCTAAGAAGTCTGAAACACCAATCAGAAATAATGTATGCACCTCTATGTTCATAGCAGCATTATTTATAATCACTAAGATCTACATAATGGAATACTATGCAGCCATAAAAAAGAAAGATCTATTACCCTTTGAGACAGCGTGGAGGGACCTGGAGAGTATTATGCTAAGGGAAATAAGCCAATTAGAGAAAGACAAATATCACATGGTCTTACTTATATGTGAAATCTAATGAGCAAAGTAAACTAACAAATAAAATAGAACCAGAGGCATGAAAACAGGAAAAAAGGAAAAAAGAAAAACACTTCATATAGATATCAATTCTACATCTTAATAAGAAAACCACCCCTTTTGTCTGAAGTGTTCATTCTATTTTCACCTGTTAAAATTCTCCAAGGTGCAGCCCCAACTACAACTTTCTTAATAAAATCTTTGCTAGCTACACCCTTCCTCCTTCCCTCTCCTGTGATCCGTTGTCTATAGTAATACTGCATATTTACCTATATTGTATTTTAATTATCTGGATAATTTATTTCTCATCCAACTAAATTGAACATATAGATAGCTGGACCTTATTCTGTGCTCCAGCTCTTTTTCCACAATGCTTTAGGCATAAGAATTTAATAGTAATTGACTGGATGAATACATGAATGAATGAGGTAATGGATGAACTAACAGTCGTTCTGAGAAAGACTTAAGTTCTTTAGTCCCATTGGATCAATAAAACATAGTGTTTGGAATGGATGATTTTTAAAGTACTTCTGGCTCTAAAATTATATTATTCCTTTGATGTTTTAAAAAAGCATTGCCAAATGTAAGAAAAATCAGAAAATAATTAATTATGGATTTATAGTTTTCAGTCCAATGTAAGTAATTCAGGGTAAAAGTAGGGAAGTGTAAATTATCAACAGAAGACTAAAATTATTTAACTGTATTCAAATAATTAAATGTGAACACAATATAACTCTGTTCTGTGTACCCACAATGACTTGTCTGGATTATATGGAAAGAATAGATAGACCCTTTTCACTGCTGACTTTGCTATTATTTCTGCAGGTTTAGTCAAACTTTCACTTTGATAACTGGCTTTGGCCTAACACTTGGCCACTGTAAGTACTATTTTCAATAGAATTTTGGTTGATATCTGGTTAGCAGACATATCAGTCACACATCTAATATCCCAATAAGACTCTGTGTGGCAAGCAGTGTTGTATTTATAGAGTTGTTTTTTTTTTGTTTTTGTTTTTACCATGCTACTTTTCATATTAAAGACTTTTTCAAACAAATGTAAAGATTGCCTGGTTAGCACTTCAAAATATTTTTATATGTGAAAAGTATATTTAAAGATATTTATAACTTTTGAAAAAATAGAACTGAAGAAAATAACAAAATGATCAGGTAGTTGTATTAGAGAAAATTAGATTTTGGCTGCAAATAGAAAACTCAGCCTAACAATAGCGTGAATAAGATAGGAGTTTATTTCTTTTTCAGGTAAAGGATGAGCAGAAGTAAGAGTCTGCGGTTGGTAGGGTGACTGCATGACGTTGTTAGGGAACCAGGCTCTCTGTTTTGTCCACCATCATCTGTTTGTGTAATCTCTCTCTCGGTCTTGAGTGGACAATTGAGTTCCATTCAATTAAAAAGACGTATCGTAGTTCATTAAGGATTCTTTCACACTCCATTGGCCTGTTTATAGTTTCAAGGCCTTATCTGGGCAATGAAAACTAGAAAATGTAGTTTTTATTCTAGGAAGCTAAATGTAGTTTTTATTCTATGTGCGCAGCTAAAAATTATAGGTTCTATTTCTAAGGAAAAAGAGACCGAGGGTAATATCCACAATAGATGGCGGTCATTAAAAAAACATTTATGTGGAATTCTCTGCTAGTCCTTGCACCAAACAGCCTCACAGTCTGGTTAGGGAGAATGAACCTATATATGTGTCAGACAAATGTATGATAGAAACCTTCTCCTATCCTTGTTTTTGATTAGTATAAATGCCATCATTCCAGTCATCTAATTTTAAATCCCAAGTTCAATATCTGGTAATACACATCACTACCTCACATCCCATAATTTCTAGAAATTGGAGATTTGTTTCTATTTTATAGCTTGGATTTATCACCCTTTACACATCTTCATGCTTTGGTTCTTATTGAGTTTTCTGTCAATTATTGCCATAATTCCAAACTGGTCTCTTCTCCTGGGTGCTTCACTATATCCCTCCAACACCCTCAGCATCCTGCTTAATGAAAAGACTTGAGTTACTTTTCACATTTTACAATTTCTTCATTCAAGCATTTTAGTCTCCCAATTATTATCAGCTCCTCTTCTATAATAGCAGCAACTGGCTGCTTCGTTCCAGATGCACCCTTCCTGGGTGTCCCGGAGTCTTCAGACTACTTAGTCTCACTGTGTCTATAACAAATTAATAACCTTAGTCCCAGATTCCATGTCACATACATTTGGAAAAACTACCACGATATCTGTGACTCATATTTTCTCTAGCTGTCTTGTTTGATTTCTAGCTTTTCTTGAATTTTCTAATGTCTCTCCTAATATGGTTTTATTTTTCCATTCTTCCTGGTCATTCACCCAAATGAGGGGAAGAGTCACTTTGCTTTGACATCGTACGTAATCTGGAGAGTAAGGTTAAGAAAGAGGGTACTACTTTGTCCAGGTTCAGCAAGTAACACACAATTCAGCATTGGACATCCCTGTTCATGAAGGTTCCTTGGCCACACCACTGCTGAGAACTTCTTTTCTGGTCTTCACTTTTCAGCCCCTGTCGTCCTTTCTGCTCCGTCTGCCACCTCCCTTCTACCTCTGTTCTCATTTCTAACTCTTTCCGGTGTTGGGCTCACCCAGTCCTCCCCTCTTGAATTACCTGTGCAAACTCAAGATTTTTTTCTACACATTATTCTAGAAAGCAGTTAAGTTTTTGAGCATTTACCAAGTACTTTATAGGAAAATTTTCATTTTATTCTCACATTTCAAGGAAGGCATTATTCCCACATTTACAGAGAAGTCAACTGAGGCTTATTATAGAGTAGGGGACAGTCCTAAAATCAGACATTTAACTAGTACCCAAATCCAGGATTTTTATTTAAGTTTGTCCCAACAAAGCCTTTTTTAAAAAATATATATTGTATTACACTCTCACAACTTAATTGCTGTATATACGTATATACATTTATTTAAAAAATTTTTTTAAGTATACCCTATCTTCTATATCTCTCTCACTCATTAAGACAGTTCAAAAGTCAAAGAAAAGAATAAACAAATTGTTATGGAAGTTAAAAGGAAGGGAAATGTATATCCAATTGAGGATAACTAAAGAAAATTCTTTAAAAAGCAGTGGCATTTATTTATTTACCTGGTAGTATGGATGTTTTCTTACTCTAGTAGTCAAGGATAACCAAGGTAGAGATTGTTTCTTACTGTTTTGTTTACACCTTGCTAACACTAATGCTTAGACAACCTAAGATACTGAAAAGCATTAAACTGAATATTTTTTAAAACATAGTGATAGACAAGCAAATATGTTGTATGAATAATATTTCTAATGAGGGGAGTTCTTTTGTAGGATTTTAAGTCTGACAAAAATTCTGTTTGGATGGAGCATTAAAAAAAAAAACCACCTTCATCAAGTAGCTGGAATTTAATGGGCAGATAGGACTCATATAGAAAGAAAAATGCACTCTTTTGAGCACAAGTTTGCATAGAAGAATACCCAGTGAGTAACCCATTATAATTTGAGCAGTTTGTGGAAATGAACATTTTTGGGTCAGATTATAGATGGGGGCCGACTTCATTATAGGAAGGTTCTTATGTAAGAATGAATTTAAAAATTATACTGTCAATGATATTTAGGACAAATCACAGCAGAGAGGTACTAATATTAACTACTGTATATAGAAGCTTGATATATATCAGGTACTGAGCTAAGTACTTTACAAAGTATCCCATTCAGTCCTCACAATAGCCGTGTGATCTAGGCACTGTTATTATTCCCATTGTACAGATGAAGAAACTGAGACCCAGAGTGGTGAAATGACTTACAGTGTCTCCCCATGCTAGAGTATGGTAGAATATGGATTCACACCAATGCTGTGTGGCTCCAAGACAATGTCACTCTTAACCAGTGACACTGCAACAATGAAGACTTCTGCTGGGTCAGGGGAAGAGAAGAAGAGAGCTACTGAGTGACTTGATTTCTACATATACTAGTAAATTTTGTTTTACATATTGAATTAACATTGCTAGCTGATTACAAATAAATCACTGGTATGCACAAGAGCCTAGAATTATCAGGAGAAGACAATTAAGTTGACACATAATCTCTATCGAATTGTTTGAGTAACAGAAATAAATAAAGGAAACCCCAAGATAGAAATAAAGAAACAGATGTCAATGGAGTGGAGGACTGGCTCTGGCCTCCAGCTGTTTCCTCCTTGGAGAAGACGTCCGATTGCTGAGGGCTGCTGACAGCCCTGCTGGCTTGCTCACGTGGTAGCATTTCCAGAGCTGGCCAGGCCGACTGCTGCATAGGTCAGCCCTCCGGTCCCTGGATGACCAGCCCGCGTTGCCTGTTTCTGCTGTGCTTGCACATTTACATATTTGTATTTAAAGAAACATGATTATGCCTTTTCTTACTTAGGGCTTATGCTCCAGGTTTCATGGTGAAAGTGTTAAAGGGTCGTCTGCATTGTTTTTGCCTTTGTGGTAGCAGGGTGCGAAGACTTGTTGCAATGATTCTTGAAATTTCCATGGTCTCGGCTGACAAAAGGCTAAGCTTTTCAGTGTCATTCCTGTACTTCCCTTGAGCAACAATTGGTAGAAATGTGGCATCCTAATGCTAGTCTCTGTTATTTTAGTTGGTGCTTTACAAAGTCTTTGAAGAATTATGTCTCACGCTTCATACTATGAAACTACCAAAAATTCTGGTGTAAATTATATAGGATTGAATGTTACTGAAAATCGCATACAAAATTTTTATTGTTCTTCGAGTGTCAATATTGTATGTATATTTGATGCCAGTTTGCCAAACACATTCTTCTTGTTTGCTTCCTTCCCTGTATATATCTTTCTTTCCTTTAATAAGAAGGAAGGCAAAATATATTATTTATGGAAACATGAAATTAATAGTTATGTCCCGAATTTGTAAGCAAAATAATTGCTCCATGGCTGAAATAATATCACATCTCTGACAATTACTCTCAGTCAGTCTTGAACTTAAATTATTAGGTGACATAATTAAAAAAACAAACAAGCAAGCAAGCAAGCAAACAAACAAACAAAAAAACCCATCAAAATAGGAGCTCAAAGATTTGAATTAAATCTCTGTTAGATCCTGAAAAAAAATAAGTCATTTAAGCTCTTTGAACTTCAACCTCTGTATCTGTAAAAAAAAATAAAATAAAATTAGGGTAACAGATTTCTTATAACACTTTTCTAAGGGTAACATTTTTTATTATCTGCTCTTTTTCTCTCCCCAATTTTGTCCTATCCATGATGACATTTCTCTTATTTTTCCTCAATTCCTTCCTCTACAGTGGATCCTGTGGAACAGGATTTTTTAAACTTGGTGCTAGTGACATTTTGGACCAGGTAATTCTGTGTTGTGGGGGCAGTAGTATTATAGAATATTTAGCAGCGTCCATGCCACTGCCTACTACATGCCAGTAGCATCCTTCATTTGTGACAACCAAAAATGTCTGCACAGGACCAGGAGGAAGGTGTCTGGGGGGTGGGGTGGGGGGGGGGGAGAAACATCTATAACAAAAATAAATTAGTAAAAATTGCAAAAAAGAAAATCTCCAGATGGGAAATGTATCTAGGTGGAGGGAAAAATCAAACCCAGTTGAAAAACACTGCTTTAAAATCAGCTCCCCAAAATGATCAGGTTTCTAATATTTAATAATAATAATGATAACAATTAGTAATATTCTTCACCCTGCTTCAGATGATCGCTGTCCTTCCAACTTCCTAGATACATTTCTTGAAAGAGTAGTTTGTATTCATTGCCACTATTCCAAGCTTTGCATTGGCCTTATTTTCCTTTTTTTTTTTTGGCTTGTTTTTCCTGATCTCTGACTTCTGTTTTCCTAGAGGTTACCAGTGGCTTTTGAGAAGACATCTCTTCTTGGTTAACATTTTATCTTTTGCTTTCATCCTGTTTGCAGCATTTGACATCTGCTGACCACAGTTCTCTTCTTAGAATGCGCCAGTATTTACTGGCAAAGTGAACTTGGCAAATCAGTTAATACTTAAGTATCTGTTTATTTGTCTATAAAATGAGGACAGTAGTATAAACTACCCCATAAAATTACTGTGAAGAGTAAATGAGATATTGCATATAAACTATATGCCAACAGAATGCCTAGTATATAATTAATGGTCAACATTTTTTACCTACTACAATGTTATAAAAGTATCTAATGGTTTACTACAAAGATTAATAATATTAAGATTTGGAAGTAGAGCAGAGGAGGCCATGATTAATTTTCTATATATGAGGAAATTAACATTTCAACCATGTTTTGAGGAATTAATTTGATTCAGCCCAATAAATATGATAAAAAGAATGTCTTAGATAGAATAGCATTTACCAAGGTATTTAATACTGTGCTGTGTTTAGAAAGCCACAGATTATTACATCCTAGCGTGTAGGATGTAATTGACTGAGACAGATGAAGTTGAGTTGAGGCGGAAGGAAGATGGGCATTAAGTGTCCAGGAGGGAGTTTGGACTTACTCTGTAGAAGATAAGGAGAGGATGTCAAAGTGACATGATTAAGCCTATATTTTAGAAAGAAAATGAAACATGGAAAGATTCAGTAAGGGAGAGAGTTCAAAACTATGGAAAAGAAGGAGGGTGTGATGGAGCAAAATGTTGACTAAAATACTAAGATGGAGCAATAGATGAGGGTTAAGTTTAGTAAATGAAGCTGTAGATGTTCATATTCACTCATTAAATATCAACGATCCACAAAATTCCAAGTCTTGAAGGATAACTGTATTTTTCTTCAAACGAAAACTTACAGTTTACTTGGAAATGATCATTTGTGAACTTGGCAGCAAGTAACCACTTAAACTAGTGATAATTCCTAAAACGTTGTGCGTACCCACCACATGCTAGATGCTATACTTAATTTATTATTATTCTAATTCAACATATGTAGAAACGGAGCTCAGATTGGTGCTAGGGTGGAGCAGGAATTTCAGCCTAGGTCAGTTTGACTCCTATGTCCTAAATGTTCATCTTCCTCTCTGGCTCTCTCTCACAGCAATTTATAAACCACAGTCAAAATCAATGTTATTCTTGTCTCTCTGTGTGGATACTGAGTCACATAATAAGAAAACCACAGGTTCCTGCCAGGATTACTGAATTAATCTTTGACAAATTTCTTTGAACTCTTCCTCTTCCCCAGTCCCCACAGTTGTTCCATTTTTGTTATAAGAAATGTTTTTCTTTGGATTCCTAGTCACTGGGGCCCATTGAGAAATTCAATATCTGTGGGAGAGTTCATTAGTTGGATACATGGCAGGATTTCCCCCGTGTTTTCCAGGTAATGGAATGATTTGTTAAAAAGTGTTGCAATTCTGCCTGGACATAAAATCACCCATGAGAGGGCAGTGGCTAAATTTTACCAGATTCCCCATAAAATGACATGATGCAGCCTCCATAAAAGAAAACAAATCCAAGCCAAACTAACAAAAACAACAGGCCGTCTCTTTTTCATGTATTTGGTATGGTAAAGGACTCTTTTGTAAAACCTGAAACCTGTGGTGGGCAGGTTTGTAACTGTCTATTATGAAATGTATTAGAGGACATAAACATGTCTTTGTGTCAGTTAAGGTAATACTAAATTCTGTAACAGACAGACTCAAGGTTTCAGTGGCTTACCACACTAGCAGTTTGGTTTTCATCTTTTAGCTGTTCCAGATAGTCAGGGGTTGACAAACTATGGCCCATAGGTCAGATCTGAGCTGGTGCCCTGTTTTATCAAGACAAGTTTTATTGGAACACGGCCTTGATGCTGGCTTGTGTGTTATCCATGGCTGCTTTTATGCTAAGGCAGCAGCGTGGAGTAGTTACAATAGAGGCTGTGTGGCCTGCAAAGACTCAAGTATTTATTATCTGACCCTTTATAGAAAAAGGGTGCTGATATATGCTTATGGTGACCCAGGAAACCAGGTTCCTTCCAGCTTGTGATTCTATCATCCTACCTCTCGCCAGCCATCAGTGAGAGAGAGAAAATGGAGAATTTTATAAGAGGTTTAGAAATTTCATACATCACATCTGCTCAGTTCTACTGGTCAGAAGTGAGTCCTACGAGGATACCTCAGTGCAAGAAGGACTAGGAGATATAGTTTAGCTGTGTGCCCAGAAATGAAGCGAAATGGTTTGGTGAACTTTAGCGAGCATTTAGTTAGCCAGAGACTGCCTGAGTAGTCAGATGTGGAAGATTAAGCAAAAATTGACCATATTAAAAATATTCTAAGGTGCCCAGAGTGTTTTCCAGATTGCCAAGAAGTTGTTCTGAATTGTAGGAATGTGTCTTTAAAAACAAAACATTGAATAATTGGAGGACCATATTTAGACTCAAGTTACTCAATGTATAGAAAGAAAATACCTTGTCGTAACCCAGCTTTTAAAATAGACCAGGGCAATCTACACAAAAGTATCATATAAAAAATTCACTGGGTCTCATGAGTCCTTCCGCTGCTCCCCTCCTCGTGATTTTGCTCACTTCCTCAATCTGCTGATCCAAACTAACATCCTGAAGCAACCCTCTCTTGGTCCTGTGCCCTTGTTTCTACTTGCTTGACTGCTCAGTTTTTAGCATTCTTCTCTTGCTGGACTTGGAAACTGTCCGTGAAGCTGGGAACCAGAAAGGCCAAGGCAGGGTAAGATTGGAATTCTAGAAGGGAAGTTTAAAGTATCGGGGTCAAGTCAGGCGTCACAGTGGGAAGGAAGCATTTGCTGGCTTCTGGGTGTTGTCAGATGGGTGGCTACATAGTTGTGTGAGGGGGTTATCTGCTCTTCTGGCCTAGAAATACCACGTAGTTTCTGTCAGCACATTGCAAATTGGTTCCGAAGCAACCTGGGAATGTATGAATGGATCATTGACAAACCCACCGCCAGTATTGACAAAAGCAATTCATATTACAGTCCTTTCAGACCATGAAGAAGAGTACATAGAACAACCTCTTTTCTAATACAAGGCAAATTTCTAAATGACTTTTTGGTCTTTAGATTGACTTGTGCATCCGTGACTATCTCTACTGCTTCTACTATATCTACTACTTCTCTTTGACAGTATTTATTGTTTAGCTTTCACTTGAGTCAATTTGAATTGCTCACTTTTTGTACTATAAAAAATATAGAGAGTTTATGTATTCTCTTCATTGCCCCTGAATGCTTATATTGTTAATGGAACCTTGCTGTGCCTTTATGTTTTGGACAATTTATTGAATTTCTACAGAGTGATATTTTTTTTTGCCAGAACCTTTTATGTTATTATTTTGACCCATATATTTTTTTGGATCCTGTTTCACATTTCCTTTCTCTTAGAACCATCTGCTTTTTATAGCTGTTTCTTCCTTCCTTTGGCTGACCCTTTGATATCTACGCTTGTTATTGCCTTCTCCGACTGAACACAAGGTTTATCATCTCCAACAATATGTTCTTTCCTCTCTTTCCCTCCGAATCGGGCGAGATCTATTGTCTTCTAAAACCAGGCTGCTATTTCACAAATGTAAATTATACTAATTGCCACTTCTAGGTTTACCTATGGATCCTAGGTGACTTATCTTTATAAATCATTCTTCCAGGCAACTAGTCCATCATCACTAGTTATTGCATACTTACCATGTACAAGGCAAAGTGTAGACATATTTATACATGTAAAAGAGCTTATTTTAACATGATAGGCTGTGTGGGAAATATACTTGCAACAGCTGGACCTGTTTTTAGAAATTTATATCCATTCTTTTTTTGGAAACATTAAATTTCTACTTAATATTACCTAGAAATTTCAACAATTATAATCCAGATTTTTAATGATCATAACTTTTATTATACATTTGGGGTATGTTTGTTTTATTTAGAATGTGTTTACTCCTTCCTGTTATGAAATCAAAAGTTTCTCCTGACATTGCCTGTCCCCTGGGGGCAAAATCTGTGTTCAGGTTAGAGCCACTGATTCAGATCCTGCTTATTTGAAAAAAAAAAAAAGATATTGTAGAATTAAAATAAAAAAACACATATACAATATATAACATTTCAAACATAAGAAAATAAAATGGGATTACAAAGAGGAAACAGCAAAGGAAGAGGATAAAGCTAGTGGTAAGGCCGGTGTGTAGAACTGGTGCTGAGGTGCTTTGTATGTGTGTCGAAGTCGCCTACACACTTGGATTCAAGCTTGTGAACTGCTGGTACATAAAGGGTAAGCTAGTGACGTTTTGATCAGTGCCCAAAGCATGAGCTAACATTTGCTCAGGAGATTCGCATCTTTGTCAGTTTCTAGAAATATTTCCCAGAGGCATTTGTAGAGGCATGCTTTGTAATTTAACAATTTTCTCAATAACATTTTTATTCCAGATTTTAGTTATTGTTTTCTCCCCATTCCCCTATGTTCTATATGAAACCATTAAAATAAAACTTTTGATTAAATCCACATAGGATGACCAAACTGTACTGGTTTTCCCTGAGACGGTCCTGATTTTAGCACTGTAAGATTATTGTTGGAATCTCTCAGTCCAGAAAAACTGGTAGGGTTGGTCCCCCTATCTCTGAATCAGATTTCTTGTTTCTCTCTGTAATTTTATTGTTTTATTTTTATATAATTGTATAATTATTCATTTCAATTTTGCAGTAGTTAAAAACATATTGTATAGATATCGATTTAAAAATCTTGTTATTTAAGGATTTATTGCCATGCACGGTCAGTTCTCAACTCAGATCTACCGGAACATGTCCTTTTTTTTAACAGTAATTATTCAATTTAGAAGTAATTTCTGTAACAGAAAAGAAAGATTTCATCCATTCATTGCTAGCAGAGCTAAACACTAAACATGGAGAATCACAGTGAACAAATTTGGCTATATATTGATGAATGACACCACCCAGGAGAATGGGAAGCTAATGGTCCAAAGCTCAGATTCCTTGATGGCATATAGGTTACAGATTATATAGGGAAAAATCACAAGACACCCTGAGTTAGGAGGGGTTTGGAGTTATGCTGGGAGCTGATTGGTCGGAGGTGAGATAAGGGTAACGAATCATTTCTTTAGGGCTTGAGGACAGCCCTGAGACCTTTCCCAGTGTCCCTCTCTCTGGTCTCATGGGAAAAGAGCCAGGGGTCATTCTACCTTAGGGCTCAGGAACTGAAATATAAGTTAGGTCTCAATGTTATCTTTACCCTGTCAGAGGTCCAGACCTGTTGATCTGGGGGAAAGGCTTATTCTCTGAGGGATTTATATATTAGAGAGAGAGAGAGAGAGAGAGAGATCATTTGTAGCACTAGATTTAAAACTAAATTTAGTCAAAGGCATAAGGACTTTTCTGTGAAGCTTTTAGTTATTCAAAGAAGAATTAATTTTTATGAGAATCAAATATTTGCAGTTGTTTCTTCCTTATTCATACCACTTCTACTAGTATTAGCAATAATGGATGTCTTGATCTTGTCTTTTATGTGAAAAGCTTAGAGTTATCAATAAATCAAACATAGCTTAGTTCCTCAAGTTCATCAGGTAATTGCCAACATAAGTTGTGTGGGCCTTGAGTTAAGTGTAGTGATATCTTGAGATCCTGCAGTTAGTCTGTCTTTTCTACACCTTCAGAGGCTGTAAACAAAGAACAGGCCTTTGATTTTATTTCAGCAGTGTGCTTCTACTCCAGGAGACAGACAGGATGTGGTCCGGGAGAAAGTGCACACTTGAACAACAGACCATTGACAGATGTTTGGGAAGTACAAAGAGGAAGAGAGCATCTGTCTACACCCAAAATTATCAGAGGCAGTTGTGTGTGTGTGAGAATCTGAGGTTTCAGAAATATGTTTTTTAAGGTCGCCCGTTTTCCTTCTCTGTTTTTTCTGGATGGGGAAAGTTGCCTTCAAGATAACGAAGCATTCTAAGTTCAGAGGAGGGATTGCATCACATTTTGTCTAGTGAGCCCAGGCAGAAAATTAATTCCCTCAGGCACTGAACACATTTTGTTTAGCCCATTATGTATGGTCTATGTGAATCAAGCTGAAAGAATGAAGAGAGTGAGGAAGCTCAAATCCAACTGCGAGATAATAATGAAGGGGATTCAGCAGGAAAGAAGTCTTTCTAGGCAAAGTGGCCAGGTGCTGACTTTATCTACAATTCATTCTGCATGAAATTTGAGAAAATATGCTACACAAAGTGTGGGTACCACAAGCACTGATAGACCCCTTTCTCTTCTGTAGCCTTGGTCAAATCATAGCTAAGTTTTAATGACATGTTCAAGGAATTGTAAGAAAATCTTTGATAGCGTATCACAGTGTCCATTCTGTTGCATTTGTATCTTGTTTCACCTTCCAGGGGAAAGTTCCCGTCCATGCTGCCCTATCACAATATTGACCGTATGTGGACATAAGTAGCTGGTGCAGCTGCCACTAAGTTGAGAGGCAGAGTGAGTCCCACTGGCTGCCTTATCTTTTGTCTTCTTCTTTTCAAGTGCAGTTGTGTGAAGTGTTTTTTTGTTTTTGTTTTTTTTAATTAGTTTATTTTTGTTACAGATGTTTCTCCTTTTTCCCCCATTGACACCCCCCCCACACACACACATACCACATTGTTGTCTATGTCCATTGGTTGTGCTTATATGCATAAGTTCTTTGGTTTATCTCTCCCCTCATCTCCCTCCTCTGAGGTTTGTCAGTCTTAACCCTACTTCTATGTCTCTGGGTCTATTTTATTCATCAGCTTATTTTGTTCGTTATATTCCACAAAGGTCTCATCACCTGGACCCTCTTCTGGGTGTGTTGCTGCTCTCCAAGGACTTGACAGCAGGTACTTCCTGTTGTGCAGCAGGATTTCATTTCTGAGACATCTGTGGCACCACAACATGAATAGTCAGAATAGCATGCACAGCCTTCTAACGAATGTAGTAAAACTTCAGAGCACATTCTCGAGCCAAGAGAAAGTGCCCCCAAAGAGCAGATGTGATTAAGGATGAGTAAGACAGAAGTCAAGGTGTGGTTCTTTTACTCTCCACCAGAAAACACTTGGATTTCCTGGCAATGCAATTATGTAATGACTGTGGTTTCTTTCTGTAAACTGTGTCTCAGACAGGGAGGAAGAAGGAACCAACTGGATTGTGTAACTTTATAAATAGAAACAGCCATGTTAAAATAACAAGACTGCTCTGAGTTAAGCCAATGTATTTTGCTACTAGCTGCAAAGCTGGCCCACTAGTGAATATGAAGATCCATACCGTGGAATAATTTCTGAGGTTTGCCCTAAGAATGCTTAATGGGGAAAAGCAGTGAGAAGTTCTTACCCTTCTTCCATTGTACTTCAAGTATTTTAGTCCAAATAAATCAAAACCTTTTCTCTGCTGGAAAGAGTCAAGTTGGAGACACACAGGAACTTGTCCTCCACTACCAATAATGAATAATGAGCTCATACCATTTTTAATACAGCACATAATTTACTACACACTTGGAACAATTTATCCTGGCAACGGCATAAGGGATAAAGAAGTACCTACCTTATTATCTACTGAACAAAATGTGTGCTACATTTGCCATATGTCCTGGAACACTATATGATTTAAATTGCACTGCCGCTCTTATGTTAGAGGGCAGAACCCAGGTACACAGAGAGAAAGATCCTTAATAAAAGCCAAAAACATCAGCTATCTCAGCATGATTCCATTCAATTTAATATATACTCCAAAAGAGAGATTGTGCTACGCTTGCCAGTTAGTTGAGGTTTATAGATCATAGGTTTTGACTCTCTCAGGGGTGAATGTATAATAGTAGTGTTTTCTTTGTGTGTGTGTGTGTGTGTGTGTGTGTGTGTGTGTGTCCTTCCTAGACACTGTTGACAAATTAGTCTTCCCTAGCGTGGCTGTAATCCTAGCTATCATTTAAGGTTCTTCCTAATTTGAGTGAAATGAATTTTCTTACTTTCTTACTTTAATAAGAGGCCTATTTGATTCATGTTTATACCCCCTGAGATCTGTAACACAGTGTCTTGGATATAGTAGGGATTTAACCTATTTGTTTAATGTAAAGACTAATAATGAATTTTGTACTTTTATTCCTTTGCCTCATGATTTGCTTTATGCTTATGTTTAAAAAAAAGATCTATCCTAGACTCTCTTCATGATTGCTTGGACATAAATATTGCCTCTATTCTTCTGGTAAACTTCTACTATTTCAGTGATCCGAGGTCAAATCTTATTTATATAAATATACAGTCATGCTCCACTTCACAACAGGGGTACGTTCTGAGACACGTTATTAGATGATTATGTTGCTGTGCACAAAAATCCAAGTGTACATACAGAAACCTAGGTGATAGAGCCTACTACTATAATTGTATGAGCTATACTTTTATACAATTGTCAGGACAGTAGGTTTGTTTACACTAGTATCATCACAAACACTTGAGTAATATGTTACACTATGACGTTTTGATGGCTGCGACATCACTAGGTGATGGAGGTTTTCATCTCCATTATAATCTTGTGGGCAACCGTTGTATATGTGGCAGTTTGTCCTCTACTGAAACATCATTATGTGGTGCATGAGGAATATACTAGTCCATCTTGAGCAAATCTGCCCCAGTTCAATGGTGGTCTTATGTCTCTGAACCCATCTCATCAAATATAATATATTAACAGTGAGAGAGCCCCACCAGTGTGGCTCAGTGGTTGAGCATCGACCCATGCACCAAGAGGTCACCGGTTTGATTCCCGGTCAGGGCACATGCCCAGGTTGTGGGCCCTATCCCCAGTGGGGGGCATGCAGGAGGTGGCCAGTTGATGTTCTCTCTCATCGGTGGTTCTGTCTCTCTCTCCCTCTCACTTCCTTTCTCTCTAAAATTCAATAAAGCAAAAAAACATCCCTGGCCGGTTTGACTCAGTGGTTGGAGCGTTGGCTTGCTGTCCAGAGAGGCCTGGGTTCGGTTTCCGTGGGGGCGCGTACCTTGGTTGCAGTTTGTCCCTGGCCCTGGTTGGGTTGTGTGGGTGGCAGCCACTCAATGTGTCCCTTTCACATTGATGTTTCTCTCTCTCTATCTCTCTCTCTCTCCCTCCCTCTCTGTCTGAACAAAAAATGGAAAAATGTCCTCAGGTGAGGATAAAAAAAAAAAGGATAAAAATAAATAAATAAAAACAAAAATAACCCACAATGGGAGGGACACTGGAGGATCTTCCAATACATGTATCTCTTTTATCTACATTGGTAAAATTAAGACTAAGCAAATTGATACGGACCATCTTAAAACCATCTTATCTTAAATAGTGAATAAAAAAGTTACAACCTGATTGTCCCACTTGTTGATGACTATTATTTTGGTTACTTTAACATACCTGCTTAGAAAAATGAATATGACTTGAACATCAAATCCAAGACTCATAGTCTCCCAGAAAGCTGTCCATAGCTTTGGGCTAGAGAATCAGTAAGGAGATGCAGTATGTTTGAGTCATATTCCATCACCCAGAAATCTCTTGGCATTCTTGGATTTGCTTGTCAATTCAAACATAACTGGTGAAATCACTCTATTCTGTAATAATGTACACACTCTATTGCCAAAGTAGGTTTATGGGTGTTAATAGAGTTTTTCTTGTCTAGGGTGATGTGTGGTCTGGATCTTCCTCTGAGTAATCACAAGTCCATTGTAGTGTAGTAAATTCAGCCAGGTACCTTGTAATTTATATGTTTTACTTAAAGGGCTTTAAGACACACCACTTCTCAGATGTCAGAAACTATAACTCAGTATTCCTATAACATATTTCTTCTTGCTCTCAAACCTCCATTTCTGCTGATGGTGGTAGAAAGGAAATTGGTGAGGATGGGAGAAACCTTAATTAAAATTTTTTTCACCCTGGTTTAAGAAATTCTCTCATTAGAGTAAATATTTAGTAATTTGAAGATCAAACTTTTTGTCAGTGCTGTTTTTATTTCTCCATGAGCCTTGTCTCTTCTTTTGCCATTTGTAAAATGACATCTCCAAATGGGTCGATACAGTTTGGGGAAATCTGTGTGTCCTCAGAGAAATGGGGGATGGAGTGAGAAAGGGCCTCTGGGTTGCTCGTCACCCTCTGGATCCTTGTTGTTCTGTGCTGCACACAGCTGGGTCCACACAGCTGGGTCTCTGGGCGTGCTAGGCTTCTCTGCTGAGACTTGGGCTTTGAGTACTGTGCGAACACCCACTGCTGATCACCTTTGACCAAATTCTGCATCTGCTTTGTCCTAATGCCAGCTCTTTGGGCATGCTAGTCCTCTCCATATTTTTGCACACTTGCACTGGATGTACAGAAACTTCTGAATTCATGCATATCAAGAGTGCTATCTCAAGCACCACCTGCCTAACCATGTCCGGTTTCCATTTTCTCTCTGTGTGGCTGTTCAGTATTGGTAAGGAACATCCTATGTTGTGGTCTTTCCAGCTACCAGATGGGAAGTGGGGCACAAGGCCTCTTAGCTTCCACCCTGGTCTTCAATCTATCGGAGAGTTCTTCTTAGCCAGCAGTCATTCTTGGGCCTATTCCCAGAGTATGGAGGCACCAGGCTTCAACTTGGATTCTATTGGTGTCTTAGACACATCCCTTCTGTATTTTCTTGTTTCTTTCCTGCTATTTGAACTTTTACATCTTCTCACCATCACTTAGCTTCTCTGAAAATATCTCCTACATCCTCTGCATTGAGTTTTATGGTACAACTCTAGTTTTCAATGGATAGGTAAAGGGAAGCTTCTGCAATCTGGAAAATGCTTCCTCATCCCGTGAATCCTGACTTGCAAGAAGATTTTGTCACTACAGACTTAAACTATATTTGTAATTAAATTGAGCAATGAGTTTGTTTGTTGTTGTTGTTTTGTTATAGGCTGAATTCTGTCTTTAAATAATAAATGCATTGTTTTAATGGGTGGAAGACCTAGGTCTGCTAAGAAATAGAAATGAATAAGGACAAACATACTCTTTTTTAATGTCTCAAAAATTTACTCCCTCCAACATAAATACAGTGAGCATATATATTGTGATTTGGTGAGATTCACAATTTAATGTATATTTTTCCTGGAATGCTGAAAACATTTTCTAACACTTACCTTCATGTCTTTCATATAAATCATGAAAGACCATTAATAATAATGGATACCGCTTATTAAGTAATACTCGCCAGACACTGTTGGAGGTGCTTTAAATGCATTCTCATTTTATCTCTATGTGTACTACTCAGCCCTACTTTACAAATAAAAAACGCACACCAAGACATGAGGGAGTCAGTGACATGAATAAAATAACCCAGCTACTGCCCTATGTAATTCCTATGGATTTAGCCTGGGCAGGTAAGAACTATTACTTCAGTAGCAGGGATTGAGAAAAAAAAAAAAAAACTTCATCTGGGAAATCAGAGAGAGAGTTATAAAAGAAATGATGACTCCTAGGAAATATAAAGTGAATTTTGAAAGTATGGAAGATGTGGCCTTTTCATCACATAATTTAGGTGTGACAATGAACTAACTGATCTTTAAAATAGCAGTTTAAATTATAAAAATTTATATTACACTTCAGCGTAATATCCTTTACGATAAGTTTGCGGAAGGAGCTAGTAAAGTATTCAGCTAGTAGGAAAACATTTTTTAAACTTCTGTTTTTAAATTTGTAACAAAGCATAATGAAACACAATACCAAAAAATGCACATGTCATAAATATATAGTTCATGAGTTTTCAGAGACAGAACTTACCTGAACAACTAGCACAGAGCAGGAAATAGGTATTGCCAGCATCCCCTTGGGTTTTAGTGATAGAAACTCTATCCTGATTTCTGACAGAATAGATTAATTTTTCCTGTTATTGTAAAATATATGAATGGATTCATGAAATATGTACTCTGTCTTCTTTTTAAAAATTAATCATGTTTGTAAGATGTATCCATATTGTTGCATGTGAATTCAGATTATTTACTCTCATAGTTTTCCCACACTTATTTTTTTCATTCTATCTTTAATGGGGCCATTTAGATGGTTTACAGTTGGGGCTTCATAAATAATACTTCTGTGACCATTTTTGTACACGTCTTTTGGTAAGCATACGACAGAATGTTGGGTAGATACCTAGGAGTGAAATTGCTAAGCCACAGCTTTGTCGTTTTTCTCACTCCATCCTCTATTTCCCGGAGGACACACAGATTTCCCCAAACAAACTGTATCAACCCATTTGGAGATGTCATTTTATAAATGACAAAAGAAGAGACAAGGCTCATGGAGAAAGAAAAACAGCACTGACAAAATGTTTGATCCTTGTGTATGTCTCTGGTGGCTCCCATCTCTGCTCATGTTGGGCATCCTGATTGCTAGGAGGTCACAATTCTTAGTATGTCCTGTGGATTTCATTGTAGCTTTGACTTACATTTTCCTGATGACTAGTGGAATTGATCATAGTTTCATAGATTTCACTGACCAGTTGGATATCCTATTTTGTGAATGTCTTCAGGTTTCTTGCTTGCTTTCCTACTGAGGGGCGAGTCCCTTTCCTTAGTGGTCTATAGGAATGCTTTATGTTTCCCAGATATGAGTCCTTCGTTGGATATACCTTGTCAATGTATTTTTACACTCAGTGAGTTGTTAATTTACTCTCTAGGAATGGTTTCATTTGCTGAACCTAAATTCTTAATTTAATGTAATCCAGTATATCATGTCCTATTATTGTTTTAAGACTCTGCCTATTTCAAGGTCACAAAGCTATTTTACACTTAAAAAAAATTATTTGGGATATAAAATTGAATATATGTAAAATATTCAATAGCTATTTTTATTCTATACATGAAAACATGCAGAATTGCTCATTGTATGGAGTAGAGGTAATATATGCTATATTCAAATTAGTGTCAGTTTTATTTTGCATCAGATTATTTCTGAATTCACAAAGTAATCCAGTGAAACTTCTCATTTAAAGTAGGGATTCTTCTACATTTATTTTAATAGAGTTAGAAAGGAGTTAGTGTCTCAAAAGGTATATATTTTTTCTTATACTGGGGTAAAAATTGCCTTTGTGTGGCATTCATTTACTGGTTCTAGTTTACTAGTGTATTATTCATTCACTTATTTATTCAACAGACATTACATGAGTCCTATCACATCCCAAACTTGTATAGTGTCAGGGATACAAAGATAAATAACAGTTCTGAGGGACTCAGAGTTGACTTTTGGAAGCAGGTGTGTTAAAGGGTGTGTTTTAGAGCTCACAGCCGAACAAGGTGCTGAAATATGAAAATGTCTCACCTATTATCCTCTTCTTTGAGCAGCGGCCTTCAACGATTCTACACGTGTTATGAGTTCTAGACTCCTTATTGACCTGGTTATCCTTCTTTACATAGCCTAATTACTTACTGGCATGTTTATATTTAAAATTTCAAATGTGTAGAACGCAGTAGTGCCATGACGTTTACCAGCAAAGAGGCCACGGTTCCATCAGTTCCTACACCTGAGAAGCAGCGTCTTTCTGTTGATTTAGTCTAAAGCAGATTTATCATATATTTGGCAGTGTTTCCTATTATTTACACATACTAAATTGAAATTGAATAAATCTGAATAAATTCCCCAGGTCCCATGCTTATGATTATTGTCAACCCAAGTGTACGCCAACAATACACAAAATTGCTTGTCATTAGAAACCATCCAAGAATATTTAATGATGTAGGGCTATTTTTATCTAAAGGTAAATAAAAAAGACAAGATATGAAGTTGTATAATCACCATAACTCAGTTTTGTGTGTGTATGTTGTATGTGTTGAAATAATGTAAGTAAACACACCAAAATATTCATAGTATTTACCTTTGGATAATAATATGTGATTTTAAATTCAACCATGCTGATTTAGTTTGTTTTCTTCTCAATCATGCTAGCTATTCCTGTTGTCTTTTCTAAATCTTTAAATTGAATGGAATGCCATCTGAGTCTTTTAAGTGTAAACATCTATTACTTAGAAATGCTAATTAGTATATCCTTTTGGATGTACCCCCAAAATATTCAGGTAGACAATGACCTGTTAATAATCATTCTTTCATTCTAAATTATCTAAATATTTGTGAAGTTATCCAAATGTTCTACAGTAAGCCTAAATTTCACTATATTTTTGCCAAAAAAACAAAAAGTGAAATTTTCATCAAAAAATCTGCTGAAACCAAAGTATCTGTCCTTGTTATTCCTTTGGCTACCATCTTAGTAACACTGTCACAAAACAAAAGAAGGTTCATGTGATAGAATCTATTCTTACTGAATCTATGTTATCCTTACAGCATATTACATTATTTTTCTACTTTCTCATAAGGTCTCTGTTTAATGAAAGTATGATATATTATAAAAATTCTACAGTACTTTGCAGCTCCTCCTGTCAAGGTGGGGTACAGGTCTATTTACTCCCCTCTTGAATCTGAGCTGGCCTGGCTTTGAAATTTATTTCAAGCAATAGAATGTACATGAAGAGACACTGAAAATTCTGAGCCTAGGTTGCAAGAGGGCTACAGTTTACCCACTTGCTGTGTTTGGGAACCCAGTGTAAATAAGCCTGGGCTAGCCCACTGAGTAATGAATGGCATATGACCCAGGGCCCCAAACAGTGGCTCGCCAATGTGGGACATATGAGTGAGTCATGGACTAAAGCTACCTGAGTGAACACAACCAAATCACCCGAACAACTGCTCAGCAGAGTTTAGCCCAAATTGTCAACCCACAGTTCATGAGCTAAAAAAAAGGTAGTTGTTTTATTTCACTAAATTTTAGTAATACAGATATAGCAAATACAGGCGTGTACTGGACTTTTGTAATAATGCTATAAAGTACATTTGTATGTAAGTTTTATTATTGAAATTTATTTTTCCTATACATTTTGAAATGTTGTTATCTTCACATCAGTATACTTTTTCAAGAAACCCATTTTGTCCTGGTGCGAAAGGACTAGGTAACTGTTTTGCTGTGGATGTCTATCAATAACCTGACTGTGGACGTTATTGTATCTCCTCCAGAAAAAGTAGGGGTTGCAGATCTTATTCAGTTCTTTAGCTCATTCTTATTATTTGTTCTTGTAACATGTAGCTGTTGAAGTCTGATTATAAATACCACTTGATGAAGTAATAATGACAGAATGAAAATTAGAAAGGAATGCTGATAAATGTCTCCTAAATCCCGAGCGCTGGCTGTTGGCGTCCTCTGAGTCCCAAGGGCGATTTCCTCACACAGAAGATCCATCCAAGATGTGTTGCCTTTGTTCTAAGGTGTAAAGATACAAAATGAGAATCTAGTTTTCTTTGATTTAGGACTGTATTTGGCTTAACTCAATCTATTAATTAAAGTTTTTAACTCTAGAAGCAATTTAAAAATGTTCTCTTGGAATATGTTCTGGTGGAAAGAATATCACAGAGTTTTTAACTGATGTAATAAAAAGTAACATAATAAAAATAAAATTATTACCATTAAAATATTTTGCAGTGTTTGGGAATACAAAACATTAAGATGTTAAGTTGAAAAGAGAAAAAAATGTGTAGTTAATTATTCACACCTTTTTTTCTAAACAGCATGACATATTTGCATATTAGGAAATGGCTTTAAAAAATGTTTTCATTGTGGAATTATGTACTTTAAAATTCTAAAGATTTTTTAAAAATTTATCTTTACTGTTGAAAGTATTACAGATATCCCCCCTTTTGCCCCCACTGACCCTCTTCACCCCAATCCCCCTACCCAAGCCTTCACCTCACTACTGCCTGTGCATATAAATTATTTGGTTAATCTCTTTCCCACCCCCTTGCCCTCTGAGATTCCCTATCTGTTCCATGCTTCCATGTCTCTGGATCTATTTTGTTCATCAGTTTATTGTGTTCACATATAAGTGATATCATATGGTATTTGTCTATTTCTGACTGGCTTATCTCATTTAGCATAATATTCCCCGGGTCTATCCATGCTGTCTCAGAAGGTAAGAGATCTTTCTTTCTTACAGTTGCATAGTATTTTATCATGTAAATGTATCAGAGCTTTTTTTTTATCGACTCATCTACTGATGGGCATTTAGGCTGTTTCCAGGTCTTGGCTCTTGTAAATAATGCTGCTATAGACATAGGGGTACATATATTCTTCCTGGTTGGTGTTTCAAGCTTCTTAGGATATACTCCTAGAAGTGGGATCACTGGGTCAAATGGCAGTTCCATTTTAAATTTTGGGGGGAAACACCATACTGTTTTCCATAGTGGCCGCACCAGTCTGCATTCCCACCAGCAGTGTACTAGAGTCCCCTTTTCTCAACACCCTCGCCAGCACTCTGGCAGGTGTGAGGTGATACCTCCTTGTAGTTTTAATCTGCATCTCTCTGATGATCAATGACACTGAGCATTTTTTCATATGTCTCTTGGCCATTTGTATGTCCTCTTTGGAGAAGTATCTGTTTAGTTCTTTTGCTCATTTTATAGTTGGGTTGTTTGTCTTCCGTTTGTTAAGTTGTATGAATAGTTTATATATTTTGGAAATTAACTCCTTATCAGATGTATCATTGGCAAATATGTTCTCCCATACAATGGGATCCCTTTTAATTTGACCATAAGAAGTGATATTTTCTAAAAATAACCTTTAGAGATTTTGAGAGGTTCTAAATTTTTAGATTTACTTTGGAAAATGAAAGGATAAGAATGATTAAATTCTAATTGTTTATAGACTTCATTCAGAATTTTCAAGTATTTGAAACTGTTTTTCTGAATTCACATTGAATAACTCACTTTTTAAAAACATATACATTCATTGTTGGAATCTGAGAAGTGAATTCCATTTGGGGAAAATGCAAACCTACATGTTTCTGATAAATTTGGGGAGGAATTCAAATATGAATGTTGGAACCAGACAGTTTTATGTACAAATTCTAACCCTGCCATTTATTAAGGGAGTAACCTCGAATATGTTACTTAACTTCTCTGAGCTCCATGTCCTTGATCTCTAGGAAGGAGATTATAATATGACCTTTGTAGGGTTTTTATAGGTACCTTTTAGTTTTGTTAGCTATCTTTTCACAGTGCCTGGAATAGAGTGGACCTTCAATAAGTGATAACTATTGTCATATACTTTAAGATATTGGTTTCCATTTTCTTTGAAATCATCTCATAATTGTTTGTTTTATTTTTTAGTGGTGATGATTGCATAGAATAGACATATTGAAATAAAACATTTAAAAAATATTAGAAGTCTAACCTCAGTCTACCACTAACCCTAATAAAAAATATTTAAAGTCTTAATTTAGCAACTGAAATGGAAATGTAATCAATTCTGTTACTATTAAATATTCGGCAATATTTATAATGACGAATGTGAAAACACCATTATTTTGGTTCCTAATAGTTTCCTTTGTCTGAATTTTAAACCATTATCTTAGTTTTACATGACATTTCTTCAATTTCTTCAAGAATAAGAAAGAAACAGAGTTTTGGAAAAAGTCTGCCTTGAGTAATCTTATTCTCAAAAGAATTAATAACATTTGAATGTTCTTGCAAAGAGTTTAATTAAATATTCAGATATAAAATCATGTCTTAAAACTGGGGATAATAAAATTTTATATTATGTGGATAAAAAATTACACACACACCCTCACTAACTCATATTTGCAATGCCATGGAGTTGGTTACATTTTTATGATGAGTTTTACTTTTTTCTTATTTGTTTTTAGTATCTTTGTAAAGACAAAGATTACATAAATAAAGAGAAAATTCACATAAGGCACCAAATGCTATCTATGCAGCTTGCCAAGAATAAAAACACAGTTTGCATTTGAGACCAAATACAATCCGTATTTATTTCATGGACTTAGGAATTTCAAGGGGTCACT
Organism: Molossus molossus; assembly: GCF_014108415.1. NCBI lineage: Eukaryota > Metazoa > Chordata > Mammalia > Chiroptera > Molossidae > Molossus > Molossus molossus. Next base: position 56,349,703 of record NW_023425345.1, on the reverse strand, counting down.
TCTATAGGAGAATTCCAAGGGAGTTAGGAATCTGGCCTATGATTTTCACTTTTGGCAGTGGCTTCTGAAATAAAACACAATACCTTATAATATTTCAAAAAGTTATCCATCATCCACATTGTAAAGTACATAGGAGTATTTTAAGCTCTGGAGTATGGCTTGAAAAATTCACTATTCATGGGAGGTGGAAAACATGAAAAGAAAATGAACACGGAAGACAGGGGGTTTAGGGGGGATTGGGTTCCACGTGTGGATGAAGAATTTGACTCAAAATACATATGTTCCAGGAAATGTTTCCTGAGGACTGCGTTGTTAATTAAGATTTCCAAAACTTCAGAAATACTTCAGGTTCTCAGGAACTAGAATGCGCATAGCCACCCTGTTGAAGTTGGTGTTTGAGACTCCAGCTGTTTACGTGCACGGTGACAGAGACTGACCAGAGGGACTGGTGAGAAGGCAGCTCTGTGGAAGACAGATCGGAGCCCACAGCCACAGTCTATCGCTGCTCTCTCATTGTGGTTTTCCACACGGTGGGAATTCAACTTCCAGAACTAGGGGAGCCTCTTCACTTTCATCGTCCTCTCGCCGCTTTTCTTCAGGGAGAGCAGACACTAACAAATCAACAGTCTGCTCGTGTGAAACCCCAGGAAATATCTTAAAAGGAGAATCCCACTGCATATGCATGCTTATTCACATAGCGACAGCTGTTTTATGAAAACCCAAACCAGTCCAAATACAATCTGAACACAATCTCATTAAGTATAACAACTACATGTGCAGTGCCTCGCAGAGAAGAGTTGCCCTGGGTAATTCTGTGATGCTGTCCTACTGAGAGACGCAAGCTTCTCGACCCCAACCTAAGATCATAAACCTGTTGTGGTGATTCACTGGCATTACAAGTTGACTGGTATTTCTTCTGGATTATTTCATGACAGGATCGAAAATGTAGACCCTTCCTCTATTTTTACATGAGTAAGGGTGTGTCGTTCACAATAAAATTATTTCAGTCATCCCATCGAAGAACCAGAAGGAGAAGTCAGTTTCACCACTGGCTGAGATCTCTCTTCAGTCTTTAGATAGAAAAGAATAAAATGTCAGTTTAGCTGTGATTTTCTTTAAATCATGGAACTATTAGCATATTTTCTTTTAGCCATAAACTTGCCTTGGGATTCATTTATGTTCCTAAATGGCCACCTTAGAAACTGTGTTGTAAAGACCCAGAAACTATTGTTTTAAATGTGTCTCAGAAACAATCTAGTATATAAATTCTGTCTTAAAATTATTCAGTTTTATCTAAGAGAAATATGTAGTCCCTGGAGACGTGGCTTTTGGCCCCCCGGGCAAACGTTTTATGGCACAATGAGGAATGTTTCAGGCTTAAGGAATATTAGATGTGGCTCTCTTTTCTGGGTATACCTTTCTGCTTTTTAAGAAAATATATAAAATGATAACTTTGTCTTGAGTTTGAACCCTGGCCTACTTTATAATTTTTGCATTTCTCTTTTTCTTCTTTTGTTCACTCTGTCACCATTTTCATTAATTTTGTACTTAATTCTGTTTCATCCTAAATTGGAGCAATTTCGTTAATAAGTAAAACACATTTGAAACATTTTTTCGTTCATTAAAAAGAATGCGGATAATCTACATGTGCTGATGCTAAATTAAACTTAAAGAATGTTAAGTGGGAAAAGGCAGAATATGGGGCATGGTGGGTAATATGCTTTAATATTTGTAAATAAACACACAAAATATATTTGTTTGTATGTGGGCATATGCATTTATGCGTAAACCTGATCTGGAGGGTTACCTAGAAAATGGTGATAGTGGTTGTCTCCAGGGAGAACAGGAAAACTGAGAAGCTTAGGGATCATGAGTAGAAGTGGGTTTACTTTACTTTTACGTGTCTATGTAGAAACTGGTTACTGTTCTAAAAATCCACATAGATATATAAAAGTAAAGTATAAACACATATACATACATATATAACACACAATTTACATATATTTACAATTATACTTGTGCATGCATAAAGAAGTGTATGTACATACACATTGCATATATAAAAGTATACATAAACATACATACATATGTATTATTTAAACTTTTTATTATGTACATTATTTAAAAATTAAAGAATCTCTGATAAAATGTTGCTGGGGTATAGATGTTGCTGTTATATCCCTTTTCATACTTAAATCAGAAACAGGCATTTCCCAAGGTAGTGCTTCACCAAGGCCATACTCATGAGTGTCCAAACAAACAAAAAAACAATCATATTTACTTTTTTAATTGCTAGACATTATTTTTTTTTGTTACATGTTTTCTGGTTTTAGGGCACAGATTGCAATTATTTAATAAAGTGTTATTACTTTGTGGTTGGAATAAATGATCTATTTTATTTGAATAAAATACAGTCTAAGTCTGTACTTGGTATTCAAATAGAATGGAGTTAGCGTTTAATGTCAAAATATTAGATGCAGATGTGAATGCCTAAAGTCAGGTTCACAATTTTAAAGAGAGCTCACGGGGAAGAAAGGGAGGGACATCTGTAATACGTTCAAAGATAAAGATACAGTTTTTTAAAAATCCTGAATGGTAAGGGTGGCTCGCTGGCAGTGCCTCATACAATTTTAAATGGCATTGAACTTAGCATTTCAGTAATTCTTAGTCAAGCTGTTTTAATGGGCCTATAAAAGGGAAATAAAGGGTTTGAAGATCAAAACTATGCATCACAGAGTGGGCAAACTTGATCATTTTAGTGTGAATTATTTGTCTATACAATATTTATTCAGTGTATGTCTGTGAGGAAATGACAGAGTCATTTAAAAGCACAGCATTGGAAAATCTCAGTTCCTTGCTTATCACAGAGACATTTGTTCAGGGCATATATGTGCTTTAGCAGAGAGTTTTCTCCTATGTAGCAGAGATAAAATTAGCAAGTGATTGCAAAACCATGTAGTCCTTTGGTATTTACAGGGTCATTATTAGTTAAAATATTTCCTAACTTAAATAGAAGAACTGTACATCTTCTTCCTTTGCTTTTCTTCTGTTTTGTACAAATAATTATATGCATCTGTCTTCATGAAACTCTCTTGATCAAGCCTGACCAGAGGTTTTGTAACATTTTTTTCAGTCTTCCATTATCATACGGTGTTGGTCATGATTAGAAAGGACAATAAGTAATCGGCTTCAATGAATTTCATTTACATTCTGGTCAAATACCAAGAAATCTGGAATGATGTTCTCATGAAACAAGCTTGTATACATCTCTTCAGAGCAAATTAGGAAATGCTTCAGTTTTGCAAGTAGAGTTTGATATTGTATCATGAAATAGTAAAGCAGACAGCTAAATAACAAATTAAGTATGGCCCACTGAATCCCCTAGACTTTTGCAACCTGTTAGATAAACACTAGGATGCATAACTTAGAGTTTGCTATTACTTTCTGGCCAGATATCATGGAAGCAATTTTGGTTTTAAATTGGTTTTGGGGACAGGATATGTTATGGAAAACACACACACACACACACACACACACACACAGAAATCTTAGAGGATGCTATGAAAGGAACTTCCTGAGATCTGTCATTTTCCTAAAGCTTGTTCACTATTATATATTCTGTCATATACTGTGTATAAACCCCACTACCGAAAAACTAAAATTCGTTTATTTGAGCCATTAGAAAAAGAACCCCTCCCTTTCCAGGCTAATATCAATGTGAATAAACATTAGGTTGGATTTTAATCATTTTTATTGATTTATATAAATTGTGTTTCTCTTAAGTATCATTAAAATATGAAGTCAAAGGTCAAGAAGGAATTCCACACACACACAAACATACTTTTCTTCTTTTACATTTCTGACATGTTTTCTAATTTTTCCGGATAACATTGTGATGATGATTATTGTAATTAACAGGCAAACGCAGCTCTTCTGAGGTTGTTCCAGATGCGGGGTACACATTAAAATGAATTATATTTCTGTTCATGGGTCTTTGAAACAGCGCTGAATAAAGTAACAGTCTATTGATTTTCTTTGTTTAGATCATGAAAATGTTTTTTGAACGTTTCGAGTGTGTGTAAAGAGCAGTGCCTCAGTTGTCTCTGAAGAGCCTTTTTCCCAGAGGAAAATTTGGTGTGCCATTTACAGTATCTCAAGTTTAAGGACAGATAATTAGGTCTTGCCCTCTTTGAATCTTTTCTGCTTGTCAACAAGAGGAATTTGCTTTGAGTTTTGTAGTACTAAAGCACCTTCAGGGAGGTGAAGAGACAGTTGGAAGATCCACTAAAACTGATGCTGAATCCACTATGGCCAGCTGTAGAATCTGCTGAATAATTTGCAAGTATTTACTTTGGCTTAATGTTCTGTTTTGCAATGGAAACAAAAGAGAAAACATTGATTAAATTGTTAATCCTTCCTGTATCCCTTACTAGCAAGGTCCATTAGGTGTACCAAGCATATGATAACAAAAACAACAAAAAATATGAAAAAAAAAGCCAGCCTCATTATTCTCTTTCTGTTTGAATTCATCAAATAGATGAAAGCCCTAAGGGAATGTATTGTTTCACTGGTGTGAGATGTGACCTTTTTTTAAACATCAGTTTGATTAAAAATAGCTTATCTAATGTTTCCATATTAATCAGGCAGAAGTTTCTTGGATGAAACAACTATTTATTTTAAAACTTCAAAGGAAACAGGATGAGGGAGGTTACTGTCACACTCAGTTTTAGAAGGTAATGAAGCCTTCACCATTTTTCTCTCATCTTAAAAGAAAAGACTAAAGTATTTCATTTCTTTACATCTATCATATTAAACATTGCATATTACCATTCTGAATTCCCTTTCTTTTCTGTTCATGAAAACATTTGCCAGTGAAGTGATTAACTGTATGCATATACTTAAGGAACTGACATCTTGAAAATCTTTGTTAAATTAGTTGCAGCTGCTCATACCAAATGCAACAGGTTTATATTGAAAATGGAAGGGCTGGGAGAGCCAACTGTCCAAATACTAGAGAAACGGAAATGCCAGGTGTAAACAAATAACAATTCTGCTAGGTAGGTAGATCAGAATACATACTTGTTTGAATGGTTAACTTTTAACCAATGTATCTAAGGATGGTTAAAATGAGTTATCTATATTTAAAATCAATTCTCTTTAACAGATGTCAGGAGACATAGTGGGAAGACACTAATTACTGGTTAAACTTTTACAAACCAACTTTGTATTTTCTTCTTTATAGTCACTATTTGGACTCTTTGGTGAACAGTTTGTTTTTTTTTTTGTTTGTTTGTTTTTTTTAATCCTCACCTAAAGGTATGTTTTTATTGATTTTAGAGAGAGAAACATCCTTTGGTTGCCTCCTGTATGTTCCCTGGCTGTTTAAATATTCTGCATATTATAAGTCAAGGCAATGTTTTTAAGAGTAATATTTAGAGATGTTTGTAAGTTGTAAGATAATGTATTTAACAACAAAAACTATGTAACTTTCTACAACATGAAACAACTAACTGATTCTCTTCTATATATGTGTGTGTGGTCATTCTAACCTGTTTGCTTAGTGATTACTGTGCAACAAGCTGTCCCATTTCCCATGTCCCCCAGACTTCGAGATTCCTTACTTTACGCGTAGTAGGTAATCACTATACATTGGTTTAAATGCATGAAAAGACAGCCTGCTACTCTGAGGAATGTTGCCCCTTGACTTCACATTATGGGAGTTTGTCAACCTGCCATTGAAACAATGTGATAACATTCTTCCATTACTTGTAAGTCAAATACATACATTTTATGAAGAACAATTTATGCAATTCTAAGTATATGATTTGAAAACAGAAAATATTAATCTTTACATCAAGCAAAAATCCAAATCCTCAAGAAAAATTAATTATTGAACACAGTTATATTACTCTTGAATGGTTGCTCAACTTAGATGAACTATGAATAGTGGTAGAGCCATTATGTGGATGTGAGAATATTGTCTTCCTACCTCTGTTGAGGAACTGAGATTGACTACATAAGGTTTAAGGTTGAATTAGAATGGTTTTGAAGGTTTGTACAATGTTGCTAGGTATGGGAAAGTGTTTTAGAAGACCTCGTTTCAATAGGAACAAGTTAGTTTAGGTAGCTACTCCCTCATGCAAATTCCACAGGCCTCCAGCTCTGGAAGCCAGAGGCACTTTGATTTGAATCAGAAGGCAGATGATCCAGCAACCACTGAACGCTAAACCAAATGTTTTCTTCTGTCCCATGTCAAGACCAGTTACTAAGATTTTACACAGTTGAATTATAAATTCACAGAACAATTTTGAGAAGAGACTTTTGACAAATTTACTGTGTGGTTGGTTATAGGAAGTTTGCTGTTTGATTAGAATTTTAAAATCTTATAAATCTGAGGCATAGAAAATAGATTACTGCTCTATATTCTTTTTGAATAACAGTGGATAACTCTTGAATAACTCATTTAATGGTTTTAAATGGAAAGAAATCCTCTTAATATCCAATAAAAATGTTGGTCTGTACCTAAATTCTCCCCTCCAATAGAAACACCCAAATGAAGAACATTCTTGAAAACCTCTCACCTATACTTAGCCTCCTCATCAACGCAACCAAATAAAACTACAAATCGATGAGTTTGTTCTTGAGAACTTGCAGATAACATGATGAGAATTAAACTTAGTAGGATGACAGTGAAAAAAAAAACAACACGTTTAACATTTTGAAAGGTAGCCAACATTTAGAGATGATGAATGCCATTATTCAATGTGGAAGTAAAGTTCAAGATATATAATTATTCTTTGTTCCTCTTAACCACTGTATTTCTCACTACATGTTGACTTCCAGTAATCTCTTCTCTGAAAGGGTGCCTGGCATTTTCTAATGGGAAATGCATGGACAGGGCTTAAGCACATTTTAAAAACATGTAGGAGATGTTATGAAAATACAGGTTAGTATATAAAATCCTGAGGGTTGTGGTTTAAAGTAAATGAAATTAGCATATAGTTGAGCTTAATGGTTCTAAGGAGATGAGTGCTGAATGGTCCTTGAAAAATGATGAATAGATAGATGGTGTGAGGAACAGAGGGGAACAGGTCATATGCTTTTAAACAGAAGCAGACAGTGGAATATTCTAGAGCATAAGAATAAAATGTCAATGTTTCCAAGCATAGTAGGCGGGCCTTCCCTCAAGCTGTAACATTAAACCCTTGAGCAGACCCTAAGATATAGTTAAAAACTAAAATACTGAAGTAATTAATTTGAGTAACTAGTAAAATGAGTAATGCCTTTCATAATAATAGAGTAGACCCAAGGATGTGTTGTACCCCACCTCTCAGGCCCAAAATAGTATAAAAAGTAGGCAGCCTACAGCTCTGGACTGTACTGAGCTATTGTATGTCAGGGTATCGAGGCCACTCCGGAATGGATGTGTCTATGCGAGGCACTAGGGGAGACTGGAGAGTGGGAACTGCTCACGCCGGATTATGTCCTTCATCTCAGGCACAGGCTCTGCTGTAAACCAGAATTTGTTATTTTCTTCCGGTCTTCAGATTTTGCATACAGCTGTAACTTCCATAGCCATTAGAATTAGAAAGAACTTCAGAAAAATAAACAGTTGCCGGGATTACCATATGTTAATATGGAGAAAAAGAGAGACAGGGGATGGGTTTCTAAGAACTAAAAACAGATCTTCCAAAAAAATCTCAACTCTTACATGAAGTCTGGTTGATTTAAATAATTGTATGAGTGCCTAAAACATCACTCTGCGAAATCTCCCATCGCAGATCAGTATGAGCCATTTAAAACAATCATTTAAGAAGAGTGAGAAGGCTCTTCTGTATTCCCCGAGAATGCAAGTCCTGACTAATACAGTGGAAATGAGACCCAGTGGAAGGAAGCCGGGCTTCAGGCATGGCTGATTCAGTCCTTAGGTTTGCCCCTTATCAACCTGGGGCCTTTGGCCAACTGCCTAACCTTCCTAAGCATCAGTTCCCCAGATGTTATCAAATTTCATTAAATAATGATACAAATTTCGTGACATGAAGTAAATCCACTATTTGTCAAGTAAAAACAATTTTGTATTGAAAAATATGTCATGGTACCTATGGTTTTTATGAAACGAATCATGTGATGCAAAGACAAACTGTGCCCATTATCATTTATTAAGTAAATGAAAATTTGTCTCAATGGGTGTGATCCTGATATGTCAGCCGATTTGAACATGGCATGCCCCTCCCTCCTCAGATCTGGAAATACCATTTCTATTTAGAGTTTCTTTCTTTGCTCTTAACCTGGTTAACTTTTATGCATTCTCATATTTTAATTCAAATTCTATTTTCTTGGGGCCAACGTTCAGGATTACCTGCCTCCACCTTCCATATCTAGATTAGTTTTGTTTGCTTTATGCTCATTTTTTATATTCTGTTTCTTTCATTCAGAGCCCTTTTCTCAGTTTTGAATAATATATCTATTATTATAATTATTTGTTGAATATCATTTTTTTCTCACAAGGCCACATGTTTTATGTGATCTTTTGCCACCAATATATTTCTAGTGTTTAACACAGAGTAGGCATACAATGTGAGGAGTGAATTAATTAATATATGATGTATGCGCTCAATTCTATCTTGCAAATTATTTTTATATTGGATAAAAGAAGTAAATACATATATAATCGTTTGTTGTTGCCCAATTCAAAATGTATGTCTATGATAGTTAACCAAGACAGTATCTAAATACGTTACTGTAAAATATTATACAGTAATAGTATGTGTAAAATTTTCTAAAAACCATCACATCTCTAAAATTACAGGCAATATATAGGGATCAAATTGATATATTTTATGTCATCAAATAAGTCAGAATAAAGCCTAGAAAATTTGAACTTTTTAAAAAAAATTAGTGAGACATTTAAAAATCAAAATCAGGGAGAAATATTTGGGCTGAAAATGAGATTTTAACCAGCCAGTGCGTCTGTTTGTGATGGTGATTCTGTAACAGATGCTGAAGATGTGTGGACGGGGAGTTTACCACACACTGGGGAAAGGATCGGAAACGAGTGGAGTGGAGAAAGATCACCAGTGTTTAAGGAGAATTGGGAAGAGGAAGAAAGACAGTTGGAGACCCGGCAAGAAAAAGGCGAATGCATGAGATCTTATAAACTGAGAGAGGGAGAGGGTTTAAAGTGAACTCAGAAAAGCACCAGTTGTTTTTCATGAAATTTAAGTGTATTCGTCATCTCTAACTTGAAAACAAGGTGAAAGTCCATACACATCCACACACAAATGTGGGAAGGCTGAAATGATCTAGCACATGAAAATAACTGGACCACAATAGGAGGTCCATTTATGTTAGTTTCAGTTCTTGGATTTAAGTATTTACAAGGGTATTAAAAACACTTATGCCCAACTTTACTCTTTAGTAACTTGTAGTCAATTTAAATAAATGAAATATATTTCAGTATTGATCTAAGTGGACAGAATCTTATATGAGAAATCACTGTTGTAAATCAAAATATAAGCAGAAAATAAACTTTAGTTAAAATTGCCTTTGAAATTTTCTCCAGTTGATGAATAGCACACATGGATTTTGTGTGTACTATATTAGCTTGCAATTTATGGGTCAAGTTTTTTCTTGACCACTGGTACAGATTGATGTTTCTTTAAGAGAACATGAAATAAGTTAAGCCTTTGTTTGAGACCAGCTAATATGAAAATAATAATAATAATAATGCCACACATGATGATGCCGCCTAAGTAGAGTGACATTTGTGTTAACTCAATGTACACTGTAGCTTCACTCTAAGTGCCAGTCTTCTGAAAATGAACACATTCAGAGAGAAAGAAGAGACTGATAGGTGTAGTGGTTAGTAGAATTGTAAACATTACAGCTAGAGGTGAACCTTGACATGGTAGAGTTTGGGGAGAGACCATGGTTTTGGGACAGAGACCTCAGGCTTTGGAACACTCTGGTTGGTGATTCTAGGACCCAACTTTTAGTATAGAATCGTTATTTCATGACAACCCTGGGGAACCAAAAAATGTATAGTAGAGGCACAAGTACTGAGAAAAGTTGACTAAAACTTCATCTGCTTCCAGCTGAGGCTTTGGCTACTGCATCTTAAATCATGTATGCCTAGATTTTAATCTCTTCTTTTTAGACTTTTAAAATATTGAAATCTTCTTCATATGTGATCGTGGCTCAGGTTTTAAGCAATGTGGAGCTGTTTTTATATCATGTCTCTTTTTTACTGTATTGAATAAATATAACATATGCTGATTTCAGAGAATATGAAAAATACAGAAGTTTAAAAATCTCTAATCCCAGTTCTCAGATATTACTCTTTTTAATATATTAGGGTATTTACTTCCAATTTTTGATATATATGAAGATATACATTTTGTACATACCTTATTCTTTTAAACTAATATTTCTTAAACATTCCTCCATATCAATATATATGTTGAGGAGCTTTATTTTTAATGATTAAAAGTACATATCCCTTGCACATTTTTGTTAACATTTATTTCAACATATGCCTAGTGTTTTACATTATTATAGGCAATTTTCATTTGCAACTTTTTATAATATCTTAGCCAAGAATTGTGACTGGTTCGTTAGGGTAATTATTTAGAAGAGTACATGTTAACATTTAAAAATATATGTACTATATTGTATCATATTATAGCATGCTATATTATGTGAAATTTCTCTCTCTAAATATAATATCAAGTTTTTCTTTTAGTAAGAGTGTTTCTCTATAAGTTAGTCAATACCAGGTGTTAACATTCATTTTAATCTTTGAAAATGAATTGGGTAGATTTTAAAACACCTAAATTTATATTCATTGTTAAAGTTATTATTTTCCCATTTGTAATAAATAACTAACCTGTGGGGAGATTATTTGAAGCTATGTGAACATCCTTTTCCTTATTGATGGTCCTTGCCCGAATCAATTATTATAATGATTGCCATATGGTGATTTTAAACTTTATCATTCCTTCTGCATTTATTAAATAACATTTTACTGTAAGCAACCTTCCTTCTCTCTTAGTTATTTACTCTGGTCAATATGGATCCATGGATTCTGATTTTAGTCAGTTGGTTATATTCATTACTATCATAATTTATTTTGAAGCTAAAATTGTCCGAGATTTGGCCAGTGGGAGCTCCTTCAGGCTGGCTTCTGTGACTGTCGTTCTTTGAGCACATTCTTCTTTCCGGAACAGGATGATCAGATTTACTCTCCCAGCCCCAGCTATGAACTCAGCCATTTTGCTGAAGGACCTCTGGTTCTTTTTAGTGGGGAGTGATATTAGAACTCAAGATCTAAAAGCTAGGTGTGCTCATTGTCACTGAGGTGTCATTGCTCATATCCTTCCAATGGACAGATTGGAGGATAGCCATTTCATAAAATTCTTGCCTTTCAACATTTTATATTTGTAGATCTTTTCTCTCACCATGAGAAGTCTGGCTCCCAACAAATCAATACGTTTACTCTTTTGCTCAGTTCTACAATACACATAAACCTCTTTCAGAATTCCACACCCACATGGCTATTAACAATAGACCTACTAACTTATTAAGTCAAGTTTAACTTTGCAGTTATTTTGGTCCTCTTATTATCAGACTGAGAGAAGTGCAAATACTATAACTAAAAGTTACTTGGAGTCTTTCTTTTGCATTTTACTTTAATATGGTTGTTTCCCATTGGCTATATAGTTAAGTTTAATTGTTTCAGTTTGTTTCCAACTTTGAAGTTAAAAAATTCTTGTTGATTTAACTTTTGGCATTTTAATTATGATGTGTCTTGGTGTGGATCTCTTAGAATTTGTCATATGTGGGGCTTTCTATGCTTCCTGGATCTGGATATCTATTTCCTTGACCAGTTTGGGGAAGTTTTCAAACATTTTTTTTCTTTAAATACATTTTCTGTCCATTTTTTTCTTATCCCTCTGATTCCAATGTTAGTATATTTGATATTGTCCCAGAGGTTTCTTAAACTACCCTCATTTTTGCTGTTATTGTTACTCCTCACTTGAGGATATGTTTTCCATTGATTTTTTTTTAAGAGAGAATGGAAAGAAGGGAGGAAGGGAGTGAAGAGAGAGAGAGAGAGAAAGATCAATATGAGAGAGACACATGGATTGGTTGCCTCTTGCATGTGCCCCAACTGGGGCCAGGGATCAAACCTGCAACCCAGGTACATGCCCTTGACCAAGAATCAAACCTGTGACTGTTCAGTGCGTGGGCCAGTGCTCTAATCACCGAGCAACAATGGCCAGGGCTATCCTCATTTAAAAAAATTATTATTATTATTATTGTTATTTTTGCTGTTCTAATTGAGTATTTTCCTCCACATTGTCTTCCAAATCACTGATTCAGACCTCTGCTTAATTTAATCTTATGTTGATTCCATCTAATATATTTTTTATTTCAGTTACTATATTCTGCATTACTGACTGGCACTTTTAATGTTTTTTTTTAATTTTCTTTTTTATGTTTCCTATCTTATTGTTTAAGTTCTCATTGAGTTTATCTATGCTTCTCCTGAGTTTGTTGACTATCCCTATAACTAGTGTATTGAACTCTTTATCTGATAGATTGCTTATTTTTGTTTCATGTAGTTCTTTTCTGGGGTTTTGTCCTGGTCTTTCATTTGGGACATATTTCTTTGTCTCCTCATTTTGACTATCTCTCTGTGTTTGTTTTTTATGAGTTATGCAAACCATCAACCTCTCCCGGTATTGAAGAAGTGACCTTGTGTAGGAGCTACCCTTTTATAGATTGTGTGGCCTGGGTATCTGTAGCCAGCCAGCTGGAGCTGGTGCATGTGTGGGCCACAGGCAGTCTCAGGGGGCAAGCCTTCCACTGCTGCTGGATTGGAGACTGGCCAAAAGAAGTCCAAGGGTCTGGGACTGCCTTGGCAGACCCATTGGATTTGTAGCTGGAGTAGGCTCAGGCCTCAGGTAGTTCTGGGACAAGCCCTACCAGAACCTGGGGCTGAAGCTGGAGCAGGTGCAATCTGTAGGTAATTTGCTGGCTGTTGCTGAAGCGGGTGTGGTCTGCAGAAAGTCTCTGGTACAAGCCACACCTGGGCAGGAGCTGTAGCTAGAGCTGGTGTGAGTTGAGGGGGGTCCTGGGGACAGGTTACATGGCTGAAAGCTGGAGCTGGAGCAGGCTGCAGGGTGCTTCTGTGTGGTCTCCCTTATTTGTTGTGCACAAGCTATTCAGTCAGCATTCAGTTTTTCTTCAGGGGGAGTTTCTCTGTCTGTAGGTATAAATTCCATGTTTCTGGGAGGAGGTTAGTTCAGGGTCTTCCTATGCCGCCATCTTGGCCTAGAAACCTACTTTCATTGTTTTAATTACTAGTGAATACTTGCATGTGTGAAAGGTTTAAGCTTTGGAACTCTCAGAATGGGTTTATATGCCATAATTACCCATTGGGAACTCCTCTGGAGCAAGTTATGCAAGTCTGTTGTGCTTTAGATTTTTGATCTGTAAATGAAGTTAATAATACTTACCTTATTTGTTATTATAATGAGTAAATTAATTATGCATGCAGGAGCAACTCGATTAATAAATGGTTATTTCATTTTATTTACTCTCCACAAACCTTGTTACTCTGAACTTAATAGCTTTCATGAAAAATGTACAAAAATATACATCAGAAGAAATTAACCAAAGTGGCACAACAAAGTTATATTTCATTATAGAAAAAATGCTTTCATTTTAACTTTATACATACTAGTCATAGACAAGAGTAAAGTTTTACATGGCAAGACTTTAGCTGCCATCAACAGAGGTGAAAGGGGGTTTTGTGGTTCTTTGTTTGATTTTATATGAAGATAAACATTATTTTATTTTCTCCAAAAATATTTTTTTGAAAGTCCTTTACTCTCAAACTACCAACAGTCTATAAACATTTAAATTTCTATTTTTGAACACTCCAAGATACATGGTTGCCTCAGGATCTTTATACTTATTGTTTTTCTACTTAAAATGTCTTACCCTTAGCTCTTTACAAGGCTCATTCCTTCATCTTATACAGCTTTCTGCTCAAACGATACCTCTTCAAAAAGATCTTCTTTGACTATACTTCTCTAAAGAACATCTTGTCACTCACTTCATGACTCTGCTTTCATTGCTATTCATAACTGTTATTGATAAGTCATAATTATTAATTTTTAAATTAGAATCTAGTATTAATAAGGTTCACATCTGACTATGTAAATAGTACTTTGGTTATATTCCTGCCCATATGAGTTATATATTTTATTGACTGAAAGTATTTAGGTTCTATGTAAATGACATGCTAGATAATACTTTTCAAAAACATTATTAATGAGTTGTCTGTTCTGTGCTTTTAAGTCTTCATTCATGTTCCTGTCCAAATATATTATTAATGAGTAGTGTAGAATGTTCATTGTGTGTCTCCATTTGTGTGTTCTTCTGCCAATAAGCAACACTTAGAGAGATCTATAATGACTTCCTCCTTGCCCTTGTATCTTTTGAAAAAAAAAAATGACAATATAAAGAAGCACTTAACATCTCAGATTCTTAGTCTCTTTCCAGGCATAGGGTAGAGTGACAATGGCACTGTGATCTTTGTTCTTATTTCTGTCAAAATTCTAATATAAATAATGTACATATGAAAACAAATGTGGACTGTAATTGATTTATCTATCGGTATTCTGTAGCCATGGTTTTGTGTATTCTATTATTAAATCATGAATGGTTTCACAGTCAATTGTTTGCACATGAAACTTATACTAGATCACCAAAGTTGAAGTTGGACATTTCTACTATATTTTGCAATTACAAAAACTGGTCATTGTCCTTGAACTTTTTCAACAATAATGACATGAGAGAAAGCTAATGTGAAAAAAAATAATCTATGTAGCTGTGACCTTTAAGTGTGTTTGTAGCACTCAGGACTTTGGGAGTAAGAAGATGGTATATTGGGATAAGCAGGACAATGATTTGAAATGTCAGTTCATCAGAAAAATGAAGTAATTAGCCTGTTTCTTGATGCATGAGTTCTTTAAGTTTTCTTTTTAATGGTTTTAAACACACACACACACACACACACACACACACACACTTAGATTTAATTGGCTGGAAGGTCTTGTCACTAAGGATGATGAATGTGCTTGTCACATCATTTAACTATAAAGAGGAAAGATGTTCTCACAGTAAAAAGAAACTGTAAAGGATAATAGAAAAATTATTTAGAATGCATTTCCTATTATAAAGTATAAGAGATATTGATAATTTATAAGCTAATTGGCACTTTCAGTTTAGGGTGAAAGTTAATATGGCTGATCAGTGGGTCAAAGCTTTCAGAACATTAAGATTTGTTGGACTACTTAATTATTTTCTTCTTTCTTTCTTTCTTTCTTTCTTTCTTTCTTTCTTTCTTCTTTCTTTTTTTCTTTCTTTCTTTCTTTCTTTCTTCTTTCTTTCTTCTCTTCTCTCCTTCTCCTTCCTCCCTCCCTCCCTCCTCCTCCCTCCCTCCTCCTTCCTTCCTTCCTTCCTTCCTTCCTTCCTTCCTTCCTTCCTTCCTTCCTTCCTTCCTTCCTTCCTTCTTTCTTTTCTTTGGGTACACCAAACCCGGGACTTTCTGGTCCTCAGGTCGATGCTCCAACCGCTGAGCCAAACCGGCCAGGGCATGTGTTTCTAATGAAAAGTTATTTTTGCTCCCTCAGTTCTCCATGAACATGATCATGAATTCTTAGTATGTATTTTGAAAGATAAAGGAATGGATGCTTTTGTGTTCTTTGTGAAACTATGTGCTTAAGTATCATCTTAACTTCAAATTTAAGAAACATCCCACATAATATTTAATATGCACTATGAACATTTACATTTCTTCTCCAAAAGTATACATGACATTCATTGGGACTTCTTAGGTTAATTTTACATTAACTTGATGTAAAATCTTGATTTGTTATATCTTGAGTTTCACAAGAAGTGCCAGAATACAAAAGTTCAAGAAATATATATATATATATATATATATATGAAATTGAGAACATTTCCTTTTTATTTCTTTTCTTCCCTGCTGATTCCATCTCTATGTTGATACTATTTGGGGTCTGAACTCCACTTGTCAATTATTTTTAAATTTAAAAATGTATTAAACTTAATCATCTCAGTGGTCTTCGCTCATTTGTATTTTTAAACTATGTTAATAGATTCATTTTTTGAAATCTGAGAATAAATTGTCTACTACTTTTTTCTATATGGTTTTGTAGCAGTATATTTTCAGAACTTCCATGTATGAAAACAATTTTATGTTGCCTTTATAAACAATTAGTAGTTTGGCTGGATATAAAAAATGAAGATTTAGAGACTTTTCTCAAAGCTTTAATGACTTTGTCTGATGTCTTCTTATGTCCAATTCACTGATGAGAAACCTTGTGGCAACCTGTTTCTTGCTTTTATTTAGATAACACTTTCTTGGTCCAGAAAAGTTTAAGATATTCTATATAAAATGGATGTTTCTTTTCATATGCTATTTAATATGCTGTTTTATTTTAATTTGAGCAGTATTAGAAGCACTCCAAAGAGGCTATGTGAATTTTTTCCTAGCACATTTTTTAAGCCTAGGATGTGTCCCATTGTTTCTTTAACTAAATCTCCTTCTGGTATTCTGTGGCTATTCAGTAAACATAAATGACGTCCATCTATTACTTCATTTATTAAAAATAGGACCCAGAGCCCGCTTGGTGACACCTGACATGCTGCTGTCACCCTATATCTTGTAAAGCCAGACTAAATAATCTGCCAAAAGTTGTCTGCTATGAGACATCTACATTGGTAAGGAAATTATTTTCCTGGCTATCGAAGTGCCATAACAGCACATGGAATTAGCAAAAGAAAAGAAATAATGGAGCATATTCCACTCACATGTGGCTGTACCTGTGACACACGTTTGTAGGCACTCTGAGGACTCTCGGAAATAATTTGCATATACTTTCAAAGGGGCCATGTTCATTTTGGGTGGTAGCAGTGGGGGTGATGGTGGTGAGAGTGCCACTGAAATTTGGGAATTGAATGTTAATGTGACATTATTGGAGTGGGAATTTATAGATAAGCCAAGGGAGGAGGCTAGAATGGTAATGGATTGGAATTGAATTGGAGACATTGGCTTGAATTCATGTTTAGCTTAATATAAACAGAGAAGGTTAAATATAGAAATATTTATAGATACATGTTACATGTGGTAGGATATACAAAAATATATTTCTTTGCTTTGTCAGTTGAGGAACTAAAAGCAGGGACGTCCCAGTAGCAAGGAGCATGTCTTGCACCTAATCTTGTTTTTTTTTTCCTTTTTTTAATCCCCACCCAAGGATATTTTTTCCACTGATTTTTTTTTTTTTTAGAAAGAGTGGAAGGGAGGGAAGGAAGGAGGAGGGGTGGGTGGACATGAGGGAGAGAGAGAGAAAGAGAGGGAGAGACATTGATGTGAGAGAGACACATTGATTGGTTGCCTCCCACACATGCATCGACTGGGGCTGGGGACCAAACCTGCAACCCAGGTACATGCCCTTGACTGGTAATCGAACCCAAGACCCTTTGGTTTAAAAGTCAATGCTCTTAACCACTGTGTCACACCAGCCAGGACCCAATATTGGTTTTCAGTATCATTCTACAATCAAAACCACGTACAAATGGCTGATTCTAGAACAAGAAATGCACAGGGTGATCCTAGAGCATCTTGCAGTTCCATTAAAAAAAAAAAAAGGACGTTCTAAGAAAAGTAAAAGAAAACACATTGGTGTGTATATGTCAAAGTCACATGAAGAAGTCAACTAAAACAGTGCCCATGCTGGAACAATTTGAACAAGAAAATAAAGTAGTATTGTATTATATCCCAAAGTATAAAATAACTATCTATGAGTCCATACACATAAAAATAAAGGATTAAATAAATTGGGAAAAGGTACAACTTCCCATGCATAAGGATCCCAAATAAATTATGTAGATGCTCCACTCTATAATGGGGAACATGACTGCCCTTTCTTAAGTGTGGGCTACAGATAGTAACCTTTCAAAGAGCAGAATATGGAAAGTGGAGGCAGGGGGAGAAAAACACTTTACCGCGAAGAAATCTGACAAGCACTACCTCAGCCAGGTGGTCAGGATCAACAACAGTGATAAATAATATGTGAGATGATGAGAGGAATATGGCAGTTTTACTCTGCGGTCTTTCCCTCAAATACCTGTAATCCCAGTACAATCATGGGAAAAGCATCAGACACATTGAATAGATGAACATCCTACAAAATACCTTAACAGTGCTCTTCAAACCTGTCAAGCGCATCAAAATCAAGTCATGCCCACTGAATATTTTGTGATATCCTGAATGAGATCCTAGGACAGAAAAAGAAGGCATTCGCTTACAACTAAGGAACTAGGAATGGATTGTGGGTTTTAGTTAATAATAATGTGTTAACATGGATTCGTTGATTGTGGTACATATGCCATAGTAATATAAGATGTTACGAACAGAGGAGATGGGTGCAGGAACATGGAAACTCTGTACTGACTTCAATTTTCTGTACATTTAAGACTGTTCTAGATCTGATTGTGAGGCCTCTGGCAGGTGGAGTTTAGAAATGCTGACTATATTTCCTTTATTTTAATTGTATAATGTTTCTTTTTAAATCCTCACGTGAGGACATGCTGAGAGAGGGAGAGAGACAGAGCTACATTGATGAGAGAAAGAAACATTGGTTGGTTGCCTCCTGTCAGTATCCTGCCCGGGCATCGCACCTGTAACCTTTTGGTGCTCGGGATGATCCTCCAACCAACTGAGCTACTCTGGCTGGGCTATATAATGGTTTTTAGGCTTCCCTTTGTATCTACTGTTTGCTCTAGAAACAGTTTTTGGCCATCTGAATTGTTTTCTGAGAACGGCTGAGATAAATGAGCCTTTATATCAACCTCATACAGTTTGATAAGATGTTTATAGGAGAGAAACCCAAACTTGTAGATTTTCAGTTCCCAGTAGCTCATATTCTACATACAATCTGTCCCAGACAGTCCTTTCTGATTTTACTGACCCTTCTCGGGGACCTAGCTCTCTGTGTGAGGACTGGCAGTGCTTGAGGTCGGTAGTTCTGTGTCACCAAACACAGCTGGTGCCAGAGGGACTATTTATGAATTAATAAGGAGGGTTCCAGTACAGCCCAGTGTAAGCAAGTAACCCTGGGTAGTTCCCAGGCTCAACAATTCCTCCTCCACACCCTAGAGCTTCAACACAGCGACTTGTTCTAGTAGATATCTCAATCAATTCTCTACATCGAGCAAGATTCAGATTCGCAGAATTCCTATTAAATGGGAATTAAAATAATATTTGGCCCACAAGGCTATATAGGCTGAATGAGTACATGTATGTGGAACTTATTTTACAACTCTAAAGTGACCTGCATGTGGACATGTATAATGATTGTGTCATTTTCAGAGTTCATGGCCTCACGAGACAGTTTGTTTAAGTTGATTAACTATAACATTTTAAAAAGCACGTTCTCATGTTAAGCCCAAGTCATCTTTCCCATAATTCTGTAGTACAAAGCAGGTGAGAATGCACTCGGTCTGTGTGGCTTAGTTGGTTGAGTGTGTCCCATGCACCCAGAGGTTGCTGGTTTGATTCCTGGTCGGGGCACATGCCTGGGTTTCGGGATCCATCCTCAGCGGGGGGTATGCAGGAGGCAGCTGATGGATGTTTCACTCTCACATGAATGTTTCTCTCTCTCTCTCCCTCTCCTTTCCTTTCTCTCTAAAAAATCAGTAAAAAACATTAAACAAACAAACACAGGTGATAATGAAGTCTTACAGATGTGGGTTCAAAGAGTGGCCCTCCTACTTACTAGCCTGGACCTTGGATAAATGACATTAGGTGCTCTACTCTGATTTTCCTCACTGATACGTAACGGTGATAATCTCTGCCTTACGGGGATATTGTACGTGTGATCATACTTGTAAAAATGTGCCTAACTGAAGTGCCCAATAAATGGTAGTAGTTATTATTCATATGAGCTTTCCTTTTACTACCCAACAATAGGTAAGAGTGAAGAAGAGACCCACACCTTCCCAGCTTCCCATGGCGCTTTCAAAGATGGGTCTGAACCTCCATTTCAAAGTAATCAAGACAGAGCAAGTGGCACGTTCTGTTCCTCTGTCGTGTTTCTCACCGGGAGGACATCAGCAGGACACCTGAGGGAGGAAGACTTTCTTTGGCAAATCGTTTAGGTCTCCTAGTGGAGTTGCATCATGTAAAACATGATTTCTCCCTAATTGTCAGGAAAATGTACAGTTCTTTAAGGAGACTTGATACTAAATGGAAGGGGGATAACGTGCAGGTGGATGGGAGTCCTTTAAACTGCAATATGCAGAGCCTCTATGCTCAGATTGATCTCTGGACAACTGCAGAGGTACCATCTACATAGACAGCATGTGAATGGCGCCCTCTGGAGTTGTGCAATGCCCTGATGCTGTCTCCGCCTAACCTGCCAATAACTGACCATATATTTTATAATTACCTTTAAGGTAGAATCCCTAGATATTTGTACTTCCTTTTTTTTTTTTTTTTCAGGTTAACAGTGGATCTCAAATATAAGGGTGCATTTGTATGAGTTTTTTTTAATGGATATAACACTTCTTAAAGGAATTTTTGTTATAGTGATTTTGACCTCAGGGGCTGACTTGAAGATTGGTCTCTCTCCCTACCCCGCTCCAACCCTTGACTCCACTGTATTCTCGGGTGAATTCTCAGTCACTGCAGTGCTTGCAGATGCTTAGGAGCTCAGGTGGACTCTCGCATGCAGTGTGTATCAGGATCAGATTTAATTATCTATCAGCATTCGTTGGAAATAACAGTCTTTTACAGCTTTCCCACTGGTCAGCAAAATTATATTTGGTTAAAGAGCTATTTTCTTCTAACATGTTTACTAAGCAGGGGAGTACATGTGCACTGACCAGCATGTTTCACATTAAGGAGGGTTAGTTCCTCGTTTCTTTTTCCCAAAGATGGTCTCTGCTGTATTTTTTTTTTTTTTTTTTTTGCTACAACCTATAGTTACTCAGCTGTTTGTTGTTGTCATTATTTGTTTGTTTCTCTTAATGTTCCATTTCCCATGGGGAAATCAGAAATCACTGGTCCAGCTGAGAATCTTTGCTAAAAAAGATGGATTATATTCTCTTACCATTGTTTCATAAAAGAGGCATGAAACAAGTTACATTTGGCTACTTGAAATGTTTTTTTCATTGGATCTGGTAGTAATTTCAAATAAAGTCCAAAGTAATTTCTCTGGGAGGCCCAGGACACACTGCGGCTTTGATTGTACACTTATTTGTTGTAGCTCATTCGAGTAGAGGAAGCAGAGATGGCTTCTGAAGCCAGTTGGTTCATTTAACGAGTGGGTGCCCTTAGCATGGTGCCCAGAAGCAGCTCCGAGTTTGGATAAATGGTTGCTCTGATTGTTTCTTTATTTCTGCAGTTCTCAGATTTATCATCATTTACTAAAACTTTAGAGGGAGGAAAAGAAATACTGACAGTAGCAAAATATTATGAGATGTACACCATTTTCAGAAATGTTACTACCAAAAAAAAGCACGTCTTATAGGTAGCGTGACAAAGATGATGATGATGATGATGGAACATTTCTGGAATATTTATTATTGGAAAAGTTTATATTCATGGAGCATAGCATCTAACATGGCTAGTGTATTATGCCAAATTTTGTGTCATTTGCTTTAAGGTAAAGGAATCCAACAATTGAATTATTTCATCATTGTTCCACAATAAAGCTAAAATATTGATTTTTTTTATGAGTTAATAAGTGTTTTATTATAGTGCGGTGTGATTGGGTCACCTCACTGATGTCACAGTCATAGAGTTTGAAAGCTTTTCGATTTTTTTTTAATCCTTACCTGAGGGTATATTTTTAAACTTTATTTTAGAGAGGGACTAAAGGAGAGAGAGAGAGAGAGAGAGAGAGAGAGAGAGAGAGAGAGAGAGACATTGATGTGAGAGAGAAACATTGATAGGTTGCCTCCTATATGCACCCCAACTGGGAGTCAAACCTACCACCTAGTACATACTTTGACTAGTAATGGAACCTGCAGCCTTTTCTGGTGTACAAGACGATGCTCCAACTGGCTATGCCACCCAGCCAGGGTGGGCCCTTAGATTTTAATGTTCTGATTATACAAATGATCAGTCTGAAGTCTAGGCTAGTTGTTTCCCAGAGGTTCCACTGCTACTTGTTTTTTATAACTATATATATGCCTCTTATTTTCAGGAACATAAAAATGATAGCAGCTTATACTTACCTGGCAGGGGAGATACCATGATCACAAAGGTGGTTTTCCCAGGGTGAGGCTTATCCATTGCACTCCGGATGTGCAGATCCCTATGAGTTCCCCAAATGTGGGAAACTTGACTGCATAATTTGTGGTAGTGGGGGACTGTGTTTGTGCTCTCCCATTAAAAAAAAAAAAAAAGATAGCAGCTCACAGCAGTACCCTAAGCAGAATAAGTGCTCAGTGAATGCATGGTAGTTTGCTGTACAGTAAACATCTACCTAGAAATAAAAGTTATGCTGGTCACACATGGAGGCTGATTGCTTTTTTTAATATGATGTCAGTGTGTATTTATTTAACAATTATTTTTCGAATGCCTCCCATGTGTGAGCATAATTGATTTGCCAAAGGTGACGTAGCTATGGAGTGATGGATTCAGGATTAAAATCCAGGACTGCCTGATTCCAGAGCAGTATTGTGGGTTTTTTTTGTTGTTGTTGTTTGTTTTTTATGAAAGTACAATTGGCTTACAATATATATGAGTTTCAGGTGTACAACATAGTTATTCAACATTTACATACGTTATGAAGTGATCACCACAATAAATTTAGTATCCATCTGTTACTGTACAAAGTTGATACTATTGATTATATTCCCTATTTTGTACATTATACCCCTGTGACCTTTTTATAACTGCAAGTTTGTACCTCTTATACCCCTTCATTTAAAAAAAATTTTTTTGCTTATCTTTCTACCATGCCCCCTCAAGCAACTGTCAGCTTTTTTTTCTCTCTCTCTATTTAGGACTCTGCTTCTGTTTGTTTTGCATGTTTGTCTTCTTTTTTAGATTCCACATATAAGTGAAATCATATAGTATTCATCCCTCTCTAACTTATTTTACTTAGTATAATGCCCTCTGTGTCCATCGGGTTATTGAAAATGACAAGATTTTATTCTTGTTTGTGGTTGAGTAATATTCCTCTGTATGTATGTGCGTGTGTGTGTGTGTATGTTTATATATACATACCACATATTCTTTATACATTCATCTACCAATGAACACGTTGGTCACATCTATGTCTTAGCTATTGTGAATAAAGCTATAATAAACATAGAGTACAGCATGCTTTTTACAGGTTGTATCTATTCCAGAAGAGTAATTTCATGAATCAAAAATTATAAGAGCATGCTGTGATCTTCAACTGGCAGTGACTTCTAGATTCATTCTAAATTCCCATGTCCATACCTGTCTTCTTCCCTTAGTTTCTCTGTTGAGTTCATGATCTGTTGACATGCTCTTGATTACACTGGGGTGATCACATTCCTGAAAGAACATTGATGAAGCAAAATAACCTACCTGCAATGTGAGTCATTATCTAAGTACCCTGTTGCTTAAGAATAATTTTAATCTAAAGTGAGATATAGCTCTAGTTCCATGATCTTTCTCACCTTTCTTGACAATGAGAGCCATTAAATCTTTCTCTATTTTTATTTATTTCATTTTTTTATCCTCACCCATGGACATTTTTACATTCATCTTCAGATAGAGAGGGAGGGAGAAAGGGAGGAAGAGAGAGAAAAATCGATGTGAGAGAGACATATTGAGTGTCTGCCACCCACACGACTCCAACCGGGGCTGAGGACAAACTGCAACAGAGGTATGTGCCCTTTGCAGGAACCGAACCTGGGCCTCTCTTGTCTGCGGGCTGACACTCTAACCACTGAGCAAAACTGTCCAGGGCTGTATTTTTATTTAAAAAAAAAAAATTGGGGAAGCAATTTCTCCTTCCTGTTAAAAGCAACAACATTTATCTATTTAAATAAACCCAATATCTATTCCACATTTCTGGTATCCAATCAGTCACTATGTCATGCTTATTTTATGTCTTAAATATTCCTTCAATGCCTTCCTACCCTATCTGTCTCTATTATCACTGCCCTAGTTAAAATCATTATTATCTTTTTTATGTACTCTCGAAAGGCACCTTGTTGATAGCCCCAGTCCAGTTTTACTTACTTTCAACTGCTGCCTGTGAAATGTAAATAAGACCATTCTCCATCTCTGTGAATGCTCCCTATCCATTGCTGCAGGGAGAAGTTCTGTTTGCACAGCATGACACACACAAATGCCGTGCTCTTGTTCCTACATCCTGTACACCCTCATTTCCATGCTCTGGTAACACCGAATGGCTTCTCCTCCCATAACCTGCTGTTTGGTGGTTAATTATTTTTTCAAGCTCCTTTGAACTTCCATATCTTTCCCCACAGTCAACACAATGGATGTGTCTCTATCTCAGATTTAATGTATTTTATGGAATGTACATTATCTATCTCTTGATCTAACACATCAGACTATAAATCCCTCAAGGACAGGGATCATATTTTATTTATATTATTTCAATGGATTTAATTTATTTTAACTTAAGAATATTTCAAAGTATAATTCATATCTTTATAGTGAAAGAAAATTCTAGTCATCACACGAGCATATGAAAATATGTCCAATAGTTATCCATTCACATCTAGCATCTTCTCCTATAAATGAAAAAAACAAAACAAAACAAAAAAACAGCTATTATAAATTTATAAATTTGGAGCTGCTGCCCAGTGTGGCTCAGTGGTTGAGCATCGACCCATGCACCAAGAGGTTGCCAGTTCAATTCTCGGCCAGGGCACATGCCCAGGTTGTGGACCCAATCCCTAGTGGGGGACATGCAGGAGGTGGACAGTTGATGTTCTCTCTCATCGATGTTTCTATCTCTCTCTCCCTCTCCTTTCCTCTCTCTCTAAAATCAGTAAAGAAAAAAATAATAATAATAATTTGGAGCTGTATACTATGTTACACATTATATATGATGTATTATAAATTTGGACTCTGTGAAAAATACATGCAGTAGTTACTACTCTTTTCCTGTAGCTGTCTGAGGCCTGGCTTGGGTGGTTATTCAATAGTGAAACTAATGTGAGGTGAAAATAAGAGAAAAACCTAAGAATTAGAGCAGAATCTTTGAATTATATGTATGTTAGTCTCATAAGGCTTTGTTTTCTAAATTCTGTTCAAACAAATTATAATTCAAACTCAATTCAATCTTAGCTCTTGGTTCAATTTTTTTTAAAATGAATGAATTGATGAGAACTTTATATTTGCAGCCTATTTTCATGTCTTTAATTGGAAAGATTATTAAATAAAGAAATACAATTTGTATGCCCTAGCTCATATCTCCTTTATATCCGGTTACCCATGTGTAGAATCACAAAAACATGTCCATCTCTTTTGAATTTAGAGGACATGTTTTGCTTTGATATTTATATAATACTTCATAAACAGTCAGCTCTATTTTGACTTAGAAAAATATCCTTAAATCTCACCGTATTAAGTATAAGATTAGAATTTTAAGTATGGAGATGACTTTTTGCACAGAGTAGGAACTGCACTGTAAGTATTTGTTGACTGTATCCCGCAGTGTCCTTAACCACTTTCTGTCAAGTCTGTCGGAAGCTTGAAGTCACATCAACATCTGAAATGCCTAAAACATTTCACAAACCAGTTCAAAGGGAAAGAGTCGTGCCCAATATTCTATTATGATAAATGATTTAATAATTTAGACACAAGGGAGTTCTCCATGGCAGCCTGCAGTTAGTCAAATATTTTCCGCCCTTTCTTCTGTTTAGCAAGAATATCCCATGGCATAAGTAGGTTTCCCTGTTAATTTAGTGTTCATGATGAAATAGTAGAACTTTCCCTTGGCACTGCTGTATTGAAAGTTGGCAAGTGAAACAAACTGAATAACAAAATAACTTAAATCGAACATGTCTTCTTAGTGATTCAGAGATTGTCTTCTATATCTATGCTACGATTCAGTGTGAATTTACTACCAAAGTTTATTTTGATGTTAACTTCTTAAATGTTTCTGGGGTGAGCATTATTTTCACATTATGTTGAACTCAATATATTTCATTGAACGCCTTCTCTCACATCTTGTTTGTATGTGTGGCAGATAAATATGTGTTGTCTGTTTGGGGTAGTGGCCATCTTATTCCTCTTAACGTTCAAACCTGGATACTTTTTGAGGACTTTAACAAATTTCTAGTCCTGTTATGTGTGGCCTGTTATATTTGTTGAAACAGTAGCAACCTAAGTTGAAGTGACTACGCATGATATACTGTATCCCAGGAGCGACAAGCAGCCAGCAGTTTAGCACTTGTGCAGTGAAGCGAGTTGAGTTGCAGGACCTCTGTAAATCCCCAAAGCCGACATCTGTAGAGATGGCATTGGGGCCTTTTCTTTTCAGCGTCATGCACTTCTGTTAACACTGTGCTTCCTTCTGAGGCCTCCTGAGGCGAAGCATCCATTCATCCTAAGTGCTGGTGTTCCCTTGTCCATTTCCTTTCCCTCCCGTTAAGGGTGTCAGTGACCCCTTCATTCTCTCCTCTTTGCTGCTCTGTGACCCACAGCAAGGTGATTCCTCAGCTGACGGTCCAGCAGAAGCCTCTGAGAAAGCCAGTCATCCACTCTGCGAGGTTTTTAGTTTATTTTAATGTTTGCTAGTCAAATTATTTTGTCCATTAGTTTTCACATATTAGTGAGATCATATGGTACCTGTCTTTCTCTGGCAGGCTTATTTCACTCAGCATAATACTCTCCTGGCCCACCCCACTCTGTCAGTTTTATGGGGTTAAAGGAATTTGCCTACATAAAAATGGCTCAAATTTATTAACCATGGAATACTTTTATCATGATAATTTTGAATCAGGTTGCTATATTAACACGATGCCCACAGGTGACAGGTAACATTACAATAAAAGGCAAAAAATGGTTTTATTAATTAAATGCTTAATAAATTATGAAAATGTGACTTCAATAGAGATACTGAATAAAAGCATTCAGTACAATGGTGAGTTGATAAATACTGCCTATACCGTCTTGCTGATGGACATTATTTCTTTGTACATCAAATGATCTAAGTTTTTCTCTAAGCGCATAGAGGGGGCAAACTCTAGAATCAGACTCTCAGGATTTAACTTCATCTTTGCCTTTATGAACTGCATTATTTGAGAAAAGAAAGTCTGTTAGGCCTCATTTCTCAATCTTCAATTTGGAATAATAATGAGAAAATAGATATGAAGTGCTTAATACAGTACTTGATAGAAAGTAAATCATATATCTTAGCTAGTAAAAAGAAAAGGAGAGAGAGGCAACAGTTATTGGGTAGGTAACTAATTTTGAAATAGATGAAGTCAGTAAAAGAAGAATGTCCAGCCCTGGCCAGTTTGGCTCAGCGGTTGGAGCGTCATCCTGTGGACCAGAGACACCTGGGTTTGGTTCCCCCTAGGGGTACGTACCAAAAAAAAGAAGAATGTCGCCCTGGCCGGTTTGGCTCAGCGGTTAGAGCGTTGGCCTGCGGTCCAGAGAGACCCGGGTTCGGTTCCTGCTAAGGGCACGTACCTCGGTTGCAGTTTGTCCCCGGCCCTGGTCGGTCGTGCGGGTGGCAGCCACTCGATGTGTTCCTTTCACGTCGATGTTTCTCTCTCTCTCTGTTCCTCTCTCTCCCTCCCACTCTACCTGAACAAAAAATGGAAAAATGTCCTCGGGTGAGGATAAAAAAATAAAAAAATAAATAAAACTCTGTAAAAAAAAAAAAAAGAAGAATGTCCATAGTGATGAATTCCATGATAATCATTCATTTTAACTGAGTGACAACTATTAATATTCATTGGGTATCAGTTTTCTGAAGAAAAGTGCTTCGAAATACAAATATAAATACATCCTCTGTATCTAATTATAGCATTTTCCCTTACATGATGTGAAAAAGGTCTTTAAAAATATAAAATAAGGTTCCGAGGAATAGGAAGGGACTAAGAAAATAAAGTTGGTATTTTCAAGAACCTCAGGAAGGAGCCAAATAATCAAGTATAACTAACCTCATGCCATACATTTCTAATCTCAAAGTTTATGGAGGTCCCACTCTATCAAATTAAACATTTCCTTAGGAGTTTACTATTCAGTCAGACTTTTTTTTTTTTTTTGATGCTCAATATGGAGTTTTTCCTCAAGCCTGAAACTTAGGAGAGTAATTAAGATTGTTAAAAAAAGAAAAGACCTCTTGAGGTTCATAATACTAATATATTTATATGACTTGAACTGCATTGAGTACTTATATTGTTATTGTCATACACATATATTAATAGAGATAACACCTTACTGGAAGTGAATTGATAAATATAAAGCCCATTAATATTTACAAAAAACAACAGCAGATAACCCATCTAAGTAAAAGGAGGAAATTGAAATTGTGTAAACAAGCTTAATCTTACTTTCAAAGGATGAGGTTTGCTCAAGATAAAATCCAGCGTTCAGGATCCTGGACTTGGGTGACAAGGATGATGCCTTTCTCTAATAAGGTTTGAGAACAGTGACCTCAGCAACTTCCCTCAGAATGTTTGCAGTGGTGTTTAAAGCAAAGTGAGTTTTTCCGAGCTGGAGAAGCAGCTTCAGGGCTCTCCAAGAACTTCCTTTTTGTTGTTGCTATTAACATGAAAACTCCAACTGTAATCATATATGCTCTCCTCTATCTAGTTACACTAACACACTCCAAAAAGTAGACCAAGAGCTACCCATTTTCCGTCGAAAATATCAAGGATCACACAGGACAATTTACTTTTGCTCATCAGTGCTGCTTCCTTTAACTCATGTGTTGACACCTGGTTTCCCCTTTCAAACCTGTGTTTTGATCTCCTGGATCCCAGAACTTGAGCTTCCCTCTTGTCTCCTGACTTCCAGAAACTGCAGCAGTGTTCCCTTGGTCTGTTGACTTTGGAACCTTGCCTAGCACTTTCCCAGATATTTTTCCAATTGACTAACAAGATGGTGGTGTCTCTGCCCTCCCAACAGAACAATTATGAACCAGGCCTAGAAAGGCTTGTCTCCTAAAGTAAGATTCAAAACATAAGCCAAGGTAAAAGCTAGAAAAAAAAAAAAAAAATATATATATATATATATACACACACACACACACACACACACACACACACACATCTGTGATATATCTTTGCTGTAAGTGTTATTTCATGTTAATATAAAAATGTCAAGCAAGCTCGGTGTGGAAAACTATCTGCTGATAGTAAAGTAGGCTTGATTATGAGAAAAGAAAAAAGTCCTTGGGGTTTCATTATTTGAACCAACACTACCGACGGCATAGCAAGAAGAACTAGCCATTATCTAGCACAGGAATTGGAAACTCACAGTAATGTTCACAGGGCGCAGGCAAGAAGAGCAAATGCCTGAGAAGAGCCTGGGTAAGTAACAGCGTCGGGTGAGGGAACCAGGGCAGCGCGGGCTCCGTGCGACAGGGCCTGCCCCAGTGCTGTTGAAACGCGGAGTGTGCGCCTGGTATTGCCAGATCTTCCCATTTCTCCAAAGGAGCTAGAGGTTTGGAATTTAATGTGAACTATTCCGAGTTTTTCAAACGAGCTGAAATCTTTTTCAAACACTGTGCTTGCCTAACAAAGCACCTTTGGAGACCTTGGTTCAGGTCTCCAAAGGAGTTACTCATTAAATATTAGCAAAGTAGGCACATTTGAAAGAAATAGGCCATGATGAGTTCTGATAGAAGAAAGAAATTAGACCGGGACAGCAGTGTTTCTTGTAAAATGTATGTTTCACAGATTCACCCAATAGAGGCCTTTCATGCCTAAGACCCTGGGGGGGGGGGCACAGTGAAAGGAATTGAGGTATCAGATATGAACAGAGAAATAGGAGCAAAGTAGGTGAAAGGTCCATAGAGACTTGCTAGTTTGTCTGGGGCTGCCCCAACTTTAAAAAAGATTTTAAGAACAAGGGGCTCATGGTATGTGTGTGGGTGTGTATTTTTTTGTGGGAAGGAAGCAGGGATGAGATAATAGATTGTGGATGATATAATTTTCAAAACTTGCCTGTCAGTCATTTCATGGTAAACAATAAAGGGAACATTTTTTGAGTCTTGGGCATGCCGCAGGATATAAAACTTAGAACATACTCTCCAAATACAAGGTAAGTATTTTGATTAGAACCTGCCTTTCTATTATTTTGGTTTTGATTTTATGTGGTTAATGTTCTCAGAAGTTCTATTCTCCATGCAAAATATTACTCCTGGGCTTTGTATAAAATATATTCACTGTTTTACATTAAAAAAAAAAAAAAACTATTTAAAAAGTGTTAACTTTAAGGAGGCATCATGATTCTGTTTCAAATCTGTCTTCCTTCCATTCCACTCCACCCTGTACTACTATATATATCCTTTTCACAAAAAATAAATGATGTCTGGAAACATTTACCCAAATGTTTCTTTTAAACAAAATACACAGATCTGATAAGAGGAGTCATATTTCCCACTCCTTTGCAAAGAGTGCAGATGAAAGTATAAATTATGATTTATAACCACTGAAAATGGGATTTAATTTCATTCTGGCCTTTTGTGGCCATTTGGTTTGCCTTTTAATCTTAATTTACGGTAAAAAAAAAAAAAAAAAGAACACATTTTCTTTTATGCTATTTTTAGGACAATGGAAATCTGTCACAAAATTTAGAAAGTGCTCATGTTAGAAAATTAATGAAGTAAGCAATATATAGTAAGGTTGCACTTTTCATTTTAATTCCATTATCATTTTTCTCAATAGTAACCAAGCTTGTTTTCAAGGGGCAGGTCACTACAGCCCTATTCTCTTCTTTGTCAGGCCACAAAATTCCTCTAAAGAATTGACTGTAAATCTATGGGTTCATTGTAGGTAAATAAATTTAGCTCATGGATCTGACTGCACATTAAAGCAGGTTTAATAGTGGAAATATTAATGTAACAAAATAGGGTACTGCTGAAGGATTCCAGAAGGCCCTTGGTTCCGAGTCTTTGTTTCCAATTAGAAATTCAGTTGCAGTACCGTTTGCCAGGCTCTGTCTTAGGTATTGGAAATAAGTAGTTGAATAAGACAAAGTGTTACTAAGTCAAAATTTTAAAGAGGATTGTCAGATACTATAAAGAATTGAGAGTATATAACATGGTACAACTTGGTCTAAATATTTTTCCTTAGTTTTGGCAGAGATATAGGTAGGGAAAAATATTCCTCTGCTAAACAAAATCAACCGAACAATAGCGTGATGAATAGCAAATGGCCTCTGCCTCTGTCAGAGATGGGTTTGGTGGTGAAGGGGCTATGGGAGACTGGGAGGAGCCTGTCTCCTCTGAGGGTACCTTTCACTCAGCTCTAGCTGATGGTTGACATGTAAAACTTCAGACCCAGTGATACCAGCTGTCCTTGTATTTTAAGAGAAATAGGACACTACACCTTTATGTGCAATCTCCTGTTTTTTAAATGTCTAATTGAAATTGTGTGGGGGAAACAGAGCCAAGTTGTAGGTCATGGCCTGTAGGAGACCAATGAACAGCTACAAGAAGACTCATTTCGGTTTCTCAGGTTGCTTAGATCAGTACCTCGTGGTTAAAGTATGGATCCGTCACAGAGGCATCGCCGGTGAGCTTGTAAGAAACTCAGAACCCCAGGCTCTTCCCAGACCTACCGCCACAGAATCTGCTTCAACAAGCCCCCAGGTGATGTGTAGGCTCATACATATTTGACACACTCTGGTCTAAGAAGGCATCAGAAAGAACAAATGGATTTTTGTGTCAATACTGTAACTTTGAATTCTTGGCCCTTTCATTTTTCTTCTTCTTGTGCTTTCCCCTAGCCCACTCTTGACTGTCATTGATACTTGATCTGTCCTAGAGAACAGCTCATCTGAACTCTCACAGAAGGAAAACTTGTAAATCCCTTACAGGGTGTTTTGGCGCATGACTCGTGCACACTGCATCGTGTCGCCTGACTCCTCTCACTTGATCGGAGGGTTGGTATTTACTGGCATTCCCCGTGTAATCCCGGAGCTCTGGCCTCACTGTCTGCTGCCCTTCTTGCTGTTTTTTCTCATCTCCATTCTCTCTCAAGTTTCTTTTACTCAGGAATAAAGTGCTCTTCCCAAGGTAGGCCTTGGTTAGACCTCTGTTGATTTTGGTTTCAAGGTACTTGGTCACAGCAACTTGAATTGCAAGCCTGCTGGCCATCCTGGGTTTAGGACTCATCTGGCTTCTGTGGCCTTTTCTTCTGCTTTTTTTCTCCATGAACTTCACCTATAATCAATTAGACAATCCTGGGCTTTTATTCTCTTCTTTTACATTGGCAGATTGTGTGTGTGTGTGTGTGCAGCGGGAAGATATCTATATAATATGTCTCTGTTCTTTGGTGATCATGTTATTCAAAGCATTGTGGTAATTGTACAATTCTAATGAGGTCTCAAGAGAAGGAATGTATGCATTTACTATGGATTCTGCTCTTGTTGAGCTCAACTTCTGGTCTCACACCTCTTTGCTTCTGCATTGCTCTGTTTCCAAGTTCTGCACCTCTCAGCTGATCTAATGCTGGAGTGCTGTAACTCCCCAGTAACTTTTATTTATTTATTTTTCCAATTCTGAGCTCAGATCAAGTGTAGAAACCTTCATAATTACAAAGGTCAGTGATTGAAGCTTTTCATCATTGCTCAGAACTGATCAGCCTTTCACACACGTTCCCCACCCCCACAAATCTCATTCACCCTCTGCAAGACCTCAGTTATCCACTGTCACCCTTACACACACACACAATTTTAATTATTTATACTTTTGCTTCTCAGAACTATAGAGATCATGCATCAGGTAGACTGGGAGGTCTTCTGATGCTCAGATTTGGCTATTTTTATCATTGATCCACTTCAGTAGGAGCAGATCTCAGAGAATCACCAGTAACTTTTATTATAAGCACCTATTTTTATTTGGCATTTCATTGCTTTCGAAATTAATATTCTATTTGTTATAGCAGCCATTATAGTTTAGGTGTCTATATTCTCATTTTATAAGAGAAAATATGATAACTATGGAACCTGTCTAAGTAGACTAAGACCACACACATTTGATCCAATGACTGGATTTCTGGCCTTTGTGTTTTTTTGGAATCATGTTATATCCCTGTTCTCTCCCAAGCATGATAAAGAAAGTTCCTTAACATGCATTTGCATTTCTTTTTACCTCTCAGTCAAAAACAATTGAATGTTTTCACCCTGTTTAAAAAACAACAACAACAACAACAACAAAACCTAAGTTAAATATAAGTTAAAGCATAAAGTTATCAGAATTTTCTGACAGGTCATACGTAGAACATGAAGGAAAGAGGGGAGTCAGGATGACACTGAGGCTGTAGCTTGGTCAATTGGAGGGGTGTAATTGCTGTGAAATGAGACGGAAAAAATGCAGAGGAGCCATTTTGGGTGAGGTAGGGATCAGTAGCTCAATTTTGAGATATATATTAGCCAGGGTTCTCCAGAGAAATGAACAAACAAACAAACTAAAAAATGATAGAAGAGAGAGAGAGAGAAATTTGTTATAGGCATTGGCTCACAAAATTACAGAGGATCAGAAGTCCCACAGTCTGCCATCTGCAAGCTTCAGACCCTCCAAGGCTGGAGTTGAAGTTCAAAGTCCTGAGCACCAGGTTGCTGAGGGTATGGCTTCCAGGCTGAGTCTGTAGGCCTGAGAACCAGGCGTGCCCCAGGCAGGAGAATGTCAGTATCCTGGCTGAGTCGGCATAGAGCAAATGCAACCTTCTCACCTTTTTATTCTGTTCAAATCCTCAAAGGTTTGGCTTATGCCCGCCGCCCTGGGGAGAGCCATGAGTTCAAAATTCTCTTCAGAAAAACCCTTTACAGATACACTCAGAAATAATGTTTTATTAGCTATCTGGGCATCTTGTGGTTCCATCAAATTGACACATAAAATTAAGCATCACAAGATGCTTTTTGGATGTTCAAATAGAGACATTGGGTTCACAGTTGGAAATAGGCACCTGGAATTCAAGGGAGGTGATCACATTAGCTAATACATTTGGAGCAGTCATGGTACGGGGAGTACGTAAAGCCATGAAACTTGATGAAGTCTCCAAGGCAGAGAGTGTACATTGAGAAGAGAAGAGGTGTACTACTGATAGCGGAGGAATGCCAATGTTCAGAAGGCAGAAGAATGAAGAGTAAACATCAGTGGAGACAGAAGGAGCAGCCGGGGAGACAGGATGAAGACCTAGAGACTGTGTTATCTGAAAGCCAAATGAAGAAGGGGTTCCGGGAGGAGAGAAGGATCAGCTGCATCAAACGCTGCTGACAAGGCAGGTGGATAAGAACTAAAAACTGGCCCGTGAATTTAACACTTAGAAGTCGTTATTGATCTTGACAAAGACAGCGTATAGGGAGGGATGGAAGATGGGGTCAGAAGCTACGTTGAATAGAGTTTTATGAGGATTAGATTCTGAGGAAACAGGATGATTTTCCAAGGCTTCTTGAGGAGTCAGATTTGAACTAATTTTTCCTGAAGGCTGAATCTGAATTTTGGAGCAGGGAAGGGCGTGAGGTCTAAATCTGAATAAAGTTAGATTTTAATAATATCTGAATCATCAAGTGAGGCATGTTTTATGTGTTCAAAATGTAAAAGTTTATATAGCTATTTCAAAATAAACTATTCATGCACCAGTTACCAGATGCTCATAATTTACTCAACTTAATTTCTGTTTCTAATGGTCTTTTTTGTCTTCTGTTTGTTCTGTTTCTTCTGCTGTGTACTAATTGTCCTTCTTGTCTTTGGCTACTCTCTTGAAATCTTGACTGCCTTTTTATTTCTTTCACTTCTGAATCTCGCTAAATAGACTTCTCAGTGGAAGAGATGATTCTGTTCTCATCAAATTGCTTTCACGTAGGTTGGGCCTGGTGCCTGCCTCTCTGCTTCTTTATGCAAGGGCAGCCTGGTCGTTTTGTTTGATCGTTTTCAGCACAACACTCTAAACTTTGCTTTCCCAGCCTGCTCTTCTTGAGGGCAAGAGAAGACACACATTCATCTCTAGTCTAGTGCTTCCTCTGCCAGTGAACATGAAGAACATTTAAAACGGGGAATGTTAGCGTTGAAAACATCTACGTGAATCTAGTGTGGAATATGCAGCTCACTTGGAGATTGCTCACTCTGTGTAAGTCCCTGACCTGGGCTGTCCTTGCCATAGATCCTTTCTTCTCTCGTGCCCTGGATCAACAATGAGACTTTTTTCAGACTGTGCTTGTTGCTGCCCTTTCTACCAATCTCATCTGAGCTCCTCTGGCCCTTTACAGGATGCTCCTCTTCTTCAGTTTCCATTTGGAGCTCCTGGGTTTGCTTGAAAATGCAACTCTGAAGTTCTCACTATCTATATCTATATCTGTATCTGTATCTGTATCTGTATCTGTATCTGTATCTGTATCTGTATCTGTATCTGTATCTGTTTCTGTATCTGTATCTGTATCTATATCTATCTATATATCTATATCTATATGTATATCTATTTCTATATCTATATCATCTATATATAGTGCTTGGGAAGAAGGGATGGGGCTGTTTGAAGTGATTTCATCATAATTGTCATTACCTTCATTCCTTTCTCTGAAAAAATATTTATATTCTTAATTTTTCTTTTTAGCATTATATTTTAGTTGTTAATACAGTGTTTAAAAAAAAATTATCTCCTGAGCCCAGCCGGTATGGCTCAGTGGTTGAGTGGCGACCCATGCACCAAGAGGTTGCCAGTTCAATTCCCGGTCAGGGCACATGCCCAGGTTGTGGGCATGAATGAGGCAACCAATTGATGTTCTCTCTCATTGATGTTTCTATCTCTCTGTACCTCTCCTTCCCTCTCTCTCTCTCTCTCTAAAATCAATAAAGAAAAAAAAAATTTTTAATTATCTCCTGAAACTTTGACTACCTATTTTATGGATGGTAGAATTTCTCTGAATTTTCTTTCTTAATCATCTCTAATTAGGACACCACTGTCTGTGAAGTTGGCTTCCAGATGTCCATCATATGCTCACTCTATGAGTTGGTCAATGCCACTAAAAGTTTGGCTGATTGGCCATTGCATTAAATGAATTTTTTTTTTTTTTATGTTGTGTAAACAGCTACTATGCAACTGGGCATATAAAAAAGGCAATAAAGATGATCCCAAAAGGTAGGTGGTCATGCAAACCACGCCAATGGAACAGGAAGGCATAGCAGTCCTTATTAAATGTGCTTCAGAACCACTGCCGACTCTTAATTCTCCCCTAACTTACTTTGGGCTTAGGACCAAAAGTTGTTTTTATACTATTTCATTCTTTCTGCTCTCATCTTCCTTCTACACCTTTTCTGCACAAGAGTCAGTGTTTATTTTCTTGCTGTTCACGTCATATGGTTGCATTAATTTGAGCAAGTGTCTTATTTTTAAAAAATGCTAAGAGACCTAAAATCAGTGTGTAGTCAATGCACAAATCAAGGAATGAGAAGTTGTTCTCATACTTACTGCTCAGTGATCATAAAGTTGTTATGTTCTCCTCTGGTCACTAAATGCCTTTGAATATATCTGAAATCATTTTTTTAACCCCCACCCACCCTCTTTGGCATAACAGAATGTTATCTTTGTCTTCAGAGACTTGGTGCTTTTTATATACCAACTTGAATCTCAAAATTCAGCTTCAAGATGAATAGATGTATTACAAGCTATAGAAGTTACTTTGAGGAACAAAACCAAAATATATCATCTCCATTTATGTTTGTTACCAATAGTATACAAGTGGGGAAAATGTTTTTCTTTCATGCATTTCTTTATATAATTAATGAATCATTTTTTTAAGGAATTCTCTTTATATTTTAGATACTTACCTCAAATACCATACATGTAGGGGGGGGGAGTGATATATAATTTTAAAAGTAGAGAGACCTTCAAAATGCATACGTCAAATTTAGGATGGTGAAACCTAGAAAACTTGTGTGATATGTCAAATGTATGGGAGTTTGTTTGTTTCCGTAATTGCTTCTGTTTTTTTTTTTTTTTTTACTTTAAAATATATTCAGTTTATATTTTCAGTTTACATAGTCAGTTATATATTTATATCCATTGGATTTTATCTCTACACTTAATGCATTACTCACTCTTTTTTTTTTTTATCCTCACCCGAGGACATTTTTCCATTTTTTGTTCAGGTAGAGTGGGAGGGAGAAAGAGGAACAGAGAGAGAGAGAGAGAAACATCGATGTGAAAGGGACACATCGAGTGGCTGCCAACCGCACGACCGACCAGGGCCAGGGACAAACTGCAACCGAGGTACGTGCCCTTAGCGGGAACCAAACCCAGGTCCCTCTGGACCACAGGCCGACGCTCTAACCGCTGAACCAAACCGGCCAGGGTGCGTTACTCACTCTTAAAGTTTTTTAATTAACCATAAAACAACCCAGACTCTAGAAATAATATGTTTATCTTCTACAACAATCATAATTATTTTCTTGTTTAATGAAAACTATATTAACTGTAGACAAGACTTGTAAAACAATGAGCACAGATATTACCACAACAATTTTCTTTTGTATGTTGATCACAATAGAAACATTTTGGGCTACAAAGCACATTGCTGGTAAATACTGGACTGGACATGGCAGGAGAGCCTGGTTGCTCCCTTCTCTTCTCTGACGGCCCATCCTCCAGTCCACGGAGCAGGCAGCCTGCCTGCGACCCTGCTCCCGCTGCTCACTGCTGATCAGATAACGGGCGGATTTTTCTCCAGCCATGTCAGTTCTGTTTCTTCTCCCTGGGAGCTGTGGGCCATGGATGTAAGTAGTTAGCTATGGGCACTGGATATAGTAGATCCGAAATATCAGACCTGGATTTGCCTTAGACCTGCAGGTCCGAGAAAGGCCTTTCACCCCCAGGAGAGAAGGATGGAGTGAAGAAAAGCAGGCGGGAAAGACTCTGGGGCTAGAGACAGGGAGGGAGGGAGGAGAGGGGAAAGGAAGGGGTGGGGTGGGGAGGAACACAAAGAAGCTTTTGTTCCCCGGAGGGCTTTCCAGTTAATTTTAATTACCTGCTATGGGTTCTACAGACCCAGAAGACTACTCTTAGGCAGACAAACCTCTGAGTCTTCATAATGAACTCCCTTTTTCATCTAAATCTCTTTTCTATGAGTTTACATTTATTGCAATCCACATAAAAAGATGGCTTCTTTTATTTGAATGACACATTGAGACAACAGTTAATACTACCATGAAGGAAAGATTACTGAAGATAGAGACTGGGTTTAAGGGACTAGAAAATAACCCTCAGGCAGTGTAGCAGAGTGTTAAGGTGTGACTCAGAGCCAGACAGTCTGGGTTGAAACCAGCCCCACCACACACCAGCTGTATATAGAGACAGGTTTCTTTCCCAGTAAAATGAGATGAAAATAGTACCGACCTCACAGGGCTGTTGGGAGGACTTAATGATTTAACTCATGTAAGCGTTCATGAATGCTTGGCACACAGGAAATTGATGAGTGTTAGCTATTAAACTATTGTTTTATAACATTTTTATTAACTGGGAGTAAAATAGCTGACACTGTATAACTTCAAAGAGGATAAGTATTTCACAGAGGTTGCCAACTTCTATCATTACTTAGTAGTTACAACTTTCTACACTTCACCACTAGCCCGGCCCATCTGTGTCCTTCAGCCACCTTCAAGCTGGCTTCCCAGCTCCATATCTCTGCTCTCTAGGAAGTTATCTCCATCATGATTCATTCACCCAAAGACAGAAAATCTGAATTCAAATCTGAGCCTCTCTGTCCAGCTTCCTGGATCTTTGCAATCTGATTTTCAGTCACCTTCTTCTCTGTCCCTAGAAGTCATTATCCTTCCTGTCCCAGGCACATGTCTTTATCTCTGACTTTAGTAACTTTATTTTGAGTTTCCTGTGCGACCGGCTCATGACAACTCCTAGCTAAGCAAAGGAAAAGCACAGTTTCTCCCCACACGGGGCTCTGGAGGGATGGAGGGAGCATGGGCACTGTAGTTTTTGGCATTTGTGTAACCAACTATGAAAGGAGTCCTGGGAACAGGATGCCTAGTTTCGGGGAAAAGGTAGAGAAGGTGGGCGCAGTAGACATGAAAAACCCTTATCTGAAAAGATATGACTTAAAGAATGATTTGAAACTTGCCAGCTGAACAAGCGTGGAACAGGGTTTTCACATCAGAAGGGACAACACGTCCGAAGGCCTGGAGTCCGGACAGATGAGAGCTCATTCAGTAACCTGCATTTATTCCCAGTCTGAATCTTTGAGAACGGCATTCATCTCTGTGGAAAGCATTTCCTCCTTGTCTTTCTACAAGCCGAGCCTTGATTGGAGTAGTTTCCAGTAGCTACCAGGGGAGAACTGTTGGTTGGCCCCTCTGCTATCTTAAGATCTAACTCGATCTCTCTCTTCTATGAAACCTCTCATATACTCCAGACCTCCTGGTTCTAGCACTGGGATCACTAGTAATACAAATTATCTCTGTCATACACTTTTATATGGTATTCATTTATATTTCATCATCTGTTTTCTATATAGGAGGCTCACAACAATACTATAGAAGAGGTTCTGTTATTATACCTGATTTTCAGTTAAGAAAGCCAAGGTTCCAGCACCATCTCCTTAGACTGGAAACACCTAATAGATAGCTAATATATACAATATGTTGGACACATGCATGATGCTGGACACGCAAGCAAGTTCGGTAAACCTTAACTGAGTGGAATATTTCTTATCTGATGATTTCATGTGTGTCCCATATTTGCAGGTAGGTGTGGATGTAGATGAACTTTTATTTCTCAGTGTAAGGGGCTGAATAATGTTAGTGGCTTATACGTTCCACATAATTTTCTTCCATATAGTTCTGGAGAGCCAGAAATAAACCACCCCCATGTAGAAACTATAATGTTGTGGTTAACATGGTTTTTAGCATATTTTCTCCTTATTTTAAAACATAATGAGGTCTGGTATGTAAGTAGCAATCACAAATTATATGTTTATTTTTCAGCAGGATGTTACAAAACAACTTATATTCAGAACTGCTTGTTTTCACAGACTACTAATTGCATATTGAAAAATATACATAAATATTAACATCACTATTGTAAATGTAATATAAAGCCAACGACATATGCCTCCAGAAAGTATTGGAGCTGACATACTGTTTATGACTTCTTATGGGCTAAATTATTGTACTTCCCTGAAAAGCTTGGAAGTTTTTTATTTATTTAGAAACACAAAATGGTTTTCAAATGGGCATCATGGACTAGAATGTGCATAAATGTGTCTGTTAGAAGAAAAAGAAACAATGATACCAATATGTTTAAGACAGACAAATGCACTTTAAAAATAATATACCCTTGTACCTCTCCACCTCCAGTACCTAAACAGCTTTTGGTGATCATATAAATTTCATTTTATAATGTTTGGCTTTTCCACTGTTTTTTTTTTCTTTCTGAAAATAATATCTATCATGAAAATGTATGCTTTTCTTTGATAACTGGTGTAGATATTGTTAAAAGACATTGATTAATGGATGGATTTCTCCACTGCTTTACTAATCACAATATTTCAGAGAAATGTTCAACATATCATTCTAAGAGATTTTTCTCCTTTGCATAACTTATAGATCAAATTGCTTCTTCTGTATAATAGTGGTGCTTTATCCTTGCCTATGAAAATAGATGGAATTGTTTAAAGAATCTGAAAGTAAAAACAAACCATAAATTTGTCGTTCAGTGAAAAGAATATACAATGGAAATAGGCGGGTTTCACATCATGACCCAGGACCCTTCCACTGATTTTTTTTAACCCTCTTCAAGCTCCTTAATTTCTCACAGTCGCAGTTTCTTTACCTGTAACGTGAGGATAATAATATTTACCTTACAGTTTTGTTGTGAGAATTCAATCCTATATTAGATAATACAGGTATTAGCCGGTGCTCAGAATGCAGCCACTGGGATTATTAGATTTACCTTTGTCGTTACAGAAGGTTAAAACCTATTTTGACCATTAAAGGTGACATGCATTTTAAGACAGGAAGTAAAAATCAGTAAATGAATCTGAACAAATGTAGTTGATAATTTTTCAGGGATTTCATTTTTCTTCCTTGATCTTGTTAAAACGTCACTTCAGTTTAGAGAGTCCTGCTTCTGTCCAGACAACGGCTCCGTTCCATCCTGCTCAGAGGTGATCGCAGTGAACACTAACGGGAGGAAGGGACACAAGGGGTGGCCGGCAGCTCCAAGTCTGGAAAGGAAAAAATGCTGCCCACAGACTGAGGCCCTGTGTGCTGGTGCTCCTAGGCCTGGACGAAAGGCAGACCGCTCCACTCTCCTTTAAGTAGAACTAGTCCTTGATTGAAACATTAGTGGATACAACACACTTTTACAATCGGCTTCTGACATGAAGTTTAACTGCCTTTTGAATGCATCGCCCATCCTGGAACATAACTCAGTGGAAATAGGGAATTTATTTTACAGCTTTCTTGTATAAATAATTTTTCATGCATGCTGTATCTACTGTGGAATAATCTCTTTAATCTTCATGACTATTGCAAATTCTATTGAAATGATTGGACTAGCATCCGAGTCTACAGTTACAGTGTATATATTTAAAGTTATCTCTGTTTACTTTAAACACACAAAAATGAATGAATAAAAATGATATTATAATACATTTACCCTGGTGGGATAGATATCTTTAGGGACGAAGACATATCAAAATATTTAAGCAGTCATTTAAATGTCTTGCTGTTGTAATTCTTGAGACATCTTTACAACGTTCCTACTATTTTTATTTTAAACTTCCTTTTCAGAATAGCGCTATTTTGCTGTTAAGGCATTCTTCAGCTATGTCCCACAGGGAGTTCAGTTAGAGAGGAAATTTGGGTTATTATGTTTAACAGATTGCTAAAGTTACCATAATCTAAAAACTCTTTCTGGCCTATGTCTAATTTGACGTTTGCCCCTGACTTCAGCCATTCACCGGTGGCGTCTAATCCGCCTATCTGGGACATTGTCGTGGCCACTACTCCCTCTGCACCTGCAATGGGTGGTGTAGAGGGCGCTAGCACCCGTAACAGGGACCTCTGTGGGCGTGTTCTGCTGAAAGCATTCAGGCTGTGCCTTGTCGTCTGTGTTCAGGAGGTTGCCCTTGAGCTCAGGGAGAAAAGGTGCACTCCAAGAAGCTGGTGGTCTTCCTCCAGGGACACTTTGCTTCAACGCTGAAGCATGGAAGGAAACCCGGGAGGCAATAAGGTAAACTGCAGAGAGGGAGAGAGGGCCAGACATGGAGGCTATGTAGGTGCTAATCAGTAGAGACAACCCATAGGAGAGCAGAGTTGGAAAACCCCCAAACCTTCTGTATTTGAGACAGAAGTGAATAGCCCTACTTTATACTCCTACCAGCCATAGAACAATGCCTAGCAGACAGTTTGGGTGTGGTAGAACAATTCTGAATTAATGAAAGAATGGATACTCATAGGGCAGTGCTGTCATTTCAGCTAAACATGAGCTGTAGGATAACTAAGTAGGAATGTATCTGGGGAGAAAGCAAAGAGCCATCTGGATGAGAAATGTGATCTGGTGCCTCATGTTGTGGGGGGAAAGGACACCAGAATCAGGTTATGTGTCCTAGCCTTTGTGAATCCTAGAATTCCCTTGAGGAAATGGAATTGGAATCTGGCATTTTCATAAAATGTATCCAAATTGTTGACTAGAGAGAGCATGAAACCGACACCAAAAAAATGTATGAAACTGTTGCTCCATCTTGCCAGAATTGTTAAAGAGTTTTACTCTCATTCTTATGTCTGTGTTTCTGTTAAAAGGTCAACTAATAAGGACAGATTATAGGATATTTTGGTTTATTGTCAACTTAGATTTAAAGAATTGCATCCTGTCTTGGACTTTTTCCATAGTAGCCCGGCAAATGATCATTCATTTTATATACAAAAACACCTGTCATTCTAGCAATGCTTCTCTAATTTTGTGTGTGTGTGTGTGTGTGTGTGTAAAAAATATCTATACACTGACAGAGCAAATATTTACTCATAACAGTTTGCCAAAAATCAGACTTTCAGATTCAAGAAATGTATTTGAAGCTAAAATGATTCATAATACCCTCTGTTTCTATTACAAAACATATTGATGCTAATGTAAAATTAATGTTTTAAGTCACTTGTCATTAAAGTTGATTTCCATGGAAGATGGCACATATTTATTCAAAATAATTCTTGCCCTGGTCGGTTTGGCTTAGCAGTTAGAGCGTTGGCCTGCAGTCCAGAGAGACCCGGGTTCGGTTCCCGTTAAAGGCGCGTACCTCGGTTGCAGTTTGTCCCTGGCCCTGGTTGGTCTTGTGGGTGGAGGCCTCTCGATGTGTCCCTTTCACGTTGATGTTTCTCTCCTCTCTCCCTCCCACTCTATCTGAACAAAAAAATGGAAAAATGTCCTCCAGTGAGAATAAAAACAAAATAATTCTTATATGACTGATGACACCTTGTGTAACTCAAGGGTATTCATTCCTCTGTTTCAGAAACACGGGTTTTGTAATCAGGCAGTTCCGTGTTTGCATCCAGACACTGCCTCTTACTTTAGAAGTAGCTTAACCTTAGCCAGCTTGGTTTTTCCTTGGTTAAAAGGGAATGATACTCCACTGAGTTGATGGCACCATCAATTGAGGCAATATAATTGAAAATTGCCTGGAACGTAGTATTACCAGGGTTGTATTGTATGCCCCCAAAAGATACGTCGATGGCCTAACCTAATGTACCTGTGAATGTGACCTTGTTTGAAATAGGGCCTTTGCCGATGTAACTGACTTAAAATGAGATCATACTGGATTAGGGTGGGCTCTACTCTAAGGACTGGTGGCCTTGTGAGAAGAGGGAAATTTGGATGCAGACACACAGGGAAAACGCCATGTGGCCATGGAGGCAGAGAATGGAGTGATGAGCCGACAAGCCAAGGAACGTTATCCTGTTGATTGGAATTGACTTGTTCCTAATAAACAAAATATGATATGTAGAAACATCTTTTAATTTACAAAGTCTCACAAATCAATTATTCAGTAATTCACACTAGAATTTTTCTGTAAATTAGCATCAAACTAGTGATTTGCAAATACACATTTTCCTCTATTTGGAAAAATGGAAAAACCCTTAAAGCATACATTTTTCGAGAATGTTGGTAAATATGCAAAATATACTTGAAGATTTTAGTTAAGTTTAAAGTGTCTAGATAAGTTTTTTTGTTTTTGTTTTACTTTATTTTCTTTTATCTTCACTTACTGCAGTCATCTTTAATGTTTTTCATTCCTAGGTTACTAGTTATATCTGAGTCTGAGGCACTCTTTATTTATTTATTTATTTATTTTTATCCTCACCCGAGGACATTTTTCCATTTTTTGTTCAGATAGAGCGGGAGGGAGAGAGAGGAAGAGAGAGAGAAACATCGATGTGAAGGGACACATCGAGTGGCTGCCACCCGCACGACCAACCAGGGCCGGGGACAAACTGCAACCGAGGTACGTGCCCTTAGCGGGAACCGAACCCGGGTCTCTCTGTACCGCAGGCCGACGCTCCAACCACTGAGCCAAACGGGCCAGGGCCACTCTTTTTTTAAATTAACTTCTAAAGTCCATTTATGACATGAAAAAATAGGAAAAAACTTTA
The DNA here is from genome assembly GCF_014108415.1 of Molossus molossus. Lineage (NCBI taxonomy): Eukaryota > Metazoa > Chordata > Mammalia > Chiroptera > Molossidae > Molossus > Molossus molossus. The sequence goes on along the minus strand of NW_023425345.1, from coordinate 56,304,806 downwards.
AATAGCTTAACTGACCCCAAAACACCCCGACCAGGGCCAGGGATCAAACCTGTAACCCAGGTACATGCCCTTGATAGGAACTGAACCCACAACCCTTTGGTCTGTGGGCTGATGCTCCCACCACTGAGCCAACCTGGCCAGGGCTATGTATATATATTTTAATTCATATATCATGTATACAGCAATTCTTATATCCAGAGGAGAACCACTTAGCTAGACTAAAGGAAGAAACAAAAGGAAAGATCACATGTATGCATCCAGTAGTCAACTCACACTGGTGCTTTGTGTACAGGTAGAATGCTCTCAACCATTCCGGTAATATCTACTTCATTTAATAAACCACTGGAAGGCTAATATATTTAATAAGAAGAATGAAGGTTATGATGATGATGATAGCTAACATATATCTGATATTTAACCATATACTAGGCATTATTCTAATTGTTTTGTACATGTGTTTTATTAACTGTTTAATTGATTTCTCTAGTTAGGATAACTTGACTTAGGTTGTAATTGGGAAGACTGGACTCTGAGTTCAGGGACTAGATGTGTGCATGGTTACTATACCATGTATTGTCAGGTCAGGGGCTCGAAGCAAAATACGGCTTGAGCATGTTTACCCTTTTTCCCATATCTTAAATTCTGTACTTAGAATATTACTAATTAAAATGTTTACACATTCTTATGTTGTGCTTCATACTTTTCCACAGAGGATTATTTTAAAGATTCTTTAGCTATGTGCCTCGTCTTCTGTCTATTGAACATATCCTTCTTCAGTCTGATGTGGATCTTGAATTTCTCATACAGCTTTTTTCTCTCTCACTGTGCTTAGTGTATAATATAGATTCATTGACTGTTGACTATGTTTCTTAAAAAAATTTATTTTTGGGTCTTAATCATATCCAGAGCAGGAATCCCCCTTCACCTCTGAGCCATGACATTTTAAGGAAGCCAACTTGAGGTTTTATGATGCTCTGCTTTTAATTGAATGAAAATTTCAGCAGATGTTTTGCTGGATAATGCTTCCCATAATTTTTGCGTTTTGTATCTATGCCAACTTTTTTAGTTGTTTCAAGAGAGAACCATCTAATCTCTTCTGCAGACTAATACTTATTAGTCTTATTGGCATGTAAAGAGATCATGCTTTTGATTCACAATCAGGGGCTTCAGTCATTTATTCGCTCATCGAGCATCAACCCATCAATCATTTGGGAAGGTATAAGATATTTGTGGCGGTTCAGAGAGGATTTATAGCACTTGGACTTCAGATGGTCTCTCAGTTTAGCAGTTGCTTTGATAGCATAGTGAAGGGTGCTCTCTCATGTTTTCCTGCAGATGTTTGTGTGTCATGAAACTGTAAGATAAATGATGATGCTTTCATCTAAAAATCACACTTGGAGGGCAGCTTCTTGTTTTGGGAATTTCATTAAAATAAATTATGGTCACAGGCATGGACTAAATTCTCTTAAAGGGCTTGCTAGTGCCTGGTGGGATAACCTGTATGTCTTGTTTTTCCTTTGCATGACTGTGGCGTGACAATCCATGGGTATTGCCTAGTCTGAATGTTGAAGAGCTTGCAAAAAGCAAACTTCATGTTATGTTCAAACTTCACGTTATGTTCTCATTCAGAAAACAAGCATCTTAAACTCAAAATAATAAACTAAAACTCATAACTGGGTTAAATGCATAGGTGCTTTTTCTTAGTTTTATGATCTGGCATTTTCATTTTATGCCTAATGCCTGGGTTGCAGCATACATATTACTTACAAAATAGTCATTTAACTTGCTTTAAAAAAATCCAAGCCAAATGTGGCTCATTAATTTCCAAAGAATATACAGTTTAGTCATGTAAAATATGTTTAAGGGATATGCTTCATCCCTTTGAGTCCAGCTGTCCGAATCTTGAACACTCCCTAAACAGAATCTCAGTCTCTTCCTTCATGCCTTACAATCCTCCTCTCTTCCTGAGCTCTGCAAATACTTCTCCACCCTGGGTTTCCTTCCTGACCAGCTGCAAAATCTCCTTGACTTTTGCCTCCTCCCAGAGTCAAGTGGCTTAATTTAAATATGTAATTAATTTTATTTTTAAATATAATTGTGGACACATCCCAGATCTTTATGTCACATATGTTCTTTGCAGAAGAATGCATCAGTAGTAGCCATTTGTGTGAATGACTAAATTAAGCCTAACATTTACACAGCGGTGAAAAACTCTTCCTGGTATTGCATAAAGCTGTGCAGTTTGTTTAGGGCTTCTCTGAAATTTCCCCTTGTATGGCCCTCTGGAGATTTGTCAAATAAATAACAGATGCAGAGATTATCAGTTACTGTTGAATGTTTGACAAAAACAGAAATGCAAGCCAGGGATTTCCCACTGGGTCTCTTCATGTTAAAAGAAAGAAAAGGTCTTCCAGCCAGAATCCAGGAATACAACTGGATAGTGTATTCTTTGCATCTTTTTAGGTAATTGTTGCCATTGTATATCTGAAAATTTTTTTCAGGATTAGGATGATGAATTTTCTGTGATCTTTGAAGATGATCACTTTATCTCAGAGAAAGAATTAAATTGACAGCAATGTTATCTTCTTTTGTAGAGGTGTAAAGACAAAGGAGTTGTAGATTGGTCACATCTTTGCTTTGTGCACTCATTCATTTTCCATTCATTTTATCCCATCTGTGTTCATGGAGCATTTTGGATGGGCTAGATCTTGTCCAAGCCACTTGCGATATAGTAATGAACAAGACAGAGTGCTGGATGACATGCAGCTCACATGCTAATGAGGGGGTGGAGATAGTGGGAATACACATCTATAGTATGTCAGGTGCTGATATGCATTTGAGGTAAATAAAGCAACATATGGAGTTAGACAAAGAGAATTGCAATGAGGAGAGGGTATTATCTAGAAAATAAGGAAGGGATTTCTAAGATGGTGATGTTTGAGCAGCGATGTGAGTGGAATGGTTAAGTGAATAAATGAATGGTGACGTGAAAGCTGTATCTATGGAAGAACATTACAAACAAAGGGAACAGTGCATGCCATGCCTGGAACCTGGACTGGAGTTACATGAGATACAGATTACATCACTTTTTTTTTTTTTTTATCCTCATCCGAGGACATTTTTCCATTTTTTGTACAGACAGAGTGGGAGGGAGAGAGAGGAAGAGAGAGAGAGAGGGAAACATTGATGTGAAAGGGACACATCGAGTGGCTGCCACCCGCACGACCAACCAGGGCCGGGGACAAACTGCAACCGAGGTACGTACCCTTAGCAGGAACCGAACCTGGGTCTCTCCAGACCGCAGGCGGACGCTCTAACTGCTGAGCCAAACTGGCCAGGGCTACATCATATTTTTTTAGTGCTAAAATTGAAGGACTATTTATTGTTAGAAAAAATATATGTATGGTTCAATATTTCATTGAGAGAAGACAGAAAAATAAGTCCAGAGACTGTTTTGAAGGGAGAGACCAAAACCTCTTTCTGATTGCATCTTAGGGAAGAATCCAACTCCTTCAACTAAAAGGTACAGAAGCAAAGAAGGAATGATTAATCCTACAAAAAGAGGGACTGGTGGTATAGATATTGTATTAGAAATAGAGTTGAAATAGGGTAAAGGCAGGTTTGCTAAAGTGTTCGTGTAATTGTAACAAAAGTCGAAAGTACAAAATCTACCTGATATTTTATTCATTTGTACATTAAAAGGTATTTTAATGTACAAATGCTTTTGGGACATAGGTTGGCATTTTATGCAGTAGACGTGTCTCTGCTCTGGTCTCAGATCCTGCCAGTCCTAGCTCCCATCATTTCAGCCCAGCTTCTGGAATTCAGCAAGACCACGTCCGTTTTCCATGGCAGAGACAATAGTGGTGGCTTCCTTTCTTGCTAAAGTCTGGGTTAAAGCTTCCTTGTTTGTCTTCATGGCTGTTCCATCATTTAAATCAGTGGTCACAAATTTTTTTAAAATATGTTTTATTGATTTTTTTACAGAGAGAGGAAGGGAGCGCGCGAGAGAGAAACATCGATGTAAAACATCAATCGGCTTATTCCTGCACAACCCCCTACTGAGGATGGAGCCCACAATCCGGGCATGTGCCCTGACCAGGAATTGAATGGGACTTTTCAGTCCCTGGGACGATGCTCAATCCACTGTGCCACACCGGCTAGGCAGTCACAAATATATATATTTTTAAATACAAAACACCTAGAGTGTTTTCTGCTTTTCTGACTGGACTCTGAGTCATCCAGTGACTTTTTACATCCAAAGGCAGTGGTCCAATAGATCCTTTTGATTGACAGTTTCTATTCTTAAAGGTGGAAATAGCATTTAGGAAATGGAATGGATTTTAGGGAAACTTGCACTCACCTACACAGAATCAGCAGCAGCATTTTCTAATAGGAGGATTAAAAAAAATGTATCAAGTCCACATTGAACTAATCAAAATCAAGCCTTAGCACTTAAAGTTATACCCAAAGATCAATATCTTTCTGTGTGGAAAGGTCCATTGTGATATTTTTCTCTTCTCTCTGGACCCTAGGGATTCCCGCTGATAGTATTATTAGAGTTGTTTCTAATTGAAATACCAGAAACACCACTATGTGACCTTTCCTTTGAACACGTGTTCATGGTCAAGGCTATTTTCTTTTAGGAAGTGTATTAGCTTGCTTTTTATATCTCCATTCTGTTAGACAGTGATCCGTAAACAGAAACCATTTGGCTGAGTGTGGTTACGTTTTATACTATGGGTATCTTTTATTCCAGCTACTCTAGAGCTCTTAGCTACCGATTTTGTTAGCACATCCCTCTCTATTTGAAGTTATTTAAAATATATCAAGTAGCTTTTGCTACAGAAAAGCAACTCAAAACTCCATATGGCAGAAGCATAACTATTTCTTTAGTTCACAACTTTGTGGGTTGAACATTTGGACTGAGCTTGTTAGTCAAGGGCAGCTCTTCTCTGCTTAATGGTCACACTCATGTCTGTGGCCAGTCAACCCCGAGGGTTACAGGGCTGCCAGCAAGCTGGTGTGTGATGGCTCAGCTGACACAGCTGGGATGACCAGGGCTCATCTAGCAGACTCATCCAGGTTTGTTCTCACGGATCCTAGAGTTCCCAGAGCAGCAAGACCCATTGTCCAAGAGCTTTCCCAGGATCCGCTTGTGTCACGCTTGCTCAGGTCACATAGGAAAGGCCAGACAAATAGATTCTGTATCATTATGGGAAGAGTGGACAGTTGTGACCATTATCGCAACTACCACAGAGAATATCTGCAACCAGCTGGGTGATTCATTCAAGGAAGGGTAAAGAATGAACCAGGAGCTGGTTTGAAGGAACTATAAGAGAATATTTTCAAAGACAAGGTAGAGGAAGAGTTAGAATCTTTAGTGATGGAACAAGGGAGAGAAACTTAGGTTAGTGTGAAGATAACAGAAAGACAACAAACAGAACAAATATTTGGTATCTGTGAGCAAAAAGAAATGAATGCACAGAGAGCAGTCTACTGATTGTGGATTAGTCTGGGGCAAGGGTCCAAGTGTGGTCAAATACTTCTTTAGCTTCAGACTAAATCTTGTCCAGACACTCACATTAACTGAAACATTGGTCACACTGAATAAAGTAAACATATGTGAATGAGTATATTTAGATCTTACTTATTAGAAAGCCCACATGAGTATTATTAAATTAGACTTACACTGTCAAGGTCCAGCTTAACTTCTAAAAATGCTCATGTATGCAGCTGTATGAAAGATAGATCTCTTACCCTTTGAGATGAACGGGAGGGACCTGGAGAGTATTATGCTAAGTGAAACAAGCCAGTCAGAGAATGATAAGTAGCACATGATCTCACTTATTTGTGGAATAAAATGACCAAAATAAGCTGATAAACAAAATAGATCCAGAGACATGGAAGTAGGGAACAGACTGACAAACTTCAGAGGGAAGGGGGGTAGAGGACGGGAAGAGATAAACCACAGAAATTATATGTGTATATGCATAACCTGTGGACACAGACAACGGTGTGGTGAAGGCAGGGGCGGGGGTGGGGGGTGGGGCAAGAGCAAGGAGGAGAGAATAATGGGGGAAAAGAGGGACATCTGGAATGCTTTCAACAGTAAAGATAAATAAAAAGAAAAAAATTAAAATGCTGACATAGCACTATTGCAACTCTGTAGAATGGGAGTAGCAAGGGGTATGTATATCATGTCAAATTAAGTCATTGCTTTGTGCCTTATTTTTGAACCTCCTGTTGTACCAAAATACATAATTAAGAAAAATATTCCAATGTCAGTAACTTAGCTTGTTTCTTAAATTAAAATATGTGTTACCTAGCAACCACTGAAGGACATTTCTTTCAAGGCAAAATAAATCCTATTAATTTAGCAAACATCTGTTTTCTTATGAGAATAGACGTGTTTTCATCAAGACAATCTGTATGTACACTGTTCTCAGCAGCAATTATACTCCCTTTGCTTTATATTCAATCATATCAACGGAATTCTGCTCTCAGAGGGCCCCTGTTTATTCGACTTTATGAAAACCTAACTGACCTGCGTATCTTGGTGGCCTTTTGTCATGGTAGGGCTTTGTGATCGGAATCTGAAGGGAACAATCCAGGATTTCTATGAAGTACTGAACAGCCATTTATGCTGCAGTTTTAGAAATGACACTGGAAAGACAGCAGGGTTGGAGCGCACCATGGTTGTGAGCAATATTCAGCATGTGCATTTACCACAGAGCACACTATTAGAGCCCCAGTTCCTCAGGCAGAGTCACTGGTCCAGGCTCGGCCACCTTACTGCCTGTGTGACCTTTCGCAAAGTTCTTAATATCTCTAAATCTTAGTTTCTTTAATGTAAAAAAGAGCAATAGTAACACTTTCTGTAACACTGTTGTTTTGAGAGTTGCATTACTTGTCCCTCTGTAGAACATAGCACAGTGCCTAGCACGGGTAAGAGCTGAATGTGTTTGTTGTTGGTATCACAATAACTCAAGTCTATGTAATTAACACTCTAAAACTCGCAATTACTATTTGACTAAAGAATACCATGCTACATATGGTACTTAATTTTCTCAGTTACTTTATCCAACTCAATTTTATCACATTCGTCTGAAAAGAAAAAAAAAAGGATTTTGTTTTAAGAAGGGTCTAATATTGAACATGAAAATGGGAGAAAAAAAGATTTAAGAAACACACAGTTACCAGTCCCAGAACTGTAAAATGAATCAAGTCCTAACTGACCTTCTTACTTTTAATTTCACAGAACAAAGAAGTAATTTGTGTTTTTCTGGAAACACAATTAATTTAGAATTGTGGACCATGAAACTTTTAGAGAAATGTAGATGGTGAACTTAGAACTATTTGAAGTATAAGTGCGCATGTTTGAACTTACTTCCATGTACCTGTACTCAGATACCTCTGGCTCATGAAGCCAGAGGTTTGCCATCTCTTCCCTCTTGATTTGTAAGCGTACATCCAAATGTTCACCAGCATTGTTTGTCGGAACAAGTACAGTATAGATTTTTAGAATTGTACTTGAGATGCTTCTTGCTTTGGGAAAGAGAAGATTATTGGATAATAAGGTGACATTAATCACTGTTTTGCCTTGTGAGTGACAAAAGAGAACCATTCAGGTTCTTTGGGATTACCTGCCTTACATACTTGTCAAAAAGGTAATGATAGGGCTGGAGAGATTTCTGAGGAAAGAATCTTGGTTAGAAAAGTGGGTTTCTAATTATTTCATTACAGGAACATGTAAAGGCCCCATTCCCAGGGCTCAACTACCAGGGAAGAAGCTGAAATGTAAGGCTAGAGGTATGTGACGTATTTAACACACTTTCCAAAGGCTTAGTCTTAAACTTAGGCTAGTTTGAGGAAGGATGTGAATTACTTTGTTGTTTTTGTAAATCTAATAACTGGGGACATATATCTGTTAGACATGGAATTCTATGAGTATTCATTTTTTTATTCAGATTTTAACTTGGAATTTTAGAGGTAAATGTTCTGCTAAGTGCATACCAACTGTAAAATAGCTAATGGAGTCATAGAAATGAAGATCAGTATTTTATTTTTATTATTTTTAGAACCATTGGAGAACTGCAGCCATGTGGCAACAAGGTACTTTATAATCCTGTGTCCCAGAATTAGCTATACTATAAACACTAGCAGCCTGGGATAACCAACAAATTGTGATTATTATTAACCCAAATATATCAGAGCCACAAAACAATGCTGTTAGGAGCTGTAGCTTGAAACCGCCTGGGGAAAGATTGTGAAAATTTTCCCATAGCCAAATCCCTTTACCTTGGCATTACCATGAACCTTCTAATGTGAAAAAAAAGAAAAATCTACTAGAACACGTAGGGCTGAAGTGAGGTGTTCTAAAGGAAAGCAGTTATTTTATGGGTGTATATAAAGGCACTACAGGGACAGATGGCTTGGAAATGTTAATGTTACCCTTTTCTACTGTGTACAGCAACAGCGAAGATAGAATGGTATCATGGAAAATGTACAGGTGTTGAAGAGAAAGAGAAGCAATTTCAAACCTGGCTCTGTGACTTGCTGTTTATTGATCAAATTGTTTATTTGAGCAAATGGTAAATGGATCTGATCCTCAATTGTATTCTGTGTGAAATGAATACAATACCCACCCACGCATAGGGTCCTCTGCAGGGTAAATGAAAGCATACCTATAAAGTGCCCAGCACATGGTAGTAAATATGTTAGTGGGAACTATGGTAATTCGATCAAAGCTCTACCTCTGAATCTTTATGTCAGTGAACTTGAAGTGCAAGGACTTCTGGACGTTTGCTTGAAGCAGTGATTTTCTCCACTTTTCATCTCATGGCACACATAAACGAATGACTAAACTCTGCATTAACTAATTACTAAATTTTGATCTGACCCAAAAAAGTAGGTATAATTTTGATTCATTCACACCGGATGGCTGTTGTCATTTTTTTTTAAGTTTCACAATGAAAGGAAAAGCAGTCAGTGCCCCTGACTACATAGCCAGGCGTCTGAAAAATTGCCTACGCATTTGAAAAATTCTTGTGGCGCACCAGTTGAAAATCACCGGCTTAAGAGAAGTTACTTCCTGTGACAGCCCTGAAGATGCTCCTTCTTCACTCCCTAACTCAGCCTGTGGTTCCAGATCACCTGCCTTCCCTGGAGAAGCCAGAACAGCCACCCTGGGCTAGCTCCCTGACTCCTCCTCCTAGTTGCTGCTCTCGTCACTGGGCCCCTGGGAGCATCCTGGCTCTCTGGTGATCTCCAGATCTTTCCGTTACTCACCTCCCTCCATTCTCCTACTTCTGGGAAAACTCGTCCTTTGTCTCATTCTGGCTTTCGTCATTCCCGTGTGCCCCCCAGCCCACCTCTGTTGTCCTACAGAAGTATTGGCCTCACTTTCTGAACTGGAATAGGCTCTCCCGCGGGTTTTCCCCTTTCGGACCCTGCACCCGTTTTTGCCCTTAGCGTTGTCCAGCATCTCTCGTCCTCTTGCCATGTATCCTTCAACACAAGTGTGGTCCAAATCCCGCTCACCTGTGAGCCTGTCGATTTGGATAAATAATAATGAGTTTTCATATTATTGGTTAGAATCTGAAGTCTCATGGCATCTTTATTTTCCCTAGACCAAATCGTGTTTTTAAGTGTTCTCTATAATTTTCTTAAAATACCTGTGATGTAATGCTTTGAAATAAATTTTAATTATATAAAAGTATATTACATAAAAATTTTATAGAGAAAAAATACCTATAAATCTAATCATTTTCATTACTGTTATAGCCTGGATTTGCTTCTAGTATTTTTATATGCATATCTCAAGATGTCTGGTAAGCCCAAAGCCATTTTTTTAAAAATATTTTTTTACTGATTTTAGAAAGAGGGGAGGAAGGAGAGAGATGGAAACATCAATGAGAGAGAAACATCCTTCGGCTGCCTCCTGCATGTCCCCTACTGGGGATTGAGACTGCAACCCGGGTTTGTGCCCTGACCAGGAATCCAATCAGCGACCTCTTGGTGCATGGGTCAGTGCTCAGTCCACCAGCTGGAAAGCCTAAAGCCAATCTGAGAAATAAAAAATACATTTTCTGTTACTCAAAAATTCTGCTAACTAGATTATAATAGTGAAGAATTCTGAATTTTAAAAACCATTGCTTATGTTTCTATATACTTTAGAAATCATAACATTTAATTTCATACACACACACACACACACACACACATCACATCACATCACAGCTGAACTAGAAAAGATGCACTTCATGGATTCAGAAATTGATCATCTTTCAAAAATTTAAGGATGTATTGTACTGAAATTGGGAACCATCATTGCCATAGAAACCATGTAATAAGTGATAGTTTTCTTGAACAGTGCACCTCAACCCATATTACCTCTTCTGTAGGTCTATAAAGTAGGGCTATGATGATAACCCCTACTGTATTCAACTGAAAAGGAACTAATGAAATGACTCATTTGTAAATTGCAAAGCAAAGTTAGCATATTCGATCTATTTAACATTTAGTCCTGTTTATTATTTTAATGGAAAAAATTGAAAATGGCATACCAAGTTCCAAGGATCCCAGCTACGGAAATTTGACCAACCTATGTTTACATCTCCACCCCAGGACCAGTAGTAACAAATTGAAGGCAACCTCTGGGAATCCAAGCTCAGAGCTTCAGAAGGAAGGGAATTCCTAGTGATGAAGAGGTCATTATAAGTATTTAAAAATGTATATTAAATGGTTTAATGAAAAGATTGTGAGGAATGAAGAGAGTCCTTGGTAAGGATTGTGGGTATAGGGCAGTGGTCTCTGGAAGGGAAACAGGAATATTGAGAATGGACATTAGTCCTCTGTCGGATTTGTAATTGAATCCCTGGACATAGAGGGGTTGTTCTGCAAAGAGTCTTTGGATGTAAAAAGAGTGTCTCTGTAATTTAAATCAGCACCAGCCTGTACCAGATTCCTGGATTTCAGGGGCTTAGCTCAGTAGCTGTTCATTTCTCTCACACACAATCCAAGGCATTTCTGGTTGTTGGATGTAGAGTTTGGATGCTCTTGTTTGGACAGTAACTCAAGAACTCATACTGATAAAAGTTCTGCCGTTTTCATTATGTGGCTTTCATGTTCCACTGGATGTGTCCTTCCAGCTGCCCGGAGCGCAGAAACGATGGGGAATAGGATTCAAGAGAAGGATATTCTATGGAAATAAGTTGATTTCTGTGTCTCATTAATGAAATTAAAAACCAAAAAATAGTTGATCTCAATATACATGTGCAGTAGTTATCTGAAATTATTGCCTGTTTCTTTTGGGCAAATATGTTAATGTAATCCATGGTAGCATGTTTCATTGATTATAATAATGATCCCTTATTCTGTATAACACATCTGACTTTTCAGATGTTTTTCATTATGGTTAATCCTCACAATAACCTTGTGAGATAAGATAGGCAGAGTAGATAAGGATATAATCTCTGCATTAAAGAGGAGGAAACTCAAGATCGAGTAGTAAGTGGTGGGACTGGGAAAGAAGCCCAGACTTTCTGATTTCAGTCTCCATTTCTGAAACTCTTCAAAACTTGAACTCTCTCTATTTTTTTCCTTAGGGGGTTTGGGATTTGGAAAACAACTACATCAACTGAGATCAACTTCCCTGCCTAGTGAGACGTTTTATTTCCTGAGTGTCCCATGTTGGATGAATGTTTTAGACCATGTTTCACACACCTCTTGAGGAAGTTTCAATCACAGCGATAGTTTTATAAGGAAACAGATTGTAAAATTTGGTTTGGAGGCTAGAATTTGAAATATTGGCCAATTTAGAGTCTTTGATTTTTATCTGCCACCTTGAATTTGTATATAAACACAATATGAATTCATATAGTGAGCAGTCTGCATTTTTCCCATTTTTATTTTTATTTTCCATTTTACTTAGTGTACAATAATTTATAAGGGATTAAAATGACATCTTTAGCAATCTAGCAAGTGGGGTATATTTAAAATGAAAAGATTTCAGGATGAGACTTGGAGATTTTTTTTTTTTTAATCCTCATCCGAGGGCATTTTTCCATTTTTTGTACAGATAGAGTTTGAGGGAGAGAGAGGAAGAGAGAGAGAGAGAGGAAAACATCGATGTGAAGGGACACATTGAGTGGCTGCCACCCGCACGACCAACCAGGGCCGGGGACAAACTGCAACCGAGGTATGTGCCCTTAGCGGGAACCGAACCTGGGTCTCTCAGGACCGCAGGTGGACGCTCTAACCGCTGAGCCAAACCGGCCAGGGCTGGAGATTTTTTTTTTAATCGTCACCTGAGGACATTTTTTCATTTTTTGTTCAGATAGAGTAGGAGGGAGAGAGAGGAAGAGAACGAGAGAGCAAAAAACATCTACATGAAAGGGACACATCAGTGGCTGCCACCTGCATGACCCAACCAGGGCCAGGGACAAATTGCAGCCAAGGTGAGGTATGTGCCCTTAGTGGGAACCGAACCCAGGTCTCTCTGGACCACAGGCCGATGCTCTAACTGCTGAGCCAAACCAGCCAGGGCAAAACCTGGAGATTTTTAAGGTGGTTCTTAATAGAGTGACTTCTAAAGTCTTGGTTTTCTTTTAGTGGGCAAGAGGCTTGTGCGAGCAGCTTTACTTTGCAATGTAGCAAAGCTGCACAGAAGCAGCCAGAATTGGCTGACGATTTGAAGTTATGTGGCTCTAGCCCCTACCCGTGGTGGTTCGGAGCTATAGCATGTCACTGGGGAGAAACCAGGAAGCAGGCAAATAATTGTCTAATTGGGATATATATTGAATCATCAAAGTGTCCTTAATTATCTTACCATGTGACACCTATATACATATGTGTGTGTTTTATTACAATTTGCGATGGCTTCAAAAATTTCAAATACTTCTGAAAATAGGATGTGCTGTAGTGGGGATCAACAAAATCTTCCAAATTGTGTTGTGTTTGTCTCGAGTTCATATAATAAAAAGGAAAGAAATGTGGCAAGAAAACAAATATTTTGAAAAGTCTTCTCTCCCCCCCAGAAACTACTTTTGCAGCCTATCAATGGCTAGCTGGGTGTATTAGTAGCCCTGGGGTGCCACGCTTTTATTTCCATGACTTTTACTGCTGCCTTTTAGCACAGCAGGAAGTATGTTGTCTCTCAGCTTCCAAGTTCTATGCTTTTAGTCTAAGTAAATGTAAACCACCTCTAGCTTACTTCTTTCTAAAAAATAAATGGTTGTCTGTCTTGAAAAAAATCTTTGAAAGAAATGCCTGACTTTAGTGATTTAGTGAATCACTCTTATTAAAAGATTTAAAACATCAGAGCAGGGACTCTGTCTGGGTAACTCAGTTGGTTGGAGCACTGTCCTGATACACCAAAGTTGTAGGTCTGATCCCCAGTCAGGGCACATACGAGTATCAACCAGTGAATGCATGGACGGGTGGAACAACAACTTGATATTTCTCTTTCTCTCAAAAAACATAGGAACAGCCCAGCTGGTGTGGCTCAGTGGTTGAGCATAGACCCATGTACCAAGAATGTCGCCAGTTCGATTTCTGGTCAGGGCACATGCCCAGGTTGTGGGCCTGATCCCCAGTGGGGGGCATGCAGGAGGTGGCCAGTTGATGTTCTCTCATTGATGTTTCTGTCTCTCCTTCCCTCTCACTTCCTCTCTTTCTAAAATTCAGTAGAGAAAAAACAAACAAACATAGGAAAAAAATGGTTTGCAAATAGCATTTACAATCAGTACCTTGTGGGTTCAGTGTATTTTTCTTGGTAGCAAGAGAAGTTTAGGAGGTAAGGGTAAAGACTACACAAGCCACAGTTCTTTTGTTACCTTTCCCTTATGCTGAAATAGCATTTTCTTTATGTTGAAGTGCAGCTTAAAGTGTTAGAAAGAACACCATTTTTATTTGTGAACAGTATTGGTCTGTGCCAGTGGTTCTTACACGTTAGCATATGTCAGAATTACCTAGAGGAGGGCTTGTAAAAACTCAGGTTCCTGGTTCCACCTCCAGAGTTTCCGAGATAGTAGATCTGGTGTGAGGACCCATACTTTGCATTCCTAACACATTTGCAGATGGCTCAGATGCTGTTAGTCCAGGGACCAAACTTCGAGAACCACTGGTTTACACTAAATGTTTCTATCAGTCAAGTCTTCACTACTGATTATTTGTATGTGAGTGGAAAAATGCAGGTCAGAAATGTAGAAGCTCTGGCCCTGGCCAGTTTGGCTCAGCGGTTAGAGCGTTGGCCTGCGGTCCGGAGAGACCCTGGTTCGGTTCCCGCTAAGGGCATGTACCTCGGTTGCAGTTTGTCCCCAGCCCTGGTTGGTCGTGCGGGTGGCAGCCACTCGATGTGTCCCTTTCACATCCATGTTTCTCTCTCTCTCTCTCTCTCTTCCTCTCTCTCCCTCCCACTCTATCTGTACAAAAAATGGAAAAATGTCCTCGGGTGAGGATAAAAAAAAAAAAAAAAAGAAATGTAAAATGTAGAAGCTCTGAAATTCTAAGACTTATACATGCATATTCTCTCTGAAGTTTGTTTTGTTAACATTATTTTCTCACACACACTTGCTGCCATATCATGTAGTCTTTGAAGAATGGTTGCTAATATTTACCTTAAATTCAGTTGCTCTATCTATTAACATCACTTAGCAGACTGAGATAAAAAGAAGGTAAAGAATCTCAAGCATGCTTTTTTTTACCCCTAGGATATTGTGAGAATGAAGAGTTCTCTGAACTGTTTTTCTAAAATACTTTTTGGTAGTTTAATATGCAGAATTTAGTTCATGTTGTCACCTGAATTATTAGAATTTTGCAAGCTGTTAGGATGGATTCCCTGTAGAGCACTCTATGGATGCCAGATGCTATAGCCGTCAAATAAAGGATTCCCCCCATACTTTGAGATGGATGTCAGATGCAATGGCAGTAACTGCAGGAGGCTGGGTTAGGGAAGGCTCATAAATGAAACATTTCCTTTTGTGGGGGAGACGAGTGCAGATTCTGAGCCAGAATATCTGGGTTCTATGCAGCTGTTGTGGCCTGGGCAAAATACTTCACCTCTCTGTTTTAACATTTCTGATCTGTAAAATGGAACAATAATATCTTCCTCTTATGGAGCTTTGAGGATTGAAAGAGTTAAACTGTTTAATGTGTTGAAAACAGTGCCTCAGTCTCAGCACTGTTACTAGTAGACAGTGCATCTTGGTGGCTATGCAAATGCAATCACAGTTAAGTAAAATAAGATTTAAATTAGAACCAAAATTTTGCTATATAATTATAATATCCAAATCCTTTCTGAAAAGTCTACAAACTGCCTTATTCTCTGTAGAAGAAGAGATAATTAATAGCCACTGTGCATTTAAGGAGGAGAACATGGTTCTTTATTGTATATTTAATTTCAGACTGGTTGATGGATTGTCCACACTGATGATGGCATTGCCCAGGGTGATCATAGCAGTTGAGGTCGGAGGAGGAAATACCCAGGACCCACAGTGTTGAGTGCATTGAGGGTGGCAGGAAGGGTTAGAGAGTGATTCGTGTAGCTTCAAATGTATGCTGAGGGGTCTTCAGAAGAGTATGGGGTGATGATTTGGACAAAGGACTGAATAGCTAGAATGCCACCTGATAGGCAAGATGAGGGACAGACTAGCTGGTTATCATGACAAAGAACATCTCAAAATGAGCTCACCTGTTCCCTTCATCCTCCTTCCTCTTCCCCTTCATTCTCATGGACAAACTGTATGCCTTATACTTTGGGCGTTGCCCATAGTACCCAGATAGCACCACTTACTTAATGTTGGCTGATTTGATTTGATTATGCATGCCACAGTTTGTATTAGGACCACAGTTATTATTTTTAAATAAGGAAACTGTAGGTGGAAAATATTAGAAAATACTGTAGGTAGCCCAGTAAACCCTATCCTCTCTTTCTCTGTCAGGCTACCTGTAGGTCTAGTTCTGTTCATCTAAAAATGTCTGTTCCCAGTATGAAAACAGATTCAATATGTTCCATACTAATAATTTGTAACTATAAATGTAGTTGTAAATGAAAATATACTGTAACTTTAGTTATTAAGTGGAAGACCTTGTTCCAAAAGTATAAATTCATTCAATCCTCACAATAATCCCATTAGTAGATAATACTATTATCATTTCACAGCTCGGAAAACTCTTGACCCTGAAAGAAAATAAATGTTCAGTCAATGAATATTAAGTGGCAGAGAAGAAATTTCAGCAATGTAGAATGATCCTTAAAGAATATTTACTATTGCCTAATAGTTCCTAAAATTCATGCTGATAAATATGAAATATAAAATATGCCATGGTGCCTTTTATTACTATTTTAATTACTGTAAATTAATTATTATGGATATAATTATGCTAGAATTTATAAGTAGTCCTTTGATAAATACAGTTATAAATATATTGATGAGATAGCATTTATATTCATAATATTGCAGTTAAAGCAGTTGAAGAAAACCGGCTTCAGATATATAAGATAAATCATATTTAAAGCTTTGAGCAGAACCTTGAAGACTAAATTGCTCATTGATACTGGTACAAAAAATACCAAATTTGCTTTAGGATTAATTTGATACTCTTTCCAATTATTTCAGTTTTCTTCATTTAAAAAACCTGTAGTTCTTACCATAATCCTACAAAATACATTACCACACATTCTGTAGCTTATTTAACTGAAGCTCAGAAGTTAAATATTTTGATTGATATTTTTTGTGGAAATGAACCAAGGACAACTTTGGAATTCAGATCCAAAATCTAGACATGATTTCATCATTCTGTTGTATTTATTTGAACAGATTTAAATGATAGTTGACAAGGTTGTTTGCACCCCCTCTCATCAGATATTACAATGAGTTTATTGATGAGTTTTAAATATATTTATATTCTCTGTGTCCTTTACTTGAAGACTGTCTCATTAAAAACTCACTTCATATTTCCACATTTTTAAATTTAAATTTTTGTTATTTTTAAGAAGGTAGATAAATATATTTATATAATACTATATATATAAATATAAGTTTTTAAATTGTTTTATATTTTCTTATGTAGATTATAACATCTTTTTGAAAGGCACTGGTATACTTGAAGTATCTTAGGTATATTTTACATATGTTTATTCGAAAGAATAAGTAAAATAATACGTATAGAACATTTTAATGGGGATTTATTTTAAATTAATTTGAGTAATCTGATTTATTTGATTTCAGCTAAAGTCAAAGCTATTGTCTGAGCAAAGTTTCACATGTTAAGGGTGATGCACAAGTCAGGACTCTCGGGCTTGGGATTCCTGGTCCGTGTACATGTTGTCTTATGAGCCAGTTATAGGTTTTCCCAACTAGGTCTTGAAGCTTACCAGCTGGCTTTCCATTGGTCTTCTTGCCTAAGTCCCAGGAGGGATTTGGATATAGGCTAAGGTGCCGTTGACATGCAAATATTCTTGTTTTTATTTTTAATATATTTCACTCTGTATATATTTAAATAAGTGTGTTTCCATAACTCAATGCCTTCCTAGAACAAAGCCCGTGCAATATGGAGTTTTATGGAGATGAAGTCTCAGTGGAGGCGTTGCAGGTCTGGGTGAGAACGGGGCAGCCTTGAACTCAGCCGCGTTCCTCTGGGGCTGGCGGTGGGCAGATCTGTGGCCCCAGGGAATCAGAGGTCAGGAGGAGTTGGAGATGTGCGTAATGTCAGAAGCAAGGAGTATAATTGCTTCTGTCTTCTGCCAGTACTCTCTAATTGTTAACCTCTGGCAAATGATCACTTGAACAGATATTTGTTGGAAAACCATCATAGCAAACACTAGATGCCATAATAATTATAATAATAGACATGTCTTCAGGGCTAACTCCGTGACAGGTATTTTCCAAGTGCTATCTTAGTTCTGACACAAGCCTATAATGTAAATAGTGTTGCTTTTATTTTGCAAATGGGAACTCTGAAGACCCAGTGGTGGTAAGCGGTCTTCTGGGCCTCAAAGCCAGGCCTGCCTGACTCCAGAACTCATGTTCTTCGTCTTTAAAGTCACTTAACTGGTGGGGGGAGGTAGAAGAGGGTCTAGGGGGGATAAATGGTAGTGGAAGGAGACTTGACTTGGGGTAGTGAACACACAATACAGTGTACAGATGATGTGTTGTAGAATTATACGCCTGCAACCTATATAATTTTATTAACCAATGTCACCCCAATAAATTCATTTGAAAAAAGAACTATAAAAAAAAAAAAAGCTTGGGTCAACCAAAATATCTACTAGAAGGCCAAGCAGTTAATGCTATCTTTTGATTGCTGTATAGATGAGGGAGAGTGCTCAATGTTTTAGATCCTAAAGAGTATAAATCCTTATAAAAACAAAATTTTACAATAACACATGAAGAATAAAATCTTAATTGAAGAAGATGATCACTGAGTAAAAGAGTGTCCATCTAGAAATCATGTGCTGTTCTCTAATTCAGGAGACAATTGTAAAAGTTATTCTTCTCACACTTTAATATCTCCAATATAAAGGTAGACATGAAGAAAGGAGATGTAATTTTGCTACTATATATTTTTCTTATGCAAGTACATGCTTCCAATTTTTTATGTCTTACAGGAAACTTAATCACTACTATATATGCATTAAGAAGCAAATTTATATATTTTAAAATAAAGAAATGTTTTTTCTATGTTGTATTTTTGAATATTTATACCTAGACTCCATTAAAAAAATATGTAGCAGCCATACTTTTAGATTTTGATCCTATAAAAATACTAGCATATGAGTGTACGAACATGGGTATATAAGGGTGTGTCATAACTTTAGATGTCATGGAAACATATTTAAACAAATTAAATATCAACAAGGAGGTTGATATGTGTAATAGAACATCAAAGATAGTAAGATAAAGAGATGGGAGATGGTTTTAGAAGTTTTATTAAAATATTGTTACATAAAAAGTTGATAAATGCAGAATGACATATAAAATTTGAGCCAGCTTTGGCTTAAACTCCTTGTGTGTGTGTAACGTGGTGTCATGTGGTACAATGTAAAGTTCTAGAAAAAATTTCTGAACTATTCATACCAAATTATTCAAAAGTAGGTGGGGTTGCAAGTTGTGGGGAGACTTTCAATTTTTAATTTGTTTTATTTATATTTATATGTTTTTATTGATTTTAGAGAGAGGAAGGGAGTGGGGGAGAGAGAGACAAGCATTGGGGTGAAAGAGAAACATGGATCGGCTGCCTCCTGCACGCCCCCTACTGGGATTTGGGCCTGGGCATGTGCCCTGACTGGAAATGAACCAGTGACCTTTCGGTGCATAGGAAGACACTCAATCCACTGAGCCACACTGTCTAGGGCTGATTTATTTTATTTTTATAAAAAAATGTGTATTGGTTTTGTTAGATATAAAAGAGTGTTGTTTTACAGTTTTGTGGCCATTTGGTGCTTATGATTTAAGATACAACTTTTTTTCCAGTCTAATTTGTCCTATATTCAGAATCCTGTTTTAATTACAGATTTAACAACTGTGTCCTTGATTGCCCCCCTCTGTTAGTCTATATCTCATGCCCTCTGTGGGAAGGCCCTTCCCTTCACTTCTTATACTCAGGTTCCATTATGTTCCCAGTTCTAATTCCTGTCCTTCTATAATGCATTTTTATGTGCATACTTCTTATTTAATTCTCCTCCTCAAATCTCATTTCAAAGTTTATGTTCTTCTATTACATTACACATCGTAGTCTGCCTTGCTATAGACTTACTGATAAGTTTACATGAGCCACCATGAAACCGAAAAGTCTGAACACATTTCCTTTTTGTTAGATTACATTACATTAGTAGGTACCCCATTATGTTTGAAAAATTGGTAATTTTTGACCAGTTCCAGCGTTTTGTAATATTATAATCTGTTACTGGAGTCACCTTTATTCTATGTCAAATTGCCAATGTCCTCAATAATATGTTGTAATTTCTATGTAATAATTGTATTTGCTTCCTATAGTCTCTTATATAAACACATTTCAAGAGACTGAAATGGGAGATGACAGTCCAAATAAAATATCTTGGGCATTGGCAATTATTTCCTAAAGTGATGCCAAAATATTGTCACATACAAAATCATATGTGGCAAATTTAATAAAGTCTTCTCAGAGAAACACACATTTTGATAGTAAGGTTCCCATAGAAATCAGTGCAGGTGTCTTCCTCTACAAAGTTAGGCAGGATTACTTACAATGATAGCACCAGGGGAAAGAGTGAAATCCCACTCTCTAATCTGCAAACCGGAGTCATCTGGGAAGGGAGTTTTGCTGTGTCACAAGTGACTAGTCCCTGGTTTTGAAAGAGTGTGAATCATCTCCCTTTGAAACAAGAGATAAGTAGGGGAAAGAGCTGTTTAAAAAAATTTTACAACTGTTTCCTTTTGAGCTCTGACTCCGTAAACTGGAATGTGATTCTGAATGGCTTCCCTTTGGATCCAGCATTTGTCTTCAGCATTTTTATGATCCCTTCTCCCTCAGCCCATCTCACTTCTTCCCTCCCTCTGCTCAACAGATTTACACCGACTGGGCCAACCACTACCTAGCGAAGTCGGGCCACAAGCGGCTGATCAAGGATTTGCAGCAAGACATTGCTGATGGAGTCCTGCTAGCCGAGATCATCCAGATCATCGGTAAGACCTGCCCTCTGCCAGAAGCTGTGGACGTCTGTGCTCTCTCTCCTTTTGGTAGAATCCAGTTTCAGTCGAATGCATACAAGCTCGGTCCACGTGTCCCCGAGATTCATGTAGCTCTCCCATGATTTAATTAAAAATGTTTCTGTAAGGCTGTTTGAAAAAGGCTGTTTGGCCACACTTTTAAATGCTCAGAACTGTATCTTCCATGCACGGAGTTGTCAGAAACGAATGCGTCACTAACCCATATGTCTCCCACGTGTGCATTTCATTAGCTGGAGCAACTTACACACTCGGAGATTCCTTGAAACTGTATCCTGACCCAGCAGGGACAATTGTGAAAGGTTTCATGTCAGCAGTCATTTGGCACAGGCTAAAGAATTAGCAGCGACTTCCTTCTCACCCCCCCCTTTGTGTTTTTTTTTTTAATTTGCCTGACTTGTGCATATGGGATTGGCGGCTGCTAACAAGTGTGTCCTCTTGTACAGGGCTGGGGAGAGAGACAGGGAATGTAGCAGCAGCATTTTGCATGGTGTTGGTTTTCTTTTCTTTTTCTTTTTTTTCCCCTGAGTTTTCTTTTGTGTTTCACTTCATTGCTTAACATTGTTCTTTTTTTCCCTCTCTTTTATTTTATTTCTTGACATTAGCCAATGAAAAAGTTGAAGATATCAATGGATGTCCTAGGAGTCGATCTCAGATGGTAAGGATCCTATTTATTCTAAATATAATGCTTATCTTTGCTGCCAGATTTTACTGCGCTTTTAAACAGACTAGGACATTCTTTTGCATGTCTTCCTTCTTGTTTAAGAAACCACTTGGTCACATTCTATCATCTGTTTTTTGGGGTGCAGTTTATGATCAAGTGAAAGCATCAATAACAGTTGAATGTGTGACTCCTGAGTAACATGTCCTCTGGTGTTTTATCACATCCTGACATCGTTTTTGTTTATGTCTGAATAATTTAGCTTAACACCGGTCTTGGTGGTAGTAAAACCCATTTCCAATTTTAAGTGGAGCCCTTTTGTCTGGACAACTGGCTTGAAGAACGGGACTTGCCACGTGCATTTTTAAAATATATGAATAGTGTTTTCTTTGTTCATAACAAAGTCCAATGTAAACACATGGGTTCTTCAACACTTTTGGAAACAGCTCTGAAGGCACGCTCCTGGAAATGGATGTTCGCTGAGCAGTGACTAATTGTGACATGATTCATAGCCTTTTCCAGAAACTCATCAATCTGGAGGCCTGCCTCTCCCCCGGTCTCCTCTTATCTTTACCAACTGGTAAAACTCTAAGTTTTATAATAAATGAATAGGTTGATAAGCTGCTGAAATAAAAATTCATCCCTTTCTTAATGAAATAGCCACAACTTCATGTTATAGGACAACGCAAAACGCAAGTGCCTTGCCTGAACTTACCTCAGAAAGTATAGTGGAGAATGGTGGCCAAGATCCACAACATGAGGTTTCCTCCAAAACTCGATTTAGCACAGAATGGACATTTTATATCAACTTTATGAGTTCCTAATTGTCAGAGACTGAAAAATGGAAAAAATGTTTGAACTTTTTAGACCCGCTGACCTGCTCTACTTAATATGAGAAACCTAAAATCCAAAATAATAAAAGGAATTTATTTTTTAAAGTGATTAACTAGCACATTAGTGTGTGTGTCTGTGTGTGTGTCTGTGTGTGCCTGCTTAATGATTACTCCAAGGACCTGTTATAATGTCATAAACTCTGAGTAGCTGTTGTGAAAAAAAATCACTATCAAGAAAGACTGTAAAATGTTTAAGTTTTAAGGAAACTTCCTGATTTGATTATTCTGGGCACAAACATGACTCTATGGAAATTAATTATAGTTGTGTTCTGAAATTTTACTAAAACCGTTTACAATATCTTCATACCCTGATACAGTGAAAGCTGTGTGATGTTGGAAAAAACAAGTAACCTCTCTGAGCCTCAGGTTTCTCATCTATAAAACAATCTCCACTTAGGATATGGTAATGACATATAGTTATGAATATTTTTTACTACCTAAACTGAT
This sequence comes from Molossus molossus, assembly GCF_014108415.1. Taxonomy (NCBI): domain Eukaryota; kingdom Metazoa; phylum Chordata; class Mammalia; order Chiroptera; family Molossidae; genus Molossus; species Molossus molossus. Next base: position 56,282,094 of record NW_023425345.1, on the reverse strand, counting down.
ATGGAAGTGCAGAATAGTATTGCTACATAATTTATAAAGAGTACTTTCCTGAATTAAAACCTGTGAAAAGATTTTTAAGGCTTTAATATTGAAAATCTCTATAGTCCCTGAATATCATATACTTTGTTTCTTAAGCCCAGTGATGTTGATTTTGCTTTCATTATTTCAACCATAAGGAGGTAATGGGTACTAAAACTCTTATCTTCTCTGCTGTCATTCCAATTTGATTCTGAATATAGGAATCTGATGAACAACTTTATCACAGGAGGAAAAAAACCTTCAAAACTGGCAAAGCTTGTAACTGGATAGAGATGTAGTCCTTAGATATTATTCTTGAAACATCTGTACCAAAGAGTCTACAAATCTATAAAAGTATCCTCATGACTATCATCAGACTGTTGATTTTTTATTACTTCCTACTCCTTATTGGCCCCCAAATGTCATGAAACCTCTAGTATGCATGTTGTGTTGATATTTCTGCTTCTGATAAAAAATAAAAGAATTAAAAAAACAAAATAGAAAAATCAAAGCCTGAGAAATGTCAATGCTATGAGAAGGTAGCTTGTCCAGCCAAAAAGTATTAGTCGGAATCACGTTGGATTTTGACTAAGAATGACTTGGATTCTAACTTTTTCTGATGTGGTTGAACTTTGAATGAAATCGGCATGCCCTCAATATGTTGATTCAGAAGAACATATATGATTTAAATGTAACTTTTTTGGTATGAATTATTTTTGCCTCTGCTCTTAATTGGCAGTGGCTCTATGCTATTAATGAATAAAAATTCCAGATTTTAACAGAAGCAAGAAAATAGAGGAAAGAGAATTATGATAATATGACTAGACTTATGAATTTCATCTATCTATTCCAAGCAGGGTGTTTCCTGTTTATTGTGTAACAACTGAGAGGCACTGTGTCAGGAACAGGGAGTGCTGTTCTTACTCATAGAACTACTTTGTCCACATTTTTTGTATATCTGATCTTTCATGGCCTTTTGGCTTCTGTTTGTATTTAATAATACAGGTAAGGTCAAAATGGGTCCGCTACTCTTTCTAGTCTCAAATTTTCTTCATTTAAATTTCAGACTTGATGACTTTCATTGGATTATTTTAAGGCTTCAGGAATAGAAGTTCTCTGGTGGTATGAAGCTGTGCTATCTTGATGGATTTCTGTAGCAGCCAGACAGCTCATGTTTAGCTAATATTAACTGAGCACCTATGGTACCAGGTATAGGGACACTTGAGGGTCACAGGAGCAAATATTTAAATAAATAATAGCAATGGTGTTACAAAGGCAAGAGCGAAAAGACTGAATGAATGAGCTTGGTTTGTTCCAGAAACAGATAGAAGACCATTGCTGTTTGGGCAGTGAGAGTTGTTTAGAGGGGGTGATGGAAGCCTGGTCATGCAGGACCAAAGAAAGGAGTTTGTGTTACTCTTTTTTTGGTTGAGGAGCCTTTGGAAGAATTAAGCTGGGCAATGGCATGATCTTTTGTGACTATTAAAGAGGTTACCCAAAATGCTTCCTGGGAACTATAGAATATGTATCGGTCTCAAATTGTACATGAGAGATGAAGACTATAGGGAGCATAAAATGGTCCCTGATTCCTTGGCCTGAATGAGTAAGTGGTTACCATTAAACAAGATTATTAACATGGAGAAAATGGAAAGAAGTGGAGGTGGAAAGATGACAAATTCATATTTCGACAAACAGATTTTGACGTATCCATTGGGATATCAAGTAGGAGGCGACTTCAGACTATTAGGCATTGTTACTGAATGTCAGATTATTGGTTAGAATATACCAAATGCATAGGTGATGGTTGAAGCCATGGACAAGGATGAGATCTCACAGGTCTGTGTAAAGTCAGAAGGGAAGAGAGGTGAGGCTGGTTCTCACGTTGGGGGATATCAGTATGTGAGTGAAGAATATATGTGGAGGAGTCAGGAAAGGGGAAGAGTGGTGAGAGAGTGAGCTCATTATTGAGAGAGAGGGGATCAACAATGTGGATTGTGACTAGGTTAACTATGGTAGCTTAAGCTATCGTACTTGGACTGACCAACTGAGACAGAGCAACGTAAGGTATGCATGGGTGGCAGATACTGTCAAATGCCACATTGCCAAGTGTACTGGAATGAGGAAGTTTGTTCTGGTTTTTAGACGGGCATTAATGCCCTTCATGTAAATGTCTTCTGTAAAGCATCTGTGTGTTGAATAACTAAGGGGTGCAGATATCCACTGAGTCTTGATTAATCTTTGTGAAAGTGTCCTATTGAATAGAAGAATAAATTTGAAAAGAAAGATAGAGTCTGAGAAGAAGGAAGGATGAGGGGAATTTTTGCAAGGGGGGAAGTAAGCAGAGGAGGAGGAAGAAGGAGGGAGAGAGGAGGACCCAGGAGAAAGGGGAGACAAGTGATGATACTAAATTTAGTGATGATACTAAATTCTGCAGCAAATGGCAAAGGGGAAACCTGAAGTCTGTGTGGAAGAGGTGATGTTGGGAAAGAATGGCGGTACATTTTCCTTTGTGCCATGTCCTAGGGGGATATGACTGCATGAGGATGTGGGTATTTTACAGTGGATTTCATAGAAATTGAAAGACTTCAAATCAATAAGATAACAACATTAAGTGTTAGATAATACCCACATGCTCTTTTCCATAAAGAAAAATTCAATTATAGTATCTAATAATTGAGAAAATACAAAAGTAATTTTTTTCAAGTAACATGGACCAAGCAGTGCATGTTTAAGGAAAATATGAATGTGTCCTATTAGCAAGTTATTAACACTATGGAGAGATTGTGCTTCATGGTTATTCAGAGTTTTAAAGCCTAATAAGCTTGAGACTAAATCATCCTGAAAACAGAACTTAGTTGATAGGAACTTATTCAGCACTATATTTAACCTCATGTAAAGATGCAGTTACTAATATGGACAGCACCTGTTAAGTAATTTCTAGGTGGGTGGTATCAGGATTCAAAATATATGCTGCATGCCACAACTTTGGTGAGATTACATGAGGAAATAAATTAGTAAACTATAAATACCAGGAATGTTCAGAATGCCCAGCAGATTAAAAATAGCAGGAAAAATGCCCAACATCCATTTGAAATGCACAGGCACAAGTGCCAGCTTCTGAGACAAAAATGTAAGACATGTCGGGGAAAAGTTGTTTTGGAAACAAATTTTTATTTATTTAAATAGAGACCATTATATTTAAGAACCTTCACAAGTGCATGGAGGAATTAGGAAATTTGATGACGTGAAATAGTTGCAAACCAAGAATTCAATGATGCGTCTCAGCTATGAATCTGGCAAATGTGGTCACAGCTAGCCCCTCCTCCTGGTTGTGCCTCCCTTTACCTCACCCTCAGTTGTTTTTGGCCACAACATTTAACTTTGTTTCCTATCACATCATGCTATTGAAAACTTGCTGATATGAGAAACTTTGGAATTCTTCTGCTTCTTATCCTTTTTTATTCCTAGAAGATGGAAAATTAGGTTTTAGTTTTCCCTTAATTCTCTGAGTCCATGAACCACAGGGTTGTGACTTCCAGAATAATTACCGTATGGATTTCATAGGCATTTTCATCCCATTGCTGTTGTTTACGGTTATCTTGATACCCTATACTTTTATCAGTACTCTTGTCCTTTAAAGTTTTAATTCTTCCAACCAGGGCTTGTAATTGCTGCTCTTTTAAAAGACTAACTTAGGTAAGATAAGAAGATGAGGTTTCTAACCAAATAGGGAAGAAATAAAATATTGGAATGCTCTTAAAGGTTTAATAAAATCTTATAAATGGAATATTGCAGGATTCTAGCACCATGACTCAGAGGATTGGAATAGTACTAAGATAGTCCATTCATATGATCCCCTGCCATGTTTGAAACTGTTCATCTCTGGGAATGGTTAGAAAAAAATAGCTTAATGAACACAAATGCTTTACTACAAATATAGCTCTGATCTCTAACAAAATACTAAATTAAAATGTCTACTTTAATGATTTTCTTCTTTTCATATAAGTTCAAACTTTGGATGAATAATCATAAACTACTAATATTAGGAAATTTATATTTAAGAGATTTGAATATCACTCTGGTGGTTTTTAAAACTGAATTGCCTCTCCAAGTTGCTCTTTATGCTAGTAATTTGAAGTTTAGATGAAGCATTGCAATGACTTGGGGACATGGAGAGGAAGTGTGTCATGTTGAAAGGATAATAGTCACCGGATTTTCAATTCTGACTATGTGACCCAGGAAAAGGAATTCAGTAAATGCTCAATGGCTCTGCCTATTTCTTCAATGAGGAAATAAACTCTAGAATCCATTGGAACTCTGTCTTGCTAGATTGATTTAACAAAGCGCCAAAGATTGTGGTTTCTGCTCAGTGTTCTCTTAAAGATATATTTGGATTTTCAATCTTTATAGTTTTTAAAACTACAGTCATAGTAAGGTGAGAAAGATATTCCCTAATATTATCCAATTTATAAAGAAAAATAACGGCAACATGGAATATATATATATATATGTATGTATGTATTCTTCAACTGAGGATATGTTTAGAGACAGAAAGAGAAACATTGATGTGAGAGAGAAACATAGATCCATTGCCTCCCATATACACCCCAACCAGGGATCCAACCTGAAGCCAAGGTATGTGCCCTGACCTGGAATATCTGACCCACAACCTTTTTGGTGTACAGGATGGTGCTCCAACTAACTGAGCCACACAGCCAGGGCTGAAAATTATATTTTTTTATGGAAGTTATCTGGTCTGCCATTCAGAAATTAAATAAATGCAAGAATGTGTTTTTATATAACCTCTGTATTATAGACTAAGTGGTTTAAATGTTCTTCTTAGGAATATCCTATTTATGTTGGTTTGTACCATTAGTAGGACAAACAGAAATTGAAGTAAGGTAATTAATTTTGGATTGGATTCTAGATTCTATCTACATTTTTTTCTTTCCTTTTGGAGAGAAGATATCAAATTTTTCTTTTTTTTTTAGGGAAATTCATAAACTTTATATATGTACATATAATAACCATTGAGAAATGTTAATATTTCTACTATTTATTTAATTTATGGGAGTGACATTGGCTCATAACACCATATAGGTTTCAAGTGTACAACTCAACAAAAGCGTCTGCACACTGCGTCATCACTCATTGCCTCAAGCATGGTCTTTTCTGTCCCAGTTTTTCCCTCCTTTGCCTAACTCCACCCAGCCCTCACCACCCTTTCCCTCTGGCTATCGCCACCCTGATGTCTGTGTGATTTATATATATGCTATTTTGCTTGATCCCTTCACCTTCTATCATTCAACTCTCCTCCCCTCTGATAGCTGTCAGTCTGTAGAGACATCTATTATATATTTAAAAATCAACAACTTTCCAAAACATTTAGCATGCTTTTTATCCTGATAATTGAACTAAAATGCTGTAAATTGTTTTCCTATGATAGGCCAATATCCCATTAAACAAAAAGTACAATCAAACCAAATATTATAAAACTTATTTTGTAGCAATCCTTTTAAATTTTAGTTTTTTTAAAGAACTTACTGCTGTATTTTTATCCGCCCCCCTTTGAAATTTAATAGAAAATTACCACATACAATACGCTGTGCCCACAGCCCAGCCCCTTCCACAAAGCCCCGGAGCTGGTCCCTTCCCAGACATCCCTGGAAGCTTTGCAGTGTCGCCAGCCCTCTGGGCGGAATGTAAAGTTAACGTCTTCTGCAAACTCTCATAATATTCTAATTTTAGTGTATGAAAACTGTATTTAGTTGTAGTTATCCTTATATATTTTTAAATATAAAAAATATGTAACAGTAAAATATATAACAGTAGAACAATTTTTAAAACCCTACTTTGGAAAACAATATACTAAGATATGAAGCCATTTTGAATATGAACTGTGATATTCTTAGCTTAAAAACCTATGATGATTTAATAATGCTATAAAAAAGTACTTCTGTGAGGAGAGAAGAAGGAAATGAAATAGTGGGATTATTGTGTACTTGATCTCCATACAATCATTTAAAGAGTTTATCTTTGATGAGATAAATTATTTGAAAATCAGTTGACATATCCAAGCTAGTTGCTTTATGACATATTTGAATGGTTTTACTAAATTAAACTGACTTGTGTGGAAAGACACATACTAAAAGTCATGACATGCCTGGTTACACTTAAAATTGTATTCCCCACCTGATTTGTATTTGCTGTGTTTCAAACAAAACATATTGTGAAGTCATCCCATAGAAACATCAAATTTTAGAGATAGACAGAGTTCAGCACTGATTCTCCTGTTGATTGAATGCCAACCCTATATGTCTGGTGCTGTGACAGATATGTATGGTTGACAAAGTACTTTCTTGCACTTTCGCTGAGTCATCACAGTAAACCTACAAAGGAGTTGGGTCTCATGGAGGATCCCTGTGTTCCTGTTCAGTAAGTTGAAGAATCAGTGTTTGGTCCAATGTCTATTTGAGTCTAGGCCCCTATGCTTTTAAGCTTATTAACAAATGTATTTAACAAAATAAGGGCTAGGATACAAATCCTTAAATTAAGATCATCTTCTCTTCCCCTCCCCCGCCACCTCCCCCTCCTGTTTTTTCCTTCTTCTTCTTCTCCTGTTTTCTCTCCTCCCCCCACTCCTCTTCCTCCTCCTCCTCCTTCAGTGTTTTGGGCCCTGTCCCTGTCCCTCTGCCTTTCTTATTGCCAGCCTTGCAATATAAATGGGCATTTTTTTTTACTCTTATACTTGTTTCTTCTATCTGCAGCAGGAATATAAACTTTGGTTAGGTTGGGAGAGATTATGGGCACATAAAATAAATAATGATTTCTAGATTTTCTATTGAAATTACATATTTGGCAAATGATTCATTGTTATATCTATCTTTGGCTCTATATATAAACCATATCTAAGTGTAGAACAGTTTTATAATTTCATAATAAAAAAGCTAAGATTCCGTGTTTTGTTTTGTTGTCTGAAACAAACTGAAAAGCAGGGATTTATTAAAAACCCACAGTCAATGAATACTGACACAATTTTAATAATGTTATATTTATAGCACTTCTATTGGCAATTATAGCTTATAATAAGATTTAGTATCATCTATAATTGACAATGAAATCTAACAATGTCCAGTATCCTCTAATTACCAAGTCAGTTAGAGTGAATAGTAGCATTTTTAACAACAACAACAAAAAATTATCTGATAAAAATCTAATGAATTTTCCATATTCGTATCCATATCTGTATATATATACATTTATCTATTTACACACACACACACACACACACACACAATCCTATTGTAGCATATATATGCTTATATAAGGCATTCTTAGTATGAAGATATATATCTAAACACATGCACATACATATACACATATACCTAGTGTGGAGCTAAGCCATTTATAAACATCTTTAATCTTCACATAATATATTATGTGGGAACTATTTGTATTCCCATTTCATAGATAAGGAAGCTGAGGCCTTCAGAATATGTAAATTGCATAACTGAGATGTACACCCAGTTTTATTTGGCTGCAGAAATTTCAGTTATTATACAAAAGTGCTTAATTAATAAACAGACTTGTATCTCACCACAGACCAACTAAAGAAAATAGCCACCTGAAGAGCTAAACAAAATTATTCTTCTCTGCCCCTCTTCCTGTCCCACAATACAAACCGACTTGAGATGGGAAAGGAAGACATGCAGCCTAGCATTGCAATGACACGAGGCATATCATTAATTAATTAAGTAAACTGTACCTTCACCTCCCCTCCTCACAGGCTTAACAAATCAAAACTCAGAGGGCAAGACCTGAAAATCTGCATGTACACAGATCCCAGCTCGCCCTTCTAGGCTTACTCTGGTTACGCTATCTACTGCTCTACTGAGTAGATAATTATATTAGTTTCCTGTAGCTGCTGTAACAAATTATCACAGACTTGAGTAAAACAATAGACATGTAATCGCTCTCAGTTTTAGAGGCTAGAAGTCTGAAATCAGTATCACAGGACCAAAATCAAGGTTCAGCAGTCTGACGTCTCCTCCAGAAGCTGTGGGGAAAATTCATTCCTTGCCTGTGTTTGCTTCTGGTGACTGCAGGCATTCCTTGGATTGTGACCATGTCAGTCATTCTGTATATTAATCCATCAGGATATAAAAATGCATTGGATACTTGAGAACTAATTTAAAGCATTTAAACCTTGTAAACGTTTGAAACAAGTGGGTTTTGCATGCCACCTCTGTCTTTTCCTTCACACACTATGTAATTTCATCCTTACATTCAACCAAAGATTTATTGAAGACCTATTTTGTGCCAGGCACTGTGTCCTAGCTGCCTGTCAGTCATGTAGAGAGCCTGAGTCAGAGGCTGGAAATGGCTCAGTCAGAATGTCTACATCACAGTGGCAGGAAGCATCGTGGCAGAAAGAGCAAGTTTATAGAGACTGAGGATTGACTTTTATTTCTGACTCTGCTACTTATTAATTGTGCAAAGAATGTCACCTCTGTAAGCCTCTACTAAGTAGGAAAAAATAATATAGAATTTATCAGAGTTTATGACAAAAATGAAAAAATGTTTCTGTATTTGGAGTAAATAAGGTACATGCCTAAAAGTCTGTGTGGGCTTCCTCCTATGCTAGGTCGTTGAGTCAGGGAGGAAGAGGCAGCTTCAAAACCATGTTCCTGCTTCCATTCTTGACATAGAGTGTAGAGTTTTGCAAACTGCTGTTGTTCACCTAGTTTGTTATGAAGTCAATATATTTAAAATGCTGTTTTTAAATGAACTACACTACAATATAATGTTTTAAAATCAGACGTCATTGTAGATAGTATGGTAGAAATTGGTTTCTGAAACATTTATTACTATCTATCAATAAATGGGTGGATGTACTGAGTGGTCTTATAAAATGTATGGTCTTCAATGTACCTCCGATCCTTTCTCTTTTTTTGCTTGAAACACACCATTAGCTCCCTGTGCTTTATGACCAAGTGCAGACCCTTACCAGCACATGGGGGGTGTTCTTCATCTAGTCCTGTTCATCTCTATGGCCTTGTCTCCTGCTACACCTGTTCTCCAGATTTCAAGCTTCTTGCTTCTGGAGTTTATTTCTCCTGCTCTCTCCTACATAGGTTCTTTAAACTCATTGAGGGCTACCAACCTTTGGAGTGGACTATTTTCACATTAATAAACAAAGACGTTGTAGAGAAAGATTTTAATGAGTTTCAACTCTCAATATGCCTGACTACTCTGAATTCTTTGCATGATTTCTCAACCACGACCAGTCCACACAGTGCTCCTTTCTTGAGTCCACCTCTCACCACATCCTCTTATTTGGTGAACTCTTCCTAACCTTTCAGGGACCAGCTAAGGCTTCCTTTTAAGCAGAAAAAAATCCGGGGGTTCATGGCAGATTCTGTCTGTGTGACCTTTAGCATGTTAATTTAATTCTCTAATAACCCTTTTCTCATTTTAAAATAGTGCAGTGATGGCAACTTCAGAAGAAAATGTCTTTACAACTGTATTAGATAGGTCTCAGATAATAATAAATTTTTCCTTTTCTTGCCCCTTGATCTCTAATCAGAAATAAACCCTTCTGCGTGCTTTTCTCCAGGTGTCTGTTTCTCTGACCATAACATTTTAAAAAATATATATGTTTTTATTGATTTTAGAGAGAGAGGAAGGTAGAGGAAGAGAGCGAGAGAGAGAAACATTGATGCAAGAGAGAAACATCGATTGGTTGCCTCCCATATGTGCCCTGCCGGGGGTTGAACCTGCAACCTGGGCATGTGCCCTGACCGGGAATTGAACCTGCTATCTTTTGGTGTATGGGACGACACTCAACTGAGCCACACCAGCCAGGGCTGATCGTAACATTTTTGCAATACATTGGAATCGTTCTTTCTCTTCTATAAAAAATATATATCTTTTTTAAAGGGCTTGGCAATGTTTTAATGAACTAAGAATTGGTTTATTTTTCCTATTATCCCATGATTTTAAAAATATATTAATTTTTTTTATTTACAGTTTACATGTAATATTACTTCATATTAGTTTCAGGTGTACATCATAGGGGTTAGAGAATCATATACTTCATAAAATAATCTCCCTGATATTTCAAGTACTCACCTGGCACCATACATAATTATTACAATATTATTGACTATATTCCCTATGCTGTACTTTACATCCCCATGACTATTTTGTAACTACCAAAAATTGTACCTCTTAATCCATTCACCTTTTCACCCAGGACCCCAATTCCCCTCCTCTTTGGTAACCATCAGTCTGTTTTCTGTGTCTATGAGTCTGTTTCAATTTTATTTGTTTGTTTATTTTATTCTTTAGATTTCACATATGAGTGAAATTACATAGTATTTGTCTTTCTCTGTCTGACTCATTTCACTTAGCATAATACCTCCTAGGTCTATCCATGCTGCCTCAAAGTTATGATTTCATTTTTTTATGGCCAAGTAATATTCCATTTGATACATGTACCACTACTTTTTTTTTTTTTTTAATTTTTTTTTCTTTATTGGTTTTAGAGAGAGAGGAAGGGAGAGGGAGAGATAGAAACATCAATGAGAGAGAACATTGATTGGCCACCTCCTGCATGCCTCCCACTGGGGATTTGGCCCACAACCTGGGCATGTGCCTTGACCGGGAATCGAACTGGTGACCTCTTGGTGCATGGGTCAACGCTCAACCACTGAGCCACACCGGCCGGGCAGTACCACTACTTTTTTATCCACTTCTCTATTGATGGGCACTTGGGTTGCTACCGTAGCTTGGCTATTGTAAATAACACTAAAATGAACATAAGGGTGCATATGTTATTTCAAATTAGTGTTTTGGTTTTCTTTTGATATATACCCAGAAGTAGAGGCACTGGATCATAAGGCAGTTTTATTTTTAATTTTTTGAAGACCCTCCATACTGTTTTACATAGTGGCTACACCAGTCTGTATTCCCACCAACAGTGCACAAGAGTTGGTTCCCTTTTCTCTACATCCTACCAACTCTGGTTGTTTGTTAATTTATTGGTGATAGCTATTTTGACAGGTGTGAGGTGATATCTCATTGTGGTTTTAGTTTGCATTTCTTTGATGATTAGTGACATTAAGCTTTGTTTCACATGTCTATTGGCCACCTAAATGTCCTCTTTTGAAGAAATGTCTATTCACATCTTCTGCCCACTTTTTAATTGAATTGTTTGTTTTTATGGTATTGAGTTGTTGTTTTTTTTCCTTTTCTTTTTGTTAATCCTCACCTGAGGATATTTTTTCATTGATTTTTAGAGAGGGTGGAAGGGAGGGAGAGAGACAGACACATTGATTTGTTGCCTCCTGCATAAGGCAACTAGGCAACAAACCTGCAACCCAGGTACATGCCCTTGACCAGGAATCGAACCCGTGACCCTTTGGTCCATGGGCCAGTTCTCTAACCACTGAGCAAAACTGGCCAGGGCTGTGTGAGTTCCTTATAAGTTTTGCATATTAACCCCTTATCAGATGTAACATTGGTGAATATCTTCTCTGATTCAATAGGTTGTCCCTTCATTGTGTTGATGGTTTCCTTTGCTATGCAAAACTTTTAATTTGATGTAGTCCCATTTATTTATGTTTTTTGTTGTTTCCCTTGCCCAAGGAGCTATATCAGAAAAATGATTGTTAAGAGAAATATCAGAGTTTTTACTGTCTGTGTTTTCTTCTGGGAGTGTTATGGTTTAGAGTTTTACATTTACTTCCTTAATCCATTTTGAATGTATTCTTGTGTATGGTGTAAGAAGGTAGTCTAGTTTTATTTATTTTAGCATATATCTGTCCCATTTTCTAGCACCATTTATTACATAGACTGTCTTTACCCCACTGTATGTTCTTGCCTTCTTTTTCACATATTAATCAACCATATAGATGTAGGTTTATTTCTGGGCTTTCTATTCTGTTCATTGACCTATGTTTCTTCTTCTTCTTTTTTAATGCCATTTTCATTACTATATCCTTGTAGTATAATTTGATATCAGGTAGCATGATATCTCCAATTTTGTTCTTCTTTCTCAAGATTGCAGTGGCTATTTGGGATCTTTTGTGGTTCCATATAAGTTATTTGTTCTTGCTCTGTCTATGAAAAACACCATTGGTATTTTGATAGCAATTGAGTTGAATTTATAAATTGCTGTGGATAATATGGGCATTTTAATGATGTTAGTTCTCCCTATCCATAAGAACAGTGTATGCTTTCATTTATTTGTATCTTCTTCAGTTTCTTCCTTTGGTATCTTATGATGTTCCACATCCAGGTGTTTTACCACCTTTGTTAAATTTATTCCTAGGTATTTTATTTTATTTTTGAATCTATGGTAAATTGGACTGTTTTCTTAGTTTCTTTTTCAGATAGTTCATCACTAATGTATAAAATGCAACCAATTTTTGAATATTTATTTTGTATCTTGCTACTTTACTGAGTTTATCAATTCTAGTAGTTTTTTGGTAGAATTTGGTTCTCTATATATAGTGTCATGTCATCCGCAAATAATGACAGTATGCTTCTTTCTTTCCTATTTAGATGCCTTTCATTTATGTAGCTAGGACTTCTAGTACTATGTTAAATAAGTGTCTTATTCCTAATCTTAAGGGAAACACTTACAGTTTTTCCTCATTGAGTATGATGTTAGCTGTGGGTTTGTTATATATGACCTTTATTACCTTGAGGTATGTTCCCTTTATCCCCACTTTCCTGAGAGTTTTTATCATAAATAGTGCTGGATTTTGTCAAGTTCTTTTCTGCATCAGCTTATTTGATTATATGATTTTTATCCTTCATTCTGTTTATGTGGTGGATCTCATTCATTGATTTGTGGATGTTGAACCAGCCTTGCATTCCAGTAATAAATCCCATTTGAGTATGGTATATGATTTTTTTAAATATATTGCTGAATTTGGTTTGCTCATACTTTGTTGAGGATTTTTTGCATCCATGTTCATCAGGGATATTGGCCTATAATATATTTTTCTTTGTAGTGTCTATATCTGTTTTTGGAATTAGGATAATGTTGGCCTCATAAAATGACCTAAGGAGCCCTCTCTTCTCTTAAATTTTTTTTTTTTTTGGATGAATGTTTGGCAAAATTTACCTTTGGAGCCAACCAGTCCAGGACTTTTGTTTGTTGGGATTTTTTTCTTTTTTTTTTTACTACTTCAATGTTGTTGGTTGTAATTGGTCTGTTCAGATTTTCTGTTTCTTCTTGATTCAGTCTTGGAAGATTGTATGTTTCTAGGAATTTATCCATTTCATCTAGACTGTCCAGTTTGTTGGCATATAGTTGTTCACAGTATTTTCTCACAATCCTTTGTATTTCTGTGGAGTCACTTGCTACTTCTCCTTTTTTATTTTTGACATTACTTATTTGGGTCTTTCTTCTTTTATCTTGATGAGTCTGATTAAAGGTTTTTCTTTTTTTATCCTCACCCGAGGACATTTTTCCATTTTTTGTACAGACAGAGTGGGAGGAGAGAGAGGAAGAGAGAGAGAGAGAGAAACATCGATGTGAAAGGGACACATCGAGTGGCTGCCACCCGCACGACCAACCAGGGCCGGGGACAAACTGCAACCGAGGTACATGCCCCCAGCAGGAACCGAACCCGGGTCTCTCTGTACCGCAGGCCGACGCTCTAACCGCTGAGCCAAACCGGCCAGGGCTGATTAAAGGTTTTTCTATTGTTGTTTATCTTTTCAAAGAACCAGCTCTTGGTTTCATTGATCCTTTGTATTGTTTTATTTTAAACTCCATTTCTTTTATTTTTGCTCTGATCTTCATTATTATCTTTTCTTCTACTCACTTTGGGCTTTGTTTGTTATTCTTTTTCTAGTTCCTTTAGGTGTAAGGTTAAATTGTTTATTTGAGATTTTTTTTCCCTTAAGGTAGGCTTGTATTGCTATAGGTTTCCCTCTTAGGCCTGACCCTAGATTTTGGGTTGTTGTATTTTTATTTGTCTCAAGGTGTCTTCTGATTTATTCCTTAATCTCATTGTTTACCCATAGCATTTAGTAACATGCTATTAACCCTCCATATTTTTTTGTGTTTTTCCATTTTTTTCTTGTAATTGATTTCTAGTTTTATATCATTGTGAAGCCAATTTTAGTCTTCTAAACTGTATTGAAACTTGTTTTGTAGCTTAACATGTGGTCTGTTCTGGAAAATGTTCTGCTGCTTTGGAGTGAAATGTTTTAAAAATATCACCTAAATCCATCGGGTCTAATGTGTCATATAAGGGCCACTGTTTCCATGTTGATTTTCTATCTGGAAGAGCCATAGAATTACTCTAAAGGAAGGAATAATAAGTCATTCATTTATATTGTAATTTTCTGTTTATATGCAAGATGTATAGTGGGTCTGCTCACTCAGGAATACATAAAAAGCCGAACAAATTGCACAGCAGCTACCATATAAAAAGAAAAGACCTTTTTTGGCCATGGGCTGAATTCTTTGAGGAAAGGAGAGAGGAGTGAACTAATAATTAAGTGAATGAAAATCAATATTGGGTCTCCGGGTGCCTTGGGCCTTTTGCTGACCTGCCCCAGGTCCAGTACCAGCGTTAGCTGACCTCAGTATGCAGCTTGGCCCTTCCCATGTGCAAACAGACATGGGAAGATTAAAAGAGATAGAAGAAAATATTTCATGCAAATGGAAACAAAAAGAGCTGGGGTGGCAATACTTATATCAGATAAAATAGACTTTAAAACAATAAAACAAAGGCTATAATAAGAGATAAAGAAAGACATTACATAATGCTAAAGGATCAATCCAACAAGAGGATGGATATAACCCTGGTAAACATTTATGCACCCAACATAGGAACACTTTAATATATAAAACAAATATTGATGGATATAAAAGGAGAGATCAAAAGTATTACAGTCATACTTGAACACTCTACAGTCTATTCTCAACAAAACACGGGTCAATGATGTTATTTTATTTTTCAAGAAAAATTTAGATAGAAGAATGTAAACTACTCTACTAGATATTGAGGTAAAACAAAGGAAAAACTGTATAAAGGACTACAAATTAGGCATATAGCTGATCAATTTTTTAATACTATGAATACACCTGGGCAACTCAGATCCAAACATAGGACACTTCAATGTGCCTGTTCCCCTAATTCCCCTTTCCAGACTGTATCCCTCCAAAGTTCATCACTATTCTAACTTTTTTCATGGTTTAGTTTTGCTGATCTTGAATTTCATAGAAGTTGAGTATCACATAGTGTATACTATTTTGTTGACTTATTTTACTCATCTTTATGGGAGACCATCTCTGGAAGTCAGTTACTTAATCTGTACAGAGGAAGGTACAATTAGATTAAGAGCTAAAACAAACTGATGTCCAGCCTAACCCACAGAACTTGTGATACTTGTTGTCTGGAGTCAGACATAAGGAAAAAGTGTATTTTAAAAGATCCCAAAGAGAATCTAATAATTAGCCTCTGGAAGAAAAGTTATTTGTCACCTCTGCACTCATTTCTTCCCAAGGACAAAGACTGACTGGACACCACTTCTTCTTTCCTCCACCCTTCCTCAAGTATGTACTGAGCATCTATCAGATACCAAACCATGCAAGGTTACCAAAACAACGTAAGTCAACAACACATAGTTCCTGTCATCCAAGGGCTTAAAGTTTCAATAAACCCATATTTTCATAATATAAAAAATACACATGAGCTCTGGCTGTTGTAACTAAGGTGGTTGGAGCATCATTCCATGCAATGAAGTGTCATGTGTTCAATCCCAAGTCAGGGCGCATACGGGAGGCAATTTATCAATGCTTCTCTCTGACATCTCTCTCTCTCTCTGTCTCCCCCTTTTTCTCTCTTACTCTCTCTCTCCATAATCAATTAAAAAAAACAACAACAACATATTCTCCAGTGAGGATAAAACACACACACACACACACACACATAAATAAATAAATATAGCCATGAAAACTCATTAAACATCTCTATATGTCCACAAATTAAATAGAGTGAGGAGAGAAATCAAGATTGACTTTGTCAAATAAACTAGTAATTTTGAAATAATCATTTAAATTTGGTCAAATATGAGTTGCTTATAAAGGGTTGACTCAAACTTCAACTCAGTTACTTTCCTTTTCAAAGTGTCTCTAGATAAAGGGCTACTGAAAAGTAGAGGTAAAATTATTTTGTAGATAGTAAACATAAGGTCACAATTTCTAAGTATATTCTAAGAATTCACTGTTGATTATATAACCAGTATTTTGAACATTGTTTTTGTCTCAGTTAACGGATTTAGTTAAATCCTTGCAGAGACCTTGATTCTGAGGATAATTTCCCACTTTTATTTATTTACTTTTGTTAGCCGTTGACTATAGTTACCCCCCAAAAAGAGCCACTATAGAAACGGTGATGTTCTGGTCTTACTTAGGGCAGTGTTTTTGAACTCTTGGTTTACCATCCATTATTGGATTCTAAAATCCATTAATGGTTTGCACCAATATTTAAATATATTAAACAGAAAATAAAGCATCACCATGACTTTAATTTAGTAAGAGTATTTCTCCATAAAACTTTTGTTTCAATTATATATGTGCAAGTGTACATTGGATTGTGCTATTCAATGTATTTTTTGCTATGGCTTTGAGTCACAGTCAAAATTTTAGAAAATAGTTTATTTATTAAGATACATGTAGTTCTTCTAATGAAAACTTAACCCAGATTATTAGGTGTTATAATGCAATTTGAATTTGATAGCTTATTTAGTATAGGATTCAAATAATAATGAGAAAAATAAAACTGATTTCAATTAATTGGATCACTTTGATGGCAAAATCACTTTTATCTGTTTGTAATTATCAAAAAGGTTTAGAGGCTTTTAGTTCAAAGAACAATTGTGGTTTAAGTTGGCAATATTTATTGAAATAAAAAATAACCATTAACTAAAATATGCCATTATATATTTATGAAGTCTAACAGCTCCCTTCCAGCTTCTAGATGGGACACTGCTCCATTCATGAGTCATTTAATAAAATCAATTAAATCTTGCCCTGGCTGGTTTGGAGCGTTGGCCTGTGGACCAGAGAGTCCTGGGTTCAGTTCCCACTGGGGGCACGTACAAAAAAAAAAAAAATTAGATCTCAAAATTGAAAAAAAATCTTCTTGAATTATGTCTTAGATCCAGAAGCTAATTATTATATACATGTATTTTTTTTAAATAGATTTTTCAAAGCCATTTCCTTTTATTATAACTTTTTCTGCTGTGTGAAAAGTATAGCACAGTACTGATATCCATGAGTGAATTTAAGAAGGACTTTGAAATTAAGTAAGGAAAGGGTATTATTTTTCTAACTTATCTTTTTAAAAATATTTTTTGATTGATTTTTGAGAGAGAGGAAAGAAGAGGGAGAGAGAGAGAAACATCCATGTGAGAGGAAACATTGATCAGCTGCCTCCTTGGGTTAATATCCATTACTTGGGTATGCACCCTGACCAGTGATCGAACCTGAAATCTGTTCATGTGCCCTGAGCAGAAATCAGAGCTGCAACCTTTTGGTGCACAGAATGCTGCCCAACCAACTGAGCCACACCTGCCATGGCCCTAAGTTATCTTTATTGTGCTTTTACACTATTGGAGAATTAATTTTGCCCAATAGACATTATTGAATACATAAATAAATTTTAATACACTAGCCTTTAATAATCACATTGAAAATTATGAGTTCAAGTACTTATTCTGTTGCTACTAGATAACTACTAATGGGGAACTGAATTGACTATCGCAGATTCCTGATGCATATGACAAAAGGTTGAATCCTCTTTATAAACAAGTATGAGAAGAATATAGAGTATATTTTCAATATGTTTTTTCTTTCCTCTATTAGGGCCCTTTTATTTTCTCTTTCTAATTTATGGTGCATGTTGAGGGAGAGTTGTGTCTAATACCCACTCTGGGCATGAGATTATTATTTTATGCTGTTTATGTAGTAGCCAAGAAAGCTGTCTTACCAACTGAATTACAGACTCTATTTATTAACCTTTTCTGGGTCTTTCAGTGAAATACTCTTTTCATGTATAAAAGTAAGTAAATTTTAGGCAATTATGGCCTATTAGCATTTTGTGGTAAATTATATATGTTTGGGCCAGAAATATTCTTACTTTCTCCAAAAGGCATATAATCTTTATAAAATTAACATCAGGACTATTTTGGCAAATTTTTTTAAATGTTCAAATTAATTCCTTGTCTTTATAATAGGCCATGATAATTATTTGGCATGTTCCTTTTATGCATCTTTAATGGACCTGGGGGCGGGGAGAGTTTACAAGAACACTTTGGATGAACACAATAGAACATCCTATTTGCCCCATTTCTTCTCTCCTTCCCTCCTTCTTTCCTTCCATATATATTCTTATTTTCTAGTAGCAAAGTGAAATGTGAAGAAAAGAAAGAATTTGAAATATATTTCAGCACCATGGTCTTACTGGATATCCAGATGCTGATGGACAAAATATGATATGTTTGGTCATGTTGTGTTCAGCATATTCAACTGTATTATTTTTTTTCAGTAGAATAATTTCAGTAAAACCTACTTTGAAATGTAAAAACAAATTTTTCTCAAAGCAAATGTTTATACCTTGGCTATGATCAATTTGAAGCATAGATCATCTTGTTGAATATTATTAATTTTACACAAAATTACATTTAACTAGGAACATAAATAGTTGCCTATTTTATAAGGACAGATTCTTGAATCTCTTTTTGTCTTTTTTTTTTTTCTTTAAGAGACATTTTACCTTACTATGAAGCTAAGCTAGAGAGGACATTGGCAGAACTCTGTATGTCTTCTTGCATAGCTTTTGATGAGAATTTAATGAGACAGAAAAGAATACCTTGCCAAGTATTAACTTTAAATCTCTTCTTTACTTTAGAATTTCAAAATTTATGGGATACAAAAAAACCCAGGGAGATGGTTCATGAAGAACTGAACCTTTCTAGTTCCTTACACTCTTTTTAAAAGACTTAGATATTTAACTTTACTGTAGAAAACCATGGCCAGTATTGAGATCAACCTGTGAATTAACCTAAATCAGTCATTGGTGTTGTCACCCTAAGTTGTTACAAGCTGGTTATCATATCAAAATTGTTCAAACCTTTCCATCACTCTTAAAGTACAAAGCAATACCTATATTTAATCAGAGAATTATTCAACTGTGGAAATATAAATACAGTTTTAAAAATAATGATTTGCTGTGGTGTTGAATGAAAATATGCTTCATTCTATTTATGTTGTATTAATCCTTTGTCCATCTATTTATCTTGAGGCATGCTCACCAAATACTACTGGTTAAATCTCAAATACCCACATCCTAACATTCCACGACTCACGCAAGCTACCGTCTCCTCCTGTGTGGATAGTTTAGTTGAAACTCATTTGTGACACAGTCGCACTTGTAGATCATAAAAATTGTGTTTTATGTAAAGTAGGTGGGTTGCTAATCTGTAAGAATGCCATTCTGGATCAAGCCTTTATGAATTGTTTGGAAGTACCAGACTGGACAATGCAAGCTTTGTATTCGTTTTGTAATTAGCCAAAATAATTCTAGTTAAACTCTGGTAAAGATCCCCGGTATGAAATGAATGTAAAATATTCATTCTTTCTCTCTGGTTTCATTTGAGCTCGTGTATTTATTTAAAAATAATCCTCTAAACTGCTTTTTCACTGCTTTTCGTCCTACAGATCGAAAATGTTGATGTCTGCCTTAGTTTCCTAGCAGCCAGAGGCGTGAATGTTCAAGGTCTATCTGCCGAAGGTAAGAAAAAGCACAGCTGTCATAAATGATTCCCAAGTTTTAAAAGATTTTTTTCATAACGTAAGAAATGTAACTAGAAAGTACATAGCTCCTCCATACAATAAACAAAAAAAATAACTAAAGTTTCTAAACGAATAGAAACATAAATGCAGTGTTTATCAATGTATACTTTAAGTAACTGCTCTGCATTACTGAGTATATGGGACGGGGCAGATTAACAAAAACATCTTATAGGATTACCAGTGTGTAGGATTTTTAGAGTCTTAACTAGAGGAAAGGGTGGATAGATAATGCTGGATAAAATATGGACCTAAATCCAGGTAATAATAGTATAAGTAATGCTCAAATATTTTGTGAATAACATTTCTCTAATATGATCAAATTGGTAATTCTTGTTTAAATATTTGGTAATTTTGAATAAGTCATCACTAGCTCTGAAATAATTAACACTGTCATTAATAGTTGTTATATGTAAAGGCTTTAAAGTCATTAAAGTTTAAAAGATTATCAGTAAAATTGTATATAAAAAAAGTTGAAAAAGACTCGAGTAGTTCTGTCATTTTTTAAAAAATATTTTTCTTCCACATATATACTTAGGAAAAATTTTAGATACTACTGACAGAAACCTATTGTCAAGTTATGAAAGCAAGTCCTTTGAGAGCTGCATCAACAACAAGGATTTTTAATTAGAATGTCAATTATTATATAAGAAGTTCTGCCAGCTACTGTTAAACACCTTGACCATTTGCATTGGTTAATGCTTCTACTACAGTCAATTTGCTCTGAAAAGGTTTTTGTTTCCACAGCTACTAGAAATGTTAGACAATTCTACATTTTGAAAATTTTACTATTATCAGAAAAAGAGAAATTGTCTGGCTTCTCAAACTCAATGAACATTTAGTAGAATTTTCCCAACTTTTCTTCTATATTGAAGTTTTTTTGTTTTACATTTTTATTATATTTATATTTTATAATGTCTAATATTAAATTACATATTAAATGGCCAAAAACTTAGGATCAAACTTCATTGGTGGTTCTGAAAAAATTTGATTAAATTCCCCAGCATAACATTTTACTTTCTAAGTGGTTAAAAGCAAGCTAAAAAATGCTACCATTGTGTGTGTGTGTGTGTGTGTGTGTGTGTGTGTTTGCATGTGTGGACTCAAAATGACTTTTTAAATTAATTAAACAAGTATAAAAATAAAACGACATACATTTTAAAACTGTAAGATCATTCAGGTTTATAGGAAAAAAGAGTTTCTTACTGTAGCCTCATTGATCAAGCCAACTCTTTTGTATTATCACAACTGTGAGGAAAGTCTGGGTGAAAAAAAAAATAGAAAAACTCAGAGCCTTATTTGACATAAATAATTCCATTGTATAGTTTGTATGACATTATATCGGAGAGCAAGTATTCTAAATAGTTTATTAATGTTCCTAAACTTGAAAAAGGAGATGTAAAACCTTGATCTTACAGGAGGATGTATTTTATTACCAATAGCAAGTTTTATTTAAAATATGATTACTACCCTGGCCGGTTTGGCTCAGCGGTTAGAGCGTTGGCCCGTGGTCCAGAGAGACCCAGGTTCGGTTTCTGCTAAGGGCATGTACCTCAGTTGCAATTTGTCCCTGGCCCCAGTTGGGGTTGTGTGAGTGGCAACCAGTCAATGTGTCTCTCTCACACTGATGTTTCTCTCTCTCTCTTCCTCCCTTTCTCCCTCTTGCTGTATCTGAAGATGAATGCAAAATGTCCTCGGGTGAGGATAAAAATAAATAAATAAAATAAAACATGGTTACTGGTTGCATAGCCTATTTCAAGCTTTACTTCCAACTCTTTTTCTAATTTTTAAAATTATAACTACAAGAGAAAAGTCTAGTATCAGATTGTAGCTTACTTTGTACATTTAAATTTTTGTATTTAATATTAGAAAAAATTATACAGGAGACCCATGTGTTAGAATTAGGACTTTCATTTGCATTTATTCAATTATGTTATCTAAAGCCATGAGTAAATTGATCTTTATTATTTATTGATATGTACCATGAATTAAAAATTAAAGAAGTGTACCATTAGAAATTGATAGCTATGATGTACTCAGCTTGTTGGAGTATATATAGTATATAGTACACACACACACACACACACACACACATATACACACATGTATTTTAATAAATTGTTTGATGGGTGATTTACAAGGAATGTTGACTACTATAAATTCAATTGCTATTATGAGATGTGCCCAACCCATCAGTATTTATAATGCAGGACAATGACATTGAAGTGGCTTGCGTTCTTCAGTTTATAGCCACCACTGTGTTGGTGACAGCTGTGTGTATTTGTGAGAGAAGCAGAGTGCTAAATCAAATGATTAGCACAAGACAGGAAGAAGCTAACTCTAGAAAAATTGCTGTTCAGTGTCAGCAAAGAGCATCCCTCAAGTAAACTTTGCTCTCTGCACCCTCCTCCATCCCTTCACTCTCTCCCTGAAATCCCAAGTCTTTGGAAATGCATGTTTCAGAAATTCAGATCTGCTTGAGTCTGTGACCATGAGCATCAAGTTGCATTTCTATCTTTATAGATACTGTCTAAGAGAATGGCATCTAGACTTTCATTTGTGAAAATATAAAAATAAAAAACCGCATTCATTTTGTATGATACTGTTTTTATATTTTCCCTTTGATGCAGAAATAAGAAATGGAAACTTGAAAGCCATTCTAGGGCTGTTTTTCAGTCTGTCCCGCTACAAGCAGCAGCAACACCATCAGCAGCAGTATTACCAGTCCTTGGTGGAACTGCAGCAACGGGTCTCTCACGCCGCTCCTCAGGCCGAAGCGAGTCAGGCCAAAACCCAGCAAGATATGCAGTCCAGGTAAGGAGGGGAAGCCGGAGATGTGTTGAAAATCAGTGTGTAGCTATGACTCGTTTGGAATGAATTGTTGTTTGTGCTTTTGAAAACTACATGTATGTGGTTCAATCAGTGTGATTGGATTATTTGACGAATGTCAGAGAAGGTAGAACCACTTTTCTTTTGGTGGGGTGAGCAACATGTATTCCTTTTTAGGTGAAGTGTTTGTGTTTGTATCCTAAAGATGATCATGGTTTGTATAGAAGCTCGTGAAATGTCTTTCTTGTTCAGAAATATGGCAGTTACTTCCTTCTGCAAACTGCCGTATTATTTGGACTGTGCTGTTGAAACCTGGTCTCTAGTTGTGTAGGTTATCTTTTGTTGATGCTTTGGATCGATTGAGTCATTAAATCTGTCAAAAAGTTCAAGTCTGAAAAGCATAGGAGTTTGAGTGTTTGGAAACATACTGTTTTTGATGTGAGATTGTGTGTGTGAGCATGTGTGGGTGGGCGGGTGTGTATTTATGTATGCATGTGTATGTGTTTGTCTGATGTGAGTCTTTTGGTGCGTGTAGACACAGCCGGGGTGGGGTGCTAACAGGTCATGGCAGCTTCCTTCCCTCTTGCAGTACTGCTTTTCCCCTCTAATTTGGGTTTATATTAGTCAGGGTTCAACCAGAGAAGCATAACCAGTAAGAGCTACATATTAAGAAATGTATTGTGAACAACTATTTTACACTTTCGTGAGGACTGGCCAGGCAAGTCCGAAATCCTAAAAGCAGCCCAGCAGGAAGCACAGGCTGAGACTCTCAGCATGAACGGAAACTGCTGTACACAGGTGGACTTTCTTCTCAAGGAATCCTCAGTCCTGCTTTTTGAGGCCTTTCAAGGGATGGATGAAACCCACCCAGATTATCTAGGATAATCTCCCTTTTCTTAAAGTCAACTGCTGTGGACTGGAACCTCATCCACAAAACACTTTCACAGCAACGTCTGGGTTAACGTTTGATTGACTAAGTGGGGCTGAATAAACCTAGCCCAGTTGACACATCAAAACATGATCACATAAAGGAATGAAGTTAACAAGGTTTGTGCATACTGTTCCCTTGTTCCTGATCATTGATCAGGATATCACATAGTTCGCTCTATTGGATAAATAGCTACGATGACTTTTCTTATGGAGGGAGAATGTACAATATGAAAATACTCTTCATTGTCTTCTAACTTTTCCACCTGAGAAATCAAGCTTGAAGCCTAATAATACTTGAGTTTGTTTTTGGTAATTAACCTTGACTCAGAAGTTAAAGTGAAACTCCAATATGTATTCAAAAACCACCCCTACTTATTGTCAAATAACTCAACAATTCAGAAATCCCTTTCTCTTTCATCTGTCGACTAGCTCTTACTTATATCAACGAGTATGTCTTTCTCTATGTAGCCATGTAAACTCTATTCCCTTTGGCAGATTTTGCTAATTAGTTAATGATTAAGTCAATAAAAAATCATAATTTCACGGAAAAATATGGAGGTTCTACAAAATCCATGGAGTGATAAGGGATGTTTCTCATCATTCAGTAATGCAGGTGTACCTGTGTTTGGATTCATATTGGCTCTTGTGATGTCATGTGAAATTGTGCAGGCATCAAAGTGGAAAAAAAAAAAATGTCTCTACAGTGTAGGTTCTTTGGATTTCTTAAGAATATAGAGGGAGAAAAAAAGGAAATATACTTTTAAAATGTATTATTATTAATTGGGGGGGGGTGGTTGGTAGAAAGAGATCTAGATTTTGAAAAATGCCAGAAAAAATATTTCCTAGAGTTTGGTTTTAAGCTATTCGAGTTGACAAGAAGCAAGAATAGGAGCTGAAAAAAATATAGGAAGTAAAGTGGTATTATACAAAGCATGTTGACTCTGGATGTGATATGGAATATCATTTGTCATTGATATTCTGTTTCCCTCATTCTATTTCTGTATCTGCCATGTATAATTTTGTGCTCAGAATTTCTCAGTGGCTACGGCAGTTTGGGAGAGATGGTTGTTTTTTCCTTCATTCTTGCTGGATATACATGGTTGTTATGAAACTGTATTATATTTTAAAATATAAAGCTGTGTATAATAGGCTTGGTAATTTTACACCATTTTGGAGAACGCTGTCTTACTTATTTCATTGCAAGCTTACGAGAAATATGCTTCTCAGTAGTGTCCTTTAAGACTAAAATAGACTCTTAAATAATTTACTTTTGTCAATATAGTATAGCTGTTAGGTTCCTTTTGCTTTCTGGCTGTCACTCATTAATTCGCTGCTGTCTGTGTGGCTACCTCCATGCAATACTGCTCCTTCACCAATGTGTGATTCCAGTTCTGTAGGATAAGGAGGCAGATGACAAAGTCTGTTAGCATTTTGGTACTGAACACAGGAAATAGGTGATATAGTGAAGCACTTGGGCTATGAAAGGTCACTGATAGTTTAAAGCCATTTGTGTCTATAACTTTTTCTCTGTTTTATTTTGCTAGACAAGCCAAATACGATAACTGATCTAGAATTCAGAAATGATGTATCTAATTTGCAGCTGATAGAGCATAGTCTGCCTTTCTAAAAAACTTTATTAGACTGGTGAAAATATAGCAATGCTTTAACTAATCCAACATGAAAGTATTGTCTTTAAGATGTCCAGATGACTAATTCATATGTTAATAAATCATATTAATATAAAAATGTACCCTTACCAATAAAATGTAATCTTACAAGGGGAATATACTGTTGAAATCCACATGCTTCTGAATTAACCCTAAAATGGCCTTGTCTGTGGGATTTCAGTTGATGACATGTGAAGGCAATCTTGTTCCTTGATCACCTATCTCTTATCATTTGACTCAAATTATCTGCTGTAGTATCTGTGTTAAATAAAGGGGGAACTCAAACTTAAAATTTCTTAAGTTCTTACATGGGGAAATATTGGGTTATATTTAGTTGATAAAGACTTGATTAATCATCTCACCAATTCACAACAATTTGAATATATTGAACATAAAACTTGGCTGTACAAGTGTTAAGATGATAGTATATGTAGAAGATAATTTTTATTTGTTAAAAAATAAAGGGAGGTGTGATTTTCCTTAAAATGTGAGCCTTCTAGTTTAATTTTGATCCAGATTACTAAATGATTTTCCATCCTCTTGTTAAATAGTTTGAATCAAGTGAGTAAATACTTTGTATGTTCATAGAATTCAAACATGTAAATAAGAAAATAATGGGACATGAAAGCGGAGGTAGGTAAGAAATCACATTGATAGACGACAGAAGTGTTAAAAGCAGTGATGAGGGTAAGTTTCTAAACTACAGTGAGAGCTATTTTAGGAATAGGGGAGACTGTGATCTCACAGATGATCATTTGCTCTTCTGTTTTTTATTTTGTAGGAGAAACTAAAAAATGTGTCCACTTGCAATTTAGATGCACTTGTTCCTACAGAATCCACAAGTCAAGTTGCAGGTCTTTGGGAACATGCTCTTTGAGTGACTCGTGTGTTCCCTTTGCAGCCCCTTCCCCCGGCTCCCGCGACCCTGCCGCACACGCTCTTGGAGCCCGCTCCCCAGAGAGGACGTTGGCCTTTCTCTTTTCCAGGAGGCCGCACGTCCTTCTGGGAGATTCACTCTGAAACTGGGACGGCTTTTCAGCCTGGGGTTATAAATCTTGTAAAGCATAATAGGAAGTTTAATTCAAGATGACAGGAAGGCACTGGTAATTTAAGCCCTCATGAACCTGGCTTCTATTAGTTGCTTAACTCAGCTCTATGTTGTGGCCTATAGTGTACTCTTCAAAAAAGTCAGTGAATCAATCACACTTTAAACAAAACAAAACCAGAAGGACATTCATGAATCTGTTTTTTCAAAGGTGGGATATTTTTATGCCGAAAGAGAAATAATTGAAGGGAAAGACATTATATTGTAATTGAGCAATTTAGGAAACTAAGAGGGTATGATGATAAAAGAACGTACACACACACTTCACTTAGGTTCTATGTTTTCAGTCCCTATTTCAAAAGCTTGGCCACGACTCATACTTCCGTGGTTAGAAATGAAGCAGCATCTATACAGTTTTGGTTATTTTAGAGTCAGCAAACACGGGTTTGAATTCTGCCAGTCCATTTCCGGTGGCGTGACATCAAGCATGTGATTTTAGCCTGCTCAAATACCAGAGTTCTTACCACACATGTTGAAATGATGATAACTTCCTCATACGGATATTGAGACAAGCACATGAAATGATCTGTGTATAAAGTGCCTTGTCAGCCTAATATTTAGCATATAAAAGACACACAAATAACTATTTTTATATTCCCCCCTACCTTTAGATCCCAGCACGTGCATTCAATAAAATACATTGACCCACTTAGAACCTTTGTCCACCTCAACACCGTTCCCTCCTTTCTCACTTTTCTCTGATCAGTTCTGTCCATTTTACCTCTAACTTTAATCAAATATATAAAAGTAATCCAAAGTAATAATATCCATATGATTAAAAATAGCCTCATGAGCAGACCTTTCCAAGCTCAGTCTAGCTATAAAGACGAGGAGCCTTCTTTAATCACTTAGGTATTTCCTTTACTAGTTAATACCATATAGCTAAATTAAAATACATCTATTAATTTTTATTTATTAATTTAGTCTTTGTCTTTTTTTTTTTAATCCTCACCAGAGGACATTTTTGCATTTATCTTCAGATAGAGTGGGAGGGAGAGAGGGCGGGAGAGAGAGAGAGAGAGAGAAACATTGATGTGAGAGACACACATCGACTGGTTGCCACCCTCACGACCCCAACTGGGGCCAGGGACCAACTGCAACCAAGGTGCATGCCCCTAACGGAAACTGAACCCTGGACTCTCTAGACCGCAGGCCGACGCTCTAACTGCTGTGCCAAACTGGCCAGGGCTGGTCATTGTCTTTTGATTCACTGTACCAGCTTTCCCATTCCTTTACTGTAGTTCACAAATGTTTCGTTAGCACTTGGTTTGTTCCAGACACTCTTCTAGGCAATGGAGCTATAGCAGAGGACAGAATGCACTAAAGAATCTTGGTCTCTTGAAGCTTACATCCTGGTGATGGTCGGCCAATAACAAACTGCTGCGTAGAGATTGCAGTGGGAAGGTGCAAGCAGCCATGGAGTCGTGGAGCAAACCTGGACAGACTACCGTGGTGTAAGTGCAGAGAGGAGGGTTAATTCCAAGGTATTGGGAGCAGTGTAGAATTAGCTCACAGATCTGCAGTGGGATTGGTAAACAGGAAGGAGACTATCATGTTGTCAGTAGTAACTATTAGAAAGAGGTTGTTTTCATTTACTGAAATGGAAGAGAATGTGGAAGATCAGGTTTGGTAGGGAGAAGGTCATATATTCACTTGTGACATGTCAGTTTTGAAATGTCTACTAAGTGTGTCTAAGTGGAGATATCGAGGAGACAATTGGAATTATAAGAGTGAAGTTTAAGGGACAGGTGTAGGCTATAGACAAAAATTCTGGGAATGTTAGCATAGAAATTATAAAACGTTATGAAATCCGACATGATAAAGTCACTGAAATCTGCGTGTAGATGAAAAGAAGAGGACTGAAGACTGGGGTCTGGAGCCCTCCAGCATGTATAGATCAGGCAGAGAGCGAGACCTGGTGGAAGAAACTGCAAAGAGCCAGGCCCTACTGTAGGAAGAAAACCAGAACTTGTTTTCCTGCAAAGCAAGTGAAGGAAGTGTTCAGAGAAGGGAGAGATCAACAGTGATAATTCCTAGTAGCCCCTACTGTTCCAGTCACCATTCTGAGTCCCTTATTCACATATTCATTCTTTCAGTCCTCACAACAGCTCTACGACACAATAATATTCAATCCTAGTTTTCAGATAAGGAAATGGAAAATGGAAAGCTCAATTAAATTGCACAAGTAACTGATTCATCAATTAAATCCAGACAATCTGACCGCAGACTTTATGTCCCTAACCTAGCTACCTCCGTGATCCCAGCTGCATTAAATGTTGCACATAAGTAAGATGAGAGCTGAGAACTAACCCGTGAGTAGGTTCTGCAGACTTTGATGAGAGCTATTCTACTGGAGTAGTCACTCTGATAGCTTGACTGCGATCTGTTCAATATGAATCCGGCGGGAGGAATCGGAGATCGTAAATGCTGACAGTACTTTCGAGGAGTGCTACCAACATAGTTAAATTTCGCTCTTTTTGTTCTTTTAATAGTGAGGTTTATAACTTGATATCATGAAATAGCACCTTCGATTTTTTTCTCAGTCCACTGTAGAGCATGTTTTGGCATTGTGTTTTGTAAAACAGGATGTTAGCACTTCTGTTTAGTTCTCTCCCGCCCAGTAACAATTTCTGACCTCAGTCATCTGCGCTTTAATTATTTTATTAAGTTTCATAAAATTGATATTCTTTTTTGTACACATCTGATTTTTCTCCAAGTATAGATTGATTCCAAAAGTTTGAAAACCAGTGGAATGTTTACACAATGGCAATTATAAATGTGTTCTGCAGAATCAAGACATAAACTCTGATTCTTTACTGTTGGAGGCCTTCCATGAATGTCTGTTGAAAGTTGAAATGTCATCAAATTGGAAGCATAAGCTAGATAATTTTAAGAATGGGCCAGGCTCATTTAAAGACGCTATAGAGGGATCATTGCAGGTACACTGAGAGACCCCTCTATGCCAGCATCACTTTTTCTGGGATTACTCTATTTTTATAGTTAAAGTTGCATCTTGTTTGTTCGGATGGTTGATTAATTGGTTTGTTTATATCTGGCCATAACTGGTCATGGATAGTGATTGACATGGACATTTGATTAATCTCCCTTTTATTCAGAGTTCTGTCATTTTATCTGCAATTTGCTTGTCCATTTTCCCTCCTTACTCTTCTAAATTCAATCCTCCATCCACGTGTATATTAGGGTGAGGCTTCCCTTACAACGTGTTTTCCATTAACATTATTCCATTTATTTTCAGTTCTCCAAAATCTCTTGAAGCCTCTTGTTCATTTATGTCCCCTGTCCCTATCCTTGATATTGTGAACTTAAACCTTTATTATGCCTTTATCAATATGTTAGTTATATCACATCAGGGAGGAGGCAATAATACCTGAGTTTGAGTCTCAAAAGTCATGGTCAGAATCATTTTTAGTTCTGATAACTTTATATTTTTCTTGAACAAAATAAGAATGAATTGAACATAGCTTCTCCAGGTGGAAAATGAAAACATCAAATTATATTCTCTTTCCAAGGGAAATGTGAGAATATAACTTATATTTTCCGGTATTAGACTGAACCCTAATTTAGAGAATCTAAGACTTATGCTTTTTGACATAGATATCTAGATAAAAACAATAGTGAGTCAGTTTTTATAATTTGGCTTTATAACTACCAAATCTTTTTTTAAATGTGAGTTGTGTATCATCATAGAGCTGTGATTCAGAATAACTGATTTGTGTTTTATTTGTTTAACATTTTACCACAGGACATTTGGATATCTCATCTATACCTTTTATGAACATTGTCTCCCAAGCATGAGAAATTATTTGGTTCTATTTTATTGTTAGTATTATGGGGCACTCTCTTCTCAAATAGAGCACTGGTAATATAGGCTTGATTATTATACCTGCAATTTTATACTGTATGAAATCTGAACTCATTGCATGTTAATATTTCCCACTCAAGATTGTACTTCAAAATTTAAACTTATAAACTTATTATGGAAAATGCAACCATCACAGAAACCATAATAATGATGTCAGTATGATTACTGAATTATTTTCCTATAGTCAGATCTACAGGGAAAACCAAATTATATTGAGGTGAGTACAGAATTGGATTTAAGGGACTTATACATTTCTGCAACTCAGTCTTGCCGGTGAGACTTGACCCACTGGCCAAGGGTCCTTCTCTGTTATAGAGCACACTGTCAACATTTGCCTCTCTACATCCTGTTTTCTGTGCTTCCATTTCTCACCACCCCACTGCCCCCCACCCCCCGAGTGACCTCTTCGTCTCATAACATATGACAAAATCAGCCTTCTCTCTCTGCAAGACTGTGGAGCAGACTTTGGACTAAAGCTCACCATCAGATGTTTTGAGACCTCTCAGCCACCCCTTCATAAGATGAGACTGTACTATGATTCCATTCACTTTGCAGTAAATTGAGTGTAGCCCAATTATAAGGACTCTATGGAATTTACTTTCTAATTGGTATTAAACACTTTAAAAACATCCATTTATATACTTATTTTATAAGTCTGATAATTTAGAAGTATGGGAATGTTTATGAACTAAGGAATAGTTTAACGTATTTTCTGCTTACTGTAATGTTTTTTAAGTCTTCAGAAGTATTAATCCATATTTTTCACTAATCAGGGTAGAGTTGGCTGAAGTTTGTTTAAACTTACAGCTTAACAAAATAGCTCTGTCTACTGGTATTCAGGGTCCATTTTTTTAAGGCGGTTGCATTAAAGTTAACTTTTGTAATGGAGCACTTAGCACATAACGATACTGTTTTACTCCATATTGAAAATTGTAAATGAAAAAAAATTAATGGAACGGCTAATGTTTTGAGTAACATGTAAGTAAAAGCTCTGTGGAAAATCTAATTTATGGTAACATTGTGAAAGAAATATGACCCTGGTTTCCTGAGTTCTCCTTTATCTTGAAATTATACATTCCTAAAAGAGCATGAGGCTTTGATGAGGGAATATCTTACACAGGCATCTCCCTCGTTAGTTATTGTTTTAAAGTCCCACAAAAGTAGACCATGCAGGTGGCCTTATTAACTGTCAGTTGAAACTGAAGTTAAGACAGAGGTTATAACACACTTACATACCATAATTCACTAATGGGATAAGTCATCACTATAACCTGTGTCACATACAATGGGGATGATATTTCAGCCACCCAGCTACTAAAGAGAAACACGTGAATGAAAGCTAAGTTTCTGACTCCTGTGTGGATTAGGCAAGAATTGTTTTTAGTGATGTCTCAGCAAAACTTAAATCTAGGGAGAAAGCATGTTGATCCCACTCTCTGATGTGAGAGTATAGTTGTTGCAAAATGTCTTAAATATTTTTGAAGGAACATAGATGGTTTTGAGGTACAAATGTATTTCTGTAGAAGTACCTGAACACCTCCCTCTCTCGTAGAGCTTTTAGCTTGTCAGTTACCATTTCGTAACATTGCACAAGGATCCTACAGAGAGAAAATATTCACACTAAGAGAAGAATGTGGTTAAAAAAATTCTTCACATCTTATTTCTGAATATATGGTTTTGTTTGTACACTTATCAATCATAGGATATATGAGGACATATATTTCGATCAATCTTAGTCTTAACATTTTAGTAAATGTACTTCACTGTCTTCAAAGTTTATTTTGCCTAAATATCCTCAGTTTACAACTTTATTCTGATGTATTTAATTATAGTATGTCTTGGGTAAGTTATTCCTAATTTCCTTTCAAGCTATATTCAGTGAATTTCAAAGAAAATAATTTCTACTTCTTAAACATACCATCTTGTAAAAGAAAAGTACCATTAGGAGATAAAAATGTTCACTAAAACCCATGCCCAAGAAATTTCTTACTTCATATTCTGTGATTTCTTTGTATTCCTCCTTAGTGCCTTGAGTATAGTGCTATTAAAAGAACAAATGTGATGTTATGGTTAAGCACACCTTTTTCTCCTTCTTTGGGAATCAAGAGTACTAAATATTTGACTATATAAGGTTTCTGTATAGGGATTTCCATTCATGAGGTGTTTGTGAGACTTCAAGACTGAAGGTAGGTAGTCAAGGGAGGGATAAGGGTGATTCTAAAATAAGTTTCTATAAAATTACTTAATACAAGTGGAGACATAAAAAAATTGCCCATATGTTCTATTTTGCTCTGATAAACATAATTTATTCAATTAGATTTGTAGTAAGTACACACATTTTAAGAATGAGTGTTTTGTACCTGATTTTTATTGTTCATCGACCAATCACTATGCGGTTGGGCATAGTTAATGAATACCATTATGGAAATGAAATGAAATGTTTTAATGACAGATGTTGTTCCTAGTGATTCTTTATATATTACGTTAGAGCCCAGTGTTTTCTTTTGGTGATTTGAAAGTTCAAATGTTACCTTTCCACAAATAATGATTCAGCCCCCACTACATGCCAAGAATCATGCTAACTGCGTGGCTGAGAAAGCGTGATGCTTTACCTTTCAAGTCGCCCACACTCTGTTAGAAGACCTATTTAACCAGATAGTTCAGCAGGATGCTAACTAGTCTAACAGTACAGTTACCCAACGACCACAGTTAGAGGAAAGAGCCCATACGAAGGCACTGATGAAAGAAATGCCATCTAATCAGCCAAGGAAAAAGTGTAAGTAGAAGTATGTCAGGGTTAAAACACCCCAAATACAGTGGCACAAACCAGTAACCATTTTATTAGACATACGGAGGGAACTGCTGGGAAGCCAAACATCTGTAGCTGGAGAATCCACTTCTGAGGTAACTTTATTTCACGTGTCTGGCAGCTTAGCCGGAATAGTGGCTACACAGGGACTCTCCAGCACAGCAATCTAAGGGACATTATACTTCTCACAAGGTGACCTATTGGTTGAAGGAGTGACAAGCCCACCCAGATTCAAGGGGAGGGAGTGAGACAAAGATCTTACCTCTTAATGAAAGGAGTGTCAAAGAATGTATTATATCTCAGTGTTTAAATTGCCACAGGGTATGATGAGAGATAAGACCAAAGAAGCAGGCAGAGGTCAATTTCTGGAAACTCTGGATGCTATGTCTATGAGCTGAGACATTTCTTGAATGTAATTGCCTTGCATTTTTGTCTTTTTATTTTTATTTTTTATAACTGAGTAACATAAGCTTGGTGACAGGGTAGAGGAAAGATGTTCTTGGAGGAGAGCAGTGGGAGGGACGGACAGCTGTAGTGGCAGGAGAGTGAAGGGTTTGCTGTTAATAGGCATGAGGGTCTGACTGCAAAAATGCATGTGGGAACTGTTTGGAGATAAGGGTGAAAGGAAATCATCACGTTTCTCTTTGTGTTGCCTCATTGAATAGTGATGTATTTCAATAAAGAATGAAATAATCATGTAGGAGTAGGAGCAGAGGGAGAGAAGGAGGTGGAGAGAAAAGTTCAGCTTTGGCTTTCATGAATCTGATATTTTCGAGGGACCATTTCTAGTGTGTGGCTGGCTCTGGGAGCCCAGGGGAACAGTGCGGGCCAGAGAGAAAGACCTGGGGACATTAGCTTAACCATGTTTTATGGATTGAAACAGTAGAAATGGAAGAAATTACTCAAGAAAATTGTATATAGCTAGGGGCAAAAAGGAGGGCTCAGAACAAAAATCGGGCGATTGCATTTGTGGGTAAAGTGAGTGAACAACAGAATGTTCCTTTTGTCTGTTTTGCAATTTATTCAGAGTTATGGTGGCTGATTTGCTACCTCCTTAAAGGCAAATTGGTTTTTGTTGAAGAATGCCTCATTTTCTGAGACATTTATTCTTGTCTTTCAAATCTAGAGTATAACTCTAACATGAAACTCTGGTTGAAATATTAAAGTTAAATACCATATCTTCTTTTTATTTTATCCTCACCCGAGGACATTTTTTCTATTTTTTGTTCAGATAAAGTGGGAGGGAGAGAGAGGAAGAGAGAGAAACATCGACATGAAAAGGACATATCGAGTGGCTGCCACCCGCATGACCCAACCAGGGCAGGGGAAAAACTGCAACCAAGGTACATGCCCTTAGCGAGAACCGAACCTGGATCTCTCTGGACCGCAGGCCAACGCTCTAACCCCTGAGCCAAACCGGCCAGGGCTACCATATCGTCTAAGCATATCAAAACTATAGTTTTATATAATCACACAAACCAAAATAAAACATTGATTAAATTCTGTATTTGAGACACTTTTTGAATTCTGTGCAGTGCTTAGAATGATAGAGGTTCCGGAAGTCCCACCCTGTGTGTGTTGCTTTGGGAATGATGGTTCTTGAATATCCTTTTGGGATAATGTCTAGTGATTCTTTATAGGATTGGGATCTTTAGGGATGATATTGTTGAGTTCAGGAAAGAAGAATAAGTGGTATCCGGGAAGGTTTCAGAGAGGATAATACTTAATCATATTCACTTTCAAGAAATCATGGTCCCAAAGCAAAAATAAACCTGAAGGCTGAGAACAGGAGTTAAAAGCTCAACTGCTCAACTACTGTACTGAGAAGTCCATGCTCTGGAGTAAGAATGACCTCAAAAACGATAGATAAGAACCAAAGGATGTGGTGTTGGTAAGACCATCAAGCTTAGGAAGGCCGGGTAATTGTAGGCATTTAAATATATAGGAAGGCATGTTGTACTAAATTCACCTGAATATTTCTAGAGCCTTCTGTGGGGCCTTAGTGTGTTCAGGGGCTCTCAAACAACATCTGAATCCCACAGAATATTTTTTACTCATATAACATTTATTTGTACAAGACACCCATCTAAGTGATTTGCAATTTAATCCTCATACAAACCTTGAGGTGGGTAAAACTATTATCCTCATTAACCAATGAGTTAGTAAAGAGTTATACTTCTCAGAGCAAATAACCAACCCCTGCACGTTTAAACCTAATTTTTCCAAATTAAATCTTTCTAGCATAGTGCCAATACAGGTAGGCAGTCAACAAATCTTTTCAATGATTCATTAATTGCTTGATTGCATCAATGAATATATGCTTATTAGCATAAAGGAACACAAAACTAAATAACATTTCTCAATATCCGTGTCTGTCTGTAAAAATATTAGGGGTGTGAAGTCAATTATTTATTTATTTATTTATTCAAAATCTAAAAGTATTTCCGTACTTGATAAGAGAACAATTGTAATAAAATCATAAAGTGATCTTTACTTTATCTGTAGGGTGAAAGTGGACCTGGTCACCTGTGAAGAGTCACCTTCCTAGTATTCCTTTTACTTCATTCACAGTTTGACTAGTGACATAACTTAGAAGTGGAGATTTGATTTTTTCTCTTTATACACTATACCAAGGTTGTTCAGTCTTATTCTGCTATGCTCTGCTTCTGTGTAACTTTACAGGGCAACTCAAATCAGACGCCATGGACCATTTTAGATGCCTCCTTCTTCTCCATTGTCTTTGTCCGTGATTATATCTTCCCGAATCAACCATTTACTCCTATTTTCTTTGCCTTTGCCTTCACATAGACCCTCATCAAGTCTTGCCTGAATTATAGCAGTGATTTTCTCTTTGGTCTCCAGGCCCTTCCTAATCCAACCCACCTTTACATATCTAAGAAAAGAATCTCTAATCTGAGAATTCATCACTCGTTCTGAAATTAAAACCTCTGGTATTCCCACTGAAGTCAGCAGAAAAATGCAGTTTCTTAGCAAGTTGCTGTGGCTCTCCAGGTTCTTACCCGGGCAAACAGTAGGTGTTAAAAGAATGCAGAATACATGAATAAGAAAAAATATTTTTTAATATTTGTAATTAAACAAAAATCGAGACAATTTAAATATCATCAGTCTCAATTATGATTTTGTTTTTTTGAATAAACTTGTTAGTAGCCGATGAAAATAAATAATGATAGATTGTCTGAGGCTCAGATATTACGTTTTGGTGATTTCTAATGATGCACATGTGCTTTATGTCTGGGTTTAATTTTATTTTTGAGGATGAACATTATATGAGGAATAAGATTATATAATTTTTATTTCTGCATAGAAGTCCACTGCTAGAATAACTACAAAATAAATTGAATCTTCTGCAAAAATCCTGTACTGAAACCATTAAAATCTAACAGTACTTTAATGAGAACTTAAAAAAGAGATTAAAATAATTTTCACTCCTACTCTGTTGTTGTTGTTGTTATTATTATTATTATTGTTATTATTAAGTGTTGCTTGAATCCTGGCCAAGGATTTTGAGGCTAACACAGGGCTCAGCAGAAAAAAATGCTGTGATTGATTGGTCATGTGTGCAATGAGTATGGGAGTGGGAAGTTATAAATAATATGGCATATTTGCTTGTCCTAACATGCTGCTTAAAGTTATTAAAAATTGTGTTTACTTGGAAGTATTTGAGGAGAGCTGCTTAGATAGTAAAAGTATCTTATCCTTTAAGATTTGTTATTGCCTGTTCTAGATTTCTACATAAGTGATATGTTGAAGGAAATTGTTTAATGTTATCTATCTAAATGCTAGAGTATCATTTGAAAGTAGATTTATTTGAGACTGGAAGAGATGATTTTATGAATGGAGTATATTACTGTTATAATGTCTTAGAGATATGTGCAGATCTACAGGGAAATGAATTAATAGTAAAAGAAGCATTAAAATATTGCAAATTTGTAATCAGTTTGAAGAAGATGATATGGTATGATAGAACAGATATAGTATGACCAGAACAGACATAGTATGATATAAACTAACAAACCACAGTTTAAATTTTAGTACTGCTATTTACAAGAAGTATAACTCATACAAATTACTCAATGTTTAAATACTGCCAATGTCACCACAATAAATTCAATAAAATAAAGAATTTCTGAAAATCAGTGAAAAAAAAAAAAAAGAAGAAGAAGAAAATCAGAAAATAAAAGTAAAGTGCCTGTCACTTAAGGACACAATAGAGGACGTGAGTATGTTCCATACCCTTCTTTAGTATACTTCTGATAATTCTGTTCTTAAAACAGTTCTCCTAGCTTAGCTGGTGGTGCTGTAACATGTCATTGTTTGATAATACTCCCCAGTAAACATTAATCAATCATTTAGTTATTGAACACATACCTACCTCATAAGAGGAACCAAGAATGAAAAAAAATTTTTTTTCTGTCCTGGTGAACAATAAACAACCAGTTCAGGAAACAGACATTTGCCCTGATAAATTCCATATGAACATATTAATTAGAGAAGAATAAAGACCTACGCAGCAGTGGAGGAGAAAACTAACTCTGGACTTGAAACCTGCTTCAACTTAAGTTGTCTGGGCAAGATTTTGAAGTAGAGTAAAATTTTGTAACGTAGGGAAGAGGAAAAGTAGTGTTTCCGATGAAGGGAGCCTCATGAGAAAATCCATGGACCGTGGGAGAAGAGGCTACAAGCAAGGGGAAGAGGTGTGGTTACAGTGGAGAACTTGGGGTGGAGGATGGAAAGAGGAGATGAAGCTGTAAAAGAGGATGTGGAAATACACTCAAGTGATCTGTAAACCAAGTCACAGAGTGTGGATGTTATCCTGCAGACAATGGGGAGTCAACAGCCATTTCAAAGAAAGAGATTGACATCCATTTTTTCTTGTGGAAGTTAATTTTATTGGCTGTGAAAAGACTGATTGGATTTGTCTGGAAATAAAAATGGGCCTGATAGCAATGAGACCAGTGGAGAGGTATTATTAGAATCCATGAAATAAATGACAAGAAAGTAAAAAAATGCGGGTGATCATCAGGATGACTCCATATTGTTCAATGGAGAAAATGTTGGTGACACTAAATTTAAATAGCAAAATCAAAGGGAGAAGATATTTTGAAAGAAGGAAAATGAGTTGAGTTTTGAACATTTTTGGAGTATCTGGCAGAAAAGTAGGTAATAGATCCCGGTGGAATATCTAAGAAGTATCACAGAGATATTTAGAAAGGAGGCTCCGAGTTTAGGATTGAGATTTGAGTATAAAACATAGATTGGGTAGAAAAAGAAGGGAGACATACATGAGCCTATGCCTAGGATGATGATTTTGAAAATATTCATGGTCCTAGTACAAAATTTAGGGGAGGGGACAATGAGTGAACCTGTATTTGGGAAATAGGAGGGCTCCCTGTAGAGACAGCTATTGCGTTAAGAAAGTTGAGATTGGCGTTTCTAGAAGAAGAAAGGAGTCCACAGTATCTAAAGCAGCAGCTGGGTAGACGATGAGGCATGCCCTGAGATAATTAGATCATGCTGATGATGCTGTTTGACTTAGGAAACACCAAGTTCTTTTTCCTCCAAGGTTGTACATTTGTGGATATTCTGTAGAGCACAGCTCCTTCACTTTATTATGACTAAGAACCACCTGGGGATTTGTTACCATGCAGATTCTGATTCAGGAGGTCCAGATGAGACCTGAGAGTCAGTATTGCTAACAAATCCCAGGTGGTGCCTATTTTGGTGGTCTATGGACAGCACTTGGAATAGCGAGGCTCTGGTGGTTAGTAAAAATGGGCGATGGTAATTTAGGATGTTTACTTGAAGCAGCTTTCTGTCCTTACAGTAAATAGATTTTACCGTCCCACATGGGAATCCGCACTAGTGCTGGAATTAGAAAGTTCTGGCAGTTTGAATCTTTCTGTGTATTGGATACCAGATGAGTCTCACCTTTTCTTTTTCCCTTTCTTCTTTTTAATTGGCTGTCTCTAGTCTCCTTTCCCTTCCATTTAGGGGAAATAAAAAGCATTCCCTTGATATTTCCCTTTTTCAGGTAGATGAGCTGATGCTTCCTTTAGTAGAACCCGCAGTGAGTCTCAAAATATTTATTTTGTTTTGTACTTTTATTCCTGATATTTTCTGCCACTCATTAGCTTGGAGTCTCATTTGACAACATTTAAGGAAAAAACTATGCAATCTTCAGTCCAGATGTCTGAAAATCCTTTGTTTACTGGTGTTCTGACTTTATTTATCTCCCCCACTGGCCTCAGAGCTGTGTCTACATGTTCCTTGTGTCTGTTTTACTAATAAATTGTGTTAGTTGTATCTACTCACCTGCCTCTTACTAGTCTGTAAATCTGAAACTTGAGAAATTGTATTACAACCATTCTGGAGAAAAAAGTGCTTTTCTGCTGTGTAGGAAGGCAGAGCCAGATTTTAAAATAAACAAACAAACAAAAACAAGAAAAATAAAGGGAGCTAGAGGTGCTGTGGCAAGTACTGAAGTGTTGGGAGCTTGAGTTAGTGTGATAAACATGGCACCTGAACGAGAACACAGATGCAAATGAAATGGTATTGATTGAACATCTGCAATCATTAAAAGGAAAAAGGAAGAATCAACTATTGAGATTTCAAAGAAAATGGTGATACTGCCAAGAGATATCAAGAAATTAAAGGAAAGATCTGATTAGCACTTGGGTAATAAAAGAAGGAAAATGGTGAGTTTAATGTGATTTTGAGGATCATGGAAATGGACTTTTACTCAGTTGATATTGATGGCTGGGTGTATGTTGCAGACATTAATTCTAGTTTTTAGATTTTGCTTGAAATCTTAGGGAAGAAACAAATTGCTAAGTGAAAGAATGCATGTAATTATTTGATGAAAGAGGACATAAGAAAAATCATTTCTTTAAGAGATGGATTATGGAAGAGGGCCTTTAAAGAAAGAGAAGATGGACAGAATGATGGTGTGCAAAGCCCCTGAACTTATTGGTATGATGTTTTATGGAAGAGAGAGATTGAAAAGACAGAGAGAACAGTGAGGTCGAACACAAAGATGTTAAGAGTACAGTGAGAACTGAATACAGCTCTGTGTTCTTCAAGTAACGGTTTCACAAGTGCAAGGGAATCAGGGCAGAAGCCAAGTTTCAAAAGATTAAAATATGAGGACTTGGTATAAAAATATGGACAACGAGTATTCTCTTGTAATACACTAGAAAACATACATGGGCCATAAAACCAAATTGGTTTTGGCCATGTCCGTTGACCTCTCTAAATTTTGTTGTTGGTTTTTTTACTTCTATACTAGAAATTATGCTATTTCTTAAAATCATGGAAGAAAACCAACGAGGTTGCTTCCATTCCATAAAGGAAAGCACACTGTTTTATTGCTCTCTCTCCTGCTCATATTTGTGTTCAGTTTGAAGAGTTATGGGATAAACCACAGTGGAGAAACTTCCCGTAGTTCTCTTACTCTTGGACTGAGAAAGTAGGCTGAGAAGTTCACAAAAGATTATCTTTACTTTAGGCGCTTTTATTTTTAAATTTAAATAAGTTAATTTTCTTATTTCATTGAGACACTCTGGTTTTTATTTGAAATTATCCTCTGTTATTATTGTTACAGAGGTAGTTTGGCCAGTTGCGGCCAGTTGCTCAGCGTCTAGTGTAGTTAGAACACGGAAAGCAATACTATGTGCAAATAATAACATATCTCAAATAAAATGTGGAAAACAAGTGCTCAGCAAACCTGAAAAGTTTCCTGGACATGAAGATTTATTTCTGTCTAACTAGACAGTTTTAAGGACCTGCTTGTTCCCACCACAGGCTGGCTCAGTGGAGTAAGAGTTAACTTAGGAAATATGTCATCATCTTAAGAAATCCATTCTTTGTTTAAAATACCCTCTGCTTGGCAGCAAAGCAACTGGATCAGCTGCAGCAGGGCTCTGAGTGACCCTTCCACCCTGATTCCAGTACCCTGTGTTGTTCTGTTTCCTTGGAAACTGCAGAACAACTGGGCTCATGTAGTGTCATCACAGCTCACCTGGAGACACAGGCATCAGTCACCCCATGACCATCACAGGGCTCGTGAACAAGTTTCAGGTCTCCTAGGTC
The DNA here is from genome assembly GCF_014108415.1 of Molossus molossus. Taxonomy (NCBI): domain Eukaryota; kingdom Metazoa; phylum Chordata; class Mammalia; order Chiroptera; family Molossidae; genus Molossus; species Molossus molossus. The sequence continues at coordinate 56,240,862 of NW_023425345.1, read as the reverse complement.
CTGCCATATCTTTCAGAACACCAATGTCAGACTGTGGGTAATTCGGAAATCAGTTTAACCTAAAGTACTAATTTTCATTTTGCTTATAAAGTGTTCACTGGTCTTCCAAATTTGGTGTAAAATAATGCGTTCTTGTGTGTTTTTGATCAAAGATTTTTATTTTAAAATCATTAAAAATTATAATTCAAAGATGCCCAGAAGCTGTCATTAGTTGTTCAGTTTACTTTTGAAGAATTTAATGTCACTTGAATCTCAATTTTTGCATAACTCTTTCCTCAGAAAAAAAACATCTGTATAGCTTACTGCCTTAAAACACTCCAACTAGGACAAAAGAGCAACAATAAATTATTAGAAACCAGATATTTTAATCATGTGGTTTTGAAAATAGCATTTGGGTTAAAACAGCAAATTAGAAGAGTTTTATTAAAGAAAAGAATGACTCATTTCATACTCTTATTTTTATTTTAACTTTTGGGGAAAAGTTACACTTTCTGTTGTGTAAGTCAAACTTCAGCCTTACTGAAGTTTTCATAATCATTTACAAAAGTTAAATACTTTATAAGGTGAAATAATACTACTTATAATAATGTGAATAATATCACATTAATTTTGAAGTCAGTGATGGCACACTTTATTACAAGGGGCGCACTGCATTATTTCATAGTATGTTCATAATCAAATGTCATGGTATATATGTTGCATTATCATAATTTTCTGATTAATTTATTCTTTGTGTGTACATGTTCCAATTGCATTTCATTAACTCATAGTTTTCTTGCAAGTTTGTGCTTTCTTCCCATGTTCAAAGAATCTCTTTAATCCAATTTCTCTGTTTCTCCTCATACAGTCTGGCAGCCAGATATGCATCTCAGTCTAATCACAGTGGAATTGCAACCAGTCAAAAAAAGCCTACTAGGTCAGTTAATATCTCTAATGTATTGCTTATTAGTGATAATAAAGTAAATGCCCAGTGATATTTTGTCCTCTCATTCTAATTGTCTTTGAAAATTACATACTTCTAGATGAAAAGTTTAGAGAGTATTGTTATAAAGTCTCAGGGATGAGCGTGTTTGCATTAGATCACTAAATCGGGGCTTGGCTTCTTCTAATTTAGTGTTGTCATTCAGAGTGCTGTAACTGGGCTGAGTGTAGGTTCTAGGCTTAGAGAAAGTCCAGGGGAAAATTTCTTGGAAGGATCCATGTCAGGCCACGAAATCTGGAAGTTATGCACGAAGATTATAATTGCTTTTTGGGCACACATTAATTATTGTACATTTTGAAGCAGAATTAAGAAACGTTGGCAGATTTTTGTGGGAAAGTTAATACTAGGTCAGCCTGGACTGTTCTTTTGTCTATAATATATTTAATTTTTGCTTCTTTATGACATATGTATTTTAAAGACAGTCTGTTACAATAAATGACACTTCATTATGTCTGGTTTGGAAAAGACTGGTATATAAATACATGTTGAAAGTGTTTGGTTCTCTTTTCAACGTTAAGTTGCTGAAGGCATGATGGTAGCATGGAACAGCTGAGTGAAGCCGCAGCAAATGTGTCTTGTACCCCTGATTATTATGTGATTATATGCCTCTCACTCGCTGGGGCAGTATCGCAGTGGTGGTTGAACAGTCACTGCTGAGATAATGAATTATATTATGCAATGTTTGACCACAAAGACTGCTTATGATGCCTTGACTTGAGGTATGTGCTTTTCCCCTTGCCTTAGTTTTCTAAGTTATGTTCATTTTCATAGTAATTAAAATTATTCCAAAGAGACAAATTAAAAGGGTATTGAATTAAAATGAGAAGATATGTTATAAATTAACATGTGCAAAGAACAGTGACCTGCCGTGCAAATAAACATTTTTATTACCACTTCTAAGACTGATGCATATAAAATATATTTTAAGTACTTTGATTTGATAGAACATCTCTATTTCTTCTCTTTTTAGCTTTATTCGCATTTCTCTTTTTATTACTTTGATGAATGATCTGGAGCTCTGGCGGCCTGTCAAATTAGGGAATGAGAAGAACAAATGGATTTTTTAATTTGTTTTTCTGAGAACTAAAGATCACTTGGCTTCATGGGTCACAATAAAGATTAAAATGTACTTTAATTGCTTTCTAGAAACATCAACTTTTATTGCAAGCAGGGCAAGTTTTGTGACAAAATTTGTTTACACATGTGAAAAGTACTTTCTAAATCTCTGACTGTGTCTACAGGACCAGTTTTCAGATTGATTGTGATGGGGACTTTTTGCCAAATTACTTAGTTGAGTTCTTTCTGCTGAGGACGGTCACTGGCTCTCAGAATTCTCATGTCTGTGGTTATTGTGTTTTATTTATAAAGTTCGTTGATCAATTTGAGCAAAAGTTTAATTGCTGGAATCATTTGGAAAAAATTGTAATCTTGTGTGTGACACAATCTCTAATTAGCAAAGTAGCTGATGAGATCTTTATTAGCCACATGTATTTAAACTCTAACATACAGTCAGCATTTTGAAACTTAACTATTCCAAGAAATCAATACTTCTGTTTTTAAGATGGTATTTGTATTTTCTTGATGTTTGTTTCATTTTGCAATATCGGTTACTGTTTAAAAAAAGTATATTATTTTAGCATTCAATTCAATAATACTATATGGAAATAATATGTTGAGTAATATATATTAAGTTAAAATGTGAATATTGTCACAACCGGTTATGAAATTGTGCACCAATATAACAGATATAAACATTCTTTTATTTTAGACATTTTATAAAAGAGAACAGTACAATATTCAGAAATGTTTTATAAGTTCTGAGTTATATTTTTTACTTAAAAAAAAAAAGATCACTGCAGTACACAGTGGCGTTCACATGGTGGCAGCAAATACTACCGAAGTGGCTGGCAACCTTGCTACAATATGTCTAAATATGTCTTAGAATACCAATATTAGTTCTTAATTTCTAGTTTTTAATTTGTGTGGATTGAGTTTATTATATATACAATATATATTAGTAATATAAAATAAAATAATAATTGTACCTTTTAGTCACAATTCATGAAAAAAATTGATACTTGAAATTTTAATGTGGAAACCGTTTACATAGTAAAATAAATGATCCAAACTGATCTTTATAGTTCAAATAAAATAATTGAAGGTTATAACTTCTGGCCCAACTTCCTCTAATTTGAAGATAGTCTGCACATATTTCACAGTGTCCGGTCCTTCATATGCAAAGAAGAGCCGGAGCTGCTGTGCTGTAGGTGTATTTTAAATTATCTTTTTGCTGACAGAGATTTTCTTCTTCGGAGACCTGTGTCCTTTCTTATTATATTGTCTCTGTGATCATTTGCCCACACTTGTGAGATGAAGTCTAAGTGCTTACTTTTGGCAAGAGAATGAAAGTTTGGGACTAGTCCTAAAGCTAGATTTAGGGTTAAAGCTAGAGCTAAGATTAGGGTTAGGGTCAGGGTTTGGGTTAGGGCTGGGGCTAAATTTAGGTTTAAAGTTAGGTTAGAGCTAGGTATAGGGCTAGGGTTAGGATTCAGTTCAGTGTTGTATAATGAGTGGGGCTAGAACAAGGGCTAGGTTTAGGTTTAGAGTTAGTGATTGGGTTAGGTTTAGGGTTCGGACTAGGGCTAACGCTAGGGTAGGGCTAGGTTTAGTGTTAGGGTCAGGGATAGGGTTAGGGCTAAGTTTGGTGTTAGAATTAGTATTGGATACATGGTTAGGGATGGGTTTAGGTCTCTGAAAGGGTTAGGATTAGGGTCAGAGTTTGATCTAGAATTAGGGTTAGAATTTGGGTTAGAGTCATGGCTAGGTTTAGGGTTAGTTTTAGGGCTAGGCTTAGGGTATGGTTTAGAACTAAGAGGAGGGATAAATTGAGGACTAATGCTAGGTTTAATTTTAGGGCCAGGATTAGGATTAGGTATGAAGTTAGTTTTAGGGATTGGGCTGAGGCTAGAATTAGTGTTAGGAAAAATAAAAAAAGAAAGTTTTTATGAGAGTCAGATTGGAAAAAAAAAAATGAATTAACTTGTGACTGTGCACTGCACCTTGTGTTTTAGAGTAGTTAACTAGCTCAGATAGTCCATAAGTATGTACTGTTGGTTCAGTAACTTCATTCTTCTTTGCATTGATGTACACGTTGATTTAGGATACAGCTACCTAAGATACAAACAGATGTTCAAACATTGAAAAGAACAACTTCACAACTGCAGGTATCTGATTAATGCCCTGAGAACATAATAAAGCTAAGTGCTATTATTTCCTTTGCTTTTTGTGCATTCGTTACACTACTTTTAAGTCAAATTTTTATTCATCAGGGTGTGGTGAGTACGATTTTTCTTTTCAGTTAAAGGTGACTTTATTTCTAATTGTTCTGTATTATTAATATACTTTGGAGCCACATTTATTGAAAAGTGAAACAGGATTTTTCTGAAGATTCTCAAACCTTGTGTTTAGCTATTTATCTGTCATTTAAAGCAATATTTTCTGCGAAGTAGATTTAAGAACATCATGCATTGTGGCTCTGCCATTACCTCTCCCCTGCTCAGAACCTCCCGCTTTGCATCTTTTCATAATGGATAATAATGATGTAATTTTTCTTATGCTATTTCAGGCTTCCAGGTCCCTCTAGGGTGCCAGCTGCCAGCAGCAGCAGCAGCAGCAGCAGCAAGGTCCAGGGAGCCTCCAATTTAAACAGGAGAAGCCAGAGCTTCAACAGCATTGACAAAAACAAGCCTCCAACTTATGCAAATGGAAACGAAAAAGGTAAGCGTGGGCCGGTTACTGCACCATGGCATCAGTCTGACGTGTCTCGTAAATTACACGCTGAGTCCAGCGTTCAGGCCGTGTTGCCGCTTTTGGATTGGAAGTGCTACCAGTGAAGTTTCCTGTGTTTTCTAACTGCCCCCCTCCTGAATCCCAGCTTTCTTCAGGGTTTCTTATCCGAGGAACATGTTAAGGAAACAGACTCATCTATGTTCAAGTGGTTGGTTATATACAGTCTAAAATGTTTCTCAACATAGTTTCTCCCAGGTGCATATAAATAGCATTTTCTTTTGTCTTCTCATGGTTTTGTGAACATTTCTCCTGAAATCATAAATCTATATTAAATTTATGTGAATCCTTAGCTTTAGTTAACATAAATAAGTACCATAGTGTTTTGGGAAGTTACGGTTGGAGCATTGACATTTGAGACATAATTGTGATGGGTACTTGATCCTTGAAAGCAGCAGGATACAGAAATATTATAACCTTAGTTTTTCCTTAAGAGACAAATTAGCCATGTTTATTTTATTTTCTTGATAAAAAAAAATGCATTATAGAAATATGAAAACTCAAAGTTACCAGAAAGAACACAGTGGAAGTCTGTGCTAACGTCAGGTTATAATTAACTATAATGTTCTCTGTGATGCACAAAAAGAGCATTTAAAGGTGCTGGCTTGCCCTGGACGGTTTGGCTCAGTGGTTAGAGCATCGGCCTGCAGTCCGGAGAGACCAGGGTTCGGTTCCCACTAAGGGCACATATCTCAGTTGAAATTTGTCCCTGGCACTGGTTGGGTCGTGTGGGTGGCAACCACTCGATGTGTCCCTTTCACATTGATGTTTCTCTCTCTCTCTCTCACCTTCCCACTCTGTCTGAACAAAATATCGAAAAGTGTCCTTGGGTGAGGATTAAAAAATAAAAAATGAAAAAGACAAAATAAAGGTGCTTGCTTGATGCATCTCTCTGTGGATCATGGATACAAGCAAGAAAGTATGTAGCTTACCCCTAAACCATGAGAAAATCAAGAACCTATATTAATGCAAGCAAAAGGGACTGAGGGACTAGGGCATTCTGCTGTATTTTGAGGTAGCATTTTCAAATCAGTAGAATTTTAACTACCCGTCATGATACTGAACTAACTGTACATGCAACATGACATGAAATTCAAAAGTGACAAGTATGCTTAGTTAATAAACAGCTGGCAAATTTGGTTTTAGTAACTGAACCAGGTAGGAACATTTTTGCTCTGATTACATCACTTCAAATTGTTTCGTAGAGTTGATCTGATTAGACAACTTGATCCCTGAAATATCCCTCTTTTTCTGGTCAAATGGAAAAAGAAGAATAGTGTATATTGGAAAGTTAGGTGATTGTCTTTGAAATATAGAATTAAACCATTGATTGAAGATCTCAAGATGTATTACTGAAGACTTACACTTTTCCTGGGGAGAAGAGGGAGAACAATTTCTTATCAGAAAAACATTGCCCTTGTTTTGTGACTTTCCTAGAAAATGTCATACAAGGCCTATATGTGCTATGAAATTCTAAGGGAAACTAAACCTATTTAGACATGGACTTGTCTTGAACAGATAGCTTAAACATCCAATTTAGCTACATAATACTATAGTTATATCATATTTTTCCAGGAAGTTACTAATAACACTGACAAAGAGACCTAGAAATGCTTTAGATAACCTAATACTTTGATATCACAACGTATCTGAATTTTCCTGTCATGTAAAATCATTTTTTTAAAATTTCTGATGTTTAAAAGTAAAAATACAAAGGTAGGCAAGCAGTCATATTTTTTTCATAGTCATTCAGTCTCTCTCAGGTATATTTAGGAAGTAGTGCAAAATTAGAAAGTAGCAATATTTACAGTAACCACAAGGTGGAGACAGATGACATACATTAGGAAGTTCTTGACCATGAAAAGCAGATACTCTTAGGTCTAAATCTAGAGCAAAAAATGAGGTTCATGGTGAGTTAGCCACTACTTTTAATTCCAATTAACTGAAAATTCCAAAATACTTAATGTATATGATCTCACCTTCACAAATATTTAAAATACCTCCAATGTAGGCATTAAATACCTGAAAGCTACCAATAATAAGCATAAATTATGTCACATGATGTAATGTAGCCATCTGGCATTTGTTTTACATGCTATATGGCATTTTCTATTAATATAGAGTTACAAATGTATATCAATATATCTAATATCAGTGTTTCTAAATTAGTATTTGTGCCATAATATTTTATATTTTATTTTATTTATTTATTTTTTATCCCCACTCGAGGACATTTTTTGCATTTATCTTCAGATAGAGTGGGGTGGAGAGAGAGAGGAAGAGAGAGAGAGAGAAACATTGATGTGAGAGAGACACACCGAGTGGTTGCCACCCACATGACCCCAACCAGGGCTAGGGACAAACTGCAACCAAGGTACGTGCCCTTAGCAGGAACTGAACCCAGGACTCTTAGGTCCGTGGGCTGATGCTCTAACGGTGAGTGAAACCGGCCAGGGCAATATTTTATATTTTAAAAACATTATCTTAAATTGTGAGAGAAAACAAAACAATAATAAACATTTCATAGGAAACAATTTATAATTTGGTCTTTGGACTGTTCCAGTGGTATATCTTTTTTGGTACAAATATTTTATTTAACATTTTAGACAAGGAGATTTGTAGTGGTGGCATGATATATAAAAATACAAGATTCTATCTGCTGACAAGTTGATCTCTGTCAGAACTAGTCTGCATGCATATCATAAGATGAAAATTAAACAAGAATTTTCAAAGGTTACAGTATTATAATGACAGAATTCAGAAAGTACTAACTTGAGCATTCTCATTCTAATTGCTATTCCCTTTAATGATTAGAAATTGTAACATTTAAAATTAATAAATGAAGATATTTTACTTGAGGGGTTAGTCAAATTCTTTGTAATGTGCTCCCTGAATGCTTATAAGAAGAAATATACTTTCTACCTTCTGTAACAAGTCTTAGTTGATGAGTTACATGACTCAATTGACGAATCTCTAGAATTTGTAATAGGGAGTAAAGGTTTATTCACAATTAAAACAATTTTATTTCCCTACTTACAAAATGCCATTGAAAGCACTATAGCTTCTCATATGTATGGGACTGTAAAATAGCTTCTTTGCAAATTGTGTGACATCTAATGAAAGGAAATCATAGAGAATCACAAAGTACACTTCAAAAGATACATCTACCATTATTTTAATAATGGTCATTTCACCAAATGAATTAAAATGTCAGTGAACATGACCATAGATCATCGCTTGCAGAGAAGTCTGAAATAGAAATGTTGTAATAGAAAGCCATGTCACCCTGCCATTCTGTTGAAATGCAATGTGGGAACATATTTCTCAGAACAAATGGTGAAATGAAGATAGCCTTGTTTCTAGAAAGCCATTTCTTTTGAGAGTCCAGGTTTCTTTCCTTGGTGACCTGCCATTCAGAAACTAACAATGAATAATATCTTCTGACACCAGCATTTATCACTTTGTACATGCACCCTAGAAGTGTACTCTAGACAGACATATGCTCTAAGGAAAAATCAAATACCTGTTCACTGGAAACCAGGGATACTGTGAAATGGTGCCTTGATTCACTCGGACATACACTTTATATTCCTGAAGCAAATTATCTGAAGAAGTCATCCTTGTTTGATAAAATCCAAATAAGTATGAAAAGGGTTAAACAGTTTAGAATTATTAGGAATGTTAATATTTCTAGCTTTATTTGGAATCAGTTTCTAGGTTATGAGCTGTAAACACTTATTCCTTGACAGTTTGTTTGCAGAGAGTTGTTTTTCCATGTTGCTAAGAGACATGCCACAGCACCACAGGGCATGCTGCCATCTTTTTGTTGTTTCCTCTATGAGATTGTACCTGTGCATCTGCTAAAGAGCAGATGTCCTCTCTTCTGCGGGATCCTGATGAGGTATCTTCTGGTGTGGACGTGTTTACTTTCGTTGACACGCCACATAGATCCAGTAGGATTGATACTAAGAATTTAGCAATATTTGCAATTGAATTTTTTAAAACTATAAGGTATAATGTGAATGATGCACTACTCAGGGAATTTTGACTGCTAAAATATATATATCTAGTTTAAAAGTATTTTTTGTTTTTGTTTTTCTGAGGGGAGATGGAAATTCTTTCACATTTTATTATTTTTCCTTAGATTAACTAACTTGGAAAGAATTTATTCATTTTAATTTTTAAATTACAGTTTACATTCAGTATTATTTTGTATTAGTTTCAGGTGTACAGCATAGTAGTTAGACATTTATATACTTACCAAGTATGCTCCCTGATATTTCCAGTACCCTACATAATTATTACAATATATTGACTATATTTCCCTGTGCTGTACTTTACATCCCCATGACTATTTGTAACTACCAATTTATATTTTAATCCCTTCACATGTTTCACCCATTTCCCCAACCCACCTCCCCTCTGGCAACCACCAGTCTTTTCTCTCTATCCATGAATCTGTTTATGTTTTGTTTGTTCATTTATTTCATTCTTCTGACTTCACATATAAGTGAAATCATATGATATTTGTCTTTCTCTGACGACTTATTTCACTTAACATAATACCCTCTAGGTTCATCCACGTTGTTACAAACAGTAAGATTTCCTTCTTTTTTATGGCTGAGTAATATTCCATTGCACATATGTACCATAGCTTTTTTAGCCACTCATCTATTGATGGGCACTTGAGTTGCTTTCATAGTTTGGCTATTGTAAATAACGCTTCAATGAACATACGGGTGCATATGTTCTTTCTTTTGTTTAATTCATCACTTTATTATGTTCATTAGAGTCCACAAATAAGTGAGATTATGTGGTACTTGTCTTTCTCTGACTGGCTTATTTTGCTTAGCATAATAATCTCCAGGTCCCTCCATGCTGCCTCAAAGGGTAACAGCTCCTTCTGGTTTCTTCAGACATATTCCCAGAAGTAGAATTGCTAGGTCATAAGGAAACCTCCATTTTTAATTTTTTGAACAACTTCCCCACTGCTTTCCACAGTGACTATACCAACCTGCATTCTTACCAACAGTGCACTAAGAATCCCTTTTCTCCACGTTCTCGTTAACACTTGTTTGTTGATCGCTGGTTTTTTCTTCGATGACTCTGTGATGACCGTAAGATCAATGAACTGAACTGAGATGACCATAAAATCAACGAATTGTCTTTTCAAGGCAATGCAAATATGTTTTTCTTATATCCTTTTACTGGTGATTCAATTCAATTATGGATTCTACTATGCCTTTTATTTTCTTAATACTTACATAAGTCTGAAAAATAATGTTTACATGATAATTTCAAGTTAATCTTGAGGATTTTCATGAGGCAACATAATTAGGTATGCCTATCAGGTGTTATGGCTCAATAGATGTGGGAGTATATGTTGTTTGCTTATGTATAACAGTGCTCATATTGAGGTGTACAAATATTATACATGCCTATACAGAAACTGCATACTTTTTCCAAACTGGCTAATGAACGGAAGTTTTCCTAAATGTTACAGTACTCCACAAAGTGGCACTCTAATATTGTGAGGGGTACAAAATAAGCATGGGCAGAATGCACCAGTCCTCCAGGAACATTGCAGGTTTCTGCTAAGTCATCACAAAATTGCTACTTGAGTCATTGCACAGGCAATCATTTGTGGAAGAGTTTGGTGAGGCGTACTAGGGGCCAGTAGGCTACAATATGCATGTATTTGGATTTGAACGCTTCTTTCTTTCTTTCTTTCTTTCTTTCTTTCTTTCTTTCTTTCTTTCTTTCTTTCTTTCTTTCTTTCTTTCCTTTTACTTACTTCCTTCCGTCCTTCCTTCCTTCCTTCCTTCCTTACTTCCTTCCTTCCTTCCTTCCTTCCTTCCTTCCTCCCTCCCTCCCTCCCTCCCTCCCTCCCTCCCTCCCTCCCTTCCTTCTTCCTTCCTTCCTTCCTTCCTTCTTCCCTCCCTCCCTCCCTCCCTCCCTCCCTCCCTTCCTTTCTTCCTTCCTTCCTTCCTTCTTTCCTTCCTTCCTTCCTAAATGTTCAGAAGTAGTTTGGTGTGTTTTATGAAATGAGCATCTAGATTTGTTTGGCCACACTAATTGCTATGGCCACATTGATGAATCATTTTCTCCCTTCCACCATGTTCTCAGATGCTGAAACTGTCCTGAGTTATCAGGGAACCTATATTATCAATGAGTTCAACGCCCGCTACACAGTGAATACTTTCAAAAGATCCCTGCTGCTGTTGTCCATGTTGTTGTTATTTTGTTATTTCCTTTGGGGTTGAAAGCTGGTTTGCTTCCCTTTAAGCAATATGCTGTTTCCCTGAGGAAGAGGTGATAACTGTTTGAGTTTCCCTGTGCCCTTTCTGAGGCTAATATCACTGTTGGCACATGTTTAAAACTGGCTGAAGTTCCACAGAGAGATCTCTTTCCCATGTGTCTCTGTGGCTGCCCAGTTACCTCCATGTATTCATTTAAAACAGATTGCCATTTTTCCCAGGTCATCAATGTGTGTGTGTGTGTGTGTGTGTGTGTGTGTGTATAGCAAAACAAGATAATTAAACATGAACTCTGTGAATTTAGATGTTTTCTGAGTATGAATTGAAATCTATTCTTATATCAGCTTAGCAGGATGGTGCAAGAAGGATGCCCAAGGAGCTAGTATGCAGGGGTTGGCAAAGTAGGTTTATAGTTGTGAGTTCACGAAACATGGAGATTATTCCTGTATTATTATTTATTAATTATTGTATTATAATTATAAATCTAGTTTTGCCCACCTATGTATATTTTACTCAGTAGAGAGTCTCTTTGTGACATTCTCTTCATTTGTATACTGCTTATTCAGAAGAAGAAAACTTCACTTCAAGGAATTACCCAATTAACTTCACTGTTGTGACAAATGTGGCTTTCCAGAGAGCAGAATTTCTGGGCATGTGACAAACATGGAAAGACAAGAGTCAAAAGCCTCCAAATATTGGAGTCTGATGAATCTGAGTTCCAGTTTCCATGTTGTCTTTTCTAAGTTTTACTATATGCCTGAAGTGGAACAAGTTGGTTTCTCTTTCTACGCTCCAATTTCCTTATTCACAACAAGAGAAATCATAAGTATAATGCAGATTATTATGCCTTAAATGTGATACCACATATGAAAGTACTTGGGAAAAGTAGGCAGTTGAAACATTACACTATTTGGTTGTAGTGGAGTTGGTGATGGCAGATGTGGTAATGGAAGAAGGGCGAGGGAAGGAAAAGGAGAGAGTGGAAGACACTTCCTTTGGAGGTCAGAGGCAAGAAGCAGTGTCACAGGCACAAATAGGCCCTGCAAATGCAAGACACAGCGACTGCAGCAGTGTCCTTAAATAAGTGCATTAGGTGTCTGTTCCTTTCCCCATACCCAGATAACGTCTCATTGACAGTCAAAAGCTGAGTTATCAGCACTCGGAAATATATCAATATTGAGTATTTCAGTGGCACAGACTAGAATCTGCAGTGACACCCACTCTGTAGGAGCTCCAGATGCTGTCGTTTCCGCTAGGGTGGTTGTGCAACCTTCATTGTGAGGAGTCCAGAGAGACTCTTATTATTCCACTGCCCTCCTGATGCACAGCAGCTTACGATTTGCCCTCTCAATGAAACTTGAAGTACCTCATTGCTGCTGTATAGAGACAGGCTGGGGACAGATTTAAGTTGAGCTTAGAGAAGTATCTTATATGTGTGCACTCGTCTGAGAACAACTGTACAGCTGTTGCTGTGACCGTGACTATAGATGTTATCATCTGCAGTCCCTCCTGTCTCATTTTTCAGTGTCGTGATACTGAAATCCCTCTTCTGTACTTGAGCTCGGACAGCATACTATCTAGCTAATGTCAGCACATTAAAAAAGCACCCTTTTCCCCCCTACCCTGTCTTCTCTTCCCTCCCGGAGCTCCCAGCCATGCAGGTAGGAATCCCCTGACTTTCTAACCTAGTTGCATAAACATGGAAGACACATTTTAAATATGTGGCTACAATGAAGAAATAAAGGACATTAGGGGAACCTGGTGGGCTGCTTTTGTTTTCCATTACCCCTTGCCACGAATTGCCGAGCATCCAGGTGAAGGTGGAACTGGAGAAGGTTTCAAATGCTCCAAGAGAGAAGAATATTCATGCCGCAGACCTAAGGGACATTTAACAAATTTAGCCAGTTTGGGTACTGTCCTAAGAAACAAGTCTTGAAAGCTGATAATATCAGCAGTTGCCATAATGTCTTAGTCTTGAACCTCTGCTGCTCAGAACGTGGTCTGTGACCAGGAGCACTGATGTCGTTTGGAAGCTCATTAGCAGTGTGGCATCTCAGGACCCACGGCAGATCTGCGGAATCACGGTGTGGTGGCCATTTAGTGACATCGCAGGGGACTTATGTGCTCAGTACAGTTTGAGAAGCACTCTGTTGACCCCTTAGAGTGTTAGACATTCTAGGACGGTGACAGGGCTTGGGCTCTAGCGACACACCTGTGGGTCAAATCCGAGCCCCCGACACAGTCCTCGGGAGCTGTGTACCGGGGAATGAGTCCTTTGAGCTCTGAAAGCTTCGTTTCCACAAATGCGAATTAGAAATAGGAGCCCTTCCCCCCTCACTGGGCCGTGGTGAACACTGATGTGAGACAATACAGTTATAGAACCTTCAATAAAATGCCAGTTAGCATTATTATAGATGTAATAATTATCAACATTATTTTCATTATAGGAGAAGGTATAGTATAGATAACTTTGGAGGTCAATGTAAGGAAGTGAAGGTGAATTCAATAGGATGCCATTATGTTCCTCTTAACAATATTCACAGTAGACTACCCTTTGCTTTGGGGAGGGGAGCTATATTTCTCTACCACTCTGTGTCCCAATATATGGATGTACATATTTTTAAATACAAGCAAATAGATAACATTTTCACCTATTTCCCTAAAATAATTCAATAAAAGTCCCTCCTGCTTTGAACGCTTATATATCTCCCTTAGCTCCTCTGTCTTGATTTTATTAACTATTGTACACTCCTCGTGCAACTCTAATCTCTGCCATGTTTTCCCACTTCCTACTCACTTAATATTTAATGTATGCTACTTATCTTTTATAAGTCTGTTTTCTTTCCTTGGACTAGATTATATGGTGTCTTGGACTGCCTTGCCTAGACTAGCCACTCAGTAAATTTTAACAGATGGTGTTCATACGTTCAAATTCCATAGATTTTAGGGACTGAATAGCATTGATTAATATTGCTGGAAATAGTATAAAAATAGAGCCATATAGGTTGAATAAAATTCAGCAAAATGGGGAGGTATGCACAATTCAATGAACTTGAGAAAATTCATTTTGTTTGGGGGTGTTCTTAGTTTCCAGTTGAATCTAGGCAATTGAGAAATAAAGTTCACATGATATAATTCAACTACAGGTATACACTTGATGGTCACTATTTTCTATGTTTCTGTATTCAGGGAATAATGCCATAACTAATGAGCCATTAAACTTATCTGTATACATTTGAGAAATAGTATAATATAGTGGTTGATGGAACCACAGTAAATTCAGTTCTGTTTTGCCCTTACAAATTATATAACTTCGGCCAAGAGTGTTAACCTCTTTGTGCTTCAGTTTCCTTGTGTATAAAATGAGGGTGTTAATGAAAACTTTGTGCAGTTGTTGGGAGGACTGAGTTAATGTAAGTCAAATTCTTAGTTCAGTGCCTGTCAGAGTAGGTGGCATGTGCATGGTATAAAACTATATGTGATCCGGGCGTGGGCTTGGCTCTCATGGAGTGTACAGGGCAGTGGGCAAGCAGCCTCCTCAGTGGAGTTAACTGGCTCTAATATAGGGAGTAAGATGCTGTGGAAGAATGCAGAGTAGCAACCTAATCCAGACTTAATGTTAGGATGGTCAGAGGTGGGGGTGGGGGTAATGTTTTAATCTTTTTGGTGTTTGATTTTTTTTTTCTCCAGAGGAAATGAGGTCAAACTTGAGACCTGACCAATGAATAGGTATTATTCTGAAGCAATATGTGGTAGGCCTTTCTACCTGTGGGTGGTAGATGTGTTCTGTCTACTACCAAGAAGGATTCAAATTAGGATGAAATGTTAAGAGTCTCTGGAAGGGACCCGTCTGTATGTGAGATAAAGTTGGAGCTAGTTGTACTGAAAATAAATGGAGACAGAAGATTGAAATCCACAGAGAGTGAGCGTGTTTCAGACACTGTGTATTTTGAAGCTTGTTGGTTGTTTGTCTAAGTCAATAATCCTGTTTTTTACAACACCTTAGTGTTTAAATATGAATCTGGATTTTCTAGAAATAGGCACAATTGCTGAATTTATATGAGTAGTGAAAAAATTAATTCATCTATGCTTTAACATTTAAATATACCATGTAAGCATTTTGACTTTAGTGATCTATTACATACAGTCTCATATTAATTTTTGCCAGCTGAACCATGGAATTACAGAAAGGTAGTAAGAGTTAGAAGTTAATGTTGATAGACGAATTTGTTTAAGAAAATTTAATATAAAATGCATTCGTTGCCCTGGCCGGTTAGGCTCAGCGGTTAGAGCGTCGGCCTGCGGTCCGGAGAGACCCGGGTTCGGTTCCCGCTAAGGGCGCGTACCTCGGTTGCAGTTTGTTCCCGGCCCTGGTCGGTTGTGCGGGTGGCAGCCACTTGATGTGTCCCTTCACATCGATGTTTCTCTCTCTCTCTCTGTTCCTCTCTCTCCCTCCCACTCTACCTGAACAAAAAAGAAAAGAAAAAAAAAAAATAATAATAATAAAATGCATTCGTCTATACTATTGTTGTTAATATAAGTCTCACAAATCTGTTATTTAAAGCACACTTTGAACAATCTGACACAAATATTCAACTAATGATTTAACTTATTTTCCTATCTCTTCTTTATTTCCTTTTTTCTATTTCCTCTTCTGAAAAATGGATGAGACTAGTATAGTGTACTGATTGGCTTGATTAAATATTGTTTATCATAAATTTTCATGTCTTATCATAACTTTTACATTTAAAAGTAAAGCATTGTACTTTTATATTTATACATATTTAATTAAATTTAATGGGCTTCAATTCTGAATATTATGAAAACAATATTCTTTATAAAATATTTCCTTTGGGTATTTCATCAAAAACAGCTTTGCATATACTTATCAATATTTAGTATATTAATAGGACCACATAATGCCTCTTTTGCCTAAATATCTGATTTAATCATTTATCATTCCATCTCTCTGAAAAAAATACGGGTGTGAAAGAGGGGGGCATTTGTGGTAGATGAAACTTCAAGTGAATGGCTGAATCAGAATTTTATAGATCTCAAATGTAACATTTATAGTGAGCTCTTTCACTTCATACTTAGCTCTTTTTTATTTATACCATATTATAAGATCTTTTTTATTTAGTTTTTCATGCTTAAAAATAAGGCTTATGATCAAACATTAATCGGTGCTGGAACAGTCATTTGGAAATCCTATAATGAGATTTCTGAGTGGAAGCCCATGCATTGTGAAGTACCTGTGTGACAAAGGCCTTATTTTCCTGGGGCCCTGACATGCAGCTCGGTTTTTACTAGAACTGAAGGTTTGTTCAGATCACTGCAGGAGGTTGTAGGTGTGCTAGTTCGGAGCACAGGCTTTGAATTCCGCTAAAGTCCAGGCCATTGACCTGGAACAAGTTATGTAGTTTTTCTGTGCCTCAGTTTTTAGGGAACATCATGAGCAAAATAAGCTGTCGACCAAAAGAGATCCAGAGTCATGGAAATAGGGAGCAGACTAACAAACCTCAGAGGGATTGGTGGGCAGGGGGCGGAAGATGAACCAAATAATTTGTATGCATATGTGCACAACCAGTGAGCACAGACAGTAGGTTGAAAGCAGGAGGGGAGTGGGAGCGGGGAGGAGGGAGTCAATGGGGGAAAAAAGATGTACATCTGTAATATTTTCAACAATAAAAAAAAAAGAAAAATGAGAATAAAATATTAACATGCCTTGTAGGATTGTTATAAGGATTTTGTCAATATATGTATATATATTTATATGTCTTAGTAGATTATCTGACCCATATAAGTATATATTTGAATTATTTTTATACAAACAAAAGTACATTATATTAACACAAAAGCTAAATCATGATTCATAAGCATATTTAATCAAATAATAATAAACTGTGCTCCCTATAGATTTAAGCAATTTCTCAATATTCATTCTATAACATATTTTTGTAAGGCTATGTGAGATAACACTTTACTGCTATGAGCTACACCAGTAACTGGAAAAAATATACAGAATTGCTTAGGGGGAGGGATATGTTCTATTCATCTTTAGAAATCTGTGACTGGGAAAGGTCATTTGGGTAAGATTAATTTTAGGTGGTAAAGTAAAGCAAAGCAACCACATCACAGAAGTTGGTGATGCCACAGGGCACGTCTGTGTTCGGTCCACAGGAGAAATACTGCTATGTAGTTAGAAGTACTCAGAGGTGTGATATGAACAATCATATCTCATCAGCTTTATTTCTGTTCTTGATCTCCAGATTCCTCCAAAGGACCTCAACCATCTTCAGGTGTCAATGGTAACATGCAGCCCCCTGGCACTGCTGGGCAGCCCCCTGCCTCCGCCATCCCTTCTCCCAGTGCCAAGCCCTGGCGCAGCAAGTCCATGAATGTCAAGCACAGTGCCACCTCCACCATGCTGACAGTGAAGCAGCCAAGCCCAGCCACCTCTCCCACGCCTCCTGCAGACCGACTGAAGCCCCCTGTCTCGGAAGGGGTCAAAGCAGCTCCCTCGGGACAGAAATCTATGCTTGAAAAATTCAAGCTGGTCAATGCCCGGACTGCTTTACGCCCCCCACAGTCCCCCAGTTCAGGACCCAGCGACGGTGGGAAGGATGACGATGTCTTTTCTGAATCTGGCGAGATGGAGGGTTTTAACAGTAGTCTGAATAGTGGTGGCTCAACAAACAGCAGCCCCAAAGCGTCACCGAAATTAGCCCCTCCAAAAGCTGGAAGCAAAAATCTCAGCAATAAAAAGTCTCTTCTACAGCCAAAGGAAAAAGAGGAAAAGAACAGGGACAAAAATAAAGTTTGCACTGAGAAACCAGTCAAGGATGAGAAGGATCCGGTGGCGGAGCCGGCTCCAAAAAAGACTTCTAAGATTGCAAGCTTGATCCCTAAGGGCAGCAGGACGACGGCCGCCAAGAAGGAGAGCTTGATTCCGTCCTCCAGTGGGATTCCAAAACCAGGCTCAAAGGTGCCAACAGCAAAACAAACCATTTCACCCGGAAGCACAGCCAGCAAAGAGTCTGAAAAATTCAGGACTACCAAGGGAAGCCCTTCCCAGTCCTTACCCAAGCCCATAACCACTGAGAAAGCAAGCACATCCAGCTGCCCTGCTCCCCCGGAAGGAAGGGAGGCCGGCCAGGCTGCTGCCCCTGGTCCCTGTGTGGGGTCAGTGGCACAGGGCAGTGGGCAGACCACGGGGAACGGTGCTGTCCAACTCCCTCAGCAGCAGCAGCACAGCCACCCAAACACCGCCACGGTGGCCCCGTTCATTTACAGGTAAGCTGGCCTCTGTTCTCCCACGCTTGTAAACATGTGCAGGTCTGTGCACTCAGAATGTAATAGCGAAGGTTACTGGAGTCGTGTTTTACGTAGTCATTTTGGAACCATGTCTCCTTCTGAAGACAGCGACCCAGAATTTTAACTTTTCAAGAAAAAAACCTTCAATCTGCTCTAGTCCTCCCCTCCCCTCTCCTCTCCTTCGAAAGTCAACCTATTTGTTGTCGGAAGCAAACTAGGAGCCAGATGCCATGACTTTCTCCTCTATCTATTACTGCTACTATTGTGACTATTATTTTTATTATTAGACTTTTAAAGTAGCCCTCAGTTTTGTAGAGTTTACAGATATTTGTGGCTTCACCGGTGAGAGGGAGGATACCATAAAGGGGCAGGCTCTGCAATCAGACACATGTCAGTTTCATGCCCAGCTCTGCCACCTACCAGCTGTATGACTTTGTGCCATCACCTAAATCTCTGTCTTTTTCTTCAGCTGCTAAATAGGGACAATAGTATCTACCTCCTAGGGTTTGGAAGAGCAGGGAGAGTATACAGGAAAGGTTTACTCAATTTCCTGGCACACTGTAAATGTGCAGTATATATTCTTCATAAGGCATTGTTTTCCCAAGGTAGAATTTATATTAATTTCCCACAGCCAGGCATATGTTTCTATGCAAAAAAATAATGTCCTCTGTAATTATTATATTTATACTTTATTTTAAAATTTGTTTCTGCGTTCTATTTGTTTATTTTGTATGTATTAAATTTACATCATATGTGATCTTTTAAAATATGTCTTCTACTATAGCACTATTATAAAAATAGCACAGTTTGCCTACTGCTCTGAGGTTTGTTACCATCGGTTAGAAATAATGTCAGTCACTGCCGTGTCTCGTGTTTATTCACTGTCCGTTCAGAGAGGAGACAGCCCGGGGGAATAAAGTCCGGGGTTCAGCAACAGGAAAGACATTTTTCTGGACAGGAAGTGGGATCTGCCACAGTTAAAAAAGAGTCAAAATTATATAGTTTAAAATGTATATGGGTCTTCAAGTAGAGAAAATAATTATAATGATTTATTTTCCCTTAAAGATAAAATATGTCATTTGGCTTATATAACCCCGGGTATTCTTTCGACTCTGACTGCTCCAACCCCATTAAAAATCTTTCCTGCAAAATTCCTGACAGACATCCTGGAATAGCTAATCATTTGATAAATAATAATAATTTACTGTTTTATAATGGTTTTCTCATTTGTTGAGTGCTTACCTGATGTAAGTCTCTGCTGCAAGATCTGTGTGCATTTTATGTGCATTTTCTTATTTAAACCTTATCAGAAACACATGAAAAAGGAATGTTGTCCCCACTTTACAGAGATGAAGAAGCAGATATTTCAAGTCAGATTAGTGGTAATCTCTTAAAGTTGTAGGACTAGTAGGAGTTTGCCTTTGAACCCAAATCTGCCTTAGTCTACAGCATGCCTTCCTTTGCTTATCAGTTCCTTCTACATTATAACAACATGAGATATTGTTACTGGGAAAATTCTATCTGGGAAAATGTCAATGGTAGATTTGTAAAATTCTCAGTCATCACTCATTTATAATGGAGAATGCATAGTTTCTTTTAAGTAGTATTTATGTTTATTGTTGAAAGCAGTACAGATGTTCCCCCCACCTATGTTTGCCCCCCTCCATCTTCCAACTAGGCATATGTTTTTAAAAATAAATAATCTTGCCCTGGCTGGGTTCCATTCCAATCAAGGGCATGTACCTCAGTTGTGGTTTGTCCCCGGCCCTGGTCGGGTCTTGCGGGAAGCAACAGGTGGATGTGTGCCTCTCACGTCGATGTTTCTCTCTCTCTTCCTCCCTCCCGCTCTATCTGAAGATAAATAGAAAAATAGTCTCGCGTGAGGATTTTTTAAAAAATTACCTTTATATAATGGAAAGATTGATGGCTGATGGTGATTTTTTCCCCTTTACTCAGTGAACTTCTAGGTCATTCTAGGTTATTAATTATTCTTTCTGGGACTCTAAAATAAGCTTCATAATACATTCTTGCAAATTGAATGTTCAGAGTCCTAAAAATATAATGTTGGATTCTGGAAGTTAATGGATATCTTACTAGTTCTACTTCCTATACAATGCAAGGATGCATTAAGTTCCTGCAACTCATTTATCACTAAAATGTGGTAAAAAGTTGTTTTGAACTTGGTATATCTTTATCCATTTAATCAGTAGATATAACTAAGATCAAAGATGAAAATTTTAATCCAGTGTAAGTAGCTTCCCATGATTAAACCTATCTGAATGGAATAGGCTGCCTTTTTTAAGTGTTAAGGTGATTATTGGAGGTATTTAAGACGTGGTAGAATGACCAATGACCATGGTTTATGTAAATAAAAACTACCAAATAGTTGTTCATATATGTACTCATCAGTCATTTTGTAAACACTTGGTCATAAGAGATGGAAAGACTTTTTTATGTCTACTCTCTGGGAGGTTAGTCTATTATGGATAATGAAAGAATAGAATAAAGAATTTGAAAAGTATTGCCGACATGGAAGTATATAGAAATAATATAGAATAAAAGAATTTTCCCCAAGTTGTACATGAGGTTGGAGTCAACAAACGCATCGCAGAGGAGATAAGATAAAAGATGGTACTTAAGGGATGAGTCCAAATTTGACCTGTGGAAAGGAGAATATTGTGACATCATCCAAAGTTGACATTTTACAATTTGAGCATGGTGGAAAAAATAATGGGCGATTATGAAGTGCTAGTCAAAGGCTAGTAATTAAAATTGCTATAGAGATTAGAGGTTCGTATGCAAGATTACTTGAATGGGAGACAGAAAAAAAAAAGGAAATAATCCATATTTTGTTTTCCTTTGATTACTACCTCCCCATGTATATTTTTATAGTCCTAATGGCTCTTCCTCCCAAACATGCCTTCAATCAGCATTTCTTTGCCTTTTCACACCCCCTTTCCCGGTCCAAAATCATCACTACCAATTCTCACCTAGTTTCCAGTGACTCTTCCAGCTTCCACTTTTAGCCGTTTCCAATATCACTTTCATAGAGCAGAGACTCTGAACTTCTGAAAGTATTCATTGTATATGTCATTTTCACAGAGACTGTCTATTGGACTTCCGTTACTCTTAAAATATGAAACTCAAATGCCTCATGAAGACCTACAAAGCTCTGCATAATCTGGCCCTCCCTCTAACCCCGCCTCATTCTGCTTCTCAGCAAGCTGATTTGCCCTGCTCGGGACCTTTGTCGCAGATGTCTTTTTTGCCATAGGGACTCTGTCCTAGATCACAGCAGGGTCTTTCTTCTCATCAGACCTCTGCTTACATCTACCTCTTCACAGAAGCTGTCTCCAACTGTCTAGTCCAATGGAACATCCACCATCTCTTGCCAAAGTTATACCCCATTATCTCTTATATCTTATTCATAGAGTTTATCCCTATCCACTATTTTTCCTTACTTATTAACAAGTACAATTCCACCCACCTCTGACTGCACTATAAACTCATTGAGGTCCAGAGTTTCTTCTTTTTTATTTAGTAGCATAATTGTCCAGAACAGAGCCTACCCACAGTAGGTGCCGAATCAAAACTGTCAAGTGAAACACAATCATCCTGGCGCAGACTCACCTGCCACAGAGAAATAGAAGAACTGCCGCAGTGTACAGTGGCATGGGAAAAATTCTGAAGGCTCTTCCTTTCTATAAATGGGAGGGTTTCATTGAAATCTAAACAGCTTTAATTATTTAAAGAATGAAATCATACTTTCTCTTTAGGACATTCATTCACTTATATGTATTTTTTTTCTTCTTTCAGCACTACCTGTAAACAATCTGTTATGTAGAAGGCATCAGGGATAGAGTAAAACATCATACCTTTCATACATCGGTTCTTTTCATTGTCTACGATGTAGTAGGCAAGATGCCGACCCGATGATGAGCAGAGCAGTTTAAAGCTCCCCAGCAGTGAATCAGATTCGATACACTGAGACTTCAAAAAAGTGGAAAATTATTTTTAGCTTTTGGAACTTGGAAAGTGGCACTTGAGCTGGATCCTGGAAGAAAAGTGGGCTTTGGGCACATGGAAATGAAGGGGGTAGGAAAAGAAATGTGAAGCTGAAGGAACCATTTAAGCAGGGTAAACACAAGATAGGTAGAGTGGTTGGCGAGTAGATCATTATTCCTGGAGAATGTAGATTGGTTGGAGCATAGTTGTAGTAGAGATGCTTGAGTATCAGGCAGCTGGACTCTGTGTCTTTGTGTGTATGTGCACAAACGTGTACATGAGCATGTGTATATAAAACATGATGAGATTGCTATGTCGTTAATGTGTAAGGTGGATTGTTAGTGAGCAGGCTCAGGTAGGATAAAGCACATTGAATGGCTAGATGAACGAGAAAGTGACTAACTTCTGGAGGCAAGTTTCTTTCTTAATACTTGAATTAAAGGGCCTAATTATAGGAAGTAAAGAAAGAGGAAGGAGAAGAGCATAGTTACATTTTTAAAACCTTCTTTTGACTGTTCCTCTTATTTCTTGGTGTGTACCCTTTATGTTGTATTTTTCTTTTTTTTATCCTTACCCGAGGACATTTTTGCATTTATCTTCAGATAGAGCGGGAGGGAGAGAGGGAGAAAGAGAGACAGAGAAACATCGATGTGAGAGAGACACATCAACTGGTTGCCACCCATAGGACCCCAACCGGGGCCTGGGACAAACTGCAACCGAGGTACGTGCCCTTAGCCGGAACCGAACCTGGGACACTCTAGTCTGCGGGCCAACGCTCCAACTGCTGAGCCAAATTGGCCAGAGCTATGTTGTATTTTTCAACCTCATTTCTGTTGCTTGAAGTTCAAAAATTATCTTAGCTTCTTCAAACCTTCCACAAAATGCCTACCTCTTTTCATGACTCATTTTTCTTCCATTGCTTTTCATTAATTACTCTAGAGCTATGTTATTCATGCTTGCAAAGATAATGTGAAGTAATAAGTAATCAATTAATTAAGGAGAAAAGAGGGACCTATACATTTTCTTAAACCTCAGTTTTTTAAACAGCTACTAACAAAATTTCAAAATAGCTGTTAGCAAGTTTCAGAACTCAACTATTTTTTGCTCTACATTCTTTTTTCTTTACTTTCTGACCATTTGTAGTAAATGCCAAGAAAATGCATTGGACATAAAACAAACTCCTAAAGTCAAAGGGAGCAGAATCAGGGGTGTGGGCAGAATGCAAAAGAAAAAAGAAACTCCATCCTTAGACAAGGCAAGGCAATGCTATGCAGAGAAGAAAATCAACATGCTTTTTAAACCTATTAATTAAACATACCAGGAGACCCTTTATACACATTTGATTTGTAAATTTGGGTCAAGAAAGTCTGAATTTATAGGATTTTAACTTACCTAACAGCTTCATGGGTTCGCAGAAGAGGTTTTTGTTGTAACAAGTGTTTGTGAGATTTCAGATTTGCCTGAAAGTGACAATGGGAAATTGATAATTACTCCGTCTTCTAAAAGACAATGATTACTAAATATTAGACTTGAAAATGCTTACTCATATGGTTTTAAGTTTGCCTTATTTCTTGAACCAATGCATTGAGTAGGAGGATCTGTGAGTTTACAAAGATTGATATGTAGCCTACAACCATCTTGCAGATCAAGCTTTTGTAAACCCTGCAGCTACTGTTGCAGATTATGCTGCAATTGTGCTTTTAGGTGAACTGGGCATCACTTGATCTTTGGCACAGAAAACTTAGTGAATGCATGCCTTACGAGCTCTCATTTGCTGGGTTTGATGTGTATCGGTGCACCGGGTAGCAGTTTGAACTCCCTCACACAGCAATATTCTTTAAGGTGGAATAAGAGACACATCAGGAAGAGGGCCTATTGTGTAGAACTGCTGTGAGCCGGCACTCTCTCAGCAGAGAAACTTTATTAAAAGACCCTTTCTGTACTTGGCTTACAAGGGTCGCTGCCAGATCGCCTAATCAAACCGTGCCATTTCTTTCTACATTCCTTTTTTTTTTTTCTTGGGAAAAAATGTTGAACTTAACAGGAAATTTGCAAGAACAGTGCAGAAAATTCCCATATACACTTAACCCCCTGCACCCAGTTGTCATGCCTTCCTAATATCCCTCAGTCTGGACTGGTTCTTCAGTAATTTCTTGACTTCCTTGACATTGATATGTCGAAGGCAGGCATTTGGTAGAATGTTTCTTAATTAGAGGTTGTCTGATATTTCGTCATGATTAGACCCCTTGTCTGGAATGTCACGGAAATAATGCATCCAATTAGGTGTCAGACACTATTGATATTTTCCATTTTGGTGTGTCAAATTGATCACTTGATTCAGATAATGCCTGCCATGGTTTTCCACTCCAGGGTTACTTTGCCCCATTTTTCTCTACTAAGTATTTTTGTGGGAAGTATTTTGAGACTGCATGTACAAATTATATTATTCAATCTACATTTACCCTTAACATTTTAGCATCCGTTGCGGTTTCTTTCCTGAATGAATAAATTTACTCCATTAAATGTCAAGTGATTTCTAATTTGATCATTCCTTCTATATGTATGCCCTGGCACATTTTACTTTAAGAAAGAGAGTTCTCCTTTCTTCTCTCTCTTTCTCTTTAAATGGTGTAGACTCGTGGATTACTATTGTGGACCAAAAGGGTGGGCCAAAAGTAGGTTTCCAGTCATTCGTGTGGAAAACAATACAAAAATTAATAAATAATAATAGAAGAATAGACTTTGTGTTTCATAGGCTCACAACTATAAACCTCCTTTTGCCCTCCCTGTATTTGGTGGAATGTAATCCACTGATATCACTCTTTGTTTTGATGCTTAACTTTTCCCGGATTCAGCTACTGGAAGCCCCTTCAAGCTGACTTCTTTCCCGTTATGCTTTGAGAACCTCCTTTCGTTTTGGCTGGAGGTGCTGCAGGCAGATGTTATACTCTCACTGTGTGTCTTCAGCTTTTATCTAAGGTGCCCCAATTTCACTCTGGAGAGTGACAGTCAGAAAACAAGATCACACTGCTCCTCACTTTTTCTGAAAGGCAAAACATATGGAGGTACACACAAACACGCACATGCACAAACACGTACACACATGCACACATAGGGATACTTCTTTATACTATAATTCATCTCAATATCTATTATTACATATAAGTGTTATTACATCTGGCCTGGGCCCTGGCTGTAATCTGTCTGCCTTGCCACCAAGCAGGAGAGGAGAAAACGCATCTGTTGCTGGTTTTAGCAAGATGTTTGCTTTTCATTCCTCTTTGTAAAGCAGACACTACAAGACCATTAGTTAATATTGTTGACTCAAACCTGTTCTACTTGTTTTTTGTTAATTCTTACCTGGGGGTGTTTTTCTATTGATTTTTAGAGAGAGTGGAAGGGAGGGAGGGAGGGGAAAGAGAGAGAGAGAAACATCACATCAGTGTGAGAGAGACACATCGCTTGGTTGCCTCCCGCACGTCCTTGACCAGAGCCTGGGAACCTAGGTACGTGCTCTTGATCAGGAATTGAACCTATGAACCTTTGGTCCACAGGCCAGCATTCTAATCACTTAGCCACACCGGCCAGGGCTCAAACCAGTTCTATTTGTATCAACTTTTATGACTATAATAATATCAAGATGATTCCACAGGGAGATATTTTTTATATAAATCAAAAGGTAAACCCCTATATATGAACTTTGAGGATTGATAGTATCTAGGATTTATTGCTGAGTTCCTTTAAATGGCACATATAATAGTTTCTTTTTCTTACAAGTAAAGCTTAAGGTAGTAAAGAGTAAATTTAGGGATACACTAGTGAGTATTGTCACATTCAAATATTGTCTGTTATTAACTTTGTGACTGAGCTATCTCTCAGCTAAGGGGACCTCAGGTTCCAGAGACATTTGGATGGAGTTAAACTGTAGGGTGGTAGTTAATAGAACAGTATTTATAGGTTTAAGTATAGGTTAGGTATCTACCAGCTTCTTATGTAGGGCAAAATATTAAACTTCTAGAAGCCTTAATTTATCCATAACACATACATTTTAGGTGTCTTAATTCACTCAGGCTTCTATAACAAAATACTATAGCCTGATTGACTTAAACAACAGACATTTGTTTCTTACTTCCCGGAGGCTGGGGAAGTCAGGATGAAGTGCTGGCCGACTGGGCAGCTGGTGACGGCCTTGCTTCCTGGCTCCCAGGACCACCTTCCCCCAGGGCAGAAGGGACAGGGGAGCCCTCTGATTGTCTGTTTATAGGGGAACTAACACCATTCATGCGGGCTCCACTCACATGACCTAATGACTCCTCACAGGCCCCACCTCCCAATACCATCACACTGGGGATTCGATCTCAGCATACGAATTTGGGGAGGAAACAAGCATTTAGTCTACAGCAACAGGATCGTTGTGAAGTCTGATTGATATGCCAAAACTAAAACACTAGGCAAAGTACTTGCCACAGAGTAAGTACACATCAAGGGAAAATGGCTTTTGTGTTGATCATTAGTGTAGTCTAGACTTGTAGCCACTACAGCTCCTAGTAACAGACACTAGCCCTGAGGGCCTGGCTTGTACTTTACTACCTTAAGCTTTACTACCTTAAGCTTTACTTGTAAGAAAAAGAAACGATTATATGTGCCATTGAGAGGAACTCATCAACTCTAACTAAATTAAATGGCCTTGTCACAGGGCTGCCTCTTCTACTTCAGCAGGTACTTGTAATACGTTGACCGTCTTGTAAATGCACAGTAAGGTGGTGTGCACCTGTCTGTCTGCGAAATATTTTGAAGGGATAGCATGATGCTCATTTTTCTTTTCTAGTGAATATGAGGGAATTGCAATATCAGTTTATGTGGGAACAGTGAATGATGCCCCTGCAATATGTCAAAGTGTGCCTTATGATTAGAGAACACTACTGATTCTGAAGTCTTCATAAGTTGTTTCATTGATCAACCCCAAACTTATTTCACTGGAAGGAAGCATGCCTCCAAATAGAGGGCATGTTGGGAGTCTTCAGATATCTTCAGAGTCTTCAGATCTTCTTTGATCATGTGGATACGTTGTAAATCTTGACCAGTTAGCAACGATTCCCCTTCAGACATGGCAGTTGGAAACCTGAATCCAAATACTGAGGTGGAAACCTGAAGAAATGGATGGCTTGTAGCAGAACGAGAGCGGAGATCGGGATCCACTTAGATGCGTATACAAATCAAAGATGACTTCTAAGTCCTTTCTACAAATATTTGAAGTTTACCTTATCCGTGTTCCTTTCCTTGCTCAGTCTGTTTCCCAATCATCACGGATGTTGCTAATTCTTATAGGGAACACCATGGAAAATACGCCAAAGAACTTAAAAGTAAGGTGAATACGATTGTCTCTTGCGACTGAAACTAAAAACACATTAAAGGGTGAATCAGCCAGAAATATGCAAATTTAACAATAAAATACAGCAATGGCTTCTGAGACAGGACTGAGCTGTCAGAAGCATGAATCCCTTCATTTATAAAAGTGTCTCAGGCAGGGGCAGGGGGGACTTAGCCACTGGAACCGGGTACTCCTCATATACCGGTGAAGATAGCCACAGTCAGGTCCTGAGGAACACTTTCTAAGATTTTTTTTTTTTTGGAGCAAAGCCGAAACTCAACTCCCAAAATACATTCTGCAATACTCTTTTGCTTCATACAGATTGTCCTAGAGGGAGAGACTGTGAATGTTTGTAGCTAACATGGCCACAACCATCCAGGCTCCTGTGACAACTGTGGGTCTTGTTCTGATAAGAACCAGTGGCACTGGGCTGGAGACAGCCAGCTCAGCGAACTGCTTAGTGTGACTCAGCTTCTGAGAGAGCAGCCAGTGAGAACTGAGCCTGCAGGACTGTAAGCCAGTCTTGGCTCACAGCCAGGTCTCCAAAGCACAGTGCCTCCCAGCTTCTTGGCAGGCAGCCAGTAAGCTTTCCCTGGGGTCTCCAATCTCATTACATACTCTCCATTTAAAGGTACTCAGCAAGTCATAAAAGTCCTTAGAAAACTTCAGAGGATCCCCCCCCCCCCTTCCTTGATAGACAGCAGGCTAAGGAACAGATCAGGGAGGGACAGTGGCCCACAAGAAACAAGCTCTAGTAGAATAGAATATAGTTGACTTTAGAAGTGACTAGGGAGGGCTAAGGACATTCTCCTTTATGCAGACAGCTTTGGAGTGTCCCAGTCATAAAGAAATGTATACCTTGATAGAAAACTTTGAATATGTCGACTTCTTATAATAGAGAAATTGAATGAGCCACTGGTAACAGCAGTTGCTATTTGTTTCTGTCTCCTTGGTGAATTTCAGAGCACATTCAGAAAATGAAGGTACTTGTTTGTCATCAGCTGACTCCTGTACCAGTCCTACGAAGGTGGATTTATCATACAGTAAGACGGCTAAGCAGTGCCTAGAGGAGATATCTGGTAAGTGACCTCGTTGATGGGTAGGTCAAGCCTCAGAATTTCTGTAATCTCTCCATAAGTCTTTTATTAAATTATGTTTGCACTGTACTATTCCTCGTAAGCATAAATTGTGTACATCTTATGCTTTGGAGATTCTTGGGTAGTTGGCTGTTCTGCTTACGGTGATGTCTTGGTTGCTATGTTAAGATTTCTATAGAGAATGGTAGTGCTTTCAGAGGCTGGGATTTTAAGTCCTCGCTGCCGTTGGTCAAATTGAATATAATCAGAGAAAACCTGGAGATTTTTCTCTTGTTAAGAAGGCAGCCCTTGAATATGTTTGGAGATTTAAAAAATATTAAGGATCAGGTGTTAATGTACATTTTTCATGGCCAGTCCAACCCTGCGGTGTCTTCAGTTCTGTGCTGTTGAGAACATTGCAAATGTGCATTCTGGGGAAAAATCTAATTATGGAAATATTTTTAAATAAATAAACAATGTAAGAAAGCAAACACATACACATACCCCAGACACAGTTGGTCAGATATTTGAGTGTATAAAACAGGATTCTCAGCTATAGTCTAAAGCTTTTCTTGAATCCAGATAAACCCAGGCATATATGGAAGGCCTTTGGTGTAATTGTGTTACATGTAGGTCTGTTCATGAGCAGCTAAGTGAGCTCTTAGCAAAATGTATTGCTCCTAAGGGGAAAGAGAGTCTAAGAACATGTTATCTGTTTCTAACTAAAGGAATGCAGGGGAGTAGAGGTATGTCTGTCATCCCAAAATATCTCTGACTCATCCATTGTATATTCCAAAGAAAAAAAAACTAAAATAGTTATTTTATTTAAAATATTACTATTGTACTCCAAGGACTCAACGTATCACTCTGAAACTCAGGAAAGTAACTATTTTTACTAATTTGGAGTTTAAGAAACTTCCTGCCTTGGCAGACTTGAAGTATCTTGGCAACCCTTAGCTATCACTGCAATACCCACCAATGGATTTGACAGCAATCACAGCACAACGTCTCAAGGGTTCCTTTCGGAATTAAAATCAGTGGTATTGCCCAGCCAGTGTGGCTCAGCAGTTGAGCATCGATCGTGCACCAAGAGGTCGCCGGTTCGATTCCTGATCAGGGCACATGCCCAGGTTGTGGGCCCCATCCCCAGTGGGGCAGCCAGTCGATGTTCTCTCTCATCAGTGTCTCTGTCTCTCTCCCTCTCTCTCTAAAATCAATAAAGGAAAATTATTTAAAAAAGGAATCAGTGGTATCATTAGACATCAGAGGTTTCATGTGCCTGTCACAGTGGACCAGTGCAGGGGAGAGGTAGAGATGGTGATGCCAAAGCATAGCTATGGGCATGCGATTTGTGGATTTTCCAAATACCTGGGGCAGTGTTAGCTTTCCCATAGCTCCAGATGGTCCCATGAGCAGAAGGGAGATGCATATCTGCACTGTGACGACGTAGTTTTTGAACCTCGTGTGGCCTGAAGATGCGTATGCTTCACATATTTCTTCTTTCACAAATGCCTTCAATTGGTATCAGTATGCCTGTAAAATATTAGAGTTCAAACCAGTAAGAGAAAATTGCATTTTGTACTGTCTGAAATCTAATTTTGTACAGTCTGAAATCTAATTTTCATTTGAATTTCGCAAAGCAACATTGGTTTTTCTCCGAAATTAATATATTACTGAGTACTTCTGATTAAATAAATAATCCCTATTTGATTTTTCCTCCTGTTTCTTATCGTCTACCATTGGATCGCTTTTTTCATATTCTAGGTTAATATTTTCATTTAGTGTTCTGATGTTTTAAGGGAATATTACTTAAAAGTGAAATGTAAGCTAGACTTTAACACAATATAATAATATTGGAAGGTCTATTATTTTGTAGCAATAATTCATTTATATCGAATTATAGATTTGAGTCTGTGATTTAGATAGGAATATAATAAAAGAAAGGAAACAACAAATAAATGCTGAAATGAGGCTTTTCTGATGGTGTCATTCCTACTATCTTTTGTTTAAAATTAGAGAAAGAATAATATCCCATGATCTCACTTATTTGTGGGATACAATGAACAAAATAAGCTGATGAACAAAATAGATCCAGAGACATGGAAGCGGGGAACAGACTGACGAACCCCAGAGGGAAGGGAGTGGGGAGGCAGGAAGAGATAAAACAAAGAACTTATATGCATATATGTATAATCAATACATTCAGACAATAGTACAGTGAAGGTGGGGCAGGGCAAGGTGGGAAATGAGGAGGAGGGGGTCAAAAAAGAAAAAAGGCGGGACCGCTATAATAAAAAAGTAAAAGTTAAGTATTTAAAAAAAATTTTTTTAAACACACTATAGAATAAATACTGGAATTAAACATGTCACAGAATGAATGAATGAATGAATGAATGAATGAATGAATGAATGAATAAAAAAAATGAGCCTGTAGTGGGGTGGTGAAAATTTCTCTCAATGCAAATGTGAGATTCGTGGAAGAAAGACGGTACTGGTTTGTGGGTAGTGAGCTGTAACCTGAGTTCCGCACTAGGAGACCTCTGGACGAGGGCATATCAGGGACCAGTGATGCGAGGATGACCAGCACACCTGGAGATGTCTTGTTGGAGATCTTGTTTTCCAAACCCTTCTGCGCTATTTATTCTCATGGTCATACCCTACTTCTGGGCAACTTCAGAATCGGCAACTTCTCTGCAACCTGATGTCCATGCGCCCCGTGTTTGCCGATTGCAACCTCCTACCTTACTCGTGTTCTTTCTGTTTTCTTGCTCCACCACTGGTTCTGCTAGGATTCCCAGTTCATTGATTCCACCATCTTTTACGGACCTTCTGCCCCCTAAACCAGCTGAATTCCTTGGTCACGGAGTGCAGTTTTCCTGTTGCATATACCCTTAATGTTCTTGCTTCTTTTTCACATCCTTGTACTCATTTGATGAAGTCGCAGACTTGGTTACATTCAGCTCTCTACCTCATCCAGGCCAGCAACGAGTGGACCTGGAGAAGAACACATCACATGTTGGCGGGACTCAGTTTACCTTCATGACCACCAGTCTCAAGTGAATGTTTCATGCTGCCCAGCAGTCATTCTACATTTCTCTGGTCCATTTATTTATCTATTTGAATCTTTGATTTTCAAACCTATAATACCGCCTCTCCTATTTTTTCTCTTAAACAATGACCTTGATGTTGACTTCACTAAAAAAAAAATGAAAGCCAACAGAAAAGAATTCCACAGCCCCCCGGCACCATATCTACCCATATACAGCACTCACACCACTTTCTCTGCCTTTCCATGGGTTACTTTCTCTCCTACCTCTTTAATATCTCCCTCTCCACCAAATCATTATCTTTGGCCCACAGGATGCTACCATCTCTTCAGTCTTCATTAAAACAACAACTTTTCTTCAGCCCTTTTACAGCTTTCCTTCTGTTTCTGATTTCTGTTTCTGCCACCTCATTCTGGCTGCTGGAGAAACCACAGACCACATACACACTTAAATGGATTTTCACTCCTACGTTAGACTGGCCCACAGGATATCCTTTCTCAGACAGTATGAGATACAGGAAGAGAAGTGTTCTAGGAAGTGGAAAAATTAATTCTGGCCTCTTCACTGCCATTATGTAGCTGTTTGAATTGTTCCTTGGTTTCCATTTTTGTGAGGTGACCATTATGATGTATATTAAACTCAAAGGATTGTTGTGAGATACAGTTTTATTCTTCCATCCGTCTTTTCAGTCATGATCATCTGGTACCTTATAAATGGCAGACATGCAAAGCATTGGGAAAATAAACATGACTAAGACATAAGTCCCCCTATGGAAGAGTGAGAGAAAAATAAACTTTAAAACCTCAAGTAATTGAGTTACTAGACATACAGAACAACTAATTTAGCTATAAAGTGTTATATAGGGCTTTCCTGGCCAGAGTGGCTCAACTGATTGAGCGTTGTTCCATGCACCAAAAGGTTGCTGGTCAGATTCCCAGTCAGGGCACACACGTGGGTTGCAGGTTTGATCCCCAGTTGGGGCAGGTACAGAAGGCAATCAATTGATGTTTCTCTTTCACATAGATGTTTCTTTCTCTGTCTCTGACTCTCCCTCTCTCTCTCTCTAAGCATGTCCTCAGGTAAAGATTAAAAAATAAAAAGAGAAAGAAGAGTTATACAGGGCTTAAAAGGTCACACATGTATATTGTGGAGTTCTAATGGACAAAGAAACCAGGGAATGCTATTTCAGGAAAAAACAGCATCAATGAAAATAATTTGGAAAGAAGTCTACTTACTTTATGATTTTCATTAATTTTGTATTGTGAAACTGAGTGTTTTTCTGAATTCATTGAGATCTTGGTAGGTCATAGGTTTTCTATAACCCCAAATTTTAACACTATTGCTGTTGTTGAACTCATGGCTAATGGTTAGAGTGGGGGGCCCTTTGGGGGAAATTCTGTTCTGTTTCTCAAGTGAAATAGCCTGAATGGCATAGAACTCTGATGGAGTTAGCCTTGCCAGGATAAGATCCAAGCTGTGTGAATGTATAATTTGGGGAAGTCTGAAAATAACACAAAAATAAAAATACAAAAGGACATGCAGTGTTTAGGAAAGGGACTCGAGCCGTTAGGAGTTCCATGTCTGAGGCAGCATTGGCTTCACCGGGGCATACCTGGAAGTCTGGGTGTAGTTTTGCCTACACCCACTTTGCCATTGCCCCAGCTGCTAATAACAGCACCTTGATTTTTGGGGGTGGGGAATGGGAACTATGGTCACATTATTATCTGTTCATGTGGGCCAAGTAAAAGGGACCCACGCTGATCCAATCAGAACAACCAGTTCCCTTCATCACAGTGACTCTTCCAGGACCGGACGTGTGACCCAACTCAGTTCACTCCAAACCAATGAGAATCAATCTCAGAACTTTTCTTGAGACTGTTAGAAAAGAGATAAGAGATGCTCTTTTTCTTATTTTTACTGGACCTGAAGCTAATCAAAATAAAGCGTGGAGCTGCTGGTGGTGACCTTCTCCCTCAAGTGAAGCAAACAGAGAGAAAACATAACCAGAAGCAGGAGAGAATAAGCTCGGGGTCATTGCAGAAAATGTCTGAGCCGCTGCATGAGCCATGTGAAAGTATCCCTCCTGCCTTCCCTTTCATTTTCTGTGGTGGTACTCAGGGAAGATCCTTGTTGGTGCTTAAACAAATGTAAACAGCATCCCTACTGTGCAACCTGGGTGAGACATACCATGCAGTGATTTGCGATCCTGTTCGGGAGCTAACTGGAGGCAGGTTTGTTAGAGGGATTCACGGCATTGCCGGGAAGCCTCGCTGTTTACATTTTCAACTGAGCAGGAACTCACTTGAAGTTATAAAAGCACAGTGGAAGTTAAACATGTAGCTAAATTATGGTGTGAAGGTAAGTATCAGAAAAGAGGGACGCTCAATAAAATGGCATGCTGGAGACACAAGTCTTACATCCCTCCAAAATCCTAATAGCATTCAAATGTCATATTATTTGTCATGTTCTTACGGAAGAAAACTAGTGATATTTACCTGATCTGAAGATGAGGGTTCCACTAATTATTACCTACGGGAGAAATGTGTTATGTAATTTGTGGCAAGAAGTGAGTGAGCTTCTTGTTTCTAGCCCGTCCTTTAAGAAACAGGCCATGACCTTGATATTACAAGTCTGGTGGAATTGACAGTTCACATTTTACAGCTTTGGCTTGGGTTTTATTCTCACATTTATTGACAAAAAGTGTCTGGCCCCAGAGACCACCTCTTTTATCAAGTGCCAAGAGATCCTGCCAAATGTGAAGTGAGCTTTATTTTTCATTCCGCTGGAATCATTCAAGAACGTTTTTACATATTTTTTCTACTTAGGTTTGCACTTGCCCCCCCCCCCTTTTGCATAAGATGATCTACCAACATGTATGACATTTGTTTAATGCACTTTTTAACCTTTATCTAGAATTTATATTCAACTGAATAACATTAACAGATGCCAGACTGACTTGGTATCAGCGAAATTGACTAATTATTTGTAAAAAAAAAAAAAAAAAAGGAATAAAATAATTGCATGAATTCAGGAAATCATTTTAGAAGTGAGAATTTAATTCAAACAGAGGGGTAAGCTAATGGTTACATGTGTCATTTCTGACTTACCAGACTTCTTATTTAATAATGAGAAATATCTGGTATCTAAGACCTTTGTAAATGGTCACTTACGTTGCCTTTTTCTTGACTGTTTATAAAGATTAAGATCAAACTCGGGTCTTTAGGTTAGTTTAGATCTTTTTCTTAAATAGCTACTTTATAATTATATTTACTAAAGAGCTGAAAAGAATTCCTATTCGGAACAGAATAGTAACTATACTTTGTCTCAGGTCTTGACAAAATTAGTGACCTGTATTTTTAGTGTTGATTGGGTTTTTTGTCTCCAATGCATTGACTTCCTCTTTCAGCTTGTGTAACATACATTTATAGGTGTGAACTCAAATAAGTATAAATACACTCATGCAGGCTGGACATCCAAAGCCAGCAGAGATACTGCTCCTAGAGGAGCAAAAAGTGGGTTTTCTGCCATTGTTCAGGGTAAACTTATGAGCTGATGTATTTTCAGGGGGAAAAACTATGGTAATTACAAATTGACAACAATATCATTAAGAATCAAACAAAAATGCCCTTTTAATGTTTTCTCCATTAGGGTTGTTTCTTCTAAATAACCAGCCCCTTCTCACTTGCTCCATCGGACTTAGCCGACCCCTTTCTGGGTTGACCCCTGCAGGAAGATTGAGTCAGGTGGACCATGCGATTTGATTTGGTCGATGAAATGTGAGTGGAAATGTGACATGGCCATTCCTGGGTAGACTCTTTAAGAGCCATGTCTTGGATCTGTCATCTCTTCCCTCTCTCATGAGATCGACACATCTCAGATTGGAGTTGTTCTTTCAGCCCAGGTCTTAGCATAAGGGGTACCTGGATCAAATATGCAGCCAACATAGCATGGACATTAATATGCATCTTTGTTTTTCTTGTAAGCACTGAAATTTGTCCATTGTTTGTCAATGCATCATAACTCAGTCTAAACCAGAATTTCTCCACCTTGGCACTTTTGCCATTTCAGTCTGCATAATTCTTGGTTGTGCGGGGTGTCCTGTCATTGGAGGATGTTTAGCAGCATCACAGGCCCCTATCATTTAGATGTCAAGAGCATCACACACTCCAGATGGGACAACCCAAAGCATCTCCTGATATTGCTGAAGGCCCGCTAGGGGGCAGCCAGTTAAAAATCACTGCCGGTTGAAAAGCAGTAGTCTCAGCCTAATAGTTCTCAAATTGGGGTCCTGGAGCCAGTAGTGTCTGCACCACCTGGGAATATGTAAGACAGGCAATGTCTCAAGCTCCCTTCAGACCTACCCAGTAAGTAGGGGTGGGGCTAGGACCCAGCAAAGTACATTTTAGTAAGTCCTCTGAGAGGTTCTGAACATTGAAGTTAAGAACCGCTGGCCTAAGCCAAATGCTATACAAGCGCCCTTGTATAAAAAGAGGGCATCAGCCCTGACTGGTTTTGCTCAGTGGTTAGAGCGTCGGCCCGTGGACCAAAGAGAGCTGGGGTTTGGTTCCCACTAAGGGCACATACCTGGGTTGCAGTTTGTCCCCGGCCCCGGTTGGGGTCATCTGGGTGGCAGCCAGTCGATGTGTCTCTCTCACATCGATGTTTCTCTCTCTTCCCTCTCTCCCCCCTGGTCTGTCTGAAGATAAATGCAAGAATGTCCTTGGGTGAGGATAAAAAAAAAAAAGAGAGAGAGAGGGCATCATTATTGCTTTTACTCACAGATGCCAAAAGTTCACTTCTTTGAGGTGTAGAGCATAAAGATTCCCTAAATCTGTAAGACTTCAGAGTCACGACAATATACTAGTGTACTATGGTCTCATAACTCGGCAAGTCATTGAGTCACGATAACTAAAAATGATGAAAAGTAGTGTTCTGATCAGGAATCCAAAAGGAAGTGGCATTTTGATTTTAAAAAACTTACAAAAAGATGTTTTTAAAAGGGTAATTGTTTCTGTAATTTGACATTTGTGTCTTCATCTTATTTGAACACATTTTATGTAAATACAATTTATTTTAAAGAGCAAAAGTTGAGAATCAGTATTTATAATGTATAGTTTTGTTTCTGTAATTGAAAATGTTTTCTAAAATATAATTGCTGTTCTTTTCATCTGATTCCTTTTTATACATCTGTGTAAAATGGATGTATGGGTGGTGTGCCTTGAGCCTGGGCACAAGGAATTACTAACTTTGCAAAGTAGATTGTTCTCATATTTAAAGGTATAGGTAATATACATTGAAATGCTAATTTATGTTATTAAGAGATTGGGCATTCCCATTAGTTGATTTTTCTGGGGTGAAGTATCAGAAGTAATTTATTAATATTAGTTCAGAAAATGATAGGGATTTAAAAATCAATTTCAATGACATAAATATTTCTATATATTTCTTCACTTCTCTGCTTTTAATGAGGAATGTTTATGGACAGAAAACCTCAAAGGCTTTTCCTTAAATATATATATTTTTTGTAGCTCTCAGTGGTATACATGGCCTTTACTGTAGTTGGTAGGTGTTCTCATAAAATTAGAATTTTGGGGTGGTGTCGAACAGGATAAATGCAAAATATTTATTTTGTTAATTTTCTGTTTTTATAAAAAATATTAAAAATAAAAGTCTGGTTATGCTACAGTAGAGTTATATGGACTAGATTAGGAATAATGCTCAATATGAAAAGATGTAATGTATTTTATATTTTTTGTCACATCAATATGTTCTACGTAGCCATAAACTTCCTAGTATATGTTTTGAATGAAAGTAGGAGGAAAACCTTTTGTGTATGTGTTTTCTGTGGCTATTTTTCACAGAAAGACACCATGCGTTTTATTGTCACAGCAGGCTTTTCCTAAATAGCTCAGAATAAGAAGCCCTTGAATTAGTAAAAGATGAAGTGAAGTCTTTTCCTTTAAAGCATTATCTGTCAGCCAGAATGCCATGCTCCGTTTTTTTAGGTCCGTTACAGTCGAGAATTTGATTTGTGCTTTTCCAGCACAAATCCTAACATTCAGGAGGCAGATCTGCCTGCTTCAGCTGCCTGGAGCTATAGAGAATTAGTCTGTCATTCTCAGTGTCGGGGAGTGTGTGCTGTGTGTGTGAGTACTGTGAGTGCGTGTGTCCGTAGCTGAGACCGGGTGGCCAGGAGTGATTTAAATGTGCATCGGGTGTAGAGTGCAGACTCTGTCAGCCTTGGCTTTGATACCTGTGGCATTCGAGGTTGGACAGACGCTTCCGTGCCTCTGGTTTAATTTAGCAGTATGTTTGCTGCCATGGCAGCCAGCAGCATCCACTGCAGCAGCAAGGAAGAGCCATAGATCTGAGAATGCAGGTGGAATACTAAAATGCGAGACGCTCGTGCAGGGCTGGGCTTTTCAGTGCTTAATTTCTGCTCTATGGGGCTGTGATGCAGAGGCTATCCATGCTGCACCCCCTGCCAGCTCATCTAGAGTCAAGGGCTGCAGACCTAAATCAGTGAAGGGCTGGTGAGAGGTGGAAAAAAAAAAAAAAAGCGAGAGACGTAGCTGGTGCTTCACTACCTCGCATTTGGGAACACAGAAGCAAGAGAGGGGAATGTGGACCTATCGCCCTGCTGAGACCTGCGATTGGAGGAAGATGGGAAAACGTAGTTGGTTTCCTCTGCGACTTTTCAGCTGGAGCAGCATCTTTGGTGAACTCTTTTCTGCTTCAGCTATGTTCAAGCAAAATATTTGTAAGTACTGCTGATTAAGGAACTGATGTAGCAAGCTAAATTGTGGCCGGCTACTTAATTGTACCATAGCTCCAGAATCTTATGTGAGTGTTGGAGCCTGGGTTTTTACTGAAGTGCATGTGTTAATTAAAACCAAAAAGGGCCAGTTGCTCTCTCAGTGAAAAAAGATAATATGAAGTCCCACTGAAAAGAAGAAACCATTAGAGGAACCATGCAGCGGCCGGCTGAACTCTCCGTGTTTCGGAGCAAAGAAGTAAGGAGAAAGGGAGCTTGCCTTCAGAAACAAAAGTCGCTGACCAATCTCTCCCTCACCAATGAGGGGGAGAAGAGACCCACCGTGCGCATCTCCAACTGGTTTGGGAATGCTGCGAAGGCCAGCCAGAGGGAGTCCCGCTACGCAGCGCGGGGCTCGCTGTCCAGGTTCCTCTCGCGGTCCGTGCAGTCCCTGTACCACACCAGCAGCTCCGGGGCCTGGAACCTCCTGCCTGCCAGCCAGTCGGGCAGCGAGGGTTTAGAGGACTGGTCTTCCAGCAAAGGCTTGGAAGGTGAAAGTGATGAAGACAGCAGGTCTGAAGATGAAAACGCGTCCTCCAAGCCAAGCAGCATCAGCAGGAGCTGGGCAGAAGAGGAGGGAGAAAGCTGCTTGCGGGAAGGCACGGCCCACCTGGATGAGGACGTGATCCTGACCATGCTGGGGGATCTGGAGCAGGCACTTTACACTGACTTGTTGGGTAAGTCAGGTTTTCTCTTACCAGAAGGACCGCATTTATGAAGCTGCGCATTTGCTTTAGCCGGGTGTCTTCCATGCGTCCGGCTGATTTTTTTAAACTGTTGTTACTCAGTTTTTAAATGTTTATTTCTTGTTTCTTGAAATTCTTTTTTTTTTTTTTTTTTTTGTCAAGTTGAGCCGTGATTACCAGTTGCGAAGTCAATTCGGAGAAAGTAAATAGCACCAATCTGCCCTGGGCATTATTGGCCGTGGTGTCCAGTACATTCTAGACATCCATAAATAAGTGTCAATGTTTTAAGACGCCAGACATGTTTTTCACTCAGTCATCAATGGGG
Organism: Molossus molossus; assembly: GCF_014108415.1. Lineage (NCBI taxonomy): Eukaryota > Metazoa > Chordata > Mammalia > Chiroptera > Molossidae > Molossus > Molossus molossus. The sequence goes on along the minus strand of NW_023425345.1, from coordinate 56,201,139 downwards.
CCTTTTTATTCAATTTCCCCAAGGTAGCCTAACCCCAGATATATAATGAAGAAAGAAGGGCCTCATGAGTAGGTGTTCTGCAGAGTCAAGTGTTTCCTCTGCTGCCTCAGTGGTGCCCCAGTAAATGGCCCTTGTTTCACCTCAGTGACAAGCACCATGAATCTACTAACAATTTCGGAAATGCAGAGGCCTATTCCGACAGCTTTACTCACATACTTTTTTGAGTTTTTTTTTTTTTTGGTGCTTGGCAAAAAAATGCTCCTAAGGGTGTACCTTTAAACTGCTATATAGATAACCAGGAACTATTTTTACATTTTACAAACTAGGCCTTTTGGATGACATGAGTCTTAGTAGTAACTTCAGACATTATCTTTAACTATATATGAAGATGTCTGAAATAATTTTTCAGTTTTGTGATTAAACTTTAACTGTCAGTTTGCCACTTGCCTGATTAACTAAACTAGATACATTTTAATGTTTGTGCCTAAATTCATGCTTTACCGAAATGTATTTACATCATAATGTTCCTTATTCAAAACATGCAGAAGTGTTGAACCAGTGAATACATATTTTATTGTCAGTGTGTGTTTTCACAAAGGACTTTGTCTAGGATTCCTTAAACTGGAAAGAATTAAACCTGACCAGTGATCTCTTTGTTTCTGATTCATGCAATTGATGCTAAATACAGGTTTGTTTTTATTCTCCAAATAGACCCTCCTGTTAGAAGATGTTTTGTGAGCTTTTCTGGAGTCTTAGTGACCCAGCTTTAGAAGCAAAATGCTTAGAGAGACAGCAGAGGCAAATATTGCTCAATGTGTAATGTTAGTTTGGCTTTTAAAGAGTAATGTTCCCACAGTTGTGGAAATAGTGATGTCTGAATCTGAATACACCAGGTGCTCAGATGCTGAAGATTTATTTCTACAGCACTGTGTGATTTCTTTGCTGAACTGCTCTTCATGAAAGACCTGTATGCAGTACAAAGGCGAGACAGGGAGTCCTAATCCTTAAGAATCTTTTTCTTTTTTTGGTTCCCTGGCACTGTAGAATCAGATGATATTCGTCTTTTGCCTTTAAAACGTCGCGTTTATCTTGTTCTAAGTACTTCTTATGTAAGTATTTTCAAAGCTGTGAGCAGAGAGCCTCTCCTGACAGTATCTGTTGGCTGCTGTGTTAACGGATCGCAAGCTGTGGGTGGGGTATAATGGACACACGTCTTTTTGTGCATCAACAACTTGGAGCATTACTGTCAGAGGTGATCTCTCAACAGAAGTCTGTATATTCCAGTGCTTTTAAAGTGAGCATCTACTTACAGCATTTAGGGGATTATTCTCTTGAAGCCACCACCCCCCCAACTTATGCCAGTACTCACAAATGCAAATGAGGAAGTAGGAGGAAGAGTTTATTCAGAGCTCTGATATGAATAATCATACCAGGATAATGAAGCATTCCAGTGCAGCTCCCTGAAGAATGATGCATGCTACATCGATGGGTATTTGCAAGCCCATCATCCACAGGACCTTCAGGATTTCCCCCACGTGCCTGACTAGGTTCTGCTTCTGGCTCAAAATGGCCTCTTCCAAGTTCATTTTTAGGCAGAGTACCTTGAGTTCAGCTGTTCACTCTTAGCTATCCTAATGAATCAGACAGAGGAGGGTCTGTCTAAAGGGGAACATTTCAAAGGTCACTGATGAGTTGAAAATGTTCCATCCAAGTCACGGTTGGGGTCATGCACAAAACTGGGGTGATTTCTCAAAATAAATCAGTGAGCTGTACTCTAAATAATATGTGTCATGTGGATGGTGTAGAGGACATCATTCTCTGTGAAACAGGTTCATTCATATGTAATTTGATTTCTTATTAAAAGATGACAGTACTGACAGTGTTAATTACAATGTGTTTAATTAAAGCCTAAAAATAAGAGCAGGGCCACACAGATTGAATGGTCCTTCTGCCACTCAGTAAAATTGCAAAAGCACCCCCAGAGCCTGTTCTACGCCTCACTCACAGCGAAGACTCACGAGCATGAGAAAGCAGTTTGCACAGTGTTCCAGCCTCCAGGTGAACTGCAGGATATACTGTTCTGGCAAACATGTGGGAGCCCTTACTATTGGGTCTGACACTTTAGGGGCTTCCTTCAGGAATAATATTTGGCTTCAAGATTATGGAAGTGAGAGGGATACATTTTTGTGATTAAGTAAATTTTTCATGTGCAATTTTCCGCTAAATTTTGTTACTAATTATTTATTTTATTTGTGCTTTGACATTTAAACTTTTTTTTTTTTTTTTATCTTCACCGGAGGATATTTTGCTATTGATTTTGTTAGAGTGGAAGGGAGGGAGGGAGGGAGAGAGAGAGAGAGAAGCATCAATGCCAGAGACACACAGTGATTGGTTGCCTCCGCATGACCCTGACTGGGGCCGGGTATTGAACCTGCAATCGAAACCGAGGTACGTGCACTTGACCTGGAATTGAACCCACAACTCTTTGGTCTGAGGGCTATCGCTCTAACCGCTAAGCCAAACCAGCCAGGGCTTGACCTTTTTAATTATAATTCCCTCCCTACCCCCAGTCTTCTAGACATTATTGGGATACAAATTTATAGGATATTTCAGACCTAAGCAATCTTTAGAGGGTTTGTAAGTGCTTTTAATTGTATCTTGTCTTGTGTAGGTCATTGAGAACATATACTGCAATAAATTTTATTTTGGTTATTATCTTTCATGACATAAGCGAGGCAGCAATTATATTTTGCTCACTAAGTGCTGAGAGAAAAAGGTCCATTTGTCTGATTGCTATCAGGGGTGCAGTCAGGAGTGGATATCATGATGAGAAAAACCAAAGGGGGGTTGGCTTATGGCTCTGAAACCTGAGGGAAGCTTTGCAAACAAATAATGAAATGGATTCAACTAGAAAACTCCGAGGATCTAAGGCACCTGTTGGATCAGAAGAAGGAAATTTAAACAATGAAGATGTGTGTGTGTGTGTGTGTGGGGGGGGGATTTAGTAAAATGGAATATCTGAAAATACAATGCTCTTAAAGTTTATACAAAACAGGTATTGAAAATAATTCAAACATCAATGTTATATTAACATTATGGCATTTGGCAAATGGTTGAGATTTACATAGTTCTCCCAGGGGGAAGGCTATCAAGGAGAGAGGACATGGAACGGCACCAGGAATTTGTGATCAACGTCTTCATTTCCTCTTTCCTTCGAAAAAGTTCGTCTCAGCACTCTCCTCCCCTAAGGCTTCTCCTTTCTTACCACCGCTTAGAGTCAGAGAAGTCCATGCTCTGTGGAATCTCAGGAACGTTGGTTTTCATGCATCTCTGAATTTGTCTCTTCACTATTTCTTTTGTCCACTTTGAATGAAATCTCTTCTCCACTTCTACCTTCCTTTTTACTGTAATGACATCCTATTCTCCCTTTAAGATTTTTCTTACAAAACCTTCTTTTTTCTTCAGGGTTCTGCCAGATTATTTGGAAGTAAAAGGCAGACTTCTTTCCAGCCATTTCTCAAATGTGCTGTGTTATTTTTATGAAGAGAAGGATGGAAAGAATTCCCAGGGAGAAGATGGTTTAGACTTCTGAGTTTAAAGGAATGTTAATCCATAAGGTTAGAGATTGCATGGCCTGAATTAGTGCAGGGAAAGTTTATGCTGTGTACCTGAGGGCATACCATGTGGTTTACTGTTTTTTAAACATATATTTCCTCTGGGGAAGTTTTTCAATACTTTGCAAGTTTGAAATAATGACACTATTATTAAGCATATTTTAATCATCTGAATGATTTGTAAATTGAAAGGAAGAGATTTATAGACTGGAAGCAGAATTGCAGTTGCCTTGGCAACCATCCAGCATGAGGAATAATGAACAATGTAGGGAAATGTGGCTGAAGGAGAAAACGGGAGGACGAGCAGGTGCAGGAATGACTGTCACGGTAAAGCTAACGTCAGACGGTTCCGTTGGTTTCAGAGCCACTGGGACGCTGGGTAGAAGTTAAAGGGAGGCGAATTATGACTCGTCCTTAGAAATGCTTTCACAATTACACATATCTAATAGTGGAAGGAGACGTGTTTTACTGGAAAGGGAAAAGCCTTTCCAGCCTGGGAGGTTTCAGGCGGACACAGGAGGCCACCTCCGCAGTGAGACGTAAATGAGCTCATCCCCTGGTAAGAGGTAAGGCGAGACTCTGAAATCCCCACTGACTCCGCGATTATATTCTAAACGTAGATGGGTGCATTTGTTGTGTACTTTGAAAAACTTAGCAAGAGTACTGTGGGAAATAATTAACAGGTTGAATATCTACTTACGCTCTTAAAACAGATTCTAGGTATGCCTCTTAAATTTTTATGACAATTTTCTTAGTAGTTTAATATATGCCATTTTCTGACATCACTTTTTCTTCTCTTTCCATCACCTTTCTATTTCCTTTTCTTCCTTCCCTTTACCTTGCCTCCCCTTAATCCCATTCCAATTTCTTTCTTCCTTCTTTTTTTCTTTACTTCTTATTAAAATTTCTCATCACTGGACATCTTCTTGAACCTAAATTAAACAGAATGAAAACTGTTTTCTCTACTCTCTTGCCATGTTATTCTTGTCCAGACACATCAGCTTCAAATGGCCACTGGCCTGGGTAGTATTACCTGGTTTAATGACAACTCTGCCCCCAGTGGCGTGTAGTGGTTGTGCAAGGCTGGCATCTGTCACTCTGGCGGAGTTGACAGTTCTGTGCGCGTTAAGCATGTTTTGGGTTTAGATTCCTGGGACGTACTGGAACTCCAGTGTAACATGTGGGTGGATGTTCTGTTCTGTGTAGAGAGTGGAGACATAATTAAAAATAAAGCCATCCAATGGTGTTTGTCATGGCCCATGAGTCTATTAGAATAAAAGATGAAACAGGCATTGCTTCGGCCAGAGTGGCATGCCCTCTGCCTCTGTGCCTACCGCCCCTGAAGCCTGGCTGTTGCCCCTGCACCCCTGTCCCCGCCGGGCTTCGTGGGCCTGTGTGGGACAGGAAGAGGAGCTGCTGAGAATCACCACACTGCTGGAGAAGATGGCAACTAGGATGGGCACGGAAGGGGCCTCCACCTTCTGGAAGCGGAATGGCTGCAGATGTCCATCCAGCTCCCCCAGATCACCAGGATTGAGGTTGCTGGTAATGGGCCAAGCACCACTCAGATAAGCAGGTGGCATCCTTGGCCAAAGTCCTCATCAAAAATTGGAAGTGACTACTGGACTCTCCTGGGTCCCCCAAAGGAGAAAAAGTAAAGGAAAGAGAAAAAGCTAAGAAGAAAGAAAAGACTGTGAATTGGAAGCCGAAGGCAGGCCTTCCTACTCCAAAGGAAAAAGGAAGGGAGGAGCCCAGAGATGGCGACTCTGGGTCTTTGGCCACTTCTCTCCAAAAAGGCCATGAATGGAAGGATCAAACAGCGGCACATCAAAAGCAGAGACCCCCTCCTCGCCAAAATAACCCCCAAACCACCTAGCAGCCCTCAAGCTCTACCTTTGCTCCCTCCATCTGCCTCCTGGCACCCTGCTGTCTCATGGGGACTCTGCCCTGGACAAGTGTGTGGAGATGCTCTCAGTTGCCTTGAAAACATGATAATTACAAGGACTATGAAGTCAACTGTGACAAGATGGCATCAGAAGTCGAAGATATCTAATAGGGGCTCAAGAACTCAGATCTGAAGTACCAGAACTGTGTGCACAGCCGAATCAGCAACCTCAGGGACCTCAGGAACCCCGCCTAGGGGAACTGAGCTCAGTGGGGCCATCTCAGCCCTCCTCATTGCCAAGACGACAGCGGAGAAGATGGTCATGATGAGCTGAAAGAGCTGAGGGTCGCCGTGACCCAGGAGGCTATCCGTGAGCAGCAAATGGCCAAGACAAGAGGCACCAACACTGGCCTTTTCCAGGGCAACGAATGCAAGAACTGTACTGTAAGCAGGTGCCGATGAGCCCATGACGACCTTTGCCTCATGCAATAAATGTGGCAATCTTTGGGGGTTCTGCTGATGCAGCTGCCAGCCAGGATTTCAGTGACAGAGTGAGGAAGAGCAAAGAGAGAGCACTAAGCCATTGATCGTAACTGGAGAAAAGGAATAAAAATTAAAATGAAGGAAAAAAGATAGTATTTATTATAAGAAAAAGTCTCCATCCTATTATCAGAGTCCAAATGTATACTTGATACATAAGGCAAGTTTATCTCAGCTATTCTGAGTACACTTAGAAATGAGTAATTATAGAAATAATTAGGGTCCAAATGATTTCAGATTCTTAAATTAAGCTCAGTAACATGGAGTAGTAAACGGTGTATTTCCAAATGACTCTCTTACTTTGCAGTGATTAAGGTCATAGACCTATAAAGTATTATTGGATTATCACCACCTCAAATTAATACTTGTAACATTACATTTGTTTCTATTCATATTTTATTTGTACAATGAAGAATTACAATTTTAGGTGATACTATTCATTTAGAATTCCCTAACTATCATTTTACTTATAAGGAAAATACTTTATATTACTTCATATGTATAGAATTATTCTCAGGTCAGTAAATAACATGAATAACAAGTGAATTGTTATGTTCCTTTTCTAGGTGAAGACCCTGAAACAAGAAGAATGAGGACAGTTAAAAACATAGCAGATTTGAGGCAGAATTTAGAAGAGACTATGTCCAGTCTTCGTGGGACCCAGATAAGCCACAGGTTTTTCTCTCAATTCTGCATATTTTGGGGCCAGTACTGGAAACAAAATTTACAATCAGGCACTTTTTATAATGGTAAAGAAGGAATTTTAGTTTTTCTTTACTATTTTCTTACTCAAATTTTACATGACAATCAGCTAGTTACTTCACAGCACATACACCAGGTTGTTTTTTTCTCTTCAATACTTTTTTTTTTTTCAGTGCAATTTCTCATTCAAACTGAATTCCATACTGAAACTGCCTGCCCTAAAGAATAATTGTAAAGTTGCTGTTGAAATGCATCAGAGGGGGAGTGGAGAGAGACTTTCAAACATCATTGTAACTAACTTCCAGAATAGTTCTGGGAAGGCTACAATAGGGTCAATCAAATGTTTGTTGAGAATGTGAAACAATGTTTTATTTTATCTACAATGTAATGATGGTCTTTCTTTTGAACACAAAACTGTAAAAAGCTGTGAATGAATGCCCCTACCCACAATTTCACATCTGCAGAGGTGTTTAGAATCTCATTGTGACAGTATAATTTGGCTTTCATGAAAATGACGTTCTTCTAAGAAACGACTCTCAATTCCAGCCTTTCCTGTCTGGTGAATTCTTGGTCAATGGCTCCACATGAACTCGAGTTCACTTACTTCCCCGTTTTATTTGACAGCACCCTGGAGACAACATTTGACAGCACGGTGACAACGGAAGTGAATGGAAGGACCATACCCAACTTGACGAGCCGACCCACCCCCATGACCTGGAGGTTGGGCCAGGCATGTCCCCGGCTTCAGGCTGGAGATGCTCCCTCCCTGGGGGCTGGCTACCCTCGCAGCGGTACCAGTCGGTTCATCCACACGGACCCCTCCAGGTTCATGTACACGACGCCTCTCCGTCGAGCTGCTGTCTCTCGGCTGGGAAACATGTCGCAAATCGACATGAGTGAGAAAGCAAGCAGTGATCTGGACATGTCTTCTGAAGTCGATGTCGGTGGATATATGAGTGATGGCGATATCCTTGGGAAAAGTCTCAGGGCTGATGACATCAATAGTGGGTAAGTGGCCCTGGGCCCTGTTCTCCAACAGAATTATGTAAAGAGGAAAAGTGGTTCACTGAGACTCATTGGTTATAAAAAGGACATGTAGGCTAGTTCAGAGTCATTAGAAAATGTGAGAAATCTAAGGGGCAGGGGTATTCAGGTCCTCTCTTCTGTTCATTCATGAAAAGTAAAATATCTATTATTTCTATAAAAGCTTTTCATTACAAACCATTAAATTGTTTTATTCTTGGTTCAGAGAAACACATGTCTTGTGTTTTTCAGAGTGATTTTTCACATGCTTCCTAAATAACAGATTTGTAGTGAAAGACATGGGAAGGAGGCGGGAGGAATTTTGCTGAGCTGCTTGCGTTTCTTTGGCTTGTCAAAGCTGCTGTAATTGCTTTGAGGAGCAAATATTTTCTAACATTCTTAAATGCTGCACCTCCCATCTGACTTGATGGAAGATCATTTTAGAATTGAATGTTTCCAACTATGTGTTATTATATCATATTTGCTTCTTTATCTTAGTCTCTGTTTTAGATTCCAAAAAATGCTGTGATTATAAAACTCTTAAAGTATTTTGGCAATTTGGAACATTTTATTCAATTGGAGGGTGAGCCTCAATGGAGGCGATAGGATAGTTCTATGGAAACGACTTTCACTGGCAATTGGAATTGCCCTTTTGAATGCTTCCTGTTACCTATTACACGGTTGTTAAGTGCATTCAAGATATGGATTCATTTAACCTTCCACCACCACCCCTTACGAGCTGAGGATTTTTGTGCTTGTACAGATAGGGAAAATGATCCTAACTGGCCCCAGTTGTTTATGCTAAGGAAAGACCAGACTTACATTAGAACTTCAAAACCCAGGCTCTGTAATGCCAGGAAAAGCTTCCCAACTAACCTTATCTATAGTTTTTCATATGACTCTGGGTTCTGGCCTACTGTTTGTCCTTATACATCTGAGAGGACCAGTGTCAGAAATCATTCTTCTACATGACTCACCCTTCCTGGCTTTATTGGTGAAGACCTTGTTCGAAGGGTGATAAGACCTAAAGAGTACAAAAGAGACGTAACTCAGATTTATAGCTCTGCTCTTAAATCTATTTACCAGTCCTTCCCAGATTGCCGCCTTACCTGAGTTTCTAACGATGTATAATTAGGGAGACAGATTATGGTCAATTAAGGTAGGAAGTAACTGAGTTACCACAGGAGTCAGAGTTCCTAATTTAAATCCCTCTCTACCACTTGCTGTCTGTGGACTGCTTAGGAACTTTTAATTTATCCAGATCCATTTTTGTCACCTGTGAAAAGGATAACATTGCAGAATCTCTATGAGATTATTTGGAATGAAGGAAATAACCCATAAGATTGTACATAGCACAAACCCTGTCACAATATAAGTGATCAATAAGTTTATCATCATCATAATTATATTTACTGTCATTAATAATCATACTAACTGGTGGTTATCAGTAATTATTGTGAGTATTTAATATCACCTAGGAGGGAATAAATATCCAGTTCAGGGAACATGATGGCAATGTAAGAATATCTAAGGCATGAACTTTCTCTCCTCTGTCTCTCCCCTATTTCTTCTCCTTTCTTTCTTCTCTCCCTCCAATACCCTCCTCTCTTTTCTCCCTCTGTTTCTTTAAATGGGGGCATATATGTGTATCACTTTTTTTTTTTTTTTTTTTTTTTTATCCTCACCCGAGGACATTTTTCCATTTTTTGTACAGATAGAGTGGGAGGGAGAGAGAGGAAGAGAGAGAGAGAGGGAAACATCGATGTGAAAGGGACACATCGAGTGGCTGCCACCCGCACGACCAACCAGGGCCGGGGACAAACTGCAACCGAGGTACGTGCCCTTAGCGGGAACTGAACCCGGGTCTCTCTGGACCGCAGGCGGACGCTCTAACCGCTGAGCCAAACCGGCCAGGGCTGTGTATCACTTTTAATATTCACCACTGGATGCGGATTTAACTACATACACTAATGTACTCATGTATTTATATAATTTATATGCATATATATATCTGCATCCTCACACACACATATGTAATCAGTCTCATTATTTGTGGTAGTTATGTTCTGTGGAGTTACCACAAACACGGAATTAATGAATGCTGAATCATTCCCCTAGGGAAAATACAGATTATTTCCTTTGAGCCTTTGGTCATAACGTTTTCATCAACGGATCAATATGTAATCCTGTTTTATGTGCATTTCAGTTGAAAGACACCTTATTTATTATTTGCTATGTATTTGTGGGTTCATTAACATCACACTCATACCAACAGTAGTGTAACTTGGGCCTGAGTGAAGCTTATCTAACACCTATTTTTTCCTAAGACATATTACAGCTTTCTTGCACTTGGGAACACAGGACAACTCGTCAGCACTACACTTGGGATTCATTTTAAACAGCAAAATCTCCAACAGAGGCACAAAAATGTGGAAAAGGTAGCTCTAAATAGACTGTGAAAAGGCCACCTAGTTGCAGTAGGAAAGCTGAAACAAGAAGGTGGAACGTCGCCTTGTCCGACCTCAGGTGGCAATGGTCACATGGGCAGCTCACGCGTCACGCTGCTCTGAGCATGTCCATGAATGACACGGAAGTGCTGTAGGTACTGACTTGGGGGCTACACGTTTTAGCGAAGAGCCAAGTTCCCAGATAGGAATTCGTGAATCATGAGAATCGAGTGTGTGTATTTACACACAGAACACGCTTATCTGAAGAGAGAAAGCATATCTTGAGAGCAGTTGAAATCAGATATCAAGGGACATCCCCAGGGCAATGTGCGAATAATATCAAAATGTTCCTACGGATGAAATTTGAGCTGAGAGTTCAGAATAAGGAGAAAGCACTAAATCCTGGTGTGAAAGGATTGAATAAGAAAAGGAAACAGCCCTGGCTGGTTTGGCTCAGCAGTTGGAACGCTGGCCTGCGGACCAGGAAGTCCCAGGTTTGGTTTCCACTAGGGGTATTAACCCCCCCCCCCCAAAAAAAATAATAAAAAAATAAATAAGAGAAAAGAAAACTGTTCAGTTCTGTTCCCTGATCTACATAGCTAGAGAGGAGAGAAATAGATTGAGACAGAATTTGTGAGAAAAGTATTGCAGAAGATATGTCATTTGGCAGTCTTGACAAGCATATGATTTTCAAGGCAGAAGGACAGTTGGATTAGATGACATTCACTTACTTTTCCCTTAACTGAGATTCATAGAATCGGAATATTAAAGGTAAGATTTGAGAGATGTGGACTGTTGTGACAGGTTCAATAACATTAAGCTAAGAGGTTTAAATAACCAATTTCCATTGTGTCTTAGAGAAGGTACCTTAAGAGTAACAGCACATGAGGATGGGGATGGCTTTTGAAAGACCAGTTTAGGGGAAATCTGCAAAATGGATTGAGGGAAGAAGCTCAGGGTAGATTTCAGTCACTGTGGCAAGAGTTCATGTCCAAAGTCACAAGGCCAGAAAGATAGGCGTGCCGTTGATAGAGATGAAGGGGGGGGGGTGATTTGGGAGGGTCCACAAGGGGAAAAATTGCAGACACAATGATGGGCTACTCATGAGGGTATAGGAGAGAAAAAGAATTCAGACAAGATACCCACTTTATAAGCACAGGAAATAAAAATGATACCATTAGAGAAAATAGGCACAGAGAGAGCTTATTCTATTTTTATTTTGGTGAGAAAGCAAAAAGAGGAGATGATGAGTACAGAGTTAAAAACGCAGAGTTGGAGACAGGGGAGTTACCGTGCTGAAGGGGTCCATTTGCCTGAGCGCATCAAAGCCCAGTAAGACATGAACAGGAGCTTGCAGCCAAGAGTAAGGATTTATCAAGGCGATGGGGCCGGGCCGGAGTCACAGGCAGGGGTGGATCATATGGGAAAATATTAATCATGGTGACTAATACAGTTGGGGTGGTTGTCTCTCCTGATTGGTTGGTGCGAGGGTTGGAGTAATTGATCATTCCATCTGCTCCTGATGTCAGCCATGGGGTTGTTCTGTCCAATTTCACAAGAATTTGTTCCATAGGATTATTCCACTTTCCACGGTCTGGACCTAAAACACAGCTGAGGCCAAGACAGTATGTTTAGTTTCATTGAAAACTGTCTCAATAGTCAATAGACTCAGGACCTTGTTTCTGAGACTGCTGGATGCGGACCAGAACCTTATTGTCTGGAGGGCTTAAGGATTAAGTAAGGGTGAGGGATGTGGGTGAGTCAGGAGGTGGGTGACCCCATATGAGAGGCCAGTTTGAGTCACAGGAAAAAAAATAAGGCCAGAGTAAAGAAAATAAGGTCTCTGCGTGGTTTCAGAGGGATACAGGTCAGAGATATAATGGGGGTGTGATCTCATATAGCAGATAGTAGAAATTATGGGAGACATGAGGACTCCTGGGGAAAGAATAGAGAGAGAAGAGGGATAATGAGCTTATGTATGTGTGTATGCCTGTATTGGGATATTTTTCTTGCATTCATCCTATGTGTCTAGCAACATTTTAGGTATTGTGTGTGCGATGGTTAATAGACACAGCACCTTCCCACCTGTGACTTTCATGCTGATGTTTTTATATTTGTATATGTGCTCATTTATTCAATCAATGAATAGTAATACATAGACATATGTATGTAAGTGTGTGTATACATTCTTAGATAAGTATTTTTTTAAGGAAATCTTTAAATAACTGATTTCTGCACAGTATAATAATATATTCCAGGCATAACTATTCTGAGAAACATTTTGCATTTTCTAGGACTCCAGCTGTGTTAGTTAACACTAACTTCTGTAGCAGAGAAATCTCAAAATCTCAGTAACTTAACACAAAGTTTGTTTCCCCTTCGCATAACTCTCACCGGTGTTCCCGACCTTCAGTTGGGAAATGTGTACCACATAGTCTTTCATAGACTAAGGTGGATGGCAAGTAATTCGCTTTTATCCAACCAGGTTTCCAATGTCTCCCTGGGCGTTCTTATTTCACAGGCAGATGGCAAAGAAGAAGAACCACGGTGTAAGAGTGTTTCGTATGTACTGGGCCTGGAAGTGTTGCATATGACTTCTACCCACAATCCCTTGTCCAGAACAGCCACTTGGCCACATCTGCTGTGAGCCAGGCCAAGAATAGGGTGCAGCTGTGTGCCTGGGGGGAGAAGAAATTGCTTCCATGAGAGCTGGCTAGTCTCCGCTGAATTCGCTGATGAGAAAAAAAAAAAAAGGGTACACCCATTGCCCTTCCTACTTATTTCATGCCTCAGTGGAAACCCAACTCAGACCTCTGTTCTCCGTTTTCCTTCATCATCAGTCTTTCCAATGAAGTCTTGGAGGGTTCCACAAGTGAGTCCATTTAAATAAGCATCAGTGCTCCACATGTGTTATGTTGACCAGCAGTCATTCATTTTCACCATCTAAATAAACTAGGTAAAAATCACACAGATCCTGCAGGAAAACTTCCTCTGGTGATTTCGACCTGCATGGCCTTACACATTTTCTGTTTCCCATGGTAGACAGAGTGTAGGATGCTGAGACTAAAAGAACGGCCCAGAGTTCTGTTCCCTGGGTGGAAGGTGACTAGACATGGCCAGCAGGTGACATGGCTGGTCTCGGCTCACATGTGACTCGTGGTCACTGCGTGGAGGATACCAGGATGTGCGGTACGTCACGCTCTCCAGGTCACATGGTGTGCCATGGTTGGCATCCACAGGATGTACCCAGGAGTCAAGCCCAGAATTGAAAGGGGTAAAGACGAGAGGGCATCCTAGGGGAGTTTTAATTTAATGGTGTTTTCTTTAAGAAAAAAGGGCACAGAGATGTCTGTGCTATAATTCTTGGAAAAAATGAATCACAACATTCACTTTTTAATTCCTAGTTTTTGCAAGTATGGTTTAGTGATTAAAGGGAGAAAGGGCTCAAGAGACAGTCATAAATGACAATGTTTAATTTAGTTTTTTTTTTTTTTTTTCCCTTTCTCATGGAACCACAGGGAATATCATGAAGTAAATGGGAATGGAGTTCCATTTTTTTCATGAGCTTTAGGCAGACCTCAGAAAATTAATCAGCATTCTGAGAGTTCAGAATTTCTTGAAGCATGTAAAGGCTTATCTCTTCTCTTTTGAAAATTACTTTAAACACTCGAGGATGTGAATCTGCCGATAATTAGGAATTAGTCAGGGGAAGGCCTCTTACTTAAAATAAGTCTCCTTGAAAAAGTCTTTGTTTATGAAGCAAAAAGGACACACACTGAAATATTGGGGGTGTGTGAGTTACATATTTTAATTGGATGGAAATTGAAGTTATCGGCAGGTGTCACAGTGATAAATAGTTGGGCCAAGAAAATAACCTAAAATTTAAGTCACGTGCCCAAACACAAAGAAACTTAATTCTGAGGAATTAAATTTTTAAAAAGGAAGGTGCATATGTTAATCCCGCGTTTCCCTTGATCCTCCCTCCCTGCTCCTCTGGTAAGCGTTGTGATGACTGAAGCATGGCTTACCTGAGTTGGATTAAAAGGATTTACATGGTAAACAGCAGATTCCTAATTCTAATGCTTCTATTTTATATTCAACATATGAGTTATTTTTTTAATCTTCACCTGAGGATATGCTTTTGTATGTGTGTTTTTAGATTGACTTTGGAGAGAGAGAAACATCAGTCTGTTGCCTCCCATAGGTATGCACCCCAACCGGGGATCGAACCTGCAATTTGGGTGTGTGCCCTGATTGGGAATCGAACCTGTGACCTTTCAGTGTATGGGATGATGCTTAAATAACTGAGCCACACCCACCAGGACTCAAGATATGAGTTATTTTTAGTGACTGTAGAAATTCTAGTGGAAAATAGCTGGTATTTCTAGCAAGCACATGTAAAGCACTTACTACATGTTAGACAATGTTCTATGCTTTTAAAGTTTAAGTGACTTTAGGTAGAACTAAAGTAATTAGTTAATCTGTATTCGGAGAATTCAAAATTACTTGAAGCATGCAATGGTGGACTTGGACCTAAGCAGTCTGGCTCCAGTCTGACTGAACTCAAGCATCATACTGACCCTGTGAGATCGTCCACATGTCTACTTGTACACATTTCTTTCCTAGGAGTTGAATTTTACAAACAAACATAATAGGGCTTTATAGCAATCATTTATTATTAGTATAGTTTTCTTAGATAGTGCATTTGATCTAGAGGACAATTCTTAACATTTTCTGTGTTTATCAAAAGGAAGATGCTAAACTGAAATTCCTTTGAGGTTAAAAAAACAAAAACAAAAACAAAAAACAACCAAACACTTTGGTTTGTCCTGTGTGTTCATGTCCTTAAAAAATAGCTAATTATGCCCAGGGCCGGTGGCTCAGTTGGTTGGAGTGTCATCCCATACACCAGAAGGCTGCAGGTTCAGTTCCTGGTCTGGGCAAATGCTGAGGTTGCAGATTCGGTGTTGGTTAGGGTATATGTGGGAGGCAACAGATCAGTGTCTTTCACATCAGTGTTTCTCTCTCTCTTCCCCTTCCTCTCTCTCTAAAATAAAAATAATAAAAAATAAAAAACACATCTGTGGGCAAGGATTTTAAAAAATAGCTTACTGTAATGCATACTGGCTAATGTGGTATATTGAATGTGAAAACATAGAGTGCCAGGAAGTTATGATGGGAGCATAGGCTGTGAATCTTCCTAAATCCCTACAAAAACAGACAAAGCAACTAGATAGCAAAGTCAAACAATCATGATTATTCTTTACACAAACAGGAAAAGATGATGACAGGGTATGCTCTCAAACCCAAAGTATAAGCAATTAGGAACAAATATCCAAGAACAAAGGACTGACATGGTCTCAGCATGTTTGTAAGAAGTAACAGAGGGTAGCAAGGGACATCTGATAACAGAAGAACCCAGGAATAGCCCAAAGAGACTGAGGAGAAAACACAGGGAAGAGTTATAGATCTAAGCTGAAGTAGGGCAGGTTTTTGACCACTTGACTAGCCAGGAGAATAGGGGCCCAAGGTCATGTCTGAAGGCAATGGAGCAGTCTAGTTCCTGTGAGTCTATTAAACTGTCCAGCTACAGCCACTTTTCAGGACAGGGCTCCAAACCGAACAGGATGTAACACTAAGGGTAAAAGTGTCATCAGGATAGAAGTGGGAGATGAGGAAAGAATCCAAAAATTTCAGAAAGCTAATAACCACATTTTTAAACACTCTACAAATATAACATAAGCAGTTACTGTGTAAAATTAGAAATATTTTAAATCAAATTTATTTTATTTAGAAAACTTAATTTCACATAAAATAACCAAGAGAAAAGTATCTAGATGAAATCTCATATGTAACATATATAACTAATAACAAATTAGTATCAGTGAGGGAATGGGAAAAATATCCAACAAAATAAAACATACACTCTAATAGTAAAATAAGCGAGAGACATAAACAGATATTTCAGAGACAAAACAAAAATAACCTATAACAGTAAAAGTATGATCCACATGCTTGGTAATCTAGATGGAACTTGTAAATTAGAACCAAAATGAGAATTTTTATTTATGGGCAAGTAGAAGTTTATTCTGAAACTATTTTGAGAACTATTTGTCAGTAATTAGCAAGATTGAATACCGGTGTGTCCGTGTGTCTGTCTCAGTGATTCTCTTCCTACCTGTAGACTTTAGATAAACTCTTGCCTGTGAACAGAAGAAACTGTGTGTACACAAGTGCTCATGGCAGCATCATTTCTAACAGCAAAAAAAGAACTGAAAACAGGTCAAATGCCCTTAGTAGTCACATGGATTAATAACCTGTGGTACATTGGTGAAACAGAGCTCCACGTCAGTAAAATGAATAGTACAGCAAGAGAGATGATTTGCAAAGATGTCATTTTGAATGGAGAAAAGTAGTCACAAAAGAATACATACAGTATGATTCAATTTATTTAAAATTATATGTACATATTTAGGGATACAGGCCCATGTGGGAAAACCATAAAGAAAAGTGAAGGAATGCGTAACACAAAATCCAGCACAGTAACTATCTCTGGAAGGGAGATTTGGGGATATGTTTGGGAGGGGCCTATATGGACATTGAAGAAACCGGAAATGTGCTATTTCTGATGCCAGGTAACAAGCACATGAAAGTTAATATTATTTTTAGTATTTAAATGTACTATTAGACTTGATATACTTGCATAAGTATATTTCACTGTAGATCTTTCTTATAAAAGCACAAAGTAGCTATGGTGGTAGCGGTATATATCTTTATGTTGATTGAGAAAGTGGAATTGAACAACATAGGAAAATGACATTTTTAATTTTTCCTTATTTTATTAATTCCAGGCAAAATTAGAGCATAGTGATGCAGTTTCACAGATTTGAACTGACACCATCTTATAGTATTTGGGGATGGTGAGTGACAAGAAAAAAGAGTCTATCTCTAGATTGTTGATTGGGTTGATGGTGTGTTTGCTGTAACTATATTAGCATGTACAAAAGGAGCATCAGCTTTAGTGGTGAATATATGGTCACTTTATGCTATATTTGATAGGCTTATAGGAAATCCACATATCTATGCATAGGAAGCAGTTCAATATTTTGTTCTAGGACAGGGTAGAGCCATAGGCCTGGAGATATTAATTTGGAAAACAGACATCTACAGGAAATATGCCGAATGGAAGGCTTGTCTACACAGGAGAGGCCACAGTGGAAGGGAGGGGGATTTAGAATGCTTTGTAAGACTATTAGGGTTTTTAATGTGAATCATTTTATAGCTCATAGAACTTGAACATGGCTAAAATTATCCTCAGACTTTCCTAGTTTGAGAGAATTTATGTTTGTCTTTAACCTTCACAAGTTTCCTTTGAAACTTTTTGTTTGTACTAGTCTTCCTGGTAACTGTTACTTCTTAAACTCGTCTTGGCTGATGGTTTTGAAGTTTAGATAGAACATTATTAGGAAATCCCTTTTTAAATTTTTCATTATTCTTTCAAAATGATTCCCTTACATTTATAGCTTCCAGATTGTATCATAATTTTTCTAGAGGAACTATGAAATGTATGTTCTTTCAGATTTTTAAAGCCTCTTGAAAGAGTGAAAGGAAGGAATACTAAGAAACAATTTAAATTAGGAATATGTTTACTCATGTGATGCCTGCTTTAATTTTTCACGTGACAAACTCATGGTTCTATTATGAAAATATCCTACCAACAATGAGAGAGTGTCTGCAACAGAGGAATTATACACCGACTTTTTTGGTCCAATTAATACCTTTTATAAACCTATTTGATATTACCTGGCAAATTGAAGGTAATTGAAGCCAAAGAAAAACAAATGTCCTTTGAAATGCTTCATGAAAAATTTATTTTTTAAAATTCATGGATGTTTTAAATGTGTTTTTTTTTAATTTTGAAAATTAGTTTTTGAAAAATTATTGTCTATAAAACTTAACTTTTCTTTCAGTATTGACTAATTGAATGGTTGTGTTTCTAATAGAAATGATCTTTCATCTTATTTCTTTTTACATGAATCATTATTATGGGTAAAGTTGCAGATATCAGCTATGATGGTTTCTTCCTACAAAATGGAAGCCTTTTAAATTCTACCAAATAAACATTTAATATATTTGTTGATCCTAGATTATATACAAAACACTTTGCTAAACACTTTTGGAGATACACAGATTAGTAAGACAGACCAATAAGTTGTAAAACAAAACATGTAAGCATTGTTACAACTTCCTCCAGAGGTTAAGTTTAGGATTAAGAATGTTGATAACTAGCCCGGCTAGTGTGGCTCAGTGGTTGAGCATTGACCCATGTACCAAGAAGTTGCTGGTTTGATTCCTAGTCAGGGCACATCCCCAGGTTGTGGGTCCCTAGTGGGGGGCCTGCAGGAGGTGGCTAATCGATGTTCTCACTCATTGATGTTTCTATCTCTCTCTCCCTCTCCCTTTCTCTCTCTCCATGGGCGATGACTCCAAAGAGGCAGGGATATCTCCTAGAACCCAAGGGCAAGTTCTGAAGCTGACACCAAGTGACCAAGTGTCTCTTCTTCTTTTTGTGTACCTGTGTCATTGTTTTTACTTTGCTGTTCAGCTTTCTCTATGGCTCTTTGCATCTAATGAAGATAAATACCTACAGCTCCTGGGTTTTCATGACCATCTACTCTATCCACATAGACTGTGTCTGTATCCCAGTTCTCAAGAAAAAGAATTCAATTTGCCTAGCAAGGCATATGAGATTAAGCACCCTGTTCTAATTCTCCTTGGTCAAGCAGGCAAGATTACCTAATAGTAACATGACTGAGACTGTACCAGCCCTGCGTAACGGTGGTGGTCTTCTCATAGCAGGGAAGCAGGTCTCAGAGACAGGAAAAGGGGCAGACAGTGTGATCCTGCAGCTCAGATAGCAATGCGTGGTGGCTAAGGCCATGGCTTCTGGAGCAAACCTTCTAGATTCATTTCTCAATTCTGCGTCACTGGCTGAATGACCTTGTGTCAGTCCTTAACCTTTCATGCCTACTTATGGTTTTATCTCTGAGATGGGGATGATGATGTTATTACATGCAAATTATTTGAAAAGATCCTGGCAACTTATTAAACATTTAATATGTCTTGGTTATTATTGTATGATGGTGGCCAATTGTAACATATTCTACTTATTGAATACATTAATTTTAAGTTTAGTATTGTCCATCAGTGTTCCAAAAGTGAGATGATCTTTTATTTTGCTAAGAGTTAAATCATTTACAAGCCTGTTTAAAATATTGACAACAAAAAGGGGGAAACAGAAGGTTTTAATAATTGGCTAGTTACTTGCAGTAAGGAGCACTGATTTCCTAGTACACCAGAAATGATATTCTGATTCTTTCCGGTAAGTATAATGTTTATGTAGGAAAAACTATAATAGAGGATATTTGCATAATTATAAAAAAAATAGGAACACTGTTTATTAAGTGCGATTATACAGATGAGGTCATTTAATTTTCTATTGATTAATCACACATTTATTTTTAGGTACATGACAGACGGAGGACTCAACCTGTATACTAGAAGTCTGAACCGAATACCAGACACGGTGACTTCCAGGGATGCCATTCAGAGGGGTGTTCACGATGTGACAGTCGACGCAGACAGGTAATGCCGACAGCCTGTATGATAATGACAAGTGTATAAAGCAATTTCATAAATGAGATACTAGGAGTTTTACAGTATAAACCAAAGGACTTTTATTTTAATATAATGATTATACTGGAACATTTAGAAAACCTAAAGTGGTTTTGCTCTGTATACTGAAAAAAAATGCATTACTGGTGAGAATATTTAACAAGTTTCAGGTTCCATGGTGGCAAGGTGTAATATATCTAAAGCAAAATTGTAAACATAGACTCATATTCTTTACTTAAAAAGAACCCTGGCTGATAAATTTCTTTCAATTTTGATACCCTCAGATGTACCTGGAGGCTGATGATGTAAAGATTGAAACATAATTCAAATGATTAAGTTCAGTAAGCTTGATGCTTTCCTTGAGGGCTTTGTTGAAAGCATACAACTCTTGCTTTAGGCTAATTTCTATTTCATAATTGTTTCAAAATGCTTAAAGGTAGGTGCGTGTGTGTGTGTGTGTGTGTGTGTTTGATATACTAGTTATTATTTTTTCTAGAGATTGTTTTGTCAATTTTACCAGTCACTGCTCTTTGAGAATATTGTCTGTGTAAAGTAATGTTGTAAGATGTGCTTCTGACCTAATTTTGCCCCTTCTTCACCCACAATTGTGACCTTGTTGAGAAGGAAGGGAGTATCCATTGCCAGCACTACTATGTATCAGCACTTAGAGTGGCCCCGTGATTTAGCGTGTATGAAGGGGACAAAGGTTAAGATTTAATGTAACCATATTCTGAAATAAGAACTGTGCTTGCGTTTCTTCTTCACTTGGAATCAGGCACACGGTTACGGTTACGGGGTGTCAGGAAGGCTGGCGTGTGGCGGGGGCAGTAAAGAGCAGGGCCGTCTCAACAGCCTTCTTGGTGTTGCTGCTTTGATATAAAAGAACCCACTGCTTCTACTATCCTCAACCTGCCTAGTCTGTGGGGTGGGGCGAGGAGAGGGAAGGAGGTACCGGAAGAGGGCAGTGTGGGGGGCTCAAAAATCCTAGTGCCTCTGGAAGTCTGGTGGCTGGTGGCGGCCACTCAGGATGGGGCCCGGTGGTGGCTTTGCGGGCTGGCCACCAGGCTGCTTCCTTGTGGCTTCTCGAGCCAGGTCACAGGTGACATAGTGCTGGAGGCCTGGGAAAATCCTGAGCGCTCTGGGGACTCCACCACCGTGGCCGTGAATGGGAGAGCGGACTCCCTGAAAAAGAAGCTCGCCCACCAGTGACCTGGGCCAGCCTTGGGGAGACCAGGTTGGCGGGGGATGGCTCCCCCCAGGGCACTCGGCACTTCCATAGGGGCTGTCACTGGAACTGAAACCCAGGGGCATGGGTAGTGGTCATTGGTGGCCATGAGTGAGCCCCTGGAGGGGATGGCCTTGTGTGTGGGGGGGGGGGGCCTGGCAGCGACCCCTTGTGGGCCTGGGTGGCGGGAAGTAGACTCAAGGCTGCAGAGTTCATTTGCAGAAGAGACCACGGGAGCCCTCTCTGCCACTGAGGTGCAGGGGTCTTTTTTGTCCAGTGCTGTTTATTGAGTCCGTCATCACAAAGAAATGCATCACAAAGAAGAGCTATGTGTGATTCTTTATGCATTTTAGTATAGCCAACTCTGAAGGCTAGACAGTGGATTCTGCTACTAATCTTCCGTTTCTCCTCTATCAAATGCTGCTGATCATTTCACTCCTGTTGCCAAAGAAACAGTGTTGACTCTCATCCCAGTCTTCCAGTCTGTGTGTGTGTGTGTGTGTGTGTGTGTGTGTGTGAGAGAGAGAGAGAGAGAGAGAGAGAGAAGCATGGTTATAAGTGGCTTATGAAACCTTTTCCCATCCCCACTCCCACCCCTCACCCTGAAATCCTCTTCAGCCATTTCGCTCCTTGACCCCTTCTCTTATGTCAACCACCCTGGACTTCCCTCTGCGTTTGGACTGATGTTTTCTCTGCCTGGAGTGCCCTCCGCTACGTTCCTTGCATCATTGCCTCCATCACAACATGTTGGTTGCAGCTCAGTGTTGCCTTCTCAGAGAAGTGTTTTCAGAGCAGTTCAGGTGCATTTCATTTCCAGTCACTTTCCCGGCCATTATCTTACGTCATTTTCTTCAGTGTACACATCTCTTCTTGAATATAGCATACTTATTTCCCTGCTTATTCTATGTCTCCCTGTGACAGTGTGAGCCCGTGAATGCACAATTTTTGTCATTTTATATGTCAAGCCTTTAACAAATATTTGTGGAGTAAATGAACGCGGGAGTGAGTACAGGCTACGCATTCCTACTGGCCAGCCACACCCTCCACTTTGACAGAGAGGCAAAGGATGCCGGGAAAGAGCCGTGACCCCCCAAAAATGTTGTGTAAGAGAGGGAAGGCCTTGTGTGGGAAAATAAGAAGCCGTGATTAGCGGGGAAGTACACATTGTTAGCTGACAGTGGAAAACATGAAAGGAGGGGGAACATTTGTTGGTTTTGGGAAATGAGATTATTGTGGCAGAACCTAGGAATCAATACAAAGGCGACTTATTTTGAAGACAGTTGGGATAATCGGCTCTCTTTGCGGCTTTAAGGCTCCAGACTGGGGCCTGACTAGGGAACCTCAGGTGACAGAAAGATGCAGGTATTGCTAATAAATTGAAGTCTATGAGAGCAGGGGTTCGTCAAGTGTGCTATTCAGACCTGCAGCATCAGCATTACTTAGCAACTTGTGAGGAATGCAAACCATCTGCTCCATCCAAGGCCTACTGACTCCAAAACTGTGGGTGGGGCCCGCAGTCAGCTTTGCTAACCCTCCAGGTGACTCTTCAGTGCTCTGCAGTTCTCAGAGCATTGTCTTAAAATCAACAGAGAGATGCCAGGCCTAGGAAAACATAAACACTTGACATAAAAAAGACATTTTAAAATTTGTCATTTACTCTATTAGCTGTGTTCAGCCAAAGGAAAGAGAATATCAAAATAACACTAATCTTTAAAATAGATCAACTAATGATGCATTTCACCTGAAATAATTGTCTGAGATAGATTCAGTTTTTGATAATTATATGTGTTTTGAAAGAATTATGTAATTTAAGAGATACAGAAGCATACGTTAGTCACTTGTGTATGTTAAACAGCAAAGAGGTTATAGTGAAAACTCCTACTATTAGCAGAGCTAGAACTTTCTCCTTTATTATAGATAAGTCTGAAGCTCTTTTACAATCCTGTAATCAGGATGTAATTCAGGGGGCATATTTAAAAAAATTTTTTTCTTTATTGATTTTGGAGAGAGAGGAAGGGAGAAGGAGAGAGACAGAAACATCGATGAGAGAGAACATCGATTGGCTGCCTCCTGCATGCCCCCCACTGGGGATCAGGCCCACAACCTGGGCATGTGCCCTGGAATTGAACCCGGGTGCATGGGTCGATGCTCAGCCACTGAGCCATACCGGCCAGGCTGGGGTGTATATTTTTTTAAATGCATAGTCTTAAATATCATAGTTGTATAAGTCCTTTTGTTAATTTAAAATACCTCCTTATAGCCCTGGCCGGTTTGGCTCAGCAGTTAGAGCGTCGGCCTGTGGTCCAGATAGACCCAGATTCGGTTCCCGCTAAGGGCACGTACCTCGGTTGCAGTTTGTCCCCAGCCCTGGTTGGTCGTGTGGGTGGCAGCCACTCGATGTGTCCCTTTCACATCGATGTTTCTCTCTCCCTCTCTCTCCCTCTCACTCTATCTGAACAAAAAATGGAAAAATGTCCTCAGGTGAGGATAAAATAAAATAAAATACCTCCTTATATAGGATGTAGTGTCATAGAATTTTCTTAACGTTCTGATATTCATTTCAAATAGCATAGGCAAGGATGGCTACAAGGGAATATCTCTCTGTCAATTTTACTCAAAAAAGATACTGAGAAGTCCTGTAGTTCAAAATGAAACCTCCTTAACTTTATTTAATTCAGTGCTCCTTAAGATTTTCCATCACAGACCCCCCCTGCTTTTTTCTCTACAGTGATATTTAATTTGTTCCTGATATTTTAAGAAATGCTAATTTTGCCTAATTCCCTCACCTGGGAGTAGAATAATAGCACAAGAACTTGGGCCTTTACCTCCTATACTCCACTTCTAGTTACCTTAGTGAAGGTCTTTTAAATAACATGAGAGCCCTGGCCTGTTTGGCTCAGCGGTTAGAGCATCAGCCTTCGGACCAATGAGTCTCAGGATTGATTCTGGCCAAAGGCCGGAATTGGTTGCAGTTCGTCCCTGGCCCTCCTCAGGTCGTGCAGGAGGCACCTAGTCGATGTGTCTCTCTCACGTTGATGTTTCTCTCTCTCTCCCTCCCTCCGACTCTATCTGAAGATAAATAGAAAAATATCCTTGGGTGAGGATTAAAAATAATAATAAATAAAATAATAATATGCAACATATTAGTAATTTGTTCATTTTAGTAAATTGGCAAGTGATAAAGCTTGTGATAGTTCACTGATAAGAACACTTAAAACAACAACAGTGTTTTATTAATTTTTCAAAATTCTTATTAGATGCAAAAATCTGCATCAGTGAAAACGCACTCACATAATGGCGAAGTACCCCACTGGCTGGCTAGCAAGGGGCCTGGTTATTCGTATTGCTATAGGGAAGGTTGTAGGTTCCCCTTTGACCACATCTGGTTCAAGTGTGATGGGCAACAGAGAACAACTGATTTCTTCTTCCCAGCAGGTTAAAATGACCTCAGAGAAAGTAGAAGGGTTTTCAACAGCCAACTGGAGTGCATTTTAAGTATTTTTTAAAATCAAAGACATACTTTCCATATCAGTCCAACAGCAACCACATTTTCTTATTAAGCTATGAGAAGATTACAGAACAGAACTATTCCTTATAGACGTGTCAGGGGCTCTCTGGGAACTTCACAAATAAATTCATAGCACCTAAAATGCATGGGCTTTATCCATTTGCCTCCGGTTATAATGAGGTTAATTGTAACTCACACTTAAAATTGGGCTGTGCTATATTTAAAGAATAATTTTGGGGCATAGGAGGGGATGTTTGTTGTTTTGTCTTTTATTTGTTCCTATTATCATCCTTACACTGACTTCTATGCTAACATTAACAAATATTTGATTAATAAACATATAACTTTTTATGTATTAATTTTAGAGGGAGAGGAAGGGAGGGCAAGAGAGAGAGAGAGAAAGAGAAAGAAGGAAACATCAATGTGTTGTGCCACTTCTTTATGCATTCATTGGTTGATTCTTGTATGTGCCCTGCCAAGGGACTGAACTCACAACCTTGGTGTATCAGGATGATGCTCCAAACAACTGAGCTACCCTGCCAGGGCAATAAATATATAACTACCTAAGTGCCCGACAGTATAATAACACCTTGAATAAAAGTAAAATAAATAATAAGGATAAAAGGCCCAGAGTTTAATGGTCAGAGAGAATAATGTAAACAAAAAAATAAAGTGATAATAAAATTGACCAAGTAATAATAGATGTATATACAGAGTACCTTGGAAGCACCAAAGGGAAATAAATAATAATTTCTACCCTGAAGACTTCAACCAGCAGTATGCATTAAGTGCGCCCGTAAAGAACGTGTAAGACTTTTTGACAGGTAGCCTGGACGAAATCAGAAGGAATGCGAAAGGAAAAGCAGAGAAGTGTTGAAGAGTTTGGTTTAAGGAGGTGATAAAGAAAACAATAGGTGGGCAGTAGTTAAAGCCATAAAAACAGATTTTATAAGGAACTTTTGCAATAGGGGAAAAGAGACTGCAGTGTAGAACTGGGCTTAATTTTGAATATGATAAGGAACAGTGGGGATTTATAGCCAACAAGCAGTATGTGGGAGTCAGTGGATGGAAAATTATTAAGAGGCTACATCGGGGGGGGGGAGGGGTTCTTGCTGAACCCACTCTACAGGAGTCTTGCTGAAGGTAGGCCAGGCATGATCAACATCTGAGGGTCAGGGATGAAAAATTTGAGCAGATATTGAAGGTGATCAGATATCAAGGGTGGGGATTCTCTCTGAACTGACCTAGCAGGATTCTTACTAAAAATGGGCATGGAGGCCCAGTAAGGTGCCAAGATTAAAGCTAATGTAATTTTGCTAGTGCCCTGGGAATATGGGCAGGGATTACAAGAAACAAAGGATCTGCAGGGCCATTCTACAGTGTGCGGACCTGTAGGTGATTCTTTTACTAATTTTAATTAGTATTTTTAAATTTCAAAGCAAGAGCACATGGTATAACCATTGTACTTTAAAATGGAACTCTTCCAGAGCAAACATTGAAGAGGGATGATGCCAAGACAGGTAGACTAATTAGGAAGTGACCGTAAAAGTCCAGGTGACAGAAGATGAGCACCTGACTGAAGAGTGGACATGGACGCACCGTTTCTAGAGGAAACTGGGTTTGGTCGATGTGTTACACTGCTAGGACTGTCATCACAAAAGACCACAGGCTAGGTGGCTTACATGACAGATATTCACTTTGTCACAGTTCTGGAGGCTACCAATCCATGATTACAATGTTGGGAAAATTATTTTCTGGTGAGGGCTCTCTTCATGGCTGGTAGACAGCCACCTTCTCCCTGTGTTCTCATGTGGCTTTTCTTCTGTCCTCTCTCAGGGTGACAGAGAGAAATAGCTCCTGTCTGTTTCTCTTCTTATAAGGACACCAGTGGTATTGGAATAGGGCCCCACCCTTGTGACCCCATCTAACCTAATTGCCACAGTAAAAGCTCTATCTCAAATTGGAGGTGAGGGCTTCAACACATGGATTTTGGAAGCGGGACAAAAGTTGGTCCATATCACTGTGTAATGCTCAGGTGGTTTTATTACTGGAGATATAAGTTCTGTCACTGTATAAGTACTAGATTAAAGTAGTGAGTATATAAATGCTTTAGAAGCTCAAATCATACAGGAATCGGGAAGATCACATACAATGAATGAAGCAGAAGAGAGATAGTAAACAGGACCACTCCAGAGGGGGAGGCACCCTGTGGTCCACAGGTGCTCCCTGTAGAAGTGTCAGCGTGGAAAGGAGGGCTCAGAGTGGCCAAACCATTAGATTTTTCAAGTGAAGTCAAGAGTCTAGGCTTTTGTGAGAAATCTCCTAATTTTAAAACATTGTTAGCTGTCTTAACAGAACTATGCGCTCAATAGATAATTAAACATACACATTTCTTCCATGGCAAATGATCTACAAAATCACAGAGAAGCCTGTATATAGTAAGAGATAATGAGCGTTCTCACATATGGTCATATACATTTCCTAGGTCCCAGAAAGTTCCCCACAGAGGTGCTGGTGCTGGTAACCTGCTGCATGCAATGAGAACATACCAGTTATGAGAAGCTGGCCCACCAGGTGCAAAACATTTCCAAGTGTTTAGTGCAAGACAGGACAAATCTAAGATCCATTCCCCGGCCACAGCATTCCTTGGTGGAGCCTCAGGCCTGCCTGTGTCCTGTTATGGCAGTAAGGAATTAATTTTGTTTAAACCACTCTATGAGTCAACACCGTACAGGCTACGCACATCTGTATCTATGATGTAGGAGAAAACAAGCCCTGGGAAAGAACCCTTGACATTTAAAAAGTTAATAAATATAAAAGTAGCCATTGAAGAGACAAATCAGCTCTAACACGAAGATGAGGAATACACAGGGTTCACTGATAGCTTTGAGATGGAGAGAAGAGGCAATAGGCAACAATGCCGAATTCCATGGACATGTGTAGGTAAGTGAAGAAGGTTCATGCCAAAAAATAAAAAGAGCAATATGAAATTTAGCATTTAAAAGTTAGAAGTCTCCTGGATGATTAAGCAAGGTGTAAACAACAGCCTGAATTACTAAAATAGAGTGGTCATAGAAGTCAGAACTTAGTTATGTAGGTGATGTATCCCGGTGGTCATAATGATGACTGAATGAATGAGTCTTAGAGGAGAGGACGACAAAGCTCCGGATACCAAATTATGTATTAAATATGGACAGAATTATACAAAATGCAGTAACAAAGATATTTTTTTATGTCTATTCTGGATTGTCTGTTATACTGTTATCTAAATTATATTTCTAAATTTAGTGAATAGTTGATTTCAATTATAAGCTAATAATTTTTACTACTCATGTTTCAATTGTTTTTTTGCATGTTTAATTATGACTTTTTGAAAATATAAATATATAATACAGCATAGAAATGATCATTTTTGTATTGTAGTAACTGACAAATTGGTTTGATTTTTGATACTACAATCCAGATCTGAAATCACAGTTGAGGAAGGAATTTGCAGAAGGCCTAAGGCATTGTTGTGATTTGACATGCCTCTCGGGTTATTAGTCATTACAATTCTTAATATGTCAGGGGAAACCTATGTCCAAACATCTACTCATACTGAATTCTTGGATGGGATTGGGGAGAGAAAATTTTCCTCTACCCTCTTAGGTTTAGTGTTTGGGGGTGTGCAGATTATCAAGAGAAAAGAGAGCTTTTTTTTGTTCATCTATGTGTGTGGTTTCTCACATAAAATGTGATTCAAGCAGGTGGTTAGAATTTGGGGCTCATCTTAATAGGGAAGGGAAGTGGGTCAGGGTCACTTATAGGAAAACAAATTACTTTTTGGAAAGGTAGATGGGCTCTTTGAAGGAGAGATGGAAGATATGATAGTTTTGTGACAATGTCTGTTTAGGTGATTTCTTATCCCTACTCCTTGTCTCTGGTGATAGGAGGCAGTCTTCTCTGGCTGTAAAATTCTCAAGGAGAATTTTTGTGGTATGCTCTGTTTCTAGGCAGATATTTGAGTTCAGAAAATAAAAACAAAAGAAGGCCCAACTCTTCGCAGTGGTATATTTTGGACCCTTCACCTTAAATCTACAGTTGTTATCAATGTGTAGAAAATTTCACTGAATCCAGAAAGGGAGTGATGACAAATTCTTGTAA
This sequence comes from Molossus molossus, assembly GCF_014108415.1. NCBI lineage: Eukaryota > Metazoa > Chordata > Mammalia > Chiroptera > Molossidae > Molossus > Molossus molossus. The sequence continues at coordinate 56,172,377 of NW_023425345.1, read as the reverse complement.
AATGAGGTGGGAGTCAATGCCAAGCGAGGGAGGCCTTTGATATTTCCAAGACTTCACTAAGTAGAAGAAACGCAGACAAAAGAGATTTTCCTAAACCACCAAGCAACTATCTCCAGGGCTCAGCTTCATGATGCTTGTCACTTAGTCGGTGTACACTCTAATAATTCATTCTATTCTTGGCTGATTTGTTCCAGCATACTCACGGAATCAGTATATTCCCACATCTTAAGTATTTCCTTCATTAGCTTACTGGCTTTCCATAGTAATTGAAAGCAAACACAGAAAAGATGAATAGGCTGAGATGGAAATAGATAAAGTAAATATAATTATTTCATTTAATAATTAGATGGCCTGCATTTTTTCTCTCTCATGTCTTTGCTTTAAATAGAGAGACACCAGAGCAAAACACTGGGGAAGTAGAAACTATTTTTTCTTTTGCTCTCTCCCCTTCACCAACACAGGCTTGTGCACCGATGCTGAACTTTGGCCCAGTTCTCAGAATTAACTGACCTCATTATAAATAATCTAATTAACTTCTAATATTTTTTAAGTGATACTCCTCATAGAATTAATTCACACTGTAAAATTGAGAAACTACTCTCTGCCAGGCACTATCTCAATCCCCTGGACCCTGTTCTCAGAAGTCTTAATTAGAAGGATATTAGAATAGGGATTATTAAAGCCTAAAAGAAATTGAGACTCAAAAGATACTTGGATAGTTCAAGTAGCACAAATTGTGGATATTTTAGGTTGGGATACCTTTTAATATCTTTCAAAACTATATACAGGTGGCTCTAAGGTCTAGCTCCTTGGACCTAGCTCCTTAGTCTGAAGAATCTAGTCCTTTAAGACTGTGCTTGACATTAAACTTGACCAGAGCTAAACTTTACCATTTTAGAATTAATCTCCCAGTCGAGGAGATGGTCTTTGGTATATTTATTTATACAATATTTTTACCTTATTTCCTTCCAAAACAATTTACTAATGAATCTAATGAAAATGGTGATGATGAAGAGGAGTCAAGGTTGGTATAATAGAAAGAGCTATAGTTACTGTCACTGTTGAAGACCTAGGATGTGTAGCCAGCATGTCGAAGTATTTAAACACATGATTTTGTTTTATCTTTAAATCAACCCTATGAAGTGCATTTTATTACTTACATTTTGTGAGACAGAGTTATTAGATCAAGTAACTTGCCTACGGACATTGTTCATAAATGGCAGGATTTGAATTCAGTTCTTGTGCTCTTACTGTTATTCCCAAAACTATTAATTTAGATAAAGTTTTTATAATGCTAGATGACATTATCTGATTTTAAAAATTATTTCATTTTTCCATTTTGGTCCAAACATACCAGTGAAATATGAATAGATCTTTTCTTTCTCAACTTAATAAATGTTTATAATTATGTTGTTTCAGTATGTAATCATAGTTTAGCTCTGCAGGTTGTCAATACACCTAAAAACACAATTGACAGAACAATATTTTCACATGCATTAGAGCTTCTGAAAGACTGGTTAAGTTGTTGATACCAGTAAAGCAATTTAGCAGTATTTTGTTGTTTTATATATATAAATCTAACATAGTCTGTAAATCTGTTCGTTGAAATATCTATTTCTAACAGGCGCAAGAAAATTATAGAAAAGGGGAAAGGAAAGAAATACGTTCAGCTTATATACAGAAAAATACTAAAATAGTACTTATATGAAGGGAAAAACAATTTGGGCGTTTTTTATTACATTCTTCTTCTTCTTTTTTTTTTTTTTGGCACAAAGAGCAATAAAACAGGAGAGATTTAATGGTTTTGATTTCAGAAGTTACATCTGTACACGAAACACTTGTTATTTCCCTGAAAGAACTAAGGGTGAATTCTTTTTTTAATAGGCTAACTAATGGGGTGAGACATTCAACTCGGGATAATTAAATGAGGGCTTCCAGCTGGCAGCTGACATGCTACACCTCCACTCCCCCCCGCACATAGAGTGGGTGGCATGGACGTTTATTAGAGTCATATGCAGTTCATTGATATTCATTTTTTTATTGCTTGACTTAATTTGTATTTGAAATGGTTAAAATTATTTATAGAAACTGGATTTTTTTTTTAAAGCAGCAACAGACTGACCATATTTTTTTTTCACATAAGTTGCAGATGAAAGTGTATTCATTACAAATGAGTGCTTATTTTTTGAATTAAATAGTTATGTGGTTATTATAAAGCTTTTCTGTGATTATTGAAGAAAATGCACAGACTAAACAAAGTGTAAAGAAGAATCTAAAAATAATCCCTAGAACTCCAGTCTTCAAAACAGCGAAGAATATTGCTTTGATGTTTTCCTCCCAGGCTTGCTTACCCAACTCTGTTCACACATTTTGGGTTATACCATCTGTACAATATATTATCCTGCTTTCTTCTTAGTGAACACTATCACATAGTATGAAATACTAGTTTAAAATATTAATTTTAATGATTGTATGCTATTCTACCATATGAAATAAATTACATATAAGGAGGTGGTTTAATCAATCATTAAATTTAAGAAATTCGTCAAATATCTGACTTTATTGGCAAAGTCATTAGCAGAATCTTCCTGATCTGGTTGTATATCTAACACCCCAGATACTGAACTTACTAAAAGAGGGCTCCTCACATGTATTCAAGTGCATGTTTGTGTGTGTGTGTGTGTACATACGTACACTTGGAATTTAAAATTTTCATGTAAATCTCATTCCTTAAGATTAATTTATAATTTATTTTTCATTTTAGGTTTTTTTAATTTTAAGTATATATTTAGGGTTTTATAAACTGTTAGGATTCATGAGTTTGTTGTAATTTGAAAATATTTTGTCGCCCAGGTTTTCCTGATGACAAATAGATAGTAAAACTATTGATTAAACTGTGCTTCTTCTTCAAACTTAATATCTAGAGGTGCCTGACTTCTCACAGATTAAAAACCCTATCATTTGTTTTTTTAACAGTGGATTCTACTGTGATCCTAGACAGTCAGTACAAGCCATGTCCACTTGGCAGTCCAGATATTTACTACATAAAAATAAAAATAATTATAATAATAATTCCCTCATTAGTGCCAGGCTTATTTATTCCATCCTGGAACATAAGATACTTGTTTCCATCACTAGTTGAACAAGAAGACAAAAAGCAATCAGTAAAGACATAGAAGATTTAAACCACAATCAGAAACCTGTCCCAATGGACATACGTAGAACACCAGAATCAAGAACAGCAGAATTCACATTCTTTTCAAGTACACATTTGGATATTTACAAAGAGGCTAGATAGTGGGTCATGAAGTAAATCCCAACGAATTTCAAAGAACTGAAATCCTATAAAGAATGTTCTTTGACCACAGGGGAAGTAAGCTAGAAATCATTAACCAAAAAGATAGACAGTGACTCTGTTTAGAAATTAGGAAATACACTTCCAAATAATACTGGGGTAAGAAAAAATCACAATGGAAAATATAAAATATTTTGAACTGAATGATAAGAACAGTACATATTAAAATTTATGGAATGTGGCTATAACTCATGCTTAGAGGAAAATGTATAGCCTTAAAAACATATTTATAAAACATATTTATAAAACAGAAGCAAATAAATAAATAAGGCTGAAAAAACAATCAGTAATGTTTCCAATAAGTTAGTAATTCTTCAGTTCAAGAAGTTAGGAGAAGAATGATAAATTAAACCCAAAGAAGCAAGAAGAAACTATATACATAAAATGAGAAACCAATGAAATGATTTCTAGGTATTTTACATGTATTAACGAACTTAATCTTAATTATCACCTTTTTGCAAACACACAGAGCTTCCATCACTTTCTCCAGGTCACACTATTAGTACATGTCAGAGCTGGATTTAAACTCCTGTGCAGTAAAACAAATAAGTGGATTTTTAAAATGACATCAATAATATTTTTTTAGATCCTTTTCAGCTTCAGTTATGACTAAGTAATTTGATTGTTTCCTCACTTTCTGGTTGATCATAGTAAAAACCAATAGAAATGCTGTTCATATTCCAAGTAACTACTACATTTTTAGGATATGTTGGTGTAGTTGATATTATAGCAGAAATGTGTGTGTGTGTGTGTGTGTGTGTGTGTGTGTGTAATCCTTACATGAGGATATTTTTCCATTTATCTTTAGCTAGAGTGGGAGGGAAGGAGAGAGAGGGAGAGAGAGAAATAACGTGAGAGAGAACATCGATTGGCCGCCTCCTGCACACTCCCAACTGGGGATCAGTCCCAAATCCTGAGCATGTGCCCTGACGGGGAATTGAACTGGTGAACTCTTGGTGCATGGGTCGACGCTCAACCACTGAGCCACACCGGCTGGATAAGGAATTGGACTTTTAAGGAAAAGATTTTTAAGAAGCAGTCAGACCCTGAGAGTCCCCAACCCAGCCCATCAATAGCCGGGCATCTGCCCCTTTTCTATTTTAGCAAAATGGAGATTATTCTTTGGAGAAACAAAAAGAAATAGAATCTGTATGGGATACAGGGTACAGCAGTGGACCAACAACAGAGTAATTAAATGAAGTTTGCAGAATAAACATGGAGATTACCAACTCTCCCCCCATTTAGATTCTGTAACCATGGCAACCAGGTGTGAGTCCATCTAATCAGGACCATCATTTGCTGTCTATTTTCCCTGTATATCTGCCATGTGCTTACTGAATGTAGGTCTTCAAATTGCTATAAGCAGTATACATTTGAGAAAAAAAGTGTAGTATTGTGAGATAGAATTTAGCATAATTGGTTATTAAAATGAGTTTTGGAGTTTGGATTCCTAGCTTCTGATTCCAGCTATGCCATGGCTGTTTGGGTCACTCTGGAAAGTTCTCTTAGCCTCATTTTTATTCCTACAAAAATGAATGAACTAGTTAGACTATTAGGCCTCTGTTGATTGTAAATGATAGAAAATCATATTTAAACTGGCTTTAGAAAAAAAAGCATTCATGAGAAGTCCATAGGTAGCCATGGTTACAGGATCAAAGTCTATGTGCCTTATGCTTCAAAAGGACAAAACTTAAAACGTGAGTTTGGAGTAAGGAAAGGTTTATTGATTGAGAAAGCACTGACCAAAAAGATGAGAGATCTGGTCCTCAAATCCATCTCATGGAAGTACAGAGTTCAAGTTCCTTTTATGTCAAATGAAGGGGACATGGAGGGGCAAGAGGTGATTGGCAGCTGAAGACATCTGGGCGCCAGCAGGGGTCCGAGGAAGATTGTGTTAGTTGACCTGAGTCCAGTAATGAGGTTCCTGCAAATCTTTTATAAACAGTCATTATTTTTATACATACTTTCCTTATCTGCTCAAATGGAGAGCAGAATTTCTCTAATGATCAGGATGTCTCTATGCAAGATTTAGCAGAAGCTATAGGCTTAAAGGCCACGGGAACAAAGCAGGTTGAACAAGGTGGAGTCAGAGAGACAGAGCAGTTCACTCTGCTACACTCTGAATTCGGGTGTAGAATGGCACAGTACCAGGTTCTCTTTAGGTCTTGGTGTGGCTGTGGTGTTTTGCATGGGTAGGCTTGAGAGTTCTCCCATTACTGAAACGCATTCTCAGTCCTGTATAATTCAAGGTTCAAGTCCAGTGTGGGAGAAGCAAACTTCTGCAAATTTCCTGAGAGTCACTGGGATTGGACAGGTTACTGTATGCACATTTCTGAACCAATGGCCACGGCCAAAGAAGCATCTAATTGCCTAAGTCCTTACATATATCTTAATGTTCTTAACTTATACAATTATCTACGCACTCTTTTTCTGCTTGCTCCCTTCTTCTGTTCTAGACCTGGGCATCCTGGCCTCTGATTCACAGCTGTACCTCATCTTTTGCCTTCCCTGACCTTACAGTTTATGCTTTGAAAATATTGAACTATTTATTGTCACCCCTCTCCACCACATCTGATGTTTTATGCCTTTGCTTAGACCCGGAACCCCATACTCAACCTGGAATACCCATTCTATCTTCCTTCATAATTATTACTCATTTTAGGTGTTGTAACCTCTGTGAACTTTCCTCAAAACTTTAGTAGGCTCAGTGTCCATTCTCTGTGCATGAGGTAAACTTCAGTCTTAAAATTTAATGTATTATTTTGAAGACTCTTTTTATAGGTCTATCTTTCCCAGAAGCCATAGTCCCCAGGGATAGGGACTATGTCCTATTTATTCCTATAACCCCAGTTTTGAATGCAATTCTTGTCACAAAATATATATCTGTTGTCCTGAAATTCCATTACATCATGGCATCCTTGTATTATAGAATGCTCTCCATAGTGTATTAAAACTATTTTTTTCATTTCTTATTTGACTTCATATTCTTAGCATCTAGCGCAGAGTGTGATACACTGTTAGTACTCAATAAATCTTTATTTAAGTTTATTTTCTGGAGAGATTTTTATAAAAACCAGGATAGAAAAAGAGGCAAGTATTTAATGTAATAACAGTTGAAAGCGTTATGGAAGAGAATGTACTATGTGTCACTGTCTTTGAAAACCACATCATTCAGAATACTGCTATTTGCTTCTTGTTGTTTTTTAATTAAGATATAATTGATATATAGCATTGTGTAAGTTTAAGATTTACAAGGCGTTGATTTCACTCTATCTGGTGATCTTTTAAAAATATTTTGACCAAGACACTCAAACCAGAAATTTAAATAGCATAGTATGATGGTAGGGTATCCAATGGCAACGTTCTCAGAAATTCTGCTTAAAGTCTGTGTGATTGAGTCTAGCACAACAAACAGCTAATCTCTGGGTGTAGAAAATGTATAGAGTGAAACTATGGACTTCTAAAATTTGGTGTATCATATATATTTTGTATTCATATTTCTGGAAAAAAACTGTATTTATATATGAATAGACCTTTCTACATTTCTTAAAAGTTTTATCTTGTTTTTTTATTTGTTTGTTTGTTTTGCGTTTTTGGTTTACTCATTGATGCTAATTTCATGAAATCAGAAAGTTGTTAAAAAAAAAGCCTTATTCTGCAACCAAAATATGAAAGCTCAATGAAGTTAGCTGAACTTCTAATAATTAAATGAAGTTGAAAAATTTTTTTAAATATTTAAAATTTTTCAATTACAGTTGACATACAATATTATATTAGTTTCAGGTGTATTACAAAGTGACTAGACATTCATATACCTTGTGAAATGATTATCCTGATAAGTTTAGCTTGATTCTTATCCGGGGTCAGCAAGCTTTTTCTGGAAAGGGTCAGACAGTAAATATTTCAGGCTTTGCAAGGTCAGAGACAAAATCAGGAAATTGTGTACATGCTTAGATAATGAGAGAGAAAAAAATTGCCACAAATTTTTTTCAACTATGTAAAGAACATTGTTAGCTTACGGGATATACTGTTTAGATTTGGTTTACCGCCCTAATTTGCTGACCCCTGTTCTAGGCCATTCTTAGGGCCTGACATATATTCTTTGTATTAGTTTGGTGGAGCTGCCATCACAAACCCTCACAAATTGGGCGGATCAAACAGTAGAAATGTATCGTCTCAGTTCTGGAGAATAGAAATAGGAAATCCAATTATAGGCAGGGTGGACTCCTGGGGGCAATGAGGGAAGGCCCTACCTGCTCTCGGCCTGTCTCCTTGGCTTGTAGATGACTGTTTTCTCTGTCTTCACATTGTCTTTCTTTGTGTGTATCTGTGTCCAAATTTCCCTTTTATAGGGACACCAGTCTTATTGGATTAGGGCCCTCCCTAATGACCTCACTTTAACTTGATTACCTCTGTAAAGACCCTGTCCCCAAACACAGTTACATTCTGAAGTGCTGGAGGTTAGGACTATGATAGAGGAATGTCAGCTGCTGCAAGGGAGCGGCATATGATTCAACCTCTTTGTGCCACATCTAACTCAAATGCTATGAGGAGAACAAGTAACAAGTATGAGAGCTGTATCTTCCTCTTTTTGTCTTTCTAAATTTAAAGCCACAGTTTTTCTCTCAATAACCCTGCAGCACGATGATAAACAAATTGAACTGAATCGAGAAAAAGAGAACGATGACCCCATAAGACTTGCCACCTAAAAAACGCCCAGAAGAAAATGTGGAGTAATATCAGTCATCTGAATATTTAACATTTTAGGAAATGGGTAGTATATTTAGGAAAATTAAATTGTGAGGAAAATCATTAATTTGGATCATATTTCTAACAAGTATTCTGCCGTTGAGATCCTTAACTCTGTGATTCGTTAAATCAAAGGTAAGATACACACAAGTTGTACTCTCCTGTGTCCAGACAGCAGATAGATTTGACTCTGAAATAAAACCGTCATTGGAAACCCGAAGCTGTGAATGTGCCTTGTTGTCGGGAAGGATCTTACGTTCGTAGCTCCAGCATCACAGCATGCTGAGCCCAGGAGCCGTTGCGTCTTACAGCCAGGGCAAGGATGGGTTAGCACAGGGATTCTAAAGAGGATTTTTTAAAAATTTATTTTTAAATGAAAAGATTGTGTGAGGTTCTTCAATACAAAGACCTAGATTTGTAGCTTATGTGCCTGAAACTGTCCTTGGAAAAAATCTGTCCCTAGTCATCAATTTTAAAGATAGGTGCTTTAAAGCAAAGCATGGTATTCAATCTCTTTGAAATTGTATTAGCCTGCCATTGATCCACGCACTATTTTTATGACTGATGGCATTTTTATCAGAGAGAGGAGGCAGTGATATCTGTTGCTTGATATTTGGCATTTGATATCTCCTTCATCATCCAAATCTACTTTAAAGGAACTCTTATGAAGAATACATAAGATAATATATACAAATTATACAGTGCCAACTACAATTCTCTTCTCTACAGAGAAGAAAGTGTTGAGTTAATTTTTAAAAATATGCACTTCTTTACAAATAAGAAAACAAACATGCGACTTCTTATTTATTTATTTTTATTTTTAAATCCTCACCTGAAGATATTTTTCCATCTATTTTCAGACAGGGTGGGGGGAGAGAGAGAGAGAGAGAGAGAGAGAGAGAGAGAGAGAGAGAGAGAGGAAACATCGATGTGATAGAGATGCATCAGTTGGTTGCCTCTCACATGACCCCAACCAGGGTCAGGGACCTAACTTCAACCGAGGTACAGGCCCTTGACTGGCATTGAACCCAAGAATATTTGGTCCTCGGGCTGACTCTCTAACTGCTGAGCCAAACCGGCCAGGGCAAGACTTCTTTTTTTATTATTATTATTTTAATTTAATGTTTTCCATCACATTATCGCCCATATACCTTCTTCTACCTCCGCCCATCCTCCTCCCACCCCTGCGTTCAGTACTGTTGTCCATGTTCATGAGTTCTCTCTTTTTTCTCTTTTTTGCTCAATCTCTCCACCCCCACTTCAAACCCCCATCCCCAATAGAGCTGTCTGCCTGCTCTCTATCTAAGAGTCTCTCTCTATTTTGCTTGGTAGTTCAGTTTGTTCATTAAATTCCACATATGAGTGAAACCATATGGTACTTGTCTTTCTCTGACTGGCTTATTTCACTTAGCATAATGTTCTCCAGGTCTGTTCATGCTGTCTCAAAGGGTAAAATTTTCTTCCTTTTTACGGCCAAGTAGTATTCCATTGTGTAAATGTACCACAGCCTTTTTATCCACTCACTGATGGACATTTGGGCAGTTTCCAAATCTTGGGTATTGTAAATAATGGTGCAAGTAGAAGCATTTACCATGGATTAACATCATTAAAATGTCCATACCACCCAAAGCAACCTACAGATTCAATGCAATTCCTACCAAGATACCAACGACACATTTCACAGAACTGGAAGAAATGTTTCAAAAATTTATATAAAACTACAAAAGACCCCAAATAGCAACACTGATCTTGAGAAAGAAGATCAAAGTTGGAGTAATCATGCTACCTGATATCAAACTATACTACAAGACCAGAGTGATCAAAACAGCATGATACTGGCATAAAAACAGACATATAGATCAATGAAACAGAATAGAGAGCCCAGAAATAAATCCACACCTTTATAGTCAATTAATATTTGACAAAGGAAGCAAAAACATACAATGGACTAAAGATAGTCTAGTCAATAAATGGTGTTGAGAAAATTGGACAGGCACATGAAAAAAAAAAAAAGAAACTAGACCACCTTCTTGCACCACACAGAAGAATAAACTGAAAATGGATTAAAGATTTAAATGTTAGACCATAAAGAATCCTAGAAGAAAACATAGGCAGTAAAATCTTGGACATTTCTCGTAGCATTTTTTTTTTTTTCTGATAGAGCTCCTTGGGCAAGGGAAACAAAAGAGATTTCTTTACTTAGTTAGAGCATAGCTAGATACTCTGATCATACCCCAGAATGCAACCACCTTCAAAGTGGACACTGGAGAGGCAATTAGGCCTGTCCACCAAATGGAGTTTCTGTCCACTCCATACAGAATACGTGATGGTTGCTCCCTTCTGACATATGGCAGTGGAGAAGGGGAAGGGGACTTACGTTTGTTTAACTATACAAGAGATGTTGTACCAAGCTCTTCATATTCAAGATCGACGATACTGTTTTCTGCATTTTGCAAAGGAGGCAACTGAAACATGGAGAGTGAACATATTTAACAAAATATGTTTTACCTTAATATTACAAAAAGCATTTTGTTTGTATTTTCATAGTTTAAGAACATGTTTATGCCCCCCCTCCCATTTTTTTTGACAATAGAATCTCAAACTGCATCCACGTGGGCTTTTCTGACTGATATTTCAGACTAGAACCATTTAGGGATGGAATACAGTTAAGATTTTTCTAACTTTAAAGTATCTGTTCCATTGGATGTGTTCATGGGATGGGGTGAGGTGAGAAAGGACAAAGGCAGGAGGAGGTGGAATTGGGAGGATCATGTCCCCCTAGCAGTCCGCAGGTAGACAGCGGGGTCTCTTCTCATTTTCTAAAGATCTGTAGGAACCCTTTTGTAAAATTAAGCTGTCTGTGTGATATATAGACTGAGCCTTAAATTAACTTTTAAATGTTTTCTGCCTTGAAACATGCATTTAAAATAAATTTTCACCAGCATAAATGCTCTCTTTGGATGAAAGGCTTAATCACCACACATTAAAGAAAGGTTTTTCTTAACCTTCTGATTCCATTGTTACCCTAATGACAGCAACTCCTTAACTCAGTGGGTGTCAGTATTGATTATGAATTTTAGATTTTACTTTTCTCATTAGTTTAATTTCTATCTAAAATAAATCATAACTCTAGATCAGCAGCCACCTTGGAGTTTTTCCAAGATACTGGATTCATGGTAAGATAATAGTGTTCAACTGGAAACTGGTGGTCACTAGAGAACCTGGACTTTTTTTTTTTCCTACTGCGCTTCTCTGTTTCGCAGAATACAACAGTATGTATGGTCTTCTCTGCAGAATTAATCATGAAAGGGAAGTGTATACTGCAGGTACAATCAGCACCATTTAATTATCTCAAACTTGTGTGTCTTATGACTTTATTTAGCTGAGCACATGCACACGATAATAACAAATAGGCTAATTCAAAATCCTGTCAACCGCAGGCAATTTAGTCATTGTAAATGAGTCTGGTGCATTTTAGAGATTGTATCCACATGACAAGCTAGCAAGTACGAAGAGGAAAGACAATTAGGCAAGAAATAGAGAAGCAGAATTTGATTTTTTTTTTCCTTAAGGAGAAAAATTTATCAAGCTATATGAGTCTTTGTTTAATGTGTGTGTGTGAAACATTCAGTTATTTATATTGTTATATAACACATCTCTGATACATTATGAACTATATACCATCATAAAATATTAAGAGAAACTGAGGATGATGTTTCAGACTCACAGGAATGTTTTTTTCTTGAAAGGCTCTCTCTTGGTCAGTCAACAGACCCTTTCATGGCTTTTGTGCTTCTCTGTGGATAGACACAACTAATTAGCCTATTAGTTCACTCTGCAGGGCTCATGCGGACCTAGTGCCTGCAGAGATCTCGGTGCTCTGCCCAGCTTGAGGGCCCCAAGGTGGTGATTGCAGCCTTTTGTGGAATGTGAATGGCAGGAGTTGAAGAGAGGAAGCATCCTCTGTCATACATGTTCCTTTCCTTCTATCAGCTGTCTGTCTTGCTGACAATCTCTTGCTCAGTGTCAACAATCATTTATTTTCCTTGTCTCTTGCTGCTTTCTCTTTTAAAGCCTATTTACACCCATAGGAAACCTGAAGGGGACAGATCGTGAAGTCTGAGGTGCCTGCTGTCCCTCCCACATGGAGATAACATTTTTCCTTGTTCCGAGTCCTTCGTCCTCCCTGGGCCTGGCATTCTCAGTGCCAAGCCCCCCGTACGTCTGTTTCTTTCCTTTTCTAGCTCAAACTCTGTGTTTCTGCCCCTGACTACACCACAGAGATAATTTTTCACTTAAAAAATGCCCAATTTCCTAATGGTAAAAATGTGAATTAGCGGTTTCCCGGGGACTCTATAATGTATCTCATTCACTGGCATATGTACATTTTCTACTATGAATATACGGGCTGATGAATTGTTTCATCTTAATTGTTTTGTCAAACTACTGACCTGTTTTGAAAATATATGTGCATACGTTTTAAGAAAAACATGCCTTTTCAAGCCAGTGAACTTTATTTCTGGTAAGTTTTAACTTCAGCTAACACACTGTGTGTCGAGGACTTCGGTGTTTTGCGGGAGATGTGATTTCTGTTCTTCTGTTAGTGATTAAACAAAATCAGTGTGTAAGAAAGTTCTACTGTTCATATTTTAACAGACAATACTTGATTTACAAACTGTGTGACATACGTCAAACATTTAAGACATACACTGAAGGTGATAATTGAAAGGTTTTCCCTCCTACCTATACCCCTACAGCCGTGCAGTTCTGTAAATCCTCCTTTTTCATACCTTCTGAATATCTGTTCCCTTTCACTGTGCTGCTTCGAAATCAAATCCACTGTCAGCTAACTGGCCGCTACTGAGGAACACCCTTGACCTTGCTTTCCCTATAAAGTGCCTCTCCCCAGCCCAGGCTCTGGATTCCCATCGAGTACCTCCCCATGACCCTCCCACACTGGGCCTGGGTGTAGGTTAAATGATTTCCTTCCTTTAACTCATGTTTACTTACCCCCACCCCCATCTTCCCTAAAAACATGCAGCTTTGAAGCCCTATCATCAGTTTAGACCACCTTCTACCCTCCTTGGAACTGTCATTCTAGAACCTTAAGTCACACGCCCTCCGTTTTTCTATTTTAACTTTTTTTTTCTTACTTTCTCAACACTAGTCCTGCAAAAATTCTTTATGATGTCAATGTCAATGTAGACTTTCCAATAGTCCTTGATACCATATCCTCCAATGATCTAGCTTTCCATTCTTCCTTAGCTACCCATTCTCACTCACGCCCTAGGACTTGTCATTAATAACAGCCTCACCCTCTCCATTGAAACTGTTTGAGGATCATGCTCTCTAACAACCACTCCCACTTTTCTAGTTTACTCTTTTTGTTTGTTTGTTTGTTTAATCCCAGCTTTAAGAATAATATAATTTTACCAGGACCCTTAACCTATTGATTCTAATCTTGTCAGAATCCCATACCTTCACCTTCACTGTGTTCTTACCTTCTTATATGTATAATAAGTTAGATTCCATGATCCATTAAAAAAATCCTTTTATTGGATCTAGACATCCTCTCTATTCCACTGCCCGCTTCTCCTTTTGCTTATTTACATAGTAGAACTTCAACTTAGTGAAACCTAACATGTCATCTACTCTGCACCTACCCAGCAGAAAGTGACAAAACATTTTTCAAAAATAATGCAGATTGATTTCATAGTAAGTTTACGACTAGTGATCTCAGCTGGATTCCTAATGTGCCCAGACATTCTATATTTCCTTGGTCTATTCACTCTTCATCCTGTTACCAAATAACTCACACCTATTTTTTCCCCTTAAACTTCTAGTCTCTTCTTCCCATTCTGATTCCCAGTTAGCATGCTTACTGATCATATGGGAGCAGTCCAAATATGATTACATCACCCTAACTACCTCCCTACTTACAGCTCACTTTTATTTTATTTATTTTTTTCAACTTTTATTAATTTATTTTTGTTACAGATGTTTCTCCTTTTTCCCCCATAGACACCCTCCTCATCATCCTGCACCCCCCCCCCCCCCAGCATTGTCTAAGTCCATTAGTTGTGCTTACATGCATATAAGTTCTTTGGTTCATCTCATCCATCCCCCCGCCCCTCTTCTCGGAGGTCTGTCAGTCTGAACCATACTCCTTTCTATGTCTCTGGGTCTATTTCGTTCATCATCTCACTGTGTTCATTATATTCCACAAATAAGTGAGATCATGTGGTATTTGTCTTTTTCTGATTGGCTTATTTCACTTAGCATAATACTCTCCAGGTCCCTCCATGTCACCTCATAGGATAAGAGTATAGCACTCCATTGTGTACATGTACCACAGCTTTTTATCCACTCATCTACTGATGGACACTTGGGCTGTTTTCAGATCTTAGCAATTATAAATACTGCTGCTATGAACATGGGGGTACATAACATTTTTTTCTGATTGGTATTTCAGGCTTCTTAGGATATATTCCTAGAAGTGGGATCATTGGGTCAAATGGCAGGTCAACATTTAATATTTTGACAGCTCACTTTTATATACTACCTCCTGTTACACTGTAGGAAATGTCTTTTTTTTTTTTGCTTTACTGATTTTTTTTTTTTTAGAGAGAGAGGAAGTGAGAGGGAGAGAGAGACAGAAACATGGATGAGAGAGAACATCAATTGACCACCTCGTGCATGCCCCCACTGGGGATTTGGCCCACAACCTGGGCATGTGCCCTGACCAGGAATTGAACCGGTGACCTCTTGGTGCATGGGTCGATGCTCAACCACTGAGCCACACCGGCCAAATAAGTAGGAACTGTCTTATACAACACAAGGCCAAATACTCAAATAGGCACTGGATCCCGCCACCTCCCATCCCCCTCTTCTATTCAAAGTTAGAGCCTCATCATTTCTAGGCTGTCTGCATCATCTTTTGTTTGTTTGCATGTTTGTTTCCCTAGCTTATTCCCATCAGCACATCAACATGTTAAATTTCTTTCTCATGATAAACAAAATAAGACAAAACAAAGCAAAAGCTTCCCCCCAAATTTCACATTGCTCTTGAGACTCTACCCTTCTTTTCTGTTCTTCTTTCCACCAAAACCCTTGGAAAGATTTATTTTAAAAATATATATATATATATACATATATATCTTGATATCTCTAACTTCTCTCTTCTTTTGGTTTCTTGAATCCACTCTTTCAAATCTGATCTTAGGTAATGAGTGACGTTTTTAAATTAAGGTTAGCAATGATTTTAATGATGTCAAATACATTGTCCTGAATCCCTGGTGGTCATTTCTCATTTTTCTTCTGACCTATCAGCACTGTTTGATAACATTGATTGCTTAGTCTTGTATGAGACCTTCCCCACCTGTGCCCCTTGGAGAATCACTTACGATGTTTGACTAGGGCAATGATATAACCCAAGTTCACTTGAGGAAGAGTCACCTTGATAGACCAGAAACTAGAGAAAAAGACAGGCCTAAGGAATTGCAGTCATCAGAGGGCTGGGTAATGATAACAATAACTAGGGTAGTGCTGGTGTAAAAGGAAGGAAAGAAGAGGAGAGAAGATACTTTATGAGCATAGAACTAAATTGCAATGGATTAAATGTTAAGGTGAGTCTAAAATGAATATCTGTATTTGCAGTGATAAGAAATAACCCTCTACTATTAGTGGCTTACAGTAATACACATCTATTTCTTATTTACAATGCAGGCACCACTGTGGGTTGGCTGCTAGGCTTGACTTTACTTGGTATGTTCCCATTCCTAGACCCAGATTGAAGGAGCAGGCCCTGTTTGGAATATCTTTATCTTGAGACAGAGAGGATGAAGAAGAGAGGTGACAGAAACTTGCAGTGCTCCTCAATAGATGTGCTATATGTTATATCTGCTTACACTCCGTGGGCCAAAGCAATCCTATGGCCAAAGTCAAAGTCAATGGGATAGACATGTATAAGCCACAGGATGGAAGGGGAATGACATATTTCTGAACAATAATGTAATTTACTATCATGGTAGTTCAAACTAATTTCTATCCTTTTAAGAGACTGTGAAAATAATGGGCAGAAATAGAAAATCTTATAGAAAGGATGAATTTGGGAAGGGAAAAAATGAATTCAGTAAGAAACATATTGTGTGTGGGCTGAACATCTAGGCAGAGATGTCAGGCAAGTGGTTTGAAATGGAAAACTGGGACTTAGGAAAAAGGTCAGGGCTGGGGATTCTTAATAGAGCCAACAATAGGTCATTGGGGAACCCCTACATTTTGGTGAAGGAGGATGAAGGATATAACTGTAGGGAACAGAATTGCAGAATTCAAAATGACAAAAATCCAAGCTCAAATGTTTAGGAAAATGCACCATGCTGAAAATATGAATTGGTGATCCACTATTAAGTTGTCCACACTCACTCATTAGTGGGTTCTGAGTTCTATGAATTCATCAGAGACAATATGGCATAGACATTAAAAGTATAAGCTCAGGAGTTCAGGATATGGGTTTACCTTCCTCTTGGTCATTTATGCCTCTTTGAGATTGGACAAATTACTTCCCTTCTCTAAACCTGTTTCCTATTCTGCAAGATAGTTGCAATAACATATACTTCACAGGATTGTTGAGAGGCTAAATGAGATTATGCCTGTAAAATGTTCAGACAGCTCCGGGTTTGTTCTAAATATTGAATTGGCATTAGCAGTATTGCTAACAGCATTTCCAAGAGGAGTTTGACTCTGGCTTTGCTTACCTTTGGTTTTCTTAAAGTCTTATCTTGAAGCATATGTTCTTTATTTACTAGTGTTTAAAAGTCTGTTGACAATTTAGCAAGAATGCCTGGGATGTGTATTATTATTAGCCAATTATGTGAAATGCAAATAAGATTAAATTATAAAATGGAGCCAGCACTTTGAGTGATAACATAGTTATCTGGATTCCTTATGCCCAAATGCTTCCTTCGTGTTCCTTGCGAGAACAGGGCTGTGCCGCCTGCATATTCATTACCACCAATATTTTCATCACAGTGGAAGTAGGAAAGGCTGTTTGAACAGTGTGGATATTCTTGATCTTTAAGTTCTTAAGCTTTTATGCTTAATGAGATGTCATTTCATAATGAGGAATTTTAAAAGGGATTAAACATTGCTGAGGGACAGTTCCATTTATCTTGAAGTATAAATGAAGACGACCCTTGAAAACTGGCTAGAATTAAAGATGCATCCATATTACTGGCAGTATGTCTGCAGCCCACTCGTGGCCTAGATTTGCTTTGCATTTTGTTCCTTACTAGCACTTCTTTCCAAGTGAGAGATGATTTCCATTGGCTATGTCTGTGCGTAGGGGTTATACAGGCTTCACTGCCCGTCTTTCATACCAGTAAGGAAAAGTTAAATAATCTTGAGTAAAGAAGATTCTCTTTATGACTCCAACACTCTTGCATATTTTTTAATTAATTAATTGCCTTTGAAGACTTAACAGTTGTCAATGAAACTATGTATTCTAGAGCCTCGAGCCCATATCGCTCTTCAGTGGATCTCGGGGTTTTCTTGTGAAATGGTTTTTGGTGTTTATTCTGTATAAGCATCCCTAGACATGTGTCAGACTGCGGGGCTGATTAAAACCCAGACTCCCATATGAGACTTACAGATGTTGTAGAATTAAAGGAAATTAGCTCCAGGTCTGGCAGTGATTTTCTAAAAATGGTTCTGTTGATCTCTCTGAAATTGAGGATTTCGTTGCTAAGCTGCCAAGATACATAAATCTTCTGCGAGAGCTGATTTTGTAACTGACCTTGACAAGTGTGATCTAATTCTAGAAATCAAATTTGTAGCTGCAAATCAACAGACTCAGGCAGGATTAAATGTTGTGTTGGCATCCGCATGTGTATTCTGTCCTGTACTGCGAAGATGGGTTTGGCAGTTATTCGATGCATTCTCAGGATCCCCAACTGTAACCTCCCCCAAGACTGTAATGCACAGCCGAGAAATGGGTGTTTAGAGGAAGGGTGCTGACTTGGGTGGTATTTAACAGGCAGTTTTATGTCGTTGGCCATTTTTTTAAATTTGATGACAGTCATGTTAGTGGTTGGTGAAGTACTTTAGCAATGTCCAAGTAGATTTATTATAAAGCATAAGGTCTCAGCTTCTTTTTTGTTTCTAGAAATAACAGCAACCAAAGTGAATCATCCTTTTTGAATTTGTTCTCTGTATCATATACAAGGAATGTTTTAGAATTAAAATAGCTAATTATCTTATAGTCCTATAAATACTTGACATTTAATTAAGAATATATTTATGTATGCTAGTTTAACAGATAAACTCCTAACAGAAGACTAATTTGAATACTCACTTATAGATCAACATGATTAATATGAACTATTATTTTTTGTTGCAAGAGCAATATAACATCATAGAAAGCTTTTGCTAAATAGAAAAAATCCCCACCTCTCAAAGCACACTTTGTCATCATTTCTCTTTTCTTTTCCAATCTTTCTTCACATGCGTATTTATTTTCACCTATACATGGAGCTCATTCAGTTTTTTATAATGCTTGTTCATTTATATATATGTGCAGCTTTTTAAGATGATAGTCAGCAATAATTTTTATTATACCTATATAATACATGTAATATAAAAATACATTATAATCAACTAGTTAATGTTTCTGAAATACACATGAAGAAAAATAAATCTCTATATAGCATATTACAAACAAAACTCTTACAGGCTAAAATTTAAAATTTATTCAATCATTATCTTTTCTTTCCAAACGTCTTTCCAACAATAAATAAAACACTTTCATTAGCGAATGTGTGAATAGGTTATCAATGAAAATAATATTATCTTAACTGGACTGACAAAGAGGGAAGACCCAAGGATCAAATTCGTTTTGCAACTTGTCCTTTTAACTTCCAGTACTTTGCTGAAATGCGCTACCTGCCACCTTACAGGTGATGCTGATAGTGTCCTCTACAGAAGAAAAGATCAGAAGGTCTTCATCCCACTTCTTTCTCTTTTTACTCTCCTCTCAAGAGACAAGCTCAGGAAGCACTAAAACAAGTCTTCTTATCCAGAACTTTACATAAGTACTACTGTTCTTATGACTACCTGACCTTAGAGGAGTCCCCAGAGAATTCCAAGGTAAGGCAGCTCACCCAGGATCTCAGAGCCTGAGCTGGGCCACTTCACTGCGTGGTGGGCCTGCAGACAGACATGCTGCACCAGCAAAGGTGGGGCCCAAGGAAACAACCCCCAACAGCTTCTCTTAGTGGAATTTGGATTAGTAGGTTCAGCTTTCCACCTTTCATAAGAAACTATGCCATTCATTATTAATATCTGCTTACCGATCCCTTAGACTTTGGGATTATGAACGGACTCTATTCTCTCTACATTTTGAAATTAGCACAATAGGGATGTGTGTACATTGCATTATCTTTGCAAACATGGGAGGTCAGGTATTTTATATTTGTGGTTTAGTCAACCAGCTTGTCATTCTACTTTCATCACCACTCCACTCCCCCCAAAAAAACTTGATAGAATTTAACCCATTCACAAGGTCAGATATTTTCTCCCTCAGACTTTCATTTAAGTAGAGATAAAGCTAACAGATGTAAAACACTTGAGAAAGCAAATGTTAAACCATGTGGTGAGACCATAATTATCCATAGAACATTCAGATGAACATGCTACCACATTAAACAAACTGTATATTAACATACTCAAAAAACTAAGGCACTTTGTTTTAGTTAGAAGGTGTGCTGTTGTTTCTGAATTGTCAAAAAAAAAAAAATCTACCTGTCAGTGCAGCATGGTGGTTGTGTGTCAACCCATGCACCAAGAGGTCGCGGGCTTGATTCCTGGTCAGGGAACATGCCTGGGGTGTGGGCTCCATCCCCAGTGAGGGGTGTGCAGGAAGGAGCCGATCCAATCAATGTTTCTACCTTTTGCTCCCTCTCTCTTTCTCTTTCTCTTTCTCTTTCTCTTTCTCTTTCTCTTTCTCTTTCTCTTTCTCTTTCTCTTTCTCTTTCTCTTTCTCTACAAATCAGTAAAAACATATTTTTAAAAAAATCTATAGATCTTTGGAACACTTACCTTTTCAAGGATATACCATATTTGGCTTTCAAAATTTTACTTTCTCTAGTTTTCATCTCTTATTTTTAAGAGGAAATACATTTCATTTCAGTTATTCTATTAGCTTGGGTGATGGGTTTTAGATTTACCATTATCAATAACGTTTGAGATATGTATCCAGTTTGAATGTGCCACTTATTGACAGGGTCAAGTGTAGAAGTTAGGATCTGATGTTATGATGAGATACTAGGTATCTTATGAGAAATTGGTTTCCTTCTCCCTCCTCACCATGTATACATTGACCCCTGTAATCACCAGTGTTCATCTCTCCTACTTGAGAATACTTAGCCACTACATTTAACTCAGGTAATAAAAAATAATTTCATGCTCCAGTGTATCTCTCCAACCCCGCCTTCTGTTCTTCTTCAGCTAATGACTTGATTTCCAGCTGGCCTGGTATCTCCAGTCCTGGGCCTCTTGTCTCCCTTTCTCAGCCGCCCAGAACTACCCACTCCTTCAACTCTGGTTCCAGTGCCCTTTCTCCTGCTCTAGACGGACTTCCACGATTTTGTCTGCTTATTTTATCAATTCGCCTCTATTACCCTTTTGCAAGATTAGAATCATTACCTAGGTTTCTCCTGCTCTTGTATCTTCAGTAATGGCTACTGCACTTTGTAGACAGGTTCCCCCAAAACACATTTTGAAAGCTGAATTAGATTGCAAGCGTTCCTGTAACAATAATTCTTTGGTTTCAGTACTGTAAATGAATGTGGAGATATAATATTAAACAATGGAATAGTCAAAGATGTTAAGAAATTTATCCAAGACTCTAATTTAAGCTTGTCTATATTTAAAGCCTCTATTGCTAACATTAACCACATAGCCTAAAGGTGCCTGTTAGTTCTCCCCTAGGAACTGTGTCTTATATTATTCCAAACTGTTAGATTAATATAAAGTGTATGGTGAGTGAGCTTTTTGGAATATTTTACTCATGATCATGTTACCATAGACATTATATAGAGCTTTGTTGTCAGTATATTGTAAACTTCATTACAGAGTAACCCTGGGCACTTCTTTTGTAACTTCTTAAAATTACCACCAAATATATTGTTAAATTTTCTCTAAAAAAATAAACTGCTATGTTGACACATCATACAACTAACTTTATGGCCTTCTTTACAGTGATAAGAAAGATCATATAATAGTTGCTTTTATAGTTCTAAAATTCATTGATTTCCGAGATAAAAGTTAAAAAGATGTGAAGATTCTATAAGTCTTTTCATAGGATCCATCCTTTCACTTCCAAACTCTAACAATAAAAGTAAAAGATGAATGGTATCTTGCAAAGTGTCAGAGCTATTTCTGCACTGTGTGTGCGTGCATGTGTGCGTATGTGTGTGTGTGTGTGTGTGTGTGAATGTATCCAAAGAAATACAGATTTCATTTTTTTACTCAAGTAACTATTAGAATGGAAAATGGCATAATGTAATTGAAAAGAGTGTAGATTCCTTTTTGAAATCCCTTTTTGAAATACAACTCATATACTGACCTGGCTAATTGAGGAGACTAGGTTTAAGATATGTGCTTGAAGGGCTAATGATCATAGAAATAACATCTACTGATTCTTACTGATGTTTTGACATTTAAAAGCTCATTTGAAGATATAACATTTAATAACCTTAGTTTTATATATTTAAATTTGGCTTCAGCGAAGGATTATGATGAGTTCTTTGGAGGTGCCTTATTGGCCCTTTCTTACCAAAATGCATTGTTCTTTAATTAATATTGACAATTTTTAAATTGTTGCGAGTTGGTAATTCAGGAACTGATCCTATGATGAATCCCCATTATTCAACAAATTCAATTGACCAAAAATTTTAAACAAATTTAAAATAAAAACAATGTAGTAATCAGGGCCTAGCAAGTAATTTATTTGTTGATGGGTTACATTTCTTCTTCAGTTTCTCCTTTTTTTTCCTTTTTGAATTTTCATTTTTAAACTTAGCTATAATATTCAAGAATCACTATTATGCTCATTCTGTTCTCAAAATAGCACTCGCTCCAAGTTAAAGCAGTCATAATGGTGAGAAAGGAAATGGTAATTTAATTTTCCTAGTATTTTTAAGCCTGCGGCATTCACTCATTATTCTTCAAGCAAATATCCAAACCTGCTGTGCCCAAAGCACTGGGCATACAACAGTGCACAAGATAAACCAGGACACACAATCCTCATGGCCTAGATTTTTGCAGAATTTCTTGAATTTGTAGAAAGTTCACATTCGAGTTCGGGGCTTTAAAGAAACATTGCAAATTGGTACCTGTGCAAACTGGGAGTCTCGGAGGCAGGAAGAGCTCAGCTTCATATGAAATAGTTGGCTTATATGAGGGATCATCGTAGTATATAAAATAAATATATCTTTGAAACATGTGCTTACACTTTATATGGTAATGTTTTTCTAATACCAGAAAAAACCTTATGTCATCTTTTGAAAATATTCATTATTTTTCAAACTGTTTT
Source organism: Molossus molossus (assembly GCF_014108415.1). NCBI lineage: Eukaryota > Metazoa > Chordata > Mammalia > Chiroptera > Molossidae > Molossus > Molossus molossus. Next base: position 56,149,686 of record NW_023425345.1, on the reverse strand, counting down.
ATCCATATTCTCTTGAGCCTTAAACCAAACTCTAAGGCTATGACCTTCTGGATGCAGACATTTTTGTTTCTCCCTGTTATATAGCACAGAGTAAAATATGTAGTATTTGGCTTTTGTGTATTGATTAAATATGTATTAGCTGGTTGGTTAGTCAAATACCCCAGAGAAACTTACCAAGTCATGTCTACTTCCTGCAATAATTGTCATTTGATCAAATCCTAGGTGGCTGGATTTTGTAAACACCTAGCAAATCCTTGGAGAATGAATGGATACATGAAAAAAGAAACATTTAACATTAAACAATGGGTATGATTTATTGAGTAACAGTTTAGTTTCTGTGGCTAAATCTGTGACTGCCTTTTTTGGGAATAAGCAAATTCAGGCAGAGGTTTTACGTAATGCATTCTTATTTTTCTGTTATTTGAGTGAAAATTAGCTAAAATTCAGGTTCTCAGTTACCAATGTTTACCCATCTATCTTTTTCGGCATTTTATATTCTTATTGAGGACAAAAAGCTATTTTTATTTACCCTTTTAGTATCATCCATTAGTGCAGAGCCTGGAACATAGAAGCTACTCAGTAGATCAAGAGTAGACTGAAAGAACAGAGGGGCATTTTAAGCTTTGATTGGGAAACCCATAAATCTTATACTATATGAAGTCATGATGGATGTAATACAACAAATCCAAGTATATGTTTGGAAATAAACCATGCAGGACTATGGTATAAAAATTTGCAGTGGAAAAGCTGTGGGAACTAGAGGACATAAACACTCTGCTCTAGTTTGGCAAAACAAAGAGACTAGGGATTAACAAAAACAATCAGGAGAGCATTGAGGAAAAAAAAATGACAAGCTTTTTTTTCCCCAGTAATATCATTTCCTACCCAAAATCATCTCTACTTTTACATTAGGTGGTGTATTAATTCCACAGCATATTCAAAAGACTGTTTTTTATTGAGATGAGTCTTAAAAATAAGAATCATTTTATTTTATCCTTGTTTTATTTATTATTTTTTGTTTTTGTTAATCCTCACCCCAGGATATCTTTCCATTGATTTTTATTTTTTTTTATTATCATTATTTTTTAATCTTTACCCGTGGATATTTTTCTTTTTATCTTCAGATAGAGTGGGAGAGAGGGAGAAAGAGAGGGAAACATCAACGTAAGAGAGACACATTGACTGGTTGCCTCCCATATGCCCCCCACCAGGGCTGGGGATGAATCGAAGCTGAGGTACGTTCCCTTGATTGGAATCAAACCCATGAGTATCTTTCTATTGATTTTTAGACAGAGTGGAAGGGAAGGAGGGAGAGAGAAACATTGATGCGAGAGAGACACTTCGATTAGTTGCCTCTTGCATGACCCTGACCAAGGTTGGGGATTGAACCTGCAACCTGGGTACATACCCTTGACTGGGAATCAAACCCATGACCCTATGATCCTTGGACTGACACTCTAACCACTGAACCAAACTTTCTAGGGCTCCTGTTTTAGTTTGGAAGGAGAAATTCTTAAGTACCACTTGTGAATACATTGGAGAATTACATGTTTTAGATGTTCATTCTGTGTCCCTTCACTTAAGAGTTTATCTAAAAACACTGTACCAGAGCCCTGGATAGTGTGGCTCAGAAAGGCAGTGGGTTCAATTCCTGGTCAGTGCACATACCCAGGTTGCAGGTTCAATTACTCGGTCGGGGTGCCCCCTTCTTTTCCCTAAAATCAATGAAAAACATACCTTCAGGTGAAGGATTAGAATCATTAAATTAAAAAACTAAAAATCACTGTAGAGATCATTGCTTGTGAAATATTTCACCAGGTGGGAACATCCATCTAACATGCAGCTATGAACTCTCCTGACCTTTATCCCAAAAAGTAATCTAGAAAATATTAATTTCAAATGCCTGAGGTTTAATGTTATATTCAGATTATTAAGTAATGGGCTGTTTATTTTTAATTTTTGAATAAAATGATTCAACAAATGTAATCATATAACATTTTAATGAGAAGAAAATAATTTTTTACATCTCCCCCCAAAATTGCAATTGATAAAGTATGATTGAAAACTGCATATTTAAACTTTGAAGATATTAACTGTCATATCACTATGAACATCCTAAAGCAGTTAATCTTTTGAGGTCATAATTATAACATTTTGTGACTATAAAAGTATGAATGTATGTACTATTTAATTATTCTTTTAAAAACCCCTCAAGTATATGATGAATATTGAAGAAAAACTAAAGGTGTTTTTAATTACCACATTATAAATCAGAAGCTCATAACACCTTGTTGCAGTGACTTACACTTCAAAGATTAAAAATATTTCTTGATATGCCTGGCCAATGTGGCTCAGTGGTTGAGCATAGACCCATGCGCCAAGAGGTCGCCGGTTCAATTCTTGGTCAGGGCACATGCCCAGGTTGTGGGCCCAATCCCCAGTAAGGGGCATGCAGGAGGCGGCCAATCAATGTTCTCTTTCATTGATGTTTCTATCTCTCTCCCTCTCTCTCTAAAATCAATAAAGAAAAAATTAGTATTTCTGTATATGATAGAGAACATAATTGAAGTGTTACCTACTGTGCATTTACTTTGCTGATACTGCAGTGCATTGCACGAGTCCTTGGCTTCAGAGAGCTTTGCGAGTTACATAGGTCCCATTAAGAGGATATTCCAGCTGGTGGAAGTGACTTCTATAAGCGTCTACAAACCGTCTCAATTATTTTAAACTCAAATCTTGAAGAAAGAACAAGGGTACGAGAGAGAAAGGGAGCGAGAAAGAATATGAATGAATATGTTCATAAGCACAAAGGACGCATTCCTGGTGTTCATGTCACTGCTCTGCTCCAAGAGCCCGTGTCCCAGAGCGAGCACAGATGGGGTGGTTATGTTTGCGGTTCTTCTGGTCTTATTCGCCACTGGTCTTTTGTAGGGAGACAAGCAATGATTCCAGTATTGGAGACATGCTTCTTTCATATAGTTTGGCCCCTCAATAAATAAAATTTAGCTACATCATATTGGGCTGAACTGAAGGAACTACAGTATGTTATAATGAGACTGAAAGAGATCACCGAGGGAGTAATTATTAACAAAGAAAGGAAGACCAGTGGAGAGACTTTGGCTTAAAAAATGCCCAAACTGCACCTTTTGTCTCAGTTGAATTCCCTTGACTCAAACCAGTTTTTTATGTTTAACATTTAATGAGGAAAAAAAATGACCAAATCACTGCATTTTTTCCCATAGATTTTGTCTAAAAGATGAATAGGAGGTAGGGGGTTTGTATTTTAGCTTTGTGAGCGTGAAATCCACCAATCCTGTGTAAACCTCTTATTTATGTAGCCTATGCTACATGTTTCCAACTTTAGTATGTTTCCAAAGTTGATAATACATGTAATCAGAACTCTATTCATTAACTAGTTCAAGCATATTACATTCTCATGAAAAGCATAGATAACATAAAATAAGTGATATTGATTTGGTGAGAGAAGTGCTTCAATGAGGATGACGAATATTTGAAATGGATACTCAGAGAATACAGAGGAAGGCTATTCCAAGGCTCCAGGTGTTTGATGAAAGTTTTTGATATGGGAGACAAAGTAACTAAGGAAAAGTGACCATCTGGGAAGAATGTATGTGTAGAGAAATACAGTAAGGAATGTATGAATTCATGAAGCCGAGAGAACACTTGAACAAGTGCAACAGTAGCTCAGCATGACTGTCCATAGAGAAGCAATGGGAAACTAGTCTGAAACACAAGTAACAGCCTTTGAAGAGTCTCTCACCATGCTAAGTCTCTGATCATTTATTCTGGTTCTTTGAAGGATGCGTTGGAAACCCAGACCAGAGGCAGAGAGATATCATTTAAGGAAATAGCAACAATCTACTGGGAAGTGTTAAGCATTAGTTAAGCCATAGACAATGGGGATGCAGAGATGCAAATAGAGGGAATACAGATCAGATGGATCTTGATGACCAACTGGATATGGACTGAGGTTATGCGAGAGGGAGAAATCTAGGTTTTTGTCTTAGGTAGTTGCTTCCATGATAGTACTCAGGATGAGCACGTATGATTGTGCAGGTTGTATACTATCAAGTACACAAAGCTGAATGACTGTGTAGCTGAGATCCAGACCACACTCTGCTTTCAAGCCACGCTCCCCTGGAACTATGTGAAGTGCTTGCTGCACAGGCCATCGGCATCTCTAGCAGAAGCCCATGTGGAATTAGGAGATGGGGTAGATCTGGTGTAAGCCCTACTGGTAGGTAAAATTTATTTCCTGATTCTAGCCTTGTAACTCATATCACCCCAAGAAGAGTATTCTATATGTCTTATTCTTGGAGGTAAGACAGGGTGGTATTGAATTTGCTACGTGGAAAAGAGATACGGTTCTCAAGATGAATCAGCACCAGATAGCATATGCCCCAACCAATTCTCAGACTTCCCCCATGCTTGTAGAATAAAACCTAGCACTCCTCTCTTGACAGGAAAAAGGACTATCAGCATAAGCTGCATCACAACCAACCTAGAGAGTTGTTTTTTCCTCCACGTCTTTACATCCTTCTTCTTGTCAGGCCCTTCTGTTGGCCCTCACCAAATTCCGGGAAATCGATTTCTGCTCCAGTGATATAAATGCTCCCTGTTGGAGATGAAAGACTACTCTATTTGTCACAGTCTCTTTTGGATATCATATCCTTTCTCCTGTTTCTGTTCTGAGATGTTTAAACGGCTGTGAATCCCCTAATTCCAGGCAGTGCCGGGACTCGGTGAGGGGCCCTCTTTCTTTCTGGGCGTGCCCTGCCTCTGCTGTGCCTGTCTACCAACCCCGAGCTCATCTTTGAAGTCTCACCGCTTCTGAATCCTCACTTCCTGCTGGTGGGGCACAAGATAAATCAGGTTAGATATTATGGTCCAGCATTAGCAACAAAAAATTATGGGCTGATTTCTTCATCTGGAGGACACAGAAATCAAATAGAAGTTGCTAGCAGGGCTCAGACACAGAGACCCGGTGCGGGAAGTGGGACAGTAGCCTGGGAACCGCTGGAGATGGTTTAGGCAGAACAGCAGCGGGATTGCCTGGGAAATCCCGGGAAGCTAAGACATGTCCTCACCTCACCCTTGCTCTTTCGGTCTAATGCTTTCCCTGTTAAGACAACTCAAGAGTCATTCTTGCATGTTTGCTTTTCTTCTGTAGTCAAGCGTACAGTACGAGGAAGCAGAAGTTGGCTGTTTGTGATAGGAGATCTACATGGTCAGTTTGAAAGTGTGGCAGCTGGGATCTGCCACAGTTTCCGTTGTGACTGCTGCCATCTGTTCTCCTGAGCTGAGACGTGCGTTCCCTGGCAAGCATCTCTAACTCTGCACCATCTTTCAGCCCCTTCTAGAGATACTCACTGAAGCGGCTTTTTAAAGAAATGTTCTTTACCGAGGCAGTGTGCCAAACGCTTTACAATAAAAGAATCCAGAGTGTTCTGTTGTTGTTTGTTAATCCTCACTCGAGGATATTTTTCCATTGATTTTTTAAAAGTAGAGTGGAAGGGAGGGAGAGAGAGAGAAAGAAACATTGATGTGAGGGAGACACATTGATTGGATTGTTTGTCTCCTGCATGACCCCTACAGGGGCCAGGAATCGAACCTGCAACCATTTAGTCTGTGGGCTGATGCTCTAACCATGGAACCAAGCTGGCCAGGGCCCGAGTGTTTTTTTTTTTTTTTTTTTTTTTTTTTTTATCCTCACCCGAGGATATTTTTTCCATTTTTGGTACAGATAGAATGGGAGGGAGAGAGAGGAAGGGAGAGAGAGTGAGAAACATCGACGTGAAGGGACACATCGAGTGGCTGCCACCCGCACGACCAACCAGGGCCGGGGACAAACTGCAACCAAGGTACGTGCCCTTAGCGGGAACCGAACCCGGGTCTCTCCAGACCGCAGGCCAACGCTCTAACCGCTGAGCCAAACCGGCCAGGGCCCGAGTGTTTTTATATAACATATTTTATATATCTCTGAGTAAAAAATATTTCTCCATTGTTAATAATATTCTCTTAAAAATAAAATATTTTATTAAATTCTTGTTGCTTTAATGTAGGCTATTTCAAGCAAGATAACACAGAACAGATTTCTGATTTCAACCTTGTTTGCAGTAGGTCTAAGTGTTGAGCTTTGTCTAAGCTCTTTTATTTCTACATAATGTTTCTCTTTTCACTATAGTAATTTGGGTACTTTTATTCTTCTGAAACAAATAGCTAGTGTCAAAGATATTTCAAGTGATAAAGGCAAGTTTTTGAGAGGGGAGACAAGTTAGTTGAGAAGTAACACTTGTGATGGCTTTTTATTAAGTAAAATGCATATAGCTAAGTGTTCAGATATGAAAAATAATCTGTGAATTCTCAAAAGTAAGGATTACACATTGTCTACATTAAAGTAAAAGTTGTATCTCTCTATCTTACTGACTTCCATATTCCCAGTATCTGCCATATGATACCATTCAATATAATGCAATGATAAATTCATGCACCAATTAGTGAATGAAACTATGCATGGTAATAATTTTTTAGAATAATAACTAATCTCGGTAATATTGGGAAGATTTTAAAAGGCTTGAATTCTTAGTTAAATATATATTTTTTAAAGTTGCATTCTTCCTTTAAAAAAACTCTCTAAACATCATTGCAATAGAACAGTGTGGCATTTCTGTAAATATTAACAAATAGGTCAGTAGAACAAATTTATAATCATTTAAAAATACTAATACTGCCCTGGCCGGTTTGGCTCAGCAGTTAGAGCATCGGCCTACAGGCCAGAAAGACCCCGGTTTGGTTCCCGCTAAGAGCATGTACCTCAGTTGCAGTTTGTCCCCAGCCCCAGTTAGGGTCGTGTAAGTGGCAGCCCCTTGATGCGTCTCTCTCACGTCAATGTTTCTCTCTTCCTCCTTTTCTCCCGCCTGCTCTATCTGAAGATAAATGTAAGAATGTCCTCAGGTGAGAATGAAAAAAATAAAATACTAATACAAATTATAAAAATACTAATATTAGTAGTATATATCATATATTAAGACTTGATAGCCCTGGCCGGTGTTGTTCAGTGGTTAGAGCGTCGCCTGTGGTCCAGAGAGACCGAGGTTCAGTTCCCGCTAAGGGCGAGTACCTTGGTTATAGTTTGTCCCAGCCCTGGATGGGTTGTGCGGGTGGCAGCCACTCGATGTGTCTCTTTCACATCGACGTTTCTCTCTCCCTCTCTCTTCCTCTCTCTCCCTCCCACTCTATCTGAACAAAATATCGAAAAATGTCCTTGGGTGAGGATAAAAAAAAAAAAAAAGACTTGATAGATGAACCATAATAATAAACTTTTTAAAATCATTATCAATAAATGGTCTCTAAGAAATTCACTAGTTGTTTGAAAAAAACAAGTTTCTGACTTTACTATAACAATGGAATATAAAGGAAGAAAGAGGAAGAAAAATTAATTATATATAAAAATTTCCTGACAGAAAGATCAAAGATTGACAAAATCAAAGACTGACAAAACACTTTTTAACCCTATATATAAAAATATCATGAATAAAAAGTAAAAGTCAAGATTGGGAAAATATTTGGAACAATTTTCCATATGTGAATATCTAATACAGAGAAATTATTTAAACTCTATTGTAAAATATACAGAGGACAGAAACAATTTATGCAGATACAAAAATAGCTAATAAATCTGTAGCAAATTTAATCTCACTTATAATTTGATAAATTTAAACTAAAACTACAATGAGCAGCTGTTTTACACTTAAAGTGTTTTGATTTTACTGAAGAAAAACATGCGACCTGGAAAAGCATCCAGGATTTGTGTGATGGGCATTCTCATGGGGCTCAGGAGTATAAAATGGTATGTTTCTTTCTTTCTCTTTAATCCTCACCCAAGAACATGCTGAAAGAGGAAGGGAGAGAAAGAGAGAGAAACATGGATGTGAGAGAGAAACATCATTGATTGGTTGACTTCTGTACATGCCCTGACTGGGGATCGAACCCACAACCCTGAAATGTGCCCTGAATGGGAATCGAACTGGGAACCTTTCAGTACACAGGTGGATGCTCAACCAACTGAGCCACTCCCGCTGGGCTAACATGATGTGTTTCTTAATTGTTATACAGCATCTGTAGTCTTCGAAATATTGTATCCTGTGAATCACTAATTCTCTTTCTAGGAATTTATCTAAGAGAAAAATCATAAATATAACCTAAATATTTATATACAAAAGTATTAATTGCATTATTATTTGCAGTAGTAAGAAAAATTGTAAAACATTTTATATCTCATAAAACAAATGGTTAAATATATAATAGTTTATATGATATAATTATCTCAAAGAACTTTAAAGGATAACAAATCATTATAATGTAATATAAAGAATGAATAATGTATAAAATTTCAATCAGCAAGATCTCAACCAAGTAAATTTGCATATGTATGTATAATACATCCAGAAAATGACTAGACAGAAATCAACAAAATGTTAATGGTGGCTACAGATGAGTTCCTTTATTTCTTTTGTGTGTTTCTGGACTGTGTAATTTTCATCAGTGAGCACGTTTTCATTTTCAAATCAATATAAGATATGAAAGGATACCAAATAGATCATAATGAATTTTTTTTATTTTTCTTTAAATTTTTTTTCTTTATGGATTTTAGAAAGAGGAAGTGAGAGAGAGAGAGAGAGAGAGAAAGAAACAAATATTGATGAGAGAGAGCATCAATTGGCCGCCTCCTGCATGCTCCCTACTAGGGATTTGGCTCACAACTTAGGCATGTGTCCTGACCTCCTGACCGGGAATCAAACCGGCAACGCCTTGGCGCATGAGTCGACGCTCAACCACTGAGCCACACCAGCTGGACAATGAATTCTTGAGTTAATGTTCATGTGTCATATATTATATTCTCAATTTATCACTAATAGAAAACTTTTTAAGTAAACTTGTGCATATTTCAACCATATAACAGCATCATGAAAATAAACATTGGTATAAACTAGCAAACCGGTAAGCACTGTTTTATCAAAAATAATTTTAATAAGATTATTTTATTGCTTATGATTTTTGTCTATATAATAATAAAAACAAAAATAGGTGTTTCTCATTTCCCTCAGATATTATTAAAACATAAAAATCAGCCTAAATTAATTTAAAGCTGACATTATTGATCACACTTAACCAAATCTACCTAGAGTGTTCTTTTACAAAGAATAAGAGCTTTTTACTTTTGTCTGTCTCACCCTATCTGATGCCACAATAGAATAAATCTTTATTATTTGTTTTCTAGAGGAATTAAAAGGTAATGAAAAGGTCAGTTCATAGAGTTTATTTATTGCTCATGTAATCCCAAATCCGCCAGATATTAACAGTGGTCTCTATAAATATTTCATGAATAAGTATATAGCATTCTTGTACACTAATAATAATAATAATATGAAAAGACTTTAACCTTAAATTTGCATGAACTGCCAGTTGGTTAAGAGTTATATACTTAAACTATGATACAGTAAACTTATATAGGCTTCCCTTAAGATAGAAAAATAATGGTTAATAACTGAAAACATAATATGGGGTTAAAATTTTGGTTTGAATCCTGCTGATGGATTCTTTGTTTTTTCAAAAATCCGTTCATACCATAATTGCCAATGGAAAGTGTGAAAGAGATCTGAAGTCTTTTTTCTCATTTACAACATTCCAACCAAAAGAAAAACTTCTGATTTCTATAGACTCTACTGCTGACACCAAATGCTTGAGTTTTTTCCCACACCAGCCAATTCTCAGATACCAACTACATGGTTTAAAGTTCATACAGCTTAGTCCTGGCACGTTCTACCTGGAGCTAGCATCCGATGCCACAAGTCAAGGGCTCCTAAGACCACCCCCACTCCAGAGGTCAGTTGCAAGGCCGGGCTTTCTAAATTGCTTCCTGACTAGCTCTAAACGGGGGCTTTCCATGACCCCCTCCGCAGGCTCAGTAATTTGCTAGAATGCCTCACAAAATTCATGGTAACATTTACTTACATTTCCTGGTTTATTATAAAGGACATAACAAAGAAGACAGGTGAACACACGATGTAAGAGGTACACACGGCAAGGCACGGGGAATGGGCATGGAGTTCCCAGGCCCTCTCTGGGTGACCGTTCTCCTAGATACTCCATCTGCTTGCCAACTTGGAAGCTCTCCGAACACCATAATTTACAGTCTTTCATGCAGGCTTCATCAGGTAGACATGATACATTATGAACTCAATCCTCAGCTCCTCCCCACTCCCAAAGGGTAGAGGTGTGGGAGAAATCAATAAATATTCTTTTATTACATAGTCACAAACTGAGGCCTTCATCTGCAGTGTAGTCACTCATCGTAACACAGAAATGTGCAAATGATTAGGAACTGTGATTTTCAAAAAATTAAGGTGCTCTCCAGGAGCCAATCAAGAGTTGCTTTATTAGAACAGAAGATGCTGTTATCACCCCAGAAATTCCAAGAGATTTAAGAACTCTGCAAAGGAACTGCAGTCAAAGACCTCATCACTTTATCACTCAAGAAATTACAAAACTTTTAGGAACTCGGTATCAGGAACCTGGAGCAGAGGCCACATGTATATTTCTTATTATGTCATATCAACCAACAGAAAATTATCATTTCTACCTCCAAATATATCTCGACTGCCTTCTTTAATTTACGTGTAACTTCCTCATCCAAATCTGAAGGATGTTGCAATAGTCTGTTCACTGAGTTTCCCTCTTCCACTTTTCCTCACCCCGATTTGTTTACAATACTAAAATAGTGTTTGTGAAATGCATATCTGCTGATGTCATTTTAGTACTTTAAACTATTTGATGACTTTCTGGTGTACTTCTAAGGAACTATAATTTCCTAACATTGTCTATAAGATCTTTCCAGGGCTGCTCTACCTTCCTTTCCTGTCTCAGAACTTACACTTCTTCCTTTGCCTCCTAGCCTTTGTTGCTTCCGGGTTTTACACCTGCTGTGTCCTCTTCCTTCATTGCTCTCTTCCCCATCTCTTTGACAAATGGCTTCTCTTCACCTTCCAGTGGTCTACTTAATGCATATTTTAAAATACCCTCCTCAAAAAGGTAATTTTTTATTCATCCACACATAATAGGTTCCTCTCATTGGTTTTACTTTCTGTTCATCTTATTGATTTGTCATTTATTGAGTTATTCCACAAACATAGACAACTCATCATGGGCCAGATACCAACTGGGCACTGAGACTACCAGAGATAAGCCACTCTGCTTGCCCTAAATGGCTTGGTAAGCAGACAGACGATAGCACACGGAAGCACACTAGTGGTACACACAGACGTGCAAGAATTAAAGTTTCCTTGGGAATTCCAGAAGGATTCATAGAGGCAATGAATTCTGAGCCAGCTATTCAAACTCTCAGAGAGTGCACAGTTCATGAGCAGTGGCAGGATGAAACACCTTTGAAGGTAGAAGAAAATTATTTTTTTAAACTGCAATAAAAGCCACATGTATTTTGTAAAGTTGCAAGGGACGTTTTTATCATAATATTATTTTAGCATATTGATATTTTTTATATACTTAGGTTCTTCCAATTCAAAAGTGTCTCTTAATGCTTTGTTTATTTTTCTTGGTAATAGAATATTTTTCCAGGGAAATGCTGACTAAATCTTTGTTGAAATACACTCCATTGCTTTTATCAATGACCCTGAAAGAAATACATAATTTACACTCCTTGGCTGCAGTGCTGAAACTTGACAAGTAGTGTATTATGTTTGCTGATAAGAAAAGTAATGAGTCATTTTGTGCTCATTTAGTTTTGAGGAGAAAATCATTGATTTAAAATATTTTACCGAAGGGTGAAGCCTAGACAGTTGATTCGCAGTATTATTTTTATTACTGCAAAGTCACTGTGTGTTAAAAATATTTTAAAAGATATTGGTATCTTCTAATGTTTAGTATTTAAATTGCTATAAACAACAGAAATGGTAAGCAAAGCTATCCTGAAATGTGATATAGGATTTTTTTTAAGTGGTACCTATATTTTGTTATGCTTATATTATCTTATCTTAGAAACAAGAAGCATATCCAGAAATTTTTACAAAATGATCTCATGAATTGTTAAATAATTATTACTGGTCTTAAGAAATGTTAAGTAAAATTCTTAGAACTTACACTTTATCATATATTATTATGTTTGGCAATTTTTAGGTTATAGGGGAACAGATTGTTTTTCTCAGTCTCTCTCATGAGAATTTTGACATTGGCATGCCAGTGAAATTTTAGGAGTTATATTTCCTTTTCTTCCAGCCTCTAGATTTTTTCTTTGTTTCTGCTACCTCACTTATACTTTAAAAAACAACAACCCATTTTATAATAGACACTTTTGGAATATATTGAAATCTCCATGTGCCTACGTGTCGGGCAGTGCCTTAATACACCTAGCGTAACATCCTGTGTATTTGTTGAATGTCCACAGGTCTCAAGCAGTTATATTTTCTACCATTATCTACATTATTTACCAATGACATACTTCATTCAAGAATTTTCATTTACATCATATATTAAAATGTTGCATTTGCTTAACATTTTAAAAATATTTTTGCATTCTTGAAGTTCTTAAAAATGGAACCAAGAATATATGAGCTTTACTTTAGAACTCAGAGTGAGGGTGTGGTGAGGGAAAAATTTAGGTTCAAAATCTGTCCAATAAATCTGTGATATTTGGAGGACTGAGGCATAAGTGGGGGTGGCTTCCAGGAATCTAAAGAGGTATATAATAATCTGTCCAACTAGGTGATTACTATCAGCGTTAAGAACTGTGTATATTTCAAGGACGTTATGCTGTTGAAACACTGTGGGCATACCTGAAGAACTTGTTCCATCGTGTTCCAATAGCATTTGGCCTAAGAACACTCAAATGCTGACAAATACTTGAGTATTCATAGTTATGTTTTTTAACCATCCAATATATAATCAAAGCATTCAGAAAGATACATATGCATTGTTAATATGTTTGTGCCTTATTTCAACTTTTAATAAAACAAGGTAATAAAAGGTATGTTGTTAAAAGGTTATGATTAAGGTGTTTTTTCTTAAACTTTTTCTTTATTGATTTAAGAGAGAGAGGAAGGGAGAGGGAGAAAGAGATAGAAACATCAATTGGCAGCCTATTCAATGCCTCCCACTGGGGATTGGGCCCACGACCTGGGCATTTGTTCTGTTCGGGGAATCGAACCAGCGACCTGTTGGTGCATGGGTCGACGCTCAACCACTGAGCCACACCAGCTGGGCAGGAGAAGGTGTTTTTTTATAGAAAGCAGAACTAATGTCTGGTTATTTATTGAGAGAAAATCTCTGTGTTTTACATGTACATGTGTAAGTAGGACAGTCAACCTGGCAATATGAACTATCGAAGGGGTTGACTAAATACTTACTGTTAAGTGCTATTACACCAAAACAGGTGAGTGTGTTGAAAAATCACCTGCAGATGGGACTAGCATTTTCCTCTGGACTTAGTTTTAAATAGGCAAAATTATTTAAACAATTATTTAGTTAATATTTCTGGATTCTTCATAAAAAGTAGAAGGAAAGACCAAAAAAAGAACTTGAATATATAAGACATTTGTTTTCACAAGCCAATTTGCATCTAAGTGTGAATCTAAAGGTGAACATGAAGTTCAAAGCTACAATGCTTTACCAGAGAAATAAAATAGGTCCATGGCCCCACTGAGTTATTGAGTATTAAAAACATAAATAGCCAAAAGTATGCCTTTCCTTACTATTCTCTTCAGAATAGTTAGTAATCTACTGTATACCCAAATTGTAAGTTGCTAACAAGTGAATTGACTTTTTTTTTAAATTTCACATACAGTATTTTTTTTCCCTACAGATCTGAGTTTTGACATACATATCAAGTCAGGTAACAGCCACCACAAATCTTCAACACTACAAACCACTAGCAATTACTGATCTGTCCCACATATTTATAGTTCTGCCTTTCCTAAAATGTCACATAAATGGAATGTATGTGAATGTTCCTAACAGATTTATTCATAGTATTTCAAAACTAGAAACAACCCAATGTTTAAATGCAAGCTATGTGTATAAGATACACAGATTTGAAATTTATTGTGCTGTCCTGGATTGTTGAGAAACATTGAGCAGAGGGATATATCTATAAGTCAAAGGGAAAAAGAGTTGTCCTTGTATAAGGCATATAGTCAAGCATTCTTAACACATCTTAATGAAATTAAAAATGAAAGGATGGAAAAATAGATTGATGAGGTATGAGACCTACTACTCAGTTAATTATGTGAGTAAATTATCTTTTTTTTTTTTTTTTTTAGTAAAAACCTATGTTCTATGAAGCTTTTTTAACTTAATTAAATGTGCCATAATAAATAAGATTAATTTTATCCTGGCTAGGGATAAAATTCTGGTATCTGAAAAACCAAAGATAAATGTCAAAATTACAGAACTTTCAGATTAGGAAAATAGTTTTGTCATCAATCAAAATTTGTTCCTTTAGGATTACTTAGCAAAGAAATATGTTGAACAGATTTTTTTCTCAAAATCTGTATTTATTGAATACAATCCAATTTAACATTACTGGCTAGAAGCAGCATTTTAAAAAGTAAAACTTTCATTCATTTATTAGACATGTACTAGTCATCTATTTCATAGTAGACACCATGTTCTATGCTAGCATTATAAAGATAAATGAAACCCAGTCCCGGACTTAGGTAATTCAGGTTATAACCAATCCACTAGAAAAGCACACACAAAAATGGATATAACAGGTGATATATACTACAATACAGTGATTAACATAGATTTTATCTGATCACTCCACAATGTTCCTATCATGAAGAAAAAATTTTAACTCTTAAAATAGGTTTGATAGCTCTGACCCACCATACATTTAATATTCACCTCTATTACATCACATATTATTGTATGTTGTAATCATTGGTTTAAATTTTTTTTTAATTTATCTTCAAATAGAGTGTGAGGGGGAGAGAGAGAGAGAAACATTGACATGAGAGAGACACATCAATTGGTTGCCTCCTGCACGACCCCGACCAGTGGTTGCATTTAAATTTTTGTCCTCTACAATAAACTCTGTTTCTTCAAGGAGAGGATTTATTCATCAATTAATGAATAAGGGCATATATTATTAGTAGCTTTTATGGATGGAGAGACAAACAAGGACAGTCAAGATGTAGAATAAAAGGATGGGCTATGTTACCTAAAGTTGAGATGGATTTTCAAGGATTAGGGACAACTTGACTAAGAATGGAACTAAGCAAGAGAAGAAAAGTAATCACAATAATATTTTTAAATGTTTTTATTGATTTTTTTTAGTAAGGGAGAGAGAGAGAGAAATATCCATGTGAGAAACATCAGTCCACTGCCTCCTGCACGCCCCCTACTGGGGATCGGGTCCACAACCCCAGTATGTGCCCTGACCAGGAATCAAATCGGGACCTCTCAGTCCATGGGATGTCATTTGAGCCACACCCACAGGGCTGCAATAATATTTTATGTCAGAAGAATTAACAAGAAATGGAAATAACTGAGGGAGAAAAGAATTTTTAAAGAGAAATTATGCAATCTAGGCAGAGTGCATTTCCTTGAGAAACTGTCCAGTACAAGGCTGAAAATGCTGATCCTGTAGTCATGAAAGAAGTCTGGCTTAGAGATGTGAATGAGTGTCCTGATTGTGGAAGTGATATTGAAGTTGTGCAAGATTAGGAAATTTCCAAGGAAGAAGGTCTAAGGTGAATTAAGTTCTGAATATTGGGGAGTTCAGAGAAATCCCAAAGAAGAGGACAAAGTAAAGGATGCTGAGGAATCCAGCGAAGTTTGCAAGGAGCCCCTTGCAGTAAAGGGTCTTTACTGATGTATTTCAAGAGAGAAGGGGTAGGAGACAGGAGGCAGGACCACAGTGCTAAGCATGCTCTGAGACGTAATTCCTGGATTCAAATTTCAGCTCCACCATGGGATCCTGGGCATGTCATGTAACCTACCTGCACCTCTTCCTTTGTAATGCATGCTTCATAGATTTGTCTGAGGATTAGATAATATTAGGAGCGTAGAACACATAGTAAGCATTCAATTTATGGATGTTATTGACCTTCGGCCTTTATGAAAGCCATTTCAGTGAAGAAGTAGGAGAAAGATCTTTGACTCCAGAGGAAAATGAGATAATACTATGCTTTTGGAATTTGAAGAAAATTGCTTTTGGATAAAACAAAATTTCTGAGTAGCCCTGAGAAATCACCTGAGGTTAGAGAACTTGAACCTATATGCATTCAGTCATTATCATTGGTTTTTATATATAATATTATTATTGTATTAGGCATTATAATTAGTTGACTTTCTTGTCATTTTCCCAAACGAGAATGGAGAAAACATATTTAATCACTGTTTAATCAGGACACATACGGAAGACTGTTGGGGTGGCGAGAACTAGAACATGGTGCTGGTTAGGTGGTCATTTTAGTGATCCTTTTCCTCAGTCTCTCTGGGTCTGGATCATTTGGTAAAAATCTTGGTGGAGTAAAATATACAGGAAGACTTAAAAATAGATGATAGAAAGTATCTGTATATACACACACACACATACATATACATGTGAAAATTATGAATTAGTAGATTTTATAGTTCTGAAAGTATAGAAGAGTGTGATTCAAAAGGGAGATTGTAGAATTTCAGATCTTTGAGGCAAAGCAGTTTTGAGAAGATGGGAAAATGCAAGCTACTATAAAATCATTCATGTAAGTGATTCATTAGCATCCTACACAATCCTGTGAGAAAGGAAAGTCAGAATAGCAAGTTTAAGTGAACATACCAGCTGGGCACCTCTATTGATGTCATTTTAACCACAGAGGTTTTGTGTCCACTTGAAACTCTAAGTGGCTTTAAAGTGGTACCTAGGTGGTTGTTATGACTCAAATAAGAGTGGTTGCATTTAACTTCACTGTCACTGGTGCCGGGATTTACAATGACAGAAACTATTATTAGAAATATTGATGTCTCTCTCCTTGCCAGAGAAATAGTCACTTTAAAAAGACTCATTAGAAATTTTACCATTTTGATTAATTTTATTATTTCAATGCAGAATATATTGTATGCTAGGTATTCCTTTAAAATTCACCTTCTATATATGTGACATATTACCTCCATACTTGCTTTTCTCTTAATCTGAATAAAATGTGAGACTTTTATTCAACATTTAGGTGTTGGTCATTGCCCAAAATAGTACAAATGCAAAGAAAAAGCACAGGCTAATGGTCCATTTAGACCTGTTTTTATCGATTGATCAAACAATGGGATAAATCCTGCCCTATAAGACTGCCCATAGTGTTACAGCAGTGACTAGGAGAGCTAACTAATCCATCCTGACAGCAGAGAGTAAAGAGACTTCCTAGAAGATGTATTATAAAGGTAAGGATTGGTTTGTCAGGCAGAGGGGTGGCTTGAGCAACAACAGAGGTTGGGAATAACATAATGGTGATGGGAACTGAATGCAGTTCTACATCAAAGTTCAGAAAGCAAGGCAGGGCGTGTGGAATGTGGACGCAGAAGAGGTGGGCTGGAGCCACATAATGGAAAGCCCTGATGTCTTTCTAAGGAGCCTGACATTTGCTTTAAACTAGTCATTATTAGAATGTGTATATTTATATGTGTGCAGTTGATATGTATGCATTACTCTGAGAAGATAATATATGTATTATACAACATATATGAATATGAAAAAATTAAAGCATATAGTAAAGAAGGAATAATAATTTTTGAATTGTGCATGTATTGATGGAGATTCTTACTTGAAAACTACAGAATCTACTTTGGATAATTTAAGGAATTATAGGATGTTAGAAGGCTGTCTGAATTTTTTATATGATTGGAGAACCAGTCTCTTTGCAGGCTCTTAACTAATAGCCACAGGGCATCACTATTTCCTCCACTGGGCACCTCTGACACTTGGCCAGATACCTGCCGCTGCTGATAGAGGAGAATTGAATGACTCTGCAACTGTGTTTTCCAGGATTGCTTTCCTCATTTGTGACTCTGTGGGTCCATAGGCTATACAAGCTCTGTGTTACGTGCTGTATCTGTCTATCAGGCAGAATGGAAATGTGAGGTTTATAGTAGTCTGTTTTCCCACCTCTCACAATGTGGGAAATCATTGAAATAAGATATAGGGAGAGTATTCAAAAGATTTGAGCAGACACAAATGACAGATGTTTGCAACGGTGATACAAAATAACCCCTTGCTCACATGAAAAATACAATTATTATGGGTAATAATCTGAGTTATAAATGCCTTTGGTAATTGTGATACTTTATGCTCTCAGAACATAGTATCTCAGTCCAAAATGCACATCTAAGGAGGGATCACATTAACAATATTGGCTATAAATTCAAATTTTCTCCTTGATAATCACTTCCCTAGTTGGTTTCATATGTGATCTCAAGGCATCACTATGATTTTAAATTTTTGTGACTCCTCAAGTGCAGATACCAGATTAAGAAAAGTCTCAGTTCACCATTCTTTGGTTTGCTTGTGCTCTTATTAGGGATGTTCTCTTCAACGTGTGGATTATTTGCAGGAGGTCTTTTAAGCCATTTACCCATTTTGTGATATTTAGCTCTTGTCTCGCTCTGATACCTGTATCCGGTGTGCATGCGTTCATTGAATAGAGCACAGGTACACTGCACTACATCACAGCAGGCTGAGAACCAACCAGTGAACAAGAGAACTGTGGTCCACCCCTTTGCACTCTGGGTCCCCATTCTCCTCCAGGTGACCCTGCTCAATCCTTACCTCTGCATCATATGACACATTGACTAAGTGAGAATGCCATGTTAGCTAGTACATGACTACTAATAAGCCTACTTTATTCATCCTTTTTTGGATCAAAACCAAATATGTTTAGAATTTCAGATATTTTTAATACGTCAGTGGATTTCCTGTGTGCCCCATGGGACCGGTACATTCCATTTGAGAATCTACTGCTTTGGTAAAGAAAACTCTCTGAAGAGTGTTGAGGAAGGGAGTGACATGGCCAGATGTGAATTTTTCATCATTGACCCAACTTTAGCCAGTGAAGTTGAATTAAGAAAGATCCAAGGCAGGAAGCCAGGTTATACTGGCCAGACACTGTGAGGTACGACAAGAGGGAAGATAAGACAGAAAGAATCTCAATGTTCACAATTTGGTGAGTGATTGGAAGTAGTTACTAAGGTAGGACAAAGAATGAAGGATGACTTTATGGTTTCTGACTAAAGCACAGCTTTTTTGCTGTTTTTTCCTTTATATTTAGAACAAAGGTTGAATTCTTAGATGCTATGTGATCCCCGGTTACTGGTTTTTTTTTGGGGGGGGGGGTTGTGAGGGAGAGTCATCAGTAATGTTAGTCATTCCTCATACCATGTAATATTTGTATCAGTGTTTCCATCCAGTCTATAAATATTCCCCTGAAACCTGGATCTGCTCTAGACACGGATTCTTTGCAAATATCAGATAAGGCTATTCCCAAGTCTACATTCAGTTCTTATTAACATTACTTTCCAAAAATGGAACGTGAATAATTTTTCATATAAGATTAAAAGAAAGGATTGTCTTCTCCAAGCATGATAAAGGTTACATGGGAATGAAATGACTTGCACTGTGCATCCCGTGTGGAGTTCACTGCTGCCGCATGTCTTGCCTTTAGCTGGGATGACAGCAGCTCGGTGAGCAGTGGACTCAGTGACACACTCGATAACATCAGCACCGATGACCTGAACACCGCATCCTCAGTCAGCTCCTACTCCAACATCACTCTGCCCTCCAGGAAGAACACTCAGGTGAGACTCACCTGTTTTCTTTCTCCAGTGCTTCTGCCAGATGTGACCCCACATTACTGTATATTGGAACTCAATGTAGTATCATCTCTTAATCTAAAGTAATTGCATAAATTGAGGCAGCTTGTGTATATATATATCTTTTCCATTGATTAAAATCTAACCCCAAAAGACTTATGTAGCCATATTTCTCTTTATAATATTGGTGTATGTTTAAAATCTTTTAATAATTTAATAGTCTAGTTTTGAATAGTTCTTGATTAATTTTATATTTATCTCTGAAATAAATTACTGGATCTCTTGAGGATGGTCAATCAAGAATAGATATTAGATTATTACGTTTTATCTTGTCTTATTTTTCCTTGTTGCATTTGGCATAGAAAAAATTTTGTCCTCTCTAGAGTATTTAATTGGGGTTTTCTACACATGTACTTATTCTGACATTCTCTAATATGCACCAGTGAGAATTATGTGGCAAAAATTAATAGGGAAAAAAATAGAGGATCCATTTTTTGGAATTCTTTTGATATATAAACCAGTGCTTTTTTTAAACCAGTTAACGAAAATAAATTCCAGTGCCTTATTCATACTTCATAGATTTTTTTGCACAAAGTTTTTTCTGTCATCTTTTCTTCATAGCTGAAGACAGATTCGGAGAAACGTGCTACCACAGATGAGGCATGGGACGCTACCGAGGAGCTGAAGAAAACAGAAGAGGACTTTGACAGCCATGGGGATGGTGGTGGCAAGTGGAAGGGTGTTTCCTCGGGACTTCCTGAAGACGCGGAGAAGGCGGGGCAGAAGTCCTCCCTGTGTGCATCGCAGACAGGTTCCTGGAGAAGAGGCACGTCCGCCCAGGCAGGAGCACCTTCTAGGCAGAAGGCTGGGACCAGCACCCTCAAGACCCCTGGTAGGCTAGCCGGTTGGCTGCTGTTATGCAAAAGTATTTCAATTTATTGTTTCCATTTGACCTTTGTTTTTGTTTTTCTGTAGCTTTTTTTTTTTTTTAATTAAATCATATTATTCTTCATATCGTAAAATACTCTTTTAGGGTAAATTTCACATACTTTACCATATGAATCCACATGTCTCTAGCAATCTGGGCATTCTCTAGAAAACTGTCATAATTTGAAGCTATTGAGTATCTTTATTTTGCCAGTCATTTCTCGTCATGTGGAAATAAAATAAAGCTGTTTAATTAAAAAAAAAACACCTTACTTTTATTCTGACTGCCTTATGCCACTTTGGAATATGTATGTTAAGTGTGCCACAAAGGGTCACTACCAACTCTGAGAGACAGGGCCATCACATTGATCTAAGCAGTGGTTCTCAACCTTCCTAATGCCACGGCCCTTTAATACAGTTCCTCATGTTGTGGTGACCCCCCAACCATAAAATTATTATCATTGCTACTTCATAACTATAATTTTGCTACTGTTATGAATCGCCATTGGAAATATGTGTTTTCCGATGATCTTAGGCGACCCCTGTGAAAGGGTCTTTTGACCCCAAAGGGGTCATGCGACCCACAGGTTAAGAACTGCTGATTATTTTTCGAATGGGTTAGAATGCTGGAGATTTGAAACATCATTAATGAATTAAAGTTTGTGAAATAATTCTTTGAAATTGTACCATCTTTTTTCTTTTTCCTTAAGACTCTTTCCCTACTTTTTAAACGGTGCCTGATTTTAAATAGTGCTGCCTGAAGTAGTGATGAAACAGGGTACTTCAGATGTCACCATCTCTCAGATATTCAGATAAATTCCTTTTCTAGTACTTAGCTGGATAGGATCAAGTGCTGTCTGTATAAAGGGAGAGTTGCAAGATACAAAGCAATAATAAATAACAAAATTGTGTGTTTTCAATCATTTCCCTGATCTCTCACGACATTTCTCTAATAGCCCTATTTTTGCAGCTTTTTACTCAGGGTATTAGAGTGCATGCCTATTTAGATCTATAACAAATAAATATTTAGGAACTGAAGTAACATAAAGATGTATTCACCTTGGACACATTCTTGAAAGAAATATTACTAGGAAATCAAAACGTGCAGGCAAATACATGTGTGTATTTCTCATTGCTCAGGGAAGACCGATGATACCAAAGCTTCTGAGAAAGGGAAAACTCCCCTGAAAGGGTCCTCTCTGCAGAGGTCTCCTTCGGATGCAGGGAAAAGCAGCGGCGATGAGGGGAAAAAGCCCCCCTCGGGCCTCGGGAGATCAACTGCCACCGGATCTTTTGGCTTTAAGAAACCAAGCGGAGTTGGGTCATCTACCATGATCACGAGCAGTGGAGCCACTATCACCAGTGGATCGGCCACGCTGGGTAAAATTCCCAAATCCGCTGCCATTGGTGGGAAGTCAAACGCAGGGAGGAAAACCAGCCTGGACGGCTCCCAGAACCAGGACGACGCGGGGTTGCACGCGGGCCCCAAGACCGCGCTGCAGTACCGCAGCCTGCCCCGCCCCTCGAAATCCAGCGCCAGCGGCATTCCGGGCCGCGGCGGCCACCGGTCCAGCACCAGCAGCATCGACTCCAACGTCAGCAGCAAGTCCGCCGGCGCCGCCACCTCGAAACTGAGAGAACCCACGAAGATCGGCTCGGGGCGCTCGAGTCCCGTCACTGTCAACCAGACAGACAAGGAGAAGGAGAAAGTAGCAGTCTCGGATTCCGAGAGTGTTTCTTTGTCAGGTTCCCCCAAATCCAGCCCCACCTCTGCCTGTGGAACACAAGGGCTCAGGCAGCCAGGGTCCAAGTACCCTGACATTGCCTCACCTACATTCCGAAGGTAAGACTGCGGGACATGATGCTGGGAAAACCCAAAATGCCTATCTTCAGATATATGTGTATAATACACACACACACACACACACACACACACACACACACAGAGTTTATATCAACACACACACACATATTCTAAGACACATACATCTTAGATTATTTTATTCCATTTTTTTAGTACAATGAGTCTTAAGAAGCTGATTGTATAAATCACTCATTTTGTATGGGGCTCATTTTGAGAAATGCTCCAACTTTCCAGCTTTACTATTATTGTAATATTAGCAACACAAACAGCATGCATGAGAGGCTTAAATGCAGATATCAATACCTAGAGCTTGTGAAAAGATAACGTGATAGCTTGTAAATTTCCATAGATTTCATCTCTTCTTTCCACGATTAAAAAGAAAGCAAAACAAAATAGATCTTTATGACTATTGTTATTCATTTCCAGTGTTTGTTATCTTGCTGGTTCTTAATGAGTTGATCATGAAGGGAGATGCAGTTGTGTTCCTTGTAACAGATTACAGTGGACACATTTATGTACTACTTGACCTATTAATGAAAATCAAGGTGCGGTATGACTGACAGAATTGGAAAGCATTCAGATGATAAGTATAGGGTAACAACTAAGGAATGCGCTAGGTTTTCTAACTCTTCATCAGCTTTCTTGACATGAGAACCATAAGAAGAATGGCTTGGTTTCAGCACTGGAGCTGTCTTTGTTATTGAACGTGTGGAGTTCTGCTACGAGATTCCACTGGTTTTAAATACGTATATGTTCTAACTGACAGGAAAATACATGCAGTTAAAGTCTTGGGGAAAACAGTTAAACTTCTGTGGATCCATTTTCTCATCTGTGAAATGATAGAGTATGATTTATAGTCTATTACATGTTAAGTATTTTTAATGTTTGTTTTTATTATACTGACTAAACCAAGCACCTCATTATCTGGGGGAAAAAGGATCTTAAGACATTTATTTGTATTTCAAGCAATCTCAGATACAAAGTTGTTTGAAAAACCTAGAGGGTATCTTCCTCAGTAGAAATATTAATCCCAAAGAACTGGCTTTTTGAAATGTTGATTCACCTTGGAAAGCATAAACTATGGCTTGTAGTGAGAGGAAATGTTTTTGTCACTTAAGTAAAAGCCAATAGTGCCCTCCAGTGGCCCATTACCTATGAAACAATTTCTCATATTCGTGAAATATTTCACTATAGGAAATATGGATTTCATTGCAACTTAATTAGCAACCATTATGCCATTACTTCATATCACTTTATTTCATATTTACATAAATTCGATAATATCATCTTCATTTACAAAACTAAAATGTTTTCTGAACTAAGCTCCAGCGTCTAACTTAGTACCAACTATGTTTCAAATCACAAGGATGTATTTGAATCGCCCTGGCAACTGACATAAAACCCTTTGGCCTTTCTTGGGGAAACAATGACAAGCTGACCTGTTGCCAGTAGTGTGGAATATTGTTTCTAACCAACTGTTCCCTGTCAGTCACTCGGGCCACCAGACATGCAGCATAACCTCCCAAACCTTGCCTTATGCGTTCCTTTTAGATTTGAATCAAATGTTAAAAATGGAAAAAAAAAATCATTTCTTATATACCGAATGCGTAGAAGTTGTTTCATTATAATGGTTCTGTAAATAGGTAACAGCAGATACAAACTGCTTACTTTTTGTGAAAGCTTCTCAAAGTCACTTGAATTGTGAAAGCCAGGAATTTTCATGTCTGGTTTACTTCTGTTTTGCCCACTTCCCCCACCCCATGGGATTTACCCTAATGGTGATCTGAGAGGTTTTTAGCAGTAGATTAAAAAGTTCAGGCTCAGGAAGTTCATTAGCATGGAGACAGGAAGTGCTTGGAAGCCGGGGTACCTCTAAGCACGCTTGGCTCTGTGTACTGAACCCTAAAGATTACATGTGGCTATTAGTTTCTTGGAACAACTGAAGTTGTTATTTGTTTTTCTTTTAGGTTGTTTGGTGCCAAGGCAGGTGGCAAATCTGCCTCTGCACCTAATACTGAGGGTGTGAAATCCTCCTCAGTAATGCCCAGTCCTAGTACCACATTAGCGCGCCAAGGCAGTCTGGAGTCACCGTCGTCCGGCACGGGCAGCATGGGCAGTGCTGGCGGGCTCAGTGGCAGCAGCAGCCCTCTCTTCAATAAACCCTCAGACTTAACTACAGATGTTATAAGCTTAAGTCACTCGTTGGCGTCCAGCCCAGCGTCGGTTCACTCTTTCACGTCAGGTGGTCTCGTGTGGGCTGCCAATCTGAGCAGTTCCTCTGCAGGCAGCAAGGACACTCCGAGCTACCAGTCCATGACTAGCCTCCACACGAGCTCTGAGTCCATTGACCTCCCCCTCAGCCATCATGGCTCCCTGTCTGGACTGACCACAGGCACTCACGAGGTGCAGAGCCTGCTCATGAGAACGGGTAGTGTGAGATCTACTCTCTCAGAAAGGTGAGCTTTTCTGGAGGCATCGATGACGCCCTCACCCCCGCCTCCCTGCATGGTGCTTACCCCTTCCCCATTAAACCCCCTTTATTTCAATGCCACTTTGCAAAGGGACATAAAATTGATACGACTGAGCCTTGCATCAACTCTTATTACCAAGTTTGCACACACACACACACACACACAAAAAATCTTTAAGGATAGGGTAGTTGGGTAATTTTCTCAATATGAATGCACACACGTATACCCAATAGGCAATTGTAATGACATTCAAAGCATGTATTTAGGTATTAAATGATTTCTTCCCAAGCCATTTTAATGATTTGGCTTAAGCTCCAGGACAACATAGGTCCCTAAGATAATTTAAGCATTTTTTAAAGACCAAATTTAAATCGATTCTACAATTATGCTTTGAGCAATGTGTTAAATTTGCTCTAGTAGCACATCTATGGAGAAATAGCAAATGGACCACGGGGGAATCCTAGTTGAGTTGGGAAAAATTCAGTTGTCAGATATGGATTTTTAGAGGAAATTATAACAACACCAGTGACATTTTTAATAGGCCTTTTGAAAATATATCTCATTACAAGATGTTTCCCGTTGGTTTAATGAGTTATGGGTTTTTAAAAATTAAAATGAAAAACATAATGAGGCATTTCTTACCCAATACACTTACCAGAAAGTGTCACTGTAGACGAACATGGCTCTAGAGTCTTTCCCCACAAAATTCCTGTCTCAGATATTTTGGTACTTTCCCCCAGGAAAAAAGTCTTTAAATTGCTGCTTTTTCCCTAATGAACTTAATGCTATTTGTTTCTTGGCACAACTAAAGCTTTCAGTAAAAGCTCTTGGGCACATACCTTAGTGGTATTATCTGTGAAAGCAGGACTAGTCAGTGCAGATGCCTGACACCTTCCCTACACGTGTCTTCAGTCCAGGACTGAGGCTGACCTATCACCTCTTTCCCAGACCTCCAGCATTACTCCCAGAATCATTTTTTTAAAACATCAACTAAAGCTCTTGTCCAAACTCCCACTACAGTATGCCAGCTCTCCCTTAATGTCAGGTTTCCCACTGCTCTTCCCTGTTTCTCTTGCCTTTGTGAAGTGCAAAACCAAGAGCAAAACATTGCTTCCATCCCACTCCCCTAACAACGGTACCTGGACAGACATGCAAATGAGACTTCCCCTGGATAGAAGAATTTTAAAGGTGATTGTATCACTGATGCTTGGTGCTTCTTATGGCGGACAGCTAATTATAAAATGCATGTTTTCTCATCAACAAAAAACTGCACAAGACAGGCAGCAGGGTGACATTTCCCCTGTGGGTTTGTCATTATGGACAGTACATATAAATACCAAGTACATACACAAAAACACTGGTATAAGTACTGTTGTATTTATTTTGATCTAAGAAGTTAGGCTTCCTATAGCATCTTAGATTTGAGTTTCAGCATTTTACAGGTAAATGGATATCCTCATTTGTCATTTTCAAAACTCCTAACAACTAAATTAAATTCTATTGAAAAATATATTAACAACCTGTATTTTTAACTAATGCGTCCTAGATTATGTACTGATATGTGAGGAATCCAAATAATAATTTTGTAACCAAACCAAGCACATTGAAAATAAGTTACTTTATTAACCAAAATCACCTTCCAATATATTGATTAATTTTTAATCATAAATATGACTGCAATAAATTGACCATTTAGCCATCAACCTATTATTTATTTGCCATTCAGACATTCAAAACTCAAAAGAATAATCAAGTAACTATTTGTAACAAGGGAACCCTCAAATGAAAACAAGAGATAAGTTAATAATTGTATAGATATAACATAAGTGCAATGTTAATATTTTACTTTGATTTATATTTTAACAGAAGTCAATATATATTTTTCACCATACAATACACTGGCAAATATGCAGTTAGTTATTCCCTTTAAGCAAATCTTTAACTGTTGTTTAGTTTTTGAAATAGACAAGTTTTACAAATGAGAGTCTTCTAATATTAAAAACTGTCAGATAAACAATTTTTTTAAAAATAAACTTTACACTAATTTTGAATAAGTGAATGTTTTACCCTGGATTCTTAGAAAAATATATTGATGACTATTCAACTGTGAAAACTAAAATGCCTTCATAGGTATGAGTATTAATTAATTCCTCCCAGTAAATTACTGGTTTGTAATAATTTTTGATAGAAGAAGTTGTACTTTTTCTTTCTTTGGAACAAAATTGAAAGCAGTTTATTCCAATCATTTAAAGTACATTAAAAAACGTTTATGATGTACTGAAGAGAAAATTAGCTCCTATCTGAGATCCAGGCTAAGTTATAATTAAGCAGTTGGCAAAATGTTGAGAATGCTAAGGAGACAAAGTGTGCTCCAGTGTAAATCTGTAAGACAAAGTGATCAGAGAGAGATAACCAGTCGATCTCTGTAAACTCATGACTCAACCTGTTCATCTACACTATCCACTTTATTGATATCATATTCTAATCCTACTAAATCAGTTTTTCATAAAGGTTTTAATGTTTGTTTAAAGTCCTCTTTATTATCTTTAGGAGAAGATAAAATATAGTAAAATGATAAACAAACAAACCAGCAATGAAATAAGTTTTTGAACGATTTCCCCTTTAGCTACTCTAGCCATTGGTGGCCCTCAGGCCATAACCAGTCCACATTTGTTTTGTTTGATGTGGCCCTAACCAAACTTGAAAAATAATTTAAAATAGTAGCCAACTTGAAAAAGTTCTGGCTTGTCTTTAAATGTCAGGTCTAAGAACACTGCCTTCACTATCCTCACAGCATCTATTGGCCTAGGCGAACAATGACTCTCCTTTTAGACTACCGGCTCAAGTCTACTACACTCATATCCACGGCCTGCCTGGCCCTCGCAGGCACATGAGTGTGTGATGTTTCAGGGTCTGTGGAAAGTATCCATATTATAAAATCATTACTAGTTAGATTCAAGAAGATATTTCTACTAAAAGTTTTAACTTAATTTGGTAAATTTAAATATATTTTTTTCTGATTTTTCTTTCATTACGTTTTCTGCATCATATAAACAATATAATTTTTATACAACTGATAACATTGGCAAAACAATGCCTATATTCAATTCCCTCTACCATGTTACACTTTAATAAATTTACACACATGAAAGAGATCATCTTTAAAGTGGCCTATGACCATATTACTGCTTTAACACAATGAAGTTCATATTTAGGAATTTTTCCTGTTTGTTCAGTGTGATTCTTTTGTTTGTTTGTTTGTTTATCCATACTAAAATAAGAGAAACTTCTGTAGTCAAGATATACATTAGAACTGGCCTCTAAATAATATAGTAATTACCTGATGTGGACATTCCCAAAAAATAAAATCAAAGTTTTATAATGCCTTCGGATGCTTCCTATTGCAGGGCTAAGTAATGGAGTACACACAGAAGAAAACATTTTAGCTTTGATTTTGAGTGATTAAATATCAAGTCAATGTGACTTAAATTTCATTCATGTTGTATCATCCCCATTACGCATATATCCTGTGTATTTAATTTTGATCATTTGAGGTTCTAATGGAAGAAAGCTATAAGTCTGAAAATTCAAATTAACTTTATTACTTGGTTATCCACATGCCAGAGATTATAACAGAAATCTCAGGACTTATCCCACTTAGTGGTTGAAACCCTCTCCTCTACTTTGAGATACGCCATTTCTCATTTTATCCAGACATTCTTCCATCCCTTTCCATAACCGAGAATTATTATGAGAATTCTTTAAAATAGTGATAAAACATATAGCCTTTTAAATACCTAATTTGTAATTTCCAAAAAATGGCATAGTTTCATTGCATTACAATATGTAAATAAATGATGATAAACACATTATGTTTCAAGCAGATATTTATTATACGTTATTTTTTTCTTTTATATGAAAATGGGAACAAATCTGCCTTTATTTTTATTAAAAATAATTTGGAGACCAAATAAATATTAAACAGTGTCTCTTCTCTGCCCATTGGAACTTGGCAATTTAACTTAAGTTCAAATCTATCTCGTTTTCACTTCTGTGATTTTCTTGCATAGCAGAAGTCTAGACAGTTGCATGGGGAGGGAAAGACTACAAACTATTAGGTAAATAGACTATAGAGAGGAAGTATTCTAACATATGATTTAATCTGTATTCTACTAATCATGTCACTAAATTATAATTGATTGAAACTAAGTTAGAAAGGAACTCACGTGTTGCAACAGACATCTGGTCACCTTTGGTTGTCCTTTTCCAAAGAGTTAAGCATTAAATATATGTTTTAAAAAGTTTATTTTGTATAGTTCAAACAGAGAACCATTTTTGTTGGATGTGTAATTTGGAAGTTTTGTTTACATTATGTCCTTAGGGGTTTTCTTTGTTTTAACAGCATTCAGCTTGACAGAAATACACTCCCCAAAAAGGGACTAAGGTATATATTTCTCTCAGCACAATTGCTCCCTTTCTTTCTCTGTTGTCACTTCAACTTTGTGTGCTGTCTTTCCTCCTCTTTCCTTGTTTGTTTGCAATGAAGCAGCTGCTATTGAGGATGGTATCACTTTAATCCGTTCTCAGGTCTGAGGAGGCAATGAGATAGGTCTCAGGTAGATAGATGCTCACAGAGGCAAGACCCAAATTAAGTCCAATGTCAATACCATTTACGGGGGCAGCAACTTTGGTAGAATGCAGAACTCACTTCTGAAAATTAAAAGAAAATGAACTTTCCTAACTTTTGTATCTTGGAGGCATATACTTGCCAAACCTCAAATCACATAACAGTCTGCAGACATGGGCAGTTAATGTTGAAAGCATGCTCTAATTTGAAGCAAGGAAAATATATTTTGGTCATCAGAAGACAACTACTGTATTTAGGTATGCATTTTTAATGAATCCTTTTGGTGAAAACGAGAGTTTTCATTTCATTTTTTAAAGAGTGCTTATATCTATCAGATTAATTTAAATATGAATTAGTCTAGTATTACATAATCTCAAAATTACTTTTCCATTCATCATAAAAAACAATGAAAATTTAATTCATGGCTATCTGTTATTGCACACTTTCATCTGGGGAGAAGATATAGAATAAACTACTAATGGAGCTATAATACTGTATGAACATAAGACATTGACTGCTCTTTGGTGCTAAGAAGTTACTCTGGTGAAAGTGAGTTCTGGCCATATAGGTCTTTCCATGTCATCTCTTTTCTCTCCGGTTCCTCTGCAATAGCAAACAGCTTGCAATTATTCCATTTCAAAATTTTGTTCCAGAGTATATTTTCTAATAAAGTGAAA
Organism: Molossus molossus; assembly: GCF_014108415.1. Taxonomy (NCBI): domain Eukaryota; kingdom Metazoa; phylum Chordata; class Mammalia; order Chiroptera; family Molossidae; genus Molossus; species Molossus molossus. The sequence goes on along the minus strand of NW_023425345.1, from coordinate 56,119,245 downwards.
ACATTCTCCCTCCTTTAAAAAAAAAAAGAAAAATCCAGATATGATGTCAAGTGGCATTTTAACCAAATAAATATTTTCCTTTATTTTAAAAAAGGGGCTGTTAATTTATGTTCCATTTCCTATGCTTCTTTGTGACCATCCCTCCAATCCCCGTGGCTCCCGGCCTATCCCTGACCACCATTTTTAGTCTGTGTTTTCACCCTTTTCGCATCCTCTGAAGCACTGTGCTTTTGAGTCCTTCCTCAATTAACTTGGCTGGCTGCTCATTGTTTATAATTTTCAACTACATATCTCACAAAAGCATAATTTTCTTTTCAAAATTCTCTCTTTTTTTTTCCCTGTGAGATTAAAACAGATGGTGTCAAATCATCTGGAAGATCTAAGCAATTATCATTAGATTCAATCTGTTTGAGCCTGTTTTTCAGTCTGAATAGTAAGCTCCTCTCACTTGCTTTCCTGTCTTGCCCCTTTAGATGTGCTTAAGTGTCTCAGCTGTGCTGTTTTGCAGATATACCCCATCATCTCGGCAGGCCAACCAAGAGGAGGGCAAAGAGTGGCTGCGCTCCCATTCCACCGGAGGGCTGCAGGACACCGGCAGCCAGTCGCCTCTGGTCTCCCCTTCCGCCATGTCATCTTCTGCAACAGGAAAATACCACTTCTCAAACTTGGGTAAAATAGTCTAACACCTCAATTTCATCTCATTCCTCTTGCCCCTCACTCTCACAGGAGCCCTGCTATCTCTCCACAAGAATGGTTCATTTAAAGAGGAGATGAAGGCACCCTAACCGTGTCTTTTATTTGGGTGATTGCTTACTTTTCATGAAATAATTTCCACATAGTATGCAGTTTATTGCTCATGACAACAACTTAATATAGGTTGTTATTTTATAGTCTGGGATCCAAAGGGGCCCAGAGGTTACATGACCTGGAAAGAAATCCTTCCACTGGTGAGAAGCAATAATTAATTCTAGAATAATTAATTCCAAAGCCTGGGGGACTTTCTCAGAGTCCTCTTAAACATAAGTAAACACCTCCTTGTATTTTCTTTAAAATGTTTTTTTTTTTTTTTTGCCATCCTTATAGCAAAATTATTCATCTCTTTGCAGAAAAATAGAAAATAGAAATAATTATTAAGAATAAAAATTGTGTGATTTTTTTACTCCTTTCACTATTTTAAAGTTAAAGTTCTCCTTAAAATGCACATGAAAGTTTCTATTAAAATAATACCCTCTGGACGTTTTTGGATACATACAATGAAAAATAAATGATCAGGTTAGCCATTGGGTTTCTTTGTGCCTAGCATCATTTGTATAAAATATAAAATCATTGGTATAAATGTCATAGAAAACACAGGGAAGAGTGACAAGAATGGAAGAAATCTAAATATGCCAGTTATCATTTAATAGATCCAGTTTTTTTCATCCAAAATAAATTTTTGGATAACATTTTATTTACTATAGGTAACAGTCCTGGCAAGGCATCTCAAACCTAGTAAGACTCATTGTCATCTTCACATGAGTGATAACAATACTCAGATTGATTGTTCACCTTGCTGCAAGGGTTACCATGTAGAAGATTCATATCAACCTGTAACTGCCAAGTTCTATATGTTTGATGGACCCTGCTGCGTACAGAGTGATGTTTAAACACCCTTGTATAGAAGTTACTATGTTTGTGCTTCCAAGGGTCCCTCCACTTTGAATGACCTTCTACCCGCCTCTCTCTCTGCTCACCCTTCAAACTATTCAGAATTCACTCCTTCCTTCTATACTCATGGAAGCATGAACTCTGAGGTGGAAGAGACCTACATCAAGACTCAAAGTGCCTGAGAGTCTTAGAAGCTTTGAAAGGCTTTTCTTGGGAAATTTAGATTTCTTGTCTTTTCTTTTTGATTTTGCTCTTTCCATTAAAGTGATACATTCTTCTCTAAAAAGAAACCTACAGACTCTAGGAAGACAGTCTTCTCTTCACAGTGGCTAGAAGAAAATGCCATGTTACTATATTTCTAGCATGAACGGTAGAGGTAACTTGCTGGTTTTGCTGAATGTTATTTTAGAAATTGACATGGGTCTCCCTGAAAGTGCTGGAGGAAAAGAAGACCTCTGCTCTGCCTGTTGTGGAACATTTCAGAGGCAGACTCTCAGCTTCCCTTAAGTGGGGACACCCTATAGATGCATGTTTCCCTAAGAATTGGAATTACGTTTTCATTTTCTACCAACCTTCTATTTTCATCATCTAAACCCCCAAATAACAGGCTGTGTGTGCTTTGTTTTACAGTGAGCCCAACCAATCTGTCTCAATTCAACCTTCCTGGGCCCAGCATGATGCGCTCCAATAGCATCCCAGCCCAAGACTCTTCCTTTGACCTCTACGATGACTCCCAACTCTGTGGCAGTGCTACATCCTTGGAGGAAAGGCCACGGGCCATCAGTCACTCGGGCTCCTTTCGAGACAGCATGGAAGAAGGTAGGTGTGGAGGGGAATAAAGATGAAGTTACTGTCACATCACTCAGATCACAAGAATTCCTGAAGAATAAGTAAGTGTAACGCTTATTTAAAGAGCCCTAAAGCTTAAAGAAGTTTTATCTGTATTATTTTTTTCTTTCTTTATGCATTTGGAAACAAGCCAGAACATGTTTAGCATAACACTGGGCTATAGAATAGTTCAGAATGACGTCTCATACAGAAATTTACATAATTTTAGAGACCATTGGCCCTAATGTATCAAATGTCAGAGTGAATATTTTATTTCACATCTCAGTAAAAGGGCCATAAAGATACATGAACCAGAAACATTTCTTATGAAAGCTACCTGCTTTCATTCTCAGAAACTTCCTCTTGTATTAGTTTGTATCATATCATTTTTGAATTCGTAGTGCCTCTACTTTTTATAAGTTACATTTTCTTATTTAATGCAATGAAATTTTCACCTGTCCTAATAAATGTCTTTGTAGTTGTAAAGTTCTATATGAAAACTTCATAATAAATCTATTTGAAAACCTCAGGAGGCTTAATTGATTTTTAAATGAATATAAATTTTCTAAACTATATAACCTCAAATGTCAAATTTGATAATAATATTGAGAGATTTTTCTTTCTGATTTAATGAATGATTTTTAGGTGCCCATGAAGGAAAATTGTAGCACTCACATTATAAATCATATCAGTTAAAGACAAAATGTAAAAGTTCAAATTGATTAGAATAAAATCAAACATTAAATCACCCATACTATCCTAGTCCTTAATAATTATGTATAAAAGAAAGGATTACAGATCTTGAAACATACTAGGGCTTAAGCCTCTGGCCATTCATGTACTTGAGCAAATTTCTTAACTTTATTACCCATAATTTCTGCATCTATATTCCACAGGTTTGTCATAAGGATAAAATTAAAGAATAGTTTAGTTCCTCCTCTGTCCCCCCTCTACCTTCTTATTTGGAGAACCTCTGACTGAAAGCTCAGGCAGCTGTGAAAATTAGCTCGTGGTTTTCAGGTCACCACTGTACGTGAAACATGCTGGCACTGAATCAGTTAAGCACAATTGCCACTGCTCTGGGGACAGTTACAAAACCACTGAAGTTCACTGTGACAGAGTGAATTCTACCCTGAGAGTCTGCTGATTACTGCAGTGCCGACAGAAAAAATATGTAACTACTCTGAAATGTTGTCATTGCTTTTCTGAAATGGTTCTATCGCTCTTTTCATAGACAAGTCTCATAATACTGTGGAAATAGTTTGCTAAGCATGCTGAAGGATCTCTAGAGTGCCTCATTTACAAATAGAATGCTGTTTATATGCTGGGAAATTCTGGCCTTCTGTTTATAAGGATTAAATCATCTGAATTTCTGAATTCCAGTCTGAGTGGGCAAGATGGATTTTGATGGGCAGGCATTGAATACTGAACTGTCATAATCCTTAAATGGTGGTCTAGAATCAAGGAATTACTGCACTGGAGAGATAGAAGGGAATTTAATGATGCTGCCCAATGCTTACTGTGAAAGATGAGGAAACTAAGCCACAAACTATCAGGTTATAAATCTATGAATATTAAGTGACCATAAGTAATATATTAAAGAGCAGAAATTCTGTGTAAGTTGCAGACAAAAAGGCTGAAAATGGCATCTCCAGATTCATTGTCCACCTTCTTTCTGGTATACCACAGTAGTTCATACTGATGTCATTAGTTATTAGAGGTCAATAGAATGTGCTTTAAAAAAAAAAAAAAAAAAAAAAAAAGACTAACATTTTGCATATCTCACAGAATGGTAAGAATGGTAGTTTTTGCAGTTTTCCTGTCTTCTCCAGACCAGGTCGAATACCATGCTCTTGATAGTGTTTATGTTAGTCTGGTGTGATTATCTTTTTAGTTGTGTGTCTTTCTGCTTCTTTCTGAGCTCCCGTGATAGTGTCATTCATTGTTGTAGTCCCAGGATCTAGCAAGGGCCTGTCACATTGTGTGTACTCAACTAATGTTTATTTCATGGATGAATAAGCAGATATAACTTTATATTATCCCACAGTGAAAAGCAAAGGACTTTTCTACAAATATAGTTCAGCACAATTTTATCCATATTTTGGCTTAATACATTGGACATGCAGAAATATAAAGCACTCTGTTAACCGTTTGAGATGGTATTTTGATATACCAGTTAAGAGACAGTATGAAATTTCCATTCTTAATTTCAGTGAGACACCACCTTGAAATAAGAAGTGTCTTTCTATCACTAAAATGGCAAAAGAAATAGTAATTGCCCATTTAAAAAAGCATAATCAACTCATCACAGATAATATTGAACTAACAAGCTAGATAACATACTTCCCTGAAAGTAAATGGAGAAAAAGATAGAAAATGGATATTTGTATAAAAATAAAATCAAATAAATAAAATACATAAAGCATTTTAAAGTTTAAAAGTGTATGGCAACTTGTGGTTAAGGTTTCCATGACTTTCTGATTATTAATTATGTGGGAGTTTACTAAAGTGTTCAATATGTGCAAAGCATCCTCTCTATAGAAAAATAAATAAGGTACTTTGAAGAGTAGGTATGCTATCTTTCCATGTCTCAACACTTTAATGTACAAAAAACAAACAAACAAACAAACGATGGCAGACTTATTCTCAGCTTCGTTTGTCTAGCAGTTATTATTGTATTTCCTTGTTCTTCACTCTTTAGTAAAGACTTGGAATTCCTGAGCAGATTCTTCAATCTACCTCTTATTCTTTTTTGTTTTCTCCAGTTCATGGCTCTTCGTTATCACTGGTCTCCAGCACTTCTTCTCTTTATTCTACGGTAAGTATTGGCTGTTAAGAAAAAGCTTCCGCTTTTGCCAAGCACAGAAATGTTTAAATAGACTGACATTTACACAGAAGCTGCACAGTGAAATCTGGGCCCTAAGTGGAACACTCGGAGCTTCTGCATCCTGATAAACTGCACGCACTGTGGCAGCTCTTCTGTGGTCCGCCGACATGTGCTCCCATGTGACCTTTGTGTACTTATTACAATCAGTTTATGGAAGAAAAACTGAATTTCACAAAATCTGTGGGGTATAACCCTGAAATCATGTACGAGGCTCTACCATAATTTTATAATTTTGAATAGTTTTCCTTGTTCGGTTCCCTGAGCCACGAGTGATAATTGTTCTGTTGTATTTTTCAATTTTGTTTTTAAGTTAATTTTAAAGAAGATAATGCCAAATTGTAAAGGCTTCAGAGGCTTAGAGATTTTTTGGTAATCTTCTGACATAGAGAATGATTTTTAAATCTTTATTTCTTAAGAGAGGAATGCCAATGTGTCAACTGATTTTCCCAGTATGTGAAATTATATTTTATTTTTGCCAAGGTCAGTTTTCTATCAACTTAATATAATTTCATCATTTTTCTTAAAAAAAATAGACTTTAGGAATTTATTTGTTTACAGGAGGGTTTTTTCATGCCTAGGTAAGAATGAGGTATATTTAGCTAATGGGATCGCACTGAGACCTGAATAGTATGAACAACCCTTAATTCTTCATTGAAAGGTTCATAAAAAGTTCACAGCCTTGGTTGTTAACTGAGCAGTTAAGCATTAAGGGAAATACTAATTTAAAAAAATTTGTTTTGCTTTATTGATTTTACAGAGAGAGGAAATAAGAGGGAGAGAGAGATTAGAAACATCGATGAGAGAGAACATCGATTGGCCACCTCCTATATGACCCCCACTGGAGATCAGGCCCACAACCTGGACATGTGTCCTGACTGGAAATCAAACCAGCAACGTCTTGGTGCATGGGTCAGTGATGCCCAACTACTGAGCCACACTGGCCAGACGGAAATACTGTTTTTTTTTCTCTCATTTTTATTAGGTTCAAATGTTATGTCCCTCTTTTTATAAGTTTACGTTAATATTTATGCTTTACATAGTTACCCAAAATGAACTATCATTGTCAGAGACAGTATTTTTCTTATCATTTCTCCTTTTGATGATTAAAATTGGCAATAGATTCTATAACTGAAGAAATCGCTATTCGTGTTTAGATAAATCTACTGTGTTAAGCAAATAGATAAAGAAGTGAGAAATGTGAAAATGCATTGGAAAAATGCATAACAGAAATATGTTGAGTTGCTGTTCCTTGTACTGGGCCAATGCCTCTGCTTATCTGGGAGAGAGGTGTTCTAACTGAAACCATTGCAAATGAAGTCTCTATAGAACATGAAAAGATGCAACATCATAATCATATTTTAAATATATACAAAAGCAACATTTGGATAAAACTACCTTTATGAAGCCTAAGAGGGACTCAAAAATGACAAGCGCATGGATTGAAGATAAGCAGATGGCTAATTAGTATATATCAGTAGACTGTTCTGTGATAATAAAACTGTCCTATAGCTGCACTGTCTCATACAGTAACCACACACCTTGTTATTAGGTATTTGAAGTGTCTCAGGTGACAGAGGAACTGCATTTATAATTTTTTTTCTTTATTGATTTTAGAGAGAGAAGAAGGGAGAGGGAGAGAGATAGAAACATCGATGAGAGAGAACCTCTATTGGCTGCCTCCTGCATGCTCCCCACTGGGGATTTGGCCCACAACCTGGGCATGTGCCCTGACTGGGAAATCAAACTGGTGACCTCTTGGTGCATGGGTTGATGCTCAACCACTGAGCCTCACCAGCCAGGTTGAATTTTTAATTTTAATTAATTTAATAAGCATATATGCCAAGTAGCTACTATATTGGATATTTTAAACAAAGGGGGAATATTTAAAAATGCTAGAAATCTGATATATAGATAGAGATAAATATTGCATATATGTCAAAATAATAAGAACTATTTGGAAACAGGTGATAAATATTGTATAGAGTACAATATGAAATGGGAAGAGAGATGACACTAAAGAGACTATATACACATATTTATAGGCCAGCATTTAGAGATGAATTAGGTCCTGGTGTTGTGTGAAAAGTATGGGTTAGGTGATCAAGACACATAAGAAGGTGCTATTATTAGGAAATTAGTAACTTTAAATTGTTGTATTAGAAATGATATAATTATGTACTTGAATTAACAAATGACCTAAAACAAAACAATTCACAATTCATATGTGGAAAACTAATAAAGAGAAAAATTAAAGATCATGAAGAGTCATCCTATCTCTAACCCTCCTTACCAAGCACTGAGATTTACTGGCAATGATAAAATATCTGGGAAAGTGCTTTTCAAATGTGAAATGAAAAGGCACTTTATCATTATTTTTCATGCCTTCTTAAGGACTCTGGCTAAAGATTCTGTTGATTTGCTTTCTGACCCGACGGTATGAGTAATTATTGCATGGCATCAGGCAAGTTGCTAAATTTCTTTGGGCTATACCTATAAAATAACGTTGGAAAACAACAGACAAATCTATCAATGTAGGGAAGGCATAGTCTCTGTTATCCATATAATTATGAAAAGTGAGAACAATAAAAGATAGCTTAGGAAGCTATCCAATTTTATTTTTAGGACCCAGAACCCATTTTATTCTTTATATGGCTGAACCTGTTATATATTTACATTTTTTGTTTTTGCAATAGTTGTTTTCTGATTAGCTATATATTAACATTTTTATTGAACCTGATTTATACTTGGAATCTAATTTGTGTTGCTTTAATAAGAGCAAAGGCCGTGTTTTTAGTTCATTGTAGATCCCTTTCACATTTTCACTACACACAGCTAATACTAAAGTGAATATTTTAATTTGTAAGTTTGAATGGATGAATGAATGGCCAATTAATGGCTTATAGAATAAAGGATAATCTCATAGATTTTTATTTAAGTAAGGTGTTTTATAATGTTTACCATCCTTCAGGACACTGGGCCTGCTTTAAAACCATTGTTTAAAATGCCTAGCCCACTGAAAAAAATATAGTATTAATATTCTGTATCATTGCTTCAACTTTGTAGTAGCACCTATCCAGTATTAAAAACCAAATGTAGGAAAGAAGGCAAGTAAAGAAAAAGATAATTCTGAAAAATCGGCAATGAGAAAAGGCATTGTATATAGTATATAAAAATTAATATCTAATAATTATACTTTAAACTAGTATATGTAACTTATCCAGGGCATTTTTAATGAAAAAAAAAATGTGACCATTTCTTGACTATTTAAAAAAAATTAAATATATTGCTTGTTTTAAATACACAAATCATTTACTGAGTATCAGTTTTCTGTAATTTTAGCAAGCCTAGAAGCAAGATTTGGGCAGAATAAAGTGGCTATAAATATGCAAAGTACTAGGGAAACCAAATAGTCATAGTTAATTGTGCCATATGTCTTATGACAAACAATCAGCAGCTTTCGCTTGAGTTTATGAAATTTTTATTTTAAATTCCTTCCCTACTTATGATTCAAAAAACAAATGGTATATAACACTTGGACATTAAAACTGTTTTCACTGAAAAAAACTAAAGTTGAGATGTAAAATATTCAAGCTTTATGTTAGCATTTATTTTTAAAACAATTTTCTTATCAAGGCTAGTCAGATTCTACTACTTAACCACTCTTTTATTTAACCACTGTATTACTAACTGGACATTATTATTATTATTTTTTTCTTTATTGATTTTAGAGAGAGAGGAAGGGAGAGCGAGAGAGAACCATCGATGAGAGAGAACATCGATTGGCCGCCTCCTGCATGACCCCACTGGGGATCAGGCCCACAACCTGGGCATGTGCCCTGACCGGGAATCCAGCTGGCGACCTCTTGGTGCATGGGTCAATGCTCAGCCACTGAGCCACAGCGGCTGGGCACGGACATTTTTAAGAGTAGAGACAATATAGGAAAGATAAAACTCAAGAGGTACTTACACATAAAAATATTTCTGTTTAAAATACTTTGTTGTTTTTATGGTTTTGTTTTTTTTTTTCCTGGAGGAAAAGAAGATATAAAAAGTGGTTTGCGTATATCTGCATCAATTAATCAGGCAATATCCCAAAAAGGAGGTAGGAGACTGTTTTTCGGCTTTGGATCTGCTCAAAGCAATGCGCAGACTTGTACTGTTCAGCAATATTATGCATTCTGCAGCTTTTTCCAGAATGAGAGAACTTCCCAAATGTAATGGTGCACACAATTTATATGCTGGCATTTTCAGTCCTCATTTGCATAATCTGCATAAACTGAAGATGTTCCCCTACCACTTTGATCACCACCTTCAGCCTGGACATTTTGGGTGTTTTTCTGACTTGCAACCAAATAAACTTAATGAACAATCATTAGGAAAAGTAAAGGAAAATAGAAACTAAAGATCTCATTTCTGTGGTTATCAGTAAAGGTCAGTATTTTCTCTCCAGCTTTCTTGGGCATTCTTTATGATTTGTAAATCACAGAATAAAAATCTGACTCCTGAAACTTGGCTGCAGTTCCCTATAATTTCATGGAGTCCGTTTTCTACAATCTGAATTTCAAAAATCCAATATTTTTTGTACTTATTGGTTTTTTAGAGTATAATTTTAAAACTATTTTGTTTTTGGTCTGTATCTTAAAGTAATACTCTCTCTTAATTTTTTATCCTTTGCTTTTAAGGCATGTTATGTATCCGTGAATCAAATAACATACATTTTTAAAATACTACATGGCTTATATAGAAAGAAATATTCATTTGCAATTCTAAAGATTCCTGTTCTTACTGTTTTAATTTAATGTTATGCATTTTACTATATTCTTATGTTAAATCATAGTATTTTAAATACGTAGTATAATTATGTTACTCATTCATGTGAAATGTATTGATATTGATTATTTATAATAACTTTTTTTTGTATTTTCTGTTTTACAGGCTGAAGAAAAGGCTCATTCAGAGGTAAAAAGCTTGTAGCATTTCTATATTTGATTATTATAGTATACATTTATGATGAAATGAGGTTTTCTCCCACTAGAGGTCTCTGTTACAATAGCATAGCCCTCCAACACTGTGGATACAAATAACAGAAGTAGTTGATAAAAGGTCTTCGATATTTCCTCTTAAAAGAGAATGAAAGGCAGTTTTTAGAAGCAAACTTTCCTCTCACATTATAGATGGGAGCCTTAACGAATACATTTTGTCTAGTAGCAAGCACTCATAAAATCCTTAATGGATGAATGAGTGTTCAGTCTTCCTATTTTATGAGTCTCTTTTCCCCACTGCCTCGAAAACTAACTGCATAAGAATAAGGAAACGATTGAATCTTGAGCTCCAGACCTGAACAATACAAGCTGCCAGCACCCAACCCATCTCTTTAGTGCTAGGACTTTGCTGCCTGCAACCACCACTTTTTGTCTTGTGTGGTATATTGTTCTAACCCCACGCATTTCAGAAATACACACTTCCTTGCAATCACAAACACATTAGAATCCAACCTGGAGAGAATATTCTTTTTTCTGTCCCTTTGTTTAAAAATTGTGCTGGCCAAGAAGAGCAAGAGGACTTGAATTGAGCCTTAATTCAAGGTACAGTAATGACTATTTGATTGGTTTACACTGAGGCAATCAGACCACAGAGAAAATAAGTATCTGGGCTACAGTCTCTACACAGAAACCCTTTCCTTTGAAGTCATATTTTATTAGCTTTTAATGTAAAACTTGTGATGTGCTTCAATATATTGAAAAGATATTGATTATGCCAATTTGATCTTTTTAATTGTTAGACCAAAAAAGTGATTGTGATTTTTTTTAAACCTATTTTATTTACATTGTATGGACATGGCAAGACTTCTAACATTGATCATAATATAGCTACTAAAGTATAAAAATGCTACATCTATTTGCCTCAGTAGTAGTTATCCAACTCCCCTTTTATCATTCATGCCCCATAATTGGTCATGGTTTTTAAAATAATAATTTACAGTATTTTAAGTTTTTCTGGATTATATTTTAAAGGAAGAAGGATCATAGAATAGAAACTATTAATTTGAGAAAGCTTCTTTGAATTTGGTTTAAGAATAAAATGGATTCTCTGATTTATGAAACTGTTTGTAGTCATCATTATCATCATAGGAACGTAATTCAAAAGTTGGGGCTGGAATGTATCTCTTTCTTAACAACAGGAATGAGAAGGAATCACATTTGCTGAAATTATTAAAATGTTCTCTATCTCTGCTTCCAGCTTCAGCTCACTTCTTTTTCTAGTCTGTCAACACTGACCACTGTCTCTTCTCCACAAAAATATAATGTGAAGGGGGGAAAAAAAAAGAAAAAGACAAGTAATGAATTGTGTCAAGAATGCTCTTTCAAAGTGAGACAATATCCCAAAAGTCCAAATACAACAAAGAAAACTTGTTTTTGAAGAAATGAGAATCATCAGGGTAGAATGTTTGGCATCTAAGTAACTAAAATCCCTTGAGAGCAGAAGTTTACTTGTAACTTATAAATATTTTACCTTATGAATCACTTTATATTTCATGGCAACATGAGACATGCAGATTAAGTGTGAAAGTGCATAAATTAAAACTTTAAATACAATATATATTCTTAGAGTTTTCTGGTTCCGTTTTATTCAAGTGTGAACTTAACTAAAAAGGAAAACATTTTAGCATATTTATTTTGTTATTTTTATCGTTATTTATACAGTATTACTGATTTTTCCCTTTATTTTTAAATTATAGATAATCTATAAAGCATTTCTTCTCTGAGCTAATAGTAACTGACTGAATAAAGGGCATTATGATCAGGATTTGGGAAGGCTTCCCTGAGTGTTAGTCATTAAAGTCCAGCCAATAAAATTATTTTCAAAGATGGGATCATTAGATGTTGAATTAGAGCTAGCTTCCGGTGACTGCAGGATATTCTATGGCTCTGAGAAGTCGCCAAATTACAGAAAATTAAAATAAACATGCAAAAAAAAAAAAAACAACCCAAAACTGACAGAAAAATAACATGGACTACTTTTCACAGAAAAGACCCAGAAAAAATATGTTTATGTTTATTTTTTAAAAACACTAACCTGAAAGGAGAAATATTTTTAACAAAAATAAATTTTTAAAAAAAGTATATAAAACAAAACAAAACACTACCTGAGTTTTATTACTGCAAATTTCTATAAAGAATCAATAAAGAGGAAACCGATTCTGAGTCAGACAGGGATGACAAGTCAGCAAGCCTTAAATGGCAGATTGGAGCCGCAGCTTAGAACACAGCCACTTACTCCTCTTATTATCAGTGGCTTTAGATTGTTATTATGCAGCCAGTATTCAGATTTCTTTACTTTTCAAAAGTTGGTGCTGACACAGTGGGGGTAGAAGGAGCTAACGATAATATTTGCTTTGCTTTCTTGGATTGAGTTTTAGTTTTACGTCAAAATCTGCTAGCATATTGAGTTGATTTTTTTTTTTTTAATTACATTCAGCAAATTCATAAACTGCGGAGAGAGCTGGTTGCATCTCAAGAAAAAGTGGCTACCCTCACATCTCAACTCTCAGCAAATGTAAGTCACTTCAGATATTTTCGATACATTAAAAGAGATTTGTCTTATCAATAGGATAATTTTAGTAACAGACTTACATACTTTAAATGTCAAAAATGATACAGACTTAAGTCATTAAATAGTGGGAGTCAGATAAAGGTAAGCTTTCCTGTACACTGGGTAATCAAATGTAAACCCAAGTTGATAAGGAATCATAATGTGGTTAAAAATGGCTTTTTTGTTTCTTGTAAGTTGGAAGTATTAGCTACAGTAACAAGGCCTATTCCTTTTCTTATTTCTTATTTTTATTACTCCTCATACATAAGACTTCCTCAAGCCACCACACTATTAGGGATTGATAGTGATTAACTTTGGAAGATAAAAAATTCATGTGCCCTGACACTTTCAGTGCAATTTATTAGACAATTAGTTAAGCATCCAATTAATTCTAAAAAATTAACTTAGGTCTAAATTTGGGTATCTTAGCCATATTCTGAATTAAATATATTCCTCCCAACCACCTTCTCATAGTTTAAGCAGCCGAGAACAGCAAAAATGATGACAGTGAAGACCATCAGTTATGTTAACATTTAATGAAGCTCTTTCCATATGCCAGGGAGCACACAGATGTAGAATAATAAAGAACTCGTGGCATTGCACCTAGTCCTGAAAACAGTAGCGTTAGAAACAACAGTGAGGGGTAAGCAGGCTCCAGTTATTTTGCCATATGTCCTGCCCTTCACTCAGTATTAATCTCCTCCATTCCGCTGTCTAGCTTTGGGTCTGTTGCCTGCCTCGTGTCTGTGCTCTCCACTGAGTTTGTCCATCTCTAGACAAAGCTTGACATAGCAAGACTGAGCAGGCGTAGTGCCCCCCGGGTATGATTTGAATAAGTGAGATTTTTAAGATGAAAAATGATGGTGTAATAAAACTTTTACAGTATAGAAGTAAAGTATTCCCTTGCAATATGTTCCTTTTAGCATTGTATTTGAACTGATTTTTATCTTTTCAACTTTGGAAGAATCTAATTTTGGATTGACTATATTTATTTTTTATAGACGTGGTTAGGGGGTTCATAAAAATAATAGTACATTTTAGAGAATTGTTTAGGCAACACTGGAAGAAAATAGTATTATTTAAGCAATTTTTGTGTGTCTAAGTGTAACTCTTCAGTAGTTCAATAATAGTTGTAAATCTTATACAATAGGCTAGCTGTGCAGTAGTATAAAACATACCTGTCTAGGTTCCTGAATTTGTACCCAGAGGACACATTGTAATTCAGATGCCAAAGCACTCTGGCTTGTGTTTATCTGCCACAAGGAAGGATCTGTGATAGACCCCATGCAATGAATAGTCAAATGCTTACAGATGTCTTGAATGATTAATCAGGGTTTTACTTTATTTCTAAATGTCTCTTGTGTGGACTTATATATTCAGATATTACAATAATAAGTGGCTGCTATACATTATGTAATTTGGACTTTTACACAGTAATTTTTAAACCATTTTCATTTTAAAAGTCATTCATGCTTGCCCTGGCCAGTGTGGCTCAGTGGGCTGGAGTTCTGAACCCTGACAGACTGCAGGTTCAATTTCCGGTCAGGGCACATACCTAGATTGCAGGTTCAATCCCTGGCCAGGCACGAACGGGAGGCAACCGGTCAATGTCTCTCCCTGTGCCTCTTCTTCTCACTCTAAAATCAATAAATATGTCCTCGGGTGAGGATTTCAAAAAACGTATTTTAAAAAAAATAATACAAGCTTATTTTATTAAAAAGAAAAAAATTAAATGTTTAATAAAAAAAGCAGTATTTGTTTTTCTCTCTGGGACTCTCATTCCCATTCATGGTTATTGGTTTTTTGTGTTTCTTTTTAACATTCTTTTATATATCCATGAGCATAAATGCAGAATACACTCTCGCAGGGGCTTACTACACACACACACACACACACACACACACACACACACTTGAGGAACCTGATTCTAACACAGGGGAACGATCCTGGGGGATCAACTCTTTGCCATTGTTTGGAAAAGAAGAAAACATTTTTAAAAGCTGTCAGCCCTTGGCTACCTGCCAGTTCTGCGCCAACCATGCATGCCTCACTATTTTTACGATGTTTTCATGACTGTGGAGCATGTCTTCTTAGCTGGGCATTGACATGACCATCAAAGGGTAAAATTGGTTCCTGTGGTGAAAAAGCAAACTCACTATTTTTATGTATAAAGCACAGATATACGCAGGGTAGATGAGCAGGTATCCAGTATAGCTGTGGCATTAAAATGGCATGGAGGACGGAGTAATTCGGGGAAAAAGAAGCTGTAATCTCTCCCTAGGGTACAATAATGAAAAAAAAAAAAATAGTAAAACAGATGGGATTAGGGGAAGAGGTGCCAGATTATTTTGTGTACAAAGTCTAGTGCAAATATTCCCAGCTTCCCTGATGTATATCTGCGTTATCATTAGTAGTACATTTTATACAGTGTTGGGAGCTTAAAATATATCCTGTTTTGCACATTTAAAAAGAAATTATAGTGCATTTAAGAAATCTTCTCAGATCACCTCAGATTTACATATACCACCTGTCCATAGCAGCTTTATTTTATGTGTTTATTTTCATTTTTATTTTTTTTTGTGAATTCTCACCAGAGAATATTTTTTTATTAATGTCTTGATAGAGCAGAAGGGAGGGAGGGGGATAGAGAGAAAGAAACTTCAACATGAGAAAGACACATCGATTGGTTGCCTCCCACAAGACCCCGACCAAGGGCGGGGATTGAACCTGCAACCTATGTATGGGCCCTTGACTAGTATCGAACCTGGGACCCTTCAGTCCATGGGCTGACGCTCCAACTGCTAAGCCAAACTGGCTAGGGCACAGCTTTAATCTTTAATAGTGAATAAAAAATGGAAACAACCAAAATGTTTCTTAATAGGTCAATGGATAAACAAACTGATATATCCATGCCATGGTCTACTATTCAGCACTAAAAAGAAATGAACCATTGATATACACAACTTGGATTTTTATCTCCAAGTTTACTTTCAGCTGCGTGGAGAAACTCAATTTCAAAAGGTCACATGCTATAAAATCCCATCTGTGTAACATTCTGGAAAGACAAAATCACAAAAATGAACAGCAGCTTACTGGTTGCCGGGGTTAGGGATGGTGGTCACCTTTCTCCGTGAGAGGTGGGTGTAACTATAAAAGTATATCAGTAAGGAGAGCTTTGGTGAAGAAATTGTTATGTATCTTGATTGAGGTGGTTATTTCATATGTGAATCTACACATTTGGTCAATATTGAAGTCCTGGTTTTGATATTCTACTGTAATTATGTAAGATGTAACCATTATGGGAAATGGGGTGAAGGGGTACTTGGGTCCTCTGAAAACTCTTTGCAACTTGTGGTGATATGTATGGATCATTATAGCCTTTTCCCATCAGATACATTTATTGCTAAAAATGGCAAAAGATGAAAGTGAAAAAACTGTAGGTAGAGGAGATACACATTATCTTCTCTTTCCCAAAGACGTTTATTAAAATTCACTTTAAGACTCAATATTTCAGTAGCTGAGAACTTGTATAAATGGATGTATATATAAGTGCTTATAATTTTAGTGTCAATCCTATTTTTAACATTTTAATAGTATCATTACAATTACAAAAATTGGAGTCTTGCATATTTATGTCCATTTGTATTTTTAAGGATATAATCTCCTTCATACATGCAGAAATTTGAATTATTCACAATTTACATATTTACTACAAATCATGTTGAACTTTAGCATTTGGTTTATTAAATTGTCCCTTTAAATTCCATAGGCCATAGTAAGTCATGAAAGGATTTAGTGAATTCTTGATTTTTTTCTCAGTTCTAAGAACTATGACATTTAAATTTTATTCAGATGTGTTTTACTTCATTGCTCCTGAGTTAATATCCATGATATAACTAATATATATATATATACACATACACAGAAATTAATCATAAAACTGAGTAAAAGTATTTCTGTATAGAATTTCTTCAACATAAGTCAAATATTTTTCAAAATCTTGTATAGTTCCTATTGGAGGTAGAGATAAGTCTGTTATTTACTAGTTAATTCAGACTACAGGTAAACATTTTTTTTCCCTTAATTGGGGGTATGTTTTATAATTGATGTAACACATGTTTGGACCTGGCATGATTACATTTATATAGAGTCCACATAATAACCCATGTTTTAATATTTAAACTCGAAACGTACATGCTTCTCTACTAAAATGCTGTTTTACCCCTTTGTTAAAAGGGGCAGTGGTAAGGTGGGAAGGTATCCAATGAGCTCGCCTCTCATTTGACTGGCAGAGTCTAACCTCACTCAGAGAATGCGCACTGAGCCTTCCCGCCCCCCTGAGAGGTTCTCTGAACAGAGCTGCAAAAGCCCTGGGAAGACTCTCTCTCAAAGCTGTTCTACCAGAATGTCTTTAGAAGGCAGAGAGGGCATGTTGGCAGGCACTATTGCCTGGCCCTCCCTGAATCAATACCCCACCAAGGAACAGAAAGAAAACAGGAGCCCCAGAAGCAAAGGCAACTGCGAATGTGTGGTCACATTATACAGTCAGCCAGGGGCCCTCTCGCCTCTCGCCCACACCTTTGTGCAGCCAAGCCAGGTGGGATGCATTTGTTTGTGCTTTAATATATGTTCTTCACACATCTCGGCCCTTAGGTAATTTGGAAATAAGCACTAAGGCTAGTTATTACTACCATTTTTCAAAGACATCACGGAATCTACTTTCTTTTGCCTTTCAGAACGTAAGGCTGTTAAACAGAAATCTCTTGGGTGTTATTTTGGTGGGGGGATTGTGTCCTATTTCTTTGCTCTATTTAATAATCTGGCAGTTACTCTTGCTTTTCTGCATCTCCTTTAAGAGAAAACTGTTTGCACATATTAACTATGATAAACAGTGAAGGGCCAGTTATATATAGTAAAAGAAATATGAAACCTTATTTAGGATAGTTTCAGAGTCATTTTCGGTTTATCTAACTATGGATTTTCAAATGTAAAATCATATCTATCTATCCATTCATCCTTATATTAATATATAGAGAGACTATTTTTTATTTGGTTGACAGGCTGTCACTGAATTCTGAATGAACAAATGTAGTGCACACATTTTTCATGATATTTCATCTCATTACTTAGTAGCACAATAATTCTCTTTACATGTCTATTCAGATTATGTTGTGATTTCCAAACTAAAGACAATATGTGTTAATACCATCCCTTAACTAATATTCAGTCTTGTCTAATTTATTACCTTGACAGACCCCCAACTACAAGTTGGGGCATATTAATCATCATATTGATAACATTTTACTCTGGCTTGAAAATTATGCAACTGCTAAAAGAAAAACTGAAACAAAGTAAACTATGATTAACAGCTCTCCTAAAAAGCTACCATTTTTTTTAAAAGTCATCATTTTATGAAGTTTTTCAGACAAGATATACTGTCCTATAGTTTAATCTGTTTTATTTTCTATTTTTTCTTCATTAAGGTGAAAAAAAATCATCCCTGGTAGAAATGGTTTCCCTTATTTGCTTCTTGTACTTCCTTTCCATTAATCCAAATTATGAGAAATGTAACCTTTTATTACCTTCAAAGTAACAAAGTTGATCTGATAAATTAAGACAAAGCAACAAAAATTTAAAACAATATTTAACTAACGTACTTTTAACATATTTTTCATTGAGAACGATGTGACTCAAATTCATATGTTTTTTTGGAACAGTTTTCTTGTGAATAATTAATGAGGAACAATTTTCCAGAGACTGAAAACTGACTTTCTCAGGGTGAATGTTTTGTATTTACTCACAGCTACGAAACATAAGCAATGTATTTGTGCAGCATGTATATATGACAGACTTGCTTTCTTTGTCATATTTTTAACACCTTTTGAACTGATAAAATATAGGAACTGATAAAGTAAAGGAATTTTTTTCAGGTTTACATATGTAAGGACTCACAATCCAACAATTAAAACTTACAATTCTTTGGGAGAAATAAAACTAGTAGAATCTTGCATTTTTTTTAGTAAATGTTCACAAAAGGATTCTGCCAGAATTTTTAGTATTAAAATAAAACAAGCAATTTTAGTTTTAGGATGTAGTAACCTATTGTAGGGTCATAGTGTGATTATTTCTAATGTTTAACTGGAAATCAGCACAAATGGTTATCATGGACAAATATATTATAAATTATATAGAACAATGCTTTACAGCAAAATCTAACTCCTGCTACTCACCCCATGGAAAAATCTGAAAAATACCATGTTAAGGAAAAGAAAACAGTCACACTCAAAAATCCTGCCATTGGATTCCACTTGAACATTTTCAATAAAGGCAAGGCTAAAACACAGTTCTTAGGGATGTATGCTTATGTGGTACAACTATAAAGAGAAGCAAGAAAGAATTACTGCCAATGTGACAATAGTGGTTCTCTTTAGAGAAAGGAGAGGGGACAGTAGTGGGGGAGGAGTAAGGGAGGACTTGGAGAGTCTTCCAATGTCCTGATTCTTGGCTGGGCTGCTAAGTGCATGAATGTTGACTCGGTGATAAACCAGTGAGCTACACATTTTCATTGTGTTCACTTTCATATGTTTTTTAAAATTGAAAAACGGTTAAGTATATCCATGGCCAGTATGATTCAGTTGGTTGAGCATCATTCCATGTCCCAAAGGGTCACTGGTTCGATTCCCAGTCAGGGCACATACCCAGGTTATGGGTTTAGTTCTCTGTCGGGGTGCATACAGGAGGCAGCCAACTGATGTTTCTCTCTCACATTGATGTCTCTCTCTCTCTCTCTCTCTCTCTCTGTCTCTCTCTCTCTCTCTCTCCCTCTACCTTCTTCTCTCTCTAAAATCAATAAAAACATATTTAAAAAAAAATTTTTATAGGTTAAGTAGAGGAAAGTGAGACATCACCTTATGTTAATTTCTGAGCATACTAAGACTGATATAATGATGTTCCTTGTCACTGAAAACATTTAAAACTATTAGATACTATTCCCTTTTTAAGAATGTTATTTATCCCATTAAATCTTATAACAATCCTTCCAGTTTGATTCTCAAAATGTGTGTGTGTGTGTGTGTGTGTGTGTGTGTGTGTGAAGGGAAAGGGGGAAAGATGGAAGAGGGAATTGAAAAAGCATCGAGTCGTAGAGATGAGCCATAGATTAACAGGTGCATTCTCTGCAAATTATCTTTCTCTATATTCCAGTGGCAGGAAAAGAAAGGCAGCCCAGGATAAAGTTAGAGCTCAGAACAAAGACTCCTTTGTATCACGATGCTAGTGGAAGAAACTTGTACATTCTAGCTGTTACCAATAATGGAATAAACTTCTAGCTGTTGCTGACACTGGAATAAACTTGTAGTGCCCTAAATCTCAGCGATCCATTTGCTAGGTACCTCAGCCTCTCAGCTCTGCTAGAGTTACAAGATGATGTGTTTTGAGTCTTCTGCTTTCTTCCCTCAGAAAATTAATCTTTGGTAAGGATCACCAGATTTCCCCCCACACATAGTTATTATAGATGTAGGTTGTATTCATTTAAGCGTACAGTAAAACTGATCAGTTTGCGATAACATACCTGGAGTTCTGTCTCCAGCCACAGTGTGAGATCGCAGTACTTCCTCATGCTTAATATTTTTTGGGTCAAGCTATTGCAGAATGCCATGTTAATAAAAATTGGCCTATTTTAGAGCTTTAATAAGATTGTCAAATACTTAATCATAAGACTTATGGTTAGCTACTGCAATAGGTATAATTCTCTGAGATTTAAAATAAAGCCGCAAAGCCATCAAAACTGAATGTTAAATGGAATATGACTGATTATTCTTTCTGGCTGGCCTACCTACACTTCCTTAGTTGAAGGGAGTAAAGTGGAAATGAAAGCCCTTTTATTGAAAAGAATTTGGAAAGTGAAGACAACTCTTTTCGCTTCCATTCTTCGTGCTTAGCGAAGGAAAGATACTGTTATAGCTGTCAGCAGACGCCTGGCACTTGAAGGAGCGTATCATTATAACCGAGGCACTAACACTGTCTTCAAAGGTCATCGTGCAGGTATAAAAATGAGGAACATTTGTCCATTGACTATTGCACTGACTTCGCTTGGGCTTTAAGTCTAAAAACTTGGCAGCTCAGACCCTATTCAGTATTTTATGTGTCAGATCCTCCACGTCGTGCAAACTAGAAGGTGTCATTATTTGCAAAATGCCATCCTCTTTCAGAAGGTGAACTCATGTAAAATGTCAAGAGACTGAAACAGCGATTTTAAGCTGAAGTTTAATCATGGTAAGTGGAGATGTGTGTTAATGGAGAGTCACCCTGGAAGCTAACTACGAGGTCGTGGTGTTCAAAGAGTCAGCATGCCTGGAATGAAGTATTTTGTAAAGGGAAGCATTTTGATCCGTCCATATAAGGTTCTGACGTTGGAAATGTGTTCCTCCCGTTGTGTTCACAGGCTCACCTCGTAGCAGCGTTTGAGAAGAGTTTAGGGAATATGACTGGCCGATTGCAAAGTCTAACCATGACAGCGGAACAAAAGGTATGTCCAGGAATTGCCACTGGGACTTGAAATGAGACAGCAAGTTGCGTAGGATGTTTAAACATTACCTGAGATGCTGCTTCTTAAAAATAATACTGTGGAGCACCCATCCTGTTCTAACTCGAAACAATAACAACGTAATGCCTTTTCTTTTCAGATTGTAATGTTAGGACTTACGATTCGGTTTCATCCATGTTGGAACACGCACATATGCACATACACATGCTTCTTTCTAGGCTATTATTTGCCTCCCACTGTAACTGTTAAGAGAATACCTGATATTGAGAAAGAGAAATTATTGTAGAGGAGACGAGTTAGAACAGTTTGGGAACAATTTGCTATGCAGTTGACAAAATTGCACTCTGACAAGAATGTTCACCAATACCTGTGGTGAAGAAAGCCTGGAACAGATGTTAGGAGTCTACAAAGTAAGGGCTGTAAGTCACAGCCCCCGTGGGACATGGGGAAGTCCTGTGTAATTTTGCAGTAGGAAGGAGTAGTTGGCATCTGGCTGTCTTTTAAGTAAAATTAAATTATACCAAACACTGAAAAATAAACGTGAAGGATTTTCTGAAGTAGAAAAATGAATACAAAAAATAAAGAAACAGAGAATTTAGTTGCCAAAGGCAAAAGCATCAAAAATTGCATGCTACCACTGTGGCTTGTTTGGCTCAGTGGTTAGAGTGTGGGCCCCACAGGCTGAATGGTTCTGGGTTCGAGTTCTGGGTTTGATTCCTGGTCAAGGACACACTTACCTGGGTTGCAGGTTCAATCCCCATTCAGGAGGCACTAATTGATGTGTCTCTCTCCCTACCTTCCACTCTATCTAAAAATCAATGGGAAAATATCCTCAGGTGAGGATTAACATCAACAACAAAATTGCAAGCTTCTTAGAAACAACTTGGACATTTTCCATTTGATGACCAGTAACGTATCTCTCTGCCATTACTCTTTGGATGGGTGTCAGAGACACATAAAGTCTCTTAAATTGAATGGAAATATTTTTTTGAACTGCATATGTATATAATCTGAGCAGATGTCCACGGTTTACATCTAATTCTCAAAGAAATTCATAATCTAAAAGGTTTTGGATATTTTGAGAATCACTACCTCTATCCATAGGGATAGCTTTAATTTTGTCTTTAATTCTGTAAAGTGTGTCATTAGATTGAAAGAACTAGCACGCGTTATCAAGCTTTGTTAGCTTACCATTTTTTAAGTTTAAAAACAAAAAAAAAACAAAAAACAGAATGAAGAGCAAGATTAAACCAAAAGAGAAAATCCAATATCCCCATAATTGCCTGGTATAATTAGCAGACTGTATTCTATTTGCCCTTATCTTCCCTCTCCTGTTCCTTAGATTTCTCCTGCCCATGAAAGAGGACCCTGCGTGTCCCCGTCAAACCTGTTCTGCAAAGGCAGACAAACAAACTCCTTTTGAGCACACACATTTTATCTAAATCTTTTTTGGGGTGGGGTTACCACTTTCCACCTCGCTATGTAATGTAAGAAGGCAGCAAGCACAATTACAAGGCCTTTTAGGAGAGCCGAATGGGGAAGAACGGAAGCATTGGGGCCCAGCAGGCGCGAGTGTGAATGAATCTCAGTGGGATCTCTTAAAACTAAAGCGTGGACTCTTCCTTCTCTGACCCTCGCATTCGTCATTTTAAATTGGGGATTGAACAACTATTTGTGGAATCATGATGAGGAAGAAATGAGATAGTATAAAGAAGTCACATGCAGTGGACACTGAAAGGTTACCCTCCTTTACATGTCTCTACTTTTTTCCCTTTAAAAATGTAAGAGAAACAAATTCATCATTGGCCATATACCAGGCATGTTTCTGAAATTCTTTAAGAAGTTAACATTAATATATTTTTGCCACCCTCCCTATATTTCTTTGAACTCTTTTTTTATTTGTGAGTAAAAAATCTCATAGAAATTGAAAAATATGCTGGATTTTTCACTTAGAAATGCCTATGAATAATGCCTACATATTTAAAAATACATCTCCATAATACAAGGAATGTCATAATTTATGTGCACATTATCCTTAAAGTAACATTAGTATATCTGTTAAGTTTTCTCAGAAGATATAATGTCTGAAATTGCCCTTACCATTTTTTTTTATCTGATTGTTCTAATTGCAAGCAGTAGACACACATATTAGTTACTGGTTTATTTTATTAATCTGAGATCTATAACTTGCCTATTTCCAAGTGGTTTTGAGATTCCTATAAAATGCATTGCAATATGCTATAGCACAATCCAGTAACAGAATCTAGCAAAACCCAGGAGAAGAATGGATCGAATATGATGCCTGAGCTGGTATAATTACTGCTGCAAAGCACTGAGCTGAATTGAGTGTCAGGGAGACTGCGGCTCAAAGCAAGACTGCTCGGCGTGTTCAGTTCACCTTCTCTGAGCAGAACATAATTTAGATTGAAGAGACAAACTTTTGGGCACTGAATTCAAGAACAAATGTATTGTAAAGTTTCTCAAATTGAGGTCATGGAATAACAAAAGGCAAAATCACTGTTCAAATAGATGTTTCTCTAAAAGCAGAGGGCATACCATTTAATCACACTTCAGTAAAGCCATTTCTTTGGAGAGCTGAGATAAAAGGGTATATTGCTCTCTGGTGATCCAACAATCCCGAGGAAAAGATTAGAGAATTTGGAGCAGAGGCTTTGAAACTCTGTTCCTGGAGTCCCGTGGTTGTTCATTGTCCATTTAGTCATTCACCAAAGTTGTACTGGATCTCAAGGTGCTGTTCTAGCTACTAAGAACTCAGTATGTGTATATCTATATCCACGCACACACTGTTCATATCCTATTTTATAACTGGTTATATTGTCAAATAGAGTTTACATTCTATAAGTGACTGACTACATAAAAGTATAGTTAAAACATATAGGATTCCAGGGGAAGATAAGCACCACTGAAAAATTTAAAGCTGAGAATGAGCACATTGGGAAGCAAGATAGGATGCTATCACAAAGAAACATCGGCTGGCCCTGGCCGGTAACTGGGTTGGTTACAGTGTTGCCAATGAACGCATAAATAGGTGGAACAACAAATCTCTCTGTTTCTCTCTGTCTCTCTCTGTCTCTCTGTCTCTCTCTGTCTCTTTGTCTCTCTGTCTCTGTCTCTGTCTCTCTCTGTCTCTCTCTCTCCTTTCCTCACTCCCTTTTCCTTCCCCTCTCTCTCTGTCTCTAAACTCATTTAAAAACAAAAGTCCAAGATGGTTACATGCTCTTGGTTACATACTTAATAGAGGAACTAAAACTTGGACTCAAGGCCAAGTCTTCTGGCTTGTTATCACTGCAAAGTGTGATTTTCACAATTAGATGGCATTAACAGTCTGAAAACTATATCAAAATTTTAGTTCCCTTTATAGACCCGGATCACTCCCTTGAAAAGTATCCTAAAATCGTTCCTTGTTTCTAGAAGCCAAATCACACTGATTTTCTTGCCAAATGTATGTGCCAGAACACTGCTTTTATAGACTTAACCGCCTAGTAAGAAAGAAAAACACATGTACGGATAACTCAGGAGGCGAACTCGGGGGCAATTACAACACCACAGCACAGCGCCCGGCGTTCTCACAGGGGCCATTGCATCTTCGCTCCGGGTTCAGAGCAGAGATGGTGAAGGGGCCTCCCCAGACTCTGGGAGGATGAAGACAATTAACGCGGGGGAAGTGGAGGACTAGATGTCACAGGAAGGAGCATCATGGGTGTGAGCAGCTAGGAGGGAAAGTATTGGAGACATGAAGAAAAAAATCAGGAATATGGAGGGAAATGTGGAACTCAGTCTAGAAAGATATCTAAAGAATCTGGTCTTTTGGAAAAAAAAAAAAAGGAGCCATTCAAAGGTTTTTGACAGTGGACTAAACTTTTGAGCAAGAATTTTACCTGGATTTCAGCTCCTTGTCCCTTTATCAATGTTTCTCCAAGATTCTTTCAGAGAATGAAGACCAAATGCCCTGACATGTCTATTATATGTGATGAAATAACATTTTTTTTTGTATCTTGAGGGCTATTAGCTATGTACTATTTTTTGTCAGAATTCATAAAATGTCACTCAAATTATTGTTTAGAGCTTTATTTTCTTACAGAATGCCAGATGAGAAGGGCTGCAATACAAGTCAATAAAATAGCAAGAATTCTGCAAATTTGGATTTTTATGATTTACAATTCTACATTTTTACAAAACTGCTAAATCCTTGCATGATAACTAAGGATATCCTCACTGATAATTAGAAAACTGTCCAATCAGTTTCCTATGGTGTGCCACAGATAATTAGAACACATATTAAGGCATATTAGGTTGATCTTGTTAGAAGTTCAGAGTGATGGAGCTCAGATATTGATCCTGATGCTAACTATAAAGTCTAGGGTTTGCTCTTTTTTACTTCTGTGAAACTACTTTTGGGGGGCAACTAGATAAATAGAAATTTAAACCTTAAAAATGGGAAAATTCAAAGTCAAGTCTCTGGAAATTAATAATGTGAAAGCTAAAAATTTAGTTGTTAAAATGGGTCTTGACATTGACTTCTCCAAGTTCAAGTTAAAATATTTTTTATCTAGAAATGTTAAAAAAATGTATTACTAGAGTCATAAAATACATTTGTTAGCCTTTTATGGTATAGGATAATTTGAATTCATGTTAGTTATGGAATCATGTCACTTCCACAGCTGGGATTTGGTAAATTTTGTTTAGTTAGAACAAGGGCTAGCCAGGTTCTTTCAGTAGAAAAATGCAGAAGACTTCAAGCCATGTACAAAGGGATGGGAGTGTGATATGGTCAAAGAAACTACAGTCCGATAGTATGATACTAACTGGCTGTCAATGTGAAGAAGCAAAAGACAGGTGTAGAAAATCCTAAGAGCATAGCCTAGAAGGTCAAGTTAGATTTGATGAGATCTAGAAGTTGATGAGATTTGTTGCCAAGCTTGTGGGATTACTCAATAAACCCTGTGTCCAGGGGAGATTTACGAAGAGGTCAGATTTGGTTAGGAAATTCGATGGGAACGAACACTAAACAAGGCTAGTATTGTAACATAATGTTTGACCATTTTATTAGAGATATGAATGAAACAGAAGAGGTACTGACTCCATCCAGCTTCTTTTACACAAGCAACTCTAATGGAAAACTGGAATCATGCATAGTCAGCAAGAGTTTGGAGCATTGTTATCTTGAATGGCTCATTGTAGATAATTGAAAATTTTATTTTTTTGGTTCTTATGAATTTGGCTAAACTAATATTTTTAAAATACCACTTGAACCTGGCTGGTGTAGCTCAGTGGATTGAGCATCAGCCCATGAACTGAGAAGTCCTGGGTTCGATTCCCAGTCAGGGCACATGCCCAGGTTGTGGGCTCGATCCCCAGTAGGGGGCATACAGGAGGCGGCCAATTGATGTTTCTCTCTCACATCAATGTTTCTCTCTCTCTTTCCCTTCCTCTCTCTCTAAAAACTCAATAAAAACATATTTAAAAACACATAAATCAAATTTTAAAAATACCACTTGACCTTTAAGAGTAAGGAAGGATATTTAAAGAAAGGGAGGAAATCATATGGATTTCTCAGAGAAAGATGGTTCTGGTTGGAGTGATGGTGAAAGTGGATCTCAGCTGAAATAAAGAAGGAAGGAATTTCTGCATATGTAGAAAGATAACTAGTTCAGGCTTGAAAAGATTTTCAATGTAAAGCATAACTATATTTTTAATGGAAGAGAATGGATATTTTATAGGTGCCTGCTTATACTTATAGAGCTGTCCTAAAAAATTACTAATATGAATTTGGCTAAACTAATATTTTCATAGATGTGATTTTCCAAAATTATATAATGGTTATATTTCTTTCCTAGTTATTCCTCCTTTGGGTTTATTGTGTCACATTGCATAACAACTAGCCTGCTCTTATCTGTTGCTTTTAAAAAGATACTTAATATAAGAAAGTGATCATTCCACTATCTCATATTAAACACAATTTTCTAAAAAGACAACATTACCTGAACATTCCACTTTTAATCTTTTCAAAATGTTTCTAAAAGAGATTTCTGTAGAAAAGATTAAAGTTGTGAAAGCTAATTCATAACTTTAAGGAAAAATTTTTTAGACATTTGCATTAAATCCTCTTTCCATTTTTCCTCTTTAAACTTTACTAAAGCCAATTTAAATATTAGCAGATTTTAAAATTCACTGTACAAGTACTATTGATTTAAATTCAAGGATGAAAATCTGATTTCTATTAATATTTAACATGCATCCCAGTCTATAGGTTATAACATTACTATTTGAATTATGTGATTCATTAAGTATGCACCATAGATATCTTTTTGTGAATAAATTACTGATAAAAGCAGCATGAATTTTCAGTAAACATTTTATCTCTTGGGAGATTTATTTTCAATGGAAAGTAAATTAAATTTTGATAAACATTGTGTTACTTGTTGGGCAAGGACCAAATATAGACAGAACTTGGAGAGACTGAGAAATTATGATGAACTGGATCTGAATTTTGTGCTATAACATTGGAAACTTTCCACAAACATGATCTTTTTCTTTTTGATAAATAAATGCAAATGAAATTAACAGTCAAGTGTTTGAAGATCCATCTATGAATCCAGGAGTTGTATTGATTTTTCATGATGACATTCTTTGACTTTTAAGCTATGAGAGATCTATAAAAGGGATTGCTTTTCTTCCCCAAATTCGTTGTCTATTAGGAATATGTCAGACATCTAATGAACATAGATATAGTACGTGCCAGGTATCTCTTTCCAACCTCAATATCATTTCAATTAGCATCATCTTTCTTTTATTTTTTAAGTGTGTAAGGTTAGAATAGTCACTGAACTTTCCCATGGATGAAGCAGCTTCCTTTGTAGGCAGTTGTCATAATCTTACATTTTTTTGGTATATTCTGGGAGGCCTCAAATAGGGATAAACTATTTACCCTGGGATGAAGAACCCATACCTGATTCCTTGGCTTTCTACCAGAGAAGCTAGAGAAAATGATGAATGACAAATACATTACCAAGGAATTCCCCCACTAAGAGGCTGACAGGGATTCTAATTGCTACGATTCCATCACTGCCCGGAAGGATACTGCTTGTTTGTGAGCTCCTGATAGAAACATGCTTATGCTGAAAAGCTTTCTTATTCTTTTCTTTGTTTCCTTTGTTATCTTTCTCATGGTGAGTCATACCTGGTAAAAGAATGTACTTAAACAAGTGTGAAAGATTAAATTTATACACGGATTTTCTTTGGGACATATCTCAAAATTACCGAAGTTTTTAAAATATAGATGTTCTATAAAAATTTGATTTTTAAACTGTTTTGTAATTTCACTATTATTGTATAGTACCTATTTTCTATTCACTTTTTAAAAATTCCTAAGTTGCTTTGGCTTGGTGATATTGGGTCCCCATACTGGGAATTTTATTGGATGAAAAGTATGAGAATTTAAGATGACCTTCACATACCAGCAGAAGTTAATAAGATTAAATTAATTAGAGGCCAGTTATGGGTTTCAGGTTTTATACTTGAAATAAAGAATCCATCCCCCAAGTGCCAAAAATAGGAAGCAAAATCCAAAATCACTTACTTGACAAAAACACAGGGTTTTCGGCCACAGTAAATGCAATGTGGTGCACTGGGCATACTGAGAGTGAACTGTGTCCTTTGTTCCCCGGTTATAGTGATAAGTTTGGTATAAAATAGGCAATGTGATGGCATGCTTTACGTTGTACTGGTCATCTCTGGGTGCCACCCTTTGCAAAGAATAAGGGCTGTCCAGATCATACTTATAAGAAAATAACCAAGGGGAAAGAAATTAATTCTCCTTTACATTTAACTAAGAAGTTGCCAACTTGACAAGGTCAGCCAAATATGCAAATCTCCCGGGACATTAACACTACATAAAATCAAACCCATTTGATAGTGAATTGTGAACAACGGGGACATTTTACTTTTCACTCTAGGTATTAAAGTCTCTAAATTGTTTGTTTCACAGGAGTCTGAACTCATAGAACTAAGAGAAACCATTGAAATGCTGAAGGCCCAGAACTCTGCTGCCCAGGCAGCCATTCAGGGGGCACTGAACGGCCCAGATCACCCTCCCAAAGGTACGTTCAGAAATACTGCCGTTTCGCATCCACTGTATTAGTCATCTATTTTATTTACTAATTGGAGAAAAGTTGCTTTTCCTCAGTGACACTGAGTAATTTGGTATGAGTATAGTCAGAATCTCAGAATTTAAGAACGGTTGCTTTCATTATCAAATAATTTTTAAGTTGACCTTTGTGAATTAGCTTCTATAGTCATACACACATTTCTCTTCGCTTGAATTGCTGAAGGTAGGGATGGGTGGTTGGTTAATCCATTCATATCTGACATCAAGCAAAACAACTCAGTAAAGAATATGAAAATCTAGAGCTATACAAGAAATAAAATCAAAAGTAAAAATGCAAAGGTGAGGGTATGACAGCTCCTCTGACGGGGGAGGGCGGTAAAAAGGTGCACTTCTTGTAGGGAATTTAACAACAGTAAGAAGATGGACAAAACGTTGGTCTGCTCTTCATTATTACTATGCTTCCACAATTCTAAACAACGATAAAATAATGTTCTCTGCCACCACCCCACTCCTTAGTTTTCCACTGAAGAAAAATGCTATATTTTTTAATATCTTGGTTTTTTTCTTTACATAAATGTCACTTCTTCACATTCTAACTCTTTTCGGTAGCATTCAATATGCTCACCTCTTTTACCAGCTTAAAAATGCTTTCCTAAATCCTGAATGCCTATCATTTCTTTTCCCGCCTCCAGATGAATTCTGGGAAGTGTTTATGGAATGTTTTAATGTCCTCAGCAGCCGGTCACACTTCAGACCACTGGAGTGTTGCTTCGCTTCTCATCACTTCACCAAAGTGATGTCCCCTTTCAGGATCAGTAATGACTTATATGACATTAAATCCAGTAAAACATTTAAAATTCTTATTCTCTGGACATGGTAGCAGCGTGTGATACTAATGCCTATTCCTTCCTACTTGAAACATTTATTTTTTTCCTAATGTTCATGACATCCACATTCTTAGTTTTTCTTCTGCTTCTTTGAAATCCCTTTCAACGTTTCTTTTGTAGGTTCACTCATTTGTACCCATTTGTTCAATGTTCATATTCCTTAGGACCCGGTCCTAAGCTGTCTTCTGTTAAGATATTTTTACACCGATTCTCTTCATTTATCTAAAATGTTATACAGACTCCTCTAGTGCTCTAGCTTTGTCATTTATGTTGACAGCTGTCAAGTCTGTCTCTGCAGTCTAGGCTCATCTCTTGAGTTATAGATCTATATACACCTGCCAAAGAGAGAACTCTGCTTATCTTTGGATGTCTGTGTGTCACCTCCAACTCAGTATCTCCAAATCTGACATTGTCAGCATCACTCTCACACCTGCTTTGCCTTCGTTGTTCCTTGCCTCAGTAAATGCACCTTTCAATTAACCAGAAATCTATTTGTCACTTATAAATCCTCCTCTCCTTACTCAGTAAATTGCCCCGTTCTGTTGATCCCACCCCTTAAGTACTCTTGGATCTCTTCCCTTTTCTTTGATCCTGATGTCACTGTCCCTCATCTCTTCCCTGGACCACGACCAGACACTCCTAATGCCTTCCTGCTCTTCCCCTTCACCGCTGTACCTCATTCTTCACACTAACTAGACCAGCTGTCCAGCGACATATATCTACAGGTATCCCGTATTGGCTTTAGCATGAGATACAAACTCCTTAGCCTGACATAATCTGTCTTTGTCAGCTTCATTTATTCAACAAATATTTATTGGTGACCAGTTACGTGCTACACACTGTTGTAGACCTTGCTGTTTTGTCATTGCATATTTCAGCTACCTGAATGTCTTCCATCCTTCAAAAGTTCTTTATAGAGTCCGTTTATTCTGCTTGGAACTTTCTACTCTATTTGCGCAACATAAAAAGTTTTGTTTTGTTTTTTATCCTCACCCCAGGACATTTTTTGTATTTATCTTCAGATAGAGCGGGAGGGAGAGAGGGATTAAAAGAGCAAGAGAAACATCGATGTGAGAGAGACACATCAAGTGGCTGCCACCCATATGACCCCAACTGGGGCTGGGGACAAACTGCAACCAACCACAGTACATGCCCTTAGCAGGAATTGAACCCAGGACTCTCTAGTCCATGGGCCAATGCTCTAACTGCTGAGCCAAACTGGCCAGGGCAGCATAAAAACTTTTTGAGACCTTGCAGTAATTAGCCTAAATATGCCTCCTTGATCATGAAACTAGATGAGGTCCTCTTGTGATGTGTTTCTGGAAATAACTGTACTTCCTCTAGCAAAATTTGCATTATATTCTGGTACCTTCATTTATTTAATGTTATGCCTTTCATGATCTATGGTAGGGTAGTTTGTCTTTTTCTTTTATTTAAAATTTTTTGTCCTCACTCAAGAACACTTTTGCATTTATCTTCAGATAGAGTGGGAGGGAGAGAGGAAGGAAGAGAGAGAGAGAAACATCGATGTGAGAGAGACACATCGAGTGGTTGCCACCCACACGACCCCAACCGGGGCCGGGGACAAACTGCAACCAAGGTATGTGCCCTTAGTGGGATCCGAACCCTGGACTCTCTGGTCTATGGGCTGACGCTCTAACCGCTGAGCCAAACCGACCAGGGCATGGTTTGTCTTTTTAATCCTCGTGGCTATGGTGTGGCTCAGTGGTTGAGTGGGGACCGTCCACCAAGAGGTCGCCAGTTACATTCCCAATCAGGGCACATGTATCCCCAGTGTGGGGCATGCAGGAGGCAGCCAGCGGATGTTCTCCCTCATCAATGTTCCTATCTCTCTCCCTCTCCCTTCTTCTCTCTCTAAAATTGATAAAGAAAAAAAAAAATTTAATTCTAGTGGCTATGATGATGCCTTGCCTATAAAAGGGGCTTATTCAAATTTTATAGAAAAGAATAATGTAATTTAAAAAAACGTTTTACATTTAAATTTTAGGGAAACAATTATATAAAATGAGACATACTTAAATTAAAAGACAAACTAGTTCTCTAGGGGCTACTTCTGTTAAGAATTTAGCAACTTTCCATGTGGGGGAGTTGACTTACGTGCTGCATGGGAAATTGCTGCATATTTAAAGCTTATCTTAGAGCTATAATAAAGCAGCTTATGTTCTAAATCTTCATGTCCTAAATAGGTCCAGGAGGGATTTAAAAAGGCTTAATCCTTTCTTTAGCACAGTGCAAGTCACTGAAGTAAAACTTTCTGAAGGATTTCTTTTATCTCAGGCAACAGGTAGCTTAATGTATCTACTGGAATTAAAAACTGGGCATTTCTTTTCTCAAAAATGTGAGCGGGGTGCCTAAAGTAAACAAAATGATGACAGTTAATTTTTAAATTGGTCAAGAAAGATTAAAACATAAAAATTTTATAAATTTAAAACTAACAAAAACAAATAGGGTTGAAAGTACATAGGATATTTAGATTGTGTTTTTGTAATATTAAAACTCAATATTAAATTCAATGAACACAAACTGTTGCTTACTATATAGAGAAACTATACAGTCAGTTGGACTTATTCTGTATCTTTCCTTGGGTTATTAAGATGGTTGTATAGGCTAGCTATACATTTGTCTTCTTAAATAATGTTGAAATTTGGTTTCTGAGACCTTTAACATCTTTATGTCAGGTAAATTTTTAACATGTAATCTTAAGATATGTATTTGGAATGAGGCAGCCCTTTTATAAACAGATCAAACTATGGCAAAATCATATAGAAACTTATAAAGTTATGTTAACTTTATCTGTTCTCTATATTTGTGCATCGCAGTTACCAACAAAGCCTGATAAATAATAGCAGTCTGAAATAGAATACACTTATTTATTTGTTCACAAACATTATTTGAGCATCTGCTGTGTATTAGGCACTCTGTTTGATCTTGAAATACAAAGATATAAAAAGAGACTGTATACTCCAGAGCTCATAGTCCACTCAACCAAAAGGTAATTGATGAATATTGTATATAACAAAATAATTGCTCTAAGGCTGAAAGGTAAAGATAATAGAAATTTTTACTTATTCTTTTCAAAATGTGCATTGCTTTTTAAGTCACTACCTCTGTGCATAAACATGGACTACTTTCTCCTTAAGATATATAGCAAGATATACAGCAATTTGGCAAAACATGTATTAAATCGTGACATTACATAATTTTTAGAAATGTTAGGCAAGCATGGTTGTGTTGAATGACTAATAAGAACACAGTTATTCAACAAGTACTTATTGGTTATCTACCACATGTGATACGCTCTGTACAAAGCCTTGAATATACAGTGGTAAACAAAGTAGACCCAGGGATTGTCTCCATCCATTTTTACTCTGTAGGAGAGTAGAACATAAACGATTGTTGTGATCACTGGTGGAGCTGAAGGTGCATACCTACATAGTTATGCAAGTTCTAAAATAGATGAGAATGAAGACTGAAGGCAGCAGGAAACCCACAGAGGTGGTACAGTCAGGAAGGGCCCCTCTAAGATAGCAACACGTATGAGGAGACCCAAGGAATAAGTACCATGTCATTTTGTAAATACTGAGAGAGAAACATTCGAGAAGGGTCTTGAGACAGAAAATAGATTTTAATACCTTTATGAAATGAATACAAGGAAGGTCATGAGCTAAAGTAAAATAAATAGAACCAGGTTGGAGAGAGAAGTACTGACCAGATTACTAAAGGATGTTTAGGCCACATTTAGGAGTTGAAATGATTTTTATTCCTATTGAAATAGGAATCTATTGAAAAGTCTTAAGTGAGAGAGTGATGATGAGGTTTAAAAAAAAAAAAAAAAAAGGTTTCCTAGCTACTGTTTGCAGAATGGCTTAAAGGTGAATAAGGCGGACAGCTGTTCTCGCTCTAGAGCAGGTTAGTGATGGTGGTAGTTTCAGCTGGGACAGTGGTGGTGCAAAGGGCAGGAAGTGGAAAGTGAACACAGGAATACACACATAACTGAAATATATACTTTTAAAGTAAGCTTCTCCATTCATTGAGATTTTTGTATTCATTTGGTCAACCATTCTTTACCTAGCTCTATGATGTCCTATTTACTGAATCAAATACAAGCACAAGAAAGAAATTGTTAGAGAAATGTAAAATTAATTACCTTCATTCTGTGATATTGTTAAAATTATGCTTTTGCTGATCTTTATTGGAAGTACAGTCATAATTGAATATAATTAATACCTCCAAAGACTAATTTTGACCTGTGATTACAAGAATTTACTATCTTTTTAAATGGGGGATTAATCAAAGTTAAATATAATTTATTATCTGAATGTAATAAAAACTCTGGAATACTCTAATGCTTAATACCTCTGCTCATTTATTAGGGAAAAACTAGTAAAACGACATCTTGTTCAGAAAAACTTATAGATAGCAACCACAGCAGAAATTTACAACACAATTAAATACCTACACATTTTTCTATTGATTATTCATATAACCTCCATATTAGTTCAGAGATATCATGCTTTTATTATTTTTTCAAAACAGCACACATATATACCCTAATTTCTCTTTTG
Source organism: Molossus molossus (assembly GCF_014108415.1). Lineage (NCBI taxonomy): Eukaryota > Metazoa > Chordata > Mammalia > Chiroptera > Molossidae > Molossus > Molossus molossus. Next base: position 56,084,144 of record NW_023425345.1, on the reverse strand, counting down.
ACATTGATAATGTTTTTAGCACACAAAAACAGTAAATGTTATCATTGTTTTATAAAATACTTTTAAGAGACCAAACTCTAGGGATGCTGAAAAATAGCTCTAGTTTTTCCCTCATATAAAATTTGTCAGCATGTTATTATCTTAATGGAGAAATTAAAGTGTTTATTGGCATGTATGAATATGAGTGTGAGGATGGAGATATGTATACATATATTATATTCCCATATGTTACTAATTTATTATATGTTTTTAAAGTAACCAGTTACAGTTTCATTGGCATGGGTCATTTACTGATAAATCAGTCAACTGGAAAGCTTTGATTTTATATTATTATTCTATGGAAATTTTTTGAAAGCCATAGAGTAATTTACAATATTTCATAAGTTCCACTGAGATTTTTTGATTGACAAATCTTCAGTACCAATTAAACATTGTAATAGAAATGGCCTAAAAGCAGATTTTACCTCAAAAAGAATTTTATAAGTTCTTAGTGTCTCCACTAACACTTAATACCAGTTCACTATAAGTAGATAAAATTTTAATTTTAATAACTATAAATAAATCTTATAAACTGATTGTATGGAGTATGGCCTCTTCAAAATATGTCACTAGAGAAGTCCCATCCATTTTATAGCTATAGAGAAGTCATACACATGGCAGTTAGCACAACAGACATTAAAATCGGTGAGGGTCTCTGGTTGACTTCATTGGTTTTCAGCTAAGTGACTATGAGAAAATTATATTTAGTGATTAAATTCATTTCAGCGGTTTGCTTAAAGCTTAAAATTAGATGTTCCCGGGGCAGAATAAGCACAGAGTAAAAGCTAGCTTTGTAATCACCTGTCGCTATTGTTATTCTTATTATTGTTCTAAGTCATGAGCAGGAATTAGGGGTATGATGGAATGTTTTCTGTTTAATTCATAAATGCAGTCTACCCATACTCCCTCTCTGAAGGCCCCTCCCGTCACTGTCTCTCTGGCTTTGGTCAAGTTACTTAACTTCCTGGCGTGTCCTTCCACACCTGGGAGACGAGGAGCTTAGGTGACTGCCAGGCGTGTTTGGCCCTAACACGGCATGATCCCACGAAACAGAGAGCGGATATATTTGGCTCCAGTGACTTTATTCAAAGCACAAATATTAAAAAGCCACAATTAATTCCCCTGCCATTATGAGTTTCCATTTACTCCACGAAACTAATCATTTGAAATAAACCTCTTTGGAAGCGCAGTTTGATCCGGGTATTCAGCACGACATTTCATTTTTGGGCCAAACTCAGAACTCATTGAACCACCAGTGCTATAGACTTATATGAGATTCCCATTGAATCTTAATGCAGACAACCCAGCTAATTAAAGCAAATACAGCTGTACCCTACTAAACTTGTAAGAACAGACTGCCTTGAAATGATCTCACAAAGCCGTGTCGACGTTTATTAGCAGACTGCCTCTCCGCAAACCTAAGTTCTTATGTGTCCAGAATTAGTCCTGATGAGCAGATGTGATACTCTCTGTCTGTTGCTAGATCTCCGCATCAGACGACAGCATTCTTCTGAAAGTGTTTCTAGTATCAACAGCGCCACAAGCCACTCCAGCATTGGCAGTGGCAATGATGCCGACTCCAAGAAAAAGAAAAAGAAAAACTGGGTAAGCCGTCACCACTCATGGGATTCTGAAGCTCATTGTTGCTCAGTGAGTCGAGCTTTTCTCTTTGGGGCTTTAGCGACGCACAATGGTTTACACAGAGGCTCATTCAGTCGCCAAAATTAGGGCGGCGTGGTGCTGCAGAGCGTGTTTTCGAGTTGGCACTAAACGGGGGTTTGAATTCCTGCTCTGCCACGTTTTGGATCTTGGGCTGGTTACTTCACCTTGTGCGAGCCTAAATTTTCTCATCTATAAAAGTAGGATAAATGTATACTGACTTTATAGAGTTGTCGTAAAGAAAAACAACATCTGTGAATAGATGATTAGAGAAGAGGTTTACTGTGCAGAGGAAGAATACAAAGATGATGATGATGGTGGTGGTGATGATGGTGGTGGTGATGGTGATAGTGATGATGTGTTGATGATGGTGGAAGAGAAGAAATGAAGTTGGAAAAGAGACCTCGAAAGCCTCCCCACCCCTCACATCAATAGGGCTTACAGTGCAAATAAAGTTTCACCTCAGATGAAATCATCTACATCAATGTCTGCTTAATTTCTTTTAGCAAGAGAATATAGCAGGAGTATAGAAATGCACTTTAACAGAACTAGTTTGGTAGAGATATTATTTGTGATAATATTAAGCAGTTGCTAAAAAAAAAAAAAAAAAACTGAGGGGAAGTTGCTATCACTGAAAACATGTTTAAAAACGACTAAGGAAAGGATTTCATTTAATACTGTGAAACAAAGGTAGATTTTACATAAGCACAACTCTTGATGAAATCCGAAACATAACTGTCAGAGGATTTTACTGGAGTGCCTTCTGTGAATAATGAAAGCAATATCTTTTTTTGTTTTAAAAAATGTTTATGCAGGTAATATTTTAAAATACTGATCAGCCTTCATTCCCTTGATTTGTAATTACACACTCTTTCATGTTTCTGCAAGGTGAACTCTAGAGGAAGTGAGGTGAATATAAACCGTGGACAATTTGGCATGCATCTATAAAAAATACCCTACCTTGGCATGAATGCTATTTATTTTGGCAGTAGGCTTTTATACCTTTTAAGAGCAGATTACCTTGTATGTCTTTTCTTTGTGTCCTTTCATGTTAATCTCAAATTTTAAAAAAGGAGAAGTAAAACCATTTTCTGAATAGAGCTGTAGGGTATACCAATTCTGGTTCTGAATAGTATGGGAATTGAAAATTTGAATAGAAAACCACAGTTAATGAAGTGTTAGGTGAATTTGATTTAATTTTGCTTTTTAAGTTTATACTGTCAGCAGGACATGACTTGATTGTAGCGCTAAAGTGGCCATTTAAAACAAATTGCCTTGAAGAGAGAAGCATTGGGAATGAAATCCCTTCAAGGTACTTAGTTTTAAATGAGTGCTCTGACAGCCCTGCCCTTGACCCTGCACTATTTAAAAGCCTTCCATGTTTGCGCTGCGCTGGATTAATACGAGAATAAAACAAAAACCCAAAACACGGTATCATGTGTTTAGAGATACTGTGCTGCAGCTGTTAATACTCTGCTTATACATACTGACCCCAGGCAGTGGCTAGGATGGCACCTGCAAACTAACGCCCCATGCAAAATTCTCCAAGTGCAAATAGACAAGAAAGGTAATTTCTGTCCTTTTCTCAGCTGAGAAGCTCCTTCAAACAAGCCTTTGGAAAGAAAAAGTCCACCAAGCCTCCTTCCTCACATTCGGATATTGAAGAGCTCACGGACTCATCCCTTCCAGCATCCCCCAAGTTGCCCCATAATGCTGGTGACTGTGGGTCAGCATCCATGAAGCCCTCCCAATCAGCCTCAGCGTAAGTTGCTCCCTCTGCAGAATGCTGAAGCATTTTTTTAAAAAAACAACAACTTCAGGCCAACCCCATACTTGTGTTCTAAATGCCATCAGGTTGGACTGCCACACTTTCTCCATACTGCTCATTTTCAGAGCTTCCTTAGAATGTCAGACGGCATTTGGTTAGCTTTTTTCGTTTATTAGAATTTGAGTGTTTCTTGATCTCATTCTCCACTTCTCTAAGTTATTTTTCTCACTTGCATTTGTCCATGTATCTAACTGTGCATTAAATGCAGGTCACCCCTTGTCTGGCCACCAAAGAAACGGCAAAATGGCCCTGTGATCTACAAGCATAGATCCCGGTAAAATGGAGTGTGATGCATGAGAACTGCAAAGATCCAGGTTCTAACCTAGGCAGTGTTCGCTTTTGCTTTTTCTAAAACCACTTGCATGCGTTTCAACAATAGCATTTTCTCTGTCTTCCTGGTTTTGAAGCAAAATTTAGTTTCCCAAAGCCAAACGGCAGTTCATTTTCTTAAACCGTAAGAGTTAATCTAGCATAGCTTTTTTTTATCATAGCCCACTACTTGATGTTACAAAAAAGAATGCAGCCTTCAGAATGCAGAAACCTGCTCTGATGCGTCTCTGTTAACCTGATTCCTTTGTATGCCCATGACAAATGACTAGCCTAGAAATGGCATATAGAACAGGGCCACTAAGAACCACTTAAGACACTTGTACATCCTATAAAACTTCACAACTTACACAAAAGAAAGAGCACAGCACTATCATTTTGTGACCAGCAACCTACAATTAAATCCTCACATTTTAAATGGAAATGATATTAATTGTAAAACAAACTCTTGTGACATAGTTCCTAAAAAACTGTCCACAAAACAAACAACAGAACAGCAGCAAGGATGTAATATATATGACCGTTCAGCAGCCCTCCACTTGCCTGCGTTTAAGGATCGAAATCTGTGATTTAGCTTCATTAACTGTGAACGCCTGAATCAGCTGAGCCTAGCAGGAAGATTATGTAACACTCATTCATTATTTAAATATTCAAAATTAATCTCTCTGATTTACTTTCTACACTATGTATGTTGAGTTTTCATGGTAACTGGAAGATGGCATTGTGGCAAATAAGGTTATTAATCGCACAGTTTCATAAAACAAGAACTCAATGTTCTGAGGACATAATAACTTTTAAAAAGAATATTTTATATGTTGCAAATAGAGATTTAAGTTCCTTGGAAAATGGCAGAATGAAATGTAATATCACTGTGATTCTTCAACCCCATAAATATCAGCAACAAGGATCACTTTATATACAGGAATAATAGACTGTTTTCATACTTTAGAAAATAGGAAGAACAGATTACAGGCAAAGATAGTTACTATTTCCAGTTTTGAACCTGTGAATGTATTACTATTTGTAAAACTCTTTCTCCTTTTCTCTAGGTTTTGCCAGCAACAAATAATTTCTGTACCTGCTGGATAATATTACAGTTCAGCCTTTTTAAAAAGCATTGCTTTTCCAAATCCTCTGGCTTCCCCCAACCACAATTTTGTATTTTTTCCTTTTTATAGGATCTGTGAATGCACCGAAGCTGAGGCAGAGATAATTCTGCAGCTGAAGAGTGAGCTCAGAGAAAAGGAATTAAAATTAACGGATATTCGTCTGGAGGCCCTCAGCTCTGCTCATCATCTCGATCAGATCAGGGAGGCCATGAACCGGATGCAGGTCAGTGCTAACGCCCAAACAAGGAGCAAACTGAAGAGATTGAAAATATGATTTATCTCCTCCTCTTAGTTATTATAAACACCAAATCTCGTCGTGAATCTTTTTTGGAAATATGCTCTGTTATAGTCTTTGCAACTGTTTATTTTATTTATTTATTTATTTATTTATTTATTTATTTTTATCCTCATCCGAGGACATTTTTCCATTTTTTGTTCAGATAGAGTGGGAGGGAGGGAGGGAGAGAGGGAGGGAGAGAGAGAGAGAGAGAGAGAGAGAGAGAGAGAGAGAGAGAGAGAAACATTGACGTGAAAGGGACACATCGAGTGGCTGCCTCCCACACAACCAACCAGGGTCAGGGCCAAACTGCAACCGAGGTACGTGCCCTTAGCAGGATCCGAACCCAGTTCTCTCTGGACCGCAGGCCGATGCTATAACTGCTGAGCCAAACTGGACAGGGCGAGTCTTTGCAACTTTTTTAAAAAACTATGTTTCTATTGATTTTTTAGAGAGAGAGAGAAACATCGATGTGTGAGAGAAACATTGATTGGCTGCCTCCTGCACGCCCCCTACTGGGGATCAAACCTACAACCCAGGCATGTGCCCTGACTGGGAATCAAACCAGTACCTCCCAGTCCATGGGTTGATGGTCAGTCCACTGAGCCACACTGGCCAGCTATGCAACTTATTTCTTAATACCGAATGGAGAAATCTTGGATGTTGGAAGTGGGGAGTGCATACTGACCAGTTGCAAAAAAGTTATTTAAACTTGTGATTGGATTAACTTGGCAGCTAAATGTTTCTAGAGACAGTTATAATCCTTGCTTCTTCACTTTCCCATGATTTACCTTTATGTTAGATTTTGTTCTGTTCTTTTGAAATCCGAATTTCAAATACCTTTACCTATTTTCTATTGAAAAACAAAAGTAATGAGAAAACTATAGAAATATAACTCAAGCTTTCTAAATACGAAAGTAGAAGTGATGTCGAAAGCCATCTGTAGAAGCAAAGCTTTTGTATTTTTTTAGAAGCATCTGAGGGCTAATTTCAGAACCAGTCTGTGCTCAGACGAAGTTCTCGTTTTATTATTGTAAACCAGTAATCACCTGGTACCATAGATGACTGGAGGAAGAAAGCGCATTGATGAGCAGATTCACCTGCCACTTTATATCTTCATCAAAAGGCTTTTGTTGTCTTAGAGAGCTAGTGCCCCATTTTGAAACCACAAAAACTTTTTCAGATGTTGGTTAGGATTGCGAAGTAATTTGAAATCATGCTATTTGCATCATTTTGCTCTGATTTTCAGCTCTCTGTGAATTTGGAGTATTACAAATGTCATTATTTCCTGTGAATCTTTAACAATACTTTTAAAATGAGGCATGTTATGGAGTCTTCAATTAGAGTATTCTTAATTCAAATGAGACCATATCGTGGAAGACTCAAGAATATGATATATTCAAAAGTAATCATTAAAATTCTAATGATGAGTGTGTCTATATTTGTGAATACGTGAATATGTGTATGTGAGAGACAAAGAAAAGATTACTTTTCTTTCTTTGGGAGGAAATCTGTTTTTATAATTTATATTTGTTTAACATAGCACCACATGCTTTACTTACTAAACAAATGCATTAACTCTGATAAAAGAGATACCATCTTCTCAATCAAGCCTGTCCAATTTTTTTCATGTTTCCTATCTTCACAAAAGAATGAAATTGAAATACTGAAGGCTGAAAATGACCGGCTGAAGGCAGAAACTGGTAACACGGCGAAGCCCGCTCGGCCACCCTCCGAGTCCTCCAGCAGCACCTCCTCCTCCTCCTCGCGGCAGTCACTGGGGCTCTCCCTGAACAATCTGAACATCACGGAGTCAGTCACCTCAGGTGATTGTGTGCACACACCTGCCCGAACCAGAGCATGCCTGAGACTTCGGGGGAGGGGGGTGCAGGCATTCGGAGAACCTTACCCCCCACCCTACTCTCACTCATACCCTCTTGAAATGTAAACACTAATTCTCAGAAGTAGTCCAATTTTTTCCCTTGTAAATGTATTCTGTTTTGTTATCATCTTTAAAGTACCTACCCTGGGAAAGAATGAAAGACTTAGGGATATGGTTTTCATATCATTTTTTGAGAAGTATTTTTTCCATGATGACAAATAGAGAGACTTGATGATCGTTAGTACTCATGAATATAATACGAATGACCCCACTTTTATAGTGCTGGGGGTGTACAGAGCCTGTGGACAAGTGCATCAGGACCTATTCCTAAATTTGACTAGAAGATCCTGCGTGAGGTTGCCGAGAGAGAGCATAATGAGGCTGGTCACTCAGTCTGCAGCTCTATTAAATTTTCAACAAACAAGAACGCCTTGGATTCTGCTATTGTATTCAGTGGTACTAAGGATGGAACAAGGGTACAGTTTCATTCAATTGTAAATAGAATGATGTGACATAATGTTGTCTTAATAGCTGATGAACTATTCGATTATGAAATATAACCTCCCCGATGGCATTGCGTTATTTTACGCCCGCAAGCGTTCGTTCAGGAAACATTTACATGCATATCTGTGGTAATTGCAAAGCACAGCCACCAGATGACGCTTGACAATCAGTAATATTCATGTTCCTGGGTAACTGGATTCCATTAGAGAACTGAGAAACTTCACGAGTTGGCTTAAATTACACTAAAATATCGAAGAATATGATGACAGAAATGAAGAAGAGAACCGGAGACACCACAGGCTAATATGGATGACATTTTTAATCAGTCGCACCTCTTGTTTCGTCAGAATTTTAAATATTGTTAGAGCTGCCCTGAATGTCCTACATGTGTACTTGCTTTCTTCTTATAAAAAGCAAGTAGAAACTCCCTGAAATTCAGAAAAGTAATGTTCATATTAACATTTGGTGGGGAGACTGGGGAAGGGAAATTAATTCTGAGACTAAGTATCAGGTAAAACAAATACCAGTAGCCAAGAAGCAACAGAGAGAAGTCATAATAAATCAATTTACAAATCAATAGGTAAAATAAAACTATGGAAATATGGTAATAGCTTGAATATATGAATTGTCTCTAAGGTTCATCCAGACGCTTAGAAAGATGCTTAAAAAGAAAGAACAAAAACTTCAAATATGTAGAATCGGAGAATCCTGGAAGATATCCTAGATGTTGACTTGTTGGTGATGAACCTGACAGGGAAGTGATGTAGGAACCACACCTAATGGCTCTCACTGCCTGTGTGTGGTCCAGGGCTCGACTCCCGACTCCCGAGGGAAGACAAGAGCTGGTCCCTCACAGGACAGCTTAATGGCAGGATTTCACTGCCTGTTACATAGTTTTGTTTGATCCTAGGGAAATATGATAAGGTTTGAAGGGAGTAAGGTTAGTATTAAAGGTAATTTAGAAAGAACAGCCATATAAAAATGAAACTAAAATTTATGTCCAGGAAAGACTAGAACTCATAAAGATTACATATAAAATTAAAGAAATCAGATTTACAATTTCTGTGTTCACTGATATTGCCTTCATATTATTACATATATATATATATATATATATCTTTATTGTTGAAAGTTTACCTTCAGTCTTGCTTAATGAGTTAAAATTGGACATCAAAAGAGTGTTTAAGCTGGGACATTTTAACAGAAAAACTTTCTAAGGTTCATAATTAGTTCTTAAAAAAAAAAAGAAGACAGTAGGTAGGAGAGAGGATAATGACAGAGGTCCCGTTCCTGAAACATACCCTCAGGTTCCATAGATCCAATAAAGACAGAAGTTTGAAAAACCTTTTTTGGGGGTGAGGGTCAAAATTTTCACTTTATTATAACCAGAATGACAGATATTTTTATTCTTCCCTCAAAATGGTTGCAAAGGACCCTAACTAACTTTCCAATAAAAAACAAAACAAAACAAAACAAAACAAAACACAGAGGACCCTTAACTCAAACTTTTTGTTTTTCCTTGGAGTTGTTTCTTTGGGTGAACAGCCTGTCATATACTAGGAACAGGGGGAGACCCAGAGTTAGTCATGATGTGCCTCTCATCGTCAATAGAAGTAGTTAGAATAAGCATATGGAGAAAAGGCATAATGGAACAGCTGAATTTATTTAACACTGAGAATAAAGTGCTTTCAAAGCATAATCTCTCATGCTCTCAGTAACTCATAAAGCAGGTGCAATTTGAGCCCCATTTTACAGATGAGGCAATCAAGACCTAGGAAGGTGACTATAATAATGTGTTGAAGATCATACAGCTAATAAGTGGCAAAGCTAATATTTGAACCCAGTGCCTGAACTTTCAACTACTATATTCATTTTGCTTTAAGTAGCCATGTAGAAGAGAGCCAAGGAGTCAGTCGCTTATTTGTTGGTGAATATTTACCCTGCTGCTCGCAGGAGACATTTTATATTTTAAGTATAGTTTTTAAGAATAAGCATGACATAAAATGAAAAAAATATCTTCTAAGGCAAACTTGAGCGCACAAGTGGATCAGAAATCAGATTAAACTCCTATGGACTACTAGGTTGTACATGATCAGGCCCTGACCCACTTCAATGTTATTTCATACTCTCCACTCTCCCCTTAGTCTCTATACTCCTACCATCCCAAACATCTCTGTATTCCTTAAACACACTTAACTCTTTCATCAAGACTTTTGCATTTGTTTGTGTTGATTGGACTTCTTTCCCTAGGTCTTCATTTGCATAGCAGTTCTCAGACTCCTGGTCTTAGCTTTAAATACCACCTCCTCCAGGAAGCCTGCCAAAATGACCTATCGGTCTAGAGCAGGCTCCCTTCACTTACTCTGTTTCACTGCCCTGTATTTCTTGAACTTAACATGTCATGAAATTATCTTATTGAGAATGTATATTATAAAAGAGTAGGAAATTCACTATCCTTCTCACTTTGGTTTTTATTTTCAATCCCCAGCACAGCTTCTGATATATTTTATGTGTAATAAATATTTTTTAATATCAAAATTTATGAGTAATTGAGCAAATTACTAAAAATTTAATTTGGTCATGAGCTATAAGAAATGTAGGTGTGAGCAGCTACTAGTAAGCTGCTGTGAACTTCTAGAATTAAGAAGACACTTGAGGAAGAGGTTCATTTTTTAGTGGGATAAGTGAAAAGGTGAGACACTCTGCAGATGTTAATCTGGTAAAATAATTACATTCCAGTAAGGAGACAATCTCTGATGATTAAAAAAAAGTCTAGCAAAAATCTTCATAGTCCTCAAATTCTAAATGATTTCTTTTTATTTTGTATGATGGTCCGAAGGGATTTTCTTTACTTCTTCCTTTGTAAAATTGCATATTCCTAATTATTGAGATAATTGGAACCAACCATTCCATTTTCAGAAGCCATTTGATTAAAGTGTTGCTTCTCTGATGGTACAATGACAGCCCTTGTTTCTGTAAAATTACAGGCAGAGCAGAGAGTCCGCTGTGCCCGGACACATGTGCTCTCCAGCACGTACTGTTTCTTTTGTCCCACAGAACACTATCTTCATGTGAAATGTGGCTCTATAATAACATCATTGTCAAAGGAAAACATATATTTGGGATAGTTTGACAATAATTCTCCAAATTGGACATTAATCTTATATAATATATTTTGAAAATTATCTTTAATGACATTTAAGGACTGGTGCTTTGAAGGTTAGCTAGCTTTATTATGCTTCTGTATGTCACTCTTAGCTGATTACTAGAAAATCCTATTCTGGCTTTGAAACTGTAAGAGTAAAGAGTACAGGAGAGTGATAATTAATATACTTCTGAAGGGAAGTATAATGCCACGGTTGAAATTGAGTAACAGTGTAGTAATGACAGATACAAGGTAAGCAGTGACATAGCTGGATATGTGCCAAATTTCTGACAATAATTTCGGCTGGCAGTCAGTCTCAGCACCTTTGCATTCCTAAATTTTATGGATATTGAGTTTGGATATTTTAGGTTAAATTGAAAAATCAGATTGCTTTTCATTTTGTCACAGTTATAATGGTAACTGAATATTATTCAGACCAGTGTGTAATAAAAAAGGAAACTCCTGATTTCCTCATCTAAAGGCCGTGGCCCAACTCTTGGGTGAAGATCTCTAGAAACTGAAATAAAATCTTGATTGAAAACTTTAACCCAACCACAGTAATTTATCTTCTTGAAGGCTGAAGATTTTAAAATCAATTAGGATAGAATGGGAAGCAGAGAAGCTAACCATTCCCACTGAAAGTTATAAAATGAACTGAGGGAGGAAGCAATGATAACAGACATATCTGAGCTAATGTAACTCTACTGTATCTGTGTTTATTTTTTAATTTGGTAGATATTTTGCTAGATGATGCTGGTGATGCAAATGGACACAAAGATGGACGCAGTGTGAAAATTATAGTCTCCATAGGCAAGGGCTATGGCCGAGCAAAGGTATTTCTTTCATCTTAAATTCTTTATTACTGAAGGCTGGGAATGACCATAAATCAAATGTATCTTATATTTGAATATTTGTTCTGATAGACATGCTATCAGCAGTACTTATCTTGGCATTACCTGAATGTATTACAGAAGCATAAAAGTCAGGGACTGGGAAGCAATGACGTCATCAAACAGGCAGAACTGTGTCTCAGTACACCACGTCCGTTCACTGAGTGCAATGTTGATCGTCAGCCATCCTCATTTCTAGAACTTAAGAAAAACGCATTTCCTTCTTTGTTACAAATATCTTGTCTAAAATATTGTTTGGGTTTCACTTGTAGACCACAGGTGACATTTATGATATACAGTAACATGTTGCTATAGCTGTCAATTTGGTTTTTGTACAAAGAAGGGACTATTATCTACATAAATATTCTAGACACTGGAAAGATGTGTTCTCCTGAGCTCAGTGTGGTTAATTCCTTTGATGCGACTTGGGTGCATCATTTTTAAGTGAGGTCTCAGCTGATAAGGCAAGTATTTTAATTTTTCTGGAATCAAATATTGCCTTCAAATTGACAATGTCATTCTGATGTTAGCCCTTTCTTAAAGCTGAAAATAATATTTCAAGCTGAAGTTGTATTTGAGTGGTCAAGAATAAACATATGTAAGAATCTAAATTTTTTTCAGTCAAACAGAAAAAAACATTATACTTCAGAATTTTTACACTGAGCAAATATTCTGAGAGTCTCAGTGTCGTAAATGTTCTGTTTTCGCGGCAGGTGTATGCCTGGTTTCCTGACGGGGGTCTTCCCGTGAAATACTAGAACAGCCTTAGTGAAGCTTAAGCCATCTCAAATGTAAAACCAGCTGTTTGTAAAGCATTGTATGAGTGTCCGTTTTAACTGGATTACAATAACACTGGACAACAAGCTTTCTTTTTCAAAATAATTCTAAAAGACAGTGTTTTTGAATATTGAAAGTTGTCTTAGTCTTCTTGGGCTTCCATTACAAAATACCATAGATGAGCTGACCTCAACGACAGAAATGTGTGTTCTCACAGTTCTGCAGCCAAAACTCAGAGTGTCAGCTGATTTGGTTCCTGGTGAGGGCTCTCTGCCCTAGCTGCAGACCTCCAGCTTCTCACCACGTCCTCACAACCTTTCCTCTGTGTGTGCATTGGAGGAGACAGAGCTCTCGTGCCCATTTCCAAGGCCACTGATCCCATCAGCAGAGGCCCACTTCGATGGCTTAATCTAGCTCTACCTCCTAAGTATCCATTTCCAAACACCATCGCCTTGGGAAACACCGACATTTAGTCTGTAACAGTAGTGAAAAAGATCACAGTGGTTTTGTTGTGAATTTCTCCACTTTTTGTTAAAGGTATTGGATTCTTAATCAGGTTATATATCTAAATAATGGCGATAAGCATTTACCCTTATAGAGTTAGATGTTACTGGTGAAGAAATTGAGGCTCTGAATGGACTAAGTGGCTTACCTGTGGTCACATTTATTAATTATGTGGTCGATGTTGTGTGTTGAAGAATCCATCCATGTCTTCAACACCTGACTCAGTTATTTGACTACATCTTAAGGACGAAATAGTTGGTGACTAGAACAAAGATTGTAATATATTGGGTAATTATATCTACTGCTGTCATGATCACTATTTCACATAACCATTTGTCATAAACAGGTTTCAGTTAGGCTATACATTTTAAATCGTTTACTTTTGCAATATATGTATAAATTCCTCAAATTCTCATCCTACGAAAAGGATAAATTTGGAACCATTATTTGTATTGTAAAGAGATTCTTTGCTTACAAAAATGAGTCCTGTTCATTCCCTGGCAAGTCCTTTGAAATTGTGAATTTTCTGACCAATTCAAAATGGGACCTGTTTCGTAAGTATGTGAATGCAATATACCATGGCAAACTTATTTTTAGAGCTGGGTTAGATTTTGGAGATAATCTAAGTTAATAAATGAAGAAAATCTTGACAAAGATAAGATCATAAAAATAGTAAGATGAAGTTTTAGGACGCATATGATATAGTTCTATTCCATCTCTATCACCATTTCCTTCCGGCCAAGCTGCTTCTCTGCAGGAATGCACCCACTGCATTAAAACGGAAGACTATTCCCTCCTGGCTCTTTCCCTTCTACTGAACAGGTCATGAATTAGTTTTCCTTGACCATACCATCTCATCTAATCTCCTATTTGTTTCTGTTGCTATTACTGTCTCTCTCTTTGGTTGGTTGGTTGCTTACTTTGTTTGGGTGTGTTTTGTTTTACATAATTTCACTGTGTGTATCTGTTACTATAAAACCCATAGGTTTAATAAATATTTAGTCTTAATCATCACTACATCAGTACATTTAGTAGAAATTATAGTAATAAGACAAGACACACAGTTGGGTTTTTATCTTGTTTTATTGTGTTCCTGTTTAGGATCAGAAGTCTCAGGCGTATTTGATAGGATCCATTGGTGTCAGTGGAAAAACCAAGTGGGATGTCTTAGATGGTGTAATCAGACGTCTCTTTAAGGTAAGTTGTGCAAAATATTCTGATATTAATTTTCAAATGTGTTTCATTTGGATACTTCCCTTATCTTCAATAGCATAGATATATTTGCTTTTACTCTCCTTCATTTCAAATATCAAGGAAAGCTTTCTGTCTTTGTGGTGTGCAATATTAATAGATCTATATTACCCATTTCTAAAATTCTTGACAGCTAGCTTCATATCCCCATGAGTTTTGTATTTTTTGTAGATGGGTTGAACCTCTGTTTTGACTCTCCTTTTTGGTGTGTACCATTTAGGAATATGTGTTTCGAATTGATACATCCACTAGCCTTGGTCTGAGCTCTGACTGCATTTCTAGCTACTGCATCGGAGATTTAATTAGATCCCACAGCCTAGAAGTGCCTGAGCTGCTGCCTTGTGGATACCTTGTTGGAGATAATAACATCATCACTGTGAACCTGAAAGGTAAAAATAAAGATGAAAAGAAAAGTACATTGTATTTATTTTAACCAACATTTCTTTCTTTCTAAAGTTTTCCTTCATATTTCCTATTTGAGAACAATGTTAACCACTTCGATAGTTTTGTTATAAAATGAGCTGTATTTATATTTTAAACACAAAAATACTACTTAAAACACTAAAATCCAAGAAAATGAAATTCTTTGGCTCTGAGGATGTGAAACTTGGAATGTAATTTTGAAAATTCTCCAGGGCCTACAAAAAAGGAATATGATCTAAGGAATTTCAAGTTTCTAGGTTTCTTCCATTATCATTTTTCATGTTGAGAGGATTCAAACAATGTGTTGTATATTCCAAAGTAATGCATTCATCACTATATCTTTAATTTTTAAATATGTGTACCCAATAAATATCCACTGGGGATACAGAATGGAAGTTAAGAATCAAGAGTGAGAAATTCTGTTTTCTTTGCTTTGGATAATGTGATTAATTATAGGCAAATAGAATATCTAATTTATACTTGTCTCCATAATTCCTTGTTCATACATGTTAAAGAATCAGGACACATCTTCATAAACTATGAGGAATGTGCCAATATTTGATTTTATGATTAAGGTAATTGAGTATGTAAAAGGAGGTACTGTTTCTCTTCCTCTTAATGCCTTGCCAAATATCACAACGTGTGTTTTCCAAAAGCTTAAATGACTATACAGCTGGGATGTGTAATGAGAGCTAAATGAAAATACAGAGGAGAAACAGGAAGAAAAAGAGAAGAACACACTGACACACATGTATTTTATATTTTAATCTACACATTTATTTTTAACAAAACCACCACCTTCAAAGGGAATGAGACTTTATGGTAGAATTTATGGCAATGCTTCCTTCTCTGTCTGGAAGCTTGAGTGGGAAGCATGAGGTAGACGCTGGGAGGAGCCTGGACCAAAGGCAATGACTGGCTTTCATTTGCATGTTCACTCTGTCTTACTCCTCACGTTTTCCATCCGAAAATGGTAGCATATGTTTGTGGGGTAGAAGTGTCAAGGAAAGTATTTTGCAAGGATTTCTTTGCTATAAGGAGCAAAGCTTTGTTGTGGGTTGACACTAAATTTTAAATTATATCTTGAGTAGACAATAAGGCAAGCTGTTTCCTTTGTTTCTTCCTTCAGGGGTAGAAGAAAACAGTTTGGACAGTTTTGTTTTTGATACGCTGATTCCTAAACCAATTACCCAAAGGTACTTTAACTTGTTGATGGAGCATCACAGAATTATACTCTCGGGACCTAGTGGTACTGGAAAGACCTATTTAGCAAACAAACTTGCTGAATACGTGATAACCAAATCTGGGAGGAAAAAAACAGAGGATGCAATTGCCACTTTTAATGTGGACCACAAGTCAAGTAAGGTAAGTCACAAATTCCTACCAGAACTGCTACGGTTTATCCATAAGTGTCTGAAGCAATTAAGCATTAGGATTGTGTAAAAGTTCTATATTGTGCATGGGAATGTACCCATCTCTTTGAGTTAAACTAGTATGTGTTAGTTGTCTAAACTCTGCTGCATGACTTTGAACAAGACTGCTATTCCGTATTATTAAGTCATCACAGGCATTGGGAATATACAGAAGAACATGACAGAGTCCCTGTTTTTGGATTTCTCTTAGGAAGTATTAGAGTAGAAAGAGATCCATGGAAAGTGCTGTAGATGCAAGAGGTAAAAATAATTCCTGGAGGAATCAGAACTTTATAAAAAGTCAATACTTGGTCTGGGTCTTAATAAGTAAGTAGGAATTAACTGAAGTATGGCAATAATGGGGATTTGGGTGTTCTTAAAATATCCCAGGCAGAAATTCTGGGAGCTGCAATGCCCACATCATATTTCTATAGGATTTCTGCTTAGGAACCTTAGGAAGTTGAACAGTATTCCTTTTTAGCATCAGCTAAAATCTCATGTACCAAAATAGTCAGCTTGAACACTCTCAAATTTTAAATAGGCATGACAGGCTATAAAACCATGCTAGAACTTTCATATATTCTGAGTAAACTAAGAAATTCTAGAAAGAAAATAGTTTATGCCTAACAGTAGTCTTTGCCTATGACTATTCATTACATTCTCAATTAATTCAACCTAAGGTTCTCTGTGGAAACTGCATGTGTTATGAACAGTCCCTGAGGGAGTCCACATAATGCTGGGTCATATTATTTTTCCAAAGATCATCTGGTTAGATGATCTGAACTGACCCAGACTCTCAGAAACCTCAGACCTGCAAATTTTCAGAAATAAACATGATTCCCAAAGCACCCAAAATACACTGGCATCTTGAAACAAAGCATACATAGAGCTTAGTGAACAAAAAGTTCTTAATGTTGTGGACAACTATATGCTAACAAACTGAACAACCTAGAAGAAATGGAAAAATGTTTAGAAACATACACCTTACCAAGAATGAATCAGGAAGTATCATAATACCTGAGCAGATCAACTGCTAGTAAGAAGATGGAATAGGTAATAAACAAAATCTTCACGTGAAGGAAAGCCCAGGACCAGATACTTTACTGGTGATACTTCAAACATTTAAAGATAAAATAACAATGATCCTTCTCAAACTTTTAAAAATCAGAGGAGGGAACACTTTCAAACTCATTTTATGAGTCCAGCATTATCCTGATACCAAAACTAGAAATGGACACTACCAGAAAAGAAAACAAATTGAATTTAATAGCACATTAATGGGATCATTTACCATGATCATTTACCATGATCATTTACCATGATCCAAGAATAGTTCAACATATGCAAATCAATTATGTATTACAACATATTAACAAAATGAAAGAAGTGAATCATGCCCTGGCCCGTGTGGCTCAGTTGCTTTGGCATTGTCTTGTGTATTGAAAGGTTGCTGCTTCGATTCCAGGTAAGGGCACATGCCCAGGTTGCATGTTCAATTCCTGGTAGGAGCAGGCAGGAGGCAGCCTATTTATGTTTCTTTGTCTCTCCCTCTCCCTTCCTCTCTCTCTAAAAATCAATAAAAATATTTTTAAAGAATCATGTGATCATTTTAATAGATGCAGAAAAAGCATTTGACAAAATTCAGCATGATTAAAAATTCTTAACACATTAGGCATCTAAGGAATTCATCTCAACAAAATAAAGGCCATATATGACAAATCCACAGCTAACATTATACTCAGTGATGAAAAGTTGAGGTTTTTCTCTAAAATCAGGAATAAGACAAGGGTGCCCACTCTCACCGCTACTATTCAACATAGTACTAGAAGTCATCAGTACAGCAATTCAACAAGAAAAAGAAATAAAAGGTATCAAGAATGGAAAGAAAGAAGTAAAATTTTCTCTATTTGCAGATGACATCATTTGATATAGAGAGAATCCTAAAGATAAACCAAAAAAACACTTAGATATAATTAATGAATTTAGTAAATTTGCTGGATACAAAACTAACATGCAAAAATCTGTAACATTTCTATATACTAACAATGAATTATTCCGAAAAAGAAATAAAGAGATTAATCCAACTTATAATAACATCAAAAACAATAAAATTATCTATGCTATACATCTGAAATTGATGTGAAATAATATTTAAGTAAATTGTAATTGAAAAATATAAAACAATATAGTTCAAAAAAGAGAAGAAGACAGCCCTTTGAAGAAAGATATGCAAAAAGAGAATGCTGTGTGAAGATGGGAGCAGAGAATGGAGTTATGCATCTGCAGGCCAAGGAATACCAAAGATTCCTGGCAAAACACTAGGAAGTTTTTTCTAGCAGAAGCTAGAAAGAGGCAAAGAAGGACTCTCTTACAAGTTTCAGAGGGAGCATGGTCCTGCCAACACTTTGATTTTAGACTTCTAGCCTCCAGAACTATGAGCCAATAAATTTATTTTGTTTCAAGCCAATAAACAAACAAACCCACAATAAAATACTTATAAATAAATTCAAGGAAGATGAAAGATTTCTACTCTGAAAACTGTGACAATGATGAAAGAAGATACAAATAAGTGGAAAGATATTCTGTGTTCATGGACTGGGAGAATTTATGATACTAAAATGTGAGTATCACCAAAAGACATTTATGGGTTCAATGAAATCCCTATCAAGTGTCCAATGGTATTTTTTACAGAAGTATAACAAAACACACTTAAAATGTATATGGAACCACAAAGACCTTGAATAGTCAAAGAAATCCTGATTTCAAGCTATACCACAAAGCTATAGTCATCAAAACCTTATGGTACTAGCATAACACACACACACACACACACACACACACACACACACACACCAATAAAACAGAATGGAGAGCCCAGAAATAAACCCAAGCATATATGGTCAGTTAATACCTGACAAAGGAGCTAACAATATTCAATAGATTAAAGACAGCCTCTTCAGTAAATGGTGCTGGGAACACTGGATAGTCACATGTAATAAAATGAAACTGGATGCATTTCTTATGCCACTCACAAAAATTAACTTGAAATGGGTCAAAGATTTCAATGTAAGACCTGAAACCATGAAGCTCCTAGAAGAAACATAGAAATAAAGCTTCTTAACATGTGTGTTGGTAATGAGTTTTGGGGTATGATATTAAAGCACAAGCAATAAAAATAAATAAACAAGTGGGACTGCATCAAACCAGAAAACTTTTGCACAGGAGAAGAACATCATCAAAGTGAAAAGACAACCTATGGAATGGAAAAAAATGTTTGTGAATCATATATCTGATAAGGGGTTAGTATTCAAAATATTTAAAGAACTCACAGGACTCAGTAGCAAAAAAATGTAAAAATCAATTTCTTTAAAAAATGGGCAAAGGATCTGAAGACATTTCTCCAAAAAAGATATAGGAAAAGCCAACGGTATATGAAAAGATACTCAACATCACTAGTCATAGGGAAATGAGAATTAGAACCAAAATGAGGTATTGCCTCGTGCCTGTTAGATTGCATTATCCAAAGGATGCGTGGAAATAGAGAAAAGGGCACCCTTTTGTGCACTGTTGGTGGGATTGTAAAGTGATATAGCCTGTATGGAAAACAGTAGGGAGAATCCTCAAAAAATTCAAAAAATAACTACCATGTAATCCAGCAATTTCACTTCTGGGCATATATTCAAAGGAAACAAAATCACTAACTCAAAAAGATATCTGCACCCCCATATTCATTGCAGCATTATTTATAGTAGCCAAAATATGGAAAGAATCTAAGTATCCATTGATAGATGAAGGGATCAAGAAGTTGTGGTATGTATATGTGTGTGTGTGTGTGTGTGTGTGTGTGTGTGGAGAGAGAGAGAGACACACACACACAGAGACACAGAGACAGAGAGAACAGTGCAAGTAGCAAATGCAGTGTATTGCCTGTAGTTATTAATTATAGTCCTTGCCTCCCAATGAAGATTTTTAAACAAATACACACAGACCCATACACACACACACACACACACACACACACACACATACACACACACATGCACACAGCTATTTGTTCAAAATTGTCTTATATGTGTTATTCAAAGAGAACAATGATGCCACAAAGCACGATGGGATTTCTTAAATATAGTACATGTATTTCAAATATTTCTTTAGAGTTCAGCACTATTCAAATTGTGATTGAATCACCCATACTCATTACAACTAAAGAGACACATGGAATCTGAGACAGAATATTTGACCCTAAGAAACAGGAAGAACACAATTGTTTTGTTTGCTGGCTTCAGCCAACATTGTTTAATGCACACTGTGAATTCTGGGTCTTCTCATATCTTTATTTAAAAGGCTTTTAACAGAATTGTTTTTTCTTTTCAGCCAAAATGATAAGAGGTTTGATATTTCTTAGTCATCCACAGTGTGGTTTTTGGTATTTCCTCAATGTGGATGACACAGAATTATTTAGAAGTTGCTTTGTTTAAGAGAAAACAAGTGGTTAGAACATAGAAGAACATGCAGGAAGCGGCCAATCGATATTCTCTCTCAGTGATGTTTCCATCTCTCTCCCTCTCCCTTCCTCTCTCTCTAAACAATAAAGAAAAAATAATTTTTAAAGGAAATAGAAGACTAGATTTATTACAAGAAACCAAGGCATTTTGATGAAGTTGGGTATCACTTAAAATCAAGTTTTAAATCAGACTGGCTTGGGTTTCATTAGAATGTGGTTTTATTACACTAGAACAAAGGTAATTAATGAATATTAATTATAAAATTAGCTTTATCCCCAAATCCACTCTTATATATATAATTTCTTTTTATTTCAGTTAAAAATGTGTTTAGTGCTTGGAGCTGTTCTTATCAGCATTACATGTGTCCTTTAAAATTTTTAATCTAATATTTCCAACACTCTTATTTTCTACTATTTCATAATAGAATAATTGTGCCAATTACTAGGTCAGTGCCATTTTTGTTATTACGAAATAAGGAAAAACAAAGCATTGCCAGGAGTGTTTGCATACAACTAATGATGGTCAGAAACAGTCAAAGAAAAACAAAAACAAAAAAAATGGACAAATCACATGTATTCGGCATCAAGAAAGTACAAAATACAACTAACAAATTTGGTTTGTTTGTTGTCTTCCTGAAAGCTCATAAGAATGAGCTTTCAGTAATGCTGGATACAGAACAGTCACCAGAGAACTCGGTCAATTCTTGCCAAATTGTGAGAGCATCTACATTGGTGTTTTGGTGACTTGTTTTGTTTTGTGTGTGGGGGTGGGAAGTGTGGTGCGAGAACGCTCACGAAGGAATAGGGGTGACAAAGTGAGATGTGTGAGGGATCGCTGCTAACGGGCAGCTGTGAATGAGGCATAAAATAATAAATCCTTTCCATGAAAAATGGAGCTTTCTGATTGTTGCTGTGCTTTTTACTAAGCCATAGACCACACGGAAGAGATGAAGCCAAAAGGCACTTCCTGATTCCAAAATATCAAACAATAAACCATCAAAAGAAAAAAAAATCTTTTCATGCTTTTGGTACGTCTGTATTTTGCATTCTGTCCCGCCTCTCACTCTGCAAGCCCTCCTTCGAGCGGCCAGCTGGAATATTTTGATTGAGAGCAGGACACATAAACAACTATAATTGGTGACATTCGATACAGTGGGCCCGAAAGACTAGCGATGGGTTTAGTGAAGAATATGTGGCCATTTGAAGCCACCTGGAGTGTTAGGTGGGGAAAGATTAGAAAACTGGACTTGGCAGATTCATTTTCAGTGTGCCTAGAATCAAAACCAGAGAAAGCAATGATCAACAGCTTTTATATAACTACTTTTCTCTGGGTATATTTTCAAAGTATGGAATTCATCTCATCTTCAGTGTCCACCTGGTAAATAGACCTGCCTAATTTGATCTTGCACATGAGACTTTTAATGCTAATGCATCATTACTTCCATCTAAAACTTTGCCCCCAGTTAAGCTAAGGTGGGAGTTATGAAGTGATTTCCAAAAGGTCTGAAAACTCTTAATTTATATGACAAAATTATTTGTGTATGCTGATTTCTACTTATGAATGTTCCATAGCTTTTATTAGACGCCCAGGGAGATCTGCTAGTCTACTCCCTGTCTCAAGATCAGAGCGAACCATAATAGAATCTAATGGCCCTACTTTTCCAAAAATCATCCAGTGATTTCTTAATTACCAAATTCAATGCCCTTTGCTTCTCTCTTTCTCTCTCTGCATCCTTATGTATAGCAAATTGCTATAGTTTACCTCCCCTTTCTAGAAACTATTCTGATTTTCCTTCCTACTAGAAGGCTCCTTCTTAGTTTCTTTCACTGACTGCTCTTCCTTCACCTGCCAGTAAGTAAAAATATTCCCATATATTCTGTTCTCTCCCACCTGTGTTCTCACCTGGGTGACTCCCTGTTTCATCTTGTGTTGACTCCACTTTGAGCCATGCCCCCTCCCTTTCTATCAGCTTACAAACATGTTTATATTACCACAGTAAATATATATATTTAGAAATGCCAATCTCAACTTTGAAAAAAATATCCTGTCTGTCTTCCTCCATCCATCTCCACTAGACCACCCTCCCACCCACATGGACACTATTCATCACTTGGACCACTCTAGTTATTTTCTTACTGCTTGATTCACATCTTACATTCAATTTCCCTTCTCTCTCTTCCTGTCTTTATCCTTTCACCTCATGGAAAATAGAGTATCTTTTCATAATTAAAATCAGACCACATTAAAATTATGCAATTTTTCTTCACGTTGCTTTCTGCACTAGATAAAAAAAAAAATCTCCCCCCATTGCTCCTGTCTGTATTGAGTCCCATAGTGTGTTTTGGTTTCAACAAACTCTGTATTCTTTTGACTGGTTTCTTTTTCTCCTTTACAATACACTTTTCACACTTTGAGATTATGACTTTAACTACATTGCTCAGATTCTCAGCACACCCAATGTCTTGTCATCACCAACAGGAATATCCCAGTAACCTTACTAAACATTCAAGGTTGCCCACTTTTCTTTCCAATTTATTTACCACAATTTGCATTCACAACACGTATACAACTGGTGCTTTCCTACATGGGTATCAGATGTTTGGTTTCTGCCTTTGATTGTTCTTCTCCCTCTATTTGGAAAGCTCTTCCATTTTTAAGCACCAAAAATATAGCTCAACTCTAAAAATAAAGGGTTAATAACAGTAATATTGTCACCAGAAAGTCTTTTCCAGCAGCTACCAGTGATCCTTATGTTCTCTGAACAAAATTTTTTGCTTTATACTTTTTCGAAGTAATGTATTTTTACCATGAATTATAGTTATATACATATACACAAGCCTAACCTACTTTTCTGGGCACTATGCTTCTTGAATGCTTTTTCACTTATAATTAATCATTATATCCTTCATATTTATGTTTCTTTTAATAAATAAACTGCTTTTCCCTGCTGAAAAAAATATCAATAGTTCAAAGTTGCTTATATAGTAAAATCCAAATTCCTCTGAATGAATTCAGAGTCTTCTCTATCTTCCCTTTCAGGTGACCACCACTGCCAGGCATCCTTTGTTTTGCAACAACAGAATACTTATTATTTTCCCAAACACGTCACATACTCATACCCTCCAGCTTTTCCTCTTTATTCTTTGGACTGCAATAGTTCTCCCTGCCTCCTTCACCCTGTTGTTCTCTGAACCTTAAGTCTGGGTTAGACGCCTCTCTTAAGTTCCCCTATAGTGTTTTTTGCATTTCACTTATCACACTGTGTTGTGATTTACTTGTTGACCTGCCTTTCTGTTTATCAACTCTAAGTTCGTGGAATACAGACACATTCTCTAAATCCTTGGTGCAAGAGTACTTGGTACATAGTAAGTGCTTGCTAAAGGTGTGTTGAAGGGATAAAAAACTGCATTATTATCATTTGGGATTCTACTCATTCTTCAAGATCTATCTCAAATCCCATCTCTCTGTGAAGTCCATCAAGACCATCCAATTGGAATTAATCTTTCTCCCTCCTACAAGCACATCACTTCCTTAGCCTCTTTTATGAATGTTTCACATTGCATTTGTGAGTTCATCAGTTATATGTATGCCTACCACCCTTCCAAGCTCAGGCTTCACCTCCTCCAGAAAGCTTTCCTTGACACGAACCAGCTAGGTGTACTCTCCTCCCCTGACCTCTCATAGCTGCTAATACACTATGACATCAAATGACTTACATATTTAAATTTCAGTCCCTAAGGTGACAACTCTTAAAGTCTATGGGGGAAGACAGTCTGAATACTTTTTTTTAAAGCCCTGTGCCCAGAACAGCACTTGATTCAGTTCATAATAAATGTTAAACTTCTTTGAACTTCCTTGAACAGTGCTTCATTATTTCTGTACACCCCAAGGTGGGATCTAGGGCTATGAACATAGTAGATAGACAGTGAGTATTTTATAAATAAATGGATGACTCAATGTAGCTAGATTATTGATATAAATAAGATAAATGAAAGTCTCCAGACTATTTACCATTTAAATAACTTTTTCTGTAATCTCTGATTTTGGCAATATTTATTCTATGTGATTGGCTCAATATAAGATAAATACTGTAATAGTTCTTTAACAAATTTTATATTTGAACTTGAATATATTACTAAGTGCCTCAAAACCCTGGTTATTGTCATTTATCCCTTTCTATATTTAGTTTTAGAAGGGGTATTACAGACAGAGGGAGTTGTATCTAGGGTGAACAGTTCACACATTCACCTGGATGCCAGGAAAAGGGATCATGGAATTGTTTTTAGCCCTGAGCAAGACTTACAAATTGAAAATGTTACTGTAAATATGCAAATATTACAGAAATGTTCTTACTGATTAAGATAATTCTAAGAAACCTAATTATGTTTTATGTTTTTGGCCTACCCATCTGTGAGAGCAGCCAATCAGTGAACTGGTTATCCTGCTTAGATTCAAAGCTACTCGGAGGAATAATGCCTGTAAATGAAACAGGAAGCTCAACAAATGCTGAATGCTAATATCCATTGACTCAGTGAAATATGACAAATTTTGTCTTTATTTACAATTATAGCAGTTGCATACTGATTATAAATAAATACATAAATAAATACCCATACTTTTATCTAAATCTCAGGGAGACACTTTCAAATGCACCCCATTGAAATTAATTGGAATTAAAATGTTTAAAGTATATGTTGAAATGTAGGGGGGCCATTTTGGAGTTAGTCTATACTTGTAATCATAAGGTTTGCTAAAATCCACTTTTACCATTGAAATTCAAAAACAGGAGTAAAATCTCAATATTTGTAATTTATCCTAAGGACTCATATCTAGAACTCTTGTTTTTTTTTTTTGTTTTGTTTTGTTTTTTTTGTTAGGGGAGAAGACAACCAAGAAATATGTGTTGGTGTTTACAGTTCTATATTTGTTTTGGGTGTTTTGTAATAGCTTTGTAGAATAAGATTCTATATCAATAGAATAATCTATGAGTTTTAACCAAAGATATAGGATGGAAGACAAAGTCTGCTATTCTTAAAATATGAAATTCTTGCCAATGGTGTAAATTTATCACTGATGTGTTTGTTTTCTTTATTTTTTGTAAAGGAATTGCAACAATACCTAGCTAGCCTGGCTGAACAGTGCAGTGCTGACAATAATGGTGTAGAGCTCCCAGTTGTAATAATTCTCGATAATCTTCATCATGTGGGCTCTTTGAGTGATATCTTCAATGGTTTCCTCAACTGTAAATACAACAAATGGTATGCTTATGAAATAGTTTAATGATGAAACAAAAAAATTGGGATCAAATTTGTTTTCTTATGACTTTATATCTTTTAAGACCTACAACAGATGTCATTAAATGAGAAGACTTCATTAATATTATACATTATTCCTAAAAAATCTCTATGTATTTCAGACGAGATCAGATGTGTTCAGGGTATGGCCATAGACTCTATGTATTCCATAGAAAATCCATTTATTCATTCAACAACCTTTTCCCAGGCATGTTTATGGAAACATGATTTACCTGATGATGTTAGTTAGCTTCAACAGATGTGCAGAAGGCCTCAGAGACGATGTCAATAATAGAATCAGGAAAATTAAGAACTAGAATAAGGTTCTTGAGCTCTTGTTTCATTCTTAGTCCACATCAAAGTTTAAATTCACCCTTCCTGTAGAGATAAATTTAATGTATTCTTATATACCTCTCTCCATTACCGACTCTTATTTTTAACTATTAAAAATGAAAAGGTTAAAATAGGGTATAAAACATCTGTAAACCTACTTACGATTCACTAGTATGGCCTCTAAAAAAAGAGACATATATGTGCAATAACATAAACATTAGTTTTAATAATGCAAGTATTCCAATTAATCTCTACTAGAGATTTTAAAACTTTTAATATAGATCATCATAAAATAAATACTGAAACAAAATACAGATTCTCTTATGCTATTAAGAACCTTGCAAATGACTATGAAATAATAAAAGAGGAAAAAATAATGAATTTGATTATAAGCATGAGAATCATAAGATATTAGAGGAGGATTAGACCACCGTGATTATTCTGTCTAATCTTTTTATTTTATAGATGAATGAACTTAGGCTCAGAGAGGGGAAATGATTTGCCTAGAATTCAAGAGCTGAAATTAGAACACCAAATCTTAATTTCCAGTTCAATGATCTTTGTTGTTCTGTACCTAACATTAATTACCCTTTTAAAACCTAATTATAAAATGGAATAATCATATTTATCTAAATTGTTTTCTAAAACAATTTAATATGTTAATCTATTTTACCTTCAGTATATCTGCATACTCTACTCTCTTCTTTTCTTTCTATCCTTTTTTTTTGCAGTCCATATATTATTGGAACAATGAACCAGGGCGTTTCTTCATCACCAAATCTAGAGCTGCATCACAATTTCAGGTAAAGATAAACGGAATACTTTGTTTTTTGTTTCTTGGAGGGTTGTTTTGCATTGTCTTTTTCTGTTTTCTTTTGGTTCTTGTTTTTCCATTGACAGACCCTGCCTGTGGTGACCTCTGGTGTGAAAATAATTCTCACTTCTTAAGACTCTCTCTCCAGCAGGCATTGTGTGATCCTCGACCTGTAATCAGAAGTGTTTCTTTAAAAGAAAAGAAATGTTTTTCTTGCTCAATATGTCACTAGCTAAAGCAGAGCACTCTTCTAAGTATGAGGAATGTGAAGAGAGTTCCTATTTCAGGATCTGTGCTCCTCCTGCAGAAGAGTGCTCAGCATGGATACTCCCACTCGCTTCTGATGCACAGCGTCCCTTTAGCTCAAAAAGAAGAGTTAGTTACATAATAGCTGTAATGCTAATAGACCTCTTAGCCCCTTTGATCATTAAAATGTGGCCACCAATTGAAATTGAAACTCTCTATTGGAAAGAGAATTTTTATGGGCTTAAAATTTAATTATGTAAAGATTTATGATGCTTCTTTCTTTTTGTAGGTGGGTACTATGTGCAAACCACACTGAACCAGTGAAAGGCTTTTTAGGCAGATATCTTCGGAGGAAACTGATAGAGATAGAAATTGAAAGGAACATACGCAATAATGACCTAGTCAAAATTATAGATTGGATTCCTAAGACATGGCATCATCTCAACAGTTTTTTGGAAACACACAGTTCTTCTGATGTTACCATTGGTGAGTTCCAAAACTGCAATATGCCGTTTTCCAGGAACTGAGAGTACGTGGTGAAGATGGCCAGATTGGATGGTACAAAATAACAAGTGAAGCTTATGTTTTCCGGGCTTCCAAAGATTTGTTTTCTTCCTTTCTCTTCTGAAAGTTTGCCTTCTTCTGAGCTTTGGATCTCCAATTTGTCTGGCTATGGTTTACCAAGATATTACTGAGATCAAATATGTTTAATATAGAAAGATATTCTAAAACTCAGATAACCATTTGAAATAATTTATAGCTGTTTAGAGTACCTTTTTATGTTGAAAACAAATTTTAGCTAATGGCTCATCAAATATAGTTGCGAGATAAGATTTTAGAGATAACTTAGGTGTTTTGTTGATAATATATTTTATATTTTTCATGAAGACAAAATTGAATTATTTCTCTTTAGTTGGCTTAAAGAGGTTTCTTTTGAATAGTGCTTCTTAAGTTGTATGTCATAGAAGTCCCTTTCCCATTGTTATGGATCATAAAGCCATACTAAAGACACAGTGTAGATTAGAAAAATTAATAACATGTTTTATACTTGGCAATTTGTTTCAGCACAAGTTTCATTATTTGTAAAATGGGGCAGGTTGACTAGATTATGGCCTTTAAGTTTTCTCCTAACTCTACTATATTATGTTTTTGATTAAGATTTTAGTGTAAAAAGAAAGGAGAGTTCAATGGAGATTGGGTCTTCGGTAAAATATGCTTTAATAATAATCAAGCTGGCCAAGATTGAAGTTTTTTAAGAATCCTGCAAAAAGTATATTACTTCCTATCATATCATGTCTAAGTATGCGTTTAGATTGTTAAATATAATTATTCTCAAAAACGTTTTGTTGTTTGTTTCTTCTCAGGTCCCCGACTTTTCCTTTCTTGCCCCATGGATGTAGAAGGTTCTAGGGTGTGGTTCATGGATCTCTGGAACTATTCGTTAGTACCTTATATTCTGGAGGCAGTAAGAGAAGGTCTTCAGGTATAGTATTGATTTTATTTACTGTTTCAAAAACATCATTAATTTAAGCACAGGAAAATATGCTAAACATTATTAGTCATTAGGGAAATAAAATTTAAAAAACCAGTTAGATACCACTATACACCTATTGAAATGGCTTTAAAAGCTTTTAATGACAATATTAACTGCTGGGGAGAATTTGGAGCAACTGAAAATCTCATATGGCTGGTAGGAATGCAAAATAGTTCAGCCACTATGGAAAATAGTCTGACAATTTTCTCTAAAGTTAAACATACACTTGTCAAACAACCCAACAATTTATTTCTCAGCATTTTTCCTGGAGAAATGAAAATTTATTGTTCACACAAAAATCTATACATGTTTAGAGCAGCATTATTCATAATCATCAAAAACTGACAAGAATTGAAATGTCCTTTAGTGAGTAAATGGTTAAACAAACTGTGGTACATCCATACAAAGAAATACTGTTTAAAAAATCATTAATTTAAAAGCGAAACATTTGCTCGGCTGGTGTGGCTCAGTGGATTGAGCATTGACCCATGGACTGGGAGGTCTTGATTCGATTCCTGGTCAGGGCACATGCCTGGGTTGCAGGCTTGATCCCAAGTAGGGGGCGTGCAGGAGGCAGCTGATTGAGGATGTGAGGATGTTTCTCTCGCACATTGATGTTTCTATCTCTCTCTCCCTTCCTTTCTCTCTTAAAATATAAATAAATAAATAAATTTTAAATAAATAAAAGTAAAAACACTCATTTTTCTGAGTATTTATGCAGCAAGCTAAAGGCATGGGCTATATATATAGTGGTAAGCTTTTATTTATTTATTTATTTATTATTTATATTATTTTTTATTAAAAAAATTTTTTTATTCTCACCTGAGGACATTTTTCCATTTTTTGTTCAGATAGAGTGGGAGGCAGAGAGAGAGAGAGAGAGAGAGAGACAGAGAGAGAGAGACAGAGAGAGAGAGACAGAGAGAGACAGAGAGAGACAGAGAGAAACATCGACATGAAAGGGATACATTGAGTGGTTGCCACCCGCACGACCCAACCAGGGCCGGGGACAAACTGCAACTGAGGTATGTGCCCTTAGCAGGAACCGAACCCAGGTCTCTCTGGACCGCAGGCCAATGCTCTAACCACTGAGCCAAACCGGCCAGGGCATATATAGTGGTAAACTTTTAAAGAGCAACTAGTATGTAATACTTTTGCCTATTCTGAGAATAAATATTTATGAAAAAGCAGTTATTTCAACAACTACACACTTAAGACCCAATCTACTGCCATGGGTGTTTGCAGACTGTTCTTACTAAACAGCCCATTGATTGTAGAGCTCAACATATAAGACACAGGCATGTTTACATGAGCCTTGATCATTATTCTCCTGTCGTATAGTTTGCAACAAGTAGTTTTTTGTTTATAGCTCCCTTGTTTTTAGTGTTTTATTGTTTGAAGCCCTTTAACATCACTTGCAAAATTCTTTACTGTTTCTGAGAGTGTTCCAAATTCTAAAGCAGTTCCATGACAAGTTAATTTCACAGTATCTCTGGTATTCCTCTACTCTTAAGTGAAAGGTCAAAACATATTACTAATAAGAAAACCCTCTTTCTTCAACAAAAACATATTATCCATTTTCTATTAGTCTTGCTATTTCCTAAATTGGCATTGAAATTTCATGAAACTGTAGAATTATAATACTTAAGCTTGAAACATTGTTTTGTGTCACATAGTTACCTAATTTATTATAAAAAAAATCTAATTTTCTTTCAACATCTCAGCCAAGGTTTGGGCATTTTTTGCTTAGGCATAATTATTTCTGGTTATTACAACTGCTGCTAGAATTAAGACATAGCTTTCCATATTTTGTCATCTGCAATATTATATTGTCTTTATTCTCTGTCCAAAGGATTGGTTATCTGTTTTCTCTCCTTTTACTTCTTCTATCATCATGTTCTCACCTAACTAGCATGGCGTGGCTGTATTTAGAATTATCTCGATGGTTCCGATGAACATGACAAACTTTATGGGGATGTTCTGACCCCTCAGATCCTAGAGAATGCTGTCAATTGGTTTACTCCAGATTTAATAACCTGATTTCATATTTTTAAGGGAATGAGCTAATCTAACCCAGAAAGTGGCTTCAATAAAATAAAATAAAACTATACTGAAAGTTTTAATTCTTCAGGTATAACATATCACTTTTCAGAATTTGTGTAAAAATGTTATACTGCCTAAGATGTGAGTTGAGTCTCTCACTTTAAATAATTTATACCAAAAAAAAAAAGAGTTTTAATGAAAATTAACCTACAGTATTCTAGAAGTAATCATTTTAAACATTAATATTTAAATGACTTATTTGTTCTTTAGATACTTTTAGTATTTATAAACAATTATTTAAGTTTTTAGGAAATGCTTCTCTTATCATGTGTTAGCTAACACATAGAAAGAAAAAGAAGCTTATCTAACATTCAAAAACCTTAAAACTATTAGATTTTTTAGATCTCATTTTTAAAAGTACAGGCATTTATAAAAATGATTTAAATCATTATTATTTATAAAACATTATCCTGAGAATTATAATTCTATGAAGCTTCCATTTGGAGAAAAGTATAGCCACAAAAGCAATAGCAGTTTCCTAACTAAAACTGAAAGGTATTTCCAAAGTATTTTTTAAAAGGGATAAAGATGTTCAAGTGTCTTCCTGTGGTTTTGGATGTTTAGTAGTAGGAGAGTGTAAATGTTGAATCAACTGTGACATAAGGAGTTTGGGAGGAAAATACAGCAGATGCAAAAGATAAAAAAGAAAACCGTTGGTGGGTAGATAGTTCTCATTGCTTCCAAAGGCTGTGCTAAGCCTGAAGTCCACTGGCAGGTGGTAGTCCTGGGTGGTCCATACATGTCCTCTAGAGGAGCAGGAAGGAAAAGAATCACCTATGTCATGAACCATTTCCTGGGATCTACTGTTGGCTTGAAAGAGCCTTGAATTGGAGCAAGAGTTGGGGAAACAAAGCCTAATTGCAAAGATGAAAATCTGTGTGGAGAGAAATAGAAAAATGTCTTTTTAAATGAAGGTGGATGCTTTGGTGAGGCACCATATGGGGAATGCTCTCCGCCAGATGTTCTCGTTGGAGGAAACACCAGTGATGCAACGGATTCTCATTTTTATTCTGGTGATTCGATCTTTCTTGTAATGTCAACAATGAATTCATCCCGTTCTGAATATTTAAATTTCTCTTTTGTCAATTACATTGTAAATCTGTTGAATTCTGAAATATGGAACTAGGCGTGTTTACCTTTTTATTGGTCACCTCCTATTTTGCTGTCCTGGATGATTCTTTAAAAGGTTGGCATCAGTTGATTTTAGACTTGCGTATTTGTTTTGTAACATTTGCTTTCCAAGAATTACACATTTTTCTTTAATTAGTCTAAGTTGTATAGCAAGCTATGTTTTACATCTTCTATAAAGTAAGTTTATAACTTACTTGGAACTTCTGCTTCAGAACAAGAGAACTATTTTTAAAAATCTCATCGTTGCTACCCCCAGTATCAACTCATCATCTCCTCAGGAAATACTCAGATGCCAGGACCTGGACTCCTTTTATTTTCTAGAAAGACAAGGCTGCCACAACTGCATACGTCTTGTCCAGGAGAAACCCACAAGACAACTCCAAGGCTTCATTGTCCATCATTTTGCTTTTGTCTCATTGAACCACACAGAACACCTCATATTTGCCATCTGGGACCACACAGGCGCCTGGTGACCAGGAGTGCCCTCAGTAAAGCACATCACAGGGAGCTGGGAAGTAAATTGAAGAACTATGTACCCACGTTACTGCCCTCAACTTGCACTTTTCTCTCTCCCCACAAGTGGCCTTATACTTTTTTACAAGTCTCCTCAGTATGCCTTTCCCAGTATGGTTTAAGTCATGCAATGACTAAAGAGTCAAACACCTCTTGGATTCATCTTCCCCCTCCGACTCCACTGCCTGTCCTGTAACCCGGCCTGATGGCCTTTTTGTCATTGACTCTTCCCTCCGTATGAATCCTCACAATGGTGATGCTTTTCTTTCCCACTTTTTTCTCCTCTTTTACGAGTGGCCTTCTAAATCAACATCTAAAAAGATTTATTTACATCTATGTACAGGAAGCGATGAGTTTATTAGATGAAGTTAATCTGAGGGAAATGGTTAGTTAATAGAGAAAATATTCTTGTTCTCAAAGGAACTTTGAGTAGAGTGAACTAGACAGAAAAAAAGAAATCTCTTTTCTTTTATTAATCATCTTTCCAAAGTACTCTTTAGTAGATAACTCTGTTTAGTGTCTAGCATAGATTTTTTTTTTTAATTCTTCATAACTGGAACTTTTCTTTCTCAACTCTGAGTTTTGTTTTAGTTTGTAAAATTACTAATAAAGATAAATGTGGGAAGTCATTTAAACATGTTATTTAAAATAAACCTCCCTCAAACTCTCCTCCAAGTGTTGGTTATTTCCCTCCCCAATATTAAGCTTTATTTTGTCTAGCCTTAAAGTTTAAAATGAGCTATGTAGACAGCTATATATTTAAAATATGGAAAATTGTATATGCATAGTAGTTCCCTTGAAAGTCCTATAAGTATTCAGTATGCAAAGGAATCACTCAATTAGTAGTTGCCTTTTTTACCAAATAGAAATGCATTGTATGTGTGTTAAATATGTGATCCCCTTTTAGATGTATGGGAAACGGGCACCTTGGGAAGATCCCTCGAAGTGGGTGCTTGATACTTACCCTTGGAGCTCAGCATCTCTGTCTCAGGAGGGCCCAGCATTACTTCAGTTGCGACCAGAAGATGTTGGGTACGAGGGTTGCATCTCCACTAAGGAAGCCACAACCTCAAAGCACATTCCACAGACTGACACGGAGGGAGATCCCCTGGTAAGAAGCTGATGTGTGATTCTTCCTGTAGAATCTTGAGTACAGTGTGTGATCATTAGTATCTAGCCATTTGTATCAAAGACAGTAGTTATCTTAGGTGATATTTGGGGTTGTTCTGAAATTGATACTCAATTTTAAGTCTTTTACCTTTGGCCTACTTTTACTGGGTGAATTTCTTAAAATGAGAGACCAAATTTGCATGCTTAAAACTAATACAGAAACATGGAAACCAGGCTGAATTTTATGACCATACTTTTTCTCTCGTTATGCATAAAACTGTATAAAAATAATTAAATTTTTAGATTGCATGACTAAATTTACTCGGTAGTTAAGAGAAAACTGAATTTTGTTCTTAAATGAAGAAACAAAAAGAATGTAATCTAATGTACACTTGGAGAACTAAGAGTATTTTACATGTATCTTCTAGTCTGACTAAATTTAGAATTAGTCTTCTGTTGCCTTCAGTGAAGAATAAACTGACTTGAAAATCAAAGGGAAGTTATTCTCCCTGCCTTATTCAATTTTAAATTGTATATGGCTTAACAAAAGTTGATAAAACTCCAAAGTATGACTACTTTGAAAATGTTAAGTACATGGTATTATTAGGAAAAATACTTTATTTTTATCTATTTTTATTTTTCTAAATGACTTCCTATAGATTAATATTAATGTGTTTGTTGGCTTACCATTCTATGACTAAAGAGATTACTGGATTTGTGCACCAGTACAGAAAGAAAACATAATGAAATAAGGGCCATTATGTTACTTAAAACAAATAAAAAGGAAATTATTAAAATCCTAATCTATGACTATACCCAAAGACATAAAATGACTTGACATTTATGGAGTACCCTTACACTAACCCCAATGCATGTATATCATCATCATTTTAGTTGATAATTATTAACATTTGGGGGTTACATGAGAACAGTCTGATAAATTTTCAAAATTCTTTCCTCAGTAAAATGTACACAGACAGAAAATTTTACATAGAATTTCGTAGAGTTCCATAATGTCATAGAAGTATATACTAGACCTTCTCGGAATCCAGGGATCTCCTATTAAGGACTTTTGATCTAGACTATAAACCTCACAAGGGCTTGGACTTATATTTACATAATAGGCACCTGACCCTTTAGCTTTATATAGAAATTAACAGTAGTGGTAGAATTAGTTTGAATCTAGCATAATTGTAAGCATGCACTAAATAAATGCTGAGAGAATGGTTAAAATTTAATAGAGTAAATATAAGCCTTAGGGCACAAATATGGGTTATTTCACATAAATTTTTATGAATTCCAGTTCTACCTTTGTGATTTTGATATACTGGGTCTGTTTCAAATAAGGAGAAGTGTTTTTAAAGTTTATTTTCAGAGTTACTCTGTGGAGCATGGGACCCTTCGGGGGCGTCCTCCACTTTCCCAGTTCCCACAGTCTTGGTCCGCTAAGTCCATTCAACACTCTTTCCCCTGGCTCCGAATGCTCTTGTCTTCTAATGTGGACAAGAGATCCAGACTCTCCCATTCGGAGTGAAAATTGGGGTTAAAAATCCCTGATTTCTAATCTGCTAAACATCTGAAGAAACAAGGGGTTATGATGTGTGACATATTAAAAGGCAAGACTTATCATCTAAAAATAATTCTTTGGATCAGGCACATTCTTGTAGGAAAGTACATATTCTTTATTGTTATTTCTCTATATTTATATACTTGTTAATGTAAGGTAAAGATATATTTGCAGTCTAATCTAAATCAAATATTAGGGGGAAATCTATTTTATGTCAAAAATATGTTTTTGAATACAAAGATGCAGGTTCTTGGCATATCTCACTGTATTTAAAAAATATGATATGTATTCATCATCAACAAACTTATTCGCTCTACAATGGTTAATATGTCATAAGTATGAACTCAGGGCTAAGACTTGGTGATCAGGAGATAAATATAATTTTTGATCTCAGGATGCTCACAGTCCAGTAGTGGAGAGAGACGTCTACCTATGTATATTACTGTAAAATAATGATAAAGGCACCTGTTACGTAAAGTTAAGTCTATTGAGAAAGTGACTAGGAGAACCTTCACAAAGAAGATGCTTGAGCTAGGTCTGCAAGGATGAACAGAAGTTCATAATGTGTTTGGACAGAGGACATTCAAAGTTAAGGATACAGTAGGCGAAACATTGTGGAACAGTATAACAAAAATGATGATTTTAGGGAATTACATACAGATCCTTGGGGTTAGAACAAAAGGGGCAGGAGGAATTCAAGCTATAGAAGTCTGCAATTGTAGATCATACTGAGGCATGTTTAGCTTTATAGAAAGTTAAAACTTGACCATA
Source organism: Molossus molossus (assembly GCF_014108415.1). Classification (NCBI taxonomy): domain Eukaryota; kingdom Metazoa; phylum Chordata; class Mammalia; order Chiroptera; family Molossidae; genus Molossus; species Molossus molossus. Next base: position 56,048,196 of record NW_023425345.1, on the reverse strand, counting down.
CAGAAAATGGGAGCCACCAAAAGTTTTTGAGCAGGGGACTTACCTAGTTACATTTGCAGTGTAAAAGGATCACTTTGGTGATAAAATAGAGGAAATGTTAGAGGCGAGAGGATGGATGCTGGGAGACAAGCACATTTGTAAATACCATGGAAGATAAGGACCTGACCAAGGTGTTTCAAATGATGGACATTATATTTATGACTATGGGTATGGGGAAGAAGGGGAGAAGAGAGGAGAGAAATACTTTTGTAGAGAATCATGATTTATCCCAGTGACTGTTGAATCATATGTAACCTTACTTTCCTCTTAGCATCTCCTTTGACTTGAATGCCCAAAGCAACACTATGAGAAGGCAAAGTAAATCTCTTGTATGCAGTTATTATAAATCTGAGACTTGCAACTTCTTCTAATGGAACATATTTACGATGTGGCACCATTTTCAAAAATTAAGACTTGAGCAACGCTGTTGTTACAACATTAAACTTTAACAACATTCAGCATTCAAGTGATTTCAAACATTTGTGACTAAGATAGAATCATAATCTTTCAAACAGACCTCACTTAATCTTTCAAACAGACCTCACTTACCATTTCTATTCTTACTCAATCAGGTGCTCAAAACAGATCTCTTGTACAGATCAGCTTCTTCCAGCTGCCTGAACACATAGCGAGCCAGCTGCTAATGAGGGAAGAGTTGACAAAAGAAAGGAGAGAGGGAATATGATTGTGTATGAAGGTCAGGGTGTGTGTGTGAGAGATAGACAGACAGAGATGGAGAGAGAGGGAGAGAGAAAAACTTTGTTGATGGAGACATTTTAACTTTCCAGCTTCCTGAGTTCAAGAATTTATCACTAACTACTTTTATTTCATACTCTTATGTAGTTGATTGAATAAATTCAGAACGTAAGACGAAAAGTTATATTGAAAACTATTTTTCTGGATAATATTAAAATATGCTAAAACTATAGCTTTTTGTCAGAAAAGCATTATTGCTGAAAATGGTGATAAGCAGTTTATCATTTATGTCACACGCCTTTTTTTAAATCCTCAGTCTAGTATATTTTTCCATTGATTTTTAAATAGAGTGGAAGGGAAGGAGGGACGAAAGGAGAGAGAGAGAGAGGAGAGAGAGAGAGAGAGAGAGAGAGAGAGAGAGAGAGAAAGAGAGAAACATTGATGTCATAGAGACACATGGATTGGTTGCTTCCCACATGGGGACTAGGGATCAAACTTGCAACCCAGGAATGTGCCCTTGACCGGGAATCAAACTTGTGACCCTTAAGTCTACAGGTCAATGCTCTAATAGCTGAGCAAATCTGGCCAGAGCCACAACCTTTTTTTTGAACATGCATTTAACACTGAACACACAAGCATGCATAGCCTGTCATACGACTACAGAATTCCTTTTTATATTTATCCTTTCTATTGGATCAGATTACCTATGTCTTTATGTTAAAAAAAAAAAAAAGAACAACTTTGATGGTTTTACAAATTAATAATATTAGTACAATATGCATTAAATAATATAAAGACTATTATAAGTTAGTAAAACCTTTGATAAGAAAACCAGTCCACTACCTCATGAAGACGTGCCAATTTTTCTGTACTTGGTCGAACCACTTGTCTATAATCCTCTTGTAAACAATCTTTCTTTTTACTTCCCTCACAGAGGCTCTGCAGATCTATCGAAATCCAAGCAAGGTGGCTGCCTTTTATTTTATAATGCTTGGAAATGCTAGCTGTCTTTCTCCCTAGGTGCTTTCATGCATATGTCCCTGTTACTGGAACAAATATTGCATTGTCCTATAAGGCTGGGAAACTCGAGACAGCCGCTATTGTTCCAGAAGGTGGTTTTTGTTGTCGGTGATATATCAATCATATTTTAGCCAGAAATTCAACAACAGAAACTTGACAAGGATTGTTTCCTTCTCCCTCTTCAAACACTCATGGTTGGCTTCATTCAGTCACCTCCTCTCGAGGCCAAGTCCTAAGCAGCAGATGGTGTGCTTGTGTGCAGCAGCTGGCTTCGTTCCACTCACCCCCTCTTCCTCCCAGGGGGCTGCGTGTGTGAGCCTGTGTGTGCGTCTGTGTGTGTGAGCACTCGCGACTTTCAGCTGCCATTCAGTGCTTCTGCTCCTCCCAGCCAAAAAGCTGAGAAGCTTGGCACACTCTCCAGCAATAAGCCCAGATGTCCAGCTGTGATACAGTTGCCTTCCCGGTCTCCCTGCTGAAGCAGTATTCATTCACAACCCCAAATAAGAGTGATCTAGAGGCTTTATTTTGTCCTTATGGTTTGGTGTTGTAGTCATATTTGGGAGAAATAAGGTAGGAGCCAGGGGCAACTAATGAATCTGAAATTGTTTTCCCGTTTCCCTTGGATGGGACCAGCAGTTCCTGGGCATGGCTCGGGGCCTCGTATTTTATGGGGCTGGCTTACTCAGATGTCTCTTTTTCTTTCTTCAGATGAATATGCTAATGAAACTCCAAGAAGCAGCCAATTACTCGGGTACACAGAGCTGTGACAGCACCAGCCACCATGAAGACATTTTGGATTCATCTCTTGAATCTACCCTCTAGAGGGTGGGAAAAGTTGGGGGAGGGGGGAGACTATGCTTTTTAAAAATGTTTAAAGAGGAAGGTATTTTCACTAAACCACTGCCAGTATGAAAGCACCTATCAAGGGTCCTGACCCAGAGTCCTGGTCTCCAAGGAGGCAGCAGAACCAAGTCTGAACCGCCAACAGGCTCCATTGAAATGGAAGTTTAACCCTATTTTATTTCTAGGCATTTTTATATCAGCGGAGTGATGAAAGGCTCCATGTCTCAACTGGAAAGGACCCTAACGATAGGGCAACTGAAGAGATTGCACATGGGATAGCCAAACTGGACTTTATTATTATTTTTTTTTCTCTTTAAAAGTTTACAATACAGACCTTTTTTTTTTGTTTTGTTTTCGGTCCATTCATTTTGTTTCCTCTGACAAGCTATTTTCCCCAAGCAGGGTCCATTCTTCTGATCCGTCCAACCTCCTGTGTGCCACATGGTGCTCCGGTCACGGGCCCCGGTAGTGTTTGTGTGATGCGCGCTCCCCAGTCCAGAACGAAGCGGGGAGGCCAGCCCCCCGCGAGCACACACGGGATCGTGCGGCCAGGAGAACACTGCCGTGGCCAGCTGGACAAGTGCCACGTAATTCCTGACTGCCGTGTCCGCACGGCGTGCTCTGCCAACTGCTAGTACATGACTCACAGGTTTTATAAGGTTGTTTTTACCACTGTGGTCTTTTTAAGCCACCTGCCCACTCCCTTAACAAGAGTTTTATACCAATTATTAGTCAACACTGACAAAAGGCTTTTTTAGGGCTTTCTTTGTTTGAGCCTTTTCAGTGAAAGAGGGAACATTTCCTATGGTGCTGTCTCACTGCCTTAAAACAGATTTCTACAACAGTTTCACAGTTGGTTTCAATCCTACACCACTGGTAATAATTTCCACTGTCTTTTCATTTAGAACCACACAACACCCGTTAACACGGTAGCCTCATCTCTCTAGATCTCTTCTGTTTTCTTGTTTTTAAGAAATGGATGGGAGAAAGATCAGTATTTTTTTGCCTTGTGAATAGATTGCTCTGCCTATCCTCCCCAGTATCCATGTAACCCAGACACCCTCTGCGACCGTCACTTAGAAGCTAAGACATGTGGCTAAATTTCATGCGGTTCCAGGGAAAGAGTTTCAGGAGGCGGGAGAGGGCTAGAAGCTCTGGCTGCAGTATGAGCACAACGATTTGGCTTTCCTCCCCTGTTCTGTTCTTTTCTTTTTTTCCTATTAGTTTTGAGCATGTTGTTTTGATTGCATTGGTGTACACGAGACATTCAGCATTCTAGAACACTGAAGCAGTGACGTCACTGTGGAAGAGAAGGCGTGGATACTGTAAAAGAAGGTTAGATTTGCACAGTCTACTGGGTAGGTATTGTAAATAATACTTTTTAAAACTTGCACAAGTCAAAACAAACACAAAAATAAAAATGTGTATTTTATCCTGTTGGTGTTAAGAGGTGTTTCACTTGCTGAGATATCCTGTACGTTGCGAACAAATACAGAATGCATACCCTCCAAGCTGTTCTTACCTGGTGTGTTTGTCCTGTATTTACAGTTGTTATGACTCTGCAGGAGCTATCAGTGCTAGAGTGAGCATGCTTCAAAACTGTACATGAAGCCAATACCTTTTTGGAAAAGTAAAAATGCCCCCAAGTGCATCTGTCATGGCAGGCTTTAAAAAGAGTGCGTGAAAACAGATGTGAGATGTGAGTCATGGGAGAAGTGTCCGGCACACACAGACAGGTTTAAAGTTGGTACAACCCAAGGGCTAGGCCATGGTGTAGTCTTGTTCTGTGCGTGTGAAAATGTGTTCCTTCCAGGACGTGTAATTGGTGCTACTCTCTGCGACCACCGTGGGTCAGTTGCTCTAGAACAATAACAACAGGAGACACCTGTGCCATTTGCAGAGTGCTCCTAAGTCTCTAGGTTCCACACGGTGCTATTGCCCTGAGGGAAATCTGAACTGCGTTAATGCACAGAGAATCGTCACCCTGACTTTGAAGCCTCTAACGTGGATAAAATCTGTTGTGAAACATCGATCTATGTAGCTGGATGAGTGACTAGTTACCTTTGTATAATATGTGATCTAAGAAAATTGCTAATCTTTCCCTGCCATTTTGAGAAACACTGTCCAAACATGATCATAAACAAATTCCTGCAATACATCCCAGTAGGTCCTCCTAGTTTACAACTTAAACTAGTTTGTGAAACATTTGTCTGTATACATTTTATATTTTGTACATTTTTGATGTAACATATCATGTAAATAGGCGGAAACAGTGAAATAAATCATCTGAAAAGTTTTGTAGTCTTTGTAAAGCCCCAACAATAAGTACTTCGTGTCAATGGACTTAACTGGATGATGTATTTTCTATTGGTTTATTGTTCCTTTAGCTTGTAAACCAGCTTGCATATATTTTTTTGCAAATGTGCACCCTGTATCTGTCTAAATTATTACTTTGCCCTATTAAAGTGGAATTATTTATTGACAACAAGGTGTGGTGTCTATATATGGAGAAAATTTGAATAATTATGCACCAAAAAGTGTCAAGCTTTAAAATGTTGCATGCACTATTGATATGCCATCAAGAGGGATGCGTGTAAAGTTTTATTTGTCTACCTCATAGAAAGGGCCGCATAGCTTTGATCAGGATTCAATCTGTAAATGCAGTTGACCTTTAAACATCTTAAGTGCTATGTAACTGTTAGCTTTGATTATTTTCAACAAAAATGTATTGTGCACCTAATAGGTGCCAGGCAACTTTCTTAGACATCAGAAGAACTAAGACGTAGGCCATGGTCCTAAGGAACTTACAGTTAGTACAATTACATCTCTGTTTTGCTCGGCTTCTTCTTGGGTATCTCAGTTCTCTATTACGTGGTTGACCAGTGAGAAGTCCACTGAACGGCAGCGGCAGCACACATTTACAGGCACTGGCTGAATCAAAAATAGCAGAGAATTGTGTTTGAATTTGGAGAAACTCAAATACGATTATCTTAGTCTTTTGGACTTTCACATAAATAAAAAACACACCCTTTTATAAGAAATAAGCCACCTTAAATATGCTTTGATCAGTTAAGATGTTTAAAAAGAAGGTTCAATTGTGTTTTTGTTTTTTTGAGAGTGGGATGCCAATAGGTGAAATACTGCATTATTGAATTCTACATTTTTTTTTGTTCAGGGAAAATTATTTGGATAAGTAATCATTAGATCTCTTCTCCATGTTATGTATACGTTATCTCTTAGTTACCCAGGAGTTCATCAGTAAGAAAATATATTAGTAGAAATTAGACATGCACAGCACATTCTGAATCAGAATCTTATTAGAGGGAAATGATGTACTTTATTATACCAACATATCAAAAATATAATTTCAATATATAATTAAGCTGAAATACTTTTTAATAAGATACTTTGTATTTTTTTTTTGTACTAAATCTTTGAAATCTAGCATGTATTTTGTATTTACAACACATTTCAATTTGGATACTAAATTTTCACCAGAACAACTTAATTATCCAGAATTCAAACATTTGCAGTTACAAAATAGATTCACTACTTTGTTCTAAACATAGTTAATATATATTAAATACTAGTTTTAAATTTAAATTTTAGGTAATTGCCTTTAAAATTAAAAATCGATTTCCTCAATCACTATAACCATCACATGCTGCATAGCCACAGGTTGACAGTGGCAACTACCAAGTTGGACAGCGTGGCTCTAGCCTCATTTGGCAACCAGCTCTCTCGGATCCCACACAGACCTTCTTCCCAGTGCTAACACCACCCTGGGGCTTTGATTGGGAACTTTTCCAACTTACTTGATTCAGAGACCCAGACCTTTTTTTTTTTTTTTCACAAGTATTGGTGGGTTACGATAGTTCACTGTAACTATTTCAGTGACTCTCTTATCCTTCTTTATTCTCAAGCTTTGATAAAGGTCACCCTGATCTGTCTTGCAAACATTTTTCCTTAATGTCAACCACTGAGTAAAAAACCTGTCTGTCTGTCTACCTATCTATTTATCATCTATCTATCTATCTATCTATCTATCTATCTATCCATTCATCTGTTTTTCTGAGGGGTGATAAGAGTGGGTTAGTGGGGGCCAATGGGGAAAAAAGGGAGGCATCTATAATACTTTCAACAATAAAAATAAAAAACCAAAACAAAATAAAAACCATGGAGTCTTTAATAAATGTGTCTCCTCTTTGTCCAGAGAAGCTCATTATATACATATATATCCCTATGTTTACCTTAGTATCCATCTAAATATATCTATAGATTTTGGATGGATGGATGGAGAGAGAGAGCGAGCATCTTTTTACTCTGTAATCCTGGGCAAATCTCTACATTTGGATAAAAAATGACGTCTACTCAAATTGTCCTTTTGCCTGACAGGAAATGATTCTCTTTTCTCTTTTAAAAAAAAAAGCATAACCACCCAAAGACATTTTAAATAGCAGAATGACTTCCGGAACAAGATCAAAACTTCACTGCAGACCTATTCACAATATTAACATATATAAATATAAAGATAAAGTATTTTAATAGATTGGAGATGGAATAAGAAAAAAATATCTTCAGGTACACTAAAGAACGGTCACGTAGACCAAATATAAAAGAAACAGTTGAAAGCAGTGTGTTTACTGATCTAATTAAAGGTTGTCACTCAAAGCTATCCACCTCTTTTGCTGGTCACCAAGCAACATTCTCATTGTTAATCTTGCTACCTAGAAACCCCAACCTATAAAGCTATTTCTCAAATGCCTCTTTCCTTTATTTTTTTATATATTAAAGTTAAATGATTATTTATTTTCGAGACCTGAAACATTTCCTTGCCTACATATGCGTTTTACTAGAGTCCGGCTGGTGTGGCTCACTGCATTGAGCATTGGCCCACGGACTGAGAGGTCCCAGTTCGATTCCTGGTCATGGCACATGCCTGGGTTTCAGGCTTGATGCCCAGTAGAGGCAGTCAATCGATGTTTCTCTCTCACATCGATGTTTCTCTCTCTCTCTAAAAAAACAATAAAAACATTAAAGAAATATATCTGCTAGATATTGAAATATATACTGCTACATTGAAATGTTCACCTGCAGACGCTGCAGGGCCGACTATAGAGGACAGGCTGTAAGTACTGTTAGTCCCCTGGCAAGTGTAGCAGTAATTAGCCGTTTTTCCTCCCTATAGTATGGCTTTTAGCTGTTTACAATTCTCAGTATCAGCCAGGAGTTTTATTGACTAGCTTGAGAAAAAGATGTAACACATTCAAATTTGAAATTATGAATACCTGAAACACACATAAGGGTTTAAGTAAAATGAATTATCCTATCAAATACAATATAGTTGATACAGATGTTATCTTAATTGCCAACTTGAAAATAAAATTTCTTTATGTCGTTAGCATAGAACAATAGTGGAGGAAAGTTTTGGGGTGACCGCCGGTGTGATAACTGTGTGAGAGTGATTCTTGCATTACTCCCGCAGGACACCATGGATGTGTAGTCTGCTCTGGAAATTTCCTTCTCCCAGAATGAATTGCAAAAGGTGTACAAGACCTCCAGAGAACTAGAAAATAGATCATGTGCAAACAGATGAAAACATTTCTCCAGCCAAGCAAATATTGATACTGTTAGAATCTGACTTACAGTTCCTGTGTGACCATTAATTTCAAAGAAAGGTCAAGTTGCAGATTTCAACATCAATAAGGTACAAATGGAACAGACCATAGGTTTGAACAAACTATAGAAATTGCTCAAAGCAATTTGCATCATCACCCTTTATTAGGAAATCATCCCAAGTATTGATTTGAAGAAAAAAAAAAACAGGTTTTGTGGCCAAATAATTGTAACTTCTAACATGTTATGACGTGTTAACACCATAGAGATATATCTACAAAGTAATGTAACCAATTTTTAGAAGATATTCAAAAATATCTATTAAATAACTTTATATTACTCTTTATATAGAACATGGCACCTAATCAGGAAAAAGTAGAATCCCAGAGTAAACACTACTGTTCATTGAAAGGGTAGTAAGTCAGTTAAATGCATGATTTATTGAATATGTATGGGACATTAATTGGAAAATTCCAAAAGAAACATCAATGATCGTGTGATAGTTATTTTTCAGGTAAGCTTTAGTACAGATATTAAGAATCATTTTGGCCTTCAAACATAAGAAATTTGTTTATTTATTGAGCATCCATTATTTTATGACCTCATGGAGGAGAGAGAGAGCTGGTTTTAAAGACATAATAAGTGCTAATGAACGAAGACGTTTTCTCATCTCCCCACATTTTGGCCTTTGGCTATAGGGAATAGAAATTTCACCAACAAAGAGCTGCGGAAGACCTCTCTCTACATTGGAAATGCAAATATTTGCTATTTTAAAAATAAATCTTCAATCAAGAATAAAGGAAGAAGCCTTGCGGTGGCAAATAATCAATAGTTTTAAGGAAACTCTTATCCTCAGTTTTTAGGGGAAAAAATGCAAAGAAAATTTCCTTCTTCTTGTGGTACCTGAATACCTCAAATTACCAAATGCAAACACCCACAAGGCCAGTAAGTTGTCTCTATTAATGCGCCTACGCATTTCATTGTCTTATGCTTTCCACCCATTATCACTCTGTGGATAATTTTCATGTTCATTAAAATCAAAAGTGTGTTTCTTTTAAGAGTGCCTTCATGTTATAACCGTTGTTACCTTGGAAGAGGGAGAGTCTCTCTGACTCCCTTTCATCTGAACGCTCACTTCACCCGAGTTATACCAAGAGTTGCAAACTGATGCTCATTGACTGATGTGTACTAATTGGCCTCCTAACAATTTTAAAATAATTTTCATTGCTTATTGTATTCGTTTTTTATTGCTGGCTAAAAAATAATTATATTTTGGCCTAAAACAACATCCATTTATTATCTCACAGTCTATATGTCATAAGTCAGTCTGGGCCTCAATTGAGCTCTCTGCTCAAGTTCTCACAGAACACAAATGAAAGTGTTGGTTAGAATGAGCTCTTGCCTGAGGGCAGAATTCACTTCTGAGCTTATTCACTTTATTGGCAGAATTCGGTTCCTTGTGGCTATGCAACTGAAGTCCCCATTTTCTTGCTGGCTGTCAGCCTGTGACTAGTCTCAACAGGCCACTTGGTCCTTCCGTCACTTCAAAGACAGCGAAGGTCTGTGGTATCCTTCTCTTGTTTTCCCTTCTGATCCTACACAAGTAGATTAGGTCCATTTAGACAATCAACCTTTGCCACTGAATGTAAGTCATGGGTGTGACATCTCATCATCTTAATAGATTCCATTCACATTCAAAAAGCAAAAAATTATACACAGAAGAGGCCACTGGGAGTCATTCAAATATTTCTACCATGCTTAACCAACATTTCAACATCAGGGTATTTCATGTAGATATCCAGAAATTGATTTCCCTTAAAATCAGAGTGTCCAGCAACCATGGGCCACATTCTGCCGTTACAGTGGTTGGCTGAACTTGGTAAGTGGTAGTGTCCCTCAGAGCGTCCTCCGGTGGAATTCCCCTTTCCCCACCAGTGGGCATCGGCCCAGTTTCACTCCGCACCCACTTCTGTTTGCACCCGCTTCCCACAATAAGCAATACTGCAACACGACATCTCTGACAGCACCATCCGCACCTTTTCAAACCCAAATGTATCCAGGAAACGACCCATCTCAATGATACCTGCACTTGGAAGATAATGAGACAATCAAGCTAAGCACTGATGTTTTTGCCTCTCAAGACCAATACTTGAAATAACATTTCAGTAAACTTCGTAATTCCGAGCATGAGCTTTCTTTGGGTCTGGTAAGTGAATAATGCCACACAAATTAAATGCTACCAGAGTTAGCCCATGCACGAGACGCAAATGTACTCTCAGTGCACAAGTGTATTTCCGTGGCATCATGCCAGCAGCAGAAAATGGAATCTGTCATGAAAAACAGATTATCCAAGAGTCAGACCAAGTTCACACAGCTGGGCACTGAATTTCATTTTCCCTTTTCTTCTGCTGAGAGGCTGAATAAACACCGATAACACGGCCTGAAAGATCACGTCGTTCATCAGAGTTGGATTCTACAGCCTCAGAATTCAGATGTATGCAACCCTGGCAGTTGGGAAAGCTTTTATGTCCCAGGTATCTCTGTGGCCACGCCCTGATGTCGTTAGGCTGTGTTGGAGATGGTGAAAATGACTCCAGGGGTTAGACCGGTGGGGAGCCAGTCTGGCCCTCAGTTCAGCCACCTCGGTACTCGAGCTCTGCCTACACAATGCAGAGTCAAGACTCAAACTCTAAGGGGAAGTTTATTTAGGAAGCCAGAGGTAGAAGTGAGCTATAGAGCAATGGGCTCGGGAAACAAGGTACAGAGGAAAAGAAGGGCCCCTGGAGCGTGGGGGAGAGAAGGGTAAATGTAACATGCCTGAGGAGGGGGGGGAAGGAGCAGGGAGAGAGCCAGAGGGCGAGAGGAAGAGCATGCTGGGTAAAGGCTTTTAAGGGTGGAGATTTTAGGGGAGGTCCCAGGAGAGGATCCAATAGATGATGCATCTTCTTTCCAGTTGTGTCCTTTCAGGGTCCTGGTCTCCAGTGATCGGTCGGCACCAGGTCAGGGGGTCATTAGTTATCTATTGCAGCAGCAGTCCTAAAGTCAGTCACGCGTTGCTTCTCTGGTTTTACTGCTTCTCTGGGCCTGGATCTGAAACGCAAACTTCGGTCTAGATGTATTTAATGCAGGTCAGGACCTTATTATCTTAGGGGCTTAATGCCAAGGGCTATTCTCTGGCACCGTTGTTTATTTCCTCTCTAAGTGGGGGTGTCTAACCCGACTGACTAGCAACATTTCAAGGGAAGAAAGGTCAGGGGAGGGTCCACACCACATAACCAGCAATATGAATGTCAGGGGGTCTAAACTATGCACCAGCCATATGCTAGGGGAGGAGGAAGGGTCTCCCTGGGGGCGAGGTCCTTGTTTTGCCGGTTGCTAGACCCCTGGGACCTTCCGCCCTGGTGACCTTCTGTACCTGGCCTATGGTCCCTGCTCTGCTCTTGTCTTCTAACTGCCCACCAGCATTCCAGTTTCAGAAGGCACACAGGTGCAGAAAGAGGCTTCACGAAGCCTGCAGCCTGCTGGCACTGGGAGTCTATAGAAGGGGAGGCTGGAGTTGATCAGAACTGATCAGTGTTGAGGCACTAATGGAATTAGCTAAATAAAGGCTGTGGGCTAGAGAGTGGAGGCCGTACACGGCAGGTCAACACGTTTGAAAAGTACCCAGCAGGGACCAGTCAGTCTCCTTTAGTGCACAGCAGGAGACAGAAGTTAGGAGCACAGCGTGTGCAGTCAGACTGGGTTCAAATCCTGCCTCTGCCATTTATTAGCTATATGACTTGAGGCAAATAAGTTTGATTCACGATGTCTTAATATCTTCATGTATAATAAGGAGATGGGTTCACATTTTCACAGCCTTTACAACAGTGTGGTATACATAGCCACAATCTAGTAGGTGTTAACCAGCATTATTACCCTAACAATCCATGTAGGGGCTAACATCAAGTGTTTCTTTTTGAACGGTAATAAGCCCCACATAAAAGTTGTTAAAATGTAGCAAACACAACTTTTATTCTTTTAAATAGGTCTATCAGATTCCTCTGGGTTACAAGTAAAAGGCACACTTGAGTTATCTCAGTTAATTAGACTTTATGTTAAACCTATTTTCGTTCCTTCTGCCTCAGGTCTAATGTTTACGCAAGGCTTACTGCCTTCTAGTTCTTCATTTCTTTGCTTCTCTTCTCTAAAATAACTTATTTTCTTGCTAAGTGTTACACATTTAAATTTTCTAAAGGAAAAAGTGTGAGTGGTTTTAGTGTGGATTTCTCTATCTGAGCAGGTCTGCCAAGCGACTTCTCAGATCCCTGTCCAACCTGTGGGTGGCTGCCTCATGTCAAACATCAGTTCCTGGCCCAGTCAGCTGTGCCCGGACTGGCAGAGAAAATTCTCCCAACAGTCATACGCCAGCAGCCCAAAGACATTTCGGTCAACGGTGGACCGTGTGTATAGCCGTGGTCCCATAATGATTGTTTGCAATGTTGAAAGAGAAGACCAGCCCTGGCCAGTTTGGCTCAGCGGTTAGAGCATTGGCCTGCGGTCCGGAGAGACCCGGGTTCGGTTCCCGCTAAGGGCACGTACTTTGGTTGCAGTTTGTCCCCGGCCCTGGTTGGTCGTGCGGGTGGCAGCCACTCGATGTGTCCCTTCACGTCGATGTTTCTCTCTCTCTCTCCCTCCCACTCTATCTGTACAAAAAAAAATGGAAAAATATCCTCGGGTGAGGATAAAAAAAAAAAAGAAAGAGAAGACCAGATTTGACTGCCTTGTTGAATATACTGCTAGTTCTGGGTGGTTTAAATTGACAAGGAGGCTCAGCAGGCTGTCTTACCCACCTACAGCTGGGCCCCAGAGTTGGCAAGGCCTTTATCTCTTTGGGTCTCTTTCCATCTTTGCTCCCCCTACTCTTCCTTCTCTCTCTCCTTTTCTCCCTCCCTCCTCCTGAAGGCGACTCTCCCTCCACCTTGGAGCCTCCCTCCTGGCCTCCTCCACTCACACACACACTTGATCTTTTACACCGTATTTTGACTGTATCTTTTCTATGTTTAGATACACAAATACAATTGTGTTGCAGTTGCCTACAGTATTCAGCACAGTAACATGGTGTAAAGGCTTGTAGCCTAGGAGCAATAGGCTATACCGTGCAGCCTAGGTGTGCAGGAGGTCCCTGTGTTGGCGGCAGTGGGGTCAGACCAGACCTGTGTCCAGCAACCTGGGTACTTGAGTTTTGGCAGAGAGAGAATTCAGAGCCAAGACTCATTATAAGAAAACATTTATTTAGAAAATCACAGAGGTAGAAGAAGTAATCTGTAGAAGAAATGGGCTTAGGAAACAAGTTATAGAGGCATAGAAAGGACGCTTGGAGCTTAGAATTGAAGACAGTAAAGTGGATACACCTGGGGGGACAGGGGAGGCGACAGGGAGAGGGAGTAGGTGAGGAAGAAAAGGCTTGGAGGTGCTCCTCCATCCTAAGGGTTTTAAGGGGGGAGATTTTTTTTTTTTTAAATTTCACAGAGAGAGAAAGTGAGAGAGAGAAACATCAATGAGAGAGAACATTGATTGGCCACCTCCTGCATACCCCTCATTGGGGATGAGGCCCACAATCTGGGCTTGTGTCCTGACTGGGAATAGAACTGGTGACCTCTTGATGCATGGGTCCACACTGAACCACTGGGACACCCGGGCCTGACAAGGGTGGAAATTTTACGGGCGGTCCCGGGGAAGGATCTCAGTAGCATACTCAGCAGATCTCCAGGTGCTCTTTCAGGGTTGTGATCTCCACTGACCTATTGGCTGGCACCAGGGCAGGGGGCACTGCTCAGTGCAGCTGGTCCTGAGGTAAGTGGTGGTGTGTGTGTGGTTTGCTGCTTTTCTGGGCCCGGAACATCTGGAGTCTAGATGTTATCTCTCGGGAAGAAAGTGATATGCTGGGGGAGGAAACGCCACACTACAGTTATCCATTGCTAGGCAACCAGCACTTTCTGCCCTGGAGACCTTCTGTACTTGGCCCATTGTCCTTGCTCTGCTCATGTCTGTCTACTACCCCTGGAAGTGAACGCTATGATATTCCCGCAACGATGAAGTCACCTAACGATCAATTCCTCAGAATGTTTCCCTCTGTGAAGTGACGCACGACTCTGTGTGTGTGCTTCTCCTACTCCGTGCTTTTGAAACAAGCTGTGGATTCGTCCATCAGTCTGCTGTGTCTTCTAGTCTTAAGGTCATTGGTGTTTTCGGCTGTGATGATGAAGCGTCCGTGAGTGAAAAAGCAGAAGGGACAACAGCCTCCTTGCCAAACTTTGCGATAAGAGTGGTGAGGACGGACTAGCTGATGAAATCAGAGGCCCGTGGCCTGAGAAAGGGTCGTGTGGAGGCTGTGTTGCAGGTGGAGTGGGAGGAGGGCAGGAAGCGGGCAGCAAATGGCATTGAGGATCGGAAGAGTTGTTCTGCCAGAATAATGAGAGGCTCTGGGGTGTTTTGTGATATTGGTGAATAGAGGCTGAGGATTTTAGTAAGAATTCTTGTCCACCATGTACTGAGTCCTCTTTTTCGTTTGTACTTTGAGAAATAGGGCAAAAACTGAACTATGCTTCTTTGGTTATTAAACTCCCCTGAGCCTAACCATGGGGACACCTCTTAAACAGGGTTACGTGAGGAACTGTCAGAGGGGAGAGGCATGGCTGTATCTGAGGCATCGGAAGGGAGCAGTTTAGCTAGTCTCCCAGTAGAGTGATGGACCCTGGGACTCCAAACACCTTGCTGATTACTTGTTTAACCTTCTTCTGAGCAAAACAGAGATCCAATTACTTAGGAAAAAGAAAATTTTCTAAAAGATGAAATGATAGGGTAAAATAGTATTTGGGAACTAACAAATAGATTTTTTTTTTTTGAATTGTCTGCCTTTTGAAATCAACAAAGCTGCATACTTGCATTTAGATTACATTTTGTTTCTAAACCTGCCCTCAAGAAATCGTGTGCTTGAAGTATAATTGCTCTAGGAGTGAAGAGCTATGATAAAAACATCGGGTCCAGACTAAGACTGAGAAAAGTTCAAACGCAGGCTTTTCCACTTCTTACCTCCATTGCTTTAGATAAGTTACCATGGCTATAGTGGATTCAAATTATATACACAGATTCTTTGATATTCTTCCCTTCAAAAGTTGGAGCCTAATGTCCCTCCTGTTGAGTGTCTGCTGGATATAGTCACGTACAGATTAAACAGAAAGTTCGACGGTGTTTGAACTTAGAAAGTAGATCATAAAAAGCATTTCAGCCTCTTGGATCGCATGCACTGGAGAAAGCCAGCTGCCATATCGCGAGACCACATCCAGCCTTTTGGAGAGATCCACTTGGCAGGGAACCAAGGCCTTCTGCCAACAGCCAGGTGAGGAAGCCGTGGTGGAGTTTATCCATCAGCCCCAGACAACCTTCTGGTGACAGCAGTCCCAGCAAACACCTTGACTCGGCTTCACGAGAGACCCTGAGCTAAAAGCACCTGCCTAAATTGCTCCCAAATCCCTGACCCATAAAAACTGTGTAAGCAAATCAAGGCTTGTTTTAAGCTACAAAGTTGTGTAATTTGTTATACACTACATTGTTTCAGTCATATTTTGGAAAGCCAACCTTTGATGGCAGTTCAGACCAAAGTCCAGCTGTGCTGGCCACGACAGTGGCTGCCAGCCACATGTGGCCATTTACATTTATATTAGTTAAAAATGAATGAAATTTAATCTCCAGTTTACCAGTCACATTAGCTACATTTCGAGGAACTCTTAAGCCGCTTGTGACTAGTGTCTATTGTTTTGGACTGTGCCCATGTAGAATATGTTCATTATTGCAGAAAGGTCTGTTAGACAGTGTTGCTCTAGAGCAAGGAGGCTCAAGGTGGAAGTTGCGAAAACTTAGGAAATCACGGGTGTATTTTGTGAATTTTATTTGGATTTAAATATTTGAGATGTTTGGCATAATGATTAAAAAATAAATAAATAAACACATTCTGGATCACTTGGACGACCCTTTAAAACCAAATGTTGCTAATTGATTTCTGTGCTTGATTTGAGACCTTGGATTTGGATGTTTGTAATGCAGTTCCAAGTAGGCAGTGCTGCTCTGAATGTTGAGAGCTACTGATGCAAGAATAGAGTCAAAGTCATGGTATAAACAGCAAGCTCTTAAGATGTCTGTGATATCATTCTCTCCATATGAAATATATGCTCTTGATTTGACTATTTTTTAATATAATTTTGTTTATTTTATAATTGTTTTTGATCTTATAAATGAATAGTCATTATAAATGCAAATAGCATTATGCTTATCCATGACCAAGTGACTCTAATACTGAACAGATGAGGGGCCAGATCCCTCCAACACTAGTGGGCAGAGGTTCTTGGGGTGCACTCAGAATAAGCATATTCAGAAACTCCCACAGGAAAATGAATGTTTTTTTTTTTATTCATTACTACATTTCTGGGTTTGCAGTGTCCAAGTTCCCTCAGTCCGGTCCTGGAAAAAGGGCAGTTGTGGATTCAGCAAGGCTAGAAATAGGGCCAGAGTCCAGAGTGTCCATTCCATGATGCAGCTGGTTCTACATCAGAATTAGTTTACATTCAGTCCATTAATCCATTGTATGGAGTCCCACGTGGCATGTGCAGGGCATGGGAGCCCGGTAATCCAGGAGTCCATGAGAGAGAGAGAGAGAGAGAAACAGAGAGAGAGACAGAGACAGAGGTAGAGAGAGAGCGCAGCTTTCCTTTGTCTAGGAGATTAAATATTCAGGTTTCGAATGC
The DNA here is from genome assembly GCF_014108415.1 of Molossus molossus. Taxonomy (NCBI): domain Eukaryota; kingdom Metazoa; phylum Chordata; class Mammalia; order Chiroptera; family Molossidae; genus Molossus; species Molossus molossus. The sequence goes on along the minus strand of NW_023425345.1, from coordinate 56,031,202 downwards.
CTGCAATGGCCACATCTATTCTGGCCACTGACTCACTCCCAGGTGTGATGGACAGGTAGGCACCTCTCACGTGACTCAGGCCTCACTGGGCATGCATCTAAACTTCCTCTAAAAGCCCCTTCCCCCGCCCGGCTGATGTGGCTCAGTGGTTGAGCATCAACCCATGCACAAAGAGGTCATGGGTCCGATTCCTGATCAGGGCACATTTCCAGATTGTGGGCCTGATCCACAGTGTGGGGCATGCAGGAGGTGGCCAATCAATGTCCTCTCTCATCTATGTTTCTATCTCTCTCTCTCCCTTCTTGTCTCTAAAATCAATAAAGAAAAATTATTTTAAAAAAATAAAGTCCCTTCCCCCACTGATTAGCAGGGAATAGACCTGGAGTGTTAAATTAGCTAATCTCCCTTTACTCCTTTCTTATTTAATAATCATCAGATTATTGTAGCGGTATCGACATTGTACAAAATTGGTAAGCTCATACTGGAACTCCGTTATATTTTCCTCCTTTAAAAGTAGTGCCTACATAATTCAGTTTTGAAGGAAAATGTCTGAGCTCTTCTGTTCATCTCAGTTTGCAATTCCTCACTTCTGTGTATCTCAGTTTAAATTCTTCAGCAAAGATCTCGACTAGCCTGGTTTGAGTCGTGTGTGCCCCCTTGCCCAGGGAACTGTGATCAGGAGAGCAGGTGCACACTAGTAAAATATTTCTCTCTGGCCAACTCATATTAACTGGGGTACTTTACAAAGAAGAAAAGCTGGGGAGATACCTGAAGTTTCCATCTGCCATGTAATCAGCCATTAGAGGTGAGGATATTGCTTAGAAAAGAACTCTAGGCTTCTTTACCGGTAACAGACTTACATTGAAACCCAGGCCTTCAAAGAAAAGCATACCTCAACCTGAAGGACCCTGCTGAGGGGATATTTTTGCGCAGTAACAAGCCCAGGAGGAAGGCATTTTCGAATGGGGAACCTCTCCTTACACTTCACAGCACGTCCAGTAGGTGGCCCTGCCTGCGTTTTTGCTAATGCATGTGAGTACAAGGACTTCTTCGATGATGTGTTTCATTAACTCTGTGAGACACCGAACTGCTTGTGGAGAACAGGCTTCTAAAGAGAGGGAGGCTTTTGATGAATGCAGTGGAATTATGTTAAGTGATCGGCACACCTTTTGTTATGTTGATTGTGTCCTGGTTTTCATTGGAACTGAATGAAAAATAGAAAGGTCTGAATTTCTCCCTCAGCTGTGTGCATGCAATTCTTTCCAACAGCTCACAGAGCTCTAGGTCAGCCCCTGCTGGGTAAACAGTTGGCCTTGGGACATGCAGTTTTCCCTGGTGTGCTCTTTTCCTGTGCCGTGGAGTGGCCTTGAGAAATGCCTCTCCAGGCGGAGCTATTGATGGGAACAACCAGACTCTCTTTAGTAACTGCCCGTCTGAATGTCACCGCTCCTGCTCACTCTTTTCCTCCTCTTCTCCCTCACATCCATTTGCAAAAGTCTTCTGCCATCTTTCCCTCGCCTTCTCACCTCTGCACATTCCTGCGTTCTCCAGCCTTGCTGAGTTTATTTTACAATTACACTTAAAGCCCAGTTATTTTTTCAGGTAGCATTCAGAGCTGTCTCTCCAGGTTTTCTCCTCTTCAGTGTGCTGTAATTAGCTTTAGTATTAAGTGCCACTGACTGCCCATTGCTGATGTCCATTTAAATAGTAGTGTTATCTTTGCTGTGTGTTTATTCGCAGAGGGAGCAGGGCCTGCCTTCTTTTGCCTGAAGAGAGGATGTTCCCATTTTCTTGCTAAATTATTTCTCACAGACTAGGTTAGGCCTCCATGAAATGTATCATGTTTCCCATAGGAACAATTTCAAAGCAGAGGAAGTCACATATGTGACAAAGGACATTTATAACCCATCCACTCTCAAGTTCCTACCTGTTCCATAAGAGTTTGGGCAAATATACCTGATTCTTTGGGGACCTCTCAGGGAGAAATAAAATCTTATTGTGCTTTATATATTAGCACTCTCATTTTAGTTAAAAAATATATGTATGTATATGTGTGTGTGTGTGTGTGTGTGTATATATATATATATATATATATATATATATATAGTATTATTTTGTATGTGTGTCTCAACACTCAGAACAGAATAGAAACACTTAGTGAATTAAGTCAAGGTACTTAGCATGATGCTTTCCACCTCTATAATTTAAAATAATAAAGGTGAGTGACAATGCTCCAAATGGGCAAAATCATATCATGCTTGTTTCTGTCACAAAGGTATCTCATATTCCTTAAAATGTCAAAAACAAAACTCTTTACATTGTGTAGAACAAAGTAAAAAAGATGAGTTTATTGCAAAGGTTTCACCCTGCACGCTGGGAAGCTCAAGCCTACAGGAGCGATGTCTTCTGAGTTGGTCACAGACAGAGGAGTTTTTATGGTGCAAATCGGGAGTTGTTTGGGCTGTTCCAGCTGATTGGTTGCCCAGTGGTTGTCCCCCTTATTTGGATCCAGGTAGCAGAGTCAGGGGAACAAGGGAGTCCAGAGACGGTATGAACAGACTTGGCATTTGAGGATTGGCTGGTGTCCTCAGCTAATTTCTGAGAACTGTAAATTCCTGCAACTTACATTAGGCTAGCATAGCAGCTCCATTTTGGGACCTGTTGTCTTGTTTTGAACAGTGTGCTTTCTAAAATATACATCAATTAAAAAGAACAAGTAATATATTTCTTGACATTTTAGAGTACAGGTTTATTTTAAAGGCACATATCTTTTGATGGTGTTTTATTTGTTTGTTTAACACTATCTAAAGAAATTTAAATTTGTACAAATAATTTCCCATTTGTCAATGTTTAAAGTTCTTTTTTGACCTTTTAGTGACATTCACATCTGTGGTCATGCTTTTCAAAATAATCTCTAAAAGACTGGATATATCAGTAAAGTATTTCAATAGTTAATGTGTATATGTATATATGTACTTACTGATTAATGAGTTTTTAGAATGCCTTTTGGCAATAAATATACTTTTACATTTTGCAGTTATGCTGACAATCAATTTATCAGAGTTATAAATTCAAAATCTACTTTCCTTAGTTCTTTAGGCCATTTTTAAAAAATTGTATCATGTCATTTATAAATCTAATAAGTTTCATTTGAGAAAGAACAGTCACCTTTACTCTTTTTACTTATTCTTCAATTAACATTTGATTAGCTCAAGTCTAATGGTTAAACTCTCTTAATCAATTCCTTGAACAACTAGTTAATTACATTAAACAGAATTTATAAGTTTAATATCTTCAACTTTTTATAGTATTAACCTGACAAACTCTTAGCATTTTAAGATGTCAAAAATATCTACCTGCTCCTTGCCTTAGTTTACAACACATTTATCTTTCAGTTGATTAATTTAGCTAACACTTATGTAGTGCTTACTATCTCTCAGGCTGTCCTGCCAAGTCAGCTACATAGTCGTTGATCTCTCATTCCCAAGGTTATGAGGTAAGCAATTTACTCCTCTTCCCCTGGAGGGGAGGGGAAAGGATGGTGTTGCTGGGGAATACAGGATTCTTCCAAGGTATCACAGTAAATGCATTTCAGGGATACATGCACAGGAGGATTTGAGGTATATTGGCAAGATTTATTGGAGCAAAAACAAAGGACGGCCCCCAGGTATACCATGCCTGGTTATCTCTTCTATGATCAGGTGGCTCAGCTCCATCTCACTGAGGGAGAAGTCCAGCCTCTGGGGCTGCAGGCCCACGGTTATCCCCAGCAAGCCCAGGAGGAGGGCCAGGACCCTGAGCTATCGTGCCATTAGCCCAGCACCCAAGGCCCTGGCAGTTCAATATCATCTATTTCCCCATCCAGCCTACACATGACTGCTGAAGAGACAGAATGCACCAGACTCATGCCTTGTTAAGCTTTGATAATATTTCCTTGGGTTTGGGAATCATTACACTTTTTCCCAAACTATCCAATCTCTTTCCTAGGTCTTCCCAGAACTATGCTGATGCCTCCCCCTATCCAATTCTTTTTCTGGATCTTCCAGAGTTTCATGCCTTATCCTGTCTAGTCTTACCCCCAGATTTTCCTAGGCTAGACTCCTCCCTTTTATGGCTCCTGCTGCACCTGTGCTTAGCAGAAAAACATAACCTTGTGCCAGCTTAGCGTCTCCTGCGCATGCGCCCAGCAAAGGAATTTCCCCCTTACTGTTTATCCCTCCTCCCACCCCTCTAATCTGTAGGAATGGGGGGTTGTTCCCTGGGGAGAGTGGAAAGCTGGTCTTTCCTGCCCACTTGGATGCACAGAGTGGCTGCAAGCTGCTGCTTCCTGGTTAATCCAGCTTAATGTCTGATTCCATTCGCTGCCTTCCTTCATTAATAACTGCCTAGGTGCCTAACTAGCTACACTAGGACAAGGACATTATCTGCTGGAGCTCCTACAGATGAGAACATGAAACCAAGAAAAAGATGTTCCCTCACATACCCAGCCAACACACACACACACACACACAATCAAATCTCCAGTTTTGTATTTCGGATACTCTTTGTGCTTAACCATTAAAATTATGCTCGAACAGGTCTGTGACTGTCTCCATCAGTGGAGGACATCAGCTTGAGACATGTAAAAAAAAAAATTGTATCTGTTGCAGTTATAGAGGTGAAGAAACCTTTTTCAAGGTATTTCAACAGGAGTGGAGAGTGTTGTATTAGGGGAGAGAGAATGAATGAAATTTCACTGAAACCAAAGGCTGGTGAGTTTTAAATGCTCAGTTGAGCTAAGGAAAAAGTACTGAAGGACATTGCATGGGTTGGTCAATGTAATTGGGCCATCTGAGTTTCCTAATTGGTGCTGCTCAGGAAGTTAGGCTCCTACTCTCCCACAAAGACTGGGAGATGGAGGCTCTGTCTTCCTTAATGATTGCACTTCAAAGGGATGGCTCACAGGTCCCTGAGAAAGACATCCCTGGGGCATGGAAGATTAAGTCTCAAGGGTCAGAGAAAGAATAAAGTAGATGCTCTAAGAAAAGGGATTTGGGGAGCCTAGAGTTAAGAAGAAACCTGTCTTAAGTTTAGTTGAGCTGAGAGGTCAGACCTCAGGTAGAAGGTGTCAATTTTGCACCTGGAAAACAGATATAGGCAAAGACAGTAGCTCAGTAAATCAAATCTGAATCACTCTGTATCCAAGGATTAAGAATAAGGAAGAGGCAGCCATTCTCTGTGCAGGCTCGTCTTTGGGGATCCCTAAGAGCTATTTGTATAATAAATCACCTTAGTATTCTTTAATGTGCTTATAAAGTAATAATCACATCCTCTGCTTCTTCCTACCATCTCTTAAATGTTACTTTATCTTCTTCTAGAAGGTACTTAAAGAAGGCAATAAGAACAGAAATGTATATTGATACTTGTTATTCTGACACATATTTAGTGAGTATCATAAAGGATGGAATGTGCTTCTCGATTGCAATGAAATATTACAAATGAACTTACTACGTTCTGCGTTCTGGAGAACAGCAGAACAATTTACAGTAAGGAAAATTCATGCCTGGTGAGTTTTATTTTTGGAAAAAAAAACATTCAGCCATCTTATTCATGATATACCCACCTTTTGTAACAACTTGTAATATAATTTCTCAGTTGTTTTTTTTTTTTTAAAGGCAGTTAACCCTACTAAGGGCAAAGTTACTAGTTTTGACTTAATGAAAGCAGTGAGTGTTATGCAGAAGGTGAAAAGAGGTGGACTCTATTCATAAAGAAGGAAATTAAATTTTCAAATTATGATTGATTCTGAAAATCACACTATTTTTGGTGATAAACGATAAGATGCATTACCTGAAAAAAAACTCGAATTTAATACAGTGCAAGTATAAGTATGCTAATTGAAAAAAGTTAGAAAGTTTTAGAAAATCAATTCATTTTGTAAGTGCACTGATAAAGAAGGTACAGCAAGGGGATTTATGCAAATATAATGAATTAAAGCATTTATCTTACAAACTTGATAAATAGCAGTAAGCACTTTAGAGTGTGAAAATAATTAGTTCCTCAGCTCCCATGTGTACCCAGATCATTGTTACAATTATATTTGTTTATTACTTCAAAATGACTTTCTAATTCAATGCAACACAGACTTAGAAATCTACAAGTACATCACTTTTTTTCCTAATAAATTTAGTTTGTATTTGATGTAGGGGATGGATTCCCATCTAATAATGTTGGCCTTTTGTCTTTCCTTAAGAAGACACAGTAACACTACTGTGGGCAAGATCATTTTAGAAACAACCACTGCTCTAGCCCCTCTCTAATACAATATCTAAATTGCAGTTTATAATTTACAAATGAAAATAAGGCCTTGTCTGTCCACATCTTTAAATCTTTCAGTGTCTCTCCATTATCTAGCATAAAGTTCTGATAAGGCATTTTATACTTAATTCCTGCTGGCTTAGCCAAATTCATGGGACACTGATTGACTCCACCTTGACCTTTTCGTTTCAGTCCAATAAACTCTATGTATCCTTAGATATGTTACTGGTGTGCTGCTTCTCTAGATAATTCTGAGACATAATTCCAAAGGTGTTGGCCAAGAGAAGCCGATGCTACTTGACCTTGGATTTCTAGCCTCCAGAAGAAAGTAAAGTTTTGTTAAGTCACCTAGTATGCAGTGTTTCATTACGGCAGCCCAAGCAAACTAACACAGTGACTTACGTTCATTCACAATAATCTTTGAGACATATGTTTGGTCTCAACTCTGTGAGATATGTATATTTTGCTCACTCTATGTGTTGCTCTATGAGAGACTTTCCATATGAGTTGCATGTAATTTGCTCTTTTATTTTAAAAAACTGGAGGAGTATATAGGAAGATCCGTATTTCTGTCTAGTGGTAACCATGAACCCTTTTGAAAGTCCCTTATTTAACTCTTGACCACCTACTTTATCAAATTTTGTTTTGTAAGTAGTCTGTAGCACCCATACATTGTCTATACAACAAAGAGCTTTTTATATTTTCCTCTTTTCCCTCATTTATCTTCCCTTTTTCAGTTGTAGGATTTTATCACAATATACAACAGTTGCACATTAGTTGTCCACTCTGACCTCCAGCATTATTTCAGTCTTATATGTACATTCTTATATTTTAAAGTGCTTACCTTTAGTCCTTTTGCTAAAGTTTATCTCATCATTATTTGTTTGAATGAAATGCAGCCTCTAATCAGCAGAGGTTAACAAATTTGCCCTGTAAAAGGCCAGGTAGAAGATATTTGGGGTTTTGTAGATCAAGAGGCCACATACTGTTTCTGTCACGACTTCTTAGTGTAGTGTGAAAGCCGCTGTGGGCAGGATGCAAAGGAATGATTGCGACTGCGTGCATAATAAAACAGGACCTCGGCCTTCCTTTGCCAAGCCGTATTCTGATAGATTTTTCAAAAGGGCTGATGAGTACAGAATTCCCTAAGTTCTTATATATTGAAAACTGTTTATTTTCTTTGTTTTACTTTCTTGCTTTTTGAAGGACCACTTGGCTGGATACAATATCCTTGATTCATACTTTCTTTCATTGAAATTTTATGGAATGAAGTCCCCTTGTTGCCTTGCTGGTTATGTTTTGAAAACTCAGATGCCTTTATAAATTATTTGAGAATTTTGCCTGCATGTCTTGAAGAGTTTATCTTCATCTGACTCAGAATTTATTGCTGTGGGTTAATTTTTTAAGCTCTCTCAATGTATAGATTGTTTTTTTAAATATATTTCTGGAAAGTTTTCTGAGGTATGGTTTTGTTTTGTTTTGATTGAGACATGATCACATTTATTTCCATACTTAACCCGTGAGGTTATTGTTTTAAATATTAACTCTGTTCCATTGTTTGTTTTTCTTTTTCAGTGACTTACGATAATATACTGTTTTCTTTCTTTGCCTGTTTTCCATTTCACTGCTTTTCTTTTTATCATTTTTCTTTATGTCACATTTATTTTCTTAGTTGTTTATCTGTCTTTCTTGAATGTACCTTATTAAATTTTCTTAAATTTTTTTTTTTTTAATTTTTTAAGTACAGTTGACATACACTATGATATTATTTTCAAGTGTACAACATAGTGGTTAGACATTTAGATAACTTACCAAATGATCACTTCGGTAAGTCTAGTACTCATCTGACACTTACAATATTATTGACTATATTTTCTAAGCTGTACTTTACATCTCTGTGACTGTTTTTTTAACTGGCAATTTGTACATCTTAATCTCTTTTCCTATTCACCCACACCCCAGACCCCCACCTATCTGGCTATCGAAATGTTCTCTGTATCTATGAGTTTGTTTCTGTTTTGTTTGTTTACTTATTTATTTTTAGATTCTACATATAAGTAAAGTCATATGGTATCTGTCTTTCTCTGTCTAACTTATTTCACTTACCATAATACCCTCTGGGTCCATCCATGTTGTCGCAAATGGCAAGATTGTTTTTTCTTAATTTGTATGGCTGAGTAATATTCTATTGCATAAATGTACCACCTCGTCTTTATCCATTTATCTATTGCTGGACACTTGATACTTTATTAAATATTTATTTGAGTCTATTCTCCCTTGAGTGTTTTAATCCATTGTTGTTTACTCTTTGCAAGAACTTAAGTATTAGGCTACTGAACTAATATCCACATAAACACTTAAGAAAACTGAGACTTTAGCATGGAATAGACTATAGACCTTCTTAAAGGGAAGTTTATGAAGTGGAACCCAGGACTGTTGAGTCCTAGGGGACAGTGTTTTCCACACACCAAGATGCCATGCCCCATTTTTGTCCAGAACAGAAGGCTCGGCATAGCAGAGTCACTCTGTGTGTGAGCACAGACACTAGAATGTGAGTTCCAATATCTAGAACAGAGCCTGGAACTATAGTAGTTGCTGGAAAATGTTGTTGAGTTAATATTGAATGAGTCATGTACACATTAAAACTGCAAGATACCCGATCTTCAGGACATCAAAGAGCTAGGTGAAATTGCAGATTGCTAGCTCTTGTGATGGTTGAGGTCTATCTCGACCAGGCAAACCACTTCCAAGTCTCCCTGTTCTCCCCACACCTGGTTTTTTCACTTCTATTCAGTTCTATCCCTATCTGTCCCAACAGACACATCCCTCCCTGCCAGATGATAACCAAAGCTCTGCTGGAAACGGGGTAAGGCTACAATCACTAACCAGATAAGTGGTTTTGGATTTGCTCACATGGATTGTTTTGAATATTTACTAGATAGAGGGGAAACTCTCCTAAAAAGATCATAGATATTAGACCTTATAGCAAAAGCCATCTGAGATAACCTGTGAATATATCTATACTCCCAGAGTATGAAAAGGGGCAGAAAACATGTTTGGGGAGGAAGGGACAGAAATAACCAAAAAAAGGTACAGATTTTTCTACTCCTCTTTGACCTCATTAAGTATTCAGACCTCTGGGGCAACTCTCCAGTCTTCACATCTATTCCTTCTCACTGGTTTGGTCACTTACTTGTCCACTCCTTACTGGGGAACGTGGGCAATGAGAACTGGAGATGCTTTGTGCAGTGAGATACGACATGAAATTGTTGAACGTGAACTTCCTGTACAGGATCCTTTCCCCACTCAGCCAGAAACATGCATATGGCCTGGAGAATCAGACTGTTGTGGCAGGAATGCAAAGAGAAAGAGACAAGGTTTAGCTTTTGACTTCCAAATTGGCAGGCTACCTCAGAGATAATAGTCCGCACCAGGAGACGGCTGAACACGCTCAGTCTCCTGTTCCAGGAAGCAGCGTGGGAGACACGCCAAGCCTTCCAGGCCATCCGTGCCACTTGAGCGAGCTCAGTTTGTTCCTGGTACAGGGGCGCCTCATTAGCAGTTCTCGTCAATGCCAGGTGAGTTTTCCATCAAAACTGCCAGCACCCGTCCAGGTGATGCCTGTGCTCAGAGGCTTTGCTGACACCTATTGAATGGTCTCATGTAGACTGCCTCTCCCCTCCTTTCTTCCCCATCCCACCGCCCTTTCCACTCACCCAGGATCATTGTAAGTCAAATGCTCCAACACAGAGTGCAGTGGGCATCGAAGTCCACAGAGTAAATGTTGTAAAGAGAAAGTCCTGATTCGTCACTCGGGGGAGCCCCACCAGCGGTGACACCCGCAGCTGTTCTATTCCAGGGCTTGTTAATATTGTAAGGAGAAAGCAGATATTCTGGGAGGTTGGCTTTTCAACGTATGATCTAGAAAAAAGACAATTTTGAGTGTAAGTACGTATGTGAGTTGGGTCGGAGTAAAGAGAAAAATTGAAAAAGAATTATAACACCGACATGAGGTTGTTCCAGTGGCTGATAGAAGTAAATTCCAGTCCAAGTCCAGAGGCCAGACAACCAGGAGAGCCAATGCCTCCGCTCAGCACTCAGGCCATAGGAGTGCCCTTCTCTCAGCCTGTCTGTCCTATTCAGGTCTTTCATTGATTGGAAGAGGGCTATCCGCATGAGAGAGGGCAGTCTGCCTTACTCTGTCTACTGAGTCAAATGTTAACCTCGTTAAAACACATAGTCTCAGACATGCCTGCACACACCAAATAAATGGGCACTTCCTTTTTAAAACATTAAAATTAGGCATTCTATACAGTGTGGATTTGGGGGTTGAGAGGAGAGACCACAATCTTCCCAGCACTAAGAAATACTAAAATATTTTAATCCAGTTTATGTGGAGTATAAGGTATGGTAGTTTTAAAAGGTATGTTTTGAACCCTATGCAAAATATACTGAGTATTTTTGCAGGTTGGGTTGATTAAAAAATCTGCTTATATTAAAATGGATGAAATGAATTGTTAGTGAACATCTTTAAAAATTTGACATATAAGCCCTGGCCGGTTTGGTTCAGCACTTAGAGCATCAGCCCTCAGACCAGAGTCTCAGGTCGATTCCCTCTAAGGGCATGTACTTCGGTTACTGTTTGTCCCTGGCCCCAGTTGGGGTTGTGTGGGTGGCAACCACTCAATGTGCCTCTCTCACATCAATGTTTCTCTCTCTCTCCCCCCTCCCTCCTGCTCTATATGAGGATAAATGCAAAAAATAAAAATAAAAAAAATGTCCTCGGGTGAGGATTAAAAAAATATGTATATTTGACACACAAAATAAACCATCACAAGTTCATCCCTTTTCAAATTGGCACCCATGTACATCTCCTTAACCAATACTTATCTACATAAGGATGACAGGAGGTCACCAGTCTGATGAACACGGTACAACTGCTCCATGTGCTGCTGTCTGCTTTGCTCAGTCTACTGACCTAAATGCTCAGCTCATCCAAAAACTCCCGCACAGACATACCCAGGATTATGTTTGACCCAAAATCTGAGTATCCTGTGACCTTGGCAAGTTGACGCATAAAACGAGCCATCACAGGGATCTAACAAACCCTCTGCATATAGTGAGCCAAGGGCTGAGGACCGGAGGTGAGGGAAGGTGCTCAGAATGGAAGGTTACCGCTTTTCATTTTTACACCATTTTTTGGGAACTTCCGAAAGATAGATGAGCTCAAAATGGGGAGAATTAGGATAAACCCTTTGGGTGCAAAAGCAAAATAAAATAAATTCTTTTTTTTTTATACTTTCAATTTTTAAAATGTTTTTATTGATTTTTTTTTTTAGAGAGGGAGGGAGATAGAAATATCAATGTTCTAATTTTTTTTTTTTTTTGACAATGTGATAAGTACAAAATTTGCCTAACAAAGAGCCCAAGCATACACACTTTATTTTAAAGTGGCAGAGAGAGGTAAAATTATATTACTTGAAGGGCTGGCACAGAACTCCTAGGATGAAAAGAGTCATGTTTGGTCATAAATATGAGAATGAGACCCTTTGGGCATGAGCAGATGGTTTGCGATAACACAGAGGGCTGGCTAAACTGTTCTGCCGCAGAAATTATCTGAAACCTTGGGTGGGAGCTATGGGTGAGTGAGCTTGGTCTGAGAAGCAGGGAGGGGCGGGCAGCAATATGGTGCAAGGCTGAAATCCTAGTAGAAAAAAGTGGCCACCACAAATTCCCTAGGGAAGCTCAAGGACATGTAAGGCCAGAGATATCCATTGTCAATGTTAAGTTGCTTGTCCTGCTGTGCCGCTAAGTAAACTTACTTCTTCCTCTGTTGTCTCTGAACGCTTGTCTGAAATACACATTGCCTTGGTTGGAGGACTGGGAGGATGGAGACTCAGTGGGCAGAGGGGTGTGGGACGAAGGATTCCTCCCACATGCAGGAAGCATACATGGAATGGAGACTGAGAATTAAGCTAAAAGGACGTGGGAAATGTGGACTTGCCCACCATACCTGTTCCTAAATTGTCATAGAGAATTTGAGGAATTCAAGCCAAATTCATGGAAATGTTAAGGATATGGCCACTACAGTCAGGTGAAGAAATTAAGCATGTCTAGATATTTAGATTACAAGCTTAACAGAAAACCTCCTATTGTACTTCTTTACTTGGCTTTCGGAAAAAACACCATTGGCCTAGATAGGAAGCCACGCTGCGGGTGAAATTGAAACAGATTATGAAATCTTGCATCAGATATTTTGGTCCACATTTCTTCCTTCGCTCTTTCCTCTTAGAAATTAAGCTCTGGCACATTTGCTCTGGGTTGTTTTCTCTCCCTTTCTGTGGCTGTGCGTACCTGCTGTTGCTTTTGTCTTCATGCTCAGTGGTGTGTTCTCGGAAATCTATAGCCATCCGAGCCTTCCTTTCAAAACAGAGCTGATGTGGAGAAGATCTGGAGGCCCGCACTGGAGTCTCGCTTTGAGATGGGCTTGGAAATCGAATAATACATGCAAACCATGTTATTAATCACAATAGGCTCAATGGTTATTTGCCTGGCAGCACCGCAGAGAACAGTAATAAAATTAAATAATGCCCGTGGGTAGTTACATATGAGAGATGTCTTTACTTGTGCAAGGACATAAATGGTGAAGCACATTCGGATTTGAACACCTCCCCTCCTTTTTTAGGTTTTTATTGATTTTTTAAAGAGAGAGAGGAAGGGAGAGAGAGATAGAAACACTGATCAGCTGCCTTCTGCAGGCCCCCTACTGGGGATTGAGCCCACAACCAGGGCATGTGTCCTGCCCAGGAATCGAATCAGGACCTCTCAGTCCATGGGAGGATGCTCGATCCACTGAGAGACACCAGCCAGGCTGAAAACCTTTTTTAAAAAAGGGCTTTCAGTGGTCATTTACATACCTCAGCTGGTTGTCAGAGTCTCTGCATCCTAACATGTCCTCGGCTCTGGATGCCAGGAGCTACCACTCACATCTCAAAATAATCTAGGGGTCAGCATCTCTCCATTGTTTCAAATGGGAGGCTAAACATTACTATAGGCATGACACCTGGAAAAGGGACTAAGTTCTACGGGATCAGGAACAGAGTTGGGTCTTAGCTCCCCGAGTCTTTCATTGGTTCATGCCTTGGCCAACAAATTCTTAATAAATTCATCATAGTGTGCACTACTACATGCTTCAGACATGATTTAGATGCATATCCTTACATAAAGAAACTTTCCATTTAAAATGGGGAAGAATGTGTATACACCTATAGTTGAAATGCCACAGGCCAGGAGTGTTTAATGTTATTAGAATATTATTAGGTGTATGACTTGAACTACTGCCCTTATTTTATTCTTTAAGGACTGCAATGGATAAGGGACTATAGATAAGAGGTCTGTACTCCCTGCTTCCGATTCCTCACCTCTTACCTATTCCTTGACCCCCTGTGATCCGATTTCACCCTCACCAATCTGTACGAAATGTTCTTGGCAGACATCATAGTGAACTCCTAATGCTAAAAATTTCCAAAGATCTCCAGTCTTCAAGCTATTTTGATGTTGATTCCTTCACTTCTTCCTTTATTTTCTGTTTTGTACTTATAAGGCGGATCAACACTCCCATCAAGAAACTGATCCTACCTTCAACTTCCAAGATAGGCTTCTGCTAGTTTCCCTCCCTGCCTTGTTGACATCTTTTGCTTTTCTGGTCTTTCTACTGGCTCCTCTTCCTCTGCCTACACCATCAATGGAAGAGTCTCCCGAGTTTTCATCCTGACAGCCTTTCCTCTACTCTTCTCTTTTCTACCCCTTACCTTGAAAAACCTCACCCATGAACACAACTTCTTCTCTCAGCTTTATGCTGTAGACTCCCAGGGTTCTATCTTTAGTTCTAAACTTTTTGTGCTCTCTATTTATAAGTCCTCCTGATATTTCTCAGGCATCCCTGATTCTTAGTTCTGAAATTAAACTCATTAAATTCCCCTTACATGCACTGTCCATCTGCCCAAATCAGCCCCATCGTCTTGTCTTTATGTCAAAATCGTTCCCTGATAATGACAATTCAATGGCTAATTTTTAATATAATTAAACCCACTAGATCCTCTTCAGCTACAAAGCATGGCCCTCATTATACTTTGCTTACACTATTAAAATAGCCTTCTATTTCGTTTTTACACTTTTTAGCATTTCTTTTGATCTATCCTCTTCACTGGTGGCAGAGCTACCTCTGAGGAACTCCAGATAGTTCATGGCAATGTCGGCCACCTTTGTCCCTATGTCCCAATATTTCACACAAAAAAACAATATAGACGGAGAAGAAAGAAAAAAACAAAACTATACCAAAACAACAGATTCAACATAATTTAGAGACAGAGATGGCCAAACTTTATACAACTTCTAAGATAGCCCAGCCAGTGTGGCTCAGTGGATCGAGCATCCTTCCATGGACTGATTGGTCCCAGTTCAATTCCCCATCAGGGCACATGCCTGGGTTTTGGGCTCCATCCCCAGTTGGGGGTGTGCAGGTGGCAGCCAATTAATGTTTCTCTCTCACATTGATGTTTCTCTCTCTCTCTCCCTTCCTCTCCCTCTAAAAAGTCAATAAAAATATATTTTTTTAAAAACTCAGATAAAAAAACAGAAAGCAAAATTCAGCCTAGGGTCTCTCACACTATAACTCATTGCTTCCTACACCGAGGCCTTGCAGTAAGCAGGGGAGGACTGAAATCATTATGGGATAGAGAAGAGGGGGGCTAGAATTGACGAGAGCTGATCCAAGCCGAGGCCAGCCATCATAGGAGATCTGGAAATACTGGAAGTGTGCCTGGTAGATTAAAGCATGGGCCATAGGTAGGAGTTTGAAAGCACATGGGATTTGAAGGAGCTGACTTTGAAAAGCATAGATTTTGGGGGAGAAAATAAATGGCAAAAGGGAAGGGAGAAGCAGCACTTGGCAATTTGGTGATGCCTTTGTTTGGGCTGCTATAAACAATACCATAAACTGGTGGCTTATAAACCACAGACATTTATTTCTCACAGTTCTGAAGGCTAGAAGTGAAGATCGGGGTGCCAGTTTGGTCCAGAGCAGGCCCTCGTCCAGGTTGCAGTCTGTGTAATTCTTACATGATGAAGGGGCCAGGGAGCTCTCTCAGGTCTCTCCTATCAGGGCACTAATCCCATTGACGAGGGCTCACCCTCATGACCTTATCACTTCCCAAATTCCCCACCTCCTAATGCTATCATCACCTGGGGAGTTAGGATTTCAACATTTGAATTTTGGGAGGACACAGACATTCATTCCACAGCAACATGTGTGCATTTTTCCCCCAGAGAAAATATCTATCCTTTTCGTCGGGCTTTCCAAAACACCTGTCAGCCAGAACAGATTAAGAATCTTTGTTTTTGATAGAGGTACCAAAAGTCTGTCAAGATACGTCAGTGCCTTGGGAAAAGGACTATTAGATAGAAAAACATCATACGTGTTTGGGAAGGAAATGAATGTGTGGGAGCATTTGGCCAGGCAAAGAATAAATGTATCCACACCAATTCTACTAAAGGTATATCAGTGAGGACTGATATAGTATGAATTATTTGAGAAAGTCTGGATTATTCTGCCTTGGGAAAATTAACAGCGAGAGAATAATTCCAAGGTACAAGAAAACAGTTAAACCAAGAGCTGATATATTTCTGAGTTAGACCAAATGGTGGAAGGCTGAGACTAAGGAATCAGATTTCATCACACAGATGATGCATAACTGGCTATTGGACTATAGTCACAGACAAACTTTAGATAATTGGTAGTATCCTATCAGATAATGGAATTTACCCAATAGATGAATCAAGCATAGCATAGTTTTGGAGTTTTTGTTCATTTGGTTCAATGTGGAAAATTTTTATTGATCTAATTACATAGTAGAATAATTATTATTTAGCAACAATATTTTGTAGATACTAAAAGCTTGACTGTGGATTTTCTCCTATCTAATTTCATTGCTATCATCATCATTATCAGAGCTAACATTTATTTGCTCCATGTTTCTTACTATGCTGTGAAGTTACCTTCATTACCATACGTAATCCTTAACAAAAGTCCTTATGTAACATATGCTATTGTTATACCAGTTTGAGGGCAAGATAAACTGAGGCTGAGAACAATGAATTCACTGCTCATGAGGTAGCACACACCCAGGTCTGTGTGATGCTGAAATACTTTCTGTTACTATGTTCCCAGCAGTATATTTCCATTTTAGTTCTGAGAGAGCATTAAAAGGGAGAATTAGAATGAAAAGTACCTGGCACCATCACTTGCTTGGACCCAGTGATTCAGGGTGATATATAGTCTAACAAGGAATAAAAGGCTGTGGTTACAATTTGCATCAACCCTCAAAAACATGGCAAAGAAACATGACAGGACAGTCCCAAAGGAAAATGCAAAGAGAAGACGGAGACTTAGAGAAAAAGAGAGAAAAGGAAAGGCTGGAGAAAATAGAAAGTGAAAAGTCAGCAAGCAGAGACTAAAGACATCTAAGGGAGAACAGGAACACTGCCGCTTCCCCTTCATTCTCCACCCACGTACGTTCTGTGCTGAACTGTGAAAATCTGTGAGGCATTGAGGAAGAACCCACATTCGCTTATCCTCTCTTCTAAGTTGTTTATTGAGAATTATTCTAGAATTTAAGAAAACTGTTTCCTCCTCAATATATGAAGTTTTCTAGCTTTGGATCTTTTACTTAACTTTGTTGTTGTTGTTGTTGATTTATCAACTCTCTAAAGTATAATTTTTAGCTACTGGTTTAACTGCTTTTTCTACGTATTATGTCTATGGCTTTATTAAATCATTTCCTTTAAAATGTAATCAGTATCAAATAGGATAAAGAAATTTACATCTTGCAGAATTATAGAGAATTTCCTTCTTAATGAGTTTTAAATAATAGAATGTTATGTCCCTGGCAAATGGCTAACAATAATAATGGTAGTTTCTGAGGGCTGACAATGAATCTGGCTTTGTGCTAAGAGTTTAACATGTATTCACTCATTTTATTTGCACAATAATGCTGTGAGGAGCATTGTGGCAGAGATTGCTGGTTGTCTACCACCCTGATTTTTCTTTTCCCCTTTGCACCCAAATAGTATCTAAAGTGACAGAGTGCCAACTCAAGATTCCGTTTCCAAGCTTACCTTGTAGCGTCATGCAGACAGGACGGAGTACTGATCAATGAAATGTGCACAGCACTGTTGTGTGAAACTTAAGCTGTTGGGAGATGCTATCTTTTGAACACACCCTCTAGCCCACTTTCTCTTTTTTACTCTCTGGAATACAGATATGGTCCCTAATGATTTACCAGCCAACATGGACTGTGGTATCCTGAGGGTGGAAGCCAGTGCTGAGCATGGGGGAGTAAAAAGACAGAAAGGTCTTGGGTCTTGGATGACTTTCTGGAGCCACCCTACAGCTTTGGACTGCTTCTATCCATGCTCCTTTTATGAGAGAGTTAAACCATATGTTTAAGCCACTGTTATTTTGGGTGGTCTATTCTATGCTCCCCCATAAAGTTCTTCTTTTGATGTTTTTATTTATTTATTTTTATTTTGAGAGAGAGAGGAAGGAAGAGAGAGATAGAAACATCAATGTGAAAGAGAAACATCAATTGGCTGCCTCCTGCACACGCCTGACTGGGGATCAAGCCTAAAATTTGGGCATGTGTCCTGACCAAGAATTGAACCAGGACCTCTCAGTCCATGGGATGATGCTCAATCCATTGAGCCACACTAGCTGGGCTCCCACAAAATTCTTAACTGGTACTCAGGCATTGTTATGATCTCAGCTTTATGGATGAGGATCTTGCAGCTTAACCATGTTAGGTAACTTTGATAGTATTTAGATTCAATTTGGGGTCTGTCTGGCTCTAGAACCCAACAATTTCCTACTAGATTCATACTAATAGAGTAATTTTATTGTGAATATTCAAATCATGTAGCATTAAACTTATTCTCTTCAAAGCAGCAATAACAATTTATACAGGGGTAGAGACTATAGCTAGTCAAGCCAAGGTTGTGAATACCTTTCCCAAGGAATTCAGGTTTATTTCAATAGTCACAATCTGTTGGTGCCTCTGGCCATTCCTCAGCTTCTGCCACAAGCTGTCCAGCAATCACACAAGGAGCTGGATTAGGGTGCACACAACGGTTCACCACCCATGAGAAACAGCACAGAGCACTCCCCATGAGGCACTGCATGTGTGTGTGCACAAAAACATCTGTATTCTAGACATGTCATTCACCTACTGCACTTGCTGCAACCCACTTTTCCTTGATGCATATCATCCTGACCACAACCACAGTCCTGAGCTTGAAGACCCTCGCTGCTTCATTCACCTCCAGAGGCTGGTTGAACCCGTGGCAGCACCTAATATTAGCTGAAGCCTCCCATAGACCAGGCTGAGTCCATCAGATTCTCCACTTTAAGAACACAGGCCATAATCTACCTGTAACAGCCAAATGATCGTGCAATTTCCAAATTTTAAGTCACTTATTCTGGGGTCTGGGCAAAAGAAACTGCATAGACAGAAGAATAAAGCAGACATATGAAAAGAAGGGGTTTAAGTATACTGTGTACTAATTGAAAGGTCGTAGCAACACTTGGCTGGTTACCTTCTGTTTATTCTTAAGATTTTATCCTCAACTTTACCTTAAGGAAGCATTTACTGTCCTTTCAAAATCCACTGGCTCTGCATCTAATGTGTCTACTTTGTGCAATTTTACTATTTTTAAAATATTTTAAATAACTGGTTAATGTCTGTGGTCCCCACTAAACTAAATGCCAAGAGGGCAGGAACATTTTCCTTTTTCTTCTGCTTAAACAGTGCCTGTCCCATAGAGGTTACTCTGTAACTATGTGTGGCAGACACTATGACCTGTGGGAAAAAAAGACAGTCATCTTGATCCTTAATTTTCTTGTCATGGTCCCAGGTAGATACAGTGGTGGTTTGGTTTCTATTTTTGAGTGGCCAATAAATCACCATGTTTATAACAACAGCTCCATCTCTTCTTTCTTGAATTGGCTTAATCTATCCCTGTTCCTTGAAAACATCATTGGAGAGAATGGGTACAAAATAGATGGTTAGGTGAATAGAGGAGGGAAAGTCCAAAGATGTTGGAAAGTAGAAATATCATCATGTGAAATAATATCGAATGTTCAGCTCATTCATGGCTACATGTTTAAAATGAGTGTTATTGTGATTCTTATGATAATATTATATTAAACTTCTCTTTTGACCAGTAGTTATAAGAATGTCCTTTGTCACCACACTATTTTTAATAAATGATGAAGTTCAAATTAAAGAATAGTGTAGATTTTCTTCATTGACATTTTTTTTTTTTTTTTTTTTTACCTAAAGAAGAAGTGTAAGGGATAGCATTGCCAGAAGTAAGCATAAAAAAGTTATGGGAAATGATGTTTTATTAGAAAGTTATCTGGATGGCTGGCAGGTCCCAGAGAACCTCCTGATTGAGGAAAATAATGGTTTAAAAACCTTCTGTTCAACTTTAACTCAAATGCAAATTTTCATTATGTTTTGTGAATTCATTTAGGTGCAATGTATAATAATAAAAAATCATAAACAAATCATGGTGTCAGTCAGGGAATACACAGGTTTGTGTCTAGCACTTTGCCTGGAATAATTTAAGCCAAGAGATACCACACCATTGCTTTCCTTGGAATCACGCTTCATAGGTAGCAGATGGCACAGAATCAATAGCTGATCAGAGAATAGCACTTGGCATTCTATCCTGTGGGTGGGAGGAAAAGAGAATTTTAATTTTAAGGGAAAAAACAGCTCATCAGCAAGACTGGCATACAAAAATCAAGACGAATGTTAAGGGAACGAGTCCCTTTCTTTTCATTCAATGTCCAGAAAAGCAGAGTGCAGAAATCTGTTTTTCAGAGCTCAAGTCAAAGTGACAATTTAACTTGGTCTTATTTCCTTATGGCTTGATTTTTTATTTCAAGGGACACATTCCCTCCAACCTTGGGGAAACTTGATCATTTCTTTATGTGACTTGATGTGTGAAAGAAAACCAAGGGCTGAGGATACAGTTGATGCTCAAACCCCACTGAGGTGACTTATTGTCTCTTAACTTGCATCTTGTCATATTAAATTATATGTTATTGGGAGAAAAATTCCACGGCCTCTTTCTTCTGTCCCCCTTTTCTCATGTCTCAGGTAGTTCATGCCGAGTTGGTGTGGACCAGGTTTCTCAGGTGTGTTGTGCTGGTACCACCTCTGCCTTTTGTCCCTTGCCTAGAGCTGGGTTCTTCCAGCTGTTCCCCACTGGAGCTGGTTGCCAGACATCAAATACAGAAGAGAACATTGAGAAGTGTTGAGTGGTAAATGGCCTCTGGTCTCTTGTGTGTGTGTGTGTGTGTGTGTGTGTGTGTGTGTGTGACTGCTGCTATTCCCATTCTCTAGAAAAGGTTTTACAGTGAAATGTATAAAGCTATTAACCCTATAGCTGAAAGATCTGCATGGGAGAAGGTAATACAGATTTCTGGAGCTGGTCATCAAATGGGTCTGGGAACAGCTCCTGTTCAGACTTTTAGCTCTTGTTGGGGGAACAGAAAAATGTTTATCATTTTGGGGTTGAATCTGCATTACTTGTAGGTCTTCCATTAATTGTCTCAGTTATGAGATCTGAGCCCATCTGTAGTGAAGAGGGGTGATAGCAAGTTCCTAAAAGTACCTGGAGTTGCATCTTATGTGAGATAGGGTCTACAGGTGGGTTTAAAGTGGAATTCTCATCTATTCAAATTTAGGCAAAAGTAATCTTGATATTTTGTCCTTACCCGAAGACATTTTTTTTTGTTTTTTGTTTTTGTTTTGTTTTGCATTTATCTTCAGATAGAGCCAAAGGAGAGAGGGAGGAAGAGAAAGAGCGAAACATCGATGTGAGAGAGACACATCAAGCGGTTGCCACCCACACGACCCCAACCGGGGTAGAGACAAACTGCAACCGAGGTACGTGCCCTTATCGGGAACGAACTCTGGTCCGCAGGCCGACGTTCTAACCGCTGAACCAAACCGGCCAGGGCAGTAATCTTGGATTTTTGTATCAGTGAACTTAGACAGTGTATTCTTGCAGTGATAAATAGCCCTCGAATTTCAGCAGCTTAAACACAAAGGTTTATTTCTTTTTCATGTTAGATATTGGCTAGATTTACTTGCAGGTGGATGGTATATGCCCTCTTCGTTCTGACTGCATGCCTTCTGCATTCCAGACTGCAGGGGCAGCCCTCTTGTACATGCCATTCTCATGGTAGGAAGGTTAAAGTGTGAAGGAGAACATTTGATGGCTCTTCAAGATGGCTCTTCCAAACAGCACGTATGGAACGTTTCAGTCCTGCCCACGTTCCATTGGCCAAACCCAGCCATGTGGGCAAGCTTGAAGCTGAGTCAGAGGGGAGTGTACTTCTTCACTAGGAAAGGCTT
This sequence comes from Molossus molossus, assembly GCF_014108415.1. Lineage (NCBI taxonomy): Eukaryota > Metazoa > Chordata > Mammalia > Chiroptera > Molossidae > Molossus > Molossus molossus. The sequence goes on along the minus strand of NW_023425345.1, from coordinate 56,009,423 downwards.
TGTTAGTCACGTGCAGTGAGTGGGGGTGAATGATGCCACTATTGGGAGTGCAGAGAGTAATAGGAAACAAAATTAAAACCTGCCATATAAATGGGAACGATAATACAATTTAGCTCTATATCCCTTAAGGTGTCCTCATAAAAGTGTGTCCTAAATATCCCAGGGCTCCTCAAAATTAACTTTTACTGGAGTCCCAGATATAAGCATAGGTCATTATATTTATTTCAAAATGAATCTTCTAATATAGCACTTTGAAGACAGTTAAGACATGGCAGTCAGCGCAAATAATTTCTAAATAGGCATTTTCTATTTTCCTGATAATGCTTACATGCTCAGGAACAGAGTAGAAATTAAACAGATTTAACTTAGTGGAATTACAGTAACTCCTGGGCTTGGCACTGGATTATAAAAGGAATCATCTGGGTTCATTCTGAAATGTGTCAGCAAACAAGCAGAAAAAGACCTGGCTGAGCCCTGGCCAGTTTGGCTCAGCGGTTAGAGCGTTGGCCTCCGGTCCGGAGAGACCCGGGTTTGGTTCCCGCTAAGGGCACGTACTTTGGTTGCAGTTTGTCCCCGGCCCTGGTTGGTCATGCGGGTGGCAGCCACTTGATGTATCCCTTCACGTCGATGTTTCTCACTCTCTCTCCCTTTCTCTCTCTCCCTCCCACTCTATCTGTGCAAAAAATGGAAAAATATCCTCGGGTGAGGATAAAAAAATAAAAAAATAAAAAAAAAGACCTGGCTGAGAGACTCTAGGTATGTAAGTAACTACATTAAGTTCCTTTGACCTTTCACGTTTTCATAGGTTTCTTGTAAGGTATGCACTCGTATTAATCAATATTCATTATCATAACATATGACCATTTTGTGTATGCCTCCATTCCTCAGGTTTAAGAGCTAATAACATTTTAACAGCCCGTACTGGAAATGGAGTGTGAACTGGCATGACGTAATGTTTGTGATCTCTATCTCTAGCCACCCCCTCTTTTTTTTTAATCAACAGAAACATCAAAGATACTGTTTTTCACTGTACTTGGAAATATGGGACATATGGGTGTCAGATGAAGTTTGTTCCCAGCACAGAAGTAGCAATAATTATGAACAAACTACTTAACTTCTGAGAAATCATTACATGCCAAGCAAAGCATGACAGTAAGAAGAAAAAAAGCATGCCAGAGAACCGCATCTTTAAGTCAGGATCCTTCAAGTGCCCAAGTATAGTTTACTATAAGAAGGCTGGCATTTTAAGATGCATACAGCTGACATTTGGAAAATAGGTTTCATATTCAAACTATTGCCATTTTATTTGAAAACTATTCTCCCCCATCTTTGATTTGTATGCTAAAAGCCCCTCTGTATATCCTCCCCCTTAATAGAATATTCAGTTGATTTACTTTCTCAGTACACAAGTAGAATGTTCTGGTGAAAGAAATTGACTAAATCCTGTCGAATCTTTAATTGATGCTTAAATCCAAGCAGCTGTCTCTCTGCAGATAGCTTGAGCCCTGGGGAACCCGACTAATGGAATGCTCAGGTTTTGTTCAAAGCAACCTCCCCCACTCTATCCCTGGAGCTAAGATTTGCATGTTTTCCCCAATTTTACTTCCTCTTTGAGAAAGAAAAAGATGTGTGAGAAACTTCTAATATAAAATGTCAATCTTCTTTCCTGAGCTGAAGTCAGTCTTGGCTGAAATACTAGTTCTTGAGTTTGTACGTGTAAGCTGATGGTGCACAGAGCTTAGGCCTGGAACCCAGTAGATTTCACACACTGGGTTGCCTACTGTCTTGTTACCCTCCTCCTCATGGCAGAAGAGTAATAAGAAAACTTCTTGGTGTGCTCTACTTTTCTCTGTACTTTGGCAGGTAAAGAATACTTTTAAAAGTATACGTAAACCATGTTTTGGTTGTTTCTAAGTGTTAAACCACATTGACTTAGGAAAGTGTTGTACGAATTTAAAGGGGTTTATTCTATCTTGTTGTCTGAAGTGAGATTTTAGTTGACTCTGTGGGGCTAATCAAGTTTCTTCTGTTTTAAAGATCTTTGGCCTATACCATGGTCTGACGACCATTAGGATCAGCATCATCAGAAAGTTTTTTAGAAATGCAAATTCTTTGACCTAAGGCATCTCTGCTGGCCCAGAATTTGTGTTTTAATAAGTCTGCTGTACATTGTGGATGGTTAAGAGTGTAGACTGTGGAGTTAGACTGCCTGAGGTCCAGACCTAATCTGAGTCTAATTCAAGTAAGCTACCTCTCTGTAGCTCATGTTTTCTCATCTGTAAGAGGTGAGAGTTTAAGGAACACCTACACTCATCGATTTAGTCTTGGGATAAAATAAGTTAATATACATAGAACACTTGGAATTGTACTTGGTACATAGTAAGCACTAACAAATGGTATTCATTATTAGCAATTTATTTTGTTGTATGCAAATATTCAGGAATATGTGTTCACAAACATTTACAGGGTACTCAAAGTAAAACCAATATCAGAGGACTTTTTGAAATAGAAAAAATGTTTTGTCATTATTTATTCTAGTCAACAATTGCTTTTTTTCTTCACATCCTGAGGTTCACATGGATAAGAAAAAAAAAAAAAAGAAAAAGGAATATGAGAGAAAATATGTATAATATTATGGACTTAGCTTTGGGAGTCAGAAGGAGTCAGTTGGAACACAAGTTCTCCCCTGGTGTTCTCATTTTAGGGCAAAACATTTTGTTTTTTTTCCTCTTAAGCATGGTGTTAAGTCTAATTTTGTTTGTGTTTTGGGGGGGATACTTTTTTAGTTTAAAGAAATTATTTTCTGCTCTTAGTAAAGAGTTTTCAGCATAAATTTGCGTTGAATTTTGCTACCTTTTTCTTTTTTACAGTGGTTGAGATGGTCATATGGTTTTTCCCTTCTGTTCTATAGATAGGATGAATGACATTGATTGCTTTCATAATGTTAAACTAACCTAGCATTTCTGGGATAAACCCAACTTGTTCGTGATATGCTTTTAACTGGTTCTGAAGTTTTACAATGTGTACTGAATTTTATGAATTGCCAACATGTTCTGCTATGATGTACTTTTTTCTTGCATGTTGATAACTAAAAAGGTAAATTATCTGTTTTGCAATTATATATTATTATAACTGTTATATTAATATTAACTGTTAATAACATTCTCTGCTGAGATATATGATGCATCTACCCACTTTGCTCTTTGGGAAAAGTAAAATCACTTGAAAACTTGTGACCTACCAATTGTTGGAGGCATATAACTTTCAACATAACAACTATTTGGGATAAACCATGTAAGCCACTGCAACTGATAATCAATAATTTTAGAAATGGATTATAAATTTATGACATGAGACTATTTGGGAATTCATGACAAACTGTAAGACTGGGAGAAAAATAGAATTTTGGCATATTACTGATTAATTTGATATATTAGTATGTTGCATATTAACATTCTCTACTTCAAGTTTCATGTAGAAATTTAAAAAACAAACCTGTTGTTTATATCTTCGCCCAAGCCATAATGAAACAAACAAAACAACAACAAACTCTTAACAGATTCAAGTAGAGAACTGAGCTGTGTGCTATTCCCTCAGAACACCTTCCTTCAGATTAAGCTCACTTACTCTGCATGTCGTCATAGAATTGTTGACTTCCAGATATAAAACATCAGCCATATCTTTCTTCCCACAAAAATAAAATCAAATAAAATTTAAAAATCCTTAAAAGAACTGAAACTTAAAGAAATAAAGTTAGCTTGGTATGACTTGTTCTACTTTGTGACAAGCCACCACTTTAAACATTGGTTATAAAATTTTGATTCAGAGTACCATAAATCCCAAGTCTTCAGGTTATGTAATAGATTATAAGTATCATGAAGGCAGTGACTAGGTCTGTGGTTTATAGATTTAAAAAAATTAAATAGAAGATTAGTATCTAATATTCTTTCATTTTTTAAAAAAATTTAACATTAATTGTAAAATTATCAGTTTCCATGGAAGAACATGTTGTTTTGACTGAAATTTCATTAAATCTATAGGTTGTTATTGGGAAAATTATTTACTTCATTGATACTGATAGTTTTTCTCCATTTGCTATCTCCATTTATTTAGGTCTCTTTAATATCTGTCAGTAAAATATTTTCATTTTTGTCAAGAAAGTTTTGAACAAGTTTGTTAAAAATAATTTAAAGTTTTGTGTTTTTTATGGTATATAGAACATTTATTTTTATATACTAATTTTATATTCAGATTATTGGCAGTGATGGTTTTGTTTATTAGATTTCCTATATATGCAATCATGTAATCTCTAAATGAAGTTTCTCCCAATCCTTAATGTAATCATCATCATCATCATTTTAGTATGATGGATAAAATCTCTAATACAAACTTGAAAGGAAGAGGCTGTGATAGATTGTTACAAAATGACCCACAGTGAATTACTTTTCTGTATTTGTCATCTATGTAATCTCCTTCCATAGAGAACTGGTAGAGAACTGGCCTAGCATTTAGCTTGGTTTAAGCTATAGAATATTGTAGATTTATTTAGTGGTGTCTGAGTTCAAAACCTGAAACTTTATAAAACATTGCAGTTTCTGCTTTTGCCCCCTTGAGATTTCTGGGATGTAATGTAAAGAAAGCGTGTGAGGAAGAACGTCTTGAATTGTTCAGCCTAAACTAAAGCCACATTAGAAGCCCAGCTGAGACTTAAGTGGGGTAGACAAATCATCCCATCTGAGCTCTGCCTAGTCCATTTACAGAATCATGAGAATTAATAAAACAGTGTTTTAATAAAGCACTAAGTTTGAGGGCTGTTTATTTCACAGGGATAGATAACTCTTACAGTGGTAACAATGAGTTTTTAACCTTTTATTGAATTTAAGACTATTGCTTCAATGTTATACTGTTAAACATAATGCTTTTCTGTACTTTTTTGACAGGTAGCTTCCCTCTGTCGGGTTAAGAAAGTTTCCATTTGACCATAGTTTTCAAAAAGCTTATTTTTTTTCAAATCCCTTTCTCATTTCTGTTGTAATGATGTTACAATTTTTTTTCTTTTCTCTGTTAACCTGATTAGTTGCATTTAAAAATATTAAATACTATTTGCATGTCTAATATAAATCACATTTTATAATATTTTTATATACGTTTCTAAATTCTCTTTGCCACTTTTTATTTAGAATTATTATATTGATACTTATGAATATAGTTCTTGCATTATTTTTCTTTTCTCAGTTGTTCATGTCTAGACTTCTATGAAGGTTTTTACTGTTATCATACAATGCTTATAAATAGAAGCATCTTTTGTTGTCAGTATCTAATATGTACATGAAAATATGCTGGACAGAACATTTTTGTATATTATATATAATATATATTTTAATTTAAAATAGCACAAAAAAATGCATTCTCAGGCCATCCAAAACTCCTCAGTCAAGTTTTTCCACATATCACTAAAACTTTCTTAATGTAAGGGTTTTTTTGTTTTTAAATAATAGAAAAGATCCAAATCATTTATTTACTTACTTTCACTAATAATGATGCAATATCAAGTGCATATGACATTCATAATGTGTACATACAAAAATATGTTCTACTTTATAAATAATGAAATCGTATGTTAAAGATACTGTGGTGATCCCTCCTAATCCATAGGGCATACGTTCCAAGACCCCCCATGAATGCCTGAAACCGAGGATGACATTGAACCCTATATATACTATATTTTTTCCTTAACATACATACCCATGATAAAGTTTAATTTATAAATTAAGCAAAGGAAGTGATTAACAACAACAATAATAAAATAGAACAAGTATTGCAATATACTTTAACAGAAGTTATGTGAATGACTTTGGGGCCATTATCAAGTAAATTAAGAGTTGCTTGAACACAGCACTGAGATACTGGGATAGTCAGTCTGATAACCAAGATGGCTGCCAAGTGACTGACAGTTGGTTGGCAGATACAGGGTAGGTGCCCTGGACAAAGGTGAGTCACATCCTGGGTGGGACTGCGAGGGATGGTGAGAGATTTCCTTATGCTACACAGAATTGAGAGCAATTTAAAATTTATGAATTGTCTGTTTCTGAAATTTTCTATTAAATGTTTTTGGAGGCTGTTGACTGCAGGTAACTGAAACTATGGGAAGCAAAACTACAGTGGGGGGAGGGAACTACTGTAATTTCAACTAGACACAGTTTGGTACTATGCCCAATAATCCAACATCTGCAAACCACAGTGCCCAAGGACTATGAGGGGGTATATAATGGTTATGCAGTCTTTTAAAATAACAGGAGCTCGCCCGGCTGGTGTGACTCATGGGTTGAATGCCAACCCATGCACCAAGAGGTCACCAGTTCAATTCCCGGTCAGGGCACATGCCCAGGTTGTGGGCCCAATCCTCAGTGTGGGGCATGCAGGAGGCGGCCAATTGGTGTTCTCTCTCATAGATGTTTCTATCTCTCTCTCCCTCTAAAAATCAATAAAGAAAAGAAAAGTAAAATAACAGGAGCTCAAAATACTACCCTTAGGAGTCAATCCAATATAGACTGAAGCTACATTCCTCCTATGTCTCTGGATAGTGTACAAATTCAACATTTTTCCTGGTATACAAATATAGATTTGTAATAGGAAGTTTTGACTCAGTGAATCTGGGCAAAACTTCACAACTCATCATATTGAATATTCATGTCAAGAAAGGTTGTGTAGTGAGGTATACTTGTAAAGCTTTATCTTGTTTCACAAGTTTTAATATGCAGCATTTTCACAGTGGAATATTTTAAATTCTAATTTCTTTTTTTATTTATGAGTTATATAGAAATGCTATTAAAACATTTCATATATGTTTCTTCTTAAGTTATTTTAAAAATCATCTGTAGTTAAATGGAGTGCTGTATCATTAAGATGTAGTCTACATGTTTATATTTTGGTATTTGAACGTCATTTCATTGCTTGGTATATGATAAAGTTTTTATAAATTTATCATGTGAGATTATAAATATTGTGTAGCCTTTAATCTTGAAATGCATAATTCTAGTATATGTATTTTCATACCAAATTTGTTCATTGATTTGTTCAAATATTTCACATGCTTATTGACTATTTGTCTGCTGACTATTTCAATTACTAGAGAAGATGTGCAGACATATTTTAATTTCTCACTATGGTAGTAGAATTTTTAATTTCTCTAGTTAATCACCTCAATTGTAGTCTGAGATTTGTTCTCAGATATATGCTAGTTTTAAATTGTAATCTTTTCCTGTTAAGTATTATTTTTATTATTATGCAAAGACCATTTGTTTCTCCCAATTTTGCATTTTACCTTAAAGCACATTTTGCCTACTATTAATATAAGTTTGCCAACTTTCTTTAGGTTAACATTTTTATGGTATTTTAATATCCCTTTTTAAGTTTTGCATCTTATTTATTTTGCCATCCAATCATTCTTATTAATCATAATGCTAAACAATCTCTTTTGGTTAATTCCTCTTCTCTCTGAGAGGTTTAATTTTCAGCAGAGCTAATATAGAACTTGTCAGACACTGTTTTGAGTCAAATGATTTTCTCAACACACTACTAAGTCTTGATTCTGAGGAAGTTTCTTATTCCCCTTTGGTGGCCCTAACAATAAATTTACCCCTCAGCATAATCCTTACTCTAACACTAAACCTAACTTTGATCCAATTTCTAAGCCCATAGCAAAATCTCATTGCTCTTTATAAAAGAAATCCTAAATATTCTTCAATAATCTCTACCTCTTATGGTCTTGGTTTTCTAAGTGGATCTAAAACAATGACCCCCTCTCTGTAACTCTTAGTAGGTCGGTATGCCTTATTTATAAAAGTTTACCAAGTCTCAGGTTAATTTTAATTGCTTTCTTTTTCTTAAAATTTAAAATTTACATTATTTGGGATCTGCACACTGATATGTATTTTGTATTTGGGATTCTAAGGGTTATTACTGGTCCCAGTCCAATTACTTTCTCAGGTCACTCGTTGGCACCATCCCCACTGTTTTCCTTCTCTGACTGCATAGCTACTGTTTTTCATAGTAAATTGATTTACATATTTATCTGGATGTTTCTCTCCTCCCTCATCACATTTAGTTTCAATTCCTTTTGATTAGTTTATCTAGCCTCTGGGCAAACACATTCTCCAAGGAGAAAATAATGCTTAAGCTTGACAAAGCTGAGAAAATAAGATGAAAACAGGGAAGGCATTCTAGGTAAAATGAATGGCACAAGGTAGAAACATAGAAATGTGACTAGGAAACATTATCTGTATAGCTCTGGGATTTCTGAAAGAAAATAATAAGAGATTAGGTAGCAATTGTAGGTGTAGGCCACAAAAAATAGCCTTAACTTTCAATTTTAAAAGTTAGATTTATCCTGCAGGTTTTTAAATTCCATTTGAAGTTCAGAAGTATTGCTCAAAATGACATTTTAAAAGGATTATTGTGGAAATGACATGTAGAAGACAAGGAAATAGAAATCAGATATACAGGTTTGCATAAAAGTCTGGACTATTATTCTAGATAAATGGACAAGAAGTGAGAAATGTCCATGATAATGAGGAGAATGGGTAAGACTAGAGTGAGACAGATTAACAGGAAGACTTTGGTAAGATTGCTTAACATTTCAACTTTAAAAAAATGGTATCACTGATACACATAGGAGGTTGCATAAGAAAAATGATTTGATTTGTGTTATAGTTGGTGAATTAGAGGCATATTCAAATAGCCTTGGATGAGAGGCCTGTTAAACAAAATCACTTTATAGTTGATGGACTTTGAGAGTAACAGTCCGAGTCTTCTATATTGATGAACACAGTGTGTGATACCCTAAGAGTGATGCTATATTATGACTCTCAGGTCAAGTGATAGAAACCTAACTCAGATTAGTTTAAGCAACAAAGAAGATTTATTGGCAGCACACTCAGGTAGATCACACAATAAAATAACTTCAGACCTGAGCACTTCTCAAGGTTTAATATATAAGAACTAGGACTTGGCCACAACCAGAACTTTTTCTCTTCCTCCTACTCTCTTTGGTTTTATTTCCTTTTATGATAGACAGATATTTCCCCCGTTGTAAAAACAGTAATTAGTGAACAACTTTGGAATCATATCATTGGAAAATTTTTCTAAAAGAGAACTGCTAGCCTCAGGTCCATAAAATCTAGGAAAGAGCTCTGATTGATTTATTTGGGTCTTGAATTTATTCCTGGACCATTCACTGTAGCTAGGGACAAGAGACAGTCTGGTTAAAATTCATCTCGGTGGACAGGAAGGTGATGTATCACTAGACAGAGTGATAGAGGGGAATATTCTATCTATAGAGAAAAGAAACCACAGTTTCTACTAAGATGACTCAGCTTGCATCTCCCAATTTTATGAGGCAATGATGATTAAAACATCTATCTACAACTGCATCACTGTACTGGATATTCATACTGATAAATGCTACACTGGTCAACTGGCAACATCACTGATGATGATGAAAATAAAACAGAATGAAAAATGAATGGACTGACACTAAAGTAGAAAAAAATTGAATGAAATGACTACATACTGTGTCTTTTAACAAATACAAATGCATCTGAACCAAGTAAGGATATCATCATCAAAGGCATTGTCTTTCTTTGAAATAATTAGAATCCAACATGATGAGACATCAAAGGATGGGTTTCAGGATAAACAAAAGAAAGTTTGCTGCAGGAAGAATATTGCTTGATATAAACCATTAGAGTAGAATGAAGTCCAAAGCATGAAAACAATAATCCATCAATCTGTGACATCTTGACTCTGAACAAGTTAGAAAGCCAATGATGTTGTAAGTTGGGCTGGTCTGTAACGAAAGCCATGAGGCAATGTATGTCTCTGGAGAAAGCAGAAGCCACAAAGAAGAGAAGAGGCAGCTGGGAGCAGAATGGAGAAAAAAAGAAATGGGGAGAGAAACAGAAATGGAGCTCCGATCACCGCTAAGGCAGGACACACATTAAATGAGGTGCTAATGAAGCACTGAGCAGCATCTCCCTTCTCCTTGAGGTCTGACTACAGGGCACTTGGAACCACTGCAGTTAGTTCTGACTTTCCTATGCATCCTTAGGATAGACCTCCAACTACTGAAACAATCGCTCCGTGTCTTTGTTCCTGGAAACCTGAAGAATCCTCATTCTATACTTTCCTTGTAGGCAATCTTTTGTTTCAAGACGATGAATTCCTAATAAAATCTATGAAGTTTACAGGGCTGGACCCTTCATTCATGTGCAGGTCTTTGCATATTGTTGAGATTTGAGCAGCAAATACAAGTTCAATTAAGATAAGTCTACTTTTCCAATGGTTCGCTGGTTTACTAAGAACATTCTGGAATGTGTGAATTGGAGACAGCGCGGTATGATTTTAGAGTATGGGGAACCTGAGGTCAGACACACCTGGCTTTCAGTCCTGAAATTTTGTGTTCTCGAACAGGTGGACTGAGCCTGGAGCTTAGCTATTTTAAAGTGGAGTTAGGAATAGTACCTCTCATAGGGCTGTTTTAAAGTTTAAATAAGGCAATATGTTTTAGTAGAATTATTATCATATAGTGTCCCAAAAGGTTAGCTATTAATTATCATTTGACTAGGATGTTAAGTACTACCTCATATTAACTTATTGCTCTGAAATTACTAAAATAACCTCTGTAAATACTAATATCCTATCATGTTTGAGCAATTGTTTTAATGTGGCCTTGGTTATGATAAAACACTTGTATAATAGACTGGCAGGTAAAAAAAGAGAGAGAGAGAAGGAGAGAAAAGAATGGGTATTTGCCAAGTTCCCTCATTAGTCCAAACATATAACAATAATCTTTGGATTATCCCTCCTAGTACATGGTAAATGAATTAAGTAAAATATAATTTCTTTAAGCACACTAGGGTTTGGGGAGTCTCCGAAGAAACTGTCAATTCCCTACCTGAGTTCTGAACAAATGGGGTATAAGACTCAAGAGTAAAGCAGTGTTATGGGTGATGCTGACGTTACCAATGCTGCTTACATCTGCAGGAAGGCGGATGACCAACACAGAACCAGAGAATCAGAGAATCGGTGGCCACAGGCAACCCTGGCTTTCGGGACCCCCTTTGTGCTTTGCCTCAGAGCACAGAGAAGCAAAGCGGGATGTGTTTTTCCTGCAAACACCATGTCTCCAAAGAGAAAGAGGGGGGGAAGTGACTGGACTCCCCAGTTTTTCATTGTAAAACCACCAATAATTTTCAGCTATTGCTTACACCTTGAGAGGAGTGAGCGAGGGGATTAAGAAAGGCGAGAAAGGTTATACCATTGGAGTCCCCACCCACACGAAGGGGAATACCAGAATAATGAAAAAAGATCCTCCCAGTCTCCCCCAAATAAAACACATTTATTTACTCTGTTTTAATCTTAAAATCTTTTCTAAATAATCTATCTTGTATTATTAATAGGACTAACTGCCAGAATATTATAGTACTCCTTTTAGAAGAGCCTGAAAAATTAACAAAGCATTTCTTTTTCATATTTTCAAAATATGGATAATTCACTCTATAGGTAAATGAGTGAAAACGTAGATCATTGTCTAGAAAGAAAAAAAAGTGGTAGTATTACTAGCATATAAAAGAACTGCTTTTGCCATGTAGACTTTGGAAGGATAAAATAGCCACAAAACTTAACGACCTGGGACTGTCGGTGTGGAGGAGGGTGGAAGCCCGCGGGTGATCCGGGCCACAGTGTGCTCCCGTGGTCTTCTGTGCTCGTCATGGGGGAATCAGGGTAGAGCTAAACCTAGGTCATGGGGAGCAAAGTATATACATGGTTAAGTTGGATATTCTTAATTTTGAATTTTCCTCCTTTGAAAAAGTCTTTAAAGTGATCCATTTTAAATCCATTTTTTCTTACCAAAAGCTGCCATAGTATCCCTTTCTCCACCAGGCCCAAGACCACCGGGGGATGGTCACCGACAGACGTCTGAGTGGGCAATGACTGTGCACAGACGTGGCGGTGTGGGAATTCACCAGAGAACCGAGGGGTAATATCTTAGTGCAGTCTGCTATCCATGCAATGGCACATGGCTGACAACTATAAACGGCCTCTGATCGTGGTACTTTTAGACTCAGAGAAGGTTGGTGTTCCACCTAATGAGTGCTATCTTTTTTATAAGTTGTGAAAAGGTGATCAGATGGTGAGGTCACCGCTGAAGGAAACCTGACTTCGGTGGAATGACCTCAGTGCTGTCGAGTTTCCGTCTCAGACGTTGTTGGAAATCATTAGTAGGCGAACCTGTGCACCGCTGCTTAATACTATAATTGCACCTGACCATAGCAACGTGAGCTTCAGTTCCCTTCCAGTGAATTCAAATCGAAATGTCAAATTCACAGAGAGAAAAATGGAAAAGTTCTACATAAATTAAAACTTAAATTAAAGTCCTGCAGGAAATAAGAAGCTGTTGTGTTATATGCAGTGATTTTCAATTTTTAAAAAAATTTCCAGTGACAGTTAAATTGTTAGGTAATTGCTGTATTCTTATAAAATGATATTGGTACAATCTGCTTCCCAGAAATTGCCTGGTGCGTATTACAGAGAGAGCCGTGACCACTCTAGAAAAGGAACACTACCAAAAAAACGTTAAATCTTTGACAGAATTAGAGGGGAAGTTTTGAAAGTCACTTTTATAAGAAAACAAAAGTATTTTTCACTTGTATTTTGCTTGGATGATGCATTCAGGATTCTAGCTCTTTGGTGTGACTCACAGTGCTTATTTTAGAAAGGGACTGTTTATGTTTAGATGGAGAAGGGATGCAGGGACTTTTCTGGGAGGCTCTTTTCCTAACACCTGCACTGATATGAGAATTATTATGTGTTTTATTCAATAACTTTGATATTGATGATGTTACATATGGCTTTACATTTGTTTTTCCTCCAGATCCAATGAGCTGCCTTTAAAAGTTCAGGTAGGATCTAGAAGAGGCTCTCCCAAGAACCTTATGAGGCTGTGGGGAAGTATTTATTATACATTATTTCTAGTTTATATGAAAGAATATTAGATACTAATCTTCTATTTAATATTTAGATATTCATGGAATATTTAGAGTTATTTCACTTTCTGTTTTTTGTTTTTTTTTATCCTCACTGGAGGACATTTTTTGCATTTATCTTCAGATAGAGTGGGAGGGAGAGTGGGCGGAGGAGAGAAAGAGAGAAACATCAATGTGAGAGAGACACATCAACTGGTTGCCACCTGCACAACTCCAACCAGGGCCAGGGATGAACCACAACCCAGGTACGTGCCCTTGGTGGGAACCGAATCCAGGACTCTGGTCTGTGGGCTGACGCTCTAAACACTGAGCAAAAACGGCCAAGGCTATTTCACTGTCTTGAGAATAAAGTTCCTAGCTTCTAAAATATCAGTCTTTGGGCACACAAAATTGTATCAAAATAAATCAAGATACTTGACTGATTATTAATACATGAAACTTGTCTCTGTATGTATGTAAAGCATTCTTTCAGATATAACTTCTCATTAAATGTTGGTTGTAAGATATTTAGCACTCAGACCTCTATCTTTAAAGTTGAAAGGGTCTTTATTTTGGAAAATAAAAATACAAACATTACGTTGCCACATTGTTGTGCTGTCTCAGCTGCAAGGTGTAGTGATTCTACTAAGAGGGGGTACTAATTTAGACTCGTATTTGTTTTCAGGACCTTCCAAGACTTGTGACTTTTAATAAGCCCCAATTAGAAGGCTGGAATATGTGGGTGGATTATAAATCTCTACTTGGTGTACATTCCTTCTTCCTTCCTTCATTCATCAAGCACATATTGGAAATAGAAAATGTATTTCGGTCATGTAGCTACAGTCAGGCTTTCTAATATTTTTCCTTCGGAATAAAATCCATACATCAGAAATGCAGGCATCTCCCCCTTGACAGGGAGCAGAGCCTGCTTTCAGAAAACCATGCATCTTGGGCAGCACTGCTGGTGAGAAGCAGGGGCAGGGATGTAAAGGCCCAGGTCCTTCCTCCTAATTAACCAAATGGATATGTCTCGTCTCCTTGGGAAGGAGAGAGGCTCCACCATGCTCTTCTTTCTTAGGTTAGATACATTCTCGTTGCTTTGTATGGAAAACGTGGGACAGAGAAATGACTCACTTCTGCCACCTCTGTCCTCCCCACAAGTATTTGTTCTGGGCAGGCAACCTGCTAGGAGTTGTGTGATATGCACAGGTGGAAAAATCAAGCCCCTTGCCCCTAAAGCAATCTAATGGGGAAGGGAAACTGATACCCAAAGAGCTAAGTGTGAAAGACATGGGGAAAGACACATAATGTCCTTCCTTGTAGCCTAGATCTTAGAAGGAGCCTTAGGTAGGGAGAGCTTTGAAGCTGGCCTTTGAAAGATAAGTAGATTTAGTCAAGAAGAGATGGATGAAAAGGCATTAAAAATAGGAACAAACATGAGGTGAAGAAAAATCAGAGAATTGTAGTTGGATTTATTATTTAAAAAGATGAATATAAGAAATTTCAAAGGAAAATTAATTAGTAAATTATGCAACAGAAATGAAGAGATTAAGAAAATAATATTTGCATACAAAAAGAAGGGGTTTAGAAAGACAGTATTTCTGGACTTAATGCTTCTAAATTCAAGTATTTAAGACTGACTCCCAAAATTTCATGACATTTTTTAAACAGTGCCATCTCTATCTCAGATTTGTTCTGAGGTTCACATGTGCTTATTATGACCATAACATTACTTAGACTAAATATTGACTGTGTGGCTTGTGAGCTTGGCTTCAGGTCACTTAGCTAAAAACCAAGCCCAGAATTTACTTCTAAAATAATGGTTGATGTGAAAGTGGTGATGCTCAAAATCTTGGGAGGTATCAATTTCAAAATTTAAAATAGTCTTCAAACAAGAAAGTTGGGATCTTTTTCCCTCAAGGGCTCTGAGCATACAAAGTCTTTTTCCCTTTGCAGAATTTTAAATTGTGGCACATAAGAAAGGAAAAATGACATTGCATTGAACTTTCTTCAGTGCTAGTACATTTCAATGTTGTTTCACTCTCAAACCCGTACCTTCTGCAGAGAGTGCTTTTACTTTAACTTTTGAACTACTGATCGTTCATGTCACAACTCCAGTGATACTGTCTTAGAAAAATCTTCCCTGTATACTCTAAAGTAGTTTCACTCCTACCTTAGACACTGTTACAGCATCATGTTTTATTTTCATTCAGAGTACTTAGAAAGTTACCCTTTTTCCTTTGCCAACATGTGTTTTCTATCTTCTTCTAGGTGGGAATTCTTTGGGGTAGGCACTGTTTCTGTATACTCTATCCTCGGCACACAAAAAATGCCTATGAAGCAATATGTTATTAATAAATATTGCTGAATAGATGGATGAATGAGTGAATATACGAGGGGGTCATCTATCTGAAGAACTGACAGGTATAAATTCTAAACCTTGATCAATTTTGAGAGCAATGAATCAATCTTTGATATATTCTTATAGACAATATGAATCCTGGAAGTAAATAAATTATTTTATATATATAATAATATCTATTATATACATAGATGTTCCTCGATTTATGATGGGGTTATGTCCTGATATACCCATTGTATAGTAAAAGTATCATAAGTAGAAAATGCATTTAATATATCTAACTTACTGAACATCCTAACTTAGCCTGGCCTACCTTAAACCAGTTCAGAACACAATAAATGCCAGAACACAGTATACTGCAGGTGTATTGTTCTTTACCCTCGTAATTGCACGGCTGACTGGGAGCTGAAGCTTACCACCCCTGGCCAGCATCATGAGAGAGAATTGTACCAAATATCACTAGTCTGGGGAAAAGATAAAAATTCAAAGCCTGAAGTGACTTTCCATCTCGCTTTCTCAAAGTCAAAAAATCTTAAGTCCTACTATCATAAGTTGGCTATTGTCTGAATATTGGTACAACATAATGTGTGTTGGAAGAAAGAGAAAGAAATTTTAATATTCAGATGCTTGAGGAGTTTTGAATTTGAATTTCAGTTCAAAGAACACTGAAATATGTGTCCTTGAAATATAAGCAGAAAGATACTACATGGACAGTTGAAATGTTTCAAAAGCCATAAAATTGAAAACAATAACACAAATATTGAGAAATATTTTCTGGGCAAAACAGTTTTATAAATCAGTGATGGGACTAAGGTTTATAATTGGGCATTGTGTTATTTCACTATTTTTTTCTCTGCAACATAAAGGAGGATGTAAAAGGATGATTTCAAAAGAGAAGGAATTTATTTCATTCATATTGGAACTTAATTTCAAAATGCTTGTTAAATTCAAGTTTACTGAAAGCTAAAGTCAGCTTTTAGTTGTTCATACTCAGCATCTATGAAAATCTTTTAAATTAGTTGGAACTAATTCTTAAGCAGAAGGGTTTACTGGGAATGCAATTTGGATGAAAACTCTAGAAATCAATATGCTAGCATTAAACTAGGTCTCATCTTTCTTTTTTTTTTAGATTTATTTTCTCTTTTCCTGAACTTGCACTTTTTTCCGTTAGCTTCTGATGTGACTCTATTTGCACATTGTTTTAGAAAATAATATTGTTGTTAGAAGAAACACTGCTATACCCATTAGGCATTCCTGATTCGGTTGTGCAAACTTGAGAATATCAGGCTGCCGTTGGCTCTAAAATGGTGTCTTGCTTCATTGTGTTATTTCTCTCTCGCAAAGCCCCTGGTGCCAATCTATCGCTCGAAGATGGAAGTTTTGAAAGAGCTAATCATGAATCATAGTGAATGGAAACAGTTTGGAATAAATGGATGAAAACATAGAGCAGCACCCCAGGCTTACTACGGAAAACAAAAAGTGGTCTTTGAGTATTTGGTTTGACTTGTGATTCCTATGTTGATGGGTAACAAAACTGTCACTAGAGCTAGAGGGTAAAGCAGTAAAATGAAAAGGAAATTTTGCCCTTAAAATTTTGACAAGTTCAGGGAAGGAATTTTGCATTTCTTTCAGTATTCACAGGAAGGAATCCTGACTTGCTCAAAGACTGGTTGTTATTTTACAGTTCATTAATCATTCAGTATTACAGGGCTGTGGAGGAGCAGAAGGAAGCTGGCTTCAGCCAGCCAGCAGACAGCCCGTAATAATGACCATGTTGCAGAGGTCTTTAGCTGAGAGCAGCCAGCCCGGGCACAGGGACTGGTATGATTAGTCACCATAACCGTTGGAGCTTGATGTGCCCTCTGCTTTCAAAGAAAGCGATGCTGAACATCTAAAGTCTCCTGATGTAATGATTTAATACAAATAACATATTTTTTCTAGATTTTTCCAAAGTTATTAGAGCTGAGAGGGGTTGAAGAGCTAAAGACAAAATCAAAATATACAATAATGTTTCCTCTCCTTAAATCATTACCAGCTGATCAACAAAAACATTGCAGTGTTGGCCAAATGTCCCTTGCTCAGTGTTAAACATACACTCATGATTATTGTTACCACAGGTATTGTTTTTCAGTTGCCCTCCAGTTCTTTCTTCTTTCTCTTATTCCTCCCTGAATTCAGTGTGCAGACCTTGGCAATAAACATTAAATACAATTGATTTGCAGAGACTCTTATGTTCACAAATTCTGATTGAAATGCAGGGAAGAATTGTACTGTATGTAACTTGATCAATATGAGAGTTGTGAGTTGTTTACAGAAACAATAAAATAAAAATCTAGCACTTTCATTGTACAAAGCCTTATAAGAAATCTAGTTCTTTTTTTCAGATGGAAATTACTTAAAAATACCAGAAAAAGTGTCTGGAGTTGAATGTCTTTCAAATACTATTAGGCATTTTCTGATATAGAACAGATTTTATGTTTTAACATTTTACCGCTAATATTTTTATTGTTTGTGTCTATATATAAAGAATAATTAATAGAAAACTCAGTATTACACATATTTAAGTTGATATTTTATTAATTTAGAATATATTATCTATCATATAGCATCTAACATGAAGCTTAATTTTGCACTCCTTGGTAAGAAGTTTGCGTAACAAAAAAAATTATGCAAAGTGAATTTCAAGAAAATATTTTAAAAAAATCAAAGTGTTATGAATGTTGTTTTTAGATACATCATGTTTGGAACTATCCATTTACTTATTAATAATTGAATTTCTAATTATCAATCATTTTCCTGTGCATTTCAAATACTTATAATGGACAATGTTATCCATTTGTAGTAATTCAATGTACTTGAAAGATCTAATTTTTTGTTATATGTTAAAATTCTCTCTCCCTTCTTTGAATTAATCCTTTCTCTCATTGAGCATGCAATAAATAGGTTTACTTACAATCACATTTAAAACTTATTTTGATGTTTGTCTTTCCTAAGGGAATGTGTTTAAATAGGACAGTGATAGGACATATTGTCTGGTCTTTGCTTTCTCTTTGTCTTTCTATAACACCATAGGGACCCTTGATGATTCTGTCTGAGGCAGTACCAAGCCTTGAATCAGATTTTCTATGTGCCATAACTCTGATCACTCCCAAATGCATCGAGGAAGGATCTGATTAAAGGGAATGTGGACTCCAGATCTCAAAACTTCATACATTTAAGGAGGGTCGTAAAAAAACAGGGGAGATGCAGATTGACAGAGAGGATGAACATTACACAGACCGTAAAGTGGCACTGAGACATTCTGGGCAGAGCTGGTAGTAAAATCAAGCTGCTTCCAGCTAAAATAACCTTGTTTACCAGAATTCATGATTGGAAGAATTTTGGGTTTCTTTTTGAGAGCTACCTTTTACTTCCCTTCCATCTCCCTGACAACTATGCATTGTTTGCTGACACCCTGGTTTAAGCTGATATAACTGACTGTAGCCAGTGCTAGTAGCTTCCAAAATCTGCCTAGAGCAATACAAACCCAGCAGATAAATACTGGCTGAATATAGAGGACATTGCATTTGTAAAGGTTTCACCACAGGATTTCTTTAAATATTATACTTCTCTACTGCATTTGAAATAATGTAATTAAATTTATAAAAGACTGTCAGAAAGATATCCATAGTTTTAGTTCATTCTTGTCAAGTATCTATTAGCACAGTGGTGATGTTTTAAAATACCTTTGAAACTAAATGAGAGCTTTCCAATTCCTTTACATGTTTGTAAGTGTCAGAATTTAAAATGTCATGAAATTACTCAAAAATATTTATGAAGTATCTACGATGTAAAAGACACTGGCAGAATTTTAAAAACAACAATATGCTAACATTAACATTTGGCTTCTTATTATAAAGATAGATATTTAATCTTTATTAATGGTATATTTTATTAAAAGATATGTAAGTGTCAATAATTAGAGGGAAAGGCAGAATGTAAAGACCATTAACGAAATGCATATAGCCCTGGCGGGTTTGGCTCAGTGGTTAGACAGTCGGCCCATGGACCATAGAGTCTGGGTTCAATTCCCACTAAGGCAGGTACCTTGGTTGCAGGGTTGCAGTTCGTCCCTGGCCCTGGTTCGGGTTGTGTGGATGGCAACCACTAGATGCGTCTCTCTCACGTCGACGTTTCTCTTTCTCTCTCTTTGTTGTTTCTCTCTCTCTTCCATTCTATCTGAAGATAAATGCAAAAAAAAAGTCCTCTGATGAGGATTGGAAAAAAAAAGAAGAGCCCTGGCCGGTTTGGCTCAGCGGTTGGAGCATCGGCCTGCGGTCCGGAGAGACCCGGGTTCAGTTCCCGCGAAGGGCATGTACCTCGGTTGCAGTTTGTCCCCGGCCCTGGTTGGTCGTGCGGGTGGCGGCCACTCGATGTGTCCCTTTCACGTCGATGTTTCCCTCTCTCTCTCTTCCTCTCTCTCCCTCCCACTCTGTCTGTACAAAAGATGGAAGAATGTCCTCAGATGAGGATTAAAAAAAAAAAGAAAGAAATGCATATAGGTGCAAGGGAATTAGGAAAATGAAAATAATGAAGAATTTATCATCTTTGAAAATAATTATGAGAATTCATTGAAAATCCACAGGACTGGAGATGTATAAACATGAAAACTTTCAAGAACAGTATAATGAGGAATTTAGGTATCTTTAAAAATAATAAATTAATGGTTTGGGGGGCAACATTTAAAAAATAGGTTTTTAAACATGTTATGTATATCAGCTAATACTGACTGCAAGTAACAAGTCTGACTACTCTTACCTAACCTAATAGCATTTTTTTTTTTTTTTTTTGCAAAAAGGAAGTCTGAGGTAGTCCAGACATTTATGCTGACTCAGTAATGCTGACAATGATCTGGCTCCTTTTAATTTCATCTTTCATTTGAGGCTTTCTTTGCCATATCCCTCAGATTGCTGCTCTACTTCCAGGCATCATATCTGTAAAAAATGTGTGCCAGACAGCCCTGGCAAGTTTGGCTCAGTGGTTAGACCATCGACCTGCGGTCCAGAGAGACCCGGGTTCGGTTCCCCTAAGGGTGAGTATCTCGGTTGCCATTTGTCCCTGGTCCTGGTTGGTCGTGCGCGTGGCAACCACTGGATGTGTCCCTTTCACGTCGATGTTTCTCTCTCTTTCTCTCTCCCCCCCCCCACTCTCCCTCCCACTCTCTCTGAACAAAAAGTGGAAAAATATTCTCAGGTGAGGATAAAAAAAAAATGTTTGCCAGACAAATGGGTCCCTTTTGGTTAGGAAATCTTTAGCCAGAACTTCCCATGATCACCCTCAGATGCACATCACTGCTTCTCACCAGGTGGTTGGTTTCCCATTTTTAAACCTCTACTATGTGTCCGCCAAACTTGAGTCCAGCTTCTCTCTTTTACAGATGGTCCTGATCATCATCTTACCTCCAAGCCTGAACAAGCACTAAAATGCAGGACATGCCCTATGAGCTTATGTTGGAAAGTGGCTGATCACCCCAAGACACATTCCCTGTAAAACCTTACTCACTCTGCTTACTGCCCCCATCCCTTTCCAACTTACATGCTGATTGCTTGTCCCTCCCTGTAGAAGAAAATCCTTTTTCTGTTTGATTTGGAGATGCATGTAGATTTCTGAGATTGGAGAGTTCTCCCTATTGCAATAGTATTTCTTCTAAGAGTCGCTCTTTATCTACTTCTGAACTTGTCTTTATGACACTTCAAATTCTGGTTTGGGGAAATAAAAAAGAAAGGGGAGTATTGATATTGGGTATTAGATAGGCCAGGTGGAGTGTCCGCTGCAGTGTGTAAGTACCTAGCAGTGTTTAAGCAGAAACTGGTCTATTTGCCAGCATTGTTATATAAGGAAATCATTTATTCATTGAAAAGAGGCTTGACCTGGATGATCTGAATGCTCCTCCCCTAATCTAGCAGTGTGATTCAAAGCATGGTTTACAAAAACCCCCAAATCAGCTTTCAAGCAGCAATCACATCTAATTTTCATCAATTGGGAAAACATTTAGAGACAATAGAATTTAAATTGGACTAAATCATGGGTAGAATTTTGATAGTTGAGACAATAGTGGTACATATTTAGTCAGGAAAATATTCAGTGTTTGTAACTCATTGACATGAAACTGTCTGGGTGCTATATTTAACCACCAAGCTCCCAGCTTTTATGAAGAGAATAAATAAATTCAGAGTTCCCATACATGTTGCTATTTCACCTCAAAATATACATTCTTTGGTTTAATTTTTTTTTATTCCCATTTTATTTTATTCTAGTCTTGGCAAGAAAATTAAACTAATATGCAATTTTCTCTCCTCTTGCTTCCAAAAAAAAAGGTGATAAAACTGTATCTTGAGCTCATCGAAAGTAATTTAAATCATCCAAATGTGTCAAATATCTAATCATATTTGGAAATATGAGGAGGAAAAAATCCTTTACTAATTCTCATGAAAAAAATAATTATTTTTTATGGATATGCTGAAAGGTGTTAATACAACTTTCAGACAGAAAATATATGATGCATTGTCTTAGCAGAAATGAATGCAATACTTATGAATAAAAGAGATGTTAAAGAAAATCCATAGAAAAAAACTTGAAAAAATTATTTTCCTTTATATGCACCTCATTTGCTTCATAAATACTTTTTACTCATGTTAACTTATTTGATTGCTTTCTGAATGGGTGAAAAAAAATATAATTTTATTATACACTCATCTTGCAACTATCTATTGACATAATAATTTTAATTAAAAAGAAAGCAGAAAATCATTTGGTTAGTTTCTATTTAAGATTTTAATCCTGTCTGGCTGGTGTGGCTCAGTGGTTGAGCATTGACCCATGCACCAAGAGGTCACTGGTTTGATTTCCCATCAGGACACATGCCTAGGTTGTGGGCCAAATCTCCAGTGGGGGGCATGCAGGAGGCGACCAATCGATGTTCTCTCCCATAGATGTTTCTCCCTCCCTCTCACTTCCTCTCTCTCTAATATCAGTAATGGGAAAAATCCCATTGTACAATTTTCTTTGTGTACTTTTACATAGACATTCCTATTTCCTGGTTTCTGACAGCAAATATATTCAGGTGGATACACTATGTAAAACACTTCTGCCTTGGTTCTAGAAATGAAATACTGTATCAAACTTTTACTTATAAAAAGCATTAGTAGGAAATTTATGTCATTGATTTATGAAGTAAAATATACCTTTCCCTGTAAAAATATGAAACTCTTTTTACTACTTTATGTTTTGAAAAGTTAAAAAAATACAGCAAGATACAATAAATAATATGACAAGTACTAATGTGCCCAACATAGTATTGGCCAATATTGACATGTTAAAGTTTTGCTTTCTATGGACATTTGAATCTGATAAACTTTTTATATATTCACCTTTTGTATACTTTATATATTTTTCTTTGATCATTGCAAACAAATTTTACTAGATTTATTCCTATAGCTACTAAAGGTAAATATAATTTTTATTGTTACTGTGAATGTTTATTTTGCATAGCATTTTCTAATGTGTTATTGTTTACAGGGATAGGCAAAAGTAGGGTTACAGTTATAATGCAAATAAATGATATACTAATTAATAATAATACAAGAATAAACTCTGTTTTGTGTACCCACAGCTGTAAACTTACTTTTGCCTACCCTGTATTTATCAGAAGTCTGATTTAATATGTTGGTTTTATATTCAGTAGATTTACTAAACTTTCACTGAATGCTGTTTAAGATTGTCTTGGATTTTACATGTAAATAACACCTCTTTTGTGACTTCTTTTTAAATTTGTAAGCTTCATATATATATATTTTTTGAGTTATAATTTTTTTTTTTTTTATCCTCACCCAAGGACATTTTTTCTATTTTTTGTTCAGATAGAGTGTGGGAGGGAGAGAGAGAGAGAAAACATCGACGTGAAAGGGACACGTCGAGTGGTTGCCACCCACACGACCCAACCAGGGCCGGGGACAAACTGCAACAGAGGTACGTGCCCTTAGCGGGAACCGAACCTGGGTCTCTCAGGACCGCAGGCCAACGCTCTAACCGCTGAGCCAAACCGGCCAGGGCTTGAGTTATAATATTAACCAAGACACCCGATACAACATTCAGTAGTTAAATGATAATAAGACACTTGTTTCATTTCTGACATATATAGGGATGATTATTACATTTACTTTTAAAAATAATATTCCTGTATATTTTGGTACATATTATCAGGTAAAGATGTTTCCTTTGATTTCTGAATTGCTGAGAACTTTTTATGTAAATGAGTGTTGAATTTTTCAGATGATTATTTCTGTACCTATATTTTTTTATCAAATGATCTTTTGGTTTAATAGATTGATGTTTTATAGTGAATTGCTCATTTAAAAGTGTATACAATCTTGCATTACAGAAATAAAGCTTTTTTTTTGTTACTTTTTAGTTCTTTTATATACTATACTGGGTTGAATTTAATTTCTATGTTTTATTTGTATTACTTTGTATATTTCTAAAGGTGATATTTAACTGTAATTTAATTTTTATATTGTTGTCTTATTTTATATATACACTATATTTGATTCTTAAAATGAGTAAGAGTTTTCCATAAATTTTTTGTCTCTAAAACAATTTGTTAATATAGGAATTACTTCTTCCTTTAAAGTCTGGTAAAATTTACCTATACAATGATCTGGATCCATTGCCTATTTTAGAAAAAGGGTTTTGATTTGTTTTCCAACCAATTCAATTTTTAATAGCTACTGGTCTATTTCATTGCAAATGAGAAAACCTAACTCTGGCTAACTTAAGCAGGAGTGGAATTTGGCGTGGCATTGGAGAGTTCACACATTCAATGCACAGAAAACGGGCTGAACAAAAGGAAGGCAAGGTGCAGCCCAAACTGCATCGCAGCACAGTCTGCTCGGATGGACTGAACTCCACTCCTTTGTAGGGTCCTAGTTCCCCAGGGTTTTGGGGAGTGAATACCTGTCTATCTTCCTTTTGGGATTTCTTTACCAAAAGAAAGAATGTTCATGTGAAACATTGTCAAGTAAAAATTAACAATGGTCTTCAAGTTCTCCAGTTCAACTCTGCAACATGGCTTATAAAAGTAACACACTGAGCTTCTCATGGTTTTCTTTTTTGGGAAAAGTTCTTCTGGTGAACTTTCCTTCACCCTCCAGCTCTCAGCTCAGCATTTGCTTCCTCCACTGGAAGCTTTCCCTGACCCTTCATATTTAGGTTGGGTGTTCTTTGTTCTCATAGAACAAACTGCACCCATAATATCTTATTAATATTTTAGATAGAATTCTACATCTCCTTTACAGGACTTTATACACTCCTCTATTTCGACCTCCCACATAAAATGAGGCTCACCTAAGTAGACACTCAATAAACATGTATTGGATAAATAAATAATATATGTGCAAGCATTCAGTGGAATTGCTGGGAAGTGTTTTGTTATTCAGTAATGTTATTCCTACCTGGATTCTGATGTATGATGGTGAACTTGGGGCAGGAAATTTGATAGCCTTTGATACTGGCTGCTCTTTTTATACAATAATAATTTCATCCCAACGATGCCTCCTAGGATTTTGATTCTCATCTAGCCAGAAACCCAGGGTGTCAACTCTAGGGTATAGCTGGGGTGCTTGATATTCTACAAAGTACAATAGTCTTTGTTCTCTGGGATCAGAGCTGCTGCTGTGTGTGCCAGTAGAGGTTCATGCTAATTGTGTAGATCCCCTTAAATTTGTCACCTTGATCCCAATATACCTTGCCTAAGAGATTAATGCATAATGGCCCTTTTTCATCTTATTGGTGATCATTTAAGTTTTACATTATCTATAGAAAATGAATTACTTGTGGTATAATTTTGAGAGGCAGGCTGTGTATAGTGAAAAATTATTTCATTCAGCCAACCTTCTTTTAATATGCATGTATTGGGTTTGCCTATTATGGTTTAGACTCTGTAATAGGTACACATGATACCAAGATAAATAAGATTAGTCTGTTCTTGAAAGGAATTTTCAATGTAGTAAGGGAGACACACACATAAATCATTTATTCTAAAAGAAACCAAACAGTAAGCAAAATGGAGGCACTGAGGCTGGGTATCACTGGCTAAAGGCAGAAGTGGCAATTCTGTGCCCTTCTTAGTCAAGGAGGGATAACAAATAAGCATTCAATTGAAACATTAAGTCTTTTGATGTTCCTTATGTTCTCTAGTGCAAAAGATGTCAGATGTAGGGAATTGTTTAAAACAAATATCAGTTGAATCTACCAGTGGAAATTAGACTATAATTGTGAAAGCTTTTACTCAGCAGTACCTAGAAAACATTTAAATTCACAGTGACTAAGGACATAATTTTAAAAGTAATATGGTCATTATAGATATTACCTTAGAGCCATTAGGAATAAAGTTCAGAAATTATGGAACAAAGAATTTCCTGAGAATGACTGTTTTTAAATGATTCTAAAAATATAGATTGTAGGGTATATAGAACTCATCAGAAAAAATTCCAACTATTCAGTCAAAGTTTATAACATTTCCATGAATGCTGCGGTAGACTGAATTATATATAATTCTTCCCTCCTTCCGCTCCCTATCATGATTCATTTGGGGTCTCGTGTACTTCCCTGTGCCATTGACTTTGGGCTGGGCCATGTGACTTTATCTGGCAATGGAATAAGGGTGCAATGAGAATCTACCAGCTCTGAGATGAAGTTTCAAGAATCATTACATACTTTTGCTCACTCTTCTTAGAGATTTTTTCTATCTGAAATGAGATGCCTTTGCCCTGTGTATTTGGTGGATAGAATAAGAAACACATAGTTTTGAACCTAATCTTCAGTCTGAAGCAGAGCTTTCTCAGCCAATCTATAGACTGTAAGCATGAAATAAATGCTTGTTGTTTAAAGCCATGGAGGTTAAAAAATATATTTTTTGGGTAGCTATCTAGCACATGTCAGCAGAAACATGACAAATACAGAGTTATCTGACTGCCTCTCAATCTGTCTTTGCATGAGGATAATAAAAAAAAAAAAGAAACTAAGGCTTTCTCAGATACTGTTTTAGATAGATAACACAGTTATTTATAGTATAGCGTAGTGATGAAAATATCAATTCAATTCCCAGCTTCATCACTTAATACCTGTGTGTTTGGGAAAGTTACTTAATATCTCGGTACCTAGTTTCCTTGTTCATAAGTAGGGGTAAAAATCAATCTCATTGATTCTTTTATGGTTTATAAGATATTTAAAGGGAACAGAAAAGAAAAAATAATTGCCAGGTACATAAGTATTCAGCAAGAGTTAGCTAGCATTATATTAATGCTCTTTATCATAGACCAATAAGGCACGTTTTTATTAAATAAACTTAAAGATTAAAAAAATAAAGATAGAATAGTCTGTTTTACTATTCTTGAATGGCTTTAAACTCAGGGTGATTTTATTATAAAGTCCATACTTATTACATAGACTTGTGAGTTAGAAATCTTTTTCCTCTACAGAGCCTACATTTAATGAATGAAGTCTCTTAAGACTTTAAAAAAATGTCAGTTTGCTTTTGGGCAAAAGTATACAATTATATCAAATGCACTAAAATATGTGGAAACTATATTAAAGGGAGGAATAATTCCTACATAAAATATAAAAGGAAATAATGTTTAATCAGGAGGAAAAGGGGGGAAAAGAAATGTATAGATTTCTTTCTGATTATATAAAGCATTTTAAGAAAATAAGTTTTGTTTGTTTTTTTAAACATACAAAGGTAAAGAGTATCATAGACACCAATGTACCTATAGTCCAACTTTAACAGTTATCAACATTTTCAATGCATTTTTAAAATTCAGATGCTAATAACTAGATGTGATGAGACAATTCCATTTAGCTGGGATTATAAAAAAGTAATTTAGTTACCTATTGATATATAATAAATTGCCTCAAACCTCTGAGGCATAAAACAACAAACATTTATTATTTCACCACTTCTCTGTGCTTAAATTCTGAGCACAGCTTAGCTGGGTGCCCCTGCCTCAAGGTCTCCTCATGTTTCCACCAGGCTGGCAGCTGTGATCTCATCTGAAGGCTCAAGTGGGGAAAGATTTACTTCCCAACTCAGTAATCTGGTGTTGGTTGGATTCTCACAGGATTCAATAGCATGATGGCTGTTGGCAGGAGGCTTCCTTATTTCAGCTGACAAGATTTAGTTCCTTAATGTTTGGTGGCCAGAGACCTAGAGACTTTTTTCTTTAAAGGGGATTTTACTCTTACCCTTACCATTTGCAACAGCATGGATGGACCTAGAGGGTATTATGCTAAGTGACATGAAGCAGAGTAAAATACCACATGATTTCACTTATATGTGGAATTTAAAGAACAAAATAAATGAACAAACAAAATAGAGACCTTCTTTATTCCCTTGCCACGGAGCTGTACCCACGGGGCAGCTCACAGGTGGCGACTGGCTTCCCTTAGAACAGATGAGTGAGAGCAAAAGAAAAAAAGCATCTAAGATGGAGGTCATATAGTCTTTTCTACAAAACTTACTCTTAGACATGACATTTTCATTACTTTTGCTGTATTCTCTTTGTTAGAAGTAAGTCAATAAGTCTAGCCCACACTCAAGGGACACACAGATATGAATACCATGTTGGCAGCTATCTTTATATATTTTTTTAAATAATTTTCTTTTACTGATTTTAGAGAGAGGGGAAGGGAGAGGTGGAGACATTGATACAAAAGAGCATCAATTGGCTGCCTCCTGCATGCCCCCCACTGGAGATCGGGCCCTCAACCTGGACATGTGCCCTGACCAGGAATTGAACTGGTGAGCTGTTGATGCATAGGCTGATGCTCAACCATGGAGCCACACCAGCCAGGCTATATATGTTATTTTTAAATATATTTTTATTGATTTCAGAGAGAGAGAGAAAGAAATATCAATCAGCTGCCTCCTGCACATCCCCTACTGGGGATCAAGCCCACAACTTGGGCATGTGCCCTGACCAGGAATTGAACTGGCGACCTCTTGGTGTGTGGGATAATGCTCAACCAACTAAGCCACACCAGCCAGGCAGTTTGGTATAACTTTATTTTATTTTTTAAAATATTTTTCTTTATTGATTTTAGAGAGAGGAAAAAAGAGATATAGAAACATCAATATGAGACATCAATTGGTTGCCTGCATACACACCACTGGGGATTGGCCTGCAACCCTGGCATGTGTCCTGACTGGGAATCGAACCAGGACCTTCTAGTCTATGGTACGATGCTCAATCCACTGAGCCACACGGGCCAGAAAGTTTGGTATAACTTTAAAGTTGAATATGCCTAGGACATCAGTTCTGTGAAAATAGGCATTAATGAAAGTTCTTCTCTGACTTATACAACAACTGTATGTTTGACAGGTGGCAACAGGGCTGGTTGTGGAATTCACATTCACAGGGTTTTTATGAGGATATCATTATTGATCTAAATAAACTCCACTCGTGTTTTCCAATCAGGGATCCACAAAAAGACTTGGATATTAAAAAATATTATCAGAATTCTCTGCTTTTATTTTATTTTTATTTTTTTGCTATGCTTTTAATTTTTTTAAATATTTATTTTATTTTTTTTTGTTACAGATGTTTCTCCTTTTTTACCCCAATGACACCCTCCTCCCCATCCCCCCCCCACCCTGTCCCCGGCTTTGTTGTCCATGTCCATTGGTTATGCACACATGCATATAAGTTCTGTGGTTTATCTCTTTCTACCCCCCACCCCCTCTTCTGAGGGATGTCAGTCTGTGCCCTAATTCCATGTTTCTCGGTCTACCGTATTCCTCAGACTGTTATGTTCATTATATTCTGTATATAAGTGAGATCATGAGGTATTTGTCTTTTTCTGCTTGGCTTATTTCACTTAGGATAATACTTTCCAGGTCCCTCCATGTCGTCTCAAAAGATAAGAACTCTTTCTTTCTTACAGCTGCATAGTACTCCTTTGTGTGTATGTACCACAGCTTTTTTATCCATTTTTCTACTGATGGACACTTGGGCTGTTTCCAGATCTTAGCTATTGTAAATAGTGCTGCTATGAACATGGGGGTACATATATTCTTCCTGATTGGTGTTTCAGGCTTCTTAAGGTATATTCCTAGAAGCAGGATCCTGGGTCAAATGGAAGATCAATTTTTAATTTTTTGAGGTAACACCATATTGTTTTCCATAGTGGATGTACCAATCTGCATTCCCACCAGCAGTGTACTAGAGTCCCCTTTTCTCCACACCCTTGCCAACACTTGTTGTTTGATGATTTGTTGATGGTGGCCATTCTGACAGGTGTGAGGTGATACCTCATTGTTGTTTTAATTTGCATCTCTCTGATGGTTAGTGATGTTGAGCATTTCTTCATATGTCTCTTGGCCATTTGTATGTCCTGTTTGGAGAGGTGTCTATCCAGTTTCTCTGCCCATTTTTTAATTGGGTTCTTTGTCTTCCTTTTGTTGAGTTGTATGAGCACTCTCTATATATTGGAAATTAACCCCTTATCTGATATATCATTGACAATGATGTTCTCCCATACAGTGGGTTGTCTTTCCATTTTGATGATTGTTTCTTTTGCTGTGCAGAAGCTTTTGAGTTTGATGTAGTCCCATGTGTTCATTTTTTTCCTCTGTTTCTGTTGCCTTAGGTGACGTATCAGTGAAAATTCTGCTGCATATGATGTCTGAAATTTTGATGCCAGATTTTCTTCTAGAATTTTTATGGAGGATTCTCTGCTTTTAGAAACATGAGGTTGATTTCATAGTATATAAAATCTATCCTTTTATAGCCTCTTAAACATGTGAGTATAAAAAATATTTGTTAAATGAATGAATGAATCAGTGAAACTTACTCATTTGCCTATTATGCATACTGGTATGGTGGGTATCATTTAAGATTCTTAACTCTGACATTAATCATCTGAAGAAGGAGGTTCTTGAATGAAACTAAATTCTGGTTGCTATGCACTCTCTTACAACTTTTCCATGTACTGAATTATCTAGTAATTGACTTTGTGTTTCAAAAAATTATTTTTCCTTAACATAAACACTAATTTTCTCTTTGCATTCCTATAAGTTCTCTTTCAAAAGATACTGAGATTTTTGGGTTGCATTTGAATGACAAAGATTTTCTAAGAGTTGTGAATGGATAAGTTTTATGTTCAGGCTTCAGTTATGTTTTCCCAATGATTGATGACATTGTGAAGTTAGATTTTTACTTTCCAGTGCAAAATCAATTTTTCAACTAGAGTAACCCACAACTATAATGAGTTTGGAAAAATCTTTTCTGTTTTCATGCTGAGTTTTCATTAGCTGCATTTAGAAATTGTTATACACACAGAGGCGCAGAACCAGTAGAATGCTGTTTTTCCGTAGCTGCCCCAAACCATTCCATGGCATAACATTTGAATGAGTGTCCTAAAATTACAGCCTTTGGAGAGCCTTAAACAACTGGGAACAAATGTTGTAGTGCCAATTAATGTAGAAGTCTTAAAATCTGTAAGCTTATTACTTCAGAGTAAATATTTATTTGGGGAACTTCCAGAAATAATAGGTCTCTAGTATCCAATGAATTTTCCAAATAAAAATGTTCCCAAAGTGTATCTATGTTGAGAGGAAACTAGCTAATTCTTCATTGTTGTTAGGATGTTTGGAAATGTCAAAGAAAAATATGTGTATCACATGTTATGAAGTAAATGTGAGTTAGTTTTAAATTTAATTTGAAAGTTGTAGTATTTTGGCAGTAATAATTTTATTCATAAAGCCATAGTGTGAATTTAAAAATTACTTGAGGTTATGTTAATCAAGGATTTTACTAGTAGGATTAATAATCACATTTATAGTTCCCATGAAAGAATATTTAATAAGTGAAATCTCAAATCTCTGTTGTTATGATAAGATCATTTTATATGTTTTTTCTTCATCTCTTTCCAAGACTGTCTCTCTTTGGTTGCATTCACATTTCACTAGTACATGTTTCAGAGCAAAATAACATTTATTTGATCAACTAATCTCCTGGCTCACATAACAAAGAACCCACTGATTTTTCCCCCGAAAAGTTATTGAAATCAGCAGTGTTCTCTATCTCACATATTCACAGACTTAGAGTGTTTAAAAAAATTGTTCTGAAGATGACAAAGGGGAAGTCAATTTAGTACCTCTAGGGGGGAATAAATCTATCGAAGAGCATGCAAAGTGAAGAAAAACCTGTGAAGAAATAATGTTAAAATATCCAGAGGTGAGAAGAGAAAGAAAATTGTATCTGACCTTGCATTATCCATCCATCTGTAGCAAGGCTGTGCAAAATGCCATTGAGAATTCCCACTGGATACAACTCCATCATATTACCTATTAGGGAGGTGACAGATTTTCTTCTTATGTTGCCCTTGTGAGAGACCCCCTAGTGCATGAAATTCAGTCCTGGCCAACTCAACACCAAAAAAGTAGAAAGACTGAAGGGGTTTTTGAGAAAAACAACACATATAGGAAATATCATAGGATCATAAGGCTGAAAGGGACCCAGAAAGGTCATCTAATCTTCCAGCCTGCCTCTGGCCATGATTGCATTTAATCCGTTGAATCTCCTTTGAGAGAGGAAATTGTACAGCATTTCTACTGTTTTACTATTTCAGATATGTATTCAGGATATTTAACTGACACTCATCAGAGTAAACCTTTTTTGTCTTTTTAAAAATTGAAGTAGAGTGCAAAGATTTTAGGTTTAAAGCTTCATGAATTTATACAAATAAATTTCTAGTGAAATTATATCTCAAATCCAAACATATAATGTTTTCAGGATTCCAGAAAAGTTCTTCCAGCCCCTAAAAGTCAATTCCTCCCAAAACACACTGAAATTAATTATGGTTTGTATTTTTATACCTATTAATTCATTTGCCTGTTTCTGAACTTTATATATATATAATCTATCTATCTATCTATATCTATCTATCTATCTATTTATCTATCTATCTATCTATCTGCATAGCAAGCAGAATTTATTTTCATTCAAGAAGAACCTTCTTCTTCAGATGATTAATGTCAGAGTTAAAAATCCTAAATGATACCCATCATATCAGCATGCATAATAGGCAAATGTGTAAGTTTCATTCATTCACTTATTCATTTAACAAATATTTAGACTCACATGTTTAAGAAGCCTATAAAAGGGTAGATTATGTGTGTGTGTGTGTGTGTGTGTGTGTGTGTGTACATACACACACATATGTAATTATATATGTTGGTTTTAATTTCTGGGTTCTTTATGTTCAATATTATATAATTCAGCCTTGAATAAAGCAATTTGGTTTTTGTTGTTTTATGATATTTCATTGTATGAATATAGCACATTTCATTGTATGACTATAGCCCAATTTATCCATTCTACTGTTCCTGAATATTTGTTTTCTTTTCTATTTTTTCTATTAAGAATAAAGTCTTTTGAGCATTTTTATATGTCATTTGGTAAATCTATATATGCATTACTGTTGGGGAAATACCTATGAACTCCTAGATCATGGAATACATGCACAGATAGCTTCAGCAGTATCACCAAATTCTTTCTCAGTTTACATTTTCATTATCGGTGCATAAGAATTTCTGTTCTTTCACAGTCTTCCCTCTGTTTAGCATTGTAAGTTTTGTTTAAATTGTAACCATTCTGGTAATATGTAATGATACATCACTGAGGTTCTAATTTGCACTTTCTTCATGTCTAATGAAGTTGAGTACCCTTTCATATCTTTATTGGATATTTTGATATTCTCTTTAAACACTTATATAAGACTTCTATTTTTAATTGTGAACTTTGAAAAGTATATATGTGTACATGTGTATATGTGGTGTGCATGTGTAACTTTTTAGATTTGAGTCTAGCTTTGACACGAGGCATTCGAATTTGCCTTGGAGATTACTCCATGATAGTCAGTCTAAAAAAGAAAGAAAAAGAGAATGTATGAGTATATGAGGATGCATTTATGGGGAAGGCCTAAAATCGATGTACATCACTTCTACACACATTCTATCTGTCAAAATTAAATTTGGCTACAGGAAAATGTAAATCTTATCAATTAGCCACTATGTACAGACTATGCATTTGAACACCTATTTAGTTTCTGGTACATTATAAAACATATTCTACAGAAAATATTTTAGCAAGCCAGGCATCTTAGTGTCACAATTCAATAAACCTAACTTGGTAATACATATTTCTATTGTCTCTATTGGAATTCAAGACAATGTCTGTGCTTACCCTTCATTTCTGATTTTTATTATATATATAATATATATAATATAAATGAATTCATTCCATCTAATATTTTGTTCTATTAAATTCATTTTCTATAAATTCTTTTATATTGATTTCTCCATGTTTTCTAGAATCCCAGAGTGGAAAAAGAACCCAGAGGTCATCTGGTCCAATCCTTATCCAATACATAAATCCCCTCCAGCTGGTTAAACTCATTTTTAATTCCAAAGCTATTCTCCGAGCTTCTAGTCATTTCATCAGCAAACTTAATTAACAGGGACTCTATTCACTCTATGGACTCATGAGGCCAGTTTAACAAAATTAATAAATATATAATTTGGCTGACTGCACAGTGAGGTGAAGGATGTAGGAGTAATGCACATTACCCATTGCCTGTAATTCCTTTCATAACATTATTCAACAATATTAGATAATCTTAAATTCACTTTGTTGTGGAAAAGAATCTGCTTAGTTCTAACAGCATGCTATTGGGACATCAAAACTAAATACTGTGCTTGTAAGTTAAAATGTGCTAGATGGGCTAATGAGCATTTCAGATGAACCATGGGAAGTAAAGAACACCTAATTCAGAAGTGTTATAAATTTCTTTCTTGAAAAAGGTACTGTTTTTTGGAAAAGTTACTATGACTGTGGACAATCAGTGGCCAAGCTGCCTATCTTATATAGCATATAAACTGTACTATGCAAAAATAGTTCCTGGGCTTTTGCTATTCACAGACATTTGGTCTTAACAGTTGATTCATATTCAAATCTCAACAAAAAGGAAAATAAAAATTTGCATATGTATTATGTAACATTTAAATTTGAACTATGTTAACAAAGATACTACTGAAAATATCTGATCTCCTGTTGTAAGGTAGATTGGGTAACTTTCATTTTGACAAATACCTGTTCTGTTGCCCTTAGCATCACGATAGACTTCGTGGCTCTTGCCACGTCCAGCGAAGATTACTGACTGCTCAAGTGCATGTGAAAGTTTGTTTCCCTAGCGAGGCACAGAGACCCATATTATGATTGATAATAGCTGTTATGTTACCTATTGTGCAAATTATAACTATGACAAAACAATTTCAACAACTTCTAAGTTTTGCATTTGTAAGTGAATTTTTTATGACTTCAAAGTGGCTTTTGCAGACACAAAAGATTAGAGGTCTACTTTAGTTTTTAAAATGTTATTTTATTTATTAAAGAAGCTAGATCTTCCTTAAGATTTTCGCTTAGTTTACAAATATTGTTATTTTGTTTATAAGTATGGCAAATATGAACAGTAATTTTTAGGACGATTTTTGATTAATATGTGGTTCCCTTCATGAACCTGGAGATTTAGCCCAGCTGGTATGCCTCAGTGGATTGAGTGATGTCCCATGGACTGACAGGTCCCAGTTTGATTCCCAGCCAGGGCACATACCCACGTTGGGGCTTGATCCCCAGTAGGAAGCGTGCAGGAGTCACCTTATCAATATTTCTCTTTCATATCTATGTTTCTATCTTTCTCTCCCTTCCTCTCTTTCTAAAAAAAATCAACAAAACATAATTTGAAAAGCCCTGGAGATTTAAATGCCTTTAAATTGTAAATATAAACTTTAAAATATTAAGTTTTTTTCTTATGTTCTTCAGTTACCTATGATATCAATTTTTTAATTTATTCCAATTAATTTAGAAATGTCTTCACAAGAGACTTTTTTAGGGTTACCTTCATAGGTAACTGATACTGCTTATCAACCAGAGAGCTAATCCAGAGATGCACCCTGAAAATGATCAGAACCAGGGAAATTTTTTTTTTTTTGCATCTTTCTGACTGCTCTAATGAAACATCTTCTTATAGCCATTCATCACAGACTTCAAAATGTAAATAGAACATTGGCCAGGTAGCAGAGGACTTGAGCTGTATCTTCACCTGATTTATAAGTCAGATCAGAGTCTGTCTCCTCCATGGGGTGACTATGCACTGGTTAGATATAACTATTATGTTCAGTAAGTCATTCCACTTTGCATTCTTTTTGCATTTTCTTTCATATCTGTTATGACCATAATTCATACAGATAACAAAACACCTTCCTGAATTTTGAATACTTTTCTTTGATATATCTGTCCTATAGTCACAACTTTAGAAAAAAAATTAAATTAATTTTTAGAGAGATTGGAAGGGAGAGAGAGAAACATCGATGTGAGAACAAAACATCCATCGGCTGCCTCCTGCATGCCCCCCACAGGGGATAGACAGAGCCTACACTCCTGGCATGTGCCCTCACCAGGAATCAAACCAATACCATTTTGGTGCACAGGATGGTGCCCAACCAACTGACCCACACTGGCTAGGGCTTAGAGTCACAACTTTTAGAGTCATGCTACTGACATATAAAATTAATCATTATGTATTAATTTTATATACAATCATATGATTTATTTCACATTCTGTGCACCAAGGTTGTTGCAGGGTGGGGTAGAGAGTAGGCTACAGAAATGAAGACACTATTGATCACCAATCACTTTCTAGTTACTATTTCTAGATATTTCTGGTATTCATCTCTTATTATTTCAGGTGTATTTTGCAATGAACTTTATAAAAGTACTATGAGTTTTCTATCAAGTAGCAGTAACAGCTAGAACACATTCAGAAAACATACTCACATCCTCTCTGTCTATTTAGGAAAGGCATCATACATATCAAAACACAGATTGAATAAAAACCAATGCAGACCAAGGGAGTGAGTGTATTCTATTCAGCCCGTTCTCCTGTGGCCTGGCTCAATGTAGGGGCAGATTTCAGAGCACCTGGAGTTATGTTTCTCAAACTAGAGTACCTTCCAAATAACAGCTCATGGAAGTATTCCGGTAAGTGTTTACAGTTGTAAGATAATCAATGTAAATTTCAGTTAAGGCCAATATTCCCTGAATATTTGGGAAAAATGGATTTGAATTTGTACACATTCTTTAAATATTTATGTTTATTATTGTTGATAGTATTACAGATGTCCACCATTTTCCCCCTTTATATCCCCCTCCACCCAGCTCCCACCTCACCCCAGGCCTTTATCGCACTATTCTCTGTGTCTATGGGTTAAGCATATATGCATTTAAATTCTTTGGTGTGTGTGTGTGTGTGTGTGTGTGTGTGTGTGTGTGTGTGTATGGCACTGCTGTGTTTCCCAAACAGTAGTATCAAATCTTTTAGGTGGTACATGGTCATGGTGTTACATAGTAATGACTGAGAATATAACTTCATTTTTAATTCTCTCTTAATCCTCTGATCACTAAGATCAAGCATTTTTGAGATGCAGTTTCTCCTAGTACTTTTCTACCATTTTAAAAAGAGAGAGGTAAGCCTTTATGCCTGTGGTAGAGCAATAAAAGACTGAAAAGGCTATCAATATTTTCAGGTTCATCTGATTTTAAGAATCAGTACTAAGAGCTAGAGAGTCTACTTTTGGAGGGAAATGCTATTTAGAATATGTAAAAATAAGTAGTAATAGTGTACATATTTGGAAAAAGAGCAAATGTTTTAACTACTCGATAAAATAGTCTAGATGTTACATCATCCCTAAGACACTGGCTGTTACTCATTATTTTCTGATTGTTGTATATATTAAATTTGAGTAATAAATAATTGGTAATAATGTAAAAAACAGAAAAATAGCTTTTGGCAAGCTATTGGATTTTTATCATTGTTTTGTTTTTGTTGCCTTTTTATTTATAATTATTTTATATTTATAATTTTAAAGTATGATAGATTTGAAATTGCCATTAAAACAAATTTTAAGTAAAAATCTGTCCATTTTAAATAGGTAGTTAAGACAATAATAGTACAGTTGATACATAAATACAGCAAAAACAATGATGGATGTCTGTTAGTATTGAAGATGAAGACCACTGATGAACAGGGTCATCAGTATTAACATGATTTAAAGAACTAAACATATAAATAATAGCATTGAGTCTCAAAACAAGTTTAAGAATACTTTTGAATTTACAATGCCTTTTATTTCCCTTTGTTTAAGGCAGGGTGTTAGCTGAATGCCTTCTAGGAGGACAAAGGTTCTGGGTCACTCTGTGACTTTGTGCTCTTCCCTCCGACCAAGATGACACCTGGCTGGAAGGAGGAACATGATGCAGTTGGTTGAGATCAGGATACATATTTCCTTTTGACAGGAGCACAGATTTTTCTCTTTCTGTAAAGATCCCTAAAGAGAGCAGCTAGTGACTACTCAGTCTTGTCTCTAACATCCCTGACCTTGTCCCTTTTGGAGGGGGACCAAGAAATTCTGGATGAGACAAAGTCAAGGATTCATTATATAAAAGATTCTTAGAGTAAAAAAAAAAAAAGTGCTACACAAATATTGGTGAGACATTACTATTATTATTTTAAGAAGAAAATTGTTTTCCCCACATATAGGTACAAAATAGAATGAAGGGAATTTAGACTCTAACTTGCACTCTTTTTTTTTTTTTTTTTTAATCTTAAAGCTTATTTAAATAACAACTAACTCCTTCTCAGAGCCACCAAGATCTATAAATAATTATAATTTTTTTTAATGCTGAAGAAAAGAAAGATTATTTCTAAGTGCTTCAAATCCAATCCCAGCAGTGTTTTTAATGAACCAAGCTTGTTTTTAATCAATATTTAAGCTGCAGGGTTTTTATTTTTTATTTTTTTATGGTGCTGCTTTTAGATTTCTGTGCTTGTGAAAAGATAATAGCAAATGTCATGCTTGGGAAGAGGAAGTGACTTTGGTGCAGCAGATCAATAAGAAGCATTGTTCAGCTAAGTATGACAGATAAAAGTGAATGCCATTCCCCAGTCTTATGAGAGATTGCTATTATGAGGCATCATCTGCAGGTGGGCACTTTGGAAAAGGTAAGCTCTGAGCCTGGAGCTTTGGGATGTTTGCAGAAACCATTTCAGGTTAACATGAGTTGAGTGTAATGCATTCCAGAACATTAAGCCCATCTTTAATTGTTAATCTCTTTTATTTGCAGACTATTTTATTTTGTACAAAGCACTTTTTACCTTACATTATAGTGTTTCAATCTCACAACAATCCTGACTGGCAGACAAAGTGGGATTTTATTATACTCATCCCACAGATGGAAAATTGGAGACTCAAAGATATTAAGCAATTAGTCTAAGGTCATAAAAAGTGATAAATGGCGGAGCACAATGGGTACATGATTCATATGGAGGGTGAGGACAGAGAATTTGTCCTTATTTTCTAGCCAATTGTTCCTCAATGGTTATTTTGTAGAGAAGGGGCTAAGAAAGATTGCAGTGAGTTTCAAATACAAAACTAATTAATTGCAAATAAAATTCTTTAAATCCAATTTAATCAATATTGATTTATTCAACTAATATTTATTGTGTGTTGACTACATGCTAACAAGCAAAATAGAAAGAGACTCAGATACAGAGAACAGACTGGCAGCTTTCAGAGGGGAGGGGTGTTGTGGGGCTGGGTGAGAAAGGTGAAGGGAATAAGGAAAGAAAAAAACAACAACTCATAGACAGTATGGTGATCACCAGAGGGAAAGACGGATGGGGAGGTAGAAGAGGATAAAGGGAGAATAAATGGTGATGGAAGGAGACTTGACTTGGGTTGGTGAACACACAGTACAATATACAGATGATGTAGTCTAGAATGTATACCTGAAACATATATAATTTTATTAACCAAACTCAGTCCAATAAATTCAATAAAAATTTAAAACACACACACAAAAAATAGACATAGTTCTGACATTGAACATGGGGCAAAACCAGTTTAAGGAATAGATAGTCTAACAAACTATACTTAAGCATTTTCTTTGAACATTTATATCCAGTTTTCCTATTAAATAGTTCGGCATTATACATTCAAATTTAAAATGGATAAACTTGATATCATGATTGCACTTTAAAGAATTTATCATAAAAGATATCATACATATATATATATAAAGATGCATGCATGTACAACATATTCTTAGAATTTTATAGTAACAAAAACTGGAAATAACATATATGTTCATTAGTATAGGGATGCTTGAGTACATTATGATACAATCACACAAGGGGATATTATTTCTCTATTATACATAATTATTCTGATTGATAGGTATAGATAAATTTTAATAAATTAGAAATTGTCTTATTTTATCAAATTTATGTAATGTTATTAGCATATAAGTGTGATGGATTTTCTGAAAAAAAAATAGCCAAGTGTTAGGTATTATCTCTAAATGGTTGAACTTCAACTCATTTTTGCTTTGTTTTTAAATGTTTTGTATCGTTTCTATTTTTAATAAACATGTTGTATTTTATTATTATAAAATAATACCATTTTATTTAAAATACTCCATTAAAGATCAATTATTTAAATAGCAAACAGTCTAGCCCAGCTGGTGTGGCTCAGTGGTTGAGTAATGACCCATGAACCAAGGGGTCGCTCGTTCAATTCCTAGTCAGGGCACATGCCTGAGTTACAGGTTTGATCCCCAGTAGGGGGCGTGCAGGAGGCAGCTGATAAATGTATCTCACATTGATATGTCTGTCTCTCTCTCTCTCAAAAAAATCAATAAAACATATTTAAAATAAATAAATAGCAAGTGGTCTTGTAATGAAATATGTTATCAGAAGAATTGGGGAACATACCTATGATTTGGATATGTAGGACTTTTTGCTTGTATTAGTTTGTTCCATTTGTCACATTATTTTGTTACTTAACTTGTTCCATCTGGAATCTGTTTGATTATAACATGTATTTGAGATGTTAGAAACCTATCTTGATATCATTCTTTTATTTTAATGTGGTTACTCCATGGCCCACATTATAGTCTCTTCTTATAGTTGGTTTCTGGCTATCAGAATTTTCTAAAGGGAATAAAAAGGGCAGCTTCCCTTTTCAACCACTACAGAACCATGCTAAAACCTTTATGAAGACTTTTGATTTAGTGTTTCACTTTTATTTCTTCTCAGGTAGAATTTTTCCACAGAAAAGCAGTTATTCTTCCTAAGCTACATCTAAGAGCATATAATTTCTTCCACTTTATGAGGACTGATCCTTATTTCCACAATAAAAATGCCAGTTTTGCTTTGTCTACAATGGTGGAGAAAAGAAGGTAATCAGTTAGATGCCTTAATTTATATAATTCAGATTTCCTGAAGCTTTTATCCCCACTTTGGAAATCTTTCAATTTGGGAAAGAAGTTCTATACTCTTGTTTAGTAGAAACTTCTGCAAATCGTCAGATATGGTGTTTAGATTGTGAAAGGTAGAGGCTGTGCCATTCTTGAGATAAATGATCAGTTTCTCTTACTGACATGGTACAATATATCACCAAAGATTGTCTACTACATCAATGCCAGGGGCTGAACAAAAGGGAATGTAAATAAAATTAGAGAAGTCATGACTGGAGCTCCCAACCTCAGGACTCTGGCGAGTAAAGTTCTTTGCTTTCTGTGTTGAGAAGAGTTATAATAACATCGAGGGGAAATAAATGTGTGGTCTAAATTGCCAATTCCTAATCCAGGGCATGAGGCCCATTTTGTATTTCGACTTGATCCCGAAGGTCTCTGTCTTGAGGCCAGACTTTTCACTACGCGTGCTTTCAATGGGAACCAACAATCATTACTTGTTTCTATCAGAGCCATTTGATCTTAAGTGTACCTGTAGTCACCTTTTTTCTCATAGCATTTTCCTCATAGGTATGGTGACACCACCTCATTAATGGTGGCTCTGGTGAGACAGACCTTGAGGACCAGCATGAGCTCATTGGCAGGGTGTTAAAATCCATCAGTGATATCTGCCAACTGCAAAAGCACCCCACATTTGCCCTCTGTTGAAGGTGCCAACTGGCTCTCCACGTTCTGGAAAGTTACACAAACCAAACTTCTTTGGCTACTTTATAAGATAAATCCTTAAGAATCAATATACTGAAAATTCTTATTTTAGGGGCAGAAGGGGGAAGTCTGCTATGGAGACAGACCAAGCCAGTTCTGTCTCGTCTGTGTGACTTGAACAGTGTATTCTAATTCTCTGTGCTGTTTCTTCACTGGTAAACGGGGATGGTACTTTTCTTTCCTCAGAAGTTTTTATGAGGTATTTTCAGCCTTTCGTTCTGAGCCAAGTTCTTTGCTACACATTATATTTAGTCTTTGCAGTGAATATACTAAGTTCTACTGGATAAACTAGTGCTACTGGATTACAGTTTAGTGGATAAACTAGGTTTTAGTGAAGTTGAGAGAATGGTAAATGCTAAGGCCAGATTTGTTAGTTCTTCACAATTATGCTTAAAATTGCATTAGTACCCCCCCACCCCCCCCACCCCCAGTATCAAGGAGCACAACTAGTGCGCAGGCCTTAGTTACCAGGGCTCCTTGGAGGAATGGCTCATCCAGGACTGGGTCAGTGTGTAGACAAGATGAACCTGGAACATCCTGTAGCTCCAGAAAGTAGCTACCACACACACATGAGCTGGTGGTGTGATAAAGGAGCCAACTGAAGGAGCTCCCAATAGCCAAAGCTGGAGCAATTTGACCAGCTAGTACTGGATTGGTACCCAAAGTATTAATGACTAGGAGTCCTTACTTATATAAATAAACAAATAAGTAAATGGGGTTGAATAGACAAATCTCCCATGTGAAAAAATTACAAATAATTTATGTAGAAAATTTGTCCTCAAGGAGTGAAGAATATAACTTCCCATTCCATAAGTGGGAGCTTACATAGTGGCCTCCTTCCGAAGAGTTAGTGTGAAAAGAGTAATTACAGTGGAGAAATCTGACAGACACTATCTCAGCCAAGGTCAAGGTCATCATCAACAGTGATGAGTCATGCTGATAGTCTATACTCTTGGTAAAATGTGATGACAATGATCTCGTTCAAAAATTTTCCCTTTCTGGTCATCCTCCCCAAACCAATAACTGCAATCAGACAAATACTAATTGAGGGATATTTTACAAAATTATCAAGATCATCAAAAATAAGGAAAGTTTGAGAAACTGTCACAGCCAAGAAGAACCTGAGGAGACATGCTAACCATAGGCAGACCCCCCTTTAATTGCACCTCAAATTACTGCACTTTACAGATGTGCTTTTTACAAACTGAAGGCAAGACCCTCCACTAACAAAAAGATTACTCCTGGCTTTATGGTGATACTCTTTATTACAATGGCCTGGAAGTGAACCCACAGTCTTCAAGCTATGCCTATAATGTGGCATCCTGGATGGGGTCCTGGAACAGAAAGTGGCCTTTAGAGAAAAATGAAGCAAATCTGAATAAGTAGGGACTTTAGTTGATAATAATGTGTCATTTTTCATTAGTTACAAGAAATGTATCACGCTAATGTTAATAAGGGAAATTGAGAGTGAGGGATGGACAGAATTCTGTACCATCGTTGCAATTTTTCTGTAATCCAAAACTATGCCAACATAAACATTTACTCATAGTTTTATCTTCCTCATTTAAACATAATAGGGTTCTTCACAATAAAATGACTCGTTGGAGGGTAAGGTGAAGTATACGGTACAAAGCAAACCAGTGAGAACCAGGGGTAAAAGCTCATCCCTGAAAGCTGAACCAGAACCCACAGCTTTCTCTTACAGAACAAGGAAAGACTGAGAACATCTGGTTCTATCTTCAGAGCAAGCAGAAATTATGTATGGAAATTGCCAAACACTTGCAATTGAAAAGTTTAAGGCAACAGTGATTGGGACCTGATTTTTTTTTCCTATAGTAATGCATAAAACCTAAGGAGAAAAGCACTGAAGGGCAGGGGGTGGGGTATGTAGAGAGAACTTTTGAAATTAAAGGGCAAAAAAGGGAGTGAGGCAGTGAGGGCTAGCTCCTATATCTGTCCTCTTGCTGAACCTCTACAGCTTTGGAAAATTGCCTATCCCCTTGAGTAAAGAAATGCATAAAACTGCATTGTAGTTCTGTGTGTGTGTGTGTGTGTGTGTTCAGTTCAGAATGGGTTGGGGTGGTAACTGCCCACCCAAACCTGTGCACATATTGGGCATCACAGGCTGCTGGTTGGTACAGCTGGACCCACATGAAGTGCCTCTTTTCAAAGCCATTGCACGTTTGATTCCTGTTCCTTTAAGGATACTTAGGGACATTTTGTGGGTCGGGGAGGGGGGGGGATCTTCTCAGAAAATTGACATTTTCTCTCAGAAGAAAAAAATTTAGAACACCAAAATAATATTTTATTGTCCTTTATTAATATTTCAAGTGGGTCCTTGATTACTTAAATGGCAGCAGGTATATGCTGCTCTGATAATAAAAGTGAGCTAAATATAAAGAAACCAGCACCTACCCAAAAGCCGTTCTGCACACCCAAGGACACAGAAGCCCTTTGAGG
This sequence comes from Molossus molossus, assembly GCF_014108415.1. Taxonomy (NCBI): domain Eukaryota; kingdom Metazoa; phylum Chordata; class Mammalia; order Chiroptera; family Molossidae; genus Molossus; species Molossus molossus. The sequence goes on along the minus strand of NW_023425345.1, from coordinate 55,965,405 downwards.
AGCAGGCAATCAGCCTCCAGAGCAGCATGGGGTTGAGTCAGCACCTAGCAGGTGGGCAGCTGGACTTGGCTTGTAGGTGGCAGCTGGGGAAAGAAATATAGATGCTCAAGTTATATATACTTTGTTGACTTTGCTCTCTATTTCACTCAGAGACTCAAGTGTTCCTTTTTGCTTTATTCTTTTAGGTTGCAAAGAAAAAGGGATATATAATGGAAGCTTATTGTAAGGAGACACAAGAGAAAAAGGCAGCTAGAACTTGTGCAAGCCACCAACTGCCTTCCAAACAGTCCTTATGGAGATGATGGGGCTGACATTTGGAAGCTGGAAGGTTGTGCAGGGGAACTCAATGACTGCTCGGAAGCCGACATGTCCGCATGGCTCTCTAGTGCTCTGTGGTTTGGGTGATATTTTTGTTCTCTCGCTCTCTCTGCCTCTAAGGTTCTGGGATCTATAATTACCTTTACACTACTCATTGCTCTACCTTATGTTTTTTATATCATCTGATTTCTCAAGGCTTTTGCAACTATCATCAGAATGTCTCTGCATGCCTCGTAGTAAAAGGAGAATCTGGCTGATTTGAGACTTCACCATCTGGTTCAAGAAATGCCTGCTGGGCAGGCTTTTGGCTATAGTAGATCAGTTGCCATCTTATAATTTGGTGAAGTCAGTGAGTAGAGTTGACATACTTGTGGAAAACTGGACACTGTGGGCTCTCCATACAAAATAATCCAGCTGAAGACATTTCAGACTGATTCCTGACCTTTCAGGGAATACTTAGAGTTACCCTGTGGGTCAGAAAATGAAGCAATCTTTTAGGTACATGCCCTTGACTGGAATCGAACCCGTGACTCTTTGGTCCGAGGGCCAATGCTCTAACCACTAAGCCAAACTGGCCAGGGCTCTCCTTTCTTCTTAACTTGGATTTCTTTGCCCTGTTTTTTACTCACATCTCTTTCATTCACACTCTTTTTGTCACTGGATGTTCATTTCCAGGCCTTCCTTAACTCAGTTCCCCAGCAAGCCATTAAGGCTTCTAAAAGTAGCACAGTGGCTTATTTTTATCATTTAATTTCTTTTCTATCCTCATCCAAGGATATTTTTACATTAATATTCAGATAGAGCTGGAGGAAGAGAGAGAGAGAAACATCAATGTGAGAGAGACACATTGATTAGTTGCCACCTGCACAACCCCAACAGGGGCCGGGGACGAACCACAATTGAAGTACGTGCCCTTGGCCGAAATCGAACCCAGAACTGTTTGGTCCGTGGGCAATGTTCTTACTGCTGAGCCATACCGGCCAAGGCTCATTTAATTTCAATAATTATTACACTACTTTTTTGTGATTGCAATGTTTTCTTGCCCTCTTTCAGTGTGAGTTTGACTCCCTCTGTCTGCACATGTGTCTAACACTAGTGTGCACTAGGATAATTTTTGTTGATGCTTTAATTGAAAAAATAAAAATAATTTCCATCCCATTATTACATTCTGTAAATATTGGGATTGCATTAAACCATGTCATACAAATATGCCTTCTAAAGAAGTTCCCTACAATAGAGATTGGTTTTCCCTCACAATTTACTATCAAAGAACACCAAAATCTGCAATTTGAAAGGAACTCACAAAAGAAGAAGCAGTTTTCTACCAATTCCATCTAAATTATACTCTGTAAAATAATGCACAAAATGTAAAGACACATGTGCTGCGATGCGATTTTATATATGTTCAAGGTATTTTGGACTAGTTTTTCTTTTTTTGTTTTTTATAGTTAAAATTCTGATGCTAAGGATGTATTTGCATATTTTTAAACTTAAAGTTATACTGATAAAAACTTTTATGCCCTATAATAATCTTTTTTTTTTTTTGCTTTTCACCTTGATCTGACTATGGAATAAGAATCTCTTCTTTTCATTTCTCCTTTAAGATATAGTCTGTTTACCACAGCTCAAAGATAATACAGACTCAGGCATTGCAACACCTACTAGCCTAGTCAATTAAGTGTGGAATTGGAAACACTAATTCCAGTTTGATATTATATATATATATATATATATATATATATATTCCAGCAGACTGTACCACATGTGACTTTTTTATTGAAAATAGATAATAATTGCTGTTATTGTTATTTTAAAGTTAAGTGCTTGGAACCCTATTAATCGTCTCATATTGAACATAGGGCATTTTCAAAATCTCAATGGATGTGTTTTGTGTTTTAACTAGGTAGAATATTTAAATGCAAGAGATGTAAATGGGTGAGCTGCTTAGATCCTATTCTTTCTAAAATGGTATTCTTCCCAGAGCTCTTTCTACTAGTTCCTTATTATCTCTGACAGCTAATACTTACTTTGTATCCTCAAGCACTTGGCCAAGGGATAAAACCCTTTCCGGGCTCAACCCCCAAAAGCTTTAGTTCTAAAATAGGAAACTATTGTCAAGTTTTATCAGTTCCCACTTGGCTATTCCATTCATGCTCTTTTTTCTTTTCCCAGTGCCACCAACCTAGTTCAGGTCCTTATACCCTTTGCTTTGGTATTTCAGTGGCCTCTTAGCTGTTTTACTCATGACTTCCAAATTAAGGTTATTCAAAGCACATTTTTCCATCATGCCACTTTCTTATTCATGTAGAAATGTATAAGTCATTTAATTTAATCCAATGACTACTAATAGTTTTACAGATATCTTAAGTACTTATTCAATTCAGGAATTTGCTGGCTTTGTCATCAACTCCAGCGTGTCGTAGACCCCAAAGCGTGGTCCTTCTGCCTGATGTCACTCACATCAATTGGACAAGGCAGTATTCGGTAAAGCTAGTCAGAAACTATTCTTTGGTCAAAGAGTAAAGAAGGATAATAAAAGGTTCTGATTCTTTTTCTCTGATTCGGGGAATTAGGAAAATATTAAAAGTCTGGAAGCATCTGATGGGGCTTGGGGAGGGGAGATAGGTGGGTTCAGGGATGGGATTCTCAAGGAAGGGTGGAGCATTCTCAGGTTTCCCAGAGACCATACGCAGTTCTCAAACACGCTTGGAACATGCCTAGCCATACATGGCGTGTCTCATTTTAATGTTACATCTCCACCCCTAGGTCTGATTCTACTATGCTAATAAAGGAAAGCTCATCAAAGGTCACTTGGGAAGGGCCTTCAGGTGCCATCTTGGATTTTCCTGGTGGAAACTGGTTTCTTGGTGGTGGTCCTTGGGTTCCTTGTCTGATTCTTGCCAGCAACTCAGCTAGCCCTAGAATTCTGACCTTTTCTTGAGAAGTTCAGCCTGATTTTGTCAGAGGTTATGTTGGAGAGAATACAAGAGACTCAGTAGGAGTTTAAAGATTAACTAATGTTGTGGTGGCCTGACCCGGTGACAGGCCCTGCTAATATGAAGATGAATAAACCAGCAATCTTGCCTTTGAGATATTTACAGATTCTTAGGTAAAAACTTTATGCAGTATCTTCTATGTAGATTTTAGTATAATTTATAGCCATATTGCTATTTCCAGATGTATTTAAATACACACACATATTACAGCAGTGCAGATAGAGCTAGGATGTGGAGAGTGGGTATACACCTGTATCCATTAATGTGGGTTTGAAAAAGAATGACATTGTATTTTATATAAAAATTCAGTTTCCAAACTGAGCCTCGTTGTACTCATATGACAGAAATGTAATAAGTTTGACCTTACTTCCCTTCACCAGGATTGTGGCTAAATTCTGGAAGTTTGTGCCCTATTTCTGCTGTGGACTCTATGAGTCTTCCTGTGTTGAAACTTAATTCCCATGTGATGGTATCTGGAGACAATGGGATTAGGTCATGAGGTCAGAGCTCTCATGAATAGAATTAGTGCCCTTATAAAAGAGACCCCATTGGACACACCTGGGAATCATGATTTCCAGAAGGGCCTCAGGGCCTGTAAGGACAGCAGAACCATCAAAGGTCTAATGGTAACCACAGTTCTAGACCTCCTTATCAATGGCACAGTTCTGGGAACCACTGGCTCCAAGAATTTGGCCTGGTGGGCTATCACAGGCCCTATCTGACTGGCCAGGAGGACCTCATGACTGAGGGCAATGTGTGGGTGGGAACTGTGCCTCAGCCATCCTGCTGACTCAGCATTTAAGCACCTGAGTTCAGTCAGAGTTTCTGAGTGGTATAGGAACTGTTGGGGGCTTCTGGGGAACCACTAGGGTTGCCAGGATCCACAAAATACAAAATAAATAAAATAAAAAAGGATAAAGAGAAGGATTAAAAAGGGGGGAGAGACAGAGAGAGACCTACCAACCACACCTACCAACCAGAGAGCGGCCGAGAACTCCGTTTTGCCAGATGAGCACTCCAGACGACCGTCTTTGACGGCGAAGCGGCTGTCCCAAGACACGGAATCTGCCTGCACCTCGGTCTTGGACTTCCCAGCCTCCAGAAAAGTAAGAAAGGATTTTCTTTTGATTTTAGGTCATTCGGTCTGTGGTATTTTTGTTCCAACAGCCTGAATGAGTGAAGAAAATCCCTTGCAGGTATGGGGAAACTTGTTTCCTCCAAGGGCCATTCGCATATTTAGAACATCATTGGGGGGGGGGGGGCATACAAAATTATCAACTTAAAAATTAGCCTGCTATATTTGGTCAGGCTAATTTTGTGAGGTGTGTGATGTTGACTGGTACTGATTTCTCGGGCCTTGTGCCGCCCGCAGGCCGGAGGTCCCCACCCCCAAGGGGGCATATGGTCTTGCCTGCTGCCTGAGTGTGCAGGCATTCGCTCAGTTGACCAGCAGCGTGTCTGGCTCACAGAGGCCTCTGTTAAAACAGGGCTGCTTCTTGTCTACCTGGCCCTGTGAGGTCCGGGCCAGCACTTCTCTAGTTTCTGTTCGTTATTCCTAATTCTGGGATATCCCTATTTTCTCCAACCTACCTTTCTCTAATATTCTGTTTATGCTTAAAATGCTCTCTTTCCCCCTAAAATGATACTACGCTTTTACAAATCAAAGCTAAGTCCCTTTTTGCTTTGCTTTCCATTCCCCTCAGTGATCCCGTGACTAGAAGGGCTGGGGAAGGCAGTGCACACGGCAGAAGCTGAGCAGAGGGCAGCACAGGACATTAACTGGGGAAATTACTATTTCAAAAGTATTCCATCCCTTAAAACATGCATGATATACTTTAGAGATTTAACCACACACGGGCCCATGTGTACTATAACAGGATTCGTAACACTACTACATCACTTTTAACATTTTTTAGAACCCATGGGCATGAGTAGCATGTGCAACAAATCAGAGGCCTTCAAGCATTTACAATAATGCCAAACAGTGACAGTATTTATGAATTTCCATCTAATTACATTAAAGTCAGTGCAGTTTGTTCTGGGCTAATGTTCTGGGCAGGGTTAAAGAGGGCTTATTTTTCCAGTTATAAATAAAATATTTTTCTTACTTTTCTGAATTATCTTACTTTATTCTCAGCATGATACTGTTATATATTCAGTTTTACTGTATTCATTTTGCAGATGAAGAGTTAAGGCTTATTCAAAATTACACAGTTAATTGAACCTTACTTTTAGACTCCAGCTCTTATGTCGAGTTTTTGGGAAGCAGAGGAGGGCCAAATGGAAAAGAATATGTTGAATTAAGCCTTTTTTTTTTTTTTTTTTTACAATTTTTTATGAACTGGCCTAATAGTAGTATATTATATATCTCATGGAGTTTTATATATTAAGAATAGAGCATGTATCTAAAACATTTAGCATGTTGACTGGACGTACAAAGAATTAAAAAAAATGTTTGTTATTATTTTTCAAATTTTCATGAAATGATTTAGGTGTCCTATATTTGGAATAATAGATGTGCAGAAATTTTACTTTAAGTGAAATAATGTAGTGTCCGCAGAGTTGAAGCATTGATCTCACAAATTACTGGTTACCAGGAATGGGACAAACTGGTGTTGGGTGCCACTGACAAGAATATCATTTGATGATCTCTTTACTATCTAATAGTATTAGTTATCTCTTTTTTCTACACACATTCTTTGTGATAACCTTATCTGCTCTCTTTTCTATCTCAACCTCCCCGCACTCCTTCCTTACATACTTCAAATAGTTCAGCAACTTTTTTTTTTATTTCTCTATCATTTATCTCCCACGCTCTTAGTATTGGCTGTCATGCTGCATTTAGGAGCATGCTCAGCAATTGTTTTTCTTATGTAGGGTCTTAGGGCTTGACCAGTCCCCCCAAAGTGTTAATTGAACATATAACAGGAGTAGAATAACTATAGGTGGAAATACTCTCCTGGCTCCCAAATTCTGAAAACTCAGGAGGAAACAGTTTATTTGTAGTGAAATAATCTTGCAGTGTAGAATCACTTTTCCCAAAATTATATTTATCTAAAGTTATGGTTGATAATCAAAATGGCTAGCTATTATGGTGATGATGCTCCTTGAGAATAGGCTATGGTATTTCTAGCACCTAGCAGAATGACAGGCACACAGTAGGTGCTTAACAAACTTGTGTAGAAAAGAATAAATGAAAGAATAATGAACAGTTGCTATATAATTATAGTAATTGTGATGTGTAAATCTGTACTCCTTTTTTTTGGGCAATATAGTTGTCCCTCATTTATCGTGGTTAATCCGTTCCGGACTCTAGCAGTTGCACCTGGCGTTGAAGGATTCCTGAGGTGCTCGAATACATAGGCCTACAGTCCATACGTACAGTAATTTTAATTGTAATTGTAATACAGGGTGTATAATTGACTCAGACAACTGAGCACGTGCTGTATCATTGTCACTGTCTCGATCAACTTTTTACTGAATGTATTTGAAAAAACCATGATAGGGGAAGCCGCGAAAGTGGAAGTGCAAAGTGGGGGGATGACTGTACACCTGCTGAAACCTGGGTGTTCAAATACAGGGCTCATCAATTCTGAGACTTCTGGACAGAAACACATTCATACCTCACATATGTATTACAAACCCAACTTAATCAATCATTTAAACACTCCCCTCACTCTGGAAGCCTAATATTGCCAATGCTGTGCACAAATTCCCATGACTCTCCAAAGAAGCCCAGCAACGGTTTTCAGAACTATTGAACTCATTGTGAATGTCCCAGGGATAAAGCCTCAGAGGACTTTCTTCTCTGTTTGCAGGAATATTTTAGCTGGCCTACTTGAAATACCATTAAGAGGCTTAGGGAATTCATAATTATCTGAGAATGGTATGTTTATACTTTTGGTTATAGCAAAAAGCTTTAAAATTTGATGTATATAAAGAACTCTGAATGTTGTATAATTAATATTTTACAAGAACAAAGATCAAATTGAGAAGCAAAAAATTTTACCCTTACAAAAATAAAATTACTTATGTCCAAATATGGGAAAGGTCATTGTACTGATACTTGCATTATGCGTAAAGAGATGAGGCTTCTTTTGAAGTGTTTATTATAATAATTTGTCACGGGACTGAGTTATAAAATCACTGTGAATAATTACAATGCAGTCTCTAAGTCCTGTAGTAACACATCAGTGATTTTATAATACCTAGGACACACTGTTGGCTATTTGTGAGCATACTTTAAGTTTAGAGAAGAAAGAATTAGTTGTCTATGTACCAGATGAGTAATCTCATAATAAAACGTAATTGCTGTAGGACAACTGACAACTTAATATGACTTGATTTCTTCCTATCTAGTAAAAGATTATTTTAAGGGCTTTATCACGTGAGTGTTGAAGTAGAAGTTTATATAAGGAAGCATAGAGTGATATAGCAACCATATATATATATATATATATATATATATATATATATATATGTTATTTAGAGTCAGAACATATGAATTCACATTATGGCTTCCTTCCTTCTCCATCTGATAAAACTGGGCATGTGTCAACCATCCTGAGCCACCAGTTTCTCAGCTTTAAATGGTGGAAATAATACCTACTCATCTATCACAAAAAAGTTTTTTAGGCTAAAGTAAAACTAAATAAATAAATAAATAAATAAATAAATAAATAAATGTATAAAGTGATATCAAATGCTAGTTAAGCTTCAAAAATAATAATTTTTGTTATTGCAAAGGGTCAGTAAGAGTGAGATTTTTCTCAGTGACCACACTGAGATGAACACGGTTCTACGATACTTGTTGATGTCTCCCTGGCTCTTGCAGGATCTATTATAGTTCTGAAAGATGTTTGTGAAAATAGGGCTTTTGTTTCAATTCGCAGTCTGATGTGTTCCTTATTGCGTTATGTCATTTTTGGGGGGTGGGGGGCAGACAGATTTTCCAAGCATTTTACCAATTACTTTTTATACATCTATGCAAGGTGGTTATGTGTGATATTTTGAATGTTTTGTAAGAAAATATTTAGAATAATTTTATATTTTCTATTAATTTTTTTCTTTGACTCAGTTAATAGGTTGCCACATAATTTAGTGAGTCTAATACTGAGTATCCTGTTTGTATATCTGAAACAGGTAGTGGACAATAATTATCACCTTGAGGCTGGCATTATTTGCTTGAGAGTAAAAATTACATTGATTCTTTGACTTGAGTGAAGATACCTTCTACAGAAAATATTTGATGCTTTCTTCTACTCTTTCTTATTTGTCTTTGTAACTGTTATATCTCAGATCCACAAAAAATAACTTATAGCTATACTAAGGACAATTATCTCCAAATAGTATTTGTTTAATTATTTAAATCCTTTCTATATTTGAGAATATGTGGAATGATTTTAATTAGTAAAATAATTCTATATATATTTTAATAAACCTCTGCATGCAGTTTAGGTATAACTAGATTATTTCATGAAATAGCTAGAGAAAATGGATTTGACAGTCCTGGGTTACCAGCTGTGTAGGCGGAGGGGAGTTAGCTAACCTCTCTATCAATATTCTTTTCTATAAAATTAGAAGAGAAATAATAATACCTGATCCAGTCACACAGATGTGTGTTGGAGATCAGATGAGGCTTATAGAATGTAATTTAAGGATGTACTATAAAGTATTAAATATTATATGTACACTTTTTTATATTAAGGATATCTTTATCATACTAAAAATATAATTTAAATACTTTTGAATATGGCAGGCTCTCTTCTTGAAATGCGTTTGTTGGAAAAAAGGCTGCTGATTTCTGGCCATCCCTTTTGTCTCCCCCTCTCTGGATACCTCTTCGGTGTGACTGTTAGCATCCTTTGATATTCGATCTTCTCTCTTCACTTCTTATACTCCTCCTGGTGGGAATATTTCTGTAATTCACAAGTTTATCTGGCCATAACTGTCTCCTGAATTATATTCCTCATTGTGGAAAATGTTACGATTTCTGGATTTCATGCCAGAAATACTTCCTCTCCTTTGATTTCTACATTCAATAGATTACCAAGATTTGTTCAATTTACCACTCAAAAATGTCCTGCATTTCTCTGTAGACGTTGTCTTTGTTCAAGTCTCTCATTTATACTGTTATAATAGCCTCTTAATTCCCCGTCCTCAATCTCTCCTCAACCCAACTGAATCCTCCATGATTCTGTTCGAGCGGTGTTTCTGAACACCTTTAGGACTTTGTTTTCCTATGGCTTGTAATTTTTTAATGGGTTCCTGTACTCTAGATCACAAAGTACAAACTTTATATTATGGCAAACCTTTTCCCTACTGTTTTATCTCATATACTTCACTCCAGACATACAGGCCTGTAGGGATTTTCCAGAATAGAGTATGAATTCTAAAATGCTGTGCCTTTGTACAGGTTCGTTCTTTGAAATGGCCCCTCTTTCACCACTCGCTGTGTGAGAAAATGCTCCCTTCAAACAAAACTTCCTCCCGGGAATTTTAACCTGCACCAACAGGCTCTTTGAGAGCTATATTCCTTTGTGATGTTATAGAATCCTTGACGTTCCAGGACAGCCTTTAGGAAGATTCTATTAAAGTATGTTTCTCACATTTTCCTTCCTCACTAGGTGAAGTTATTCTTCTCTGGTTTCATTTTCTACTAAAAAATATTTAAAAAATGCTTATTAGATGTTTACTGAGAGAATGAATTGATGATAATGCAGTTTAGTCTTTCATTTGTTATCAACTCCAGAATTTAAAAAGTAGGAGACAAGAAAAATCTCAGGAAATGGGAAGAAGATGAAGGACTAGTGATAAGCTGCCAGCTGGTGTGGCTCAGTGCTTGAGCGTTGACCCATGCACCAAGAGGTCGCCAGTTTGATTCCCGGTCAGGGCACATGCCCAGGTTGTGGGTCAAATCCCCAGTGGGGGACATGCAGAAGGTGGCCAGTCAATGTTCTCTCTCCCTCTCCCTTCCTCTCTCTCTAAAATCTATGAAGAAAAAAAAAAAACCTTATGAGAAAGGAACCGCTTTTTCTGTTTCTTTTGTGCAAGAGATTCTTTCTAACGCATGTTGTTGGTGACAAGTTAGGGCCTGTCCTCTGTTTCTCTATTTTGTTTTTTAAAGCATACATATAGCTATCACTGTATAATGAACACTATCACAAGTTTTTCTGAGGTTTCAGATTAGTAAATGGCTTTATTTTTGTGGAAGCATTAAAAATGTGTGATGCTGACAAACAATACTCATTTTTGAACACTATACTTTGTATCTCTAATTTAAGATCTTGGGTAAATTTACAGATATTACAAACATCAGATAAAAACATATTTTGAAAGAAATATATGTAATCCTTGATTGATGCAAGGCTATTTGCCTATGACACTATTTTTTTTAAGCTAGAAACAAGCATTCCTGTAATAAATTAATAGGATGTAAAAGCAGCACGTTGTTGTCAGAGAACCCTGAAGTACAATGGTATGATCATAGCCCAAAGCCCAAGATCCATCACGACAGGGAGCTAGTGTGTCATATTGTCATGGCAACAGGATGTCTTCTTAGGTTTAAATTTGTTTGTGTTGCAGATCTATAACTTTGAAAGCTTATCCAACGCTTTTAAAGAAGAACTTGTATTGCTCCTATGGTTCATGGTGTATACTAAACATTCGTGGCTATTTTGTAAATGGTAATTTGAGTGTTCTTTACTTTTGTTCTTTTTGTCTCTGAAGTGTGCCATTATTAGGCTAAAATTGTTATGCCTAAGTGTTTTGTTTTGTCATTCACCATAGAACTGTAGGGGTAAAGATCTTTCTTCCCTATATTTGCTATGCAAAGCCTCTGGATTTAGGTGTTTAGATATTTGCATATGTATTTGTATATATATTCTTTCGCTGAAGCAATAATGATGAAAAGCAAACAGCTCGTTTAACCCACTGAATATTACGAGCTTAATAAGCTTAATGTGTTGTTCCAAACAGTCAAAATGTGCAGCACTGTCAATTCTTTCTGCATGGGAAAGACACTTCTTTTGCCCAGAGATGCTCTGTAAACAGCGAGGAAAAGCAATGATCAGTGGTCCTGTTCATTGCTTAGGAGAATGTCCTTGACACCCTCTCATTGCAGCACAATGCTAGCAGCTGAGATCTCCTTTGGAAGCAGGGGAGTGGAAACCACAAAGGGTGAGCAGGAGAGATCAAAGGAGGAGGGAGAGAGGGGTGGGGAGAAAGAGAGAGAACTCAATTTGCTGTTGCTTTCTTTGCAATTGTTAACCCCTTAGAGATGGAAATTTCCCACATCAATATGCACTGTATTATTCCCTCCAGTGAAGCAAATTGTTTTTTTAAGTTAGCTTTGTCTTTAAAGAGGCAAACACATGAAGGTTATGGAGAGAATGTGCAATAGAGAGGGTACTCTGTGGTGGTATTAATACTGAATCAAGAGGATATGCATCAGCAGATTTAAAAAAAATAAACTGAGAACTAAACTCTACTTCGTTCTATCTTTTCCCATTGCCAATTATTTGTCTCAGTGTATTCTGTGCGGGTGATGAAAAAGACAAGATGCAGGACATTCAGTAGGTTTTTGAAGTGGACCTCAGGTGTTTTTACCTTGTTACTATTTCTGTAGTTTGATTTTTTTCCGGCTTCTTCCTGAATATGATATAGATTGCAGGAGTTAAAATCTTGGACTTCTTATGCCCATGTATCTACTATTACTTTGCTTAGAAATATGATAACTTGCATAAAGTCAGATTTATAACTTGATATTTTTAAAGAACTCAACTTGTGGGTCTAATTGTAATTAGTATTCGTAACTCCTTCTGAAGTCCTTAGCTATATATAGGCTTTGGAAAGGAAAATGAGGAGTGTCGTGTTCGACAAGAATAGAGAAGCAACCCTTTGCTGGGTTAGTAAAAATGAGTCCTTTCCTTCTGTTTTTGGAAAATTAACTAAGCTTGTTACATCCCTGGTGATGATGTAGAATACCTTTTGCAGAAAGATAGACAATACCATTTTAATATCACATCAAGCCAGATGTTCAGGGCATGATTTACTCCAGGTTCTGGGTATAGGTCAGACATTTTTCTTCCAGGTTGCTCAAGCCTGGAACCATTTATGAGTATTATAGACATTCAGTGGGTCCCAGTGGATTGAAACAGCGAAATTTGCTCTAAACTTCTAGCTTATCCTAAGAAAGTTTTTTTTGGTGATGAAAAGGTCTTTTTCATATATTTCTGTTGGTAATGTGTCATGATACTAAGTACGTATCCTTAGAACATTTTTCAAAGAACCAGGTGTTTATTTGAGATAGTTTTGAGAAAAGTGCCAATCTCGGCAAAGTACAGCTGGATGCCTCTCTGTTCTTCCCCTCTTCCCCTCCCCGCCCCCACACACTAAGGGAACACTAAGCTCAGACTCATCTGAAGAACGGAGAATCATCACCAGGAGAAGAGACTATTTCACTTCTTCAGAGACTGTATTTGTGAGTAATATTCAATGAAGATGGTTGATTGAATGATGCCCCCAACCCTCACTCCAAAAAGATACATCCACATCAAATCCTTGGAACCGATTCCTATTACCTTATTTGGAAATAGGAGTTTTTTACAGATGTGATTAAGAGAAGGATCTTGAGATGAGCTCCTCCTAGATTATCCAGCTGAACCCTAAATCCAATGACACTTGTCTATGTGAAAGAAAGACAGAGGGAGATTTGAGACAGACAAACAAAGAAAAGTAGATGATGTGATATTCAGATTAGGTACCCGAGGGCTCAGCACAGGGACAATGATGGCCCTCACCCCAAAACCAGACAACTCATGTCTTATGTGTCTGGCTCCTTTGAATCCATTGTCCCCTCGCTGGAGCTCAGGAACTTTGTGTCAAAATTCTGAAAGAAGATAAAAATTGCTCAAGAGCTGCACAGTTAGTAAAGTAGATGCTAGGATACTTTACAGAAAAAAATATCTAAGGACGATTGTTCTAGCTGTACACACCAACACAGAAGATCCTCAGACAATTGCAGAATGTTACCAATTTAAATTCAAATGCATCAGTAATGGACCAATCATAGCCTTCATAATTAAAAACCAGAAGAGTGAATCTAGTATGTCATCTGGTGACACCAAGAAAGCAAGTATTCTCATTCGCAAGGTTTATATTCTAATGCAAAGTCTGAGACCTTTACCTAATGATGTCTGTTTGATCATGACACTTTTTTACTATGATGAGGTTACCAGCCTCCTGGCCTGGGTGACTGACTTGGTTAGTAAGATATAGCTGAAAAGATATGTAGGTACTTGCAAATTTAGTTCATAGAAAACCTTGTTTTTTCCACTTGGGTCTTCTGGGAACTCTGTGCTTGAGATGCTCCCTCTTGGGACCTAGAGTCCATGATTTGAGAACCCAAGCCACATAGAATGGCCATAGTTGGTAGCTCCAGTTGAGCTCCCTGCCCACAGCCAGCATCTACTGCCAGCCATAGGTGTAAGCCAGTCTGGACATTCAGTCTAGTGAAGTCTTAACTTCTGCCTGCAACTCTTGAAAGACCCCAAGTGAGAATTGTCAGCTGTGCCCAGTCACCCTACAGAAGCAGAAGAGGACATAACAAACTATTTTGAGCCCCCCAAGTTTTGGGATGGTTTGCTATATAACAACAGATACCTGGAGAAAAAATCTTATACACAAGGAAGTCTGAAGCCATTAAATAACTTGTTGGAAGTAACAGAGTAAGTCACAGAGCCTGGATTTTAAGATTTTAAGTCATATTTCATTCCCCAGCATTCCCTCTTACCCACTATATTTTATTTCTTCCCACTGCTAATATAGAAGACATTTGCTATGTGACCTTGATCTAGCCTAATTCTTCATGTGTAAAATGAGAGACTGAAAAACAAACTGACATGGTGGACTGGAAAAAATATTGGTAACTCTTTAGAGGGAATTTTTGATTGTCTATACAATGCATATATTTTTAATGCTACAATGAGCTAGGTCTTGGACTAGGTAAGTAAATCATTGTTCTTTCCTTTAAGAATTTTACAGTACAGACTATTATATTGATATAGGATGGTGATAGTTGTATTCTTTATGGTAAAGGCTAAGTTGCTTTATGAATGTGATCCTCAAATATAGTTATTCAAATACAATATGATTCATTAAAAACAAACAAAAAAACAACAACAAAAAAAAAACACTTTATAGTCCAGCCAGTCACAGCTGGTGAGGCAGAACTGTTCCAGGAGGTGTTAGGAAAATTTCCACCCATCCCTCCACCCTCAAAGGTAGTATGCTATCTTTGTGGTTGAAGCTGGGTCACCATTCACCTATGGAAGGTGATAAAAACACCAAATGAAGGGCATCAATTTCATTTTAATTAAGTGAAGAAGAGTTTGCTATTAAGCTCATATTCCTGTTGTGAATTTAGTCCTATGACCACACTTAGCTGCAAGGGGGGATGAGAAATATCGCCTCTAGCTGGGCAGCCTTATGTTCAGTTATAATTATGTTATTATGGACAAAGGAGAGAAAGGTGTTAGGAAGCAACTAGCAGTTTTCCATAGATAAGAAATATTAGCATACATATTATCATGTCAGTATTTTCATTCTCAAAATTCATGTGGCGAGCCACCAGCAATACTGCTGGATAATTAAGACAGACTTTGCCTAAAGTTTAAAGGATGAGTTGATCTTGTCCATAATATGTGTAAAAGCACTGGGGTTGTTTTTGGCCATTTCTAACAAGCTGTTTTTAAAAGACTTTCTGGTCTCTGAGGATTTCTGTATGTAGAAATGAACACCTAAAATTTCTTAAATTCTATTAGTGAAAGATATGATCAAAGAGTACATTTCATCTGTCTTCTTTTACTTGCTATGAGGCTTCATGACTAGGGAAACCTCTTCCCCTAATTACTGGAGATACTAGAACCAAATTATGCTCTGTTCACTTGTTTTTGTATCAAAACACTGAGTCACCATATTCTTTTAATACCTAATAAAGCTCAAGCATAGAATTTTATTGAAATCTACCTACAGTGGATAACCTGTATCTATATTTAGCTTAAATGGACATTTTTTTTTTAAACAAAATTCTATCTGATCCTGACATCATAGGCAGTGTATCGGCAGGGTCTTATATGATTTAATAACATGTTATCCAGTATTGTATCTACAGATAGGGGATTTATATAGGCATATTTATACAATTTGTGATGATACCAGAGATGGATTCACAGATGCAATGTATTTTTTTAATCCTCACTCGAGAATATTCCTTCAATTATCTTCAGACGGGGGAGGTGGGGGAAGGGGGAGAGAGAGAGAAAAACATTATTGTGAGAGAGACACATCAGCTGGCTGCCTCCTGCATAACCCCGACTAGGGATCAAGATGTCAAATGCCTTGATGGTCTTTTGTGCTGAATATAATAAATCAAGTCTAGGACTTCAACCTTTCCCCCCCAAATCACCCTGCCCCCACAAAAAAATAATCAGATATTGAGATATGTCTCAAAAACAACCGACAAGACTGAAATCTGGTGAATATTTTTCCAAATGAATGGAGGTACCATAGTTCAAACCAGTGTGGGCATAATGACTCTACTTTCATTGGTTAGTTTATGGGTGGAAGTTTGATATCATATGTTTAAGCTGACAGTAAATCGTATGGTGAAGGGACATAAAGAGGACTGAAAACACTGGGCATGTTCATGCTACCGGAGAGAAGGTTTAGTGGGAGGCAGAAAAAAGTAGTATTTTCTTCATTGTTGTAGGCATGAGAGACTAAATTTACTCTACATGGCTCCAAGGATACAAAAAGGTAATTAAAGGGCGGGGGGCGGATTTAACCTTGATTTAAAGGAGAATTTTATAACAGAACTATCCTGTCCCAAGATAGAATGAGTCACTCAAGACAGCAATTAATTCTTCATTTTGGGGGTTTTTAGTAACAGGCTAGACTATTGTTGGCAAATTTATCATTTTAAATGATAAGGCAAAATGATGGATCATCTACTTTCCAATACCCTGACATATACATATTTTATGATTTTTCTGGAAATTGACTGAGATACATGGAAGTATTTTGAAAAACATATTTGGGTAAAAAGTTCATTTTAGGCCTTTAATTTTAATAATAACTTAAATTCTAGATTGATAGAGAAACACATTATATAAACATTAATTTTATGAAAAAAATAGTGAAATTAGAATTTAATGTTAAGCAACCTGTGAGATTAATTCCACTTAAGAATATCAATCAGCAAAAATAAACTTGTAATTTAAAAAAATAAATTGCATTTATTGCATGTTAGTCCCTTTTTTATCTGACATGATGGTCAGCCAAGGTCTGGAGCTGCAATGCCTAGCAAGTGAGACTGTAACCGGTCGTCAAGTCTGCTAAGGGCTTTCTTACCATTAATGAGTCGAGTTCAGAAATGTTCCTGTACAGTGTTTAGAGTAATTACAAAGGTGTCTGGAGAGAAACGAAGTTTGGCAATCAGCATATCAGGCAGCATCTTGGTAAATCTATCCAGGCAAGGTTAAAGATGGGAAAGAAGGTTGTAGTTTCTTGTCCGCTTTTTTTTTTTTTTTTTTTTTTACCACTTTTTGCCTGGGGGATTGCTTATGTCCTCAGGTCTCTGATATTATTCCCAAATTATCTGAGGCAAATTTATCAGGAAAATTATCTGAGCCAATTTTCTCCTTTTCTTTTTCTTCACCACCTCCAAAAGGCCTGGATGTGGTTCAACTGAATCTTCAATCGGTTTCATCTCCCAATGCCATGCAGGACCTCAGTTCTCTTTCCTCGGTTTACGTTTCCCTTTCAACACTAATCACTGCCTGGGAGCTGGGTCAAGTTAGCTCCCCTGTCTCTGACTTGGTGGCTGTGCTGTGCCCGACTCTCTCTAGAGCAGGGGTGTTACGTGAGTTCTGTTCTGTTTGCAACCCTTTAAGTTGGTTTCATCTGGGTCTCACTCCCAGAATTCCATGTAATCACAGCCCAGGTAATGTAATTTCCCTCTAGGATCGGGCTGGGACATGTATTAGTTGGGGGTAGGGAGTAAAAAAAAGGAGAAAAATTTAACCATAGGAAAGGAAGTAGGTCAATTATGGCATAAAACCCTATTGATAGATGTTTGTTGTTTTTCTTCCTCAATCTTTTGATATTGCAGAAAAATGTTACAATGAATAACCCTGTAGATACATCATATTGTACACATGCATGTAAGTTGGCAGAATAAACTCTTAGAAGGAGAGGCGGATGGATGCATGGAATAGTAAATGCATTTTCATTTTAAGTCATTGTCAATTGCCTTCGCATTTTACTCTCACTGGGAGTATATTAGAGAAATTATTTTCTCACAAACTGGCTAACAGAATTTGTTGTAAATTTTAGTTGTTTGTTATATTTATGTAGGTAAAAATTATATTTTGGTATAGTTTTTAGTTTGATTTTTTTTATTCTAAGAGGTTATGTTTTCATATTTTTAAGAAACTTATTCTTTTAACCTGTAAACACTGCATTCATATTCTTTGCCCATTTTTTATTAGGGTTTTGTTGTATTTTTGTTTTTGTTTTTGTTTTTACTTTTTAATATATAGGAGCTTCTTATATATTTTTGAAGTAAAATATATAATTTGAAGTTTTGCTTGTTTGCAATTTGCTTTTGCTTATAGTATTTTTAATTATGTGAAAGTTGAATTTATGAGACCTTTAATGTCTTCTGGAATTGAGGTCATAATTTAGAAGGTTTTCTTTACTCCAAGAGAGTAAAGAAGTATGTACAAAAACTAGTAGAACTAATAAGTGTATTCAGTAAAGTGGCAGTGTGCAAAATAAATATTCACAAATTGGTTGTGTTTTTATACACCAATAATGAATTATCAGAAAGGGAGACTAAGAAAACAATCCCATTTACAATTGCATCAAACAAAATAAAACACCTAAGAATAAATTTAACCAAGGAGGTAAAAGACCTGTATCAGAAAATTTTAAGATACTAAAGAAAGAAATTGAAGAAGATATAAATAAAATGGAAGCATATATACTTCCTCATGGATAGAAAGAATTAACATTATTAAAATGTTCATACTACCCAAAGAAATCTGTAGATTCAATGCAATTCTATCAAAATACCGATGGCATATTCTACAGAACTAGAAAAAATTATCCAGAAATTTATATGGAACTACAAAAAAATCCTGAATAGTCACAGCAATCTTGAGAAAGAAGAACAAAGTAGGAGGTACCATGCTCCCTGATATTAAACTATGCTATGAGGCTAGTAATCAAAGCAGCATGGTACTGGCATAAAAACAGACATATAGACCATTGGAACAGAATAGAGAGCTCAGAAATAAATCCATGCCTATATGGCCCATTAACATTTGCCAAAGGAGGCAAGAACATAAAATGGGGTAGAGACAGTGTATTCCATAAATGATGTTGGGAAAGTTGGACAGATACATGCAAAAAATTAAATAGACCACCATTTTATACCATATACAAGAATAAATTAAAAATGAATTAAAGGTTTAACTTGTAAGACACAAAACTATAAAACTCCTAGAAGAAAACATAGGCAGTGAAATCTCTGACATGTCTCTAAGAAATATGTTTTCTGACTTACCTCCTTGGGCAAGGAAAACAAAAGAAAAAAATAAACAGATACATCAAGTAAAAAGTTTTTGCACAGAAAAAGAAACCGTCAACACAATGAAA
Organism: Molossus molossus; assembly: GCF_014108415.1. Classification (NCBI taxonomy): domain Eukaryota; kingdom Metazoa; phylum Chordata; class Mammalia; order Chiroptera; family Molossidae; genus Molossus; species Molossus molossus. The sequence goes on along the minus strand of NW_023425345.1, from coordinate 55,946,371 downwards.
AGACAACATTCTGAATGGAAGAATGTATTTTCCAATTATACATCTGATAAGGGATTAATGTCCAGAATTTATAAAGAACTCATATAACTTAACAGTGTAAAAACAAGCAATCCAATTAAAAAATGGGCAAAGAACTTGAATAGATACTTCTCCAAAAAGGCTAGTAGACATATGAAAAAAATGCTCAATGTCACTAATCATCAAAGAAATGCAAATTAAAACCACGATGAGAAATCACCTGACATCCGTTAGAATGGCTATCAAAAATCACAAACAGCAAGTGTTGGTGAGGATGTGAAGAAAAGGGAACCCTGTGCACTGTTGGTGGGAATGCAGATTGATGCAACCATTGTGGAAAATAGTATGGAGTTTCCTAAAAAAATTAAAAATGGAACTGCTTTATGACCCAGTGATTCCACTTCTGGGTATATATCCAAAGAAACTCAAAGCACTAATTCAAAAGAATATATTCACTGCTGTGTTCATTGCAACATTATTTACAATAACTAAGCTATGGAAGCAACCCAAGAGCCTATCAATGGTGAGTGGATAAAAAAAGCTGTGGTGAATATATAGAGTGGAATACTACTCAGCCATAAAAAGAATAAAATCTTACCATTTGCAACATCATGGAAGAACCTAGAGGGTATTAGGCTAAGTAAAATAAGTCAGTAAGAGAAAGAGAAATACTGCATGATTCTACTTATGTGTGGAATCTAAAGAATGAAATAAATGAATAAATAAAATCGAAACAGCTTGACCAATAGAGTATGACATAAGCAATGCAGTGCCCGTTTCTGGGCTCCGGCTCTATGGAAAAGGCACCTTCCATTTCCTACATCTTGGAACATTTGCTCTTAGAACCCAGCCATGCCAGGAGGAAGCCCAAGCTATGCTGTGGGACCATGTATAGGTGATCCAGCTATCAGCTCCTTCTGAAGTCCCAGATGACAGCCAGGATCACCTGCTAGACATATGAGTGCGGAGGCCTTTGCGATAACTTGAAATTTGCCACTGTGTAACTACACTTAATCTAAGAGACCCCTCATAATAATTTCCCAATCAATATAGAGAATTCTGTATGATGCATACTTAGGTGAGTTCAGTCAATATATAGAGTTCTGAGGGATAATAATAAAATGAAGCTGAGCTATGATGTGATAAACAAAAAATGCGTGTGACATATTTTCTTCTAATATTTACATGGGCTTATTTTCCTTCTAGACTTATGTTACCGCCTGTTCTGTTGCTCTGTGACAATGTGACAGTTTACTTCTGACTAAATTTGGATTCTCGGTAATAAAGAAGTCAGTTCACAGTGCAGAATCAAAGCATGATAAAATGAATTTGTTAATAAGTTTATGATGTTAAATTCATTTGATGTTGGAAAAATAAGGAAAGACTCCAGTATGTTATAAAAAAAAAAATACTTCTTATTGCTCATTCTGGACAAGTTGGGAGAAAATAAGGATATCTTTGCTGTATAAAACCACATTCCTTGATTTTTTTTCAAAGTAACTGTTTCCTGTGAAAGATATGATAGTCTATTTTTTTTAAAGAAAGGACCAGAACACTTTGTACCAGGCACATCTCTCTACTAGTTGCTTTAGGGAAGTCATTTACCTCTCACTGCAGTTTTCCCAGAGGCAGACTATGGAAAATAATGTCTTTTTATAGCACTGAGAATCTTAAGTGAGTCAAAATAAGCCCAGTTCTTGGCACATGTATATTATATAGTCAACAAATAGCTATTATTAAGTATTGAAGTTGGATTTTATTTTAGATGATTTCATATTTTTAAATAATTGGACTATTAATAGGACCATAAACACTTATGTTACGCAAAAGTAAAGGCAATATTGAAGAATATGATAACATCTATCTTTAAATGTATTGTTTAATTTCACTGATGCAAAATGGTAACTTTGGTCTAATATATGATGTTTGGGAGATATTCATCTCCAAGGTATATGGAGAATAACTTTTAAAGAACTCACTGGCAAGTGACAGTAATTAAGTTGATTCAACATCTTTCTAGTGGAATCTATAGTGAAATACACAAAACTAGGTGAGAACATTTGAAAAAGGCCCTGCTATAGTGGTGTTGTGTATTTTAAGTACACATCAAGCTCTCTGGAGACATTTGAGATGGATGTTCAGTGTATCAATGTCATATTTTTAGACATGTTCTCAAGGTCTCATTATTTGTATTTTCATTCATGTACTTCAGCAACTAGAAAGGGCTTTGCTACTTCAAAACCCTGTGATATCTCTTTAATGTAAATTTAGATTTTAAATGCCATTGCCACTTTCTGAATACATTTGTAAGAAATGTGCAAATCAGCTAGTCTTTTTGAAGTGTATTTTGGCTAAATTACCTTTACTTAATGAATAGTTTAAAAACAAAAGGAGTGGTTGATAGTCATTACCTACTTTTGTTCTTGCTACCTTGGCAAAGCTTCAGGAGATAATTAAAAGCAACCAATTGTTCCAATTTATGAATAGTAATAATTTTTTTCTTTTTTTTTTACTGTGGCATCCAGAAGCGGGCTTTGTTTGAGCTACAGTTGGTGAGCTAGAGCTATAGAAATATGTGTGGTAAAGTAACCGATTGAAAATGCATTCACAAATACAGATAACATCTTACGCAGACAATGACCAATTATTTTCTGTTGATAAAACATTTATTTCAGTTGTGGGATTAAAATATTGAATAGCAATAAAAGTAATATTACTAAGTATCCTTATTATAAGGAGGTGTGCCAATTATTACTATTAATAAAGAAGAATGTAGTATTCACTTTTAACAGTTATGAGTTAGATACATTTGAAAAAATTAACTCCTATAAGCCTCAGTTTTCTCATGTGTTTTGATGTGGATAATAGTGTCTACTTCATTAAATGGTTATGAAAATAAAATGAAATTATGCACCGGAAGCTGTAAGCACAGCGTCTAGTCTATAGCAAGCACACAATTCCAGTTATTAGTGTACAGATAGAAAAAGAAAACATGCTTATTTTATTGGCCCAGACTATTACTTTATACCTCTATATGTGTGACTTCATATTATTTTAGACATGAAGCTTACTGTTATACATTTATATTTGTAAATTAAATGATTGCTTTAAAAGTCATCAAACTAAAAACTGTACACATGCTTATATTTACAACCAGAATTTTGTTTTGAAAGTTTATTTATAAATCTGTTTAGAGTCTCAAATTTACAAAGGGTGGTTTAAGTTTACAGTTCATATAAGAGTATGACTATATTCTTTGGAGCGTTAATAAAATTTATAGTAACTTTTTTTTCTTAATTTTTTTTTCCTTTATTGATTTTAGAGAGAGGAAGGGAGAGAGAGAGAGAGAAAGATAGAAACACTGATGAGAGAGAATATCGATTGGCCACCTCCTGCATGCCCCCCAGTTTGGGATCAGGCCTACAACCTGGGCATGTGCCCTGACCGGGAATCAAACTGGTGACCTCTTGGTGCATGGGTCAATGTTCAACCACTGAGCCACATCGGCCGTGCAGTAACTTTATTTAAAATAGGCCAACTAGCACTGCTGGTGTGGCTCAGTGGTTGAGCATTGACCCATGCACCAAAAGGTTGCTGGTTTGATTCCTGGTCAGGGCACATGCCCAGGTTGTGGGCCTGATCCCCAGTGTGGGACATGCAGGAGGCGGCCAATCGATGTTCTCGCTCACGAATATTTCTATGTCTCTCTCCCTCTCTCTCTGAAAATTAATAAAGAAAAAAAAATTAACATAAATAAATAAAATAGGCCAACTACTCTATCAACATAGAAGATCTGTGGAATCAGGCAATACTCCAACTTGATATTCTTTGAGGCCTTGCTATCCAGTAAAATAGCCACTTATGATTGTTTTGATTTACATGTAAATTTATTAAAATGTAATTATAATATGAATTTAAATATACTATTAACTAAGTAATATTAGAAAATTAGTTCCTAGATTGCACTGGCAACAATTTCAATCCTCAATAGTCACTTTGTATTGGACAACACAGATTTTAAGACATTTCCATCACTGTAGAAAGTTCTATTGGCCAGTGTAATCTTAGAGAATCTTAGGAGCTCCTACTTCACAGAGGGCTAATAGGATCTGACCTTCTGTGTCATGAGATATTTTTATAATAGACACTTTTCTAATCTAAATTTAAGGTTGTGAATGAATTCCCAACCTTCCGGGTCGATATTATGCCAGTTGGCATCTGGCATTGATGCTATCCCCTTCATTCAGTGACCCTCAGGCTGCATGCTAGAACCACGTGGGGAGAGTTTTAAAAATCTGGATATCCAGACCACAGGCCACCTCAGAGAGCAGTTAAATGAGAACTCTGGGGACAGGCCAGCAGACATCAGTATGTTTAATGCCCTGTTACTGAGTCCAACATCTGGCCAAGTTTGTGAACTATGGATCCAGCCACACAGGTCTGGTTTTCCCATTTCTCTCCTTTGGTGATTGTGTCTTGCAAAGGCACAAAGTTCTTTCCATGCATTGCATGTTTTACTCTTTTCTTGAAAGACCATACTTTTGATGCATGTACAGCATTATTTTCTCACAAATTGCTTAATTTTTTTTTTTTTATCCTAACCCGAGGACATTTTGTTCAGATAGAGTGGGAGGGAGAGAGAGAGAAACATCAACGTGAAAGGGATGCATCGAGTGGTCGCCACCCACACGACCCAGCCAGGGCCGGGGACAAACTGCAACCGAGGTATGTGCCCTTAGCGGGAACCGAACCCGGGTCTCTCCAGACTGCAGGCCGACGCTCTAACTGCTGAGCCAAACTGGCCAGGGCACATTGCTTAATTTTAATTAATTTTATTTTCATTCCAAATGAGAAGTTTTATTTTCCAGGCATTTTTCTTATCCTCCCTGCTTTTGTATTTTTCAAGTGTTAATGAAAATAAGTTCATAGAATAAATAGAAGCTTTAAACAGAAAAAAAAAAAAAAAAAAGCCAAAAAGAAAAACTAGGCAGAAAAAAATAAAATAACCTTATACTACCCTTTCCACATGCTTGTAAAAAGGAGAGTTAAGGTACTTTTACCCTGGAGTACTGCTTTTCTTTTCTTTTTTTACATGAATAAAGCTTTTTAATTTAGAAGTTCATAAATGTAAGTGTCTGTACTGACATCTTTCCAACCAAAATGATTTTCTAGGAACAAGTTTAAAACTACCTGATTATTTTGGGAAGGCTGGTGGTACAAAAACGAGTTTATATTGAGAACTTTAGGCAAATGCTAACACTTCCTTAAAATAACAGGTGAGGAAAATCTGTGGATGGTGATACTTGAGAAATACATTTGTTAAATAAATTTTAAGCCATGTAGCACTGAAATTATATTTTGTTCACTTACCAAAATAATCCAGTATGTCAGAGAGATGTGCCCCAATACCTACTTTTTTTTTTTTTTTTTGCACAGTAGTAATGCTTTTAGTTGAGTGTATTAAGATTTTTAAAGAGGGAATGAAAAACATAAATGAAACTGTAACATTTATGGGACCAAATATATAAAGAGAGTGGGTGAATGCTAAGTCACTATGGGAGGTGAGTGAATGTAATAGTTTGGCTCAATAATAGTTCCAGCTCCATAGCAGAGAGCAAAGACAATAGTAACGTGATCAAAAGGGACTTTGTTCTTTTTCATGTGAAAGCCTAGGAAGTTGGTCCAGCCTAGCAGGGTAATTCCAAAAAATATCAAATATCCATTCTCCTATCTCTTTTTTTGTCCTTTCATCTTTAACAAGCAGCGTCTACCTCTTGGTACAATGCACTTTTTGCTAGTTAGGGGAAAGGAGAATAAAAATGGAAAATGGAGAATATATGTCTTTCCCTATGGCCATGATTTGGAAATTGCCCACGGTCGCCCTATTCACATTTCATTAGCCAGACTTAGTCATGAGGCCGAACCTCGCTGAATGAACAGTTGGGACATTTTGAGTGGCTTTGTGCTCAACCAAAAAATCCTACAACGATATGGGAAGGAAAGAATGGATTTGAGAGGCACATACTAGTCTCTACCATAAGACACTCAAATATTCAGAGATGTACTTCTCCTTTATCAGGATTTCTGGATGATGTACAGTCTTTCTCTTTAGATCTTAAACCACAGTTTAAATTGATTTTATCCCTGGACCATTTTAGAGTCTGATTTTTTGTTATGAAGAACCCACATAGAGTTTGTTGTTTAGACATCTTCCAAAAATATTGTCCTGTTTAAATTGCCATTTTGCATTTCTTACTAGAAAATGCAAGTTATGAGGAGTGACAGTAAGATACCACTAAGGGTTCAATTGCCAAACCACATCCACAAAGTCCAGAGATCTGACTCAATATCAACCTTTACTAATAATTCAAAGGAAATAGAGGTAAAATGTGGTAAAACCTGAGACTCATAACAGCTTTCCAAGTTTTTTTCTTATAGCATGAATATCTAACCTGACCCAGATATAATATATGAATCTTAGGTGATGCATGTGGGGTACTGCTAACACAAAGGAAACTATGATGGTCATAAAACTCCTCATGTTATACTCTGTTGATTATGTGGCCGACATGGCATTTGCAACTAGCCATGCCTCATAAATCCATAAGATCCAAGTTTGTTTACCATTAACAATCTGAATGACTAAGATAGAGTCTGTTAAAACCATCCAGTGATAAGAAACTCTTCATTACCTTCCTACTTGTTACTAGTAGTAAAATGTTTAATTAACATGTTTACCTAGAGATTTAATCAGGTCATTTCCCCCAGTAAAGATGGCTTACATAAGGGGAAAATGTAATGGACTATACAACATAGTCTAAATTAGGATGGCTCAGAGACTTTATTATCACATCATGGACCCATGCTCTTTTCTTCTTTACACTCTGCATTTCAAGTGTGTTAGATTTAATCCATAGATTTGTTTCCTCTTGATCAGTAGATGGCTGTCACAGTTCCAGGCATAACATCTTTTTTTACATAGAGTGGAAGGGAGAGAGAGAGAGAGAGAAAGAGAGAGAGAGAGAGAGAGAGAGAGAGAGAGAGAGAGAGAAAAGGAAAGTGAAACATCGATGTGAGAGACACACATTGATTGGTTGCCTCCTGCATGACCCAACTAGGGCTGGGAATCGAACCCGTAACCCAGGCATGTGCGCTTGACGGGAAATTGAACCCTCGACCCTCTGGTCCACAGGTCGACGCTCTAACGGCTGAGCCAAACTGGCCAGGGCCACATCCTCTTTTTCCGAAGAAAAAAATATTTCCTAGGAGCCTATCCATAACTTAACCTTGGTGTCACAGGAGAAAGTTGAGTAACCTCCCCACGCTCTACCTGAGAGATATTAAGTGACTGATATTTTCTGTTTCTATAGTATAGGAAAGTAGGAACCACCAGCAAAAAGGAAAAAGGCAGAGGAATGGCCATTGTTTAAGCCACTGAAAGTGTCCTCTTCTATACCTTTAACACGTATTTCTTATGCAAAATATAAAGACAAGACTGTTGTCCTTTATGTAATTCTGTATAAGTCTTCCTAGTCTGGAGCTAATATCCTATACTGAACTTTGCTGAAATTTTATTTAAAACTGCTATTGACTAGAAAAATTGAAGGTTACACAGGAGAAATCATTCATGAAGTTAACTCAGGAGAAACTTAAACCAAATTAATCTCCAGGCAGAACTAAAAAGCAAGTCCCAAAAATGGTTCAGAGAGATTTTTGGAATAGTGCTATTATATTATCCCTATTAATATTTATTACCACTATGAAAAGTCTATAATTTGAAAATTATGCTGATATAATATGTGTGAGCCTACTACACATGTTATGTGAAAAATAAAAAAATCTAGGTGGTGGTATCGTCATTACTGAACAAGTTAATCTGAGAATACTTTAAAACTCATGAAAATTGTTATGCTTTAGGGTAATGATATATGCATTTTATTTTTTTATTTTTATTTTATTTATCCTCACCCAAAGACATTTTTCCATTTTTTTGTTCAGATAGAGTGGGAGGGAGAGAGAGGAAGAGAGAGACAGAGAGAAACATCAACGTGAAAGGGACACATCAAGTGGCTGCCACCTGCACGACCAACCAGGGCCAGGGACAAACTGCAACCAAAGTACGTACCCTTAGCGGGAACCAAACCCAGGTCTCTCTGGACCGCAGGCTGATGCTCTAACTGCTGAGCCAAACTGGCCAGGGCAATATATGCATTTTAAGTAGACCATATAAACACATATATTCAGCTACAATTATAAAAATATTTTAACTCTTTTGTTCCTTCATTAGCATTTATAGCACATCCTAAGAACTTGATTAAAGCTCATCATACTCAGTAACTTTTGCTCATGTTTTTTTTTTTTTAAAAAAAAGAAAACTATATGAACTTTTTTTCTCTATAATTGGTGCTCCCAAATACAAAAGAAAATTTTGGATCAATGTAATGTTTGCCAATGAAATATAGCTGAAAACTGGTATCTAGTATAATAGTAATTCTTCAGCATTCTGTTATTTTGATAATTCTCACACTGTTCAAATTATCAGTGAAATTAATTTTACATGATTGCTCGCAAGCAAATGCTGGTATTGTCTTAAGGCAACATGTTTAGTTGACCCCTGAATCCTGTCCCAAGGTTGAACAAGAGGGAGAGATAACTATAGTTAATAGGCTATGAGTGACTTACTAGAGATGACAAATTCAGAAACAAGAAATAGTATAGGGGAGGAAAGGGTGTGATATAAGAAAGGGCTTAAGTTGTGAGCACTTGAAATCCTTGGGAAAGCTGAAGAGAAGACAGTAGTTAAGATTCAGTAAGAGAGTAAAAGAAACTACTACTGGATTTGGCAAAAGAAGAGTAAAGGGAGATTCAGGAATGGAAATTAATGGTGAGACAAGTACAGAGATGGTTAGGATCTATGGGGTATAGAATTTCAAGGGAGAAGAATTAAATGATAAGACTAAGTAAGTCGTATCTTCCCAGATTCCATTCATATGTCCATCATTTTGGTCTTTAAATATGTATAGCACTTTATTCATGGATGTCTGATTCTCTGTGACTCATTTAAATCATTACAACCTATACATAAAAAGGGAAACCAATCTCTCACCTCTGGCTGTTTAGTTGTTCTGAACTTCCTTTTAATGCAAATCTGATCACATTACATCTTTGCTTAAAAGACTCAAATGGCTTTCTGTTGGTCGTGTGTTAAAGACCAAAATTCAGAAAATGACCTGGAAGGTTCTGCATGAACTAGGTCTAGCCTATCATCCCTGTCTCCATCACCCTCCTGTCTCTCCTTCACCTTCGGTGCTCCTCCAGTGCCCACATCAGGGTCTTGGTGCATGTTCTTTCTTTTCCTCCTTTTTGCCTCTCCCCCGTCTCCTTCAGATCTCAGCTCAAATTTTACTCCCCCCTTTCGCAGCACTTATCAGCATCGCTATTTACATATTTGTGGAACATTAATATCTGTTTCAGTGTAACCCACGCTTGATCTAATCCTAGGAATCGTAAAAGCCTGGATATGTCTACCAAGCAATAAGGACAGATCCAGTAGAAACATATTTTCAAGGGGCAGAGAGTATCCTGAGAGGAAACTCATTCTAAATCATAGATTCCCAGTGGAGGTTGGATGAGTCAACACTTCTCCAAAGAGGCACATCCGAATGACATGAAGCGGGGCTGCTCCTGCCTGCTGCACTTTCTGATGTTTCCTCCTTCTCTGATGTGGCCCGGTGGTTGCCAATGCAACTGGAGGTTAGTTTACATGCCAGTCATAAGAGGGTGGTACGTGCTTCAGGGTAGTAAAGTGGAAATGATCTGGTACCTTCTCCCCTCTCCAATCTCGGTTTGCTGTTATGGTGAGAAAGATAGAAAGTCTTTAGAAAATAACTTCCCCCACATCCACCATTCCATAGCTGAACCTGTATTCGTAGAGTCTGCAGTTTCTGCTGTCACAATGAAGACAATGCTCCTGCTCCTAAGACTGGCTCTCCTGTTTGCTCACTTGATCTTATCCCTTCTTACTTAAGCACATTTCTCCATTAATTTTCCCTCTCTATCCAGTATATTTATTATTTTTACTGACTCAACCTCATAGTCATGAAAACACACAGTAATATCAACATGTCAAAACCAAGACAGCTTCCTTGACACAATATTTATCTCTAGCTGCCCCCTACTATTCTGTTTACCTGTATAAGAAAACTCTTTGCCAAAGTCGTTTATACTCTGAAATTTCTCTCTTCATGTTTTCTCTTGAATTCTCTTCAATTAGTCTTTCATCCGTACTACTCCACTAAATCACATCTTATTAATGTGACCAAAGACTACCAAAATACTACATTCAGTCAATTTGCAGACCTCGTCTTATTAAGACCATCACAAACATTTGAAACTCGATTACATTTTTCTTCTCAAAACACGTTTTTCACGTAGCTTCCAAAACACTATGGTTCTCTCCTCTTCTCGCTGACTACTGCTTCTGAGCCTGTTTTATCTGTTTCTTCTCATTACCCTGATCTTACAATCTGGCAGTACCACAGAGCTCAGTCATTATACTTCTCTATCTGTGTCCACTCTCTAGAGGGGCCTCATTTAGTCTCATGGCCTTAAACACCATCTGAAATATACCACAGATTTCAAAATTATAATCAGAGGCAGACTCATATAACCTACTGGCCTTTTAGCCCCTGGACCAGAAGTCTAATAGACACCTCAAACTTAATAAGTGAAATATTAAACTACTAATATTCTCCTCTCTTCCCCAAACCTGCGCCTACCCCAGCAGCACAGTAGCCACAGATGTCCCTTTGAAATGTAAGTCAGACTGTTACTCCTCCACTCAGGATTTTCCCCTTGCTTTCTTATCTCACCTACAGTAAAACCAAAACATACAATGGCTCATAGATATCTATATGAATCATGTGCCTCCTTTAATTTTTCTGGCCTGTGCCCTACCACTGTATTCTGTGTTTTCTGGATTCTGTATTTCTCTATTTTGCATCCATTAGTCACCGGTTCAAACTAATGGCCAAACCTGCTTACATCTCCCTGCTCTCCAGGGTTTGCAGGCGCCTGAAAATCCTACTACAAACCCCCTAATTAATCCTGAGTGCATACTACCAACCACCTCTTTAATTCTCATAGATCAAGTCAATATTTTCCCACCTAAGCCCACCCGGGGTCAGACACCAGACAGCTATGGACAGTCCCAGTGTTCCAGAGCCCACTGGAATCCATGGAACAAGCCAATCCTAAGCTGTTCATCCTGCTTTGCCTTTCTGATGGGAATCCCAATAAACACTGTGGTCTGTGCTTTCCCTTGCTCATGATTCTGCCTCCAGGACAAATCTAGTGCTTCCACGGTGGCCCCGTGGGGTGTGGCAGAATGTCTTCTCTGTGAAACCGTAGGCAATGCATTCTTCCATCAATGACATTAGACTCAGTGTTGTTCCTCAGTCACCTTTAAAGACCTGGGCACACATAGCACTGTTCCCTTCATTTATTTTCCCGCCGGCCTCACTGTTGGTCTCCTTCTGCATGCTCCCCTCGCAGGGCTTTCGTCATGCTCTTTCTTTGGACTGGAATTCCCTCCCGCAGTTATTCGCATGGTTTAATCCCTCCTTTTCTTCAGGATTTGTTCAAATGTCACCTTATCAGCAAGGCCTTCGTTGAGGCCCTCTTAAAAACAGCATTGTTTTGTTCACCTACCCAGCAGACAAAGAATTGACACTGTCTATTCTTCTGAATCTGCTTTAAGCTGTTTCCCCATAGGCTGTATACCACCTAAAGTATTACCTATGCGCTTTTCTAGATGCATGACTAGAACATAATATCTATGAGGAAAAGAGGTTTGTTCACAATGTATCTCCAGGGCCTAGAACAGTACTTGGAATAAAATAGACATTCAGAAAATGTTTTGGTTGAATAGATGAATGAGTATGTCACTCCCTGGTTAGTTCAAGGGGCTGTGGACAAGATGATCAAAAACTAAATATTAACACTTGTCTCTCTGTAGCCTTGTTATAATCATCCCAGCTTGGCCCTGTCCCCCATCACCCATGGACAGATACATGCTTCAGTCTGATTTGGGAGGGAATTGAATATATTTAAATGTGAAAGAGAAAAGTCAGTTTACATAGGAAAATACATTATGCACATGATAAAGGGAAACAAAAAGCAACAAAATATAGTGAAAAAAGGAGGCAGAGGGTCCCAGACTAACAGTGAGAGCTCATGGGGTGCAGGTGACATGGAGACACCGGAAGTTAACAGCATTCTCTTTGTTCCAGTATCCTGCAACAGGATGTTGAACTGAATTGTATTCAGAAATATTACATACGATGAAAACAAAACTCTGATGGAAGTCTCGACACCCCGTAGTTTGCTGAGGGCTCTCCTTTCGTCAACCACGTAAGCTCTCTGTCATAGAGGGAAACGGAAACTGCTCTGACATTTTCTTTCAAATATTTATATACTGAATTGTAGATTATGTTCTTTGTACTATTTCTAGTTGGTAGCAAATTCTCCTATTTTTTGCTCAGATATAAAATTTAATTTTTAGTTTAATTCTCCCTTCTTATGCAAGAAATCTTTTCCAGTTTTAAGAACTTATGCTAGTCTCCAAAGATATATATTTTCATATTATATTTCTAACTGCTTATTTTATGTATGAACACTGAATGGTTCTGTAGATGAGTATGTGGGAAGGCTTTTTAATGGTGGGGGTCTTCCATTGTTTCTCACCTGGGTCACCAAAACCTAAAATGGGCTAAGCAAATGCTTAATTATTAGTTAATTATAATTTAAGGAAAGAGGCTGGTTCATTCTCTCCCCAATTATCTCCACTTTTTTTACCCTTTCAATTAATCTTTATTTCAGCTGCTAGAAGAACCTTTCTACATCAGTGTGGTAAATATATGTGTCCCTGCTAAGAATCCTGTGATGGTGTTCCATTGTCAATAAAATAAAGTCCCATTCCGAAGCATGGAATACAACAAGACCCTCCCAAGTCTTCTCTACTGAGCTTTTACCTTTTGCTTTTATCCTTCCTCTATTTACTATTCCCTCAAACCATGATATTCATTTTTCTCTCTAGTGACCTGAACTTTAACAAAAACAAAAACAAAAAAACCTCTGTGTTTTGCTCATCTGTTTTCTCTGCTGAGAAGACTGGAATCCTATTTTTGCTTTTAAAATTCTACCTCCTTCATGAAGTCTACCTACCTCTGGTTAGAATTAGCTTCCTACAGTTTTTACCTATAACATTTTAATAGCACTTATAACAGTCATCACTTCATTTAAATAGTTTATCTCATTCTCATTCATCTACATAGTTGGCGTCAAAGATTTCTGCAGCACCAGGTTAGATTCGTGCATGTACCAGATCTTTCAATAGTTATCAAACCACAATCAACATCATTGTATTTATATCATAGAGTTAAATAATCCTTCCTGTGTTCATGAGCATCCATATGTCTGATTTGTTTTTTATTCTTTTTCTGTCTTTGAAACAGCCTGGCTAGGAATTAGTGCATACATCTCCCTGACAGGCCTTCTGTCAACATTTTCTCACAGAGACCTAATTTAGAATTTTTAATGTTTTCGTCCAGTGTAGCATTGGGCAATACCACATTTTTATGTACAGATAATATAATTCTTAGTGATTAACTATACATTAATAAACATAAACACAGTACCCACGGATGATGGCCCCAGCATTATGCATCTCACTTGTGGTTTCGTTTCCTTTTTCGTAATACGATGAGGATGTGGTCACTCTCTACTTGTGCACCCTGATTAGATAGTATTGTCCATTAAGACCCAGTCCAATTCTGCCACTTTGATTTTCACACTTTAAACTTGTCTATTAAAACTGAGTAAGCAATCGCTGGTAGAAACATTGCTTTCATCAAAGAACATCACATTATCAACTGTCAAGCCCCTCCCGCGGGAGGACAGCAGATGGACACTCAGGTGGGCGTGCAGCTCCCTGTCCGTCCCGGATGCGAGAGCCATCCTGCCAGCAGCGCCTCTCATCTGTCTAGGGAACTGAATGAAATGACAAATATAAAACTGCTCTGCAAGGTCTAAAGTGCTAGTCACATCTTAGGGATCGTGATCATTCATTTTGCAGCCAGCTTGAGAATGTGATAAGGCCCTGGCATTTTTGTTTTAAGCAAATTTACTAGCAGTTATACATCTGGATGAGTTTTATCCCCTTCAAATACTATTTGGGACGTTATCCACTTATTGGAATGATGCTGCTATGGCTCAAACATGATTTAGACTCCATTCAGAGACAGAATTTAGAGATAATGGGCCCATTGTGATTGTAAAAACACTGGTTGCCATTATGGCATACTTGCACACACTAAAGCTACATAATGCTAAATACAAAATCCTGGACAATTAGACATTTAATAAAGAATGAAGCAGAGATGAGGATGTTCACTTCACATAAAAGAGACCACTTGACATTTTTTGCCTTCAGATATAATGCAATAAGAACTAACTATACAGTAAAAGGTATGAAATACTTTTGACAAAATTTCAACCTCAATCTGGTCAACATCTAGATCTAAACACCAAATTAAAGGATATACTTAGGAGAGAAGAATGTTAAATGGCGAGGTGATATAGTTAGTAAGACCTATAATTTAGAACATTTTATAGGACAAATAACCCAATAACCCAGTTTTTGTTTTTTTTTTAGCAAAGGGACTGGGGAGTGGGAAAGAACAGGGAATTGTTATAGATGGAAATATTTACATGACAGATTAATAAAATGCTAAATGTTGAATTTTTTGGACTCATTGAAATCAACTAGACAAAATTTATGAGACAATCAAGGACTATTGAACCCTGATGGGATATTTGGTAATATTTTAAAATTAAATTTTACTTTTAAGTTACATGTGACAATAGTTTTGTGGATATATTACAAAAAGGAGCATATCTTTTAGCAGTCTATACAGAAATGTTTGCTGATAAAATGTCAGTGCCCAGAATTTGCTTTCATGTGCTCCAGTGGTGTACAATGAGAGGGGAGAGGAAATCAGAACAGCGGAATCTGGTGGTTGATGAAACTACATTACAGTTTCATTGGTGTTATGCTCTGTCCTCTAATTTTATATATAATTGAAAATCTTCAAAGTCAAAAGTCAAAATAAAAACATAAAGTAGGCATTTAAAGAGAAATAAGAGGACTGAGAGTATGTCTGGGTCTTACAGTATCCCAGCTTATAAAAGATAGCCCAGCACAGGAAATCCTCGAATTCCTCGCTAAGTTAAATTTGCACTGAGATTCTATTTGCAACTGAAATCCCTACTAGAGAACCAGCCCCAAAGAATGCTACTCAGCTTCCATAGTAATTTTATTAGAAAACTAAAAATGTTTCAATCTACTTTAAGAACGACCTGTAAAATATGTGCTTTATCTAGATATTGTTTCCATGTAAGTGTCAGTCATTGTCTTAGATGAACTTTCCTGGGCTATATGTTGGGCATAATTTTAATGTAAAATAAAATTAAGTAAAATTGAGACTATTGAAGAAGTATCACTAGGAAAAAATAAAAATAAAATGAGCTGGAAATTAAGTCAGTGATTCTAGACCAGGGCTGATTTTGCCTCACAAGAGACTTTTGTCCCTTTTTGAGATCACAACTTAGGAAGGAGATGAGGTGACAGGAATCAAGGAGGTGCTGCTGGCATCCAGTGGGTCAAGGCCAGGGCTGCTGTCCACACCCTGCAGTGCGCAGGGCACCTCCCTCCCGCCTTCCCCATGTGCAACCATGAGTTATCCAGTTCAAAGCATCCTTAGTACCATAATTATTGTCCAGCCGGTGTGGCTCAGTGGTTGAGCATCCACCCATGCACCAAGAGGCTACCTGGTCAGGGCACATGCCCAGGTTGTAGGCCTGATCCCCAGTGGGGAGCATGCAGGAGGCAGCCAATCGATGTTCTCGCTTATCATTGTTTCTATCTCTCTCTCCCTTTCACTTCCTCTCTCTCTAAAAATCAATAAAGGAACAAAAAATGTTTTTTAAAGTACTGTAATTATTACTTAAATGTGAGGCAGGCAAATATTTCTTGAAATTTTTCATCTATTTTAGCACTTCAAAATATATGTATCACTACTTCCATTGTGTATATCATACATGAACACATAGAAACAAATCTGTTCTTTATTCATATTTGGGAAACAGATATAATGTAATCCTAAAAAAATTAATCAATAATAGTTGCACTGGTAGCAAATAAAAGATGCTGTTTTTCTGTCTTTAAAATGACATCTTTTCACATATTTGAAGGCATTCTTTTCAAGCTTGCTGAGTGGTAAATAGTAATTGTTCTGTTTGTCAACATTGTAGACAATTATTACATTCATTTTTAGCTGACCTAGAACATGATTTATCAGAAAAGTTGAAAATATGTATTTTAGATGTTCTTAGTTGAAATTTTATTTCATTTTGTAGTCCCTAGACAAATACAATACTAATAATTTTACGAATATCGAAGTTGTTTTGAAAAGTTCTCTCATTGTAATAGTATAACATTCATTTATACTTAGTGCAGAACATGTACTATTAAGAAAGCAGTTTCTTGTCTTTTTGGAGCCTCAGTGTTTTAATTTAGGAAGGCAACTTTTTAATTTAAAACCCCAATATGTTTTTGAGGTGTTAAAACAAAAAGAAAAGAGGAGCTAATATTTTCTCTCTAGTTACCTGTTATATAAACAACATATGCCACATTTTAGTGGGATAGCAATTGCTATTTTAAAACTATTTTTAAGAAATAACATAAAATACCCAAAGAGTATTTTACTCTTATAAGCACTCCTATAATTTTCTTGTAATTCTTTTTTCAAACTGCTTCTCTGATGTTTCTGTGGGCACCTGGTTCTATGTGAGTATGCCCATATATTTCATGTCTTTTGCAAATGATACTGCTAGACTTTGCTTACTTAAACCCAACCTATCTTTATCTTTCAGCTGTTAGATTTATTTAGTGCATTTAATATTTTATAAATGTTTTATTAATATTTGCAGTCACTATCTCACCGTGTGCTTTCCTTTCTTCTATTTTCCCCTCCTTTGGTATTTCCTCCTCATTCATTGACTCCTTTTATTACACTGAGGTTTTAGTTTTAAATTCTGTTTTTTCCCCTAAATTTATTTTTTAAGCCTAAGGCAACAAAAAATAAAATACTTGTTAAATGTAATTAAGTACAATTCATCCAACTTTGCTCTTCTGTCTCAAGATCGCTGTTGCTATTCACAGTCTTTTGTGGTTCCATATAAATATTTGGAGTATTTGTTCTAGATCTGTGAAATATACCATTGGTATCTTGATAGGAATTACGCTGAATCTGTAGATTGTTTGGGGTCATATGGACATGTTAATCATGTTAATCTTCCTATCCATCAACACAGAATATACTTCCACTTATTTATATCTTCTTCAGTTTCTTTCTTCAGTGTCTTATAATTTCCCAAGGACAGGTCTTTAGGTCTTTTATAGAGAACCCTAAAGACTCCACCAGAAAACTACTACACTCAATAAATGAATTCAGTAAACTAGCACAAATCAAAATAAATATCCAGAAATCAGCTGCATTTTTATACACCAATAATGAGCTATGAAAAAGGGAAACTAAGAAAACAATCTCATTCACAATTGCTTCAAAAAGGATAAAATACTTAGGCATCAATTTAGCTAAGGACATAAAAGACCTAAATTGATTTTTATCATACGCTTCCTATTTCTATCATCTGTTCATCAAAAGTTTTACGTACATGGATACATGATTAACTTAAAATCTGATGTTAATATCTCTCTAATATTCTTGGATCTTAGAAAGTTTTACATGTCATTAATTACAAAATTGTAACTAACTCACTCCACCCCCCCCCCTTTTTTTTAAACCACAACTTAGGTGGTTTGATAACAGAAATGTCTTGTCTCACAGTTTTAGAGGCTAGTTGTCCAAAATCAAGGTATCAGAAGGTTGGTTGTGTCTGAGGGCCATGAGGGGAGGGTCTGTTCCAGGTAGACGGCCATCCTCTCCTTATGTTTCTTTAGGTCACCTTCTCTCTGTGCCTCTCTCTGTGTCCAAAGTTCCCCTTTTATAAAGGCTCCAGTCAGATTAGATTAGGGCCCACGTTAGGGATCTCACTTTCACTTGATTACTCTGTAAAGTCCCTATCCCAAAATATGGTCACATTCTGAGATACTAGAGGTTTGGGGACCTAATTCAGCCTATAACACTCCCCAAATTAGACATTATTATGATGATGATCAATTTTTACTGTAAATATTTGTCTAAATGTTTGTTTATTGTTTTCTGTATTCTAAAATAAAATGTTAGATCCTAAAATGTGTCTGGATTTGATTCCTTCTGTTTTCCAAAACAAATTCTTTTGGTGAGTTACTATCTGCAATAGACTATCCCCTTTTATCTGGCAACGTCCATGTTTGCCCTTGCTCTCAACTGATAGGCCATCTGTGTACTCTGTCCTGGGCTGACAGTTGTTCTCTTTCAGAAGTTTAAAGGTGTTCTACTGTCTTTTGGCTTCCTTGGTGGTTTGGGAAGTTTCTTGTCAATGCCATTTTCATTCCTCTGTGCATTTTATGTCTTTTGCCCATAATTTCTTTAAATTTCTTCCTCTTTTGTTGAATCTTTACTGTTGTGAATTTAGGTTTCACTTAGTTTTTATGTGTCCAGCTTTGAGTTTGCTGTGTTCTCTGAACATGAAGAATCATATGTCTGTAAATTCTCAAAGTCCTCTACCTTATTTCTCTGAAATATTTGCTTCTCCACTTTTCCTTTTATTCTCTTCTTTGAACTGGAAGACATTTCTCTTTAATCTCTTATGTGCTTTCATCTTTTTTTTTATTCTTTAGATCTTTGTCCTTTTGTGACTTTGGAAATACCCCTTACCTTCTTGTGAAAGTATCTCTGTATTTCTAAGTATTTGTCAAATTTTATTCAATGTAGGAATTTTGTTTAGTAAATATTTTCACAAAAATTTAGTTTTCTACAACATTCCATTCCTGGTCATTGTGGGGCTTGGGACAAGTGTACAGATAGAGGCCGACATATCCTACGTCCACATATTTGAACATTATGAATTGCCATTGATTAAAATATGTTTTGTCTTCCAATCTTGACAAATAAACCTTCATAATGATGTGAAAGGTTAAGCTTGAATTTAGAATTTCTAGACTCTTCATATCTCTGCTCTGGAATGTGGTGGTTCAGAGAAAGCCATCTCCTAGTTCCTGAGCTGCAGCCCGGATCCTGCTCCTCTTCTCTACCCACACTTGGATGCATCCTTAATACAGAGGATTTCCCCACTTGCACGTAGATGACGTCCATGCATCCAAGCACCTTCGCTACCCTCATAAACAGCTTTTCTTACTCACCCCTCCAGCCCAGGGATGTGAATACCAGTGGCTCGGTCTGCTTTTAGGAGGAACAACATAAAGAAGAGATCTAAGCAAAATGTGCAGCAGGCTAAGGTCACTTGGGCGAGGGAGTTGGGTTCCAGTATATCAGGAGCATGATCTAGAGGAGAAGAGCTAGAGATCTGACTGGGCAGGTCTTCTTGGATCCATATTTCTTACCCTTTGAAGATGGGCATGGCCAGAAAAAGACCATTTCAGGCTCTTCAAAGTGCAGTACTCAGGCATAGGCCTCTCATGCTCAGATCCAGCGCCATTATTATTGTTATATTGCTGGAAATAGAAGAAGCACCCTTATCTATTTGTTAAACAATCAGGTACTTTTTCTGAGCCCACTACTAAAAGTTATCTGCTTGTGAATGATAAATACAATAACAAATATAAACGATATATATAGTGATTTCTATTTCCTAGGTGTCAAGCTAGTGTTAATATATGTTTACCCATTAACATCTCTTGGTCTCACCTCTGCCTTCCATCCTTACTGTCACTGATTCATGCAGGCCTTTATTATCTTTCTCCTGGACGATTGAAATACTTTTCTGTGGTACCTATTTGCAAGCTCTTTATTGACTTCAAGATGAGATTCAAACATCTAGTGATTTCAAGAGCCTTCTGTGAGATCAACTTTTACCATCTTTTCTACTTAACTGGATGGTAGCCTCAGGGGCAACTGCATTGAGAATTACTTATCAAACACTAAATATTTTCTGAACGAGTGAATAAATTAGCAGTCAAATTCTATGTTGCTGACTGACTAATCCTAAAGTAGCACATTACACGTGTTCTTTCTCTGTCTATTTGAGTTCGCATTATAGGGGAGTACAAGATGTAGGAAAAAGCAACTGGCTGAGAAGAGGTCTGAATTCCTTATTGGCTTTGTAGCTGGGTTTGTTCCTGCAGGCACCTCTTGTGGAATATGTTTAAGAACCATGTTCTTTCTCAAGTGACTGTGGTTTGCTTGTTTGATTTTTCCAAATGATCTTTCTCAAATATTAAGAGAAAAAAAAAAATCAGACATAGTTAGAAAGAGCAGAAGAGAGGAATGTCCCCTTTTAGCAATCTGTAAGGCCTCAGGCAAATCTTCTCAAGAAGAAAACAGTTTTAACTGCCTTCAAACCTTCTCCAGAGAAAGTGAGACCAAAACCAAAGTATAGCCTTTCCATTGTTTGTTCTATTTCTTTCCTTTCTTCCTTCTTCCCTCCTTTCCCCTTCCCTTCCCTTCCCTTCCCTTCCCTTCCCTTCCCTTCCCTTCCCTTCCCTTCCCTTCCCTTCCCTTCCCTTCCCTTCCCTTCCCTTCCCTTCCCTTCCCTTCCTTTCCCCTCCCCTCCCCTCCCCTCCCCTCCCTTCTCCTTCCTTCCTTCCTTCCTTCCTTCCTTCCTTCCTTCCTTCCTTCCTTCCTTCCTTCCTTCCTTCCTTCCTTCCCCTATTCCTCTTTCTTTCTTTCTTTCTTTCTTTCTTTCTTATTTCTTTCTTTATTTCTTTCTTTCTTTCTTTATTTCTTTTTGTATATGATGTAGAACTGATTGAGTACCTTTTGCTATGGCCCATATTATTTCATTTCAAATGCTAGAAGTCTTAGTTTTTATGGATTAAAGCCTATCAGTATATAAATGAGAACTGTAACTAAAGAAGCTGTAGAATTAGATCTTTAAAAATACTTTCTTTATTATAAGAAAAGAGTATATAGTAGATATAACATATAAAATATGTGTTAATTGATTGTTTATATTACCAGTTAGGCTTTCAAATAATAGTAGGCTATTAGTATGTAAGTTTTGGGGGAGAGAAAATTTATATGTAGATTTTCAACTGCATAGGTGTGGGGGATTGGTGCTCCTAACCCTCATGCTGTTCAAGCGTTGACTGTATTATTGTATTACATTTTTGTCAGGACAAGAAGGGCTATTCTGATGATTTCTCCATGTTGCTTTATGAGGACCAATTCTGGACTCTTCTGGAAGGTTTTATGATGACTTAGAAAGTAGTTAACAGTCATCAGAACATATTCAGTGTGAGCTGTTACTGGCTACCAGTCCATAAAAGTCAGGCTATAAAACTTGGTTTAGCATCAGAACCTGATACCTAAGGATGCCTGTTTGGGTTGTGCAATAACTCAGTCTTTGCAGATTGAGAGAGTGAAAATATTTACCCAATTAATCAATTCTGTATTTCATAAATATTGTCATAATTGCACCCAAATCAACTTTAAGTTTGGAAAATTGCCCAGGAGTCAGAACTCCAGGATATAAATGTGAATGTAAATGTCATGGAAACTTTCCTGTAACACAGTTTGTTAAACATTCTCCCCCTTAGTACTCGTGACCTTCCATCTCTCCTTCTTCCACTCTCGCTCCGGGGCACTGTGCATTCTGGCTGTTATGAGCACTTTCATATTCTTGCATTGATGAGTTTGTAATTGAAGAAACCTTCAAGAAGGTGTTATTACATGTGGCACTGTTCTAGATGCTGGCATACACGAGGTGAACTTGGTACAGGCAATATTCTTAAAGTGCTCATGGTCTGAAAGAAAGGGCAATTATGAATACAGCAATTACAGTGCTCATAGGTAAGCTACAAACTCTAGGTAAGCATTTTAAGGGAGCATACAGGAGGAAGGTAGGAGTAGGATTATTAAAAGGAGGAAATTAATTCCTGATAAAGCAGATGCCATGAACAAAAGTTTGGGCTAAAGTCACCTAACATTTAGGTTGATTGATCGTAGATCAAAGTTCAAGTACAAGATAGAGAGGAAGCTAAAGGTTGCATGTGTAGATGGAACTCATGTGGGTCACTAGAAAGATTGTGTGAGCCCAATAACACAGCTAGGTCAGCTTGACTTCTCTTTATGTGGCCAGAAGGAAGTATGGGTGGGGTAAAGAAGAGGGTGAACATACAAGAGGAAAATATATATGAAATACAATCATCGAAATGTCATCTGTTTGGAATGACCCTTTGTCTTTTTTTTTGTTTGTTTATCCTCACTCAAGGACATTTTTCCATTTTTTGTTCAGGTAGAGTGGGAGGGAGAGAGAGGAACAGAGAGAGAGAGAAACATCGATGTGAAAGGGACACATCGAGTGGCTGCCACCCGCACGACCGAGCAAGGCCAGGGACAAACTGCAACCGAGGTACGTGCCCTTAGCGGGAACCAAACCCGGGTCTCTCTGGACCGCAGGCCGACGCTCTAACCGCTGAGCCATACCGGCCAGGACTGACCCTTTGTCTTTTAGTATATGTTAGTAGAAAAATCTGTATCTACTTTATGGAACAGCATTTTCTGAGGGTCAGTGGTAAATTTGTTTCTGTATATTATACTATTTGATGTCAGAATACTGGAAGTATCTGACCAGTAATAACCAATTGTAGAGTATGACTGAGCTAAAGAAGAAGAAAAAGTGATAAATCTATTGGACCTAGTCCTCATTATAGAGGGGCTTCTGGAGAAGATACAGTCTTTGTCAGCTTGTGACCAGAGGCAAAGTGACACCTTACTACTCTGAAATGGATTTGCTATTTTATATCTGCTTTGGAAACATTTATGAGGTGTTGACTTTGTTATTTCTGTGACTAAAATTCTTAGTGGCATATGTTATTTACAAGCATTTTTATTTGCATAATAATAATAGTAAAAAAACAAACAGACCCTGAAGCCTCAAAATTTACCACCACTTTCTTTGAAGTGTCAATATATTGCCTCAAACCACATTTTAAAAATAAAGGTTTGTCTAAGATTAATTTCTGTTTGAACACTTGCAAAACCTTGTTCACTGTTGCAATTTTTATCCACAGAGAATCACTGTTTATTTTCCTCCAGATTTCATGCCATTCCAAAAGTGAAATTAAAAAAAAAATTAAAAAGGAAAATTAGTTTTTTCTTAAAATTACAGTTTACATGTAATATTATTTTGTATTAGTTTCAGGTGTACAGCATAGTAGTTAGAAAATTATATAGTTTACAAAGTGTTCCCCCTGATATTTCTAGTACCCACCTGGCACTGACCGTAGTTATTACAATATTATTGACTATATTCCCTATGATGTACTTTACATCCCCATGACGATTGTGTAACTACCAATTTGTACTTCTAAATCCTTCACCTCGGATTCCACAATGGCGGCGGAGTGAATGGAAGCTACACAGACCATCTCCCAATACCAAACTGGAATTACAACAAAAATAAAGACAAATTGTCAGGAAAAAGCAACAGAAAAGCAGGTTGTGAGGACCATGTAACCAGGGACACTGACTCGATCCTGGTAGGAATATAGAGGCATGAGAGAGGGGCTGGGAGCCCACAGACAGCAGCAGTCTTAGCTGTGAGCAGCACCCTGGGGGTTAAAATCCCAAGCAGCTCCACAGTGCAGAGGGCCAGGACAGAGTACTAAAATAGTCACAGCCAATCACCTTGGGCTCTGCAGAGGGAGGGTGGACTAGACTGGAACTGTGTGAGGAAACGGGATTTGGAGGGAACTCAGAGCTTTTGCTGAGTTGCAGCCATGCAGGACTGTGGTCATCTTACTTCTTCCCAGGGCTCTGGGGAGAGGCAGTAGCTCCTCCCTCGAAGGTTCAACCCCCTCCCAGTGGCCACTGAAATGCAAATTGAGGCCCATTAACAACCAGCATCGGCCCCACCCTCCGGAAATCCCCTTACCCTGAACACCTGAGGGAGTTTTTTATTCTACTGAGAAGCCAAATCTCTTCAAGTAACCTCTAATAGCCTCCAAGCAGAAAGTTAGAGAATAACTGAATCATTCCTGGGCTAGCAACTCTACCCAGGAAAGTAAGACTTGACAGTCCTGTTTAGCATGGTTCCTCCCTCACTCATCCAAACCCAGTAGAGAGAGCCACAAACAGCAGAACACCAGCATCCACAGGGAAAATTTGTCAGGCTCCAAAACCCACTGAGATAGCCAAAATGGTGAAACAAAAAAACAAATCCCAAATGAAAGAACAAGAGACCTCTGCCGAAGATGAGATGAATGAAATGCAGTTAAGCAAGTTAATAGAGCTGGAATTCAGAGCCATGATCTTGAGGAAGCTCAACAGCATGTGAAAGCCATCAACACTATGAGTAAAGTCATAGAAACACTGAATATCAACCAATTAGAAATTAAAACCATCAAGAAAAAATAAAGAATGACATAGCAGAAATAAAAAACACATTGGAAGGTCTAAACAACAAAGTAGAGGAAGCTGAGGATGGGATCAGTGAATTAGAAGACAGGAGAGAAAAAAAAATCAACCAATCAGAAAACCAAAAAGAAAAAACAATTAAAAAACAGGAAGACAGTTTAAGAGAACTGTGGGACAATTGAAAACGTAATAATATTCGCATTATAGGAGTCCCCAAAGAAGAAGAAAATAAGCAAGGGTAAGAGAATATATTTGAAGAAATAGTGACAGAAAACTTCCCTAATTTGGTGAAGGAAGAAGGCATTCAAGTTCAAGAAGCACACAGAATCCCAAGTAAGAAGAACCCAGATAGGCCCACACCAAGACACATAGTAATTCAAATGCCAAAAATTAAAGAGAAAGAGAGAATCCTAAAAGCAGCAAGAGATAAGCAATAGGTTACCTACAAGGGAACCACCATAAGGCTCTCAGCTGACTTCTCAACAGAAAAACTACAGGCCAGAAGGGAATGGCATGAGGTAATCAAGGTCATGAAAAATAAGGATCTGAATCCAAGACTACTCTACCCAGCAAGACTATTATTCAAAATAGAAGGTCAAATGAAGAGCTTCCCAGACAAAAAAAAAAAAAAAAAAAAAGGCTAAGGGAATACATTAGGACCAAACCAGCACTGCAAGAAATGTTAAAAGGACTGCTGTAATTAGTGGAAGAAAAATATAACCACACTAAAGAAAAATGGCAATAAATAAGTACTTATCAATAATCACCTTAAATGTAAGTGGACTGAATGCTCTGATAAAAAGACACAGAGTAGCTGATTGTATAAGAAAGCATTACTCATGTATATGTTGTTTACCAGAGACCCACCTCACAGAACAAGACTCACATAGGTTGAAAGTAAAGGGGTGGAAAAAAATGTTCCAAGCAAACGGAAAGGAAAAAAAGCTGGGGTAGCAATACTCATATCTGATCAAATAGATTTTCAAAATGAAGGCCATAACTAGAGGCAAAGAAGGCCACTACATATTATTGAAAGAATCTATCCAACAGGAAACATATATGCACCCAATATAGGAGCACCAACACATATTTAAAATCCTCTGGAGGACTTCAATGAAGAAATCAACAGCAATACAATCGTAGCAGGGGACTTCAACATCCCACTGACATCATTGGATAGATCCTCTAGACAAAATATTGGCAAAGAAACACAGATCTAAATGAAGCACCAGACCAAATGGATTTAATAGATATCTACAGAGAATTACACCCCAAAACTACAGAATTCACATTCTTCTCAAGTGCACATGGGACATTCTCAAAGAGAGACCACATGTTAGGACACAATCTACCAGAAGATTGAAATCATATCAAGCATCTTCTCAGATCACAATGGCATGAAACTAAAAATCAACTGCAACAAGAACATACAAAGACATTGGAACACATGGAGGCTAAATAGTATGTTATTAAACAATGAATGTTTTACCAAGGAGATCAAGGAAGAAATAAAAAATTTCCTGGAAACCAATGAAAATGAACACATAACAACACAAAATCTGTGGAATGTAGCGAAAGCAGTTCTGAGAGGGAAGTTCATAGCACTACAGGCCTACCTCAAAAAACAAGAAAAAATTCTAATAGACTATCTAGCCTCACAAGTTAAAGAACTAGAAAGCAACAAAATGAAAACCCCAGAGCAAGTAGAAGGAAGGAAATAGCAAAGGTCAGGGCAGAAATAAATGACGTAGAGACCAAAAACAAAATTCAAAGGATCAATGAAAGAAAGAGCTGTTTTTTTTTTTTAAAAGAATAAACAAGATCGATGGTCCCTTGGCTAGACTCACCAAGAAACAAAGAGAGAGAACCCAAATACACAAAGTCAGAAAAGAAAGAGGAGAAGTAACAACTGACATTACAGAAATACAAAGGATCGTTAATAAATACTATGAGCAATTATACGGCAACAAATTCGACAATCTAAGCAAAATGGACCAATTTCTAGAAACACATAGTCTCCCAAAACTGGACTGGGAAGAGATAGAAAACTTGAACAGACCAATAACAACTAAGGAAATTGAAGAGGCAATCAAGACTCTCCCAGCAAACAAAAGCCCAGGCCTGGATGGCTTCACAAGGGAGTTTTACCGAACATTCAAAGAAGAACTAACACCCATTCTCCTCAAACTATTTCAAAAAATTCAAGAAGAAGGAAGACTTCCAAACTTGCTTTATGAGGCCAGCATATTTCTAATTCTAAAACCAGAAAAAGACACTACAAAGAAAAAAAGCTAGAGGCCAATATCCCTGATGAACATAGGTGCCAAAATCCTGAACAAAATACTAGCAAATTGGATTCAGTAATACATCAAAAAAATTATTCACCATGACCAAGTGGGATTCATCCCAGTGATGCAAGGCTGGTACAATATTAGCAAATCAATAAATGTGATACATCACATAAACAAAATAAAGAATAAAAACCACAAGATCATATCAATAGATGCTGAAAAAGCACTCAACAAAATTCAGCACCCATTTCTGATAAAAACGCTCAGCATTGTGGGAATAGAAGGATCATATCTAGACATAATAAAGGCCATATATGAAAGACCTAGAGCCAATTTCATACTCAATGGGCAAAAACTGAAACCATTTTCCTTAAGAACCGGAACAAGACAAGGATGCCCACTTTTGCCACTCTTATTTAACATAGTACTGGACGTCTTAGCCACAGCAATCACACAGGAAGAAAAAAATAAAAGGGATCCAAATTAGAAAGGAGGAAGTGAAACTGTCATTATTTGCATATGACATGATAATATACATAGAAAACCCGAAAGCCTCCATCAAAAATCTACTAGACTTAATAAATGAATTTGGCAAAGTAGCAGGATACAAAATTAACATCAAGAAATTAACAGCATTCTTATAGACCAATGATGAAATCATAGAAAGAGAAACTAAAAAAACAATCCCACTTACCATTGCAGCAAAAATATTAAGATACCTAAGAATAAACTTAACCAAAGAAGTAAAGGACCTATTTGCAGAAAACTATAGGACATTGAAAAAGAAATAGAGGAAGACATAAAAAAGTGGAAGCACATACCTTGTTTATGGACTGGAAGAATTAACATCATTAAAATGTTCATATTACCCAAAGCAATCTAAAGATCCAATGCAATCCCCATCAAAATACCAACGACATATTTCACAGAACTAGAACAAATACTTCAAAAGTTCACATGGAACCAAAAAAGATCTGAATAGCCACAGCAATCTTGAAAAAGAAGGACAAAGTAGGTGGGATCACAATACCGGATACCAGGTTATACTGCAAAGCGACTGTAATCAAAACAGCCTGTTACTGGCACAGGAACAGGCATATAGAGCAGTGGAACAGAACAGAGAACCCAGAAATGGACCCAAGACATTATGCTCAATTAATATTTGACAAAGGTGGCAAGAGCATATAATGGAATAAGGACAGCCTCTTTAATAAATGGTGTTGGGGAAATTGGACAGCTACATGCAAAAAAATGAAACTAGACCATCAAGTTATACCATACACAAGAATAAACTCAAAATGGATAAAAGACTTAAATGTGACCCATTAATCCATAAAAATTCTAGAAGAAAATGTATGCAACAAAATTTCAGACATTATACGCAGCAGAATTTTTACTGATACATCACGTAAGGCAACAGAAACAAAGGAAAAAATGAACACATGGGACTACGTTAAACACAAAAACTTCTGCACAGCAAAAGATACAATCATCAAAATGGAAAGGCAACCCACTATATGGGAGAGCATAACTGCCAATGATATATCTGATAAGGGGTTAATTTCCAAAATATATTGAGTACTCATACAACTCAACAAAAGGAAGACAAAGAACCCAATTAAAAAATGGGCAGAGGAGTTAAATAGACACCTCTCCAAACAGAACATACAAATGGCCAAGAGACATAAAAGGAAATGCTCAGCATCACTAATCATCAGAGAGATGCAAATTAAAACAACAATGAGGTATCACCTCACACCTGTCAGAATGGCAGCCATCAACAAATCATCAAACAACAAGTGTTGGCGAGGGTGTGAAGAAAAGGGGACTCTAGTACACTGTAGGTGGCAATGCAGACTGGTGCAGCCGCAATGAAAAACACTATTATGTTACCTCAAACAATTAAAATTGAATTGCCATTAGATCCAGTGATCAAATTTCTAGGAATATACCCCAAGAAGACTGAAACACTAATCAGAAAGAATATATGTACCCCAATTTTTATAGCAGCACTATTTACAATAACTAAGATCTAGAAACAGCCCAAGTGTCCATTAGTAGACAAATGGATAAAAAAGCTGTGGTACATATACACAATGGAGTATTATGCATCTGTAAGAGAGAAATATCTCTTATCCTTTGAGACAACATGGAGGGACCTGGAAAGTACTATGCTCAGCGAAACAAGCCAAACAGAGAAAGACAAATATCACATGATCTCACTTATTTGTGGAATATAATGAACATAACAGTCTGAGGAATTGGGTAGACCCAGAGACGTGGAAGTAGGGTACAGACTGACAACCCTCAGAAGAGGGGGTGTTGGTGTGAAGGAAGAGATAAACCATAGAACTTATATGCATGTACACACAACCGATGGACATGGACAACAAAGCTGGGTATAGGGTGGCGGGGATGGGGAGAAGGGTGTCAATGGGTAAAAAGGAGAAACATCTGTAACAACAATAAATTAATTTAAAAAATTTAAAAATAAATTAAATACATAAATACACTGAGAAGGACAAAGAGAGGGACAGGTGAGCAGAGCATACTGTGACCCCAGGGACACACCATGAAAAATGAATAAATAAATAATTCCTTCACCTTTTTCATGCAGTTCCCCAAACCCTCTCCCCTCTGCCCACTATCAGTCTATGCTCTGCATCTGAGCCTGTTTCAGTTTTGTTTGTTTGTTTATGTTGTTCTTTAGATTTCACATATAAGTAAAATCATATGGTATTTGTCTTTCTCTGACTGACTTTTTCACTTAGTCCTTTAAAGATGTACATTTATATTTTTTCCTGTTGTGAAGCCAAGCCATATGGAGTACACCCTCAGACCTCCGCTAAGAAATAGACAGCGGCTGTTTCCTGTTCCAGTCATGTGCTGGGACAAATGCAGGCTGTAAAAGATGGACTGAGCTCACAGGGATCTGAAGGATTTGTGGTGTGGTAACAGGGGTTATTATTCATTTCGAGTAGCAAAAGTGGTAGACTGCAGGGTATGAAACCCACTGAAACTAATTCACAGTCATGTGTTACCACTTTCAGGTACTTTCATCTTTAAGCTTTTCATGCCTAATTGGGAATGTCTTCAGTTAATGGCTTATAGGAGAGATTTATTTTTCCTTCTCTTTTGCCCTTGTTTTGTCTTATATGTAGGAGTAGGTATTTTTGTTTATTTTTTCTTTGTAGGTGTTTCCCCCTCACCGAAATCATCCTAACCCTGTGATTATCACTAAATGAAAGCTTCCTTTAATAATTAAGGATGCAGAATTTGACTGAAGCATATAAAGCTTAAATTTGCCTTCTCAAACTCAAAAGCTTTTGCACAACAAAAGAAAACATCAACAAAGTAAAAAGGGAACCCAATATATGTGAGAACATATCTGCCAATGATACATCTGATAAGGGGTTAATATCCAAAATATATGAAGAACTCATGCAGCTCAACACCAGGAAGACAAACAATCCAGTTAAAAAAATGGGCAGAGGACCTGAATAGACACTTCTCCAAAGAGGCCATGCAGATGGCCAATAGACATATGAAAAAATGCTCATCACTAATCATCAGAGAGATGCAAATTAAAATGATAATGAGGTATCACCTTAAACCTGCCAAACTGGCTACCATCTATAAATCAACAAGCAAGTGTTGGTGAGGTTTTAAAGAAAAGAGAACCCTAGTGGGAATGCAGACTGGTGGAAAACCACAGTGAAAAACAATATGGGATTTTCTAAAAGAATTTAAAATAGAAATGTCATTCCACCCGGTGATCCTACTTCTGGGAATATAGCCTAAGAAGCCTAAAACATCAATCAAAAAGAATATATGCACTGCTATGTTCTTAGCAGCACTATCTGCAATAGCCAAGATCTGGAAACAGCCCAGGTGCCCATCAGTAGATGAGTGGGAAAAAAAAGCTATGATACAGTTACACAGTGGAATACTATGTGGCCATAAAAAAGAAGGAAATCTTACCTTTTGTGACAGCATGGAAGGACTTGGAGATTATTATGCTAAGTGAAATAAGCCAGTCAGAGAAAGACAAATACCATATGATCTCACATATATACAAAATCTAATGAGCAAAATAAACTGATGAACAAAATGGAACCAGAGGCATGGAACATTGGAACAGACTGAGAGATGTCAGAAAGGAGTTGGATGGAAGAGACTGGATAAAAGAAGGTGAAGAGATTAGCCAAAGAACATATATGCATAGCCCATGGTAACAGACAACAGTGTGGTGAAGGCCAGGGGAGGGGGTGGGGACTGGGAGGAGGTGGGCAAAGGGGGAATAATGGGGGGGAACACATGTAATAGTGTCAACAGTAAAAACTAAGTTAAAAAACAAACAAACAAACAAAAACAAAAAAACTTGCCTTTTAGATCCATAGATTTAAAACTACTGATTTTGGTGCATTTTTGGAAGAAGAAATTAATTTTGTGGGTTTGACCATCACCTTTACTAGAATAGATTCTAAGTAGAAAATATCAGAACAAGTTACAAATAGGGTAGGTTTCATGTTGTTACTTTTTTTTTTTTTTTAGTTATACATACAAATTAATGGAAAAGACTGCTAGATTTTCCCCAGATACATATTCACATCTGTTAAAATGATAAACACCTGCATTCCAACTATGTTTTCCAGCTACCCTTTAGCTGTGTGGCCATAAAACTTCTAAGGGTACAGAATATGCCACCCCAAAATATGCCTCTTTGTCATATGGCTTTATTTTAAGCTAAATCAAGGCCACTGAAAATGCCATGCAGAAGCAGGGAGGCTCTAAAAACAGGGCACACATTTTCTCTGTAAAGGAAATTTCCATTTATAAAGGAAATTTTTACTTGCTCAAGATGTCTCCCTCTCCCATACCTGGAAGAGGGGGGCTCCTAACAACTCTTATCAATGGAGAAGGTGCCCATTCATTTAAATCTGCATAGCAAATCTTAGTAAACTGCCCTTGTTTACCATACTTATCTGGTCACCTGCCCATAACTTGCCTCCCCTGCTTGGAATCCCTAAAACCCCTTTCCTTTGTTTAGCATAAGATGGTATATAAGCCCAAGTTCTCACCAGCCCTTTGGGTTGTTCATTCATGGGGGCCCCCATGTGTACATGCACAGTGCACATGTTAGTAAACTTCTGTTTGTTTTCATCTTCTTCGTCTGTCTTTGGCCAGTCTAATTTATAGGGTCCCAGTTGGAAAACCTAAGATGGGTAGAGGAAAGGGTTGCCCTCATCTACAGCCTAAATCTGGTACAGGGATATAAACAGTGTGAAGTGTTCTACTTTGGGTTGTGCCTTTGAGGGCAGGAAATGGAACCTCTTCTTTCCACTGAATACCACTTCAGCTAGAATGCAGACATATTGGTGACAGCTGGAGCAGCCAAATCACTAAATATAAATCGAACATTGAGAATGGCCAGACAAGGAGATCTAATGAGCCTGGGTCCCTGGTGATAGGGAGCTTCCATCTCAGCCCTGAATTCCCTAGCTGACTTCTAATTAAGAGAGAAACAAACAACTCTGTTGTTTTAGCTTGCATTATTTTGGATTCTCTCTAACTTGATTGAATTGATATTTCAGTTAATACAAACCATGGTACCTGGAAGTTGGGTTGTAGGAACAACACTTAAAAATATTATATTGGCTTAGCAGTTAGGTGGCATGGAGTAAAGACACAGAGGTTAAACTGGAGAACTGTTGACCGTAAGTCTGCTGTAGCAAAACATGTGCTAAATTTGACTTGGAGAGATATTTTTTAAAAATATTTTTAATTTTTTTTTTTTTTTTGAGAGAGGAAGGAAGAGAGAGATAGAAACATCAATGTGAGAAAGAAACATTGATTGGCTGCTTCCTGCACACCCCCTACTGGAGATCGAGCCCGCAACCCGGGCATGTGCCCTGACCGAGAATCAAGCCAGGACCTCTCAGCCCATGGGACAGGGCTCAATCCACTGAGCCACATTGGCCAGGTGATTTGCAGAGACTTTGTATGTAAAACCTTGTGCCAACCAAAACTTTAATGCATACTCTTATTGCCTATTGGCTGTTTATTTCTTTTTAAAATTTTAAAATATTTTTGCCACATGGTCAGTCCTACTAGAGAGGTGACCTCAAGTTAGAACTAGCAAAAAAGGAACAGAATGAAGCTCTGGCAAGGTAGGCTTTCCGTTTCTTTGGCCCACAATTAAATTGACTGGGAATCTTATAATACAGGGCATTATCAGTCAGTCCTGACAGGAAACAAAGGCCTCCGTGTCCACACTGAGGCAGTGATAAAATGAATCTCTAAATCAAGAACCAGTCTTAGCAGGAGATAAGACTGGCCAAAACCATCAGGACAAGGCAACAACAGGAACCAGCTGGCCATTGGGAAACATTAGATTAAGGATATTGCCTTCCAACTGAAGCCAATTGTCTTATCAGGCCTTAAGGTAGTCCCTATTAAATTGAGTATGAGTGATTGACAGAAGCAAGTCAACAAAAGACCAGAATTACCAGGCTGAAAGTCAACACACAGATGAAAACTTTGTCTCTGTTTACTTGTCCCAGAATTGATAGAAATAAAAGTTTATGACCTTCTAAAGGTTTTGCATCATTGTGTTACCAAAGAAACTGTGGGCCAGGCTTGCAAAATTATGTTATAGTTCACCCCTTAAAGCAAACTTTGTCTCCCTTAACCTGCCCAACCAGCAGGAAGCAGCTTTCCAACATTCATAAGCTCCTAAGCTGGGAATACCCTCTAATATCTACTTCATATGTGGCCATGGAGATAATGGACATGCAAGAACCTTCCTGGAAACAGTTAGATACTGGAAGGATAGTGACCAAGAGGTGTGCCCCATAAAGTAGAACCATATTTCATAATGTAGAAATTACTGCCTTAAGAGTGAGTCCAGTTACTGTGGTATTAATTTTCCCTTTTCAGAATTCAGTTTTGTTTATAACTATCCTGCTCCTATTTACCACTATATATTAAGTTGGGTAGTGGGGACATGTAACTCAATTTTGATTTCTAGATTGTGAAGTCCCTCTCAGTTTAGATAGAATGCACCTCACCCAGGGAGGACCTGGATGGGACTCTGGGGTTGTCTGTCTTGGAGAGTGGGAGGGCAGGAGTATAGTCTAACTATGAATGAAAGGAAAATTTGGCCTGAATGGACAACAGTGGCAAAGCCTGGAATAGACTTCAATATTTGTCCTCCTCTTCTGTTGCAGAGAAAACTCCGTTTCCACTAAAATTCATGCTCCCATCTATAGTACAGAGTTGACCTTGGGAAGTAAATTCTCATCCAGGGATTGAACTTTCTAGCCCCTCTTGTACCTAGATGGGGTCACATAACTGCTTGCCAGTGAATCCACATAACACATGGAGCCAGTCATTTTTTGGCCAAGTTGTTTAGGAAACACGAATACCTCTCCATCTTCTCTTCTCATTTTCCCATGATGAGAAAGGAGAGGGCAATCCCTCCCTCCCCCAGCGATGGAATCCATGCAACGGAGATGGCAGAGCCGCCATCAGTCTGGGTCTCTGAACAAATGCCAAACATAGTGAGAAATAAACTATTGTGTTTGACCTAAATAGCAGCTAGTGTTATCCTGTCTAATATACCTTTTTTCATGTAACAGAATATTAATTAACACATGGCCATTCAGCTAAAGCCTATATTTTCTAGTCTCTTCTGCATGTATATATTTGCTGTATGACAAAGTCCTGCCAGTACGATATGAACTGGAGTGATATGTGTAACTTCTGAGGCATGCCCTTTAAGAGAAGAGGTATGTTCTCTTTGACTTTTCTTTCTTTCCTCTAATTCGGTGTGGGCATGGTGACAGGAAGTGAAGCACCCATCTGAGACAAAATAGTGGTCTAATCAGGAAGGCGGGACACCAAGATGGAAGGAGCCTAGGTCAGTATTGCAGACATAGGCTTCTTATTTGGAATTTTACATGAGAAAAATAAACTGCTTTCTCATTTCAATCATCATTATATAGCAGGTCTCTCTGTTACAGCATATGATAGTTTACCTTATGCATATACATATATGTGATAGACAATAAAACTTATTTTCGCTATGGGTTGTAGTTAAAAAAGAGTTTAAATAGACTGTTGCATTATACTAATTCTATTAATATTTTTTTAAGCTGGTATCTATTAATTTTTCCTAAGCATTGTCTCCTTCATGCCACCTCAGTAGATCAAGGACTCATGAACTAAATGCCTCTTTATGGTAATTATTCTGCCTTCCTCTCCACTAGTAATGACATCTGTAGGTTCTCGATTGAGCCCCCTGTAATAAAAGACAGATTAACGGGAGAAATATAAACAAGTTTAATAACATATATACCTCCTGTGTATATGGGAGATACCCAGGAAAACTAAGTAACTCCAAAACACCCAATCCATACCATTAAATACCATCTCCAGCAAAAGACAAAAGATGGTGGTGGTGGGGAGACCAGTTATGAAAGGTTACTAGGAGCACAGTAAACAAGGTTATGGTTATTAAGCATATTTAAATCACTTCCTTCTCCACTGCTAAGAGTTTGTAGAAATTTGGTAATCCTCCTCTTTCTGATACCAAAAGGGAGACACCCTTATACATGGAGATTTTCCTTATAAATGTAAATGAATGTCTCTTATACAAAGATAATTTTTACTGGGTTTTTAGAGCTTCTCCTGTGTCTGAAGTTTCTTAAAAATAACCAGATTATGATAAAGCTTATGCCAGAGAGGCATATTTTGGGGGTGACAAATTGTGTTCCCCTTTATCAGTTCCTCCAAATTCAAAGTACCCTGTATCTTCCAGCATGCTGACTTTCACAGACTTGACTAGGGAGTAAGGTACCCTACCTATTATGTCCAAAGGATTAGGCAGGTATAGGGAACTTAGAGTCAGAGGGAGCCTCAGCTCTTCCCTGCACACAAGGGCGAGACCACTGGGAATCCCACTCACTGGAGAGTAAAATTTAGTACGTTTAAATTTTAATGCAAGTAAGGATGACTTTAATCTTATATCAATAAATTGTTCAGCCCACTTAGAATAGGAGTACTATAAACATCGATGAGTAAATTAATAAATGAGTAGTGTTACTCATGTTTATATATAGCAAATGAGATAAAAATGAATGAAAAAAATGAATCATACTTAACTGCATGAAGCCATGTTTCTTGGTAATTTATGATATATTTTTTACCATAACCCAATGACTTACTAAGTAGAGGTTAAATTAATGTGGATTCATTTTTTAAAATTGTAATGTTAACTATGCATATACAAAAGTGTGTGTGTGTTTTTTGAATTTTCCATTTAAATGCACCAACAGCTTTAGATCCTATGGGAGTTAAACATCAAAGATTAATAAAGGATAAATACATTAGTCTGTAAAATAAACGCAAAAATCAATCAGTGCCACTCACTCTTCCACCTCACATCTTATTTATTTGCCTTCTGCCAGAGGAATGTGTGTATAGAACCTTGCAATCAACACTGTTGTTGAATCATTTGTGCATGTGTTTTACTCTTGGGAGACAGCTAAGGGACTACTTACAAGGTTGAGAAGCATCTGTGTTCTGGTGTTACTGAGAACAGGATTTTGAAGTGATGAGGGTATTTAATTAGGAGACAGGGTATTTGTGACTCTTGGACCTGCTGCTAAGAAGTATGTCAGAGAAAATTGTAGCAATATTTGGACTTCATTGCATCATCTCTGTAATGAGGAGCATATGCCAGATCAGCCCTGAAACTCCTTCTCATTCCCAGTATGACTTAAAGGGAATAACATGTAATAAAGACACATCATAATGACTGATTCCTATTTTGAAAGAAAGGAATGGATTTAGAGTGATATATTTTGCTTTTGAGAAACAACCCAAAGTATAGTATGGAACTTAACACTGTATCTTAGAAACATTCTCATTGTTCCCAATTTCTTCAGATGGTTGTGGCATCTCATCCCTTCTGCTCAGCTCAACAGCAAACGACTGTTAAAATCTTACCCCCAGATGGCAGTGTAGCATTCCAAGTTTAAAATGGTCTGGTCCAGTGCTCCAGAAAAAGACAATACAGGCTTGTCTCTGGCACATTTATGTGCTATGATTCTTCCTTTTGGAGGAAATATGCTACAATTCTAATGTAACAAGACCTGAGTAATCAGAGACAGATAGCTCATTCTGAAGCGAACACAGCAGCTATTCACTTTCATGCTTGAAAAGCGTCATGTCCGGTAAATAGCAAGTAGAACAATCATACAAATTAACCTAATGAAATGACGAGAGGTTAAAAATGATTATGTCAAAGATATCACCCATATTTAAAATTTGTATTTTACATGTTATTGTATCAGAGTTTGAAAATATTTACTAAATGTAATAGGATTAAATGACTTCTTGCCCATTATTTTTAAAATATATAAATGAAGTGGGTAGCATCCACCATAACCTTCATCTCAATAACTATAAGCTACTTATGCTATTATGGTTTCTGAGACTTGCTTATGAGACAAAACAAAACAAAATAGCTTCACCTGGTGAGCATGAAGAGATGCCTCATTTCAGTCTTATGATAAAACGCTAGTGGAACCATTTGAATCAAAATAATGTCTGGTCACTTGTATGAAGTTCAAAGAAATTAGAGCAAATCCTTTAAGTTCCACTATACATTAGAGAAATTAAATTTTATAGAGTCATAATTGGTAATATGTCATAACCTATGCCATGAAGGGAGTATAGGTAAAGATGGGAAAACAAAATTTAAAAAAGGCTCTCAAGTGCTATCTTGAAAATATTAAAAAAAAAATATATATATATATATATATATATATATAAAGTACTTTATTTTGACAGGTTGTGGAATGTGGTCACATTTTATGTTCTGGAGATTTCTTCACCTTTAGGTCCATTGAAGTCTTCTCTCCAGTTTCATGTTTCCTAGTAAGAGAAAGGATACATGCCACAGAGGCTGTGACTAATAAAGATAAAAGTTCTCTCTCTTTTATTTTTTTTAACCACAGAATTAGGTTATTTTATTGGATCTTCTGCTTATGAATTGACTGTCTACCTTTACCAGAAGCCCCTCAGAGAAATACTTAATCACAGTATAAAATCCTATGTCATTCTATATATAGTCCTATATTACTCTATGCAGTTCAATTAAGGAAAAACCCACATATGCCCTCTAATATTCTAATCATTTCTGGGGATACAAAGACAAATAAGTTATATCTGCCTTCAATGAGTTTATACTCTTCAGGGTGTGTGTGTGTGTGAGAGAGAGAAGCAAATTGCAAAGAATTGTGGCTACAGCAAGAGTTATTGACGAGGTAGCAGGGTAGGTAGGAATGGTGAGTTCCGGAGCCAGTGTGCTGGGACTAACATCTTGGTTCTGCCTCCCAATATTTTTGTAGCTTTGAAAAGATTACTTTTGTGGTTTCTTTATAAAGCAGATTATTGGATATGTATCAGAAAGAATTGAAAACACTGATTCAAAAAGATATATTGCCACCATGCTCATTTCAGCATTATTTACAATAGCCAAGACATGGAAACAACCTGACTGTTCAGAGATGGATGACCGGATAAAGAAAATGTGAGAATTATATCACACAATGAAATATTATTCAGCCATAAAAAGAATGAAATCTTGCCATTTGCAGCAACATGGATGGATCTTGAGGGCATTATGCTAAGTGAAATAAGTCAGACATACAGAAAACAAACACGTTATGATCTCACTTATGTGTGGATTCTGAAAGCAAACTCATTGATACAGAGAACAAACTGGTGGTTTCCAGAAGTATGGATGCAGTCAGAGGTGGGAAAAATGAATGAAGGTGGTCAAAGATTGCAAACTTCTGGTTATAAAATAAGAAGGTCCTGGGAATGTAATGTACAACATGGTGACTATAGTTAATAAACTGTGTTGCATATTAGAAAATTGCTGCCAGAGTAGGAACTAAAAGTTCCCATCACAAGAAAAAAATTCTGTAACTATGCGTGGTGCTGAATGTTAACTAGGCTTATTGTGGTGATCATTTTGCAATATATACAAATATTGAATCATTATGTTGTACACCTGAAACTAATGTAATACTATATGTTAATTATACTTTAATTTTTTTTTTTAAAAGCAGATGATAATAAAGGAATCTACCTCATACAGCTATTTTAAAGAAAATGAGTTAGTTGAGTAAAGTATTTGGCATATAGCAAATTTATTAACAGTTAAAAAAAAGTCCTGGAGCTATGAGAATGCAAAGACCACTAAAGTAATACTTGATATGAGCCTTTAAAGATACCCTGTAATGATTGTCAAGGATACATTAAAGGGTTGGGGTATGTATCAGAAGGAAATGAAAACATTAGACATTTTAAAGTTCCACACAGAAATAGCTACATTTATCAACAGGCCCTCTCCCCTGCTCTCTGAACACTCTGGACCCAAACTGTTTCATCCCATCTCGTATTATATCTCTGTGGTTTCCTGTGTCTCTCCTGGGTACTCTGTCTTGTTTTATTCACTTCTACCTGCATATGACCACAAAAGCCTGCTCTAAGCTGCTAAATTGATGTGTCCTCAGCTCCAGAGGTCAGCAGGAGGAATGGGAAGGATGCTCAGTCCAAGATAGCAGCAGGCCAACTGTTAGAAGAAAAGGCAGTAGCTCAATGTGGTTGCAAATAGAGTAAGAAAGAATAAAAATGTAGGCCTACACATATATGTCAAGGGCAGTTTGCATTGGGCTACCTAGGAGATCCGGCTTAATCGAAAAATATGGAATGTCACTGAAGATTTTTTACACAAGAAATGGATAGCCAGACTTATGCTGCAAACATGTTATTCTGGTAGAATAAGGACAGAGAAATCTAGTGTAGAAGGAACTGGAGACAGGGAGATCAGAGATGAGGAAGACAACACAATCCAGAACAACAGGAGTAGCCATGATCATCAAAATAGTGATTGGTTGGCTCGCCAATGAATTTAAAAATTGTGTTATCTACATAAAAGTACTTTTACTATCCTGCAAACGTTTACTTGTCTTTTCTATCAGGATGTAGATACCCGGTCCTTCTCCCATATACACAGTATTCAGATGCAAAGTTTTAACATTCAACACAGAAACAGCTACATTTATCAACACAGAAACAGCTACATTTATCAACAGGCCTTCTCCTCTGCTCTCTGACTACTCTAGACCCAAATACAGATGGAACCTCATATTTTCTGTATAGCTGCAGTTTGTTTTGAGGAAGATTGAATCTACTGAGCCTTATAAGTGCCACTATTTTTTTTTCCATTCTGTTTTAAATTTTATGCATAAATTTATGCACAAATTTAAAAATCTGTTTAAATTTAAGCAGTTAGAGCATAAATTTGGTAAGCCAGCAAGAGACCCATTAGATGAAGAAAATACAGTGTTTCTTTCCCCATTTTCTTTTTCTTGTTCCTTTTTTTTTTTTTTTTTGACCTTATTTTCCTTTTCCATCTGCCTCTGATCTGTTCCTTACCTTCCACCACCAAATTTTATTCTTCTTCCCTTCCTTCATCCTAAATTGAATCAAAATAGTTGAACATTGTCCTCTCTTTCTCTCTTCCCACCAATGAAACTGGAGGGGTCTTCATTTAGCTAATGGGTCTCACTGTTTTGAACAACCATGCAATCTGAAATAAAGCAACAGGAAGTCCAGATGGGATGGTGAACTTGCTCCCTGTTGCAACCACGGAAGAACAGCTGAAGTTACTGGGTAGAAATAACATCATTTGAACTCTTGAGACTTCAGTAGAATAAATCCAATTACAAGTCTCTGGAAGAAGAACAATAAGTGCCCTTGATGTGAGGCCTTCTATAGGAACTTTCCCAACTCCCAGCTTTGATCAGAAGAAAGAGACTGTTAGTTAAGAGAAAAGGCTTACTTCCGATCAGAGAAAGACAAATACCACACTATCTCACTTATTTGTGGAATATAATGATCAAAATAAGATGATGAACAAAATTGACCTAGAGACACAGAAAGAAGTAGGGTTCAGAGTAACAAACCTCAGAGGAGGGGGGTAGGGGGGAGGAAAGAAATAAATCAAAGAACGTATATGCATGTATGCATTACCAGTGGTCATAGACAACAATGCTGGGGGCAGGGCTGGGATCAGGAGGGTGTCTATTAGGGAAAAAGGAGAAACATCTGTAACAAAAATAAATTAATTTAAAAAATAAGTATTTTTAAGACATGTAGAAACAAACAAACAAAAAGGTTTACTTAATGAGAACAGAGATCCAGGAAATAGCAAACTTCAGGAAACCAAACTGTTCCATCACATCTCACATTATACCTCTGTGGTCTCATCTCTTCCCTGGGTGCCCTGCCTGGTTTTATTTACTTCCACCTGTATATGACCACCTGTATATGTTCTCGATTCCAGAGGTCAGCAGCAGGAGAAGAGAACCTGGACCAGGAAGAATGAGCTACTTACTCTTGGTCCATTTAACATGGACCCTGAAGCCATAAGATGTGGCTCATAGGGATTATGAATTATACCATGATGCTGCTGTGTGTTTTGTGACTTTGACGTCTATGATGTCAGAGTTCTCCATCAGATCCTCTGCAACAGGAAGCCAATGGGTGAAGATAAGGATTTTTTAGGCATTAGGCCTAGAAGTGGTGTTCATCACTTCCACACACTTTCCATTGCCAGAGCTCAGTCACAGGACCCATTTAAATGCAAGAGACGCTAGGAAATTCAGTCTACCCATGAACCCAGGAGTAAAATAAATGGAATTATCTTTGCTACAGGGACTCATCCTTGTTGGTCAACAGGAAAGTTATCTGTATTTGGGTGCTGAGCAAATACCCCAAAGATGTCTTCTATTAGGATACAACTATCTGGCTTTTCCTGGGATTTCAGCAATGCCTTGGCTGGTTTACTCAATTTCTGCAGATTACTTTCAATTACTTGTTTCAACGGAATGATGTTATTTTCTGACAGCATTCATGAGAATTAAAGAAATGATTTTACTTCCTTTTACTGCTACTCATCTAGGTTTTCAGATAGTTTATTGGTAATCTCTCTTTCTTTTTAATATCATCTCTAGGGAGAAAATCCCATTTCAGCCAAGAGATTTCATTCTGTAATTACAACACAAAGAATCATTTTATAAGAAAAACATTGACTTTGAATTTCTGTCTGCTTCAATTTAAGTGGATGGAAAACTATGGAATATATACCATGAACAACAATCTTTTTTATGTTTTGCAACCAGCTTTCTAAGGCAGCTGACAAGCCTAAAACCTGCTTATCAATCCCATGCCTGATAAGTTCAACAAATAAACACTTTGTTCATAAAACACAAAATGGATATGATGTTTCAGACAGGAGACAACAGAGCTGTCTCTCAAAATCAGGTTCTGTTGTTTCGATACATCAGATTCCCCAACTACTCTAACAAGGCTGGCTGCGATTGCTCTGTGTGCTAAACTTCAAGAAATCTATAACAATCAAACTTTTAAACTGCCTCTTCTGTTTAACAGAAATCTGCTAGGAAATGTGCTGTAGGAGTGTTGAAGGAATCCTAGCTGTTAGAAAACCATGTCGGCCCATTGCAGAGATGTATTTCCACTATGACTACCATATCTGAAGTAAAAAATTTAGGAAATGAGCCTTTTCATCTCTAGTTATCCATTTCTGCTGCTGAAGCCAAAAAAGACCCCATTGGTATGCAAGCCATTGAAGTCCACAGTGCACTGTAGAAGTGTGGATCTGCACGCTTGCAAGACTATAGATGTTGGATGTGCTTGCTGCTGTGTAGACAGAATGCCAATCCCTAGAGTGTTTGTCTTTCAGTGACCCAAATACCATATCAAGGCAACATGCCTAAGCTTATGCATTTTCTAAGCCACTGATTTCATTGTGGAAGAAATATATCAAATTTCATGGACCGGAGACAGCTGACCGAAGAAAACTCATTATATTTATGCAAGGCTGAAAATTATTGAGAGTTTTATTTTGAAATATAAATAATATGTTTAAAAACAGAAACAACCCCAAATCCCCACTTGCTCAGCCAGTAACATGAGAGGTATTTTTTTTTCTCACTTCCCACACCCAGTCAGTATGAGGACCTACTGAGTAGACTTTCTAAAACTCACTTGCATCTGTCTACTTTTCTTCCAACTGCACCGCTATTCACCTCATCCAGTTTTCATCATTTCTCACCTCACAGCTTTTCACTTGCTACTCAAAGTGAGGACCTCAGTGCATTAGCATCAGCATCACTCTGGAGTTGGTTAGAAATATGGCCTCTTGGATCCCACCCGAACCTACTTATGATCTGAATGTTGACAAGGTCCCCAGATGATTGATATGCATGCTACATTTTGAAAACACTGACATATCTCCCTGCCTCCAGTTTTGCTCATCTCCATTCTATTCTGAACACTGAAGGCGGGTAGATCCACCATTATCGAATTTAAATCTGATAATGTCACTCTCTTGCCAAAACCCTTCAATTTCTCCTTCTTGCCTTTTGGCTAAAGTAAAAAACTTCAAATTA
The DNA here is from genome assembly GCF_014108415.1 of Molossus molossus. Lineage (NCBI taxonomy): Eukaryota > Metazoa > Chordata > Mammalia > Chiroptera > Molossidae > Molossus > Molossus molossus. The sequence goes on along the minus strand of NW_023425345.1, from coordinate 55,902,907 downwards.
AATTACAAAGCCCTTCACAACCTGATTCCTGGTTACCTCCCCAGCTTCATCAAAGAACACCTTCCCTTCCCACACTACACTTAGCCACTGTGTTCAAAATGTGACTTTTTCTTTCTCAGATGGGGTCTTTGCATTTGCTGTCCCCTAGCCTGGTATATTCTTTCCCTGACATTGGGCAACCTTAGTTTTTTAGACTTTAATTCTGTTGTCTAAATTGGAGTTTGTTAGGAGCACTACCCTCTGACCTAGATCTCTTAGCACCGTTTCTTGCCTTGTCATGATACTCAATACCATGTTAACTTGTTCAATGTATATACTTCCAAATAAACTTTAATTTCCATGGGGACAAAAACCAGGTCTTTCTTGTGCAGAGCAACATCCCCAGTTTTAGGAGAGCAGCTGGCACATGGCACTTGTGAAAGAGTGACCCAATGAAATAAGTTCTCATGAAGATGAATGGGCAGTTTCCACATCTTTAAGAATAACTGTCTTCCAAAATTATGAGGTGCTGTCACAGGGAAGATGGATCAGACTTATTCTGATGGGTTCCAGAAGGCAGGATGATATAAGCAGGGCCCATAAATGACTATTCTGCTATATCCCAGCGTGGTGTTGGCACCAAAATATCTGTTGACTAGATGAACCAGAGCCAGTAAATAAAAGTGTTAGGAAGAGAGAAATAATTAAAGAAATAACTTAGTATCATTTAGCAGGTACTAATAATGGAATGAATTGTTTTGTGAGGAAGCTCAGATTGTATGATCATTTAAAGGCAGGATATGAAATAAAAAATCCCTGCCTTAGAAAATAGTTGAAGTAGATGATCTGTCAAATACGTCGCAGCTATGAGTCCATTACTTTATTCGTTCCTCTCCAAGGGGAAATGGTGTTACCCATAAATGCTAGCTTTAACTTTTTTAAAAAAGTGACTCATACTTGTTAATGATTGTACCACAAGTTTTCTACAGACACTGGTAGTAAGTTGTCTTATTATTTGGTGTAAACAAAAGGACACTAATGCCAAATATTTCCCTGTGGGTTTTTGATAGTCCTTAAACTCCACCATTAGAGAGTCACTCCTTGGAAAATATTTTTCTCCAGGCACCAATGTTGAGAATGAAAGTGTCACAAGAGAGGCAACATATTTGGTTATTATCCATAATTCCTGTCTGTATTTGAGGTCTGCTGTGAGAACCCATTCTTCCAGTTGAGAGTAAATGATGGAGGAAGTAGGGACAGAGGGGTAACATTCAGAAAGTGAGACAGCTCTGGCTACAGCCTCAACTGAAATATTTCTCCACAGGAACACTTTTGGTTCCTCAGTCTAAATAGTGTCTCCCTCCATGTGGATTTTTTCTTCTATCAACTTTCATTCATCCCAAATGTATTTAATGAGTGCCCATTATGTGATAAGCATTGCTCACAGTACTTTGGACACATCATTGAACCAAAAAAAAAAAAAAAATACCTGTCATTGTGAACCTTGCCATTTAGTGAAGTGTGGTCCAAGGACCAAGAATGCCAGCATCACCTGGAAGCTTGTAACAAATGCAGAATGTAGGTGTTACTCAGACCTACTAAATCGTGTTCTACCTTTTAACAAGATCCTCAGATTATTCATATGTATGTTTACATTTAAGAAACACTCTTCTGGTATACCTGATTTTTTATTGTGTAGTATTTTCACATTTTTTTTTTTTTATTGATTAATTTTTGTTACAAATGATTCTCCTTTTTTCCCCCAGTGGTTCCCCCCTCCCCCTTCCCTCCCCGCCCCTTCCCCCGATTGTTGTCCATGTCCACTGTTCATGCCTATATGCATATAAATTCTGTTGTTCATCCCTCTCTCAGCTCCCCACTCCTTAGGGGATTGTCCTCAAACTGTTATGTTCATTATATTCCAGAAATCAGTGAGATCATATGAAATTTGTCTTTCTCTGCTTGGCTTGTTTCACTCAGGATGATACTTTCCAGGTCCCTCCATGTAGTCTCAAAGGACAAGAGATCTTTCTTTCTTACCGCTGCGTAGTACTCCATTGTGTATATGTACCACAGCTTTTTAATCCATTCGTCTACTGATGGGCACTTGGGCTGTTTCCAGATCTTAGCGATTGTAAATAGTGCTGCTACAAAGATGGGGGTACATATATTCTTTCTGATTGGTGTTTCAGGCTTCTTAGGGTATATTCCTAGAAGTGGGATCACTGGGTCAAATGGGAGTTCAATTTTTAATTTTTTGAGGTGACACCATATTGTTTTCCATAGTGGCTGCACCAGTCTGCATTCCCACCAACAGTGTACTAGAGTCCCCTTTTCTCCACACCCTCACCAACACTTGTTGTTTGATGATTTGTTGATGGCGGCCATTCTGACCGGTGTGAGGTGATACCTCATTGTTGTTTTGATTTGCATCTCTCTGATGATTAGTGATGATGAACATTTCTTCATATGTCTCTTAGCCATTTGTATGTCCTGTTTGGAGAGGTGTCTATTTAGTTCCTCTGCCCATTTTTTAATTGGATTCTTTGTCTTCCTTTTGTGGAGTTGTGTGAGCACTCTATATGTATTGGAAATTAACCCCTTATCTGATATATCATTGGCAATTATGCTCTCCCATACAGTGGGTAGCCTTTCCGTTTTGATGATTGTATCTTTCGCTGTGCAGAAGCTTTTGAGTTTGATGTAGTCCCATGTGTTCATTTTCTCCTTTGTTTCTATTGCCTTAGGTGATGTGTCAGTAAAAATTCTGCTGCGTATGATGTCTGAGATTTTGTTGCCCACAGTCTCCTCTAGGATTTTTATGGATTCATGGGTTACATTTAAGTCTTTTATCCATTTTGAGTTTATTTTGGTGTAGGGTGTAAGTTGATGGTCTAGTTTCATTTTTCGGCAAGTAGCTGTCCAATTTTCCCAGCACCATTTATTAAAGAGGCTGTCCTTACTCCACTGTATGCTCTTGCCACCTTTGTCAAATATTAATTGAGCATATTGCCTAGGGTCCATTTCTGGGTTCTCTATTCTGTTCCACTGGTCTATATACCTGTTCTTGTGCCAGTACCAGGCTGTTTTGATTATGGTGGCTTTGTAGTATAACCTGAAATCTGGTATTGTGATCCCTCCAACTTTGTTCTTCCTTTTCAAGATTGCTGTGGCTATTCGAGGCCTTTTTTGGTTCCATATGAACTTTTGAAGTAATTGTTCTAATTCTTTGAAGTATGCCGTTGGTATTTTGATGGGGATTGCGTTGAATCTATAGATTGCTTTGGGTAATATGGACATTTTAATGATGTTAATTCTCCCAATCCATGAACAGGGTATGTTCTTCCACTTTTTTACATCTTGCTCTATTTCATTTTTCAAAGATCTGTAGTTTTCTGCGAATAGGTCCTTTATCTCTTTGGTTAAGTTTATTCCTAGGTATCTTAATTTTTTTGCCGCAATGGTAAATGGGATTGTTTGCCTAGTTTCTCTTTCTGTGAGTTCATCATTGGTGTATAAGAATGCCATCGATTTCTTGACGTTAATTTTGTATCCTGCTACTTTGCCAAATTCATTTATTAAGTCTAGTAAGCTTTTGGTGGAGTCTTTGGGATTTTCTATGTACAGTATCATGTCATCTGCAAATAATGACACTTTCACTTCCTCCTTTCCAATTTGGATCCCTTTTATTTTTTCTTCCTGTCTGATTGCTGTGGCTAAGACTTCCAGTACTATGTTAAATAGGAGTGGCGAAAGTGGGCATCCTTGCCTTGTTCCTGTTCTTAAGGGAAATGCTTTTAGTTTTTGCCCATTGAGTATGATGTTGGCTGTAGGTCTTTCATATATGGCCTTTATTATGTCTAGGTATGATCCCTCAATTCCCACACTGGTGAGCGTTTTTATCAGAAATGGATGCTGGATTTTGTCAAAGGCTTTTTCAGCATCTATTGATATGATCATATGGTTTTTATTCTTCAATTTATTTATGTGGTGTATCACATTTATGGATTTGCGAATATTGTACCAGCCTTGCATCCCTGGGATGAATCCCACCTGGTCATGGTGGATAATTTTTCTGGTGTATTGCTGGATTCGATTTGCTAGTATTTTGTTCAGGATTTTGGCATCTATGTTCATCAGGGATATTGGCCTGTAGTTTTCTTTCTTTGTTGTGTCTTTTTCTGGTTTTGGAATTAGAGTTATGCTGGCTTCATAAAACGAGTTTGGCAGTCTTCCTTCTTCTTGAATTTTTTGAAATAGTTTGAGGAGAATGGGTATTAGTTCTTCTTTGAATGTTCGGTAAAACTCCCCTGTGAAGCCATCTGGGCCTGGGCTTTTGTTTGCTGGAAGAGTCTTGATTACATCTTCAATTTCCTCTGTTGTTATTGGTCTGTTCAAGTTTTCAATCTCTATCTGATCCAATTTTGGGAGGCTATGTGTTTCTAAAAATTTGTCCATTTCGCTTAGATTTTCGAATTTGTTGCCGTATAATTTTTCATAGTAGTTGTTAACGATCTTTTGTATTTCTGTAGGGTCAGTTGTTATCTCTCCTGTTTCATTTCTGATTTTATGTATTTGGGTTCTCTCTCTTTGTTTCTTGGTGAGTCTAGCTAAGGGTCCATCAATCTTGTTTATCTTTTCAAAAAACCAGCTCTTTGTTTTATTGATCCTCTGGATTGTTTTTTGGTCTCTATGTCGTTTATTTCTGCTCTGATCCTTACTATTTCTTTTCTTCTGCTTGCTCTGGGGTTTTCTTTTTGTTTACTCTCTAGTTCTTTAAGTTGTGAGGTTAGGTAGTCTATTAGAGATTTTTCTTCTTTTTTGAGGTAGGCCTGTAGTGCTATAAACTTCCCTCTCAGAACTGCTTTTGCTGCATCCCATAGATTTTGTATTGTTGTGTCCTCATTTTCATTGGTTTCCAGGAAGTTTTTGATTTCTTCCTTGATTTCCTCGGTGACCCATTCATTGTTTAATAACATTCTATTTAGCTTCCATGTGTTAAAATGTCTTTGTATGTTCTTCTTGCAATTGATTTCTAGTTTCATACCATTGTGGTCTGAGAAGATGCTTGTTATAATTTCAATCTTCTTGAACTTGTAGAGACTTAGTTTGTGCCCTAACATGTGGTCTATCTTTGAGAATGTTCCATGTGCACTTGAGAAGAATGTGAATTCTGTAGTTTTGGGGTGTAGTTCTCTGTAGATATCTATTAAATCCATTTGGTCTAGTGCTTCATTTAGAGTCTCTGTTTCCTTGCTAATTTTTTGTCTAGAGGATCTATCCAGTGATGTGAGCGGGGTGTTGAAGTCCCCTGTTATGATTGTATTGCTATCGATTTCTCCTTTGAAGTCCTCCAGAAGATTTTTAATATATTTTGGTGCTCCTATATTGGGTGCATATATGTTTATCAATGTTATATCTTCCTGTTGGATAGATCCTTTCAATATTATGTAGTGGGCTTCTTTGTCTCTAGTTATGGCCTTCAATCTGAAGTCTATTTTATCAGATATCAGTATTGCTACCCCAGCTTTTTTTTCTTTTCCATTTGCTTGAAAGATTTTTTTCCATCCCTTCACTTTCAATCTGTGTGAGTCTTTTGTTGTGAGGTGGGTTTCTTGTAAACAGCATATAGATGAGTCTTGCTTTCTTATCCAATCAGCTACTCTGTGTCTTTTTATGGGAGCATTCAGTCCATTTACATTTAAGGTGGTTATTGATATGTACTTATTTATTGCCATTTTGTTTAGTGTGGTTCTATTTTTCTTCCCATTTCTCCTGGTAATTACAGCAGTCCTTTTAACATTTCTTGCAGTGCTGGTTTGGTGCTAATGTACTCCCTTAGCCTTATTTTGTCTGGGAAGCTCTTTATTTGACCTTCTATTTTGAACGATAGCCTTGCTGGGTAGAGTAGTCTTGGATTCAGATCCTTGTTTTTCATGACCTTGATTACTTCATGCCATTCCCTTCGAGCCTGTAATGTTTCTTGTGAAAAGTCAGCTGAGAGCCTTATGGGGGTTCCTTTGTAGGTAACCTGTTGCTTATCTCTTGCTGCTTTTAGGATTCTCTCTTTGTCTTGAATTTTTGGCAGTTTGATTACTATGTGTCTTGGTGTGGGCCTGTTTGGGTTCTTCTTACTTGGGGCTCTCTGAGCTTCTTGAACTTGAATGCCTTCTTCCTTCACCAAATTAGGGAAGTCTTCTGTCACTATTTCTTTGAATATATTCTCTAGCCCTCGCTTACTTTCTTCTTCTTCAGGGACTCCTATGATACGAATATTATTACGTTTCCAGTTGTCCCACAATTCTCTTAAGCTCTCTTCTTGTTTCTTAATCTTTTTTTCCTTTTGGTTTTCTGATTGGTTGATTTCTTCTAGCCTGTCTTCTAATTCACTGATCCGGTCCTCAGCTTCCCCTACTCTGCTTTTTAGACCTTCCAGTGTGTTTTTCATTTCTGATATGTCATTCTTCATTTCTTCCTGTTGGTTTTTCATTTCCAGATGGTTTATTTTCAACATTTCTATGTCTTTACTCATGTTGCTCATGTCCTTACACATGCTGTTGAGCTTCCGCAACATCATGGCTCTAAATTCTAGTTCTGTTAACTTGCTTAACTGCACCTCATTTATTTCATCTTCTGTAGAGGTCTCTTGATCTTTCATTTGGCTTTTGTTTCTGTTTCTCACCATTTTGGTTATCACAGTGGGCTTTGGAGTCTGCCAAGTTTTCCCAGTGGGTGTTGGTGTTTTGCTGTTTGTGGCTCCCTCTCCTGGGTTTGGATGCACCAGGGAGGACCCACTTTAATCCCGCCAAGTCCCCTGTTCTCCGGGAGTCTGTGTGGCTCCAGCGGAGAGTTTAGCAGGCTATAGCGTTAGGAGGGCCCATGCAGGGTGGCAAGGGAGGTGGTGGGAATAATTTCCAGCCAAGTTCCCTGGTCCCGCCCAGTTCCCTGGGGGCCGTGAGTCCGTGGGGCTTCAGCGGCTGCAAAGTTTCCAGGGCCGTGCAAGGCGGGGAGGGAGGCGGTAGAATTAATTTTCCGCCACATTCGCAGGTCCCACCAAGTTGCCTGGGGGCCAGGAGTCTGTGTGGCTTCAGCGGAGAGCCTAGCCTAGCCGGCTACAGGGTTTCCAGGCCGTGCACGGCGGGGAGGGAGGCGGTAGACTTAATTTTCCGCCGCGTTCCCAGGTCCCACCGAGTTGCCTGGGGGCCAGGAGTCTGTGCGGCTTCAGCGGCTACAGGGCCTTGCACGGCAGGAGGGGAGGCAGTAGAATTAATTTTCCGCCTAGTTCCCCGGTCCCTCCGAGTTCCCTGGTCCCGCCCAGTTCCTTGGGGGCCAGGAGTCTGTGCGGCTCCAGCGGAGAGCCTAGCCTAGCCGGCTGCAGAGTTTCCAAGGCCGTGCACGGCAGGGAGGGAGGCGGTAGCGTTAACTCTCCACCGCGTTCCCCGGTCCCACCGAGTTGCCTGGGGTCTGCGAGTCTGTGCGGCTTCAGCAGAGAGCCTAGCCTAGCCGGCTGCGAGTCTGTGCGGCTCCAGCGGAGAGCCTAGCCTAGCCGGCTGCAGAGTTTCCAGGCCGGGCACGGTGGGAAGAAATACGGTAGAGTTAACTTCCCCTCTAGTTCCCTGGCCCCTGCCCAGGCCACTGCGGACCCTGGGCTCTTGGTCCCCTCTCCCGTCCTCGCAAGCCTACCAGGACTGAGTGGGTGTTTCTGGTTAAGTGGTCCTCCAAGGTGTCCTTCAGCTGCCCTTTTCCTGACGGTTTGCCTTTGTTTTCGTTGTAAATCCAGTTTGGTCTTGGGAGACGGTCTGGGTCCCTCCATTCACTTCGCCGCCATTTTCTGCCACCTATTTTCACATTTTAAATGACATATTTATCTGCCTATTTATTTGGTTAGACCCTGTTTGCTCCACTAGATGGTAAGCTGTATGAGGTCAGGAACTAAGGGGCAAAGATGGAAGAGATGGAAAAATGTCAGTGACAAACTTAGTCCATTATTTAGCCCTGCCAAAGCACAGACTTGCCAAGTGATTCACCTATGCCCAGCAGGCAGGGCAACTGAAACCTCGCAGGGAAATTAGCTAACATCTGGGAATTCTTTTTACCTTCTGTCTCAGCTTCATCATCTCTGCATTTTTTTTCATCTTGCAAGAAAAAATTTTACTAGCATAAGAATATTTAATAAAAATTGATGCTATTCATTCCCATGGATAAAAAAAAAAATTCTTGTGGTTTGTGGTAATTGGAAAATCAATCCAGTAATTTTGCCTCTAATCCTTGCAAATCTGATTTAAAATTTTCTTGTCTATTCTAATTTTATAACATAACTTGGTCCTCTTTAACGTGGGCAGTGGGTTTTGGTGGACGATGAGACTGTCCCTACATTGCACTTTCCATAATCTGTACTCTGTAGCAGGGGTCGGCAAGCTGTGTCCCATGGGCCAAATCTGATGGACCATCCCATCATTTTTGTGACCTGTGAATAATTTTTTTTTATATTCTGAAGAAATCAAAATAAGTATAGTTCATGACATATGAAAATTATATGAAATGAATATTTCAGTGCCTATAAATAAAGTTTTATTGGAACACAGCCATGCTCATTTAGTTGTACATTGTCTATGCCTGTGTTCAGGCTTAATGGCAGACATGAGTAATAGAAACAGACACTGTGGTCACAAAGCCTAAAATTGCTATCCGAGCCTTAACTGGAAAAGTTTGCCAACTTTTGCTATAGTACCATCGTTCAATAGAAAACTGAGCCACATGGTTTTAAACATTCTGATAGGCTCATTAAAAACAGTAAAAATAAAAGATGAAATTAATTTAAAAATATTTAGCCTAATATATTCCAATCATTTTGATCTGTAATCAATATTCAAACTTATTAATGAGATATTTTGTATTCCTTTTTTATACTAATTATACTGACATCACAGCTCAATTCAAATTCATTGCGTTTCAAGTGCTACTGGGCACATATGGCTACCGTATTAGTCGTCAGTGTAGCTTTAAAGGATGTCATTAAGAGTTGAATAATTTAGTTTATTTTAATTGTAGGAAATGAATTAAAAGTTTTTATAATATCAATAGTAAATAATGTCAGTGATGGGAATATGGCTGAAGGAAATCATACCCATAGCTTAGAGAAGCCCTTCTCTGATGTATCAAGGAGGCAATACATTGTAGGCACATGGAAAAGAACATTATAAAAGCAAAGTATTCAGACTTCTTGGTCCTCAACATTGCATTACAGAAGTATTTTTTTACATCAGGTTTCTGAAGAGAGAAACATTTGTTTCTCTCTCTGGGATAGAATTTATTTCCCAGGATAAAAGAGGTGGACTTAATTTGTGGATTAGATTTCCGAATGCTCTATATAAATAAATGGAAGACAGTAAGTGAGCTAGAGAAAGAGAGATAGAGAAAGAGAGAGATCCAGAGATACTTCACTGAAAAAGTGCAATTGTAGCCTATTAGGGTAATCCATTTTAAGCAGACCACCAAGAAGACCACCTGCTATTAAAGCAACAACAGCAACGAAATTTTTAAAAATTGAACCCCCTGAAAATAGGACACTGTGGATATTTTAAATATAGGCCACTGTGATACTGTGATTCGTAAGAAATATATGTTTGGTCTTTCAGATTACCAACTATATGTACTCGATCTTTCTGCATAGTCCCTGGCTCATAGCTCCGGGGACCACTGGCATTTTTGAGTGTTGAGAGTGAACAAAAGTGTCTTTTTTATATTAAGGAGTTATTTAGGAAAGCACCTAAGGATGGGGGCTGGTGGCCAGTGGCACCAACCATGTGATTAGAAGTCTGGAACTTTTAGTCCCACTCTCCAGCCTTGGGAGGGGAGAAGAACCAGGGGCTGAAGCAATTGCCATAGCCAGTGATTTAATCAATACAACTATGTAAAACCCCAAAAAACCTAAAAACCCATAAAAACCCAAAAAGACAGGGTTTTGAGAGCAGCTTTGGTGAACTCGTGGAGATTTAGGGAGAATGGTTCATCTGGAGAGGTCATCAAAGTTTCGAGCCTTTTCCCCACTCCTTGCTCTAGGCACCTCTTCCCATCTGGCTGTTCCTGAATTGTATGTTTTCTTTTATTTTTTTATTTTTTTTCAAAAAATTTATCTGTAACTCTGGCTGGTTTGGCTCAGCAGTTAGAGAGTCGACCTGTGGACCAAAGAGTGGCAAGTTTGTTCGGTCCCCAGCTCTTGTTGCTGTCGTGTGGGAGGCAATCAGTCAATGTGTCTCTCTCACATCAATGTTGTCTGTCTGTCTGTCTGTCTCTCTCTCCTTCTCACTCTGTCTGAAGATAAATTGAAAAAAATATATATCCTCAGGTGAGGATTAAAAAATAATAATAAATAAAAATGTATCTTTATTGTCAAAAGTATTCTTTTTACAATTAACTGGTAATCTAATAAGTAATGTTTCTCTGAGTTCTATGAGCATTCCAGAAAATTTACTGAACCTAAGGAGGGGGTTGTGGGAACCTCCGATTTGTAACCAGTTGGTCAGAAGCACAGGCAACTTGGGCTTGCATCGGGTATCTGCATTGTGTGTGGGCAGTCTTGTAGGACCAAATCCCTGAACCTGTGGAAGCTGATGTTATTTCAGGAGATATAGTGTCAGAACTGACTTGTAACCTCAGATACCCTGCTGGTAGCCTAAGAATGGTTTGTTTGGATAGGGGATCCCGCCCAACACATGTGGAAACTGAGTCACAGCCATCCTTTCCAAAGAGAGCTATTTTTGCAGCTTCAAATAAAGCAGTATGGCTTGCTTTCGATATCTGGAATTTCTTTCCTATTTAGCATGCAGAATAGCACCCAACAGCCTTCCAAGTTACTAAAGGAAGGCCTCTATCTTCATCCTTGCCTTCACTTACCATCTGTTCTTTTTCAAAACCACAGTGCCTCAGCTATGCTGTAGGAATTGACAAAATTAATGACGTTTAGCTCTGGTTTCTATTTCCTAGCGCTTAGGTTGGTAGCTCCAATTACCTATCACTACCCCAATTTCTCCACCTGTTTAATGGGGATAATAATGATCTAATGGGCACAATGTGAGCAGGAGTTAGACGTGTTCTGTCGTGTCTGTTTGCTTGGGTGGAAAGAACACTGTATTTAGTCAGCACTGTACAAAAAAACAAAAACAGAAAATGTCCTCTGCTATTTAGCAACTCATATGCTTCTTTAATTAAGTTAGGCAACAAATGGGCATCTCCTTCAGGTAAAACCTGCTTCATAACAAAAATAAAAGGGTTTGACAAGGCGCTGGGACAGTTCCCAGTTCAGGGCAGGGCATTAGAGGATAATTCAATGAAAGAGATAGAAGGTCTGAGAGGGCAGAGGATGACTCTTGGTTTTACACAGCATCAGAGTGCGTTTGCAGCGGACAAGAGCGGGCATCAAATGGGAGGATTTCCATCGGGACCCTGTTCACCTGAAGAGGATTTTGTGTTTTTGTTCGTTTGATGTGGCTCCATCCTGTGCTGACAAAACTCTTTTTTTTTTTTTTGTATATCATTCTTTGTGATTCTTTGCTCTTATGCCCAGGAGGCCTATAATGGTACATTATTTAAGCAGAGGGCAGGGTGTGCCTTAGAATGGATGAGAGCTCCCGCCAGGAAGGAGACCCATCATCGGGTACAGTTGAGTTCATTGGAGGGACTCTGCCTGGGCCAGCTGTCTGAAAGCACCCTTTAAAGAAGAATCGGACATGGTGTGACATGCGCCTTATTTCTGGAATATGGCTGATCCTGCCACAGGAGCCTGGGTGGAAACCACTCCCCAAGCAGCCAGCTAAAATGAGATACAAAACCTTGGGAAGGTGACCTGCGACAATTTGTACATTTGTTCGACTTCAGGAAAAGAGTAAAATGTGAGCCCTAAGAGTCCCATTTCTCCTGACCGGGCTATAGGGCTGCTAAGTATGTCATAAAGAGCCCCATTTGGAAACTTTTGAGTCTTCTAGCATAATCAATGATTTAGTTTTTATAGGTCTGAGTTATTAAGTAATGCGAACTAGAGCTGGTCCTCAAAGTTGTCTATTTTGGTATGAAAAATTTCAACTTAGCTTATTTAAGTTCAACAAAACTTTGCATAGAAGAAATATCGTAAGCCTCAGGAAAAATGTTCTAATTGCAAGTGCCTTACTCTCTAGCCAGGTAGCCATGAGAAACCCATTAACCTGGCCTGAATCTCCCTTTCCTTAACGCTCACCTGAGTGTGCACTGAACCTGACGCTCTGGCATGGGAGCCTCTGGTCACACAGTCCTACTGAGCTCTTGAAATATGGCGATTGCCACTGAGAGACTGACTTTTAATTTTTATTTAATTTCAATTCATTCCAATGGAAATTTCAAAACAAAGGCACTGTATGTTTGTTTTCATATCGATCACTTATTGCAATGAAATTAACTTAAATATCATTAAAATTCATTTCTTGTTCCTTTTTGCCTTTTCTTCATTTTAGTTGTATATGTGGCTCTCATTCTATCTCTTTTGGCTGTGATGTTCTAGAGAAACAGCTTCTATTCACTTTTCTATTTCCATGGACATTTATAAAAATGGCTATAAGTATTCAGTAGAACTATTTATGATCTATATTTGTCCTTTCTATAAATATGCATTTTTTTTCATTTTAAATGGTTTTCATTAGAGGGAACCTATATTCTAGATAATGGTGGTAAAACATCACTGTCCTTAGGAATGTAAACTTTTCACATTTATGGTTAATCAGTGTCTGTTCTGCATCTCTGGGGCCACTCACCTACTTTTAAAGACATGCTTCAGAAACATCTTTGGGGATTAAAGACCACCTTTAGAAAAGTTACTAAGTATAATAGTTCTCTCTTAGTTGAAGAATGAAAAGGATAAATGTTTGCATGTGATGTGCAATTTGAGGAGTGTACATTTTCTAGATTTTGAAAGAAATGAAATATTTGCTTTTTCTTCTTCAGCAGGAGGATCTTGGTGCTGCTAGATCTTCAAGGGCAGTGTCTTGACCTTTCCTGCACAGCCCCTGACATTTAAAGGCCAGGGCAATCAAGCCTACTCAGAGGTGAAAATTGCCAGTTCCAAGTTTCACAGGCCAACTTCTCATAGATGCCATATTCCTGGCTGGGGATTCAGATCAGCACGTCATGATGCACTACAGATAGCACAGATGAAAATGTATGTAGACAGATGGTTGCATACGGCTGTATCTTTCCTGAGTAGCTAAGATGGATATTTAGGCTGAATAGTGCATGCTTATCAAGTGACTATACTTACCAATTCAGATATTATTGAACATAATATTGCCACATTAAAATATTTTCTTGGCTATGTAATAGTTTGCCTTAGGAAAACATCTTTATTCTAAACATTTTATAGTTGATCATTCAAATAGAAAGCTTTGCTCTTTTAACTCAGTATACTATATTTTTGATGGTTGAGACTACTTTCTTATTTTACATCCTTCATTGTTGTCTCTGTGCTTATAAAAACTGGGACTTTTAAGTTTCTGTGGCTGCCCCTCTGTAGCATCGTTCAGAGTTCTTGGGTTTTTTTTTTGTTTGTTTGTTTGTTTTTTGTTTTTGTCTTTTATCTGGTTTCTGATTTCTGATAGCTTAGCTTTTTTACTCCTGCATATATTTTCTTATTTCCAATCATTGTCACTTCAACTAATTTCCTCCAAGACCAAGACATTTCCTTCACCCTAACTGCTTCTGAAGGGCCTCTGCAGGCTCATCGCTCAGCAGTGAGGCATCACGGCCACACCTGACTGTGTCTGTATCTTCTATTCATGTATATTTTATTCCTCTGGAAAGAGAAACCACAGGAACTGAGAGTGTTTTCCACCTCCTTTCCCCCTCTCTTCCTTAGAATGATAATCACTAAAAATATCTTTTTCTAGGACAAGATGTCTGTGTATTCTTGACGTTAGGACTCTCCTCCCCTGCTGATAACTTCTGTCTGAGGGAGATGAGCACGGACTGAGGAAACCATTTCTCACAGGCAAGGCAGAATGACAGACCTGGCCAATAAAGACGTTGTGTGGATACAGATATAAAAACAAAGGAGATCCGCAGTCAAAGATTAGAGGCTCCGTGCAGTGGGACTTCTACCATCATCTTCTCAAAGACGGATCAGACATCAAAGGGAGAACACAAAACCTACTGATGGCAGAGGCCATTATTTTAAACATAGCAAACAATTAAGGCCTCCGCAATTAGAGAAAAGATCTTCATATTTTTATTTTCTTAATCTGGTTCAATTTTCTATTTTGTTGCCTGACGTATTGCAAGACCTTTTGAGCTGGAAATTCTGTCCATATTTTATTAAAAAAAAAAAAAAAAAAAAAAGACTTCTCTAATTCTAAATCATTCTCAGAAGGGGTATTCTGAAGTTCTTTGTAATATTTTTAACAGGAAAGGTGATAAAAGAAAACCTGTCAATTCCCTTCCAAGCTACTGGGAGGCTTATTGCTATGGCTATTTTTTCTTCTCTCCTCTTTCTCTTTCCCCCTCACCTCTCACCTCCTTCCCTCTCTCACTTTCAGGATTACTGATGCTAATATCATTGTGCACCCACCCTGTATAATTATGCATATGTAGCGGTTTAAGGATGTAACGCCACCGATGCCATGGTACCAAGTCACCTCCTTTCAGTTCAGATGTGGTCTATCAGACATGTTCCTGTGGCCGTAAACAATTTTCTTAAATCCCAGTCAAAGGCCAACACTACTAGAAATGAAGGGAACAGTGAGCTGTTTACACTGTAAAATCACTCCTCAGTACCAGCACTCCAAGAACTAAATGAGAAGTGAAGTGGGAAAATTTGGGCTTTGAACCAAAGAACATTTTTCTGGCATTTGATTTTTCTCATTGGACCAGGGAGCAGTGCTTTTCTGTTGTCTGTGCTAGAGGGAAAAAAAAAAATGTAAATGTACGTGCCTCTTCCAGAGAGGAGAATAATTATATGTGATTTCACCAATTATGTTCTTCACACTTGGTTCTCTATATGAAAACATTCTGAAAGGGAAAAAGCTCACATTATTACAGTCATGGATTAAACTTCAGGATGATAATTTTATTTAACAGACTTGACTAAAATCTGGTTAACAAAGAGAATTTTTAAAGCAAAACTATTTCTGTTTCCTGTTACATGACCACAGTAACAAGGATTAGTTCATCGCCTACAATTAATTCTTTATAATAAATGAGCCTATTGACTAAATTCTTTTAGGGGTTCTGATGTGTGAATAATAGCCAGTCATTCCCTCAAAAGAAACCATCAGGTATTTTCAGGGCTTCTTGATTGAGGTTCTATGAGATAGAATAGGTTAGGTAATTCTGTGGTAACACTACAAAATATTAGCGACTTACTAAAAATTAAAAAAGGATTTATTTCTTTGTTAAGTGCGCTGCAGGGCAGCTGAGGCGTTCCTCCACATTATCTGTACTGTACAATTCATGATCAAGGCGTCATTCCCTGGAACACTGCCCGCTGATTGAGTTGACAAGGGCAACAGAGAACATGCAAATCGTGTCTCACAAACTTTGGGTCAGAAGTGCTGCCCATCACCTCCCTAGCATTTCAATGGCCCAAACAAGTCACATAGCACAATCTGCTAAATAGGGCGGGGGTGTCATTCCCTTCCACAAGGCGCAGATCTGAAAGGGGGAACCTAATATGTGTGAACAGTAATATAATCTGCCTCCAATATTATATATCTCCTTCATACAGGGAGATGAGAACTAACAAATAACTGGTGTCTTCTTTACAGTTTTACAAACCAATTTTTTTGACCATTTTTCACCTTCAGTACCTAATTGCCTCCATTACACATAGCAAAAGGAAATGAGCATGTTTCTATTTCCAAAACCTGAATTAGACACAGTGTATTTAGTATCCAAATCCTTAATGTAGGGAAAAAAGTGAGTTGAAATGTGAAGGGGGGCCCTGGCCTGTTTGGCTTAGCGGGTAGAGTGTCAACCTGCGGACTGAAGAATTGCAGGTTCAATTCCGGGCACATACCTGGATTGCAGGTTTGATTCCTGGCCCTGGTCAAGGTCGTGGGGGAGGCATCCAATCAATGTGTCTCTTTCACATCGATGTTTCTCTCTCTCCCTCCCTTCTTCCACTGTATCTAAAAAAAAAAAAAAAAAAAAAAAATTAAAAAGAAAACATTTATGAAGAGAGGGACAGAATTTTATCACCACTCCATTAAGATTAAAATTGGGATCAAACTGTTATTGGCTGATTTACCAATTAAAATCTTGGCATATTTTGTGCTAGAGCAGCTAAAATCTAGGCATAGTTATTCAGTAATGACAGAATTTCACTGTAGATCAATATGTTTTGGGGTTAAAATATGGATTACTTTGTAACATTTATTTTGAAGAGATATAAATAGGGAGACAATTTCATGAGCGTTTCTAATCTCTGCCCTAAGTATGTGCTTTAATAGTTGTGAACAGTGCTCTAAAGTATTTACATACTAATAAACATTTCTTAATAAATTGCCAATATATTTTGCACAACTATGCTCAACATTGGGACATTTTAGAGGAACTCATTCATATTTGGAGGAAGAACATATCTATATACTCTGATTCTTCATTTGGAGATCACCTTATGTAATTCTGGTCCCAAGTCATCTGTATGAGAGTTCCCCTGGAAATCTCCCTTTCCAGTCTGGATTCGTAAGTCTTCTCTTACTTTCTTATCTTCATGAAATCAAGTCGTAAGATTAATCTTGATCAATTTAGCTCTAGTAATAGTTTTTCACTACTTGTGAGAGTAAGGACCTCTGTTGTACTCTATAAATTCAGTGCTAGTAATTGCCGCTATTGCCTAACTACTTGGTAAGAATTAGCCAATGTCTGTAAGTGCTGGACTTGAAGGGTAAGGTCAGTCCTTAGGTATATGGGAAGAGTACTGGTTGAGAAGAAGCTCGAGGTCCCAAGAATTTGAATCAGAGCAAAAGAAACTGGGGATGGGTGTGGGGGGACACATGAACCTAAAGGTTGAGTCTCCATGGACTTCATTTTCTTGCTGTAATGTTTGTGTTCCTGTTTATCTTATATATTTATGGGGCATGTCAAGGGTGAAGGTTTAAAAAATATATATATATATATTCAAAACAGGCTAATTAAGGAGAGAGACTTCGCAGATAAGGATGAGGTGTATATTTTAAATTGTGAAGTTCAACAGATTTTGTGGGTACTTCTCTAAATCTTCATACCAGAGGGACTTGAGAATGTGTGTCTTATGGACATTACTACTTTGCTTATCTGTTTGAAATCAAATATTTAATATCAAGTTCAAAAATTTAAATAAATCTCACTGAATAAATATATGAAGCATAATGTAGTATGGACACTAGATTTTGATTTTTGAAGCTCACATTCTCCCTAGCTCTTTGAGAAGTTAATATCAATAAAGCACTTGACACATAGTAAGTAGTCATTTTCTAGTCATGTGACCTTGGGCAACTTTTGCAGCATTTCTGAGCTTTCCTTTTTTATGTCTGTTAAATTGGAATGATAATAGCCATGTATCAAGATTGTTATGAGGATTAAATGAGTATCGTCGATGCCTAGTGATATTTCTCACAATTTGTAGGCAACACATATATGCTAAATCCATTGTAATTGGTTATAAATTTTCAATTCATTGAATTCACTGATGTCACTTTCAAAACTAGATTTAGAGTCCGAAGTTTTGGTTTTGTATTTCAACTTGATCACTTTCTAGTTTCATCTTATGAAAAAGAAGCATCACCTCATTTAAAATATGGAGCCTGGTTGATGTGGCTCAGTGGCTGAGTGTCAACCCATGCACCAAGAGGTCACTGGTTCAATTCCTGGCCAGGGCACATGCCCAGGTTGTGCACCCAATCCCCAGTGGGGAGCATGCAGGAGGTGGTCAGTCGATGTTTTCTCTCATTGATGTTTCTATCTCTCCTCTCCCTTCCTCTCTCTCTAAATCAATGAAGAAAAAAAAATTTTTAATAGAGATAATGATAAAATATCTAAAAACTTTGATGTATATGGTGATGGTGTATGAATAATGGCCAAAGAGCCCTTCCACAAATGTTTATCAAATACTCATTATGTGTTGTCACTTTTTTAGGTTTAGGAGACACAAGACCCCAAAAAATGTGATCATTTACTTAAGGCATGCTATAATATGTGATCATCAATATGTGTCGAATCTGATTTCATTAATTCATTCTGTTTTTCATTAAACAAGTAATATTCTAGTACTTCAGATTTGTTCCTCTAATCCTAAATTCAAGCTAGAAAACATTTTCAGTAGGTGATGGCTGGGTCTGCCTAACCAAAACATCCGAGGCTAGAAAGATTGCATGCAATGTGATAAAACTCAATGGTTGAAAACTCTGGGATGCCAAATCCTACTTCCTGTTACCTGAATAGAAATTGCACATTGGGAGATATCATTGAATTGGCTTCAGATACTGGTCATTAGATCACTTGTTAATTGATTATCATAGTGATGATGTCACTTCTCAATTGAGTAAAGAATAAAAGTGTAAAATGAAAGAGATTTGATGCTCCTCAGAACTGATGGACCCTAGACCCCGAACTAACTGTTTAAGCCCATCTCTCAGGGATAAGGGAAGTTCACCATATAGTCCTTAGATATAACTAGTAAAAGCTTTCTGTGCTGGATAAGCAGTTGTTTATGGGCTTAGTATGGGATTGAGGGTGTTATTTCTGCTGATTTATTTATTAATCCTGGACAGCTTAGGCTCCCATAGAAATATAGAACTTGAATTGGATTCCTTCTATTTGCCTCACTCTGCTACCTTTAGGCATCCAAGCATTTATTTCTTGCACACAAAAAATGGATATGTAGTATACCCTTCATTCAAATTCCAGTTCTATCCTTTAAAACTAGTTGTATGACTTTGGACATACCTTTTAGTTTCTTTCATCCTGAATTTTTATCTGTAAAAAGGGAGAATAAAAAAGTAAAATGTTATTGAATGCTTAACACCATGACTGGTATAGGTTAAAGAATCACCTCAATAATAAGCTCCATCAACCTAGAACACTCTTCCTAGAAGGGTCCACTCAGACATTACCTCTGATTGAACCACTGCAGGCATTACTCATTGTCTCTGCATCTGTGCTGTCCTAGCATTTGATATGTGCCTTTACTATGTACATATACTCTTTATTACTTATGTGGCTTTCTCTTTAACTATACTGTGAGCTTGTTCTTATTTTTAACTCTTTCCTTTTAATAAATTATTTATTTGTTTCTCAAGTTAAATGCTATTATGCCAACTAGGTTCTTAAGAATGGTTGATGAATTGAATAGTAAAGGATATTATATATACATGCATATGTATGTGTGTGTGTGTGTGTGTGTGTGTGTGTGTACTGTTTTTATCACTTAGAAATTTTCTAGATATAATAACCTTTTAATTAAAAGTGTAATTATTCTTGCCCTGGCTGGTTTTGCTCAGTTGTTAGAGCGTCGGCCTGCATTCCAGAAAGACCCGGGTTCCGTTCCCACTAAGGGCACATACCTCGGTTGCAGTTTGTCCCCGGCCCTGGTTGGGTCATGAAGGTGGCAACCACTCGAGGTGTCCCTTTCACATCAATGCTTCTCTCTCTCTCTCTCTCTCTCTCTCTCTCTCTCTCTATCTCTCTTTCTCTCTCTTCCTCCCACTCTATCTGAACAAAAAATGGAAAAAATGTCCTCCGGTAAGGATAAAAGTGTAATTATTCTTATTCTCATTTTACAGAAGAAGAATCAGAGTTTTGAGGAGTGAAGGTGTTGAGTATTCTGCTTTACATGGTTAGTCAGTACATATTTGGGACTTAGATTTTTGTACATTATTTTTATCCTTAAGTTCTTGTCCTCTAAGCAACAGAAATATAAGAATTCTTAATTGATGAAAATGTTGATATTTAAATTAGAAGATGTTGGTAAAGTAAATATGAAATATGGTTTCTTTATAATGAGAAAATAAAACATTAAATATTAAGACAAATAGAACAAAAACTAATAAAACTGAAGTTTAAAGGTACTTAAATGATTATGAGGTGGGGTGGATTTATACTGTTCTGTTATTTTAATGGAACATTTACAAATTTGCAGTGAAATTATTACTTTGTTTTAGTTAATCATTTAATTTATAGACTCCCTTCATATTTGTAAAATAAGAAAAAATAATGACCTTATTCAATAACTTGCTTTCTTAACATTTTCCGATATATTATCATGTTGAAATATTACTAGATCATGGAATTAGAAGAAAATGCATCCTCTGCTGAATGATATCTTTGAATAGAGCAAGAGTTTCTAACAGGAAATTAAAATGAGAATTGGTGAATACCCTGAAAGTGTAAGAACATTCTGGGGTATATGTGTGCATATGCACTGTTCTCTGATGAAGTTCATAGCTTTGATGGGCATCTCAAGTTATTCGTGACCACAAAGAAGTCATGTAGAGGAAAGAACTTTGAAATAAGAACTGCTTAAATTCTATCTACAGACTCCTATGTGTAAATAGCTTACTTTCTGGGTCTAATGGGGAAATTAGATGATATAGCATAAGTTAAGAACTACTTTCGAAGGTGTGCTATGCATGCAATATATACTAGTTCTCATTCTCATTCATTGCTTGAGGGATAAAGTCTAAATTTCTTAGTTTGGCATTCAAGAATGTGCAGTCACCGAATTGCCTTTTCTGTCTTTCTTTTGCCACATTCCATTCTCTGGTCAGTCAGACTGGATTATTCATTCTCTAGGACCATACTTGCATTCTTACTCCCTTAGGCTCTTATTAATGGTATTCATTCTGTCCAAAGTTCTTCCTGCCAATTCATCTCAGCTAAATTTTGCCCAAATATTAAGGTCCAACCCAAGGGCTACTACCTCAGTGAAACCTGTGGCATTTTTTCCATGAAGATACACACACACACACACACACATATACACACACACACACATTTAATCCTTGCATTTATCTTCAGATACAGTGGGCAGGAGAGAGGGGGGCAGAGAAAGAGAGAAACATTGATGTGAGAGAGACACATCAACTGGTTGCCACCCACATGACCCCAACCAGGTTGGGGACAAATTGCAACCCAGGTATGTGCCCTTAGAGGGAAACTGAACCCAGGTCTCTCTGGTCTGTGGGCCGATGCTCTAACTGCTGAGCCAAACCGGCCAGGGCTCCATAAAGATATTTTTTAATCTTTTAAATTCCATAGCACTTTGCAATCTACAATGATTTTGAATATATTTTATTTAAGAAAATATTTATGGTGTATCCTGTAACTTTTCTTCTGGGCTACATGCTCCTTGAGTCAAAGACCACTTTTTCTTCAATTTGGTGTGTGCCTAAAACAGATGAAGAAAAAGATGAATGTATATTTGTAGAATTACTGAATGATTCCAGTCAACTCCTTACCTGCAGACAGAAATAGATCTCTAATATTCTAAGCATGTAAAAATCTATATTACCTATGCTGAGAACTTACAGTAAGCTCTCAGGCGTGAATGATACAAAAATTCATACTCAAGAAATAAAACATTCCCCTTTCTTTGAGAAGAAAACACAGGGGCCTCAGTAGCACCCAAGTCAGTGTCTGAGCCTATACATGCATCAAGGGTCCTAACATAATTCAGTTTTCTAAAAGACATTATAGTATATTTTATAAAGCTAGTTAACATTACCTTCAAAGTAATCAAACTCCCCTTAATATTAACTACGGAACCTATCTTTGTTTCCCTCTTTTTGCTTTAGTTCCATTAGTGATTCTTGTGTGAAATAACTTCTGCTTCAGAACTGGCTGTCCTGACTGCCTAATCAAATTACCACCCACACCCTTCCTCACAAACTATAGCTCCCTGACTACTCAGATTCTCAGCTCTCTTTATTCACAGTAGCTGAATATTTCAAGAGAAACTGTCCCAGGGAACACTGTTGTAGAATATTAAGAAGAAATATCTCGCCAGTGGGAAATCATTGCTACTCTCACCTCTCGTAATTCCACATAGATAGGACAAAAGTTCAAGAGGTTTTTTTCACTAAAAGAAGGTCAGTAAAAGTATAATGTGTTAATAATAATCAATATTAACAGTGTGTATTGATTATTTGATGCTCTGTAGATGCAATATCTTAGGTGTTGACCTTTCATTTATATAAAAGGTCTTCATGCCTGTGTAGTCAGAAACTCAACTTCAACTGTATCTCTACTTTTCAGGGATCAACATTTGGCAAAAAGTTACCCATCACAGTTCTTAATCGCCTGTAATCTAGATTTTTCTCTTTTCCTCTAAAATGTTTCTTGAAATGCGAACAAGAGAGAGAAAGAAAGGGAGAGGAAAAGACAGCAAAAGTTGCATTGGCAATAGCACTCAATGAACTTAGGTAAAAAATGTCTTGCCTCTGATGAAGCTAATCAATCTCAGAAACACTGAGAAACGTATTTATCTCTCATAAAAAACATTGCAAGGGAAAAGATATTAGGAGAGATTAAAGTTATCACAAAATGGTTCTAGAAATTGTCTTTCCTTGCCCAGTGAGTTGCTGCACATTGTCTTGATCTGTTATCAAAACAGGGCAGTTGCAACAACCATGAGATTGCAGGAAACAAAAGACAAACACACATATAAACACCACACACACACACACACACACACACACACACACACACCCCTGACAACCTTTTAATGGTAAAAAAAATTTTTTTTTGTAAGAATTCCTACAGATCTTTATATTAAAACAATGATTTGTTTATAAAACAAGATAATATTTTTATAAACCTCGATACACCTAGATTTCACCTGTATTAGTCACAGAACCTCTGCTGGAAAATGTGAGGATGACATTAGGTTATTTTTAGAACCATTTTATCATACACTTCATGCCTTTACAGCATTTAGTTGCTAATTTTCCTAATAAGGTCACCTTTCAGTAAATGGAGTGTGTGGGATACTTGCCTAACAATGAGGCCAATCTAGGTGAGCTAAGGGTTCTTCTTTTGTCCCAAGTGTCTTTCCCGTTACAGTATACTCATGTCAGAGAAAGCAAATGGCTTTGGCAGCACTTACTCATATTCACGTTTGTGCCTTCCTCTGTGTAATTTAATAAAATAATTTAGTGATGAAAGAATTCCCTAAGTTCCTTGTATTTGGAGATCTTGAGGCAAAGAAAAATGTCCCCCATTGTTTTGTGTTGACACACAGCACAGCAGCACACGCTCTCCAGGGCTCAGTAAGCCTGTTGACTGGTGTCTGGGGCCACACAGTCAAACGGGGAGACCAAAGAAATGTTCATACTTCTCAACTCAAGGACGGGCAGAATGAGAGTAGGTCTTGCAGCCCTAGCTGATGAGGAAAATGGCTTAGGAATCAAAGTTTTCTCATTTGGAAAGCTACCAAAGTGTGTTCCTAGCATTGTAACTTCAGCTAGTCCCTAAACTATGGGTTTAGTTATTTTGCAAAGCAGCAGGAGGGACTGGTGATCATTTTCCCTGAAAGTCTTGATAAGGTCTTCCTCCACTTATAATTTTCATCCCTATGTGAGTCCCTTAATAAAAATTCTAAACCTTTTGCCTCTGAACAGTCAAAAAAAAAAAAAATTTCAAGCTGAAGGGTGTTACAATTTCAAAGATAGTTTCTGCTAAGATAATGAGTGTTCTAGAGCGCTAATTGAAACAGCTGGAGAGAATGGTTACTTTCCAAATATCCCAGGGGAGTCCTCTGTGCCAAGGTGATGGCATAAATAAGTTAAGCTAATGGACTTTGGTTTGTTAAGCCAGAAACCAAATGCAGAAATTTTCTGGAAGAAAACTTTTTTATGCCTTGAAAATTTGATAAACACCATTTATAAATAAAAATCAAAAATTTGTTTAACACGGATGAGAGGACTCTACCATATGTTACTACTTCATTTGTTTAGAATCTGGCTGGGGTATAAATACTATTATTGTGATGCACAAGGTTTCTTTGATATAAAATAATTACTCAATGGATTATCCCTATCTAATTCATATTTTTAACATCTGAGTGATACATAGAAAACTATTTTTATTTTAATGCGTTTGCTTGTGAATTAATATTTATTGAATATGTAGTACAAAGAAGAGAGAATGAAGTTACAAAGATGAATTAGACATCTAATTTTGATCTAAAGAATTTACAAGTAATACAGGACAAACCATGTACAAAACTATAGTGAAAGTAGAAGGTGATAAATACCACATAAAAACAAAGTGTTATTTATTCCGGTGTTTTTGGTCAAAAATTTAATGAAAACATGTAACTCCATTTTCTTGACTTGTAAATAAAGCTTACTAGATATAATTGGGTTTTATGACATTAGAAATTTATAATATTCTCATTCTAAACATCAGTTCACATTACACAACGATATTGAAAATAACAAAATTGAAATAAATCAGTTGTAACCCCATAACAACAAATGTAGCAATATTGATGCTGAGAGTAACTGGGTTCTGTTTAGATAATTGAGACATTTCTGTATTATATCTTAGGTACTCTGAAATAGTGAATAACATGTTTTTTTCCACTCAACTTAAAGACTTAGATTACAAAGCCACACTTAAATTACAAATCTTAGTATTTTGAGGAGCTGAATTAATTGTCATCATAACAACAAAATAATGTAAAATTATTGACAGAAAGAACACATACTATTGCCAACATTTCCATTGGTACAAGGAATATGGTCATCACTAAGCAAAACATTTTCTTGAACTTCCTTCACTAAAATCAATGCACACAAAAGAAATTAAAACCAAGTGAAATTAGCACAGAGAAGTGGCATTGTAAATGGATAGAAGTTAAAAGGAGAAGGCCTGAGTTCCAATCCTGACTGTGAGAAGTGGGCAAGTCAACCTCAGATGGGAATTTATAAACCCACTTCATAGATCGATAGTATTAAATGAAAGTCTTGGCCAAAGTATGTTGCCAACACCCTTTTGTTTTATATTTATCACTATTTTTTTTGTGTTGTATTTATTATTATTTCTCTGAAATTCTTTTATGCTTAATAGTATGTTTATCTTTATTCCTTAAATGGAGTGTTTTGTTGTTGTTTTGTTTTCATAAAAATAGTGGGCTCTCATTATTGCTGCCTTCGCAGGAACAGAAATCACCTATCTTCCATCATTTGCTTGTTATCCTCAGTTAATTCCAACAGAGACAGTTTTTGGATTCCCATGTATTATATTAGTTTGCTAGGGCTTTCCTAACAAAGTTCCATAAACTGAGTAGCTCAAACACCAGGAATTTTATTTCCTTACAGTTCTGGAGGATACAAGTCCAAGACCGAGATGTCTGCGGGGTTGGTTCCTTCTGCGGGCTGTAAGGAAAGGATCTGTTTGAGGTCTTTTTCTTTGGCTTATAGATGGCTGTCTTCCCTCTGCACCTGTCTGTGTCCAGATTTCTTATTCTTAGAAGGACACCAGTTATATTAGATTAGGGCCCACTACCATGACCTCATGTTAATTTAATTAAATTATCATTTTAAAGACCCTATCTCCAAATAGAGTTAAATTTCAAAGTGCTAGAATTAGGTCTTCAACATATGAATTCTGAGGGAGGCAGACACAGGTATTATGATGGATTGAGAGAGATTTATATAATTTCTGTGGCTGAGGTCAGCAAATGACATTATATAACATCTAGACATCAGAATAAAATATGAAGATAGATAAAATACTGAAAAGTACTTATTACTTGAAGGTGTTCTGTTCTATTCTATCTTTTAAAGTGGAATTTTTGTTCCAAATCACAATATCCTTCAATAAGCCATGAAAAAGAAGGCATCTATTCAAATAGCAAACAAATCAGCCAGCATCTGATGCCAGTCTGGTGCCCTCTGGAGATGCTCTATATTGGCTAGTAGTCTATTTTCTTCTAACCATATGGTTTTGTGCAGATGATTTAGCACAAAAATAACCTTCTTCAGTGAACAGTGGTGCTGTGTGCAGAAAACGCGCCCTTCCTTTTTTAACTGCTCACAGAGGTGTGACCCCCACAGGAAAGGCATCTGTCCCCCAGCAGCAGTTAAAAAAATTGAGGTTGTAGATTTGACAACTCACTGAAATGTCAGGGAGAATCATTTTCTGAACAGAAATCTGCCATCCCTCTATATTGAAGTTCAGAACTCCAGCAATGAGACACAAGCTCTCTCTAGACCTGTGGGGTTGATCTGTGTATACAACTTTTTTTTTTTAGCATTTTAATATTTTATTCTGGTCCACTGAAACAATGCAAAATGATATAGCCTACTACTCCCCTCACCCCTTCTTTTTCTTCTTTTATTTGTTTTTCTATTTAAGGAATGGAGACTTGTGGGTGAATAAACACTTTCAGTATTTACCACTATGTTGTAACAAGAATGTATATGTAATAGTGCTATATGGTCCTAAGTAGTTTTCTGGCTTTATTCCCTAATTCCTTTGAAATGGGGATAAAATGCATTTTTTTTTAAACTACGGAATTTGTGTTTGTAAAATGAAGGCAGAAAAGAGTAAGTATGGCAAATAGCTAATGCAGAGATAAAACGTGAGAGCCAACACTGAAAACTAAACCAGCTCCCAGTGGGCTGATTTCTGTACGACAGGAAAGAAAGACGCTGATTAGTATGTGTCGTGGTATGTTTCCTTCATTTGTTCACTAAACCGGTTGTGCTGGGCAGTATTCTACGCTCTTGGGATACACAGTGAATTAAAAACAAAGACCTTTGGCTTTGTAGATTTCACATTTTAGTAGGAAGAGATCTGCAATAAACAATAAGCACAAAAATATACGTAAATGATACAGTTATGTTAAAATGTACAAAAGGGAAGAAGTAGAGCAAGTTAATGTAAATCAGGATGCTGTACTGGGATGTAGGGTTGGATTTTAAATGAGTGCTCAAGATAGGGCCTCAAAGGCTGTTTTTTAGGCCATACCATTTACATAACAGGAAAAAAAAAAGTTGCCTAAAATGAAGCATTTTCTTATCAATTCTTATTCCTTAAAAATAAAATTAGCTTCCAGAGTAAGGTATGAAACACTTAGCAAAGCATATGTAGGATTTAAGATGTTTTATTTGTAGCATGTTTCTTTGTTCATCTGTTTTATAAGTGCTGGTGTTTTATTCCTGTAGTTTTCCATTGTCCCTAAGAAACCTGATCTGAACTAGCTGACTGGCTTCCCATCTCCCTCTCCTAACATTAAACCTGTACCTCACATTTCAATTCTGTATCTTTAGACGCGAGAATGTCACTGATATTGTCAAATCTCTGTAGTCTCTCTTCATTGTTGTCTAGATGCCACGTGACATAAAAGGGAAAAAGAAGAGAAAAAAAAACAAGCTCCAAAATAGGAATTATTGATGGCAGTATGTTACTGAATAACCCCAAAGCACATATTCTTCTAGGTTAATTTGCTGTTAGCAATGCTGGTGCCCCCAACGCAAGGTTTTGTGGCCAGGTCTTAAAAGAAAGTCCCTAAGACCATGAAACGTTAGCAAAAAGGCAATGTTGTACTTTTAACAAGAGAAATAAACAGAGATAAAGAATTATAAAGGCAGAGAGGGTACCTTGAAAATACACAGTGCTCTACGAAGCTGGCAAAACATTATGAGATATTTAATTCCCTCTGTCAAAGTAGATCACATCGATTTCTGTGTTTGTTGTATGCATTCTTAGGGTTCTCTAAAATGGAGTCTTATTTATTTGGCTCTTATATAGCCTATCTTTTTCGGGACAAAGTTAATAATACTTTCTAGTAGGAAAATAGGAGCTTAGTTTAGATTGGAATAGTTGAGAGCCCATTTTGCTTTGGTTTAGATTCAAGAAAAGGAAAAGGCTTAGACATTTTCAAGGTAAAGAAGCCAGAAGGAATCAGGAACCCTAAATCAATGCTCTAAGTCCTGGCTGCCTTTGTCCTCCTGCTACATGCTTTTGTTAGTCAGTATATGCTGCATCTATTTTCAGCCTCCCCAATCTAGATTGACGAAACTACTTCTGAGAATGAAAAAAATATCATGACTCAGTTAAAAATAGCCTTTTGTAAGAAAACATTTAAAAGCAAACCCAGACCCTGACCAAAGGAATCTATTTAGAAAATATAATCTGTACTTATGGATGACTCAGTTCTGTTTTCACAGAAAAAATTCTTTTCTTAAAATACCTTGGCAATAGCTTATTAAACAAGCCATTTTACTATCTCACTTTCACAACATGACATAGTTATTCTAATGGTACTCATAAAGAGAAAATGTAATTGTTTCATTTGGCCAATATATTTTTGCCATGTTATATTAAGTCTATTTATTGCAGACTGAGGGGTTTTGTCTTTAGAACTCTTGTAATAACTTTAATGGGTTATTTCAATTTCTGATTTGGTGTATAACTTAATCTCAAATGTTAGACTGTATAATCTAATCATAATTTCAAAGGTCTAATTATCTAAAGATAAAACAAGTCAGGTAATATTTTATAGTTTAGTTAACTATACCAGGAAGAGAATAATTTTGTAAAGTTTCAAAAATAATACATTTTCTGCAATCAACCAAGCCTTCAGATTGGTGGGAGTATGGATTACCATTGTGTTTGTTTACTAAGTCAAAATGTTGAATCTGTGAGTTTTGATATATATATAATGTCTCGGAATTCCTTTATTGTGCATCCCAGAAATCTTAAAAGACCGCTAAAAGATGCAATTAGAACCTCTTTTAAATACCCAATACTAGAATGTCAGAAGAGACACTTTTGGGAATGACTTACTGGCTCTTTGAAGTCAGCAACTCTCAGGACAAGGGTGATATGTAGAAATCTTGGGAGATAAAATAGATATTATAAAGAAGTTTATAAGCAAAATCTAATAGTTGGTAACAGAGAATAAGCCCACTCTTTCTTTAAGGAAGCAAACCTATACAACCTCTTTCCCTGAAACCATTCTATACCAGTGGCCAGGCCTGGAAGAGGTCAAAGAACTATCAGCAGCATCCAGATAACTGGACCAATATAAAGTGTCTTTTTCCTTCACAGCACTTAAAAGTCCATATGAAACTTTATATTATGGTAAGGATAACTTCATTTGTGCTTTGCAGAGACATTTAAGGAAAAAGACATATGAATTAATACACCTACAACATGTAAAGTGGTTTTATATATCAGATCTTATCGTTAGATTAACTACGTGAGTAAAGTCCAGTGTCCTCAAACTTAGAAATGAAGAAACTGAGGCTTAAGGGCCATGTGATTTGATCAGTGATAAATCTGAGAAGTGGTACAAATAACCACAAACCTTCTTACAAAACCTATACTTCTACTACTTCAAAGTGTTGGTACTGTGCCTGGAACTTGACTTAGGTCAAGTTATTTATGTCTTTTAGAAAGTTGTGAAACAGATATCATTGTCTTATCATTATCCCATTATTATCCTTATTTTACAGAAGAGGAAACAATTTCCTTGAAGTTTAGAGGAGTGGTTCCCAAAAGTCATTCACCACTAGAATTGCATGACAAGTTTTGCAAAATGTTGAATCAAGGGATCCACGCCCAAATATTCTTATTTAATCAGTTTTTCCTGAGGGATTTGTAATTTTTTCAAATCTCTTCAGGTAATTCTAACATGCCACTAGGGTTCAGAAACATTGATTAATGAACACTTTTAATAGTTGAAGAGCAGGGATTTGAGCTCCTTTTTATCTGTGCTGTACCAGTATGTGAAGCCGAGAAATAAGTGAGATTTGTATGTTGTTATCAGTGTGCTGACATTATGTAATATAATGCTTATAATAATTCTCTCTGGTAAATATTTACCTCCTGGTGTTTAATAGATACACATAGAATTACATTATTGTCGCAAGGCAGTCTTACTACAAATTTATCAGCTTAAAATAACACACATTGAGGAATTCTACTTTATTGCTTCTTATCCCTTCTGCTAAGTACAAGTAAAACCCCTGAACATTATAGTATATAAACCAAACAGAAGAAAACTCAGAAAGGTAGAAAGAAGAAGGTAGACTGGCTATGTAACTTGGGATCTAAAGAATGACATGATTGTGAACTCCTTGGGTTGTCTTTTGTTTGTTAAGATTCCGTTGTTTCCCAATATGATAGTTTGTAATTGAATCACAGTGACTTTTTAGAAATAGTTTTATTGACTTACAATATAATTCACCTAACACAAAATTTATTCATTAAAAAATGTAGAATTCATGTCTGAGGAATGGGGTAGTCCCAGAGACGTGGAAGTGGGGTACAGACTGACAATCCCCAGAAGAGGAGGTGGTGGGGGAGAGATAAACCACAAAGCTTATATGCATGTATGCTTGAACAATAGATATGGACAACAAAGCTGGGGACAGGGCAGGGAGGGAGGGGGGGGATTAGTGGGGGAAAAAGGAGAAACATCTGTAACAAAAATAAATTAATCAAATTTAAAAAATCCAGTGTTTTTTTAGTATACTCACAGTTATGTTCAACCTTCTCTACAATCAATTTTAGAACAGTTTATCAGCACAAAGAGAAACCACATATCATTTAGCTATTATCCACTACAACCCTATCCCCTGTGCCCTGAGAAATCACTATTTTACTTTTGTTTCTATAGACTTGCATACTCTATATATTTCATAGAAATTAAATAATATAATATATGGTCTTTTGTGACTGGCTTTTTTCACTTAGCATAATGTTGTCAAAGTTCCTTCATGTTATGGCACATATCAATAGTTCATTCTTTTTTTACGGCCTTGTATAGAGACACTGCATTTTGTTTACCCATTCATCTGTTGATTAACATTTGGGTCATTTTCACCTTTGGTTAATGTGAAAAAATGAATGGTGGTAGGAACATTCATTTACAAGTTTTTGTTTGAACACCTGATTTCAATACTTTTGTATATACCTAGGTGTGGAAATGCTGAGTCATGTGGTAATGCTACGTTTAATTTTTTTAAGAGACTGTCAAATGTTTTTCACAGCAGCTGTACTAGTTCACATTCTCACTAGTGCTGTACGATGGTTTCACTTCCCCACATCATCACCAACACTTGTTTTTGTCCATTATTATTATCATTACTACTACTATCACCACCACGACCACCACTTTATTCTAGTGGGTGTGCAGTGGTATCTCACTGTGGTTTTTATTTTTATTTCCCCAGTGATTAATGATGTTGAGCATTTTTCATGTGCTTGTTGGACATTTATATATCTTTGGAAAACTGTTTATTCAAGTCCTTTACCCATTTTTTTAAATTTAGTTGTCTGTCTTTTTGTGGTTGAGTTATATAAGAATTCTTTATGTATTCTGAATACTCTTATTAATATATAATTTTTAATCAAACTTTAAATTGATAACAGAAAAGAGGCAGGAAATTTTCTAAACACCTGGAAAACTAAACAGTTCATTTATAAATAATTTGGAGATCAAAGAGAACATCACAAGGGAAATTTTAAAATATACATTGAACTAAGTGAAATGAAAATACAACATAATGAAATTTGTGGGGTACAGCTAAATCAGCACCCAGAGGGAAATTTATAGTATTAAATGAATATATTAGAAAACAATAAAATTCTCAAATCAATAACATTTAACCTTTTCCCTAACAATCCTAAGAAAAGAAGAACAAAATAAACCCAAAAGTAATCAGAAGGAAGGAAAGAAAGATGAGAGTAGAAATCAATAAAATTGATTGAAAACAGAAAAACAATAGAAAAAAAATCAATGTCACTAAGATCTGTTTCTTTAAAAAAATCAATAAGATTGGCAAATCTTCAGCAAAACTGACCCAAAACAAAGAAGAGACAAACTATTGATATCAGAAATCAACCAGGGTATATCACTACAAATCCTGAAGACACTGCAAGCGTAATGAGGGAATACCATGTACATCTCTACTCATCCAAATTTGACAGCAGACAAATTTTCAAAAAACCAAACTACCACTACTCACTCAATATAAAACGTATATCTAGAGTAGCCCATAAAATATGAAGGAAATTGAATTCACAACTTAATATGTTCCAAAAAGGAAATATCCCTAGATGATTTCAAGGGAAAATTATATTAAACTTTTAAATAAGAATTAAAATAAATTCTAAACAACTTCTTTCAGAAACTAGAATAAAAAGAATCATCCCCAATTATTTTATGAGGTAGGATTACCTTAATATTAAAACTTAACAAAGACAGTACAAGGAAAGGGAACTACAAATGAATATCCCTCGTGAATTAGATAAACAATTTAAGAAAATATTAGCAGATAAAATTTAGTCCAAAGTAATTACACAGGGTGGTGCAAAAGTAGGTTTACAGTTGTGAGTACGTGAAACAGTTTATTCTTGTATCATTATTTAAGAATGACTGTATTTTTCATACAAACAATTGTATATATACTTTTGTCCCACCCTGTATATCATGACCAAGTAGGCTGTATTTCAGGATGCAAGGCTGCTTCAATATTTGAAAATAAATTAATATAGTCCATCATATTAATAGACTAAAGGAAAAGCCACAACATCATATAATTTAGTTCAGAGAAGAAATTGATAACATTTAGCACTTATTTATGATAAAATCTCTCAAAAAACTAGTTAATAAAGGGGAGCTTCCTCAACTTGATAAAGAACATCTACAATAGTCCTCCAACTAGCCTTGGCAGGTGTGGCTCAGTTCATTGAGCATTGGCCCATGCACCACAAGGTCACTGGTTTGATTGCACCACAAGGTCACTGGTTTGATTCCCAGTCATGTCCTGGCTGGGTGGTGGGCTCAGTCCCCAGCAGGGGGCATGCAGGAGGCAGAAGCAGCCAAGGGATGGTTCTCCTGGTTCGCTCCCGTTGGTGTTTCTCTCTCCCTCTCCCTTCCTCTCTCCCTAAAATCAATAAAAACACTAAAGAAAAAAAAGTCCTATAGCTAAAAGTATCCTTAATGAATGCTTTCTTCTTAGTTTAAGAACAAAGCAAGAATATCTGTTTTTACCACTCATATGACACAGTACAAAAAATTTTAGGCAGTGCAATTAGAAAATAAAATAGAAACCATACAGATGTTTTTAAAAAGAAATAAAGCTGTCCCAAATTACAGATGACACGATAGTCTGCATAGCTAACTAAGAGAATTTTTAAACAATTAAAAAACAATTTCAGTAACATCACAGGATATAAGATAAATCTATAAAAATCAACTTTATTTCTAAATATCACCAATTAAGAAATGGAAAGAATTACTAAAGAAAGAGTCCTTAGTTGTAAATCTAGCAAAACATGTAGAAGACTTGTATGATAAAAAAGACATGTGCTGATTAAAAAATTCATAGAATTTAAATATAGCAATCTAAATAAATAGAGAAATATGTTGTCTTAATGGATTGGAAGAGTCACATGGTAATGGTGTCAATTGTCTCCAAATTGGTATACAAATTTAATGTAATATTTATTGAAATTCCATCAAAATATTTTGTAGAAATAGACAAGAGTATTTTAAAATTTATATAAGAAGTAAAGGAACTAAAACAGGTGAATCAATTTTGTAAAAGGTAAATAAAGAGGAGGAAATCAGCCTACCAGATTTTAAGAATTATTATATAGTTACAGTAAAAGAGGACAACATGAGGATCCTTATAGTGAAGGAACATTTTTGTATCTTGACTGTATTTTGTATCGATGTCTATATCTTGGTTGAGATATGATAATATTTTGCAAATATGTTTCCATTTGAGAAAACTGGGCAAGGAGTGCAGAGTACCACTCTGTAGTATTCCATACAACTGCATGAAAATTTAGAATTACCTAAAAATTAATTTTAAAATATTTACATTTATTGGCTCACATTGTCTGTGAGTTAGACATCTAGGCATAGCTGATTGGGGCTCCTGCAGGACTGCAGTCAAGATGTCAGGCAGGATTGGGTTCTCCACTAACGGCCTGAAATGGGATGAATCTGCTTTCAAACAGTTATTTATTGGCAGCATTCATGTTTTGTGGATCATTAGACTGAAGTCTTCAACTTCTTGCTGGAAGTTAGTCAGAGGCCACCCTCAATGTTTTGCCATGTGCTTTTCCCAATATGGCCACTTGCTTCATCAATCAAAGCCAGTAAGAGAGGGACACTCTTAGCTAGACAGATGTTATAATCTTATGTAAGATAATCATAGAAGTGACATCCCATCATCTTTGCCATTTTCCATTGGTCAGAAACAAGTCAAAGTCCCATCACACTCAAGGGGAAGAAATTGTATAAGGTCATTAGTACCAAGAGACAGGGATGATTGGGGCTTGGAGTCTCTCCTGCACATATATTTATTTATATTCCTTTAAAAAATTATTGGTTTTGACTTCATTGGGAATGTGTTCACTGCTTTCTTGAATATTTGGCAGCTGTAGAATAGGATTTGCAGTATTGCCAGCTATGTTCTACATTTATAGTAGATCTTAGAACTTGAAGAAGTCTACAATATTTTTATCATAGGAATTAAGACATACTTAAGCTGATTGGGAAACATTGTATCTTATCGACATTAGATATTTTTAGACTATATGTTAAATCTCTTAGACTTCTAGAGAACTTGTTATATTGCTATGTGTGTAATTTAGCAATATGAAGAGGTTAATACAATATCCCAAAAAACAACATTGTCATTTGGATAAAGTTTATCTTTTGAAAAACACTTTCTTCTACTGCATCTCACCTTTGTGGAAAAAAATTCTTTTCAGGAAACTTTTCAATTACTTTAAAAAGCTTAGAAATTTTTTCAAAATAGAGAAAATATCCCACATGACATATTTTGTAGAATGAATTCATTCAAGTTTCCAGAGACCTAGTAAATATATTCAAAGTATAATTCATCAATTAAGTAATACAGTTTAGATTATTGTGAAGCTTTGAATTGTTCACCTGTCTTTACTAGAAACTAAAATATTCCCTTTTTAGAAAATTATGATATGACACTTTTCATTCTTCTTGTACTTCCTTTGTGTGCCAAGACTTCTTAAATATGCCTTATGGTGCCTCTGAGAAGAATCTTAAAATATTTCCTAATGCTCAAATAATGCAGATCATTTGGAAATAATAATGGCAAAAACCATCATCATCATTATCATCATAATATGAATAACTTACAAAAATAATACCTGCTATCTGGGTAGCTCGATTCTCTTACAGAAAACACATGAGATAAAAAATAAACAACTCTCTTTGCTTTCTCTCTCTTCTAAAAAGATAAGAAAAGAAAGAAAGAAAAACAAGGTTCTTCTTCTTTTTTTGGAAAGAGATTTGTCTCATCCCTGATGAGTCACTCCCCATATGTCCCTCCTTCTGTGTGCTGCCTGATCTAACCCTGCCCTGCATGCTCAGGCTGCTTGGCCCGTAGCTGATCACTAGCCCCTTTTATATCATCTCCATGAACCACTAAACAAGACCACCGGTGGAAAGCACCTTCTACTAAAATTTTAGGAGGTAACACAGGGGTTTGTGGCATAGTATGGAACAAAGAACAATGTATATTTATTGTTATCATCAGGGTTCCTATAAAAGTTGCTTAGCTCTCTCTCTCTGAGTTAGAGAATATATCATTGACTGGTATTCTTATCTGGCTGCTGCCCTTTGTTGTATTGCTGGGCCTCCACTACGAAGGCTTTGTCCATTTCCACAGAATCTCCTGAATGTGTTTCTTTATTACTCAGAGCACTCTACTCTCCTGCTAGATCACATGCAAAAGGCCTTAGCTTTCATAATTCTAAAAGCATCTATATTGATGCTTTTCTACATACAAGTAAATCTTTGCCTAAAAATAATTCTGATATATTCCCAAGGCATCTAACACAAACTTGTGGCAAGTTTAAAAGGAACAATTTTTTTTCTAGCGTCATACTAATAACCACTACCATTCACTGAACATTAAATGGTCATAATGATCATTTACTGAGCTCTTCCATCGTGCTGTGGACCGTTCTATGTGTTTTACACATTACATATTTTGAGTTATTTAATTCTCAAAATAATTTAATTATGATTCCATTTTATAATACAGTGATTTTGAGAAGCTGTATGCTTTAAAAGTATATTCCAACAATACTACTAGATAAAAACTCTAATTTTCCCCAGGCTTCAAGAGAAGGAAGCTTGGATAGTTTTCCTGGTAAAAGAGCCAGTTATTTCTGACTCCAGAATCTTCCAAATTAATCACAGAAACTCACAATGTACAAGCGTGGGTAGCTTTGAAGAAAGATCTGTACTTTTATGATATTATCTTTTGTGGCAGCTAAGATATTGCTACCTTCCCAGTTGCCTACATCCTAATTTTAGGAATCCCTGAATACGTGGGATTATGGGACAAAGGGAAGTAAATATCATAGATAGAATTAAGGTTGATAATCAACAGATCTTAAAATAGGGAGATTATTCTTGATTATTCAGTGGGCCCAATGTAATTACAAGGGCCTTTATTTATTGCCCCTCTCTCTTTTTTTAAATTAATTAATTTATTTTGTTACAGATGTTTCTCCTTTTTCCCCCACTGATTCCCCACTCCCCCACCCTACCCGCCCTGTCCCCAGCTTTGTTGTCCATGTCCACTGATCATGCATACATGCATATAAGTTCTGTGGTTTATCTCTCCCCCACCATCCCTTCCTCTGGGAATTGTCAGTTTGTACCTCACTTCCACGTCTCTGGGACTACCGTATTCCTAAGACTGTTATGTTCATTATATTCCACAAATAAGTGAGATCATATGACACTTGAATTTCTCTGATTGGCTTGTTTTGCTTAGGATGACACTTTCCAGGTCCCTCCATGTCATCTCAAAGGATAAAAGATCTTTCTTTCTTACAGCTGCGTAGTACTCCATTGTGTATATGTACCACAGCTTTGTTATACATTCATCTATTGATGAACACTTGGGCTGTTTCCAGATCTTAGCTATTGTAAATAGTACTGCTATGAACATGGGGGTACATATATTCTTTCTGATTGGTGTGTCAGGCTTCCTGTGCATATTCCTAGAAGTGGGATCACTCGGTCAAATAGAAGTTCAATTTTTAACTTTTTGAGGTACCACCATGTTGTTTTCCATAGTGGCTGCACCAGCATTCTCACCAGCAGTGTACTAGAGTTCCCTTTTCTCCACACCCTTGCCAACACTTGTTTGATGATTTGTTGATGGTGGCCATTCTGACAGATGTGTACCTCATTGTTGTTTTAATTTGTATCTCTCTGATGATTAATGATGTTGAGCATTTCTTCATATGTCTCTTAGCCATTTGTATTCCCTGTTTGGAGAGGTATCTATTCAGCTCCTCTGCCCATTTTTTAATTGGGTTGTTTGTCTTCCCTTTGTTGAGTTGTATGAGCACTCTATATATATTGGAAATTAACTTCTCATCTGATATGTCATTGGCAATTATGTTCTCCCTTACAGTGGGTTGCCTTTCCATTTTGATGATTGTATCTTTTGCTATACAGAAGCTTTTGAGTTTGATGTAGTCCCATGTGTTTATTTTCTCCTTTGTTTCTGCAAAGGTGATGTATCAGTGGAAATTCTGGTGAGTCTGAAATTTTGTTGCCTACAGTTTTTTTCTAAGATTTTTATGGATTCATGAGACACATTTAAGTCTTTTATCCATTTTGAGTTTATTCTTGTGTATGGTGAAAGTTGATGGTCTAGTTTCATTTTTTGCATATAGCTGTCCAATTTTCCCAACACCATTTATTAAAGAGGCTATCCTTACTCCAATGTATGCTCTTGCCACCTTTGTCAAATATTAATTGAGCATATTGCCTTGGGTCCATTTTTGGGTTCTCTGTTCTGTTCCACTGGTCTATATGCCTGTTCTTATGCCAGTACCAGGCTGTTTTGATTACAGTGGCTTTGTAGTATAACCTGAAATCTGGTAATGTAATCCCTCCTACTTTGTTCTTCTTTTTAAAGATTGCTGTGGCTATTCAATGTCTTTTATGGTTCCATATGAACTTTTGAAGTATTTGTTCTATTTCTGTGAAGTATGTCATTGGTATTTTGATGGGGATTGCATTGAATCTATAGATTGCTTTGGGTAGTATGGACATTTTAATGATGTTAATTCTTCCAATCCATGAACAAGGTATGTGCTTCCACTTTTTTATATCTTCCTCTATTTCTTTTTTCAATGACTTATAGTTTTTTGTGAATAGGCCCTTTATTTTTCTGGTTAAGTTTATTCCTAGGTATCTTAATTTTTCTGCTGCAATGGTAAATGGGATTGTTTTCTTAGTTTCTCTTTCTGTGACTTTATCATTGGTGTATAAGAATGCCATTGATTTCTTGACATTAATTTTGTATCCTGCTACTTTGCCAAATTCATTTATTAAGTCTAGTAAATTTTAGATGGAGTCTTTGGGGTTTTCTACGTATAGTATCATGTCATCTGCAAATAATGACAGTTTCACATCCTCCTTTCCAATTTGGATCCATTTTATTTTTTCTGCCTGTCTGAATGCTGTGGCTAAGGCTTCCAGTACTATGTTAAATAAGAGTGGCGAAAGTGGGCATCCTTGTCTTGTTCCTGTTCTTAAGAGATATGCTTTTAGTTTTTGCCCATTGAGTATGATGTTGGCTGTAGGTCTTTCATATATGGCCTTTATTATGTCAAGATATGATCTCTCTATGCCCACATTGCTGAGCGTTTTTATCATAAATGGATTCTGGATTTTGTTGAAGACTTTTTCGGCTCTATTTATATGATCATGTGGTTTTTATTCTTCACTTTATTTATGTGGTGTATCACATTTATTGATTTGTGAATATTGTACCAGCCTTGCATCACTAGGATAAATCCCACTTGGTCATGGTGAATAATTTTTTTGATGTATTTCTGGATTTGATTTGCTAGTATTTTGTTTCAGGATTTGGCGCCTATGTTCATCAGGGATATTGGCCTGTAGTTTTCTTTCTTTGTAATGCCTTTTTCTGATTTTGGAATTAGATTTATGCTGGCTTCATAAAACAAGTTTGGAAGTCTTTCTTCTTCTTGAATTTTTTGAAATAGTTTGAGGAGAATGGGTGTTCTTTTTTGAATGTTCAGTAAAACTCCCCCGTGAAGCCATCAGGTTCTGGGCTTTTGTTTGCTGGGAGAGTCTTGATTACCTCTTCAATTTCCTTGGTTGTTACTGTTCTGTTAACATCTTCTATCTCTTCCCGGTTCAGTTTTGGGAGTCTATGTGATTCTAGAAATTTGTTCATTTCGCTTAGATAGTCGAATTTGTTGCTGTATAATTGTTCATAGTAGTTGTTAATGATCTTTTGTATTTCTGTGGTGTCTGTTGTTACTTCTCTTTCATTTCTGAATTTGTGTATTTGGGTTCTCTCTCTATTTTTTGTTGAGTCTAGCTAAGGGTCCATCAATCTTCTTTATCTTTTCAAAAAACCAGCTCTTTGTTTCATTGATCCTTTGAATTGTTTTTTTGGACTCTATGTCATTTATTTCTGCTCTGATCTTTACTATTTCCTTCCTTCTAATTGCTCTGGGGTTTTCTTTTTGTTTTCTCTCTAGTTCTTGAAGTTGTGAGGTTAGATAGTCTATTAAAGATTTTTCTTGTTTCTTGAGGTAGGCCTGTAGTGCTATGAACTTTCCTCTCAAAACTGCTTTCACTGCATTCTATAGATTTTGTGTTGTTGTGTGTTCATTTACTTTGGTTTCCAGGAAGTTTTGAATTTCTTCCTTTGTCTCCTTGGTAACCCATTTGTTGTTTAATAAATGCTATTTAGCTTCCTTGAGTTCAAATGTCTTTTCATGTTCTTGTTGCAATTGATTTCTAGTTTCATGCCATTGTTATCTGAGAAGATGCTTGATATGATTTCAATCTTCTTGAACTTGTAGAGACTTAGTTTGTGTCCTAACATGTGGTCTATCTTTGAGAATGTCCCATGTGCACTTGAGAAGAATGTGAATTGTGTAGTTTTGGGGTGTAATTCTCTGTAGATATCTATTATATCCATTATGTCTAGTGCTTCATTTAGAGTCTCTGTTTTCTTGCTAATTTTTTGTCTAGAGGATCTATCCAGTGATGTCAGCGCGGTGTTGAAGTCCCCTGCTATGATTGTATTGCTATCGATTTCTCCTTTGAAGTCTTCCAGAAGATTTTTAATATAGTTTGGTGCTCCTATATTGGGTGTATATATGTTTATCAAGGTTATATCTTCCTGTTGGATAGATCCTTTCAATGGTGTGTAAAGTTCTTCTTTGTCTCTAGTTATAGCCTTCATTTTGAAATCTATTTTATCAGATATGAGTATTGCTACCCCAGTTTTTTTTTCCTTTCCATTTGCTCGGACCATTTTTTTCCATCCCTTCACTTTCAACCTATGTGAGTCTTTTGCTGCGAGGTGGGTCTCTGGTAAACAACATATACATGAGTCATGCTTTTTCATCCAATCAGCTACTCTGTGTCTTTTTATCAAAGCATTCAGTCACTTACATTTAAGGTGATTATTGATAAGTATTTATTTATTGCCATTTTTCTTTAGTGTGGTTATATTGATAAGTATTTATTTATTGCCATTTTTCTTTAGTGTGGTTATATTTTTCTTACATTAATTACAGCAGTCTTTTAACATTTCTTACAGTGCTCATTTGGTGCTAATGTATACCCTTAGCCTTTTTTTGTCTGAGAAGCTCTTTATTTGACCTTCTATTTTGAATGATAGCTTTGCTGGGGAGAGTAGTCTTGGATTCAGAACATTGTTTTTTATTATCTTGATTACCTCATGTCATTCCCTTCTGGCCTGTAGTGTTTCTGTTGAGAAGTCAGCTGAGAGCCTTATGGTGGTTCCTTTGTAGGTAACCTGTTGCTTATCTCTTGCTGCTTTTAGGATTCTCTCTTTCTCTTTAATTTTTGGCATTTGAATTACTATGTGTCTTGGTGTGGGCCTGTCTGGGTTCTTCTTACTTGGGGCTCTCTGTGCTTCTTGAACTTGAATGCCTTCTTCCTTCACCAAATTAAGGAAGTTTTCCGTCACTATTTCTTCAAATATATTCTCTAACCCTTGCTCATTTTCTTCTTCTTTGGGGACTCCTATGATGAGAATGTTATTATGTTTCCAGTTGTCCCACAGTTCTCTTAAGCTGTCTTCCTGTTTTTTAGTTGTTTTTTCCAGTCCTCAGCTTCCTTTACTCTGATTTTTAGACCTTCCAATGTGTTCTTTATTTCTGATATGTCATTCTTCATTTCTTCTTGGTGGTTTTTAATTTCCAACTGGTTGATTTTCAACATTTCTATGTCTTTACTCATTGTGCTCATGTCCTTACACATGCTGTTGAGCTTCCTCAAGATCATGGTTCTGAATTCTAGTTCTGTTAACTTGCTTAACTGTACCTCATTTATCTCATTTTCAGCAGAGGACTCTTGTTCTTTCATTTGGCTTTTGTTTCTGTTTTTCACCATTTTGGCTATCACAGTGGGCTTTGGAGCCTGCCATATTTTCCCTGTGAGTGTTGGTGTTCTGCTGTTTGTGGCTCCCTCTCCTGAGTTTGGATGAGCCAGGGATGGTACAGTTATCCTCTTAAACACTACTGTCAAGTCTTACTTTCCTGGTTAGAGTTGCTAGCCCAGGGATGGTACAGTTATCTTCTAGCTTTTTGCCTGGAGGCTATCAGTAGCGGTTACCGAAGAGTCTTGGCTTCTCAATTGAATGAAAAACTCCCTCAGGTGCTCAGCATAAGGGGATTTACTGAGGGTGGGGGCAGATGCTGGTTGTTAATGGGCCTCAATTTGCATTTCAATGGCTACCTGGTGGGGTTGAATCTCTGAGGGAGGGGCTGCTGCCTCTCCCCACAGCCCTGGAAAGAAGTAAGATGACCACTGTCCTGCGTGGATGCAACTCAGCAAAAGCTCTGAGCGCCCTCCAAATCCCGAGTGTCCCCACACAGTTCCAGTCCAGTCTGCTCTCCCTCTGCCAGAGCCCAAGGTAAGTGTCTGTGGCTATTTTAGCCTCTGTCCCGGCTCTGCGCTGTGGAGCCACTTGGGAGTTTAACCCGAGGGTGCTGTTCACAGCTAAGGCTGCTGCTGAGCTGCTGACCGTGGGCTCCCAGCTCCCCTCTCGCGTCTCCGCAAGCCTACCAGGATTGAGTCAGTCTCCCTGGTAATGTCAGCCTCCAAGCTGCTTTTCTGTTGCTTTTTCCTGATGATTTGTCTTTATTTTCGTTTTAATTCCAGTTTGGTCCTGGGAGATGGTCTGTGTAGCTTCCATTCACTCTGCCACCATTTTGGAAAAATCCACCAAGGTCTTTTAAAATGGGGAAGATGGAGAGAGAGGAGTCGACGTCAGAGTGATTCTGGGTAATCAAGACTTGGTGGGCCATTGTTGGCTTTGAAGATAGCACGAGAATAGGAGCCAAAGAGTGTAAGGAACCTCAAGAAGGTGAACAGATTAAGAAAATGAATCTTCTCTAGCCTCCAGAAAGGAACACTGCCCAGCTGACACCTTTAACCAAATAGGACCCATTTTTGGACGTCTGAACTCCAGAACTATAAGAAAATACAATTGCATTGCTTTAAGCCACAGAAATTATGGTAATTTGTTACAGCAACAGCAGGAAACTAATGCACCTGTCTTAACTTTTTATTATCTCTTATTCTACTGTCTTCAGTTGGTAAATTATTATGCTACATTGATGGGTCCATTGACACTTGACATAACACTATATATTTTTGCAATTTTCCCTTCCTTTGACTCTTCCAAGTAGTAGAAGTATTATTATTCCTGAGCCTAACAATTTTCAATGTCCACTTTATTTGTTGTTAAAAAAACCCACCAGTCTTCTTTGGAATTTAGGCTTCCAAACTTTATTTTAGCCAAAGGAAATAGAAGGCATGGCAACACAGAGTTTTTTAGATGGCATAAAGCTTGGAGGAGGTGAAACATAAAGATTGAGTTTCTGAGGTAGAAGGTAGCTAGGTAAGGGGAGGGAATGGGAGTTGGGCTATGGTCACTATGGCCAGGCTCAACCCCATGGTCCAAGGCTCAAAATGCTCAAAGCACAGGAGCCCTGGGATAGCTATGCAAATGAGGTGGGTGCAAGAGACTTGAAATTGCAAAGGATCATAAACCATATTGTAAAGGAGGGTGATT
Organism: Molossus molossus; assembly: GCF_014108415.1. Taxonomy (NCBI): domain Eukaryota; kingdom Metazoa; phylum Chordata; class Mammalia; order Chiroptera; family Molossidae; genus Molossus; species Molossus molossus. Next base: position 55,859,795 of record NW_023425345.1, on the reverse strand, counting down.
GCCCTTCTAGAAAATTTGCATCTTTATCTTGTAGCATGTAGGGAATCTGGGGAAAATTTTCAACATATATATAGCAGGGACCAAGGATTGGAAAGAAGTGGAGACATTCTAAAGCCGAGAAGAAGAATCAATAGTACCTATTGACTGAATGTGGACTGTGAGAAGGCCAAGAAGTCAAGTTGCTGGTGTTAACAAGATGTATGGTTTGTTCACTGATCTGGGGAATATTACAAATTTGAGATAGAAGATGTGGTCAGTTTTGGTTAAGTTTGAGCTATTCCGGATCATTCTGTTGGAAATGTGAATCAGTACCCACTTTCTCCTTGGTTTTTACTCTGTGTTCCTATTGAGGACCTGTCAGTTTTCAGGACCTACTACTTATGAGTGGACAAATGATCTAATCCTTTCTTTGGCATTTGTTGTGCTAGCATCTGCCAAGTAACCTGTGGTCATGTGCAGACCGCTTTTATTAATTCAGTCCACTTCTGTGGTGTGTTAGCAAATTAACAAAATAAACATTGAAACATTGTGAAGACGTAGTGGGAAATCACATGGAGTCCTGATATTTAATGAAGAAGTAGTGGTACAAATGAAGGTTTAGGAAATGAAAAAACGATTCGACTGAAGCAAATGTAATAGACAATGACATTGCAAAGCCTGTAGGAGGTCAATATGACATTTGGACAATTGTTGAAAAGGTTTTATTGACTGCTTCAATATTGTAGTTTGGCCCTAACAAAAATCTGAGAATGATTTAATAATGTCAGATCAATGACAATAGAACCTGTTAATCTAATCTAGTGTTCTGTTTATTGAACTGACTGGGGCTATTATTTGCACCTCACAAAGTAAAAATAAATTGTAATTGGACTTGTTCTAGTATTAAAGGCTCTTTGTTAGTATTTGTTGAGGATTACCTACTAACATATGGTTTGTACTAAATGTGTTGGGGGAACTCAGGAAATGTAAGATGAGATCCCTGTCACCAGGAAGCTTACATATCTTTTAGGAAATGCAAGGTTAAAAAGCACAGGAAAGCATTAAAATGACAAAAACAAACAAACAAAACAAAAAACTAAAAGTAATTATCTATGTATCTTATACATGAGGAATTCAATAAACGCTACCTAAATTCACGTATAATATTTTTATTTATTATTATGACAAATCTAGAGAGCAAAATATTATTTATGAAAATGATACAACTACTTAAAAAATAGGGTTGGGCAAAAAATAGGTTTACAGTTGTGTCTGGAAATAATACCATAATTTATAAATAATAATACAAGAATAAACTGATTTGCATGCTCACAACTGTAAACCTACTTTCGCCCCACCCTGTATATTACTTGGAGATTTCTAAAAGGTAAAGACTCTTTGCTGTTTAGCTAATCAACCCAAGTATCAACAAGCCACATATACTAATTGCTGGTTGTTATATTTCTAGCATGTTCATTTGTGTAATTCAAGAATATCCTGTAATAAATGAGAGCGTGTACTTAAGCCAGCATGATCTTAATTGAGGCTTGGGGGCCTTTAAAAATTTGCCTCTATAAACAGCCCTTGGAACAATGACTTCCTGCAAGGGGAAAAGACAGCTATTTTAAAGGTTTAGGAGAGCCTGTCTAGCATGTTAGTCTCTGCTCAGCAGAGAAAATCCCTTGCATGACTTTAAAAAGATTGATTTTTGATGTAAAGGCACATTTAATCATAGCATTGAAAATTTGAAAAGTGTCTATGCGGGTTTGCTTCTCAGTGGATTGGAAATCTATTAGTATATAGCCAAAAGGTCACTGAATAGCAGAAATGAGACTTTTCAAGTGTTCTGATGCAAAATTTGATGGGACATACCAAAGAACTACATTTCTAAAAGTGTAGCACTGAAACTCCTCTAGCAGAAATAAGACTAACAAAATACATTCTGTTTAGCATATCGCTGTGGTCATTGGTCCCCCATGATGTAGTAAAGGTTAATCAACCTTGCAGACAATTTTAAAAAATGTGAGCTTATAAAAATATTACCATATAGAAAATTTTTTATGGCATCAGCCATATTATTCAATGATTCTATGTTCTTTCTAACCCATTATAAAACTAAGTATGTGCTTAATTGTCTATCATGTAGTTAAGTTGTATTCTGTAAATTCATAGTGCACTGATAAGCATTGTTCATAAAAAGGTCCTGCCAACAAGACAGAATAATTCCTTTTATATCTTCTCTCATTTTATTTGATACTGCTAATTCCTGAAGTGTTCTTCCTACTTTCAGTTTGATCCCACTGCCCTGCACTTTCTACTCTGCCACCAAAATGCCAAAATGAATTCTTTAAAATGCAAACCAAATTGTGCCATCTGCTTAAATCCAACAATCATCCCTATTACCATGAAGTTATTACCAACAACAGAGCTGAACACTGACTAGGGCAAATTACTCCAACAGGTACATACACCGCTGCCATGTTGGTCTCCAGACTGGACTCTCTCACTCCCCACAAGGTGTGTGGTGCAACCAAACAACTGGGATAGCAGTTGGAAGACAACAGTTTCTAAGGTGCATTGTTTGAAAACCATGAGTCCAGATTAAGCTGATTAGTGTTTTTTAATTGATCTTTATTGTTGAATGTATTACAGATGTTCCTCATTTTTCCCTATTGACCCCCTCCTCCCCCCTCCTGCCCCCTCCTGCCTTTCCCCACATTGTTGTCTGTGTCCATTGGTTATGCATATATACATATAGGTTCTGTGGTTTATCTCTTCCAGCTCCTCACTCCTCCTTTCCTTTGAGGTTTGTCAGTCTAACAACCAATTTGTATTTCCTAATTCCTTCACCTTTTTCACCCATTCCGCCAACCCTCCTTCCATCTGGCAACCAACAAAATGTTCTCTGTATCTATGAGAAGGCTTCTGTTCTGCTTGTTCATTTTGTATGTAGATTCAGTTGTTGATAGATATGTATTCATTACCATTTTGTTTGTTCATATTTTTTAATCGTTTTCTTCAAGAAGACCCTTCAACATTTCATATAATAATGGTTTGGTGGTGATGAACTTTTTTAGCCTTTTCTTGTCTGGGAAACTCTTTATACGGCCATCGATTCTAAATGACAGCTTTGCAGGATAGAGTAATCTTGGTTGTAGGTTCTTGCTTTTCATCACTCTGAATATTTCTTGCCACTCCCTTCTGGCCTGCAAAGTTTCTTTTGAGAAATCATCTGACAATCTCATGGGAGCTCCCTTGTAGGTAAGTAACTGTTTTTCTCTTGCTGCTTTTATTTTATTTTTATTTTTTTATTAATTAATTTTTGTTATAGATGTTTCTTCTTTTCCCCCCACTGATTCCCCCCTTCCCCTCCCTCCCTGCCCTGTCCCCAGCTTTGTTGTCCATGTCCATTGTTCATGCATACATGCATATAAGTTCTGTGGTTTATCTCTCCCCCACCACCCCCTCTTTTGGGGATTGTCAGTCTGTACCCCACTTCCAAGTCTCTGGGACTACCCCATTCCCCAGAATGTTATGTTTATTATATTCCACAAATAAGTGAGATCTTATGATACTTGTCTTTCTCTGTTTGGCTTGTTTGGCTTAAGATAATACTTTCCAGGTCCCTCCATATAGTCTCAAAGGATAAGAGATCTTTCTTTCTTACAGCTGCATACTACTCCATTCTCTTGCGGCTTTTAAAATTCTCTCTTTGTTTTGAACCTTTTGCATTTTGATGATGATGTGTCTTGGTGTGGGCCTCTTGGGGTTCATCTTGTTTTGGACTCTCTGTGATTCCTGGACTTGTATATCTGTTTCCTTCATCAAGTTAGAGAATTTTTCTGCCATTATTATTTCAAATAGGTTTTCAATATCTAGTTCTTTCTCTTCTCCTTCTGGCACCCTCAAGATGCAAATGTTGTTACGCTTAAAGTTGTCCCAGAGGCTCGCTCCTTACACTATCTCATTTTTTTTGGATTCTTTTTTTTTTTTGCTGTTCTAATTGGGTGTCTTTTTGCTTCCTTATATTCCAAATCGATGGTTTGCTTGTTGGCTTTATCTACTCTACTATTGAATCTGTGCAAATTATTCTTTATTTCAGTTAGTGCCTCCTTTATATCTGACTTTGCATCCTTAATATCTGACTGGTCCTTTTTCATGCTCTTGAGCCCCTCTCTAAGTTCACTGAGGTTCTCACTAAGTTCATTGAGCATCCTTATAAGCAGTGTTTTGAACTCTGCATCTGTTAGGTTACTTATCTCCATTTCGTGTAGTTCTTTTCCTGGAGTTTTGTTCTGTGTTTTCATTCAGAACCTGTTTCTTTGTCTCCTCATTTTGGCTGCCTCCCTGTGTTTGTTTCTATGTATTACTTAACAAGAGGTATGGGGCTAGCTAAGACCAGACGCTGCTTGTTTGAAAGAATTTAGGAAAACCTGAAGCAGGATCCAAGACAGGCCAATCCTATAGTAAAGCCACGGGAAACAGCTTGGGTGGGCCTGAAATTTGGGTGGGGCAAGGCCTCAAGGAATCACCAGGGCAGGGCAAACAGTGTGAGCCAGGTTGCTGGAGTCCCAGATATGGCAGCTGTCTGCCACCCCAGGGAAGGGCTCACCAAAGGAACAAAGACCTCTGACAGCACATCTGTCCAGGAGAAAGCCGCCTCTCCAGCCCTCACTCCAATGCCAAACAACTTAGTTCTTCCCCATATGTCTCTGGTGCTTTTCAAGCTGCCTCCCCAGTGCTGGAGCCCAGAAGGAGCAAGTTGGAGTAAGTCCGTGCATGGGCCCTTTAAGAGGAGCTGCCTGGGGCTCTAGCTGCCTCAGCCTCCCTCAGCCTCAGTTCCCGCTGGTTTTTCCAGCCAGAAGTTATGGGACTTCTCTTCCTGGCACTGGAACCCTGAGCTGGGTGCCTGCTGTGGGACGGGACCCCTAAGTTTTCAGGGAGGACCTTCCCAGCCAAGGCATCTTTCTAATTTTTTTCTGCCACACGTGGGTGTGGGACCAGCCTGTCGCACCTCCATACCTCCTACCAGTCTCGATGTGGCTGCTTTGTAATTACGTAGTTGTAGGATTTTCCTCCAGCTTGATTTCAGACAGTTTTGAATGATGGCTGTTCTGTAGTTTAGTTGTAACTTTGATGTGGTTGTGGGAGGACACGATATCACGTTTACCTACGCTGCCATCTTGACCAGAAGTCCCTGATTTGTTTTATAAATGTACCCCTTAATCAAAAATTTGCTCTTTGTTATTTATATATCTTATATACTTAGAATATATTTATTTATAATTGCTACTCTAATTCAAGAAGAGTTACGTTTACTTATGATATATTTTACAAAGAACTGTTAAAAGGAAGACAAAAAGAAAGATTAGAAACCATATACAAGAGAGTGTGTATTATTTTAGTTACATCTTTGTAAATGTACCCTGACTCCTCCCTGTTTCTCCAGTCCTGGACATTAGCAAGAATGTTGCAAGTGGACATTTTTTCTTCTTACTTCCCCTAATTATCTCCAGAGGGTCATTCCTTTGCACTTAGTTGTTCCTGTTTATTTCTAATATCCTCTGTGCTAACTCCTTCCTTTCAAAACTTCAAGTCCACGTTCCTTCAGTGTGTAAATAGGTGTCATTAATCTCCACAGATTCCATATCTCTTGAGTTTCTCTCAAAGTCACTAAAACTCACACTCTCAGAAAAAGAGTTCAGTATTTCCAAGGAAGAACAGAGGATCTTTAATAAAAAAACATGCACTCTACTTATAGCACTTCCTTCCCTCTTTCAAAGTCACCACCTACATTCTGGAGAAGATTTAAATTCTTCTTTCCTCTCTGATTTCAACCTTTGTTTCACAGTCCTTATTTTCATCCTGTATTTTGAATGTATCTGAGACTGCTAAGTACCTCGCAGTGATGCAGGATTTCAGTATGATTCCAGTACGCAATCTTCCTTTCTGCTGTTTAATGAGGAGCCTTATTACCTTTATCAGAACATAGTCAACCAGCCAGCGACTATGTATCTCAACCTTCCTTGAAACTATTCCTTCCTTTCATCTTCACATGTACCATGTGACTGACCTGTGGCCAATGGGCTGTGAGCACAGGAGCTGTACCACTCCCAGGCTGGCAGCGCGCTGCAGATGCCCCTTTGCTCTTCTTGCACACGGCTTCATGAATACAGTACTGGGAAGCAATGGGACTATTTGGATGTCAAGAACACTCTAGGAGATGGCGGAGTACAATATAGAGATGGCCTGGATTTCTGGATCACTTTATGGAGCTGGACTGCTCCAATACCTGCCTACATTTAGACTAGCACTGGGGAAAAATATAGTTACTTAAGTGAGTGTATTTTGGGGTATGTTATAAAAACAGCTTAGCCTGTACACAGCCTAACAAAGCCTCTTGATGATACTTCTAAAATCTCTCAGAACATAGTTCTTCTGTACTCCAAGAAATCAAATACCCAAATCCCCTCTCTGGTTATAATTTTCTATGCACTGTAATCTTTGTATACTTTAACGGTCTTCTAAGCATAATAATGCTAGACCTGAAAAGCTAATGCTGGACAGCTCATGATGAACTTGCAGCTGTGTGAAGAACATTGGACTTTATGGTAATGACAAAGAGAAAACAACCCATGAATGAAAGGATTCATTCAAAGGCGTGCAATGATGAAAATGCCACTTTGGAAAAATCATTCTAGTTGCAATTTGGAGAATGACTTGGAGGAATGCAAGCTTGGATGCTGGGAAAATAAAAGAAGACTATTTCAGTTATCTAGGATGGAAGTAATTATGCCCTAAACTAGGTGGTGGCTCTGGGGATAGAGAGAACTGAAGCATTTGAGAGAGATCTTAGAGGAAGAATTTCTTCTAAATGGAAATCTATCGGTAGTTAAGTATAAAGTCTGGAGCTCAGAAAAGAGATCTAAGCAGGAGATGAAAATTTGACAGTCATAAGCACATGTAATAAATATTAATTGGAGCCATGGGGCTGGATGGATAAGCCACCCAAGGACACTGGGCAGAATAGAGGCTCTAAGACAAAATCCCAGGGAGTGACATCATTTAAGGATGTGAGACAGTGATTTCCACGGCTGACAGGAGTGGAAGTGGTGAGGTGGTTGGGATTCCCAGGATAAGAGAATGCCCAGAGAAGGACTGGAGAATGCATAGTTTTAAACCAACAAGACATAATTCCTTTGCTTTGGTTTCTTTCCATCATATTTCATTCATTTTTGAAATTTCAAATAACATTATTCTTTAAAATAATAACATGGAGTGAAAGTTTTAGGCTAATTTTAGGAGGTAGGTATGTTTTTAAGAGTAGAACAGCATGCATAACCAGTGGACAGAGACAATAGTACAGTGAAGGTTGGGGGGTGTGGGAGCACAGAGGAGGATGTCAAAGGGGGAAAAAGGAGAAACATCTGGAATAAAATAAAATTAAGTATTTAAATAAATAAATATAAATAACCCTTTTGGTTATAAAAAAAAAAAAAAAAGATTTGAGCATTAGAGGCCAGAGAAGCCAGAGACTTTTTTTTTTTTTTGGTACGTGCCCCTAGTGGGAACCGAACCCAGGACTCTCTGGTCCAAAGGCCGACGCTCCAACCACTGAGCCAAACTGGTCAGGGCAACCAGGGACTTTTGTAATAGAGAATATAGGATTGAGTAATCAGTGGGGGATAAAGAAATGTCTGAGGGCAGAGTTTGGGGGAGAAAGAATCATTAACTTATACGTGGGTTTTAGGTTTTGTGACAAGAAATTTCTAATGTGCTCTTCCCTTTTATCTTAGAGAGTTTGCCTTTTCATAGAAAATTTAAATAATTTTCATTGTTTTCAAATGTTATGTTTTCTTAATTTTATTTGTGCATGCATGTGCATATGTGTATATATGTTTATATATATAAATATGTGTCTGTATAAACATAGGTATTTAGGAATGTATGTGTACATGAGTATATATATATGATAGCAGGTGTGCATGTGTGTATGGTATGAATGCATATATTTTAGTTTCATTTGTGAATGTGTGTAGATTCTGGGGAGTATAGTTTGGAGGTTAGGAGTAACGACTCTGACTAGGACCATGGGTTTCTCATCCTATCCTCATCATTTATTAGTTTTGTGACCTTGGATGAGTTACTTTACTTTCTCAAACTTTTCCATCTGTAATGATGAAAATAATAATAGTATACATTTCTTTTGGGAATTTTGAGGGATATATGAGATAAACCACACACACAGAAGGCAGAGCATGTAATAAAATACTCTCTGTGTTACAGATGTTATTATTTTTAACTTTTATCCTTTCTGTATTTTACATTTTGATGCTCCCATTTATTTATTTTTGTTTCCTTTTAATATTTTTATTTGCTTTATGAAGACTTATTTTTTTTCCCACATTATGCATTATTTTGAAAGTGGTACCTTGTTTCTAATCTAAATTTTTAAAATTCTATCTATCTATCTATCTATCTATCTATCTAATCTTATTTTCTATGTTGAGTGAATGAAGATTCTTTGGTGCTTTGAGATAAAAATTTAAAGCTTCTATTTTCTTCTGCACCAGCCTCTGCCTGGTTTCAGGTGAAGTATTAAAAATCTCTTTCCGTAAAAACCATGCATGCCTAATATTTTATAAACACATTTACCACACTTTTAATTATTTCTATATATTGTCTTTATGTTTGACTTTTTATGGCCTATCTCTAGCCATTCCTCCCACAATTCACCATTCTTAATCTTGTTAATTTTATATTTCATGTGAATCCTTTTAGAGAAATGTTTTAAAAAATAATGGTTCATTTTATGAGACCTTGTCCAGCTATTGCCTCACATTTGAACAGCAGTTGGGCAGAATATAGCAATCCTGGGTCATAATCTTTCCGTTCCACTTCTAGGAAGACCACTTTCTCATGCTCTGATCATTTGGTGCTCGAAAGGGGTGTTGGGCCATCTTCTTGCCTTTTCTGTTTGAAGTGTTCTTTGTGCTTACGATTTGCCAGTGTCACCAAGCAGTTTTGTTGTGTGGCTTTTGTTATTCATTTACTTGGAACATGACTACTCTCTCAATCTCAAAGTTATTTTTAAAAATTAGTTCCCCTTTGATTATTGTTTATACTCTAGATAGTCTGCGTTCTTTGGGAAAATCGCTCTGAGATCAGCTATATTTCCCATTGGTTTGCCTTTTTCCTCATTTTCTCTGTCAGACATTCTCTTTGCCTGTCTCCTCTGGTTCCTCAGTCTCTTCTCTGTGCTGTCCGATGAATCACTGATTAAGTTTTCTGCGATGTCAAGTCTACTAATTATTGATTTGGACTAACGTGTTTTCGTTTTTCATTCAAAATGTGTGCTGTGTATCCACAGTTTTTTCTCACCTTTGTCCTCTGTTTCTGCTTCACCGGGCAAAGTTCCACCGACTCGTTTTTCTTTCTTCTATTCCTGAACAAAATGTGGCTCTCCTGAGTCAGACACTGTTTTCCTTTTCTTGTATTGAAACCCTTTCTCATATAATTTTTTTTGGTTAATTATCTTTCTTAAAAATATAATATGTATATCATATAGTGTCACTATGATACGTTGCTGTGTGTTTTGTCACAAGTTGTCACCAGGCTCTGTCCTAGTCCTTCACAGAGTTCCTTGCCACATCGCCAGTGCTCCAGTCTGCCTCCCGAAACTCTGAGGGGAGCATCTCATTTTGCACATAAAACAAACATGTCCAAACTAGGCTCGGAATCATCCTCCTTCCCTTCTGAACTCCCACAGCCAATGTGCTTTCATTCTGCCAACCATTGAGACTTAGTCGGAGTATTGTTTGCTCTTCTTCTTTTTGACCCTTTATTATTTTTTTAAATTAATTAATTAATTAATTTTTGTTACAGATGTTTCCCCCTTTTCACCCACTGATTCCCCCTCCCCCCCACCCTGTCCCCACCTTTGTTGTCCATGTCCATTGTTCATGCATACATGCACATAAGTTCTGTGGCTTATCTCTCCCCCACCATCCCCTCCTCTGGGGATTGTCAGTCTGTACCCCACTTCCACGTCTCTGGGACTACCCCATTTCTCAGACTGTTATGTTTGTTATATTCCACAAATAAGTGAGATCATGTGATATTTGTCTTTTTCTGCTTGGCTTGTTTCGCTTAGGATAATACTTTCCAGGTCCCTCTATGTCCTCTCAAAGGATAAGAGATCTTTCTTTCTTACAGCTGCATAGTACTCCATTGTGTGTATGTACTACTGCTTTTTTATCCATTCGTCTACTGATGGACACTTGGGTTGTTTCCAGATCTTAGCTATTGTAAATAGTGCTGCTATGAACATGGGGGTACATCTATTCTTTCTGATTGGTGTTTCAGGCTTCTTAGGGTATATTCCTAGAAGTGGGATCACTGGGTCAAATGGAAGTTCAATTTTTAATTTTTTGAGGTAACACCATAGTGTTTTCCATAGTGGCTGCACCAGTCTGCATTCCCACCAGCAGTGTACTACAGTCCCCTTTTCTCCACCCCATCGCCAACACTTGCTGTTTGATGATTTGTTGATGGCGGCCATTCTGACAGGTGTGAGGTGATACCTCATTGTTGTTTTAATTTGCATCTCTCTGATGATTAGTGATGTTGAGCATTTCTTCATATGTCTCTTAGCCATTTGTATGTCCTGTTTGGAGAGGTTTTTTGGCTCTTTCTTAAAGGCAGAGTTCTGGTTCCACAATGACTGATGTGGTACTTCCTTCACATTTGTGCTCTTCCGTCTCACATTACATCTTTATTACTTTAATTTCTTCATCTTACTCTACTTCAAAACAACCTGTGTAATATTGTCAGATTATTCCTTTTAAAGCTCAACTCCAGTAATGCATTTCTTCAGTGTCTTTCAATAACTCTTTTTCACTGACTGACATGTACACACTCCTCCTCCTGGCATTTAATATTTGTCGAAATATTACTAATATTGATCCAATCTACATTAAAGTCTTATCTTCTACCACTCAGAGCATACTATAGTTTATATGGACCCACTAGTCTGCAAGAATGCCTATGTCTGCTCACCTATATTCTTCTATTAAACATTCTCTTCCCAGTTCATTTTAATTCTGCAAACATATATTAAACTTCTATTGTAAGGCAAAAATGTTAAGGTTTTAGATGTTAAAATATAAATATAGTGTATCTTCTTAACTCAGACTCTGACATCTACAGCTCATAAAACAATATGATTATGTGCTGCTCCTAATCAATCAAGTGCAATGGGAACATACTAGAAAGTGAGGAATTCTGTCCAGGGGATTCTAGGTAGACTCCACAAAGAAGGTGATTTTAGACCAGTAATTACAATGATAAATTTGAGTTTACTATCCAGAGAAAGTATATAATGGTATTCCAAAGTGGGAACAACATGAGAAGAGTCAAACAAAATGTTTATGGCATATTTGTCTTTGATGTACACATGATAACACATAAAACATGGCCTGGGATCTAATATGTGCTTAACAGGTATTTGTTGGATGATGAAAGAGTATGAGACTTGGAAGTAGTAAAGGTACACAATGGAAGACAGGATTGAAAGCAAGCATAAAGCCATATTGTAAATGTGCAGATGATAACTCAGGTTAGACCTCATCTTATGGGCAATTGGGAAACAGAGAAACAGAGAAACATTTTGCGTATATAGGGTTGAGAAAACAAGCCAGGTGCAGCCCCTTAGGCAGTGCAGAGACCCTGCCCTGGCTTTTGTAATTCCTGTACATCCACCAACTGCCTCAACTAGAAAGCCCCCAAGTACCCGGAAGTTTATCATGTATAAAAGGCAGCTGGAACTCGAACTTGGAGCTCAGCCTTTGGAGGTGACTCCGCGGGGCCAGCACCGGTGCCCATTAAACCATCATTTTCTAATCCTCTGAGTGTGTGCAGTCTGTCTCTTCCCACTGACCGCATTTCTGCCACAACAAGGTGTCCCCAAAATAGGTGTACACACTTTGCATAATGATAAATTCCAATGGGTTAAATCCCAAAAGAAAGAAGCATCCATTGAACTATCAGCTATTGAGTGGGTATACCTTTTTTAGGGACACCCTATAGAACTGGATGTTTAAATGAAAGTTTCAGCCATATTTCTAAGAACACAGATACCATACCAGACATAAAAATAAGCAGTAAGATAGAACATAGCATATTTTACAAACAAGAATTGGCCACAAACTATGTTTGCAACTCTTTAACTGGGCACAAGTAATCAAGAGTACATAAGGCTCACTAAGTGGAGACTCAGGGAATGGAGAAGGAAGCTGTTGTGTCTGAGTTCCACCTACGACAGGGAGAGTGAGGTGCTTCTCCTTACCTCAAGTAAAACAAGGGGGGTGTTAAGACCACTCCAGTGATTTTTAATAGATGCCTTTTGAAATTTTGGGGGGAATGATAGAGTAGGCAGAGAGTTGGTCCTACTTTTGTTACCAGAACGGGGACCTGGCCCTCAGCAGGTCTGCCTAGGGCCACTGGTAGTGTGAGGGTTCTTGACTTGATGCAGGAAAAATTTCACAACACAAATCCAGGTGAATTTCAGAGGATGTTATTAAAGAAGGGGACAGTAAAACAACAAAGGGCCTAGAGCAGCGGTTCTCAACCTATGGGTTGCGACCCCTTTGGGGGTTGAATGACCCTTTCACAGGGGTCGCCGAAGACATAACAGTAGCAAAATTACAGTTATGAAGTAGCAACGAAAATAATTTTATGGTTGGCAGTCACCACAACATGAACTGTATTAAAGGGTCACAGCATTAGGAAGGTTAGAGACTGGCCTAGAGACTGGATGGAGAAATAAGCCTAGGTGCAGCCGCTTTGGTTCACTAAGTCAGAGAAAAGGGGCCTCGGGGATACGGTCAGGGGGTTGCCTAGGATGAACTGCCACTGCCCATTGCTGCCCGGGGCAAGCCTCCTGGGTTCCCTAGAGTTTAGGAGACACATGCCAGTAGGGGAAGAAATAGAGGGGGGGAGTTAGTGGGGGTACTCCCAGGAGAGAGAGGTGCGCTGGGACCTTCCTTTTGAGGGTTTTAAAGGCTGGGAGTTTAAGGGTGGTTTTGGGGAGGATCTCAATAGACTATTAATCAGTTTTATGCTGATGTACCAAAATGAGATCCCCTCAACTCCGTCTGTCCTTGGGTGTGGTTGGCAAATGGCACTAATTGTATTTCTGCTATCACCTCCCTGAGTAGGGTGATTTAAGCTATTTACCCTCAAGTTGGAGAGGAGAAGTGCAAACCATTTATTCTTAAGTGCCCTTGGTTTAGGGAAGACAGGATTTACTAGATGGCTGCAAACTGCGTGTTGAACTCTGTTTCCCCATTCAGCTTGTCCTGGCTTCCTAGCCTGTCTCACTTTCAAAATTTTAAAAGCAGAAAAATGACTGAATAGTAATTCTAATAGCTAGAACAAAGGAGAGGTTGTTTTCATTGTAGCAAAGAATGATTATTCTCTCAGTGTTTTCCATGGGCCACAGATAGGTCAGGAATTAAATGAAGTCAGTGGATATTATCTGCGGTCCTGTGTAAAGGGCTGGCCCGCAGGAGCGAGCAGACGTCAGTTTCTGAAATCTGGATCATGCACGCTGTGGAAGGAGGGAGGGACCACTCAGAATAGAGATGCTGTTGTTTGGATTTAGGGAGGCACAGATGAGAGGTTCAGTGACTGAGCAGTCTCCTGGGAGCACTCATGAGGGGAGAGGGTGCTTTAGACAGCTGCCAGGACCACTGACTATACAGCTTTGGACAGTAAGTCTGTTCTGCCCTCCGTTCGACTCTGGTCCTGGGCTCTGCTCTGCAGTGGCCAGAAACTAATATTTTCAAGTTGGAAAGAAAAAGAAAGCACCTATTATGTTTCAAATATTGATCTGATGCTTGGGATGCACCCAGAAATGAAACAGATACAATCTCTGCTCACAGGGGTTTGCATTCTGAGTGGCACAGAAGAACGATAACCAGCACACGCCACTCCAGAGCGACTTGCACGGTGCACTAGCACAGAGCCAAGTGCCCAGCCCCGCAAGGATGCCTGTTGGGATATGCATTATTTTAAGCGGGTGATTGTTAAGAAACAAAAGACTCCGGAAGAAACTTTGATCTCCCTGAAAACTGCCTAGAATTTTTCAGAGAGAAGATCTGCTGCAGGAAGGGCAGATGTCGTCATTGATAACTACAGCTTAATATGAACTAGCCTGTGATAGACAGGGAGGGGCCTAGCAGGCTCATTTGATCAAAGTCCTCTCTGTGTCCCACTGTTAGATGGCCCAGCAAACTTTTATTGATTGAACATTGGCTTTTCTGTCTCTATGTGAATTGGCTTCGTTCCCTTTGCAGTCCCAAACCACAACCTCCCTTCTCCTTAGCTCAAGATGGCATAGAAGCCTCAACGAACTGATCAGTCCACAGGTCTCATATTCTTATGGAACCCTGTATCTACGTCATACGTGTGCTGTTTTTTCCTCCTCTTAATCTGCCTCGTGTTAATTTTTGATCATTAGTTAGTCCAGCCAGAAGAACTTAGAAAGGTGGAGGAAAAATTATGTCTCAGCCCCCACAATAGTAAGTACACTAGGATAAAGAAAACAGTAGAGTAGGGTAAAGACATTCGAAAAAGATGGGTGGGTGATAGTATCTTGATTTTAAATAAGGGAGTCATTAGGCTCTTTTTAGAAGGTAAGATGTGAGCCAAGTCTTGAGGGAAGCGAGAAAGCGTGGCTAGACGGAGGAAAGAGCCCGTTTCCAAGCCGTCGGGCAGATGGCGCACGGTGATTTCTGAAGCAGCTAGCAATCCTGGGTGGCTGAACAGAGTGAGCTAGGGAGAATATTAGTAGGAGATGAGGTCAAAGATGTAATAGCAGCCAGACTGTGTAGGCCTTGGAGCTCATTGCAAGGACTTTGACATTTATATTGAGGGAGGCAGGAAGCCATTAGAAGAACTGAAGCAGAGGAGTGACATAATTTGACTTTAAGTTGTAAAAAAATTGTTCCTTTGATCTTTGGTAACTGTTTTTTTTTGGGGGGGGGAGTTTTTTAATGCTCCTATGACATTTACTGATTTTTTTTTTTTTTTACAATGTGGTTATTTGTAGATCTGTCTCTCCTTCTAAATTATAAATTCACAAATGAGTCTAGGTCTTATTCAACTATATATCACTCACAGTGAATAACCAGTGCTTTGTATATAAATGATATTCAACCCTCATTTGTCGGAATATTGTTTTATATCCCTGTTGATGAAAGAACGTCCAAGCCTGTGGAGAATTTTTATAAGAATTTATTTGAGCAAACAGAGGATATGCCTGGAAGCAAGATCTCAACTTAATGAAAAAAGTGCTTCCGAGAAGTGAGTTTGCAGCTTCTGTGCATTTGGAATTAAAGAGGGAACTAAGGGAGATTACATACAGGTGGGAGAAAGCAAGGCCGGGGATATTATAGGTTAGCTAACAAGATCATGTGTTCTCTGGAGGGTGGTCGATCTTTAGAAGGGTTGCTTAAAGCAAAGATAAACCCTTTGCTAAAGAGGTTATATGCCTGGGGTATGGCTACCTAACATAACCTACCCCTTTAGGAATTTATGATTAGATCACTCTGTGAGGTTGTTTTCCGTAGAACCCCCTTTTCATCTACATTTCTTTAGACAAGTGATTGTGGGGGAGAAAAAATAATTTCCCTCTACTCTTCCAGGTTCCGCGTTAAGACACTGCAGTCATAGGAGAAAGATTGCCTGGAAGAAAGCAAGAAGCTTAGTAACATGTATACCTCCTGTATATATGCATGGAAGATATCTAGAAAAGCTGAGTACCTCCCCAAAATGGTCCAAGTCACCACCTTAAATGACATCTCCAGCTAAAGACAAAAGAAAATGCGATGGTTGTAGGGAGGTCAGTTATGGGACGTTGCCAAGAACATGACAGCAAACAAGGTTGCTATGCAGATTTAAGTTGCTTTCTCCATTAATAAGAGTTTCTAGAGATTTAGAGTCATTTACCTGTTTCTAGTACAGAGAGAAAGAGCCTTACAAATGGAGATTTTCTGTATAAATGTGAGAAATTCTACCTGGTTTTCAGAGCTTCTCCTGTGTCAGCTGTTTTTTAAAATAATCCTTGTGTCGAAGAGGCATATTTTGGAATGACAGGTTCTGTTCCCATTCTTGATATTGCTATTGTCTGATAGTCAAAAGATTATTTTATCAGCACGATTATCTGATTATCTTGGAATCATTATTCTTTTATGTGAAGTAGCATAAAATTGACTGTAAAATTTTTCTGTTTGTTTGAATACAGTGCATACAGCAGCAGAAAACTTTTTCCTTTTTTCCTTCTAGGTTCTTTGGGTGGTCTAATAACTACATTAACAAAAGACTGATTAATATATACAGGGGCCCCATAAAAAACATGACACTCACTGGCAGTGAGGTAATAGAGTCTTAAATACCATCCTGAGCTAAGAAGAAGGGGTAGAGTCTGAGTGTCCCAAGATAGGAAGATGATTCACAGAAAGATGAGGAAAGCAGAAGTTTGGTAAACAAATGTTTTCCATGCTATACAGATTAGTCCTTCTAATATAAAAACAGTTATTTCTGGTAATAGCTCTTTCCCTGGTATAGGCTCCCTAGATAAATTCTCTTAGGCAGTTAAGGGGGAGGTAAAAAATCTCTTCCTGAGTTGTCTGGGCCCTGATTGTCTTCAGTTTGAAATAATCCTAAATCTTGAGTTTGAAATAATCCAGAATGGTATATTCTGGGGTGATGTATTCATATAAAAGTTAAATCATTCTTCTCTATCCCCCATTCTCTGTAATAGCTAGCTATTTCTTTCAGGTGTCTAATCATAACTAGATCTCATATTTTAGTTTGTTGTCTTGCTTCATTGTCTCGGTCCCCTATACAGCATGAACTCCCTGAATACCTTATTCACTGTTGAATCCCTAGTGCCTAATTTCACTGTTTCACACATAGCAAGTAATCATAGACATTGTTGAATGAATACATAAAAGACCGAAAATAGTGTCCAATTATGATAACATTCTATACAATAATAAAGGATCATCCAACTGAATGTGAATCATCTAAGTTTATTTCCATATGTCTCATGACTAAAGTCAGATTTCTTGAATAAATCATGGTATTTTTATTACTTTGAAAGAAAGAAAAAAATGGAAAAAATAAAGAAGGAAAGCATTACTGAACTAAAAGTGGTTTTTTTTTTGCCTGCGCATCAAAGCCCAACACAATACGGAGTTTGCAGCCAAGAAAATAAAAGGTTATTTAAGCAAATGGCACCAAACCCAGAGTTACAGGTGAGCTATTGTTCCAGGACCTAGCTCCCCAATGGCTTCTAGGGGATGAGTTATACATGAGAAAAATCATTAATCATGCTGACTAAGGGAGTTAGGGTTCTGGTCTCTATGGGTTGAACAAAACCAGGGTGGCGGGTAGTTGATCATTGCATCTAGTTCTGATGGCATTATTCTGTCTGGTTTTGCAAGGATGTGGTCTGAGAGATTGTTCTGCTTTTCTGGCTCTGTTCACTTTGTTTGATTGAAACCATTTTGGTGGTCAACTGACCTGAGGCTCTGTTTCTGTTTGATGCTGACCGAAACCTAAATTGTCCTAAGGGCTTAATGATTAAGGGAGTGAACAGGCCAGGAAGGAGGGAAGCTGGTGAGTCAAGGTGCTGGACAAAGCCAGTTTAAATGAAAAGAAGGACATGCATATTAAAGAAATAAAATTTCTGCATGGTTAGAAAAGGAAGAGAAGGGAAAAAAAAAGGAAGGATAAAGGAAGGAAGGAAGACAAAGAGGGAGAAAGGGAGCAAGGTGAAGGGGAGAAGAATATGCTACCCCAAAATATTCCTCTTTGACATGAATATGATTTTGACCTGGTTGTTTTTAAAAAACAGCAGACATGGGAGAAGCACTGAAAAACAAAAGAAGTTATACTTTTGTAAGAGGCATTCATAATTTATATGGGAAATCTTCATTTGTAAGGGTGTCTCCCTCTCTATACCAAGACGAGAAAGATAATTAAAGTTCTTGAAGCTCATAAGTGGAAAAGACCATGACTTACATCTGCGTAACAGTTGAAACCTCCTTTACTGTGCTTTGATAATTTTCTATTACTGCCTTCCTCACCCCCATCTTTAGCAAAAAATGGTATTTAAGGTGATGGCTTGGGCTATGTTGGGAAGTTGTTCAGTTTTTCTAGGTATCTCCTATGAATACTAGAGGTACACATGTAATTAACTTTTTTTTTTTTTAATCTATCTGTTGTTACAGAAAAGTCTCAGCCAAGAACCTAGAAGGACAGATGAAGTTTTTTTTCCTCCCCTACAGAGAAAAGAAGGGAGAAAGGAAGGAAGGGAAGTTCCTCATTGCTGCTGGGGCTTCTCTGCCCATATAATTTTTAAGTAGGTCACCATACCCTTTGCACATAATTTGTTCTGTATTTTTGTACCTCACCATTTTTAATGTTTAAGTAATGAAAGGTACATTATGAAATAATATTTTCTGTCTTGCTTGACACTGAGTGATTAAAAAAAAATCCATTTCTCAGTGGGATTTTTATTCTATAATAAAGAATAAAAAATCATAGCTGCTTGTCAAGGAACTGGTAAGATTTACCTAGCCTCTTTCACATATGAGGCTGCGATCATGCAGAACATAGCAGCCAGGAATCTAGTGATTAATGGAGCTGACTGGAAATCAACTCCAGTGATCTCACTTCATTGTAGAACAATTCTGGACCAGAACTTAATAGGCCTTTTCTGTGTTTTCATCCAGTCCACCTGCTGTGTGCAAGACGAATGCAGGGCTACACAGATTCATTTTATCATTTAGAATGTCCTGATCCAGAGAAGTCCAAATTTAAGATTTGACAGTTCAGGTTCATATGATTTCAGAGTCAGAGATGGTAAGGCACTTTTTCTAGGGAGATAAGAAAAAAAGAGAAGCCTACTTCATGAAATCAGGTCTTCTTGGTCTCTGCCCATTAAAACTCCTAACATAAAGGAAGGCACCATGCCTATTATTTCAATTACAATGGAAAAGGCAGGATTTCCAAAAACATCAAAGAACTGAAACCTTACCCTGCCAACATCTCACACAATCTTGTAAGGTGTCAAAAACATGTTATCTATGGTTCTTTTCAAAATCTCACATGATAAATATAGCATCAGCTTTGTCCAGGAGTTAAGGAAGGACTCCTACAACAAGGCGCAAGAGACAGGCAGAAATAGAGAGGTCAACAGGCCTGCTTTTTCCTGACAAAGGGTGTAATTCAGCCTTCATGCACTAAATTATCCATGCATTGGGCATTTGCTCTGTTATGTCTATATTGAAATTAAAAAGAAAATGAAAAGTAAATAATGAAGCTTTTACTGTGGCTTTACCGACAATTTTGTTGACATGAATCAATTTCTTTTCATGATATAGGGGAGGAAAAATAATTTTCCTTCTAGTCTTCTAAGTTCTTTTGCCTGGTCTAATCATCAAATTGACATGAGACAGACTAACAGGGGAAAATAACCAACTTTCTTATGTATCGGATATGAGATTTCCATACGACTATGGGACAAATTGGGCAATTAAGATTTATATGCCATTTTGAGTTAAGGAGAAATGAAAAAAGAGGTGGGGGATAGTGATTTTGGACTTCAAAGGGGAGGAAGGTCATTCACATGGAGATAGAAAAGCAAATGTTTGGTAAATAAATGTTTGCTGGCCCACCATTAACCCTGGGACACAGAGAGGACTTTGACCAAATGGGCCTGGCTAGGTTCCTCCCTGTCCATCACTCTTAGTTCATATTAAGCTGTAATTATTTGTGACAATAATTTTCTTTCTAGAACAGGCCCTCTAAGTTCTTTTAGGCAGTTGGGGAGAAAATTAAAGTTCTTTATGAGTCTTTCTATTTTTCTTCTTAAAAATAACCAGCTTAAAATAATCAATATCCCAAATAGCATATTTGAAGTGGTAACCTCTGCCCCCTGCTCAATGATATTTTGCAGTTATTGCCAATAAAAAAAGTCTGAATGGTTTTTGTCTGTGTTTCTTAAACTCTATTACTGGTATCACTTATCTGACCATATAGGATTTATTAGACACAAGGCTTTAAAAAATGCCTTATCTTTGTATTAGATGCTGCAGAGGAAAGTCCTCTAAGATTAAAGCAGTGATTTTCAAACTTTTTCATCTCATGCACACATAAATTAATTACTAATAAAATTCTGTGGCACACAAAGGATATATTATATTTTTTGCTGATCTGACATACACAAAAAAATAGGTGTAATTTTGATTCATTCACACTGACAGCTATTGTTGTGTTGGCTGCTTTTATTTTTTTATTTGACAATCTAAGGGAAGAGAGATCAGTGCCTCTGACTTACTTGTCAGGGATTGCGTGTTTTAAAAATTCTAATGGCATACAGGTTAAAACGAGCTGGGTTGGAGCATTCACCCGGGAACCAGGCAACCTGTTCTCAACCAAGGCTGAGTTAAATCCTGAAATGTCCTAATACCTTCTCTTGGTTTGATTTTGTTAAATGGTTAATTGCTCTTCAGCTTTGTGGCCTATAAAATGAGACTAAGGATAAAACCATTTTAATAATTATTATAAACACTGAAGATAAAGTAATTGTGAACCCTCTTTGAAACTATTTTTTAAAACAACAGGTGTGTAGGGTGATATTACTACTTGCCATGTGGCCAAATGTTAAGCTAATATTATTTGTGATTGTATGAAAGTTGCCTTTTTTTTTTTTCTTATTTACTTTTAAAACAGATCATTGCTGTTGTAGGTTGACTAAGGACCTCTAAAACATATATGGCCAAGTCCTAACCCTTGGAATTTTTGAAGGTGACCTTATTTGGAAAAGGGTCTTCTTAGATGTATAATTATGGATCTTGAGATGAAATCATCTTGGATTTGGGTTGGACTCTGCATCCAATGACAGGCATTCTTATAAGAGAAAGATAGAGTGAGATTGGAGATACGAAGATACACAGAATGAAATGTGCATACAGAATGGAGTTAGACAGCCCTAAACTAAGAGAAACCAGATGACAGGCAGTCACCAGGTGCTGGAAGAGAAAAATGGTACAGATGTTTTCTCAGACTTTCGGAATTAACCAACCTTGCACTTTACCTCGATGTCCAGAACTGTGAGAGAATAAATTTCTGTTGTTTTAAGCTACCTACTCACACCTTCCAGAATAAATAATTTATATATTTATCATTTCATTTTGGTACGCATAGATATTTCAAACATTATATTTGTTTTATATACATGAAAGTATATTATTTGCAAAAAAATAATTTTGAAAAATACATTCTTCAGATCACATTACTTGTAATAGGCTTAATTATGAAATATAATTTGTTGGAGATTTAACATTTAATTTTTAAAATATCTGATATATATTAATGAGTAAACTATATGACCTATTAATATTTTAAATATAATACTTATATTTTCACACAAAAAATGAAAGAGAAAAATATTTCTTACACCTTCATAATAAGACATGCTCTTTTTTTTTTTTTTTTTTTTGGTACGTGCCCCTAGCAGGAACCGAACCTGGGACTCTCTGGTCCGCAGGCCGACGCTCCAACTGCTAAGCCAAACCAGCCAGTGCAATGCTCTTGATTCTTCATTTACTCTTGGAAAAAACTAATAAATTAGGTGTAAAAAGTAAAAGAGGGTCAGCTCTTCTACAAATCACTTTTATTTTTTAATTGGATAGATAGTTCTTGCTGACTGACCTGATCTCATGTCCTATTTTTGTGGTTACCAAGAAAGATTAGGGCAGGGTTCTTAACCTTTTTATGCATTTATCTCTTTGGCACCCTAAAGAGACATTTGGATTTCTTCTCTGAATTATGCTCTGTTTTTGTTTGTCTGTTTTTAATATTTTATTCTGAAATAATTGTAAACCCACAGGAATTTGCAAAGCTATTTCCTAGTCTGTTAATTTCTCCTCCAACTTTCATCAATGATGACAACTACTTAACTGGACTACAGCATCAAACCCAGGAAATTGGTATCGGTACAATAATGTTAATGAGACTACAAAACAATTACTCAGTTGTCACAGGGTTTTACAAATACAGTCATTCGTGTCTGTGTCTCTCTGTGGGTATCATTTTTTTTTCACCATTGTTGAGATGGTTGATTTTGAATTTATGGTTTCCTACTATGTTTCTCATGACATCTAATTTATCACCTGCTACATCTTATGCCATCTGTTGTCCCAATATCTTCCCAACATCATCTCTGTGATTGTCTCAGACCTCCAAACACTGATAAAACTTTATTGATGATAAAATGATAGGAAAGGTAAAAAGTGAAACAAGGAAAAAGTTTTAAGCTCAACAGTACTTATGGAACAGTTGGTAGATACCAGTAGTTTCCTTGCTAAGTTCTGGGAGATTCTTTTACAAAAAAGGAGAATTCAGCTTTCATGGCAAAAACTGTTAGAAATAGTCTGCCAAAATGGAAAGGAGAATACCATAAGTTTATTATAAGTAGACTTATGTGCTATTTAGAAGTCAAAGAATGTTACTTTGATTGAAGATTTGAGTTTAAGACCCAAATTTGGCTCAGTGGCCTGGAGTTTCAATTTATACGATAGCAGAAGAGGAAACCAGACGCTCTTCACCTGCTATGAACAGCAGATAGTTTTTTTGTAGGTTGTGACAAGTGTGTATTAAGCGAAAGTATAAAATAAGATACTTTGTCTCTAGGGTTCCATGTCCCTTTGCATTATGCCACTTTGAGTAGGTTTCTCACTGGGTTTCTTGCTGTCCCGACATCCCTTCTTCTAAATGGCCCACTTTACTCTACTTTGTTCCCCCTTTCTTAAAGCTTAATATGCTCTTGCCAAGTATTTACCAAATCTTTTTAAAAAATTGCTAAGTGTTGCCATGGCCGATTTGGCTCAGCAGTTAGAGCGTTGGCCTGCAGTCCAGAGAGACCCGGGTTCAGTTCCCACTAAGGGCATATATATTGGTTGCAGTTTGTCCCCAGTCCTGGTTGGGTCGTGCGAGAGGCAGCCACTTGATGTGTCCTTTTCACAATGATGTTTCTCTCTCTCTCTCTCTCTCCCCCCACCCCCTCTCTCTCTCCCTCCCTCCCACTCTATCTGAACAAAAAATGGAAACATGTCCTTGGGTGTGGATAAAAAAAAAAAATTGCTAAGTGTTTTACTAATTGATAGATTGATTGATTGATATAATCTTCATTGTTGAAAGTATTACAGCCCAGCCGGTGTGGCTCAGTGGTTGGGCATTGACCCATGAACCAAGAGGTCTCTGATTTGATTCCCAGTCAGGGCACATGCCCAGGTTGTGGGCCCAATCCCCAGTGGGGGGCATGTAGGAGGTGGCCAATTGATGTTCTCATCAATGTTTTTATCTCTCTCTTCCTCTCCCTATCTCTCTCTCTAAAATCAATAAGAAATTGGAGAAGATGGTGGCAGGCAGGATTGGAGGGAGGGTGAATAAGTGAGAGAGTGAGCTAGTGTGTGAGAGAGTGTAAGTGGACGTGAAGGAGGACAACCAAATCTGAGCAGTGCAGAGCCACACAGCAGAAAGTTCCCATGCTGTGGACAGGAGCAGCCTGATACCACATTAAGTGGCTCTTCAGGGCACTTCTCCCTGCACCGCAGGGAGGTCCCATCATTTGGGAAGATCCCGGGTCTTCCCTGGGAGGAGGCAGTGGGAGTGGCTAGGGCCCAGCAACCTAAGCCCACCAGCACATCTGGCACCATCTGACCAGTGGACACTCTGTGTCAGCACAGACCAGTGCACAGTAATGGAGCTCCCAAGGTGCCGGTCACAGAAGCTGCAGACAGCCTGGAACCCAGCACCATCCCCCATAGTAGCAGCCCAATCAGAGTGGAGATATACCCCCAGCAACACAGGCTGGGGAGCAGACATCCATCCCCAGGCAACAGAAGCACAGGCCTGCAGCTGAGACCCATCCCCAAAAACTACAACAAAAGCTGAGCAGGAATTGAGCTCCACGGGGCAGCAGCACTCCCCAGCCACTAGCGGTGGGACCTGGGGCTCTACAGCAGCCTGTGAGGTCCAACAGCTCTCAAGTGCAGTGGGAAGCCATAGCCCTAGAGGCACTCTTGCGATCCAGCTGCCCATGGGTCCTGCGGGGTGCTGGGGCACCAGAGAAGCCTGTGCAACCCAGCAGGGACTGTGTGATCTAGTTATCTGTGGGACCTGTGGGGTGCTGAAGCACCAGAGAGCAGGATACAAAATTAACATTAAGAAATCGATGGCATTCTTATACACCAACGATGAACTCACAGAAAGAGAAACTAAGAAAACAATCCCATTTACTATTGCGTCAAAAAATTAAGATACCTAGGATTAAACTTAACCAAATGAATAAAGGACCTATTTGCAGAAAACTACAGGTCATTGAAAAAAGAAATAGAGGAAGATATAAAAAAGTCGAAGCACATACCTTGTTCATGGATTGGAAGAATTAACATCATTAAAATGTCCATACTACCCAAAGCAATCTATAGATTCAGTGCAAACCCCATCAAAATACCAATGACATACTTCACAGAACTAGAACAAATACTTCAAAAGTTTATATGGAACCAAGAAAGACCTCAAACAGCTGCAGCAATCTTGAAAAAGAACAAAATTGGAGGGATCACATTACCAGATTTCAGGTTATACTACAAAGCCACTGTAATCAAAACAGTCTGGTACTGGCCCAAGAACAGGCACATAGATCAATGGAACAGAATAGAGAACCCAGAAATGGACCCAAGGCAATATGCTCAATTAATATTTGACAAAGGTGGCAAGAGTATACATTGGAGTAAGGATAGCCTCTTTATAAATGGTGTTGGGAAAATTAGACAGCTACATGCAAAAAAAATAAAACTAGACCATCAACTTTCACCATACACAAGAATAAACTCAAAATAGATAAAAGACTTAAATGTGACTACTGAATCCATAAAAATCCTAGAAGAAACTGTAGGCAACAAAATTTCAGACATCATACACACCAGAATTTTCACTGATACATCACCTAAGACAACAGAAACAAAGGGAAAAATGAACACATGGGACTACATCAAATTAAAAAGCTTCTGCACAGCAAAAGAAACAACCACCAAAATGGAAAGGCATCCCACTGTATGGGAGAGCATAATTGTCAATGATATATCAGATAAAGTGTTAATTTCCAATATACATAGAGTGCTCATACAACTCAACAAAAGGAAGACAAAAAAAAACAATTAAAAAATGGGCAGAGGAATTAAATAGACACCTCTCTTAACAGGACATACAAATGGCTAAGAGACATATGAAGAAATGCTCAACATCACTAATCATCAGAGAGATGCAAATTAAAACAACAATGAGGTATCACCTCACACCTGTCAGAATGGCTGCCATTAACAAATCATCAAACAAGTGCTGGCGAGGGTGTGGAGAAAAGGGGACTCTAGTACACTGCTGGTGGCAATGCAGACTGGTGCAGCCGCTATGGAAAACAATATGATGTTACCTCAAAAAATTAAAAATTGAACTTTCATTTGACCCAGTGATCTCACTTCTAGGAATATTCCCTAAGAACCCTGAAACACCAATCAGAAAGAATAGATGTACCCCCATGTTCATAGCAGCACTATTTACAATAGCTAAGATCTGGAAACAGCCCAAGTGTCCATCAGTAGACGAATGGTTGAAAAAGCAGCAGTACATATACACAATGGAGTACTATGCAGCTGTAAGAAAGAGAGATCTCTTATCCTTTGAGATGACATGGAGGGACCTGGAAAGTATTATCCTAAGCCAAACAAGCCAAACAGAGAAAGACAAGTATCATATGATCTCACTTATTTGTGGAATATAATAAAGATAACAGTCTGAGGAATGAGGTAGTCCCAGAGACGTGGAAGTGGAGTACAGACTGACAATCCCCAGAAGAGGGGGTGGTGGGGAGAGATAAACCACAGAACTTATATGCATGTATGCATGAACAATGAACATGGACAGCAAAGCTGGGGACAGGGCTGGGGATAGGGTGGGGAGGTGGGGGAGGGGGGTATCAGTGGTGGGGGGAGGAGAAACATCTGTAACAAAAATAAATAATTTAAAAAATAAAAATTAAAATCAATAAAAAAGAATTAAATTAAAAAAGAAGTATTACAGATGTCCCTCTTTTTTCTCCCCATTGACATCCCTATCTCTGCTCGCCCCCTCCCTGCTGCCAGCCTGCCTTCTCCACATTGTTGTCTGTGTCCATTCATATGGCTATATGCATATAAGTTCTTTGCTTTATCTCTTCCTGCCCACCTTCCTTCCTTCTGTATTCTCTATATTTACCAAACCTTTTTTGACTACAGCCCCTTTACCCTTTTCACCACAAACTATTAGCAATCCACTTTGGGAAACATTTTCCTCAGTCTTCATTCTCCAGCACTAGAACATTTCTATGGTATGTATTGATCCTTCTAGACCTTCTTTTAGAAGATATTTGGTAAACCTATACCTTGTATTCTGATATGGGGGTTGGGAGATCCAATGTTTCTATATGCAGTTAACTTTTTAGATTTTTTAAAATATCATAAAAACATTTTAAAATCTCTAAATCATAGAGCAAGTGTCTTAATGGAGAAAACTTGTTTTTCATAGTTGATATTCTGTGGAATGTGACCTGCAGGGTTTTGATTAGATAGGCATTAACTTCCCTCACATTATGCTAGAGAGTCTAAATCTTATGGTCTATTTTTAGGTAAACATATTGATATAGTTTTCCTTTTAGTTATGATCTTATGAAACACTTCATTCTCATTTTTGACATTAAAATATCTAATTTTAGTTAATTTTTAATTAAATGTTCAGCTAAAGAAAACTAGGGTATGAAAAAAGTCAAAGCAGACATTTTCATAATGGCAAATGTTCTTCTCTTTCTTAGCTTTCCTGGTAGCCAGCAGGGTCACTTAATGTTGGTGGCATACTTGATTTGGGATTGAGCATCTTCTTCCACATTTTACATACCACTTCTGGGTTTTCCCTCTGATAGACTGATCTGACATTCATCAGTGACCTCCTGTCAGCTTCTCTACTACATTATCATTGTAAAATTCTTACACATACTTTATATCCTATCATTCTCACAACTATAATGATCTTCTGAAAATTAGACTTTCTAGCCTCAGTACAGACACTCTGGCTCCTGACAAAAAGGACTATAATTGTTGTGACAACCGAAATGTACACAAGGTCATCATCAATTCTTTAGCTACAAGACACCCCATATTGATCTGACACTTTCTCTTTCTTTCATATTTCCCCAGTTTATCAAACCATTCTGAGAGTTACACGTAGCAGGTCACATTATTCTTTACAACCTCTTGGAGGCACAGAGAGATTAAATGACTGACTTATCACTCAGCAACTAGTCAGTTCCCCTGTGTTCCAAGCAAAGAGTTGTAACTAGACTATGTTTATAGTACTTTATCTCATGTGAGACAAGTCATGCTTCATATGTGAAAATAAATGTCAACTTCTAAAACACGCATGCCGTCGCAAAGCAATATACTCCACAACTCCAACATCGCAATATGCCTCTCCTCAAAATCTGCCGATAGGTCCTCATTTTTTTTCAGATTATCACTGTAAATCCTTATGTGAGCTGCTCCCTTCTCCCTTAATTTACACACTGCCTGAGACTTTGACCCGTACTCAATCTGTGTCTTCCCCTGACAGGTCTCCTGGATTTTTTTTCAAACATGTCAGGCACATTTCATCCTCAGGGCGATTGAACGAGCTGTTTCCTCTGTCCAAATCATTCTTCTCCAGGATAGTAACCCCTCAGATAATCAGATGTTCCTTCCCAATGAGGCATACATCTTTGAAAACTTCCTTTAAAATTATAAACCCCACACTTCAATCCTTCTTACCTTGCTTAATTTTTTCCTATTGCACTGATAATCTTTAATATACTATGTTATTTACTTATTTGATATGCTTATTGACTATTGTCTCTCTCCCTCAACTAGAAGGTAAGCCCCTCAATGATAGGGATTGTTTTTCTGTTTTGTTTGCTGATGTATCCGTAGCACTTTGTAGGACTCAATAAATAGCGGTTGAAATAATGAACATACACTTTCCAGGATCTCTATATGTTTGCAGTGCTAGCTCCCCTTAGATTTGGTTGTAGGGTGTTGCTGGTCTTTGCTAAGGTAGAGGGTTAATAATCCTGGGCTCCCTCAAAGGAGATTGTGGCAGGACAACAAGCTCGCTTTCGCAGCTTGAGGGAAATCCAATTTAAAAAGCCGCCATGTTCTATAATAGAAGAGAGCTTGATAAAAGATTTTGAAAATAATTTAAAAGCTTCCTGGTCAGCATTACTTTTATCAGCTGATACATCTCTATACTGTAGCTCCTCTTTTCAGCTTCAGAATTGTAAAATGCTTTTTTTTTTTTCCCTGGCTACCAGTCTGAGGAAAACAGTACCTAAATACTATTTCTCTTAAAATAGAGTGAGCAAGCTACAGAGAAACTTATTTGCAGCATTCTAATTTTTGCATTTATCACTAACTAATGTGATTGTATTAATTTAAGGGACTAGTTTGCAAATATTCAGCTTTCTTTAATTGGACAGGTGTGTGAATATGCCTTTGGCTTGTGTGTGTGTGTGTGTCCATGTGCAGGTTTGTGTGTCCATGTGCAGGTGTGTATGTCCATGTACAGGTGTGTGTGTGTGTCCATGTGCAGGTGTGTGTGCCCACATGCAGGTGTGTGTGTGCCCACATGCAGGTGTGTATGTGTCCATGTGCAGGTGTGTATGTCTATGTGCAGGTGTGTGTGTCCACGTGCAGGTGTGCGTGTGTCCATGTGCAGGTGTATGTGTGTGTGTGGGGGGGTGTAGTTGATCAATTTGTCATTGAAGACTTTAGTATTTTTTTCAGTGTCTGGTTGAATGTTTTAGTTGTTTTCATCCTCAAAGGGTACAAACTCTGTTTAGAGAGGTGGTACCTCACCTCTTACACAGGTTGCAGTGTTCAAGGTCTGTGAACCATCACAGAGCAGCATGTCCAATCAATCTGGACAGTGATTACTTAAAAAAAAAAGAAGGAAATATTTTAAGGACTTTGTCTCTGTTTTTAAGAGTTGGATGGGAGAAAAAGGTGGCTATTTAGATGTTATCCTAATGATTCCAATACAAAAGATGTCTCTCCCTTTCATCAATTTGCACCTTGCTTTCCTTAAGGTGTCAGCTGGAGACAAAGGCAACTTCATTTCGGTTGGGTTGCCCGGAGATGTTAATTGAGGGCAGTGTGTTGTAGCAATTCACTGGCTCTGCCATCGGTTCAGATTTGTTGATTTACTTGGAAAATGAGAAATGGAAAGGTGTGTTTGTGGATAAGCACTTATACTTTTCTGAATTTGTGTTGGGACTGAAAATGGAGGTGAGAAAGTCAGAGAATAATAATAAGAAAAAATACAAAAAGCACAGGCATGTCTCAGGAGGACTATCTGGTACAATAAACAACATGCTAATTTTCTGTCTGAGTATTGCATTTTTGTTCTGTCTGAAGTTTATCATCAAGTAAATGAAACAGCAACTTATTGCAGTGTTTCATGAAGCCTAAGAATATATATATATATATACACACACATATATATACCTTCCTCTCTCTCTCTTTTTGTAAAGCTTTATTTTACAAAGCAATGCCCTACTGGGATGAGCATTAGGTGCTTTGTGAAGTGATTTCACAGCATAGCCCATTTTCACGAAAAGCCAGGCTAAATGAGTTAAATAACAATAAAGAGAATGCCCTCGGTTTTAAAGTCAATTATAGTAATTCTGAAGCATTTTCACAAGCGCAGTAAATTAGGAGGGTGTTGGGTTGAGCCCCTACAACAGGACGTGATTTTGGAGAACAGGCTGACGTGGTGAGCCAGCAGGGTCACCTTCCTGTGTGAGTGTCTGACGGAGTACTATAATGTGACTCCACACTCACGAGGTTGGAGTGTGGGCTGGGCAGGTGCAGAACTTTTGGGTAGAGCAGGCCTTTCACAGTGTGTGAATATAAAGATGATCCTTCGCTTTTGAGTAAGGGTTAGCAAACCTTTTCTGTAGAAAACCAGATAGTAAATATTTTAGGCTTTGCTGGCCGTAGCATCTCTTACAATTACTCAACCCTATCAAGACTATACCACAGAGGCTGTGTTCCAATAAAACATTGTTTATGGACATTAGAGCTTGCATTTTATATCATTCTCATGTGTCATAAAATATCCTTCCTTTTTATTTTTTTCAACTATGGAAAAGCATATAAACCATTCTTAACTCACGGGTTGTATAAAACCCAGGATTTAGACCATGGGCTGAGGCATCAACACATTTTTTAAACTCACCTGGGCATTTGTTCAGGTTTACTCTTTTTGTTTTTGTTTTGAGGTTTTTTTTGTTTTGTTTTGTTTGTTTGTTTGTTTGTTTTTTTATCCTCACCCGAGGACATTTTTCCATTTTTTGTTCAGGTAGAGTGGGAGGGAGAGAGAGGAACAGAGAGAGAGAGAGAAACATCGACGTGAAAGGAACACATCGAGTGGTTGCCACCCGCACAACCGACCAGGGCCGGGGACAAACTGCAACCGAGGTACGTGCCCTTAGCGGGAACCGGACCCGGGTCTCTCAGGACCGCAGGCCGACACTCTAACCACGGAGCCAAACCGGCCAGGGCTTGTTTATTTTTTTAAACCAAATTCAGTATGGGCAGTCTATGTTATTGCCAGTCAATCTGGCAGAAATGAAAACTTTCAGTGGCCCAATAAAAATAATAGCAAAAAAATAAAATAAAATTCTTGCCTCTTAGGGATAAAGTGACCCATAAAAGGCAAGCTGTCCACGACTCAGCTCTTACTGTACAGAGGAACATTCTCAATGCACATCAGAACTTTCAGTCCCACTTCCTTCTTCTAGGAAGGAAAGAGAATTACACTCAGACCCTTGTAGTTATGCCATTCATTTAAAATATAAGTTCCTTCTCTGCCTCTGTAACGACAGCTGACATCA
Organism: Molossus molossus; assembly: GCF_014108415.1. Lineage (NCBI taxonomy): Eukaryota > Metazoa > Chordata > Mammalia > Chiroptera > Molossidae > Molossus > Molossus molossus. The sequence continues at coordinate 55,828,723 of NW_023425345.1, read as the reverse complement.
TGATGTAGTGCTCACTGTGCGCTTGGGTACTGTGGTAAACACTTCCGAGATTTCATCTTGCTTAATCCTCACCACAATCCTTTAGGAATGTTTTTACAGTTTCATTCTCATGGTAATGAAACTGAGTCTTACATGGGTTACATATGAAGTACTACTCAAAGCCACACTGCTGTTGAGGGGTGAATCTGGTTAAGGAAAAAAGATTTTCCACTCCCCAAACCCATATTTATGCTATATTTTTCTCCTATAGACATTAGCTCAATATTAGCATAGCCGTATGTCTCTAAGGCCTCTGAAGGTCCTCCGACTGTGATAGTCGAAAGACAACTCTCATTTTGAAGAATGATTGATTACATGTATTAATTGAAAAGTTTGATTTTTACTATGTAATAGGCATGGCAGTAGATAGATAAATGATCATGAGCCCTGTCCCAAAGGATTTATCAATCTAGTAGAAAAGACAGATACCAAAACAGTTAAATATAGTTCACCACTCTAGAAAAAAAATTGGTATAGAAAGTAGATATAGAAACTTAAATTCAAGAGTGATTAATTCAACTGAGAAGAATGGAGGACTCTGGGGACACTTCACAGAGTTAATGAGATTGAGCAGGACCTTGTTCGACTGGAGCATGAATGAATGATTTCTACCCACGAGATTGATTTGTTTACCGCTGTACTTTCTAAAATGCCACGGTTAAGGCAGCACTTGGAGCTGTAGTATTTGTTTCCCTTCTTCTGTAAAAATTGGATTGTTTTCTGGGTATGCGTTTTAGAGAATAAGCTAATTTTTTCCTGCCCAAATAAGATAAAACACCAACAGCTTTCCAAGCCAGATCAAATATTAACTTTCTTTGACAGAAATCAATTAGAACATCAAATGAGTAATTGCTTACACTTCTGAAAAGCAACCTCAACTGTAATGGAAAGCACAAGAAGGCTAAAAATAAAGATATTGAAGCAGTTTTTTCATCCATTTGATCATCTATTCAACCAAATACTTGTTATGGTAAGATCCTGTTGGGTGCCAGTGACAGTTTTGGGTGATGGAGATATAGTGGTGAATAAACAAAGTCCCTGATTCACAGAGCTTACTTTCTAGGGTATGATAAATAATAACATGTAAACAAGAATTTAAAGAATAAAAGTCTATCTGAAAATGTTTTTTAATTAACTATGGTAATGGATTAGAGAGGGAACTAGAAGGAGAGGAGAATTTTGGTTCCACAGCCAGAGAAGGCTGGTCTGAGAAAGGATATTTCAGTTGAGATTCCAATGGATATAAAAAGTCAGCTGGAGCCAAAGAATTCTGGGCCAAGGGTATCCCTCTTCAAATACAAGGGAAGAAGCCTGGTGGTGCCTTCCAGAACCAGGAAGACCTGCTTAGTGGAATGTACTTACTAAAAGAGAGGGAGATGGTAATGAGCTGGGATGGAATGTAATATTAATCTTTAAAATTATGTGAAGTAGTTTTGATTTTATTCTAAATGCACTGGGAAGTTATTGAAGGGTTTCATGCCGTGAAGTAATGTCTGATATATAATTTATAATCTCTGTTGTTGTGCAGAAAATGAAATGTAGTTGAGCAAAGGTAGAAGTCTATTGCACACGACTATTAATTCCCTTCACAGTAGGAGTACTTTGTACCAATGTCTGAAGTAAGAGTCCTGGTAATAAGTTTTATGCTTCTAAATCAGTCTAAATGGTTTCTTGAATTTTGCAGTAGAGAGCATAAACCAACTGGCAAATAAACTTTCCAACTGGCGAATGGACCAATTTGCACACATGGGCTCCTAACATTTATAAGGAGATGGACCTACATCTACCATATCTGAAACTTCACTGAAATGTTTATTGAAGACTGTCACCAATATTCTAGTCAAAATCTGATTTTAAAATATCGGTGGGATGTCTTCTTCAGGCAAACCACTTCATTTGGGCCACAAGATTTATGAATCTGCTTAAGACACAACAATCCCCACCCTTAAAGGTGATGTACTGTCTGGGGAGCCAATCTTAAATAATCACATTTCACAGGCTTTGTGTAACCCATCTGAGTATGCTGCTTTTGCTCACATTGCTGCCAAATCCCAGAGTTCCTTTTTTGGTAAATAAAACATTTAGCTACCCAACTCTAAGGAATGGTCCATTTCCAATAATGTCTTTTGCTGTGACGAATGTCACGTCAGTGTATTCCCGGACAACCCTTCTCTTGCCACAGTTAAAATTGTTTTGACAGCTCCTTATTGCTACAATTCAGGTTTCTTTATAAGTCCTGGTCTTATAATGTCTATTGGCAGAGTGCCTGGTGCATAATTGCTGATCAGTAAGTATTTGAATGAATCATTCCAGAGGTTAAGTAACAACAGTTAATATTTATCGTATGCTTATTAAAAGTCCAGCACCATCCTAAATGCTTTTGAATTCTTATTTTATACTCTTTATAGATGAGGAAACTGAGGCACAGACAATGTAAGTAACTTTCCCAAGCTGTCACAAGTAATAAGCTAATGGAGCAGATACTGAACCCTGGCAACCTGACCCAACAATCCTCACAGACCTGGGTCCTCTGTCTTTTTTCTCTACAGACCTGAACTGGGAAGATTTTCTTTCCTCTGAATTACTAGGGCAAAGAGAAACTGCCCTTTCTATCTCTCTGGCCACACTTACACTCCAGGCTCCCTCATAGTTGGACCCTGCCAAGTTCCCTTGGCACACCTCTGGCTCACACTTTGTGTCTTGACCCCAGGGCATGCTTCACAAGCAAGCCGTCTGTGCAGCTGCATGGGGTTACATGCATAGAAGGGCCCCATGCTGGAGTGGATGCTGTGCTGTAGTCTGAAAAGTCTCCATGATGTTATCTTTGAACATGTGTTTCATTTGTGAAGTCAAAGGGGCAAAGGAGCCTGAGCATGAGCAGAGAGAACTAATACAAGATATATGTCCAACTTTGCTTGTTGCCATATTTGCCCACAGGGTTTGACATGCCCCATGAGTATAAAATTCTGGTGGACCCACAGTGTGTTGAAGTTCAACTTCAAGTGAAGTATATGCATTGTCTACAGTTGGGTCAGCAGGGGCACAAACAGCCTGAGAGGCCACACTTTCCTACTGAATCAGAATTTGTTTCAAATGCAAACAACAACCAAAGTAACAAACAAACAGACACCAGACAATGGCACTGTAAGAAACTTGGAATATCAAGGAATATTATTTTATTCTCTGTTATTTGCACTATTTCCCTGTACTAGCCAACTGGTCATGCTGAAAAGGATGTCACAGAAGGAGATGGACAGATAGGGAGACCCACAGTTCCTTGTTCTTTTAGTTGTTACTTTCTCTTCAGTAAGCCTGAACGTAGTGTTGAAAACAAAATATATACTCACATATGAGCTATGAAATACAAATTGTGTAATTCAGTGATTCTGCACATGAGTTAAATGCTCTTGTATTTTCATTTAAAACTGATATTGCAAAACACAAAGATGAATGGCACAACTAATGCTCATAATTTAAAATGTTAATTTTTCTTTATGTAAAATGACCTTCAATAACAAGTAATAAACAATGATGACAAGTGGGAGAAAGATTATGGACAAAAGGAAAAGCCTATAGTTTAGTCCCTTTAACACTTTCCCTCATACTTTTGGAACAAGGGATCTGACCCCATATTTACATTTTGCAAGTCTACTTAGCACCGTTGTTCCTACGGTCAGCAAGCGAGCCTTCCAGCACATAGCACAGACAGCCTCAGAGCTCCCTCCGACGACACCTCGTCAGCGATTCTTTGGCAAAATTAGGTGTTTCATTTTCTGTGAACTCTCAATACTTAGTACCTTCCTTACTCATTGATAGGCATTCATTCCACAAGTATTTGTTGCATACTATATGCAGGCACTGTTCTGAGTATATTTTATACATTCCTAAATGATACAGTTTTCCTCTTGTGTTTGCTTTTCTTTCTTTCCTGCTAAATATAATGTCCTTGTAGATAAGTTGTGTGTTTTCCAGTCATTGATTTATCATTTAAAAACACTGTCAAGTGCCTACTCCCTGTCAGCCACTGGGGTTCATTTATATTCTTTTAATCCTGGCACAAGCAGTGTGTTAACAGAAATTGATAAGGAATAGATACGTTATAGACAACCAAATGGGTGAAATAAATAGGAGCCATAAAGGTATTGAATAAAACCCAATCATCATGGCTTTGAGGGGAAAGAATAAACCTAAAGTAATGAAATTTATTTATCCATGATAGTTTTATTGGTTATCTTTCATTTACATTTTTTAGTTCACTGCCAGAAACTTCTGGGTGACTTACATCGGTTGCCTGTATCATCAAGTGGCCAACCTGGAACAATAATGGCAGAACCTTGGATGACAGTGTCTACCAGCAGAGAAGCCAGCCTGTTGTCCCTTAACACCGCTGAGCTGCATATGATAACAGCAAGATAGCAAAAAAGTAATAAAGACATAAGAAGGGGAAAACATCTCAAATAAAAAAAAAAAAAGTCCTTAGGACATTCTGGAGCATAAATGCAGGCAGTGGAGAATAGCAGTGTACTTAGTAAGACAATACACATCATCAGAACAAGGACAGTTTTTTTTTGTTTTTTATCAAAGTGTCCAGTGATGGATGAAAAAAGGCAAAACCATAGGCATCAAGTTGCCTTGAATTCGGGCACTGTAAATAAACACGGAAGGATTTCTTGCAGCCTTCAAGACAACTGTCATAGGAGGAAAAGAGCAAAGTGAAGTGCGATGGAGAGGGTGATGGATGGTGGAAGGTGAGTCTAAGCATGTAGCTGAGGTCAAACTGTAGAGCCTCTTGTATGGTGTTGCTAAAATGTTCACCTGTATTATGAAATCAGAGAAGGGCCTAGCAGGCTTTACATAGTAGAATTAAGTGGTTATGTTAGCAACAGGACAGAGTGACAGAAGACAGTTTTAGAACTGAAGGCGTTGGAGTGAACCAAGTGGATATTTTGGGAATGGCATGTCAGGCAGGGGGAACAGAAAGTACAGATTAGAAGCCTCAAGGTGGGTGAAGTGACTTGGTTGGAGTCCTTAAAGGGGAGATTTGTAACAGATAAAAATCGTGGAGATGGTTCAGAGGGAACAGATCATAAAAGAGTTTATAAATTGTGATTGGGACTTTTAATGCAATGGGAACCCATTGGAGGGCTTTGAATGGGAGAGAGGCATCTCTGATCATGCTGGCCACTCTGCATGGACTCAGAAGTAGAAGCAAAGAGGTTGGTGAGATAATGAGAGACATTACTGTCTTCAATCAAGACTTTTATCACAGAAAACGGTGCTAAGTACTAAGATTCTAGATATATTTTGAAAGTAAACCTAACAGTGTATATTGATCATTAAAATTGGAAAAAGAAAAAGAGAAGGTGAGTATAACTTCGATGTCAATGTTTTAAGCAGTTAGACGGATGTTGGAACTGGGATGAAAACACGGGATGGGGAGTAGGGGCAACCTGAAGGCAGTGGAATAATTTACATGTTCTTTTTTTTTTTTTTCCATGTTAAGTTTTAAATGCTCATTAGACAACCCAGATGAGATGTCAACTGTGCAGTTGTATATGATTTGAATTGAAAATGAAACTGTAGACCAAAGAGATCAATTAGAGAATGTAACGGGAAAACACACACACACACACACACACACACACACACACAGTATTTTAAGTCTGTTAGATAAAGCCTATCAGGTATGTGAATAGATTCGGTACTTAAATTATATGACTTAATTCTCATTGTGAACCTGTAGGAGAAAGTAACATCCCTGTGTCACAGACAGGGAAACTGAAGTGCAGGGTGGTTACAAGCTATTAGATGCTGGATTTGTTGTTCTAAAACCTGTTTCTATCATGACACTTAACTGACCTTGACAATCAAGGAAAGCAACAATTATGGTGCAGCTGGGGATAAACTGAAACGTTTCAACCAAAAAGAACAAACAAGCTATGGGTTCCGGGAACTCTCGCCCATTCTCATGGGAATATATTCAGAGTGTGAGTCTATCCAGGGTGTGTGGAATAAAGTTTGGTCATTCCTGGGGTTTTTCTCTAAATATTTCTATTGACTAAAGTCAGTATTTTCCATCTTCTTGATATCCCTTTACTTTACAAAAACAAACAAACAAATAATCAATGTAGACAAAATAAATAAATAAAAAATAAATAAAGGGCATAATGTGGATTATATGGCTTAAAAGTCGGTCCTTTATCTCTTCATAGAAGTCTTTCTGTTTTATAATTGAATATTTGTGATATTATTTGGATTAATTCATGCCTTTTCCACCAGAACTTAGGTTTTCTGAGGATAGGGTCTTTTTCTGCTTTAACCAAAATGGTAACCTCAGCCTTCATACTGTCTGATATATTTTAATCACTTCTGTGATATCCATTGCATGAATTAGTGAGTAAACAAAAGACTGACCAAATTTACTTATGTTTTATGGGGCAATGTGACTCTGCCTTTCTCTGGAATTGTCTTTCTTATGAAGGAGGTCCATACATGACTCCCTTTCCACTATTCTACTATTAGATTTAAGGCAGCGACCAAAAGAAAATTGAGAGTAAATTTTAATTTGGGAACTATGAATGATAGTCTTTCTAAAAACAAATTTAATGATCTCTTCATGCATATTCTTTTCTTTATTCTTTAAATAAATGCTCAGTTAGCACCATGAGCTTGATTTCTTTCTTTTCTAGCCCCCTTACCTAAAAGAGGGCTTTGTTCAAGCCTCATATGATATTCATCTGTTTAGTGAATGAGTAAATCCTGATAGGATTATGTATTAACTTAAAGCTCCAAAAAGCACAAAAGCTGCAAAGGGATAACAGGTTAAATAATGCAGCTTCTATCAGGGGCATATATTAGTTTTTATATAGTTCCTTGCTTTCGCACTTAGATATTCAGTACTTTTTTATACCTGTCTGAACCTTATTCTTTGATGTGCGAAATTCTCTTAGCCATAAAGTAAAGCAAAAGTTGAATATAAGTTATTCAAAGAAAGAATGTAACTGTGATAGGACAGCATGGGCCTTGCGGAATTTTTTTAGTCAAGTGAAAAATAGTATTTCAAAGCTCAGCAGTCGCTACTATGTATTTGACCCTCGGTTTCAGCCTGCAATTTCAGATGTTGTGCAAACTCTGATAGAATATAGCACCACCAAAAAGAACAGTGTTCTCTTCCTGAACCTTGCCTCTTGCTGATAGAATATAAAGTGCAATAGCAAAGAAAATTTTAGGGTAAGACTTTCACTTCAAAAGACAAAACATGTGGGTTGTTTCTTAGCAGGAGTGAACCATATACATTTCAATGGGAAAATGGAAAGTCAGAGGTCACAGTTGCTGTGAAACACATCTCAAGGTGGAATCAATCTCAAAATGATCATTAAAGGTACCATGGAGGGCACAGAGGGCCAGAGCAATAATGCTTCAGGATGCTGAAAGAAAAGTGAGAGGGAAAGCTTATTGTCTGCCAGGTAAATGTGCTTCCATTCTATCTTTAAACATTTTTATCCTCAAAATATAAAGCAGTGTACTCTTAAAAGTTGCAAAAACTATTTTTTTAATTAAAAAATGACTAAAAGGGGCATAGAAATACAAATATTATCTTATCAAATAATATGGACCTAACAAATATTCAGTAGGAAATAGTCTGTTTTGGAGAATCAACTGTCGTGATTAATGCAGTTGATTTTACTTTATACACACACACACACACACACACACACACACACACACACACACACATATATAGTATACATATATATGTATTTTATTGCTTTTTTCAGAAAGAGAGAAACATGGATGTGAGCGAGAAACATCAATTGGCTACCTCCCGCACACCCCCTACTGGGGATCAAGCCCATAACCCGGGCATGTGCCCTGACCGGGAATAGAACTCCGACCTCTCAGTCCATGGGACGATGCTCAGTCCACTGAGCCACATCAGCTGGGCAATGATGAGGCTGATTTTATGTGGGGTATGTGAAGGTAAAGAAGAGTAATTAAGTATGTCAGGCAAGACTCTGACTTGGGCAACTGGTTAATTGGCATGCCATTTACTGAATTAGGAAAGACAGGAAAATAAATCAGTTCTGGTAAAAGATGATGCTCTGTTTTTGACATGTCCTGACTGGAGTACCTGTTTTGTTCCCCACTAAACCAATGCTTATCAGAGAGCTGGCACCTAGCAGTTGCTAAGTGAATAATTGTTGAAAGAAGAAATGAATGAATGAGTGGCATAAATGGAACTGTTAAAGATATACTTGGAAAGATTGAACTGGAGACAGATTTAGGAATCATCAGTACATGGATGGTAATTCACGGGAATTTAAAAAGAATGTGCATAGAGGGAAGTTATAAGAGTGAATGACAGACTTTTGAACTAACCTAGGTTTTCTTATGGGCTACACTTATTTATCTGTAATAAATTATTGATGTATAAATATATTATCTGTAATTTTTTAAAAAAAGAAAAAGAAAAGAAATAGACACCAGTGAAACAGGAGAAAATTGGGAGACTGTGGTATCTGGCCTAGAGTTGGTCTTTGTCCAAGCATAGAAATTCCTGGAAATGGTGCCATTGAAATCAAGAGAATGTGCCTGGAGGCAGCCTTGTGCATTGAGTGAAGGCCCAGGAATAGGAAGAAGCTGGAGAACAAGATAAACATCTCGAGCTCCTATAGATATTGTGCTGTTGTCATTTTCTCAGACATCTCATTTCATTGCCTTATCAACTCTGTGAGAGGAAAGAGATCAGATCTTAATCTGGCGTTCACCATCTGTGTCTGATCTAACTGGTCACACGTCATTGCTGAGTGGTTGGAGCATGTGCCTTATTAATTACTATTCCAAGTATCATCCTTGGAGGTAGGCATTATAATCATGTCCCACTTAGAGAAGATACATTCTGAGAAATGTGTTGTTAGGCTATTTTATTGTTGCACATCACAGAGTGCACTTACATGAACCTACATGGTGTAGCCTACCACATACCTAGGCTGTACGGTACAGCCTATGGCTCCTAGGCTACAAGCCTGTACAGCATGCTACTGTGTAAACCAACACAAGACTAAACCAAGCACAATCAAGGGATATGGTAAACACAAGATGTATGAGGATGCTGCCTGCATAACATGACATACTGTTTTATAGAAAACTTCAATTTTTATAAGTAGAAAGAATGCACTCTAACAATAAAAAGTATAATATGGTGAATACAGGAACCAGTCACAGAGTCATTTATTATCATTATGAAGTAGTATGTACTGTGCATAATTGTGTGTGCTATCCTTGGCAGTGCAGTTTGTTCACACCACAAACACGTGAGTAATGTGTTGTGTGATGTCACTATGGCTATAGTGTCACCAGGTGATAGCAACTTTTCAGTTCCATTATAACCTTATCTGACCACCCTTGTATATGGGGTTCCTCAGTGACCTAAACGTGTTATGTAGTTTGTGACTCTATTGGCCACATCTAACACACAAGGAGAATGAGGCGGAGAGACAGAAAGTTCAAGGTTAGCCAAGATATGAACCTGTTAGACAGTTATGCTGTCAAAACCCAAAAGCTTCCCTCAACTTCTCTCCTGGAGCTTGTGCCTCTCTGTTTCTTCCATTCCCAACAGCAGCAAGAAGAAACGTTATGCTGAGGGCCAAGAACTCTTGGTATATGCAGACTGTGGCCTTCATCATGTCACCTCCTGAGTGAATGTCTACCTAATAGGCCAGTGGTTGTTTCTAGTTGGAACTCCCATGGAAACATCAGGGGTACTGCCTATTTCTGTGCAGATTTGTGGAGTCTGCCTGCATCCTGCTGGTCTACCTTCTTACTTTAGCTTTTAAGTCAACGAATCTAAAGAGTGTGGCTAAAACCCACCTCCTTTCCTCTAGCTTATTTTGTTTCCTTATAGTTGCCCTTAAACCCACATAAAACACATTTTAAACACAGTTTCCTCACAAAAGGAGTATATTTTAGGTAACAAATAGTATACAGCAGGCTTGTTGTCTGTGCTTTTTCAGTGAAGCCTGGAAGTAGTAAGTTTTAGATGAGTAGACAATCATGAGAGCGTTGTGTCAGTAAAACACTGAATCGTATAGTTAAATGGGATCTGGAATTGCTCTGACAGGGAGTGTTCAGACACAGATGACAGCTACTTAAAGGGATTCATTTAGGTAATTTAAATTGCTTGCATATTGTGTATAAAACATTTTGTCTTCTTTAATAATGAGCAACAAGTTGAAAGACTAATGGAGTAGACAAGACTGAAAAAAATTCCATTTCTGATGAATCTTTTGATAAATTGCATCTATAATTTACATTTTATATTTAGTTTTCTAAGGCGTACACAAGCAGATAGAGTTTTTGAATTTGTTTTGTTCTAACAGTTTTAATTTGCTTAAAATATCTTTGCTGAAACTTCTTTCAAACTGTAATTAAGGATACTTTTTAGCAGTTAAAAATCAAATAACAGAAACACCTGAGATTTAGAGCCATTTGTTCTTTTAAGGGGCTCATAGGAATACCTTATGTTAAAAGGTTCTACCAAAAAATCAGCTGTAAGGCAATAACATTATCACAAACTCACAATTTTAATTAACATTGCATTATTTAGCAGCGCATAGATTAAAATCCAAAAAAAAAAAAAAAAATGTATGCCTATGCGTTTATGTGAGGGTGTATTAGTGAAAGATTCTAAGTGTTTTCATAGTTTTAATTCCTTCAGAGAGATTTAGCATTTACTCATTTGGATCTTATGAGCAAAAAGACTATTTGGAGAAAGTGTGAGTTACATCCTGAAAATATCTCTTAACATTAGGCCCAGTGGTGCATATAAATGGTTATTTTATTGGCGGTGAAAGAAAAACACCAAAGTTAGCATCAACTCTCTGTCTTTCTTTCCTTTGACACCCAGCCATTCCACTGAGGCCCAAGAGACTCCACTGAAGAAATGATTTTATATTTTATTTCTGCTCTTGAACTCGATCAGTTTACTTCTGACTATCATCTTGCATTTTGACTCTGCTATCAGTCTCCCTGCCAGCATTCGGTCTGCTGCCAGAATGATTTCCATTGCATTCATATATTTGTTGGTTCCTGACGCTTAGCATTCAGTTCTCAATGCTTTGGCCTTTTCTGTGAAGGCACCCATTTCTTCTCTCTATCGGATTGTTTTTACAGGATTATTTTAGATTGGTATTCTTCCAGTCCCGACCAGTTCACCTTCCCATGCCGCTTCCCTCCAATCCCCAGCAAAGTAATTTATTTGTTCAGGGATGAAGCAATACACCAATTAGGTACAATTCAATCAAATCTTAGATTTTGTGGTATAATTACTGATAGGAAACACTCATTTAGAGTAGAGCCTGGGAGCATGTAGTCCTGAAGTGGTGGGTAGCTGTCTGGCCACTTGAAAGAACCTTGAGTTTCAGAAGAGAGCTATAGAAAATTGGCGTTGTTTTCCTTTGGATTAGTTCTTGGAAAGACATGTGTAGCTCTAAGGCTCTGGCAACGTTCTTGCCACCAGGGAGAGCCTGAAATAAAAGCAGCAAAGAAGAAAGCAAAGATGCCAGGGAGAAGAGCTTGGACTCCTGGTTCAACCAGCTGTTAAAGCGACTCCCATGAGAGTTTTGAGATTTCTGTCCCTTGCAACCAAATGAATCCTAACATCCATCTTTAAACTTAAAGTAGAAACTACTTAGCAGAGCATTCAAGTCCCTTCACAACAAGGCTTCACTCCTTATTTATTAGAATCATCTCTCTCTGTTCTCTGGCTGTGCAATCCACCTCTCCGGCAGGCTGCAGTTGTAACCATTTCTCATCCTTTAGTAATATTTATCTTTTTGTTCTTGGTAAACTGTTCATCCTTTGACTGGCTCAAATATCACCTTTTTCAATAAACATGTTCCTAACTCCCCAAGGAGAAATAATTTACTCATTTCTTTTGCCCCCCAAAGGTCTTTGCTCATGATGTTTTTGTTGTGCATAAAATTAATCTCTTTCTTGCTCTGTTTCCTACTTACAGCTCCATCATTGCAAAGGCAGCACCCTGCTCATTTTCACATCTCCACTGCCTAGTACAGAAACTGGGAAACTCAATATGGTGCTCCAGAGGTGTCTGAGGAATAAGTGAATAAAATGTCCCAAATATCCAAAATTGTCATCTTGCTTTTGGAGTTTTGCCATTGAATGCCCTGTTAAAATGTAAACAAGAGCCTGAAGAATACAAATTTAGCAATTAATAGCCCTTTGGATTTGTTTTTTAAATGTGACGGCTATCTCAACTGGTTGACCAGAGCTCTGGTCTTCCCCAGATTTGATTATCAGAATAACTGGAGAAAATAATTCAAACACTGGGTTTTATTCTCCGCCTTTTGGATTCAGTAGATCTAGGGTGAGGCCCAGATATGTGTATATGGAAGAAGGGATCAATGGGGGAAATAAAGGGGATACATCTGTAATACTTTTAACAATAAAGATAAATTTTTTAAAAAGATAAAAGCAGATTTAAAAGAAATAAAGGTGCCTAACAGCGGCTGGTTTTGATAATAATGCTGCCCTGCAAATAAATAAATAAATAAACAAACAAATAAATAAATACCTAGATGATTCTGATTCTCAGACATATTGGGGAAAATACCACATTAACACATTTGGAAAGTGGCCCCTTAAATTAGGAAGCTGAGATGATTGAGTAGAAAGGGTGAAGAAAATCCTGAGACACAAATTGACTTGGAATAGGAGAAGTTTGCAGAGAATGAGCACTTGACCCATTGGGGAAAAGAAGGAGCCATAAGAAACCAGGGGAAATAAAAATGGAATTGGTGTCAAGACAGACTTTTACATTTCATCCCCCACCCTGAATTTGCTTTTGACATTACCAAAAATAATATATTTTATAAATTCGCAAAATCTGATATCATTGTTCCTTGTCTGGGTTTAGAGAGATTTACTTAACTTGCTTTCCTATGTATTGCAAACTAAGCTGATCATGTATTTGATCCACAGAGTGCTTGAGGTTTTTGTTTTTGTCTTTTACTGCATCTATAAACTGGAATCTCCGCTATCCAAGACGCTGGTGGTTCCAACAATGTTATCAGAATAGCGAGAGGAAAAGTCACCGAATCTCTAATTATCTGTTGATAGCTTCAAATCTGAGAACATTTGGTGAATTAGGTTAAATGTGCTAACATTTGGAAGAAACTGGAGGATTAACTTTTAAGCTCATTAGTTCTCCAGATGGTTAAAAAATAATGCTCAACTGCTAAAAATAGATTTTTTCCTCCTAAAGGCTTCAAATGGCAGTACATCAGCACTTGTAATTTTTTTCCTTCAATTTTCATTTATCTTTATCTGTTTTTTTTCTTCTTTGAAAGATTTCTGGAATTGCTTGAATGAAACTCTGATATAGAAAAATTGGCAAAAGCAAATACAAACTCTTACATCTGCAGTTCCCTACTTTTGAAAGCAACATTAAAATAGTACTCATGGTTGACTTAGTTACTTTTTGGGGGAATAATAACTATTCTTTCCAAATTTATAAAATTTCTTCATGGCTAAGAGTTTAGACAGATTTAAAGACAACATTTTAAGCAATCAATTTGTACTGTTAATGATAATAGATTATGTGTATTATAACTTAAGAAGTTCACAATTGAGAATAAGCTTATACTGAGAAAAATATAGGCTATTCATAAAAATAGATGCCATATGCAAGCTTTTTTTCCCATTTATACTTACAGTTATATTCATTTAGATCATTTTAAATCAATATTTTGTTACAAAAGTGTGAGAGCAATTGAAACTATCTAACAAGGTTGTTGCATACTACTTTCTGAAGCTAGAATTATTGATTTATTTTATATATATATATATATATATATATATATATATATATATATATATATTTAAGTAGTAAGAAAACCTTTAAACTGCAGATTAAGCCAGTTTTTTTTTCTTTTATTAATTTTAGAGAGAGAAGAAGGGAGAGAGAAAGAAACATCATTGAGAGAGAACATTGATTGGCCACCTCCTACATGCCCCCCACTGGGGATTTGGCCCACAACCTGGGCATGTGCCCTGACCCCCTGACCGGGAATCAAACTGGTGACCTCTTTGTGCATGAGTCAATGCTCAACTACTGAGCCATACTAGCTAGATCCCAGTTTTAACCTGTACCCCAAATCATAGTCATTTAATGTAACTCCCCCAACTTTATTGAGATATAATTGACATATAAACATTGTGTAAGTTTAAGGTATACAACACAATGATTTGAGATACATATATACTGTGAAATAGTTACACCTATCATTTCACATTGTTACTTTTTGTGTGTGTGATGTGATTTGAGATACATATATATTGTGAAATAGTTACACCTATCATTTCACATTGTTACTTTTTGTGTGTGTGATGAGAACATTTTAGATCTATTCTCTTAGCAGATTTCAAGTATACAATACACAGTCACCATGCTGTAAGTTAGATCCCCAGTACTCATTCATCTATAACTGAAAGTTTATACTCTTTGAACAACATCTTCCCATTTTCCCTACCCCTTAGCTCCTGGCAACCACCAATCCGTTCTTTGTTTCTATGAGTTTGGCTTTATTAGATTCCACACATAAGTAAGATCATACAGCATTGTCTATTTCTGTTTCACTTATTACACTTAGAATAACGCCCTAAAGGTTCATTCATGTTGTTGCAAATGGCAAGATTTTCTTCCTTTTTATAACTATATGTATCCCGCATTCTATTTATCCATTCATCCATTCAACACTTTGTTTTCATGTCTTGGCTGCTGTGAATAATGTTGTGGTGAACATGAGGGTGTCACTGTGGTTTTAATTTGCATTTACCTGATAATTTGCTCGAGCATCTTTTAATGTACACGTTGGTCATGTGTATGTCTTCTTTGGAAAACTGTCTATTGAAATCCTTTGCTCATCTTCTAATTAGCTTATTTGTTTGTTTGTTTTTCTTATTGAGTTGTATTTCTTTATATATTTTGAGTATTAACCCCTAATCAGATATATAATTTACAAAGACTTTTGTGGTGTTACTGAAATGTCTCTTTTTTCATTTATAACTTTATTTATTTGAGTCGTCACTCTTTTTTCTTGCTCAATATTAGTTTTTCTAGCTAGTGTTTTGTCAATTTTGTTTAGCTTTCCAAAAAAACCAACTCTTGGTTTTATTGTTTTTATTTGTTTTCCTGTTGCCTTTCTAGTCTCTATTTCATTTAGTTTGCTCTGATGTTTATTATTTATTTCCTTCTTCTATCATTGAGCTTTGTTCTTTTTCGAGTTCCTTGAGGTATAAAATTAAGTTTTTTATTTGAGATATTTTTTTTCTTAATGTAGGCTTTCATCACTATAAAATACCTTTTTAAGACTGATTTTTCTACATCCCATAAGTTTCGTTTTGTTGTGTTTTCATTTTTGCATGTCTCACTATACTTTCTAATTTCTTTTTTGAGTCCTTGATTGTTCAGGAGTGTTGTGTTTAATTTCCATGTATTTGTGAATTTTCTAATTTTCCTCCTGTTCTTGATTTCTAGTTTCATGTCATTTTGCTTGGAAAAGATACATGATATGAAGTCAGTTTTAAATTTGTTAAGACTTTCGCTGTGGCCCAATATCCAGGGAATTTTCATGTGTGCTTGAGAGGAATGTGTGTTCTGGTGCTGTTGAGAGGCATGTTCTATATATGTCTGTTAGGTCGATTTGATCTCTAGTGTTATTCAGGTTTATTGTTTCCTTATTGATTTTCTGTCTGGGTAATCTATCTAGTGTTAAAAGTGGGGTAATGAATTCCCCTATAATTATTGTATTGCTATTTATTTCTTCCCTCGGTTCTCTCTTTAGTTAATATTTGCTTTAAATGAAGCTGTTGTTAGGTCTTCAGTGGGGTCAGCAGTTGGCAGGCTTGTGACTAGGCGCCCAGGCATGCGTGTATCTTGTCTGGTCCCATGTGTAAGGGACTGCCTCCAGGACGTCGTTCAGTAGGGTGGTTCGGGGACAAGGATCCATCCACTTCAGGGTCTGAAGTTGGGTCCTCAGACAGCTGGTATCAACCAGGTACACAGACATGTGTGGCTCCTGCAAGGTCACTGGGTGTATTCCTGGGTGGGCAAGACCTATGCCATGGCTGAGTAGGGCAGGAACTGAGTCTGGGGCTACTTTGGGTTCACAGTTAGGGTTGAGGTCTGCAGATGTTGCTCTCAAGGCATAGATGCACTTGTCTCCTGCCAGGTCCTTGGATGGGCAGGACTATTTCCTGACGAGGGACAGGATGGGCTGGAGCTGAGTCAGAGGGCCATTCTAGGATCTGCAGTCTAACTGAGGTTGGAAGGCTTACCTCTAGGGGCATAGGTGAGCATGTCCCTGGTGAGTCTCTGGATGGGCTGAATTGCTTGAAGTTGACACAGGTCTGTTTAGGATCTGCAGTTGGACCAAGTTTGGCTGGCCTGTCTCCTGGAGCATTGATAAGTATGCATCCTAGTGAGACTCTGAATCAGCAAGACTGTGCATGAACTGGGACCAGGAGAGACTGGAGGAGAGTACACGGCCCTTTGAGGGTCTCTAGGGACCCAGAGGGAGTGTCTCCTGCCAGGTTCCTATGCCAACAGGACTGCTCGTAGATTGTGGATGTTTAGTATAACTTTCGGCCATATTATCTGTTTCCACAAAATAACATTTCAATGAAATAAAACATAGCATTAATGAAATAGTATTTGACTCTATTTGTTAGAAGTTTGACTTGAGAGCCAATACCAAAATGAGACAGTGAATTCTCTCTTCCTCCCTCTCTCCCTTCCCCTCTTTTCTCTACACGTTTACCATGCTGTACTCAAGCCTGCATAAGCCTGTTTAGTTTGAAGAGTGAGACTCTATCTTTACTTCTACTTGAATGGATGGCATTTCCAGTTGAGTGGATGGATAGATGAGTGTATAAATGCATGGAAAAGATGAAGGTTGCACAACAATGATGGACATGTTGCTGGATGGCATTTTATGGCCTTCAGTAAAAGGACCACAGTACTGATCAAGGAGCTCTTGAATTGCTCTTTTGACAAGGGAACATTTTAACCTTAGTGTTGAAAGCCTGACTGAAGATGTTTCATTTGGACTCTGCCTTTGATTCTGAGCCCACTTGGCCCACATGATGAATTCAATTGAATGAATCTAATATGGTATGTGTTAAATCATGGAAACAGGCTTTCAGAGAAGATAAATTATTTAGAATAGAAATCAGGTTATTAGAAAGAGAGAGGAAGAGAGGGAGGGAGAGGAGGAGGGACAGAGAGAGAGAGAGAGAGAGAGAGAGAATATTTCAGTTGAGCAAAGGTCTTTGGAGAAAGTACATTAAGAAAAAAGAAAAAGTATAGAAAAAGCTCAGTTGGTTAGAGCATCATCCTCATATGCCAAGGTTGCAGGTTCAACCTCTGGTCAGGGCACATACAAAAAGCAATCAATTAATGTATAATTATGTGCAACAACAAATCTCTCTCTCTCAAATCAGTCAGTCAAGAAATATTTTTAAAAGAAAAAGTATAGCCCGGCCAGTGTGGCTCATTGGTGGACCTTTGACCCATGCACTGAGAGGTTGTCAGTTTGATTCCCAGTCAGGGCACATGTCCAGGTTGTGGGCCCAATCCCCAAGGGGGGCATGCAGGAGGCGGCCAAGCCATGTTCTCTCTCATTAATGTTTTTTTTCTCTCTCTCCTTCTCTCTTCCTCTTTCTCTAAAATCAATAAAGAAAAAAAAATTTTAAGAAAAATTATTTAACTAGATTTATCATACCTATATGACCATAATAGATGTGATAGCTGGATTTTAGATAAGCTTATTTTCTTTCTTTTGGTTCTGGATTTAATTAGTTTCTTATGTTTTGCTTTTGTAATCATTGAAAAAAAATTGAATAAATAATATTTTGAATAAAAAGATCTGCTATTTGGCAAACAGTTAATAAAGGCCTGTTCTGTATAAAACCCTCTCTTTTAATTTTAGCAACAAAAATGACAATAACAGGCATAGAAAGGAAAAAATACCATTTGGGGCATTTCACCTGAAGAATGATTGAGTACTCTTTACTCTTTATGTAAATTAAATATAAAAATTTTTTATTGATTTTAGAGAGAGAGAAAGGGAAAGGGAGAGAGAGAAAGAAGCATCTATGAGAGAGAACATTGATTGGCCACCTCCTGCATGCCCCCCACTGGAGATTGGTCCCACAACCTGGGCATGCGCCCTGACTGGGAATCAAACCAGCGACCTCTTGGTGTATGAGTCAATGATGCTCAACCACTGAGTCACACCAGCCAGGCTATATAAATTAAATATAAATAGCTAAAGTAAAGTATTTCTCAGTTATGACTCTAGGAAATATAAGGTTATGGGAATATTTCCTAACCTGTGTTCAATGGGACATTAATATCCTGAAAGTATGCTAGTAGACATTCCTTAGGAGAGCTTATAATCAAATGAATTTGGGAAACTTGAAATTATACAGATTTATTTTACAGCTAGTTTTTCAGAATCATTTCATGTAATACTGTGCCACTCTCCGGGATGATATACAATGTGTACTGTTTCCTAAACTTTCACCAAGGCTTCCCATTAACACATGGCATTATACAGTTTGGAGAAAAGTATGAGGGGAGATTTCTGCTACTTAATACTCTGCAATAGTTGGTTATTATTTATTTTTCTTTTACATTTTTTGGTTTACCTTTTAAAATTGATATCGTCAAACATACAATTACTTTCCATTGTTTTCTTTTTCTTTTTGAGGGATTGAACTAATATATCTTTTTTATAAGAAAAGTTTTTTCAAACTCTATTCTTTCACAGTAAGAAATGCAGAGCATTTATTTATTTGTTAGTTTGTTTATTTATTTATTTAGTCATGCAAGAAGTATAAAGAATAATATAATGAATATTTGTGGAAGTAGAGTTTTAAGAAATAAAGTAGCACAATAAAGCTGAGCTTCCCTGGTCTACTACTCCTCATCCACTGGATCTAAGAGGCGATTTCTCTTAAATTTCAAAATTTCAAGTATATGTCTGTATGTGTACTATATGTGTCTTTTGTGTGAATGGTATGATGCTGCATATGTCCATGTGTACTCTGTTTTCCCCTCAACATTGTGCTTGTGAGGTCTATGTTAATGCTTTCAAGTGAACCATGATTAAAAACAAACAACAACAACAAAAAATAAAGTTGGGGTGAGTGGCAAACGTACAACTTCTTGATGTGGGAGTCTTTATATTGTTAGGCTTAATTTATGGACTAATATGTAGTTAATGATCATAAATGTCCCAATTTTTCCTGAAACATGCCTATTCTCCAATTTTTGAATACTGTTCTCTATATGTATATGATATATGGGCATACATTCTTATACTGTTGGTTTTTTTTTCTTCTATAAACTCACACATTTGTTTGTCTAATGGTCTATCAACTCCTAAAAATTATGTTTTAAAATTTTCTGCATCCAATACATACAATTTTCTTAATCTAATTTAACTTGGTCAATTTTTTTTGTAATTCTTACACTTTTTGCTTTATGTATTTTGGTTTGTTATTAGGTGCAAAGTAATTTAGAATTATTATGTCATGTCTCCTTAGTGAGTTAAACTATTAAATTATTACGTGTGTTCCACTTTATTGTTAGCAATGTCTTTCTGTTTTGTTAACCTTTAAGTCTATTTTGTTTGATAGTAATATAGCTATACCTAATTTTAACAAACTTCGATTTAAAAATATATATATTTCTGGGTCCTTAGGTGTTAGACATGTCTCTTTAAACAATATATCTAGAATATTCTAACATAATCTGAAAGTATGTATTTTTAACTGATAAATTACTTTATATTTTGAACATAATTGTACTTTTTAAAAATAGATACTTCTAGCTTTCAATTTATCCTGCTTTTTCTTCCTCTTTTTTAAATATTAGAATTACTTCTTTTGGAATAGTTGAGATATTTTTACATTGTATGTTTTCTAAACTGATTTGAAATTTATGTCTTGTTCTATTTTTAATAGTTATACTTAAGTATTTAACATGCATATTTAACAAATTCTGAAGCGAATCAATATATCAATGTTCCCTCCGAACAAGTCATTATGTTTTGATTCCCATCACTTTCTTCAAATTTCCAATTTACATAGTATTGTTTTCCAGTATTTTAGTTCCAAAAGAACAATCTTGGTTTTTCCCTCCCAAATTATTACCAAAGCTATTGCATTATATAGTTACCATCTGCATATATTCTTCACACAGTTATGATTTTCTTGGTCACCATTTCTTCCTCTGTGGTTCAGTGTCCTTTCAGAGTATCTTTACTGAAGCTCTATTGATAGTAAATGCTCAGTTTTTTGTTTTGTTTTTTTGTGGATGTCCTTATTTCATCTCCTTTCCAGGCAAAAGTCTACATTAATGTACCATCCTCTAGATTAGCAGTCACTCTCATTCCGAGCCGACTAGCACTGTCCCACTCTCTTCTGGCTTCTGTGCTTACTGTTGAAAAGTCTGCTTTAGTCTGCTGGTTTTATGATGTGTCTAGATAGAGACAGAGAAAATTAACTACTGGGTTCCTTAGTCATCTCTCACTCAAGAAGCTGCAACTTGATGCCCACTTCTCTGTCCGTTACAGCCAAGTCAGAGCTCCCTTATTCATCCCCACAGTGCTGGAAAATTTAATTAGCAGCCCTTTGTAACTTTGGCTCCACCTCTTGCCTCTCATACCCTTTATTCACAATAAGAGAATTGAAGGAACTTGAGATGAGAAAGCTGAGAATAGTTAAGGTGTAGTCTCTCTATTAGACTTTAGATTGGGAGTTAGTGTCCCTCTGAAAATGTGACAATCAGCCCACAAAGATGCCTTGGCCCTGTGGCTACTAGAGAAGCCAGAAAAATAACTTATCTTTTTTTATTTAGGGCATGATTCATCAACTGCATTAAGAGAGGAAGCAACTATACTAAAATGACCCTTGAACTATTTAGAAAAGCTAGATCAGCAACAGGGAGAGTTGGGAACCATATTAAGGAATTGACCGGCCTTCTCTGTGTGCAGTATGTAGGCGACTTGGGCGTTTGCACTCTGAATCATTAGTACACATTAGATTCTGTGTAGGTGTAAAACCCACTAATGCAGCAGTTTTTAATGACTGCTGGTCTGGGAGAAGAGTACACACCTCAGTTAATAAGAAGATTAGTCTAGCCGGTGTGGCTCAGTGGTTGAGCGTCCACCCATGCACCAGGAGGTCGCCAGTTCGATTCCCGGTCAGGACACATGCCCAGGTTGTGGGCCAAATCCCTGGTGGGGGACATGCAGGAGGTGGCCAATCGATGTTCTCTCTCGTCGATGTTTCTATCTCTCTCTCCCTCTCCCTTCCTCTCTCTCTCAAATCAATAAAAAAAAAAAAAAGAATAAGATTAGTTTGAACCTGAATTCCTTAAAATTCTTTCTTTTGTTTCTAAAACAGTCTATATAAAGTGGTGGGGCATGAGGTGGGATACATAGAGATGATTTGGGGTATGGAAACTTCCATTTTCTTTTTGTCTTTTATGACCTTTGGGTCTCAAGTGGCTAAAGTGACATTTCCTTTCTTTTCTCAGTAACTGATGTGCCACCCAGGGAGTCTATATGGTTTCAAAGAAATTCATTTTCTGAATTCCAGAATTTCACTGCCTGAAATATTTAGCTGCTATTTTTACTGCTTCAACTATACTTAGGTCCAGGATAACACTATGTCATGGAGAAGGCCCTCCTTGGAAGAGGATCTAGAAACCAGAATGAACCTCAACAAACTGCAAACTTTATGTCAGTTAGAAACCATCTATTTCCTATTGCTGTCATTAATCTCATATATCTCTCCCCTTGGAAGGGGTAGTTCTGGTGCAGCTTACTTCCCATGAATCATTCCATCCTAAGAACCTTTCCTCAGCATCACCCATCCCTGGCCATCTACAGTCTCTTACATGTCTTCTCTCCTTCCTCATTGGCACAGAAGACACCTGCTTTCTCTTTCTGGGTGGGGCTGTCACCTGTCTCCTGGGTTCCCTGTAAATGTTGCTTCTCTTGAATTTCAGCCTTTGTCTTAACTGAGCAACCAATTTGTTCCCATTATCTAGATCACATTTTATCATTTCTTTACAGGTTTCTTCTTTACACCTGGGGCATCTGTTATTTTCACCTCTCCAGTCAGGCCTTTCCAACTCTCTTGGCTCATTTTCAAAAATAGTTTGCCCCTTTTTTTGTTGTTGATTATTGGTTGCTTAGGGAGAGGGAATAAGAAAAGGTTCAATAATCTCTATAATCACATTTTTTGTTATCCATGATGTTTACCATTTGTATTCTTGTCACATGAAATACATGAGTCTTTAAGTTTTTCAAGTAGCTTGAATAAACAGCATCATTCTCCAAGTGAAAGACTTAACACTAAGCTGCGGGGAATGATACTGAAAAATGACCTGTCAGGTCTCTGAGTGGGGTAAATGCATGAGAGTTTTATTCCAGACATCAAAAAAGAGGAATGGAATTTAGGCCTAAAGTCAAATCAGGGTCAAAGCCAACCAAAGCAATCAACTAAATGGAGGCATTTTATAGGACCTCTATGAATAAATAAAGTAGATATTGATATATATTTAAGAGATGTGGAATGGAATGCTTTGAGAATTAAAAATACTTCTGGAAGCATTTTTCCTCTCTCACTTGTGAATGAGCACCCAATTGGAATTTTGTGGCACATTTGCAAGGTAAAAATGGAATTCCATGAATTATGTACAATGTTCTTAAGGGCACACAATCTCTGCTACTGGAACAATTGTCACCCACCCCCACATCTTGTCTCTCCATCCAAAAAAGAGAATATCTGTGCTGTTAGACGTACCATATTGAATTACAGGGAGGACATATGCAGAATATTTAGCTCCCTACATCCCAAACTGAAGCACAAAAGTTGCACATTGAATGTGTTGTTCAGATGAAAAACAGTAAATTCCCTTTGATTTTTTACAATAGTTGACACTGTCTGGAAAGTATGGGCTGGCATTTCACAGTCGCATTTTAGAAGAGGAAAGCGGATGTTTTAGAAGAATATTCTTTTTGGCATATACTGTGTCAGAATGGATTTGTTTTTTTCAAAAGCGGGGATCCTTATATGGTTGGATTCTATCTCTGAAGGCAGAAGAAAAGGATGGAAAAATATTATGTGGCTTAAATACATCTATTGGTATCTTAACTCCCAATTGTTTCTTTAAGAATGGCCTCAGAGCCCTGGCCGGTTTGGCTCAGCAGTTAGAGCATCGGCCTGCGGTCTGGAGAGACCCGGGTTCGGTTCCCGCTAAGGGCACGTACCTCAGTTGCAGTTTGTCCCCGGCCCTGGTTGGTCGAGCGGGTGGCAGCCACTCGATGTGTCCCTTTCACGTCGATGTTTCTCTCTCACTCTTCCTCTCTCTCCCTCCCACTCTATCTGTACAAAAAATGAAAAAGTGTCCTCGGATGAGGATAAAAATAAAAATAAAAATAAAAAATAAATAAATAAATAAAATAAATTAAAAAAAAGAATGGCCTCAGAAAGATGGATTTTACTGCTACCGAAAACTGTCTGAAGATGAGAAGCAGTTTCAGTAAGAAAAGCAGAGAGTAAACTAAGTATGATACCAAAAGTGAATGCCACAAATTCTGAATAAATGTGGATAAACTGGTCTGGTCCACTTCATTAAATTACACTGAAGTTGGAGACGTATGCAGGACTCTGCTGTATGTAGAGGTCAAAGTGGTATGTGTTTTTTATCAAAAGGAATTCTAATTGTTCAGAGATATGAAGGTGACTTATGGCAGTATAGTACAGTGGTTAGAAGAGTTGGAGCTTTGTGGTCAGACTGAACTGCCCGCAAATCTCAGTGTCATTTACTAGTTCAGTGCAAGCAAGTTACTTAATCGAAGTCTTATTTCCCACATTCGTCTATGTCACAGTATAATTGTTTATTCTATGAAGAGTGAGAATTAAATAAATTACCATCAAAATTAAGTAAAATGAAAGAACTCAGCACAATGCCTGGCAGGCATATGTTAAGTTCTCAGTAAATGCTACTTCTTCTTGTTTTCATTTATCATTATTCTAAGACAAAAAAGGCTGTCATATAAGAAATAGCCAAATTATGATTTTAAATTTTTCAAAATGTTTGTAGTAGATTAATACTATTAGTAACTTTATAGATGGAAGTTAGCATAAACTTTAGGAAGTGTGGAAAAATTATTTTAAAAACATTTTTATATTAACTCTGCTTCATCCACTTCCCTGATTATTCATAAGCTTTGAACACGTCTTCCCAAAGTATTTGTCAGTCCTCCTAATGGCCTCCGAGGAGAGAGAGATCAAGAAATTCATGTGAAGCCTATTTTGGTGTTTAAGCTTGCTGAGCCTGTCTCTACAATTTGACACTCAGGGGAAGCAATAAATGGTGATCATAGCATCAAGAAATCAGATCCACCCCTCAAAACCTTTTAGGGAACCACTCCTTTCATATTCGTATGTGAGAGATTTAGACTCAGAATGCGTGTGCATGTATGAGTGTGTAGGCATGTGCATTCAGAATGCCAAGTCTGATTTTTTTAGTGATCTGAAGAGGAATCTTTTCATGGAGTATCCATGTGTTTGTGTAATTGTATTAACCTTTCCATTCAAACAACACGATGTAGTTTATCTGTGTGCTGCCACACCAGACAAATCCAACACTTTTCATTGTTTGACTCCCTGTTAATATGGAGAAACTTATCTAAAGAGCATATCTTTATTGAGATAGGCAGTTCTACCAGTCTAGATTTCCAGTTCTCCCTAATTGATCAGGACTATCAATTACAAGAATGAGAGATCAACTTCAAAAAGACTAAAATGGGAGGAAATTTATTATAATAAAGTATAAAGCAGAGACACTTCATGGACTCAAAGGTTGGAAAGCACTCAAGTCTCAAAAAGAAAGATTGCTATAAGAAACTGGCTGAACTTTAGAAATCTTGTAGCTTACCTCTGTAGATCTTCTGTATCATTTTACCCGTAGAGATTGATCCCTTCTGTTTCTTGGCCTGTGTGTTTGTGGAAGATAGCTGGCTTACATCTGCTTATCCACTGCTGTCGAATTTTTAAAAAATTGGCTTAATTGAAGAATTCCTTCTTCAACTTTATAGTTGCAGGAGAGAGAAGCTCAGCAGACAGATTATTGGGTCAAGTAGACAATAAGCTAAATCAAGTTTGGATGTAGAGGTAAGAGGTACTTTTAACATGATTCCCTAATTACTTCCTTTCAGGTTCTTGGAGGATTTAAATTAAAGGTTCACAGCAAGCTAGGCTGATACTATAAAGGAAATCTGCTGCTTTCCCTTTACCTCCCGAGTCTGAAAATGAGCTCTGTGTCTCAGAACAGTGCAGGAGGAACAACATACATTGGACATCCACTTTAATCCTTCCCTCCAAGTCTTCTTCACTGTATTTGTGCCTTAATCTTTTGTCATTGTTATTGCTTCTAAAAAATCTGTTGATTTTTTTATGTGACCCCTTCTAGAATTAACCAAGATTACTTTGAATCACACTTCTGAATTCTATTGGTAGTATATTTGTACCTGAATGTGCTGCTAGTAATAATTTAGTAAGATATTATTCATTCTATCTACAATATTCATAAATAGAACCCTGGCTTAGCTTTGAGAATATTACTCCATATGTTGTCCTGAATAGATATCCATATATGCAGCTATAATTCACCACGTGGTACCTTTTAAACTTATTGAACAAAAGATATAATAAAATTAGTGTGTGAATGTGAGGGTGTGTGTGAATTTGGTGGGAGATGAACGTGGCACAGTGGTTTGTGGAAGCTGGCAAACATGGGAGAAATGTGGTCTCTTTCTTCAAATATATATACTTCTGACAAAAATAGGGAGAAGAAGAATCTGTACCCACATCTCTTAGGATCTTGAGAATCCTGCATAGGTTTTAAAACACATAAGAATAGGTTAATATGAGTTTAATTGTCTATTGCAATGTATATATGAGCACAGTTTTACAAGTCTGAGGTTTTATTCCTAGCCTTCTGTTAATTTGCTTGGCACATTCTTTTCCTAGACTATGAAAAGGTTTTTACTGTCTACTTCAATCAGCTCCCTATTTAACGAGCTGGCAGTCAACACACAGCTTGCGCTAGTGAGACTCCCAAGAGGACTCTAGAGGACATCTGTTGCAATCTCCACTTTCTCAATATCTCAAAGAATCAACCCCCTTCTCCATTTGTCTCACTCTTAGCAAATAATTTTACTCTCAGCTTCCTGAGATTAAGCTCATCTAACTCCTGAGATTAAGCTCATGGACTGCCTCATCTTTAGTCTGTGTTCTTGTTTTCATCCCTTCCTATGTATGCTGAGACAATACTCCATCAAATAATGTAACCTTAATCTTTTTGCTTTTGCCCAATAGCACTAATACACCCTTCTACTTTAAAAGAGATTCCCATTTGATCCCTTAAGTTACTCACCTGCCTTTTTTCCCTCCCTTCTCCATCAAACATCTTAAGTTAAATACCAATAATTACCGTCCCCATTTATCACTACCAATATTTTAATTGAACCCTTACAATCCAACTTCTACTCTTCTTGTTTTTACCAGGCGGCTAACAACTATCATAGTTTTCCAATGCTTAGGACATATATAAGATGCATCTCAATTTTACAAAGATATCATTTTAGGAAAAATAACTAGTTTCTGTCAAAGTGATTTAAAAATGTGCCTGAAGTAAAATTATTATTTGATCATTTTAATCATATTATAAAATAAAATCCAATAAATCAAATGTTCTGCCTAAATTACAATAGTCCATTATAATAAACACTTAAAAATAACTAAACAAAATATAATGAAGGCAATGACTGTTGGTACTTAAGAGGGTTACAGTACCTAAATTGAAAGAGACCTGAAGGGTTATGTTCCTTGCATACCCTTGATAACTGCTGCAGTTCCTCCCTCCACTCTCTTGAACTTGACTTTGCAACTAACTATCCCACCTCCTCCTCCTCCTCCTTCTTCTTCTTTTTCTTTTTCTTCTGCTCCTGCTCCTTTTCCTTCTTCTTCTCTTGTTAATCTTCACCTGAGGATATTATTTCCATTGATTTTTTTTTTTTTTTAGAGAGAGTCAGAGAAAAAGAGGAAGGGTAGGGGGAGAGATAGAAACATCGATGAGAGAATATCAATTGGCTGCCTCATGCACGCCCGCCACTGGGGATCGGGCCCACAACCTGGGCATGTGCCCTGACCGGGAACTGAACTGGCATCCTCTACACAACCACCGAGCCACACTGGCTGGGCTGCATATTATTATTTTAAAATTTTGTACATGTCACTGTCAAAACATACATTCTTAGTAGTTTTGTATTATTTTATAGTTTCTCAATCACAACAAATAAAATACAGTATTATATGAGGGCGTCCATACAATAGTATAACCTTAAAGAGAGGTTTGTGCTGTTTTTTTGTTTAAACCACTTTATTGAAGTACGATTATCATAAAAAAACTGTACACATTTAATAAATACAACGTAATGAGTTTGGAAACAGTACATGCCTGTGAAACCATCACCACAATCTGTGTTATAAACATATCCATCAACTCCAAAAGTTTTCTCCTACCCTCTTTTATTATATTATTATTAGAACATAGCATAGGAACTACCCTCATAGCAAATTTTTAAGTATACAGTACAGTATTGTTAACTATAGGTTCTTTGCTGCACTGTGGATCTCTAGGACCCCTGCATATTGTATAACTGAAACTTTGTGTTCTCTGCTAATATCTCCCCATTTCCACCCACCCCCAGCATCTAGCAACCACCATTCTACTCTGCTTCTTTAAGTATGACTGTTTTAGATTCTTCACATAAATGGTATCATGTAGTATTTGTCTTATGTCTGGCTTATTTCATTTAGCATAATGTCCTTCATGTTCATCTATGTTGTGACAAATGACAGGATATTCTTCTTCTCTTAAGGCTGACTAATATTCCATTGTATGTTAATACCATGTTTTCTTTGTCCATTCATCTGTTGGTGGGCACTTGGCTATTGTAAATATCTCTTTAAGAGTTGGTAGATCACATGGTAGTTCTATTTTTAATGTTTTGACAAATCTCCATACCATTTTTCACAGTAGCTGTACCAATTCACAATCTTACCCAGAGTGTACAAAGGTTCCTTTTTTCCACATTCTCCATTGTAACACTTATTTTACAATAGCTATCCTAACAGGTGGGAGGTGATATCTCAAGGTGATTTTTATTTGTATTTCTCTGATATTTAAGGTGTTGAGCACCTTTTTATATACCTATTGGCCATTTAAATGTCTTTGGAGAGGTGTCTAATCAGTTTCTTTCACCATTTTATAATTGAGTTATTATTATTATCATTTGCTGTTGAGTTATATGAGTTCCTTATATATTTTGGACATTAACTAACAGACACATGGCTTGCAAATATTTTCTTCCATTCCATAGATTGCCTTTTCATTTTGTAGATTGTTTTCTTTGCTGTGTTAAATATTTTTATTTTGATGTAGTTTCACTTGTCTATTTTTGTTGCCTATGCTTTTTGGTGTTATATCCAATAAATCATTGCCCAAACCAATATCCAGAAGATTTTCCCCTATGTTATCTTTTAAGAGTTTTATGGTTTTAGGTCTTACATTTAAGTCTTTAATCCATTTTGAGTTGATTTTTGCATGTGATTAAAAATAAGGGTCTGATTTTATTCTTTTGGATGTGGTTTTCCAGCTTTTCTAATGCAATTTATTAAAGAGACTGTTCTTTCCCATTGTGTATTCTTGGTACCTTTGTCAAAGTTTGGTGATTGTATTGTATGAATTTCTTTCTGGGGGTCTCTATTCTGTTTTATTGGTGTATACATTTTTTAATACCTGCAGTACTATATTGCTTTGATTACTGCAGCTTTGTAATTTATTTTGAAAGCAGGAAGTATAAGTATGATGCCTCCACTTTTGTTCTTGTTTAAATGTGGTTTGGCTATTTGGTATCTTTAGTGGTTCTGTATAAATTTTAGACTTTTTTGTTTTTTTAAAAAGATTATTGGGATCTTGATAGCAATCACATTGAATCTGTAGATTGCTTTGGGTAGTCTGGATATTTTAACAATATTAATTCTTCCAATTTATGAACACAATTTTTTTTTTTTCCATTTAAGTGTGTCTGTTTTATTTTCTTTCATCCATTTTTTATAGTTTTTAGTGTATAAGTGTTTCACCTTGTTGGTTTAATCTGTTCCTAAGTATTTTATCTCTTTTTTGATGTTATTATAATTTTTGATGCTTGTTTTCTTAAATTCTTTTTTGAATAGTTTATTATTAATGTACAGAAACACAACTGATTTTTGTATGCTGATTTTGTGTCCCGAAACTTTTCTGAATATTTAGGGTTTTCTACATATAAGATAATGTCACCTGTAAACAGAGATAAATTAACTTCTTCCTTTCTGATTTGGATGCCCTTTATTTCTGTTTCTTGCCTGATTGCTCTAACTAGGATTTCTAGTGTTCATAGAGAAGTGGTTAAAGTGGCATCTTCGCTTTGTTGTAGATTTTATACAAAATGCTCTGTTTCTGAGAACTGAGAACTGTGGACTTTTTATATATGGACTTTATTGTACTGATGTGTTTTTTATACCTAATTTACGTGTTTTGATCACAAAATGTGTTGGATTTTGTCAAATGCTTTTTCTGCATCTACTGAGATGGCAAGTGATTTTGTTAATGTGATGTAGCACATTGATTAATATGCATGCGTTTAACTATTCTTGGACTTCAGGATTAAACCCCATTCAATCATGGTATAGTCTTGTTTTAATTGCAGTTTAATTCAATTTTCTATGTTTTGTTGAAGATTTTTACATTCACGTTTATCAGGGATATTGTCCTGTAGTTTTCTTTTCATGTATTGACTTTCTCTGGTTTTATTATCAGGGTGATACTGGACTCATAAAATAAGTTTTGATAAGATCCCTCTTCATTTTTCTTGGTGGGGGGGCAGAGTTTAAGAAGAATTGGTATTAGTTTTCTTTAAATGCTTAGTGGAATTCACCTGTAATGTCACCTGGTGCTGGAGTTTTCTTCTTCTGAAGTTTTTGTGTGTGTGTGTGGTTTTTTGTTTTTTTTTTCATTACTGATTTATTTATTTTTGTTTGATATTAGTCTGTTCAGACTTTCTATATCTTCTTGATTTAGTTTTGATAGGTTTTATGTTTCTCAAAATTTATCCACTTCTTCTAGGTTTTTGGCATACAATTTTTAATAATAGTGCTTTATAATCTTTATGTAAAATTTCTGACATTGGTTGTAATATATTTTCTTCCATTTCTGATATTATTTATTTGAATCTTCTCTCTCTTTTTAAGTTACTTTAACAAGGGTTTGTTGATTTTATCTTTTTCAAAAAACAGCTCTTAGTTTTGTTAAACTTTTCTATTCTTTTGAAGATTTATTTCTGCTCTCATGTGTATTATTTCCTTTCTTGGCTAATGCTGAGTTTATTTTGTTCTTATTTTTAATGTTCTTTGAGGTATAAAGATAAGTTATTAATTTGAGATCTTTCTTTACATATAGATATGTTTTTATTGAGGGGGATAGAAACTTCAATGTGAGAGAGAAACATCGATCAGCTACCTCCTGCCTCCAATTGGGGATTGAGTCCAAAACCTGGGCATGTGCCCTGACCGGGTATCAAACTGGGACCTCTCAGTCCATGAGATGACACTCAATCCAGTGAGCCACACCGGCTGGATAAGATCTGCTTTCTTTAATGTCAGCATTTATCATTATAAAGTTCCTTCATAGTACTGCTTTTGTTGTACTGCATAACATTTAGTATGTTGTGATTTTATTTTTATTTCTTTTGCAGTAATTTCCCTTTGGATTTTTTCCTTGATCCAGTGATTGTTCAAGAATGTGTTGTTTAACTTCTATATGTATGTGATTTTTTTCCATTTTAATTTTTTGCTCTTAATTTCTAATTTTATTTTCTTGTGGTCAAAAAATATACTTGGAATAATTTCAATCTTCTTAAATCTGTTCAAATTTGTTCTGTGACCTAGTATGTGATCTATCTTGAAGAATGTTCTGTGTGCATTCTAAACGACCACTGAGTAGACTGTTCTGTATATGTTGTTTAGGCCCAAATGATCTATGGTGTTGTTGAGGTCTACTGTTTTCTTATTAATATTTCTGTCTGGATGACCTACCAATTGTAAAAGTGGGGTATTGGAGTCTCCTATTGTTATTGTATTGCCATCTATTTTCCTTTTAGATCTATCCATATTTGTTTTATAAATGTAGGTGCTCTAAAGTTGGGTGCATATATATTTTAAATTGTTATTTATTTCTTTGAATTGACCTTTTTATTATTACATAATGACCAATTTTTCTCTTCTGACAGTGTACTTTAAAAATTTATTT
Source organism: Molossus molossus (assembly GCF_014108415.1). Taxonomy (NCBI): domain Eukaryota; kingdom Metazoa; phylum Chordata; class Mammalia; order Chiroptera; family Molossidae; genus Molossus; species Molossus molossus. Next base: position 55,797,171 of record NW_023425345.1, on the reverse strand, counting down.
TGTTTGATACGAGTGTAGATACCTCTACTCTTCTTTGATTATTATTTACACAAAATATTTGGGTTGTTTTTCATTTATTTTATTTTTTCTAATTTTTTATTAATTTATTTTTGTTATAGATGTTTGTTCTTTTCCCCCATAGATACCCTCCTTCCCATCCCACCCCAGCATGTCTATGTCCATTGGTTATGCATACATGCATATAAGTTCTTTGGTTCATCTTATCCATCACCTCCCCCCACCCCCGATTCTGAGGTTTGTCCATCTGAACCATTCTCCTTTCTATGTCTCTGGGTCTATTTTGTTTATCAGCCCACCTTGCTCATTCCACAAATAAGTGAGACATGTGGTATTTGTCTTTCTCTGATTGACTTATTTTGCTTAGCATAATGTTCTCCAGGTCCCTCTATGTCATCTCAAAGAATAAGAGATCTTTCTTTCGTACAGCTGCATAGTACTCCATTGTGTATATGTACCACTGTTTTTTCATCCACTCATCTATTGATGGACACTTGGGCTGTTTCCAGATCTTAACTATTGTAAATAGTGCTGCTATGAACATAGGGGTACATATATTCTTTCTGATTGGTGTTTCAGGCTTCTTATGGTATATTCCTAAAAGTGGGATCACTGGGTCAATTGGCAGATCATTTTTAATTTTTTGAGGAAACACCATATCGTTTTCCATAGTGGCTGCACCAGTCTGCATTCCCACCAGCAGTGTACTAGAGTCCCCTTTTCTCCACACCCTCACCAGCACTTGTTGTTTGATGATTTGTTGATGGCAGCCATTCTGGCAGGTGTGAGGTGATACCTCATAGTGTTTTAATTTGCATTTCTCTGATGATTAGTCACATTGAGCATTTCTTCATATGTCTCTTGGTGTAAGAAGATTTCCAAAGGGTAGGACAGATGTTGGTTGTTAATAAGCCTCAGTTTGCATTTCTATGGCCCAGCTGGGGGAAGGGGGTTAAATCTTCAAGGGAAGGGCTGCTGCTTCTCCCCAGGGCTCCAGGAAGGAGCTTCCCTAGCAAGTTGGCCACTGTCCTGTGCGGTCGTGACTCAGCAAAAACTGCCAGCACCCTCCAAATCCCAGGTGTCCCCACACAGTTCCAGTCTAACCTCCCTCTCCTAGAGCCCAAGGTGACTGGCTGTAGCTAATTTAGTGCTCTGTCCCAGCCCTCTGCACTATGGAGCCAGTATGGGATTTTAACCCCAAGGGAGCTGCTCACAGCTAAAACAACTGCTGTCCGTGTGCGCCCAGCCCACCCTCTTGTACCTCCACAGACCTACCAGGCTCAATTCAGTGTTCTTTTTTCTGTCCTTGGTTATATGGGTCCTCTCTAGCTGCTTTTCTGTTGTTTTTTTTCCTGATGATTTGTCTTTATTTTAGTTGTAATTCCAGTTTGGTCCTGGGGGATGCTCTGTGTAGCCTCCATTCACTCCACTGCCATTTTGGAATACTCCCAGAATATATATATTCTTTATTCCTTCACTTTCAGCCTACATGTCCTTAAATCTAAAGTGAGTCTTTTAGACAGTATATAGTTTGATTTTGTTTAGTTTTTTAATCCATTAAACCACTCTAAATCTTTTGATTGTTGAGTTTAATACATTTATATTTAGAGTAACCATTGATAGTAAGGACTTACAATTGCCATTTTATTAATTGTTTTCTGTTTCATAGTTCTTTTGTTCTTTTCTTCCTCTCTGGCCATCTTCCTTTGTAATATGATAATTGGTTGTGATATAGTTTATTTTCTTTTTATCTTTTTGTATTTAATATAGGTGTGTGTGTGTGTGTGTGTGTTTGTGTGTGTGTGTGTTTACCATGAGACTTCATTAAAACCTCTTATAGTTATAACAATCTATTTTAAGCTGATAATAACTTCAATTGTGCATAAAAACTCTACGCTTTTAATATTTCCCCACAATTTCTGTTCCTAATGTCAGAATATACTTTTCAAAAAAATATTGTGCATTTATAAACAACTTTTGCAGGTATGGTTATTTTTTTATTTTGGCAATTTTTATTAATTTATTTTTGTTACAGATGTTTCTCCTTTTCCCCCTAGACACCTTCCTCCCAATTCTGCTCCTCCCCTGCAACCAGCATTGTTGTTTATGTGTATTGATTACACATATGTGCATATAAATTCTTTGGTTTATCTCATGCATCCTCCCTCCCCCCCCCCCAAGCCCCTCCTTTGAGGTTTGTTAGTCTGAACTGTATTCCTTTCTCTGTCTCTGGGTCTATTTTGTTCATCAGCTTATTTTGTTCATTATATCTCACAAACAAGTGAGATCATGTGGTATTTGTCTTTCTCTGATTGGCTTATTTCACTTAGCATAATACTCTCCAGGTCCCTCCATGTCATCTCAAAGGATAAGAGATCTCTCTTTCTTACAGCTGCATAGTGTTTCACTGTGTATATGTATCACAACTTTCTTATCCATTCATCTACTGATGGACACTTGGGCTATTTCCAGATCTTAGCTATTGCAAATAGTGCAGCTATGAACATAGGGGTACATATGTTCTTTCCGATTGGTATTTCAAGTGTCTTAGGATATATTCCTAGAAGTGGGACAATGAGTCAAATGGCAGCTCAATTTTTAATTTTTTGAGGAAACACCATATTGTTTTCCATAGTGGCTGCACCAGTCTGCATTCCCACCAGCAGTGTATTAGAGTCCCCTTTTCTCCACACCCTCATCAGTACTTGTTGTTTGATGATTTGTTGATGGTGGCCATTCTGGCAGGTGTGAGGTGATACCTCATTGTTGTTTTAATTTGCATCTCTCTGATGGTTAGTGACATTGAGCATTTTTTCATATGTCTCTTGGTCATTTGTATGTTCTGTTTTGAGAGGTGTCTATTTAGGACCTCTGCCCATTTTTTAAATTGGGTTCTTTGTCTTCCTTTTGTTAAGTTGTATGAGTACTCTATACATTTTGGAAATTAACCCCATATCTGATGTATCATTGGCAGTTATGGTCTCCCTTATAGTGGGTTCTCTTTCCTTTTGATGGTAGTTTCTTTTGCTGTGCAGAAGTTTTTTAGTTTGATATAGTCCCATGTGTTCATTGTTTTTCCTTTGTTTCTCTTGCCTTAGGTGTTGTATCAGTGAAAATTCTGCTGTATGTGATGTCTGAAATTTTGTTGCCTACATTTTCTTCCAAGATTTTTATGGATTCACTAGTCACATTTAAGTCTTGTAGCCATTTTGAGTTTATTCTTGTGTTTGGTTAAGTTGGTGGTCTATTTTCATTTTTTTGTACATAGCTGTCCAATTTTCCCATTTATTAGAAAGGCTGTCTTTACTCCATTGCAAGCTCTTGACACCTTTGTCAAATATTAGTAGAGCATAATATCTTGAGTCAATTTCTGGGTTACTGTTCTGTTCGATTGGTCTATATGCCTGTTCTTGTACCATTACCAGGCTGTTTTATTAACAATGGCTTTGTAGTATAATCTGATATCCGGTATTGTGATCCCTCCTACTTTGTCCTTCTTTTTCAAGATTGCTGTGTTTATCTGGGGCCTTTTTTGGTTTAATATAAACTTTTGAAGTATTTGTTCTAGTTCTGTGAAATATGTCATTGGTATTTTAATGGGGATTACATTAAATTTATGGATTGCTTTTCGTAGTATGAACATTTTAATGATGTTAGTTCTAATCCATGAACAAGGTATATGCTTTCACTTTTTTAATATCTTCCTCTATTTCTTTTTCCAATGTCCTGTAGTTTTCTGCAAATAGATCCTTTACTTTTTAGTTAAGTTTATTCTTAGGCATCTTAATTTTTTTGCCGCCATGGTAAATGGGATTGTTTTTTCTGTTTCTCTTTCTGTGAGTTCATTATTGGTGTATAAGAATGCCCTCGATTTCTTGATGTTAATTTTGTATCCTGCAACTTTGCCAAATTCGTTTATTAAATCTAGTAGATTTTTGATGGAGTCTTTAGAGTTTTTCATGTACAATCTCATGTCATCTGAAAATAATGAGTTTTACTTTCTCCTTTCCAATTTGGATGATATGGTTATTCTTAATACCATTGTCTTTTAACTTTTATACTGTGGTTAAAACTGATTTATATAATATCATTGCAATATTACATTTTCTCTATTTGCTTATATATTTATATTTACCAGCAAAATTTATCTTTTATTTACTTCTTTGTTGCTGTTTAGTATTTTTTCATTTCAAATTAAAGAATTACCTTCAGCACGTCTTGTAAGACAAGTTTAGTGGTGAAGAACTCTCTTGGTTCTTTGTCTGGGAAAGTGTATCTCTCCTTTATTTTCAAAGGTCAGTTTTGCTAGATCTTGTATTTTTTGCTGGCATCATTTTTTTTTTTTTTTTTTTTCTTAGCTCTTTGAATATATCATCTCACTCCTTCCTGGCCTATAAGGTTTCTGCTGAAAAATCCACTTACTCTCATATGGAAGTGCCTCATAAGTGATGCGTCACTTTTCTCTTGCTACTTTAAAAACTCTAATTCTTTGATTTTGATAAATTAATTATATTGTGCCTTCGTGTAGACTTCTTTAGATTTAAGATTTTGGGATCCTGTGGGCTTCATGAATCTTGATGTCCACTTCCATCCCTAGATTTGGAAAGTTTTCAGTCATTATTTCTTTAAATAAGCTTTCTGTTCCTTTTTCTCCTTCTGGAAATCCCATGATGTTCACAGTGGCTTTTTTTTTTTTTTTTTTTTAATCCTTACCTGAGGATATGTTTTTATTGATTTGAGAGAGAGAGAGAGAGAGAGAGAGAAAGAGAAAGAGAAAGAGAGAGAGAGAGAGAGAGAGAGAGAGAGAGAGAGAGAGATGGAAGTGAGAGAGAAACATTAATCATTGCCTCCCTTTTGCTCCATGAAGGAATCGACCCTGCAACATTTTGGTGTATAGGATGACGCTCCAACCAAGTAACCCTCCCAGCCAGGTCATAGTAGCTCTTTTGATAATATCCTGTAAGTCTTGTAGGCTTTCTTCATTACTTTCTATTTATTTATATTTTGTCTTTCTGATTGAATAATTTCAGATTACTCTTTTTGTGTTAGCATGCTGATTCTTTCTCTAATTGATCATATCTTTTGAAACTCTTTATTAAATATTTCAATTCAGTCATTTTATTCTTCAGCACCAGCAATTCTGTTTTTTCTTGTGTTTTTTTTTTTTTTTTTTTTTTTTTTTTGGTCTGTTTGTTTGTTATCTCTTCATTAAACTTCTTGTTTTGATTATGCATTTACTTCGTGATTCTCTTTAATGTCTCTTTGTGTTTTCCGTGTTTGCTGAGCTTCTTGAAGATGATTATTTTGAATTCTTCCAGAAGTTTGATTTCTATTTCTTTAGTGTGATTTTCTAGACCTTTGTTTTGTTCCTTTGATTGTGTGATGCTTCCCTGATGATCTGTGATCCTTACAGCTTTGCTATGGTGTTTGTGCACTGGGGGAAGCAGCCACCTCTCCTAGTCTTTATATTACTGGCTTTGGCCGAGAAAGCCCTTCACTAGTCAGCCTGCTGGCTAGAATGGCTGGTGAAGTGCGTCAGTCGGTGGGTCTGGTTCTGGGGTCCATGGGCAGGATGGCTTGAGTTTTGTATAATTTAAAATGCACAAAATTTTCTTTTCTTTTATCTTACTCTAATACTTCGTTTGGGGTCCCTTCCCGAGACTATGAAGTATACACAATATTTTCCTATGTGAAAGTAGTGAAAATGGAATGTACCTTTTATTCTTTTTGTTGTTGTTGTTATGTAAGAGTTTGTATATACACAAGAATATGAGCATAGAGAAGAATAAAACATGTTAGTTCACTTTCATTCATATCTCACACACATTAGTTCATAGAATTTTCTACGGGCACATAAAAATCTGGGTTTAAGAAACAAACTCGCCCTGGCCAGTTTGGCTCAGCGGTTGGAGCGTTGGCCCGCGGTCTGGAGAGACCCGGGTTCGGTTCCTGCTAAGGGCATGTGCCTCGGTTGCAGTTTGTCCCCGGCCCTGGTTGGTCGTGCGGGTGGCAGCCACTCGATGTGTCCCTTCACGTCGATGTTTCTCTCTCTCTCTCCCTTCTTCTCTCTCCCTCCCACTCTATCTGAACAAAACATGGAAAAATATCCTCGGGTGAGGATAAAAAAAAAAGAATCAAACTCATTAAAAATTTGATTTTATGAATTTTGGCTACCTTTGACCATATGAAATTATAAAATAAGGCTAATGGTTAAGAATTCATGTATTACTGAATTCATTTGTTTTTTAATGCAACAACTTTAGCTACAAAAATATATTTAAAAAACTCATAATTTTTTTTGGCATCCAGAAGGCTTTCCTATTTCTAACGTATTCTGAGAAATAGTCTGTAACCTCTTGGGCCAGTGGCATAAAGCATATATTAGAATAAGTTATTGCCTCAACTTGTTTTAATAAAGTCTTTAAGAGATTGCCCTTGCATCCCAGAGGAACACAGAAAAAGATTTTGGGTTTTTATTTGTGTGTGTGATGATAAAATGAAATGCTATCCCCTGTACACTATAAGGAACAGTAATATATTGTTCACCAAATGTAGTTTCTCTTCTTTCATGGATGCATTTTAATTTAACTTATTTGTTGGTTTTCATTATACTTGTGTTTAATTTGTTGGGGATTTCTTTCTAAGCCTATGTTCATATAATTAAAGCTTTACAAGAAAATTAATTCCAATACAAGTGAGTTTAAAATACATTTTTGTACTCATAACATTATTTTTTTATTGCAGAGTTCCTCAAATTCAATTTGATCACATAAATATTTTATCCAGATAACTGAAAAAATGTCTTTATTAATAGTTGTCAGTCCACACTGTGGGGAAATATATTGGTAATGTCTTTATTCCACTGTTAACTTTGGCTATTTATCAGGTGAAGCAAAGATTGCATTTGGGCCTATCCTGTTGCCTCATAAGCTATTGTAGACAGAGGAAAGGGAAAACAAAACAAATAAACAAACAAAAAAACAACCTTTAAATTCCTGGCTTCCATTTTTTCCTTTTCTAACACTTTTGAACTCCTAGCTATAAGTATTATCTCCTTGGGAAAATGGTCAATCAAGGCTTAATTTCCTGTTCGGTCGGTGTGGCTCAGTGATTGAGCGTTGACCCATGCACCAAGAGGTTGCCGGTTCGATTCCCAATTAGGACACATGCCCAAATTGTGGGCCTAATCTCCAGTAGGGGGCATGCAGGAGGCAGCCAATTGATGTTCTTTCTCATTGATGTTTCTATCTCTCTCCCTCTCCCTTCCTCTCTCCCCCAAATCAATAAAGGAAAAAAAAAAACCCAAAAACTTAATTTCCTCAATTTAAGGGTGAGAATAAAAGGGGCCTGAATACTATTTGGAGGTTAATCCATCTTCCAACTAATCGTTTTCCTTTGCTTTGTTTCAGATAGTATATGCACATTGCAGATAGTGTCTAAAGAATATGTATTTTATTTTTTCCTATTTTGTTACAGTAGTGGGATATTTTCAGAATGGTTCATGTTGCTAACTCTCTGTAAGTAAATAAATGTTGATTTAATTTTGAAAGATTTGAACTTATTTATTATATCCTGCATTTATTCTTAAAATTATATGATAAAAGACTTAGAGGTTTCCTTGTTTTGCTTCCTGAAGCAGTTTATCTTCTTACCTGTAAGCATTTGGACAACCTCTTAAAGTTCACTCTTATTTCCTTACCATTTATCTCCAGTTGAGGCAAAATTTTACCTTTTATTGGTACTTGCTACCTGGTTGAATTTTGGGACAATCTGACCAGTCATGATTTCTTTATAATTTCAAAAGAGGAAGCTCTCTTCCCAATCCACTCGTATCATAATTTAGAAATAAACTCAATAAGGTAAAATTAGGGTGAAATTTAAACGTGGAATTTCATGGAGGATCTATTTCAAGACGTGTTTCCAAGTTTAAAAACTGTATTTCACTTGGATCTGCTGTGAATAATTATTTCATAATAACCATCTGTATACTTTAGACAAGACATGGAACAGCTTGCTGTTCTTAGTGCAGAACTTCCTAAAGTTTTTGTTTCTCCAACAGGAAGAAAGGAGGTCATTACAATTTTCAGAATAAATTGATTCAATTTAATTGATTAATATTGTTTACAACTTAATTTCTATCCTTGTTGCATTAATCACAAAGCTCTTATTAAACTCCATAGGGGAACAATATAAATTTTAATATTTATATGAAATATGACCTTAATAAAAAAAATTCCATTTTTCTGCATTCAAGTAATCATTTTCTTAATGCAAATAAATGACAATGAGGTCTATAGATCTTAAAGAGAAAAACTCACTACAAAATAATCCCTGATATGAAATTTTCCAAGCTGCTTCCACAGAAGAATCTTCACTTCCTAGTTTTGGATCAAAACCAATATAATTTCCTTTTGGAATGAAAAGCAAGAATTTCTTAGAAATTTGGGGAATTATTAAGATAAATATACTATGTCCAACCAGTGTGGCTTAGTGGTTGAATGTTGAGCCATGCACCAAGAGGTCGCCAGTTTGATTCCAGTCAGGGCACATGCCCAGGATGTGGGCCCCATCCCCAGTGGGGGGCATGCAGGAGGCAGCCAGTTGATGTTCTCTCTCATCGATGTTTCTCTCTCTCTCTCTCACAAATCAATAAAGAAAAAAAAAAGATAAATATACTATTGATGTAAATGAAACTATAAGCCACTTTATATAATTATATAAAGAATGAATGTTACATTGGACTTTAACATTATGCACAAATTAGTTGCCTTTTAACACTATATATAAATAACAAGAGTTGGTTGAGTGAAATGGTCAACCTGTGGAAGCAACTCTAACCCAAGGGAAGATTGAATAGGGCACATGTACAAAGGCTTCCATTTAATGTAAGAGAGGGAGAAGATTCCTTCCTTTTTAACACATAAATAAGTGGCCTAAAGCAAGGCAAGAAGATGATATACCAGGTCTTTTTCCTCATAAACAAAGGTCTTACTGTTTCACCTTTATAGCAGATTTCTAGGCTATGCTTTTGCTGTTTTTGAACTAGAAGAGAAAGTTTTCTGATTTATTCCTGAACACAGGAGGATTGTTTTTTGCGATAAGCACAGTATATTATCAATTTGGTGTGAGGCTTAGAGAAACTCAAGTGTGGTCACTTCTTCTTAGGGCAAAGGGGAGCACGTTCTCCTGTCTGCACAAATAATTGCTGTTTTCAGTATTTATAGAGATGATCAATAATTCATAAATCTTCAGGAAATATTTGAATCAAGAATGGATATTTTATCTGTTTCTATTTTGTTACAGTAGCAGGATATTTTCAGAATGGTTCATGTTGCTAACTCTCTATAAAACAATTGTCCTTATGAAGGTTTTCTCTAACAGAAAACTCATTTTGTTATTCTATTCAGTCAGATGACGGTTTATCCCAGTTAATCAGCAAGCAATTGTTGGGTGTCTGTTCTATACCAGATTAATTTCAGGTATGATTCTCAAACAGTGAAATTTTAATGTGTAAGGGAGACAATACAAAAGATCCTGAAGAAATTGGCGAACAAGTCAGATAGTCTATGCAAATTATGCAAGTTGTATCTATTTTTAAATGTTGTATTGTGTGATGTAAATGTATGATCATATGTTACAAAAGCAAAGTCAGAATCCATGTTCCAATAAATTATTTTTGCTTCATTATTGAATATGAAAAACCGAGAAAGGAAATTTAAATGCTGCAATAATGGAATTTTCAGGACCCTTTTAATAGATTAATGGGACAGCAGCCAAATATTTGAAATCAGATTTGTCCCCCAAATCCTGAGATATAAATGAACTTTTGAAATTCAAATATAACATAGAATAATGAAATCTGGGACTCTCTTCGTCAGGCCTTTATATTCATGGACCAACATAAAAGATTTTTTCTCATTTGTCCTTATGTTAGTGAAACATGTATCATGGATCAATATTTGAGAAACTGGTGCTGAAGTAATTCAGTATGACTTTACAGACACAATGAGCTGAATTTCTCAGGCAATTTGGATGTTGGTAAACAGAGGAAGGATCATAAGATGATCAGATCAGGGAATAAAATGTTTGAAGGAACTGAATCCAGCAAGAACCTAATGCATTTGTAGAACTATGATGAGGGCACTTAAGTAAATACATATTGTTGATTAGTGGACATGAGGGATCATCAGCCAAACGAAGCTAAGATTAGAGAAGGCTTAGAAAATCAGACAGTAGGGGCATGATGCATTGTCTGAATTATTTACACACTTCTGCTGTAAGCAATGGAGTCAAATATAAAACAATTACAGTGACTTTATATTTATTTTAAAATGATATTAAGGATAGACTGATAGACTGACATATTTCATGATTATTGTACTTTTTCTAAAAATTGAGTTTCTTTTTTTTTTTTTTTTATCCTCACCCGAGGACATTTTTTGTTCAGGTAAAGTGGGAGGGAGAGAAAGGAACACAGAGAGAGAGAGAAACATCGACGTGAAAGGAACACATCGAGTGGTTGCCACCTGCACAACTGACCAGGGCCGGGGACAAACTGCAACCGAGGTACATGCCCTTAGCGGGAACCGAACCCAGGTCTCTCCGGACCGCAGGCCGACGCTCTAACCGCTGAGCCAAACTGGCCAGGGCAAAATTGAGTTTCTTTTATCTAATCATTTTGAACACATAGAAACTTGTTCTCCTTCTTCCTAACCTTCTCTCCTATCTCTTTGTCTCTCTAAACACACACATACATATATACATACACACCTATATGGTAATCACTTAAAGTTGAATGAACATACAAAAAGCAATTGATTACTTTTGTAGTGCTTCCTTTATTTTTCCTATAATACTGTATTTTTCTCCCTTGCTCTTATGTTCTAAAAATGTTTTTGAATAATAGAACCAAAACAAATCCCACCCTAATTATTGGAATGCTGGGCAAGGAAATGAATATGCATTAAACAAAAACTACTTGATAATCACTGATCTGGATTCCTTACATGCACACATTCATTTAATCTTCTAAGAAACTATGATAAGGAAGGATTATCTCCATATTATAGATAAGAGGTTAATCAGCTTGCCCAACAACACACAATACTTAAGTGTTAATGGCTGAATTTGAACACAGGTCCAACTAAATCCAAAACCCTTTTAACTCCTCTGTACAATTCTTTACTCAAACAAAATACTACCAACATAGAGTCAGTGATCTAGAAGATTAAAATTTAATTAATCTTTTCAATACATTTGTTTGAAATGATTCAGTGAAATGTGTGGGGTTTTTTTTACCTTTTAATTATAGACATTGAAACAGTCACTTATCAATTGTTTTAATGAAATACACACACACACACACACAAACACCCACAATTGATTAGATTATTATTTTTTGTTCATAAGAAGTCATAAGATATGCCAGGAAACATAGATTTATAACCGCTCTTTGTAGTCAACAGAGAAAATAAACTACAGGCCATTTTCTTACTAATAATTAGTGAAAGCAATGATTCTGGCAGAAAAATGTTAGCAAAATAGAATTAGCCCTTTTTTCTTTATGACTCTCAGCTATCCACATTCATCCTTCTAATTCCGTCTTTCTGAATAGTGAAAGGTACAAACAGAAAACCACAGCCTACTCACATGCTAATCTTAAAAGTTGCAACTCTGATCAACGGGTTTCTGAATAACAAATTCTCCCTTCATTCACCTTGTCCCTATGCATCAGTCATTCCTAACTATCTGGTAGTTTAATAAGGAAAAGAAAAAGCTAAGCTTTTCACAGCTCTTTTGTGCTATGCAGTAATTACCATTTTTGTCTCATTCACTTACCCCAGTTGCTTCCGTTGCTTTTGTGAGAGAAATAATATCAGCTGGAATCTGTGCAGCCCTTACTGCATGCAAGACCTTATTTGAAGCACATTACATGTGATGAGTTCCTTACTCCTCATGCTTAACCCCTGAGGCCTGTTCTCTTACCCTGCCTTTCAGATGTAGGACCAGAGACATCAACTGGTTATGGAGTAGGGATTTGAACCCAGGCAGTCTGACTACAGACACCAAGCACTTAAGTCCTACACTATATCACTCGACTTTAAACTGTTTTAAGTCTCATTCTCATTATTGGTAATATGTGGATAGTATTTTTTAGCTTTAACAATTGTCAAGATTAAATTAGATAATTTATTGAAATGGTTACCATAGTGCCTGACACAAAGCATTTTCTCAATAAAGAGTAGTTGCTATTATTATATATTTTATTTACTAATACACATGCTCTTTTTCAAAAAAATATGTTTTTATTGATTTTTCAGAGACAGGAAGGGAGAGGGGGAGAGAGAGAGAGAAACATCGATGAGAAAGAAACATCAATCAGCTGCCTCTCTCACACCCCCTACTAGGGATTAAGCCTGCAACCAGGGCATGTGCCCTGACTGGGTATTGAACTGGTGACCTCTTGGTGCATGGGTTGATGCTCAAGCAATGGAGCCACACCAGCTGGGCTATTTTATTTATTATATATTAAGCTTTGTCATATATTTATATATGTGAGATATGAATTATATATTATTTTCATCATCTTCATTTTTTGTGTGACATAACAGTCTCCTTCTATTATAGGTATAAGACAGAATTTGTTATTTACTTTTGTACTCAAGATGCATAGTATATAGTGTCTAAAAACTAGCAGCTAGTTAATGCATATTTATTTGAACCAATTAGAAATGTATAAATTGCTTTAGTATTGCCATGCGTTTTGAGAGCTCTATGTTATAGCTAAACTCTTGTGGAATGGAAGAACTTGATGTGTCTTAAAATTCCTTAAGATAGGATATATCGTGTGTTCTATTATGAGCAATGAAGAATGGTAAATTTAGATGATCAAATTAATTGAGAAATGCTAAAAGTTGATGAGTATATAAAAATGTTCCTGGTGATATTTTCTGCAACAGATCTACCTAAAAATGAAACTTTAAAAAAGTTACAGATATAAAGCCTTGATACTCATTTCACAATGGTTGCAAAGAAAGATCTGTGTGTCCAATTCTAGTCTAAACAGCAGTAATGTTTCCTGGGAGTACTATAGAAAGGTACTATCAGATGATGGAATGTATTTTAAAATCTTTGATATACTGGTAGCTTAACATTTAATATATATATATAAATACAAACGCCAAATGATTGCAGTGTCATAACATATTTTAAAACATATTATTGCTAATTGGGTAAAGAAGTGACGGCACTGTGAACTGGTAGGGCTAGAGTGAAGCCAGTGGAGGAAGCCTGGAACCTGTGGACTTAGGTTGGTGTGTGGGCACAATATTGAAACGTAGTAAGTAAATTCTGAAGCATCTAATTTTTTTTCCCTATTCTGTTTTTCTCTTCATTCATAGTCTCATTCAAACTTAATTTGCCCTCCTCATCACTTGTGTACTTCCTCAATTCTCTTGCTCTCTTCAGTGTTCTGTAGTAGAAATGACATTTGTTTATTTGTACAGTTATTTAACAAATATTTATTGTTACTAAATGGATGGATTTGGGCACAAGCCATTAATGGGTTCAAATCCTGGCTTGGCCACATAGCAGCTATGTGATTTTTCTTTCCTAATTATCTAATTATCAATTCTCTAATTGGTATAATGGAGATAGTGGTACCAAATCCCTGAGGTAGTGGTGAGAAATAAAATATTGTCCCATGTGAAAAAGGTCACTTGATATCAATCTCGGAAATAAGCAGAAAACACACAAATAAATAGAAATATAGGAATGCATTTCATAAAATATACAACACAATGCAGTATTTGTAGGAGAAGAAGAGGGAGTATCAACCATTTTCCAGGGATATGTAACATTTCCTACTCTAAACCACTGCTGAAGGTCTGGGTCAGAGACTAACTAAGTAAGAAGGTGAGAATTCTAAGAAATAAAATTAAGAAGCAGCCCATCCAGAGTGGCTCAGTGGTTGAGCATCGACACAAGCACCAAAGAATTCACCAGTTCAATTCCCAGTCAAGGCGCATGCCCAGGTTATGGACCCAATCCCCAGTGGGGAGCATGCAGGAGGCAGCCCATCGATGTCCTCTCTCATCAATGTTTCTCTCTCTCTCTAAAATCAATAAAGAAAAAAAATTAAATTAAGGAGCAAATTTGCTGAGTGAAATTAAAGGTATTTATAATAATCTGACTATGAAAATCAAGATTTGGGTAAAGTGACATTGTGGAATATGATAAGAACAAGTCCCTTACAAAACTGAATTAGAGTGAATATAGCAGTCTAGTTCATATAGAGCGTGTTCCTTTATTTCTATTTTTTAATCTCATGGTTCCTCTTGATTCAATTCAACGAATCCAGTTCACATTAACGGGGCCTCGTTTGCAGAGTGGACTCCAGCAGGACTGCGATGGGGACGTAAGGAGAAGGACAGCTGTGTTTATAAAGTGCACGAGAACATCAAGGACTGAAAGAAAGCCGCAATTCAAGAGATGATGATTAAGCTTGATTATTATTTACCTTAATTGTTAAACAATATTCAGTGTCCATTTTAAAATAGACCTAACAGACACTTCTTTTGGAAAAAAATTACAAATATGCCTGACTCTTTCTCTTTCTTCTCTCATCTCTCTGTCCGTTCTCCCTCCCTTTCAAATAGTCTAGCATGAACACTGGCATGTACTACAATCAATATTGTACAAAAGATATTTGAAATAATTTTAGTACTTTGAACAAAATAGCATGAGGTAGACTCATCTTTCTTAAAAGCGAACTTTAAAGAACCTATGGAAACCCACGGAACATACCTACATACTCAGTTTCAAAGCTAATGAAAACATTTTTATATTTAGTTACATCTTTTAATACAAATTCCTTTATTTGTCTAAAAGCACCAGAACCTACCAAAAAGAGCCTAATAATCAATCCTTCATGCCCTGGAAAAATCTTGCATTTTTCTTTTTCTTCCAAATCGGTATTCAGATTGATCACAAAAATAGGATTCACGCATCCTTAGCATAGCCTGTATGCCAACAACAGCAACTTTCGCTATAGAGAAAATATGCTTTTTAAGAACATATCCTAGAGTAGGCACCACAAAAAGTAAAGTCAGGGGAACATGGCTAGGAGACTATAACTCTGGAACATGACTGGATTTTATGGATTCTAGAGCAAGGACTGGTTTTTATGCACAATTTAGGCTTTTCAAAGAAAAGCATAATAATTCTAGATGACCCTTAGAGAAAAACACCACAGATTTTAAATAGCTTAATCTGAACATGAAGGACACTGCCTTTGGAGAAATAGGAAGCACAGATCTTATTTAGAAAGATCTGGAAATATCAAGAAAAGGGTGGAGGAAGGAGTAGGAACAAATTACCATGTCACAGCAGGTCTGCATAAAGTAAAGAAGAGACATTGGGTCCACAGGACTAGTGGACAGATGTGGCGAGAATCCTGGCAGTCCTGTTACCTGTTAGTCTTCCAGTCTTCTCTTGAGTTAAGAAATTGCCCCATTTTACTTTACGCCACTGTTCAAGGCTTACCTACACCTCCTGTGGTTGGAGTCAGCACACACAGACGGTCCACATGACAGGCCCGAGGAACAGCTAGAAACATTCCTCTGACTTAACAGACCACTTCTGGAATGCTGTCTTTGAAGATTCAGGTCCTTGGGTTTAAGCAAGCTTCTCTACCATGAAAGGAGAAGGAAGAAAGGGAGGGAGGGAGAGAAAATTTGAGTTTGATCAATTGTCACGAAGAAAAGGAGATTTAGAGATCATCAAAAGAGAATTACAACATAGTGGTTTTTGAGAAATGCCCACCATGCTGTCTTGTCTCTGTTTTGAAATTCAGGTCACAGTGATAGAAATCCTAGAGATTTTTTAGGAAGTTTGCAGAATAAAAACAGACTGCCTGGCTTCCCAAGGTGTAAACAGAGGAGACAGCTAGTCTTACAGAGCAACACATGATCCACATAACCCTGAAAAACAGGGATATCCAGGTTGATGGAAGAGTGACATATAGCCGATTGCACTGTAGTGTGGGGTCTTTCAAAGTAGTCCAAAAATAGCCTAGGATCAAGAAGGAGAGGACATTGTGACCACACCCCATAGTGAAGAAGCATAGTCACAGTAGGGGTGTCATATAGTGATACTGAGCAGAAGAGGTCATTTGGGCTTTAAATGGAAACCGGTAAATTCAGACACCAACATCTGGACCAGATTTCTCCCTCAGCCGTGGCCCATGACAGGATGATGGCATTGCTTTTATTTAGCACAATTAAATTATCCATAGCAATTTGGAAAAAGAGGAGTTATATTTACAAGAATTCAGGAGGTATATATAGCTCAGCTAATTGAACTACTATATTGAAATTAATAAAAATTATCAAATGGCATCATGCTTGATGTAGAAACACTAAAAATAGTTTTAATACATTCAACAACAAGACAGTGATATTTGCTATCCCTAAAATTATTCAGTATTGTTTTGTATAATGCTATAAAAGATGATATACATATAAGGTTACTTATTATTATTGCAGATCAAATGATTATCTTCATAAGAAACCAAAAATCATCAATGAAAAAGCTGTTAGAAGTAGTAAAACAGTCCCTGAACTAGCTGGTTACAAAGTACACATAGAAAAACCAATATATGTCACACTATTCAAAGGAACATGGTTGTAGATGTAAATATAAATAGCAAATCTAAAACTATTAGATAAAATTATTGAATAAAGTCTATGACTTTTAGAGAATTCCTAAAATAAAATTATATATATATTTGAACATCTATTATGTTTTCATTTAATCATATATAGTTTTAATTATATATATCAACCTATCTAATTTTATATGTTCATTTTAAACTAAAATCTTATTAAAGTATATATAGATGTAATTAGGGGATTGATATATGCTAAAAAGAAATGATTAAATAAAAACATGAATGATGCTCAAAGACAAATATACTGGGAGAATTATTTGTGAGATTCATAAAAAGATATTAATATGCATAACATATAAAGGACTTTGCATATAATATAGTAGTTAAGCACACAAACTCTGGACCCCCTGCTGGAACTTGCATCCCAGTTTAGCTTCTCACCAGGTGTGTGACCTTGGGAAAGACCTTCACCCTCTCTAGGTTTGGTTAGTGTTCTCAGTGATACCAATATATTAATATATGAATAGCTCCCCAAAAGTTAAATCATTTACTCAAGTATATTTTTGAAACTTGCCTATTATGTATAAAAACCAAGTTTCACTAGAATGAAGTTTAAGGTGGCAAAAAAACTATTTATAGCTCACTAAGGTGGTTAGGACTTCAGATCATATGACTATAAAAATTAACCTTCAGGGAAAGTGATATCTCCCAAGATTTTCATTTTATTTTTTCTTTTATGTTTTAAAAAAAACAAAAACAAAACCAAAACCAGCCTAGCCAGTGTGGCTCCGTAGATTGAGAGTTGTCTCATGGGCTGAGAGGTCCTGGTTCGATTCCTGGTCAGGGCACATGCCTGGTTGTGGGCTTGATCCCCCAGTGTGGGGCATGCAGGAGGCAGCCAATCAATGTTTCTCTCTCACATTGGTGTTTCTATCTCTCTCTTCCTCTCTCACTAAAAAAATCAATGAAAACATATTAAAAAAAAAAAAAAAAAAAAACCCAAGCAGTAGTTATCTGTTTCATGGCTGATTTTTTTTGACAAAAAAAGAATTATATTTATTTAATTTGTTATTTAGTCATTTGTATTTTATTTATTTTATCTTTACTGTTGAGAGTATTATAGATGTTAGTCATTTGTATTTTAGAAAAGAAGATGGTAAGTTCCAGTGTCTTTTTTCTAATCAGTTGTCTATTATTTACCAGACAGGATGTTATAATATTTAGTATTGCTGGTAGAAATGTAATTAAATTGCCTCACTTTGGGGCATTTTAATTGGAAACAGTGTAACAAATGCAGCTCTTCATCACTGCTGTCTTGTGCTCTATTTTTTTTTGGTGGTTACAGGGTAAATAATGCTCACGAATATCACATTAAAGCATGCTGTTTTAAGGCCTAATCTTCAAAAACAGATGATTATTAAATTAATATTATACATGGCCTAAAATTCATTGCAGGGCTGAGATCAAAAAAGACCATGTACTTGGAAAGGATTTAAGTCCCCAAAGCAAAGGCCACTTCAACTATTTCTCTCATGAACCAGTCCATTCAAAGGGGAAAATGAAAAGGACAGGTCAGTAGATGCATCTGATTGTGTCCTCTGGGCATTTCAAAGGCATCTGACTGCTGTGCCGGCTTCAAAAGACACAGAAGGCGCAGATGAGATGCTTCCCCCGCATCCTCTCCATTGCCTGACAAGGACAAAGTTACTTCCCTGCAAAGGAAGGCAACTGGGGAAAAGACTCACTTTTTGTTCATTAACAAGGCAGTGTATTTGGTTTCAATCCCTACTAGCTGCTAGCTCTTCTCTGGGATGTCATGGGGTACAGCACCCAGTCAGGTAAGGGCCCTGTGTTCACTCCTCAGACACCTGCACACCTGGCTGGCGAGGCTGGCAGCCAGGGCAGCCATGGAGAAAGCACACCTAGCTCCAGGCCTCACAGAGAAGCTGCAGACGTCCCGGAGGACTTAAACCACATCTGGGCAGGGTCTGAGTAGCTCTAGCACTGGCTTTGAGCAGGATCTGGCCTCCTGGACCTCAGGGAAGGCATGAAGTGTTTGCAAAGCCGACAGCTAGGCAGGGTGAGGTCTGGCAGATGTAGCCTAGCTGGTCTGGAACAGACCCAGCACGGAGGGCCATCAGGTGCCAAACACCTGTTACCTGCAGCTGGAGGTCCCAGCTGCTAGGAAGTCATAAAGGAGTAGGCTAGTTTTAGAAGCCCTGCCCCTTGCCCTTTGACCTCTCTCTTCCCCTGCACTTGCCTTCATGGATCTTCCTCCATTGACATTTTCGTGGAGACACACAAGTTCCTGGCTGAAGTTCGGTGTGTGCTAGAACTCCAAGCTCCAGAGGAGTGGGGAGTGAAGGAGAAGTCCTCCCAGTTTCTACTCTATTCTTAGTTTTGTTTGGCACACAACTGGCTCTAGATGGGCAATTTTCTCTGTAATTTCTTCTGTCATTTCACCACCACCTCTGTTCCTTCCCTGGTGGCCGTCACCCAGTGGTTTTCCCTGTCTGCTGTGATGATGGGGACCTGGGACCACCCCACTGCTCCTGCACCTGCCGTGGGCCTTGGTTACAGGCGGTTCCATGGGGATCATGCACCTTTAAAGTCTGGCTTTTACATAGTGCCCAGAAGGCCGTATCCTTCCCACAGACTATGTGCTTCCCTTTGGGGATCCTCTTCTTGGTGAACCAGAAGGACCCTCCAAAGAATTTCGTGCTGTCTGCTTGTAATTCCAGCATGTTTGGTCCCTTAAGAATTGTCTATATCCCTCCTCTAGGGTGATTTTCTCTCCCCATTCACCACCTGAGCAGGTAGTCAAGGCTAGGAAGCTGGTACCATCCTGTACCATCCCACTTGCTTGCCCAAAAGAGATGGAGGTGAAGGTCCAAGAAGAGCCCCCAAAAGCGATGGCAAAGAAGGAAGAGGATCAGGTACAGAACAATGGACAGAATGACCAGAACAGCCCCTATAGCAGTGGGGATCTAGTACTGACATCTAGGTCCCTGAACACCGAGGGAGTCCTCACTTCCAGCAAGTGCAGTCCTAGGCGTCTGGACCTCAATCCCAGGCACCCACCAGACAGCTTGAGTGGAAACCCCCAGCTGTCTCCTCTGTGCTCCTCCTCTGAGATCCAGATGGTCACAAGCTCACACAGCCTGCAGGAGATGTCCTGCCTCCTCTGAAGCCTCATTCAGAAGCAGCTGTGCTCTCCGACCTGACCCCACGCTGTTCCTGCTGCTGGAGAGATCCACTGAGGAACTGCTGTGTGAAGACCTTCCCAGCTTTCCAGGTTCACTAAGTTTGGGTGAGGAGATGCTCCCACCAAGGAGCAATTTTCCACTGGCCTCTGCCAGCAGGAAGCCCTGCAAATGCAAAATCCCCATGCTACTTTAGCTGTGGCTGCCACCCCCACCTCCTAAGTGATCTTGCCTTGCTGTTGACCAAAACCTGGGCACCTTGGAGAACACTGAGTGTCAGAGTAAAAATATCTTGGAGGACAAAACAGAGGTCACAGCTGACGGCAGTGCCACTCAGCCTGCCCCTTCTGTCTCTCCTCCTGGCTCAGCAGTTGCAGACACCCTGCCCCTGGCCACTCAAACTGCACAGGTCCCTGTGACCATCACCACCAGGGTACCTGCAGATTTGACCTCTCAACCAGCTGCAGATGCTGATGACATTGAAATGGACACTACTCCCCCCTGCTATGCTGCCATAATCATATCTTCTCCAGACTGCAGTGTAAGATTCCTGCCAGTTACCACATCCAATAGAGTGTGGAGCAGAGGCAGCCTGCAGTCCCTCCATCGGCCCACCTGCATTGAAGGACACAGCCCTACCTCAAACCATCCGATTGGCCCCAAAGTACACCTCAGTCCCCATTAGGGACCCCTGATGGTGAGCAGAAGGGCACTTTTTTCTGCAGTGCTTTTGTTAGCACCAGACTACTCCTTATGGGTTCTGCAGTCACCTATGCTCCAGTAAACCCCACCTCTGCCAACTTCATCCCTGCCTTTGACAGTGAGGCTACGGACACCACTCCTCCTTCCCAGGCTGTGCTTCTCCATTCTGCCCTTGTCCCAGAGAAACCACTCTCCAGCGTCCATGACTCCTCATAATTCTTTTTTTTTTAAATCCTTACCCTAGGATATTTTTCCATTTTTGTTCAGATAGAGTGGGAAGAAGAGAGAGAGAGAAATATCGATGTAAGAGGGACACATCAACTGGTTGCCTCCCCCACGACCTGACCAGGGCCAGGGATGAATTGCAAAAGAGGTACGTGCCCTTGAACAGAATTGAACCCGCAACTCGTTGGTCCATGGACTGATGCTCTAACCACTGAGCAAAACCAGCCAGGGCAGCACCTCCTAATTCTGACAACATACCACCCAGTGGCAGCATTCTCTCAACTGATGTCTCCACTCATTTACCTAAAAAGTTAGTGAGCAGAGGGACACAAGTTTCCAACCCTCTATTGGACCCAGGATCAATGTCTTAGCTCACATCTGGGACCAGTGATGGGCAGTGGCCTAAAAAACCTTAATTGTTGGGATAAATGATTGCCCCAGCACAAGGTGTGGGCTTACCTTCTCCTGCAGATCAGCCAGCCAGGGACAGCAAAGTGCACTCAGGTAATGCAAGTTTGCAATGGCCAGATGCCACATTTGACACCACTGGCAAAACTTAGCTAGCCATTGGTGACAACCCATGTATTCTCCCATGGACATGTCCACGGCTGCTGGCATTGGAGTTGCCACTGAAACACCTAACACTGGGGACAGTATCTTACTGTTCGCCAGCACATCTGCCGCCCCCCTTGTTGTTATGGGTCCAGCAGCTCCCATGGATGGTGGGACTATGGGGCCAGTGAGCCACCCCAGGCTCCATTCATTTTCAGGCATCCAGAGCATCAACTTTAGAGATGGGCTTAGGAAGGCACACAAACTGCTTCTGTATCTTGTTTTGGCCTTGTAACTAGGGAACCATCGGGCCACAGCATGGCTGCTGCAGGAGGAGAAGCATGCACCACCCCAGTGCTTGGATACACTGCTGATTCCATCTTAAATTCCATCACGTGGAGCCCACCTATCCACAACACAGGTGGTGTGGTGATGGGAGAGTATAACACCTTGCCCATGATGGGAGGCATAGTGTTTCACTTGCCTTCAGTGCAACGGTGTCCCACCTGGACATAGAAAACCTCCTACACTTGCAACAGCCACCACCGTGGAGAATAAAGGTATGCTATGAGACATGTCTGTTTCTACTTTTTCTCAGACCACTGGGGACTCTCTTGGCTATGTCACATCAATTAAAGATGCAAGTCCCAACACCACCCCTGCCTTTAGACATACTTGTAGTTGCACTTTATTTCCAAGCAACTAGAACCCACCTGTGTAGAATCCAGGTGATGTGATGGGAGGTCCTGTTATTCCCACTATTCACCAGTACAAGTGGGGCCCACCTGGCCATGATGGCTGATTTTTTTTGTTGTTGTTAATCCTCATTGTTATTAATCAATGGATATTTTTCCATTGATTTTTTTAAAAAATGTTTATCCTCACCCGAGGACATTTTTGCATTCATCTTCAGTTAGAGCAAGAGGGAAAGAGGGAGGAAGAGAAAGAGAGAAACGTCTATGTGAGAGAGACACATCAACTGGCTGCCACCCACACAACCCGAACCAGGGCCGGGAACAAGCTGCAACTGAGGTACTTGCCCTTAGCGGGAACCGAACCTGTGTCTTTCTGGACTGCGGGCTGATGCTCTAACTGCTGAGCCAAACCAGCCAGGGCTCCATTGATTTTTTTTAGATAGCATGGAAGGGAGGAAGAGAAAGAGAGAAAGAAACATGGATGTGAGAGAGACACATCAACTGGTTGTTTCCTTCATGACCCAGAGTGGGACCAGGGATCAAACCTGCAACCCAGGATGTTCCCTTGACCAGGAATCGAACCCAAGACGCTTTGATCCAATGTCTGATGCTCTCACCCCTGAGCCAAACCCATCAGGGCATGATGGCTGATTTTTAATGACAAAGTCAATGTATTGATAATTTGTGTTATAATTAATAGCCTCTAATTGTTTTGATTAGTCAAAAGTCTTTTTAGAGAGAATTCATGAGGCTTTGGTAATGAGTTCAATCTCTGGCTCATGCTTCTGGTTTTGAAATAATAGGTGACACATTTCAATATTTCATTGATTCAATTGTGGAGTTTTGTCACACTATAATACTCTTTGAATAGCTTTTTGTTTGTTGGTTTTTTTAGACAAAACCATCTTGAACTGATGCACAAACATTTTTAAAACCCATAAAGTTGTGTAATGGAGTATATTACTCTTTTAGATGATATATTTCTTGGAATATGTGGTTTTTATGAAAAACGTCCTATGATATAAGGAAAAAAATGTATATATTCTTCAGCTGAGAGCATGCTTTGAGAATAGAAGGGGGGAGAGAGAGAGAGAGAGAGAGAGAGAGAGAGAGAGAGAAATGTCAATGTGAGAGAGAAACATCAATTGGTTGCCTTCTGTATATGCCTAGACTGGGGACTGAACCCTCAACCTGGGTATGTGCGCTGACCTGGAATTGAACTGTCAGCTTTTCAACGCACAGGATGATGCTCAACCCACTAAGCCACTCTGGCCGGGCTAAACATTTTTTGAGTCACATCTTCAATAACTTCTCTAAGTTTCTGTGAAAATGTATTATAATGTGTGGTTTTATTGATATTATTTACATTTGCAACTATAAATGTATAAATTTTTCTCATGAAAGTCAAATTTTGAGTGTTGCAAACTGATACAGTTTGATTAGTCTCTTAGGGACCAAGACAGGTATATCATAGAGCTTAGGTCATGCTGGGACAGAAACTCTCTCTGGGGAGAAAATTAGTTTGACTTATATAGAAAATTGCATAAAAAACTTATTATTCAAATGAAGATTTTGTTTAGAAGCAGAACTTCATAAAGCCAGAGGGAGTGTTGTTCACCAAGAAATGAAATTTTAGGAGCTAGTTTAAGATGTTTATGAGTTTTTAAAAAAAAGTACTTTTCCTTATTCTTCACTCTTCTTTACTTCTTTGTCATGTTATCTGATTTACTATTTGTGTTTATAAAAGAATAAAGTCCAACCATGCAAATTAAATTGCCAAAGACAAAAAAATGTGGTTTTTAATTAGATTTATATTTTTGGTCCATTTTATTCTCTTGGGATTTACATAATCAACATTTCTTTTTCTTTTTTGTTTAATTACAATTCTCCTGTGACAGAGCAGCTCACATGTCTAAAAATGCTTGTAGTTTTCTCCAAGTCTTTTGAGAGTTTTCAAGTCTATAAGAGATTATTTCTCTCATCATCTGGAAAGGGTGAGAAAGACCGTAATGGCAATTTTCCATTAGCCTTATCTTTAGTGTGTCAGTGCTGTGCACTTCAAACAACAGTGGCTCTGAAGTCAGACTTTTGTAAGTGTCCCATTTACTAGCTGCATGGACTTAGACAATTCTCAAAGGCTCCATTTTCTCAGTCGGCAATAATAAGCCCTATCTCTCAGGGCTATGATGAAGATGATGTAAAATGACAGATGTAAAAGGACATATATAAAGTACCTAGCACAATTTCTGAACCAAAGTGATATTTAATAGAAGTACTTATATGCTTCCTCTTTTCCCATTTTCTTTCCCTCTCTCAAACTTTAGGGAGTCCTTACTAAAATAAATTGAATGAATTGCCAATGTTCTATATATGGCTGAAACTTTATCAATGTCTTCTCCAACTTCTTCAAATGCACTCTTTATTCCGTATTGAAAGAGAAAAGAAACCTGATCCAATTGTGAGCTACGTTAAAATCATTTCATGTTCATGCCCAGCCAGTGTGGCTCAGTGGTTGAGTGTCGAACCATGCACCAAGAGGTTGCCAGTTCGATTCCCGGTCAGGGTACATGCCCAGGTTGTGGGCCCCATCCCCAGTGTGGGGCATGCAGGAGGCCGCCAATCGATGTTCTCTCTCATCGATGTTTCTATCTCTTTCTCCCTCTCCCTTCCTCTCTCTCTAAAAGTCAATAAAGAAAAACAAATTTAAAAAAATTATTTTATGTTCATGTGAGTGAGGAGTAATTAAAAAATTTCCTCAAAATGCATCTGTTCTATTTCTAAATGTAATTTTAAAATATTCATTAGCTTTCCAGTTTCAGTCAATTTCACTGAGTAAATGCTTCCTAATTGTTTTGATGTTGACTCACTTCAAATTTTTCTTGCCACTAATTTTGATATAACAGTGGACTTGTCTCAATAATGTCTTTATTTGGAATACTTACTTGATAGTGCTATTTTAATGATAAGGTATTTTTATATAGACCATTGGTAGGTAAGTATGAGGGCATTCAGGAGAACATCTCTATAATCAAGTATTTTGGCAGAGTAAAGCAGGCTAATGTGGTGGATTTTCCTCTGATTAAAGCAAAACAGAGTGAGGGGAGGAGTCTCCTTCATTCACATTTAAGATTCAGTTGATCTCAGTTCCTGGGCTCACCTAAACTGAGGAATCTGGGGGAAAAAACAAAAACAAGAAACAAAACTATGACAAAATGAGCTCTAGCACACTTCTATTTAAAACACTAGTAGAGCCCAGCCGGTGTGGCACAGTCCTTGAGCATTGACCCATGAAGCAAGAGGTCACCAGTTCAATTCCCGGTCAGGGCACATGCCCAGGTTGTGGGCCAAATCCCCAATGCAGGACATGCAGGGGGCGGCTAATCCATGTTCTCTCTCATTGATGTTTCTATCTCTCTCTCCCTCTGCCTTCCTCTCTCTATAAACAATAAAGAAATAACAATAATATTTATAAAAAATAAAATACTAGTAGAAACCCTATCTGCATAGATCCTCTAGAAGAACAAGATTAATTTATATATCCCTTGCTACCCACTTAAAAATATTTAATGAGCCCTGGCTGGTGTAGCTCAGTTGTATGGAGCATCATCCTGTGCACCAATAGGTCACAGTTCAATTCTCAGTTGGGGCGTGTGCAGGAGGCAACAGATTGATGTTTTCCTCTCTCTCCCCATCTCCCTTCCTCTCTCTCTAGAATCAATGAAAAACATATTTTTGGTGAGGATATAATATAATAATATATTTATATATATAATTTAATGAGCCCAACTAAGTGCCTGACACTTTTGGAATACTTAAGATGTATCAATGTCCCAGACAGAGTACAGTCTCTGGTCCTATGGAGCTTATATTTTACAGGAAGATTTGGTTAGGCATCAATAAGTATAAAACATACTATATAAATAAGATATATATTTTGCTTAAAGTTGATAAATGCTTTGAAAAAGAAAGAAAAGCCGGTAAAAGGGCATTAAAATATTGTGAAGGAGGGTGGGTTGTTTTTGACCCACAGATAATTATGTTAAGATTATATTAAACAATGGACTAGAAATTCAGAAAATGAGATCAGAACTAGGAGAATACTGTGTTCAAATACAATGAGAAAGTTATGCTTAGTGTATCAGTTCAAGTTCTCAGGTGAAAACAGAGTGGACATTTATTAAAGTTCTTTAGGTAGTTCAAAGTATCTTCCAGAGAGCCGAAGATCCATCAGGAAGAAATCCTCCCAATGATGCCCTGGAAACTGTTGTAGAACAGAGGTCCCTGTCACTCCAACCTGCACAAATAGCATAGTTCTAGAGTTGACGTACAAGTTCCCTGACTGCTACTCTCAAAGGGTCTTTCTTCTTTACCTCATTACTCACTGCAAGGTGGGTTCTGCCCATGCCCACTTTCTTTTCCCCCAACTTGTCTCATAAAGATTCCTCTTGCTCTTTCTAGCTCTGTCACACAGATGTGTCTAATTGGTAGAATCTAGGTCACATACTTATGCCCTAGCTGGCACACTTCGTCCTGGGACTGGCTCTAGATGGCTAGGATTCACAGTATGGGAAATCTCCCAAATACCCAAAAGGCATGATTACGGGCAAACCAAACGTGACAAATATACACTATAACAAGGAATCATTGATTAGCTTCTAAGCCATATAACCTTATTTTTATTTATTTTTTTCCAATTTTTATTAATTTATTTTTGTTATATATGTTTCTCTTTTTTCCCCCATAGAAACCCTTTTCCTGATGCTGCCCCCCCCCCCCGCCAGCATTGTTGTCTAAGTCCATTGGTTAAGTATACATGCATATAAGTTCTTTAATTTATCTCTTCCCTCCCCTCTGCCCCTTCCTCTGAAGTTTGTCAGTCTGAACCCTACTTTTATGTTGGGGTCTATTTTGTTCATCAACTAATTTTGTTCATTATATTCCACAAATAAATGGGATCATGTGGTATTTGTCTTTCTCTAATTGACTTATTTCACTTAACATAATGCTCTCTAGATCCCTCCATGTCTTTTCAAAGGATAAGAGATCTCTCTTTCTTACAACTGCATAGTATTCCATTGTGTATATGTACCACAGTTTTTTAATCCACTCATCCATTTATGGACACTTGGGCTGTTTCCAGATTTAAACTATTATAAATAGTGCTGCTATGAACATAGGGGTACATATATTTCTTCTGATTGGTGTTTTAGGCTTCTTAGGATATGTTCCTAGAAGTGGGATCACTGGGTCAAATGGCAGATCAGTTTTGAATTTTTTGAGGAAACACCATGTTGTTTTCCATAGTGGCTGCACCAGTCTGCATTCCCACCAGAACTCATTAGAAGGAATAACCAGCAGAGTAGAGGAGGACGAGGACCAGATCAGTGAATTAGAAGACAGGGTAGAAAAAATCACCCAATCATAAAACCAAACAGAAAAAAGAATTAAAAAACAGAAAGACAGCTTAAGAGAACTGTGGTACAATATGAAACATGACAACATCTGTATCTTAGGCATACCAGAAAAAGAAAAAAATTAGCATATAACCTTATTTTTATGTTTTACCTTTCCTTTAATGATTGATTTCTTTCTCAAACAGATTCGTAAGAGTATATCTCTGTGTTTTTCAATAGAAGGATTTTGGAACATTTTAGTGGTTTTTGTTTTATGGTTCTTTTTTTAGAAACATGGATTTTTTTTTCCCACATATGATAAAGACAAAAAAATGGTTATTGATGATGATACTGGTTTCATGGTGATTATATTTGAATATCTAGTAAAAAAGTGAAAAAAGTTTTCCTAAAGATTATAAACCAGTTATAGTTTTAAATACAAAACTCTGGATTTTGATATACTGTGGGAAGGAGGTATACTTTAATGTAGTCATCTTTCTTTTAATATATGTATTCCTTCCTAGAAACAGATTAAATAATATATTTCTCTCTTCTTTACAACTGGTAAAATTAGATGATGATTGAGTGAAATATTATCTTTAAAGTATGTGCAAGCTTGTGAAAAATCACAAGTAAAAAATTATATACTGTAAGCATCAATGTAGGCATTTTAATTATGATTTATGAACTATATATTTTTATTTATGATAGTAATATTTTCTGCTTAACTTTTTTCCTCCCTTCCTTAACTTGAAGCTATTTTAAATAATAGTGTTAATCTATAAAGTATTTACCAAGAAGTCTTAAATATATACATTATTCATTTAAATACTTTACATATATTTTACAAAGAAGTCAGGTGCATATAAACAATGGGTGGTTTCATAATTTTTTTTTCCCTCACTATGTAAAAGGGAACTGAGCCAAAAAACTCTGAATAGAGTTTTATTTATTTATTTATTTTTTATTTTATTTTTGTTACAGATGTTTCTCCTTTTTTACCCCATTGACACCCTCCTCCCCATCCCCCCCCCCCGCCCTGTCCCCGGCTTTGTTGTCCATGTACATTGGTTATGCATACATGCATATAAGTTCTGTGGTTTATCTCTTCCCCCACCTCCTCTTCTGAGGGTTGTCAGTCTGTACCCTACTTCCATGTTTCTGGGTCTACCCTATTCCTCAGACTGTTATATTCATTATTGAATAGAATTTTTGTCATTTAGGTTATCATTGAAGAAAGGCAGGCAGTGAGGCCACAATCCCATCAGAATTAGAAGGGGTGGTATGTGTGAATATGTGAGCTGCAGGTAAATTGTACTAGGGGAAGGAGGATCATGAAATAAAAAAACTGTTTGGCTTAAAGGGAATACACTAAAGGAAGAAGTGCACATTTATTGGAGACAAATTCTTCCTTCAATATAATTTTCAGACCCAAGCCGATCAGGGGCTGCTAATGTTCCCTGGAGAGTCAGCCCTTTACTCTCCGGGTTATTCAATCCCTACACCTGACTGTGCAGGAAGGAACATTCTAACTGAGGCCTTTGTGAGATTGCAAAGCAAATGTTACTTCCATGGGTTTATTACTGGGTGTTTCTGTGCAAGGCTGGCAGAAAATTGGGCCATGCGTGAGTTCCTTTTGAATTAGTCAGCCATACTACAACTTACCACAATTGAAAAGACTTTGTAACACTTGCCAAGGATGTTTGGACAAGCCAGATTTCCACAGCTTCCCCCAGGGGAATCCTGACACATTTGTCACTTCCTAAATCAATCAGTGGCCTTGTTTTGCTAACTTTACCAATGGCAGGTCTACTGTCCCCAGAGATAGTGAGAGCTGAGCTGAGGGGCTGGGCAGTCTGCAGAAATATGGACCACCGCCAGGATCATCAAGCTGCACAAGTTCTCCCCTGAGTTAAGAAATTTCACACACACAAAAAGAAATTTCAAACACTATCAAATAATTCCTTGGACGATAAGCAAAGGAATTTTCAGAGTAAAGCATCCTTGTATGTTTGGCAGGGTAATAGATGTAACATGCAGAGAGATTAATCTGATCATTATCCAAAGAATAGAACAGAAGGGAAAGCCTGGCTTGGCACACCTTTAACTATGTCAAAGACAACAACAAATAAAACAACAGCAATCTATGTGGAACACATTAATCCTTTTCAGTTCTTCCTCACATGGGTTAGCTCATTTGACTATAACCACTTCGCATGACTTGAGAGAGTGTGATGTGTGGCTGAGCACAGCATTGGGAACCCTAAAATGTGGATCCAAACTACAATTAAATCTGTGTCATTAGCATCTGAGTGGCATTGTGTACAAGATAATGAAAGGATAAATGAGATTATGAATGGGCATGCTCTTTGTAAAAGGCTCTGTAGATATAAAGCAATGATATCATTGAAGAAGACAATATTCAAGTACACGGGGTTGTATACTATGACTTATCTGACCTTGGATATCTGTGAGGATCCCCAGAAATGTATGAAGAAGGAATTCCAGTAAAAAAATAATAATAATAATAAAATAGACCCTTGTGGACAAGCAGGGTGAGGATTTGGACTATCCTTATTTGAGCTTTAAAGTAAAAGATGCCCCTTGAAATCTAAAGAAATCTAGGACATTTGGGTTATATAAGCAACTCTTTGAAATGCAGCAATTATTTTTGGTCAGATAACACTGGAGGGAAGTTTTTATAATTCTGTTGTATGGGGAACAAACAGTACCTGTTCAGGTACTGGAAATTGAATGATGCTGCTTATTTGTAGAAGCAGCAGCTATGAGGTAGCAGTTCTGACATGGCTATGAATCTACGGAAGAGAGGGAGAGAGAGATTATTATCCAACAGACAATAATTTTATTTTCAGACTGTGGAGCAGTATAGTCTCAATCCCCCATGAAAAATTAAATGTGTGTGCATATGCATCACACGTGCAAAAAAAAAAAAAATAATGCTTACTGTAGGGCAAGGCTTGGGAATTTGGATGAAATTGTGAGCAGCACTATTGAAGCTGCTCTAATTTTAAATTCCCTCTTGCAGCTGCAGCATCCTGCCCTGTTCTCTGTGAATACAACACATTGATTTAAATAAAAATAGTTATCCGCATCATGCTTCCCTTTACCAGCTGCAGAACGATCATCAGCCTTTGATTTACCTCCTATTAAAGATATAGAAATAAAGCCATTTAAGATTAAAATAGTAATGCCTCCTATTCCCGTCCCTAGACCCTGCCAAGTTTAACATAAAGTCAGGGAATGTGATTGGTTTTATGTTTAACAAAGGAATAAATCTGATTCTTTTGGCGAAGTAGAGAGGAAGCCTTTCTGAACAAGGGTCTTTTTCTCTGTTGTTCACAGATTCTGTCCTGGAGTCAGTGGTATAGTTGACACAGGTCACGGTCGTTCCTGAGCCACCCCGGTCTTTCTGTCATCCTTGAAAAGCCTCTCCCTCTTCCTCCTACTCATCCCTGTAAAGTCTTTCTTAGCCCTGTTTTCTCTCTCTCCCCTGTCCCCTTACATAGATAGTACACAGACACAGAAATCACATTCAATGCCCCTCTGCTGTGTTTCTAAAGCATGACAAGCCTCGATCGACAGTAACACATTTTTGTTAGAGCCTGATATGAGCACCGGCCATATCTCCGTTCCCCCATCGTTGTGTCTGTAGCTCAGATCACACAGTGGATTCTTTTTAAAATAATTTAATCCTCACCTAAGAATATGTTTTTCATTGATTCTAGAGAGAAAGGAAGAGAGAGGGGGAGAGAGAGAGAGAGAAACCTAGACATGAGAGAGAAACATCGATTGGTTGCCTTCTGTATGCGTCGCAACTGGGGATCTAACCTGCAACCTGGATATGTGCCCTGACTGAGAATTGAACCCACAATCCTTGGGTGCATGAGACAATGCTGTAACCAACTGAACCACATTAGCCAGGGCATACACAGTAGATTCTTAATAAAATAATAATAATAATTGGACAAATGGAAGACATAAATGGTTTATTGCCTATTTTGTTGCTTGTCTGTTCAAAAGCCTAATACTCTGCTTCGCACAAAGGTGCATAATGAGAAATATATGTTGAAAAAGTAAATCAGGTGTATTACAATGATTTTTGCTTGTCTGTGTTGACCGTAAGAGGAAGAGAATGGTTCAGGCATCAGAGGAGATATTCCCTTCCTTGTTCTCATCGTTGCTAGCATAAACTCGACAGCACCTGTAATGGTTAAAGCCTATCTGATTTCAAACCTTACTCACACATCCCACTTCATCTCTTGCCCCTGACCAGACTTCCGCTCTCTACCCCACACTACTGCCCACTGCAGACCTAGTATATCCAGCTCTCGTTGCCAGACCATTGCATGTTTTTTTCTTCTATTGGAAATATCCTTCGTATTTCTTTACCTGGATTCTTTAGCTTTCGGAGTTTGAAATCAACATCACTTTCTCAGAAGGCTCTTTCCTGATACATTAAATGAACATCAGGCGAGTTTTTATGTGTTGTTTCTGCATACTGACTTCCCCTGCTCTAATATCCATAATTTATTATAAATTATGAGATTTCTGGGCTTTTAAACCCCATTCTCCTGTAGGATTTTGAAGGTCATTTCATTTAAGATAAAGCCCTAGGTACTTAACTAGTTAATTACTAGTTCCAAATATTCATTGCACAAATTAATGAACTGTCACCGTGCAGCTATCATGCAATAAAATGTAAGCATACCATATTTTAGTTAAATCTGTAATGCCTTTACAAAATATTCAGTAACTATGTGCTTTTTTTTTTAAAAAAAAAAGGGGGTCTAAAACTCTGAAGATGCATGATAGATTTCTGTGCATAGTATAATACTTTTCTCTTCTCTCTCATTAGGCTGTAACATTTAAGATCCAGAGGTTTGTTGTATTGTTCTTGTCTCCTATATCAGTTAAGTCCTTCAATGAGAATATGAAGGTAGTATTTAAAAGCGAAAATGTTGTTTAGCCCACTACAGCTAAGAGTGCATGAGTTGAGAGAATGCCTGCATCAATAAATAATTAATACAAGGTTATATTATTAATTAATAATTATTAATTTGGACAAATTGTATAAACTAGATACTCATTGTTTTAACTGTGCTCCAGAGCTATTCCAATTAAGACAGCTATAGAAAGATGTGAAAGGAGAGAAAAATGCAAGTAGGGCATCTGGGTGTCTGAGCAAGAAAAAATAATAATGAAGACACTTAACAATCAGTCCTATATTATGTAACAAAGTCAGTTTGAGAAGTCAAATTGCAGGAACTGGTTTTCCAGCGTCTAGCATTCTATATGCCTCAATGAACTGAGTCCTCCTCCTGCTCAGGGAACCTGTATGGGGAGATCTAAGAGCTACTTAGTAAGCCTACTGTGCAGACACATGAACGTTAGAGTTAGAATTAAAGTGTTACATAGAAGGTGCTGGTGAGTCAGCGAAGGGATTTAAAGGAAGAGATGAATAATGTGTGATTATTTCATTTGAGGTTGAAGCTGATTGAAGTAGGGGTAATTAATGCCTCAAAAAGAGATTTAGAAATATCAGGTTCTCTGCCTCCTATAGATGTAGAAAATTGATAACATAAAATATTCAGATCATCCACATATGAAGAAGCTCTTGCTCTATGTCAGTTGTTCAACTACTAGCTTTCTGTATTTTATCGCTAACCTTCCCATAACCCTAGGAAACCCAGGTTTGCTATTATTGTTGCCATTTTAAAGGGGAGCAAATTGGTAACTGCCCCCTTGCCCCATACATATTAGAGGTAGAATTCAAACACAGGACTGTCATACTCAAAAGAAAAGGTAATTTCCTAGCCATTTGGCACACATTCTTTATTTATTCCTGAAGATAATTCTGTTGAGAGAGAATCATTATCCTTGTTTTGTAGATGAGAACTTTTTCATTCCTATGCACAATCTTTTTTTCTAGTAGACTGACTTTAATGTGGTGATCCTATGCCATATTCTGGTGACTCTGTATGTGAGGAGGCAAAGAATCAGTTCACTTTTACATAATTATGAGAGTTATTGTCAAATGGATAAGTAAAGAAGGTACTTGGAATCTGTGGCTACACATAATCAGGATTTCTTAAAACCAAGCTTAGAAAGGCTTACATTTCAATATGATTTTGCTGTTTGAAAATTATTTCCATTTAATATCTATGCATTTAAAATAAGTTGGTGCCAAAGACTATATGATTACATTGCTGAAATTCTAAATTAATTTATTAATTGATTAATTGGTTTTAGCAAAGCATAGCCTATCCTGACTTAAAAAAAAAAAAAAATCAACCTCCTTCCCAGCTGTGCCACTGTCTAATTAGGCAACACTGGGCAAGTTCTTTCGTCTTTCCATACCTCAGTGTCATTGTCTGCAAAATGTGGGTAATAACAACACCAATCTTATAGGGAAACTGTGGAATTAAACTAGTCAATATATATTATTTATGTTTCTTCGACCAGTTAGTGCAAAGTAAAAACTCTTCTTTGGCTTCAAACCCCCCTTATCTCAGATGCTTATAGATAAACACGAAATACTTTGTACAGTCTAAGTTAACTAGGCTCTTCAAAGCAATCATTTCAAATCTTCTGCTGACGCTTTGGACGTGTAAAGGGAAGCCCTGACCTGGGGGCAGGGTGGGAGAAGAAAATGAGGAATAAAATGAGATCCTGCGGGACTTGAGAACCAATTACAAATTGAAGGTCACGAGATGAAGGAGTCAACGACGACTTAATCCTAGAATCAGCTAGTAGAATTAAGGAAGCCAGAAAATGAACAGGATTGGGGAAAGAGAATTCAGCTTGATGCACAACAAGTCCGAGTCTTAAGTAGAATATCCAACTAGAGAAATCTAAGAGAAATTGAAAATATAGTCTGAACTATGAATTTCTTTGGGGAAAAATACAGAAAATTTTCTTTTTGTAGAATTTTTAAAAATTTATTTCTGTGTATTTTGGAAATGGATTTAGGAATGGGGAGAAACACAATTATTTTAAAATTATAATATTAGATAGTTGTTAAATCTGAATGAAAAATACTTGAGAAATGCTTAAAATAGATGTTTTTTTAGTCCTAGGTCGGAGACATCTACTCTCTTAAATATCTCCCAGGAGACAATTTCAATTGCTGTTTAAAATTGAAATGGTCAAGAAATTACTTTTACAATTATTTAAATCTTATGTGTCATAATTTAAAAATATTCATATTCATTTTAGAGACATTGTCCATTGTTAAATTGTGTATTTTAACAAAATTGTATTCATTACTTAATATATCTGCTTTTTCATTTATGACCTTCATGCTTATATTTCATTCTTGAATTCAAATATACTGATATGTATTGCCAGGAATTTTCCATTATTCCTTGACATGTTTAAAAGATTTTAAATTATTTTCTATTTCATTATATTCATAGTATACTTTACCATAGCATACCTGATATTTGGTTGAAATAACTTGATGGTTCAGAAATTTAATGAAAATATTATCGATGGAACAGAAAACATTTTTAAACTTTTGTGGCCCAACAATTAAAGTGTCATCTTGGGAATGTTTTTCTTGTTTAGAGCTGGCCTTAGACATAAATAGTAAACTATGAAAGTTATTTAAGTTGTCAGTATACCAGGCTTTTCCTACTCCAAATGTAGATTTATGGTATATTAATTTTTTTTTACATTAGACAAAACATGTCAATTTTATTTGTAAATTAAAATATATCCATATATAAAACAAATGTTCTAGTCCCTTCCAAGATCTGTTAATAATTTGCTTTTCCTTGAACATAATTCTACGTTATTATAGATGATACTTAATCTCTTGACATCATTTGAAACAATGCTGTCCATTTATTTATCTTTTTTAGACTTTCTTTTCCCTTAACTTTAGTGACATTGAATATTGATGGTTTTGCTCCTGTCCTTCTGAACTACCTGGTGAACCTCCAATTGACCTTTTTATTCTCTATACCACTCAAAGAAAGATGATCAGTTCCCTTGATTTCATCCAATCTTTGTTAGTGATTTCCTAATTTTCTCTACCTTAGGTTGAGATTTCCTAGCTATCTTTGACTCTTTTATACTTAATTTATAACCATATCATGTCCAATCTGTATTATAAGTATTCCCTGTGTATTACTCACTGACCCTATTGCTACTACCATAGATTGTGCTATGATCATCACTCTTTGGATTGATAAAACCAACTTCTAGTTGACTCTCTTACCCTGTCTCACATGATCTACCTTGCTATGTTTAAGAGTCTAAGACACATCTGTAGCACATACCTACTTTCCCCCAAAACTTTCTTAAAATGTCAGCCAAGCTCTGAAAATGTTTGCCATGAACTTTTCAGAACAAACTCAAATCCTCTTCCCCTAACCATATGCACTCTTTATTTATGAGTATACCTTGGGCCTCTTTTCTCTCTTCTTTTTCTCATGATCCTCTATGTTCCCAAAACATACTCCCACTTTTTCTCTGCTTTATAAATTCTTACCAATTGTTAAAAGTTTAGCAAAGTATCCCCTCCTGTAGTTTTCCTTGATTTCTCTGTCAGATTCACTTATCATCTTCATCTGCGTTTTCATAGACCTACCTGTGCATACATCTCCATTCTAGCACTCAGTATGCTGTACTGAAGGGAATTATTTTTGTGTCTGGCTGCTTTTAAAAGACTGAGAGCTTCCCACAGGGAGATGTGCCTATTTCCCTATGTCCCCAATGCCAAACATTGTACCAGAAATTAGCAGGTTCCCAATAATTGCTTGAATCACCACTTTATCATGTTGAGAGACATAGGAAAACAAACTCTCTCAAAGGGAAAATGGAGAACCGGATCCAAGAGGATTAAGACTATTGAACATCATTTTTCTCTCACAGAAATATTACTATAATCGAGACAAATGTCATTAGCAGGGTACAGAGAGTGAAAAAGCAGCCCTCCTGGAGTACAACCTGCACTTGGGAACGTGGTCCTAATGCTAGGTGGTAAGTGAAGTGGGTTTGATTGCCAGCTACCCAGATTGGACAGATGAAGGTGGAGTGGAGGCAGCAGGAGTGTTAGCGGCAGAGGATGGCCTCCAAATGAGAGTCTGGTAAATTAACAGCTTTACTGAGACTCAGGCCACGTAGACTTCCCCTAGCTACCTGCTGGATTAGGTCAAGCCTCTTCATATAAACACATCCCTCTTACCTATAATATCTCTAAACTTATTTCTTCTTTGCCCTTTTTTTTTTCTTTTTCATATTCTTCTTCCAGATTAAAAAAAAAAAAAGAAAAGAATGTATGGGATGGGGAGGGAGTAAGATTAGGGACAAAAACTAATAAGAAATAAGTACTTGAGCTTTATATGTGTTGTTCTCAGATGCATGCTTTTTCTATATTAGAGAAAGTCCTGCCGGCTGTATTACCAAGTACATTTTGAAGGCTCAGTGGTTGAACACAATAACGTCTCCTTCTTGCACACATAAAGTGCAATTGGTAGTTTGTGTATTGGAGGTGAGGGTGGGATGAGTGTGTGGTGGGTTTGTGGGAGGGTAAATGTGTCTATTATGTGAGGTAGTGGGGATTTCTGCTCCAGATGGTCTTCCAGAATCCAAGCTGATAGAGACTCTATTCTCTTCAGCATAGATCTCAATCAAATGGACATTTCTAACTCTAGTGCAGTCTGTGAAATGAACTCTGGCCATGTACCGAGGAGTAAAGGGAGTTGGGTTATTGAACAATAAGCCAGTTTCTAGTATAGTGAGTACAAGTGTTGCTACCTGGAGGTAGCAAGAAGAAAGTTTCAGCTGCTATGTTTATATTTATATGCATATATACAAATGTGTGTGTATATATATATATAAAGCTATAAAGAAATTCTGATAGAATATCCTTTTAAGGCATAACAATAACTAATCATATACTTTTCAAAGGTTTCCATATGATATGAACAGACTATGCTTTAGTAAATTCATTCTGTAGTTTGGAGGGAGTGACTATAATATTACATATATATTGTTTTTGTTTATTTTTCTAAAAAAAGAATGGTGAGAACTTTAAATCACACTTGCCTGAGGTTTCAAAACTAAAGAGATTTGTGGGTGGAAGATTTACGTGTCATATAAATGATCTTATTTCTGTTTTGAGGCAACCAAAAGCAGCATAAAAAGCAATACAAAAAAGATGGACATTTGTAATAAAAAATAAATTAATCAAAATTTTAAAAAATACATTCTGTTGAGTGACAATAGGAAACCTTATTGTGGGTATATGCATTGCTTGAGAACTAAAGAGTAAATAACATAGATTTGCTTGATGTTTGTAGAGTTTGGGCTGTAATATTTGCTCTGATGAAACATTATACAGAAAAGTTAAAATTCAAAATAAAGAAAATAGTTTTGTCTAAGTCTAATGAATAATATAATGTCAGCTTAACCCATTTCTGTCTGTATACAAACATTTGCAAATACAACATTCTCACACCATCCTCATAATTACTAAATCTCCACAACTCTGGGCAATAAACTCTAGCAGGAGAAGCCAGCATGTAAGTTTGTAGCTGATCACACACAGGCGCAAAATTATTTTATATTTTTTTAAGGTTATATTGTGGCAAATAAGGCCTTACTTTTTTTTTTAAGTATGGTCTTAAGATTAATTCTATTGTAAGCTTCTTCCATTCGCATCACACATACTTAAACATAGTCTTATAGATGTTCAGATTTATATATTTCATCTCTGCAATTGATCAACAGTGTGAGTCAGGCCTCATGGCAGTGGGCAAGTGTCCTGTGTGTTCCGGAACTGAAAGACACTCCCCCTCTAAGTGGATTTTTTCACGCTTTTACTGTTTGTGATGCTCTCTGCATTCAATATGTCAACTCCAAGTTAAATTGTACCCCAAGTGGCACAGTAATTGCATTTGATGCCTGGAAGGGTGAACATCAATTAGTTACAAGTGTTCAAAAGGCTCCTGACTGACAGGTTGCATTATTCTTGTAGGAGGATTTCAAATTATTTGAAGGCATTTTCAATAATGTCAACAGGTAGCAAAAACTCTTAAACGATTTTGCCACTTATCTTTGCCACCATTCCATTACAACCCTAGATTTATCTACAGTGTCTAACACAGGCTGATCCTGGCCTCTCTAGATTCAAAATGGACTTTCTTTTTCCTCTGTTTTTATTTTCTCTGAATTTAGCAATATAACTATGTAGAAGATAAAACTTTAATCTTTAATCCCTTACAAGGAAGGGCTCAGAAAGCCAAAGAGATTTATAGCAGCTTCTCAGATTTTTATGTACATACAAATCACCTGGGGATTTTGTGGAAATGCACATTATGATTCAGTAGGTCTGGGGATCACCTTAGAGTCTATAGTGCTAATAAAATCCCAAATAACGCTGACGTTGCAGGTCTGTAGATCAAAATCTACATGGCAAGAAATAATATTCTGGTGGTCTGCAAGGCTAAAGGTTAGCCACATGGCTAAGATATATCCACAAATTATAGGTCTTTCATTTTCTGATTAGCAGAATAGAGATTACTATATTGTTGCAAAATATAAATGTTGTTAAATATCCTTGGGTTCACTAGTGGCTACTTATAATTATTGAACCTTAACCCTTGATAATTAATAAAGTCTAGTAGAAAGATCCTGACAATATGGCCTGAAGAGACTTGTTCCTAAATTCTGGGGAACAGATGGAGTGAATAAAAAATTTGACATAAATATGTGTCTCATTGGAGAGCCATAGCCCCCCTCAACATACACGCGCACACACAAGCGCGCACACACAAGCGCGCGCACACACACACACACACACACAATGTGGATCTATCTAAATACACCTAGTATTTAGCAGAGTGTCTGGCACTTATTTATTTCTCAGTAAATGTTCAATGAATAAGAGCGTAATAATCTCTCATTGTTAAGAGATGTTGATAACTAATCACCTACACAGGTTTGACTAGGCTAATCTTCCTGTTAGACACATATTTCCCTACATAAGTGTATAAAATAAAAGATGTACTCTTCCAGACAACATGGATGGGTTTGTTGAAAGACTCTTGTTATATAAACTTATTAACAATGATTTGTATTCAGGAAATAATCCAAGAAAAAATAATAATGGAAGATAGAGAAATAACTCAATTAATGATAAGAAGTTAGCAAATGGAAGAAGGTAAAGTAGAGAATGAGGAAATAAGAAGAGATTCCAGCCAATTAAAAAATAGGTGAAAAGCATCAAAAAAATGTTTTTTTCTTTATTGATTTTAGAGAGAGGAAATGACAGGAGAGAGAGATAGAAACATCAATGAGAGAGAACATCGATTGGCCACCTCCTGCATGCCCCACACTGGGGATCAGGCCCACAATCTGGGCATGTGTTCTGGCCAGGAATTGAACTGGCAACCTCTTGGTGAATGGGTTGATGCTCAACCACTGAACCACACCAACTGGACTAGGTGAGAAGCATTTTAACTGGTATCAACTATACATGAAATTCATTAAAAGTGAGATAATGACCAAACAATTATTGTCCTTCTCCAAAAGAGTTGAATGCATGTTTTTAGAGAAGAAACTTATTTATTCTATGATAGAGAATGCATACAGTTTTAACCCTAGGAATAATATATGTAGTGTAGTGTTTGTCATCTCATCACTAAAAATTAGATATCCAGCCGCAGGTAGCCTTCAAGGGAATTTTTCTTTCACAGTAGCATTTGTGGAGGGCTGTCAAGACTGACTGTTGTGTTTCATCATAACAGGTTCAAATCAGCTCAAAGCTGGTAGAGGGCAATGAACTTTGAAAGACTGGGGCCCCAGATCCTTACTCAAACTAAAGGAAAACTTCCCTGACCAAGGAGCAATGGATCCTGTTTTAATTTACTGTGTTCAAACAGATAAACTCATGAGTCAGATCTGGGAGTGCAGATTTTCGATCCTTAATTGGCATAACCACCACAAAATCACTAACACTTGAAATCCCCTGAAATTTCTTCTTTTCCAGGAAGAAATTTCTTCTTCTTTTCTTTTCTTGGACTTCGTAGCCTCCAATATTATGAGGAACAAATTTCTGTTGCATGTAAGCTACACATCTATGGTATTCTGTTATAGCAGCCCAGACTAAGGCACATGCTCATTTTAAAGCTCTGGTGGTCTTTGTTTTATTGTTTACCAGAAGCTGAATTGGCCAATTTTCAGAAGGAGAGAAGCATGTCTAAAGTATCAAGTAAGTTGACAGCAGTCAGATAGTCTCCTTTTACCCCAGGCACAAGATGAATTATACCATTAGGACAAATCTAGGAGGTATTTTAAGGGCTGTGGAGATATGAACTCGACTTGAATGACAGGAATGCATAGTAGATGTTTCCCTATCTTTTTCCAGTTAAACTGTGGTGCTCTGGTAGAAAGAGGACTTGGGGAATAAACAGTAAATGATGTGCTTGGTGCCAGACAACATGACTACATATTCTGGATATAATGGGTTTTATCTTGACTCTGCTATATGTATATGAAAATGTTTCCAGATAAAACTAGGAAATCATACATTTTGGGAGATGTTAAAAATATTCACTTGTTCATTCATTCATTTGTCCATTCTTTTATTCACTCATTCAAAACATTTATGGAATATTTACTGTATACAAACCTGTATTTTGCATTCTTAGGAAATAATAGTGAACAAAAGTGAAAATTCCTATACTCTAAATGTATGTGTGTGTATATAAATAGACATTTACAAAAATAAGTAAATTATATTGTATTATACAGTATGACATAGGAAATATAGTCTATGGAGGAAATCTACTCAGAAAAGAGGGATGAGAAGTACTGGGAATGTGATACGGGTCTGTTTGCCATTACAAATCAGGTAGTCAAAGAAGGTCTGGTTGAGAAGGTAACATTTTAATGAATACTGAATATGGTGAGGAACTCAGCCATGTGCAAATCCAAAATCAGAGATCTAAGTCGATGAAACAGCAAGGATTTATAAGGTGTGAACATGCCTGGGGCGTTAATGAAAGGGCAATGTGGCTGTGGCCTCCTGACATAAGGGAAAACTAACAGGAGGTGAGGTCAGAGAAGTATGGCTGGAGGGCAAGGAGTAGCCCTGGCAGGTGTGGCTCAGTTGGTTGGAGTGTCATCTAGTACACCAAAAGGTGGAGTGTTCAATTCTGGGTCAGGGCACATACCTAGGTTGCTGGTTCGATCCCCATTTTAGGCTTGTGTGAGAGGCAACCAAATCAATGCTTCTCTCTTATATCAATGTCTCTTTCTCTTTCCCTCTCGTCCTTTCTTTCTCCAACATAAAAATTAAAAAAAAAAAAACACAAAAAAACAAAAAAACTGGAATCCTTGAAGACTGATCAGCTGAATGAAAACCACCCACTGTCAATCTGATCTCCAACCTTTAAAAAAAGAGCAAGGAGCAGATCCTGAAGAAAAATGAATCCGAGAAGTGGGACAGGGAGAGCTCTGTGTGTGTGTGTATGTGTGTGTGTGTAGTGTGTGTAGGGAGGTGCAATTATAATTCAGGTAGTGATTATGTGTAATTTATACAACTTTGGCTTTAAATTTGAATGAAATTGAAAGTTTTGGAAGGAGTTTGAGCAAAGGAAAGACATGACCTTGTGTTACCACAAAACAATTTGAAATGGAGTGATTGTAGAAACAGACAATTTAGGGTAAAAAAATCCAGGTGAGCCCTGGTCGGTGTGAATCAGGGACATCGGCTCACACACCAAAGGGTTGAGGGTTCAATTCCCGGTCAAGGGCACATACTTGGGTTGCAGGTTTAATCCCTGGCCCCAGTCAGGGCATGTGCAGGAGAAAACTTCTCCAAGTGTCTCTCTCA
Source organism: Molossus molossus (assembly GCF_014108415.1). Lineage (NCBI taxonomy): Eukaryota > Metazoa > Chordata > Mammalia > Chiroptera > Molossidae > Molossus > Molossus molossus. Next base: position 55,754,848 of record NW_023425345.1, on the reverse strand, counting down.
CATCAATCTTCCTCTCCCTCCCCCTGTTCACTCTAAAATTCAATGGAAAAAAAATATCCTCAGCTGAGGATTAACATAAAGAAAAATAAATAAATTAATAAATGCAGGCGAGAGAAAACAGACTTAAACTAAGGGGTAGTGGAAATGCTTAGATTGTGGATATACATTTTGGAGACAAATATTTGCTGATCGATCTAATGTGGGATATTAAAACAAACAAACAAACACAAACAGAAGTTAATTATAACTAAGATATGGGGGCTTAGCAAATGGAAGGTACAGGATGATGATATAAATTTAGAGGTCATATGTTTATAGATAACATTTAAAGCCACAAGACTGGATAAGATAATCTTGATAGGAAAGAGAAGAGGCTCAAATACTGGGTCCTACAATGCTTCAATATCAAAAGTTTGGGGATATGAGCAGGAACCAGCAAAGAAACCTGGGAAGGAGCAGCTAATGAGGGAGAAAAACAAATAATTATCCTAATACTCAGAGATAAATTACTCTCAGTCAACACAGGAGGAATCTCCAGTAATTTAAAAGCGAAGATAAGAGAGAAGATGTGAAGAAATGTTTCAGAACTCTGCATATCAATGGACAGAATATAGAAAGGGATACTTAGAAATGTGATATCATCATCATTATTATTATCAAAATGACAAAACAAATACTATTTAAGTTATATACTTTAACCTTCAAAAAGTGATACTATTAGGATTCATGCTTTTTTTGTGAAAAACGAAGATGAGAAAGGTAAGTTACCAAGTTCACTCATGCACAAAGAAGTAAAGAGGAGCTGGGAGTTACAACCGGAATTAAGACACCAAGTGGAGTGGAAAGATATAACTTTGAACTTGGACCATACATTTTAATTAATTGAAAATTACTAGTATGGCATATATTCAGCAGAGTGTGTTACATGTAAGTACAGTTTTTTAAAAAATGATTAGAAAGAAAATATTTGTACAACTACCACCAACGGCATGGAATTAAGTATTGTCAGAACTCTAGAAACTTTCAAGTGCCTTTTCAGGCCAGCACCTTCCTACTCATCCCAGAGGTAAACACTATCCTGGTTTCTTTATTAGTTTCTAACTAATTATTGTTCTAAGTAAGTTGCCCACCACGTATGAATGCTTGAGCTCTAATAACTGTTTTGCTTTGGCTTGAACATTATATAGAGAGTGTCATACTTTTTTTCAGTATTTTGGGATAAGTAGGAATTGTGGCCATCTATATCAAATGTAGCTATTAGAACTAAGAACCAAGACTAAGTGTTGTCAACATGACTTAGTTATTTGTTCCAGGAAATTTTTACTCAGAAAAGATAGAACTATAATTCAATGAATAACACCACTGTTTGCTTCAGAAATTTTATATTAACAAAATTATGAGCCCTGGGTTGTTTGGCTCAGTGGCTTGGGTCAAGGGCACATACCTGGGTTGCAGGTTCAGTCCTCGACTCTGGTTGGGGCCATTCGAGAGGCAACCAATCAATGTGTTTCTCTCAAATCGATGTTTCCTGTTCTCTCTCTAAAACAGAAAAAAAAAATTATGAGACTACTGCTCAAGACAATTGAAGTGCAGTCTTTTGCTATGTTTTCTAATCTGGAAGCATGATGTCACAGACCTTTGCACAATCCAACCTGCTCCCTGACTTGGAAACCTCACCTTAAACTCATGCCAAGACCCCAAGATCCCCAAAATATCCTCCTTATGACTTCCACTTTCTGAATCACTGCAAAGACATTGCTAAGGTGACTGTTTTCCCTACTGCAGCAATTCTAATAAATTTACCCTTTCTTTATAAATGGGCTGTCTGATGATACAAACTTGGGGAACTTTTGGAGTGTTCCATTGAGATTTATTCTGCACTGTTGCTGCCATGATCCAAATTGCTTGACTCAGAAATATCGTGCTCCACAGAGGTCCTCTGAGCCTTTTGCGAAGGGGTCTGTGGAATTAGTCTCACAATGGGCCTCAGCACTTACATCTCTTCTTTGAGCTCTAAGTGTTTATTTTGTATCTCAGAAAGTAAGCTCTCCTTTGGTTTTCTGATCTGTTTTAAAATCTTTTGCTTGGTGGAAATGTACCTGGTGGCTACAAAACTAGTGTTTGTTTGGTTTGTCCTTTTCAATTTACATTGTCAGTCTCTAAGGGAGATTCTGTAGGGAGGAGACATGCATAAGGTCAGTAAGTCTGTCCTCAAAACAAGTTTGAAAGTCTCTTCAGGAATCCCTTGGGCGTACTTTGCCTGGGGTCACATTTTCAAAATCGTTTCAAGACCTTCTTCAGTTGTTTTTGTAACTGATCTGTTTGGTTCTATCTGGATTTGAGAAACTGTTGGGCCCTTTATTGATGATAGACCATCTGTGGGCTGATTTCTGAAGACATACTTTCTGTATAAGCACCACTCATAATGGATGTTGCAATTCTCATGGGCCATTTGCATTGAGGTCTTTAACCCACGTAGAGCTTGTTTTTATGTAAAATGTGAAGTAAATATTTAATTTCATTCTTCTTCTATATGCATGCATGATTTCCAGAAATGTTTATATTAAAATCTGTCTTTTCACACCAATCTGCAGTGCCGTTTCTGTCAGATAGTGTGTGGGTCAGTTTCTTGGCTTCCTATTATGTTCCTTTTGTTTATTTGTCTAGCCCAGGATATTAGCACACTCTTCAAATTATTGTATTTTTATAATCAGCCTTGATATGTGTTAGTGTGATTCATTCCACTTTGTTTTTGTTTTGTTTTTTAATGCCTTGGCTATTTAGACTTTGTTCCCTATTTTTATACAGTAAAAAAATTAAGCCTGCTAAATTTGACCAAAAAAAAGTAGAGGTTTTGTTTAGGATGGTATTTAATTCATAAAATAATATGGGGAGAAGTGACATTTTTTCAATATTAGGTGTACTTCTATGCACATGATAGACCTCTCTATTTTGGGTCTTTAATTACATTGTATAAGTATACTTATAAAAGTATTATATATAATTGCAGATATATTAACAGGTGTTTTGAATTTCTGATTACATTATAAGTGGTATCTTTAAAAAATTTTATATTCAGCCCTGGCCAGTTTGGCTTAGGTTGGAGCATCAGCCTGTGGACCAGAGAGTCCCAGGTTCGGTTCCCACCAGGGGCACATACCAAAAAAAAAAAAAAAAAAAAAAATTATATTTAAACTACCTGATGGTTTTTGGAAAAGGAATAGATATTTATATTTTTTCCTCTAGTCAGTCTGTAACTCTCTTATTCATTCTAATAACTTGCTTGTATAGACTTTAAATAATATAGATCACATTCACAGAACACAGATACCATTACCAAACAATAAGAGTTTTGCATTTTTCCATCTAACCTTTAGTCTATTTACTTGTCATTTCTGCCCTACTGTGTGCTGAGGAGCTCCCAGGTAAATGTTGAATAGAAATGTTGCTGACAATTAATTTCTGGTTCTCTTATAAAGGAAAAGCTTTCAATATTTTACTGTTAAATATGATATTTGCTCTAATTATAATAAAGATACTATTTAAATGGTTAAGGAAAGTTCATTGTTTTCAACTTTAATCATGTGTGTAAATTTTTATTAACAACTTTTTTGTTCATAAATCCACAAAAAAACACCTTCCTATCATCCTCCCTGCTTTTTTTCTAGACTATCTGAAGGTTTTTACCTTGAAGAAATATTTTTGGCCCTGGCCGGTGTGGCTCAGTGGGTTGAGCGTGATCCCATGCACTGAGAGATCCCAGTTTGATTCCTGGTCAGGGCATGTGCCCGGGTGCAGGCTCGATCCCTGGTATGGGACATGCAGGAGGCAACTGATCGATCTCTCTCTCTCTCTCCCTCTTTCTTCCCCTCTCTCTAAAATCAATAAAAGCATATTTAAAAAAAATATTTTTGACTACTTCTCACTATCCCCAGTGCCACTACCCTGGCTGATACCATCATCATCTACCACCCAGTTATTCAAATGTCTTCAACCTAATTGGACTCTGACTCCACCCTTGTGCAGCGAGGGCAACGTTTTTATTATATAAATTAATCAAAACCACATGATGCTCTAGCCGATTTGGCTCAGCTGTTAGAGTGTCGGTCTTCAGACCAGAGAGACCCAGGTTCGGTTCCGCTAAGGGCACGTATCTCTGTGGCAGTTTGTTCCCGGCCCCAGTTGGGGTTGGGTGGGTGGCAACCAGTCGAGGTGTCTCTCTCACATTGATGTTTCTCTCTCTCTTCCTCCCTCTCCCTCCCTCTCTATCTGAAGATAAATGCAAAAATGTCCTTCGGTAAGGATAAAAAAAAAAAAAAAAGACTTTTCAGTTCAAACCCCTCTGACTACTGTCCCCCTCACCCAGGATAAAAGCCAGGGACCTGACCAGAACTGGCAAGTCTCTTCAGGAGCTCCTCTTCCCTGCCCTGCCCCATGCATACCTCACTTCATGCTCGTGTAGTGTTCCCTGGCTCTCTGGACTCCAGCACAACGGTGTTCTTTCTTTCCAAGGATGTGCAATGTTCGTTTCTAAGTCAGCTCTTTGCACTCACTGGCCCTCTACTTGGAACGTTCTTTTATTTATATGAGTACCTGATAGTCTCATTTCCTTGAAGTCTTAAAAGTCACGTCTTTATTGATGCTTCTCTAAACAGTTACTAAAATTGCACATACTACCCATTCATACCTTTCCCCCTTATTGTTTTTCATAGCACTTGTCAACATGCATCATATCATAAATTTGACATGTTTTTGACCCCTCTCTCTACACACTGGAATGGAAGCTCCATAAGAACAGAGCTTTCTGTTTATTTTATTCAATAATATATCCTCAGAACAAAGAACAAGGCCTGGGCTGCATCCACGGTGTAGTAAATTAGTTAACTATTATTTTCCCTGAAGTTCTTTATTTAAAAAAAATATGTAATATTATTTTGTTTTGTTAATCCTCACCCGAGGATATTTTTCTATTGATTTTTAGATAGAATGGAAGGGGGGAGGGAGATAGAGAAACAATGATGCGACAGAGACACATCAATTGGTTGCCCCCACATAACCCCAACCGGGACCAGGGATTGAACCTGCAACCCAGGTATATGCCCTTGACTGGGACTCGAAGCTAAGGGCACATGCCTAGGTTGTAAAAATGCTCAACATCACTAATTATCATACAGATGCAAATAAAAACTATAATGAGCTATCACCTCACACCTGCCAGAATGGCTACCATCAATAAATCAACAAACAATGAGCGCTGGTGAGGACGTGGAGAAAAGGGAACCCTAGTGCAATGTGGATGGGAATGCAGACTGGTGCAGCCACTATGGAAAACAGTATGGTGTTTCCACAAAATATTAAAAATGAACTGCCATTTGACCCAGTGATTCCACTTCTGGGAATATATTCTAAGAATCCTGAAACGAATCAGAATGAAAATATGCATCCCAATGTTCACAGCGTGGTGACTGTGTTTGATTTTGGTTCCTACTCTCCAAAGGCCATCATAAGGAGAACTAGATTTTGCTAGTTTGATGAATGTTCAAGGCCTATGTGGTTTCACTGATATGCTTACCTTCTCTTTGATTTACTATCTTGTCACATACCACGTATTTCACAACTTAAAAAAAATATTTTTAAAACAATGTTAAAAGAATTTTAGTTGTTTTCAAAAAAGGAATAATCCAAATAGCTTAGCTCATCATATTAATAGAAGTGGAATTTAAACTTTTTTGTCAATCATATTATAAACATAACGTAGAGATGTAATAAAAAATTTAGAAATTAAGAAAAGGAGAAAAATCACCTCACAGTGTACCATATCTAATGCAAATCCTATTAACATTTCAATTTGTGTTATGTAACTTTAAATTCATATTAATGATTGTCAAACTTTATGTATGATTTTGCATTGTTTTTATCATTTAACACCTTATTAGAAGTAGTGAGCCTACTGGCAACTTTAATAAGTAATTTTTATATTACAGTGTTAATCAAGGCTGAGAGTCAGACTGATTATTTCTACTTCTCCACTTTTACTTTGTGATCTAGAGTAAGCCATTTACTTTTTATTAATTTATTGTTTTCTTGAAGAAAGGCAAGGGGAAGGGTGAGAGTGAGGGATAGAGAGAGCCAAGAAAGAGAGAGAGAGAGACTGATTCTAGAATAAGCCATTTAAGCTATTTCTTTGTTTTCTCATCTCTAAAATTGGTTTTTCTTCCAGAGTTGCTGTGCGGAAATTAAATAAAATGAGTGATACATGTAAATAACTTAGAATAATATCAGTCACAACAGGGCTTTAATAAATGTTTATTTTTATAAACATTTTAATGGTTATATTTAATCTACTATGTGTCATGATAAAAACAACTTATAATCATTTTTAATACTAGTTTATTTTGGATTATTTTATATTGCTTTAACATAAATAATACTATGATGGGCATCATTGAATATCCCTGTTCTCCATATTTAGATTATTTCCTTAGGAAAATTTCAAAACAGATTTATTATTTCCATACATGTATGTATTTATTGTTTTAGTACATAATGCAAAATACATATTGAAAAGCATTATACCACTACAATAAAGGCTCTTCCCAGTTTAAATTTTAGAAGGTTTATTGCTATCAGACAAATAATTTTTTGTTATTTTGATTTGTGTCTAATTACTTGTAAGAATGAATATTCTCTTATATGTTTATTACTTGTGTTTCTGCTTTTTGAAATTATTGGGTTTTGTGCCCGTCTTTTAAGATAAGTTTTTTCTCTTGATTTTATTAGCTGTTTTATATGATAAGGATTAACTTTTGGTTTATCATGTTTCTGCCACTATTTTTCTTACTCTGGCTTTTAATTCTAGCTTTTGTTTTTGCATGCAGAAATTTACACTTTTTATATCTTTGGATCTGCAGATACTTTCCTTTGGGATTTCGCCACTTGCTTCTAGATTAAGAAATTTCCTGCCCTAAAGATACTTAACAAATAGTATTTTTTTCTTGTTTGGCTGAAGTTCAGTGTTTATATTTAGCTACTTAGTTAAAATTTAATGTATTTGGTATATGATGCTATGTAAAGAAATAAACAGAATCTTTTCTAGATTGCTCACTATGTATTCTAAATCCATCCGTTAAATAACTGCACTGCACTGATCTGAGAGGCCTCTTTTATATTTATTAATTTATTAACTGTTTAGATTTTAAAAGTGATTTTAAAATGAAAAAAAAAATATGTTTATAACCCTTGGGCTAGCTTTATAATAAGGATCATATATTTTGGGATAAGGAAGGAATACTGTTAAATAAATTCACAGTGAACGAATTCTGAGATTATCAGTTATGGATCTTTGTGCTGAAGGACAGAGGTATCCTCAGTTATGAAAAGGAGATGGAAAAGGGATTAATTCACTCAGTTTTGTCTCTAAAAGTACAGTCAGTTGGATTGGAACATATTGAAGAACTCTCACAATTAGAAGTTTTCAAACGGAATGGACCATCTCAGGAAGCAAGGAGTTTCCCTTCACCAGCTGTTGTTCTAGAAAGTTGTTATATAAGAGCTCATTACCAATTGGAGGCTTTTCATAAAGAGTTCTTTTGTTTTCTACCAGAGGAATTTAAGCTTTAAGATTTCATTGTTGTTGTTGTTTAACTTACCTATGAATATGCTATTTTCACACTGTAAGATTTAGATGGTTGGAATATTCTGGTTCTTTTGAGTAGTTCCTAAACCATAGAGCAAATCAGTTATTTCATTTCATTCTTTTTGTATGACAAATTTGCATAGATTCTCATCAAGTTTAATGTCTACATTAACTCTACTCTTTCCTCTTCCTAGACAGTAGATAACAGAGTCCTAGGGAATAGGTCCATTCCTAAGAGAAACTCAAGGCTTATTTAAATTTCCCCAAGTAGTTTTAGAAGTTGAATAATACAATTAACCGAACTTACCCAACTGGGGCTTTGTGCCATTACTGAGAGAATATATAGCTATTACCTGACTTCAAGGAGTATAATAATGATGAATCCATAAAACCATATACAAGTTACATGGAAAGCAAAGTTATGTCTCATTTATTTAGATAACTGAGAAAGAAATTAATAATAAATTATAGGATATTTAAAATAAAAACATATGAAAAAAATTTTTTTAAGGTTATAACACGTATGTGTTTTTCTTTTTTTTTTTTTATCCTCACCCGAGGACATTTTTCCATTTTTTGTTCAGGTAGAGTGGGAGGGAGAGAGAGGAACAGAGAGAGAGAGAGAAACATCGATGTGAAAGGAACACATCGAGTGGCTGCCACCCGCACAACCGACCAGGGCCGGGGACAAACTGCAACCGAGGTACGCGCCCTTAGCGGGAACCGAACCCGGGTCTCTCAGGACCGCAGGCCGACGCTCTAACCGCTGAGCCAAACCGGACAGGGCTAAAATAAAAACATATAAACAATAAATAAAACATTTAATAAAATACAACTCTAGCAGAAGAAAGTATACATTTATTCTATAAAATAAATTCCTTTAACAAATAGCCGAGTATACATTATAATTAATATGGATGTATTTAGGGTTAAAATGTTTTATTTTCCTCATAGTTAGAAAAATGATGGAATTGTAACCTATTAAAATGTCTATTAATCTCTCTTCTGTAATAATCTACACATTTTTAGTCTGAACACTAAATAATCAAAAAAATTTAAGTAGATGGTTCTTTTTGATGAAAAGGGTTGTAATATACTAATATATTTCCTGGGAAGCAAAGAGAATGCCATAGATATGTACATCACAGAAAAGGTAAGAATCTTTGACTTTTAAGATTAACTCTTAGAGTTAATGATATTAACACAGTTAGTGAAATGTTTGCCTCTCTGACTCCAAGAATCTTTGTAGACAGGTCACAACAAAGTGTAGACAGGTCACAACAAAGTGCACACCTTGGTACTTCCTCTTCTACTGTATGTCTACAGACACAACCTGAACGGTTTACATGGTACAGATAGCTCACAGTTCCTGGAACAAACTGTACTTTTAGAGACAAAACTGAGTGAATTAATCCCTTTTCCATCTCCTTTTCATAACTGAGGATACCTCTGTCCTTCAGCACAAAGATACATAACTGATAATCTCAGAATTCGTTCACTGTGAATTTATTTAACAGTATTCCTTTGCAATGTATGATCATAATTTCAAAAATCTTGCATTTGTCTTTTTTCTGTTGTAAAAGAATTATTTATTATAATGTGACCACTAAAAATTATTTTCATTGTAAAACACATACATATGCCAAGTGGTTTCACACATTTGAGATAAAGGCATCCTTAGTTCCAAATACATTGGCATCAGAGTGTAGGTTAAAGATAAAAATAATAGTGTGTTAACAAGATTAAGTATTTTATAAGGAACAAGGTGAAGATTTTCCTTTGTCTCAGTTTACTGAACTATTCAATGAGAATGATAATAGTACCCACTTCATTTGGGTATTGAAGATTAGTAAATATAAAGCATAAGTGCTATGTTAAATGTCAATACATATGTTTATTACTTTTCCTTTTAATTTAATTAAGATCCACTCTTATGTTCAATTTGATATATGTTTATAAACTTGTGCTAGGCACAGCAGAGAGGCCAGGGTGGATGAGATTGTGTACAGTACGTGGAAGAGGTAGGCACCAGTTAACCAGTTATAATGTAAGATTGACTGTGATGCTGGAATAAATTGATTGGGAGACATGTTCCAGGCTGGAGGTGGGGGGATAATTGAGGACAACAAGTTGGGGGACAGGTTTAAGCAGTTATGTGTTTCATAAATTCTGATCCCCTGACCAGAATTATTTCTTATACACATAAACCAAATTTTCCCATTGTGTTCTCTCAGTTAGCCTGATGGTCAACCACTAGAGACATCCTTGGGTAAGTTCAGAAGCTTTTAAAACATATTCATTTTCCAACTATCCTTTAAATATGTTGTGCCCTTTTACATCTCTAGGCCTCTGAAACTGCAGTTCTCTTTGCCTGGAATATACATTTTCTCTCCCTCATGCCCACCAATAAACTTATCTGACAAACCTGTACTCACCCTCCAAAGCTTGGCTGAAAATTACTTCCTCAGTGGAGCCTTCAGTAAATCCTCCATATAGTGAGCTACACTTCCCTTGGAGTTCTCAGTGCTTTGCCTTGTGTCTTGTGATGCACTTATCAGATCATACATCATAATTTGTATATACTACCTAAAACAAGTTTTTGAGCTACTTAAAGCAGTGTTGAGCTAACTGCAAATGAAGACTGTATCTTACATTGGATTTCCTAAAATCTAGCAGGTACTGTGTTTCTAACAGATGTTTTGTCTTGAGTTGGGATATAATAGTTTTTATATCATAACTTGCCCAAAAAAAATATATAGCATAGAGGCAGAAACGGATAAGTCAGAGGTAATGAGAAATCCTTAGAAATGCCGGTTCTAGGAAGACTTCTGGAAACAAGATTCTAGTAACCTCCAGATGAGAGGAAGGGATTCCAAGTGGTACAAGTGGCTGCAGACTTGGAGAAAAAAAAATAAAGAAATAAACTGCCTACTTTTCAGCTCTGCCCAGGGTAAGCTCTGCGAAGAGGGCCCTCAAATTCAAATTGCTGTTTCTTTGAATTGTACCCCCTCCAAAAAACCCATCAAAACACATGTTGCAGTAGACCTTATTAAATTTGTTATTTCTGTCTCTTTTACTCTTTTTTGCTTTCCACGAGTTTAGTTAATGTGCAGACTTTACTTTTTAAGTTTTCATGCTTGTTACAGTGCATTTTCCTGTCCAGAGAAATTTTGTATAAAATAAAATTTAATTAAAAGTTTTATACACATTTAAAAGAAAAAAGCTAACATTTCTCACTCATAGTTCAAAGAACATGTATTTCATCGATTCTGAACTTCGCACCAGATTACTATTAAGCTAAATCTGACTGTGAAGGGGGAAAAGTCATACAAAGATGTCAAAACACGGAGTCTGCTCCCAAGGAGCCCTCAGAGTCTTGGGAGAGTAAGCTATTTATAGCATTTTATGGGTAAAAAGAATGCTTTCGTGTGCTGAGTCTCATTTCACTTTTTTCTACAACTTATTAATTATCATTATTCTTTACTTTTTAACAGACAAAACTAAAGATAAGAGATTAAGTGACAGTTGAGGTCGCAGAGCTCTTAAGTGGAAGAGTATGAACTCAAAAATGGGTTGTCTGAATCCACATTACATATCCTTTGGATGCATCCTACCTTGTTCTTTTGTGAGACTCATAATCAAGAGTAAGCCTACCTCAGGAAGCTCAGTTTAACTTTGGAGACAAACGCATTTCCAGTGTTTATATAGAACTCCTAGTATATATATGCACAAAGTAAAATAAGACCCAAAGGGATGATCTATATAATATTGGCAAGTGAGATGAGAAGAAAACTTCATGAAGGAACTCATTCATAAGCTGAATGTTGAAGAACAAGTTATTGCTAGCTTGAGAAAAATTGGGGAAATTGCCTTCCTGTAGAGAAGACCCAGTGCATACCTGTACAGAAGTAGGAAGAGCCAGGATGTATTTGGGGAATTAGAAGGGCTCAGAGAGAATGAAGGAGTGCGAGGAGCTGAGCCAGAGAGGCAGACAGATGTTAGCTCCTAAAGAGGTTGATGGACTCTTTTTAGGGAGTGGGGACCCCACAGAAGTGTGACATGACCTAACTTATGGTTTGAGAAGTTCATTCAGTCAGCACAGTAGATGATTGGTTGGACAAAGAGCAAGGCTTGTTTGGGGGCACAGACACAAGGAAGCCATTGCAATCACCCACGGAGAAGGAAAGGAAGTTTAAAACATACAAATAGCAGTACAGATGGAAATAAAGGAATGTGAAAAACCAGGAAGGTAAATACCTTTAGACCTTGGTCAATTATTTTAGATTGAGGTGGAAAAGAAAGCAGGATCAATCATAATTCTCAGGGTTATGGCTTAGAAAACAAAAATGGGTGATGTTATTTACTGAGAGATACATTTTAGGGAGGTCTAAAGAAAAGACAGTAAGGTTAGGCTGGTATGTGTTGGATGTGATGTATCTTTGGGGCACTCAAGGGGAGGTGTCTGTCAATTGTTTGTTGTGAAGAAAGCAGTAGACCCAGGATTTAGGGTTGCAATCTTTGAGGCTAAGGTGACTCACATTCCAAGCCTTGCTCACCATCTATCAGCTGCATGACCTTACGCAAATTATTTATTTAATATCTTAAAATATTATGTTCACAGCTAGTAAAAATGGGTTTAAAATAACTAGCTTAAATTTTATTTTGAAGATTAAATATGATCACACATGTAATTATTTGTGGTCTATCTTCCCAACTCAATTGTCTGCTCTTTAAAAATAGGGACTATAAGCCCTGGCTGGTTTGGCTCAGCGGTTAGAGTGTTGGCCTGCGGTCCAGAGAGACCCGGGTTCAGTTTCCGCTAAGGGCACGTACCTCAGTTGCAGTTTGTCCCCAGCCTTTTTTCGGTAGTGTGGGAGGCGACTACTCGATGTGTCCTTTTCATGTCAATGTTTCTTTCTCTCTCTCTTCTTCTCTCTCCCTCCCACTCTTTCTGAACAAAAATGGAAAAATGTCCTCCGGTGAGGATAAAAATAAATAAATAAATAAATAAATATAAAAATTGGGACTATGACCCTTTTAATTGTGTATCTTAGTACCTATGACTGTGCCTGAAACATAGTAGGTACTCAGTAAATATTGAGTCAGTTTAGTACATTGTGACCAAATGTATAGTAGGTGCTCAGTAAATAGCAGTGTGTCATATATGAGATTGGAGCTTAGCAAAGAGGGCTGGGAAAGAGAATGCATATGTATAACTGACTCTGGGTACAGGTTCAGAGTAGGTAGACCATTCTGTAGAGTATGTACACAAAATATGTCCCTGAGGAATGGAAAGTTTAAGGAGAACTGAAGGAAAAGGAATCTATGCTGCCATTAATTTTGACTTTGCCTGCTTTTGTTTGTTTTTTTCCTAAGCTTATCAAATCAAATATCCTTACTATTAGAGCTGCTTCCTGGAGACACGCTTTCATCTGTTAACACCAGATTTAGTGTGATGGATTCTCCCATGATGTGCGTTAGTCAAGCAAGGGTAGATCCTTCTTGCAACTGGAGATGCTCCTCCAGGTGGCCTATTGCCCATCTGTCTTCTGAGCTGCAGAGTTCTACCAGCAACATTCAGGGGTGCCACTGGCTTTAATGGGGCCACTTAGAGCATGGACACGGACAGCTGCTCCTTCCATGCATTCCTGTATATAGCAAGATGTAGGTGTTCCCTCTGTCTGGATATATCTTACAACTAACTTCCCTTGCTGCCACTGTTCAAACGTGAACAATGGTGGCATCTTCAGAGTGGAAATCTAATTTGTTTCATGCTATTCTGGATTTAAGTTTCTAATTAGACTCAGAGAGGTGACAACATTGTGGGTGTGTGAAATTGCCTTCCTGGCAGCTGAGGGTTTCTCCTTTTTGCTTGTGTAGCAGAGAAGTTTGTGCTTTGCTTTGTTAACACTGCACAACAGATGCTTTCTCAGCCTTCCCATCAACAGCTGGCCATTTGATGTGCACTCAACTGTTCTTCAATCAGATGACAGGAATGTCTTAGGGTGATTCTTCAGTCACAACCAAGATGATTTTTCTAAATAATGACAACAATAACAATCATCTTCCAATTTCTGTTACATTTCAGAATGTGAAGAAGGCAAGGAGGATAGTGCATGTTAAGAAGCCGCTCATTATGATTTAAGTACAAAGTAATAGTGGCCTGGGCTAAAATGGGTATAGTGGGACTGGAGGGAGATGAAGAGATGTAGATGTATAAGAAGTTATTAATTATGTATGTGATGTGGTGCTAAATTAGAAGGTAATGAGCAAGAGAGAAAATCAGTGATGACCTACTCCCCCCCCCCCAATAATTTTAAACACCACCTTTGCATGCTCTATGCACTTTTTCTTTTATAACAGTCCTAATATCTGTTATTTCTGGTTAATTTTTATTCTTTACTATTGGGTTGCGCCTGATGGAAGGCAGAGGACACATCTCTTTTTGTATCACAGTATCTTTAGCAGCTGATGGAGTGGGTAAATGCCATTCACCAAGACGTGGAGCATAGAAGAAGCAGCAGATTGGAGTTGGGTGAATAAAATGATAGTTATGGGCACATAGGAAACATTTAGGTGGAGCTATGTTATAACAAGTCTGAGGAGAGAGTCCTTTGCTGGACATTTAGTTTAGGGAGCCACCAACATTGAGATAGTAATTGAAACTATTAGAGGTTTTGTAATCTATGGAGAACTTTTAGGGTGAGAGAAGACATGTCAGAACCCTGGGAACACTAGAACTTAAGGATAAATAGAGAAAAACCGACTTCTCTTTATTATTATTTTTTAAAATATGTTTTTATTGATTTTTTAGAAAGAGAGAGAGAACCATCTATGTGAGAGACATCCATCGGCTGCCTCCTGCATTCCCCGCACTGAGGATGGAGCCTGAAACTCAGGCATGTGCCCTGGCCAGGAATTGAACCGGGATCTCTCAGTCCATGTCTGTTTTGAAATGGCTATTTCCTTCTGTGGGAATTTAGAATATTGGTCTTTCTTCCTCCATAACTGCTCAGAGTTTATACTTTCAATACAGAGCTTTCATCAATTTTATTATAAAGAGGTATACTTTACTCCAGGAGAGAACTTTTAAAATGTTGACTGAATCTTTTACCTTTGAGTACTTTTTCTCCTGCTTGGTGCATTCTTTCTATCAGTTCTTTTGGACTTATGTGAAGCACTGTAACAGTGACAGGTTCTCTATAAGTTTCTGATTAGTTTGGCAGAAAGAGAAGTGTCCAAGCCAACCTACAAATGACTTGTGTAGTTGTTATGCAAGTTTGGGTTACAATATCATAGATAGCCTTGACTTTAGAAGCTCAGTGTTTTTCTATATAAGTTTTAATGTTCCCATAGGTGAAATCCATATAAATCCATCTCAGACTGATCAGGCTAGAGACAGAGAAATGGACAGAAGACGTCATACACCACTATGCCAGTCACATCTGAACTAAAACAAAACATGTTTTCAGTAATCCTGATCCATGATCTATACAACCAAATTCAAAACAAACTTACCACATTTTCTATGTACGCAGCTGGAGAAACAGATGCAGGGGATAATGAAGTCCGTATCAGAGGGCTAGCAAAGCATGGCAAAAGAGTCAAAGCAAAGTTTTGCTGGCAATGATCTCTAAACAGCAATAATCTTTGATACACAATAGAGGTGCATACTGGACAGGAATTAAGTCATCTTCTGATATGCCAGCAAAGGACCTGGTCCCTGCACTTCTATAAGGGAGCCCTGACCTCTCTCTGCTCCCTGGAATATTGCTAAACTGAATCCTGCTTGACATTGTAGCAGATATAGCCTGAATTTTTGTGGTACTTCAGTTATCATGGGCATACCATGGGGTTTGAGGAATAGATTATTTTGCTTCTAACATTGTAAATTTAACTTGTTCCTGAACACCCGCTAAAGGGCTAACTGAATCATTTGCCGGTGTGAGATACTCACTGAAAGTTGATCCTGGCTGGTTTTGTTCTCGTGGAACCACATATCCCAAGAAGTCAGTCTTTGTCTGCAGAGCCAGAAATGAATCTCTTAAGGAAGGTTGTATAATAGTTGAATATTTCCAGGCTAAAGGGCCGGGTATTTGCAGGTTACACATAGTAGTCAGAGTATTGATTAAAATGTAGAAAGAGCCCTGGCCGGTTTGGCTCAGCGGTTGGAGCGTCGGCCTGCGGTACGGAGAGACCCGGGTTCGGTTCCCGCTAAGGGCATGTGCCTTGGTTGCAGTTTGTCCCCGGCCCTGGTTGGTCGTGCGGGTGGCGGCCACTCGATGTGTCCCTTCACGTCGATGTTTCTCTCTCTCTCTCTCTCTCTCCCTCCCGCTCTATCTGAACAAAAAATGGAAAAATGTCCTCGGGTGAGGATAAAAAAAAAAAAAAAAAAAAAAAAAAAAAATGTAGAAAGACTTTACACTTTTTTTTTATGGTACATTAGTCTCATGTTTTAAGTGTCCTAGTTGTTGTGAAATTATCATGTGCAATTGTCATACTTTTACCCAATGAAGTTCTGATTGCCTCTTCCTGACCTTCTCCACAAATAAGTCTAACAACTAATAGGTAGGAAACCAAACTGTTCTCCTACTACAAAAAGTAGTATTAGGACACATGGTTTTGGGAGGAAACCTAGAAACATAATTTTGCTTTTTAAAAGAAAAAAAATTGACTTTACATTTTCTTGATACTTTTCTAAAGTAAAAAAAAAAAAAATAAGCCACTGAGGTAAAAATTAGAAATATAAATTAATAATATATACATTAATCAATATTTGCATTAATCCTGCAAATCTCTTAGAGCAGTAGAAAAGTAGTAAAACGTAAACTGATTTTATACCTCTGGTGTCCTCAACCATATAAATAAACTTGGGAAGAAAATATATTTAAAATATACACTAGAATACCCCATTATACGTAAAAAATAACTATAAAAAGAACATAATGGATATAAATCTAACATAGTATTGTCACCAGAGTTTAGTTTACTTACTTGGGGATATACATGACAATACAATCATATGCTTTGGGAAGAGAAGGAAACATATTTCTAAATTTAAAAAAATTTTTTAAGTAGTCAGTTTGGGAATATAGATAGTTTGGTGAATTCTCTCTTTTTTTTTAATTTAATTGAATTTTTAATTTTTTTTTTTTTTACAGATATTTCTCCTTTTTTACCCCATTGGCACCCCTTTCCCCATCCCCCCAACCACCCCATCCCGGCTTTGTTGTCCATGTCCATTGGTTATGCATACATGCATATACGTTCATGCATATCTCTTCCCACCCCCCAACCCCTCTTCTGAGGGATGTCAGTCTGTGGCCTACTTCCATGTTTTTGGGTCTACCACATTCCTCAGACTATTATGTTCATTATATTCCGTATATAAGTGAGATCATGGGGTATTTGTCTTTTTCTGCTTGGCTTATTCCACATAGGATGATACTTTTCAGGTCCCTCCATGTCATCTCAAAGGATAAGAGATCTTTCTTTCTTACAGCTGCATAGTACTCCATTGTGTATATGTACCACTGCTTTCTTATCCATTTGTCTACTGATGGACACTTGGGCTGTTTCCAGATCTTAGCTATTGTAAATAGTGCTGCTATGAACATGGGGGTACATGTTCCTGATTGGTATTTCAGGCATCTTAGGGTATACTCCTAGAAGCAGGATCACTGGGACAAATGGAAGTTCAATTTTTAATTTTTTGATGAAACACCATAGTGTTTTCCATAGTGGCTGCACCAGTCTACATTCCCACCAGCAGTGCACTAGAGTCCCCTTTTCTCCGCATCCTCGCCAACACTTGTTGTTTGATGATTAGTTGATGGCGGCCATTCTGACAGGTGTGAGGTGATACCTCATTGGTGTTTTAATTTGCATCTCTCTGATGATTACTGATGTTGAGCATTTCTTCATATGTCTCTTGGCCATTTGTATGTCCTGTTTGGAGAGGTGTCTATTCAGCTCCTCTGCCCATTTTTTAATTGGGTTCTTTGTCTTCCTTTTGTTGAGTTGTATGAGCACTCTATATATATTGGAAATTAACCCCTTATCTGATATATCATTGGCAATGATGTTCTCCCATACAGTGGGTTGCCTTCCAATTTTGATGATTGTATCTTTTGCTGTGCAGAAGCTTTTTAGTTTCATGTAATCCCATGTGTTCATTTTATCCTTTGTTTCTGTTGCCTTAGATGATGTATCAGTGAAAATTCTGCTGCATATGATGTCCAAAATTTTGTTGCTTACATTTTCTTCTAGAATTTTTATGGATTCACGGGTCACATTTAAGGCTTTTATCCATTTTGAGTTTATTTTTGTGTATGGTGTAAGTTGATGGTCTAGTTTCTTTTTTTTTTTTTTTTGCATATAGCTGTCCAATTTTCCCAACACCACTTATTAAAGTGCCTGTCCTTACTCCACTGTATGTTCTTGCCACCTTTGTCAAATATTAATTGAGCATATTGCCTTCGGTCCATTTCTGGGTTTTCAATTCTGTTCCAGTGGTCTATATGCCTGTTCTTGTGCCAGTACCAAGCTGTTTTGATTACAGTTGCTTTGTAGTATAACCTGATATCTGATATTGTGATCCCACTTACTTTGTCCTTTTTTTTCAAAATTGCTGTGGCTATTCAGGGACTTTTTTGGTTCCATATGAACTTTTGAAGTATTTGTTCTAATTCTGTGAAATACGTCATTGGTATTTTGATGGGGATTGCATTGAAACTATAGATTGCTTTGGGTAGTATGGACATTTTAATGATGTTAATTCTTTCAATCCATGAACAAGATATGTGCTTCCACTTTTTTATATCTTCCTCTATTTCTTTTTTCAATGTTCTGTAGTTTTCTGCAAATAGGTCCTTTACTTCTTTGGTTAAGTTTATTCCGAGGTATCTTAATTTTTTTTGCCGCAATGGTAAATGGGATTGTTTCTTCAGTTTCTCTTTCTGTGAGTTCATCATTGGTGTATAAGAATGCCATCAATTTCTTGACGTTAATTTTGTATCTTGCTACTTTTCCAAATTCATTTATTAAGTCTAGAAAATTTTTGATGGAGTCTTTGTGTTTTCTATGTATAATATCATGTCATCTGCAAATAATGACAGTTTTACATCCTCCTTTTCAATTTGGATCTCTTTTATTTTTTTCTCATGTCTGATTGCTGTGGTTAAGACTTCCAGTAATATGTTAAATAAGAGTGGTGAAAGTGGACATCCCTGTCTTGTTTCTGTTCTTAATGGAAATGTTTTTAGTTTCTGCCTATTGAGTATGATGTTGGCTGTAGATCTTTCATATATGGCCTTTATTATGTCGAGATATGATCCCTCTATTCCCACATTGCTGAGCGTTTTTATCAGAAATGGATGCTAGATTTTGTCGAATGCTTTGTCAGCGTCTATTGATATAATCATGTGGTTTTTATTCTTCATTTTGTTTATGTGGTATATCACATTTATTGATTTGTGAATATTGTACCAGCCTTGCATCCCTGGAATGAATCCCACTTGGTCATGGTGAATAATTTTTTTGATGTATTGCTGGATCCGATTTGCTTGTATTTTGTTCAGGATTTTGGTGTCTATGGTCATCAGGGATATTGGCCTGTAATTTTCTTTCTTCATAGTGTCTTTTTCTGGTTTTGGAATTAAAATTATGCTGGCCTCATAGAACAAGTTTGGAAGTCTTCCTTCTTGAATTTTTTGAAATAGTTTGAGGAGAATGGGTGTTAGTTCTTTTTTGAATGTTCGGTAAAACTGCCCCGCGAAGCCATCTGGGCCTGGGCTTTTGTTTGCTGGGAGAGTCTTGATTACTTCTTCAATTTCCTTAGTTGTTATTGATCTGTTCAAGTTTTCTATCTCTTCCCAGTCCAGTTTTGGGAGACTGTGTGTTTCTAGAAATTTGTCCATTTCACTTAGATTGTCGAATTTGTTTCCACATAGTTGTTCATAGTAGCTGTTAATGATCTTTTGTATTTCTGTGGTGTCGGTTGTTACTTCTCCTCTTTCATTTCTGATTTTGTCTATTTGGGTTCTCTTTCTTTGTTTCTTGGTGAGTCTAGCTAATGGTCCATCAATCTTGTTAATCTTTTCGAAAAACCAGCTCTTTGTTTCATTGATCCTTTGAATTGTTTTTTTGGTCTCTATGTCATTTATTTCTGCTCTGCTCTTTACTATTTCCTTCTTCTACTTGCTCTGGGGTTTTCTTTTTGTTTGCTTTCTAATTCTTTAAGTTGTGAGGTTAGACAGTCAATTAGAATTTTTTCTTGTTTCTTGAAGTAGGCCTGTAGTGCTATGAACTTCCCTCTCAGAACTGCTTTCGCTGCATCCCATAGATTTTGTGTTGTTGTGTGTTCATTTTCATTAGTTTCCAGAAAGTTTTTAATTTCTTCCTTGATTTCCTCGGTAACCCATTCATTGTTTAATAACATGCTATTTAGCCTCCATGTGTTGAAATGTCTTTGCATGTTCTTGTTGCAATTGATTTCTAGTTTCATGCCATTGTGGTCTGAGAAGATGCTTGATATGATTTCAATCTTCTTTAACTTGTAGAGATTTAGTTTTCTGTCCTATCATGTGGTCTATCTTTGAGAATGTTCCATGTGCACTTGAGAAGAATGTGAATTCTGTACTTTTAGGGTGTAATTCTCTGTAGATATCTATTAAATCCATTTGGTCTAGTGCTTCACTTAGAGTTTCTGTTTCCTTGCTAATTTTTTGTCTAGAGGGTCTATCAGTGCTGTCAATGGGGTATTGAAGTCCCCTGCTATGATTGTATTGTTGTCGATTTCTCCTTGGAAGTCCTCCAGAAGATTTTTAATATATTTTGGTGCTCCTATATTGGATGCATATATGTTTATCAAGGTTATATCTTCCTGTTGGATAGATCCTTTCAATATTTCAATATTATGTAGTGGCCTTCTTTGTCTCTATTTATGGTCTTCATTTTGAAGTCTATTTTATCAGATATGAGTATTGCTACCCCAGCTTTTTTTTTGCTTTCCATTTGCTTGGAAAATTTTTTTCCATCCCTTCACTTTCAACCTATGTGAGTCTTTTGTTGTGAGGTGGGTCTCTTGCAAACAACATATACATGAGTCATGCTTTCTTATCTAATCAGCTACTCTGTGTCTTTTTATCGGAGCATTCAGCCCATTTACATTTAAGGTGATTATTGATATATACTTGTTTATTGCCATTTTTGTAGTGTGGTTATATGTTTCTTCCTATTTCTTCTACTAATTACAGTAGTCCTTTTAACATTTCTTGTAGTGCTGATTTGGTGCTAATGTATTCCCTTAGCCTTTTTTGGTATGGGAAGCTCTTTATTTGAACTTCTATTTTGAATGATAGGCTTGCTGGGTAGAGTAGTCTTGGATTCAGATCCTTGTTTTTCATGACCTTGATTACTTAATGCCATTCCCTTCTGGCATGTAGTGTTTCTTGTGAGAAGTCAGCTGAGAGCCTTATGGGGTTTCCTTTGTAGGTAACCTGTTGTTTATCTCTTGGTGCTTTTAGGATTCTCTCTTTGTCTTTAATTTGTGGCATTTGAATTACTATGTGTCTTGGTGTTGGCCTGTTTGGGTACTTCTTACTTAGGGTTCTCTGTGCTTCTTGAACTTGAATGCCTTCTTCCTTCACCAAATTAGGGAAGTTTTCTGTCACTATTTCTTTGAATATATTCTCTAACCCTTGCTCATTTTTTTCTTCTTCAGGGACTTCTATGATGCGAATATTATTCCATTTCCAGTTGTCCCACAGTTCTCTTAAGCTGTCTTCCTGTTTTTTAATCTTTTTTTTCCTTTTGGTTTTCTGATTGGTTGATTTTTTCTACCCTGTCTTCTAATTCACTGATCTGGTCCTCAGCTTCCTCTACTCTGCTTTTTAGACCTTCCTATATGTTTTTCATTTCTGATATGTCATTTTTTATCTCTTTTTTAGGGGTTTTTAATTTCCAATTGGCTTATTTTCAGCGTCTCTATGTCCTTACTCAGGCTGTTGAGCTTCCTCAAGATCATGGCTCTGCATTCTAGCTCTGTTAACATGCCTAACTGCTCCACATTGATCTCATCTTCGGTGGAGGTCTCTTGTTCTTTTATTTGGCTTCTGTTTCTGTGTTTCACCATTTTGGCTATCATAGTGGGCTTTGGAGCCTGTCAAGTTTTCCCTGTGGGTGTTGGTGTTCTGTTGTTGGTGGCTCCCTCTCCTGGGTTTAGATGAGCGAGGGGGACCCACGTTAAACACCACTGTCAAGTCTTACTTTCCTGGTTAAAGTTGCTAGCCCAGGAAAGGTACTGTTATCCTCTAGCTTTTTGCCTGGAGGCTAGCAGTCAAGGTTACTTGATGAGTTTTGGGTTGTCAGTTGATTGAAAAACTCCCTCAAGTGTTCAGCATAAGGGGATTTCACGAGGGTGGGGCAGATGCTGGTTGTTAATGAGCCTCAATTAGCACTTCAATGTCCCACAGGGTGAAGTTGGATCTCGGGGGAGGGGGGGGAGAGGGGGGGGGCGCTGCTTCTCCCCAGAGCCCTGGGAAGGAGCAAGATGGCTACTGTCCTGCATGGCAGCAACTCAGCAAAAGCTCTGAGCACCCTCCAAATCCCGAGTGTCCCCACACAGTTCCAGTCCAGTCTGCCTTCCCTCTGCCGGATCCCAAGGGGAGTGGCTATGGCTTTTTTAGCCTCTGTCCTGGCTCTGCGCTGTGGAGCCGCTTGGGAGTGTAACCCGAGGGTGCTGCTCCCACCTAAGGCTGCTGCTGTCTGTGGGCTCCCAGCCCCCGTCTCGCGTCTTCACAATCCTACCAGGATGGAGTCAGTGTCCCTGGTTATATGGTCCTTGCAAGCTGCTTTTCTGTTGGTTTTTCCCGTCAATTTGTCTGTGTTATAGTTGTAATTCCAGTTTGGTTATGGGAGATGGTCTGTGTAGCTTCCATTCACTCTGCTGCCATTTTGGAATCCTCAGTTTGGTGAATTATTTTCTGGGAATGCCTTCAGAATCAGCCTTACACATAAAATTCAGATTTTATATTATAGCAATGTACTTGGAACCCTATTACCAAGATGTCAGATATATTACTCATAGAATTTGTCAAGATATTTTTTATACCTAGCATTCAAACTTATTATATTCTCAAAGTATCATATTCAGTATGGCCTAACTGGCTAATACAGAAAACCCCCCTCTTCCTTTTTATTTCTTAAAAAAAAAAAAAAAAAAAGACCCAAGTTCCACATTGTAAAGGCCAAGTAAGAAAAACCTAACTTAAGGCATATCAGTTTTCAAGTAGTCTAACTAAGTTAATGGAACACAGGGGCCGGCCCTCTGCGTGGCAGTGTCTTGCAAATTGCAGCAGGATAGCAGTAACAACTCTGGGAGGTGCACCTCCCATGTCAGGGAAGCTGGAAGCAGGGAAAGTATTGGCAAGAACATAATTCCACTCATTACAGAGAAAGGCAATGGAGCTCTGGTGTGCTCCTAGGTTAGGTTTTCAGCATTTACAAGCCAACAAGAGATATGATTATTGTTGCCTGTAGGTAGATGAGGCTGGTGCAAAGAGAGACAGGGATGAGATGGAAACACCTCAAAAGATTTCAAAATGATGTGCTACAGAACACAAAGGTAACTTTGAAAGAGGTGCTTAGAGATAGCATTAGAAAGGAATTATTTTTTAACCGAAATCAATCTTTAGACTTGTATAAGCACTTCACCATCCATCTGGAGGTATAAGTTTCAATACGTTATTGAAATAATACTACCCTTATCTTTTAAGGTGAAAATGCTTATGTTTTTATACTTTTGCTAGCTGGATTCTAAAGTCTCTGCATATTCAAGTTTGAAATTTGCTATAAGGAATGATAGGTATACCATGGCCGCCAGATCCAAACTGGATTTTTCACATTTGTTATGCTATTGGGATACAATATGAGGACATTCTCTGCATCTGGTCAGCTGTTTCCTTCACAGTGAAGATTTCTGATGTTTGAGGGACCATGGTCGTAGTAAATATTTACCCTGCATAATGCAAACTGAGAGGAGTTAGTTCTACACTCTGCCACTCCTGTATGCCTTTGTCTACTCCCTGCACTGACCGTGCCAGTCTGTCTTTACAGCTACAATTTAAGCTCCTCTAAGGGTTTGGACGGTGTTTTGTTGACATTTCTATCCTTCACATAATCTAGGAGAGTCTTTTCTATTTGATCATTTTCATTTTTTAAAATCATAGAGCTCTAAGGGCAAAGCACAAAGAGGAAAGAGAACTGTGGGGAGTTTGGGTCACGTTCTGGAGTCCACGCGGGCTCTTTCTTAGGCGACCCAAGTAAGCGACGGTTGTTTTCCTGAGAGAGCCCTGCTACCTGCAGTTGCTACTGGGAGTTTAAGGAGAGGGAGCTCTGAGGAGATGCCCGGAAAGTATTGCAGTGAAGTAACAGAAAACTATCTTACAAGGTCTGTTTGCTATAGCCGAGGGTAAGTCTGGTTGTAAATGAACCAACAACCAAAATCAATTATTGTAGCCTGAGGACCAATAACCAATAGGGTCTGATGAGCCGAGAATGTACGTGCTGCAGGGGGAGGGCAGAGAGGCTGCTGATGTACACAGAATAGGACAATAGGAGCTCTTAGAAAGGTAAAGGATGGTCCCCCACCTTCATCAGGTTAGAGTTTTTCATGCCATGAAGGTTGTGCTAAGATGGAGGTAGGACCATGAATTGTTTACGTTTTTAAGTACCTCCAAGCAGAAACCAGAGCTTATTTAAAATGTTCATGCAGAATAAGAATTAAACACACTTACTACAAGAGTCAGGTGACATTGACACTGAAATATGACCAGGCCTTCAGTTTTCAGGGGGAGAGATGAGAGGGAACTTTTAGAGGGAAATGTTTGGAGAAACAAAAACACAGCACTCTTTTAGAAATGCTTAATAACAAAGTGCTAGAATTTTGTCTCTCTCATTTGCCCCCAACTCTTTTGTGGAATTAGAGTATTTAGTGGGTTTCAATGTTTCTTTTAAATTTAATTTGTTTTTTTATAAACATGAAGTGTAATCTCCCTGTTCTATTTTGAAAACCACTAAATTTATTTCTCTTTTAAAGAAGAAAAAATAAGGAAGATAGAAACGGGGCTTGTATTCTTTTCCTTAGCAGATTGAAAATGGATTGTGAAGTTGTTTATTCATGAGCAACTGAATTTCCCATTTTTTCGCTGAAGTGCTGGCTCTGGTTAATTTATTATGTCGCAGGCATTTACGCTCATTCTGCAGGCAGAGCCCCGTAGCACAAGTGGTTCACACAGGCAGTTTCAGGAATTTCCTACTCTTAATACATGTTATAAGATCTTAAGCCATTAAGTAGTTGTTGTTGTTAATGATTCATTTCCTTTCTTCTCCTTTTAATTACCTCTCTGGAATCTTTGCAAATGTGAACCTAAATGACCAGTAGGTCTCACCACGAATATTGAATGAATAGTTCTGTCTGAAAATGTCATTATTTCCTAAGCTTTCAGTTTCCCATATATCCCTGAATTCTTCACCCTCTGCCCTTGAAACATTCACTTTCAGTGTATGTCAACAACTCACCCTGCCTAATCAATCTCTCTTGTCTGTTCTGATGCAGAAACTGCCGTGGCAGGAGTGGGGGGTATAAGGTTCGAGCTTTAATTTCCAATTCCATATGCTCTTTGACTACGTCCTAAGGAAGCTGTATTCCATTTTTTTTTTAAAGAAAGCATTTTTTGTAAATAAGTCTGGCAGGTGGCCACAACACCTGGGACAATTAAACCCTAGGGATGGATGAATAGTTTCTAAGGTGAGCAGAATTTTCCACCTGCTCCAAGGGCGCTTTAGGAGTTTAAGCTGCACAGTGTTGGCTGCCTGGGCTGTGTACCTCACATTAGGGTACTTTTTGGTCCCCCAGATACTTTATGGCTATCCTTGTAAAAAGTGGAAAAGCTGGAAAATAAACATTTACTTTATTTTACAGCTGTCTGGCTGCTGTAAATGGACAACTTAACTTATTTGGGTTTATCTTGAAGAAACAAGATCAGTTTTCAGGAAATTCCACTCACATTTTTAAATGCATGACTTATTTTGGCTTATTCTGTTGTAGAATATTCCAAAGCCAGAATTAAATGCTACAGGATAAATTAGCTCATTTAAAAGATACTGGCGTATCATGTAACAGATTGTGGCTACCAATATTCTGAGTCAGGCCCTCCCCTCCAAATGCCCCATCATCCCTACATCCATACAACCCACTCGTTAATGTTGTAAGATGAAATGCTACCAAATCAACATTAGGAATATATTGTTTGGGACCTAGCTTATTATTTTGAAGGTTTGTTTCTCAGGATAAAGCCACAGGAAATCTTTTGGGCAAGGTTTTTTTGTTTGTTTGTTTGTTTTCTGTTTAATAATGTACAGTAAATTGGCTAGTGCAGGGAAGCTCTTACATCCCTGCAAACTTTAGTCACATCGCCGTGAATAGTCATTGCCAAGTTTTCAAAAACGAGTCTGGACTGCTATTCCAATTCACCACTGCTCCACCCCCGCACCAGATGGTGTTCGCTTATGCAGGAGACACAGCAGAAACTGCATGGTGGAGGTGTCATTCCACTGCTAAGATTTTGGATTTTGTTGCTCTGGAGAACTTGTATGCCAGAGAGTAATAGCTTCTCAGTCTTCTTCACTCGCCGTCACCGGGGTGTCCACCTTTCTACTCGCTTCCTCCCATCCATTCCCCAGCATCATTCCTAGACCACCCCTCTTACCTTTCTGATTTATTTATTTATTTATGTATTTATTTTGGTAAACACATTGATGTATATGGATTGCTGATAATTCCTGAATAGGCATTGTTAGCTTCCAATCTCGGTACCTTTCTGGCTTAAATAGCTAAGAAATCTATGACACTACTTAGAGAACCCTCTACGTGCTGAGGCCCAACCCGTCAAAAAGTTGAAGTACCATGAAGGACTAAAAGAGCATGGCTCTTGGATGCTGACAGACCAAATTTGAACTTCCCTGTGCCACTTGTTACCAGTGTAGCTTTAGGGCATATACTTGACCTATGCTACTTGTAAAATGGAAATAATCATTCTTTAGAAACCTCACAGAGTTTGGAGAATTAAATGAAATTGAATCTTTATGTTTGATATAACACATGATAAATTATTGTGTTCACTTCACAGAGTTTGGAGAATTAAATGGAATTGAATCTTTATGTTTGATATAATACATGATAAATGACTGTGTTCTCCTCGCTGCCAATTTCCTAATAGTAGTAATCTTCTAACATTGGAATTATCTTTAACTTTTCACTCCTTTACCTTCTAAATCAAATCTATTGTCATGTTCTATTAATTATAGTCCCCCTCTTTTTCTGTGTCCATGGTTGCATTAACATTTAAAGAATTTTTCAATTACGGTTGATATACAATTTTATATTAGTTTTAGGTGTACAACATAGTGCTTAGACATTTATATAACTTAATGAAATGATCTCCCTGATAAGTCTATTACCCATCTGACACCATGCATGGTTTATTGCAATATTATTACAATATATTGTAATATATTTTGTAATATATATTCCATATGCTGAACATAGCTAGATTTTTTTATTGGTTCAGATCATCATTGAAAAACAGTACTGCTATATTTTACATCCAAATTTCTTTACCTTTTAAAACTCCCATTGAATATAATTAAACTTTCTTATAATTTAGCAAACGTGATTTGAACCTACTATGTGGCATAAAGATTGCTAGGCCATATCATGAATGGGCTTGCTAGACTGTTTTGGAAGTCACTATTAGCAAGGCTTGGGCTCTGGGGCCAGACTGCTTGGGTTCAAATTCCAGCTCAACAATTTATTGGCTAACTTTGGACAACTTACTTAATATCTCTTTATTTCAGCTTCCTCATCTCTAATAAGGTATAATTATAGTATCTCATGCCATAATAATTTTATAAGAAATAAAGAAGATAATGCATCTAAACATGCCTATGATATAGAAAGTACTCATAATTGTTCATTTTTATCTTCAAATTATTTTTTAGCATTACCTTCTGATTTTGAACAGCCACAATGATCAGCTCTTCACTTATATAAAATTAAAGCTTCTTTGTTTCAGTTCTCCATTAACTTCCTTTTAATCAATTCACACTGAGTTCTTCGATACTTGCTAAAGTCCTATGTTCAGCCGGCATATGCACTCGTCATTTCCCCTGTGTGATTGCTAGGCCTCCAATCACCAGCATGATGTCTCCACAATACAGACGGTCTCAGTCAAACCAGCGCACTCATCCATATGTGTTCATTTTAATTTGATGTACAGCTCTGATGACTGTATTCTTGGCTTCCTGTTTTTTAGTTTTATTATTATTTTTTTTTACTAACTTCAAACATTCTGTTTAGAACTCACTTTCAAGACTCTTTTCCTTACTAAGTGCCCCTAAGCAGTGGTTCTCAACCTTCCTAATGCCACGACCCTTTAATACAGTTCCTCATGCTGTGGTGACCCCCAACCATAAAATTATTTTTGTTACTACTTCATAACTGTAATTTTGCTACTGTTATGTCTTAGGCGACCCCTATGAAAGGGTCGTTCGACCCCCAAAGGGGTCGCGACCCACAGGTTGAGAACCGCTGCAAGTAACAACTTTTGAATTTCCTCTGCCTTTGGAACAATTATGTTCTGCTTGTGCTGTGTTGATTATTGCCCCATAAGCCTCCTGAAATCTTCTTGCTCCAGCCCCACTGGTGTCCTGCTGTTCCTGAAGCAGG
Organism: Molossus molossus; assembly: GCF_014108415.1. NCBI lineage: Eukaryota > Metazoa > Chordata > Mammalia > Chiroptera > Molossidae > Molossus > Molossus molossus. The sequence continues at coordinate 55,726,424 of NW_023425345.1, read as the reverse complement.
CCAGGCATTTATCCATTTAGGACCATTGCACTTGCCTTTCCCTTTAACTGAAATAATGCTTTTCTCTAGATACCTGCATGGCATATGTTCTTACTTCATTCAGGTTTCTGATCAAATACCACCATAATAGAGAATCATCCTGTCATCCTTACATGGTTTGATTTTTCTCTGTAGCATTTGATATGGGTAGATCTGATGTTTGTTTCTTGTCTTTTCCCCCACTGGGAGGCAGAGCCATTATCTGTTTTGTTCACTGTTCTGTCCCCAGCTCCTACTACAGTGTCTTTTATATAGTAGATTCCCAATTAGTATTTGTTGGATGGATGAATGTGTAAGTTATAACCTGATATCTTCCACCAAAAATAATTCTAAATACGTAAAATGTTGGGACAATGTCTTTGGTGTGATAATACACCACCATGTATTGTATGTGGTATAAAGAGGAAAATGTGCCCCAAACATGCAGTTTAGGACAAAATTGGCCCCAATTCCCCAATTCTTAATTATTATCTGAGTGAATCCCAATAAATCTCTCTCTGAGCTTCAATATCTCAATGTATAAAATATAGTAATATCCACTGTGATGATTAACTTTACATCATCTTACCTGGAATATAGTGCCTAGTGTTTGGTTGAATACCAGTTCAGATGCTTCCGTGAAGGCATTTTATTTATTTAGTTAGTTAGTTATTTTTATCCTCACCCAAGGATATTTTTCCATTTGTCTTCAGATAGAATGGGAGGGAGGGAAGGAGAAAGGGAGGGAGAAAGAGAGAAACATTGATGTGAGAGAGACACATTGACTGGTTGCCTCCTGCAGGACCCCTACCAGGGCTGGGGACAAACCATGACCGAGGTACGTGCCCTTGACCAGAATTGAACCTGTGACTCTTTGGTCTGTGGGCCGACGCTTTAACCACTGAGACAAACCGGCCAGGGCTATGAAGGCATTTTTAAGATGTGATTAACATTTAAGTAAGTTGACTTTGAATAAAGCAGATTACCTTCCATAATGTGGGTGAGCCTCATGCAATCAGGTGAATGCCTTAAAAGGAATAGCTGAGGTTTCCCTGAAGGAGAAAGAATTCTGCCTCAAAACCGCAAGATAGAAAGTCTGTCTGGGTGTCCAGTGGACAGATTTTGGACTCAAGATTGCAACATCAACCCGTCCCTGGATTTCCAGCCCTCTGGCTTACTCTAAAGATGTCATACTTTTCAGCCCCATAGTTGTGTGAGCCAATTTCTTAAAATGTCATAATCTCTCCCCCTCCTTTTCTCTCATATCCTCTCTCCATATGTGTATACATGTGTACATGTGTGTACATATATACATACATACCATATCATATTGGTTCTTTTTCTCTGGAAAACCCTGACTAATAAACCTACCTTGCCTGGTTGAAGTTAGGATTAAATGAAATAATGTGTTTAAGGTGCTCAATGTGATGATTGAATGAATAAATGGATGTAAGAAATCAGATGCCCTCTGAACAGATATTCCAAATGACTGTAAAAATATACGTGTCTCGGTCACTATTAATCATTTCCGAATAGTCTTTGCAGCCCAATGTACAGCGCGTCGTTGCATTCCTAGGGAAGGAATAAGGAAGCCGACTCGTGTGCAACGTCAGTCATTGAAAATAAGTCAGCACTTCTTTTATGATGGCAGAAGTATTGTTTGAGAATGAAAGAAGTCATGTGCCAAATCACCCCATGAGTCTTCCAGCAGCTTTGAGAGAAATCTCACTTTCTGCATCTGAAAACACTTCCGAAGAGTGTTTTTGAACACTAGTTAGCTAATTGGGGCAATGTTCTTTGAAAAAAAATATATACATATTATGCAAATGTTAACTATTTTAGTTCAGATGGAAATGGGAGGTGGTAAGGGATTTTTAAAGTGTTTGAGCATCTGGAAATTAAGCACACGGATTTTAAGAATATATGAATTCAGATGGCGTTCTAGGAGAACGTCTTTTGTTCCTAAGAACTAAGAAGATCGAAATACTCACTGCAGAAATTTAGCAGATTTGCATGTGTTATAAATGTATATGGACTTGGAGGCTTGCCAGATGTCCTCCCAGTGAGGATCTCCTTGACGGTATCAACTAGAAGACTAAGAAGTAGACGTATGTGTCGTGGAAGGCAGAGCAAAAGCCATGACAGTGGCAGAAGAATTTGGTGACAGTTAAGCGTGCTCACCAAAGCCTGGGCTTCAGGGAGTAGAGGAAAGGGGTATGGAATGACCGCAAGATCCAAAAGGAGATGCTGGAAATCAAATCCAGTGTTGCTTAGCTGACTGACCAGAGTCCTTCCGAACAAAATTGTATTTTTAAATTCCACCGACATTCTAACTGTGGTGGATATATCCTGAAATTCAGCAGCAATTCTAATCATCCTCAAGCCTAAATTTTGGACAAGTCTCCAGTGCGACTGACCGCCTCTGTTTCTCCAATGCCCCTTGATTGCCCTAATAAGAACGTTTTGTTAATTAGGATAAGAACCTATCTAAAATCGGAAAATATGTCTACCACTTTTAAATATGCTTGTGCGGTAAACCTACTCACTGGAATAACTATCTCCTCAAACATCATTAAATACTTACTTTAAAATATTATTTTAACACATTTATATTATATCATCTGTTTATTTCAACAGATGCTGAAGTAAGCTTACCACTTCAATTAGAATTTGAACAATAAGAATAAGGAAATGTGTAGATGTTAGTACTTTGCTTAATATTTGAAATTAGGGTAACTACAGGATACCAGCCTCTAGATGTGTGTTCAAGAAGTCAGATTTTTTTAAAAAAATGAAAGTTATGCAGATATTGAAGATATTTGAAGGAAAGAAAAAACACATTAAAGGGATCAAAGAGAGTTCATGGACTTTCCCCCTAGAATGTTAGGATCCCTAAGTGACATAAAATGCCTTGTGTGTGCCTAAGTAAAATGACATTTTGACATAAATTGAATTCCCTGTTTTAAAGAAAAAGAAATTTGTCTTAGAGCAATGAGCTTGCAAAAATGAGGTACCACAAGCTGAACTGTATTTAAAATTCACATGAGCATTGGTGCCCCACACCATAAGCACTCAAGAGTCGTGCCCCACCTTGACTCTTGGTGTTGTTATCAGAAAAATATGCGCCTCATCTTTCCCCATTGCTAGTGGGAGTGGGGTTTCTGGGGTATCACTGGAATAAGCATTTCAGGAGACCCCCCATGGGAGGCTGGGATATAGTAGAAAGCTTTATTTCAGTGGAATTACATCCCTGGGTTTCCAAAGTCCCATTTCCTTTAGTCCAGCCATAGAAGAAGTATATCTGGGGTATCAGTAAAGCTAGAAGCAAAGCCAGTGTCTAGAGTTTTCGTTTCCTGTTGCAGCGGGTCCAGTTCAGCATCAGGCTAGTTACAGTCCATTAGTCCATGGCCATGTGGACAAATACAGGGAAGCAGGAGCATAACAGCCTCGAGTCCCACGAGTCCCAAGAGACCCAAGAGCATAAGAGAGTAAACTCCTTTGTTTAAGGGGTTAAGTAACCTAACTCTTTGGGGCCTTGCATTGTCCATGCCCTTTGTGGCCAATGACCTCTGCTCCCGGTTATGACAGATAGCAAGTACCTTCCCTATGTCACCCTAACTTTACTGGACATGCATCTCTCTTCCCTTTGTCCAATCTCCTTCCCCCCGTGTTTTGCAGGGAACCTGCCTATAATGTCTGGCTTTCCCTTTGCTCCTTTCCTGTTATTAGTAACTAGCTAATTACAACGGTATCAGTGTCATCAGTGCTCATTTGACTTGGAATGGGCAGATGGCTGGAAGCACCAGTCAGGAGCACACAGCACTTGGGAAGCACAGGGAGGTAGCAGTAGCAGGATAATAACAGGAGTGGCCTTGATGGGGAAGGGCAGGAGAGGAGGCTGAGACAGCCATCCCTGGACATGTGCTGCAATAAGGGGAAGAGGTCAGGGTGGCAGGAAGAACCCCTGAGTGTTCTGTTCTCCAAGTGATCCAGTCTCTGAATGCAGTTGCCCAACTTGATCATCATTTTTCTCTAAGGAAAATGTAATTTGTTACAAATGACTGTTCTGCTGATATGCACAGGTCTGAAGTGCTTCAATCTGATAACATTATTAAATAAGCTGCGAGACACCAAAAACCATGTGCATTTTTAAATAGAAATTAAAGTAGTTGCCACCAAAGCTTTCAACAGAGGGGAAGAACCTTCTCAACCCCCTCTCTTTATTTATTTTTTTAAAGTTCCACATTACATTCTGAGCATATCTGCTTCTTGGGCCTTTCCAGAAAGTCTCATCACCAGTTAAAATACCTTCCGACGTGGATTTTAAGAAGAATAGTGCATGTTTTTGCTGATCTTTTTTGCTAGCTTGTTTTCATTTTTGCTGAATGGCAGATACCTCGTTCTCTGCACAGCTGGGCACTGAACTCTTTCAAATATTTTTCCTCTTTCAGAAATTAAAAAATATACACATATATTTGTCAAATTGTCTTTCATTGAAACACACACACACACGAAATAATTTTAGTAACTCATCTTATGCTCCAAGGTAACGATCTAACTAAAACACCTATCACTGACGGGCTCGATAACCTGGCATCACTTCAGAGGGGCCGCCAACATGTTGGCACAGGTTTTATTGTCCAAATCTGCTCAGAGAAACCCCTTATCAACAGTGGTCATTATGCAATAAGGCTATAGATATTGTCAGAGAACCTAGAGACTATAAAATCTGCCTGCTGTGTGCATAAATATGCATATGAAATAAAAGAGGTCTTAACTCCAAGTGGGAAAACTAAGTGATTTGCTGAAGTTAATGCTGTTTTTGTTTTGCTCTGTTTTTTTAATAAGAGTGACTGCTGCTTCTTTGTCAGTCACAGCTTTTTTTAAAAAAAAAAAAAATTGTTGATTTATTGAGAGAAAGAGGTCGATTTGTTGTTCCACTTATTTATGCATTCATCACTTGCTTCTCGCATGTACCCTGCCCAGGCATCTAACCCACAACCTTGGTATATCAGTACAGTGCTCTAACCAACTGAGCTGCCTGGCCAGGGCTGAACTTAATGCTTTTATGTTTCATCTCAATGGTCATGTCTGCACATCCAAAATTTACAGCTGGGTGTGCCATGACTCTTGGGAAGAGTGAGCACAGTCCTAGCCACTAGCAGAGAATCAAGCTTCAGGTGATACACTGAGGCACCAATGGATAGAAAAGGCCTCTGCTCTTTTTCTACAGGGTGAGTGAGGTTAAGTTTTTAATTTCATATTTTAATTCATCTGGTAGCCACATTTCGACACTAGCTAGTGACAGGGAAAGAACTAGACAAGTCTTTCTGACTCTCATTATTTTGATATTTCTCTTCTATCATATTGCCTTAATATGGTAAACCATAGCTACAGTAAAGATTTGAAGACAACTCACATCATTTTCCAAGTACTTAGTAGATCTCTCCTTCTCTAACCCCATGAGATCTGTCTGAGAGATGTTCATGGAAGCTGAAAATAGCCAGTGACTTGTTATTCATATAAATCCATTTCTGAGAAAAATACATCAGGAAAAGTCTTGCTCTGACTTTTCTAGCATGCGAATCCAATCATATCAGTTCAACATACAAATGCAATTTAATAAAACTCTTAAAGACTCACTTGCTCTGGGCTCATCTATGTAGAACTGATAGATTAAATTTCTTTCAACAATATTACCGACTTTCAGTCATTTTTTTTAACTTAGCCAAACCAAGTAATATTGACATGTACTAAATATAAGTCTTAATCATTAGGGTGTGTAAAAATAACCTATCAACAACTTTTCTAAACAGAGATTTGTATTTCTTTGTATTTCATAAGTATAAGAATTTTTATTTATTAATTTAACATACACTTCCTGAAAATAAACTATGCCCTCAGCATAGTTTGTTAAGGTCTTTGAGAATATACAGATAAATAACCAAATCCCATCCACAAGTAGTTACAAAAGTCTTAGTGCTTAAAAGAGATTGCAGAGCTTTTAATCCAGTCTGTTACAATATTATTCACAGCTGCTGCTGCATATTTCTAGGAAAAGGTGATGGCAAAAGCCCAAGTAGGGGAACCAGAGGACCTGAGTTAGTATCCTGCTTGCTGAGTAGCCTTGGGTAAGTAAAGAAGACTAAAACTTTTTATTTTTAAATCATTACAGTTTACATTTAATATTATTTTATATTAGTTTTAGGTGTATAGCATAATGGTTAGACATGTGTATAATTTAAGAAGTGCTGCTTTGATCATTCTAGTATCCACCTAGCACAATACACAGTTATTACAATATTATTGACTACATTCCTTATGCTGTACTTTACATCCCTGTGACTATATTGTAACTGCCAATTTGTACCACTCAATCCCTTCATCTTTTTTTGAAAATATGTTTTTATGGATTTTTTTAGGGAGAGAGGAAGGGGGAGAGAGAGAGAGAGAGAGAGAGAGAGAGAGAGAAACTTCCACCTATCAGCTGCCTCCTGCATGACCCCTACTGGGGATCAAGCCCACAACCCGGACATGTGCTCTGATTGAGAATTGAACTAGGACCTCTCAATCCATGGGAGGACCCTCAATCCACTGAACCAAACCAGCCAGGCCCTTCACCTTTTTTTAATCAGTCCCCAACCCCCTTCCATCTGGCAACCATCAGTTTGTTCTCTGTATCTGTGAGTCTGTTTCTGTTTTGCTTGTCTGTTTATTTTGTTCTTTATATTCCACATGTAAGTGAAATCATGTGATATTTCTCGTTTTCTGTATGACTTATTTCACTTAGCATAATACCCTTTAGGTCCATCAACACTGTCACAAATGGTAAGATTTCATTCTTTTTTTTGACTGAGTAGCATTCCATTGTGTGTGTGGGTCACTTCCATATCTTGGCTATTGCATATAATGCTACAGTGAACATATATCTTTTCAAACTAGTGTTTTTGATTTCTTTGGATAAATACCCAGACTCTTAAGCTTATGTCCTAATTTATAAAATCGAGATGTAATAAAACTTATCACTTAGGGTTGTTGTAGCAATGAAATAAATTGATATCATGTCAAGTGCTTCCACATTACAAATAGTAGCCCTTTTCAAGGAATTAGCATCCAAATAAGGCAGCTCATTCTATTTTTCAACAGTTTTAACTGTCACAGAATTCTGAAATCTGCCTCCCTGCAAATTCCAACCACTGGAACTCATTATGCTCACTGGAGCAAATAAGCTTAATTCTTTCTTCCACATGAACACTCTTAAGATATAGGAACAGAGTTTCCACCCATCTTTATTCCTCCCAGTTGAGCATCTGCTGTAAACACTTATTGTTACCTATTTTTTCTTAAGCATAATGAATATACCGAAACCTTAAAAAACCATTTATGTTAAAGTGGGGATCAGTATAGGATTCAATATATATATTTTTTTACCTCCTTTAAATCTATTTAGTAATTGAAATAAGAAAATAACCCCTCTTCCCAGTTTTACTCTTAAGGTAGAGCCCCATGAACTTTCCCCAAGGTGGTCGTCTCCTAGCCCATTCCAGCCTGCTTGATAAGTCATGTTGTAAATACAAATCTGCTTTCTACTCATTGCCCCAGATAAAACTTCAGCTAACTTAGTATAGTGGTTTGCACACTTTGGGTGTCCTGACCCTTTATATCCTTAAAATTTATTGATGACCTCCAGAAGCTTTTGTTTATGTAGGTTAAATTTAGAAACTATAATAGGAGAATTATTGGCCCTGGCCAGGTGGGTCAGTTGGTTAGAGTGTTGTCCTAATATGCCAAAGTTATAGGTTCAATCCCCAGTCAGGGCACATACAAAAATAAACCAATGAATACATAAATAAGTGGAACAACAGATCGATATATCTTTCTCTCTCTGTCTCAAATCAATTAAAAAAAAATTGGACAAATCATTTATTTAAAAATAACAGCTCTATGGTATATTAACACAAATAACATATTTTTATGAAAAATAATACACTTCCAAAACAAAAAGAAATAATGAGCAGAGTGGCATTGTTTAATATTCTTGTAAATAAATGTTTAATGTTTAGCTTAATAAAAATCAAAAAATTTTTTTTATCTGATTCTGCATTCAATCTGTTATAATATGTTGTTTTGGTTGAAGTATGTGACAAAAATCATACCTCGCAGAGATATGTAGTTTGAAAGTAGAATATTTTAGTAGTATTTTTCAGGTAATTGTGAATATTCTTCTTCAATACTATACCAAATTTTTATAAATGGTAGATTCTTTTCTTTTTTATTTTATTTATTTTTGTTACAAATGTTTCTCATTTTCCCCCTACTGATTCCCCCCTCCCCCACCTCCCCACCCTGTCCCCAGGTTTGTTGTCCATGTCCATTGTTCATGCATACATCCATATAAGTTCTGTGGTTTACCTCTCCCCCACCACCCCCTCTTCTGGGAATTGTCAGTCTGTACCCCACTTCCACATCTCTGGGACTAACCCATTCCTCAGACTGTTATGTTCATTATATTCCACAAATAAGTGAGATCATATGATACTTGTCTTTCTCTGTTTGGCTTGTTTGGCTTAGGATAATATTTTCCAGGTCCCTCTATGTCGTCTCAAAGGATAAGAGATCTTTCTTTCTTACAGCTGCATAGTACTCCATTGCGTATATGTACCACAGCTTTTTTATCCATTCGTCTACTGATGAACATTTGAGCTGTTTCCAGATCTTAGCTATTGTAAATAGTGCTGCTACGAACATGGGGGTACATATATTCTTTCTGATTGGTGTTTCAGGCTTCTTAGGGTATATTCCTAGAAGTGGGATCACTGGGTCAAATGGCTGTTCAATTTTTAATTTTTTGAGGTAACACCTCCATAAATGGTAGATTCTTACTAGGTAGTTAAAATGTCTGATCTCAAATGATATTAATGACTTTTTTTTTACTCTGTTAAATTAAATCTATTGGTCTAATTTGCACTTGAAAAGGAACTTTGCCCATGTATGATTTTTTAATATCGTATTTTGGTTATATGAAAAATATTGGTTTACTGAGTTATACAGATATTCCAAAGGTTGATACATTTTATTATATGCTTTTAAAAAAATCACATTCACATATATCACCCAAAATCTCATTAAAAAGTGTTTACTATGGGAAACTTGTCAAACTCATGTTGGCAGATACAAATTTGCCAAAATTTTAATTTTTTCTAAAATTTGAATTTTGTCACCGGCAATAAATACTGTCAGTTGTTTACTTTACAGTGACAAACTCAGCTGGTTCATTTTCAATAAAATGTCTGCCAAACATGCCTTAGTATTATAAGACTTGTTTTGACATTATGGAATGCCTGACAGAGTCCTGGAGACCACAGGGCTCGGGGTCCTTGGATCACACTTTGGGAACTGCTCTCTTGGCCTGTTGAAAGGTTCACTCCAAGTTGCAGTCCGCCTTCCCCCCTACACTATCTGTCATCTGCTCTGGCCTTCCCAGACCTGCTCTCTAAAAATCCTGAACTCTCTTTGTTTCTGGAGTATTTTCTGCTTCTCTCATACTTCTTGCTGTTAGACACTGCTAACAACTCTTTTTTTCCCCCCAAGATTCATGAAACTGTTCCTGCATTGTTTCATGTTTTATTGAGATCTTATAAACCGCTGCATCCATGAATCTTACCGTATGTACCTTGTACTTACTTTTAGCATTGACCTCACATAATTTCGTTTGTTTATATACTTATCTTTTACTTTTACAGTTAGTTAACTGAAGTACTGCAACTCTGTTTTATTATCTATATCAGAGTGGATATCCCACCCTCTACCAATTATCACCTTGAACAAGTTTCTTAACCACTCTGTCTGTGATTTCTCATCTGTAAAATAAAGTACTATTACTTACCCCAGAGAAATATTGTGAGGACTGAATGAGAAAATGCAATTATTGGCTTAAAAAAGAAACTACAATTATTATTACTAATGTTTTTGAGGGATCATCCCCTTGATGAGAGAATTCTGTTTCAATATCAAAATAATTAGTTAGAATTGAGTCTATAAAACTGCATGAGTTTATAAGGATTTCTTATCTTATATTGTACTCTCTAGGGCCTACATTCTAGACAATAATTTCTTTGGGTAATTTTTGTTCTTTTGTGAACCCCTTTTTGGTACACAGGCATTTTCAGATATACTTCTGTCACTGTGTTCATTCCACCAAGCTCCATGTTTAAGCTCATATCTGTGGTTTAGGCTCTCGCTGATGTAGTCACTCTGGACTCTGTCCTTTGTCTGACCCAGAAATCCACTCATTGCATCCTTCTGTTTCTCACAAAATTCTTCAGCTCTTATTCCTGCTGCTCCCATTTCAGTTTAGACCCTTATTCCTTCTCACCTGGACTATTCCAAATAGTTTCCAGTCTCTCTTATCTACAACTTAGTCTCCATTCTGATTCCAGAGAGTTCTTCATAAAATGCAAATACAGCTAAAACCTTTATGAGCTACCTGTCACACACAGGGTGAAGTCAAAACTCTTTTGCAAGTCATATTAAGGCTCTGTATGTTGTCGCCTCTTTATTTCTTGCTATGTGAATTTCTCATTTCATTCCTTCTGCCCACCCCTCTCATGCACCTGCTGTGTTGAGCAATTGCAGTTCCTAGAATGTGGAATATCTATATTTTATGGTTCCAATTTTTGCTATTTCTGGGATGCCTTTCTGAAATTACCACTAAACTTTCCAGACTAAGCTCTTAGCTCTTTTCTGCTCTGATGTCATTCTGCTGACTTTCTCCTCCCCTGAGTTTATTTAAGCTCTGTGTCCTATAACGATTTATATCATAGCTCACAGCACTTTGTTATCTCTATTTGTATTTGTATCTGTCTTCCTTCACATATGAAGGCATATTTATAGACCCTGCTGGTCATAAACTTTTCCAAAGGAAACTATTCTCCCTCAATCCCTGCTGTGTAAAGACCCATGACTTAGACCCCATAATTCTATCCTCCTGGCAAGAAAGGTCTTCTGACCAGTAATGTTGGATTGACAAGAAGGCAGCTAATTCAAAGGAGGTTCTGTGACCCATGACCAGTGGTATACCCAGCATGAACATTTAAGCTAGGCTGATCTGATTCCCTTTGGCAAAGTGTTGAAAAGAACTAGGTCATCACTTGAAAATGAAAATTCTGGGAGTACCATCACAAGTCCCTACCTCCATGTGTACTCCCCGTCCCACATCTGTGCCGCGTCCTCTGCCTCCCACCTTCACCACAGACGTACTTGCTGACCGTTCTTACTCAAGTCCAGCCCCTCACTGGTGCCCCAGTCCTAGCCTCTCTCTATGTTCAAGATCTTCAGTCCAGCAATTCTTTTGTTTCTTCGACCTTATCCTTTCCTTCTTCGAACAAACCATTCTCATCCACATGTAAATATGCTGTAAAGTCTTCTATTTAAAAACAGTTCTCTTGACTGCACATTCACCTCTAGCTAGTGCCCTTTATTCTCTTGTTCCTTCCATGACAAAACTTCTGGAATAAAATTACCTACAATACATGTCATAATGAGTCCTCTAACTCCCTGAATCCATTTTCATCAAGCTTTAACTTCATTTGCCATGGCAGAGGTGAAATTTCTGTCTTCCTCTTTCCTAACAAATCAACGCATGTAGCCTGGTACTCACACCCCCCCCCCCCCCCATCACTTTCTCTACGTGTCCTTCAGGAAATCCCACTCATCTACCCCACTGACCTTCCTTTGGAATTTTCTTAGCTGATTCCTCCTCATTTTCATGCTTTAAGGCAATTCTTTTTTTCTGTCTATACTGAGTATATTCATCTAGTCAGATGGTTCTATAAAACATGTATATATTGATGGTTCACAGATTTTAATCACCAATTCACACCTCTCCCCTCAACTTCAGATTCCAAATGCCCCCTAGATATATGCACCTGTATGCATCCCAGCTTCTTCATTTACCCCTCCCAACAACACTTTACTAATGCAGTAGCTAGAGTAATGCAGTAGCTAGGTTAGTCAAAGGATATTAGCCTCCCTCTGTAGCCTTATCATACAAAATAGAAGTCAGGGTCCTTGCTATGATGTAAAGATCCCTACATGATCCCACCCAACTACGCCCTGTTACCTCCCAGACTTTATCTCTTACTACCCTTCTTTTTGGTCTCAGGACTCCCATCAGGCGAGCTCCAGTCTCAGAGGTTTTACAGTTATTCCACCTCTGCCAGAAATTCTCTTCCCTCAAATATTTCCCTGGCTTAATCTTATTCCTTTGGAACTTTGCTCAAAGGTCCACATCTTCATTCTGCTTTTCTTTCTAATATAGCACTCGCTCAATCAGATATACTTTTCTGTTTGTTTACTTAAACTTTACTTATGTGTTTATCTTTTACTAGTATAGGCTCCTAGAATATAAGCTTCATGAGGGCAGGGATTTTTATCTAATTTACTTTTTTTTTGCCTGAGATATCTCTGACCAACAGAGCTTTAATATTCCCCTTAGCTCGACTACACTGTACACTAGTTTAAGTATTTCTGGATATAGGCCCCTGACCTCTGTTTTCCTAGAGCATTTACTTTAGAGAACTTGCAGTTATCAAATCATTCTCTGCTCCTTTGGATGTAAATTATCTCCCAGCTCTTGCCAGGTTTACAACCCAGGGATGTCTCAAAGACCAGGGTGAATCAGTGTGAGAAAAAGAAATATCTATAACAAAAATTAATTAATAAAAAACAAACAAACAAAAAGTTCTGAGAGCCATCCCTTTGAAATATAAGCATCAGGAAAAAATAGAATTATTTCTCAGTCTCAGTCAGAGGGTAGGAGTCTAACTTCAATAAGTACCAATTAGCAAGCACAGATGGTCCGGTCACATTGACCAGCTTCTCCCATAACTTCCTCTCTTCTTTTTCACTAGCTCACCGCATTGCTTGGAACTCTCCTGCTCTTTGTTTCGATGGAATTGAATTCAGTTCTAACTGAAAGACCTCCCCCCTACTGCAGTATGTCAGAGCAATTTCTCTTTAACATTCTCTTCAATATCCCATATACTGTGCCTGCACACAATATATGTTTAAGAAATATTTGTTGAGTGAATAAATGGGTGCAAAGACTCATAAAAGCTATAACTTTGAGAGGATAGGAAAGAATCATAGAAGATAAAGACTCAAGTAGACAGAGGGACAATGAAAAAAACATGTTTAGAGAGTAGAGGAGGGAAAGAATGAGAGAGGACAGCGAGCAGAGCGGAGACCACCTCAGGGCTACCTCTGTGAGGTCCATATGTATGATATACACACACACTACAAGAAAGTATTAGAGTATATATTAGAGTACATGTGTACTACACTATATGTTATAAGAAAGGACTAGAGTGTGTATACATATATAATACATAATAAGGATATAATAATAGGTATATCCTTACAATAAACCTGCTTTTTTTTTTTTTAAAGTTTAGTTGGGTTAATTTCCTGAATCACTGATTCTTGCTACTAGATGAGGCCAATTCAAACTTTCCATTAGATTGTGATTTCTTTTGTACAATCTCATCTTTGAATCTGGGGTACCCACCATTGCACCTACTATGTATCAGGCATTGACTGGCAAGATTCTGAATAAAAATACAAATATATCAATACCTTACTGTTTCACCCTCCTAATAACTAGGCTTCTAACAGTTTACGAAGAGATTATGGACAAAATATATCCTATGTGGTTCAGATTGGAAGGATAGTTATATAATTGCCTTGTTTTGGGATAGAAATAATAACTGGATATCAACAGAAGCAAATCAAGTTCTTTTGGAGTTGGTAATTGTTAATTGAGGTCTTCCCCAATTTCTGGTTGTTAGAAATCAGACTTGGGGCAATCTAGTAAACCTCTAGACCTGCTAAGAGAAAAGTGCATTTAAATTTCAAGTTCCAATTTCATTATCACTTCTATACATTTTGCCAACATAGGGTACCTGGTTTTGTAGGAAAACCCAATCAAAGCTCTCAGAGGAAACAGCCAGTAAAGGTAAAGTATAGAAAGGCATTTTACATTGGGGTGACCTCTCTACTCTTGCTGTTCCAGTCTTCCAACCAAACCCTTTCTTGGATGAACTGCCTTACTTTGCTATTGTCTCCATAAGGCAGCAAATCCTGTTCCCTTCTCCTCTATATTTTCAATCTAGGAGGCAGAACGGTATTCTGCATACCTTCAGAACTCCATCTTTGCCAACTAACTTTGCTGAACTCTGTGTCTATTTGCCACAAAAAGGACTCTTCCCTTCAGAATATGAAAGCTTTTCATATACTTATACTTCTCTCTTGACCTATGAAACAACACAAAAAGTATCTGAAGGATTGTTACATCCTCTATGCTAATTATGTTAGCAATTTGGTTGAAGAGGAAGATACATGTTATGCTTCTATTGATCAATCTATGTCAACTGAACAACCTTTTGTGTGAAGTAAATTTTTTAAGCTGTCAAACAAGATGCGAGGAATGCATCTGTCTATGGCTTTAATTCAGAGGGCTCCTTTACCATCAAGTCTAAAGGGATGTGTAAGGAATGATTTACATTAAGATTTAAGGTGTGGAATTTGCTTCTATTTCTAAGGTCTAAAAGTCAAAGCCGAATCGAGGTTCTTAGGCCGTCTTCAGCCATAGGCTCTAAAAACAATGCTCTCTGTCCAATTCTCAGCAGGTTAGACCTGCCCTAGCTATACGTTAAATACAAGCCAAGCACATACGATACATGAAGAGGAGCCTGAGGGGAAATGTTGTTCTGTAAAGGGTCAAATACTTGGTTCAAATCGGTCTCGAAACACCCTGTCCTGGTTTCTTAGAAAAGGAAAGTATCTGTATTGAGTGCAATGGGTGGTCCAGTGAGACTACAATGTGTTTTATTCTACCTCTATTATGTAAAAGGATTCAGGGAAGGTTGGAAAGAAAATATATATAAACCACCCGCATGGGCGCATGCACACACATTCATTTGGTCATCTAACGATCTGCTTTCATTTGACAAAAGCAAAACTGTTCAGTGCTAAAGACTGAATAACCTTGCAGGAGACAGGTTTGGAACATCATTTGTTAAAGTTACAGTGAGATGTTCAAGTAGTTCATGTTTTTCGTACTCTATGGAAAATGTGATCAGATGGTAGCAATAAAAATTGGGATTATCCTAATTCTAACTCCCAGCTCACGATTTTCTTACTTGTTTTGCTTTAGCTGTTAATTATTTAACATATTCACAATTAGGTAGGGCCTCTAACCTGCAGAGACATCGTAGATCTGTCCTTCCCTATGAGGATTTCATCTGACATTTCAAGTAAATTGATAAGTTTTTCCACTTTTTAATTTGTGGGGAAATTATGGGAAGGCTAATTCATCGTGGTTTGATTCAAGGCTTGAATAAACAAAATGTCTCCTAGAAAAGATGGCTTGCTTAAGAAGTTTAAAAGGTTTTATTTGTTATAATTATTTTTAGGAGAAATTGAACTATGATAACTGCTATTAATTAATGATCATTATAAGCTGTATTATCCTGGAAAATATGGTAATCAAGCTTAGACTATTTATTTGTGGTTCTGATTAGCATTCTGGAAATTACTGAGGAGTCTTGAGCAGGAGAATATAAAAACCAATTTTCAGAAAGTTTTAGAACCATATAGCTGAGAAGTAAAAATATCATCAGTAATTTATATTTCTTTATCAGACATTATACCTAAAAATATTGATTTATTCTTCACAATGATAAAGTGTCACATTGGTGCAGAAAATAAAAAGTCTGCTGCATTTTAATGTAATTTTCCTTGATGATAACAACTGGCATTTATCTGGTAGTTTACTCAGTCATTCATTCATTTATTCAAAAAACGTCTAACAGATTCTACAGTGGTGCATCAAGCAGTATATATCAGGCCTTATTATTTAAAGATGAATGAGACAGCTTAAAGAAGCCTAGGCTTGCTAAGGAGGGTGGAATATGTTGTGGAACTTATACAACTAAGTTAGTAGTCCTGAAATCAGGAAACCACGTGGTCAGAGAAAGGAGTGCTCTCTCAGAAATGTTGAAGGGCTTTCCGTTGCATTTAGAATAGCTGAGACTCTGTAATATGACCTTTCTCTCCCAAATCACTTCCTGCCCTTTTTCTTTCGGCCACTTCGCTGCAACTGCGTGGGTCTTTCAAGTGTTCATCATTCCGCGACTTGTCCTAAGGTTTCTGATTAGACTCTTCTCCCTGCCTGGGCCACTCCCGCCCAGCTCCCTGCATGGCTCTCTCACCTTCAGTCCTGGACTGAGTAGCATAGCCACACTGGTTTCCTCGACCACCTCACCGACCCAGGCTTCCCCTGTCTGTTCCTATCCTCCTCCTCCTCCTCCTCCTCCATGTATTAGTTTCATTCACACAATTAATGACCACATGCTTGCCTGCTTATTTACTTATTTCTTTAGTCATTCTTTACTCTCTTGTTATTTATTTTTATATTCTCTTTTTCATTCTAAATTATAAGCCTGATGAGAGCCACTATATCATATATTAGAATAAAATAAGGTACAAAAATGCATTTGTTAATCCCAGTGAGTCCTTGTTGATTAATGTCTAATGATTTGGCAGGTAAGGAAGTTCACCTCTCAGCTTAGTAGATGCCAGAGTAGACAGAACTAGACACTAAGTGTTCTAAATCACACTGTTTCCTGATGTGGACCCCAGAAGTTTCCACATCCAGGTACTCCATACCGGATGATAATTGGAAATGCCAGCTTGGCATTATGCAGTGAGACATCTAGAATGCTGATTTGAAAAAAAACCTAGATACCTAGGCATTATTTAGTCTAAATCTCTACTTAAACTATTCAGAAATAGTGCATTAGTTTCTCTGATGATATAGATATTTATAAATACATATTTTTCTACCTTTTAAAAGTTATCTGAAACTTCAGAAAACATTAAAGATTGTGACATTTGCATATCTTAGTTATATAGGGTATGCTTTTGGCGTTTTGGTGTACGTTTAGTCTGTTACTTCACTGTCCATTATATTGTATTATATCAACTTAAATCACAATTTCCTTACACTCCTACCATTTTTTCCCTTTTATGGTTAATGACTTCATAGTTCTTTGTAAAAACCCAATCATTTCACATGTTCATTTTCTCAGAAGAGGCTATTTTGCTTTGAGAGCTCCCGTCATTCTTGGAAAAGTCTGCTTGTTTCTTCCTTGTGGTTAAGATAAACGGCTGTAACTCTTGGAAAACAGAACCGCTGAAATATTAGCTTGTAAGTCAAATAGCAGGACACAGTGACTCTCCATCCCGAATGATAATTCCAGCATACCTGATTAGAAGGGCGAGTAGCATCTGGATAACTGACATAAAATCCCCAACAACAAAGCAGTTGAATGTCAGTAAAATTTTAAAGAAGACTGTATAAATTGTTCTGTCAGGAACAAAACTCAATTCCATCTTTAAATGGTCTGTTTTTACATCAACATAGCAAAAATGAGTCATGGTGCTAGTTTTAAAAATCAGCATGTCATTAGATATAAAAACAATTATATAATTTCTGGAAGCCACAAAATATTTGTTTCTAGAAATAAAAGGGACCCCGTGACCACTGAATGGCTTTTTAGACATAGATATTTTTTAGAAACCTTTCTTCTAATGTTTGTTTAAAAATATGATGCTATTTTATAAATTAATTCAGGATTGCTCAAAAGAAGTTAAAAATAAAAATAAATAGATTTTGTGAGTTGGATTATACTGAAATTTTCAGGCCTGAAATAGGAATGGTGGTAGAGGCAGATTATCTATGGAAAATGTGAAACCTCCTATCAAGGGTTTTGTGAAAAGTGGTGGTTGCCATGGTAGCTAGAAGTAAACATAGATACTAGTGGGGGGAAATGCCATGGAATGATATCACATAGGATGAGAATGGCAAGAGAGAGTTTTATATTTTTTCTAACTTAGAAGGTAAAAAACAAAAGTGAAGTTGGCTAGGACAATTGAGGATTTCATGCAAGGACAAACCTCCAGCAAGTGGCAGAAACAGGACTCCCCTGAGGAGTACAAGCCAGGGCTCTAAATGCTTTGCTGTCCTGATGCTGCCACTGGGTTCTTTTGGTGATTCTTCTGTGTATTAATTTCCTGTTTCTTCTATGACATATTCCTGCAAACTTAGTGACTTAAAACATCCAAAATATACGTTCTTCACATTCTAGAGGTCAGAAGTCCAAATTGGACCTCCCTGGGCTAAAATCCATGTGTGAGCAGGGTTTTGTTTTCTTCTGGGGGCTCTGGAGTCATACACCTAGAAACCTATGGAACGGTTTGCCTTTACGCAATATAGCCAACTGCATTTCAGAACAGTCACTTTGCTAAAGGAATATTATTAGGCTCTCAAGTTTCTTCTCTGTAATAATAAAGATCAAAGGCATAAGTGACCAGAGGGGTGTGTGTGTGCGTGTATTTGTGGTGTGTGTGTGTGTGTGTGTGTTTTGTTGGGGGTGAAGAGTGCAATCCAAGAATAATTTACCTCTTCTAATGATCACTGATTAGTGAAGTCAAATGAAACAAAAAATATGCCATGAATATACCATCAGTAAAAGTCTTTAGATTTTATTTCAAGAACCTGAATGAAGAACCAAAATGAAGAATTTAAAAAACATGAGTATTAAGGTAAAAAAGTCTTGAAGGTGTTCCCTAACTTAGTTTAACATGTAACCATGGATAGCACCACTTAGCAAAGAGTAGCAGGATTTGGGATGACTTTTGTTTATTCTTCAACTTTTGGAGGGTCTGTTTTGCAAAGTTGAGACAAGAAACATATATTGTTTTTACAGTATTGCTATGGCCTAAATGATTATATCTGCCCCCCCCCCCCCTTCATATGTTGAAGCCCTCACCTCCAAGGTGACGGTATTGAGAGGTGGGGCCTTTGGAAAGTAATTAGGTTTAGAGAGGTCCTTGGTGTGCTGTGGTTGGCTTACACCAGTGCATATGAGCTGACTGTTAGTTGTATCTGTTTCTGACCCAGCTCTGTGTTCAGTGGCATCTTGAAATCAGCCACGTGGAAGTAAAAATCAGCAAATATTTTCCAACCAGGGCATTCCCTTTGACCAGAGTGCCAGTGATTAAACATTTAAATCAATGATTTTAACAAAAGTCAAGCTTTTTATATATTGCCATTCATACATCTACCTAGCATTTGAGGACTAGAATAAAATGTAGGTCTTTTCTATAACATAAAATAAAGTCTCTCCCTATGGCCAGATTAAGTTGCTTATAAATCCCAATCCCTGAAAAGATTACAGCGCCCAATAATACCAAATCATGAAAATATGTGTCAGAAATCCAGCTGAGGTCTCTCTCATTTCCACACACCAGAAAACACTTTGATGCTTTTTTGAAATAATTGCATTTTAAAAAGACTGTGTCTTTGCTTTGTTAGTGACCAACATATATCTGGTTGGTGTGCCTATTAAGCTACTCAGCTAGGCCTTCCCTTTCAATGTTCATGTTACTGCATGGTATTTGTTACTGTGCACTATGAATTGCACATATACTTAGAAAGGGAATACTGGCTGAGCATTTATTTTCCAACATACGTCATGGAGAGATAGATAGACATTTTGTCTTTTAATTTCATTTTTAAAACTACATTCTAAGAAGGGTGGTGTTCTCCCCATTTTTGTTTGAAGGAAGAAGCTCAAAGAGCTTAAGTAAATTATCATGACAAGTGTTTAGGGCTTTGATTTATCCCATCTGACTGAATGCCACTCCTATTATTCCATGAACACACACTACATGGGTGTAGACTTCTGTAATTTCTTATAAGTAGAGAAATACGGTGCCTCACTAGGACACAGAATAAGTTAAAGCTGAATTAGCAAATTGGCATGGCAACATAATTAATTTTTTGTGACATTTCATACACACATGTGACACAAAAGGCCTTCTGGAAGACAGGTACTTTTCTCTATGCATTACTGTTTGACCCACTCTCTTTCCCGGTGCTAGTCTATTTATGGCATCTAGAAATATTCAGAATATATTTGTTACATGAAGGAATGGAAGATTAATAGTTTTTTTATGTCCTGTATGAAATGATTATTTTATGATAAGACTTCCTTATTTACTATCTGTAGATATATGAAGCAAATCCACATTTGTTACTTCATTTTACTCTCACAATTGAGTCGAGTTGATTCAATTTATAGATAGAGGACAAATGCTTTGTTTAAATTCATTCAAATAGAAAAAAAACAAAAAACCTTCATTCGAATATTTAATGGCAGGGATACAGTTATAGAGCCAGATGACTTCTCTGTCATGTTCTACACACAGACTTTTAATTATGTAACCCAAGAACAAATTCTTTTGAAATTTTATTAAAACTCAAATATATACTTTTATATCAAAATTATTATTTTAGTAATTGATAAAATGACTAGAACCTCATTAACACTTCATTTTAATAAACTCAGATATGCCTATATGCTCAATTTTTTCAATTAATGTGATGGTTAAGTGAAAATGAGCACAGAATCTTAACCGGGGAAAATAATTTCAAAAAGGACTTTCTGGCACCTTCTGAAAAACTGTGCGATTGGAATTTTTTGTAGTGGATACTAGACTGATAATCTCCACCTCCCCCCACATTATACATGAATCTTGTTTTAAATTGGGTCATAACATTTTTGAGATGAAATTTGATTGCAGTCAATTGTAGCATATCTGCAAATGTTTCCACTTTTTTCCCTTTATTTTAGTATATATTTTTCCATTACCATTTATCCCTTTTATACCCTCTTTTCACTCCCAGGCTGAGTCTAGGCCTGGTGATAAGAAGTCCTTTTTGGGAGATCAAGACAAGTAACAAAAGTGTTTAAAAATGAGCATTTGGGCCAATGCTTTACTAAATCAATATTTCAAAATCTATTAAAAATTTAAATGATATTATTCTATAAAATCAGAAGTATGCAAGTTTGGTTGGATACACAATGGTACATTTTCAACAAAGAATATTATGTAGCCACTTAAAAGAAAGAAGCTGGCTCAGTGACCTGGAGTGATCTGCCATTTTTACAAGCTATTGCTGATTCAAAATAACACCCAGAGAGGTGAGATAATTATTTTGAGTATACTCTTATAAATGATGTAAAAAACCCCATGCAAGTTCAGGTATGTGTGTATGCCACTTAGAATGTGAAGAACACAGATTTTTATGCTCAGTTGATTTAGACACATTGCCTAGGGCTTCCTGTCTTGATTGTGGTAAAGCAGAGATATGGTGGGGTTGGGAATGAGGGTGGTGGAAAGAGAGAAGCAGTAAGGAGGAAGAGGAAACTACATAAAAGAAAGCATCAAAATTGCATATGTAAAATGTTATGTGTGTGTACCAGTATATATGTGTATTAGAGGTAATAGAGGTACACAACGAGTTAGCTTGAATCTACTGATTAGTAAGAAAACAGGTGTAAGAATATTAGTACAGAAGAATTTTTAACAATGGTTGTCTCACAGTTCTATGAGAATGGACATGAAGGTGTATGTGTGAGGTAGTATTTAGCTTTGCCTTTGTATCATTTCATGTGTATTATTTATATTAAGATATTTAAATATGGTAGAAAGCGAAGGCATTCAAAAGGTAAAAAGAGAAATTATTATATTCCTGTATACATTATTCATACAACCAAAAGAAAAAACTGGATATAATATTTTTCCTAAATATTTTTTGTGCATACAGTACATAAACTTCGGACTGAATGCATTTTGATATAATGTAATTTTTTAAATCAAAGGAAATTGTATTTATATCATAAGGAATACCCATTATTACAAGAACATTTTTTATATCATCTATAATCCTTTTGAGTTGTTTAAAAGTTTTATTTCAGTTGGATGTACTTTTCAAGTAAACTAATTGGTAACATATTCTTTACCAAGTTTTGAAATGATCATCAAATGAAAAAACATGAATAAGAGTCATAAAATATTAGTTTTATATTATTGAATGCACTCTAATTATCTCTGTGTTCACTTCTTTGCTGGAAGCATGTTTTTCTTCTTACATAGTCATTAGATTTCACAAGTATGAATTTTTAAACCATCTCAAAATTATTATCTTTTGATATTTCACACTCCCCACCAGCAAGTAGCCTAATTTAATGATGTTGGTGGAAGAAAGTGAATTAATTAGTTTTTGAATAAATACAATAACAACATATTTAATTTTTATAGGATAAAATCTCAGATATCTGTAATGAGAATGAAGATATGTACTATCTACAGTATTATTTATCTTTCTGCGGGTATTTAGTTAAGACTTGAAGATATTATCACATCAAAATAAATATATGCTAATTTCAACCAAGGAATGCTTATATATAATAATTCTTTTAGCCCGACCAGTGTGACTCAGTGGTTGAGTGTCGACCCACGCATCAAGTGGTCATCAGTTTGATTCTCGGTCAGGGCACATGCCCAGGTTGTGGGACCAATCCCCAGTGGGGGGCATGCAGGAGGTGGCCAATCGAAGTTCTCTCTCATCGATGTTTCTATCTCCCTCTCCCTTCCTCTCTCTCTAAATCAATAAAGAAAATTTTTTTTTAAATAATTCTTTTAATAAGTAGAAGTAGAAGTTATTAGGCATTTTAGAATAAAAATCTTTGTATTTTTATAACTAAAAATTTACTTTTATTTTATAAAAGACTATGGACTTCAGTTTCCAGTATATACCAAATATATAATTCCTAAAAAAATATATAACTCCCTAACTCACTAAAATGAAATAAAATATTTGAATAAAAGAATATTAAAATAAAAATATTCAGGCATTTTTACTTTTATCAAGGAGCAAGCACATTTTTTCTATAAATTAATATAATATAATTAATAATTAATAGCAATTTACTGTAAATATAATATAGTTTTTCTATAAATTAATATAATTTATATTAGGTTTACAAATGATCATGAACAATAAATAATAGCAATGCTTTGTGTATGGTACTATATTAGGAGAGATTCTTAAATATAGGTAAACAAGATGGTCCTGGAAATGGAACATATGTATCAATAATATTGTTAATGAAGAATTTATGATTAGATCATTGGTGTCCCTTATACACTAAGCATTCCTGGACTCTCCTCACAGGGAGAATTTTTCACCCCCCTTCTCTTTCACTGCTTGTTTTTAAGGGAAAGACTCTCTGATGTAGTGAATTTAGTGTAGGGGCTTAGGAATCAAAGTACTTCACAGTAAACCCTTGTTAACATGAATTCAATGGCAAGATTCTTGGTCAAGTTTCATAACCCGATTCAGGAGATTTATTATTATTTTTTTCTTGCCTGCAAAATGGGAGCAATTAATATCTACGTCACATGGTTGTTAGAACTATTAAACAATATAATTTATCTGCACATATACCTATTATTTTTCCATCTTAACAAAGCCCTTTCTCTGCTCCATTTCCACTTTTACAACTTCCCCTTTAATAGCAGCTCTCCAGGAAAACAATTTCTGTAGTTAGAATATTCAGTTATTCTCTGTTTCCTAGTAAACTCTCTCCAGTGAGGCATGCACCCCTTCACAGAAACTGCTCCTGTCACATCTGCAGCGATGGCCACATTGCTCTGTCTTCATGTGGGCTCAGTTGATATCTCCTTCTGAAAAGACTTTTATTTATGTAGCTTCCATGACACCAAGTGCACATGACTTCTTCCTACATTATACGCTGCTTCTTCTCCATATCCTTTGCAATTTCTTTTTATCACTCCAATTTCTTAATTTTGAAGTACCTCCAATCTCAAGTGTTTGGACCTTTTCTTCATTCACTTAACCACTTAAACGATGACCAAACCCAAAGACATCATTTTAAACACAGTTTATATGCTCGCAATTTCCAAGTTTTTTCTTTCTATACTTTAATCCCTCATGAGTGCTCCAGACTTGTATATCCATTGTCCTTTGGACATCTCTAGTGGGTACTTAATACATATCTTAAACTTAATCAGGCCAAAATTGAGCTCCAAATCTTCACTCTAATACCTTCATGTAGTAGTTTCCCTATCTCAGTTACTGGCCACAGCAGCCATCCAGCTGTTCAGGTACAAAGCCTTAAAGTCATCACTGATATATTCAGTCAACTGGAAATCCATTCATCTTTAAAAATAGACCTGTCATTACTTCCGCTGCTACCACTCTAGTCCAACCCACCATCTTTCTCTCTTGGGTTATCGCTATATCTTCCTGAGTGGTTTTCTGTTCCTGTTCTTGTCCTCTTATGCTTCTTCTCAATCCAGAAGTATAGCAGTTTATTTAAAAACAAATATTGACAGATGATGTTTTTGATCTGCTCTGATCCCTGCAATAACTTCCATGTCACTCAAAGTAAAAAGTAGTTCTTATAATGGTCTTCAAATGCTATATGATCTGCTCTGGCATTGATTTTTGGACTTCCTTTACAACTGATCTTCCCCTTTCTCAGGTGTCTCCACCTCAGACTGGCTTCCTTGATGTTTAGAGAATATCTCTATCATGATGCTACTCAAGACCTTTGTAATCTTGTTTTTATTCTCCGGAATACTTTTCTTGCAGGTATCAGTACAGCTAGCTCCTTTGTCTCCTTCCTATCTTTTCCTCTGACTTTCTTCTTTAAAATGTAAATTCTCAGCACTTCTTTCTTCCCCTACTTGATTGACTTGGATTACACCCATCCTCTTGCTATACACTCTGCACCATCACTTCCCCAAGGAGAATGAAACTGTAGACTCCATCTGGATAAGGATCCTGGTCGGCTTTGTTCAGTGCTATGTTCCCAGAACAGTGTCCGTCATATAATAAATGATCAATATTAATGAAATCAATGAATGAATAAATGTATAAAAATCACTGTGAAATATAAAGCATTATAAAAACAGAGGTTATTATACTTTTCCTGGTATAGGAAACACCATTGAAATAACTAAGCATCTACTGACTAAGTGGAGCAATCAGATCTGGAGGGTGCACAGGTATCAGGGAGGAACCCACACTTGTCTACATTTACACTCAATTATTATATATACTATACATATTATGTAGCTTGGCACTCAATTATTAGCAGTCTGCCCTGTTATTAGAGTATAAGCATTTTGAGAACAGAAATGAAAAATACAGGCCAGGCCAGTGTCATGTGACAGTATGGGTAGGTGTAGGATTTAGCCATTGTGCCCCACTGAGTAGTACATAGTAACAAAAATGCTCAGAGATTGAAACAATGATTAGAAGAATCGAACTAAAAGTTGCAGCAGGTTTAGAGGAAGACATGGATGCTCTTCTTTAAGAGTCTGACTTAAATTGTTCCTTTATGAACACTACACCTTCTTGGCAAGAAGGAGCACAGGTTATGGCAGGATTTGTGTTGTTATGCTATTCTGTGTGAGAATGCAAGTGTCCAGGGTGTGTGAGCAGAAAAAGGGTTTCTATGGAAAGTAACCTCAAGGAAAGCATGTAACCTTGTTAACTCTCTTGTAATCCAATCCCCACCTTGCTTTTTCACACCTTCCTAGAGTCTTCTTTATGTTCCCTCCTTAATATCAAATGCATAAAAGAAGCTGTCAGCTGTTATTCTCTGGAGCATTTGAAATCTTGCTCTCTTGCCTATATCATAAGTTTGGCTCAAATAAACCCTTATAAAAATTTACTACAGGTTTGGGCGTTACTTATAATGATACCAGCAGCGACATTCATATTTTTATTGACTGTTGCTTATCCACTGTTACATAGCTCTGAACTCTTTTTATCAGACATTATGTATGGAATCTTAAATACCTTGGATGAGTGCAAGGAATACATTTTGAGCAATAGGCTTCCAGTTATATTTACTTTAAAAGCCAGATCAGAAAACTTTTCTGGCATAAGATTAGCGATAACACAACCTTCTGAAATACAGTGTGATAAAATTACTGTTTTAAGGATGAGACCGAAAGAAAAGATCCACAGTTTATTCTTCTTTCCCACTGTAACCACAGCAACCTCAGTTGTGACTTTGTGTTCGAAGCCTTTTATAAACCACTTAAGCTTTGCATGGGGAAAAGGAAAGGGGAAAAGAAGACATGGTAACATCCTCTCTCTCCATCTCAACACATATGTTTTTGTTCTGCAATCATATTTCTGGGCCTATTGACACTGCCTTTTCACTGTTTTTCCAATTCCAGGCTCAATGCTCCCCATCCTCCACAAAGCTGTCAGAGTGAGTTTCCTAAAACATGAATCTGAGTTGGTTTTCCTCTGCTTTTGGTCTTCAAATGTCTCCTACATATACCGTCAGTATGGAACATAAGGTCTTCCAGGAGCCTAGTTCTTTTATCTGAATGTGATGGTGATTATGTGGAGGAGGAGGAAGAGAAGGAAGAGAAGGGGGAGGAGGAGAAGGAGAGGGGAAGGGGGAGGGGGAGAAGAAGAGGGGAAGGGGGAGGGGAAGGAAGAGGAGGAGGAAGAGAACTATCATTTGTTGTACATCTTATTTACCTAGACACTATGAAGATATTTTAGATTCCTGTTTCATTTAACCTTCACAGAATTTCAACAAGGTAATTATTATTCTCTCCGAACAAATGAGACTCAGATGAGTTATTTAATATGTTCAAAGTCACACAGCTACTTAGGATGGGTCAGGGCTATGAGCTTGTCTGTCTTGAAAGTTCATGTTCTTTCCTCTGTGACCATAACTTACATAACTCACAGCTTAGCCAGATGAAGCTACTTGGAGTTCCCAGATAATTCTCCAGGTTTATATACACTATGTCTTTGTGCAGTTTGCTCTCCCTGTCTGAAATTCTCTCTCCCCTTGATCATTTGCAAAGTCATTATTCATTCATCAAACAACTAAGGCACTCCTAGTTTTCTGAAGCCCTCCTTCCTGCCTAGAGGCATTTAGGTAATCATCTTTTTCTACTGCCTTCCGTGAGTCCTGTGTACACTCTATTACAATGCCTAGGTTATCTCATTTATGAGTGAGGTGTGCATATCTGACTATTTTTGGACTATAATTTCACTTAGGGAAAGTACCATAAATAATCTATTATGCATTTTTAAGACTAATTTAAAGTAATTCCCAAACATTATAGTACAAGTATAAGAAAAATACGTTGGAAACAATTTCATTTTGTATGTTTTGTGCATTGCACCATCTGCTGTTGAGAGATATTTATCTCTCTTTAGTCATGAATAACTATATTTGTGTGTTGTTTTTTTCATTGTTTCACTTGGTATCTCTGAACTGAATTATTTGAGGCTCCATTTCCCTGCTGTTTTATGCTACCCAAGGTGTTTTCCTTGTGTTGTTATGTGTTCTTATTTTACTCCTGAGGCTAATGACAGGTCTGAGATCTGAGGGATTCCTGTGGTCCGGAGGCTCACTGGTAAGTCTGGGTTCACTGGGGGAAATAAAAATGATGGCACCATTTCGGTTAGCACAGAAATTTCCATGAAAACTGGGAGAATGAGTAATCATTACTGGAGGTAGCATGGTGCCCATATAAATGATATCTTTTAGATGGTCAAGGAAAAATGAAATATTGAATATCTCTGCTCAGTTACATTCTGTTATCTGCTGCTTGTCGAAAAGGATAGCAGTTTTAAAAGGCACATCCTTGTTCTGTTTTTTCCTGGCCTCCTTGCCCTTCCTTGGTTTAGTTCACCCTAACTTGTATATTTCTATTGTCTCTATCTTGTCAAAAAGAATTTTCCCTAATATCTAGGCATAAGAAATGAACAGATTCTCCTGTCCCTGTGATTTGAAGCAGGAAAGAATACACAGTGTTAATAGGAAGACCATCCCTATAATGAGCAAACCTAGACTATGATCTCTTTTTTTTATACCCCGAGTTTAAAAACTCACTGTACAGCTACTGAGCAAAGGATAATATCTTTAATGCAGAAAATGAGACTTGCATTCTTCTGCTTTACAAAGAAAAAAAAGAAAACTAAAGTATTAGCTTTAGCATACTTAGGCACTATTTGAGGATCAAATAGACATCCATAGTTTTAGATATGGTGCATGCATTTAAGAAAAAAAGTATGATACTTTACAAGTATTTAAGAGCCTGACATTGTGGTATGTACTTTAATTACTAAAGTCAATAAGATTAATTTCTTCTCTCATTGTTATCAGTGGGGAGATGTCCTCGTCCACACCTGTTGCAATCAGTGGAAGTGGGGTTCGTGGAGTATGACTGGAATTTGAATTTCTGGAAACCCCCATGGGAAGATGAGGTAGCATAGAAAGTTTTCTGTGGAATTTCACCCCTGAGTTTTCATTTCCTTTCATTCCCCCAAGGAAGAAGTGTAGCTGGGACTTTAGCAGAGCTAAAATCAGAGCCAGCGTCCAGTTTTCTCTCCATGTTAGAGCCGTGTCCAGTCCAGCATTAGGCTAGTTTAGCTTGTGTTTCCCACTGCAGTCCATTAATCCATTGTGTGTGGGGTCTGCAGGGCCGTGGGCCATACAAGCAAATGCAAATGAGCCAAGAGCAACAAAAGTTATGAGAGAGCGAACTCCTTTATTAAGGGGGTTATTGTATTCCCAAATTTTCACATGCTTGCATTGGCTCTGCCTACTCTAGCCAATGACAGGCACCTTCCCTAGACACCTCAACTTCACTGCACATACATATATCTCCCCTTTGTTGGATCCCTTCCCCCAGTAATCTGTAGGGAATGGACTAGTGGTTTCCTGGGGAGTGTGAAATTGTAGCTTCCTGGTGAAGCTGCCCAAATGACATGCTTATAATGCCTGACTTTCCCTTTGCTCTTTTCTATCATGACTAACTAGTTAATTAAAATGGAATCATCAAAATCTTTGGATTCTAGTTGATGAAACAGACATCTACATAGTGATTATAACCCAATGTGCAGACGATTGAAGTATACTATCTTATTATAATGCAGATCAATGCTTCCAGAATATGCTTAAAAAGACTAGGCATATTATACTCCAGCTTGAAATCCTTGAATATTTTTCTATTGTCTAATGCATAATAGTCAAACTCATTGTGAGGTGTTCTGTGATCTAATCTATACTCTGAATACTTTTCAAAACTTATTGTTAAAGAACCATTTTAACAGTCAATGCTTTAGCCAAACCAAGACACTATGTTTGCAAAAATTTTCTCTAACTCTGAATTTAGTTATGTACAAAATTATTTGACATAATCAAAATATATATGTATATAAAAATATGTGTGTATGTGTGTGTATGTGTATAATTTTGATTCCCCAACTAGGTTTTATTTAATTAATTAATTTAAATTTATTGGGGTGACATTGGTTAATAGGATCATATAGGTCTCAAGTGTACATTTCTATGATATGTGATCTGTATATTGCATTGTGTGCCTACTACATAAAGTCAAATTATCTTCTGTAACCATATATTTGACCCCTTTTACCCTTTATAATCCCTCACCCCCTTCCCTCTGGTAACTCCCATGCTATGGTCTATGACTATGAGTTTCAGTTTTATATCCCACATATTTGTGAAGTCATATGGTTCTTAGTTTTTTCTGACTGACTTATTTAGCTTAGCATAATATTTTCAAGGTCCATCCATATAGTCACAAGTGGCAGTATTTCATCTCTTCTTATGACTGAGTAGTATTGTATAATATATATGTACCACATCTTCTTTATCCGATCGTCTATTGAAGAACATTTTGGTTGTCTCCATGTCTTAGCCATCATAATAATGCTGCAATGAACATAGGGGTGCATATATCTTTGCAAATAAATGTTTTTGAGTTTTTTGCATGGATACCCAGAGAGGGATTGCTGATTCATATGGTAATTCTATTCTTAATTTTTGAGGAACCACCAGACTCTTCCACAGTGGCTGTAACAGTTTACATCCAATCAACAGTAAATGAGGGTTCCTTTTTCTCCACAACCTCTCCAACACTTGTTGTTACATCTTGTTGATAAAATTTATTCTAACATTTGTGAGTTAGTATCTCATTGTAATTTTGATTTGCATTTCCCTAATAGCTAATGAAGTTGAACATCTTTTTCTATATCTGTTGGCCATTTGTATGTCTTTTTGGAAACATTTGAGAAGGACAGGTATAAAATCTTCTTTGAATGTTTGGTTGAATTCACTAGTGAAGCCATCTGGTCCTGGACATTTATTTTTTGGGAAGTTTTTGGTGGTTGTTTCAATTTCCTCACTGTTTATTGGTCTATTTAGATTTTCCAATTTTTATGATTCAGTCTAGGAAGGTTATATATTTCTAGGAACATATCCATTTCTTCCAGGTTATTGAATTTGGTGGCATATAATCTTTCATAGCATTCTAGTATGATCCTTTGTATAACTCGATGTATGTGATTATTTTTCCTTTTTTATTTCTGATTTTGTTTATATGAGAATTTTCTCTGTGTTCCTTAGTGAGTCTAGCCCGACTGGATTTTAAATGCTCAGAAAAATAAAACCAATGACTTAGATTTATTCTTTGTCCAGACCCAAGGGATAACAGTGCTAAACCAATATGAAATTGCATGATACACATATTAGGGAGTGAAGAACAAAAGGCAAGAAAGGAAAGGAAGGAAAGTTAGTAGAGAACAAAGGTGAAAGGGAGAGAAAATGGTGTTTGGCTCCAAAGACTGAGACTGTAATGTCTATAGCTGTATGGGCTGGACACTGCAGTTGCCACTAGTCACATGTTGCTACTTAAATATACATTTAATTAAATACATAAGATTCAGGTCTTCAGCCAAACTAGCCACAGTCTATGTCCCTGCTGTCTATATGTCACTAGTAGCTGGAAAATGCATATCATTTCCATCATGGAAAAAAATTATGTTGAACAGCTCTGAGACATATAATGAATGCTGCTCTTAAGTTTAAATATATTCTCCAACATTTAGAAACCTTCAGATTGTTTAAAAGTATGCAATATTAGAGTTTTAAGTACTGTCATATGGGATCATGCACAGAAGAGAAGTTTAGTGTGTATTGAACTAGCCCTATGTTTGCAGTAACTACTCAACCTCTCTTCACCACTGTGCATACCTCCTCATTCACATACTTACTTTGATTGGCTTAAGAAGACCTTATGGCCAAAGGAGGGTTGTTAGTCAATATTAATCATTTATAACCATTCTTATTTAAGAGGTACATGGCTTTTTGAAGCTTAATACACCTTAAACATACAGTTAATGTTAGGGTGACAGATTTCTGACGTATACACCAAGTTTCATATTCATTCTATTAAAATGGATATTTAACCCATCAGAAAAATCTGTCAAAAAATGAAAGCTAAAAAGCTGAAAGTTTGTTCAAGGTACCAAGAGGATTGTGATTGGAAATAGAAAAGTGATAAAATATTAAATATTATAAGAATTTTGTAAAAACTTTTAAAAATATTTAGGCAAGTATTCACTAAACCAATATTTTATTTCCTAATGTTTTTAAAGCTAATACTTTTTTTAAAGAGTGAGTATGCTTCATAGAAATTAAAACAGTTAAGGGATATAACCGTTTTGATAAGAATGACTCAAATCTTGGATCATAGCAAATGTCCAAACATTCCCAAAGGGTTCTTATCTTACTGAGAGAATGAGATTTGAATATATGTTAATAAAGTGTTCATATTCCAGCCGTGAGATGCTTGGAGCACTCGCTCTTTGCAGGGAGCTGTTGTAGATCACGTTAGATCAGTATTTGTCCTAAGTTGTTTCAAGGCTGGCTAGTAGGGCAAAGACAGATTTGAGTGGGGCGGGTTGTTTGTTTGCTGTAAGGAAAGAAGGTAAATTAAAACATGCTTAAAAGCATTGAGACTGAGTTTTAAGAATATAGTCCTGTTTGTTCTGACAATCATGAAATCTGCAGTAGCTGTTACTAAGATTACCCTAAATCAGATCCAGTTTTTAATGTTGAACGCAGCTCTTACAGTTTGTATGTATCATACAGAGAAAATCTAGAAGGGTAAACTTGTATATATTTTAAATATCCAGGTTGAGTATTTAGAATTTTGTAAAGTGGCTTTTATTTTATATTAAAGTTCTTATGAACCTTTTGAGAAAGGTTAACACTTGAGAAAATAATGGTGGGTATTCTTTGGGCTGTTGTACAATTTTCATAACATTTGTAAGTGTCCACTAACCTAGTCTGCTGTACTAATTCCCTGTCTCTGAATTAGGAACAATGTTGGACCTATTTTTTTTTTAATTTTCTTCCTCCTTTTCTTTTTTCCTATTTTTAAATTGAAGATTTAGTGAACACCTAGTCTGTGCCACATGGGGTCATTGCAGAAAACCAAACAGAGTTGTTCTTTACCTTCTTGGAACTTACAGCATGGAAGAGACAAGTTAAAAATGTATAATGCAATGCAGCCACAATTCTCACATTATATTACATGATAGAAGCAAATTAATATCACAATTAATACAAGTCCCAGGTGCCAAGATAATCCACCAATACTCTCTAAAGTGGATTCTCCATTGTTATCACTTAGCTTGCTATTATTTTGCAACTAAGAAAAAATTTCTGTCAATTTGCTTTTAAAAAATACAGGGTCCCATTAGCTTCATGATAAAATGGCCAAAGGGCAGGTGTGATTCGATCAAGGCCCTCACCTCTGCTTCTTCCCTTGCTGGCCTCCCTCATGCTGCAGCTGTTGCTGACCTCACAACAGCACATCACACAACCAAAGAAGAGAGACAATTTTCAGACACCCTGTCCAACCTCCTTCACTCTCAGCAATCTGAATTGGGTCAAATACCAATTATTGTGTCAATTCCAATAAAATGCAGGGCACCACAGCAAAGTTAACAGGGGTGCTCTTGGCAGAAAGAGTAGCCAGTGAAAGTTGGGGAGGCAGCCAAGGTCCATTCTCTTCAGCACTCCTTGCATTACGTTCAACATCAAATAATACAAGCTGGGCTAACTCTAAAAGTGGGGAAATAAAGGGCAGTACTTTCTGAACACTTGGTTTTATAGTCCTTCTTTTATAGGAAAAAACAAAAGTATAAAATGTTATATTACATACTATCCAGAAAATGGTTCACCATTTTTATAACTCCCCCCCTAGTTCCTAGACAGACATTGCATGTACAGAAACTCTGACATGGAACTAATAGATTTACCCAAATTCAAAACCAGCTGATGCTAGTATTTTTAATGATTGGACATTTTGCAAAATGTAGTCTAAAATCTCATTGCCACATCCTGATAAAGACTGAAAATGAGGTATACAGCCAGTACTTCACACATGGCAGGGCAACAATGTATATTGGTTGTTGCTGACACAGCTGTCCACCTTGTCTGGCCCTTCTGTAACTGCTCGACTTAGACTAGATTGCTTAATAACTGTGTGCCTCAATTTCTTGATCTCAAAAACAAGACCACTGAGGCCCTGTTATGTAACTTAAAGCGTTGCAATGGGCATAAATCTGAATAACGTATTTGTCCAAGTCATATGGACAAATAATGTCTGAGTATGAAATAGTAATATTATTTATTGATTAATAATACAGAGCTGTCTCTCTTGGTTATCAAACATTAGGAAATTCGTTTTTTATATATAAAAGATTATGCATTATCCTAGAAGAGTTGGTAAAAGTCATTAACTAATAGTTGCCTTTAACGATCTCTCTTTCTGGGAACTATCTGTTCCCCTCAATCTGACTTGGTTGCTCTAGGTGTTTAAGGCTAAGTGATATTTAGTATATTCTCAATGCAAAATATTCCATTCAAGTAGCACAAAACACTCCTGTCCTTCAGATCAGCAAGAGCAGCGGGAGGTCCGTGCTCAGTGATGAAGTGGAGCAGGGAGAGTTATTCTAGTTGAGAATTTGTTCCTAGGTCAGATGCCATATGGGGCTACTGACATTTGAAAATGCAGCTCTCCCTGCCCCCCCGCCCCCCCAACACACACAGCTTTTTCTTTTCTGGCATTGAAGTGTTACATTCATTTCCCTGAAGAAGCAAGAGAAAATGAACTGTAACAAATACTGTTTATTTCTGGAATGAACCCCTCAGGTTCTAGAAAATGGTCTGGGATTAGAGGAATCACTGATATTCTTAAAAGATCTTATCTCTCCACTGAACAAACATGCAGAAAGTACAATGGATGGTGAAAAAAATTATGATTTTAATATAAAATTACCTTTTTGAACTGGTTTAAGTTCTTTGCAGAGTGACACACAAATTTCAACTAAATAAATCCGTAGAAAGAAATGTAGTTCTAAAAATACTAAATGGAGGACCTGAGAAAAGGCTAATTTCATGTTCCTCAGATGACAGTTTTCAATCAGGCGATTAACATTTTTAATTGATCTTTGATGAGAACTCTGAGGCATAAATCCAATTAAAATTTACATGGATATGTGCATAGAAATCAAATAAATTTACTCAGAATGAGTAAATTTTATCAGAATGAGAAACTTCTAGAATTTTAAATATACAGAAATGAATATCTTTACATTACCCAATTATGCACTGCTTAAAATAATTTTTGTAACAATACCATTGCTTTTCACATACACAGAGTGCTAGTGCATCTGGATAGAAATAGTTCAGTTATAATTAAAGAAGTATTCTACTAAAAATTCATTGTGAAGTTGATATGCCCAAATTAGTCCCCAATTTTCTTGCACATTTTTTCTTGACAAATTGTTTTTTCTCCCTTAGGTATGAATACAATATCATTAATTTATTGTTAAGGAAGAAGCTTTTTTATCATTATTATTATTTTTTCTTTATTGATTAGAGAGAGAGAGGAAGGGAGAGGGAGAGAGAGATGGAAACATCAATGAGAGAGAACATCGATTGGCTGCCTCCTACACGTCCCCACTGGGGATCAGTCCCACAACCTGGGCATGTGCCCTGACTGGGAATCAAACTGGTGACCTCTTGGTGCATAGGTCAATGCTCCACCACTGAGCCACATGGCTGGGCAGGAAGTAGCTTCTTTAATAGCGACAGATAAAGGAACTTAAGGCTCAAAGTTGAAGTACCTGGCCTAATTTCATCAACGAGTAAATATCATAACCAAGACCAGTTATCCAAACCTCTAGTTTTTTTGCACTCTTCTCGAGCACATATTACCATGCATAGAACAGGCCTAGAAATAATTTGGGTCCACTTTTCATTGAATATATGAATCCACATTATATATGCTTGACACACTATCACCCATTTCATTTTTGGATAGTTGTAAATGAAGTTCTTTCTAGTATTAAGCTGACAGTTGATTTCGTATAACTTTCATTCATTGCTTCTGCATTTATGATGTTGTACACAGAAGAACATGCACTTCTTTCAAAAAGTAAAAGTCAGCCCTTATTACATCTCCACGCCACTGTACACTTTCATCAATCACTTTTGCATTGAATGCAGTAGGCCCTCAAGGAAAACCTGTGGAGTTTATATGAATTGAGTTGTTTATGGAGATTCCACTATGATTTCTTAAGTATAATTTTTTAATTGCCCAACTGAAATTTTGCCCCTAAAACGATAACCAAAGAAGCATACAGAAAAGACAAACAAAAAACAATAAAAACAAACAAAATTCTAACGCAATTTGACCAATAAAAAGGATAGTGAGATTTTGAATGAACTTAGTTCTATATTAAGGTTTATAAATGCTCTTCTTGCCTCATATCTTTGTAACTATTAATGTCAGATGACTTGTGTTTACAGAGATGGTCCTTTGGAACAGGACAGAAAAGATCCAGCTATGAAGTGACCACAGGATTATGTCTCCCTTAAATTCATCACATCTGATACCCTTTACTGTATATTACATAAAAAACACCTTCCAATTCAAGACCATTCTAAAGGCATGTCCCACTGGGGTTTGCTTGTCTCTATTTTGCTTCTGTAGACCAGTTTATGATCTCTCACACGAACTAACATTGGACCCTAGACAGCATGCTTGCCTGAAGTTTCTTCCCCAATTCACTCTCCATATTGATGATAGGGATTTTTGAAAAGTATATACCTTGTTATATTTTTGTTATATATAGAATTTTAGATAGACTTTCTTAAAAAACATAATTTAGAAAATTGGTCTTGTTATATAGCACCTTGCATATTAGGCCAAAGGATGAGAAAAAATCATATAGGTAATGGAAAATCATTAAAAGATTTTTTTTTCTTTATTGATTTTAGAGAGAAAGGAAGGAAGAGGGAGAGGGAGCTAGAAACATTGATGAGAGAGAACATCAATTGGCTACCTCCTGCATGCCCCCCACGGGGGATCAGGCCCACAACCTGGGCATGTGCCCAGACCAGAATTGAACAAGTAACCTCTTGGTGTATGGGTCAATGCTCAACCACTGAGCCACACCATCCAGGCCATTAGAAGTTTCAGAACAGAAAGCAACAATTATAAAAATTTTGATCTAAGAAGGTGTTCTAATAGTATCTGGCAGAAAAGAATTCACAAAAGGTAAACTGGAATTAAATCAGAAAATTTTCACTTCACTTTTTTGCTCTATTACTGATGCTGAGGAAAATAATATAAAAAAAAATAACTCTCTTTTTGCTAGCCTGTGAAATGGATGATTCCACTATGTTACAAAAAACAAACATAAGAATTTATGTTATATTTCAAAATAAATGTGTTATGGTGAAAGTATAATGAACTACCCAAATTTTTAATTGCATTATATAAATATACACATGTAGTACTTTCAATAGTATCACTTCTCAAATACTCTTAGAATTAAAAATAATGAAAATGTAAAAATGATGTCCGTATTAGTACATCGATTAAGATATGTGATGTTTAACAGGCATAACCTATTTCTTTGTTGCTGGTGATGGGCAGTTAGGAGGTTATAGGGTCTGTATGTGAGCATAATAGATGGAAAATAACCAAGATAATGAAACATCAGCCTTACAGCTTTTATAATTGCCATTCAATTATTAATCCCCTCAGTTTAATTTAAAACAATACACAACACAGTAACAAACCCAGTTCGTGGTTACCATGGTAAATTCAAACACATTGAGGAAGCCAGCTGTGCATCACTATTCCAAACATCCAATTATTAACTCAATCAGCTTCGGTTGAGGAACAAACTTCTGTATTACACAGGCAATTAATAACTACCACAGAATAGCCAAGTGTTTTGCGTACTTTCTCATTATTATGTGTCAGGAAATAAAACTTTGATAGTATTATTCACCTAACATCACCAACCCAGGGTCACCAAGAACTGTAAGTAATTTATTTTCCTAGGGTGGCAAAATACTTGAATTTATAATAGAAAGTAAAAATTATAAAATATTAATCTATTATGTTTTAAAATATTTTCTAGAGAATAATATTGACAAAAATTATAGGAATTTGCAAAAAAAATTCTCTTACCTGACTTAGTCACAGTAGGTAGTATTATATATAAACAAACCCATTACTAAAGTTGATTAACAGTAGTAATTCAAATTTTATGACTAATTATTAAAAGTACTTTTATCAATCAATTTAAATTGTTGATTTTTTTTTTTTTACTTAAAGTTACCAATATCAGTATGACCCAGGGTTCTTTCCAAATTCCATCTAGTGTATGTGTGTGTGTGTGTGTGTGTGTGTGTGTATCATGTGCATGTGTATGTGTGTGTTTTGTCTGTGGACTCGGAGCACAAGAAATAAGGCAGATATTGAGCATCATTAGGGGATGAACATTTTGAAGGCAGAGGTTTCTTCATTTTGATCACTGTTTTTTATTCCCAGTGAGACACAGAATAGATTCATACAAGATATCTGTTCAGTGAATGAAAAGAGAATGGAATTTGATCAAAGAAATGTATTTCTGGAATAAGTAATAGTGCTGCTTCCTTTTGGGATTTGGAGTTTATCGGCAAAAATAATATTAAAAGGGGAATTGCATAGATATATTAAGCAAAATAACCTAGTTGCACACTTTGACAGATCAATATAATTTAGCTATGTAGGCTCTCAAAGTGCATTCTGTAAAAATAAGTCTCATTTATATCCACACATTTAGTTATTCTTTACAGTCCAGAGGTTAAAAATGATTGTAAAAAATTCCTTACAGAAAGAAAAAGGAGTGATCTGCCAACAAACAATAAAATTACCTATTTAAGAGTCTAGGTGTTCAAAACCATATTTTTTTGTTTTCTTTGATTTTTTTATACATAAAGTACCAAGTAAAAGAAACAATATATATTTCTAAAATCACATGTCTGAGTTGTAGTGTTCAGGAGAGTCAAATTCCCTTTCAGAATGCCTTTACAGCCAGAATTTTTAGGGTAGTTTCTCAATTTGATTCACCAATGTATGACCACTTCTTAATTTTTTTTTTTTAGTTGATTAACTGTGGGTTTTGCTATCACTTCTAATAATTTGGGAAGTTGCCCATTCCTTATATATTTAATGAACACATATAGACCACCTTTTCTGTGCCATCACTCGCTAGTGATACATATTTAAGACGAATGAGATCTCATGAATCACTTGGAGTAAGCAATAAAATGATACGGAGCATAATAGGATCCTGACCAGAGAGCTGTGGGCAGCCTGGGAAAGAAGGATGTGAACAGTGGGAGGTAAAGGCGTATATGTTTGAAGTCATCAGCTAGCTAGACATACATAATTAAACAAACAAACAAAATCCACCTGATTGGTTTTGGTTTTGAAGTAATTAGGTTTATTTATTTTTTAAATTTTTTAAAATGTATCTTTAGCCCTGGCCGGTTTGGCTCAGTGGATAGAGCGTCAGCCTGCGGACCTAAGAGTTGCAGGTTCGATTCTGTCAAGGGCACTCACCTCGGTTGCATTTTGGTTCCTGGCTCTGGTCAGGGTTGTGTGGGAGGCAACTAGTCGATATGTCTCTCTCATGTTGATATTTCTCTCTCTCTCTTTCTTCCTCCCACTCTCTCTGAAGATAAATGGAAAAATATCCTCAGGTGAGGATTAACAAAGAAAATGTTTTTTTTATTGTTGAAAGTATTACAGATGTCCCTTCTTTTTCTCCCCCCCGTTTTATTTAGATGTTTTCAACAGGCAATAGTGTGCAAATATGACATGACAACTGGTTTTATGAAAGAAAAGTTTGCTCTGGCAACCTATGAATAGTGTGAGAGAAAAGAGACTAGAGGCAATTTGACAAATTGGAAGCATATTCTGATAGATAAGCCAAAAAATGATGAAAGCCTGACTTAAGTAGAAGCAGTAAAAATGCAGAAAAGACGATAACTAAGAGAGTTGTTAAGCTGATATAATCTACAGTACTTGCTCATCATTGGATGTTGGTGACAAGGAAGAGTACAAAAGGAATATAAAATAACTTGAAAGTCTGGACGAATAATAATAGCCTTCACTAAGAAGGGGATAACAGAAGAGAAATTAAGTTTTGGAGGAAAAAAATGCTGTCCACTTTGGACACTAGATTTAAGTTGCCAAATTGCAAGTAAAATTTTCCAGGAGGCAGATAATAATGTATAGCTTGGAATGAAAGGAAAGTCTGGGCTAGAGAGAACATTTGAAAATGTTCCACATAAATAATAGCCAAAGCCATGAGACATAAGAGGTTATACAGGGAGAGCAATGAAAGATAGTTCATGTTTTTGTTTGTCAGAAAAAAATCAGGAAAAAACATGTAGGGATCACATTTTAAGAAAGTTATATGCCTCAAATATTAGGAGTGCTCTAGCTTATGACTTAAGAAATCTGTAAGAATAGTAAATGGTTATGGGATGCAGAGAAATTGTTAGGGATATTAGTGCACAAAATGGCATGCAGTTGACTTATTCCTTTCTTCAGATTCTCTCCTTTCTACAGTATAATTTTAAAGAGAAACTATATTTTATTACATTTTTTGTAATATTTTTTTATTGATTTTTTAGAGAGAGAGATAGAAACAGTGATGAGAGAGAACATTAGTTGGCCACCTCCTGCATGCCCCACACTGGGGATTTGTCCCACAACCTGGGCATGTGCCCCGCCCAGGAATCGAACTGGCAACCTCTTGGCACACGGGTTGATGTTCAACCAGTAAGCCACACCAGCCGGGTGAAACTATATTTTAAAGAGACACTCATATAAGAAATCTCCTCTTTGTTATTTTGACCCCAGGAGAATATCATGAAGACACATGCTCAAAAAACAATGTTATTCCTAGAATACACACACACACACACACACACACACACACACACACACACTAACTCTGGCTTCAAATTGGAAATGGATTTAAAAGGTAAAAATGTTTAAAAGAATTATTTAATTTATTGTTTTATATTTGCTTAAGCATTATAAACTTCATTCTCTCCACAGATTATGAGTCTGTACTCTCTGACTGCAAAGAATAGAAAACTGAAGTCAAAGTAGTTTAAACAATAAACAAAAGTAATGACTTACATCACCAAACAACTAATGGTTTTTAATGATCGAGTGACGCAGTGACATCGTCAAGTTCCATGTGTTTTCATCTATATGCTTTGTCCTTGGCTTCATCTTGAAACCAATTCCCAGAGTAATTCCTCATGGCGGTAGGATGGCTGCCAGTCAACAATGAAGTTACATGTGTTCATACTCATGTCAGTGGTGTAGAAAGAGGGGCTTTCTCTACTTTTATGAAGGAGAAAAATCAGTCTCAGAAGCTTCCAACTAACTTCTGAAGGGACGATGGTATCATTAACCAGCATTGGACAACTTGATGGGAATTAATCTCACATAAATCAGATCCACTTCTATTGTTGAGAGGTGAAGCCAGGTCCCCTTGGCCATATATATTTTTGAGGGAGAGGGTTGAAATGTATACAAAATTGAGAATCTGTTCGGAAACTATAAAGTGGTTGTCTAGGTAGGTCAATGTTAGCAACATCTGCTGCAAGGTGCTACGGTTCTATTTTAGCAATATTTATAATGCAAATAGTTTTAGAGAAATGTATCAAAAAAAGTGCTAGGCACTTATATCAATTATCACATATATTTCTCAGAACACTATGTAGGTTACATGA
Source organism: Molossus molossus (assembly GCF_014108415.1). Lineage (NCBI taxonomy): Eukaryota > Metazoa > Chordata > Mammalia > Chiroptera > Molossidae > Molossus > Molossus molossus. The sequence goes on along the minus strand of NW_023425345.1, from coordinate 55,685,445 downwards.
TCATATGCATTTTGCAATTGAAGAAATGGAAGTTTCTAGACATTGGGTAATCTACTTGTAGTCTAGGCAAATGAAGCTCTCGATTGCAGCTTTGTTTGCCTCCCAAGCTATTTGCAATGACATTTCATTCAATCTCTTGTCTTTCTGCCTCATTTCCCTTTTGTTGACAAAAATATTGTTTCTTTCCAAACAACTGACCAAGGCCTTCTTGGTGACCTGAAATCATCAGGTGTCTGAGGAATGTCACTCATGTAAGAAATCACCTCTTTGTTATTGTGACCCCCTTCCATTCTAGAGGTCCAGGAGTTATATGCTCAAAAAACAATGTTATTCCTGGAGGCTCTTGTAACACAAGATATGCTAAGAAGGAAAATAATTCTCTCACAGCTTCTGCTTTGTAGAGATGCACAGAAAGTGAAGCAGGATAAAGGTTTTTGTTGGAAATCTATTCATTTAACAAATTGGAACCAGCAAGGTGGATCAAAATTTAAACTTAAGCTGCTTCATGAAAGCAAGTCTTCCAGTTTAGCCAAGCTGCTTGGGGAGTCCAGCCTTCGAAAGGTCAAGAGAGAGCAGCAAAATGTTATTTTTCTTCACTGGCTATAACACATATGGCAAAGTGAAGAAAATCCTTTTTATATCTGATCTGGATAATGTAAGTGTAGAGTTCTTTTGTTAAAACATGTGTCTTCATTAATAATTTTTTCTACTAGATGAAAGAGACCCATGGGAAAAAATGCTCACTAATCAAACCCTTCATTTTTTTAAAGATGCTTGTTATTTTCTAATTTAATAAATGATTAATTTTGTTTTATATTACTTGATCAAAGTACATATCAGTCCTGGCTGGTTTGGGTCAGTCGGTTGGAGCGTCATCTCTTACACCAAAAGGTGGTGGGTTCGATTCCCAATCTGGGCACATGCACAGGTTTGGGTTTGATCCCTGGTTGATTGCCAACTGATGTTTCTCTCTCACATCAATCTGTCTCTCTCTCTCTCTCTCTCTCTCTCTACCTTCCTCTCTCTAAAATTAATACTTTTTTTTAAAGTGCACATATCAAAAATGTGAATTAAAAAGTATTGGTTTTAGTTATAAATTTAATTGCATTAATTGGATAATTTAGGTGGGGATGATCAGAAAATTACATTTACTAAGCACATATAGAATTCCTATTGAGAAAAAGTAAAATCCAAGATAAACCGATGTTAGAGAGAAAGATAATAAATTCTTTCCTCCTTTAAGAAGCTATTTACATATAATTTATTTTCTAATGGATATTATGTTTATTCATTTAGTTTAAAACACATTTAGTACATGCAAGAACTATCCGTAGTATAAGGAATGAATCCTGCTATAAAGTAGCTGATTGTGAAATAAGAAAATAAGATTTGTGTTTAAATAACAAAAATGCAATATAAAATCATAAGTGTCCAAAAAAGATGCTATGAAAAGTGATAGTATTACAATGTTATACAATGTAGTGGCAAGAAGTAAAGATCTCTTACCCTTTGAGACAACATGGAGGGACCTGGAGAGTATTATGCTCAGCAAAATAAGCCAGTCAGAGAAAGACAAATATCACATGATCTCACTTATATGTGGAATATAATGGACACATAAATTGATAAACAAAATAGATCCAGAGACATGGAAGCTGAGAACAGACTGACAAACCTCAGAGGGAAAGGGGGTGGGGCTGGGAAGAGATAAACCAGAGAACTTACATGCATAACCAGTGGACACAGACAACAGTGAGATCAGGGAGGAGGGTGTCAATGGGGGGGAAAAAGGATAGACATCTGTGATACTTTCAACAATAAAGACAAATTTTTTAAAAAGTGATGTTATTGCCAATGGAAAAAAATAGTACATTTAATGGAATAATAAGGGAAGATTTGGTGGGCAGGCAGCCCTTGAACTAAATTTGAGGACTTGGACTTACAGGTAAGAAAATGAAGGATCTTTACAGAGAGTAGGAATATCACAATGATCAAAATAGGAAAGCAGGGAGTATGAATATCTATGAGCTGGTAAATTACTTTAAATGGAGGAGAAAGCTGCAGGTCCGTTCTTGGGTCCTTGTTTCTTCTTGGAGGAGGAGTCTGACCTTATCTAAGGTTAAATTTTTTCTTATCTGGGGCTTAAGAAATGATGAATATGTTTCCAGTCTTGAGTGTTCTCTCCCTCAGACATGGGTACAAAACCAACCTAGACTTTTGTCTGAAGCATGAAAGGAGTGTGTAGAGTAGCAGTGAGGCTGAGCTGGTACCAGTTGAAAGTGAGACTTGGCCCAGTTGTTTTATTGTCGGGGGGGATGGATAGGTAGAAGTGAGAGAGTTTGATGGGAGTGGGGAGATCTGTCCATGGTGTTCTGAGAGCCTGTATATCTGTCTTGTAGTAGATTCTGTTTGCTTGATCTTACTAATATTTTCAGCTGTTGAATTTGAAAACAAAGATTATTTTGGGGGAAGGGAGGATTGCATAGCTGCATGAAGGGACCTTGAAAATTTTAAGAAAAAATTGCGTCTACTTAGGAAGAAATCAGTTAAGTATTAAATGTTCTGGGAAAAGGGATTAAACATGTTTAGATTTCTGAAAAGTTAGGGTTTCTGATTTATTTGCCTTTAATTCTTCAGTATCTAAGTATAGCCCTGAAAAAAACAGTCGCTTGCTACGTTTTTATTTTTAACTGACAGACATACCAATGGACAAGATGAAGTAAATGGGATAAACTCTGGTGACTGGAAAAATTAGTTAGAAGAGTTGCAACAGAGCAGCAGTGAACATAACTGGGCCCTGGCTATGGCGGTGATGGTGGCAATAGGGGAGGGTATGAGAAGTGATATTTCAAAGGTAGAACTGACCAGATTTGAAAACTCATAGACTATTAAGAGTCAAGGACGAGATCAAAGTTGATTCCTACTTTTGAACCCGGGGTTTGTGAATTTGGTGGTGATAAGAACATACATATTATAAGGAAAGCAAAAGGAATATTTTGAGGTAAGATAAAAAGTTTAGTTTTGAACATGTGTTTATGGCAACAGCTAGGTTTTAAATGTTTAATAATGAGTCATAGGCAAGCCTGACTTGCGCATGAATTAAGGGCTAGAGGTAAATACCATGGAGGTGTCTGAATCGTGGTGATTGAGGAAGAAGAGACTCAATAGAAGATGATGCTAAGGGCACATTTTGAGGAAACCTTTGTTTAGGGAAGTTTGAAGAAAACCTGGAGACGCTGTTATAGGCATATCAATAAACTATTCTGTTTAATGACAATGTTAGAAATTAATGAGATAATAAGAAGCAGACATACCAGAACTAAAACTTCTTCCAGGCCAAGGAAAGAAAAATCCAAATTCAAGTTTAAGCACCAATATGCAAGTCCCCAAGAGATCCATGTTTGCCACTCTTTATTCGGCATCATGGACATAGTGTGTCCAATACATATATAAAGATATTCTAATTAAATGGATTAAATAGGTCAAAAATCAGTAATTGTGGAGTGATTTCTTTGTTATTTTGTTTTTTGGATTTTCCTCATAATTATAGGTATAATATATGCTTATTATAAAAAATTCAAATAGAAAGTACAAAGTAAATATCAAAAAGTAAACTGTAAATTATTATGAATGTTTTGTATGCATATTTTTAGACATTATGTGCAACATAAATATATACATATGTATTTATTCATATTGAAATTTTCTCTTTACCCTTCACAATACTGTATATTATGGGAAATGTATCATATTCATGTACATTTATCTTATTTTTAACAGCTGTGTATAATGTTACATAATACAATATGCAATGATTATTTTTACCATACCACTAGTAATGGGCACTTAAGCTGTATGCAATTGTGGATTTTTTCATATTTAGTGATGATGATATATTGCACATTCTTATACAAATATCCTTGTGCATAGGTGTGAATAATTTTGTGATATAGATTTTCAGTCAAAGACTATACTCATTTTAAATGTTGCTAGCTATTGTCACATTATCCTCCAAACTGGCAGTATCAATATAATTCTCTACAAACATATAAGCAAATGTATAATGCAACTCAGCCACAGCTTCTTTGCTCATTGCTATTTGGACAGTAAGAATTTACATTCCAAGCATAACTTTATTTTAAATATTAAAAAGTAATATTGCTACATGAAATCTGGAGAAATGAACAAGTATTTCCTGCAGTGAAAAGCTGCCAGACTATTTTTCTCCGTTACTCCCCTCTCCTGATTCACTAAAATATTCATGTTTGTTGGAAGACTTGGGCTGATTGTAATTGAGTTGTGTAGTGTAGGTTCAGTAATGCTAACGGGAACAACAAACCCACATGCATCTAGGGGACAGTCAGGTAATAAAATATGTGAAGGTGTCCATGTTTGATACAGTCGGTAGTCTGAACAGGAAGAGCGTATACGTAATATATCAGGGGCATTCAAATTTTATTTTATTTTGTTTTATTTTATAGTAATTTTCATATTAATATTCTAAATTTAATGTTGTTTAATATATATTTTTGGGTTATGCACATCCAATATAATACATCTGTGGGGCAGATTCTCTCAGCATGATGCTAGTTTTGACTCCTTTCCTAATAGCGATGCCTGGGGCCCAAATGGGGTCTGAGTGGATGATTCACATCCTATGCTAGTATCTCTGATCTGGAAGACCATTGGCACTAGAGAAGAGGGAGGTTCTAGAGAACGTATTCCATGTCTACAAAAGGGCAATGGGATCCCCTCTGAACCTAGTGCTCGCACTATATAGCTTATATTTATAGATCAGTTTTATTATGAAATATGTAAATCTATTACTTAAATTTCATAACCTCTCTGTAAGTTATTATTAACATGTTATAGAATAGAAATTGAAAAGGCCCAGATAACCAACTTGCTCCAAGTTGACATGTAAGTAGATGAAACAGTAAGCCTCCAATTTAAATTTAACTGTGAATCTAGTGCTCTTTTTTAATGTATCTTTATTGTTGAAAGTATTATAGATGTCCCCCCTTTATTACTCCATTGATCCCATCTACCCCACTCTCCCCACCCCAGGCCTTTACTGCACTATTATCTGTGTCCATGAGTTTTGCATATATGCATATAGATTCTTTAGTTAATCTCTTCCCACCCCACCCCCCTTCGTCTGAGGTTCATCAGTCTCCCTACTTCCATGTCTCTGTACCTATTTTGTTTGTCAATTTATTTTGTATATTAGATTCCACATATAAGTGAGAACATGTGATAATTGCCTTTCTCTAACTGACTTATTTCACTTAGAATAATACTCTCCAGGTCCCTCCATTGTCTCAACGGGCAAGAAATCCTTATTTTTAAAGCTGCAGAGTATTTCAATGCATAAATGTACCACAGCTTTTTTATCCACTCATCTACTGATGGGTGGGCTGTTTCCAGATCTTGGCTATTGTAAATAACACTGATATGAACATATGGGTACACATATCCTTTCTGATTACTGTTTCAGGATTCTTAGGATATATTGCCAGAAGTAGGATCATTGGGTCAAATGGCAATTTTATTTTTAATTTTTTGAGAAACTCCATACTGTTTTCCACAGTGGCTGCACTATTCTGCATTCCCACCAACAGTTGACTAGGGTTCCCTTTTCTTCACATTCTCACCAATACTTGTTGTTTGGTGATTTATTGATGGTAGCTAATCTGCTAGGTGTGAGGTGATACCTCATTATACTTTTAATTTGCATCTCTCTGATGATTCGTGATGTTGAGCATTTTTTCATATATCTATTGACCATCTGTATATCGTCTTTGGAGAAGTGTCTATTCAGGTCCTTTGTCCATTTTTTAATTGGATTGTTGTCCTCCTGGTGTTGAGCTGTATAAGTTTTTTATATATTTTGGAAATTAACCCCTTATCAGATGTATCATTGGCAGATATGTTTTCTCATATAAACTTAACCAAGGGGGTTAAAGACCTGTACTCAGAAAACTATAGCACATTGACGAAAGAAATAACAAGTGGAATCATATGCCGTGTTCATGGATTGGAAGCAGTAACATCATTAAAATGACCATTCTATCCAAAGCAATCTATAGATTCAATGCAATCCCAATTAAAATTCCAATGGCATATTTCTAAGATCTAGAACAAGTACTCCAACAATTTATATGGAAATAAAAATGTCCCCAAATAGCTGCAGCAATCTTAAGAAAAAAGAACAAAGTAGGAGGTAATCACAATACCTGATATCAAATTATACTTCAAAGCCATTGCAATGAAAACAGCCATACTGGCACAAGAACTGGCATATAAAGCAATGGAACAGAACAGAGAACCCAAAATGAACCCAAGCCATTACGCTCAGTTAATATTTGACAAAGGAGGCAAGAGCATACAATGGAGTAAAGACAGTCTCTTCAATAAATGGTGTTGGGAAACTTGGATAGTTACATGCAAACAAATAAAACTAGACCACCAACTTACACTATACACAAGAATAAACTGAAAATGGATAAAAGACCTAAATGACTTAAATGTAAAAAGCCTAAAGAAACCATAGGCAGTAAAATCTCAGACTTCTCACGTAGCAGAATTTTCAATGATACATCACCTAGGGCAAGAGAAACAAAGGAAAAAATGTAAAAAAAAAAAAAAAAAGGGACTACATCAAAATTAATAGTTCTGCACAGCAAAATAAACCATTAACAAAATGAAAAGTGACCCAGTGCTCTTGCAGATACTACAGTTACTCCTTTGAGTACCTGACTGATTTCTAGAGTGAAATTCTCTGGAGAATCCCAGACCATGTCTCACACTACTCTGAGCTATTGTTTAGGTATTCAAATATTAAAAGGTTTAAGTGGTTCAGGTCCTGTCACTATGGGGGCACATTCAACTGACAACCTTCCAGGGTAATTGATTGCTTCCATACAGGCTCTGGAGTATTAGGCAATGTTACCAACTAGGAAAAAATGAGCTACAAATAGTAAGGATTCAACATGTAAACTGTCTATTCCTGTCGAAAGTGAGAAATAACAACCGAATTACTAGGAATACAAAAATGACTGTGTATGGCTGAGAATGTCCCTGTCTTTTGAAAGGACAGTTTATAAAATGTTGTGGAAGTGAGATTAGTATTTTTCATGGGTAATAAAAATCAAATAAATTCTAGCCAGGTCAATAAAGATGACCCAAACTTAAATTGTAAACATTTAAATAACTTTAAACATATTTATATCATCTCAACACATGTGTCCCATTTGTTTATTCTAGTTTTTAAAATAGTTTTAAACTATTGGTTCCCCAACATCTATAAAATTGGCATTATTTCTTATCAGATGCAGTCACATCACCCCATCTTCCCATTCACCCACAGGCACTTCATATCTTTCCATAGCACTGAAATAAGAAGCAGCAGCAAATACCTAAAGGGAATTCGAAAAGTAGAATAAAAATTTATTTCATTTGTCTTAGACTTGCTATGTAATTCTCTTCAGAGACAACCTCATTTATTTTTAAATATGTACTCATTTACAAATTTAATGCCCATGACATAAGTATATTTAGTTACCATATGCTAACTGCTATAACAAGCCATTCCAAAACCTCAGTGACTGAATACAGTAAGGTGGTATTTTCTTTCATGTGTCATAGACTATTGTGGGTTAGTTGGGAAAGGAAAGGCAATGATCCTCACAGTCACATGGGGATCTGGGCTCTTTGTATCTATGACCACATCACCCTCTGAGGTTTACACTTCCTCCAGAAGTGATGTTCTACCCGGGCAGCAGACCTGGAGAGAGCTTGGAGGTTCACATTAGGAGATGTCTGTGGACCAGGCATGAAGATGGTACACTTTGTTTTTACTTGTGGCAATCCACTGGTAACAAAACTTAGTCATGTGACCTCACTTAAAACTTAGAGAACATTTAGAAATTACTTTTAAACACGTCACGGAGGAAACTAGAACATAGACCTAAGTTTGTGCCAGCAATCTTAATTACTTGGGAACTATTTCTCATATATCTGTCTCATGTATGCTTTACTTTTGACCAGCACTAATAATAATTTTAAAAATTTATCGAGAAAAGAAGAAAGAACTCTACTAAAAAATATACAGCTATTTTTTTCTATATCTGTTGTAAAGCAACTGCTAGATTCTCTAAATATGAAAAGCAACCTCCTTTGCATATTTCCTTTTTTATTATGTTAATGAATAATATAAAATGCAATTAAATATTAAATAAAATACATTTTTAAATAGCTAAGAAAATTGATATATAAATTATGATTATCCATATGGTAATACACTATACAAGATATTTTGAAAAATATTTAAATATGGAGAAATTGTCCTAATATATTTTAACAGTTTTATTGAGGTATAACTGATATATAATATTCCACATATATTTAAAGTGCATACATTGATAAATTTTGATATATTTAGGTATCCATGAAACCAACACTACACTCAAGATAATAGACAAATCTGTCACCCTGAATCATGTTTTTCTTGCTCATGTATAATCTTTGTTCACTGCTGCTCATCTGCTATCAACTACCTATTGGCTTTTGTCATTGTGGTTCTCATTTTATATAAGTAAAATTATATAAATGTATGTTCTTTGCTCCCTTTCACTCAGTATAATAATTCTTTAATTCATCCAGGTCTCCTAATTCATTCTTTTTTAATGCTGAGTAGTATTCCATTATATGAATATACAACAGTCACATTTTCTATTCATCTATTGAAACATCTGTGATGTTTCGAGTTTTGGACTATTCCAAAGAAAGATGCTATGAACATTTATGTACAAGTTCTTAGATGGACTTGTGCATTTTTTTTCTTTGGGGTAAATATCTAGAAGTGGAAGGGCTGGATCATATAATAGGTGTTATGTGTGACTCTTTAAATGAAATTTGTCAAAATTGTTTTCCAAAGTAGTTATAGCATTTTATTTCTGTTTGTTTAAATTTTTTTTTCTCTATTGATTTTAGAAAGAAAGGAAGGGAGAAGGAGAAAGATAGAAACATCCATGAGAGAGAACATCGATTGACTGCCTCCTGCATGCCCCCCACTGTGGATTGGGTCCACAACCTGGGCATGTGCCCTGACCAAGAATCGAACCTGTGACCTCTTGGTGTCCGTCGATGCTCAACCACTGAGCCACACCAGCTGGGCAGTTACAGCATTTTGTATTCCCAGTAGCAGGTTATAAATTTCCAGTTCATTCATATACTCACCATTTTTTGTGTAGGGGGCAACCTTTTTAGTTTTAGCCATGCTAGTAAGTTCATAGTGATACCTCATTGTGGTTACACTACCAAGATAGGCTGATAATTTTCCAAATTGTCAAGTTCTTACTCTTTTCTGCTTAACAGTTCCTTTTTAAATGTATCTCTCTCCTCTCACATTTACTATAAGCAGCAAGGAGCAACCAGGCTACATCTTCAACATTTTGCTGGGAAATCTCCTCAGCTAATTATCTATGTTTATTACTTAAAGTTCCACTTTCCACCCAACAGCAGAAAATAATTCAGCCAAGATTTTTGCCACTTTTTAAAAGAACATACATCTTTCTATGTATTAAATATAGATATTTTGTACATAAATGTCATTATAATGTATACAAATTTCTCTTATTTATTTTTGCCTGTGCTAGTATGTTCCAAATATTATCCTATTATGATACTCATTTCCATGCATAAAAATACACACATATATTATTCTTTTCAATGTTTACATGTTATTTTTATAATATTTAGTTTCACATTCTTCTCCATTTCATAATAATCATGTTAGGGCAAATTACTTAATTTTTCTGTGCTCCAGTTTCTTTATCAAAAAAGCACTGATGCTGATAAAATATTTACCTCATAGGTTGGTTATAAGAATTGAGTTGTAACCCACGTGAAGCTACTAAAACACTCTCGGGCAGACAGTAGCACTAAATCACTGTTACCTCTTATTATTATTTCCCAGATTCATACCAATTCTTATGCCTGTGACCAGCGCTCCGGGACACACACAGTTCTTCTCGCAATGTTCAGAGTGAGGTATTCCTTCTACAAACAGTCTTTCTGCTCTTGTGAAGTTCTCCTGTAGCCAGCACTTGAGCCCGTCACTCAGGCCATCATAAAATTTCCCACCGACGATGTGAAAGAACAGTCACATTCTGGATTACATGACTGTCACTTTTCACTGTCCTCGCAGCTCTCTTCATCCGTTGCCTGCCGGGCCCTAGGCACGCTCGGCGACTGACGGCCTCTGACATACTGCCCAGGAACATCTTGCTGTGAAGTAGCTGTACACTTCTCGGTGGTCTGTAGAGTCAACCCTGCAGTGTGACATCTAGGTCTCCATCCTCAAAGCAGCAAGTTATTTTTTCTAAGTTCAAAAATTTTGTTTTTAATTCAGTTGATTTCCTTTTCTTCTGTACAGGGGGAGGAAAAGACCGACATGAGATCAAAGCGCTAGATGGGCCCAGCAGAACATGAAATGTATACTCGTTCAAAATTTACCAGTAAGAATTGGATTAACCATTCAATTCGTTAATTTGATTAATCAGTTTTCTTTTTTTTTTTTTTTTTATTTATTTTTTAATCCTCATCCGAGGACACTTTTCCATATTTTGTACAGACAGAGTGGGAGGGAGAGAGAGGAAGAGAGAGAGAGAGAAACATCGACGTGAAGGGACACATCGAGTGGCTGCCACCCGCACGACCAACCAGGGCCGGGGACAAACTGCAACCGAGGTACGTGCCCTTAGCGGGAACCGAACCCGGGTCTCTCCGGACCGCAGGCCGACGCTCTAACCACTGAGCCAAATCGGCCAGGGCTTGATTAATCAGTTTTCAACCGAAGAAGTTGTCAGTGAAGCAGAACTATATGGATCATTGTCTGATAACTTAATCTACAATCAAGGGGTAAATTTCTGAAAACATCTACAGTTCAAATTCTCTAGTAAGATTTGAGTGGGCAGGTACAAAAAATAATTTTATATGGGTTAACCGTTAGTCTCATTTATAAAACTACAATGGCATTTAAATCTGTGACATAAATTTCAAAAAAATTGAATTCAAGGAGACTTCTCTTCATTCTATTTACTATGTTTTTAAGAAAGAAGGTGAGCCCAGCCGGTGTGGCGCAGTGGATTGAGCATCTCCCACAGACTGAGAGGTCCCAGTTTAATTCCCAGTCAGGGGACATGTCCGGGTTTCGGGTTCATCCCCATTAGGGGGCCTGCAGGAAGCAGCCAATCGATGTATTTCTCTCACATCAATATTTCTATCTCTCTCCCTCTCTCTCTAAAAAATAAATAAAAACAAAACAAACAACAAAACAAAACCTATTTTTAAAAACAGAAAGAAGATGAGATTTGGCTCTATTTTTGAAACTGGGTCCAAGCTCATTCAAGGTTAAAGACGCAGTGAGCTCCTTGGACTTTGGGACAATTTTTTTTTAAGAAGTTTATTTTCGAGAAGATGGCTGCATGAAGGCGTCTCCCACAGCAGCAGTTAAAAATCCATTCGGAGGTTTCAAGCAAAGTTCACTTGATAGGTCAGTATCCGGTGGATAAATCACAAAATTGCTTCAAATAATGTCCGTGATTTGCTTTCTCCCTGCTGAAGAGCAGCTCTGCACTGAGAAAGCATGAAGTAAGAATCGTGTCCTCACCCCGAAGGTTAATACCCCTGTCACAGCTAAAGTCACTGTCAAGGAAACACGGAGCAGGAGCTTAAAATGCAACTGTTTTCATCAATCTGCCACAGGCAGCAGAAAACAAATGACTGCGGTTCCGATCTTAGCCAGCGGCAGGGCATTTGTTAAAGTACAAAGATAAGAGAAAAGAAGGGGACAAGAAGTCCTTTGGCAGAGGGTGAGAATGAAATATGCCACAAAAGTGCAGGGCTTTCAGAATAGTCTCTTGTAATCACAGAGGCTTGTTAGGGCAGCAAAGTGTAATGTTTTGGACAATGTGGTAGGTGTAAAAAATGTTCCCCTTTATAGTATTAGGATATTGACCCCCTGCTGCAAGCATAATCTTTTTCAAGCACCATTTTCATCATGTCATTCCTACTCAAGAACCCTTAGGCAAGAGCACCCTGGTGTCTGCCATATTAAATCCAAACCCTCCAGCCTGGCTTCCCCAGTGGTCCTCTCCGACTGGTCCTCGCCGCGCTGCACCAGCAAACAGGCTCTCTTCAGTCCATTTAACTACATGGATGGGCTTGCTTTGCTCTGCATATTTTTTTTCCTAGAAACTGGCTTTAAGATTTTGTTCCTCCTCTCCAGCCTTGAATGTTCTTCTTATTCCAAAGCTAGACACTCTCACATCTATTTCTATTCCATGCCTATTGAGTTCTCTAAGATGAGATTTGAAACTGGTTTCCCTCAAGAAGTCTTCTCTGACTAAACATAGTCCTGTTTTAATAATTTTGACCCAGTTTCCCTATGTTCAGTTCATACATTGTACTATTTTTAAATATAGATTATGCACTGTGAATTTCATTTCTATATATTTGATACCCCAAACTAGAGCCAAAATATAACAGGGTTAACATGTTTATTTTGATTTCCCTATGGGCCAATTATCATTCATTCTTTTATTTATTCAATAAATGTTTATTACTTAATTACTATATGTCAGGAACATTGCTAAATTCTGAGTCCACAAATTGACAATAAAACTTTCCAGTTTGGGGGACTACTTATATTCTAGCTGATTTAAGAACAAAGTGTTTTCTAGGCCCTGTGGCTCATTTGGTTGTAGTACCATCCTATACATCAAAAGGTGGCAAGTTCCGAGTCAGGGCACGGGTTTGATTCCTGATCCTTACTTGAGGTGTGTACAGGAGGCAACCAATCTATGTTTCTCTCTCACATCGATGTTCCTCTCTCTCTCTCTCTAAAAATCAATAAAATAAACAAATTTAAGAAAACACATACCCTCAGGGGAGGATTTAAAAAAGAATATAGTGCCCTGGCCGGTTTGGCTCAGCGGTTAGAGCATCGGCCTGTGATCCAGAGAGACCCAGGTTTGGTTCCCGCTAGGGGCACGTACCTCGGTTGCAGTTTATCCCCAGCCCTGGTTGGGCACGTGGGTGGCAGCCACTTGATGTGTCCCTTTCATGTAGATGTTTCTCTTTCTCTCTTTCCCTTCCTCTCTCTCCCTCCCACTCTACCTGAACAAAAAATGGAAAAATGTCCTCAGGTGAGGATATAAAAAAAAAAAAAAAGAATATAGTGTAGTGTGAGTATGGAAGTTCAGGTAAAGTTTTCCAAAAGAAGCAGCCTCATCTTAATCTATATGTGATGACACTACGGATAAACTAGGAATATCTGGGAAGGAGGCAACAAGATCAAGAATCTCATTAATGTGAAGTGAAGTAATAAAAAGTCCATGGGAAGTTGAAATATAAATACAGTTCTTAAAAACCTTGACTTTAACTTCATACTAATTAGCACAATTTTTCTCTGTCATGAGCAGGTATGCTGAATGTAAATATTTAGAAATTTTTTTCTTTGATTCCTCATCAATGCCATGCTAACTATTACATGTTACAGAATTATTTATAATTTATCTGGCAGTCTCAGAAACTAAATAAGTATTCTGACCTTCCATAGGTCATACAATTTAGACATGTAATCACCCACAATGACATTTATTCATTATCCTCAACCTTTCAACGGCATTCCTCACTGTTAATCACTTCTTCATTAAACTCTCTGTAGCTCTAAGGCACAAGGCTTCTGTTCATCCTTTACCTCCCTGGTAACTTAATGTCTTTTTCCCTCTCCCCATTGTTCCTTGTAAATACGGCGAATTTCCATGTTTTAGTACTTGCTCATTGCTTTCTTCTCTATATTCTCACCCATGTATGTTCTGTAGAAGAGGATGCATTTTCTTTTCCCTGCTCATTCTCAAGAGAGGAGTCACTGTATCACAGAACTGATGAGAACTGAGATATTGACTGGGTCGCCCCATGTGCTGCCTTCTCTGCAGCTCTGCTGACTGACAGCCTGTACAGGGTGAGGAGCCCTGCCTGAGAGGCCTAGACCTCCAGGGCAGACCACATCCCTGCATATTTCTACGTCTACCTCCTCTGAGAATGGAAAGGGATGGGTAAATTAATCCAACATTCACTGTTCAGATCCAGCCATCTTGCTTCCCAGTGCTTCTGTGACCTTCCTCTTGTTCATTACCTGCATTCCTGCCGATGCAATCTTTAGCTGCAGGGGGGCTTTGCCTCTCTCTTTTCTCGTTTTGCATGGCAAAGTAATGAGGCCAGACTAGGACTGGATTACCAGACCAGGTAATATGTAATAGAATACTGATGTGTAGCTGCTGTTAATACTGTGCTATTGAAAAAGTATTTAGGACAAGAAAAAGATTACCTTGAAAAGTCAGAGTTTCATTATATAGTCTTTTTAGTCTGTATGGTTGGATGGACTTATTTTTATTAAATAGTTTGATCTTTCCCCTTAATTTGTTTTGTCATTAGCAAGCCAATTTGAAAGCAGTTAAGTGTCATATGAGCCACCGAGTATAAGTATATGAGATTTCTGGCTTAAATGTGGTTACAGATATTTAAGTTGATAGTCCCATCTTGCAAAGCTGTATTGATATTGGTCAGAGCTCTCCAGAGAAACAGAATCAGTAGATACAGTAGGTGTGTGTGTGTGTGTGTGTGTCCAAAATCTACCTAAGTGGTCTAGCAGGCTGGAGGCCCAGGGAAGAACCAAAATAAAGTTCAAGTCCAAAGGTAGTCTGCTGGAAAAATTCCTTCTTATTAGGGGATATCAATCTTTGTTCTATTACAGTTTTTAACTAATTGGATGAATCTCATCCCTATTATGGAGAGCAACCTGCTTTATTCAAAGTCACCAATTTAAATGTTAATCTCATCCAAAAAACATTCTCACAGAAACATCTAGAATAATTTTTTACTAAATATCTGGGCACTGTGGCCTAGCCAAGTGCACATAAAATATTAATCATCACAGAAGCCAAAATTTTTTATCTTTGTCTTACTTTAGACGTTATTAAAAGTTAAGGAGGGGACCATCCAAGGCTCACCTTTGGAATTCACATGACTTAACCATGGACTCACAAATCCCAATCCCCGATCACTGCCACCATACACTCTAACATTGTGATTACTCACTGAACTGTTCTTAATTCTGGTTAATCAACACATAGAACAATTTAAGTGTCCATTTATGGATGAATGTATGAAGAAAATGGTGCGTGCGTGATATTGAATTTTATTCAAACATGAAAAAGAATGAAATCTTGACATTTGTGACAACATGATGGACCTTGAAAGCATTTTGCTAAGTGAAATAAGAGGAAGTAAATGCCATATTATCTCGCTTATATATGGAATCTTAAAACAAACACAGGTGAACTCATAGATACAGAGAGCAGGTTGATGGTAGAGAGAATTATTTTATGTATTTATTTATGCATTTCAAAACCATCACTTTCCTTACATCAGATTTGCCTTAAAAAGGTAATTATGTGTTATGCTCTACTACATTATAAGTAGATTTAACCAAGAAGTATCATTTTATGGTCTTTTGCCTGTAAATATAAAAATAAAGACAACAGTGTAACAGTCATATTTTTCCTCAAGGCAACTCCTTCGTCTGTGTTTTCGGCAGTTAGAGAGGGGGAGGACAAGATTCTCTGTGCCTCCCTGGTGTTTCTCGAGCTCTAGCAGAGATGTTTTCTGTAATTGGTTTTCCACATTTGCCAAGAGTCTGTTTCTTCTTAACATTCAACATGTTTGACAGAAGTCTTGTAATAGTTCCAAAAATTAAAAAAAAAAAAAACAATCCTAAGCATAAAAATGATACATACGTAACACGTAGGTTTTTCAAATTGGCTTTGGATTTTTCTAGTTTGTTAAAATAATGTTTAGTGTCAAATCATGTAAAAAGCTGTCTTCACAATAATAAAGCCCACTGCACAGAGGCCAGCACAGGAGAGTGTGGCCGTGTTGACGTCCAAGACTAACCATTTCTGATACGTAGGAGGTTTGCTTAACTTCAGTGCTGTCTCCTCAGAAAGACAAAAGCTATTCAAGGTATATGCTTCAATATAGTATCTGTAGGGCTGTTCTTAATCGGATGAAATCCACTGCTCACATTGTCAAACATTAACATGGAAAAGCAACACTAGATTATATTTTATCTGACCCTCCCGTCACTACTAAGACGGTGGTTAATGTCCCAATCATCAATTTATCTGCTTTAATAACTAGATATTTGACATATGGAAACAATTAGACTTCCCTTTAAATGATTACTTAATTTAAATATTATTAATATTATTTTTACTGTTACAGTTATTATGATGACCAAAGCATCTTTTTCTTTAAACAAGTTTTTATTTTTCAATCACAGTTGCAATACAATATTATATTAGTTTCAGTTGTACAACCCAGTGATTAGATATTGTATAACTTACTAAGTAATCACCCCAATAAAACCAGTACCTATCCTGATACCATACACAGTTATTACAATATTATTGACTATATTCTCTGTGCTGTACTTTACACCACCATGACTATTCTGTAACTACCAATTTGTATTTATTAATCCCTTTACCTTTTTCACCCAGTCCCTCAACTCTCATCCCTTTAAAATTTCTTGTAACACTGGTTTGGTGATGATGAACTCCTTTAGCTTATTCTTATCTGGGAAACTCTTTATCTGTCCATCTAAATGAGAGTTTTACTGGGTAGAGTAATCTTGGTTGTAGGTCCTCACTTTTCACCACTTTGCATAATTCTTGCCAATTTCTTCTGGCTGCAAAGTTTCTGTTGGTAAATCAGTTGACAGGCTTATGGAAGGTCCCTTGTAGAAAACTAATTGCTTTTTTACTTGCTGCTTTTAAGACTATCTCTTTGTCTTTAACCGTTGGCATTTTGGTGATGTGTCTTGATGTGGGCCTCTTTGGGTTCATCTTGTTTGGGACTCTCTGCCCTACCTGGTCTTGTATGTTTATTTTCTTCACCAAGTTAGGGAAGTTTTCTGTCATTATTTTTTTCAAATAGGTTTTCAATTTCATGCTCTCTCTCTTCTCCTTCTGGCACCTCATGATGCAAATATTGGTTCAATTGAAGTTAACTCAGAGGCTTCTTATATTACTGTCATTTTGGGGGGGGAATCTTTTTTCCTTTTTCTGTTCTTATTGGGTGTTTTCTGCTTTCTTATCTTCCAAATCTCTGATTTGATCCTCTGCTTTATATACTCTACTATATATTCTCTATAATGTATTCTTCATTTTAGGTGGTATGTTCTATTTTATTATATTTATTTTATTTTTTTAAACTTATCTTTATTGCTGAATGTATTACAGATGTCCCCCATTTTTTCCCACATTGACCCCCTGCTTCCCACTTCTGCCTGCCTCCTGCCTTCCACTCACTATTGTCTGCTTCCATTGGTCATGCATATATGCATATAAGTTCTTTGGTTTATCTTTTCCCACCCCCCTCTCCCCTTCCCTTTGAGGTTCTCCAATCTAGCAACCAATTTGTAGTTCTTCAACACTTTTGCCCGTCCTTCCAGACCCCTTTCATCTGGCAACCAACAAAAAGTTCTCGGTATCTATAAGTCTGTTTCTGTTCTGCTTGCTTATTTTGTTTGTAGATTCAATTGTTGGTACATATGTATTAATTGCCATTTTATTGTTCATATTTGTGTTCTTCAAGAAGCTCTGTAAACATAATACTGGTTTGGTGGTGATGAGCTCTTTTAGTTTTTTTTCTTGTCTGGGAAACTCTTGATATGTCCATCGATTCTAAATGATAGCTTTGCAGGATACAGTAATCTTGGTTGTAGGTTGTTGATTTTTATCACTTTAAATATCTCTTGCCACTTTTTTCTGGCCTGCAAAGTTTCTTTTGAGAAATCAGCTGACAGTCTTATGGGAGCTCCCTTGTATGTAACTAACTGCTTTTCTCTTGCTGCTTTTAAGATTCTCTCTTTGTCTTTAACCTTTTGCATTTTGATGATATATGTCTTGGTATGGACCTCTTTGGGCTCAACTTGTTTGGGACTCTCTGTGTTTTGTGGACTTGTATGTCTGTTTCCTTCACCAAGTTAGGGAAGTTTTCTGTTATATTTTTTCAAATAGGTTTTCAATTACTTGCTCTCTCTTTTCCTTGTGGCATCCCCATGATGTGAATGTTGTTCCAGAGGCTCCTTACACTATCCTCATTTTTTGGGATTCTTTGTTCTGATTGGGTGCTTTTTGCTTCCTCAAATTCCAAATTGATGGTTTGCTTTCTGACTTCACCTACTATACTATTGCTTTCCTGTAAATTATTCTTTGTTTCAGTTAGTGCATTTTTTATTTCTGACTGGTCCTTTTTTATGCTCTTGAGGTCATCACTAAGTTCCTTGAAGTTCTCACTAAGTTCCTTGAGCATCTTTATAACCAGTGTTTTGAACTCTGCATCTGTTAGATTGCTTATCTCCATTTCCTTTAGTTCTTTTCCTGGATTTTGTTCTGTTCTTTCATTTGGGACATACTTCTCTGTCTCCTCATTTTGGCTGCCTCCCTGTGTTTGTTTCTATGTATGTAGAGTTGCTATTTCTCCCAGGCTTCCTAGGGTGGCCAATTGTAGTAAGTGTTCTGTTGGGTTCAGTGACACAGCTTCACCATTCACCAAGCTGGGTACTCTAGGTGCCACCCCCATGTGGGCTGTGAATACTCTTCTATTATAGTTGAGCCTTGGTTGCTGTTGGTACCTTAATGGGAGAGATTTATCTGCAGGCTAGTTGGCTGCAAGGACTGGCTCTGACCATTGTGGAGGATCAGCTGCGCAGGGGCTTACCCTACAGAGCAGTACTTACAGAGCAGGACTCTGGTGCCTGCTGAGTCCACCCCTTGAGTTTGTCCCTGTGGAGGTGGTTTGGTGGTACTTCAACAAGGTCTGAAGTGTTATAACCCAGTAATTCTCCATCCGCTAGAAGAAGGAACTGCCCCTGGGTTCCTTGAACCTGAGTTGTTTTTGCAAAAATTCTTGAAGAGAAAGGTATGCATCAGCCATGACCACAAGGGTATTGACCATGAGCTTAACTAATCAGGAGATGCCAGACGGGACAATGAGACATTCAAGGCTGGGATCTAATCAATGTTAAGAAATATAAAATAAACAACTTGTGCAGCTACTAACTGCTGATATCTGCTTCTGTACACGTAGCTTCCTTGCTTGCTAAACTCTTGAGTAACACCTGTCCTATATAAGCAACCCTCCCCCGAGCTCGGGGCTACAGTTCTCCTCTGTGTAGGTTGGCTGCAGTCCCTGCGCAGGTAATAAAGCTCCTAATATTCAAAATTACTTTGTGTCCTAGTGAGGTTGACTCTCCCTGGATTACAACATGAAGCTGCCCACTGGGTGGGCTGGCTCTGTGGCCTCTCAGGAGGTGCAAGCAAGGTCAGCCACCACCTGTGCTCTGCCTGGCACTACCTTGCATAAGCTACAAAGTGATCTGCAATGGCTGTTGGTTGTGCTGGGCTTGGTGGTGCCTGGAGAGATTGAGCTGCAAACCAAGGCTGACTGTTGCTAGTGCTAGGCCTGGGGCCTTTTAGTAAGAGGTATGGGGCACACATTGGACAGATGCTGCTTGTTTGAGGGATTTTAGGAAAATCTGAAGCATGAGCCAAGACAGGCCTTTTGTATGGAAAAGCCACTGGAAACTGCATGGGTGTGCCTGCAAGTGGGGTAGGGCAGGGTCTTAGTGAAATACCAGGTTGATGGAACTCTGTGGGGGGGGGGGGAGGGCTCATTAAAGGAACAATAGTCTCTACCAGCACTTCTGTCTGGGAGAAAGCTGCCCCTCAGCTCTTGCTCTGATGCCAGACAATTTTTCCCAATGTGCCCCTGGTGCCTTTCGAGCTGCTACCCTAGTGCTGGAGCTCAGAACAAGTGAATCCAAGTAAGTTTGTGTGGCCCCTCTAAGAGGAACATCTGGGACTCCAACTAACCTCTGTCTCACTCAGCCACAGTCCCCGCTGGTTTTCACAGCCAAAAGTTATGGGGACTGCTCTTCCTGGCACTGAGACCCTGGCCTAGGGGACCTGGTGTGGGGCTATGACCCCTCCATCCTCAGGGGGACCTCCACAGCTGAGATGTCCCTTCTGAATTTTATTCCCCACACATGGATATGGGATCAGCCTGCTCTGTGTCTCCATCTGGCTTTTTCTTTACATCCTTTGCTGTAGGACTTCCATTCAGCTAGATTTGGAGTGGTTCTGAATTATAGTTGCTCTGTAATTTAGTCATAATTTTGATATAGTTGTGGGAGGATCCAGTACTGTGTTTACCTACGCCACCATTTTGACCAGAACTGCTGAGAGAACTATTTTAGACAGTGTGTCATAGAAGCCTCTCTGTGAAGGTGATGCTTCTGTTTCCCCACACCTAAAGAAGTGTTGGAACAAGCTAGGCACGTGTTTGAGAGAAACATGTTCTATTCAGAGGGGCCAGCAATTGAAAAGTCCTGAGATGGTTCCCATGTTCAGGGTTCAAGGAAGAGCAGAGGCCATGGCAGAAAGAGCTGAGTGACAGATAGAGGAGAGGTAAGAAATAAGGCCGGATGTAGCCAGGAGCAAGTTGTGGTGGGGATTTCAGGGATCCAAGCTTTATATATATTTATTTTATTTATTTTTAAAACATTTTTGTTACAAATGTTTCTCCTTTTTTCCTCCATTGACACCCTCCTCCCCATCCCCGCCACCCCATCCCCAGCTTTGTTGTCCGTGTCCACTGGTTATGCGTACATGCATATAAGTTCTGTGGTTTATCGCTTCCCTCTCCCCCCACCCCCTCTTCTGAGGGTTGTCAGTCTGTACCCTACTTCCACGTCTCTGGGTCTACCCTATTTCTCAGACTGTTATGTTCATTATATTCCACAAATAAGAGATCATGTGGTATTTGTCTTTTTCTACTTGGCTTGTTTCGCTTAGGATAGTACTTTCCAGGTCCCTCCATGTCATCTCAAAGGATGAGATCTCTCTTTCTTACAGCTGCATAGTACTCCATTGTGTATATGTACCACAGCTTTTTTATCCATTTGTCTACTGATGGACACTTGGGCTGTTTCTAGTTCTTAGCTATTGTAAATAGTACTGCTATGAACATGGGGGTACATATATTCTTTCTGATTGGTGTTTCAGGCTTTTTAGGGTATATTCCTAGGAGTGGGATCACTGGGTCAAATGGAAGTTCAATTTTTAATTTTTTGATGTAACACCATAGTGTTTTCCATAGCGGGTGCAACAGTCTGCATTCCCACCAGCAGTGCACTAGAGTCCCCTTTTCTCCACATCCTCGCCAACACTTGTTCGATGATTTGTTGATGGCAGCCATTCTGACAGGTGTGAAGTGATACCTCATTGTTGTTTTAATTTGCATCTCTCTGATGATTAGTTATGTTGAGCATTTCTTCATATGTCTCTTGGCCATTTGTATACTGTTTGGAGAGGTGTCTATTTAGCTCCTCTGCCCATTTTTTAATTGGGTTCTTTGTCTTCCTTTTGTTAAGTTGTATGTGTACTCTATACATTTTGGAAATTAACCCCTTTTCTGATGTATCATTGGCAATGATGTTCTCCCATACAGTGGATTGCCTTTCTTTTTTGTGTTAAGCTTTATATTTAAAAGTGCATTGCTATGGTGATTTTACTAGAGAATATAGAGAAGTAATTTTGGATCTTACTTTATAAGATGAGGTTTTCAATTGTAAATGTAAAGCTTTGCTGGCCACACAGGAAAATGTGTGAGGCATGTTGGTGGAAACTCTGGTGACCTGGAGAGTAAAAGTCATGTTGATGTGGGTTATGGGTACCAAACTCCAGCTAGTTATCATTGTGCAGGGAAATCAGCTCACAGATTATGAATTTGAGGCTTTTGATAAAATGGTTTGGTATATCGATCATTATGTGCATTAGGGAAAGGAGCATGCCTTTCTGACATCTCTTCTCTTTGCTAGGCATTTTAGAAATAGCTTTCACACATTTTATCTCATTAAATCCTCACAATTGTGCCATAGGTACTTTTCCAAGAAGGCTATAGCCATGTCAGAAGGGAGTTCCTAACTTACAAAGTCAGCAGCAGCCATGGTAACAGGTGGAAGTCTGGACTGGTGCATGTTCTGTCACACAGTGAGGTTAGTGAAATGGTGATTAAATGGGACACATCCACTGTTGTCTGAGCCATCGTAGTTTGAAAGCTGTCATTTGTCAGAGACAAATCATTATGTATAAGCTTAAAAATTGTTTCCCAAGAACTAGTTAAATACTCTTAACTCCTCACATATACCAAGGTAATAAAATAATTGGGAGTAAGAGATTTTTTGTTTTGTTTTTATTTTTGTTTTAAATAAGGATTTCTTTCTTGTAAGCTACGTGCTATCAGCCACAACCCCAGAAGGATAAGAGGTAGGGCTTTAGGCCCATCAACCAAAAGCCTAGAAAGAAAGAATGGCTCCTGTAGGATAAATTCAGGAATGGTTTGTCTCCCTGATTCCATTAGGAAAATCTCAAAAGCCAGAGATAGGTGATGAGATGGCCCAAGCTACATAGAAGTTGCTTCTGCATTATTAATCAGGTTGTGGAAAATGGTGCACAGACCAATTGTAGTTATATAAACAAGCATAGCATCAGAGGCTATACGTGGTCCTGTACAAAGAAGGAGAAACATAACTATGCTAATTATCTACTGACTATAGAAGCACTAAAAAATGAGCTGATAGTACATCACTTGTGTCAAAAGAAATTCAGGTAAGATGATCCCAGGGAAGGAAGATTTCTAAAGAGCACACAAAATGTTTCATATAAGAAAGTCAGTTTAAACACTGTCTCTCTTCATAGAACCTGATACCAGCCTATGATACTAGCCTTCAGGTAAGAACTTCATTGCCCTCTTATAAGCGACCCTTTCTTTTTTTTTTTTTTTTTATCCTCACCCGAGGACATTTTTGCATTTATCTTCAGATAGAGTGGTGGGGGGAGAGAGAGAGAGAAACATCGATGTGAGAGAGACACACACACATCAACTGGTTGCCACCCACACAACCCCAATGGGGTGGCGACAAACTGCAACCAAAGCACATGCCCCCAGCGGGAACCGATACCAGGACTCTCCGGTCCGCAGGCCGATGCTCCAACCGCTGAGCCAAACCAGCCAGGGCTAAGTGACCCTTTCTATTCACCAACCTGGACAAGTATAAACTTCCTTCATGGCAACAGTATTGATACATAGAACACACAAAACGGTGTTGTTGTTTTTTTAAATCAGTAATAACTTCAAAAAATATTAATGGTTATCTAATCATCTCCGAATCCAGCCAGTACAATTTAACTTCTTCATATAAACGTATCTTTGCCTGAACGTAAAAATTCTCCTACAATCTTCCATAGACATTTTTAAAACCAGAAGTTGTAAATTTTTTTTTTTTTCCTGGAAAGGTCTAAATAACAACAATTTTACACTTTGCAAGCTAGATAGTCTCGGTCATAACTTTTCAGCTCTGCCATTTTTTGGTAAGAATGCCTCAAGAGACAATACCTAAATGAAGGGGAGTGGCTATGTTCCAACAAACCTTCATGTACAAAATGGCAGCAGGTTGGACTTGTCTCATGAGCCAGAGTTTATCAGCGCTTCCCTTAGTGTTGAAACAGTGAGTCGTCCAATTGCTGAAACAACCAAAAGGCATGACTTCTTACTTTAGCGATCACTAAAGGCTTAGCTCTACTTGTCTAAACTGCTTATTTTTTGCCTCATTATTTCAAGTGCAAGATTTCAAATTTTCTATAGTTACTCTTTCTTTTTCTCTATAATATTTCAGTGACTCATGCTGCTGGGATTTCATTTACTTGAAATTTTTTTTAACTAATGAAACTTTATATTGTTCCCTCCTCCAATGAAATAGATTTCCATTTGAATCAATAATACACCTCTAGATCAATGGACCTTTAGATTTCTAATATAAACAATTCTAGTGGATCAGTTGACAGTCAAATATAATATCTCCATGCATGTTTATGATATGGTACGTAGATGAAAGACTGGAAAAAATTACTGTGTCCAGTAAAATTTTTTTATGCCTGAGGATTGGAAGTTTCACATCAAGCATTTTGTCACATTGAATAAACTATATAAAAGCAAAGAAGTAAACAGTAGTTGTACCAGTGGTCTTTAAAAAAAATAAATATAAGAAATAAGTTTGATTCTTATATTTGTTACATTGCTTGTCTTAGTTTTATTAGTTTTTTAGATATTAGGCATACAAATCTAAAGAGGCATTTGATTAATTGATTTTCTGGGTGTGACTCAAATTAGATCTATGTATCACATATCTTGGTAGATGTAAGAGTAAAATTATCTCAGAAATGTAGCAAGTGGGTTAAGGCAATTAGAGAATCAATCATTGATATAATATGTAAGCAAATTATCAGAGAAGGTTATTTCCTCAGAAAGTAAATTTATAATGTGCTAATAGTAACTTATCCTTGACTCCAGAGAGATAAGATTAGGTAATAAAGCAAATGTAATGAATTCACAAGTTGTTTGTTTGTTTAAAGAGGGGAGAACCTATGAGGCTGGAAGTGTTATGGTTTTTGTTGTTATTACTAACATTTAAGTTAGAGTGAAAATGCCTGTATTTTATTCTTATAAATAGTTGTTAGGTCTACAGCCCACATTCTGAGAACTTCAAAAGAGATATATATATTTTTTTCCTGTAGAACTGTGGCAGGTTAAAAAAAATTCTTCCCTCCATAAAACATTTAGAAACACTCTAAAACATAACAATTTTTCGGATAGACAACTGAGTTCACATAAAATAACAGAAACTATCCAGGGTCCAAAATGAAAGAAAAGTCAGGAAGGCAGAATCATCAGTGGAACTGAAGCTATATCTGCCCCAAAGGACTTTATAAATCTCAGAAACCAAGAACCTCAGACTGTATAAATCCACTTAGAATAAAAATAATAAATAAAAATAAAAAGCCTTGCAACTATGCAAGGAAGACAAAAAACTGAGGTCCCCATACCAACCTGGGGGTCCTTGCTGGACTCCATTTGCAGTGGAAGGAAGGTTGATGAAAAATATATTGCCCTAAAAACTGGAAAAAACATCTATTTATTGCCCTAAGGAAGTCACAAGGAAACAAGTCTGTTGATCTGTAACATGAAAACAAAAAAGTTCCCAAAATGTATAGTACTGGTCTTCTGGAAGTCTGAGTTATTCATTTGTATTACATGCAAAGTGCTGAAAATGAGAAAAGAAAAATAGAATAAATTGCAGTGTCCACAGTTGGTAGCCTCTGGATATACATGAGAAGTAAAAGTGAATTTTTCTCAGGAGGCACCATGTTTGAGAATCATCATAAGCAACAGACAGTGTAATTAAACTTATAAGAATATCATATAATTAGAAATATCAGAAAAAGAGTATAAAACATGTATTAAATATATACAAAAAATAAAAAATAAAACTACAAATGTAAGTAAGGTGGATCTGAAAGAACACAGAGAATTTGTAGCAGTAAAAATGAAAATTTCTAAAATTAAAATGCAATGGATAGCCCTGGCCCAGTGTTGCTTAGTTGGTAGGAGTGTCATTCTGTATATCAAAAGGTCACAGGTTTGATTCCTGGTTAGGGCACATACCTGGTTGCAGGCTCAAACCTCAGCCCAATCAGGGCATATGCAGAAGGCAACCAATTGATCTCTCTCTCTGACTCTCTCCCTCTCTCTCTAAAAAATCAATGAAAATGTCCTTAGGCGAGGATTAAAATAATAAATAAATAAATAAATAAATAAATAAATAAATAAATAAATAAAACAACTCAATGGATAAATTAAAATGCATAAGACCCAACTGAATAGAATTAGTAAAATGTAAAAATTAATCCGAAAAATTACACAACATACAATAACAAAAAAACAAAACAAAAAATGAAATGCCTTTAAAAATTAAGAAAATACAGTCTTTTCAGTATACATGAAACAGTGCAAAACAATTACTTATTCTCTAAGCAGAATGTAACAATTTTGACACCAATAACAAGAAATTAAAAAGAGCAACTGGAAATTTAAAAACACACTATTAAAAAGTAGAAAATAGCCCTGGCCGGTTTGGCTCAGCAGTTGGAGCGTTGGCCTGTGGTCCAGAGAAACCCGGGTTCGGTCCCCACTAAGAGCACGTACCTTGGTTGCAGTTTGTCCCCGGACCTAGTTGGGTTATGTGGGTGGCAGCCATTGGATGTGTCCCTTTCACATCAGTGTTTCCCTCTCTCTCTCTCCTTCCCACTCTATCTGAACAAAAAATGGAAAAATGTCCTTGGGTGAGGATTAAAAAAAAAAAAGTAGAAAATAATGTAAATTCTACAAACAACATTATATATCAAGCCTATGAAAAATAGCTGAACTGGAGTGTGGAAGAAAACAGACAACCACGTGTGTTGTATAATATCAAGCTAAGCATCTAACCACAGAACTTAGAAATAAAACAACAAAATAAATTCAAATAAAGTGGAAGAACTGAATGAATAAAGGTAGATGGCCAAGAATAGACAATTCAAACTTGAAAAAGAATAAAAACAATGAGAGCTTCCAGTTACCAAGATTTACTATTATATATTTATTATGAGACATCAAGATTCATTATAAGTAAATCATGCGCATGCATATATGCAACTTTGATTGACGATAGCAAAAGCACTACAGGTTAAGAAGAAAGGATCCGCTGTTCGGTAAAAAGTGGTAGTTAGTCCACTGGTTAATCAAATGGATAATAAGAATTGCTTCCTACCTTGAAAAGTGCACGCATGTGCATACACACACGCATACTGCAGATTGATTAGAAGTATAAATATGAAAAACAAAATTCATTCAAAAATATTGCAATTACTTTTTTTAGGAAAGGATTTCTTAGGAAACATAAAGCAGTAACCAGGAAAGAAAAGACTGTTAAATTTTGTTGCATTAAGATTAAAAACTTCTGTTCATTAAATGTGACAAATGTAAGGTAGACAAGGAAAAAAATATGGCAATGCCTGTAACTGAATGAAGATTAGTGTGTAAACTCATGAAAACCATTTCCAAATTAATAACAAAAAGACAAAATCTAGGGGCTATGTGGACAAAATATACATTTTGATGGAAATGATAACCCCAAACCCCAAAATATTATGCAAAGATTATTAATTGTACTAATAATAAAGGAATCTAAAATGAAAACACAATCACATATAATTTTACACCAAATTGGTTCCCCAAATACTAATATAATAATTTTTAAAAAGTGGATAAATGAACACTGCACTGCTGGCAGATACATATTTGGTTTAGCTTTTGATTTATTTATTTTTTTCTTTTATTGATTCTAAAGGGAGAGGGGGGGAGAGAGAGAGAAAGAGAGAGAGAGAGAAACATTGATGACTGAGAACATCAACGGCAACCTCCTGCATGTCCCACACTGGGGATCGGGTCCACAACCTGGGCATGTGCCCTGACCAGGAATTGAACCAGTGACCTCTTGGTGCATGGGTCAACACTCAACCACTGAGCCACACCAGCCGGACTGGTTTAGCTTTCTTTGAGAGACTATATACAACCTGGTAAATAAAAAATGAATATAAACAATGAAATGCCACTTCTAGGTATATAGTTGAGCACAACAATTTTTAACCAGTGTTCTGCCAGAATTTTTTTTTAATAGAAAATTTTTCAGTGATTTTTATTTTTTATTATTATTTTTTTAATCCTCACCCAAGGACATTTTACCATTTTTTGTTGTTGTTGTTGTTGTTGTTCAGATAGAGTGGGAAGGAGAGAGAGGAAGAGAGAGAGAGAAACATCAATGTGAAAGGACACATAGAGTGGCTGCCTCCCGCACGACCAACCAGGGCCAGGGACAAACTGCAACCCAGGTACGTTCCCTTATTGGGAACCGAACTCGGGTCTCTCTGGACCGCAGGCCAACGCTCTAACGGCTGAACCAAACCTGCCAGGGCAGCAAGAATTTTTAAAACATGCAATACCTGACTATTGTCAGGGGCACTGACCTGTTTTCCCTTAGACTGTCAAATTAGAAAAGAAAATGACAACCACCAACACAATAATAGTCGTCTAGTGTGAATGAATCAAAATTATGCCTATTGTTTTGTCAAATCAATAAACAATATAATATATGTTTTGGTGTGCCACAGAATTTTAGTAATTAATTTATGTGTGACATGAGATGAAAATTGCTGGTTTAGAGAAACTCTTTGCACCAGGAGACATGCATAGCAGCAATGTTATAACCATAAATAAGTGTAGCATGTTTATATAATAGTATATAGCAGTGCAAATAAATGATCTGCAGCCACATATATTAACATCAATGAATTTCACAAACTATCTGGAATGAAAGCATTGTCACTTAGGGATAGTAAGAGAATAAAGTGTGTCTGAGAATTACACATAAAATTTAGGTTGGTTTTACTTCTGAAGGAGGAAGGAGCACACACCATACTTACACTGGCTGGCATGTTCAGTATATTACTTAGATATTTCCTCTTATCTGAAAATTTTCAGAGTAAAATATATATTAAAAAACAGAAAATATTGCTTACATGTAGTATTTTAATCTCCTTTTTTTTTTATTATGATATGACCTACCAATATAGGACAATCTTTTATTTTAATCCCCAGAAAAATCTTGGCTAACCTTTTAGAGTAGTTACTTCACTACATGGTTGTTCATATATCTCTATCTTTACTTTCTAATTCTTACATTGTTCTAGATTCACAATACTTCTTGAGCAAATAGTGGGAAAGAGAAAGTGTACATTTGCTATACAGTATAATACACAACACTATAAATCATCTCTCAATATGTCCATAAGTTTCAAAAAGTGTTTGAAATCAAGAAAGGTCTGGGCTCACAGCTCTGGAAACAGTTTGGCTCCTTAGAGAAAAATTCTAAAGCCTAGTATTCCATGAACACAGAATCAGTGAAGACCTGTTTAATCCTCCTCTGTTTTTAAGTGATTAAAGCATGTGTGTACTGCATTTCCTGTCCTATTTAATTGAGGGTAATAAGTATATCCAGTGATGTAAGCAAAGAATGAAACTTGGTTGGTATAGGGGTTTAGGAAATGTGATAGGATTTTCTTTTAAAATATGTATGCAAAAACGCCCAAGCGGTGTGGCTCAGTGGTTGAGCGTCGGCCCATGCACCAACAGGTCACTGGTTTGGTTCCTGGTCAGGGCACATGCCCAGGTCGTGGGCCCAATCCCCAGTGGGGGGCATGCAGGAGGCTGCTGATCAATGTTCTCTCTCATCAATGTTTCTCTCTCTCTCTCTCCGTCTTCTGTCCTCTCTCTAAAATCAATAAAGAAAAAAAAAAATTCTAATAAATATGTAAAATATGTACTTAAAAAAATACAAGCAACCACAAACTATGAAAGTAGGAATAAGACATATATAGGCTAAGCAGAGGAATTTGGCATTAATATTTTTACTAGTAAAACGGGCAGTAAATGTTGCTACATAGGAGAATTGATTTATTACAACAACACTAGAAAAAAAAAATCTTAAATCAGCATCTCTGACAGAGTAGGGACACCAAACTAAAGTTGTAATGAGGAGGTTGTCCATCGTGTGTGACTCTTAAAAGATATTGATAAAATTTCTCCTTCAAAATAACATCAAAGAAATTGTAAGGCTTGTGTACAATAAAATGGAAATATAGGCTCAACATGGGATTAAAGAATTCAGACAGTGTGTAATCACTGGAGTAGTACTTGGTACAATTCAACTATGCAGTATGTGCACAGGGAATAGATTGTCATAAAAGTATCAAACAGCTGTAACATATGAAAATGAGATACATCTTTGTGCTTGAGAAGCAGAAGCAAAGAAAGGATAATGCATGCAGTGGCAAGAGGTAGCATGATGCGGCAGAGCCTTAGGGCACCTAAGAAGAACAAACCCACTAGTTTTTGTCTAGCAATACAAAGTGAAGTCGATGGCCTTATGAAACAAAGAGGCAAAGTTCCAAGTAGTGGAAGGTCCATAACCAGAGGCAGCTGTGACCCAAGTGTACTCCTACTGGAACTTTGCAAAGAAATATTCCTTAGCCGTTTTAACTTGGAAACAAGAAATCATGCACTATTGAAATCCCAAGGGAGGCCTCAGACGCGGTTACTTGAGCTGGATCCTGAATGAAGCGAAGCAATGATTCTGAGCAAAGAACATCCTGGGAAATTAGACGAACCCTGCGCCGGAAGCCTGCCCGGTGTGGAGCGTCACTGCACACAATAGCACTTCAAGGCTCTGACAAGTCCAGCTTTGAAGAATCTTTAAAAAACAATGTTAGCATTTCTCCAATTTTTATTTCAAAATGTGTTTGTTATTTGTATGGCTGTTTTCCTTAAACACTTACTGGTGCAGTATGCCAGACATTTCATGTTACAGTCCCAATCATTTCTCAGGTTTGATCTTTTTTTTGTTTTTTGTTTTCGTAAGATTAAACATGTGAATGCAAGTAAAAATGTCACTGCTTAGCATATTCTCTGGCTCATACAGTAAATTTGCATTAAGTAAATGAAATGCCAGGTGTTATGAGAGTTCCTTTAGGCTAGGTCAGTGATACAAACTTTGTAGCTCCGCAGGCATTGCCACACTCCTTCAATCATTCTCAACTCAGCTTGGAACCACCTTCCCAATCAGTCTTACTGTCTTCTGCTACCTTCTGGGTTCGTCACTTTTGTACATCCCTAGCTAGAGCAATCACCTTGAAAGCAGCGACAGAGTTGCCTCTCTGACGAATAACTGGTTCTACGTGGATTACGGAATAAAGGTAACACTTTCTTGTCTGCTAGTCAAGGCTCTTTCCAACTTTACCCAATCTACTTTTAAAATTCACCCCCCAACATTAGCCCAGCTAGAAATGTCCTACCCATTACCCATGCTCAGTGTTCTGTACCCTCTTAAATGATATTCCCCTCCCGCTAATATAGATCTAATCTGTGTTGCTCATATTTTAAACTTCATTCCAAAGCTTATTTTATTTTAAGGGTCTTTTATTATTATCACACGGCTCCCAATTCTCTTTTTTATCTTTATCAGTTTCAATGATAGTTGTTGTCTGTAGTACTAATATGTTATATATACTTGTATGGCAATTACATTGTGAGTTTCTGAAAGGCAAGAATGTATTTTTTTTTCTATTAACACCAGAAGGGTTGTCAGCTCTTAACTAATATTCAACATATATGTTGATTAATTAAACACCTACATACAAATTACTATAAACAAATATAATTTATGAATTATCTAATATAGTTGCTCTTATTTCATCATTAGTCAAGGTTTGACTAGTTGCCTAATACTTTTCCATTTTCCCCTCTTATCCCACGCATACTTTATAAAAAGCGTTCTGTAAATATTTTCTTTTTCTGTGTGTGTGTGTATTTGTGTGTGTGTATACACACACATACACAAATACACACACTTATTATACCTGTATCCCTACCATATATGCAGATTTTTTCTATACATAACATATCAGATACAGAATACGTATGATACAAGCTGGTTTGATAATATAAAGTTACATTAACTACTACTGTATAGGTTATCATTCATTTTCATTTCTGAGAATTAAATAAACCAAGGGTTGGTAAATCTGACCCATTACTTGTTTTTGTAAATAAAGTTTATTGAAACAGAACCACACTCATTTATTTACATATTGCCTCTAGTTGCTTTCCCCCAGAAGGAAACTTGAGTAGCTACATCATGGAGCATATGGTACATGAAGCCTACAATGTTTACTGTACCCCTTTACAAAAAAAGTTTGCTGACATTTGATAACAAAATGTTTAAAAATGTAATGATTTTTGTTTGCATAGTTTTTGAGACCCAGCTGTCACAGAGGGATTGATATTCTTTTTTACTTCTTCCTTCAATCACTTATAGTAGGAGTCTGACACCGGACACATTCACCCAAAGAGATATTATTTGCAAGTCATCCTTTTGTTGTTTGAAGCATTCACTTTGAGATATACTGGTCTTGAAAAATGTGGAAAATGTTATAAAGAGATATCAGAAGGTATAGAAGTTGAGTTTAATCCAGAATTATTTTCTTCCAAAGTTCCTTTGATTATGCAAGGCCTAATTAGCAATCTAAATCATAACAAGAAGAATGTGTTTGGTTTGCAAAATCAAATCAGTTGCATGATTTCTGTTCCCTGCAGCTGCTACTCCTCATTTTTAGAGAAGAAGATCTATTCCAGCTATAGATAGGAGCAGCCCTGCTTCATGATGGTGGAGATGCTTCATACTCATCGATACGCATGCCAACAATCAAAGTTTTTAAGCAAATTTCTTAAAAAAAAAAGAGGCCAGTATTTTGGAACTGAAATTTGACTACAATTTAATATATTATAGGAGTTTAACAAACCTGTGGAAATAGTGATATGCACTATTTAATAGTAACATATCAATTTCAAGGTTCATTCTATTAACTGAGAATTTGAATTATAGTAATATATTTATACATCCCAAACGGACACATTAAATTACTAATTAATAACAAGTTCTATAAGTATAACATTGAAGAGTAATATTTTCATTCCTTTATGACATAAACTTAAGCAATTAAAAAAGGATAGACCTCATTTTATTTTATTTATTTTTATTTTTAGTTTTAGAGAAAGAGGAAGAGAGAGGGAGAGAGAGATAGAAACATTGATGAGAGAGAACATCAACTGGCTGCCTCCTGCATGCCCCCCACTGGGCGTTTGGCCCACAACCTGGGCATGTGGCCTGACCGGGAATCCAACCAGCGACCTCTTGGTGCATGAGTCAACGCTCAACCACTGAGCCACACCAGCTTCATTTTAAAGAGACAACCAATCTCTTGTTAATGAGTTAACAAACGAGCTTATTTGGCATTCTCAGTAAGTTTCAATGACCTTACTACATTGAAGCATACATCTGTGCAATATCTAAGGTAAGGATTTTAACTAGTCTTTTCTTATTATCATTGTTTGTTTTGCTTAATAAATCTGGGGCAATTAGTCATGTTCTTATTTTTCTAGTTTCATTAACAATTTCATTGTGTTAGTATGCTACTCATGGAAGATAGTACAAACAGTGATATTAAGCAATCCCAGAATTGTAAGAATATGGCTTTTTGCCAAGCAAAAGCAACATACAAGAACTAGAGGTAGAGAAGTGTAAGTGGAATGCCACAGTAGCTGGATTAATAAGTGGAATATATCCCTGTTCACAGAGCAAGATTGTGAAATCACTCTCATTAACTTTTCCTATATGTTGAGAAGTTAGATGAAAGCTGAGATTTTAGCCAAAATTATTTTTCATACATTGGCACAAGAACACTCTGCACTTTTATTGTTATACATTTACTAATTTGCACATCATATTTCTAAATTTCTACTTTTACTGTGATAGAATATATTTAAGGATATCATAAATTGATTCTGAAAGGGACAAAGGAATAAAAGAACATGTCACTATAGTAACATGTAATATTATTTAAAAGTCTAAGAGATTTGGAATTTGTACATTAGCATAACATTTTCATTGTGATGCTACAATTACTGTTGCGTCCACATATTCATTTAAAACTTAATTTAAGAAAGATTATTCATGTGGCATATCTTGTAATGCCATTAGCACCAGGTGAGATGTTCCTGAGCTTCTCCCAGGACCTGAGTTGTGCAGGATGTGTTGTGTATATGAATATGAGAAACATTTGGTGGAGGTGTCTAAGAGTAGAGAAAACTCAATAGCATTGATTTATATTTCATAAGTCTATTTCTATAGGGGTGAGGGGGAGAATATATTCTACTTGTGGAAGAGCAAGGCAGAAATTTCACAGAGTAGGTAACGTTTAACCTGAAATAAATTAATAATAAATAAAATAATTGCCCTGACCGGTTTGGCTCAGTGTTTAGAGCATCGACCCTTGGATCAAAGAGTCTCGGGTTCGATTCCAGTCAAGGGCACGTACCTTGGTTGCAGTTCAATCCCCGGCCCTGGTCGGGGTCGTGCAGGAGGCAACCAGTCTATGTGCTTCTCTTACGTGGATATTTCTCCCTCTTTCTCTCTCTCTCTCCCTCCCTCCCTCTCACTCTATCTGAAAAATATCAATGGAAAAATACCCTTAGGTGAGGATCAAAATAATTTTAAAAAATAATAATAATGTAATGAACATAATTTAATAATAAATAAAACAATTTAACAGAAATAATTTACTCCATAAAACATGGATTAAGAAAGCTATTGCCTAGTACAGAGCCAAATCATCAAGGTGGGGCACTAACCACCAAGAAGAGCCCTGTCGGATCAGTGTACCATCAATGTTTAGCAATGGCCATAAGTTGTAATGGCTAGTGGTTTGGTCCTTCAGAAAATTTTTTGCAAATTTACTATGTGCAAGGCATACTTGTTAAGTACTAAGCATACACTTGTGAATAAGACACAAATGTCAGGCTGTTAAGATTCTAACAGTATAATGCAAAAAAAAATATGAATAGGCAATTAAGGTAAGCATTTTGAAAATAAATGTAGGAAAAATGCTGCCTGATTTGGTAAGTCTGTTTACTGTGTTTATGATTAGATAGAGGGGTGAACAAAACATTCTGGTTATTGCCCTCAGAAATTCACAGTCATAGACAGACTTTGATGAGGCTTTGATTCTAGTTGTAAGTGGATGCATATATGTGTATATGCATGTATGTATATAAACGTATGTATAAAATTTGAAGTTATGTCTTTTGTAAAATCATCCAAGTCTCAGTTGGTATATAAGCAATGGTTCAGCTTCAAGACTGTAAATGTTCAATGCATATTATGCACATGAATTCATACACTCATGCATTACAAGCCCTCTGGTTAATACCTCTAGTTTGCTCACTATTGGAAAGTTTTTTGCAATTTATATTTTGGATATTTTTGGTACTACTAAATCCCTTTATTAAGACATAGGAATAGAATAGTAGAGGAACAGAATTTTTCTATGTTATTGTCTCTTTTCTTTAAAATGTTGCATGTGGGGTTTGTGATACAATTTTGAATACATTTTATTCTCTACTATTGTAAAATATAGATACATATCATGAGGTAAATGCAGCTTGTGCTAGTTAGTTATGTGTATTTAAGTAAGGTAATATTTTAAATTAAGCATTTATCTTTATATTAATTTTATGAAACATTTATCAGTAATATATATGATATCAAACTATATATCTCAGTAATATATATGTAGAAGCCTGGAAAAATTAAATACAACACAAGAATACATATATAACCGTTCTTTTTTTTTTTTTTTTTTTTTTTTTTTTTTTTTTTTTTTTTTTTTATTTTTTTTTTTTAATTTTATTTATTTATTTATTTTTTTGTTACAGATATTTTACCTTTTTACCCCATTGGCACCCCCCACCCCCCCCTCCCCCCTGTCCCCGGCTTAGTTGTCCATGTCCATTGGTCATGCATACATGCATATAAGTTCTGTGGTTTATCTCTTCCCACCCCCCCACCCCCCATCCCCTCTTCTGAGGGATGTCAGTCTGTGCCCTACTTCCATGTGTCTGGGTCTACTGTATTCCTCAGACTGTTATGTTCATTATATTCCGTATATAAGTGAGATCATGTGGTATTTGTCTTTTTCTGCTTGGCTTCTTTCACTTAGGATAATACTTTCCAGGTCCCTCCATGTCGTCTCAAAGGATAAGAGATCTTTCTTTCTTACCGCTGCATAGTACTCCATTGTGTATATGTACCACAGCTTTTTGATCCATTCGTCTACTGGTGGACACTTGGGCTGTTTCCAGATCTTAGCTATTGTAAATAGTGCTGCTATGAACATGGGGGTACATATATTCTTCCTGATTGGTGTTTCAGGCTTCTTAGGGTATATTCCCAGCAGTGGGATCACTGGGTCGAATGGAAGTTCAATTTTTAATTTTTGAGGTAGCACCATATTGTTTTCCATAGCGGCTGCACCAGTCTGCATTCCCACCAGCAGTGTATTAGAGTCCCCTTTTCTCCACACCCTCGCCAACACTTGTTGTTTGATGATTTGTTGATGGCGGCCATTCTGACAGGTGTGAGGTGATACCTCATAGTTGTTTTAATTTGCATCTCTCTGATGATTAGTGATGTTGAGCATTTCTTCATATGTCTCTTGGCCATTTGTATGTCCTGTTTGGAGAGGTGTCTATTCAGCTCCTCTGCCCATTTTTTAATTGGGTTCTTTGTCTTCCTTTTGTGGAGTTGTATGAGCACTCTGTATATACTGGAAATTAACCCCTTATCTGATACATCATTGGCAATGATGTTCTCCCATACAGTGGGTTGCCTTTCCATTTTGATGATTGTTTCTTTGCTGTGCAGAAGCTTTTTAGTTTGATGTAGTCCCATGTGTTCATTTTCTCCTTTATTTCTGTTGCCTTAGGTGATGTATCAGTGAAAATTCTGCTCCGTATGATGTCCAAAATTTTGTTGCCTACATTTTCTTCTAGAATTTTTATGGATTCACGGGTCACATTTAAGTCTTTTATCCATTTCGAATTTATTTTTGTGTATGGTGTAAGTTGATGGTCTAGTTTCATTTTTTTGCATGTAGCTGTCCAATTTTCCCAACACCATTTATTAAAGAGGCTGTCTTTGCTCCACTGTATGCTCTTGCCACCTTTGTCAAATATTAATTGAGCGTATTGCCTTGGGTCCATTTCTGGGTTTTCAGTTCTGTTCCACTGGTCTATATGCCTGTTCTTGTGCCAGTACCAGGCTGTTTTGGTTACAGTCGCTTTGTAGTATAACCTGATATCTGGTATTGTGATCCCTCCAACTTTGTTCTTCTTTTTCAAGATTGCTGTGGCTATTCGGGGTCTTTTTTGGTTCCATATGAACTTTTGAAGTATTTGTTCTAGTTCTATGAAATATGTCGTTGGTATTTTGATGGGGATTGCGTTGAATCTATAGATTGCTTTGGGTAGTATGGACATTTTAATTATGTTAATTCTTCCAATCCATGAACAGGGTATGTGCTTCCACTTCTTTATATCTTCCTCTATTTCTTTTTTCAATGACCTGTAGTTTTCTGCAAATAGGTCTTTTACTTCTTTGGTTAAGTTTATTCCTAGGTATCGTAATTTTTTTGGAGCGATGGTAAATGGGATTGTTTTTTCAGTTTCTCTTTCTGTGAGTTCATCATTGATGTACAAGAATGCCGTCGATTTCTTGACGTTAATTTTGTATCCTGCTACTTTGCCAAACTCATTTATTAAGTCTAATAGATTTTTGATGGAGTCTTTAGGGTTTTCTATGTACAATATCATGTCATCTGCAAATAATGACAGTTTCACTTCCTCCTTTCCAATTTGGATCCCTTTTATTTTTTCTTCATGTCTGATTGCTGTGGCTAAGACTTCCAGTACAATGTTAAATAAGAGTGGCGAAAGTGGACATCCCTGTCTTGTTCCTGTTCTTAATGGAAATGTTTTTAGTTTCTGTCCATTGAGTATGATGTTGGCTGTAGGTCTTTCATATATGGCCTTTCATATATAACCTTTCTTAGGATGAAACACTCTATTTCCCCCAGAAGCACAGCAAGTTCAGTTAAGATTGAGTACATCCTCATAAAAACTCAATTTATAAACTATGGCTTACTTATTCCGTGATTCTTAACATGATGTAACCTCCCTGAGAGTCCCATTGCTCTGCATAATTACATGATATCTATGTGGTGGGGATCTTACTCTTAAAGGTTACAGAAACATCTTGCCAAATGGCACAATGCATGCTCTCAGATAGCAGCAGCATCCTGTGTAGATGTTAACAAGTGTAGAAGATCATTTGTTATTCCACACCGTGTTCTTAGCAGTCATGTGGCTGGCTAGTCTGCCCTCCCTGCCCCCTTCCACACACATACCTCCATTCAATCAGAAATCAGAATTTTTTTTTACCTTTCTGCATTCCTTTTTTTTTTTTTTTTTTAAAAGACCATTTCTTGTCTTTTAAAAACTTTTTTAAAATTACAGTTTACATTCAATATCATTTTGTATTAGTTTCAAGTGTACAACATTAGTGGTTAGACAATCATATTCGTTACAAAGTGTTCCCCCTGATATTTTCAGTATCCAACTGTTATCATACATAGTTATTACAATATTATTGACTATATTTCCTATGCTGTACTTTACATCCTATGACGACTTTCAAACTACCAATCTGTACTTCTCAATCCCTTCACCTTTTTCATCCAGGTAACAATTTCTTAATAATTATCTACTAATTAATAAAAGAGCCTCACCCTGGCCAGTTTGGCTCAGCAGTTGGAGCGTCGGCCCGCAGGCCAGAGAGACCTGGGGTTTGGTTCTCGCTAAGGGCACGTACCTGAGTTATGGTTTGTCCCTGGCCCCAGTTGGGGTCATGTGGGTAGTGACTGGTAGATGTGTTTCTCTCATATCGATGTTTCTCTCTCTCTTCCTTCCTCTCTCCCTTCCGCTCTATCTGAAGATAAATGCAAAAGTGTCCTCAGGTGAGGATAAAAAATAAATAAATAAAATAAAAGAGCCTGATACAGCACTGACATTCAAAAACTACTATTCCACGAACAGGAGAGTAACTGATACATCTTGATTTATTTTACTTATACTTATATTTTGGTGGAAACAAGGCAACTTCTACACTAGATTTGAGTGGGAATACTGAGATAAAATGATAATTTATCACAAGATGGATTCATTGAAAATAAAAGAAGGGAATTTGCTAAAAATGTGCATAACACTATACACAGTCAAGCATTTATAGCTCTCAGTACTCTACATATTCCACGTTATATACTGTGAAATGTAAAGCTGATCATACATGAGCAGTTGAAGACAGCTTTGCCAGACTAAAAACTTCATCTTTTCAAAAAGTCTGGTTCCTTACCTGTGATTTTTTTTTTTTACATTAATTTACTTTTGTTACTTGATCAACAAAGTAGTGACCATCCTCTCCAGCTCCTTTCATCACATTCCTTGGGACAGTTTTCTTCCAAGACGCAAGAGTTCATCCTGAACACCTAAGACATAGTTCCAGAGTCACTGTTTCTTGTTAAATCTCCTCTTGTTTTCTGATGATTACATTTCAAAGTTAAAAGTTGTCTGTTGCATCTCTAAACAATATTCTAGTAACACATTCACAAGCACAGACACAGACTTATAGACTTCTGTTTCCTTCAGGCTTCTAGCTAACCTATTTTATACTCACTTTGATCTCAACCAGGGTCACTAAAGAGTGGTTCATAATACCTATCTGTATACTACTGAGTCCCTCAGGGGAAAATTACTACATCATTTTGAAATATATAATATCAGATAAGATAGAAGTGTGCTTTAGACTTTACCAATAAAATACTTTGACAAAAGTTTTCATAATTCTTCTGCCTGGATAATCTAATCTTAAAAGAAATAGAGTTCAAGAAGTATCAGACGATCAAAATATAAAATTTTGACTCTACAATTACAAATATTCTCAATAAGAAAGAAGTGGACTGTTACCCAAACAAACTAAAATGAGATTCACAGATAAATTAAGATTTTCAAATAGATTTGTAAAAATCAGTAAGTATATATAGAATAGTGGTTAAGATCTGCAGTGTTAAATCTTTGGAGTTTTCATTTAAAAATTTTTCTCTCTCACTAGTTCTGTAACTTTGAGAAAGTTCCTTAAGCAGTCTAACATCTGTTTCCTCATTTGTAAAATGGGAATAATAATATTTACCTATCTGAAAGAGTTTTGATGATTAAATTAGACAATATTTATAAACCAATTTCTTCATGCCTGGTTAATAAATATTCAGTTCTTACTTTTAAAACGTCTGCTACCTTATCTTTGTGACAAGTCACAGGGTTCATCAGAAAGAAGTGGAAACATTAGCTAAAGAAGATAAATATAAAAATTAACATGAGTAAAACTTGGAAAATTGAAGCATCCAAGATGGGTAAACTTAGACAATATTTCAAAGAAAACAAAAGGCCCACAAGTTCACATTCTACAGGTCATTGTTCAAATCTCACCTCCTAGGGAGGCCTTTCCTCTCCACCAGTCCTAAAGTTTTGAGTTCCCTCTCCTATCCCCACACTCCCTATTTTACTAACCTTCTTATTTATTTATTTATTTATTTATTTATTTATTTATTTATTTATTTATCTATTATCTATCTATCTATGTATTTATTTATTTATTTATATCTTTATTGTTGAAAATTTTACAGATGTTTCTCCTTTTATATCCCCATTGACCCCTCCTCCCCACCCCTGCTTCACCAGTTCTTGCCCCGTACTATGTGCTATATTTGTTGAATGAATGAATTATAGATTAAGGAGAACAAAGATGAAATAAACTCATTGCTTAGGGGATGTGATATAAATTTAACTGATAATAGGGAAAAAAAAGTGCCCTGTTTACCTTTACATTCATCCTTTTCCATAGTGGGAATCTTTTCAAAATAAAAGGGGAAGAGCACATATTAAAAAGGAAATAATCTTTTCCCATCAGGAAGACCAGACTGTGCTGGAGTAAAATCAAAGCCCACAGTTCTGTAGTCCACTGCGGGGCTGGTACTCTCCGTGGCGAGAGACAGCTTTATAGGCTGATTCTATCTTGTTTCGTGGATATCAAACTACATGGTGCCTAAGTCCTGTGTAGAAAGGAAGAGAGGGGAATTATACAAGCATTTTATGACCAGAGTTGTAAAATACAGATAGATAGATAGATGATAGATAGATAGATAGATAGATAGATAGATAGATAGATAGATAGATAGATAGATGATGGATCGATGGATGGATGGATAGATATCCCTAGATATCCCTCTATATCTTACTGGTCCAAACCAAGTCACATTGTTCAAACGTAACTGCAAGGGAGGTTGGGAAATGTCCTCTGGCGTGCAAGAGGAATTGGCTGGGGGAGAACATTGGACAGTCTTTGACACAATGCTCGAAGTAGATAGCCGCTTTAAGTAAATTCAAGTCTGAGCCCAAATTAATTGAGTATGATATGTAAGGAATTTACATGTTTAATTGCAGAATTAGTAAGAGTAATTACAGTTAAATTTTGAAAAATAGAAGTGATGCTGAAAAATGGAGGTGGCAATCTTTTTTTCAAATTTTGTTTTTAACATGGTGAAAAAGACAAATTCTAAAGGAATCAAACTGGCAAACATGTAACTCATCTGTAAAACTCTAGAAGACATTATTTAAACAGATGGTTCAGGAACCCTCAAAAGCAAGTGATGATAGATAGGAGTGAACATGAGTTCATTAATAGTCAGCATAGTTGGCATAATCATCCAAGAAGTTCATGACCTAAGAAGGCTGAGGTGGACAGAAATAGAGTGGATAAAATTATTAAGCTTAAAGAATCTTTTAATAAACTGGAACAAGGAGACAAATTTTCCAATGTTCATATGAAAAGAAAATAGGGATATTAATAAACTGTAAACTCAATGTAAGTCAACAATGTAAAAAATATAATAAAGAAGTTAATCTATTCTTAGGCTTTACAGTGATAACAGGTCAAATTCAAGAGTAATTCATTGTTTACAAGGCCCGTCATGTCAGAACGTGATTCTACTTATCTTTAACACTCAAAAAAAATTCCACTAATGGAGTTTATTTTCTTTCTCTTATAACCAATTTCTTCTGTCTTCTCCAACCTGATTAATGACTCCACTATCTCTTTGGTATCACAACTTGAAATATGGGAGTTATTGCTGATTCATACTTCTGTTTCACCTTCTGTATTTTATCCGGGTTTTATGTAAAAATCTATATTTCATACTTTATCATCCATATTTTATCGTTTGTACTTATTCTATGTTTTATCACTGTGTTCTTTGATTATATTTACTGTTTTATGCTCCACATGCTTCGTTTTCTTCTGCAGTATTGTAGCAGTTCCTAAAGTAGGTTGTAACTTTCAGGGTCAGCTCTCTCCAATTTATCCTCCACACTGCTGGATGATATTTCTAAAACATGTAATCTGATTAGGTTATTACCTTGTTTAAAGTTCTTTACTTGCTCTTTATTTATTTGTAGGTTAAATACCTCAGAAAGACACACAAATTATGGCATAGTAAACTATGATCTTTAGTGGTCCCAAAATTATTTTACTCTTTTGTGACCAACATTTCTAAAACATTCAGACTATATCTGAATAGAAAATCCAAATAAATCACACATAGTAAGAATAACTATAATTTTCTGGAGCTTGAACATACATACACACACAAACACTAATTGGTGACATAAAATACATTTTTACTGTGGATTTCAGGTTTTTTTAAATCTGATTTGAAAGCCACTGGCATAGTGGTTAAGAGCATAAGTTACTAATTGCATAACGTTGAGTAAGTTACTTAATACCTCTGCATTCCAGTTTTCATTGTAATGAGGCAAAGAGTAATATCTACATTTGTGATTATTTTGAAGATACATGAGTATATAAAAATATGAATTGTGTAGAAAAGTACTTGACTCAAAGTATGTATTTAATAAATATTAATACTGCTTGGAGGTTAATTTGTTTTTTTCTTATCAATTTTAGAGAGGCAGGGAGAAGGAGAGAGAAATAGAAACATTGATGCGAGAGAACATCGATTGGCCGCCTCCTACATGCCCCACACTGGGGATTTGGCCCACAACCTGGGCATGTGCCCTAACCAGGAATCGGACTGGTGACCTCCTGATGCATGGGTCGACGCTCAACCACTGAGCCACATCGGCCAGGCTTAGTATATTTTTTTAAAAATCTGGCTCCTAGTCAAGTTCGGTAGCCTTACCTTACTTAACCTCTCCTACCTCATATGCTTCACTACAGCCTATTTTAATTTCTTAACATTCTCTGAATATGCCATCAAGCTTAGCACCTCATAACTGAAGAAGCTGGGGCAGAGAGGAGTGACATACTTGACCCAGGTTCCCAGTTACTCTATGTGCAGAGGACCAAAGTTCATGCCCTCAAGCACCATGCCACCCTGTCTCTGTTGCCTTCACGATACCCAGCGCCACAACAGTCTTTATAAAACTCCATCATTCTCACTCATCTTTGTTGGGCATCACTTATTGAAATTGCCAACAACATTATTATCAACTTGTCTTTCACATAAAATTGCCTTTTCTGTGCTTGAAATGTTGTTCTCTCAAAAGTTTTCCTGGAGAAGTCCTACACATCATTGTGAATTCTGCTCACGAGCATCCCTCTCTAAATGCAACTCCTGACAGACAGAATTAGTTACTATTTCCTTGTCCTCCAAAAGCGCTTTGCGATTTCCTCTAACAGTATTTTTCAATTTGTGTCACAGGGAACTATAGTCTTAGGAGATGCCAAAAAACAGGTTACTGTGGTCAAATTGTTGGAAAGCGACACTATGCCTTCTTTTACTTAAGAACAAAATCTGTTAGCATTTTAGAGGCTCCGAGAAGACCTAAAGAAGGATGGCAATTTTCCTTTTATTTTCCAGATTTTAAAAATAATAACAACCATTATTTTGGTATAACGATTACTACATTAAGGAACCTTTTTAAAAATGCTGCACTGTTAACATTTATGTCCCTATGTTAGGATTATTTTCTACGCCTACACCTTTCACCTGAGTATTGTAGCGGACATCTCTTCTTTTGGATAGCCAGTGCAATGATGGCATGCTCTTCTTGTTTCCTAATAATCCTTAAATATTTGGAACACAGAACTTTACTCACTAATATGCAAGCAGAACAATATGCAAGCAGAAGGAGCTATATTACCTTTTGACACCTGATGCCTAAGTACCTATTTTTATCTTGGAATTTGACACTTGAGAAGAAAATCAGGAAAGTACAAAGATATTTATTGCAATTATTTTAGCACCATCTATGGCTGTCAGTGTAATTTGGGGGGCACTGCTTTCCAGTGCCCCTCAGCTTTTACAAACGTCTCAGTGGCATATAACAAAAGCATTTGTTTCTCACTCATGCATTGCATGTTAACGAGCTCAGCTGGACTTGGCTCTAGGCCATGCCTCATGGCTAGGTCTTCTCCATATGGCTCACAGTTTCCTGGGACAGCAGGGTACCTGGTGCATGCACGTTCCAGGCACATTTCAAGCCCTTGCTGTATTATGTCCACTA
Source organism: Molossus molossus (assembly GCF_014108415.1). Classification (NCBI taxonomy): domain Eukaryota; kingdom Metazoa; phylum Chordata; class Mammalia; order Chiroptera; family Molossidae; genus Molossus; species Molossus molossus. Next base: position 55,641,234 of record NW_023425345.1, on the reverse strand, counting down.
ACATGCCACTGGCCACAGCAAGTCACATGGCGAAGCCCAGCCCAGCGTCTAGAGGGTAGGAAATACACTTTTTTTTTTTTTTTTTTTTTTTAACCAAGAGACCATGGCAAGGGAGTGAATGTACGATGTAATTATAAGGGAATGTAGAAGAGAGCATAATAATTTGCCAAGTGTCCTAAGCACACGTTTCTGTGGCTGAATCTTAGTTGAGCCTTATGAACTCCTTTCGTTACTGATGGAGAGTGTTTCTGCGGGCTTCCTATTGATTGAGAGCTACATGAATACTTCAGCTGCAACATTTCCATGAACATGACATCAGATGGGCTTTTGGGCGAGTCCTTGGGTACAGAGATACCCTCAAATGACATCAGGAGGCAATGGTCTACTCTATAACTTAGAAAATCCAAATCCTGATTCACAAATTTTTCCATGATACATTCTCCTATCAAATATTTTGTTCTAGAAAACATTGATCATTGCATAGAATATGATTTTTGAGACATATTTTAAAATAATGTATATATAATCTTTATTAGGAAACACCATTTCAGTTATTGTCATTCCAAATTCCTGGTTTATAATATCTTTTAAACCAATATTTTCACCAAAATACTCTCTTTCAGAAATATGAATCAGAAGTAATGGTATGAATTATTTCTAAATGCTTTTTTTCCTCCACTAAAAACCAAATTTTGCAGGGGAAGGGCTTAAGTGTTTCTAAATACTTCCATTGATAACAATGAAATAATTGAGTTGAATTTCAAACAGCCCACAGTAATTATTTTTTTCACAATGTAATATTTATTTGAATTGCTAAACATGTAACTTGTACTTAATTAATACTACTATTAATTAATATTAAGGCTTAAGATTTAAAAGAGTGCTTCTTCATTTGAAGGTAGACAATACACATTACAAATCAAAAAACTCTAGGTAACAAGAAAATATGGAAACCAAATCCTGGAATAAGAATTTCCATTCTATGAGGAACAAACAAGTAAGCCTGATGATCAATGCATGTGAATTATTTTCAGTGCTCTCCCTTATGGTTAGAAACCTGAGCATGCAGAGTAATGCACCCTCACATCTATGACTGCTAGAGAGAATTGAGTGAGAGCACTACTGTCTACCCCAAAAGAAAATAGCATTTTATTGTAATGCAAGGTAATGAGCTGATCTAATTACAAGCCAATAGACTCCATTACGTGCACAGGACCACTCGGGTCAGTCTGATGTTCCTCTTCTCTCACTCCAGATGCACTCAACTACTATTTTGTCTCTTCTTTACTGTTGGAGTACAGACTTACTGCTACTTTGTAAGCTTAATTTTGTTCTAAGAAAAGAGAAATCCTTGGTGAATGCTGGTTTAAGTTGGTATCAGGGATGTGAAAAGTAAGTAAAAAAAAATGCTTTGTAAAACTTCAGCAAAGAATATTGACTAACTAGTAAGGAGATGCATCATCGTGAGACACAGGCAGTGGCCTACGCTCATGGCACAATTTGCAAAAAAACAGAACACCTTCTTCAAACTGAAATTCCTTTTCCTTAAAGAAGTAATTCCTTATGGCAGGTTATCTGGGCCGTGGTAGCTGTGTCAGTTTATCAGTGGAATTTAGCTAAATATAACAGAAAATCTAAATAGAGCAGATTTAGAAGGAGGTGTTTATTGTTTTATCAGGAAAGATAGGTTGAGGAATAGACCTTCCCAACTTCTCTTATGATCCAGAATTCTCATTGTCCAGAATTTAGCCACCTGGCCAATGCTACCTGCAAGGCATTATTATTATTAATTTTTTGAACTATTGCCACCTTCAACTAAATAGTAAGAAAGAAAAGACAAAGAATATAGAGTAGGAAATTACCACACTTAGTCACATATCTAAATCAACAGCAAGAGTGCTGAAAACTAATGGTAAGAGAATACATTATGTTAAGAAAGACAAATACAACAAGAAACTAGAATATAATTTTATTTAATAAGAACAGTAGAGTGCTCCAGGTGACTGTGGGAGCAGAGCATTTTGAACTTTCAAGTAATAATGATATACAGAGTTACATAGGCAAGAAAGCCTTTATTTAAGAGAATTGCAATAGAAAAGAGAGAATTGAACTCGGCTGAAACAAGAAATGGAAGAGGTTTAAGCACTGGATGAGCTGATGGAAAAGTGCTCCAAGGCACTGGTTTGAGGGGACCTTGGTAAACGTGATTACTCCATCTGTGTTTGCTAATTGGCACTTACCTAGTGTAGGCTCCTGCCCTCCCACCAAGACGGGGGATACTGGGCCCTATCTTTTTTGAAGATTATATTTCAAAGTCATGATTCCCAAGTTCTCAAGAAAGATATTTCTGGATTGTAAAAATGGCAAGAAGCTAAGAGAAGGTTTATATCTCAAAGGGGATTAACTCTGAAAATAGATGTTTCAGGGGCCTATTGTCAGGAGGAAACCTGTCTAAAGTTTAGTCACGCTGAAGGGAACATAAAGGGCCTCTTGCTCATTCTCACTGACGTTGTTTAGAAATGCTATTCTGTGGTGATGAGAAGATTAAACTTAAGTTGGTTTTGAAGAAATTGATTTTAAATTCTCTGGAGTCAATATACCCCCTTATTGCCTCCACCTCAGGGCAGACTACTCCCACTTCACACTGTAACCTACTGCAGGTGAGATTAATGTTATGAACTAGTCAACAACAGCTTTATAAATGTGAGTTCAATATTCTGAAAGGCACATATGAAGTCATGGTGGTCATTACAGTGAACAAAAAATTACAAAGCAAAGGTACAAAGATATGAAACAAGAATGCGTGTATATAAAGAAGCAGAAAGACGTGTTTAAAATGAAATTTATATTCACTGAAATAAATATTCTATCAGACTCAGTAGTAGAGATTTTGTGAAGAGTACAGTACCAGACACCAGACTCTTCATCAATTCACTAGAGGGTTAGTGAAGAGTAAACTACCAGAGCAGGGTAACAAAGGAACAGAAAACTCAAGTGATTTGAAAATAGCTTGAAAAGCTCAAACAAATATGTAACAGGAATTCCTGAATAAAAGAATGGAAGATAGTAGAGAAGCAATATTTAAGGAGCTAAATACTGCAAATTTTTCCAATTTAAAGACACAGGTTCTCAAATATAAAGTTTTACTCTATGTAAGTCCCAAGCAGGATCAGCGAAGATAATGATAAAGTTGTACTGGAACCTGAGAACAACAGTGGTACAGGATTAAATCTTAGAAAGGTAACAGAGTAAGTTCAGATCACCAACAAATAAAAAAATTTGAAGAGTAAAGAGATATCTCATCAGAAGTAAAAATAAAACATTATCTTAATGCAGTTAAGGACAATAATTATGGAGCAAAAATATGGTAGCATTAAACTCATTTTTTTTAGATTAAAATTAAAATTCAGCTGTATTTTACTTGTGTTCACACAAAATCTAGGATAATTTATATAAATATTAAAAGTATATTAAAGTTCAGCAAGATCTTTGTTAGATGGGAAAAAATTATAACAGAACATAAAAATTAATGATTTTTCTATGTGCTAATAAAGGTCAAATTGGCAAATATAATTAAAAAATACTGTTCACAGAATAAGTTATATAGAATAAATCTCATAATATATGCACAATCATAATGGAAAAAGTTTTAGAACATTGAGAAACATAGAGGAACACCCCAATAAGAGGAAATTATAAATAAAGTATTTATGGACAGAAAGACTCAGGAGCTTGAATATGTCAAATTGTGCTCAATCTATAAATTCATAGCAATTCTAATCAAAATTCCAAGAAGGGTTTTCATGGAATAGGACAAGCTGACATAAGAAATCATAGGCAAGTCTCCCCCCCGCCAAAAAAAATTGCTAAGGTTATTTTGAAAAATGACAAGATATTTGCTATTTTTGCAAAATATTCACAAAATAACAAATTATGCTATTATAACCTTATACTAATTAAAGAAAGTTTAGTTTATATAAACATGGTTTAGGAACAGAATAGTGAGCCCTGTAACAGACTTTCAGATGCTAGATATGAAAAACTGAAGAGTGAATAAAATGCAATTCAGTGTGGAAGGAATGGATCACCAAAAGCAGCACTAAGGTAATTGGTTATCCAGGTGAGAAAAACAGTAAAGTAGATTCAGACCTTGAAACACACATACCACACACACTTTCTAATTGAATTACAAACTTTTGAAAAACTTGGACATTTTAGAAAAAAGAACACATTTATGACTTCATTATAAGGTCTTCTTTTATTTTTAGAAAATACCTCAAGGGTACACATAAATATTAAAGCTGTACATGTTACTTCAAAAGATTTTAGTATAAAAAAACAAAAAACAACAACAAAAAATCCACCCCACACAAAAACCCCAGGTATCAAGAGTTAAGAAACGTCATAAAGCCCTAGCCGGTTTGGCTCAGCGGTTAGAGCATCGGCCTGCGGTCCGGAGAGACCTGGGTTCGGTTCCCGCTAAGGGCATGTACTTCGGTTGCAGTTTGTCCCCAGCCCTGGTTGGTCGTGCGGTGGCAGCCACTCGATGTGTCCCTTTCACATCGATGTTTCTCTCTCTCTATCTCTTCCTCTCTCTCCCTCCCACTCTATCTGTACAAAAAATGGAAAAATGTCCTCGGGTGAGGATAAGGAAAAAAAAAAAAGAAAGAAAGAGAAGTCATAAAAGTGAGAAGATATTTGAAATGCACAAAACTGGAAAAAAAAATTATATATATATATATATATATATATATATATATATATATATACAGAATGAATATAGAACACTTAAATTATAAACACATGAATACATTTTTAAAACATAATGATCAAGACACATTACAATGTGATAAGCATAATGCAATATTTATGTAAAAATTGAGAATATGTCAAACAAATACATCTTGTTTATAGATTCATTCAAATGTAAAATACTGGGAAAGATTTTAAAAATTCACGTGTGAGGGGAAACATCATTGAAAAAGGATTATAGAGTTTCAGGAATATTTGTCATTGTTATGGGTTGCACTGTTTTTCTCCAAATTCATATGTTGAAGTCCTAACCCCCTTAGTATCCCAGAATGTAGCCTTAATTTGAAACTAGGGTTACTGCAAATATAACTGGTTAAGTTGAAATGAGGTCAAACTGAATAGGGTGGCCCTTTATCCAATATAACTAGTGTCCTTGGAAAAAGTGAAAATTTGGACACAGAACATATACACAGGGAGAACCATGGAAAGACAGTTTTGCTGCCACAAGCCAAGGAACCACCAGAAGCTAGGAGGTGGGAATAGATCCTTCCCTAGTACTCTAAGAAGGAGTGTGCTCTGCGGATACCTTAGGTTCTAGCCCCAGAACTGTGAGATGACAACTTTCTGTTGTTTAAGTCACAGAGTTTATTGTATCTTATGAGGCAGCTCTTGCAAACTAATTCAGTGTTTTTTTTGTTTGTTTGTTTTTGTTGTACTTAATTATCTAAAGCAAGTACTGCAGAAAATTTTAAACTGATAAAACTGAATGATAATTGCATTTAGTAGACTGTCGTATTATTCTCAGTGATTACCTTCAAACTTGAAAATGTCATGATATAAAAAAGTAAAATTCAGTCATCAAAGACATAATTCATAAAATAGAAAATGTATTCAACTAAAGAAGCTAGAATGTGAATCTTAAAAAAATGAGCCTCATGAACAGGAAAAGTCCTAACAGTAGTCAATACTGAGTTAGTGCAGTAAAAAACAGTACAATTGAGAAAATCACTCTTTAAACTTAAATGCAAAACTAAAAAATTCAATCAAGAATAAAGATTTATGAGCAGAAAATATGTAAAGAAGACATGGATTATGTCAATATATATAAAGATGATTTTTAAAAGAATAATGATAGAATTAGCAAAGTTATATACTAATCTATTTAAACATCTTGAGAAAGAGAATGATTTTTAAAGCAAAATAAGCCAGTCAGAGAAAGACAAGTACCGCAAGATCTCACTTGTTTGTGGAACACAATGAAGAAAATAAACTTTGACCAAAAGAGATCCAGAATCACGGAAGCAGGGAACAGACTAACAACCTCAGAGGGATGTGGTGTGGAAGGGGAGGAAAGAGAAACCAAAAAATTTATATGCATATGTGCACAACCAACGCACACAGACATTAGGTTGGGGAAAGCAGGAGCAGGAAGGAGGGGTCAATGGGAAGAAAGGAGGACATCTGTATTACTTTCAACAACAAAAATAATGATAATAAAAAAATAATAATTTTAAAAGTAAAAAACTATAAATCACCAGATATACATCTAGGAGAAAATTCTGAAGTCTTGCTTAATAAATGTGGAAAGTACATATGTAACAATCTATAAAAGAGAAAATACACAATTTAAAAAAATAATCACAGTTATACATCACACAAATGAAAGGTAAATAGTAAAATATTATCCACCATCCTTGGCTTCAAAGAAAGCCGACCATATCCAGGCATGGAACGTTTAGTATTGCAGTCAGACACACCACTACAAGGAAACGAGAGACCGGTAGAGGATATTGGCAAAAGTAGAAACATCACTAAAAAAATCCTCTGTACATTGTTTTGTATATATAACCTTTACTTATCTCTCCCACTAGACTGAAAGCATCTTGAAGGCAACATTTGAGGGCTTTATGCTTTTATATTCCTTGGCACTTAAGAAAAAAAATATGTATATGAGAATGCATAATGCTTGCAAGGTTGAAAGTAAAAAGTAAATTTGTTACACAAATGGGCATAGAAGAATTCAGGAAAATAATTTTGCAATACTTATCAAAAATTTTTAATTTCTTTTATCTGCAATGAATCCATTTCTTGAAGTCCAGTATAAAGAAATAACCAGAAAACCAAACAAAGATTTTGGTCAAATATTGTCATTGCTTATAATTGTAAAAAACTAGAAACCACCTAAATATCCAACCACTGGGAAATCACTATGTAAATTATAGCATAGCATGTTATGTAATCTTTTAAATAAATTTATTTTTAACTAAAGTTATGAATAATGCTGCTATGAACATTCACATGTTTTTCTGTACATATGTGTTTGTATCTCTTGGCTATATACAGGATGTCCCAAAAAAGGTATACAGGGTATCTATTGATTCCATTACTTTTTGAAAATGAAATGTATTTTAATAAACACTGGCTTTATAATTATCCAAAGTATGTATATACATTTTGGGGGGACACCCTATATATAAGAGTGGAATAACCATTTTACATTCCTAACAGCAATGTCTGAGGGTTTCAATTTCTCCACCTTCTCACTAAAACATATTTCTTTTTTATTATAGCCATCCCAGAGAGAATCTCATTGTAGTTTTGATTAACATTTCCCTGATGACTAATGATGTTCAGCATCTTTTCGTGTGTTTACTGGTCATTTGTGTATCTTTGAGGAAATGTTTAAATCCTTTGCCCATTTTAAAATTGAGTTTTTTCAATTGTTGAATTCTAATAGTTCTTTATATATTCTTCATACTAGACCCTTATCAGATGTATGATTTTCAAATGTTGCCTTCTACTCTGAGTTGTTTTTCATGTTCTTAATAGTATATTTTTGAAGCCCAAAGTTTTGAACTTTGATTAAGTACAGCTCATCTCTTTTCTTTGCTTGTGAATTTGGCATCATATTTAAGAAATTGTTGAATTCAAAGTTATGCATATGTATACTTAATTTTTCATCTGAGTTGTATATGTTTAGCTCTTACATGTAGACAGGTGTATTTGAAGTGGACTCAGCATTCTGGATGTACATACTCGGCTCACTTCTTGTCGGTATGGGACCTACCCCTCCACGTAACTGAGCCTGACTTCTCTCCACTGAGAGTATCTGCTGCCTCCTCTGCCGGGACTGGAGAGGGAAAGGCATCAGGCTGCATGAAGTAGGCGGTGGGATCGAGACACTAAGTGCTTCTTGAGCATTTTAACAAATGGTCCTCTTTGTAGCCCCACCTCCATCTCTGCCTCAGAGGTACAGGTGCCACCAATACTTGATTATGATTACCAGGTGTCAGAGTCTGTGCTATAAATTGAGTTGTTGCTGAACTTTGCCTGCAAACGCCTTGGCATCCAGCACCTCAGTGTCTGGTAAGTTGGCTCTTTCTCTTTACGGTTCAGTTTTAAAAATTGTGCTGCTGTTTTATTTCCTTTCCTTTGTTCTTAAGTCTTAAATTAAACCCATCCTGTAGTTTCAGTACAAATTCAGAAGGGAGCAAAAATAAACGCCTGTTTGTATTCTGCCATCGTGATCCAGAAGTTGAAGGAAGTGTTTTGTTTTGTTTTATTGGGTTATCTGGTTCTTGTGTCAAAAATCCAGAAATAGCAAAATTTAAGCCACCAAATAAATAAACAGTACTTAAGTTATGGTTTATTGTTCATATGAGAAGAGTCTGTGAACTGGGAATCTAGGAAAATAAAAACTGACATGCAGCTCAGGGGCATGAAGTCACAAAATGAATTATATGGTGAAAATGAGAACGCAGTGTCATCTTAAAAATGGTTGTTCATTATCACGGGATTTCCAGACAGTTGGAGATAGGCTGAAAGTGCTCATCATACCTGTTTAGGAAGACGAGTTATGTTTCTTCTCTGTCAGAGGCATTTACAAGAAATAACCTAAGTTAAGTTTGGTTATGTTCATAAAATAAGCTAGATTTAGTTTTGCTTATGTGTTTTTTGTTTTTTGTTTTTTTGTTTTGTTTTGTTTTTTTTGGTTTGTTTGTTTTGTTTTTTTCTGCTCAGGGAATTCTAAAGTGTGGGTTGCATTTTGTATTTAATTTTAACACGACGCAAAATCGAGCCTGTGTTGTGTGAGTTTTCTCTGCTTCAGTTCTATCTACTTAACAATTAATGTTACTTCCTCTCACATGCTGTTGTATTTTCTGACAGACTTGGTGTTCAAAATGGTGATGAATTTTTAAAAATTGTATTTACGAATATCTTAGTAATAGGTTGAGAGTTGTATTAGAATCTTGTCAGAAGACATTTTGAATTAGAAACTATTACTTTTTAAAGGAAATTGTGTAACATGATTGGATGGAAAACTGGAATCGGGGATGCTGACTTTTGATATTACTTAAGAGGGGAAAAAGCCTTCTACCACATTTTCGAAAATGACTGTCCTCAGCACCTGAGGCCTAGTTCTGTATCTCCAGGTCATCACACATCACAGGGTTCAGTGAGTGTGGTGAAGCTCCCACTCTTCGGAGAGCTCTTCTTACAGCAAAAGTCCCTACAAGAGCCTTTGTACACGCTCATGCTCACTCCCTGGGTCACATCATTCCTTTCATGACTCCAAAATACTACCAATATGATGATGGGTTCAAACTTAAAACTCCGTCTCTGACCTTCTTAGAATTCGAACTCATTTAATTGACTACCACCTGCATGTCTAGTGGGCATCTTTAAAAATAACTTTTTATTCTTTTTTTATCTTCATCCAAGGTTATTTTTCTATTTATCTTCAGATAGAGTGGGAGGGAGAGAGAGAGAGAGAGAGAGAGAGAGGGAGACACACATCAACATGAGAGGGACACATCGACTGGTTGCCTCCCACAAGACCCTGACCAGGGCCGGGATGAACTGCAACTGAGGTACATGCCCCTGACCAGAATCGAACCTGTGACTCTTTGGTCCTAGGGTGGATACTCTATCCACTGAGCTAAACCGGCCAGGGCTTTAAAAAAGAACTCTTAATTACATGCTTCTGCCTGTTTCTTTCCAGCAAATGACCATTCACCCTGTTGCTCAGGACCAAATCCTAAGAGTAATGTTTTAAAATTGAGGTATAATTGACATATTAGTTGTAGGTATACATCATAGTGACTCAGTGTTTGTATATATTGTGAAATGATCACTGCAGTAAGCATAGTTAACATCTGTCACCATACAGGGCGAATAAGCCTCTTTTGTATGAAGTCTGGGTGTTTTTCAAATGGCTGCGTCTACCCTGGGCCCTAGTGTGAGTGAGTCCACAGTTAAGTCTTTCAAAAGCCTTTCCTGAGCTCTCCACAGCCCTGCAGGTCTCATGGGCATGCTCCTGTTGTTTTCAAGCTAGATGATTTGGAGCTCATCTCTCAGGGGCAGGTCTTCAAAGTTGGTTGCTTAATGTGGGTGGGATATGGACTCTTAAGCTTCTCAGTAGAAGCTCTGGGTGTCGAGTTTTCCCTCAATTGTGGATCACTGATCACAGCACTGAGGGTGGAGGGGGCTGTTAATGCCATGATTATGTTTCCCTTTCCTAGCTGCTTGGATGTGGTTTTATTCTTATTTGCCCAATACAAAGGAGTTGCTTTGCTAGTTTGGAGGGATTTTTCCCCAGAGGAAATTGCTCCACATGTAGTTGTGGATTCAGTGTCCTCCTTGGAAGGAGGCGAGTCGCTGTCTTTCTATGTCACCATCTTGGACTGGAACCAAAGACAATCATTTTAGAAAGAAAATTTGATAAATGATTTCCTATCATGTTTTTGCTGCTTGAGCATGGGACTCTCCCATGATTATCTATGATCTACTTCCCCAAAATACATACTAATTCAGTTTATTCATATGGATTAAAGTTAATGATATTCCTAAAATCTATCTCTTCCTATATAATTTTTATTAACCAATGTTTCCCCAATAAATTTAATTTAAAAATTATCTCTTATAAAATGGTTACAATTATATATAAATTTTACTAAATAACTGACAGATAATGCTTGATAAATTTCATTTCTGAGTAAATAAGATTAAATGGCAGCAGAGTTAATCTGAAATAATTCTGATTATTCAGAAAGTATCATTTTCACCATTTTTCCATCTGTGCCTTTGATCTGGATGAACTGATGAGCACTTTATCCTTCACAAATTAATCTCCAATTAAAGTTGCTCCTGGGAATATGCTGATAATTTTAATCTGGGGCAACAAAATAGTTTATTTCACTTTGTACTTGAATGTGGTGGAATTTCATAACCTCTCAAATATACATCTTTTAAAAATAAAACTCAACCGAAAACAACCAAATATATTACTTTCAAGGTAACTCAAACAAATATCTTCTCTGTGTACATTCTCATGCCGTCCCTGAAAATTAAATGCCTAGATCCTTCCTACATGAAAAGACACTCTAGTCTATTTTTCTTCTTCCCTTTTTACAGGACTGTATACTTAAAAAAAAAAAAATGCACTGGAAAACTGTAATATGGTATTAAAAAAAAAATACAGTGGAAAACTCAATTCTAAACATAGACTACACAACTCAGAATTTGTGCCAAAGTGTCTAAAGTAAAAAAAGATACAGGTCAGAAAAAGAATTTTCTCCCTAACTCTGCAATAAGTACATCCCTAGTTGCATGGAAAATTGTCTTAGGCTGGAAGATACTTTTGACAAACACAAGGACTCCTGCTCAAATGCCAAAAGACTCTGCCAGTCTCCACACAGTAGTGCTATTAGCTGACAGACAGATGTTGAACAAAGCTCTCTCACGCTGTGACTTCCTATTGACAGACTTTATAAACACCTTTCTTCCTAAAACAAAAGGCAGAGAATAACCTGGAAGACTGCAATTCATATATGGTAATGATGCCAGCCCTAACCCAGCTCCTTCAGGGTACTTGTCTTTCAACTATCAAACTATATAATACACTGTTTAATTATAGGTTTTTTTGCTTTCACACATGCAAGTCACTGGTGATTCAGTAAATTAGATAATTGCCTATATTTTGAGAAAAATTGTAGAAACATGAACTACAGATTTCTGTAACAAGATCACATTTGAAAAATGTTTTAGAACTAAGGCAAATAATCCTCATTAGTGATTTTAATCAAATCTCTAACCATCTATTTTCTTTTTTTCTTTTACATTAAATTTTTTATTTAAATTTGCTGGGGTGACATTGTGAATAAAATTATATAGGTTTCAAGTATACAGTTCTATGATACATCATCTGTATTGCATTGTGTGCCCACCACTCAAAGTCAAATCTTCTGTCACCATTATTTTTGATTCCCTTTACTACCCCCCACACCCATTCCATCTGGTCACCACCATACTATTGCCTGTGCCTATGAGGTTTTGTTTGTGACAACATGGATGAATCTTGAGAATATCATACTAAGTGAAATAAATCAGGAACCATATGATTTCACTCATATATGGGATATAAAATTGAAAGCAACAAATGAAAAACTAAGAAAAACAAAACCCATCTATTTACTTTAATTGTTAAGGGAAGAGATAGATGCCTGAAGGCAGAAACTTTTCTTTTAATTGAGGTATAATCGATATATAACATTATATTAGTTTCAGGTAACAATATAATTTGATATTTATATATATTGAGAAATGATCACTGTAGTAAGTCTAGTTACTTCCATAACTATACATACAGTTATTTTGTGATGAGAACTTTGAAGATTATTCTCTTAGCAACTTTCAAATATAAAATACAGTATTATACACTGTAGTCACCATTACATCTCTATGACTTAATTTATTTTATAACTAGAAGTTTGTACCTTTCATCCCCTTCATCCATTTACCCACCCCTTTCCCTCTGCCCTTGGCAACCACCAATCTGTTCTCTGTATCCATAAGCTCAGATCGTTTGTGTGTTAGAGTCTACATGTAAGTGAGATCATGTGGTATTTGTCTTTTTCTTTCTAATTTCACTTAACATAATGTCCTCACGGTCCATCCGTGGTGTCACAAATGGCAAGATTTTATTCTTCTTTATAGCTAAATAACATTGCATTGTACATATACACCACATCTTCATCTGTACATCTAGGTTGCTTCCATATTTTGGCTGTTGCAAATAGTGCTGCAGTAAACACATGGGTGCATATGTCTTTTGTGTGTGTGTGTAAAGACATTTATTATAACTAAATATTTTTCTTACAATTTAATTTTTAAATTTTTTTCAATTAAAGTTTACATTAAATATTACTTTGTATTCATTTCAGGTGTATAGCATAGTGCATATATCTTTTTAAATTGCTGGTTTTTATTTTCTTTGAATAAATACCCAGAAATGGATTTGCTGGATCATATGGTAGTTTTCTTGTTAATGTTTTGACCAAACTCCATACTGTTTTCCGTAGTGGTTGCACCAATTTACATTCCCAACAGTGCAGAAGGTTCCCTTTTCTCTACATCCTCACCAGAACTTTCTATTTCCTGTCTTTTTGATAATAGTCATTCTAACAGGTGTGAGGTCATATCTCATTGTCATTTAGATTTGCATTTCCCTGATGATTAGTGCTGTTGAGCATCTTTTCATGTACTTGTTGGCCATCTGTATGTTTTCTTTGGAGAAATGTCCATTCAGATCCTCTGCCCATTGTTTTAATTGAATTGTTCTTCCATAGTTGTATGAGTTCTTTATATACCAAAAACTGTTCATGTAAGTATTGTGGCTATGAGATGTCTGAGAGATTCTCATGAACTCTGCTCTGTGCTGGTACCTGCAACTTTCCATCACAGATGGTCCTCTCAGGAATATCTAATTTACTCAGTGTGTAATGGGCCTCTACTTTGAAAGTGATGTCACAAGGGAGCCAAGGAACTATGTTCTATAACAAATTCTACTTTTAGTCAAGCACAAAGGATAAATGATTTCTCCATAAGTAACAAGAAAGCCATCTGGATGGAGGGAGTGCGGAGGAAAGCTGTATTGGCTCCCTTATGGGGTTTGGAGCACACTGCACTGAGTCTTCTAAGAAGAGACCTGATGTTTCCCTTGCTTCCCACTCTTCCCCAACTGGCTGTTTGTTTGTTTGTTTTAATTTACCTAGCAGACAGCTTTCATTTTAATTTCCAAGAAATGAAGTTTTAAAGGTCAATTATGTTGAAGAGAGTATAAGCGTTCTTGGGTAGCTAAAACAATTTGTCACTAAAAAAATATTTTTGCCATTGAAAAAATATATTTTTTTTTCTCTTAACACCCTTTACTTATACATCTCAAAGCTGCTTGACTCTGAGCAAACCTAAAACTAATAGAGGTTGAACTAGTTAAAGAGTAGAATGCATGAAATACTTTTGCTTTATTTATATTACTGATTTTTATTAGCAAATGCCCTAAATTTCTAATGGAGAAAAAAAATAAATAACAATAGGAGAAAGTTTCCACAGTAAATTTTCTGCAATTCTATAAAATTTCCTATATGGTGAAAGACTTGCTAGCACAGTTTCTATTTGAAAAATTGAGGTGGAAGTCAGAATTAGAAAAATAAACAAATATAATCTTTCAGTAGAGTCAGAGGCACTGTATTTCATAACTATGGGAAGTAAGATGGAAAGCAAAAACTGGAGTTGAGGTTGAAATAATTAACCCATATTCTTCAGATACCACTGTTGAATATTTACCAAATGTTCTAACATCCCAATAGACCTCAGTGATGTTTTCTCCAGAAAATGTCTGATTATCTCATCACCAAGAAGACTGAAATGACAAGCTCACAGTAGTGCAAATACCAGACTATTCTTTCTCCCTTCATTAATCACCCCACATCTTAAATGAATGCATACTCTCCATGGATACTCTCACTGTCTGCTTGGCCTCAAGCTCTCCTTATAACTTGATAACCTGAACTTCTCTGTCACGATGAGGGCTACAAGGACATAGCTTTATACAGGTTACCTATGCCTTCCTAAAATTTGCCTTCAGAGTCTTGCCCTAGAAAAACTGAAACTTCAAGGACTAAAGCCAGTTTGTAGTCCCCCCCCCCCCAAAGTAAAGGGGAAGTGGAGAATCCAAGATAATTAAGGCAAGTTGAGAGAAGCAGACCTTTGCATTCCATCCTTTTCACACAACCTCAAGAAAAATTGTCACTACTATGGACCAAGATCTTGACATTTTATTAATAGCTATACCAACTGGTTGAGTTTGTGAGCAAAAGGGTAAAAAGTCCTGAGCATATAAATTCTCTTCTCTCTTCTCTCTTCTCTCTTCTCTGGTACAATTGATAAATAGATGGTGGAGAAATAAAATGAAGATATAGCGTGTTGAGTTTTCTTTGATAAATCTATTTTGTTGTGTATCTCTCCTTGCCCCCTTGACTCCCATACTGCCTCTAAAATAGAATGGCTCCTGCAAGTTATCTCTAGGCCTTGGAAGGAATGCTCTGTCTAGTTAACAAGTTCACTTGAGCAAGTCTGTTTTATCAGGGAATTGCTTTGAAATTTGAAGATAGATCCCCAGCTTGGAGTAAACACCATTCTGTGCATACTTTTCTCACGATTATTTTTTTCCTTGGGAACCTCATGTGGAAGTGTGTTTGATCTAGAACAAGTCTAAATAGTAAAACTTAATTTTAATTTTAACTTCCCCATGATAATATTTGTACATGACACTTATTTTGAGCTATCTTTAATTGCCATTGTTTATAAGCATTATTCCAATCTACCAACATTATTTGACTCATATAAGCAAAATACTGAATTGGGTTCTGATAGAATATAAATTAATCTTTGTCATAATGAAATTACAATCTAGTTGGGCATATTAAACATATAGGTAAATAAATAAAAGTCAAATAGTATGAATAAGTAGCATCAGAATAAAAAATAAAACCTAAAACCTTTCCATCTTCTCTGAGGAGATTTCCTTTTCCTTTTAGAGTTATTAAGGAACTTATACAGAACTTGAAGCAGGGTCTTGATGAATTAGTGGAGTGCTAGTAGTGAACTTCATACTAATGGTTATTCCTTGTGATGAGAATGACAGAGGAGAGGCAGCAAAAATTGAAAAATGATGGGTATACTAAAAAACTGGAGTCTTAAATTTGTTCAAGAATACTTAATCCAATGGTAGAAATTATAACTCAAAACTTGAAATGGGATCAGATCATGAAAAACTTGAATGCTAATCTGAGGTCTTTGCAATGTATTCTGAAGGAAATGAGGGTCTACTCATGGTTTTGGAACAGGAATTCAATTAAAGATGCAGGATGTTTCATTTGATAATGATATGTTTTCTACCTCTTCCCAGGCCAAACACACTCTGTTCATTAAAAGAGCTACCTTGTTTGCCCTTAATTCTGTTACTACAACTTCCAGAGTGACTGCAATATGACAGAAAATGGACCATGCCCTGCCCAAACCCTCCAATGGCTCTTCAGTGCTTGTGGGATAAAGGAAATATGATGTCGTGTGACTTCCCAGACCCTCTGTGCTTGGTAGTCTGCCCCTGCTTCAGCATATTGTTGTATCATTCTCCACAGGAAAAGTAAATGATATATTTCAATGAGAATCTGAAGAGAATTTTGAAATGTAAAAGTTGATTTAAGTAAGTGTAATAAGGAAGGGAGATTGCAGTTGACTTTATCCTCAATGACTCATAAAATAGTGGTAATCATTGAAAAAGCTAACAAGAAGAAAGAGAGCTGAATTAGTTAGGAAAGAGAAGGAATAATTTGCATTTCTTCTCAGTATGAGGAACTCCTCACATGTAATTTGATGGATAGGGCCCAGATCTCAGCTGTGAGTAAAAGTAGATCTGGAAATTCAACACAGATAGTTCTAGGTATAATGGTAAAAGTGGAAGGCATACAAATTATTGAAACTGACAAGGAAATTATACAGAAAGATAGCAAAGGTCCATTGAACATGATATAATGTGCACAATTAATAACTAGGTGTAAAAGGCACCCAGGAAGAAAGACATCTTACCAGAGAAGATCCCTCTAATATGTATAATATGTCTCTCCTCATTTCCACTTTATTTCTGCTCCTAGAATACTGCTTGGCACATAGAAGATTTTTTTTTTAAATTTATTGTTGACACTGTTACAGATGTTCCCCATTTTTCCCCCTTTACCCACCTCTACCCAGCCCCCGCCCTCCTCCCTCTGGCCATCATCACACTGTTTTCTGTTACCATGGGCTATGCATATATGTTCTTTGGTTAATTCCTTCACTTTCTTCCATCTGGTCCCCTCTCCCCCCTCCCCTCTGACATCTCTCAGTCTGTTACAATGCTCCATGCCTCTGGTTTTAATTTGTTCATTAGATTCCACATGTAAGTGAGATCATATTGTATTTGTCTTTATCTGGCCTATTTTGCTTAGCATAATAATCTCCAGGTCCATCCATATTGTAGCAAAAGGTAAGTGTTCCTTCTGTTTCAGAGCTGCAGAGTATTCCATTGTATAAATGTACCACAGCTTTTTTATCCACTCATCTAATGGTGGGCACTTGGGCTATTTCCAGATCTTAGCTATTGTAAATAATGCTGCTATTAGTATAGGGATGCATATATTCTTTCTGATTGGTGTTTGATTCTTAGGATATATTCCAGAAGTGGATTTTAATAGAACTTGCTAAAATAACTTAATTAAAAGGAAGGTGTAAACCCACATGATACTGAGACATTTTCTAGCAATACTGAGCATTTCAGCATGTGGGAATAAAGAAAACAAATAATGAACTTAGGCTCACTCAGGATTCTGCATGGAGGAATTCTTAGGGACCATCAGACCCATCGTTGAAAAGATGAGCCAAGAACCCAACTAAGAGGCAAGTAAGGCTAGAGAAGATTATAGATTTGTAGAGAAAGGAAAACATACATTAATGTTTTGCAAGCATGAAGAGAGAAAAGACATCGTGAAGTTTGTAGTGAGAGATCAGAAATATTTAATTCAAGACCCTGCATTCGCTTCTTTTTCTCTCTCCTTCAATAATTTATTTTTATCTAGTCCTATGACTTCAATTTAATCTAAATGAAATATTTTGAGTGTTTGGCTCTAAAGAATAATTGAATGAAAGTTATCTAGCATCTTTTTTTTTGTATTATTATTTGCTTATATGCAAAGACCTCCTACACAGATTTCTGACTTCTCCACATAGCTCCAGATTTATTGTTCTAATGCTGATTTCAAGCCTCTCAGATTTAACCCATTCAAAATAAAATTTATCCTTTATAAGAAAAAGTATTTTTTTCTTTTCCTATGCCACAGTAAATTACATCATGCTTAGTCTTACAAGTTAAAACATCAGAATCATTAATTACCATTCCCTTTCAGTCGCAGTCATATTCATTCACCATATCCTGCCAATTCCCATTTAGAAACATCTCTCAAACCTAATCTTCAGTCATCCAAATTGCAGCCTCTCTAGTTTAGGCACCCATCATTACTCTCCTAACCTACGAGTGCAACCTTGGGTTCTACTCGTCAGCGATTAGATCTAGGCCATTCTACACACTATTCTACACACTATTTTCACTGCTGTTGTTCTAAAACTAGAATCATATCATCAATGCTTAAAATAACTGGTGGTTCTTCAATAACCACAGGATAAAAGCATTCATCCCTTCATTATGCACTACTCACCATGCCAGATTCCTGGGGTACAGTGATGAACAAGGCAATTGTGATTCCCATCCTATCCTGGCTCTCCCTTGCGTCTTCATGGTCCTCTGCAAGCATTTCCTCACCGTGCACTCTGTTTCCTCCACATTGGGTTATTGTCATCCAAGAGCATTCTGGCCCTTTTCACAATTTACTGTCTTTGTACTTGCCGATCCTGCTGTCTAGAACATAGTTACTTCTTAAATGCCATTCCTTCTGTGAAATGTGTGTATATCCATGGCCAGGATATTTCCTCTGACCTGTCCTTTCTCTTTTTCTTTGGTTGTGATTTCCTGTAAAAATTTGTATACCTAAAGCATAATATACTGCACATGGTGTATATACTGAAGAATGGGACACAGTACTGGGAAATATTCGAATACTCTGGAGACAGGATAAAGTCAAAAGAAGGATACAAACACAGATAGTTTATCATGTTTCATTAAAAGAAAAGGATTCTCTTTTTATAAGACCTTATAACATCTCAAAAAGTATATAACTCCTCAATATCAAATATCCAGTTCAAATTTTCTCAGATATCTCTATCTAAGCATAGGTATTGTCTAAACAGGTCGTTTGTGTGAATCAGTGTCCCAGTAATGTCCACATATCATGTGTTGATAAAGGTTTTAAATATATTTTAATATTTCCTCCCTGCTTTTTTGCTGTTAAAGAAGCCAGTTTCTTGTTACATGTAGAGCAGCACTTTTCAAATATTAATGAAGCTGTTTCACCTGAGAATCTCCTTTAAAATGCAGATTCTGGGTCAGTAAGTATTGGTTAGGCCTGAGAGTCTGCATTTATAATACGTTCCCACCTAATGTCAAAGCTGCTGGTCTATGGACCACATTTTAGAAACAAGAGTTGAAGTATCTCATATTCTGGATTTACTCATTTCATCTTCATGATGTCATCTGCCATGTTCCTCTGTGTTTTGTGATAGTCTGTGAACCAATAGATATATCTAGAATTACGCTTCTCATCCTTGGCTATACCATAGCATTACGGAGTAACTTTATAAAATCTTCAGGTCCAAGCCTTACTCCAGACAAGAGATTCAGGATAAAGTCCTTGATTCTTTACTTTTATTTGCCAGTTTTTAGAACAAGAAGTCATTTCTCTATCATCTTGTAAAATATTTTATTAAAACGTACTTATTTAAATAGGTAAATAGATAGAAATATCTTACTATATCTATACACACATGTAAAATAACCAGAATTCTTAATAGAAAAGGAATTATGTATTTCGCAACATATGCATGATGAAGGATCTAAATGTAAAATAGGCTGCTCTCCTTGGTGGTGGCAGTAGATTTTTTTTCTTCTTTCTCTTTTGCCTTTCTTCTTGTTCTGTATCTTTTTTAAAGTTCTGAAAGCACCAGTGTCTCAGTGAAAATGTGCCGTCATCAGCATTAAGTATACCTTAACACCTGGCACTGGCATCTGTGCCGAGACCTGGCTTTCCCCATGCCTGGGCTTCTGCCTCTCCAGCTGCAAGCCCCCCCCCCCCTGCATCCGGGGGCTCCTGGGCAGCCACGAGGAGGGAAGGATAGGGGATTCTTTCCCTGTGCCTACAGCTCCCTTCCCTTCTCCTTCGGCTGACTACATAGGCTTTTATCTGGGACAGGAAGATTCTCTGTCTTTTAAAACAGTGCACTTTATGGCTCTGCAAAATTCCTCAAGGCAAGGGAATAGGGGGCCTCTCTCACTGGCCAGGAGTAGAGGCGGGGAAATACAGAGAACAAAAACTAAAAATGTCCTTCTTCACCCTTCTAGTGGTCAGAGAGAGGAGTCTCTGGTCTATTTTCTCTACATAGCATCAGAGAGACCATTTACATTAAAAACCCAACATTAAACTTTACCTTATAGAAGCATAACAGGAGATTTTATGAATGAGGATACTTAAATATTATGGTGTAAGCCACTGAAAATTTCCAGTTAATCTGGAATTTTTTAGAAAACATTTCCTTATATGTATTTGTCCATAGTAGGGTTAAAGATTTTAATTTGCAGTCTGTCTAATAAATGGGTATATTTATGCAGTGAGCTTCAAATAAAAATAACCCCCTTGAATATAATAAATTTCGAGAGGGTTGTGTTTTTGGTGGTTTTTTTTTTTTTTTTTTTTTTGTAGCTTACAATGAAAATTTAAAAATAAAACATACAAGATCAGAGCACTTTGGAACATTTTGTAAACTAACTGATTTTTCAAACCCACAGGCTTAAAATATGACAAAAACTAAAAATATTGTCAGATAATAAACTATACTGTATGGTTGGCTAGAGGCTATTTTTTTTCCAATTGCTCCTGTTGATTTATATCTGCTATTCTCTCACCATAATATTGTTGAGGAGTGGGTGCCTTAAAAGTATAAGTGGTAATATTATTATTATGATTAGCATAGCACTTCATAAATTATAAAATATAGTAAATGTATGTATGCTTATACAACTCAAAAGCCATTCAATCCTCATAATACTCCCATGAGACAGGTACTACACTTAGTACCTGAGACAGGAATTGAGGCTCATAGATAGAAATCAATCTATTGGAAACTAGAACTCAGGTTTTCTGATTACAGATCCTGGTGTGCTTTTTTTTTTTTTTTCATTTAGGCACAGACAAGATCCAGATAAAATCTGTATGAGATGCATAATTAAGTTTAGGACTAGTCATATCTATAATTAAATAATCAAGAAAAATGATGTGCTAACATACTAAATAACTGCATTTGGAAAACACATAAAAAATTTAAAGTACCTTTGCTTCTTTATTCTCATTTTAGCCTTTTAAGAAGGTGTGAGTTAATATTGCAACATCTAACTGACAAGTGGATAAACAGAGGTCTAGTAAAGTTACAGCACTCATCCAAAGTTACTAATTTACATTGTGACAAAGCCAGAAAATATCCAGTCCCTCGGATTCCCCAAAGTGACCCTTTCCCCCAGAAGCATTTCATTTATAAATATATATCTAGCCTGAAACATACCAACAAAATCAGATTTAGTGATCTAAACCCATTTTAAGACTACAGAGGCATTTAACCTTCTGTGGGGGGAAATATGCATACAAGAAAGTATATTTTGTTTTAAAAACAAAAACCCCAGCTATGTTTGTGATTTGTAATTATACAGATCTGCTGCACTGTTCTATATGTCATGCTGCTAACTTGACCCTGCTCATTGGTTTAATCCTTTAGCTCAGTATTTAGCCATAAAGCAAATTATAAAATAAACATTTGGTGCAAATGAGAACAGACATATTTTGTTTCCAAAGGTGGACACATTGACCTGCCTACAAATAACCTTCAGAGAAACATCCTACATCATTAAGACTTTGACTGCTATCAACATTATACTTTCAGAATTTTCTTTCAGAATTTTCTCTCAGAACTTTGTTACAGAGAAACTGAACATATTGTACAGTTGAGTCCCCAGGGCCTCCCAAGCCAGACAACTGTGTAAAGTTCTTCTCTAGAATCAGCTGGGCTAGAGTAGAAAGGTTTATTTAAGTCCATATATGAGATTATTCAGGAGGGATGTAGTTTTCAGCCTGATTACCACCAGCAAAGTGGGGAAATCTGCCTTGATACTTCTATCTAAGGGAAGAATATTTGGATTATCTGATGCTTTATGGAAATTAGTGAGGTGGACTCTGATAGTAAAAAGCAAATCATTTGCCCTAGTCGGTCGCGCAGTGGTTAGAGCATCGACCTTCAGACCAAAGAGTTGTGGGTTTGATTCCCAGTCAAGGGCACCTAACTCCATTGCAGGTTTGATCCCTGGCCCTGGTCGGGGTGCATGGGGGAGGCAGCTGATCAATGTGTCTCTCTCACATCCATGTTTCTCTCTCTCCTTCCTTCCACTCTATCTAAAAATCAATGGAAAAATATCCTCAGGTGAGGATTAACCAAAAAAAAAAAAAAAAAAAAGGCAAGCGATTCAATTAAGTCTCACACTAACATCTTAGGTTCATCTGATAAAAGAAGAAAGTGACTCCATTGCTTATAGTGGCACCAAAGATTAAATGTGAGTCAAATATATTTTTATGATTCTGAAAGTCTGATGGTAGTCTGACAGCCCGCCAAGCAAGCTAGTCATGTGACTCACCAAAGGTTACTTCAGAACTGCCCATTTCCCAGCCAGGGAAGCTTTCCAAAGAGCCATATGCCACTAGAAAAATGTCTGTTACAATTTAGCATCTGAACCTAATGCTTGCTTTCTGGCTTCATGAAATGATAAAATGCTTCAACTTCCTACTATAATTCATTCTTGCATTCAATTAAATTATGTTATTCAGTGGCAAGAGGGTACAATAGCAAGATATGACTATTAAAAATTGTAAGTCACTAGGAACCGGACTCTGAATTTCAGAAGCCAGCAGCCTTGTTAACATATAACAGTGTTATGGCCCTAAACACTGCTCTAAACCTTCCCAGTCCCTTCAAGGTCTTGATTCCTGAATAATGAAACCCAGGCGAAAGAAAGGTACTGAAAATATCATGCATACAGTTATGACATAAATATGTGCATGCTCCCAGGGCTTTTGCATGTTAATAGAGACCAAGAAACCTTAAGTAAAAATAATGGCACTCCAGGGAATTACTTTCAGACACCAGTGAGCAGGAAAGAGAAGTATATTTCAGGGCACTAGTCCCTGTTCAGTAACTAAAAATATCATACAACATGAACAGGTGACTTACTCCAGCTACACGTAAGTTTGGTCCCAAAACTGAGATGATATCAGTCTGGTTGCCTATAAAGCAACAATTTTCTTCATCCCAATAATACAAAAATAATAACAATAAAAATATTAACACTGGGAATTACTTGCTAATATTGTATTCTATTCTTAACAACTTTGAATTATGCAAAACAATTATTTTTCCACCGTTTTTCAGAAAAGAAAGGGCAAATTGAGAGGATCTAGATTACTTCCTAATAATGATAAGTCTGATGAATTAGAATGAACTTGTGGGCTGACGGAACTGAGTTCTCATTGATTGCGGTAGTATACTTCAGAGGCATGCATGGCTGTCCCAGAAGGAACATTTCTACCAATTGGAAAGTGTAACTATAGCTACACTGGGCATGGCATGAGCATGACATGCAGGAAAAAGCAAGTACAGAGACTAGGAAGAAAAAAAAAAGATCAAAATAAAAGAATTAATCAGATTAAAGGAAGTAATGAAAATTAAAAGAAAGGAAATAAAAATGTTCCCAGCAATTCTCACATGTTTCTGTTATAAAAGTGGAGAAAATTGATTGATTTTTATATATAAGGATGTTTCCTGGCCTCTCAATGAGATATAGATTTTAAATTATGAAAATCATGAGTCTTCCAAAAATAAACTCATATTCTTGACCAAACTGCCTTGTAAGCTATTGCCAAATGGTGAGAAGAGACAGAGACAGAAAGAGAAAGAGACAAAGACATCCACAAAGCAATTTCTCCATGAACACACACAGTTTCTGCTTAAGAATTAAGCCTGTTGATTTGATTACATTACCTCTATTTTATAATATACTCTAATATTGACCACCATTGAAATATATCCACTTATTCAAATGAAATTGGGGGAGGAAAGGAATATTCAAAATAGCTAGATAAAACAATTGAAGCAAGGATTAGGACTGGAATATTGAGCAGGGTAAATAAAGAGTCGGGGTACTCAGAAGTCTTTCTATAGTTTTTGATATCCCACTTCCTAACAAATAATGTACTATAGCCATATGACTCATATTCAATATCTCTTTCATATGCAGATGTAAAATATTAATTATATTTTAAGCCTTCATAATAATAGAATATTGTAGAGGAGAGATTAAAACAGGGGAGGCTCCCATTCCATTTTTTAAATGTGCTTTTAGGAGAGTTTAAGTAGGCAGCATCATTAGGAATTCTAGCAATATGCTTCATGAAGATTAAAGAAAATTTATCTAGACATGAGAAAAAAGATACATTAGGAGATTGTATCACACAAAGATGACATCCTTCAGATTTACTTCCATACATATGTAAGAGTCGGGGTAAGCTTTAGGCCTCCATTAAATGATAACCTAATTGTTTAACACAATTATTGATATTGCTAATGTTCTGTTGCTCATGCCAGACTCTTAAGGGAATAAGATTAGTTTAAGACTAAAATAAAAGGAGTTCTGAAGGTTAATAAAACCAAGGTTAGCAAAGAAGGAAGATGTTAGTTCTGGCACACCAGCTGCGTATTTCAAGTACAGGGGCATCTGTCTCCTGTCTGAAGGTCTATTGCTATTAAATTTATCAAAGCAACAGCACCTAATGGAGCTCAACTTTTTTTTCTCCTGTGGAAGGACATTTCTTTGACAAAGTTGAAATAGGATTTTTTGGTTCATAGAAAATTCTTACTTTTAAAAAGCTAATTTTCTTTATACATTCTGACCTTATACCTTTCACTTAATTGCCTTCATCCAATATGACTACACAATGCTAAAGAAATCTGAGTACAGTGCAGACGTCCAGGAAAAACCTACTGCGAGCACCATCTATAAGGGACTATTCAAATAGAGAAGCCACAGAAGCCCAGTATGAACAAGTTATAAGATTACTGAGGGCTGATGAGACACAGCATAGTTTGAGAGAGTCTCAGTCATGGTCAGTGAGGAAACCAAATATCATGGCCACAGAGGAAGAACTGAGCATTAGGAACCAGGTACCCGAGTAGCCTTTATGATAGAGAAAGAAACCTCCATCAACAATGGAGCACAATCCTGTGCCCTTCAACACTGGCAATGGTATGCTAGGACAGATCAGCTGTCTTTGCAATTATTCCCCTCCATTACTGACTTGTTGATAAAAATCCCAATATACACTGTACTGCTTAAAGTAAGCACTACTTCGTAAATAAATAAATCCCAAAATATTAAAGGCTTAATCTAATAGCTTTGGTGGAATTGGTTATCTGTCCATCAAAAATGTTGACTTTACTTCCTTGGAGTAGAGTTGTTGCTGAGAAATAACTGTCTAGGTAAGAGCTTTATTTTAAGCCACGTGGAATTAAGGGAGGAGGCATATAACTGAGTTCTGACCAATGGAATATTGGTAGAAGTGACTTATCACACTACTGGACCTATCACTTAAAAAGTAGAGAAACAACTTACCTCATATGTACAATGCACTCTCTCTCTTCCCTCAACTTGTCAAGGTCCAGGGAAAATGCCATCTTCCATACATGGTTTCCAAGCTTCTTTCAGCTGGATTTATGATTAAGTAGAATAGAAATTCCCCACCTCAGCCACTTGCAACATATAAAATTCATGACGTTTACAACCTGGCCAATTCTTGATGTATCACTAAATTCTTAATGTTCGCTAAATTCAGCCTGTAGCAACTCCTAACATTCTATTTCCATCCTCTTTTCTAAGAGTTATAGACAGCAGTATTCTGCCTTCCAAATTATGTGAGACAATTGAACCCCATGAGTTTTCATTACATAACGTGGATCAATAGTTTTCCAAATACATCATCAGTTGTCTCATAACCCACTACGTACCCAATTACCACACCAATGCCACATATTTCAGTTCATTTTTTTAAATGACACCACACCACTTCTGATATCAATTTCTCTATCAGTATAAACAAACACGAGAAGTGTAAGTGGAGTCTTCGGGTTAAGACAATAACATGGTTTCTCACCCAAGTAAAAGCCAAGTGGTGGCAGAGAACAAGGGAGTGCTAAACAAAATTCCACAGTCTTCCTTTATATTGTTAGAAAAAAATGCTGTCTCATATTTTATTGATGCAAATCTAAATGAAAATATTTTGGAAAGGAATTTTTTCACCTGATCATTTATTTTTAGGAAGTTCTTCTAAGCCAAAAAAAGTATAGAAAAAGCACTAAGTACATGATGTTCTCTAGCTTTATTTATACAAAGGAAAGATAGCAGGAAACAAATATTTAACAATACCAAATGGATAAACATTCTCTTAATGTAATCTCACACAACTATAAAAATTGGTGTTCATATTCATTCAAAATGCTGTAATATGATGTAGAAAATCCTTATGTTGCTATGAAAAATAGTATACTATATTTTACACAATGTGAACATAACTTTTTATATAACAAATCAAAACCAAAACATTATGTATAGAAAACTAGGATATGCACCAAATATTAACAGTGGCTATTTTGTGTGATTGGAAATAGTTGCTTTTGTCTTTATTTCTTTAATTGGGTGGTTATTGTCCCTCACAATCTCTTGCATGGATAAATTTTATAATAAAAAAATATCTGACCTTTAATTTTAATGAGTGCAGCAGAGAATTATATTTGTAAAAGTAAGCGTGATTAATGCAATTATCATCTGCAATCAGCATTCTGGGTATAACACTTTCCATGACCTACTCAATAAATGCACAATCATAAATGTCTATGATATGCTAAGTAGCTCCTTAAAACCCCATCAAAATATGTAGCCCTATATATTTCATTTAAAACTAGATCTGTTACTTTATCCTATATAGAGAAATAAAGTTCTGAGCATTTAAATTATTATAGTAAGACATTATATCATCATCCTTATTGTCGTTATCTCACTGTAGATACTTAACATACTCAGAAAATCTATACATGTTGTTCCAGACTGGTCTCTTAATAAATTCAAAGACCCCTGATATGCTTTTATATTTGATGAGCTATTAATTTATGCTTAGCAGTCTCATCCAAATCTTTGGTCAATTTATTCTAGAGGGATGGCAGAATATTATGTTTTGTAGCAAAACGTGCCTATTTGAAGGACTGCAACACCATTACTTATTTTAATAATCATTATCCTATGACCCACTATGCATTTACATCTGTTTTTGTTACTTTATAACTATTAACTACTACCTCCATCCTGGAAAAGCCTTAATAGGAGAAGCTAATTTTAAAGTATGCTATGGGATTTTGATATTTGGCCCCAACATCTTCCATTTCCACCATCTCTTAAATAAATTACTGTAAATCAAGTTTCTAATTCACATCTTGTTTTAGTCAAACCCTTTTTTCAGTCCTGAGATCAAGAAAAAGCAAGCCAGGTTCTCTCTAATAATAGAATTAATTGTTATTTGACATAGCAGAAACTGACTATATAATCTTTTCTACTTTTAATAGTGGTTCAATGCACTCACCCAGTAAGAATGCACATTTATTTAATTGTGTTTTCTCACAAACCCAAATATCTCAGGTGCTATCTCTGTATGGAAGTCTTCTCTGACCCTGCAGGCTGGGTCAGCTGCCCCTTCTCTGTGTTCTTTTATACCCCTCCCCCGCCCTTTTACAATGCTTCTCCCAGTCAGGGAAAACTCCACCCAGAATAATAAATTAGCATATGACTAAAATACTTGCCACCCAACATGGCCTCTACCTGAACAATTACTGACTCATACATAGGTCACATACAAAGGAAAATGGTCATTATTTCAGATTTATGAAAACCTCAGCATCTAAGATCATGTCTATATGATCCTCTGAGAAGTGTTACTATGGCTAAAACCACATAACTAATTGTCTGTCCTCCCTGAGAAAACAATCAGTCTCAGGACTGTTAAACTTTAAATGTCTGGTACCCAGTAACATATTCCCATTATTTTCTCATAAGCTTGTGAAACATGACTGATCACCTCTACACACAGAAACAACCATATAGTCCTAATCTCAGGCCATATACATTATACATACAAAACATACAAACCATAGAATTATGGAAAATTATATAACTGGTGGAATGAAAAAAGGTTAAGACTCAAAGCCAAGCTTCATCGGTTCTTTAGTCCTTTGTTGAGTTACTCATTTGTAGATGTCTAGTCCACTCCTTTCCCTGTTCAAAGGAGATCATCTGAGAAAGAAGGAGGGCCAAGGACCCTCAAACTAGGCTAAATTCTGGCTTCAGGTTCATGAAAAAGAAGTCTTCCAAGGATGCCTTGGCCAATAGAAAAGGTTGGATAAATATCAGCTAATTAGACTTGTGTGTTCTCTAAAAATTTTAATATTGTAATGACCATAATCAAGGGCTATATTCTCGGGGCTTCTTTACCAAAATTATTAAGGAACTACCCCTGAAATTATTCCCTCTGGTATAAAAGGTGTCAAGTTCCTTTGACATGACGTATATTAGAGAAGACAGGCCTACTGAGTCATCAGGTACTCTGAGGAGCCTTTCAGTGTGCCCTAATGCTTCTCTCCGGGAGCTAGCCAGAGCACTACATTTGCTGCAGAACCTCTAACCCACTTAGCACTCTGTGTCCAGGACTGGCCTTTTGTTTGTTTGCCTTAAGCCTGGATCTGATTTAGTTAAACAAGCAGTGCCAGCCAGATTCTTGTCATTCAAAATAGCTTCCTGACTCCTTATTTTATTAATATCACTAGTCTGTGTGTGACATACTAGAATTTGTCAATTATCATGTTTTTCATACATAATCATTTAAATAAATTTAAGCCCCTTCAAGTTGGGTTTTATGCTATTTAAATATATGAAAAGCTTGCAATTTAAAAGCAATCTACGGAGAGAGTCCTTTAATAAGGCAAAGGAGCCTGGAAGAAAAGAGGGAGGAATGTGTGTTGGCATAAACATGGGACTGGGAGTTAGAAGGGTCTGGGTTCCAGCTCTCACAAAGGCTTATTGTGTAATCTCGGGCAAGTGCATCATCTAACCTTTTAACTTTAATTTCTTGTCCCTTCCAAGCGCACAACTAATCTCCATGTTCTCATTAGCTTTAAAATTTTACCAAATTATATTTTAAATCATCACCTGAATTATAAGCACCAGCCTCTACATAATTGTCAACACAAATGACCCATTACATACAGCAGCCTCCAGTTCCACCTGTGAACTATGCCTTCCACTACACATGCCACCCACACAAAAGTGTATGCTCTTGCTCTCAATGGAGACAAGTGTAGCTTGTGTCAAATTAGACATTGGTTAGTTTTCCAGTCTTCTGCTTTACACAAATTAATACCTCACAATTAAAAAGTAGGACAATTGTGCCTTTTTTCCCCACAGAGTTGTTATAACAATTCAATAAGATAATACATATTCTGGTGCTAGTATATGTGGGAAGAAGAGGATGAGTTTGATTTTCACATTTAGACAGAATTGCCTATAAGCGTTTTGCTATTCTGGTCTAAAACCACAAGAGACATTTAACTAGATGTAAAATTGTTGTTAGTCAAATAATTTTTGTCTTCTTCATTTCTCCCCCTGCCACTATCCCAAATGAGGCTAAAAATTCATCTGTAGCAGACCCCATGCTCACATTTGAATTCATGTAGTATCTACAGTGTATGGCATGGTATTTAGCACATTGTAGGGCTTCCTGTTTGGTGGAAATCATGGAGTTATGGAGATACTCAAGAAGAAATAGGTTCAGAAAAATTCAGGGCAGCCAGTTAGAAGGCTATTACAGTAATTCACTAGAAATGTTTATAACTTAGAAAATATTAGCAGGGAAGATAGAATGATGTGGATGTACTTGAAAGACATTGACAAGGTAGAATCAGCAATAATAGGTAATTAAGTGTATGTGACTGGAAGGGAAAGAGGAATCTGCCAGATTTTTAGCTTGCATTGGGTAAAAGAGGGTGTCATTTACAGAGTGGGCAGAGGTTTTGTACATATTAAATCTGAGATGACTGTGAGCTATACAAATGTCAAACAGATGGTTGGATATGAGAATCTTGAAATCAAAAGCAATGTGAGATCTCTGGAAAGAAGCAGATTATAAGGGAAGTCATGGAAGTTCATAGCATTGCCTAGAACTAGATGAAAGAATACAGAATGAGAAGAGGATCTAAGAAAGGATCCTGACATTTTCTAACATATCATGGTATAGTGCAGAAGGAAGAACCAATAATAAGGCCAATGAATAGATGACAGAGTTATTACAGCAAAAGCTGGAGGTGGTATCATGAGAGCAAAGGGCAGAAAGTAGTAATTGTAGTAAAAGGGAGGGATCTGCTGTATCAAATGCAACTGAATCACAAAAATGACAAGTCCTTAGAAACATCCATTTGATTTAGTAACATGAAGCTCATTGGTGAATTCAGTCAGAGCAGTTCCTGTGGTATGGGAAGGGAAACTGAATTAGCAAATAATGAGAAGTGAAGACGCTGAGCATAAACAACTTTTTAAATTATTATTGTTACTAAATTTGACTCTTAATAAGAAGATAGAGTGGTGAGCGAAAAAGAACATGGTGATTAAATAAAGGATGTTTTTTGTCTGCTTATTTGTTTTCAAGATGAATTGTGATTATGTTAAAATGATAATTGGAAGGAACCGGTAGAAGAGTCAGATTTGAAAATTAAAGAAAGAGGTAAGTGAAACAACAGAGGTTTTGAGAGGACAAACAGATGGATTCCAAACAAAGGTATAGAAGTTGTTCTAATTTCTCCCATTGTAACTAGAAAGAAATAGAAGACGTTATAACTATAGTTAAGGTTTAACAACCACAAGCTGAGGTGGTCCCCATTCGATGGCATCAGCTAAGAGTACGGGTGAGCAGGGGAATTTCAAACTTTGAGGAGCAGAGAAGTATAGAGTAATCATTGGAGAGAATGAGAATATTGCAGAAGAGAACAAGATAAGAAACAAAGGCATTCCATGAAGAAAACAAATTAAAAACAGAAACAAAAAATTAATAATGGAAAGGAAAGCAGAGCAGTCGGTAAAGGAAACAGATCTGGTCAGTGGGTAGAAACAAAGGCAGCCACTCTGTAGCATTTCTTTGTGTGTTGGCACCATTAGCAGATCATTCCATTCCAGTGTAAATTTTTCACAACTCTCCACCACCCCATCGCTTCTTACTTCTCCGGTTACCGCCAAAATATACTTGACTCTTTACTTTTTCTTTTTGGCCTAGATGGTTTCTACTTTCTTTGTTCCATTCATGAGCCTAAATTTTACTTTAGTTAAGTTTGTGAGCTGTATATCATGCTGGTAAAAATACCTGCTTCAAAGAAAAGTACAAGCATATCTTTCGAAAGTGAAATAGGCATAATAAATCATGACTGGCCCACCAGTTCCAAGTAGATTATAGACTCAATTCCCCTATCTATCTCATTACATTTTTACTAGCATCTGCTTTATCGTAGGCTTCAGTGAGTCAGAATTTTAAAACATTTTAAATATTTATAACATTTTCTTATATACTTGGACATTAGTTCATCAGATATATGGTTTGCAAATATTTCTTTCATTCTGTACATATTAGTACACTCATGTTCACTGCAGTACTGTTCACAATAGCTAAGATGTGGAAATAACCTAAATGCCCATTGTCAAGGGAATGGATTTAAAAATGGGGTGTGTGCATACAGTGGAATGCTGTTCAGCCTTCATAAAGAATGAAATTTTGCAACACGCAACACAGAGATGGGGCTGGAGGACATTCTGCTAAGTAAAATAAGCCCGTCACAGAAAGACAAATACTGTGTGGTTCCACTTACATGAGGTATCTAAGACAGATTTATAGAACCAGAGTGGAATGGTGGTTGCTAGGGGTAGGAGGATATAGGAAATTACTAATCAGCGGGCACAACATATTAGTTAAGGAGGATGAATAAGCTCTCGAGATCTGCTGTACAACATTGTACCACAGTTAATGTATTGTACACATACGGATTTAAGAGGGTAGATCTCATGTTAAGTATATTTTTAAAAAATAAATTCCAATAATAAAATAAAAATTTTAAATATTCCATTTTCACATTAACAGCATTGTAAAACACAAACTACTGAAAAATAAAAAAAGTAAAGAAAAATCATTCACGATCCCATCACTCTATGAGATAATCTCAAATAATTTGATACTTAGCCTGCTGGTGTTTGTTGGGTAGCATATCCTGATAGTTTAAATATCATGATCATAGCAATATGTTTTTATTTTTTCTTAAAAATAACATGTTTCTACATCTATATTTGGCATAAAATTAAGTCAATCACTGTAAATTTGTTTTAGGCACTATAGATACAAAGACTACCAAGACATAAACATACATATCTGTATCAATAACATATAAATTCATGTTATGATTTAAAAAATAAGAGGTATGAATAAAGTAATGAAAAACAAATGATTGTTTCAGAAGAAGCATCACAGAAGGGAAAACAGCCTTCTAAGGCCTTCATAGGAACTGACAATCCTATGAAAGAAGCCTCATTATTTCCTTAATTTTATAGATAATTAAACTGAGACACAGATGATTAATAACCTGTCTGAAGTCACACAGCTAATATGTGATATGACCAAGATTTAAAACCTAGCCGTGGGATGCCAGATCCCACGCTCTTTTAATCAGCAGGTGATGCGACTTCCTTTCACCAGCAGGACTTTCTTTAGCAGGAGGTATGCACACAGGCAGGGCAATATACTCAAGGAAGAGGCAGATATTTTCTATAGTTGTAATCAAGGATTGATGTAAAGTAATGAAAGTGATGACACGGGAAGAGTAGTTTGAAAATAGCTTATAAAAAGCACTTAATGACATATTAAGGAATTTGGATCTTTTTCTGCAGGCAATAGGGAGCCACTGAAAGATTTTAAGCAGGAGGAAGACATGGTTTCTGTGTAGACTTCCAATTTGTAGAAGTGGCATCACCAATTTTAAAGTTAGAAATCACTTTTTTTTCCCACATCATTATATTGTTAACTTGTTTTTAGAGAGACAGATATCGCCGAGAACATTCACAGTAATAATAGCTGAGAGGGAGCATGAAAATCTGAACCTAACTCCTCCAGGAAGTTGGGAAATGTTGGGTTAGGCACTATGCATCTTTGTCTAGGTATAATGGCTTCGGAGCTTGTGTCACCAGCTAAAAGGGCCATTATCTTCCTGCCTCTTGTGCTTCCCAGGTAGCCTTGGTCACACTGTAGAAACTGAAGTAGGCACAGGCAGTGAGCAGTGAAGTAGGTTCTAGCTTTTAAGGTAAAGTGGATACAGCTGATTAAGAGGAGTGCAAATTTACTATTGGACATAATACTTCTAAGGACTTTCTTTTCTGCTTACTGTGCTCTGGTCATTTTTTTTTTTTTACTCCTTTATTACTACAGATGGAATGTATTCTTTGACTTCATCTTCACTTCCTGAGGAAGACATAATGATTTTACTAGAAAACATCATAGAATTTCAAATCAAGGATATAATCGGTCGTTTCCCAAACCTGAAAAGATACTGTTTATCTCCTTGGGGATCTGTCTTTTGGTTTTCCACCAGATTAGCTATCATATAGAACAAGTGTTTTGTAGATAATATCACAGTCTTACTTACCTTACTTATTTTAAATTGATATTGAACTTTCTACCTTCAAAAAAACCCCTTTTCCTAGATCGATAAAGTGTTAAAAAGACTAGGTTGAAGCTTGAGACCTTGTTTTTTCTTTCCTCTTTCCAATTAAGAGTGCCAGAGATAACCAAAACGACTAAGAGATGTGAAGAAAAAGGCATAGCTGAGTCATTTCAGAACAAATAGGATTTGTTCATGCTCTATTTTAGCAGATACAAATTAAAGGGACAGATCGTTTTCTTATTTAGCAAATTGGACGATTTTCTTTCTTAGTTAACTATCAACAACTAGACAAACTTTATGAGCTTCCTTTTATTTTGCAACTGAAATTTGTAGAGCTATGGACTCTGCTCTTCTGCTTCCTAGAGACCAAAGGTAATTAGTCATGGTTTGCCCAAGATCCAGTCTCGAAAGCAGACTATTAAATTAAGGTGAATAAATATGTCCTGTCCCCCCTAACCACCCGCAGTTAGGAAACCCAAGCAGCAGAACGAATCTTCTTAAAAAGGGAAAGAAGTTTTGCTCTATTGGGTAGATTAAGAGCTAGAACTGAGGCTTGAATTCTAGGGCTGAGCTCTGCCACCCCCTTCTTATCTATTTACGAGAAACCGTGTAAGCGAAGAATGCCCTAGGCAAACATTTCACCTTATTTATCTCTTCATTTTATCCCCCTCCTGCATGTGTTTGTTCTACACATCACCCACTCCTTTGCCAGCTCGCTGTTTTTCATGTAATTCACATAAAGGTACAGTGAATTGGTGGTACTACGGGATGATGTCTGGAACAAGCAAAGCTTATCCTTAAGGAAGAAGTCTCTGATAATGAACTTTAGCATCTGAATCAACATACTTTAATATTTTTAAAATTTTTAAATGATAGTTGATATACAATATTATATTAATTTCAGGTGTACAACATAGTGATAAGACATTAATATAATATAATTAATATAACTTACAATAGGTCTGTCAAAGTACATTGTGATTACGATATAATCCCCACACCATTGGGGCAAATGAATGTAGTTTGCGCTCTCGGATCTCACTGGATCCTAATTCTGCAGCATGACTTGGCTGTTCAGAGTATAGTCACTGGTTCTAGACGGCCTGACTTTGACTCCCAGGTTCATTGCATATGGACACCTGACGCAGCTATGGACATGTACTTGGGCACAGTACTTCTTTTCTGCTTTTTGTTTCCTCCTCTCTACAGCTGAAATGATAGTAATGCCTACCTGATAGAATCATTGGAGGATTAAAGGAGTTACTTCATGTCAAGTGCTTAAAACTATTTTGGCCACAGCAAGTATCAAATAATTTTTATCTGTTATTTATTTTTACATTTTCTCCATTTTTGTTTTTAGAGAAAAAAAGAAAGCTGCTTGGTATTAATTTTGGTATCAGTTCCCAAGGCCCATTATTAATATGAAATAAGAATATATGTTGAAGCTTTTATTTATATTGTGTGGGTTCAATTATTTGCAATTTCATCCGCCAAACTTACAGCTTTTCTGGTGGTAGAAGGCAGGGGAGATGCTGTATCAGGATATACTAGAAAAAGGCATGGACTTATGACTTCTTTCAAATCTTTGCCCTGCCACTTAAATTTCTCTGA
Source organism: Molossus molossus (assembly GCF_014108415.1). Lineage (NCBI taxonomy): Eukaryota > Metazoa > Chordata > Mammalia > Chiroptera > Molossidae > Molossus > Molossus molossus. The sequence goes on along the minus strand of NW_023425345.1, from coordinate 55,605,951 downwards.
GTCTAACTTAGTCCTCTATGAAAGGGAGGTAGGAATTACCCATTTTGTTGGGTCATGGTTTTTTATGGAGGACAACACATCCATACTTAAGAAAATGGGATATGAGAAACAACCATCAAAATGGAAAGGGAACCCACTATATAGGAGAGCATAATTGCCAATGATACCTCAGAAAAGGGATTACTTTTCAAAATATATAGAGTACTCATACAACTCAACAAAAGGAAGACAAATAGCCCAACTAAAAAATGGGGAGAGGACCTAAAAAGACACCTCTCCAAACAGGACATACAAATGACCAAGAGACATATGAAAAACTGCTCAGTGTCACTAATCATTAGAGAGATGCAAATTAAAACAACTATGAGGTATTACCTCACACCTCTCAGAATGGCCGCCATCAACAAAACTTCAAACAACAAGTGCTGGCGAGGGTGTGGAGAAAAGAGGACTCTAGTACCCTGCTGGTGGGAATGCAGACTGGTGCAGCCACTATGGAAAACAATATGAAATATGGTGTTACATCAAAGAGTTAAAAATTGAACTGTCATTTGACCCAGTGATCCCACTTCTAGGACTATATCCTAAGATGCCTGAACTACCAATTAGAAACAATATATGTACCCCTATGTTCATAGTAGCACTATTTACAATAGCTAAGATCTGGAAACAGCCCAAATGTCCATCAGTTGACAAATGGATAAAAAAGCTGTGGTACATATACACAATGGAGTACTATGCAGCTGTAAGAAAGAAAGATCTCTTATCTTTTCAGACAACATGGAGGGACCTGGAGAGTATTATCCTAAGTGAAACAAGCCAAGCAGAGAAAGACAAATATCACATGATCTCACTTATTTGTGGGATATAATGAACAAAACAAACTAATGAACAAAATAGATCTAGAGACATAGAAGTAGTGTACAGAATGACAAACCTCAGAAGAAGGGGTGTGGGGGGAGTGAAGAGATAAACCACAAAACATATACATGTATGCATAACCATGGACATAGACAACATGCTAGAGATGGGAGAGGGGGGCATAGGGCAGAGGGTGTCAAAGGGGGAAAAAGGAGAAACATTTGTAACAAAAATAAATTAATTAAAAAAGAAAAAAGAAAAGAAAATGGGATACGAAAGATGAGAAAGAAGGAGGCTTGCAGTAGGATACAAGGTCCAGCCATGGTAAAAATTATGCATATTTCCATTTCTACCTCCTACCAGGGATCAGTTCCTACCAAGTGATCTGTTAATGTCAATCTAGCTGAATGGACACTGCTTTCATAAGGTCCCTTGAGAAAACCAATCAGCCAATGTACACCATTGACTAATACTCTCTGCATGTTTTCCTCTTGGCTTTTAACATTTCTTATTTCCCTCCAACTTTATTGGCTATGCTTTCTAGTATGGTTATTGTGGCTTACCTCTTTTTAACTCTTCCATTTAAAACAAGTGCTGGTGAGGATGTGGAAAAAAGGAAACCCTAGTACACTACTGGTGGGAATGCAGACTGGTGTAGCCACTATGGAAAACAGTATGGAGTTTCCTAAAAAAAATTAAAAATCAAACTTCTGTTTGACCCAGTAATCCTGTTTCTAGGAATATATCACAAGAATCTCGAAACACCAATAAGAAAGAATATATGCACCCATATGTTCATAGCAGCACTATTTACAATAGCTTAGATCTAGAAACAGCCCAAGTGCCCATCAGTAGATAAGTGGATAAAAGCTGTGGTGCATTTACACAATGGAATACTATGGAGCTATAAAAATGAAGGATCTCTTACCCTTTGAGACAGTATGGAGGAACCTGGGGAGTATTATGTAAGCAAATAAGTCAGTCAGAGAAAGACAAGTAGCACATGATCTCATTTATAGCACGTGATCTATTTATCCACATATAAATAAACTGAACAAATAGGTTCAGAGACATAGAAGCATGGAACAGACTGACAGATCTCAGAGGGAGGGGTTGGAAGAAATTAACCAAATAACTTATATGCATATATGCATAACCCATGGTCACAGACAATAGTGTTATGAAGTCCTGGGGTGGGGTGAAAAGTGGGTGGGTGGGGGGCAATAAAGGAAAAATGGGGGACATCTATAATACTCTCAACCATAAAGATTTTTAAAAAGATCATATTATATTTTGAAAAAAAAAAAGTCCAGGTTATTCAGTATTCTTTCCATGTCCCTCTGCTATTCATACTTTATATTCCTCTTGAATGATCTTAATAGCTTCAATTGCCATTTATAAGCTGGTTACCCTCAATGCACACCTATCTCCAAGTCAGCGTTCTTTGCTGTACTTGGGACTAACTAGCTATTTATGTAAACCTCCCTGGGATAGCCCACAATCATCTGAAACTCAATAGTCCAGTACTGAACACCCGTTCCAGGTAAAGAACGTTTTCATATATTCTTAAAAAATGGCACTGCTACCCACCCAATCATTCAAACCAGAAACCTGAGAAACAACTTAGAAAATTGCTTTGTGTATACAGTTGTTCTTTGCCACTCTGCGCTTCGACTTCGCGGCTTCACTCTATCGCGGTTTTTTCAAATATAGTATAGTACTGTGTAAATAATCCTACTTTGTGGAAATTTGTTTATCGTGGTAGAGTCTGGAACTGGGTAACTGCGATAAACGAGGGCCAACTATAACCTCCATTCTTACCTCTTATTTATTCTTCCTCCTTAATATTTCTCACTTCTCCATACCTCTCCTTTGTTTTAATCTATGGCTTCTTAGTTGAGTATACTAGTCTTTTAAAGTGGTCTCTCTATGTGTAATGTTTTATCCTCGAGTCTTTCCTCAAACTGTGACCGCAGTGATTTCTCTTAAAGGCAAAACTGAGCTTGTCTTTCTCCTGCTTAAAAATGATATTAGATCTGTAATACTTTCAACAATAAAGATAAATTGTTTTTTAAAAAAGATATTTGATAATGGCCTCACCCCCTGCCCCCACCCCATCCCTGATTGTAATGGTCTCCCACAGCTTTTAGGATAAAAGTTAAAATATATGGGCAGCCCATGGGCATGTCACACTCTGTCCTTGCCTCTCTGACTCATCACGGGAATGCACAGGCAGTATTCACATTTATCACCCTGAGGTTACAGGACAGTTTCAGACAAAGACGTCAAGAACAGCAGTGGGATTCAGACAGTACAAAGAATTATATTTGAGATACTTCCTCTATCACTCAAAATTACTTTCAGAAACAAAAGAACAAGATAGAACCGGCTTCCCATCATTTGGGAGTTGTTGGTTGTGGATCCAGGAGATTTGGCGACACGCTGTTTAAGTGATGTTAGTTGGAATCTGCAAGTTGGTGTGAGCTGGGTGAAGTAGAAGGTATCTGGGCTAATTAATGGTGTGTTTTTAAACTTGAAACACTCAGGGTATAGGAATTATATATTAATGGATTTTCTATCCCTTATGTTTAATACAACACCTAGCACATATTAAGAACTACTTAAATGATAATTTAGGGAATACAAGGGAAAGCATGGGGGAGGACCCTGTGAGCATGTATTTGACCCTGCATACACTTCCTGTACTCTTTATGATAGTATTCAGTGTGTTAGAAGATGAAAAGAAAGAATATTAACCAGAAATTTAAAATATTTTATTAAGGTAGAATTTACATACAGTAAATTCACATTTCTTAACTGGATAGTATGTGTTTTGATAAATATAGACACCAGTATAAACATGGCCCCAGTCAAAATACAGAAAATTTTCATCATCCTAGTTTTTCATGCAGGCAATTCCCTACTCCCACCCAAACAACTGCCATGCTTATTTCCAACACCATGAATTAGTTTGCCTCTTTGTGAGCTTTATGTAAGTGGAATCATGCCATGTGCAGATGTTTGTGTTTAGCTTCTTTTGCTCATCGTGTTCTTCAGATTCATCCATGACGTTGACAGTATCAACTTCAGGTTACTTTAATTGAATAGCATTCCACTGGATGAATATAAATATACCAAAATTTATTTATGTATTTACTTGTCAATGTACATTTTGCCCCTCCCACTTCTACACTTTTGGCTATTATAATTAAAGCTACTGTGAAAATTCTTATACAGATCTTTCTGTGGACATGTCTTTCATTTCTCTTGTGTAGAAACTTAGTAGTAGATTGTTTGCTCACATAGTAAGTACATGTTTAAGTAAAAAATAAATTGCCAAAATGTTTTCCAAAATAGTCATAAGACTTTATACCTCTGCCAGCAGTGTGTGGGAGTTCTAGTTGCTCCACATTTTCATAACACTTGGAATTGATGATGTTATAATTTTAGCCATCTTAGTGAGTTTTAATTTGTGGTTTTAAGTTGATTTACCCTGATTACTAGTGATGATGAACCCCTTTTTAGGTGTTTATTTCTTTTATATAACTTTTCTGTGAGTGCTCAAATATTTTGCCCATTTTTTGAGTTGTTTGTATCTTTAATGAATTATAAATGAGACAACTATCTTACATAATTCTATAGTAAATATTTTTTCCTGATTTTATTTTCTTAATATTATATTTTGAAAAGTAGATTTTAATTTTGATGAAATTCTATTTATAACTATTTTATATTCCATTTATTATCTTCTTTTTTCTAAGTGATCTTTGACTACTCAAGATCATGAATGCATTCTCTTATAAATTTTGAAGTTTTATGAATATATGAAATATGAGTTAGTGTTCATCATTTTCCATGTAGATATCCAGTTTTGCAGATAATTTGTTAAAAATTTTCTTTCCCCATTGAATTGCTTTGTCACTTTGTAAAAATAAATCTATTAACCACATGGGTTTGTCTATTTCTAACTCTTTGTTTTGCTGATGTACTTATTGATCCTTAGACCATATTATACCATGTGATTACTGTAGCTTAATAGTAATTTGTAAAACTAATTAGTGTAAGTCTATTCTTCCAAGACTATTTTGGTTATTTGATGTCCTTTGCATTTAATAATTATATACATACACACATATTTGAATCAGCTTATTTTATTTTTGTGAGAGAAAAATGAAGGAGGGAGGGAAGAAGACAGGGAGGATGGAAGTCAGAGGGAGGGAGAAGACTTGCTGGGATTTTGACTGAAATTGATTTATTTTGGTGGAATTAACATCTTAATAAGGTCGACTCTTCCAATTAATACACTGGTATGTTTCTCAGTTTATGTTTTTCTTTAGTTTCTCTCAGCAGTATTTTACCATTTTTCATTGTAGAGATCTTAAATAATTTTTACTCAATATATCCCCTTTTTATAGTATTATAAATGATATTGATTTCTAATTTTCATAATCACACTGTTACTAGTTAATAAAAATGCAATTTATTTTTGTATACTGTCCATGTGAACCATAGCCTGGATAAGTTGCTTAGTAATTCTAGCATTTTGCTTCTTTTGGTGGGGGGGGGGGGTAGATATTTTTAATTTACTATGAATAAAGTTATGTTGTCCATGAAAAAATACATTGCACATTTCCTTTTCAATCTTTACTTTTTTTTTTTAAACTTGTTGCAGTGGATGGGAACTCCATTACAGAATTGTTCGAGGAGGCACGAACAGATAAGCTAGTCTGGCTCTCTAAGAAAGGAAACTATTCAATCATTAAGTATCATGCTAACTGTAGATATTTTCTCATAGATGACTTCTATCAGATTGAAGAATTTTCCTCATATTCCTATTTTGTTGAGATTTTTTTTAAAATCACAAAATGGGCCTGGAATATGATCAAATGCTATTTTTGTACCTATTTAAATGTCTATACACATTTTTAAATGTTTCATAGAATTCACTAGTGAAGTCATCTGGGCCTAAAGTTTTATTTGTAGAAAAATTTTAAGTTATGAATTCAAGTTATTTAGTTGGGATAAGGCTATTCAAGATCTCTATTTGTTATTGGATTAGTTTTGATAACTTCTATTTTTTCTGAGTTGTCAAAATTTGTTGGCATAACATTATTCATAATATTCTTTTCTAATTCATTGAATGCCTGTAGTAATTTTTTCTCTTTTTTCCTTATATTGACAATTGGCATTTTCTTTCTTGTATTGTTGCTGTTGTTTATTATAGCTTGAGTTTTATCACTTTTGTTTCTCTTTTCCAAAGACTATTTTTTAGTTTTCTTGATTTTCTCTATTGTCTATTTTCTACTTGAAAAATTTTATCATCATTTGTAAATTCTATTTCTTCTTACTTTGGGTTTACTTAGATTCTCTCTCTCTCTCTCAACTTCTAAAGATGGAAACTTGGATTTTAGATTTTTTTTCCTAAGTCCATACATTTTCTCTAGGAAATGTGTAGAAGCTGTCACTATAGTCTGCTCAGTTATGAAAGCTGCTTTCTCCCAGGGATTTAGTTTACCAAGGTTTCTTTGCAAATGCAAATTTTTCCTAATCCAACAAAGAAGTATGATTTTCATTTTGTTTTGATTTCTTATTTTTATCATGGGAGGAAAAGTCGTTCAAATCCTCTGCACCTTACCTGGTACTGGAAGTCTATTTAATGGCTCTTTAAAGTAGATGTGCTGACATACTGAAGGTCTGCTAATTTTCAGTTTAAAAAAATTTATATATTTTTAGCATCTTTCCTCATTTTCCTAAATTCCCCCTAAAGTAAAATCCTGGCATACTAATTCTGAAAGATTTCAGAAAAAAAAAAAGTACTTTAAAAAGAAACTGGAAAATGAAAGAAATTTAGCATTTCCAGGTAAGAAAACAACTAGCAAAGGATTTTAATTCTTTTCCTTAAATCAGTTGCCAAGTTGTTAAATTCCAAGGTAAGGTTGCACAGTATTCTTTCACATTTTTAAACTTCTATTTTTAAAAGATGTTTTTGGTACGTGCTCCTAGTGGGAACCAAACCCAGGACTCTCTGGTCCGCAGGCTGATGCTCCAACCCCTGAGCCAAACCTGCCAGCGCTGTTTTTAAAAGTTTTAAAATTTTGCTTTAAAAAGTTGAAAAATGAAGGAACATTTTATTCTGTCATAAGATTCATTTACCAGATATTACATCTTTTTAGGTTAAAATGTATATATATATATTTTTTTCATGAACATGTATATACTTCAATACTCAGAGAAATCGCCGTGGACTGCAGAAGGGCCACCTTTATTACTGGCGGTTAATCATGGCAGATAGCCCTGCTGTGAGAAGCTAAAGCCATGTCCACTTGATGATTTTATTTCAATAGATTTCATATTCTTCTTCTGACTGCCACTTTATGCCCTGGTTGCATTAGAAAAGACATGGTAAGGAAGTCCCATTATGAAGAGAACCAGGTAGAAGTTTTGCTACCAGGCAAGAGCTAATTCACTATTCTGTGGAGACAGAATAATAAAAAAAGTGAATGGCTCGGTGGGCCCAATGCACTCAGCTATTCCAGAAAGATGGTGATGATTGGGAACTAGGATTCAATCAAAGATCATTCATAGTGCTATTACTATATAAAAATATACTTAAACCTACTTGATATAAAATATGTCTAAATTTTAAAAACTAATCAATTGGCTTTAGCCTTGTCAATATCACATAGATAATTGAAAAGGTGATAGTTTTTAATGAGGTGCTACAGAATATCAGTTTGAGCATTATAGCAGATGATAACATTTGCTAAAAAGAAAATAAATCTGGCCTAGAAATCAGCCATGTATTCCCCAGGTTCTTTGAAGGATCAGAAATATTTAAGTGATGTCATTTAAATAATTCAATGACTTCTCTTTACTATTTAGTATTCTGATATCCTAATAAAAGAAAATAAGCTTTCCCATGCATGGTGTTTTTACCAAACATTCCCAAGAGTAAGAGCAATTTCCTGTTTTATATGAGTAGTGTGTTAGCTAAAGGCACTGCCATGCTAAGGACATCAAATCTTGTAAGCAGAGAGAGAAACAAGAGTAGAGAAAGAAAGCAAATGAGAGAAATAAGCAGCATAAAATTTGGGATAATTCAAGTCCTTGTACAGGTAAAGAGCACAGTGGCTTTCATAAGATTCAATGTGTCATTTGGGGATAGTATGCTGTCCGTGTGAGTAATGAGTGATCAGTGCAAAAAAAAAAAAAGCCCCTAAAATACCTCTTTGCTTAATTACATACTGTTTCTTTAGATGGTTCATTTTAGTTATTTAAAACAGAAATCATAATGTTAAAGTGCTCACAATTGCATCAAAATATAAAAGTTTGAAAATAATTTTGATTTACTAAATACTCCTAATATAAAAATCATATGCTGTTGTTCTGATCAGTTCCATCCCATCAGCATCTGCTTTCAGTATTATTTGGGATGATGTTATGAATCTAAAGACAAAAAATAATTTATAGAAGTGATACACTGTCTTCATGATGTATTAAATGTAACCATGTTTCTGTGTAAACATGTGGGGTTTTATGTGAAACTTGTGCATTCTATAGATATGTATACACTTAACATCCTACTCACAAATGTTTTAGTATTATCTGGCATTTGAGTATTATTATATATGTTGCATTTTTTTTTTTTATCCTCACCCGAGGATATTTTTCCATTTTTTGCACAGATAGAGTGGGAGGGAGAGAGAGGAAGGGAGAGAGAGAGAGAGAAACATCGATGTGAAGGGACACATCGAGTGGCTGCCACCCGCACGACCAACCAGGGCCGGGGACAAACTGCAACCAAAGTACGCGCCCTTAGCGGGAACCAAACCCAGGTCTCTCCAGACCACAGGCCGACGCTTTCACCGCTGAGCCAAACTGGCCAGGGCATATATATATATATATGTTGCATTTTTAACAGTCTACTTTTGCTGAAACAATTTTAGTTTTGGTCTAAGCAAATAGAAAGTGTGCACCATTATGTGTTTCCTTTAATATAATAAGATATAGATTAAACCCTAAGAGTTGTATTACATTGAACACCCTTTATGAAACTCTCTAACAGATCTTTAATTTGATCAAAAGAAAAATGAGAAGTGTAACCTACATGCTCTCTCATACTTCTAACAGTTTTAATAGTCTATGATTGTGTGAATATAGTCATTGCTCATTACAAAGGGTAGAAGTAGGCATAGTTTCTTTATCCAAAAATGTTCTCTCCAAAAGTTCTCAGATTGCTGGTTTTTCTCTAGGCATTTGTAACCTTTGAGAGATTTAGGAACATCAGGAACAATTTATTTTTGAAGGTTAAAATGCATTGCTCACTCCTTGTAAAGAATGAATTTTGACATTCTGTATAGGTTTATTCATTTTAAAAGGGAATCTAAAACCAGGGTGGTTTGAAAATGGTAGCTGTTTGGCTTAGAGATACATCTTTACTTATGTTTGAATCCTAGAATGAAGCTAAGCAACTTCACAATTGATTAACCATATCTAATATTTATTGAGCGTTAAATATGTACAAGAATTCTAAATGCTCTAATATATGAAGTAATGTAATCCTCACAACAATTCTTTGAGGTGGGTATCATTATTTTATACTCATTTTGCAGATGACTCACAAGAGATTAAGTAACTTCTACAAGGTACTAGTAAGAGGTCAAGCTGAATGTTCAACCCATATGTTATGGCTCCACAACATACATTTGTAAACATTATAGTATTTTTAGGAACTGAACATGTTGAATTGAACACTTGTGAGCAATAGTTCAAGGTCATTGGTTTCATTTTTTACCACCAAACTGGGTGACATGGGCCATCATAGTGGTCTGTGGCAGCTAAGTTCTCCTGCTTAGAATGTCCTTGGATATAATCATCAGGGTCTTTCATTTCCAGACCCTGATCTATGTATGTACTCATTCAACTATTGACTTTCTACAAGGGCCACTGGCTTAGTGGGCTTGGGTCGTTATAACAAAATACCATAGACTTGATGACTTAAACAACAGACATTTATTTTTTCACAGTTCTGGAGGTTAGAGTTCTGAAATCAAGGTGGCAGCATGGTTGTGTCTGGTGAGAGCCTTCTTTCTGGCTTGCAGATGGCTGCTTCTCACTGTATCCTCACATGGCAAAGAGGTGAAGCTCTTGTGCAGCTCCCTTTCTAGAAGAGCGCTAATCCCATCATGGGGCTCTACCCTCATGACCTCATCTATCCTTAATTACTTCTCAAAGGCCTCACCTCCTAATACCATCACATTAAGGGTTAGGGCTTCAACACATGCCTTTGGAGGGACGCAAACATTATGTCCATGCAAACAAAGCAGACTGAAAGCCTTGACCATGTGGAATTCAGAGTCTGGTGAGAAAAATAGATAATAAACAAGATAAATAAGTAAAGTAAATAGATAGTACTTGCTAAGGGAGATGAAACACTGGAAAGAAAGCTAGGGTATATAGGGAGTTGAAATTTTGGATAAGGTGGTTAAGAAAGTCTGCTGAGAAGTTGACTCTTCCTCGGATGACCCAAGCTGGGGGGAAAGCCAATGCAGGTTTTGAGGTGGAGCAGAGCCGGTCTATACAAGACAACAAAGCAGGTGCCTCAACTGGTGTGAATTCAAGAGAAAGCGCGAGATGAGGATAGAGAAGTAAAGGGGGCCAAGATCATGAACATCTTTGTAATTCATAATATTAACCTCAGATTTTGTTCTGAACGAGATGGAAGCTATTGGAGGATTTTGAGTGGTGAAGTGACATGATCTGACTTTCATCTTAACAGAATAATCCTGGCTGTTCTACAGAAAATAGACTGAAGAGCGGAATAAGCACTGAAGCAGAGAGACCAGTTAGGAGGCTATTACCTGTCAAATTATTAAAAGAGATTAGGCAAATGGGTGCTAATCATGTCTCATTTGAATTGATCAAATGTTTTGTTTGCGGCACAGAGAAAATTTGAATGCGATTTTAATGCTAATTTGGGAAGACTTCTAAGGACGTTGGCAAAGTGCACAATGCATTAATCTCTTTCAAACTCTGAAAGACAACAAAAAACAAAAAAAAATTGGATATAAACTATAAATATACTGAAACTAAACAGTGGCAACAAGGCCATACTTCAAATTCTAAGTTATCTGCTAGATAATATGCAATTTGCACCTAGATGAAGCACTCTTCATCTCAAATAATAACACCTCATATTCTAATATGATCAGGAGTTTAGAAGATGGTTGAGAACATTCTGGGGAGTACTAATAAACTCTCTAGCTTGTGTGTTAATAAGGGGATATGTTTGTGGATTCAGTCTCATTTCACAAGATATTAAGGGATTTTATCACCACACAAATTAACCATGATTTGAAATTTAACAGGAAAAGGGAAAGATTGTAGCTATAGCTGTGTCAAAGAAGAAACAAGGGGAACAATAGTATGGGAACATTTGGGGTCAACAAAGACATTCTTTGTTTAGGTTCACTAGCAAAATCCTAGAAGCCATAAAGATTCACATAGGATAAAACTTTTTCCAAGGTGGTATTTGCTTCTGGAAGCCTACAAATGGAGACCTCATCCTGACCTCATATCTCATATCTATTTGGCTAGAAATGCCAAAAGGAAATGGAAATCAATAAATCTGTAGGAAAAGTTGACAAGAAATTGGCTGCCTAATGCACTGTTTCCCTTAGTAACCACCCTATCCTAACAGCTGAATAAGCTGAACAATTGGACGAAGGATAGAATCATTAACATTGAGCCTTCCAATTTCACATATTGAAGCGATGCCATGATAAGAGGTAGGAAAGTCAAAGGGAATCACTGCACAATATTTAGAGGCAGATATGGGCCTCAGTAAGACTATTTATATTAAAGGCAAAATTAAAAATAAATACAGCATTTGCCCTGACCAGTTTGGCTCAGCGGTTAAGAGGGTCGGCCTGTGGTCCAGAGAGACCGGGTTTAGTTCCCGTTAAGGGCATGTACCTCGGTGGCAGTTTGTCCCCGGCCCTGGTTGAGTTGTGCGGGTGGCGACCACTCAATGTGTCCCTTTCACATCGATGTTTCTCTCTCTCCCTCCCTCCCTCCCTCCCTCCCTCCCTCCCTCCCTCCCTCCCTCCCTCCCACTCTATCTGAAAAAAAAATGGAAAAATGTCCTCAGGTGAGGATTAAAAAAATATATAAATAAATAAATAAATACAGCATTAAATTGATGCACAAGTTCTCCATCAAAATGAAAGAAGCTCAAATTCTGTGGAAAGCCTAGATAAGTATGAGTTTTGGAATTTTAGAAAAGAATTATGTTACATTCTCAGGTAAATACATCAAAGGTAAGATGCAAAATATGAAATAAATGATCATTTGGAAAATCAGCTATCAGAATTAATAAAATAAATCATTTCAAAAACATATTGAAAAGGCGCAAAATTATATTATCAGAATTCATTCCATGGCATGCCAGACCCAATTGATGAGTATAAGTACTGAGATAAAGAAATGTAGAATATTGTTAAAGCAGAAATTGTATTAGACGAATAGGACTTAATTCAAGTCTTTTACCATAGGGAAGAAAAGTCAGAATGAAGTCTGAACTGGACTCTGCTCCAAAATGGGTTCAGGAGAAGTTTTAATTGCTGATGTGTTAGGAACCATAGGCTTTCTTTTTCTATCTTTGTGACAAGAGATAGTTTTACCTCTTGACATGAGGCAAATTAGGCTCCTCCCCTCCCACAGAAACTAAGAGGTAGAGCACTTTCTCCCTTGATGATTTCATTACAAAGGGAAGACTCCCAGGTCCTGGAGAAAAACAGTCCTAGCTAGTAAACCAGCCAAAGCCACTAAAAAGATTTACACCTCAAAAGAAAAGAGAAACAACAATGACAAGTTTTCTAAAGTAAGTGCTCTAGGAAAAAGGAGGGGAGGGACCTCTGTGGTTAGGACATTGAATTTTGTGAGGCAGGTGAGATGTAGGTCAGAGGCAGGAAGAAGCCTGTCTAAAGTTTAGTCAGCCTGAGGGAGACATTAAGATAATCTTGTTCAATGCAGATGATAAGATAGTTGATACAGAAGGCCAGACAATGAAGATTCAATTCACAAGTACCTACAGGGTGTGGCAAAAGTAGGTTTACAGTTGTCTGTATGGAAAATAATACACTAACTAATAAATAATACAAGAATAAACTTTTTGCATACTAACAACTGTAAACTTCCTTTTGCCCACAATGTATAAAAAATACTTTCAAAGACATAATGAAAGAATGCATTAATGGAATGCATTGACCTGGCTCAGTATATGTTCAGATCATTTTCTAGGACAATTTAACACCTAGGCCTATCTTGAAATGAATGAACTTTGAGGATAAAAAAATACATATCTCATAAGTTCCAGGGGAACAGAACCATAATATAGTTCCAAAGGGGGAGAAATAGCCAGAGCACCTTCAGATCTCAGAGATGAGCACATGTGATCCAGTGTCATTTGATTATTTTCAAAGGTTGGTCAGATAGCAGAAAACAATACATTTTAAACTAGAAAAGCTTGTCTTTATTTTATCCTCCCCACACCATGTGCTTTTTTTATTTTTTATTTTTTTTACAGCTTATTAAGGTAAAATTGATATCCAATAAACTGCACATATTGAAATGTGATAAATCTCAACATACCTGTGAAAACACTACCACAGTTAAAATAGCAAACATCTCTGTGAACTCCTAAGGTTCCCTAAGTGCTCTTCTATAACCTGCCCCTTCCAGCACCCAATCCTCAACAACCACAGGTCTGTCTTCTGTCATTATATGCTCATTTGCATTTCTAGTATTTTACATAAATGGAATTATATTTTATACACACTTCTATGGGGGAAGAGAATGTGGCCTTTTCTCAACATTTTTGCTTTGAAATCTCATATGAACAATACTTTATTCTCTTTTTTAAAAGATTACTGAGTAATATCCCATTGTGTGATTATGCCATAATTTGATTTACCTGTTTTGTGGTCATTTGAGTTGTTTCTAGTTAAAAGCTCCTAACTTTTAATAAAGAATCCCAAACAAGTAAATCTCCCATGAACATTTGTGCACAAGTAAGACCTTGTGTGGAATTAGGCTTTCATTTCTTTAGAGTAGATACCTAGAAGTGGAAATGCCGTGCCATCAGGTAGTCGTATGTTAAATATTGTAAGATTGTCAGCATCAGCAGTCTATGAGAGTTCCAGTTGCTTTACATCCATCCATACATACACTTGTTATGGCTAGTCTTCTTAACATTGGCAATTCAAGTGGGTGTTTTGTGGTATCACATTGTGTTGGAATTTGCATTTCACTAATGACTAATGACCTTGAACATTTTTTCTTGTATTCACTTGCTACTTGTAAATCTTTGGCGAAGTGTCTGTTCAAATCGTTTTGTCTGTTTTTAAAATTGGGATGTATGTCTTTTTATTGAGTTATAGAAGTTCTTTATATACTCTGGATTCAAATTCTTCATCAGTTTTATGTTTGCCAGTATTGTCTCCTTTGTATATGGTTCGCCTCTTCCTTGCCTTAACAATGGGTATTGAAGAGTTAACAGTTTATAATTTTGATGAAGTCTCATTTATCAATTGTTTATGGCTCCTTTCAGTGTTTTATTTTTTCCCTAAGAAAACTTTCCTAATATTAAAACCACCAAATTTTTCTCCACTGTTTTCCAATAGAAGTGTTATAATGTTAACCTTTATATTTAGATCTATGACTCGTTTCAAGTAAATTATTGCACAGTGGTATAAAGTAAGGGCCCAGATTTTTATTTCGTGTATAGGTAATCAGTTGCTCCAGCACTATATTTTGGAAAGATCATTCTTTCCCTATTGAAAACCATCTTAACCCCTTTGTCAAAAATCAATTAGCAATGTGTAAATGGATCTTTTTCTAGACTCTCCATTCTGTTTTGTTGTTTTATATACCGATTTTTATACCAATACCATATTGTCTAGATTTCTGTAGATTAATAGTGAAACTTGAAATCTGGTGGTATAACTCCTCCAATATGTTTTTTTTTTTAAATTGTTCCAGGACATTTGCATTATCATATAAAGTTTAGAATCATCCTGTTGATTTCTATTTAAAAAGAAAACCTTCTGAGATTTTGACAGGGATTGTGTTGAATTTTAGGTCAAATAGTGGAGAATCAACCTCTCAACAATAATTAGTCTTTCTTTCTGGGATTAGGTTATAGATCTGTATTTTTTAGTATTTAATTTCTTTCAGCAGTGTTTTAAGTTTTTATTAAAAATTTGCAAAATGTTATCAGTTTTCTCCATTAGTGTTTCATAGCTTAATACGATTATATCTTAATTGCATTAGTTTTGAAATTTTTTATCAATTAATACTATATAGTAACAATAAAATTTTTTATATTGACCTCATTTATACCTTATAACTTTCCTTTTTTGTGGATTCCTTATGCATTCTCTTTTTCCAGCCTTATTGAAGTATAGTTAACAATGAAAAATTGTATGTATTTAAGGTGTACAACTTGATGATTTGAAATATGCAAACATTTTGAAATATTTATGACAATCTGTATTTTATGTCAGCTTTTGCCTACTTGGTGTTCCATGCCCAGTGCATGCTACATCATCTTTCACTCCCCTTTGAAGATTCATTTTTTTAAATATTAGCACAGTAAAGTATTAAGAAGTTTCACACAAACATGTGTAGCTTTTTAAAACATTTCCCATATATATTTGACTGCAACAACTTATTTGAGAACAACTTTTAATGTTGCCCAAACTAGAGCAATAGTCCCTAAAACTGCTACCGTAAGTCATTTGATCAAAAGATTGGCATCAACAAATGGGTGTTTGGGGGAGATTGACACGGTTGCTGTGAATAGAATGGATTGGAAGCCAGGAGAGTTTACCAACTAGAAGGCCATTGACATAGCTATTGCCATAAGCCAGACAGGAGGAGATGAGAGCCCAGAGAGTTGTAAAGAAAGAACTGATGAAATGCCTTGCTAACTTTGCTTTGCCTGAAATGCCCTGTTATCTTCTTTCCAACATGGATTTTAAAGAATTGATTTTTTTTTTTTTTTTTAGTAAGTACAACAACAAGGAGAATATGGTGGTTGTACTTACTCCTTGACAAATTATGATCACTATTTTCCCCCTTGTTTCTACAATCTTCTCACTTTTACTTGGGTTGACATACAGCTTATTACCAACAGATTATCTAGTTTAAATGGGTATATTAATTTAATATTAATGTTAAAGTTGGTATTGTAGGCTTGACTTCCATATGTCATCTTTAAAAATTACTGTTTGTTTTATAACCTGGGTCAAATCCCACTTCCTCACAAAGAATTCATAAACTATGCTCTCATATATTAATTCTCTAATCTCTCAATTATTTTGGAATTTATTTACAAAATTTCTGTAATATATCATGTCTTGATTTGTTTTTTTCTATATACTTATTTTTCCTACTCAACTTTATTGTAACTGTATTCCATGGAAGAATCTTCTCTTAGATAATTGCTTGACCTCCACTTAGCACTACCTATGGACCTTATGGACCTATTGCACTAGGTTCAAGATATGTAACAATTGATTAGATTATAATATTCTACTTCCCCTGATTTTCTTAAACAGGCTATGAATTTTAATAAAATGTTTTGTGTGTATTGGAGAGAAATAGCATGTAATAGAATACTTCTCATATAGAAAGATAACTTCTTAGCGTCTAAAAATGTAAACTTTAAAAGGAACATATATAGATACAGTAAAATAGGAAATTATATTTATGAATTTCTTTTTAATTTATATATCAATGTTAAATAAGAAAATTGAGAAAAGAACCAAAACTACTCAGCAATAGTGCTTGTTTAGAGGTGAAAGGTTTATATACTTTGTTTTCTTTTGAATTGTTTCCTCCATGTTGAGAATAAATATCATAGACCCCACCATGATGTTAATCAAATTTTCGGCGGGGGTGGGGGGTGGGGGGGGGTGTTGCATAGTCCAAAGCCACAAAGATTTTTTCATATGTTTTTCCTAGACTTTTTATAATTTTAGGATTTACTTTTAGGTCTATGCACCATCTTGAGTTAATATTTTATTAGATGCAAGGTGTGGATTGAAGTTCATTTTTGTTTGTTTGTTTTTTTATCCTCACCCGAGGACATTTTTGCATTTATCTTCAGACAGCAGGAAGGAGAGAGGGAGGAAGAGAGAGAGAGAAATATCGATGTGATAGAAGCACATCAACTGGTTGCCATTCACATGATCCCAACTGGGGCCGGGAACAAACTGCAACTGAGGCACATGCCCTTAGCGGTAACCAAACCCGGGTCTCTGCTCAGTAGTCTGACAGTCTAACTGCTGAGCCAAACCAGTCAGAGCTGAAGTTCATTCTTGTGCATATAGATAATCAATTGTTCCAACATGATTTATTGAAACTACAGACTCATCTCTACTAAATTCCTTTTGTACCTGTGTTGACAACCAGTAGCACATATGTGTGAGGGACTATATCTGACTTTCTGTTTGCTTTGTTGATGTTTGTCTATTTTTACGCAAATTTTATATTGTCTTGTTTATTGTAGCTTTATAAAAAGGTACATAGGGTTAGTACTCCAATTATTTCAAACTCACTTGCTATTCTAGTTATTTGAATTTCTACATAATGTTTTAAATGTGCCAGTCTCCAAAAATTACCTCTTCAGTTTTTATTACAATTGAGATTAATTTATGGAGAACTGGCATCTTTAAAGTTCTAAATATATTTTTTGTAATTATATTTATTGGGATGACATTGGTTAATAAGATTATATAGGTTTCAAATGTATATTTCTATAATACATGACTTGTATATTGTACTGTGTGCCCACCACCCAAAGTCAAATCATCTTCTGTCACCATGTATTTGACCCCTTTTGCCATTTACTAACCTCCTGACCCCCTGCCCTCTGGTAACCACCATGCTGCTGTCTGTGTCTATGAGTTTCAGTTTTATATCCTACATATGATTGAAATCATATGGTTCTTAGCTTTGTCTGAGTTATTCCATTTAACATGACATTCACAAGGTCCATCCACATTGTCACAAATGACAGCATTTTCTTTTCTTATGACTAAGTAGAATTCCATTGTATATATGTACCACATCTTCTGTATCCAATCATCTAGCAAAGGACACTTGGTTGTTTTCATGTCTTGGCTACCATGAATAATGCTGCAGTGAACATAGGGGTGCATATATCTTTGTGAATAAATGTTTTCAAGTTTTTCGGATGTATATCCAGAAGAGGGATTGCTGGGTCCTATGGTACCTCTATTCTTAATGTTTTAGGAACTACCAGATGTTTTCCACAGTGGCTGTACCAGTTTTAGTCCCCCAGCAGCAAATAAGTGTTCCTTCTTCTCCACAACCTCTCCAACACTGTGTGAGGTGGTATCTCACTTGTAGTTTTGATTTACATTTTCCTAATAGCTAGTGAAGTTAACCATCTTTTCATATATCTGTTGGCCATTTTTATGTTTTCATGTGAGAAGTGTCTGTTCAGGTTCTCTGCCCATTTTTAATTGGATTGTTTGTTTGGTATTGAGTTGTGTGAGTTGAGTTCTTTAAATGTTTTGGATAGTTACCCTTCATATTCCATCTCTATTCCTGGTTTCTACTCAGATGGCTGATTAACTCCATAAATAACATCCACGATCTCTTTGTCAAATGATTTTCCAGCCACATTCTAGATTTTCCTTCCAGAACACTTTCCCCTGGGAAATTTTTCAGTCTTGAAGTTCTCATTCATTTTTACTTAACAACTCCTTCACTTGTGCAGAAGAGAGAAATCAGGTTGTATGTTAACACTTAGATATATCCTCAGTTAAATATCTAAGAAGTTAAAAGTATGTCACATGTAGCACTTTTAACTCCTACTTTTCACAAGATACTAGAACAGAATTCAGCCAGGTACTTTGATACTTTCAGACAAAGATTGATTTTCCTCAGTGTCTGTAACTTGTTCCTCATTTTCATCTGAGACATCACCAGCAGCACCTTTTTAAAAATACTTTTTCTTTATTGATTTTAGAGAGAGAGATAGAAACATCAATGAGAGAGAACATCAATTGGCCACCTCCTGCATGCCCTCACTGGGGATTTAGCCTAAAGCCTGGGCATATGCCCTGACTGGGAATTGAACTGGCAACCTCTTGGTGCATGAGTTGATGCTCCACCATTGAGCCACACTGGTCAGGCATATTCTTAAGGATTCAATTAATAAGTAAAATAAGTCCTGGCTGGTTTGGCTCAGTGGTTAGAGCATCGTCCTGCGATCTTGAGAGACCCGGGTTCAGTTCCCACTAAGGGCATGTACCTTAGTTGCAGTTTGTACCCGGCCCTGGTTGGGTTGTGCGGGTGGCAGCCACTCAATGTGTCTCTTTCACGTTGATGTTTCTCTTTCTCTTCCTCTTTCTCCCTCTCACTCTATCTGAACAAAGAAAAAAAAAAGTAAAATAAAATTTAAAAATGATTTATTATTTGGGGAGCTCCCTGCATCTGACTCCAAACAATAAACAGGATTTCTTACACATGTTTTTTTTTTTTCTTTAAATAGTCTATTTTTAATTCTAAGGTATTACTTGTATACTTGTTAGTATTTAAGTCACACACCTACCTGATAAGGGAAATAGGGGTTACACTGTTCTTTATAAACAGAAGCTGTCATTCATATAGAAGAGCAAATAATTATGTAAATGAGATAGAAGGCATTTTGTTAATAGGTGCATCACAAAACACTTATCCTCTTCTTTTTTTGTAGACTATCTACTTTGCTTTTAAAATGTCATCCATATTTATCAGACCACATGGTTCTTGACATTTAAGATTTTCTTTTTTATCATATAGCAACTGAAGCTTTGACACCAGGCACTAATTATCAAGGGGCTGAAGAGAAACTTTTATTTATTTTTTTAAAGCAGCAGGCTACAGTAAAAGTGTGAATTATTGGTTATTTGTGATACTCTGTAGCTGAGAATTTTTATCATGATGTAGTTAAGTCTTTCTTAAAGTGTGTATTAGTTCTTAGAAATTCCCAGGGAAAGTTTCAGGAATTAAGCTAAATTTATTAGACAAGATATTCTGCCTTTCTGTTTTTCCAAGTCATCTATGTATATTGTATTGAGAAATCATTTTAACCATCTTTTAAAAAAGATTTTTAGAGAGAAAGGAAGGAAAGGAGAGGAAGGGAAGGAGGGAGGGAGGGAGGGAGGGAGAGAGAGAGAGAGAGAGAGAGAGAGAGAGAGAGAGAGAGAGAGAGAAACATCTACATCCATGTGAGAGCAAAACACCAAGGCATGTGCCCTGACCAGGAATCAAAATGGTAACCTTTTGGTGCACAGGACAATGCTCAACCAATTGAGCAACACCTGGTCATGGTGATTCTGTAATTTGTTTACCCTGCAGCAATCCACATAGGGTGGGGGAGGGATGTGGAAGTGGGAGGGTGGATTTTTCTTTAGATATTTTTAAGGAGGAGAGATAATCTCATGGACGCCCAACTTGAAAATTCTCACTATGTGCACAAACTTTGATTTCCTGTATATCACTATATTTTATATTCCTTCTCATTTTAGTACCTCATAGCACCGGTTTTATTGTTTAATTATTTTAGGGTCTCTGGTATGTATATATATATTGAAATAGATATATATCTATATATCTATACATATATTGAGTTAGTGCATTAAGGTAAAATTTCAGCTGGAAAACTGCTCTGTAAATGTCTGGGAAAAGGGGGAAAAATAACAAATCTATCAATGATAGAAATTACTATGTTATATTTTTTAGGTGTGATTTTAACATTAGCACTCCATGTACTTGATGCTTCCAGCTGAAGATTACCTAATGCAGATTTCTTACATGTTTTTACCCTTGATCTAACTTGTTAATTTTTAATATTTTTCTAATAATCTCTTAAAATTTTTTTTTCAAAAAGTGGTAGGACCTGGCCAGGTAGTTCAGTTGATTAGAGTGTCATCCTGATATACCAAGGTCGTGGGTTCAATCTCCAGTCAGGGCACATACAAGAATGAACCAATGAATACATAATAAGTGGAACAACAAATCATCTCCCTCCCTCCCTCCCTCTCTCCCTTTTTCCCTCTACCCATCCTTCCCCCTCCCTCCCTCCTCTCTTCCTTCCTCCCTCCTTTCTTTCTCCCTCCCCCTCTCTCCCTCCCTCTCTCTTCCTCTCCCTCTCTCCCTTATCCTCTAAGGAGGGAAATATATTTTAATGGGAAGAGTGGGCTTAGGAAACTCTCAACCTTTCTAATGCCATGACCTTTTGATATAGTTCCTCATGTTGTGGTGACCCCCAACCATAAAATTATTTTCGTTGCTACTTCATAACTGTAATTTTGCTACTTTTATGTCTTAGGCAACCCCTGTGAAAGGGTCCTTCAACCCCCAAAGGGGTCGTGACTCACACGTCGAGAACCACTGAACTAGAAATTGAAACTCAAAATATGGTTCTTCCACTCATTATGTATACAAATTTGAGAAAGTTATAGAACTAATAATACCTAGTTTGTGGAGGGTTTTGAGATTTATGCTGTTATGTGTGAAAATAATAGGTCATAATGTGCTCTCAATAAATACTTTAAAATTAACTTTGATATAAGAAAGGAATATTTATTTGCCAGTTTCATGCATATTGTGCATTTTTTTATGTTTGCTAATTAGTTTCTTAATAACTCAAATAATCTTCAATATAAATAAAGGAATAATATCATTATTTGCACCCAGGCTTTTTTCCCCCTCTCCAATGTGCTAATAATATCCATGTTCCCTTTAAGTTTACATAATAATTTGTTCTTTCTTTCTGAGTGGATCTGTTCATACACACACACGATATCTGGATAAAAGAAAGCAAATTATAAAGGCTGCTTTCTCTAGAGCATAGTAGTAGGGGGAAAGAATGCAGTTATTTTAACTGCAGACAATTCTGTACAGTATGTATTTTTATAATATGGCATACTAATAGAATATATCATATTATTATTATTAAAATGATGTTTAAACTGACAAAAATGATACTTGTATTTGTCTCTTACTACTTGACTTTGAAAACATTAAATTTCTTAATTCCATCTGTCTTTAAAATCATGCAGTGATCTCCTTTGCTGTCCCCTAAAACCTCTGCACCATTTATTTGTCTCTTAACTCAGGACACAAAATCATGTGACCTTATTATTTCAAGTTATTATTTTATGCCTCTTTATGTTTCAATTGGAATATTGATTTTATACCTCTCACTAGGAAGATGGTTGTCTAAAAAATAAGAAATGATAGTCAGTCTATAGTGAATAATGAAGTATATCATAGTAATAACAAGCACTATATAGCAATGAGTGTTCTTTATTTAGATTGCGTATTGGTAATAAACAAATAATTGATCCCATACTAGCCGACTTGTAGTTCCTTATGGGTCCGAAGAGGCGCTGTAACTAGCTATTATAGTAAAAGAAACAGATTTAAGGTGCAGTGTGTCTCTCGTCACATATTGCAGTTTTGTGATCTCCAAGGAGCCTGTAAAAAATGGATTTTCTTCATGGCAAACTTGCCTATGCAATTTATTTTTATTACAGTTTCCTTTCTCTTTTTCAAAGCTTTCAAAAGCAGCAACACCTAAGAGCATACAATGTCATTGTTACTCTTTAATATGTAAATTCACTTATGAGTAAGCTTTTTATTTCCATATTTTATGATTAAATATGTGCTCATTGTAAGACTGCTATTCAGCCCACATGCACAATTTTCAAACATGCCAGATTTTCAGATGTTCAAATAATATATGAATCTTTCTGATCTGGTAAAAAAAAAATTCAAGTAAAAGTTATTATTTAATATACTAAAAAATAATAATAATAATAATATGTCTTCATGGAAAAAAAACAGTACTCATTATCAAAGCACCTTTTTAAAAAATAGAATGTCCTAGTAGTATAGTATCATAATAATTTACAATTCAATCCCACACTTGTGTTTCTTCTCTTCTGCTCCTTGAAAGAAGAGAAAGTATTTAGTGAATTGTTTGCATTTTCAGTGTATTTTCATAATCTTAGGCTGTATTTTTTTAAATGATGATTATTTTAATGTATTTAAAAAATCATTTTCCAAATCAAGCTTCCTGCCATATTTATTTCCACACAACTATAATAGTATTTTTATTTATTAATTTTAAAAAGCTATTTATTTATGCTTTCCATCACCCTTTATCCCTCCTGCAATTACCACACTGTTACAGGTGTCCGTGAGTTCTCTCTTCCCCTAAATTATCTCTTCTGTGACAACTTATACTTAGTAACTAAATAAGAGGTTTATTAATATAACCATATTTTGTACTTTCAGTAACATGTTTTTAGACCCAGTTAGTGAGAAAAATCAAGCTGTTTTGAGTAAAATAAAAATTTCAACTGAGGGGTTATGGGAACCAGTTACATTCATCAGCCTTAACTTCGAATCATTTTTTTCTTATGATGTCTTGCATTTACAAGAAAAACCTTGTTGCATCTTTATAAGTTTTGCCTGTGGGAATGACTTAAAGTAGATTTTGTAATCTCAGGATATTATTTCATTAAATTATTTCAAAAGCTGGAAAGAGAAACAGAGTATTTTAGTTTCAAAGTAAAAAATGAATCACATCTAACATAGATAAGATACCATTTTAATAGGTTTAAAATAAATACCCACAACTTGCAAAAACTAAATTAACATTAATAGGTTAAATATTTATTCAATATTTAGCAACTCATTTATAAAATTGTGACAATTCACCTGTTTCTTACCTGGTGTGTAACTGTCTCTAGCATCTATAGTTATTTATCTACTTTGCTTTATTCTCCATACTTTCCCTTTTCTTACTCATTTCCAAGGTTCCCCTTCGCCTCCACATTTCTGAGTGCCTAAGAGTACTCTATTCTAGCTATTGCTCTATTCTATCTTTGGAATGATCTTGACAACCAAGGGATTTCTGATGATGTTCAGAATAATTCATCTCTCTGTAATAAATGTAAGATTTAATTAGAAGCAAGAGGATACATCCAAAGGGAAACGATTTGAATGTCAAGGTGAAAATGATTTTTTTTCTGAGTCTGGGGCTTGGTTTTATGTTTTATTTTTGTTTGTTTGTTTTATAAAGTAGTTTTTAAATTTTTTAAATTGATTTTAGAGTGGAAGGGAGAGGGAGAGAGAAAAACATCAATGTGAGAGCAAAACATCAATCAGCTGCCTCTCAAGTGCCTCCCACCAGGGATCGAGCCTGAAACCAGGGCATGTGTCCTTGACTGGGAATCAAACTGGCAACTTGCTGGCACATGGGATGATGTCCAACCAACTGAGCCGCACTATCCAGGGATTGCTTTATTTTTTAAAAATCCCAGAAACAATACAATGAGAGATCCAGTGCGTTATACAAATGATTCTACCATTTGATTTGATTTTGATTTTCAAACAAAAAGAAAGGAGTTAATTAAATGAAACCTAAATGCAATGTTTGAGCTGACCCACTAATGCTGCATATTCTCTACAAATAACCATCATCTTATACCTATTCTTGTCATGAGGATAAACTTACATAATTGCTTCTCTAGCTTAATGTAATCATTATTCATGGAAACAGTCCACCTTGTGAAACAGAGCAGCTTCCCAAATTAGGACTATTAATTGTTGCTTCAGGACAACTCATCTCCCCCCCAAAAAAGTTAATTGGTCTGCAATGGTATAATTTTCCCAATGAAATTAACTGGTGCAATCACTTAAATTGCTGAACTCTTGCTTTTTGAAGATAAAACATTCTCTCAGTTGCCAAAGTTCAGCGTTATGCCAAGACAGTAAAGTGCTAAAATTAAATGCCATTCTCATTTTAAACAATTGAAAAGAAAAGCCAGCTCTTATTGAGTAAATTAAACAAAAGGCTTTGACATTAGAGATCACTGCGAAAAATGCCCAAACAAAAGCGTGTGCAATGTTAATCAGTAAATCCTTGAAAAGCCCTGACCAAAGACAAATCATCTTGTAGTATTTTAATACATGGTGGATTTTTTTTTTCAATTTCCATAAACTGGATTAGAGAAGGTTTGAAGTGTAGGTGTCCTTATTCAATAGCCTCTCTATGAAAACAACCAATCGAAAGCTGTGCATCTTTGTGACACTTACCTTTACACAGGCCTTCAAGCTTGTACAAATCTAGGCTACTCTAACAGATTGTAAGGCACAGAGACCCTTGGTTGGGCTTGATGGTCACGTGGAGGAGTTATTGCTGTAGCATGGTTACTCACCAAAGAGTTCTCCTTGCCCTAACGATGGTGTGTCCATGGCAATACAATTAGCACAGAGCCCTTTGAGATTAAGGACCCAAGAAATAGGCTGTTTCTTTAACATTTTTGCACTAGCCTCCTCCCCTCCACTCTGTAATCTCATATCTGAGAATCAATGGGTAGAACTAAATTAACAAGTAGACAGCCTCAAATAATTTACACTTACACTAGATTCGTTAATCAGTCCTGACAGGAGTTTAATCTCAGACTGAGTGACACTCAATTTCAGGTCAAAGAATAGAATTTGAGAGAAACAGACTAGGAAATATGCTATCACTTGTTCCCTAAATTCTCAAAATGCATCCTCATATTAAATAAAGTCATTAGGCAGTTATTTTTTTTTATTTTGCTCTATAGAGATATAAGAATTGCTTATTATATAAAATTTTCATCTCTGGCATTTTTTGTAATCATCTTTTTCATTTTTTTTTTTTTTTGAGAGCATCGTCCATTACTTTGTTCATTGTTCTTAGAGACAGCATTGAATAGCAGAAATTTTAGTGGAATGCAGAATAAGGAAATTTAGATTTGTCTTGGCTTTGATGCATACAAGTGCTTTAACTTGGTACAAGTCACTTAATGGGGCCTCAGTTACCTCATTTGAAAAATAGCAGGTTGGACCAGGTAGTTTGTACCATCATACCTAGCTCCAAACTCTATAAATTTCTGATTGCATTCTCTCAGCTATAGGGTAATAACATGTCATTTGCCTATTGTCTTTCACCTCTGTACCCTTACTTTGCGATGCTCAGAACTGGGACTCTGCAAATCACAATTCTCTTCTGCCACCTGATTTCCTGTCAGATTCTGACTGAAGAGGTGCTGGAGAGAGACAGCAAGGCTGAAGGAGTGATCTAGGACCCAACCCTTTCTACGGGTTTTTATTGTTTTTCCATGAGCAATGTCGAGCAATCACACTTTGACCTAGCAGTTGGTTCCAGATTCTTTCAAAACTCCCACTTTTTCAACCCTCTATTTTTCAGTCATTTCCGTCTATTAAATTCCTCATTGCAGTTGCCAAAGTTTTATCTGGACCTAGACTGGTATTTAGAGCATGGTGCAGCAAACAGCCATATGTATCAGGATGACAGGCACCCTGCCTATCATTTTACTTTATTCACTGCTGCATTCAAGGCCTGAAACAGAGGAAGCTCTCAATACATGTGACTGAGTGAATATGGACTTTTAAAAGCAGGTAACCTTGATTCAGTTTCTAGCTTTACCTCTTAAAGGTTCTGTGATTCTGAGAAAATGTTATAACATTTATGATCCTCAATTAGTCTAAAAAACAGAACAGTAGAAATTGTTTTTAATTGTTCTTGGTTACTTGTACAAAACTGACTTGAAGGACTAAATTTTTCTTGTATACCTTAGTGCCCCCAACATCCAACAGATTGTTGGGTTCATAGTTGATATTCAATAAATTTGTGTTTAATGAATGATGAATCAAGGATGCATGTCATGAAAAAAAGAATTTTTATAATTAGCCAGATATGGTAGGTATTTGAAAAATTTGACTATGCCATCTTACCATTTTTTTTAACCAGTCAGAATTGCCTCATAGAATAGAAACAACCACCAAAATGGAAAGGCAACCCACTCTATGAGAGAGCATAATTGCCAATGATACATCAGATAAGGGGTTAATTTCCAATATATATAGAGGGTTCATGCAGCTCAACAAAAGGAAGACACAAGAACCCAACTAAAAAATGGGCAGAGGAACTAAATAGACACCTCTCCAAACAAGACATACAAATGGCTAAGAGACATATGAAGAAATGCTCAACATCACTAGTCATCAGAGAGATGCAAATTAAAACAACATTGAGGTATCACCTCACACCTGTCAGAATGGCAGCCATCAACTAGTCATCAAAAAACAAGTGTTGGCGAGGGTATGGAGAAAAGGGGACTCTAGTACACTGCTGGTGAGAATGCAGACTGGTACAGCCACTATGGAAAACAATATGGTATTACCTCAAAAAATTAAAAATTGAACTGCCATTTGACCCAGTTATCTCACTTCTAGGAATATACCCTAAGAAGCCTGAAACACCAATCAGAAAGAACATATGTACCCCCATGTTCATAGCAGCACTATTTACAATAGCTAAGATCTGGAAACAGCCCAAGTGTCCATCAGTAGACGAATGGATAAAAAAGCAGTGGTACATATACACAATGGAGTACTATGCAGCTGTAAGAAAGAAAGATCTCTTATCCTTTGAGACAACATGGAGGGACCTGGAGAGTATTATCCTCAGCGAAACAAGCCAAGCAGAGAAAGACAAATATCACATGATCTCACTTCATTTGTGGAATATAATGAACATAACAGTCTGAGGAATGGGGTAGTCCCAGAGACGTGGAAGTGGGGTACAGACTGACAATCCCCAGAAGGGGGGGTGGGGTGAGCTAAACCACAGAACTTATATGCGTGTATGCATAAAAAATGGACATGGACAACAAAGCTGGAAGTAGGGTGGGGAGGGAGAGGGAAGGGGGTATCAGTGGGGGAAAAAGGAGAAACATCTGTAACAAAAATAAATAAGAAAAAGAAAGAAAGAAAGTATAAGGGTAAGTGCCATACTTTTCATAGCTCTCGGTTCTCCATGTGTAGCAAGCACCCGGGCATATTGATATTGTGAATAGTTGAAAGAAGCACATTGCTGATAGTGATCCACCACAGTAAGTGCCCCGTCTTGCTCCTGGTGGCCATCAGCTCCATTAGTTTTCCTCTGCCCTGTGCATGACATGGTAAACTCGTACTTAAGAGATTAAGCTGCTGGGATTCAAAACCTATTTCTACAAATTACTAGCTGTTAACCTCTCTGTTCCAGAGCTTTCACATATATAAATTGAGATTATAATAGCACCTATTTCATAGAGCTGTTTGGAGGATTAAATAAGTTACTACATCAGAAGCTTTTAGAGGAATGCCCAATCCATGGTGATAACTCAATACTAGCTGTTGTTCGAGAGAGAGATTGATTCAAAGTCGCTAAAATCTTATTTTTGAAATAGAAGAAGTCTAGATTATAAATAAACCAATACTGAGTTAACTGTATTCTAGAGGCATAAACACTAGTTGTTGAGAACATTTTTTTTTAATCATAAGAAAATAAGATTGATATTCATTTTCTATGGCTATTATTTTATCAAGGGATAAAATATAACCTTGGCAATACTGGACTCAGAGAAGACCCTGAAGAATGAAACATACTGTGCTCATCCAAGTACACAAACATATAAAATTATAATGCCCATTTCTTTATAGGTAAAGATGATACAGAAAATAAAGTTTACAATTCTTGAAAATTTTATAACTACTGTCACAGAACTGTTTATTTATTCGTGTGTGTGTGGGTGTATGTGTGTATTGCTTATGTGCTTTCCAAAAAGTTTCAGCTTATTTTCTCCTTTAGTGATGTAAAAGGCATTGTTTACTAAGTCTAGAGAGAGGATGGAGTGCACTTTTATCTAGAATTCTGTGTAAGCGATGAGCCAAGTTATTGATTCTTTCCAACTTAATTTTTTTTAATTGTTAACGCACCTTGCTTAGAAATTTGTATTTGCAACCATTGTCTCAAAATAAATTCTTGTCACTAAAAAAATAAATAAAAATCTGAGCTCTCCCTAATATAATTTGTTAGTTTTCTTTTATTTTCTGCCCTTGCATATGTGTGTATGTGAAAAGCTTTACTGTGTTGTTTTAGAAATGCACTTTGCACACTTGAATTTTGCTGAAGCGCCACACAGGGGATCTAAGTATGTGAATAAAGCTATGCATATGTTTTGAAAATTTAAATGTTTTTATCTGGTTGCTGAGAGGTCCTTAGGTTGTTTATTTCTTCACTGCAGGCGGAGACCCTTTAGCTCAAAAGCCCATAGCACCACACTCAAATTTTCATTCATCCATTTATTTTAAAAATAAGCCAACCTGCTTTACATACACCGCAAAACCTAACCCCACACCTGCTAACAGAACTTTGTAGTAAAAGACCCCAAGCTGCTATGGTCCTTCATTTCTCTGAGTTAAAGACTCTACCACCCTGTTGCTGAGCTTCTTTACCTGGACACATAAGCCCCTATCTGATTACCCTCTTCTGGAGAGTTTGCTTGGTCTCTCATTCTAGAGGGTGGCACCCTAAGGTTCATGAGCTTCTGAATGATCTCTCACAATGAGGGACTTTCCCTCTCATGTGACTCTGTCCAAGCACCATCTAATAAATCTTGTCATGTTACTGTATCTCACAATTTCATCTTTTTCCTTGATTGGCTCCTATCTCTCTCTCTCTCTTTTTTTCTTGTCATTTTTTAACGTCTCTAGGATCCACCCTATAATTTTCACCCTGGCCACAACTGCTATGGTTCAAGACTCCTCGTCTTTAGCCTCAACTTTTAAAATAGGCTTGTAGCTGGTGCCTCCACCTTCAGTTTTCCCTACCGCAGAGTTGTCAGTATGACCTTCTCAAACATAAACCTGATCATGTTATGTACTGTTTAATATCTTTCATTAGCTTGATTATATATAACACTGTGGCTTTGTTGCAATTACATGGGCAGTGTGAATGCCTGATTTTGAAGTAAGTAACAACTATATATAAATATGAATGATAACTAAAAAGAAATTAAAATGCGGTTATAAATTATATAGAAAAGACAGGACTGTGCTAAAGAGGGGCACATGATTAATTACTAGACAGTGACATGTGAAAGGACTTCCAAAGAAATCTTCAAAGATGCTTTCAAAATAATTCATTCCATTTAAAATTATTTAAGGTATAGTACAGTGATTTGCAAATAGGTCTGTGTTATTCTGATGTTCATAAAGAGTATTGTCACTCACATAAAAGAGTTTAGAAGGTTTAGAAAAAGAACAAACATAGCAATCGATCTTCCAAATGTGCAAATTTACCTGCCCATTCTAGTGAAACTTGTTTGAGTCAGGTTGAATTCATTTGTCATTTAAGGATTCATAAATCAATCTCAGAAAAAAAAGAAAGAAAGAAATCTAGAAAAGTTCTTTTGTGAAATTTTTAATCCTTTTTTTACCACAAAACTTTCTAATATCTGGAATGTTTTATGTCTTATAAAGGTCAAATTCCAAAGCTATCATCCAATATTTGTTCAGTTATTTAACATCTAATGTTTGAGTCTGTATCATATATCAAACTCTGTGCTCATATAAAAACACATGGAAAATATTCCTGACCTATTATATTGTTGTACAGAAAAAATATATAGACAAACAACACTATGAGTAAAAATGACTACAGAGGTTTGTTTACACAAGATAGAGGGGTGGTTTAAAGGAGTCATAATTAACCCCCTTTAGGTGAGTAGAAAGTTTGCAAAAAATAAACCTTTGACCTAAATCTTCAAACAAAGACAAGTTCTTTTTATTTCATATTTTATTGAATGTATTGGGGTGACATTGGTCAATAAAATTATGTAGGTTTCAGGTGTACGATTCTAATACTGTGTGTTCACACCCAATCAAGTCTCCTTCCATCACCATTTATCCCCCTATGCCCTTTGCTACCTCCCCGCACCCCCTCTTTCCCTCTGGTAATCACCATACTGTTGTCTGTGTCTCATCCGTTTTGTTTTTGGTTTGTTTTGCTTATTCCCTTCCCTTTTTTTTTTTTTTGTCTAGCTCCCCAAAGCCCCTTCCCTCTCACAGCTGTGTCTATTCTAAGTTATTTAAAAGACGGAAGATGATGGCAGATCACTGAAAACTAGGGACTAGCTTTCTCCAGAAATCCGACTCCTAACCTGATGTATAGCACAAGTGTCAGTCATTTTAAGACTATCATTAGAAGTTTAGAGATTTTTAAGAAAGATGACATAAATATATCTAGTCATTTTACCTACACATTTGTCTTTGGGAAAGGGTTCTTAAATAGGTTTTTGCCATTGTAGTTTACCATAATATGGTATGTAGCATTCTCACAATTTGCAGTTTAAAGGAGAAAACTGTATGCACTGTGCAGATTAAATATAGAAAAGAAATAATTTCTATCTCTGTTTCTTTATCTGTAAAATAGGAATATAAAAGCCACCTACTACATAGGGTTATGGAATTATTATCTATATAAAGTACTTGTAAGAGTGCCTGTCACATAGTAAATCTAGATAAATGTTATTTATTATTACCACCACCATCATCATTACACTATTGTACACATTCATATGTATTTTTCAATGATTCTTTAAATGAGACAGAATATAATGACTGCATTTTTTATGTCATGTTACCTTTATTATGTATCTTATATTCTTAATGTAGAATAGTTATTCACCATAAATAGTTGATAAATTTACTTGGAACATATTACCTATGGCTTAAAGTGGTCTGAGATGCTTTTTAACCAACCTATTACATTCTGCGTGAAGAGCCAAAGGTATTAGAATAACAATGGCTCCTACAACTTCCAGCCCCAGTAGCATGTGGAGAGTAGAGGAGAAACATGGGTTGAAATATGCTAGTCTTAGGGGAGGGAAGATATAAACCAAAGAACTTATGCATATAAGCATAGCCAATGGGCATGGACAACAATGCTGGGGGCGGGGGTGGGGGCAGGAACAGGATGAGGGTGTCAATGGGGGGAAAAGGAGAAACTTCTGTAACAAAAATAAATTAATTAAATAATAATGAATAAAAAAGAAATATGTTAGTCTATGAAAAATTCTTCTAATCTTACAGTTCATATATGAATGGACCTTGACAGATGTTTCCCAAATTAGATGGTGACTTCAAAAACCTATGTGATATTGCCAATTATAGATTATATATCTAGGACAATCATTTCTAGACTAGCATAAAAAGATTAAATTTATTTGGGTAGAACTAAAATTTTTAATTCTCTCTATAGTAAATGGCTGAAAAAATTACTATTATAGGAAAATGCAATCAAGTAGTTTTCAGGCAATATTTGTAAGAAAGAAGTATCATAAAAGGTAGTGTTAATTAGTGAATCCAAATATACTTTATTTTCTCATGTTTGTGATATTTGTGGTCTGAATCAGCTTTTAATGCCATACTTTACTGCAATTTCTTAGTCTCAATAAACAATCATGCTGCACCAATTTTTACTCTCAATTTTGTATTTTCATTTATTAATTTATTTTTGTTACAGATGTTTCACCTTTCTTCCCCATAGAATTCCTGCTCCCTATCCCCTTTACCCCTTCCCCAGCTTTGTTATCCATGTCCATCAGTTATGCGTACATGCATATAGTGCTGTGGTTTATCTCTTCCCTCCCCTCAACCCCCTCTTCTGAGGGTTGTCAGTCTGTACCCTACAGGCATGTCTCTGGATCTACCCTGTTCCTCAGACTGTTATGTTCATTATATTTCACAAGTAAGTGAGATCATGTGATATTTATCTTTCTCGGCTTGGCTTGTTTCACTTAGGATAGTACTTTCCAGGTCCCTCCATATTGTCTCAAAGGATAAGAGATCTTTCTTTCTTACAGCTGCATAGTACTCCATTGTGTACATGTACCACAGCTTTTTTATCCATTGACACTTGGGCTGTTTCCAGATCTCAGCTATTGCAAATAGTGCTGATATAAACATGGGGGTACACATATTCTTTCTGATTGGTGTTTCAGGCTTCTTAGGGTATACTCCTAGAAGTGGGATCACTGGGTCAAATGGCAATTCAATTTTTAATTTTTTGAGGTAGTGTTTTCCATAGTGGCTGCACCAGTCTGCATTCCCACCAGCAGTGTATTAGAATCCCCTTTTCTCCACACCCTCGCCAACATTTGTTATTGGATGATTTGTTGATGGTGGCCATTCTGACAGGTGTGAGGTTGTTTTACTTTGCATCTCTCTGATGATTAGTGATGTTGAGCATTTCTTCATGTGTTTCTTGGTCATTTGTATGTCTTGTTTGGAGAGGTGTCTGTTTAGCTCCTCTGCCCATTTTTTAATTGGGTCATTTGTCTTCCTTTTGTTGACTAGTATGAGCACTCTATATATTTTGGAAATAAACCCTTTATCTGATATATCATTGGCAATGATGCTCTCACATACGGGGGGTTGCCTTTCCATCTTGATGGTTGTTTCTTTTGCTGTGCAGAAGCTTTTTAGTTTGATGTAATCCCCTGTGTTCATTTTTTCCTTTGTTTCTGTTGCCTTAGGTGATGTATCAGTGAACATTCTGCTGTGTATGATGTCCAAAATTTTGTTGCCTACATTTTCTTCTAAAATTTTTATGGATTCATGAGTCACATTTAAGTCTTTTATCCATTTTGAGTTTATTCTTGTGTATGGTATAAGTTGATGATCTAGTTTCATTTTTTTTGCATGTAGCTTTTCAATTTTCCCAACACCATTTATTAAAGAGGCTGTCTTTATTCCATTGTATGCTCTTGCCACCTTTGTCAAATATTAATTGAGCATAATGTCTTGGGTCAATTTCTGGGTTCTCTATTCTGTTCCACTGCTCTGTATGCCTGTTCTTGTACCAGTACCAGGCTGTTTTGATTACAGTAGCTTTGTACTATAACCTAATATCTGGTATTGTGATCCCACCTACTATGTCCTTCTTTTTCAAGATTGCTGTGGCTATTCGGGATCTTTCTTGGTTCCATATGAACTTTTGAGGTATTTGTTTAGTTCTGTGAAATATGTCGTTGGTATTTTGATAGGGATTGCACTGAATCTATAGATTGCTTTGAATAATTTAGACATTTTAATGATGTTAATTCTTCCAATCCATCAAAAATGTATGTGCTTCCACTTTTTAATATTTTCCTCTATTTCTTTTCTCAATGTCCTGTAGGTTTCCGCAAATAGGTTCTCTACTTCTTTGGTTAAGTTTATTCCTACGTATCTTAATTTTTTTTGCTGTTACGGTAAGTGTAATTGTTTTTGTAGTTTCTCTTTCTGTGACTTCATCATTGATGTATAAGAATGCCGTCGATTTCTTGACATTAATTTTGTATCCTGCTACTTTGCCAAATTCATTTATTAAGTCTAGTAGATTGTTGATGGAGTCTTTGGGGTTTCCTATATATATAATATAATGTCATCTGCAAATAATGACAGTTTCACTTCCTCCTTTCCAATTTGGATCCCTTTTATTTTTGCTTCCTGTTTGATTGCTGTTGGCTAAGACTTCCAGTGCTATGTTAAATAAGAGTGGTGAAAGTGGGCATCCCTGTCTTTGTCCTGTTTTTAAGGGAAATGCTTTTAGTTTTTGCCCATTGAGTATGATGTTGGCTGTAGGTCTTTCATATATGGTCTTTACTATGTCAAGATATGATCCCTCTATTCCCACATTGCTGAACATTTTTATCAGAAATGGGTGCTGAATTTTGTCAAGTCCTTTTTCAGGGTCTATTAATATGATCATGTGGTTTTTATTCTTCATTTTGTTTATGTGGTGTATCACATTTATTGATTTGCAAATATTGTACCAGCCTTGTATCCATGGGATGAATCCCAATTGGGCATGGTGAATAATTTTTTTGATGTATTGCTTGATTAGATTTGCTAGTATTTTGTTCAGGATTTTGGCATCTATGTTCATCAGGGATATTGGCCCGTAGTTTTCTTTCTTTGTAGTGTCTTTTTCTGGTTTTGGAATTAGAATTATGCTAGTCTCATTTAACAAGTTTGGAAGGCTTCCTTCTTCTTGAATTTTTTGAAATAGTTTGAGAATAATGGTTATTAGTTCTTCTTTGAATGTGTGGTAAAACTGCCCCGTGAAGCATCCAGGCCTGGGCTTTTGTTTGCTGGGAGAGTCTTGATTGCCTCTTCAATTTCCTTAATTGTTATTGGTCTGTTCAAGTTTTCTATCTCTTCACGGTCCAGTTTTGGAAGACTATGTATTTTTAGAAATTTGTCCATGTTGCTTAGATTGTCGAATTTGTTGCCACATACTTGTTCATAGTAGCTGTTAACGATCCTTTGTATTTCTGTGGTGTCAGTTGTTACTTCTCCTCTTTCATTTCTGATTTTGTGTTTGAATTCTATCTCTTTGTTTTTTGGTGAGTCTAGCTAAGGGTCAATCAATCTTGTTAATCTTTTTGAAAAACCAGCTCTTTGTTTCATTGATCCTTTGAATTGTTTTTTTGGTCTCTATGTCATTTATTTTTGCTCTGATCTCTACTATTTCCTTCCTTCTGCTTGCTCTGGGGTTTTCTTTTTGTTTGCTTTCTAGTTCTTTAAGTTGCGAGGTTAGATAGTCTATTAGAAATTTTTCTTGTTTCTTGAGGTAGTCCTGTAGTGCTATAAACTTCCCTCTCAAAACTGCTTTTGCTGCATCCCATAGATTTTGTGGTGGTGTGTGTTCATTTTCATTGGTTTACCAGATGTTTTTAATTTATTCCTTGATATCCTCAGTAACCCATTTATTGTTTAACAACATGCTATTTAGCATCCATGTTTTCAACTGTCCTTGCATGTTGTTGCAGTTGATTTCTAATTGCATGCCATTGTGATTTGAGAAGATACTTGATATGATTTCAGTCTTCTTGAACTTGTAGAGACTTAGTTTGTGTCTTAACATGTGTCTGTCTTTGAGAAGGTCCCAAATGCACTTGAGAAGAATGTTAGTTCTGTAGTTTTGGGGTGTAATTCTCTGTAGATAACTATTAAATTCATTTGGTCCAGTGCTTTATTTAGAGTCTGTGTTTCCTAGTTAATTTTTTGTCCAGATGATATCCAGTGATGTCAGTGGGGTGCTGAAGTCCCCTACTATGATTGTATGGCTGTCGATTTCTTCTTTGAAGTCCTCCAGAAGATTTTTAATATATTTTGGTGCTTCTATATTGGGTGCATATATGTTTACCATGGTTATATCTTCCTGTTGTATAGATCCTTTCAATATTATGTAGTGACCTTCTTTGTCTCTAGTTATGGCTTCATTTTGAAATCAATTTTATCAGATACAAGTATTGCTACCCCAGCTTTTTTTTCTTTCCGTTTGCTTGGAAGATTTTTTCCATCCCTTTACATTCAATCTATGTGAGTATTTTGTTGTGAGGTGGGTCTCTTGTAAACAACATATATATGAGTCATGTTTTCTTATCCAATCAGCTACTCTGTGTCTTTTTATCAGAGCATTCAATCTATTTACATTTAAGGTGATTATTGATGTGTACTTATGTATTGCCATTTTTGTTTAGTGTGGTTCTATTTTTCTTCCTATTTCTTTTACTAATTACAGCAGTCCTTTTAGTATTTCTTGCCATGCTAGTTTGGTGCTAATGTATTCCCTTTGCCTTTGTTTGTCTGGAAAGCTCCTTATTTGACCTTCTATTTTGAATAGTAGCCTTGTTGGATAGAGTAGTCTTGGATTCAGATCCTTGTTTTTCATGACCTTGATTACTTCTTGCCACTCCCTTCTGGCCTGTAGTGGTTCTGTTGAGAAGTCAGCTGAGAGCCTTATGGGGTTTCCTTTGTAGGTAACCTGTTGCTTATCTCTTGCTGCCTTTAGGTTTCTCTCTTTGTCTTTAATTTTTGTATTTTTAATTACTATGTATCTTGGTGAGGGCCTGTTTGAGTTCTTCTTACTTGGGGCTCTCTGTGCTTCTTGAACTTGAATGCCTTTTTCTTTCACCAAATTAGGGGATTTCTGTCACTATTTCTTCAAATATTTTCTGTAATTCTTGCTCATTTTCTTCTGTGGGGACTCCTATGATTTGAATATCATTATGTTTCCAGTTGTCCCACAGTTCTCTTAAGCTGTCTTCCTGCTTTTTAATTGTGTTTTTTCCTTTTGGTTTTCTGATTGGTTGCTTTTATTTCTACCCTGTCTTCTAATTCACTGATCTGGTCCTCAGCTTCCTCTACTCTGCTGTTTAGTTCTTCCAATGTGTTCTTTATTTCTGGTATGTCATTCTTCATTTCTCCTTGGTGGTTTTTAATTTCCAATGGTTGATTTTCAATATTTCTATGTCTTTACTCATGGTGTTTATGCCTTTCAAATGCTGTTGAGCTTCCTCAAGATCATGGCTCTTAATTCTACCTCTGGTAACTTGCTTAACTGCATTGTTTTATCTCATCTTTGGTACAGGTCTCTTATTCTTTCATTTGAAATTTGTTTCTTTGTTTCACCATTTTAGCTATGTCAGTGCGTTTTGGACCCTGATGAATTTTTTCTGTGGGTGTTGGTGTTCTGCTGTTTGTGGCTTCCCCTACTGTGTTTGGGTGATTGTGGGAGGACCCATGTTAAACATCACTGTCATTCTTCCTTTTCTGGGTAGATTTGCAAGCCCAGGAAAGGTTCAGTTATACTCTAGCTTTTTGCCTGGAGGCCATTAGTCTCTGTTACTTGAAGAGCCTTGGGTTCTCAGTTGAATGAAAAACTCCCTCAGGTATTCAGCATAAGAGGATTTCCTGAGGGTGAGGCAGATGCTGGTTGTTAATGAGCCTCAATTTGCATTTTAATGGCCCACCTGGGTGGGGTTGGATCTCCAAGGGATGAGCCCCCCACCTTTCCCCAGAGCCCTGGGAAGGAGTAAGATGACCACTATCCTGCATGGCCACAACTCAGCAAAAGCTCTGAGTTCCCTCCAAATGCTGAGTGTTCCCACACTGCACTCTTCTCTCTCTCTGCTGGAGCCCAAGGTAAGTTGCTGTGGCTACTTTACTGCTCTGTCCCGGCCTTCTGTGCTGTGGAATGGACTTGGGATTTTAACCCAAGGGTGCTGCTCACAGCTAAGACTACTGCTCTCTGTGGGCTCCCAGCCCTCTCTTGCACCTCCACAATTCTACCAGGATCAATTCAGTGTCCCTGGTTATATGGTCCTCGCAAGCTGCTTTTCTGTTGCTTTTTTTCCTACAACTCTTATTTTAGTTGTAATTCCAGTTTGGTCATGGGAAATGGTCTGTGTAGCTTCCGTTCATTCTGCTGCCATTTTGGAATCCTCTGTATTGTTTTTTAAATAGTGCTCCTCAAATTGTCTTAGTCTAGGGTCTCTCCTTGAACACTGTTGTTATAATATTTCATTTATAGTAGAGGAAACAGGCACAAATCCAAAAGTCACATGACTAGTCAGTGGTAGGTTGATGAGACATGCAAGGGTTAAAGCTATGCACAAGGAACCCAGGGAAAACAGATCAAATGTCCAGTGTGATGGAGAAAAATGAAAGAAAGTAAATTATACATATCTGCAGCCCAGAGGGCATGTCTTGGTGTACTGAGAAGGGTGAGGGACGGAGAGGACACTGGCAGAAGTGTCAGAATTAGTGAAGAGGCACTCTGAGGACAGTTTGGGAGGAGAGGGGGGAAGTAAAGCCAGGAAAGGGTAAGGAGAAGAAGGAATAAAAGAAAGATGAGGATAAATGGAGAGAAAGAGTGAGAAAAAAATAAAGCTTTCAGTTTAATAAAATAATCTGTCAATGTTCTGCCTCCAAAGAATAGACGCCTACTTGAAAGCTTGTTTTTGAGTAATATTGTGTGAGGAACATATGTGAAATATCTAGTGAAAATTTATTATTTGGCTCCTGTAATGTTAGCTTATAGTTGAAAAAAAAGAAAGAAAGAAAAACTTAAATATAAGGAAGGATGAAATAAGTGATTCCAGGTCTAAATAAAAATTATGTATGATTATTCAATACTTGTAATATACAATGAGATAACATCATTATAGCCTAATGGAAGTTGAAATTAAAACAAGTTTTGCCCAGGCTGGGTGGCTCCATTGGTTGGAGCATCATCCCGTACACCAAGGTTGCAAGTTTGATTCCTGGTCAGGGTACATACCTAGGTTGTGGGTTCAATCCATGGTTGGATTGCATGGGGGAGGCAGTCAATTGATGTTTCTCACATCAGTGTTTCTCTCTCTCTTTCTCTCTCCCTCCCTCTCTCAAATCAATAAAAAACACATCCTTGAGTGAGAATTGAAAAAAAAAAAAAACACAAAAACTCACAAGCTTTGAGGAAACTATTTACATTTAGATAATTAAAAATATATTTAAATAATGAAAGTATTCTAATCAGTTCTATTGTCACATGGCATACCAAAACAAAGATAATCTGATGCCGTAAAATGCATTATCTAGATTAAGTATGGGTTCAATTGTTTCTCTTTCTTTTTCACCTTAAATCAGTTAATACAATGTTAGTCAAAGGCTGAGCTGTGAACCCAAAAGCTGTTTGTAATATTGACGATCATTCCTTCATTTATTTACTCTTTCTTTAAAAAGAATATTCAATATCTGTTGTGCTCCAGGCACCTGGGCTTTGTGCTGGACAAATAATGGCTGCTCTCAGGAAAAACAGATATTAATCAAATGATTATATAAATGAACATAAGGATACAAACATTGTGAGATAAATACCACAAAGGGAAGTTATGAAATGGGGAGATATTCCTGAGAATGTGCCTATATGAAGGATGGGTGATGGGAAGAGTATTTTAGTAGAGGGAATCAATCATATTCAGGTCACTATGCCTTAGACTAAGAACAAAGAAATTAATTTAAAGGTGGAGGATGGTTTGAAAAGGGAAAAATGTAAATAAAGAAAGAGTAATTAGCCCGGCTGGTGTGGCTCAGTGCTTGAGCATCCACCCATGCACCAAGAGGTTGCTGGTTCGATTCCTGGTCAGGGCACATGCCCAGGTGGTGGGCCCGATCCCCAGTGGGGGGCGTGCAGGAGGCAGCCTGTCGATGTTCTCTCTCATCGCTGTTTCTCTCTCTCTCTCTCTCTCCCTTCTTCTTTCTTTAAAATCAATAAAGAAAAAATATTTTTTAAAAAAGAAAGAGTAGTTATAGGTAATAAATAAAGTAGGGCAGAAGACAAACAGTGACAGCTTGAGTTAGGTGGTAGTGTTGTAGATTGGTAGAAATGGAAGTATTCTAGAAATATTTAAGAGCTAAAATATAATACGTTTAGGGATATTAAATTGGATGTGGGAGGGATGGTGAAAGGAAGGCCAGTGTAGGGAATGACTCAGATTTTCATTTACTCAGTAAATGTTTCTATTTACTAAGATGGAAAACACCAGAAAGGTGGGGTAGAAGGGTGGTGGGGATGAGGGAGGTTATTTATTGAGATTACACTGGTTTGTCCCAAAGATCCACTGCTAATGGAACTTTAGGACTCAGATGTCTACACTAAAAGCCACAATTACATCTAATGATAAATGGCTATATAAGCATAAATCACTTAGTAGTGAGCAGTGTTTTATCATCTTCACAGATAATTCTATAATAAACCAAGGAAAGTGTAACTGCACATATTATATTCTGTTCTTTAATTAGATGGTTTCTTCTGGCTCACGTAATTATTAATTTGGTAGGAAAATGGAAACAGAATATGGAAACATATATGCAAGAACAAAGTTGGTCTTTTAAAAATCTATGCTAAATGTGTTTTTCTTTCCATTACTCCTAAATAGCCTTCCTGGAAAATGTGGTCAGTTGACGATAATCAGTTTCTTGATCTCTTCTCCCAACATGATTTCAAACCACTTAACAACAACAACAATCTAGTTAGTCTTCATACTTTGCTACAAATTTGTTTCTTTTTAAAGAGAACCATGGTAAGGAACATGTCCTTGCATATCCCAAACAGCATTTTTATACAGTTCTCATTTTTATTCTTGTTTTGATGCTTGATGGCATATAAAACAGATGAGAATTATTTATTTCTATTCCATATTCAATAGCTTTCAGCTTCTGTCAGAAGATAATGTATTTGTTAATATGTTCTTCTGAATATAATACTAACTATTATAGCCCCACGTCTTTCCAAATGTATTGTGGTTCTGTATGTGTGGATTCTGAGAACAGATGTTACAAATGTGTCAGATTTTGATCCAATTATCCTATCCCCCCCAGTGTTAAAAACACAATAGCTCATGAAATTTTTAAAATTAGAGGTAATTTCGGATGAGAAAATCAAGGCCCAGAGAGCTGAAGCCAGAGTTGCTCAGTCACAGAGGAAGCTGGTGAGCAGAGCAGGGCTCGGGCAACAGCTACAAGGGTCTGGAGCAGCGCTGGGTCTCCTGCCCTCCACACTGCTTCTCTACCCCTGGTGGTTCCCAGCGCCATGTTAGTGAACACTTACTAGATACTCTACGAATTCGACAGTATCTCCAGTGTTTGGTCATCTCTTATCATCTCACTTGTACAGATGAAGAACCTGAGGCATAATTAATTAATACTTTGCCCCAGAAAGGGGTGGAACTGTAATTCAACCCATGAAGTTTGACTTAGGCCTCAGTGCAGTTAACCAATACCCTGTGCTGCCTCTTTCTAGAAAGGCTCTTAAAACAGCTGAACTTGAAAATGCTGTTCTTTTTCTTTGTATATATTTTTTTTAATATTCTTTTATATAAAACTATGTATACTTTACTTCATTAATGAGAATAATTTATTTTAAATATTTTCAAGGATATTTTTGTTGTTAAAATACAAGAAATGATCATGAAACTTTAGTCAATAACATCCCCAAAACTTAATTTAACATATTTACCTCTAAACAGACTAACACTAGGTTCTTCCGAGAAATTCTCATCACTATGACTATTGAGCCATGTGTCAAGACAGCATAGAATTCCCTAAAAGCCTTTAGAAGTAAAATAATTTCATTCAACAAAA
The DNA here is from genome assembly GCF_014108415.1 of Molossus molossus. Taxonomy (NCBI): domain Eukaryota; kingdom Metazoa; phylum Chordata; class Mammalia; order Chiroptera; family Molossidae; genus Molossus; species Molossus molossus. The sequence goes on along the minus strand of NW_023425345.1, from coordinate 55,564,167 downwards.
GGTTCAGGCTGGTGTTTCCTTCTTTTTTATAGTGAGGAAGTGGTAATAAAACAATGAAGAAATAAAGTCCACAGTGGCCTCATTACAAGCTTATCATAAGATACTTATTTGAACCACATTCTGCCCTGCATTTCTTAAAGCCTTTCATTTAAACACTATTTTCATTGCTGCAGATGCAATGAACATAGAAAAGAACATTGAATGGACTGACTCAAAAACAACTGATGTTTTATGAGATTTTTTTTTTTTTAATCAGGGTACTCTCTAAAGACACTTTAGTTCTATTAGAACCGTGGAGGAGTGGGGTCAAGGAGGATAACAATGGCTTTGAACTAGGTGCTAGGTATTTGCACATAAATTATATTATTTTTATCATAGCCCTAAGATATGTACATATTTTCTTCATTTTACAAATAAGAAAAGTAAGACACAAAGGAAATTTTATGTACAACACACTGCCAATTATAAGCAAATTCAGGACCCACATCCAAGAATACCTGTACGGTGGTGAAGGCTTTCCCACTGCTTTGTGCCCGGAAGGCTGCACATACCTAGATAGCATCTAATATTTTTGAGGGAAAGAGAAGCAAGGGGTGGAGGGTGGGGAGTTGTTTAAAGAATTAGGAGCATCTTATGGAGGGATGTATAGAAGGGGAAGAGGTGGAGAGAGCACACAGTGGGAAAGATGGAGAGTGTGAAGAGGATAGGTTGGGGTACAAAAGGAGAGGGGAGAAAAAAATGTTTTCCTGGAGTTACTGTATGGATAGGTGGCGAGAAAGAGAGAAAATACCTAATGAGGACATGTTAAAAATTGACCTGAATATTTTTAAAGCCTGAGTCAAGTTTTAATTGTTTTCTGATATAATGTTTTTACTTATTTTAATGTAATTTTGCATAAACTCTGGACCATGTGGGACCTCAATTTTATTAGTGTCACACATTAATGATATATACTGATGATACATTTATTCATGGATATTCTTTCATATTGCCTCTTGTCTTTTCCCCTTGGTTTGTTTTACTTTGAGGGGAGGACAGAGAAGAAGATGAAAGACTAGCCTAGAGTTAGAAATGTGTATAAGTACTTCTTATAAGTAAATACAGCACATTAATATTATGACTAAATTTTTAAAAGTTGAGTTGTAGACTATTTGAATTGTACAATTTAAACATTTATAACCAAAAGTGTATTAGCTACTACCATACATCTGTATGGACATGGAAAATATGCTTCTCTAATTCCCCAACATTCTTTTTGGACATCCATCTCTATACTATTTATTTTTCTTAACCTTCAGATGCTCTTCATTTATTCATTTGTGTATTATTTGTTGGTCCAAATATTTCCTGATTTTATTCATGAATCCACTTACCAAAAGAAATAGGTACCTACTATGTGCTACATTCCCCACAAAGAATTGCTCTTACTCCTATCTTATCCCTGTGCTGCTATATGAGCAGGTTATCCTGGAATTACCAACAGAGTAAATATAATGACAATGGATCTTAGAGTCCCTTTTCTCTCCCAATGCAAGACTACCTACTATATCATTATAGAGAGATGGTCAAACAGCTTCAGCCCAAGAAGATATGTTCTACTTTTAAGCAGAAAATATAAAATAGCTTTTAGGAACTTACTTCTTTTTAAATCAAACAGCATCTCTAGACAAAGGCTTAAAAGTGACTCAGGCCTGGCCGGTGTGGCTCTGTGGATTGAGCATTGTCCCATGCACCAAGAGGTCACCAGTTCAACACCTGGCCAGGGCACATGCCCGGATTATGCGCTAGATCACTAATAGGGGGTGTGCAGGAGGCAGCCGATTGATGGCTCTCTCTCACATTGATGTTTCTATCTCTTGCTCTTTCTCCCTTCCTCGCCCTCTAAAAAATAAATAAAAAGACATTTTAAAAAAAAAAAATTAGTGCCTTAGAAATTTGAAGAGCTTTCAGTATAAAAGAAAAATGTAGAAGATTGAGAAACTCTTCTCAAATTGTGGCTCATATAGGGGATTACAAATATTTGGGTAATTAGTTCAGTAAATGTCTTGAGTTTACTCTTGGCCACTTCTCATTAGTATGCCAGGGAATAGAATACAGGTCTTTCCCCACTGTCCTGGGAAGATACCTCAGGGTACTAACAAGAGTCAATTCATAAAGAGAAAGTGTGGTTTTTTTACATATAACTGCAGACAAATATAGACACCCTAGGAAAAATCTGAAACAAAACAAAACAAAACAAAAAAACAATAGAGCTTTAAAATGAGATAATTTTATATATTATTACAATTTTGAAAATATATCGGTAAAATATTTAACATTGCACTCTACAGAGATTACATATAATCCTTTCAAAGAACTTCCATTGAACTTTTTAAAAAGATTTATAAAACAAGATCTCATACTGAGCTAGGAAGAACAGTTTAGAAAATTCCCCAAAGTAGAAATATGACTAGGTGCACTGTCTGATAGTAGTAACATAACACTTGAGTACAATTTCTAAATGTAACTAACAAGTAATTTAAGAAACTTAAAAAATAGCCTTAATTTTTGGTTGCTGAAAAAAATTCAAATTTTACTGACAGGCAGTGTTCTAAGTCTAAATTATGAATAGTCTATGAAAATGTATGAGACGCTATAAAGATTATCTATTTGGACAATAGTAGACATCAAGTGTAATAGTGAATATTTTTTTAAATAGGTTTTTATTGATTTTAAAGAGAGGAAGAGAGAGAGAAAAAGAGAAACATTAATTGCCTGCCTTACGTATGCTCCCTGACAGGGGGTCAAACCTACAACTTAGGTATGTGCCCTGACCAGGAATGAACAGGCAACTTTTTGGTGCATAGGAGTATGCTCAACTCATACCAGCCATGGCTGACATTTTTAATAATGCTGTCCAATTGAACTTTCTGCAAAGATGGATTGCGCTCTTCATTGTTCAGTATGGTAGCCACTAGCCACATGTCGCTATTGAGGATTTGAAACATGACTAATATCCTAAAGAGTGGAATTTTATGAGGAAAGTTTATATTGAGAAGCGCTTCTATTATTAAACACAAAATGATAGAAACAAATAAATTAAGCACTCAGCTCCAAAAGTTAAACCAAGACATTAACATGTTCTCCACACTGTCCTATATGGTAGCCAAATGTGGCTATTGGTCAATTGTAATGTGACTAATGAAACTGCAGAACGGAATTTTTAATTTTTAAAAAATGTTAACCAATTTAAATATAAATTTAAATACCACATATAGCTGGTGGCTACTATAATAGAAAGTGCAATTCCAGATACAAATCTCTTAAAATTCATGAATATATTTATCAAGTGTCAACTAGGTAGCATAAACTGTGCTATGTTCTGAGGCTAAAAGCAAGAGTGGTTAAATATATCTCATTCATTCCAACATGACACTAATATTCAATCTACTGCAATATAAGCAACATTATTATTAAGAATACTCATAAATCTGTCCTGGCCTGTGTGGCTCAGTGGGAGTGTTAGCCCACACAGCACCAAAGAGTCACAGGTCCAATTCCCAATGAAGGGCGCATATCCAGGTTGAAAGTTTGATCCTGGCTCTGGTCAGGGCACATGTGGGAAGCAGCCAATTACTATGTCTCTCTGACATTGATGTCTCTCTCTCTCTGTCTTCCCCCTCCCCCTATGTCCCTCTTCCTCCTCTTTTTTCCTCCTTTCTAGTCTGTAAAAAAAAAAAAAATCAATTGAAAAAATATCCTCGGTGAGGATTAACAAAAAAAAAGAATACTCACAAATCTTGTTTTGCTATGTTGATCTTCTGAAAAAAATATGCAAAATTTAAAAAGAAAAAGTCTGAATAGAAATTTACTTCTATTTTTCTATAAATAAAATTTTACTAGAATGAAAGCTCCTTGAAGTCAGAATTATTTTGTTTGCTACTATATGTACTTGCTTAAAATGGAGTGTGGTACACGGTAGACATTCATTAAATCTTTGATGAGAAAGAGAAAAAAATAGCAAGGGAAGGAAAAAAGAAAAAAGGACAGATAGATGGACAAGTATATGATTTTTCTTTCATACCTTATAATGTTGGATAATGATATTGATATTAAATTATAAGATTACACTAAGATAAATAATGTAAGAACAGATATAATGAGATTTCCTTACCCTCGATCTACATAAGGTTATGTCAGGCCCACACAAGATTGCTCCAAATGTTTAATAAGGTGTACTGGAGATACCAGATAATCTTTTAATGTTTTTACAAAAGCAAATATATTGCAGAATTCCCTGTTTCTTTTTTGTTTTGTTTTGTTTTGTTTTTTATCCTCACCCGAGGATATTTTTCCATCTTTTGTACAGATAGAGTGGGAAGGAGAAAGAGGAAGGGAGAGAGAGAGAAGAAACATCGACGTGAAGGGACACATCGAGTGGCTGCCACCCGCACGACCAACCAGGGCCGGGGACAAACTGCAACCGAAGTATGTGCCCTTAGCGGGAACCGAACCCAGGTCTCTCCGGACCGCGGGCCGACGCTCTAACCGCTGAGCCAAACTGGCCAGGGCCAGAATTCCCTGTTTCTATTAATTACCAATTGTATGTTATTCTAGCCAAACTGATTTGTAAATCAAAGGGAATTACAATGTATTAAATATTATTGTTGCTAGAATTGAAAGAGTTTTTATGTTCAACAACATAACTACATACTGAATTGGGAAGAAAGAAAGTGGAAGGCAGAAGTAGCAAGTTAGTTGAGAGGGTTGGTAATCCTTGGAGACACAAGGGTCTAGACATAAAGGTCCACGTGGGTGCAGATCCATGATCCTCAAGGCCTAGTACAAGGAAAGAGGATGCGCTTTCATGTTAGGTTGATCCGGATTCCAATCCTATTTGTGACCCTTACATTCATCATGTGTACATATTCATAATAATAAAACTTTACCACAATGGTATAGCTATTAAATAAAATATTGATATAAAACACTGGCATTGAGTCTAACACAGAGTCAGCATTTAATAAATGCAAGTTACAATATAGATACCATCTTTGCCTGACTACTGTCTCTCTAAACTTTTTTAAAGATGGTTTATCCCATCTTCATGTTGCACTGTGCACTACTGCACCAGGGCTAATTCTTTTTCACAAAACCCCAAATTTCACTAGTAGCACATTGAAAACAAGAATGTTAATTATCATAGGAACATTATGTTTTGTAACATACATATTAATCTTTTCAGTGCCATAGAATCTTGTTATAGAAAGTTGTTCCTTTGAAAGGCGAGCCAATGAAAGTGAGACTCTTTCTTACCCTTCTAAGATCAGTTGTGGATAAATTACAAACAAGATCATATCTAGTTTGATAGAACTTTTTCAGCCTAATCGGAGGAAGTCTTTCCATATAACTCACATCTTCTGACCTTCCATGAAATAAGGGTACTATATCCATTCATAAATGTTATTTACCAGCAAAGTTCTGTTTATACTGAATCCTTTCAAAGAATTTAATTTTGACCTTGACTGACTCTTGCATTATTCCCACACAGTCCTTGATTGATCACAAAGAAAAGTAGGTTGAGGATGAAAAATGAAAGATGAACTAGTACTAAGAATATTTCGGCCCAATTTTTACTTACACTCCTGTTTCAAAAATGTAGTGAAAACTGTAAAATGCCAGTGATTCATTTTTAAATAGATTTTAATGGAATAAGGAAAGTGTTGTGTAAGATATAAAGAAAGTAAACTTGAATATTAAGAGTGATAGTGTTTCCTTATAAGCTCTTTAAGCTGTCTCTCTGAGGTTGGCAGGATGGAAAAGAAATAGTATATTTTCAATATTTGATTTTGATATGTTCTTTTTCATTTCATTCTAGACTTAGTTTTGTTTTAGGATTGAAAATGTGGCTTAGCTTCCTAGTGCATTTCTTCCAAAAGCAGTGTACTGAAACAACATTGCAGTATGTATTGATTCATTCTACATGGTTGATAGTGTGGTTGTATAATTAGAAGAACTGTAAAGAAAGCTTTCACACCTCTGCCCTGGGTTGAAGAAATAAACAGCTCATGGGATGAATCTTTAAAACATTAAAGGATTTAGAAAATAAGTGTTGTATTGGTGATTCATGCAACCCCTGATAATTTGGGTCACATTTATCATTTAGTTACGCAGAATGATACTTGAGGGAAAAGTCCCTTCCTTGGAGAAAGGTAGGCTTAGGTATTTATTGACTTACTATAGTTGAAAGCAAAAGTTGAATGTTAAAAACAGTAGTTCTTAATGCAGTGTATATAAAAATCACCTGGAGATGGTGTAAAATTTATAGTCCCAGGCCCTACTTCCTGATGTTCAGTGTTAATGAACAAAATGTAGACTAAGGAATGTGCATTCTGACTATATCTCCAGACTATTTTTTTTTTTTTTTTTACAGATGGTCTTAGGACCACATTTTGAGAAACTCAAACTGGAATAGAACATGGTCTTCTTACTAATCCTTTCAAGGAAGAGGTATGCATCTGTGACTTACCTGTAATGTATGTAAATCTTTCTCTTTACATCACCAGAGACAATTTTTAAATCCACCCAGATTTATAAAAAATTAATAAAAAAAAAAATTGTAGAGTGAGATATAGTAAACAACCCTCCAAATAATGGGAAATTTCTCTTGTTTGTTTTGTTGTTATTTTAAGCACCAGGGAACAATCCGATAACACATAGACCATTGAGGACATAGAATTGTTTCATCAACACAACAATGAGAATTGAGGCCTTAGTTAGAAATCCAGGGAATAGGAAATGAGGAGCAATAAGATTAAAAAAAAGAGAGAGAGAGAGAGAAAATACAGCTTCTGCTTTACCAGAATGGAAATTATAGAAATAACAAGAAAAATCAGAATACAATGGTCTGGAAGGGAGTGTTTCAGCTCCAATATGTAAAGAGCTTGGAAGTCCTTGCTCTTGCCTTTATAAAAATAAACAAACAAAAAAGCTGGACACACAGAAGATCAGCGACATTTTTAGACCCATCACAGAAATAAGGTTACAGGCAAAACTGGCACTGAAGTCTGGAGAGACAGAGGTATACTGAGGGTCTCATCTGAGGTGTGCTCACTTGGAGCAGAAGACTACAGTTATAAACTAACTGGTAGAACACCTAAGTCATAATTTTGACAAATTGGTAGAGACTGAGCATGGACAGCATAAGAATAAGAAACTCCTGGGGTTTAAATCTTAAGGGTCTTCTACTCTGTTGTTGTCTTTACTTCTGGGAATCTCACTGTATTCTGTTAAAAAAAACACAACAACTTTCACAGCTGACATTTTTTTCTGAAAGAAAGAGTTTATTGGGCCATATACTATCCAGAAAAGGACCAGGTCCCGGTGCATGAAATCTAAAGTACCAGCAGCAGGGCTCGGTAGGAAAAACAAGTATGTCCACTGTCCACAAGTTGATGGGATCCTCTATGGAAACAGTTTTGGGAAGAAAGACATAAGTTGTGTTGAAGGAACTTACATAGTCTCTAGATAAAGGGAACAGGAGAAGATGAAGCAGGGCTAGTCCTGGGATAGGTCCAGAGTTCCTAGAAGTGTTTGCTCCTACAGATTGGTGGTGGGCAAGAGTCCAGAAAGGTCGGGCCACACTCAAGAAATGGGGGCACCTGCTGGTTGGTGGCATCAGGAATGTAAGCTGTCTGGTTGGTTTTGCTCAGCAGTTGTTAACTGATGAACCTCTCTTGTCTCTTCCTTCCCTCCTCCACCTGCTGCAATTTTGTTTCGGGCATCCCAAAATATCTTTTCTTGTCAGCTCTCACATTGACACCCTGAGGAAGATACTCTCCTAAAGGCCAAGGAGGATTCTTGTTATGTGCCATCTCTGAGCTGTCAGAAAGTTGGAGCGGGTAGATGGGCTCCAGAAGAATGTAGGAAGTGAGAACACACACTGCAGAAAGTATGTGAGCAACGAAAAAAGAAACAAAAAGGAATATAGAGGGAGCTACATGTGTTTACTTTAGGGAGAAGGCAGGAATGTTAGGAGAGGAGGCTGGAAAAGGGGAAGGAGCTGGATTTCAGAGAGCCTTAAGCCATGTGATGGAACTTTATTTTTTTACTATGAGAATAGCATGTGGGTTTTTAAATGGAAAATAGTATGGTCTCATTTAAAAGTAAGAGATCTATTCTTCTTCTATTCTTGAGAATCACAAGGACTCAGAAGTCAAGTTTTTCTTCATCAGACAAGCATTGCCATTAGTCCTTGAAGAAATCCAGGGTTTAGGGATAAAGAAACAATTCTTGACATCATAGCAATGCCAAGGAGAGATTCCAAAGGCTCAAGGAAAAATAAATACAGTGAGAGTCATCTTAGTTTTTTTTTTTTTTTCTTTTTTTTTTTACAAGAAAGTTGGGACTGAATTCTGAGTTTTGAAGCTGATCTTTAGAAATATCTATTTTAAGAACTAGAACATTTATAGGGCAAGATATCACTATAACAGGTCGCAATGTGTAGGAGGAGTGTATTTTGTATACTCTGCCTAATCTGATCAGGATCACACAAGTGGTCACAAGGAAGGGATGATCGTAATTGAAATTAACCTGGTTTCTTGTTAAATGTGCTTTTTGGTTGACATTATAAAATGCCACATGGGATCATACATGAGAGCACCTTTTTTTGATATTGCTACAGTGATCACAGGAAAATATAACTTTCCTCTTTATGAACTAAATGAAGCAAATTGTAGCAAGGGCTGCAAAGAGGAAAATTACATGTCATCAATTTAGGCAATAAAGTAATAATTTTAATAAAAACTTCCCCTATTATTTTTATCAGTCATCAGTCACTTTTTTTTTCTGTGAGTTACTGTGGGATGACTAACCATCCCGAGGATCTGATCAAGACAGACTCATGTTAAAAGTTTTGTGCTGAGGCAAAAGTTTCCTAAAAGATCTCATAGAATTTAATGTTCTTATTCATTTGCCAAAAAAAAATGTAATGAAAGTGACACACAATAAACTCAAAGTCCTTGAGGAGGGAGGTACTTTGACAAGCGCTGACAGTGCACTGAGTCTCAGATCTCATGTGCCACAAAATCACCTATGAAGATCGCTTAACATATAAGTGTTCCAACCTCCAGCTCTGTTGGTCTCAAGAGGAAAATCTACATTTTTAGTAACCTTGACAGACATGTCTGGTACACCCAGATGTTGAGATTCAGGGTTACCAAATAATGAAAGCCTACCTGCATCCATGTGGAAAACTGATTTTAAAATTTTATAGCAAGAACTAGAATGCCTCTTTGCTGCAGGCTTACACATACACGTTTCTAAAATGCTACAGTCTCTGTTTAAGTACGTGGCATCTAGGGCACAGGGATTTGCAGAGATGAAGAAATAGTAACTGAGGTATTTATATTTATATTTTATTTTATTTTATTATTTTATTTTATTTTATTTTGTTGTATCCTCATCCGAGGACATTTTTGCATTTTTGTTCAGATAGAGCAGGAGGGACAGAGGGAGGAAGAGAGAGAGAGAGAGAGAGAGAGAGAGAGAGAGAGAAACATCGACACATCGACTGGCTGCCACTCACACGACCCCAACTAGGGCCGGGGTCAAACTGCCACAGAGGTACGTGCCCTAAGCGGGAACCAAACCCAGGACTCTCTGGTCCACAGGCTGACTCTGAGCCAAACTGGCCAGGGCGTAACTCAGGTATTTAAAAGACTTAATACAATAAGAGCAAAGTTAATGAAAAGTAAAAATTGCCATTTTCTTATACAAGAATGCCAAGTGCAAATCAAAGTGGATTTTGGTGAGGAAAATGAGGTTATGGCTATGTGAATGTTCTGAAAAGTGTTAGTTTATATAAAAAATTAAAAGGATGTAGCCTGCCCCTTGTGGCTCGGTGGATTGAGCATCATGCTATGAACTGAGGTCCCTGTTTAATTCCTGGTCAGGGCACATGTTAGGGTTATGGGCTCGATCCCCAGTAAGGAGCGTGCAGAAGGCAGCTGATTGATGTTTCTCTCTCACATTGATGTTTCTATCTCTCCCTTCCTTTCTCTCTAAAAAGTCCTAAAAACATATTTTAAAAAATTAAAGGATATATGTATTGAAGTAATAACTTCAGCAAGTATGTAAAAAGAGAAGGCATCAAGACTCATGTGAATGGAGGAAAAAAACAAACACTGAAAATTGCCTCTAAAACCAGACTCCAATTTCAGTCTTCTGGAACCACTGGTAGTTTTTCTTTAAAAACTTTTATAACATGCCCTGGTCAGTTTGACTCAGCTGTTAGAACATCAGCCCGCAGTCCAGAGAGTCCCGGGTCCGGTTCCCGCTAAGGGTACATACTTCAGTTGCAGTTTGTCCCCGGCCCCTGTTGGGGTCGTGCGGGTGGTAACCACTCAATGTGTCTTTCTCACATCAATGTTTCTCTCTCTCTCTCAAAACAAACAAACAAAAAACACCAAAGATGTATACCGTGAAAGAAAGAACTCTACCTGAATCGAGCAAGTACATACTTCAAGTTTCTGCATGTTGGTGCAAAAATCACCAAAAACTTCAGTGTCTGTGAAATACAGACATTTAATATTTGGTTATATATGTAATCCAGTGTTTATAGAAATGGTTTTATCCCCTTATTTAAACTTTTCTCAATCATGCTGTGAGATTTTCACCTATCTGCCCAGAAATAGCCCATAAAATTAAATAACTAAGAGAATTTATTTTAAGGAGAGTTTGCATTAACCTGTGACAGCTGGTTTGCTTAAGGACCCCATAAATGCCATGAGCCTAATACTTTAAATTGATGTGGTTTACGTAATCCTAGTGGAACCCTCAGGGCACTGCAGAATAGGAGGGGGGCGCGAGGGACTAGAAGGCAAATGTTCCACAGTTAACTCCTGCTCAGCTCAAAAAACGTCAGTCTCCTGTCAAATTTGTGAAGATAGGTGCCTCCCTAGGGCTATTGCAAACGTCTAGCCTCTGTTCTTCCAATTCAATCCTGTAACTCTCAAACAAATACAGTGGAGATAACTTTCCGAGGGCACAGAAACTAAACATGGAGCCTGAAACTATGCTAAAATTTTTAAATGTCAGAATGATTTCCCCTAGGCCTGCAAATTATATTGTTCTATACCGCAGTGAAATGCAGCCAGCCCTGGGTGTATATTGGAGTGACCTGTAGGAAAATGTGCTGGTCAGTGTATTTGAGACTCTTAAGAGGCACAGTGAGCCAAAGCATCAGTTCAGTGTGAGAACTGGGTTCAGTTTCTGATTCGAATACTCATTATGTACGTGGCCTTAGCTATTGTCTCTCAGCTGAACATGGTGACAATATGTACCTTGATGGATTTTTGTGATGACTAAGTGTTATAATTCACATAAAGTACTTGAAAACTGTCTAGAAATAGTCTCTATAAACAACAACAACAAAAAATCTGTAGCCAAAATTATTCATTCCAGCTATATTTGCAGATCACCTCCTTTGTGTATAGGGGTGGCAGGTTATATCAAAACTGTGAGCACCTGTAAACACTGAGAAGCACTTTAGGGGGAACTAGAGAGCCTATAATTTGTACTTAGGTATAATTACGTATTAAGGAATAGAAAAGGGAGCCAAACTGTTTCATATGCCAAGAGTTCTAAGTAGTTTTGAGGGACTGTAAATTTACAGTAGCAAAAGATGACTCAATGAAGTTACTTTCTCAACTGTACTGAGAATCCCAAAGAAAACAGAGATGAGAGAATGTTGGAATTATTCAGGAGTAGAGTATTGTTGTTTGGTTTGTTTTTCCAAGCAGGTATTAAAAACTCAAAATAAGCAAGGTCATTCATGGTGTTGCAAGAGCATAGTTACAGTCACACATAAAATTCTTAAGAGAGTGTAATCTTAGAGTTTACAGTTTGGAGGTAGAACTGTTGAGGAAAATTAGTACTTTTCAATATTTGACCATGGGTGTGGATGACTTCAGTATAGAAAACTTGCTGGCTCTTGAGTCAAGAAATTCCAAGGGAAACAAGAAAACTAGGTCTTTATTCACATAGACGTCAACGTCTCTCAGGATTGTATTGAGGCTGGAGGTGGAGGGACACACTCTGGGTCAGCCTGCTTATAGCCGTCAATGGCTATAGATTGAGCCAGGCTGGTAAATAACAGTATCAAAGAGATAGAACAAGGTTATAATGGATATATATAATTAACAGACAAGGGAAGATGCTGGAATAAGTAAACTGTGAAATAGTTAAGTATGTAGGAAAGATTGTTAACCATGAAAGGATTAGTTCAGAGAGAAGAGTTAGAAGGAAAGGAAACAGTGGAGAAATGGAATTAGGGGGAGGATGCACAGAAGAGTATGGGGACGAGGTCACAGAAGATAGGCATCCGGAAAGAAGGCACTTGAGAAGTTATCCAATGAGATACATGGCTATTGTTGGATACAATGATCTCTAGGATCCCCCCAAAATTCCAGTTTAATTTTTTGCAGTGTGTTTGAAGTCCTAGTGGTTCATGTGGCTTGCTTGTTGGCAGGAATTACATTGTATTAGTTAGATGTATGTATTTGGGAGTCAAATCACATAGTTATAGATCTTACTGCAGTGGTTACTAGCTGTGCACCTTTAATAACTTCATCTTCCTAAGTCCTGGTTTCATCATCTATAAGATGAACAAAATGGTACATCCAGCATGATGCGGTAGGACTGAATGAGATAATGTGTAAAGATTTGGACATGGCCCAAAACAACCACTCAACTAAATGTTGTTCATTTACTATTTACTTTTACTTTTTTGTATGAATAAGAAAACGAAGGCTTTTATTTAAGGTCCAAACAGAACATGTAGTAAAAGTTTGTAATTTCTCACTCGTTAACAGCAAAATTGGTTCAGATTAGTTTTTAGAACCCTCACTTCAGAAGAGAAGTGGGAGAGGGTGCAGGGTGAGAGGATGCAGAGCCACATTACTGCAGACGGGCCTCGCTTGCCTAGGAGAGCAACTTGGTGAGGGGAGGGGAAAAGGAGAATTATTCATTTCCAGGACTGTTCCCTTTATCTATTGCTGCAAAACAAAGCAGCCTAAATTTAGTGGCATTACAAACAACGTCCTTAAAAAATATTCTCTCTCATAGTTCTTGTGTTGGCTGTGCTCATTCAGGCTTGTCCTCCTTGGGGTCCCTCAAGTGACTGAGATCAGACAGTGGCTGGAATAGGAGTCATCTCAAAGTCTCTTTTCTGTCTGTTTAATTCTTTTTTTGTTGTTGTTGTTTCCTAACAGTTTCATATTTACAAAATGTTTATATAGATAGTAGAAAGTTTCCACATACTCAGTTTTCACTATTATTAACATCTTATATTGATATATTACATTTGTCACACAAAAAATGAACCAATATTGATATGAATTATTAACAAAAATGCATACATTATTCCAATGTTCTCATTTTTACTTTAATGTCAGTTTTTTGATTTCAGGACTTTATCCTCGAAAACATTACATTACATATATGATCAGGTCTCCTAAATTCTTCTTGACTGTAAGTTTCTCAGTCTTTCTTTGCATTTGATGACCTGGTGGTCAATTTTGAGGATTGTTGGTGACGTATTTTGTATAATGTGCCTCAAATGGGATTTGTTCAATGTCTTTCTCATGATTAGATTGGCATAATATGTTTGGGGGGGGGGTGGGATCACAGAAATAAGATGTCATTCTCATCGAAAGATGTCAGATACATGTTATCAGTTTGACTTCTCACTGTTGATGTTACCTGTATTCATTTTCTATTACTGCTGTAACAAATTACCACAAACTTAGAAGTTTAAACAACAAAAAATTATCACCTTACATTTCTTTCCTTTTTAAAAAAAATATTTTTCCTTTATTGATTTTAGAGAGAAGGAAGGGAGAGAGAGATAGAAACATGGATGAGAGAGAACATTGACTGGCCACCTCCTGCATGTCCCCCACTGGGGATCAGGCCCACAACCTGGGCATGTGCCCTGCCTGGGAATCAAATCGGGGACCTCTTGGTGCATGAGTCTATGCTCAACCAGTGAGCCACACCAGCCAGGCTACCTTACATTTCTATAGGTTACAAATCCAACACGGGTCTCCCTAGGCCATGACTAGGATATCAGAAGAGCTATGTTCTTTTCCCAGAGGAGCATCTGTTTTCTTGCCTTTCCAGCTTCTAGAGGCTGCCCACATTCCTCGACTCCTGGTTCCTTCCCTCCAACTCCAAAGTTGGCAGCATCGCATCTCTCTGCGCCTTTCTTCATAGTCACATCTCCCTCTGACTTTTCTGTTTCCTCTTTTTATTATTCAGGACCCTTGTAACTATGTTAGGCCCATCTATAGGATACAGGATAATCTGCCAATCTTAAAGCCAACTGGTTAGCAACCTTAATCCCCCTTTGCTATGCAACATAATACATTTACATGTTCCAGGGACAAGGACAGGGACATTTTTTGAGATCATTATTCTACTTACCACATTAACTTTGATCACTGGCTTAAGGTATAAATTTTTCCTTCTTTCTTTCTACAATATACTCTCTGGAAGAAAGTCACCATGTGCAGTCCACATTTAGGGAGTGGGAAATGATACTACACCTTCAAGGCATAGTATCTACATAGGTTATTTGAAAGTTTTTATTTTCTCCCATTTGTTATTCATCATTGTTTATCACTATGGATTAATGGATATTTACTTTATACTTTGGATTATAATTCAATACCACTTAGTTTACTTTGTTTCTCAAGTTTTTCCAGCTTGGCTATTGGGAGCTTTTTCAGGTGACTCCTGTATCTCTTTGACATATGCTCATCGTTGTGGTTTGTTTTTGTTTTGTTTTTAACACTTTCTTACTTTCTGGAAATATAGGATGCTCCCAGCTTAATTCATACAGTGATGGATGAAAGTAATTTTACAATTGTTCATATGGAAAATAATGCAATACTTAATAAATAATAAAAGAACAAACTATTTTGCATACTCACAACTGTATACCTACTTTTGCCCACCCCATATACTTCATGCTCCATTCCAAGAATCATCCATTTCTCTAACAAGCTCTTGTTTCTTTTATTGAAGTTCAAAATCTGGGTGCTAGGTGTGCTCATTGCTATTAGGGTATCATTGCTGTAGGGCCTCTCAGCTGACAGAGCACAAAGACATGTACGTGCATACTTATGCAAATACACGTATTTACAAACATATTTGTATTTAACAACCTGCATCTGTATTAAGCTAAATGAGTTGGCACTGACATCTCCAAGTCGAGTCAGTGACTCCCTGGTTTGATCATTCTGGTTTCCTCCCTTCGCTTCCCACTTCAACACTGAGAAATCTTACTCACACCAGCCCCTTCCATGTCCTTGTTTTGTTCCAGTAATACATCTGAAGCAGGTTCAGAATTGTCAGCCCATATTGCATGGAAAATAACTTCATCAGCTATAGCACAGAACTTGCATACGGCTTCTATTACTTTTAGTCTACTACACTCCACTTACTTCCAAAGTTACTTCGGTCAGCAACTGGTTCTCCCCCCCCACCCAGTGAGGTGGTTTTATATGTTTGTAATACAGTTAGATGTTTTGGTCACATTTAACATTTTATCCTGTGATTCCCCTGAACCCCTGAATAAGTACAAAGATTTGCATATGGTGGGGTTCACTGTTTGTGCTGCCAAGTTCTGTGTGTTTTGACAAATGCTTAATATCCTATATTTATGTTAGAGAGTCACAAAGAATGTGTGCACACCCTAAAAAAGCTCCTGTGCGTCACAGATTCTAACCCTTGCCCCTTGAACTCCTGACAACCAATGATACGTTCACTCTCTGGTTCTGCCTTTTCATAATGTTATATAATTGGTATCATATAGTATATAGCTTTCTCAGGCTGGTTTATTTTATTGGCAATATACATGTAAGATTCATCTCTGTTTGTGTATGGTTTAACAGCTCATTTATTTTTATTGCTAAATGATATTTTATTGTGTAGATGTACCACAGTTTGTTTATTCATTTACCATTTGTAGGACATCTTGGCTGCTTCCAGTTTGGGAAATTATGAATAAGTTTACTATAAGCATTAATCTTTGGGTTTTTGTGTAGGCATAAGTCTCAAATCAATTGGGTAAATACATAGCAGTATGACTTCAGGGTTGTATGGTGTGACTATGTTCGTCTTTATGAGAAACTGTCAAACCATCCTTTAAATTTGTATCATTTTTTACCCCCTTCCAGTAATAAATGAGCATTCCTGTTGTTCTGCATCTTTGTAGATATTGTTGTTGTCAGTAGTTTTAGATTTTGGCTATTCTAGTAGATGTGTGTAATATTATCCAACTGCTGCTTTAATTTGTGGTTTTCTAATGGCAAATAATGTTAAACCATTTCTTTCACACGTTTATATTGCCATTTTAATATCGTTTTTGGTGAGGTGTCTTTGCCTGTTCAGACCTTTGCCTGTTTTTTAAAATTGAATCATCTGTTTTTTTATTGTTTTTTATTGTTAGTGTTTATAGTTCCTTGCATGTTTTAGATCCAAGTCCTTTGCCAGATATGTGTTTTGCAAATATTTTCTTTCAGTCTGTGGCTTGTCTTTTTATTCTTTTAAAATATCATTTGCAGATAAGAAGCTTGTTTTGTTATTTTAATGAAGTGCAATGTTTCCATTTTTATTTCATGGCTCATGCTATTGATATTGCTTTAAAAAAATTCATTGTCAAATAAAGATTATATAGATTTCTTTCTTTTTTTTTTCTGTATTGGTTTTAGAGAGAGAGGAAGGGAAAGGGAGAGAGAGATAGAAACATTGATGAAAGAGAATGTCAATTGGCTGCCTCCTGCATGCCCCCCACTGGGGATGGGGAACACAACTTGGGCATGTGCCCTGACCAGGAATTGAACCCGTGACCTCTTGGTGCATGGGTCGACTCTCAACCTCTGAGTCACACAGCTGGGTGATTTTATTTTATGTTTCTATCCGAAATTTCATTGCTTATAATTTCACATTTAGATCTATGACCTACCTTGAATTTGTGTGAGATATGAGAGCTGTGTTTAGGTAAAAAAAAATTTTGCAAATTGACTTTCCATTTTCTCCAGCATCATTTGTTGAGTAAGATCAGTATTATTCCACTGAGTTGCACTTGCACCTTTTTCAAATATCAATTAACTATATTGTGTCTATCTGTTTCTGGGTCCTCTAACTGTTCCATTGATCTGCATGTCTTTATTCTTCCAAAACCATGCCATCTTGATTACCATAGTGTTGTAATACGTTTTGAAGTTGAGTAGTATCATCCTTCATTGTTGTTCTTCTTTAGTATTGTGTCCACTAATCTAGGTCCTTTCCTTTTCATATAAACTCTAGAATAAGTTTGCTGCTATCTAAGATATTGCTTGCTGGGAATTTAACTGGGATTTCATTGAATCTACAGAACAAGTTGTAAATAAATGATGTTTCAACAATCTACATTGTCTAGTAATTCTAGTAATCCAGGGGTGAAAGAAAACACCATTGCATTGTTTTGGTCTCAGGGGGAAAATATCCAGTTTCTTACCAATAAGTATGATGTTAGCTAGAGTGTTTTAATATAAATTCATGATGTAAGGGATATAAATGAGGAAGCTTTTTTGTATTTATAGTTTGTCAGTTTTTTGTTGTTGTTGTTTGTTTATTTGTTTTATTGTCTCCTGGTCGATACTTGTTGATTGAGATCTCAACTGGGGAGTGTCACAGGAGCATGTACCTGTGATGTCCCCAAGTGACGGGTTTTCCCACATTTTGGTAGCTGATTCATCAGAATGAGCTCCCTCAATGAGAGAGCCTGGTGGAAGCTGTCTCAGCCTATATGGCTTAGCCTCAGAAGGCATGCAATGTGACTTCCCCTGCACTCAGTTTCTTAGAAACAAGTCATTAAAATCAGCTTATAACCAAGGAAAAAGGGGTTAAACTCCATACATTAATATGAGAACATCAGAGAATTTGTGGAAATGTGGTTTTTGTTTGTTTGTTTTGTTTTGTTTTTAAATCTACACTATGACTCACACCTCAGAGGTGGAAACATTAGCATCAGTACTTTCTGTGAATGAAAATACTGAAATACTGGCTACTCTGGAATAGACTAGTCATGGTCTAATTTTAGTTGTGCCTCTGAGGCCTCTTAGTACATGTATCAAAGTTAGGCTCTGTCCATGCTTTTCAAATTAGATAGCTCAGGACAACATAGAGGGTATAGCCCTTAGAAGTAAAGATGCTAGAGGAGGACTCAGAATAAACAGAGAACAGCAGAGAAAGTCGAGGACTGAGGAAGGTTCATGGGGAGTTTTGAATTCTGGTGTCATCCATGTATTCTAGAGTCCCTTCAACTCCCACCCCCAAAACAAACCTATAACTTATAATAATTCCTTTACTTGAAAGCTAATTACTTTCTCAACTATGTGACTATTAGACAAGGTTCAGAGAAATCCTTGAGCTAACTTTGCTCCAGAACAATTCCCCAAATACAATTATAATAGAAGAATTTTCATACAAGAGCTAACTTTGCTCCAGAACAATTCCCCAAATACAATTATAATAGAAGAATTTTCATACCAGGTAAGAAACATAAGCAGTATTCTCTAATTAAATGATTATCATCAATACAGCCATTCTCCGGCAGGGTTCTGTGATGGAAAGTAAAGACCATCTGTGCTAACTTGAGTAAATTTCTTAACCTGTCTGGACCACCTATTTTCTAAACTATTATGCAGACTGATGACAAAATTTAAATCGTGCTGTGACAATCACGTGACCTGCTATAAATGAAGAGCCTAGTGTGGTGCTTGGAACACACAGTAAGTGTTCAAGTTATGCTCGTTTCCTTGTCTTTATTTTTTATCTTTATACGAAGGACAGAAGAAATAAAGTATATCCACAAGCAGAGAGAACATTATAATCCTGCACAGTGTTCTAGGGCGGGGATGGGCAAGCCTTTCCCACAAAGGGCCAGAGAGTGAGTACTTTGGCTTTGCTGATGCGGGAAGCCCTGTCACGGCTGCTCCTCCCTGCTGCTGTTGGCTCGAAACAGCCACAGATAGTACAGACATGACTGAGTGCTGATGAAACGATAAAGTTTACTTACACAAACAGGCATTTGGCCTGTGGGCCTAGTTTACTGGCTTCTGGTTCAGGACAATGACATGAGTAAAGTTGCAGGGGGTAGGAATTCACAAATGATGTATTTATTTGTAACTGTGTAAATAGGGCTAATTGGCTAGAGTGATGATTTTGTGTAAGGGGAAATATGGAGTAAGACTGAAGAGACAGCTGTGGATCCTTGAACGTCAGGATTGAGAATTGAGAATGTATTATGAAAGTAAAGGTACAATATTCAGAAATATTTAAATTTTTTTTTTGATAAGTAATATTACAACAAGGTAAAGAACATGTGTCATTCCTTTAACGCAGTGGCTCCGTGTATTTTCGAATCCCCCTGGGGTCCCATAGCTCCCTGACTTTCTCAGGCTCTCCTACAGCAACCTGCTTACTAACCACCTGGCTTCCCACTTTGCAGACTGAGAGCTCTGAAAGGCAAAGAGCTTGACTGTTTTAAATCCCTATTGGCACCTCAAAAATACACACACACACACACACACACACACACACACACTAACAATACATATATACTGCATACTTATTTACATATATGTATATTTTCTTTTTTACAGAAGAGATGCCAATTAGTGGAAAAAAATATAGCAATAAAAAATATACTTAATGCAAAGTAAAAGTTCTATGTAATTTCACACCACAAAGTTAGATAGCCTTATTAAGAACTAACTATGTATTATTTCAATCATCCTGATTGAATTCTTGTTCATATAACATTTTAAAATCTGCTGAAATCAAATTTTACACATTCACTTTTTCCTTTAATCAACATAATATAGTAAGCATAATTCGCATGGTCAAATATTGAGTACATTTCTCATTTGTGTTTTCTCATTATCATCATCTCATTTCCTTATTACTGCCTTGATAGTCATATAAATTCGAATGAGTTCTTTTTATAATATATTCTCATTATTATTATTAATTTCTGAATACTGACTTGGAATATTCCTTACTTATTTTCTATTTTGATACCAAAATAGTTTAAAGTGTAATTTTGATAAATATTATCTGGCTATTAAAGGTAATGTTTATTAATTCTATTACATGATGTAGCAGAATATTATTTATTTAATTCATATATCTGATTTTGTCAGCTTGATGTGTCAAGTTGATAATAGATATCTAAAACAACTAAACTTTTTCACTTCAGTTGTATTTTTGTACAATTTTTCTTATAGTCTATCTATTCCCCTTTCGTGGCTATTCAGCATTGTTTGGTACACCTAGAAGTAATATCGCCATGCTATAATTGGACACTTATTTTTTAATTTACAACAGTGTTCTTTAAAACAGAAACATACAAAATTTGAAACATAGAAAACAAGAGTCTCACATATACTACTGTCAATGAAAGCTAATGTTAATTGATTAGTGTACAATCCTTAATCTTTTTTTAATGCACGTCATGATATTTATAAAGATATATAATTTTTACATACAATACTGGCATCATACTCTATCTACTTATTCGTTTTCACTGTGGTAAAACACATCTGTGCAAAAGAGAAGTTTTAAAAGTAAAATCCTGTGCATTGTGATCAATGAATATAGAACCACATAACAAATACCCCAGTCAAGGTATACAATATTTCCATCATCTTGATAGGTTGGTTCTCTTTTATTAACTTCCAAGTAATTATGTCTCTCCATATTCTAAATTTTATTACCAGAGATAATATTGCCTATTCTAAACTTTCATGTGAATGATGTATTGTATGTGTCCTTTCATGTCTGGTTTCTTTTACTCAAACATTGTTTCAGGAGAGAAGATGGAGGCGGGCAGGACCAGAGGGAGGGTGAGTGTATGAGACAGTGAGCTAGTGTGTGAGAGTGTGTGAGTGGACGTGAAGGTAGACAACCAAATTTGTGCAGTGCAGAGACGCGGAGCAGAAAGTTCCTGTGCTATGGACAGGAGCAGCCGGCTACCCTGATTAGGGGCTCTTTAGGGTGCTTCTCCATGCGCTTAGGGAAGGTCCCACCATTTTGGAAGATCCCAGGTCTTCTCTCGTAGAGGCAGTGGGAGTGGCTAGGGCCCAGCAACCTGAGCCACTAGCGCACCTGGCACCATCGGAGCAGTAGACACTCTGTGTCAACACAGACCAGTGCACAGTAGTGGAGCTGCCAAAGCGTTCATTGCAGGAGCTGCCAAGGTGCCCATTGTGGAAGCCGTGAACATCTGGGAGCCCAGCACCATCCCCCACAGTAGTAGCCCAATCAGAGTCCAGATATACCCCCAGCAACAGAGGCTGGGGAGCCGACATCCATCCCTAGGCAACAGAAGCACAGACCAGCAGCTGACACTCATCCCCCAAAACTACAGCAATGGCTGAGCAGGAATTGAGCCCCACTGGGCAGCAGCACTCCCTAGCCACCAGCTGTGGGACCTGGGGCTCCACAGAGGCCTGCGTGACCCAGTGGCCAACAAGGGCGGTGGAAAGCCGGAGCCCTAGAGAAACTGGTGTGATCCAGCTGCCTACCCACTGGATCTGCAGGGTGCAGGGGCACCAGAGAGGCCTGTGCAACCCAGCTGCACACAAGATAGGCATAGAGAATGAGAAAATGGCAATGGAGTGAATGGGAGCTACACAGACAATCTCCCAGAACCAAATGGGAATTACAACTAAAATAAAGACAAATCGTTGAAAAAAAGCAACAGAAAAGCAAAAGGAAAGGACCATATAACTAAGGACACTGGTAGGATCTGCAGAGGCACAAGAGGGTGGCAGGCTGGGAGCCCATGGACAGCAGCAGTCTTAGCTGTGAGCAGCATCCTTGGAGAATAAAGACCAAGCCCACTCCATAGCACAGAGAGCTGGGAAAGAGTGCTAAAATAGTCACTACCACTCACCTAGGGCTCTGGCAGAGGGAGGGCAGACTGGGCTGGAACTCTGTGGGGACACCCGGGATTTGGAGGGCAGTGAGAGTTTTTGTTGAGTTGCGGCCACAAAGGACAGTGGCCAGTGTGCTCCTTCCCAGGGCAGTGGGGAAAAGCAGCAGCCCCTCTCTCAGAGATTCAGCCTTTCCCAGGGGAAGGAAAGAAATGCAAATTGAGGCTCATTAACAACCAGCCTCTATCCCACCCTCTGGAAATTCCCTTATGCAGAACACTAGGGCTACATTCCAAGGTCCTGAGTGACTGAGACTACTAGCCTCCAGGCAAAAAGCTAGAGTATAAATGAACCTTTCCTGGGCTTGCAAATCTACCCAGGAAAGTAAGACTTGACAGTGGTGTTAATGTGGGCCCACGCAGGCTCATCCAAGCCCAGTGGAGGGAGCCACAAACAGCAGAACACAAACACCCACAGGGAAAATTTGGCAGGCTCCAAAACCCACTGAGATAGCCAAAATGGAGAAACAAAGAAACAAATCCCAAATGAAAGAACAAGAGAACTCTATGAAAGATGAGATTAATGAAATGCAGGTAAGCAAATTATCAGAGGTAGAGTTCAAAGCCATGATCTTGAGGAAGCTCAACAGCATGAGGAAGGACATCAGCATCATGAGTAAAGATATAAAAACATTGAAAACCAACCAACTGGAAATGAAGAATGACATAGCACAAATTAAGAACACATTGGAAGGACTAACCAGCAGAGTCAAGGAAGCTGAGTACCGGATCAGTGAATTAGAAGACAGGGTAGAAAAAATCAACCAATCAGAAAACTAAAAGAAAAAAACAATTAAAAAACAGGCAGACAGTTTAAGAGAACTGTGGGACAACTGGAAACATAATAACATTAGCATCATAGGAGTCCCCGAAGTTGAAGAAAATAGACTAGGGTTAGAGAATATATTTGAAGAAATAGTGACAGAAAATTTCCTAACTTGGTGAAGGAGGAAGGCATTCAAGTTCAAGAAGCACAGAGAGTTCTGAGTAAGAAGAACCCAAACAAGCCCACACCAAGACACATAATAATTAAAATGCCAAAAATTAAAGACAAAGAGAGAACCCTACAGGCAGCAAGAAATAAGCAACAGGTTACCTACAAGGGAAACCCCATCAGGTTCTTAGCTGACTTCTCAACAGAAACACAACAGGTCAGAAGGGAGTGGCATGAAGTAATCAAGGTCATGAAAAACAAGGATCTGAATCCAAGATTACTCTATCCAGAAAGGCTATCATTCAAAATAGAAGGTCTAATAAAGAGCTTTCCAAACAAAAAGAAAAAGGCTAAGGGAATATATTAACACCAAACCAGCACTGCAAGATATGCTAAAAGGACTGCTGTAATTAGTAGAAGAAATAGAAAGAAAAATAGAACCAAAATAAACAAAAATGGCAATAAATAAGTACATAGTTATTATCACCTTAAATGTGAATGGTTTGAATGCTCCGATAAAATATCAGAGAGTAGCTGACTGGATAAGAAAGCATGATTCACATATATGTTGTTTACAAGAGACCCACCTCACAACAAAAGACTCACATAGGTTGAAAGTGAAGGGATGGGGAAAAATCTTTCAGGTAAATGGAAAGGAAAAAAGCTGGGGTAGCAATACTCATATCTGATAAAGTAGATTTCAAAATGAAGAAAATAATTAGAGACAAAGAAGGCCACTACATAATATTGAAAAGACCTATCCAACAGGAAGATATAACCTTGGTAAACATATATGCACCCAATATAGGAGCACCAAAATATATTAAAAATCTTCTGGAGGACATCAAAGGAGAAATCAACAGCAATACAATAATAGTAGGGGACTTCAGTACCCTGCTAACATCACTGGATAGTTCATCTAGACAAAAAATTAACTAGGAAACACAGACTCTAAATGAAGCGCTAGAACAAATGGATTTCATAGATATCTATAGAGAATTACACCCCCAAAGTGCAGAATTCACATTCTTCTCATGTGCACATGGGACATTCTCAAAGACCCATGTTAGGACACAAACTAAGTCTCCATATGTTTAAGAAGATTGAAATCATATCAAGCATCTTCTCAGATTACAATGGCATGAAACTAGAAATCAATTGCAACAAGAACATGCAAAGACATTTGAAAACTTGGAGGCTAAATAGCATGTTATTGAACAATGAATGGGTTACCATGGAGATCAAGGAAGAAATTAAAAACTTCCCGGAAACCAATGAAAATGAACACACAACAACATAAAATCTATGAGATGCAGTAAAAGCAGTTCTGAGAGGAAAGTTCATAGTACTGCAGGCCTACCTCAAAAAAAAAATTTTTTTTCTAATAGACTATCTAACCTCACAACTTAACTAGAAAGCAAACAAAGAGAAAACCCCAGAGCAAGCAGAAGTAAGGAAATAGTAAAGATCAGAACAGAAATAAACAATTCAAAGTATCAATGAAACAAAGAGCTGCTGCTTTGAAAAGGTAAACAAGATTGATGAACCCTTGGCTAGACTCACCAAGAAACAGAGAGAACCCAAATACACAAAATCAGAAATGAAAGAGGAGAAATAATAATGGACACTTCAGAAATACAAAGGATCGTTAACAAATATTATGAACAATTATATGGCAACAAATTCAAAAATCTAAGTGAAATGGACTAATTTCTAGAAACACATAGTCTCCCAAAACTGAACTGGGAAGAGACAGAAAACTTGAACAGACCAATAACAACAAAAGAAATTGAAGATGTAATCAAGACTCTTCCAGCAAACAAAAGCCCAGGCAAACATGGCTTCACGGGGCAGTTTTACTGAATATTCAAAGAAGAACTAATACCCATTCTCCTCAAACTATTTCAAAAAATTCAAGAAGAAGGAAGACTTCCAAACTTGTTTTATGAGGCCAGCATAATTCTAATTCCAAAACCAGAAAAAGACACTATAAGGACAATATCCCTGATGAACATAGATGCCAAAATTCTGAACAAAATACTAGCAATCGAATTCAGCAATACATCAAAGAATTTTTCACGATGACCAAGTGGGATTCATCCCAGGGATGCAGGGCTGGTATAATATTGGCAGGTCAATAAATGCGATACACCACATAAACAAAATGAAAGATAAAAAAATCATATGATTATATCAATAGATGCTGAAAAAGAATTTGACAAAATACAGCACCCATTTCTGCTAAAAACGCTCAGCACTCTGGGAATAGAGGGATCATATCTCAACATAATAAAGTCCATATATGAACGCCCTGCAGCCAACATCATAATCAATGGGCAAAAACTAAAAGCATTTTCCTTAAGAACAGGAACAAGACAAGGATGCCCACATTTGCCACTCTTATTTAACATAATACTGGAGGTCTTAGTCACAGCAATCACTCAGGAAGAAAAAATAAAAGGGATCCAAATTGGAAAGGAGAAAGTGAAACTGTCATTATTTGTAGATGACATGATATTATACATAGAAAATCCTAAAGACTCCTTCAAAAATCTGCTAGACTTGCCCTGGCCGGTTTGGCTCAGCGATTAGAGCGTTGGCCTGCAGTCTGGAGAGACCCGGGTTCGGTTCCCGTTAAGGGCACATACCTTGGTTGCAGTTTGTCCCCGGCCCTGACTGGGTCGTGTGGGTGGCAACCACTCAATGTGTACCTTTCACATTGATGTTTCTCTCTCTCTCTACCTCCCTCCCACTCTATCTGAACAAAATATCAAAAAATGTCCTCGGATGAGGATAAAAAAAAATCTGCTAGACTTAATAAATGAATTTGGTGAAGTAGCAGGATTCAAAATTAATGTCAAGAAATCGACGGCATTCTTATACACCAATGATGAACTCACAGAAAGAGAAACTAAGAAAACAATCCCATTTACCATCGCAGCAAAAGAACTAAGATACCTAGGAATAAACTTAACCAAAGAAATAAAGGACCCATTCACAGAAAACTACAGAACAGTGAAAAAAGAAATAGAGGAAGATATAAAAGAGTGGAAGCATATACCTTGTTTATGGATTGGAAGAATTAACATCATTAAATGTCCATACTACCCAAAGCAATCTATAGATTCAATGCGATCCCCATCAAAATACCAACGACATACTTCACAGAACTAGAACAAATACTTCAAAAGTTCATATGGTACCAAAAAAGACCCTGAATAGCCACAGCAATCTTGAAAAAGAACAACATTGGATGGTTCACATTACCAGATTTTAGGTTATACTACAAAGCCACTGTAATCAAAACAGCCTGGTACTGGCACAGGAACAGGCAGATAGAGCAACGGAACAGAATAGAGAACCCAGAAATGGACCCAAGACAATATGCTCAATTAATATTTGACAAAGGGGGCAAGAGCATACAGTGGAATAAATAAGTGGAATTAATAAATGGTGTTAGAGAAATTTTGACAGCTACATGCAAAAAAAATGAAACTAGACCATCCAGTTACACCATACACAAGAATAAACTCAAAATGGGTAAAAGATTTAAATGTGACTCATGAATCTATGAAAATCCTAAAAGAAAATGTAGGCAACAAAATTTCAGACATCATACTCAGCAGAATTTTCACTGATACATCACCTAAGGCAACAAAAACAAAGGAGAAAATGAACACATGGGACTATGTCAAACTCAAAAGCTTCTGTACAGCAAAAGAAACAACCACCAAAATGGATAGGCAACCCACTCTATGGGAGTGCATAATTGCCAATGATACATCAGATACGGGGTTTATTTCCAAAATACGTAGAGTGCTCATACAGCTCAACAAAGGAAGACAAAAAACCCAATTAAAAAATGGGCAGAGGAACTAAATAGACACCTCTCCAAACAGGACATACAAATGGCTAATAGACATATGTAGAAATGCTCACCATCACAAATCATCATAGAGATACAAATTTAAACAATGAGGTGTCACCTCACACTTGTCAGTATGGCTGCCATCAACAAATCATCAAACAACAAGTGTTGGCGAGGATGTGTAGAAAAGGGGACTCTCGTATACTGCTGGTGGGAATGCAGACTGGTGCAGCTACTATGGAAAAAAATATGATATTACCTCAAAAAATTAAAAATTGAACTTCCATTTGACCCAGTGATCCCACTTCTAGGAATATACCCTAAAAGCCTGAAACACCAATCAAACAGAATATATGTACCCCATGTTCATAGCAGCACTATTTACAATAGCTAAGATCTGGAAACAGACCAAATGTCCATCAGTAGATGAATGGATAAAAAAGCAGTGGTACATGTATCAATGGAGTACTATGCAGCTGTAAAAAAAGAAAGATATCTTATCTTTTGAGACGACGTGGAGGGACCTGGAAAGTATTATCCTAAGCGAAACAAGGCAAACATAGAAAGACAAGTATCAATGATCTCACTTATTTGTGGAATATAATGAACATAACAGTCTGAGGAATGAGGTAGTTCCAGAGACGTGGAAGTGGTGTACAGACTGACAATCCCCAGAAAAGGGGTAGGGGGGGAGAGATAAACCACAGAACTTATATGCATGTATGCATGAACAATGCACATAGACAACAAAGCTGGGGACAGGGCAGGAAGGGTGAGGGAGGGAGTATCCATGGGGCAAAAAGGAGAAACATCTGTAACAAAAATATATTAATTAATTTTAAAAAAATTGTTTCAGAGATGCATGCATGTTGCTGCATGTAGCAACTCAGATTTTTTTAATGTTGAAAAGTGTTCTATTTTATGAATATAAAATATGTTTCATGTAATAAAGGATATTTGAGTTATTTCCAAGTTTGGGCTATAACAAATTTGTTTTGTTATTTTACCCTTTTCTTGAGTGTTCTCTTATTCCACATCCATACCAACTTTTTATATTGACAGTCTTTTTATTTTAAGGGTGCTGTAAAACATAAAACACAAAATTTACCCTAAGTGGCATTTAGTACATTTGCAGTATTGTGCAACCATTAGCACTGCGGTTCCAGAATACTGTCGTTATCCCAAAAGAAACCCAATCCCATTAAGCAGTCACTTCTCTTTCTTTGCCTCCCTCAGATACGTTTTTTTGTTGTTCCAATCTCTCTCTGTCTCCCTTCTTAGACTCCCTAGTATGTAATGATAGACTGCCTGACATTTTCTTGAAGGCACTAAGGTTATATTCCTGTTTTTTCATCTTTATTCTTCTTGGATGTTCTGATAGAATTATTTTTATTAATGGTATAGATCTTTTATTATCTAGTCTATAATCTGCTGTTATACTCATGTAGTACTTAAATTTTTTCAGATATTATAATTATTAGTACTAGGATTTTCATTTGATTCTTATTTTTATTATTCCTCTGCTGAGATTTCCTTTTGCTTTACTGATTACATCTGTTTTATTTAAGTTCTTAAAAACATTTATAATAATTATAGTATAGACTTAGCCTGCTAATCCCATATAGATCATCTTGAAAATTGGTTTCTATGAACTGCTTTTATCGGTATTTCTTGCCACCTTTTATTGCTTCTTTACACTTATAATATTTTTAAATTATATTCTGGACATTGTGGTGATGCTCTAGGGAACCTGAATGTTGCTTACTTAAAGGGTATCAGATTTTATTTAGTCAGACAGATCAATTACTCCCAGATAATTAATTTTAACCTGTCAGAATATTGCGTGTGTGTGTATGTGATGTTCTTACATGTTTGTACATAGGTCCTACAGCTGTCAGCCAAGGACACACGGGGCACTTCTGTGGTGAGTTCTGTGCCCACCTCTCTATAAAGCTTTCTCCTCCTTGGTGTGCTGCCCAGTAAATTCCTGTCACCTCAGCAGCATCTCTGCCTCCTCAGCTTAGCAACACATATGTGCTCTGCTTGGTCTTCATCTTTTTGTAGCATAGTCCAGAATAGACCTTGAAAAAGCAAGGGCAAATGTGCAGTTCACCTGGCATGGCTCCCTTCTCTTGAGAATCAGTTCTGTCCTGCTGGTGTCTGATATCTATAAACACTTTCCTCAAATACTCTGTTGAGTTTTATAGTTGTTTGCAGAGAAAGGCCAGGTCTGGTATTACCTACACATAATGCATGAGAGAAGTCTTGATTAGGAGCCTTATATCATTTAACAATCACACTGAATTGTAAAATGATCACTGATATACGTAAAAATATTTTCTCTATCCTTGCAATATTTTGTTTGAGTAGGGTACATAAACAGTTTAAGCTTTGTTGTGCATTTTTCACATTTTTTTTTCTGTGCAGCATATTGGTGGTTAAAAATCAATTTAGAAAGTAACTTAGAAATTCCTCGAGGGGCAGTAATTATATTTAGTAGCAATAAAGTCATAAAACAACAGTAAATATTGGAATGGCAAGTTAAAGAAAAATGGATGAGAACAAGGGGAATAATGTTTAGGGAAATGGCACAAAGACAACCTGCTGAGGGGACAGTACAGTGTGGAGGCTGCTGGAAGCCCTAAATGACATAATGATGTGGAAACGGGGAAAATCAAAGGGTGAGAGACAGCAAGGCTCAGCTGGCTCAGTGCATGTATTTGTTTACTTACCTCACTTCATTTCAAAAACCTCTTTACATAAAGGTTATGGAAATGTGAACACTGGTACAGAAAACAAACAAACAAACAAAAAAAAACAGACCACTATATCAAGAATAAGGAAAAATAAAAGTGAAGTGAAAACATTAAAATTCAAGACCACGTTAAAGGAGTCACACATTTGACAGTGAGATTCCTTGTAAACAAGGGAGAGAAGAAGAATGA
The DNA here is from genome assembly GCF_014108415.1 of Molossus molossus. Lineage (NCBI taxonomy): Eukaryota > Metazoa > Chordata > Mammalia > Chiroptera > Molossidae > Molossus > Molossus molossus. The sequence goes on along the minus strand of NW_023425345.1, from coordinate 55,534,396 downwards.
ACACAGTATTTGTTATGCTGAAAGAAAATCTAGATGTTTAGGAGAACAGGCTGGTTAGTTGGTTAATATTTTGGTCTCAACAGCAAAGAGATGTCTCTGATAGATTCCTACAGAGGCAGCACATGGTCTCTGCTTGCACCTTACAGTTTCTTCAAGTAACATAATTACATCTCTTGATGTTCAGGTATAGTTTTCTTCCCTTTACACTGCTCATCCATTCTAACATACATATGTTGACAAATATGTTTAATTATAAGAGATTGGTGTCCTTGATATATTTTTTATGCTTAAATTTATATATCATGAAAATACATGACTGGCTGACTTTAGGAGGAAGAAAAACAGTAACTTACAACAGTAACTCCCTATGTTGAATACAGAATCTATTTCTTGCAATGGCAAACCTCCATTTACCAGTGCACCAATTGGCCAAATGGGAGATTTAGGAGCAGTAATCTTCCAGAAAACTAGTCTCAAGGCTTATAATTGACCTTTTTTATATTTATTATAGTTCAGTCTTCTCGCTTCCTAGCTTTCTTTAAACTCTGAAATGTTGGGACTATGCTAATCTCAACAGGAACTTTATAGCTTTAGCCTTCCCAGATATAAGAGTGTATTTGCATAGCATGAACTTTATAGTGAATCTTATAATTCCTCAAATGTCTTTGATATATTTAAAAATGAGCAAGATTCATCTCACAAAACTAAAATGGAAAATTAAAGAAAACTGTGATTTTACTACTTCTAAACTAAAAGGCACCCTCTTGGTAGAGCAAGAAAAATTTAAAACTTTTCATTCACATATTTATTGATGATGATCCCTAAGTGGGTAATCTTATACTGGGAAATAGTAATGAATATTGATTTTAACTATTTTATTGGTTTATGCACGTCCTTATATCTTTTACTGTCACACATGAGTATGAATTAGTGTAGTTTATGGGGGAAAATTAAATAATAATCTGAATTAGAAACACTATAAAAAAGCAGATAAAAAGCAATGGAAGATTTTAGTAAATGAAGAAATGTGGGGTTTTTAAAAAAATTTTTTTATCTTTGCCCAAGGACATTTTTTGCATTTATCTTCAGATAGAGCAGGAGAGAGAGGGGGGAAAAGAGAGAGACAGAAACATCAATGTGAGAGAGACACATCAACTGACTGCCACCCACACGACCCTAACCAGGGTGGGGACAAACTGCAACCAAGTTACGTACCTTTAGCAGGAACCAAACCTAGAACTCTCTGGTCCATGGGCTGACGCTCTAACCACTGAGCAACCAGCCAGGGCTGAAGAAATGTTTTAATCAACCTTTTTATATACAGTTTTCTATTAAAAATATGCTTCAAATTATCTCATGCTCATTATGCTAGGAACTGTATATAAACTTTATCAAAGAAAACTACACAGCAGTCATGATAAAGTTAATAGATAAAAACATGGGAGAGAGGCAGGAGTTATAATCTGGCATTACAGTTGATATTGTTCCTGGTTGGATTTAATAAATGTCATTATTGAACCATTTTTTCTCTGACTCATCGATAGGGTGATTTACATGAATACATTTCATAAAACATAAGCAATATTTGAGTGCATGATAAATAACCCTTCTTTATCAATGCTTTATAAAATTTTTTAGTGTACTCCTAGATATTTACTTAGTATTGGGTATCTCTAAAGAGATAAATTGATTTTGGTCTCTTGTTAGACTTCTGTATCAATGGTAAGCAGGACTCCTAAAATTAACTGGGAAGCAACTTATATTTTCTATTTTCTGGAATATCATATGGACTTTTCTTTTCTTTTTTTTTTTTTTTATCCTCACCCGAGGACATTTTTCTATTTTTTTGTTCAGGTAGAGTGGGAGGGAGAGAGAGGAACAGAGAGAGAGAGAAACATCGATGTGAAAGGAACACATCGAGTGGCTGCCACCCGCACAACCGACCAGGGCCGGGAACAAACTGCAACCGAGGTACATGCCCTTAGCGGGAACCGAACCCAGGTCTCTCAGGACCGCAGGCTGACGCTCTAACCGCTGAGCCAAACCAGCCAGGGCTGGACTTTTCATTTTAAATCATTAAAAATGTTATGCATTGAGTGACCTGTGGACATGGTCTACTTTGTAATTCTTTAACAATTTTTATTCCATTATTATTGGTAAATTTTTATTTTTATTTTTATTTAATTTTGGTCATTTATGCTTTTCTAGAAAATTACAAATTCAATACATTTTTAAAATGTATATCAGCATTGAATAGTATTTCTAAAAATGGGTTTTTGAAGATACTGGATTTAGGGATTAATAGCTATGCTAAGATATAATGCCTCCCTTAATAAAGTAAATTGGCATATTACAACAGATAAATTAGAAGTCAGCAGTATGCAGTAATCTATCTTCTCTTCTGAAAAATCCTAGAGTGAAAATATCTTCTTCTTTTTGTGTAAATGGATATTTCCCCAAACCTACCTGAACATTGATATTTCTACCACCACACAAAAAAACTTGCCTATAAGTATACCATAAAACAATACTTCGTGGTTTGGAAATACCAGCTTACAGATGTGCAAGGTGATTTTCTATATTTATTTCTCTATTTTTTATATATTGCTTTTGTAATTATAAAAAAATGAATAGACATTGCAAAATATATGCAAACATAAGTATGAATACAGTTTGTGAAAGTCTTTATTTGTCTCCTTCCATTTGTTCTTCCTGTTATGGATTTATAAATGGGAGAAATGTTCACTTATTTTTCATCTTAGTTATAAAGTAATATATAAATGAGCTCCTAACTACAGAATTTGTTGCATCATTTGTATTTTTTTATTTATAATTTTTCAAATTGTTTTGATTTCCTATTTGAAACAATAATTTGAGACTGTTTACTTTCTTAATTAATAGTGAATGAAGATTTCTTATTTCAACTTTTTGCATTAATATCCAGTATAGTGCACTGTAATTATAGATTATACCTCATATGTATAAATATGTATAGATTATACCTCATATGTATAAATATGAGTTTTAGAAGCTTATTGAAGTGTTCTATGTAGCCTAGTATATAATCAGGTTTGTAAATGTTTGCAAAAATATGTGGTCTTTCCTTGAAAAGTAAAGTGTTCAATTTGAATGTTTATTATATTAATGATTTATTCATGACATAACATTCATTCACTATTTATTGATACTCAGCCTGCAGTCAGCTTTCTAATTTCTGGGGCTAGAGCATCGTGAAACATACCCAAGGTTCTCACTTCCCCGGAATTTTCCTTCAAGTACAGAGAGAGAGAGAGATCCCATTTTAGGTATTTGTAAGGGCCAAGGAGACAATAAGCAGTTGAGTGAGATAAAAGGGGTGTAAGATATTCTAGATTTGCTAGTTTTTGAATAAAGATCCAGTCATGAAAGGACTTGAGAGAACAGTGTGCTGGGAGAGGAAAGAGCATGTGCACAAGATTTAGGAATTGAAAAGAAACATACTGTAGCCCGGCTGGTGTGGCTCAGTGGTTGAGTGTTGACCCATGCACCAAGAAGTCGCTGGTTTGGTTCGCAGTCAGGGCACAGGCCCAGGTTGTGGGGCAAATCCCCATGGGGGGCATGCAGGAGGCAGCCAATTGATGTTCTCTCTCATTGATGTTTCTATCTCTCTCTCCCTCTCCCTTCCTCTCTCTATACAATCAATAAAGAAAAAAAAGAAAAAGAGAGAAAGATATTGTAGATGTAGTGAGTGCAAGGAGCAAGTGGTAATGAGGTTAGAGGGTATGCAGGAGCCAGGTTTTTGGTTTTGTAGAGTATATAAGAAAATGTTAAAATAAGATGGCTCTCATTATCAAGTCTCTCCTCAAATCTAAGAACAACCAGTGTGAAGTAACCTGTCATTCTGTTATCAGTGAAAGTGTGATATTTCCCCATGGAGGGGCAAGGTCCTTACAATATCTTAAAAAAAAAGAATTTTCTGAGACTCACATGGGAGGATGAGTGATTTTATTTGCATGGAATTACATCTCTGTGTTTGCAAAGTCCCATTTCCCGTAACCCAGTCCCGGAAGATGTGCAGCTGGGGATTCGGCAGAGCTAAAAGCAAAGCCAGTGTCCGAAATGTCCATTTCATGGTGGAGCTGAGTCTGGTGTAGCATCAGAGTAGTTCCAGTTCATCAGTCCAATGTGTGGGGTCCACATGGCTGTGGGCCATGTGGGCAAATGCAGGGCAGCCAAGAGAGCGTGCCCCCTGCAACAAGAGTCCCAAGAGTGAGCACGAGAGCAAACCAAGTGAGGGAACTCCTTTCAGGGTTGGGGAATCTTTTTTCTGCCAAGGGCAATTTGGATATCTGTAACATCATTTGCAGGCCATGCTAAATTGTCAACTTAAAAATTAGCCTGCTATATTTGGTCAAACATTTAATTAACTCTCCCCTTACGTGATGGCAAGAACTGCTTCTCTTTGGTAAGGCCTGTGATGCTACCTGGTATTGATTTCACAGGCCTCATAAGGCACTTTAGCCGGAAGTTCCCCAGCCCTGGTAGAGGATTAAATATCTCAGATTTCCCTGTGCCTGCAGTGGTCACTCCTAATCTGACCTGTTCCCAGGTGTGAGTGATAAGTAAGCACCTTCCCTATTTCATCTAGACTTTACTGGGCTTGTGTCTAAACTGCAGCTTCCTGGCAAAGCTGCACAAATGGCATGCCCATAATATTTGGCCTTCCCTTTGCTCTTTTTCAGTTATTAATAACTGGTTAAATTACAATGTGGTCAATTCTAGGTAACAGAACTTTTATGCAGGACAGGCAAAGGTAACCAACACTGGTCCTGCCAGTGTTGACCCGTCTCCCACCACAATATTATATGAACAAAAGCTAAGAATTTCTTAGGGCAATTTCTATGAAGAAAATAGGAGTTTTATGAAGAGAGCACTGGTCTCCTCTTTCCTCTTTATAAGCATAGACCTGTCACCACCCCCACCCCCACGTCCCACGGCCCTGAAAGAACGCTTACAACCCCAAGCTCAGAAAGACTGACAGGTGTCCTGGGATTGGAATGGCACTGCACTGCTGCCTATGCTAAGCCTGAAAAGTACCTGACAGCCAGAGGCTGGCTGCAGGGGCCTGGCATGGCAGAGGTGAGAGACAGGTGCTGGAAAGAGTGAGGTTTGGATTTGAACAGGTAAGGCCCTGTAGGGTTTTCCCGTGGAGCACATCTGAGGAATGTAGCTAGTGAGAGTTAGCCTGAGGAGGAACACGGTTCAGTTGATCAGGTCTGCGTGGCAAGGGTCTCCTAAAGGCAGGACAGAGGGAGAGCTAACACGGTCACCAGAGGAATTACTGCCATCAGATAAGAGATTCCAGTGACATACCTCCTGCCCAACCCCCCGCCCCCAAAATCCTCCAAAGCACCTCACAGGCAGAAGCAACAAAGTGATATTTAAATATCTGATCCCAAAATGGTCCTGGTTGCTGGACTACAACAGCACATTCCACATAAGGCTGAACACTTGGTACTTACTCCTGTTGAGGCTGCCCTGGCTTGATCCAAGGCAGACCTTGGAACCCACCACCTTTTGACTGAGTAGGTTGTGCCAGGCAGCAGTGAGGAAAAAGGAAGCTTTGATAGAAAAGAGAAAGTCAATTTTTGTTTTAAATCAAAGTTTATAAATTTGGACTTTATAAATTAGAAAATGAGACTTTTAGTCAATATCTGAGAGTGACCAAAAAAATCTATGAAGTTTAAACTATATGAAAAAAGTCTGTTTTAATAATTGCATTTCTACAAATTTATGTTGTTCAATAAACTGACTGCCAGAACTTTAATATACATGCATATATTTTTAAATCTAAATCTATTTTTGTAAGTGACGGGTTTGGTCTTAATTTCTGCATATCTCTAGCCTCTATTTTTGTTGATGATATCTAAGAAATGCATCATATTAATACTTTTAAGTTATTTACCTTCCTATTAAGAGTAATGTTTAGCCCGGCCAGTGTGGCTCACTGGTTGAGCGTCGACCCATGCACCAAGAGGTCGCCAGTTCGATTCCCAGTCAGGGCACATGCCCAGGTTGTGGGCCAAATCCCCAGTGAGGGGCGTGCAGGAGGTGGCTAATCAATGTTCTCTCTCATCAATGTTTCTATCTCTCTCTCCCTTCCTCTCTCTCTAAAATCAATAAAGAAAAAAAATTTTTTAAAAAAGAATAAAGTTTAATGTTGTCATTATTTTCAGCCATAGGAATTAATTTTTAAACCAAATGATTCTCTGTCTCAACTGAAATCCTTTTAAAAAGCACAATCTCATATGAAGAAATGCTCAACATCACTAATCATCCGAGAGATGCAAATTAAAACAACAATGAGGTATCACCTCACACCTGTCAGAATGGCCGCCATCAACAAATCATCAAACAACAAGTGTTGGCGAGGGTGTGGAGAAAAGGGGACTCTAATACACTGCTGGTGGGAATGCAGACTGGTGCAGCCGCTATGGAAAACAATATGGTGCTACCTCAAAAAATTAAAAATTGAACTTCCATTTGACCCAGTGATCCCACTGCTGGGAATATACCCTAAGAAGCCTGAAACACCAATCAGGAAGAATATATGTACCCCCATGTTCATAGCAGCACTATTTACAATAGCTAAGATCTGGAAACAGCCCAAGTGTCCACCAGTAGACGAATGGATCCAAAAGCTGTGGTACATATACACAATGGAGTACTATGCAGCGGTAAGAAAGAAAGATCTCTTATCCTTTGAGACGACATGGAGGGACCTGGAAAGTATTATCCTAAGTGAAAGAAGCCAAGCAGAAAAAGACAAATACCACATGATCTCACTTATATACGGAATATAATGAACATAACAGTCTGAGGAATACAGTAGACCCAGACACATGGAAGTAGGGCACAGACTGACATCCCTCAGAAGAGGGGATGGGGGGTGGGGGGGTGGGAAGAGATAAACCACAGAACTTATATGCATGTATGCATGACCAATGGACATGGACAACTAAGCTGGGGACAGGGTGGAGGGGGTGGGGTGGGGGGTGCCAATGGGGTAAAAAGGTAAAATATCTGTAACAAAAAAATAAATAAAAATTCATATATAAAAAAAAAAAAAAAAAAAAGCACAATCTCTTTGTTCTTCTCTTCATGTCGTGTGTGCCATCTTTGATAGGAGTATCCCTTTGATTAATTTTTCAAAGAAAGCATTTTGGCCTCCATGTCTGAGAAGGGCTTTGCATTGCTTTTGTTTAGGATGACAACTTGGACCAATATTCTCTGATTGGGCAGCTGCTTTACCTTTAAATCTTTTTTTCTCTTACTCAGTATTACACAGATGTAGGCTGAAAATCGGTTTTTGGTTCTAAGGGTATTTGTACAGTTTTGCTTTGTTTTCCTTCATCCTATTTATTACCAGACTTTGTCTAAAATTAAGTCTCTTTTCCTTAGTTAAAATTGCTTTAGAAAGAAATTCAAGAACTTTTTCTTTCTTTTTTTTTTCCAAGTCAAAATGTGTTCTGCTTGCATTTATTTGGTCACCGCTTCTAATTCATCTGTTCTGTTTCTCTTTCCAAGAGCTGTGTTATATGCAGGTTTTAACTCCTTATATATCTTCCAAGTGAGTCCCAGGAACAAGGATCCTCGGCTTCAAATTTGCGGTCATGGCGATGTTACCAGTATCTTTTCTACTTGCTTTGGCAGCATTCTGCTTTGAGGTATGAAGCTTGTTCTACCTGCATACTAACTAACATAGATTCATCAAAGCTTCAGAAAGCTGATGACTTTTTTTTCTAGTTTTCAGCACTGATACAGGTTTTTCCTCCACCATTGCTTCTTTTTGGGAAGTTATGTGAAAATCTGAGAGTTATATCCATCTGCATTCTAATAACAAGCTTATCTTGACACCCAAAGCACTTATTTTAAGCAATGTTACTTATTCACATTGCTGAATGTAATGTGTAAGACAAATTTATATATATAGAATTACTGACTGAAAATTATGAACACTGAACTCTTTTAATGCATATTATTGAAGTATTTTCCACAAATGTACTGTCAAATGATGAGTTCTCTATTAATGGATGGTATCTGTCTTTACTTTTCTGTTTTGGTAGGTTAATAAGCACATCTCAATATTTAAGCAAATTTGAGTTTTCTTCCAGTGAGGTTGAACATGATTTCATAAAATAACTTGGTATTTTTTAAATTGTCTTTTCAAGTCTTTGATCTTTTAAAAAGTGGGTTTCAAAAGGTCACTTATAATTTGAAATAGTCTTTGTATATTAAGTATTCTAATGTCAGATTATCTTATTTATGGTAACTAATATAATAGACTTAATATATTGACAATATACATTAGCTAATATTTGTTACAGGCTCACACTGTAATAAATAGACTCTTAAAAAGAAAACATTTTTATTCCTATGCCAGTTTTTACTTTATGCAGTTGAGATTATTTTATATATGATATTGACAACAGTTAATACAGGAATATTTATAGCTTTATTTTTGTCAAGGATTCCATTTTGGAAAGGACAAATAATATAATTTTTTGTTTAGTTTTTCCTTTGGCACAATAATTTCAATAGTTTTATAAAATATGATGAAAAAATTTATGCAAATTGTAGGATTAAGGAAGTGCTCAAAAAAAAATCACACTTTCCCCAAGGGAAAATAAAAATTCAGGACCAAAATTTATTCAGTCCTCATAAGAAAATCTGAACAAATCACATAAATTTCCAGAGTCATAAATGATACTGTATTAAAACTTGAAAAGTTGTTTTTTGATGCCAGTTCTTTTTATTAGGTTATAATTTTTCTTGTGTTTTTTCTTTGTAAAGCTCCATGAAGACAGGATATACATCCGTTTTAATCACCAATTTATCCCAGTGCTTGGAAGGGTACCTGACACATATTGTAATATTAAAATATTTGTTGATTATGTAACAAAAAAATTTCAAAGTTTTATATATGTACTATGTGTTTGTGTTTGTGTATTAATAATGTATTCAATAAGTATAGGAGGTATGTATTCTGAGTCACTATATATCTGGAAATTTTATTACCTTCTAACATGAAAAATTTGGTTTTCTATAAAATTCTTGAGTTTTAAATGTTTTGGTCAATATCTTAACTTCACTGCTTTGGGCATTTTTTAAAATATATGAGTATGAATTCAAAATTATTTCCTTTTTGTCCCAAGTTTATAGGCTTGGTCCTCATCTCTTTTTGAAATTCAGACATTTAACCAACTCATGACTTGCAATGGATCTTACTTGACTAATTTTGGGAGGACCACAGTGGTTCTCTTTTAAAATCTATGTATTTAGTTCCTATTTTACTGGAAACAATTTCCCTCATTTCTTTTTTTTAATATTGTTTTTGTTCTTATTTACTCTTTACCTACATTTCTAATTCTTCGTTTACTCTTCTTTTTTTCATATCTACTACTTCTCACTCCCTTGTCATTTCCATTTGTTTAAAATATTTTCCTTTTAAATAATAATAATTAGCCCAACCAGTGTGGCTCAGTGGTTGAGTGTTGACCCATGCACTAGGAGGTCACCAGTTTAATTTTTGGTCAGAGCAAATGCCCAGGTTGTGGGTCCGATCCCCAGTGGGGGGCATGCTGGATGCGGCCAATTGATGTTCTCTCTCATCGATTTTTCTGTCTCTCTCTCTCCCTCTCCTTTCCTCTCTCCCTAAAAGCAATAAAGAAAAAAAAAATAATTAGAAGAAAAGGGAGAGAAAACAGCAAGATTCTGTCATTGGAAAATAAAATAAAAGCTTCTGAAAGTACTGCTTATGCCAAGGAGAAATAAAAAATTAAATAGAAAACTTCTCAAAACAAGAATAAAAATTAACAGTATGAGAAGCTGCTAGAGCAGTATTCAGAGAAAAATTCATAACAGAAATGTCTGTATCAATTAAGGTGAATATATATAAATTAAAATTTTAACTCAGAAATTTAGTATTAATGAATAGAAAAATATAAAATTAAAGAATTGCCCAGCCAGTGTGGTTCAGTGGTTGAGCAACAACCCATGCATCAAGAGGTCGCTGATTCAATTCCCTGTCAGGGCACATGCCCAGGTTGTGGGCCCGTTCCCCAGTGGGGGGCGTGCAGGAGGTGACCAATTGAGGTTGTCTCTCATCAATCTTTCTTTCTTTCTCTCCCTCTTCCTTCCTCTCTCTCTAAAATTCAATAAAGAAAAAGAATTAATAAAGATAACTGCATAAATGAATAAAAACAAACAGAAAAGTAGTAGAATAGTAAAACAAATAAATATATATTTTTTAAATGAGCAATAAAGACACAAAACTATCTAACAATTTACTTTTTAAAAAAGGATGGAAGATGGAATTATAAAGTACAAATAAAAAAATAAATAATATAGGAAAATAAAAATATTATGAAATATTAGTAAAAATCATGTCAACTAACTTCATATAGTTATTTGTCTGTAAATTTAAAAACATGGATGAAATATATAACTTTATTAAAAGCTATAATTATAAAAAAAAAAAGACACCTGTAAAGAGAAACACTGAAACAGAATGACGTCATAGGAAAAATTGATAAAGTAACCAAAGAGCTCCTCTGCAAAACAAACAAAACAAGAGCAAATTTCAAAATAAGAGTAGCAAACCATTTCACACTATACCTCTGCTAGAACTTTAAAATATTTATTCATATAATTGCTACTTACACATTACAGAGACTAGAGAAAGGACTATCATGAAAATCTAAACCTGATATTGATTGCACAAGTTAAAAAGACAAACTGATCTTTTTTAATGAAAATTGGTTGTAAAATTCCTAAAATCAATAAATACAATCCAATAGCTGTTTAATAAAATAATAAGTCATGATAAAATGTGATCCATTTCAAGAATGCATGAATTCTTCTCCAGAGGAGAATTATTGTATAATTTATTGTATTATTTTTATATGATGTTAATTTTTTAAAATCATGTTTTCTAAATATATGTCCAAAGTGCATTGCACAATATTCAACATTCACTATAATTAATATTTCCCAATAAAACAGGAGTTGATTGATATGTTTTTTAGCATAGTTATGCTACACTATTTTTTTTTTAACAATTCTTTTTTTCCCCAGAGCAAGATTTGCCTATGGGATGAGTATGCTTTCTTTGTCCATTGATTTTAGACTTGACCACAAATTTTGTTTGACCACTGAAATATGGCTAGAAGTAACAGTTTTAAGCAGATGCTTTAAAAAAGACATTACATATTTATACTGTTCTTTCTTGTTTTTGTTTTTTTTTTTTTATCCTCACCCAAGGACATTTTTTTTTTTTTTTTTTTTTTGCATTTATCTTCAGATAGAGTGGGAGGGAGAGAGGAAGGAAGAAAGAGAGAAACATCAATGAGAGAGAGACACATCGAGTGGCTGCCACCCACACGACCCCAACCAGGGCCGGGGACAAACTGCAACCGAGGTACATGCCCTTAGTGGGAACTGAACCTGGACTCTCTGGTCCACAGACCAACGCTCTACCCACTGAGCAAAACCGGCCAGGACTACACTTTTCTTTCTTGAGCTTCTAACCTACATGATCAAAACAGTATGTTTCTAAATAGTGCCTGTTCTTTTAACCTGGATTCTGACATGAGTAAACATGTGGACAGACCTGAACTCACTGGCTGCCTGGAGCTAAGCCAGGCTGAGACCAAAAGGTTTGGCAAGGCCACAGTCAATCCAACAATCTGAGAAGGTAAACAAAATGTTTATTATGAAGTCCATTTAATTTTGTTGTTATTGGTAGAAAAAATTGACTAATACATTGAAAAACTAATACTTCGAGAACATACTAAGGTATTTATTCAAAGGCTGAGAAGAGTATGCCACTGTTATTAATATTTAAAAGATTTGAGATGTTGGACAATGAAATCATATAAAAGAATGCAGTTAGACGAATAAGAATAAAAGTTGAAAAGAGTTTTATAGATAAAGTGATTTTATATCTGGAAAACTAAAAAAATTAGTGGAAAAACTACTTGAAACAAGAGAATATGGTAAAATAACAAACATACAGAAATCAATACAATGGGTAACCAGTGAAAAGATGTGTCAGAGAAAATCTTGTTTTCCGTAGTGACAATAATAATAACAATAGCAACAACAGCAACAACAAAACACAAGAAAAATACCTAGGCACAACTTGTTAAAGTTGTGCAAAAACTATGTGAGGTAAAGTTTGAAAGACATACAAACAAATTAAAGACATTTATAAAAATGAAAAACAAAAATATATATTATTCTTGAATATGAAAACTCAACATCATAAAAATGCAACTTTTCCCCAATTTGTAAATGTGCATGATTTTATACAAATATCAACAGGCTTATTATTAAATACATATAGAAAAATAAACAAGAATTATCAGGAAACTTCACCAAATAAAAGGACTGTTGGGAGATATAACCCCATTAGATATTTTACAATAATTTTAAAGCTCTATAATTAATACTGTTTATTATTAGTACAGACCTACAAGTAGAACAAGTTCCAAAGTCCAGAAGTAGATACAAATGAACATGAAAACACAGCATATGACGAATGATGCATCTGATATGTGGGTAAGAACTTTTGCTAACGATTGTTGTGACTAGTCATTTGAAAACAATAAAATTAAACTCATATCTTACTATATACTGCACAATAAATTTGTGTAGTACTTAAAGAAAGTGTGGGTAATTTGTTTTATAACATTGAAAGTAGAAAAACGTAACTATAACTTATTAATTGTAAGCCCTTCTTAACTATAACTCAAAACATTACTAGATATGAATACATTAAAAACTGCATTTAGGCCCTGGCTTGTTTGGCGCAGCAGTAGAGCATCAGCCCTCTGAGCAGAGACCTGGGTTTGGTTCCTGCTAAGGGCACGTACCTCGGTTGTGGTTTCTCCCCAGCCCAGTTGGGGTTGTGTGGGTGGCAACCACTCAATGTGTCTCTCTCACATCCATCTTTCTCTCTCTCTCTTCCTCCCTCTCTCCCTCCTGCTCTATCTGAAGATGAATGCAAAATGTCCTTGGGTGAGGATAAAAAAAAAATTGCATTTAGGAATGCTAAAAAATAAAATTATAATTACATACTGACTGACAAACAACATTTGAAACATATAATGCACACAAAAGACTAATTGTTCTAAGAACAGATTGCTCAATTAGGAAGAAGTGAAAATGACCCTTAAACTTATGAAGAAACAGTCAACCTAATTCATATTAATGAATATAGAAAAAAATAATAAATATTTTAATATATAATAATATAAAAGTTTAATAAAAATAAAGACCTGTAGGATAGTGAACTTGTTGAGGAAAAGTCACAGTACAGTTACTATTCAAAAATTACATTTGTTATAATTCTTACATTTATGGTTAGAGCATAAGGTCACTGGAGAAAATAAGTGAAAAGCACCTCTACTATCTTTACGGTGAAAATGTTCATCTCTTTTTTTAGGTCACAGTACCAATTTGTTTTCAATTGAAATTTTATCAATTGTCATTATTGGAAATTTTTTTTTTTAATTTATCTTTTTTGTTGAAAGTATTACAGATGTCCCTTCTTTTTTCCCCCATTGACCCCTTCCTCCCTGCTCCCCTGCCCCCCAGCATTGTTGTCTGTGTCCATTGGTTATGCATATATGCATATATGTTCTTTGGTTTATCTCTTCCCACCCCCTCCCCCATTCCTTCTGAGGTTTGTTTGTCTGTTCCCTACTTCCATGTCTCTGGATCTATTTTGTTTGTAACTTAATTTGTTACTGGAAATTCTTCACAGACTATGACAGTAGATTGACTGTGAGTCTTACTTTTTTAATATATTTATTTTTAGCACTTCATGGACATCCTAAAGGAAAAAAAAAAATGGAGAAGCTTTACCTTATACTGCTCATAAAACATTTACACACTAATTATTTTATTTTTATGATAAGTTTCTAGATTCTGACAAGATAAATATCACTGTTTCCATTTTAAATTGGTTTGGTCAATCTTATTTACCTGTTTCATTTAGTTAATATTCCAAGTCACTCTGCAAAACAGAAACCTTTTCCCATTCGAGATTTTACATAAAATTGCTTAAACCCATAATAATTAGAGAACATTTAGGGTATTTATATTTTTTGTTTTCTTGTAGAAACTCATGGTACTCCTCTTCATTTATTAAGATTTTTCTCCTATAGTTTAATATTTTTTCATAACTTTTACAATCTCATCATATATATTGTTAAACTTTTCTGAATATTTTATATATTTTTGTACCAATTGTTTTATAAGACAGTTATTTATTTTGGTATATTTATTTTATACCCAGGCACTTTATTTTTTTATTAGTTCCAATAGATACAAAATTTGTCTGCAAGTATTTATGACTATGATGTTAGGTTTCCAAAAGTTCTAGCCAATACATATGATTTGTGGCTTAGGGACTTAATATAACATCAGACTGGTAATTCTCCTTTTCTTAAACCAAATTGTGGTAAGAATACTTTCATATTTGCATTTAAATATGATACTGACTGTTTTTCATAGTAACCTATCTATTCTTAGTTTACTACTGGGGACTTTCTCTGATATCCTATTATTAGTACCCATTTTAAAATGTGGGGATTCCTGCAGATCTCTTAGGAATTCATTCCAATAATTAATAACCCTCATTATCAGGAAATATCTTTATACTTCACTTAAATCCCTAGTGCTTCAATTCAAATCAACTACTTATACTAACCCTCATGAATTGAGGGAGTTCATTATCAACATTTTGTTATAGCTCTGTGTTCATTTTTCTTCTATGGAAATTATTGCTTCTGTTTCAATTATTCTCATATATGTTTCAAAATAGTTAATGAAGTTTATGATCATCTGACAAATACATCATGGGATAAATTTCAATTACTGTTATTACTTCCAATTCCCTTTTATGACCATATTTATCAAGCCTGAAAAGGTTTCAAGTGGCCCTTGGACTGATGCTTTAAATTATTTAGTAGTAATTTTTTAACTTTATCACCCAGAAAAAAGCTAATCAAGAGATTATTCTAATTCTACTCTAAACATTTATTAGGTAAAATGAAGTTCTTAGGAGATGAGATTTCTGATCAAAATAAGCATGCTTAGAAAACTAGTTTAGCCATATAGAATTATTTCTTTAAGAATTCTGCATTTGAAGGTTCTATTTCCCAACCATCTGTTTTTATGGAGTATGAAGTTTAGATAGCTGACTAGTAAATCATGTTAGGTGATTAGTCAAAGGTAAATATGAATCCTGGAAAGTATATATGAATTGGAAGGCACTCTGTCAAATACATAATGTAAGTAGTTAAATGCTCAGCAAGGTAATAAAAATACCGATAATGAGAAAGACTTTTCAACTTACATCCAAGACAATGTGGTATGAAATTTTAACTTTAAATAATAAAAGAAAAAAGATTTTTTTTAATTGTAAGAGAGCAACATTTTTCTAGTCAAGGAAACATTAAAAACAAGAATTACAATGATATTATTATATATACATGTACTTGAAACATTGCTTCAGAAACAATTCTCAAGACTTGAGACAAATACGTACTTCTGTTTTCAGTGTTTCCTAGTTTCACTACAATATAATAGATTCTACATGAAAGTTCATTGGATTAAAGAATAAATGTATTCCTCTATTAAATCACCTGAGTATTTTTATGAGAGAAGTTTCTGAAACAAACTATCAATGAAAGATTTAGTTTCATATTAATTTTTTGTTTATTTCAAAATTATTGATTTGTTTCTTGAAGATGTAAAAATTATGAATACCAGTATCATATAGACTAACCATAATTTTCAGTTACAGTCAATAAAAATAAAAATGACTCTTTATCTTGATAGTCCTCCAGATAAGTCTTTTTTGCCCAAGAATCGTCTTTATCAGTGGAAATATAAACTTTTATCCTATACTAACACTACTGTCCTAGGGTTTAGTTCTGTGAAGGACAGCTATTCCTTCTTCATAGACTGCCAATTACCTAAGGTTTTAAACACTGAGTCTACTGTGATTACCCATCATGATTAAAATCAGAAATCCTTCAAGTGTCACTAATTTAAATAGGGCTTTTGTTATTTTATAAAATCCAGTGGACCATTCAGAATGAATGAATTAACTTTTTTCCCTTACCATTGTACCCATGGTCTAATTCAGTTATTATAAAACAATTATTTTTATGTTCATATGGCCTAAGCAAAATTGAGTTGAAATATAGGGGGAAATATGGATATTGTCGGTAGAAGCCAGAGAGAGATATTTTATTCGTTATTTTTGCGTCTCTTAATTAACTTGGACTTTTCAATGAAAATGGTTTGTAACACAGTTGTTAGTGAGTTTGTTGTTTAGAGTTACTGGGAAACACAATAAGACTGTGCTTTGAGGTTCAAAAGTATCTTCACAAATACAGTGCCATTTCGTTTTTGGAACTAGCAAATGAGGAAGTGAAGACATTTGTGAGTAATTGAGAAAATAGAGGAAACGTTTGAAAAAATTTTTCTTGAGTTTCTTGGAATTTAAGACAAATTATAGTGAGATTCTAGAACTGAAAAAAAAGGACATGAATTGATGCTACCAGAGGAGGCATTAATTGAATTGTACTTTTAAAAAATGACCAGTAACTTCATTGGGAACTGTTCAGGTGGATGTTTTTCTGCTTCTACTACATATATAGATTTAAAAAGTCAGACTGTGGGATGTTTTATTAGTTCTGCATCAAGCAGATATACATGGGGAAGTACCTCAATTGGTATCCAAAGGAGGAAAAATAGAAGACAAACAAGCAGAAGATTAAAGGAAATGAATCCTATATAGGCCCCTGCAGCCAAGGTCTAATTGATCGAGATAAGGCTACAAGGCACTGGGCTCCTGTCTTTGCATCTCAGAAATGTGAAGATCTTTTTGCAAATTTCTTCTAATCACTCTTTTATTGTATAACAACATATATTAGTTTCAGGTGTGCAATGTAATGATTTAATATTTGTATAGTAAGTCTACTTAATATCCTTAATTTTGTAAGTCTACAAAATTATTTTTCTTGTGATAAGAAGTTTTGAGATTTACTCTTAGCAACTTTTAAATATACAATACAGTATTTTAACTATAATCTCCCCATGTTTATCCCCATGATTACATCCCCATGATTTATTTTACTGAAGGTTTGTAGCTTTTGATCCTTTCACTCATTTCACTCCTCTACCCCTACTCCAATGCCTGCCTCTGGCGGCCACTAATTTATTCTCTGTATTTATAAGTTGGGGAAGGGTGTTGGGTTTTATTCTAGTTTCCACATGTGAATAAGATTAGGCAGTATTTGTCTTTCTGAGTTATTTTACTTAGCATAACATCTTCAAGGTCTATCCATTGTTGTAAAAGGCAAGATTTCATTCTTTTGCATGGCTAAATATCTGTGTGTGTGTGTGTGTGTGTGTGTGTGTGTGTGTGTGTGTGTGCGTGTGACATTTTCTTAATCCATTCATCCATCAGTGGACACTTAGGATATTTCCATGTCTTGGCTATTATAAATAATACTTCAGTGACTATGAGAGTGCAAATATCTTTTCAAGTTAGTGTTTTATTTTCTTTGAATAATTATGCAAGGGTGGAATTGCTGGAATATATGGCAGTCCTATTTTTGGTTTTTTGACAAATCTCCATACTATTTTCCATAGTGGATACACCAATGAATTCCCACCAATGGTGCATAAGAGTTCCTTTTTTCTCTGCATTCTCACCAACACATATGTCTTGTCCTTTTTATAATAGCCATTCTAACAGACATGAGGTAATATCTCATGATTTTGATTTTCATTTTCCTAATAATTAGTGCTGCTGAGTATCTTTTTATGTTGTTGTTGTTGGCTATCTTTATGTCGTCTTTGAAAAAATGTCTACTCAGATCCTCTGCCCATTTTTTAATCAATTGTTTGGGGTTTTTGTTATTGTTGTTTTGCTATTGATTTTATATATTTTTGTTTGATATTTACTCCTTATCAGATATATGATTTGCAAATATTTTCTCCAATCCAATAGACTGCGTTTTTATTTTGCAGCTGATCTCCTTTGCTGTGCAGAGACTTTTTAGTCTGATGTAGTTTCACTCCTTTATTTTTGCTTTTTGTAGCCTTTGTTTTTGGTGTCAAATATAAAAAGCCATCCTTAAGACTGATGTCAAAGAGCTTACCATCAATGCTTTCCTCTAGTATTTGTATGGTTTCAGGTCTTACATTCAAGTCTTTAATTCATTTTTATTGATTGTTGTATATGGTATAAGATAGCTTCATTCCTTTAAATGTGGCTATCTAGCCCTGGCCGGTTTGGCTCAGCGGTTGGAGCGTCGGCCTGCGGTACAGAGAGACCCGGGTTCGGTTCCCGCTAAGGGCATGTGCTTCGGTTGCAGTTTGTCCCCGGCCCTGGTTGGTCGTGCGGGTGGCAGCCACTCGATGTGTTGCTTCACGTCGATGTTTCTCTCTCTCTCTCTTCCTCTCTCTCCCTCCCGCTCTATCTGAACAAAAAAAAAAAATGGAAAAATGTCCTCGGGTGAGGATCAAATAAATAAATAAATAAATAAATAAATAAATAAATGTGGCTATCTAATTTTCCCATTATTATTCATTGAAAAGTCTGTGTTTCCTATTGTATATTCTTGGCTTCTTTGTCATAAACTCATTAACCATATATGCATGGCTTTATTTCTGGGCTCTCTATTCTGTTGCATCAATCTGTGTATCTGTTTTTATTCCAATACCATATGGTTTTGATTACTATAGCTTTGTAATAGGGGTTGAAATCAGGGCGAGTGATGCCTTTAGCTTTGTTCTGTTTCCTTAAGATTATTTTAGCCATTTAGGGCCTTTTGTGGTTCCATACAAATTTTAGGACTGTTCTATTTCTGTGAATAATGCCATTGGAATTTTGAAAGGGATTGCATTTTAGACAAACAAAACAATATGGCATTCATTTTACTCAATAATTATAGAGTAATTCATATTCATATTCAGTAATTCAATAATTCATATTCATTAGGGAAATGCCAAATTATTATACGTTCCAAAAAAAACCTCTAGGCATTTTTACTTTAATTATGTCATTTAATCTTCATAAAAATCCTCTGAGAGGCAGCACCAGGCTTGAAATTCAGGTCTGCCTGACAGAAGCACAGAGAGTTCTGTCAGATATACTATTATGAAGGATTGTGTAGGTGATTACCCCAATAGGATATAAGATAGATCCCAATAAGGCATTAAGGTCTGTTTTGTTTACCTAAGGAAAGAGTGGAAGAAACCTTGTTAAATGCCAAAATGTGTGCATAAAATGTCTGCAAACATATTATTATTCCCATTTAATGGAGGATAAATATAATGCTAATTTGGCTAAGGTCAAAAAATATTTTAAGAGGTAGATTCAAGCCCAAATTTTTGTCTCCCAGTGCAAATATTAGGTGTAGAAGGTGAACTTGGCTATATTGTTAAAATTCAGTTCTTGATTTCACAGCTCGAAATGTGACTGGGATTCTTTGTGTCCAAAGTCCCAGGTGATACAGTTGCTGCTGATTAGGTTCCACACTTAGAGTAGCAAGATCTTAAAGTCTGAATCTGACATATTGGAACAGTGATAAATGCAAGATTAGCCAATTTGAACAATGGAGTAATTTTAAAAGGGAATTAAGTTCTGTTTTTTTGTTTTCTAAAATAAGATGTCAAGTACTAGTATGCAGCAAATAGCTTCATTTTATCTGTACTAATACAAATAAATACTGGTGAACAAAAGGGAAAGTGAAAACAATCAACCATACCATAGTGTACCCCATTAGGGCAGCAGAGGATGTGACGGGGAAGCCCTTGGGTTACAGCAAGCTTTGTATGTTGTTACTATAATAATTCAAGTAGGATTTGGCCATGCTTTCACCCATAGACCAAGAGGCCATGCCAGCTACTGAGGAGGAAGGTAAAATACAAAGAAATATAAAATTTCTTATTTCCTGAAAAAAAAATTGACCATGATCGGATGGGTTCACCTCAATCATCATATTGAAATAAGTTTGAATGCTTTTTGATATTTGGCTAGCTATTACTTCTTTTGCCTCACATACCTGACTAATAAGTATCAACTAACTGTTCTTTAGAAAACAAAGATCATTTACAAACAAAATAAATAATTTAATTTCCCCCTGTGTATCTGAGATATTCTGTGAGTTATTTTTTTGCAACTTTAGTGTATAAACATTTGGAATATAAGCCATTCATTACCTACTACCTATGCTTTAAAATATGTTAAATTATTTTTGCTTAATTTGAAAGATATTTGCTTGATAATAACTAATGATGCAGTATTTTAGTGTGTTCTTTAGAAAAACTTTACTAATTTCATGAGAGATTCTACATTATATTGGTACTTCAATGAACCTGGCTTTAAAAAATTGTGTTTGGTTTCCTTCAGTGGTTATTTAACAATAAACATACTTAAGGTTTTTAAGAAACTTATATAAATTTGAGGAATTTTTTTTGAAAGAAACAAATAGTGTTTGAATTATTTTTAAATTAAGGACTTTATTTATAGCTGTTCTGATTTGAGTTACTCACAAACAACAGAAAAATCAAATTTTATTTTCCTACACTGGTTATTATAGTCAAAGTCATTATTTTATTTTTAATTATAGACTTTTTAGTTTTCTACATTTTATTTCATTTGAAGATTATACAGTTTACTATGTCAGTTTTCACCCCAGGGTGACAGTCTTATTTTCTGGAACTTCTGAAAACTCGTGAACCATACTTCTTCACGAGTTTTTGAAACATTATTTTCTTTGACCTGTCATGTGAAAATATTGGAAGTTAGTAATAATAATAAGCCCATTTCTATGGAAATGGTCTACATATTATTTAATCAATCTTGCTAGATGCTGAACAATTCATGAACTGCTTGTTGAATTTCAATAAGTAGTTCATGAATACTTGAATTGAGAAATTCTGTTTTTTAAAAAATCAGAAACTGGTAAGTTCCATCAATGACAAAAGCTATCCCATCAAATGTAAACTGGTTCTGAAACATCTTAGTTTCAAAACTCATCCTGAATAGACATGTTGTGACCACAAGGTAATGCAATTCATTTTCTTGGGTGGTTTGTCAAACGTGCTTTCTGAACAGGATTCCAGAAGAATACCAAAAATGCCTCTAGCCCTACTAGCATCACTGTAATCAACCTAAGGTCTCCTAGGGCAGATTTCTTAGAAGCTCAACACTCATTGTGATATCGACGAGGTGGGAGGTCCTCTTCCCTACTGGGTGCTGCTGGAGGTAGATTTCTTACAATAGCCAGAGAAAAATAATTTTCTGACACTTGCACAGGAGAATGAGTAATTTTTATTTGCATGTTTCTAAAGTCCTATGTCCCTTACTCCAGTCACAGAAGAAGTGTAGCTGGGGTTTCAGTAAAGCTAGAAGCAGAGCCAGTGTCCAGAGTTTTCTTTCCATATTGCAGACAGGTCTAGTTCAGTAATAGGCTAGCTAGCCTCACTCCATTAGTCCATTGTATGGTGGTGGTGGTGGTGGGGGGGGGGTCTATATGGCTCTGGCCACACAGGAGAATGCTAAGAAGCCAACTATAAGCCATGAACCAAGCATGCCAAGAGGAACCAAGAGAGCACAAGAGAACAAACTCCTTTGTTTAGGGGGTTATATATCCCAAATCTTTGCACCCTTGCAGTGACCATGCCTATTCTGGTCAGCCATCTCTGTCCCCAGGTGTGATTGACAGCAAGCACCTTCCCTTTGTCACCCCAGCTTTACTTCCCTTTGTCCAATCTCTTTCCCCCAATGTTTTGCAGGGAACATGACTATAATGCCTGGCCTTCCCTTGGTCCTTTCCTATTATTAATAACTAGTTAATTACAATGGTATCATGTGTGGTATTTGTTAGTAATCATCCTTGTTATTTTATTGGCACACTTCTTAAGTTGGTGTAAGGTACTTTACAATGAAAAGAATGCCTTCTGTTTCTTAAAATTTTTAAATTGAATTTATTGGGGTGATATTGATTAATAACATTGTATAGATTTCAGGTGTACAATTCTATAATACATCATTCAAAGGCCCTTGGAGAGGGTGCAAGGAGCTTCTTTCATATCTGAAGAGTGTTGGAAAAGAAAATAAATCACATCCCTTATTCTGTCACTATACATCCTTATCCTACCATGGACACATTTTTAATTGCTTTCCTTAAAAGCTTGATCCAAAAGCTTTAGATGTAAACAGCTCTCTACCATTATCCTATTACAAGTGAATGGCCTCTCAATCCTTCCCTGATTTTCAGAAAGGAAAAAAAAAACAAGCATTTAGAAATCATTCTGAAATATAGTTTCTACAAACCTTTTCCTATGGGTGATCTCAATAGCCTCTTAAGCATTTGTAATCACACAGAGCTTAAACTACAGAACTGCAAGCGTGTTAGAACAGTGTGTAATCTCAGCGCTCAGAAGGTATCCAGCACTCAGTGAGCTGACATCCAGACTGTGGCTGCACCGGCTCTCCAGGGAGCTGAGGCTGCCAGTCCACCCTCCTGTCTCCTTTGGAGGAGGATAGGTGGTAGGAACAATCCCTGTGCGGAAACTGAGGAGGTGGAAGTATCAAGTAGAGGAGGAGGGGAAGGTGGTACACACAGCTTGAACGCAGCAGTGCTTCAGTTCCTGATTTTAGACTGATGATGTGTATAGCTTTTCCCCCCTCCTTTTTTAAATTAGCAAATGTAATCCTTACTAAGCACCTGGCTGCCTTGCTTCTAGACCACATCAGTGTCTGTCTTCTTTCATCTATCATTTTAATGCAAAATACGAATGCAGTTCCACTGCTTTAAGAGATTCACTGGGAGCCTACTGATATTTTTCCAAGGACAAGAACACTTAAAAATACATCATCTTATCAGAATTTCAAGCATTGGAATAATAAAGGAGTGATGACAAGAATAAGCAAATATTTTAGGAAAAAATCACAATGTACTTTCTCAAAGTAACAGTTTTAAGAACTGTATTGCTGCCACAGGTCATGATTACATTGTTATATAATGAAAATGAAACAATAGATTATCATAGCTAAATGTTATGCTTTCAGTATTTTTCTTCTTCCTTCAAAGGTGGGGAAAGGTATAGGTTATAGCATAATTTGTTTGGGGTCACATGAATAGCCCAATTACACACATATTTTCTGTTGGTTTGGGTAAATACTGAATTTTTTGTTATATCAATATATTAGCATGCCTTTTTTTCAATAATTAAAATGTTTAAATGTTCTGTGGCTGCTCAAGTGAATTCAGCCCCCCCACCAGTTCTATACCTGGTTACAATTAGCTATAAACGCACAATTCCCAAGGTAGACTCTTTAAGGCTGAGTAGAAAGGCTGTCCTTAGTATTTCTCAGATATAATCAGATAGGCTATTGCTTATATCAAGGACTATGAGCCCTTCCACACAGGAAATCATACAGCAGCACAAATTCCTAATTCTAGCTACATTCTTCACTATTATTAGTCATTGTTTTAGTTAAATCTATACATGAAGAGGAGAAAATGTGAAGGCTTTAAAGACTCCAGTTTGGGAACCTGAAGACAGTATCAGACAGGCAGCTCAGCGAGGGCTGTGTCCGTGGCCCATACCATGAATAATGAATAAGCACCACCTACATTTCATGTATCCACTTCCCCTTTAGTGTATATAAAGGCATTTATACACTCACACACGCACATATACATACACATACACATACACGTACATATACATATACAGGAAAGAGGTAAGGCAAATATAAACATTAAAAAAGTTAAGTTGCTAGAAGTGGGATCACTGGGTCAAATGACAGTTCAATTTTTAATTTTTTGAGGTAACACCATATTGTTTTCCATGGTGGCTGCGCCAGTCTGCATTCCCACCACCAGTGCACTAGAGTCCCCTTTTCTGCACACCCTTGTCAACGCTTGTTGTTTGATAGTTTGTTGATGGCGGCCCTTCTGACAGTGTGAGGTGATACCTCATGTTGTTTTAATTTGCATCTCTCTGATGATTTGTGATGATGAGCATTTCTTCATATGTCTCTTAGCCATTTGTATGTCCTATTTGGAGAGGTGTCTATTTAGTTCCTCTGCCCATTTTTTAATTGCGTTCTTTGTCTTCCTTTTGTTGAGCTGTATGAGCACTCTATATATTTTGGAAATTAACCCCTTATCTGATATATCATTGGCAATTATGCGCTCCCATAGAGTGGGTTGCCTTTCTGTTTTGGTGGTTGTTTCTTTTGCTGTGCAGAAGCTTTTGAGTTAAATATAGTCCCATGTGTTCATTTTTTCCTTTGTTTCTGTTGTCTTAAGTGATGTATAGGAATATACCCCAAGAAGCCTAAAAAACCAATCAGAAAGAATATATGTACCCCCATGTTTGTAGCAGCACTATTTACAATAGCTAAGATCTGGAAACAACCCAAATGTCCATCAGTAGACGAATGGATAAAAAAGCATTGGTACATATACACAATGGAGTACTATGCAGCTGTAAGAAAGAAAGATCTCTTATCCTTTGAGAGGACATGGAGGTACCTGGAAAGTATTATCCGAAAGACAAGTATCATATGATCTCACTTATTTGTGGAATATAATGAACATAACAGTCTGAGGAATGGGGTAGTCCCAGAGACGTGGAAGTGGGGTACAGACTGACAATCCCCAGAAGAGCGGATGGGGAGAAGAGCTAAACCACAGAACTTATATGCATGTATGCATGAACAATGGACATGGACAACAAAGCTGGGGACAGGGCGTTGAGGGAGGAGGGGTATATCTGTGGGGGGAAAAGGAGAAACATCTATAACAAAAATAAATTCATTAATTTAAAAAAATAAGTAAATAAATAAAAAGTTAAGTTGAATACATACCTAATTCTTCCAGTATACTTTGCTATTGAAAAAAAAAAAATCAGAGTATGAAATTATAGAATTAAAACATAATTATGCATGGGAGAAAATGTTCAACTATGTGGACATTTCAAAATGCTTTTGGGAATTGTCCATTACAAGTGTGGGTGTAGATGCCACTTTATCTAGTTTTTTAGTGTATTTTTCAAAAGTTCCACATTTCAAGTGTGTTCTAAAGTCTGCTACAGAGTTAATGTGAAAATAGCCTAATTCTAAAGTTATACTCCTGTTGTTGTTACTGCATGTATCTACTTTTGAAAATAATTAGACTATTTAATATCTTGAAAACTTATGTTGGGAAATCTCATGAATAAAACATTTACCAAGATTTCCATTTGACAATGTGTGAAATAATAGATTCTAGGACCATATTTATGTTATAAAAATGTAGTCTCACATTTGACAAAGAATTTTCCAAGTACAACTAAAGAAACTTGATATACCTAATTATTTTAACTGTATTGACCGTCATCAAATCATCATAGATTCTGACAAAAGTTGACTCAGTTAAAGGTCTGGCTCTTAAAATGAAGATTTTTTTTTAATGTAATCATAGATTTGTCTTTATTTATTTATTTATTTACTTTTTTATCCTTACCCGAGGACATTTTTCAATATTTTGTTCAGATAGAGTGGGAGGGAGAGAGAGAGAAAGAAACATCCACGTGAAAGAGACACATCAAATGGTTGCCACCCACACAACCCAACCAGGGCCAGGGACAAACTGCAACCGAGGTATGTGCCCTTAGCAGGAACCGAACCTGGGTCTCTCCAGACCACAGGCCAATGCTCTAACAACTGAGCCAAACCAGCCAGGGCTTAAAATGGAGATTTTAGTTGATCTAAACTCTCAAAAACTCTTGATAGATTACGTCAGATTCACAAAAAAATATATATTTTGGTTTTCAGAGAAGTTTACTATTTCAAAGAGAATCTATCAAAACACTTTCACAGGTTTTGTTCAGTAGGAATTTTTGTGAAGTAGGCAGCATATATTGTTGGTTAATATCCTGAGATATGGATTTAGGCTAACCTGAATTTCATAGTATAGTCTACCACTTACTTGCTTTTTGCACCTGGACAAACCTCATATAGTCACAAAGTCTTGATTTTTAAAATGTATTAAATAAAAATGACAAAATTTTATCTCATGGAAATTTTTGTGAGGATTTAAATAATATGAGTAGCCTACTACAATGCCTGGTACATATTAAATGCTGCTATTATTACAATTTAAAAGTAAGGTTTAAATTACAAAAGATGAAATTGCAATCTAAGTAGAGAACATCAGGTTGTTTTTAAACTAAGTATAGAATATCATTGTACTATGTTGGGAAGTTAACATATGCATCTTATCAACCTGTGCCCAAATTTGCAGTGTGGCCAGGTATTGTTATTATTAAACCTTGAAGACACAGATTTAGCTGAGTATTACATGACTTTAACTAGTTGTTCTCTAGTTCAACAGTGGTGCCAACATAAAAGCAGAAGGTTTCATTAGATTATATTTTAAAAAGATATTAAGGCCACCTAAGATATAAGGAAAACCAAACTAGAGAAAAATAATCCTATTTTCATCAAATGAAAATAAAAATATCACAGGTATTTGAGATGACTTACCCTCCACCAATAAAGAATATAAAGAGATGAAGAGAAAAGGGGAGACTAGGTAGTACATGATTCAGCAATTCATATTGGAAGTTTTCATTCTTCAGGTCAATAGATCAATTATGATCTTGGGCAGTACAAAAACTCTAAATATACCCGTTGTTTCTGCTATGGGAACGAGTATAATTAAGCTCGCATCCCACCCAGATCCACACCAGACTCAGCTCACCCAGGAATGAGTCACAGTTCTGATGCAATGATTGCCCTAGTCAGAACTACAGCAGTGAATAAATAGCTCAGAGCTTTGGAGTTGGAGGGAACCTATGCATTAATTCTCCTTCATGCTTAAATTAAGACTGTTCCTGGAGGATGTCCAGTGATTGCTAGAGATTTAGGAGGATGGTCTTCTGCAAACCACCCACAGGAACCGAGGCCAACAGGCTCTGCACTGAGCAGATGAAGTGCAGGCTGGAGAGCTCTTGGGCTAATTTGTTTTTCATATATGATGAATGTTTTCAAATGTAAATTATTAATTGTACTTTGAAAGTTGACTGTATAAAATGAATTTTCAGTTATCTTACACTCTAAATGGTCTGCAACAAATGAGCAACTAAAGATACAAAAACATTTTTTATTCAACAAATGACTAAGTTATCTGAATAAAACACTTCTTCCCCCCTGCTTGGAATATATATGTATTTATCCTCACCTGAGGACACTTCTGCACTTATCTTCAGATAGAGCAGGAAGGGGGGGAGAGAGAGAGAGAGAGAGAGAGAGAGAGAGAGAGAGAAACATCGATGTGAGAGACACACATGGAGTGGCTGCCATCCACATGACCCTAACCAAGGTTGGGGACAAATGCAATTGATGTATGTGCCCTTAGCGGGACTGAACCTGGGACTCTCTGGTCCACAGGCTGACGCTCTAACCGCTGAGCCAAACTGGCCAGGGCTGGAATCTACATTATAATACTTAACTCTTATTTTGTTACATGGGAAGACTTTATTATAATGATACCAAAGGATCATTTCTAACTGCTCAAAACAATGTATGTTAAACTAATTGGCCCAGAAGATATAGTGGATGCTGGTTGGCTTCAGTGGTTGACTGTGATGATGCTACCAGAGTCACTGGCTTATGTTTTGTATATAAGTTATCTATAGATTATCCATGAGTGTGTTTTCAGGTTATCCACAGACACCCACACACTGCATGTGCAGCAGTTCATTGAGAATGATTCAGTTTCACACCCACAGTTTTTGTACAGTTTCACAACTGGTAATAATTTTAAAGCATCTACCGTATTGTATTTGTGACGGATTTTATGAAACCAATCACCACTGCTAATTACCCAAGGAAATTATATTCAGGGGAGATATTTGGGGGAGTTATGAGGACAAAATGAATTTATGTACAAAGTGACAAAGTGATTTAGATACATAGATTTGATTTGCTTAAAACTGAGAATAAATTGAACTGACAGACAACTTGTGTATATATATATTACTATTATTTTGGTAACTAAGTTCATTAAAAAGGCATCTGAAGAAGTTGGAATTTATTTTCGGTTATAAAGTAACTGGAAATACTCTTCCAGTAGAAAAATGAGTACAATAAGAAAAACAGTTTATCATACTTAAAATCTCCCACTCTGAGGCTATCCTTCTCTCTTACAGACATGGTTTCTCTTTTTCCATTTAGATTCGGGGACCTTGAACAGTGAACTCAGTAATGAGAGCACTGGATTTGAATTCAGATTTGGTTTATACTCTGGAATTTACATTTTAAGTGGCTCATTTGGGGCAAATGTTTTACTCCTCTGAGCCTTGTTTTTTTTCATTTTGTAAATCAGCTTGTAAGCTGAAGTTTATAAGGTATTTCTAAAAAGGAATTAGAAGTATTCCCTGAATTCCTTCAATAAGCCTAGCGAAGTTCAGGATACCCAGTAGAGTACTGTTTGAAAAACCACATTATTTATCTTTTCTACTGAAGTATAATTGACATATAACATTGTTAGTTTCAAGTGTACAAAATAATGACTCAATGTTTATATATATTGTGAAATGATCACCACAATAAGTCTAGTTAACATCTGTCACCTTACATAGTCACCAAACTTTTTGAGATTTACCTTCAAATATACAATATAGTATTATTAACTATATTCGTCATGCCGTATATTACATCCTCATGATTTATTTACGTTATAACTAGAAATTTGTACCTTTTGACTTCCTTCATCCATTTTGCCCATCCTGCAACCCTGCCTCTGGCAACCACTTGCCTGTTCTCTTGTAAGTGAGATCATAAGATATTTGTCTTTCTATGTCTGATTTATTTTACTTTAGTATAATGCCCTCAATGTCTATCCATGTTGTCACAAATAGCAAGATCTCATTCTTTTTTATGGATGAACAATATTCCATTTTATATATATGCATACCACATCTTCTTAATTCTTTCATTCATCGACAGACATTTAGGTTGTTTCCATTATCTTGACTATTGTAAAAATGTCACAGTGAACACAAGGTGCATATATCTTTTCAAGTCAGTGTTTTGATTTTCTTCAAAAAAAAAAAAAAAAAAACCAAGAAGGGGAATTGCTGGATAGTACTATGTTTAATATTTTTGGGGAAACTCTGTACTGTTTTTCATAGTGACTGTATTTATATCCCCACCAAAGTACACAAGGTTTTCCTTTTCTCCACATCCTTTGCCAGCACCAGTTATTTCTTATCTTTTTTATAATAGCTATTCTAATATGCATGAGGTTATATCTCATTGTGGTTTTGATTTATATTTCCCTGATAATTAATGATATTGACCCATTTTATTATGGAACTGTTGACCATCTGTATGTCTTTTTTTGAAAGGATGTCTATTCATATCTTCTGCTCATTTTTAAATTGGATTGTTTTTGTTATTGACTTGTATGAGGTTTTTATTTATTTTTTTATATTATCTCCTTATCAGATATGTGATCAGATATACTGTCTCCTACCTAATAGGCTTCCTTTCAGTTTTGCTGATGATCTCTTTTGTCATGCAGAAGCTTTTCAGTTTGCTATAGTTTCAGTTCTCTGTGTTTGCTTTTTTGTAGCCTTTGCTTTTGGTGTCAAACACACACACACACACACACACACACACACACACACACACACACAAATCATCTCCAAAACTATGTCAAGGAGCTTACCATCTGTGTTTCCTTCTAGGATTTTACGATTTCAGGTCTTACATTCAAGCCTTTAATCCATGTTTATTTGATTTTTGTGTATGGTGTAAGATAGTGGCTCCGCTTCATTCTTTGAATGTGGATATCCAGTTTTCCCAATACCATTTATTGAAGGGACTGTGCTGCCCGCTGTATGTTCTTGGCTGCTTCCTCATAAACTAATTGACCATATATGCATGGCTTTGGGTTCTCTGTTCTGTGGCATTGATTTAGTTGTCTGTTTTTATAGCAATACCATACTTTTTTTTTAATTACTATGGCTTTGTAATATAGTTGAAATCAGGAAGCATTATTTCCAGCTTTGTTCTTCTTTCTTTATATTACTTTGAGGTCTTTTGTGATTCCATAATAATTTTAGGATTCTTTTTTCTATTTCTGTGAAAAGAGCCATTGAAAGTTTACAAGAATTGCACTGAATCTTTTTATTGTTTTAAATGGTATGGACATTTTAACAATATTGAACTTCTTACTCATACATACAAAATATATTTTTACTTATTTTTCACTTATTCACTTATTTCACAATTTCTTTCATCAATGTCTTATCATTTTCAACATATAGATCTTTTACCTTCTTGGTTAAATTTATTCCTAGGTATTGTATTCTTCTTGATGCGATTGTAAATGGGATTCTTTTTATAATTCATCTTTCTGATAGTTTGTTATTAATGTAAAAATGTATACATTTTTAATGAATAAACCTACTCGTCTTGTATTTGTACCAGGGTAATACTGACCTTGTAAAACGAATCTGGAAGTAATCCTTCCTCTTTTGTTTTTTGGAATAGTTTGAAAAAGGTTAATATTAATTTTTCTTAGATTATTTGGTAGAAATCACCAGTGAAACCATCTGGTCCAGGACTTTTGTTTGTTGGGAGGTTTTTGATTACTGATTCAATCTCCTTAATGGTAATTGGTCTATTCAAATTTTCTGTTCCTTTATGATTCAGTCTTGGTAGGTTGTATGTTTCTAGGAATTTATCCATTTTTTCTATATTGTCCTATTTTTTTGTGTTAATTGTTTATAGTGGTTTCTTATGATCCTTTGTATTTTTGTGGTATCAGTTGAAATTTCTTCTCTTTCATTTCTGATTTTTAACTATTTGAGCCTTCTCT
Source organism: Molossus molossus (assembly GCF_014108415.1). Classification (NCBI taxonomy): domain Eukaryota; kingdom Metazoa; phylum Chordata; class Mammalia; order Chiroptera; family Molossidae; genus Molossus; species Molossus molossus. The sequence goes on along the minus strand of NW_023425345.1, from coordinate 55,503,437 downwards.
TTTATTCTTCATGATAAGTCTAGCTAATGGTTTATCTTTTCAATATCTATTTCACTGATCTTATCTATTGTCTTTTTAGTCTCCATTTTATTTATTTTCACTCTGATTTTTATTATTTTCTTCCTTTTGCTAACTTAGGGCTTTCTTTGTTCTTGCTTTAGTTCTTTGAAGTGTAAAATGTGTTTCAGATTTTTTTTGTTTCCTAAAATGGGCATTTATTGCCATGAACTTCCTTCTTAGAGCTACTTTTGCTGCATCACCTAAATTGTGTCATGCTGTATTTCCATTTTCATTTGTCTTAAGGTAATTTTTTTTTCTTTGATTTTTTTGTTGTTGACCCATTTGTTTTTCACTAGCATGTAGTTTAATGACATATTTGTGAATTCTACAATTTTCTTCTTGTAGTTGATTTCTTGTTTCATTCTATTGTTTGGAAAAGATACTTGACATGATTCCAATCTTCTCAAATGTGTTAAAAACTGTTTTGTGGTCTTACATATAATCTATCCCAAAGAATGTTCTATATGCACTTGTGAAGAATGTGTGTTGTGCTGCTTTAAGATGAAATGTTCTGTATGTATCTGTTAAACCCATCTGATACATGTCATTTAAAGCCAATGTTTTCTTGTTGAATTTCTGTTAGATTATTTATCCATTGATATTAGTGGGGTTATTTATTTTTACTATATTAAGCTACATATTTAAATTTTAACAACAGCCCTTATACATATGGTTGCCTTAATTTCTTTTTATATTTTTATTGCTTTTTTTTTAGATAGAGAGGAAGGGATAGAGGGTGAGAGATAGAAATATTGATGAGAGAGAAACATTGATTGGCTGTCTCCTACATGCCCCACACTGCGAATCAGGCCTGCAACATAAGCATGTGCCCTGACCAGGAATCGAACTGGCAACTTTCCAGTGCATGGGACGACACTCAATCCACTAAGCCACACCAGCCGGATAACTTGTGGTTCCCTTTTAAAAATCCAAAGTGGATGTTAAATAACTGGCTAATGTGAAGAATACAAGATATAATAATATTGGTAAGAAAGCTTAAAGAAAAATTATTTCTTTTTTTTTCTCAGATTTTATTTTATTTTTTAAAGATATTTTTCATGTTTTATTTTTATTTTATTAAATTTATTTTTACTGTTGCCCTGGCCAGTTTGGCTCAGCAGTTAGAGTGTCGGCCTGCGGTCCAGAGAGACCCGGGTTTGGTTCCCGCTAAGGGCACGTACTTCGGTTGCAGTTTGTCCCCGGCCCTGGTTGGTCATGTGGGTGGCAGCCACTCAATGTGTCCCTTTCATGTCAATCTCTCTCTCTCTCTCTCTCTTCCTCTCTCTCTCTCGCACTCTATCTGAACAAAAAATAAAATGTCCTTGGTTGAGGATAAAAAAGTTATCTTTATTGTTGAATGTATTACAGATGTTCCTCATTTTTCCCTACTAACCCCCTCCTCCCACTCCTGTTCCCCTTCTGCCTTTCCCCACACCATTGTCTGTGTCCATTGGTTTTGCAACTATATATTCATTCATTCATTCATTCATTCATTCATTCATTCATTCTTTGGTTTATTTGTTCCCACCTCCCAAACTCCCTTCCCTTTGAGGTTTGTCAGTCTAACAGCCAATTTGTACTTCTTAATCCCTTCACCTTTACACCCATTCCCCCAACCTCCCTCCAATCTGGCAACCGACAAAATGTTCTCTGTATCTATGAGAATGCTTCTGTTCTTGTTGAATTTCTGTTAGATTATTTATCTATTATTTAACATTTTGTTTGTGGATTCAATTGTAGATAGGTATGTATTTATTGCCATTTTGTTTGTTCATATTTTTTTTTATCTTTTTCTTCAAGAAGACCCTTCAACATTTCATATAATAACAGTTTGGTGGTGATGAACTCCTTTAGCTTTTTCTTGTCTGGGAAACTCTTTATATGGCCATCAATTCTGAATGATGGTTTTGCAGGATAGAGTAATCTTGGTTGTAGGTTCTTGCTTTCCATCACTCTGAATATGTCTTGCCACTCCCTTCTGGCCTGCAAAGTTTCTTTTGAGAAATCAGCTGACAGTCTCATGGGAGCTCCCTTGTAGGTAATTAACTGCTTTTCTCTTGCTGCTTTTAAAATTCTCTCTTGGTTTTGAATCTTTTGCATTTTGATGATGATGTGTCTTGGTGTGGGCCTCTTGGTGTTCATCTTGTTTGGGACTCTCTGTGATTCCTGGACGTGTATGTCTGTTTCCTTCACCAAGTTAGGATTTTTTTCTGTCATTATTGTTTCAAATAGGTTTTTGATTTCTTGTTCTCTCTCGTCTCCCTCTGACACCCCCAAGATGTGAATGTTGGCACGCTTGCAGTTGTCCCAGAGGCTCCTTATACAATCCTCATTTTTTTTGGATTCTTTTTTCTTTTTGCTGTTCTGATTGGGTGTTTTTTTGCTTCCTTATATTCCAAATTGATGGTTTGCATCTTGGCTTTACCTACTCAACTATGGAGTCTGTGTAAATTATTCTTTATTTCAGTTAGTGCCTTCTTCATTTCTGACTGTGCATCCTTCATTTCTGACTGGTCCTTTTTTATGCTCTTGAGGCCCTCACTAAGTTTACTGAGCATCCTTATAAGCAGTGTTGTGAACTCTGCATCTGTTAGGTTGCTTATCTCCATTATGTTTAGTTGTTTTCCTGGAGTTTTCTTCTGTTCTTTCATTTGGAACCTGTTTCTTTGTCTCCTCATTGTGGCTGCCTGTCTGTGTTTGTTTCTATGTATTACTTAATGAGAGGTATGGGGCTAGCTGAGACCAGATGCTGCTTGTCTGAAGGAATTTAGAAAAACCTGAAGTAGGATCCAAACAGGCCAATCCTATGGTAAAGCAAGTGGCATCAGCTTGGGTAGGCCTGAAAATTGGGTGAGGCAGGGCCTCAGGGAATCACTAGGGCAGGGCAAACAGTGTGAGCCAGGTTGCTGGAGTCCCAGATATGGTGGCTGTTTGTCACTCAATGGAAGGTTTCACCAAGGGAACAAAGGCCTCTGATAGTATGTCTGTCTAGGAAAAATCTACCTCTCCAACCCTCAATCCAATGCCAAACAACTCAGTTCTTCCCCATATGTCTCTGGTGCCTTTTAAGCTTCCCCCACCACACTAGAGCCTGGAGGGTGCAAGTCTGAGTAAGTCCGTGTGTGGGCCCTTTAAGAGAAGCTGCCTGGGGCTCCAGAAGCTTCAGCCTTGTTCCCCGCTGGTTTTTCCAGCCAGAAGTTATGGGGACTTCTCTTCCTGGCACTGGAACCCTGAACTGGGTGCCAGTCTCGATGTGGCTTCTTTAATTCCATAGTTGTAGGACTTCTATTCAGCTTGATTTCAGGTGGTTTTGAATGATGGCTGTTCTGTAGTTTAGTTGTAACTTTGATGTGGTTGTGGGAGGAGGCGATACCGCATTTACCTACCCACCATCTTGACTGGAAGTTGAAGGAAAATTATTTCAATGGTTGAGAAAAATTATGGAATATTTTTTATCTGATGTATTCATATAAAATTCATATAAAATTTTATAACTATTATTGAACTTTTGTGGTCAATGTATTTACAACTCCAATTCCTAAAAAATAAGAATTAACATCACAAAGAGATGTTTTCCTCCACTCTTTATGACATTCAGTATCAATTAATTTATTTTCCATTACATACAACTATATTGCAAATTGCTTTTATAAGTGAATTTGTATGCTTTAGATCAATTACTTTTTCTGTTTCCTTATATTATTTAACTGAAAGGGCAATGTTAATTGGTAAAAATTTATTTTTTAAATGGGGTTATGAATTTTTTCTGAAAATTTTACCCTTTTATGAGAACAAAAACTTGGAAAAAACTTTTTTTTTTATTTATGTTTATCAGGTAATAATGTGTAAGTAATGTTAATTATTATGTCACATCTGGACTATAATGCAAATTGCATACCCATATGGAAAAATTATTTTTTAAATTAAAATACACTAATAAAATACTGAAACTATGTATCTATTAATTATACTTAGTAAATCATTTAGTTTGGGACATAAAAAAGAATACAAAAATTGAACTCAATTCAGTAAAATAATGCAATATGGATACACTAGTTTCTTAATTTGAGATCCTTAATTTATTTTTGTAGTCACTATTCTAGTCCTTGTTTCCATATTATATTTCTTCTTTATCTGTTCTCAGATATTATTCATTCAGATTTATGAGTCTCCATGTCTTCCTCAATTGGTATTGCCATTTAGCCACTGTTTTGTGCTTTACATAGTGCTGCAGGAGAATCATGTTTATTACAACAAACAAAGAGCTAAATATATAATGCTGCAGATATATCCTAGACAATTATATGGATATTAAATAACATGCAGGAATATATCTTTAAATAATCTAAAAAGACCAAAATCAGGATACATAATTTATTTAATCAAAAATCTCATTTCAATTTTGTAGAGAAATATATACATGTACCTAGACAATCCCTGAATGTTAGCACACACAAAAAATTTTCAATATGCTGAGGGTGTTAGGAGCTAGAATGTGAGATGAAAGATAATATTTCTTTACTTCCCTGTATATTTCTTTATTTTTCAAAATTTCTACAATGAATATGTATTACTTTTCTAATTAATATGATCTAATCAAGTTTTAAAATATATTTTGAATAACAGATTAAAAAATAAACTAACACCTTTAATGTAAAATTTTTGAAGGTCACTACTTTTATTTTAATTCATATCCAGTCTGATTTTATTCACAGAAACAATAATGTGCCTTTCATTACTCTGCCAAGGAGCGAAAGTTCAGCTAAGTTCCTTGTTTACTCTTTCAAATTGAGGAACAATTAATTACTCTATCCACCTTTGATTAATCTCCAATTTAAAAATCACATATACTGAATAGAAAATCTATAGTAGAAAAAAGACTAGCCTGTCAACTTCAGAGTATTTTAATATGAAGATAATGTCATTCCAATTCTGTAGCCAAGAAAAAATAATTGCTTTTTTTAAACAGGGTTGAGAGAGCACAAGATAGAATAGTATTTTGATTTTGTCTTTTGAACTTTAGTGTGGGCTTTAAATGAGTACACAGAATTTTTTGAATCTTTTATATATGTTTTCCTTTGTGAAAGTAATAAATGTTGAAAGGTTCTGTAAAATACAAGTGCCATATGATACGTTGATAAAACAAGGCTACAAAGAGCGTATCTCACAGACAAGACCCAATTGAGCACGAACTTTAACTGTAATGTTAGCTGACATTTATCTAAAATTGTCTCCTACTTTGTCATTACATTATTATAGGTACAAGTTGAGTGGCCCATAAATCAGAGGTTCTCTAATTCTGTCTCAAAAATCAAAACTGATTTATTTAAATTTGTCTGAAATCCTCGGGGCGTTAGAGAATGGATTATTAAAGAGAGATGTATGGACAAAGTAGCCAACATTGCTCTGTGGGTATAGAAACGCTATGCTTGCTCTAGTCTTTTAACATATTGAGGGTCTAGATTTCAGAATGGAAGTATAAAAAAATTATCTTCACTTTATTGAAAAGTTTCAAAACATCCTGTTTTACTCCTATAAAATTTCTCTTAAACTGACCTTGAAGAGATGTCTTAGAAAATGATAACTATTATTTTTAAATCCTATCTTTCATTCAGACATTCTACCCTGAAGATTTAGAGACGGGTTTATCTCAATAGTGTACATGCAGAGTCTAAATGTTTAGGTACATTTCCTAGTCCGTTTTATGGATTAGTGCCAGATTCCTGTCTTCCAATTTACCACTGTAATAGTATTTTCTCATTCAATATGCATGGATAAGAGAGGAAAATGACATATATTTACATATATTAAATTACTGCCATCTTTTATTATATTTACACCTTTAAGTATTTAATTTTCAAAACAAAGGATTTAAACCTTCTAAGTAGCCACAAAAACAAACCAAGGATCACAAAACTCTAATTTTACCTTAAGAAGCCAAGAACAAATCTGAGATTGAATAAGCATATATCTTTATGCCTAATATACTCTTATTTTGAGCCAAATTTAGAATCAATTGTTAAGCAACATTCTATATAAAGAGTAAGAGCAGTGGCTTTGCAGTTTGTTTAGTGGCTTTTGGTAAAACAAAATTTGACTCCAGAGTCTCCATGAAGAGTTGTTTTTTCTTCCTCTAACTGTACTTTTAAGAATTCAGTACGTAAATTATTCTTTTGAGTGAAAATTCAATTTCAAACTTATTTACCGAGATTCCCTACCAAAGCAAATGTTAGTGAAATAAACTTTTTTTTTAAAATCAAAATCATCTGAAAGATGAAATTTTCAAAATTTATAAGGTTTACTTTTATCATGAATTTCTTTTATTAAACGAAATCCTAGTGAACTGTTCTCATAAAAGTTTCAGAAGTATGTTAGTTGCTGGAATCCTTCAAAGATGTTACAGGGACTTAATGTCTTCACTTGGTGTCTTCACCACTTTAGTGCTCACACTTGGATGGGTTCTTTCCTAGGCGTAATGCGGGGAGTAAATAGAAACTAGCAGTTAGTGAGAATGCTACACAAAGCCTCTAGGCTTCTGTTTTGAACTAGTGTGTTCATCTTGTGTCAAGGGCGTTGGGTGGGAGGGCAGGGAATAGAGTTTCTGGCTGGGGACAAGGCAATGCTGCAGAATAAAATACAAAACAAGAAAGAAAGAAAAAGAAAACCTTGGGAGTGTGTGGGGAGTGTGTGTTTGCTTCTCCCTGATATCGCCTTGGGGCAAACCCCCCAGGGATTTAGAGCACTGGTCAGAGATTTGTCAGGGATGAAATCTGAAACCCTCCGCATTGAAGAATCTGATTAAAATTGGTGAAAATAAAGTAATTTAGGCAGTGCTTCCCCCACTGGGTTCTTCCCAAATTTACTCTACTGATAAATTATAATCTAAAATGGGTCTCCTCCTAATATTGTTTTGTGGGGGAGAGGGTGAGGAGAAAGCCTTTTCTGATTTCTTTGCAATGAAGAGTGAACTGTCTGGTTTTCTGGTGATTCTGTAGCTTTATCCTAGGACTTATCTCTTCTCTCTTCAGCTCTTGGGAGCTGTCATGGTCTTCCCACATTGTCTGATAAATAACTCATATACTAAGAGCAAATGAGTTCACTGGGTTATATAAAAATAAAAAATAAACCTCTTCCAAAACACCATTTATTAAATGAACTTTCCTTCATTCTGAAAAAGGTAATTTTGAACTAAATAGACCAAATCACCCAAACTCTCATATATTCCATGTGGAGCACAATCTATGATAGCTGACCCAGAAAAATACAATAACGTTTATCAACAACAGTAGAAGGAGCTCATCATTCATAAAAAGTTACTGTGAGGAGAAAAGATAAAGTAAAATAATTTTTCAGTCAAAGAAATACTTTAAACCATGAAGCAGAGGAAAACCAGTACATAACGTTAATATAAATGAAAGCTGACTAAATAGTTGTAGCAGATAAAGTAGACCACAATGAATTAGAAATTTTAAAACTAACAATAGTAATAGAAAACATAATGATTCAGAAAATTTATTAAAGAAAAACAGAAAATCAGTTGGGAAATAAATATTAAGATAAAAATGCAAAAGGTAAAATAAATATTGACTGAATGCATAGTGAAAGATACAGAGAATATGAATAAAAAAGTAAAAGGCAAAAAAATAAAAATTTAAAATAGGTTAAATACTTTTTTAAAAAGATATAAAAGACATAGGAGATCCAACATATATACAATTGGGATTTGGAAGGCCTCAAACAAAACAAAACAATACAACAAAGCTAAATATTTTACATTTTCTTTAACAAAAAGCAGATCTAATTTTTCTGTGAAAGGGACTATCTTTGTACCTAGAAAAATTAACCTGCACAGGTCAAGGCCAAAATATATCAAAGTAAAATTATTAGAAAAATCTGTGCTTCCAGACCCCCCCCCCAAAAAAAAACAACAAAAATCCCTAATTCATTTCTTTTTTTTTTTTTTTTTTTTTTTTATCCTCACCCGAGGATATTTTCCCATTTTTTGTACAGATAGAGTGGGAGGGAGAGAGAGGAAGGGAGAGAGAGAGAGAAACAATCGACGTGAAGGGACACATCGAGTAGCTGCCACCCGCACAACCAACCAGGGCCGGGGACAAACTGCAACCGAAGTACGTGCCCTTAGCGGGAACCGAACCCGGGTCTCTCCGGACCGCAGGCCGACGCTCCAACCGCTGAGCCAAACTGGCTAGGGCCCTAATTCATTTCTATATGAAAAACATTCCTGTGAATAAACCATCCCCTGTGAAGTGTCTATTTAACATTTTATCTGTTGTTTGAAGTAGGATAGTTCTCTTGTTATTAAGTTATAGGTTTTTTGTATATTCTATATTAAAGTGTTTTATCAGATATTTGTTTTCAAATACTTTCTCCCATATTACCATATTATAGCTTGCATTTTCACATGTGACTATTAAGCACTTGAAATGTGGCAAGTACAACTAGGAAATTAAAATTTAAAATATTATTTAAGTTTAATTAATTTTAATTTAGAGAAAAATAATTAAAAGAAGGTGTGTGAATGCCCATCCGCACATCAAAATGTGTTCAACATCACTGATCATTTGAGAGATGCAAATTAAACTACATTTAGAGATCACTATGGATATACTAGTACATCTAAAATGAAAGAAATTGGCAATATCAAGCATCTCTGAGAATATAGAATAACTGGAAATCTCAGATATTGCTGGTATGAATTCCACATTAGAATATACTATGGCAGCTTCTTATGACTCAGCAATTCTACTTCTGAGTTAATTAAGTATATATCCGAAGAAACCCAAAACACCAATTAGAAACAATATATATACTCCTATGTTTATTGCAGCGTTATTCACCATAGCCAAGGTATGGAAGCAACCCAAGTGCCCAAGTGGATAAAAAAGCAGTGGTACATATATATAATGACTATTTTTGGCCATAGAAAACAATAGAATCTAACCATTTATAATAGCTTGGATGGACCTAGAGGGTATTATGCTAAGTGAAAGAAGTCAGTCTGAGAAAAACAAATACCTTGTGATTTTACTTACATGTGGACCTTAAAGAACGCTATATAAATCAATAAACGAAAGAAAAACAGACTCATAGATAGAACAGACTGATGGTTGCCAGAAGGGAGAAGGATTCAGGGACTGGATAAAAATGTTGAAGGGACTGGGAAGTACAGATATTGATAGTTTACAAAATAGTCATGAGGATGTAAAATACAGCATAGGAAATACAGTCAATAATATTATAATAACTATGTATGGTACAAGTTGGGTACTGGAAATATCAGGAGGAACACTTTGTAAAGTATATGATTGTCTAATTACTATGCTGTGCACCTGAATCTAATATAAAATTATGTTGAATGTAAGCTATAATTGAAAAAAAATGTTTAAGTAAAAAAACAAAGAATATACTTTGGCAGTTTCTTATAAAGGTAAATGCCATTTACCATATGACAGCCACCCCACTTTCAGATACTTACCCAAAAGAAAACTTATTTCTGCGCAATGATTTGTACATGAATGTTCATTAAGTTTTATTCATAAAGTCCACAAACTGTAAACAAGCCAAATGTTCAGCAACTGGTGAATGGATAAACAAATGTGGCAAATCTATAAAAAGGGAACAAACTGCTTATTCACAGCCATCAGGATGAATGTTAAAACTATTATACTAGGTAAAAAAAGGCTAAAACAAAAATCATATACTACATAATTTCACTTATATAAAATTACACAATGGGGATTTTACTAATAATCATCAATGTTGTACTGGGTGTGTGGAGCAGATTTACTGCAAAAAGACATGATATAATTTTTGAGAGTGTTGGAAATATTATTTATCTTCATTGTGGTAATAAGTTATATGAATATATAGATTTGTCTCAAAACTTATCTTGCAGTTTACTTAAAATTGATCAGTTTTACTGTATGTATAGTATACTTCAATTAAGCTGATTATATTATTAGAAATGAATGATTACAAGAATAGCACTTAGAAGGCTGTACGTAAAACCCATACCTTGTAAGTATCTTAAAGCCTTTAATATGTATATGAGAAAGGTAGGCAGCATCAAGATGAATGAGTTCAACGTGCAGTCTAAAAAGTGTTAAAAATTATTATAGAATACACCCACAAGAAGTGGAACAACAGAGATAATAACAGAAAAACAAAAATCATGATACAAAAACAAATATAATAAGAGAACATTGAAACAGCTAAAAACTAAACATTGGCAAACTTGGTGAGAGAAATCAGGTGTTTAGTGGTGAATTTGATAGGGCTTATAATGTTATTAAATATATTAAAATTATCTAATAAGTAATTAAATAAAAGTCTACCAATGGTAAATATGTCCAATGAACAGGATTTATTATTCATCTAACTCTGTGCATCTTTTTTGTTGCTTTTCCTTAACACTCAAATAATAATAGCCTGATATTACCTTTTAGATATTTAGATATTTCAAGATGATATTACATGTTTGAATTTTCTATTTAAACTTTTCAAATTTTTTAATTTTCAAGAGAGAATCTTCTAAGGGAATTATTAAAATTAGTACTCATATTACATTTTAATATTATTTCATTAAATTATTGAACTATGAAGATTAAACCACATGATATATATTTTTGCATGATTACAAATAAGCACTGTAAAATATTTCGGCCCACAGAAGTGCCTTGTAGCATATATACATATATACATGTACCTATATGTGTTACATGTCATGTGCTATATATACTATAATATATAGATATAAATGTACATATATATTTTTACACCTTTAATGTTCAGTATAATAATAGAAAATAAATTTTGAGAATTAATTGATATGAGTACTTTTCTCTCCCACTGTAGAAAAATGTGGCATATACAGACTTTGTGCAATTTATGATGAAATATAGACAAATATATATTTTTATATAATTAATTTCTTTATTGTTGTTACAGATGTTTCTCTTTTTTCTCCCAATGACTCCCCCCTCCCTCGCTGCCCTGTCCCCAGCTTAGTTGTCCATGTCCATTGTTCATGCATACCTGCATATAAGTTCTGTGGTTTATCTCTCCCCCACCACCCCCTCTTCTGGGGATTGTCAGTCTGTACCCTACTTCCACGTCTCTGGGACTACCCCATTCCTCAGATTGTTATGTTCATTATATTCCACAAATAAGTGAGATCATATGATACTTGTCTTTCTCTGTTTGGCTTGTTTCGCTTAGGATAATACTCTCCAGGTCCCTCCATGTTGTCTCAAAGGATAAGAGATCTTTCTTACTTACAGCTGCATAGTACTCCATTGTGTATATGTACCACTGCTTTTTTATCCATTCGTCTACTGATGGACATCTGGGCTGTTTCCAGGTCTTAGCTATTGTAAATAGTGCTGCTACAAACATGGGTGTACATATGTTCTTTCTGATTGGTGTTTCAGGCTTCTTAGGGTATATTCCTAGAAGTGGGATCAATGGGTCAAATGGCAGTTCAATTTTTAATTTTTTGAGGTAACACCATATTGTTTTCCATAGTGGCTGTACCAGTCTGCATTCCCACCAGCAATGTACCAGAGTCCCCTTTTCTCCACACCCTCGCCAACACACGTTGTTTGATGATTTGTTGATGGCGGCCATTCTGACATATGTGAAGTGATACCTCATTATTGTTTTAATTTGCATCTTTCTGATGATTCATGATGTTGAGCATTTCTTCATATGTCTCTTAGCCATTTGTATGTCCAGTTTGGAGAGGTGTCTATTTAGTTCCTCTGCCCATTTTTTAATTGGATTCTTTGTCCCAATATATATAAGTACTCTCTATATATTGGAAATTAACCCTTTGTCTGATTATCATCGGCAATTATGCTCTCCCATACAGTGGGTAGCCTTTCCATTTTGATGATTGTATCTTTTGCTGTGCAGAAGCTTTTGAGTTTGATGTAGTCCCATGTGTTCATTTCCTCCTTTGTTTCTGTTGTCTTAGGTGATGTATCAGTGAATATTCTGCTGCGTATGATGTCTGAAATTTTGTTGCCTACATTTTCCTCTAGGATTTTTATGGATTCATGAATCACATTTAAGTCTTTTATCCATTTTGAGTTTATTCTTATGTATGGTGTAAGTTGATGGTCTAGTTTCATTATTTTGCATGTAGCTGTCCAATTTTCCCCAACACCATTTATTGAAGAGGCTGTCTTTACTCCGCTGTATGCTCTTGCCACCTTTGTCAAATATTAATTGAGCATATTGCCTTGGGTCCATTTAGACTAATATATTTATAAGATAAAGTCACTGCTGAACATCAGTATTAGCCCATTTGTTTTTTTTTTTTCAATTCATATGATTACAAAACCAGAAACAATCTTAGAGAATTCTTTATTCTTTGAGAAATGTAATTAAGGTCCTTCTTTTATTTGGCAGACGTTTATTGACAGTTTCATAAGAGTTGGCAAGAGCCAAACAAAACAAAACAACAAAAAATAAACTTAATAGACGTATACTGGCTGGCACTTCTTATATAGAAATATTGCTTTAAAACTTCCTGGCTGTCAATTAGTCATGGAATAGCAAATATGAAAATAGACCCATCTCCATACTTAAAATTACACTTTTTGTCCTCGTTTTTTATATGAAAATCCGTTTTCTTTCTCACCTAGCCTCTCCCTAAAAACACACCTGCATGAATTTCCATTGGAATAGTCCTTTTGAGTGCTTAAATATTCAGATTCTGAGAATAAGAATATCAAATGAGATGCAATGCAAAGCTGTGGAAACAAATCTATCAACAATATGATAATGACTCAACGTTAAGAGAAGTTCATTTCTTGCTCACCTATCAGATCAAGGGGTGAATCCTGATGTTGGGGCAGCTCTTCTTGAAGTCCTGATTAGGAGACCCAAGATCATCGATCTATGGTCCTACAATATGGTATATTCTCAATTTCACTTGCATTCAGCCATTGGAGAGGGAAAGAAAGTGTGGAGTTGGCCTATCCATCTTTTAAGCCCTTGTTCTGATATGGCACACAGCACTTCCACTTCATCCTGTTGGCTAGAACTCAGCTATATGTTTATACCTAACTGCAAGAAAGGCTAAGGCACATATGTAGTCGATTTGTGCACCCAGGAACAAGAGCAAACAGAGTTCAGTAACTAGCAGTCTCTGATATAGAAATTAATTCTATGCTGTTATGTAAGAAAGTGGAGTTTCTATGTTGAAAATATATAGCATGGTGTCATAAAAAAGAGGATGAGTTAAGATAAGCATCATTGTGCTTAGACCCTATGCTGTTTTCACCTTTAACAACTGATCTAATCAAATCATTAAGCCTCTGTGAAATTCCATCTTGAGTTTTGTGACTGGATTATCTCTAAGATGAACTATAGCTCTGAAGTATTACAATTATACTTTGACAGTTTCTGATGAGTTGAGTGAGACATAAATGTACAAAATTTCATCAAATTAAAAGAAGGTGAAGAATACTTTCTGAATTGAATATTAAGGTTCATGTGACTTTTATTAATATCAGTGTTAAGCTATTCCTTTCTAAAAAATAAAGTGGAAGCCAGCAGCTGTATTATATACCAACTGATTTTAGTCATTATTATTTTTTTAATTACATATTGTTTTTTCCACTTTTGTGCGTTGACACCATTATTTCTGGCACATTGTAGGTACTCAATAAATATGTACTGAATGAATAAATGGATGACATGAATTAAAATGAAATGGCCCTGCAGGTATGGCTCAGTAGTTGGGCGTCGACCCATGCACCAGGAGGCCGCTGGTTCAATTCCCGGTCAGGACACATGCCCAGGTTATGGGCCTGGTCCCCAGTGGGAGGCATGAAGGAGGCGGCAAATCGATGTTCTCTCTCATCAATGTTTTTATTTCTCTTTCCCTCTCCCTTCCTCTCTCTCTGAAATTAATAAAGAAAAAAATCTTTAAAAAAAAAATGAAATGTATCTCTTATAGCTTGAATTGGTGTCAAAAATATTTCTTTCTCTATAGCTTATTTCCATGGTTAATTGAAAAATAAATAAATAAATAAAATACACATAAGAAAAGATTCCTGTCACACTTACTTAAATGCATTGCTCTGTTTTTCTTCAAAGCATGTTGTAAATGAAATTTGGATTGGTCTAATAATTAAACTAACTCTAGCAAAAATCTAAAAAATGTAATTCCACAATGAGGACTAGTAAGTACATAGTTATTATGTAGTTCCAATGAAAAAGGCTGCATTTGCCATAACAAGTTATGGACCAGAATTGGTATTTGGGAAGAAATTTCCTAAGGGGAAAAACTAGAGGAGGAATGTAATAAAGGAAATGAAACGGATTTAGAGTCTGAAGCTGGCAGAAAGCTTGTAAACACTATGGGATAATTGACACATTTGGCCCTTTCATTTCTTGAATATAACTATCATCCCACTCCCCACCAATTTAGAGGAGAATGTTCCTTTCTCCAGTGCGTATGGGAGAGAAAATTTTACCTATGGTTAAATGCCACATTTCCTTTTTCATTAATTCGTCAGTAGACATAGGTGTTTCCTTCATTAATTCGTCGGTAGACATAGGTTGTTTCCATATCTTGCTTATTCTAAATAATGCTGCAGTGAACATGAGAGTACAGATATTTTTTTCAAGTTAGTGTTTTTGTTTTCTTTAAATAAATATATAGAAGTGAGATTGTTGGGTTTATTTTTATTTTTTTTTTTTTTTTTTTTTTTTTTTAGGAAACTCTGTACTGTTTTCCATAGTGATTGTACCACTTTACATTCCCATCAGCAGTGCATAAGTGTTCCCTTTTCTGTACATTCTCACCAGTACTTGTGATTTCTTGTCTTTTTGATGAGTTGTATGAGTTTTTTATATTTTTGGATATTAGCCTCTGATCATGTATATGATTTGCAAATATCTTCTCTCATCCAGTTGGTTGATTTTTTGTTTGTTGAGTATTTGCTGTGCAGAAGCTTTTTAGTTCAATGATCTCACTTGTTTATTTTTACTTTTGTTGCTTTTGCTTTGGTGTCAAATGCAAAATATCATCTCCAAGAACTATGTCAACGAGATTATCATCCATGTTTTCTTCTAGGAGTTTTATGGTTTTAGGTCTTACATTCAAGTCTTTAATTCATTTTGAGTTAATTTTGTGTATGGTGTAAGATAGTGGTCCAGTTTCATTCTTTTGCTTGTGGCTTTCCAGTTTTCCCAATTCAATTTATTTGAGAAACTGTCTTTTCCCCATTGTATATTCTTGGCTCTGTTATGTAAATTAATTTGCCATATCTGCATAGGTTTATTTCTGGGCACTCTATTCTGTGCATATCTATGTGTCTGTTTTCATGCCAATACCATACTGTTTTGATTGCAATGGCTTTGTAATATAGTTTGAAATTTGGGAGTGTGATGCCTAGCATTGTTCTTTCCTTAGATTGCTTGGCTAGTGGGGTTTTTCATGGTCCCATCTTCAACAAATATTTATCAGGTATTTTCGTGGATGAAACATAGCTCTAAGTCTCTGTATATACTAGTGAGATAAAGACACATAGTGCCTGCCCTCAGGCAATGTATAATCCCCAGTAATAAATCCCACATTTACAATCTTGATTTGAGTAAAAGGAGTATATAATTTGGCATTCATTAATTATAGAAAAGCAAAACAGTAGAAAATTAAAATTAATATAAAGAGGAGATTTGTTTTATGTAATATATATATATATATATATATATATATATATATATATATATATTTATGAGGTAATGGAGAGTTTAAACCCTATTTCCTATGCCTTTTTGTCTCCAAAATGGTGTGAAAATGCTAGAAAACATTTCAAATGAAAAAATACAAAAATGCTAATTTGGAAGGAAGATATCGTGCACTCCATTCATTCATTTACTCATTCTCCAAATACTTATTGAGTTCTTACTATGGGCACAAAATACAAAATAATAAGATTCTCTATATAATAAAAATTATAATACAATATAATAGAACTATAAAAAGTATCAAATACTATAAAGAACATACAATACAGTGAGCATATATCCTAATTTAAGAGAACCTGCACATGTAAGAGGAAATATCAAGGAGCTCATTGTCTAAAATAGAATGGTACAAAAGAGGACTATATTTTGACTAATTATTCAAACCTGACAGCTCACTGAGTGAACTTGGCCACATGACATCAACTCTGTGATCCTCAATTGTCTCATACACGTCAAGGATTGTTGCAAAGATTTAAAATATAGGCCAAGGGTCTGGTGCATAGGAGAACTTCTGTAAATGGAAACTAGTCTTAGAATTATTTATGGAGTCTTAATTCAGTAAGAATAGTCAAGGATATTCCAGAGAAATAAAATCACAAATAGCATAGGCTAGGATAGTAGAATGACTTTATATTAGGTCTTCAGGTAGCCGTTGAGTATCTGGTAAGAAGTGGACTGAATAGTGGAAAGATTAATAGAGAATGACTTCAGAGAGGTAAAGTGGTAGAAGTTAGGTAAATACAGGGCTTATATAATATGCTAAACAATAATACATAATCAGATTTTTGTTACAAAAATATTTTGGTGGTAACAGGAGGGTAAATTGGATACGGAGTAATATTGCAGTAAAGAGAGATCATATCCAAAGCAGTCAGAGGTATGCATGTATTTCTCCTATGCACAAAGCACAATGATAGGTAATATTGATGTTTAAATGTAGAGATACCTACTTTTAAATCCCAGAGAAAATTTGCAAGGCTTGAGATAGTAGAAGAAGAGGGAATGCATGAACAATAGATTTAGAAGAATTTGGGAGATATAACTAACAAGAATATGTGACCAAATGGATACAAAAGACAGGAAAGAGTCTGGATGACTCTCACGCTTCTGACTGAAGCACCCAGGCAGGCTAGAGGCAAGACCACGACCAGGTGGCTCAGTTGATTGGAGAATTATCTGGCACACCAAAAGATTATGGGTTTGATTCCTGGTCAGGGTACATACCTGGGTTGTGGGTTTGATCCCCTGTCCAGGTAAATATAGGAGACAACCGACCAATGTCTTTCTCTGTGTCTCTCTCCTTCTCTCCCCTGCCTCCATCTACCACCTCTCTCCCTTCCTCCCTCCCTCCCTTCCTCCCTTCATCCCTTAATCTCTTTCTGAAGTCAATAAACATATCCTCTGGTGAGGATTAAAAATTTGGCTTCTTAATTGCATGTATTTTAAGTATTCATTAGTTCCAAGTGCCCCATGGCCACTGGAATAGACAATAATTGTTATATAAAATATGTTCATTATCACAGAAAGATCAATTGGACAGTGATGAACTCCCTCAAGGATTTAGAAGGAGCCAGATTATTCTTAAGAGAGGCTTGAGGGAAGAAGGATGTTTTTGGACCTTTAGAGTATGCCTAGAGTGCATAAATATTTTTGTTCTATGTGAGAGATTAATAAAATCCCCTCTTTGCTGAGGAGAAACTTAATAAAAGACACCAGTTCACTTGGTATTTGTGTATCATTCAGTCTCATTTTAGTCATGTGACTGTTTATTCTATGGCTTACTAAACAAAGTGGTCATTTGATAGTAAGGAACAATCTTCATCAGTTGGATATCACAGTCCTCCAGTCAATCAGTGCTGACCTTGCTCTACAACACATAAGAACCAAGTTTTCTAGTAACTATCTCTGAACTCAATTCCATAACATACCACAAAGGGTGTAGCTAAATATATACTTGGTATGAAGCTTATGACATTTGATATGTTCCATTATGGAGGAGGAATGGAAGAGACATATTCAAGATTAGATTTTGTTTTTATGCTCATAATTTTATAGCAGCACAAACATTGATGGACTTGCTAAATGCCTTGTCCACCCTCCTGGTATGATGACATTGCTTCAAAGGAAAGGTGTCATAGAAAAAGTAAATTCAAATTTATGATCCACTGATCTTATCAGTTAACTGATCAATAAGAAGAAGCTAGTCTTAAAGAATGATAAAATTTGTATTAAAATTAATTTATCCAGCATAAGGAGTCAAATCAGTTTTAAATTTGGATACTATTTTCTACCTAGAGACATGATAAATGGTCTCTTTATCTAGTCTTTCTCTAAAGGCCAAAACTCATGTGTCCACTCTCCTAGTATAGAGTTTGACATGGTACCTGCCTTAGAAAACAAAATGACTCGCTTTTTAAAAAAATCAAAAAAGTAATAGAAACAATATCTACACCAATTAAAAACTGGCACTGCTACTTAGCCATTTGAGGTTCTTCATGGATAAGAAGAGTTAGTGAACAGTCTCAAATTAAAGCTTACAAGGTTGCCATGAGCCTTTGACCTGTTATAAGTAATCCTGGGTTTTAATGTCCCCACTCCAGGAATTCCAACCCTCCTTATTCACCTCTATATCATCTTTAATTTATACTTACTATATTCTATCATTGTATAAGATTTACTTATTTATGTTTAATGTTTCTTATATATTACTTCATGCTTGAAGGTAAGTGACTCAAGGACAAAGATATTTGTCTGTTTTGTTCACTAATGTATCCCACTGCCTAGTATATTTAACAAATATATATTTGGTGAATTGATGCATGAATGGAACCAGAGACTCCCTTAATATCACCTGTTCAGTGATAAAAGATAATAACAGACTAGTCTTCTATTATCTTTTATCACTGTATGTATGACTCAGATCTCACAAGAATATTCTGAGATATCCTTCCAAGTTGAAACAAACAAAGCAAACATAGTCAAGACTCTGGCTAAAGGCAAAAGTAATAATGATTTGGCAATAAAGTTCAGTCATAAATATCAAGTATAGCTTCATGACAGAAGGGAACTATGCCTGAAGAAAAAGAGGACAATTGTTTGTGCTTGTATTCTTTCTTTTTCTTTTTCTTCCACTAACATTTATAGATCATTTTTATTGTTGTTGGAGTAATAATCAACTTAAGGGAATAAAAGTTGTCACCTAGAGAAGTCTTAGGCTTAGACACCTAGACTCTTGTAACTGTCTTCAATAACTAGTAAGATTTGGATTATTTTCCTTTGTGGAAGAAATTAGATGTTTCCAACTTTAAGGTTGGTTATGTTATTATGGTTGAATATTATTTTTAGAAATGTAGATTAGATAGAATGATGTATGAGGAAAAACACAGGCATCCAAAGGAGTAATTGTGTAAACATCTTATGGGCAGTATTAACCTTGAACCCTCCTTCTACTGGTGAAGCATACATAATATTTGTTTCATTTCTCACTATGGAAACTGAGGGAAATGGTACCTAATGGCCGCAAAGGTGTGTCCAAGATTTAAAAGCTCATCCTTGAGTGTGTATCTGAAATGAATGACGAACAGGCAATAAGGTTATTGATATTTACTACAATTAGTGGTGACTGTGTCCAGACACAGAAATACCATGGTTATTAATTTTATTATTTAGGAAGAACACATATAATTCTTACTGTCTGTCAAGTCCAACCCTAAGTGTTTTACAAATATTAACTCATTCAGAAACTTCTATTAGTGATTGATGCTCTTTGCCAAATATTCTGAACTCATAGTAGAGTTACACTCCCTGATGTCTTGCTGATTGGGTGTAATCAAGTGATCGGTTTTGACCAATGAATTGTAAATAAAAGTCATGCATGTCACTTTTAGTCCTAATAACTAGTTAGGAATATGATACCCTTTGGCCCTCTTTCACTTTTGTTATGGTCATTGACAATACTCCAGAAAATGGTTCCTCCTTCAACCTGGCTAGATGAGTTAGGATGTCAAATAACTTTTATTTATTTTCCATAAAAGTGGAAGTATATTTTCTTAATTAGAACTATATTAACACAAACTGATTAAAGTAGGTATGTTGGTAGAATGTCTCTAAATGAATTGAGTCATTAATCTCAGAAAAATTTAAATATTAGAAAATACAATAAAGTTATGATGCTAATCTCAAATAAATCCCACCTCAGGTATAATACACTCTTTCCAGTCTTAGAAATGGCTTCTATAATGGTATGACTAAAGAAATATATTCTGAAAGTCACACAGAGATACTTTTCTATTCAGTATTGGTTTTAAAGCATTCTCAAAAATTCTGGTTAAAAATTTAGAACTGTATTTTATTTTTTTTAATTAATTAATTTTTGTTACAGATGTTTCTCCTTTTTCCCCCACTGATTCCCCCCTCCCCACCCTGTCCCCACCTTTGTTGTCCATAACCTTTGTTCATGCATACATGCATATATGTTCTGTGGTTTATCTCTCCCCCAACGCCCCCTGTTCTGGGGATTGTCAGTCTGTACCCTACTTCCACGTCTCTGGGACTACCCCATTCCTCAGATTGTTATGTTCATTATATTCCACAAATGAAGTGAGATCATATAATACTTGTCTTTCTCTGTTTGGCTTGTTTCGCTTAGGATAATACTCTCCAGGTCCCTCCATGTTGTCTCAAAGGATAAGAGATCTTTCTTTCTTACAGCTGCATAGTACTCCATTGTGTATATGTACCACTGCTTTTTTATCCATTCGTCTACTGATGGATATCTGGGCTGTTTCCAGAACTTAGCTATTGTAAATAGTGCTGCTACAAACATGGGGGTACATATATTTTTTCTGTCTGGTGTTTCAGGCTTCTTAGGGTATATTCCTAGAAGTGGGATCACTGGGTCAAATGGAAGTTCAATTTTTAACTTTTTGAGGTAACACCATATTGTTTTCCACAGTGGCTGCACCAGTCTACATTCCCACCAGCAGTGTACTAGAGTCCCCTTTTCTCCACACCCTCGCCAACACTTGTTGTTTGATGATTTGTTGATGATGGTCATCTGACAGGTGTGAGGTGATACCTCATTGTTGTTTTAATTTGCATCTCTCTGATGATTAGTGATGTTGAGCATTTCTTCATATGTCTCTTAGCCATTTGTATGTCCTGTTTGGAGAGGTGTTTATTTAGTTCCTCTGCCCATTTTTTAATTGGGTTCTTTGTCTTCTTTTTGTTGAGTTGTGTAAGCACTCTCTCTATATATATATATTGGAAATTAACCCTTATTTGATATATCATTGGCAATTATGCTCTCCCATACAGTGGGTTGCCTTTCCATTTTGACTCATGAATTCATAAAAATCCTAGAAGAAAATGTAGGCAACAAAATTTCAGACATCTTACGCAGCAGAATTTTCACTGATACATCACCTAAGACAACAGAAACAACGGAGAAAATGAGCACATGGGACTACATCAAACTCAAAAGTTTCTGCACAGCAATAAAACTGTATTTTAAAGGTAACAAAAGAATCTCTGAAAAACTAAGCCTGGATTTAATGTTTAATAAAACCGCCAATTGCCTTTCAAGTTGGTAGTTGAAAAATATTTAGAGAGTAAATTGAAAAATTTTATACCTATCATTGAAAAGTGGTATTTGCCTCCAGAATTTCTAAGAAAGCAATATGTGATCATGCAGAAACCTAAGAATATTTTTATTTATAGTGGCTCAAACTCAGTATCTATCTCCTAGAAGTGAGACAATACACATTGCCAATGTGTCTTTCATTGTCAGCTTCTTTTATTGTTCTTATAGGTTTCAGATTCAAGTCAAACTTCAAAAATTTGAAAATAATCAATGCAAAATATCAATTTCACACATTATACTTGAAAACTGCAGAGAAATTTTCCTTGTTTACACAGAGTCCTCCTTTGAGAATATTGGACATGTTATCACACACAACCAACTATAATTTTTAATTTATAAGGTTCGCAAGATTTAAAAAAACAACACTAACAGTAAGGTAATTTTTTAGGCCACAAAGAAAAACAGAGTTTGTTTCATCTTTTTCTTCCCTTTTTTCATAGAAGAATTGGGTGTATTCATTTATATATGTTGTGATTTGCTATTATGTTGTTGTTTTTTTCATAGCCCCAATTGCCATGACTTCTCCTTTCTATGTGAACAGAGAATATTAATAAATTTAGGGCCTTTGTTTTTAAGTTAAGTTTGCCAGAAGTTCCGTGCATTCTTTTCTGTAAAAAGACATGTGCAAATCTTCTGACTTTTTGTAAACGTGGTAGATCTTGCTACATGACCCTATTGTCTTAATCTGCTTACAGTAAAAGTAGTTTCTTTGTTTAAGATCTAATAAGATTGCTAAGCAAGGACCTTTGCCTAGCAAGTACTGTTAGGAATAAAACCCGAGGATGCTGTGAATAAATTTTTTGTCTTTAACATTGCCTTGTCACGCTATACATTTTTATCATAACCTCTGTCCAGTGATGGAGTAGAATGGTCTGGAATTTACCTGCTTAAATAAAACTGTGTCGTAGAGACTACCTCAGTTTGCACCAGCATGAAACAAGCCTAGAGCTTAGGTGCCCAAGACCACTTAGACCTTGAAGGTGTCAACTATCAGGCAGAGGCATAAAAATCAACGTGGAACAGCTAGGTATTGTCTGCATATTATTTTAGCAGAATGTAAAAGAGGCTTGGCCTGGCTCATATAGCAGAGTCTCCTCAAATCTGGAAGCCCCCAAAGCAATGAGTTGAAAGTGTCTGTTTAGAATCCAGGTAGAAGGACCTGAAATATGAAAAATTAGGATGACTTTTGATATTTGTGTACAATATTTTTCCAATAGTGAATATGAAAGAACTGGGCTTTTCTTGTTTGTTTTCTGGTTTTGACTCTTCTGTTATTAACCGCATTATCTGTCTGAATACTTGTTTGTGATGGTTATCTGGACAAGAATGTAACAACAAAAATAATATGCATTAATATCAAATTAAGTTTATCTTTGAAGCGTATCAATTGAACATTTGGTAACTCCCTACCTGAGTGGAGACTATGCCTTTATAACTATACTGTTTACCTGAAAGAACAGGAAGATCTAAACATATGGTTCAAAATCACAATTAGATGGTTCCTTGCTGAGAGCTCAGTAATCCATGATAATTTGATACAAACTGACATTTGCCTAAACCTGTGACAAGGAAAAGAGCAAATTTCCTTTGGAAAACGAGTGGATAATCTCCTGGGATCCTGAAACTGGAAAAAATAGGAAGTACAGGCTAAAATTTAAGACTTTCTGGCTGTACATGAGCTCATAAGTATTATAGCATATTCCTTCCTCCAGTCTCAGCAAGCCCATAATTTACAAGAGGCCCTTAGATCTCTTTCTTTTTGCCCTGTGCACTTGTTTATTTTTCTTGAAAACTCCCCAGTGACTGCAGACATTTTTCTTAACAGGTAATTTTTCAATGAAATGTCATTTTGGCTTTGTGAGTATCCTTAGTGGCATGTACCAAATGACTCATTTCATTCGTGACCAGAGCCAAATTCAAATTTAATTTTCCAGAGGAGACAAGTTAATGTTTAACCTATTGTGCCACCTGGCATCCTAAATTAAATTTCCTGAACTGTTTTCACTGAGGACAGAATCAGGTATATTGTTTGGTAAAGGCATTTTCAACTGTCATCTGGGACTTCAATCATTTTTATTGATATATTACTAGCCCACTTGTTATAATTAATAACTAATAAATATCCAGGATTCTTGATTTAGAAAGTGACAATTGGGTGATTCAGTTCTATGCCACTGCAATAGTTTATACTCTGAACATTAAGGAAATATTAAAAGCTCTTACCTAAACTCTCATTGCAAAGCATAACTACTATCATAAAGTGAACTGTTGATTTGCAATTCAAACCCAAACCAATTTAATTTCGAGGTTCATGTTCTTTCTGCCATATAACGGTAGAGCTGCAGATGCTTTGTAAATTTTTATGGAAACCATAAAAACTTACATTAAAGAGAACATTATAAAGTTATATATGGAAAGAATTTTCAGACCAGTTCAAAATGGCAACTATACACAGAGCCCTAATATTATATGTATAGATACATATATCTCTACAAACAAAATATAAGACTTTATAAGGCCTCTGTGTATATATATATATATATATATATATATATATATATATAAAATTCTGATTTATTAGGGTCAATTTCTGTCCAGGGTATCCCTGGCATGGCACCAGAACACTATAATTATAATATATTTCTGTAACTCACCAATTTACATTGTAGCCGTAACTTGCCCATTTATGTCCAAATACTCTCTCTATATTTGACTAATCCAAAAATAAGCCACTTTAAATAGTAAACAACTCATTTCATGCTGCAGTGTTTCAAAAATATGAATTTAGGAATGAAATGGTCTTTTCTCCTTTATTCTCATTTCAGAAATAGTTACTCCCTTTCTTATTCTAAATCAGATGTTAAGAGTACAGGCCCCAAATCAGACAAGGCTTTAAATTCCAGGTCTGATACCTCTTAGCTGGCTAACTTTGGGTAGAGTGACTTCTCTGGACTATATCTGTATAATGGAAATAATAATAATAACAATAACAATAATACTGATCTCATTTAGTAATTTTGAGAATTATGTAATTTAATTTATGTAAAGCACTTCAAACAATATGTGCACACTGAATACTCAAAAAACAGCATATACTATTATTAGTTATTAATGTCTTCATATTTATAGCATCTTAGCATGATAGCTGATCTCTCTGTAATACTCAGTTACTACTATTTCATATCTCCTTCCCTTCCTATTAGCATCATTTCTTTTGAACATAGATATTAAATAATAATTGCAAAATATTTAGAAACAAGCAATACATGGTGTTTTCATCTAAGCACATGGGTTATAAATATTTTGGGGTGTTTTGCTGTCAGTCTTTTTTTTCCCTTTAGATATATAGATATATTTATAGACTGCTAAGATCATATTGCATGTATAATGCCATGTCTTGCTTTATTCACATAATGTTACAATAAAATATCTTTACTATAAAATAAACATCATTCTAATGGTTTAAGCTATGAATATTTACTAGGTTATTCAACAACCTTCCTATTATAGATAATTGAGTTTACTTTCATCTCTTTTGTTCATCGTTATAGCTAATGCTATGATTCATTCATTCACCAAGTAAGAGTCTTGACTGACCAGAGGTTATGGTAAGGAATAAAAGAGGCAAAACTCCTACCTTTGTGGAGCTAATGTTCTAGTTGGTGAAGGAGCAATAAATAGATAACCTCTAGCCCTGGCCGGTTTGGCTCAGTGGTTAGAGCGTCGGCCTGCAGTCCTGAGAGACCCGGGTTCGGTTCCCGCTAAGGGCATGTACCTCGGTTGCAGTTTGTCCCCAGCCCTGGTCGGTTGTGCGGGTGGCAGCCACTCGATGTGTCCCTTTCACATCGATGTTTCTCTCTCTCTCTCTCTGTTCCTCTCTCTCCCCCCCACTCTACCTGAACAAAAAATGGAAAAATGTCCTCGGGTGAGGATAAAAAAAAAAAAAATAGATAACCTCTATATTCATGTGCTAAAACAAGATACAGGTATAAAAGGTGATAGAGAAACTCTTTTAGACAAGCTGGATTTGGGAAGCCTCTCTGAAGAAAATTTTGAACAAACACCTGAATGAAATTATAATTAAATTATAAAATTGCAGTGCATAGAACTTATTGTAAATGTTTTTGAATATTTTTATATCTGAAAAGGGATGAAAATTAAAAAAACACAAAAATCCTAAATAATTTTTACTCCACAGCAATCAGTTAGCATTAGAAAATAGCATTATACCTTACTCTGGCCAGGTGGCTCAGTTGGTTGAATCTTTGTCCTGTACACCAAAAGTTGTGGGTTTGATTCCCAGTTAGGGCATGTATCTAGGCTGTAGGTTCAATCCAGGTTGGGGAGCGTACAGGAGGTAATCGACAGATGTTTCTCTCTCACAGTGGTATTTCTCTCCCTCTCTTTCCCTCTCTCCCTAAAATTAATAGAAATATAACCTCGGTTGAAGATTAAAACAATAACTTTACACCTTATTAAATAACAAGAGCAAAATAAGCATATTTGGCACCCTGGGTGATATGTGAGGATTTCAAAATATGGCCTAGAGAGTTACACAATTACTCAGGCCATTTTCCATATCTCATAGGTTAGAGGTTATGGATCTGAAAACCAACTTTGTTTTTATATTTACCAGCAAAATCCTCATCTGTTTGTAAAAGAAACTAGGATCAAAATCTATGGGTATGATTTGAACAGGCTCATCTCTTTGGGTTCAAATTATGGGTGTCAGCCTACCTATGTATTTTATACTTTTAAAACAATCCAAAATCTCCTCTGGAATCCCAGTAGACAGAAACTTGTTAGATTTACCACTAAATAACCCGCAAAGGATTTCTGAGATGTAGGGTGCATGGCAGAGGTTGCCTTCCCTTAGCAGTTTGCGTCCGCACTTTCAGTCAGCTCTCCCGGAGACGTTCCCACACTCCGCACCGCAGCCCTTCCTCTGATCATAATGTAGTAGGGCAAATGTCAGGGAACACATTCCCATAAAGTGAAATAAATCTTGTTCTTTAACCCAGAAATGACTACAAACATTACCGTCATGGAAATTTCAGCTTCTGTAAGGAGAGCACTGAATGGCAATTAGGTAGTAGTGGTGCTTTTAATTGAAGACAAGATCAAACCTTACTTTTCAGATTCTCAGTTAGTACAAGTTGATCATTTTGGTCTGTTTCTGCACTAAAATCATGACACAATGACCTCAAAGCATTTGAGGGTTAATCTTCTTTGACTGAAAAAATAAAATGGCCCTGGCCGGTTTGGCTGAACGGTTAGAATGTTGGCCCACAGACCTATGAATCACGAGTTCAATTACGGTCAAGGGCAGGTACCTGGGATGTGGTTACTCTCAGCCCTGGTCAGGTCCTGAGGGAGGCAGCCAGTTGATGTGTCCCTCCTACTCTATCTGATGATAAATAGAAAAATGTCCTCTGGTGAGGTTTTAAAAAAAAATTAAATAGAATTTGGTGAGTTGTCTTGAGAAAAATATTATGCAATATTTAAATATCTACACATTTATTGTATATTTATATATTTAGAGATAAAACAGCATATATATATATATATAAAACAGCACTGTGGTTTTCTATTTCAAATAGATTGGAAGTTGCGGAATTTTAAACACCTAAACAAAGAATTAGGTACATGTACAAGACTCAGACTGGAGACACATTAAATTCAAGAGTGGAAATGGTGAGTAAGAAAAAGAAGAGCAAAATGAAAACAGACCTGGAAATTATAAAAGAGAATTACATAAAGAATGAGAAGATATGGGTCAAAACTACCATGAGAAAGAAAAGGCAGATAGAGGAATAGAAAAAGACATAGAGCCTAAATAGAAATAAAGACACAAGAAGGAAAGGAATAAAAAATGTCAGAGAGGATTATGTCAGGACTCAAAAAAAGGAGAGAGAACGAGAGAGCAATCAGAAAGGGCAGAGGAATAGTAAAAGAAAATATAGAGAAAGAAGCAAAAGAAAGAAATTTTGAGTCAATTCTTATGACTAGAAGTGACACAATCCCACTACAACTAGGTTGCACTTGATTAAGAGGAAATATCTAATGAGGATACACAAGTATCTCCGAGAATCAGCAATGGAAGTTCAACTTGGTCTTTCCAAGGACTAGGACTAGGAACTGGAAGCTGTCCAAGGCTCCCTTCTTAGTTCGAGTATTTGCTCTAATCTTCATTTTTGCAGATGGCTTCTGTTTGGAAGTTTGGTTTTCTTACAGTTGCCAGTTTTTCATCTGCTTAGTATAGTCCATATGAGAGACTGACATTTCAATTGCTAATGATCAAGGGAGTTTGTTTGATCCAGTTGGATAAAGGATTCACCCATGGTAATGGGCTTGATCAGCCTTCACCAGGGAGTGGTAATCTTTCACCTATGAACTGTGTGACACTCCTCAGGGAAAGAAGTCATGGAATAGGTAGAAGAATTCAAAGATACCAACCCCTTAGAAGTAAAGAAGATTAATTAATGAGAGTAACAAGAGAAGAATGCCTATAGGTCAGTAAAGTAAAAGGATTGTTGAAGGAAAAGGAAAAAAAAAAAAAGAACAGAACACAGTAGAATAGTATGTTAAAAAGGATGTGCCCAATTTTAACCACCATGCTTCATATTGACATCTGTGCTTGTAAAAACTCCATAGCACCACAAGAATTGATTTCTAGCACTACATTTTTAGGAAGAATTAAATATCTGCTCATGAATTCATATAAACTTAATCTTCTACAACTCACATTTCTTGGGCCAAAGATTGTGTGTGTGTGTGTGTGTGTACACGCACGTGCATGTGTGTAAAGAACAATTAACACAAGAACTACCCTCTTAGATTTTTACAGGTACAATACAGTACTATTAACTATATGCACAATGATGTACAGCAGTTCTCTAGAACTTACTGATCTTGAATAACTGAAACTATATGACCTTTTCTTAATAGCTCCCAATCCTTCTTCCTACCAGTCCCTGGCTGCCACCATTCTCCTCTCTGCTTTTTCACGTTTGACTATTTTAGATACCTTATACAAATGGAATCATGCAGTATTTGTCATTCTGTGACTGGTTTATTTCCTTTAGCATAATGTCCTTAAGGATTATCCATGGTGTTATATATAACAGAATATTAGAGCTGAATACTATTACATTTTATGTATTCATACCACATTTTCTTATCTATTTATACATGGTGGACATTTAGGTTGTTTCCACACGTTGGCTCTTATAAATAGTGCTGCAATAAATATGGAAGTGTTAACATGTCCTTAAGATCCTGATTTCAATTATTTTAGAATAATACCCAGAGGTATAATTGCTATATTACATGGAAGTTTCAGTTTTACATTTCTGAGGAACTCTCATACTGTTTTCCTTAGAGGCTACACCATTTGAATTCCTATCAACAATTAGAAGGGTTCAATTTCTTCACATCCTCACCAGCATTTGTTCATTTGTTGTCTTTTATAGTAGCTATTCCAATGGTTGTAAGGTAGTATCTCATCATGATGATTTTGATTTACATTTTTCTGATAATGAGTGGTGTTGAAAATCTTTTTTATATACCTGTTGGCCATTGTGTGCCTTCTTTGGAGAAGAGTGTATTCAAGTACTTAGCCTATTTTTGAATCAGGTTTTAGGGATTATTTTGCTATTGAATTGAAGGAGGTTATTTTATATTTTGGAAATTGACCCCCTTATCAAATACATGGTTTGCATATATTTTCTGCAGTTCTATGGGTTGCCTTTTTCTTTTGTTGAGTGTTTCCTTTTCTCTGCAAAAGCTTTTTAGTTTGATATAGTCCCACTTGTTTATTTTGTTTTTGTTGCCTATACTCCTGGTGTCATATTAAATCGTTGTCAAGACCAATGTCATTAAGTTGTCTTCTATGGTTTCTTCTAGAATTTTGTTTTTATTTGATTTGATTTTTTCTTTATTAACATGAGAGAGAGAGAGAGAGTGAGAGGGAGAGAGACAGAAACATCGTTTGGCTGCCTCCTGCATGCCACCTACTGGGGATTTGGCCCATAACCTGGTCATGTGGCCTGACCAGGAATCAAATGGGTAACTTCTTGGTGCATGGGTCAATGCTTAACTGTTGAGCCACACCGGCCGAGCTCTTCTAGAATTTTATAATTCCAGGTCTTATATTTAAGTTTCTGAGTTGATTTTGGTGTATGGTGTATAATATGGGTCTAACTTTATTTTTTGCATGTACCTGTCCAGTTTTCCAAACAACAATTATTGAAGACTGTCCTTTTCTGCTTTGTATTTTCAGTTTATTATATACATTTGGATTTATTTCTGGGATTATATTCTGTTCTATTCATTTATATGTTTGTCTTTATGCCAGTACCTTACTGTTTAGTTAGAGCTTTGTAAAATACTTTGAAATCAGTAAGAAAGCTGCCTCCAGATTTGTTCTTCTTTCTCAAGAATGTTTGACCATTTGGCTTTCTTTGTAGTTACATATGAGTTTAATAATGTTTTTTTTTCCTCTATTTTTTTTTTTCAAAACTATTAGGATTTTTATAGGATTGCATTTAATCTGTAGATCCTTTTGAGTAGCATGGATATTTAAAAAATATTGTCTTCTGATCCATGAACATAAGATGTCTTTCCATTTGTTCTTTAATTTCTTTAATCACAGTTTCATAGTTTTCAATGTTCAAGTCTTTCACCTCTTTAGTTAAGTTGATTCCTAAGTATTTTATTTTATTTTTTTCTTTATTGATATTTAGAGAGAGAGGAAGGAAGAGGGAGTGAGATATAGAAACATCAATGACAGAGAACATCAATTAGCCACCTCCTGCATGCTCCCCACTGGTGATCGGGTCCACAACCTGGGCATGAGCCCTGAATGTGAATCAAACCGGCGTCCTCTTGGTGCATGAGTCAATGCTCAACCACTGAGCCACACCAGCTAGGTGTATTTTATTATTTTTGATGCTATTGTAAATTATATTGTTTTCCTGATTTTCTTTTCAAATTGTTTCTTGTTAGTGTGCGGAAGCACAACTGTTTTTGCATGTTGATTTTGTATTCTGCAACTGTACTAAATACATTTGTTATTTCTAAGAGATTTTCTGTGAAGTATAGGATTTTATTGTATAAAACACACTTTCTATTGTATAAGATCATGTCATATGCAAACAGAAAAAAATTACTTCTTCCTATCCACTTTTGATGCCTTTTATTTCCTTTTCTTTTCTAATTTCTCTGACTAGGACTTCTACTACCATGTTCAATAGAAGTGTCTACAGTGACACATTTGCCTTTGCATGATTATAGAGGAAAGCCTTTGTTTCTTTACCACTGAGATAATATTCAAAGTGGGCTTTTGTATATGGTCTTTATTATATTGAGGTAATATCCTACTATCCCCAGTTTATTGAAAGATTTTAAGATGAAATAATATTGGATTTTATTAATTTTTTTTTCTGCATCTATAGGATGACCGTACACTTTTTATTCTTCCTATTATTATAGTATATTTTCATTAACCAATACTTATATGTAGAACCATCCTTGAATTTTGCATTTGGTGTAATTGTATCTCTTGCATCCTTAAATTTTGTATATGGTGATGGTATCCCTTGTATCCTATGATCATGGTATCCCTTGATCGTAGTATATGAAATGTTTAATGTTCTGTTCAATTTGGACTGCTGTAATTTTTTGAGGATTTTTGCATGTGTATTCATCAGGGATGTTAGATTGTAGTTTTCTTGTGGTGTCTTTATTTGGTTTGGTTGCAAGGTAATGCTGGTATCAGAATATGGGTTTGGAAGTGTTCTGACTTCTTTAATTTTGGGGGGAAAGGTTGAAGACAATTAGCATTAATTCTTCTTTAAATGGTAGAAGTCACCAGTGAAGTTATCCAGTCTTGGGCTTTTCTTGTTGGAAAGTTTCTCATAACTGATTCAATCTTCTTACTATTTATAGGTCTGTCCACACTTTTTATTTCTTCATGATAAGTTTTTATACATTGTATTTTTTTTAGTAATTTGTCCATTTCTAAGTTATCCAAAATACTGGTGTATTATTTATCAAAGTAGTCTGTGATTCTTAATTTCTGTGAACTTTTTTAATATCTCCCATTTAATTTCTGATTTTATTTTTGAGCCTTCTTTTTTCTTGGGTAGTCTAACTAAAGTTTGTCAGTTTTGTTTATCTTTTCAAAATATCAACTCAGTTTTATTAATTTTTTAAAAATTTCTTTTAGTTTCTATATATTTTTTATCTTTGCTCTAATCTTTATTACTTCCTTCTAATTTTGGACTTAGTTTGTTTTTTTTTGTATAGTTTCTTGAGGCATAAAGTTTGAATGTTTATTTAAAATATTTC
Source organism: Molossus molossus (assembly GCF_014108415.1). Lineage (NCBI taxonomy): Eukaryota > Metazoa > Chordata > Mammalia > Chiroptera > Molossidae > Molossus > Molossus molossus. The sequence goes on along the minus strand of NW_023425345.1, from coordinate 55,471,603 downwards.
TTTTTATCTCTTTTTCTTTTTTTCATTAAAAACATCCCTCTAATAAGAAGAACCCAAACAGGCCCACACCAAGACACATAGTAATTAAAATGCCACAAATTAAAGACAAAGAGAGAATCCTAAAAGCAGCAAGAGATAAGCAACAGGTTACCTACAAAGGGAACCCCATAAGGCTCTCAGCTGACTTCTCACAAGAAACACTACAGGCCAGAAGAGAATGGCATGAAGTAATCAAAGTCATGAAAAACAAGAATCTGAATCCAAGACTACTCTACCCAGCAAGGCTATCATTCAAAATAGAAGATCAACTAAAGAGCTTCCCAGACAAAAAAAAGGCTAAGGGAATACATTAGCACCAAACCAGCACTGCAAGAAATGTTAAAAGGACTGCTGTAATTAGCAGCAGAAATGGGAAGAAAAATAGAAACTCACTAAACAAAAATGGCAATGAATAAGTACATATCAATAATCACCTTAAACGTAAATGGATTGAATGCTCCCATAAAGAGACACAGAGTAGCTGATTGGATATGAAAGCATGACTCATCTATATGTTGTTTACAAGAGACCCACCTCTCAACAAAAGACTCCCATAGGTTGAAAGTAAAGGGATGGAAACAAATTTTCCAAGCAAATGGAAAGCAAAAAAAAGCTGGGGTAGCAATTCTCACATCTGATAAAATAGATTTCAAAATGAAGACCATAACTAGAGACAAAGACGGCCACTACATAATATTGAAAGGATCTATCCAACAGGAAGATATAACCTTGATAAACATATATGCACCCAATATAGGAGCACCAAAATATATTAAAAATCTTCTGGAGGACTTCCAAGGAGAAATCGACAACAATACAATCATAACAGGGGACTTCAACACCCCGTTGACGGCACTGGATAGATCCCCTAGGCAAAAAATTAGCAAGGAAACAGAGACTCTAAATGAAGCACTAGATCAAATGGATTTAATAGATATCTACAGAGAATTATACCCCAAAACTACAGAATACACATTCTTCTCAAGTGCACATGGGACATTCTCAAAGATAGACCACATGATAGGACACAAACTAAATCTCTACAAGTTCAAGAAGATTGAAATCATATCAAGCATCTTCTCAGATCACAATGGCATGAAACTAGAAATCAATTGCAAGAAGAACATGCAAAGACATTTCAACACATGGAGGCTAAATAGCATGTTATTAAACAATGAATGGGTCACCGAGGAGATCAAGGAAGAAATTAAAAACTTCCTGGAAACCAATGAAAATGAACACACAACAACACAAAATCTATGGGATGCAGCGAAAGCAGTTCTGAGAGGGAAGTTCATAGCACTACAGGCCTACCTCAAAAAACAAGAAAAATTTCTAATTGACTGTCTAACCTCACAACTTAAAGAATTAGAAAGCAAACAAAAAGAAAACCCCAGAGCAAGTAGAAGGAAGGAAATAGTAAAGATCAGAGCAGAAATAAATGACATAGAGACTAAAAAAACAATTCAAAGGATCAATGAAACAAAGAGCTGGTTTTTCGAAAAGATAAACAAGATTGATGGACCCTTAGCTAGACTCACCAAGAAACAAAGAGAGAGAACCCAAATACAGAAAATCAGAAATGAAAGAGGAGAAGTAACAACCAACACCATGGAAATACAAAAGATCGTTAACAACTACTATGAACAACTATATGGCAACAAATTCGACAATCTAAGCGAAATGGACAAATTTCTAGAAACACACAGTCTCCCAAAACTATTCCCGGAAGAGATAGAAAACTTGAACAGACCAATTACAACTAAGGAAATTGAAGAGGTAATCAAGACTCTCCCAGCAAACAAAAGCCCAGGCCCAGATGGTTTCACGGGGGAGTTTTACCGAACATTCAAAAAAGAACTAATACCCATTCTCCTCAAACTATTTCAAAAAATTCAAGAAGAAGGAAGACTTCCAAACACGTTCTATGAGGCCAGCATAATTCTAATTCCAAAACCAGAAAAAGACACTACGAAGAAAGAAAACTACAGGCCAATATCCCTGATGAACATAGACGCCAAAATCCTGAACAAAATATTAGCAAATCGGATCCAGAAATACATCAAAAAAATTATTCACCATGACCAAGTGGGATTCATTCCAGGGATGCAAGGCTGGTACAATATTCGCAAATCAATAAACGTGATACACCACATAAACAAAATGAAGAATAAAAACCACATGATCATATCAATAGATGCTGAAAAAGCATTCGACAAAATCCAGCATCCATTTCTGATAAAAACGCTCAGCAATGTAGGAATAGAGGGATCATATCTCGACATAATAAAGGCCATATATGAAAGACCTACAGCCAACATCATACTCAATGGACAGAAACTAAAAGCATTTCCATTAAGAACAGGAACAAGACAGGGATGTCCACTTTCGCCACTCTTATTTAACATTGTACTGGAAGTCCTAGCCACAGCAATCAGACATGAAGAAAAAATAAAAGGGATCCAAATTGGAAAGGAGGAAGTGAAACTGTCATTATTTGCAGATGACATGATATTGTACATAGAAAACCCTAAAGACTCCATCAAACATCTACTAGACTTAATAAATGAATTTGGCAAAGTAGCAGGATACAAAATTAACGTCAAGAAATCGACGGCATTCTTGTACATCAATGATGAACTCACAGAAAGAGAAACTGAAAAAACAATCCCATTTACCATCGCTCCAAAAAAATTACGATACCTAGGAATAAACTTAACCAAAGAAGTAAAGGACCTATTTGCAGAAAACTACAGGTCATTGAAAAAAGAAATAGAGGAAGATATAAAAAAGTGGAAGCACATACCCTGTTCATGGATTGGAAGAATTAACATAATTAAAATGTCCATACTACCCAAAGCAATCTATAGATTCAATGCAATCCCCATCAAAATACCAACGACATATTTCATAGAACTAGAACAAATACTTCAAAAGTTCATATGAAACCAAAAAAGACCCCGAATAGCCACAACAATCTTGAAAAAGAAGAACAAAGTTGGAGGGATCACAATACCAGATATCAGGTTATACTACAAAGCGACTGTAACCAAAACAGCCTGGTACTGGCACAAGAACAGGCATATAGACCAGTGGAACAGAACTGAAAACCCAGAAATGGACCCAAGGAAATACGCTCAATTAATATTTGACAAAGGTGGCAAGAGCATACAGTGGAGTAAAGACAGCCTCTTTAATAAATGGTGTTGGGAAAATTGGACAGCTACATGCAAAAAAATGAAACTAGACCATCAACTTACACCATACACAAAAATAAACTCAAAATGGATAAAAGACTTAAATGTGACCCGTGAATCCATAAAAACTCTAGAAGAAACTGTAGGCAACAAAATTTCAGACATCATATGCAGCAGAATTTTCACAGATACATCACCTAAGGCAACAGAAATAAAGGAGAAAATGAACACATGGGACTACATCAAACTAAAAAGCTTCTGCACAGCAAAAGAAACAATCATCAAAATGGAAAGGCAACCCACTGTATGGGAGAACATCATTGCCAATGATGTATCAGATAAGGGGTTAATTTCCAATATATATAGAGTGCTCCTAAAACTCCACAAAAGGAAGACAAAGAACACAATTAAAAAATGGGCAGAGGAGCTGAATAGACACCTCTCCAAACAGGACATACAAATGGCCAAGAGACATATGAAGAAATGCTCAACATCACTAATCATCAGAGAGATGCAAATTAAAACAACTATGAGGTATCACCTCACACCTGTCAGAATGGCCGCCATCAACAAATCATCAAACAACAAGTGTTGGCGAGGGTGTGGAGAAAAGGGAACTCTAATACACTGCTGGTGGGAATGCAGACTGGTGCAGCCGCTATGGAAAACAATATGGTGCTACCTCAAAAAATTAAAAATTGAACTTCCATTTGACCCAGTGATCCCACTGCTGGGAATATACCCTAAGAAGCCTGAAACACCAATCAGGAAGAATATATGTACCCCCATGTTCATAGCAGCACTATTTACAATAGCTAAGATCTGGAAACAGCCCAAGTGTCCACCAGTAGACGAATGGATAAAAAAGCTGTGGTACATATACACAATGGAGTACTATGCAGCGGTAAGAAAGAAAGATCTCTTATCCTTTGAGACGACATGGAGGGACCTGGAAAGTATTATCCTAAGTGAAAGAAGCCAAGCAGAAAAAGACAAATACCACATGATCTCACTTATATACGGAATATAATGAACATAACAGTCTGAGGAATACAGTAGACCCAGACACATGGAAGTAGGGCACAGACTGACATCCCTCAGAAGAGGGGATGGGGGGGCGGGGAGGCTGGGAAGAGATAAACCACAGAACTTATATGCATGTATGCATGACCAATGGACATGGACAACTAAGCCGGGGACAGGGTGGAGGGGTGTGGGGTGGGGGGTGCCAATGGGGTAAAAAGGTAAAATATCTGTAACAAAAAAATAAATAAAAATTCATTATAAAAAAAAATAAAAAAAAAAAAATAAAGTTCATTAAAGGGTAAAAACAAAACAAAACAAAAAAAAAAACATCCCTCTAGGCCATTTGTATGTCCTTTTGGAGAAGTGTCTATTTAGGTCCTCTACCCATTTTTTAATTGGGTTCTTTGTCTTCCTTTTGTTGAGTTGTAGGAGCACTCTATATGTTTTGGAAATTAGCCCCTTATCTGGTATATTGTCAATTATGCTCTCCCATATAGTGGGTTCCCTTTCCATTTTGATGGTTGTTTCTTTTGCTGTGCAGAAGCATTTTAGTTTAATGTAGTCCCCAGTGTGCAGCCACTATGGAAAACAATATGATGTTTCCTCAAAGTTAAAAACTGATCGGCCATTTGGCCCAGTGATCTCACTTCTAGAAACATATCCTAAGAAGCCTGAAACACTGTTCAGAAAGAATATATGTACCCCTATGTTCATAGCATCACTATTTACAATTGCTAAAATCTGGAAACAGCCCAAGTGTCCATCAGCAGATGAGTCAATAAAAAATCTGTAGTACATATACACAATGGAATACTATGCAGCTGTAAAAAGAAAGATCTCTTATCCTTTGAGACGACATGGAGGGACCTGGAGAGCATTATGCTAAGCAAAATAAGCTAATCAGAGAAAGACAAATACCACATGATCTCACTTATTTGTGGAATATAATGAACAAAATAAGCTGATGAATAAAATAGACCCAGAGACATAGAAGGAAGTGTGATTCAGACTGACAGACCCCAGAGAAGAGGGGCAGGGAGGATGGATGAGATAAACCAAAAAACTTATATGCATACAAGCATAACCAATAGACATAGACAACAATGCTGGGGTGGGGGGAGCTGAGGGGATGGGATAGGGAGGAGGGTGTCTATGGGGGGAAAAAGAAACATCTGTAAAAAAAATAAATTAATAAAAAATTTTTAAAAAATTAGTTAACTAAATTTTTAAAAAAAGGAAATGTCCCTCTAGTACTCATTTTTCTATATCGCATAAGTTTTAATATGTTGTGATTTCACTTTCATTTCCTCAAGGTATTTTCTAATATTCCTTTTGATTTATTCTTTTGTTCATTGGTTATTCAAAATATGTTGTTTAATTTTCATATATATTTGAACTTATTTCTTCTGGTATTAACTTCTAGTTTCATCTCATTAGGTTTATAAAAGTACTTGGTATGATTTAATCTTTTTAATTAGATAAGACTTGTGATATAGCCCTGGCAGGTTTGGCTCAGTGGTTAGAGCGTCGGCCTGCGGTCCACAGAGACCCGGGTTCGGTTCCCGCTAAGGGCATGGACCTTGGCTGCAGTTTGTCCCCGGCCCTGGTTGGGTCGTGTGGGTGGCGGCCACTCGATGTGTCCCTTTCACATCGATGTTTCTCTCTCTTCCTCTCTCTCCTTCCTGCTCTATCTGAGTAAAAAATGGAAAAATGTCCTCGGGTGAGGATTAAAAAAAAAAAGACTTGTGATATAATGTGTGATTTATCTGGTAGAACATACTTTGTGCTTGAGAAGATTGTGATTCTGCTGCTTTTCAATTTCATTCCATATACATATGTCTGTTAAGTTAATTTCATTCATAATGTTTTCCAGTCTTCTATTTCTCTATTAATTTTTTTATGGTGGTTCTGTCCGGTCTTGAAAGTGCAATATTGAATTTTACTATTATTGTATTGCACTATATTTCTCCCTTTAATTCTGTCAATGTTTTTTTATACACAGGGTTGGCATAAGTAGGTTTACCATTGTCCATATGGAAAACAACACAATAATTAATAAATAATCATAATACAAGAATATACTGTTCACATACTTAAAACTGTAAATCTACTTTTGTCCCACCATGTAGTTGGATGCTCTGATGCTGGTATATTATATTTATAATTGTTCAATCATCCCTTTGAATTGACCCTTTATTATAATTTACTATACTTCTTTATCTATTATGATGGTTTTTTACTTAAAGCCAATTTTGTGTTCTGTAAGTGTAGTTACTACTGCTTTCTTTTAGTTACTGTGTGCATGGAATATTTTTTTTCTACCCTTTCCCTTTCAGTATGTGTGCTCATCAACCTAGAGTAAGTCTCTTGTAGCCAGCATATTACTGGATCTTCAGCTACTCCATCTCTTTAGATTAGAGAGTTTAATCCATTTATATTTAAAGTAATGGTTGATAAGAAAGTAAAGCAATTTAAAATTGCTTTGTTTACTTGTTTTCTGTTTTATATTGTAGTTCTTTTGTCACTACTGTCCTCTCTTACAGTCTTTCCTTGCGTTTCATTGATATTTTTGTATTAATAGGTTTTCTCTTGGGTAAATTCTATAGGTATTTTATTTGTGGTAACCATGGGATTCACATAAAATATCTTATAGTTATAATAGTATATATTGCTATGAGAACAATGTCAATCTTATACAAAAACACTACACTTTTATTTACTCACATAAACTTTTTTATTGATATCACAATTAAATCTATTTATATTGTGTTTCTATTAACATATTTTAGTTATAGTTATTTTAATACTTCTGTTTTTTAGCATTTTGACTAGAATTTTAAATATTTTACTCTTTCCATTAAAATAGTATAGTATTCTGCATCTGTCTATATAGTTATCTTTACCAATGAGTTTTATAATTTATATTATTGTATTGCTATTTCACTTTCCTGTTTGTATCAATTTGAAGAACTCCCTATAGCATTTCATGTAAGGTAGATCAAGTGGAGATGAACTCCTTTGGCTTTTGTTTATCTGATAAAGTTTTTTCTCTTTTCATTTTCGATGGACAGTTTTACCTTTATAGCATTTTTGGTCAGCAGTTAATCTTTTCTATCAGCATTTTGAATAAATCATTCTATTGCCTTCTGCACTGCACGATTTCTGCTTAAAAAAATCTGTTGAAAGTCTGCCCTGGCTAGTGTGGCTCAGTTGGTTGGGTATCCTCTCATGTATCAAAAGGTTGCTAGTTAGCCCTGGACGGTTTGGCTCAGTGGTTAGAGTGTCAGCCTATGGACCAGGGAGTTCCCACTAAGGGCACGTACCTCAGTGGCAGTTTGTCCCCGGCCCTGGTTGGGGGGGTGTGGGTGGCAACCAATATCGATTGTCTCTCTCTCTTCTCCCCTCTCTCTATCCCGCTGTATCAGAAGATAAATGCAGAAATGTCCTTGGGTGAGGATTGAAGAAAAAAAGAAAAAGAAAAAAGTGCTAGTAAGATTTTCTGTCAGGCACATGCGCAAGGTGGTGGGTTTGATTCCCAGCCGAGGGTGTGCAGGAGGCAGCCAATTGATATTTCTCTCTCTCCTTTCTGTACTCTCTCAAAATCAATAAAAAATATTTTAAATCTGTTGAGTCTTATGGGGAAACCTATGTACATGAAAAGTCAATTTTCTCATGCTGCTTTCAAAATTCTCTTTGACTTTTGATAATTTGATTATATCAATGCCCTCAGCTTCTAATGGTGGTTACATTTTGATAAACCCATTGAAAGTTGAATATATATTAAGTCAAATGTATTTAATACATTTAACCTAGCAAATATCACGGCTCAGCCTAGCCAACCTTAAACACACTCAGAACACAATGTCTAAAAATGCCTGCAGCATAGCAGTACACTGTAGAGTATCCGTTGTCTACTCTTGGGATCACATGCCTGATTCGGAGCTGTGACTCACTGCCACTGCCCAGCATCATGAAAGAGTCTTATATCTTATTTCACTAGCCCAGAAAAAGATAAAATTTTAAAGTATAGTTCCTGCAGAATGCATACCACATTTGCACCAATGTAAAGTTGAAAACTATGAGTTATAAATTGAATGATCTTAAGTCAGAAACTGTCTGGATTGTCTCCATGGAATTCTCTGGGTTCATCTTTTTTGAAATCCTTTGGGTTTCCTGGACCTAGATGTCCATTTCCTTTCCCAGATTTGGGAACTTTTAGTCATTGTTTTTTTTTTTTAAATAATCTTTTGACCCTTTATTTTTCTTCTGGAAAGCCCATAATGCATATATTGGTATTTTTGTTATGATCCTATAAGTCCCTTAAACGTTATTCAAGTCATGTTCATTTTTTTTGCTCCTCTGACTGAATAAGTTTAAATTATTTGTCTTTGTGTTTGCTAATTATTGTCTGCTTCCTGTAATCTGTTGTTGAACTCCTTTATTGAAATTTTTAGTTCAGTTATTTTATCCTTTTACTCCAATATTAATAGTTGATTGTTTTAGAATTTATATGTCTTTGTTGAAAGTCTCACTTTGTTAATGCATTACTCTCCTAAGGATACTCAGCACTTTTATAACAGTTACTTTAATTTTCTTTTAAGTAATTTATATATCTCCATTTCATTAGGGTGGGTTTCTGAAGTTTTATCTTATTTCTTTGTTTAAACCATGTTTCCACGATTCTTCATTTTTGTTGATTCTCTGTGTTAGTATCTACACATTTTTTTCTTTTAATTTTTTTTATTTATTTTTTTAAATTGTTTTGTTTTTTTTATCCTCACCTGAGGACATTTTTCCATTTTTTGTTCAGATAGATTGGGAGAGAGAGAGAGAGAGGAAGAGAGAGAGAGAGAAAGAAACATCGATGTGAAAGGGACACATCGAGTGGCTGCCACCCGCACGACCAACCAGGGCCGGGGACAAACTGCAACCGAGGCACGTGCCCTTAGCGGGAACCGAACCCGGGTCTCTCCGGACCGCAGGCCGATGCTCTAACCGCTGAGCCAAACCAGCCAGGGCTATTTATTTTTGTTACAGAGTATCTACACATCTTTTTTACATGACACCTTTCTCAGTCTTTACTAATTAGCCTTATACATGGATGACATTCACCAATCAAAATAGACAGAGCTTCTTTTTTTTTTTAATTTAAATAATTAATTTATTTTGTTACAGATGTTTCTCATTTTCCCCCACTGATTCTCCCCTCCCCATCCCTCCCCGCCCAGTCCCCAGCTTTGATGTCCATGTCCATTGTTCATGCATACATGCATATAAGTTCTGTGGTTTATCTCTCCCCCACCACACCCTCATCTGGGGATTGTCAGTCTGTACCCCACCTCCACGTCTCTCAGACTACCCCATTCCTCAGACTGTTATGTTCATTATATTCCACAAATAAGTGAGATCATATGATACTTGTCTTTCTGTTTGACTTGATTGTTTAGGATAATACTTTCCAGGTCCCTCCAGGTTGTCTCAAAGGATAAGAGATCATTCTTTCTTACAGCTGCATAGTACTCCATTTGTGTATGTACCACCACTTTTTTATCCATTCATCTACTGATGAACGTTTGGGATGTTTCAAGATCTTAGCTATTGTAAATAGTGCTGCTACAAACATGGGGGTACATATATTCTTTCTGATTGGTGTTTCAGGCTTCTTAGGGTATATTCCTAGAAGTGGGATCACTGGGTCAAATGGCAGTTCAATTTTTAATTTTTTGAGGTAACACCATATTGTTTTCCATAGTGGCTGCACCAGTCTGCATTCCCACCAGCAGTGTACTAGAGTCCCCTTGTCTCCACACCCTCACCAACACTTCTTGTTTGATGATTTGTTGATGATGATCATCTGACAGGTGTGAGGTGATACCTCATTGTTGTTTTTTATTTTAATCAGAAGTGTGAGTTTATTAATTAATTTTTGTTACAGATGTTTCTCCTTTCCCCCCCACTGATTCCCCCTCCCTCTCCCTCCCTGCCCTGTTCCCAGTTTGTTGTCCATGTCCACTATTCATGCATACATGCATGTAAGTTCTGTGGTTTATCTCTCACCCTCCATCCCTTCTTCTGGGGATTGTCAGTCTGTACCCCATTTCCACATCTCTGGGACTACCCCATTCCTCAGACTGTTATGTTCATTATATTCCACAAATAAGTGAGATCATATGATACTTGTCTTTCTCTGTTTGGCTTGTTTCACTTAGGATGATACTTTCCAGGTCCCTCCATGTAGTCTCAAAAGATAAGAGATCTTTCTTCCTTAAAGCTGCGTAGTACTCCATTGTGTATATGTACCAATGCTTTTTTATCCATTTGTCTACTGATGGACACTTGGGCTATTTCCAGGTCTTAGCTATTGTAAATAGTGCTGCTACAAACATGGGTGTACATACATTCTTTTTGATTGGTGTTTCAGGCTTCTTAGGGTATATTCCTAGAAGTGGGATCACTAGGTCAATTGGAAGTTCAATTTTTAACTTTTTGAGATAACACCATATTGTTTTTCATAGTGGCTACACCAGTCTGCATTCCCAACAGCAGTGTACTAGAGTCCCCTTGTCTCCACACCCTCACCAACACTTCTTGTTTGATGATTTGTTGATGGCGGCCATTGTTGTTTTAATTTGCATCTCTCTGATGATTAGTGATGATGAGCATTTCTTCATATGTCTCTTAGTCATTGGTATGTCCTGTTTGGAGAGGTGTCTATTTAGTTCCTCTGCCCATTTTTTAATTGGGTTCTTTGTCTTTCTTTTGTGGAGTTGTATGAGCACTCTATATATATTGGAAATTAACCCCTTATCTGATATATCATTGGCAATTATGCTCTCCCATACAGTGCGTAGCCTTTCCATTTTGATGATTGTATCTTTCGCTGTGCAGAAGCTTTTGAGTTTGATGTAGTCCCATGTGTTCATTTCCTCCTTTGTTTCTGTTGCCTTAGGTGATGTATCAGTGAAAATTCTGCTGCGTATGATGTCTGAAATTTTGTTGCCTACAGTTTCTTCTAGGATGTTTATGGATTCATGAGTCAAATTTAAGTCTTTTATTCATTTTGAGTTTATTCTTGTGTATGGTGTAAGTCGATGGTCTAGTTTTATTTTTCTGCATGTAGCTGTCCAATTTTCCTAGCACCATTTATTAAAGAGGCTGTCTTTACTCCACTGTATGCTCTTGCCACCTTTGTCAAATATGAATTGAGCATATTGCCTTGGGTCCATTTCTGGGTTCCCTGTTCTGTTCCACTGGTCTATATGCCTGTTCTTGTGCCAGTACCAGGTTGTTTTGATTACAGTGGCTTTGTAGTATAACCTGAAATCTGGTAATGTGATCCCTCCTACTTTATTCTTCTTTTTCAAGATTGCTATGGCTATTCAAGATCTTTTTTGGTTCCATATGAACTTTTGAAGTTTTTATTCTAGTTCTATGAAGTATGCCTTTGGTATATTGATGGGGATTGCATTGAATCTATAGGTTGCTTTGGGTAGAATGGACATTTTAATGATGTTAATTCTTCCAATCCATGAACAGGGTATGTGCTTCCACTTTTTTATATCTTCCTCTATTTCTTTTTTCAGTGACCTGTAGTTTTCTGTGAATAGGTCTTTTATTTCTTTTGTTAAGTTTATTTCGAGGTATCTTAATTTTTTTTTGCGGCAATGGTAAATGGGATTGTTTTCTTAGTTTCTCTTTCTGTGAGTTCATCATTGGTGTATAAGAATGCCGTCAATTTCTTGACGTTAATTTTGTATCCTGCTACTTTGCCAAATTCATTTATTAAGTCTAGTAAATTTTTGATGGAGTCTTTCGGATTTTCTATGTATAGTACCATATCTTCTGCGAATAATGACAGTTTGACTTCCTCCTTTTCAATTTGGATCCCTTTTATTTTTTCTTCCTGTCTGATTGCTGTGGCTAAGACTTCCAGCACTATGTTAAATAGGAGTGGTGAAAGTGGGCATCCCTGTCATGTTCCTGTTCTTAAGGGAAATCCTTTTAGTTTTTTCCCATTGATTATGATGTTGGCTGTAGGTCTTTTATATATGGCCTTTATTATGTCTAGATATGATCCCTCTATTCTCACATCACTGAGCATTTTTATCAGAAATGAATGCTGGATTTTGTCGAAGGCTTTTTCGACATCTGTTGATATAATCATGTGGTTTTTATTCTTCATTTTATTTATGTGGTGTATCACATTTATTGATTTTCAAATATTGTACCAGCCTTGCATCCCTGGGATGAATCCCACTTGGTCACGGTGAATAATTTTTTTTGATGTATTGGTGGATCCAATTTGCTATTTTTGTTCAGGATATTGGTGTCTATGTTCATCAGGGATATTGGCCTGTAGTTTTCTTTCTTTGTAATGTGTTTTTCTGGTTTTGGAATTAGAATTATGCTGGCTTCATAAAACAAGTTTGGAAGTCTTCCTTCTTCTTGAATTTTTTGAAGTAGTTTGAGGAGAATGAGTGTAGTTCTTCTTTGAATGTTCAGTAAAACTCTCCCATGAAGCCATCCAGAGTTGGACTTTTGTTTGCTGGGAGAGTCTTGATTACATCTTCAATTTCCTTAGTTGATGGAGACTTTGGGATTTTCTACATATAGTACCATGTCATCTGCGAATAATGACAGTTTCACTTCCTTCTTTCCAAGGTCTGTTCAAGTTCTATCTCTTCATGGTCCAGTTTTGGGAGAATACGTGTTTCTAGAAATTTGTCCATTTCGCTTAGATTGTTGAATTTGTTGCCGTATAATTGTTATAATAGTTGTTAACGATCTTTTGTATTTCTGTGTTGTCACTTGTTACTTTTCCACTTTCATTTTGTGTATTTGGGTTCTCTCTTTTTTTTTCTTAGTAAGTCTAGCTAAGTGTCCATCAATCTTGTTTATCTTTTCGAAAAACCAGCTCTTTGTTTCATTGATCCTTTGCATTGTTTTTTTGGACTCTATGTCATTTATTTCTGATCTGATCTTTACTATTCCCTTCCTCCTACCTGCTTGGGGTTTTCTTTTTGTTTGCTTTCTAGTTATTTAAGTTGTGAAGTTAAATAGTCTATTAGAGATTTTTCTTGTTTCTTGAGGTAGGCCTGTAGTGCTATGAACTTCCTTCTCAGAACTGCTTTTGCTGCATTCCATAGATTTTGTGTTGTTTGTGTTCATTTTCATTGGGTTCCAGGAAGTTTTTAATTTCTTCCTTGGTCTCCTCGGTAACCCATTCATTGTTTAATAACATACTAATTAGCTTTCATGTGATCAAAGGTCTTTGCATGTTCCTGTTGCAATTGATTTCTAGTTCCATGCCATTGTGATCTGAGAAGATGCTTGATATGATTTCAATTTTCTTGAACTTGTAGAGACTTAGTTTTTGTCCTAACATGTGGTCTATCTTTGAGAATGTTCCATGTATACTTGGGAAGAATGTGAATTCCATAGTTTTGGGGTGTAATTCTCTGTAGATATCTATTAAATCTATTTGGTCTAGTGCTTCATTTAGAGTCTCTGTTTCCTTGATAATTTTTTGTCTAGACTATCTATCCAGTGATGTCAGCGGGGTGTTGAAGTCCCCTGCTATGATTGTATTGCTATCGATTTCTCCTTTGAAGTCTTCCAGAAGATTTTTAATACATTTTGGTGCTCCTATATTGGATGCATATATATTTATCAATGTTATATCTTCCTGTTGGATAGATCCTTTCAGTATTATGTAGTGGCCTTCTTTTTCTCTAGTTATGGCCTTCATTTTGAAGTGTATTTTATCAGATATGAGTATTGCTACCCCATCTTTTTTTCCCTTTCCATTTGCTTGTAAGATTTTTTCTATCCCTTCACTTTCAACCTATGTGAGTCTTTTGTTGTGAGGTGGGTCTCTTGCAAACAACATATAGATGAGTCATGCTTTCTTATCCAATCAGCTACTTTGTGTCTTTTTATGGGAGCTTTCAATCCATTTACATTTAAGGTGATTATTGATATGTACTTATTTATTGCCATTTTTGTTTAGTGTGGTTCTATTTTTCTTCCTATTTCTCCTGTTTATTTCAGCAGTCCTTTTAACATTTCTTGCAGTGCTGGTTTGGTGCTACTGTATTCCATTAGCCTATTTTTGTCTGGGAAGCTCTTTATTTGACCTTCCATTTTGAATGATAGCCTTGCTGGGTAGAGTAGTCTTGGATTCAGATCTTTGTTTTCATGACCTTGATACCTCATGCCATTCTCTTCTGGCCTGTAGCGTTTCTGTTGAGAAGTCAGCTGAGAACCTTATGGGGTTTCTTTGTAGGTAACCTGTTGCTTATCTCTTGCTACTTTTAGGATTCTCTCTTTGTCTTTAATTTTTGGCATTTTGATTACTGTGTGTCTTGGTGTGGGCCTGTTTGGGTTCTTCTTACTTGGGCTCTCTGTACTTCTTGAATTTGAATGCCTTCTTCCTTCACCAAATTAGGGAAGTTTTCTGTCACTATATCTTCAAATATATTCTCTCATCCTTGTTCATTTTATTCTTCTTCAGGGACTCCTATGATGCAAATATTATTATGTTTCCCGTTGTCTCATAGTTCTCTTAAGCTGTCTTCCTGTTTTTTAATTGTTTTATCCTTTTGGTTTGTTGATTGGTTGATTTTTTTCTACCCTGTCTTCTAATTCACTGATCCCGTTCTCCACTTACTCTACTCTGCTTTTTAGACCTTCCAATGTGTTCTTTATTACTGAAATGTTATCCTTCATTTCTTCTTGGTGGTTTTTTTTCAACTGGTTGACTTTCAACATTTCTATGTCTTTACTCATGGTGCTCATGTTCTTACACATGCTGTTGAGCTTCCTCAAGATCATTGCTCTGAATTCTAGTTCTGTTAACTTGCTTAACTGCACTTCATTTATCTCATTTTTGGTAGAGGTCTCTTGTTCTTTCATTTGGCTTTTGTTTCTGTGTTTCACTATTTTGACTATCACAGTGGGCTTTGTAGCCTGCCAAATTTTCCCTGTGGGTGTTGGTGTTCTGTTGTTTGTGGATCCCTCTCCTGGGTTTGGATGAGGCAGGGAAGACCCACTTTAAACACCACTGTCAAGTCTTACTTGTCTGGTTAGAGTTGCTAGCTCAGGAAATGGTAGTATCCTCTAGCTTTTTTGCCTGGAGGCTATTAGTAGAGATCACCTGAAGAAACTTGGTTTCTGAGTTGAATGAAAAACTCCCTCAGATGTTCAGCATAAGGGGATTTTCCAAGGGTGGAGCAGATGCAGGTTGTTGTTTTTTTGTTGTTGTTGTTTTGGTTTGTTTGTTTGTTTTTAACTTCAGCTTTCCTTTTTATTGAAGCAATAAAAGCAAAATTTTAAAATATACATAAACACAATTAAGAAAAGAAAACCCCACCACGTGGAAATCAACATAGTATACAATTACCCATAGGTTTTTATGTATTCTACATGTATTTTATTTCATTTATTTATTTTTATTTAATTATTTTTAATTTTTTTTTTGGTTACAGATATTTCTCCTTTTTTACCCCATTGACACCCTCCTTCCCATCCCCCCTCCCATCCTCAGGGATGGGGAGATGCAGGTTGTTAATGGACCTCAATATGCATTTCAATGTCCACCAGGTGGGGTTGCATCTTCAAGGGAGGGGCTGCTGCCTCTCCCCATAGTCCTGGGAAGGAGTAAGATGACCACAGTCCTGCATGGCCACAACTCAGCAAAATCTCTGAGCGCCATCCAAATCCCAAGTGTCCCCACACAGTTCCAATCCAGTCTGCCCTCCCTTTGTGGGAACCCAAGGTGAGTGGCTGTGGCTATTTTAGCCTCTGTCCAGGCTCTGCACTGTGGAGCTGCTTGGGAGTTTAACACGAGGGCCCTGCTCACAGCTAAAGCTGCTGCTGTCTGTGGGCTCTCAGCCCCCCTCTCATGCCTTCGCAGTCTTACCAGGATTGAGTCAGTCTCCCTGGTTATATGGTCCTCCAAGCTTCTTTTCTGTTGCCTTTTCCTGTCGATTTGTCTTTATCTTCATTGTAGTTCCAGTTTGGTCCTGGGAGATGGTCTGTGTAGCTTCCATTCACTCCACTGCCATTTTCCCCACTCCCTAGCCAGAGCTTCTTTAGGCCTTTCATTTTGCTAGTCTAAACTACTATTTTTATTCTTAGTGGCCCCTGGACCAAAGGGACAGAAGCTAATATCTTTGGTATTAGCTTTAATATTAATGTGCAGTGCAACTCTTTTTCTCCCCAGGGAGAAGTTTGGAGCTGAAATTTTTCAGTCACTTACTCTCTCCTAGACTTGAAGGAAGAGATGTGCTGTGTGATAACTCAATGTTCTTTTTTCATTCTCAAAATATGCCAGCTCCTAGCAGTGCTCTGATTGAGGCAGGATAACCTTGTCTTAGGCAATCCCTAGTAAAGTTGGAAATTTTGATGCATAATTCTATTATTTCACTCCCCAAAGAAAAGCTGTGAGCTGAAATTTTTGCTTGTTTGTTCAATGTTGAGTCAGAAGCATGAGCTGTACCAAATACCCCCATACTATTTTAATCCATTGCCTTTGTTTTCTGTAGTTCCAAGGGTTCTACCATATGCTAGGCCCCATTGGTACTCTGAGACATTCAAGACAAAAGCCAGTCCCTCAAGTAGCACTCAGAGAAGTTGGAATGTTGAATGGGTGGTACAACTCTTTCCTCCCCCTAGGACAGTGGTTCTCAACCTTCCTAATGCCACGACCCTTTAATACAGTTTCTCATGTTGTGGTAACCCCAACCATAAAATTATTTTTGTTGCTACTTCGTAACTGCAATTTTGCTACTGTTATGAATCGCCATTGGAAATATGTGTTTTCCGATGTGTTAGGCCATCCCTATGAAAGGGTCATTTGACCCCCAAAGGGGTCATGACCCACAGGTTGAGAACTGCTGCCCTAGGAGAAGCTAGGATCTGCATTTGTTTGTTTTCTGTGTGATTGCTCTATGCTGAGCTAAGAGAAGTTGTGGTGAGTGCCCACACATTGGTGAAACTACCACCTCTGTTCTCTGTAGCTCTAGGGATCTAGTGTATATCAGGTCCTGTCATTGCTACAAAACAGGTGAGAAAGCAGCCAATCTCTTGGCACCCCAAAAAGTTGAAACTTGGACGTGTGGTCTAACCTGTTTTCTTCCCTAGGAAGAAACTGGGAGCTGTGTTGTTTGGTTTTTCTCCATTGACTTGCTCTGTGTTGACTTTGACGAGGCCATGGCATAAACTACTGCCTTTGTTCTCTGTAGACCTGGGAATCTAGCATACATTGCTCCTGTCGGTACTCTGAGACAGGCCAAGTAGAGAAGTCCCTCAGGCAGCACCAAAACAGCTGGATGTTGTATGTGTAATCTGACTCTTTCTTTCCTCTGGGATAAGCTGGATGCTGTGGGTTTCCTCCTGACTGTATGACACTTATCATGGGTGAGGTTTATGGCAAGAGAGTATATCCAGTTTTCCTACCAGATTGATGTGGCTGTTTTAATATTTACCTAGGCTGATGGGAGCCTCTCAAATAGTTTCTGGATATCTCACAAAGAGAATTGATGTGTGTAGTATTGTTGATTCAGTTAGTCCATAGCAGCAAAGAAAGTCTCAGTCTTCCTTGTCTTCCATCTTGCCAATGTCACTCGAGTCTTATTTTTTTTTATGCCAGCACTTTGTATAATGCCAGGTACTTAATTAATGCTTATGGATTGATGATAGGAAATCATATGCTATTGAGATTTCTGAGTTATTGGTTCATTGAATCACATATTTTTTTAAAAAAAAAAATAGATTCTCTTCTAATTTCTAAGCATCTTTTTTTCTAAATATAGAAGACTCTTCACAGAAAATATAAAGATAGGGTGGCCAACTTGACATACCCAATGCCAAATTAAAAATGTCTGTCTTTCTTACCTGGATCCTGGACAAATTGAGAACCAAGTTAAAAGACCAGCAGATAAAGAAATAAAATATCTTCTTTACTGCTAATAAAGTTTAAGAGGAAAGACATAGTGGAAAAATCAAAATTGCTCTTCTCAGTGGGCCCACAGAAATAAGCTGAATTACCAATTGGGAAATTTTGCATTGGGCTAGCCTTTTTACAAAAGAAACTGCCACCAGAGAAATAAGGAGAAAATGTGATATTTGTGAGCACTCTCAGAAGGGGAAACATGAGTTGCTTACCTTTCAACTCCCTAAATTAGTGTACACAAATTTAAGTTGTAATGAGGGGAATGCATCCACTAATACTGAGACCAAAATATCAATGAATTATAACAAAATAAAAAAACAAAATATTTTATTACATTTTACCTTAGATAAGATTTAATTTCACTCATTGATGATGTCATCAATTTCTGATTATAATTAATATTACAGTTTTTATTTTATGACAATAGCTTAGACTTGATTATAATTTTTCTACATTAATTTAGTGGAAGCTATCCAATAACAATCTATTATATTTTTCCCAGTTAAATTAGCATGATGGACTTTTAATAGATTTTTTTAATAAACTATGATGATAGAATATATTGTGAAATGAAAATTATTCTCAATGATATTTTTGACTTTGTGTAGTAACAGTGCTCAGTCATTGATTCTGGTCCTCTGAGAAATAACTCAAAAAGTATTACTAATATATTTCTCTACTGTTATCAAGGAAAGTGGCAAAGTGAACATACACTAAGGCTAGATTTAATATGTTTTAAAAAATAAACTATTTAATTAGCTAATCTAAAGTTTTATTTCACTGTGATTCTCCAGCTCTATAATTTATTTTAGTAAAATCGAATATGGATTAAATAAATTGGATTTGATTTTGAATTTAAAATGTAGTAGATGGGACATCTATCTGTAATATGAACTTCATGTCTTAGGGCCATGTGTTCAGATGGCCTACAAAGGTAAATCTTGAGTTTAACTTAAACTAATTTCCAAATGGCACTTTCTCTGAATTCATTAAACCATTATGTACAAAGGGCAGCTTTTTCTTTTTGATCTGTGGAAACACCCATCTATACTCCTTGAAGTAGTGAAAGCAAGAAAACCTCAATAAACTAACCTGGATTGTGTCTTGAGTGAAAGCTACTAAGCTGAATGCTGAGATTCTCCTAGGACATATTATAAAGAAATTTCTGCAGGTAGTTGAGAAGGTTGAAAGTTGTTTTTTATGCAGCTGTGGTAGCAGAATGAAAATTGCTTACTCTGGGGACACCAACTATGTCATCTTTAAATTACCTGGGCACTATTTAGATAGTTTATATTGCTGCAGTGGTAGGAAGGTTTTCAGTTATGTTTCCATCCTGCCGTCATCATTGCCTATGAACAATGAGCATTCAATGCAAGCAAAGCAAATTGTACCATACATTTTTATTTTAAGTTTGCATTACATTTCCATTGCTTATGTAATATATTGTCACTTTTAAAAATTTAATATACATATAACGATAAAAAGGAACTTGGGAAGGTTTTTCCTATAATCTAGCACTTAAATATATAAACACTGTTAATATTTTAATAAGTAATATTCAGATATATTTATATGAGTGTACGTGTTTTCTTGTCCCTCAGATATTCATGTATATATTCACCAATATATTAAGAATATTTTATATGCATTAATTTCATATTTTCTAATTGAATGCAAATAATATAGAAAATTAGGAAGAAACATAATAAAATGGAATTACTATGAATCCATCCTTGCTCCTAAACACAAATACTAGTATTTAAAGATGTTGCTATTTATTTTATATTCCTAGTTTGTATCCTGAATAATTGGCACAATTCAATAATATAATAGGAACATGTACTATATCAATAAATATGGAGATACATCAGTAGTGTAGTGATCAAAAGCATTGTCTCTTTAGTCAAATTGCCTGGATTTCTGATCTATGCTGCCACTTAGTTGTGGAACACAGGACGAATTGCTTCATCCTGTTAACACTCATCACTATATTGGGAACAATAGCACCATCCATTTTATATGTCTGTTTTAAAGTAACTAGAACATAGCATTTTGTATAGCATAACATAATAAATATCTTATAATTGTATTTTATACTATTACTGTATAGTTTGCCAAGTGAGTGGATATACCAGACTGTTTAACTCTTCTAATGGACTTTCATCACATTTACATTTTGTCTCAATGAAAAATAATTTTGGCAATGAAAATCATTATGTATGTATTCTTATATCTATATAAAATTATTTTTTAGAATACGTTGCATGAAATAAGAAGGTAAGTCAAAGATTATTTATTTGAAAGAATTTTAGAAAATAGACATTTTTCTATTTAAAAACTTTTAAATTACATTTATTATGAGTATAAAGAAAACTATGGACAAACACAAAAAGTGTCAGGACTCCTTGATATCAACAGATGCTAATTATTTAAATTTGTAATGAAGAGAACAAAAGGACTTGTCCAGTTTTTTGGCATTTTATTATTCATAGTAGTCTTTTATGATTATTTGAATTTCTGTAGTATCAGTTGTAATGTCTTCTCTTTCATTTTGGATTTTATTTATTTGAGTACTTTCTCTCTTTGTTGTTGTTGGTGGTGGTGTATCTAGCTAAAGGTTTGTCTATTTTGTTTGTCTTGTCAATCCAGCTCGTAGTTTCATTGATCTTTTCTATTTATAAGTTCAAATGTTATTAGTCTGTTTCATATATTTCCACTGGTATTTATGTCCTTTATTCTATTAACTTTGGACTTGCTTATTATTATTCTAGTTTCTTGAGGTATGAAGTTATATTATTTGAGATTTTTTTCTTTCTTAATATAGGTACTTATTGCTATGACTCACCCTCTTAGAACTTCTTTTGCTACATCCATTAAGTTTTGGTATGTTGTATTTCCATTTTCATTAGTCTCAAGGTATTTATTTTTATTTCTTCATTGACTCATTGATTGTTCAGTAGCATGTTGTTTAATCTCTACATATTTGTAAATTTTTCAGTTTTCATTTTGTAACATTTATAGTTTCATACTGTTGTGGTGGGAATATATATTTGATATAATTTCAGTCTATTTTATATGTTATGAGCTAACATGTTATTTAACCTCTTATATGTTTTCCATTCCAGATAATTTTAGAAAATTACTACTTCTACGTTGTGACTTTTTTTCTGAATTACCTCATAAAAAAATTATCAAACTTAATAATAAAAGTCACAGTAATAAGTTAAGAATTCTATTTCTGTAAATTAATGTCTTATTTTGTTAATGTGGCCTAAAGACTCTGTTAACATTCAATAGCCTTAATTTTAGTTCCTTTCAGGGTTGTCTTCATGACCAGAGTAGTGGTTTTCATTATATATAAGTGAATACCTCATCTTACACATAGAGAAAAGTGAATCTTGATTTCATGAGGAATCATTTTGTTTGATGATTTATAAAATTTTTAAATAATTAAAGTCTAAATAGCTTTTCTTAAAATAGTTTTGAAAACACAAATTCTACATGAGGTAAAATAGTTATTCCAGTTGCTATATGAAATTATTAATTTTTTGTTTCCCTATAATGAGCTCATTTAAACTTTTATTGAAATGTTAAGAGGGCTACAAACCTAATAACCTAAAATTTGACTGAAATGTTTTCTCTATTCCTATTTTTCTTGAGAATGCTTTTATTCTTTTTGTACCTTGCTGTTTTGCCAATTTTACATACAACTTCACCAGTATCTCCCCTTGTAAACACAATAATGTATATCGAGGGTTTTGTAAACTTTCATACTTCTGATTTTGCCAATTAATACCAATACCTTACATTTATATACTTTGCAAATATAAGGCAATAGTTTTCTTTTATTTTAAATTATTTTTATTAATTTGTTTTTGTTACAGATGTTTCTTCTTTTTCCCCCATTGACACCCTCATCCCTGTCCCTCCTTCCCCATTCCAGCTTTGTTGTCTATGTCCATTGGTTATGCATACATGCATATAAGTTCTGTGGTTTATCTCTTCCCTACCAACACCCCCTCTTCTGACGTTTGTCAGTCTGTATACTACCTCTACATCTCTGGGTCAATTTTGTTCATCAGTTTTTTTAGTTCATTATATTCCACAAATAAGTGAGATCATGTGATATTTGTCTTTCTCTGCTTGGCTCGTTTCCCTTAGGATAATACTGTTCAGGTCTCTCCATGTCATCTCAAAGGATGAGATATTTCTTTCTTACAGCTGCATAGTACTCCATTGTGTTCATGTACACAATGTACCCAGCTTCTTTATCCATTCATCTACTGATAGACACTTGGGTTGTTTCCAGATATTAGCTATTGTAAATAGTGCTGCTATGAACATAGGGGTACATATCTTCTTTC
The DNA here is from genome assembly GCF_014108415.1 of Molossus molossus. Classification (NCBI taxonomy): domain Eukaryota; kingdom Metazoa; phylum Chordata; class Mammalia; order Chiroptera; family Molossidae; genus Molossus; species Molossus molossus. The sequence continues at coordinate 55,449,023 of NW_023425345.1, read as the reverse complement.
TGGTTAGTGTTTCAGGCTTCTTAGGGTATATTCCTAGAAGTGAGATCACTGGGTCAACTGGCAGTTCAATTTTTAACTTTTTGAGGTAACACCATAGTGGTTTTTTTTTTTCCATAGTGGCTGCACCTGTCTGCATTCCCACCAGCAGTGTAATAGAGTCCCCTTTTCCATACACCTTCACCAACACTTGTTGTTCAATGATTTATTGATGGCAGCCATTCTGACAGGTGTGAAGTTATACCTCATAGTTGTTTTAATTTGCATCTTTCTGATAATTAAATAACATTGAGCATTTTTTCATATGTCTCTTGGCCATTTGTATGTCCTGTTTAGAGAGGTGTCTATTTAGCTCCTCTGCCCATTTTTTAATTGTGTTCTTTATCTTCCTTTTGTTGAGTTGTGTGAGCACTCTATATATTTTGGAAACTAACCTCTTATCTGATGCATCATTGGCAATTATGGTCTCCCATAAAGTGGGTTCACTTTCCATTTTGATGGTTGTTTCTTTTGCTGTGCAGAAACTTTTGAGTTTGATGTAGTCCCATGTGTTCATTTTCTTCTTTGTTTCTCTTGCCTTAGGTGTTGTATCTGAAAATTCTGCTTTGTATGACATCTGAAATTTTGTTGCCTACATTTTCTTCTAGAATTTTTATGGTTTCATGAGTTAGATTTAAGCCTTTTATCCATTTTGAGTTGACTCTTGTGTATGGTGTAAGTTGCTGTTCTAGCTTCATTTTTTTTGCAAGTAGCTGTCCAATTTTTCCAACACCATTTATTGAAGAGACTATCTTGATTCCATTGTATGTTCTTGCCACCTTTGTCAAATATTAATTGAGCATAATGGTCTGGGTCCATTTCTGGGTTCTCTGTTCTGTTCCATTGATCTATCTGCCTATTCTTGTGCCAGTACCAGGCTGTTTTGATTGCAGTGGCTTTGTAGTATAACCTGATATCTTGTAATGTGATCCCTCAAACTTTGTGCTTCTTTTTCAAGATTGCTGTGGCTATTCAGGGTCTTTTGTAGTTCCATATACACTTTTGGAGTGTTTGTTCTAGTGATATGAAGGATGTCATTGGTATTTTGATGAGGATTTCATTGAATCTATAGATTGCTTTGGGTAGTATGGACATTTTAATTATGTTAATTCTTTCAATTCATGAACATGGTATATGCTTCCACTTTTTTATATCTTCCTGTATTTCTTTTTTCAATGACCTGTAGTTTCCTGTGAAGAGGTGTTTTACTTTTTTGGTTAAGTTTATTTCTAGGTATCTTAATTTTTTTTGCTGTGATGGTAAATGGGATTTTTTTTATTTGTCTTTCTGCGTGTTCATCATTGGTGTATAAAAATGCCATTGATTTCTTTTTTGTTTGTTTGTTTTTGTTTATTAATTAATTCATTTATTTTTGTTACAGATGTTTCTCCTTTTTTCCCCACTGATACTCCCCCACCCTCCCTGCCCTGTCCCCAGCTTTGTTGTCCATGTCCATTGTTCATGCACACATGCATATAAGTTCTGTGGTTTATCTCTCCCCCAACAACCCCTCTTCTGGGGATTGTCAGTCAGTACCCCACTTCCACGTCTCTGAGACTACCCTATTCCTCAGACTGTTATGTTCATTATATTCCACGAATAAGTGAGATCATATGATATTTCTCTTTCTCTGTTTGGCTTGTTTGCTAAGGATGATACTTTCCAGGTCCCTCCATGTCATTTCAAAGGATAAGAGATCTTTCTTTCTTACAGCTGCATAGTACTCCATTGTGTATATATACCACAGCTTTTTATCCATTCGTCTACTGATAGACATTTGGTCTGTTTCCAGATCTTAGGTATTGTAATTAGTGCTGCTATGAACATGGGGGTACATTTGACCCAGTGATCCCACTTCTAGGAATATACGCTAAGAAGACTGAAACACCGTTGATTTTTTGACATTGATTTTGTATCCTGCTATTTTTCCAAATTCACTTATTAACTCTAGTAGATTTTTGATGGAGTGTTTAAGGTTTTCTGTGTACAATATCATGTCATCTTCAAATAATGACAGTTTTACTTCCTCCTTTCTAATTTGGATCCCTTTTATTTTAAGGCAAAAGTTTTTCAAGTTCAAGTAAAAGCACATATTCAAAGACCATGGCTTTATTACTCTATTTATATAATTATTAGAAAATTATATATATAATATATTTCACTTTTGGTTATACTGTTTTCATTTTATAAAATATCACTACAAAATGATTCACTTTTATAGTGATATTTTATTAAGTGCAATAAAGTATTAAATGTGTATAGTATCTTTGCTTAAGATGCTCAGTGAGTTGTAATTTGACTATTGCTTCCAGATGATTAAATAGTAGAGATTTGTTTATTTGGGAGCCCAAATAAAAAGTGCTGTTCAAGTAGCATAATCATGCACAATTTCATATTTAATGGAATGAGAGGGAAATATAAGCTAATTTTATTATTTGTATCAATTTTGCACTCTGAAAAAATATTTTTAAAAAAGCATTTATGTGACATGTTCAATGAAGAACATGAATAAAATGTTATTAATGTTTTTAACAGCTGAAGATTTTCTAATGTACAAAACTAAACTTCTTAAAGAACATGCCTAAAGATCTTCCAGTAGAAAATACTTTCATATTTAATTTGAATCAAAAAACTTCCCACAATTCACTGGGATGTAAGCAAAAGAAGTGAACTCCTGCAGTGTTATGTGTTTGAAAGCAATGAAATCTCTTCAGTACAAGCATTAATATTCATTGTGAAAGACTATATAAAAGCATGATATTGCATACTTTAAAATTAGCTTGTTACACAGTGAAATTGGCATAGGTGTGTTGATCCATCTTAACCTGAATCTCACCAAATAGAAAATACCCCATCTGCATAATCCTAGAAAGCTGGAATTTATAAATCCATAGGGTTGCAATTGTTTAAGTTAAAAATAACATTCAAATAACCCAGAAGTGAATGTTCTAAACTGTCACTTGGATTTCACCTACTTAGCTGTAGTTGGGACTTGCACAGTTGAAGGACAGTGCAATTTTTAAAGCACATAGAAAATGGAGAGGTCTCTGGATAATTAAGGTATTATAAGAGGAGGCTAAAGAGTGGGGTTATAAGGTTTAAAAAAGAAGAAGAAGAAAGAAAGAGTAAAAAGAAAAAATCCACATTGAAAATCATCTTGTCTTTCTGCCTCAGATTTAATTTGTCTAATGTTGTGGTAACTAACAAAATACACAGATGTTACTGAATAGGGCCATCTGTATTGCGATGTCCTGAAAACATCTCAGATTTAACTAGAGGGTCAGAGAAGTTAGATTTAGCATTAAAATATTTCAGTAAATTTCACATGTAGATAATAAACTGCAAAAAGATTCCTTAAAAAAGAAACTTTAGTCCAGCACCCCATCAACATTCAATTAGAATACATATTCTAATATTCTCATAACTATTTCATTGACCCCTCTTAACCGTAATATATATGGCCATCAAAATTGATATTCTTAACACATAAAACATACAATGTCATTCTCTTGTCCCACTGTCGTCTTCTGGGCACATGGAATAATCTATTTTTCTCATTGACGTTTTATTGTAATAAAATTTATAAAACATAACATAAATTTACCTATAAACATTTAACGTGCACAATTCAGTGGCACTTAGTACCTTCACAGTGTTGTCCAATTATTCCCATTATCTACTTCCAGAACATTTTTATCATTCCAGAAGGTATCCCATTAACCAGTAACTCCACTCATCCCTCTCCTCGGCCCCTGGCTAATGTGCTTTGTGTCTCTCTGGATTTACCTATTCTGGATATTTCAGATAAATGGGACCATAGAACATGTAACTTTTTGTGTCTGTCTTCTTTCACTTGGTGTTAATTTGCAAGGTTTGTCTTTGATATAGCATGTATCAGTACTTCAGTACTTCTTATAGATGATTGATCAGTATTCCAACATGTTGATACCACAGCTTGTTTATCCATTCATCATTTGATGGGCATTTAGGTTGTACCTGCATTCTAGCTATTGTGAATAGTGCTGCTATAAATATGTGTGTACAGTTTTTGTTTAAATATCTATATTCAATTCCTTTGAGTATATGTATGTAGGTGTGGGTTGGCTAGGTTACATAATAACTCTGTTTTACTTATTGAGGACAGAGCTGTGGGGAAAAGCAGCAGCCACCCTTCAGTTTTTCCCAGGTGAGGCAAAGAAATGTAAATTGAGGATTATTAACAACAGCATCTATCCCACCCTCTGGAAATCCTCTTATGCAGAACACCAAGGCTACATTCCAAGGCACTGAGTAACTGAGACTACTAGCCTCTAGGAAATAGCTAGAGGATAACTGAACCGTTCCTGGGCTTGCAAATCTATGCACTGTCAAGTAAAACTTGACAGTGGTGTTTAATGTGGGCCCACCTAGGCTCATCCAAATCCAGTAGAGGGAGCCACAAACAGCAGAACACAAACACCCACAGGGAAAATTTGGCAGACTCCAAATCCCATGAAGATAGCCAAAATGGTGAAACGAAGAAACAAATCCCAAATGAAAGAACAAGAGAACTCTATCGAAAATGAGATAAATGAAATGCAGCTAAGCAAATTATCAGAGGTAGAGTTCAGAGCCATGATCTTGAGGAAGCTCAACAGCATGAGTAAGGACATCAGCACCATGAGTAAAGATATACAAACATTAAAAACCAACCAAGTGAAATGAAGAATGACATAGTAGAACTTAAGAACACATTGGAAGGACTAACCAGCAGATTAGAGGAAGCTGAGGACCTTATCAGTGAATTAGAAGACAGGGTAGAAAAAAATCAACCAATCAGAAAACCAAAAGGAAAAAACAATTTAAAAGCAGGAAGACAGCTTAAGAGAACTGTGGGACAACTGGAAACATAATAACATTCACATCATAGGAGTCTCCAAAGAGGAAGAAAATGGGCAAGGGTTAAGAATATATTTGAAGAAATAGTGACAGAAAACATTCCTAACTTGGTGAAGGAAGAAGGCATTCAAGTTCAAGAAGCACAGAGAGCCCTAAGTAAGAAGAACCCAAACAGGCCAACATCAAGACACATCGTAATTAAAATGACAAAAATTAAAGACAAAGTGAGAATCCTAAAAGCAGCAAGAGGTCAGCAACAGGTTACCTACAAAGGAAACCCCATAAGGCTCTAAGCTGATTTCTCAACAGAAACACTACAGGCCAGAAGGGAGTGGCATGAAGTAATCAAGGTCATGAAAAACAAGGATCTGAATCCAAAACTACTCTATTCAGCAAGGCTATTATTATTCAAAATAGGAGGTCAAATACAGAGTTTCACAGACAAAAAGAGACTAAAAGAATATATTAACACCAAATCAGCACTGCAAGGTATGCTAAAAAGGACTGCTGTAATTGGTAGAAGAATTAGGGAAAAAAATTGAACCACAATAAACAAAAATGGCAATAAATAAGTACATATCAATTATCATCTTAAATGTGAATGGTTTGAATGCTCCCATTAAAAGGCACAGAGTAGCTGACTCAATAAGAAAACATGACTCACATATATGTTGTTTGCAAGAGACCCACCTCACAACGAAAGACTCACATAGGTTGAAAGTGAAGGGATGAAAAAATCTATCAAGCAAACAGAAAGCAAAAAAATGCTGGGGTAGCAATACTCATATCTGATAAAGTAGATTTCAAAATGAAGACCATAACTAGAGACAAAGAAGGCCACTACATAATATTGAAAGGATCTATCCAACAGGAAGATATAAACTTGTTAAACATATATGCACCCAATATAGAAGCACCAATATATGTTAAAAATTTTTTGGAAGACTTCAAAGGAGAAATCAACAACAATAAAATCATAGCAGGGGACGTTAATACCCCGCTGACATCACTGCATAGATCTTCTAGACAAAAAATTAACAAGAAAACACAGACTCTAAAAGAAGCGCTAGATCAAATGGATTTCATAGATATCTACAGAAAATTAAACCCCAAAACTTCAGAATTCACATTCTTCTCAAGTGCACGTGGGATATTCTCAAAGATAAACCACGTGTTAGAGCACAAACTAAGTCTCTAAAAGTTCAAGAAAATTGAAATCATATCAATCATCTTCTCAGATCACAATGGCATGAAACTAGAAATCAACTACAACAAGAACATGCAAAGAAACTTGAAAACATGGAGACTAAATAGCATGTTATTGAACAATGAATGGGTTACCATGGAGATCAAGGAAGAAATTAAAAACTTCCTGGAAACCAGTGAAAATGAACACACAAAACAAACAAATCTATGGGATGCAGCAAAAGCAGTTTTGAGAGGAAAGTTCATAGCACTACAGGCCTACCTCAAGAAGCAAGAAAAATTTCTAATAGACTACCTAACCTCACAACTTAAAGAACTTGAAAGCAAAAAAAGGCAACCTCAGAGCAAGTAGAAGGAAGGAAATAGAAACGATCAGAGCAGAAATAAATGACATGGAGACCAAAAAAACAATTCAAAGGATCAATGAAACAAAGAGCTGGTTCTTTGTAAAGATAAACAAGATTGATAGACCCTTACCTAGACATACAAAAAAACAAAGAGAGAGATCCCAAATACACAAAATCAAAAATGAAAGAGGAGAAGCAATAATTGACACCACAGAAATACAAAGGATTGTGAAAAAAATATTATGAACAATTATATGGCAACAAATTCAACAATCTAAGCTAAATGGACCAATTTCTAGAAACACATCGTCTCCCAAAACGGAACCTCAAAGATTTAGAAAACTTAAACAAACCAATAACAACAAAAGAAATTGAAGATGTAATCAAGTCTCTCCCAGCAAACAAAAGCCCAGTCCTAGACGGCTTCAAGGGGAAATTTTACCAAACATTCAAAGAAGAACTAATACCCATTTTCCTCAAACTATTTCAAAAAATTCAAGAAGAAGGAAACTTCCAAACTCGTTTTATGAGGCCAGCATAATTCTAATTACAACACCAGAAAAAGACACAACAAAGAATCAAAACTACAGGCCAACATCCCTGATGAACATAGATGCTATAATCCTGAGCAAAATACAAGCAAACCAAATCCAGCAATACATCAGAAAAATTACTCACCGTGACATAGTGGGATTCATCCCAGGGATGTAAGGCTGGTACAATATTCGCAAATCAATAAAATGAAAGATAAAAAATCATATGATCATATCAATAGATGCTGAAAAAGCATTCGACAAAATCCAGCACCCATTGCTGATAAAAATGCTCAGCAATCTGGGAATAGGGGGATCATATCTCAACATAATTAAGGCCATATATAGAAGACCTACAGCCAGCATCATACTCAATGGGCAAAAAATAAAAGTATTTCCCTTAAGAATAGGAACAAGACAAGGATGCCCACTTTCGCCACTCTTATTTCACATAGTAAAGGAAGTCTTAGCCACAGCAATCAGACAGGAAGAAAAAATAAAAGAGATCCAAATTGGAAAGGAGGAAGTAAAACTGTCATTATTCGCAGATGACATGATACTATAGGTAGAAAACCCTAAATAATCCAACAAAAATTTACTAGACTTAATAAATGAATTTGGCAGAGTAGCAGGATACAAAATTAACATCAAGAATTCGATCGCATTCTTATACACCAATGATGAACTAACAGAAAGAGAAACTAAAAAAACAACACCATATACCATCGTGGCAAAAAAATTAAGATGCCTAGGAGTAAACTTAACCAAAGAAATAAAGGACCTATTCACAGAAAACTACAGGTCATTGTAAAAGGAAATAGAGGAAGGTATAAAAAAGTGGAAGCACATACCTTGTCCATCTATTGGAAGAATTAACATCATTAAAATGTCCATACTACCCAAAGCAATCTAGATTCAGTGCAATCCCCATCAAAATACCAATGACATACTTCACAGAACTAGAACAAATACTTCAAAAGTTCATATGGAACCAAAAAACACCCTGAATAGCCAGAGCAATCTTGAAAAAGAAGCACAAAGTTGGAAGGATCACATTACCAGATTTCAGGTTATATTACAAAGCCACTCTAATCAAAACAGCCTGGTACTGGCACAAGAACAGGCATATAGACCAGTGGAACAGAAAAGAGAACTCAACAATGGACCCAAGGCAATATGCTCAATTAATATTTGACAGAGATGGCAAGAGCATACAGTGGAGTAAAGACAGCCTCTTTAATAAATGGTGTTGGGAAAATTGGACAGCTACATGCAAAAATATGAAAGTAGACCATCAACTTACACTATACACAAGAATAAACTCAAAATGGATAAAGGACTTAAATGTGACTAATGAATCCACCATAAAAATCCTAGACGAAAATGTAGGCAACAAAATTTTAGACATCATACGCAGCAGAATTTTCACTGATACATCACCTAAGGCAACAGAAACAAAGGACGAAATGAACACATGAGACTACATCAAACTCAAAAGCTTCTGCACAGCAAAAGATACAATCATCAAAATGGAAAGGCTACCCACTGTATGGGAGAGCATAATTGCCAATGATATATCAGATAAGGGGTGAATTTCCAATATATATAGAGTCCTCATACAACTCAACAAAAGGAAGACAAAGAACACAATTAAAAAATGGGCAGAGGAACTAAATAGACACCTCTCCATACAGGACATACACATAGCTAAGAGACATATGAAGAAATGCTCAACATCACTAATTATCAGAGAGATGCAAATTAAAACAACAATGAGGTATCACCTCATACCTGTCAGAATGGCCGCCATCAACAAATCATCAAACAACAAGTGTTGGCGAGGGTGTGGAGACAAGGGGACTCTAGTACACTGCTGGTGGGAATGCAGATTGGTGCAGCCACTATGGAAAACAATACGGTGTTATCTCAAAAAGTTAAAAATTGAACTGCCATTTGACCCAGTGATCCCACTTCTAGGAATATACCCTTAGAAGCCTGAAACACCAAGCAGAAAGAATATATGTACCCCCATGTTTGTAGCAGCACTAATTACAATAGCTAAGATCTAGAAACAGCCCAAATGTCCATCAATAAAGGAATGGATAAAAATGCAGTGGTAAGTATACACAATGGAGTACTATGCAGCTTAAAAAAGAAAGATCTTTTATTCTCTGAGACGACATGGAGGGACCTAGAAAGTATTATCCTAAGTGAAACAAGCCAAGCAGAGAAAGACAGGCATCATATGATCTCACTTATTTGTGGAATATAATGAACATAACAGTCTGAGGAATGGGGTAGTCCCAGAGACGTGGACGTGGGGTACAGACTGACAGTCCCCAGAAGAGGGGTTGTTGGGGGAGAGATAAGCCACAGAAGTTATATGCAGGTATTCAGGAACAATGGACATGGACAACAAAGCTGGGGAGAGGGTGGCGAGGAGGAGGAAGGGGGATTCAGTGGGGGATAAAGGAGAAACATCTGTAACAAAAATAAATTAATTAAAAAAAATAAAAATTTAAAAAAAATTTTTTGCTCATATTTTAATTGGGTTGTCTCTTTGTCAGTGAGTTGTAAATGTTTTCTTAGTATATTTTAGATACTAAACACCCTGATTAGATATAAGATTTCCAAATGCTTCCTACCAATCTGTGGGTTGTCTTTAACTGTTGATAGTGTTTCTAGATACACAAAATTTTAAATTTTGATGAAGTCTGATTTACTATTATTTTTGTTTCTTGTGCTTCTGTCATATCTAAGAAATCATTGCCAAATCCAAGGTCACAAAGATGTATCTGTTTTCTTCTGAGTTTCTAGTTTCTCCTTTAGACCACAGATCCATTTTGAGTTACCTTCTATATATGTGCATTGTTGTTTTTTTAAGTCTTCACTTGAGGAAATGTTTTTATTGATTTGAGAGAGGAAGGGAGAGGGAGATAGAAACATTAATGTGAGAGAAAAACATTGATCAGTTGCCTCCTGTATTTGCTCCAACTGCGGATCAAACCAACAACTTAGGCATGTGTCCTGACAGGGAATAGAACCCACACCTTTTTTTTTTATCCATTTAAGGAAGTTTTTCTAGCTTGTGGACAGCACAGAGCTTAGGGTCACATTTGCAAGCCATAGAGTTTGGATATATGGAAATTTGTCCATTTCCCTTGGGAATGTTAAAATAAGTTTAGCTGAAGGATCAGTTAAATAATTTCCTTTTGCTTTCATGGTGGCAGATTTAGAATGTCCTGGAATTTTTATAATTGCCAATTGTTTAAATTTCTGTATGACATTTAATAATTCTGCAACCTATTTTCCATTCTTTTTACCTGCTTTACAAAATTAAGAAGTCTTGCTGTATCCACAACATTCTACGGTTGTGAGCTACACCAAAGGCATAGTTACCAGACCAGTATAAATATTAGCTATTTTGTCTTTGGCCAATTGACAAGCCAGAATTAGAATAATTAGGCTCATTGGGCAGATTTTATTCGGATAAATAAGAACCTTCAATTATGTCCACCATGAAAGTTATTGCATATCCAGCTCATTAAGATTCCTGCTTATTCTTTTTTTCTTTTAATTTATCTTTATTGTTGAAAGTAAGACAGAGCTGTTCAACAATTCTTGTATTCCTGGAATAAACCTTACTTGGTCATGATGTATAATTTTTTAAATTCGTTAGTGCATTCATTTGGCTAGTATATTTTCCAGGGTTTTTGCACCTATGTTTTTAAGGATATTGGTTCATAGTTTTCTTGTGATGTCTTTGGCTTATTAGGCTACCCTCATAGAATGTGTGAAGAAAATGTTTCCTCCTTTTCTAGTTTTTGGAAGAGTTTGAGAAAATTTTGAGTTAATTATTTTGCAAAAGTTTGGTAGAATTAACTAGTAAGGTGAACTGCTCTTTCACTTTTCTTTGTTCAGAGGCTTTGTAAGAGTATTTCATGTGGTCTTAATTTGGAATTTTATAAACACTGATGATTTAAGCACTTTTTCATGTGCTTATTAGCCATTCATATATTTTCTTATGTAAAGTGTATTGAAATCTCTCCCTTATTTTTTAATTGTTTAGCTCTCTTTCTATTATTGGGTTGCAGGAATTGTTCATCTATCCTGGATATTGTTATCTCTAACCTTGACCAAATTTCTCGACCTAAGTATAACTGACCTAAGGGTCATCACCCTATGTCCTTTCCATAGGCAACTTAAACTCTAAAACCCCACAATGAACTCAGATACTTTTTAACATATACTTTTTTCTATATTTGCTCTCTTAGTTGATGTCTCTGTTAATTATCCAATTAGCCAACTCTGAAATCTGGTATTTTGCCTAGATTTCTTCCTCTCCATCATCTCTGACTTCAAACCTGGAAAATTTTTAATAGATCTTTTAAACATCTCCCAAATGTGTCTCATCTTATGCATTTCATTATTACTAGTGTCATTCAGTACAACATACTTGCCTAAAACAGGTGTCAGCAAACTTTTCGTTACAAAGACCCCATAGCAAATATTTTCAGCTATGTAGGTCACACAACCTGGATGAGTACCAACTGCTTATCTCTGCTATTGTCATGTGAAAGCAGCATGAAGACAGGATACACAAATGGGTGAGGCTGGATTCCAGTAACATTTATTTACAAACACTGGCAGTTAGACCTTAGGTTGTAGACAAAGATAAACCTTAAAAGAACAAATTGGACCTAAAAGAATTTAATCTGGATACCACAATAAAATTCAACATACTTTATTTTTTTTAATCTATTTTAATTATTGAATGTATTACAAATGCTCTTCATTTTTTCCCTATTGACCCCTCCTCCCCAGTCCTGCCACCCTCCTCCCTTTCCCCGCAGTTATCTGGGTCTATTGGTTATGCATATATACATATAAGTTTTTTGGTTTATCTCTTCCCAGCCCCCCAACCCCTGTCCCTTTGAGATTTGTCAGTCTAACAACCAATTTGTACTTCTTTTTTTTTTTTTATCCTCACCTGAGGACATTTTTCCATTTTTTGTTCAGATAGAGTGGGAGGGAGAGAGAAGAACAGAGAGAGAGAAACATCGATGTGAAAGGAACACATCGAGTGGCTGCCACCCACACGACCGACCAGGGCCGGGGACAAACTGCAACCGAGGTACTCGCCCTTAGCGGGAACCGAACCCAGGTCTCTCAGGACCGCAGGCCAAGGCACTAACCGCTGAGCCAAACCGGCCAGGGCCCAATTTGTACTTCTTAATCTCTTCACCTTTTTCACCCATTCCCCCAACTCCCCTCCCATCTGGCAACCAATAAAATGTTCTTTGTATCTATGAGAATGCTTCTGTTCTGCCTGTTCATTTTGTTTGTAGATTCAAGTGTAGATAGGTATGTATGTATTCATTGCCATTTTGTTTGTTCATATTTTTTATCTTTTTCTTCAAGAAGACCCTTCAACATTTTATATAATAATGTTTTGGTGGTGATGAACTCCTTTAGCTTTTTCTTGTCTGGGAAACTCTTTATATGGCCATCAATTCTGAATGATGGCTTTGCAGGATAGAGTAATCTTGGTTGTAGGTTCTTGCTTTTCATCACTCTGAATATGTCTTACCACTCCCTTCTGGCCTGCAAAGTTTCTTTTGAGAAATCATCTGACAGTCTTATGGGAGCTCCCTTGTAGGTAACTAACTGCTTTTTTCTTGCTGCTTTTAAGATTCTTTCTTTATCTTGAACCTTTTGCATTTTATGATGATGTGTCTTGGTGGGGCCTCTTGGGGTACGTCTTGTTTGGGACACTCTGTGCTTCCTGGACTTATATGTCTGTTTCTTTCACCAACGTAGGGACATTTTCTGCCATTATTGTTTCAAATAGGTTTTCAATTTCTAGTTCTCTCTCTTCTCCTTTTGGTATGCCCAAGATGCAAATATTGGTACGCTTGAAGTTGTCCCAGAGGTTCTTTACACTATCCTCATTTTTTTGGATTCCTTTTTCTTTTTGCTCTTCTGATTGGGTGTTTTTTACTTCCTTATATTCCAAATCGATGGTTTGCTTCTTGGCGTTACTTACACTACTATTGAGTCTGTGTAAATTATTCTTTATTTCAGTTAGTGCCTCCTTCATTTCTGACTGTGCATCCTTCATCTCTGACTGCTTTTTTTCTTTTTTTAAATTTATTTATTTTGTTATAGATGTTTCTCTCCCCCAACCCTGAATCTCCCCTCCTTCTCCCCTCCCGCCCATCTTTGTTGTCCATGTCCATTGTTCCTGAATACCTGCATATAACTTCTGTGGTTTATTTCTTCCCCCAACACCCCCTCTACTGGGGATTGTCAGTCTGTACCCCACTTCCACATCTCTGGGACTACCCCATTCCTCAGATTGTTATGTTCATTATATTCCACAAATAAGTGAGATAATATGATACCTGTCTTTCCCTGCTTGGCTTGTTTCACTTAGGATAATACTTTCCAGGTCCCTTCATGTTGTCTCAAAGGATAAGAGATCTTTCTTTCTTACAGCTGCATAGTACTCCATTGTGTATATGTACCACTGCTTATTTGTCCATTCATCTACTGATGGACATTTGGGCTGTTTTTAGATCGTAACTATTGTAAATAGTACTGCTACAAACATGAGGGTACATATGTTCTTTCTGCTTGGTGTTTCAGGCTTCTTAGGGTATATTCCTAGAAGTGGGATCACTGGGTCAAATGGAAGTTCAATTTTTAACTTTTTGAGATAACACCGTATTGTTTTCCATAGTGGCTGCACCAATCTGCATTCCCACCAGCAGTGTACTAGATTCCCCTTGTCTCCACACCCTCGCCGACACTTGTTGTTTGATGATTTGTTGATGATGGTCATCTGACAGGTGTGAGGTGATACCTCATTGTTGTTTTAATTTGCATCTCTCTGATAATTAGTGATGTTGAGCATTTCTTCATATGTCTCTTAGCCATTTGTAAGTCCTCTTTGGAGTGGTGTCTATTTAGTCCCTCTGCCCATTTTTTAATTGTGTTCTTTGTCTTCCTTTTGTTGAGTTGTATGAGCACTCTCTCTATATATATATATTGGAAATTCACCCCTTATCTGATATATCATTGGCAATTATGCTCTCCCATACAGTGGGTAGCCTTTCCATTTTGATGATTGTATCTTTTGCTGTGCAGAAGCTTTTGAGTTTGATGTAGTCCCAAGTGTTCATTTCTTCCTTTGTTTCTGTTGCCTTAGGTGATGTATCAGTGAAAATTCTGCTGTGTATGATGTCTAAAATTTTGTTGCCTACATTTTCCTCTAAGATTTTTATGGATTCATGAGTCACATTTAAGTCTTTTTCCCATTTTGAGTTTATTTTTGTGTATGGTGTAAGTTGATGGTCTACTTTCATGTTTTTGCAATTAGCTATCTAATTTTCCCAACACCATTTATTAAAGAGGCTGTCTTTACTCCATGACTGCTCCTTTTTTATGCCCTTGAGGTCCTCTCTAAGTTCATTGAGCATCCTTATAAGCAGTATTTTGAACTCTGCATCTGTTAGGTTGCTTCTCCCCATTATGCTTAATTCTTTTTCTGGAGTTTTGTTCTGTTCTTTCATTTGGAACCTGTTTCTTTGTCTCCTCATTTTTGCTGTCTCTCTGTGTTTGTCTCTATGTATTACTTAACGAGAGTTATGGGGCTAGCTGAAACCAGATGCTGCTTGTTTGAAGGAATTTAGGAAAACCTGAAGTAGCACCTGAGACAGGCAACAGCTTGGGTGAGACTGAAAATTGGGTGAGGCAGGGCCTCAGGGAATCACCAGGGTGGGGCAAACAGTGTGAGCCAGGTTGCTGGAGTCCCAGATATGGTGGCTGTTTGCCACTCCATGGAAGGTTTCACCAAAGGAACAAACGTCTCTGATATCGTGTCTGTCCAGGAGAAAGCCACCTCTCCAACCCTCAATCCAATGCCAAACAACTCAGTTCTTCATCATTTGTCTCTGGTGCCTTTTAAGCTTCCTCCAACATGCTGGAGCCTGGAGGGTGTGAGCCCGAGTAAGTCTGTGCACAGACCCTTTAAGAGGAGCTGCCTGGGGCTCCAGGAGCCTCAGTTCCCACTGGTTTTTCCAGCAAAAAGTTATGTGGACTTCTCTTCCTGGCACTGGAACCCTGAGCTGGGTGCCTGGTGTGGGACGGGGACCCCTCAGTCCTCAGGGAGGACCTTCCTAGCTGAGGTATCCTTCTAATTTTTTTCTGACACACATGGGTGTGGGACCAGCCTGTTGTACCTCCACAACTCCTACCAGTCTCGATGTGGCTGCTACTTTAATTTCGTAGTTGTAGGACTTCCATTTAGCTCAATTTCAGGTGGTTTTGAATGATGGTTGTTCTATAGTTAAGTTGTAACTTTGATGTGGTTGTTGGAGGACACAATGAAATACTGAGAAAAAAGAGCAGAGTATCTAAAGACACAGCAATAAAACTATCAGTATAGAAGTAAACAGAGTAAAAGGGAAGGGAAAACCCTAAGTTTTGGATATCTGTGGAACAATATTAAGCAATCTAACATCTGTAAAAGTGAAATCCTGGCGAAAAGGGAAGGAAACTAGAATAAGCAGAAGAAATATTTTAAAAATTGTCAGAATATTTCCAAATTTGATCAAAACTCTAAATCCTCAGATTAAATAAGTCAATGGCCCCCAGCAAGATCAACACAAATTGCACCTAAACAA
The DNA here is from genome assembly GCF_014108415.1 of Molossus molossus. Lineage (NCBI taxonomy): Eukaryota > Metazoa > Chordata > Mammalia > Chiroptera > Molossidae > Molossus > Molossus molossus. Next base: position 55,433,336 of record NW_023425345.1, on the reverse strand, counting down.
ATCATTAAAATTGTTTAAAAACAAAACAATAAATAGCAATCCTAAAAGCAGTCAGGGAAAATGAACACATTTTATATAAGCCTATATATATATAATTTCTCATCAAAATCATTTCAAACTAGAAGATAACAGGATGAAATTTCTAAGTCCTAGAAACACACACACACACACACACACACACACACACACATCATCATCATCAGCCTAGAATTCTATGTTCAGTAAAAACAGCTTTCAGAACTTACATTTTAAACAAACTAAAGTTGAGGCAATTTGTGAATAGCCAACTTATAATACAATAAATATCATAAGATGTTTTTCAAGCTGAAGGAAAAGAAACCAATATAAAAACATAGAATTGCACGAAACAATGAAGAACAACAAAAGTTTGTAGATAAAGATAAAAGAATATTAAACAAAACTCATGATAATGTAGATTTTAAATATTTGGATAATTAAAATGAATTGCGATTATTAACATTATGTTATTAACAACATTATATTATGTAATAATGGCATGGGAATAAAGGGACTTAAGTATTTCTAACTTATAATTGACTAAGTGGTAAATATAATAATGTATATTAGACTGTAGTAGGTAAAGGATGTATGTTCTTTAAAGCAATCACTAAAAGAATAGTAAAAACAATGCATTAAATTAAATATCCATAAGGGAAAAAAAAAAACTAATCTTGACCCCCCCCCCAACCTAGCACCATACATAAAAATAAATTCCAGATAGACTATCTATTTAAATATTAAAGTAACAAGCTAAGCTTTTATATTAAAACAGGAAATTCTCATTATAACTTTATAGTAAGCAAAGTGTCCTATACAGGACATAAACCAAGTTATCCATAAGAGAAAGATATAAGACGTTGTGTTACACAGAAAAAAGAACACAGGCCCTATATATTTTATTTGATGCTACAGTAACCTTGATATTAAAACCAGAAAGTATAGCTCTAGAGGAAAATTATAGTCATTAGTCAACAATAGGAATGCAAATGTCTTAACAGAGTATCATCAAACCAAATCCAGCAATTTATTTTTTAAAGTATATTATGTTAGAATTAATTTATATCAAAAGTACATTAATCCTATATTGAAATACATATCAGTATAAATCACCGCATTAACAAATTAAGAGAAAATTGTCTTCAGTAGATGCAAAAAATAAACAAAAACCTAGAAAAAATTTAATATTCATTCCTGATTAAAATTAAATTAAAAATAAAAATGTGAACCAAAAATAAGAAACTTCCCTGCCCTAATGAAGGACTTTGTCACAAACTCTACACTACAATAAGTATAATATACTTATTGGTAACATATTAAGTGTTTCCTTTAAAGAAAGAAATAATAAAGATCTTTAAGTGGATGTTTTATCCAATGTAATAATAAAGAAAAAAAAAAGAAGATGACAGCTGTTGTGGAAAGTATAAGCCAATATTCATAGTTTATACGTTTTTCTCCAGAGAAAGCTTAAATAATCTATAGATTGTCATTATTGGCCAAATAGTTAAGCAGGATTGCTACAAAAGTCAATTTCATTTTCATAAGGAAATGTGAGCTTAAAAATGGTAGAAGTTGCCTCAACAATAAAAACTGGTACTTAAATTAAATCTAAGGGAAAACATGCATTGCCTTGATAGAGGCAAAGTCATAATGATGCCAATTTTTAAATCCCAAAATTAATTTAAAAAATAAAAAGTTCAATAATAATAACAGGTTTTTTTTGCTGAAAATACACAAGGGGATTCTAAGTTACATATGAGCATGCTAAAGATGAAGAGCCATCAAGATATTTGGGGAGTACTAGAAGGAAGAAGCAGTAGAGGAGGAGTGGGGAATGTTCTTTTGTATGTCAAAATCTATTGCAAAGTCACATAATTAATACAGTGTACTGTTAATGCAGGGATAGATAAAGAGGACAGTGGTATCCAATGGAGACTTCAGAAACAGATACTGCATATATGGAAAAGTGATCTGGACAGAGACAACAGTGCAGGTTGGTGGGGAAAAGGACAGGCTCTGGGTAACCATGCTGGCACAATTGGTCATCTGTATAGGAAAATAACGGAATTAAACTCTATCACAAAGCATACATACACAAAAACAATTTTAGATTAAGGACTCAAACATGAAAGGTTAAATTTTATTAATTTTGTAAATATTGAGAATATAGTGTAAAAGATGATAGGATTGAACTATACTAAAATTAAGCAATTTTTATGAAAAGAAGAAAAAATTAAAACACAAAGCCACAAGCTGAGAGAAGGTATCTGCAATACATATAGCCAACAGAGCAGTAATATAAAGAATATATAGGGACTTCCAATTAATCAAAAATCAAAGATAAATAATATATGAGCAAACAATTTGTGAAAAGGCATTTCACAGAAAAGGAAACAAATAGCCAATAAAACATATGATGTTATTCTAAAATCTCTCAGTAATCAGAAATATAATAGCACAGTTATATTTATTAAACCTTCAAAAACAGGGAAAGCTGAAAATAACATTTTTAGAGACATTATACATATATGGTAAAACTATAAAAAATAGCAAGATAATGGTAAACACAAAATACAGAATAGTGGTTACCTTGGTGGTACAGGTAACCAAGAAGGAGTATCAGAAAGGGGAGAGCACATATGTGATGGCAAAGGTAATTTTTAATACTTTATTTCTCAAGTTGAATAGTGGTGATCCTTGTGGCTTTATTAATGACCTTTAAACCATTTATACTGTTTCATAATGAAAATTTCTAAGAATTCTAAAGTCAACAGTTAAATTCAGTAACCTCATTCATTAAGGAGGGTTGCTCACAAAATAACCCTCTTCTGGTTCCATGCATTTCCCTTGGTGATGATGACACAATTATTTTAATATTAAGATTGTCAAGTCTTGGAAGCTGAGATGTGAAAGGTGAAACATCTGATGTGTGACATTGAAGTTACTTAACATTTTTGTCTGTTTCTGAAAAATGTTTGTTATCATTTGTAAGCCATTGGCTTCCTGATAGCAAATATATTCTTCTATCTCTGCTTAAGATAGAAAACATGAGGACACACATAAAGGACAGCCCTGGTCTAGCAGATATCATTATCACTGTATCCACAATCTGCTGCAGCTACCTGGAGTGGAAACATACTCATAGAACAAGAGACCAATCACTCAGGCCCTTGCCACCTTTGTCAAAATTCTTGAATATCCAAAAGGGAAGCATGAGATCCAGGAGAGACTTCTATACTGGGGCTAGATATGGAGAACATGGTGCCCTTATCTTTCCTTTTGGTTCAGAATCCAATAAGTAAACCTTTTTTCCTCCTGAAGCCTTATTTCTGATGCTTAATTTAATACTAGATAAATTAGTGACAAGTGGACCAGGATGCATATAAATTATTAAAGCAAACCCATATTATTCATTCTGCCAAAAGCCTCCCAGAAATGCCCTAGAATGAATCAGACCCAGATGCATTTTTCCTGCCCACAATCAGAACACTGAGGACCATTTCAGAATCAATTTTTGAAGTAGTGGTCTTGAGTGTCTGCCATACTTTTCTCCCAAATGATATTATTGGAACATTTTATCTCTTTGAAAACAAAATATTCTCCCTCCCCTATCCTATTCTACCTTAACTATCTCTATACCTTTCAGTAAGTGTATTAATCTCTCTGGGGATGCTTTTTTCACATATATTGAATGAAGCAGTTGAACTATGATTCTCTATATATTCAGTTGAATAGAAATCCTCCCTCTGATTTTAAAGGGAGTTAGCATAAAATTTATTGTTGCTTTTGCTTTATTAGCAGACTTGTTTTCACCATAGTATATTCTTGTACTATAGAATATTTGAAAGATATATCATTTGTTTTCTTTCTAAGACCATTGGCTAACATTAGCTCAAACCACTTTTATTTTGCCCTTGAGATAGATTCACCTAAATAATATTTTCCTTGCTAACCTCAACAGCCTGACACAGTATATTACTTTTTGAGTCACTGTCCTTCTTTTCATTTCCAATATTTTCTTAGCCATAACGTTAAGAAAATGCTTTTTGTAAAGCCACATTGAATACTGCTAGCTCTTTATTTTCTTCTCTTTGAAAATTGTAGTTCAATTATGAGGCTTTTACTCTTTGCCCCAGAGACTTGACTTCTTTCCCTATTCATTTCTTTTTTTCTCTCTCAATTTCAGATTTTCTTTATTTCACAGTGTGGGTGTTCAGTTTAAAAGTTCATGTGGTTGATTTCTCTTTATCTAATTCTGACACTGAATGCTTTGGTTATTCCTTACAAGTTGGCTATAAAATGATGGGCAGTACTGCTAGGCCAAGTGATCTTGAGAGAGAAAGTGTAAGTGAAACCAAAATTGGTGGCTCCACTTGTTTGTTAGAAAACAAAAATATCAGTGTTTGTGGGTTGTTGTTTTTTTTAGCACTAGAATTAAATTTTTCTTACTGTTAAAAAGCAGTAGACACAATATTTTAATGAAAAAAAACAACAGTTTTTAAGTGCAGATTCTCTAAAAAAATCAAGCTATTCATAGCCTAGAAGATTATAGTCCAAGACCAACACATGCGACATAGATGTCTATTGATTGGCCTTTTGTGTATAAACAAATTCTTATAACATGGATTAACTCTCCTAATGTCAGTACTCGTAGATTAAGAGTATATTGTGAATATACTTCACTATTAGTTTAAATAGAATAGACAACAGGAAGAAATCCAACCTCATTGAAATCTGAAAAAAATATTAGCAGTAGCAGCAGCAGCAGCAGTGAATTATAATGACAACATAATAATAATGGTTAATATCATTCCTTGCTATGTGCTAAGAACTAGCACTTGAGCTCAGGTTTATTTAATCCTCACCAGAAAAACATAAGGATATATGTTGTGTCCTTATGTACTTAGTATAGATGAAAAAACTGGAGAGGTATTATACACTTTTCAAAATCACATAAACAATGATGAAGCTACAGTTTTATCCAAATTCTTGCCCCAGAAAACAAGCATTTAATCAATCCTCTGTCTTTCTAAAGGCAGTATCTTGAAAAAACAAGAGCAGAAACTGTACAGGTATAAAATAAAAATTAAGAAAAAGACATGAATCTCTACAAATAATATGCAACATTTAGAAAAGTTGGTTATTGTGTTTATATTTTTCACAACCCTGGGTAATGACACGAATAAATTTTATGAGACAACTAGGGAGGTTATTAAAGATATAAAGTTTAATGTGTGTGAGAGTCTTGATTAAATGGAACTCTTTAGTACTATTGATCAATTAGAATATACAAACTTTTTCACTGACAGAGAATTTCTTGGTGCCTCTCTCATGCATCTTTTCTGTGGTCTACAGAAAACCTTGGCTAAATTTGCACTTAATGAATTTCTTGTTTCTAAAGTCTCTAATTCCCACTCTTGCCATAAGACACACTTTCTCCTCAGTGTCCCAATCCAATTTAGTTTCTATTCTGATTCTGTAGCCTAAAATAGATGGCAAAGAGAACATTAAAGATGTAAATGGATCAATTCATTGGAAAAGGAGTAAAGTAAATTATGACAAAGGGATCTCAATCAGAGCAAAAATGTAAAGGGAAAATCTAACAAATGTGTTTTGTTTTGTTTTGTTTTGTTTTGTTTTAAAGCAAAAAAAAAAAAAAAAAAGTGAGGAAGCAAAACATTAAACAAAAAAGAGATGAAAACAGTTCTGGAAATACCAAGTAATTTTTTTAAACCACACAACCAGGGAATGAGTTAAATCTCTATAGCATGAGACATAGAGATTCCAGATTAAATAGTACCTGAGAAATGAGGTAGAAAGAAAGGACAATTGACCTGATCCTTCTTTTAATACAGGTGAGTCTGCTATAAAAGTCAGAAAGATGATATACACTGTCTAAAACATGAAAGTATATGTTATCCCAGTAGGATCAGGTGGATGTATTCAGCCCATAAAATGAACTTGGGGAGCACACGAAATAGGAGAGAATAAAAATCTTAATCCTGCAAAAACTAGAATATATCTACATCCTGTATATAAGTAGAGTCTCCTTAATATTCATGAACAGAAATGTTATTATGAAATGAATTACATTATATATGTGAAATCCATTTTTTATGTTAGCCAGCAGTCTCTCTCAAGTAATTTTGGGATATAAATATCTAACACCATTCATGTTGCCTAGGATTCTGACCACTGAGAGAATGATTGTTGGGTAGGAGGTAAGGTAGACAGGACGAGAAATTGGCTAAAGTATTGATGATAGGATCAGAGTCTGGGACAGAGAGAATTAATCTGGATTCATATTCTACTTACTTATTTCTTCTAAAATAAGTTTACTTTTTTCTACGTGCAGGCACTGGATGTAGCTATTAAAAACCTGCAGTTTTTAATTATTGGAATTTAGAGAGTGTACTACAAGTATATCTAGAATAATGATGTTTATTAAGAAGACATTATAATAATCTCATACAAAAAGACATTTATTGGAAAACAATATTAAAGAAGTAATTTCTTCTTCTTTTCTTCTCTTTCGCCTCCTCTCCTCCTTTTTCTTCTTCATCAAATACTTAATATTTATTGTTAACCAACATTTACTATCTTAAAATAAGATCTGAGGGATATTTTAGAAAATGAAAAATAAATATTTACATTAAGTTACAATTTTGGTGAATATACAGTTATTTATCATTAAAACTATTAGTTTATAACTGAGGTTGTCATCTTTTGCCCGATGCTTAGAATAAGGATCTTAAACATTACATAAATAGGAGAGATTTAATTAAAACTTGAAGAAATGTGTTACTGTTAATTGAATTCTTGCTACAGTTACCTTTGCAAACCAATGTTAATGAAACTCCAGTTCAAAGTGGATGGGTTTGGGGAATTGAGATAGCTATATGTATTTCCTTACCTGAGATGCCATGATAATCTTCTCAATAAAATAAAGAACGCAATTAAGAGAGTTCTCATTTGTAGCTATTGGTCAGGTTTACACAACTGCTAGGATTTCTAAGCAAAACAAATCAGAGGTTCAAAGGCCATTAAACAAGGTCAATGAGTGAGAAAGGGAAATACTTCTTTGCATTTGAAAGCCTTACACCTGTGGAGCACAGAATGGACCTGCTCCTCCCAGAGCTGGGTTGCGCTCCGCCCCTCGCCTCGCTAACAGTCCCTTCCCCCACCCGCTGAACCTCCCAGTTTGCTATCTCACCGTATTACCAAGCTATAAATTGCCCTAGAGCTTAGAGACAATCAGGTCAGCACAGCTCTCACAAGGGAAAAGCTTCTTACTTCCCAGCAGAATCATTCAGGGGAAAGAGAGGAAGGAGGGAGGGAACCCACGCTTTAGTTTGTCACTGTACTGGCGATGGGTGGAGAGAGATGGTGCGGCGGGGAGGAGGCAGAAACTGCATCTCTAACACTATCTCACTTGACCCAAGTCTACAAACTTATTGATCGCTGCAGTGGAAACTCCCAGTGCACTTCCCACTGCCTGGCAGCCTCCTCCTGCTACTGGGTGGAGTCGCGCTCCCTGGCCCCACCTATGGGGACGCAGCTTCCCCGCATCTCTCTAGTCCACAGCACCTTTCCTAAGTCTCCAGACATCTAGCAAGCCTCAGATTAATCTACCCTCACTTCCACCCCCGAAACCGACAGAATTATATTATTAGCCTGCGATCGTCCAGGGGGCCACCTCCCTGTGACTCCGTTTATGGACACCCGCGCGGAATCCTTTCATCCCCCGCCCTGCTCTCCTTTCACAACTCCGGCGGGTCAAACGGCCAAAGACAAACTTCTGCCTCTTTCTCCCTCATCTCACCTTTTCAGAACCCCACAGCCTGGGAACTCACACGTGTGGGAACTCCTAGGGCGCTGTTACAGTCTGGGCATGCTCAGTATCAGGGCAGGTTTTGATTGAAAGTAAAGAAAAAAGAAAAGAAAAATAGCTTTGTATTATGCTGTCTCCTCCGGTGCATAGGGCTTGCTGAACAGGTTGTGGGGCATCCCTGCGGGTACCCAAAGGGTTTATTGGATGCCCTTGATTGCGTCTCCTTGGGATCTGTCCCCTTCCTAGTTACCCCCCTCCCCCAACCCTCCTCAGCCCCCCTCTTCAGGTCCCTGTCCGCTGTGGGGATGGAGAGACACTAACAGAACTGGGATGGGCGATGTTGGCTGAGCGGATCCACCTATTATTAGTGAGCCCGGATTGGCTCCTTGGCGCAGCGTACCCGAGGTGGAGCCAATCAGGTGGCCGGGGCTGGGAGATGATGGGCGGCCGCCTCCTCACTGGAGGGATTCCTGGAGAAGCTGCAGTGTGGGGATGCTCTAGACCGAGTACAGCCCCCAGTCTCTTTCCACCTCCTCCTTCTGCAGTGGAAGCAGCGGCAGTACTTAGCAGCCGCAACTTGAGGCTGCAACCGGACAACCCCCCCCCCCAGGGTGGTGCTTAGCTGAGAGGGGGGCTAAGCTCCCCAAAGGGGTGTGTGTAGGGTGGGGGCGGCCAGCTGGGACCAGCTGGTGGCCCTGAAAAACCTCCCACACACCCACACCCACACACCCCTTTTGTGTTGCAGGCTGCCCCTCCAAGAACAGAGACAGCGAGAGGACGTGTGTGCCTTCGAACCGGTCCGCCTGGGGAGCAGTGGGGACGGAAACCGGCACCACCTCCTGGTCTTCCCTGCAGGTAAGGCAGTGGGACTGGCTGTGCAGCCACCTCGGTGGTGCCGATTTGCTTGAATCCGTTTGCAAGATTTTGTTCTCAGTACCTTTGGGTTTTGGTGGTGGGAGATGAGACCTGGGAGGGAGCCCCGGGTGGCCTATTGTGAGAAATATGAAACCACATGTGCATCTCCTGGAAAAGCACTTTGCACAGCGCCCGTGATTTAGAGCCTGGAGTTGCTGTTGGGCATCCCCCATCTTCCTGCTCCTTCTCTCATTCTCTCTCCTTCGTCCCCCACCCCAATCTCAATCTCTCACTTCCACCCGCCCCTTTCTCGGTCTCTTTTTCATCTTCACCCTCCTGCCATCCTGAGCACGCACAGGGTTTCTTTCTTCTCCTGGAGAGGACTGCTTGTTCTCGGAGGAAAGAAGGGAATAGTGAAGAAAGGAGAGAGATTTCTTTGCGCGGGGGGCAGGGGAGCAAGATAGAACACAACCTCTGAGAACATTAGAGTACAGAAAATAATTAAACTGAATAAAGCGAGTAGACAAGCCATCCAGCCCGCTGTCAGAGAGGGGGAGCGTCAAGTTTGACTCGACCTCCTCTTTGCAAGAGGCTGTCTCTCACTTGATTCGTTCCAGTGGAACAAAAATAACCCCTGATCCAACCCACATTCAACTGCTTAATTGCTGCTGTTTTTAAGTGCCAACCATCTGACTTTTCCTGTTTTCCTGTGTCCAGTGGGCCATTTGGTATTTGCCCATCAGGGTAATGTTTGAACTTTGAGGTGTTTCTTGCGTCAAGGAAAAAAAAAAAACATTATTACTTTCCTGAGGTTCTCTAGTATGGCCTTTATGTTGGGGGGAGAGGGGGCAAAAAAAATGTAAAGTTTCAAACGTTCACTGTTGACACCAGTATTATCAGAAGACATAGGTTTCTACTTGAGAAAGCTAATCTAGTTTGCTTTGCATACATGTCGATTTTCACTTTCTTGAATATTAACCCTTTGGTGAAATAAAGCAACCATTTAACTTTTCTGTTAAAATTACATCTGTGCGTGAATTGCTATTTCATTCTACCTTTCTACAATCCGCGTTGTATTGCGTAGGTATCAAATTTGTGCATCGCCTTATTTTCTTATAATAAGAATATTTAATCGATGTCAACATGATGTTTATACAATTTCAGTGCTCCAGTTAGAAGGCATATGGAAGCTCAGTTGGCCAAGAATGCTCTTGTAGTGGAACAAAGTTTAGAAAGTAATGACAGGAAGATAACCTCAAATCTTAAAAATCTTGAAGGTGAAATGTTTTCCTTCTCAAGAAAGAGAAAGATAGCAAAACAACTATGTGCCCTGAATGCCTGCATAATAGGTCAAGTAAAAGGTACTTGTTGAGCAGACCTTGACGGCAGCTTTAGCAATTTCTAATTCTATCATCAATGGTATAAGCTTTCCTTTCCTATTATGCATCAGGCAACTAAGTGATTACCGTCAGATGGGAGAAGGTTCAGAGTGATGCCTGGTTGAATGTAATGGGGAAGCGTTCCAAGTGGGTCCTACATGAGGGCAGAGAAGCCAGCAGATGCTAGTGTCCAGATAAATCCTTTCCTTGGATTTATCAGGGAAAATGCCAAGTCTTACTTTCTTTTTTTTTTGTTTGTTTGTATATGTCACTTGGGATAAAAGGGAATCTTCTTTTTCAACTCTGCCTGATCTTCCACACTAATCTACGCACCGCAGAAAGTAGTTTTCACCACATATCTTAGTGTATAAGTTTATACACCAACTTAGATAAGAGCTGGTTTCATTTACCATCAGTGTAATGAATATTATTGTCTAAAGCATTTTCCATTTGAAGCACTTATCTCCTCTAAGTAGAATTACCTAGAATCACAAAAATAAGATCTTCTAGCTAGGGCTTTGACACTTAAATGGCTTTTTTTCCCTTTTCAATGTAGTATTTCTGTTGAAAGCTATCTAATTTTTTAGAGGTGCCACCTTTTGGTTACAAGGACAAAAGGACAATCGCTTAATTGCCACATGTGTATATCACTGAATTAACAAGTTTAGACATGAAAAGATGTATAAAAAAGGAAACCGACTATTTTCCATGTGAGCAAAAGATTTTGCTTGCTTATTTCTCCACTATCTTATGAAGGTAAAAGTTTAGGCTTCTTGGTTTGTGACACATTTTTTTTCATGACTCTTTACAAATGTTAATTATAGCAATGGAATGTAAAAGAGATGTATCTGAGTATTTAGATTTTAACATACTGCTGATGAATTAAGCCTTTATAGATACTGGAAGTCAGAACTAATTTCAATCTATAGTTAGTAGATTGAGAAGAGACTTTAAATTGTTACCTGTCATCCCACAAAATGTTCTAATGTAATAATTTCATACAATCTTCATCCTTTCTCTGTTTAAAAGAATATTTTTATAAATTTTATTAATATTTCAGACAAAATATGGTAATTATATTTTAAAGATATTTTTATAAAAAAATATTGCTAATATACAGTAGCAATCCTAAAATACTAATTCCAGAACATACCACACAATGGGGTGTTGTTCCAGACTAGTTTTGAACTTCATTTCATAAGGAAGAATATTAGTTATTCTCTATGGTCAAATTATCAGACAATTCAATCAAGAAATATGAAAATGGATAACATGGCATTTACATTATTAGGTATGCATTTGAGATGGTGCTAACTTGAAACAAAAATATAGTAGCTTGTTTTAATTATATTTGCAAAATGAACTGGAAGATTAATAGATGCAGAATGTGTTAGAAATGTAATTTGAACTTCCTGGTAGAGTAATGACACCATGGGCATAATATCAATTCATCTCTTTTGAGTCCAGTATATTAAATCAATTTAGAGTGAATTCCCCAAACAGGGTTTTGGAGCCATCTGATCCTAAAGAATGCACACTCAAGACAGACGTGTATAGGAGCCCGCAATCCTTATAGTTCTTATGATTTCCAGTTTGGGGAACAGCCAGGAAGGGATATCATTAATTCCAAATTGTAACATAGCATCTCTTTTCCTAGTGGTAGCAATTAAATAATTTTGGGGTGGGAAAGCAAAAATAAAACAGCTTGATTACATAATAGAGCAAATGTGGTCCAATATTACAGAAAACCATGACCAAAATTAGACTTTCTGCCACAGAGTAATGCTGGTGTGGGTCCTGCAAACATTTTGCTAAACCAAGAATGCCTTTTAAAACTAAATATCTAGTGCACCTGTGATTTTAAAAAGTTTTTAAATGATTTGCATGTTGTAAATATGTCTGTATCAAAGTTTAAGATGTAAGAGATGATTTCTGGCTGAATTTGTTGTCCATAGAAATTCACCAAAAATATTTAAACAGGAATTAAGTATGTGACAGTCTATAAATAAATTATTTTTCAGTTAGCACTTAAGGATATACAGGATGGGGGAAAGTAGGTTTACAGTTGTTCATATGCAAAATAATACAATAATTTATAAATAATATAAGAATGAACTCTGTATTTCATGCACCTACTGTAACCATACCCTGTAGCCATACCCTGTATACACACACACACACACACACACACATTTATATAATTTTTGAAAATTTTTTGAAAGGATTATAGGCTAATGGACAGTAGTATGTAATCTTCTGAAACTAGGGGTTACTCCTGAAAAAATACCATTCAAAGAAAGATCAGTCTTTTAGGTTTGCTTTTAATAGTTCTTTGGTTGAAAGGCTAGGAATACCCAGAGGCAAAATTGATGGGGGTCTGGTTCTTTCCCTTTAAACAGCCCTCCTATGGCTTTGGGAAGAAGTGATTTTTATTTGAATAATGGATTTTTAAAAAAAAAGAAAGAAAGAAAACTCTCATTAACAGAAAATGTACAAGTAACAAATAAGATGAAATCATATTTTTATATGATTTGGACATAATGGTGTAATTAAGTTTCTGCCTTTCTAAGGCTTTTATCAGGTGTTTCTTTCAATGTTTGCATAAAGGTAAACTTATTCTTCATCTTTTACATATTTCAGTGGTATGATTATCATTGCTTTTTCAGGTAAGGGGGTGTGGATTGGTATCTTTAATAATTCCTCTAGGAATGATTAACATTTTTTATAGTATTTTGGTAAAGTTTATTCAAATCTCTTCATTAAGTGTGGCCATTTTATAAAAGCAGAACTTTAATCTTTCCAATTCAGAGAAAATAAGTTTTCCTTCAGCTTCTCTGTCATTTTAAGAGTTCTTGAAGAGCTCCCTTTGTATTGGCTATAAGATAAACTGGTAGCATACAAACATCATTCTACTCATATGTGAGAGTGATAGGGAAATAAACTTATTTTAAATATATTGCTAATATGTTTATGCTATCTATTGCAAGTACAAGAGCATGCTGTTCTTTTGTGTATAAATGAATAAAAATGTAACTTTTGCTGTTTTATTAAAAAAGAAAAAACTTTTAAAGTGTACTGTAAAAATACTGCTGTTGTAGAAAGAGGAAGCAACTAGAGATGCTATTTCTGTTGTTTTAAATATAATTTCAAATGTCCTATTGCAAAAAATCTCCTTTTAAAGTATCTGTTTCCTTAATTTCAAAACAGTATTTAAAAGCATTCTAAAACAAATTAAAACCTAATTTAGAATAAAATAGCACATTTATGATAGGGTTAGAGATAATTTTTTGCCACATCTTTGAAAACTGCAAAACAGATTTTTAAAAATTTTCTGTAATTTTTATAATTTTAATATCTAGTTAAACACAAGTTCTAATTGTTTAGAACTAGTTCTGATTCTCTTTGGGTTTGTTTTGTCCCACAAGTACCTTAATGCTTGGAAGGGATGTAGCACATTGGTTTCCAGAATTTGCCAGTAATACAAATGAGGGGAGGTCAGAGGTCATCTTTCTTGATTACTGATATTATGGAGACACAAAGGAAAAATACTGGTCATTCCTATATCATCTCACATATGGTATGTTGAACATAGGGAGTCATTGTGTTAAAGAGGAGCTTGGAAAATTGTACAGCAAATGAAGTTAATAAATATTTCTATTTCTCAGTTTGTACAAAATAGGAGCTGGAAATTTTCCATGTAGAATAAGAATGGTTTTTTCAGCTAGCATACAAATCTGTTGAAACTATTCGGTCAAGATAGAATTTCTTAAATTGTCCTAACAGCCCCGTCAGATAACATTTTATCACACATACCAGTTTACAACCCTACTATAGCAACCTCAAATACTGTGCCTAAAACAGTCCAGCAGGAACTAGTATTTGGTTGAAATATCCAGTTAGTAAAATCTAGATATGGCACTGAAATGTGGTCTTACCTTATCCCAGGGAACCTGTTTCAGTATTTGTGAAACATAGCTTTGCTTATAATTCTAATGTGCTTTGAGTTCAAATAATTAACTCTTATTTTTGCTAAAGGGTATTATATAAGTAAAGGGAGTTGTGTGTTGTTTTCTGTAATAGATAAATGTTTTCTTTCTATTTCTAAACAATTCAAAGATAATCAAAGATAAAATGTACATAGGCACTTAAAGACAAATAGGATCAGAGAATTATTTGAACGTGAAACATTCTTATACTGCAGTTGCTTAAATGAGACATTAGCTCGTGTCCTCTTCCCACACCCTCCCAGATTTTGACCATCTTTTAGTCACATGGCAAGAGAGAGGAAGTCAGGCAAAGTAACTTCATACCTCTGTTGAGAGTCGCCTAGGTGTAGCCTCCTGTTTTTACCTGAGACCCATTTCCTTTCTGCACCAGCCTTCTTGCTTGCCACCCTAGGCCTCACTCAAGCTTGGAAGCAAGTAATTGAACTTACTAATTGCTACAGCTGCAACTTATTGGCATATTCTCATCATGAAGAAGGCAAAAAGTACATGAAAATATTCAGACAAAATGTACACAGCTACACAAAACTTAGTATTAATACTTATGAAATGGGATGTTGAATCTTACGTAAGTTTTAGGATAATTAATAAAATAGCTTTTCTTTCATGAAATTTCTTTTGATGACTCACAAGTGATCCAAGAAAAGGTGAGGATGTTAAGCCATGAATCACTATAACTTTTTTTTTAAAAAAATTAATGTACACCAGTGGATAAACGGAAATAATTGTTAAAGAGAATTTCAGATGCTTGGATTGGTTTTAGTACTTCTCAAATCCACCGGTATCTTGCTGAAGATGGATATACCTCATCCTTGTCATCACACATTAAGAACTGGTTTGTTTCTCTAGGGAATCTCTGGTATCATTGTGAAACATCACATAAGGATGCTTTTAGGATAAATTACTAACAATTTATTTTCAACCATAATTTCACATGAGAGTTACTGAAAGTATAAACAGCAACACAGTGTCACAGCAGCAGGATACACTTACTAAAATGTCAATTTAGAATTGTTTGCTCTTTCTTGAGAAGGAAAAACAGCCAACTGAGTATATGTATTTCCTAATGATGTCCTGCCTCAGTCTTCTATGCAGTATAACCAGTGGATAGGTCCTTGTTCACTACCTACACAATATGGAAATTGCTTGCTTATGAGGAAAAAATCATCAACATATGTTTTTTAGACCAATAACTCTGTGGCCTTTGAAACAAGGACAGTGATATAGCAGATTGCTAAGGCCCTGCTGGGCTCCTCTCTCAATCCTGCTTTGAATTACCAAAATGATTAAGAAGAAAAGTTGACACAATTTCTCAGGAAAAAGACAAGGTAGCAAAGGATTGAATCTGCTTCTGACTCGTAATGTCTGCCAGGTCCTGGTTTACAGGCTGGCTTTCTGCCTAATTCATGGCATTTTCATCAGATTCAAGAAATGAAGAAAATGTGAACCATTGGGCATTAGAGACTATGTCTAGAGCACCAGAATCTCTTCTGTGATTAGAATAACATCATTATCCTATTTTAACCAATATTCAAAATCCAAGGCTACAGGTTTTATTTTTAAATATATATAAACTAGACCATTATATGCCTCAAAGTGTTTGAGTTTTATCTGTCTGTATTCAGGAAATGCTTATGTTAAAAGCTTAGATAACAACATGGTGTTAGAAATAACACATCTATTTTTAGTGTCTTTATTAAATTATAATGTTAAATTTAAAAAACCAAGCAAGCACCTTGAGATACCTCTGAGTTTAATAATTCAAGGAAGTGACATTTCAACAAAAAGACACACACTCCTAAATTAGCCAAAACTGCCCTGCTTTTAAATTGTGGGAGAAAAACAAAAAGTACTTGATATATAATTTCCATTTGTTTTCCAAGGGAATCATAGATACTTTCTGAATCACTCCTAGACACCACAAAATTAATATTGATGATAAGAGGGAGCCAAGTCTTTCAGGAAAAGTGGAGGAGACAAGTTTTTGTTATACCTTTGAGAATGTGTTTTATTATTTATATATTGAATACATAGCAATGGTTTTATTTCTCTTGACTTCTGGACTTTTAGAACTGTATGCATTGGAGCATATTACTTACTACTCATGGCCAGAATAGATTTGTTCAGCTCTCCCACTAAAAGCGTAAGGTAACAATTTTTTTGCATTCTCTCCTTTCCTTGAATTTTCTTCCTTTCTTATTTTTTTCTTGTCTATCCTCTCCTTATGCTTTCTTCCTTTTCTTTTTTTCTCTTTCATATCTTAATAAATTATCTTCTTCTAACCAGTAACTGGGAGTGTGTAGTCCAGGCTCCATACTAATGGAGTATTTTTGGCAATAACCAAGAATTTTAATTCTTAGTTTTTATACATTCTAGGTTACCTTCACAATCACATGTACAGATAAATAAGGGAGCAGCTTATTAATTTATGTGATTGGTACACTTGAAGGGAATGTGCCATGATTTGAATGTTTTCACTTCTTAAATATAAAGACTGGCCTACTGGTCATTTCTAGAACAACACTGATTTCAGAGAGCTAATACAATAATATCTAAAAGTACAAATAAATGGCATGTACCATTAGTACATTTTTTTCTGTTTTGTTCTTCCAATGATAATTAAATCATTGCTTTCATGGCAATTAGATAGCACTATATATTTTTTAAATTAAATCGCCTTATTTGATATTGATAATGAAGAAATTCTTCATTTTACAAATACGGTAAAGGAGACTGGGCAAAGTTACCTGCCAGCAATTACACACCTAGGAAGCTTTTTGTAATTTTTACCTACAGAATCATAGTGCCTCAGCATTTAATAATGGGGAAAAAAGTATGTCTCTTAGTCTATGAAAACTAGTTTGCTATTTCTTACCAAAATGAAAGTAAAAATCTAACATTATCATTGAATGTTGACTAATATAGTCTTTATTCTTCTCACTTAATACACTGTCATTACTTATATTATTCTAACTTTGAAATAAATTATATTTGTATTTTAAAATTATTCCAGGACCAGTTTTTAAACCTATAAAAGAAGTCACTGAGCCTGAATCACTAGGTCAGTTGCCCTTTAGTCATTGCTACACCACTGTGATATCAGATGTCACCTCATTGGCATAGCCACTTCCTTGAGTACACAGAGATGTGACTGGAATAATGTATTGTAGCCTTACCACAAGCTCTCCAACCTCATCGTCTCATCTTGCTCATTGGTACTCACACAAATAATTTGTCGGTTTCCTGAACCTAATCTTAATGGAAGCTGTTAAATCTACAGATGCTTTTTCTCTTCTATTTCAAGGTAGAAAGGGGCAAGCAGAGACTATATCCAAACCCCAATTATTATTTAGCCCTAATGTGTGAAGTCCATCTATTGGCCATTCTTTATGTTAAGACTCAAACGCAATTAGGAGTGATTGCCAATAGCCGTGCACATTGCACTGTGGATGAACACGATTGACTTTCTAGCTGAGCTGATATAAGGAAACAGGAGTTTTAATTGGGAAAGGCCTATGGAAAGAGTGAAAGATTAATTAGAGCATAGGATGGGTATTTATAGTGAACTTTGGACAAACACAAGGTAATCATTGTCTTGTATTCTTAGTATGTGTCAGACACCTTTCTGTGTACTTTCCATGTTTCATCCATTAATATTTGTGGTAACCTTATGCCATTGGTACTAATCTACTTATAGTTTTTAAATGAGAAAATCATAGAAAAGAAATAATTTGCCAGTGTCACATAAATATAATGTTGTTGGATGTGGTTTCAAACCCAAACAGTTTACATTTATAAAGCCAATACCGTAAGTAATCATATGAATCTCCTCACTGGCAGAAGAAGAGGAACAGTTGGTGTCAGAGGGGTAGCGATGACGTAAGGAGATTGGAGAGTCATAGGCAAACATAGCTGAAAAGTTTCTGCTTTTATGGAGCTTGAATTCTAGGGGAGAAATCAGACAATTAAAAAGAACAACAACACACTGTAATGAAGGCAGTGTCAAACACTGAGATGTGCTATAAAATAACAAAACAGGCCAATAAATAAAGTGATAGCAAACCAATACTATGTAAGTTGAGATATAAAAGGAAAAGAAGTCAGCAATGCCAACCTCAGGGGGAAGGCAATATAGACAGAGGCAACCCTCAGTGTGGAAACTGCAGTGGGAATGAGTTCGGGCTTCAGTAGTTCCCCCTCCCACCCAATCAATGATTTTGCTTTGCACGGCTTCTATTACCCACGGACAACCATAGTTCAGAAATACTAACTGTAAAATTCAACAAATAAACAATTCATAAGTTTTAAGTTGTGTGCTATTCTGTGGAGAGCAATGAAGTCTCATGCAGTGCACTGCCTCTCACCAAGGACTTGAATCATCCCCTGTCCAGACTATCCACACTGTATATGATTCCCACCCACCCGTGAGTTCCTGAGGAGCCATCTAGGTTCTCAGATCCACTGTTGAGGTATCACAGTGTTCGTGTTCGAGTAACCCGTATTTTACTTAATAATGCCCCAAAGGGCATGAGTAGTGACGCTGGCAATTCAGATATGCCAAAGAGAAGCCATAAAGTGCCTCCTTTAAGTGAAAAGGTATGTAGGTATAGGAAAAAAACACTGTATGTATTGGGTTTGGTATTGAGTATGGTTTCAGGCATCCACTAGGTGGCCTTGGAACGTATCCCTTGTTAATAAGGAAGGACTAACTATACTTACAGAAGAAACAAAGGGCAAATGTAGCTGAGTGTAAAGATATTGGTTTCATGAGTTGGGCCCTGTTTGCAATCTACAGCCCTGGCCTGTGTGTCTCAGTTGGTTTGAGCGCTTTCCCATGTACCAAAGGGTTGGGAGTTTGATTCCCAGGCAGGGCACATATATATGATCAATGTTTCTCTCTCACTTTGATGTTTCTCCTTTTCTTCCTCTCCCTTCTTCTATCTCTAAAATCAATGATAAATGAAAATATATATACATATCATCAGGTGAGAATTTAAAAAACAAAAACAGAAACTGGAAAACATTATTAAGGAAAATTTCAAAACAATATGATCATATACAACCTCAATATTATTTAAATATATGTGATGTCTCATTTCTGCATAATATGTTTTCAGACTCTTTATATGCTTACATTTTTTTATGGATACAATCATGAAATGCATACTGTTTCTACCCTGACTTTCAAAATGTATTTTCAGGTGTCTTATAGGTGTATATTTTCATTTTTATAAGAATAATTTCTTTTATGGTATATATTGCATAGATTCTCATTGTATATATTTTGTTAAGTATTAATAACCTTTCTGCTTTTGCCCTCATTTCTAAAGGAGTGGAACACATGACCTATCCCAATTTTATTATTTCTTTGAATTAAGTGAACACCTTGGCTTTTTATCACAGTCATGAATTTTTTCCAATGTAATTTCCTTTTGAGTATATATTTGATAATATCCTACAAAACTCTAATTTAGATTTTGAAACAAAAGTAAATAAACACTGAGAGCATAATGAAACAAATCATTTTGTGTCGATTATCATTTAGACAACACAGGTCTCAGAGCATTAACCGGAAATTATTTTTCCTCTATCTAGTTTCATATCCTGGTTTCAGGAACTCAATAACCCAAGTCTACCTAGGTCACTCTGTGATAGTAAACTAGGTGCTTGCGGAGGCATATTAACTTTTCTGAGACTGCAGTACCACTCAATATGCTGCAGCAGTAATGAAGCAGTAATTAAAGCATCATTGTTAAATGGCCTTCTTTTTCCCCTAAGACTCCTATAGGCATTATACTCTGATAATAACATATTTTGAAAATGGAGTTCTCTTTGCTGAGTTCACACAAAGCCACTTGTATGTGAACAGAGCAAGAGTATAATAATGGACTATTCTGGTCAATAGTGACATGCTCTATGATTTCCTTATCTGTGGATTCAAGACTCTTTTCTAGCCTAAATAGCTTATGTTTGAGGACATTATGTACATATATTTGCATATATAGTATACTTGAAATTTTTTAATGTATCTGTTTACTCCACTCGATGCAAGTTTTCAGGATTTTGCAGTGCTATTTTTTTTTTTTTTTATCATTTGACTCTCCAGTGCAACAGATAGTAAGTAGGAAGAGAACATTCTATAGAATATTCATCGAATGAGTGAATGAATCCACTAAGTCCATGTTTTCTGTTTTTCGATGACATACAAACTCAATACACAGTTAAACACACATACACACAAGATGATCGAAAGTTCTATGAACTATTTCTTACTGCTGTTGTATCTTGATATTATTTTTTTCCAATTCTCATTCTCTCTCTCGTTTTTTTCTATTACCAGTTTTCAAAAAATTACAGTACATTTGAAATCTCATTAAGCCAACATAAGTATAACTCAGTGGATATACAGGAACTTGCAGTGGCTTATGTTGAATATAAGGTATTACCACACTGTAAATGCATAAAATTTAATAGAATTCCCATACTAAAATTATAATGTTCTTACTATATTTACATATAGCAAATTTTGTGTGAATTTGCATTGGATTTTTTTCTTTAAAGCCCACAATGAATCCGGCACCAATACTGTTATTGGCCATTCTCAACCCAGTAGATCCCTGTTGGTCTGCTACCTTCTGAGGAATTCAGTTGATAGCTATTAGTAATAATAGCTATCAGTTAAAATATATTACACTTTCTTTTTGTTGAAATGGTATCAAGACATTGTACTTTTTTTTTTTTTGGTTATGATAAACTTTCTTGTAAAGAAGAGAAATATTCACAGAGATGATAGATTATTTCTCTACCTTTCAAATAGTGGGTAGAGCCCTGGCTGGTTTTGCTCAGTGGTTAGAGTGTCAGCCCATGGACCAAAGAGTTGCAGGTTCAATTCCAGCCAAGGGCTTATACGTCATTTGTAGTTTGGTCCTGGGCCCTGGTCGGGGTTGTGCTGGAGACAACCAATCAATGTGTCTCTTTCGCTTCAATGTTTCTCTCTCTCTCCCCTACTCCCTCCCACTCTCTCTAAAGATAAATGGAAAAGTTGCCTTGGGTGACGATTGAAACAAAATAGTGAGTAGAGAACTAGTGTATTGAACCAACAGTGAAGACTGAGCATAAGTATTTAGGGTTTTGTGTTCAAATTAAAAAACAAACAAAACAAAAATCCTCAGCCTGTCACTAACTTCATGATGAGGAGATTGTATTTGGTGGTCTCTCTGACATCATTCTGTGCTAACATGTGAAGATCGTAACTGACCATGGTATTTTCCTGCAAGGTAATTAGACATACAGGTGGCCCAGCACAGAAACACTCCTTTGACTTCCATACTATCCATGTGACTTTTCTCATAAAGGTGGATAAGTTTGGAGATTATGTTTTCAACCTTCCAATCATTCATTAACCTGTGCAAAAATATTTAGAGAGTACAAACTCCCATACATTATCATCCAATTATAAAAGAATAAAGAATAGTTCAGTTAAAAGTGACACTGTAAGCAAGTAATAATAATATGCTCATGTGTGAGCTGTGATACAGTCAGGATAGGGTAGGATATGCCTTAGTAACAAACAGTACAAAAACCTCAGTGGATTCAACACCTAAGCCTTATTTCTTTCTCATATTGCATAACCACTTTGGATTATTGTGTGTGCATGTGGGGTAGGGAGAGGACTTCTGATTTACACAGTTACTCAGGGACCTAGACTGATGAGGACTTCAAGGATTTACAACACTGTCATTCCAACATAATGTTTAAGGATTTGTTGCAATAGGGAGAAAAATACTGGAAGTTTTCTCACCAGCAATTAATTATGTTGACCCTGATCACAACCATTAGCCTGACCAGATCTACATGGCCTGTGACTACAAAGGGGTGGGAAGTATAACACTCTCCACCCCAACCCCGGCCTTGGAAGGAGAGGATATTACCAAGTTCTTGAAGCCTCTTCTGTAGGTCACAACAGGAAAGTGCAGAGCTTTGTAAAAGCACATGAGAGTAAATAATCAATTAGTCAAGACAGGGATGGCTTCACAGTGGGGGTGATTCATGAGATACAGTCAGAGGGAGCTTTGGTTATTATGAGAAATGCTTAGTTCATTCTCTAATGAAAGCTTCTCTTTTCTTTACCTGAATCTCAAACAATGTGCTATGCATTTGATTAAGAATGTCAGCACTCCTGGCCAAGTTAGAGGTCTTACTCGGAATTCTAACATGTAATACAACCGCCAATTTAATAGATCTATTGGATGTCCTAAAGATATCTCAAATTTACCACATCCAAAACTGAACTCATTCTCTTTTCACCAACAAATCTAGTCCTTCCCCAGTATCTTTTATTTTTCATTTATATGTTTTTATTTATTTTAGAGGGAGAGAGATATAGAAACATCAATTAGAGAGAAACATCAATTGGCTGCCTCCTGTACTGGGGATCGAGCCTGCAACCCTGGCATATTCCCTGACCAGGAATCAAACCAGTGACCTCTTGGTGCATGGGTCGATGCTCAACCCATTGAGCCACATCGGCTGGGCCTTCCCCAATATCTGTGACCTAATGAGTGATTCTGACATTCGTCTGGTTGTGTTATCTAGAAACCTGGAATTTGTCTTTGTTTTCACATCTCTCATCCTTAACTCCAAATCTAAAATACACAATATGTCTTAACTATTTTTTGCTCATAAATATTTTTTAAATGTCTAATTTTCTCTACTTCTATTACCATAACATAATCAAACCAACTTGCCTTCTCAACTCTGCTATTCTTTTTTTTTTTTTTTTTATCCTCACCGGAGGACATTTTTCCATTTTCTGTTCAGGTAGAGTGGGAGGGAGAGAGAGGAACAGAGAGAGAGAGAGAAACATCGATGCGAAAGGAACACATCGAGTGGCTGCCACCCGCACAACCGACCAGGGCCGGGGACAAACTGCAACCGAGGTACATGCCCTTAGCGGGAACCGAACCCGGGTCTCTCAGGACCACAGGTCGACGCTCTAACCGCTGAGCCAAACCGGCCAGGGCTCAACTCTGCTATTCTTAACTTGACACTCAAGTTCATGTAGTTTTGGCTCCTCCTATTCACCAGCCTAATTTCTCATACTGGTCCTCTTATTCTTATGTTCTGACCACATTGGCCATCTTTCTAGTTTTTAATATTTCAAACGTCTTCCTGCCTTGGGGCTCTAGCACAATCTACTCCCTGTGCTTGGGAGTACCATGGAATGTAAACGCTATTGTGCATTCAGTGATGTAATATGGTTGGCTGTTTAAAAATAAATTTTTATTATTTACAAGTGAAAGTAAATGTTGAGTTTCTTCATATTATAAGAGTATGAATATGTCACTTTTGAAAATTTCTGCAGAAATGTCAGGAATTAGCAAGCTGTGTGTGCTAGGAAGGGATTTGAAGACAAACTTTTTTTCATATTTTGGGAAACCCTAAGCAGAGTTTAAATGTGAAGATGTTGAATACTTAACTACTTTCAAAGAAGAAATTTATTTATAAATTCATAACTTACAGTTGAAAATAATTATGAGGCTAAACTGAAGAAAATCTTAAGTGAGATGTAGTGAAGCGCTTTAATTATATATTGCTACGTTTTAACCTTAGAATTTTTTTCCAATTATTTTGGCAATGTGTTTTCTCAGAATGATGGCATCATAGATTTTGTTGTTGTTGTTTCTTTTCCTTATAATGGGAAAACTCTGTGATCTTACATCCTCTGGATGTGAAAACACATTTTCAGAAAATGTCTGAAAAAAAGGAGAGAAAAATAAATCTCCTAGCTAAAGCTAAAATAATGAGACTGCAACAGAGATACAGACTATGAGTTTTAAAAATCTCTGAAGACTGTTTACTAATTTTAGAATAACTGCATCAAAAAATCTCATATTTGTAATTTTATACTTCAAACAGTATACATTAAATTATAAAGTCATAGCAATGAAGAATGGATGTTTATCTTTGCATTTCAAAAAATCATATTGGCCTTAAGTGCTCTATGAGTACAGGAATCATTTCTGTGTTGTTTCCGGTTATATGCTCAGCATTGACTGAACTGGCAGTAGTTAGCATTTACTATGCAAGCACTTAAAAATCTCTGATGGATACTGCTGGATGAATCATCCTTTTTTATTTATTATTTTTCCATTTAGTTCTCACTCAATTCTATTTTTCTTCAAACTGATATAGTAATTTAATATATGGCCTTGATAATAAGAGTCTTCATGAACTTGAATTCATTATGGTCAACTCTCATTTTTATACAACATAAAATATGTCTTCCCTTCTTTTATGAGTCTTCACTTCCCTAGAATAAATCAGCCAGGTACTCACTATTAAGTTCCCAGTGAATGTGTGCTAATTTAAATGTTCGCTTTGTGGTAGATAATTAAAAGAAAAAACATGTTATGTAACAATATACCCCAATTCCACTTTAATAAGACCACTATTTTATATTATTTCAGTCAGTGCTAACTATTTTTTGAATAGATATTCATTCTTTCTCATTACCCTTTCTCTTTCACCTACTCTCCACCTTTTTTCTTCCTTCTCTGTTTTTAACTATTTTCTCGATTATGTCATAAATCTCTATTCCATTCAAAGCGCAGAAGTGTTCTATTACTAAAAACAACTTTATTCTCCCTGTGTAGATATGATTCAATATATGTTTAATACTCTACATTGAAAACTGGTAGTTGTAAGCAAAAGCCAGTCAGAGAAAGACAAATACCATATGATCTCACTAATATGTGGAATCTAATGAACAAAATAAACTAATGAGCAAAATGGAGCCAGAAGCATGAACACATGGAACAGAGGGGGTGGTGCCCAGGGGAAGGGAGTGAGGGTGACTGGATAAAGAAGGTGAAGGAAATAGCTAAAGAACCTCTATGCATACCCCCTGGACACGGATGGTAATCTGGTAAAGGCCAAGAAAGGGGTTAGAGGGAGGGTGGAGGTGGCAAATAGGTGGGCAGGGAGACTCTTGCAATAATGTCAGCATTAGTGGGGTACAGACTGACAATCCCCAGAACAGGGGGTGGGGGGGAGAGACAAACCCCAGAACTTATATGCATGTATGCATGAACAGTGGACATGGACAACAAAGCTGGGGGTAGGGCGGGGAGGGGAGGGAGGAGGGAATCAGTGGGGGAAAAAGGAGAAACATCTGTAACAAAAATAAATAAATAAATTATAAAAAAACACAATGTTTTAAATTTAAAATAAGCAGTGTTTCAAAAGAAATATTTTATTTGATTTTTAAATGACATATATTTTATAAAAATATTTAAAATATTCAGATAATTCCAAAATATGTGAATTGGAAAATGTCTTCTTTCAGACCCTCTGTTATCTTCCCAGAGACAACCACACTTAATAGCCTCTGAAACCCCCAAACAGAAATATTATGTGCATATGCAAAGATATATCACACTTAAAATTGCTGTTCCATTATATAGTATATTTTAAGTTATTAGATGATTTTAATTATAATGAATAATATTTTACTTCATACAAACTGCAATTATTTTGTAATGTATATATTTTATATCTTAGGAAGGGTTATATCTATTTTAGTTAATGTAACAAGTGATTTTATAAAATATGTTTATTGCAAGTGATTTCAGTTTATTTTAAATTTTAGCTAATTTAATTATATGATTTTTAGCATTTTCTTGGATAATTTGTTATGATTGTGACAATATACATAAGATATATTGAATTTTATAGATGTGAGCATATTTAAGGTTTTTATAAAGCTTCACTTTCTTTATATTGCATTCTTGTGTTAACAGATAGTATTACAGTATTTTATTTAAAATTAATATTTTTATCAATAATCATTAGAGATCATAATATTTTATAGTATTTTTAATGTTTCAGTTTCTATATAAGTTCAGACACAATTATAAATAAAAATGTATAATCATATTTAATATGTGTTTGATTTAGGCTTGCAATTTATTAATTTTAAGGATTTTAAAGTATTTAAAAATGTAAAATTGTTAAGAATAATTTTGTACATTTTAGCTACATAAATATTTTAGAACTAAAATAAAAGATGTGGAATATGTGTGAAGAATATGAAGATTTAGGGGTCTTTACAAAATTTATTTACCAATAGCTTTCCTGTAGAGAGCTTTAATTACATATCAGGTGCTATTCTAAAATTTTTTGTGTATTAATTCAAATTCTCTGTGATTAGTATCATGCTCATTTTGGGAAACAAAACCAAAGGTCAGAGAAATGGTGCTATTTGCTTACAGTCGTATAGCTGTTAAGTGTTATGACTGGGTCTCAGTGCGGAGGCTGGGATGAGGTGGGGGTTGATTGGTTTTAGAGCTAATATGACCAAGATCATTTATTATTTCCTAATTCAAAAACCGTGTATTAGTTCAAAATTACTCACTGTCAGTAACTTCCAGACCTCAAAGAGCTTACCTTTTGGTGGGGACAGTAACAACGTAAAGAAAATTAGAAAAGGAGGGAGGAGAGAAGGAGGTAGAAAGGAAAAGAGACTTCGCTGGTAGTATGTTTTATCTTGGCAAGTGCTATCAAAAATGTCAAAGTGAAAAAGCAAGGAAAGAAAGTAGACAGTTTGTGGTTGGGGTAGGGGCAGGAATGAATATAGAATGCATTTTTAAATAAGGGTGGTCAGTGAAGGTCACATTTGAGTACAGATTTGAAGAAGGTGAGAAATTGATCTGTGGTGAGAGGTAGGACCATGCCTGGTGGTTTGAGGAGCCATTGTGGACAGGTGGAGTGGGTTGAGAAAACGCCAAAAACTTATTTCAGCGCAGTAATGGGGAAGCAAATGGTGTAGGGCACTGGGGTGATGTGGCTTTTATTCTGAATGAGAGGAAACCTTTGGAGTGTTTTGAGCCGGAGGATAACATTTGTGTTTGGTTAGAGTTTCTGAAGGGTCATTTTGAATAAAATGATCTTGCTACAGTAGATTGAGTGGGGCCAGGGTGGAAGTAAGAAACATTTTATGTCAAACAAACCTCTCTGTGTTGCCTAGATTTTTGTGGCTTCTTAGTACATTAAGAGAGTAGTAGAAAGCTCAAGAATATGTTATAGAATGTTAATAAAAAATGGGTTTAACTTTCATCATACAAGCTAACGCTTATCATGACACTGATTTTATTTTGTTTTTAGTATTTTATACATGCATTTCCCAGCCACCTTGCCAGGTAAAGCATTGTCTTAGAGCAAGTAGATAAAAGTTGGGCTCACTTCAAGGCATCTGGGAAAGTGGGAGAGAAATTTTTCTTTTATTTTTTCTATGCTTGGAAGACTTACTAATGCACTCCCAAACATCAGAGGAGAGGAAGCATTAATAGTTCATGAATACAAAGTGAGTGCAATTGGTTCTAAAAGCCATCCTCCATAAAATACCCGGATTGGCATTGCTTTTCAGGAAACATGTTTTTAGACAAAATGCTTTTGCTTTTCAGTTGTTTACATTTAATTTTATTTTAAACAAAAGTATGTCAACATCAACATTCTAAATGATACACATTGGGTTGAAGGCTGATTTTGAAAGTTATAAAACATTTAATGTAATTCCCTAAAATCAGCCATCACCGAAATGTTGTTGGTCATTGTCAAATTCATAGCAATAGTTTAAGAATTAAAAGATATTTATAGCCTTTATAGCTATGATAATCAATATTTTAGTCAGTGCATACTCCTGATGTTTTAGGCACCCAGTCAGCAAATGCTTTTTTATTGTTTACTCTGAGATGAACAGTCAGCCAGATAGTCTAGATTTTTTTAAAGCCTTTATTTTTCCAAGAAGAATATACTACAGTTTAAGAGCCAAGAAAGACCTACAAAATACTTTCTATAATAACTATAAGCCTGGATTCATTTGACTCAATGGTTAGAGTATCAGCCCGCAGACCGAAAGGCTGTGAGTTCAATTCTGGTCAAGGCACATACCTGGGTTGCAGGTTTGATCCTGTGCGGGAGGCAACCAATTGATGTATCTCTCTTACATTGATGTTTCTCTTTCTATTTCTCTCTTTCTCTCTCTCTCTCTCTCTCTCTCTCTCTCTCTCTCTCTCTCTCTCTCCCCTTCCCCCTTCCTTCCTCCCTCTCTCCCTCCCTCCCTTCTTCTCTATCTAAAAATCAATGGAAAAATATCCTCAGGTGAGGATAAAAAAAATGTGCAATAATAGTAACTATAAGACATTATTTATTGCTAAAGTAACAAAAATGTAAAAGACTGGTTGGATAAACAGATATAAATCATTTAAGGTTAAGTCATTCAATACGATTTCATGTTCTATAAATGGTATCTAGTCATGTGATCTAGGAGCCTCATGAGTCATAAGGATGGAATGCCAGTGGGTGGAATTAAGATAATGATCTCCTATGACACTTGCACTTTCTACCTTATAATATGTTACTTGTGTATATTGTTTATTTTCCCTATTACAATATTAGTTTCTTGAGATTAGGGAGGATGTCTCAATTGTCTTCATATCCCACATGGTTGATAGTCAATAAATATGTACTGATTAAATGAAGTATGTGCTTTTTCTTAATATGAAAAAACATAATTTTAATATCTAGACCTTTCTTTAGGAGAAATAGATTATGACTGAAAGCACTGATTGTATTTCTTAAATGTGATATTCTTAGCTTATAGAAAGAAAACTTAACCTTTCAAGGTAGAAACATTTAAACTAATTAAACTTTATTTCCAAAGACCATTGCTCAAGTTTTGTACCCAGGACTATTATTAATGCATTTAAACAAAGTTATGTTGAGACTATAGTTAGCAATCAAACTTATTACATGATAAAAATGAAATGTTAATTAGTATCATTAGTAGTAGTAATAAAAAGTATAAATTAGTGGAACCTTGGAAATAAAACTATTTGTAATTATTTTAAGAATAGTTTTTGTTCTCAACTTTTGTGATTTGGGAAGATTAAGTATTGCCCTTGTATCTAGAAGACTGCACATTTGACTGTAACATAGGTGTAAGTAGATTGCTCATTTCCCATTTTATTTCCCCTTTCTGGATATCTTTGAGTACAATACCCTAAGTAGATGAATAGAATTATCTTCATTTTTTAAGATTTAATGAAACATATTCAAGCTGCTGAGATAATAAAATATATTCACCCTACTGAGAGATAATGCATGTAAAATGGTTAGTATGGTGCTTGACACAGAAATATTCAATGAATGATAATTATATATATTATTATTATTACTAATTCTGTTGGAATAGTTCATTTTTTGAAATGCATCAGAGATCGCTTTTTCGAACTCCGGTTTACACAGTTCAGCATACCTCTGCCTGGTGATTGGATAATATCTTTGATAGATTCTGAGTCATGCTTCATCAGCAAAGCAAGGGTGTGATTTGCATCCCAGCATATCCTCTTCCGTCCTCCTGCTCACTGTCACTTCTATTTTTACTTTGGTGCATGAGGCTCTTTAAGACACCTTGTGTTCTGAGGCTTCCCACCTCCTCAGATTTACTACCTGCTTTTCTATAAGAAATGTGTACTTGGCAACAAATCTTTACTAGAAAAAGACAGCTGTAGCTAGGTTAATACCTAAGGCCAAAGCTTTCATTTTTCTACTAAATCCCCTTTGCCCTACTTGGACTGTTATCAATTTTCTGTCCTTGTTCTCTTAGAGCACCTCGTCCAGTTAATTTTGTTACACAGTTCAAAAATAATTAGAGTACCTATAGTTAATCTATTGACAAGCATGTGTTGAATTCCTACTTTATCCAGGGATATTTGTTAAACACTAATTTGGGGCATTTTATCCTGGCATCTATGTTACTTCAAGGGTTTGAGAATATTTTACCTGAAATTATATGCAAAATGAGAAATATATATTTACATATGCCTTTTCTGGGGAATGAGCTCATAGCTACCATTACATTGTCAAAGGGTGAAGACTCCAAAGAGACTGTCACCCACTAGAGAGGCAGAAATGCATAAAATATATCCCTCTGATTGAGGAGCTTGGGATATAAGTGAAATTGACACAGTAAATGGTCATATAAAAATAAAGGTGAAGTGTGTAATACAAAAGGTAAGAGGAACAAAATCACTTAGTAATAAATTGGAGTGAAGACCTGGGATTTGATCTGGGTTTTAAAATAAGATATTTGTTGCCCTGGCCAGTTTGGCTCAGCAATTAGAGCATTGGCCTGAGGACCGATGAGTCACATGTTCAATTCCAGTCAAAGGCACATATGTGGTTGGGTCGTGTGGGGGGCAACCAGTCATTGTGGCTCTCTCACATTGATGTTTCTCTCTCTCCCACCTTCCCTTCCACTCTGATGATAAATGGAAAAGTATCCTTAGGTGAGGATTAAAAAAAATAATAAGTTATTTGTTAAAGTTTTATGGGACTTCCGTCCTGTCGAAAAAAGAGCATGAGCAAGGCCTTGGAATTAGGATTGATTAGAATGTTTGGGAAGATAATGAAGAACCTATGTCTTGAATGATTCTGGTTTATTTTAAAAAGTTATTGAGTACATGAGATAATAATTTTCATGGTGTACAATGGTGAATAGTAAAAAGATGCATGGTAGATTATCTTTTAGCTAATCTTCCTTAGATTTAAAAGTATTTAGACTCTGAAAACCTTAATTATTCTTCAAGATTATTTTTGTAAAATAACTCAGTAGCAACGATCAGCATGATATATCATTAAGAAAGATATTGCAGTTCATTTCACAAGGACACTAAGTACAGTTCTTCAATAGCAAATTACATTATAGCAGTTCATGCTGACCCAGACTGAATATTTATATTTCAGTTTTCTTATATATTCAGAGTATTTTGTTGCTAAGCTTTGGTTTGTTCAATTAGACAGAAAAAAATGTTTGAATTTTATGGTTTAAGGGAGTAGACATTTCCATTTGATATCACAGTGTATTAATAAAATTAATGCATCTCTAACTGGACTGTTCATGGCCCTCGTCTTTTTTCTCCTTACATCATCTTTCTTTCCTTTTTCTTCTCTTCTGAGCTTCACAGTTTCTGTCAGTTGCAATCATTCGTTCTTTCTCCAACTAATTCTTCTGAAAACTGACCCCTTCTCCCTGGAAATCTTTTTTTTTTTTTTTATCCTCAACCGAGGACATTTTTCCATTTTTTGTTCAGATAGAGCGGGAGGGAGAGAGAGGAAGAGAGAGAGAGAGAAACATCAATGTGAAGGGAGGGACACATCGAGTGGCTGCCACCCGCACGACCAACCAGGGCCGGGGACAAACTGCAACCGAGGTACGTGCCCTTAGCGGGAACCAAACCCGGGTCTCTCCGGACCGCAGGCCGACGCTCCAACCGCTGTGCCAAACCAGCCCGGGCCCTGGAAATCTTTTTTCATCTTCGCCTTATAGTATAACTTTTACTCCCCACTGTACTTGCATTTCTGTTACTTTGACCTCTTATTCAGAGTCAAACATCCCTTTCTGTCCATCAACTTAGATATTGCCCTAAGAACTAAGCAGTAATAATCTGTGCTAAACATGAATACTGCTAAATTTTAGTAATGTACATAGTACCTTATTTATTTTATACTCTCTTTTTCTTATGGATTTAAAAAAAATTGATCCTACTGACTTGTCATGGATGTTACATATCTTCCCCCCAAACTCTAATCTTCTTACCAGCAGGATCAAGTCTCCTACTGTTGGTTTGTTTGTTTTGTTTTGTTTTTGTCCATTAGATTATGCACAAAATGAGCTCTTGCTATGTAGTTGTTTGTTAAAACATTGGCAATATTTCAGGAGGTGAATGACATAAAATCAATACCAACATACATTTTAATTTACAGTGTACAAAGCAGTTTTTCAAAGCAGTTTTCTCGTTCACTAATCGTAACAACACTATAATGTATCTTTCTCTTTATTTTGCAAATAAGGTAATAGGCTTGAGTAAGATAAAAAAGTAGTAAATGGCTATGCTGAGCATTAAACTCATACTTTCCCCCCATACTCAGCTTTCCAGGATACCATAGCTGCCTTCTAAGTTTGCATTTTATAAAAGAAAGCTAAAGCCTGAATAGTTTCTAATGTCTGTTTGATCAAAGGGAGATGGATCCGGAACAGATTTGTCAAGATAGCTAACAGAAGTTCTAAATGTTACTGAATTTTAAAGTACCCACCATGAAATGACAGTTAATTGGTACTTAAATATGAGAGAAGACATTTTCAGCACCTTTTTAAAGTATAAAACTTAAAGATACAGTAGTTCTTCCTTAGCCACAGTTCCACTTATTCTGCAGTTACACATGGTCAACCAATGTCTGAAAATATTAAGTGCAAAATTCTGGAAATAAAAAAATTCAATAAACATTTCATAAGTTTTAAATTGCACACCATTTAAATTGCACACGCTTCATCTGAGTCGTCAGATGTCATGAAGTCCCACACGTCCCACTCTGTCCCTGTGTACACTCCTCACAAATTAGTTACTTAGTAGCTGTCTCTATTGTCAGATCCACTGTCTTCTGTACCACAATGCTTATGTTCAAGTAACCTTTATTTTACTTACTGGTGGCCCCAAAGCACAAGAGTAGCTTTGCTGACAATTCAGATATGCCAAAGGGAAGCTGTAAAGTGAAAAGGTAAAAGTTCTGGACTTAATAAGGAAAGAAAAAAAATCATATGCTGAGGTTGCTAAGATCTACAGTAAGAACATATCTATAACTCAGCCCTGGCCGGGTGGCTCAGCTGGTTGGAGCATCATCCTGTACTCCAAAAGGCTGAGAGTTCAACTCCTGGTCAGGCATGTACTTGGGTTGCAGGTTTGATCCCCAACCCCCCTCGGGGCATATACTGGAGGCAATCAATCAATGCCCCCTCCCCTCTCTTTTTTCCCTCCCTCCCTTACATTCTATCTAAAAATCAATGAAAAAATATCCTTGGGTAAGGTTTAACAAAAATATATCATTTTAAAGATACCTTGAAAATAAATATGTACTCAAATGAATTATTCAAAAGGGAATTGATTATTTCACGACAGGATCATTTTAAAATGCAAAATGAGAAAAAATGAAAAATACCTCCTTATAAAACTAATTTATGACATTTAGTGTTAAAGGATTAAGTAATCAGAACTTTAAATAAAATAATAAATTCTGTAGTATAATATTTATTCTCTTAAATGTTTAATGTAAAATCATTGTTTTAGCAATTACTAAAGAATTGCTAATAAACATAATGAACCGACTTTAGAAAAACATATTAGGTGGCTTTTTCATTTGAAAAATAAAATGTGGTATCACAGAAACCTTTTAATTTCTTTGTGATTAATATTTATTTAAAAATATTTTGAAGGCATTCTATAAAAATGTCTTTTTGTTGTTGATCCATTTTTTTAATCCAAAATATTTTAAGAACATATATTTGAAATCAGAAGATACAGTAATGAATGATTGTAACCTGTACAAAGTATTTGAATAATGAAAACTGATTCTAGTCTACTAAGAACAATAAAAAAATGCAATAGTAACAGTAATTGTGGCAAATGGTTTCTTAAGTTTGTTCTATATTTAGATCTATGGACTATATTGCAGTTTATAGCCTCTTCAACTATTTGGATTTCCAACCTAGAGAAATCTGGCCTCCCACTATACCAGGGACCTTATGAAAAATGTAATGGTGTAGGAGAAAGAAAATGCACAAGTAACTTAAGGACAGGAGGCAAGTTATTTAGTTATTTAGTTATCAACTATTTAGTTATTTAATTACCATGCAATAGGCAGTTACTTTAGCTTTGATCCTTTTCCTCAAATGTAAAATGGAAACAATTATAGTGACTTCAAAGTAGGTGGTGCATGAAGCACCTAGATCCATTTCTAGCATCTAGTCTATGAGTTTGCTATACGAATAAATGAATAATATAATTTGTTTCTAGAAATCCAGTTCTTCATATCCCAAAATCCCTTTACTATTCTCTTTTTTTCTAAGCATTTAGTTTAAAGTTAGAACTGCATTTATTCTTTTGTACTAACTTAAATTGTTAGTTATGCCCTGTTTGAATAAAGAATTGGCTATTTCTATGGTTGTGCTAAATAGTGAGTAGTGTCTTCACAGGAATTATAAGAAAATAAATCGTAAAATGTACTTGAAAGAAAGGAGATATTGAAATATATGATAAGAAATAATAAGGAAATTTTTTTAGGGTCAATCATGAAGGAGAGCATTGTAACTACCTTTTTCTGTTGATCAAATAAGAAAATGTAGTCACTGGAACAAGTATAAATTTCTTACAAAAGAAATTTATCTGAGAAACCCAAAATTTTATCTGAAACTTGTTGTTAATATGAGAGAGAATAAACATTCCAAAACATAGACAAAGTGACCTTAATTTGAAATGAACAGCAATCACCTTCCCCAAGGGGACAAATCCCCAAACTATATAGCCTCATGTAAACAGACTTTGCAGTATTTAGGAATCAGTAGTATTTTTGTTGATTGTTGATAATATAAACACTCAAGTCATTTAATTCTGTTTTTTAAACAGTATAAAATATAATATATATTAAGAGTCTATAAATTATAGAAAAATAAGCTATCTTTCAACTAGTTCAATTCTCCTTGAGGAACACAAAAAGATAAAATTAAGTAATTTTATGTATTACACAAAGGATAGTATTGATTTTAAAATTCAACATCTAAAAAATTATTTCCTACAGAAAAAAAATTAGATTAATTTTAACTAACAGAAGAGTATAATTAGAAAATTTACCTTCCATAAATCTCAGACCCTCACAACAACGCGCTGAAGTTCTTTTGGCCTATATGCCACATCTAAATAGATTTATGACAATGTCAGCAATCAACTTAAAGACATGTTTAAAATTTTGTTTTATATTTTTATATACTTTTCTTATACTTTTTACATATAGACTATAGAAGTAGTGGACCATGTACTTAAATACATATCTTCACATTGATTAAACTAAAATGTGCCATTAAGTAGCTTTTGTATTTTTCTTGAGATATTATTTGAAAAATATTCAGGCTAATTTTATATGTTATATAAAAGTAAACATAATTATATAAATTACATTAAATTATAAAATTATAAAATTAATCAGATGACAAATATTAAGATATTATTAGTGATTTCTGAGTTTAACAGGACAGCTACCTTTCTTTCTCTGTAGTTCAATGTTATGAACATAGAAATATTGCTTAATGAACTCTCTTTAGAGTGCTTTGGGTAAGACTAAATGCTTGGTGACCAGAAGTTAAACTGTTTTTTATTAGACCAGGGCTTGGATGCTGTCCAGATCCTGGAGGTGAAGAGTCATCATGGCACAGAACTCTGTCAGCCCAAACTGTGACAGTCCAAGACTGTTGTGCAGAGGGATATGCAGCAATTTGTCCTGAGCCTTTAAAACGAGTGGACAGATGAGGCTTTGACACTGATTCAAATTAATCCAGTCACTGGTTTGCTCTATACAGCTAATAAGTATTTATATAATTTATTA
This sequence comes from Molossus molossus, assembly GCF_014108415.1. Taxonomy (NCBI): domain Eukaryota; kingdom Metazoa; phylum Chordata; class Mammalia; order Chiroptera; family Molossidae; genus Molossus; species Molossus molossus. The sequence goes on along the minus strand of NW_023425345.1, from coordinate 55,397,757 downwards.
AGTACCACAGGGCAGGCCCTATGCTAGGGCATCACATCTGTCATCTCACAAAGATCATCGTTGACCTATTCATACAGTTATACTAAAAAATTTTTTAATTTAGTTGGTGGCAATTTTCCTTCCCAATGTTTTTGAAATATTTTCTTGGTCAGGGACTACTGTGCCAAGGCTCTGGCATTCTCAGTGGTTTTTATTTTATCGAGTTAGTCTCCATATGACTTCTGCCTGAACAGAGCTGGAATTCCCAAGTTACAAAACGAACCAAATACAAAAGCCCATTTGGAGCTTGTGCTGAGGCGGCCTTCCTCATCTTCCACTCCCAAAGGGGTAGAACAGCTTAGACCAGGGATTTTCAACCTTTTCATCTCATAGCACGCATAAGCTAATTACTAAATTTCTGTGGCACACCAAAAAAATATATTTTTTGCCATTATGACAAAAAAAAGAGGTATAATTTTGATTCTTTCACACCGACGGCTTTTGTTGTGTTTGGCTATTATTATTTTTAATTTGATAATCTAAGGGAAAAGAGGTCTCAGTGCCTCTGTCTAAATAGTCAGGTATTACATGTTTTAGAAACCCTTGTGGCATACTGGTTGAAAATTGCTGTCTTCGATGAAAAAAATCTTACTAACCAAAAATGTCTTAAGAGATTTGTGAATGCTTGAACATCAGTGATTACAGTTCCTAAATCTTTTACCCTGTCTATGTGGTTGAGTTATTTGGAGTCAGATTCTTACACTAACTGCACTTAATAACTATACGACCTTGAGCAGATTACTTAACCTTGCTTTCTCATTCTTAACCTTGCTGTCTCAATCTTACCTGTAAAACTGAAATAAGAATAGTACTACCTCATAGACATTTTGGATGATTTAAGTGACTTAATAAATGCCAATGTTCTTGGAACAGTGCCTGAGAAAAGCTAACAATAAATGCGTAATTATGATTATTGTTATTGTTGTTTGGAGGGGGGTATTGTCTCATGCATAGGTAGTCCCTATGACGAGCCAAGACAACTCAGTCACCTGGAGTGGGGAAAGATCAGTCCAAATAATGAGCTGGTGCCAGAACATTTCCTTTCCATTTGGTTGTTTTATCATTGTGTTCAAGACGAACAGCATACTCTCTACCTCAAAACTTCCCCAGCTCTCTGATCTTCCCAGAATCATAGAAAGTAGGATTTGAATGGCTTTCATCTAGTTTGTCTTAGTAATACACCCACAGTCCATCAAGAAACAAATGCCATTCTATGGCCCTAGTTAAACAGAATTCATGGTTGTTCTTCCCCCCAGGACTGCACTGCAACCACAGCTGACAATGGAAGACTGCCTGCAGGCCCTGCCAGCTGGCGCTCCACTGCACTCTGGGTTTCAGAGAACAGGAGCATAGATATTTTTGATTCTGCAGGCACAATTTACAGTGAGGAGGAAAATCTTTAACAGTGGTTTCACATATAGTGAAGTTATGTTTTTAACATTAAAAAATGCAATTTCTTTATATATACATATACTTTCAAAATGAACACTAGCAAATTATCAGCTAAACTGGACACTGATTTTTTTAAAAAGCATGTTTTCCAGCAGTTTATTATATGTCCAGTAATGATGCAAAATTATATAACTGTTGATAATGAAATGGACATTGTTAAATTGGACATTGATTACAAAAAGCATGTTTTCCAACAGTTTATTATATGTCCAGTAATGAAACAAAATCATATGCCTGTTGATAACGAAATGTCTCATTCATTCCTTCTTTCACTTATCTCTTTGATGCACAGTACCTACTATGTGCCCAGCACACAGCATGAGATTGCATTCACTTCACATCAGTAAACGGATAGGAGTTGGCAAGTTCTGCTCTGATATTATTACTTATCTCAGGCTAATACTAGGAAATAATGCTCACTAAATATCACTATTTACAAATGAAATTTGAGACAAGCTCTCATTTAGCTCTCTTAATATTTGAGGTTGTTGTTGGATTCTTCATGAGTATCTCTAGTGTAAGACTGCCTTAACCTCCAGTGTATTTCTGGAGTTAGAACATCCTGGCACAAGTTAAAAAGTACAAAGAAATAAATAATTGAATGAATAAATATGGAAATCTAACTAATATAGAATGTCAGGGGAATTGAGCAATGATGAAAAGCTGCAAACCCTGGAAAAAATTTTTATTTTATTTTAAAAGCTATGTAGTATTCTCCAGATATAATTTTTCTGTATGTTTAAAAATGTATTTTATATATTAAACATATATTAATGTATTATATGGTAAAAGTTGTGTCTGTAAGTGTGGGTGGATACAATACACCATTAAATTTATTAAAATATACTTTGAAGTATTAACATTTTTCTCCTAAGTGTAATTTTTTTCCTTCTTTCTTATCCAAGAAGAGTTTTTCTCTTTGAAATTTAATGTAGCTCCTAAAAATGTTCTGGTTTCTGTTTAATCTGAAAACTTAGAATAATTGGATTTCTTTGAAATTGGCTCTTAAAACATAGTGAATACTTTCCTGTTAATATATTTAGTTCAATATGCTTTATAATTTTTATCAATGCTTTTTAAAGAAACTCCAAAATAATTTTATAGCTAGATTATTTCATAGGTAAGAGAATATTCTTCCAATATTATTACCTTTTGTAAGGAAGTCATTAATTTTGTTATATAATTGAATTTAGCTCCTAGTTTTGTTTTTTCTTTAATGTAAGATACCTTTAGAAACACAAATTAAGAAAATTGTATGAATAGATAAGATCCTTATCTAAATTAGAAATATCATTATCTGCCATTGTAGTGCACCAAATACAAATGTGAAAAAACAGTTAATCAAATAAATGGTCATTGAAAGTTGCTAAAAGACTCATTGGTGGTGATTAAGAGAGGCAGTGAATAAAGATAGCTATGTTTCCATACTTTTCTGGTAAAATGACCATTTCCATGAGAAGAAAATTATTGAAACAATTTTTTAAATATTTTATTTATTAATTTGTTTTTGTTACAGATGTTTCTCATTTTTCCCCTATTCACACCCTCCTCCTCTCCCCCCCCCCCCCCCCGCCCCATCTCCAGCTTTGTTGTCTATGTTCATTGGTCTTGCATACATGCCTGTAAGTTCTGTGGTTTGTCTCTTCCCCCACAAGCTCCCCCCTCCTCTGAGGCTTGTCAGCCTGTACCCCACCTCCATGTCTCTGGGTTAATTTTGTTCAACAGTTTGTTTAGTTCATTATATTCCACAAATAAGTGAGATCATGTGATATTTGTTTTTCTCTGCTTGGCTGGTTTCACTTAGCATAATACTCTCCAGGTCCTTCCATGCAATCTCAAAGGATAGAGATCTTTCTTTCTTACAGCTGCATAGTATTCCATTGTGTACATGTATCACAGCTTTTTAATCCACTCATCTATTGATGAACACTTGGGTTGTTTCTGAAACAATGTTTATTTACTTATTTCATTCTTTCATTCAACCAGTATTAATTTGGACACTTTGTTAGGCATGCTGCTATTTATTACTAGGGTTAGACTGGTAAACAAGATATACAACATGCTGCTCTCGTGGAACTTACATTCAGGAGAAGACAGGTTTTAAGTACATAAGCAAATCAATATGGTGAAGTCAAGGTGGATTTAATAGTGAGAAGAAAATAGAACAGGCTAGAGAGTGACTATGGAGAGAGAAGACCAATTGTGATTGAATAGTCAAGGAAGTCTGGTTTGAACTGAGACCTAAATGACAAAAAAATAGCGGCCAGTGGAAGATCTTTGTCTGATACTCTAGGCCCCAAGTGAGATACTTGAGCTTGGTATGTTTGAGATGGAAAGAAGGTGCATTTGACTGGAGCGTGTAGAACTAGGGAAAGGAGGGGAGAGGAGGCTAGAGATGGTGTAAAGTGATGCCTGTGGAATCCGGTAGTCCCTGGAAAGAGTCGGACGGCACTCCAAGTGCAATGGAGAATTACAGACAGCATAGTGTCAGGTTCTTGTTTACAATTTTAGAGGAAAACTCTTTTATGTGAAAGAATGTTTGTTCTATACATGGATTTGGATCTATGTTGGTGATATATACATGTTTCTTAGTTTCAATACTCAACACTGTCAAAATGCAGGTAATTTTTAATGAAATGTGGTTTGTCAGAATACAAGAAGACAATTAAAACCATTTAGCGTAACATTTCCCTCACATGTATCTGCCAAATGTGTTTTAAGTTCTTTAAGATATTTCAGGTAAACAACATGCAGCCCATTTATTTAGTTATATCCTTTCTGCATAAAATCTTCATACGTTATTTTTGAAGGTGTGTGTGTGTGTGTATATATATATATAGAGATATGACTGACTTGATACTGTTGCATTGCTTCCCTAACTAGAAAGGATAGTGATGAAAATGTTTTTCAGTCCAACCATTTAACCATCAACATTTTTTCATGAAGATAAAATTGTATATTTTCCAGAAACATAAACTTTGAATTGAATTTGGGACTCTTAAAACAATTTTTCTTAAAAAGAGATATTCTTCCTTGATTAATGAAGATTAAAATTGGTTAGGAGTATTTGAGATTTTATTTTGGTGTAGTGTTTTTCCTTTTCTTTATTTTCTAGACATGAATATCTGCCAAGCAAATGCTATATTTAAACCCCCAAGAAGTTCAAAAGGGTTTGGAGACAACAAAGGGAGCTCTTTTATATTTCAATATCCTCTGTAATTAACATTTCTGTCTCTGTATTAAAGCTTTTGCCTGCTGTAGATTTTCATTTTAGCGGTTGAAGCCATTATTATTTGTGCTACAGGACAATCTTGCTGTTAAAAGTAACATAAGTGCAAATTGGAGAATAATTGGAATAGATAATTTGCTGTTATTAACCATGTCCAAATATTTGTTCTTGTAGTTGATGACAAAATGGTGGTCGTCAGGCCAAACCAATTCTCCGTCACAGGCACCAACTGGTTGCTGTTGAGTGTTTGGCCTTCAGAAAACTCATGTGATCACATCCCATTATACATGCTTGAGACAGCACCTTTGAAAGGAAAAACACACTTAGTTAAGAAATACTGCTTCTTTACCTCTATGACTTAAAAAGTAGTCTAACTATATGCTTTAATTAATTAATTCTGATCATATAAAGACACTTAATCATAACATTACATGTGTAACTGTGCCCATTACTTCTTGGAAAAAGAATATTTTCTTGCATAGATTTTTAAGGACCTAATTGAACGTGAACTTGACCTGTAACAGTGGTCAAAACATAAAGGGTACTTTGAGGACATCTCTGTACCCTCTATATCAGGCCAATAGTTTGTAAGTCTTTATGTAAAACCGTCTTCCAGAGTGTTATTTATTTATAAACTATGAAGCAAAATGGCATAGGTAATAGAAGCTGGCAGGCAAACTGAAGTTATGAAACAGTAAGAAAACATTTATCAGTTATAATACCTGTTACTTGTTGAAATTTAGCCATATTACTAGTGAATATTCATATTTTTTTCCTAGGAATTTTCTGTTTTCCTAGAAAATGGAAAACTGTAAGCTTGTTAGCAACCAAATAAACATCAATGGATAGATATCAAATAAAGACAAATATAAAGTTTAAATTTTTATTTTATTTATATAGGCACATACACATTAACCATAAAGAGATCGGGGATAGTTAATTGGTTCACTTGTAATTATTTGTTTTGCTTGATCTTGACTCTTCGGGGAAATAATATTCTTTTCTCTAATGGTCATGGAATTCATAACCTGCTTGGAAAAAACTCTTATCATAAGACACTATGGACAATTTGAAGTCTCAAATAAACATTGGATGTATCCAGTATACCATATTTGTGGATCCAATTTTCTAAAAGTAATTTGTGGGATTATGCCATACATAAAGCAAGGACTTTGAAGTTCAGATTTTACTATCTAAACCCTAATAACATATATTCTGGATGGTGAATTGGTGTTAAAATAATTGATCAACTGGATTTAGCCACAATTATACAGAATTAATTTTAAACTCAGAGAACTGACAATAGTAAAGTAGTATGGTAGTTCAAAGCTGGAAGTAATATAAAACATTGTGAAATACCAGATTTATCTTTTTTTTTTAAATTAATTTATTTTTGTTTCAGATTTATCTTTCAAGGTGAACATGGATACACCTTTTGCATTCTATATGAAAAATGTAGGGAAATTTTCAAATGTTTAACATTTTATATATACTTGTATTATAATTATATATAAAAATATACATTTTTAATTTTTTCTACATATGTTAAATTTCTATCTTGGTTAAAGACATACCCATATATAACAATTTCAGAAATTGCTGTGTGAAAATGATATTTTGAGATATTCTGAACACTTAGATTACAGATATAAATTTATATGTACACACATATTTTAAATTTTTATAATCTTGAATGATAAATAGCCTCTCATTTTATATGATGTTAATTTGATTGAAAATATATAACATAAATAATAATACATAAGTTTATATATAAATATTTCAAGAATTTTTTAGTCTCCATATTTTATAAAACCAATTCTTTGCATTTTTTAAGACAAGAAGCAATAATGATAACACATTTAGTATTTGTTTTCCTGTGAAAGAATCACAAAATGTGTTATATCCTCTGAGTCTACATGACACAAAACTTGATCTATCTGAATAGTAGAATTAAATACCTATTGTATTCAGTATAAAGTAATTTAAATAGCTATGTATCATACAAGTATCAGAATTCCAATTAGCTAAAATTTAGTTATAAATTAAATTTACAAATGTCTATTATTATAATTAAATTGCCATTTGAAAAGCAAACTGTAAATACTAGTGTGTATTAAATCTTAATTAATTGCCATGGCCGGTTTGGTTCAGCGGTTAGAGCATCGGCCTGTGGTCCCGAGAGACCCGAGTTTGGTTCCTGCTAAGGGCATGTACCTCAGTTGCAGTTTGTCCCTGGCCTTGGTTGGGTTGTGCGGGTGGCAGCTACTCGATGTGTCCCTTTCACATTGATGTTTCTCTCTCTCTCTCTCTCTCTCTCTCTCTCTCTCTCTCTCTCTCTCTCCCTCCCTCCCTCCCTCCCTTCCACTCTATCTGAACAAAATATCCAAAAATGTCCTCGGGTGAGGATTAAAAAAAAAAAATCTTAATTAATTAATCTTATAGAAGTTTGCCTATAAATATTGTAAGATTTTTAAATCAGTCATTATCTGCATATGACTGAGTCCTTAAGATAATTGTATATTCCCATTTGTTATTCATTCTCTAGGAAGCAAATGCAAAATTGAGATACACTGTACAGAGCCATGATTAACTCCATAAAAATATAAAATTTTAATTGTTTATAAGTATTTAATGCACATCCATTCAAGACAAATCAATATATTGCATCTGTGAAAAAAGAGAATCAATGAATCAAATTATTGGCATACGGAACATATTTAACCGTGTGCATTATTCTGAAGATGGATGATGAAAAGAAGGTAGTAGATGTGTGTAATACTACAAGGAATTAAAAGTATTCCATTTCAATTCTCATATTTTAAACTTACAGAATCCCATAAATGTTTTGAGGTTGGTGAGAGAAGAAAAAGAGTTCTGACTTTAATGAAACTATATTTTAATCATTTATTTTGTATCTGTTTTAACTTAAATAATAAAGATAATAATATGACTGTGTTGCTGGCTCCCTGAACATTTTCTATGAGCCAGTAGCTGGTCTAAACTCATTATCGTTCAGAACACTATATAAGACAGATATCTATCCTAAACCAAGTAAAGAAGCAGAGGTTAAGTTGAAGCAGTTTTCAAAATTAGGATGACATCATACATTACAATTAATTCAATTTGTATATGTTAATCTAAAGAACGATCTTTTATTTTCTCAAAATTGGTTAAATGTTTTAAACATTAAAATATTTACATTCTTGCCCTGGCCGGTTTGGCTCAGCAGCTAGAGCGTTGGCCTGCAGTCTGGAGAGACCCGGGTTCGGTTCCCACTAAGGGCACGTACCTCGGTTGCAGATTGTCCCCTGCCCTGGTTGGGTTGTGTGGGTGGCGACCATTCGATGTGTACCTTTCACGTCAATGTTTCTCTCTCTCTCTCCCTCACTCTATCTGAACAACAACAACAAAAATATTTACATTCTTAAACTTGGAGGAATTAATAAATTAATTCTTTATCTTTCTGTAAAATTCTTTGGATACTAGTGAAATCTTGCTAAGTATAGTATATGAAGTATTTTATTAAGAGGATATTACAGGTTAGTCAGATTTTTTAATATAATAAGATATAATAATTAATGGATCAGTTTTTGTCTTTTTTTTTTTTTTTTTTGTCTTTTTCTAAAACCCCTTGTATTCTAATGATATATTGCGCAATGTAATACAGTAAGTAATGTAGTAAAATGAGGTTAAAAGTCATGGAAAAGCAGTAGTAATTTTCTCACTTCCCTTCAAAGTGATTCTTTTAAGAACTATAATGCAGGAAGCAATTGCTCTCTATTTTCAATCATAAAACAGACTAAATAAACCGTTTTTAATTATAAAAATATTAAAACTACTTTCAGTACTTAAAGTTAAAACATAATATAATGAGGGTTTTCAAAGAAACTTGATATCACTCACCTGTAGTGAACAGACTTTAAATCTATTAGCTAGACATTAAATTTCTTTTTCTGTTTTTTGAACTCCATGAGAACTTTAACCTTTAGTTCATGTGAAACATGAACCATCGTTTTCTCAAAGGCAGTTACTTTTTTAAATTTTATTTTTATTTTTTATTAATTTATTTTTGTTACAGACGTTGCTCCTTTTTTTCCCCATTGACACTCTCCTCCCCCCCCCCACCCCCCCACCCCATACCCGGCTTTGTTGTCCGTGTCCATCGGTTATGTGTACATGCATATAAGTTCTGTGGTTTATCTCTTCTCTCCCCCCACCCCCTCTTCTGAGGGTTGTCAGTTTGTACTGCACTTCCACATCTCTGGGTCTACCCTATTCCTCAGGCTGCTGTCCAATTTTCCCAACACCATTTATTAAAGAGGCTGTGTTTACTCCACCGTATGCTCTTGTCCCCTTTGTCAAATATTAATTGAGCATATTGTCTTGGGTCCATTTCTGGCTTCTCTATTCTGTTCCATTGATCTATCTGCCTGTTCTTGTGCCAGTAGCAGGCTGTTTTGATTACAGTGACTTTGTAGTATAACCTGAAATCTGGTAATGTAATCCCTCCAACTTTATTCTTCTTTTTCAAGATTGCTCTGGCTATTCGGGTTCTTTTATGGTTCCATATGAACTTTTGAAGTATTTGTTCTAGTTCTGTGAAGTATGTTGTTAGTATTTTGATAGGGGTTGCATTGCATCTATAGATTGCCTTGGGTAGTATGGACATTCTAATGATGATAATTCTTCCAAACCATGAACAAGGTATATGCTTCCACTTTTTTATATCTTCCTCTATTTATTTTTTCAATGTCCTGTAGTTTTCTGCAAATAGGTCATTTACTTCTTTGGTTAAGTTTATTCCTAGGTATGCTAATTTTTTTGCCGCGATGGTAAATGGGATTTTTTTTTTTTTTTAGTTTCTCTTTCTGTGACTTTATCATTGGTGTATAAGAATGCCATTGTATCCTGCTATTTTGCCAAATTCATATTATTCACTTCCATCTTCAGTATTGAGAAGAAAATAAAGGAAAATAGTTTTGGGACAAGTGGAGAAATTAAATGAGATTATATTTTATATAAGCAAGTGGTTAAACTATGGAACTGGCCCAACACACAGAAAGACTGAAAGTGTACGTTGATTATTCAAATGGGTGTAGTCATATTTGAAATATAGTCATATTTGAAATGACTATGGTCATCATGCTATACATTTTATCTTCAGAACTTCTTATAACTGGAAATTTGTGCCGTTTGACCCCCTTTACTCATTTCACCCACCCTCAGCCTCTGGGAACCACCGAACTGTTCTCTGTATCAATGAGTTCAATATTTTTCAACTGTACATATAAGTATTTGTCTTTCTCTGTATACTTGCATTTACTCTAATGCCCTCAAGGTCCATCCATGTTGTCACAAATGAAAATATTTTCTTCATTTTTATGGCTGAATAATATTTCCTTATATATATGACACTTTTTTTTTATCCATTGAACCCATCAATGGACACTGAGGTTGTTTCCATGTCTTGGCAATTGTAAATAATGCTACATTGATCATGGGGGTACCGACACAACTTTTTTATTGAGGTACAATTGACATGCAACATAATATTAGTTTCAGATGTAAAACATAATGATTCAGTATTTTTACATATTGTGAAATGATCAGCACAGTAAGTCTAGTTAACATCCATCACCATATAAAGTTACAAAAATACTGTTTTTTGTAATGACTTTTTGTTGTTGTTGTTGTTTTGCATTCATAAGTGAGAGGGAGAGAGGGGGGAAGAGAGAGAATGAGAGAAACATCTATGTGAGAGAGACACATCAACTGGCTGCCACCCACATGACCCCAACCAGAGTCGGGGACAAACTGCAACCAAGGTACGTGACCTTAGCAGGAACCAAACCCCGGTGTCTCTGGATCACTGGCTGATGCTCTAACTGCTGAGCCAAACCAACCAGGGCATAATGAGGATTTTTAATATGTATTCTCATAGCAACTTTTAAGTTTGCAGTTCAGTATTATTAACTAGTCATCAGGCTGACTATTACATTCCATGACTTATTTTATAACCAGAAGTTTGGATCTTTGACCCCATTTACCCATTTCATTTCCTCCTCCCCCAGCCTCTGGCAACCACCAATCTATTCTCTGTAGTTATGAGCTTGTTTTTTAAATTAAAAAAAAAAAATTTTTTTTTTCCAGATTTCACCTATGTGAGATCGTACAGTATTTGTTTTTCCCAGGCTTGTTTCACTTAAAATAATACCCTCAAGATCCATACATATTGTCGCAAATAACAACTTTTTCATAGCTTAATAATATTTGTGTGTGTGTGCTATTGGTGAACACTTAGGCTGTTTTTATATCTTGGCAATTGTAAATAATGCTTCCGTGAACATGGGGTTACATATGTCTTTTTCAGTTAGTGTTTTGTTTTGTTTGGATAAATACCCAGAAGTGGAATTGCTGGATCATGTGATAGTTCTATTTTTTAAATTTTTTGAGGAACTTCCGCACTGGTTTGCATAGTGGCTACACCAATTTACATCTGCCCAACAGTGGGCCAACGTTCCCTTTCTCCACATCCTTGCCAACACTTATTATTTCTTGTCTCTTTGATCATCGCCATTCTAACAGGTATGAGGTGATATCTCATTGGGTTTTTGTTTGCATTTCCCTGATGATTAGTAAACTTCTCATCTTTTAATATATGTCTTCTACAATGCATTAGATTTTGCTTTGCATGCTGTCATTTATTTTAATTTTAAGTTCAGTTTCAGTAAAATAAACATATATACCTGAACACAGGAGTACTCTTCTCTTTAAGAAAAATGACCTTGGGAAAGTAAAGATAGATTTCTTCACCTACTTAAACAATTTAAAAATTACAGCACACTGCAGTGCTGCTAAAATGTTGTAAATGATGTAAAACCCAGTTAAATCTCTAATATGAAGAAAAATAGGACTAATTATATGTGATGTAGCATCACAAAAGTGTTTTTTCAGAGGAGTTTCTTATATTTTATAAACACTGATGAGTTCTTTTTCCCTTATTTTAAGATATAAACATCTGTAATTTAGGATTTGTCCTCCTTGTTATGTATTTCAGGGAATCTGAAGAAATCAAAAGACATTATTTTAAACATACTCTCAATTAAGCAAATGAATAAAAATATGAATGAAAAGGATTTTGTATATTTAATAAGTATAATTATAGATTTTCCATTAATAAGAGAAGGGGATAAATTAAATTATTTTCAATAACATTGGAAAAGTCTTTTAAAACCTAGAAAAACAAAAAAGAAAAAAAGTTTGTTCATATTAAATGTGAATGATTGGTTTTATTCTAGGCATTTAAGCATATACCCAAAAGAATAGGAAGAAGTTATATTGTAAAAATGTATTTCCTCATGATAAGTAAAGTTCATTCAAACATTCAACAAATAGTTGTGGGTACTTACCAAGTGTCAGACTGTTAGAAGGGCTAAAGAGATAGCAGTGAACAAAACAGATAAAAATATCTGCCCTCATAAAGTTTATGGTGTAATGGGGCGAGGCAGGCAGACAGACCAGAAAGTAAAATATTTAGCCCTTCCGATGGTCAGGTGCTGCGGGAGAACGGGACCGGCATGCCAGCAGCAGGAGAGCGAGTGGTCCCCGGCCACTCACTGGCAGCGATTAGCCTCCAAGAGGGATGATTTAGAAGTGAAATGAGAGCAAACAGAGAATCAGTTCTGCCTGTACTGAGGCAGGTAATGGTCAGACTGGGAGTGTCCTGGCAGAGGAATGGACGAGAGTCCTGCCAGGAGAAAGCGGTTCTGGGCTCCATCTTCACTCTGCCAGAACACACGGGATCCCTGGGTTATATTTTATCTCATCTCATCACTAAATTACCCATTTTAGTGTCTACTTTGCCAGGGATTATACTAGATCTGTGCATACAATCATGATGAAGACTTTATAACTGCACATGAAAAGCTTAAATTCTGGTTCTACTGGTATATTAAAGATCAGATTTTCATGTTTTGATTTATTCAAGCATACATTATAGTAAAGTGTTGTCAGAAAGGGAATTTAACATTTATTGAGGACTTTCCCTTATTCAGGTCAGAGGTAGGGGCTTCATATACATTACTTCATAAAATTGATAAAATATTCCATGTACATATATGACATGCACAAAACCCCCACATGAAAGAGATTCATTCTGTAGCTTAATGATGAAATCATCATTGCATAGACAATATGGAAAACCAGTTGAATTATGTGAAAATGTGTTAAACTATAATAATTATACACACACACACAGAGAGAGAGAGACATGTATGTGTGTCTTTGTGCAAACAAGGAGGTGATAAAAACAAAAGAAAATCAAATAACAATATAGTGCCGACTATAAATATATTTGGAACAACACTTCTCTAATGAATGACTAAGGAATCAGGCTCCTCCAAGCAATGTCATCAAGTTTAGGTGATGATGGTGATGGTGTTTAGAGATTTACATCCTCAGAATAGTTCCTCCCAGGAGTTGCACTTATTAGAGCATTAACTACTAAATTCTCCTTTTATGTACTGTTGAAAGTCTCAAAAGATAAGCTGTCGGAAGCCAAAATATAAAATGCCATGTGCAGTTAGGTCAAACACTCCAAACTGCCTCCCAGTTATTACTGTCACGAAGCTACTTTTTATTTTGTCAAATTAAATAAAAATGTGAGTTTGTCTATGCCTTACAACCAGAAAAACACCATCAAAACTACAAGTTCTTAAGTCTTAACAGAAGCGACAAGATCAAGATGACTGCTTATATAAAACATTGGTCTAATCTCTGCTTTATGGTTTAAAGGGAAGAAGTAATTTAAATGAACTTTTAGGTATAGAGGGAAGAAAGGTTTTTCCTGAGCCATTTACTAAAGTCTACAAAACCTGAATTTGCTTAGTCAGCAGCCATGTTGTTGCATAGAAAACCTGCAAATCATAATATCCAAAAGATATAACATTGGGTTTATTAGAATTGAAAATTTCAGGTAACACTCTAGTCTTATTTGTTTTTTTGTTTTCCTCATCTTGTTTACACAAGACACATACTTTTGAATAAGTCACTCTCTTTCATACATATATGAAGTCATTGTACCCCTGGAAAATGATAGAAAGAAGGAATTTTCAGAAACTGAAGGAAAGTAATCTGTCAAAGATTCTCTGGACTTAACTTCACCAGCTAGCTGTTCAGCCTGGAGCAAATCCCTTCCCCTCCCTTAGCCTCAGTCTCCTCATATTCACATTCCAAAGTTCTGTAGACATTCTCTTTATGCATCAACTAACATTCATGGAATGTATCATTTCCAGGCCCATGAGATCTTTCTTATTTTATTATTCTAGTTGAAATACTATACTTAAACTTGCAGAATCTGATGATTAATAAAGTAGATTCTACAATGCTATCTTAAAGGTACATGATGCAACTTCAGAGATACCACAAACTTGAGCAGTTTTGATAATTATGAAACTCAACAGTATAAAACAGAACAAAATTTAACAATTCACTCTTAGACCAGAATCTTTGCCAATCATTCTTCTCTACTGATCAGAAACCACGATATTTCTCTCTAATCACTAAATCACAGTTGTACCATGTTCCTGTGGCTCTTTGATAATGTTTCTAGTTTACCCTGGCTTGTAACACTCCTTATTTTTGTAAATAAAAAATAGGGCTCAAGAAAATGTTGCAATTGAAATGGGTAAACAGGGACACACGGGCAGGTTGAGGGCAGACTCCACTATTTGGACCTTCGAAGAATATCTACTTGTCCAGGTTGAACCTCCTACCTGGCATTTCCAAGAAATCAATGTCATTGCTTCACTTAGGATGATCATGTTCTGGGACACTGATGTGCCTTATACATTTTCACAAAGAATTCATTTAAAAATGAGAACACAATTCATTAATGTATAACTAAAGCCATTTCCGTCAACCAAAAGATTCATAATCTCTGCAGGACAAAGAGAACATTTTATGGCACATTCTGTGTTCCTCTTCCATGTGGATGCAGGATGATTGTTTCCATTCAGAAAGATTATCTTATTGGTATAAGACTCAATAAATATACATACTTTATTTTTTTAGCTTCTATGCAGATTCCATGTTCCCATTCGCATTTTCATTGACTCATTGTAAATATTTCCAAAGTGAGTGATTATTTTATATAAATGTGTGATTGGTTTACTGATTTTCTATGATTAGAGTATGCAATTATTTCTTATCAGCTACTCATTTATAAAGCATCTCTCAGTGTGAGTTACTTCTAAATTGTTTTCGCTTCATCTACTTGTTTTCCTATTTTTCAAGTAGAAAAGATGATTTTATTCTGATATTGTCTTCAGAATTTTTCAAGATACATAATTGCTTTCTACTGTTAAGATTCTAATTACATTCTGTGACAAAAATCACAAATACAAGAACTTAGGTTTTACACATAGGAAAACAATTCAGGGATATATATATTTTTTATTCTTGTATTCCCAGAGAATTGTTACCAAAACCATTCTAACCATATTTATTTGTGGCTACATTTTTCTTATAGTTAAACCTTGACCCTTTTGTAATTTGAACCAATTAGATAGATATAGGTATATATAGGTATAGGTATAGATGACATAGATATAGATGATAGATAGATAGATATAGATAGATATAGAGATAGAGATAGATAGATGATATAGATGATATAGATAGATATAGATATAGATATAGATATAGATATAGATATAGATATAGATATAGATAGATAGGTTTGGTCTTCATTATCCTTCATGAGGGAAAAGTACAGGTAATGACTATAATGAATATAATCTTTATTTTTTTTTAATATTATCAACAAATTGGCAATTAAATAACTAACAACTACTTCAATAGAATTCATTTTACTTTTGATTCTTGTATAATCCAATAGCATGTCACTCTTAACTTAGTATTCAAAGTATCAAATACCACATACAATAGGTTGTTGTTATAGTTTTTAATAAATGTGTTTTCTCTTCGTACTATAGTCATTCACAAAGTCATCAAATATTACCACATACTAGGACCATCTCCAATGTTGTCTGGTTAAGCCCACTCTTCCTCTGCTGTTCACATACATTCAGCTAGGGATTATCAGCCTCAACCCAGCCACTTTCTGCTTTTGTCATGTGTATCCCAGAATCATTGCAGTTCAGATCTAGAAATAGATTATAAGTTCCTTCTTCACCATTAGATGGCCCTCAGAGCCATTTATCTACTAGAATGAAAGTTTCCTAAGAACAAGTATCAATATTATATTTGTAGCCATAATGCTTAACATAGTCCGCAGAGCACAGTAGGTATTTAATCAATGTCTTTTATTAAGTAAATGGATGAATAACTGGTTGAACAGATAAAACCTTGACCTCCTTTTTTAAGTACTTGTTATTTCCATCAGGGTCTCAATTTCTAAACATCTAATCTCTACCCAAAGCTTTACATTAAGCCTGGATAAGTTTTCTTAGACTCTAGATGTCAAACAATAGAACTCCTTAGGGATTTTTTCTGCCCCTCTTATCCATTCCTCATCCCAGCTTAAATCCCTGGATATTTATACCTGTGTAGTTCAGGCCACAAAGATTCATTTGTTCATTCATTCAATTAGTGTTTATTGATTTTCTCCTATGTGCTGGGCATTTTAGATACAAAGACGAGCAAAAAAAAAAAAAAAAAAAAGTACAGCCTTTGCCTTCATGAAAACTAGAGTCTACAAAAACAGAAAGGGAGTAATGATCATGATTGTAAAAAACATGTAGTTCCAATTCTGTAAATGCTACAAAAGAGAGTAATATATACAGTGTTCTGAGAGCTCATAGTAAGGAAGTTTTACCTTATTGGGTAAGCCAGGCTTTCCTGAATGAGGAACACATGAGCTGGTATCTGAAGGACACATTAGAAATTACATGATGAGTATGCAGGAGAGAATCTAGGTGGATTCTTGAGCAGACAAGGGACTGAAAATTCCACTATGCTAAAGTATAGAAAAGGCAGAAAAGTATGCTATAAGAAAAAAAGTTTAAATTAGGGATAGTCAGATAATGTAGAGTTTTTAGGCTATGTCGAGATTTATCTACACATGATAAGAGGTCACTGAAAGGTGTTGAAAAGGAGGAAAGTGATCATATTTTCCATTTTAAATGATCACCAAAGCGTCAGTGTTGTGAGTGAACTAAACAGGCACTAAGGTGGACGTGGATAGATTAATTTGTCGTCAAGATGAGTTTTCTGGCTTGTACAACTAGATGGATGTGGGTGTTATTCATCGAGATAGAAAACACTGAGTGTGTGGGAAGATCATGAATTTGATTTTGGACATGAATGTGTGTTTGAAAATAAATCCTGGGAGAGATGTCTTATAGGAAATTGAATATATTGGCTTGGGGCTCAGAAGAAATCATTTGTGTTTAGATAGTAATTCAAGCTGTAGATGTGGAAAAGAATATAGAATAAAAAGAGAGAAAGCTTAAATATTAACTTTGAGAGACTCCACTGTTCAGTGTCTATGTACACAAGAATGAGCCTGCCAGCAACGTAGAGCTGGCTCAGAGGAAGGAATATACAGTACAGCAAATATGTGACAGAAGTCCAGGGAAGAATATGGTTTGAGTAGAGAGAAGACATAATCTATGCCCAAAACAAATGAACAAGAAACTACTAGGATATCACCTGAAATCTGAAAAATGTTTATTAGATTTAGTCACATGGAAATCATTTGAAATCTCAATAAGAGCTGTTTTAATGGACTCATGAGATCAGAAACCAGGATAAGAAGTGAGTGGAAATTAAAAAGGAGATAAATATAGACAACTTTAGCCTCTGTAAGTCTCTGTCATCATGATGTTGGTGGCTCCCTGAAGAAGTGAGGTTATTTAATTCCTGGGAAACGTTTTTGCCATCGCCTTATTTTTGTTCTTTCTTTATTCTAAACAAGCTAGTTAAGGAGTCCTAGAGTGTCTCCTCACTGGGACTGGTCACTTTGTTAAATTACTAAACATAATGAATATTTTCCACTGTACTGCCTAGTTGTATTAATTGAATCATAAATATTTCAATAAGGCTCAAATTACAAGGTAATTAATGATATCTGTCTGACTTTCTACTTCCATGGCTTCCTGGGTGAGTTTCTATGATATTTCAGTAGGTTTCCTCTCTAGCATTTATGGTGCAGAAGCTAGAATTGGGGTACATAAGAAAGGTAATATCAGGGAAGAAATATTAGGTATGAGTCAACTGTGATACCTCAAAAAGTGAAAGTGGATTTGTTATTTCACCTTTACTCCATTTTCTTCCTCTCTCCCTCTCTCCTATACTTCCTTCCTTCTTCCCTTTAAGGAATGAACACCTAATGAATATTCTATAGTATAAAAGTCACTAGCCAACTAATAGAAAATGTAAATAAAGAGATAAGAATACATACACTGAAATTGCTAAAATAAAATTTATATCAAAATATACAAAGATTAATTTTAAAAAAGAGTAAAGACAATGGTATTAAGAGAATGCATTTGATAGCTACTTTGATGTAAGGCTACATGCAATGTGGTAATGAATAGAGCACTAGTAAGAAAATATAACTTAACAGAGATTGTCCTAGAAGTTCTGCACAGGTCTAAAAATAGAGAGACATTGCTTATTGTAATAATCCAGGTATCATTTTGGAGGACTGAGTATCAGTAAGAGGCATTATGTAATGGAAGTATTCTCAACACAGTAGTTATTGGGAACATGTCAAAGGGAAAGACAGTCAATTTGGAGTCAAAGAGCTTTATATGCAAGATACTTTTAAAAGAAGATAAATAAGTTAAAGTAATATTTTTGACTTATTAGGCATCATGTGTTGGTATAACATCCATGTATACATATGCAAATTCAGAAGAAAATTTAAAAATATTTAGATTACTATGCAGCTATTACTATACATTTCCTCAAATTCTTCCTGCGAAGGCCCAGTCAGTAACTAGCATTTTCTAATATATGCCCTAGGGCCTAGATTAATAAAGACAAGCGAGAAAAATCTATTGATTGAAAATGTTGCAAATCCATTTAGTTATATTTCCTTATATCAGTCTAGAAAGTTAAATTTTCCTTTTACTTGTAAGTGAAATCATTTTAAGTTTAGTAATTTCTAGTATATGTTGCAGAGTCTGTTCTTAGATGATGTAACAAAAAACATCTCATCTTTGTATTAAGAACATGTACACAATACTCTTTTTTTATTAATTAATTAATTTATTGTTGTTACAGATGTTTCTCCTTTTTCCCTCACTGATTCCCCCCTCCCTGCCCTGTCCCCAGCTTTTTTGTCCATGTCCACTGTTCATGCATACATGGATATAAATTCTGTGGTAAATCTCTCCCCCACTACCCCCACTTCTGGGGATTGTCAGTCTGTACCCTACTTCCACGTCTCTGGGACTACCCCATTCTTTAGATTGTTATGTTCATTATATTCCACAAATAAGTGAGATCATATGATACTTGTCTTTGTTTGGCTTGTTTCACTTAGGATGATACTTTCCAGGTCCCTCTATGTTGCCTCAAATGATAAGAGATCTTCCTTTCTTACAGCTGCATAGTACTCCATTGTGTACATGTACCATGGCTTTTTTTATCCATTCATCTACTGATGGACATTTGGGCTGTTTCCAGATCTTATCTATTGTAAATAGTGCTGCTACGAACATATTCTTTCTGATCAGTGTTTCAGGCTTCTTAGGGTATATTCCTAGAAGTGGGATCACTGGGTGAAATGGCAGTTCAATTTAAATTTTTTGAGATAACACCATATTGTTTTCCACAGTGGCTGCACCAGTCTGTATTCCCACCAGCAGTGTACTAAAGTCCCCTTTTCTCCACACCCTCTCCAACACTTGTTGTTTGATGATTTGTTGATGGCTGCCATTCTGACAGGTGTGAGGTGATACCTTATAGTGCTTTAATTTGCATCTCTCTGATGATTAGTGATGTTGAGCATTTCTTCATATGTCTCTTAGTCATTTGTATGTCCTATTTGGAGAGGTGTCTATTTAGTTCCTCTGCCCATTTTTTAATTGGGTTCTTTGTTTTCCTTTTGTTGAGTTATATGAACACTCTGTATATATATATTGGAAATTAACCCCTTATCTGATATATCATTGGCAATCATGCTCTCCTATAGAGTGGGTTGCCTTTCCATTTTGGTGGTTGTTTCTTTTGCTGTGCAGAAGCTTTTGAGTTTGATGTAGTCCCACGTGTTCATTTCTCCTTTGTTTCTGTTGCCTTAGGTGATATATCAATGAAAATTCTGCTGCATATGATGTCTGAGATTTTGATGCCTACATTTTCTTCTAGAATTTTTATGGATTCATGAGTCACATTTAAGTCTTTTATCCATTTTGAGTTTATTCTTGTGTATGCTGTAAGTTGTGTATGGTTTAAGTTTCATTTTTTTTTTTGCATGTAGCTGTCCAATTTTCCCAACACCATTTATTAAAGAGGCTGTCTTTACTCCACTGTATGCTCTTGGCTCCTTTGTCAAATATTATTTGAGTATATTGTCTTGGGTTCATATCTGGGTTGTCTATTCTGTTCCATTGATCTATCTGCCTGTTCTAGTGCCAGTACCAGGCTGTTTTGATTACAGTAGCTTTATAATATAACCTGAAATCTGGTAATGTGATTTCTCCAACTTTGTTCTTCTTTTTCAAGATTGCTGTGGCTATTCAGGGTCTTATTTGGTTCAATTTTGAAGTATTTGTTCTAGTAATGTGAAGTATGTCATTGGTATTTTCATGGGGATTGCATTGAATCTATAGATTGCTTTGGGTATGTTAATTCTTCCAATCCATGAACAAGGTATGTGCTTCCACTTTTTTTATATCTTCCTCTATTTCTTTTTTCAATGACCTATAGTTTTCTGCCAATAGGTCCTTTATTTCTTTGGTTAAGTTTATTCCTAGGTATCCTAATTTTTTTTGCTGTGATGGTAAATGAGATTGTTTTTTTAGTTTCTCATTCTGTGACTTTATCTTTGGTGTATAAGAATGCCATCGATTTCTTGATGTTAATTTTGTATCCTGCTAAGAGACATATGAAGAAATGCTCAATGTGACTAATCATCAAAGAGATGCAAATTAAAACAACCAAGAGGTATCACCTCACACCTGTCAGAATGGCCACAATCAAAAAATCATCAAACAACAAGTGTTGGCGAGGGTGTGGAGAAAAGGGGACTCTAGTACACTGCTGGTAGGAATGCAGTCTGGTGCAGCAACTGTGGAAAACAATATGGTGTTGCCTCAAAAATTAAAAATTGAACTACCATTTTACCCAGTGAATCCTCTTCTAGGAGCCTGAAACACCAATCAGAAGGAATATATGTATCCCCATGTTCGTAGCAGCACTATTTACAATAGATAAGATCTGGAAACAGCCCAAATGTCCATCAGTAGATGAATGGATAAAAAAGCTGTAGTACATATACACAATGGAGTACTATGCAGCGGTAAGAAAGAACGATCTCTTATCCTTTGAGACGACATGGAGAGACCTGGAAAGTATTATCCTAAGCGAAACAAGCCAAACAGAGAAAAACAAGTATCATATGATCTCACTTATTTATGGAATATAATGAACATAACAGTCTGAAGAATGGGACAGTCCCAGAGATGTGGAAGTAGGGTACAGACTGACAATCCCCAGAACTGGGGATGGTGGGGGGGGATTAACCACAGAACTTATATGCATATATGTATGAACAATGGACATGGACAACAAAACTGGGGACAGGGAGGGGAGGGAGGGCGAGGGGGGAATCAGTGGGGGAAAAAAGAAAAACATCTGTAACAAAAATAAATGAATTAATTTTAAAAAATAATAAAATGTAAATTGGAGCTAAAAAATTGAATTTCTGTGTAATATTAGATACTTCATTGATATTTAAGGAACTTTATATATTTTATTCTCTAGATCACTTAATGATTTAAAATTTATACATGCTTGAGAAATGTTTTAATATGATCATTTTCTGAAGAGTTGATCTGAAAATATCCTAAGATGATGGCAATTACAATGTTTATAAAATGCAGAATTTCATCTTCATTTTTTGCTCTGAGCAAGTCTTTATGTAGATTTTCCTAAAATGTGAGTTGTTCGGTTTCTTTTGTTGTTGTTGTTGTTGTTGGGGTTTTGTTTTGTTTAGTTTTTTTCTTTTCACTTTGCTTGATTAATTAAATCTTTTGCAATATTTACTTGATCTAATAAAATGTATGATTCACTTAACTCACAATGATGTATATAGGAAATTATTAAACTCACAATAATTGAAGTCTAATTATTAATCAGTGATCTAGACGGTGAATAAATTCGCGTAATGCATCACTAGTCACATAGATGAGGAAACCCAAAGGCTGTAATGATATCGTATTATCTAGGATACAGATTGTGTCTCTTGGAGCCCCCTCAAAACTTAAATATCTTGGAAAAATTGTGTGCATTGGAAAGAGCACTGAATTGGATTTGCCTTGGAAAAAATCAATCTTACTTAATTGTTTCATTTGCAAACTACAGGTAATTTTTACTTATCACACAGATGTTCTGACTTAAGAAAGATAACACATGTGACTTTTTTGAACTCATAAGATGGCATTAACCTTCAGTTGATTATTCGTTTGATCACCTATTACATTCATGCCTTAGTAAAATTCTGAGAAAATAACTATACAAAATTAATTTTTGAAAGGGATTTTGAGAAAATGACTGTGAGACTTTAACACTGGAAAAATGGGGACTGTAGGAAAGATATTCTGGAAAGTATTTCTGTGGGTGGAAAGAAGAGGAAAGTTGTGCTAATATTGAAGAATGAGGTGCGTAACTGAGGACTAGGAAAACAACCAAAAGGAACTTCCATTTCATCATTTTGTCCCTGAAATCTATTCTGATAATAGACTATGACCTTCAACGGCAGATGTGTTCATGTCTTCAACACTGAGCAGTTTAATGAGTTAAGCCTCCTTTAACAGCAACAAATTATAGAGTAATTTGTTTTCTTTTATTGATGCACATGTTATATATACGTTTCCACTTTAATGTCCTCATTTGCATAAGTTTAAATAGGCATATGAATTATGGCTCTGAGTCTGATGTGCCGTAGTTTATGGGTCCCTACACTTTGTGATGTTGCTTAAAGACACATAAAGCTCAAATGCTGTATTAGAAACATTTATTTTCCTTCTTATGAAACCTCTAAATTTAATTCTGAATCAAGAATGCTATTTTGTTTTCTATGTCTTTTTGTGCATTAATTTATACAAATGAATATATCTAATTTTATGAGATATGATATAGTATGAAGTTTGATTTGTACCTGTCCTCAATTTATATGCAATCTACTGCAAAGAACCGAAACATATGTATACATATTTATGATATACAAGTGGTTTTAAGTACCACATGGGTAGCACAGAAAGTATGGGGGTTCCGAATAAGGAGTGTTGTCCTTGGGGATGACTGTTATCATGGAGAGTGAAAGTGGGCATCTCAGAGGAAGTGTCTTTTGAGCTCTACCCTAAAAGATGACTGCTAAGCTCTCTTTTTTAAATTACAGCTTACATTCCATATAATTTTGTATTCGTTTCAGGTGTACAGCATAGTGGTAAGCCAATCATGTACTTTACAAAGTGTTCCCCCTAATATTTCCAGGACCCAACTGGCATTATACATAGTTATTACCATATAATGACTTGAAAAAGATAGACTAGAGATACATTATGCACTATTACAAATTTTAGAATAGGAAGGTAATATTATTAGAAGCTTGAGAAAAAGTGAGGCAGTGACTTCAGCCAGATTGATTAGAAATCAAGGAATGATTCTACAGATAAAAATGCAGTTAGGGCACTATTTTAATAATGGGTCAATGGTTTCCAAGCACTGGGCCCACTGCTACAGAAACATCTGCTGAAGTTTCTTTTTTAAAAAACAACAAATATTCAGGTTCTTCCTGAGACTCTGATTCAGTGGGTCTTCGGTAGGGACCCAGAAACCATATTGCAAACCCTGCAAGTGATTTTGATCTATAGCCAAGGTTACAAACCACAGATTGCAATAATAAAGCTTCTGGCCTTGTTAGTAGATATTGGAATTAGGATAAGATAATGAGACAATAAATAAAGAATTATAGGAATGACATAGAAGGTATTATATTTGCTGTTAGTTGCCTAACAGTCAAAATGACAATTTTTCCTATTTGCATTTTGTAAAATGCACTTATGAAAAGTTTTCTGTCTGAAAACTTTTCACCCTGGCTGCATGGCTCAGTTGGTTGAAACATCATCTCATACACCAAAAGGTTGTGGGTTTGATTCCTGGTCAGGGTTTCGGGTTCTGTCTGGGAGGCAACTAATCCATCTCTCTCTCTCTCTCTCTCTCTCTTCCCCCCTCTCTCTCCCTCTCTTTCCCTCCCTCCTTCCTTTCCTCTCCATTCCTCTTTTTAAAAATCAATCAAAATAAAAATGAAAAGTTTTCTGTCTTGTTTTTGCTTTATTTATAGTACCTTTAATATCTATGTTCAGCCTGGCCAGTGTGGCTCAGTGGATTGAGTGTTGGCCCATGGACTGAGAGGTCCTGATTGGATTCCTGATCAGGGCACATGCCTGGGTTGTGGGCTTGATCCCCAGTAGGGGGCATGCAGGAGGCAGCCAATCGATGTTTCTCTCTCACATTGACGTCTCTCTACCTTCCTCTCTCTCTCAAAAAAAAATCAATAAAAACATATAAAAAATATATCTATTCTCCTGATAGTTTTTTTTTTACCCATTTGACATCACAACAAGTTTTAGCCAAATGAGTTTCAAAAGTGTTTCTCTCTTCTACTAATTCTAATATGTCTACTGATATGGATTGCTGATTATAATTCTTAAGTTATTTTAATATTTTAAGACCTTTTACAATTATATTGAATATTTAAAATTACTTTACTTATTATCATATTTTTTGTAGGGAAGAATAATATCAGCTGATTAAGAAAACATTTATGTTTGAAAAGTTTTAAGGCTGTTATCCACTTTGTAGCCCAAATTCTATATATTTTTATTAAGATTACCAAAAGCAGAAGAGTAGAAACTGATTATTATTATTTTTTTTAATCCTCACCCAAGGACATTTTTGCATTTATCTTCAGAAGGAGAGAGGGAGAAAAAGAGAGAGAGAGAAACATCAATGAGAGAGACAGATCAATTGGTTGCCACTCACACAACCCCAACCAGGGCCGGGGACAAACTGCAACCCAGGTATGTGCCCTTAGCAGAAACCGAACCTGGGACTCTCTGGTCTGCGGGCTGATGCTCTAACCACTGACCCAAACCAGCCAGGGCAAAACAGATTATTTTTAATCAGTTAAATTTATTTTTGCTATGTTTATAGGGATGTTTTATTTTAGAGTTATTTGAGGAGGACTCAGATTTGGTTGTTGAAATCAACATGTCTTTTATAACATTTTTCCTTTTATTATTCCGAAGTTCAGCCTAGCTTACTCCATTTGTTTCCCTTTTATCTTAACTTCGTGTTTATTAACAAGTAAATATATTTAGTTTATTGCTTACTATTGATCTGTTTTCTTTTACTATACAGTTTTCTTTTTCTATTGATGTATGTAGAAAATGAGCGTAGTATTCTTTATAAGGACCTAGGTTTGGACCAATGAAACTATGCAACCCCTTTTTAATTACATTTAGAACTCTTATTTCTGTTCAAGTCTCTGGGTTTAATATTTACCACAGATTTCAATTACTGTTTTGCTATTCTATTTCTTTCAAAGAAATATAAACTTGAAAATCTTTCTTTTCACAGTCTCCGTATAAATTCTCAAAGCAGTTACACCTGACCCTGAGCTTCTTTAGAAAGTTTTTTCCTATACTGAGTTGAGATGTTTTCTTATATTTCCACACATAGTTTAATCCCTAGTGGCTATACAGAACAAATCTTATTTCACACAGCAGCCATTCAAGTATTTGAAGATGGTTCTATTCATACTTCTGCATCATCTCTGCTTTAGGCCGTTTTTCATGAGTCATGGATTTAATTTTTTACCATCCTGTCTCCTGAGTACAATCCCAATTATACCTGAAGTTTGCTGCAGGACCCTGGAATTAGTCTGAACAACACAGGATAAAGTAGGATCCACACTGACCTTGTTCTTGAGCAACATGGGGTATATATTTCCAACAACACCCCATGCCACCCAGCCACACAGAAACTAAAATGATCAGATTAGATTTTAAGATGATTGCTTCATAATGTTGGCTTATATTAACTTTAAAATTAACTGAAATTTGGGTCTGAGATTGAACTCAAGCATCAGAGCTTGTATAGACAAAATAATAATAATAATTAAATGTTAAGAACTCATGTTTATATTGAACACATCTTTTAGGAATTTTAAGAGCTGTATATTGTTAAGAGGTTTTTAAGTCTTTTGTAAGGTTTTTAAGTATTCTCATCTCATAGTCTGTATAAAATAATTGAGCCCAGAAATGTACAAGTAATAATAACACAGATTTTTTTTTCTTAAGTAAGACAGTGCACCCATACATGCTCTGATTGGGCTTGATTCCTACAGGAAAGAGACCAGGAAAGCACTGATGTGAGAAGAGCCATTCACTTGCTCTTCTCTCCAGCCACTCAGGGTACCTGCCAAGGCCTCATCCCTGCCTGTAAAACTGCCAGCATCCGATCCTGCAGCCTGTGTGTAATTTGCTTTGCTGGGAGCTGCGTCAGGCAGGGTTGACTGATTGGGAGAGTGGAAAGCTGCAGACTCTGGAACAAGAGGGCTGCCCTGTGGACATATGAGCTAGTTACATTTTGGTCCCTTTTCAAGCTAGGGAGATAAAACTAGTAAGTATAGAAAAGGCTGTGCTGGCTATACCGGCAGTGCAGTCCTGAGCAGGAATGACCCTCACTGCAGGGGCAGTATTTACTAAGTCGTATTCATTAGAGTATCACCTAGAGAAAACAAACAAACAATATATAAAGAGAGCCATTGGAGCCAAATTTTATATAAAGGATAATCCTCATAGAATTATTTATAAAGGGAAAAAAGAATATAATCTTAATAGCCAGCAATAATAGTATTAATTATAGCACAACCATACAAGGAAATATGCATCCATATATGATGATGCCAAAGAGAAATCTTCAATATTCCCATAAAATATTGATGAGACACTAAATCAAAAATCAATTTCAGCCCAGCTAGTGTGGCTCAGTAGTTGAGCATCAGCCCATGCACCAAGAGGTCACCAGTTTGATTCCTGGTCAGGGCGCATGCCCAGGTTGTGGGCCCGATCCCCAGTTAGGGGCATGAAGGAGGCAGCCAATTGATGTTCTTTCTCATCGATGTTTCTATCTCTCTCTCCCTCTTCCTTTCTTTATAAAATCAGTAAAAGAAAATAAATTTTTAATCATATTTTATTGTAGTATGTATAGTGGCATCTCATTGTTAAAATATATAAGTGACACATTTGGAGAAAGAAAGATAGTAATTGAGACTGAGATGTGGAGACAGGAGAAATGAAGATTATAAGCCAAAAATTTAAAAGATGTATTGCTACATGGTAGAGTTATTGATGGCTTATTTGTTAGTTTAATTTCTGCATTTGTGCTTATATGTATTATGCAAACATTATACAAGCCATAAAGTTACTACTTCTGTAATAAAAGCAGCATATAAAATTAATTTAGAAAAAAAACAATTGTGAGAAGTATAAAAGTAATGTTTCCAAGTTATAAACAACAGGAACCAGCTCTAGGAAACGTGAGCAAAAAAGGATGTGTTGGGAGGCTGTCAAAGAACGCTCCGGGTCTGCTGGATCCGAGCTCGGGAGAGAGTCAGAGGGAAGCTGGATGCCAAGGAAGCCAGGACAGCCAAATTTAGAGTTGGATCAGGCAGAACAAGGGAGTGGTCTCCTTAGAACTTCTGTTGGTACCTTTATCCCTGGACAGTCCATAGTCACCTGACACCTCTGCTCCCATGTCCAGGATAATTACTGACCTTCCTTAATCTTTGCTTCACTTTGATATACAAAAGTCCAAGGTGGGATGGTATACATTATTGGCCCATAACCCATAGCATATGCCCATGCCCATCCTTACAGGGCTCTGCATGACTGGTCTCTACTTCCCTCAGCTTCAGATGAAGGCACGCCTATTTTGAGATTTCTATCATCTCTCTTCAATAAAATGGATGTGAGAGCCCTGGCCAGTTTTGCTCAGTGGTTAGAGCATCGGCCCGGGGACCAGAGAGACCTGGGTTTGGTTCCCGCTAAGGGCATATACCTCAGTTGCAGTTTGCCCCTGGCCCTGGTTGTGTCGTGTGGGTGGCAGCCAGTTGATGTGTCTCTCTCAGACACAATGATGTTTCTTTCTCTCTTTCTCCCTCTCTCCCTCCTGCTCTATCTGAAGATAAATGCAGAAATGTCCTCGGGTGAGGATAAAAAAATAAAATAATAAAATAAAAAGGATGTGAGATGCTAAGTCATGACAAACGTTTTGTACAGCAAAGGTTGGAATGGGATGGTAAAATACTGTATTAATATTTCTCTAGAGATTCTTAAATGGGATCCTTAAAATAGCTGTTTTTTTTGTTGTTGTTGTTTTTTTCTGTACAAGAAAGTCTAATTGTGTATGCCAGAATTACTAACTCTGGAACATTTTGTAATGTATATTATGTAGCTCAGTTGTAATAGATATATGCACTCTCCTGGAGACCAATATATGATCTGATTTATGCATCAGACACCAGATGTTAGTGTCACCATATTCTACAGCGGTGATTTTCAACCTTTTTCATGTCAAGGCAACATAAACTAATTACTAAAATTCTGTGGCACACCAAATAATATATAATATTTTTTGCTGATCAGACAAAAAAAATAGGTATAGTTTGGATTCATTCACACTGATGGCTTTGGCTGTGTTGGCTGTTGTCTTTATTATTATTATTATTATTTGACTGTCTAAGGGAAAAGAGTTCAGTGACCCTGACTAAATAGTCAGGTATTGTATATTTTAAAATTTCTTGAGGCATACCTGTTGAAAATAATTATTCTAGAGTACTATTAGGATTTTTTTTGTTCAAGAGAACTATGATATTTACTTCTTTTTGAAATACTAAGTTAAGATGAATTACTAAACAAACTGCCAAAATTCAAATAACAAAATAGCCTGGCTGGTGTGGCTCAGTGGTTAAATGTTGACCCATGCACTAAGAGGTTACCAGTTAAATTCCCTGTCAGGGCACATGCCCAGGTTATGGGCCAAATCCCCAGTGGGGGGCATGCAGGAGGTAGCCAATTGATGTTCTCTCTCATCGATGTTTCTTTCTCTGTCTCTCCCTCTCCCTTCCTCTCTCTCTCAAATCAATAAAGGAAAAAAAACTCTTATAAATATTTTCAGTTTTTGAGTGATAGGTAGGAATCTGTTTTCTTAATAGACTTGAAAGTAAAATTTAAACTAAAGTCATGGAACTCCATGATTAGGTTAATAACATAGTGACAAATTTTTACTAGCAAAGCAATGACATTTAATGTGGGTGTTCTCTGCACTTTATAAGATGGTTAAGATCCCATACAAAGTTATAGACGTCATACTGCTACCAAGTTGTTTTAAGAGCTAATAGATGGCATCAAACAAATGAAAGTGAAAGAACAGAATACACATTGAAGATAAATATATATCTATATTATTGATAGATTTGTGCTAAGGGATATTGGATGGCTTTAGCACATTGAGGTTCATCTTATACAAATTCAAGAAACAATTGAGTTTTCAATTCATACATTTTTGTTCTTGATTTTGTCTAGTCAGATGCCTCTTTGTAAAGTTGTAGTCAAAAGATTTAAAGATAAGCATTTTTTATTAAAAATCTCACATGTCTACATTGAGACTATATTTTCATTGAGGAAGAAAGAGCCCTTTAAATATTATTTTTCTTTGTATAAATTGAGGCTCAATTGGCAATTCAAAGCCTTCTATAATTTGTTCAGTTGTAATTAATTTCCTTCCTTTCCCTCCATGTTTCCCCTGAACTTTGCTTTTACTAGTATTCTCTCTTCAAGTTTATATCATGTGATACTAATGATGATGGTAATGAATCCTTAGTAATTAGGAAGTCCAAGTTAAGACAGATTAGCTCATTTGTCCAAGGTCATGCAGCTTATAAATAAAGTACTATAATTCAATCTTGAGCAGTTTGACTTGACTCTAAGGTTCATCTTTTTAATCCCTACACTATTAATAACTTATATCTTTCTTCTCTGGATCATTAATTTTTAGAGGTAAAGGCATCCATCTTATTTAGTAATATAACTTTTATAATACTTAAGCCTATGATGACCTCAAAGTAAAAAAGATTAAAAGGAAATAAACCAAAATGATTAGTACACTTTTTACATAGCATGATCGTAGGTAATTGATTTAATCATTTTACTATTTTAATATGTTTTCTTCATATTTTATAATGACTAGAGGTAGCAGGGGGGATAGTTAAAAGTAGGAGTTATGATTAAAGATACCTATTTTCGAATTATTTCTCCCTTAATTTATGACTGTAATAGGTTACCGAAAGCTTCAGTTATCTAATCTATTGAATAATAATATTATGAAGAAAACTATATTTAGCATTGTTGTAACAACTAAAGATACTCTTTTTAATGCATCTGGTAGAAATTAATCAATAGATGCTGGCTAATATTTTTAACCAACTCTTTAAGGAGAGAACACTAACAGCATATAATTAATAAAAAGGAATGTCCTTTTTAATTTTATAATTGGCCAGAGTCAGATCAGCAAAAGCCAATAGACTTTCTGAGACAGAGAAAGTATTTGGTATCTATCCAGTTCAATGTGGTAGCTAGTAGCCACATTTAGATTTTGAGTATGTGGTATGTGGCTAGTGTGACCGAGCAAGCGACGTTTTCATGTTAATTACTTAAAATTAAATAGGTGCATGTGGTTAGTAGCCACATAGTGACCACTCACTGGACAATGAAGTTTTAGGTTCTAGAGCACTGCTTCACAATTTTTTCCCAGGCATATATGACAATTGGCATTTATATGCAAGATGCTGTCCCATAGATGGAGACTGGAGACCGGACCAAGAAGTGACTAAGAGTTTAGAGGCCGAAATTAAGCACCCTTGAGCTCAGACGTTGGCTGTGGTGTTGAGTGTGTGACTCAGTGTGGAGCTGACTTACCCGTAAATTGGGATAATAATTAAATTTCATTATAGAGCTTTTAGAATACTTCTTATGTCACATAATTTTAGTTACAGAAATCATGCAAGAACAGTACAAAAAATTCTAGTATACACTTCACTTGGTTAATTCTCTCCCTCTTGCTCTCTCTGTATTTCTGTGTGTGTACGTGTGTGTGTGTGGTGGTGGGGGGGTGATTATTTCCCTGAACAATTTGAGATTAAGTTATCAGGCATGATTCCCCTTCCCCTCACTAAATATTTAAGTGTATGTTTCCTAAAAATAAAAACATTATCTAACATAAATCAGGAAATTAACATTTACTACTAATAATACTATTATCGAATCTGCAGCCCTTATTCAGATGTCAGCATTTGTCCCAATCATGTCTTTCATGGCCAAAGCAAGAACCATCTTACGCTTTGCATTCACTTTTCATGTCTCTTTAATCTCATTTATTCTGAAACAGTTCCTCAGTTTTGATTTTATTTCATGACACAGACATTTTTATATGACATTGGCCAGTTAGTTTGCCGATTGCTTCTCAGTTTAGGTGTGTCCATGGTTTCCTCCTAATTACATTTACTCTGTGTACTTTCAGTGGGAATAACCAAGTATGATGTATCCTTTGCAGTGTGTCCTCTCAGGAGGCACATGGTGTTCATTTGCCCCATTATGGTGATGTGATCTTTGATCCATTTATCACTTTAAGATCCTATCTGCCAATAGGTGTTTGCTAGTTAAGCTTATATAATTATTTATTTTGATGCACAAATTGTCCTAAATCTGGGCAGAGGGAGCCCCCCTCAAACTAGCCCCTATATGTTTTTGCCATGACTCTATCATTATAAGAGTGTGTCCCTAATTTCTGGCACAAGAAGTGGTTTCAGACTCATCATTTGCTTTCCCTGACTAGCCCTGGAATCATTAATTCCATCAAAATGCCTAGCTTTCTTTTAGCAAAAGAAAGGTATTTTTTGAAAGCAAGATCTTGTATCCAGGTATGCCTCTTATTTTACTGAAAGGCATTACTTCTAGGTCAGCATATAGAAGTAAAATGTACACACACACACACACACACAGACAAGTAAGTACATATACAAAGATATGAGTGTATATACCACCATACATATATATAATACATACATCTGTAGCTTAGAAACCATAAATTTAAATCTAAAATTCCAACCAATCCCCTTCCCCATATTTATAACACCCTTCTGTGACAGTACAAAACCTAGCTCCCATGACCTACAATATATTTATTTTGTTGTTTAATTCTAGAATACAAAGAAAATAGTTTCAAAATTAACTGACAAATCTGAAAAATAAAAGATGCCTACTCTGTAGAATTCAATATTTGTGGAGTTCTTGAAGTCTTTGGACTGAGGATATATAGTGCAAATATTCAAAGTCCAAATCATTTCAAAGTTACCTGAATTCTTCCCCCTTCCCCCAACCCAATGTGACTGTTATTCATTTGAAATGTGACTCCATTCATGTTTCTGTTTGGTTCCCCCCATCTCATCCATTTTTATTTTTAAGTTTGTGAAACATTAAAATTTTCAAAAAATCAGAACTCCCTTCTTTCAAATAACTAATTTCAAAAGTAAATAAGATTCTAAACGTTTAGATTTTACACAGTAGATGCCACCTATTTGGGCTCAGGGACATCTCACCTAGCTACTCATTTAATAATACTGCTTTACCTGTTTTCAATTACACACTTGCTTAACATTGACACCCTTTCCTCCCATCTGTGCAGTCGAGTTGGGATGCAAATATATGAATAAAATTCTTCAACATTGATATTTTAAGTCTTATTTGTGCCCTTGTCACAAGTGATTACTGAATACTGTTGTGTTTAGTTTTCAGTTAAGACTCACTGGCCTATCTCATTCCTTAAAGAGTAGAAATACGGTTAACTGCATGTGGGATAAGCATAATTTTATAGCAGGAATGATAGAGAAAACATATCAGAGTAAGACCTCATTGAAAGTGTGCCTTCAATGGGAAGGAAAAAGCTGTAATTCTGTACGAAGATGATAATTATTAGATTGGAGTGAAACAAATAAAGAATCCTGAGGCATGTCTGCCGAAATGAATGGATTACATGCTTAACTAATTCTGAGAGACAGGGTTTCTAGATTAAGTCATGCTCCACAAGGGAGGGGGAGGAAGCTTACATCATTAGAATCACTTTCATTTTAAAGCCTTTATTTTAAGCAAAGATTTGTTTCTGAAAACATCTAATATTGCTGCATATTCCTCATTAAATCGTTTGTGCATATTACTAGTGACTATAATGTATATGCTCCACTAGTGATTGTCAATAAGTATGTCAGAGAGCAGATCTCATAGCTAAATGTTTGCAATAAAATTTATGGATCAAATTTAGACATTTTTTTCATTGGGATAAATTATATATATATATATATATATATATATATATATATATATATATATATAAAATTTTCTTTTTATGACCATGTATAAAAATATTGAAGTTCATTAAAAGTTTTAAATACATTTAATTTTATTGTGACATTATAACTAAGCAATGGAAGAAACTAAAATGAAAAGTATATTTATGGAGAACTCATAAATGATAAAGAGAACTGGTGACCTTAAACATTTATGGGAAGCAAATAGAGGTGACATATCAAGATTTTAAAATGTAATAACCATGTGGGTATCAACAATATGACAATCTCCCTGAGATGTTTGCTTTTAAATATACCTTCTAAATTAATAATTATATAGAGAAATATAGTTTATTGTCCACACCATAAAAGCAGTGTGAACTTAGAGCTGTTAAATTACAAGTTGTACACCTTCACAATATTAGTTATAATACAATTTTAGTAAATATCATAACTCAAGATGGGACAATTGAACATATAATCCTATAGCACAAATATGTTGTTAGAAAATGCTTACTCATACATAGAGAAACTTGATTATATCACCAGTTTCACCAGGAATTTTTAAAAGGAATATACAGATGCTTATTGCATATTTTGTGCCCAGTTTTTATATTTCTGGGTCTCATTTTCCAAATGAGGTAAATGCAATAGCCTTCCCCACAGAAGCAGTCCCTCAGAACCCAAGTCTTCTCCATGCCATGACAGGGGTTCCCCAAACTCCTTGTTTTCCTGTACCACCCCCCCTCCTGAAGATTCCTGTTTTTCCTGACCTCTAATGCATCCTTCACATGTCCACTTCTGTCCTTGCTGCTGGTGAGGAAAGGGGACTTTCCAATGACCATCACCAGGATGATTTGGTTCTAGCTGCATCTTGAAACCCAGAACTTCACTAGGATACTTTGTAAACCCAATCTTTATTGTAAGGTCATTTCTATGAGAAATTAAGGTAAGTATTCTGAACAATACAACTAAAATTTTGCTATAATACTTCTGTGGGTCATGATTTTTTTAAATTTACCTCCCATCTATTGTGGGATATCTCCCATTCTATAGTTCTGACCATGGGATCATGCCTAACTTTTTTTGTCCCTTTTGAAATGACCTTCCCAAATGTTTAGGGTATATTGGTAACTAGTTATATTTTCCCCTTTGTTATGGGTCTGAATTAAGCATTTAAGGGAAATTGTCCTAATAATTACCTTTTCTTTCCCTAGTAAAATTGTTAGCATGGCAAGGCATAATATTTATTAGCTTTTCCACTTTTATTACAATAGGACTTCTCATAGATATCAGACAAATTTAAAGCTACCAAGGCTACAAAAGCTTGCCTTTCTCTTGCCTGATGTGATAGTTATTAAGAATAAAGCCTCCGTAGCCTCCTGCCACACCCTTTTAACAGGATGCTTCTGTCGGCATTTCTGTTTGTTTATTTGAATGCTATTCTGTATGCTTCCACTAAAAATATATATGGATTTTTCAGTACCAATTTTTTTAGTCTTTTACCCCAATTTCCTATACTGGTATTGGAAAATATGCATTTAAACTTCAAGTAAATAATACTAATTGACACAACATTTTAAAATAGTCTATTATAAGACTGGGTAAAGTGATAGCTTAGACAGATGTAACTTGTAACAGCAATAAATTGTTTTGGACATTTGCTTTTCTCAGCTGATCTGATTAGTAACTATGAGAGTCATTTGATACTCCATTTTAAAGAGCGTAGATATTTGACTTGTATTCATTTGGGAATAATTTACATAAAATATATCATACAGTGTTTTACCTCAGGGAAAACATCATTACCCCTATATCTAATTATTTTTAAAAGATGGTATAATTTAAGAATATAGATGATATATATCTATTTCTAGGCTTATTTTACCCTTGGATAAATGAAATAATTTAATGTACTTGTCACTTAACATAGCTTTCTAAAAAGTAAAATAAAGGTCATAGAGAAAATCTATGACCTTAGAAAAGTTTGTTACTTCAAAACAAAACCAAAAAAATACAGAAAAAATAAGTTAAAAACAAAAACCCACTGAATTTGTGAGACAGCAAGGATACAACAAATAGGGCAATCTCAGGAAATCTGAGAATGTCCTAAGACATGTCATTAGTATTGATAGTGATGGGAACATACAGAGTGAATTCTAACACATTTTGAATCCTTAATGCAATCACATGGGATTATCTAATAGAAACTATCTCAATCTTGTACATGCTCCCATTTTAAGAACATAAAATATATAAATCCAGTGTTTAATTTCTATTGTGTTTATCTGGAAATATGGTGGATAATTTTAATCCAAAAGTTTCTATATTAGAAGAAACTAAAATGGAAATAATGCTGATGAAGGTGAAGTAAAATACTACCAGCATGAAGCAGGAACCTAGCATAAAACAGAAGATATCCTTTAGAACCCCAGAGCTATTGAGTCCTGCATTTCAGAAAGAAGAATAAAACAAAATTGTGTCATTTGGATTTTGTCAAATAAACTGGTGTTATTTTAGCATAATTGTTCTGATTGACCTTTTCGTAATTTGAACACTATAGCTTGATTGTGACAATGCCTTTTATGCCAATAAGGGGCCAACAGACAGTGACCATCTGGTATTATAACCCAACCTATCTCTAATTCAGTTCTATTCTGAACATGATTTAAGTGAGTATCTGTTAGTTAGAGTAGTTTTAAGGTGGAACTTAGATTGTGGACTTAAAAAAAAAGGGTTGCTGAAATTATATAGTTTGATCATATGTCTGAAATAATCATAATAAATCAGGGGATTTATTACTAGCAATTTTAGGAAAGTTATGTGCAATTATTTGGGAGAAGATAGGATGAATATTCAGTAATTTTAGTTTCTAACTTAACAACATTGTGATGTTTGAATGATTATCAATTAGTAGTTAAGAAAAGATCATTTTTCAAAAGGTAGATTTTACATAAAATCACAGTGCTATAAGGTGAAGTCATGGAACTCCCTGTCAGAAAACATGGCACCTGTCTAGTCATGGGACTTAAGAGATATCATGTATTCTTTCTGAGCCTCAGTGTTATCTATAAAAGGTGATTGTTAATAAAATTACCAAGCTAAGAGGTTGAAATCAAAATGCAATATATGAGAAATACTTTATAAGCTGAAAATAGCAAAATGCATTTGGTAATTATATATGTACAATTTTATACTAACTTATAGGTACTTTTTGATAATTTAGAGAAAGAGAGATTAAGTAGATGAATATTTGTAAAATTGAGTAAAATTCTATAAAGAAATCTGATACTGACAACAGCAGAGGTGGGATGAAAAATACAATAAAAATATATCAGAACACATTTTCAAACAAGACATAATAGCTATACAATGCTGGAAATAGGGAGAAGAGAGATTAAGGAAAGATTAATATAGTAAAGAAAAAAGTCAGAAGTTAGGAATAAAAGTAAAGCTAATGGTTTAAGAGACTTAGAAATAGCAAAGA
Source organism: Molossus molossus (assembly GCF_014108415.1). Lineage (NCBI taxonomy): Eukaryota > Metazoa > Chordata > Mammalia > Chiroptera > Molossidae > Molossus > Molossus molossus. The sequence continues at coordinate 55,360,890 of NW_023425345.1, read as the reverse complement.
TCTGGAAACAGACAAAATGGCCATCAGTAAATGAGTGGATAAAAAAGCTGTGGTATGTTTATACAATGGAATACTATGCAGCTGTAAAAAAAAGAGCTCTCACCCAGCTCTAGTAGCTTAATAGGTTGAACATCCTCCATGCACCAGGAAGTCACCAGTTCAATTCCTGGTCAAGGCACATGCTTGGGTTATGGGCTTCATCCCCAGTAGGGAGTGTGCAGGAGGCAGCCAATCTGTGTTTCTCTCCTCTCTTCCTCTCTCTAAAATAAATAAGAACATATCTAAAAAAGAAAAAGAAAAAAAAGGATCTCTTACCACTTAAGACAGCATAGAGAGACCTGGAGAGTATTATGCTAAGCAAAATAAGCTAATCAGAGAAAGAGTATAATATGATCTCACTTATATGTGGAATCTAATGTACAAAATAAACTGATGAACAAAATAGATGCAGAGACATGGTAGCAGAGAACAGAATGATGAATCTCAGAGGGAATGGGGGGCACAAGAAGAGATTAACCAAAGAATTTATGTGCATATATGCATTGCCCATGGTCACGGACAAGAGTGCTATGAAAGCATGATGAAGGGTGGGAGCAGGGTGAAGGGGGTCAATGGAAGAAAAAATGGGGACATCTGTAATAATACTCTCAACAATAAAGGCTTTTTTTTTTTTTTTTGGCGGTACATGCCCCTAGCGGGAACTGAACCCAGAACTCTCTGGTCTGCAGGCCGACGCTCAACCGCTGAGCCAAACTGGCCTGGGCAATAAAGACAATTTTTAAAAGAAAGAGAGAAAAAGAGAGGGAGGGAGGGAGGGAAGGAAATAGCACCAAGTTGTGAAGCCTAAAAATTATCACTAGCAAAGGATAGTTGAGGTGTTACTTGCTGATAATAACTGAAGAACACAATGAAAATGTTTTCTAAGACTGTCAATATATAAACTCTATACATGTTGGAGAGTGGTCAGACTTTAAACACAATTAAATTATTTAACCAAAATTTGATCTACTGAACGTAGTATGTCTCTTTAATGACTACAGGTTGAAATGAGCAATAGGTAAAGCCAGGGCATAAATTTTAGAGTGAAGCTTGGATTCCAGTTCTATCAAAGCTATGGAATCTCATGCAAATTATTTGTCTTCTTTGAGTCTCATTTCTCTCATCTGTTAAAGGGGGGTAAAAATAATATCTATTTCACAAGGCTGTCAGGAAAAATAAATGTGTTGCAATAGTACTTGAGACTGAATGCGTGCTTACTTAATGGCCCAGAAATTAAGTATTCAGAGAGCTTGCTCTGTACATAGAACTGAGACATCAATTCACATCCTAAGAAATTGGTTCCTGAGAAATGAGTGAGCAAATGTATGCGCATGATGTAGATTTATTTCTCTCTTAGGGGTTATTTTAAAATTTTCTCTTAAGAGTTCTAACAGACTTTCTGTAGTTTTCCTACAAACTTCAATTGCTCTGTGCCTCTTGCTGGCAATGACTTTCTGTCAGTAGAGATGGGACAATGTATTTAATGTTGCCTCTGTAAGAGAGAGGGGCCCTTTGGTGCAAAGTATACCTGTCATGCAGATGACGTCCCTAATCTAATGAGGTAGAGAACTGAGCATTCAGGAGGAACAGCAGTGTTGATAAAAGCAGAGTTTGTTTTCTTTCCACACCTCTTCCATCCATGTAGAAATAGCTAGTATGAGAGTCACTTTCTATAAGAATTGCTAATATTTGACATGACTCAGAAGGCTGCCTCTTGCAGATGTTAGCATGTCTGAGTCTGTGCATGGCTAAGTCTGTCAGTGTGTTTGGAACACTACTTTCTCTCATTGTGAGGTGTGTTTCCTTTCATTCTTAGTGGTAATTTGGTTTATGAAATCTGCACTAGTTTGTGCAATTATGAAAGGCTAAATGTGGTTCTTCTAAATCTGTATCTTCAGAATATAATCTGAATTTACAAATTTCGGTTTCGGTTTTGTTTTGTTTCATCATTACTCATTACCATAATGGGCTCTCTAATGGGAAGGGAATTGTAACTTGTACATGACTAGCCTGATAGTGGTAAACAGGAAAATGTACTTTGGCTGCCTCCATGCTTGCTGTGTCTCAGCTTCCTCATATGTATTAGTAGGAGATATGTCTGTACTTTTTACTTGTCTTATAGGATTATATTGAAGGACAGTTATGTTTGTTTTAAATATCTACAAAGCAATATGTTTCTCTAAAATTATCTAATGTTGCAAAAGTACTGATTTTAAAATACTCTCTATGGTAATTAGATTTAGTGTTGTCAGTTTAAAGTATTTTGATTTTAATTTTTATTTAAAAGGTAAAATCTACTTCAATTTGTTTGTTATGTGTAAATTTTTAAATTTGTGTAAATATTACTATCACAGAGATACCACATTTTGTTCCTTTTTTACAGCCATCGTATATTTTTTATCTACTGTCCTTGTAATTTTCATTTCAGTTGCCTTAAGGGAACAATATAAGAACTCTTCTAGAGCTAATTTAACTCCTATCAATTCTTACCAATAAAAGTCAAAGATTATAAAAAATTATATAAACATTTTATTCACTTGGATAAGAGGTAGTTCGTTCAATTGCTAAATCAGTTCTTATATTAAAATGATTATTCATTTTATTTCCTCACTTCAATTATAGGCTAATAAACTCTTACAGCCTTCTGAAACACAAAAACTCAGAATGTCTTACTCATCTTAGACTTTTTTCCTCAGCATGAGACATTTTTAAAGCACTGCATATAGTAAATCTTTGTCACAGCAAGATGTCCAAAATTATAAAGGTTATCAGGCATCGCTTTTGGTATCCTTAAAAAGTATTTGTTTGATTTTGAGAAAAGTCTCTAAGCAGTCAAGTAGAGTAATATTTTTAACTTTCTTTACTCTGCTTTCAAAGGGTACACCTGTGAAGAAATATCTAGGTCACAGATAATAAACTCATCTCTCTTCTCCCATCCTGTTTTATACTCGGTGGGTTGGATGCATATGGTTAAGATTAATTTGTGTGACTAATATTAGAGCAATCTTGACCCCAGTATATCAACTTCTGTGAGCCTGGCTTCCTGAAAAAAAATGTGTTGGCTAATCTATATAGCCTTTAAGAAACCCTAACTTGAAGAAAGAAGACTAAAGTGAAAAGGTGGAAAAAAAATACCTGTAACTTGCTAAATAAAAAGTTTGTCATGTATTATCAAGAGTAGTCCAGGAAAACCATTCTTGTGACTTCTAAGTCCTTGGACCTAGCAATATTAAATGTTCGATTTTGTTGTAAATTTAAATGCCCTATTTCTTAAGGTACCATTTCTTTCTATCCTAAACTACTTGTCAAGTTCAGACTATGAGAAGGAATATTAGCATTTTTGTAATACAGTTTATTAAATTCATCCATTTGCAAGTGTAAAGCTATGGCTCACCCGTCCTCAATTTTATGTTTTGAATCCCCTTGGAAACTATCCACTTTAGGAATAGTTTAATACTTTCTGAGTACTTGTAATAGACTTCTATGACAGACATTAGCAAAAACTCTACAGGGAAAATTATCTTTACGTATCCTTGTTTTGCCTCTTCAAGAGAGAAAATGAAAGAAAGAGAGAAGAAAGATGGAGTAGAATCCCATAAGATCTAGATTTAATGAAACATGCCTGGCCTGTGTGTTTGATTCTTTCCAGAAGCATGGGGAATTCATTACAATAAATTAAATGTAATCTATATTTAAGATATGCAGTTTATAAACTTTATTGGTCATGGTCTCTCCAGTGAAAGAACATCTAATACATCTTAACTGAGTAAATAAATTTTTTTTAATTTTTTATAATTTGTAAAATATTTTATTTGATTCGTATGGCAATCCTTTGGGATAAGTGAAAGCAATATTATTATGTCTCTTTTTGGTGTTGCTGCTATCCTGGCTTCCTGACCAGAGCCTGTACCAATCTAGACCTCTTGTGAAAGACATAGGAGTCACCTGCACAAGCAGAAATTGAGATACAAGGCCATTAGCTTTATCTCACATAAGGAATTGAGAAGACCGGTCAACCAGTCAAAACATGGATTCATTGCCTTTGTGGTTACACGACAAAACTAGATGTTGAAGTGAAAATCTAAAAAGTTAAATATGAGCTGTTTTTGAAAAAATACACTGACACTTACCATAGAAAGAAGATGGTATACAAGCCCTGTCTTTAGAGAATAGTATAAGCACAGAGAGCAACTGCAGGTCCTCAGATGCTCTGGTGGTACATAGTTTCTTTGATTTTCCAATTCTAACAAGACATACCAGCATATAACAATGGGTAACTGAAGTGTGATAAGCCGAAGGACCATACTCTGGCTTGTATCCCACAGAAATCATGCCTAGGAAGTTTAGATTTGGTTGGATTCATTTCCAGAGAATGTAGATCGGAAGCCTAAAAAAGACAAAAATTGAATCTCCAACATTTTTAAAAGTTTAAGTTCGCAAATGGTACTTTCTAGGCCTGGATCATTTGGAATCTGCCTTTTAACAGAAGGGCAACCATGGGAACAATTAGGTCTCCTGTGATGACATTAGGGATATCTCATCCCCTGGATGGCACTGGTTGCAGTTCTCATAAAGGTTACTCTGAAATCCAATGCAGACTCTGCTAATAAGGTTCTGAAAGGCAAGTTATGGGTCTCATTGATTTACTGAATTATTTACTTACTTAATAGATTTCTGATCTCTTTCCATGAGCCAGTCAGTGCACTAGGTCATGTGGCTACAACATAGGCATGGCCCATGTTGTGTGCAGGCTAAATGTTATTGCATGGTAAAGATAACATTACTCCTGAGAAGGGAGGCTACATATTGTAGAGAAGAGCAATACAGAAGTAGGACCCCTCCATAAAAGGAGGCAAATACACAAGAATGAAATTGAAGTGTGGTTTTAGGTTGGATAAATTAAAAATTGAGATTAATTGCTCCAATGTTGAGAATTAAGGTAAGAGGGAACCTTCATAATACTAATCCTTTCTAAGATTAACATGCATTTATACTGTTTTCAGTTTGTCATTTGGCAATGAGGGCTTATACATGGCCATTAAGAGAAATCGGTATAAGTCAAAACAAAAAAGAGACAGTCCTTATACCAAATTAGTAGAGCTAAGAACATACATAAACTAAGAAATTTGCTCTAAAGTCATTTGAAAGGGCTATACTTATCTGTAACCACCTTAGCTATCTGTATCTCCGGGCAGAGTAAGTTGATCTTAATCTTCTCACCTAGAAACCAGTATTTTGGTAGCCTTATTAACTATTTCAAAGTATAAAGACTCAAATTTCCTTTGAAGTAAATAAAGATATAGTAAGTAGTCATGATTTTGGATATAAGATGGGAAAAATTGGAAGAAAATTATTTCATTATATCAAAATCAGTTGTTGAGTTCTGTATTTATATGACTTCTTTAGATCAGTATAGTTAGGAGAAAATGTTATATTTGTGTTAAAAAAATGTACAAATTAAAAGCAAAATTTTCAATGTAGAAAAGGTTAACTGATGAATAGAACATGTCCTATTTGGAAATTTTTACTTAGATACAGATGTAGAATTCATGCTTTCTTATCTGTAATGATAGATGAATCAGCATTATCTCTAAGTTTGCTATAACTTGAACACTGTGATTTGATCTTGAACCCTAAGGAATCAAGTTCAAATGATGACTTGTACACTTGCTATTATATAATTGGAAAATTAGACCTTGGCTATTTATGGTTTCTTAAATCTTTACATATATGTTATACCTTTTAAACAGTTTTCAGTATCATTCTTATGTATTGGCTTTGCAGATATTCCTGGGTTTTGTTTTTTTGTTGTTGTTGTTTTTTTCTCTATTTAAACAGAGTATTTGTAGGTAGCATTTGGAGATATGTTTAATTACATTTTTTTATAAAGAAGCCAAACCTTTGTGTTCACTAAATAATAAAAAATGTAAATTCTTCATTTATTAGTATATTTAGAGCAATAATTTTCTCTGAATATAACTTAGTCTGGCAACTTTACATGAACAAGGAAGGAGGCCTTGATGTAAAGCTATAGCAACAGGAGAAAGGTCAGAACTCAATCTGAGCTCTACTCCACTGAAACAAAGGGCAGGAGAATTTTAAGAAGTGGGGGGGGGGGGGGGAGGGAGGGCTCTCATGCCATCTGTTTGCTAATTGGCTCTATCCAAGGGAAACGGAAACTTCTTCATATCTTCAAGACTGGAAATAGTTGCACACTTTGGAGCAAGGCACCCATCAAAGTTAGTCTCCTAGCCTTACACAGACATTAAAAGATAGAGGTGCTAGCCATCAAAGGGATGGCTCCCAGGTCCTGGAGAAAGACTTTTCTGGATTGTCTTTTTTAAAGATTTACATTTCAAAGGAGCAAAGAAAGATTTTACAATTACAAATTCTAAAGTAAATGCTCTAAGAAAAGAGAGATCAAGGGCCTAGAGTTGGGAAGAAGACTGTCTAAAGTTTAGTCAAGCTGAGGAACATGGTCTTGATAAATCTATTATATTGTGATTATGTTATAATTGGACCTCTTCTCCAAGGTTCTTTGACTGTGGACCTCTGAGGGGGTGACTCATTAGGACCTTTAAAAGGGGGAAAAACAATAGGGATAATGTTTTTGGTGCTTTTCTTTATTCTGTTACCTACTATTTATTTATTGAGAAGTTGCCTCTGTGAATTTTAAATCCTGTAAGTTGAAAAGAAATTAGTTATTTATCCTCTTAGCAAACAAAAATAAAATTGTATCTTAAGATACTGGAATTGCACTGAAGAGGATTATCATAGAAACACAATTAGCAGTAGTAATTTTAGTACTTTTATTGAACATTCAGGGGTTGGCAAAAGTTGTTTGTATGGAAAAAGACATGCTGGTTAAGATTATTACAATAGCTTTATTAACTCAAAAGAATGTCACAATGCAACTGCAAATCCACTCTTGCCCCTGCCCCGTATTAATCAGGATGCATAGAAAAGGGATGTGGTTATACTATAAAAATAAATAAATTAAGTCATGCTGAGCAATTACTTAAATAGATACCTATATTTTTACACCAGTAGCTTTCTACCTTCAAACTTGAATTAAAAGAAAAGTAGTGTTTATATGTCATCTTATTAAGGAAACAGCAATACCTGTCCCTATATATTCTCTTTCTCTTTTGGAATCTTTTTAACAAAAAAGGCTTACTTTCTGGAAAATACTGTAGTGCTATCATGCTGAAACATTATTCAGAATAAAATAGCTCATAAAAATGTTTATGAGAAGTACCCAGATAATTTCTAATCTTTGAAAGCTAGAGCTCTCTATTATCTTTTTTTGTTTTTTTTTAATATTGTTCAGGGTAATTAAGTATTGTTCTCCAGTTCCTTTGGGGAGGAGCAGATGGGACTGGGATTTCTGAGATCACAATTTCATGTGCTAATATGATGCTGACCTTATGAGGGAATAAGTGTACAGTAGATATAAAGATTTGGTACTAGGTGCCTTTGAACTATATTTGAGAGAATTATAGCAAGGGGTAAAATTAATTGAAATTCCTCTTTGTCTTTTTTCTTTCTTTCCTTCCACTGTTCCTATACAGCTGAATTCTTGGGTTCTTTCTTCTCTCTGTTCCTTTACGACATTTTCTTCTGTTTCTTCTTTAACACTGCTCTTCTCTAGGAAAATAGGACACTGAAGAGATATGTAACTTCAAACAGCCGTCAGGGAGTGAGTCCTAATCATTCCAGTACTCAGTAAGCCATGTCTGAAGACTCAACCTTTCCTCTGGGTTTAATAGGATAAAGCGAGTATTGGAATAGGAATTGAGAAATGTGGTTCTGCTGATAAGAAACCTTCCCAGGAAGTATGAATCAGCAACTGTTCACCAGACTCACTTCTGAAGTGTTACATTGCTATTATAGTGCCTATTTTATTCTTTGGCTTCTATGGACATATCCCCTAGAGTCATGATCCTCCATCTATTTGCACAGGTGCAAGAAAAAAGCCCCTCAGATGTACACAGAGACGCACACATCCATATAAGCATGCCAAGCATACTAAATTAGAGAAAAGAACCATTCATCAATAAAGTAAATGTTATGAAGTGCTGTGACTCATCATTCATGATTTACTCATAGCACAAATTAAAAAGTAATTTTGAAGTAAGTTGACAGATTAGACCAGAAGCATACATCTAAACCATCCAGGATGTGTAGCTCTGTGTGGAACATTATGGGAACAGCTGCTAACTTGCTGTCACTCACACCCAGGTTGCCCTTATAGATGCTAATAATGACACCACCAATTAGCAGGTTAGAAATTGCCAGAAATCAGGGATACCATGCTTAAGAATCACTAAAAATGAATAGTATTTTGGCTGATGGATTTTATGGAGGAAGAGTGTGTTGTGTGTAAGCACATTCAGTTGCCAAATGGCATAGGCCGTGGCGCACTTTGCACATCTGGGAAGACTTTAAGGTCCATGGAATATCCAACAATGGACTAGAACTTTTAACCAGGTGTTTGGTTTTTTTCCTTTTAAATAAAATAAGCCTAGTTTATAAAATGAACTGTTGAATAGCTTAATGTAAAAGAAAGCATTTCGAATGACATTTTATTTAAACGTAAATGTGGACTAGGAGTTATGAAAGAGACTGTGGCCTTTCATATTCTTATTTTTCTAACACTTGGGATGAAAGTCACCTTTTGAAATTGCCAAGTAGGCTTCTAAACCGAAATCTTAGTGTTAGGATTCAAGTCCTTGATTTTCACTGCTAAAAGACAAATGCCACCTAAAGCTTTATCTGCAATATAAGTTTCCTGTAAAGTCAGGGGCACTGAATTAACAGGGGACAGGGGAGGACTCTGAAGCATTTAGGTCATGGCTGTGGAACCAGAGCTCTCAGCAGTTTCGTGCTATGTGGATAATTACAATCGATACAAAATAATTACACAGAAGAATCTCCAGATACTTAATCCAGTCCCTTGCCTCCAAGAGAAACTAGCTGTACTCTCGACTACCCTCGACGCGGGCTTTCAGGCTATATGAGAGAAATGGGAACCGTAGACTCACTTACTAAGAGCACTGTGTGCAGATGTGTCTTGGTAACTAGCAGGTGTTCAGAAAGAGATTATTGTTTTTATAAGCATGATGTAAGCATCCTACAGTGGTCTTCTACATTCCCAAAATTAGCAGTGGGAGGCAGTGATGGCTGGAATTGTACTCATTTTTCATATTACAAAGTCCCAGCTGCTGACTGGTTTTGTCATTTTTAGTGTCTCTCATGTCATGTCTTAAAAGACCATATCAAGTGCAACTTCCTCCATGAAACCTTACTAATCTCAACACCCATTAATTATTTTAGTTTTTTTTCCCTTTATTTAGTAAGGCTTTAAGATATATATATAACTCTATAATATAAAGTAGCATTTGCTGTCTCTCCACCTTGAGATGTCCCCAAAGCCCAGAACAACACTCTCTGCTTAGTCATTAATCATCAAATGCTAGTTCATAATATTTTCTTTTCTAAATCTGGTTAGACTAATTTTATTTATTGTTCTCTCTGCTGGAGAGATGAGGACAATCATGAGGAGTGTTGAGTCTCCTGACTGATTTCAATTCTTTATTCCAACATTGTTTTTCTTGATTTATTCTGTCATCTTTTTTATTTTATAGAGATCAACTATCATAAGAACAAAGTGAAACAAATATTTCTAAGTTTCATTAATGTTCCATTTCTTCAAGTAAAACTTAGTATGAAAAAATTTGTGTGCAACAAAAGATTTTAGATGGTCCCTTGGAATTCAGTTTTACTTTTCAGAAACACTTTTCCTAAAGAAAGGGGCTATGATTCTTTAAGTTTTGTAAAGCAGTAGAATTCAAAAACCCTTATGTGTCAAGTTAGATTGGTGGATTAGTCCAAGGATACCTGAAAGTTTTAGGCAAACTCTCTTTGAAAAGAAGGGAAGAGACCTTTTCATCAATATTTAACATTGGACAACCACATGGAACTATATTCTACTCAGACCGATAATATTTTATTTCATCCATTCATCTTTGACTACTGGTCAAATATAAGATTTCTATTAGAGGAAATATTTTCCATTGATTACTATATACAACCAACTGCCTTCACAGTCTCTTTCTATATTCTGTGACCTAGATGCTATGTGTATTCCAAAATGATTCCTTCCTTCTCCTTGAGCTAATAAACATTCATTTACTTCACTTGACAAGAAATAGAGGCAACCCGAGTGGAGGTGTTCACTCTACCTGGAAGGGAGCGGAAAGTGGAGTGCAGCCAGTGGAGAGACATTCTAAATTTCCATTGCCTCTTGAAGACCATCACTTTCCTCTCGTGCAGAACCCTTCCTCTGCACACAAATCTGAGCACTGTATACTGATAATTGAATACACTGGAATCTGGCTTATTCTCTTCCTTTTGACCCCAGGTTCAAGCACCCATTTGTATGACTTCAGCCTCTTTGCAGAGGAACCATCATTTATCCCAACACCCCTCACCAACAGACCACTCAACAATCACCCTTAAAGCTCAAGTCCGAAGAAACACATGAATTTTCATTTTAGTCCATATTAGAACCAGTCCCTCCTGTTAGCATTCATGCCCTTTAATCCTATAATTATCAATTTGATCATCCCAAAACAATGCATGAATTTATGCAATCATGATTCCCACGGTCACATGTCCAGTTTTCTTCTTCTGGTGTTCAAAGACCATCACAATTGGTTCGTAACCTGTCTCTAGATGTTTCCTATAACTTGTACAAGATTATATTTAATCTAACAGTCCTCCAAATATGCCTTATTTTGCAGACTGCAAGACACTCTCATGGCATCTCTCATACCTTCCCCGCAAAAAACACTCTTCTTTAGGATTCAAATTATCAGGATTCAAACTTAAAATTTCCCAAAAGATGTTGCAGAGACAAATTATATTCAAATTTAAAGTAAAATTTTCACAACCTTTAAATATGAGAGATTCCCTGACCATTTCAAAAGTTACACAGTTTGAAACTATCTCCTCCTCTGTTTTGTGGTTAACAGTATATTTTATCTAAGTCTCCTTAACTACTTAATAGTAAAATAGGGTATTATTAGTTCAGTGTCTCTCTCTAAACAGCTCTAACTTTTTACTCAGCTTAACCACAGTTGTATAATATGTAATACCAGAATGTCAGTTAAAATGTTGTCTTAATTTTTGTACACGTTCTATGAAATTATCAGAAAAGCTGACTAGGGCTATCTATGTTTACTTTTTCAACATTATTCTTTATATAGTGGCCTAAAAATAGTAGATATTCAATAAGTATCATTGATATTCATTGAATAAGAAGACGGTTTATCCTTACTAAATCTTTTGGAAAGAAAAGATTTGCTCTCTGTAGAGCTCAGTCATTTTTAAGGAGTTGATAATCCAACTAAGGATATAGTTCTCAGTCATCTATCACTTCTTTTTTTATCATATTTGTGATTGAATTTCCCCAATGAGCTCTATCTTCCAGGTCACATTTAAACCTGTGGCAAATAATAAAATGAGTATAAAAAGCATGGAATGCAGGTTTAGAAAAACAGACTTTTAAGTTTTAGTGAAAAGTTGTAAAATGTTACAGTGCAACAGTTTCTTTGAAAAGACTTTGCAAAACCTCTCAGTTACACATCGTCATCATGGTTCTTGAGCCTCCTTGGATATTTCTCTACTACAACTGTGTAAAATTGAACTTGTTATTCAATAATAACAAGACATCATCACATGGTTCACCTTGTTTGAACCGCATAATAAATCAGACATTATAACTTCTTCCTGTTGAATTGTTTCCCTATAGAATTTTGCAGAATTACGTAGATTTTTCTTCAAATGGTGGTATCTTGGAAACATGACAACTGATATCTTGCAGAAGCCCATATCTTTCTTGGGTTTATACATTAATAAGAAACATTGTAAAACATAGTTTATTTTTATAGAGACTTCATAATTTTAAGACTCCCTGAAAAATGATATATGTCAACAGATGCTTATTTTGCAGTAGAGCCCAAATGTATCCTATGCCCAGAGAATGTTTTGTTTTGTTTGTTTTTAATATTTAAATAACAAATTATCTTGGCAAATGCCATTCCTCCACCTCCCACTCCCAGCGTGTAGTTTCAGAAATGCTTTTGTTTGCTATAAAAGAGATGAATTTCATTTGTCTTTAAAAACGAAGTAAAAGATAGAAATATTTTTAAGGAATAAATTATTACAAACATCATAGTTTCTATTTTAAAAAGTGAAAATAAGCTACTAACAGCCTCAGGACTTTAATCGTATTTGTGTACCATGTACTATTTTTAAGTAGACTTTATTTTATGCTTGTTTATCTTGGGAGTTAAGAATGCAAATATAACAACAAAATTCCTGAAAACAGTTTAGCTGATCCAAACCCCCTTAAAGAATTGTTTAAAAGATAGATTATTTTCTTGACTGCAATAAATAAAGTAAAAGATTATTATGATCAAAATGTAAGGGAAATGAAATTAATTTGGACTTAATACACAGAGAAAATAAAATTAACTTGTAATAAATTCAAAACAGAAATGTGCCTTATTTTTATCAGCTTACTTTTTTATTTTAGTATTTGATTTTTAAAAGATAATTTTGGAGAAATTGTGCTTTTTTTGCCTACAATTTTATTCTAACAAACAGACATATGTTGTAGACAGTGCAGCCCCTATCATAACAGATTAATTTCCAGTATGCAGAAGTACTTGAGATTAAAATAGAATAATTTTGAGGCAAAAGTGGTCCCCCCCTCCTTAGATTTGGGGCATGATTCAGCATTTGAAACTTAAAATCTCCCAAAAGATGTTACAGAGACAAATTATACTCAAATTTAAAATAAAATTTTCTGAGCGGTTTTTGTTTTTAGATGCCCAAGTCTGGAAATGTGTGCAGAAAACGATGACTTCAGTCACCTCACCCTGCACTACTCCTCCCCTTGAATATTTCTTGGTAAAGCAAGTTAAAATGAATGCATGGCCACAGATATGTGTGGAACAGGAAGGAATATGCAAGTAATATAGCAATTTAGCTGTTAGATTTGTTTCAGAATAAGGGACTATTACATATAATATGCCTATGTATTTATACATGCCTCACATATATCGTGTGTGTGTGTTTTTTTCTTTGTAGGATTGTGGGATTTATGGTTCATTCAGTGATGCACTTGGGCGAATGTTACCAAGCTTGATAGAATCATCAGTCTCTGGTGCTAATATAGTCCCATTAGCGCTGTGCTTCACTAATAATGTGGGTTTGGGCAGTGTAGGTCAAGTGACACACATCTCCCAATATTAATAGCACGTCACTTTTGTCTGTGTGGAGACCCCCGTGGGTGATTGTGCCCAGCCTCCCCGCATGCGGTCCTCTGTGCACCCTTCCACGGCCAGCACCTAGGGGTGAAGGCAGCACGCTCTCCAATATTCCCTAGTCTTGTAGGAAAAGATCTGAGGAGAAATAAGAAAGAGACACACATCTCCCAATATTAATAGCACGTCACTTCTGTCTGTGTGGAGACCCCCATGGGTGATTGTGCCCAGCCTCCCCGCAAGCGGTCCTCTGTGCACCCTTCCACGGCCAGCACCTAGGGGTGAAGGCAGCACGTTCTCCAATATTCCCTAGTCTTGTAGGAAAAGATCTGAGGAGAAATAAGAAAGAGTTTTTGGTTTGTTCTGTTTCTCTTTAATAGCACTATCTCCTTAACATTATTCAGAGAAAAAACTCAGATTCATTTTTCTGAAGAGTAATATCCATGAGAAAGTTTAGGCTATAACTCAGGTAGATAATGTTACAGCAGATAGTAAAGAATTCTCTATGTTTATATGTTAGAGGATGGTATTATTAAAAACCCGTTCATTTTTATTTCTGTAAAATGTTCTTTGAAAAATATTTAAAATCTGAAAAAAAAAATCTTCCAAGATTATCTCTCTCACAAGAAGGAAACAAATGTATTATTCTACAAGAATATGCTGGGCATCTGGTATGTACCAAGGCATCTCCTAACTGAAGATACAGCAGGAAATAAGAAAGGCAAACTTGCTGCCCTCAGGAGCTCATAATCCAGTAATACTTAATGGATAAAAGCATGTATTTATCAATCCAGGAGCTACTCTTTAGAACCAATAGGCTCAGTAATTCTGTATTTCCCATACCATCTTACATTGAATATGTAATAGATAATTGTTTGATGGTACATTTAGTGAGCAGTTTGGAAGGCCAGTGAAGATACCTTTCACCTAGAATATCTCAGCTTTGGAGTGAACACACAAAAGCGCTGGATGTGATCAGAATGCAACATAGACATATTTGCTATGAGTCTTCCTCTTAGTATAAGGGATATAAGAATTATTTTACATCTATTTAAAAACAAACACACACGAGTTTACAACTTACATTTTCCAACCTTTTTAATGACATTTACTTATGAAATAAGAATGTTAATTGATGTGCTTGATGGAATACCACCTAAGGCTTTGGGGATTTTATTTTACTGTTCCTGGGAGGTTTGCAGCTACTTTCTCCACCAGCTTGGTTTCATCCTCTTCTCCCCAGGAGCCCTAGTTTTCTGGCAAAGAGGAACATTATGGTTTAGGAATTAACCTTCATGATGGTGCTGTGGGTGGCGATGTCCTGTGTACCGACTGATCTTTTAAGCATCTCACTAGGTATAACTGGAGAAAGTGAAAATATACCAAAAAATAGAAGGAGGGTATTTTTGTATTGGACATTTTTCACTGGTGAAACCCTTCTCTTAAAAGAAACATCACTCACATTTAGGCCAGATTATACATCATAACCTGGAATTGGAAACCCAGTGGCTGGTGAATTGGGGCTTTTCTGAGAGAGAAGCCAAATAATTTAAGTTAGAGTCAGGGAGTCTTCACACAGGCTATCAACTTCAACCAGATGAAACAGTGCCTGATAACCGTTTGACTCTAAAAAAGGCAAACAGATTCACTTAGGAGAAAATGGCTGATAAGAGATTAAAAATTTTAAACATGTACTAAAACTGCTGCTTTCATGCTGTTAATATTCTCAGGGCTGACGGACCACAGAAAAGCTGGAAATAGCTAGCGTAGCTTTGGAGGATGACAAGGATTTTGTTTGGTTTATGTTTTTATGGTTTATTCAAATTATTGTTCTTTATAGAACCACTTAGATTGCTTTTGTTAGTTTAGAAAAGCTTGGGCCTGTTGCAAGGGGAACCATCCAGAAATGACAGAATTTAGTCTAGCCAGTGTGGCTCAGTGGTTGAGCATCGACCCATGCATCAAGAGGTCGCTGGTTTGATTCCCAGCCAGGACACATGCCCAGACTGTGGGCCCGACCCCCATTGGGGGGCATGCGGGAGGCGGCCAATCGATGTTCTCTCTCATCGATGTTTCTCTCTCTCTCTCCCTTTCACTTCCTCTCTCTCTAAAATCAATAAAAGAAAAAAAAATTTAAAAAACAAAAAGAAATGACAGAATTTAAAGAAATTGAGTCTCTACCCAAAGTTAGGGTAGGTCTTTTAAATAAACCAATCTCTTAAAACATTTATAGATTTTTTATTTTAATCTAATAAAATATCCCCATTGTCCATTTTTTGTGTTTTAAAATATGAGCTCTAAATTTTCAAGTTCTTTTTTTTTTTTTCAAAAATTTTAAACAACCATAGAAATAGTATATATAAAAAATGGATAAATTTAACCTGGTGATAGAGAATGACATATAAAATGCCTAAAAGATCCTGCAGATTATTTTAACCACTTAATTAAAAATACAGAGAGCACCATTTTTAAGATAATTTTTAAAGTTAATATTAGTATAACTCTCTATATTAAAAGCTTTCAAAGTGAGAGAATTAGTCATGGAATAACATTTTCTGCATATAATGACATTTAATTTTCTTATTTAGTCATATATCTATCTTTACTCTTAATCAAAATATAATTTAGAGAATGCATTATTTCATCTAGAAATTAACAGCTGGCTTATAAGATACACTTTTGTCAGGTTAATTACTGCCTTTTTAAAATTGTATAATATACTGTGACAGAAAGTTAATGATGCTCACAGTATTTAGCATAGTTCATAACCTATATTTTAATGAAAATATACTATTATTAATGATACACATTCTACAAATATACATCAATTTCTGGTCCTTTTATGTGTGTTTGTATAATTCCATAAAATAAAGCCAGATTCATTATATTTATTAATTTAGGCATCACAGAGTAAAATATGCATTCACTATATTCATGTGTACATAGGATTATAGAAATTTAATCAACCCAAGGCATAACAAGTGGTGTTTGACTTATAGTTTCTCAAGATTCTAATCTGGTCAAGAATTCATTTTCCTTTCAGCTTATCACAGATAGATGAACATCTTTAATTAGACTGCATATGTTTGCATTTTGAGTAGTATCCATTTCTTCAGGCCCGCAGTGCCAAAAGGGAGATGAGCACCTGCCCATGGAGAGATGCTACCGCAGCCTCACTGATGGGAAATGCATGATATCTCCAGTTCTGGTGTCTCAGATGGAAGCTTGTCACACAAACTAAGTTAAAAAGTCCCCTTTTACTGTAGTAAAAAGCAGGGTCTCTTACATTATAGTACCTCCATTGTAAAATATCAAATTCTCAAAGAGGGCCACCTCTTTCTTTCCTCAGTCCCATTGAATTCAGGGTTTGTCTTTACACCAGTGGCTGGTGATTGGCTATAGGACTTCTCCAAACCCAGGACTACAATAATAGCAAAGACATGGAAATAATTATTTTTGGAACCACAGACATAAAATACTAGAAAGGTTGTTGTAATAGTTTCATTGTAGAAGATAATTTTGGAAATATGGAATCACTATAGAATATTTTCAGAAATATTGATAAATATGTTATATGAAGAGTGAAGATGTCTACATTAATAATTAATGTGAATAAAGTTTATTATTTTCACAAAGTTATACCAACCAATATTGGTAGAGCTGTGATAATGAGTAAAAAGTGTCCACTGGTTTCAAGATAATTCTAAGTGAATTTAGAAGGTGTGAGTCGTCACAAAATAATATAGCTGAGTTTTAAAAACCTTAAATAATATCCAGTTTGAGAGACTTCACTCACAACACCATTTCATTTATAAGTCCCTCTTAAGTGTCTGTATTCTAGAGATTGATTGACAGAGGTGGGTGTTACTGAGTCATTGCTAGAGAAAATGTCTA
Source organism: Molossus molossus (assembly GCF_014108415.1). Classification (NCBI taxonomy): domain Eukaryota; kingdom Metazoa; phylum Chordata; class Mammalia; order Chiroptera; family Molossidae; genus Molossus; species Molossus molossus. The sequence goes on along the minus strand of NW_023425345.1, from coordinate 55,343,623 downwards.
AGATAGGATGTAGCAGAAAGAAGTTCCTTAAAAGAACATAATTAATAGGAGCCAGCTTTGGAAATCCATTTCTGAGTGAGAAAATAGAGCAGACGTTCAAATCTCACTCTTTGGCATATGCCTCACATTGAAAAGGAAGCCCATGAAACAAATAGGAGCTAGAGAAAATAGTGAGGTGGTTTCCTCTCATTAGCCCAAAAGGACAAAGGTGGAACTGGGCAACCTAAATTACATTGAATTATCTGAACTATAAAAACCCTTGGGATATGAATGTGTCTCTAATTAAATAGGAACAGAGTAGATGTAAATTAATGTTATAGTCAAGGTTTGTACATAGCACCAAAATAATATTTTTCTTCAAAATTTATAAATGTTTTAGCATATTTCTGTTATATAGTTCTCAAAATTTTTTTCAAAAACAAAAGAAATAAAAGCATCCCTGGAATTATGCCCCTAAAAGTAACTATAATATCAGTTTAGTGTGACTCCTTTTAGACTTCTGATAGTATATAAATATATACTTTTACGTTAATGGGTTTTTCTGTAATACTATTCTGAAAATTACTTTTTTACTCAATCATATAAAATATAAAATAATATGTCAATACATATGGATCTACTTTAAGTTTTTTGTTACTACATTGTTTTATTAAATGGATATATCATAATTCTTTTAAGCAATCCCTTCCTGAAGTATATTCTTAATATGATAATATAAACAATCATGTAATACATATATTTCTAGTAGAGTTTACATTTTGACACAGTTTCTGATAAGCCCCAGTAAAGAGAAGGGACCAGTTTCACTGAAATATACGTGTGTGTGTGTGTGTGTGTGTGTGTGTAGTGCCAGATACTTTTTAACATACTGTTTCATGTAATCATGGAAGTAGAAATTGTGAATAATGTGTTTCACAGAGGTTTAAAAGTTGAAGATGCCTAGCTAATAAGTGACAAAGTTTATCAAATCCGGTGATGTTTGAATGAGTCCCTATCTTGCCATGCCAACAAACTGTGAGAAAAGCACTTCAAGTGTATGCATGTCATTTTTGTCATATGGTTTGACTCTCAAATTGTTTTGTTGTTTTTTTAAGCACGAACCCCTGGTTTCATTTTTAAGCGAATTATTAAACAAAATTGTGCCATTCTATTTTACCCCTACCATCCGTAACAGGAAACCTGGTTGCTACTCCAAAATGGAGTAGCCATTGCACTATCACCAAAGTACCAACTTACAAATAGTTTTAGGAGGAACGATGGATTTATCTTTACATTTTTAATACAAAGCAACATCACATCCATGTATATCAACAGATAGTGTTTTATGTCCAATACATTTTTATATTATTTTGGAGGTGTTTGGTTTACATGGGAAACGGGATAATTCTTTATGTAGATGGATAATATATCTCCTCCAATATAATAGTCAAGTCCAGACTCTCAGTATATGGACACTTTCCCCTTGTTTAGTATATCCCATTGTTTTCATAATAAAGCCTCACATCTATCTTTTTACAAAATGGAGATTTTTATTTTGGATAAAAAGTTTTCATCATCTCCTAATTGTCTATTTATCAGTCTATTATGGGACCAGAAGGTTCATTCATTTATTTATTAAGCAAAAATGTATTAAATAATTGTTATTTACTGGATGTATGCTGAACTCTAAAGATATAAAAACAAATTAGCCACAGGATCTATGTTCTCAAGTAGCTACTGATGTAGTAGGTGGGAAACGTTTATGAGCAGGAAATTGATAGAAAATATGAAAGAAGGTTAAAGTGACAGACCAGTGATAATTTTGTGTCTTAATACAGAAGACATGAGAAATACTGTTATTTAAGTATTCAGGACAATAATAGTATGGGACTTAATAATATAAAAATTTTAGAGTAATTAGGATATTCCAAGGGACAAAAATGCTAGTTTATAATATATTGTTTAATAATGCGATATCAGTTTATAACTATATAAACAAATAAAATGTCAGGTTAACCATCAAAAGACTCTCTCAGTCTGTACAAATCAGTGCAGTGAACAAGTTAGTCAACCCACCATTTGACATTATACTTTAAAAGCCAGATGGGTGAGCGGATATTTTGTTCACCTGAGTGGATGCTTTGCTGTAGTCTACTCACAACCACCATGCAGCTCCGAGTGCTTCGGCTACGAGAGTGCTTGATGAAGCTTGTGTGTCATTCAGGAGGTCTCTAGCCTCTGCACTTCTGTCTGTTCTAATGACCACACTCAGCAAGCCCCAGCTTTCAAAGGAGACTCCACTAATTAGCTTAGTCGATAGAGCATCTGGTAACTGGTTGGTGGGATAAACAAAAAAGACTCCTGAAGTGAAGGATGGAAAAATGAATTCTCCAGGCTGCAAAGACCAGAATGAAATTACCGGCGCACAACCCAAAGCCAGGAGAAAGCTGATCATTTACATTAGCCATGTCTTTAACATTGCCTGGCACCGAATCCTGGGCCCAAATGCAGATAATTGGAATTACATAATGCTCAGTGCTTCAGTTTGGCATGAGTTGCATAATATAATAAAACTTATCATTTGCAAGCCCGTCTGAGTTTTTGAAAAAAGACCGAGAACAATTTGATCTGTCTTGCTGCAGCAGACATGGATGCAGGTGGTTTAAAAACAAAGCATTTAATCAGGCAGGGTTTTACTTAAACTACTTGATGATTCATCATCCAGCCTCTGCTCATTGTCACTTGTGCCTCTCTGAGCTATTCTTTATAGAATATTTAAGGAGCCTGGACTACATGTGCCTCTGTCTTGGGTTCTGATGTACCATAAATTATCGCTGCCATTTGTTTTAAATCTGGCATGGACTGTCAGGATGCCATGACTCATGCTCTGTTCAGATGAATACTGGGTAGTAGAGATACCAAAAAGCACTGTTGTCACTATTAATTTATTGGTAATTCTGGAATATTCCTAGACTGCACTTTGTCAGATTTTAGTACCATAAAATCCTACATTTTCTTATGTTCTTTACTCTTTTAGCAGAGTAAATCCAATCAATGGCTTAATAAACACTGTAGATTCTGGTTTCCTGAACAGCCCTTGCTGTCCGAGAGCGCTCAGGATGACACAACCCTTTCTCCATCATGAAAGAGATGGTATGCCCTAAATAGAAACTGCTTGTACTTCTTACATCACAATCTACATTCTGAGGATTTTTTTTTCTTAAACTGAGTATTGAAAACAAAGCAGATCATAATAGAATTAAAGAAAGGAAAAGTTAACTTCAAAAGACAAAACCATGAGGACAGAACTTTTTTACTTATCATTCTTAGCACTTAATAATTGCAATTAACTAGATACTGAATTTAGCCCTTAGGCTCCCTGAAAGCAGAACAGTCTGCCTCCAGCACTGTGCCCTCAGCATTTAACTGTGTGGTAGTAGGGACACCAGTCTTAGACTGTAGCAGGAGTTGATGAACGAATGACTCTGGAAGACAGGTTATGTGCTAGATTGTCTGGAAGCTGGAGAAAGTTAGGAAAACTAGTCATGTATGAAAAAAGGACTAAATGATTTAGAAATGAGCTGAAAGGATATCAGTGTATTCAACCTAAGATTCCACCTCTATCTATCTTAGTCTACTTGGGCTGCTGTAACAAACCACCAGAGACACAGCCTTCTCACTGTGTCCTCATATGTTGAATGGGCCAGAGAGCTCCCTGTGGTCTCCATTACAGGGCACTAAGCCAATTCATGTGGGTTCCACTTTCATGACCTAATCACCTACCCAAAGGCCCTACCTCCTTATATCATCATACTGGTGGTTAGGTATTCAAAATATGAGTTGGGGGTGAGCACAAACATTCACTCCATAGCAACTTTAAAATGAGCATTTTCTCCTCAAAGCACATATTGCTCATGTGCTGCTATTGCACCCAGTACATTTATTTGTGACAGCTCCTAAGGGTACTTAGATGGAATTTGTTCTTTTCATTTTCAGCACAGATTGTAGTACATTAGTAAGTACTCAGAGAGCATTTATGGATGACCTGAGCCAGTGTATATACAGTATCATCATCATTAAATCCTAGCATGTTGTCTGGTTTAAAAGATAGTTGAGGTATTATGTTGAGATTTTATGCAAATTGCATAATCCACTAGAAAAGATGTCTCAGAATTTAGATATCCAGCAAACAAAAAAAATTTTTAATCCTCACCCAAGAATATGTTTTAGAGAAAGGAAGAGAGAGAGAGAGAGAGAGAGAAGCATCAATGTGAAAAACATCGATTGGTGATCAGTTGCTTCTTCTACACCCCTGACCTCCTCTCACCCGGGTATCAAACCACAACCTAGGTGTGTGTCCTCACTGGGAATCGAAACTGAAACTCTTCCATATATGGGACAAAGTTCCAACCCACTAAGCCACATTGACCAGGACAACAAATTTTAATAGCATTAAATTTTTAAATCACAGTGAGACAGTAAGAAGATACATAGATACTTTGCCAGAAGAAAAAGGTTTTTAAATTTTTTCATAAAAATAAATTAGAAGAAAAGACTGGGGCATGGAGAGGGAGAGTAACCAGTAGGTATATGTAGGAGGGACTGCAAAGAGAGAAGACTGTCTATCAGATGTTACATTAGCTCCAGCCTGGTGTGCTTTGGGCTCCTAGCCAGGGATGATTTTTAACTATTCAGATTTCAAAAATGATCCTTAATGACATTTCAGTGTCCACTAATATTTTACACGGTTATATTTTAGGGTGAGTGATATGCAGAATTATTCAGATGTGAATGGCAAGCAAAGGCATTTCACAGAAATTTTCAACGATGTAGAGAATCAGAGAGATTTCCTCCAGCTACTTCATTGGCGGCCTTAGAGAAATACTGCATTAATCTGCAATTAGATCATGTCATCTTTCAGGATGTTTAGCTAAGGTGAAACGTATAATTAGACATTTTAAATTGCACGCCACCTCCACCCACGGGGTCGACACATGTTGTTTTCTCTTTGGTACAATTCCATGTAAGGATGCTCTCAGTATATCTAGGAGTCACCTTGACCATGAAAATAAGACTGCAGCAAATTACAGCTTCAGAATTAAATCATACACTGTCTTCCACTGTTCATGTGCTCCAATGTGAATGTGTTTGATAAATAAGTGTTTCCTTTTACATAACATACATTTTATATTTAAAGACACCGTAAAATTTAAATTATTAAAATAGTTACCAGACAATGAATGCTATATGTACCCTGTCCAGACTTCTTTATGGTAGAAATAGACATGGGGATGATAGATAGATAGATGATGATAGATAGATAGATAGATAGATAGATAGATAGATAGATAGATATTTAGATAACAGATAGACAGACAGACAGAAAGAATATATGTAAATAAATCTTCTTAGTATTGAACCCAACTTGGCTTCATAAGTTTGTTGTACATGTAATAATTACCCTAGGCAGTGGTTCTCAACCTTCCTAATGCTGTGACCCTTTAATACAGTTCCTCAGGTTGTGGTGACCCCCAACCATAAAATTATTTTCATTGCTACTTCATAACTGTAATTTTGCTACTGTTATATCTTAGGTGACCCCTGTGAAAGGGTCATTTGACCCCAAAGGAGTTGCTACCCACAGGTTGAGAACCACTGCCCTAGAGCATTTCTTTCAATGATTTCATGTCTGTTATTATAAATAACTTTAAATATGTATTTTTTCATCTGGGATTTTGTTAAATATTAGCATGTGAGAGAAACATAAGTCACTCACCTATATGTGTATAGTAATAAATGCCAAATGTTAAAGATTTATTTGCTAAAATTACTTAAAGTAATGCAATATTGCAAGCATGTTTCTCCATTCTTTCATGGCAATGTCAGTCAGGAATTTAAATTCTATTTTGGGCATGGTATCCTGAGTACTACATGAAAAGGAAGTGATGATGGAATTTTTATTTTAGTGTTAACAACAGTTTTCAAGGGAGCTAATTAAAGTCTTTATCTGAGCCTTGAAGATGGGAAAACTGTGAATGCATGTGCTGAGTTCATATGCCTTTGAGATTTTTCTTTTCAGTTTTATAATTTCACATTTCTAGTTTTTCATCCATTCTCCCATAAAAGGGATATTTCTTGATAACTTTAAATGCTACTTCAACTTAAAGTGACAGTTAAACAGTTTCTAAGATATTTTGAAATAGCTAAAGAGGGGAAAGTCATCATTTTTGAGGGCTTAACTATAATTTAGAAGTTCTATTTAGTCTTGTCCAGCTGCTATACAACATTTTATTTTGAGGTCATGTCTGGTTTTCTACAGGATCAGAATTCAAAAGATGAGAAATGTGTTGCTTGATTAATTTCCAAACACACTATTTAGGTTTTGTCAGTATATCTTGAGTGGGGTACTGGTTAGAATGCAGGGAGTAGTAATGTTTATTTGTCATACAGGTGTTCAGTTGGTCTCATTGGTAGTCTTAGTGTCCTTGAACTGCACCTTTATAATGACCTGGAAGGAAATAATATTTCCTTGCCCTTTACCCAACAATTTTATGGGACCCTATGTTTTATTTTCTGCTCTAACCCTATGTTATTGTGCATGCGTGTGTGTGTGTGTGTGTGTGTGTGTGTGTGTGTGTGTGTGACAGAGAGAGAGAGAAGAGAAGAGAAAGAGAGAAAGAGGGAGACTCAAATATAGTGTCTTTTTGCTCTATGGTCATCTATCAGATCAATTTCATTTTCATTTTCTTGTGTTTCAGAATTTCAAGGTCAAACATATTTTCTTTGGCTGGAAATAAATGAGTTTTTCAGTGTAGAACCAGGTGGTGCTGTATGGTCAAAGTCCCATAATATTAGAAATTACAATAAAATAAGGAAATAAGGTTGCTTTTCTCCATATTGAACTTAGTTTTTATTTTTCTACATGAAAACATGGTGTGTGGTGACTTGGGAGGGACTACCGCAGTAATAAAGGAGTAATAACATTGTTAGAATGGCAGATTTTGTGTGTATGTATGCTTAAAAAATATATCACACAATTGAAATAACAGTCTGAGAAATATCTGGGACAATTTAACATAATATATAAAGATCAAGCCCATAGAGAAACTGAGGACCGGCCACTTGAGTTTCAATCCTGATTCCTCTACCTGTTCGATCTGTGATGGGTAGTTTATTTAACCTCCTTGTGTTTTCCTTTCTTGTCTGTGGAACTGGGATAATAATAGAATCTACAACATTAAATTGTTTTGAGAATTGAGTTAATATGCCTCTCCTTTCCTTTGCTAGAAAGAAAACTTCAGGAGGTGTGTGTGTCTAAAGGAAGTATCCTACATGCCTGAAACAATGGTGGCAACCATTTTAAATTTAAAATACTCATCCAAACTGGGAAAAGTGTCTCTTATCATAATTAACTACTGACAAGAACATTTACGTATGGACTCTGTGTTTAGTAGCAGTTTACTTTGCCAAGATTACTCTATTATTTATTGAGATTTGATCTTCTATATAGTTGAAAAATTAATCAGTAAGGAATAATTACAGCTTATCATCCTAATTAAAGTATGCCTATTATAGTGAATTCCCTTTTGCTTTCATGGAGAAAATATTAAATTTGAAAATGGAGATAAAACATGTTTTTAGTATCACAACTTGCTGCTTAAGAAAGTTGGAGAGTTTGGGGTTTGTTTTGCTTTTAATGATAGAAAACTTAAAAGATTTTGTTGTTCGAGACCACGAAGTCTATTGTGGTACAAAGCTAATCATTTCTTGAATAATGTTTTGCTAAAGAGGAATGTCAGTTTAAGTAAGCTTGATAGCCAACCTTATTCACCACTGACTGCATAATATTTGAAGTCATTGCTCTCCTGCTAACTGTAAATCTATTTGGTATTTTGTATCTCTTATGTTTTCTTAATCAAACTCTGCCTTTGCTCTGCTGTCATCTGCTTATAGATCACAGGGAACTCTCTCTCTCTCTCTTCATAGCTGTGGCTTCATAACTAGCACAGTGCCTGGCACATAGTAGGCCCTCAATAAATGGTAGTTGGATGAACATGGTAATGAATGAGAATATTAGTACATTTTAAATTTATATCTACTGTGTTGTGCAAAGTTAATTTTAAGAGTAATAAAATTAATATTGACTCCTTACTATAGGTACAGTGGTGGGAATCCAAGGAATTGAGGTGTTTTAAAATGTTCACTTAGAGTTATTGAACTTATAATTTTACTTAAGAGTAATTATCAAAAAGTTTCTTTCCATAAAATATTTATTTTATTTTTTATTGTGTTTTAAATTACCTTTAATCCTTCTACACCCAGCTGTTATTACAAACACATTGTTGATTAATTAATGCTGCTACTTTAACATGAAAATGAGGGTACATTTCACTTGAGAGATTTTTCTATATGAACCCCAAGGAGATGCAGTAATTATGGTAGATGATTCTTACAAGAGGCACCTAAAAAGAAACAGTCAATCAAACATATAGGTTTAATTCTTATTATAGAACAATAGATGTCAGGGCTTCTTAAGATACTGTGAGCCCATCACAAGACACTGGTGGGTTCCACCCTGTTCCAAACTAATAACTACATGGTAGCAGTGCCAGTTACATGAACCAGGGAGGAGCTCAGTGGAAAAGTGTGATGTTAGAAATGCTTCCATGTCCTTTGGGACAACAAGTGTATTTGAATGTTATGCTGTGATCAGGAAGGCCACAGAAACTGACTTTGTTTCCGAGGAATATAGTTCTAAAGAGTTTGAAGGACAATATTCAAGAAACAAAGAAATACCACTGGTGATTTCAAGGAAAAAAACAACACAAAACATTTAAAGCCCAAGATGAGAAGAACTGCATTCCAGAGTGGTTTACAAAATATTACATGAGCCCTGGCCAGTTTGGCTCAGCAGTTAGAGCATAGGCCCAGGAACCAAAGAGTTATGGGTTTGATTCCAGTCAAGGGCACATACCTCAGTTGCAATTTGGTCCCCAGCCCTGGTTGGGGTAGTGCATGAGGCAACCAATCAATGTGTCTCTATCACATCAATGTTTCTCTCTCTCTCTCCCTCCCTCCCACTCTGTCTGAAGATAAATAGAAGAATATCCTTGGGGAAAGATTTTTTTTTTAAAAGTCACATGATTTCAAAGTAATTGAATTTGAATAATTATAAAACTCTTGTATACACTTTATTTTACAGTCTAATAGTAAATATGTTAGTAAAAATAAAAATAGCAACTTGACTACTTGCATGCTTTGTTGGGAGTTTTGCTTATGATGGAAGAAAAAAGGTAACAGATTCTTAATTATTTGAATTTTAATCCTGTTTAAATCCATTCATTTAGATTTCTTTCTAAACTTTACCCTTTCTAGATTTTCTCTTTTAAAAGTAATGACATTTTAAGTAATGGCAAGAATTTTAGAAATTTAAAAATATGTTTTATTATAATATAAATATATACAGAATCTGGGAATGCAGTGATCTGCAAAGTCGGTGCTCATTTTTTTGAGTGAATAAGTAAATATATTTAATAGTTTGGAGAATGGAAACACCTTTCTGAGTCAAATTTTCTTAACCTAGTTCTTCATCAAAAAAAAAAAAAAAAGACAAAGAAGTGAGTTCCTATAGCAAAGAATTAAATCATTTGATGAGTTAGGTGTAACAGACACATGCTCCCTGCCTCTGGGACATCATAGTCTATTGGAAAAAACAAGTCAGGATGCCAGTGCCGAGCAATAGTGGGGGTAGCACATGTATCGAGGAGCCTGGGATGCTCTGGGGTACAAAGGAATGGTCCTCACTCAGATGAATGGGGTTAGGGGTGGCTTCTGGGAGATGCGAAATGCAATGAGGAATCCTTCAGAAGAATTTTCATTCAGAAAAAGAGGCCAGCAAAATTTTTTAAAGAAGGACCTGCCATACTTTTTCTTATAGAACTAAAAATATTAGCTTACAATTGAACAAGAGAGCACAAAGTAAGAAAAGGCTCTGAGGGAAGTGTGCCACGTTTTATTTGAGGTCTATGAGCTTAATGTACCAGTAGGACATATATAGGTAGATAGCCATCGGGAGGGAATTGCACGGGTAGGCACTATTTTTCCTGCCATGGGCCATTTGGATGTTTATAACATTATTCTCGGACCATACAAAATTATCACAACTTAAAAATGAGTCTGTTATATTTGGTCAGGCTAATATGGTGAGGTGTGGGATGTTAGCTGGTATTGATTTCATGGCCTTATAGGGCCCTCGGGCCAGACAGTCCCACCCCTGGTAGAGTATAGTTAAGAGGCCAGTGCTAACAATGTAGTGTTAGAGTAATCTGCGTAGCAGTAATATCAACATTATTAGAGTATAGACTATAGATAAAACCTTGGGGATTTAAATACAGATATGATGAAGGAAGAATAAGCAGAAAAAGACACTAAAATAAAATATAAACCACAACGCCATAAAGTGTAGGTATTGACACACAACCAAAGTTTTGAGACAGTGGAGTGCTTAAAAACCACACTGATGTAGAGAAGCTGAAGATTGAGTTTTAGGTGTTGGATCTAACAGTCCGGAGGCTTATGGTTTTAGAAAAATTAATGGAAAAGCCAGATTGCTGAAGATTTAATAGCTTTAGAAAAGTAAATGCAGAAAAGCTTACCACAAAAATGTCATAGTAAAAAGGAGAAAGGTCTGTAGAGGTTAAAAGAGCTGTGGAATGAATATTCAGCTTAGTATGGAGAGAATTGAACTTGTTTTTAAACTGATAGAAAACAGAAATAGAGAAGGGAAAGTAAGGATTCTTAATCAAGGTCCAGAGTGTAGGAATCTATTTTAAGCTTCAGGTTGGTTTTGTTGTCTTAAAAGCGCAAACAATATATTGAGTGTATGAGTTTTTACTGAAAGGGTCGTGAAAGCTTCATGAAGATCCATACTCACCACTGCAACCCCCAATCAAAGAAAGTTTGGCATGTCTGAAATACACAAAGGGAACATTTTATGAGCAATGGCCAAAGAAATAGGATGAAATTAATTTGAGAGGACGTGTATTTTACACTATTTCATTGAAAAATTAATCTGTGTCCAGCCAGTGTGGCTCAGTGGTTGAGCGTCGACCCATGCACCAAGAGGTCGCCAGTTTGATTCCTGATCAGGGCACATGCCCTGGTTGTGGGTCAGATCCCCAGTGGGGGGCATACAGGAGGCGGCCATTCGATGTTCTCTCTCACCGATGTTTCTATTTCTTTCTTCCTCTTCCTTCCTTTCTCTCTAACATCAATAAAAAGGGGAAAAAATGTTCTAAAAAAAGAGAAAAATTCATCTGTAAATTTCAGCATGTTCCATGTATAATAATAACAAAGATGAAAAGAATAACTCATATCATCTCTTAATTTACTTTGAATTCTGAAGAAAAATAGACTTGAAAGGACCTTCACTGCGTGTATAATTCAATACATGATTACAGAATACTTGCCTGGTCTGTGCCTGGCATAGTGCATGGTCCTCACACAATTAAGCAGGACTCCTAATCCAGACTTTGAAGGAATCTTGTCAGTGCGGTTCTAATAACAGGACTTATTATATACTCAAGTATTTTAGGAAAACTAATCTGATATTCGTGTGTAGGATGGATCAGAGGTGGAAGATTTCTCCAGGGGGTATTGCTTTAAGCCAGGTGTAAAGAGAAAAGCCTGAGTCAGTGGTCTCAATGCATTAATGGTGGAAATGGAGAGAAAAGGGCAATCGGCTACTAGATACATGAAGAAGAGAATTGTTTCTGACTACAGAAAGAGGAAAGGAAGCAAAGATGTCTCTATATGATGTTCATGACTAAAATAACTATCATTTATAGTTGTGTTTAGTCCACTGTAAACCTACAATAAGCCTAATTAAATGAATAAATGAATGAACACATGACCAAATGAGAAAGGGAAGAAACAATGTGGGGGAGAGGGGATGGACAAGGTAGTTTTAGGTCTTTTGAGTTAAAAGAAAGTGCAAAGATCTTTGCCTAAGTTAAAACAAGTCATCAGCACGCTATGCCCCATAGCACACATTTTACATCCTATGCTCTCTAGCAATATTGCAAAAGTGAACCAGTTTTGCTAGGTTCACCTATCTTATAGCCGTACACTAAGAAACATAGCTGCATGCTATGTAAATGAGCATGAACCTGAAAGACTGATAGCTAGGTTCATATCTCAGCTTAACCTTTCACTACTAGTGTGACTTTGAATAAGTTGTATAGTTATTCCATTCCTGAGTTTCTTAATCTGTAAAATGAGAATAATAGTATAGTCTTCCTCGTAGGGTACTGAGGACTTGATAAATGATCTACTACCCACTAGCCTTTAGCAATACACTAGAAACATGAGGTTTGTAGATTAAATACATCATTAGACAACTTAGTTATCCAAAATTTTCTACCAGGAGATACTTTTTATCTCTTTGTGTAACACACTGTGTTGAGCACAGTGGCTTCAGATTAAAATAAGTATGTTCTAATATAGTAGGTTTAGAAAAATACATTTTCTTACTTTGAAGTGCCTAACAGCAGTTTTCAAAGTAAACATAGTCCATTAGTTTCTATGTACGTATTTTAAAGAATGTGAAAATAATTAAAGTAGCTTGATTTTTAAAAGCAGCACATATTCTAAATTTTTTTCTGTATATCATAAATAAATGGTTCAGTCTTTAAGTGGGCTTGGTTTTAAACTTTATACAATTGCTAACTTCAGGGTTTTTTTCCTGGCTCCCTCTCTCCAATGCAATTGATGGACTCAAAATGTTCGTGATTCTTCAGTAGCTTTAATTATTGTAAATTTTGTGGTTTTACATCTGATTTAAGAAACAGGTACTTTTTTTTTTTTTTTTTTTATCCTCATCTGAGGACATTTTTCCATTTTTTGTACAGACAGAGTGGGAGGGAGAGAGAGGAAGAGAGAGAGAGGGAAACATCGATGTGAAAGGGACACATTGAGTGGCTGCCACCCGCACGACCAACCAGGGCCGGGGACAAACTGCAACCGAAGTACATGCCCTTAGCGGGAACCGAACCCGGGTCTCTCCGGACCGCAGGCCGACGCTCTAACCGCTGAGCCAAACTGGCCAGGGCAAAACAGGTACATTTTTAATTGAATTGCTCAATTGAGATTTTTACAGTTGTCTTCCACTAATTTTCTCATTGCTCAAACAATACACAGAAGGTATGTCATTTTCGAAAAGAGATAATTTATGTAGTTTAAAACAAAAGGTCGTGGGTACTATTCCATGAACAAGCCCAGCAGAGGCTTTCTTTTCCTATTGGGTTGTGCTTGCTATCGTCTGGTGTTCTCATGCCTGGGTTTCCCCATGGGCTACATGACATACAAATGTAGAGTGTGCTAGATACTTTGTTCAAGATAAACTTATGCCATAAAGTAAACATTAGAAAGTTTATAATTTACTACATTTATTTGTTTATTCACATGTTCTTTTCTGATCAAAATAATAACCCCTTCTATAAATTATGAAGATTTTTATTGTGGCTTAGCTATAGTTTATTATCTAGTTACATTAAAAGGCTTGACTCTATTTACTTGTTAATACATTGCCATTCAACCAATGTCAGTATATTCTACTTTCATTATTGTAGTTAATTTTTCATAATTTTTCTGCCTTTTTTATGAAAAATGTATGTCTTTTAGAATTTTTTGCATTTTAAATATATTTTCTAAAATATTTACTATGTATATATTTGTTCATGTCTTTATCTTTGTATTTGGTACTTCAACATTGGGATTGGGATTGAATTTAACAATTAGTAAGAGTTTTAACTGAATTTTACAATAACTTAAGCAACATGTAGTCAAAGACTTTATCTGCCTTGTTTGCTCCCGTAACTTCACGCCTACAAAAGTACCTCCAGGTAGTTTCTCAATAAATATGTGCTGATATAAAAGAGAAAAGAGAGAGAGTTGGGGAGCAAGAAAAAGGGAAAGGCAAATTAGTATGACATTTCTGGCCCTCAAGAACCTAGAGGCAAGGTAAGGAAATATGACAGGTGCATAAAAATATCTATGAATAACAACTATTTCAGTGATATGATGTACATTCCAATATGCCATAATTATATGTGCTTTCAGCATTTAAGAATGGTAACCTCAAGGTTATAGTGTTTTCAAATGTGAATTGGTGTTAATTTTATATTAAAAAGAATAATTATATCAGTAATAGCAGTACTAACAATAGCCATCTCAATAGGGTGTATTATATGCTAACATTATAATTGAATTTTTATCCAGTGTTCACAAAAGCAGCATTGGAGAATTATTATATTCAGTTTTTATTTTTTTAGATGAGGAAATTGAAGATTATAGCTAGGAAGTGCTGGAGCCTGGATTTGAACTCAAGCTGTGTGAAGACAAAACCCAATGACAACCAAAAAATAAGTCTTTGAAAGATCAATTCAGTTCTTTATTGTAAATGTCACTCAAAAATTCTTTTCATACACGATTCCATTCATTTAATCCTAAATTGGATTTATGGTAAAATAGTAATAGTTATATATAATTATAATATAAATATTATTTCAAACTATTTAAAAGTTTATTATTAAATAGTATATTTTGAAAGAAGCAACTAAAAAAATAGCGCCATAAACTTTATTATTTTTGCTTTAATCTCCCAAAGGCATTTAATATAAATACACACACACACACACACACACACACACACACACACACATATGTGCATGTGTCTGTATACACACACAGAGAATGGGGCCAAAGTAGGTTTACAGTTATGAGTACATAAGTTTATTCTTATATTATTATTATTATTTTAATCCTCACCCAAAGATATGATTTTTTTAAATTAATTTATTTTTGTTACAGATGTTTCTCCTTTTTCCCCCACTGACTCCCCCCCTCCCTCCCCTCCCTGTCCCCAGCTTTGTTGTCCATGTCCATTGTTCATGCATACATGCATATAAGTTCTGTGGTTTATCTCTCCCCCAACACCCCCTCTTCTGGGGATTGTCAGTCTATACCCCACCTCCATGTCTCTGGGATTACCCCATTCCTCAGACTGTTATGTTCATTATATTCCACAAATAAGTGAGATCATATGATACTTGTCTTTCTCTGTTTGGCTTGTTTTGCTTAGGATAGTACTTTCCAGGTCCCTCCATGTCGTCTCAAAGGATAAGAGGTCTTTCTTTCTTACAGCTGCATAGTACTCCATTGTGTATATGTACCACTGCTTTTTTATCCATTTGTCTACTGATGGACATTTGGGCTGTTTCCAGTGGCACAGTCGGTTAGTGCATGGTACTTATACGAGGATATGTTTTTATTGATTTTAGAGAGAGAGGAAAGAAGAGAGAGAGAGAGAAACATCGACTTGAGAAAGATACATCTATCAGTTGCCCCCCATATATACCTCAACCAGGTATTAAACCTGTAACCTAGGTATGTGCCCTGCCTGGGCATAAAACCTGCAACTTTTTTTTTTTTTTTTGGTGTTATGGGATGATGCTCCAACCAACTGAGCTATCTGGTCTGGCTATTATCTGTTAATTATTGTATTATTTTTCATATGAATAACTGTAAACCTATTTTTACCCATGCGGTACACACGTGTACACACACACACACACACACACACCCTTCTATGCTTGTATTCTTGGCTTGTATTCTCCCAGTGATTCTCACCTGCACTTCAGATCAGAGTTCACCTAAATTTGCAGTGTTCAACTGTTCCTTACATAGATGATGTGCACAATAATGGTCCATAGATTATATGCACAATGTGTAGTTTTTAGCAAAACTCTAGGCTAGATTCCCTAACTAAATTTATCTCATAAAGAAGTCTAAACCTCTTTTGAATAATTTAACATCAAACTTGAAAATAAATTTATAAAAAAAAAAAAGAAATATATTTATTTGTCCTAACAAAGGCATAGACAAACTGAAGACAATCAGTTGAACAAAAACAGGCTGTTAAAATTCACTGTGCAGTCTGTGCTGAGATTTTAGAAATTAAAAAAAAGTAGATGCATTGTTTTGTGAATTAAATCAGACAAGAGAACAAAACTTTTCTAATTCACTTTTTTCTGATCGATCTATAAAGTAAAATTATATAAAATTTCTGTGGCTTTTATTTCACATTGACTAAGTATGGCAAAGGATTTCTCCCTGACATTTCAGCTTTAAAAAAATCTAAAAAAGAATTGTATTCTAATAATAAAGCAAAAACTTGATTTTCCGAGTATTTTATTATGTTTTAATGTTGTATTCTTGGAAGTAAAGTGCTATATTGGTTTGGCTTGAACCATGCATAATAGCAAAGAACTAGGAAGTCCATGATGAAAATAGAATTTTTCACTCATTGAATTGAGAACCAAAAGATAATGAATCTAAGAACTTGGGCAAGTTTTTATTTTTGAACATTTTATCAAGGAGGGGAATTATTGACTCCTTTTGAGAATCTGGTGAAGATGCAAACATACATAAATGGATACAATCCTACATAATATTTTAGGGGATATGAAGACTTATTGGAGCTACAGTCCCCACTAATAGATAATAAAACCAAGAACTAGGTAATTCCTAAAGGATTTTGGCATTCTATGCTTCTAATATAATTTGCAAACATCTTGTCCTAAATTATTCTTTTGATTGTGAATTTTTTTTAATAATGTAAATAATAGCCTAACTCTATTACTTTATCCCTAACTTTTGACTTTGCCCATTGCAAACAAGATTCTTCTTAAGCCAATATTCTTTAGAACATCTTGGCACAAGGAATATTCTAATGTAATTATACTCTAAATAGTCATGTCTTGGGTAATTTGCTGTTACATCACCTGATTTGCTTATACATAAGGTCAAAAACCTGAGGTAATTTATTATAAACTAATCATTTATATTTTCTTTACCAAGGTTCACTGAATCTTTTAACCAACATTGATAATTTTCCATATTTGAACAATATTCAAATTAGCCTTGTAAAAATTACACAATAAAAATGATGATATATAAGTCAAAATACATAAGGCATCATAAGCAAATAATCTTTGGCAGATTTTCTTAGAAAATCATATTTTAAGCACATTCCTTTAGATTATTTAAGCTATTTGGTATGTTAAAATATTTATATGTAGCTCAATAAAATGTATAGTACACATGTTCAATGGGAGGAAACAATTGCTAAATTAGAAACATCTCACTCTGAGAAAATAGTGCAATAAAACTCCTAACTTAGATATTTTTTGGTCTGTAAGCTTTTTTGAATTTATATGCCATAAAAATATCATCTTTTAATGTTATAAAATTTGAAATTACAAAGTCGAAGAGAAGTATGTTAAGACAAAATGTATTTTGCCTTCATCTTTTTTTATACATTTGCTTTACCAAAATTGGTTTATGTATGCCTTTTCCATAAGCTGCAACTCTAAATGCTGTTTTTCATGAGAAATAAGCGGGAGCACATTTTATTAGTGAAACACACTAGAGTTTACTATGCAGAGTTGACCTATCATGAAAGTAATTTAAGGGGAAGAATAACATTAAATGATTGCTAGTCTCTAGGAGCTCATTTTCTAAATTATCCATTCAAAATATATTTGTTGAGCTACTACTATTCTGTGCCAAATGATGTTCTAGCCCTAGTTGTGCATCAATGAGCCAAAATGAAAAGAACTTTAGCTCATAGGTGTTTGAAGAGGTGGTGGTGGAGAGAAGAGGAAACAAACAAGCATACATGTAGAACACTGATAAGTACGATGAAGAAAAGTACAGCGTTATTTATAAGTTAGCAAAATCAACCGACTAAACATCAGGGAGCCCGAAAATTAGTTCTTAAAATAATATGGTAATATTTACTCTTGAGAACAGGTAAAAGAATTTTCTTTGAATCGTGGTCAATGTCCCCCCCTCCCACAACCCTAAACCATTATTCAAAGAGAACTAAGGGGACTAGATCCCTGAGGGGCCTCCCACGGTTCCCTCACTAGAACCCTCAGCAGAGGCTAACCCAGGTCTGCCGCCAGCCTTGACACGCTCCGTGTTTCTCCATACTCAGTGTTGCAGCCACATCGACCATGTTGTTGGTGTTTCTCAAACATATAAAGCTCCTTTCTGCCTCAGGACTTCACTCGCATGTTGTTCCACCTTGAATCTACCCCTTTACTCACTACCCCCAGCTCTCCACCCCCCCCCCCCATCCCAGCTAATTTGTAAAAGTGGTTTCTACGTGGAAGCCAGTTCCGGATGAGGGCGCCTGCTCTCACCTTCCTAGCATCGTTACCTGTCCTTTTTGGAACTTATTACAACTTAAGGAGTTATATAATGACATGGCTCTCTGTGCGTGCATTTACAATCTTTCTCTTTCACTAACCAGCAGGCTCCTTGGGGTGATGCGAGGGGGGGCTGAGGAAGCTTTTGCTTCCCTTTGCCAATGAACTTTCAGTCCTGCACGCTGCCCAATGCAAAATAAGGATTTAGAAAGTTGTTTTCTAAGAGAAAAATTGAATTTTCTTTAAAAATGTCATTTGTTTACAACTAATGGTTTATGCAACTCATAAACCATTGGTTTTATGCAACTCATGGCAAAGCAAGCCCTGGTAGGAGCTGATAATAGCCTTAAAACCATGTGACTGAGCAAATGAGGCTAGTTGACTCGTGTTTTTCAGTCTGTTATACACTGTTCCTGCCCCAGACGCTGCTGGAAGTCTACTGCTTGCTTGTAGGCTCATAGTCCCTATGACAGATGGTTTTTAATCTTCGCGATTTGGCTTCCAGAATGGGAGTGTATTTCTACCTCATGTATTCTTTCCAACATGTAGAAAATGAGTCTGGTTGGCTGTGCTTTCTGAGTAATCAAATACTTTTGCAGACCTGTAGCCATGGGAAAATGTTTAAATGCTTTCTGGCGGGAAAAACCACTTTATGCTTGGAATCATTGTTGATAAAAAGATCCAATTGTGAAAAGCCACAATTGTGTAAACCATTAAATATTGCAGGACTTTATTGTTTCATCACCTCATGCCTAATACTCTGAACGACATACACACACACACACTCACACGAACGCACATAAACACACAGTGTCAGTGACGTTTTCTACTTCTTTTGAAGTGAGAAATTAGAATTCTTCTTGAATAGAGGAGGGATCCTTCTTCAGTGCCTATCAAATCCTAAATCTCCATATGGCACTTACCAGTTTGTAGCAATACCCTATTTTATTTCTATTTCTGTCTCCCTGACTCTTTTTTCAGAGGCAAGAAACTATCTTTCCCTTTTTTATTCCCAAGATCTGGCCAAAAAAAAAGAAAAAGAAAGAAAGAAAAAAGGTCCATATAGACACTCAATTAATGTTTATTGACTGAATCATAGATAATAAATAAGTACGTATAATGGAAACAGCCTGAACTGAAGTCATCCATCCTTTGTCTATATCAGCCAGGCAGAATGGAGCTCAGAAGCCACTGGGGAACAATGCTTTTATATGCAGCACCTATTTCTTTAAACTAACAACTAGGGTTTTCCCAAACCTAGTCAACCTTCAGGTTTTCCTACGGGGATTTATGCCTTAAGGATTCTGGTCCATTAGTTGACAAATAGCAGCAGAGAAAGTATAAAATTCTGTTCAGAATATAGAGAAAGCAGCAGGGGATTGTGTGTGCCTTTATCTTGTAGTAGGAAGGCTTGAATCCTCAAATAACAGGGTGTTGCTACATTATCTTCCTCTGGAGAATTGAAACTGAAACGGTAAGGAGCGGAATGGTCTGATTAGTGTAAGAGCCACTGAAATATGCAGAGCCTCCATTCCTAATTGGGCTGACAAGATTTGGCTGATAACATAAAGCTCCCTCTTCTGTTTCTACACTTGTGAAAGAATGATGCCACTGTCCTTGGAGTTCTGAGACTTCATATTCTAAAGTCATTGTTTTAGAAAGCTCAAAAATGAGAAAGTAGGTTCTATATCCAAGAGTAGATAAATGCAATAAGCAGTACAGTAAGAAAACAGAATGAAAGGAAGGAGGAGAGAAAGAATGGAAAAGAGAGGAGAGAGGGACAGAGGAGGAAAGGACAGAAGAAGCAAGGAAGGAAGGGAGCTAAGAAAAAATTTGATAGAGCCCCTGCAATGTCAGGTGCTTTTGTATGCACCATATTTCAGTGTCCTGCCTAGGTCAATACATAGCAACACCTTTCCTTTTTATCAGCACTGTGGCACTGCTGTTGTTTATAAAGAGATTCACAAGTCAAAGAAGACTCAGTTTGCTTTTCAATAATTCTAAAAGGTAGGAGAACATTGCCAGAGAAGCATAGCACTTCAGTATCCTAACAAGGAGTCTTGTTAGCAAAACAAAGTGTGAATTGCTTAGAGATAATTCCCCCTGGTGGTAATTCCACTGGGAGCCTTCTGTGGCAGCACTTGCTGTTTCTCCTCTGCAGACCAATGCCATCGAACAGGATATGTCAAAAGAAATGTGAAAAACTCGATTTTTTGAGACATTTATTCTTCTAGATTTTTCTTTATGTCAGCATTATTCGCACATATTGATTCTTAGCCTGGAGCACCCAGCACAACCAGGAATTAAGGAAGCTAGAGCAGGATGTGAATAATGAATGGGCTGCATAAATAAGCAGAGCTCTCTATGCTCCGTTAGTAGTAAAAGCAAGTGCAGAGTTGCAGGCCAGCGTTGTGATGGATTATTTCTCGTATTCCCTCTCCAGGGAAAGCAGGAAAACGAGAACTAGCAAGAACTTGAGTGACAACCGCCTGGACTCAGATTGGAAGACTGTTCATTTGGCTATTGCTTCCTTCATTCCTGAAAAGTGAGCTGCACCTGTCTGATTAAGGTATTTGGAAAAAACAGAAACTTTGATATTTGTTGAGGACCATTCCCCATCTCTCATCCTTATACATATTTTTTTGAAATGTGGCAGAGTGGGGGAGCATTTATACATAGATTAGAGGTTTGTATCTCTTACTTTAAAAAATGGTTTTTTGCCCTGGCCCGTTTGGCTCAGCAGTTAGAGCGTCGGCCCGTGGACAAGAGCGTCCCGGGTTCAGTTCCCACTAAGGGCACGTACCTCGGTTGCAGTTTGTCCCCGGCTCCAGTTGGGGTCATGTGGGTGGCAACTACTCGATGTGTCTCTCTCACATCAATGTTTCTCTCTCTCTCTTCCTCCCTCTCTCCCTCCCGCTCTATCTGAAGATATATGCAAAAATGTCCTCGGGTGAGGATAAAAAAAATGGTTTTATGGCATTAAAGTAAATATCTTTTGCAGTTATTACTAGTATGAATGCCCTTGACGTGCTAGTTTAGTTAATGGGGCACTGGTCATTTATAGAACATGTTTGCTTTCTCCTACTTTCATTCTATACTTCCGCACATCCAAAGTTGTCATGGTTCATTATCTGTGAGTGATCCTGAGCAGCCTTGCGTTCTAAAAGAATATGCCATGGCATCTGCCTCTGTGCTTTTGAGCCCTGTTGTACAGATGATATCTGGGGCCGGGAGTGGGAGTGGAGGCAGAATTTGTCTCAGGCTGATGTTTCTTTGTACCATACTATGTCTTACTCTCATATATGCTTAATTCAACAATGAAGTACATATATCACATTGTGACTATTACATATGTTAGAGCACATAATTGGGGTTGTAACGTATCTGCTTGAATGCCTTAAATAATGAATTCCATCAAATCAGTTATCATTCTTAGACTCTTCATTAACCAATCAAATTGCTTCTTTGGCCTCAGTCATTTCTAACATACTTGCACTAGACATAAACACTATTCTATCAAGTAAATCGGAGGTCATTCAATTATCTCAGTGATCATTATTCGGAGTCAAGTGTTACTGACATTTTGAATTTCTAAAGAATTGCCTTTCACACTATCTCATTGTATACAGGAGAAACAATGTTATAGTGTGAGACTATCTGGAAGACTGTATTTCACTATCTGCATCTTAGGTTTTTTTCCTGAGGAAGTTGGCTCCAGTCAGTCTCCAACACTAAAATCATTTGGAAGTAAACCAACTGTACTCCTATGCACTCACCAACTTATTAAATCAATCTGTCCAGTAGGCTTATGGTATATTGCAAGTTCTTCACCTTTTGAGAATGAACTATTTCAATACTAGAATTTTCTACGATTTCTTGCGCAATATGTTACAACAGAACAGAATCACAGTTGTTATTGTTGAAACATGATTTTTCTAATTTTCATCATTTTTTTACACGGAGTATTAAAGTAAACAGAGTGGTCTGAAAATGTATATAATCTAAATCAAAAGTGCTTTCGTTTCCTAAGAAATCCTTGTCACAGTGCTGGTGGTTCTTTCGGGCCGTTCCTGATGAAGGGTGTGTGCTGACGCTCAGGCAGCCTGGCTCTTACAGCTTGTCACACACGTCCACATTGTCCTCTTCTACGTTGATGGCTTCTAGGAACAATTTCTTCTATTCTGCAGATATATTAAGAAATATCTCAATGTAGCCTGAAGTAAACCTACACAAATATTTATTTCTGGGCATCATGCCAGTCTTATTTAATCAGAATCTTTGGGAGTGGGCTCCAGAACCAGCATTTTAAGTATGTATACCAGGTGATTCCAAAGTACTTCAGAGTTTAAGAACCAGTGCTCTATACTATGAGAGCAAGGATACAGCTGAGAGGAAAACATAAAATTATTGACATGTAATTGATATCAAATCTACAAATATTAAAATTACATTAAGTTAGATTTGGATTCTTTTCCTACATATTTTTATCTGTCAGGACTGTACAAATGATTTTAGAATGTTCATTTTATTTTTGCTCTCATGTTAAATATTTTGAAATAAAAAATTCACTGTAAGGATGTCAAGGATATGAATGCCTATTAATTTAAAAGTCTCCTGAAGTCGCCAAATAATATAAATTATCTCTATTATAGTAAAAGGCATTACATACATAGTTTGTGCAATTCAGCTCTGTTTTCACATTTGAATCTTTAGTTTTACAAAGCTTTCTAAGTCATTCTTTCCACATTAGATATATGTAAGAAGCACCACTTCTTAAATAGCTAGAGTGTGAGGGACAAAGTGGTCTCGCTTAGGGGTAGCCATGCTGTATTAAACTAGCTGTTTAAGTAGAGAAGATGCTCATTAATGGTTATGTTCCTAACTCTGGGGAACAGGTATATTCGATGATTATAAAATTCGTGGATACACATAGTAGTCACACATCCATTGAGAAAGCATATGAATGGAGGAAATGTTCAAACAGAGACAATGAGCATGAACGTTAATTCAGGGAGCATCAGGGAATGGTGTGAAGACAGAGAACTGCCGAGTCTTGTAGTTTTCACCTTTTCTGTGTTACTCAACCCACCAACCTCATTTTCAAAAGAATTCTATACTCTGTATATTTTTAAAAGTTTAGCATACAGGATTTCAGCATATCAAACTTACCAAATTGCTGCATTTACCCATACAGTTGTTCCTTTAATTTAATACATATTTATTGAACACCTACTGTATTAGGCACTATGCTAAGTTTGTTACATTTACTGCAGAAATTAAACCACAAAGAACAGTTTGTCCTATTTGAATTGTAGTGTTTTCCATTTACCATTTCTCTTTATTTTCGTTCATTAAATTTGGATGGTTTGAGAGAACAGGCAGCATCTGTGGCTGGGGATGGAAGAACAGGAGTGTGACTAACTCAGGGAGTGAGACCCAAATAAGGACACATCTGTCTTATTCCTCCTCCTCTAGCCTTTGGATTTCAAGGAGGTATAGCAGCCCTAAGTAGAGTGCCCCCCACCCCATAGTCCTACTTAACGCAAAGAACAGGTGTTACAAGTGGAAAAGCAAACAACTATTTCCTCAATCTAAAATTCTCCATTCAAAGAAAAATTAATAATTTAAAAATGAGGGCCAATAATATATAGCATATCTTGATTTGATGTAAGCCACACCAATAGACCAATATGCAGTATAAACAACAGGAGTTTGGGTGTCATACTGGAAGAAGTGCCCATAATTCTTTATCAAATCTAATTTCCAGTAAAATAGAATAAAAAATTTCCAAAATCTCTATTACTATTTACAACAGTCATTTTGTAATTTCCCAAAATCCCTCTTTACCCTGGAAATTGCACTATTGCACTGGGGGTAGGGGTGAGGATTGAGGGTTGTGTTTTTTTTGTTTGTTTGTTTGTTTTTTTGAAGAAAGTTGTTAAGGGGGTTTTTAAATGTAAAAAACATTCCAATCTCAAAAAACAAATCTCAGAAGGATGGGGCGGTGGGGTGGGAAGAGATAAACCAAAGAACTTATATGCATGTATACATAACCAATGGACACAGACATTAGGTGGGGAAAGCAGGAGAGGGCTGGGAGCAGGTGGTGGGGGTCAATGGGTGAAAAAAAGGGGGACATCTTTAATAGTTTCAACAATAAAAAAAGAAAAAGAACAAAGGATAAGATGGAGTGTTGACAGCATTCAAATGAAAGTCTTAGGACAGGAATGATCAATGCTCTATTGAGTTATCTCAAAATAATTTTTCAGATTTTAAAAACTATGAAATCCTGGGCTTAGTAAGACTACAATGGTATCACCACTTGACTTGTGTGAATTTCCCAAATGCTTTTGCTCCCCTATCTATTTGAAGTGATACTTCAAAATTGCCTGACCATTGCTATATCACCAGATATCTTCCCATATAAATTTGATGTTCCATACAGTTAGGTTTCCACTCAGTGTCTTTGTTTCCTCCTTTCCCTTGGCCCAACACATCTTGTTCATCAGGAAGCCTGGTTTCACACATTTATGTATGCAACAGTACTTTATTAAGCACCTTCTATGACAGTCTCTCTTCCAAACCCTCTGTGCAGACTCCTGCTCTCAAGAAGACTTCATTTTAGTGGAAAGGCAAACTGTTAACAAGGAACAAATACATAAATGTTTAAACCACTAAAATACTGGTCATCTAAGAACTCTAACCACATTCTTCTCTACCTTTTCTCCTCCAAATTTTATGTACTCAGTGATTCTACTGCTCATTTTAATCTCATTATTACTGTTGTCAACCACACACTAAAATCAATCTGATCTACTTATTTTAACTTTTTTAAGGCTTTCCATCTTCTTAAATGGAAAGGACAAGGTATGCATAAATTTACATATTAGATAAAGCTGACTTGCCTGAGAAATGTAATCTATATAGATAGGCCTAAGTAATGGGGTGGGGGTGGTGGGGAGGGTTACACAGTGGCCATTACAGAATCAAATACCCACAACCCAGGCCTCAAAGACATCTTTTCTGATCCTGAGATTTTTTTGTTAAATTTTATTTTCCAGTGACTGGACGCCCTATTCTGGGACACATCAGAATAAATTTTTTGCTCTGTTGCACTGCCTGTCTGTCAAAGTAACTTTAATATGGATTAAGTTGGATTAGCCACTTCTAAATTCAATAGAGTTTGTGTGTATCTAGTCAAGATAAAAAGAACAAGCATTGTGATAACAGGAAGGAAATTATTTCATAAAAGATACTGGCTATAAAGCACAAAACAGATGATAAACAATACATAGCAACTAGAAGTTTATTTAGTATTGGTTAACAGTTTAGTTATTGTTGATTTATGTTTTTTATTTGAATGTATTTTTTTTTTTTTTTTGCCAATTGTTGGGCATTTAAAAGATTCTTCATTTGCCATACGTTTACCCCTTAAGTTATTTGTAGCAAAACATACCTTGAACATGTATGCCCTGGAGAATAATAAGGTTCAGAGGAACATGGGAAGAGAACTGGATATCATTCTATGAAGAAACAGAGCCAAAGTAGGAAGTGGATAAAATAGATGAAAGCACATTTTCAAAAACCCAGTAATTCTGCAACAAAGGGATATGTTGTGGGACAAAATTATTTATGTTGCTGTAGTAATGAACTCTGGAAAGCTACTCTTTTTCTAACGTTGTAAAATTCACATTGAACTACTTGAAACAGTCGGAACTTATTGCATCTAGATCAATCACTGATTACTAAATTTTTTCATATCAACAATTCTGGTGGACTGAGATGAGACACTCAGCCACCTGCCATTTGTATATGTGTGGATATACTATTATATATAGTAATATTATTATAAATATATTATTATAAATATTTCTAAACGTAAAGACCAGCAACAAATACAAATTGAAAATCCTCAAAGGCAGCAGAGAAAGACTCAGAGTGGATGTCATGACTACACAGAGAAAGGCCAGTCTCTTATTAAGTCTCTCATGGTAAAGGGCTTGGGTCCAATCAGGTTAGAGATCTGCAATGAAAAGCTTACATAAATTCAAGACCCTGGATAAGCTGCTTCCTCCTTGATGAAACAGCAAGAAAATTGGACCCACTGATCCAGGGAAATGACTATAATTTGTCCTCCTAGAAATCTAGATGAACTGGGGAGAAAAAATAGCTCTACCATAATAAATAAAAATGTTAGACCTTGGCACATACCAGTGTGGAGCTTAAATGTATATTATTCAAAGTGCATGAATCCCCCAAATATAATTTATGGAAACTTACCACTCTTACAGAAACATGTCTTCGTCAGGGCACCCAGGACCCTTGAAGCAACAACAAACCATCAAAACCTGAAAATGAGTTTTCAATTAAATAATGATAAAATTCTGCATGAGAATTATCCAACACAAGAAAGAACAAGAAAGCAGCACAAGCAGGAGAATTGAAATCCTAAAAATTTGAGGTAGCTTCATAATATGAAAAAAGCATAAACTAACCACTTTTAATTATTAAGAAAAAAGGAAGAAATAAAAGCCAACAATAGGACACTATGAAAACAAATCAACAGATTTGAAAAAGAACCAAATAATAATCTCAGCAAGGAAAAATACAGTATACAAATTTTAAAATTTTAATGAAAACTTCTAAGAGGAAAAGAGAAACGGCCTTAGAGAATATTAATGGAGTTCTGAATGATATCTGTAGAAACTTTTTAGAATGATCACAGGGTGTTAAACATAAAACATTTAAGAGCCGGAAGAATAAAATGAGAATTGCACCAAACGTCTACTAAGAATTCCAGATGGAAGGAATTAAAAGATAATAGCTCAGAAATTTCCATGTTTGAAGAAAGATGTGAGCACCATATAGAGAATCATTCCCAGCCACAAACCAGCCAAATACAACAAACTGGGATATATAGGCATTGTTAAAAAGCCACAGAACTCCATAAACAATGCAACAATCTGAAAAATCAGAGAAAACAGACTTGTCCTTGTATAAAGAAACAAGGAAAAGGGTCATATTTTATCACCTAAAATTGACAAGATGACAAGTGGAAAAAAATAATTCCAGGTGTCGAAGCCAAAATAACTAGCAAACTCAAGTTCCATTCTTATATAAACTACTTTTTCAAGAATGAGAGTAAAATAAATGCGTTTTGTTTTTGTTTTTTTGTTTTTTCTAGAAAATGACTACAGAAGTTCAGTGCTCATAAATAATTCTGAGTAACAAATATGCAGTCTGTACCCTTTGGTGAAACCCTGGTTGTAAATGTTTTTCAGCCTCGAAAACTTGGTTATTCTAGGAATCACTAAACTAAAAAGACATTACCATCAATAGAGTATTGTTAAAGACTAAATTTATTGCTGACACATTTTTGTATATCAAATGTTTGAAATTTTAAAGGCGTCAGAGAGGTACCCTTTTGCCAGTGAATAAAGTGGCCTGAAAGAGAAACTGTGTACTGTCCATACCATTTACTTCTTCAGTTTTGTAAGTTTTGTATGTGGTAACCTTGTCATCCTTTTTAGCAGCAGCTTCTAATATGAAATATTTATGTTTTCCTACGATAATCCTTCTAGCTCTCGAACCATCGGCAGATGTAGACGATTGCGTTTCAGAATGCACATCCAGACATTTAGATGTGTGCCATGTGTAAATGCCTATCTTGCTGAAATATTCTGGAAGAATGTGCAACATATAAATAATTTAGTGGCTAAACCTTTATATTATCTTTGTGCCCTGCATGCTTAATAAATAGAAAATAGCTAAAGATACAGGAAAATGTTGTTGGGATAATTGGACTAAGTTCTTGCCTGACAGCTTATGATCATTAACAACTTCTCCATACTGAACAATGATTCTATGAAGAGCAGAGGGCACTAGAGAACACTAATATAGGGACAGACCTACCAATGAGTGTGTGGTGTAGCAAGACTGTGACTGTACACAGGACAGAAGCTTAAGAGCTGCTGAAGACAGATCAATTACTAAGACAAAGAACTTTGCATAAGTAATTTTTCTACCTCTTAAATTATAACATTCACAAAATAAGTTATAACCTTTCATATACTTACGATGTTTTCTTATGTCCTGGACAGAATTTACCAAGATAATTAAAATTTCAGAGCATCGTAGGGAACACAATGTCATGCGACCATTACATTGTTACCATTCTGTTTAATTCTTGAAGCTAATTTGTATTGACTAAGATAATCATAAATTAGAAAACAATAGAGGGTGGAATTTAATAGAAAAATTATTAAAACATCATGGAAAAAACACTATATAAAGGTGAATTAAAATTTCCTACCAAATAATTAAATAATTAGATGGAATTTTTGATTCACAATAGCTGATGAGTTTGCAATATACTAATGTTAAAAACAAGCATTATTATAAGGCATTTGAATAATTATTCAAGAGTAATTCTGGGTATGATTACTTTATTAGGAATCTGAGTTCAAATTTAGGTTCATGATTGTAAAAAGTATATCAAGAATTAAAAAAAAGATAGAGGGACTTCCGGTCAAGATGGCAGCGTAGGTAAACGCGGTATCGCGTCCTCCCACAACCATATCAAAGTTACAACTAAACTACAGAACAACCATCATCCAAAACCGCCTGAAATCAAGCTGAATGGAAGTCATACAACTACGGATTTAAAAAAAAAAGCAGCTACATCCAGACTGGTAGGAGGGGCGGCTGCGCAAGGGGTGGCGGAGGCAGCACGGTGGCGCGACGGGCTGGTCCCACACCCACGTGTGGCTGATAAAAATCAGGAGGCTCCTGTGGCTGCCAAGGTCCTTCCTGAGGACTGAGGGGTCCCCGTCCCACACCAGGTGCCCCGCTCAGGGTTCCAGTGCCAGGAAGAGAAGTCCCCATAACTCCTGGCTGGAAAAACCAGCGGGATCTGAGGCTCAGGGAAGCTGACGCGGCTGAAGCCCCAGGCAGCTCCTTAAAGGGCCCGCGCACGGACTAATCGGACTCTCTCCCTCTAAGCTTGGAGGGGAGGCAGCTCCAGGGGCGCCAGAGACATACAGGGAAGAACTGAGCTGTTTGGCACTGGAGCGAGGGCTGGAGAGGGGGTTTTCTCGGGGACAACGTGCTGTCAGAGGCCTTTGTTCCTTTGGTGAGCCCTTCCCGGGGGCGGCAGACAGAAGCCATATCTGGGACTCCAGCAACCTGGCTCACACTGGTAGCCCCGCCCTGCTGACTCCCTGAGGCCCCGCCCCGCCCCACACAACTGTCAAGCCCACCCAAGCTGTTGCCAGTTGCTTAACCTTAGGATTGGCCGGTCTTGGATCCTGCTTCAGGTTTTTCCTAAATTCTTTCAAACAAGCAGCATCGGGTCTCAGCGAGCCCCATACCTCTCATTAAGTAATACACTGAAATAAACACAGGGAGGCAGCCAAAATGAGGAGACAAAGAAACAGGTCCCAAATGAAAGACCAGAACAAAACCCCAAGAAAAGAACTAAGCGAAATGGAGATAAGTAACCTAACAGATACTGAGTTCAAAATACTGCTTATAAGGATGCTCGATGAACTTAGTGAGAACCTCAGTGAACTTAGGGAGGGCCTCAAGAGCATAAAAAAGGACCAGTTAGAAATCATGAATACACAGTTAGGATTGATGGAGGCATTAACTGAAATAAAGAATAGTTTACACAGCTTCAATAATAGAGTATGTAAATCCAAGGAGCAAACCATCGATTTGGAATATAGGGAAGCAAAAAATCCCCAATCAGAACAGCAAAAAGAAAAAAGAATCCAAAAAAATGAGGATAGTGTAAGGAGCCTCTGGGACAACTTCAAGCGTGCCAACATTCGCATCTTGGGAGTGCCCGAAGGAGAAGAGAGAGAACAAGAAATCGAAAACCTGTTTGAAAAATAATGGCAGAAAACTTTCCTAACTTGGTGAAGGAAACAGACATACAAGTCCAGGAAGCACAGAGAGTCCCACACAAGATGAACCCCAAGAGGCCCACACCAAGACACATCATCATCAAAATGCAAAAGGTTCAAGACAAAGAGAGAATCTTAAAAGCAGCAAGAGAAAGGCAGCTAGTTACCTACAAGGGAGTTCCCATTAGGCTGTCAGCTGATTTCTCAAAAGAAACTTTGCGGGCCAGAAGGGAGTGGCAAGAAATATTCAGAGTGATGAAAACCAAGAACCTACAACCAATATTACTCTATCCTGCAAAGCTGTCATTTAGAATCGATGGACATATAAAAACTTTCCCAGACAAGAAAAAGTTAAAGGAGTTCATCACTACCAAACCGTTATTATATGAAATGATGAAGGGTCTTTTTGAAGAAAAAGATAAAATGTATGAACAAACAAAATGGCAATGAATACATATCTATCAACAATGGAATCTACAAACAAAATGAACACGAAGAACAGAAACATTCTCATAGATACAGAGAACATTTTGTTGGTTGCCAGTTGGGAGGGGGGTTGGGGGAATGGGTGAAAAAGGTGAAGGGATTAAGAAGCACAGATTCATTGCTAGACTGACAAACCTCAAAGGGAAAGGGGTTGGGGGGGTGGGAAGAAATAAACCAAAGAACTTATATGCATAACCAATGGACACAGACAACTAGTGTGGGAAAAGGTGGGAGGGGGGCGGGAGTGGGGAGGAGGGGGTCAATGGGGGAAAAATGTGGAACATCTGTAATACATTTTACATCCAACAATAAAGATTTGGAAAAAAAAAAAAAGATAGAGAAATAAAACCACATTTATTTAAGGTTTGTGATATAACCTTGTAAGAAAAAATTGAAGAAATTTTGAGATGTTAAAATGAGAAAAAATGAAATGCCAAATGTGCATTTGAAGTAAATACATGCAATTACAGGAAACATTGTAAATCAAGGGTCAAAAAGAGAGAAACATTTAAGTTATAGAAAAGAATGATGGGAGTGATGAATAAGATGACCTAATCTTCTGCAGAAGAGAAAGTTGAAATCTATTCTTGAAAGGTTTTTAAAAGATAATTATTTTTTGTGGAAATGTTTAATAGCATTCCACCAGAAGATGGAGAAATACATTTTTAAAAATATTTTCTCTCACATACAGGGTGGGGCAAAAGTAGGTTTACAGGTGTTCCTATGGGAAAAAGACAATAAATAAGAATAGAAGAATAGAAGCAGAATAATGATAAAAGAATAGTGAGTAGGTGAAACAATTTATTCTTCTATTCTTATTTTTTGTCTTATTTCCCATGTGAACAACTGTAAGCCTACTTTTGCCACACCTTGTATTTGTAGATAAGGATTGAAACGGTACTTAGAAGTTTATTTTGGGTGCAAAATGATCTCTTTGTAAAATCTACTGAAATCAACAGCAGAGATAATTTCAAAAAGTATTCATCCAATAAAAATTCTCTGTAGTTAGAAAATTTACATGAATCTCTTTTTATTTACCAACACACTTGCCCTTTTCTTTATAAAAGCACTTTAGAGGAGGGAGGAAAATGAAAAGAAAACAAAAGGGAGAAAAATTATCTACAACTTTAAAAATTGTATTCAATTTTGCCTGCTTTTGATGCAATATAGTATCCAATGTTACCTGGTCTCCTCTGATTCCACTATGTTGTGGACACACAGGATGATGTCTTCCTACCAGTTTCTTTCTATATAGGCAAAAGCATTCAAACCAAAAATCTAAGTTTGTGTTTTCTACTGAAAGAAATGTCTCTGGTGAATAGGAAAGATGATTTATGTGCATATACCTGACCTTATAAAAATGAATCTTTGTGTTCATCATTAAGTTGAATTTATATTGCTTTCGATCATTATTTACAGTTTCTTTCTGTATATCTCTAATATATTATTTAGGTTTTTTCAATTTTTATTAATTTATTTTTGTTACAAATGTTTCTCCTTTTTCCTCCCCTAGACAACCTCTTCCCTATCCTGCCACCTACCCCGCCTCCAGCATTGTTGTCTATGTCCATTGGTTATACATTCATGCATATAAGTTCTTTGTTTTATCTCATCCATCCCCCCGACCCCCTCCTCTGAGGTCTGTCAGTCTGAACCATATTTCTTTCTAAGTCTCTGGGCCTATTTTGTTTATCAGTTTATTTTGTTCATTATATTCCACAAATATGTGAGATCATGCGGTATTTGTCTTTCTCTGATTGGCTTATCTCGCTTAGCATAATACTCTCCAGGTCCCTCCATGTAGTCTAATGTACTATTTATTTTAGATCTCTGATACCTTAGAACATATAACAGTTTAAATATATCTATTGTGTTTTTTTTAAAATGTTTTTAATTGCTAGTTTTTCTTCTTTATTTAATAAAAAAATAATAATTTCTTTCATGGTTACAATTTTTGCCAAGTTTTAGCTAACCTAATGCAATGAATGAAAATTGCCATTGCCTATTATTTATTATTCAGAAAATGAAAGCTATATATTAACAATTATATCTATAGAGTAAAGGTTATTTGGTTCCCTATACTTAAAATTCCTATATGTAGAGAGAGAAATACAGATTTCTTCTAACAAGAGAAAAAGTATTCTTCCACATTAAAGAAACCTTTTCATTCATGTCCTGAAAATATTTTTTAGCTTGTGGAATATAAATTATCCATTTTCCACATGGACACTGAACTTCAGTTCGTGAAACAGAATATATATCTGTTTATATGTCTCTCTGTAATAGGATTTTGGACTGTGATGAGTGGTTTTTCATATACACATGAAGGATTAGATACATATATTTTTTCTTTCCAAAATGCCATCAGTATTGTCAGTCTCTGAATATAGGTGGAAAACTGCCACAATGTTTTTGATATTTCTTATTAAAATGTAGCCACAATGCAGAATTGAAAAATACTAACATTTTATGAAGCATGACCACGAAATAACAAAACCTCTTTTTTTTTTTTAAATAAAAAAGCTCATACACTGAAACTTATATCCAAATGAATGTTGCCCTTCACTGTGCTCACCTTGGATTTCAGAAACACTGCTGTTGTACAAAATATTTTGTTAACACATTTTTTGGAAGTGTCTTTGGTGCCAAGTTATACACCAGAAAGCATTACTCAACAAATACTGGGAAGACGTTGGGTTATTATGACCAGTGAAAATGTGGAGGTAGCCCTTCTGAGACGTTTCTTTTAATGACTTTGTATTTTCAAATGAAATAGGCCTCTATCTACATAGTATTTTTTTTCCAGACAGAAAGATATTATCTGTCACAAAAAGGGACAGACTCATGAGGTCACATGTTCAGTAAAGGCCTTTATAGGTTATGCCCAGAATATTACATTAAACTCTTCCAAGATTATTTAAAAATAAAACAGAAACAATAAAGCTTCAGGCTGGATCAAAGAGTGTGGGTTTACTGTTCTACTCACCTCTTGTTATATCATTTACTTACATCCTTTTGAGACAAGCATATAAGGTCCTTACTAGAACACACAAAACTATACAGGACCTGTCTCTGTTACCCTTTACAATCTCTTCCAGAAGATAGAAGCCGAAGAAATACTCTCTAACTGATTTTATGAGCCCAGAATTACCCAAATACCAAAACTCAACAAAGACTTTTCAAGAAAACTACAGATCAGTAGGTCTCAATAACATAGAAGCAAAAATCCTCAGCCAGAGGCAGCCCACACGCTACCACACCAAGTGAGAAAGGTGA
Source organism: Molossus molossus (assembly GCF_014108415.1). Classification (NCBI taxonomy): domain Eukaryota; kingdom Metazoa; phylum Chordata; class Mammalia; order Chiroptera; family Molossidae; genus Molossus; species Molossus molossus. Next base: position 55,309,704 of record NW_023425345.1, on the reverse strand, counting down.
TGATGCTGTGGAAGGACGTTCTGCCTTCCATCAACTGTTGGCTTTGTCAACCTACATGCACTGCTTTGAGCAGTATTCTTTGTGGTCAGGAGGTCAGACTTGTTATCATCCCTCATTTAGTCAGTCACATATTAATTAAATCATTCAACAAATATTTCTTGAACATGTATAACGAACGTGTCAGACTTTATACCTGGTACTGGGGAATATAGCAGTGAGAAACATAGGCCAAATTCATGTTCTTCTGGAATTTATATTTTACTGAGGAAAGAGACAATAAAGAATATACACCTGTAAAATATATAGCATCTTAGTAAAGAAGGAAATGAGAATTTAATGTGTGCATGGGGGTGACATTTACATAGGTTGTTCAGCGATGGCTCTGTTGGGGGGGTGAATTTATGTAAAACCCTAAAGGATGTGTAGGCGAGGATCTTGACAATGTCTCCTGGAAAAGAGGAGGTAGAACAACAGACACAAAACTAGGAGTGAGAAAAGCGAAGTGCCTGGAGATAAAATTGAAGAATTAGGTGGAAAACAAAGCATATAGGGCCTTGAGAAAAATGGTGAGGAGCTTAGGTTTTCTACGCAGTATATTGGAAAGTCACTGGAGGATTTTCAATAGGGGAAATGCCATCAAACGATTGTTACAAAAATTCATTCTAGTTTCTGTGGACAAGATATATTTAGGTGTCAGAAGTGTAGCCCTGGCTGGTGTGATTCAGTTGGTTGGAGCATCTTCCAGTGCACCTGAAAAGTTCATCGGTTCAATTCCTGGTCAGGGCACATACCCAGATTGTGGGTTCCATCCCCAGTGGGGTGTGTACAGGAAGCAACCAATTAATGTTTCTCTCTCACACTGGTGTTTCTCTCTTTCTCTCTCTCTCTCTCTCTCTCTCTCTCTCTCTCTCTCTCTCTCTCTCTCTCGTCAATAGAAAATAAAAAATACGGCAGAGAGACCAGTAGGAAGTTATTGTAGCAATGAGGGGAGAAAGTGATCAGAGACTAGTAGCTTTGATTAGACTTGGGGTTATAAGATGGTGAAAAGTCAAGAGACTTGAGACATATTTTGAAAGTAGAACTTGTGTGACCTGTCAACAGTTTAGTCATGAGAAATAAGTGAGAAAAATCAATCAAGAAGTATCCTAGGTTTTGCCTTGAACAACCTGGTGAAGCCATTCACTGTGATGGGAAGATTCAAACAGGAATAGAGGAGGAGAAACCAAGTTTTGTTTTTTATACAGTAGGTTTAGATTCTTATTGGACTTCCAAGAGATGACAAATAGGCAGATATAGGAGGCTGGACCCCACTTTACTAAAAGTTACTTAAATATTAGTGACATTCATTATGTCACTTTATTAAATGTCTTTACTTAATGTCTAACTTTACAGAGTACCAGGATTAATTTGACAGATAATTGATATAGAAAACGTGAGTCAGCCTCTGTGTGTCTCTTGGCCTATCACCCAGATTGGCGGTATTGGTGCTGACATGTGAGCATCATGTCCTCACATGGCAACAGAGAAAGTGAAGTAGCTGAAAGAGAGAGTGTGTAGCAAAAAACGGCTTTTGTTTTTGTTTTTCTAAGTTAGCTCTCCTGCACAGGGAACAAAATCTTTCCAGAAGATTATTAACAGACTTTTCCATGTGCTCTTGTCCAAAGCAGCATCCAAATGCCCATCCTTATCCCATCCCTTGCAAAAGAAAAGGGTATTATCTAAATTTGACAAGTATGAGTCATTTCTTACGGCTGAGATTATATCATTAATGAAAAAGCTAGGGTATGTTGGGAAGGTGACCATCCATGTCTGTTATAGGAGGCATTAGCTAATAGATGAATTTAAAATCAAGGCGGGAAAACGACCCCCAAAATGTATTCATTGTGCACTCAAAATATCTTTATTGTCTCTCTGTAATACCCACTTTATATGGCCACTGGAAGAACAAAAATATATATTCACCTAGTCTAGAGATTCACCTAGTCTAGAATATCACCTACAAGTTACTTGCTTCTAGGAGTGAAAGGAAATCATACCCCAATGATGTCTGAAGCTGCCAATAAAGAGGATTCTCTCTCTCTCTCCTTCTCTGTCTCTCTTCCCTTGATAGTCCCCTAGACTATCATAATCTTAATCAAATTGACTGAACTTAAATTCAGCAGGTCTGTATAATTGCCATTTTACCTTTATAAGCCACAATTTTCTCATCTTCAAAATGCCTCATGGCTTTCACCCTTGCTCTCCATTCTGTCTGGCATTTTCTTCTCTTAGTTCTTCACAGGGTCAGCTAGGTCTCTTTCTTTAGGTCTCACTTAAAAGCCATTTTCTTACAGCGCTGGCCGGTTTGGCTCAGCGGCTAGAGCGTCGGCCTGCGGTCCAGAGAGACCCGGGTTCAGTTCCCGCTAAGGGCGCGTACCTCGGTTGCAGTTTGTCCCCAGCCTTGATTGGTCGTGCGGGTGGCAGCCACTCGATGTATCCCTTTTACGTCAATGTTTTTCTCTCTCTCTCTCTCTCTTCCATTCTCTCCTTCCCACTCTATCTGAACAAAAAATGGAAAAATGTCCTCGGATGAGGATTAAAAACAAAAAGCCATTTCTTACAGCTGCTTACCTTGACCGCTTTACTTGGAGAAGCTACACCCATATCAAGTCACCCTACATTATAGACATACTTGGTCACTGCTTTTGATGCAAAGAAGTTATCACTGACTAAAAACTGTACGTATTTTTGCTCAGACCTATGCATTGTGTCTTTCCCACTATCAGTTAGCTCATGGACTTCTGTTTTCTTCTCCACGGGCTCCCAGCACCTACGACAGTATGTGCTCTATAGTAGATAGTTAATATTTATTTTTCCGTAAATAAGGAGACATTGAAAGTAACTGGTCTTTATTATCTTTCAGAATATATACAGTACTTAAATTATGTGATTCCTGGTAAGCAACTTTTTAAAATAACATTTGTTGAATTTTTTTCTTATTGGGAAAGTAAATTACATGTAGAAATAATTTCTATATCATCATTTCAGACTTAACTGTCCTCCTTTACTTTAGGGAACTTTTTCCTTTGTCATCCACATTTTCTGCTTCAGACGCAAGCCAACCCAGTCATGAGGCTTATTCAGATGCTTATAATGATTTCATGTGCACATAGATTTTTATACTTGGAGGCTTTTAACCTATGCCTTCCGCTGTCTCTTACTTTAGAAATAGAATGATATGACAATGGCCTACAGTTTTATACTCTGTTTTCATAACTTTGAAGTTAATCATTTGCCTATGAACCTAAATACAAATAAAAATATTTTTCTTAATAAAAAATAAGGCTTATGGGTCTAAAGGATATAAGTTGGGATATGGACAGGAAATGTAGCTAATATTACAAGGATTACCCTAATTGACTCCTCAGTTTGACTGCCTACAAAATATTGTTTTGTATCTACTAATTCCAATACCATTATTCAAAGTAATTGCAATTATAGAATATATCATTTGCCTATTGACCCTTTTAAGGAAGCCATGATTAAGTTTTTTGAGATGCAAATGCTGAGTGACTGGGACTGAATTAGTTACTAGAGTTTTTCAGAGGAAAAAATATGTGATCAATACATTTGAGTGTTTCAAAGTCTAGCTGAAGACTGCATGTAGAATGCGGGATGACATACCCAGAAAGGGGGATGGGAAGTGTCCAGAGCCTGGGAAAAATGAGATCTGGAGAGAGAAAGATTTCCGAGAGAGAAGTAAACACACGATGCTGGGGCTGTGCTGCAAACTTAATTAAATCAGTAAGAAACAGAGTTTAAATCAGCCTGTGTTGGGGTGGGGGAGTGGATAGACAGACCTATTAAAAAATCAGAAATAGGACAATCAGAAACAATAGGAGAACTTAGAAATTTCATAGGAGAATAGAAGAAACTAAATTCCAGAAAATAAGTTGCTGAGTTTTTGCACCTTTAGTAGAAGGGACATAGTATTTGAATGTGAGCTTGTGCGTGGGAATGTGTTAGGTGGCCTGTGAATGTGTCCATTCCTCAGCAATTTCTGAGGAGGGTTAGTAGATATTAATGTTTATTTGTTTACTGAGAATCTCCCATGTGCTCAGTACTGCCGCAGAAGCAAATAAAAGACAGAGAGAGGCCTCTATCCTCAAAAAGGTCATAATGTCTGATGGGAAGATAAGTAAATAAGCAATGTGATAAAATATATTTGCCACAACTCTCCCATTATTGCAATTTTTTCTGATTCTCAAAACTAAGCTGAGCCCACTGGCATAGAAATCATGGCTGTCTTTGTTTATACTGTTCCTCCACTCAGCTACATTGTTTTCTTTGCTCTATTGTAGCGAAAACAATGAGAGTTCATAGCTGCATATGTTTTAAGTACAAATTCTTACTGTGTCTACCATATCACACTGTATTGTGAGAAGTCCAAAATTTAGGTTCTTTCTTAAATTCAATTATCTGGTACTTTCCTATAATAGCCTGTCTCCTATTGACATGTCAGGTTTCATTTTTGTTCACATATCCTTTGTGTGTGTGTGTCCTTGATATTGATAACAGTGGGCTGGTGTGAGAGCTTATCTGCTTTTGATTCTGAAAATGTAATAAGGAAGGAAAATATAAAGTAAAAACCACATGCACTAGTTAGTCAAGCATCTATTCAGCTTCTGTATCAGTGTTGGGGGGTAGGTAAGCATGCTGCAAGTCCGTCTATCTGGCGTCAAAGGCAAACACCAAGGGCAAGAGACAGTACTTCTTTGATACATACATGAAGGAATAAATTGTTGAAACAAAACAATCTAAAGTGGTCTTATGGGAAGCTTTTTTTTTAATATTTAAAGTACAATAATTTCATGATCGTGGCCCTTTGTAGTTTATTACTTTTTATTACGTCAGAACATCACCATTCTTTCTTCCCTAACAATTTATAAACAGAAATGATGTCAAAAGTAGGGGAGATTTTCCTCTTTACCCTGTTCTGTTTTTAACTCCATTTACTCCATTTGGATATATCTTCAATATTATAAAAATTAAAGGGATATTTGAGAGAAAACAAAATATTAAAGAAATTCTAAGGTGTTATGTAGTTCTTGCCTGACCCTGGCAGAATTTTAATTTGTAAGGGCCTTCTAAAATAAGGGAAACTTACATCTTACTGAAATTAACATATCCAACACCAATTTTTTTGTATGCTATATTAACCTTGTAATCCGCCCCCCCCCCAGCTTGGAAAATGTGTAATTGAGTATTTTCCCTATAGTCAATGCCCAAAACAATGCAAGTAATTGATCAAGACACTTAAAAATTGTAGGCCTCAAGATAATTAATTTTGTTTCCTTTGGATTTTACACATGAAAGCTAAAATTTGATTTGTAATTAAGAGAAGGAAAGAATTAGTCATATGAAATTATTTTATGTAAAAGATTTTTTCATCATTAATTCAAAACTGTAAATCAGATATTTTTATTCAAAAAAAAATCTAGAGGAATAATTTTGATTTTCAAATGTGATTAGAAAAACTGAGACATTCAGCTTTGCCCTTTCTATGAACTCTTTTTTAAATTAACAAGTTTTCTTGAGCTCATCATTTTAACGCTATTTATAAAATTGAGAATTTTGTATAAGTATTGACTCTATTTATAGATTTTATAAAATCATTCTGAATTGTTTTGTGGATAAGTATGTTTGTGCCAAGATAATTTGGTTCTATGTCTGATTTGTGTGAATTGCTGTTTGAGAAAAAAGCTGATAATTTTGTACTGAGGGTAATTGCATGAAGAACCATTATTTCCTGGAACCTCTATTTTGGGGCCGCAGAATGGAGACTGGAGGCTCTGGGCAAGTTGGGGATCAGGCTGTTGACCAAAATCATTGTTGCTCACACCATTGACTTTCCACAGCTGAAAGTCAAGTTGGTAGTCAGGGAGACTCATTCACAGGGAAACAAAAGCGATAGCTCCTTCTTGACCTATGCCCTGAGCACCACAAACAACAAAACCACCTGGAAGTCACCTTGGGAGAACAGAATGTTCAAGAGTTTTAAAAGCTGTTATGCATGGACCTGAATCCTGTCTCTATCATCTACCTTTGTGTGACTCTGCAAGGTGACTGACCTCTCCAGCACATTGTCATTTATATGCAATAATTTAAAAGGGACCTCCCAAGGTCTTCTCAAAGACAAAAAGTGAAGGTAGATAAGGTTTTCCAAACTATTTTGGCTTTAATTTATCAGTGGCATGAGGTTCTGTTAAGATATAACTAAAAATAGTACTTGTTAAATAGTGGGTAGTTACCTACTAGTGGGTTATGTAATCAAACTAGTAGTTTGTGACTAGCATTTTTAAGTGGAATAGAATAGAATGAAATAAAAAATATATGTCAAATGCAGTGAGGATTATATTGCTTTGTAAAACCTTTCTTTTTAACCATGCCAGTAGCACATATTTATTATTATTCGTGAATGGTCAAAAGATTTACAAGGCCCATTATTAGTAGAATAACCATACATATGGAATATCACTTAGTGACATGGAACAAAAAGGACAGTTTCTTATATATTTTTTTAAAAATACAGACACTTACACACATACTCTCGAGTGTTCACCATGCACTGCTACAAAAGTAGGAGACATCAAGCTGGGCGTTCCCGTATACATTGCATGTAGAAATATCTCAAGCATAAAAACTGTACTTACGTTGCAAAAATAAACTTTCTTCAAGCATTTTGATCTGGGCTCATGCAAAGCAAATGATGAACACCAGTGATTTTCATGTTATTTAATACTTTAAAACAGAAAAGGGTTAACAGTTGCAATAGTCCTAAAAATGTAGAGGTGTGTTATATATTTTCACTGTGTATATTTAGTTGTGCTATAAAATATATTTCTTACTGTTGTTATTACGTTGAGTAAAGTTGCTGAGTTACTTTATGTTCATGTACAAGTGTTATATAGGGATTCGTAATGTCCATTCAGTTGGACGTTCATGGGAAGAAAGCAAATAGTGCATCCATATTTGGTTTATTTAAGAACTAACTGTTTTTAAGCATGTTTCCTCAAAATTCATATGCTAAGACAACTGCAAAGAGAATTCTCTGTTCATTTCCTCTACGCATTTGGAGGTTTGTTCTCTGACATTTTTTATAAGTGACAAGATGGCTACTTTATGCAAATAAAATCATTGTGCATTAGCCCACAGCTCATCCATTCTGTTAGCTCTCTATCTAATGACTTAAGCCTATATTATATTTCTCTATTTTCTACAACAGATTATGAAACTGTCAGGTTTCAATTATCCTGAACCCCAATCTGTGAAAGGGCACATAATCGTAGCAAAAACATATTCCTTATCAGAACAAGCAGATGTGCTCAAAATATTGACTGAGCTGCATAATCTTTGGGGCATAATACTGCAAGGAAGTACAGTACGGTTCAAATGCCTGCATTTTTATTTTCTGTAAGTTTGGTAGTTTCCCTTCAGAATCTTCATTTTCCACATTCTTGATGAAATCAGGTTGATGCGTCAAATCCACCCTCCTTGAATAGTTGAAGCCTTGGCATTAGGTCCTGTAATGCTGCTTACACAGTTCTTCCCGAGGCGGAGACCCAGTCAGAACCTCAGCTATTCCACAGGGACCCCACTTTTGTTTTCGAAGAGCAGTTGCACATCCATAACATCCAGCTTCTAAAAAGAAAAGCTTTCAAACTAAACAGAATATGTTTACTTATTATAAAGCAATTTTTTTCAAAAAAAGAAGCAAACAAAATTTAAAAAGCATATATGTCGAACCATATGAAATTGCTATTGGATTCCTTTTGACCTATCAAGATGTCAATTTCATATAGTTCAATTTATTATGACTTTTGAAGAACTGAGACAATATTCTATATCCAATATACAGCTCCTTTTAAATATCCAGACTACCTGAGTTCAGCCAGGATTGAATGTGCTCTCATGCTTTTCTTTATTCTTGGATTTAACAAATACTTCTTTAGTTCCTCCTTCGTGCAGAGCACCAGGCATATGGTAAAGACAAAGAGAAAGCTGACAGACTTGTAAGAATCATGTAATATATTTTTTTTTCCTGATGGACAGTAGGCTGGTAGCAAAACAAAGAAAGTTAAATGCTTCTTTTCACTTAAAAGTGACACCAAACTTAATAACCTATTAAAATGTGTGTGTTTTTTTCCTTAAATATTGCCTCCGTTTGGTATTGCCATGATCAAATGTCTTCCTATATTGTCCCTTTATATACTTCCTCTGGAGTAGATGCTCTCTACAATGAACCTGCCAGTGTAATTTAGTCCTTCCCGGGTATTGATCCCGAGCCTTAACATTGATGATCTCTTGTAAGTCTCCCTGTGTCTTGAAGCAGTGGTGAGGCTCCAAACTGAGTCTCTAACATTTTAATTCCACCAGGTACGATCTGTAAGATAACCCAGTTGTTTATATGGTATAGTTTCCTCATTTTTGAGGAAAGACTGATGAGTAGATGTCTAAGCAGTTTGCCCTTTCATGAGATAACCACTGAATCACCTTTCTGCTGCTATTTCTAGCTCCTTCCCATAGACTTGAGAAGTTGCATTGCTATTGTTTGGTTTGGTTTGGAGGGAGTCCTTTGTTCTGTGGTTGATATTTTTTAAACTAATGCTTTCAGCCATCAATAGCCAGTGCTGCAGGGCTTTCGTTTTCTTCACGGAGCCTTCATTTTGTGTTTTCAGACTGACTGTTCCACTTGCAACTGTGGCACCCACGCTCACCAGACCTGAGACTGAGTACGACAGGCAGGGTTGATTCTCAGCCTTGGCTTCACATGGGAATCTCCTGTGGAGTAGAAATACTAACACTTGTATTCCGTTCCTGAGATTCTGATTTAATGGGTCCCCACTGAAGCCCAGGCATTCAGTGTTTCAACTCTCCCATGGGCCCTTTTGTACATAGTGAAGTCTGGGAACCATGGATGGAAGTTTAAACAAGAATTCCCAGGTACAGCTGTGTGTCTTTGGCCTCCTTGAAGCCAGGCCCCAACTTTGGGATATGCTAAAAACTAATGTCTTTGTCTGCTACAGTAACCCATTTTGGTGATTAGCTGGCTATCATTTATAAAATTTTTGCCACTTGCCCTAAATTCATCAAAGTGGAGTTCAAATCTCAACAAGGGTGAGAAACAGTAGCATTAATGGCGCTTCAGTCACCCTTTGGTACCACTGCAAGATTATTCTACTCACCTGACGATTCGGGCAGCTTGCCTGAGAGTAATTAACATCTGTGTAGAGATGTAATCACCTGAAGCAGCTATGTAAGCAGGAGCCATCCCAAGGGCTTTCGTTTCTAGCAGCAAAGAAATTGTATTACTGCAGCATTTTTTACAGCGTATCTTGGAGCATCAGTGTAATCAGTATTAGAATGAAGCATTGTAAGACTGAATAACAGAAGGAGATTAATTTCTATTAAATATCTACATCTATTGATTCTCCAAAGTAGATTAGGCTGGGAAAGACTAATAGAGGATTTTGCCCAATCGCCTTTACCCAGTCATGCCTTTGACCCTGGGCACAATTTCTGCAGTCGCTGCTGAGGTTCACCAGAAAGAAAGAAAGAAATAAAGTAAGAAAAGCCCTACACATGTAACCAATTCCCAAATTACCGGCTGTTTGAATGAACTGTGCTGTTATTTGGGTTCAGTCTTAATTTACATTGACCGTGACATTCTTTGGTCTAGAAAGAAAGATGTCTTTGACTGTGTAACATCATGCACTTTTAGAGTCAAACACCTGCCTGAAGTTTCTGAACTAAACTTACTGTTTTTCCTCTCTCAGTTTCATTAATGCTCTAAGTTTATCTCCATTCATTATCATTACAGGAAAGTCTACAAATATAATTATGGGTATAATTTTACCTTTTCTTTTCACCTTCATGTCATTTAACTGGAAGGTCTTGTAACTTTTCTCTCGGTGCCTCAGTGATTCATTACATTATGAAAATAGGCATTAATAGTAATTTTTTTTAATCCTCGCCTGAGGACATTTTTGCATTTATCTTCAGATAGGGAGAGAGGAAGAGAGAGAGAGAAACATCGATGTGAGAGAGACACATCGACTGGCTGCCATCCACACAACCCCAACCAAGCCAGGGACAAATTGCAACTGAGGTACATGCCCTTAGCAGGAACCAAACCCAGATCTCTCTGTACCACGGGCCGACACTCTAACCTCTGAGCCAAACTGGCCAGGGCATTAATAGTCATTTTCAATGAATAGAATATTTCTGTTTTATATCAAAGTCCAGCTGCTCTCAAGAAATCCCTTGATCACTTAAACACTCATAATTTTGGCTTAGAGAAAAAGTTACTAAGCACTGATTTCTATATAAGGGGAAAGTTGATTCCAGGATTTTATAGAAAAAAAAATCTTGAGGAAGCACCTTTCTCTTTGACTAAAAGCTACACTCTATTGATGCCAATTAAGGGGAAGGCATGAAATGGGAACTCTTCTAGGTTTCTGAAAGTTCTGTTTTACTAGAACTTAGGAAAAACTCTGGAAAAGAGTTTTAAACTTCTTTTAGTGGTTATTTTTTATGCTAATAGTAAAAAAATATTCTTGAAGGTCCTCAAAAGTCAGAAAGACCACATCGACACTCTTAGATGGTCAAGAGATTGGTTTCTAAATACTATATTACATTAAGCAGCATATGTAAAAATGACCCCAAGGCACAGTAAAATTGGAGGTTGCTATAGCGTCCCATATCATACCCTACAACTTCATCGACCTACTTTAGTCTACCCAAGTCTAGTTTGGAAAAATACAGAAAATGGATAAATTTATCAGAAAGGTAAAAAACAAAGAAAAAATCACACAAGTGGCCTTGGAAATGCAATGTTCAAAAGAAACTTAGAGAAATAGGGATAGGATTATTCACAGGATAAATATAGGCCTGGTCACGGTGTTAAGTAATCATCTTTGAAGGGCAACTCATAGAAACTGTTTGAACTTGTACAAATCTCACTGATATTATCAGAAAGACACTGGGGTGTCTCCAGAATCCAAGGAAGCATTAAGCTTTCGCCCCCAGGGAGCGTGGGATCCAATGTACAAGCAGAGATCTCAGAGATGGGCATCTCTTCTTCAGGTTTCTGGAGGTCTCCTAGAGTTCCAACAGCTTAACTCCCTATATCTCTCTGTTCAAATTCCAAAGTCGCAGTAATTTGATTTTCCCATTTGGGGTGAAGGGCCCACCCCATATTAATTAAAAATAGCCATAATGACAGCTGTCTGAGGGGAGGAGATTGGGGAGCTGGATGAAAAAGGTGAAAGGATTAAGCCCCTCCCAAAAAGGAACCCAACTCATAGACAACATTGTAGTAATTACCAGAGGGAAAGAGAGGTGGGGGAAACAAAAGAGCGTTAGGGGAGATAAATGGTGATGGAAAGAGTCTTGACTTGGGGTGGGGAACACACAGTACAGCATACAGATGATGTGTTATAGAATTGTATGTCTGAAACCTATATAATTTGATTAACCGATGTCAACCCAATAAATCCAATAGAAATAAATTTTAAAAAATAAAGAAGGAAATAGCTAGAAAAGCTATTCTTAGAACAAAAATGTGGCCCTTAGGACTCATTCCTGTGGATAGCATGGCAGTTCTCAATTAGGAAGGCCCAGACAGATAACCCAGTAGGATTCTATTCTGAATATTTTCACAGGGTCCTGAATAGTAAAAGAAGACATAATCAAAACACAAGGGCATTTATGGATCAGGTTATTCCCAAAGCCCCAGACCTTTCTATTTTGCCTAAAATATCTCAAATCCTTCACTGCTGACTAATGAGTTATTGAGCATTGAGAGAAGGTGGTAATATTTTGCTTCTGGGAAAAAAAGAAAAAAAAAAAAAAAGGAGTGTGAACAATCTTGAGATAGGCAGTTGTTCCTTCTCTGAGGAAGGCAAGGGCTTGGGGGGCTCTCAGACTGTTTCTCAGCAGACGCTGCAGGGGGAGTAGGCACTGAGGGGACCCTCCTCCTCCCCAGAAGCTAACTTGCACCCTCAATCCATCTCCTTCCACTTGCCATGTTTCTCTTTCCCTGTTTGGGGAAGAAAGAAGTGGAAAAGGAGAAAATGGAGTTGGGGGAGAGAGTGAGTGGGAAGGAAGAGAAAAAGAATGAAAACAGAAGAAAGAATGAGGAAGACATGCGTGGAGGAAGGGAGTGCCTTTTGGGGGACACCATGTCCAAGCAGTGTATTCCCTTACCCAATAACCTGAGGAGAAATTTGAGGGAGTAACTGCTTCAAGGATAGTCGTAGACAATGGAGGCTGTCACCTCTTTCCCTCCCTCAGTGCCCTAATTCCTACAAGAGCTCAGAGCCTTAATGGGGAAGGACCAAGTGGACTTAAATTCAAAACAATTTTCAAATGGCCTCGCATGCCATCTTTATCCAAGACCAAGTTTTTATAGACTTAGAGAAAAACAGAACAGAAGAATAATAACCCGAAAAGGAAAAGGAGGGGGACGAACAGCATCTCAGAGCCCCCCCACCCCCCACCCTTGGTCTCATCAGTTTACCTGGTGCTATCCTTGACTAGAAGTAATTTTATTTTATTTGTGTATGAAAAATAAAAATACAGAAATTAAGATCAAGCATGAAGATATTTCTTACGGGTATTGCCTTTCAAATTAGACTACAGGAGATGAGGAGGGCAAGAAGGCTTTCACTAAGAAATACATTTCATTCACCTTCCTCGGAAGGTAAACCTAAATGTGTGAATTAAGGGCAACCCCTGTCCTTTGTCTGAAGTCATATCTTTTTGACAGGGAAACATGTGGCTTGCTTTGGGCATGCCCCAGACTGCAGTGGAAACTCCACAGGGATAGCCAACATGCCTATCTGCAGAAACGGAACACACGGCACCTCGCAGAGGGCCAGCACATGGAGGCACTGAGGAACATTTGCTGGAAGGATATTAAGTCACCAAGCAGTGTCTAAACAACAATATGACCTGCAGGAAGTGTGAGCAGGAAGTATAGAATAGGCACAGTGTCGAAGACAGCAGACCCTGGGTGAGACTAAATCGATTCCGGTCATGACTGCCATTTTCTAGCTTAGCCATCTCTGCTGATGTCTTGAACCTCTCGGAACTTGGTTTCCTTCTCTGCAAACCCGGAGTAACGATAGGAGCTTCCTCCTAAAACAGTTCTTAAAAATAAATCAGCTATCAGACAAAAAGTATTTAGCACATCTCCTGCTGCACAGTGAGCACACAGAAAAATTAACAAGTTGCCATCAGAGCTGTATGCAAAATCCCATCAAAATTGGAAAAGACCTTGAGTTTTAGTATTAGTAGAAATTTTCACTCTGTCAAACTAATGATATATCAAGAAGTCCATAGCAGGAAAGTGGTAAAAAGGCCCCGTTTGTGTAACATTGAACTTATAGGGCAACCATGTTCTGTGACGATGTGACTGGACTTGGCTTACTAGAGTTCTCTGTTCTATCAGCTAACCAATAAATAAACTATAAAATATCTGTGTAGGAAGCTCTTATCCACCAGGTATTTCTGGAAATTTATATTTGCTCTTTCTCTTTGGACACTGGCACAATTTGAGGAGATCGGCGTCCTCCTAGCCGTAACTGTGAGTGTTTGAAAGCTTTCGTTAGCCTTCTAGAAGGGCGGCGCGTGATTTGGGGGTGACATTGCTGGAGTGACCAGTACAGGGAGGTGCTTCTGTGTATCAACAGTTTTACTGTGTGTGGGTTATTTTTTAAAGTCTAGATCTTTGATTGTTTTTATTTTTGTCTAAAAATGGGAGATTCATGGTGCTGATCAGAACCAGGGTAACCACGGTGTAAACCGCTCTGACCACCCTTCAAATGACAAGTTCAATTCTGAATTTTAATGCCCTTCCTTTTCTAATCCCCCCAGCCTGGCTGGAATAATTTATCTTGGATTAAATGTATGTCTGTCAGAATCTATGTGCTTAATAGCAACTACAATTAAGATATTCCCATACCCAAATTTTAACATGTTATAGAGAGGAAAGATATATGCAATGTAGGGTCCAGTATATTACTTGTGTCCACTGCATTAGGGATAATGCAGGAATCAGTCACTGTCAGTAGTTAATGTATTCAGCATGTTAGTGGGGATGGGGTCATCAGAGAAATGTAGAAGCTGGTTAATATTCCTACAAAGAATTCATTAACTTCAACAAGATGTGATTTGAGAGAAAAGCTTCTAATCACCACACATTTTAAATAAGCACTTACACATAATAGGTGCCAGGGTTTTCATTACACCACTGGGTGTTTCACACTGAGAAATGCTGACTATTTTAAATGTATCAGTGAGGTTAGTGGAAATACCCAAAATGTTTGGAATGGGAAATAAATGCATGCATTACTAATGTTAGATAAGATCACATTAAATTGGATTAGGGTGTGTTGTAGGACAGAGATATTTCAAAAGTAATTCAAATCTAATTCACCGTTGCTAAAAATGTGGTTCAGTTGCAAGCAAAATGGAAGGTAGAGCGCTATTTTTAATTTTCAGGTGAGCAGTGGGAAGATTAAAAATGTAAATTTGCTCCTTGGAAACAAAATACCTCCCTTGCTTTTTAACATAAATGTTACAAATAATCTCTTTTTAGAACTACCTTAACCACTTATTCATTTTGAATGTATAAAGCGCTCTATTCTTAAAGGAAAATGGTATACTTTGTCTTCTACAATAGGAGCTATCCAGGATGACCCTGGAGTTTTAATGCCTTAGTTATAGATTCTGGGGCGAAAGACTCAAATCAGTATTTTGTTTTCCACAGTAACTGTTTTATCATCATCTTTTCATAAATAGAATATTGTTGGTGGACCGAGTAGCTTGCCCTTTCATATCCATCTTATTGGTCAAATGCACTAAGACTCTCCAGGATATGCGTACTTAAATTCCCAAACAGGTCTTTACTTGAAAACAATAAACAAACAGAAAATTATCTTAAACTATCCACATAAATTACTTCAAATTAATTAAATAACTGAACATTAGCTTTGAACGAATTCTGGAAATTCATACTTCCCATGTATTTGTCCATGGGACGCTTTTCCTTTGGCAGAGCATCATGGTCGAATTCATGTACTCGGCTCGTGTGAAACTCACAGTAAGTTCAAGGGGCTCTAAGATAATTCTAACCTTTGCAGTAGCTAAAAACTATTAGTATGATCACCAGTTCCTCTATTTCACATATTATATTTGATAGACTAAAAAGGTGATATTTTTCACATTACAAAGTTCACTTCAATTTTTAAAAGTCTCCAGTCTCATTAAGGAAGCCACCACTAGAGGATGGTAGAACATTCTGGAGTTTCATTACTTATAGATGATGTCGAGGATGTCAACTGCAGATCCTATCATTAATTGGAATAAAAATCAAATTAATTAAGTAAAAATTAATACTTAAGGGTTTTAAAAATTGTTTATTTATTGAGTTTTTTAGAGAGAGAGAGAAAGAAACATCGATTTGTTGTTCCACTTAGTTATGTATTCATTCGTTGATACTTATATGTGCCCTGACTTGAGATGGGACCCACAAGCCAGGCACATGGGGATGATGCTCCAACCAACTGAGCTTCCCAGCCAGGGAGGCTTGAGGGTTGTTTTTTTGTTTTGTTTTGTTTTGTTTTTTAGTCAAAATTTTAACTCTAAGCTATTTTATAAATAGGAAGACAGTCTAAATCTGATTCTTTACAGGGATAATGTGATTAGAGTTGAGAAGACAAGATGTTACACTGCTCTCCTTACCATCTCTTCTATTGGTTGGAAAGATTGTGTGCTATTCATGACTCCAGGAAGACTGCAAGAAATGAGCACACCACTGTTATCTGGCTAATTGCTTTGTGAAGTGCTTTTAGGAAAACTGGAACTGAAAGGCACTACCAATTTATGGTCTATTCTTAGTGTCAATGATCCCAAGAGAATAGCACATTGTATAGCCTGTTTTTCAGATGAAAATATTTTTATCAAAGTGATGTGGATTTTAAAATACTCTCTTACTGAAAGGTGCAAAGTGATCAGCTGCTGTTCACAATATGAAATTCATCATTTGAATGTGTACTTTCACTTAAACTTTCTTTATTCATCCAAATAAACTTACTTTGGGGGGGAGGAGCAATTGATTCATATTTTTAAAAAGATTAACAGACTATACAGATTAATTTCAGTGGTTGGATTAATTGAGAGTTTTCACCGTTGGTAGTTCCAAGGTTTTATAATTTGAGTTTAAGAGTGTTCTCTGCTTTAATTATATGCACTATAAAACGACTGAAATATTTAAGGGACAAACTGCTGTTGCAATATGCATAGAAATATTTGCAGATCCCTTTTTAAAAACATAGATAGAAATATACCTGTTGTTTCTCCTTATACTTGTCGATTGTACTATAATGTTTACTATAATCTTTCCCTGGTTAAAAAGAATGACAAAATTGTACAGATAGCATAACTTTAAGGGAGGATGAAGTACATCAATGCAGTGTGTTCCCTCACTGGTCAGAAAGGCTATAAATTGAGACTCATCATGGCATATGCTTACTACTCATTCATTACAATTTTCATATTTGAACAACTTATTTGCTTTTAGCTAAAATGTTCTTGGTAAGAGGAACAACAATGCATTTGTGACTACAAGATGAAATATTCATTGTTTGTTTTTTTCTCTTATTCTTTTTTTTTTTTTATGGAGAGACATTTTGCATGGAATAATGTCTCATTATTTCACAGTTTTAAAAGTTTGTTTGCTTTAATAAATAAAATTTGGCTTTTGAACCACAAGTTCAGTATCCAGGTAGCGAGCAAGCTACACAAAAAATGTTCTCATGCTGTGTTTACTGAGATGCCCTGAACTCTTGCCCCAGCTCATTTCATTTCTATCCCATGTCTGTTCAAACTGTGGATTTAGTTGAGCATCACTAAACACACTGCATTTGCTTAATGACTCTGTATTCCTTGAATCTCCAATTCACTGAGTCACTCCTTGGGGATCCTGTTGTCAAACTAGACTAGAAGGTAAATTAAGACAAAATGAGAAGGATGGAAGCTAAGATGGTGGAGGGGGTGGGGGTTGAGCTAGTACTCTTTTTCACTTTGTTTGGAAAATGATTATATGAAACCTACAGTATTAGCCTTTAAATATATATCTGTCTGTGAAGATCA
This sequence comes from Molossus molossus, assembly GCF_014108415.1. NCBI lineage: Eukaryota > Metazoa > Chordata > Mammalia > Chiroptera > Molossidae > Molossus > Molossus molossus. The sequence continues at coordinate 55,292,508 of NW_023425345.1, read as the reverse complement.
GTATGTAGCTTTCTTTTAAAGTGAGTAGCAGGAGCTTACATTTATGAAGCACCTTTTACCCCCTAAGGAATGAGTACAAACTATACACAGAGCACAGAAATCACTTTACCCACCACCGGAGAGGAACACAGCAGTTGTTTAATGGAACACAACAATACTGCAAAGTCATTTTAAAAAGGAATTGAATGAGAGTACAGTCTCCAAAGGAAACCACGGGGGGGATTTAAGAAGAGCAGACTACACTCTCTCAGCTTGGCATCTGGCCAGGGCTTTCAGCCAAACACTGCACTCCATTTCAGTTTTCTTCCTTAAACAGGATAGTGCCTTTGACCCAATGATTCGCATCTTGATGTTTTAGTATTTCTGTCTCATGACATCTTCTGGATCTAGTCCCTTGACCATGACTGGTCCAGAACAGACCCAGAAAGAAAGATTTCATTTAATGATTTTCAGTTTTCACTTTGCTAGTGCACCTGGGTTCCCACCTGTGCGTCTCCTTGTGAAATGCCAGCCGCTCTGCTCAGTTATATTGCAATGCAGATGTCAGTTAAAACCTAAAGGGGCAAAGTAGTAGGTGATAAGATAGACTTTCCTAATTTCTTGTAATTATAAAAAGACACATGCTTAAGACATCACTGCAAAATTAGATTTTGAGAGATTCAATGAAGTCATGTGACTAGTGTACTGGTGAAATGGATCTGATACCGTGTCTTTGAGGGATTATTGCTTCTTTGTTTCTGTCTACTTTATATTACACTGTAGATCTTTCCAAAGTCCTGAATGATAGTGATTATTGTACAGGTGAATGTATATTTAAAATATGTGTGTGTGTTTCATTTTCCCTTGTGAAGAAACATTATACATTTTCATAATATTTTATGACCTACTTATATTTAATTTTTTGTGATAATAGCCTATCTTCTCAATTCATAAGTATGTTGGACAGTTTCTTTTTATTTTTCATAGAAAAGGAACTGTCTATAGAAACTATTTCTACAAAGAAGGTAGGCTTCAAAGTAGGATTAGAGCTTTTTTCTTTTTTTTTTCCCCAATCTGGCAGGTTTGAATCATCACTCCCTCTAAAAGGATTAATCTTTTGTTCTAATTTTATAGTAACAATTGCCAGCATCTTGAAAAGCTTTATGTGGAAAAACTGCCATGAGCAGAAGCCATAATGAAATAGTTAACCTTCATCTTTAGAGTAACTATGACACTACTAAAGATTCGATTTTGTCTGTTTTCAAATATCTAAGAACCCTGACTTTTTTTCCCTACCTAATACTGTGATCAAGAAAAGCTAATCACATGTAGTTTGCATATATACACAATGAAGAAAACATATTTATATCCATTAAATTTTTGTTTGATTTATAATTATTAGCAGTAAAAGTTACCAGTTGTCTCAATTTCATAATGTAATATATTTTGATAGTTAAAAGTATATTTTTATTGAAAATACATAAATTGGATCATAAATACAAAGTAACAATAATTATAATTTCTCTTGAATAATTATAGAACATAGTTAATTCAGCTAATTCTTCCTGACTTATGCGCCTAATAAATTTCATGGTTTGGATTGAAAGTACTTAGAAGAGTGCAGAGAAATATTGAGTTCCAAATAAATTTTACCATTATTCTTTTCAGTGAGCTTAAGTAGTTGTATTCCAATAAAATTTTAATAATATCTTATGTTTAAACTAATTTATTTTGTTGGCTTGGGGATAACGATAAAGATACTTGGCATTGCTGTTGGTTTGGGGTATTTCAATAGTATAGTTTTAATTGTTTATACATATAGAGCAAAAATGAAAATGCAATTTGGAAATAGATGTGGGAATTTTTCAAGTATCTAATATGTCCCAATTTCCTTTAATACCTTATCTCATTTTATTTCACAACAACATTATGAGAAAAATATTATTTCCATATTTAGTTAAAACATAGCAGGAAGGGACTCAGTAATTTAGGCCACCTGATTATAAGTGACAGATTGTAGCTGAGTCTAAAACCCTTTCCACTCAACAATTACACTGGTTTGGTGAATAATATACCTGTATAACTTCAAACTTTCAAAGGGGAACTTCCACAAAAACATATATAGCACCTCCATGAAAAGAAGGATCCCTGGAAAACCCAGATAGATGACATTTCAAAAAGACTCTGGCATCCTTACTGTGTGAGCAGGACAAAACTTCCTGGTAGCCCTCTGTACCTTAGCAAGTAACAAGTCTCCTTCACGACTATGCTAATTTTGCTCACCTTTGCGATGCTCAGGATACACAGTGAGGTCAATAGCAGAGTACTTTGTTTCAACACTGGGTATTAGAGACCAACTCTACACTTTGGAAAGGGAGCATGAATGAACTTATGGTATATCTGAACCCATTTAATAATAATGTTTCAGCATGACCATATTTTATTCCTATCATAAACTCTATTAAACAAATAACTATTCATAGATAAAATACCCCATGGACTTCAAGGTCACACAAACGTAGATTACAATCCCAGTTTTCCTTTTACTAGCTCTGTATATAGGGCAAATCATTTCAACTCACTAACCCTCAGTTTCTTTCTAGCAAAAATAGGGCTAATAATAGTCTCTCTCATAGGGCTGTTGTACATCTATCATTTATGAGATAATACATATAACACACAGGGTATCTAACCTATAGGAAGCACTTCAGAAATGATCATTATTATTTTGTTCATACACCATTATTATTAACATATATCGGATAGCATACAAGATCCTTAAGAGCAATAGAGATGGCCCCTACATGGTCATAGAGGTTATGGACTGAAAAGTTAAGCAGTAAAACAATCATGGCCATTCAGTTTACTAATTACTATGCTAGAAGAGGATTAAAATCATGAAGAGTTCCATAGGGAATATAGTCAATAATACTGTAATAACTATGTATGGAATCAGATGAGTACCAGACTTATGGAGTGATTACTTTGTAAATTTTAAAGATGTCGTATCACCATATTGTGTGCCTGAAACTATATAATATTGTGTATCAACTGTAATTGAAAAATTAAAAATTATTTTAAAAAAGAGTTCCAAAAGCTTTCCCTAGGTTAAAAAGCCATTTCAAATTGAGAACTGATTATAGTGAAGGTATATATTTCATGATGCTCCTGATCCAATCCCTCATTGTCACATTGTCCTTATCACCACGAAACACCTGGACTCTCATGGATTAGTGTCAGATTCCTTGGGGAGTCCTTCCGTTTGGATGGGCACTCAGCTTTCTTTTCTCTTAATTGGTTTGCACCGAAGGGTAATGGTAGGTACAAGTCTTAGTTCCTAAAAAACAAATGAGACGGTAGGTAAAAAAAAAGAAAGAAAAGAAAGCCTTGAGTGTTTTTTAGTTAGTTTGTTTGTTTTAACTCAAGGTTCTCTTTTAGGGAAGACCAAAATGTTGAAATTAACTGGACATACCCATTTCCATTTTAGCTTGGAGAGGAAGTGATGACATGTCTTACTTTCGGATTATCTATCTTGGATGGGGCTACTTGTGACCATGTAAGAATACCACTTATTTAAGGCGCAGGAATTAAAGTATTAGATTTCGTGTCATCAAGAGAATACATGGATAGGCCTGGCCAGTGAAACAATTTGCTTACAGCTGGCACCTGTATGACCAAAGTCTCCAAGGCCAAAGGGTGGCTCTTATGCAAGCGGTGGATTCTGTCACATTGTAATCAGAGTGTATTCTGAGAGGCAACGGGAAGGGAGCGGCAGTAACCATGAAAGAGCTCCAGGGAACAGGTGCTCTTTTTGGAAAACTAGTCTCGTTATTGAGAATGATGCCATTGCAGGCTTGGATATTTGGCTTTTTTTTTTTTTTTTTTTTTGTCTTTTTGAGTCAGTAAAAATGAATGTTTGCCATCTTCTGAGAGTCCCTGAGATGACATCTGTCCTACCTGTTTTGTCTTTTATTCCTTTCATTTTGTTTTTTGTTATCTAAAGTGTACAATTAAGAATTATTAGCTATTCACAGAAAGATAGTCTCAGAAAGCTTCAGGGCTTTACTTAGTTTGATTTTTAGAAGGATAAGAGGGACTCCTGCAACACACTTCGCACTCTCTCCATGATGGGCTATGTTACAGCATATGGCGAACACATGATGACCTTGATTAACCCCTTTGAAGCATAGTGTAGCTGCAAATGTTTTACACTGGTAATTGACTTCAATTAATATACAGCTTCTGGTATTTTGTTCTGAACATTTTTAAAGCTGCTAGGAGAAATCACTTTTTTAAAAAAGGATACGCATTCAGACAAATATACTCCTAAGTTGCTCTAACCATTAACATTTCAGTTTGTGGACATTTTAAGCCTCAGTTTATTCACAGTTACCTTGTTGCCCATTTTTCAGCAAAAGGGCTGCTGCTGTTGATAGCCCTGGTAGCTCACCTGGAGAAACAGGACAGAGATGCAAATTTCCTCTCAGTTAGGTGAAGGGAAATTATGGGACAAAGCATAGTAGCTATTTAAATCTAATTCCAATCCAAGGCGCATCTCAGGTCCCTCCTCTTCCTACAGAATTCTTCTTTTCTTACTCCAGACCAGGATGACTTTCCTGTCCTCTGGACTGCTACTACTCACAGTGTATTCAGGTACTCTTAAAATTAAGATGTAATTTATAAGCTTATGAGTAAGCCATTTGACACAGGAAACTATTTTCCTGGGGGCGCGGGGCATGTTTTATGTAGTGGTTTTATTGATGCAATTATTTCAGTCAGCTTTGTCACCATTATTGGAGGAAACCGTTGCCTGGATCTCCTCCCAGAGCCACCACTCATCACATAGCAGTGACAACACACACTGGCTGGCACTCGATGTCCTAAGGATCACGGTGTCCCAGTATCTAAAGTTCTCCTCCTCTTGAATGGATCATCTGAACTGAGAAGGTAAAGGAAAGTCAAGTTGGGAGTGGAGGGGAGAAACTAGCTAATACTTATACAGCTCTGGTAGCCATGCCAACCTGCATTTCCTGGGAGGTTTCAGGAAAAGGTTTTGGGAGCAGAAGTTGAATAGAAGATTTAGAGGCTCAATTCCCATTGGAAAGGTAATGAAAGATTTCAGTGTAAAACCTCATCAAAGACAGAGAAGAGTTCTGGCAGTAGGTGCCTTTGGAGATACGAAATGCATCTGGATGAGAGGAACAGGTAATGGCCCCCTTCATCCATTCCACATCCAGCTAACAAGTGCTAACTAGGTGTCAGGCACTGGTTTCCGGAGGCACTTTAGGATACAGCAATAAATATGTTAACAGGGTCGCTGCCTTCATGGAATGTACACTCTCATGGAATAAAAAGAAAATAAGCCCACATGCATAGAGTTATACTGTGATGGGGGGCGGGAAAACCCATAAAGACATAAATGGAATAATGAGTCGGGAGCTCAGTGTGGAAGGGCCATTTATACAGGATGGGCACAGTCCTCTTTGAGACAGTAACCTCTGAGTTCCCTGAGTTGAAACCTAAAGAAGAACCGCCATCCTGGAATATCTGGAGGAAGAGGGTTCCAAGCAGCGGGCTTGGCATGTGCGAGAGTCCTGACGCAGGAATGGCCTTGGATTGCTCTAGGCGGGGAGAGAAGGAGAGCGTGGAGTTTACTGCAAGGCAAAGGAAAGTGTTAGATGAAATCAGACAGGTGCAAACAGGTAGGCCCTATAGGCCATGACAAATGGCTAGATTTCATTCTAATTGTGCTGGGAAGCTTCTGGTACGTTTTAAGCACAGAAATATGATGACTGAATTTGTATTTGGGGAGATCACTCAGGCTATTGTAAGTAGAGAAGAGCGGAGTGAAGAGGATAAAGCATGTATCCGAGAAAAAGACGGTGCTTTGGACTATGATAGTGACTGTAGGATCTGTGAGTGGTGGTCAGGTGTAGACCATTGTGTGGAGGTGGAATAGGTAGGTTTTGATAATATGGAGATTTGGGGAATGAAAGGAATCACATGATTCCCCGGAGCCTGGTCTCAGCAGCAGGCTAGACGCTTAAGATGCTTGAACCGATTCCTGTGTCATCTCTGGCTGTTCACTGTTGTATCTCGTTAGCCTTCTTTCTGCAATGTCTTCATGGACAAGTGCCCCCAAGTCTTCTGTGTAGTGTCTATCACAGTCCTGAGTACACAGCCAGCCAGGGTTCTATAAAAACTCCATCCATTTATTTTTTTCTACTGTTTGAACAATAAAATGCTCTTCGTGATCTTTTTTTTGTTCCCCAAAGGAAAAACACTTTGGTGGCATTTTTAGAAACGTCAGCTTTTCTGTAAATATAGTTATGCCTCCAAGATTACTTAGAACATTATTGCTCCATTTAGAAGGCTTGAATTAAATTTTAAATCTGAGTTGTTCACTTTCATTAAATGTTTAACTTGCGTGAAGTTAACTTTTTTGTTACCATATAACAGCTTCTGTTGTAGCTGTTGTGAAATACAAGATGGTGTTTTAAAAGCCCTATAATTTTTTAGTATTTTCCATAAGAGGACAAATCTCAACATGACTTATGTATTCCTGTATGGCTAATTTAAATCTCCTTGGCTTTATCTTTACCCTTTAGGTAAAGATCCCTTTAATCTTCTTTTGCTTTGTTTTGGTCTTCCAGTTATTTATGCAAGGCCATTCACTTTGTGGATTGTTTAAAGCATTAGTCAACCTGGTTTTCAGTTTTTCTGGGATATCTAGAATAATCTTTGGTTGTCTTTACACTTTATTATTGGTAAATATTAGCAAAAGGCATAAAAAAAATCATAACTATTAATACTGAATGCCGTGTATGAAGTTCTTGCTTCCTGGAACAGTGATGAACACTTATATGTGCTTGTTCACTTAATCAGTGTAAATATGCTGTGAAGTAAATAGAATAATTATCCCCATTTTACTGATAAAGACTGAGACGTAGGTTAACAGCTGTGCCTAAGATTGCCTGTCAATCAGAAGAACTGAAATAAATACAAATGTACAACTCAAACTCAACTGTAAGATAAATCGCTTATTAACTTTAGAAAGCAAATCCAGTTACTACTTTGGTTATTTTGTAATTTGGTTCATTTTAAATATTTTGATTTTCCGCATTATGAATTACCATGTGTGGTAGTCTGTAGTGCTTCTTTGTGTTCCCACCAAGAGCAATTCTGTTAGTCTCCGTATCCTCTGCTCTTTCTGTCCCTAACACCTGTTCTCCCTAATCCGGAGCTGGTGCTTTACTCCGTAGGTACTCAGAGCTCAGCCCGGAGAAGGCATTCTCCAGACCTCCTGCTCCTCCCTCATTGCCCTCACGGTCTCTCTCCTGGGTTCACAGTACTCAGCTCCGATAGTCTCTTCACGAGTTCTGAACTTGCTTTGCAGTGTCTGTGAATGGGATTCTGCTGTGTGGAGTTCTGAGGTCTGTCCTGAGCTGTTATGGGTTTCTTTTTATTGCTAGATAAATGCTATGGCATTCCTATTACTGTAAGTTAATGTTGCTTTATCCTGTAATTTTAATATCTTCCTAGTATGATGGAGAAAGAGGTTGAAAAAGCAATAGACTTAGGATTGAAAAGAGACCATGACAAGATGAAAATCAGACAGAAACAAATAAATGATTCCCCCCTACCCCAGCCCCAGTTTAAGATTACATGAGGTGTCTCTTGCTTCTCTCGGAAAATAAAAGATAGAGGATCTCTCACACATATCCATCTCATGTGCTTCCTCACTTTGGTTGCCATCTGTGGAATCCTGCATTTTATTCCGAACAAATTTTCTTCTCAGAAGGATGTCTCCTTATGTGTTCAGAACAGGGACCAAGTCGTGTATCATAACATATTTTCCGCTGGCTTCTTTCATTAGCATCATACCTATTGCCGCTCCTCTTGATATGAAAGTGAGGAGGAGAGGCATTCATATTTCATTCCACTTAACAAGCCCAATAAACTTTTTATACTAAATTTCTTATTAAATTTGGATTCTTGATTGACAGTTTCAGTGTTTCCTACGATACCTCCAGATACCCAGATCTTGATCTTTTTTACCCTGGCCCATAGTACGTCCTCCATCCCTGCACTATAAATTCATAAAGTCCTGTTCTGCTATCCGTTTTTAGGTCATCCCTGAGGATACTCAGCTTTCTTTCTAGACCCCATTCTAACCATGGTATCTTTTATCTATACTTCCATTATTGATTTTAATTTTGAAGACAATTTTCTTCTAAAGCTACATCTTCTAAATGTACTTTTCATTTAATACCCATCTAATGCCTGAACAATCTTGCTCTGATGAAGATGTCTTCATTTTCCAAGTCTATCTGGTTTCCCCACCAAGGGAAGGATGGAGGTATTTTGTAGTGAGATCAGGGCTGCAGAGATGATGGGAGGTGGCCAGATTTGGCCCATTATACCGATCATTGTTGAGAATTTGATGTGTTTCTTAATAGTAGCTTTAAAAAGTTGCTTTAGAATAGAATAAGAAACTTAAATGAAATAATACTTTTTCACTGGTGAAGAGGAATTATTGTCTTCAAGTAACAGAACTATTTGTTTCATAGTTACTGCATTTTTTTTTCATCCAATAAGTATTTGTTGAGTGCCAGGTACTCCAATAGATATTAACAATTCTATTGAGCACAAAATAAACAACATCTCCCAGAATTGACCGCTGGCCTAGAAGAAGGATAATTCATCAGTTTATTTCAAAGAAGTGTGATGAGAGACATGGGAAATTACAGAGAGGTGTGAGTCTGGAGAAGGAGTATCCCATCTAATCTAGAAGGAAAGGACTTCGCCTTACATCCAAAGAATGTAAGGGTTAATTCCATCCTAGTGCGAGGAGGTATAGGTGAAAAGACAGTGTGTTGACCTCAGTGAACTTACAGGGACATATGAGCTCACTGAGAGATCTTACTAGAAATTGTTCAAATAAACTAGGAAGTACTTTTAAACCGTGGCTCTTAACTTTGAACTTAAAATTCACCTGAGCTTTAAAAAAAAAAATTTCTATGCTTGCTTAAGTATTTACCCTAAATCTCCTGAATTAAAATTTCTGGTGGTGGGCCCTGGGAATCTGCATTTTATAAGATCCCCAGTGACTCCTCTAGATCTGAGTGCTTGGGAATCATTGCCTAAGATTTAATTATTTTTCTTTATTAATTTTTAGAAAGAGAGAGGAAGGGAGAGGGAGAGAGAGACAGAAACATAAATGAGACAGAACATTGATCAGCCGTCCCCCACCTGGCCCCCCACACCGGGGACCAGGCCCACAGTCTGGGATGCGCCCCACCCAGGAATCAAACTAGCGACTCCTTGGTGCATGGGTCAACGCTCAACCACTGAGCCACACCAGCCGGGCTCATTGCCAAGATTTAGACATAGATTTTCTTGAGAATCAGCTATGGATGTTTGACTTCTGCAGATTCTCAGGGCACACCTGAGAACCCAAAAGGGCTAGAACTAAGAGGCCCAGAATCTTCATTTGTAGGAATCAGTCCAGTTGATTCTGGTGCAAGATTAGCTGGGCCACAAATGGATACTCTAAGGTTTTACAACAATGTTATCTGTTCTAGAAGATGACTGTGGCCTACACCGTGGTTTAAGTTTTAAAGGAAAATTAGATCCAGTCACCTGGATGGTGTCTTACTCCTGGCCACATCCAGCTCAAGCCACCTTCCACTCAAGTGAGAAGGTACTACTCTGCCAATCAAATGGCAAATGGCATTTCTCTGCTCGTAAACATGCAAGTGTCTGCAGAGCTCTCACTATGACTTAGGCTTTTCCAGTTTTCTTTGTTTGTTGTGACGTTTCTGAGATCAGTATGGTCAATCATTATTACATAGCTCTTGCTTTCATAAATGGCTGAGGGAAAAAAATGTACTATACTATCTCCTGGTTCTTTGTGAAGTATGTAGGCAAAAACTGACAACTTTCTGTAGACAAGTCTTCAGTCCTTCTGAGAATAGCCTAATCACCTTGTAGATGCTTCCCATGCCTTTCTCCCGACTATGCCTGCCCTGCAGCCAGAAAGGTAAATTTTTTTCGGTGGTTTATGATGAAGGCATCTCCCGAAGGAGGCCACCATGCTCCCTGAATAAGATGTGCCCCAGCCCACCTCCTGACACATCTTCTTTCTTTGCTTCGTAAATAAGCCACACACCCTTCTGTTGCAGGCCCCTCTCTCCACACACTCCCCTCTCCCTGGAGATCATTGACATCTCTGCTTGCTTCCACACCAGACCAACTAACACCTCTCACCTGGCAGCTCAGGAGTCACTTGCTTGGAGAATCGTGCTTTGATTCCCAGTCAAGGTCAGTTCAATGTGACTGTAGTTCTGTCTTGTAGAGTGCCTTCTGAGTGTTGTTATACCCTCTTTTATGAGTTTTTTTGTGAATGTCCCTGTAACTAGACTGAAAGCAGACTGTGTGTCTTTTAATTCACCATATTGTCTACATATAATAGGTGCTTGATCAATATTTGATGAAGAAGTGAATGAAGAGTTTAAAATACGTTGAGAGCCGGGTCTATGATTTCAGTTCATTCGATGAGTTCATCAAATATTTGTTCAGTATTTGCTATGTGTGGGACCCCGTGATAGGCACCAGAACTACAGAGATGAATGAACTGTTTGTGAGCAGTTTTACCCAACTTTCCTGCAGATAGATGGGGTCCTACCACCTATTTGTATAAGTGGTAGCCCTTTCTCACTAATTCATCTTCCCAATTTATCTGCAAGAAACTTGGGCATATTCCACTATATTTCTGCTATTTTTCCCCACACAAAACCTAGCCCAGTTTTAGAAAGTCTTTTTAAAAAATCTAATCAAGCCCAATTCTAGAAAACAAACCAAAACTTTATGTCAATTTTTTATTTTTTCTAGATAATTATAGAACATGAAGGCTGGCAAAAAGATTAGCAGATTAAATAGTTCATTTCTTTCTTCTTCAATAAGGATAAGATTCCATCATTATATCAATTTTGTTAAAAACCAATCTAGGGTATTTTGACAATTTCTAGTGAAAAAAACAATTCAAATGTTTTAATCAGTAATGACTCTCATAGAAAGTACAATTTATTTTTCTTAAATCTAACTTAAAAGTCTGCATTCAAATGTGATTACAATGCTTTTCAAATACTTGATAGTGATTAGAAATATTCTGCCCTTTAAAAATTCCATACTATGTCTATATTTGGTACAAATATTTCTTTTTCTTGAAAACATATTCCAACATCTTCATATCAAATTTAAGTCAAAAGCTTCACAGCTAAAGTTGTCCTCTTTTTTGAGTTTTTATAGTTATTTAATTATCGTATTAATATTTTTCTATAATACTTTTTTAACATTTACTTACTTATTTTTGTTACAGCTGTTTCTCCTTTTTCCCCCATTGACACCTCCCTCCCAATCCCCCCACCCCCAATATAAGCTTAAATTACATGGACCTGACTCCATTTTAAATGTTTGTAATATTGTCCCTTTGTTTTAAATGACAATAAGTAACCAACTTTTCACTTTCTTTTCCTGCTTTTGGTTTACCTGTGACCTCAAATCACATCACCAGACATTGTCTCTTTGGTAATTTCTTAATCTTATTATCACTGAGTACTTTGCTAATGGTTTGGACTGCAAGAGTCAGAGCCTAAATAGCCAGGAGAATAAAGTGTATGTACTCAATAGACTTAGCCAAGAGATTACAGTATTCCAGTTTCAGGCAGCCAGTGCATCTATGTGTGATAGACCAAAGTAAATATCGCAGCACCTGTTTGTTTAATGGATTCAAAACATGCAGTTGTCGGAAACACTCAGTTCTACGTGAAAGCAATTTGTTCAGAGGCTTGTCAGTGACATGATAATATTCCCATTCTACTGTGGATTATCCAGTAATCGTCCATGTTCATACCTATTCAATATAGGGTGCTAGTGTTTATTTTTGCCAAGTGAGATAGGCCAAGATTAGCTATACTTCACAAATGAAAAGGGGTAAAAGGAGGTTAAATGATTTTGTCAAAGCCTCACAGTGAGTACACAGTGGATCTAAGCAGAAAACAAAGAGCGGTGAGCCATGGTGCCTCCCTTCCTGGGAAATCATTTATCAAGCCCTTATCCCAAATCAAGATTAATTGGGTCAGAGGATAGCTCTTCCTTCATTGAAGTGCATTCAACTAGCAGAGCTGAGACGTTATTTGTGTTACCATTCTAAGTAGAGTGCGTGATGAAAAAAAAAAAAAACTACAAAGTTAAAAACAGCCATTCTCCTTCTCTAATGAACATCAAAGATTTCATGGCCTTTCACTCTCACATCTATGTGAAGTAGGGCATTTATAGTGTATTTTCTCACATATTATGTCCAGATAAAAGCTAAGAAGAATAGGTTTATGGCTCTTTGATGCTCTAATCTCATACTTGTTTCTAGAATTAAGGCCGCACCACGTGTGTTTCCACAGTATTCTGTTTTCCTTTCGAGTCACATTGTTCCTATTTAAACAGCTGTCCGCAGCTCCACTGTCACACTGGTCATAGTTATATTTCAACTAGAAACCATTGTTGCATTTTTATTTATAACTTGGCAAAGAAGAGCAACTTACACTACATAGAGGTCAGTTTTTCAGAACTGGGATCAATTAAATTATTTACTAAGTGCAGTGGCGTCAGAAGTATTATCCTGTGGTATATTTATAAATTTAAATGGGAAAATTTCAGTTATAAAAATCCATGTGCATTAAAAGGGTAGCAATGCTTTCTGCAACTTAATTTGAAATGGATTTTTAAACAGAGGAAAAGTTGTTTCTAATCATGTCATGGAGGAGGCAGTGATCATGTTAAATTCCTGTGTAGGCTGAGGATTTAGGTATCTGTATTTGGCCTATTCAGTTTGTACAGCTTCGTAAATAATTCACAGGTAGGCATAATTTGAAAACATTATTAGTTTTTATGAGAAGGATAGTAGAATGGATAAAAGCCACCATACATGCAAATTTCACCATATAGTCAGTAAAATTACTCTGGACATTTGAAGGGACAAATCACTTTAATTATCTACTCCCAGATATGGACTGTGGGCTCATTGTGTTCATATCAGTCCTCTTATTTCCACCATTCACTTTTGAAATTACAAGTTCTGAAGCTGGTGGACCTATTTAAAATCCATGATCAGAATTGGGGGGAAAGATTTCCAAAGGTGTTAAAGAATACAACCCAAAGACCTGAGAAGTGTTATGCTTTATCATCAGTCGATACTCACATTTAAGGAAAATATGATTTTAGATCAGGAGATAAGAATATTAGAAATAACAGTAGTATGCAGATTTTACACTTATTGTGTTAGGCACTTATTTTGTGCCAGGCACTGAGCTAAATGTTAAGAATAGAGAAATGACTAATCATAGCCCTTGTCTTGAATGAGCTCACAATCCAATGAAATAATCAGGCATATCAGTAAATAACCACAACGGAGTCTTAGAGGCTCTAATGGAAGCATGTAGATAATACAAGGAACATCAAGTAGGATAGTTTGGGGAAACAAATAGTGAAAGTTTCACTAAAGACATAATTTAATGGTTTTTCAAAGTTTTTGGGTTTTTTTAAATTACATAACTGTTATATGAGCAGGGGTTGTAAGCAATGTTGTGGCACTCTGTAGGGAAATTGAAAGAGCATGCCACATTGTAGGTAGGGGGCTTCAATATAGTCAGAACATGTTATGAAAGTTGGGGAGCTATGCTAGAAGAAGAGATTGAAAATGTAAAAAAAGATTAGGTTGCTAACGGCTCTGCTAAGGAATTTCAGATTCTTGAAAACTTTTACCCTGAAAATTGACACAGTGAGATTGTCCTTTGATAAAGTAACTGTCCACAAAGTAGCAAATGGAGAGAAGGAGTAATGTGAGGCATTAGAAATTAGAAACTAGTGGTGGGGAGTCTAGAGAGGAGCCATGGTAATGGTCCAGACAGAGGTATGTGGCAATGGTTAAAAAATAATTCATTTGAAAGAACACTGTTTTTATTAGAAGGCTACTGTAGCATTGTTGGCTATGGATAATGTTGGAGGGAGAGGACACCAAGGTTTCTTTTATCAATAGGAGGAGGTCCAGGTTTAGGGCAAAAAAAAATAGCTTTTCAAAGTTTCATATATATCCATTAAATCCTTTATTTCATATGATACAAATGTTGAATGAAAGCCAATTGCTAGAGATGAAAGAAGCACTAGAAATGGATTTCCTCTGTTGGATGGGGCCAGCAAAAGTCATGTAAAGGCCTAGAGAAAAAGACTTGCCGTTTGGGGAGATGTCTAGGGCTGGCCAGGACGTCCCTGGAAGGAAAGCTGCTGCTTATGGCTAACATCATTTAGGTTCAAAAACAAGACCAGCCCTGGGTTCCTGGCTAGTTGAAGCATTGCTTTAGAGTTATTTGCAAAAGATACATGTCAATCCCAGTTCTATGAACCAGCAGATGTATGACTTTATGTGAGTCTCTTAGACTCTCCTTGACACTCACTCAATGTTATTATCCTTAAACTGGGAGACTAATGCCTGCCTCATAGAATTGTTTCTAGGATTAAATGAAATTATGTAAGTAGGTGTTTTATGTTTTCCTTAGCACATAATAAGCGTTTTATGAATGGCGGTTCTTTGTCAAATTCCTATTGAAAGTAGAACACAGATCAGTTAAATGAAGGAATTGCTATATCTCAGTGTTATAGTATGTCAATGTTATATTCCTTTAAACTTTGTTTCACTTCTTTATTCCTTCAGAACTGAGTTTTTGAGCATCTCTCCTGTATCCAAAACATATGGGATACAGTATTGATGGTTCTCCTCTGACAGTGTGATGGGGAGAGAAATTCAGTCACATGAAGACTGTACAATATGATCTGCTCTTTTATAAATACATCTGACAGTGTGATGGGGAGAGAAATTCAGTCACATGAAGACTGTACAATATGATCTGCTAGTTTATAAATACATGGGCATCATATTTAATTTATGTGTATTCTGTTAATAGCCTTCTTAAAATAATTTGCTGAGGGTGATTCTTTAAGACTATTGCAGAAATTTGAAGCCCAATTGAATTATCACCAGCAGCAGTCCCAGAATTATATGTCAAAACTTACAGAGGATATAGCTACATGAATCAATTCATACAGTGATGATTAAGGTCATAATTATAATAAATGCAAATATTGTAACTTGAAGTATCTACCTAACATAGTTAGTACCAGTATAGATAAAATGATCAACAGTCACCAACATAAGAGGCATTTTTCCATGGTTAATCTACCAGGTCGGTATTATGCTAGTTGCTTTTAACTTTGCTAGGCAAAATGCCATTTGGGGTTTATTTAGTATTGTTTTTTGTTTTTGTTTTTTTCAGAAGCCAGGAAATCAACCTACAGCACTTTTTTTCCCCTATTAAACTCTTTCAGTGTTAAAGAAAAATTGCTGGCCAGAGAAAGCAGAAACAAAATTTTCAAATAAAGTCAAAATACTAATCAGTTCTTATAATATGTATTAAAATGCTTTCATTTTTTTATATCCCATTTAACAAGTACATTAACTTTTTTTTATACAACACCTCTACAAATTGCTTTTGTGTAATACATGGCCCCATAGGCTCCCTACCCAGAGAGCTGATGCGAAACCTCATTTTGGAAAACAGAAGCAGTGTCACTTTATATGGCAAGAGAATGAAGTCAACATTCCAAGCTGATATAGGAGCTAACGCTTTAAATCTAAATTACATTGTTTGGAAGACCCTCTGTCTTTTCTCCCTGACTTTGGTGTTAAGGGCGTTTGTGACCTTGAATGCAATGAAGTGCGGCAGTAAGGATGCTCTTTGTCGGTATGAATTAGGTGCTTTTTAATGCATGTTTCTGCAATCCTCAGTTTATTTTCCAATGTGTTATTTCTATCTCCTTAAATCAATTTAACCAGTAGCATGTTGCGAATGTGACTCATTACATCTGTGCCTGTGGTTTGCATTATGTTGCTGCAGTAAGACCACTGGACAGATTTTTGAGCCTAGGAAGTTGTCCATTTCAATTAATAGGACACCCAGGACATTTCCCTGGCAGGATAATAAAAGTGTGCTCTGATATGCCTCCTCTCTGAAAAGAAGAAAATATTATGTATTGCTAATATCGTCATATTTCTGTGTTTTTCTCTTTCTTCTTTATTGATTTTTAGAGAGAGAGGAAAGGAGAGGGAGAGAGAGATGGAAACATTGATGAGAGAGAATATCAATTGGCTGCCTCCTGCACTCCCCCAACTGAGGATTTGACCCACAACCTGGACGTGTGCCCTGACCAGGAATCAAACTGATGACCACTTGGTACATGGGTCAACACTCAACCACTGAGCCACACTGGTTGGGC
This sequence comes from Molossus molossus, assembly GCF_014108415.1. Lineage (NCBI taxonomy): Eukaryota > Metazoa > Chordata > Mammalia > Chiroptera > Molossidae > Molossus > Molossus molossus. The sequence continues at coordinate 55,276,146 of NW_023425345.1, read as the reverse complement.
AAGTCATATCTTTTTTGTTCTTTTATAATACAACACGAATTCTTAGCAGGAAATGAACATTTAAAAAATAGAAATGGAATGTAACTATATATATTGGAACTTAGAGAAGTGTATGTTTCAGGAATGCCTTTACTGATTCAATCGCTCCTGAGAAACATAGATGAACACATTTATGGCTTTTTAAAAAACTTTTGTTGTTGCTCTTTATGCTGTTACAGATGTCCTCATCTTTCCCATCCCCTCTGACAGCTGTTAGTCTATTCCATGTAGCCATGCCTCTATTTTGTTTGTCAGTTTATTATCACTGATATTACCTACTGTTTCCTGTCCACTGCAACAGATCTGGGTTTGCATTCTAATGTTTAAATATTGCTTACTCTCTGAGCCCTTTGAAGAAACCTGGTGTTTAATTCCTCCTAGGTCAGTACTGAACAAGGCTACCTAATGGGTGGTAAAGTAAACATAGTGTGATGAGGACTTCAAATGGCTTCATGAAGAACAGAGGCAGCTTTTCAGTCACACTTTCATGAGAGGAGAACTCTGACACTGTCTGACACTCGGTCCACCTTGGTGCATGCTGAACTTTTAATACAATTGCCCATGTAAACCATGGCTTTTGTTGTCTGATTCGATCTCTCTCTCTGATCTGTTCTTGATATATTTCTTTCTGTTAATAGTTTGTGTAAGCCTACCTCAGAAAATGAAAACAAACAGAAGCAAAGCACCTTTCCAATATAATACATCCCTGCAAAATATGCTGGCTTCTTGAGATCCACTGTTTCGTATGGTTAAGCTTCACAAAAGCCTCTCTGCGGCAGGCTGCCCATTTAGCTGGGAGTCAACTGAGTTATGAAATTGGCTTTGGACTATTGAGAAAAGAAATGGAACTAAAGGGTAGAGATTCTATCATGAGCCCATAAAATAAGAACATCTCCTTCTGGTAAATTTCTCTTCCTAATACTGGTTGATTTATTTTTTTATTTTTTACATGGAGAATAGTCTTTATCAAGATACCCCATACTTTTTCTCTCTGCACAGCGGCTCCCAATTAATACTGTGCATGTGTATGAGTGCTGATAGGAGCCAAAATTCTTGCAAAAAAAAAAAAAACTCATTTCTTTTAAAAATGTGATGGTTACCGGGCAGGAAAGGAATAATAGCATTATATAATTTGGGAGCTGAAAAGATGAATACCTCACCCCCCAAAAAGTCATTTTAAAGATGAAAATGACTATCCAAAGAGGTTGATTGGCTCTAAATCAGAAAGTTAGCTGGTGATGGAAGAACAGAGTGCCTTCACCTGCCCCTAGCACACTTCCCCTTCAGTGGCTGTGTGACTTGACAAAGGATGAGGGACTTAGAAAATGTAAATGCCCACACCTAGGCTTTTTAAGGAAATAATGTGTCATAACTCACATTTTTAACTTATCCTTGGTCTGAGTGGCAAACATTCTTTAACATTTTTATTCTATTGTCAAAATAAGTGCATTTCTTATAAATGTCCTTTTCACTTTCTCAAAACATCTTAAAATCTATTATTTTATTTTGTCAGCACAACTAGCCTATAAGGAAGCTATTCATATTTCTATTTTGTTTTGCTTTGTTTTTCTCCACTGAGAACACTAGAAAAAAAAAGGAGGTAGGGGGTTAAAATATAACCCTACCAAGTTTACAGTGCAATTCATGCAGACTGTGACGATATAATTATGAGTGCTAGTGACATTGCAGAAGAGAAAAAACTTACTTTTACCAACTATTGACTGATTTGTGCTCAACTATTGGGAGATGCTTTATATATGTTGTTCAGTGTAATTCTCTAGGAAGAAGCATTACCCTAATTCCCTAAATGACGTCATGCATTACAGACAGAGCAACAACTTCAGCTAAAGCCTTAAAACCATCTAGAGGAAACAATGGAATTCAAACCCAGGATTATCACCCCAAGACAAATCCTGGGTCTTCTAGATTAGCGGTTCTCAAAGTGAGGTCCGGGGATGCCCATAAGACCAAAGACCTTTCCAAAAAGTCTATGAGACCGAAAATATTTTCATAATCAGACATTTTTTAAATCCCATTGTCTAAAAGTTGATTATACAGTGGAGTTTTCCAGAGGTTACATGATGCATGATAAGGCAACAAATTGACTAACTTGACTAAAGCAGAGCTGAGAGTTCAGCTACCGTCTATTAAATCAGACATTTAAAAATATTTGCAAATATGTTAAACAATGACACTCTTCTTGCTAATTTTTTGGGGGGAATGGAGCTATTTTTTAATAACATGTTAATTATATTGTATTAACATGTTACAGATTTCTTGTTCATTGTTATTTTTTATTTCTAATAGGTTATTTATCTATAGGTGTAACTCACGTACACAGAAGTTCTCTTGGAATCCTCAGTTAAAAGTGTAAAGGAGCCCTGGCCGGTTACTCAGTGGTTAGAGCTTGCCTGTGGCCCAAAGAGTTGTGGGTTCGGTTCTGGTCAAGGGCATGTACCTCGGTTGCAGTTTGGTCCCCAGCCCTGGTTGAGGTCGTGCTGGAGGCAACCTGTCGATGTGTTCCTCTCACATCGATGTTTTTCTCTCTCTCCCTCCCTCCCACTTGAAAAAATATCTTCAGGTGAGAATTAAAAAAAAAAAAAATGTAAAGGAGTTCTCAGACCACAAACATTTGAGGACCATGGTGCTAGATGAAGCTTTCTCACCAAGTAAAATTGGAAACTACAATATACAGCCAAACTGCCCAGGACCTAGCTTTCAAAGAACAACAACAGAATTATGTGTACATCAGTCTTATTGTTAGAGGTGACCTTTAGATAAAACCCTACCATTGTTTTCTTCTGTTGTTGTTATTTTTTAACGTATCCCAGAAAGAAAGAAGTAATTATTGTTCTTTTCCTGAAGGTTGAGTTATGAATTACCCCTATAACCAGGCTTTTTAGTTTATTTTTTATTTTTTGCTTTAGGGTAATTTTTTAATTTAATTTCATTTTTTCCCCATCACAACTTATCCCCCTATACCTGCTATCACCCCCTCCCACCCTCCTCCCCCCCATCAGAGCTGTCTGCCTGCTCTCTCTCTCTGAGTCTGTCTCGGTTTGCCTATTCAGTTTAAATCTAACTCTTTTGGATTAATTTCAGCCAAGATCTCAAAGACCAAGAAGGAAATGATAAATGATAAAACCCAAAGTAAGGGGCTAGAATTACATAGATCTTTCAAAGGCAGTGTTTAAAATTGCTTTGACAACACCTCTCCTACCTGGATGAAATGAAATAAAAGAGTAGACGCAGGAGAAGCCAGGTTGTTGGAAATTGAATAATTGATGTAAGTATGCTTAAATACTTGTTAGTATGCTCTGAGTCTTTACTGGGGAGAGATGAAGAAAGCTTGCTTCTCCTATGAAACCTAGAGAAAACAGGGCTTTAGAGAGACCATCTGTGGTCTCTCATCTGTGACATATGGAGTCTCTGGTGCCCCAAAGCTGGTGACATACCTCAAAGCAGGAAAAATAAAAAAGCAGGGTATTGTGACTGGCTCAGCCCTCGGATAGAGGAGCATAAAGAGGAGGCTTCAAGGAGAGGAGTCTGGACTCGGGGAGGCTGACAGGGCCAGGTGTGGCGGTGAGCATTTCCTCTGGGACCAGAGACTGAAGCAGCCTGGAGTTGTTATTTTCAGTAACTCTGAAATTTTTTTATTAAGTAACTCTTAAACATTTTATTAAATAAAAATAAATAATTTATTTTTATTACATATTTTGTAATTTATAATAAGACATTTATTTTTATATAAGAATGTTTTTTCATTTCTACAGAGAAGTTACAAGGGTAGTGCAAATAACTCTCATATACCTTTTGCCAAGATCTGTCCATTGTTTCCACGTGTCTCCTATGTTCTATCATTCACGTTCTCCTCCGTCTCTCCATGAACACACAGTTTCTTCCTGAACCGCTTGCTTGAGGTTGGGGGCATCCTGCCTCTTTACCCCTGAAGACGTCACTGTGTGTTTCCTAAGAAGGACTGCATTTTCTTATATAACCTACACTGTGGTAACAGTACAGTTCAATATCAGAATATTTTTCAGTGATACCATAGCATTACCTAGTCTCACATTAATTATTTAAAATTCTGCCCTGGCCAGTTTGGCTCAGCGGTTAGAGCGTCGGCCTGCGGTCCGGAGAGACCTGGGTTCGGTTCCCGCTAAGGGCACGTACCTCAGCTGCAGTTTGTCCCCGGCCCTGGTTGGTCGTGTGGGTGGCAGCCACTCGATGTGTCCCTTCACGTCGATGTTTCTCACTCTCTCTCCCTTCTTCTCTCTCCCTCCCATTCTATCTGTGCAAAAAATGGAAAAATATCCTCGGGTGAGGATAAAAAAATATATATATATTTAAAATTCTTCCCAAGAAGACTTCCTGGGAGGGCCTCCTAACCCCATTCAGGTGAAAATGGCTGGTTTCACAGAGATTGAGAAAAGAAGTGTGAAAGGTGAGCAGATGAAAACACACAGTCTCTAACCCAGTCTTGAGTACCAAGCAAGGGTTCTAGGAAACTGATGTTGGGGATAGAAAGGACTCATTCACTAAAGAACAGCTGAAGAACCTATTTTCTGGGAAATGGAGTTGAAAGAGATTTATAGCCAGCAAGGCAAATTCAAGGACGGATGGGCGGATGGGCAAGCCCTGCCCCAGGCACCTGCTGTGGCTTCTGCCTGGTGTCAGAACTGATTGTAGGAGCCAGGGCTGTGCTGTCCCAACAGGGAGACGTCATCCATGCTCAGTGGCCAAAGATTAGCTGCTATATTATTATCCAAAGCCAGAATTTTTCTTGACTGTATATTAATGTAATCTGTAAGGTATCTTTTTCATTCTTCAGCTATAGAGGCATTTATTCATTTAATAATCAAATATTCCTTTGAGACAACATGGAGGGACCTGGAAAGTATTATCCAAAGCAAAACAAGCCAAGCAGAGAAAGACAAATATCACATGATCTCACTTATTTCTGGAATATAATGAACTAAACAAATTGATGAACAAAATAGACCCAGAGTCATAGAAGTAGGACAGACTGACATTCCTCAGAAGGGGGTGGGGAAGGAAGGGATAAATCACAGAACTTATATGCATGTATGTATAACCAATGGACAGAGACAACAAAGCTGGGGAGGAGGGTGTCAATGGGGGGGAAAGGAGAAACATCTGTAACAAAAATAAATTAATAAAAAAATAATAATAATCAAATATTAATCGAATGTCTACATGTGACGTCCTAGACTAGGAATACATTCCTGAGCAGTCTCTTCAACATTCAGTCATTCAACAAATATTTACTAAGAAGTATAATGGACCATACTTTCTATGTGGTAAGAGAACAGAAGTATTTGACTAAAATGGGCAAGATCCCTGCTCTCCTGGAAGTTACTTTCTAGGGTGCATCCTGTTGTCCTTGCTGTGCTTGACTGTGACCTTTGCAAGGGGCATGTTGCAATGATGTTTTGGTAGGTTGCTATAGTGTTTATGCTGTAGTGATTAAGGAAGGATTTGGATCAGAGAATGAAGCTAAAGAAGAAATTAGTCCAGCTTTGTTCCCTTTAAGGATGTATTGTCTTCTTGACATCCTTCTTGTTAGCTACATATTTTATTTTTTACTAGCTCCAGGATCCTGGGTACTTAATCCCTCATTTATTGTGACTTTTTGATAGTCAATTGCAAAGCAGGACACACTTATTTAAAATATGCTTATAACATGTTTCCCAGGTAGATAGAATTCATACATTCTAAAGCTAAAGCCCACATGTGTGTACACTAATTGCTATGAATACCAAATATGATTATTGATTTTCTACCTAAAGTTCTATGCATGGTTTTTACCATTTAGGTAGCTCTGGTTTGTCTAGAAGTATTTTGACATGATACATGTATTAAATACTAAAGCCTGAATCAGAGTAATTTTCTCTTGGAGGCAAAAAAAGTGATCTGAACCATCATTACTTTTACCTCAGTGTGACTCATGAGGCTCATCAGCATGAGTCCATTTCCTCTAAGTTGACTTTAAGAAGTCCTAAACTCAGAGCCAGAATATAATGATAATATTTTCTTGTTAAGCTTTATAAAAGCATTGGGAAGCCTGGAAATGATGTTTAAATTATATTGAACCTTGGATTTTCTAATAGCTATTTTTAAAATCACCAGAAATTAAGTTTAATAGCTTGCTTTGGGAATGCCGTTTTAGACTCATAAATCTAGAGAGAGAAAAATCAGAAGTCGTACTTTGTATCAGAGTTCTAGCTATTATTATTATTATTATTATTTTTTTAATTTTTATTGTTGAATGTAGAATATATTACAGATGTTCCACATTTTCCCCATTGACTCCCTCCTCCCCACTCCCGCCCCCCTCCTGCCTTTTCCACACTATTGTCTGTGTCCATTGGTTATGCATATAAGTTCTTTGGTTTATTTCTTCCCCCCTCCCCCCCAACCCCTTTCCCTTTGAGGTTTGTCAGTCTAGCAATGAATTTGTACTTCTTAATTCCTTCACCTTTTTCACCCATTCCCCTACCCCCCCTCCCATCTGGCAAGCAATAAAATGTTCTCTGTATCTATGAGAATGTTTCTGTTCTGTCTGTTCATTTTGTTTGTAGATTCCATTGTCGATAGATATGTATTCATTGCCATTTTGTTTGTTCATATATTTTATCTTTTTCTTCAAAAAGACCCTTCATCATTTCATATAATAACGGTTTGGTGGTGATGACCTCCTTTAACTTTTTCTTGTCTGGGAAAGTCTTTATATGGCCATCGATTCTAAATGACAACTTTGCAGGATAGAGTAATCTTGGTTGCAGGTTCTTGCTTTTCATCATTCTGAATATTTCTTGCCACTCCCTTCTGGCCCGCAAAGTTTCTTTTGAGAAATCAGCTGACAGCCTTATGGGAACTCCCTTGTAGGTAACTAGCTGCCTTTCTCTTGCTGCTTATTTTACATTGTAGAATAAAAGTATGATTTCATTCTTGATTTCTTAGTCATAAATATGTGTGTACACATAGATAGGTGTGTATATAGACTTGTATTTTATTCTCCAATGTATACATATGTTTATGTGTGATAACTATTCAGTGGTAGAAAGTGATAAAGACTGCCTCTGGTGTGGCTTAGTGGATTGAGCTTCATCCCATGGACTGAGAAATCCCAGTTTGATTCCCAATCAGGGCACATGCCCGGGGTTGTGGGCTTGATCCCGAGTATAGGGCGTGCAGGAGTCAGCCGATAGATATTTCTCTCTAGAAAAAAAATCAATGAAAAATGACTGCGTCTGACTCTAGAACTTCATGTATTTTTTAAAACTGCACACTATATTTGTATAAGTGATCTTTGAAAAGGCTCGTAATATTGATGCACACATACATGCTGGGAAGGTTATTTTGACTTTGCTCAAGAGAAGTAGCATATGTCTATATGTGAGTATACAACTATTTCAAAATGAATCTTCCCCTCAGTGCTAGATATGAGATACTGAAAATAGCTATTTCAAAAGACCCTTGAAATATAAATGCCTTTAGCATATTATAGTAAAGAATTACATTTTAAAACTTGATTGGTTAATTTTATGCATCATTTATTTCAGTTTCTTGTAGTTTTTAAGAAAATATTACTATTCAAATACTTTAGATTGCTTCCTTTTCTAGTTCTAAGTTAACATATTGGCTATAGGAGTTTATGTTTCTCTTTGAATACTTTCAAGAAAAAAAACAAGTTATTAACCCAATGAGGATGAGAATTACATCTGTTCCATAAATATATTCGAAGTACACAGAGTTATTGTTTTCTGATTAAAGAGATGTTAGACACTGGTTATAGAAACAAGTAAGTGAAGACTCAAATAAGTGGTGTATTCTGTGGGCGCTTAATGTATTTGTATATTGATCACTAAAAAAAAAAAAAATTGCCCATTCTCATCCATTTAACATGTTCTTTTCTAAAAAAAAAAAAAAAACAAAAACACCATTCTGCAGTTAGGAAAAACAAAAAAGCATATTAAATAAACCACTGTGCTTTTTATTTTATTGAGTAGGTTGGTTTATTTGCTTGTTTATTTTTTTTAGCTACTAGAATACATTTAAAGCTGTTTGAAAATCCACACAGCATTAAATACTAATGTGTTCCTTTAACACATTTTTATAGACCCCTTGAAATTTTTCACAAATAATGGTTTACCGTATTAAAGGAACTTTTGTTCTTGCTGTTTTGCTATTTCTTGAACAAAACCAGCTTTCTCTGCCTGGGGCCAATTCTCTCCAGCTGAAGGTTCTCCCTGGCTCCTTGGGCAGCTGTTTTCCTCGGTGTCTCTGATCTCTATTCAAATATCTTTCCAGAGGGGCTTTCCGACCACCCTACCTAAAACAACCTCTCCTGCGGCTTTCTAATTAATTCTTTTAAGCCTTACCTGTCTATATTTTCTTCAAAGCCATTATTACTTACTTCCTGGAGTTATATTGATTCACTTTCTCATCGATTCCATAAGGATTAGGACCTTGTCGGCTATATTCACCTCCATTAACAGTGCCTATCCTATTAGTGGGGCCCAAACTTTTTTTTAAGTAAAATAAAAAAATATAGACAGATGATAAGGAGATATATATAAATACATTTATAGGTAGTGGTTTGCTATATCCAGCCACTCTTGCATAAATGCAGAGGGCAAGTTGAAAACCAAAAGATTTAGGCAAATAACAATCATACTCACTGGAAGCCAATTTATTATTAAATAGTATCCCACCATGTGTCTGAACAAATGAATTCCTTCTCAGAAGTACTCAAACTAAAACATAATATGTTATAGATATTTTAACTTAGAACAATAGAAATAAGTTATTTAAGGGCATAAATAATAAGTTATAAAGATAGATTATATTTGCAGAGATTACTTTTAAGGGTATAGTATTACATGGATTATTTTGGATTTGCTTTAAATAAAGAGAGACCAGGTTGGCAGTGGAATTTGCATCAACCATTAGCTGAGTTTTAATGGTCACTTGCTTGTCTACGGATAGATATAGATAGTCCAGACATTTGAACTTGCCCATTTCTTTGTGTAGGCATAGTATGAATTGATATAGATCTCCATATTTCATCAGGATAAAAGAACAAAAGAGGCATATTGAATATCACTGAATCCATAAAATGAGATCATTGCTTCCTAGTTCAAGTACTTTGTAGAAATACAGTTACTTTCATCACGTAAAAGATGTCTCCATAAAAAAAATGTCATAAAACTTCTGAAAAATAATGCACTTTTTGTTGACAAGCCACTAAATTTCCTTTCTGTAGAGTTATTAGTGTTCTGCTAGCCCTGTCAGACCTTATCAGATAATTCTTTACTTTAATAAAAAATATACTTTAAACATGATCTTCTCATATTATTATTATTATTCCAAAATTGTAAGTGTAAATGCTATAATATAAAGTATGTTCCTAGCCAGTCTAATGCTTTAGTGGTTCAAAATTCAAATACACAGAATTAAACTAATATGGACAGAGCTAATTGATATGCAGGTTGTTGTTGTGTGTGTTTTTTTCCAGAGGGAAAATTAGAGCGTACAAGTTATTTCTAAGCTCCATGAAAGTACAATCCTTGTGTGTACTATGAGCCTTTGAATCCATAGTACATGGGAGTGGCACATAGTAGGCTCTCAATACATCTTTGTTAGACTTTTTTAAATGATACTATATTAATGACCTCCCCACAAAAAAATAGAAAAAGAATTATAATGCAGTATTAGATATTTATGTAGTATTGATAAATGGTAAATATACAGTCTTATTTTTGGTGAAAAATGTGCTTATTTTTCTAAATGTGGTATTGAGAAGCAATGCAATGTATCAGCATGACGACTGTGTAGAGGGATGAAGATTTTATGCTTTTCCTTAAGTAAAACTACACTTTTCCACTGACCTTGTCTCAAGGGCAATGGAGTAGTTGAAATGGGAATAATAAATAGAAAATGTATGTAGGGGTTTCAGCCATTCAGCATGAAATAATAACAGTAATAGATTTTTCTGAGAGTGTTATTTCAGAGGATTCTTTTATATTAACGGTAGTCACACAAATATTTCCTTTTTCTCTGCTCAGTGGTTGGAACACTACTTTCTTATTCAGGAAGGTGCACAAGATATATTTGGCTTTTGAAGTCCTACATGGTAGTAGGATACTTTCTCATTTCTAGGTAGTTTCTACTAATGCAGATATCAATTATGCTTTCAAACTTTTCAATATCTCACCCTTGTGTGTTATGGGTAGTGCAGATTGGTTTTGTTTTATAGCCTTTGTTAATGCATTTGCAGATTGCATTGAAAGAGTCTGAGAAAATTACTCCATACATCAGCATCGACAGTGCAAATTGTGTTTTCTTCTCTTTTTTAATCTATACAGTGTGCTAGTATACTACATTGCACAGATCAGGGGAAAAAAAGTGACTAATGTTGGGTCTGGAAAGTTGTAAGGTTAGAGCAAATATAGTTTTTCATGCTTCTCAAAACTGAGCAACAGAAAGAGTAAATAAAATAGAATTTGAAACCCAACTTGCACCACTCTCGTCCTACCATCCAGATTCAGAAACATGTGCAACTTCTGACTGGGTGATTAATTTAGTGTCACTTGTAAATCTGTGAAATTAGAATATTTTTCCATGCACGAAGTGCTATTCTCCAGCTAATGAACCTTGAATGAAGTTTTATTTATATAGATGTGCTAAGCATAAACATTGAAGATTATGTGGTAATTGCGAGTTGGTTAATTAATTATAGCTATAATAAAGTTTCTTTAAGAAGTCCTAAGGTAGCATTTTGTAAGTAAAGATAATTTTATAGACAACTGTATTATCAAAATAATGCCCCTCTTCTTTACCCAGCCCTGGTAAACAGTAACCCTACCTGAATGTTACAATGTTTCTAACACATTTAAGTGCCGCTGTGTTTAGTTTGTGTGTCAGGGTAGCTTCACTGCCTTCACTGTCCCCAAGACAACCTTGCCATATAAAAGAAACTATAGGAAATTTTGTGATTTTCAATCAGGCAATGTATATCTCTTCAATGTATTATGAATTTCAGTATTAAAAACACTTTCATGAAAGAAACAAAGGGTTATACACTTAATATACTTTTAAAATTTTGCCTTAAAATATCTTGTAGCACAAAGTTAAAGGAAACATTACCTAATCAAAGGAATACCACCAAATTGCTCCGCTGTATTGATCTTCTATGTTCAATGTGTTGACTGGGTCTTTCATGTTAACTTATTTTCTTGGCATCTGCTTCTTTTAAATAAAAGAACATGAAGGCTGTGACATAGAAACAACCTCCTAAGATCCTGGGTAATCTGTTATAGTTTATCAGAACATTCAGTAGAATTTTATATTTTTGGCTTAAATATCCTTAATTAACCAAGTCAGTCAGCTCTTACTCCCTGTTAAGATGAGGATCCTTGTGCATTCCCTGTCATGTGACTTTCATATTAACACATCACACAATTAACCCCGGCTTCTACAGCATGAATGTGGATGAGTGCATCATAGGTAAGCATCTAAGACATGAGGCATAGCAGTTATCTACCTGGAAAAGAGAAAAGAAGTGGAATTGTATAGAATAAGAATAATATTCTACTATTGGAATTCCTACTCATGGGATATGCTAGAGTCTATACCCATACATAGCAAGTATATCCAGTACCCCTTTCCTTTCTATCAAGGATCACAACATTTATTTAATTATGTAAGCTTTATGAAAATAGGTTATAAATCTAAATAAACATCATAGGAGATCATTGAAAATTATTTCCATGTCGTATATAATAATTAAACACCTTAAAGAAGTCAAATCACTTTTTCATGTGCACATGAAAACAAAGAACATGGCTAGCTAGCATTAAGTCTCTATTGTAGCTCCCTGATTGGGAAAGGAGACTTTTAGTGAGAGGAGATTGACTGTATTCTTCAAGAGTTTGTTCAACAAACATTTATTTAAAATCCAATATATGATATGCTATATACTAGGACTATAAACGTCTCAGAGAGCTTTCATTATCATGGGGTTAAACAACAAGAACAGACTTTAACATAAGTACTCAAGGTTGTGATAGAGGTATAAATTGGCGTTTTATGGACAGGAACCTTTTCTTCTACTTCTTTTTATTCCATACAACTTGAAGTGCTATAGAAACTTCAAAACATTTCTTGAGATTTGCCTGATTAGAGGGATGGAAGTGTGGCTTCATATGGGGCCACCCCTAGTGGACTGACAATAAGACTGTGATTTGTATTCAGCTAGAAAAAGGTCTGTGATTCCCATCCCCCTCTGCCATCAAGTTTACTATTCTCAACATAATTAGCATTTAAATGATTTCATTATGTTGACATTACATTCATGTTATAATAGTTAGTAAAATTAGAAATTCACATGGTAGATATTACATAGTCTCCATTTAAGTCTGTTAAAGTAAATTATTAAACCACTGTTTTCTGATTTTTCTCTACACCAAGGGTATTAAAGTAACTACAGTAAAATCAGTTCATTTTCAAAAATGACATGGCCTTAAACTATAACTGAAAAGGAAATTACAATGCTAGGGGATTCTCTAGCAAATATTCCAATGACATCACTAAAAAAATAAAAAATAAAAAAAACAGTACCTTGTTATCATATGTAATTACAAAAGAATTTTAATTTCAAACTGAAGGTTGGTTTCTTTAGTTGGGTTTTCTATCATAGGACCAAAACCTGAGGCCCTTATAACCCCTGCCTAGAGTCCTACCTCCAAGGACATTTGCCTATACTAAGAAATTAGTCCTAAGGAATTACTCTTGATCATATTATTTTTGTCATTGAAAATTAGTTGCTATTCACAATAATCACCTGAAGGATCTCTTTGATCAAAGGAGATCCTTCAGGTGTCTAATGTAGAAGCTGACACAACAGCTCACTCAAGTTATTGCCCCACTTGGGCTACTGCTATTCTATTCATTGTATCATTTCATGGGTGAAATGAGAATTTTTATCAAACACAAGTAAAATAGGGTCAAATTTTTTAATGAAATTTTATTAAAAATCTCCCTCAAATCTCTAATGCTAGAAGAGCCAACTCCTTTCTCTACTGAAAAATTTAGTGCAACAGCTATTCATTCTCCATTTCTCTCACATATATTTAGGATTGTAAAACATCTTTGAATTTGTTGAATAAACCATTCATTTAGAATTTTATAAGATTGCATGTATGGTCATTTCAAGAAAAATAATTATTTTATCAGAATTACATGGTGGTTCCTTACTTACGGCAAGCATCTTTTCTAGTTCTTGATTTATTTTCATCCACTGATATAGGAATCTAGAGTCTAGTGTTCTAACACTATGACTCTGTATGTATTTTCGTTCAAAATGGAGATCACATTCTATTCTTTGAAATTTTTACCATTTCTGACCTTCACACATCTAAATCTAAGAGCCAGCTTTTACAATGTGTTTTCTCCAGAGTCGAGTGGATTGTTTGATTTTACTGCTATAGCTTTTAGAAGTAAAGAAGTGCTGCCCTGGCCAGTTTGGCTCAGCGGTTAGAGCGTCGGCCTGCGGTCCCGAGAGACCTGGGTTCGGTTCCCGCTAAGGGCATGTACCTCGGTTGCAGTTTGTCCCCGGCCCTGGTTGGTCGTGCGGGTGGCAGCCACTCGATGTGTCCCTTCACGTCGATGTTTCTCTCTCTGTCTCCCTCCCACTCTATCTGTACAAAGAATGGAAAAATATCCTCGGGTAAGGATAAAAAAAAAAAAAAAAAAAGAAGTAAAGAAGTGCTGTCCAAGGGGTGGGGAACCTTTTTTCTGCCAAGGGCCATTTGGGTATTTATAACATAATTCATAGCCATAGAAAAGGATCGACTTAAAAATTACCGTTATATTTGGTCAGACTAACTTAATGAGATGTGTGATGTTAGCTGGTTTGATTTTGTGGGCCTTATATGGCCCACAGGCCAAACATTCCCTGCCCCTGACTGAGTCGAGAGTATGGTAGTTTGAGTTAACATGAACTTTTGTGCTTTCAAGTCATCACATAACATCTTTAAGCCAGACTCCTAATATGAATATCTTAATTTAGATAGTCACTCAGATTTTGTTGACTCTAAGTAAGAGAAAATGTATCTCTAGACTTCCATGACCATGCAGTTTTATTTTCTGTCTTACATAATTCTACATGAACTCCGTAGATATTTGGAGTTAAAAATAGTATGACAAATGTTTTATGCTTCTCATAAATATATTCTGAAGATAATCCCACAATATTAAATCCTCTTATGTAAATGAAACTATTGTATTGAGTTTTGAATCTTTGCTTAATATAGGCATAATGATATTCAGTGAAAAGTTCCAGGAGTACTGATGAATTTCTAAAAGGTTACATGTTGAACATTCCTTGAAAAGGCTTCTATTATTAAGGCTTTTTGTTCTTCTAAGCTTAGATATATTAAATTACTTTTAGAATTCAAAGATACCTCAATAAATCAGTTAATCCAGTATTTTCTTGTAGTATTGTTGTTACCCCATTTACAAAGAAAGCAATTCAGATGTAGAAAACATATTTGAATTGCTTCAGGTCATACACATCTATGTAGTGGAAGAATGTCTAGAAAATAGGTTTTCTGTCTTATTAAAGTCAAGTTCAATTACTACAGAGACTTTGTTGCAAGAGAGGAATAGGAGTCAAATACAGACCAAGCTGAGTCTAGATCCTAGTTCCAGAGCTTATTAACTCTAAAAAACTGGGGAACTGAGTTTGCTCATATGGAAACAGAGATTTGACACCTACTTCGCCATGTCCCATGAAGATGAATGTGATAAATATATGCAATCTGCTGAATTCAGCTTATTAAATAACTAAAAAAAAAAAAAAAAAATAGAACTGTTATGTTGCCTTTCCAAAAAATAGGCATTTAACTCTCGCAGTGAACCTTGGAAGAGGGCAGTTTTCTCGTGAAGGTCCAGGACACCTGTATTAATGTGTACATTTGTATACTCTCTTTATTTACCAGTAAGAATGACAGAGATGATGTCTTGAGAATAAGTTCAACGTAAGAAATCGCTTATTTTCTATTTTACCTCAACATTGTTCCCCAAATCGATGTAAAATAGAAGAAGCCAAAGACTACTTTTTATAGGCCATGGTTTTATCATGGCTGACCCCGAGCTTCCAGCTTGATACCTTCTCATGATGCTAAACTAAACTTAAAATGCAGCAAAGCATTAATGTTGAACTATAAGGATCCCATGCCATGTCTCAACATCCCACTTATTTGTTCAATGACATTTTGCTGGGCTTGAATTTCCAGCAAAACAAGGCTTAAATGAATCATTTTCTCTCCTTCAACCTTAAATTTGTATTTAGGATTGAGAAGGCTGAGTCATACCAATAACCTCTGTCCTATTAAGAAGTGGGCAGTTTTTACAGCTACTGTGGGGCACTTTTAAAGGTATTTGTTTGGCTTCTCCTATTTATAAATCCATAAATTATGCAAGAACCTATTTTATCTAAATAGTCTCCACAGTCTCTAATTGTTAGAGCACTCGAATCTATATGGAAATCAAAACCCTTTGAAAACAGTCCAATTATTCTGTGTTCTCTCTCCCTTGTGTTTTCCTCCTTTTTTTAACCCCTCGCTGCCCGCAGAGACACTAATTCTGCCATCACGCAGCCTCCAACTTTCTTAGAGGGGTATTGCCACACGTAGTCTTGATTTGAACACAGAATTATAAGAAAGAGTGTGCTCTGTCCTGACAAAGCTGGAAAAAGCAGTCCCTGCTCACCTGTGCAGTGAATCAGACTGAAGTGACCAGTTTGCTTCAAGTTACAGTTTCAGGTGCATTTAAGGGTACTTGTCCAGTGTAAACAAAATGTATATGCCTAGGGAAATAGGATGATGAGAAGAAAGCAAAGTAGGGCCTTCACTGGAGTCCCAGGAGCACCAACCACGCTTGATGGCCAAGAAGTCATTTTGGGTAGCTGCCGAAATCGGTAGCATTCCAGTTCATTTTCTGAGCTCAAAGTCTATCCTACCCGTCTCCATGGACAGATGAGCATTTGCTCACTTTAAGTACCACCTTATTGGAGGGAAATCAAATTACAGAGCATGGCCTCCTCTAGCTGTCAATTTAAAATCAGGGGGAAATAATGAGATCATGGTAAGGGAGGACTAAATTGCGTGTTATAAAATGTAAGTGCTTGATATGCTTAAAGGAGACAAAACACAAGGAAACCTGTGTCGATGATCGTAAGTTGGATTGAGGTGTCAGCAGTCGTGCCTGGTGGGTCTTGAATTAAGTTCCTTGAATTTAGTTTATGGAACTAAATATGGACCCTATGAGTTTCTTCAGCTTTCTCCAAGATAGGCAGTGCCCACTCGATGAGCTTGCAGTAAAAGGACATTTACATAAACACCTGCCATTTTGTGGCTTCTTTTGAGCAGTGTTCACCTGGGGACACTAGATGTGGAAGCAGAGAGTGTGTGGAGTCACTTGGATAGTAACAAAATGAACAGATAAAGATTTCCACATCTGAATGCCTGTATCAATAGTACATATAATACTCACCTTATACAAACCATAAATCACCTTTTGCATTCTCTCATCTATATTTAAGTCCCTTTCATGGGGATTTATATTCCATTACTTGAATCAACGCGTTGCGCTTTTATTCATCTTTTCTGTTTTTCCCCATTTCTCTTCATTTAAAACTCACATCAGGCTATTCTCTTCAATGAACATGTTCACCGTTGCCCATTTTAATAAACAGAACCATTACAGAAATACTTAGAGCTGGAAGGCACCTCAGCGAATCACCTATTTCCACTCTCTCATTTCACAGCTGACAAAATTGAGGTCAAACTAGATTAAATGATTTGCCTAAAGTCACACACTAGATAGAGGCACAGGCCAACTAGGATTATATGACAGTACATTTTACTTTTGTCAATAGATAGTGTTATTCATTCAATATCCATCTACATGGCAGGCACTGTTCTAGGGGCTGGAGGCTAGTACCAGCATAATTCTGCTTGCGTGTTTCTGCAGGGTTCTTCTCCCTGGAGTGTGCTCATTGTGACTTTGTTACACCTTTTTATTTTAATCGTTTTGTTTCTTCATGCTTTAATAGTGTCCTTATCTTCACTCAGTCCCAATTAACTTCCCCAAGCTTCTCATTTAATCCCCATCATCCTTTTCAAGGTACAAACAGGCTCTCCTGATTCAGTGCCTTTCTGCCTCAATATCCGCCACCCACTCGAAAATAATGTTAAGTATAATGAAAATGTTAAACATGGCTGAACCCAGTGTGTGATTATTGTAACTCCAACAGCCAACAAATGTTGCCGTATGTTTTAACTTGGATAATAAAGTGTCACAACCAGAAAAGGAGCAGACCCTTTATCCTGCCCCCTTCCTTTGTTCAATCTTGGTTGGTAAATATTTGCTTCTATTGTAATGAGGACAAGCTTGTAGACTTAAGCCTCTTAAATGGCTGTTAATGGTTATACACAAAAGAGAAAAAGTAGAAAAAATGTTTGCCCTAATTATGAGGCACAACTGTTTGGCCACCTACCTTCCTACAGGCAGTACCTTTCTACCTGCAGCGATTGCATTTGTTCATGGAACATTTGTTTGTTTACTCTATTACTTAATGAATTATTTTCCTTTTACTGCCTAATACTCTCCAATAGTCACCCAGATAAATGTCATTATCTTTTATAGTTATAGACAGAATGAAACAATCTTGTGCTTAATGAACAAAATAAAAATAGCCACAGTGCAGTGTAATATTTGGTAGAGATACTGAAAAATGGCAGTTTGTTTTGCTATTTCAGACTCATAAAAAGTTGCAAATTAATAGAAGCAGGTTTCATATGCTCTTTACCTAGATTAATCAATTGTTTATATTTTTCCTGTATAATTTCTGTCTCATTATATATATGTATATACATTATATATGTGTGTGAATACACAATTCATATGTTTTTCAGAACTATTGAGAATAAGTTGAAGACATAGTGTGCCTTATCCTAAATAGTTTAGCCTATATTTCAGTGTATTTCCTAAGACTAGGACATTCTCTTACATTATACAGAACAGTTATCAAACACAGGCAACTTACTATAAATATAATACCATTATATAATTCATAACCCATATTCATCTACTGTCACAATGTTCTTATTGACAGCTAGTTGTTTCTTCCCGTTGGTCCAAGATCTCATCAAGAATCATGTGATGCATTGAGTTGTCATGCAATGCATTGTTTTTTTGTTTAAAAGTTCGCATTCAGTCACTAATGGCTGAGATAGTCTCCTTTTAAAGTAACCTCTGCTTGCTGACTGCTGTTCCAAGAATAAGTATTTAAGCCAAAGGATGTCTTTAAAAAATCCCTTAGGATTAGTGATATCTGTGCTGAGGAAGTGGCACATCAACTTTGTAACTGTGTCCTAACCACAAGTTTAGGCATTTCCATAGGAGGGAGCCTGGGAAAGAGAAACCCAGAGCTTATCAACACTTTGCAGTTTTGAAATTTAAAACGTGGAGTGATTCTGTGCCATTTCGGCCTACTGGGGCCATTTGAATCGTGTTTAAGAGAGGCTGAGTGGCAAGATTTACAGGGCACACCTAAATCCAACCCTAAATAAATATTTGTTATTTGTCATTCTTGAAAGTAAGTCCCCTTTAAAAAAAAAAAAAAAAACACAGCTGTCCTTTTTTTTTTTTAATTCTCACCTGAGGATTTTTGTTTGTTTGTTTGTTTGTTTTTAATTGATTTTATAGAATGAGGAAAGGGGAGAGAGAGAGAGAAAAACATGGATCAGTTGCCTCCCATACACACCCTGACCGGGGACCGAACCCACAACCTTGTATGGAACGACGCTCCAACCAACTACACTACCTGGCTTTAAATGCCCAACATTAAAATGAATACAAATAGTTCTTTCCTCTAAAAGAGGACAAGAAAATTCAAAGATTTGTAGTATGTATAATGCCTAAAGCATGCAGTGTTTCTCTTATTCTGTAAATAGAATTACGATTAGGGCTGTAACATTTCAGCAGTTTGATCTCTGGCTACTGTTGAGCTGCAGTAATCCTAAGTCTCGGCTGTTTTTTCCCCCATGTCAGGCCTTCTTCTAAAACTGAATAAAAGGAGCATGGAAGAGTCATCAGCTTTCTTGACTACGAATGCATAGAATATTTTTTGAAAAATATATAAATCTACCTAAACAGATTCATGTTTGGGGGTTGTTGATTTTTTTAAGAGGAATTGTATAAACACATAAAAGTACCAAATCTCAATGCCAGTGCTCTGAGTCAGACCTGCTGAGACTCACTACTGAAAAGCCAGATAGATGACGCAAGGTGTGAAATCGTACTGTGCTGTTTCCCCTTTTTCCTCTAAAATAGAGATAGATGTTTATAGGTACAAGAGACAGAAATTAGCAACCAGAAAAATACTAGGCACATCTATATTCAGCACATAGATTAAAAACAAACTCATTGTTTGTCCCCTACAGAACAGGCTTGCTCATTCATCCTTGAGATAGATATGCATGCAGAACCAACATGAAATCAGATCCCTGCAGATGGCTCATAAGTCAAAAAAACAGTTTAATCCTTTCACTGCATCCCTTAGGGAAGCCTTCCCCTCGGTAAGCAATAATGTACAATACATAGAATGCCTGGTGCTCCCTGAGTTTTTTAGTAGAACACTTTCGTTTTCTCTAATGGGTCTGCCCCCCCCCCCCCCCCGCCATATTTCTTGTCACTCTGTTACCTTAATATCTACATCTATAGAATGTTATTGTAGTTTCTGTTTTAATTTTTTTTTTAAGTGTCAGGAGCCTGGAACTATGTATAGAAATCTTATCTAAAATTGATTGTGCCTCAAAGTCATGTATTAAAAGGCAGCCACGCAAATCTGAGCCCATTTTTACATTGCTCTTTCTAATGGATTTTATTAGAGAACAGTTGAGTTTCAAGCAGGAATTAAAACGAAAGCAGACCTCAGAAGCTTAACCATTGAACAGATGCAGTAAACGCAGCTTTGGAAATAGAGCTGTCAGCTCAGATCTTTCCACCCAGCACCTACGTGAGCCAGTCCCCAGAGCTGCTGGCGTCAAAGTGCTGTTCTGTTGAGGAAAGGCATCACCAGGACTCTTAAAACTGAGTAACACGCCGATTAGGAATCTATGTTTACATATTTCATTTCTTCTTGGTTTTCATTCTACCTAAACTTTTTTAAAGAGTAAAAATGATGAGAACTTATGCTAAAAGGCCCTTGTCTCTAGCACTATGAAATTTTTTATTTGTGAGTTGCTAGCTTGTCAAACCAAATCAGAAATTCTTGATATCTTTATTACATTAAAGCAATTCCTGATATTAACTCTTGGGAAGGACTTGGTTTTCTTACTCTATAAACTGAAAGTTGTACTATTTTTCTCCTTACCCCTGACAGGTTTATTTTATGTATAATCTACCTTTCTAGATACTAAATAGTATTAGGTTATATCTGGACACTGATTTGGCTCTGAAAATAGGCAAATATGTGAAATATATTGAAGTGCTCCTAACTTTAGTGAAAATATAAAATTTAAAAGTATCATGATGTGTATAAGGTTGATTTATAACAATCATATTGATAATATGTAGCACTAGGCATTCAGTTGATTAATAATTGTATGGTTTCTCTTTAATGAATATGATAATGTAATATTCTCAAACAATGTCTGCCTAAATTAGTATTTCAGTTTTCCAACCAAAAACTATAATGTCAAAAGCATAATTAACTTTCCAGAAAATCAGTGTTTGAACTACTCAGAAAAAAATCTTGATCTCTAGCTTTTCAAAACAACTTATAAATCCCTGTCTAATACTATATATATACATATATTATATTTTATTTGGATGTATTGCAAGATTTTTAAGTAGAAATAATAAAATGTATCAGTTATATTTATGACAATCTGAAGTGATTCTAAACTATGTGTAGTCACCTAACCACTGTGCATACTCTTTCCTTTTTAGAAAAAAAAAGAAAGAATCTGAAAGAGAGAACAGAGACCAAAATACCCCAGCATTTCTAACATAACCGTAAGTACTTTTATGACATAGTAATTATACTAGGGCTTCTATGCAATTAGAAGAGTTTCCAAAATTCTTTTACAGAAATATTCACCTTTCTATTTGCTAAGAAGAGAAATTAACATAGTAAGCAAGTGGAGCCTTCTATCACTCTTCAATTTACTGGAGTAAACGGAAAATCACTTATCGTATAATCGTCTTAGATAAGAGGCCAGGGCAATCCTGGTCTTACATCTATGTGGCAGAAAATGTTTATGTTGGTTTCATCGTAACTTTTGACTAGCATCAAATCTTTTTAAATTCTAAAGAAGAAACAGAAGGAATAAAATTTAATCAGAGCCTCACATTTTCTGTATGTGATGCAAAATTTTTTCATGTTGAACAAGATTTGAAACAGAATCAATCTACTTGGTGTGTTTTTAGGCACTCAGAATTATGAAATAATGGTCACCATCTGCAAGCTTAAAATTTATAGCTTCATCTCATGCGTGTGTTTCTTATCCATCTTCTCACAACTTAACTGCGATGTGTCTTTTCTAACATAGCTGTTACTTGACAGTAATAATTATCTCCCTAAATATGATTTTACTGAACTAAATGAAATGTATTCTTGATATCATTTTTACGGTAAAATTGCTAATATTAAAGTGATTTCCTAGAGGTAAACATTATACATTTTGAATATGTGAATATCAAAATAATTTTTTAAAAGATCAAAAGCAAAATCCACGCTGATGCCCCTTTTTATATCACCTTTAATGCCATGGTTCTTTTGAAATGAGTTTGTACATGCAATTCTCTCACATTTAAAACAAACACTAACGTAAAATGTAGTGAATTCACAAAATTATAGCTATATATAAATGGGAAGGATGTGTGATATAAATAAATTCATAAGTAATTTTTCTAGGATATACAAATTACACTTACATAATAAAATTTTCTAGCTTCCCCTAAAAAATAATCTTAATGTGTAAATCACATCTTAGTTTAAATGATTAAACATAGTCCTGGCCACTTTGGCTCAGCAGTTGGAGTGTAGGCCTGCGGTCCAGAGAGACCCGGGTTTGGTTCCCGCTAAGGGCACATACCTCGGTTGCAGTTTGTCCCCGGCCCTGGTTGGTCGTGCAGGTGGCAGCCACTCGATGTGTCCCTTCACGTCGATGTTTCTCTCTCTCTCTCTCTCCCTCCCGCTCTGTCTGAATAAAAAATGTCCTCGGGTGAGGATAAAATAAAATAAAATGCATGATTAAACATAATTAATCATGGTTATGATGATACAAATTTAATTTATCTTTAACCAATGTTATTTATATTCAAGAGAAGCAGTAGGAGGGTTTCTCTACTTCCCTGAGTATTAATCATGTCCAGTTTCACTTTCCACAAGCACTCGACCTCAATTTTTCTAAGTTATGGATGGCTATACACTTTAAATTTTTAAACCTGAGATTCATAAGACCCTTCAAAAACTGTTCCTTCATTTGATAATTAAGCTCCAAATATGTGAAATGCTGTTTTGAGGTGACTGAATGAGCTTACATAGCTCTGGATGTAAGAAAGATAATTTAAGAATCAGATTTTAATGGAAGCAAACTCTGCTGATTTGAATAAATTGCAAAATGTGAAATAAATGAGCAATTGTTGATATTTTTTTCAACATCTTACTGACCAGAGTTAAGTAAGTCATTCACCCACAACACAAACATTTCTCAATACCTAGCAATTGCCCCGCAAGAAGACTGGGCTCTCTTTAAGTTTTGTTTTTCATGTACATAATTCAGTTTCTAAACATAATCTCAATTCCGTACATTACTCATTGTACAAAGGTCGAATTTTTAATGACAGAACTTTGAAGCTTTTTATATAAGAGCCAGGTATTATCTACCTTACCCCGTCTCAGTTTCTTATAATTTCACTGTAAAAAGCTATTAGTGGCCATTTTTCTGATCTGATTTATCTGTGCTATTTGGTCCATTATTTAGGTATGACATATAAGTTATTTGATTTGAACTGCAATTTTCATAATTGTATTGAAATTTGATTTATTATGGCAAACTTTGGAGGGAACTGATTCCAGTAATGAGTCCTGCTCATTGGAACAATCCCAGAAAAAATAATGTACATGTTTTCAAGAAAGAAAGCATGCCTTTTTTTGGTGCATTTGTGGTTTGAAGCAGTTTTTTCTTTCAGGCTGTAATTGTCTTTTATTTAACAACTACAGACTAAATCACTCATAAATAACTCAATTTAAGCCCGAATAATAAAAAGGGGCAATTTACTCTTTAATTTTTTTTTTTATTATTGACTTTAAAGAGAGAGACAGGGAAAGGGAGAGGGAGAGAGAGAGAGAAACATCGATGAGAGAGAACATCGATTGGCCGCCTCTTGCATGCCCACCACTGGGGATCGGGCTCACAACCTGGGCATGTGCCCTGACCAGGAATCGAACCAGCGACCTCTTGGTGCATGGGTCGACGCTCAACCACTGAGCCACACCGGCCAGGCTATTCTTTAAAATTTTTATATAATGTTTAGGAAGAGAAACATTGTCAAAACATAAGTGTTTTAATATTTGTCTTGACCTCCAAAGAGTTCATGACTTAGACAGAGGTGTGAGCACACGGAACACAGCATGATGTAAGGTGAGGCCATGGATAATGCAGTGACTATTTTTCTTGTATTTATTTAGAGCAGTGGTTCTCAACCTTCCTAATGCCGTGACCCTTTAATACAGTTCCTCATGTGGTGGTGACCCCCCAACCATAAAATTATTTTTGTTGCTACTTCATAACTGTAATTTTGCTACTGTTATATCTTAGGCGACCCCTGTGAAAGAGTCGTTCGACCCCCAAAGGGGTCGCGACCCACAGGTTGAGAACCACTAATCTATAGGATATGTGCTTGTGTTATAAACCCATCAATGATAAGTGAGTTTTTACTATTTGTATTTGAATCAAACATATAAATGAAAGATTTTTAGCATAGAAAGCCATACAAATCTATTATTTTTCCTCAAAGCCGATAGCTTTAAAACAATTGGGTAGGTGATTAAAATATTACAAAAGATTCTTTAGAGGACAATGAAATTATACTTCATAAAATTTTGTGCTTAAGAAAGTTAAGGAAAGATAAGAAAAAGAACCTTTGGAAATCGTATTTTAAAGTAATTTTTCTCTCAATTACTGAACACTCAGTGGGACTTTCAAGAACTCCATGGGTCGTCTCTCTGCAGACTCTGAATACACTGGATAATAATAATAACAAAGAGGATGCATTTACAAAACTGCTGGTGGTTGATGTTCTCACTCAAGGCATGACTATTATTAACAATCTTGCGTTCCTGACACACCAAATAGGAAAAGAAGTATTCAGTAAGAAAGGTCCTAATGCAAAACACATTTAACTAGGAAAGTATTTTGTGGTTCATTAGAAAATAAATGTTATTTGCAAATGCCCCTCAGAAATTTAACTTAGTCAAACCTTTTTTATTTGAAGTAACAAGTCCTTATAGTAAAAAAGTATAGACACATAGACACTTGTATGTGTAACAGTAGCATGCAGCTAGGGAAAAAAATGTATCTATTCTAATTGCCTCATTTATAGACATTACCTCCTTTAATATTCTTATTTTAGAAGGACAGATAAGTGAAGTCATTTACAGCTAGTGGTAGAATCAAGAGAAATTCTGCCTTAACTAACCAGTCTCGATTGTTCTAGCCACCATATTAACTGAAAATGCTTATATAAAAATTGAGGATCTCTAATTGGTTCAAGAAGTCTCTTAAAATTTAAACTTCTTTTAACCAACACTCTAATAAAATTTTATGTAAATAACTCTGTCTAGTGTCTACCTGCCCAAAACTTTATTTTGACATAGCTCATTAGGATGATGTTTATAGTGAAAAGAATTATGTACATATATAGACACAGAGAGTTCAGGAATGTGAGTCTGGGCTTCATCCAATCCCCCTTCCACAATGAAGAGTCCAGTAGCATAGGGGAAGGCAATGATGTTCAAGATCACATACCTATAAAACTACTGGATCATAATAATACATAATAATGCATATATATATATATATATATATATATATATATATATATACTCTTCCATCAGTAACAGTTAAGCAATTACCTCTTTGATTCTTTGTTTTCTTATCTGGATAATTTTTTAAAATCTTCCCAGTCTACTTCCCAAGATTTTCTAAGATCAAATTAGATATATGGGTATCACTGTGATGATGTTTAATGATAAAATTTGGCTCCTCCATTGTTATATAAAACCTTACATTATATTACTGTAAAAAGAAATTCTTTCGTGTGAATATTTTCGTTTGCTGCTTTGCGAATCCAATATAGTATTTGCAAAAGTGCATTGCTGATTGATTTCTGTTTTAGACAATAATGGTTATCTAGAAAAAAAAATCCTGTTAATTTATACTTTATCCCGATTACCTTTCTTAAGCATGGGCCTAAAAGGAAGAGAGCTGGTAAAGGAAAGAGGTACATTTATTGGGCTCTTAGTTTGTGTCAGATGCTCTAGTAAACAGGATTAAATTTCATTTTATTATCAAAATAAGTCTTTCTATATTATTACAGTGTTATAGATGATGAAAATGAGAACTGAAAGCTTTAGGAAGTCATCCTAATGAGTAAACAGCACAGCTACCATTTGAACTCAGGTCTGTCTGATTATCCCTCCTTGCCAAGGTATTACTCTTAACTGAGCACATTACAGCTGATGGAGGCATATTTCATTTTCCCGTATGAATGATGGCATGGTGGGAGGAGGTGGAAATAATGAATATAGCACTTTTTGAAATGTCATTTGTCTATGCAAAATACATGTGATATACATATAACATTACTTTTCTTTACTGCTTATCATCAATAAACATTAGATTTCATCATTTGTATTTGTCCTTCAGATGCTAAAATTAAACCATGAGAGGAGAATTTAATTATTAAAGACAGCTATCTTTAGATAGAAAACGTAGAACCAAAATTGAAATGGATGATAGTCATAAGTATAAAAGGTCACCTGGGGGGGTAGATTTATTTTGCTTGTAAAGTAAATAACAATAAAATGGACTCTCACAATATGTACTTAGATTTTTATGCTTGTTTTTTCTGGACTTATTCCCTTTAAAATCCTTGGTACAACTTTGGAAATTCATTCCTTTACATATTCTTCATTCCTTTTTTAAAATTAATTATTTTTTTTTACAGATGTTTCTCCTTTCCACCCATTGATACCCCCTTCCCCCCCCCCCCCGACCCCAGCTTTGTTGTCCATGTCCATTGTTCATGCATACATGCATATAAGTTCTGTGGTTTATCTCTCCCCTCACCCCCTCTTCTGGGGATTGTCAGTCTGTACCCCACTTCCACGTTTCTTCATTCTTTACTCCAGGGGTGATTAAAGTACATCTCTGTCATCAAGTAGCTTATAGTTAGAATAATTACAAGTACTGGAATATTCACTTTATACAGAGAATAGTACTACTTTGATTTATCATAATAGATTATCTTTTTAAGATACTCATCTGATGTATCATGGTCAGAATCACTTTTTTTTACTTACCAAATAATTGAGAATTTGGTCACTTTCTTTGGGAGATTAGGTAAGATGGGTTTCCCATAATCATTATTATTCATGATAAAGGTATTTCATGACTTAGAGTATTTTTTTTAGAACACTAAACAAGGAGCCTTCTTTAATCTTAGTTCTGGCTTTGGAAACTTACTCTCCATGTTCAAATTCTTGGAGAATTTGAACTCCAAATTCTCTACTTATTGGATAGATTATGGAACATAGGGCAATTTAGTGTACCTCTATATCTTTTAATTTCTTCATTGAGTGATTTTAATAATCAAATGAGTTCAAGATATGCAGTGATTTTATTTCTTTATATTACAGTATCATGTTATTAGGCGCTATATTGAAGTTAGCTATTATAATTATTCGATAAAGTGTAGTCTATTACTGTTAGAAACATTAACTTTTGGTTTGGAAGCTCTCATTGATATTAGTTTCTATTTTGAAAACTTTATCATCTTTCATGAATCTGAAATATAACGTATACTTATGGAAGAGAGGACGTGGAAATGCTTAAAATAAAAATATGTAAACTCTAAAGCAAATGATTAAGCTATCTGAACAATTAATGTTAATTTTGCTCTATTCTAACATTCTGACTTATTTATGTATTTGTCTTCACCAGAGCATTATTTTGATTTGTGGTATTCATTTTTATAGTGAAGCTTGTTGGCAGTGGATGAATGAACTGTTTTCAGGTTCTATTTTGGCCATTTACTGTATGACCTCAGGAAGACAATTTAATCTCTTTGCCACAATATCTCATCTATAAAAATAAAGATAATAAATCCTATGTAAAAGTTTCATATGAGAATTTCAGTACAGTTGACCCTTGAACAACACAGGTTTGAACTGTACAGGTCACTTTTTTTTTTTTTTTTTCAATAAAATACAATTGGTCCTTCATATCCCTGAGTTTCACTTCCATGGATTTAACCAACCGCATTTGAAAAACAGTACTTTCTATTTGCAGTTGGGAGTTCATGGATGTGAGGGGTTGAGTGTATGCATTTTCCCAAGCCATTTTATGTAAGGAACTTGAGCATCCATGGATGTTGGTACCTGCAGACACAAAGGACAACTGTTGTTAAGTTTTGGGGGAGTAAAAGTTATATGTGGATTTTCTTCTCTGCGGGGGAGGTTAGTGCCCCTAACCTCAGCATTATTTAAAGGTCAACTTGTACATGTTTATGAAGTGTTTATTATAGAAGTTAATAACTCCTTTTCAATATTAAAGGGGCACTCTTTTAAAATTGTAAAACAGACATAAGTGTGAAGGAAGAAAAAGTAAAGAATGGTTAGAAATTTTGGATGCAAGATAAAATTTGGTTTTGATACACTAGGATGTAGGCATGTTCTAGGTGGAGTTCACCATGAGCTCTCTCCTTGAAGGCCTCTTCTTACAGCAAATACTGAAATTAGACAGGATCAATAGTATGACTCTTTCAGAGAGATTAAAAGTAAGACTTGACCAGTCATCTATCAAAGGACACTTTGGTCATTTCCATGTCTTGGCCACCATGAATAATGCTGCAATAAACATAGGGGTACATATATCTTTGCAAATAAATCTTTTCAAAATGTTAGGGTAGATACCCAGAAGAGGAGTTGCTGGGTTGTATGGTAACTCTACTCTTAATTTTTTGAGGAACCTCCATACTGTTTTCCATAGTGGCTGTACCAAATTACATTCCCACCAGCAGTGAATGAGGGTTCCCTTTTCTCCACAACCTCTCCAACATTTGTTTTTACTTGTTGTATTGATAATAGCCATTCTAACAAGTGTGAGGTGGCATCTCATTGTGGTTTTGATTTGTGTTTCCCTAATAAACATCTTTTCATATATCTGTTGGCCATTTGTATGTCTTGTTGGGAGAAGTGATAATCAGTTAAAGAAGATGTGGTACATATATACAGTGCAATACTACTTAGCCATAGAATGGATGAAATATTGCCATTTGCAACAACATGGATGGATCTTGAGACTATCATGCTATTTCTGATAGAAAAAGTCAAAAGCCATATGATTTTACTCATATGTGGGATATAAAACTGAAAAGTAACAAATTCACAAACCAAAATTTATAGACACAAACAACAATATGGTGGCAGAAGGAGATCTGACTGTGGGTGGTAAACACACAATGCAGTGTGATGTATCAGATGATGTATCGTAGAAGTATACACTTGGAACCTATATAATTTTAGTAACCAATGTTACCCCATAAATTTGATTTAAATTTTTTTAAAAGGAAGACTTGAGACATTTTGACAGTCTTCATGGCCCTATAAATTAAGCTGTGTCAGTAGACATTTGTAAAGAGTACCAAAAAGGCTGTCTACCCTACCAGGAAAGTACTTCCTTTGGAGTCAAAATGGGGTTACTTTCTTCAGAGAAAATCAACCTAAACACACTGTAAACTGAGCAAGTTTTCAGAAATAAAGTACATCCAACACATGTTATTACCTGCACTATTTTTAAAGGACAGTTTTATATGAGTGCATGATAAAATGATATACCCTCCTTTGAAAAATTAAATAAAAGTTGGTATGTGATATCTGAAATTAAAATCACAAAATTATTCTCTTACCAAGGAACTATCAAAAAAAGTGCTTATTTTACTAATAAATTTCATATTCACCATTTTTATTTGGCTTTATTGTTTGAGTCATTCTTTTGCAAATACTGTAAAAATACATTTATAATATTGCTGTAGAATATCAATATTAACACCTCTCCCCATTTTATGTTAAATGTTGTTCTGCCTCTAAAGATAAGTATATCCCAATCTTAGTAATAACTCTTCCCATATCAGCAAAATATAATTTATGGTCAACACCATTTTTCTCCTTTCCTCAAAGTTTAATCCTCACATAAACTACAAGCAATTTTCTTTCCCATTCTAAAATATGAAAAGTCTGGTTCAGCATATGCTCCATTGTACATTTAAGCAATTTATGTTCCCTGTTCTATGGTTAATATGAATTGTTTCACCCTGCTATTGTTTTTATTTTCCACTCTCAAAAGAATCCTAGCAAAGCCTATGTTTATGAACTAGTACAAAATGTTTGAGAGTAGGGAAATAATGCCTCTAAACAAAGTATCAAACAACATTGGTTTGCTCATTCAGTGACCCCCAAAGTGATAATGTATAAATTTTCAATAGTCCAAAAATGTATTTTAAGAATAATTCTTCGCAGCAGTTTTATAAGTAGCTCGGGGTTTTTAGCTTATTCATTTTATGTTTGAGTTTAGCATTGCCATAATTTGCTATAACATCTCCTGAGAACTTATTTATTTTTTATTAGGTATGTAATATTTGAACTGTGAAGGATTTAATCTTGGACCTTCCTTTTCTTTTAGACTTTACAATATTTATTTCAGACAAGGTTTTCTTAATGGCCCCAAATATGTCTTAGAGCATTATATATTTGATAGTATTTATAGTACCCTTGTGATATGGAATATTAGATGTTTTCCTTAGTTGAATGGAACCTATTAGTATAATTCTAGGGAAAAAATGGTTTGCATCATTGATTAATTATTAATATACCCATTGTTTTCAGTTATGATGAGATGTAAACAATTATCAATGTTTCACAAAAGGCAAAGCCAAATGTGTCCTTAAATGAAATAATGAAAAAAATACAGGCAGTCCCCAACCTTGGAAAGAGTTGTGTAACAATATTCATCTGAAGTTTTCTTTCCATTTCATAATACGGGTATTTACTCAGCATAGTTGCACAAATAAACCCATGAAAACCCACAGTTTACGCCAAACCGTGCTATTTACAGCATTTGGAATGGGGACCAGATGATAAGAGAAAGACAGGAGCAAAATGTGTCTCCACTTCTCCTGACACTCCATCAGCCCAGGGGAAAATTTAACAAATAAGTCAAGCTGGCTTTCCTGACTTCTCTCTCTTCCTAACCTTTGCTTTTTCCTGATATAATTCTGCTTTCCATCTGATATTCTTGAGCTGCTGTCTCTTTAAAGTGGTTTTGGCTTCAAATTTCCTAAACTCCCTTTGTCTTGATCACAATGCATCTGGTATGGGAAAACATCTAGGAAAAAAGGAACTGGGTCAAGTATTCACACCAACCCCATGTTCTCTCTGCTCCTCCACCCGCTGCCCACACGATTCTTGACCAAATAAGCAAATGACATAAGGGATTTGGGGCAGTGTGAGGCCCTGAAGTGATGAACCTAGGCAGTATGCATGGAGATACTTGGGGACAGGAGCCACAGACCCTGAAGGCAGCATCTCTGCACTGCTATTGAGCAGTTATATCTCTCTCTAATCATCCGCTGAGGAGCCCAGGATTTCTTTACTTTGACACCTACACATTTTCCCAGTGGTTCTTTGGACGCCTGTGATAGAAGCTGTGTCAATGAGGTGTAATAGGCTAGAAATGATCAGTTTTTTTTTTTTTTCTTGTAATATAATGTATTTAAAGTACACGACTAAATAATACTCTTTATCAACATTTTAATGTTTTTATTTTTTTAAATACCCAAATTTATAAAAGTATCAATTTATGAAGTAAAGATGTGTGTCCCCTCAATATGAAGAAAATTATTTCCTTTGTTCAGGCTTCTATAATAAACTGTCATAGGCTGGCTGGCTTATAATATAAACAACAGAAATTTATCTCTCATAGTCCTGAGACTAGAAGCCTGAGATCAGAGTGCCAACATGCCGTGTTCCGGTGAGGGTCCTCTCCAGGTTATGACTTCTCCTCTTATCCTCACATGGCAAAAATAGGGCAAGAGAGCCCTCTGAGGTCCCTTTGTATAAGGGGCCCCACTCTCAGGGCTTTATCACCCGCAATAGCCCTTCTCTCCTAATGCCATCACATGGAGTGTTAGGATTTCAACGTGTGAATTTTGGTGGGGACACATGCAGTCCACTGCAACCTAGATCTATACCACTGATTCTATTAGACAACTCAGGTGAAGGAAATCTTCAAACTTCAACTTTCCATTTTTATCAAAACTCTGGATGTGAATGTGTTTAATATGTTTTCAATGATAACCCTTCTAGGGATGTTCAAACAGATGTTATGCTCTGTGGTGGCATCAACAATTGTGGGCGTGGCCCGCCTACTGCACCTCTGTCCAGGGTACTGACTGGCAGCTGCCGCCAGCCCATGCCTCTGTCCAAGGTCTTACCGCAACCCAGTAGCCACCATGAACTGAAAAATTACTTCCTCCTGAGAGCTTCCCATGTCATTTCCCTGTGAAGTTTCTATTTATATTCATATTGCATAAATGAGGAGACTGAGATTCTGAGGGGAAAACTAACTTTTCTAATGTAACAAAGCTTAAATGGTTTAGTCACATGCTGACCCAGGTCAAAATAATGCTAAGACATATACTCTTTTACACACAAATTTCACAGGCTTACATTGAAGTAATGTTTGACGAGTTTCTCTCTGCATGAGAGGGTGAACTCCCTGAGTATGGTTGGCATATGATCTTTGCATCCCAGAACCTGGCACAGAGTAGGTGCTCAATGCTAGTTGAATGAAAATGGTAAGTTTTTTACCCAGATCTATCATTGTGGTGGTTTTACAAAGTTCTCTTTTCTCTTATTTTCCTCACTAAAACTAGATCAATCCGCATCCCCAAACACTCCATTACAATAAGCTTTTATTTTCCAGAGTTTTATCTTTAGCCTTATATAAACCTACAATTTATTTTGACCTTTTAAAAAGTGTGGTAAGCCCTGGCTGGTTTGGCTCAGCGGTTAGAGCGTCGGCCTGTGGTCCAGAGAGACCCGGGTTCAATTCCCGCTAAGGGCACGTACCTCGGTTGCAATTTGTCCCCAGCCCTGGTTGGGTTGTGCGGGTGGCAGCCACTCGATGTGTCCCTTTCACGTCGATGTTTCTCTCTCTCTTTCTCTTCCTCTCTCTCCCTCTATCTGAACAAAAAATGGAAAAATGTCCTCAGGTGAGGATAAAAATAAACAAATAAATAAAAAGTGTGGTAAAATATACATAACATAAAATGTACTGTTTTAACCATCTTACTAGGTATGAGTACATGTATACTGCTGGACAACCATCACCACTATCCACTTCCAGAAATTTTTCATCTTCCCCAACTGAAACGCCATTTCCTTAGACAATAACTTCCTATTCCCTCTCCTCACAGCCCGTGTAAACCACTCGGCAACTTTCAGTCTATGTGAGTACTTTAGGTACCTCATAGAAAAGGAACGATGCAGCATTTGTCCTTTTGTGTCTGACTTCTCTCACTTAGCCTGTCTTCAAGGTTTATCTATTTCACAACATGTCTGAATTTTCATCCTCTTTAAGGCCAAATAACATTCCAATGTATGTATATACCACATTTGTTTATCCATATATCCTGTAATTGATTGAAGAATTTAGTTGTCTGAAGTGGAATCTTTTGCCAATTCCTTAACCAAAGTTGCAAATATAGAAAAGCAATGAGTTTGTGACTTTGAGTACATGTCTCTTTTTATATCATAAACCCTAAAATTAATTCCAGAAGACTAGTTTTGTATAGGTGATCAGCAGAAGAAACAGATGAGTTTAAGGTAACTTGGGGTTTCTAAGCTATAAATATCCTCCATTTTAATTTCTCAGACTAGAATTAGCCAGCCTTTATTTGATTATCTTATGTTTTTATACACTGAATATTCCTTAGAAGATTTGCATTTAGAGCTATTTTTAAATTGCCACTTCTCTAAAAATAAATAGTACAACAGGGAGGGTATTATTGATGCAAAATAGAAATGCAAATTTACAATCTTCAACATTTCTAGTACTACAATTTAACTTCTAATCTATGTATTATGAAATATTATTGTTGAAGAATTACCAGATGAATTTTAAATAATAAAAATATGTATTTATTTATTTAGTTATATTTTCAACAAACATTACTTATATGCTTACTAATAATTTTATAGCTAGCATTTTTAAATGCAAGATACACACCATACATATGTATATATCTGTATATATCTTATAATAGACCAGCTTTATCACTACCTTACAGAGGAGGAAGCTGAGGATCAGAAAGTGAGTTTCTCAGTTAGTCAGTGACTGAGTTGGAATTTGAGATCAGGGCAGTTGCTCTCCTCACACTGCCCTCTTCATGCCATGCATGGTGTCTATGCAGGACAAGACCCTGGAGTCATTTACATTATAGTGGAATGGGTGGACATTCTAAACTTAATTACAATATAATAGCATGAAGATAAAAAGTACAAAAGTACTTGGAAACCAGCAGGTAGACATGACAACACTGCGTGAAAGGCATTACAAAGGAAAAGGTATTCCATATTGATCTTATATGACTTAACTTCTACACTGGTTTTCTACTTTGCTTGAGAACAAATTTACTTAAGCACATAGTATAGTTGGTTAGGGTTGAGACCATAATGAGATTTTGAAGGTTAAGTTAAAGTATTTGAAGTTTATCTCTATCCAATGGAAAACCATGTTTTTTGGGTTTTTTTGTTTTGTTTTGTTTTTTATCCTCACCTGAGGACATTTTTGCATCTATCTTCAGATACAGTGGGAGGGAGAGATGGAGGAAAAGAGAGAAACATCTACATAAGAGAGACACATCAACATAAGAGAGACACATCAACTAGTTGCCTCCCACATGACCCCAACTGGGTCTAGGTAAAACTGCAACCGAGGTACGTGCCCTTAGCGGGAACCGAACCCAGGACTCTCTGGTCTGCGGGCTGAGGCTCTAACCCCTGAGCAAAACCAGCCAGGATGAAAACCATGGTTTTAATGTTTCTGTTGTAATTTTTTCCATTTAATGTCTCATTCTGTAGAGTCCTTTTGATAGAATAGTAACAATTAAACAATAAGATTAAGAGAATCCTCAAATCCTTGAGGAAACTCTGTAGCTGCTGAAGCCGCACAGACTCACGGCCCCCAGGGAACTCGGCGGGACCGGGGAACTTGGCGGGAAGTTAATCCTAACCTCTCCCTTCCCACCGTGCATGGCCCTGGAAACTCTGTAGCCGGCTCAACTCTCCACTTAAGCCGCACAGACTCGTGGCCCCCAGGGAACTCCGCGGGACCGGGGAACTCAGCGGGAAGTTAATCCTACTGTCTCCCTTACCACCCTGCATGGGCCCTGGGAACTCTGTAGCCTGCTAAACTCTCCACTGGAGCCGCACAGACTCAAGGGCCCCAGGGAACTCAGCTGGACCAGGGAACACAGTGGGACCAGGGAACTCCGCGGGACCAGGGAACTCAGCGGGAAATTATTCCCACCGCCTCCCTTGCCACCCTGCATGGGCCCTCGTAACACTATAGCCTGCTAAACTCTCGGCTGGAGCCACACAGACTCCCGGAGAACAGGGGACTTGGCGGGATTAAAGTGGGTCCTCCCTGGTGCATCCAAACCCAGGAGAGGGAGCCACAAACAGCAAAACACCAACACCCACTGGGAAAACTTGGCAGACTCCAAAGCCACTGTGATAACGAAAATGGTGAGAAACAGAAACAAAAGCCAAATGAAAGATCAAGAGACCTCTACAGAAGATGAAATAAATGAGGTGCAGTTAAGCAAGTTAACAGAATTAGAATTTAGAGTCATGATGTTGCGGAAGCTCAACAGCATGTGTAAGGACATGAGCAACATGAGTAAAGACATTGAAATGTTGAAAATAAACCATCTGGAAATGAAAAACCAACAGGAAGAAATGAAGAATGACATATCAGAAATGAAAAACACACTGGAAGGTCTAAAAAGCAGAGTAGGGGAAGCTGAGGACCGGATCAGTGAATTAGAAGACAGGCTAGAAGAAATCAACCAATCAGAAAACCAAAAGGAAAAAAAGATTAAAAAACAAGAAGAGAGCTTAAGAGAATTGTGGGACAAATGGAAACGTAATAATATTCGTATCATAGGAGTCCCTGAAGAAGAAGAAAGTAAGCGAGGGCTAGAGAATATATTCAAAGAAATAGTGACAGAAAACTTCCCTAATTTGGTGAAGGAAGAAGGCATTCAAGTTCAAGAAGCTCAGAGAGCCCCAAGTAAGAAAAACCCAAACAGGCCCACACCAACACACATAGTAATCAAACTGCCAAAAATTAAAGACAAAGAGAGAATCCTAAAAGCAGCAAGAGATAAGCAACAGGTTACCTACAAAGGAAACCCCATAAGGCTCTCAGCTGACTTTTCACAAGAAACATTACAGGCTCGAAGGGAATGGCATGAAGTAATCAAGGTCATGGAAAAACAAGGATCTGAATCCAAGACTACTCTACCCAGCAAGGCTATCGTTCAAAATAGAAGGTCAAATAAAGAGCTTCCCAGACAAAATAAGGCTAAGGGAGTACATTAGCACCAAACCAGCACTGCAAGAAATGTTAAAAGGACTGCTGTAATTACCAGGAGAAATGGGAAGAAAAATAGAACCACACTAAACAAAAATGGCAATAAATAAGTACATATCAATAACCACCTTAAATGTAAATGGACTGAATGCTCCCATAAAAAGACACAGAGTAGCTGATTGGATAAGAAAGCAAGACTCATCTATATGCTGTTTACAAGAGACCCACGTCACAACAAAAGACTCACATAGATTGAAAGTGAAGGGATGGAAAAAAATCTTTCAAGCAAATGGAAAAGAAAAAAAAGCTGGGGTAGCAATACTGATATCTGATAAAATAGACTTCAGATTGAAGGCCATAACTAGAGACAAAGAAGCCCACTACATAATATTGAAAGGATCTATCCAACAGGAAGATATAACTTTGATAAACATATATGCACCCAATATAGGAGCACCAAAATATATTAAAAAACTATTGGAGGACTTCAAAGGAGAAATCGATAGCAATACAATCATAACAGGGAACTTCAACACCCCGCTCACATCACTGGATAGATCCTCTAGACAAAAAATTAGCAAGGAAACAGAGACTCTAAATGAAGCACTAGACCAAATGGATTTAATAGATATCTACAGAGAACTACACCCCAAAACTACAGAATTCACATTCTTCTCAAGTGCACATGGAACATTCTCAAAGATAGACCACATGTTAGGGCACAAACTAAGTCTCTACAAGTTCAAGAAGATTGAAATTATAACAAGCATCTTCTCAGACCACAATGGTATGAAACTAGAAATCAATTGCAAGAAGAACATACAAAGACATTTTAACACATGGAAGCTAAATAGAATGTTATTAAACAATGAATGGGTCACCGAGGAAATCAAGGAAGAAATCAAAAACTTCCTAGAAACCAATGAAAATGAGGACACAACAATACAAAATCTATGGGATGCAGCAAAAGCAGTTCTGAGAGGGAAGTTCATAGCACTACAGGCCTACCTCAAAAAAGAAGAAAAATCTCTAATAGACTACCTAACCTCACAACTTAAAGAACTAGAGAGTAAACAAAAAGAAAACCCCAGAGCAAGTAGAAGAAAGGAAATAGTAAGGATCAGAGCAGAAATAAACGACATAGAGACCAAAAAAACAATCCAGAGGATCAATAAAACAAAGAACTGGTTTTTCGAAAAGATAAAAAAGATTGATGGACCCTTAGCTAGACTCACCAAGAAACAAAGAGAGAGAACCCAAATACATAAAATCAGAAATGAAACAGGAGAGATAACAACTGACCCTACAGAAATACAAAAGATCGTTAACAACTACTATGAAAAATTATACGGCAACAAATTCGAAAATCTAAGCGAAATGGACAAATTTCTAGAAACACATAGTCTCCCAAAACTGGATCAGATAGAGATTGAAAACTTGAACAGACCAATAACAACAGAAGAAATTGAAGATGTAATCAAGACTCTTCCAGCAAACAAAAGCCCAGGCCCGGATGGCTTCACAGGGGAGTTTTACCGAACATTCAAAGAAGAACTAATACCCATTCTCCTCAAACTATTTCAAAAAATTCAAGAAGAAGGAAGACTTCCAAACTCGTTTTATGAAGCCAGCATAACTCTAATTCCAAAACCAGAAGAAGACACAACAAAGAAAAAACTACAGGCCAATATCCCTGATGAACATAGATGTCAAAATCCTGAACAAAATACTGGCAAATCGAATCCAGCAATACACCAGAAAAATTATCCACCATGACCAGGTGGGATTCATCCCAGGGATGCAAGGCTGGTACAATATTCGCAAATCCATAAATGTGATACACCACATAAATAAATTGAAGAATAAAAACCACATGATCATATCAATAGATGCTGAAAAAGCCTTTGACAAAATCCAGCATCCATTTCTGATAAAAACGCTCAGCAGTGTGGGAATTGAGGGATCATACCTAGACATAATAAAGGCCATATATGAAAGACCTACAGCCAACATCATACTCAATGGGCAAAAACTAAAAGCATTTCCCTTAAGAACAGAAACAAGGCAAGGATGCCCACTTTCGCC
Organism: Molossus molossus; assembly: GCF_014108415.1. Taxonomy (NCBI): domain Eukaryota; kingdom Metazoa; phylum Chordata; class Mammalia; order Chiroptera; family Molossidae; genus Molossus; species Molossus molossus. The sequence continues at coordinate 55,237,981 of NW_023425345.1, read as the reverse complement.
ACTCCTATTTAACATAGTGCTGGAAGTCTTAGCCACAGCAATCAGACAGGAAGAAAAAATAAAAGGGATCCAAATTGGAAAGGAGGAAGTGAAATTGTCATTATTTGCAGATGACATGATACTGTACATAGAAAACCCCAAAGACTCCACCAAAAGCTTACTAGACTTAATAAATGAATTGGCAAAGTAGCAGGATACAAAAGTAACGTCAAGAAATCGATGGCATTCTTATACACCAATGATGAACTCACAGAAAGAGAAACTAAGCAAACAATCCCATTTACCATTGCGGCAAAAAAATTAAGATACCTAGGAATAAACTTAACCAAAGAGATAAAGGACCTATTCGCAGAAAACTACAGGTCTTTGAAAAAAGAAATAGAGCAAGATGTAAAAAAGTGGAAGCATATACCTTGTTCATGGATTGGAAGAATTAACATCATTAAAATGTCCATATTACCCAAAGCAATCTATAGATTCAACGCAATCCCCATCAAAATACCAACGGCATACTTCAGAGAATTAGAACAATTACTTCAAAAGTTCATATGGAACCAAAAAAGGCCTCGAATAGCCACAGCAATCTTGAAAAGGAAGAACAAAGTTGGAGGGATCACAATACCAGATTTCAGGTTATACTACAAAGCCACCATAATCAAAACAGCCTGGTACTGGCACAAGAACAGGTATATAGACCAGTGGAACAGAATAGAGAACCCAGAAATGGACCCTAGGCAATATGCTCAATTAATATTTGACAAAGGTGGCAAGAGCATACAGTGGAGTAAGGACAGCCTTTTTAATAAATGGTGCTGGGAAAATTGGACAGCTACTTGCCGAAAAATGAAACTAGACCATCAACTTACACCCTACACCAAAATAAACTCAAAATGGATAAAAGACTTAAATGTAACTCATGAATCCATAAAAATCCTAGAGGAGACTGTGGGCAACAAAATCTCAGACATCATACGCAGCAGAATTTTTACTGACACATCACCTAAGGCAATAGAAACAAAGGAGGAAATGAACACATGGGACTACATCAAACTCAAAAGCTTCTGCACAGCGAAAGATACAATCATCAAAACGGAAAGGCTACCCACTGTATGGGAGAGCATAATTGCCAATGATATATCAGATAAGGGGTTAATTTCCAATACATATAGAGTGCTCATACAACTCCACAAAAGGAAGACAAAGAATCCAATTAAAAAATGGGCAGAGGAACTAAATAGACACCTCTCCAAACAGGACATACAAATGGCTAAGAGACATATGAAGAAATGTTCATCATCACTAATCATCAGAGAGATGCAAATCAAAACAACAATGAGGTATCACCTCACACCTGTCAGAATGGCAGCCATCAACAAATCATCAAACAACAAGTGTTGGCGAGGGTGTGGAGAAAAGGGGACTCTAGTACACTGTTGGTGGGAATGCAGACTGGTGCAACCACTATGGAAAACAATATGGTGTCACCTCAAAAAAATTAAAAATTGATCTCCCATTTGACCCAGTGATCCCACTTCTAGGAATATACCCTACGAAGCATAAAACACCAATCAGAAAGAATATATGTACCCCCATCTTTGTAGCAGCACTATTTACAATCGCTAAGATCTGGAAACAGCCCAAGTGCCCATCAGTAGACGACTGGATAAAAAAGCTGTGGTACATATACACAATGGAGTACTACGCAGCGGTAAGAAAGAAAGATCTCTTATCCTTTGAGACTACATGGAGGGACCTGGAAAGTATCATCCTAAGTGAAACAAGCCAAACAGAGAAAGACAAATTTCATATGATCTCACTGATTTGTGGAATATAATGAACATAACAGTTTGAGGACAATCCCCTAAGGAGTGGGGAGGTGAGAGAGGGATGAACCACAGAACTTATATGCATGTATGCATGAACAGTGGACATGGACAACAATCTGAGGAAGGGGCAGGGAGGGAAGGGGGAGGGGGGAATCAGTGGGGGAAAAAAGGAGAATCATTTGTAACAAAAATTAATCAATGCCTGGCCTGTTTGGTTCAGCGGTTAGAGCGTCGGCCTGCGGTCCTGAGAGACCCGGGTTCGGTTCCCGCTAAGGGCACGTACTTCGGTTGCAGTTTGTCCCCGGCCCTGGTTGGTTGTGCGGGTGGCAGCCACTCGATGTGTCCCTTTCGCATCGATGTTTCCCTCTCTCTCTCTTCCTCTCTCTCCCTCCCACTCTGTCTGTACAAAAAATGGAAAAATGTCCTCGGATGAGGATAAAAAAAAAAAAAAAGAGAAGTCACTTGCCCAAGATAATAAAGATTACTTTCCCTGTGCTGAAATATTACCCTTTGTTCAGTTAGCATCACTTGTAATAATGGCTTTATTTCTACCACTCCTGGCTTATGTTTATATTTTATGACAGGAGAAGGCGGCTGGAGAACTTGACTATTGATACCATTGAACAATTTTGGAAATTATGCTCACCTAGGCAACAGTGACCTAAAGCAGAAGCATAATCATGTTTTGAGACCAAACTTCTAAGCCCCAGGAAACTGTGTGTAAAGTGCAGACATAGCAGCTGTTTCCTGCTGTCTCCTACCAGGATCCCAGCCCACAGCATCCTTACTCTGTAAGACATTCCAGGCTGTGCAGTCTATTCCCATACTCTATAGAAATCAAAGCATCCTGTTCTTCAGTATACATGAATAAACATGGGGGACGGGGAGGGGGGGATAGATGCAGAGAGACGGAAAGGACACTTTACAGTATTATAAAAGATAAGGTAACATGAAAATGAGTAGTAAGTATATTTTCTGTCTCATCATTTACAATTAGTTCCAAAACTAATGACATTAGATTCTCTGGAATAATTTATAGATGGAAGTACCAATTGGCTAATGGGAACAACAAATGAAAAAAGTGGAAGAATAAGTACAGAAAAACATTAAAACAGACAAAGTCACCTGTATGCCACCCTCCAACCCCCATGAGAATGTAAAACCCCCCTCCTCACTATGCAGAAAGTACCATGTTCTTTCAAACACCAGAGCTTTGGTTCAAGAGTTCGACCCCACTGTTCCTGACTTAACCTCCTCCTGAGCTGAGTTAGTTTCTTTTTCCCTTCTATATTCCAGAGCACCTAGGACACACCTGTGCTGTAGCACCCGTCAGATCTCCTGGGTATAATCAGTCAGGCAGCATTTGGGTGACCTAGCCACCCTCACCTGCACCACTCCATACAGCAGTCCAGTACTGGGAGCAGTGTCCAGCACTCTGCAGATAATTCCAGTCCGTCATTTAACGGTACCAGACCCTGTACTAGTGCTGAGGGCTATACTCAGAGGATGTTTTCAGAAAGGAGGAAAGAAGAAAGGAAAAGAAGAAGGCAAGGGATAGAGGAATGAGAGAGACATAAAAAGACAAAGAGAAGGAAGGCAGGGCAAAGTTGTAAGTAAAAATATGATTTAATCTACTACATCGTATTTTATATGAAACAGTTGTTATTTTCTTTTAGCAAAGAGATATATTGGAAAAAATAAATATTTCAGGGTACTTTAGAACTTACCGTCGATATGATAGAAATGGGTATTATATAAGACTAGAAATCTGACCTTAGGTGTTTTTTCTTATTATTAAAATATTTTCGCATATAAGAAAACAAGGTCTTTGTTCACTCTTTAGCTAACAAATTTTAAAAACACTCTTTTATATAATGTAATTTTATATAATGTAATATAATTTGTAATGTAACAAATGAAGTGGCAGGCAAAAGAATTTTATTTGCCAATCTACAAATCAATAATTAAAATATTCCTACTTAATGCAAAATTCACCATACACTTATGTGAGTTTCAGTCTGTGTGTTTTCTTTTTGGTTACTGTGAGACAGATTATGCTAATTTTATTTATTTTAATATTTTTTCTTTATTGATTTTTAGAGAGAAAGGAAAGGAGGGGGCAGAGAGAGAGAGAGAGAGACATTAATTGGCCGCCTCCTACATGCCCCCACTGGGGATCGGGTCCACGACGTGGGCATGTGCCCTGACCAGGAATTGAACCAGCGATCTGTTGGTGCATGGGTTGATTCTCAACCGCTGAGCCACACTGACCAAGCACATTATGCTTATTTATACCAGTGCTCCTAGGAGTTTTAGTTTAGTTTCTCTTTTATTTACTCTCAGCCCTGGCCGCATCAATCCTAAGAAAACTACGGAGATTCCTATCGCTCTAGAGCTTTCAGGGGTCCCTGACTTTCTACTGCTCTCCCTGAGTCTCGAATAGAAACGCAGGGGTGGAGTTTGTAACAGAGGCGGCTTTCTGGCTCTGCTTTATGATTGAAACTTATTTCCAGTTCCTGTTATACCTGTGGCAATAACTATTTTTTACCCATTATGATTTATTCTTTACAATACTTCATTAAAGAGTTCAATGATTTTCACTCAGAGGTTACAGAACCAAGAGGCAACCCAGTGTAATATGGAGAATTGGTCTGAAGTCCTTGCACTTGAAGGCCAAAGTCTCTTGCTTCAGGGAAATAAGGATGGAAATGAACAAAGAAAACAAAAAACCCAGGGGCTCCCTAGGCTGGACAGAAAATAACGTCAACAGTTAGTGAAATTGTAGGTGTTAACATGGAAAACAGATCTTGTGCAAATATTAAAATGAACACTTAGGACTTTTTTTCTATCTCTTTGCTACTGAAAACCAAATACCCAGTAACAATCATCAGCAGTCACTAAAAGCAAGAAGATAAACAAAAAATAAAAATAAACAGTCTTGAGAAATAAAATCAAGGATGATTTTTAAATATTTGTTTTACCCTTGATCAATGTGTGAATTATAAGCACTGATACCCCCACACACACACACTTCACCATGCAGTCAAAAATCCACATATAAGCCCTGGCCAGTTTGGCTCAGCGGTTAGAGCGCCCGCCTGCGGTCCGGAGAGACCCGGGTTCGGTTTCCGCTAAGGGCATGTACCTTGGTTGCAGTTTGTCCCCGGCCCCGGTTGGTCATGTGGGTGGCAGCCACTCGATGTGTCCCTTTCACATCGATGTTTCTCTCTCTCTCTCTCTCTTCCTCTCTCTCCCTCCCACTCTGTCTGTACAAAAAATGGAAAAATGTCCTCGGGTGAGGATAAAAAAAAAATCCACATATAATTTTTGACTCTCTCAAAGCTTAATTACCAATAGCCTACTGTTGACTAGAAGCCTTACCAATAACAAACATCTACTAACACATATTTTGTATGCTATATGTATTATATACTGAATTTCTACCATTACATAAGCTAAAGTAAAGAAAATGTTAAGAGAATCGTAAGAGAAAATACATTTACAGAACTATACCAATATATATCAGTACCATAAGTTCACATCATCTGTTTACAAGATGAATCATCTGTCAGTACCTATGTAAATATTGTCTATGTGATTAAAAAAAAAAGACTATATTATGCATATTACCAACACAAGACCTAAAAAGTGAAAAAATAATGTGAAAAAGAAAATCATTTATTTACACATATGCCGAATCATGTATTGATAATGAGGAAGCAGCAATAAGACTACTTAGAGATCTCCAAAAAGTTTTCAATATGCTTACTAAAAAAAATCACATATAAGTGGACCCATGCAGTTCAATCCCGTGTTGTTCAAGGTTCAATTGTAGTACCTTGAAATTCATAATTACTATCCAGTTTCTGAATCAAATCTGCCCAACTACTATCTGTTGAAGTCCATAAGACAGTCCAAATTATACAAGAAGAAACATTCATTAGCTGCTGTGTGACTTGGTTGAATTTGCCTTTTCATAATCTTACAGTTTGTCACAATAAGCAGAAAATTGAAAATGATGGAAAAATTGGGGGAGGGGAAAAAGAAAAGTTAGTGCTCTGGTTACAAAAATAAGCTGGATTATGGATTGGAAGGAAAAGACCACATACATGAACACCCACAGGCGTGTACATACATATCACCCACACACATGATATAGTGATCACACACACAAGATGAGTACAGACTCTACCACACATATATCATGTACACACTACACACTACTCACAAACACACAGACACATCAAAGCTATACTCTCAACTTAACCAAGGATACAAAGTTTTATCAGAAGCAATGTAACCCATGGCAGCTTCTCTTGATCCCAGGTGTCCCAGAGGGGACTCACAGCTGAGTATGACTGGACAAGCTACCACTCTTGTAAAGTTCAGTTATTTTTGCAATGCTGCATTTTGATATACCAGTGTCCAGTATCATTCTAGAAAATCATAAATTCACAACCTATGTACTTTGCATTAACAGTAAGAGTCACATCTTTAAGTTCTCAAGTCAAACTCAGTGATATCTCACACTGACTCAATGGCATTTAGACTATTCATCACCTAGGGCAGTGGTTCTCAACCTTCCTAATGCCGCAGCCCTTTAATACAGTTCCTCATGTTATGGTGTCCCCCAACCATAAAATTATTTTTGTTGCTACTTCGTATTTTTCTACTGTTATGTCTTAGGTGACCCCTATCCTATGAAAGGGTCATTCAACCCCCAAAGGGGTCGCAACCCACAGGTTGAGAACCACTAATCTAGGGGAAGAGACCAGAGTCAGTGCTCAGGAGCCATGAGCAATAAATATTACATTTCGTGCATTAAATATCATAGATTATACTTAGTCTAGCACTGAATTTGTACAGTGGAAATATTAACCCTTGCCTGATGAGGAATAAATGAAATAATGTTTGTAATACACCTAATACAATGGTATATGCAAGATACTCAAAAAATGTGACGGAGAAGTATGAGGCATATTTTTACCTCTTTGTTAAAATTGATGATTTCCAGCTGCTCTTGGTTTGCTTCCCTCACATAATCCACTAATTTAGATCCTAAATAAGCAAGTGCATTTTCTCCTTTGGTCATCTTTTTATGTCCTGGGGAATATTAATAAGAGATGAGTTCACATTAATATGTCTCTGAAATCTGAATAAAACCATAAAACTGTCAAAGGTGGGTCAGAAATACACATTACATGAAGTATTACTTATCTGTTTCCTCAAGATAGTCCTTAGCATGGGCTTTTAGATGGTCTACACATTCACTGAAACCTTCCTTCCATGACATGACAAGCCACTTAAGTTGTGATTCACCCCAACTTATGAAAATAAACACGTTTGCCGTGACCAGTGTGGCTCAGTTGGTTGAGCATAATCCCATGAACTGATAGGTCACCAGTTCGATTCCCAGTCAGGGCACATGCCCAGGTTGCAGGTTCGTTCCCTAGTCAGGGTGGGCACAGGAGGCAACAGACTGATGTTCGTCTCTCTCTAAATATCAATAAAAACAGTTTAAAACATAAACACACTTTTTTAAAGAACAGAGATTTTTAAGAAATTATTTGAAATGTCAAGAAGAGCATAATGTGATAGATGTCAGTGAAAGTGGTTTTATGTTATTAAACTCATATAGCTCATGCCTATCCATTCTTGCAGAGGTTGTACAAAAAATACAGTCCTTATATGTATTAGATTTTTACAGTTGCTTTTAAATTTTGCTTTCTGTATTAAGCAGCAAAATAGAGTTATGGAACTGTGGAACTGGAAGATATGCACTTCAATGCCATTTAAATATTAAAAAGTATTAGGAAACTGTACTGATATAGTTTTTGAGAGTCAGTTCTTTTTTATTTATTTTTTTAACCTTTAAGCTGCTTTATTTGGAGTCTCTTAGAGAAAAATTTCTTATGAACGTAAGATTATATAAAAACCAGAGCTTCCAAATGGCTTTATATGAACTTGGATGCAAATAACTAAGGAGATACAAACTCAAGCAAGGCCACGGATGATTCTCTCTAGCAGTTAGTTTATCAAGAGACCTTGTACTGCAGACTTGCTGGGCTTTCCTGGTAAAACATCCACACCAACTTGATTTTCATGCTCAGTGGTGTAGAAAGGAAAGTGCAGGAGATGGGCCCCACTTCCTGTGCTTGAAGGGTTCACTTCAACTTTCCCAGTTCTTTATCCTACACACCTCCTCCCCTAAGCTCCAACGGCCCTTGGCTACACACGGAGACTCGGAGAATATATTTGTTCAAGGCCACACATACCAAGCAGGAACTGATGTGGGATATGTTATGTACCTCCACATTTCAGGGTTGAGGATGCTCATTTGGCATTATCGCCCCTGCGCTATTCATTTCCGTAAGTACACGCCCATGTGGTGAGCCTGACAGAGTCCATGTCAGACCCAGAGCCCCTGCCTTGCTTTGGAGTTCGTTTTTATTCATTCAGTGTGCAGTTGCTAAAAGCCAGGCCAGAAATGACCTTTGATTATTTTATGAAATCCAAACACACTTTTCAAACCCAACCATGCAAAGCAGCACATTAAGTCCACGTTCACCCTGGTTGTGTGCCAGCTGGAATGAAACCTCTGGGGGCTGGACAGCTCTGTTTCCTGCTTTCAACTTCAGAAAGTCCAATGAGTAAATCAAACTTTAAAAAGCTGTCTAAAATAATGAATTAGGTCATAATCACTCCGAAGTATATTTTATAGTGTACTCTAATCTAGTATCCGGTCTAAATGCTGAAAAAGGGTGTCAGTTTCATTATTAAAGAATTAATTATAATTGGGCCTAATCCTTAGGCGATGAAAGTTGAAAACAAAAAACAAAAAAAAACACCGTTGGGGATAAACTGTTCACATATGTGTGGTAGATAAATTCTTTGAGCGTTCAAGAGTGCTAGTTGTGCTCTGGAATTATTTTATGCTTATAATATTCTTTCTTTTTGAAAACCTTATAAACATCACCCAATTAATGCCTCCGAATAAAAGGGTCCTCTGTCTGAATATATTTATCACACACGGGCAACTGACATTCCTCCTACTCTGTCCCCAACATGTTCTATAATCAGGACATAGGTAAAATAATAGGCTAGGAGAACGCGCATGTTGTATCGGCCACTATGTTAAGGAGTTTTACCCACATTATCACATTTAGACTAATAATATATTATATAATCCTGTGAGAGATGTGTAATTTTTACAGAATGAGGAGTACTGGTTCAGGGAGATGGAAGGACTTTTACGAAGTTAATAAAGGTGAGATCTCGGAGTTTCATGCAGACCTATCTAATTCCAAATATCCCCCCGTTGTTCCATTTCAGTGTTTGTCACTGTGGGAGCCCTGCAGCACATTTTCTTGAGAGTTCATGAATACTAAGAGACGATTTTTAAAGGCTCCGTCCTTTCATTTCAATAATAATCAAAAGTGTATATTTTACCGTTTATGAATACAAAACAGCTCCTGGGCAGAGATCACTCGAAAATGATAAACATTTTGGTAGAAAACAACTTCAGTTGTCAAGTCATGATTTTTAAACCCTCCCACAAGACCCCTGAGTGATCCTTAAAGGGTTGTTTTTTTTTGTTTGAAGATGCTGCATATGGTGCGTGCTTACAGAATCCTGTGCTACATGGCCATAGAATATTCCTTATGGACTCCTGGGTATTTTTAACTAATTCTTCAAATCCCAGGTTGTATTGATGTATTTTCACAAGTACTAAGGATCTTCAAGACTCACATGTTACAATGTCCACAGGTGTAGAAAAGCACCGAGTCACCAACTCGAGTTTGAGTTACATCCTGGTTTGTTATGGGACATTTTATTTGACCCACCATTAGGAGCCACTAGAGCACCTGAAACAAGAGCAGTTATCTAATCAAATGATTCTTAGAGAAGATAATTCTTTCTGTTTGATGCATTTAATAATATTATTACTTAATTTTCACCAGACCACTATGTTCTCTTTTCTATATTGTTTGCTCCTGGTTTATATACATGTTAATGAGTTCCATGAAGCCTGCTGTGATAATATCTTTGTCCCTTTCATATGCTCCTATAGCATGCTTTTACTTGACAAATACCTTTTTTCAAATGACATTTTAATGCCATCTTCACAAGAAATCAAGCAGGAATGCTAAATACAATTTGTTTTGTCAGTGAGGTGGGGTTTCATATTGTTTTTATGGTGGAAAGCTGTTTAAAAGAGATGATAGTATATGAAAGATTGGGAAATATAGATAACTACCTCACATACTAATAGTTACAAAAGACACTATAACTCTTACCAATGCAAATAGAAAAAAAATACATCTCTTTTTTTAAAGATAACATTATATTTCTGTAGAGACTAATCCTCAATTTTATTAAGACCCAATAACAGAAATCCTCTCTGCAAATTAGCTTAAAATTTCTCACTTGGAGTGACAGCTTTGTGTGTGTTCCTGTCTTTAATATAAAGGCTCTTGCATTACATGAAGAATAATTCCCCAAATTTTCTCTTTCACTGACTATGAAGAAGAATGCCAAGAGGAAAAAATGTTACTAGTTTTTTTTTTTAAGTTCCTACTCATGTATTTTTAATATTTTTTAGGATATAGCAAGTCAAATAAAAATTCAATTTATCATAAAGAGTACTAACACCTGAGATCAATATAGTTTATCTGTACCCATTCATGTCAGAGAGAATATATAAATGTGGGCCATTTCCTTACCTGTCCTGCTTATTTGGGCCAAAGGGTATTGTAAAACCCAACCTATAGAGTTCAATAAATCAAAGGCAGCTAATAATTATAATTTTATGGGTAAATTGTTATAGTGAATTAACGTGTTTCTCAGTAGAAAGAGGACCGAGATGGCAGATGCTCATCTATAACGGCAACAAGGAACACGAAGCCAAGAACACAGAGGTACCTGACCTGCGAACATGGGTTTCACAACAGTAGAAACCACAACAGTTCAAAGAAAATCTTAGAGCTCTAGGTAAACAAGTAATCAACAACCTCTTTTTTTTTTAGTACTAAGTAAATGTTATTCTATATTTTTTTATTTATTAAATTGTTTTTGTTACAGATGTTTCTCATTTTCCCACCATTGACACCCTCCTCCTTGTCCCTCCTGCCCCATCCCCAGCTTTGTTGTCTATGTTTATTGGTCATGCATACATGCATGTAAGTTCTGTGGTTTATCTCTTCCCCCCCTAACCTCCCTTCCTTTCAGGCTCATCAGTCTGTACCCCACCTTTATGTCTCTGAATTAATTTTGTTCATCAGTGTGTTTAGTTCATTATATTCCACAAATAAGTGAGATCATGTGACACTTGGCTTTCTCTGCTTGACTTGTTTCACTTAGCATAATACTCTCCAGGTCCTTCCATGTCCTCTCAAAGGATAAGAGATCTTTATTTCTTACAGCTGCATAGCAATCCATTGTGTATATGTACCACAACTTTTTTATCCATTTGTCTACTGATGGACACTTGGGTTGTTTCCAGATCTTAGCTATTGTAAATAGTGCTGCTATGAACATGGGGGTACATATATTCTTTCTGTTTGGTATTTCAGGCTTCTTAGGGTATATTTCTAGAAGTGGGATCACTGGGTCAAATAGAAGTTCAATTTTTACTTTTTGAGGTAACACCATATTGTTTTCCATAGTGGTTGCACCAGTCTGCATTCTCACCAGCAGTGTACTAGAGTCCCATTTTCTCCACACCATCGCCAATACTTGTTGTTTGATGATTTGTTGATGGCAACCATTCTGGCAGATGTGAGGTGATACCTCATTGTTGTTTTAACTTGCACCTCTCTGATGATTAGTGATGTTGAGTATTTCTTCATATGTCTCTTGGCCATTTGTATGTCCTGTTTGGAGAGGTGTCTATTTAGGTCCTCTGCCCACTTTTAATTGGGTTCTTTGTCTTCCTTTTGTTGAGTTGTATGAGCACTCTAGGTATTTTGGAAATTAACCCCTTATCTGACGCATCATTGGTGATTATGCTCTCCCATATAGTGGGATCCCTTTCCATTTTGATGGTTGTTTTTTTTGCTGTGCAGAAGCTTTTTAGTTTGATGTTGTCCCATGTGTTCATTTTTTCCTTTGTTTCTCTTGACTTAAGTGTTGTATCAATGAAATTTCTGCTGCATATGATGTCTGAGATTTTGTTGCCTACATTTTCTTCTAGAATTTGTATGGATTCACGAGTAACATTTAAGTCTTTATCCATTTTGAGTTTATTTTCATGTATGGTATAAGTTGGTGTTCTAGCTTCATTTTTTTTGCAAGTAGCTAGCTGTCCAATTTTTCTAACACCATTTATTGAAGAGACTATCTTACTCCACTGTATGCTCTTGCCATCTTTGTCAAATAGTAATTGAGCATATTTTCTTGGGTCAATTTCTTGGTTCTCTGTTCTGTTACACTGATCTATCTGCCTGTTCTTGTGCCAGTACTAGGCTGTTTTGATACAGTGGCTTTGTAGTATAACCTGAAATCTGGTAATGGGATCCCTTCTACTTTGTTCTTCTTTTTCAATATTGCTGGGGCTATTCGAGGTCTTTTTTGTTTCCATATAAACTTTTGGAGTGTTTGTTCTAGTTCTGTGAAGTATGTCGTTGGTATTTTGATACGGATTGCATTGAATCTATAGATTGCTTTGGGTAGTATGGACATTTTAATTATGTTAATTCTTCCAATTCATGAACAAGGTATATGCTTCCACTTTTTTATATCTTCCTCTGTTTCTTTTTTCAATGTCCTGTAGTTTTCTGCAAATAGGTCCTTTACTTCTTTGGTTAAGTTTATTCCTAGGTATCTTAATTTTTTTTGCTAAGATGGTTAATGGGATTATTTTTTAAATCCATCTTCTTGGATTTTTGGTATAGTGTGAGGAGAATGGGTATTAGATCTTCTTTGAATGTTCAGTAAAACTCCCCCATGAAACCATCTGGGCCTGGGCTTTTGTTTGCTGGGAGTTTCTTTATTACCTCTTCAATTTCTTTTGTTGTTATTGGTCTGTTGAAATATTCTATCTCTTCCTGGTTCAGTTTTGGGAGGCTATGTGTTTCTAGACATGTGTCCATTTCTCCTAGAGTGTCCAATTTGTTGGCATATAATTGTTCATAGTATGTTTTGATGATCCTTTGTATTTCTGTGGTGTCAGTTGTTACTTCTTCTCTTTCATTTCTGATTTTGTTTATTTGGTTTCTCTCCTTTTGTTTCTTGGTGAGTCTGGCTAAAGGTCCATCAATCTTGTTTATCTTTTCAAAGAACCAGCTTTTGGTTTCATTGATCTTTTGAGTTGTTTTCTTAGTCTCTATGTCATTTATTTCTGCTCTGACCTTTATTGTTTCCTTCCTCCTACTAGCTCTGGGTTTTTCTTTTTGTTTATTTTCTAATTCTTTAAGTTGTATCAAGAACCTCTTTTAAGTACTATTTCTTCTTCTACTTTTGTGGGCTTCACAAAATATACTACCTACATAACTGAAGCCATAATGCTGACTTAAGTTCTTATTTAAAATGTATTTTTGAAAAATCATTGAGAAGAGTCATTTTGGCACATAGCTCTTTTTATATTTGTTTTTACACATTTTTATTTTTTCCACAATTGTGTTTGAGTGTAGAGACTCTGAGTTTTTTTCTTAATATTTTATTTATGGACATTATAAGGTTAACTTTTATAGTAATTAAGAATTAACATTAAAATATAAGAAGGAATCCAAGAACTCCTGTTCTGTGATAAATACCATTTGTGTTGTAGACTGAAAAATATACAAGTTATGTCTCACAGTGAACACACGATGCATATGAGCTGTGGATACAGTCAGATATTAAAATTCTTCATTGGGACTCAGTTTTCTTGGCAAACCTAAGTATTGTATAATTCTTTATATTTTTAATTGGAGAAAAACACTTGGGTAAAGGATAATTTTTCCTTTTTTCTCTTTCCAAAATGGCAAAATCAAATACTTGAATTAAATATCTCATTTTCCTACAGATTCAATAAATAATAAATAAGAAAAATAAATATAAAGAGATAGTCAAATACAACCTTGAACATAATGCTTTGCAGGGTTGTTAAGAATTTTCAAAATGCCTTCCATTTTCAGCTTCTTAAATTTTTCAAAGCCACTTAAGATGTCATACAAATTTATGCCTCTGTTATACTACAGCCTATCTATGGAGCTGTTTATCACTAATTCCTGTGATTTTGAATAATGGACCTACCAATATACAGAATGAATGATATACAAACTGACCTGGACAGACGTAGGAACCTAAGCACATATCTGTGAACAAATAGCAATTTGTCTAGTTTTGGGATTTTTGTCTCCAGATTTTTTTTATTGGCCTCAAGAAATTCTAATGACACCCTGAGAGATAATTTGCTGTTATGGACAATTCATGATGAACAAAAGGATGGCGAACTAATTTCCCAATGCCAAAAATGTCAGGTTAGGGTTTTCAGCCTCAAGTTTTTAAGTCCAGTTGATTTAAATCCAATTGCACTAATATTTTTTAACCTCTATGTTTTTTCTTATAGGAATGTGACATCATTTCTTATTACAAAACTGTACTTGTGACTATACTTACACTTGAGATTACACTTCTATTTTCAATTCCTATTTCTGTCACTAACAGCCTTTAAAAATTTTTATCCTCTTTTTGTCAAGCTTGATTTTATTTTAGAAAATTAAACTAGAAAGTTGGATTCAAAACTGTCCAGACTTTTTGTAAATTAGCCAAAACTTGACAAGAATAACAGCTGCAACTCTCAGACTTAAGTTTCCCTCAAACCACAATCTGAATATAGGGAGAGAGTTTTGCCTTTCAAAAGTGAGGCTGTATGGACAAAAGAGAACCAGCCACTTGAAATCCTGACCCTCCCTTTTTTAAGAAACCACATCTGAACTCGAACTAGAAAAACAACATAAAAATAGAGGGATTTCAGTCTGTATTGAACTGTGCTGGTGTTTGAAAACAACAAACTCTTCTTATTCAGTATATTATTGGGCTAAAGTGTAGAGAAAGCTTTGTAGATCAATGCCAGTTTATTTCGAAAATCATTTATTGATTAATTCTCAACATTTTACTTACTATCTTCTATGCCAGACAATATTGTGAGCACTGAACTTGCAATAATAAATGATATTGACCTTGCCTTTAAAAAGTTCAGTCTGAGAAAAAATAAAAAGGAAGGGGGGGAGGGGGTGGACAAAAACAAACAAACAAAAAAACACCTGTAATAAATTTGTGCTAAGAGAGTACTAAAAAAGAAATAATTACTTTTGTGGACAGTAAATACTTTAGATGGGAAAACTGAGTCCCAAATAGTGAATGTTTATTAATTGCCTACTGGATTTCTTTCCTAGGACTGCTGCAACAAATTATCCCAGAGTTGGGTGGCTTAAATTACCAGGAACTTATTCTGTCCATTCTGGAGGCTAGAAATAAAACATCAAGCCGTCAGCTGGGCAGGGATCCCTCTGACCCCTCTCAGGAGCTCTTCCAGCTCCGGGAAGCCTCTTCGTTGCTTTGGGTAGCAGAGCTCCAACCTCTGTTTCTGCCTGAGTTCACATGGCTGTCTTCTCTCTGTGTCTGTGTCTGTTTTCCTCTTCTTATAAGTTCACAGTCATATTGGGTTTAGACCCCCTCCTACTCAGTATGACCTCAACTTAATTACATCTGTAAAGACGCTATTCCCAGTTAAGGTGACATTCACAGCACCAGGAGTTAGGGCTTCCACATATCTTTCTAGGGGACACAATTCAACACACACCACTAGGTGCTCCTTAAAACACTAGACTCCTGACCTCCTTGGTTTAAAAGGTAAAAGTGATTTAATTTAAAAACAAGACAATAAAATAATTTATAATTTTTTTTTTTTGCAGTTCACAGCTTTATGTGTGGGCTTTTTAAATACAATTCTCAGTATTTCGTTATCTGTAGCATTTATTATTTTGTTTATAGGTATGAAAAGGATTATCTTCTCTGAACAAGATAAAAAGGTAAACTAGATTTAATTAGCAATTGAAGATTGGGATAAAAAAGAGCAATGGCCCTTTAAAACAGACTAATCATGGATATTGTGGAATCACTCTCTCTGGTGACTTCTTTAGATAGGTAAACTAATGAAATGGATGATACAATCTTGTCCACAACTGAGAAAGAATATTAAATGACCTCCTGGTGTAACTTCAATGGCAATAATTTATATATAGTAAAGTGTGAAATGTCACATATATAGTAAAAATAGCATGTCACATAAGCAGGAATGTTTCTGTTAAGTTGGACATATTCTATCTGTGGTAGGTATTTACATTTATAATGCCTGTCCAGCCTGAAAATATTCTTTTTAAAAAAATTGAGTTTCCTATGTTCTTTAAGATTGCATAAATGGTACATAATTGTTTTAATTGAATGTTACAATCTTATTGCATTTAGTAAATTTTAAACTATATTCTAGACCCTGCAGAGAAACAAGACATTTCCCATGACAGCAGGAACATATTATTACTGTAAGTGTTATATTTGTATAAGTGTGAGTCATAAGAGATTTCACTAGTATAAAAATTGCAGGATGAGAATGATATTTCAGGAACATAGAATGGTGAATTTATTCATCCAACCAGTGTATATTGAGAGCCTGCTGCATGCCAGACACTGGTCAAGACACTTGAAATTCAGAGTGAACACACTGTTATAAGTTCCTGCCCTCAAGGAGGTCAGGGAGGTGTTGCCAGATAAAATATAGAATACCCTGCCATATTCAAATCGCAAGACTTAACAACAACATCTTTAGTGTGTTTAATGCAATATTTGGAATGCTTGACTATACAATGAATAAGTTTTCAGTGTAGTTAATGACAAGTAATAGTATTTTAGTATATGTGATGTGATATTTAGGACACACTCATACTATTATAAGTGTTTTGTTATTAATCTGAAATTCAAAAACTAGGTGATCTATATTTTTACTTGCTAAATACGAAAACTAAACACACACAAAATGCAGTATGTGAGTGGTTTGATAAAGGCTATGATGAAAAATAAAGTAGCGTGAGGAGAACTGGGGACGCTACGAGAGTGGGGTCACCATCACATACATCAGAGGAAAGAATGCTCTAAGAAATAGGCATTTGAGCACAGACCTGAAGGATGGGAGGGTGTGATCCACACCACCATCTGTGGGAAGAGCTGTCCTGGCCAAGGAGACAAGTGAAAATCCCCAAACATGAAAATTGCAGGATTCTGAGGAAAGAGAGTCTACTGTGTGGGAGCAGAGGGGCAGGCAACTGTTATTAGGTAAAAATAATCTTTGGCATTACTCAAAATGTGATCTTTAGTTGTAAGCCTGTTATCTCTCTGTTTGCCTCTCTTAGTCTGTTTGTTTCTTTATCTCTGCTGCTCAGCCAATGCACGTGTGTGTGTGTAACTTATAGACTAATACAAAGTAGTGTCTGCTACAAGAAAAATAATGAGCAACTTAATTAATCTAGGCCTTATTTACATTTGTGTTGTCAATTTTAATCATTTGCTTATTTAACTGAAATTTTCTGCTTTCATTGCAGTCATTAGCTTTCATCTGTAAATAATAATGTATTTACATTCTGTAAGTATGTTAGAGCTTCACACATTTTGCAGCACAGACCAAGACACAGGGAATATTTTTATTTAATGAAACCTCTAATCAAATCCTGTGGATTTACTAGCAATTGTTTAACCTTCAAAATAACACAAGATACCAGGATTTTATTGCCTGAAATTAATCTCATTCTTTGTTTTGGAAATCGGCCGCCGTTGGACATGAGTCACACCTAGCTCCTCCCCTCCCGGCCCTTCTCTCCACACAGCTGTGGTCTGTGTGGCCCCAGCACGTGAATTAGCACTGCCTCCAATTTTAAACATTAGGGATTTAAATCTCTCTAGATCCAACAGTGTCTAGGGACACTCGTATGGCATTTAGGAACCACTCCATCCTGGTGCCTAAATCACTGACCTGGTCACTTCCCAAACTGCAGCCCTGAGAGACGAGGAACTCCACCTTTCTCTTATTATTAACTCTTCTAAACACCCACTCATTCTGTCATCTCTGGTCTGGTTGTTGAGATGATTTTACCTACTAATGAAATTTTCTGAATTAAATTTTAGACTATTAGTCTTTATCCCTAAGCTTTACTCCTCCTGAGCTGGGCCATCCCAAATCAATTGCTCAGACTACTCCTATTCTTGACTTTTCATTTACACCCGAGTCCCCCTGTGGTCGTGCTTCTTGACCTAAGTCATGGAGCGTCTGAGAGACTGAACTTTCTTTGAGTGCCAGCTTGTGGGTCTACTCTGAGTATGCACTCAAGTTCAATTCATGAGTGTGATTCCAGATCCTAGTATCCTCCTCTGCCCTCCGTGGATATAAAGTAAGGTCCTCCCCTTGTTCGCAGTAATGGAATTGGTTGGCTATTGCTACTCCTTGTTTTGCAAAGAGTGAGAATAAAACCAAATATACTATGCCCTTTATTCTGAACCCCCAAATCAAAAATACAAATATCCTACATCTCAAGAATCTCCAATTCAAGGCACCATGCACATATTGTCACAGACCTCCAGAGCCAGGCACTAGAGGGACCCTTATTTGTTTAACTAAAACATTTCTAACCTCTTCACTGTTACATACTTCTGCAAAAGAGGTAACAGGAGTTCCTCCCTCTCTATTATCCAATCCCTTGCTCTCTAGCCAGAATCATCAAGGCCTCTGAATTTCATAGTGAGTTTCTCTTTTTGGTCTATGGACCCACTCTCCAACTTTCTTACATCTCTCTTGAGTTTGTCACCTTATATCCAGCAGTGGTTCTCAACCTTTCTAATGCCGCGACCCTTTAATCCAGTTTGCTGTATGTGGGTGTATCTGCATGTGGGCGGACCTGCCTGGAGACTGATAGAGGAGCGGTGTCTCGGTTCCTAAGACCATCGGAAATATGTGTTTTCTGATGGTCTTAGGCGACCCCTGTGAAAGGGTCATTCGACCCCCAAAGGGGTCACGACCCACAGGTTGAGAAGCGCTGCACTAGAGCTTCCGCTGTTTGTGCTAGTCCAAGCAGGCGTTTTTGTTTGGTTCGGGCAGACATTCGCTCTTTCATCCTAGCAACTGTCTGTCTCTGAAGTCTGATGCATAGTTTAGCCAAAGAACCCTTTACCAGCGTCAGTAAACAGATCCGTGATGGACTAGGTCTCAGGATGAAATGCAGAATTGTCCTTTTGGCTGTGGGGAAGTGCTTCTGATGCTTTAATACTTATGTTCTAGATCTAAAATTTCTACTGTTAACCATGTGAACTCAATCCCCAAGTCTTTCCTCATTTTTAAAAGAAGGATATTGGCTATTTGATCTTCAAGGTCACCTACACCTCTGCAGTCTGTGCTGCAGCTATTCATCACATTTGGCAGATCCTCTCCTCTGTATAAAACTCAGGTCTATGGACTCAGAGAGAATGAAAATGATCCCAGGCGTGATTATCTCCTATGAGGATACCTGTCTTCATGATCATGTACTCATTTTTTTTAGAAAACCATAAGAAGAGGTAATGATGCAAATTGCAGATAAGTATAGATTAGCTGATTATAAATCACAAAATATATGTTTTCAGACTAGAGAGAATATTACTAAAATTTCCTAAAAGGAAGTTCTGGACATTTTATATATTGTTAGTTTTTTACTTTCTGTTCTTTCTTTACTGCCGGCCTTATTTGGAGGCGAATACATACATAGTTTTTAATTCCTCAAAATTAAGCAGCTCAGATGAAACATAATTGGGATTCCTGCCCCTCTGTTGTTACTTCCACAGTGGACACTGCAAGTGTCAAACAATGTAAGCATTTTTTAATAAGAATATTAAGTGTGAGAAATAATTTTATCATAAAATTCATACTCCAGTATTAGCTATAAATAATATTTAAAGAATATATTTGAAAATGACTTAGCCAGTTACATAGATCCCAAATAATTGGAATGAATGTGTTTTTTTAATTAACTGGGATAATATTTTTAAATTTTCTGTATAAATGTGCAGAGATCACCAGTGGGGTTGTTTTCTCTACACTCTTGCTTGATCCACCACGTCAATTCCTGAGTCACTTCTGACGTTCAGAGGCTTTTAGTGAAAGCTTTTTATATTTTACATTATTTTTTCTGATACTAATATATTGCTTTTTAAATGTAGAAGCCATGGCTATTTCTGAGGTATAAAATATCCTGTAAGATTCTATGTTACGCCAGAATCACTTTCTTAAAGAAATACACACACACGTATCATAGCCATTATATATGATATAATTGTAAGAATTATATATATTATATAAATATATGCTATATAAAATAGCTACACACACACAGACTGACACAAATGGATATACTTAACCCACATGGTACAACTTCATGGAGAGTCCATTGTACTCAATGGTAAGTGACATTAAGGGGTGAAATTTAAAAGTCACATGAATTAAAATAAAAAGGATGCGTAAGACTCACCTAAACATTCTTTTCTAACATGGTACTAAATTAGGCTACAACCCAGATCCCCAGCACATTCAGCCCTCTTGAGTTAGGGCAATTTTTAATACCTACATTTGAAAGTAAAGAATAAATAGAAAATATTTAACATATAACCACAGTGAAACAAGATAAGACTAATATGGAATGGAAACTACTGTCACAAGCTGTAAAGAACATGAGAAGGATAGTCCAACTGATTTTAATATCTCCCTACAGTGTGATCAATAGAGTAATAATTTTTACTTTGATGTATAATCCATATTGAAGACAGTGACTTAAATGCATCCTCTGGTGTATGCAGTAGAGGATACATCAAAGGCCCCAAGTCCAGGCTATAAAAATCTTAGGTCTTTATAAGACAGTTTTCATGTATTTGTGGGATTATTTTTTTAGAATTATTTTTTAACTACCTATTTTATACATATATTTAGAAAATAAAATTAATATCTCAGAGTACGATCGTTTAAATGATATTTTAAAATAGTTTAATTACTTTGTTTTTTTTGTTGTTTTTAACAACAACAATGTTCTCTATCAGCCACAGAAACTGTGGAATATGTTATGTTTATGTTGTTATGTTAAAACACAAAAAATATAATATTCTTTTGAAAGGCCACAGTAATTTCAAAGAACCATTTGCAGTTGACATGCATTGAAATGATAAAACAGACTTTGGGTCTTAAGGTTGTAGTGGCTGTTATTAACATTAGACAGATCCATAGACATGAAAAATGGGCCATCTGTCCTTTTTGCTGACTCAATGAGAACGTGTTAAAAACAAGATCAGTCCTTTCAGATGGTTGCTGATTGTTATGGATGAAAAGAACCTTCAAGTCACTGTACAATATTTTCTATTCCTCTTTTGTGAGTCATTGTTAAAAAGGAAAACCTTCACGTCTTCCGAAATAAATCTGCTCTTTCAGTGAGATCAAGCATTTCAATGATATTCATTTGGAATTTGATATTGTATTGTGGGGTCTCTAGGAAACCAGACTGAGGACTGAGAATGTAGACATTCCATAGCACCGCAGCTACCGCCCACCCTTCTGCGGTCAGCCTGGCTTCAGAGTCGGCAGGTACTGCAGCGGTCACACTGTTCATTCAGGATCCCTTCAATCCCGACATCATATAGCACATCACTGTATAGATAGAGTCATTGTATTTGGATATCTCTGTATTTGCCCCCCCCCCAAAAAAAGAGAGAATTATGCAGATTGCTTATTTCTTTTTACTTTGTACCAAACATCTCACTATCATGGGACATCTATCTGGATGTTTGACAACCACCGATCTCAATATGATTAACCGAGCATTTCATTTTTTATCTAAATGTTTTGGCACCAAGGAAAAACAGATTTAATGATTATTAATTAACCTTAAGGTCCAAAGAGAATTCGAAAATTTTCTATTATGAAACAGAAAGAGAAGCCACTCACTACAATAAAACGATGTGCCTGAATCTCAATCTGAAAGAAATCACAATTGATGCTGGTGGATGCACCAATAAATACATTTTCTTCCATTTTTAAGACAAAGCAAATCATAAAATGATGGAGGGTTGAATATTTAGGCTATCTCACAAATGAAAACTGGATGATAAAGATTTACATATAAACTTACATGCACGTTAGCAGGGAGGACACGAGGCAGTATTTAGGCTGTTACAATAAAGGCACTGGGAGCCAAACCATGCCACAGAGGCTGTTAGACTAGTGCAGTTGGTCACCTCTACTTGCCAATATCTTGTCCAGTAGTTTAAGATGACAGATGGGTCAGGGAACTTAGGGGTCTTGACAATGGACATGAGACTAGAAAGTGTCTACAGACAAATTGTAACGTTTTCAATGACGCAGATTGAAGGGAAAGCTATTGCGACTGAATGGGGGAAGGGATCAAGTCATGCTGCAAAGTTAGGTAGATGGTAGGGAGCTATGTATACGGGGCAGTGAGGAGGCTGAATGTGGTGGAAATGGATCTCTTATGGACCTGGCAAAGTTTAGGACTGAACAGATTTAAATAATAACAGGCAGATTGGAAAAGCTATATAATATGTCCAAAGCAATTGTGTATATGCATGTGTGTGTATTTGCAAATCTGTACACATAAGCTATCAGATCCTCCTCGACTCCCTCATTCCTTCTCCCCTTCCAGGAAATGCTATATACCTACCAATATTTTAAAGCTTATATATTAAAGTTACAAAGAAAAGAAAAAATTATAGGACTACATTTTTACCTATACTACAATGCAATGTAGACATTATATCTCAGCAATTCACTTTTTGTCCAAGTTACATATGAGGCCTGCTCACATCTATTTTAGTCATTGGTCCTAATTTCTCTCTTTATTCCAGTTTATCCTCCCTATCAAATCATAAATCGCCTTCTATAATTTGTTTCTCTGTCAATTCAAGTACTTCTGTCAGTTATCCTGGGGAGCTTCTAAGACCTCAGCGACTGCTTTGCACTGAATCCATTCTGCTGTGAAGGAGTGATTCTCATTATGAGCTGCTTCTTGTCTAACACGACAGCTGAATACTATGTGACCTAAAACCTTAGTTTCTTTGGATCTCAATTTTCTCTATAAAACAGAAGTAGTATATACATTGGCATTAAGTTATTTTCTACTAAAACTATTGTGGCCAAAATTAATAGTGTAGTAGATTGGGCCTCAAATGTTTATATATTGGAATACAAGTATAGATTCAACATAGATTTTTGAGGGAAATTTTTACCCTTCCGTAGACACCACCTAAAAAAGGAAGTCATACGGCCTATATCCAGACATGTGTTCCTTTAGTCAATCTTTTTTCACAAAGGCTTATAAACCCATCTCCAGCTCAGTCTGAAAGATGTACCCTTGGTTATCATCACAGAATAACAACTCACCAGGTATGGTGAGTATGCAATCATTCATTTAATTAACACAAAATTTTGTATACCTACTATATCCCAGGCAGTATGCTAACCACAGAAATATAACTATGAACAGACATGATCCCTCTTCTCACGGAACTGGCAGAACAGAGCAGAAGCCATACAATAAATGAGTAAAAAATAGCACACACACACACCCCTCAAAAGAAAGCCACTTCTGCAGTGATAGAGATCACTGCTAGGGAATTCTAGGAAGATAAGTAAAAAAATAATAGGCACATAAACACACATCTCATATTAAGTGCTATGAAAGAAATTGAGCAGTGACACAGAAAACAATCAGGGAATTATAAGGTGATAGCTTGAATATCTCTCTGCTACTGTTTCAGACCCAAGCAGCTGCTGAGGCTTCATGTGCTGCTGGGGTCTTGAAAACAAGACCACATGTGGGAATTTCTGTCTCAGGAGGAAGGAAGAGGCAGGGACCAGTCGGGGAGAGGCCTGAAGAGGCCCCAATAAACGTGGTAGGTCCTGGGAAAAGTCTGACCTGAGGGGTGAATGAGTAAAGCCTGCCCTCAGAGGGGTCCTTTGTTGATCTTCCAGTTTTCCCAGGCCTTGAGCAGCTTCCCCCTGACAAAAATATTTTTTAATCAAGAAACAAGAAAGCAAACACAATAAAAGAAAACGGTTGTTACAGATGACTTCGCTAGAATTAAAGGGGGAGAAAGATAGTTGTATGAAAAGAACTTGGAAAAAAGAAAAAGACAAGCCAAGATGAAGAAAATATATTCGGGGGGGAGGGAAGCCCAAAATAAAAATAAGCAAAAGAGTACACATATCATCAAGAAAAAAATTAGAATGCCAATAAATATATCAAAAGATGTTAAAGCTCACTACATTGCTGGTTGAAGTATAAGTTAACTACTACCACAAAGGAGGCCCCGTCAAAATACCTGGGAAACCTGAAGGTGCTCATCAGCTGTGACTCGGCAATTTTACAAGGTGATGAATTCCCTAGTGAAACTCTGGCACATTTCCATGGGAGTTACATGCAAGGATGCTCAAGTCAGCTCCCTTTGTCAGACTGAAGCATAGCAACACCTAATTATTCTTTTGTAGGGAAATGAATCGACTGTGTTCACACAGTAGGACGGTGAACCGAAATTAAAACAAACTATACTGACATGTATTGATCTGAATAAATTATAAGCACATGGTGATTTGTTACAGAGCAAGTTGGAAAAATAGGTATTGAAAGATTTAAAGTTGTAAAAGTGTATTAAGTGTTTAAAAAAATTCACTTAAAAAATTATTGAAAAGCCCTGGCTGGTTTGACTCAGTGGTTATAGTGTCCACCCGAGGACCCGAGAGTCTCAGATTCAATTCCAGTCAAGGGCGGCATGTACCTCGGTTGCAGTTCAGTCCTTGGCCCTGGTCGGGTTGTGCAGGAGGCAACTGATCAATGTGTCTCTCTCACATCGATGTTTCTCTCCCGCGCCCCCATCTGAAGAGAAATGAAAAAATATACTCAGGTGAGGGTTTAAAAAAAATTATTAAAAAATCTCTAAACCTAGAAAATACTACATATTATTGTTTACATAGATATCTGATATATTCTATAAAATATAAAATTATGCACAGGTATAAATATACACCCACTTCAGGAAAGTGCTAGCCTCTGGGGGGGGGGGGGGCTTCAGCTGTATGTGTACCGTGATTCTTGGAGCAGAGTGGAGTGCATGCCTCCATGCAGAGAGGTCAACGTGACAGTCCCTGTGTACTCATGGAAGTGGACATTCTCTAATATTATTTTTGTATTAGACAAAATTACAGTGGGGGATTTCACCAACATACATACCCCTTAAGAGTACAAGCCATAGTTTGTCAAGGAGAGGGTTAAGGGGGTGTAATGTCATCGAGGTGTACATGAGTAATGGCTGTGCAGCACACTACCATACAAAAGAATATGAGATAAAATAAGACAGGAGGGAAAATGATGCAATCAAGAGGCACAGTGAACACCAGACATGCAAGGCCACGGTCGGCATAACACAACACTGTTTTAGAGCAAAGTTCTTGGGTACACCATCCCTAGTAGCTACTATTCACTTTTAGAGCAAAACAGCACACTCTAAGCTAACTGCAAAAAGCAACGCATAGTAAAAATATAAATCACTAACATAGTCATCTATGATCATTACCAAGTAATATATACTGTACATAATATGTGCATATGGTGTTTGTCTGTCTCTGACTGACAGCCTAATTCTATTTTTTTTAATCCTCACCCGAAGACATTTTTCCATTTTTTGTTCAGGTAGAGTGGGAGGGAGAGTGAGGAACAGAGAGAGAGAGAGAAACATCGATGTGAAAGGGACACATCGAGTGGCTGCCATTGCACGACCAACCAGGGCCGGGGACAAACTGCAACCGAGGTACGCGCCCTAAGCGGGAACCGAACCCGGGTCTTTCTGGACCACAGGCTGACCCTCTAACCACTGAGCCAAATTGGCCAGGGCTGACAGCCTAATTCTTTACAAACTATTTGTGTGTTGGCTCAGCCTGACTTTGGACAAGTTAGCCACTGAAGCAGGAAAATCACCGCCAGGGTTGTCAAATACCATTGGTGCAATGTGCCTTTCTATGTGCCTAGCTGAGCAGCTCCCAGTGACATTTGCTGTGGGGTTTTCTCCCAAGGCCATAGCATGCTGAGTGCATCCGAATCGAAGCTGAAAGACCAGTGCATGGCCTGTGTTCTTGGTAGGCCTCTAGGCATTTCACATTCAGTTATAAAATGTTTGCTTTCTACTTCAAATTAATCTTATGTTCTTTCCAATCACCATTGTGATACTCTGTGATACTCTTTTGACTTTATATTCTGACAAGCTTGAAATGGCCTGATAGTACTGAACTAAAGTATATAAAAAGAAAAAACAAAAACAAAAAACAAAACAGTTACAACTGTCAGAAATAAATGAAAAACCAATAACCCAGTATACAGAGTTACCTTCACAGCTGTGTTAGTGCACAATTCAGTCCTTTTCTAGTTTTATGCCTCTAAATTATGTCTTTGTTTTCAATTAAATTGTGGGAATTATGTTTACAGAGCAGTTAATCCAGCTCCAAAATTTGTAATGCTCCTGGTCGTTCTCTGACTTCATTGCCAACGGAATTCAGTGTTTGGCTGATGGGAGAGCTACTAAATCAACAGAAGGAAAGTTATTGTAAGTGTCTTTATGGAAGACATTAGCTTGTGATAATTAATCTGAATAGGGCACTTATTTTAATCCATCTAAGCAAATCAAATTAAACTTTTTCTTCCTGGATATATAGTTTAATGCCCGGTTAGGTTCAAATATTATATTAGTTCATCCTTAGTCACAATGTGTGTTATTGGGTTATCTGTCCATTTAATAATCATGTATTTGGCACCTCCTATGTACCTGGATTTAGGAATTCAGAGGTGAGCGGGACAATATTCCTATACTCAGGCTGTTTCTAGTTTGGTGGGGTGTGTGGGAGGTGGAGATAAGCAGACAAGGAACATGTAAGGTGTGTCAAGTCCAATGGTATTAACATGTCCTGGGCATAGGGCGACAGAAGAGAATGGGAGTTCAAGGACAGCTTCCTGGAGAAAGTATTATCTGAGCTAGACAGAAAAAAAAAGGTAACATGTCAGTTGTGATCAAAAGTCAGAGTTTTGTCATTTGTTAACCAAAAAGATTCAAGTAAAAAAGAATTAAAATCTCCTCTAACATTGGCAATTGAACAATTTGCATGGGCTTTATAATTAAGTAGCACTTTCATGTATTAAACCACTCATTCCTTCCGTCCTTTTATAAAAACCCCTTGAGATATGCAAACTAACATCTCTCTAATTTTTTGAGTTAGGGAACCAGCTCTAAGTGTTCACACTCAGTGACTACTATTTAAATGAGATAACTCAATAAACATTTATTGAGTGCATTCTACCTCTCTGCACCTCAATTCTTTGTCTGAAAAGTTAGCATACTCATACCTCTCTCTTAGAAATAAATAGGGTAATATATGATATTAACATAGGATATTGTTGGACTCAAAATCATTGTTACATACACCAGTTATTATTACTGAGTAGGGTATGCCGGGTATTGTTTTAAGCACAGATTGTGAGCAAAATAAAAATAGTCTTTCGTGGAATTTACAGTGTAGCTGGAGTGGAGTGAAAGAGCAGAGAGGGTAAGAGGCAGTGGGAGTTAAAAGATTTGCTGGAGGAGGGGAAGGCACACATTACTTAGGAATGCATAACCATTCTAAGAATTTAAAATGTTAATCAAAAAAAAAAGAACTTAAGCTTTGAAAGAGTTACTTACACACTGAATAGTCTGAAGCAGGGCAAAGATGGAGAGCAGGTAGATTCTTCAGATAATTGTGGTTTGGGGCTAGAATGGTGGTGGTGAGGGGCCAGGGCAAAGGAAAGTGGTCGGCCAGGCTACAGGGTGAAGGTTGAGCAGGCAGAATCACGGATGGGCTGGATATGTGGTGGTGTTCAAGATGAGAGGTTCCAGAAGTTTAGCTTAAGCAGATTGAAGCTGCCATTTCTTGAGATGGGGGAAGATTTATGAGGATAATTTAATACTAAATAAACTGATGAATATTAGATGGTGTTGCAAAAGATCAAGGGATTGACTTGGGAAGGAAAGGGATTGAAATGAGAAGGAGAAGACATTACATCTTGATGATGGAAAGTGAGAGGTGGGAAGCAGACTAAACGGCTCAGAAGAAACGTTTGGATCTGAATGGAAAGAATCAAATGCAACAGTATTGAAAATTAAAACTGGAAAGAACTGATCAGGGTGTAGAAAGCTAGGATGAACAGTTTGAGCTACATTTTACTATTTAATTGGCAACAGTTACGCTTTTCAAAACAAGTAAGTTGACTTAGGGTCTCAGCTTTTATCCTATCACATTAAGTTATTTGTTTCTGTGCTTTGCTCTCCTGCTAGGCTATAAATTCCCCTGCATTTGTTCTCTTTTGTACTAGCACTGACTAGCACAGTGCTTCCAACATGGTCTGTATTCAATGATTGCTTGTGGAAGTAAATTGAAAAGAAATGTCCTGTGCCCAAACAGGAACTTTGATTGAGACTGTAGGCTCCCTGGGTCTGTCCTAGTCAAAATTCAAATCACTCAGGCTTGCAGAACATTCAGAGTTGCTGAGAAAGTTCTAGACAATCTGTTGTAGTACCGCTGAGAAGGGTATTACTTCCCACAGCCTGAAAAACAACACTTAGTACCCTGCTCCTACCTCATTTTGCCTCTGCAGAGTCCAGAGCAAAATCTGAATGTTTCTCTTTCTTTTACATTTAATTTGCTAAATTTCAAGTCAAATTGAACCCTGCTCTACTTGAAGAAAATGCAGAGATGGAGTTTCTCCTTCCTTTTTTTTTTTTTTTTTTTTTTTCAGTTTCATTTGTCTGCACTCTAATTCACTCAGAGAAAAACACGTCTGTATTGAAACATTTGTATGGCATTGACTGCTCCCCATGCGATTATTCCAACAACCACTGTGTAACAACATTAGGGCAAAAATAATCTCTGTCGCTGATCTTGTCTGGGCTAACGCCCTAGTGAGATGGACAAATAACCTAAGATGCGTCTCCACTTTTCTCTGAGACTTGTCTTTTCAATAAGAGTTTATTTGCTGTGCCTCTCGCTTGCTTTTAGTGAATGATATATTTCTTGAAAATAGAACAAATTCTGTCTTTTTCACTTGAAAACACAATTTTTATTGTAGTAAAATGAAAAAGTTTTCAAAGATGTGAGAATAAATGGCATTTTAAGTTGGTACAGACTGTTCACATTTTGATAATAAATCAGAGTCAAGTTGTAGGATACCGTTTGTTTTTTGTTTTTGTTTTTCCCAAGCTCCACTTACAGCCAAAGGAGCTTCGTTAAAAACATGGGCCTCCGTGTTATTTCACGCTCCTTCTCTCCCCCTGTAATTATGACCTCCCGTAGCACCTCTCACCCTGACTCCTGCCTTACCCACAAACTCAATGCTGCCTCATAACTGAGTGCTTGAGACCCCTGGAAACCCCGAAGCATTATTGGGGTTTATGAAATCACATTTTCTAGGTGCCAAGTTGGTCAGGTGGGGCAGTGTACCTGCTCACAAGGACCTTCCAGTCTGCTGGGAGACAGAACACAGAAACACACGTTGCTAAATGTGACCCATGCTTCAGTGGATGCTGTCCCAAGGCGAGGGCTTTAACTCTTTCTGGGTCTGTCAAGGAATATTTCACTGCAAAGATGTTTAGTTACATTGTAAAGAATAAGTAGGAGTCTGCCAACAAGGGGAGGTATTTTAAGTTAAAAAAATATATTAAAGGATTTTGAGCAGAGGCTAAAAATCACATTGGAAGCAGAATGGCAGATGAATTAACTTAGGTACCGAGTTCAGGTCCATCACCATGTTTGCAATAATGGGGGACAGAGCCAATGAAATTAAGATGCTGAGATTCTCGGGAATCAGACACCACATCAGTTAATGACCCAGTGAAGGAGGGCACAATGAGGGAGGAGGGGGAAGTAATGGATAATTCCCAGGTGCCATTAACCAAATTAGAGAATGAAAGAGAGGTTGGCAGGGGTTGAATTGGTGTGGGGAAGATAATACATCTGATTTTGGAAGTGTTAAGTATAATAATCCTGTGATATGAGCTGAGACCTCTGTGATATTTGGGGGTCTTTACATAGGCAGAAAGGTTGAAGGCGCAGGTGTGGATGTAATTACTCAAGGTAGAACATAGAGAGTCAAAGGTACATGGGATAAAGCAAAAAGATTTGAGACTGTCCCAAGAGCCCAGTCTTATTCTTCCTGCTGTAGTTAAGATCAAGAAACTCTGACTGGTCCTGGTCTCTATAAATTAGTCTAAGGGATATCTGCCATCCTTCTGGGAGATCTCAAGTATATATTCGCTGGTTTGCAAAATTAAAATAAGTTATTCTCATTCTCTAATAAAGCACAAGACGGCAGAATGATCCATTGGCCAAAAGTCATTTGATATCATCTATCCACAAGGTTTAAACCTCTGAGGACTTAGTGGATTTTGGAGGCACTGTAGAAACAAATTTCTCCCTTTTCTTATGAATACCCATAAGAGCTGGTATCACTATAAGATACTATGTAATCTTTACAAGTCCCTCTGGAAAATCCAAACACTCATAAAATAAAGCCAAGATCTTGTCGAACAAGGCTTTACCCAGCCCTATTCCAGGAGGGAAGCAGTCCTCTGATCTCCGAAAAACGACTTACTTGCCTTCTCCTCTAAGGAATAGTGGAAAAACTATCACCTCTATATGTGTCTGTTTAGTAATGACAGAGATTTT
The DNA here is from genome assembly GCF_014108415.1 of Molossus molossus. NCBI lineage: Eukaryota > Metazoa > Chordata > Mammalia > Chiroptera > Molossidae > Molossus > Molossus molossus. The sequence goes on along the minus strand of NW_023425345.1, from coordinate 55,207,357 downwards.
TCACTTTCAAGGATCTTGCTGAGAAAGTGATAAAGCTGGACTTCTAGAGCTGCACCGCTAGTTACCAAGCAGAGAAGACCCCTGTCTTCCTTGCCTCCTTCGGGGTGAGACCAGAAGGCTGGTCTCTTCAGTGTGTGTGTGCGCATGTGTGGACATATATATGTATGCGCACATGTGCATGCACACATGTTTACCTGAAGTCCAACAGACATTCCACAATCTTTTGAAATTTGTTTTGTTATCCCCCAAATTTGTTTAGTTATTTTTTTACGTCACCTTTCTGGGCTTAAATTTCTTCTTAGCTACCATTAATGAGTTTCTGTGCTGTGCCAAACCACAGCAGTTTCATGTTCTTTACTTCATTTCCTCCTCCAATACTTACATGAACCAAACAGTAACATAAATCTGAATCTGCAAAAGGCTAAACAACTTGTCCAAGGTGATACATCTACAAAGAGGCACAGCCAGGGTCTGAAACAAAGTTTTTCTGACACCAAAACTCCCACTTCTAAAACAATGTCACCTCCAACTAAGGTGGGTAGAAGGCAGTCCCTACTAATTCTAAATTACCTGGAATTGGTTAATTCCAGAATCCAGCATTTAATAGCAAAATGTATGTATTCCAGTAATAACAAAACAAGAATGGAAAATTCCAAAGTATTGGCAACAAGAGCACAATAAAAATAAAACCACCAGCAACAGGGATTCCATTCATGTTGGCTGGATCTAGACTTGTCTAGGTCAAATTTGTCATTGGTGTTACCCCATCTCAAAAGGTATACTAGAAATTCAGGTTGGGGAGCTGTGGTTTTACGTATTTTAAAATAATCTTCAAAGAGAAATTATGTTCCAAAGAGTCCAATTTATCACAAGTGAAAACATTCGAGGTCTGGCTAGTGGTGACTGGTGGTGATGCTCCTATTTTGCGCTCTTGGCCACATTAGCCATGCAGTGATGGATGGTGCCGGGAGAGAATCACACACCAGCAGAGGCCCCTGTCAGGACCCGCTGAGGGCGGAATCTCATTGTGAACTACCAGGCAGCTCCTGAAACGAATCTGATCTAAGCAGAACATGAAATCCAAATTGTTGCCTTTCCACCTGTTATTTCAGAACATGTGAACAGTGCACTAAATAAATTAGTTGAGTAATTGTGACTGGTCCAATGTATGAGAATTGATTTTTTTGTTTGTTTGTTTGGTCCTTCAAAGCTTTACTGTAGCACACAAGGACAAATGAGAAAATACTTTTGTGTGTGTAGTAAATGGTAACTTTCTACGTTGTGAACACGACAAAAGGGAAATAAAAGATGAGTGCTCCACCTGCGTTGCTATGCCTCCGTAGCTCTGCCCAATCTTGGCAATGACAAATCAATATATAAACTTTTCCAAAGAAAGGCAATGCAGCCATGAGGTCAGTTTTTTTTCTACTTGGCCCACAGTCCATTATGTTACTGATCCTGAAAAAAATTTAATTCCTCTGTGTTTTCACTTAACCCTTATCACCAATAAAGAAATACATTCACTCAAAAAAATATATTTTTCCCCACCAAAGAGAAGCTCTAACACAGTAATGTTCCTTCTGTCTAAACATTATTTATTCATTGCAACTGGGCACTTTAAAACAATGCAATTTGGAATAAACATATGTTGGGTTAATGTTATCCTTTAGAGAGAAACAAAAAATTAATAATTTAAAGCCATATGGTTGTTAGGCATCTGGTTTGATAGGAATGTGCTCTTGAGATAGAAGAGTGAAGAATTGCTCAAAGATCAGAAATATTAAAGGAATCACAACCTCTTGGATGGTTAGTATCAGCCTATATAAATACAAAATAGGATTTTAAAAACATGTAGGTAGTCATTTCTAATCATGTGAAGAAAAATGTTCTTGAAAGTCTTTAAAAGACTGAGATTGTTTTTGTAAATCTGTGTCTCTATGAGCAATACTCAGACACTTTGAAATATTGGTTTTGTCCCGTGTGATTTTATTTAAATGACATAGACGCCAGTCTCTGCTTAGGACAGTGGCTTGCCTACTGGACTCTGTTGGAGATTATTGAGTTGAGCTTTTTCAAGGCACAGCACTGAGCCTCTGGGCTCTCACTCCAGATCCTCCTAGTGAGAATCTCAGGGAGCACATGTCATTCAACCCCCCAGTGATTCTTATGCATGCTGAGGTGTTGGAGTCACAGTAATTCATATAGGACCATACAAGTTTCCCAAACTTTATCAAATTACTAAATCATGTACATGATTTTCCAATTTAAATATATTATCTATATGTGATATAGAACAGAGTTTAAAAATAGGTTTTATGTTAAATAGCCAATATTTAAAGTGTTTTTGTTTTGTTTTGTGTTTTTGGTGCCAGGTACTCTTTTAAGTAGTAATTAATTAATATTAATTTATTGAGTATTCACAGCCACTGTATGAAATCTGATGTTTATCTCCCTGTTAGGATAATGGAAAGGGACACAGAGAGGTTGAATAATCTTCCTAAGGTCACACAGCTAGGCAGTGGCGGAGCAAATTTGACCTCATGCAATCTGCCTCCTAAAGCCTCATTTTAACTACCAGGTCATAGCATGTCTTAAATGTTTGTCATTGAAAACTGGACTGCTTAGAAAGTCATAGTAATAGAGGGAAATGCTCTCGAAACATTGTTGTAAAAGGAGGAGGAGCAGAAGGTGAGGTCAGCAGTGTTTTGCAAACATTAGTGAAAACATGTCTGGGGAAAAAAAGACTGAAAAGGTAGAAACCAAAACTGCTTGTTATCTGGTGATGAGGTTGCAGGGATTTATTATGTTTGCTTTATTTTCTGAATTCCCTGTAATAAGGTAATGAAAGAAAATGAATCACTCATAATTAGAAAACAAAATTGAGTCACTTTACAGAATGATTACATATAGTAATGATTGGCCTATCTCATAAAAATATAAATTGATTTAGATTTTTAATTACACTACTTTAATACTTAGCTACTTTTAGAACTATACAAATATATATCCATATTGTAGTTGGGTTTGTTTTTCATTTGAAGAATAGCTTAATCCTTACACACAAATCCTATATTTTTATTTGCTCTTGAAAAAAATTCAAAACACATGTGGCATTGAAAATAAATATGCTACATCTATATCACTGCAATGGAAAACTTAATCAAATCTTATTTTGTTCTCCAATTTATTAATGTTCATCAAGGACTAAATTAGGTTATTTGTCAGCAGGTATATTTTTATTGCCAACAGTATTTATTGTAATGTGAGAATCTAGAAAAATAAATTATACTTCAAAACAAAGGGAAAAAGATAGATATATGTACATCCATGTTCATAACAGCATTGTTCACAATATCCAGAAGGTGGAAGCAACCCGAATGTCCGTTGATGGATCAATGGATAAACTAAATGTGGTGTATACATACCATGGAATATATCTGAAGCAGAAGGAAATTCTAACACCTGCTACAGCATGTACGAAACTTGAAGACATTATGCAAAGTGAAATAAGCCAGTTACAAAAGGACAAATATTTTATGATTCCACTTTTGGGAGGTATCTAGAGTAATCAAAGTCGTAAAGACAGAAAACAGAATGACAGTTGCCCGGGGTGGGGCTGGGGGGGAGCGATGTGTTACGTACAGAGTTTCATCTGGGGATGAAAACGTTCAGAAAATGGTTGGTGGTGCTGGTGGCACAGCCACACAAATGTACTTAATGCCACAGCACTGGACACTTAAAGATGGTGAAAATGGTAAATGTTATGTTATGTATCATTTACCACAATAAAGAAGGAAATGGAAAGATGTTAAATAGTATTTCTTCCATTTGCTATTGCTTCAAGAAAGATCACCTTCTGGAAAACCTTGAAATGACCTATTTATAAGGGTTTTACTCGTAAAAACACTTCGACATGGACATCTTTTTACAGGTAGTTGTCTTGAGTTTATCTCCTCTGAATGGGTCTTTGAGCATAATATAGCTCTGCTTTCTTGAACTCTTTTTATGGCTTTTGTTCACATTACAAATAAAATCCAGATTCTATAAAAGATCATTCGTAATATCAGTCCCTGTGCATACAAATCCAGGATGAGGCAAAAGTAGGCTTACATTTCTGAGTTCATGGAACAGACTTTATTCTTGTAGTACTATTTATTAATTATTGTATTATTGTCCATATGAACAACTGTAAGCCTGCTTTTGCCCCACCCTGTATACATGCACACGGGTTCCTCCTCTCTTCTTTCCCTCTTACCCCATCTCTCCCTCTCTTCCTGTCTCTCTCTAGATCTCTCTTCCTCTCCCTCTCCCAAGTGTTGGTATAAATATAGTCAAAATACCACATTGGCTGTTACTTGTATTTCAATATAGATAAAATGGGATTTGTGCCTGAAATGGTAAGATGAGTTATTTCTGAATCACTGCATTTTTGAGTTGGTGGTCCCCATTCTCTGAGATAATGTCCTGATTGGAGATCATATGTTGATGAAATGAGCTCACCCTTTGTCTCCAGTGAGAAATAATTCAGTGTGGACAGTCATCATGTATGTTCTTAAGTGCTTTATATTCATAGCATTCCATCCTCACAACACTGTGGTAAATTTTATTATTCCCATTTTATTGATGTAAAAACCAAGGTACATAGGGCAGTTTACCCAAAGTCAATTTTAAGTATCTGAATAGCATTCCAATATCAGCAATGAATATAGACCAATGCTTTTAAGCATTATTGAATATAGCTTTCCCTAAACATAAAAACCTATTATATTTGTCATGGCATTTATTTTTCTTATTACTGATTACATAAAAAGGTGTGCTTATTCAAAAAAAAATGGACACATAAAGTTTCAAATAAGAAAACAAAAAGTATTCCTAGTTTTCTATCTAGATGTTACCGCATTTAAAATAAATTGTTCTTCTTTATTCTTTGCATAGATAATTAGAAATAGTCAAAGTGAAGGGAATGAAAATAGTAAACTTGTAAAATTCCAGAGTAATAATATTCCTAAAAAATACTTTTTTTCTTCTGCAAGATTTTTTTTTTATATTTTACTCATCAATCCCTTTTTACATAGAGAATTCGGAGTTGGGACTAGAACGTTTTTTGTTGAAAGACTTCATTTAAAAACTGACCAATGGACAGTAGGTATATTTCCTGGAAGTACATACAAAGTTATTTAAGAGTTTTCAAATGATATATCATAATATTCACTTCAAAAATTTTAAAAAGATATATTAAACAGTTATGCTGGAATCGTAGTGTCTTCTAATATCTTTAGGGAAATGAGAATGATGTGCCTATTAGTGTCCAACTTAGCTTCCTGGTTTAAATGTATCCACGATCACTGATTATATTTAGAAAGGGTTTATTCCATTCAGGCAATTTTTTGTATGTGTGAATATGAGTTATTAAGATCTTTGGCAGATAATATCTGAGTATGAGAATATCTTAAAAACAATGTGCCTACCTATACTTATTCCTGGATCTGTAAATTTAACTTGATAGATATTTCAAATGCATATTCTAAGAACTTGAGGCAGGAAATAGAAAAGAATTAATGTAAGAATGCTCCCACAATGAAAAATAGTTAAGTAGTATTAAATATAGCTACCCAGGAATTTTTGGTTTGCAGTATTATTATGAGCTATTGTTGCATGAAAGTAGTGTTTGTTCTGTAATATATTGCATTATACAATAGCTTATTATTAAAAATATTATATTGACATCATCCAATGGAGTCAAAACAAATTTTTTGTAGTTTGCACTTCTTCACTAGACAACATTCATCTCCAAGTGGGCTTCAAAATGTTAATTCTTTTTTCAAGTTTAATAGAGATTTGTTGAGGAACTACAGGAAGCATGTAAATAGGGAGTTTGTGGTGCTGACAAAACTAAAGAGGAGACTCTACTTGCCCTCAAGGAACTCTCAAACTAGCGGAGAAGGCATTTAAAAGACAAGCACACAGGTTTCCAATGCATGAACGGCGTGCTCCCCGATACTTACATGATGCTAGAACAATTCAGAGAAAGGAGTAACCATAACCAATAGGATTTGGGGATGAGGAAGGTGCAGATCCTAAATGACAGGTAGGTTTTTCATAGATAAAGCTCTCTCTAGTCATTCACAAATATTAATTTAGCATTCTATTATGTGCTTTTTCCAGGGCTAGGCACAGTGGTTGAGTAAAACTGACTAGGCCTCAATGCTCATTCATTCTAATAAACAAATAAATGAATTTAATTACCTAATTTCGATGTTGTTAAGTTCTTTACAACACTAAAATAGGATACTATCACAGTGAGTGAGTTGGCTAAAAGAGGGGGAAATGGCTTTTTTGAAAGGTGGGCCTTTCTAAAAATATGGTATCTAAATAAATGTTAAATAATTAAATTGAAGAATTATGAAAATAAACTTTAACAAATATTTAATATTTAAATTTGAAGACATATTAAAATATAAAGAGTACATAAACATAAATTTAAGATAAATATTGAAAGCCAAACTTTCAAATATCCAGGGCCTAGAGCATTTCAGAAAGAGAAAGTGGCAGGTTTGAGGTCCTCAGGTTGGAACAATGTCTGGAGTTCAAGAAACAAGGCCAGTGGCCGGAGCAGAGGAACAGGGTGGTGCAGCCTGAGGTCAGATCAGAGAAGCAGACAGAGGGCAGCTCATGACGGGTCAAAAAGGACTGACGATCCAGCAGGAAGGGCAGGAGCCCAGAAAGAATTCGGAAGCACCGTGGCCTAGTGGTTGACACACATTGACACACGTTGACACACGTGGGCATTGGAAGCAAAGGGCCTGGCTTCAAGTTCCAGCTCTTCTGCTTCCTGATTGTTGAGCATTTGCCGAAGTTACCTTTCTTCAAGCCTCAGTTTTCACATCATCTTTATGCAGAGATAACAATGACGCCGACCTTGCAGTTCGTGATGAGTAGAACACATATAAAGGGCTTTGCCAGTGTCTAACACTAATGAAAGTGACCGTTTTTAGAGCATCTGGGGGGAAACAATTTAATTCAGTTTGACTGGTACATACGGGGAAGAGTACTGGAAGATGAGTCTACAAATATAACTGGAACCAAAATAAGCAGAATATGGAACACCAGACTATTCCATGAGCAGGAGACAATCCCAAAATGTTTTTATCAAGGAACATGACGTGTTCATACGTGGTTTTGGAAAGATTAATATAGCAGTTGTTTACAAAATATTTTGGTTACCGGAGATACAGAAGTAGAAAAATGAATTAGGAAGCATTTAATTTGTTCTACAGTAGGGACCAAAAAGAGGAAATGGACTGGACATGATGAAGGTTAATGACAGGACTTTGTGACTAAGTGAATAAGTACGGGCATCAGAGCTGGGGGCCTGACACGATAACTGATACAGAGATGGTGCCAGAAGAACCCGGGTTGAGTCAGAAGAAAATGACTCAGCTGTGGACGTGCTGGTTTGAGAGTCCATCCGTTATCCAGCCAGTGGTGGACAGTGCAGAACTAAAATAGGGGGAACACACTGGTTGGGGTATCATCAACATTTAGGTCACAGCTGAAGCCCTGATTGTTGGTGGGATAGTGTTGCCAAGAGAGAATGGAGATAAAAGGAAAGAACGCCAAGGGCAGAGTCTCCACATCCAAATACACTCCGCCGACAGGATCAGAAGAAGGAGTCGGGAAGGGAGTGGCCCGGCTGATCAAAAGACAGCCGGGAGAACATGATGCACAGATTCTGTATGTCAACGGTCGGATATAGATGCTACCTAAGTAATTAATTTTAAATTTTTCATTCAGTTTACAGGATGCCAAACTGATTTTTTAAATATTGATAATGCTTTTTACTTACCATGAAAATGATGTAAAAATTCTTTAGCTCTGTGTCTCTTTTTCTTGTATACAGGGTACCACAAAAGTAAGTTTACGGTTGTTTGTATGAAAAATAATGGCATAATTCATCAATAATAATAGGAGAATAAACTGTTTCACAATTGTAAACCTACTTTTGCCCCACCCGGTATATATAATTTATTTACAAAGTCCCCATAAGGAGATATTAATGTCCCTTTTCTCAAGTATAGAATAACTTCCTAAAGAAGTTGTGAAATATTCGGACCCTGAATAGCTGCCTTAACATAGGTCCTGTTAACAGGATGAAAAACTTTTCCTTTAAATTATTAGCTAAAGGCGATGAAATTATTTTCTTTTTAAATAACTCCAGTTCAATAGTGGCATTGAGGAATGCATGTTAAATGCAGTATTATCACAAAAACCTTTTTATTTTCTTCACTGCTCTGCTTTTGCACCTACTTGGTCTTTAATTGTAATAAAAACTAAGTAGAAAAAAAATCAACAAATATAAATAAAAATGATGCACAATGTTTCATTTTACTAGTTGTTCGGCCCCATATCTCACTTTGTGTTGCATAGACCAGAATTCACATTAACAGGAAGAAAAGTTTTTCTTCTTCAAATAAGCAGTCTTATTTATACAAATAAAGTTACAAGATTTTAAAAGTGGTACAGCTTATATACAATATTGAAATACTATGACAAAGTATATATTAATTTAGCTTGAAAATAAATATCAAATAAACATCTAGAAAGTTATAAAATGGAAAGGGAACCATTCTATGGGAGAGCATAACTGCCAATAATACATCAGATAAAGGGTTAATTTCCAATATATAGAGAGTACTCATACAACAAAAGGAAGACAAAGAACCAAATTAAAAATGGGCAGAGGAACTAAATAGACACCCCTCCAAACAGGACATAAAAATGGCTAAGAGACATATGAAGAAATGCTCAGCATCACTAATCATCAGAGAGACGCAAATTAAAACAACAATAAGGTATTACCTCACACTTGTCAGAATGGCAGCCATCAACAAATCATCAAACAACAAGTGTTGGCGAGGGTGTGGAGAAAAGGGGACTCCAGTATACTGCTGGTGGAAATGCAGACTGGTGCAGCCACTATGGAAAACAATATGATGTTACCTCAAAAAGTTAAAAATTGAATTGCCATTTGACCCAGTGATCCCACTTCTAGAAATATACCCTAAGAAGCCTGAAACACCAATCAGAAAGAATATATGTACCCCCATGTTCATAGCAGCACTATAGCTAATGAACTATAGCTAAAATCTGGAAACAGCCCAAGTGTCCGTCAGTAGATGAATAGATAAAAAAGCTGTGGTACATGTACACAATGGAGTACTATGCAGCTGTAAAAAAGATATCTTATCCTTTGAAAGGACATGGAGGAACCTGGAGAGTATTATCCTAAGCAAAACAAGCCAAGCAGAGAAAGACAAATATCACATGATCTCACTTATTTGTGGAATATAATGAACATAATGAGGAAGGTAGACCCAGAGATGAGGAAGTATGGTACAGACTGACAACCCTCAGAAGAAGGGGAGGCAGGAGGGAAGAGATAAACCACAGAATTTATACTCATGTACACATAACCGTTAGACATGGACAACAAAGCTGGGGATGGTTTGGGGGAAAGGGAGGAGGGTGTCAATGGGGGGAAAAGGAGAAACATATGTAACACAAATAAATAAAATAAAGTTATAAATGATCACAAACAACAGAGTGCTACACAAGAAATAGAGATGTAGGTCAATTTTTCCCCCAATTGAATAAAATAAGTGGGCTGACCTCCAATATTTTCTTTTGGGTTTGCTCTGTAATAAGATACGGGAGGAATAAAATGTAACTTGAGAAAAAGAGTCAGCTTTCTTCAGATCCATAATTATTGATATCAGAAGTTTGCATCTTAGCTACATCATTGATTAATAAAATAGATTTTTAATTTTATAAATGTTAATGCTTGATCTAGCAGTCTGGTTTAACCAACATTTTTTAAATTGAATTTATTAAGGCAATATTGATTAATAAAATTATATAGGTTTTAGGTGTACAATTCTATAATACCTTATCTGAGTATTATATTGTATGTTCACCACCCCAATTCATGTACTTCCATCATCATTTATCCCTCCTTTACCTATTCTACCTCCTCACACCCCCCTTTTCCTCTGGTAATTCACCATACTGTCATCTATAAATTTGTTTTTTCTTTGCTTAATCCCTTCAGCTTTTCTACCCAGTCTTCCAACCTTTCCCCTCTGACAGCTGTCAGTCTGTTCTCTATGTCTGTGAGTCTGTGTCTATTTTGTTTGTTAGCTTACTTTGTTCACTAGATACCACATATAATGAAATAATATGGTACTTGTCTTTCTCTGATTGGCTTATTTTAGTTAGCATAATACTCTCCAGGTCCATCCATGTTGTCCCAAAGTGTAAGATTTCCTTCTTTTTGATGGCCAAGTAGTATTCCATTGTGTAAATGTACCACATTAAAAAAATAACAGCTAATCCAGTCAGAGTTCTAATTAAATGTGTATGGGCTTGAAATTAAAGCGTAAATAGAAGTGCACAGAAAAAAATTGTTTCTTATTGGTCCTTAAATAATAAAGGTTTATGATCGTTGAACTCTTCCCACTTGCCTAATGATGTCCTTAGTTATCACCTGTATTACTTAATGTTCACAATAATTTTATCATTACATACCATTGGTTTTGTGTGTTTGTTTGTTTGGCATGTGCCCCTAGTGGGAACCAAACTTGGGACTCTCTGATCTACAGGCCAATGCTCCAACCACTGAACCAAACCAGCCAGGGCCATACCATCGTTCTTTTAAAGTCAAATAATTACATGATTTGCCCAAAGACACACAACAATAAAGCAATGAAGTTGAGCTGTGCACCCATTGGTCTAACTCTACCAACAGTGCTCCTTGCTGTTCATCAATACAATAGGAAACTTCAACTTACTTTTCAAAATATTCACTGTATACAATACAGCAATGAAATATGAAGAGCGTTCTATATCCAAATCACCCTCACTTATAATGTAAAAAATAAATAAATAAAATCTAGTTTCACTACAAAAAATAATTTGTTATCTGTCTTCATAATCTAGAGTAGTATTCCTAATGAAGTTTGGGACAGAAGGAAATGGAGCAAAGGGAAAACTCTTCCAGGGTTTTCAGCATCAAAGAGGGTTATTTTTAGACTACACTTACCCCACCCCCCCAAGTCCAGAATTTCTCACCATTCTTTCTCATGCTTTACATAATGTTTCAAACTCATCCTCTTCCTGGAATACACTTTCTGCCTCTACCCCACTTGGGGGCTATGATTATTCTACAGGTCTCCACGCGCATGTTACTTTCCCCAGAGAGTCATCCTATCCCCACAATTCTTTGCTAGGTGCCTTTCTTCATTTTGCTACTAACACACCCTGCCCCCTCCTTTCTCTCACAGTATGTCACACACACACACACACACACACACACACACACACTCTCACACACAGAGCTTTCTAATTCTCTATTTTACAGTTTGGTGTCTCCTAGACTATCAAATCCTTCCAGAGACAATGAGTTTTTTATTCATATTAATGTAGTAATAAATTATAAAAATAAAAGATGACTATTATTTTTCTCTCCAGTGACCACCATAATGCCTGCCACCGACTCAACACTCAACAAGTACTTGTTGAAGGAATGTATTTCAAAGTATCTCATGGTTTGCAATCTATTTTCTCCTGTGTTATAGCATTTAATTTTCATATTAAGCCTTTTTGGTGAATGTAACATTCCTGTGTTTAAATGAGAAACCCAAGACACAGAAAAGTTAAGAAACTTCTCCATGGTCCTAAGTGCTACAACAACAACAACAACAAACTGAGGCTCAAACTCATGTCTTTGGACTCTACGTCCATTCTTGTTTCTCTTACAGCTCAAATGACAAATTAGTTTAGAGAACTGCAAAACATACCTCCGGTAAACCAGATTTCATGCTCTGAGCATTTTTACTACATTGAAGCAGTAGCATGCCATAGAAATTTTTTAACGTTCCATTGCAAGTTAAATGAACAAAATAAGAGTGTTTTTCAATTCACTAACCATTTATTGCAGAGCACAGTGGTAGTAAATAATATATTCAGTCTTTGCCCTTGAGAGGACTTAAAATTTAGTAGAAAGGATCAGAGAAAAACACAAGTAACTCTAACTCAAAGCAAGAGAGAGAGGCTACAATAAAAGTTAATACTTTGTTGGGCACATCTTTACCAAATAATTGATCCTAGGTACCAAGCTTTGTTCAATGTGCTTTGTTTTTTAAGGATTAAAATCAGGGGTTGTGGACCCCCAAAAGAAAGAGATGCCATCCAGAGGGTTGACTTCAAAACAGATTCACAAAGTGGTAGAATCTGAGAGGAAGCTTAAAGAGTTGGTTGACTTTCAAATGACAAGGATAAGGGTGGTCATTCGGGGGAGATACTGAGACATTATACAAAAGATACAAGGCAGGAACATGTAGGGCATGTTTTGGAGAGAACCTGGTTAATTAGAGTGGTAAGAAAAAAAAATAGGTAAATAACAATGAAATGTTGGGACCCTAAATGTCAGCCTAAGAAATTAAGTCAAATTTGAAAAGCAATGCAGAGCCATTGAGAGTTCTGAGACACAGAATGACATCACGGGAGCGGGTATCTGCAAAGATGTCTCTTTCAGGTGCACGTTGTGTGCCGTAGGAAGCTCGAGTTCTCAAAGCTAACTATGATAAAGTGCATCGTTTCATTACACCATTTTATTACAGAAGATATTTAGGTGATCTAAAATAAACACGTTCTTTTAGCTTTTTCCCCTAAAATAGATGAAAGAATTTTAAGCGAGTCCCCACTGATGAGTTTTCCTCCTAAACCAAATGCCTATTAGGGTGAGTGATTGCAACTCAGTACAGTTAAATTAGATTTGATATTTCTTGGAACTAAACTCCCTTTGGTAGTTGTAGAGAACTTCTATTGCAGATTAGAAAAGAAAAGGAACATGAAGTGCACAGCAGTTTTTCATGGTTATTTCAGGTGACATCTAAGCTGTCAGAGTGCAGACAAAGGAAAGGCATATAAATAAGACAAGTAAGAGAGTTTCTGTAGACTCATCTTCAAACACCATTAGAAGTATATAAAGAGATAATGAACCTGTCTAAGGTGGCTACTGCTGAATGAGCAAACCCAGACAACTTTCAACTCCAGAATTTATTCCACAAAAAGAGCCAAGTCATTTTGGATTGCTATTTTCAAAAGGAGTCATTCTTAGAAGAATTGTGTTCTACATGTAAGTTACCCAAAGCATTTCCTGTGTTATATGTCAGTTGTAATTGTACTGATGCTAAGTATATACTGCAAAACATGATTTGAACAATTGACATTCCTTACATGTCTTAGAGATCAACTTCAGTGATTTAACTTGATTTATTTTTATCAGGTAAAATAAGAAAATACTTGTTATGGTGCTGTACAATTGAATCTGGCATTTATGGGCATTGAATAAATAGTTCTTTAATGATAGATATGTTATACTAACGAGATATATCTTTCAAACTATATTGTATTAGGTGGCCAAAACTCTCTCCTGGTTATAAATTCCATAATTTACAAAAGAAAACTTATATTGCAGTTCAGTTTTGGAAATTTGCATCTCTCTTTCCTTTGGAACATACTGCACATTAGCATATTAAAGTCTGATATATTCTGTCTTTAAAAAAAAACATGATTTAATTTTATTTAACCCAGTGCTTTCCAAACTTATTAGACCACATAATCTGTTTGGTTTCTTTTAATATCTACTCATAGTCCATGCTGACTTTAGGAAATATTACCCAAGGACAAGGAGGACAGCATTACATACCAGGGAAATGTTAATTTTTTAAAAAAGATCTGCTCATTACTTCCCAATAAAATCGCTACTGAGTTGACCCATGAGGTACTCAAATTTGACAAAGATGTTAGTGGGATTTCCATAGTCCTATTTAGTTCTGCCTCAAAAAAATATATGTACCTCTGATTATTTGTCTCCCCATCTCTGCTACCTCCATCCATTCATTCAGTGAATGTTTTCTGTGTTCTGACTTTGTGAGAAAACATGGTATATTCTGGAGATAAACAGTGAGCAGAATCCCACAGTCTTCACCTTCACTAAACAACTAGTAGAGTGGGAAAAGAGACAGGAGAAAGCGTGTTTGCTAAGGAAGACAGCTCTCATTGTGGGAACACCGATCAGGAGCATCCATCCTGCCTGGCTGGTTGCCCTATAAACCTGTGAATAACAGAAATCTGGATACTGAGTAGGTGAGAAATTTAAAAAAAAAAAAAATTCAGGCCAGGCCTTGCTGTGATTGAAGACAGCTTTCAGGGGAAAAGTAAATGCAGTAATTCATTCCATTCATGTCGTATGGACCCCAAGGGAAAATCACTTCCTTACTGTTGTATTTACCTTCTCAGGAAATCTTAGAAACCCCATCCAAACCCTGACACCTGCAAGATGATTCAAAGGTGAGAGGAGGTGGCTCTGTGCCATTTAGAAGCTTGACCCCCTCTGTTTCTTGATTAGGGAGCTGCTGTTACATCAAGGTAAGGGGCTGAAGCTGGACTCTCCTCTCCCCCAGAGCTGTGAAGGGCAACACAGCTAACCCACAACTCCTCCTCCTCCAGCGCTTTCTCTGCAGTTTTATCCAGCACTAGACAGCTCCTTCCTGCAGCATTCGACTGTGATTGCAACCATAAGTCAAAGCCAGAAACACTACTTCATTGAGACAGACTATAGCTATTTGAAGTATGTTCGCAAAATATGGGATAAGTTAGGATACTGATGGCCAGGCATATGTGGATCTGCTAAGTTCTTGTCAAAACATTGATTTGTCTTTGTGGAGACGGTCCACTGGACTGTTAAATCAATGTGTATGTCGCATATAAGCAAAAATAGAGAGTTTCTAAAATTGAAAATGTCAGCATTATTCACACAAACTCAAAAACCCTAAATTGGCAAAATTCTAATAAAATGAAGATTAAAATGTTTTAAAAATGAAAAACTGGAATATGCTATCACATGCTGTGATTCTACATTTTTCAAAGGAAACATTCACAGGGGAATGTGAATAATTTATCATCCTGACCAGACCACTCCCACTGTTTTTTCTTTAAGGTAGAAAATGGTGCAATTGTTATGTTATGCTTCAAAAAATAGTAAATTTTCTTCAATTATTGTAAATTCATAGCAGCAGTAAAATGCTTATGTAGAACATTACACTCCCTACAGTCATCTTGAAATGTATTACAATATTATAAAATTATAACTCTGAAAAGAGTTTCAAAAACATGTCTAGCTCATTTTGCTTGCATCTAGGCATGACTGGGTTGCAACTAATTTCAGAAAAATAACTATCTAAAGAGAAGACACAACGATTATTCTTGTTAGCTACAGGGTTCAATTACATTTCTATAGAGACAAATATTTTTTTCCCATATGGCGCACTTCTTAATGTTTCCTTATGCTCATATTCAGCTAAATCCTCAAAAATTTATATTCTACCACCTCATCACAATTGAATTATCTCTGAACAAGAACAAAAATTAATTAAATTTGTCAATGATTTCACTCCCATGAACTTTTAGTATTTTTTTCTATTGATCTTAGAGAGAGGAAGGGAGAGGTAGAGAGCTAGAAACATCCATGAGAGAGAACATCGATTGGCCGCCTCCTGCACTCCCCTCACTGGGATTGGGCCCACAACCTGGGCGTATGCCCTGACCAGGAATCGAACTGGCAACCTCTTGGTGTGTGGGTTGACGACTACCCTCATGAGCTTTTGAAAACCCCTTTCATTTCCTTGCCTTGATATTTCTATTTTGTCTAAGAGGCAGCACTACCTAGACAACATTTTAATCACCTTCAGGTGAAATGTCACAAATATTTTTAAAAGTGGTAGGGTAGTCTGGCCGGTGTGGCTCACTGGTTGAACGCTGACCCATGCACCAAGAGGTCACAGGTTCAATTTCTGATTAGGGCACATGCCCAGGTTGTGGGCCCGATCCCCAGTGGGGGGCATGCAGGAGGTGGCCAATCAATGTTCTCTCTCATGGATGTTTCCATCTCTCTCTCCCTTCTTCTCTCTCTAAAATCAATAAAGGAAAAAAAGTTTTTTTAAAGAGGGGTAGGGTAATCTAGCCTCTTCTCTGAACAAAAACTTTTTCTCTTCCCACAGAAATCCACCAACATATAAGTAATATTTTAAAATCACAATTACAGTGTTTGTTGGGAATCTGGCAGACACCAGACATCCTCTGCACTTTTCACACAGGCCATTTCTCTTCTTTTATCACCGAGCTTATCATCCAGGTTCCTTCCAAAACCCGCCCTCCATAACCTCAGGCTGCTTTGAGGATTTCTAGGACAGTTCTGACATCACACACTAGTCTATCACCCAAATATGTACTAAGTCCCTACAAAGTTTCTCTCCTCCCCACACTCTGAAAGCTACAAGGGAGAGGGCTAGAGTTCAGTGACATGAAAAGGACAGAACACAACATGTGAAGTTAAACAGGTCTCTCTCTCTCTCTCTCTCTTTAATCCTCACCCGAGGACATTTTTGCATTTATCTTCAGATAAAATGGGAGGGGATGCTCTAACCACTAAGCCAAACAAGCCAGGGCTACAGGTCTCTCTTTGATACCTAATTCTGTTACTGACTAGCTGGATGACCTTGGAAATGCCATTTATCTCCTCTGAGTTTCAGGTCCCTTGTTATTTCACTGTAATAAGGATGCCCACCTCATAGGCTAGAATAGGAGCAAAGTAAGATAATTTATAGAAAACAAATAGTATATACCCAGACTGGTCCTCAGTCCATGTTTGAAGTTACTGTTCTATCACCGTTGATGGTCTTGTTGTTAGTAGTAGTGCTCTTTTCATTGGGAATGCCAAGGCCTGGAGGCCCCAAAAGTCCAGTGAAGAAGTTTGGGATTCGGATTCGGATTCACTGGGAGAAGTGGTTGGAACTTTACTATGGCAGGGACCTACACAATGTTCAGTGGGATCAAAGTGACATGACTATTATGACAAAATATTTCTTCTATGGGGAGATGAGGTACTGGCTTAGAATGTACAGAAAATCTGATAAAGCAAAAAATCTTAATAGTAACATCTTTGTCGATGGGGAAAGGAGGGCTCACAGTTTAATGTTAAATTCCCAACATGATTGAACTAGGATTTCTGAGTCCAAAGTGAATGCTTTTTCTACGTATACCATCCTTCACCCTCTACCTTTTAGGACAGCCGTCCTTCCCACACTCTCCCCAACCAGTCAACCTCTTAGCATTGCCTGTTTTCAATTCCCTTGGGATACTCACTTTACTATAGCACCGTTATTTATTGTACTCTATCTCTTCCTACTAAATTGTGAGCTCTAGGAGGTCAAAGAGAACTTCTTATTCATCTTTGTATCTCAAGGTCTTACTCGCGCTGAATGCCCCCTCTTACAGGGCTGAGTGGTCAGTGAGGAGGGCAGTCAAGGTTCCATCTGGATTTCTCTGGGACCCATAAGCACCTCTGCAAATGGGAAAGCATTCCTGTAGAGACTGGTGAATAATAAAAATAAATTAGAAAGCCAGGGTGCAAAATGTAAAGCCTTTCAGATCTGGACTAAGGATAAATTCTTGAGCTTAGGAGTTGCTCCTTGAAAGTCCTGTTGTTGGAGAGATGAATCTACCGTAGCAATTTCCAACCAGTGTATGGTAGGTAAAACATGCAATACCTGACTGTTTAGTCAGGGGTACTGACCTCTTGTTTCTTAGATTGTCACATTAAAACTGATAACAGCTAACACAACAATAACTGATATGAATGAATCCAAAGTATACCTAGTGCTGTTGTTGTAAGATCAGCAAGAACTATAATGTTTTTTGGTGTGCCACAGGATTTTAGTACTTAGCTTATGTGTGCCATGAGATGAAAAAAGTTGGAAATTGCTGCTCTACCAGCAATATATAAAGACAGACTAGCAAGAGATGGAGGTTTCGGTAAAATCATTCATTGGCTAATTAAATCCCCTCTTCATTTGGTTTTACCACGATTAAGATAGAAAAGGTCTGTTTACATTTTGATGCCTTGAGATGTGTTGAGAAATACAATAATTTAAGTGGGGTTTTCTCTTCGCTTTTCTCTGCTTTAATATCATGCAGACATTATCGTGTGGGCCCACAGTGCTCCATGTTAAATTCACCAACTGCTGTTCCGCACACTCCCTCAGCCAATTTATTTCAATTTCAGAAGGAGCAACCAGCTCAGCAGCGGATGGCTGCTGACTGCAGTTCCACACCATCACTCTTCGGGAGTAAACTCGCATCAAGCAAAACACTTCTGTGCGTGAGCATGGCTGTGATCAGCCCCCTGGCACAGCAGCTGCAGGCCGGGTTTCTGTCCATGGGGTGCAGAACTGCAGGCAGCTCACCTGCTCCTTCACAGGGCTAGATTTTTATTTTTTTAAATATATAGAAAATGTAAGGGAAAAGAAACAGGTTGCACAGAGATGTTCAAACTAGTCATTATCCCATGTAAGAGCTAGGTCATATTTACAACATTATTGTTGGTGGCCAGAGAGTATATATTTATGTTTGGTTTTGGAAAAAAATTATAGAATTCTTAGGGTAACTGTTTAAAACGCAACATTTTCATGGTTAGGGAGTGAAAGCCTACATGTTCAGGGAATTTTCCAGTGGCTATCATCAACTTAAAACAGCTAGTATTTACTAAATAAGTTTGTACTGATCTAGACACCTAGACACATGGGGTAGAAAATCTGTAGCATGAAGCCAACAAAGGTGCCTCTTTGTCCATCTGACCTCCCTGATCTTGTCTCTGACTGTCTCTATATGCTGATTTCATCAAATAATTTGATCTTTTATAGGAATGAACTAGCCTGTGATTTGACAAGATCCTTTATTCTTGAATGACATCATCATTGACCCCCCTTCCTTGCACTTGTGAATAGCTTATCAGAATAAGACACTTTGCTATTTAATGTGTGTACTCATGAATTATTGGCTATGTATTGTCACACTCCAGCTAAAATAACAAGTTTATCCTAGAATTAGATATTTCTAGAACTGTACACACAACAGTCTATTGGAGTAGGCTTTTCAGATTTGGGTTGTACACTACTATAAGGCTAAACATTGTTCAGGTGTAATATTACACAAAATGTTTTCATGCAATCAGAAGAGAGAAGCCATTTTGTTCAGGTCAACAGGCAATCTCCATACGCTGGTGTTGGTGCAAAAACAAATGGCCTATTGCACTTCTTCTCTTGCCCTTGTTCACATCCAATGACACAATAAACCCGTGTCCAGCTGAAATGAAATAAAATAAAATAGAAACAATAATCAAGTTTACCATCTTCACTGTGCAGCAAAGCCAAATAGCACTAGCACAGAAATGAGGAAGAAAAAAGAGTACTTCCAAGTTGAGTCAAACATTATACATGTATTATCGCCTGTGTTTCACAGCACAGAAATGAAGTAGTTATTATCTGAGTTTCAGGGGTATTAAGTAATTTACCAAATGTATCCTGCTGGCTCTTTAAATGGTGTAACTCCACAGGCGTCTGTCCTGAGCACTGTTTTTCTATGGTACATAATTTCCCTGGGTGTTCTCATCTCTTTATATTGCTACTTAGACATTCTGATCACTCCTAAATCCATTATTTCTCACTATAACCTTTCTTCTAAACCTCAGACCCACATACTCCACTGTCTACTACATAGCTCCCCTTCCGTGTCCCTAGTCACTCCCTCCTCCAAATACCCACGATTGATTTCCTTGTTCTCTCTCTACTCTGTGCTCTATATTCTGTTTGCTGGTACCACCATCTAGCCAGAGTAGGCAAGGACCGGTCATCTTATTTTTCTCTATTAGCCTGACATCCTCGTATAAATGTTACCTCCTCAACATCATGGAAGCTCAACTAGGGAATCTGTCCGTCCTTTGTCCCCTCACTAACCTCTCCTTACGAAGTCTATTATCATCTCTTGCGTGGATTCCTAACGGGTTCTCCTGCCTTCAGTTTTAACACCCTCAACCCTGCTGGAGAAATCTATATAAATAATGTAAACATACCCTTTCCCTTTTTTAAAAACCTTCAGTGGTTCTTCATTCCTTGGGCTGAGCCCATGAGTAAGACCCTCCTTCTTCTGGTTCATCCTTTCTTCCATCAAGCTTCATCCTTTATCCTTAACTCTTATTTATTCTCCAGAAACACCAGCTCCTTATATTTTCTTCTCACATAACATGATTTTTCTTTGGTCATAACATTTCTTCAGCCTATAAGTTCTTTCTCATCTACACCCTCAGCTTTATAGCTGACTCCTCCTTACCCTTTAAGATTCAGTAAATGTCACTATCACCAGAATTTCATCTCTGACCCAGTCTTACAAAAATCAGAATGAAGGATTTATGCTTGAAAGTTGTTTGCTGAGTGTCTGCAGAGGTGAATTGACATCCTCAGTGTCTGAGCACAGAAAGCAGAAATGTATGCTTGCAAATAAACCTGAAAAGCCTAGGGCTCGCTGAAACAAAGAACACTTCAAATAATTTTGGAAGATTCCTTTACTTCCTGAATTAACTTGTAAAAATTTTTTTTCTAAGCTCAATTACTTAAATAGCTTTATTCTCCCTTTGAGTCAGGACAGAAACTAATTAGCATCCTCCAAGGCACAGATGGGGGAAGATATCATCTCCCCTCCTCTTTCCTTAATCCCTGATATAACCAGATGTAGTGAAAATCCCAGCTGTCTCATAAAGGCCTGCTACAGAGCAGTGGGATCTGAGAGGCTGGACCAGCCAACCAAGCTTAACTTTTGCCTCCAAAGGCCTCCCCAGAAGCAGTGAATTCAGATCCCCATTCTACCACTTATGGGAAATAGTACCACACATAGAAACAGGCCTGTGCTTTGGGGAGAAAGACAATTAACCAGTCAGAACATCCTTATGTCTAAGGCGGTCATGTGAACCCAGTCAATTCCGGGAAATAGCAATTCATTTATGTATTTTTTAAATTCAAATTGCAAAATTTGAGAGAGGGAGCTGCTTGTAACAGCTTCATGGTGCTTATGCTTCTTGGATTTCAATTCTGCAGTCAGAGTTTTAGTCCCAGTATATATATAACTTGCCCAAAACAGCCTGTTATCGGTCAAGCTGGACTTGCATGATATATGCTCTCGCACAGTATCTTCTAAGACACTCTCCCTCCACAAACATTAGCTGGGTCAAAACAGGACTCTGTATGAAAGACTTAAGTTCATCAAGAAGTTATATGTTTTATGTGATTAAATTCTAAGAGAACTTCCTCAAACAGTTCATTCTTATAGCTTGGACTGTAAGTAGTACAGTCATCAGCTAATCCAGATTCCTTGCTTTGCAGCTGAGAATCCAATGCATGGAGCAGTTCAGTGATTCACTGATAATTGCATGGACAACATCAGCCTTGAATCCAAGTCCCCTGACCTTGGAGGAAGGTCCACTACACCTTGAAAACTCTCTCTTTTTTCACAAAGTAATTATTTACCAGTGTGAGCCAGAATCCAGAGTAGTGAGCTATACTATTTCAAACCAGCAGAAATCATCTACATATAGTCACAAAGTATCCTTTACAGAATAGTGGCACCTGGTTCATAATGTCACATTGTCTTCCATACATGCCCCAGAGTTGAAGTCTGTTTCTCTTCCCTGAAATTACTCCTAGCCTGTCTTTTCCTTTCCTCCTCCTCTGGCAAACCCACTTCCCAGTCACAAAGATCCCACTGTTCATATTCACATCCCCCATTACACTACCTGACCCAGAATGTGGGGATTGAAGTTTATCACAAGACAGAACTTTAAAGACACCTTTTCCCCAGGCATTCCCGAACTTGTCACACGAATATTTATGGTCCGCAGTAGCAGGCAGCCTCATATGCTAATTGAAGGTGAAAGGTTTGTCTTTTGGGTTTCTCTAACATCCTGAGGCAATCTGGAATAACATGTAGAGTACACACTTTCAAGTGGCATCAAATAGATCTAAAAGGAAAGATAGACTGTGATTTGCTATTGGTAGCCTCTCATTGATTTCAGAAGCAGGGCCTCTGTAATGGCGTATTCAATTTTACCCTTTCATTCTTTTGGGCTCACTAGCCACAGAGAGTCACCCCCCACCTCCACCAACACCTACAAGTTACTCCAGTGCCGATCCCTGGCTCTGTGTGCCTTGGGGTAGGTGGATGGTCAGGCTAGTGACTACTGACCAGCATTGAGACTGCTAACCTTGTGTACTGAGCCACCTGAGATGAAACTAGAAAGGATTTATTTTATTGGCTTCTTTCAGAAAAAACAAAAAACAATTTCTGGAGCCCAGGTAGTGTTTTAAATGCCTGAAGGACAAATACAATATAAAAGAAAAACCTTGTTTCTGCTTGATTCTCAATAACCGGTCAAGGTACTGAATACTATAAAACATAGTAGATGCCTTTCAAGTCAAGTAGTATTTATCAAATTCCTAATACATGATAGCCAGATATATACAAAAACTGGAAGTCCTGCTTCCCCTGGTAAAGGGGAACTAAAAAAGCCGCATTTAACCTCACATTTTAATGAAACTGTTCCCCCATGTTCATTGCTTTTCAGCACTTTCTGAAGAAGATATCTTCTATCATGTTTCCTGGCAAGATTTATGAGAGAACCATAGCTCGTATCTTAAGCACACTCTCTTTTTCAAACTCATCATCACTCATATAATTAGATATAAAAGACTCTAGAAATGATATACAATTCCTTTGAAAAGGGTGAAACAGATTCACACTCCAAATAAGTGTGAATTATTAACGTTATTAAAAGTGTACTATAAATTGAGCTATTAATGAACTTCCATATATCTAATTCAGATTCCAAACGTGATAAATAAAGCAACTCTGGTCCTATATAAGTTCCATTCATTTCACTGCCTATAAATTAAGTCTCGTAAGTTTGAGCGAGAGAGATGAAAATATTTGAAGCATAATGATACTTCAAGTGATGGTCTATTCCAATCATAGTGATTCAGCCTCGATGTTATAATTCTGACAATTAATCCAACTTGCTCTGTGTTTTTAATAAATGATACCTTCTAAATAAGATGGCCGTTAATATCTATCATTTTTAAAGCAGTGTGACTGGAAATGAAGAATTAGGATGTGAGGAGAGCCTGGTTTTACGAAAGAGATTGTACCCTTCCTTGTGAAGACAACTCCTGCACCACCCACAGCAACACGTGTGTAATTCAGTGACGATGGAACAAATGAATTGCTCTTTCAAAAGCTTCAAATTACTCTGCCATTTAGTCCACATGTTTCTAATAGACTCCACCATGAAGCAAGACAGAAGCTCCTGGAGTCCTAGGCAACACTTACCTTAAGTTTTCATTTGTCAAAAAATGTGCCTTGTGTTGGCTGCCTCAGCATTGCAATTCTGGTCGTCAGGTTCAGTCCCTTGGGTCACTCTTCTGTTTCTAAAGGCATCCTCTCAAAGCACTGTTGTGTGTGTGTGTGTGCGTGTGTGTGTGCGCGCGCGCATGTGTGTAGGGAGTAGTTGTAGAGAGAAAATAGTAAAGGAAAAATGTCCCATTAACAAATACATAGAAATGATTTTCAGATTCTTTAGCCATCATTTCAGAAATCAGGAAGGAAGAGACTCTCAGTGAAAACAAAATAAGTAATCACGTTACAAATGATAATACCTAGTGTTTACTTTATTTCATCCTCTAGACTCTGGCATAGCTTGAAGACATTGCAGGTTCTGTTCTGGACCATGGCACCGTGGTAAATTGAGCAGTAATGGAGTATATTGCCTTCAACATGTAAAAAAATGTGCCATGGCCAGTTTGGCTAAGCAGTTTGGCTAAGCAGTTGGAGTGTCTACCCATGGACCAAAACATCACGGGTTCAATTCTGGTCAGGGGCACGTACCTCGGTTACAGTTTGGTCCCCAGTCCTGGTCAGGGTAGTGCGGGAGGCAGCCAGTTGATCCATGATCCCCACCACCACCACCACTCTTATCTGAAGAAAAAAATAAAATGGAAAAAAAGCCCAGCTGGTGTGGCTCAGTGGTTGAATGTCTACCCATGCACCAAGAAGTCACTCGTTCGATTCCTGGTCAGGACACATGCCCAGGTTGTGGGCCAAATCCCCAGTGGGGGGCATGCAGAAGGCTGCCAATCAATGTTCTTCCTCATGGATGTTTCTATCTCTCTTCCTCTTCCTTCCTCTCTCTAAAATCAATAAAGAAAAAATAATTTTTTAATGGGGAAAAAAAGTCAATACCTGCCTGGCTTGTGTGGCTCAGTGGTTGAGCGTTGACCCATGCACCAAGAGGTCACTGGTTCGATTCCTGGTCAGGGCACATGCCCAGGTGTGGGCCCAATTCCCAGTGTGGGACATGCAGGAGGCGGCCAATCGATGTTCTCTCTCATCGATGTTTCTATCTCTCTCTCCCTCTCCCTCTAAAATCAATAAAGAAAAAAAATTTTTTTAAAAAGTCAACACCTGTGAAACACCATAAAATGAAGTACGATAAAATGAGATATGCCTGTACTCACGTCATTCCCATTCTACAGATAAGAAAACTATGGCTCATAGTGATTGAGTGACTTGTTCAAGCTTGTGCTTGTAGCCACAGTACTGCTTTATTATTTTGCAAACATTTCATTTACTGACATTTTAGAAACACAGTTACTGCATAAATCCAGCTCTTTTGAGCCTGTACTCCCCCTCCCCCTCCCCCGCTAAAATAAAATGGAAGCACTTTACATTCCCTTAATTGCCAGCAGGTGTCTAAAGGTTTAGTTTTCCATTTTTGGTGTCTGAACTCAGTGAGCTCAAAATAGTGATTTCTGGTAAACCTGAAACAAATAAACAGCGATGCTTTTTAAAAGTTAATGAAGTCAAGTTTTTTAAAGATTTTGACCAGTAAATAACGAAAATGGAGGGGAAAACTCCAGAATACCTTTTCTCTTCCCTGAAGTGAAGAGGCTAATTAAGCACTCTTTCAGACACCAGTGGGAGGAATGTCTCTCTCTCCCCTGCTTCTGTTTTGTTGTTGCTCTTGTCATATTTTTAGCGAGCATGTACCAACCACATACTCTGTGCCAGACACTGTGACAAGAACTGCATCTATGTATTCAGTGCTTGCCACAACTCCGTGAGGTTTTCATGAACTAAGTCACAGTTAAATTGTCAAGATTAACTCTCTAAAAGCCAACCTCTAATTCACACACATTGACTCGACCCTAAGCATAGCTGGGAAGCATGTTGCCTTCATAGTATGTGACTGCCTTAAGGCAGAGTTCTGCAACACCACGATATATTGGGGATGGCATAGACACCCAGTGTTGAACTACTCCCTTCGTAATTTTTCTTTTATATGATCTTGGAGACAATACCAAACCTCTTCTCAGTCCTTTCTCAGTCCTTTCATTCTTTCACCTGAAAAATATACCAAACCCAAGAGAGTATCATGAGAAAGAACTTAGATAACCTATAGATAATCTGGAAATAAGAGGTATAATAAAATAACATTGTTCTCATCATCACCATTGCCATCTTTATTAGATGGTACATTCTCAGAGTCTTTGAAAAGAAAATGATCAGGAAATTAATTAAAAAAAAATGGGAACCCTTCATGTAGTAATTGTATACATTATATATATAACAACAACTATTTATTATTGTCATTTTATATTTGGTGACTAGAAAATTGTATTCCTATTTTTTTAGATTACCAATCAAATGTCCAGCCCATAAAGGTTTAAAGTGTTCAATATGAAGGAGTCTGCATGAAAATAAAGTTCTTAATTCATTTCAAGTGAAGCTGAAGGTGGGAGGAGATGAGAGGTTACTCCGGGAAAGGAGACCGAAGAGATCGTTGAGGAGGAGGAGGGAAGCTGGGTGTTTCTTCTCCATTGTCTGCCCTCATGTGATTTTTCCTTCCAGAGAACACAGCACTCACAGATGCATACTTGATTCTGGTTGTTTTCTGATGAAAAGTAATCCATCCCCTCACTGATGTGTCTCAGTGGTTTAACTCAGAAAGTGAAACCACAGGACCCTCAAGAAAAATGGGTAGAAACTAGAAAAAACTGCCTAAGTATAAAATAACCTTTTGTTCTTCTTAGCTCAGGGCTGCATTCTTCTTTGGCAGACATTGTAAAGTAACCAACAGGTTTCGAGTTCTTGGCTTGTTTCTGTAATATTTAAAGGTGAAAATTTTATATTGTTCTCTCAACTGGTACATATCAGTACCATGTTGTTAATAGGTACGTCACATTCCTAAATCAGGGAGATTTTCTCTTCCTGGATCAGGGGAGCCCCCAGGTTCCTTCCGGTCCCCGATCAAAGTCCCCTTTATTTAAGACGCCTTTCCTCACTTCCTCACAGGCAGCAAACACCATCACTGCCTGCCCTCCTTAGCCAGCCTTTCCTTTATTTCCTTTATCACATGACATCTGCCTGTCGAGTGCCACTCTCACCCACGGAATGTCGGCCCCAGGAGACCCAAGGCTGCCTTTTGTTCCCATGAAGGAGGAACTTGGTAATTATTTGTTAAATGAGCAAGTGCTGAGGAGCTAGACCTTTCAGAAGAGCAAAACCCTGATTAGCCATGAGAGAGCAAACATTAGTATCAGCACATTTCAAATAAATAGCTTATATCTTTATTTTGTAATCCGTGTGTGCGTGTGTGTGTGTGTGTGTGTGTGTGTGTGTAGATGGGAAAAGGGTTAGGGAAAGGGTATGGAGAGAGAATATATATCTCTATTAAAAGTGTTTTTATAATATTCAAGAATTGTCACTTAAGTAACTCCAGCAAAACGCTTATGGGAAATTTGCGAAAATTCATCAGGAATTCCTAGGTATGCAGTCATGACCACCAAAGAAGAATTTTTATGATCATCTGGAAAGGATTCTATTTCAAACATTGAGGGTTTTTTGCAGTTAGCTATAACTAGGGAATGATATAATTTATGTACTAAAATGAGACATTTTTGAGAGTTAGAGGAGATGCGAAAACAAACTAACAGGTTTTAGTTGATCTCGGCCAGGCTTTGCCAATGGCAAGTTGGAACACACAGTTACTCTAGGAATAATAGCCATTACCTGAATACCCTCTGTCATCCATGCCTTGTATTGTCCCCCCTCTCTGAACTGCTGGAGACTCATCATCATAGTGCTTCGAGACAGTTCATGAGCGTCATGTTTCTGCACATCTTGTTTGTATGACAAACAGCTTTGGAAGCTCAAGATCTAAAGCAAAAGGCAGGCGTTTTTCTTGAACCCATTATAAAAGATTTAGGTTTTCAAAGCTTAGGATTCCTCAGCTGTGCTGCAGACCCACTATGGATGTACCCTGCCAGGCCAGGCCGCATAACCCTCGAGGGACTGAGGATGTTGAGCACAAATACAAAGCTGTGCCAGGAATAACATGTCTTCGTCTCTGGGCCAGGAGCCTCATGTCTTCCACCAGCATCCGTGAACTTATAGCAGGCTAACTTGTTAATTTACGCGTAGGACAGAGTCTAAGCCTCCTCCTGGCTCTTAACATGCATGCATAGAGCAAGGGCAGAACAAATAAGCCTAGTGAAAATGATATTTAATCCACATGAGTCCTGGAAAAGACACTGGACAGGCTGCAGAGATAAGTTGCAATTCTACTGAAGTACAATGTTTTGATTGACTCTGAAAAACTACTTCGCAAATTACCCTGGTCCTCTCAGTTTCCTCATCCATAAACTGGTCAGGGGAGGGAGATAGCCTTTTAACTCTAAATTCTTTGGATTTGTGACTCTTTCAGTATGTCTCATGACTCTATCCTTATTCCCATCACATGCTTTATATATGAATGGCTGCATGTGGTCACTTACTCCTCACAGAGTACTGAAAGTGTAGAAACTCTTTCGAGATGATCTGCTCTAGAGATTTCCATAACTACGTTCTGATAAATACCAGCATTCTTCAAAAGAGAGTCAAGGACTCCCAAATTCTTGGTTGATTTAATTTTCATATAAATCTTAACTAAGAGAATTTTTCATATTTAAATTGGAACAGAATAGTATGGATGCTAAAGTGTGTTATAAGCCAAGTGCTAACACATCTTCATTGACCTTGCAAAGTGCAAATGCCATACAATCTAATTTCTAAAATAAACCTACACTGATAAAATATTTCTTTCAACTGTTATTTATAAGAGGAGTTAAAAACAACAAGTCACTTTGAAAGGCCAATTTTATCAATCAGAGATATGAAACATTGATGTATTGCAGGAATACTAGTCTGATGGAAGGGAGTATAATGAGTTAGGGTAAAGAGAAAAGAAAGTAGAGGCAGGAAGCTAAGTATATATGTATGGAACTATTATAATTTAGTTTGAGTTTTCTTTCCTTTTGAGTTGAGGACTACATTTTGGGTGGTTTTCTTTTTTGTTTTTTTGTTTGTTTGTTTTGTTTTGTTTTTTTGAGGTCAGGTAGTTAGTTGAATGCTGTAGTAATGTGGAATGTAGGTGTACAATAGTGTCTCAGTGGCTTTGTTTCTATTAGAAAATTATTCAAGTTTTCCTTGGTCCAGCTGGCGTGGCTCAGTGGTTGAGCATCGACCTATGCACCAAGAGGTCACCGGTTCAATTCCTGGTCAGGACACATGCCCAGGTTATGGGCCCAGTCTCCAGTGGGGGCATGTAAGAGGTGGCCAGTCGATGTTCTCTCTCATTGATGTTTCTCTCTCTCTCTCTCTCCATCTCACTTTCTCTCTCTCTCTAAAATCAATAAAAAGGAAAAAAATGTAAAGGTTTTCTTAAATGAAAGGTTTTCTTTTGTTTCTGGCTTGGCATTGCTAGCCCCATGGATGAGATGATGGACCCAAACTTAAGAGGAACCAGCAAAATAGAGAGAGGAACCAGCAAAATAGAAAAGAGATGTGTATAAAAGACAATATGGAAGAAGAAACAATTCAATGGCTGATTCACGTACTGAAAGATTAAAACATTACTCTTGCATCTCTTTGACTGGGAAAATGATGACAACTTTGACAGAAATAGGAAAGTTGCAGTTTTGAAAGAAAAAAT
This sequence comes from Molossus molossus, assembly GCF_014108415.1. Lineage (NCBI taxonomy): Eukaryota > Metazoa > Chordata > Mammalia > Chiroptera > Molossidae > Molossus > Molossus molossus. The sequence goes on along the minus strand of NW_023425345.1, from coordinate 55,178,328 downwards.
TATGAGCACAATTTTAGAAAGTTGGAGATTGAAGAGAGAGCAGGCCATCTGATATAAATCCCCAGTGAACAGGCCAGAGTTCAGGAGAGAGGCCTAGCTAGAATTATGAATTTGGTAGTCATCCGTGCCCGTAGGTTGCAGGCTTCAGATATCACAAATTATGTGTTATTCTTGAATCTGAAAGTGCCAGTCATGCTGGCAACTTTCTGCCTCTCTTTCCAATAAAAAGTTCACATTCTGATTTCACTGTGACTCAGTAAATTGCCTCAAATCTCATACACTATTTTCCTTGTTGCATGGGACAAACCCAAATCTACCTCCACTTTAAATATAAAAATTAACAGTGTTGAGCATATGTAAACTGAATAATTACATCTTCCTTTAGCTGAGTAACATGGAAGTGTGAATAAAATAAAAATACATCATTCTCACCAATCATGAAGGTAATTCATGATTGTAAACCATCGGGTTTACAACGGCATATTTGGATTACGATAAAAGAAAAGGAGACCTGATGATTTCTGTTTGATTGTGAGATATATAGCATAATCAAAATGACAAGGTAAATGCTAGGGAACATTTTTCTGAATGTTGGAAAAATTGACTGGGTATTCAGCAGAAGTTAAGTGAAAATTTCAGGGTAACGGTGAAGATTGTGCGCTGTAGCACACTCCAGTGATTGGAACATAGCAAGATTTGATTGTGACTTCATGGCAGTAAGAAATCAAACTTGCAAAGACCACCTATACTAGAATGCTTCTTTATTTAGCATTCCAGAATGTGTCTTTCTAATAGTATGTTATTTGGTTAATGTAGTATATGGCTAACTCATCACATCTTCTCACTTGAATCATCAGATTTGTATAAAAGTATTCAGAGCTTTTCTCAAATACTAATAAATGACAGAGGTTCAGTGAGTATCTCTATCTCATGCCTACCACAAGTGTAGGCACTATGGAAGTTCAGGCTAAAGAAAGTGCAGTCTTTTGGGGAGGCAATATTGGACATTCATAATATTCAACATTTCATTCTGTGATAAGGAGAAATAGTTGAGTGGAAATACCCATTTGGTTGACATGAGCATTTTGCTTTTGATTGAAAAAGGGGACATCAGCTTGTCTTCCTCTATGTTTTACTTTTCGGGCCACAGGAGATGGGTTGGTGGTGATAAGTAGATGCTTATCTTCTTGGTGAAGTAGAAGGATTGAGAGATTCAGGTGTCTTTTGGCATGGTTAAGTTTCTAAACAAAGAGATCCTAGCAAGAGTAATTAAAATAAGCTGTTGATTAAAAGCTTTTGATAGCTGAACTGGGGGAACAAATCAAAGTGGCAAGCTTTCACACCAAGTCATGTCATTGCTCTGAAGTCCAGAAGAGTAGCCCAAGACAACATTGCCTGGAAATTTCCTGAATGCCTGAAAGGTGCTGGGTTGAGTTTAGCTTAGTCTGGAAAATATGTCTATGTTTAGAATAAATCGTGAATTTTTTAATTTGTCATTTAGAAGAAAATTAATTTTTCATTATTATAAAAATGAGTGTACCATTCTAGTTAGTAGACATCCTTTCATCTTTTATCTGTTGAGCTCCTAGTAACAGGCAGACATCTGCTAACTGCATTATCTCGGTTAAACTTAATACAATATTATGGGTTTGGTACTTTAATTATCCCATTTTACAAAGTAAAAAAAAAAGACATGGAGAAGTTAAGTAACTTGTCAAGATTCATCAGCTTACAAGAGGTAAGATTGTGATTGGAACTCAAACATGCCAACCCAAAGTAATTTTCTTAACTACCACCCTATATGGCCAACCTTGACCAGCAGTAAATTTCAGATTTTACATATGAATGTGCTGGGTAAATTGGTTCCTAAGACCTCTAGCTTCCAAATCTGTTTTTATACTACACATTATTATTATTACACTATTTTCCATAGCTACTAATCATATATAAAACCTTAATGATGACAATTATCATTGCAGTTGGCTAGTGTATCTCTGTAATTTTTATTTTTAACATGTTATCTGATTTTTTTTTGGCTTAAACACTTCTTCTTGGCCAATAATTTATTGCTTTTGTTAAACCAAGAGAAAAATCTATTAAATTAGGTTATTACAGGTAAATCTCTTACAGTTAGAGAAAAAAAATTATGTTTCTTGTGTTTTTCATTAATTATAATAGTAACTGATCAATTTTAAATATGCGCTGTTTCTGTATATTAAAATTGATTTTTCTTTCCATTTTTAGTTCTGCAGGTATTATTTATCTGAGAAGCAAGGAAAATTATCAATTATTTTCATTATTCCATGTATGCAAGGTATGAGTAGTCATTTATATAGGTCATATCAAACATTTGTATCAATAATAACAGTTACATCTACCATTTCTTGACTGACGGAGATATTTCAGGTACTATACTTGAAATATTTTTGTACCTGGCAATTCATATCTATTATATTATTATTATTCATAACCATCCCATAAAAAAGCTATCTTTACCTACCATTGTACAAGAGCATTGTGGCTCAGAGAAATTAAATAACTCTCCTAAGTCATAAATTAGAAGTGATAAAAGCTGTTTTCAAAACCAATACTGCCTGACTTCTAACACTACATTTTTACCCTATCATTATACTGCCTCCAAGATACCTTTGAAAGTGTTGAAATTAAATCATCAGTGTAAAAATAAGATCTTGAGTGCATTTAGCTTTTGGTTTGTACTTCATAAACAGTTAACACATATTCTTTGATCTTTGGTGAATAAAAATTAAATTTAGCTGTAGTTCCACAATCTGTTTCTTTGGATATTTAGTATTGTGTCAACCCTTTGTTAGCATGGCTGACCTTCCCCAGCGCTGGTGTTTATGTATTTGATCTTGCTTCTTTATTGCCTATGGATATTTCTTTCTTTATCTCTGCACAAATCTCTTCGCTGACATGTTGTTAGCAGATATTTATTCCACTCTACAAGCAGTAATACAAAAAGATGATCTTAGATATTCATGTCCTTTCTCAAACCCCAACACATACTGATTTAACCATCATGACATTCATAGATATTTATTTCATCATGACCAGAAGAGCAACATAAATAATTAATATTGATTTTCCCAATCTTGCTTCTAAGCCATACAGCTTTCACTACTGATTGATAGAGAAATATTTTATCTCTGAAGCTCTCTGACATTCAGATGTTCCATTCCCATTTCCTAGCATACGAAAAGTTACTGGGGTACACGAAAAGAACTGTTAAAAAGCAGTCTTTTAAACTACAAACTTTAGAAATCAACTGAAATCAAACATCTGTGTGATTTTTAAAAAATACTTGGAACTTATATTCTCAGCATCAATTTTATATTTTCAAGAGACAGAAAGGAATATTATTGTTCTTAATAAAATATAATTGAATATTTTGTATTTTCCAAACGCAGTACCAATAACAAATAACCTATTAGTATTTACAATTTAATCTCTTAATTTACAAGTAGATCATAATCTCTGACTTCCATTTGCCTCCTTCTTTTGACCCTAGCACTGCAACTTTGGACAAGTTAATAAACCTCTCTAAGCCTCTTTCCTAATTTTTAACATGTAAAATAAAAAATGCACAGATTAAATGAGAATATGCGGATGCACTGTATAGCATATGTGTTGACATACACATAAGCAAATATATATTATGTGTTATATAATATATAAGCAAATATATAATGTTTTATATACATACAGAGAGAGAAAAATACATATAAAGCAAACAATACCTGGCATATATGTAGTAGTCTCTCAATAAATATAAGTTCCCGCCTTTTCCTTTCACATGTATATCACATACTGTATTCAGATCTGTTAAACACGTTACACTTTATCACATACTACATAGTATATACATACTATAAAGTATAATACATAAGTATACATTTTACTTCATCACATACTTGATCACTTCTGTATCACATACTATGTACATATCTGTTAAATACATTGTACTTTGCAAGGCTTTCCCTCAGGATGGGACCAGGATCAGGCAAGAGGTACTAAATATTTAAAATCTTGGGCAAAAAACAAAAACAAAAATCTCAGTAATCAATTAAATATTTTCATGCAATTTTTTAAAAATCAGGATTTATCCATTTCATGATGAACAAAATATAATATCTAAAAAAGGCAAGATCAGTATTACTAGTTTCTCCTCCCCACCCAGGCTCCGTATGGCTCCTGCCCTGCTTACACCAGAATTACACAAGCATGGCTCACAGCTCTTAGGCTCTGTCCAGAAACCACATTCAACCGTGTCTGCGTTCTTAGGCCTGGGCCTATCGCCTGAGGCAGCTCACAGACTCATTCTTTTTCCCCAGTCTGAGGCGGAAAGGGTTAAGGCTTGAAATTGGGGAACAGAATAAAGGTTGAAGCGCTGAGACCTTGAGAAGACCAGGATGGGAAGCCCGGAGCCCCAGAGACCTGGGGATGCAGAGCTTCCGTTCTAGAACTCATCAGGGTCGAGAGGCCACAAACACCTGTCTCTGCCCATTGTACTTCAAGTTCCTCATCCAGAAATTATTTCTGACCACGACAATGAATATCCTTATTTGTATAATGATTTTGAGAAGCACAAAATAAATTCCTGGTTTATCTTAAGTCTATGAATATATAACATATAAATAAGCAAATATATATTATGTGCTATATATCAGCAAATAAATATGTGTGTGTGCATAGATAGATATATATGTAGATATAAATATATATGAAACAAACAATACCTGGCATATAAGCCCTCATTATTTTTCTTTTAATTAGACTTGGAAAAAAACGCACTGCTGATTAATAGGTATCTAAGTACTTAGAATATATAGTTGTAGAGTTGATTTTAACAGTGCTTTTGAGAATTTGGAATAATTACATTCTCTTTCAATAATATTTTTCTATTATTTTGTGTTGCACCTATTCCCAAATTTTTACATAAGCCTCTACTAAAACTAAATTGTAGGCCAAATCAGAGTGCTTGGTGTTACTTGGTTTTGATTGGTTTTCTCACAGAGACACTGCCTCTTTGGTTACCTCCCGAGAAAGCACTGTGTCCGCAGTAGGTTAACCCAGGAAATAGGAGCACCAGGCAGTAGGCAGGAGTGGGTGACAGCGTTTCCATCCCTCAGCTACCACATTCTGCACAAACTATCCACAGCTGGTGCTTCCGTTTCTGCAGCACTTCGGGTGGGCTACGGATTGTCAGGAAAGACCGTATGAACCCAGAGAAAGCCCTGATTTATTTAACAAGTATGCTGAAATTAATGGGAACACGGTGGCTGCCGACAGTGGGAGCAGAGAGGGATCACATGGCTTCCTGCTCACCCCTGGGTTCCCCGAGGAGAGCACAGCTGCCAGAGATCCTTCCTCTGGAAGGCCCCACTAGCGGGAAATCCAGCCAAGTGTTTGCTCTGCAACAGTCCTTCCCAACACAGGCCATGCAACACCAGTCCAGAGTCTAGTATCTCCGTGTTTCCGTGAAGGGAACATTTACACACCTTAGACTCCATGGGTTCTTCTACACTCACCGCGAAGCCAACATCCTGTTCTGGTACAGAAAGCAGAGTCGGGCTTCCCTTTTCGGTGTATCTGCCTCTAGCATTCTGGTGTCTCCAGAAACCATTTTCCAGCAGAACACTCCTGATACAGACTTAGTAAACTTTTACTAGGCGGTTTCAATGCACAGTTTGGTGTGAAGATAACAACAAGTGGGCTTCTCTGAAATCTATTTCGTTCTCACTCTATGTAAAGTTCATTGGTTTCTCAGAGCAAAGGAATGGGTTTGAACCCAGGCCTGCCTGACTGACCAAAGACAGGGTGCTTCATGACCAGGCATCACAGTCATCTGCAATGCTTATCCAATGCCTGATTTCTGTGCATTTCTCTAGATTTACTACTAAAGCATAACCTTTGGAGTTATGCACACTAGAGCTTGGTCATCAGATTGGCATCCAGGTTGCATCAACTCCTTTAGGATTTGAAGTTTTGGTTGTCTCGGGGGAGATGTGTATGGGTGGCCATGTTGTCATCACCACTGAGACAAGTGCTCTTTGCCTCCCTCAAAAAAAGCCACGCGGTTACTTGGCCTCCGCACACTCTGGCCACTGCCCCACCCTGAGCTCACCCTGAGCTCAGTCCGAATGAACTGGCAGGCAGGGCCACGTACAGTCCAGGGAGTAAGCTTCCTAGGTGGCCATCTTGAAGAAAAGTAGGTCAGCTCTTCTTTCTTCTCTTCGATCTTGAATTTTGCTAAAACAAAGGCTATTTTTATCTGTGGAACCAAGCATGTAAGCCATCTGTCTCCTTTCAGATATCCGAGTTCTGTAATGTTTTCGTTCAGCAGCATATACTTATCTCACCCCTCCTGATGTTTCTTCATCCTCATCCCCCTTCCATCAGCTTTTCTGATTAGACTTCATCTATACATTGGTGCACCAATCCATTCTTTATGCTTCATTATATTGCCATTTGAGACCTAAGGAATTTTATATTTTAATGTCTTGTGACATTTTATAGATTCTTTATTTCTTCAGAAATGTACTTCTTTGAAAATGTACAGATAATGTATATTTGCATCTTTGCTGTTTATGCATTATTTAGACACGTGAAGTACTACATATGATATTAGACAGACATGCTACAATCGATGGTTTAACTAAAGTAAATAATTTGTTTAACTAAAGTAAACAACTTGCTCTCATTAATACTGGTTATATAGGTTAACACATGAAAAAACTTGAGGAATATATGCTAGGTAAATAATCTGGATTTTATAGCACAGAACAAGTAAAACCACTGTTCTTGTATTTTCTATGAAAAGAGATCATTGTGTAAGTCAGAGAAAAACTAAAAATATTCAGATTAGGAATGATTATTTGGATGTGGAAGGTTAGATAATATCTATTTAAAAATACATGTGAACCTAAAACTGCTCTAAAATAACAGTGTCTTTAAAAATATATAAATTGTTATTCAGAAATATTTTACATGATAAAATTAGGTTGAGCCCAGGATGTGATATTCATTGCTTCTATTGCTTTCTTGATCTTTTGTAGTTTATTGATCCCATATTTTCTAAGGAACATCATGGGGACATAAGAACACATCGCATTAGGATGCATAATTCATTAGGTTAAACAGCATATGTCATTGACTTGGGTTTCTTCAGGGTGCTCCCGATGTACATCAGGACCCAGCTTAGCTAGCAGCAATTCAAGATGCAGCATTAACACGCTGTTTCTCAGGGGATGCCCTTGAATGTGCTTGAATAGCTGTCTTGTGTAAGGCCTGAGCACAACTGCTGAGAGACGGAGGGGACACAGGTTCCAGGCACCATGCAGCCATCCTGTGTGGCTCTGTCTAGTCTGGTATCTCAGGAAAGGTGCTCAGAGATGCCAGGACCAATGTTGAGTGATTAACACACAGACAGTGCTGGGCAGTGTTGCACCTGGGGACCCAGCTCATCCACATTACAGAACACCTATGCAGAATTCCAAAGCCGCCTCTGTGGTACCAGGTAAGCATCTCACCTTTCATTCTAAATAGTCTGAAGTTACTGAAAAATAAGTGAGAATTTAAGACCCTTCTCTGCTATGGCTTAAAAATTTGTATTACTCATCTTTTTATGAGGGGGCTTAAATATGCATTTTCTGGAAGTTACTAAAGATGGAAATAAATACATGGCTTGCTGGGGTGAGCAAACTGAAAATATGGACAGAAAAAAAAAGAAATACAAATCAACCTTCATGTAGACCAACCATGAGAGACTTAGCAATAAGACTTTTTATTAATCTCACGTGCCAGGAAACCGTCACTTACTAAGATAGATAGAATAGAATGTCTGCATTTGGTAAAATGCTGGGAGCTCAAGAAAAATTAAATCAATCAAATGTGAACATTAGTATAATGGGAAGAAATAAGACACAGTAAGTGTATCACAATTTCATATGGACTTTCATTTGCCTTTTGAGCAGAGGAGTAAAATGACTGTCACTGATTTTAATCATTTAAGAACCAGAATTTTTTTTCCTCCAATTTTTATTAATTTATTTTTGTTACAGAAGTTTCTCCTCCCCACCCCAGACTCCCTCCTCTTCATCCCCCACCCTCCCCCCTAGCATTGTTGTCTTAAGTCCATTGAAGAACCAGGATTCTTTTTAGAGTGCTATCACTCGTTGAATATACCTGTGTATGAGTCCATGATCCAGGGTTCTGACTCAGAGAATCATTTCTTTATTTGATTGTGTCAGCCACCAAAAGCTTAAGAAATATCACATTTGTTTACAGAAAACTGAAATAGACATAGTGTGATATATTCTTATGCCTCGAATCCATTTTAAGACAGGTCAACCTCAAGTTGTCCTTGGACAAGTGAGAAGCAGAAATAACAAAACTTCAAACCCTAGATTGTTTTCATGTAACTGTGTAGATCGATGATTTTGAGAAAAATTCTATATTTTAAAAAAAAGGATGGATGATTAGGTGTAGAGAGTAATATACAGTTTTCTCTGATGATACTTCAAAAATGGATTCTTAAGAGCAGATTCTGTTAAGATCTTTTCATGTTGCTAGGAGAATTGTTACCATAGGAACAATGGCACTGGTAAGCATCACTTATGCATACATAGCACGTAACCTGAAAGTAATTTAATTAAAATATTTTTAGAATTTTATACTGTTGTCTTTTGCAGCATTTGTGTATATAGTACAATTTAATAATCCCTCTTAGGCAAATGTGCAAATTTGCCCACAGCTAGCTTTTATTGGTTTAAATCCTCACTCATTTTGTTACAATGAAGTTTCATCTTTCTTCAGTATGTAAGAAAAAATATCCTGAGATCAACTGTCATTTTTCTTCAGAACACCGAGGCAAAGCAATGGTGGGCGCTCAGCCCTGAGGGGCTGCCGTAACCAAATACAAAAATCAAAGACAACATTGGTTCATGTGCGCATTTAAGTCATGCTTCACCCAGGCCCCATCATTTTATCTTAAGTATTATTTCAAAACAAAATCAGAGCAAGTAGCCATCCTGAAATTCCTTAAAACATGCGTTTTCTGATTTTTCACTTTAAATCACAAATATCAAATGGAACACAGTTCAACTCAAGCTACTATGAGAAATTACCCTCTACTTTTCCCCTTAAACATATCGTTAATAAAAACCACATTAACGAGTACTGATCATAGGCCCATAGTTTACTGTTCAAAGAATACGCTAGCTCAGGTTACAGAGCACTCTAAAGCCAAAATCTTGAAGTCTGGATTCAGGACTCAAAGTGTTAACACATTGCCAGAAAACAAATTGGGAGAAGGATCCCCATGTTATGCTCAAGCATTTGTGCAATGTTCGAGGATTTCCTGAAATTCTGTAACTAGGGAGTTTGAGACGGGTATTGGGGAAGATCAGGCACACCACACTTGACCACAGCAGGCTTCTGCTAATGTCACATTCATCATCACATCCCCTCCCAAATTAGTTCATTTATCTTAATATAGATCAATTACTTTTCCATTTTTATCAATAAAGTAGGCAATCTATTACTGCAACTATGCAATATATTGTCAGGGCACCAAAGTTATTTCCCCTGGATCCAAAGGCAAACAGAAAAGCAGTCAAGAACACCTGTTAACAAGGACTATGCATCCAACAGCATAGATAAAATACTGCCTCGTGATACAGAGAAGAGACACGGGGCCCCAGGAAATGACTCTCTTTTTTGACATTCCTCAGTAAGACATTTTCTCTTTTCTCTACTGGCCAAGAGTGTTTGGCTTAATCTCAATCCAGACTGGGACGAGGGAAAAGGGCTTTTGATTGTTTGGATGAAGACCCCTTTCCAATACACCCAGACCTCAGGCATCGATGGCCCAGGTGACACAATTCCCACATACAAATGACTGGAATAGACACCAGCAGGTGACCCTTGCAGCTAAATCCCTTCACTTGGGTCAGTCATGACAACTGCTGACCCAGAACTGGGAACACCAGGATACCGTCTTTACACCCTGGCTCATTTTGTTTTGAGAATCTGTCTCCTAAGAAAATGGCCATGGGATGAGCTTGCAATAAGTTTTTATTTTAAACTAGCAACAATTCTGCTTTGCCTTTCCTGGGTGGAAATAGCCTTGTATCTACCCTCAAAACCAAAAATCAAAAAACTTTTCCATCCCATTTAGCTCTAAATGCCTGAAGGCATTTCTAAATTTTGTATCATAGCAATGTTCTCCATCAGATTCAGGGCTTGGTACCCTCAGTAATCTAGCGTTTTAGAGTCTGACCTTGACCTGGACAATTTGCTCTCTCTACAATCATCATAGAAACAGCAAGAACATTGGTATCAGCAACTCTTTTTTTTTTTTTTTTTAATATGTTTTATTGATTTTTTTTTTCCTAAGAGAGAAGTAGAGGGAGAGAGAGACAGAAACATCAATGAGAAAAAAACATTGATCGGCCACCTCCTGCATACCCCCTATTGGGGATCAAACCAGCAATATGGGCATGTGCCCTGACCTGGAATCAAACCCATGACCTCTTGATGCATGGGTCGAAGTTCAACCACTGAGCCACACTGGCTGGGCGGTATCAGCAACTCATTAAGCCTGATTCCCTGTATAGAAAATGAAGAGCATAATCTTACTCCATAGTATTGGAGTATAAATTAGGATTAAACTAAATAATGCATATCACAGTATCTGGAATATAGTGAGTCTTAAATGGATGAGAGCATCTACCCTTACATTATCAGCAGAACTGGTTAAGAAGGGAATTGCCTGATATCCCTAATGTGATCAGTTTTACTTGGGTTTATTTTACAATTCACTGCTCTTGTAACTATCATTCATGGATCTTCTACTTTGTTTTTTGGGGTTTTTTTATTAATTTATTTTTGTTACAGATGTTTCTCCTTTTTCCCCGATTGACACTCTCCTCCCCGTCCTCCCCACCCCGTCCCCAGCTTTGTTGTCCATGTCCATCAGTTATGTGTACATGCATATAAGTTCTGTGATTTTTCTCTTCCCTCCCCACCTCTTCTGAGGATTGTCAGTCTGTACCCGACTTCCATGTCTCTGGGTCTATCCTGTTCCTCAGACTGTTATGTTTATTATATTCCACAAATAAGTGAGATCATGTGATATTTTTCTTTCTCTGCTTGACTTGTTTTGCTTAGGATAATATTCTCCAGGTCCTTCCATGTCCTCTCAAAGGATAAGAGATCTTTCTTTCTAACAGCTGCATAGTTCTCCATTGTGTATATGTACCACTGCTTTTTTTATCCATTCGTCTACTGATGGACACTTGGGCTGTTTCCAGATCTCAGCTATTGTAAATAGTGCTGCTATGAACATGGGGGTACATATATTCTTTCTGACTGGTGTTTCAGGCTTTTTAGGGTATATTTCTAGAAGTGGGATCACTGGGTCAAATAGCAGTTCAATTTTTAACTTTTTGAGGTAACACCATAGTGTTTTCCATAGTGGCTGCACCAGTCTGCATTCCCACCAGCAGTGTACTAGAGTCCCCTTTTCCCCACACCCTCACCAACACTTGTTTGATGATTTGTTAATGGCGGCCATTCTGATAGGTGTAAGGTAATACCACATTGTTGTTTTAATTTGCATCTCTCTGATGATTAGTGATGTTGAGCATTTCTTTATATGTCTCTCAGCCATTTGTATGTCCTGTTTGGAGAGGTGTCTACTTAGTTCCTCTGCCCATTTTTTAATTGGGTTCTTTGTCTTCCTTTTGTTCAGTTGTCTGAGTACTCTATATATTTTGGAAATTAACCCCTTATATGATGTATCATTGGCAATTATACTCTCCCATAGAGTGGATTACCTGTCCATTTTGGTGGTTGTTTCTTTTGCTGTGCAGAAGCTTTTTAGTTTGATGTAGTCCCATGTGTTCATTTTTTTCTTTGTTTCTGTTGCCTTAGGTGATGTATCAGTGAAAATTCTGCTGCGTATGGTGTCTGAAATTTTGTTACCTATATTTTCTTCTAGGAGTTTTATGGATTCATGAGTCACATTTAAGTCTTTTATCCATTTTGAGTTTATTCTTGTGTATGGATACAATTTTATTCTGATAAAATATTCATTAGCTTAAGCAACTGATCAATTAATCTACATATATCTTTATTTTTTAGTATCCCTTGGATAGTCATTAATTATCTAAGAATATAAATATGAAGTTACTTTTAGCTCCTCTGTATATAAGAAATAGCTGCTGGTACTTCCCATAATGCCCTTAACAAAGATACTGGTGGGACAGGATCTATTGTCTTTCCTGCTGCGTCATTTCTCACCACTGTACTCATTCTCCTGAAGGAGAAATCGCCTGCCGGGAAATAGAAGGTGCTGGAGTGAGTTGAACTGTGCCTCAAGAAGGGAACTCTCCGTGGCTTGGCGTTGAGAAAATAACAGCCAGACCATTTCTATAACAATAATTAAACAATGGGTACATTAGCCCACTTATCAGTCGTTTTGATTAAAACATTGCACCTGCTAATGTACAGAGAATAAAAAAATTGATTTAATTTGTTACATTTTAAGCTTCATAGGAGAGTTCTTAATTAAATACAAAGAATCTAGTCATAGTCACTATCCATTAAACACATAGAATGCTTCCTATGCGACCTGTTCCAAGTCTTTGTTCGGTTTCATGGTAGTGCCTATACTGTAATAAATTCAACACAAAAGGCAACCATGGTATTCTTTCTGCCTTTTCCAATCCTCTAGTTGCTGTGGCTTTTGCATCATAGACTTTTTAAAGTTCTTTTCTCAGTATTTATTTCATCAATTTACAAATCATTGATTTCAGACTTTCCAGAACAGTCTCCTCAGTAAAATATATCAAGACCTTATCTGCTTATTTTTTTCTACCTTACGTTTTTAAATGGTAACAAATTCACTTAGTATTCAATCATGTGTACTATACATGCCTAATAATATGTTACCCAATTTTCTAAATCTATATAGCTTTAACTCATCTTTATTAAAAATCTGTTTTTCTAACTATATTTAGAATGTTAACATTTTAAAATATTACTTGGAATACTTTATAATTTTGTCATACATAAATTTTAAAGATTATAATCTCACATAACTCATCAAAAATACTTAATGTTTATTTTATCTGATTTCATTTAATGCTTTTAAACAAAGTCATTTTGTTTATAGCAAGAACTATTTAGCCATACTGAATGTAAGTCATTCAAGAATTAGTAATAGCCAAGAGAAAGGTGTATGTGCTCACAGTGTGCAAGATGCTATCTTATTTTTTATATATATATTACAATTTACCCCTCATCAAAAAAAAAAAACAAAAAAACAATGAGATTGGCATCATTATCAGCAGACCTATTTTTCAGATGAGTTAAGAGGCACAAAAGAGTTTAAGTAACTTCCCCAACATGACACAGCCAATGATTTAAATTGAAATACAAGATGTGGCAAAAGTAGGTTTATAGTTGTGAGTACACAAGTTTATTCCTGTGTTATTATTTATTAAATATAGGATTATTTTCCATATGAACCACTGTAAGCCTCTTTTGCCCCACCCTGTACTGGGGCTCCAGATCCCAAGCTTGGAACAATTATGCTAACTAGACTGCCTATCTCTACACATAATATTTTCGGTACTATGAAGAAAAAGGAAGGGAAATCACCAATAAAATCAAACATCAAATAACCACCACAACCAAATGAAAAACTGTTTGGGGCCTCAAAGAGCTTTTAATTATGAGAGAATTTACAGCTCAATACATTAACCACCCTGCTGGCCTCAAACATATTCCGACAGGGCGCACATCTGCACGTCCACGGCCAGCGCCCTTTCTGCACACACCCAAGCACACACTGTAAAAGCAAGCAAGCTCTCAGAGAATGTACACTGACCTCCATATAGGAAACTTCAACAGAAGGAACAGAACTAATGTACTGTATAGAGATTGTAACTACATACCAGGCCTTTTCCCTATACTATCGTCATCACTTTAAAGAAGATAAAATTGAGGCTTAAAAGATCAATAATTGGCCGAGGTTACCACACAGATGATTATGAAAGAGCTGGAATGTAAACCAAGTTCTGAGTCCAAGCCCATGATACTACTCCACCACAAACAGGAAAGACGATGCTCTGAGCAGTGTGAAATGCAACTATACTCCAGAGACACACCACGGAACCCAGTAGGAGACACTAATAATAAAACACGATGTCTCCATTTCAGCAACTCAGGAAAGTAATAAACTTGAAAATATGGTCTTAGGGACTGATGTAGAAGAATGAACAGATCCTGTTGAAATTCATCAAAGAATATTTTCTGAGCATTTTTAGATCTGAGCTGAGTTCATGAAAAAATTTAATTGTGATATATGTCTACAACGTAAAGGACATAGACTAAATAGCATGTATCTACTTTTAAAAATACCTAAATCTCTAGAATATGAACATTTATAAAATGAATCTTTACAATCATCACCAAAAAATACTATTTAAACTGCCTACTGTCTGGTACCGTTCTGCACCTCTGAGCTAATATCCTACTTATTCTTCACAATTATCTGCTTTATTCCCCAAGTACATAAAAGGAAAACAAAGGTCTTCAGCAAATATACCTTTAGTGCTCCCCTAACTGCAGATTTTCATGGAAGTTAAAAGACAAAGAAAGGAGCTGAGGTGTGTATACTTTAATGTCTATGCCTGTTTTATTCTATTAAACTGATTTTTCTTATATCTTTGTAAGTACTAAAAGTGGGGAAAGGGCTTATCATAATGTTCACTTCAATGACTATCACATAGCTTTGGACAATTTTAAGTAGGCTTTGTAAAGTTAAACAATATAAAAAGACCCTAAATTCAAAGGTTTGTCAACTAATAACTATGTTTCTTAAAATATGTATTTCATGCCACAATCTAGTAACTCCAGTATTTAACTTGAACTGCCCACCACAATGATTTAAGCTAGTCAACTGAGGCAAGGGAATGGTTCTACCTGATGACTTCGTGAAAATCTGTGAGATTGATATGAAATGTTAATCCTAGGAATTTTGAAGTTTTAGTATTCATGAGTCAGGATGAGAGTAAAATCTTTCAAGGATGTATGCAAGAATCTTTATTCAGTGAAGCAGCAATGGCTTCCAGCACTCACATATAATAGGTTTGAAATGGGAACGTTCGACACTACATCTGTAGAACAGAACAGTTCAAACCACTACAGGTAGTAATTACTGAAGGTAATTGTAATGCAGCTTGAGTGGTAAACATTAATGTGGAAAACAACAACAACAACAAAAAAAACCAACACCACCAGATTTCTAAGCAAATAAAATCTCAAGCATCAAAAAGACAAAAAGTTTGTGATAAATTGTTCATTTAGGCATGCAGTGCTGTGTGGGCAAAATTGGATTGCAATCATAGCCATTTCAAAAAATGAAAACATTAGGAGAAAAGAAAATTGGACACAAATGGCATGGAAATTGCAGCCTTTGATCCATTCTGAAGAACCTTTTTGTGTAGCATCATCACGAGTGGGCAGCAGACTCCTTCCACTCCCCCTTTAAAACCTTTATGGGAGCCCGGAGACCCTGCGACAGAGAAAATCAACTCAGGACTGACCATGGAAACATTCTCCAGTGATAAACATGTTTTTCATGAAACTGTGCTAAATTAACTCCACTGTTTCATTGCTAGCTGATTTTGCCATTGACACTTTTAATTTCAGGAGAAGTTCCTTCCTGAATCATCCTTGACCTGTCTAACTAGAGATCAGGTAATAACCACATATTTCATGATAACTAATAGAGAGATGGCAAAAGTTCATGAAGATAAAGAGTTAATGTTCTCAGTGTTAGATCATTGAGAACCTCATGGATCCAAAAATCATTCTATAAATAACAATGCACACTGTGGAATGTATGTGGGCATTATTCTACAGAAACAGATCTTTGGCTGTTATAAATGATGCACTGGAGTTTCCAAGTACGTGCAGCAGTAGGTCTGCATTTGCAGAAACTTAAATTAATTCCTACAATAATGATCACAGACTTGTTCAATCACTATTAAAATGTCTGTAATTTGATTGTAAGACATTAATATTGTAATTACTTATTGGCTTTCCTTATTAAATACTGGCGATTACTTGTTTTGTAAGGTTTTTGACCTATTTTGTTAAATTCGGGTTTTTAAATTAGCGACCCAGTAATCATTTAAATTAGTTCTTACGTATAAAATCATTTTAGATAATTATCTTTGGGAGACTGTTACATCCTGATGTTGAAAAGGAGACTCGTTAGTAAATAAGTATAAGACCATTACTCTATATTTTAGTAAATAGCAACTCTAATCTTTCAAGAAGGCTGTTTAAATCAGATTTTCAATGCCTGAAGCAACATCTTGGTTTATTTTCTTATTTTATTTGATTTGACTGCATTCTGCTTTCATTAACATTTTCTATTTGACCTTTTGAGTTATAGACCCCTTCTAACCTCAAAAGATATTATTATGAAAGAAAAATGTGTTTGTTTTATATCTTTGAAGGTGAATATTGGTTTTATTGCTATTGAAAGTATTATTTAAAAGGTAGAGGTGTGAAATTCAAATTAAATGACTAAAATATGTTATTTTTCTGTCAAGGTTTTTAATTTAACTATGAGGGAAGTAGTTTCTTACAAAGATTTGTTAGCCATATATAATATCTGTGAGCAAAATGGCCCATTTAAAGACACTTTCATAATAATTTTTCTAAAGTATTTTTATCAAAGTTAAATAGCATAGGATAATTTTCTAAATAGACTTTCTCTTGGAACACTGCAGCATAAAACACATTCTTTTAAATCTATAAGATATGGAATTCTTTGCCCTAGCCCTTAAAGGACCCATAAGCTAATGAAAAAGATGGACAAGTAGCAAATTAACAAACAGTATGATGAGTGCTAGAAGGGAGGTACTTAAACATTCCTGCCACAGAGACTGCTAAATTATGTTATATCCCCTTAGCTTTAGCGCACTCAATTGCCCCTGTTAAAGTATTCTACATCCTGTATAGCAATTACCTTTTCAAATCTGTCTTCCTGATGGACCATAAGCATTTTAAGGACCCATATCTTCTCCCATGTTCACCATAGTAACTTCACTGCCAGCACTATTTCTGATATGGTTGCTTTATGCATTCTTGTTGAGTAAATTAATGAATGAGAGTGAGTGAGTGAATGAATAGTATGTTCTGTTACATAACCCAGATGGGACCTTTTTTTTTTCTCCCGTCCTTGGCTAAAATAATTTTTTTCTTAATTTATCTTTATTGTTGAAAGTATTATAGGTGACCCTCCTTTTTGCCCCCATTAGCCCCCCTCCTCTCCATCCCTCCCCTTGCCAGATAGGACCATTTTTAAGGGAGAGCTCAGCAAAATCATAAAGGAAAACTCAATGAACATGGTGAGGAAGGACATGAAAGACAAGACACAACACATGCAAAGGTACAGTTATGAGAAAGAGCACAGAGCAGGTAAAATCAACGGCAAGGAACCTAGAATGGCTAGAATATACATAGAAGTTGTGAAACAACAGTGATGCGCAATATTTGTTGAGATATTTTATTTTTATCTTAATACTTTCTTTCTTGTCAAAGAAGTAACTCATTTCTTGCCTAGAGGGATTTTTCTTTCTGGGGAAGAAAAAAGCAGCAGCAGAAGTCAATGGCACTTACTGATGTTGATAACATGAACACATTGAGGATACATGCTTAATGTTTAGGAAAAGGAGCATAAAGGGGAGCAAGCTTTTTAGGAGAAAGAGTAAAAAGAAAGAGTTCTTGACACAGATAGAGAGAGCTGGTTTGTCAGAATCTTAGAAAGATGGTAATGACTGTGCCATAAACCCAGAAATCACCAGTTTCACCAAAGATTTCTGTGCCCAAAACATGGAATGGAGAGAAGAGAGCCACTGAGGTGAGAGCCACACATTGAGAGACCATGCTGGCTGAGACATTGGGCATCTCAAGAGAGACTAGGTTGAGCAGATGAATTGTGACCAGAGGAACTTTCATGATTCTGGCATTTGGCAAGTTCCTGAAACTTGAGAACATTCTTGAGGTGATGAAGTTCATACTTACTAAGATTGACATTCCCACCTTCAGGAAGGATGGAAGCTTGAAACCAGTTTAAAAGTAATTTAAGAAAATTAATAAATGCAAGTGATGTCAGAGGAATGGTGGCATGAGAGGTCCCCTTGGTCTCTTTCCTAGAAGTTTCAACTATGTGAAAAGCTATAATTCAACAAAGGATTCCCTGTTCAATGCACAAACATCTCTGAGAGATCCGAGCTTTGAAACATCTAAAGGTGGGCAAGTGAAAGTGAACCAGGGAGGTGAGAATGGAGAAAAGCTGAGAGGAACCATGGACACAGCCCCACAGCCAGAGTGGGGAGGTGGAGGGGGGGGGGGGGCGGGGAGAGATTGAGATCAAATAACATACTACTAAAAAATGCCTGGATCATAGAAGAAACAAAAGCTGAGATGAAAAGATAAATAAAGACAAATGAGAATGACAGTACGACATATCAAAACTGAGATGCAGAGAAAGCAGTAATAAGAGGAAAGTTTATATACATCTTAAAGAACTAGAAAAAGAACAACAAAATTAGCACAAAGTCAGAAGAAAGGAAACTATAAAAAAATTTAACCTATGAATAGATTAATAAAATTGACAAACCCCTGGCTAGAATCACTATAGAAAGAAAAGACTCATAAACAAAATCAGAAATAAAAGAGAAATTACCACAGACATCACAGAAGTACAAAGGATCATACTGAAATACTATGAAAAACTATATGCCACCAAATGTAATAACCTGGATTAAATGGATAAGTTCCTAGAAATATATAACCTTTATAGATAGAATCCAGAATAATTAGAAAATCTAAATAGACCAATGAACAGCAAAGAAATGTAAACAACCATCAAAATCCTCCCCAAAAATAAAAGTCCAGGACAAGATGGCTTCATTAGTGAATTCTATCAAACACTCAAAAAAGATTTGATATCTATCCTTTTCAAACTCTTCAAAAAAGATGAAGAAGGGGCAATACTTCCTAACACATTTTATGAAGCCAACATCTGGCAAGGATAACACAAGAAAGAAAACTACAGACCAATATCTGATGAAAACAGAAGCAGAAATCCTACACAAAATACTAGCAAACTGAATACAATAAAAAATAATAAATGATCAGGTGGGGTTCATTCCAGGGGCACAAGGATGGTTCAATGCAAACTGATCAACGTAATACATGATATCAACAAAACAAGGATAGAAGTCATAAGATCTTATCAATAGATGTAGAAAAAGCATTTGAAAAGATACAACATCTATTTATGATCAGAACATGTAATATAATAGGTATAGAAGGTAAGTACATAAATATAATAAAGGTCATACATGACAAGCCATCAAGGAACAGCAAACTCAATGGTGAAAACTGAAAGCTTTTCCTCCCAAATCAGGAACAAGACAAGGAAGTCCACTCTCAGCACTCTTATTCAACATAGTACTAGAAGTCCTCGCCAGAACAATCGAGCAAGAGAAAGAAAGAAAAGGCATCCAAATTGAGAATGAAAAAGTAAAAATGACACTCTTTGCAGATGGTATAATTCTTTATATAGAAAACCCTAAAGACTTCCCCAAAAAAACTATTAGAAACAATAAATAAATACAGTAGAGTTTCAGGATACAAAATCAATGTACAAAAATCCTCTGCATTCCTAAATACTAACAATGAATTTTCAGGGGAAAAAGTTCTTTCGCAATTGCAACAGAAAGAATAAAATACCTAGAAATAAACTTTAAAAAGCCTGTAAAGGATCTCTATATTGAAAATTGCAAAGCATTTTTTAAAAAGATTGGAAAAAAAAAAAACACACACACAACAAAATGGAAAGATATTCTTGTTCATGGATTGGAAGAATCAACATAGTTAAAATGTTTATATTACCCAAAGCAATATAGAGATTTAATGCAATCTCCATCAAAATCCTAATGACATTTAAAAAAAAAAACAGAACAAAAAATGGTCAGATTTGTATGGAACCACAAAAGAACCCAAGTAGCCAAAGCAGTCCTAATAAAAAAAACTAATAATAATAACAAAGCCAGAGGTATCGTACTACCCGATTTCAAATTTTACTGTAGAGCAATGGTAATAAAAACAGCATGGTATTGCCCCTGGACGGTTTTGCTCAGTGGTTAGAGCATTGTCCCATGGACCTAAGGGTTATGGGTTCAATTCCAGTCAAGGGCATGTACCTTGGTTGCAGTTTAATTCCCGGCCCTGGATGGGGTCATGCAGGAGGCAACCAATTTCTGTGTCTCTCTCACATCAATGTTTCTCTCTCTCTCTCTCCCCCATCCTATCTGAAAATCAGTGGAAAAGTGTCCTCAAGTGAGGATTAAAAACAACAAGAACAACAAAAAGTAGCATGGCATGGGCAAAAAAAAAAAAAAAAAAAAAACACACACACAGACCAAGGAACAGAATTGAAAGGCCTAAAATAAAACCACATGTATATGGGCAAATAATTTTTGACAAAGGAGCTAAAAACATACAATGGAGAAAACAAAGCATCTTCAATAAATGGTGCAAAAGAATGGAAGTAGACAACAGTCTGTCCCCATGCACAAAAATTAATTCAAAATGGACCAAAGACCTAAATATAAGATCTGAAACAATAAAGTACATAGAAGAAAACACGGGTACTAAACTTTTGGACCATAGTCTTAGAGAAGGTTTTATAAATTTGACCCCAAAGACATGGGAAATAAAGGCAAATATAAAGGAATGGGACCATATCAAACTAAAAAGCTTCTGCACAGTAATAGAAACTGACAATAAAACAAAAATGAACCAACCAAATGGGAGATTATATTTGCAAACAACAGCTCTGACAAAGGGTTAATTTCCAAAATATATAAAGAACTCATAAAATTCAACACCAAACAATCGAGCAATTCAATTAAAAAATGGACAGAGGACCTGAACCGACACTTCTCCCAAAAAGATATACAAAGGGCCAACAGATATATGGAAAGATGCTCAACTTCACTAACTATTAGGGAAATGGAAATTAAAACTACAGTGAGATACCACCTCATACCTGTTAGAATGGCTATTATCAAGACAGGTAATAACAAGTGTTGGAGAGGTTGTGTAGAAAAAGGAACCCTTAGTCACTGCTGGTGGGAATGTAGACTGGTTCAACCACCATGGAAAACATTATGGAGCTTCCTCAAAAAAATTAAAAATAGAGTTGCCATATGATCAAGCAATCCCTCATATGGGTATGTGCCCCAAAATTTTGAAAACATGTATTCACAAAGATATACGCACCTCTTTGTTCATTGCAGCACTATTCATAGTGGCCAAGACATAAAAACAACTGCAGTATCCTTCTCTAGGTGATTGGATATGTATTTATATAGAATGGAATACTATTCAATCATAAGAAAAGATAAAATATTGCCACTTGCAACAACATGCATGGACCTTGAGAATATATATGCTAAGCAAAATAAGTCAGTCAGAAAGAGCTAAGAACCATATGTGGAATACAAAACTGAAACTCATAGATGCAGACAACAGTATGGTGGTTACCAGAGGGAATGGGAGAGGTTGGTAAAGGGTAAAGGGGGTCAAATATATGGTAATGGAAGATGATTTGACCTTGCATGGTGGACATACAAAGTGATATACCAATCATGTATCCTAGAAATATACACTTGAAACCCATATAATCTTATTAAGCAATGTCATCCCAATAAAATTAATTTTTAAAAAATGTTAAGAGAGAAAAAACACTATTACTCATTGGCAGTAACACTTTGAACTTGATTCTGAAGAGAGCCATTTGTGGTTTTTCATCAGGGAAATTACAGATTTACATAGAAATTTTATAAACATAACCCTAATGGTAATAACAGTTTGTATTGGAGAGCAAAAATCCTAGTGGGAAGTCAACCAGGTATGGACAATAATGCAGTCAAGAGATGAGGAGCTGACCCTAAGGCTGTAAAAATAGACCCCAATGAGTTGAGAGATATTTAGGATACAAAATCATCCTCACCGGATGTGCATGGTGAAAGAAAGGTGGATCTCAGAGGACTCCCAGGTTTCTGGTTAGCCTGGATGCAGGAAGGAGGGAAGATGTGGGGAGGGAGTATAATGTCACCATTTATACAAAAAGACAGCAGAGGGTGAGGGAGTGCTGCTGAGAGAAGGGAGAAGACAATCTGGAGCGTAGAGCAGACGAATCTGGGGCTCATCAGCAAAGCTGAAGACTGAGGCGTACATGTGACATGCCCAGGAAATGCAGATGAAACGGGCTGAGCAAGAGTGAGTGGAAAGCTAGAACGTAGAGAATGATTTCACGGAAGAAATTGGAAGGGAAAAACTCAGTGAGAAGAGGGATGCCTATTGTGTCAGATGCTATGAAAAGCCAAGCAAGTAAAACAAATTTTGAAAAATTAAAAAAAAAAAAAAAACCTTGGCAAGGAAAATAGATTTTGGAAGACAGTGAATATGATGATATCTTAGATGACATATGAGAAGAGAATGTTACATTGTGGGAAGGGGTGTGGAACCAGATTTGAGTGATACAAGGAGCACATTCTAAGTGATGAAATAAATACATAATGAAATTTGACCAGAGGGGAGGTAGATATGCAAGACTCTGCTCCCTGGGTGGGGGATTTGAACAGTGTACGTGGTGGAGGGCTGGGAAGGAAAGAGTTTGAAGAGAGAAGAAAGGACGCAGAAATGGTATCATAAAGGGACAAAATGTGGATAGACGTGGACGGGAAGGAAGTTAGAATCTCTATGAAACCAGAATCATTTTATGTCTTTACAGGAAGTAGATGAAAAGTACAAAATGTCAAGGAAATTATTGTCTGCTTGCCTGTATTTTTCTGAGAGAAAATAGATGAGAGAAATTGTCTATTATGTGAAGACTATTATGTAAGGAATTATCTATTTTCATATAATGTCATATTATCTAAATATCTATTATGTCTCTTCCATGGGGAATTGTGTACCGAAATCTCTACTGCATGAGAGGAATTGTCTGCAGAGAGTGAGGACACAGTTGGAAGACTGAGGTTATAAGTGAGCATAGTAAATATTTGAAGAACAGAGTGGGAGGGGAAACTGACTGGGCATAAGTGGAATGATTATAGTAATTTTTTCTAAGAGCAAAAAGCTTTCCTTTGGGCCTAAATTATGGAAGTAAATTTACTGATGGTGGTTTATAAAAAAAAAAAGAAAAGAAAAGAAAAAGTGCCAAAAGAAATAAGGCCAATTTAAACCTTAGATTTCATGCAGCCATATTCCTCTCTTCATTCATCTATAAGGTAACCCAAGACCTGACAGATAGAGTAGCTTACCCAAAGCTCAGCAACGGCTCAATACTGCAGTTCCCTCACTACCATCCCAGAAGACTCTCTCCTTTAGCTGCCTCTTGATAAATGGCCTTCATCTACCCTTAAGAAAGATTTACCAGGAGGCCTAATTTGCAAGGTTAGCAGAGCATACAGAGCCTGGTAGCCATGAGTACAAACTTTTTATTTTTCCCTCCAGGAGACTTTTTTATAATAGAGTTATTTTAGAGAAGTTTAGGCTTACAGCAAAACTGATCAGAAGACACAAAGATTTTCCAAATACATTTGCATAGTTTCCCCCACTAGCAAGATTTCCCTCCATTCTACCATGGGACATTTGTTACAATTGATGAACCTGCATTGACACATCATCATAACATCATACAGAGTAGTTTCACTACCCTAAAAATCCTCTATGCTCTTTCTATCTATCCTTTCCTCCTCTCTCTCTACCTCGGACAACCTCTGAACTTTTTCTCCTTAGTTTTTCCTTTTTCAGAGTGTCCATACTTGGAAGGATGTACTATGTGACTGGCTTCTTTCACTTAGTATCATACATCTAGGCTTCCTTTGTTTCATATCTTGATAGCTCATTTATTATTACTGGAAAACATTGCATTGTGTGGATGTACCATGGTATATTTATCCATTCACCTACTGAAGGATTCTTGATTGCTTTCAAGTTTTGACAGTTACAAATAAAACTGCTGTAATTATTCTGTGCAGATTTTGTGTGGACATGGATTCTCAACCCTTTTGGGTAAATACTAAGGGGTATGATTGCTGAATCATATCGTAAGAGCGTGTGCTAAGTTTTTAAATTGCCAAAACTATTTTCCAAAGTGGTTATACCATGTTGCATTCCCACCAAGCCATGAATGAGACTTCCTGTTACTACACATCCTAGCCAGCATTTTGTGTCATATTTTGAATTTTCAACATTCTGGGAGGTGTGTAGTGATGTTTCATTATTTTAATTTGCAAGACCCTGATGACATAAGATGTTAGATATTTTTTCATAAGCTTATTTGCCTTCTGTATATATTCTTTAGTGAGTGTTTGCCTGCTTTTTAATCAGGTGGTTTGTTTCCTGATTGTTGAGTTTAAGAGTTCTTTGTATATTTTGGGTAACAGCCCTCTATCACATTTGTCTTTTGCAAATATTTTCTCCCAGTCTGTCTTGTCTTCTCCTTCTCTCCACAATGTCTTTTGCAGAGCAGAAGTTTTTAACTTTTATGAAGTCTGACTTGTCAACTCTTTCTTTCATAAATCATGCCTTTGGTTTTGTATCTAAAAAGTCATCCAAGCCAAGGATCATCTAATTGTTCTCCTATGTTCTCTTCTAGGAGCTTTATACTTTGGCATTTTTAGATTTAAGTCTACACTAAGTCTTTTTTAATTAAATTCACTGAGGTGACATTGGTTCACAAAACCATATAGGTTTTAAGTGTACAACTTAATACACCATGATCCACACACTGCATCATGTGCCCTTCACCCAAAGCAAAGTTTCTTTCTGTCCCCATTTCCCCACCTTTGCCCACCTCCACCTACCCCCCATCTCCTCTCCCTCTGGCTATCACCACACTGTTGTCTGTGTCTATCTGTTACATCTATATGTCTTTGGGTAATCCCTTCACCTTCTTTCATCCCATCCATCCAACCCTCCTCCCCTCTGACAGCTGTCAATCTGTTCCACATGTGTACAAACTTCTATATTCATTCTTTTCTCTGAATCTTTCCCCCTTTTCAGTTTTCAGGAACTAGAAACTGTTTTGTGGCCTCGGGTACCTTAGTTATGAAGTATATAGACACTTAATTTCACTAGTGAAATCTCATGACTTAGTCCTTACAAAAGACATAACTTAGTAAACACATTCTGGAGAATTTTATTGCTCTAATAATTACTTTGTTTTTAACAAATACAGGAATCATTTTATAAACAGCTTATTTAGCTCCTAGAACATTTGACATCCCTGCCTTTTGAATAGTCTTGGGCTATGTTTTCTCAGGAACAATTTTGCTTGAAATTGTCTGTTGAACAATAGCTCCCTCATTTCGTTTCTGGCTTGAAATTAATGTCCAAAACTGAGATACAGATTTGTTTGTGATTTTATTTTTTCTAGTGATTATAAAATGCCTGACTTTGCCTATCCCTAGCCTTTCCTGTAAGTACTCCTGGTGCACCCTATTCTCTAAACCCTCCAAAAGGAAAAAACAATGTTCCTGATTTTAGGCAAATTATTCAAGTAAAATATCACATTTTATATCTATGAAGTTTAAAAGAGTATCATTGTGTTGTTTAGTTTGCACTTCACTTAGATCCAAAGGGAAAACCCAGGATTTTAGAAATACCGAGGAAGCTCCAACAGTTCAAAACAGGGAACCCACAAACCATTTGCATGTTGGGAAGAGAGAGAAATTTTGGTGATCAATTTCATGGAACTGTTCATTATAAAAGAAAAATCATGTTTTTTAATGATTGAAGAAGCACTTAGCTTCATCCAGACATTCTAATCTCTTTTTGTATATAGAAATTCAAGACTTGAAAGGTAAAACTACATTAAATATGCAGGAAAATTCTGTTTTACTGTCTAAAAGAAAAATTGAGCTATAATTTTTAATGGTTTATAGGCTACTCTAATGCATCTATATTATGGAATGACTATGATTAAAAACTCAATTTATGAACAATAGGGACACATTAATTATGACTAGAAAAACAAACATAAGCAAACAAAAGATAGTATGTTTATATACAAATTATCCTGCCATAATAGAAAGTTGATTCACATTGTGTAACACTGGTAATCTTTCTTTTACCAAAATGGTATTATTTTCAAATGCTTTTACTTCATTTGATTGACTTCACAGATGATAAGCTCTCTGACATGAAAACAGATTTCATTGTTACCACATCTCAGGGAATTTGAAAATTCAAAGGTCTTTATTTAAAATGAGTCATTATGATGGTGCTACCTGACTCTAGTCTGTCTACCCAACTATTCAATTAGGCATTAGAAGTTCTGAAACTAAGTCACGTTGAATGTGTATCAAATGAATGTAAAAGATGTTAACACCTATAAATCACTGTTGCTAAAAATATTGTCTCCATTTTACAGTAAGGGAAACTGATGTTCAGAAAGATTGAAGAACTTAGAAAGCCAAGCAGATTTTAAAGGGCACCTCTGAGGACTGAGCCCCTGACACTATAAACTTCAGGTCCAGTGATGTCCTCGCTGTATTATTATACAGTCTTCAACTACCTTCTATTAATCATTATTAGGAAGCTTGACTGAGATGTATGAGTTTGTGTTAATACTAACCTGACTCACGGTTAAATTTCTATGGTGTAAGTCAGAGTTAAAATATTCAGAGGCATGTTACGAAGTCACTGAAGAGCTAAGATTTGAGAAATTGCCCCCCAAAACTATTATTTTAGATTACTTCAATATTATCTTAAATAACAGTTAACAATTCTTGAGTGCTTACCACATTGTTCTGAGAATTTTCCAAGTAGAAATTTATGTAATCCTCAAAACAATTCCATGGCATAGATACCTGTTTTTCTCAGTTTTTAACAAATGAGGAATCTGCAGGATGGAGACATGAAATACAAGGTTGCACAGCCAGTACCTTTGGGAGGTAGGCTATGGAGCTGAGGTCTGACACCAGAGTCCATGCTCTGCACCACTCTCAGTCAGTCTGGGGGAGAGATCCGGACATTCTATCCAGCGAGTGCTTCCATGGCTCACTTTGGTGGAAGACAGGAATCATTCTGGAGCATAGAGCATTGAGAAACGATTGTTGTTGGAGCACGGTGACCACATGGTGACAATGGGAAGAGAATCTGAAATGCTGACAACCAAGGCATGGGGAGAAAACTACGGCTCTTGTGCCATTGAAGGTACACTGTATGCTTAGGGGTTCTCATTATTGTATCCACCTACCAAAAACTTACAAAAGAGCCAGGAAATTCTACTCCCACATAAAACAGCCATGCAGCGATGGCACCACCATTTCATCCCTGTGAGTGCTTAGACTAAGGATCTGATGAGCAAGAAAAAGGGAAGATAAATATTTGACTGTATTCATGAGCCAAATTTAGAAATTGAAAGTATATCACCATTCAGTTAATAAAAAAACAAGATTGCTCTACTTAAAATATATGATATCTTGCCAAGAGACACTAAAAAACTATATCCATTGCCATGGAGGACTACCCAAATGCAAGAGAGATGAAAATAAAGATTGTAAATTTTCATAGGAAGAATTGTTTTATCAAAAAGATAATAAATTATTAGAATGGGATGTCAAGAGGGATTATGTAGCCTCTGTTTCTCAATATCAGAAGTGACTCTGTTCACCCTTATTAATTAAAAATTCAAGTGCCTGAAAGTAGGACTCCCTAGAATCTCACTATTTAATATAAAAATTCATCTTCAGCTATAATCATTGTCTCTGAGGCATGAGCAAACCCAACATGCTTGAATTTCTTTGTTGGTCTTACATTCTTTTAAAATAGAATAAAACTTTATTTTCATCTAGGCACCAAATCAACTGTACACATTTTGTTTAAAACTGAATAATTAAGTAATATCCTAGATTCACAGGGTGATGTCTCTAAATAATACAAAAATAATTATGTTTGAAATGCATTTTATCTGGAAAGAGCCTATCAGAGTTATGACTCCATTAATGCCCTCTTTTGAAAAATTAGAATATCCACTTTGGCTTTTAAAATGGGTATTAAAGTGGAATAAACGTTTCTCTGTCAAACTTTAAGTGGTGAATCCATTTTAGAAGGGGGGAAAAAGGAATTCTTCCATTGCCTTCAGGCCAATTTTGAGTACTTCATCTGTACAGAGTAGAACTTGATGAGTATTTTTATTCACATTATATGGAAATTTGACAAAAATTATATAACTTTAGTATATGATCTGGTTGCCTAATCACCATTGTTATATATTTGGAGCAGATTACTAACTCATATATTCAGTCTCTAACCAGTATTCCCAGAAGAACCACATGTTAAAATTTATTTGAGTCTAACATTTAGTCATTACGCACCTCCATCAAGTACTAGGTGCCAAATGTGTTACATCTCTGACCTCGGACCAAGAACAACCTTGGGCAAGATAGGTACTATTATTCCTACTTTTATAAATGACAAAAACCAAGACTCAGTAGGATCCTACAAAATGAAATAGCAGAGCCCAGCCGGTGTGGCTCAGTGGTTGAGTGTCGATCCATGCACCAAGAGGTCGCCAGTTTGATTCCTGGTCATGGCACATGCCCAGGTTGTGGGCCAAATCCCTAGTGGGGTGGGGGGCATGCAGGAGGTGGCCAGTCGATGTTCTCTCTCATCAATGTTTCTATCTCTCTCTCCCTCTCCCTTCCTCTCTCTAAAAATCAATAAAGAAAAAACACTTTTTTAATGAAGTAGCAGAAATTTGGGGATAATTCAGGTAGGTCCATCTGACTATAAGCCCATGATCAGCCATGTGGCCTCATTTTTATTAGGGAAAATCACTAGGTCCTCATTTGCTACAGTTCGTTTTGTGTGTGTGTTTAATACTTTAAGGTAGTTGATCTTTGAAGGCTACACTTATCCCAAACTACATTGAAACTACAGGCTGTTCAAATTTTTTAATTTATTTAACAAGAACAGTAAAAAAATTAACAAAAAATAATACAACTTAACGTCCTGATTAGATGCAGTCAGTGACATTACTCAGAAGAGGGTCCTCCTTGACAAGCATTACTGCCAACTGCACAGGCAAACACTCCCTGGCCACCTTCCCCCTCACTCACGGGCAGAGGGCATCCAAAGTGTCACCTCCTGGATGGGCTCAGGCAGGAGACACAACGGAGAAGAAGGAAAGGCAGTGATGTGAGAGAAAAGAGCTAAGAAAAGGAAGATGAAGTGTTCAAGTAGGATCCCTGGTCCGATCAAGGGACTCAGTCGCCATTCCTTTTCCTGTCATCTCTGCACCCCAGTGTGCTTAGGACCCTGTCCTTTCCACTGTCAGGCAAGCTTGTTCTACAAGACAAAGTGAACTGCTTGCAGCTTATTGCAACGGAACATTTTAGCTGTGACCTTTAAAAGCACAATATTCTATAGGCATGACTATCATTCACCCTTTGTATTGATGTGGCTGGTTGGAGTTATGACACCACATTATGCTCCTTGGGCAATTAAAAAGTGCAAAAGTCAGACTGGCATGAGGTGAAAAAACTGAATAGCTACTTCACACACAGCTTTGGTCCCACCACTATTTTAAGACTTCCTATTCAAAGTAGTAGGCCACCACAAAAACCTGCTTTAAATGAATTTCTAAATATGTTGAACTTTCTGTGTGCACAGAACCTAATAAAAAGAACTTACCCATATGATCATGTGTGACAGATCTGTTGTTCTATCCGATGTTTATCTGATGCATCATTCACTAAGTACACTCATGGAGTGTGGCTATGTGTCAGGAACTAGATCAGGGCTTGTACTGTCCCTGTCCAGAAAGACTTGCTCTTTAATTGGGGAGGCAAGCAATTATAGGACATTATACTAAAAAACTGTACCTATATTATGCACCTGGAATGCTCCTAAGTATTTAAATATATTAGCTTGTATAAATCTTTCAACAACCTTTCAGGTAGTTGCTATTATTACCCTCAATTTACTAATGGAGAAAATGGGGCAAAGAGAAGTTAAATGACCACTACTGTATTGAGTTAGTAAGTGCTGGTGCTTGGACTCAAACACATGCAGTGTGGCTCCAGAGTCCCTGATTTTAGCCACCTTGCTATAAAACACAAAATAGAAAGTGACTCTCAGGAGATCCAGAAATTACTTCTGAGAGGTGATATTAGAACTAAACTCTAAAGGATATGTTGAATTCAGTCAAAGAAAAGTCTTTCAAGACAAAACACACAGCATGTACTGAGGCATGACCGTTTGTTCAAGGAACAATGATAAAGTCTGTGAAAATGGTATTTAAAGTGTGTGGGAGAAATGAAGAAAGGCATGGAAATTACATTAGGACCAGATGGAGAAGGGCCTTTTATGTTACACTGAGGAAGTTTGAATTTTTATCCTACAAACAAAGGAAAAACAACAAAGGTTTCCAAAGCAGATATGGAGAGGTAAACGTTGTTATATGCTGGTGGATTTCGATCAAAAAATGGGAAAAGTAGAGACTTCTGGTCAAGATGGCAACGTAGGTAAACATGGTATGGCCTCCTCCCACAACCACATCAAAATTACAACAAAACCACAACATGACTATCATTCAGAAACACCTGAAATCAAGCTGAATGGAAGTCCTACAATTACAGCATAAAAGCAGCCACATCAAGACTGGTAGGAGGGACGGAGGCGCAGATGGGCTGGTCCCACATCCATGTGTGGCTGATAAAAATCAGGAGGATAACCCTGGCCAGTTTGACTCAGCAGTTGGGGCATTGGCCCAAGAACCAGAGAGTCCCGGGTTCAGTTCCCACAGGGGGCAAGTACTTTGGTTGCAGTTTGTCCCCGGCCCCAGTTGGGGTCGTGTGGGTAGCAGTTGGTCAATGTGTCTCTCTCACATTGGTGTTTGTTTCTCTCTCTCTCCCCTCATCCCCTCCTGCTCTGTCTGAAGATAGATGCAAAAATGTCCTCAGGTGAGGATTAAATAAATAAATAAAATCAGGAGGATACCTTGGCTCGGAAGGTCCTCCCTGAGGAGTGACGGGTCCCCGTCCCACACCAGGCACCCAGCTCAGGGTCCCAGTGCCAGGAAGAAAAGTCCCCATAATTTCTGGCTGGAAAACCAGCGGGAACTGAGGCAGAAGGAGACTGAATCTACGAAAGAAGGCCCCAGGCAGCTCCTCTTAAAGGGCCCACACACAGAATTACTCGGACTTGCTCCCTCTGAGCTCAGGGTGGAGGCAGCTTGAGGGGCACCAGAGAACAGGGAAGAACTGAGCTATTTGGCCTCAGGACAAGGGCTGGAGGGGCAGCTTTCTCCTGGACAGACATGCTGTCTAAGGCTACTGTTTCTTTGGTGAGCCCTTTCCCCACAGGGCATGCAGATGGCAGCCATATCTGGGACTCCAGCAACCTGGTTCACACTGTTGGCCCCACCCTGGTGATTCCCTGAGGCCCTGCCCCACCCAACTTTTGGGCCCACCCAAACTGTTTCCAAAGGCATTACCTTAGGATTGGCCTGTCTTGGATCCTACTTCAGAGTTTCCTAAAATCTCTCAAACAAGCAGCATCTGGTTTTAGTGAGCCCCATACCTCTCGTTAAGTGGCCCCAGGCCTGGCACTAGAGGCAGCCAGCCTTGGTTCACAACTTGGCTTTTCCTGGGTATCTCCAAGCCCAGCACAAGAAGCAGCCACGAACATCACTTTGTAGCTTATGCCTAGTGGCCCTGGGTAGAACACAGGCAGTGGCTGATCTTGTCCCAGAGCCAGCACACCCAGTGGACAGTTCCAGACTGCATCAAAATACCACCACACAACCACCTCCACAAATGACGCACTCAATGAGTGCACTCAGTGAGTACCAGAGGCCTGCTGAAGTAAATCTTGCTCTGTGTGGTGGGCTCCTACACAGCTGATCCTCCAAGGTAGTCAGAGGCTAGTGGCTAGTGGCCACAACCAGTCCTTGCAGTTGATCAGCCTGAGTAAATCCTTCCCATTGATGTGCCAACAGCAAGCAAGACTCAAATACAACAGAAGGATGTACAATCCACACCAGGGGTACACCTTGAGGATCCAGCTGGGGTGATCAGGGACAGTGCCACTGGATCCTATAGGACACCTATAACAGTAGGCCACCCTACGAAGCCGAGGAGATATAGCAACTCTGCCGAGGAGATATAGCAACTCTGCCTAATACATAGAAACAATCACAGAGGAGCAGCCAAAATGAGGAGACAAAGAAACATGTCCCAAATGAAAGAAAAGAACAAAACTCCAGGAAAAGAACTAAATAAAATGAAAATAAGCAATCAATCAGATGCAGAGTTTAAAACACAGGTTATAACGTTGCTCAAGGAACTTGGTGAGACATTCAAGGGACTTAATGAAACCTTCAAAGAACTTAAAGAGACCTCTGAGGAACTTAGTGAGAACATGAACAACATAAAAAAAGGACCAGTCAGAAATTAAGGATGTACTAACTGAAATAAAGAATAATTTACAGGGACTCAATAGTAGAGTAGAAAAAGCCAAGAAGCAAACCATCAATTTGGAATATAAGGAAGCAGAAAACACCCAATCAGAATAGAAAAAAAAAAAAAGAATCCACAAAAATGAGGATAGTGTAAGGAGCCTCTGGGACAACTTCAAGCATGCCAACATTCGCATCATAGGTGTGCCTGAAGGAGAAGAGAGAGAGAAAGAAATTGAAAACCTATTTGAAACAATAATGACAGAAAACTTCCCTAACTTGATGAAGGAAACAGGCACAAGTCCAGGAAGCACAGAGAGTACCATACAAGTTGAACCCAAAGAGGTCCACACCAAGACACATCATCATCAAAATGCCAAAGGTTAAACATAAAGAGAATCTTAAAAGCAGCGAGAGCAAAGCAGTCTATTACCTACAAAGGATCTCCCACAGACTGTCAGCTGATTTCTCAAAAGAAACTTTGTAGGCCAGAAAGAAGTGACAAGAGATATTCAAGGTGATGAAAAGCAATAACCTACAACCAAGATTACTCTATCCTGCAAAGCTATCATTTGGAATCAGTGATATCAAGGACATATCAAAAGTTTCCCAGACAAGCAAAAGCTAAAGGAATTCATCACCACCAAACAAGTATTACATACAATGTTGAAGGGTCTTCTTGAAGGTGAAGAAGAACAAAAATATGAACAATAAAATGGCAATGAATACATATCTATCAACATTTGAATATACAAACAAAATGAGCAAGCAGAACAGAAACAGACTCATAGATACAGAGAACTTTTTGTTCCTTGCCAGATGGGTAGGGGCTGGCTGGGGGGACAGGTGAAAAGATGAAGGAATTAAGAAGTACAAATTGGTTGTTAGACTGATGAACCCCAAAGGGAAGGGGGGAGGGAGGGCAGGATGAGATAAACCAAAGAACTTCTATGCATATATGCATAACCAATGGATACCAACAATAGTGTGGGGAAGGCAGGAGGGGGGTGGGATTGGGGAGGAGGGGGTCAATGGGGAAAAAAGGGAGAAACATCTATAATCCATTTAACAATAAAAAGAGTTAAAAAATGGATAAAGTAAGATGTGGACATCAGGAAGGCTTAGAGATTATGCAAACATGTTACATTCAGCATTTTGTTTTCTAAAACTAATTCTGACTACTGACCAAAACAAAAAAACACTGAGGAGTGATGATACAGAGAGGAAACAGAAATTATATGGCTGGGAAAGTATTCACAAAACCATTAGCAATCCAGGGTACTACCTATTATAAAGCCCATGATGTTAAGAAACACTAAAAAATAAAAATGCTCCAAATAAAATACCATCTATTATAAGATGCATTCCCATTTCATAGATGTAAAAATGTAGGAGTACATTTTTAAATATATGATATATGGTATAATAAATCAATCCAAATTACTGGTCCTAGTCACTGAGTAAATTAGAATATAAATTAATTGAAGAAATACTTATTGAATGTTGGTATAAAGAAAAATAATAGATGTTGAGAATAAATGGCAATAGTGACCGAGAGGTAAGATGATAATGGATATAAGATATTTAGAAAATAGAATTATTGATCTTTGTTGTGCTATTCAATGCAGATGGTGGGGAGAGAGCTTTAAGGATAATCTTTAGATGTCTAAGATGACTGACATAGTAACATTTTTGAGACCAAAAGCACAAAAAGAAAAGTTTTGGGGCTATGAGATCATGAGCTTGGCTTTGGACATGCCAAGGATAAAATAAAGGTTGGACTTAGATGTGCACATGTCAGCAAGTAGTTGGAATAAGTGCCAGGCTCCTGATCCGAAAAGAGAATAGGGCTTGAGGTAAACGATCTAGGAAGCACCCAAGTGACGTAATCAATGAAACCATGAAAGTGGATGAAGCCATCTACGACAAGAAGTCTGGGCAAGAGGAGATGTTGGCTTAAACCAGGGAAAAGCATTAGCAATAAATGAAAGGATATGGATTCAGGACATACAATAAAGATACAGTCTCTCAGTCTTGATATCAGTGATCCTTATGGACTGGGAGAAAGATGGTTTCATTAAGAGATATAAGGAGTTGAGAAGTATAGTAGTGGGGCTGAGGAAGAGTGAAAATGTCAATTCTAGCTGTACTGTGTTGAAAGTGCTGTCAGTACATACAAGTAAAAATGACCCAAGTGTAGCTGAAAATGTATAGACTATATTTCTGCAGATGGATCAGATCTAGAGATAGAACTTTGGGAGTCAACTGTTTATAGTGGAAGTTGCTACGGAGGCATAAAAGGTTGCAAAGAGAAAGATATAAAGGAACAGTAGAAATGATTCTACCATATAACTTTAAAGTAAGTTATATTTAGGGGGAAGAAGTAGTTCTAGCTTATACTATTTAATAAGAAAATAAAACAACTATGACTTATTGAATGCTTATAGGTATGAGACATTTTACATCTGATATTTATAATACTTATAAATAACTGCATAATAGCCACTCAAATCTTCATTTCACAAAGGAGATAAAACTGAGGTTAAGTAACTTTCCCAGGGTCACACAGCTAGTAAATGGCTGAGTAGAAATTTGAACCTAAGGCTCTTGCTTGAAAGCCCTAGATCTTTGTAATGCACTCCCAGCCTACACAAAGCCCATCGTCCTGAAATTGGCATACAGTGCTCCTCTTCTTTATAGAGCACATGTAATAAATCTAAATACTTACAGAGGACACAAGTAGAAATATGTTTGTTTGAGAGACTTGAGCTGGATCTGTCTCTAATGGTATCTGGAACTGTATGCTTTTGCAACAACACCCTTCTTTTGACTATAAAAAGGTATTCTTAACTTTTACGAAAAAAAAAAAAGTTTTCTTAAAACATTTGACCCTCTTACTCAATTTCATTTTTTCCAACTTTTGATGTTAACAAGGAAACAAAGAGAGACTTGTCTACCATAAGAAATCAACAATGTAATGTGATGAGAGGCTTAAATTCAGTACTGAAAACAATAGACACTGATGAGGACTACCGCAGAATGGAGAGTAAAGCCCCATCTAAAAATGTGGCAACCCCACAACGTTCTGTTGCCAAATCCTCAGATTTTGTAACATAAGGTAGAAACTTAAAATGCTAGGTGAAACCTCCCATTTCTAATTCATTATTTTAAACACCATGCAGACTAAAGAAAAACGATGGGTAAATTGAACACTAAATGGTGCCAGTTTATGACCATAATGTGCTTCCACATGACAACCTTTAGTATTAAGATAACACCATGCCCTATTCATTTTATTTTTTTATTTCTAGTTCCTTTAGTGTTGCTTGAGTTACGAAACTTTACTCTCCTTTGAACAGAATCCATTCTCTCAGTGTTCCTCTTGAATTGTGAAAACTGGAGCTAAACAATCATGCAGTTTCTCCCTGACCCTTTCACAACTCAATGGTTCCATTAGTGTCTTTGTCCTAAAAGTGTATGCTAATGCAATCTAGTAATGCATGAGCTTTTTTCTTGGCATTTACATCATTTTATTGTTGCCTAATGAGTTTCAGTCAATAAAACCTGTAGTTATTTTTTGCATTAACTTTCAAGATAGATTTTATACATCCAATACTTGGCAGTAATTTTGTTTGGAAATTAAATACAAGACTTTATACTTTCCCTATTAAATTTTTTTTTTATTTTGGGAGGACTGTTATTCTATTTTTTTTTCTTTATTGATTTTAGAGAGAGGAGATGGGAGAAGGAGAGAGAGACAGAAACATCGATGGGAGAGGACATCGACTGGCTGCCTCCTGCATGCCCCACACTGGGGACTGAGCCCACAAACTGGGCATGTGTGTGCCCTGATCGGGAGTCAAACCAACGACCTCCTGGTGCATGGGCTGACATTCAACCACTGAGCCACACTGGTCAGGGTGTTATTCTATATTTTAGGTGGAGTTTTCAATCATCTATCTCTTTCCACAGCTTCAAGTATAAAGACCTGCAATTCACTCCATGGACTATTCTCAGACACAGTGAATGTTCATGAGAAATCTTGTCCATCAAGGTGCACACCATTTCAAAAGGTTTAAAGCAGACTTAATCCATAATTAGATTACCTGAAAACCCCATCTATGCAATTTCTTACAAATAACTATAACATTATTTGCATTAGTCTGAATTTCTCGTATATACCAAGAGATACCACACACATTGACACACCTGCTTACACATAGGGCACAACTTCAGTGAGTTCAGCTATTTGGCTTCTTCTGCCATGGTCCAGAATGCTACCTTATGCCCTGGCCGGTTTGGCTCAGTGGTTAGAGCGTCAGCCTGTGGTCCACAGAGACCTGGGTTTGGTTCCTGCTAAGGGTATGTACCTCGGCTGCAGATTGTCCCCAGCTCTGGTTGGGTCATGTGGGTGGCGGCCACTCGATATGTCCCTTTCATATCGATGTCTCTTTTTCTCTCTCTCTCCCTCCCACTCTATCTGAATAAAAAATGGAAAAATGTCCTCGGGTGAGGATAAAAAAATAATAATAATAGTGCTACCTTGTAAATTATCTCCTAAATTTGTCTTGGTTAAAAAATTCCTGTCTGGTAACTGCAAATATACCTTTGACCATACATTAAAGAACATTCTTTTCTTGTTCCTTGGCTTTGAAGAGGACTAATCCATGAGTATGAATTTATCTGACCAACTGGGGCCTTGACCTCCATACTGGTTTTCTTCAGTAAACTATGCAGGCTCTAATACCAATAGTGGTAGCAGCTCATGCTTCCTAAGGGTTGTGCCAAATATTTTATGTAAGTCATCTCCTATATTCCTTAACAGCAATGCTTAAAGAAGGACTTATGCATTCTTAACAGTCAAGAAACTAAGACAAAGAACTTGAGTAGCCTCAGTCAGTAATTGCCAGGGTCAATTTTTCAACTCATTCTATTTGCACTAAAAATTCTCCTCTTAGCTGTTGTTCTCATTCCTAGGCAGATTATATGGCCTTTCCTTTTATTTAGACAAATAAATTACTGATTGGACAGCAGCTCTCACAATCACTAAAGAGCCCTGAATCCTGTGGAAGACCAAGGCTTATTTGGCAGGCGTGTAACAAACCCTAAATTGGGAATGCCATGGTAGTCGACTACTAGTCCTGTGCTTTGTAACCTTTTCAAATCAAGGGGAGAACTTATTCAAACACAAAAAGTCCTTAACAATGTGTTAGGTGTGTGCTTTAGTGCCCAACACATATCTTCATTTCTTTAATCAGATTGTTGGTAATACTGAATGACAAAGAAATCTGGGTTGTGCTATTGGGTATCAATTTCTACCTCTTTTCAAACCACGGCACTGATGATGATGATACACACATCTGGACTACATTCACAGTGCCCACTGCACGCCTAATCTGCAACTCTTTCACACACACACACACACACACACACACACACATACACACACAGAGTTCATTAGCAGGAAAGGGAATAAAGCATAATGTTATCACAGAGACATCAAATCAGATATATTTTTTATAGTAGAGAATTTACAAATGTTGACACATTACTATCAGTGATCAATTATTACATTCATCCAGAACCTCCATGATACCAAAATCCACAGATGCTCAAGTCCTTTATATAAGATGGTGTCCAGCAATGCAGACAGTCAGCCCTCCACATCCATGAATTGAAATTCCAACCACAGATTGAAATACTGTTTTCAATTCACAGTTGGTTGAGTCTATGGATGCAAAATCTGCAGATATGGAGATCCAACTCTTTTAGTGTGCCAGGATTCTGCTGTGGAAAACCACTTAGCCTCACAGTTTTTGTAGAGAATTTAGTGTGGGCTTTACTTTTTTTCTCTCTCTTTCTTTGGCTTTCTATTTTCTAACTATTGATTCATCTAAATTAAACTGTCCTTTCAGTCTTCATTTTTCCATTTGTTTTACAAGAATTTGTGTAAAATGCCTCATTGAATTACAAATTGTGTATGTATGAAATATTCACAAAATAGTCCACTCACATCACGGTTAGCTGTCATAAACTAGATGAGAATGATAGGGAGGAACCGTGTCTGTTTTCCAGCTTTGAGAAACACAGTGTACAGATAAATTTTTAGTAACGGCTTTTCTCGGTAGCTGTGCTCTCTGTTGGGTGCCTTTGTTTTAGCTTTGGGAATTCCATGTTTAACCATTGCTTAGTATGTCAAAATATTTGTTTCTCGTGAGAGGGGGTTTGCAGTAACAGGCACTGTTCACTTTGCAAAGTTTTTACATTTGATAAATAAAAATGCCAAATAGACAAAGAGATATGGTGATGCAGTCAGCCTCTTGGATACCGAAATTCCAGTTGATGGAGAGTTACCTGTTTTAGTTAAGACTTTGATATAAAGTAAAAGGCAAAGATCTAGAGAAGTAACCTTTCACTGTCATTAGTCTTGTAAATGAGTTGGGCACAGTTTTTTAAATTGAATTTTTTGAGGTGACATTGCTTAATAAAATTATATAGGTTTCAGAGGTATAATTCTATTGAGAAGAAGTAAGGAGTGAGGAATCTTGTACCTGAATCCATGTGGAAGAGGGAGAAAAGAAATAACAGACGGGTTTTTATTCATCATCTTCAAAGCTTTTGCTTAAGGTTGTCCCATTTGTACTTAGAAATGTAATTTTCCTTAGACAAATATCATCTAAGATCATTTAAGGGAAATTTTTTTCTGGGTGACATTTTTGTTGCATTTATCTTTAGAAACTTTTTATGTCATTTGTGGTTGTGAGATGTAATTGGTTGGGGAAAAACCTCTATTGATTAATTATATAGCTTAGATGGTATTTAAATTGTCACATGTAATACCTATTTGTAGCTTGAGAGGATTCTTCACAAATAAATGCTTTTCTGTGGGTCTGGGCACGATCCCAACTCAGATTTAGATAGAGTTAAAAAAGATTTTGTCCACTAAACTTATTCCAAAATGTCTGATGTTCTATATTCTTTAAGGAACATATGGTTGCTGATTTTCTATGATGGCTGTTCTGTGAAGGCTCGTCTATTAAAATGTGTTTTGACAAAAATTTATCCTTTGAGCAGACGCCTAAAAAGTTTATCTTGATTGCAGTGGAAGATAGCAATTTGGAACAATTATTTATCCTTATAATAACGCAAGAGCTTTTATCACGAAATACTTGCTATTTGAAAACCTGACTTCCGATCCTAAATAAACAAACATTAATCCACTTGTTTTTCATCCTTGTAACACGATCTTCTGCTGGCCTATTCTATAAACGAATGGGTACATATTAAATGAGAACCGAATTGTCAATCTTCTTCATGGTTTATAAAGATATATATTAAACATACATAATAGGATGAGCACTAATGCACATTTTCTCTTCAATAAGCATATTATAGAAAACTTTCTTTAGCTGCTTTAGGGTAAAATTGAATTAGTGACTAAAAGTTCACCCACTGAATTTATTAAGTTTTCCTTACCTTTTCTCATTTTCACTACCTGACTTCTTACACAAAAACATGTTCTGTTTATAAGAAATAATTATCCTTTCTTTTCAAATTGAAATCAAAACCAGTAGACAATAAAATTGAATATTATGCTAGAATCATCAACAAGGGAATTCCAAGATTTTATTATACAAAACATGGAACAGTGCCTATAGAAAAAAAAATGTTTACCTTTCTTGTCACCTGAAACTTAGGTATCATTTGACCTACCTTTGTAAAACATCATTTTGATTTTTCAGAAGGCAACTTAGAACTGAAATAGATATTAGTTCTCAGAGTCTGTAAAAAGTTCTGGTGGTAATTCATTTCTTAAAAATGCAATCCTAGCTTTCTATTATGATAATTGCAATAGAATACATCAATAGTGAACATGAAAGTTTAATTCAATGCATAGAATACAATTCAATAG
This sequence comes from Molossus molossus, assembly GCF_014108415.1. NCBI lineage: Eukaryota > Metazoa > Chordata > Mammalia > Chiroptera > Molossidae > Molossus > Molossus molossus. The sequence continues at coordinate 55,137,820 of NW_023425345.1, read as the reverse complement.
CTGATGTTTATACTGGTCACTTTGCATTCTATGCAGGGAAGACCAAGCTCTACATTAATGTGTAAACTGCAGAGGATAACAAGAGGACAAAGATAGTATCCTGAAGAATATTGTAGGGGGGGAAACAGAGTACTGAATACCTATCTCTTTAGTCCAAATGTTATTTAGTTTTATTTTTGTGAGGTCCTGGTAATGGTTCAATAACACAAACAGTCCCAAACCCTGGTTGATAACATTTCTTCTTCCATTTTTAGAAATGAAATTGGCATCAAAATAGGTATAAAATCCTTAGCTCCCTCAGTCTTGTGAGGATCAAATGAGATCATGTACATGAAAGCACTACAGATGCTATACAAGTGTTGTCTTGATTCAAGGGGAAGGATTTTGAGAGACAGCTTTTGCACAGCAGAGGTACACTTGGACTTAGTGTTTGAAAAATCTTAGTTTTACTATCTGTTTGTTCTCTTAAGCCAACCATTTAATTTCTCTGAGTCTCACTTTTCTACATGTAAATCAAGTATCATAATTACCACAGTGTTTTGTAAATCACCTCAAACAAAATGAGATCTATAATGAAAGTGATTTGTAAACAAGGAAGCAATGTATTAATATAATATTGTCATTATAGTGATTATTTATGAAATAGAATGCAGCTAAAAAATGGCATTTATAAAAAATAAATACAATTTTTAAATAAAAATATCTATTTATAAAGGCCAAGCAGTTGAAGTAAGTTCTTATTTTAAGTCCTTATCAAATAATTATCTCAGTCTCCCTATGGAGAGGACAGAGAAATGGTGGACAAATTCTGACATTAAGTATCTTGCCATTTCAAGAAAAGGTAGGGCATACTTTGGGTCTCTACAAGATATAAAGGAAATAAACAAAAAACAAAAATGTATCCATGTTATAGGTCACTTCAAAGATTAAATATGTTACCCAGCATCAATAATGCTTGTTTGAGAATTGTGTACAAAACACTGTCCTATAATGTGGGTGTATGTGTGAGTATAAGAGAGGGGGTGGGAATAAAGTGAAATGTATACCAAAATTGAGTGTAAATCTATATTTCCTTCCCTTCCCTCAATAAGCTTATATACTTGTAAACTTACACAACTTCATGAAAAAAACATAAAATGTATGGCAAATGACTTGTACAAGGATGTATAATTGAAACTTACTGAGCCTTCTTTGTAGAAGCTTGTCTTTATTTTTTACAAAAATAAATAAATAAATAAATATTAAAAGACAAAATGTCAGGGACTAAATTTTTGTAGCTATAATTTCCCCCAAAGTCCAATAAGCTAGAATTAAAACAAAGAATTAAGAGTACATTATGTTAAGGTCCAACATACATGTATACACTTAACTTCTTAGTCTCTTAGCAATTTATTTAAACATGTGAAGAGACACGGAGCTCAGGAGAGGCAGCCAAAGCTGGTGTAAACTCTTATTTGAGTGACAGTTGTCTAATTACCTCCCCAAGCCTCATTTTGCTTGTCTGTAAATGAGAAAAGTTCTAACTCATTGGGTTGTTGTGTGCTTTCAACATTATAATGAATAAAACTGTGCCAGGCAAATGCTTGGGGCTCAATAGGTAAACAGTTATATTCAATAAGTCAGGAATCTTTATTTTTAATAACACCACCAAGTGATATTTCGATCTGGCAAAGATAGAACACCCTGCATTAAATTTAATACATTTTCTCTTTCCCACAGAATACAGCTAGTTCTTGCTGGTGAATCATTAATAGTTACAAAATAAAGACTTCTCTATTTTACATTTTAAATTTCCATTTTAAAGGACAGAACTTGTTATGGTCAGAAAATAACACAATTTCCTAAATTATTTTCCATTGAAAAAATTGTTTCAAATTAGAGCTTTGTCCTCAGAAATGTTTTTGCTTGGGTATAGTATCATGTAATTTGAGGTTAAGAATGTGATTTTTGAGGCCACAACTAGATATTGTTTTCTAAATGCGTATAAGATAAAATGAGATGAGAGGCTAATTATCTATAGGGTTGCCTCAATTAGCAGAAAATGCTTTCTCATTTAACTAACCCTCAAGGACAATCATCAGCAGTCACGTTTCCAAATAGCTTCCTTGTATCTTTTTAGACCATTAGTTCCCTTGTCTTTCAAGTTTTCAATATTCTTTTCAAGACATCTTGAATACTCGGGCAGCATTTTTTCCTGTTTGCAGCAATCACCAGTTGAATGCTTTTGTGAATGGGAAATTAAATGGATTTTCAACAATGTAGATGCTTTTAAATGAGAGTCCCAGCAAAATTATGGATGAATCAAGGGACAGCAGGAAGTCTGTGATTTTCTGCATTTGCAGACGTCTTTCTAAAAAGAATGCCATCCTTAGAACTACAAATATTAACCCATCAATGCCAGTACCTCAGATTTTTAAATAATTCTTATTCCTTTTTTATTTTTTTTATGGCTCCAAAAATTTACACAAGAACAGTTTAGAAAAGTAGCCAACTATACTTATCAAGTTGTATAAAGGGCACTAAATATACCCCTGACAATAGAGGACTCCTGCAAAATCTATATGTTCCTAACTCCCAGAGGTCTAAAGTATAAATGGTATTTTTTAAATGTTTTAAAATCTCAAGAAAATATAATAACTTATGCAGGTTAAAATATAAGAATAAACAGTGTTTGACATACTCACAACTGATTTTTAGAGAAAGTGGAAGGGAAGAACAGAGAGAGAGAAACATTGATGTGAGAGAGGCACATCGATTGGTTGCCTACTGCATGACCCCGACCAGGGATTGAACCTGCAACCCAGATACATGCCCTTGATTGGGAATCGAACCCACACCCCTTCTTTTGGCAGGCCAACGCTCCAACCGCTGAGCCAGACCTGCCAGGGCAAATCTTATTTAGCTACTTGCTTATGATTATCACATGATTATCGGTGGGCAGAAAGATTTAGAGGTTTACTGGATATGATGAGACAAACACTTTAAAAACCCTTTTTGGAAGAAGATGGAATCAGTTAAGGTCCAAAAGTGGGGTAAATTCACCTTCAAAGGCTGCAATAGTTTTGTCCTATGAGTGATTTGAGATAAAGCAGGTGGCTTTGAAAGGAGAATATTGGAATTTGCCATATATGCTTCCGAGGACTGAGGGCCTGAGGGACAAGGAGACCAGTACCTAGAGAAGGTGGTTCTTGCTGTTACCAGATAACCACAGAAGAGGAAGAATCATTTGACCTTCATCTCAGTCACTTTTCATATGTACAATAGGTCTTTCAAGTTAATTTCCACTATTTTCATATATATTCCCTCTAGAATTCAATTATTCATTCATACAGAGTGAATCTGTCAAAACTGCTGCATGATGTTCCAGGAAAGGGGTAAGGTAGCAGAGCGATTAGGGACAGGCTCTGGAGCTGGACCACCTGGGTTTAGATTTTAGCTCTCCTCCTTGTCAGTTGTGTGACTTGGATAAACTACTTAGTCTCTCCTAACCTCAGTCTTCTCACCTGTAAGATGGGGATAACAATGTCTCTCTTCTTGTTTTGATGAGAAAATGAAATGCTAGAGTGTCCAGAAAATACTGTAAATCCTCACTTAATGTTGAAGATATGATCTTGGACACGGACTTTAAGTAAAAGGAAACCATTTTTGCCATAGTCTAAATGATATAAACGAAAGTTAAGATCCTACAGCATATTAATGGTCACAAAAACATCACCAAACTCCTAAATAAAGGCCCCAAAAAGTTCTAATACTAAAGATTTTTAAAAATGTGAGTCAAAGATACATTTAGGAAAGATTAATAAAAACAAGGTCATTATTTTCTAATGCTCTTATTCTAGTTCAGGGTCAATGGGTTGTTGGAGTCTCTCCTGGCAACTCAGAGTGCACGGTGGTCAACCACCTTGAACACAACACCCTTGCATCACAGGGCCATTCACACACACAGTCAGATGGGGATAAATTGGACACCCCAATGCACCTCAAGTGTACATCTTTGGAAAGTGGGAGGAAACCAAAGGCTCAGAGAAAACCCACACAGGCGTGGGGAGAACTGGCCAACTCCACACAGAATGACCCCAGCTGGGAACTAATTTTTCCTTTGTCTCATCAACATTATAACAAAAGAGTGTTGAAAAAAATTATGTTATTCAAGGACTTGCTGTATTTACACAGTATTTAGCATACCATAATTTTTCAATAAATGCTAATTATTGTTAAGATTTCTAGATTTAGAGATCACTCATTGTAAGGTATCTTTACTACTACATCATGGAAATCAGTATTTCTTGATTTCTGTAATAGAGAAAAATACTGTCAAAACAAAAATTTACAATGAATTATCCAAGTACCTAAGTAATGTATAAATAGAGATGTAGACATTTTAAAATTAACATTTTAATTCACTGGAGTTTTATAACTATTGCTTGTAAAATGGTTCTAGATGCTTTGATCTAAATGTATCAACATCATATATATTGACTTTTCTTTCAAGTATAAAATGTATACATTGGATAATCTAACTCTAGATATAATGGCACTTATTTTTAAATATCTTTAAGTCATATGACTATTTTGAGAAGAACAGAATAAAATTGTTGTAAAAAATTATGAAGAGAATATCTGAATGAAGATAACTTTAATCTCTATTTAAAAGCAGGCCTTGGTCATCAAAAAAGATCAGTTAGATCTTTTTTGTGAGCTTTTCGGTCTTATTGTTGTTTTTGTTATTTCCTTTCTCTGTTGTTAGAATTGTTTTCTAGAGAGGGGGTTAGTTATGTCTGGAAATCTAACATGATGGTATTTATAATGCTCTGAATTAGCTTTATGAGCTAAAAAATATTATTCCCACCATTTAGGATTTGGCAATTTTCTAGGAAATCACAGTTGCTCATTTTGATCAGTTATATCCAGGAATCCCGATGATTTACTCTACAACTCCTCATGTTTTTACAGAGTACGACCAACTCTGGCTGCCTTTCTCACGTTGGCAGCGTGGTTCAAGTCAATGAATGTGTGTTAAGATGCTACTACACACAGCACAGATCAGTACAAGCTCCTGGCCTCAAAAAGGAGTTTTGCATCTAATGAGAGACATGCTCAAGGAATAAAATAATGTGCCATGAAAGGCATATACTCTTGGGATTTTAGCAGACTGGATAATAGCATTCCTACCTTTTTCCTTCAAAGTCCAAAACCACGCAAAAGTGAGACTGAGGAGTCAAGCTGCTGCAGATCAGAATAACTTTATGGAGCATATTATAGCAGTTCCCCCTTATCCTCAGAGGGTACATCCAAGACACCCCAGTGGATGCCTGAAAACGTGGATAGTACCAAACCCTATAGAGACTATGTGTTTTCCTTTATATCCATACCTATGATAAGGTTTAATGTATAAATTAAGTACAATAGGACATTAACAATACTACTACTAATAAAATAGAGCAATCATAATAATATACTACAATAACAGTTATGTGAATATGCTCTCTCTCAAAATATTTTATTGTACTATACTTAAAAGAAGCACTTTGTGGCTTCTCTTTGGCATATCCAAATTGCCAGCATCCCTACTGTGGCACTTTGGGGCCATGATTAAGTAAAATAATGTTTACCTGAACACAAGCACTATGATACCATGATGGTTATCTGAGAACTGAGACTCTGCTAATTGACTAATGGACGGGCGTGGGTCCAGTGTGGAGATGCTGGGCAGAGGGACGGTTCCCATCCTGGGTGGGAAAAAGTGCCGTGGCTCGAGATTTCAACATGCTATTCAGAACAGTGCCCACTTTTAAACGCATGGGTTGTTTATTCCTCCATTCTCCATCTAATATTCTTGGACCACGGTTGACCATGGATACCTGAAACCACAGAAACCAAAACAATGGATTGGGGGGGGGGGGTCTAAAGTAATTACACTGTGGAGCTTAAATTGTGGCCTCAGTTTTGTTCCTTGAATTGAGCCTATAATTCAAGTCTGCAGTGCACCCTGTAAAATGCAGAGTGTAGCCCTGCAAGTTCGCTGCACATCCAATAGCACACACCCTGTGGGCAGTCAGATGGACAGTAAGAACGACAGATACCCTGGGCCAAACACGCACAATTCCATCTCCCAAATTCTTCAGTCAGACCAGGCATCCCTCCCCTGAAGGGAGTGGGTGGAGGAAGGGAGCCCAAAAATGGAATTGTCATTCCTTATTCCTTATTTTTCCCTCTAGGAAATGCAGTGGGAATTTCCCCTACTTGGTGGGAACATGAGTAGTAAAAATAAATGTTCTGGTCCAAAAGGAGAGATAACATGCATGGTATTCAAAGAAGAAAGAGTCCAGATGCCTGGGATGATGAGCAAGCAAGAAAGGCGACAACATCTGAGATAGGTTTAAAATGGGAATAGAAATCAGACAGGCAAGAGGAAAGAACAGGTCTACCGTGAGGAGCCTGATAGAATGTCCAGAAGAAATAACTAGAAGAATTTCCAAGCATCAGTGAGGATCCACTGAACACTGAAGTGTATTTTTAATGAACATAATCAGAATGATTTGAAACCTTTTGTATTAATATTTCAGAGGCAAGGAAGAACCAGTCATTGTGAGGTGTTCAAGATTAGGAAGCACAGTAGATTTAAGTAGATATGACATTCTATGGAAATAGCATATTATTAAATAGATGTTGTGGGGTTCACGCTCATTAGCTGGACAAATGAAGCTGGTATCTGTGTCAGACTAGAAGGGGTAGAGAATGAGGAAAATAATGAACAGATTTTTAGGGAAAAGAAAAAGACAAGAGGCTATAGAAAAAGAGAGACATTTTTCAATATATGGTATGGAAACTGGAGCGATGCCCAGAGATGAAACCCAAATTATAATTATAAAAATAGTTAGACTCAAAGAAAGAAAAGAATTTTGAGGGCTAAATGGCAGAGGGTCATCAATGGATGTTGAAATCACTATGGATGCCTCTAAGAATGTTGGCAGAATACAGTACAAGCCAGAGAAGGTAGATGGACACCCATCCTAGAAGTTGTTGGTGACATTGGTGAAGAATGAAATGGAATAAGTACAAACAATGTAAGTGGTTTAATCAAGTGCTTGTGGTTAGTCATCTGGAAGTAGGATTGAGAAACAAATACTGACCTATTCTCCGGACCTGATGGGAAAATAAGAGGCTAGGAGGCATCAGGGTGAAATAAGGTGTTGCTTAATAAAAGGTAAATAGAGTTTAGACAAAAGATTTGAGGCTTCGTTACAAGGTGCAATAAACTTCAGGCAATCAATAACATACTATACATATACACTAATAACAAGATGGGCCAAAGTACAAGTGGCCTGGGAAAGAAGGGTGATCCGGATCGGAAAAGGGATGCGGGAACCGTCAATAGCAAGGACTAAGGAAACGATGGTTTGAGAGAGCAGCTCCAGGGGACTGTAGACAATACAGGGGGTGGCATAACTTAATCTTTCTCAATCCTTCAGAATGGTGTTGCCAAGTCACTTAGGGATGCTGAAAAATTATATTCCTTCAACACTTTATACTTAGGAACAGGAATTGGCACCATCCTATTGGAGCTTGTTGCTAATGATGTGGGAGTTTCTAGAGACAAATACTTGATCTTGCCAACATGTTCTAATGTAGTCACAATGCCATCCAGTGGTTACTTTGGTTACTTTTACAGGTAATTTCTACTGCTCTTTAAGGCTATATTTTATTTTATAATGACTATTTACCTAAATTTCAGAAAGCTTCTATGAAAACAATTGTATTGTATCTTCAAAAACTACATAGGAGGGATTTGATTTGCTATCCACTTCTAAGCTAATGGAGTTATTACATCCAGCTTGTTTTCTATATGTGTTATGCTCTGGGAAACATGAGTTAGCCTGTCTTCTATCAAAATTAATATAATAAGGAACCATGAAATAATGGGCCTTACACTGTATTCAATTTTAGTCCTAATAGAAATACAATGGAAAACAACATCTGCAACATAGGCCTGGTTGATCATAGGAAAGTAATGGATATTTTCAGCCGTGATTTTATTGGTGCTGTGGGTTTTACCCTTCACGGTGTGCTTGTCAGTATAGCAATGATGTCGTACATATTTTGACTCAACTTGTGCTTAATGTCAGTTTGTCTGTAAGATCACATGGGTAAATTTAGCTGACTTTAATTTGGCTGCTGAAAAAGGAGGATAAAACAAAATGCCATTAGAAGGAACCCTTCTCAAAATTTTATGAAAGTACAGCTTTCAAATTTATGGTACATCTCTTTAAAAATATATTTAACATCAATTTTTAGAGACATCGCTTTTGGGACAGCCAAACTTATGGCAATACAATTCTCCATTGCCAGGAAAATCCATTATTTGAATCTCCATGGTAAATTAACTTAATGAGGTAGCTACTTTATTTTTCTATGAAGCAAATGCAAGAGTAGAGACAGACCCATCATTTTTATCTCCGTTTGTATGTGGAATCATTAAACAGTTGGCCCATGGAGAAGTTAGGAAGGCCTTTTGGTTTACCCCTTTACCACAAGGCATAAACATATCTAAACCACCCTAGAAATACACATTAATAACAAATATTATTTCTTAAGACCTACAGGGGGTAGTGTCACCACAGCCAAGTATGTTAAACTGATGCAGTTATCAAAAATCATTTCAATTTGAAAATGATGGGAGCTATTTGTCATTTGATTATTTTCACACACTTTCCTTAGACTGCTTAAACTCAGTTCAGAAAATGTAGAATTGATTTGGAAAAGGAGGTGGTCATGATGTAAATGGCAACATTGTCTGCAGATTTTCAGGGCTGCGGGAACAAGACATCTAATGCTACCCAGCCTGAGTGGCCAGAGCGGTGGTGATGGACCAGAACAGGGATGTATGAGTAACTGCATGTGACCTTCGCTCATGCAATTAAATGCTCCATACTCTTTATCAGTATTTCATCAACACTGAATGTTTTCACTAACCTCGGCCACTCTACAATCTGCTCCATGAAATGCATTTTTAGTTGTTTCATTGTTGCTTTTGAGTTTTATATTCTTTGAAATTTACATTTGGAAAAACTTTTTAATTACAAAAATTATTAAATAGAATAGTACAATGAACACATATATGCCCTTTGCTTATACCAAATGGTAACTTTTGCCACATATACTTTGTCTATATAGCTGTATACTTTCTTTTAGCTGAACTATAGGAAAATAAATAATAGGGACTTCACCTCTAAGAACTTTAGTACATTTGTTAGGAGTAAAAACAAGAATATTCTCCACATAGCCACAATACAATATCACATGCTCAAAAATTGAACATTGGTGCAAATATAATGTCTATCAAATATAATGTCTAAATTTAAATTTCCCCAATTATCCAAAAATGTCCTTGATAGCTACATTGTAAAGGTATACTTCTACTTTTACAATTAATGTCATGTTCCTCAAATACCTTCTTTTTCCCTCAAATACCTTTTACGTAATGGTTTTAGGATCTATAGATTCTTGCCTGAATCACTTATTTTATTGGCTATTGCCCATAATAAATAGTATCACCCTGGGCTTATGGATTCCTTTTCTTATTCAAATTTTTATAATTTATTACCATTATTTTTCTTTCTTTTTTTTTTAATTTTTACCAGAGGATATTTTCCCATGTATCTTCAGATGGAGTGGGAGAGGGAGGGGCAGAAGGAGAGAGAGAGAGACATCCATTGCTTGACTCCTACAGACACCGACCAGGGCTGGGGGCTGAACCACAACTGAGATCATGCCCTCGACTGGAATTGAACACGTGATTCTTTGGTCTGCGACCCGTGCTCCAACCGCTGAGCCAAACCAGCCAGGGCTCCATTATTTTTCTTTTTCATGCTCACATTGTCTGAAATTTGGCCAGTAGGAGCCTCTGTGCTTTCTGACACATCCCAAAAGATTTGGGGAATATACCTACTTTCCTACACAGTAAAGTTCTCCTTCTTGTACTTTCCCCATCCCAGACTTAGAAACAAGTCCTGTTTTTTTCCTATGAGTAATTATATTTAGAAACCAAAATATGTTCATTTTGTGTGTGTGTGTGTGTGTGTTTTTTTTACAATGCATTCAAACTTATACTTCTAAGTCAAATCCAACACTGCAGAATTTTTCCCCATTCCATACATATATTTCCCATCTCTCACTAGAAGAATGCTGGTTTCTAACAACATCCATATATTTATCATTTGCTCTCTCCTACAATACATAAAACATTAGTTTCAGGCTTACTAAGCCAATAACAATACTAACAACAAACCTACTACGTCAAGTTTAAGATTTTTTTAACTATTCTTTTATGTCCTTAAACTATGTACCACTAGGTATTTCACTTAATGTATCCTGAAACTCACTCCATATAAGTTCACAGAGGTATCCTTTCCTTTTGGGGGGCTTTTTGGGACTCCATTTTATGGATATATCAAAATATACTCGACTAATATCCTCTAATTTGTCATTTAGGTTGATTTTAAGTATTATGCCACGATGGCTAACTTTGTATATATGGTTTTGTATTTTTGAAGGTATATCTCTAGGATAAGTCCCTAGAGGTGGGATTGCAGAGGGAAGGGCTACCCAAGATGTCTGTTTCCATCAGATAGTACCAGATTCCTCCCCACAGACCTCATGGCATTTTGCACTTCTGTCAATGATACCAAATCACTTCTGTCTAAAAATATTAGCAATGTTTATTGTTTAAATAATATTAAACAATAAAAACTCTCACAGAACAAGTATTAAGATAAGAATTCCTCTTTCCTAATTCCACTGTTTCTAAGCTCCAATTTAAATTATAGAGGTGGCTGATGCCATCCCAGAAATACAGCAAGACCAGAATACTGGACACACCTGAACAAGAGGACTATTCTAAAGCTTTGTATTATGATTGCTTTTCTCCCGGACTAATTAAAAATACAAGATAAAGTAATTTATATAGTGGAAGTTTAGAGAGGGAGGCAATCTCAGAGATTTATCTTTAGGGGTCATTTAGGAGAAAGTGAAGTACTGACAACATAAAAATGACTGGATGCACCCCTCGCCATTTCTTAGAGCATGACTATCTGTATAGCACATATGCTCATTTCTACTCAATAGAGTCTTTTTTGTCTTTATTTTTTTTTTCTGGAGTTCTCACTGGTCTCCCTATTAACCCTATATCTTCCTAGGTTTTTCATATTTCTATTTAAACAGTTCCTAAGACATCACAATCTGATTTCTCATTTCCCATTACCAAGCCACTCGATGTGGAAGTCCAGTTCATGTGACTGGACCCACGATAGGTCCCCTGCATGGGATGCAGTGGGCTTTCACCACTGTTCAGGAGTGCATCTTTCCCCAGGCCCCAGACGTCGAATACTGACCCCTCACTACCTTTTCTTTTAGCTGGCGACCTTGGTTTTTACTTTGTGTGATGAGCAAGGGCAATGAATTAGTGTTCCTATCAATTCTATCCTCTCTTCCTTATAATATCTTTATTTCTACTCTCTTCCTCCAGACTAACCCTACCCCTCACCCCCACACCCCACTACACTCCCACCCTCTCTCATATAGTTGCATTTTTCCTTTGAAGTTGTGCTTTTTAGCTTACAATTTTTTCAGTCATTCTTTCTTCTAACAATTTCTCTGTCTACACACATGCTTAGTTCTTTCACATTCTAAAGACAGCTTCTTTCATCTTCTAACCTTGACTTATTATAATTTTACTGCAAAATTCTGCAAGTCACTATTTTAAAATCACAGCTTCTGTTTACTCTCTTGTCAGTCAAGCTCTTGTCATCTGGCTTCCACTTCATAAAATCTGTTCTCATCAAAGTTCCTAGTGACCCCTACACTCTGCTACCACTGTTCTCGTATGGCCTCCACGCTTAAGCTCATAGTCATGTTTGGCCCTATTGACTGGTTTCTTCTTCGAATTCCCTTTCTATGATTAACTTTGTTTGTCACAGTTTTCCTCCTTAACATTCCTTCTCTCTCTTGTCTTCTAGTTTGTTCCAACTCATAACTTGGATATTTCCTGAAAGTTCTTCCATAGCCCTATCTGAGTAATTCATGAGGTGAACAAGTTGGAAGGCCTAATATGAGGACATGTGTCCTGGATTATAAAAATAGCATAATGCATATTGGGGGGGGGGGTATTACATAATGTCTAAGAGTAATAGATACATAGATATGGTTGGATTCTATGGTGACAGTTAATAGATAGGTAACATACATTATATGCCACATGGTTTTAGGACTTTATTTCTTTAGCCAGGACATATCACAATATCTATAGGCCAAAATTTTTTGGGCCCATAAGTATTAGAGCAACAGGTTTCAACAAACTGAAAGCAGACATCTGAACTACAGTTAAAATAAATGTTAACTTCGTTTTAGCACTTCTGACAAAAAGGTTTCTTTAATCTAAGACCCTCCAAAAAGTTGCATCACATTACAATATTTAAACTGCCCTTAGTATGACGTTAATAATCATCCATTACTTGCATTAGAAATCACTTCTATTTGTACTGGCCTTCAAATTTTAAATATATATTATAAATTTGAGTATTTTCTATAATAACAACATTGTTACAGCTTCAATTGACATAGGTCAATTTCTGATATAACCTGGTCTTTATTGTAATCATTCAGAATAAGAACCAAATATATTATATTTGTTAAATCAAAAATTTTGGAAATAGTTAATCACACATCCTTTGCCCAAATTATAGCAAGTAGTTACTTTGCATCAATTATATGCAAGTCACTTCTGGGGATTAGAGATTCAGCCATACAAAATCTTTGTCTGCAGAGCGTACATATTTCATCTGAATGAATTATACTAACTTACATGATATGATATATGTAGCTTACACCTGCCTCTTCCTTTAGTGAATGTGCTGTACAGGGTATACCAGCTATTAGTGAAAGCACTGAATTAGACAGATAGGAAGGTATTTGTCTTCTACAAAGAGGAACTCTTCAACTCATAGCCAAAGAGAGCAAACTAGGGGGTTGCTAGGTGAAAGGGGGGTTAGCGGCTGGATGAAAAAGGTTACAGGATTAAGAAGTACAAATTGGTAGTTACAAAATAGTCACAGGAATATGAGACAGCATAGTGAATATAGTCAATAATATTGTAGTAATTATGTATGGTACAAGGTGGGTACTAAAATTATCAGGGCAACCACTTTTTAAATTATATAATTATCTGACCACTATGCTTTACACCTGAAACTAATATAAAACAACACTGAATGTCAACAGTAAATGAAAAACAAAAATATATAAAAATAAAATAAAAATGAGCAAATGTTTTTAGTTTGATGTAGTCCCATGTGTTCATTTTTTTTCTTTGTTTCTATTGCCTTAGGCATTGTATCAGTGAAAATTCTGCTGCGTGTGATGTCTGAAATTTTGTTGCCTGCATTTTCTTCTAGGATTTTTATGGATTCATGGGTCACATTTAAGTCTTTTATCCATTTTGAGTTTATTCTTGTATGGTGTAAGTTGGTGGTCTAGCTTCATTTTTTGCATGTAGCTTTTCAATTTTCCCAACACCATTTATTAAAGAGGCTGTTTTCACTCCATTGTATGCTCTTGCCACCTTTGTCAAATATTATTTGAGCATATGACTTGGGTCAATTTCTGGGTTCTCTATTCTGTTCCATTGATCTATATGCCTGTTCTTGTGTCAGTACCAGGCTGTTTTGATTACTATGGCTTTGTAGTATAACCTGATATCTGACTGCTAGTGGGAATGCAGACTGGTGCACTATGGAAAACAATATGGGTTCTACCTCAAAAAGTTAAAAATTGAACTGCCATTTGATACAGTGATCCCACTTCTAGAAATATACCCTAAGACGCCTGAAACACCAATCAGAAAAATATATATATAGCCCTATGTTTATAGCACCACTTTTTACAATCACTAGGATCTGGAAACAGCCCAAGTCCATCAGTAGATGAATGGATAAAAAAATCTGTGGTACATATACACAATGGAATACTAGGCAGCTGTAAAAAAGAAAGATCTCTTATCCTTTGAGACAACATGGAAGGACCTGGAAAGTATTATCCTCAGCGAAAAAGCCAATCAGAGAAAGACAAATATCACATGATCTCATTTGTTTGTGGAATATAATGAACAAAACAATCTGATAAACAAAATAGACCCAGAGACATGAAAGTGGGGTGTAGACTGACAAGCCTCAGAAGAGGTGAATATGGGAGAAGGGAAGATAAAAACCAAAGAACTTATACGTGTGTATGCATAAACAAAGACATAGACAATAATGCTGGTAGGGGTGCGGGATTGGAAGGAGGGTGTCAATGGGGGAAAAAGGAGAAATATCTGTGACAAAAATAAATAAATAATGTGCAAAGGACCTGAACAGAAGATACACAAAGGGCCAACAGATATATACACAAGTGCTCAATATCAGTAAAGGGAAATACAAATCAAAACCACAGTAAAGCCCTGGCCAGTTTGGCTCAGCGGTTAGAGCATCATCCTGCGGACCAGAGAGTCCCAGGTTTGGTTCCCGCTAAGGGCACGTACCTCGGTTGCAGTTCCTCCCCAGCCCCACTTGGGGTCATGTGGATGGCAGCCAGTCAATGTGTCTCTCTCACATTCATGTCTCTCTCTCTCTCTCTCTCTCTCTCTCTCTCTCTCTCTCTGCCTCCCTCCCTCCCTCCTTCCCTCCCTCCCTTCAGCTCTATCTGAAAATAAATGCAAAAATGTCCTCTGGTGAGGATAAAAAAAAAAACCACAGTGAGATATCACATCACACTTGTTAGGATGATTATAAATAATAATCATAATACTATATTGGCAAAAAAAAAAAAAAAAAAAAAGTTTGTCTTGGTCAGTAGTTAAAAACTAAGTGTGATCTTGCCCCAGGGATTTTTCGGCAATATGTGGAAACAGTTTCGGTTGCCACAGCTGGCAGGAAGAGGTTCTACTGTCCGTCATCTAGCAATGCTGTTAACATCCTAGAAGGCTCAGGATAGCCTCCCGAATGAAGAGCTACTTGATCTACAATGTCAACAGTGCCAAGGCTAAGGAAGTCTGCTCTAGGCTAATGAGCCCCTGTGGCTTCATACCCTTTTAGAAGAGGAACATAAACCATGTTCTCCCACAGCCTCCCTTTCCCTCTGATCATACCGCTCTCCCTTCATGTTCAGTTTGCTCATCTTTGTTGCTCCATGGGTAAGCATATCATGTTTAGCTGAGATCTGTACCTTCTCATTGTTTTCTGGGCTGTTCTCAAGGGTCAATCCATGCTTACTGAAGTTTTCGAGCAAGCATTAAGGTAGTAAGTTCCGTGCCTGCTGGGCATAATTATAGGAAACAACTTTATTTTTAAAATCTCATAACAAGAATCACAAGCACCATCCACAGATTGCAATGCCATTCGAGTGTGCGTGCTCACGGCAGCTCACAGCAGGCCCACAGAGCAGCCTCCGCCAGCCCCCATTTTCCAGCCACCTTCCTAAAGGATCAGCAGCAACGAACCTCCCAGGGTGAGGAGGCATTCTGCAGTTTTGCCTACATGGACCAATATTTTTCCCATATAGTGGTTATCTTGCTATAAAATAGTCAATAAGTTATTTAATCCATGAATGGAAGGAGGAAGTTAGCCACGTTAATCATTGTTAGTATTACATTCAAATGGTAGAAACCTCACACGGGTCTTGATTGTTAGTGCAAAACTCACATGTTTTCTCTTTCTTTTAAATGCTATCGAAACTTTTTTAGGTTATAATATCATCATTTACCTGTATGACTCTATGGAGGGATATGAACTAAGTCACTTAATGACAGCCAAGCTCCAGATGGAATGTACACCATTATTACTTATGTAAAATTAGTTAGCTCAGTCTTTCAAGGGCTGAATCTAGTAAAGCATTAAGTAAATGGGCTAGTGTCTGGCAAGAGAATTCTGGGTTTGAATTCAGCATAAACAGTTTCTGACCATGTGACCATCACCAAAGTCACCCCAGTATTTAGAAAGATTACAATGAGATGAGATTAATTTGAGCATTGCATTGCTGATGTCACCACCAGATGATTATTTTGAATGTGTCTTCTAGTTCAAGAGACACAACTCATTATCCTAAACTGTATCTAAGGGATGATATCCAGTATTCAGGATATTTAAATTGGCCAAAATTAAGCCTGGCCGGTGTGGCTCAGTGGTTGAGCATTGACCTACACACCAAGAGGTCGCCAGTTCGATTCCTGGTCAGGGCACATGCCCAGGTTGTGGGCCCAATCCCAGTGAGGGGCATGCAGGAGGCAGCCAATCAATGTTCTCTCTCATCAATGTTTCTCTCTCTCCCTCTCCCTTCCTCTCTCTCTAAAAATCAATAAAGAAAAAAAATTTTAATTGCCCGAAATTAGGTAGGCTCTCAAACTCTCTCTTTCACCAATAAAATAATTATACTCTCTATCTAGTAATAGAAGTATAGGAGTGGAAACTTTAGGTGCACCCCAATGGTTCCAAAAGTCACCTTTCTTAACATGTACACTCTATTTTAGATTCACTAGAAAACTACTAATACTTTAGAAATTGAATATTTCTCATTAAACCATTAAAGGTTGGACATTTTCTCTAAAAATTCTCCTATCTCAAAATTTCTCTTCTTTCCAGTCATGAAATTGCATGAGTTCTGTTCTTACAGCAAGAACATCTTCGCTAACAACCCAAATGTCACCTAGTGAAAGGAGGCACTGAGAGCCAGGTCTTCCTCGCTATGAACTGTCATTCAGGTCAGTAACTACTGATCTTTAAGAGCTGGTTACACCCAGGAGTGGGCCTCTGTCATCATTTCCAGATTCTGTGAATTTCTAATTACCTGTGCTCCCAAGTGTCAATCACCAATACTTACAAGAGTCATCTATCAGAATGAAAAATAACTAGGTGCTAAGGGAATATTAAAATGCAATTCAATGCCATTTCATTTACACTTCACCTATCCATCTGTATTTCAATTTATCCAGACCATTTTTCTAGGTAGCCTGTAGAGTTCGGTCCAGTTCCCACCTCCACCGGGCACTTTTGAGGTTGGATGCATGCTGGAGTGATTACAGTGTGATATTCTAAAGAATGACCATCCCACCTTTCAATATCCCTCATTTGCTATATTTCTGTAAGGTAACTAGATAATAAGTGATTACACTACATCTTGTTATACAGGTTTGCAAGGCTCTATCTAATACAGTGGTTCTCAACCTGTGGGTCGCAAACTCTTTGGGAGTCGAACAATCTTTTCAGAAGGAGTCGCCTAAGACCATCAAAAAACACATATTCCCAATGGTGATTCATAACAGTAGCAAAATTACAGTTATGAAGTAGCAACAAAAGTAATTTTATGGTTGGCAGTCACCACAACATGAGAAACTGTATTAAAGGATCGCAGCATTAGAAAGGTTGAGAACCACTGCTCTAACACATTTATTGGAGATAAAAAACAAAAACATTAAAAAAATAATAAGAAAAACCCATTCAAAAAATAAATAGTATCAACTATTTTCAAGCAGTATGAACTAAAGATGTAAAAAAAAAAGTCATATATAGAAGAAATGGTTTGAAAATATCCACGATTATGTATTAGTTCCACCTAACCAAGTAATTTATCATTTAATAATTAGATATTTTATAGCTAACTACTCATGCTTTTTCTTTTAAGTCCATCTTATGTTTTTATTAATTTACATTAGAAAATCTAAGAGTTATTTTTTTAATCTTCAAAAATTTTGATTGAAGCAATTGAAATGCAATCCTACAGTACATCAGTAATCAAAGTGTTTTATCTAACATTTTAGTCCTCAACAAAAGCTTATTTTGCTATTAGACCATTTTGTGCATTATCTTCCTTTGTTTAGTAAGCTCCTTCCATCTCCTTTTCCTTGAAACTACAGGATTTTCTCAGGGCTCAAGGACCTATACATATTCACATCTTCTAAAATGTCTCATTTCTTTCTTTGCCTATAATTTTCTAGTATCCCCTGGATTTTACACATCAAATATAAACTAGTTGTAAGTGACATCACATAAAATACAGTTACTCACTTTATCAATTCTATACACTAAATTTTTGTTATGGATTCCATAGCCATGAATGATACCTATATTTTGCATTTTATGTATATGTGTTACATATAAAACATTCCAAAAAGTATTCTTACAGTATAGTGGGGAGAGTTTAGGAGACTCTCCTACAGATCTTGGCACTTTCTTTTTTTAAGTGCAGAATGGGAATATCGGATTGATTGCACTGCTTTCCTCATGACTTATTAGGATGTGTATTTTTTTTTAATTTTCTTACTCTTCCTAGGTCCAGAAAGGAAATTGAACTTTTAGAATTTTTTTCTTTAAGAGAAAGGAAGTAATTTTATTCGTGAAGTCTGTTTTAGTTAGCAAAAACTTTCCTGAAAGACTGATTCCCCAAAGATTAAATGCCCAATAAGTAGTCAAATCAGAAGTAGACTCCCAGCCTCCTGATTTCCCACGCCGCACACTACCTGTGGTACACACCTCCTTCCACGCCGCACACTACCTGTGGTACGCACCTCCTTCCACGCCGCACACTACCTGTGGTACGCACCTCCTTCCACGCCGCACACTACCTGTGGTACGCACCTCCTTCCACGCCGCACACTACCTGTGGTACGCACCTCCTTCCACGCCGCACACTACCTGTGGTACGCACCTCCTTCCACGCCGCACACTACCTGTGGTACGCACCTCCTTCCACGCCGCACACTACCTGTGGTACGCACCTCCTTCACACCGCACACTACCTGTGGTACACACCTCCTTCCACGCCGCACACTACCTGTGGTATGCATCTCCTTCCACGCCGCACACTACCTGTGGTACGCACCTCCTTCACACCGCACACTACCTGTGGTACACACCTCCTTCCACCAGACTTCTTCTGAAATTGTAATTTGTCTTTTTCTAAGCAGTAGACAATTAAGGTCTGAGATTCACTTTCATTGCAAATGAATAATTACTGAATGTCAAGTCCATGTTCTCTCAGTCCATACAAAAGACAAAAATAGTCATGTTAAAATACCTAGCAGGTTCTTTAGCTGCGATTATACACCAATTCTTGGAGACGATAAACATAAATATTGTTTCCTCCTTAAAAGATCATCTAATCTGGTCTCATTTAAAAGTTTACTTAACATTTGTCTTCTTTATGTATAACTTTAGGAGTGTTTTGCTAATTAAATACAAGAAACATAGTCATCTCTTCAAACATTATTTTATTCACACTTGGTTTTCAATTTCTGTATTGTTTCCTTTTTTTCTACAGCCCCTTATAGCACAAGGTATCTCAAACCCCAGTAGCTGCCATCTGGCTTGTTTTACATAACTCTCTAAGCCCATTCAAGTGGCAATATACCAGTGAAGAATAAAAAAATATGTTGGATGAATCCCAGGAACTGCACCCAAAATAGCTTTTAAAAAGTCATTGAGCATAACAGTAGGAATAATAGGGAGGTCACAACGGCAGCTGCTTGGGGAGCGCCAGGATAATTCTCCCATCACTGTGCCGCGGGTACAGTCCAGGAAACGGTGCTCTGAGCTCCCCCACTCCCTCCCGCACTGTGTATGCCTGTCCATCACTCACAGCTCGACAGCTGACAAGCACCTGGGACTCTGTTCCTGCTGGATTTCATAATTCACATTAATTTCAGTAGTTTCCTGGTTGTAACAGTGAGAACCTTCCCCCAAGTTGGCCGAGCAGCTTTAATATTTCATTACATATTCATATATCGCCCCCCCTTTTTTTTAATCCTCACCCAAGGGTATTTTTTCATTGATTTTTTGATAGAGTGGAAGGGAAGGAGGGAGGGGGAGAGAGAGAGAAACATCGATGTGAGAGAGACACATCGATTGTTTGCCTCCCACATGACCCCTACCAGGACTAGGCATCAAATCGCCCTTGACCAGAGTCAAACCCACAGTTCTTTGGTCCGCAGGCCAACGCTTTAACTGCTGAGCTAAATCAGTCAGGGCAATCCTATATTATTTTTATTTTCTTCTCCTGCTCCTTTTTAAAACTTTATTAAATGTATTGGGGTGAATTGGCTAATAAAATTCTGTAGGTTTCAGGTACACAATTCTATAATACATCATCTGTATATTGTATTGTGTGTTCATCATCCCATGTCAAATCTCCTTCCGTCACCATTTATCCCCTTTTACCCTTTCTCTCTCCCCTACCCCCCTTTCCGTACTGTTGTCTGTGTCTGTGAGGTTTTGTTTTGTTTTGTTTTTTTTGGCTTACTCCCAGCCCCCTCCCCTCTGATAGCTGTCAGTCTGTTCCATGTTTCCAAGCCTCTGTTTCTATTTTGTTTGTTAGTTTATTTTGTTCATTAGTTTCCACATATAAGTGAGATCACATGATACTTGTGTTTCTCTGACTGGCTTATTTCACTTAGCATAATACTCTCCAGGTCCTTCCAAGCTGTCACAAAACTTAAGATTTCGTTTACTGCAGCCAAGTGTATTCCATTGTGTAAATGTAACACAGATTTTTATCCACTCATCTACTGACGGGCACTTGGGCTATTTCCATATCTTGGCTATTAAAAACCACACTGCAATGAACATAGGGGTGCATATATGCTTTTGAATCAGTGTTTCGGGTTTCTGCAGATATACTCCCAGAAGTAGAATCACTGAATCATAAGGCAGTTCCATTTTTAAGTTTATGAGGTACCTCCTTATGGCTTTCCACAGTGGCTGCACCAATCTGCATTCCCACCAACAGTGCACTAGGGTTCTCTTTTCTCCACATCTTCACCAACACTTGTTGTTTGTTGATTTATTGATAGTAGCCATTTTGACAGGTGTGAGGTAATATCTTAATGTAGTTTTAATTTGCATCTCTCTGATGATTAGTGACGTTGAGCATCTTTTCATGTGTCTATTGGCCATCTATATGTCCTCTTTGGAGAAGTATCTACAGTATTCAGGTCCTTTGCCCATTTTTTAATTGGATTGTTTGTGGGGTTTTTTTGGTGTTGATTTTTATAAGTTATTTATGAATTTTGTATGTTAACCCCTAATCAGATGTATCATGGGCAAATATGTTCTGCCATTCAGTGGGCTGTCTTTTCAGGTTGCTGGTCGTTTCTTTCCAGACTTGGCATCATTAAAGACTGGTAGGAGCCCTGCCAGCAGCTTTCTCACTGTTCGTGTAGATTGCTGTGTCTTTTCCTGAGAGCACAGACAGAATCCCCTTTAAAGAAAGTATATTTGGTAGGGAACAACAAGGAAACTTCCCAACACCACTGAGAATCTCCTTGATACGTGAGAATATCTCACTGATTCCCCCAAGACAGCCCACCACAGTGCCTCTGTTCAGCTGTAACAAGGCATTAGCTCATCTTTACATTTCATCTCGTCCCCCCAATTCTTTCCATTTGTATTATTTAAAGGGTATGTCATGTTTCATTATTTCCACATTTCTTTCAGTGAGGTATCCAGACCCCATTGGGAAAGAGAGATTTTTTTTTAAAAAAGAAATGCCCTACATATACAACATTTTACTCCTTTTTCATTGTAAATAATTTATTCACACCATATTGGTGTCTTGTAAACTTTTATATTTTATTGTGTTGTTTTTAAAGGAATTTCCTATTCCACTTCCCTTTTTAATCCAGAGATTTTTATAAAAGTATATGGCTTACAATATAGTGAAAAGCCCAAAATACCAAAAAATATTTTTAGAATGGAGACATTCTACAAATGACAGATTTCTTTCCATTTTAAGCCTTATGAAAAATGGATTTGAAACTTATAAAAAATGTATCTGGAACATCTGAGTGCGAGATTTTTTTACTGGATTTTAGAATTCAGATCTGTGATTTAAAGCAATTTTTTCTTTTCTGAAAGTGGCCATGCCGAATTGATTTTTAAGGTGAAAGAAAGGGTGTAATTTGGATTTTGAACCCTTTTCTAAAGACTTATATTCTTTTCACTGATGTGGATTTTCTGTATTTTGATTGCATCCTCGTGGAGTAGAGAAAACATGTGCTCTCTCCGCTCTTTTACAAGGGTTGACCGTAGGCAAAGCTGTAATTAAGTCTTCATTTTCCTTAGTCTCATTTTACCTTTTCTATTTCACATCTCCTATTATAGACGCAGTGCAGCTTTCTAGCTAACATGCTTTCCTCTAGCTTACAAGAAGGGTATTATTATCTTATACTTAATATCATCACTCAGAGAGAGAATTTGTTTTTCCCCACAAAAAGAGAGAAAATAATCAACCCAAATGAATGAGTCACTCACTAATGGTTGACCTTTAAGTAAAAATCCAATGAATGTGGGATAGATGTGTAGAAGAAATGGACATTTTTCAAGTCTATAAAAATGCAAAGGAGTAAGGGGGATCCCATTTGATTATTATGAAATCCCAAAATCTGAGTTTTAAATCACTAACCCAGTTTTTAAAATCTTGATTCTCAAACTCTGAAAGTAGTTTTCTCTGACTTCTTACTTCGATGATGGTTGCACAACTTCCACTCGTTTTTAGCATAGATAATGGAGTAAAATCTAACTGAATAGAAAGATGACTAAATTGGAATCGAAATCCCAAGCCTAACCTGACTTGCTGCTATTCCGCTTTCTGACCGTGGGACGCACTGTGCCTTTCTGAATGTTATTTTCCTCCTCTAAAATTAGAAAGCTAAAGTGTATTTCTTAAAAATGATTCTATAACAGTCCTCTTTGGATTAAATTAGGACTGTACAACTCTACCTGCTGTGTGGTCTTACACAAGCCATTTAATCTGTCCACATTTTTCTTTTCTCATCCATAAAATGGGGATTATTGTAGGGCCTACCTTGGAAGGAATTATATCAAATGACGTAAGTGCTCAGTTAAGTTCTAATAATTTTTAGATATATTTGATTCAAGAGCTATGTTCAAGTTATCACAGCTATGTTCAACAACTGGCATAACTAAGAAAAAAATGTCAACAATGTAATTTTAAATATTTGCATATTAGCTTATTATGTGCCAAACATTGTATAAGTCCTTCATTTGTAAATCATGTTTAATCCTCTCAATAACACTGTAGAAGATACAATTATCCTTGGTCTACCCATGAGAAAACTGAAGCTTAGTTAATCACTTAGTCACACAAGTAAAAAAAACACTTCGATGGTGGTAAGCAGTTTTTTTCCCCCCAGAATCTACCCTTTAAATCTCTGTGCAATACATACTGCCTTCCACTGTAGTCTCCTGTCTTCAATCTAGATGACTAACATCTAATCAAATGTAGTGCTAGGTTGATGAAAATCAACCTTTCCATCTCAAGTCATTTTTATGATCCATGTCAGATTTACATTAATTCTTTTCCAGACTTGCCAGTGAACTTTGAGTGTGATAGCGATACATTGTTTGAGCTTGCAGAAGGAGTTTTCACACAACCACTTGTTAATCACCCCCTTCTTTCCTGTCAACATCACACATGCAGGATCAAGTTTTTGGGAAAGCTCAGAGACTTATTTAAAGTAAGTCTTGAATTCACCCAAAACTAGACAAAATTAGTGTTGAAAAGCATGTAAGCGCCCCATAGAAGAAACTACGACATTATGTACACACACATACCCCTTCGTTTCAAATGTAAGAAATCAGAGTTTTAACACCATTGTTTTCCACATATGGAGGGAATTATGACATTTAAAATTAATATATTTCATACAACTCAACAAAAGGAAGACAAAGAACTCAATTAAAAAATAGGCAGAGGAACTAAATAGACACCTCTCCAAACAGGACATACAAATGGCTAAGAGACATATAAAGAAATGCTCAACGTCACCAATCATCAGAGAGAGGCAAATTAAAACAACAATGAGGTATCACCTCATACCTGCCACAATGGCCGCTATCAACAAATCATCAAACAAGTGTTGGTAAGGGTATGGAGAAAAGGGAACTCTAGTACACTGCTGGTGGGAATGCAGACTGGTACAGCCACTATGGAAAACAATATGGTGTTATCTCAAAAAATTAAAAATTGAACTGCCATTTGACCCAGTGATCTCACTTCTAGGAATATACCCTAAGAGGCCTGAAATACCAATCAGAAAGAATTTATGTACCCCCATGTTTGTAGCAGCACTATTTACAATAGCTAAGATCTGGAAACAGCCCAAATGTCCATCAGTAGACGAATGGATAAAAAAGCAGTGGTACATATACACAATGGAGTACTATGCAGCTGTAAGAAAGAAAGATCTCTTATCCTTTGAAATGACATGGAGGGACCTGGAAAGTATTATCCTAACGAAACAAGGCAAACAGAGAAAGACAAGTATTATATGATCTCACTTATTTGTGGAATATAATAAACATAACAGTCTGAGGAATGGGGTAGTCCCAGGGACGCAGAAATGGGGTACAGACTGACAATCCCCAGAAGAGGGAGTGGTGGGGGAGAGATAAACCACAGAACTTATATGCATGTATGCATGAACAGTGGACATGGACAACAAAGCTGGGGACAGGGTGGGGAGGGAGGGCAAGGAGGGTATCAGTAGGGGAAAAAGGGGAAACATCTGTAACAAAAATAAATAATAAAAAATAAATAAATAAAATTAATGTATTTCAATTACCCAGTTCTCAAGGTGCAGCACTTCACTGAACTAGGGAAAAACATCTGTGTTTCATTCCCCAGGTTAATTCTCTTTTTTCAGAGAAATGATTTTCAACTATTTTATAGTATATGTCCTTCACTTGGGAAGCAATTTATATTCATGCACTCACGGTCATCATTCACTAATATCATGGACTGATGGATTTTAAAAGCCTAGGTTTTCACTAGTCCTATTTGCAAGGCTAATTTTTATAGTATCTTATTATTTCACTTCCAGCTGCTCCTTTTTCCAGGATATTACATCCTCCAATCATTCTTATGACAGAGTAATGTATTATACATTTCTACCTACAACAATGTCTGTCTATCCCTACTAATGAGAGGTTCTTACAAAAGCAAAAAAGTTCATGTTTCTTGTGCTGATTATGCAAGCAAAGTTCTGCAATGAGATCATTACAATGTGTATAACATGTATATTATTGGCTCCTAATTTGCACTGAATATATGTCAACTTTTCACTCCATTTCTCAAGTATCCTATTATTTGTTTACTCTTTCACTGTTATCACTGCTAAATTTAAATTAGTCACAGGGTCTGTCAACATAAAATCACTATTTCTTTACCAAAAGCCAACAAATGAAAGTAAGGAATGACTTGATGATAGATATGAATGTAGCTATATAGATCTATTACTAACCTGTAAGCCCACATACATAATAAGATTTTCTCTTATTAAATTTTACTTATTGAGGAACATGTGTAAAAAAAATCTGTTTTGCTCTTCAAATGGCAAAATTTCTGCATGAAATTTTCTCTGATGCATTATATTCTAGTACACGAGAAGCCTTGGGAATAAAGAAAACTTCCTTTAACGATGATTTATACTAATTGCCAGGAATAGCTCAGCTGTGGAGGTTCCCCGGAGGAGCAAGGGGTCTCAGCCTCACATCAAGCCCCACCAGCCCAGTTTCCAGTGTCAGGAAGAAAAGTCCCTATGATTTCTGGCCATGAAAACCAGCAGGGATTGTGGCTGAACAAGACAGAGGGCTTCTGGAATCTCAGGCATTCCTCTTAAAGGGCCCACACATGGACTTACTTGAACTCACTCACTCTGAGCTCCAGAGAAGGGGTAGCAGCTCAAAAGGAACATACTAGGGAGAACTGAATTTTCTGGCTTCAGTGCAGGGGCTAGAACAACTTTCTCCCAGACAGAAATGAAGGCATAAGCCATTGTTCCTTTGTTGAGCCCTTCCCCTCCCCAGAGCCAGGTAGGTGACAACACATCCAAGCTTCCATCAACCTGGCTAACACTGTTTGCCCCACTCTTGTGATTCCCTGAGACCCTGTCCTACTCCAGCCATTTCCAGTAGCTTTTCTACACAAATGGCCTCTCTTGGCTCATGCTACAGACTTCCCTAAAATCTCTCAAAGGCTCACAAACCCCAAAATCTAGCATCTTGGCCTCAACATGCCCCATACCTCTTGCTCAGTAGCCACAGGCCCAGCACCAGTGGCTACCAGCCTTGGTTCACAGTTTGGCCTCTTGGGGCAACTCCAAGCTCAGCACAAGTAGCAGCCATCTTGAGATCACTTTGTAGACTATGTCAGAGGGCCCCTGGCAGGGCACAGGTGACAACTGACCTTGGCCTTCACCTCTTAGGAGGCACCAGAGCCAGCACACCTAGTAGACAGCTTTAAACCCAGCAGAAGCACCACCCAAATACCTCCAAGACCAACATACTAAAAAGGAGGACTCAGTGGGCACCCCACTGAAATTAGTCCTGCTCCATGGGGTCAGCCCCTGCTTGGCAGATCCTCTGCTGTGGTCACTGCCAGGGCTTGTAGCCCATTGATCTGGGGGTAAATCCCTCCCATTTCCAGAAATCAAAGCTCAGCTACAACAAGAGGGTGCACACAGTCCACCTGGGGGATTGAACCTGAAGCACCCATCTTGTGTGACCGGGGAGCTGCACCACTGGATCGTACACTCACTACATAAGGCCACTCTACCAAAACCAGGAGATATCACAACTCTACATAATACATAATAGATAAAAGGGAGGCTGCCAAAGTGAAGAGACAGAAACATATCCCAAATAAAAGAGCAAAATAAAACTCAAAAAAAAAAAAAACTAAACTAAACTCAATGGAGACTATCTATCAGACGCGGAGTTTAAAGTATTGGTTATAAGGGTGCTCGAGAAACTTAGAGGAAGAGTAGATGAACTTAGTGAGAACTTCAACTTAGAGATAGGAAACAATAATGGAGATAGACAACATAAAAAAGAACTGAAGAATACATTACAGGGAATCAACAGTGGAGTAGATGAAGCAGAGGATCAAATCAGAGATTTGAAAGATAATGAAGCAGAATACACCCAATTTGAACAGCAAAGAGAAAGAAATGAATCCGAAAAATTAAGGATAGTATAAGGAACCTCTATGACAATGTCAGGCAGACCAACATTTGCATCATGGGGATGCCAGAAGGAGAAGAGACAGAGCAAATAAGTTCCATTTAAAGAAATAATGACTGAAAACTTCCCTAACCTGGTGAAGGAAATAGAGATGCAAGTCCAGGAAGCAGAGAGAGTCCCAAACAACATGAACTCAAAGAGGCCCACACCAAGACACAACATAATTAAAATGTCAAAGATTAAAGACAGAGAATCTTAAAAGCAGCAAGAGAAAAGCAGTTAGTTACCTACAAGGTAGGTAAAACTGTCAGATGATTTCTCAAAAGAAACTTTGCAGGCCAGAAAGGATTGGCACAAAATATTTAAAGTGATAAAAAAAAAATCAAGGACCTACAACCAAGACACTATCCAGCACAACTACCATTTAGACTCGAAGGACTGATAAAGAGTTTCCCAGACAAGAAAAACCTACTGGAGCTCATCACCACCAAACCAGTATCACAAGAAATGTGAGCAGTCTTCTTTAAGAAAAAGAAGGGGAAAAAGGAATAAAAATGTAAATAATAAAATGGCAATAAATACACATCTATCATCCATATGTCACTGCAGCATTATTTACAATAGCCAAGATGTGGAAGCAATCTAGGTGTCCTTCAATAGATAAATGGATAAAGAAGTGTACATACATACAATGGAATATGACTCAGCCATAAAAAAGAATGTTGTAGCCATCTGTAACGACATGGATAGATTTAGAGGATGTTGTGCTGAGGAGAAATAAGTCAGACAGAGAAAGGCAAATGCCATATGATTTCACTTAAATATGGAATCTAAAAACCAAAATAAATGAATAAGCAGAATAGAAACAGACCCATAGATACAGAGAACATTTTGACAGTTGGCAGATAGGAGGGGGTTTGGAGGATGGGTAAAAAAAGGTGAAGGGATTAAGAAGTACAAATTATCAGAAGAGGGGATGGGGGGTGGGGGGGTGGGAAGAGATAAACCACCGAACTTATATGCATGTATGCATGACCAATGGACATGGACAACTAAGCCGGGGACAGGGTGGAGGGGTGGGGGTGGGGGGTGCCAATGGGGTAAAAAGGTAAAATATCTGTAACAAAAAAATAAATAAAAATTCATAAAAAAAAAAAAAAAAAGAAGTACAAATTATCAGTTACAGGGATGTAAAGTACAGCATAGGGAATATTGTAATAACTGGGTATGGTATCAGATGGGTACAAGATTTATGGGAGTGATCACTTCTTAAATTACATAAATATCTAATCATTGGGCTATATACCTGAAATTAATATAATATTGTACATCAATTGGATAATTAAAAAATAAAAAATTGTTAAAAGAAAAAACAAAAAAAGTATAAAAGTTAATATGAGAAATAGCTCTGAAAAAAAAAAAGAGTGATAAGTGATTTGTTTCGTGCTGTCAGCAAATCTATATTGGGCATTACTATGTCTCAGGAACTTCACACCTACACAAGATCTCATTTAATCCTCACAACAACTTGTGAGGTACTTGTTGATCCAGTATGGAAGATGGGACATATACCTGAATGACTACAACTTAAGACATAAACTGATGACTGACATAAGCAAGGTACAGAGGTGTATAACAATAGCTATACAGAAGAAAAAGTTTCCTTGTACCTGAAGAATTTTTTTAAAAAGCTCCAATAAATGGTAACATTAGGATTAGATTTGAGGGGGGAGGGGGGAGGTATTTCTAATTTCACTCCAAATCCTATGACTTCCTCTTCTCTTTAGTTGTGTATTACCAGCATTATTGTTGAGTTAAATAATATAAGGGTGAGACCTTGGCAAATGTGAAATGAAGATAAGGGTGCAAGAAAAACAGAAGGATAGAGAAGGACAGAGACTATCTGAGGTACCTAGCAAGAACTGTGAGTGAGAAAAAAGAGTAGCATGTTGTTTTTTATGAAAAAAAGATTGTGAAAGGTGAAAAGAACCAAGATCTTATTCCTAATACGTTAAAAATAAAAAGGTGGGAGTGGTGTAGGAAAGTTATTGTTTAGTGTTCCCTTGGTACAACCACTGAATGACACCATCAAGGTAGTCTAGTTCATGTGTTGTCTGAATTGACCTAACTAGTGTCCAAGGGGAATGTGTCTTCAGATCACATGCAGAGGACATTGGAGGCTCAGAGGCTCATTACTCCAGAAATGATGATGAGAATGAAGTAAGAAGTGCTCATCAGTTGATAGTCTGGAAGGGGCAGCAGTGTTGACGGTGGCAGGTGATCTTTCCCCACAGCCATGCTGAGTGGTCTTGCTTGTAAGTGAAGTATTTTGTGAAATTCTTTTTCTGGCACAGGGGCCAGCCTATTGACTGTCTCTCACCATTCCTGGAAGGACAGTGTAAATACACCCAACATCAACCCCCAGTGTGTAAGAATTAATTAATGTGAATACATATGCTATTTATCATAGTCAAATATTAAGACTGACCTCTAATACAATCAAGACTTTTTTTTCTCCTTTCTTACCAATAAGTTGGTATCAATATCTATGCTTTTTACAAATGGATTCTCTAGAATGGGTAATTCCGTTCAAAACTGTGTCCACTCTACCTGGCAAGTCATATCTGAACTAAGGTCAGTTCTTTTAGAGTGGCCTTACACTCCATCCTACACAATGCCATAGTCAGAAGACTATCATTTGGACCCCAAACAAAATTTTAGTAGCCTGAAACCATTTCTATAACTTTTCGATAAATTTCAGGAAAAATACATAGGATAATAAAATAAGTCCAAAAATAGAATTTTTAAACATCTTCTTTATGCCAGAGATTGTTCTAGACCTAAGGGGATGTAATGATACCACTATCAAACTCTCAAGAAGTTTACAATCTAACATAAGAAAAATATGTGTAAAAAGTAAATATCATGCTAGGCTGTAGGACATAAGGGTCATACTAGGATACTAGGAAAATAAACTCTGACTGAGCTCGCTCAGAGAAGAAAGAAACAGTTGAAATAGAAATTGAAGCATTAAAAATATTAGAATAGCCCTGGCCAGTTTGGCTCAGCAG
This sequence comes from Molossus molossus, assembly GCF_014108415.1. Classification (NCBI taxonomy): domain Eukaryota; kingdom Metazoa; phylum Chordata; class Mammalia; order Chiroptera; family Molossidae; genus Molossus; species Molossus molossus. Next base: position 55,107,690 of record NW_023425345.1, on the reverse strand, counting down.
TTAGAGCATCAGCCTGCAGACCAGAGAGGCCCGGGTCCGGATCCCACTAAGGGTATGTACCTTGGTTGCAGTTTTTGTCCCCCGGCCCTGGTTGGGGTCGTGTGGGTGGCAACCACTCAATGTGTCACTCTCGCATCGATGTTTCTCTCTCTCTCCCTCCCACTCTTTCTGAAGATGAATGCAAAAAATGTCCTTGGGTGAGGATATATTTATATTAGAATATATATTAGAAAATATATATATATTAGAATAACCCAGCTGGTGTGGCTCAGGGTTTGAGTATGGACCTATGCACCAGGAGGTCCCTGATTCAATTGTCAGTTAGGGCACATGCCTGGGTTGTGAGCTTGATCCCCAGTAGGGGACATACTGGAGGCATTGATATTTATCTCTTTCTCTCCCTCTCCCTTCCTCTCTCTGAAATCAATAAAAACATATTAAAAAATAAAAAGATCAGAATAGTAAAGAAGTAGGTGGGGGAAGAATTTGGATAGAAAGCTTATAGGAACTGGGAGAAATTGGGCTTCTATGGACATAGTGAATTATTTAACAGAGTAAAATTCATGGGTGAATTTACATTAAGAAATTATTTTAAATTCTCTTTAAAGTATTTACTCTGAAAAATTTACTTTAAATTATTTATTTCCATATTTTCATTTTTAACTATTAAAATTTATCATGACATCATGACCAAAACACATTTTATTTCCTGTAGTACACAAAAAATAGATGAAGCTAACTTTAAATAATTTTCTTATTCATTTCTTCATCAAATTTTACAATTTTCCTTTTTCTGATTCACTTTATTTTTGTTTTTTTCCCACATCTCATATTTTTAAATCCCAATATGCTCTAATAAATCATTATCATAGAACATCTTGGAATTATCAGATCCCTCAGATTCATTTTAAAATGGAAACTTAAGTAAAAATGTAATCATCTATAAAATGCATACTCTTAGTATAGTAATCATCTAACTTTCTTTAATCCCAAATTTCAAGTCCCTATTAAGCACTGAAACGTGTTAAAATTCATCCAGAAGAGTAGTATTTTATGCAGTGTGAGCATCTGAAGCAAAAATTATCTATAGTTTAAATAACCTTTGCGAATAAGCCTACCATAAAATTCAGTAGGCTAATATTTTCCTGTCTCTCAGTAAATGTAGCACAACACTTAAAGAGGTAAAGATTTTTAGTGTGCCATCTCAAGAAAATAATCCCCTCAAGTTAGAAACCATGTTGTATAAAAATTTAATTGTCATTGTTATTGTTCTTATTATTTTCCTGAGTGGGTATATTTTATGTCACCTATGTTTAAATATTAAACAACTGCAGTGGTTCTCAAAGATAAGCATGCATCAGAAACACCTGAAGGCCTGTTAAAGTAGACACAGCAGAATCCCACCCTCAGGTCTGACGTGGGGCTTGAGAATTTGCATTTCGAACACATTCCTGCAATGCTGATGCTGCTGGCCCAGGGACCTCACTTTGAAAATGACTGTGTGTGTGTGTGTGTGTGTGTGTGTGTGTAAACTAAAGTACATACACACATATATACATATATAAACATATATACACATACATAAATATTTACTTTTAAAAAGAAATTCTTGATTATGAAGGTGTTTTTATAAAGAAACCTGTATGCATGTGCCTCATTCAGCCATCTTTAATCTATCAGTCCATTCTTGGTTTTTCCGTTGTATTTATAATCTCTTCTGTCCCATAGAGCCGTTTTGATGTGCAAAGCTGGCAAAACCAATTCTTAGCTACTGGGAAGCTTTAAATACTGAAGTCAAACTGTCAATAGAATCCTGCCTGGGAGGATTTAATGCCAGGAAGATAGATATACAATTGGCATTTCAATAAGCTACTTTGCTAAGCTTTAATAACACAAATTCTGTTAACCTTGGACTCATGATTAAAACACAAATAAGTGAGGAAATCGCTATTGTTAACAAAGCCCATTTTGCATATTTATTGCTATTCCTTTTAATTTGTAAAGGCATGACAGACTATGTAATGAAATCTATTCTCTACTTGCTAAGTCTTTGATGTTACCTTTTGCACATGTTATAGTAAATGTAGATGCCTGAAGAGACTTGAATAGCAGCTTACCTTCATTTGCAGAAAGTGTAAACCATTTTTAAGAAGTGCTGCTTTCTGTCATTTCAAAACTTTCTAATGTTTTTCTATATTATTTATAATCTGCTTTCAGCACCCAAAAATTTTAACTTGCCATTTTACTCCACCAAAATGAAAATCATGTCTACATTTACTTAGCTATTTATTTTAAAAAGAAATGCTGTATTTTGTTGAGTTAAATAGTACATTCCATCTTCCAGCTGTTTTAATTCAAAATTGTCTCTCACACAGTCATATACCTAAATTAAAGAGATAGCCCTGAAGAAAGATAGCACAATATAAAAGGTAGGGGTGGGGAATGTGAGGATATGGAACTTCAGAAAAGTGGGGACTATTTAACAACCAAGATGATGATCAGGCTTTGGGGCTGGGATTGGGGAGACCAGAGGATGTCCAAAGTAGGATAAGGAAAGACTGAAAGTAAGAATAAAGGTATAAGAGATAAAAGTATGCCAAATTCACAATTTCAACTCATGCTCTACTTCTTTTGCAGTCCAGCTTAGGAGGAACTAGGGTAGATAATAGATAAATATAAAAATTTAAAAATATAAAAATCAAATTACCTACTTTTTCCCCTTTCATAAGATTAGGTCAAGTTATAGAAGACAAGGTTAAACCTATACATCTCACTTTCGTTTCTGTAACTATGGATTTCTTGAACTACCTCCTATGGCATCAGTAATCTAAAACCGCTTGCAGTGTTTGTATTTGAAGACTATAAATTCTAGTCATTCATTCAACAAATATTTATTAAGCAACTTCTATGTGCCAAGTGTTAGGCGAAGGAAATACACTTGTGAACTCACATCCCTTGCTCAGCCTGGTGGTTAAAACATACTAATGAACAACTCATAGCAATAACGTGTTGACTATGGGAAAAGGAGAAGCGCATGGAGCTATATAATACAATGCATCGTCTGGAGCTAATCTGGATGCTCCTGCCAAATTTAAGAAACCCTATTGAGAATTTAATATAAATTATATGTATAAACATAAATCATTGATATATCTTTTCCTGTAACAACAACTACAGAGAGAAATGTGTTTCTTTAACCTTTGAAGAGGTTATTTTCCCTTTCAGAAAAAGGGAAGCTTCAGATCAGAACTAATTGTTCTGTGATTGATTAATGCTTTCCCTCCTGTTGCTACATACAGCCGGGATGACATGCATTGTACACACAACAGGAGGTAAGAGAGTCAATCAATTAGGGGAACAATTAGTTCCAGTTTCTACAATTTATTTGAGCTTGTAGATGAAATTGCCTGAAAATATTAAGAACATTAAAGATCAGTGAAGAAACCTAAAGAAATAAATTTATATTCATATTTTAGAGGCAGATGCTTAGTTGACACCGCTCTTCTGCAGATAGGCAAGGCTAATGCGATAACAATTACAGTTTGGCGGCAATTAATAAATAGACTGTCAAGTTGTGTTCATGGTTTTGGAAGGCTGCTAATTTTAGCTTTGACATGATGTGGCTGGAGTGTTCCTGAAAAGCTCAACATTATTAATTAATTTAGAGGATGCAATCCTATGAGTCCCTTTCTATGGGTCTTAGGTTGGAAATTTTTAAAACTAAACATTCGGTGCTATCCGGCATCTTCTTAATTTACCTGGGGGATCCATACTTAATTTATACTTGCATTGTGTAGGAATGTTCAAAGATTTATGAGATCGATGAACCTACAACCAAGAAAACATGAGTCAATTTGAAGTAATAGGATTTTATGGGATTCTCTGGTCACGTCGAATTCTAGATTTGGCTTGTGTTGCAAGATCATGGTATAAAATTCAGGTAGGGCTAGAAATGAGGGTGGTCCAAGGGTAATGGCCTCCCTCTAGGTGAATTCAAAGTTGTATCATGTGTAGAATAATCTGAAAGTCTGAGCCAGGCAAGACATTGAGGTCCCTGGGGTCCTAGAAATGAGAAAGCAGGAAAAAAGAAAGAAAAATGGTCAAGAACATTTCATTTGAAACAGTGAAAAAAAGTAAAATGTTCAAGAACTTTAATACAAATTTTATTTCTTTTAAAGCAAGATATAAGAAGGAGTTGTAAGTTTGGAGATTAGCCTATTCTTACTTAATAATGATCAAAGCTACTTCAGTCCAGAATGTAAAACCCCAGTTAGTTTTATGTATCTACTAATTTGTGCAGATTTCAGTAAAGAAATAAGTAAAATACCAGTCTTAATATATGTGTCTGTAAAATAATTAAGATCCAAATACATTCTGAAAGTAATTGCTCTGGAATTACTCAAATTTAATCCCTCAGAAAAAAAAATTATATTTTTTAAATGTTGCACTGTTACCTTGATGAATGAATAATTCCCTGCAAAATGAAAAAAAAGTCTCTGATGGATACAAATAAGTCTGCTAAGAAATTAGGAAGGAAAATAAAACATCACGATCACCCAAAAAAAAAAAAAAGGTAACTCTAACAGAGAAAATTAATTCTAAATATTCAATCTATATCTAGACCAAACCAGAAGAAATTCATGTTATCTTACACAAGTTTTCTTCATCTTTAAGTAAAAATCTTATGGAAATGTGTTACAGAATTTCATTTTGTAATTTAATTCTAGGAATTAACTATGAGGAAAAGCAAATTGATATTCTCAGCTCCTTGTCTGTGGTGTTTTAGTACTTATGTCAACGTTCCTGCTGTAATTAATTCCACTAATCCCTTTAGTTAATGAATAAGTAAATGAGAACCAGGCAAAATCCATCAACTGCAAGAACAGTGGTATAAAACTGTTCATTCAGAAGTGACCCACCGCCATCAAAGTGAACTCGTCAGCACCGCTTTGCTATCTTGTTATTATAATTTCAGTTTTATCATTCTTCATAGAGTAAAATATCTCACGGTTAATCTCTACAGTACTTCTATTTCTCAGCTCTCTAAAAGACATTGATTTGGCAGTAGCCAAATATTTTAATATAAATTGATTTTATGCAGTACACAGAAAACAAGTATTTTATTGATGCAAGTGGTTTCTTTGTGGAATTACACTAAGGATTATTTTGAAACAACACACTCCCTCTCTGGACAGTATTAGAATTTCATGCCTCAATCAGGTGAACATTAATTTTTTATATGATTTTTTTTTTTTTTTTTTGCTTATACAGTAGCATAAATATCTGTGGTTAGAAGCATCAGGGGAGTAGAGATATAGATAAAAAGCTTTGAGAAACAAGATGTTATGTGTGAATGATGACAGAATGATCATGAAGGGAAAAATTGCTATGGTTTTTCTCTTTTTCATTTCTATTCTAAAGAAAATACTTCAATTTAAGGACAGTCATTTTCTTTCAATCTGGTTAATAATAGGAGAAGACTGAGGTCTATATATATATGTGTAACACAGTAAATGCCCGGGCTTCCTGAAGACAGGCCTCTTTAAGAAGAGGAAAGCTTGCATGTATTTTTAGAACTACAAACTTCGTATAGTGACATTCTGAAATCAACTGACATTCTGATACTAATTTCCAGACTTCCTCCACCAAGGAGGTGTTTAACATCTTTAACTAGCGTGGCCAAGAGAAGAGGCTCAAGAGCACGAGAGACTCCAGCGGTTGTTGTCTAAGTTCTTTTGATCCACCCCAATGCCGTGCGATTCTTATGTCACCTGTAATGCTGTTTCCTCATTCAGAACCATACTAATTCCCTGATGATGGTCTTCTCCAAAGTGCCTTCTTAATGAGCTGATTTCTAAGAGACTTTTCTTCTAACCCCCTCTGCAAAGTATTGGCTGGATTCTTTACTTGTTATGAATAACAGCATGATTGTGTCGCTACACGTTCCCCTCTTTCCACACTGAGTGTTCTGCCCGTTTTCTCTCTACCAGCTGCCTTCTCTCTCTTCACCGTCAGCATTCTGGGATGAAAAGGAGGGAGTAACAATGTGTGTCCCATGTTGCGTAGGGTTTGGATTCGCTCAAGATTTGAAGCAGGCCTCCATTTTACCATTGAAATGTTCTGTCTCCTCTCCAAATACCAATTCTCTCCAAAATTGAACTTAATCTGATCTAACATCCAAAACTTGAAAATGCATCCAGAGGCTACTCATGACACCAGAGAAAAATGAAGAATCAAGGACAGATTAACCTAAATTCACCTAAGTTTATGTGTTTCACTCTGTCATAACAGAAAAATGCAATCCTCATTTATACATACATTATGACTATATTATCTTAAACCATTAAATTCCTACAATATTGTGGTAGAGATTGAGACATTGTTTTGAGTATTACAAATACAAATATGAATAAGACTTTATCCCAAAACTCAAGGGGCTCAGAGGCTGATGGGAAAAATAGATACATGAGCAGATAATCATGGTATACTTTTAGAAATGCAGTAAAAATGCATAAAAGTCCTCATCTTTTCCAACATAAAGGAAAATAGTCTTTTTACATATTAAGAAAAAAGGTCACGATATGTTTTTATTAGAAGTACACATAGGACTATTGTTCTTGGTGGCTTATTAACCACAAGAGGTTATTTATGCTTCCTTCCAAAACCTATTTGAAATAGTAAAAAATATATGAAAAGAAAGAGGTGAAGTACATAAAACTCTGGGCAGTGCAAAGGTACCTTAATAAATGAGATATTTCCAAAGGATGGAAATCATTTTATAATAATTGATAAAGAAATCAGAACCGAGAAAACTGAAATCCAGATGTTCTTGGCAAAAATGTACTCCCAAAAGGGGAACCATTACCCCCAGCTGGACCTAGATAGCTTAACAAATTGATCAGGACTTTTGCCTGGAGAGTAATTGCATTGAAGTAATTTATTAACAGAAAAATACCTGCTCACAGCTGGGCAACTGGCTCCAACTTACACAGCGGTACTAAGAGCCACTCTGAGAGTGCTCTGTGTAACTAGGAGGATTCTGGGAAGCGTTTAGGACCAAAAGAGAAGCAAAACAGAGGACCCTGAATCCTAAAGGAGTATGAAGAAGAGAAGGAATAGCCCTCTGCCAGAAAGAAAGTACAGTCCACCGCCGAAGAAATGTCTTCTTTACCCTAATTATTGAGGTTATCCCTATCCTACCTGTTGTTTCCAGCCCAGGCATCTAGAAGGGGGAACATCTGCTCAAGACACTCTAACCAGGTACACCAAGTTCCCAGGCAACCCCTTCATTCAGAGAAGAGGAAACTGACTTGTCCAGTTAAGGGGAAATCCATACCAGTCACTAATATTTATCAACATAAGATTCGAACATAGATGGCTTCAGAGCCCATACTCTTATGTAGTATGTAACTGTTCTTAATATGTGTTGGCCCAGTCCACATAGCAAATCTGCCCCCAACCTATGTCATATTTGCATTTATCAAAGAAGATTTCTTTGGTACATCAAATAAATATCAAACTGGTGAACCATCTACCTGTACAAACAATGAAACATTAAATAATCAAGGAAACATATTTAGGAACCAAAGCGTTACCATACCACACGGGTCAGCCAGTCATCCTATGGAGTCATCCTTAGATCTGTCCCCAGCTCTGATTCTCAGGACTTGTTCTTTTCTGAAGCTGTAGGGCCTCTAGAAACCTCCTGGATTACAGGCTGATGTTCTTATAGCTGCAGTGGAACCAGTAGCACTAGGAAAGTGGTTCCCATGGACGTGCTACCTGGGAGTTGGGCTCCCACATGGTTGACCACCACGGAGTGTCCTGCAAAGCCAGAGCCAGAGCTTCAGAAATTCTAACCTGTTTCACACAGAATCCTGAAGGATTCCTTTGGTAGCCATTGTCATGTTATTTAAAATTTGATAACTCTGAAAATATATTTAGTTCCTCTTCCATACAGGAAGATGAACAACCTCCATCAAGAAACAGATTTTTTTTTTTCATTTCTCTGAGCCTAAGTGATGTTGCTATGGTACCAGGAAGTAGTATGGTAGAGAGGTTGATGGAAAAAGTTGGCCATATTCCAGAATCTGGCTTTCAAAGTGATAGGCTCAGAAAATTGTTTTGAAAGTCATCTTTTGGTATGACTCACGCCAACCAATTCGCAAGAGACTAATGTGTAAACCAGAATGTCAATATGTATTTATGGACTAGACATGGCATCTCTCACCTGAGCATTCTCTCCAAGTAGAGAAATCTACATGTCAAATAATACTATTTTAACCTCCATGAATCAGAACAGGAGGAGCTCCTGGCATGTAACTCTGTAATAGGGATATATTTGCTACAGGAACAAGACATTATTGTTATTATTATCATTATTATTAACTTTGCATTAAAACAACTACCAATGAGTGCCTGCTATGTGCTTATTAACATATTATCTAATTTTATGATAAATGTATGTTGTATAATATCATACTTTTTTATTTATTTATTTATTTTTTTATCCTCACCCAAGGACATCTTTCCATTCTTTATTCAGACAGAGCAGGAGGGAGAGAGAGGAAGAGAGAGAGAGAGGAAGAGAGAGAGAGAGAAACATCGACGTGAAAGGGACACGTCGAGTGGCTGCCTCCCCCACGACCCAACCAGGGCTCAGGACAAACTGCAACTGAAGTACAGCCCTTAGCGGGAACCGAACCCTGGTCTCTCTGAACCGAAGGCCGACGCTCTAACCGCTGAGCCAAAGCGGCCAGGGCAATATTATACTTTTTTAACAGATGCCAAAGTGGCTCAGAATACAAATACTTAGTTCTTAGTTTTGACTCTTGTTTTAGCTACAAAACCAAGATCCCTCTCAAGTTGGCCACCCTAGAGCTCAGTAAGGGCCTCCTCCAACTGGACCACTCACTCCCTGTGAAAGTCTCCTCTCCCCTTGATGAGTTTGATCTTTCTATACCTTAATGCCTACATTTCGCTATAATTATTCTTTCTTTACGCTATTTTCACCTTTGCAGCTTTAAACTTTCTACTTGAGCTATATTTTGCCCCTTTTTAAAAAATTCTAGCCTTAAAAATTCTGTGGTTGAAGTAATCCCTCATACTTCAGTTTGATTTTATGATTTTACATTAATTTTAGTGGTGCTTTGCTAGTATTCCTGCTTATCTTTCTTTCTCTTTTTTTTTTTTTTTTTTGCACAAAACAGACACAGTCTTTTTGTTTGGGCTTTTATTTCCCCATTGATTTAATCTTTGATTGCAAAAGCCCCTGAGTGGTTTCTAAAAACAAAAAATCCAGTAAAGTAGAACTATATTGTTATATCTCCTATTTCATTCTATATTTCACCTTCTATAATATAGGGCGATTTTTAGTTGATTGCAATCATCATTCATATTTTATTCCTGCTATTGGTATGCTTTTATCTTAGAAGAAAATGTTAGTTTAGCTGTGATATAATATTTAGCTATGAATTTATAATAGTACTATTATATGAAATGTCTCACTCTGAAATGTCTCCTTAGCCAGTTGGATATTAATTGAAATTTATCTATTGATATTACCTGTTTTAAGGAAAAGCAGTTGGCTATTAAGGGGCATAGAAGAAAACACCATTTAGCTAAATATAAACATTTTCTCCCAACAAATGCATCACAGTTTATTACCAGACTGATGAACAAACTTGAGATTCTCATTATAATGATCTTGACCTACACAATAGGGGACAGTGAAAATCTTCCCTGTGTATATTGCTTTACAATAAGGAAGAGATTATTTCTATTTAAGAATATTAAAAAGTCATGGAAATATGACATTTTAAGATTAAAAGTCATCTAGCAACTTTCTTTTTTTTTTTTTTTTTAATCCTCATCCGAGGACATTTTTCCATTTTTTGTACAGACAGTGTGGGAGGGAGAGAGAGGAAGAGAGAGAGAGGGAAACATCAATGTGAAAGGGACACATCGAGTGGCTGCCACCCGCACGACCAACCAGGGCCGGGGACAAACTGCAACCAAGGTACATGCCCTTAGCGGGAACCGAACCCGGGTCTCTCCGGACCGCAGGCGGATGCTCTAACCGCTGAGCCAAACTGGCCAGGGCGTCATCTAGCAACTTTCAGAGAAGTTGGCCACAATCAGTGCTAATACCTTGGATTACTTTTCAGTTTGACTTTAATGTATCAAATTATTGATCAATAAGTTGGGGGGGAGCTAATGCGATGAGGGGATTGTTTATAGAGTGACTTTATTTTCATGAAATTATGGGATCTGTAATTACTGAATATAAAATTAAAAAGTAGTTTAGTTCTATGTACTGCTGTCAGTAAGCCAGCATGCCTGTTCATGATGCAAATGAGAGGGTATTTCAGGACTGTGTTTCTCAGGGCTAACTATCACACTCAACTCTTTCTTTGAGATCTAAGATGCGAACTGCGGTATATTCATCAGTTGTATTATTGAGTCACTCAGCTGGAAATGGCATTAAGCCCAGCTAACTGTTGGCCAAAATGGAAGTTTAAAAAAGGCTACAGATAATGACTTTTTATAGAGTCATACTTTTTGCAATAATGCTTAAATGTGAGATAGTGGCTCAATATTTTATAGGAAATGTGTTAGGTTCACTTTCTTCAAGTGGTGTGAACTGTGTTTGTCAAAAGGAAAGACACAAAAGTTCTTCAAGAATATATCCTTAACTTTATCAAAGATAGACTTGGAGAGGGAGAAGATGAACTGTTTCTTATTAAGAGACAAAAGCCAAGGAGGAGGAGCAGCAGCAAAAGAAACATTTGGAGATCATAAAACATAATAGGCGTAATAGGATACCTGTCTTTCAAATACTCTTTCCAATCCTTTGATTCCTCCTGATTTACTTCTGAAGTGCTCCAAGTGGATAAAGTCATAGTCATACACTGTCCTCTCAGGCAACACTTCAAATAATAATGGGCACATTAGAAGGTAGGGCATTCAATTCGAATATAAGGTACAAAACTGGAACCTTACCTAATCTTTCAGATATTTTAAATTAGATACAACCAATCTCAAAACTAATTTTCTTGAATTTCTAATCATATTTATTTAGTACCATAGGATGCAGGGCAATGATCTCCACCACAATTCATAGGATATGAAGACGGTAGGTACAGTGCTGTTCTGAATTGGAGAAAATGTAATGAGTGTCTTTTAGATATACTAAGAATTAAAAACTAGAAGTCAAAGGCACACACAGGTCAAGGGTATTAACAAGAATTAAAGTTGACATAGCACAATAGAAAATAAGCCTAAGAAAAGGTAAAGATTTTGTTGTTACTGTGGAAATGAGATGGTGAATTATTTTCATATGATTAGCCTTTGCCTGGAAATAACAGCAAATGCAACATAAAATGGGTTAAACCATAAGAAAAATGTATTATTTCCCATTGCAAGATGTTCCAAAGTGTGATGTTCGTAGTGTTGGGTAATACAGCAGTTTGATAGCATTGTGAGAGTCAGGTAACGTCAGACTTTCAGTTCTGTCATCCAGAAAGTATCCACCTTCTGCTTCACTAGCTTCTCCCATGACCTCACCATGACTACAGGCAATTCCAAGTACCACACCAACACCACCACCAGCCCAGACATTACTTCCTGAATATACATTTTTAAGAGTTAGAAAACTTTTCCCAGAAGTTACCCAATAGACTGCCTCTTATATGGCAATAAGACCAAATTAGATCATATACTCTTGCCTGAACCAACCATTGGCAAAAAGAGTGGGATTATCATGATTGACATATAGACTAATGAAATTTATCTATGTGTGGAGGATAAGGAACAGTAGTTACCTGAAAAAAAAAAAAAAAAAGCTTTATCTTAAGTCAAAAGGAAGGAACAGCCATTTGGTAAGCAAGCAACATATGATTTTGTAAATTGTGGATATTGTTCATTCATGTCTCATGTCCCCAAATTAATTCATTAGCACACAATAGATGGTAGCATTTAAGAAGAAGAAACCAAATCACCACTTTTTATACTTCATATCTGACATTTAGCATATAAATTTAGACTTCACCTATATTCAGATTATTTTAAATCTTAATGGTTTTCTACATGGTGTATTATCTCAGAACAGCCTCCCTAATCATTTCTACTAGAGCATATATCACATTAGATTTTAACCATCTGTGTGCATTCCCATGCATACAAATGGTGAATAAACTACTTGAAAATTTCCCAAAGCACCAAGTATCATGTTAGATACATTGTAGGCACACAATTTATTCATTAATTCAACATTTATCTATTCACTTATTAGGAAGGCAGAATTCCATGGGCCTTGGAGCTAGCCTGTTTCAGCTCAAACCTCACTCTAGCATTTACCAGCTGTGTAACCTTTGGCAAGTTTTCTTATCTATAATAGAGAGATAATAGTATTTATTGCCTGGCTCATGGGGTTTATTTTGTGAACATTAAATGATCTTGTATGTTTAAAGCTCTTAGAAAAATGTCTGCCTAATAGTATCGGCTTATTAAATGTTAACTATTTTATTAATATACTTTCGAACTGTACACTGCAGAATTTTTCATCATATTTAAGACACAATTTGAACCATGTATAGATTGATGTAAAAGCTTTGCTTCTCTGCGTGACAAAACAATGAGAGTTTGAATACGGTTTGATAAAAGAGGGCTTTGAATCACAAGCTTAGATTTTTCTCTCAAGTGCCTGCATTTCAGAAACAGCAAGAATCCAGAGCTGAGTTTCTACAAAGAAATGAAGAATGAAAATTCCAAAGTATTTGTCTGTTGCTTCTATAGAAAACATTTTAAGAGCCAATTGGCTTGATCCAGCTAAGCTGTATCTCTTAAACCGCCAAAAGGGTCTAGTGTCATCTCACTATACAACAGTTAAAGAGAAGTAACTTCAATTAATATAGAAACAATGAGCATTGTTACTCAAACTTGTTAAATTGACCCATGCAAGATTTCAATCACATCTCTAGGTTTTTGTGTCTACCTTTTCTATCAAAAAAAAAGAGGAGGAAGAGAGGTACTGACCCTTACTATACCATTTCTAAAAACACTACTAAATATACTTGAAGTATTCATAATAAATTTGAAAAGGCTATTTTTATATCTTTTCTTAATTATGACCCTGTCATTCTTACTTAAATCTTGGGAGACCCTTTAATGCCATAAAAGTTCTTCATTGAGTTGTGCTTTTAAAAGAAATGACAATTTTTGAAGTTGCAATAAAAAAATATTTCATTAATAGAAAAGTGAGTGCGCAATAAGGGGATTAGAAAAACAATTAGAATTGTGCATTATTAAATGCTTTTAGAAACAGCTCTCGGGTCAATTTTCAAGATTTGTTTCCCTACTGTAAGTGGGTTTTTTTCAATTCTATATAAGACCTCTTGATTTTCTGCATCATTATCACAGCAAATAGTCACTTGGGTTTTGACTTGGATATGGTTTGTTTCCCTTCTCTTATTCTCTATATTATAGGTCTGACTGGGAAAACGAGGTAGCAAAATATAGTTTTTATTTGGCTCATGGATTTTAGTTATTTCTTCTGAAATTTACATTGACTACAATTGCAAAATATAATTGTGATTGATCTAGAAGTAAAAAAGTCTGTTTAAAATTTTGTACCATGTATTAATTTATGATACATTATTTGTAAACAATGCTCATGTTTTCACTTTATTTTTTTAGGAAACTTGTGCTTAATGTACTCTAAGAAGCCCTTAATTATAAGATGCACCATTATTTTATACACCACTATGTCAAAAGTGGTTGAATGTCACTTGAATTTTTATTTTGTATTTATTGAACGATCATTTGAAGTTATTTCAACAGATTTCATTATCACTCTTGTATATAAAGAGGAAAAATAAAAGCAAAGTGGATTGGTTAATTATCAAAATTTCTAAATTCATCCTCAGCTCGGAGTTGACGACGCTGTCTCTTTTCACACACCATTTCTGTTCCTTTATGCCATCCAGATCGCTGGATAAAGCATTTCTTTAACTACTGCTCTACTATTGCTTCCAAAATCTTCAAAACTACTTGACTCTCTTTCTGCTCGATTTTGTTATATACATTTACAACAGAAAGCTCCAAACCACAACTAGGATTAGGTCCCTCCCTCAAATGGTCTTGAAATGACTTGTTCGTGGGAACATCAATGGGAATAACAAGCAGGTTGAGCGTGCACAGGCCAGTAGACAGTGATAGTGAGATGCCATCGATGATACGGAAACTCCCCACATCAGAGATGTAAAAATATGGAAAAAATAACATATTGTGGGGGAAAAAAGTATTCAGCTGAGTATTTAAGAACTCAACAGTCAGTCTCCATGGCATTTTTCTAAACCTACACAGTAGGAGCCCCACATGAGTCTGTAATATCAGTTCTGTTTCTCTTCCATGCTTATCTAGGAGTGCAGAGCAGACTTAGTAACAGAATTCACTACCACCAGCTATAAATTCAAATATTCCAGAAACTATGAAGCATAGTGAACCTACACAGGTGTAACTTCTCATGATGTTTGCTCAGTTATAAAGTACAGATACTCAGATTACTGTCAATATTAGTATTTTCAGAATACTGCAACTCAGCTGAAAAGCAGGCCAAAGAAAACAGGACTATCAGTCCAGCCGGTGTGGTTCACTGGTTGAGCATCGACCCATGCACCAAGAGGTTGCTGGTTTGATTCCTGGTCAGGGCACATGCCCAGGTTGTGGGCCCAATCCCCAGTGGGGGGTCATGCAGAAGGCAGCCAATCAATGTTCTCTCTCATCGATGTCTCTATCTCTCCCTCTCTCTCCCTTCCTCTCCCTCTAAAATCAATAAGAAAAAAATTTTTTTTAAAAAAAGGAAACAGGACTTTCAGAGGCCTGGCACTGCACAGTGGTCGCAGATGGGAGCCCAGAGATCAGCTATGTTGGGAATCCTGGCTCTACCCTTAAGTCTGACAAGGAGTATGTTTCCTCTCTGTGCCTCAGTTTCCTCAGAGTATCCCACAGCTTAAATTCCCAAAGGAAAGAATCTTATTGGCCTCACTCACCTTTTCATACCACATAGTGTCACTAGACTCAGGCCAGCATCTAAGTGAGCTGTCATTGAATCAGGTACTCATCCCTACTTAAATCTTACTGTGACTATGGTGGTAGGAGGTGGGCATGCAATCCACAGAGACTTTCTCATCAGTAGAGCCTATAAGTAAGACAATTTTATTGCAAAGGAGCTATGGCTGGGTATGCATTGTGGTTCACCTCTCCTGCCCTCCATCTGCAGGGTCCAGAGTTGGATCTGCCTCTCCTTGGAAAAATAACAAAGTTGAAAAAAAAAAAAAAAGATATATTTGAACAACTTGGGCCACCTTGGAAATAAAGCTTGATAGTGATGATACTTTTGACACAGGACATTGTTCTTTATTTTTAACAATGAAAATTACAGTGAGATGGGAAAAAAACTAAACTCTTATTAGAACCAATGTCCTTCTACATTTAAGGAGATGAATCCTGAGAAACTGTTTGCTTGTCTTGGGGTAATAGGAATAGGAGGGGATGCACACTGGAGCATGAGAGAGAGAGAAAGGAAATAATTCACATGAAAACTGGAAGTTGGTAAGCCAAAGTTTATTTCCCTCTAGTAGAAGTAGCTTGCCATTTTAAAAGTTACTGATCCCTGGTTTTTAATAAGATGTTTGCCTTTTATGCTTTCTGCTGTTTTGAACACCTCACATCTGGACCTCTCTCTGCTTATTCTCTGTGGACCCAGATGTCCTTTATCCTGGTCGTGTCTGCTGCTGCTGCTGCTGCTGCTGCTGCTGCTGCTGCTTCATGCTTTCCCATCACTTCCTGGCATCCAAGTTGTGTTGCTCATTGTCTAGCCATGTCAAGAAGATAACTGTGAGCTGTAATTTACCGCTATTTATGTCAACAGATGTCATCCTGGGGCACATTTGAGTTTCCATCATGGCAGGAAGAGGCGGCCTGGAGAAACTCCTGGGCTGTCTGGATGATGTGAATTGGTACCTAATTCTCTTCTCCGGCTGCACACAAAGCACAGGCCTGAGTGAGTGCACTTAGCATGCCTCACGTACCCTGTGCATGATGAACGAGAGCTAACCACAAATGAGTCCAGTCCTTCCCTTTGGAGGAAATTACAAAAACTGTGATGAAAGAGAAGACAGAGATAAGGAGAACAGGAAGACTTTTATCAGCAAGAAAGACCAAGAGGAGAGAAAGAGAGAAGGAAATCCAACATGGGTGTAGGAGACATGCAGAGAGACGAGTTTAAAGAGGGGAGAGAACACACAGAGCACCTTCTAAAGAGCCGGGAACTGGAGAGTGTGGTGATGGTTTCATGAGTGTACACTTATTTCCAAATTCATCAGGTCGTATACATTAAATGTATACAGCTTTGCGTATGTCAATCATACCTACACGCATGCATCAACAAGGGATTCTTAGACATGGTGGACCCAGCTGGGGAGTGTCCAATATTTCCTCCCTCATCACATTCTTCCAAAGACACCTTCAGCATAATAATCTATGCACTTCAGTATTAATAGTGCAATACTTATAAGATTAAGTAAAAAAATATCAACATTCCTCCCCAAAGTAAAGCTAAGCAGGCTCTCTTGTATTCCATTTGCACAGGCATTGATGAGAGATACTGAGAACCATACTCCCAAGTAAAATTATCCCTGTACCTCTTAGGAGACTTTTGTGACTAGGTCAATGGGCAAATCTAGAGGTACTTGGATCAGGTTTTAAAAAGCAGCAGCAGCAGCAGCAGCAGGTTTTATGAAGACAGGATGCGTGCTTTGATTCTAGTTGCTCCAAAGTCTGAAAAACCACCTTTCATCTCTCGCTATTTTATTGGCTCTTTCCCCAGAAGTCAGCTCTTTTCCATCATGACAGGACCATGTAATCTCTAGCTTTCCTCTTAACACTTTCAAGAAAAGGTATCTAAACTAAGAAGATAAACCTCGAGCTTGACATTCAAACGTCTGCAAACTTGTAGAAGATTTTAATAACGCTGCAACATTTTACTGACTGCCTAAGGAGCCTTTGGTTTGGAAAGAATTTGAATGAGACTTCTGATGGTGGCTCATTTTTTTCCCAAAAGACTTTCAGAGTGGGTGTCATACATGGGATTCCCTGGGAGCTGCGCGAGCCAGCAGTAGCTCACTGGGGGATGCTTTCCATGTGAGGGAGTGGAGGAAACAGGTCTGGGCAAAGGGCGTTGCTGAACTGAGAGGTAGTTACCACAGGTTTTAGCTGATTCGACAAGGTCCTTCAGAAATGAACCACATGGAGGCAGGGGGCCTGGCCTTTAGACCAGCACCTGTCCTTGGAGAAGTGGGTTCAACCTTGAACAAGGCAGTTCCCTTTAGCTAAGGGCAATTCTTCAGGAGAGACTGCTCAGCTATGAGATGTCGCACTCACTGAATCTAAGGGCTTCCTTTCAGGAAGGAAGCCAGGGATGCAAATGGAATCTTAGGACCACCTGCAGAGGACCAAGGGCAATTCTGACGGAGTAAAATCACTACATTCTGCTTCCCACCTCAGAAATGCATTCTAACACATTCTGTGATGTCTCCCAGCCTCTATAGTAACTACTCCAAGAGTTACTTCTAGTTTGGGGCATTTCTGCATTAGAATCCTATTTTTTAAATAATAATTTTTCAATATTCCTTTTACCTTCTCCTGTTTGCTCTTTAATTTTGCATGCTATTATTACAAAATACAATACTTAGAGATGGAAATAATGCTTTCTCTGGGAATCATTATGTTTAAGCAGTGTGGTAGGCTATCTCACTATATAATCTAGGAAGTTTTTATCAATTTATAGACCTCAAGATAGACATAATTAAAGTCCTACTAAGTAGAATAAATATAAGGAGCAGAGAGAGTTGTCATGGCAACTAAATCCCAATTGCCTTTATTTCATACCACAAAGTATTAACCATTATAATGCCTTCATACCTTTCCTATATTTTATTATAATCAGTGGCCATTTTGCATATTACATGGGCTAAATATGTAGCTACATCATTCTTTCTTGCAATTTAGCTTTTTACATTATATATATATTTTTAATTTTTATTGAATTCATTGGGGTGACATTGGTTAATAAAAGTATATAGGTTTCAGGTGTATAGTTCTATAACGCATCACCTGTACGTTATATTGTGTGTTCACCACCCCAAGTCATGCTCCTTCCACCACCGTTTTTTCCCCTTCACTCTTTCCTCCCTCCCTGACCCTTTTCTCTCTGACAATCACCGTGCGATTGTCTGTGTCTATGAGCTGTTTGTCCCTTGTTTCCACCCCTCTGAATTCCTTCACCATTTCACCCAGCCCCCGCCCTCCTCCCTTCTGACAGCTGTCAGTCTGTTCTCTATATCTGTGAGTCTGTTTCTTTTTTGTTTGTTAGTTTATTATAGTATTTTTCTGCAAACCTAGCATTAGGAAATTAAACTCTTATGCAAGATCCAGTTGCCTCAGGAGCAAACAGTTTTAATGGTTTTTGTGTAATTTAAAATAATTCAGGTTTGTAATATATATTGACAATGTCAACATATGGGGGTGGAAAAAGAATATTTTACTACAAGGTTAACTTTTTTTTTAATCCTCACCCGAGGGTATTTTCCCATTTATCTTCAGATGGGGTTGGGGGTGGGAGGGGAGAGAAACATGAACATGAGAGAGTCTCATTGATTGGTTGCCTCCTGCACGACCCCGACTAGGGCCAGGACCAAACCACAACCGAGGTATGTGCCCTTGACCGGAATCAAACCTACAACTCTTTGGTCCATGGGCCGACACTCCAACCGCTGAGCCTAACAGGCCAGGGCCAGGTTAACATTTTTAAATGTATTTTTGCAACCACTTTATGCCAAAGATTTTATTTAGACAATTTGGACATACTTATATTTTTCATCTAACACTCTACTGTATTTCCAGGTTTGTAAATATTCACCTTTAAGATAATTTTAATAACACTATTTTATGGATTACCATCATTTAAGAAGTCATTCTGTTAAGTAGTTTCTGGTCTTCTAATATTATAAATGTTACTATAAAGATCTTTATATTAAATTGTTTATACACCTAAGGTTAATTCTTTATTGCGAATTCCGAGAAAAAACATGAGCATTTCTATGGCTTTTGATTTGTTGTTACTTTGGCCTCTATAAAGCATTTTTCTAATCTGTTGTCCTTCCCAAGTGCCCAGTTTTTTTGTACTTTCACCTTTATATCTATATTTAGACACATTTATAAGTTAATATATATTATCTCATTGTTATTTTAACTTTCAGAGCTTTGACTACTTATGAAATTAAACACTTTATTTTGGTCAGGAGGGATTTTTATTTCTTTGAACGCTCCTTGCTCATGTCCTCGTGCTGAACTTCTAGAAGGAAATTTATTTTTCTATTCAATAATTTTCTTGGCATATTCCAGGATGGTAAATTACACTTTAACAAACTAAATGACTACACCTCTAAAATTAAGCAATCTGTTTTCTATTAGTAAGATGACTTGTGCTTTTCATTTACTGGTAGCCCAATTTGAAGAGAATCATAAATACCTTCCCAGCACTGATTTAATTATTTAATAATGCTTAAATGTTATTACCAGAGTAGGCTAGTGGAAAGAACGGTGGATCGGGCTAGTTCCGTGTAGAACAAATCACTAAACCTCTCCACATCCCAGTTTCTTCAGTAAAATAAGGCTGAGTTACTTTTTGGGGTTGTAATGAGAATTGAGGATATTATAGTTAAATATTGATGATAACATTTTAGTATATGGTAGCTTCCTAATAAATGGCATCTTTAGTTTTTACTAGCCCCACTTAGTGTTTTTGTGTCTTATATTCCTTCTTATAGTGTCTTTCCAAACTGTAACTCTCAAACCATTAGTGCATTATAAAATTTATGTACACAATTTTCAGGCACAACTAGAATTTTTTAGTGAAAAAGAACATAACAGAATTGAATATATCAAAATATTTCACACATTATAAGGCCAAGTGTTTTTATGTGAAACTTTCATTCAGTATATAGCATAGGTAGAGGGACTGTGTATATTGGAGCACAGTGTATAATGTACCTCTTACTACGGGTTGTAGTTTAAAAAAAAAAGAAGAAGAAAACTTTCAAGAAACACAATTTTGCCCGGCCAGTGTGGGTGAGTGGATTGAGCATCATCCCATGGACTGAGAGGTTCCAGTTAGATTCCTGGTCAGCGCACATGCCTGGGTTTCTGGCTGGATCCCCAATAGGGGGCATGCGGGAGGCAGCCAATCAATGTCTCTCTCTCTCACATCGTTGTTTCTATCTTTCTCTTCCTCTCTAACAGAGAGCAATAAAAACATATTTAAAGGATTTATTTATTTATTTATTTTTAGAAGCACAATTTTATCAGATACTAATCACATAGTGTACAGGTCCCTTATACTGTAGTGGTTAAGACAGATTTAAATCCCAACTGCAGTAATTACTATGATATTGCTTTGAACCGATTGCATAACCTGTGTACCCTTAGTTTCCTCACCTGTAAAATGGATGATAATTATATTTATCTCATGGAAATGGTATGAGAACTATATAATTTCATGTATCAACCACTTAGTAGGTACTCAACTTTTGGCTTAGTAGGTACTCAATAACTGTTGGCTGTTATTTTATCAAGACTTGAGCAGAATATAAAAATTTTCCTGAATAAGCAAGTAATGCCACATCCACCGATGTGGATAAGAGAATCTAAAGTCATCACATTAGTCAGGACTGAATAATTAGCAAGTTTTTTCATTTACAAAATGCTTCTTGATAAGCATCTTATATCCTCAAATGAGAATTTTCAAAAGCCAGGTGACTATTCTGTTTTGCTAAGGAAAAACAATATTAAATATTATCTCTGAAAATGTGAAGGAATAACAATAAAATATTAAGCAGTCTTTCTTTATCAGTATATTAGATCCTTAGTTACATTTTTATAATATATGAAAGAGTTTTTTAAAAATTTCACACTGGTATGTATTAAGTAAAAGGAACATCTCTATTTCTTACAATCTTGATTTAAAAAAATTTAAAATGATAGCGATAATACCATTAGCCAGTAAAAATCTAAAGTTTATAACTTTTACCTCTTTTGATGAAACATCTTCCAAGCATACATTATATCTGAAAGGATTGTTTTTGGAAGTTATAAAAACATTCTTTCCTTCCTTAAAAAAATATTGCGTAAACTCCAAGTGTATTTACTAAATGTTGACTCTAACAAAAGTCTTATTTTTCCTATAGTCTTTTAGATCATTCAACTCATATGTAGAAATGTTTTATATTTCATAACAGGTTGGGGTCATATGAAATATTTATCAACCCAGGTGGCAACGGACCCAAACATCTGCACACACAATAGCTATAAACAACTGTGTAGCCACTTGGAGGTAGAAATTGAACATTGGATGGATAACCAGCAATACTCTCCCACTTCCAGAACATGACACAAATTGAGCTGAAACACAGACAATATATCTTTAATGTAATGATGACACAGTTGCATTTAGCTATTTGTATCTAACACATCATTTCCTTTAAATCCCATAAACCATAATTCCTCAAATATCCTTACAGTCCTTGGAGTTAAGTAATAATGCCTATCATAGCTGGTGATTCTTACAACAGAGGAACAGATTCATTTTTTAATACATACATACTAATATTTCATACATATGTATGGGTTTGTGTAGGTAATTTCAGTCTTGCTGACTCACATGAAATATAAAAGTTAAGGTATCATCAATATCAATAGTTTCACATAAGTTATACCAACAATGCAAAAAGTACTACACATTTTTGCAGGGGGACAAGAGCCTAAGCTAAACAGAATCAGAAAATCATGGATAGCTTCTGGAAAGTGACCTTGAGCTGCAAAAAAAAAATACATTTTTTTCACAATCTGCAAAATTCTGGGCTGCCAAGTGCTATCATAGGGAGGGAGGGAGTAATCAATAGATTGATTGATTGATTGATTGATCAATAGATGGAACAAACTCACATGCTAGACATTGTACTTAGTCTTTTTGCATAGATCTCATTTCATCCTCATTAAAACTCTGTGAATTTGGTATTATTATTCTCATTTACAAATGAAGAAACTGAAGAACAGAGATCTGAGCCCATATCTGTCTGATTCTACCCCTCAGGACTATATTAGTAGCTACTAATATAGTTTTTGGAAAACCAAAAGCTTAAAGGAGAGAACTAATCTATTATAAACTAAAAATTGATTATGTGTTTTTATTAGCCTCAGCCATCTTTTCCTCCCAGGAGATCTAAAATGTCTGGATTTTGTTTAAGCTTTTAGTAATAACCCCATACATTTGAGATGATTCTTATTTCATTTGTACTTCTACTAAATACATAAGTATGCATAATTAATTTACAAAAGCGTTGAATTCTATAAAAATTCTTTATGTTTGCTAGTTAACTCCATTTCCTTGCAAATCAAAACAGACTTGCTGCTGAGACTGTGAAGTTACTCACGCCCAGGCCTGTTCGTGTTCGTCTGGTTCTGCCCAAGTCATGTCCATTCTCTCACCAGCACAGCCTGAAGTTCTAAGTCACACAGTAAAATTACTAAAGTCCAGAATATGTTTATAGTGGAGAATATGACTTTACTTCAACCCCTTTAGAAAGCCTTCCCCATATTTAGAAATATAAATATATATTTTAATAAATATAATAAATATTATTATATATTTATATTTTGTGTACTAAGAAAAACGTAGGCAGGGTAAGCTTCACTTCGTCATATTTCAAACGGCAAATTAATTGAGGTCGAATGCCTTGTTGAAATTCATTTAGCTAGTGAAGAGGGCTAGAACTGATGTCTTCTGTGTTCAAAGTCAAGCGTGTTTTGTTTTTTCATTGACTACCTTAGGGATTAGATTTTTAATGTTTTGGAGATAAAGAAACATGTAAAATATTTGAATAAATTAACTTAATAAAATAAGTCACTAATATACTCAAACGAAATGAACTGAAATAATTGGACAGACAAGCCATGCTTCCTCATCAGTGCCTTGGCGTACGTAGTCACTCACGCCACGTGTACAGTGGCTTCAAAAATTCACCCAGCAAGACAAGTGAATTTTTGATCAGAGTATTATTTGCAGTAAATGTCAAAAAAAAAAAAAAAGAAGAAGAAGAAGAAGGACTGGGAGGAAAACGCACCACCAATAAAGAGATTCAAGAACTAATTTTAGTATAATGTTCATGACATCATAGAGTTCAATGTTATAATAGTACTCTTTATAACTACAACTATTTTTAATGTATGCTATCATTTATCAACATTTTTAGTGTAACTGTTTGATCTCTCTTTTCCTTTTTGAAAATACCAAGTGGTTTCAGTATAGAGCATGTGTGTTGTCAGCAACTGTTTCATACCTTCCAGTGAGATAGGGGTTACAAATTTAAACCTACACAGCAAACAATTGCCTATATAAATAACTAATAGATGGAGAGTTTACAAACTATTGTGGGGAAAGAATGCTTTCAGTAACTATGTCTGGTCTTACCTACTGGGAGAGAATCTCCACTGTGGTTCCATAAATATTTCATGAACCAACATAAAGTAATATGCTAATGATAGACCATTTACCAGTGAGCAGGTGCACCCTCTGATGTTTTCCACCTCGGGTATACCTTTGATGTGGGATCAGCTAAGCCATTTTGAATTATTCTTTTCTGCTTCCCTCCCCTTCAGTTTCACCTGAACCTAAAATGGTGAGCGAGAGTCATCATGAGGCCCTGGCAGCCCCGCCTGTCAGCACTGTTGCGACTGTTATACCAAATAATGCCACAGAGCCAGCCAGTCCCGGAGGAGGGAAGGAAGACGCCTTTTCTAAGCTGAAGGAGAAGTTCATGAATGAGTTACACAAAATTCCACGTGAGTATTACATATTGTTACTTCGGTAAAAAACAAATGGTTGAAAATTATTTTATTCATTGGATAGAAAGCAAAATTCCTTATAGCATACTATAAACATACATTTGATTTTTTTATTATTGGAACAGGAGTATTCCAAGAAATCTTGTATTTAATGTGGTTTTTTTATCTTCTTTAATATCTGTGTCTCAGGAACATTAATGTTTATGAGTTGCGCTATATTTGATATTTGTATTTACAAAATTGTTCCATTGCAAAAAGCATTTCTAAGAAATAGCTAAAATGTACTTCAAAATTGCAAGTTTGATTTTCTTTTCCTTATTTGTTAATATTTGAAAATCTTTTGCACAATTTTTAAAAAAATTGTTGTCATTAGGAAGTAATTTGTATTCATTTATTTGTACAACACGAAGTCCAATCAGTGGCATTTAATTTAAATTTCAAACTATAGGTTTATTTTTTCTTCATATTTCAACACTAACTATGTACTAAACACTTTTATAGGTGCTGGGAAAATAGGTTTTGGTCCTCACAAAGCTTACATTCTAGTGGGGACAGAAGCAATCAATCAATAAACAGACAAATATATATAATGCATCATTTAGTAATAAATAATGTAAGTAAAACTAAAGAATAGCAAGTGGAATCAGAAAGGGGACAGAGAGGAAATAAAATGCTTTTGTATGGTTTTCCACTGAGGTGTCCCAGGATCCGACTTAGATTTTCTTTAAAAATCATTCCTGCTATTGTGTCAAAAATGTTTAGAGGGCCCAGGGCCGAATATAAAGCAGGCTGTTCAGTGATCCAGATGAGAGACTTATAAAATTTATAAAAATTTTTCTATAAGGACATTGAGAAATAAATGAAAAAAGACAAGAAATCAACTCCTTATCCCCCAAGTAATTAACAACCTGTTGATCTGTCTCTTTTTTTTAACAAATTCAAGTACACCTGAGAGACAGTTAGCACAGTTGTCAGTAATTACTATCCTTAGTAAAAAGATCCATAACCCAGTGGGATGGGGAAGGACCAACTGATAAAGCCCGACAATGGGAAATGCAAGCTCCCAGTTCTCCTCCTTGCTCTGCTCTGTTTCTGACTTTTAGTCCAGGACTCATCCAGATACTTTTGATAAAAGTTTGAGTTCATAACTACATGGCAGAAACCAAATGCACTCATCATGCAGGCAATTTCTCACCTGAATATTTCTATCAAAATGTTTGCTTTAAAAGAAATGTGTTATAGGGAAGCAGAGAAAGCAATGAATAACCAAATCAAATATATATTTGCTTGTCTTCAATCTATCTCCTTCTCTGGAAGAGGAAACGGAATGAGAGGCATGGCAATATCTATGACCACAGGACTGAATGTTCCCTATGTAACCACATAACCCATCCTCACATTTCCTTCAGGCTTTTGTGTCATCTTAGAACTTTCTCAACCATGCAATTTAAAATTATGACCTTATCATATCCTGTCTTTACCAGTATTTCCTATCCTTCCCCTTGCTTTTTTATTTCTCACCATATTATTTAGCACCATTTGCAATGCTATGTATTTTATTATTTGTTTTTTAATCATTCGGGCTCCCCTTCAAAGTAATGTCAGCTCTAGGAAGGCAAACGGTTGGGTCTGTTCTATGCATAATTATATCCCTTGGGGTACCCACCATATATGAGGTACTCAAGATCAATTTGTTGAAGGAATGAATGAATTTCAATTTAACTTATATCCTGAACCACCGCCCTTAGATGTTGAAGCCTTAGGAGGCTGAAAAATTAAAGCATAATTATTCATCAGTAGGAAAATAATCAGCTGGGGGGAAAAGTATCTATGAAACTCTGCTCTTGTTGTCTTTCCCTTGGTGACCTCATTTCATTCCTTTCCAAGCCACTATCCCATTCCTGTGTCCCTTTTGTGGCACTGGAAAGCAAACGAGGTCGTTAGTCTTCCACTGCACAGAGATTTGCTCTTGACCAGCAATCTAAAAGAATAGACTATCAGAGGACTTGGGTAACACCTATAGAGATGTTCTGTTGCTGGTTCTCTCCTTGATTTACTAGGGAACAGCAAATGAAATACCTAAAATTTTGCAGTGGTAAATAAGTGCTAGAAAAACGGTATCGTAAATACAGTCATGCAGTCTTATTAAAAATAAGTAACTACATATTTCACACTTTCATTTTAATCCATTACTGTTTTACTGCCAGTGTTATTGAAATTCCTAATGGGATTTATACACAGGGAACAACACGAAACAAAAATAAAATGTATCCCTAAAATCAAATTCCTTTAGGAGCATATGCTACCTAAAGGTTATCACTTTTGACTTGGCATGACATAGTATGACTCTAATGACAGGTAACAAATTAGAATATTAATCGATTTCAGTCTCTGAACTAAATCTTGTCTATCTGGCAGATGTGTTTTGCAAAATTGATAGCAAACAGCTTTAGTCTGTCACTTGAAATTCCCACTTGTGAGAAGAGCAGTGTCACAGTGGCAAGGCGTGTGCATGTCATTAGCTGGGTAATCTGACAGTCCAGCATGGAACATATTCAAACCAAATTGCCTGATGATATCATCCGTAACACCACGGGGCTTAAAATTAAAAGAGAAAAAGGAAATGGTAAACGCTGAGCATTTTTATCTTTCAATTCATTCTGCACACTGTTATCTAAATGAAACACACAAGGTTTCTGAGAATGTTTCTTTATTTTGCAACTTTGATTTTAATATGACTAGGGCCACAGTGGGTTTGTAAAGCATGAACTCATGTCATCCGAATAGCCGTGATTAAGGTTTTGATATTCATGAGCTTCTTGAAGTAGAGAGCACCTTTCCTTCAGCACAGCAGAAAACCAGAGAGCCGGTTTCTGACTCTTAGTCCAGAATAAGAGCAAGTGGACTAGGGATACGTATGTAATTCATGCAGAAATATTATCAGATAGACAACTTAGCATAGGGATGAAAACCAAAAATGCTAGTCACAGACTGCATGGGTTCAAATCTTAGCTCCACCACATACTAGCCTTGTGACCTCAGGAACGTGACTTTCTGTTATCACTTTCTTTCTGTATATAATGGGGATAAAAATATCTCCACCATTGGCTTGTTGTGCAAAGACATCAGTGCATATAAAGTGTTTAGCAGAGTGTCTGGCACAGAGTAAGAATTTTATAAACATTTGCTATTATTAAACTCAAGCTGCCATTTTTAACAAGTCTATTTCTGTTTTATAAAAGCCCTCTATTTAGGTCAGACAGACACCCAAAATGAGAAAATTCCAGAAATGTTGCTGCCAGAGATGTAAGCATTGCATTCTTTAAATTTATTCCCACGATGCCTATTCTAGGAAAGATAAATTCCCTCTTTCTATCATCTTCTCTAATTTCCCTTTAAAAAAAAAAAAAAAAAAAAAACTCCTCTTGGCCAGTATGGCTCAGTGGTTGAGTGTCAACCCATGCACCAAAAGGTCACCAGTTTGATTCCCAGTCAGGGCACATGCCCAGGTTGTGGGCCCGATCTCCAGTGAGGGGCATGCAGGAGGCGGCCAATTGATGTTCTCTCTTATCAATGTTTCTTTCTCTCTCCTTCTCCCTTTCTCTCTCTCTAAAATCAATAAAGGAAAAAAAATTATTTTTAAACTCCTATAATTCCATTGTCTTACTCATTCCTGTTAGCCTATACACATGCTCAAGGATGACATGTCGGAAGTGCCTAGCAAAATTCCATACACACTACGTGCTTCAGAAATGTCAATTTTCCTCTTTTATTCTTTAAACTTTTCTTCTTATCTCACTTCTTCAACAACCATCCTCTCTTCCTTCTTCATATCTATACCAAACTGATGAAAAAACATAACCTAGATCCTACATTGCTTCCATCAGCTCCCATTAACAACTCAGCTCCTTCCATTCTGATTTCCATCCTTCAAGTACAGTTAAAATTGTTTTAACTAAATCACAGGTACTTATGGGGTTTATTCTCAACCTTCATTCATTCATTCAGATATTTCAGCATTGTTATCACTAAGCTGCCATCATCTGAAAACTCTTGACTTCCAGGACTCTACTCTCATTTCCTCCTCTTCCTTCTTTTCCTCCCCATTCTCTTTTATTGGCTGGCCCTCCTTTTTCTTTTTCTCTTTATTGATTTTAGAGAGAGGACGGGAGAGAGAGGTAGAAACATCGATGAGAAAGAATATCAATTGGCCACCTCCTTCATCCCCCCACAGGGGACATCAGGCCCATAACCTGGGCTTATGCCCTGACCAGGAATCAAACCGGCTGCCTCTTAGTGCATGGGTCAGTGCTCAACCACTGAGCCGCACCAGCCAGGTTGTCCCTCCTTTTTCTTTGCCTTCCCTTCCCTTAAGTGGTAGAGGTCCCTGTTTACAATGTTACATTTTAATCCTTTCCCATTTACATTTCACATGCTCTCCCTGGGAGTGCTCATTCCCCTAGCCATTCCAAGTAAGAACTCTCACCAGCATCCTTGTCTCTCTCATATAGTCCATCTCCAGTTCTGTACCTGCATCCATCTAAGCTGTTAATTCTCCCAAAGACCTCTCAGAGCCAGCCCGCACATGCAGAGTCCACTGTCTTCTCTCCTGCTTTTCTCTATTCTTGGACTCCCTTTCCCAGTAACCTCACACATTTTTTTTTTTTATTCAAGAACCAATTCAAATGTTCACTTAGGTGAGAAGTTCTATCATTTCCCAAAGCAGAATTATTTAAGTCATCCTCCAGCCTTTCAAAGCTCTTAAATATCTTGGTTTTCTGGGATTGGTTTGTTTTCTTTTGTTTTGCTGATCCTTCTCAATGAAATGTAAATTCCTCAGAGGCAAGAACTATTTCTCATACATGTTTGTATCTTTCATATTTGAAAGTGTCTTAACATCATGCTAGAAACAACTATATACATATTACAATATTATAAATGTTAACATTACACTAAACACTATTTCTTGGCCATGCGTGGAGAAACTGATCTACAAAGCAATAGTCTTCAAATTTTGTATCCAAGGATCCCTTGGTTCAAATGAAAAAAAAAAAAACTGTATAAAATAAAACAACAAACTGCTGTGGTGAGTTAAAGGTATCTTCCTCACTCACTCTTTCAAGATACTGTCAGCAGCAGCTCTAAAGACACGTGCCTGCATGGAACACAACGTGAACACAGTGGTTAAATACGGCACAAGCAGTATTCGTTGGTGAGGAAAAAATGCAGTCCAGTAGCTTTATTTTCCCTCATGTGGCTGCAGAATGATCATAAAGTCCTTGTCATAGGTCAAGAAACATCGAAGAGAACCTTTAGGAACAAACAGTAATCCATAGCATGTAAATAACAATAATTGTTTTAATGATGCTAATGTTTGTTGAGCATTTAGCATGGAAGTATACACTGTGCACTCTGTGAAATCGACCTCAATTCTGCCTTATAAAAACTCTATTAGGTGAAGACAATTATTATTCCCATTTTATAGATAAGAAAGCTGAGGCTTAGTAAAGTAAGTGACTTGTCCAAGGAAGTTACATATCTTTTAGGTTGTGGGTACAGGTGTATGTCAGGAAACATTTTGCAGTTTTGTTTGTTTTTTATTATGCCTTTACAGAATATCCCAGAGGCTGCAAATGACCTCCACCATTCCTTAGGACACATGACTTGAAACTATTAGAGTTCAATGTGTCTGTTCAGAGTATTGGTTGATATTTGATATTCATCTTTTGATGTTTGCTTTAAATGACTGAATACTCAGAACACAAGTTTATTAGTAATTCAGAGTTTGCCATGGCATTATCTGGCTTTAAAGACAAGTACTTATTTATTTGCTTTAAGTTTCTGTATTTGATGTGAATAACCCATTACTCCGTAAGTTGCATTCTGTTTCATCATGTAAATGAAGTCTGTGTATGACTCAGCTTCAGGTATCACCTGTTTACTCAATTCTTCTCACTTCAGAAAAGCATTGGCTACAATGTTGTGACATTATTTGTTGTTAATTTCTCCTAAGTTGAAATATATTTAAGAAAAACACTGATAAATGTAATGACTTCATCCATGCAATGCTGAAGGAACCTATTTTGGACAAGGACTCTCTGAAATAAGGGTGCAATTCACCACAGCACAGTGTAGGGATCATGCTTACATTCGATAAACACAGTTTAGTTTAGTTCATCTTTTCAAGTTTAATTCTGATTTAAAATGTAGGAAGTGTGTGTGTGTGTGTGTGTGTGTGTGTGTGTGTGTGTGTGTGCGCTAAGAGTTATTATTAAAAATGTAATCCTATGACAGAAAGTCAGTTCGGTTCTTTATAGAGTTGACACTGCCCCCTGCAGTATGCTGTGAATTTTCGTTGGGCCATTTTTAATGTGCTAATATAAGGGCACAGGGGGCAGCTACTGGCATTTAGAAGCCACGGGCCCAGGCACATACACACCTAGGAACATGTGAGACAGTTTCATACTATGAAAATTGCCCCATGTTCTGTGTGAATTTCAAAATCTCTGTAGAACATGCATATAGAAGGAAATCTTGTTAATAATTATCTGAACCTAAAACTACTTGTCATGTACACAAAGTATTTTTACATGGCTCTAATAAGAACTGAATATTTTAGCTTTGGTTCTAATGTTTATCTAATCTCTGATCTTTCATTTTCACCTTCCGTTTTGAAAATCTTCTGATTGTCTTCTCTAAATCCAAACACCCCTTTTAGCAGTTGCAAGTATTTGATTATTTCATTGTCTTACAGCTCGTATAGTTGTGCCTGAAGATTTTTATGCTGAAATACAAATAATTTCATTATAAATTACTTTCTTATTTCTTTTATATTATAGTTAGCACGTTTTATTGATTTGTAAAACTTAAATGTGTAAGTATGTTGTATTTTCTATTATTTATACACAGAGAGTTAAAGGAATATTATAACATATTTGTTATAAACTGGGGAATTGTGGGTAATACTGATTTGAAAGAATATGTATGCAATATGACCCTATCAACATCCTATATTCACTGTGGAAACCTAAAAAGAAGCATATGCTACTGATGTTGGATTCCTAGAAGGTTGTTTAAATATGTCCTTGAATTTTGTTTCCTTCTTGGAACCTTATTATGCAGAAAATTCCCCCCAGAAATCCATGCCTGCAAAATGACCTAGTGTTGAGAGATTTTATATTCTTCTAAAGAATTGGTAATACAGAGTAACGATAAGCACATAAAGCCACCAAGTGAATTAAGATCTCAGGGAAGTTTCTAAACCTTATTTAGCTACATTCCATTAGCATTTCAAAGATATTAAGTCAAGACACCTGAGAAAAATAAGGGAGTGAACCATATTTTGGACACACATTAAAAAATAGCTCAGGAATTACCTTGCTGAAATTTTATACAGACATACAAATATATTTTAAAATCAGTTTAAACCACTAGTCCTCACCACAGAGCAGTTGCAGGTCAAAATACAGGCTACATTTTCACGCAAGGAAGCCTGGCTACAAACGTAAATCTATTAAGAAGACAGAATAAAAGCAGTCGAGAAACTGCTGTGTTCTCCTCACTCTAATGACTGAGTAGACCTTGTATTCCACTGCTGACCTGTCGGGTTTGCCAAGGTCTACTCAATTAAGTAAAGAATTAGAAGTAGAAACCAAAAGGAAAATATGTGATGTACTATTATATTTTTAGCACTTGGCTTTATTTTTCTTTGTTTTGATTTCCATCTATGAGACTATTATAACAACAGGATTGAACTCGATATCCTCTGAATCCACACGCCTCTTCAGTCTGCCTTTTAAGGGAACTTAATATAACTTTGAAATAAAGATTAAGAAGATATTGGCCCATTGAAAGGTTTTCTCAACTAAGCAACACTTTCATTGAAACTACTGTCCTGGAGGAATTTCAAAACTACTTGAACCTTTTCCCTCTTCTTTGCTCTTGCAAGCTCTGTACATGAACAAGTTAAAACAAAATGGGGGCAATGTTACTACAAATAGTAGAAATATATTCGACTGTGAAATATGCCATTTACTTAAAGTAGTATGTACCTGCCCATAGAAACTTAGAAAAGTCCCATAATCTCAGGGTAATAAACCTTAACTGATATGAGTTATATTATTGTTCAATGCCTTGAAAGTAAAATTCTGTTGTAATAATTTCTTTTCATAAATACTTGGATAAGTTTCCTTAATATTACTAAACCATTCCAGTGGATTAAAAACATCACTACTCCAGCCCAGCTGGTGTAGCTCAGTGGCTAAGCATCAACCCATGCACCAAGGTCACTGGTTTGATGCCTGGTCAGGGTTATGGACCCAATCCCCAGTGGGGGGCATGCAGGAGGCAGCCAATTGATGTTCTCTCTCATCAACGTTTCTATCTCTCTCTCTCTCTCTCCTTTCCTCTCTCTCTAACCCAAAGCACATAATTCTAACTTCTTTCTGGGCCTCAATAGCATTATAGACTCAGAATGTTTCTGCTATAAGAGCCTCTAAATTAAAATGTCTTAGCAAGACACTGATGACTTTTTATGAGATTTGATATGGTTCTTGTGTAAGTTTCAGCCTCACCTGCAACTGTTTGCCCTCCCCCAGTTTGCTTCAGGACAGACACTCTAGAAGTGACTGAATTTATTATCCAAAGTGTTCCATGCTTCCAGGTCTTAATGCAACCTTCTCCTCTGCCTGGACTTTCTTGCTTGTCACGGCTTATCTAGTTGGATTCTCTCTAGTTATCCTTCAGAACTTTTTTTTTTAATATGTTTTTATTGATTTTTTTTTTTTAAGAGAAAGGGAGAAAGGGATAGAAACATCGATGTGAGAAACATCAGTCAGCTGCCTATTGCACGGACCTTCCTGGGGATCGAGCCTCAACCCAGGCATGTGCCCTGACTGGGAATCCAACCTGGACCTCTCAGTCCACGGGCCCACGTTCAATCCACTAAGCCACACCAGCCAGGGCAGAACTCTCCTCTTTTTTAAAGGTCTTCCTGTCTTCATTCTACAAACTCTTAATCTATTAATCAATACTCTCGCTCTATAAGAAGTCTGTACTTTACATATGTTTACAATTTTTACTGTTCATTTTACTGATCTGTTTATGTTTTCTCTCTTAATGGCAACCAATCTACATGAGATCAGAACACTGTCTTTTCATCTCTGTGTCTCCAGCCCCAGCACAAAATTCGGCTTATAGTGGGCAGAATTGTTATTCTGCTCTTGCTCTAAAGATCCTAATAATCGTATTACCAAGAAGAGGCTTCCACTCATAAATTCAGAGAACAGACTGGTGGTTGCCAGCAGCAGGGTGTAGGTGGGGACGGGGTGAAATGGGTTACGAGGGTCATAAAGTGCAAACTCCTACTTATAAAATACATAAGACCCGGGGATATAATGTACAGGCTGACCATCACTAATACTATACTGTATATTTGAAAGTTCCTAAGCGAGATCTTAAAAATTCTCATCAAAAGAAAAATGTATTTTAACTCTGCGTGGTGATAGATGTTAACTGAACTTATTGTGATGATCACTTTGCAATATATACAAATATCAAATCCTTATGTTATACAACTGAAATGAAGGTAGTAATTATATGCCAGTCATATCTAAATAAAAAAAGAAAGGGCTTCCGAAGGGTCTTTCTGGAAATAGGTGGTAAGAACAACCGAAGGTGAAATTCAGCATCACACTGCACCCTAGAGGGGCGCCGTTCATAGCCGTTCAGATTCCCTCAGCCGGTCAGCATCTCACAACCAACCTTTTCTCTTTTCCCCTCTCCTTTTATTTCTCTCCATTTCCTCGGTCTTTCTTTAACCTTTTCTGTTCTCTTTCTTTCCTCGTTGCCTGTGCTGAATAAAATATTTCCCTGTTTGTTCTACCCCCTTTGGCTGTCTGAGTCAGCACTGAGATACAAGCAGCCACCAAACTGGTCCTCGGGGAAAACAGTTTACCCCACAAGCATTTTTATTCGAGTGGAGAACTGGAATAATGTATTAAAGCGCCCAGGAAACAAGATGAACTCTCTGGTGGTTTTTTGTTTGTTTGTTTGTTTGTTTGTTTTTCAATTGCTATGTAACACAGTCCAGCGTCCCGTGCTGCCGCTGAGGGCTCAGAGACACCTGGACGTGCTGTGTTACACAGCAGCTCTTCCCGCAATGGGCACTTTGAGGCTTCTTTTCCTTTTTCTCTAATCCTCACTGGAGGAAATGCGTATTGATTTTAGAGAGAGAAGAAAGGGAAGGGGACAGAGAGAGAGGGAGAGAAGCATCAATGTGAGCGAGAAACAGCAATCGGCTGCCTCCCGTGTGCACCCCGACAGGGGATCGAACCCGAAACCTAGGTATGTGCCCTGACAGGAAATCAAACCCACAACCTTTCAGTATACAGGACGATGTTCCAACCAACTGAGCCGCACTGGCCAGGGTGTGAGTTTTCTAATTTAGTGAGTAGCTGTTATAGGAAACTTGTATGAATTTCTCTGATTTACCTTATCAGCCACACAAAGCCCAGCAATTTAGCTTTTTAGCTACTGTTGTTGCCGATAACACAACTGCGACCATCATTGGAAGGGGCACTTCAAAATGGCCTGGCCAGCCACCTTCTGCCCACCCTGACGGGAACTGATCCACGTCACCCAGCTTTCCACAGCTGCTGCCATCCATGCACCTCTCTCTTCCATAACTGCTAACGTGGCTCTAATGCGATTTACCTGGTCGCCTTCCAGGTCCTCATCTGTAGGAACCTGGTTTGCTGTTGTCATTAAGTAGGCTTCTGATGTAACAGCAATGCCACTGATGTAGAAGCCCCGTTAATTCATACAAGCTTCAGTTTAATAAACTTTCTGAAAGTTGAGCACTGCCATGATTTTACCAGTCTTTTTTTTTTTTCTTTATTGATTTTAGTGAGAGGGGAAGGGAGAGGGAGACAGATAGAGACATCGATGAAAGAGAACATTGATTGGCCACCTCCTGCATGCCCCCCACTGGGAATTTGGCCCACAACCCGGGCATGTACCCTGACTGGGAATCGAACCGGCAACATTTTGGTGCATGGGGTGATGCTCAACCACTGAGCCATACTGGCCGGGCACCAGTCTTCAATTATAGGAAACATATAAACAGTTTCCTAAGTCGGTTCTGCTGCTTTTATCTTCCATGGGAGCTTATGTAGCTTTGCTTCTATCTGGATTACTTGGCTTGCCACTCATTCAGCCAGGGACCTGTATATGTACAATGCCATGTACCTTACCCTTATTAATACTCTCTTCTCTCTTGGCTTCTGATATTTTGAACTTTGAATTCTCATTCTCTTCCTTTCTTTGTGAATGTTCTTGCTCTTTCTCTCTACCTCCTCCAGTCACTTACTGGGAGGTATTTTCTAAGCATCTGCTTCTGGGATACTTCTACCTCTCTGATTTCTTTATAATTTCAGGATTTCTCATTCTATCATTATGTAAAACATACTCAAATCTCTAGCTTAATATCTCTATTGAGAACCCCCCATTTTGTTAAATTAACTTTTTATTAAGAAATGATTTGTATGCATTAAGATGCACCCATTGTAAAGGCATAGTTCTGTGCATGTTGACAAGTGTATACAATGTAATTGACACTCCATAAATTTGCCTCTAGTTCTTTCAATTCCTTCGCTGTTCTAGGCAATGATTGATTTGTCACTGTGAATGGTTTTTAACTGTCCTACCATTTCATAAACATGGGATTACACATGTGTTACCTTTTGTCTGGTTTCTTTCACTCAGTGTAGTGTCTTTGAGATGCATCCATGTTCTTGTGTGTATCAATCACCCATTCCGTTTTATTGCCAAATATCATTCCATTGTATGAATATTCACCATTTGCTTACCTGTCGGATATTTGGGTTGTTTTCAGTTTGAGGCTCTTAAGAATAAAGCTGCTTTAAATATTTATGTACAAGTGTTTGAGTGGATAAATGTTTATGTTATTTCTCTAGGAAAATACCTGAATATAGAATTGCTAGGTGGTATGGTGGGTTTTTGTGTATGTTTTTATATTTTTTACTTTATATTTTAAATTATATCAAAATTTTTCTAAAGCAATCATGAGACTTCTAGTTGTCCCATTTCCTACCAAGTTCAAACTGTAAATCTTTTAGAAGAAAACATGAAAGATAATTTCATGGTCTTGATGTAGACATGAAATTATCCAATTCTTAAAAGGATAATTAAATATAAAGGGAAAAGCTGATACATTAGACTTCTTCAAAAGTAAAGATTTATGCTTTCAAAATATTACATTACGAAAATAAACATGCAACCCACAGACTGGGAGAAAATATACACAATACATATATTTGACAAAGCAGTTATTTCTAGAATATGTGTATGTAAAACATCTTACAAACAGACACAAGAATGAAAAAAAGATTTGAACACACACTTAATAAAAGAATATACACAAGTCTGATAAATTCATGTAAAGTTATTACAAAGTCATGAGCGAAATGCAAATTTCCCTACTATTAATTCTATTTATAAAGCTCTCTTTAAGATCCATTCATCTGAGTATGCCATTTTTAATTGAAATTCCACATATTCAAAACTAAACTCACGCCCTGGCCGGTTTGGCTCAGCGGTTAGAGCGCCCGCCTGCGGTCCGGAGAGACCCGGGTTCGGTTCCCGCTAAGGGCATGTACCTCGGTTGCAGTTTGTCCCCGGCCCTGGTTGGTTGTGCGGGTGGCAGCCACTCGATGTGTCCCTTTCACATCGATGTTTCTCTCTCTCTCTCTTCCTCTCCCTCCCTCCCACTCTGTCTGTACAAAAAATGGAAAAATGTCCTCGGGTGAGGATAAAAAATAAATAAAAAATAAAAAAAAAAAAAAAAACTAAACTCACCTTCTTTTTCACCAAACACACACACACACACACACACACACACACACACACCCCTCTACCTTAAAGCTCAAGACCCTAGCATAATCTTTGATTCTTCCCAATTTTTGTCCCCATTGTCCAACCAGGTAACAAGTACTATACCTCACTCTTGGTCTTCTCTCTCCTTTTCATCCCCACTGCCCTGCTCTATCTGGGCCTTCAGTCATATTACAATTATTAGAAGCTCCTGAGAGACCTTCCCACAACTATTTTCCACTGTTGGCCAATCCACTGCACATAAATCTTCCAGATGATTCTTCTTGGAGCCTAGCTCTGAACACACAAGTCCCTTGCTCAATAACCTTTAGTACTCCCCCTTAGCTGACTTTTGAACTCCTTTGTCATCCAAGACCTCTGTAGTCTTCCCCCAATCTACCTTTCCTACCTCATGTCCACTTCTTTGAAGTGAACTATTCACTGTTCCACAGAGACATCTATTTCCTGCCTTTATACTTTAGTCCGTGGTTTTCCTACGTCTGCAATGTCCTTCTTCCTGTCTGTGCATATCCAAGCCTCCCTATCTTGAATGATTAAGGCTCCAATCAAGGGCAAGTTCTTCTATAATGTTCCTTCTAAATACTATATTACTCTTCTAATATATTTTATATTCTACCATATAGTATTATGATACTCTTAAGGTCTTGGCAAACAGCCTTGGAGTTTGAACCATTCTTTCATATGAGTTATACATGCTATATGCCTTACAAAGAGTGGGCAGTCAATAAGTGCATGGCCTGAATTAATGGCTTAGTGGTATAATACAAAATAGAATAAGTAATCATTCTTATAATCTAATAGGAGAGATAAGATATGCAGGGAAACCAACAATATAAGACACTGATGCATACTGAAACTTAAAAATATAGGAGTCATCAAAGATGAGACTGGAGACGCTAGGCTGGGGAAGGCAGGAGAGGGTGGGAGCAGGAAGGAGAGGGTCAATGGGGAATAAAGGGGGACATCTGCAATCCTTTCAACAATGAATTTCCATCATTTATATAATATAGTTAAATGCTTTGGGATGATAATAACAGCAGCAGCAGAAGCTAAAAAAAAAAAAAAAAAAAAAAGAGGAGACTGGAAATGTAATTTGGAATTAGGTTACAGAGGGCCATCAATATCAAGCTAAGGAGTTTAGACTTTATTTAATAGTTAAAGAGGAGCCAGAAACCATTCAAAATATTGAAACATGGAAGTAACATAATTACAGTTTTGTTTTAGGGACATCAGGCTGGCAACAGTGTGTGGGTAGGACAGATTGTAGGGGAGGCAGGGGTGAGGGACAAAGCATGGAGGGGAGTGAAAAAACTCGATAGAGGCATGAAAGCCTGAATTGCTATGGAAAGGAAGGCACAGATCTGACAGACTCTGAACATACAGTTGACAAGCACTCAACTGGATCTGACTGTATCTAAGAAACAGAACATGAAAAATAATTCCAGAGAAGCTGGGTAACCATTCCAGGGCTATGCCTCGTAGGGAATGGGGAATGCAAACGAAAGTTCATCTTTGGGAATTGAGCTTTGGGAATTGACTGCACATAAATTTAGGTTGTAAAAGTGGAGAGTTGTCATGTAAGAAAGTTTGGGGGCAGGGAGCATTGATAAATTCTTAAAATATAACTCATGAGTGAGTAGAGAAAGGGATGAAAAGATAAATGAGCTGTCGGTGAATAGTGGGGAAAGCAGAAGGCAGTGTCATAGACGCCAGTAAAAAGAATTCCTGAGAAACAGTAGCCAATTTGATTGACACAAAAAATTATCGAATGTTCTGCTTGAAGTTGGCTACAATTTGTCCTTAGGATATTTTCAGTCTAGGTGGAGAGAGGGAGCAGATCATTGTCATTATCACCATTACCAATATTTTCTGAGTGACTGTATTATATATTGAATTATGGTTTGACCAATTATTCCTCATAACAACCCTGTTGTATATATATTTATGGTCCCAATTTTAAAGGGCAAAAAGTATCTCAAAGATGTTAAGCAAAACATACCTTAGTGTAGGACATAATGAAATAAGTATTAAAGAGAGGTACAAGTAAGCAAAGCACAAAGGAGACAGAAATGAATTACAAAGGAGTTAACAAACAGGCGGCCTTGAATTATGCTTTGAACCAGAGAAGGATTCGCCTAACCAAAGAATTGATAGAACGGCCTTCCATACTGAACAACATGAGTTGTTCAACATGAATTGTGAATACCACCCTGGAATTTTTGTTTTGCTTTAATATTTTTTCTTTATTGATTTTTTAGAAAGAGAGATAGAAATATCAATGAGAGAGAACATCAATTGCCCACCTCCTGCATGCCCCCCACTGGTGATTTGGCCCACAACCTGGGCATGTGCTCTGACCCAGAATCGAACAGGCAACCTCTTGGTGCATGGGTCGACATTCAACCACTGAGCCACACCAGCCGGGGCACCCCAGAGTTTTATGGCTAACAATTTGGTTGGCACGACTGGATTGTAGATTATATGTAATGATATGGTTGGAAAAGAAAGCAAGTGATCCCATTTTTTAGAACATTTTATGCTTTGCTAAGCAGGTCATACTTCATACTACAAAACATAATAAGCCTTTATGGGACTTATGGAACAGAGTGTGATCTAGCTAATTTTTTATTCTTTTTTGGACCCATGAGAAGAAATAATTAGAGATATAAGCATCCAGGCATGGCAAGTACTGGAATATTATGTCCGAGAAAAGGCCAGTGGATTTAGAGTCCTTTATCGACCTTGGAAAGCCATATTCCTTTAGAGAGCTGGAGTCAGAAGCCAGCTTACAGGGTATGAGGTGAGGACTCAGGTGACACAGGAATGACAAGGTGAAAGCAGGGAGTGTTAACTGTTCTCTCCCATGAGAGTACAAACAGAATTATAGCTCATGCACTTAACAGGATGAGGGAAATTGGATAAGTGTTGAGGTAGTTACAGAATGAGATGAAAGGGAAATAGGCCATCATTACCATCGGCAAAGCTAACCCTTTCCTGGCTACTTCTGAACACCAGCACATATCCACACCCCTGGTGTTCACAGATCCTCACACTTTGCAGCAGAAGTTGTTGTGAACCTGGGACAGAGAAGTTGTTGACAGTCCACTGACAGCTTGAAAGTTAGAAACTCTTTCAGATACATTCAAAGGACTTACTCACTTTGACTACAAAGTGTCACTTAGACCACATACCAAGATATTTGTCCTATTTTTCCCTCTTCCGTGATCAGTTTCCCTGTCCTTAGACTTTCCTTAGGTCTCAAGCTATGGCACTTGCCAATTCTATCTTAGAGCTATTTGTCTTATTTTTTCCAGATTAGCCTACGTTATTAGAGAACAGAGATGGACAGAGTACACTAAATAATTTGTTCCTACAGAGTACACTAAATAATTACTTATTGAATTTGGGGGACTATGTTTCAATATTATAAATATATGCCCAAAACTGGTTTGTGGAGAGCTACTAGCTTTCTGCTGCTGCATAGAAGCTTACCACAAACTTAGTGCCTTGAAACAAGATGCATGTATCATTTCACAGTTTGTGTGTGTCAAGAACACAGGCACAGTTTAACCAGTGCTCTGGTCAGGGACCCACAAGACTGCAATCAACGTGTCAGCTGGACTACAGAAGAGCAACTCAGGACCCGCTTCCAAGTTCCTTCAGATTTAGGCAGAAATCCAGTTCCTTGCGGTTGTAGGACTGAGACCTCAGTTCCTAGGGGCACCTCCTTTACCGGCAGTTTGTAACAATAGGGCAATTTGCTTCTTCGGGGCAAATGGGAGAACCTCTCTACCACCTCAGGAAGGGCCACGTGCCTCTGGGAAGACTTTCATCTGATTAAGTCAGATACAGTCAGAATAATCTCCCTTTTGATTAATTGAAAAGCAGCTGATTTAACCTTTCACACACGGTCAGGATCCCTTTCCCCTCCGCTGTATAAAGTGACTATATCACAGGTTCTGCCCACGCTCAAGGACAGGGGATTCCATAGGATGTGTGCAAAGGGAAAGAGCTTGTGGGAGGGAGCCGAAGGCTTCTCACCTAAAAGGCAATCGAGAGCTTCTTTCCTCTGCTACCAACGTGCACTATGTACAGTTAATTTATTTTTTACAAAATTAAAATTGTTTTTACAAAATTGTGCTGGAAAGCATCACGTTCCCATTTTGCTCTTTTCTTACTTTTGGCAGCATTTCATGGTAACCGCTAATGTAGGGTATGTTCACAGGGTTGGCGGTGAGATATCACAGGGCAGATTCCTGGGTGTCTGAGATGTCGACGAGAATGCGAAAGCTAAAGCCGCCTGTTATTCATAGCTCTCAGTCTAGCAAATCCTTCAAATGTGATATTTTGGTAATGGTGATGAGTGCAAATCAACAGGTTCTGGGATGTCTAGGAGAGCACCATAGATCCTGGGTTGGAGATACTGTTCCAATTCCAAATTTTTACTTCAAAAAAAAAAAAGTGATTAAGAAAAAGTGGAGTTTCTGTTCTTAGTATGAAGTCAGATGTAGCAGTTGGAATTGTGAGCTGCTATAAGCTATACTCGATATGATTACAAACTCTAAGTTTGACTCATCATGTTTTAAAGTGATATCTCCCTTATGAGAAATATGAATGTGAAGAAAAATATGAAGGGTGGTACTTTAAAATGGGGGTGGAGGGCTGTAGTAATAAAGACCTCCAGAAAAACTTAAAGTTTAGATTCTCGGTATACCTTACGTTCCAAAAGCGGTTTCAAGCATATGTGAATAAGCCTCTCGTCATTCCTGAAACTGACATCTCTCTAGTTAAAGTGAACTTTCAAAAATATTCAGAATATTATTATAAAAAAGTAAATTATTTTTCAAATCCCAGCAATGAAAACTTCATTTTAGCCATGAACTGAGAGGGAAAACTCATTATTGACTTGTTTTGAAAGCAATTTAATCCTAAATTACAATTAACGTCAGCCAAATAGCTAAGGTTTAGACACTGAAACACAGTAGCCATGTCTGTTATGTGCGTCATTTTCCTGTGAGGGGTTTAGGTTTTCTCCTACCATTGACTGGTGAGAAAATTCTTATGAGGAAAGATTCTGGGGCAGTGGGGAATGAGGGTGCGAGGGGATTACTTAATGAGGATTTTTTCACAATGGCAAAAAATTATTTTCCAAAACATACAAATTCATGTTTTGTAAAAGCAGAAGAAAATAACTACATAGAAAATAAGTAGCATTTGTTGAAAGAAAAACTAATGTATCTACATTAAGAAATTAGAAATATATGTTGTAAATGCAAAAGTATGGAGCAGATATTGTGGATTGAATTGTGTCTCCCCGAAAGATAAGTTTAAGTCCTAACTCCTGGTACCTGTAACTATATATATCTTTATTTAGAAATAAGGTCTTCAAACATCGAATCAAGTTAAGATTATGCCATACTGGATTAGGGTAGTTCTTAATCCAGTATGACTGATGTCCTTATAGGAAAAGGAGACACAGAGACAGAGACACACTGGGAAAAATCACGTGGCCACAGAGGCAGAGATTAGAGTGAAGTATCTGCAAACTCAGAAACACCCTGGTCGTAAGTCATACCGGAAGCTAACAAAAGGCCTCGAACAGATTCTTTTCCACAGCCTTCAAAGCAAGCATGGTCCTGCCAACACCTGAATTTTGGACTTTTAGCCTCAGAACTGAGAGAATAAACCTCCACTGCATTAAGCCACCCAGTCTGTGGTCATTTGTTTCAGCAGCTCTTGGAAATGAATAGAGTGGGCAAGTTCACTGAGAATCACATGGATCCTTGTGAATGAATGCTTAGATCTCTTTTCCCTCTCTGCCCAAGGTCATTCCCCCAATCACCTCTGCTCAAGGAGAGAGTTCCACTGGACAAGGAGAAGGTGCCGAGAGGCTAAGGAAGCCAGAGCTTCCCCCGGGGTTTTCCAAAGTCTCGGGCAATCAGGCATGTTCGTATCGCTATATAACAAGTACATTCCCATTGCTTCCGTTTGCCAGTAGTTTTGGTGTTTTAACCAGCACACTGCTGTTAAAAAGATACCAGAAGTTGCCAGCCACCAATTTATGAAATGCAACTTATTAGGTAGGAATGCCTTTTCTCCTAGTCAGACTTTACAATATTGTTTTTAAACATTCTTGGCATAGACTCACATACCACTGCTGGGGTACATAGAATAGAATGAAAAGTAGAGCAAGCAAAGCCAATGATTCACAACTCTTTGCTGTGAGACGTATTTCTTAGAACATGTCCCATTCATAAGCAGGGCGTGACTGCATGTGAGGAAGCATGAGACTTTGACCAGAGGCACTTTTGCCCAGCGGGACCGCCACTGTTTGCCACACTTATAGGAACACTGCTTTATGCACTGTGGCGTGTCCTCATAGCCACGGTTTACTGAATGAGTATGTATCCAGTACTCCACAGGCACTGCACATTATTTCATTTATTCCTACAGCATCCCTGTGAAGTAGATGCTACTATTACCTCCAGTCTGTAGATAAGGGAGTAAAAGTTGGAGAAATTTAGTAACCAGTAGCATTCAACTGCTAAGTTGCAGCTGAAGATTCAAACCTAAGCCTGGTTTTCCCAAATCCATGCAGCCTCATCACTGCCCATAGTTGTTCTCTCCTCCCAAAATTTCCATAGGTATTGGATATTGTAAACTGTACATGAGGGTGCCATAAGCTGAATGCCTCTGTCTTCCCACAGTTGATATGCTGAAACCTAACTCCAATGTGATGGTGTTTGGAGGGGGGACCTTTGGGAAGTGATTAGGTGATGAGTGGGGTGCTCATAAGCAAGATCCGTTCCCTTATAAAAGGCCCCGGAGCATCCTTGTGCCTTCTGCCATGTAAGGACACAGCAAAGACAGTTGTTCGTGAACCAGGGAATAGGCTGTCTCCAGACAGAATCTGCCCAGGCCTTGGTTGGGCTTCCAGAGCTCTGAGAAGTTTCGGTTGTGTGTAAGTCACCCAGTGTATGGTCTTTTTGTTACAGGCATCTGAACGGACTAAATCGGGGTGCTTGCCACTTTTCTCCTAAAACTGTCTCCAAAATGGGAAGAGAATTATTGTCT
Organism: Molossus molossus; assembly: GCF_014108415.1. Classification (NCBI taxonomy): domain Eukaryota; kingdom Metazoa; phylum Chordata; class Mammalia; order Chiroptera; family Molossidae; genus Molossus; species Molossus molossus. Next base: position 55,063,743 of record NW_023425345.1, on the reverse strand, counting down.
CATTTCTTCATTTCTCTATGACTTATAAGTGTTTCTCCATAACTCCACAAGTATAAGTGTTATTGATGGGGTATCCTCTGTGTTCACACTGGTTGCCAGTGGAATTGGACTTCTTGGGGTGCCACTGGAATAAGAACTTCTGGAGGTTATCAAGGGAGGGTGAGGCTTCATGAAAAGTTTTATTTCTGTGGAATTAAACCCCTGAGTTTCCAAGATTTCATCTTCCTCCATCCCACCAAGGAACAAGTCCCCTTTTGTCTTCAGCAGTGCGAGGATCAAAGCCACTGCCCAGAGTCTCCTCTCCACATTTGTGTATTCCAGTCCAGCATCAGACTAGCTTAGCTTGTGTTCCAGCTGCACTACATTGTGTGTGTGGTATCGGCCTCTAATGCCACATAGCCACAGAGGGAACACAGGTAAGTGCAAGGAAGCAGAAGCAAAGCCAGAGAAAGGAGAGAGAGAAAATTTCTTTGTCTCGGATTATGCATTCCCAAATCTTCTCTGGTTTATAGTGGCTCCACCCCTCCGGTCAATTATCATTGTTCCAGATAAGACTGACAGGCAAGCACCTTCCCTACATCACCCTGACTCACTGCACATGTGCCCACCTCCCCTTTGTCCAGCCCCTTCCCCCAGGGATCTGCAGAGAATGGACTGGTGGTTCCCTGAGGAGTGTGAAGTTGCAGCTTCCTGGTGAAGCTGCCCAGATGGCCATTCTTACAAGTCTTGACTTCCTTTTGCTCCCTTCCTATTATTAATATTAATAACCAGCTAATCACTATGATAACATAACCATATGCTTTCTCACATTTCAATATCAAGCAAAACATCAGGCAGGGAGCTTTTTTTCACTCTGATACAACTTTGTGGTAAATTAGATAAGAATACGTGTTAGATCCTTGTGTCTCTATTTATTAAAATATTCTAAAACAAAATTAGTGCAACAAGGATGAGTTAGAGAACCTTACTTAGGAGGAAGGATTGCTAAAGTTGGGGATGCATTGCAGAAAATCTCATCCCTTTTCCTATCTTCCAAACTCAAGGATCATGAATTTTAATCACTGCTAAGCAGGAGGTCTCTGAAGCTAAACCCATTCCAGGGAGTTATGAGTTGCTGCTTTCAATGACTGACTTTAATAGAAATGTTAATTATTAAAAAAAAAAAAAAAAAAAAAATGAGCTACTCTCTCAAAGTGCAAAATATCTTTATCCCAGAAATGATCAACATAGTTAACAGGGCCATCAAGAGGTGGGGCAAAGCAATATCCCAAATTTAGTTAGCCTGGAAAAGGAGGAGTGAAGGGAAGTGAAGGGGAAGAAAATGGGGGTGAAGGGATTAAAATTACACCTAATAAAGTTTAAGAATCTAGTATAAATTTTATGACACAAAAGCATAATCCTGTGTACTCTATCATAAAGTAAAAAGAATTAGATATCCATTTTGCCCAATTTCACAGTGGACTCTTACACCATATTTTCAAATGTGTTAGGACAATTGATCAATTCATTGAAATTCCATTTTGGGTTCTTTAAAGAAATACAGTGAAGGATTTCATACTGATAATTACCAGTGTTCTCTGCTCTTTTCCCGGCCTGAAATTACGGTGCCTTTTGTTGATACCTTCATTACTATCCTTGGCTTTGCACATTGCTGCACCCTCATTATCTTGACAATGGCTAAAGCTTTTTATTTTTCCTTTGGCAAGCCTGCCCCTCAAAGACTTTTGTCACAGTCCTTTTGCCTGTTTTTCTCTCAAAGAAACTTTCATTTTCTAGACACTTATTCAGAAAATACCAATATTTGATCATAAAACTAGAGATCTATCTATACTGTATTAACCTCCCCCCTTACGTTTTCACCCATCGATTTAGTACTCGTTGAGTTAGTGAAGCTGGGCTTCTGTTTCACTTTGAACAGCTTTTTTTTTTTTCCCTACGCTGAGGTTTCTCTGTTTAGTTTCTTCAGTGACAAAAACAAAAAGGGCCCTTTAGAGGTCATTCTAAAATTTGGTCTGATGAAGCAGGTGGCAGCCTTAGCAAGTGAATGTCATTCCTAGAAATTGTTTCCACTGAGAGACAGCTATTATGACTGCAACGGCTGGTACGAGCAACCAGCTTTCTCTCCAAAGGAATGACTCTGAAATTGTTATGTCTGTGTAGAAGCCACACTTTAAAAATGATCACCTTGCTCGTTGCTGGAAAACTCAAATATAAATAAATAACTTTGAACCTTGCTTTGACTTCTTAAGCAGAACATTTTATTTTTGTGCAGAATGTTATGAGAGGTAATGTTTCTGGGAAGAAAAATATTAACTTCAAAGAATTGTGGAAAAAGAAGAAAATAACTCTGAAAATAATAATCATCTTTTGCCATTTAGTTCATTCTCACCAAGACTAAGACAAGCTTTTCTGAGGAACAGTTCAGAAGGAACCCTTCCACTAGCCTCCAGTTTCACTGAAAATGATATTTTTTTAGAAATGATTACAACTTTCAGCCTGGGGAAAGTTGAGAGAATCGGGGAGCAGTGGTAAAATCCGGGAAGCTCAGAGTGTGTTTTTCATAAAGGGAAATGGAGGTAAGTCTGGGGAAATGAGTAGACTGCAATCACGAGCGGCCTGGAATTTCAGGGCTCACTGGGGACCACTGACACATCTTGAGCAGCCTAACCAGAGCTTATGACGACTACTCTGACATGTACATCAGAAGGAGTTAAGGAAGGGAGAAGCCGGAGAAAGGGAATCAGTTCAGAGGTAATCCAACTATTCTAGGCAACAGGTAATAAGAGCCCAACTTGGGAAGTGGAAATAGAAATTCAAAGAGGGAAAGCTACCTAAAAACAGTCTCCCCTTTTCCGATCTGGTACGTATCTTTGCCTTCATTCTTTTGCTCACATTGCCCGTCATGCCTCCATCAGCTCCACATGTGTGAAATCTGCATATCTTTCATGAGGCCATTTCCAAATACGCTTATCTTTCTCTGAATTTTCACATTGTTTTTACCTTTGCCTCTAAGACAATTACTATGCATTCTATCTTGTATCATAGTCATTTATGTTCACCTCTTACCTCGACTACTGTGAGTTCCTAGAAGACTGGGGTGATACTTCGGTTTCTTTCTTTCACCTTTTTCCCGCCCAGTGGCTGGAACGTAAGCTCTGTATGAGAATGACGTTTGTTGGGAGTGTTACATGGAGAAAGTGACAGAACCAGCAATGTACTATCAGCTGCAAGGTCAAAGAATAACAGCAAGAGTTTCAAAGGATTTTATTTAATTAAAAATCTAAAATCTCTAATTTCAAGTGTCATCAGGGGTCAGGAAAAGTAAAGATAATTTAATGTAGTAATTATTCTATTACCTGTGACCTTCCAGTGTATGGTTCTTATAGAGAAGCTATTAAGTCTTCAGGAAAGGTGTTTCAAAGTCAAAGGCAATCAGGTATCTTTCTATAGCTATATAACAAATACATTCTCATTTCTTCCATTGACAGGTACTTATTACCACTAACTTAGGAAGTATTAACTACATTATCAGAATCATCTTATTGAATTCTCATATAATTCTATAAGTATTACTATTATTTCTATCTTAGAGACACTAATTTGTCCAAAGTTATACAGCTAGTATGTAGCCATGAGGATAAAAAAATGCATAGGTGTGTGACAAAGAGATACCAAATGTATGGATAAAGTGAGGATTCAGGACAACAGCTGCACTTGTTATAACAACACTCCTCCTAGAAGTCCTTCCAGGCAAGAGAAGGCCACTGCTGAGTCTGTCTGTCTTCCAGGGTAAGTTACCTCCCGGTATAATAGAGATCTTAGCTCCTGTTCTCACAATACTTAATTAATAAATAAAGTCTCAGTCTGTAAATATATTCCTACTACTCCCATCAAGGGCTGCTCTGGAATACTCACAATTTCAAGCACTCTCAGATATATGAATTCCTTTGGGTTATTTAACATACTTTAAAGTTGAGAGTAATTTTCATACATACTGTGGTATATCTCTGGAGATGTTTTTATTGGTTCAGTATAGTCTCAAAAAATATTTATGAATGAAATTTTCAAGTCAGTGACAGAGTAATACAATTTTGGTCGTTATGTTATAATAACCCAGAGCTGGCAGAGTCTTTACACAATAAAATGGCTGATATATTCATCATTATTCTTTTGGTGAAACCCAACTCCAACTTATGTACATAAATGATTTTTTTCAGTTCTTGGAGCTAACACCTCCCTCCCTGCCCTGGCTTCCACAGACCTGTGTCCTAGAATGCAAATTAGGTCATCAGAATCCAGTTTTTTGCCCTCTTTTCAGTGATTAGCTTAGATTTCCTCTATTTGACTGCTCTCTCAGGCAGGTGTTCTCCACGTGGTGGCTGCCGGGAAGCTCGGGGATAGCATTCCACTATCGCAGCAAGCTCAGCAGAAAGCGGTTTTTCTCATTCAATCAATGTACATTGAGTACCTTCTATGCACAGCATTGCTCTAAACGTCAGTGAAAAAGATAGGAAATCTCTGCCCTTCTGCTGCCTCTTCTAGACCTAGCACTTGTCACAGTAGCCCCAAGTCTGACTACTGTTACACTGACTGCAATCAGGTGCCCACTGGGGACCAATCGGTATGCCCTGCGGAAGTGGAATGTTCTCATTCCCCAGACCTGAGACTTGGACCCATGCTCAAATAAGGGAAGACAGGACCAATATCACAAAATATCCACGTTAGTTATCACAGAACCACCTTGATTAAGAATGACAAAGCAGCAGTTTTTCGAAGAGGAATTAGGGTGCCTTTACCAAACAATGGATGTGAATTTAAGAAGAAATTTTTTATTTAAAACTCCAAAATTCAAATTCAGAGGGTTTAGATGAGGAAATCTTCCCAGGGGGGGGGGGGGAATAGAACTTGCTCAGATAAGAGAAAATTAAAATATGAGTTAAATAAGCTTCCAGAATCTTTCATGGATAATAGCTATCTGCAGTCATTGTCTGAATACATGGCTTATTTATGTGTAGAATTTCCTATCCACCAAATGAATAGCTCTGAGAGATAAGTACTTCCTTCTTTCCATGGATGGTGAAAGGTATGTTCAATCTTGTCACTCCAGGTGAGTGGAGCTCCAGCTATTAGTGATTGAGGCCTCAGGCTGGGTAATTTATAAAATTTGCTTTGCTCTTTTGTGACATAAGAAAAACTGCCCCCTATGCTTTGAGAAAATTGATTCAAAATTTGTTTGTTTAATATGCTGACTCCCGCTTACTGGATAGTAACTGATAGGTATTTCCTAAGAATTTTATCTTATTTTTTCCAACAACCATGTTATAGTGATTGCCCATGTATATTTTTTCTCAACTTAATAGAATGACAGACAGACAGACCAAAGACAGTCAATATATAGATAATAGATAGGTGTGTGTGTTGTGTATTTGAAAAGCAAAATTATTAGAGATTAATGATATGGGAGTTAAGAATGTAGACTTTGTAGCTACACTTCCTAAATTAATATCATGAGTCTGACATTAGCCTATTAAATGATCTTGACCAAGAAACTTCTGAGAAAAGTTTTTCATCTGAGAATGAAAATAATAATAGCACTCACAGTGTAATATTTTTGCACATATGAAATACATTAATACATATCTAAACTTAGAAAAGTGACTGATGTATCATTAACAATCAGTGATTTTAATCATCATCCTCATACTCTGGATGCCTTCTGCCACATGTAACAGCACTCTCATCATAAGCTGATGCAGTGATCATTAGTAGGGTTCAGGAAGTATTTCTGATCATTTCTCCTTAAGGGCACATGGCATACTTCCCTACCCTCTCACGGGTGTTGTTGTGTGGCCAGTTCTGAGAGGTTAGTTGCGAGTAGAAGTGGTGCCACTTCTGGCTAAAGCATTTGCTTGTAGATAAGAGATTATCCAGAACACATTCTTCCTTCTGAAATTGAAACCAGCAATTTTAGAGAAATGCCTCCTCTATCAACCCATATTCTTGAGTGACTACAATAAGCAGAAGCCCCACTGACCCACGAAGACCTGTAGCATGAATGAAAATAAGTCTTTTTTTTTAAAGCTCCTGAGACTTGATACTGTTTGTTACTGCTGCATAATCCAACTTATCCTGGCTGATACATGCAACTTATACAATAACGCATTTAATTGACTCATAAAATTAAACCTTGGCGAGACAGTTCCAGAGCTAGTTCACAGTTCCAAGCCAATAAGTAACTGAGTTTCCTTTGGCCTTTTCTGCATGAGTGGGAAAAAGCTTTGACTTCTAAAAACATCATATACAGGGCGACACAAAAATAGGTTTATAATTATTCATATAGAAAATACAATTATTAACAAATAATAATACAAGAATAAACTCTGTGTTTCGCATATCACAGATGTAAACCTACTTTTGCCACACCTATATATATAATAAACCAATCAGAGAGTGGGGTGGTGGGAAGAAAAAGCAAAAGAGTCTTCCCCTCCATGCTGGAAAATATATTTCCAAGTAGTTTCCTGTAGATCTCCCATAGACAGTATTGGCAATCCCAGCTTACATGCCCAACCCTCAACCAATCACTGACAAAAAGAAAGGAAATTACAAAATAGACTTAATTCAATCATCATTCATCTCGTAGATCTCAAGAAGGGGCCTCCTATCTGTTAGTATACTAATCCCAGCGTGATACCTGAACAAATCAGTGTTCTCTTAGGAAAGAATAAAGAATAAGAATGATTGATTGTCTAAGCAACCAAGAGCATCTTTTCCGAGAGTAATGGCCTTCTACTAGAGTTCTTGTAAAATATAAAGAGGACTTTTTAACATGAGGTTCTCGTATAATCATAGTATATGCAGTTGTCCCAGGAAAGGATTTTAGGTCCACTGAGAAGGCACTGAGATATACCAGTAGATCTTTCTGCTCAAATTTTACAGGAGATAATAGGGATTTCTACATAGATTTGCTCAGCCACATTGTTAGACAAACACCTCATAATTTAGTGTATACTTAAGTGTGTTAATAGGGAGAATGTGTTATGTGAATTAATTACCTGGATTATAATTATCCCAACTTTAAGCAGTTTTTGAATTGAAATACCTGCCTAGAATGCAAAATGAATAATGGCTTACTCTGTTCCAAAGTGAGAGATGTGGGAAGAGGTCATCAGAAAATAACGGTGATGTACTCTGCAACCCTCTTATGGCTTGGAAAAATGACACCGTTTTAGTTCACAGGCATGGATTCCCGTTCAAAGCTGGAGGTAGATGACTGCCATGTCTTTCAATAACACGCAGAATGGCCAGAGAAACAGCAAAACAACACATTTTTCTCACTAATGTTTGCAATTCCAACTTTCAGTAGCACAGGTATATCTAACTGCATCTGAATATTGGAATGCAAACCATTCAGCGCTGAGAATGGGAGCCCAAAACGGATGCTCAGGCTTTGTTGTTCTGCAGAAGCCTCCAGCTGCAGACTGACGGTAAATTACACAGGGAATTGTCACTGTTGTTTTTAAGTTCTTTGCCATTGTACTTGCTTTAGAATGGCACTTCAATGATCGAACCATTGCCTTCTCAAGTACAAATGTCTTGCCAGCACTTGTGATTTGAGTTATTTGTGCTAAAATTACAAGAGTTCTACTAAACATTTTGATCAAGTCTAGTGATAGAAATATATATTTTGCTCATGCTATAGTTCCAAGATCTTTATTTATTTATATTTTTTTTTAGAATGCAGATATTTTATTTCTAATATGAAAGAAGGAACTCCATGAAACAAGAATCAGGGTGCTCTGTTGCTGTGTTCTTACTCTCTGTGTTTCTCCAGTTACACCACCGGCCGGCCGCCGTTCACTGGAAGCATTTTTTCACGTTTTAGTTCCAAGATCTTTAAAAGGCATTGGTCAATAAGCCCAAGCCATTTTTTTTTTAATCCTCACCGGAGGATATGCTAATTTTAGAGAGATGGGAAGGGAGATAAAAAGGGAGGGAAGGAGGGAGAAAGAGAGAGAGAGAGAAACATCAATTGGTTGCCTCCTGTACATTCCCCAACCAGGAATTGAACCTGCAACCTAGGTATATGCCCTGACCTAGAATCGAACCTACAAACTTTTTGTGTATGGGGCGACGCTCCATCCCACTAAGACAATACAGGCCCAAACCATTTTTTTAGCCAAGAGATCTATACTATTATTAACAGTAGGTATCCTTTCAAAAGTGCAGAAGAAAAAAATGCTGCCCACTCAAATTTATTGATTTATGTTTCTCATTTATCCTACACTTGAATTCTATCTCTAAATAGCAATATTTCAGAACTTATTTGTACAATGTGAGGATGGTATATTTTTCCCTGTGTATATCCATGATCCAACTATAAATTACAAAAACTCAAATCAATGCTTGCTAATATAAACTTTAATGCCATTTCCAGTAGAGATCATTTTACCAAAAAAGTAGCTTCTAGCAAGTTGCTAAGAGAGTCTCTGTGAGGCTATGGAAGAGATAAATGACCTTGATGCTTTAGAGCAACAAAGACAATTTTGTTGAATTTCACCTTAACAGATTATTTAGCAGCATATATCAAAATTCAATTTTATCTGAAACTGCAAAAGTTAGAATAAGACAATACCTCCCTTTTAACCTTGTAATCAGAAGCATATTAATTAAGATGTGGAAAAATAGTCAGCCCTTATCCTTTGAAAACTATAGATTAGCATTTCTGATAGCTGGAAGCTTGATTATGATGATTAGCAGTCAGGTGTGGAGGTTAAATGCTGTGTTTATCGCATGGCCGATACTAACTAAATTTATTTATCATCTTGACAGTGGTTACTGCAATGGGATCACACTTTTGGTGCAAAATAAACAGAAACCAAGCATCTATCCTTATCCTCATCATCCCCCTGGAACATTACTGTTAAGTGAAGCAAGACAGACAGAAAAGCATCTCACTATTAATGCCAAGTACATTTGGAAGTGGATGCATGCATCCATATCGCCTCTGATGCAGTAATGGGTTATGTACGGCCTTGGGAGTGAAAATCCCTTGCTGTACATAGTGAGTAAAAGAGAAGGAAGAAAGTAACTTCATTGTCTTAAGATGCATTACAATGACATCTCAATCTTTTCCTCTGGTGCTTAGCATTTTATTTCCCTACGGGCAAGACTACTAAAAAGGAGAAAAAGATCAATTTCTTAGATAGGAAAGCAAATTAAGCAGTTAATGTAAAAAGAAATTATTTTGTTTTGCTCCCAAAATAAACAAGCTACCACATCCTCAGAAGAAGACCAGCGTAAGGTACACCTTTATTTTATCTGTCCCTGTGGATTGCACACTGAAGAACACTAAAGAGTAATGATTCTGATTTATTCCGTTTCAAAATGATTGTGACAGTGTTGGAAGGCAGGGTTCGATGTGCCTTTTCTGTTGTTTTTCTGATTTAGCATCCTGTCTGACTTTCAAACATTCCAAGTGAAATAAGAATTCCAAGTCGACAGGCACGGAGGTGGGCGGGGAGGGGGGTGGCCTGAACAGCCTCACTACGTGATCTGTGATAGTCCTTCCATGGACAGTATGCCTGTGAACTACACAGAACACGTAGCATGGATTGCTGGGCCTGTGGGATGTCTGGGTAATCTGAGAGGCAAATCCCGTGTGGTGCACTTACCACTCTACTGCGGTTTGGAGGTTCAGCTATTTTGATACCGATACATACAAGTTCAAAGAGCTGTTAAGATTTTGCTGTGATGTGTGCCGCGGTTCTCTTAGGAATAAAAAGTTAGGTCTGCAAAGATGCTAAGAAGACAATTACGTAAAAGCACAAAGAACTGGGCAGGAATAAAACAACTCTTGCCTTTGTGTACTGATGACCTCCTGGGAAGAGAGAGCGGAATGCAGCCATCTGTGCCTCAGCAGTACCCAGAACCTGGGAGTTCTGCAGCTTGGTGTAGAGAGAATGAGTACCACACTTCATTCCTTCTTGCTTGACTTACATTTTAATAATGTTTGAAAGAATTAAAGATGCCCATGTAGTAACATGTAAAAATTCATAATGAAAAAAGCTAAATGCAGCCCTGGCCTGGTGGCTCAGTTAGTTAGAGGATCCTCCCATACACCAAAAAGTTGTGGGTTCGATTTCTGGTTAGGGCACATGCCTGGGTTGCGGGTTCCATCCCCAATCAGGGTGCATATGGGAGGCAAACAATAGATGTTTTTCTCTCGTATCAATGGCTCTCTCTCTCTCTCTCTCCCCCTCCCCCTCTCTCTCAAAAATTAAAACAAAATTAAAAATAAAAGCATATCCCCAAGTTCAAAGTTGATGCGAAATCGTATGAGCCGTGAAGGCAGCTCTCTCTGTGGACAGATGAAGAGAAGAAGTGAAAATGTTAAGAGGTGGCATGTTAAACTGGTAGAATCATGAGACATTTGGACAGAAATTAACGAGAGAGGTGATTTGAAGTTTGGTGATCGAAACAGGGAGACTCTCACTTGAGGGAGATTGGAGCTACCTTCACATAAAACAAAGGAAATGTTCACTGTAAATCAATGTAAATATTAAGTAGGTAACCAATTTGAACCTCAGCTTTTTCTTCCTTCTTGCCTCTGCACTCACCAAATCATTTGACATTCTTCCAATTAAAGAAAATCACTACCTTGTTGTGAATATCTAGTATTAATATTCATAGTCCTACAAGAAAATATAATTCATGGGAAGAGATTAACCAAGAAACTCATATGCATATATGCATAACCCATGGGCGCAGACAATGTGATAAGGCAGGACCAGTAGCAGGGTGGAGGGGGGTCAATGGGGAAGGGGGGACTGGGGAGCCATCTGTAATACTTTCAATAATTAAGATAAATTTTAAAAATTCAAAAAATTAAAAATATTACAAATAAAATATACTTCAGGGGTCTAAATTTCAAATAAGGTCAAAGTGCATTCATACTTTTTAAATATTATAAATAATAACTGGCATGAAATTGAATTTCCTACTTACTGTATATTCTGAATTTAGAGCTTGAATTAGATATGTAAAATGAGATAATGATTTAAGAAGGGAAAATAACTATGCCATTAAAACACAAAGCTTTTTCTAAAAGGACTCAGTTGTGGGGAAACATGAGACAAAAGGCAAATGCACCTCAGAAAATTAGAAAACCTCTTTTTCCACAGGCACTCATGGTCAGAAAGAGCAAAATTTGTAAAAAGATTTCATTTGACTGTCCTTATTTCCCTTGACCTTGAATAAATTCAAATACAGCATGTTTTTGATAAAACTCAAAGTAGAACTTCTAATTAATCTACTATTGTTCTGTTGGATATACTTTATTTTTATCAATTTCAGTCAAGTTCTCTTGGTTGCTTTGAAATTAAAAAGTTCTTTGAATGACTATTTTGTCATGACTGGTTGAAGTAAATAGTGAAAAGGCTATTTTAGTGAACTTCAAAGGAAACATTTTTAAAGACTTCGTTTTTGTTCTCTGGCCCTTCATAATGCAGACAGTCATAATGTTATAGAAATCTTCAGTCTGAGAAAAAATTGTATCCATGGTTTGCTTTGCATACATGCACACCAAAATGCCTTCAGAAACTAGTATGCAAGGCACTTCCTAAGAGAACCACAAATACCATAAAAGTTTCATTTTGATGTAATGCTATTTTTTCAAGAAATCCAGATGTATATTATCAAAATGACTACAATAATAAATGTTTTCACATCGACCCTAATACCTAGAAAGTGACAGCCACTCCCAGGCTTTGTTAACTCTGGGCCAGTTAAAAGGAGCTATAAAATAAAATTTTGTTGTGTTCAGGGCATCCCATCTTTTTTAACCAAGACTGTGTCTTATTCCTAGCATGGTGATAAGCAATGAGGATCTCATCTTTCCTAGCTTTGAACTTTCTCATGTGGCTGAGATCCTTCTTATAGCTCTTATATCTAATTTTTTTCTTTACTCCACAATTCTCATTCAATGATTAAATCTATTTAAAATTGCAATAAAGAATCCTTCCATTTATATCTGACTGTTGAATTATTCTCCTAAGAGAAAATTCACAATTCTGTCCTTATAGAAATGTCTCGAGCCCCCACCCCCACCCCACCCCATATACCTGAGCCTCAAGCCGTTCTGTTAAAGGGAAAGAAGAGTCATTTTATTATATTAAAATATTTGACTATATTATGAGGTCAAATGACAGACTCATCTTGCAGATCATATAGTGATCCCCTCTACCTATAGAAACTCTACATACCTAAATCACTAAATCACCGTGAACTTCCGAGGATGACCCCGGGGTCACCTCACTGTGGGAAGCCACCTCAAGTCCAATGTCTCTCCCACCTGTCATTGTTCTTTGAGTGCTTAGTTTCATACTAAGAAGCAGGTTTCTCAAACAGGAGTTAGTATACTTTAGAGCCATAGGCTTAAAAACCCAGTAAGACACAGTAAGTGATTGCCAAGGACTAAAAACCAAACTGCTTGCTGACTCTAGTTGCCTATAAGACTTGATCTATGCCAGATCAACTCCTTTTAAAATTCCTTCAGTATGTATTAATTCTTAAAATGAAGAGATTTCTACCTCTCTGTCCTCAATATTTTAATTCTTTTCTGCTACAGTATGTTTATTTTCTCTTCTCAGAAAATGGAGGTCTTTAATTCCCTTATAATTCTAGAAGACCCCATTGTCTAAGACATAAATATCTTCTTAACTTTATTCAGGGGTTAATTCTGAATTGTCTGTATTCCTTCAAGTTATAGTAATTACATTGGACCAAGTTTTTCTTCCTTTAGATTTTAAGAGAGGCAAATAGATAGAACCAGGTTTTTGGAGGAAACCAGTAGGTTTCATTTTGTTTTATTGCATGAGTCTAATCATTATATATATATATATATATATATATATATATATATATATATATATTACCAAGAAATACTTTGAGAATAAAAAATATTATATTTTAGAGGAGACTTTGATATATATATATTTCTTATTATTTAAAATGAAAAAGAGAATTAGCATTCATTAAACTCCATCTATGTGACAGGTGTTCAGACCTATCAGTTCACATAATTCTCATAATTATTACCATATATTATCACTCCCACTTCTAACATAGAGAAACAAAGGCTCAATGAAGAAAAAGATTCACTGAGTGAGAAAATCAGGGATCTCTGATGCCAAACCTCTAGTACCTTCACGTAGAGCATGATGAGTTGAAGTAGAATGTAACCTTATAACTGATTTTCTATGATTTTACTGCTTTCATTACTAAGTTCCACATTTATTAAAATTGATAAACATGCATTTTAACTAAAAATCAAATTATATTAACATCATGAAAAAAATACATGCTCTATAAGGCCCGTTAATCTAAATCTACTGTGATCTAGAAAGGCAAAACCCAGGTATGTTGCTTTGTAACAACAACAAAAGAATCATTATGTTTCAGCCATTTCAGAGACTCCTGTTCCACATTGTTTGTTGATTATGAGTCTGATCAATTGTGCTAACAAGACTTTTCTCCTTATACGTCACTTTTTTTCCCAAGGAGCCTATTACGTTTTATAGTACAGTTGGACCTTTGCCTAGAAAATTACAAAATCACTTAAAATAAACAATATTTATCACAACTTTCTGAAAAAAAAAAGAAACTTTTTCTTTTTCTCCTATCTAATTTCAACCTCTTCTCTGATATTTTCCAAGCCTTAGGTGTTAGCATCTGCCGTTATAAAGTCTTTGGTTTTGACTGGGGGAACCGGGGTGAGGACAGCAGCCAAGAGAGCCTTCTACATCCAACATTATATAATTATACCACATGTTCAACTTCACAGATTGCTGGGACTTTCTGAAAGGATGTACATCTTTAAGCTCATTTTAATCATTTTCACATTTGTATTTTTGAGGTTGTACCTGTGATTCTCACCCAGATAACCTTTAAAATAAAACATGGGGATGCCAAGTGATTTCTCAGCCACTCCTGAGCATTATTTTTCTATTTTTCTGGGAGTGGACTGCAACCCTCATACAATTGACCACCTCTACTCTCCATTTCACAAATTTTTTAGAAACAATCAGAAAAGGTGCCAAAGAACGAAATAGCTACAAATAGCTCCCCCCCTACTCCATACTCTATTCCTCCTTCTCTTGACTCCCTCATATCAATAGGCGTAAAGCAGCCCACAGAGGAGGTAGAGTAAATGGAAAAGAGAAAAAAGCAAGGCATGAGGCAGCACTGTGTACTTCAGGAAGGACCAAGGGTGAAGTTTGGGACCACGGATTCAAGGAGAGATCTGACCCAGGTTTACGTCTGCAGCATAGGATCACTTAGGGCCCTTTTTGTAACATCCATATAATGCATTCTTTGTTTCCTTCCTTCCATTTGTCTCAAGTGCATGATAAGACTTCAAAGAGCACTGATTTGAGAAATGATTTAGTGCAATCAGTCACCACTTACAAGTCAATGAATGAGCTCTTTTTCAGAGGTCAGCGCTCTGCTTTCTTTCGATAGGAGATAGCACTCTCCATTCATTTCTTTGTTGTTTTTTTCCTCAGGATCATTCTCATGATTTGTTTTCTCAAGTGCCCTGCTAAAATTTCTTTCTGTCCATGGATACTTAATTTAAAGTAAACATCTTTTTCAGAGATAATAGTTTGACCCTTAGTCAAAAAGATTTACCCACTTCAGTTCACTGACTTCTCCAGTTTTTAAGATGAACTTCAAATATAAAGCATTAAGCATTAAGCATTCAAAGCATTAAGATGAACTTCAAATATAAAATTTTATATTGCTTGAAAAGCATTTGCTTAAAGGCATAGTAGATACATAACTTAGTAATATATCTACTATAGCTTTTCAAAGAATCTTGAGAGACTACTAGTATAGTAAGATAATTATATTTCTTCCAGGCAAATCTGGATTTAATGATCCTAAAAGGATTTAATAGGCATTACAATATTTGTACAGTGACCAGATTCTTTACTTTGATGGTTACACATAAGTAAAACACTGAAGAAAAACAAAAAAAAACACAGCTATCCTTCCCATTAAGTTTTATAGCTTTTAATCCTTAAAGAAAATCCTCTAGCTATTTCACTATTTTACTAAATTGTATTAAAAATATAAATTTTAGCTAACATTACAATTCTTTTCAAAACCACCAAAAGAAATAGGCTCCTTACCTTATTTTCTTAAAAATTATAAGCAGAGATAGCAGAAAATTAATGAATATAACATATCAGATAAATATGGTATTAGAAAGATTTAAATAGTAAAGTACCAAAAATTATGAGCATAGGTCAATTTAAATCCTATCATCATTGCTAGATTTGCAACAGGAATTTTCAGAGATTGGATTAACAGAAAGAATTTGAAGGTTCAAAAGACTGAGCTTGAGATTGGGCCAGAATTTTTCCCTGGGATCTTTGGACAGTCGTATTTCTGATACCTTAGATTTACCACCATGAATGAAGATAATATTACCTAGTATAAAATCAAAGTTGGTCCTTAATTTTTAAAATGATCATTACATCTTAAATGTGCATGTAAATAATTATTGAATAAGAAATGCCGGATTGAAGGTAGCTTTTTTAGTCACTTAAAAAACGTGGCCAACTCTGAAAGAAATAAACAAAAAGCAGCATCCAAGCGCCTAAGCACTACAGAACTGAGTGCGTGTTCAAGCAAAATCTACCATTTGCCAGTAGAAAGAGAGTGCGAATCTTACCACTAATATCTTTACAGCCGTGTTAGAATATTGGTAGTGTTAGCTTGGCTAACTAATTATCGAAAATACAAAGTAGTGCATATTATGTTTATTTCTATTAGAACAATTTAACATTATTCTAATGCTTCTTGCATTATTTGAATAAGAAGCCATTTTTGGCTTCTATAACTTTAAAGGACCATTATTTATTCTCCCCAAAAGATTGATTTATTCATTCTATTCTTTACCCATGAATAGCTTGAGCACCACCAAAATGCTTTGCTTTTCAGTTTTCCAACAGCAATCTATTTTAGAATGCTACTCTGACATTCTGATATATTGTTAAGACAGAACATGTTGAGTATATTGGGAATTGTATTATACATACAAAATTGCATGCATTTTTTCTTTTATCTACATAACTTTTAGGGTTGCTTTTTCAGTCAACTTTTAAGCATTTTCAAGTTATGAAATTTAATAAGAATTTTTGGCAAATAATAACTGGCATTTGAAACACTGCTTCATTGTTATTCACCATACTAAGTACTTTGCATATTATAAATCTACCTCCTTTATTACAGATGGTGAAATTGAAGTCCAGAAAAAATAAGTAACTTAATCAAATTTACTTAACTGGAGGAACTTGGAGACAAGATTCATGATCTATCTTATATCTGATAGTGCCCTGTTATTATGCTTTTACTGCTTTCATTATTTCATTTTATTTGAGAAATAATTTTTATTGATTTGGCATAAACAATTAAAAATTATTTCAGTTTAAAGAAGCCTAATAGTAATATACAAATGTGTTCACAAAACTAAACACTTCTTAGTAGTAATGTAATTAGGGAATTTTCTCTCAAATTTCAGTGTGGACACAAAAGAAAGCCAGAATATCTGAAAAGAACATAAAAATTGAACCCCAAAGAGCAAAGTATGATCCTAACTCCAATAGGAATCACATTACAGAAGTCACATTTCAGATCCTCAGTGTTCTTCTAGTCTATAAAATGGAGACTATAATATCCATCTTTCCTAGTCTATAATTTGGCCCTGGCCGGTTTGGCTCAGCGGTTAGAGCGCCCGCCTGCGGTCCGGAGAGACCCGGGTTCGGTTCCCGCTAAGGGCATGTACCTTGGTTGCAGTTTGTCCCCGGCCCTGGTTGGTCGTGTGGGTGGCAGCCACTCGATGTGTCCCTTTCACATCGATGTTTCCCTCTCTCTCTCTCCCTCCCACTCTGTCTGTACAAAAAATGGGAAAATGTCCTCGGGTGAGGATAAAAAAAAAAGCCTAGTCTATAATTTGGTTTTTAGGTTCAAATCAGAATGTGAAGGGGTCCCAAAGTCAAGGAACTATATAAATGAGAAATTGAATTAGTAAACACAATAGTCCCCCCTTATCTGCAGCTTTACTTTCTGTAATTTCAGTTGTGTGGTCAACAGCAGTCCAAAAAGATTAAATGGAAAATTCCAGAAATAACCAATTCATAAGTTTTAAGTTATGCGCCATTCTGAGTATCATGTCATCCCACTCAGTCCTGCCCTGGACATGAATCATCCCTTTGTCCAGCTTGTCCACCCTGCTAGTCACCCTAGTACCAGTGCTTTTATTAAAGTCACATTTATTTTACTTACTAATGGCCCCAAAGCACAAGAATAGTGATGGTAGCAATTCAGATATGCCAAAAAGAAGTGGTAAAGTACTTTCTTTAAGTGAAAAAGTAAGAGTTCTCAAGTTCATTTTTTTTTTTAATTGCATGCTAAGGTTGCTCAGATCAATGGTAAACACACATCTTCTATCCATGAAATTGTGGAGGAAAAAGAAACGCATGCTAGTTTTGCTGTCGCACCTCAAACTGCAAGTTAGGCCACAGTGCATGATCAGTGCTTAGCTAAGAAGGAAAAAGCATTAAATTTGAGGGTTGAAGACATGAACGGAAAATATGTTCCAATTGATAGATGTAAGAAGGGGAAAACCATTATCAGCATTACTAATACAATTTTAAGAGAATCTTTTTTTTTTCCTTATTGCTTTTAGAGAGAGAGAGTGGGAGAGGGAGAGAGAGATAGAAACATCAATGAGCAAGAACATCAACTGGCCGCCTCCTGCACGGCCCCCACTGGGGATCGGGCCCAGGCCCACTACCTGGCAACCTCTTGGTGCGTGGGTCGACGCCTAACCACTGGGCCATTATGGCTGGGCTTAAGAGAATCTTTTCAAGGGAATATATAACCCCCCAAAAAATGAATAGAGAAATAAATGAGCCTACTGCTTCTTCCATGGTATGCCTAGAATAAAAAATACCGAATAGTTGCACAGATTTTCTAAATGATCTGGAAAGTTGATATATTACTGAAATTATATCAGGATTTGACCTGTAGTGCTACCAAAAAGTGTTATCATTTAGTTTTAACAAGGTGTTCAATGGGGTCATGTTTTCACTATGTATGAACAATATTTGAAGAAGGCTTTACCTGCCTCTACTTAAAATTTCATTTATTCAATAAGCATTTGCTTAAGACATACTACGTAATGAACCTAACTGATACTTCATGGAAAAGAGGCTAAGGGAAAAAAGATAACTGCATTCCTCTTCAGGTAACCTCCCTGTGTTGAAGAGACAAATCACAAAACTACCAGAAAACAAGGATCTATATAATTATACAAGTCAGAAGGCATAGATAAAGGTGGATGACAGACCAAGTCCAGGCTCACGTGTTATTCCTCAGGTAGTCACATAGAGGAGGTCCACTGGGAACTTTTTTAAAGGGAGGAATGACTGAGTTTGACAAACACATAAGAATAAAAGGAATTCTGCACTCTGAGTGGAGATCTGTGAGAATCTACAAAAACAAGCAAGATTTGTGCAGGACCTTAAGCTCATATGTCCACAGTTCCAGCACTTAGAAGTACAAGCTCGAAACAGAATAGGGATAGGATTTAACAGGGAAAAAAAACATCAAGAAAAGGCCACTATACACAAGATTGACAGGCATAGGAAAGCCCGTTCCAAAGCAAGAATAGAAAATGAATTAAGGACTGCACTAGCTGGAGGAAACTAAAGATGAAAGTTCAAATCCAAGAACCGGGAAACAAACAGAAGAAGTGATGCTACAAATTGGGATTGAAGAGATGAAAGTGCCCTGAAGAGAAATCCATTGAGAGAAACAAAAATCAACAGTTAGAAGGAAATTTTAATGTGGGGTCTATAGCCACAGGAATCCACTGGATAATCAAGGGACAATGTCCTGTGGATAGCTAGACAAGCAAGGGGCTTTGTTTTCACTGTTGTCTATCTGTCACTTTGTATGGTAATGAAATTAATGAGCCTAGTTCTTCCCTTTTAGGACTAGAAAGACTCTAACATCCTCCCTTCTTTGCTCATGCATAGCAACCACACAGTTCTTCTGTCAGTACAATCAAATCTCTCCGAGTTGCAGGGAATTCTAAAAATGTGTAGCCTGCCCTAGAATGACAAACAAAGTATGTGGAAGAAAAATCTTTCAAAGGGCAGGAAATAAGGGTACGTGACATTTTTATTTGTTTCTTTCTTATAACTGTTGAACTGAAGCCATAAAATAGCACAGGGAAGCAGGGAATATATCTGCCCCTTTAACTGATATTCTTTCTTCATAATTTGATTTAATCATAGTAGCATTAAATTGCTCAGCAAAGAAACAAGTAGATACTCAAATATTAAGTTATCCAAAAGTCACCAACAGGAGCTATGTTTAATTCTTAGGATAGACAACTATTTTTTCCCTTGGGCATCTTTGAAAGAAAACAGATGAAAGACATTGCTAACCAAATGCAAAGCATCATAATGAAACCCAGTACTAATTGGCTCAGAATCCAAGATATGATTATTTTGAAGATTTCTAACACAGACGTTGAACCTCAGGTATAACTCTTTTTCAGTTTTGAGCTTTGAAATCAGAATTCTAGAGAGACATACTGCAAATTGTATAGGATAAATGGATTTCCCTTTGCCCACGAAATTGTGCTGTCCACAGCATGATTGCAAACCGTTACAAACTTTCAAAGGCTTCGGAACTGATTAGCCCGTGAATAGTCCCACCTCTGCCAACTCACCTGGCATCCTTCTATGTTTACCAATGCACTCTCCCTAGAGCCGCCGGACGGCAAGCTCCTGGGCTGACTGTGGCATCTTATCTAAATCCTCTGGATGCTGTGCTGGTGCTTATCTCTGCCTGGAGACCCAACATCATTTTCCCTGTAAAATTTCAGACATTCCAATATTGTGAAGATATGGACAACTTTGCCTTATCGTTGAAAGCAAGCTATTACAGACATTTTATAAAGTTAATTATTTGACTCATACCTGTGCAAATAAAATTGCCTTCAGTCAACTGACTTATGTTATCAAGACCAATTATTGCATTCAGTAAGAAACATCGATGACCTTAGTAAGTTATTCACCAGGGGCTGAGAATCTGTTCAAAAACACAGCACATACTGAAATCAGATCAACGAATAGAGATTCTGGTAAAAATTCATCAATATATAGATTGTGATTTTGTGCATATGAAAGCAATATAATGTATTTTATTGAAGTTTTCTATGTAGTAACAGCTTAAGAGTTTATGGGTCAAGAGAAGTGGATTTTCCATTTTATTAAATTTTAGAGTTTTTAAAAATAATTCTAAATGAGTTCATTTCACAAGTGAAATAAGAATTCTGACTACCGCCTGGCCGGTGTGGCCCAGTGGTTAGGCATCGACCCATGTACCAAGAGGTCGCCAGTTCGATTCCCAGTCAGGGCACATGCCCAGGTTGTGGGCCCGATCCCCAGTGGGGAGCATGCAGGAGGCGGCCAATCAAGGTTCCCTCTCATCGATATTTTGCTCTCTCTCCCTCTTTCTTCCTTTCTCTCTAAAATCAAAAAAGGAAAAAATTAAAAAAAAAAATTCTGACTACATAGTAGAAACAGAATCCAACAAAAGACCCCATTTAATTTGGCATTAAGCATGTTTTTTGGTATTGTTTACAATTTGCTTCATGTATATTAATTACTACTGCCCAGTTGGACTATAAACTGTTTTAAGTAAGGAAATTATTTTAGACTTGTTCACTGTTCCTCCAATGTGCTGAACACTAATGTACTAGATACTCGAATGAATGACTGAATGAGGGAATGAATGAGCATTTCTCCTACATTGTTGTTGACACAGTCCATCTGCCATAAAAAGCCACAGGGAGCCGACTCAAGTCAATAGCTTGGATCATTTTTACAGCACATTTATACAGGAACATCTCCCAGTTTGCTTTTTGTCAGAGATACATAATGAAAACCTAAACAGAACTATGTAAGAGGAAAATATTAAATGCATTTTTAAGAAGGTGATTTTGAAGGTTAGAGAAGGCTACATATATTTACTACAAGGAAATGTCTTTTCATTATGATTTTTTTTAATCTAAAGTACATTTTCTTTTTTTATTTTATTTATTTTTTCAAATCTTTATTGTTGAATGTAAAATGTATTACAGATGTTCCACATTTTTCCCCCATTGACCCCCTCCTCCCCACTCCCGCCCCCCTCCCACCTTTTCCCACACTATTGTCTGTGTCCATTGGTTATGCATATAAGTTCTTTGGTTGAATTCTTCCCACTCCCCCAACCCCTTTCCCTTTGAGGTTTGTCAGTCTAGCAATGAATTTGTGCTTCTTAATCCCTTCACCTTTTTCACCCATTCCCCCAACACCCCTCCCAACTGGCAACCAACAAAATGTTCTCTGTATCTATGAGAATGTTTCTGTTCTACCTGTTCATTTTGTTTGTAGATTCCATTGTTGATAGATACGTATTCATTGCCATTTTGTTTGTTCATACATTTTATCTTTTTCTTCAAAAAGACCCTTCATCATTTCATATAACGATTTGGTAGTGATGAACTCCTTTAACTTTTTCTTGTCTGGGAAAGTCTTTATATGTCCATCGATTCTAAATGACAGCTTTGCAGGATAGAGTAATTTTGGTTGTAGGTTCTTGGTTTTCATCACTCTGAATATTTCTGGCCACTCCCTTCTGGCCTGCAAAGTTTCTTTTGAGAAATCATCTGACAGCCTAATGGGAACTCCCTTGTAGGTAACTAGCTACCTTTCTCTTGCTTCTTTTAAGATTCTCTCTTTGTCTTGAACCTTTTGCATTTTGATGATGATGTGTCTTGGTGTGGGCCTCTTGGGGTTCATCTGTTTTGGACTCTCTGTGCTTCCTGGACTTGTATTTCTGTTTCCTTCACCAAGTTGGGGAAGTTTTCTGCCATTATTGTTTCAAACAGGTTTTCGATTTCTTGTTCTCGCTCTTCTCCTTCTGGCACCCCCAAGATGCGAATGCTGGCACGCTTGAAGTTGTCCCAGAGGCTCCTTACACTATCCTCATTTTGGGGGATTCTTTTTTCTTTTTGCTGTTCTGATTGGGCATTTTTTGCTTCCTTATATTCCAAATTGATGGTTTGCTCCTTGGATTTACATACTCTATTATTGAAGCTGTGTAAATTATTCTTTATTTCAGTTAATGCCTCCTTCAATCCTAACTGTGTATTCATGATTTCTAACTGGTCATTTTTTATGCTCTTGAGGCCCTCCCTAAGTTCACTGAGGTTCTCACTAGGTTCATCGAGCATCCTTATAAGCAGTATTTTGAACTCAGTATCTGTTAGGTTGCTTATCTCCATTTCGCTTAGTTCTTTTATTGGGGTTTTATTCTGTTCTTTCACTTGGGACCTGTTTCTTTGTCTCCTCATTTTGGCTGCCTCCCTGTGTTTGTTTCAGTGTGTTACTTAATGAGAGGTATGGGGCTCGCTGAGACCAGATACTGCTCGTTTGAAAGAATTTAGGAAAAACCTGAAGCGGGATCCAAGACAGGCCAATCCTATGGTAAAGCAAGTGCCAACAGCTTGGGTGGGCCTGAAAGTTGGGCGGGGCGGGGCTACCAGTGTGAGCGAGGTTGCTGGAGTCCCAGATATGGCTTCTGTCTGCCGCCCCCGGAAGGGCTCACCAAAGGAACAAAGGCCTCTTACAGCATGTGTTTGTCCCCGAGAAAGCCCCCTCTCCAGCCCTCGCTCCAGTGCCAAACAGCTCAGTTCTTCCCTGTGTGTCTCTGGCACCCGTGGAGCTGCCTCCCCTCCAAGCTTAGAGGGAGAGAGTCCGATACGTCTGTGCGCGGGCCCTTTAAGGAGCTGCCTGGGCCTCCAGCCGCCTCAGCCTCCCTGAGCCTTAGTTCTCGCTGGTTTTTCCAGCCAGAAGTTATGGGAACTTCTCTTCCTGGCACTGGAACCCTGAGCAGGGCACCTGGTGTGGGATGGGGACCCCTCAGTCCTCAGGAAGGACCTTCCCAGCCGCGGGATCCTCCTGATTTTTATCCGCCACACTTGGGTGTGGGACCTGCCCCTCGCACCCCCGCCCCTCGCGCCTCCTCCCCTCGCGCTCCTACCAGTCTGGATGTAGCTGCTTTTTTAATTCCGTAGTTGTAGGACTTCCATTCAGCTTGATTTCAGGTGGTTTTGAATGATGGTTGTTCTGTAGTTTAGTTGTAACTTTGATGTTGTGGGAGGACGCGATACCACGTTTACCTACCCGCCATCTTGACCGGAAGTCTCTAAAGTACGTTTTCTTAAGTCTGTTTCTTATTGAGAGCTTTGTTTAATAAGGTAGTTACTGGGTGATACGTTTGATTAAGAGGAGTCTAAAAACTAAAGGAAAGATGGGAAAAAGGGAGAAAGGAAGAAAGGGAAGGAAAGAACTGGAATCCCCAAAATGTTATTTCCACCGTGTTACCAAGCAAAGTTCTGAAGCTCACCTCCTCCATGAAGCCTTCCTTGAACTCGACGACCTTTAACTGTATCCTTCTCCCACCTACTACCTACCCAGCCTACCTGCTCCACTGAATTTTGAGCTTAACTCTGTATTGCCCCCCAATCTCTAGATTTTCCTGGGAGTCCGTCTTCATGGGCCCCTAGAGAAAGACCCACCTTCTCTGTACTGCTTCCCCACTACTTCCAGCACAGTATGACCACACAGGATATCGCCAAGAAGAAATCAATGAAAGGTCCAATGACTAAATTTAGGATTAAGATTTTCCTAATTCAGTCATCTTGGTGAATTTTACCTTGGTGCTCTGGGAAAGGAGTTTTTAATCTGGAGTGCAGTGGTACCCTACACCTGAAGATCTGTAATCTCCACAAGGGTAACACACTCCCAATTGTGTGGAAATTTACACACACATTCGCACATGCACGCTGCATACAAACATATATGGTTCCCATCAATAGCCCATAGCATGTCCTATTTTTAAAAGGGCATATAATTCAAAGGAGGCTTAGAACTACAATTCCAAAGAGTGAGGAAAAGGTAAGTTTGTTTAATACTCAGGAGCCAGGAATGCGTAATCTTTGAAGACATTTCAGTCTATAATGAGAAATTCTTCATTCTGACCTTTAACTGGTTGGGTTAATCTTAACTCATATTCTGTATGACTTCATCTATTGTTTCAGATCTTGCCTTTTATGTTCTGTCTCCAGTAGTGGTTAATGAGTATATTAATCCACATATTTCCAAATGTTTTTTCCTATTTGCATACTGTAATTTAGAAAAAACCTTTTAAAAGGCAAGTCTTATTTTTTAACCAATTTTTGAAAAATGCTTATCCCCATGTTTTTAAAAATGACTCATAAACAATCTAATAGCAAAACTTTGAAATATAGATTATTTTTCCTACTGTTTAATAAAAAATTTATTTTCATACTGTACTCTGCACCTTGAGTTAAATTATGGTGATCTAGAAAGATGATGGATTGTTTTTGGGTAAAACTAAAGGTTGGCAAAAAGCTTCAGTAAATATAACAATGAAGAAAATGTCAATTATTTCTCAAATGAATAAAGACATTAGTGCAGTGGTGAGCACTCCTATGGCAAAACAGAGATGTGTCACAGGTAGAAAATGCTGGATGTTATTGCTGAATGTTTGTCGTGGCCACAGCAATAGTTTATTACCTGTGCCATCATGAGGCTCTGGGCTGTAATATCTAGGACAGACGTAAATGAACAAGCTGATATTTCTCAGGGAGGAAAACACAGCTTGTTTGATGTAAGAGACATGGATTTAAGGTTGTTTCATAACCTGATGAATGGGAATGGAACTGATCGTGCAAAACTGCCCTTGAAAGTGAAGCCAAGGCAAGAACTACAAAACCAGTGAGCTTTGCCCTGGATTAAAGTTTAACCCCAGGGAGTAGGTCCAGCAGGTCGCCTGCCGAGGAGGCCGCAGCAGGGACTGTGAACGGCAGAGAGGCAGGGGAGTAGAGAGCTCAGAAGTGGGGCTGAGAGCGGACCTACGGAAGACGCACTTGAGACGATGGTGTACCTGGGAGACCGTCCACTCTTCTTCCACTTGACCTTCAGAACGTGGCCATGCGGGTTTCTTTTAAGCCATCTAACATTTACTGAGCACTGTTAAGCTGATAGTACTCAGTCCGACATTTTTAAAAATGGGGAAGAAAAACCTGTTTAGAAGTGAGAGCTCAGAATCAGAAGAACTCAAGCAGGGCTCCCCACAGCCATAAGGCAGTTAGTGTAAATATTTTTTAAAACAACACCTCTCCCCAGCGGCTCTTTCTGCAGGTACGCATACAATGCGTGTCTGATGAGTAAACTTTGGATTTGGGAACATAACTTGACACACAGAGCTGCTATTCAGTAATATTAAAATGTCCCCTGGTATGAATTATGAATGTGTTCTCACAAATACCCTTGTTCTCCATGACACTTTTCTTTTCTTTTTTTTCCTTAATCCTCACCTGAGGATATGTTTCTATTGATCTTAGAGAGCAAGAAACATCGATGTGAGAAAGAAACATCGATCTGTTGCCTCCCATATGCTTCCCAACAGGCAAATGAACCCACAGCCTACGTATGTGCTCTGACCGGGAACCAAACCCACAACTTTTGGTATATGGGACAGTGCTCCAACCAACTGAGCCATCTGGCCAGGGCAGGGAGCTACATTTATCTTGGATTTCATAATGCTCCATTAAAGAGATGGATATTTGGAGTGTCCAGTTTTTTAAAAAGTATGTGACAGAGCCCCTTTAGTCAGTAATTTTTTTTTAATTTCCTTAGTGCCAAAACTCCCTGGGAAAAAAAACAATGATGTTTTTCCATCTGAATCTTACATTTTTATTGTAGAAAAAATATTTACTAGTAGTTTTCATCAGTAAATGTACCCCTGGAGCACTAAATTTGTACACAAGAGCATATTAAACTGTAATTTTCATTTGAAAATGTACCATATTATGTTCTGAGCTCTGAGTTTGGCAAACATAAGAAATTTACATCCTTTGCAAGAGTAACTAAGACCTAGATTCTAACATGAGGCAAGTAAATAGTAAGCTTCATGATCACACAAACTATGCTTAGCACTGCATTCCAACCCTGAGAAAATGCCTAGAACATAGATATTAGATAAATGTGTTTGATTAAATCATTGCTTTTTTAAACTGCTCAATTTATACCCACTTCCCTTGAAAGAATGGCCTCTCTTGATAAGGGGAACAGTTGTTTGTTTGGGTGGGGGCTTTTTTCCTAACAGAAGACCTGATAATGCAAATTTTATTTTTAAATGATTCCTAATTATTTTATTGTGTTTTCATTAAATATCAGTGCTTCATGTCATGAATGACCTAGAAGAGTTGAGTTTTAAGTTAGTAACAAGTGAACTTTGTGTGTAGGAAGAGAGTATATTAAAATACCTTTTATACACTTGTATAAATTTTTTATTTTATTTTGAAATAATACATCCATTTACTTCCAGTGTATTATTATATCATATAGTCAATATTTTCCACTGGGTGGAAGAGGGAAATTTTAGCAAACATATGTAATGTTTTTATTTAAAAATCTGTCCAGCCCAGCTGGTGTTGCTCAGTGGATTGAATGTCATCCCATGGACTGAGAGGTCCCAGTTTAATTCCCAGTCAGGGCACATGGCTGGGTTGCGGGCTCGATCCCCAGTAGGGGGCATGCAGAAGGCAGCTGATTGATGTTTCTCTCTCATATCAATGTTTCTATCTCTCCCTTCCTCTCTCTAAAAAAATAAATAAAAATAAAAATCAATAAAAACATGTTTTAAAAAAATCTGTCCAGCCCTGGCCAGTGTGGCTCAGTGGTTGGAGCATCAGCCTGTGAACTGAAGAGCTGACAGTTCAATTCCCAGTCAAGGGCACATACCTGGGTTGTAGGTTTGATCCTTGGCCACTGTTGGGGCACATGTAGGAGGCAAACAACCAATCGATATGTCTCTCTCACATCAATGTTTCTCTCTCTCTCTCACTCTCTCGCCTTCCCTCCCTCCATCCACTCTCTCTAGAGAACGGGGAAAATATTTTCAAGTGAGGATTAACAAAAAAAAAAAAAAATCTGTCCACACTAAGTGAGACCTGTGTGGAGCCTCAATAAATAAATATAATTTAAATGACTGGAGAGGAGGAAGAATATCATTTGATAAAAAATGAATATACTTGAGAAAAACAAGAAGGTAGAATTGAGCAAAGGGGGAGCTACGTGGTTTGTTGAGACAAGGTGGGGTATGAAGTGAGAGGAAGAGATGGACAAGGAGAGTGGGCAACTGAACAGACATTAAAAGCTAAATACACAATAATTCAAAATTATGTATTAGAAAATGGTGTCTGCTGACTGAAGGAGTAAAATGGAGAGAAGAGATAATTGACGGGAAAGGAGATTAGCTGGGCAGTAATGTTAGGCCCCCGTCTTTCAAGTGGAAGTAGGTGTAAAAGAAATATAAAGCATATAGAGGAAGAAATGGCACAACTTGCCAATCAGTCGAATTGGGAATAAAAATTTTCACATGGTTTCTATGTCCAAGGGGCAGAAAATGATAGACGCACAGGCAAAAGCCATATATAGTTGGTTTGGAGAACTGGTGTGAGAACATGGAGCATTCCTGGGAAATGTTCTGTAGGCCATGGGGAAGGCCACTCCAGCATAAAGACGAGGGAGCGATGGAATAACAGACCTGACAGGTTAAGGCAGGAGAAGGACGTGCTCAACAATGAGTGAATGTGGAGATGAGCAAGGGGCTGAGAACTTTGAATAACTCCATTTACGACTTGGGAAAGGGAAAGAAAGGGGAGGAAAAAGTCAGAGGCTTAGGAGGAGATGCTGGTAAGAGAAATAGAAACAAAAGCAGAAGAAAATTTCAAGAAGGAATATTCGATCAAGATTTTCTCATACCACAGACAACGCTGTATGGGTTTCTCCAAAAGAAAACTGTTCTTTATCTTTGAGAGAGTCTTTGGTATAGTGTCAGTATTAGGGGATGGTTGCAGAAGGGGTAGGGAAAGGGTAGGTAAGAAGGAAAGATCATGGAAAGTATAGAAATAGCCCACACTAATATAATATTCCGGTTGTATAATCATCTGTATGCAGCATATATTATAAATCTCCTGATGTCTGCTTTGCATCTCGAGTTTTCTACTGCTGCTGTAATGAATTACTACAAATTTATAGGCATTAAATTACACAAATTTATTATTTTCTAGTTCTGGAGGTCAAAAGTCCAAATCGGTTTTACTGAGCTAAAATCAAAGTGTCAGCAGGGCTGATTTCTTCTCCCCACCCCCCACCCCCAACTTGGAGATATAATAAATAACATTGTATAAACTTAAGGTGTATAATGTGATGATTTAATATTGTACTTGAAATTTACTGAGACAATATATCTTAAATGTTACACACACACACACCCCTCACACACTTTGTACCCACCTCTGGCAACCACCATTCTAGTCTTTGTTTCTCCGGTCCCTCTGGATAACCCAGGATACTCTCTCTGTCTCAAGATCCTTAACCACATTTGCAAAGTTCTTCTTGGCATGTAAAGTAACATATTCACAGTTTCCAGGGAGTAAAATATGGACATTTTTCCACCACAAAGTCTACATTAAAACATCAGAAGCAGTTGTTGTTTTTAATCCTCACCAGTGGATATTTTTTCATTTAGCTTCAGATAGAGGAGCGGGGGGGGGGGGGGGGGGGGGGGGGGAGGCGGGACAGAGAAAGACATTGATGTGAGAGAGACACATTGATTGATTGCCTCCCGCATGACTCCATGCCCTTGACCGGAATCAAACCCACAACTCTTTGGTCAGAGGGCTGATGCTCTAACTCTGAGCCAAACCGGCAAGGGTAACCAGAAGCAATTTTGATTTGACTTAGCTTTAATTCTTACATATCAGTTTACCTTTGGGTTAAATAATATGAAATTAATTCATTAACTAGAAAATGAAAATAATATTTTTAAAAATTAATATTTTAATATTTATAATATTTTTGCATTAGTCTATTATTTTCTGCTGAAAGTTCTTTAAGTTAAATTTTAAAATCTTGTTACAAATTTTTATTTAATAATAGTTGTTAGCAGTGACAATAAGCTGATAGCTTTCTGCCAGTAGCAATATTTTGATGAGCCTATTTTTATTACAGAAATCACTCTTGGTAGCATCTTATGCTATTATTTGCTTCACTGGTTTTTGTTTTGTTTGTAGTATAAAATGTTCTACTAAAAAGGCTACAAAGCTCCATAAGAAGTTTTTTCTTTGTATACATTTGAAATATGCACATTTTAACCTAATAATGTAAAGACATTTGAGTTTCTCAAACTATTCAATTTATAGTGTTTTCCTCTGCATATAGTCCTTTTCCTGTACAAATTTGAAGAGACGATGGGCGAAACTGCTGTGAAGGTTAAATTAGATAATGTGTGTAAAATAGCAGCACGGTTGCTGCCCACAATAAGCCTTCAATAAATTTTAAGCCAAATCCAAACTATATCCCATGAGATTTGCTCATTAATATTCAAACATATTCTGTAATTACTATAAATAAGTAATACTGTAAATGGTGTTTGTTATTAAACATATCAAATTTTCAGTATTTGGTTGCTCTAGCCAATAGAATACTTTTTTTTTTTTTATCCTCACCTGAGGACATTTTTTTGTTCAGATAGAGTGGGAAGGAGAGAGAGGAAAAGAGAGAGAGAGAGAAACATTGATGTGAAAGGGACACATCGAGTGGCTGCCTCCCGCACAACCCAGCCAGGGCCAGGAACGCACTGCAACCGAGTTACGTGCCCTTAGTGGGAACTGAACCCAGGTCTCTCTGGGCCACAGGCCAACGCTCTAACCACTGAGCCAAACTGGCCAGGGCTAGAATACATTTTTAACAAGAGAATTCAATTCAAATAACTTCATTTAATTTGAAAAGGTGAGTTTATATTATAATTAACTATTGAGTCAGATTTTCAAATGGCTACACAAAATAACGCTTTTAAAAATTAATTCTATCTAAAGGTGCCAGTAAACTATGAGGACATTTTGTTAATTTTATATATTCAATATAGCATATTAAAGTATTCAGAAGATCAACTGAAAATAAAATCTAGAAGACAGCAGCACTTGAAAAAATAGTCACAAAATGAGTTTTTCAGTGGTTATAATTTATGTTCACATGGCACTATTTCAGATTTCTTGCTGTAATCCTATTTCTATCCCTATAATTTCTTTTGATTAAATAATGTATTTGCATTTTCATTATTTTCTTTTTGTGAGACTGTCACACAAGCCCAACTAGGAGATAATTTATAAGGTTCAAAATGAACAGTCATTATTAAAATACTGTCTCTATGAGGTATCACCTCACACCTACCAGAATGGCTGCCATCAACAAATCCTCAAACAACAAGTGCTGGCGAGGGTGTGGAGAAAAGGGGACTCTAGTACACTGCTGGTGGGAATGCAGACTGGTGCAGCCACTGTGGAAAACACTATGGTGTTTCCTCAAAAAATTAAAAATGGAATTGCCATTTGACCCAGTGATCCCACTTCTAGGAATATATCATAAGAAGCCTGAAACACCAGTTGGAAAGAATATATGCACCCCTATGTTCATAGCAGCACAATTTACAATTGTCAAGATCTGGAAACAGTCCAAGTGTCCATCAGTAGATGAGTGGATAAAAAAGCTGAGGTACATATACACAATGGAATACTATGCAGCTGTAAGAAAGAAAGCTCTCTTATCCTTTAAGACAACATGGAGGGACCTGGAGAGTATTATCCTAAGTGAAATAAGCCAATCAGAGAAAGATAAATATCACGTGATCTCACTTGTAATGAACAAAATGAGCTGATGAATGAAACATACCCAGAGTCATAGAAATAGGGATCAGACTAACCTCGGGGCAGGGAATAAACCAAAGAACTTACATGCACAACAATACTGTGAAGGAGGAACAGGAATGGGAAGGAGGGTGTCAATGTGGGGGAAAGGAAAAACATCTGTAACAAAAATAAATTAATTTAGCCCTGGGCAGTTTTGTTCAGCAGTTAGAGCGCCGGCCCACGGACCAATGAGTTTCGGGTTTGGTTCCGGTCAAGGGCACGTATCTCAGTCATGGTTCATCAATGTGTCTTAGTCACATTGATATTTCTCTCTCTCTCCCTTTCTTCCTCTCTTTCCCTCCCTCCTACTCTGTCTAAAAATAAATAGAAAAATATCTTCTGGTGAGATTTTTTTTTTAAATTCATTAATTAAAAAATAAATAAATAAAATACTGTCTCACCTGAATGAATACATAGGCTCTCTCATTCATGTTTGGTAGGGTTTTAACTAGATCAAAAGAGGTAAGAAGCTTTAAACTAAGGTACTTTGAATGATATTGTTTAAATCAGCTTACTTTAATTCATTTTTTATATGATTGTTTAATGAGATTAGGCAATGAAAAGAAAACATGTCTTATCTGTCACCTTCACACAAACATTTCCATAGCTGAAAACACAATTTTGGACTTGTGCTCTTATACGTCCTCAGGTTAACGCCTAGTAGTTCATCATAAACTTGAATAGTGTGCACAATACCCATTCTACTCTCTGAAGCTAATACAGAGACAGCAGAGAGTGGGTTTCCTCCATTTTGATGAGAAGTTAATATTTTTGTTATTTCTTCATCAAAGTACTCCTGCCTTGTATCCAATAGTCATTGATTCTAATAGTGTTTATGTAACTGGAAAAATAAACAGAACTTTTTCTTATCATTTCAGGGCATAACGTCTTTTCTGATTACCACAGGCAAACCACTTCTTCTGATTAATCGCGATAGTTGAATAATTCCTTTCCAGGCCAAGTGACATTCTAAACATTTCCATGAGAACTTATTTTTGATAAGCACATGTATAGGGAATGCCAAATAAGAAAACACATCGACTCTTAGTAGATGGACAATTGTGGTAAAAATGTTTCAGTATACTTATTTACATATGCTTTACTATTTTAAACAGAGCCATAAATCTGAAGCCTCTCCTCGTCTAAAAATCATTTCTCCTCCATCTCAATCCCACTCGCATATCCATAGAACTCTAATCAGTGGACTCTCTCTTTTTACATATTTATTGTGTACATGTTTTATCCCCACATATGCTCTGAGCTCTACCCACAATACTTAGCTCCATGTCTTTAATATAAACAAGTAGCTAACATTGAGTTCTTGCTATGTGCTGGCTACCCTTCTAAACTTTTTAGTATATTAACTCCTCTCATCTTCAAACGAGATGACATGGGTACCACTCTAATCTTCACTTTATAGAGAAGGAAACAGAAACTCAGAGTTACACAATCTGGCCAGAGTTACACAGCCTGTAAGTATCTAAGCCTGTATTCAACCCTGGTTTAGAGCCACACAACACAGAACCCTGCCCTGCCTCTGGAGATCCTGAGTGGGTCCATTCCCCCATGACTGACTTTCAGAGCACGAAACACTTCTTCCTAACCTTCACTACCTTTATGATATTACATTTATTTTTACGTTTGATTAATGTCCACCCCCTCCATTATGCCCAGACTATTATAATTCAACCCTTAGTATTTAATAGATGAGTAACAACAGCTAATATTTATTAAACTTTTACCATGTGTCAGTCACTGCATCTCATCTTAAACTTCAAAAGGACTGTGAACTACCTACCAATTTCCCTCCACTTTAGAGAGAAAGAAACTGAGGCAGAAAGAAGTTGGACAGCTTACTCAAAGGTCACACAGCTAGTAAATGGTGGAGCCAGGATTTAAAATCAAAGGTCAAACTCCAGAGCCAGGCTCTGAATGAAGAAGGGAATGGATTAATGAAAATAGAGTTTGGAGGGGCAGGGAAAGCAACAGGGAGGCAATGATATTTGACATATCTGAAAAAGCAAAATCAAAACAATATGAACACTCAGCACAGGAAGCAACTTGGAGAAAGTAACGCGGAATAGAGCGCCTCGAGCATAATAGGTGCTCAATAAACAAGAATGAATGAATGAGTGACTATCTTCATAGCCCATAAATTAAAAGTTTTGCATATGTCAGTGTTCTGCTGCTCATGTTCTCTACACACTTTTCCTTTCAGTGCCACCGTGGGCCTTAATCGCCATTGCCATCGTCGTGGTCCTCTTAGCCCTGACCTGCTGCTTTTGTGTCTGTAAGAAATGTTTGTTCAAAAAGAAAAACAAGAAGAAGGGGAAGGAAAAGGGAGGGAAGAATGCCATTAACATGAAAGATGTGAAAGACTTAGGGAAGACCATGAAAGATCAGGTAATGTATTCCTTCCATATTTTTTCTTAGATTTTATTGGCAATTAATAAATGGTTTATTATTTAATGTGAGATCAGTATAGAAATAAACAACTTCTGGACATATGTCATTGTTTGAGAGATGCTGTGCAATCCTTTCCATCATTATTCAATAGCCCAAGGTGTAATAGAAACGTGGTAGGCTTTTCGAGTCTCCTAAGCATATAAACCAGAAAAGGGCTTCCTCTTGAAGGAATATTGGAATGATGCCTGAGTATTCTGATTACATCTGTTTAACCAGCTTACTTGTGTTCAGAGTTTGAGAAACATATTAAAGAATATCTGAGAGGTATCCCTCTTGGGCAGGTCACCTTTCTAGTATTATCACTGTTCTTAATCACAGTTATATAACTGAGTCTTAAAAGTATTTATCACACTTGATGAAAGCCACCCACTGTATGTACTCATCCAGCTCAAAAATTAGTGCTAAGGAATAATGAATGATACAGGAAAAGGGAGAAAAGTATAAGCTGGCCGTAAAGAGGTAGAATTTAAAGGCAAAATTATTTTCTCACATAGGGACAATTAAAACCATAACGCAGATGATAAAAATCTACCTGGCTGGGTTATTTTCCCAAGCCTAAGGAAGCTGTTTGGGTGCCCTTTATATTGTCTATTTTTGCTAAATTAATGAATGATTTGGTTCACAATAGTTTACTATTAATAATTTAATGATTAAATACTTCTTCATTTTTTGGAATTCTATTTACATTGAATATTTTTAAATAACATTTAATTCATATTTTAAAATATAGAAAGACTTTTCTAAGAAATAACATTTTCAATTATCATTGTCTCCCTTCAAATAATTCGAAGGTTCTATTTATCCCAAATAGCAACACATATATATGCAGCTTTATAAATTCTTCTCATAGTATTAATTACTACTAAGTAAACTCTTAAATGTGTGCATCTTAGGAACAATTTAATCCACAAAGCCATTTTAGTACATTTTCATGGTTTCCTAGTTAGCCACCCACTCAGAACAATAACCCTCTCCGCAGTTCGAGTTTTAAACACTTTTTCTCAAAGACACAGTAATGTCTGTTGAAAACAACTCCACAAGGGCTTCTTTTCACTTGCTGAACTTTGTTTGGTGTCAGGGCTGGGGAGTGGATGTAAGGCTAGTGCTCACGCCCAGGACCTGAGCCCAGAGTAAGAAGGGGTGCATTTTTCAAAAAAAAAATGTGTAATCACAGCCATAGAAGCCGACACACAAACTTTCAACAATGCGTGTCTAATAAGGAATTTTCTCTTTAGTTAATCTGTTACACAGAAACTGAATTTTTAAATCGTGTCTTGCTTTATTTCCATAGCAAGCAGGACTTGATAGAGATTTCTTTAAACAACTTACTGGACTAAGAGTAGAAGCAAACTTCTAGATGGACATGAAATGAATAACCTGTATGTGAATTTCAGCTCTTTACATCAAACAAGAGGTTGAAAATGCAATACTATCATTTTCATAACTACAACAAATTTTAAATTCCAGTATTCTAGAATTAAAAGGTAAAAGCCTCAAATAATATTAAATAACTACAGTGGATTTTTTTTTTTCTAAGACAAGAAATGTGTATTTTTTTATGTGAAATTTGTTCTGTATGGTGTAAGACTATATAGAATAGTAGGGGTGTTTATTACCCCTGTTACAACCTGAATAAATGACCAAGATCTCAAAAGAAATAAATACAGAAAATTGATTGTGGTTAATTTTTGACTGATCACCTATTTCTTTTAATGAGAGAAAGAGAAAATGAGTCAAACAAGGGAACACTAAAAAGTCAGTGACAGTGTGTAGTATTCTACTGTCACAATATAGCATTTAGGATTTCAACCCTCAAAAAAGGTGTTTTTTATTATTTTAAGTAGACTAGTTTGTTTATGTAGAATTTTATAGGTTATACTTTGATTTATGAACAATTAAATGTTAAATGACTTATAATTAAATTAAATATCTGACAAGTAAAAGTAGGTCCCATGAGTAAACAATCATATAATAGTAGCTTATGATAGTTTTAAAGGCAGACAGACTATAGCAATGGGTTCTATCATTTTACAAAGAGGAAAGATGAAGAAGCCAAATGTAACTCAAAGATTTTAAGATGCTATTATTACTTGTAAGCATCAAAACTCAAATATTATTTGATCATACAGATTCAGAAGAACCTTAACACTAAGTAGAATTAGTCTTAAATATTTATATTTTTAGAATATTTTAAACAGAATATTGATATGAACATGGGGAAGACAATGTGCTTCTCATTTGAAAATAAATAGGAGCATCAATGTAGATATAATTTCTTAAAATACCTAGGCTCTAAGAAAATTAGTACGTTTTTACTATTTCAATCCATATAAAAACTCACAGAAATTCAAATTTCAATGTTCATGGCTACATGTCTCTATGGTAAGATTTTGTAACCAAGGAAGGATTTTTAAATATTCTGCAATGACAACCAATATTTAATTACAAACAGCATATTTACACAGAAAAGGACATATATATATGGGTTTTTTCAATGCCTTAAAACTTGAGAACACTAAAAATAGAGAGGAAGAATAACTTAGAAAGCCATAGGTCTGGAAAGGTCATTTCTCCATAGTTTTTATTAATGTGTGTAGATACTTTAACTTTTATTTCTTCCTTCTATGTCCTCCTTATCTGTATTGTGTCTCATGACTGTTCTGGACTGTCCCTTGCGGTAGGTTTCCTCTGCTACCTAGATCCCCTAAGTCAACGCTCGGATCCATTTACTGGCCTGGCAGCTGGGACTCCACATCTGAGGGTGTACCATTCTGACACACATCAAGGCTGAACTAAATTGATTTTTTTTTTAAGATGAAGGGTTCTCATATTAAATATTACTAACTGATTAAGTCGAGTGTTATTAGAAAGCTCAAGTGTTTCATTGATGGGCACAGAAAGGAAATTCATCCCTCTGTCGCTTTCTTTTTACTATGCCTTATCAAATCCAAATCTGAGCAATTTAACTTAGAATGAACAAGTACTCCTTTTGATGGTTGTGAACTGAGCATCTTTTGAATGTTGAAGCAAGCCAGAAGCATGAGCACTAAATCTTTGAAATTTAAAACGAGGTCCATGTTCCCAGCACAGCTTTTTCTACAGCGATTTATCAAACTCTCAGAACTGCTGGGTTTACAAGCTTTTTCCTCGGCATTTTTTTTTTTTCCTTTGGGGGGTGAAGGAGGGGGGAGTATTGCTCTCGAGATATTATAATGGCTACTAATTTAATAGGCCTGAATTTAATGTGATAGTACAGAAGATGTCTTGGTTCAACTCAGCCTTTGGGACGAGAATAGACTTAATCACTCCAGTGATGAACAGTGGCACTGAGAAATTATCAAAAATTTAGACTTATTTCATGCAGAATAATTGCAGAGATGGTCCTGCACCTTTTATTACGGCAAAAACCACTGAGGGAGAAGGAGATTTAATATCTCAGCTATTTCCAATTGCACTGGGCTGAAACATGATATGTAAATTGTCAGTTCTGAAAGAAACTTTTGAAAAAGTATTTTAATCCATGACATTTTTTATTGTTGTAAAGTAACATGCAGATTTTTTCAACAGAAGTATGCATTAGTTTGCTATAGTTTTTCAAAAAATTAAAATCTTGCAGGGGGGCAGTTTACCTAAGCTACAATTTGTTAGCAATATCTATGACAGCATTGAACACGTACACTCAGGGAAGGTTTCAGCCCTCTTTTCTCGTCACTTGACTGCCATGTTCCCTTTAGTGACTCCCCCTCCCCAAGTTAAAAGAGTGATATAAATTAGTAAATCAACACTTTACTATTCGAGGAAACATCCAAGTATAAATTAATATTTCCAAGTTAAATGGTTTATTTCCAAGTTAACCAGATTTTTTAAAGTTTCTATACTGATATGTTCATGGTAATTTTCCATTTTCCCTACTTATTGTAGGCTCCTGAAAATTTTCAAGAAGCACAAGAGTTGACCACTGCTCAACTCTGTGTATCTGATCTTCCCACACAAATAAGTTCCATTAATATGATGCCACCAAGTCTCAGTATTGGCGGGTCACACTGAAGTTCACTGGGTAGGAGCCGAATTGGAAAAGCTTGTCAACTGAGGGGCCGAGGGTACTATTTGGAAGCACCACTGAGGGTCTCTGTATTAATAGATAAGTAAATGGAAAAGTCTCTCCCAGCAAAGAAAACAGCCCATGTAGTGGGGGGGCTGGGAGCGATGGAAGGAGTTGGGTGGTTGAGCTGTGGTCTGACGATTCTGATGCCTTTCTGAAGCCTGGTTATGCTTCTTGCATTCAAGTTCTACATGGATGCTCAGATTTAATTTGCTGACAAGAATTAGGATTCCCTTACTCTGTCAGAGATACAAAGCAGTCTACCATTCATATGTCTTAACTTGATCCCTGTGAGGTTCTACAGTAACACACAAAGAAAATGCCATAACCAAAAACCAGGAGAAAATATTTCCTATATATAACAACAGAAAGGATGAAACCACTAAAATACAGAGTCTCTACAAATCAATAAAAGGCAAACGACACAATAGAAAAATTAGCAATGACCATATGCTGGCATTCTCAGAAGAAAAAACTGAAATGAATAATTAAAGATTTAAAATTTTTGCCAACCTCACTAGTGGTTAGGGATATGTAACACTATCAGTGTTAATTTTGAATTATAACTATGCATTGATTTCTAATTCTTTCTTTAAATTCTTTAAAGTGATAAGAATGCATGTCCCCAAAAACAAAGCTTTTAACATTTATAATCCTTATAACCTTTGTTTATGTAGCAAAGTTTTTGTACTTATTGGGAAAATATATAATTTTATTTCTTTGCTTTTTAATCCTTACCCAAAGATATTTTTCCATTCATCTTCAGATAGAGTGGGTGGGAGGGAGGGAGAGAGAGAACATCTCCATGTGAGAGAGACACATCGAGTGGCTGCCACCCACACGACCCAACCAGGGCCAGGGACAAACGGCAACCAAGGTACATGCCCTCGGCTAGAATCAAACCTGCGACTCTCTGGTCTGCAGGTCAATGGTCTAACCACTGAACAAAACCGGCCAGGGCTATTTTTATTTCTTGAGAGAGGAAAATTTGAATGTACTTTATGAAATAATGAGCTTTCTAGTATTTCAATTTATATTACACTTAAGCTTGAGGTTATCAAAATTATTCAACTGATACAAACTGAGCTTTGAGCATTGAGCCCCATGATGTTTGTTCATTAAAACAAAATAAATTTTTATACCAATTTCAGTTTTTTAAAAATTGCAAACATAACTCCTTTATCTCTTGATATCAAATGGACCCATAAATCAATTTAATTCAGCCTAGCTTTCTGTGGAGCTGTTATGGAGATAAAATGGTAAACTTAAACTGGAAATGGAGTAGATGTTTTTCTAAACATGCATTTGCTGGTGGCATGTTTTTCCTCTTTTTCCATAACCATTTTTAGTATACATGTGAAACAGGAAATTTAAATTTTCTGAGAATCACTTATTCAACTATTTTTCCATAGGAGACAAGGCAAGAAAGACCACTCATTTCCGACATATTACTCCACTGCATGTAACAAGTGTTTTACGTGATGGATAGCTGAAATCGCTCTCACCTACATGAATGTGAACCTGGCCTGGTTAATAGCATGTTCATCATACTTCTGAAATAAGCAGTTTTACCATAGCCAAATTAATACCAAGTTGACATTTTCTTTACAACAACGTGACATTTTTTTGCTTGCAATATTCTTAGGGGCTTATTCCATTGCTTCCATGTTGCTTGCTGACTGGGGGGAAAATTCCGTGCACAAATGGAATTTTTTAAAATATGTAAGCAGCAAATATGAATGTGTGTCAGACAAACTGAGATTTCTAGCATCTTAGTGCTTGCTTCTGACAGCTTGGAAGTATAACCAAAGGCCAAGTTTAATTTGGATTTTGATGAAAATTCGTTTGAATTCACACATGATCTCCTTCCCTACTCATAGGCTCTTAAGGATGATGATGCTGAAACCGGATTGACTGATGGGGAAGAAAAAGAAGAACCCAAAGAAGAAGAGAAGTTGGGGAAACTTCAATATTCACTGGATTATGATTTCCAGAACAACCAGGTCTGAGGGGAGACATGTTTTCTAATTCTATTATGTTGTCTGAAATTACCAAGTCGAAATCAAAGCGAGATACTTCTTAAAACATTTCATCGGCTGTGGGGAAAGTGCAATTATGAAAGCTATTGATGAAACAGTGTCTAAGTAAGGGCAGTCCTCTACTTGCTGATTTAACTTCTGGTAGTTAGAATTCACAGTGTTCAACCAATTACATCTAACTTATGGCACTTACAACAGGCAGGCAGAATACAAATTAACTTGAAGCCGTCAGACGATTCTAAGAGCTTCCAATCACAGTCTCACCCACACAGGTCCTTCAGCCTGAGCTAGAACAATCTTCCTTGCACTTCATGAATTTAGTGGTCTTTGAGTTACACCACCATTCAAGCCAAAGTTTTAAAACATAATATAACAGTTTGATAAAGAATCAAAGATGGAAAATTGTAGTCCATGGATTTCAAAGACAGGAATGATACTAGGTCGAACTCCTGATCCTCATGAGATAGCATTTCTAGCAGAGTAGAAAGACCAGGAATTTCATTTCTAGTGCCTATAACTGCTGCCCAAAAAGTGACAAAGCACTAAAGGAGGTAACAAAACAGGCATTTCTGCTCCAGTTCCTCAAAGAACCATAAAGTGCCACCTAGATTAACAATAATATTAGCTGCCTTTTCTTGGCTGTGTGTTACAGAGGCAGCATAAAGAGAGCTGTCAGAAATCTCTCGGCATAAAATGACTTTCAGATTCTATGACATTCGTGACATTCATCCTTTATTCCTGAATTGTTAAAGAAAGCAAGGAGCTAGACAAGAATTAGTGGAACTGGCTGAGTTAGAGATCAGACTCAGTGATGCTGTGAGGGCTTGAAAGTTGCAGAAATTCTGGGCTTTATTTAGAAATCAACAGTTCAAATAATGTCTTTACTTTCTGCAGTTTCCAGAGAATTTCTCATGAAGACTGTGTTGATATTATCTATCATATTAAAAATAATTGTGTTTGATTAGTTTCATTATAGTCCGGGCTTGTCACTTCTTAATACATTTTAGAAAGTTACATATTGGTGGCAGATACTGATTTATAGGTATATCTTTTATACTAAATCAAATAGGGCATTTGAAGTCATTTCTATCACTTAATCTACATTTGATCATCAGAACTTGGTTGAAAGCAAAACCTCTTTATATATATTCTAGGTAAAGTCAAAGTCAACTTGTATTATCTTCATATATAATATGTTTTCCAGAAATTTAACCTGCCTTTCTATATCTATCCAATATTTTTATTTTTTAAATTTATTCTTTTATATTTTCCAGTAGAAATCTGATAGTATCTCATCCTGGTTTAACTCCTGGTAGTTAGAATTCACAGTGTTCAACCAATTACATCTAACTTATGGCATTTACAACATAATTATGAAATTTCTAAATTGACTTTGAATACTATAAATAACATTTTATAAAATAATGTTTTTAAGAAAATAATGGCACTGATTTTTCACTCAAATATATGAATGTATTTTACTGTTTTCTTTCTAGCAAGCATCAAATTTAAAAAGACATTTCATTGTGAGACTCTAGAATATTCCACCTGATGAAGCTTTTAATATTATGCACTGATTTTCCAAGTGCTCTCCACTGATCTGATTTATCAAATGATTCCAATGAGTCGCAGAATATCAAGTCTGCGTAACTTCCTAGATAAGGCTGTAATCAAATATATACATTTGTGACCAAAACTGAAAGACAACCCTAAAGTACTCCAATTGAGACGTTTTCATGACGGAGGGAAATGTCAGAGGGGGGTTGAAAGGAGGAATTCCACTGCTTATCAACAATCTAAAAAATCTTTAAAATATATATGATCTGCTCTTAAAGAATTTAGGTATATTTCTTGTGCTTTCCTTGCCAAAAAGAAAAATTGTTTTGCAAAAGTGAAGAAAAAATAGAGTCTTGCGTATTCACATGCAGTCTAAAGGTAGATACTAAAAACCAGTTTGGCAAACCAAGAGATAAACGTTTTGAACATGTCTTTATCATCTGATGCCCATTTTAGCTATTCTTCGGTCATCTGTCTGTGTTTTGTAGACCTACAATCCACCACTCTTGTTGCTCTTGTTGTATAATGATATCGCAAAGATATTGAAGCATTAAAATGAAAACATAATCATTTGGGGTAAAAACTGAGTCAACTAACCAACATGCACTCACAAACATGGTTTTACAGAAAGTAACGGTGACCTTTTTGTTTTGGAGGTGGGGTTGGTGGACTGCTTTTCCACTATGTTGGCTAAAAGTCTCAAACTCCAGCTTTCAGGATCTGCTGTAAAAAGCTGTGGTGCAACTGCATTTACTGAAGAGTGTGTACCTTGAACAACATTGAGAGTCTACCTTTGTTCTCCATATGGATCTAGAGCACTCTGCTAACCCTAAATGTCTGGTGGCAGAGCATCTAGAACAATCCACTCACAGCTTTCATCTTCTTTGCAAAAATATTAAAAATGCCAGCCTAGTCCAGCTTGTGTGGCTCAGTGGTTGCACATCGACCCATGCACCAAGAGGTTGCCGGCTCTATTCCCAATCAGGGCACACTCCCAGGTTGTGGGCCTGATCACCAGTTGGGGGCATGCAGGAGGCGGCCAGTCAATGTTCTCTCTCATCAATGTTTTTCTCTCTCTCTCTTTCCCTTCCTCTCTCTCTAAAATCAATAAAAATAATTAATTTTAAAAAATAAAAATAAAAATTACAGCCTATGCTCTCATTCATAGCAAGACATAGGAATTTATCACTAAGAAAACAGACTTGAAAAAAAATGCAGACATTTCTGCTGTATTTGAAAAACATAAATTTAAAAAAAGAAACTTAGTCACATTTACTATTAAAAATCGTATTTGTAATATTCTCTTCCTTTATATGAAGCTGAAATTATATTTCCTTGACTCCGTGTCTTATATGTAAACACAGAATTTAATATATAATAACCATTTTACTGTAAGTTAAGACAAGAGTAGTCAGCACACAAGTAAAAGTTAAATAGGATAACTTGAAGATCTTATTTTTATCTCAAAATGTACCTAATTTCTAAGGACTTTCTATTTCGTTGGACTGAGACTCTGGTTCAGAATAACAATTTCCTACTTTATAATTATACACTTGTGATTGTTTAACAATTTATTTCCACTTACAAATCATGCCCTAGAAAGAAAGATAATGCATAAGGGCTTTTAGCAACTGGAAAGTTATTTGATTGCAACTCTTTTGCAAATATGAATTCCATACTTAACTGTAATCAGCAACCTTTGAAAGCCTCTTTTATGCTTAAAACCAGGCTTTCTAGAGCCTGCGTATGCCATAATTGGGTTTCTGGGGTCTGTAGCTCAGTTCATTTGCCTTCTGTGTTCAGATTCATAAAGGGGGGGGGGGGGGTATTAAAAGCAAAGAGGAAGAGGGAGAAATCACAATATGCAGCAATGTGAACAACTAAATCTTTTCCAAAATGTCCACCAATGTGTGTGCTGTATTGTTGTTTATTTCAGCTGCTGGTAGGGATCATCCAGGCTGCTGAGCTGCCCGCCTTAGACATGGGTGGCACATCTGACCCCTACGTGAAAGTGTTTCTGCTGCCCGATAAAAAGAAGAAATTTGAGACAAAAGTCCATCGAAAGACCCTCAATCCCGTCTTCAATGAGCAATTTACTTTCAAGGTATTGTTTTATGCTTACTATTCATTTTTCCTGATGTTTTAGATAAAAGACTGATCTCATCCTGACACACACTCACCAATGTACACATGACCACTTGTTCAGATTAAAGTGATTCTATTCAGAATATTTTAAATTCTTATTTTCTGCCCAGTGAGGATTCTGCATTGCTTTTAAATTTGGCCAATGTAGGGTTCAGCTTGGCCACCTCGGAATAGAATACAGGCTGGAATATGACTAAGATGTCATGTTCACATCTAAAAAGTGAGGTCAGTTTCTAGTGTGTGCCAATAGGCGTCTTGACATTTTCCCCTCTAGAAAATAAAGTCAAAGAAATAATGAAGTTGTTTCATTAAATTTCAAACTTCCTGAAAATAGGGAAACCCTGTGCAGTCACAGAATAAAGTAAGCTATGTCCATTGTTCATGTGGGGCAAATAGACAGTACTCTTGTTGCAAACTTCTGTGTGTACAGGGGTACCCTGAGCCCTCTAAAACCATTCTTCTTCACTTTTCAATATAAAGGAGGTGAACATATTGTTTTTATGAATTTATAGCATTTTCCCTTTACTCTAGGCTCTTCCCTGGTGTTCTTCATCCTATTGAGACACGTCAGTGGGAAAACAATAACAAAGGGCCATTCTGGTCATATAACAACCCAACAGGAAAACGTGCTCTGCAGGCCTCGGGCATCTCTGCAATCACAAGTTCTAAAGCTCTTGTCTAGAACACATGCATAAAAATAGTTCTTTTATGGATATATTGAACATGTGAAAATTTTAAAAATGCATTATTTAAAACAATACATTTCTGAAAAATGAAATGTTTGTGTCTATGCTAACAGGCTATTCAAAAGCAC
Source organism: Molossus molossus (assembly GCF_014108415.1). Lineage (NCBI taxonomy): Eukaryota > Metazoa > Chordata > Mammalia > Chiroptera > Molossidae > Molossus > Molossus molossus. Next base: position 55,019,650 of record NW_023425345.1, on the reverse strand, counting down.
CTATCAGTCAGCCATAAAGAAAGCAAATGCCTCGTGTTAGCAAACATCCTGCTATGAAAGAAATGGATGACACTGAGGCCATGAGTCACTTTCTAGAACTTTTTTTCCAATGTTATAAAAGAGCAATGTCTTTGTTCGCTTTGAAAATTGAGTTCTTGCCTTGGCCTATTTGACTCTGCAGTTAGAGCATCAGCCCGCGGACCAGAGAAGCCCAGGTTCCGTTCCCGCTAAGGGCACGTACCTCGGTTGCAGTTTGTCCCCGGCCCTGGTTGGGGTCGTGTGGGTGGCAACCAGTTGATGTGTCTCTCTCACATCAATATTTCTCTCTCTCTCTCTTCCCCCCTCTCTCCCTCCCGCTCTATCTGAAGATAAATGCAAAAATGTCCTCAGGTGAGGGGGGAAAAAGAAATTTGAGTTCTTAAAAAAGAAGTCCCTAAAGTAGGTAATCCTGTTAAAAATCTAAAGTTTTCTATGCCTAGGATAGTTTGTTTACAGTAGTAGTTAAAACATTCTGGAAATACTCAGCTTATAAAGAGCATGGCCAATATACCACAAAACACAAAATGAAAATAAAACTAAAAAATATTGCAAGTGATAATTACAATCATTTTGACTATGTATGAATCTTTATTTAGGTCAGCCATGTCTAACCACAATTTAGTAAGCAGATTCTTACATTATTTGAAATAATATTGTGGGGGCTTTGTTTTTCTTATTTCTTTTTTTAAAAATATATTGGTAATAATTTTATTAGCAATTTCTCTGACTTTAAGAAGAATAATTATTGAAATTTGAAAGTCTATAAAATTTATCAGTTTCTATTTTATTTCAAGAATGTCGATCAAATCATAAATCCATCCAAAGTATAATATATTTCCATGCATTTGAGAAATATGCCACTTTGCCCTGGCCAGTTTGGTTCAATGGTTAGAGCGTCAGCCTATGGACCAAAGAGTCATGGGTTCAGTTCTGGTCAAGGGCACATACCTCAGTTGCGATTCAGTCCCTGGCCCTGGTTGGGATCAAGCAGGAGGCAACCAATCAACGTTTCTCTCTGCCCCACCCCCATCTCTATCTGAAGATAAATGGAAAATTATCCTTGGGTGAGAATTAAATATAAAATAAAAAAAGAAATATTTTACTGTTTCTAGAGAATTGGATAGTTTAGACATTATAGATTATGCATCTTGAAATGCCAATAGACGATATGATGTCGAAATAGAAACATAATAGAGTTTAAAGAGGATTGGCTTTAAAAACAAAAAAAGCAGGAGGGGCATGGGAGCAGGGAGGAGGAGGGTCAATGGGAGAAAAGGGGGGGGGGACATCTGCAATACTTGGAACAATAAAAAATAAATAAAATTTTTAAAAATGAGTTCAAATCCACTTAAACTCTACATGTCCTAGACTCCCACCTGAAGGAACTACTGTCATTCAAACAATAAATATTAGGTGCCTACTGTCTGCCAACACTGTGCTAATGCCTTACATATACCCCTTCAACCCCAAACAGCCCTGTGATTTGGGCAGTATTATTATAAAAAGGATGAGGTTTATTCACTTGCTTCAGTCCCTTCAGCTGGAAAGTGGGGACACCCAGGCCCAGCCCTATTTGACCCTAAGCCCAGGTTTTTGACTGATGCTACCTCAGTACAATCTCACACTCACACACACACACACACACACACACACACACACACACACATCTCTAAAAAGATTTCAGAAATAAGATGAAATTTTCAAGAGTTTATCCCTACTCTAAAATTTGTTATTTCTTCCTTTGCAATTCAGTTCTTTGGAAGGTTTTGTTTTTCTTCTAAAATGGAAGAAGTAGCATCCTAGTTCCTAATGGTAATATTTTAATCAAATTCCAAATAAATAAATGACAGAAAAGCAAAACTTTGGAAAAACTAAAATTTTTTATACATATATGGTCAAATATTCTTCCTTCTCATTTCCTCCTTAATATACAGGGCTAACTGAGAAATGTATGCTGGAGCATAAGAACCATTAACACTGATAAAATAATTTAAAAATGTATGAAAATTGATCAAACCTTCAATACAAGTCTAAACAATTTCTTAATCAGATATTTCTATTCAGTTACTGAAGTGTAGCTCACTTGGATTGCACTGCTTTCCCTGAATATTAAAAATGTCACTAATAAATCTCCCAACCATAGCATCTGTCCCAGATATATTTGAACAGCTGGAGAATTCATCAGTTCTTGGCCCTTTGCCACCACTCATCCTAAGAGTGTCATACCTAAGAATGAACTTCAAGATCTATATTATAATGCATCCCTGATATTCAAAACATCAATTTTCTTGTCAATCAGTAAATTATTTTAGGGAGTGGGTGAGGCACCTTGTAAATTTTATTTATATCTTTCCAGACTCCCAGAATAGCGTTTAGTAAGTCATTGCTGCATTAAAATACGGTATCCAGGTGGCTTAGAAGTTATCTACCCCTGAGTAAATTACACCCTGACAATATAACGTAACAACAATAATGAAACAGTCTGCAAAGAAAACTTATTTATGTAGTCAAATTGGCTTGGTGTATCCTTGTATTAATCTTGAAGTGTTTATAGCATGACTAATAGCAAGATCCATTACTAATAACACTAACAGCTTCTAGAACTTTGCGATAAATTACTAAGGGAAGTCCCCATTTTCTCCCAAGTAATTTAAACCATAAGCAGTGAGTCAAATGATTCAATTTGAGAAAACACCGAAAGCATAATTATCTCTCTGATCTGTTTATCCAACATAAATATTAAGATTAAATATTATAAACAAGTAATGTGTTCTAAGCATTTTTGTGACATTTTTATCCTCGTCTTTTTTTATGTAGGTGCCGTACTCGGAACTGGGAGGCAAAACCCTGGTGATGGCTGTGTATGATTTCGACCGTTTCTCCAAGCATGACATCATCGGGGAATTTAAAGTCCCCATGAACACAGTGGATTTTGGTCACGTGACTGAGGAGTGGCGTGATCTGCAAAGTGCCGAGAAAGAAGAGGTAAGGAAAACATTAGCATTTCTAATATGATAAACTGTACTCGTCATTTCTACTCATATCATAACCTACGGAGAGATGCTCTTTACAGAGAGTAATGTGGGCCTCCAGCTGCTGACAGCTGGCAAAATAGGGTCAGGGGACTGCACAACCTCATTAGAAAGTACACAGGTCTTCTGGGTGTTATTTGAAGAAAAAGAGAAAGGTTTGTGTACCAGGTCTATGGACCACTCCCTGAAGAGACACATACACACACACACACACACACACGTCTCCAAAAGCTTATAAAATGCCATACACATACCTACTTCTTTAAAAGGATAGTACAATATCATCCTATTCTGTGTATTTTGCAACAATTGTTCTGTATTCCTACATAGGTTATGTAGCTATTAAATGGAAATAAAAAGGTACTTTTCCCTTAATTATTTCTGTATATCACAGACAGTTCATTGTTTCTCCTGAAGAATATCAGAGCATGATGGGCGAAACATCAAATATAATTCACAAAGGCTGATATTAAATCCATTTTTTTAAATGACTCACATTTTTATAGTAGTCTACACACTGTAGTCTCCCCGTTTGAATAGTTTAACTCGGGGTTTTTCTGTGATTTAAAAAGGGAAGTTCAATATCCTCAGTACATTTAAACTACATAATAATCAATTCTATTTGATTATGCTATGCCTGCCTGGCGCTAGCATTTTTCTGGAGTGTCTCAGTAGACCAATACCAGAAAAGCAAACAACTCTTAGCTTCTCTGAACCCTTAAAGCAACGCCTTTTTGCAGCAATTTTTTTTTTTTTTTTTTTTGGATCCTGACATGAGTTTATAATTACCCAAGGGATTGCCAATAGCCTCTGTCATTTAGGATCCCTTGGATTCCAAAGATGGGATCACTTTGGAGCTACCAGGGAGATTAGAGAATGGCCCAAGCCTTCAGAGGACAGCCACGTCCATCACCGGGGAATCCTCTCAGCCTGAGGTTATGACCAGTATGGGGACTGGCTTATTAGAACAGACTCCTGATTACTGCACAGAAACTGAATTTTATTAGAGCTCTAAAATTATTTGGTTGTACAAAAGGAGTCAAAATTATTGCAATTAAGCTCTGCTTTCTTTTTGGAAAGAAATATATATAACTTAACCAAAGAGGTCAGTCAGACTTGGATTTTGGGATATTGAGATAGATCTAGCCCTACAGTGGACTTTCAAGAACAACCCAAAGATAATACTGTGTTTTAAATTTTATGATTTTCGTAAGTAGTTCTTCCCTGTGAGTAAACTAATATCAATTTTAAACTGAACATCTGTATGAAGAGAAAAATTCAATCATTCAATCACAGTGTTCCTAATTAACAAAGCCGTGAGCTTTCATTGAACTTTCATATTTTATTGAAATGTTTGACTGTAAATTCCTTACAGCTGGGAGGGAGGAACAAAGTGGAACCACATCAAATGTTCAGGAACTAATTGGTTTTTATTAATTGACTGGAATTGGGTTGGCTTGTTGGTTGAGGATTGGATAATGACCTACTTGTGCTTCCCGATGCCCACCTGCCAGAATGCCCGGCTCACCCACTGACCTCCACCGCGTTAACTATCAGGTGACCTGGAATGCCAACATCACACCCCACTGGGTTTCCGAAAAGTTGGTATTTTTGTTTGAGTGAAGGGGATGTATGCCAACAAACACATTTTCTCTTTCAAAAATCTTTGCATATGGGCAGAATTTGAGGCTTGACACTATGCTGACAGGTTTAGTTGGATGCTAGGACCTAGAAAGTTAGGCTGACTGCCCCAAAGAATCACATTTTATTCTCACCCCTTTACTTCCTTCTTTCTCTTTCTTCTACTTTCTTGTTCTTCCATGTCTTATCTCCCTAAGATTTTCATCACTCAACTCATTCAAAAAAGATTCCTTATGTTGCCTGGCCGGTGTGGCTCAGTGGTTGAGTATCGACTTATGTCCCAGGAGGTCGCCAGTTCGATTCCCAGTCAGGGCACAGGCCCAGGTTGTGGGGCCCGATCCTCAATGAGGGACATGCAGGAGGCGGCCAATTGATGTTCTCTCTCACAGATGTTTTTATCTCTCTCTCCCTCTCCCTCCCTCTCTAAAACTCAATTTCAAAAAATTTTTTAAAATAGTTCTTATTCAAATATCTATTATACCTGCTATATCCCTATGACCGTACTAAGGTGTTTACAGAAAATAAACTGGAATGGGTCAACACTGCTATTTTGTGGAGTTTAGTGTGGTCCCCTTGTTCCTCCTCATCCCAGTCTTTGCCTTGCTTGTCGCCAGCTAGACTGGCATCTGGGAAAGCCCTGTCTTTAGAAACACACACTCCTGTCTCAATGGGACCAACTCATCTACCAGCTCAGACACTGGGGCAGCCACTTAAGCTTTCTAAATTTCAGTTGTTTTTCCATCTAGAAAGGACCATAACATGATCTACCCTTTATTTTGCAGATTAAGCAGGCTAGAGAATCAAGTTCCTGTATGGAGTAAGTGCTCAGTAAACCAGGGATTTCCTAGTCTTTCTTCTTGACCAAGTGCACCATTCTTTCTCTTGTTTTGTTTTGTTTTTCCTTTCTTTTTTCTTTGTTGATTTGAGAGAGAGAGGAAGGGAGAAGGAGAGGAAGAGAGAGATCAAAATATCAATTAGAGAGAACATCAATTGGCCACCTCCTGCATGCCCCCCACTGGGGATGGGGTCCACAACCCGGGCATGTGCCCTGACCAGGAATTGAACCCATGACCTCTTGGTGCATGGGTTGATGCTCAACCACTGAGCCACACCGGCTGGGCATTTCTCTTGGTTTTCCTCTCCCTAATCATTCTTCCACTTTTCCTCTATATATCTATACCTACTTCTTTATTCTTTTTCTTGCCATCTTTGTATTTATTGAATGCCTATGTTCTTAATGGGAAATAATTGTACAATCACATCTTTAAACTCTGGAGTTTTTCCTCTTTGCTATCTATTCAGGAATAGTAATGTTTAGTTTTCTGTTGAGTGACTGTTTTCTTATATCATGATTTGGAAAACCTCATGAACTAGATGTCTAGCTTACAAAGTATTCTTGAGTGACTAGAGCCAGGTATAAACTTTCTCATAATAAATGAAGTAAGATTCCAATTACATTTTATATCTGAAGAATTATTCTCCTTGATATGTGCTCTGTCTTTTTATATTACCATTAACTGCAGAAAATCATAGTTGTGTGAATAAATTGAAGTATTAGATTGACTTTAGTTCTCATGATTTTAAAGAAAGTCTTTTTCCATTTTACATGAGCAATTCTGTTCATGACTAGTTTACATCCATCTAACAGTGTTAAATTTTATTTTTAATGTCATAAGGAGTGAAAGATATTAAAGAAAAGGAATAAAAAGAATTCAAATACAGCTTTGGAATCTAGAAACTGAACCCCTAAACATGGTGGTTTTCTCAGGTAGAGACTTAAACAAGTTAAATCCAATGCAATGAGTTTTAACCCTGTGAATTTGATAGAATGTTGCCAGAAAGTTGAAAAATGTAAAAGTCATAAGATAATGAAGCAATTATGTAAGTGAAAGAATTGTATTTTATTTTAATGATCAATTAAATGTGCAAGCAATTTAGGGGGAAAAAAATAGAAAGGAGCTGTATCTGAAAGTTACTAAGCATATGTTTAAAACAGGGGGTTTGGCCCCCGCCAGGGGGCTCAGCTGGTTGGAGCATCATCCCATACACCAAAAAAAGATCGGAGTTTGAATCCCAGTTAGGGCACCACCTAGGTTTCGGGTTTGATCCCTGGTGGGGCACATACCAGCGGCAACCAATTGATGTTTCTCACATCAATGTCTGCCTCTCACATAAATAAATAAATAAAAACCAGGGGGTACTGAAGAAATAAGCAATTCCAGGAAGAGTCCTAACAAGCACACAGCTCACACTGTTAGTTTCTAGCCCCTGGTGAAATCATCTCTGGCGAGGTTTCCATTCTGACTTAGTAACACTTCTCTATAATATAACTAAAGCCACCCTACTGGCTTAGGTTCACTTGCCATTTCATGTTGCTTGATTGACCATTTTCTCTCCTTCCACCTCCCCACCTCCCATCAGATGACCATGGAATCTGAACTTACAGATAGCAGTACCTTTCTCTTCCTTCTGTTTCCCTAAAACAAATGTATATCCTCTTAGTTTTGAGAGACAGGGACCTAAAAAAATTAATTTCCCCCTTCCTAATATAGGACCTCAAAATTCATCCTTTATAATCTATAATATATAATTCCCCCTTTGTGCCACCCTCAAATCAAACCTGAAACCAACTTTCAGATTTTTAGAATAATCCATTCGTGTACTATGTTCACTTAATTCCTTCAAATGTTGCAATCAGTAGCTATTCCTCCATGTTCTTTATTTGTACATTTTATTTATAATCATTTTAGAAATTGTCTCAGTCCTGCACCCCAGAGTTAAGTACCTCTTCAAATCATTTAATATTTCGTTCCTATTGTTTATTCCCCTGCCCTCCAGTACCACTTATCTTAGTATTTTTATTTTAGTATTTTGTTTGGGGGGGGGGTTAGTATTTTGTTTCTATTTTTATCCCCATGCTTTCCAGTAATACTTATTTCAAAAATACAGCATAAGAGATAGATACCACCAGAATGCAACATTTTAAAAATTTTCTGAGCAAGTTCATCTCATAACCGGAGTAGTACTCTGTTGTCTCCATGAGAGAATATGTCTATCACTTCTGTTTTGTGTACAATTCATTCAAGACTTATTTTTAAATGAGATTCTGTGATCCAGTGCAAATGGCAAAAAAAAAATTGATTGCTGAATTAAAACAAGTTGGGACATAATTTAATTAATATCCAAGCAGAAGGGAAGAGAAACTACTTTAGTACCTTAATAGAAAATCAATTTTGCAAGAAAATTTCACATTTTGAAGCTTAATTAGAAAAACATTTACTTCACAGAAAAGCATTTGGAGAACACATATTCGGTCAAATGGCAAAAGTTTTTTAGCTTCCAATGATCAATTACTTGATACTTCTTTAGAATGAGTTACACTCCTTATTCCTTACAGCATCTTTTTTGTCCAAGGATCATGAAAGACCTGATGTTATATCTGAGTATACTCAGTAGTCAGATGGGAACTCACACCCCCAAGAATCTGCATGCAATATATCAGTACCCCGAATGGAAATCCTTATAAAAGGTTAAATGCTGGAATGTGAAACATGGATGCCAGTAAGAACCCTCCTTGTCATTCACAATCTATCTCATTGGAGAAATGCCCCGACGACACTGATTTTGATCCACAGCATTCCAGGAAGGCTCCCTCCTGGCAGGGACCCTTGTCTATTGTTTGTCCCTGAAACCAAGTGTGATCCAGAGGCAAGCACACAATAGGCATGCAAAAATATTTTCAAATGAATTCATGGGGAGAGTTTATTATTACCCTGGGAGAGATGTTTCAAAACTTCTTTTTTAAAGTTCATGTTAATAACAGCAATTGGGCTGTTTACAAATGAAGTCTAAAATTTTCTGAAAGCCTGTCAGCAAAAATATCTTAGCACCAAATAGTGAAAATAGTTTAGTACCTTTTTGGGTTTTTTGTCTATTTCTTTCAAAAGAGAGGCAATATAATGCTTAGCAAAATCATTGTTATTGTTTTTGTTGACGGTCATGAAAATGATAGTTTTTCTCTCATATATTTTTTTTTTATTACTCATTATCTCCTCTCTGTAACCTTTCTTTCGCAATCGTTCCATGATGCACAGAGAGCTTGGGGCTTAGCTTAATTTAACTTTTAGTTAAAGTTAAGATTTAGTTAAAGCTCTGATGTAAGTCTCTGCTTGCCTCATGGAAGTATACCCAGAGGGAAATGAGAATCAGTTAGAAGGAAATGTCAAAGAATCCGAACAAAACCTAACTTTATTATACCTAGTCAGATTTATACTCCAGTAGAAGGACATAGAATATTGACTTGTTTTAAAATATATTAAGACCATGACATATTTTAGTGTACTTAATATCTATATGTCCACTTTGCAGAACTGGAACATAATTTTTCTTTCAACTATTACGGAAGTTGCATTTGATTTTTTTTGAGATGTCTTTGGCCTTAACTGTAGTTCACTTCATTCTGAGTATTTGATTAGAATTTCAATAATCATAACTATTGTTATGCATAAGAAGTATTGTCTGCTTCGTGGCGTGGTTTCTAAGAACATCATAGGAAAAAAATAACTTAAAATATCCCTCTAGTGTGTGGGGCTGTAATTTGATGGTCTTTCTAGTTAAAAAGACTTTAAAGGCACAAATAGATGAAGCCAAATTCTTACATCACTGAGTTTTCTAAATGAAAATTTGATATCATTTTATTTTTTATTGTGAATTTCCTACAAAGTAATACCAACTTACACTCTAAAGAATTAAGTGAGAGGAGGGACCCTGGGCATTTTCAAAATGCCCTTTGACCAACTTCAATGGCAGTGTGCCCCAGCGTCAACCTCACCCTGGGCAACACCCTGCCCTCCGGAGCCTGGGCCACGCAAAGGCCTGTGTTCAGCCCGGCTTCATTTTCATTTACGTTTACCTTAGCTTCTCCATTTAAGCTATAACCACAAATAAAAGTTACCATTTCCTGAGAGTCTACTGTGTGCCGGCAAAAGTAATTCTTACGGCATTCTTTAAAACTGACATGATTAGACCTACTTGACAGAATGAGTAAACAGACCTGAAGCCCAGGAAAGTTTCAGTCATTTGTCCAAGTTCATACCACCATCACCAGAGCTAAAATTCCAGTACAGGTTCAAAGCCCACACTGTTTCATCATACCGTCTTCTTTGAACAGACTTTCTCAGTCTTTTCAGCCACAAAAAAAAAAACTAATGCAATCTCGTTTTTGGCTTTTTGTTGTTTTTTTGGTTGGGGGTGGGAATCTTACTTAACATTTGGTCAGTTAGCGTTGACATCTTGCAACTGGTAAACGTTTACAAATATATTTTCCCTTTCAAATATTATAATACATTGCAAATATATGCAACATAGCAAAAAAAAAAAAATAGTACTAGCTATGCTTTTTCTTCTTAATAATATTTTCATAAATACTCAGCATGAATTTCTGCCCGGGATACAAAGCCCTAAAATTCAAAGGTACTCATTAACATAAACATGTTATTATTCATTCATGAGTGCTGAGGAATTTAATAAAGGCAGAGGGATTTTGCTTTCCATTTTATAAAAAAAACTTTATTAAGTAGAATATAAATTTCCATCCATTCATTCAAAACATATATTGAATTCTGTGAAACTAGCACTATCAAGTATATAAAATGGAAGATTAGGATTCACACATGGAAAACGGTCAGTCATGGGAGCAAAATTGTATAATGCAAAACATTGTATTTGAAACAGGTTTGTCTGATGCCAGATGAATTCCTGTTTTATGGGTGGGGCTGGGGGTGTCGGGGAAAATCCACCGTCTCCCTACCATTTAATAGTTTCAGGAGTACTTTTCCTCTCACTGTTGGGCCAGGGATGGTCTTAGTATCTGTCTTCCACCCACTCCCACCCACCCTTTCCAGATTTCAAGCACCCGAAGGCAAAATGGAATGGCACCTAAGCTTTTGCGAAAGCTGATGGGGAAATCCTGTCAATCTGCGTCAAACCAAACCACTCCTGGCTCTTGTGTCTCCTGCTGGCTTTGCCTCCTCTCTTCTTTAGGCTTCGGAAGGGGTACTCGGGAACAAATAAGCCCATCAGCTCACTTGTTTGCTCTACTTTAAATCTCCCCCAAGTTGCTAATAACGGGCAATTATTTTCTCGCTGAGATGGACCACAGCAGGGCTGCGAGCCTGGGACGATTGTCAGGGTGCTCACTGGGTGTCCCCTGGGCTCCGGGAGCTGGCAGACTTCCAGCCTGGAAAACACAGGAGGGCCCTGGGCACGGGGATCCCAGAGCACAGCAGATCCAGCCTGGGGGAGACCATCCACTTACACCTCTAACGTGGCTAGAAGACAAAGTTCTTACAGATGGTGGGTTTCATCCCACAATGAGCCTCTGCTTTCAACATCCTTTCTGAAAGGACTTCTAACTCAGTATTTTCCTTTTCGTGTGAAACTAATTAGTTTTCATGCAACAACAATTTATGGGCTTTGGATGACACTCGAGTGTCGAGACGAGCATTTGTGAGTGAAGCGAAAGGCCCCATAGACAATTCTATAAGAAGGGGAAAAACTTTTTTTTTTAATAACTTCTAGTCAAGTTTTCTCATTCTCAAAGCTACAACACACTCTGAAAAGTTGTGGGAGGTTGTTATTTACCAAAGCTAACCAACTGCCCTTCAGTTTAAGATGTTATTTCTACATGAATAAATCAATATTCTGGAAGGTCCTTCCCTGAATTGTCGTGTTCTGCTAGTATTTACAGAGGAGGGTTGGGGGAAACGCCTTTCAGGAACCAGCACAGTGTCAGGAATAGTTTCTTCTTAATTATATCTCAGTATCAAAAAATAAATAGAGAGAGCGAGATTAGAATATTAAAATAGGTCAAGAGCCTGGAGTTTTTGTTTATATTTTAGACCATATCTTTGGATAGCCTAGGTCATAAAGAGGGAATGCAGACAGGCTGAAATGCTTGCTCGATATAAAAATTCACATCAATGTTTAACTTAGAATCTGAGGAAAGAAGTATGCTTCTTTTGGGGGTCATTGATTTTCCAAGCACTGTCATCCTGACACTTTGTTTATACTGAAGCTGTGTTTGAAAATGACAAAGGCGATGGAAACCGAGTGTCACAGGAGTGCCTAATTTCAGGGGGAAATGCCACTTTTGTTTCTTTTTGGTAGACAACTTTCAAAGCTCGGTTACCTAGAAAAAATCAAGTCGAGCACAAACTTGCCTTTAACCTTGTTTGAATTCATGTCTGTTGAGTACACATTTGGGTGAGGCAGACACTGTGCTCAGTGAGGTACCCCATGTACTCCTCACAGTAACACTTCAGGGCATGTACCATTATTATTCCATATTTATAGACAAAGAAACTAAAACTCAGAGAAGATGGAAATAACCCGAGGCCACCCAACTAATGGGAGGGCTGAAACTCCGACTTTGGTCTGACTCCAAAGACACACCCATCACTCCAGATTCCTCTAAAAAAGAGCGTGCAGGGCCTGTGCTGGGAAGGGCGTCTCAGTCTTCAAACAAACACATACTTTGCACACACCCTACGGTTTGTTTCCCTTACTCCCCATCCTTCCAACTCCAAAGACACCACCACACTGTGCAAAGGGGGGACTACGACAGCCTGTGAAAATTTGATACCTCTCCCTATACCCAAGATATATCTGTGAAAAATCCCAAATCAGATTCACATGTTTGTTTCCAGTCCTCTCTATCCCCATCCTCTGATTTGTCCCATTCATTATACTGGAAGTTCCTGGAAGGAAGAAATAATTGTTTGCCCCTCTACCATCACCTTTTCTGATGTCAGTATGGTGGTGAACACGAGGAAACCATCCTACCTTGCTGTTATATCTAAAACCCCAAAGATCCATGAAACATTTTAAGGTTCTCCAGACAGCATTTAATTAGGTATACTTGAACATAGAGTAATTTCTTTACAAAACAAAGTATCTTTGTTTGCTTAGAGTTTTCCAAGCACCTGTGTTTCATAAAACAATAGAGGAAGCTCTTTATTAGCACCCTTTAGGAAAGATAAGATATTAAGTTCTGCAGAATTGTCCAAATTGTTTCATTACTAAATCATTTTGAGAGAATAAATCTGCCAAAATAGATGGTTCCCTTATAAAGTACTACAATATGAAATATGGCAATGACCACAATCCTAGACTCCACTCCAAACCCGACCTCTTACAAGAGAAAGGAGAGAAAAGGCATGAGCTACATCTAACAAAACCAGGTGATAACACAAACACAGGTCATCTGATCCTCAACTTATTCTTTCTTCAAATTCGAAATACTTAATATTTTGAAAAAAATTGTAGCATTCCTGCCTGGTGATTTTTTAATTTCAGCTTAGCCAAATTTGTAAACACTTTTTATGTCAGGTCTGAGTTTTAGCAGAATAACTAGCCCTTATTAAATGAGCATGACTTTCAGAGCCTTGGATCGGTGGGTGCTATACCAGGTTTCCTGCACTGGCAGCATCTCTACCAAATGATTTCTAGAGGCCCTCATTCTCACCAGGATCCCCACAAAGCCAACCTCTTCCACCTGCTGGTTAGGTTCCCTCTTCAAAAATTTCCTAATTTTGTCATTCTAATTGTTGGTCAATTCCCTTGGGAAAAAAAGCAATTGATAAATTTAATTCAAATCTGAAATAATTAAACACACTAGCTCAATTAAATCTCACAAACTGTGTTATAGATGTCACTAAGTCAAATTTGCAAATGAAGCAACTGAGGTGCACAAGGGGCTAAGTCTGAAATTATGTACCTAGGAAGCAATGACCAGACATTTAAATCAGTGGTTTGCCTCATTCCAAAGTCCATGTTAATTATTTATTTAATATTTAAATTTCTTTTCAGCAGGGACTTGACATCAAATACCTAGCTGTGGGAGTTAGAAATTGTTCAAGAAAAAAAGTCTAGGAGAACCTGGTGATTTACTTATGAGAGGAATGTAGTCTGTGACTATGGTGGTCTTTTAAAAATGGATTCAGGATTTTCCCTGAAGAAGTAATCAGGATCAGGAAGATGTCTGTTTAAATAGCATCATGCAGTCTGAATTCTTGTTCTTCCTCTGTTGGTGAGGTGGAGGGAAGGAAGTTGTGCATCCCAGTGACCGTTACTCTCTAGACAGCAGTGCCGAATCCGAACACAGAAAAGAAGTGGACATAGCTGAATTTTTACCAGTTGTGCTGTCTGGGGACATCTGGTTGGAGTTTGAGATAAGTATTTACCAGGATGTGTACGAGTCACCAGTGGATGATTTCATGGAAAAACCCAGAACACAACAGCAAGGATGGAACCTTCTTTTAGATCGCCATGTTCAGCATATAATCAATTCAGTGCCCTGACCTAGCACTTAGGTAACTGGGGGCAAAAAACCAGCTCCTCCTGTGTCATTTCTCCAGGAGGATAATGTTTTCAGCACCATGTGATGTCCTCTAGGTGGAGCACAGGGCCACTTGTCGGGCCATTAGTTGGAGTGCCAGGGTGGAAGGTGGAAGCAGAGTTGGGAGCAAACAGGAGAGTGTAGTGACTGCTGCGGGGTGACAGGCCATTTCCCACTGTCCCTCCTTTCTCAGTGCATCATCCCCACCAAGGTCCTCTAAGAAAATTCATCAGAATGCCGCCTTTCCAGATAAAATCACATGCATTTGACTTCAGAACGGAGTATGGAAATGACTCATTTCCTCAATGCAAGTGCTGGTATACCTAAACAAAAATTTGGAAGCGGTAAGCTAAAATCTCCCAAAAAATTTTAAAGCACCAGTTATTCAAACATATTCTGAGATTGTAAAAAATTAAGGACTAATATATCCCCACATGGAAACTACTAACTGACATCATTTTCTATGCCTCGTCCTTTTTATTAAAAAACTGAGATCACTTTCTTTCATCTTTAAGGCTCAATCTGTTTGGATTATCTTTTATGTTCCATTTATTTCAAGTTTCATTCATTCATATTTATCCCTCCAAATGTAGATCATTAATCAAGTGATAAATTTAAGATTTACATAATCTGGCCCTGCACGGTTTGACTCAGCAGTTAGAGAGCCCACGGACCTGCAGATCTCGGATTCTATTGCGGGTGCTGTGGTTGCAGTTTCATCCCCGGCCCTGGTCTGGGCCATGCAGAAGGCAACCAATCAATGTGTCTCTCTCACATCAATTTCTTCTCTCTCCCCCCCCCCCCCGCCCCACCCTCTCACTCTATCTGAAGATAAATGGAAAAATATCCTCAGGTGAGGATTTAAAAAAAAAGATTTACATGATCTCTGTTCTTATGAGTATAACAGTGAGTACTGCTAACAATGCCTCCCATTTTCATGACACTTTCATGTGCTCTGGAGGCCCTTGGCTTCTAAACCAACTTCCCTCTGCCCTCAAGTCTCAGGGCTGTGGCCTCTATGGTAATTGCCAATCTGATTTGGGTTCTCATAATAGAAAAACCAGAATCTCTTTCTCTGAATGAGAAAACTGAGTAATGAATTTCATTAATTGGGGGCAAAAATATCCATTTGAGTCAGCTTAGAATGACCTTCTGAAGCCACTGAGGTCCAAACAAAGAGAAAGGCGTTCAAATTGAGCAGGGAAACCAAAGATGACCTTCCTGTCAGTGTTAAACACTGAAACAGATATCTAAAAGAGCTGCTCTCTCCAGAGGGCTTTTAAAAATAAGAATTGGGGCATGAATTTGTAGTCCTGCTTCAAGGTAAAGGAACACACAAGGTGATCTCTCGTGGGATCTAGCAGCCCTGTGATTCATCAAAGGTGTTTAAAAAGCAAAGCCATGAAAAAAAAGAGCTGTATAATCAATCAAAATCAAGGCTTACATGTACTTTCTCATTTTTTTAACTCTAATCTCTCCCCACATTTTCATAGGACCTATCACAGTAGGATATACCCTCTACAATTACTTTGACAAACAACGATATCAGAACTTTGGTTTTAGTCTCTTTCAAAGTAATCAATTTTTGACAGTGAAAAATAGCAGAAACTGATTCCTAAAGCTGTAGCCTACAGTGATAGATTTAGGGAGCTGATTTAGCTGAGGGGGTTTCCAGACGTCAGCCCCTGGCCAACTTTCTTGAGCAAGTGCCCACAGGCAGAAAACTTGCAGTGGGAAGTTAGATACATGTAATAAAACAAGTCCTATCACATTGACTTTTCTACCAGGTACCTTGTAAAAAAGATACCAGCTTTAAAAGCAAAATCTTTTTTTTTTTTTTTTTTTTTTTTTTTTTTAATGAGGGTTACACACAGCAAAAGCATTCTATCCAGAGATGTAAAATAATTTCACATTGTGAAGCATGGATTCTTGCAAACAGAAGCACTAACAAACTGAGCCCCTGGCCTTCACATCCAAACCAGATATTCATATTCACAGATGCCTACTTGCTCTAACTTATATTTTCACACATTAACATGGGCTCCATGTTCAACAATAAGAAAATGATTACTTATATTACCACTTAGGGGACTATTAGACAGACACTAGACATAACTATATGGAAAATGCTTTCATATGTTACACAGAAAAAAGCAAAATATAATATTTTAAATACATACATGTTTTGTTGTAGATTTTTAAATATCTGCATATGGATACAGATAACTTGTGGATCTATGAAAATTAGAATACTTTCTTAGGATGCTAAGATATTTTGGGTCCCATTTTTAACACACATATATATAAATACACACATGTACACATTTGACATCACAAATGACCACTTTTTCAGAATTCAGCCCAGGATTTTCTGGTTTCAGAATAGGTTTGCTACCATAAGTTATACAAGCTCCTGCTCATCCGCCAGCTATAGTTCACATATACTGAATGGGTTTCCATTTTAACTTATATTCGGCTGATGAGTTTTTCTTTGCCTTTTTCCAGAATAGTTTGCCCTAGCAATTTCCCCATACATTATTCCAGAAGACTATTTAGTAGTTTCCTTTAAGAAATTAGAAAATAGGAAGGTCAAAATAGATTAACATTAAAAATAAATAAATAAATAAGACCTAGCACAGCCCTGTAGGGCTTCGGTGGTATTTGAGGTGTGTTATTGACATCACTGGGAAAGTGAGAAACTGGGTGGACTAAGAAAAACTGCATAGCTGAAATAAAGCCTTAACTAGCAAAGGGAAGTGTTTGTGGTGAATCTGTTTATGCCTTCCAAAGGAATAGGGCAATATAAAAAGATAAAGACATATACCTCGGATTAACGCCGTGAAAATGTATTGTTGAAAGGTTTTCAATGCCTTTGAGATACCAGCACACAATCATATTGATCCAAACACTTCCTTGAAGCATGGATATTAAAAC
This sequence comes from Molossus molossus, assembly GCF_014108415.1. Lineage (NCBI taxonomy): Eukaryota > Metazoa > Chordata > Mammalia > Chiroptera > Molossidae > Molossus > Molossus molossus. Next base: position 55,002,607 of record NW_023425345.1, on the reverse strand, counting down.
ACTTGCATTTTAAATGCCAACTCAGTTCTGTTATGAGCAGCCATTGAATTCCTGTGCACTTTTCCTGGCCACCATGGGAAACTCTGATGTTTGGCAGCTTTATTCCACTGAAATAAAACCTAATAACCTTTGGATGTTCTGCTGTAATATTTGAATCCCACTTACGTGAACATCTTTCCAGGGGGATCACAAGGCTTTGGGGAGACCAGGCCATCCATTCATTTGTACAAGAACTTTGGCCTATTCTGTCAGCCACGCAGACGAGTTCATGGCTGACTTACCAGGCGCTCAGGGACTGAGACTTCACAGTATTTCCTGTGTCACTTTCTAAACCACAGTTCCATTGCGTGACAGAGTATTCCTACTTGGTGGGGGAAACGCTAGGTTATGGCTGCAAAGAAAAAAAGCATATTACTTCCTCCTTGGTAGATGTGGAAAAACAAACTATCAGATACTGAACATGAAAAATAAATACTGTTATGTACTTAATTTCATACCAAAAAAATAGAAATTATTTATGAGCCTGCTAATTGCCTTTTCAGTGCCAAGTTCAGGTCTATGCCAGCTTTGATTAATTAAAAAACATGTATACAAAATCATTTTCCTGAGAGTTACAGTTTATGAAAAGCAGAAAAAGGGTTGCCCGTGTTATATAAGGCCTATGAGGCCCTTTTTTTTTTTTTTTTTTTACTAATATTTTTTCTGTATTGATTTTAGAGAGGAAAGGAGAGGGAGCGATAGAAACATCGATGAGAGAGAACATCGATTGGCCGCCTCCTGTATGCCCCCCACTGGGAACCGAGCCCACAACCTGGGCATATGCCCTGACCGGGAATCAAACCCGGCACCTTCTGGTGCTCGGTCCACGCTCAACCACTGAGCCACACCGCGGGTCTTGAGGCCCTCTCTTCACACCGATTTGCTGTGGTTGCAGAGCGCGCTGATGGAACCAGGAGGCCTCTGCAGCCAGCTAGGCCGACTCGGGCTGCCTGTCATTCAGGGTCTGTGCAAACCTGGAGACGTCAGCCACCTCCCGCTGCTCTAATTTCCTCATGCAGAAGATGGAGAACACAAAGCCTCATCACAGCGTCAATTACAGCTCAATTAAATAAAAACCTCATCGCGCACCATTATTATACAGTGCATGAAGACATCAGAACTACTAAACAGGCCCTGAATACTAGCTTTTTTTTTCTTTTCGTTTTTCTACACACAATAACTAGTTAATTATATTACTTACATGTCCTACTACCTCTTGAAAATACAAAGACCATATTTATACATAAAGGAAAAGAACATAACGCTTCAACCATGTGCCATAAGATATTTTGTCATAGGATAGTCCAAAAAGGGGACAGAGATTTCCTTGCCATTCACAGACAGTTCATTTTTAGCATCGTTATTGAAAAACTCCATTCCTTTGACTTGTGACAACATCTGGCAGTCCGAAAAACCCTTCGACCACTCTGCTTTACCTCTACGGGCAGCAGTTGGCCTATTTAGTCAGGGAGGCCTGTGACAAGCTATAGTTAATAAGTTTCCTGTGGTGTCAAAAGTAATAATATTAACATGCCGTTGTGAGTGAAATTAATTTTGTTTTGTGCACTGGCCTGCATAAACGTGAGTGACATTTCAAAATAGGATGAGGCAGGAGCTGGGAGCAGCCGCGTGGCCAGGCGGAAGGAGACGCACTCACTGGGGCCGCGCGAGCCTCGGGAGGCGCAGGAGCCGGGTACATAGTGGGGGAGGGGGGGGGTTGAGTTCGTTTTGCCCTTTAAAAAAAAAATCCTAGAGAGAGATTCTGTCTTTAGAGAAACTGGAGATGTTTGACATCCTGTCTCCCTGTTTGGCAATGAAAGAGCATCTCCCTGCTAATGTCTGATTTCAAGTGTCTTCAACCCACAGATTTTTTTCCCTCTGCCTGCAAGAGGCAGCTGATTGGTAATAGCTTTTAAGTGGATAACCGTCAAGTGGCATTTTCAAGTCCTAATGGTTGTGGTGTGGGGGTTTTTTTTCCCCCAGAAACAACTTCAGAATCCCTCACACGTACCCTGACAATGGCACAGATAAACATGCTGTCAGTACACAATTAAAAGATACATGTTGGACCTAGAAGGAAAGAATCTTACTAAAATGGCTGGTATAATATCTTGTCTTTTTCCATTAGAGCTCTAATATTTCAACTGCTGCAACCAGAATCAAATTATGAGGAAAAGAAAGATTTCCCTATTAAGGTGGTCACTCTAGATAGAAACTATAGACCAGTTTATATCATATGGAACTAGTATATCATATTATGTTAGATAGACAGGAACTCTGTAATAGTGTAATGGGGTGTGTACCTCCACCTACTATAACATTGACAATTTAGTCCAAGCCACATCCTACAGGAATAAGCCTCCATTTCTTTCATGTATCTACTTGTTTTTTCCATTAGAGTACTAGTGATATACCACCCAATTTTTAAACGTGTATATCCAAGTTCCTCTATTTTAATAACATTAAGAGCACTGTATTCTGGCCTGTGTGCATTGTTTCATATCCACAGCCATCCCACATGACGTGGAAGTATTGCTGTTCTCGTTTTACAAAGGAAAAGTGGAGAGAATCCACCAAAATCACGTGATTGTTAACTTAGCGTCTGCAAGTATTTTAGCTCAGGTCAATCTGACCTCAAAGCCCCTGCTCCAGGTGACACCACCACAGGGACCCTTCCCCGGTTCCTTTCCAGCGCTCAGTCTGTTCTATGCACCAGCTGCTCACCTAAGTAGTTGTAAGTTCTGTACATTCCGCCTTTAACTATCTCAAATGAAAACACACCAGCAATGAAAATAGCTCCTCGGTGGAAAATTTTTTGTTGATCTGATGATTCGATTCAAGAAATATACATCTACTGATGATTCCATGCTGGGCCCTGATGATATTAAGATAAATTAGACATTGTTTCTCCATGTAAGACGTTCAGGGTTGATGAGGAAGGGATGATGCTGTCTGGGAGTAGGAAGTTCAAAAGGGATGTCCAGAAGGTGACTGGAGGCAGACTGTAAAGGATGGTTAGGAATTCAACAGGTTGATCATAAGGACTTCTAAGCAGAGGGTGAGCATTTGGAACATTTAGGGGAAAAAATGAGATAGCCAGATCTGGTTAGGGTATAATACCTGTCAGAGGAACATGACAGGGCCGGTGGAGAGGGGCAGAACAACAAATAGGGGTAATATTTGGGGGCCTTGAATGTGGGCACATAGCTGAGCCGGAAGGCAGCATCAGCAGTGAAATGTGGGCAATACGAAGGTGACTTGCAGGCTTTTGCCTCCATTTCTGAGGATGTCACAGTCTATGCAACTATATGGCAGTGGAAATAAGAACTCAAGTTTGAAAAAGACTTTAGGAAATAGATTTACAGACCTTTTTTACTAATTAGTTACGGGGTGAGGGGCAGAGAACCATTGGCAATTATTTCGATTCTACCTTGGTTGACTGAGAAGTGATCATATAGGGCAATACATAAAATGACAGAAAGATGCATTAACAGAGTTTAGTTCATTTAAGACTATATTTACACACTCTTTTTTTCCCGCAACTTGTTTAATTTCAATGCTTTATATATATGTATCATTTAATGTTCTCCTAAATAGTACCATACCTACAACCAACTAGCATGGCTTAATTTTTTTATTCCATTGTCTTTTTACTAGTCTAGTATTTTCCTAAATTGCTCACAAATAAATCCAAAAGCCATGCACTTAAAAAAAAAATCTCCAAAGGTAAAAAACAGCCTGAAGAACAGAAAATAGCCTTCATTCTTGCAATTTAGGCAGGTATGTTTTCAGGCTTCCTCGTAAACTTCCTGGTTTCCATTTCAGCACATCCCCGTTAGCAGCCAGGTGCAATAAACCACCACAACCCTGATCCAAGCTCAAGGCCGCTGAGGGGCAGAGTGGGGCACAAGGTCCAAACTGTTTACTCAAGGGTAGGGATCAGTGGATCTAAACTCTGAGAGACCCGCTGTGAGAGGCTACCCCGAGTATCCCTGCAGAAGCAGAACCTAGGACAGGGCCCATCTCCACTAGACATCTTACCGGGCCCACTCCTGGCTGTCCATGTGCTCTTTTGTGTGTCCAAGAACAAACTAATAAGACGACTCACTTAGAGTGATGTGACTATATGAACATTCACATGGCATTATCCTGCCATTAATACAGCAAAAATACGAGTGTCTGCTATGTGCCAGACACTGTACCTGGCGGGAGCTGAGTAGGGAACACACAAAGATGGATAAAATATTGTTTTGTAAAAGAACCGTTCTTAGTTGTTTATGGAAAGAAATACTACTATACTTAGAATAATGAAATAACCAGCACGCAGCGTCACTTACCCTACTCTACGCACTTTACAAAACTCACCTCTTTTCATTCTCATGACTAGTTAGATCAGTACTATCATCATCTCCATTTTATACAATGGAAGCTGGAGCTTAGGGAGATGAAACAATCTGCTCAAGGTCACCTAGCTAGTAAGTGTCAAACCAGGGTTTCCAACCTGGGTCTCCCTGACTCGAGATGTCAGCTGATGTTTCAGTCCGACAATCTCTACACTGTATCCACTGACCTTTGGCCACTTGAGAACAGAAAATATAGCATTTATCACTTGTTTAGAGAAGGTGACTTGCTTTCATATTTTTCTAATTCGCTGCTTAAAATAATCCTTTCCCGCATTTATCCTCTCATTTGCAGAGAGCTTATCATTCTGTGTTTCCTGATTTGACCTCACTAAATCCCTAAGAGGCAAGAGAACTGAATACATCTTATTATCCCTTCTGATTCAAAGCGATGTAATACATCTCCTTTTTAGTCCATGTGTTGAAGTCAGGCAATCTCAGGAACATAAAGGAAAATCGGGAGCTTGTGTTTGGATACGCTTCCGCTCCTCTGAGAAACCCTTTTCAACTCAGACTGCAGATATCCGTGGAAGACCTTGAGACAGTCATTCAGGAATTGTGGCCTGCTGATTCCTGTGCATTCGGGAAGACAGGAAAGCAATTACAAATTGCTTAACAGATGATGCATAATATTAGAGATAAAGAATCCGGCTGCGAACACTTACACCAGGGAAATCCTGCCCTGTAATTTTTTTTTCCAGTTCAGCACTTCGTGCTAAGAGGACCTTACTGACTTAGTGCTAAATACTACTGAATAATGATCCAGTATAAAAAGAAGTTAACAGACCTGTGTTCTGGGTTTGAACCATGACACCTTAAGAAAGTTACTTCACAGGACAGAGCCTTAAGTTGTCCATTGACAAAATGAAGATAACAATAAACTATACTTCATGGCTGCGAAGGCATCAAATAAATTATATGAAGTATCCAACACATACACGCTGATCCATAAATGATAGCCTATGTTACTATGTTACTACTAACAACTAGCATTTATTGAGCATTTACTATGTGCTAGGTTCTGTTGTATACAATTCACATATATTAACTTTGTAATCATCACAAAGTCCTTTGATTTAGGTTTCTTTGTTACTGTTTCCACTTTACTGATGAGGATACAAAGTCCCACAAATGTAAAGAATATTCCCAGATCAAATGTAGTCAACAATATTGTAATAACTATGAATGGTGCCAGGTGGGTCCTGGAAATATCAGGGGGAACACGCTGTAAAGTATATGATTGTCTAACTGCTATGCTGTACACCTGAAAGTAATATAAAATAATGCTGAATGCAAACTACAATTTAAAAACTTGGGGAAAAAGTAATAAAAACAAGAATATTCCCAAATCACACAACTAGTAAGTGATCAGCCAACATTTGAATACAGCAGTCTAACTGTAGTCTTAACTATGGCATTAACTGTCTCTAAAATCATTGTTTAAATGTTTTTATTTATCTTTATTGTTGAAAACATCTCAGATGTGTACCCCCTACATTTTCCCTCATTCTCTCGAGAGCCTAACATCTTTTAGGAATACAGACTTATCCTTTAGTCCATTTTTTCTTTCTTGATGTACCTTATATCTGTAAGCATAGGAAACTTTCTTAATAACTCAGGAAAAAACTTCCCTAACTTTCTTCTGTGAGTGGTTCAATTCCCCCTCACACACAATTGAGGAGTTCCCAGTTTGTAATCAAAACTCTTCTTTCAGAAAGCTAGCCCACCTAACCCTGTATCATTCTCAGCGACATCACTGGCTCATATCTCTACCTTTAATTTACTCTGGATAAAATGGGAACTGATCTTTTTCAATAGTACACATTTTCTTTACTTAAAAAAAACTTTTCCCCCCTAAACTTATGCCTACAAATTTCCTCTATCTTAGCATCTTGCGAAAGTAGTCACATGTATCTGGTTCATCTCCTTCAGCCAAATGTTTTTAAATATTCAAGGACTCTGCCTGCCTAAAGGGCTTTTTTAAATAACAGTTTTATACTGATTCTTTTCAGCTTCACATTCAAAATGCTATTTCTCAGATTTCACATGTTCTTCTCCTACTTGAAAAATTTTACAGGGAGTCATCTGAAATTTGTGTGATTTTTTTACATTTATATATCTTTATTTATTTGCCAAGAATTAATGTGCATTTTAAAGCAATTGAAATAAGGATTACCTTGGGCTCTTAATTTGTCCATTTTCAGAATTTATTGAACAGTGGCTACTAATTTTCTGAGGTAGATTGCCATGGAAATCCACAAACTACTTTAAGGTACCATATTAGTAAGCATGCTTTCATGTGATTTCACACATGAAAACGTCTCTTTCAAAAAAATTTTAGTTCCGATCTCCATCAATAGGATATCACATACTAAAATCATGGATAAAAACAAAATCCTAATAAAATGATAAAGGCCATCTGGTGAAATTAACCAGAAATGTATAGATCAGTTCTCATTTACATTTCTAGAAACTACATTTTCTTCATTAAAAATATGATGCTTAAAAGTTTAAAGCCAGAATGCCACTACAACTAAAAAGGAAAATAATCCTACTTTAAAATATCTTGAGTTAAGATTGCATAACAAATGCTTTAAAAAAAAAAATTATTTTAGTCATTTCTCAAAAATCTTGATGTACTTCACATGACTAAAAATCTGACATCTCGGCAGGGCTGCTCCAACTGTCAATGAGAATATCTCAAAATGAGGCAAATAAGATACCTGTGTGCTTTCTTGGTCTGAAGAGAATGGCTTCCATTCAAATTCACATCATACTCATTTGCAAATAAACTATATTTCTGCAAGTGTGAACCAGCCACATCCACATTTCCATGCTAAGGACCATTGAAGTCCCTAATGATCTGATTTTCTCAACAATGAACACGTGACCTTTCCCCTAGGCAAACCACATGAAAGCTAAATTGTTGCTGCGAAATGAACAATTTGTGAAATCTTGGCAAACTGAATTCCCAACATACTCAGAGGTGATCTTGGCTTTCTCTGTAACTCTGCCACAATGTGTAATATGTTTACTAATTAGTTGCATAACCTTAAGCAAAAATGAATGAGAGCAGAGATAAAAGTCAGAAACTCTGAAGAAGTAATATGCAGATGGGACAACTGCACTAAGAAGTGGAGATTAATGGAGGTGGTGTTAGAGGTGTTCCCTTGTCACCTTTGAATTGGTGATCTATTTTGTGCAGGAGATAACGAAAGTTAAGCAAATTTCTTCATATTGTTTCAAGTTAGTTCTGTAATCAAGATGAACATCTAAAATCAAATATCTAATCCATATGCCTATAATTTGCTGCTCTATATACTATCCTCTGTAGAAAACTAATTAAATGGACTGGGCATGAGAAAGATCTTGTTTCTATGACCACAAACTGATGTTATTTTCACAGTGACCCTAAGTAACCATCAAGTAGATGCAACGAGCTTATGGCACAAAAGATGGATCACTTTCTTCTTTATCTCAAGTGAAGAATTCTTACAGTTCCCCTAGCATTCCCTCTGTAGAGGATTATTAATTCCCCTGGAAAAGACTAAACTGGCCATAGTCATAATGGGGACTTATCCCTATTCAGAAATTCAAGTAATGAGGGTTCTTTTGCATCTTTACAAGACTCGACAATATTGAAATCTAAATTTAAAGAGGCTTTGTTTGCATCTCTACAAAATCCAACCACTCAATGTCTAAATAATAATAATAATAATGATAACGAAGCAGAGGAAGAAGGGGCAAACTCTTAAAATGGTTCTTCTACTGGTTTTAAACTAGCAAGAAAAATAGGAGTACATTTTATTCACAGAACAGGTGTAATATTTCAAAGCTCTTTCCCATCTTTGATTCATTTTATTCTTACCAGTTCTTTATTATAAAAGGTAGTTACATTGTTATATATAAATCTAGTTTCAATGTCTCTCCAACCATCAAACTAGCCAAATTTCCAGTTACTCAAATCATTTTTTAAACCAGTTCAGTCCTCCCAGATTGTGCTTTTCTTTGTCTCTTTTATATTCTTATCCTGTCTAGTTTTTCTTCCAATGATCTTTATACATTGTCCTTGCTATGACTACTCACCCAGAAACCTTCATCTCCAAAATCTTACTTCCAATTTTTTTTGCTTTTATAAGAAACTCAAATGATATCTCTGAATAACTCTTTAGAAAACTTTTAAAAATTTTTTCAGCTCTGTGCTAGACACAGTTCTATTTTTTTTTTTTTTTTGCATCACTAGTGTAAATAACTTATCATTTCTTTCCCCCTCAGACTATTTTTCCTCCTCTGCCTTATAGGGATGCTTTTTGGCATGACGCAGGACCTAGCAAAGAACCAGGGGCTTCCTCCTTTACTCTGCTGTGAGCCCTTCAGAAGACAGAACTTTTTATTTCTATCATGTAACCCACAATCTTCATCACAGCAAGACGACTTTTCCTCAAAGTCTTGACCAACTAATTCCAAACTTTTCTTACGATAGCACAAAAACTAAGAATTGCCATCTTCTTCTGTCCTGTGCCTTCCATCCAGTCAGATACAGACTCTCTTGACCTCTAACTGTATATTGACCTTTAGCTACAGGGCAGACACGGGTTCAGCAAAACTGGTGAAAAGATAGGCCTTGTTCCATGGAAGAGGCGGACAGGCGAATGGCATGTAGTGACGCTGCCAAGGCTGTACCGAGAGTTTGGAAAGGTGTCATGGAAACACAAAGAGGGGAGAAGGGCCAAACTCAGGAGTGGTCAGGGAAAGACTCAGCGGAGAGGATGGCTGAGAAGTCAGTGGGAGTCCGGAAGAGAAACAAAGGGGGGAGGTTATACCAGGCCAGGGAAGCCCCCGTTTCAAGACTTGAAGCCACAATAGAACATGGTGCGATCAAGAACATACAAGTGGTCCGAGTAGTAGTTCTTGTTCTAGTTCTCGCAACCACAAATTTGCTTTCATGTAGCAGTGTTTGTGCTGTATAAAGGCACATCTCCTTCGATGTTACTTTGTGTGATTCTTCCACCATTTTCCTGTTCGTGTCCAGGACCTTCAACCTCTACTCTGGCATCACTGTTATTACCTTCAAACATCTTTTCAAGTGAGACCACCCTTTCCAATCTGCCAAAAGGGCAGGTATAGATCCCTCCCATTTCCAGTGTCTTAATTCTTCTTGCTCATAAAGACGAAGAGAGCCAGGAAAACTCACAAAGCTGGTCTCTTTTCTTCCCCACTACACATTCCCACTCACAATCTAACCCAGGTTCTCCCTCTCCAACAATCCATTCCCCTACTCTGTGGGGTATCCCTCCCCTACTGATGAGCCCCAAGAACCCCCAAGTCAATTCCTTCAGGAGTGGTAACTCCACTCTTACTTCATTGTTACGGACTTGTGTTTTGTTGTAAAATTTCACTGTGCACCTAAACTTCGGCACTCTGTCTTCTATATACATAGTCCTCGCAGTGCTTTCTCTATACCTGCGTGGGTTTCTCTGGGCTTCTAGATCTCCTTAAATTAGCCACTTCTGTTTCCCAGTTCTACTGAACTATAAATGACTCTCTGCATTCTTTCTGTGGTCTGACCCCTCCTCTTACCTCCAACTCTCCTGTATTCTTTGAACTTGGATCTCATCTATAGAAAACCTGTTATGTATTTTTGTCCTTTATTGACTTTTCCCTTGGATCGGGTTCTCTGAGGGCTCTTCTTGACTCCCAATCCTTTCTTTATTGCTCCGTGGACCTCACACAGGCCTCTCCTCCGGCGTAGGGGTTTCCTTTCCTCCGCAAGAGCCTTCTTCTCCAGCCATTTTTATTTTGTCTTTTCCTCTTTCTGACAAGCTGGCCTGAATTTCTGCTGCACCTTCAGATCCATTGTTTAAAAACTATAAATAATATGTGACACTGATAATATTTTCTTCCACTCAATAATTGTGTTCTCCATCCCCCCAAGAGTACTCAATAGCAACCTTTTTATGGGGTCACCTACCCAACAACACACACCTTCCTTCCTTGCTAAACTCATGCTACTTTGCCCATAAGACTCTTCTCCTTCAAGTACTTTTTGCCCGGATGATTTGTTGGCACACGTCAAGGAGATCTCTGGTGTTTCAACAACAGCCAGAAGGTGTCTCTGTTCCGGATTAAAAGCAGATGATGGACAGTGCCCATGTTCCTCTCTACAGCTTTGTATTTCATACTTTTCTATTTCCCTATCCTAATGCCAAATGTCTCTGCTGCATTAGGACTTCAACATATTATAGTATTTTTTTTCCATGAAACTTCCATATGACCTAGATCCCCTGTTTCAATCCTGAAGAGAACAGTCTTGAGCTTCAGCTTGGGGAAATCACCACAGTGGCTCATGCTTTTTCTTCCTATACAGTCTCCAAAATATACCCACTTTCTCTGTCATCCGTGGTTCATCACATTCCTTATTTCTGTGGATTTGAATTATTGCAAATACATCTCCTGGGTTCTTCCCAGTTAAACTAATAATTAGGGTCCCAGCACATGGTCCCTCACCAGGCAACAGCTCTCATCCCTTATGAATTCACATGACATCCTCTTTCAAAACCCTCCCAGTGTTCTCCTCACCATTCCACGTTGTCTGACTTTCCTTGTCTTCTGGAAGGGAGAATAGACAAGTTGGCTTTTCCTTTCCTCCAGATCTGCTCTCCCCTCTCTTCTTTTTCCTATGTTCTCCCACTGCCTCGCCTTCCCAACCCCAGCTCCACTCCTTTCGGGCTTTTTTTTCTTCCTGTCTTCTCTCTTGTTTAAAGGCCCCCGCTTGCAGTGGACAGACCCTACGGCCAACTGAAGCCCGGGGTAGAGAAGCTAGGTTTGGCCCCCTGACCTCTCTAACCTTGCTTTTTAGGCACTTTTCTCTCACTAGCTTCTGTGTGACTTGATCAAACCTACACCATACTTTCTTTATGGCCTTCTTCTGGTTTTTCTCTCCATGATTTTGAGCTCCCCTCGGCTCACAGATGGAGCTCATGTAACCCTCACCTAAAGATAAGCAGCTATTATTGATCTAGTTTAATGGATCGGGGAGAAGTTCTTAGAGCGCCCCCAAGAGCTGGGTGGTGGCAGAACGCAGGTCTGAGCATTCACAGTCTCCTCCTGACCCAGCCTTCACTGAGGGAAGGAGAACAACAGGTCCCACCTGTGTGATCTTGCCATTCCTTCTGAGTTGCCCCTCATCACCATCACCCCAAAACTAAAAAGGACAAAGTTTTCTCTGGCAAGAACAGTATTCTGGCTTCTGAGCTTTCTCTGTCAAGACCCTATCCCCCCTAGTTTCCTCTCAAGTTAGGGTGCACCAGTAAATGTAGCTCTGGAGTGACGGGTCAGGATGCAAACTCTTTGTAGTCATTGAGTAAGATAAGAAAAAATTTAATTCTGCTCTATCAGTAGGCCTATGTGTAAATCATTCAAATGCACGTCTCTGCCGCTAGAGATGACACATCTAAGGGTTAAAAGTGGCGAGCAGCGCCCTCCAAAGACTCTTTGGCATTGGTCGTCATGAATGCTCTAGGGTCAGTGGCCCACGTGGGACATGATATTTCTTTACAATGCTTCTTTTGTAGCTGTTTAGGTCAAATCCACATAGAAATGTATGTTGTCTATATTTCAAAATTACTTGGTCTCCACATTTCCATTTTAAAAAGAAGATAACACTGGTTTCCCATAATCCAAGTAACTATTTGGAAAAGGCCACTGTACCTCAGAGCCTCAATGTCACATGAGGACAAGAAAAGAGAATACTTAAAATTGGATACGACCCAGAAAAATCAAGGACATGTAGTTAACAGAGGGAAAACGTTAAAGGGACAAAGCAACTTGGTAAAGGCTTGCCTTTGGATATTTTCTACAAGCTGTTCTCTGTGATTTCCCTTCCTCTTCATATGTCTTCATAAAATTGGTCATTGCCCAGGATCCCAGCTGGGCCCTCTGTTAGCTGAAGCAGCATCCCCAAACTATGGGGGCATACCTGCTATCTTCCCCTTTTTTGCCCATCTCCACTCAATTTAGATAAATCTTTCATAACCCAAGAAACTGTCCGTTAAAATGGAATACCATGATGGATTGCATGCTGTCCACTAGGGGGCAAAACAGTATTTCATATCATTTCAAAGGCCTCCTAGAGGACTAGAGCGTTAGCGAAAGGCGATGAATGGTGGGATTGCAGGCACCACCGCACACCACAGCGCGAGGGAGCTTGACACGGGCACTTCTGGGGCTCGCTTTCCAGTGCACCTTCTGTTCACATTCCCCTATTCTCCACTTAAAATGTACATGTATAAAATCAACCACAACAAATTTCTCTACCTTCTCTAGACTAGGCTTTCATAACACATGTTTCTATAACGGCGCTTACCATTTCATGTTGACCATTTGTCTTTATGCCGGTCACTCCCCGCACAGAATAAGTTTCTTAAGGGCGAGAACAAGTTTTAACCATCCTTTGTTCCCAACACCTTGCACCATGACTGACCTATTGACAACAAAATAAGGATTTGGTAACCTGAATGAGTTAAGTATTGGGCTAAACATTGCTTATTTTTTACAAGCCATACAAAATAAAATGGATCACTAATCATATTTTTGTAAACACCATTTAGAACTTATTATTTGTGTTAATTATGTCAGACTGTGGTACAGTAACAAATAGACCCAATGGTGGTGGCTCACTGAAAAATGTATTTCTTGCTCACTCAGTAGTAGGTGGTTCCACGTTGGCAGGTAGGGCTCTGCTTTCCTTCAGGAACCATTGGAGTTCCTGGTGGATTGAGCCTCTGCCATCTCCAGCATGTGGCTTCCAAGGTCACTCTGAGGTCATTGTGATAGTCACGGGAGAGAGAAAAGATCCTAGGCAGGAGTTTGAAGGGATGAAGCCTGGAAGTGATACACGTCACCTCTCTAGGAGTCTCAGCCAGAGTTCAGCATTCGTTCTGTGGCTCAGTAAACGTGTTCTGATCATTTCCTTGGTGCCAGGTGCTACGCATAGAGATAAAGGGCACTATCTACAGATTATCAAACTCAGAGAAGTGAGATGCCATCCAGTAATCACAAAAATTGATACATGCTTGCTGTGCATGATTATTATTATACATGATTATAATACATTATTACTATAATCAATAGTTCAAAGGAAGAGTATGGGGAGGGGGGTACTAAAGAATATGCAAGAAGGAGCTTATTTAGTCTGGTGATTCAGGTAAACCTCTAAATAAAAGATCTTTGAGTACATTAAAGATGAGTACAGTTAACATGGCAGAGTTAATGATACAAAGAAAACTGATATCGCTAGAGCATAGACGGGCAAGTGGCATGAAGTGAGGCTGAGGAGTGACCTGGAAACAAACCCGGAAGAGTATTGTAACTGATGGTAATAATGTGGCCTTATCCCAAGGGAGACAGGAGACCTACTTGAGGATTCCAAGCACATTTGTTATTTAAAGGGTGACTGCCCACTGTATTTCAAGAGTAAATTTAAGGAGACCAACTAAGAGACTATTGGAATAATCCAGATGACAGGTTGGTGAATATTCTAATATTGGGATATTAGAGATTTATTGGATAGTGGTGGAAACAAGTAAACCCATCCGAGAGATTTCTAATAGATAAAATCAGATCTCTAGAGAAGTCAAAGGTCAGTGATAATTCCTAGTTTTCTGGCCTGACTACTAGTTGGAGGCTGGTGCCAATCACTGAAATAGAATAAACCAGGTTTTTTTAAACAATTATGAATTCAGCTTTTGGCATCTGAGTCTAACATGTGTATGAAATAGTCTAATGTGAAAATTATAAGCAGGCATTAGATGCATGAGTCTGGATCACAGATGAAGATCTAAACTGAAGGTACAAACGTGGCAATCCCTCCTAGATGGTAACTCAAGCCGTAGACTAGGATAATATCAGTTTATGAAGAAAAGAAATGGGCTAGGACTGAACCTTGAGAAAGAAGATCAAGAATGAGTGGCCAGAGGCAGATACATCAAGAAAGCAGTATTACAAAATCCAAACAAGAGAAAAGAATCAACAAATTCTTCTGAGAGTTCAGGTCAACGAAACCTGGAAAAGATTTGGCTTACTAACATGGATGTCATTTGTAACCCTGACAGGAACCATTTCAATAAAATGATGGAGAGAGAAATCGGTGGAACACACGTAATAGGGACAATGCCTGCAGCCAGTTCATTCAAGAAGCTTGGCTGTAAAAAAGGAACAGAGGAATTTGAACTATCTAGAGAGGAGGGTAGTTCAAACGGGATTTTTGTTATAATAGCAAACACTCACATAGCACATTTTATGTGCCAAACACTCACTACTTTACTATGCCTTATAGTTTACTATGTTTATGTTGTTCATTGAGTTTTGCATGCTTTATTGTGTCCCAGTGCCCAGGACAGTGCCTGGGGGCACACAGGAGATGCCCAAGTATCTCTTTAATAAAGAAATCATGAGTTAATGCCCATGTTTCATTGCAGTGCTCTTCCCATGACTCTGTTCTGCACTTTAACTTTTTAACAGGCATTTTGATTTCCTATTTTCATCATTTTTATTTTGATCATTTCAGAATATCCACTTTTCTGATATTAACTATTATTTCTAAAAGGACTACGAATGTATCTGTTAATGAAAAGAGAAGTTAAAGATATCATGAAAAAATTTTGAAGATCTAAATTATAACTACAAATTCATACTTAATTTAGTAACATGAATGTTACGCTTATGGAAGACTAACTGGGTTTAAGCTCTTAGGGACCTTGCATATGCCTCCTTGTGTTTAGAACATTCTTGTTCTATCTTTACCGGGTTCACATTGATGCCTCCTGCTGAACCTTCACATCTCAGCTCAAGTATTGGCTCGTCCAGGACCAGGGTCATGACCCAACCTCCCACGCTAGTTCTGCTTGCAAGAGGAGAGCTCAAGACTTCTCTTAAAGCTACACTCGAATGGCAAACTCATCAGTTTTACAAAGAGCATGCATTTGCAGTGCCTGGAGAAATTGATAATAAGGGGTATAAATCTCCAATTAAAGTCCTCCTCTTTTTAGTTAGATTACCAAACACCCTGCAAAGTTTCAACTTTCTCCTCTTGTCTCCCAGAGCGTTTGTGCCACCTAAACGGTGAAGTGAACACATTATATTATTATAATCATCGTTATTATCTATTTAAATCTGTCTCTCCACTATATTCTGAAAATCTCAAAGTCATCTTATTCATCTATGAATAATGGGGTCTGGAACCTGGAAGAGGCCATGATGAAACTCAACATTTGTTTAATAAGAAATGAATAAATACCAAGTTAATGGATTATAGAGTAAAAATAAGTATTTAAAGACATACTGTGTCATGCACCTGAATAACAGACTATACAGTTGTACACAAGGCCAGATTCAGTCTTTTTAGCCTCAGTACAGCCGTAGCAACATTTCACACTGTGACCATCTGGACCATTAGATGTAAATACCGATTTGGCAGATACTTCAGGGCTCTGAAAGTAGTTGTGGGAATAAAATGAATTTGAAAGATACTTCCACACAAAGGACATATTTAAAGCCACCCATTTTGTCATTAAAATTAAAAACCTGAGATTGTCCTTCTTATAAATAAATAACATCTTAGTATGCTTACAAATGCAGAATTTACATAGTCTGAATTTTTATTTGAAAGATTATGGGACTGCCATGTAGGACTTGTCACCTTTAAATAGATTCCCAACCACACAGAAAAATCCTCTATTCAGAGAATCTATCACTAACTTAACACATAGAAAAATTCTAAGATTAGTATAAATAGAACAGGCCTTTTTAAAATGTCACAGCATTAAATCAATTCAGGTGCCTTTTAAAAACTCATTTAAAAGTACAGCATTTCCAACAAACATATGACTTAGCCCCATTTGCAAAGGTCATTAAGGGAAACCCTCTCTTTACATATAAAATGATGCATGGTATTGTAGAAGCGATCAAATAAATATTCATTTTAAATCAAACTTTTTATTTATCCATTAGCTATGACCTCTGTTCTAATACCTATAATGCTTTTCAAAAAGGAAAGGTATTGCTGTAGTTGTCTATTTAATCATTAATTAGTGTCTACTCTATTTAGTGGCTGCTTTAAAAAATAATAATAATAAGGGAATTATCAAGCAGGTCAGGACAAAGGTGCACTCTGGTTGTCAGCACCACATTCTAAAAAAGCATTTGAAATTTCTCTAAATCTCACAGTTGAAACTTTCTCACACTAACTGGCAAGTTCCACCTAGTGATAAAGGCAATTGACTAAAATAAATTATACATAGAGCTGAAATCCCTAATAGTAACAAGGCCCCTTCATGAGATAATCACAGCAGCAAAAGCACTCATCTGTCGGCCGCAACTCTACAGGGTCTTGAAATTATCTTATACAAATGGAACCTCCAGAAATGTTCTCATTTCTAGTTTTATGACAGGGCAGTTAGACTGGAAAAGCCAGTGGGTGATCAGTTGGAATATTGCTTATCAGATGCCTATCTGAGAATAAAAGCAATTCATGATTTTGAGTCAAGGACCTTCCTTCAGCTCCACACTGAGACATCTGTGGAACCTTCCGGAACCTCTGAGTCGCAAATAAAATGAACATAACGGTACCTATTTCCCAGGTCATTGTGGAGAAAACAAGACAGAATTGTCAAGGAGTAGTAAGGATCTGAGATGTGGATTTGGGTATCATCTTTCTACATAAGTTTTCCAAGAAGCATTTTTGTCTTCCATCACCATATCCCTGCTAAAAGAAACATTTTTAGAATTTGGGAAATTTTGCTTCCTAGAACTTTAGAGTGATAGATAAAATGTTTACTATTAAATCTTTATATATTACTATACAATTATCTTTCTTCCAAACTGACATGTGAAAACTATGATGTAAGAGTTTGATGTGAAAATGTCCATATATGGCCGGCTGGTGTGGCTCACTAGTTGAGCATGGGCCCATGCACCAAGAGGTTCCTGGTTTGATTCCCAGTCAGGGCACATGCCCAGGTTGTGGGCTCGATTCCCACTAGGGGGCGTATAGGAGGCAGCTGATCAATGTTTCCCTCTCTCTCTCTCTCTCTCTCTCCCCCCCCCTTCTTCCTACCTCCCTATCACTCTATAAAAAATCAATAAGAACATTTTTTAAAAAAATAAAAGTAACTTCAATTAATATAAAAATACATGTTTAATTTGGTGTACCAATTATAACTTTATAAGCAAATGAGATTTTACATGTTCAAGTCCCTAAGTTAGTCAAATGTAGATCTGTAAAGGTACTAACATACATACTTTTCCGTATTTCCCTTTCTTTCAAAGTTTCCATTTTGATATTTTTTAAACATTCTTTTTTTTTCTTAGCTTTACAGAAAACTTCACATATTTCTCCTACTTGAGGTGTGGTTTTTCAAACTCTTAACTGCTCTCTTCTAAAGCAAAATATTATGTAAAATCTTTAAAATTCCCTATATATTATAAGATTGAATAGAAAGATGCTAGAAATAAGTAAGTTGTGACATTTCCTTGTTTAAAACCATTGAAATGCTTATAAATGAACTGTGGAATTAAATTATGGGCCATAAAGAGAGGTGTCATTTAAGAGAGCACAGTCATGTCTAAAATGCCTAATTAGAACTGCTATAGTAACCTGGTTTTGCAGCAGAGTGTGTTCCCCATGGAGAGTATTGTGGCAAAAACACGGAATCCAACCAAAAGAACCCTCCTCCTAATGAGCATTTTTGAACGGCAATTTTGTTCATTTACATCTCTCTTATCTCATAAGGTTCAGATAAATTTGTCTACACTTTGTATTAATTTCTTTGATACTGACTCTCCTGTATTTTCAAAGACTATGAAAAGTAATTTATTCCACTAGATTCTTCTGATGTGTAAATTAATTTGTAGGGGTGAGTAGACACTTCAGGTGAATGTAGCACATTAGAAGCAATTATTACCTACACTAATGGAAGTAAGCTATGACCTAGATAACTCAAAATGGTGGAATTATCTAAAATTGCCATTTATTTGCTGTTTGAAAATGTGTGGGAAGTGATATTCAGGCAAGGACCCTGTCTTCAAGGAGTTTACAGTCATGTTGGAAAACAAAGACGTGCACATAAGACAAAAATAAGTCCTTAGCAACACAAGATGCATAGGTAAAATGCTATGAAGATTCAAGGAATGGAAAGAATTGGGGTTATAAACACATATGTTGATATTTTCAATAAAAGCATTACTTAAGCAAAAAGAGCATCAATTCTCTCTCTCTCTGTCTCTCTCTCTCTCTCTCTCACACACACACACACACACACACACAGAGAAAACATTACTTCTCAACTACAGTTAAGTCATAGAACAGGTAGATATGCTTTCTCTTTTAAAGGTGGATAAAATGCATACCCTATAAAGGAATTAAATTTCCTTAAATTGTTAACTTACATCTAGCCAGATATTTCCACACTGGAGACACTGGCCAATTTAACATTCATGAAGTTATAGATAAAGCCAAAAATAGTCATAATAAGAGTTAACATGAGAGGACCTGAGATGATGGTCTTCTGTACCTCATTCCTACATTAAAAGTTTATCTTCAGAAATCTGACACAACCATTACCTTCTTTGGAATCGGGATTCACTGCTTTGTCAGGGAGGAAACAATAAGAAATAAACCCTAATTTGCCAAATACCTAATTCCCTATGTTAGAAAGCAGTCTAGATCCTCTACCTCGTCTCTCTCATGTTTATAAACATGAATGCAAAAGCTCTAGTACCATGGTTCTTAATTAGTTATACCAAAGAGTAAGACACTGACGGTGGGAGAACTCATGGAGTCCTTTCTGGGGGGGAATAAAAGTTCTGCATGCCATCATCTTAAACTCTGACTCACTTGTTGAGAATTGCCTGGGCACAGGACTGGTGACTGTGCTTTGAGCCTAAAGTATGGTATCGATGGAATAAGGTGAGGGGATGTGGGCTGTTTGTTGTTTTAATTGCTATGTACTTGTTTCCAACCTGCCACTTAAGATTTTTACAAATATTAGGATTTAGATTTTTACAAATATTAGGATAAGGAAAAAGAAAGCTATACCTCACTTGAAATGAGTAAAAATGAAAGTGCAAAAACTTTGCTGCCTTTCAGCTACTAGAAATTCAGAATTTCTCATCAAAAGGGAGAATTTAGTGAACCACAATTAAAAGCCTTTTTCCCCAAAATCGAAATATAAAGATATTAAACACAGTCCAATTTGAGGTGCAAAGAAACCAAAATTTATGTAGGGGTGATTTTACTAAAAAGTGCCTGGCTCCTTTCAAAGGTTTAATAAAGTTATAAAGTTTGCCAAGAGTGTGGCAATGTTATTCAGAGCAGAGTTTCTAAAAAAGTCGTCTTGGGCTCATTTCCTGAACCAGTGAATGGTAGATCTAGTTTGATGAATGTTAGAGCATAAATGAGCTGTTTGAAGACTGGAATGGGTCTCAATCACTCTTGATGATACCTTAGTGACTGAAAGACCACTGGGCGAATGTCAATTAACCTAAGAGTTTTCCAATTCTAATTGTCATAATTCTCCTCCTGAGGAATTTACAACATATATGTACAAACTATATGCATCCTTATCAGAAAAGTTACTTAAACTTTCATATTTTTTTTATTTTTATTTTTATTTTTGTAGCAAGAGAAATTGGGTGACATCTGCTTCTCCCTTCGCTATGTACCTACGGCTGGCAAACTGACTGTTGTCAT
Organism: Molossus molossus; assembly: GCF_014108415.1. Taxonomy (NCBI): domain Eukaryota; kingdom Metazoa; phylum Chordata; class Mammalia; order Chiroptera; family Molossidae; genus Molossus; species Molossus molossus. Next base: position 54,982,420 of record NW_023425345.1, on the reverse strand, counting down.
TCTGGAGGCAAAGAACCTGAAGAAGATGGATGTGGGTGGCCTATCTGGTAAGTCTGTGATGTTTATTTATTTTTTTTAATGCTATTTTATCATGGTTACCAAGTGCATAGCACACATGCTGTGACTCCTCAGTCCTTCATTGATCACGGTTCCCTTTCCTACGGAGGCTGGAAGCCATCTCGGATCTCATCCCGGAGCAGTTCCCCAGGAAGCCACTCTCAGGTTATTGGAATTGGCACAGAACATGAAATCTATTTTCCTGCTTCATAGCAAACATATCAATTGTCGGGTCTATAGCATTGGAAGCTGAACATGTTTGCTTCCCTTCTAAAAGGCAATTTCACCCTGGCCAGTGTGGCTCAGTTGGTTGGGCAGCATCCTGTGCACCAAAGGGTCACCATTTCCACTCCCAGTCAGGGCACATGCCTGGGTTGCAAGCTCCGTCCCCAGGATGGCGTACAAGAGGCGGCGATCTATGTTCCATTCTCACATCAATGTTTCTCTCCCTCTCCCCTTCTCCGTTCCTCTCTCTCTCAAAAAAATAAAAATAAAAATATTTAAATATATGATTGTTTAAAATAATAATAAAAGGCAATGCCTATGATCAATTATAGTTTTTTGAGTTTTTAGATTATGGGGGGAACTTTTTTGGTCAAACATAACCCATCATATGAAAAATAGTCTTTTATCTGAGACTTATTAGGTATATGATAGCCTAGCATTATTTTAAAAATATGTTTTCATTGATTTTTTTAGAGAAAGGAGAAGGAAGAGAGAGAGAAACATTGATTGCCTGTTTCCTGCATGCCCCCCACTGGGAATTGTGCCTGCAACCTAGGCATGTGCCCTGACTGGGAATTGAAGCAGGACCTGTCAGTCCATGGGATGTCATTCAGTCCACTGAGCAAAACCAGCTGGGCTGATAGTCTAGCATAGCTTTTATTGATTGATTGATTGATTTTTTTTTCTTTATTGATTTTAGAGAGAAAGGAAGGAAGAGGGAGAAAGACAGAAACATCGATGAGAGAGAACATTGATTGGTCGCCTCCTGCATGTCCCCCACTGGGGATTTGGTCCACAACCTGGGTATGTGCCCTGATCAGGAATCAAACAGGCAACCCCTTGGTGCATGGGTTGGTGCTCAGCCACTGAGCCACACCAGCTGGGCATAAAACAGTATCTTTAAAAGCTATGCTAGGACCCTGGCCGGTTTGGCTCAGCGGTTAGAGCATCAGCCTATGGTCCCGAGAGACCTGGGTTTGGTTCCCGCTAAGGGCATGTACCTCATTTGCGGTTTGTCCCCGGCCCTGGTTGGGTCGTGCGGGTGGCAGCCATGTGATGTGTTCCTTTCACATCAATGTTTCTCTCTCTCTCCCCCATCCCTCCCACTCTATCTGACAAAAAAAAAATGCCCTCAGATGAGGATTAAAAAAAAAAAAAAAAAGCTATGTTAGCTAAGCTGGGGTCTCCGGTTCAATTTCCAGTCAGGGCACAAGCCCAGGTTGTGGGCCGGATCTCCAGTGGAGGGCGTGCAGGAGGCAGCCAGTGGATGTTCTTTCAACGATGTTTCCATCTCTCTCCCTCTCCCTTCCTCTCTCTCTAACATCAATAAAGAAAAAAAAGTTCAGTTAAAAATACTCTTTTGTTAAAGATTCTGCATTTCAAATATATGTGAACAGTAAAATCTGTTTGAGGGTGAACCCCCATGGCAAGCATTTTTCTATAGCTTATATTGGAGATGGGAAAGACTTGGAAGTTCTATAAAATCCAACCTAAGGGATTTCTTTCTGTTGTTGTTTTTTAAAGGTGAGTAAAGTAGTATATTCTTGCTCAAAAGCAAAGTCAACTCAAGGACTTGTCATTTCCGGTTGAATGTCATTTTTTTCCTTCTCTGTGCGGTTAAATCAATTATATTTAATTTTCCAGTAAATTATTACAGGGTGAGAAATTTTCTTGATATGCCACAAGGTCATGATAAATAGACGGTAGTTGTCATTGTTGTGTCTGTGACACTAGAACTAGCATTACTGGTCACTCAGTGCTTTCTTCAATATAAATATTGCACATTTCAAAATGTCACTCTAATGCAGCCTGGTGATTTTATATCCCAAAGCAGTGATTTTCAACCGGTGTGCTGCAAGAATTTTTAAAACATGCCGTACCTGACTATTTAGTCAGGGGCATTGACTTCTTTTCCCTTAGATGTGAAATAAAAAAAAACGACAATAGCCAACACAATAGCCATGTGGTGTGAATAAATCAAATACCTTTTTTTTTGTCAGATAGGCAAACAATATAATTACTAAAATAGAAGTTTAGTAATTATTTTATTGTGCCATGAGATGAAAAAGGTTGAAAATTGCTGTTCTGAAATATAACAGCTAAAAAAAAAAAAAGTGCTCAAGCCAGAGTTTCTACTTACTGAACCGCTAATTTGTTAATGAAATCCTTCTGGTGCCTCTTTATAAGTGAGTCACCGGAGAAAGATGCACTAATTCTTTCATGTCACTAAGACCTCATTTAATAACTTACTGCTCTAATAGCATAAGAGAGCATAACAGAGCAGAGTTAAAGCTATGAGCACCGTTTCCTCCAAAAATGTAGAGTTCTTAATGTGCCTACGATGAAAAATATAAGCTTTCCTCGCTCTGTCCACTGAGAAGGCCTAGAAACAGACTGATCGGGTGTCACGAGCACCCCTAGCACCGATATGGTTTGAAAGTATAATTTCCCACTGAACGGACCTGGGGCATATTAGAGAAATGGGAGGTTTCAGGTGTGACACAGGCAACACCCAAGACAAGCCCAGACCATCCTGCCACACCAGAAAGCAAGGACGTTTTCCAAGACTAGCAGGGTCATGTCAAACGACCAAGGAGACAACTTGAAGAGGCTTCCAATGACAAAGATGTAATCATTTGAGCTTCAAAATGATAATGAATGTGATGTATTTAAACCTAAAAAAAAAAATAAGAGAATGCAGTGTGCCCATATGTGAAAAAAATTCAGAGAAATGTTTATGAGAACAGTTCTCTGCCAGATCACTACATAGTGTCCTGAGGGATGACTTCAGACACTTTTGACCTTTACCTTTCCTTTGGTTCAATAGCCAGATACTGTCACATGGTCCTTTGTACCCTCTCACAGGTTCCATTCCAAACTCGCGTGCCAGCGATATCGTCATCCCTTGTGTCTAGTACTCCCTGGTCTGCCCTCCAGTTCACCTTATACGCGTCGATGCCTCCATTCTTAAGTCATTCTCTCCACCTGGAATGTACTTCCTTTCACCAATACCTAGCTAAAGCCTACCCATTTTCAGGCCCAGCTTAAGTCATATTTTCTCCATCCATTCAACAAAGGTGTACTGTGTCCCTACTTTGTGTTAGGTATTTCTGAAACTAGTTTTGCATCCGTGGACAAAACAGCCCGAAAACCCTACCCTCGTGCAGCTTACATTTTAACGTGGAGAGATGGACAGGAAGCCAGTAAATAAGAAAAGCACATAGTAAGCCAAGAGTTGAGACAGTCAAGCAGGCAGCAGGAGGAGGAATGTTGGGGAGTCTTTGTCAATGGGGAGTCAGAAGGTCTTCTGAGTAGAGCATATTCCAACAATAACCTGGAGAGAGATGAGGGAGTGAGCCATGGGTGGCTGGGAGAGAGAACATTTTAGGTGGAAGAACTCCATGAAGCCTTTTCTGATTCATCCCAATGGAACAAATCTTTCTCTTTTTTCAAATGCCAATGGCAGTTTGTTTACATCCTTCAAACATCACACTTCTCTCTCCGGAATGTGCCCTGTATTTATATCTCCCACGATGCCCTCCCTGACAGGTAGCACTGAGCAAAGCTGCTGGATGAATAATGAATTATTTACAATGGAGCTGTGGCCTGAAAAAGCAAGTCTTGCATTTCAAATTTGTTTAACCTACTTACCATTAAACTAACTTTAAGGCCTTGGATGGTCTGTCTCAAAGTAGGTTGACCTATGTATGTCCTATGAGACCAAAATTATATAAAGGGATCATTCCAGGTCATTTAAATGCCAAACTACATTTGCTGGAAATGGCTGGTTAATTGGAACCAAAGTGGGCTGTCTCGCCAAGATTTAAATCCCACTCTGCCGCTGCTGGCAATTGGACATTGGACAAGTTATTTAAGCTTCCTTAGCCTCGGTTGCATTATCTATAAAGTGGGAGTAATAAGAGAACCTTGTTTATAAGGTCTTGTGAGAAATAAATAAAAGCACTGAGTCTATCGCACCTAAGGGCTCACTAAATATTACTGTCATTTTTTTCTATTAGTAACTTTATCAAATCTTGGGTTAAATATGCAAAATGTGAAAGCAACCAATGGACAGTTTACCCAATTGTTTGATTCAGTGGAAAAAGAAAGTTCATCAGTTTGTTTGATGGGATTGCCTGATCAATTCAGACAAGATGATATCGGTAGACCACGTTTTGCGTAGATCCAAGAGTGAATTAAAACACGGTAAGGAATTAAGCAACAAACAAAATTGAGGAACATAGGAAAATGGAAAGCATTTTTTAAATAATTTTTATTACTACTCTCCAACCGGGCCTGTTATTTCTTTCCTACTGTGTTCATCAAAAAGCAATGCTCAAAGAGTCTGCCTCTATCAAATCCTGCAAATTCTAACCCTTCTTACTTTACCATTTAGAAATCCTTTTCTAACTTGGTTGACTCATGTAGTTCTCATTATAGACCTGTGAGGTAGTTTCTGAAGGTAATAGCCTCAGAAAATTGAAATTGAGGGACATTAGATAATGTACGTAAATCATCTCCCTCCATGTCTGGCACACAGGAGGGGTTCAACCCTGGCCATTGCCTTCATCGCTAATATTAACAGTCACAGTCACCTGATTGTAGGTGCTGTAGCTGAGACTGAGGCCTGGGCCCTCTGATTCCCAGTGCAGAACACTTTCCAAAACACCATGCAGGCTTCCCCACGCCCAGCTTTCAGGGGGGAGAGTGGGGTTCCCCAGCCCTCACACTAGAGGTGCCCCTCTGCCTGGGGCTGAAACACCAAGACGAGGTCCTCAGTGTTAATAAGGCTAGAAATGGAGGCTTCACGGGTTTCTTAAAGGCTGTGGAAATTTCCAGATGGATAAACCCCTATGAATACTCCCAGAATCACAAAATTACTTTACTTGTGGCTTCTGGCAGATTTCTCTTCTTGCATGACCCAGTATGAAGCAGAATGCAGTCTCATAAGCCATTCCATTTCCTTCTTTCCCTGACGCTAGCACATAGTCCTTTGGAAATGTTTCTAAGTGTTTGTACTGCTAGGAACCAGGGCAAATCAACAAGGGTAAAAAGCTTGTAGCCCTGCTGCCTAAATTGTAAAGAAAACAACAAAAGCATGTCAAGCATGGTAGTAAAAGGGTGCCTGGAAACCATATATAAGAAACTGAAATTATATGCATCTCTTCCAGCAATCTCCTGAACATCACAGACCTATAGAGGTGGCTATGAGTGGGGATCAGGTCAGGAATGGCCCAGGGCTGGCTGGAAAATGTAGTCATGTGTTTTCCCTCATTGTCTTTCTCCCGTTTACTTCCCACCCAACCCCCACCCACAGTCTTCTTGGCCACCCCCCGTCCTGTCTTATCTTATAGAGAACTATAGAGAGCAAGTGTGGGGCTCTAGAAGAGTTCCTCCAAAGCATCTAAGTCTCCAAAAAGGGGAACAATTAAATTCAGAAGCCGCAGCAACTACTTAAGGAAAATGATGGGTGAAGAAAAAAGGGGACTCACTGTAGTAATGGAGTCACCATCATTTGAATTGGTCAGACTGCCAGTGTGTGGATTGGCCGCTGAGACCTACATCAGTAAGACTGACCTTGGCCACCGGCCCAACCCTATCAACCCCCTACACACATTCTCTCCTTTCTATGAAATGCAATTTTTAAAAATTGTCCATGTGTTTGCGTATTCTCGCTTCTACTGTCCTAGCAGCGTAACTTGGGAGATAGAGCCAATTTACGTATTTGAAGTCAGCCAGGAAAGAGCACACAGCCAACCTTAGGGGACCACTGGATTCCACGTGAAGCCATGAATCCACAGAGTCAGGGCATTCCTTCAGGCGTCATGTATCAAGATGTGGTTCGACCTACATCAGAGTCAGCCAGGGTCCATATTCAAATTTAAGATCACAGGGACTACCTCAGACGAAACTATAACTGAAGATCTCGGGGTGGGAACCTAGAAACTTTTTACATCTCCCCATGTTATTCTTATGCTTCTTCAGTTTGAGAACTGTACTTTATAGAGCATATTGAGAGTGTTATCTGAAGCTTTAGTGGTCATCGTATCACAATATATACGTTAATCAAAGCAAATTTTATACCTTAAACGTATACAATGTTATATGTCAATTATATCTCATTTTAAAAATTTAAAAAAAAAAAACACTTTAGAGGCTTAAATGCTACCTTATAATTTTAGCTGAGGTCCGGGTCAGCCACATGCCAAGTTAGAGGTTTATTTGGTCAGTGATGTAGAATACATCCTGTGCCTCATATATTAGAACATTTTTAAATAACAAGTTATATTTCTTTTATCAGCCCAGTATCCTCTTTCCTTAATAATTTAGACATGTGGGAAAGGCAATTTTGTCTTTTTTTCCTTCAGTTGCTTCCACTGAGAGAGAAGATAAAAGCAATAGATGGTTCCTTTATATACTCCTGACCACCAACCACCTTCTCTGTCCTTCCGTTGGTGCTGAACGCATGGCAAAGAAAACCGCTCCAGACTCAACTGGTTTGAGCTAGACGCCACCAGTCTGGGAGCTGGGCCAATAAATAAAGTGGCAAAAAACTTATATGAGCCAATTAGATATGGATATGCAAAATAATTGGCCATATCAGGGTCAAGCAATAATATGCGAATAAGCTGGCATCTTACTGAGCTAACAGGACAGGAATATGCATAAAACATGGGCTGTGATGTCAGAAGGCTTCATCGTGATTTTAGGCTTGAATGTTAGAATATAAAATTCTTTAACACTTCAAAGTGTTTAGTTACAGTATTGATAACATAATCTAAATCCCTAAGATGTGAATTGATCTAAGAAAAAGAAATGACAAATCTTTAAACTGGATCATCCTAGAAACTGAATTATTATTAAGAAGGGTTAGAGCCAAGCCCTGTGCAAGTGGAGACCCAGGCATGGTTACCACAGAACGGACAGAAAGCTATGCCTGAAAAACTAATAGTGGTTTTAAGAAAATGAAAAGAGCAGATGTGAGGTATGGGCTATATTTGAAATAAAGAGACGTGAGTGGCAAGCTGAAATGTATTCCTTAGAACAGTTAGCACAAAAACTCCTAAGTCTGTCCTTCAGCTGGTGGGTACAGGTCCCATCATTCCGCAAACATCCTTTGAACACACGGAGCCAGCACCATGCCAGTCCTTGGGAATGCAGGCAAAAGTCACAGCAGAAACGTCTGCAGCACAGCAGGAGACGGAACACCCTTCTAAATGCTGTACAAATGTTAAGTGATTTAATCCCTATCACAACCCCTCTGAGGTAGATACTATTTTTAATGCTATTTTATTGGAACTAAAGCACAAAGAGGTAAATAACTTTCCCAAGGTCACAGAATTAGTATGTGCAGAGTTGAGATGTCAACCCAGTCCGTCTTCAAACTCCTTGAATAAAGCATAAGACTTCTGAGTCCTCATCCCCTCTGGGCAGGTGCCACCTGGAGAGCAGATGGCTCACTGCAGGTTACGGTTTGAGAGAAGGCCAGAAGCTCTCCCCTATTCCAGAATTCCTGTATTCGCCAACGCAAACTCCATCGTGGACGCCACTAATATAAATTAGTTTGTTAATGGTTTAATTCATTTTTGGCTACTTGGACTGCAAAGACAGGATCAATGAGTCCATAAGATCAGACATCAAATGTCATTATATTTCTAGGCTGAAAGGACCCCCTCAGTTTCTCCCGTGTATACAGATTAGTATGTTATTTTGGTGATTGAGTCTTTGTACACTAAAAGGGATGAGATACAAAACAGTATAGTGATATCAGTGGTAAAGGTGAAGAGATGTTGCCAGAACATTTTGGAAGAAAGTCCAAGTCTAAAGCATTTGAGTACTAACTAGGTGGTAGAGAAGGAAATAGGAAAAACTGTATCTACTACACAATTTTATTAAGGGCTGATTCTGGAAGACAGTGCATGATATTGTGGGGGTGGGGTGGGCAGTGAAGGCAATGGTACAAAAACTACCACTCTAAAGCAGGTCAAAATTAAATATTTAAATGAAGATATTTAAATGAAGAAATTCGAATTGTAATAGACAACTTACCAGGAAAATAGAGCTCAGCTGGAAAACGTTAACAAGAGAAATCCACAGATGGAGAATTGCGATGCCAAAGAGGTCTGTGCTCAGGCATTTTTACTAGTCCCCGTGAAATTCCCAACTTTGAAGGTGGCAAATGCTTCCAGCCATTGAAATGTCAAGTTCAGTGGATAAATGAAAAAGTCTTGCTATAGGCTGAGTCAGCCAAAATGTGGTAGATGAGCTCCAGCATGAGCTAGCTTAGAAACAATAAATAAAAAGAGAAAAAATAGAATATAAAATACAGTCAATTATAAACCAAGAAAAAGGTTCCACAGAACCATCCACTGAGAACATTTACCAAGTGCACTGCCACAACCAAAGAGGCTTAGTGTTGTCATAAAAGAAGTTATAAATACGTACACGAGGGAAATAATGCCCTACCTTTGTCCTAAAGAGTCTCTATGTGTGGAGTACAGGTAGTTGTGGTCACGCACCTCACGAAGGGTACAGTGGTATTACATGACCAGAGGAGGGCAGCTAAACTGGAAATAAAGGTGCTGTGTGTGAGGACAGGCTGAGACTGGGACTTTGTATCCTGGAGAAGGAAAGCTGAGCAGAGAGATGATTAAAGTTTGAAAATCGTGAAAGGTACAGCTAGCGTCATACCTGCCTGTTTATCACATCTCACAATACTAGAGCTAGGAAGTGACCTTGATGTTTGAAAGAGCAGATAAAAGGGAGGGTCATTCAGAATGACTGCACCTTTCTACTCAAAGATTCTCTTTCACATTTTCTTTGCTACTGTACAGTTGGGTAAGTAAAAACTTGTTACTCTAAAAGATGGAATAGGTAGAGATCAATATATGGGCTCATCTGGAGTTATGGACTTAATAGGGGACATCTGTCTACATTTTTCCTTTGTGTTGTGTTGTAGGACCCCATGTCTTTCCATGGGTAACTGTGTCCTATCAGAAACAGGCCCCACCGCCATCTCTCATAAATCCAACCGGCGCAGCTGCATTCCATCCTTGAGTTAACTATTCCATCCTCTGCTCTCTATTCAGGGCAAGGAGAGCAAAGGAACAGCGTGCATCAGATGTTCTAAGAGGTGGTTATGTTGGCAGGATTCTAGCCCCCAAATACTCCTGTCCTTTCAAACTAAATTTGGTGGGCTTTTTAAGAGATAGTATCCACATTTGGTAGAGTTTTTTTCTAATAAAACTAAAAAATATGTAGCAAACGTACATGCCATCTTTCTCTTCCTTTTATGAAGCTACAAGATGCCTGTTAGGCAGACCACAGGTGACAACAATGGAAAATGCTATTGAGTTTCAAACACTGTAGAGATGCTCCAGAAATGGAAACATCAAAACTGATCTTAAAAAAAAAAAAAAAAATAGTACTTTATTGTAGTCACCTCCACTTTCAAAAAGTTATCTGTGTTGTATTTGTCCCTTAATCCCTTATTCTTAATATTTGTTATAACTGTGCCGCTCTTTCCCTCTGCGTCATAGTCTCACCCACCTGCTGCACCAGGAGCTCATTGAGAGCAGGGGTTGGGTCTCATGTTTGCATTCTCAGAGCCCCTAGCACATAGGTTGGGGGACAGACCTCAACATTCCCTGACTAAGCAATCAATTACGAATTTTTAAATTCTGCCAGTCTAGCTGGTTATTTTGTCTTCATCTTCCAACTGATCTGACTTAATTCTTCCACTTCATTACATTTTCTGGCATCAGATAGCAGCCTTATTATAATAGAAACAGCAGCTACAAAAAAAGTTAAAATAACAGGAATGTATTTCTTGAAATCAATTGGTTATTTGGCTGTCATTTTCCGGTTTTTCTTCCTTCCTTTATTCCTTCTCATTCCCCTTAGTGAAACAAAGAAACAAAAAACTATCCCCAGAGATAAAGGAGAAAGAGTGACCCAGAAATGTATACATTAGTATGCTTATTCCTCAAAGACATTTTTTTCAGTGAAGAAGTAAAGACAAAATTGGTCCCCTGGTCACATCTTTTGAACAGCATGAACAGATAAGGCAATGACTCAGCATCCTCTTTTTTAGTGCTTTATAGACCAACTCCTTATCAAAGGAAGTCAAGAAACCACTACAGCTGGGTGCCTTTTTGAATGACTAATGACCTAACTTTTGCTTTTCATCATCCTCATGATCCCTGAAAAACTAGAAGGCTTCCCAAAAAATTTTTTTACAAATAAATGATCTTAAGTGTTTACTTCGGAAATTAACTTTTTAACTTAAAAATATGAAGCAAGCAGTTTTTATATTCTCAGGAACACAAAACTACTTTTACCCAAATGAAAGTAGCATGGTTGACTGACAAGAAATTCATAGATTTCAAACTACTAATTTCAGCCAATAGTATGATAGTGTAATTAATTGTCCCTCATGAACCAAAAACTGACAAATGCATCTTTAGTGAGGAGTACTTGCAGAACTAATACATATAGAACTGATCGATATGGAGCTGTGAGATTTCAGTTATCTACTGATCTCTAAGTGCATATGATGGACTTTCATATCCTACTTCAGGAAACAAGTGCTTCTACAATCTGTGCCCAGATTTTTAGTTTTAAAATTTTAGAAAAGCATAAGAAGTTAAAATAACCTTCAACCCCATCATTTATTTCAATATGTAAGGTAACACATTAGGTCCCCAAACCAGTTTCTCTACCAGGGTGGGAACGTCTGGCCCGTGGGCCCTATAATGCTCAAGAAATCAATACCAGCTGACATCACACACCTCACCAAATTAGCCTGACGAAATATAGCAGGCTAATTTTTAAGCTGGTAATTTTCTTTGGCCCAAGAATGATGTTACAAATATCCAAATGGCCCTTGGCAGAAAATAGGTTCTCTGCCCCGGCCCCTTCCCATTCAGAGGTAGTTAATTGTCTCAAGGAAACAATTTGAAATTTCATATCAAAATTTGCTTTTCTGCTTTATATAAATTGAAAACACGCCTATACATAAACATGCATTTTATACAAATTGGATCATATCAAACACATTATTCTGTAATACTTTTGCACCTCGCAATATAAATAGAAATCCTTCCAGGCTAGTAGATATAGATGCGTCATTACTTTTATACTCATTGCATAGCATCTTTGTCTGGATGTATCATAATAGATTTAGTAAGTGCCTTATAAATATATAACTCTCTAAGGAAAGCTAGCTACAGCAAAGGAGCTAAAGCAAGACCTAATGAATAGAATAATGTGCTCCTGGATAGGATTATAATTTAGTAAAGATCTCTGTTCCTCCCAATTAATATTAAATGCTATAAATGACGTTAAAAGACAAGCAACAAACTGAAGAGAGCAGCTAAGGAAGTCATGTCCCTATAATACAAAGAGTTCTTCCATATCAATAAAAGAAAGAAAAACAATGGGGAAGTTCCCTTTTTTTTCCCCAAAGTTTCTAAAATTTTCTTGCAGCTCCTTCTACTATTGGCTCCTGTTGATGAAAGGTAAAATATTAAATTTATACAGTCTCATCATGACTCTAAATAAGAAATGATTTTAAAGTAAGATGCAATTACCCTAAGTTCAAAACCTAAAACTGTGTTGCTTTACAAGGACAACTGCAATTGATTGCAAAGAGTACAAAAAAAAAGAGGCCAGTCATTAGCTTGTAGATTTTCATCAGCTATATTTGCAGGAGTTTGAATCCATTAAGACACTCGACCCAGCAGCACTGTTTTCAGAGCAGGCTGAAGATACCTGTGACAGCGTAAAAATATATACCTCTACAAAAGTAAAAAACCAACATTTTTAAGAGAATTTACAAAACGACTTAAACATTTTTTAAAGCTGCCTATGCTAAACGTGCCGAGTCAAGGTATACCTCTGAAAATACTCCTGAATGCCATGGCACCTTCTTCACAGACAGCGAAGACATGAAAAGCAAAGCTGCCTGAAGAGCTGTATTACCACGAAGCTTCAGTTTACTATATAATTGGAAATCTATTTTCATCTTAACGGAAAGATGTGTTCATGTTTCATATAGGAATTTCACTGGGACAAAAAATTTTTAATAGTGGCGGAGATTTTAGAAGCAGCAGTGAATGTTATGAATTATGTAAGTCTGAACTTTCATTTTAATAACTTCATTAAAATATAAAAACCTTAAAAGCCTCTCAACAAGAATTTAACTTTATAGAAATGCTTTCTGTGTGCCCTGACCTTGCCAAAAGGCATGCCTAAGGCATGATCTAACAGCCATTACAGGGCAAAGCCTACGGATAAATACCTATCTGAAAATGCCAGCCTCTGTCCTTGCCTTCCAGGCCTCCAGTGGAGTTGCAACTGGGTCATAAACAGACCCTCTCCACAGAGACGGCAGGATGCATGGGGAAAGACAGCAACTGGCATTGGAAAGCCTGGATCTAAAACCTTGAACCTTTCAGACCCTCAGTCTGCTCAGCTCTATAATTGGGGTGCTAATGATGGCCTCATTGTTGGGTTAGCAAGTGAAGTATAGCAGGTCCTCAAATAACGGCATTGCCATTGTAACGCTGATGAGATGCTGTGAGAGTTTAGCTGGTTTATAAACTAGCCTATCGTAAAATTGGTTTTCTTATACTTCATTGCGCTAAAGTCGCAGAACCTATCAACGAAGACATTAAGTGAGGACTTAACTGTAATGCCAGATGGAAACTAAGATTAATAGCACTATATAAGCATTGGTTGCATCTAAGCACTGGACGGCTCTTGGTTAACTATTTTTCTCACCATATCCTAGTTCCTAGAAAATATGCTCCTACAGGGCTCATATAAATATTGCACATGGGTGTGTGTGGTGCTGAAAGAATGCAATTCCATCATCTGGACAGCAGTCACCTGCGCAGGTGAACCTAGCCTAGGAGAACATGCTAAGTAAGGTTCACAAGCAAATCCTGCTTCCCTCCTTTGTTACTGTTTGGCCACAAGACTCAGTATATTTTATTAAAAAAAAAAAAAGCAGTAGTATCCTTCTCAAATACTATATTTCTACCTAAGCTACTTATTCGAACTTTCTAAGATACCAGACTTCTCTTCCCAGTGGTTTTTTATGATAACAGGCTTAACACAAAAACAGTTAATTGGGCCAACAAATAGGAACAAAGAGGAATAGAGCTTCTGTCATCCTAATTATCAACTTGGAACCTGGTTGCTAGACAGACTCTCTCTCTCTCTCAAATGAAACACCATGAGGTGGGACCTGCTGTTGCTGTGCTAATTTGTCTAGAAGTGGCAGGGCCTGGTCCCAAAGCACCCACCATTCGCCTTTCCAAATCCCAGTGCCCCAGCAAATGAATACCTAATTGGATGCAATACGAGTCAGCATTCATCGCCCGAGTCAGCATTCATCGCCGTTGCAGGTGCGTAACTGAGTGGTCAAGATTCCAACTTCCATTTAGCTCCAAACAGTCTCAGATCCTTACAAATACCAGCCCCAGAGCAAGAGAAGCACCCCCGTAAGCTCACATTCTTGCAGAATTTCGACTCTCTTCAGCTTCTTGTCCTCTAGCCGATTTCCTTTCCTCTATCAAACATGTTCCCAGGCGGTACCTCGCCTGGCCGTTTTGTTTGTTTTTAATGAAAACGCTCTGGCTGGAATATGCATCTGCTCTACCACCTTCACCTTAAGTCAGATGGACTGCCGTACTTGCCAACCGGAAAAGCAGCTCAGTTAAAATACTTACCGAGAAACTAGGTAGGAAATGTGAAAAATTGTTGGGTATGAGCCCTACAGCAGAGATGGTTCCTCTGTGTCACTCTGATTTGTTACTTAAGTAATCCTAAATTTTCCCACATCAGTAGCACTGAACAGGGCCTCTCTCCAGTAACCAGCCAGTCTGACCCAAGGTTAAACCAACTGCTTAGGAAACATTCTCTGTGAAGTATGAACCTGAAGACTATATTCCAGACTCCAGGTATAGACGTGTCAGAGCTTCATGGGATGCTAACGGAGATACACACACGAAATTAGTAGGCACATTCCAGCCCGATCCTCAATTTTTTTTAAAAAACTCTTCACAAACATATATATTGCAGCCAGGGCTGCTTTTATTTTTAATAAAGTATCTTTAGTATTCCTGCAGGAGAATTCAAGAAAATAGAATTAAAGTATTATATAAGTTTAGCCCAAAGCTAAAGAGAAAGATATTATCTTCAAGTGGAATTATAGATAGAACTTTTTATAAATAGATGTATCTTTTAAAATCAACTTGCCCACACACCATTATAGTATAGATTTTGATTTTTATAACTGCCACTTGAATTTTTTTTTAAATCTAAAGTAGTCCAGCCCTGGCTAGTTTGGCTCAGTAGTTAGAGCATCGGCCTGTGGACCAGAGAGTCCTGGGTTCAGTTCCTGCTAAGGGTATGTACCTCGATTGCAGTTTGTCCCTGGTCCCAGTTGGGGTCATGTGGGTGGCAGCCAGTTGATGTGTCTCTGTCACATCGATGTTTCTCTCTCTCTCTTCCCCCTTCTCTCCCTCCTGCTCTATCTGAAGATAAATGCAAAGATGTCCTCAGATGAGGATGAAAAAAACAAACAAACAAACATAGTAGTCCAGTCATCCTTACTGTTGTAAAAGGAACTAGTTAGTAAAGCTACTAGAACTTAATATTTGCTTGTAAGCAAGATATAGAAATGGGATTTTTTTTCATCTTGGGTGGGTCCATGAACAAAAAGGTGTTTCGTTCTATCTGTTTGACTGCTGTTGGTATGGGTGGTTCTCGTCATTGCCTCCCAAACTTGCCATGTACATTTCGAAATGATTTCATCTAAAATGTAAAACAGCCGTGCACTCGTATTACCGACCGAGATTATTCATTTCAAACATGAGATTGTTGACAGAGCTTCTCTGCTCTACACTGAGAGGCCTGGAATATTGCATTCATTCTGGAAACACACTTACGCGGAGAGACACTGACTTTCTCAAGCAAACCCAGAGGGAAATCGGGGTCATGCAGAGGGCAGACTAGTCTTGCCCGAACTGTTCAAGGAATTGGAGATGTTAAAACTGCAAAAGAAAAGACAGAGAGGACACAATAACTGCCTGCAAATATGTGAGAAAAGAATTGAACTTATTCTTGTTAACTATAAAGATCTGAACTGGTATCAACAGATATAAGCAATGAGGATCCATATTTGGTTCTTTTCATTTCAGTACCGAAACAGAGGCTACAGACGAGCTTAGCAGAAATACTGTGTAGGGATGGTGCCCAAACACACACCTCCGTGTGTTAGGGAGTTAAGCTGTCAAATCCCTCGTTTCCCAAAACTGTCTCATTCTAAGTGAGAACTAAAGCTCTTAAACATCATGCCCCACCTGAAGCTAGTATCAGCACATGACAGAACACATTCATTAAGACAAATTTACCCCCTCCAAGAGCCATAAGAATGAAAGACCACAAGTGGTGATGATAATAGCTATAATCTAGTCAATGCATTTGGTTTTGTTTAATCCTAATCTAATCCCACATGGTTGATATTATCCCCATTTGCAAATGAGGAAACTAAGGCTTAGATAAGTCAAGTGACTTGCTCAAGGTCACAAAGTGAATACATGGCACGTCCCAGCTCCTCAGTCCAGCTGTGTCTGTTACCTAAAGCCGTCTGCTTACCCACTACATTCCACTGTCTAGACTGTGCATACTCTAATTTCAATTGGCCATAATCCCCAAACCGTCAAAACCTCAGCCCTAGAAGATAATAAGTGCTTTTGAGCTGCAAAATGATCATCAGTTGCCTCACAATTAATACCCTCTATAGATTATTTTGACAAAGTAACAACATCCAACTGTGCCTGCAAATACCAACACATGCAGATCCCCGTGACTTCCCAGATACACAGCAAATGCCCTAATGAGCAAAAACACAACTGCTCTCTATTCATTTTTTTCCTGTGTGTTTTTTTTATTTCTGCTGGAAAATAATGTCCAGAAGGAATCAGTGTTCTTTCAACAACTAAAAAGCAGAGGGAGGTTAGTGTTTACAAGTTTACACGATACAAAAAAGAAAAAGCATGAAACGCAGCAGTGGCTTCCCAGCCGGTTCCCGGGCAGTTTTCATTTACTTTTCATCATTTCTGAAGTCTTGCCTCAAAGGTATGCATTGAAAAGCTTCATAGAACCTTGCCTTTTTTTTTTCTTTCTTTCTTGTCCTTCCTTTTTCTAGTTTGGCAAAAAGTGCTAAAACAAAACAGCAAACTGGGTAGAACCTCTTTAGGTATTTGCTTCTCCTAGAAACTTGAGATATCCTAGCCCCACCTTCATTATGCTTCATCTTTTACTGTCCACACATTCCCCTTGATCACAGACTCGGCTTTGATTGTGTTCTATAAATGCCTTTTCTCATTCATGAGACTGTGAAGTTCTTTCATCATCAGCGTTGCCAGGCACCCTGTGTATTCCTGTTTCTGTGTTTCCATGACACACTAGAGTTATTCCTTCCACGACTTAGCACACACTATAGGTATCGGTGGCTCTTTTTCTATGTATTTCTTTGGCCAGAGACCTGACTAAATTTATTTTTACATGGTCATCAGCTACCATTACCTAGCATGTAGTTAGGTCCCCATAAGGGTTGAAATTGAAATGAAAAGGAAAACATTTTATCTCCCTCGTTGGGCTTACAGCATGAGCTGAATTGAATTGAACCAGAACAAATCAAATTGAACTGAACTGAATGTATTCAAGCATTATTATGTCACAAGAAAATATCCAGGTTAGAGTTATAGACAAGTTGATTAGCACAGCCTGGCTATGATATGATTCCAATGACTAATAGACTAATACTCAGGATTCTCTGTTACGTTACCAAAGAGAGGGCAGTCACCTTTAGGCATAATATTGTAGTTAGTTCTTTAAACTGAAACCAAAAGGGTAGATAAGGTCCAAATCACGGTGTATTTGAAGAGTAGCTAGAAAACGTGGAACAAACCTCTGGGTGGCTGACAGTCTTTCAAGAAAGGCAAATGATGTATAAAGTAGCATGAACTGATACTGTTGTCTCTATGGGAGGATCCCCAAAACAAGTAGATTTTACATTTCATATCCCAGGCTAAGTCACCTTCTTGGTCCACGATTGCTGTGCTCCCAGAAGGAGAGAGGAATCCGACCCTCACCCACCCCTCTGCCCTGCCCCTCTCATGAGCTCCGGCTTCCAGACTCCAGTCCATCACGGAGTCAGCCGCCGTCCGGGCTGAGCCCTGACTCAGGCACTTGAGATTCAGTCACCAAGATGGACATTGTCCCTCTACTTATGGAACCTACAGTCTCAAAAAGCCCACAGTCTCAACAATACACAAGTACAAAAATAATTATAAATCCTTTGTTTAAAAATAAGTCAACAATGTGAAATGAAGAAATGAAAGGTTTCCCTCCCCCAAATGCTATAGTAAGCTGCTTGAGGAGTTATGGGCAATTCTTTTCTCAAAATTACATCTCTTCTCATCAAAAAAAAATCTGTAAATCAGATAAATATCTTATAAAAAAACAAAGTGAGGAGGACGGGGGGAGGGGGGCAGGCATCTCTTCTTTACAGCCTCTACTTGAGTAGCAAGAGTTGTACAGTGATGAGATCAGGTGTCTTCAAATGTTGACGTTCACCTATCAGTAAAGCTCTGGGAACACATTTCTCCTTATATGTTTACTTGTAAGTTTATAAGTTTTGTAAATTTATTATTATAGTATATAAAATGAACATTATAAAGTTATTTAAAAGTAGAAAAATGTTCAGAATAAAGTAATAAAAATCATTTTCGATTACTTTATGAACAATAAAAATGTTATTCTCCCTTTAAAGGTGTTATTAATACTTCTGTTAGCAAATATGCCTCATTATATTTGAAGACAGTTTTAACTTTGTGGTGTAGGAACTCTCAAATATTTGATTCTGCTTTTCACTTAGCTGTATTGTGTTGCATCTGCAAAAATACTTCACAAAAGCACTTTAATATTTAATAGCACTTAGAGATTCACAATAAATATAAACCGGCATGTCATAATGACTCACATTTTCAATGATTTTAGCCAACTTCTCTCACCTAAAATAAATCTTTTAAATCTTTAATCATGACCAACACAGCTCACTCTAGAATTAAGACTTCAGCTCTGTCATTCTTATTTTTCTCTCATATGAAATATATTTATTTGCATTATTAAAATTTCAAGCTACCATTGTTGTTTTTCAGGAATCACTTTAAGTGACATACTCATTTTGTGGGGATTACTTTGCTCCACTTGAATAATATAATCTATAAATCAGTATAACTTGGCTCACATGAGCTGAGTACATAACAAAACATCAAAAGCAGATAAACCAGTGAGAGTCCCTGCACACCCCCCACTGGGGTGCTCCCTGGGCCCTCGGGAGCCCTGGGGTACTGCCTGGGCATCATGCCCGAACAGGGCACCACTATGGTTCGGTACCTCGAGTCTTAGAAAACCTGTAATCCTTTATTATTTTTTAAAAGAAGAAATACATAAAGTAGAAATCCTAATATTTCTTCCCCCTGGAGAAGAACTAATTCCTCACTGGAGGCTTCAGAAGACTAAAGGTTTCTAGTTTATAAACCAAAAACCTGCCGGACATACGTTTTTCTTCTTTTACTGCAGGCAGAAAAATATCAGGATCTTTCCATTCTCCTTCATTTAAAAACCAATTACTCACCCTGGCCTGTTTGGCTCAGCAATTAGAGCTTCAGCCTGTGGACCAGCAAGTCCTGGGTTTGGTTCCTGCTAAGAGCACATACCTCGATTGCAATTTGCCCCCGGCCCCAGTGTGGGTTGTTTGCGTGACAACCACTGGATGTGTCTCTCTCACATCGATGTTTCTCTCTCTCTGCCTTCCTCTTTCCTCCCTGCTCTATCTGAAGATAAATGCAAAATTTTCCTCTGGTGAGGATAAAAAAAAAAAAAACAATTACTCATTAACCGAGAACAATGCATGGTCATTTATCAATGCAATGTATAATTTTATGTAAAAATGATACACATTCTGATAAGCAGTAAGCTCTTCATAAATTCCAGAGATAATGTCATACTCTAAAAAGAAAAACACATTTAAAGAGGCACTAAGCCAGATTAGTTTCAGGACTTGCAATGTCACAAGGAACAGGAGTGGCTGTAAAAGTGAGTAAACAGGACAGCGGATCACAAGTGGTTGAAGAATTGTCCTAGGGACGATAGTACACAGTCATGCGTTCCAATGTGTGCTGCATTAAATACCTACCCGCTCAGTATCACAGTGGGCTAGGAGCTGGAGACACAAAGATGAATAAAATGTGATACATGCCTTCGAGCTGGAGCTGGCTCAGAGAAAGCCACTTAGAAACATTGCGTGAGAGCCCTGGCCAGTTTGGCTCAGCGGTTAGAGCATTGGCCTGCGGTCTGGAGAGACCCGGGTTCGGTTCCCGCTAAGGGCACGTACTTCGGTTGCAGTTTGTCCCCGGCCCTGGTGGTCGTGTGGGTGGCAGCCACTCGATGTGTCCCTTCACGTCGATGTTTCTCTCTCTCTCTCCCTTTCTCTCTCTCCCTCCCACTCTATCTGTACAAAAAATGGAAAAATATCCTCGGGTGAGGATAAAAAAAAAAAAGAAATATTGCGTGAGAATTAGATGAGGAATCCACTAACTTTTCCTGTAAATGACCAGACAGTAAATATTTTAGGTTTCGCAGGCCATGTGGAGTCTCTTCAACTCCACCCTTGTAATACAAAAAGAGCTATAGACAGTATGTAAAGAAATGACATGGCTGTGTTCTAATAAAACGTTGTGGACACTAACATTTGAATTTCATATAAAGTCACATCTCGTGAAATACTGTTCTTTAATTTTTTTTCAACCTTTAAAAATGTAGAGGCCTTCTTGGCTCGTGGCAGCAGCCACGTCTGGTCCAAGGCAGTCATTTGCTGAGCCCTGAAAAAGCTTAACAGGATTTGGCAGAAGCTCAGAGGAAGGGTCGTTAACTCAAAACTAGCGTCTTGGAGGCAACCTAGAGAAAGAACTGCTTGAGGGAGTGCACAGCCCGGGACAGGCCCAGAGGACAGTGTGAGCTAAGGCAGGGCTGTGTCAGACGGGTGGGGGCGTGCAGATGAACCAAAAGCAATGTTGCTCAGCAGAGAAGAGTGCAGTTGGAGAGAGGGGCAGCGTGGATCAAGGGAACAACTTCCTGCAGTGGAGGTGGTGAGGCGCTGCGGGCGGGAGCAGGGAGCGGGGCTGGAATGGTGAGCAGTGGTGGAGAGCGGCAATTCCAGCTGTGTGTGCAGTCTGCCTGCCACTCACCAAGCAATGGCCTCAAACCAGTGTATCTTCTTTCTCTAAATCTCATTTCCTTCATTTGAAAATCAAGAGAACACCAATCTTAGTGTTTGTTATTATCGCACATGGTGTCACCACTGGTAACATGAGTTTCATTGCTAACTTGTTTGCTGTCCCTTCTAGCTTGCAAGAATGTCATTATCACGCTCTGGCCGGTTTGGCTCAGCGGTTAGCGCGTCGGCCTGCGGTCCAGAGAGACCTGGGTTTGGTTCCCGCTAAGGGCATGTGCCTCCGTTGAGGTTTGTCCCCGGCCCTGGTTGGGGTGTGCAGGTGGCAACCACACCATGTGTCCCTTTCACGTCGATGTTTTTCTCTCTCTCTCTCTCTCCCTCCTCCCACTCTATCTGAACAAACAATGGAACAATGTCCTTGGATGAGGATAAAAAAAAAATTATGTCATTATCATTGTACACCAAGTGCCTAGCATGGTGTCTGACAGAGCAGGGACTCAAAAGTAATTCATGAATAAACAGAAAAAAATCAATCAGTCATAAAGCCAGACTCTCACACCTTTTCCTTCTCTTTGTTTTATTTTGCTCTGGTTTTTTTGTGTTGTTTTTGCCTTTGCCCTCTTCCACTGAGATGCATTTTCTTCAAGAAAAATCTCTTAATCTAAATAGACAGTTTTCTAGTTTACGTTGCACTAGACTTGAAGTAAAGTAAAAATTTTTACATGCACAATTCATCAGACTTTTAAACTCAGACTCGGAGACAGGATGTCAAGTGGCCCATTTCATGAATGATCCACAAAGGTCTATTGTGTGAATTGCCAAAAGACTTTCACATTTTACTACCCAATATCACATCACATTGTAAGTTGGGCCTCTGATTTATCTCATCACAAGCTTTCCAGGACTCTTGTTCCAAGGTAAATCAGAAAGCAACATGTTGATTTTTATATCAAATTACTCCTTACTAGTCAACTTTATTGTTCATTCAATAAATGTCTATTGAACACCTGTGTGCCATGCACTGTTTCGTCTTTCTACATAGAGACATTCATGGCACATGTTAACATGTTTACTTTCTAAACAGCTTAACTCATAACCAATTTATTTTTCCTATTATGGGTAATAAAGGCCTCCTTGGAAAAATCCTAACAAGTCTAGTGATAGAAAAATATTTAAAAATTTATAAGACTACTTAAATCATACAGATTTTTAAAAGCACTAACTTCGGTTTCTGGGATCCTTCTATTTTCCAAGAAATTATGTCTGCATTCTGGAAACTGGCCTCATTTACATATGAAAGAGTTATTGGGTTTTTTTGAAAATTCAGACATTGGCTATGTTGCCATTGTTGTAGAAACTTAGTTTCCTTTCTCCCTTTTAGTTCTACAATCCTTTAGGAGGGATTAAAACTGGAGAATATCCAGGCTGCTCAAATGATATACAATTTATTCAAAATGCCAAATCTATAATGTAGAAACTCTTGTCATTTTCTACAGAGTGCTTTATAATTCTATCCCACACACATTTTGTCATCATTCCAGTCCTGAATAAAATTAAACAGGAGATAGTGTGCATAAGAAAACAGTTTAATTATATTTCTGAAAATGAGTTCTTTGCAAGAAAACTCTGTCCAAACGTGATGAGATCCCTGGGATTCTTTTTATTTTAATTTTCAATTACTAATTTGTTAACAGAAATAAGTGAGGCGATATATATTTATTGTGCAATAAATACATATTCTATAAATATATGTATATACAGATGTATTATTTTATCCAAAACCCTAAGGACAACTTAGCATTTTTGTGCACTATATACAATATACACATGAGATTTAAAGGATTAATATTCAAGTAGGCACATACCAAGTACTCCAAAATAGCTGTTGAATCTATTAAGAATAGATCTATTTGTGTTTGTTTCCCCTTCTTCTTCTTCCCTAATAGCTTTATTCTCTCATTAATTCAAACACACACCACCCCTAAGAGCTAGGCAGTTCTGGAGGCTAAGCACACAGCAGTGAATAAAACAGGCACCCCTCCTTCATGAGGTGGGTGTCAGGGAGACGTTAAGGAAGGGCCAGCAGGATTTGCTTCTGACTACCAATGAGAGTGGGAGCCACGGATGGGTGCGTTGATTTTGGCCAGAGCAATGGGAATGGAACTGCTCAGCACTGAGACGGGGACCTGCCGTAGGCCAGGTGTGGGGCGAGTGGACAGGATGGGCCTCCTTTAGAACATGTTTTTATACCAATTAGAAGAGCAAATGGAGATTATCTAGTGTCTAGTTAAACTTCGGTGGTTATCACACCAAGTACATTTGGAAGCTATGGTATTCTCATTTATTCTCATTTATTCTTCTCATTTATTCTTCATATTATCTCATGTTTAAAGCTATTCATATATAAAACATAGGCCATACACCATGGAACTTATCCTCATCCTCACATTTAATCCTCATCCTGGATTTGCATTTCTTATACCACACACCATTCTGAAAATACTGGTCTCTCAGATTGTGGAACTCAGTACGTCTTTCCCTCACTAACTTGAGGGAAAGCTCAAGGCTTTGATCCTTTATGAAATCCTTACAATTCAACTCCAGTTTATTGATGCATGCATTCCTCCAGGAGAGATCTAGAAACTTAGAAATATCACAACGATGACCTATTTTGAAGAATCTTCTTTTTTTGTTATGTAATCATGACATAAATACCAACTCTTAACACTCCAGGGGAAAAGAAAAATGTCTATTGGAAACAGTCTTTTTGGTTCTTCTTACTGTTAAACAGGCTGGATTACACAGTCTACTGAGTCAATTTGTAGAAATAAATTTGTCAAGAAAATTGTGTTTTTAAAGAATCAACGGATGAAAGTTCTAGTGTCCTCATAGATTTTGTTAAAGGCTAGTCTGACAGTATGTCTGACAGTATGGTGATCGCCAGAGGCAAAAAGGGGGTGGGAGGAGGTGGAAGAGGGCAAAGGGGAATAAATGGTGGCAGAAAGATTCTTGACTTTGGGTGGTGAGTGCATGAAGTAGTGTGCAGATGGTGCTTTGTTGAGTTGTATGCTTGAAACCTGTACAATTTAATTAATGTCACCCAAAAAATTCAATTAAAAAAATAATAAATTTCTTTTAAGAGCAAGTCTGGGTTCTGACTGGCAGTGGTTTTCACACCGCTCTGAACTACGAACCACTTGTGAAAGTCAGAAGCACAATTTACCAACCCCATTAGCTATAAAAACCAACAAAACATGACCCACAGTTGGGCAAATGCTTTGGCTGAGACACTAGCATTAAATCATGAACTCATGCCAAGAACAAAAGTATAAAGGTTGGAATCCAGATCAAAAGTGATTAAACCAAGGAACATGCTAGAATGTCCACACACAGATCCAACCTAAGACCCCACGTGGGGAAGCACTAAACATCACGACTAAAAATGGTCATTAGATGAATTTACAGCCCAAATTGGGAAAGCTCTTCTATCAATTACTTCCATACAGAGCCTAGAAAATTTGTGAAGTCATGACAGTGGCTTCCTAAATCATTACAGAAATGAGTATATGCTCGAAAACGGGGCTTCGGTCAAAGTATTTCTTTTCAAAGTGGGTGTAGAAATTGGGGCTCTATTATGGTTCCTTCTACTTCCTTCTATGGTCATCTCCTCTTGAGGAAAGAAATGCATTTAATTCTAGTGTTCCTGACATGTTTCTGATAATTTACATCCTCATATTTTGTTCTAAGATTACTGTTGAGTAATTGGTTCTCAGACCCAATAAGCATACCAGCAGAGAATTTTTTAGCAAGTTAATCAAAATGCGGGCAAGACAATGAGATATGCTGGAAATAACAAATCACTTGATTGCTTAATTAGGTTAGCAAGACCTCCAAAAAATGAAACCCTGTCATTTCTAAAACCACAGTTGAAAATATTTCTAGGTAATGACGTGTATGTTTTCAAGAAATAAAGGAAAGTAGCCTATTGAAGGTTCTCAAGAGGTGCCATCTCTCACCATTCCAAGGAGTCCTTTAAGGACCTTGAAAGCATATAAGGGTTTTGTTAATCATCTTAAAATCTCAAAGAGCAGTCTAGGCTTCACAATACAGTAGTCTCCCCCCTATCTGAGGTTGTGCTTTCCAAGATTTCAGTTACCTGTGGTCAATGGTCTAAAAATATTAAGTGGAAATTTTCAGAAATAAGTCATAAGTTTTAAACCTCTACGTTGGGAGTAGCCTGATGAAATCTCACACCACACTCTGTCCCACCCAGTACGTGGATTACCCCTTCATCCAGCGTCTCCACACTGTATACACTACCCACACACGAGTCACTCAGTTGCCATCTAGGTTAACAGATCAACCGTCCCACTATCACGGTGCTTATGCTCAAGTAACCTTGTTTTACTTAATGGCCCCAAAGCACAAGAGTAGTGATGCTGGCAATTCAGATATGCTGAAGATTTGCTGAAGAGAAGCCATAAAGTGCTTTCTTTAAGTGAACGGGTAGGTACGTATAGGAAAAAAACAGTCTATGTAGGGTTTGGTACTGTCTGTGGTTTCAAGCATCCACTGGGGGTCTTGGAACATATCCCCTTGGATAAGGGATTCTACTTTAATACACTAAATCCACATAAAGCTTCCTGGTGTTTCAGGGGAAGTCCTAATTAGCCCAAACTTTTAGATTGGTTGACATCTTTATTTCCAAGCTCAGTAGCAAACTCCTGGGAAGCTGTGATTTCAAATAAATCTCTCTATTGTGTCTTTTGCCTCTTACTCTAGTAATTCTAGATATGGTTGTATACTGAAACATCATCTAATAGAACTCTAACTTTGACAAACATGTTTAGTAAGAGGTTATTAAGTTACCCAAAAGGAAACATAACAGAATAACAATAGCTAGTATTGAGGGTTTCCATCTTCCAGTCATTTTGCTTCACACTTTTTCATGCGTTATAGCATCTTAGTGTCACAACAAACCTGAGTACTATTTACCCCACTGAAAAGATGGGAAAACAGATGTGAGGAAGCCAAATAACTTGCCAAGTTCATGCCAGAGAGCAAACAACTGCACCAGTAATCCACACCATGTCTTCTAACTGCACTTGGATCATGGTGTCTGATTTGGGAATCTGAAACCCCTTTCCAGAAACATTTTGACCTTTTTGGAAAACTTCATGTCCTATTTGCTATGAAGGTTAACCTAACATTTTAACGCAAATCTTGGCCTTCGACACCCTTTCAACTCCCCTCAAAAAAAAAAAAAAAAAAAAGGAAATAACCACCTGTCATTTAGATCTTTTGAGAAAATATTAACAGCAGGAACTAATTAGCATACCCTGAAAGACAGGGCTGGGAGTTCAGAGAGACTCTTTGGCAAAGGTCCAATTTGAACCGTGTTCCTGGAGATTATTTATCCACATTCGTACTTCATTCAATCAGCAAATACCTATCACTTCACTGTCTGTGCCTGGGGTCAAGCAAACGCTTCCCTGAAACTGTAAAGGGCTTGGTTAGCAGACTGGAAGAAGCTCTCCTTGCACTTCCCCCAGGGGACTTTTGTAAAAAGCTCTCCCCTCAAACTCATCTCCTAGAAACACCTGCTAGTGCCTTCTTCCCTCTTGAAACCCCGCATTTCCTGGTCTGCTTGAGCAATCCTATGTGTAGGATCCCACGGATAGAGGGTGTAACAAGTGCCCCAGAACACCCAATCCACAGGAGAGGATGGGCACCAATGTGTAATACTAGAGAGAAGTAACTGCTCCCTTAGTCCGAGCTTACTGTGTGCTGGGCACTGGGAGAAATACTTGACAAGTTTTGCCTCCATTCCTATGACGTTCCCAGGAAATACATCAATATCAACATTTCTCAGTCGAGGTAACTATGGCTTAGAGACCTAAGGAATCTAGAGTCCATGTCCTTCACTACTACATTTTCTCTCGGGATTTAATAGTTTTTGTCGCTTGAAAAATTAAAGATCTGTGGCCTATCGCAAGCTATAATACTGTTATTCCGAATCCCGAATACCCACTTTAAAATTTTAAATCACAGCCGTTTCAATCTTTCTAAATGATTACACTTGCATCTCTTGTGCTCTCCCTTAAGGAGACTCTTCTTTGTTCAAAGGTAAAACTGTATACCTAAACTTTGTAAAACTCTGGTAGTTGAGACTCTCTCAGGTTCCCATGGAATCAGATCATTCTTATCGAATCTCCTTGAAGGAGAGAAAAGACCGGCACAGTTACAAAGCGCAGAGCCACCAAAGCCAAGGTCAGGGAACAGCGCCGCGTTGAAATGCAGGCGCATTTTCGGGTACTGACACCCCATCTTAGTACACAGCATGGCAGGCAGTCGGAAGGACCTGCATTCTGAATTCCTGTTAGAACAACATCTGCCAGGAACAAGCCCTGAACGTACTACTTGTCCCTGTAGAGAAAAAATGAGGAGCTTATCACGCAGCTCTTTGTGAAGATGATCCCTACACCTGTTGTCAGGCGCGAGATTGAGACACTCTGGGATGAAATGCCAGGTCTGCAGCGTGCAGGTTAGGGAGCATGCCTGAGCTACAAATTGCTTGGAAGCAAGCTGATGTAACGTTGCCATGGCAAAGAAACGCAGACAATGAGAAGCTTTTCCATTAATATTTTCTAAGTCCTGTTATGATAGGATTGTCCAGCTCAGGGGTACATTTTTGTAGTTCCACTGACATGCCCAGATAAAATAATAAAACACTAATTATGGAGTATTATAATGATTTCTGGGCTTCTCCTCAGAGGGGTGTATATCTGGCAAGGTAATTACTTCTGACAGATAGGTTTTTACATGAGAATTGAGGACGAGGAGTCTAGTTTATTGCCTGCTGATGAGCCCATGGGGGAGGAAGGTCATGTGGCATGCTTATTAAGACCATTTTAGTCAACATGTTTTTCAATCAGTTGTCAAGGTACCCACCTCCGGTTTTAAGAAGTGCTCCATGTGGAAATGACAGTGATTCTCAGTGGTAGGAGTCTGTTACTTCAGAGAAGTGACTAAGTGATAAGACTGTTCTGAGGCTGAAAGGGAAGTTTGCATTTCTTAAAAATATGACGCCTTTCCCTGGAGTGCTCTGAAGTCTATTCCTAGCACAAAAGAAAGCGCCAGATTTTTTTTTATTACACTTGCATTCCTTGAGAGATTATTTTTCTCCTACCAATTCATATTCCAGTTCCGACACAATTCTGGAATGTAGATGGTACTCTGACCCCAGGGGATTTATTTTCAGTAGCATTTTTAAAATATTTTTTATTATTAAGTTACAGATGTATATTATTAGTTTCATGTGTATACCCCCCTAATTAGACATTCATATAACTTGCAAGATGACCACCCCAATACATCAGCACCCATCTGGCCCTGTATATAGTTATCACAGTATTATTGACTATATTCCCTCTGCTGTACTTTACATTCCCATGACTATTCTGTAACTACCAATTGTACCTCTCAATCCTTCACCTTTTTCACCCAGAGAACTTATTATCAAAACTAACACACATGTACCACATCCTCTCCAGGAACTTGGGCTGACTTTGCCAGGAAAGGGGGTGGGACTTCTCCCGCCTTGTTGTTTATTTATAGATAGAAAGAATCTATAAAAGGGAAGGAAAAAAAAAAAAAACAAGTTAGAGAATTCGTGGGGTGGGGGGTAAAAGAAACCTAAATAAAGCTTTATCAAAACTTTGAAAATGGCCCTGGCCGGTTTGGCTCAGCGGTTAGAGCGTCGGCCTGCGGTCTGGAGAGACCCGGGTTCGGTTCCTGCTAAGGGCACGTACTTCGGTTGCAGTTTGTCCCCGACCCTGGTTGGTCGTGCGGTGGCAGCCACTCGATGTGTCCCTTCACGTCGATGTTTCTCTCTCTCTGTCTCTTCCTCTCTCTCCCTCCCACTCTATCTGTACAAAAAATGGAAAAATGTCCTCGGGTGAGGATAAAAAAAAAAAACTTTGAAAATGTACATGTGTATGGCCCTTTTGGAAATGTTTTGTCTTTGTAAAGTGAGATGGTTTCAATCACCCCAATAAATTAAATTTTAAAAAAGGATACATTTCAACGCTTCCCTCCTCACCCCACTACAGAGAGATTCCTCCATATAGAGATTCAAAGGAAAAAATAGGTGTTTCACTTGAAAACTATGGCCAATGCTTTGTACTCCAAATACTGAGTAGGGATTTCGGGGTTTTGATGAAATGTAAATGTCACAGTACAGTTCCCTCTTCAGAGTACTAAATAAATTCAAGTACTGTTCATAAAATAAGATTTCCTCCAAGTTGTCTGTGTGGTGTTTGGTACTCTAGATCACCTAGGATCACTTGCCATGTCTTCTATAAAGGTCGTAAGGGAGATTTATTTATACCAAATACAGCTATTAAAACATTTATTCCTGGCATGCTGATAGAGGTCCCTATATGCTTTGTAGAATAGACTATATTTCTACTCCCCCCCCAACTATAGATACTTTTCTCTTGTTCAATATGTGATAGCAGCAAAATAGATTCATATGGTACAGATGGCTATTCAACATACAGGTTTACTTAATGTTTTTCAAAGCGTTTTTCAAACCATCACCCCAGCTCCTCCAAAAACAAAAGCAAAAACTCCTGTGCTTCTCTTCCTTTTATATACAGTCTGCGCTGTCCCTTTGCAGAATTACAGAGTTAGACCAAATACACAGTGGAATTATCAGAATTTAATTAGGTTTATTTGTTGTTGCAACAGCTTTCAAATTCTTTCCTCTTATGAAAGAGTGAATCCCTAGATTACTCAGACACATGAAAATTTAAAAAAAAGAAAGGAGCTACAGAGGAATTTTTATTTGCACTTCTGAGTTAATCATGTAAAGCACCTGTGTTTTTCTAAAAGCTGCAAATCCTTCTTTGTCTTTATTATGATGATGAGCTAACAAGATGAATTCATCTCTAGAACTGTATAAACACTAAAGTGTGATAAATGGCCCCAAGAATATAACCTCTCCTGGATCATACCTATTATTTAGAAATTCTCTGGGGAAACTAGAATCTTACAGAAGTATTTGTGTCCTGGTTATTCAACTAGAGGATTTAGCCTCCCTGGGAGAACGTCACATTAAGGATAGGCTGAAAGCTGATCATTTTAACCTGGAAGACTTTTCATAAATAAAGGAAATTGAGTTTTCGTAATTGAAGCAAATTCTTCCTATGTATCATGTTGAACTATACAATAAACACAGCAACTGAAGGAAAGTTCCCAACTTTGAAAATATCCAGCAGATTTAAGTATTGTTATTTACCCTGATGAACTTCTCTTTTTTTATTGATTTTAGAGAGAGAGGAAGGGAAGGGTAGAGAGAGATGGAAACATCAGTGAAAGAGAACACCAATTGGCTGCCTCCTGCACGCCCCCCATGGGGATTTGGCCCACAACCTGGGCATGTGCCCTGACCAGAAATCGAACTGGTGACCTCTGGGTGCATGGGTCAATACTCAACCATTGAGCAACACCAGCTGGGCTACCCTGATGAACTTTTAAACATATGTTGTTCATTGCAATTGTTAGTATAAAAGTTTTTGTGTAATAATCTTTCAAACATTTATTTTATACACAAAACATAAACCAAATTTTGTGATTAGATTTGTGCACCAAAAACATCTTTTAACCTTTCAATTTTTCAATTACAGCTCACATACAATATTAGTTTCAGGTGTACAACATAGTGACTAGATATTTGCATGCCTGATGAAGTGATCACCCCATAATTCTAGTACCCATCTGACACCCTAGTTATTGCAATGTTATTGACTATATTCCCTATGCTGTACTTTACATCTCCTATTATAACTGAAAATTTGTATATTTTAATCCTTTTCACCTTATTCACCCTTTCCCCCAATCCAAAATAATCTTGAGACAAACTTGTCTATGTCCAGTAATTCCCTAATGCTTGGGTATCAAACAAGATTTATTAAACAGTTTCGTATTAAAATAAGTAGAAATTTGCCCTGGCCGGTTTGGCTCAGCGGTTAGAGCATCAGCCTGCGGTCCGGAGAGACCCGGGTTCGGTTCCCGCTAAGGGCATGTACTTCGGTTGCAGTTTGTCCCCGGCCCTGGTTGGTTGTGTGGTGGCAGCCACTCGATGTGTCCCTTTCACATCGATGTTTCTCTCTCTCTGTCTCTTCCCCTCTCTCCCTCCCACTCTATCTGTACAAAAAATGGAAAAATGTCCTCGGGTGAGGATAAAATAAGTAGAAATTTATCATTGATAGGGGCCTGTGACTTAAGTAGCCTATGTCTGAACTAGGCATAAAAGTGTTTCATATTCAGCTTAGCATTGGCATGTAAAATGTATGCAGTTCAACAGATAAATCTAAGTCGCTTTACATTGCCTGACCATATGGACTATAGACAAAAATTCTATGGCACTGAGGTGAATGACTATTTTGACAAACATTTTGGACACCACCCTGGGAGAGCTGAAGCACCATATACTTAGAGCCATGATGATGCTTTTAATCTCTAGTTCCATAGTTTCAAGTTTTGGATAGAAGCATATCAGAACAAGAATAAAAGGTCGTTCTGTTGTTGGCCAACGTGAGAAAACATCACTTATTATATGATAGGCTTCACTGGCCTTCTCCTGAATCACAAAGACATCATGTTCCTAATCTGTTTATCTAGGGATGTCTAATACCCAAATTCTTGAACTATTGCTGATTGTTCACTCTTTTCTGGTAACACTTATTCCCACCGAGCGATGTGTAAGAAGCAGCTAATGCAGTAGGGGTGGATTGGGTTGAGGTACTGGGTGTCAGTGTGAAACAAGCTACTATCAAAAACAAGTTTTCTGAACTCCAGAGACCAGGACTATATAATCAGTTATTGGAATGAATTCTCAAGACTGTGTATTTTTTTTGGTTTTCTTATCTATTTGTGGATGTTCCATCAAGGTTTATGTATATTCAATGATTTTTCAAGTCTGATTAGCTTTGAAAACAACTTGATTCTTTATGCTTATCCCCCAAACTGTCACCCATAATTAAAATTAAAGTCATGATTCCAAAATGACTGGTAGCAGAGCCGGGATGTACAATTCAAATGGTCATCAGGGCAAAATTGTGAACTAGACTACACATGCAGGTTATGATGGCTTTTAGACTAAATTGCTATAGTAGGCCAAAGTTAACAACTTGAGGGGGCATCCTTCAGCAGCAGGTAGAACACTGATTACCTGGGTTTTCGTAAATTCAGGAGAAGGTGTTGTGCATGAACATACCTGCTGAGCGGAGGAAACAGAGCCATGAATAAAATGTGCACCGGAATCTTGGGGAAGGCACACAGCTTGACACGTACTCTCCAGAGATGGCCTCCTTTTCCGCTTCTGTCAGTGAGCTGGGTAAAGGGGCCTAACGTCAAGTGAACAAGCTAGAGCAATGCTTCAGTCTCAAGGAAAACAAACTTGGTTGTGGGAAACTCAGGTTAGCTGGAGACTGAGGCTGCGGGGCGAAGGCCTGTGGCCTGCCTACTGCTCTGCTGTCGGGGCCGCTCCTTGCCATGACCCGGGCCTTGAGTTAACCCCTAAGGGTTGTCCGCCTTCACCTTGCTATCAGATAAAACTCTAAACCATTCCCCAAGTTCCTCTGCAGAGAAGAAATTTGATTCCTGAACCACAAGAACATGTATTTGTTTGTTATGATATGTAATGTTATTCTAGATAGTTGATACATCTATAACATAAATATATTTGGAAATGATCATTTCCAACCGGATGAAGTTCAGAACTATAAGATTCCTTTAGAAATCACCACACTTGCCCTGGCCGGTTTTCTAAGTGGTTAGAGCGTCAGCCTAAGGACCAAATAGTCACGAGTTCACTTCCGATCAAGGGCACATACCTCGGTTGCAGTTGCAGTTCGTCCCTGGCCCTGGTCGGGTCGTGCGGGAGGCAGGCAATCAATGTGTCCCTCTAGCGGATGTTTCTTTCTCTCTCCCTCCTTCCCACGCTCTCTGAAGATAAATAGGGAAATATCCTCAGGTAAAGATAAAAAATAATAATAATAATAGCCACACTTTCCTCCAAATATGTCTGAGGTTTTTTCCTTCCCATTTTATTCTATTGTTTTCTCTTATATGAGCTGCCTTTCATACCTATTGTGCTTTTATTAACGACACTAAGGACTACCCTGCATTCGTGGAACTCCCTGGTGTTGGGGTCTTTAAATACCTATTAAAGAGCATAATCTCTGTAACCTACTAATGATTCACAAAAATTCTCAGTGCCCTTTCTTGAAGTTGGTGGTCTCCAGAAATCCATGCCAAGAGTCTCACACATCCCTGGGTCTGTAGGTGCTCCTGCAACCACCTCAGAGCTGCCTCAGTTTCCCCACGACTCCCTGCCTCTATTCTCCCACCACCTTGCACACAGCCAGTGTTTCCCCAGTTCCACGTTCTGCTCATCCTTCTGGCCTTCTCTCCCAATGCTGACCTCACATGTGTGAGAAACATC
Source organism: Molossus molossus (assembly GCF_014108415.1). NCBI lineage: Eukaryota > Metazoa > Chordata > Mammalia > Chiroptera > Molossidae > Molossus > Molossus molossus. The sequence continues at coordinate 54,949,313 of NW_023425345.1, read as the reverse complement.
CTACTGGAAGAATAACCTACTTTTAAAAGTCATTCTAAACACATTTGACGTAAAGATGTCTGCCCAGTCATCTGCCTGTAAGGGATAAAGGAAACGATTTTAAGATCAAAGACATACACATCATTGCGAGTCACAGTCATGGCTAATGTCTTAACCTGTCTTTATCGTATCTTCTTTTATGTCCATTTTCAGCACGTCTGCTATCTCCACACTCTCCAACCTGCCTTAAAATTATTTGAATATTTTATCTAACTGGTAACACTCATAAGAATAATACTTTTGCTCATGTTATACACTTTTGCTTGAAGACACAGTAAATTTCAGGGACAGCAGAGGCCCAGAGAAGGAACTGGGAATATAGCTGTAATTCATGAGTCAAGATCTGCCTCTTTCTTCTACTTTGTTTAGGTTTAATGGAGAGGGCATTAAACTGAGTTCTAGTTGTGATTGCACCATGATTAGAACCATAACCATGGGCAAGTCACAGTTTGTCCAGGCACCAATCTGATAAAAAATAAACTATTTGATATCTAAGGTCTCTTCTTTCTTTAAAAAAAAAAGCAATAATAATAAAAGTGAGTAATAGAATCATTCATTTAACAAGGTTTAGAAGTCTGGCCCATCAAAGGAAGTCACTATAGAAAATAAAAATTATACTGAAATATTTCAAATATGAAGCTATTTAAATGTCAGCTGTGTGGGCATTTTTGGAATATTTCTAGCCAGTCGTAATCACTACTTTCTTATTCTTTCTATGTGCATTTGATTAAAGATGCTGCATAAAATTATCTTTTTATATGTATTCTGTTGGTGATGCCAATTAAGATTTAAATTATTTATTTAAAAGTTGTTTACAATGTCAATACATTCTTAAGAAATGCCCAAATAATAGTTGCTAGGAGGGAGGCTAAAATACCAATAGATGGTCTTGGAAATTTCTGTAATATCTAATCATATATAGATCCAGACTATTCATGTTAGGCATACAAGTAACAGCTGAAAATTAGAATGGTTTGACCAATATATGCAATTAAGTGAACATATTTTAACCCTTTTCTTAGGAAGTGACTTTTTATTATGAGCATTATTAAGTGATGTATTTAATCCAAAATCTTTGACATGTCATGAAGACATTAAGTTCTCAAACACTTAATTTCATTGTTACATTAATACAAAAGAACCTCTACATTCTTTGTGCACTTAATTTTCCTTCTACTTCACTACACGAATATTTAAAGTGTGTGTGTGTGTGTGTGTGTGTGTGTGTGTGTAGCAGCTGCAGGGAGCAGGGGGCTGTAGATGGAACTGGGTCAGAAAATATCTGCAGTGACCACGTAATATTTTTCTAATTCCTTGGTCACTGTCAACACTGGTACTTTCACCTGTGTTCACTTTCTCTTCAAAATACACAGTCTTGCTTCTTTTAAAACGAAACAAAACCTGATTATTTCAGGGAAGGATTATATGCTTGAAACAGTATAAATTCTGTAGTTGTGGAAACTTTAAAGAAGGGTTTCCATGTTTTATTCACAGGAAAACTTATGGAAGAAGCAGGTCTTTTAAATCCCAATTTCACCCCGGCCAGTTTGGCTCAGCAGTTAGAGTGTTGGCCTGTGGTCCAGAGAGACCCGGGTTCGGTTCCGCTAAGGGCACGTACCTCGGTTGCAGTTTGTCCCTGGCCCTGGTTGGTCGTGCGGGTGGCAGCCACTCAATGTGTTCCTTTCACATCGATGTTTCTCTTTCTCTCTCTCTTCCTCTCTCCCCCTCCTACTCTACCTGAACAAAAAATGGAAAAATGTCCTCAGGTGAGGAAATAAATAAATAAATAAGTAAGTAAATAAATAAATAAATCCCAATTTCCAGGGCTACTTCTATTATAAAAACGATTACACAAGGATATGATACATATACACATCCATACATACATACATACATGATTTTGGACCTCTTCTGCTGAGCCTATGAAGTATCTAAGGGCTATCATTTAAGAAACCCAAAGGAACTCATCTTTGAATGCAATTAAGTATGTATATTTACAATGCTAGAAATTTGATTATCTCATGATGTTTGGAAAAATATGCTTTGTAATAGATTTATCTTCCTTCTCCATGACTATCTACTTCTGACAGAATTGTACGTAATCAAGTTATTCTCATTCACATATATAAACCCCAGTAATAAAAATCTGGAAATACTCAAAGCACATTTTGATGAGACTATAGAATATTTTACTAATCAAATCTTTTAGCAACATAAACATCAGCATAGTTTTTGTATAAAGATACTGAATCTATCACACTGTTAAATTCTAATATAAGCTACCTATACTTTTCCCAGTCTTGAGTCCTTCTATAGACCTAATAAGCTAAATTAATTAAGACAGCCAATGAAAACAAAGAATATTTTTATTTAAAATAATTTAAGTGAATCAGGCACTAAGTGTTTCAAAGAGAATAGCCCATCTCACCCAGTGAGGTAGGCCCTGTAATTATCATTTTGTAGATAAGAAAACAAACTTTAGGAGCTTAAACAATTGTCCATAATTGTAGAGGTGGAGCTAGAATTCAAATCAAGTTTGTCTGGTTCCTGAGTCACTATTCTGTAGTGCACCCTAGCAGGATATTTATATTCAAATTTCCTTTGCTATCTTACTATAAAATGTTGCCACCCATCTTAATGGTTGAAGAGATTCAACTCTAAGTTCTAGCACATGTAATAGCACACAATTTTAAATGTGATTCTGAAAGTATCCATTGCTCAATTTCCAAGCCCTTCAAGTTGAACTTGAAGTCTTTAACGTGCTCACTTGAGCCACTCAGTGCAAATTATGTCACTAGGATCAAGGCAATCGTTCCTTTCAAGATCGGTCTTGGTCGCTAAGCCCAGTGGTTAAATAGTTGTTCTCAGTCACTAGAGTGCATTACATTTCCTGGGATACTCATTAAAAATGCAGGTGCCCAGACCCATGCCGTGATTCTGATTCTGTATCCCTGGGGGAGGGGCTCAGGTATCTGCAGGTTAACAATACCTAGTTATTCTGATGCAAAGTCTCAAAGAATCACCCTTTGAGAAACACTAGTTTAAAGATACCCAAGATTTTTTCAAAGCACTCTGGGAATGAAAAAATTGAATTTAATGAAGAATGACACAGTCCATAGGTCATTAACTCCAAAGCAAGTGATTGGGAGATGGCCACAAGCTAACACGGCCCATTTTCATTATTTTCTGAGTATGGAAAAGATGCTGGCCAAGAGCAAAGAAAAGAGGACATGATCTTTTGTAATCGTTGAAATAGAATCTTTCATTGATCCCCAAACAGTTATGAGTAGACAGTAAGAATTACACATGATTATACCACTTCAGAAAGTGAGAGAAACACAGAAGGATTTATTTTTCATTCAGGATGGCTGATTTGTTGTGACCAGAAACCAAGGAATTTTAAAATCCAAGGAGTATGACCTGCATGTGAGGTTTGGGAAACAATGGGCAGAATGCTCGATGTCACACCTGAAAATGAGGCCATCAATACAGCCACTCCTGCAAGCTATATAGTACGTAGCAATCCATTGTTGAAAGCTTGCCACTTTGTATGCCTTTTAAACCCTCTCACAATGTGCCACACCACATGAACAGCACACATCCCACAAAACAATGCTCTTTGAACAGTGGGTACCAATCGATGCATGAGATAGGACAACCTGCTACTAATTATTGTTTCTCAAGAAAAGGGGGCAGTTTAGATATTGTTTTGTGAGAGTATCTCTGTGGCCGCCACATTTTCAATCATTTCAAATATGTGCTTTAAAATACCCTAAGTAGTCAAAGTTTCCATAGGAATACGTTGGACTATTTGAAAATAATCAAACTGTTTCCTAAGAAATGCTTTCATTTTCTAGCATACCTACAAAACCCACATCAACTTTTTGCATTTAAAAAAAAAAAAATCATGTAATAGGAAAATCAAGTAATGTACATAGATTTCACAATTTATAGTAAAACTGTCAGCTGTACAAAGATTATATGGGAATATAGCAAATAATCCGGATTGTTGATACATAAGTGAGAATATACATTGGTTTACAGCAAATGAGAACAGGAAGAGGGAGGATAATTCTTCACTCCCCGCGTGAGCCCACCTGTGACATACGATTTCCTTGCTGTATAAGGGACAAAGTACAGAAAGACTATCCAGAGAGGTAAACCAATTTTAGCTGATGCAACATTTTATATGTCTGCTAGACATAAAATAAAGAGAGATGATTCAGGCAGTTTAATTGAGATTAGTCTGGTCCAGTTAATAAAGAAATCTGGGTAAATCTAGTCTAACCATACCTGGATAGGCAATCCTGAAAACATTTTTAGACTTCTCTCTCAGCCTCCTTCCAACTTCCCCACCCCATCCCTCTCCTATTTCCTCTGACCTTCGGGGCAGGAACAGACTGGGCAACGTCACCAATGTTCACCACTCTGACAAACCCTAACTCCTCTATGCCGTTTTCTTGTGGGAGAGTGAGGACCAGAAACAGCTGCCATTCAGCACATACCTTGCTTCTGACTCACCTGAGAGTTGTAGCAGGCCTGCCCTGACGAGGTAATGTAGCATTCGGCTGTAGTCTGCACTAATGCGTCAGCATCTGGTCACATATATTATTTAAAATGAGACAAATACATAAACTGCTCTTGTAGCCCAGATAGCTGGGTGATAAGCACCTTACCAGGGGAATATTGCTAGGTATTAACTTATTGCAACAGACCAGCAGATATGAATTTGATTTGGGATATCACAGAAGCAGTTGTCAAAATGGAAATGATATTGCTTTCCCGGGAAGGGAAAACTGAAAACAGTGAAAATGCAGCTAAAAAAAATTACAGGGAGAAACTCAAACAGTGTGTCAGGTTTCACCTGTGTAGGCAATTGATAAAGATAGATTCCTGTGACAGTATATAAAACAGTCTGCAGGATGATTCAGTATCAGATAGGAACCCATTTAAACTCAGATTGATCAATACCAATCAGAAGCTGATGACATACAATCCACCCTTTATTCTCATGTCTCATCTTAGAGGTTGACATTTCAGAATTCATACATTTTTCTAAAGATGCTTGACTATTGGGATAGGAATTTATCTATTTGGCTTATTTTATGTTAAAAAAAAAAAAAAAAGAACTTGTTTCAGCCCACATGGATAAACTAATACCTAACTAGAATTCATCAAAACAGAGTCCCACTGCATCATATCAAAAAAGCAGATATGTCTTCCCTCTTATTCAAATGCTAAGACATCTGGACCATAAATTTAATCACACCAAAGACATATCTACACAAAATCGTTTCGCTATTGAATGTATTTAGTCACAAAATGGATTAGCCTGTGTACATAGATTACCTTCACAATTCTCAACAGAATTAAGGTTAAATAGATGAATATCATGAGAATCCCAATATTTGAAAACTATTTTTGCATACCATACCAACACAACTTTTTAATATCATTTTTTAATGCCAAGGTGATTTTAAAGGAGCTGACACATAATAGGCATGAAACACATTTGCCAAATAAAGGAGGGGAGAGTAAGGGAAAAGGAGGCAGAGAGGAGACATGAATCCACCATGCCTGCCTTACAAAAACTCCCGAGTGATTCAGTTGTAGGTTAATTGACAAAAGAGAGAACTCCACATGTATTACAGACTGTAATCTTTGACCCAGGAAGTAAAGGTGTTTCCTCTCCTGGTCTACGTGTAGTATACACTTTACTAACAGTGTAATGAAGGGAGGACAAGAGTATGGGAAGATCCCTGGCCAGTTTGGCTCAGAGGTTAGAGTGACGGCCCAAGGACCAGAGAGTCATGGATTCAATTCCTGTCAAGGGCACGCACTTCACTTGCAGTTCGATCCCTGGCCCTAGCTGGGGTCGTGCGGAAGGCAACCAATGGATGTCTCACATCAGTTTCTCTCCCTCTCTCCTCCCCTTCCTCTCTCCCTCCCTCCCTCCCACTCTATATAAAAAAAAAAAATCAATGGAAAAATATCCTCAGGTAAGGATTTAAAAAAAAGTGCAGGAAGACTATAAAGAGAAAAAAAAAACAATTTAAGTTGATTCGTTATCAAAAATAAAATAACTTACAGTAAACAAAGTGTCACCGTTGCACACTCAGTAAAGAAAACAAGTATTCACACGTTCCTAAATTAACCCTCAGTAATACATATAGGGAGACTTATTCTTATAGTCCACAAGACAGCCATTCTTGTTATATTATGGATGCAAAATACTCAATACTTTGTATACTAAATTAGTTATAGCTAATAATAACTTTTAACTCATGCTCAGATATGAAGTTATGCATAACCATTCCTATACCAAATATTGTAATACTTTAGAAACAGGTATTTATTATGTTGATTGTCCTACAGGGTCCAGAGTAGGCCAACAGATTTCACATTACCTCAGGGATCATCTCACTACAGAAGACTAATGTGGTTTCTGCCCTAAACTGACACTTTTACATTTCACTTGAATACATGTCAGGAGAATATATTTGATCATTTTGTATCATATTTAAAGTAAATATTAATGCTGAAACATTAAGTTGAATACTAGTCTGGTCTTTCTCAACCTTCTCAATATATCAGAGTCACCATATGAGATTTTTAAAAATACAGATGCCCAGGCTCTACCCCAAGAGAGACTTTTGGTTAAAGGTCACAGGAAGCAATTTTTTTTTTTTTAATTTCTTCGGGTGATACAAAACTAGATTAAATGAAGTCATCCTTTTTCTGACTGAAAAAGGAACAGAGTTCAAAGACTAGAAGTTTTATAAATTATATTTCCAGCTAAGGGACTTGATCACAGGTTAAATAGAGATAACTTGGGCTCAAATACTTTGTGTAGCGCTGGCTGAGAGTATTTCAGACTGCCTGTCAACAAATATTTGAGCATTTATTTAGCACTTGCACCACTGTATAAATACTGGGAATAGAGTTAACGTAATCTTAAGGTACTAATATTATAGTAGGGAAGAGATCATAAAAATTTAAGGGAAAAAAGCAGGAAAAGTGTGAAGTTACCTTGGTACTTGCAAGTGCTATGGAGACAAACAGAATAAACAATGTAGAGGATGAATGCATTAGTGCTGATGAACAGAAACATTTGAAAATCTGGAGGAAAGTGTTTCGTGCAACAAGAAGAGTGAGTGGCAAGGTCCTGGGATGGGAAGAGACGTTGTCTGTCTGAGGAGTATCTAGAAGGCTGGCGTGGCCAGACCTCACAGCACCACGGGGGGTGCGCAGGGAGTCAGGCTGGGAGGCAGGCAGGAGTCAGCTCCTGCAGGGGCTTGGAGGTCATGGGAAGGAGTCTATGTTCTAGTTGCACTGGAGATAGAGCCATAAAGTGTTTTGAAATGATGAGGAGATACCGTGGTTGCTGTGCAGAAGGCCTAGGGAGAGGGTCAAAAGCAGCAGTAGGATCCCCAGCGCATCAAGGTGACAATGGCTAGGTACTGGCAGGATTCTAACTGACATGTCACAAAGACTTTTCTTCATCCTTCTTTTTAGGTCAAAAACTCCATACTACAAGATGAGATGGGGTGGCCCAATGTGATTCATGATGGTTCCTTTTCATACATGAATCTGATGCTCTAATCCCAACGGCTTGTAAATTCTATATCACTATGTAAAATTGAAATCTCTTAAGTTTTTTGAGTCTTAGAAATTTTGGTGAATTTTTTAGGCTTGTCACTGAATGACATTAGGTCGTGAGTGCTACAAATATCAGATTCTGAATCGCTGTTCAAAACTGAAAGTTGACCTTCTAATTGAATTAATTTTTAAATATAAAATATTTCTCCTGTTCCTACAAATTATATTCCCTTTGTCACTTATTCAGAAAGGGATCAGTACGCAAGGTCAGCCTGACCCCCAGAACAGGGAGAACACTGGGATAGGCTGAACTCCTCTGAACCACCAGGGGAAATCAGTCCCAACACTTGTTAGGGAATTTTACCCTTTAGGTAGAGAGAATACGAAGGACTGTGCTCTGAGTTCATGGCAGCTATCTGATATTTAATAATGGATTTGGCTACTAAGCAAGTACTGTCAAAAAATCTTTTGAATTATTGTGTTCAATTTTTAACTTATCCTGACTGCATATTATCAGCCAACTTAATTTTCCAGGGACCAGATGTTTCATACAGCACATGTGTCTTAATGCCTATTATGTCGGGAAATATGTAATAGGAAGCCAGTAATTATCTGCTGAACAAAATAAACAGTTAAAAGAATATGGTCCCTCTATTCCAGAAGCCAAGAATAAAGTTGACTTTAAAATATTATTGAATTAATATAAACTTACATAAATCAAAATATGCAATGTTTTGTCAACAACAGACATGTATCAAAACATCTGCAAACAAGATTTATCAATGAGCAAATTTTCCTAGGAGAACTCGTCTAAATTACTATTTCAAAAAGATAAGGTTTAAGTATATGAAATGAGCATGTTTTATAAACAATAAAGTTTGAATGGAAGAGATATTGGGAGGCAAAAAAAAAAAACACAATTTTTTCTGTTTAACAGTGATTCCTTTAACAGGATTTTTGTCATAGCCCTTTTAGCTAACCTTTCTCCAGACCTCCACTCTAAATCAACATGACTACACAAATAACCAGCACAGATTAAATCATGTAATTTCAGAAAGTCCCCTGTGTTTCTGCCTACCTAGTCAATGTCAGCAACATTAATACATAGTCTAGTATTGCTGTGCCTTGTCTCCTTTGAAATTCTGTAATCTTAGAATTCTATTATTTCAAAAATAAGGATTAGAATAGGGCACAGACAAGAGGGAATATTGATCCTTCCCTTGATCTTTTCAAGTTGTTGGGTTTTTTTCCTTTTTATTGAATTTATTGGGGTAGCACCAGTTAACAAAATTATATAGGTTTCAAGTGCACAACTCAACACATCATCTGTACACTGTGTGTTCCCCACCCCAACTCATCACCATCACCATTTATCCCCCCAGAACCTCCTCCACCTCCTTCTACCCTCCATCTTTTCAAGTTTTAGAAGGGTTTTTGATATCGTTATATTTAAATGCAGATGGTTATATGACATTGTAACAAGTCATCTATGGTAATTTGAATGGATTTTTTTGTTTTTGTTTTTGCTTTTTAAAATTTTAAGCCTTGTCTTTAGCAGATAATTTTAAAGAAAATATTACAATAAAATATAAAGTAAAAATTCAGATGTGATATTACTTAGAAGTTATATTCAATTTTCTCAAGAAGTCAATTGAAGTATTTAATATATTGCCAAAAAGAGAAAATAAACCTTCATTGGCTTTGTTTACAACAGAAAGAGTCTACCTTGTTACATTCATCTCATCTTCCACATGGTATTCCAAGAGAAAGCAGATTAAGTCTTATCAAGTACATTTGATGATTGCTGGTGGATTTGTTATTAAAGGCACCTTTTCACACACAAATGAGAAAGGGATTACAATTCTCATGTAGTAGATATGGCAAAGCAAGTGGCTCTCAAACCTTCAGGTGTTTCAGAACCATCTCTAGTTGTGGTTGAAATCCAGATGCCGGCCCCACGTGCAGAGGTCTGGGTGGTGCCTGCTGTTGATGGGACTGAGAACTGGAATAAAGGATGCTTTGCCATCCCTGCTTTTCTTGAGGAATAAAAAATGCTGAATGTGTTGTATCCACAAGAACAATGTCTTATGAAAAGCTCTTTCGACCTTGAAACACATTCATGGGCAGCTCTTGAGTGAGAGAATCCAGATTGACGTGAATGAAAGCAGAGTCTGTCTGAGCATCTTTCTCTCAAAACCAGGATGAGAAGAACATACTTAGTCCCACCTTTTCTTTTATTCTTGGATCTCCACTTTTCCTCCAAAAAAGGGGCACTCTCACTCCTCCATGCCTAACCTATCATTCCTCCCCTCAGATACAGTGTGACGTCATAGACGGACAAGGGGACTGAAGGCAAGTTGCTGGGTTGAGCCCCAGCTTCTCCACCGAAACCAAGATAACACCTAGATAACTTCTCCCACTGTCGGTAATGATCCGATGAAGTGATATGTGTATAGAGTCAAGCAGAATGCCCAACACACAGGAGGCCTCTCCTCCTGCCTGCAAAACGAGTTTCATCTTTCTAGAACTTCCGGCCTCTACACATCATTACATGAATCTCCCTGTCAACTGCACTTAGTGACACGTTCCCCGAGTATACACGAGTGTACCAGGCAGAAAGAGAGTGAAGATGCCAGGCTGGGTTTTCAGTTTTTCAGAAGGCAGAGAAACGCCACCGGGATGGATGGGGGGTTGCTTGCAAGAAAGTAAGGACCCGAGTCAGAGCTATAGAACCTTGCAGCCCCTTAATCACCTCTGGCTAAACAGCTCTTGCTACAGGGAATGGCGCCATCTGACAGAACACAACAGACAGGACCAAGGGTACATTGCTGAAAGGCAGGCGTTGCTTGGGTCACCTATTTTTAACTCAGTCTGTGTTCATGCGGTGTACCCATCAGGCATGCTAGTGGATTTGGTTTCCATGAAGTCCATGCACGAACTAAAAGAATTACACCTCTAATCCAAAAGTGAACAAATATCTTCCTTAGATTTTCATTCACCCCTTTAGACAATATCACAATAATCAATGGATTCAAGTAATTGGCCCAGCAAGTTTCAGAAGCACTGCAGTAGCAGGTAGGGACATTATCACCTCGGTGCCATCACTAATAAACCACGTGGTCTTGAATCAACCTCGGCAGTTTTGTGTGTCTATTACCCTCATCTGTGGGATGGACATAAGGCCACTTGGCTCATCTACTTTTCATTGTTAGTATGATATACATCAAATGCTTCAAAAAGTCAAACAAGGGCAAATGTAATGCTGGTGGTTAAGTTGAACTAAGTATATTAACTGGAATCGAGCCAATTCTCAGCTATCACATATACCATATACCAAGAATGTGCTATTATATTCCCATAATACTTTCGCTTAGCATTCCTGAAGCTAGTCACATAAACCCCCCAATGATAGAGCCTGTGACAAAAAGTCAAGTTTGTCACTTCTTCCTCTTTGGGATACGTGTCTTTCCTGAGTACTTCTTTTGGCTAGCTTATTTCTGTTCAAAGGATTTTACTTTTCCATTTATCTCATGTCAATAGGAGATTACCACGTGGGAAGACAGATGTTAAAAACAATTAAATACCAAACATTTTAGGAAGAAGGTGGACTGCCCTGGGATTGGTCATAGCGCTGGTACACACAGCACTGTCTGCAGGCTGAGTAATACATTTGCACTTTCAGAACTGAGGAGCCCTTCACAGAGCCTTCTGACCCTGGGGTTACCCTCCAGCAGAGTCAATCCAACCCTCCCAGGCTCACATAAGAAGAAATCTTCCCACAAGTTCCCATGATGCTACACACAAACCCCTGGGAGTAGCTCCTCTCCAGGGAAGGGGAGCCGCCTTGCTAGAGCTGCGATATCGCACTTGACCAGTAGGTGCTGCCATCCAAACGTGGGTGACGGTCCTTCCTGTCTGCTGACTGCCAGTTCAAGGTTTCAAGCCTTGGGAGATAAAATCTGGGTTTCAAGTTGGATAAAGGCTTTTTTACAGCGGTTATCTAGGACAAATCATTTCTGAAGGCTCTAATTTCTGTTCCAGCTAACTGGAAACACAGCCGCCTGAGCAACCCCGCTGCTGGACGGGCAGCTGAGGCAGCAGATTTTCACAGGTGTTTCCTCTGTACGCAAACCTAAATAGCCCCCTAAGTTTAATCACATCCATGCTGGAGGCGGAAAACAACCGCAACAAAAGATGAACCGAGAGCCAGCTCAGTCAAGCCTATGGCTCCCCAAGAGCTGTTTGGATGTAGAGATCTCTGTGAATGCTCATTAAATCCTCAGTGTGTGAGGCAGGACTTCTGGGAAAGTTCAAATGAAGATAATAAGACACCATATCTACCCACACTGACACATTTGTAAAGCATTCAAAATACTCCAAGGACATCCCATGCGACTCCCCAGCATATGAAGGGCCTGAAATAGCTCTTCTAGATAAACCACGTCCAGATAAACAATCCCGTACTTGGGAGATACAGTTAGCTTTGTTATAACATTGGCCACAAACAAAACTATTTAAAAAGCAACTCAAGCCCTGGCCGGTTGGGCACAGTAGTTGGAACGTCGGCCCATGAACCAGAGAGTCCTGGGTTCGGTTCCCGCTAAGGGCACGTACCTCAGTTGCAGTTTGTCCCCGGCCCTGGTTGGGGTCATGTGGGTGGCAACCAGTCGACGTCTCTCTCTCACATTAATGTCTCTCTCTCTCTCTCTCTCTCTCTCTCTCTCTCTCTCTCTCTCCCCCCTTCTCTCCCTCCCACACTATTTGAAGATAAATGCAAAAGGATCCTTGGGTGAGGATAAAAAATGTAATAAATAAATAAAATAAAAAGCAACTCAAAGAACAGTCGTCATGATAGAGAGCCAGTTAGGTTCTCTTCGTGAGCAAAGAGTAGCTCCCATACACCATGATATTCAGTGCATCAGAATAAATCATAAAGGGCCTTAAATGATGGGTGTGTAGGAGGAAAGCCAATACAGTTTGTATTCCCAGTACAGTACTTAACTTACCGGAAAATATTCATGAGGTTCATCTTCATTCAGGCTTCAGCCAGAAAGTGAACGGATGTATGATCAGGATGCTCCAAGAAACAGAAACAACAGAATGTGTATGTGTGTGTAGAAAGAGGCAGAGATTTTAGCCATCAACTCATGAATTCATAGAGGTGGGCAGGGCAGGGCAAGAGGCTGGAGACGCAGGGAAGAGTTAACACTGCTGGTGGAGACCAGAGGTAGTCTGCTGGCAGCATTGGGTCTTCCTTAGGGCAGGTCAGTCTTTTTATATTAAAGCCTTCAACGGGCTGAGGCCCACCTCAGTTTAACTTTAATTACTTATTTAAGGACGTAACTCCAAATTCAGTCACATTCCTGTGTACTGGGGCTTAGGACTTCAATGTATGAGTTGGGGTGGAGGGGGCACAATTCAGCGTATTACAGGCCTGAATAGGTATTATGATGACCTGAGATTAACAAGGAGAAAGAAATAGAAAGAAGTTGGTAAAAATGTGTTTCTCGGTGCCGCGATTCTCAAAGTGTGGCCTGGCCAGCAGCATCAACACCACCTGGAAAGTTGTTAAAAATGCAAATGCTCAGACCCCATCCAAGATCTATTGCATCCGTGAGTAAACAAGCCCTCCAGCTGATTCCAGTAAGAACAACTCCCTTAGAAGTTGATTGATTACAACAATGGCACCAGGAAAATGTTCCAACAAACATAGATCTAAATATTGCTTCATCTCTGTGTTTTCCTTAAATACTTAAGCTGAATTGAATTTTATAGATGGACCTTGGAATCCATTTTACTCTTATGAATTGGAGCTGAAGCCAGAGCTCCAAGGATAAGCATAATAACAAAGGAACTTGGATTCAGAGTACAGATTTCCAACAGGGTAAGAGCAGAACTGTAGGTTCCCAGTAAAACTAATTTATCAAATACCAGAGCAATGTAATTGCTGTGTCTGGTTGGAGGCCTCAATTACCTTGTGCAATTTCCATTAATGGCAGACTGAATTATAATAGTTGAACTTAGGAAAATGCACTCTGCTATTCTTAAAAACGAAAAACTAAAGCCCTGGCGGGTGTTGTTCAGTGGTTAGAGCGTTGGCCCAAGGACCAAAAGGTCACGGGTTTGATTCCCTGTCAAGGGCACGTACCTGGGTTGCAGGTTCAATCTGGCCCCAGTCAGGGCACATGCTGGAGGCAACCAATCGATGTGTCTCTCTCACATTGCTGTTTCTCTCTCTCTCTCTCTCTCCCTCCCTCCCACTCTCTCTTCGAAAAAAAGAAAGGAAAATATCCTCCAATGAGGATTAACAATAACAACAACAAAAACTAGAAATAGAGTTGTCAAGTGTTCACTTATGAACAAGAATCAAATTTATACTATGCTACACTTGGCCCCAAAACACCTTCTACACCCTCATGTCGTTAGCAAATACACTAGCCAACAAGGCTGTGGCCATGCCTCTCCCCATGCCCTTTGAGAATCTGTACTGAGCATCAGGAGCGAAATTATTAAATTCGCCTGTGAGTTATTTCCAAGCCTCAGTGGATGGTCAGATCGTCACAGAAGGATCCACATAACCAGTTTATCTGAAGGCGTCAGCTTTATCTGAGGCATCTATGCTACGCGCAGGCCAGGCACGTGCCAGCGAGGTTGAGCTTATGTGCAGGAAGCTTTCCTGCCTTGTCCAGCACAGTTCTCGGAACACACAACTAGATCCAACACTCGTAACTATTTACGCAGTTTATGGGGCAGGAATTTCACAGGCCCTCTGGAAGAAAGATAATTTGTGAGGCCTAGCTTTTTAATACTAGCCATCAAGATAAAGGTGTCAAGTCCCTTTGATTGGGCTTGGATCCAGATATACCCTCTCTGTGACATTCTCCCACAGAATGACGACTGTGAGCTTCATATATTTGGGAGGACCAATGCGAATAAGCTTCAGGACTACTTACAAGTCAAAGTATTTAACGGTGTCCAGGCAGAACAGAGAGCATTTCCACACTGAGCAAGTATACCAGCAGTTCGTTGGTTGAGCAGTTGATCTGCCGTAGGAACAAGGGCAGCGCCTCGGCTGGAAGCTCGTGTTCTAGGCCAGGGGGCGATCTGTGTTCTCTCACTCCTCCATGACCCCCTCTTCTCCGGGTTCATCGCTGGAACTCCCCCCGGGGTGATTTGTTACCTGTGACTAATCATACTGTGTGGGCCTCTCCAGTCAATAATAAACTAAATCCACTTAAATTGAGCATCAGGAACTATCTTGAAAGGAAAATAGGTTTATAGAGTAGCCTTAACAAAAAAAAACAAAAAACTCATAGACACAGAAACAACATTCACAGAGGGAAGGGGAGGGAGGTAGAAGAGGGTAAAGGGGGGATAGACGGTGATGGAGGGAGACTTGACTTAGGGCGGTGGATACACAATACAATATATAAATGAGGTATTATAGAGTTGCACCCCTGAAACCTATAGAATTTTATTAACCAATGTCATCCCGATGAATTCAATAAAAAAGTTTTTTAAAAATTTTTTTTTAAAAAAAAAAAAGAGTAGCCTCTGCGGTTTTGAACAGAGGCCATGCCACAAATATGGTAAGGGAAGGAGGACACCGTGGCCTGTCGCGACTCTAGCACGAGGCAGCGGCATGACCAGCTCTCTGCCCCACTTCCCCTCCCACAGCCCAGGTACCTAGCTGCCCCCTGGAGTTGCTTGCCAACCATTAGTTGGGAAACCATGAGAGAAAGAGAAGCTTGAATCCCGGAACGGTTCTCCCTGTTTGCTGGGCCCCGGGATGGCTCTGAGTGCCACACTCCGAGAACTGCACATGCTAAGCCCCGGCCTCCGAGCCAGAGTCCTCTGTGTACACTGCCCTCCCGGCTCTTGGCCTCGCTGGGAGGTGGGAGCTACCTGGAGCACAGTCTGTGATTCAGAGGTGTATCCAAGCTCCTTTGACGGCCCCTCCTTAAATCAGAAGAGGATCAGATTTTCCACATTCCTTCAACCCTTCTTGGTCGTGACCCACATTGAGGTGTTAGTTTCACGGTGGAAGAGTTTGTCCCTCATCCCGCGTACTCAGCCTACGCTGCTGTCTTCCTTTCCTCCACCTGTGACCACCTCCACCTCTCGGTGCCCTCTTCCTCCTACAAACAATCATCCGACGCCCTTAGTGCTGTCCGTGCCGTCTCCTGACACTGCCCACTGCCGCACGAGGTTGCTTGCGGAGCAGGCCGAGGGGGAGCCTCACATACACGGGCCCTTCGCTGACTCGCCTGCAATCAGCCTGGCCTGGGCGTTGCGCTCGAACTTAAAGCCAATGTAAGCCGAGCCTGTTCCGGGCGAGCGCTCTGAACAGGAGATGGCAGTAGTGACCAAGGCATTCGGGCACCCTTTCCCAGTTCTTCCAACAAGGGCATTTCCAATCTGTTGTTTGTCAATTCTGGGCATAATTTTGCCTCACCAAAGCCAGAATGGCTCAAGCGTGTGCCCAAGGCTTTGTGGAGTTCCACAACAATGGAAGAACTAAACACTGCTCCGAGTGAAGACTGAACAACGAGTGAACACGCTGGGGAGCTGCTAAGTCTCACTACCAAGGAAGGGGGAGCCTTCCAGAGAGCAGACACTCCACCTAGACCGGCATTGGTGGGATTTGGGGGAAGCACAGGGTTCGGGACTTAATGCACATTCTTACTGGGACTTTGAGCAAGTTATTTAACAGGAGTGACTCAGCCCATGCCCAGATGTGGATTAAGGGGGTAAGGAAGTCTTTATAAAAGGTCAAATAATAAAATAGCCAGAAAAACTTTGGAAACTATAACATGCTCTAAACACACAAGGGAGGCATTTTTGTTGGTCTGTCCCTGCACCTCCAAATGTCCTAGATCACTTCCCCCTCCCCCCCCACTTTCCTTTTTTATTTATTTTTAATTTTTTCTAGGTAATATGGCCAGAAGCAGTTTGGCCATACATGGTCTATTATTTCTCTAATTATAATTTCCCAGAGAGCTATGGCACACAAATTACTCAGTAATAGCTCTAAATTCTTTGCTTCATCCCAAGTCTACAATAATGCTCTCAACCAGGTTCCTGTCATCTGCTGTTTTGATTTATGAAATCTTCTGTTCTCTGATCTCCTCATTTCTTACCTCTGCCTCCTTCAAAACTTACGAAATGTGGCTGCAAGGTCAAATTTCTCACCATGCCAGCATTGCATTCTCAGGTGTGATCATTACTGTCTTAATGAAGCCAGCAGTTCCACAACCGTCTGTGTAATCCACTAGATAATTGCTCAGTCTTCACGACATAATCCCCACCCTGGCCCTTGCGAGGATTCCAGAACCACTGTGTTGTAGCTTGAAACATCTATTAATTTGGTCCATGTATTAATTAAAATGTTTATGTCTAGTCAAGTACGTGATGGGTCATATAAACAAGGAAGCTATAACTAATCATAACCAATTTCACTTGGAGTGAGAACAATATACCCAGAACGTTTTCTGGTACCTTTCCTATGCTTACAGACCCTTCCCAAACGTTAAAAAATATATATATATCCAAAAGTTAAAGTATTGCAGAATCAGTTTGGTATTATGGTAGGAGATTTAGGAGGCCTGCAACCATACCAAATTTTCGATGTAGTTAAAAAGGCAAAACGTATTATTTCACTTTGTTCCACTTGTGACCCAGAGTGAATTATATCCACAGTAAAATGAAAGCTAACCAGGCTCTGGTACCTGAATGGCCAAGAGGTATAGACATTTCCAGCACAGCTTTATTTGTGAGTGGGCTAGAAGAAGCCCATAATCTAAAGTCAGTCTTTGGTTTTATTATTTATTTTGCTGCCTTGATCATTTTTCTGCACTCATTTGGCTTGAAGGCACAGACATTCCCTGTTGATTATCTCGACTTGGCAGTGGGTTTCTGCTACACATTTTGATTCCTAATATGGTAGCAGGAGCGGCTTTGTGTGAGCTCCAGCCAGTTTCTGCAGGCTGTGGAATGCGGGGAGGAAAGAATCCTACGGAGATGAAAACAGGAACATTTGCATTGATGAAGGAAAAATAAAAGAAAGAAAAAAAGGCATGTCTCTCTCTTAAAAAAAAAAAAAATGTGGGTTTTTGGTGGTTTTTTTTTTTTCTTTCTTTCCTTTTTTTTCCTCTGGCCACTTGAATTTCTGATAAATCCTCAAGTCTGGGGAGGGAGGGAGGAATTAATGCTGTGTTCTTTAATCACCTGTATTTTCACGACCATTTCAAAAGCCATTTTGAAATGCCTGAGTGTTCTTTACAGAAGCAATGCTAACAAAATATACTTTTCAGTATCATCAAGGTTGAAATCCTTGAAGCACCACTAGCCACCTAATGATGACATCTGAGAAAATAAGCTTCATGTCCCCAAAAGAGAGTAATAGATCATGCTGTCTACCCAGGATACAAATTATACTGTTCCTCTTCATTTTTGTTACAGTATGAATTAATGCTAAAGAATCCATGTATTGATTGTTTCAGAGTTCAATACAGTTTTTCTCTCAAAGTCATAACTTAGTTCACAGCAATATTATTGGGTAAAAAAATCTTTAAACAATACATCCCACGTGACCAACTTTCTTTTAGTGATGGGTTCATTTTCCGCTGAGTGCATTCATAAAAGGCCTCTTTACTCTAATAAGCCACATTTGCACTGATGTAAAAATGGCATAATTTTCATCATTAACATCCATTTACTGTTTCTTTTATATAATTAAGAATTTTATTTGGCAGCTCTTACCCCAAAGTGGCAACATCAGCATTTAAGGTTGTGTTCATGTAGGCTTATCTACTGCGTCCAAATAAAGAAAAACAAAATCACTAACGAGAGTCACCTAGAAAGCCAAGAAACTCAACATGCTCATGTAGACTCGGGTAAAAGTTTGGTTTTTATGATGCTACAACTATGCCCTTTTTCTGGACAACGAATTCTAAGAAGCCCTTCAGTAAAGAGTTCTGATCACTTACCAAAGACCACGAACATAATTAGCCCATACCTTTAATTAGGCCCTGGAAAACCCAATAGCAAGGGTTTAAATGAGACAGAAATGTATGTTTCTCTAATATGAAATAGTGTGAAGGTAAGCAGTCCAACGTTGATGCGAGTCTCTGTCACAAGGAACCCAGCTGCTTTCATTCTCTTCTGCCATAGTCAGCATGTAGCGTCCTTGTCATGGACCATTGAGAAGGAAAAAGGGGGGAAACGGGGGTTAATAAGTCCTTTTGTGAAAGTTCTTAAAGTCCCACACAGTACTTCCACTTACATATCAATGGACAGAATCTAGTCTGGGACACCTCACCTGCAAGGAAAACGAGAAAATGTAGTCTTTTATTTTGGGTGGCGATGAGCTAGCTAAAAATTGGGGGGCTAAAGCTAAGGGAAAGGATGGGAGTAGATATTGAAGTAGCCACCGTCTCCACCACAGATAGGCCCACAGGTTTCTTGGCTTGCTGGCATTGTTAGGGTCACACAGTGACCCAGTCATTTAGCTTCCCCATGTATATTCATATTCACTTAATTAAATTAGAAGTTTTGTTTTATTAATATATATATTTTAGAAAATTTGAAAAAATCAGACCATTAGAAAACAATTAACAACCTTCAAAATTACCACTCAGAAATAACTGGAGTTAATTTTTTTTTTTATCCTCACCCGAGGACATTTTTTCCATTTTTTGTTCAGACAGAGTGGGAAGGAGAGAGAGGAAGAGAGAGACACATCAACGTGAAAGGTACACATCGAGTGGCTGCCTCCTACACGATCCAGCCAGGGCCGGGGACAAACTGCAACCAAGATACATGCCCTTAGCGGGTCTCTCTCTGGACCGCAGGCCGGTGCTCTAACTGCTGAGCCAAACTGGTCAGGGTTGGAGTTAATTTTTTTTTTGTACGTACCTCTAGACCTCTCTTTTGACACATGTGTATTTATATACTTTCCATAATAAAGTTGGAATAAACAAAGCATTCTAAACCCACTGTATGGGAGAGCATAATTGCCAATGATATATCAGATAAGGCTTAACTTCCAATATATATAGAGTCCTTACACAACTCAACAAAAAGAAGACAAAGAACCCAATTAAAAAATGGGCAGAGGAACTAAATAGACACCTATCCAAACAGGACATACAAAAGGCTGAGACATATGAAGAAATGCTCAACATCTCTAATCATCAGAGAGATGCAAATTAAAACAACAATGAGATATCACCTCACACCTGTCAGAATGACCACCATCAACAAATCATCAAACAACAAGTGTTGGCGAGGGTGTGGAGAAAAGGGGACTCTAGTACACTGCTGCCTGGAATGCAGACTGGTGCAGCCAATATAGAAAACAATATGGTGTTACCTCAAAAAAAATTAAAAATTGAACTGCCATTTGACCCAGTGATCCCACTGCTAGGAATATACCCTAAGAAGCCTGAAACACTAATCAGAAAGAATATATGTACCCCCATGTTCATAGCAGCACTATTTACAATAGCTAAGATTTGGAAACAGCCCAAATGTTCATCAGTTGCCGAATGGATAAAAAAGCTGTGGTATATATACACAATGGAGTACTATGCAGCTATAAAAAAGAAAGATCTCTTATCCTTTGAGACGACATGGAGGGACCTGGAAAGTATTATCCTAAGTGAAACAAGCCAAACAGAGAAATACAAGTATCATATGATCTAACTTATTTGTGGAATATAATGAACATAACAGTCTGAGGAATGGGGTAGTTTCAGAGACATGGAAGTGGGGTATGGACTGACAATCCCCAGAAAAGGGGGTGGTGGGGAGAGATAAACCACAGGACTTATATGCATGTATGCATGAACAAAGATCATGGACAGCAAAGCTGGGGACAGGGTGGGGAGGTAGGGTGAAGGGGGAATCAGTGGGGGGAAAAGGAGAAACATCTGTAACAAAAATTAATTAATTAATTTAAATAAATAAAATCAATAGCAAGCAAAAAAAGGGGGGGGCATTCTAATTTTTAACAACACAATATTATAAACATTGTACCATCAATGATCTTTTAATATTGTTTAAAATGCCTATAGATTATTTTCTGTGATTTATACCATAACTCATTTAACCAATGTCCAACTGTGGAACAGTTTAGCCATTTCAACTTTTTCTGTATTATAAACCACACTGCAATTAACATCTTTGTCGCTAAATCTTTGCTCATATCCTCAGTTACCTTCCTTAGAGAATAGATTTTCTGATCAAAGAATATGCACATCTTACAGCCAAATTTATACCAAATTCCCCTCCAGACAGATGGTTAATATTTCATTGTTACCCTCCCATCTGAGGATATGAGGGTACCCTCAGACGAACAGTGAGTGCCATATACTTTTTAAGTCTTTGCCAATTCAATAGACCAAAACGTGGAGTCTTGAGCTATTTGTTTCTTTGATTACTATTGAAGTTGAGCATTTCTCCCTGCCATAGATCTAGCCTTCTTTATTATTTTGAAACAATATGACAGGAGAGAGAGCAGTTTATGGCTCACATTTGGCATACTAACTTCAGCCAGGAAGGAACCAGTCCCTGGTTGTTGGGTAAGTTATGGACGCTGGCTCGTGACTGGCCACACAGAAGAAGAGGTTACCTTTTCATTTCACATGGCACTTAACAAAGATGCTACCTGATCACTTCGAGTAAGGTGCCCAAATTTGTTCCTTCCTTATCTAAGAAGGAAGCTACTGCAGTCTTGGTTCGAGTTGGATTGAGCTTTAAAGACAATGTCTCATCTGTGATTTCTGGATTTTCTCCTGGACCATTTATTCCCTCAAGTTGACTGTCAAGTTCTTGTCTCTTCGGAGTGGCAAAACACTTCGAGGGGCTCAAATTTAATTCAAGTTGTCAGTGAGCCACAAGCTCTGTCTACTCAAGTCAGAGTATTACCCTATTTCATACCAAATAGGGTAACTTCTGTCTAAATTTGTAACTGAGCTGAAAACAACTTTGTGCCTTTAAATATCTGATGATGTGTCGTTTTTCACGTCATCTGAAGCTGGGGTGATGTACAGTAAGTAGCCAGATCACAATTTGGCAGTCAGAGGGCTTTTTGTATCACTTCCCAATGTTGGCTAAGTAAAGACTTCACATACCCAAGGCACATGCTATCTGTGAGTGCAATTGATACATTTTCTTGCTTGTGTGTTATATAAATTATTCTGGAGTAGTACCTTTCCTTGTACCTAAGAGCCAATTAGTAAATCAAGAGTTAATATAAGAGACAGTTTGAACACTATAGGATCATTTTTTATCATACCATTAGGACAAAGTTCCAGAAAACTGAATGCCTAAATACTAAGGTGTAACTAAACATAGGAGGAAAAAAAAATAAAGTTCATCCTCTACCAGCAAAACCAAAAATTAAGCCTTGAACCACAATTATCTTTTTTGTCTTTTTCTTTTTTGTATTGGTTGAAAGTATTACAGATGTCCCTCTTTTTCTCCCATTGACCCCCTCCTTCCTGCTCCCACCCCGCTCCTGCCTTCCCCAGCCTAGTGTCTGTGTCGATTGGCTGTGCACGTGTGCATATAAGTTCTTTGGTTTATCTCTTCCCACACATCTAATTTTTCTGATGGCCTAAATATTTATTTCCATGTACATAAGAAAGGCAAATGTGCATTGTTTACCATTTAGGTTGAGCCTTGTACAGCGACTCACATGGAGCACACCCCAGTGAAAATGTAGTGGGCAACAACATGGAACAGTACAAGCCCATAAGAATGTAAGACACCATTGGGGTTTGCCCTTCCTCCAACAGTCTTGCGGTAGTCTTTTTTTCTCCCTCTGTGGGAGAAGCTATTTAGAGTCAAGCATCATTAAATCAGAATGCAAAGGAAGGAGAAAATGAATATGGGTTAATTGCATTCTGGATGCCACTAAACCACACACAGTTGGTACAAATTATTATTGTGGTATAAAAATTCATTGTGCATTCCAGGAAGACAAATAACTTGGTGAAACTGGAGTATGGGTGTGTACCAGGGAAGTGACCTAGATGAGGATTCTGTGTGTGTGTGTGTGTGTGTTTATGCTAAGAAGTCGGGATTTTGTCCTGAAGTGGGAATTTCTCAGGAGACTGGCAGCCATTGTCTCATTATTTGCGATTTGGTCCATTCTTTGTGATGTTCTCCCCTTTTCTGTACTGAGAAGCCTTATAGCTGTAATCTTGGTAGGGAAGTACAGCCTTTATTCCTTATCAGCAGGCCTACAGGATAAGCAAAGGGAACACTATTATGGGAGAAGCTGTCATTGAGCTGAAGACCTTTTCCTGCCACCAACTACATTGAGATAAATGAAATACAGTCAATAGGGCAGAAAGGCACCAACTTCTAAAGCAATGAATTTTTGGCCCTGGCCGGTTTGGTTCAGCGGTTAGAGCATCGGCCTGCGGTCCTGAGAGACCCGGGTTCGGTTCCCGCTAAGGGCGCGTACCTCGGTTGCGGTTTGTCCCCGGCCCTGGTCGGTTGTGCAGGTGGCAGCCACTCAATATGTCCCTTTCACATCGATGTTTCTCTCTCTCTCTGTTCCTCTCTCTCTCTCCCACTCTACCTGCACAAAAAATGGAAAAATGTCCTCGGGTGAGGAAAAATAAATAAATAAATAAAAATAAAGCAATGAATTTTTGTAATAGGAGCAGAAAGAAGGCAGACCAATGAGGGTTGTAGGAATCACAGAAGGCTTCTTGGAGGAGGTGATGCCTACCCCTGTCAGACTTAGGGCATAACCTTTTGGGTCCTGAAGAATCAAATGTCCATAGGACTCCACAGAACCATTTCTTCAGTAGGAATGTGCAAAATAGATGTCTCTGGTCCTGTGGGCCATCACAGAAAACACAGAGGCCTGTATTTTTTGCAGGGCTTTGCCTGGGTGTCTGCACCCAAAGAACTTAGACAACTGCTCCTTTTCATTGGCTTGTATTTATTTTTTCATTTTTATTTACTTGTTTGTGTAAAATTACTTGTTTAAAATATATTTTTTTAATTATAAAAGTGATATGTGCAAAACAGTAAAAACAGAAGTATAAAGTCTGTCCTTCCACTCCTATACCCAACCCTTCCATCCAGAGATAACTACTGTTTCAGATATATCCTTCCAGAAGTTTTCCATATATATATGTATATATATATATATATGTATAGATTGTATATTATGTAGAAATATTATCATACTATTTTACTTTTTAAAATGTAACTATGCTATAGTGATAGCTCTATAAGGTCGATATCGAAGGCACTTGACAACAGCAATCTGGTTGGTAAAAGGGTCCTGAAGCTCTGTTGCAATGTAGTTTATGTAAAACAGATTATCAACTGTGTATATTAAAGAAAGGATTCTGGGTGTAGGGTTCCACGAAGCAATTCCTTGGCTTCACCACTTGGACATCTTTGCAGAAGAACACATAAATGGTGAATGGACCATAATTTTGTAACCGTTCCCCAGTAGTAGATATATGGGTTATTTATAGGGTTTTTTCCTTCATGAACAAAACTCTTTTTAATCCCTTGGTGCATTTACCTTTGGGTACTTGGGCAAGGGAACCTATAATAAATACCTCCAGGTAGAATCCCTGAGTGGAAGGGAATGTGCATTTTAAGTGCTGATAAAACCTTGCCAAATTGCTCTCCCAAGACCTTGTTTCAATTGACAGTCAATGGGAGAGACATGTTTATATTTCAGAGTGTGAGCTATGCTGTGGCAGAACTAGTTCTGCAAGCTTAAGACTCAAAATCAACCTACCTATTTGCATATGGGATCCCAGCCATGCAGGTAAATTCTCTGAGCTTTCAATGGATCTAAGCAGATTGCATTAGTAGTACAGCTGAACCATGGAGTGGCAAAGTCCCATCCACATTAAGAATCATTTTTAATCAGTGAGGGGAACAGGAGAAACATCTGTAACAAAAATTAATTAATTAATTTGAAAAAAAGAATCATTTTTATTTTAGCTTTCTAGAGTGTAAATGGCTATTAGAGCATTTCTTTTCAAACCCAGGGAAAATTCTACTGAGAAACAAACTAGTAAGGGAGAGAAAGCTGTGAAGGCCAAGTCTGACTGCCCTTGTCAGGAAAGCAGAAAGAAACAAGGCAGAGAGACAAGGTCAGAGATTGAATAAGGAGCTAGGCGGCAGTCACGTGACCACCGTGGTCTCAGGAAAGAAAAGGTACCTTAGATACTGCCTGAACGCCCCTTGAAGAGGGCATGGCTGCAAGCTGAAGGGCAAAGACCAAAAGCTCAGCTCCTTGGCTATTTTCAGCTCATGTTCAAATGCTTTTCAGAAACATACAACTTCATCTTCCTTACCATTTTGATGTTTAGATATTTAAATCCTCATCTAAATAGAGTTTGGGTTTATAGTCATGCTTTTGTGGTAAAATATCAGATAATCAATATGTTTTCTCTCTCTCTCTCTCTCTCTCTCTCTCTCTCTCTCTCTCTTTCTGTTAATCTTCACCAGAGGATATGTTTTCCATTTATTTCTTTTTTAGAGAGAGTGCAAGGGAGAGAAGGAGGAGAGAGAGAGAGAGGCATTGATATGAGAGAAGACATATTGATTGGTTGCCTCCCACAGGTGCCCCAACCAGGGAGGGGGATCAAACCTGCAGCCCACGTACGACGTGTCCTTGACCAGGAATGAACGCAGGCCAACGCTCCGACCACTAAGCCATGCTGGCCAGGGCGATCACTATGTTTTCAAAGACATAAAAAATTGACAGAAAAAATGAAGCATTGGTAATTCAATTTCAGGTTTTTGTCAAATATCTTTTTTTTTAAAATGTAGTTAATATACTGAATTATTTTATTTTATTTGCTACAAAAATGAGCAAAAAATAATCAGCCATGTTACTATTTCAAACAGCAAACTATTGGAAATTTATTTCTACTCTTTAAAAAGGCTTGGGATTCATACAGTCTATTATACATGTGCTATTGATGAAGAAAAGAGGTAGAAAAGGTACAACATGCTCCAGAAAATGATTATACCTTTAATGAAATACATAAAGAGTAGCTCCTTTGTCAGGAAGAAAACCATGTTTGAAACCCCCTGTGGTCACCAATGGCAAAAACACAACAAAATTCCTAATATGCATGTATATGTCTGTGTGTTCTTTTCATTGTTCACATTCCCTATATGACACAACAGCAATATGATCTTTTTAACTAAATGGTAAATCATGTATCAGGTGTCAGTCATCAGAGTGTGTTTAGTTCACACTGTGGAAGCACAAAAACAATGGGACAAGGAACATGTCGTCCAGTCTTTCCTGCTCTGCAGTGTATCGCGGATACCTGTGTTTTCCTCCTAATCATGATTTCCCACATTTTACTCTCATTTGGGATTAAGTATTTGAACATTTGGGGTTTTTTCATTTGATTAGGTGTTGGTTTTACAATGACACACAATGTATTTCTAAAAGGATTTTCAAGGAAATGAATAGTAGTAGGTCCAGTTGCTCAGACCTCCTGCTAATTAATTTCCTGTCTCCATCTCCGCCTCCTCCCCAGGCCAGTCTGGGGTTGGGTCCTCACCAGTTCTTCAGGGAGGGCAGCACCCTCTCAAAGCCGGGCCCCTGGGCTCTACACTACAGCCGACGGCATCTTCCTAAATCAGAAATCTCCCCGTGCCACTCTCCTGTGTAAAATCCTTAATTGGCTTTAATTAACTTCTCAGTTCCTTCATGATGAAATCCGAATTCCTTAGACTGCTCTACAAGCCCCTTCACGACCAGGCTCGGTCCTGCTTCTCCGAAGGGCATCCCTGTTCCCCGTGCACCCTCTGCTCTGGCCACTGCACCACCACAGCGTCTCACACCTGGGGGCCTTTGTGGGCGTGGCCACTGCTCGGATGGTCACCTCCAGCCTCCAGCCTGCGGAACCTCTAACTGGTGCTTCTCAGGCCTCTGACCATACGAATCTACTGGAGCTCTTCTTCCCATGAAGGGTCCGCTGCTGTGCGGCTGGGACCTGCCTGGGGTTCTGCGTTTCCAGCAGGCTCCCAGGTACTGCTGGGGCTGCCCAGAGCGTCACAGGCTCCAAACCGTCACTCCGCCGCTCCCTGGTGGAAACCTTCTCCCTGCCAAGCCCGTCTGCAAAAGCTTCCTCTTTCCCGGCCTTACGTCGTGTGTGCAGAATATGCACACACTGTCTTGTATGTGACCCTACTGTCATTACTTGGTTATACATCTGCCCTTCTCACCACCCGTGGATCATCTGAGGTCCGCTTTCTTGGATTCCCAATGCTGACATCAGGCCAAATGGATAGGCATTTCATAAAAGCGTTTTGAACAGAAATTAGCAAAGATTTTTAAAGCAGTGCCGGAATGACCATCTGACAAAATGTTGTTTAAGATATCTGTGCTGGATTGAAAGGTTAAATTAGATTCTTCACTTTCAAATCGTAGCATGTGTTTTTTGATGTTACTACCATTATCTGCAGTGAGGTGGAGGGGTGGGAGAAGGGGAGGTATAGAGCTATACTAAGTCCTCATTTAGCATTGTCAACAGGTTGTGAGGAAGGTCAACTGTAAGAAAACGATGTATAAGGAAGTCAGTTTCACGACAGGCTGATTGACATAAACAAGAGTTACGTTCCTATGGCATGTTTCTGGTCACAAAAATAACACCAAACTTCTAAATAAAGGCCCTAAACACTTCTAATATTTAATACATACATTTACTATCCACATATTAAAGAAAGATTAATAAAAACAAGAGAATTATTTTCCAGCCCACTCATTCCCATTCAGGGTGGAAGATGGGCGGAGCCTCTCCTGACAGCTCAAGGCACAATGCAGGCAGGGGCCCACCTTGGAAAGGACGCCCTTCCCTCGCAGGGCACGTCACACCCACCCACAGCCACTCACACTGGGAAAATGTGGACGTGCCAGTCCACCGCACGTGCACCTTTTGGGACGTGGGAGGAGACCCACCCAGACATGGAGAGAACGCATCTACTCCCCACAGACGGTGGTCCTAGCTAGGAATAGGTTTTCTTTTTTCTCATCATTGTTAGTACAAAAAAAGTTGAATGAAATGACATTATCCGAGGGTCTGCTGTACTTGATTTCTATTCTTTAGCATGTGAAGTCTAGAGGCTGGTGAGGAGTTCAAAGAGCCCAGCCTGCTAGACAGTAGAACAAAGTCATTATGTCTGTGGCCTTGTGGGTGACGTCAGCACGCCCACTCCGAGCTCTGCTCATGGCACAGCCCTGTTTTGAACACATGGCCTTGAGCAGGAGAGCGAAGGAAAGCCAAGGCACAGTGAATCACCCTGGCGGAGCCTCTGGGCAGGTCTGAGTAGAGAGAGGTTTAGACACAAGCATCCTTCCTAGGTTTCTTTCATCAAGTCACAAACATGGCAGGATGGACCAGCAGCACCTGTCCCTCCCAGGGTCGCCGACGGCCCTGAAAGTTGGTCAAGAGCATATCAGGGCTGCAAAGACAGCATCTGCAGCACAGCGGTTCTAAGGTCAAATGTATATTAGAATCACCTGGGAAGTGATATTTATAAAATATGAACACCTAGAGCCCCTCCCCAGACCATCTAAGCCAGACTCTCTGGGGGTGAGACCAAGGAGTGAGTCGTTTTTTAAATTCTCCAGGTGATTATCATGTGAGGCCAGAGTTGACAACCACTGAGAGAGGGTAGGTCCTCATTGGATGCTTGAAGTCTCCTGTAGCTGCCTCAAAGGTGACTATCTAGCCTCAGCTTAGCACCCCAATTAACTGGCCTTATCCATTATAGGCCAAATAAAACCAACCCAGGACATTTTACCCTTTCCTGATGCAACATGCATTCATGAATTATAACCGAGAAATTCTTTATTTGCACCCGTATCTCCCAGCCCTGTTCCAGTTGAGAAACTGGTAGGCTGATAGGAAACAGGAACCATAGAAAGAAGAAAGCTGAATTCATTTGGAAAAGAAAATGCCAAGTCAGCTTGATTCCCTTTCTTCTAAGTCTTAATCTACCTTGTTTTCTCATTCTCCTTCCCCTGCACCCTGTCTCCACAAATCCATCAGTCACCGGAGTGAGCTCCCAGCACCTGGCAGGAGGTTAGGTGGGGGTCTGATCGACTGGCAGGTCAGGTGGGGTCACACTGGCTGGATCTGAAGTTTCCAGATAATGGGATTTGGTTACATTTATAAGCCCAGACCCTCCCAGAGTTGGTTATCATACTGCCAAATGTGAAAGGACACTTTTTAGATACACGGAAGGAACTTTATTTTTTGTTGTTGTTGTTCAATGTGAATCAGAGCTTCTCAATTTTTTAAATGAAATATCTTAGGCCTTACAATAATAAGTCTAATATAATGGATACTCATGTACCCAGTACACAAAAGAAATAAAATATAATCAAAACACCCTGTGAATCCCTCCCTATCCCTTTTCTCTCATTCTCTTCTTAGTGGTGACCATTATCTTGAATTTGAGCTTATGATTTTCAGAACAATTTCATGTTTTATGTTCATTCCTATGCATGTTTTTATTACAGACACATGGAGTTTTTTCTTTTGCATATTTTCAGTTATATAAATGGTATTATACTCTATGTATTTTGTTTTCAAACTATATAAATAGTATAGTATGTATCCTTATACAGCTTGTCTGTCCATATTTATTCTTGAGATGCACCCACATCAAGCAATATAAACTTGTTACTTCTTAATTGCTGTATAGTTTTCCATAGGAGGAATACAACCTGATTGATGTTTACATTTTTCTGTTGCTGGGTATTTGGGCTGTGTTCAATTTCTTGGTGTCATGAACAACACAACATTCCAACCCATGTCTCCTTATGCAGCCGTGGGAGAGTATCTCCAGCACGTTAACCCAGGAGTGGGGTTCGGGGTGGTAGTGAATTACATCTTCAGCCTCTCTCGACATCACTGAACACCCAACCAGAAGAACATGAACGATCTTGTCACTCACATCCTTGTCAACACTGATAATGGAACTTTTAAATGTTTGGACCATTTTAACTAGTGTATTTTACCCTAAAAATCCTGCAGAGGGCAGCATATCCTGGTGATTCCAGTCCCATAGGGTGCATTGCAATTTATGGGCCCTTCCTTCTTTACTCCTTGGAACGCTTTGACCTCTGCACGTCCATTACTCCCCAGCCCACTCCGAACCTCAGTCAGGTCGCTGCAGCATCTTGCGAGGACACATGAACAGAGCACTCTCTGAAATCTGGCCGCTCCCTTCCCCTTTTCCCTTCACATTTCTGACATATTTCTCTCTTCTGACAGAATGGGAGGAGAATAGAAACGAGTCAGTATCGCATTAAAATATTTTTCCAGTTCAAAGTAGCATAAAAGAGGATGTGAGCAGACAGCCAAGTGTTCCACTGTTCTGAAGCAATGGTATGTAACCTAATTAGAAGGCGTTGCACGCTGTCAGAAGCTGCTTATGTAAATGGCGAAAGGCTGAGAAGTAGGGTAAGGTATTGCAAGGCAGTGGTGGCTTTGTTTTTCTTCTGGAATAGAAGATATTTATTCCTTCGCCTTCTTAGTTACATTGTTCCTGGTTCCCTAAAGAAGAGAAACAGTGTTTGGTTTCAACACACTTCCTTGAATTTCTCTCTGTGTACTGAGCTGAGGTCCTGCCTTGCCCAGGCTTCCGAGGTGCATTCCTTTCAACAAAGGAGATGTGGAAGGAGCTGGGCTTAGAGATGTTCAGGGGCTGCTCTAGGAGCAAGTTTATTGTTGGGGCTTTCAAAGTGGCCCGACAACCACCGCTAGGCTAGGGGTACTTTTTCATAGCAAAACTGGGTTTGAATGTTTTAATACTTAAAAACAAATGAATAAATGATGACATTCTATTGTTGTCCTTGAGAGGAAAGTAGATAAATAAATAGGATTTGCTTTGGGATTGATTACTGTCTTGAGTTATTAAATCTTTCCTTCCCTCTTATCGTACATCGAACTTTCTCCAAGTGGAATCTGTCAAACATTCTTTTAGCAAGATGGTGATGAGTGTTCTGGGGAGTTAAATGCATTTCAGTGAAAATGTTGGATTAAAGAGCACTTAATCAGGTTTCTCTATTGTAAAATGTCGTAAAGGCATTTGCATGCTGATATGTGTTAGACATATCTAAGGTGGAGACTGTAGAGATTGTGTTTCTAAGTGGTTGACCACAGTTCCCTCTTTCATGAATCATCTGACAGGATTATGGTTCCAAAGATACACTTTGGAAAATGCTAGGACAGATATTCTAAGCTTAGTTATACCATCACCCTAATCACTGAGACCAGAAATTCATAAGGCCCAATTATATGTTACCCATTGACTGAAATTCTTTCCTGATAGATGTCTGCCTTGACATACTGGTTGGTAGACACCATCTGTGATAGATGTTATTGTGGAAATATTTGAGGCCAGCCTAATTTTTGCTTCCTTGTCAGTGATTTTTTTTTCCCCACTTCAGTGCCTAAGGAATGTCTGTATTCTTGAATTTCAATGACTCAGTTAGGGATATGTTTGCAGTGTTGAACATTCTGTTATCAATATTTCCTAGAACATGGTATACTCTTTCAATCTGCAAATGTGGCTATCTTTTGCCTTTAGTGAATTTCCTTGTATGATATTTGTGAATGCTTTTCCTGTTCCATTTATTGGTTCCTCTTTTTCAGAGACATTAATTTGGCTTATGTTAAGTGCTTTGGAACTTCGATCTGTTACAATAGAATTCCTATGCTTTCCTCATATTTACAAGCCTTTTTTCTAGGTCAGTCATTTTATTTGCTGCCACGTTTATTTTATTCCTTGCAATGTCACCTTTGTTTATTTGTTCAATATTGTTTCTGTCCTCGATGTCCTTAATTCTGTAACCTTCCTGTTCTATCATCTTATCTTTGAGCTCACATTTTTCTGGGTTCATGTTCTCATTAACTTGATTCATATTACAAAGCACTTCTAAGGAATTTTGTTTTGTTCTTTGGATTATGTTTTCTTTAAAAGTGGGGGTTTTATCTTTCGTTTGCATGCTATGTTCCTATCTTCTAAGGGTTGATTGCTTTTGTTTGGTTTTATTTGAGAGCATTGCCTTAGCATGTTCAGGTATTTGTTACTGTTTTCTCCCCATTCCATTTATCCCTGAATGGCTGTATCCAAACTTCTTTTTGTTTTCAGCTAGCATAGATGGCTTAGCCTTGACTCTATTCCCATTGACTCTAACTTGTTTTCCCCTACACAGTTTGAGAACTAGGTAATGAATACCATCCACTTTACTACAGATTGACAAAGAGGGCAGAGAAGGACGGGGGGGGGGGGGGGAGCTCTTTGGAAGCGGTGTGACATCCGGGCTCTGCTCTCTCCTCTGGGATTTATTCATGTTTTGAAATAAGTTTTAACCCCTTTCTTCAATCAGGGCCATTATCTACCCTGAAGAGGAATACTCTGGGTTTTGGTTTTTGTTTTTGTTTTTCAGTTATTCAACAATTTTTTATTGAGTACCTTGTCTCTCCCGGGCACTATTGTCATCAAGGCACTGGGAACACAGCTGTGTGACAAAACCCCTTTCTCATGAATTTATTTTCATTATGGTTGGCATCTGTACTGATACAATGTTGTATCAGAAAGAAGCAGCCCACTTCTGCTTAACAGCCATTCCACTACCCCTCAGTCAAAAGAGGGGAAAAATAAGGATAGTCATTCAGTTTGATTATCTCTAGAATTGAGGGCCATAGTGAAGTCTTAAGATTCAGCAGTTCACCAATAAAGCTTCAGAGGGGCTGGGGGTGGGGGGCAGGTGAGGAGCTGCACTGTAGCACGCCAACATCTCGTCTCTTCTTGGCCGGCCGTTTGCACGCATGTTGTAAGAGTACGTGTTTCGCTTTGGTGGCCATGTTATCAAGTTTACGTTGGTGGTTGATTTCTTGTTGAGGAGGGGGGAGCTAGTGTTTCTGATGGCTGGCGTCACTTGTTTAGTTGTGAGAGAGAGAAAGGATGATCCCGTGCTCTCCTGTCACTCTATCACCGTGTGCTGGGGGTCTCAACTAGTTCTCTTGGCCAGTTCTTTTAATAGATAGAAGATCTCAAATGGTCTCAAATAGAAGAGCGCCATGACATGGCTCCTTTCTCAGAATTATTCAAGTACTCTAAGGCATGGATTACCAAAAAAAAAAAAAAAAAAAAAAAAAAAGCACAAAGCTGAAGTTGTTTGGTTGGGTTATGGGCCAGCTTCTTTTGGTTAAAAAACATTTCAAGGATTTGAACTTTCAAGTTCTGCTAAGAAATTGGTTGGTCTTATCCCTGGACACTGAAAAATGCATTTCCTCATATCTATAAAACACATTTGTCAGAAGAGTTCTTCAGTTTCATGATACCTTATGCTCAAGATTGTTCTTGCACAATCCCATAAGAATCTGAGCTCTCTCCTGAATATGTCAATCTATACAGATAATGTCAAGGCAGAAACAGGACTGAGAATAAATACCTCTCTCCCTAGATTTCTACCAAGGTATGAGGTCTGTGTTAGTATTAGAAACCACAAGCACCTATATCTATTTGCTTAACTGAAACAGTAAAAGAAATCATAGAACACTTGTGTTTTTTATTACAAACCGTAAGAGACAGCATTATCAACAAAGGTCTCTCAAATAGATCACACTTAATTCAACTTATGAAGAGAATATTTGATAAATGTTGTACTTGTAAGGGAAGTTGAGTGTCACTAGATTTCATCTTCTTGTGTCACTATTGTGCTTCTAATGTGATTCCCCCACCCAGAAATGTAATCCTCAGCCAGTTGTCTTGAAAGCAGGTTACCGTGGAGATGATCATCAGTATTATCATGACCTACTTAGACAAATTTCTGCATTGCCAGAAAGCAAATAACCAGAGAGAGCCGGGCAAATGAATGATGCTCTTTCTCTGAAAGTGCCTTCACAAACAAATGCCATAGTTGTAGTGTGTGTGTGGGTGTGTGGTGTGGGTGTGTGGGTGTGTATAGATTTGTTCATAATCAGGACTTGCATATGTTTGTGTGAAATGACAATTGTCCTCACGCACTCCAAGAGCACAGAAGGTAATACAAACAACAGCAGGTATAAGCATATGGACATCTTTTCTCTTTCGACGATGGGACGTGCCCGGCCATGGTCACACTGATTTCTCAGCAGCATTAACATAGCACAGTTTATTTTTTTTGCTCAGCCTCTGTGTTTTGCAGTCTCTAGGGGTGCTGCAGTTGGTTGACAGGTAGTTGGTGAGGATTGAGTTTAACAAACCAATTAATTGGCCATTAATAATTCTGTGACTACTTTGATGGCTAATTTGATCTCCTCAAAATTATGCCACAAAGTCTATACTCTAACCTCTATTTGGTCTCCCATTTCTCTCTGAAACTTGTGATTGAATGCAGATCTGGCTTAAGTTTTTAACTCTAAATGTTTTTCATTAATCATTGTGCTATCCACTGATACTTCAGCTGCTGCCTTTTTTTTTTTTTTAGAAAATTTTGATACTACTATAATATGCACCTGTAAAAATTCCAGTGACATTATGATCAAAGACACAATAACAACATAAGCCAAGCATTACCCCAAATAGGAAAAACAGACCTACTATCCTCCTTATAACCTCCCAAGGTCATGTTTTATGTCATTTATATATTCGTCCTAATGTTTCTAGGTGAACTTTTTCTACTCTCATCTTTCATTGTAACTTCCTCCAAGGTAATAGCAAGGGGCCCACACTGTCTACCATCTTCTCGTATCATCTAGCAAAGTGCTGACATACAATGAATGCTCAATAAGTCTGACTTGACCTACAATATGCCCTCTGAGAACTTTTAAAACCTCTTTGGCCATGTTTTCCAGTTCAGTTTTCATCTCTTCACAATCACAATGGCCTTCCAGCAAGATTATGTAGGAATCTCCCTTTTAAAAACCATGTACCATGAGTCCGTGGTGCAGAGCATCTTGAATCAAGGTCAGTTCACTCACTGGGGCTCTATGCTCCATTGCTGTACCACAGACCTGTCCTTGTGCCTGAAATCACAGTGCTCTGAACTGAGGGCAAATCTCAAATTCCTGCTGGTCACCCCTAACTCCTCCCGTCCTGCTGCCATGGCCCTGCTACCATGAAAATGCTATAGTAGAAAATTTTCTGTCACCTGACTAAATATCACTCTTTCTCTGTCAATATTTTGGAGAAGGAGATATGCTGATATTTTCACTAACAATTTATTAGCTAAATTTTAACTCCAGAAAGTCTAGCAAAAAAATGATCTTATAAAACGTTGACTTTCCCTCCACCTGAAAGAGTTGTATAGGAACAGATTTACCTAAAAAGCATTAATACTGCTCACTGGCACATGGCCTTTGATTTATTTAGACCATTTCCTAAAAGAGGCATTAAAAACAGAGTGCTTTTCCATTTCATGCAGAGCCCATAAATGGAAGCTTCTCTCAGAACATCATGTCTGCCCTCTTATTCATTTGTTTAATAGAGATATTTAACTGTCTCTTTAAAATGGCCTCCAGATTAAGTAACAAGCTGTGAGGTTTTTGAAGTATCTTCACATCTAGCCCTATTCGGTGAGAATTAACCCACTGAAACTAGACTTGGAAACCTAATCACCCAGAATATTTCCACCAAGATTCAAAACCAGACCTCCGACTCGACCCAATAACTCCACTAAATTAATTCACTCTGCATTCTCTTGGATGGATTTTCAAGGCAAATCATGAGCTCACTTTAGAATATTTCCTCCGTGTCTAATCTTCACTCCTAGAGATGACAGTGCTTAGCATTTAGCAACCCTTCCCACCCTGAAGCTAAACTGGGAAGAATGAGAACAGAATGTTCTAACCCCATCCGTACCACAGGCGATTATTCAAGGAAAGGGGAAAAAAAACCATATTTCAGAGCTTTTTGCTAGATAAACTTGCTTTACAAATAGGCACAATCTTCTGAAGAATGATGTGAATCACTTTTCTCCAAAAGGATTCCATGGTTTTATACCTTCTGCTCTCAGAAAACTCTTGTCCTTAACCGCTAGCGATCGAATGCAAATCATATTAACTCACTACAATTGTTCCAGCTGGTAATTTCTGTTGTGTTCTAGTCACCCAACAAGAGCAGCACCTGTTGAGTATTTCTGACTAGAAGTTCGGGGAAGGGTTGTTGGGTAAATCGGTTGTTTTCACTGAGTCCTGTTGGCAATCTTTTTACTGGAGTACAACCATGTTCTAGGAGGGTTGTACAAGGAGAAGCTGCCTTAAAATGGAGAGTCAGAGTGTCCAGAAGAAGTGGTATCAGAACCGAGCTTAATGAAAGAGGGTGAAGTAGGGGCAGGAAGAGGGGCGTTCCAGGCATGAGACCCCAAAGCAGGAGAAAAACAGTATATTCACGGTGCGGAAGGGACAGTGTGGAGCAGAGGCAGCGAGACACTGGAGAGGCAGGTATGAGGCAGAACACTCAGGGTCTAGCAGTCTAGTTCAGAAATGCGAGCATTAAAGTTACAGTATAGTTACTGGATGGAAAGTAATATAAGGAGTTATATCATGTTGTAATTATCTCTCACATAATGTATATAGACTAAAATTGATAAAGTGTATGCATGCTGAATGAGGATAAATGTACAAAGTCACGGGCCCTCTGTCATAACAAATATCAACTGTATGACCATGGGTGGATTAGTTAGTCTCAGGTGCCTCAACTGTAAACTGGGGGTAATAGTATCAACCTCTCAGGGGGCCTGAGGAATAAGTGAGATAAACTATACAGAGCTAATGGTCCCGTGCCTGCCAAGAGCTGTTAGAGCGTAGGCGGTGCAGCCCTGGGTGTGGGCAAGAAGGGACGCTGCCCTGAATCCCAGAGTTCAGAGGGTCCCTCTCTGGTTCTCCTCTAGCTACACTCCCAGGGGATGGATAGTCCGCAAGACCAACAGCACATACTCATCCAAGGCTGCACCCAGCTCCATTCGGGAGCAGCCTCTCGGCACCTGAGACCCAAGCTTCCCTGCCAAAATGATCACAGGTTGATCCACAAGGTCTTTGAAGATCTTTTCCTTAAATATGATCACCTGAGGGCAGATGCATACCCCCCACTGGCTGAGGGGTGGCTAAGGAGCGGCTTTTGAGGACCGATGCATGAAGCTCGGGCATGCAAGCTGCGTGTGTACGTGTGACTTCTCACCACGCACACTGGAGCTGACAAATGGACGGGGGCAGGGCTGGGGAACTCTCCCACGCTGTCAGTTTCCATGGCTGAACCTCAAGAAGTCTGAGACTTTTCTGTTTAAAACTGAATTTCCTGGTCATTATGAATATGTTTGTCAATATATGAAACTAGAAAATAAAATTTAGACACGGTAAACAGACGTGCTCTTTTTAGTTTTTACCTGGGTCCTGAAAATGTTACAGGCAGGTCTATAAATGTCTCCATATCATAGGCACCTATTTATGAAAACCCCACCAAGGTAACCATGACATTTCGTTATGAATAGGAAGACTGGAAAGGGGGGAAGAAAAAAGGCAGCTCAAAGGAAGACAATCCATCTAGTGACCTCCTCCCGTCTCTACATAAGCCCAAACACTGTTCAAATATCATTGTATTTTTTTTTATAAAATTGTACACCTATATGTGGAAGTGAAGGGAGAAGAAGACATGAGAGCTAATTATTTTTCTTAATTGACACAAGGTCAGTTCTCTCTCCATGACACTTGCTTGGATTCCCTGCATGTAGAGCCTTGAATTCAAACTAAGCATTTCCAACTGAGTGAAGGGTGTCTGTCTGCTTGAAATTCCTGCATTGATCATTGCTGTGCAAATTATTTAGCAAGAAAACATATGCTGTCTTACGCTATCTTTGCTACTGCAAACACATGTGGGTTGTTTTAAACTTCACTTTTCAGGAATTTATGTTTTCTCTTCCCAGCTGAACTGTAAGCTCTCTGAAGAACAAACTGGTTTCTGTGTCTTCAAAACCTTTCCCCTAAGATTGTTCAATAGATATTTATACATCACTGATTCATTCACTCACATAGCAAACATTTACTGGATGTCTACCACGTGCAAGGCTCTGTGTCAAGCATGGGGAGACAGGACTGAATAGGACACAGGCTGAAGATAAATACCTGGTACATATAGGCACTCAGTAAGTGAGGGATTAAGTGGATAAGTGGGTGGGTGGATGGATGGATGGATGGATGGATGGATGAATTTTGTACCACAGAGTGAAGGAATAATATCAAGAAGAATGTATTAATCATTTAAGTTATCTTAGACTAAAAGTCATCAAGATAAAAGTTGTCAGCCTATAGAATGTCCGTGATTCAAGAAAATGGAAAATGTGGGGAATAAGACCAGCCCTAATTTGTACCCTTGAACCATCTCTGTGACCGATTAGTATGTGGCTATTGAATCTTGCAAAGAACTAAACCATTTCATAGAATTTTCTGTATAAAGAATTTGACTAACTCTAACACCCCAACTCTCATTTCTCCCAAATTTAAGGAGGAAGTATCTTCATTTCCAAAGAAATCAGTGTATACAATACCATTATTGTGAGTTTTTACTGAGATCTGAAATACTGATGTACAGTGATTGACTTTAATCACAAATTTGCTTCATAAAAAGTCATGAAATCACCAGAATATTACTCCAAGTCATTTTCCTATATGCAGTATAATATTTGGGCCATAGTTTATTTTTATTTTCTCCTTACAATTTTGTAAGAAAACCAAATTGCCAAGCTAGAAGTTGATCTCTCCTACAAAGCTACTAATCTTCTTGACGTGCAGAGCCCCAGATGACTTCTGTTTCACAGCTTTATGAAAGAAAACCATATTTGGCCATCAATGAATTAAAATAAAAGATCTCCCTAGAAGGATAAGGGAAGCCAACATTCAAATAAAGAAACTTAATAACAAGCCAAGCAGGGTATTCAAAGTTTGTTTTTGTTTTTAAAAACAGGACATACATTATTTATACTGTAAAATCTCAAGACAAAGATGAAAGTATGGGTTATCCACCATATTATTCTTCTTCAAATCACTCTCTCTTTTCCAAAGTGGAAAATTAAAGCTGTATCATTCACTACAGTCTCAACAGTGTCACTTAAAGGCAGGAAGAGAAAGAGCAAGGAGAAAGAAACCCTCCTGAAAACATGAAAGAATTTTCTTTTCAAGCAGAAAAAGAAGTACGGAGACATTTCCAGCTAAGAACCGAGGGGCCATCCCCTCGCTCACTAGGAGATGTAGCCAAAGCCTTGTCAGGTTCTAGAAACAATTCAAAATGAGGACGTGGCGAGGGATTCCTCCAGTCCATCTGGAGACATTTCCAAATCTCTCTCTCCGTCATCCTATGACAGTTCCATTCCATAATCTTTCTAAGAATGCTTAGATGGCAGATTGTTCAGAAGAAACAGACATTTTAAGGCAAGTACCTGCAAGGAAAAGGCAGTTAATGAGAGTGAAATTGATTCTGGCTAAACCAACCTGAGAATTGGGTGAGCCGGAGACGATCCCACTGCAGAGCACTAAATAATTTGACGTATTAGGTGTAAGGGCAACTGTCTCTGTTCTCCCATTGTTTTCATTTTGTACTCAGGCTGAATTGCCTGGAAACTATCTCTCCGTGGATAAGAAGTAACATCCATTTGTTATATTACACGTGCTTCAAATTCCTAGCAATGTTACCAAGGGACATTGTTACCAATGTTATTTTATCAAGCAGAAATGTCTCATATTATTGTAAAAAAAAGAAATACCAGTGACCCTCCATCTGGCATGACTAAAAGGCCAATCCCAAATCTCCAGGAAAAATTAAGTTAGAATTTTTTTTAAACAACATGCTGTTTGCCATGTTGTGTGCTTTGCTGAATGCTTTCGACGTTTCTGTTCTCGTTCACCAGCTCAAACAAACAGTTTATGCTTGGTCATCCCACCAAACTCTGTGGTCATCAGGAAAGAATAAACATCGTCACTACCACTGCCGCCCTCCTGTGCTTGCCCTTCCTGAGAGGTTCTCCAAGTACAGGGGGCAGAGGGCTGGATTAGAAATGACAAATTTCACCTTGAAAACTGAGCAGAAAAGATTTGGGTTTTGCCAACATAATGTGTTCCTTTCCCTCCTGAGTGCGGAGCTCCACCCTCACAATCTTTTACCTGCCGGAAACATGCCGTGTCCAGGAAACCTTTCTCGGCTGTAACCCTGGCCCCTAGATTTTGTGCATGCATCCCTGCATTTTTAGTCCAGAGGCCAGCAGTCACGTGCAGCCCATTTGGCAACGTTAGAAATGACTGCTGGAATGCAGTGGCTTCCTCCACCACGACCAGAAATGCTTTCCATTTAATTCATAATAATAGCATTTTGCATTTATGTATTTGTCTCCTCCAAGCACTCTGCCACCATTAATGAACTAAATCAGCCTTTGCTATTTTATGATCTGTCTCATTAAAATGAGGTTGATTTTCTCTGTGGCAGTCACTTACATAATGTTGTTTTCCTTTAGCAAACGCTGCACTTAACTAACGTAAATTCATTTTTAAATTGTGTGCTCACATAGAAAATTTTCCCAGAATATATTCTTAATGCTGCATCCTGAACATTACAGGGAGCATTTCAAACTATAAAGACACATATGCTCTACAATGGGGTCTTCCCCCAGTGCTTGTAAATTACTTGTTAAAAAAACAACCCTCGAGTAAATAAGTTGTAACTGCCAGTGATGAAATGGGAATTGTTTGCGATGTGAACCCTATGACTATTTAATTATTTGTAGTCTGTTAAATGAGTGGCTTACTGATGGATAGACTTACTCAATAAGTGCACTGGAAAACTGCAGTGGGCAAAGACACTGAATCCCAAACCTGCCGTGTTTTAACTGCCGTCCCTGGTGTGGCTGGACCACTTTACACAGGTGCTTGATGGCTCATGACCAGAAATCTGATCTCAGGTGGGAAGCAATGTCTCTCCACGACTAAGTGCATGCACACTTCCAAGTTTAGACAGGGATGGGATCCTAGAGACCCAAGGTGGAGAAACTCTATAAACATTGGTTGGTTACCTCCCAACTTCTGTGCCCCTCCCTCTGTGTGCTTAGAATAGACTTGAGCCTACCTCCAGCTCCAAAGGTAGGAGCC
Organism: Molossus molossus; assembly: GCF_014108415.1. Classification (NCBI taxonomy): domain Eukaryota; kingdom Metazoa; phylum Chordata; class Mammalia; order Chiroptera; family Molossidae; genus Molossus; species Molossus molossus. Next base: position 54,908,535 of record NW_023425345.1, on the reverse strand, counting down.
CTGTCCCACCTGATTGACTTGGGGCTGGACACGTAACCCAGGACTAAGCCAACCTAGCTCACCTGTTCTCTTCACCATGGGGATTAATATAGAGCAGATATTTCGTCTATGGTCCAGTCAGTCTAAACACGGCTTTTCCTAGGAATTCTTCTATGGATTCTCTTTTCCCTTATATGGTATAGTGTGATGCTATGAGACTGGTAGACGGTACAGTCATTTACATCCTTGAGCGGAAGCCTAGGATGTCCTGAGGAGGCCACCATGTAGAATTTGAGAAGGGCTCCAGAGAAAACAGAGCAGAGGCATGGGCAAGACCGAGACCTTGATGATATTGTTGACTCTGTCCCAGGGAACAGACTGACCTGCTGTAACACAGACTCCAAAATACAGTGGCTCACAAAGGTAGTCTCTGGCCCTGGCTGGTGTGGCTCAGTGGAGAGCATCGGCCCACATACCAAGGGGTCATGGGTTCGATTCCCAGTCAAGGGCACCCATCTGGGTTGCAGGTTTGATCTTCAACCCCGGTCAGGGTTGTTCAGGAGGCAACCAGTCAATGTGTTTCTCTCACATCATCGTTTCTCTCTCTCTCTTCCCCTCCCTCCCTCTCACTCTCTCTGAAGTTCAATGGGAAAAATATCCTTGGGTGAGGATTAACAACAACAAAAAGTAGAGTGTCTTTTTGAAGTTCTTTATCACCCTTATGTCTGTGAGTAGGCGGGTAGATGAGCAAACTTGGTAGGCAGATGTGGGGTCACCTAGGGTCCCAGGATCTTCCTATCTTGTTGTTTTGTCCCCCCAGAGCAGTGATCCCAACCTCTTTCATCTCATGGCATGCATAAGCCAATCACTAAAATTCCGCGGCACACAAAATATATATCATAGTTTCTACCAATCTGACAAAAAATAAACAGGTATAATTTGGATTCATTCACACTGGACAGCGTGTTGTGTTGGCTGTTGTCATTTTTTTATTTGATAGTCTAAGGGGAAAGAGGTCAGTGACCCTGACTGACTAGTAAGGTACAGCATGTTTTAAAAACTCTTGCGCTCTGCCCAGGCTGGTTTGGCTCAGCGGCTGGAGCGTCGGCCTGCGGACCAGAGAGTCCCAGGTTCGGTTCCCACTAGGGGCACATACCAACAAAAAGAAAAACAAAAAAACTCTTGCGCCCTGGCTGGTTTGGCTCAGTCATTAGAGCATTGGCCTCTGGACCAATGAGTCATGGGTTCGATCCAGTCAAGGGCACAAACCTCTGTTGCAGTTCATTCCCAGCCCTGATTGGATCGTGCGGGAGGCAACCAGTCGGTCTCTCTCTCTCTCTCTCTCCCCCCCCCCCCCATTCTTTCTGATGATAAATAGAAAAACATCCTCGGGTAAGGATTTAAAAAAATAAATAAATAAAAGTAAAAAGTAAAAGCAGCACGTGGCTGAAAATCGCCGTCCTAGAGTATTGTCTTCATGTTGCAAGGTAAAGGCTGGGTCACTGTTGTCCCACCACACCCCTGTCTCAGTTGCAAGAAGAAAGACAGGAAGAGTGGAGGGCATAAAGCTTCTTGTGAGGCAGTTGATCAGTTTCAGCTCCACCGAGGTGTGGGGCCTGATGACCCTGTGCTCTTCCGGCTCCCTGTACTCTGCAGGATGTGTAGCAGAATGCCTGGTTTCTACCCACTGAAACTCCCCTCCACGTTATGACGATCAGAAACGTTTCCAGACACTGACAAATGTCGTGGGGTGGTGCAAAGTAGCCCCCCTGCGAGAACCACTGTAAAGTATGCTCTGCAGCTTCTACACATCCTCTCCCTTCGCTTCCAGCAGCCAGAGTCAGCCAGTTGGCCATACCGAGTCATAAGACAGCCTGAGAGAAATGTTTCTAGTTAGTGCCCGGGTAAGACTCCAGGAATTTTACTGTTAAAAAAAAGGGGGAGAAATCTATTTTAGAGGACAGTTAATAATCTTTTCCACACAGCCCTATTTCTGGATTTTTTCATCATATAAGCTAATAAGTTACCTTTACTGTTTGTACTATTTTAGAATGGATTTTTCAGCAGCTTAGATTTCAGAACCCTGACTCATACAAGCATTACTTTCCTCGTCCAGCACTAGAAGTTGAAATTTAGTGAACATGATACAAAGGAGAGAGGATGAAAGGCATAATACCTGAAGTTAGTCAGAGGCTGGGTACCGGCTCAGGAGAAATGAGGCTGTTTTGCTTCAAGGGAAGTCTTCGGTTGAAAGGCCATGGTTACAAGGGCCCCCGGTCATTGTGGTAGTTAAGAAAGAAGACAGTATAATTATGCAAAATGGTCGAAATGAAAACTGCAGGCATCCCGCATTATTCGGCTCTGAACTGCCGCTTTCCAGTTCTCATTGTAAATAGAGAAAGTCTTTAGTGGCTCCTTTATATCTCACACAAAAGGATCATTGCTTACAGCCAGCTGTTTTGCAATTATATTTCTATGAAGTTAGCATAATTTGACATTGGAACTGCCTGAGGGGAGGAGGCGGCAACAGTGTGCTAGGGTATTAGCTGTGGAATCGTCATGGCGGAAGCTCCCATATTACAAGTGGAGAGTCCTCCCCAAATTCATCTTGAAGCCAATAGTTCTGATTTCAAAACACTTTCCCATAGGAATACTGTTTTCCTGTTATTAGCTGACCACAGGAGTCCTCCGGTGCCAGACAATAAAGATGTGTACTTTGCACCAGGACAAAAGAAAATGCTGCAGAGAAAGGTTTGTCTCTCAAGGAGTACGTTTCCGATGACAAAACCATCTGTAAAATCTTCAGGGAAGAGGTGCTTTTTAGACCGAACTTAGGATGGGAAGAGAAGGAAATGGCATTTCAGGCTGAAGGACGTGGCATTTCACATTCTCTGTGAGAAGCGGACTGTGGTGGGAGCATGGTCATTCCAGTAACACATTGCCATGTGCTAAAGCAGTCGCTCACCGCTGGGTGTCCCTGCTTACTCCTTTTTTCCTTTAAAGGGACCAATAATGCTCCAAATAGCCTATTTCCTTTAGGGAGACAGGAAAGGGTATAGGTGCTGGGTAATGAAAGGGTTATCTTCCTTAAAAAAAAAAAAAAGTACCCCTGACCGGTTGGGCTCAGCCCTTAGTTAGAGTGTCGGCCCGCGGACCAATGACTTGTGGGTCCGATTCCGGTCAAGGGCACACACCTCTGTTGCAATTCGTCCCCAGCCCTGGTTGAAGTCGTGCAGGAAGTAGCCACTCGATGTGTCCCTTTCACTTCAATGTCTCTCTCTCCTTCCTCTCACTCTATCTGACCCCCCAAAAAATGGAAAAATGTTCTCTGGTGAGGATAAAAAAATAAGTAAAAAGTAAATAAAAAAAATAAATAAATTCTCTGCAAGCAGTAGTGAGTGTCGACCATGAGTGGAGCGTAGAGTTTGAGGAAAATGAGATGAATCCGTTAGGGTGGGGCTGGGAATGCCACGTGGGGTTTGGACTTTTTTAGTTGGAAAGCCACTACAGGAGTTTAGTGAGGGGAATGGTGTGATCAGCGTAGTTTTAACAATTACATGAAGAATAGTTTGAGAGCATAGTCACAGAGGGTTTGATTTCTGATCTTGAGAGGTACCAGCAAGTTAGAAAGAGGGAACCAACCAGAGACAGCGTGAAGGTAAATTGGAAGAACAGGGTGGCCGTTTGTTCATGGGAGGAAGGGAAGAAGGAGTAAGAGACGTTCCCAAGTTTTCTAACTTTTTGGTCCAAGAGGCTGGAATCATGGCAAGACCAGGTTTGAAGGGGGAGGGGCAGTGAGCCCAGTAGCCTTCTTGTCTGAGGAAGCGAGAAGAGCTGAGGTGGTCATGACCTTAGAAAGCAGCATACGGGTTGACTCAAGCTTCTGCAGAGCTTGCCATTGTGTTCCTGTCATTGAAGGAAAACCACTCACTGAATTTTACGCTCAGCTCCAGAGTCTTCCTGCAAGCGCACTGTGTATTTCGAAGCGGAGGGCGTCTCTCTCCTTGAGCGCCGGCGGTGGCACCAGGCCGGGTGAGGCCTGCCCTCCAGCACAGACTCCGTGGCCAGGCCTGGCTCGGCAGAAGTAGCAATGCTGTGGGACTCGTAGCGCTGCACTGGAGCATGTCTGAGGACAGGCGTGTAGAGAACAGTCCTATTCAATGTGTGTTAGAATAATATCAGATGTGGCCCTGGCCAGTTGCTCAGCGGTTAGAGCGTCGGCCTGCGGTCCAGAGAGACCCGGGTTCAGTTCCCGCTAAGGGCATGTACCTCGGTTGCAGTTTGTCCCCGGCCCTGGTTGGTTGTGTGGGTGGCAGCCACTGGATGTGTCCCTTTCATGTCGATGTTTCTCTCTCTCTCTCTTCCTCTCTCTCCCTCCCACTCTATCTGAACAAAAAATGGAAAAATGTCCTTGGGTGAGGATTAAAAAAATAAAAAAAAAATAATATCAAATGTGATTAAGCTTATAAAATATGTCTTTGCCCTGGTCAGTTTGGCTCAGCGGTAGAGCATCAGCCTGCGGACCAATGAGTCCCGGGTTCAATTCCAGCCAAGGGCACATACCTCGGTGTGGTTCATCCCCGGCCCTGGTCGGGGTCGTGTGGGAGGCAAACAGTCGATGTGTCCCTCTCATGTCGATGTTTCTCTCTCTCTCTCCCTGTCTCTCCCTCTCTCTCTACCTGAAGATAAATAGAAAAATATCCTCTGGTGAGGATAAAAATATGCATACGTCTTTAAGTGTCTTGAGGCAGATGAAGCAAGGGGAACTAAGAAAGGGCAGTTCACACAGAGAGAAGAGGCTCACGAGGGACAGGTTAGCAGGAAGGGCGCTCCCTCAGCCGGCTCCGGCCACTGTAACAGGTTGCCATGGACTGGTGCCGCCTTACACACACACATTTCTTTCTCACAGTGCTCGGGGCTGGATGTGTGAGGTCAGGGGTTCTCGGTGAAGGCTGGTTTCCAACGGTCTTCTCATTGTGCCCTCACACAGAGGAGAGAAAGATGAGCTCTCTCGGATTTCTTCCTATAAATCTCCACCCTCATGACCTAGCTACCATCATGCTGGGGTTCAGGAGTTTAACATACATGTTTGGGAGAACACAGACATTCACTCCACAACAAGTGGACAATGCCAGGTAAGGTGGAATCAATAACTATCTGGAAGAGAGAGAACTCCTGGGGTTCTGACTGCCACACCCAACCTCCCCATTTCTGTCATGGACAGAGCCATCGAATCAACCAAGCTTTAGCTCAGAGTGACAGGTGGTAGAGAAGGACACCCATTGAAACCACAGAAAAACAGGAGCATATATATGTCATCACCTTTTTACTCACTGACCAAAAGAGGTCAGATTCAGGGTATCCAGGGAATATCAGATGCAGTGGGTGGGGTGGAATGCAGTGTTTGAAGGATTATGTGTAGGGGACAGTTCTGTCTACCTAGAGCTAAATATTGTCAATGTTGGAGCATCAGGGCCAAAACAGACTGCAAGGGATTGGCTATTGGAAGAAACCCTTCAGAAAGGAAACTCTTACCAATTAATAAGGGAGAGTTATGTGTGAGGTCTCCCACTTAAAATGAATGCCTGACTAGGGACAAAATAAACAAATATATTTGCCCCAGATCACAGGCTGTCCTCACCATGGGTTACAGTCAGAAGGGGCAGCCAACCAGCAGAGCTATGGAATTGCCCTTCTGCCTTCAATATTGCTCCTAAGCTACAGCTGACCAAGCAATTTTCACTGTTTTAAGTTGAAGGAACTAGGGCACAATGAGCAACAAATTCAGAGGCAGAAGACCCTGATTTGACTTCCTAGGGGGAAAAGACAGCCTTTCTGAGCTCATTCCTCACTGGGCTTGTTAAAATTAAAGGAGATGATGTAATTCTTGAAAATATATATATAAAACTTTAAAGTACTCTACAAATATAAAGGAACATTATTACATTAAACCTTATAATGTATCTTACTTTAAAAATTATTCTCAGTGCCCGGCCAGTGTGGTTCAGTGGTTGAGCATCAATCCATGTGCCAAGAGGTTCAATTCCAGGTCAGGGCACATGCCCAGGTTGTGGGCCTGATCCCCAGTGTGGGGCATGCAGACGGTGGCCAATTGATGTTCTCTCTCATTGATGTTTCTCTCTTTCCCTCTCCTTTCCTCCTTCTCTAAAAATCAACAAAATCATATTTTAAAAAAAGAAAGCCTGACAAATGGTGAGTGGAGGGTAACAGTGTCACCTTGATAACAAAACCAAATGATAGACCTGAAATCATCGAAAATGAGGTGAAGAGTCTGTACTCATTGTACCTGCTGTTTATTTTTGGGAATGAAGAACCTTCTTTCTGATTCCAGACTGTCTTTTTCCAGAAGTGACAAGTTACAGTCACGAACTATCAGAGACTAGATGGACATCAGAAAAGAGACCTTCCTTTCTACCAAGTTAGAAAAATTAAAAAGGCCCCACCCTTTTTAAAAGATAAAGAAAAGAAGCAAAGTGTCCTGAGTCTTGCACCTGTTTCAATAGCAACAGGAAATATCTAAAAGGTGTGAACAAGGTTGTGGGTATTTCAGCATGAAGAGTTGCATGAGGACTTCTTTGGAGAAGAGAATAAAGCAGATCAGCCACAGAGGCGGAACCCCTAAAGACGGTAGCCCAATTCTGTAGCTTGCATCTTTCCCCACACTATTTACCTGTTTACAAAAACCTCATGGAAGTTTAGATGCCACACATGGGGTCCAGCAGTTGTACTCAGGAAAAGCAAAAGTGACATTAATGAGTCTCATTACAGGCTGTTTTATCATTTCCATAAAATTATGTCCAGTTATGCAATGACCAGGATTCTATGCCACCAAGAAACTCTAAACGGACAGGATTTGCTTTGGAGAATAGCCCCTAATACAAAACAGGTTGGATTATACAGAGCCCTACTCTGCCGGAGAGGTGATCCTTACTGTAAAATGTGCATCATTAAATCATGGGTGTGACACACAGTTCAATGGGCATATTTCCATAGTTAAGGAGACAGGAGCAAGGTCTGGATCCCAGAAGAAGTTACTAATGAGCTAATCAAAGGATTAGGGCCATCTCCAAAGGGACCAGAAGTCAGGACAAGACTTTAGTGTAATGAAAGAACCAGAGGACACTTAAGAAATCAAGCCAATCAAGAACTGGATGAAAATATAAAGGACTGGAGAAGATGGAGAAGCAATCCAATACCTGAGACACCTAGACCAAGAAGATACTCAAATATGCCCACCTCAGGTACACAACACATCAGACTTAACAGTCAAGACTTATCCAGGCACCAAGGCTGATAAAGAATAAGGCCTCTAAGAACCTATGGAATGGGAGAAAATATTTGCATACCATATATCAGATAAGGAGTCAATACCTAAAATATATTTAGATATACATCTAATAGCATATATCTCAATAGCAAAAAAAGAAGAAGAAAAAAAACCTAAGACCAAAAAAATCCAATTTTTTTAAATGGGCAGAGGATCTGAATAGATGTTTTTTCCAGAAAAGACATATAAATGGCCAACAAGAACATGAAAAGATGCTAAAAATCACTACTCATCAGGGAAATCAAAGCCATATGAGATACTACCTCACACCTGTGAGAATGGCTATCATCAAAAAGACAAGAGCCCGGCTGGTGTGGCTCAGTGGTTGAGCATTGACCCATGCACCAAGAGGTTGCTGGTTCGATTTCTGGTCAAGGCACATACCCAGGTTGTGGCCCAAATACCCAGTGGGGGGCATGGAGGAGGCAGCCAACTGATGTTCTCTCTCATTAATGTTTCTATCTCTCTCTCCCTCTCCCTTCCTCTCTCTCTAAAATCAATAAAAAAAAATTTTTTAAAAAAAGACAGCCCTGGCCAGTTTGGCTCAGCAGTTGGAGCGTCGACCTGCAGACCAGTGGGTCCCAGGTTCAGTTCCCGCTAGGGGCATGTACCAAAAAAAAAAAAAAAAGACGGATAATGAGCACTTGCAAGGATGTGGAGAAAGGAAATCCTTGTTCACTGTTGGTGAGAATGTAAATTGTACGGTCACTAGGGGAAACAGTATGGAGGTTCCTCAAAAATTACAAATAGAGCTGGCTGGTTTGGCTCAGTGGTTGGAGAGTTGGCCTGCAGACCAGAGAGTTCCCGGTTCAGTTCCTACTAGGGGCACGTACCTCGATTGTGGTTTATCCCCGGCCCCAGTTGGGGTCATGTGGGTGGCAACCACTCGATGTGTCTTTCTCACATCGATGTTTCTCTCTCTCTTCCCCCCTCTCTTTCTTCCACTCTATCTGAAGATGAATGCAAAAACGTCCTCAGGTGAGGATAAAAAAAAAATTCCAAGTAGAACTACCATAGGACCCAGCAATTTCACTTCTGGGTATATATCCAAAGGAAATAAAATCACTATCTTGAAGATATAGCTGCATCTCCATGTTTATTGCAGCATTATTCACAATAGCCAAGACAAGGGGAAAAAACTGTGTCCATATATATAATGTATAATATTATTCAGCCACAAAAACATAAGGAAATGCTGCCATTTGCATCAACATGGATGGACATTGAGGGCTTTATGTTAAGTGGAATAAGTCAGAAAGAGAAAGACAAATCCTGCATGATCTTACTTATATGTGGAATCTATTTTTGAACAAAAGCCAAATTCATAGAAAGTGGAATGGTGGTTGTGAAGAACTGGGGTATATGGGGGGGGGGGGTATGAGGAGGTGTTGGTCAAGGGGTATAAAGTTCCAGCTATAAGATGAAGTTCTGGGGGTGTTATGTGCAGCATGGTGACTGCAGATGATAATGTTATATTTCCTATTTGAGCAGAGCTTAAATATTCTCACCACACACAAATAAATTATTGTTATGTGAGGTGATAGGCTTTAAACTAATCTTATTGTGGTAATCACTTCACAATGTTTTGAAATCATCACATTGTACATCTTAAACCTACACAGGGTAGGTCAGTTATATCTCAATAAAGCTGGGCGAAAAAAGAATAGGACCTCGGCCCTGGCCGGTTTGGCTCAGCGGTTAGAGCGTCGGCCTGCGGTCCAGAGAGACCCGGGTTCAGTTCCTGCTAAGGGCACGTACTTCGGTTGCAGTTTGTCCCCAGCCCTGGTTGGTCGTGCGGGTGGCAGCCACTCGATGTGTCCCTTAAAGTCGATGTTTCTCTCTCTCTTCCTCTCTCTCCCTCCACTCTATCTGTACAAAAAAAAAAAAAAAATGGAAAAATATCCTCGGATGAGGATAAAAAAAAAAAAAGAATAGGACCTCGGAGTTACTGCCAGCTTTGGCCGTGATTAAGATCAGAATTTTGCCTGCAAAGTACGTTGCTTTGGTACCTGTGTCAGAATGAATCTGCAAAGGCAAAGACTGACACTGCCTATTTGTCACAGGTCCAAACCTGCTCCTCTCCAGCCCTCTGTCCTCTCTTGTAAGTGTGGGAAATTGTGGAATGACTGAATCATCAGCACTGGCCGATTTTGCTTATGGAAGCCACAGATCAGCAGGCTTACCTCTCTGATCTCACAACCTACTTCTCTCCTACTGCCTTCTTTTGTTCCACAAACACATGGAAGCGCACGTACCTTGGGCCCTCGCATGTACTGCTCCTTCTGGCTGGGACAGGCTCCTGCCACATCTTCAGATGACTAGCTCCTGCCCCTGTCTCCTGTTCTTAGCTCAAACCCGGCCTCCTCAGTGAGGACTGGGCTGATCCCCCTTTCTAAATGACCTTGCTCTCCCCAAGGCATTAATCCCATAACATCAGAGATCTTCTTGGGTCTTTGATTTGCTTACTCAAATGGCACGTACACAAGACATGTTCTTGTCATTTGCTGTGTTCAATGAATAAATAAATAGTCACTGTGCTTCTCTTGAGGAAAACCTGTGCCTTAGGTTGAGGTTTTAACACACAAACATAGGAGGCGTAAACACTGACTTGGGGGTACTCGGTATTTGGATATCAGTCAGTGCTGAGGAACAACCAGAGATGTGATCATTGTGTAGATGGGCAAGGAGTGAGGATGGTGGAGCTAGGGAACTTCATAAGAAACAAGGTCTCTGAACCAAAATCAGCCTTGGCTGTGTACAGCGAGACAGATGATCATTTTTTAAAAAGCCATATTTTCCCTTTTCTTTGCAACTATTTACAGTGGATTTTTAAAAACTGACCAACTAGTTAGTCAACAGAGCTGGTTGCTTATCTCTAGATCTGGTTTTTAAAGATATTCTTCATTTTGATAAAAATCTTCCTCATGAGCCCCTTGACTGGATGTAGCATGAAAAACAAAAACAAAAAGACCCAAGTAATGTGGGTGTTGGATCAAAGGGAAAACACGAGGACTGAGAGTAAGAAGACCCAGATTACAAGACCCTAAAGAAATTCCATTTATTCATTCGACAAAAATTGAATAGTGCCAGGAGCTGTTTAGTAAATTCAGTTAGTGAACATGGCAGACCCAGTCCTTCAGGAGTTACGTTCTAGTGGGGATAGGAATAGGGAAATAAGAACAACACTTTTTGATCTGCAGTTTTATCTTCTAAAAACATGTGGGTAGACTAGATCATCTGTAAAATTCCTCCTAACTGTACATGTTTTGAAAGAGAAGAAAGAAATGTTGGAAAGCTTAGCACTGGTTACTTTAAGGGAATAAATCATGGGTGATTGAAGTTTCACTTTTCTTATCATTGCTTTCTGATGTTATTTTCTATCATGAACTCACATTACACATGAAGTTAGAAAAAATGTTTAAGAAAACAGCAGATTGTCCTTTGCAATGTGGGCATTGATTCTTGATGACTTGAAGGTATGTCATTTATCCATCAGTAATGGGAACTGTAGATAGGAATGGCCTTACCCCTCAGTGACTTCCTTTTTAATTTACCTTTACCTCTGTGTGTACTGGTTTATTCTCTTTTCCCTGAACCTTTGATGCTCTTCTCTACCTAGAGATGTTCAGGCACAGCTACAGAATCAATCTCTCTCTCTCTCTCTCTTTCTCTCTCTCTCATACACACACACACACACACACACACACACACACACACACAGAGCCTCTTCTCATCCTCCAACCTTCATAGCTCAGTTTAAATGTTACCTCCACAGAGAGGCCTTACCTGAGTGGTCAAAGAATTTCATTCCTACCTTAGACTTGCCATGCTAACCCTAGTAGTCCTTATCATCTCTTTTCTCCTCCAGAGCACCCTTCTCAACTTGTCATTTCATCTGCATTTTATTTTTCTTTGCAAGCCTACTGTCTATTTCCCGCACGAGTTTGAAGTTACAGCATGAAAATAGGGATGGTCTGTTGTGTTCACTACTCTACCCCTAAGGCCTAACTATCATTGGTTCAGTGAGTGAATGGATGAATGAAAGAAAGAGAGAGAGAGAGAGAGAGAGAGAGAGAGAGAGAGAGAGAGAGAGGAAGGAAGGAAGGAAGGAAGGAAGGAAGGAAGGAAGGAAGGAAGGAAGGAAGGAAGGTCTCCTTTGTCCTCTCACTATCAAGAGTTATTCCCATACAGTGGTATACGGCAGCCAGTTCCTTGATAGCTCACAAGAGCTCATTGTTAAATACTCAGAATTTTAGTTGTTAAACTATTCATAGCTTGACATCGGCTATACTGAGAGTATTTATACCATGAACATTGCAAATCCTACATGTCAAGTCATTCTTTTATCTTAAGAACTAGTTATCTTTTATCTTAACACCACTGCTCTTATCTCCTAAATCCCACCTGAAATACTGATGGCACCATGGCAATAAACGTGGCCCAGAAGTTACTTAAAACTTTCAATAAAAAATTAAATTTTAAAAAATGCTAAATATATGCTGTACAATTATTTTCCTGTTGGGAATACTCGGTCTATTTATAAGCTAAATTCTAATCTAAAATATGTGTCTCTGGTCTCCTAAACATTTTGTTTCTTTTTTTCAGATCCTTATGTGAAGATTCATCTGATGCAGAATGGCAAGAGGCTGAAGAAGAAAAAGACGACAATTAAAAAGAATACACTGAACCCCTACTACAATGAGTCATTCAGCTTTGAAGTACCCTTTGAGCAAATCCAGGTAATGTCAAACATAATATTGTCTTCCTATTTCATTTCACTTCTTCAGACCATACAAATTAAACACGCAGACATTGTACATTACCAGAGCGTATGCCTTCAGTAGAACTGCCATTCTTACTCAAGCGACATCAAGAGAAGGACAAAATACACAGCCCAGGAAGTGCTGATTCATCAGCCAAACACAGCTGGCATTTTGTTGAGCAGAAATAAAGTAGGAACAAGAACATCAACAGAACAACTCTATTAACCCAAAAAGTATATCCATAAAGATAAAAAGGCCAAGGACAAATGGGCTTTCACTATTCACTCCCAGGCCATAATATGTAATTCTTCTAATCACATATTTACAGAAAGTGAGAGAGGCAGAGAGAGAGAGAGAAGTATATGGGTTGATGCTAAATATGCTGCATCTTTAAGCTTTATTATTTTTTTTTTTTTTCTGTATTGATTTTAGAGAGAGGAAGGGAGAGGGAGAGAGAGATGGAAACATCGATGAGAGAGAATATCCACTGGCTGCTTCCTACATGCCCCCTAATGGAAATTTGGCCCACAACCTGGGCATGTGCCCTGACCAGGAATCAAACCAGAGACCTCTTGGTTCATGGGTCAATGCTCAACCACTGAGCCACACCGGCCAGGCTAAGCATTATTATTAAAAGACAATTAACAATAGAAAAATTAGGCTAAGTTTTATCTTTAATTTTTTAAATTTAGCTTCTTGTTTCTGAGTACAAGTGGATGGGTATTTTTGTAAAAATGGAACCTTAATTTGCTGATAATAATTGTTATATAGGAAGTATTCTATTAGAAGACTTTGTGCTTAACATGTTCAGAATAAGATGCTACATGAGTCAGAATGATAGCATATGATCTTATTATTTAGCTATTTTAAAATAAGATTTAACCTTAATATTGATTTAAGGTTTTCTCACTTCATATTCATAGTTAGTTTTTTAGAATCCAAAGTTCACATTCAGTAATTTTTGGTTATTTCTTGTTAATTTTTAATAGTTTCAGAGAGTCAAATGCTTAAAGGATCATTACTTATTGATATAGATTCATGTTTTCACAATATAAAAGTTTGCCCCTAATTTGAAGGAGAAATGAAGGGGTAGGCATCAAAACAACTTGGAACTCAATACAGGTCCAGCATAACAAATATCAGCAAATACTCTTTAGTTGCATATTTATACTTTTAATCTACTCTTAGAATAAAGAATCTCATGAGGGAATCACACCTTTATTCTATGAAGAAAGCTAAGAAAATAGCATTTATTGTATATTTACTTAGTGCCGAGGCCCAAATTACTCACTTTATATGTCTAATCTCATTTCATCCTTACCATAACCTTATGAGAGAGATTTCATTATCATCTCAATTTTATATATCAGGAAACTGAGGCTTAGAATTTCCTCATGTGTAAAATAAGAGTAATAATGGAATCCACATCAAAGTAAGATTCTGCAGATAAAAGCTCTTGGATCAGTGCGGAGCACACAGGAACACTCAGGAAATGGCTCCCATCATGATTATTATTCACAATGCTAGTGTTGTCTCTTTTTCAAATTAACATTTTATTGGAAAATGGATCTAACAATGAGATTAAAGCAATATACAACTCAGCGCTGCCCAACAGAACTCTCTGTGAGGATGGAAACCCTTCGTTGTCTGTGTTGTTCAATATGGTGAGCACCGCAGTCACTGACATAATCAAGGAACTTTATTTATTTTTCATTTATTTAAATGTAAACAATGACATGTACCTAGTATATTGTATAGGGCAGTTTTTTAAAAGTTAATAATCCCACCATCCTCACATTGGTTTGTGGTTTTTATATAACCTTTCTTATGTACATTTTCACATGGCAGCAAATCATGCTTATGTATTTACTTTCAACAGCTCTTATATAAGTAAATGACATTGCAGAGGACACTGATTCCCTGCCCCCAGTGACTTGTTCTCTAGTCCAAACCAGTGAGCTCTCTGCTTTGGACCCACAGCAAACCCCTAAGACATCCAACTATCTCCAACAATTTATTTTGCAATACTTGTTTAGTGAACTCTTCTGAGTTGTAAAACCTCTTTCCTGTGGAAACTAACACCTCCTGGTACTTTGCATTGTAATTCCACAAAACAATATGAGGCAGGGCACTGAGATGAAAATTTATTTTGTATACCTTCCTCTTTGAGCTACAATTCTATACTTGTTTTCAAAAATAAATGGCCCTGGCCGGTTTGGCTCAGCGGTTAGAGCATCGGCCTGCGGTCCAGAGAGACCCGGGTTCGGTTCCCGCTAAGGACGCGTACCTCGGTTGCAGTTTGTCCCTGACCCTGGTTGGGTCGTGAGGGTGGCAACCCCTCAATGTGTCCCTTTCACGTCGATGTTTCTCTCTCTCTCCCTCCCTCCCACTCTATATAAACAAAATAGCAAAAATAAATAAATAAATGTCATTTTTCAACTATAAACTGCAGCAAATGCAGATATATTGAAAATGAAGTGCATGAAAAACAAAACCTGCTGGGTTTCTGAGGCAGCATTTTGGAGGAGATAACATTCTGTTAAGTACAGAGGGAGCCCGAGCCCCACAGAGTACACTGGGCGTGGGGATAATGGGCATGCCTTCGACTGCATCCCTCCCCTCTGCTCCCAGATCAATTTATTCTTTTCTTTTCTTCTTTTCCCTCCCAGGAGGCTGCTTTCCTAGTCTTTGCATTTCCCTAGAGAAAGTAATTGAGCATTTCACATGCCATAATAGGGGTTTAGGCTTCCTTTATCTTACAGTTATAAGGTTATCTGTCTTTCTGTCTCTATCCCTATGAAATATATTACGAGAGAAGAAAAATATGCTGATTTCCAAATGTACATGAAAATGTTGCATTCTCTCCCCCCAACCCCGCACAAATGTATAAATCGTACGCAGCTGGAAAAATTAATCCAAGCCCTTCATAAGGATATTTTTGCCGTATTACTAATCAGTACATTCCTAGGTGAATAATCAAAACTCATTTCCACCACTCACTCCAACCTCCAAAAACCTTTATTACCTTTGTGCACAATGTCCCCACTGCCCTGTGGCCCCCTTCCCTGCGATATGACTGAGTCCTGATGAGTTTGCATGGGAAAAGTTCTCAGAACCAAGCTCAGGTCCAAACACCATCCAGTGGGTAGGTAATTCCCTTGACAATGGAAACCATCCAAGACTGCACAAAGAAAGACAGGAGTGTTTTCTTTATTGCCAGAGTGTTTCATTTCTCGTTCTAAATTTCACTTTGAGAAGTGATCATTTTCTCTGATCTGAAGCTGCACCCGGGCACCTTCTCCCACACGTTGATGCAAGAACGCAGTCCTCAGAGTGCAAAGTCTACGGCAGGCCAGAACTCCACTGGGGCTCCATCTGTCTCTGGCTTCTGCTCTCTTTAACTCTAGCCACCAAATGTGATGCATCTACTCTATTCTCAAGTCTTCCTTTATCTTTTTTTTTTTATTAATTTGTTTTTGTTACAGATGTTTCTCCTTTTTCCTCCATTGACACCCTCCTCCCTATGTCCCCCACCCCGCCCCATCCCCAGCTTTGTTGTCCATGTCCATCGGTTGCATACATGCATATAAGTTCTGTGGTTTATCTCTTCCCCTCTCAACACCCTCTCCTCTGAGGCTTGTCAGTCTGTACCCCCACCTCTATGTCTCTGGGTCAATTTTGTTCATCAGTTTTTTTAGTTCATTATATTCCAGAAATAAGTGAGATCATGTGATATTTTTCTTTCTCTGCTTGGCTGGTTTTGCTTAGCATAGTAGTCTCCAGGTCCTTCCATGTTGTCTCAAAGGATAAGAGATTTTTCTTTCTTATAGCTGCATAGTATTCCATTGTGTATATGTACCACAGCTTTTTTATCCACTCATCTACTGATGGACACTTGGGTTGTTTCCAGATCTTAGCTATTGTAAATAATGCTGCAATGAACATGGGGGTTATTGAAAGCATGTATGAATGGAAAAAAAATATCTTTATTTGGTTGCCCCTTTCTAAAGACCTTTACTCTTACTGCCACATTTTATATTTCCAATAATTATGGGATTCGCTGAAATTCTATGTTGGTTTTATGTAAAATGTTGGCTCTGCCACCTCCCAGCAAAATGGAATTGCTGTTCATGGGACTGCTTTGGGAATTGTAACTAAACAAGAACAGTCCGAGCGCCAGTGTCAGAAGTTTCCCCGATGAGACAACTGACATAAATGGATGTGGCGATGGACACAAGTTGGCACGGACAGCAGAGTGTGTGGCTCACAGCACCGACTCTGGCAACCCAAAGTCTATTCCTTATATGACCTCAGCCCGAGTTCTTCACCCCTCTGAGCGTCATCATCTTATCTATGGAATGGCTATACTAATGGGATCTGTTATGAGAAGTAACTGAGCAGTTTATGTAAAAGACTTAGAACAGTGCCAAACACAAAATGAAAATAAACATTTACTGAGTAGTTTGAGAAGGTGACGACAGCAGTGATACTGGTGGTGATGATGATGTCATCATGGCAAAAGAGGGGAGACGTGCTTTCACATTCAAGTCGTTTTCACCCTCACCCTGATGTGTGGAAATTGAGTCTTCATTACTTCCAGTTCCTTAGGTCTCCAGGAAGCTTTGTCATAGGGCGGCATCTCTAGGGCTGGCTGATTCATGTTTATTTTGTGTCCTCTTTCAGAAAGTGCAAGTGGTGGTAACTGTTTTGGACTATGACAAGATTGGCAAGAACGATGCCATCGGCAAAGTCTTTGTGGGCTACAATAGCACCGGGGCGGAGCTGCGACATTGGTCAGACATGCTGGCCAATCCCAGGCGACCCATTGCCCAGTGGCACACCCTACAGGTAGAGGAGGAAGTTGATGCCATGCTGGCAGTCAAGAAGTAAAGGAAAGAAGCCTTTCTGCATTTGCCCACATAGTGCTCTTTAGCCAGTATCTGTAAATACCTCAGTAAATGGGTCCTTTCGTTTTTCCAGCCATGCGTTCCTAACACAATTCAGTGGTACTTCAAATCCTGTTTTAATTTGCACAAATTTAAACGTAGAGAGCCCCTGAGTCCTTCATCATACCACTGCCCTCCAAATCTACTCTTCTTTTAAGCAATATGATGTGTAGATAGAGCATGACTGAAATTATTTATTGTATCACACAGTTGTATATACCAGTATGCTAAAGATTTATTTCTAGTTTGTGTATTTGTATGTTGTAAGCGTTTCCTAATCTGTGTATATCTAGACGTTTTTAATAAGATGTTCTATTTTAAACTATGTACATTGACTGAGATATAGGAGAGCTGATAATATATTCTATGGTAAAATATAGTATCGCCTGCATTCCAGCAAAAATATCAACGTGTAAGGCACTAGTACAGTGAAACTGACATCTTAAAGGACAACTTAAACCTGAGCTTTCTATTGAATCATTTGAGTACCAAGATACACTTACACCACGTATTTGGTGGGTTAACCCAATTTTGTAGAATTTCTTCCCAGGCACATTAGCACGATCTGAGCAGCATCCAGGCTGATCTCCAGGAAGCCGAGCCACAAAACAGAACAGCATCTGTCTGTACATATCTACAAAGCTAAAACCAGGGCTTCACTCTTACATTTGAAGGAGCAACTAAACAGGAGTCAATGATTTCATATTACTGCGTAGAGAGTCGCAACCTGATGGTATTCTGTGTGTGTGTGTGTGTGTGTGTGTGTGTATACACGTGTGCGTGTGTGTGCATGCGTGCATGTGTGCGTGCCTTTGTTTAAAGACGGGGGTGGGTGGGAAGAAGCTGAGGGAAGAAGTCAGCATTTCTGAAATATTGCCTGACTATTTAAAAAGAAACAAA
Organism: Molossus molossus; assembly: GCF_014108415.1. Lineage (NCBI taxonomy): Eukaryota > Metazoa > Chordata > Mammalia > Chiroptera > Molossidae > Molossus > Molossus molossus. Next base: position 54,890,599 of record NW_023425345.1, on the reverse strand, counting down.
GTAGCTCTCCGTGTCACCTTTCTACAAAATGTGCATCCTGTGGATTCTGTCCCAGATTTCACGCCTCTAATAATTCCAAAACATTTGCACACTAGACTTTGTAACAAAATATTTTATTATATGAAACCAGATTAGAAGGAATGCAGAATATTTTTAACACAGCAATCTGGGCTTACTACACAAAAGTTACTTTGTGGTAAACAGACAGTATTGTAAACCCGTTAAAAGAGGAAAAGTAAACAATTAGCCATAGTTCTGAATGCACTTCAATTAAGCCAAAACAGACAGCTAGTGACCTTTTTATATGCTCTTTTTACTTAAATAAGTTTTAATTTGTCCTTTAAAAAAAAAAAAAAAAAAAAAAAGGTGAAACAAAACCAAGAACAAGTTCTAGAAAACTGAAGCAACCTCTTATGTATTCTAGATGCTTGATTTAGGAGGAGTTTTTAAATGTTTTCCATGTTATTATGTAGTAAATGGCACTATTGTGAAGCTACTAGTCATTCCATAAGAGTCTTCAAGGACTGCTCTGTGTAACACTGTGACTGCCGTGTGTGCTTAGACACGTAGTTTCCTCAGTGGATAGCACCAGTTTATCCCGTAGTGATATTGTGAACTATACTGCCACTCCCTTCTACTGCACTGCCCGAGGTGTGTAGCACAAACAGTTCTCGTTACAAAGGACCAATTCAGAACTGAAAAGCTATGCATAGGACAAGGAAGACACAGAACAGGGCGGGACACAGCATTCTGTCAAGCACTGTGCAATATTCCGTGTTTCCCCACCATGGCAGACAACCACTCTGTGGAAGGGCAGCTGGTATCTCACCGCCGCGAGTCTTTCCTCCCACCCACTCCTGTGGCCCATTTTAACGACCAGGGCACAGGGAGTAGCCTGCCCTGAGGTAGGAGCCGCCCTTCACAAACACCCTAACGACGTGGAGGAGAACTAAGCTCCAGCCTCATGTTCAAACTGTAGGGTATCATGCCACATTTTTTTTTTAACAACTCAAAGAGAATTTAAAAAGGGCTGGTGGGAGGTTTGGAACACAGGGTGAGCTGTTTTCTGATATAACTAGAAGTCTTGTCATTATTCTCTCCTTGTCAAAGAAGAGGCATGCCCTTTGACCTTTCAGCCCAGTGACAGCAAACTCTAGAACTGGGACAGACAAAAAGGACAAAAGAAGAATAACATCTCCCTGTTCCATGGAGGGTCCACCTTTTTAAAAACAAAACATGTAGATACTAGAAAATGCACAAGCCATGACATCAGATCAGATAGTTTGAACAGAAGCGTCCAATGAGAATCTCTCCACTGCAAAGGACCAAACCCCACCAAAGAGAGGGAGTCGATTGACTTGTAGAAATTCCTGAACTACCAGAAACTGACCTTTAATTTTACTGTATTCAGCTTTAAGTCGTTTACACTGAAACAATACTTTAAAACAAGCAGGTTCGAGCTGCCGAAGACACACAATTTCTTGCATTCAAGTACCACTAATGCATTCTCTCGCAACACTGCCAGGCATGGGATATTGTCACCACAGACTCGGTCGGTACGAACCATCTCTCACAAGTCAGTGTCCGGACCTGCTTGAAGACCAAGACTCGTCCTTAGACAAGCCACACGTACCTTTCTGACAAAGCTGTGTAAAGTGTTAGAACCTGATGCTCTAGAAAGATCCTAGTTGCCTTTGTGTATATTTACTGCCTGCTTGAGTGTTTCTATGTGTGGGTTTTCTCTGTATCTCGTAGAAATGTTGGGGTGTTTCCTTCTGCCATAAGGCTCGTGGCCCGCGAGCCGACGACTCTAGCTGTATTTACCTTCATTTTTGATGAGGTGGTTTAAATTTTGTTTTACTTCGTGTAGTGAATCCCACAGTAGTTTTCTGATTGTTGTTAAAAATAACTTAACATATGACACGGATATTCAATAAAAATGTTTTATTTCCTGTTGACGTTGCCACCTCTCAACTCTTTGTCTTACCTGGCTCTGGCGGGAAGTCCACAGCCGTGGATTTGGGGGCTGCTGGGAGCGGAGGCAGCTGAGCAAACCTTGCCCCACGCCAGCCCTGGTTCACGTCCGCCAAGACCTGGCTGAAGGGAAACAAGGCCCAGCGTACATCCGGCCAGTACTGCCCAGGGCTGGGGCAGTCAGTCTCAACATGTCCCTCTGTTTATGATCAGCTCACCTGGTGCAATTCCAGGCCTCCTGCTTTGCCCAAAATACGTCCTCCAGGGTCTTTACTCTCAAGCCTAAGTCACACAGCCTCTCCAGAATGGGACTGAAAACAAGATTTTTAAACCCCATTTTTGGAGGGCAGCATGACATTCAATATCCTACCTACTGCAATTACTAGAGAAAAAGGTGAACATCTTTCCTCCTCTAAGTTCAACATGTATCAGGTGCCTACCGTGCACTATGTTTTTACTGGATGTGGGAGATACAATGGACGACAAGGTGGGGTACCCCTGGCCCCAGGGCCCACCGTCAGACAGACTAGTGAACACACCATCACCATACACTCCAATGCGCACCTCAGATCCCTGAGCGCTTTCACTAGACCAGTCACAGTGGACCTCTTGGGGTGCCACCTTGATGCCCCTCTGCACTGAGGCACTCAGCCTGCTTCTGCCAGAAGCCTTGCTGCGGACAGCTCACGGCTGTGTCCTTCGACCTTCACTGAGGAGGCTGTCTTCCCTACGAGCTCGGCACCCTCCCGGGCAGCACGCACCCCCCGGCCCTGGCCGCATCTCCGGGGTGCTCGCTCAGCCCACAGCCCCGGGGTAGGTGAATGCTTTTGCACATACAGTTCAAATGCTTCCTCTGCACCTCCCCACCCCAGTTTTCCTTGTTCCTTCACAGGTGTTATTCCCAAGAGCACACCCCAGTAAAACCCCTTCATCTTAGAATCTGCATCCTGGGGAACACGGCCCATTACACATTTGGGGGGGCAAGGGAGAGGTATCAAGAAAAGTTTTCTAGAGGAAACAACATTGAAGGGACTCCCTAAAGGAACGGTAGGAGTTCACCTCGTGAGCAGGCACAACTGTGACAAAATCTATGTCATTTGACAAGGCTTAAAGTTCACCCAGGATAGGGTCTTTGAGAGCTGGCTACACCACCCTCCCTTCAGCCAGCTTTCATTAGGCACAGCCAACAGCGAGGGGACCAAGCTGGGACTGCTCCGACCGGGAGCTACTGCACACCCCGAGGGGATGACTGGGGGGCTCCGCAAGTCAGCTGAGAAAAGGGGTTTGAAGGGGGCCCCCAGGGTTAGGCACACACACACAAATCAGCATTATAAGTACATGTGTTTGGTTTTCCATGGCGAACATTTTGTTTTTCTTAGATAGCACTTGGCATTATGTACAAAACTAGAATATTTTTTAATGAATTATCAAAAAAAAAAAAAAATCATCTCATCCTTTTGTCAATGTCTGTTTTCCAAAAAGGTTTTTTGATCTAGTATAGATACACTTAGGATATTTGTCAGGTGTTTGAGTCAGGGAAACAGCCCCCGCAAGTGTTTCAGGGAGGGGGTTTTGCAGGAAATTCCCCTTCTGAGGTGTCAGGGGTTGGGGGGAGGGGCACAGTTCAGCCACACCACCTCCACCAAGTCTGGGAAAACAAAGTGGAGAAGACAGGGTTAATGGGGCCCCGAACTTACAGGAGGGGCGAGAACTGTGGGGGCTCCATTTGTCTGGGACCATGAAGGGGCTCCAGTGCTGGTGGGGGGAACACAGAGAGGCAGAACCTGGAAGGTTTGGGAAGGCCAGCAGCCCTGCCCCCGCAGCAGCCCAGTGGGGCTTAGCTGGCAGGACGGGGGCCTTCTCCTCTCTCCTAACCCAGCTCAGCCAGTGCCTGCATTGGCAGAACCCAGTCAGCATGGGCGGGCAGAGTCCAGGGACCAGCCTGCTGGTCTGAGAGCCCACCCGCGCGCACAGCAGAGCAAGCACAGGTGCAGTGAGGGCAGCGACCAGTGCATCAGAGGTCTTGGTGCTCTCAGGCTGCTATCACAGAAATACCACAGATGGGTGGTTTGGTCTGGCGGCTGGGAAGTCCAAGCTTAAGGCTCCTGCACATTCAGTGTCTGAGAGGTCGTCCTCCTGCTGTGTCCTCACAAGATAGAAAGGGACAAGAGAGCTCTCTGGCATCTCTCTCTCTCTCTCTTTTTTTAATCCTCATCCAAGGATATGTTTTTATTGATTTTCTAGAGAGAGTGGAAGGGAGAGGGAGACATAGAGAATCACTGATGTGAGAAACATCCATCGGCTGCCTCCAGCACACACCCCAACCCGGATCGAAACCTCCTCCTTTTGGTGTATAGGACAACGCACCAACCAACCACGCTGGCCAGGGCTCCCTGGGGCCTCTTTCATCAGGGCCCTGATCCCATTTATGAGGCTCCACCCTCATAACCTAATCACCTTGAAAAGGCCCCACCTCCTAATAAGAGTTTTAGGATTAAAAAAAAAGAGTCTTAGGATTTCAACACAAAAGTGTGGGAGTCTCACACTGTTTAGCAGCTGCCCAGACTTTCTGAATTCTCTAGTTTCTTCCTTGGAAGATTCAAGCGTATCTTACCCACGCTAGACATCACAAACCTGACAAAACAGATGCACCAAAATCACGTTCCTGCCCTGGCTGGTGTGGCTCAGCGGTTAGTGCATCAGCCCTTCTCACACCAAAGGATCACCAGTTCGATTTCAAGTCAAGGGCATGCACCTGTGTTACAGGTCAGTCCCAGGCTGGGGCATGTGTGGAAGGCAACCAATTGATGTCACATCAATGTTTCTCTGTCTCTCTCCCCACCCCTCCCTTCTACTCTCTTTAAAATTCAATAGAAAAACTATCCTCGGGTGAGAATTTAAAAAAAGATTACATTCTTATTCTAATTATGCAGAGAGTTTACTATTACAGATTTGACATTTCAACCATGATTACAGTTACCCCCTCACTGCAACACATCTTTATTATATATGCACCAGACTCTAATGTTTAGCAACTGATTTCAGCTTCACACAAATCTTTACCATTAAACAGTCAGAAGGCAACTTTGGAATAAAGAGATAAAGAATCGGGAAAATAAAAATGAGAAATAGCCTAATTCTAAACCTACAAAGAAATTTTCCAAAGCCTACAGAATAATAATTATTCAGGAGGAAGCATCAAGAAGGAACAGTAATAAAAACTGATGCAAAACACCATGCAAAACTGATAATTTGTGATCTAACTTCTGAGGCTGGCTGAAAGTTACCTGCATTTTTTTTTTAAATATGTTTTTATTGATTTTTTTAGAGAGAGAAAGGGAGAAACATTGATCAGCTATCTCCTGCATGCCCCCTACTGGGGATCGAGCCTGCAACCCAGGCATGTGACCTTACCAGGAATCAAACTGGCAACCTGTTGGTGCACAAAATGACGTTCAACCAACTGAGTCACACTGGTCAGATAGTTAATCTGCATTTTATTTCATTAAAAAAAATTTTTTTTTCTTGATTAATTTTAGAGAGAGAGGAAGGAAGAGGAAGAGAGAGATGGAAACATCAATGAGAAAGAACATTGATTGGCCGCCTTCTGCATGCCCCACACTGGGGATTGGGCCCACAACCTGGGCATGGGCCCTGACCAGGAATCAAACCAGGGATTGCTTGGTGCATGGGTCAACGCTCAACCATTGAGCCACCCCGGCCGGGCAGTTTCCTGCATTTTAAATCTGCATTTCAGCCATACTGATTACTCCACCCTCCCCACCATCGTACATGCTAAAGTTCCCACACTCATCCTCCTTCTCTGACTGTAACCCTCCTGCCAACAAACCTTTTCCCCTGTGCAAAATGTACTTGTCCCTGCCAGGGTGCACACAGGTTCAACAGGATTTTGTACTGACCAAGCCGGGACTCACTTCCTTCTCATCTGTCCACTTTACCTTGGTCACTTACCTACCTGCTCTGGGATGAGAGTGGATTCTTTGAATTGACTGTGGAAGGAACCCAATTCAAGCTGAATTAGGAAAAGAGAGAGGGAAGGGAAAAGGAAGTGGCGGTAAGAAAGCAAGAGAGAGAGAGCGAGGAACAAATTATTGGCTCATCTAAGCAGGAAGTTCAAGGTTTGATTACATTCAGGAACAGCTGGATCAAGGATCTCAAACAACGTCACCATTCCCATTCATTCTCTCCCCCTTCCACCCAATGTCTCCATGTGACAGCACAGACGGCCCCTAGCACCTCCAAACTTATATTCTTTCATCTTAGCCTGCTTGCAGAGAGTACTCCTTTCATGATTGTGTCACCAAAATTCCCAGATCTAATGTTTGGAGTGAATTCCCTCCGAAAAATAGTCACTATGGCCAGATGATACAATGCCCACTTTGGTCAAACCTACGTCATGTCCCCAGCCTTGGAGCCACAGAATTGAGGTAAAGATAGCTCCTCAAAGGAAAATAGAAATGCTGCTACCTAGGAAGAAAAGTGGATACTGGGCAAAAAATATCTACTATTCTGCCTCCGGTATGCCTCTGCCCTAACAGGAGGGATGCTGAAGGCACAGACGCAGACCACAGCGGCAGCCTGGTCATTCTTCCCCTTGACCAAAAACACTATGGGAAAGGAAATATTAAAAGTAAGCACTACCTTCTGATTATCTGAAAACACCCACTGGTTTTCCAGGAAAACCAATCATCTGCTATATATTTTAAGCAACCTTTATTCGAAAGCACGGAGACATAAACACAATTCTAGATTCCTGAATACAAAAAGAAATGATTATAGAAATGTAAAGGGAAAAGGAGAGGAAATAATCACTATACACACCCTTGGTGTTTTGCCATATGTCTTGGTCCATATATAATCACCTTTTTTTGTTGTGAGTCTTTTTAACATTTTTAAAAATTACAGTGGATGTACAATATTATATTAACTTCAGGTGTACAACCCTGTGATTAGACATTTATATATCTTAGAAGGGAAACAAGCCTTTTATTGCTGTTGTTGCTACCTAGTCTTTATAATTTTTATTTTCAATGACCCTCTGACTTTTCTTCAGGTAGATAAACAAAAAGTTATCCAACCATTTGCCTAGTATCAGATATTTAAGTTATTACTGATGTATTTCTTACATAAATACATTGCTATGAATGCTTTAGTGTAGAGATTTTATTTACTATTCTATTATTCTGTTATCATCTATTATTAAATAGATTTTATCTATGTATTTTCTTAAGAGAAGTTTCCAGATTTTCCAATGTGGTTTCCTGGAAGGTTCCACGAAGAAACACGGCCACCGGCGCTGCGTGGCCCCGAGTGTGGGCACGTGCCTCCATCCTGCCAAGGAAGGGCGCCGCGGCCTCGGGAAGGAGGGCTCCGGGCCTGGAGCACGAGTCTCTCCATTCCACCGGCCTCTGGGTGCAGGCAGCTCCATCAAAAACAATGACATGAACCCTGGTCAGGTGGCCCAGTTGGATGGAGTGTCATCCCGGACACCAAGAGATTTTGGGTTCAAACCCAGTTGGGATGCATATGGGAAGCAAATGATCCATGTTTCTCTTTCACATCTCTCTCTCTAAATCAATGAAAACAAATCCTCTGGTGAGGATATTTTTTAAATACATAAAAATAAAATGAATGACAGGAGCAAAGCATTGGCAGAGAGCCTGAGAAGAGAGGGCAGCAGGAGCATCTCAGGAAGAGCACGTCCAGGAGGAGGGGCGTCCTGATGACGCAGTGCGCACCCCTCACCCTCCGGTCAAGGCCTGTAGACTGGGTGAGGAGTGGCTCAGGCCCCTCCCCGCTCTCTAAGACTTGAGCCAGAAGCCCCACCGCCTCCCAGTGCCCAGCCTCATCACTCTGGCTCTCACCTGAGAGCGGAAAGAGCTCCAACTTGAGGCCTGAGAGCTGTGTTCAAATCCTGATTCACTCATGTGGCTGTATAGCCCTGGACGAATCCCTGAATTTTGTGTATTAAGGTAATGGACGTTGCCCTGGCTGGCTTGGCTCAGCAGTTAGAGTGTGGGCCCTCAGACCAATGAGTCTAGGGTTTGATTCTGGTCAAGGGCACGGACCTAGGTTGCGATTCCTCCCCGGCCCTGGTTGGGTTGTGGGGGAGGCAGCCACTCGATGTGTCCCTTTCACTTTGATGTTTCTCTCTCTCTCTCTCTCTCTCCCTCCCACTCTATCTGAACAAAAATGGAAAAAAGGCCTCAGGTGAGGATAAAAAAAAAAAATAGATAATGGACGTTAAAACCTAGTCTAAAATAAGCATTCCATAAACAGTAGTTATTGTCTTGTAAATCTAGTCTGGGGCCAGCAGACTTTCTGTGTGAAGTGAAATAGTCAGGGTTTTGTTGACAATGTGTTCTGTATCGCATCTTCTCTTCCCCTACTATCCGACCACCATCCCGCCTTCCTTTCTTTCTAACCCTTTACAAGTGTAAAAGCCGTTGTGCTCACTTCAGCAGCACATATGCTAACACTGAAAAAATCCGTTGGTAGCTCACGGGCCATTCAAGTGCAGGCAGCTCCAGTGTGCAGACTCGATTCAGGTCACATCGCTCTGCTTCTTCAACCTCCGGTGTCACTTTACAGATTATCGTCTGCGTTCTTCAGCGTCACGTTCAAGGCTCTCCCCACGTTAGCCACCTCCCTGGCTCTCCCTCAAGCCCTGCCCCATATGCTAGTGACACAGTTCCCTGAGCCAATCCACGTGGCTCCCATTTCCATGGCTTCCCTGAGGCTGTCCCGCCTCTGAAATTTCCTGACAACATCCTAGAGGCTGCCGAGTGACAGGGCAGGGGCGGAAAGGTGTGGAGACGCTCAGGCAGTTCGGGGAAAGCCAGAGACGGGACATTTATTTCCAAATGTGCTGCCTTGGCACTCTCCCTCTGAAACAGTCCAGACTCCCAGGCTGGGTTCCTCATTGCTCATCCTACACCCCGCGGGCTCATTCCACCCCCAAGGCCGCTGGCCCTCAGGCAAGCGATGATGCTCTTTCGAGTAAGAACGCCTGACTCACCGCTTTCCTGGACATACTGAAGAATTTTTTTAATTCATGGGAAAATAAACACATTTCGGAATAGGAAAGCAGTGCTTCCTCCAGCAGATATGAGCGTGTCGGACGATTATAAACTATGAGAAGGACGTGGAAGGTGGGACCCTGAGTTCCTGGGTCACGAGGACTCATTGCTCACAGTTCCCTGCGACCTGGGCGGCTGGGCTTCTCACAGCCAGGACTCAGACCCCGGTGACTCAGATCAGGCAGGCTTGGGACAGTCACTCGTGGACTGAGTGACTCATGAACCTTCGCTCTGCCTCTAGCCAGGGTGAGCACTGCTGTGTCTGGTGTTAGGAAGGAGCCCTGGGTCTCTTTTGCCTCCCCACCCCTGGAACTCAGTGTGACTCAGACCGCCCAGCCCTGCATTTCCATCCTGGGAGTATTTCTACTTCATTCAGATCCTTTAAGAAGATGTGCATCAGCTCTGGCCGGTGAGGCTCAGTTGGCTGGCTGTTGTCCACGGCACCAAAAGGTTGCTGGTTTGATGCCTGGTCAGGATGCCAGGGTTTTGGACTCGGTCCTGGGTAGGGGGCACGCAGGAGGCGGCCGCTCCATGCTGCACTCTCACATCGATGCTTCTCTTTCTCTCTCCCTCTCCCTCCCTCTCTCTCTAAAAAGAAAAATTAATAAAAGTATTTTTTAAAAATAAAAAATTAGCCCTGGCCAAGTTTAGCTCAGCAGTTAGAGTGTTGGCCCACATATCAAAGGGTCTCAGGTTCGACTCTTGGTCAAGAGCATATAACTGGGTTGCAGGTTTGATCCCCAGCCCTGGCCGGGCTTGTGGAGGAGGCAACCAAGAGATGTGTGATGTGTCTCTCTCATCGATGTTTCTCTCTCCCTGCCCTCCCTAAAAATCAGTGGAGCCCTGCCCGACATGGCTCACTTGGTTGGAGCAGCGTCCTATACACCAAATGGTGGTGGGCTCAATTCCTGGTCAGGGCACATACCCAGGTTGCTGGTTTGATCCCCCGACATGCAGGTGTGGGAGGCAATTGATCAATGCCTCTCTCTCACATTGATGCTTCTACCTCTCTTTCTTTCTCTAAAAATTAATAAAATTAAAAAATAAATAAAAATCAATAGAATAATATTCTCAGGTGAGGATTAGCAAATAAAATTAATAAATAAATAAATTCTTCAAAGTCTTAAAAAGATGTATACCATCTCTACATTTTTATTCAATACTTACTGTGAACTAAGTCCTAATTCTTCTGTTAGGAGTCTGTGAGGCAGACGGAGGTGGGATCACTTTATGGGCCGAATTCATATGTGGAGATAAAGCCTTTAAAGTTAAAACAAGCTCCTCAGGGTGGTTGAGCCTTCATCCAATCTGCCTGGTGTCCTTCTAAGTCCCTCTGACTTGAAAGAGAATATGCTCTCTCTTTCCAAAGCCTGTCCCAACACAGACAACCTCCCTCATTCTCCCCTCCTCTCGCCTTCCTGGACAGTATAACACCTCTCCTCCTGCCCCATCTACCTACTGCTAGTTCACATCTTTCTCTCCCCAAAGTAATCACTGTTCTACAAAAGTATGGACTCTGGACGCAGGGAGAGGAGGTTTAAGCATGGTGTGTGCCTTTCCTTTGTCTCAGATGTAAACTATATTAGTCAGGGGTCTCCAGAGGAAAAGAACCAACAGGATATGTATATATAGAGAGAGTGATTTATTTCAAGGAGTTGGCTCACGTGATTATAGAAAGAGTTGCAGTATGAGTCCAAAGGCAGTCTGCCGGCAGAATTTCTTCTTGTTCAGGGGAAATCAGTTTTTGTTTTATTAGGACCTTCAACTGATTGGAAGTGGCCCACCTGCATTATGGAGGGCAATCTGCTTTACTCAAAGGCCACCGATTTAGATATTCATCTCATCCAAAAACACCTTGACAAAAAAAACCCAGAAAATTCTGGAATAATGTTTGACAAAATATCTGAGAACCGTGACCCAGACACAGTGACACATAAAATCAACCATCACACACGTCTTCCTTGTACTAAACTGCTTTGCCTTGTCCTCATTACACTGATTAGAAAGAAAATGTCCAAAACAATAGCCACTGGCCCGATGAGGCTAGTCCAAGCTGAGATGTACTGTACCTGCAAAACACATATCAAGTTTCAAAGACTAAGTATAATAAAGAGAATGCAAAATATCTTACTAATTCTTATATTGACTTCACCTAGAAATGCTCGTTTTGATGATTTATTGAGAATATTCCTTTTCTATAGCTGCCATACAAATTGTTACAAACTTAATGGCTTAGAGCCACATAAATTTATCATCTTACATTTCTGTAGTTCAAAGGCTAGACCCAGTCCATGGGACAACACTCAATCCACTGAGCCACACTGGCTGGGCTCAATAAACTATTCTTAAAAATAAAAAAAAAGAAAAGAAAAGAATGAAAGAAACATACTCACATTTTAGGTATCTCGGACATCTTTGAGTCTTGTGTTTTGCCTATCACATTGTGTTAAGTAAATATTATCAAAATTAATTTCACTTTTTTTTTTACTTTCCTTAATATGCTTACTAAAATTTTTAAATTATAACTGTGGCTCTCATTTGTTGCTCTCATAGTTTTATTTTTCAACACTATTAGGAATTGAGAAACACAGAGATCAAGGGACTTGTCAAAAGTTATAGATCAAGTCAATGATGATGCCAGGAACTGTGAGGCACATCAGGGCTCAGACCTCTTCTCGTTCCATACTCATCCTGGGTAATTTCATCCCAATGACTGTAATGCTATGTATGTGCTGATGACTCCAAACTTTTTATCTCTAGTCCAGACCTTACCCTTGAACTCATATGTCCACCTGCCTATTCAGTACTTCCATTTGAATTCTTTTTATTTTATTTTAATTCATCTTTGTTGTTGAATGTATTATAGATGTCCCCCCTTTTTTTCCCCATTGACCCTCTCCTCCCCAATCCCACCCACCTCCTGCCTTCCCCACACTATCGTCGGTGTCCATTGGTTATGTATATATACACAGAAGTTCTTTGGTTTATCTTATCCTGCCCTCCCACCCCCCTACCCTTTGAGGTTCATCAGTCTAACAACCAATTTGTACTTCTTAATTCCTTTATCTTTTTCACCCATCCCTCTAGTCCCCGCCCATCTGGAAAGCATCAAAAAGTTCTCTGTATCTATGAGTCTGTTTCTGTTCTGCTTACCCATTTTGTTTGTAGATTCAATTGTTGATACATATATATTAATAGCCATTTTATTGTTCATGTTTTTGTTCTTCTTCTCCTTTAAGAAGATCCTTCAACATTTCATATAATACTGGTTTGGTGCTGATGAACTCCTTTAGCTTTTTCTTGTCTGGGAAATTCTCGATATGTCCATCAATTCTAAATAATAGCTTTGCAGGACAGAGTAATCTTGGTTGTGGGCTGTTGCTTTTCATCACCTTGAATATTTCTTGCCACTTCTTTCTGACCTGCAAAGTTTCTTTAGAGAAATCAGCTGACAGTCTTATGGGAGCTCCTTAATAGGTAATGAACTGCTTTTCTCTTGCTGCTTTTAAGATTCTCTCCTTGTCCTTAACCTTTGGCATTTAATGATGATGTGACTTGGTGTGGACCTTTTCAGGTTCAACTTGTTTGGGAATCTCTGTGTTTCCTGGACTTGTGTGTCTGTTTCCTTCACCAAGTTAGGGAAGTTTTTTGTCAATATTATTTCAAATAGGTTTTCAATTTCTTGCTCTCTCTCTTCTCCTTCTGGCACCCCTATGATGCGAATGTTGGCCTGCTTGAAGTTGTCCCAGAGGCTCCTTACACTATCCTCATTTTTTTTTTATTCTTTTTCTTTTTTCTGTTCTGATTGGGTGTTTCTTGCATCCTTATATTCCAAATTGGTGGTTTGATTCTTGGCTTTACCTACTCTACTATTGATTCCCTGTAAATTATCTTTTATTTCTGACTGGTCCTTTTTTGTGTTGTTGATGTTCTAAGTTTCTTGGAGGTCTCCTTCAGTTCCTTGAAGGTCTCACTAAGTTCCTCGAATGTGTCACTAAGTTCCTTGAGCAACCTTATAACCAGTGTTTTGAACTCTGCATCTGATTGATTGCTTATCTCCATTTTGTTTAGTTCTTTTCCTGGAGTTTTGTTCTTTTCTTTCATTTGGGACATATTTCTTTGTCTCCTCATTTTGGCTGCTTCCTTGTGATTGTTTCTATGTATTAGGTAGAGTTGCTATGTCTCCTAGGCTTCATAGGGTGGCCTATTGTTGTAGGTATACTGTAGAATCCAGTAGCACAGCTTTCCTGATCACCCTAGCTGGGCCCTTAAGGTACACCCTTAGTGTGGACTGTACACCTTTCTATTGTAATTGAGTCTTGATTGCTGTGGCACATCAATGGGAGGGATTTACTCAGGCTGATCAGCTGCAAGGACTGGCTGTGTCCACTGACCACTGGCCTCTGACTACCTTGGATGATCAGCTGTGTATGGGCCCACCACACAGAGCAAGACTTACTTCAGCAGGGCTCTGGTACCCACTGAGTCCACTCACTGAGTGTGTCGCTTGGGGAGGTGGTTGGGTGGTAGTGTTTCAATATGGTCTGAAGCTGTCCACTGGGTGTGCTGGCTCTGGGCAACATCAGCCTCTGCCTGTGTTCTATCCAGGGACACCAGGCATAAGCTACAAAGTGATCTGCAGATGGCTGCTTCTTGTGCTGGGCTTGGAGGTGTCAAGGAAAAGCCAAGCTGTAAACCAAGACTGGCTGCTTCTAGTGCCAGGCCTGGGGCCACTTAACAAGAAGTATGGGGCTCACTGAGGCCAGATGCTGCTTGTTTGAGAGAATTTAGGAAACTCTGAAGCAGGATCCAAGACAGGCCAATCCTATGGTAAAGCCTGTGAAAACAGCTTGGTTGGGCCCAAAAGTTGGGTAGGCTAGGGCCTCAGGGAATCACCAGGGCAGGGGCCAACAGTGTGAGTCAGGTTGCTGGAGTCCCAGATATGGCAGCTGTCTGCCCAACCCCAGGGAAGGGCTCACCAAAAGAACATCAGCCTCCGCCAGTAGAAAGCCCCCTCTCCAGCCCTTGTCCCAAGACCAAACAGCTCAGTTCTTCCCTGTATGTCTCTGGTGCCTTTCAAGCTGCCTCCCCTCTGAGCTTAGAGGGCACAAGTCCAAGTAAATCTGTACCTGGGCCCTTTAGGAAGAGCTGTCTGGGACTCTAGAAGCCTCAGCCTCCCTCAGCCTCAGTTCCCACTGGTTTTTACAGCCAGAAGTTAAGAGGACTCTCTTCCTGGCACTGGAACCCTGCGCTGGGCACCTGGTGAGCAACAGGGATCCCTCAATCTTCAGGGAGGACCTTCCCAGCCGAGGTGTCCCTCCTGACTTTTATCTGCCACATGTGGGTGTGGGACCAGCCCGTCTGTGCCTCCTCCCCTCCTACCAGTCTTAATGTGGCTGCTTCTTTAATTTTGTAGTTGTAGGACTTCCATTCAGCTCAATGTCAGGCTGTTCTGAATGATGATGGTTGTGTTGTAGTTTAGTTGTAGCTTTGATGTGGTTGTGGGAGGATGCGATACTGTATTACCTACACTGACATCTTGACCAGAAGTCCCCTCTATTTGAATACTAATAGGCATCTCAAATGTAATCTCTCTCACACGGAACCTTTGCTCTTCTCCAGCTCAAATCCCACTCTCCATCCCAACCTATTGCTCAGTTTGCCCATCTTAGTAAGGCCCAAAACCTCCAAGGTAACCTTGACTACCTTTTTCTTTTCTGACCCACGTCCAATATATGAGCAAGTTCTATCAGTTCTACCTCTGAAATACATCCAGTATCTAATTATTCTCAACATCCTATAACCTGGTTCAAGACACCATTGCCTTTCACTTCGGTTGACTCAACAGCTCCATAATTGGACTCCATGCTTTAATCCTTTTCCATTCCAGTTTATTTTCAGTAGAGCAGCCAAAGTTATCATGCTAAAACATGTAGGTCATGTCATTCCTCTTCTTAAAATACTCACTCAAAAGCGGGATTTCTTACCATGTCCTCCAAGGCCCTCCATGACCTTGCCTCTGGCTATTGCTTGGCTTCATCATCCACCACTCTCTCCTCTACCTATTCCACTCATTTATATTTGCCACCTTGCTGTTCCTCAGATAACATGCTCCTACCTCAGGGCCTTTGCACCTTCTGTTCCCTCTCCTTCAACTGTCATTCTCCAGAGAGCTCCATATCTCATTCCCTTATTTTGTTTAGGTCCTTAATTAAATCAACTTTCAGCATCTTCATGCCATCACTCTCTATTTCCCCTACCCTGTATTATTTTTCTTCATAAAATATAACTATATGATATGTTTTCTTGTTTATCTGTTTATTGGCTATTTCTCCTCAATAAAAATGTATCCATAAGGACTGAGTTTCATCTGCTTTGTTCATTCCTGTACCTCCAGCATGCAGAACAGTGCCTGGAACATAATAGCCACTCAATAAATACAGATCAATAAATATATAAACTAATTGACTCAGAAAGGATTAGTATTGTTAGGCTGAGTAATTAAGAATAAGCTAGAAAATTGTGTATTTATTATTTTTTTCAGAGCTATAGTATTTAGTTCTAGCAGATCTCTAAAGGCATCCTTCAAGACTTGCCAACCGCATTAGCGATTTCAGCTGAGAATCTTATCATTAATAGAGTGAGTGGTTTCAATTCCTATTGCCCTTTTGCCATTGAAAGTTAGTTTTTCTTACAAGGATAAATGTTCAAATCTAGTCTTTGGAACTGGCACAAGAAAAAAAAATACTGATACTTACAATAAATGGAAAAGCAGCAAAAATTACTGATTTTTTTTCAGCCCATTTAACCCCTAATCAACTGTCAAGCAAAACATCCTTCCCAGCTGACAGCTTCAGTTAGCAAGCTAAAGGGCCTGCTCTTCTCAGCTCCTATCACATCACAAGTCTCAGAAAGCAGATTCATTGCTTATAGCTTAAGCAGAAAGAGAACAGGGACATCACATTTTATTACTGTATAACTAATTTCCCTATTTGCTGACGCTTTTGGTGTTGATCTCAACTTTCAAATTGCATTTTTTCCCTCAACCCATAAAGAAAGCAGCTATTGCCCTGGCCGGTTTGGCTCAGCAGTTGGAGCATCGGCCTGCGCACCAGAGAGTCCCGGGTTCGGTTCCCACTAGGGGCATGTAATGTACCAAAAAAAAAAGAAAAGAAAAGAAAAGAAAGCAGCTATTTATGACATTGAAGTAAATTTTTCCTTTGTTTTAGTTTTCATAAAGTCACACTTCACTTGAAACTGCCTACATTTAACACTGTCCTGTTTTAGAGAAACTTCTAAAACACCACCAGCCTTCATCTTCTTTCCATAAAGCCTTGAGGTTTTATCTACATTGCCCCCAATCTTCACCGATCGCATGACCCTTAAAAAGTAGGAAAGGTTGGCCCTGGCTGGTTTGGTTCAGCGGTTAGAGCATCGGCCCGCAGACCAGAGTCGCAGGTTCGATTCTGATCAAGGGCACATATCTCAGTTGCCGTTCATCCTTGGCTTTGGTCGGGGTTGTGCGGGAGGCAACCAGTCGATGTGTCCCTCTCATGTCGATCTTTTTCTCTCTCCCTCCCACTCTCTCCCTCCCAATCTATCTAAAGATAAATAGAAAGATATCTTCATTAAAAAAAAAAAAAAAGTAGAAAAGGTTGTTCTGCTAAATCACTTTAAAAACTACTAAAACATTAGACCTAAGAAAAGTCTTACAAAGTTGAAAAGAAATATCACAATTCATAAGTTAAGGGCAGTAGAAACTCTTGCCCCACACAGATATACCAATGGAGTAGAATGTAAACTCCATAAAGAGACCATAAGATATATAATAATGTAGTATATGAGAAAGCAGTTATTTGAATAGTTTTTTAACTAGAATGTCTTATAACTGTCCAATAATTTTGAAAACAGATTTAAATTCCATGTCAGTTAGGAATGTCTGGCTATAAGCAACAAAACAACAACAAAAACTAACAGAGACTTAAAAGACAAGGATGTTGAGTTTTATATAAAATGAAGCCCAAAGGGCTCAGCCGGCGTGGCTCAGTGGTTGAGCACTGAAGCATGCACCAAGAGGTCACTGGTTCGATTCCCAGTCAGGGCACATGCCCAGGTTGTGGACTGATCCCCAGTGTGTGCCATGCAGGAGGCAGCCGATCTCTCTCTCCCTTTCCCTTCCTCTCTCTCTAAAATCAATAAAGAAAAAAAAAATGAAGCCCAAAGGGAGGCAGTCTCAGGATTGGTTTAGTACCTTAAAGATGTTTTGAAGTACCTAGACTCTTTTTTCTCTTTCCTCGTCACCATCCTCATGGGTTGACTGTTTATCCTTGGACACGTTAGCTCATGATCTAAGATGTCTATCATAACACAAGACATCAAGTGCTCACGTACCAAAGGCAAGAGGTAGATGCAGGCCAGGTAACGAGAGAGCGCTCTTCTTTAGTGCTTCTCTCCTCTTATCGGGAATTAAACTGTCTGCAGAAACCTCAGATGAATTTCTCTTCTGTATCACTGGCTAGGCCAGGTCCAGAACCCTTCCTTGTTGTACAGGAGGTAGGTTAAACCAGTCTCTGACTCTTTCAGTCTCTGCAGTTGGGAGCTAGACAAGGGAAAATTGGGCTGGGAATGGATATTGGCAGCCAATCAGACCCTCCATAGTGCACACTTCGAATGCATGTTTCTGGCCATCATGAGAGTAAACGCTAGTGGACTAGTCCTCCCCAATATACAATCATGAACCTCTAGAAAATATGTGCCGTGACTCTTTTCCCACGTTGGACAACAGGATACACGGAACTAAGTGTGCTGAGGAAGGAGACAAATGAGGTGAACTGCAGGCCCATCCCAGCATGTCTCTTGGAGAAACGTTCACGGTGTAGTGGTCTTGCTGAGCTGAGGAAACAGAGATCAAAGCACACAGTTGCTGCGGTGGCTGGAATTAGTGGGGCAGTATACCAGAAAAAAGGGAACCGTGCCAAGAAGGAGCCCCAAATCTACATAGGAGTCCCCTTGAATCTTAGGCCAAAGGCTGGGCAATAAAGAATTGTCAGGGAAGTCATGGCCGGTTTGGCTCAGCAGTTAGAGCATCGGCCTGCAGTCCAGAGAGACCCAGGTTCGGTTCCCACTAAGGGCACGTACTTCAGTTGCAGTTTGTCCCCGGCCCTGGTTGGGTCGTGCGGGTGGCAGCCACTCGATGTGTCCCTTTCACATTGATGTTTCTCTCTCTCTCTCTCTCTATCCCACTCTGTCTGAACAAAAAATGAAAAAGTGTCCTTGGGTGAGAATAAAACATACATACATACATACATACATACATACATACATACATACATAAATAAATAGTCAGGGAAGAAACAACTACCAGGATGCTAAGAGCTGAACCACCACCAAAGCCCACATGGACCTGGGAGACTGTTGAGTCCCAACCAGTCACTGTGAAAAGACCCTGTTGAACACCCGGGGCATTTGGCAGAGACTCCCAGAAAGGCTGTGCTCGACGTATGGCTAATGTCCTAGAGAAGGGGGGAACGTTCAGCCCGTGGGCCATGTGAGACCCGCGAAATCATCTGGTCTATCCCTGCCAAGGCAACCGCAGGTGGGACTCAAAATTCAATAAATCTAGGAGCTTTTTCATAGCAACATAAATTTATATTAAGTGAGTCATAATAATAACGTAAATTTTGAGGGACAAGCAAGGAACGTCCATTATGGGATAGACAGGACCCGTACGAGTACATAAGGGGACAGACACAGGAGCTTTCTGTCGGCTGCCAGAGGCCCTGTGTTGCAGTGACTCAGAGGACAGTCAGTGCCAGGCAGGCTGGGAGTGTGCACGCTGTGAAAGTGTTAACACACTGTGGGAAACTGCAGCGATCTGGTGATGATGAGAGGAGATGCAATGAGATGATTCCTTGCGACGCTGACGACCTTGCCTCCAATGTCTGACAACGATGACATCGACTTCTTTGTCAACACAGACAATAACTCCAATGCAACCTTTATCCACACGTCCATGAGCAACAGTCCTCACTAAAACTGAATCTCAGATGAAGATCAAGGAAATTGCATGCAGTGCACAGAAAAGACCTCAAGAGTCGATGATACAAACATTGGATATGTTCCAAACCCAAGATGAAGGATTAAAATAGCGATCAAAGCAAAATAATTGTATTGCTGGTGTCACACGTAGTGGTAAGTTATTAAAACTTAAGTGGTGTGGCATCCTACAAATGGTGACTACAGAGAAAAGAAAAGTTGATGCAGAGTATCGATCTTTCCGGGAGAAATGGACAAGTGATCTTTTTTTTGTTGAAGTCAAAGGCAAACCTGTGTGCCTAGTGTGTGGCAAAGCGTTAGCAGTAATGAAAAAAGCTAATCTGGAGGGTCGTTATAGCTCAAAACATGCTAACCTCGATGAACTGGGAGGCCAAATGTGTCTGGATGAAATCAATGCTCTTCAGCAGAGTTTGGGATCACAACAAGCCACTTTCACTGGGCCTTGTGACAGGGACAACGTTATGCAGACGAGTTACGTAGTGAGCCAGCTAATCACAAAGAAGCTGAGGCCTCATGTAGAGGGAGAGTTTGTGAGAGTGCATGGTGGCTGCTGCGGAGTCTTTAGCACCGAACAAAGAAAAGTTGTTTCAGAGTGTTTGTCTCGGAGAACCGTCTCAGATGGGATTACTGATTTAGCACAAGATGTTGAAAAAACAGTGAAGGATTCTGCAGGAGATTTCCAATTTTTCTCTCTGGCTTGTGAAGAGACAACGGACATAACAAATACTGCCCAACTGGCCATTTTTCTTCATGGGGTAACTGCAGAGTTTGACACATGAGAGGAACTGCTGTCACTGGAAGTCACACAGGCACTACCAGAGGTGAGGACTTGTCTGAGAGACTTGTATCAATGAAAAAACTTGAGCTAATATTTGAAAAGTTAGGTGGCCTTACTTCACATGGAGCTCCAGCCACGGTTGGCTCACAAAAAGGGTTCATTGCGTTTGATAAGAAAGAACTAGATCATCTCAGTCTTGAGCCAAGTGATTTAATTATATGCCACTGCATCATACACCAAGACGGTCTTTGTGCACAGTTGTTGTGACTCAACAATGTGATGTCACAGTAGTATCAAGTATAAATTTTGTCAAAAGCACAGGGTTTAACAGCCTCCAGTTTAAGGAGTTCCTGGAGGATCTTGATGAGTACGGGGATCTCATTTATCACTTTGAAGTGCAGTGGATGAGTTGTGGGAATATGTTCATGAGGTTTTACAAACTGCGGGATTATGTCAAGCAGTTCATGGAGACCAAGGGAAAACCTGTCAAGGAACTCAATGATGGCAAGTGGCTGTGTGATTTAGCATCCATGGTGGACATTACCAGCACCCCTCAGAGTTGAAGGTCAAGCTGCGGGGCCCCGACCAGCTTCTCAGCGCCCTGCTTTCAAATGTGAAATCATCTGAAGCTACATTAAGGCTGTGGAAAGCGACTGGAAAGGAATAACAGTGCATTTCCCCACTCTGGAAGGACAAAAGCCTTCTTGGACACTTAAATTTGCTGGTGAATGTGCAAAACTAATTGAGTCATTTAATGAAAGAGTCAAAGGCGTGAAAAGTAAACAGATGAAATTGAACATCTTTGCTGCACCGTTCAATGTGGAACCAGCTGATGTGCCTGATAACCTACAACACGAAATCATTCAGCTGCAAAGTGATGATGAGCTGAAAGCTGAGAGGACTCCCACTGCTTGAGATCTATAAACGCTACATAAGCAATGATGACCCTCCCACTTTGAGGAGACTTGCATTGAAATATGCATCTGTGTTCAGAACAACTTTACTGCTGCGAACCGTTCTTTTCAAAACTTACCAACACAAAGGGTCGACTGTGCTCCCGACTGACCGACACAAACCTGGAAAAGCATTGACGAGGAGCAATATCATCCCCACCAGCTAACAGCACACGCCTCACCAAAGAGAAGCAGTTCCAGCCATCACATTAGGGGAGAGTTAATTAAATGTTTGAACGAATATAGCAGGCTAATTTTTAAGCTGATAATTTTGTCTGGCCCGAGAATGGTGTTAAAAATATCAAAATGGCCCGTGACAGAAAATAGGTTCCTCACCCTTGCCTTAGAGTAACTCCTACTCTAGACCTTCCCTAACAAAGCTGAAAAACAAACCTGGAGAGATTCACGCAGATTCACAAGAACATGAACTACCTGCTGAACAAAACTCTCTATTAAGGAAGGAAAACAATTCTGGACAACCATTGATGTAGCTTTCATCACATTCATATACAAGCAAAAATTACTGCAGGAAAGAAAAGTGTGACCCTTAACCAAGAGAAAACCAGTCAATTAAAAACAAAATTAGATTGATATGATTAAAATATTTAAAGGCAAAATGAAAATATAATGTGCCAGAAGAACATGCAGGTGGAAATTTTCAGGGTTTACACTGAAATAAGTAAAATGATTGCTAAATTTAATTACTGTACCTATGAATTTAAAACACCTGTGAATCACCAGCAAAGCACTTCGTGAACTGAATTAAAATAAGCAGAAAACTGGGGGAATGAAAATTCTATAAAAAAGGCTTAAATTATTTATATAAAAAGGCTTTTCAGAGCAATAAGGGTAAAGAATTATGCAAAAAATTTTAAAAGCAATGGTTATAAAAAATACTGATGGTCAATGAACATAAAAATGTTCATCTTCATTACTAATAAAACAAAATGGTCTGGCCGGTGTGGCTCAGTGGTTGAGCATTGACCCATGCACCAAGAGGTTGCTGGTTCGATTCCCAGTCAGGGCACATGCCCAGGTTGTGGGTCCAATCCCCAGTGGGGGGCATGCAGGAGGTGACCAACCTCTGTTCTCTCTCATCGATGTTTCTCTCTCTCTCCAAAAAAAAATCAATAATGAAAAAAAATGTAAAACAGGCTTAAATCATTAAAAAAAAAAACTGATTTCACATAATAGAGCAGTGACAATCAAACTGTATCATATCTTGCTAAGAAGGGCAAAGGGAAACTCAGACACCACTCCTGGGGAAGCGGGTGTGGATCCATGATGAAAGGTTAACTTGGCAGCATTCATCAGCAGCTGAAGACAATTTCATAATGTCCAACCTTGCAATTATACTGCTAGGAACATAGGCTATATAACTAGATAAGTGCCCAGGAAATTTATACAAAGGTGTGTGTCACAGGGTCACTCATAGCAAACAGTGGCTTCTAAGGACAAAATAGCAGCAAACATTGCACGCTCGTGACCCTGCTACCCCGGCAGTGCACCTGTGAGCTAAGGAGACAAAGGTCTGTGGGTGGAAAGTAATGAGCCACCCCGCTTACCTCGGCCGCGCTGGAGGCCCAGCAGCCCTTCCTGAGGCCTCCCTGACGGAAGGGAACGCGGAGAGGAAAGAGCTTGCTGGCCCTGGGAGAGCCATGGAGGTCGAGAGCAGTGCCAGGGAGAAAGGCCGGGTTCAGGACAGCAGAGGCCACGTGGTCTGTGTCACATGAAAGATACCCACGGATCCTTCTAGAAATTCTCATGGGAGCAGACGGAGGTCAGGAAGGAAGCAAGAGCAACTAGAAGCAAGATCCAGGGCTTTGAGTTCTCTAGTTAACATATTCACCAAGAAGCAAGATGTGGGAACAAAAATCCACCTTCTAAATGACTTCTTGCCTGGCTGGTGCGGCTCAGTGGATTGAGCCTCGTCGGCGGACCGAGAGGTCCCGGTTTGATTTCTGGTCAGGGCACACGCCCGGGTTTCGGGCTCGATCCCTGGTGGGGGGTGTGCAGGAGGCAGCCGATCAATGTTTCTCTCACATCGGTGTTTCTCTCTCTTCCTTCCTCTCTCTCTAAAAAATCAATAAAAACATATTTTAAAAAATAAATAAATAAAGACCTTCTCTTTGAGTAATAGCATAATCCCATTTTAACCCACTTCTGGTCTGGAGTCCAAAGCTGCTGGAGAATTTAATTTCTCTAACTTGGTTTCTAAACCCCTTCCCAACATCTGTTTGTCTTCTTTCTCGGGAGGACATTCGGTTATTGTTTTTACTAATTATACTTTTAAAAAAATTGATTTCTTCTGTTTTTTTTCCTACTTTTTCATAAAGTCAGCTTACTATTACTTTATTGACAGATTTTTATTCAACTTAATTTTTGGAGATAGTGTGTTCATGAGTACATTTTTTTCCTTTTTATTTAGTGGTTGGTTTTTTGTTGTTGTTGTTGTTTTTAATACCACTATGTTTTGAAAATTTTAAAGTAAAGGAAGATATATCTATCTATGGGGAAGCAAAAGTGAATATCACTCAGATGCAGTCCTGGACATACTAGTACTTAAATGCTTTTTAAATATTTTTACCTTGTATTAAAGTTATTCTTTAAAAAAAAAAATGGGTTTCCAGCTTCTCTTTATTTTTAATATTATTTTTACTGATTTTTTTAGATAGAGAGGAAGGGAGTGAGGGAGATAGATAGAAACATCCTTCAGCTGCCTCCTGCATGCCCCATGCTGGGGATCGAGCCCACAACCTGAGCGTGTGCCCTGACGGGGAAAAATGGACAACCTCTTAGTCCATGGGATGACACTCGATCCTCTGAGCCACACCCACTGGGCAAAGTTATTCTTGATATACTCCTTATTGCTACCAAACTACATTCCAAATACATGGGGGGGGGGGGGTTCTAAATTGAACATATTGAGAGCAGGGACTTTTCCCCATCATTCATTCTTTTACTCAACAACAGCATTATTGAGTACTTAAAAGTACCGGGCACTGGGTTTATAACCCACACAAAAGAGAGACAATTTGTTCCAAAAGAAGTGTTAGGTAAAGGGATTGTGTTTTTGTCTTTGTATCCAGGGGTCTCACAAATGCCAGGAATAAAGGGGACACTGGGTAAAATGTTGCCTTAACTATTGCTAACTGCCTTTGGCAGCAGGGTCTTTATTCTAATCTCCCCAAGCCCCTGAGGCATTAGATATTCAACCACACTTCTTCCATTCAGTGTTTCTATCTCAGCTCTACTTTTACAGACACCCTGCTCCACAAAACAGGAAACATAAACCACATTAACAGCTCTGCAAAACCGTGGTTGCAGAGGAGGGGAAGAAATGGAGTGATCCTAGATGGGTCTATCAATCACTGTCTTCTCTTCAGTAAGAGAATCATTATTATTATTACTCTGTTTATGACCACTGCAGGAGCTTAATACACAGAGATCTTGGATGAAAGAGTTGCTGAAAAGATATGTGCTGTTAAAAATAATAAGGAACAAGAAGATACAATTTAATGTGGCTGGTTCTCAAAGGGGAAAAAGTGTGTGTGAGAGAGAGAGAGAACAGGGGAAGAATTTCAAGGATTTCTCTATTGCTCAAACATTTTTGGAAGTCTTTTTGGTAACAGTATTCATTCAAAATATCTTAGAGATAGGTTTAACTACAGTTTTGGATACAGCTAAGATAAAAAAGAATTTCTTTTGGTCAATGACAAGATAAAATTCTACTCATCATTTCTCAAATTGGGATTTCTTTTATACTAGTTTCAAAAGTACGTCAACAAAAGAGTTCAATGGCCAAAGAAGTTGATAAACCATGTCATTCTGTTTTCCCTTGGAGATTTACAAAGCACATTTTTATTATGTTATTGGCTCTGGTGGCATAACTGTGGATTCCTAAACTAATTTGACTCAGAAATCTTTCTTTTAAAAAATAATGCCTATTAATATTTCATGGCATGCATATTGGAAAATCTTGTTTTAAACTAATACATAATTGCCCAGCTGGTGTGGCTCAGTGGCTGAGTATCGACCCATGCACCAAGAGGTCGCCAGTTTGATTCCTGGTCAGGGCACATGCCCAGGTTGTGGGCCCGATCCCCAGTGGGGAGTGTACAGGAGGCGGCCAATCGACGTTCTCTCTCATTGATGTTTCTATCTCTTTCTCCTTATTCCTTTCTGTCTCTAAAATCAATAAAGAAAAAAATAATAAAGTAACGCATAATTTTCTTGTCGTGTGTGTGTGTGTGTGTGTATAGGAATATTATTCCTTAAAACATTTTTAATTGACATATAACATAGATTATCCTATTAGTTTCAGGTGTATATCATACTGATTTGATATTTATATATACAGTCATCCCTTGCCACTTCGCACTTCAACCGTCGCTTCACTCTATCGCATTTTTTTCAAATATATTTATTAAAAAGTTGATTGAGACAGTGAAAATTATACAGCGCATACTCCGTTGTCTGGCTCAAGTATCCACCTCTGTATTACAATTAGAATTACTGTACGTATGGACTGTAGGCCTATGCATTCGAGCACCCCAGGAATCCTTCAACGCCAGGTGCAACCGCTAGAGCCTGGAACAAATTAACTGCGATAAACGAGGCACGACTACATTACAAAATGATCCCCACAATGTCTAGTTACCACCTGTTACAATGCAAAATTATTTCAAAACTGGAAGTTTGTACTTCTTAACCCCCTTCATCTGTTTCACCACCCCACCCTACCCCATGCCCCCGAAACCCCAGTTACCCCCAGTTTGTTTCCAGAGTCTGTGAGTCTGTTTTGGTTTGGTTTTGTTTGTTCATTTGTTTTGTTTTTAGATTCAACATATAAGTGAAATCATATGGTACTTGTCTTCTCAGTTTGACTCATTTTATTTAGCATAATACCCTCTAGGTCCATTCGTGTTGTCACAAATGGCAAGATTTCATTTATTTTTATGGTCCATCAATACTCTGTCGTATGTATGTACCACATCTTCTTTACCTGTGTATCTGTCGATGGACACTGCAGTGATTTCCATCTTTCGGCCATTGTAAATAATGCTTCAATGAACATATGGGTGCATATAGCTCTTTGAACCAGTGTTTTTATTTTCTTTGGGTAAGTATCCAGAAATGAAATCGCTAGATCATATGGTAGTTCTTTTCTTAATTTTTTTTGAGGATTCTCCATACTGTTATCCACAGTGGCCTGCTTAACCATTTTCCATTCCTACCAACAGTGCACAGGGTTCCCTTTCTCCACATCTTCAACAAAACATGTTACTTTTTGTCTTTTTTATAATAGTCAGAATTGAAAGCCCAGAAATCAACCTCTACTGAACGGTCAATTAATGTATGGCAAAGGAGGCAAGAATATACAATGGTGAAAAGAAAGTTCCTTCATAAATTATATTGGACAAAATGGATAGCTACAGGCAAAAGAATGAAACTGGGTCACTACCTTACACAATATACAAAAATAAATTCAAAACAGATTGAAGATTTGAATATAAGACCCGAAATGATAAAACTCCTAGCAGACAACGTGGGCAGCAGGCTCTCTGACATCAGTCTTCGCAATATTTTTTTGGATCAGCCGCCTGAGGCCAGGGCAACAAAAGCAAAAATAAACAAACGTGACTACATCAAACTAAAAAAGCTTTTGCACAGTGAAGGAAACCATCCACAGAATCAAAAGGCCACCTACTACATGGGAGAAAATATTTGCAAATCATGATCTAATAAGGCGTTGATAACCAAAATATATAAATAACTTACACAACCTATTCCCAAGAAAACAAACAACTGATTTAACAACGGGCGTAGGACTTGAATAGACATGTTTCCACAGAAGACATACAGATGGTCAACAGGCACATGAAAAGATGCTCGATGTCAGTAATCATCAGAAAGAGCCAAATCAAAACCACAATGAGATACCACCTCACTCCTGTGAGAATGACTATTCTCTTGGGTCATTTAAAAATTATTTTCTAAAAACACTTACTTGGACGTAGAGATTTATGATATGCCTATTTTAAAATTCAGTTACAGTTGCAAACATGTTATATTTTTATATCCATTTTTCCCTTCTACCTTCATAAAACAAATCTCTTTTGTTCAATCTGTGGATGTGTTTCGGTAAATACACTCGCCGAATCTACATCCCTGTTGGCCTTCTGACCAAATTGTAGCAAGTGAGGTTTAAGCTGAAGGAAAGCTGTAAGAGGCACACATTCTGCTGGTCTGCCCACCAGCCTGTTGCCTCTGTCCCTGGGACACAGCCATGATGACGCCCGAGGCGTAGCCAGCATCTGGCGACCACGACACTGAAGCCACACTCTAAGAATAGAGCAGGAACTTGGGAGCAATCTGGGTCCCTGATGGAATTCTTGGGCTGCCCTAGGCTCCATAACTTTTTTGTTTTAGAAGAAGGAACTTCTTTCTCATTTAAGGCATTTTCTTTGAATTTTAATGTTTTTTCTTTATTGATTTTAGAGAGAGAGATAGAAACATCAATGAGAGAGAACATCGATTGGCCACCTCTTGCATGCCCCCCACTGGGGATTGGGCCCACAACCTGGGCATGTGCCCCGACCAGGAATCAAACCAGCAACCTCTTGGTGCACAGGTCGACGGTCAACCACTGAGCCACACTGTCCGGGCTTCTTTGAATTTTAAATAGACACACTCCTAACCAAGAGTCACATTATGGTCACAATTCACATAATTACCCTACAATGAGTTGTGTTTCAGGCTATTATACTTGTACCTTTTTTGCAAATCACCTCAAACCATTCCTGACAGTAGGTATAGTGCGTATGAGTGAATAAAAATGTTATGGTTTATAATAACTATTGCAAGTTCTACATTGCAAACTTCTGTAGATCAGCAAGAAGACGTAAGTGGTCAGCAAAGCTTTTTCTAAACCTGACTATTGATCAAAGACTAACACCATTCACTTTTTTAAAGTTTCATGGCAATCACCTATAAATTGTAATATACTTCTATTCATAAGTTAAGTAAATGTATGAAAATACATTTGTGATAAGAATGTTATTTCACCCTTTGTAAAAATTATAAATGCCCCTGAGTATTATCATCTCCAGTTGCGATGCCGGGATCCAGACACGTACCTCTCGTGGAGAAAATCTGACTTCTTCTCAGCTCCCAGCACCACTGCACTTTGGAACGCGGGGAAGTGAATAGCTCTAAAATATGTGGGGGAAATGAAGGGGATATAAATTGCTGAGGATTATCATCATCTTGATGGCACTGTAGGTTTTTTTCTCTTCTTTAGCCGCAGATGCAGTGACTGAGAAGAGAGACACAGCTAAACTTGGTAACTCTACCCAAGAATGGAAGGGCGGTGACCCAAACCACTCTCACGGTGCCTGACAGTGGGCTGCTTTGCCGCTGTTGCAAATTGCCCTGCAATTTTCAAAGGTAACTATAGAGACTTGACATTTTTATCTGTGGAAAAGTGATGAGGCAGAATCAAGGCTCATTTAGGAAGTTTCACCTGATTGCAAAAGGGCCAAAGAAATTAAGCCCACTTCTGGAAATTTCCATGCATCTTAGTTCTTCATAATTACAAATGGGATTCTATGGAGGGCTGAGACTGTCACTTAAAGACCTTCTAAATAACCTGCCATAGAGAGAGAGATCGAGGAGGGACGATACTTAATCTGTGGCAAGAACTGAAATAAATTACAAAGAAAATGCCTCTCAGCTTTGCATGCAAAAAAAAAAAAATCTGTTAGGTAAATAATTAACCCAAAATGATCCTGAACAACTGAGATATTTAACAAACTTTATTGAGGGTCTATCATTTGTTAACACTAAGAATTATACTGAGGATATACAAAAAGCATTTATATGGCAAAAATATGTAACCTTAAAAGGTTTACAACCGACTGCCCAGCTGGTGTGACTCACTGGCTGAGCATCAACCTATGCACCAAGAGGTTGCCAGTTTGATTCCCCAGTGGGGGGCATGCAGGAGGTGGCCAATCAGTGTTCTCTCTCATTGATGTTTCTAGCTCTCTCTCCATCTCCCTCTCCCTTCCTCTCTCTCTCTAATATCAATAAAGGGGGAGGGAGAATGTTTACAACTGACTGGAAACATAAGACATAGATAAGAGCAAAAAAATAATGATACATAGACTAAGTATGCCACATCCAACTGACAAAGCCAAAGCCAAAGGGACCACAGGAACCCAAAGGAATAAACAGTGTCATGGTTTAAGGGGCTTTCTCAACAGGCAGAATGGGCTGAAATCCCTGCTCCATCACCTTTGCGACGCTAGGCATGTTCTGTAACTTCATCTGTAAGCCTGTTTCCTCATTTATAAAATGGATTTTATACTTGTACCTACGGCATAAGGTTGTTTTAAGGATTAATTATGACATGTAAAATGCTAAGTATAAAGTCTAGCAAAAACAAGTACACAATAAATACTAGCCATAAATAATTATTGGAGGAATGATAATGGAAGACTAGGTCTGTAGCTGAACTAAAGTCTTTCCCGAAATGTTATGGAGGATCCAGTGTAAACAAGCGGAGGACAGCAGAGAGGAAACAACTCGGAGCACGGACTAACATGCCTCGAGGCAGGAAGACAGGCATGCACTGGGCATGTTTTGGAATCAATATCGGAATGCAGCTGTACACTAGTTCTTAACTTTTAAAAAATAAATACAGCAATGAATAAAGAAACAAAGGACATGAGTAGCAAGTTCACAAATTAGAAAATAAGTAGTAAACAAATTTATGGGAAAATATTCAGTCTTACCAGAAATAAAAAAAATGCAAATTAATACAATAAGAGGAAGATTGACTCAAGATGGGGGATGAAGCACACAATTCTAATTACTCTCTTAACCCCAAATCCCAAAAATGACAGGAATGATATAAAGAAAAGAGAACAAAATACCACCAGCTGTCTAGAAATCTTGTGAAATTCTTGAAATATAAAAATCATATTGTATTACATTGATGGAGCAAACCCAAAAGAATGCAAAAAAAAAAAAAAAAAAAGATTGCAAGGTGATGCTAGCCATGCCAGAGGTTACCCAAGTTCACAGGTAATTAAAACATGGAGGAGGGATGATTAATTGGGGGAATAGTCAGGTAGCTGCTGTAGCAGATACATCCTGAAATCTCACCGGTGCAAACAGAGGCTCATTTCCCTCTCTCATCAGCAGCAGCAGGGATGGGAGTGGGAGCCTCCCGGAAGGGGCTGCTGCCATGTGTCCATCAGGTCGATGGAGGCTTTACCATCTTCCCACACAACTTCAGATGTTTCCCTTGGATAAGAAGGTGGATACAATCCCACCCTTAGACTGGAGGCAAGGAGGGGCCTGTATTGTATCATGCCCCTTGGGGATCCCCATGCTTTAGAGTATCTTCCTCCAAATTTTCTAAGTTGGGTGCCTGGAACTGCTCACAGACAGCTGTGTCATCCATGCACTCCAAGTCTGGGCCTGATCCACATGGGTCATGGTCACCAAAGCCCTTTGGAAATTCTCCAAGCTTCCCCAGGGACTGGGTATGGCGGGTCCCTGTGGCCATTTTTTGTTCCTCTTCCTCCCTTTCTCTGGGAGTCCAGTTCCTTATAAGGCTGCCTGATGCTGCCCCACAGAGCATGGTGCCCTACTTACAGTTTCTAGGCTTTCTTGCTTCCTGTGCTTTCTTTTGGACAGTTTCTGTTGCTGCCTTGAAGTGCACTGTTCTGTTTTCTCCAGTGCCTACTCTGCTGTTAATCCTGCTCAGACCTCTTTTTCATTATAAATATGGTATTTTTCATCTTTAAAAAAAATTTTTTTTCTTTATTGATTTTTATTTTTTTTTTTTTTTTTTTTTTTTTTTTTATCCTCACCCGAGGATATTTTTCCATTTTTTTTTTTTGTACAGATAGAGTGGGAGGGAGAGAGAGGAAGGGAGAGAGAGTGAGAAACATCGATGTGAAGGGACACATCAAGTGGCTGCCACCCGCACGACCAACCAGGGCCGGGGACAAACTGCAACCGAAGTACGTGCCCTTAGCGGGAACCGAACCCGGGTCTCTCCGGACCGCAGGCCAATGCTCTAACTGCTGAGCCAAACTGGCCAGGGCTCTTTATTGATTTTTAGAGAGAGGGGAAGAAAGGAGAGGGGGAGAGAGATAGAATCATTGATGAGGGAGAACATGGATTAGCCGCCTCCTGCATGCCTCCCACTGGGGGTCGGGCCCACAACCTGGGCATGTGCCCTGACCGGGAATCGAACTGGTGACATCTTGGTGCAAGGGTCGATGCTCAACCACTGAGCTGCACCGGCTGGGTGATATTTTTCATCTTCTAAAGTTACTCTGGAAGATACATATAGGTCTTACATTTTTTTTCTCAACATGCTCATGTTTTCTTCTACCTTCATGAACACCTGGAGTATATTTATAGTACATGCTTTCATTTTATGCTGGTTCTATCTCTGGAGTCTGCTGTATTTCTTTAAATAAGATTAGATTTTTAAAAAATTTTAGTTCCAGTCTAAGTCTCATACTAAGACAATATTCTCTGGAGCTTTTACCCAATGTGTCTTATATAATGACATCTTTCCACGATGGCTGGCGAGCACATGAACTATTCCCAGTCGTGTGTGAATTTCAGTAGTTGTTCTTGCTCTTCTGTTCTCAGAGGTCCCCTCTTACACACGCACAGATCAGTCCTGGGCCGAAACCCCAGGAATACCCTTGACAGCTTGCTTGCCCACTCTCCCTCCCTCTCCCCTCCTCTGAAATTTTTGAAAAATACTACTTGATCTCCAAAAAATGGTGTTATACATTTATATTCTACCAAGACTTTTTGAGTGTGCCCATTTTCCTGCATTCTTGCCAATCTTCAAACATCGGCGATGGAAAGACAGCAATCAGAACAGGGTGCAAATGCCTCTAAATATATAAAACTATGCTCAATCCTATACAGAACATAGAAACCCAACGCAAAACAAACAAACAAACAAAAAACATGGAGAGAGAACAACTTAGTAGAAACAGAGACCATGCAAAAAGAGAAAGCATTGAACAATATGTTATTAATTAGAGAACATATTTCATTCATTTAAAAAAAAACAGCATCCTGCCCGGCCGGTATGGCTCAGTGGTTGAGCATCGACCCATGCACCAAGAGGTCACCGGTTTGACTCCCGGTCAGGGCACATGCCCAGATTGTAGGCCCGATCCCCAGTGGGGGGCATGCAGGAGGCGGCCAATCAATGTTTCTATCTCTCTCCCCCCTCCCTTCCTCTCTCTCTAAATCAATAAAGAAAAAAAAAAAACACAAAAACAGCATTCTATTTTAAAGGGATTTTCAGAGAACAAAAAATGCCCACCTGAGTTAAAAATGTGTTTGCAATCCTCGTACTGCAAATGGAGAAGCAGAGATTTCCAGAGTTTAACAAAGCGTGCCCATCATCTCACAGTCAAGGAACAGTGGACCTGGGACTCACACCTCTATTCCATGCAACCTCACTATGCCATCCTGTTCTCTTACCTTAGGCAAGTGACAATCTCACTAAGCCTCAGCATCCTCATCTGTAACATAATCATAGTGATGATGGGCTTTTTCTTCAAGAGTTATCAAGAGTAAGTGAAATAAACAATGAAAACAACCTAGCCCATATGAAGTACTTAATAACCGTTAGCATCAATAATAGTAATGTAAATTAATATTAAAGAGTAATGAGATAGTTGAGTGCAGTACTATTATTCTGCTAGGCGTTAGGCACACAAGAATAAATGTGAGCTCACTGTCCAGCAGGAACCTATGGAGATGAAGGAGGCGTATATGTGCATACGTGTGATGCCATGGGAACAGAAAGGGAGAACACCCGGACTGGGCCTGGCACGGGAAAGGCAGAGTGGGAGGGTTTCCTTAAGGAGATGTTACTCAGAGACTTGTAGTTGAATTGGAAAAGAATCTGTAAGACTCTGTCCTTTTTTTTTTTTTTTAATCCTCACCCAAGGACATTTTTGCATTTATCTTCAGATAGAGCAGGAGGGAGAGAGGAAGGAAGAGAGAGAGAGAAATATAGACATGAGAGAGACACATCGAGTGGCTACCACCCACACAACCCCAACCGGGACTGGCGACAAACTGCAACCGAGGTACGTGCCCTTAGTGGGAATTGAACCTGGGACGCCCCGGTCTGCGGGCCAATGCCCTGACCGCTGAGCCAAACTGGCCAGGGCTATGTATTTATTTTTAATGTTTTTCTTCTGTTAGAGATGTAGAGTTCAATTTCCATAGTTACCTTAATTTACACAATTAGCCCACACTGGGAATAGGATGGGAAAAAGTGTCATAAGAAAAAAACCACCAAGAATTCAATAATAATTTTGTCTCTACTTTTATGTATGTTTGACATTTTCCATAATACAATTTTTAAATTTAAAAAATGTAGTGACTTGAAGGAAGCTGCTTCAGATCGACGTCGTGGGGGAGAAAGACTGGAAAGGGTCAAAGGGTGCACGGGTGATGATATGAATGCAACGGGTATAGCTTGACTCAAGCACCTTGCCCAAGCTCAGTGGAGTATCAGGCAGAGAAAATGGAGAAAAGATAGAGATAAGTACGCAGATATATACAGAAATAAACATGGTTTGGCTAATTACAAAGGACATCTAAACACACCTGTGTGTCTAAATGAAGAAACCAGTGGAGGGAGAAAGATTGAAAAAGTAAAAGAGAAGAGATAATACATTGAAATTCCAGATGTATACACTGAAACTCCTAGGCACGTGTCCTGGGAGGGGAGGGGACTCAGTCATCAATAAGAGCCAAGGAAACTACTTTCAAATCCATGTCCAAGGGTCAAAACCTACAGCTCCCCACCAGCCCGGACCCCACTGTGGCAGGAAGACAGCATCGCCTTTTAGCTGGGATGGAGCCATCATGATGCAGAGCCTGACAGGCCATCAACAGACAGGAAGCAAAGGCAGGTGGGTAGGCAACTACTTAAGGTGAAAAACCTGATGCCGAAAAGAATCTGGCCTGGGGCGAAGCATAGCAGTCACCCAGAGCTGTCCCGCTCCACCCCGACTCCACTCAGCTTCCAGCCGACAGCCCCAGTCCCAGGTCTCCGTCAGGGAAAGGCCCAGGTAGTCAGAGGGCTCATGGTCTCAGTCTGCAGTAAAGGTGAGGATGGGGGAAAAGGAGATGGGGAGGAGCTGAGTCTATTTCAGAGAAGTTACAAGCAAGACCGAGATTCAACAGGCCCTGAATCTCAAGGGTCAGTTCAAACCGGACCCAACCTTTGGGGTTTGAACAGCAGCAGGCTGCTTAAAGGGCTACTCAGTGACACAAACCATGCTATTATCCAATACCATATTTAATGCTCAGGGTTTTGACTCATCACTTCTCTGCAATTCAATATCCACAGTTACTCTTAAGTTGGCCCGTGGTGGGAGACAACTATTCCAAAATAATTATCATTTAAAAATTTTTTTTGCAATGAGAGGAATACAATTATTCCTCTCATCCATGCAAACCTACCAACAAACAAAAAAACCATTTCCTACATCCATCCAAAAAGGTACCTGAATCAGTGGCCTTTTGAGACCAACCAGAACCGCCAATTGTCAAGGAACTAGAATCCCACCAAACACGTCCCTTCCTTAACAATGCCAGCTCAGGACCTGTGACTTGTTTGCTGCACTGTTTAGTTGCCTTAATGGGGCATCATTAAAATTCCCTCTTCCGTTGACTACTTCAGATGCAGAGCCAGGGAAATGGTCCACGAGGTGCAAGTACAGATATTCTAATTAGTGGCTCTGTAACCAAGGTTTCTGCCCACCAATATGCTAAATCATGTGAATTGCATGAATAGTCAAACAGCATGCCAAGTCTTTCAGATCTGCCTCTAGAGCTGAACCCATATTCTGCTTCTAATTAGACCTACAAAGATTTTTTCTATAAAAGCTCACATGTCTAACTCTCCATCGGTTATCCACTCTACCTTGGACCCACCTCACCCACAGTCCCCGAAGCAGTATCACTCCTGTGTGTTTTTTTCTCCCTGGGACACAATCCATTTCCCCTCACCAGGAATCTCGCTGACAGTACCTGGAGAGCAGAGTTATTCTCTGAGAACAGCTTGCCCAGTGCCAGGCTTCATTTGTCTTTCCCCACGGGTCATTTATCACAGGGAGGTGGCCTGTTGAGGTAAATCCAAATGGAAAGCCTGGATGTTCTCTCCCGTGTGCAACCTGGATGCCAGCATCAGGCAAAATGAATTATTCTGCACCCGGCACACAGGTGCACCAGCACAGAACTGGGCAAAGTCCCACAAGCCAGCAATAACATGCCCGATCACTGTCTTTGGAAGAAAGGTTCTTTCAATTCTTAGAGGAGAGTAATCACTAGTATTGCAGTTTACACATGCACTGAGATTTCTCCCATGCCAAAGGCTTTGTTTCTGTAGCATCTTTAACTACCTTCATATCAGCACCCAACATGAGCAGGTTGGTTCCAAATTTGGGTGTGTGCCTGCCTCC
Organism: Molossus molossus; assembly: GCF_014108415.1. NCBI lineage: Eukaryota > Metazoa > Chordata > Mammalia > Chiroptera > Molossidae > Molossus > Molossus molossus. The sequence continues at coordinate 54,855,201 of NW_023425345.1, read as the reverse complement.
ATTTCCTCACCCTGCCCCGCCCTCCCTCCACCTATTGGACTTGACATTGCAGGTAGAATCCGTGTATAAAAACCTCAGGCTCAATCATCCTTTAGCAAACACAAGGGCCTGTGAATCACCAGGCACAGTAAATTCAAACCACTGGAGCAAGATAGAATTTCAATTTTGGAAAAGAATTATACACCATGATAATACAAACATTGATTGTTGATTTTCAATATTTAGAGTTAACCTATGCATAAAACTCAGAACACTTGAAAAATTAGCAGAACAGAATGTGAAGGCTAACAAACGTCATGATGTAAAAGTGAGACAGGCCAGTAAGCCACGACAAGTGGAACAGGGAAACTGAGACAGAGCTGAACACACTGACAGCAATTTACAGCGATGACACAGAAGTTCACCTCCCTAGAATTAGCATCTAGGCCTCAGTTGTATTTCTTCTCTAGAACCAGAAAAGCATGGAAACCAGGTAGACAACACCAGGACCAGCTGCAATGACCAAAGATCCCCCGCCTTGACCCTGACCAATCAGTGAGGACCAAGACCCTGAAGGAGCACACCTAGAAAATTGATGCATATTCTGTTGAAACCCTCCCCTGAGACCTGCCCTGAGAGTCCTGCCTGCAAGAGAGAAATAAAAGCCTCAAGACAAGGGACCCAGCGCTCGCCCTCCTCCCAGGAGCGCGCCTGTGCACCTCCCCTTTCCACTCCCCCCACAGGCAGCATCTCCTGGACTCTAAGGGACCCCCTGAGACTTGCAACCAGGGAGCCACGGGCAGTGGCAGTTCATCCCAGGCAACCCCCCTGAACCTGTCCCCAAGGCCCGATTTTCTCTGACTTCTCAGTGAGCCAAAGCAGAGCAGCCTGGGCTCATTTCCCCGCCCTTCCTTGTTTCATGTCCCCAGCTCTACTAAATGTCCTCTGAAATTCACCTGGACTGGTCTTGTGAAACTTCTCCTGCATGAAGTCAAGAACACACACTACCAGCTGGCACTAGGCAGACCCGCTCAGGGCCAGGTCCCCTTTCCAGTCACCAAAGCACAGGTGACAAATGTTGGCAAGTGGAAGGAGAGGAAGTCTGCTGAAGGGAAGAGTTGGGAACTCAAGAAATACTTAATAGGGTCCACAGAAGACTACATCAAAGTGTAAATAAACTAAAGCTACTGAGCTGATATCAGTGACCGGTCCTGGGGCCTCACCCACAGCCACCTCCCCTTCCCTCCCCTTCCCCTGCCTTTCCTTGTCGGCAGAGCCCAGGCTGTGTTTTTTTGTCCACACTATTCCTTGGAATCGTGTGCTCAGGAACAATCGGGGTAAATCATGGTGAATCTGAATTGTGGTCACTCCACACCCCTTGTCAGTCAAGAGACATGGGGAGAAGTCTGCACTGGGCCCCCATATTCTTGTAGACATTATCTGAGTTAATTAGCCTGATAGCTGATTGTGGGGAAATACGTTTTGCTTACTGCTTCAGTATTTGGAATTGCTTTGGCCTTACTGGAAGGGAAAGCAACCTAACATGCAATGACCCACTGAGGAACGAAGAATGATGATTTCACTGTACTGGATGGAAGGTAAAACAGAAGGGAGGAGGAAATAGAAGTGAGGTTCTCACATATTAATGGCGGGTCAATAGTTAAGATATATGCAATTAATTTTTTAAATGAGAAGTAGCAGCATAAGAACCTGACTTAGAGAGCTGGAGGTAGTCCTCAGAAGAAACAAGTGAGAAATGGGAGCAGAGCTGAGGAGGGTAAACACCACTTTTCACTATAAGTCCATTCACACCATTTTATTTTCAAACTATGTGCATGTGTTATTTTTAATAAAAGCTTTTAAACGTACAAAGAAAGAAAGAGAATTCAAAACTAGAAATTAATTTCCTCTTCTGGAAGCACTGAAGAGAAAATAAGACTTTTTCTCGGTGCCGATCAGCAGTTATTAGGAGCACATTTAACCCAGGAAGAGCCCCCGGGCCCTAACCCTTTCCCTGAGCTATCAGCCAGGAGTGTCCTCCGCCTGCAGAGGAGGCATCTGGCAGTGCAAGGGTTTGAAACAGGAGATAAGAGAACCTGGAGGGCAAAGAAAGAGAAACATCCCCCAGCTACACACAGGGCAGCCAGTTCCCCTCTTCCTCCAAACAACCCAAATGCAAATGTGCAGACTCCTAGATTCCCTTTTGTTGAAATAGGTGGCAGCTATAGGCATTGGATAACTAAGCAGGATGAATTTTCCCACTAAAGTAAGACGAGTTTTCTCCAAGCTGATTTTTTTTTAATTTTGTTTTTTCCTTTATTGATTTTATAGAGAGAGGAAGAAAGAGGGAGAGGGAGAGAGAAAGAAACATCTATGAGAGGGAACCTGGATTGGCTGCCTCCTGCATGCCCCCCACTGGGGATTGTGTCCTGATCAGGAATCAGACCAGCCACCTCTTGGTTGCATGGGTCAACACTCAACCACTGAGCCACACCTGCTAGACTAGGCTCATTTCACTCTCAGAAGTACAATTGCTTTGGTGATCTTGTTGGTCTCCTTGGGGAACTGAACTAAGACCACCCTTCAAACTGCCAGGTCCCACCCCTCTCTGACACTGTGGTCTGAAAGGTACCAAGGAGCCACCGGCATAGCTTTAAATCAGCTAAGGACCTTCCTTTTCAACAAATCCCAACACGTCAAAGCTGCGATTCTGTTTCCAGGGCATCAGAGTTACTGAAACCAATTGTAGGAGACAACAATTCTATAACTTCCTGAGTCTAAGAGAAATAAACATTTATTTCCAACCTATTCACTTAATCTCTCACTGAACTAGTGGTCAAGAGGCCATTTTTTAAAGATGTTTTTCAGTCATGCAAGCCATACATATTGGTTTGAAGTCAGTTAAGATAAATCCTAACTTGAGTCGAGTAGAGTCTTCTCAAAACTAACCAGTCACAATATTAACTATACATTAACCTAGCCGTGCCTATTTCTAGAACTATATCCTACAGAAATAAAACATATAAGGTTGCGCATTGCAGCATCATTTGTTATAGCAAAAAAAGAAAACAATCTAAAAGTCAAAGAACAGGAGGCTGATTAAACAAATAATGTCATATCCACACTTTGGAATAACACATTGCTATTAAAGCGAAAACAAAATAAAAACCAAGTAGAAGTCTGTGAATTTTCATAGAAAGATGTCCATGATACATTGTTATGTGAAAAAGCAAGCTGCAGAAATATATGCACAATTTAATGAATGCCGTGTTGTTGTATTTTTAAAGTGTGTGTATGTGTGTTTTTTCCATGTAACCAGATAAAGATATGAAAGGGTGTACATCAAACTGTTCATGGGGACCCCCTCAGGGCATGGAATTAGAGGAGAGGAGAGTTTTACTTTATATACTAGAGAATATTTTGAATTGTTATGTCAACCATATATTCTTTTGTATTGAGGGAAAGAAACAAAATAAAATTTAGTTCTTGGGAGTGTGGGGAAGGTTATCAAATTCCCTTTTCCAGGACCACGCCCAATATCACGATTTAATGAAAATCTCTCCCATTTTTCAGCATCTCCAGGAAATAAAGATTTTACAACTTGTTTCTGTACCTTTGTCCTAATAATAGTTTCCATTTATTGAAAGTCAAGATGTACCTGATGTGGTAGTAAGCACTCTGCAGACAGTTCCCTACTTACTCTTCATAACAACACAAGCTTTATTAGACCCACTCTACAGGTGAGAAAATAAAATAATTAAACAAGTTCACGTAATCCAACAAGCAGCCTAGTTAGGAATCCAAAGCAGATCCAACTTTGGGGAGTTTGTGTTCTTCCTGGGACTACACCGTATTTATGAAGCACACATGTCTAAGTTAAACTGCCCTACCTCGGATTCAGCTGCTTTTGTAAATGGAAGCAGCAGACGGTAGTGCCGCTTTATCTGTGGTTTTGCTTTCTGCAGCTTGTTACCTACAGTTAACTATGGTCCAAAAGTATTAAATAGAAAATTCTTGTTTTAAATTTCACGCTGTTCTGAACAGCGTGATGACATCTTAGGGGTCCTGCTGTGACGCGACCAGGACGTGAATGACCCCTTGGTCCAGCTCTACGATGCGTGTTACCCACCCCTTACTCAGAGCCATCTGCGTTATCACACTGACTAAGAAGGTGTAGCTGTGCTTGGGTTCAGGTTACCCTTATTTTGCTTAATAATGGCCCAAAGCACAGAGTAGTGATGCTGGCAATTCGAATGTGCCAAAGAGAAGCCATCAGTTCTTCCTTTAAGTGAAAAGGTGAGCGTTCCCTGGGAAAGGGAAAAAAAATCATATGCTGAAATTGCTAAGATTTACAAAAAGATTTAAAAATCTATCTTTGGAATTGCCTAATTTATAAATTAAACTTTATTATAGTTTGTATGTATTAGAAAATATACATACAAACCCCAGTATAATATATAGGATTTGGTATTATTCACCATTGCAGGCATCCCCTGGAGGTCTTACAATGTATCCCCTGAGAATAAGGGGGCTACTGTATACAATGGGAATCTAAAAACCTACCTCTCGGATTTGTTAAAAAAGAATCAAAGGAAACAGGTCCCAAGAGTTCCCTCCTAAGGAAGACTGGATCACGAGCCACCATGCCTTCTGGTCCTCATAGCCATACCCTCCAGCCTTGTTTTCCACCTTGACCCTATGTTTTCCAAAAATTCTCTCAGTGAGATCTCTCCAAATTCCCTAGATTTCTCTCGAACTGAAATCTGAATAGGTAACTTCAATGTTGACAATGACCTCGCAGCTTCTAAAAGTGAAGTTCTCATTCATAAATCCCCATCACCCACCGGCTGGGTGTTATCTTTTGGAGATGAACAACAGAAACATTGCGGACTCACACTCATTCGACTCTGACCTTTTCAGTTCTACCTGCACCTGTTTGTCGTTCCTGGCCTTGAACTTGTCGTATTTGTTAGCAGCTCTGTGGGATGGGCAGTGTCAACCATTTTTAGAGAGACATGTTCATTAGAGCCAAAGGGGAAACTCTGAGGTTTAGATAATGCAAGGCCTCGTAAATAAGAAAGGGGAAAATACAGTGGACATGGGTGAGGCAGCCGCGCGGTCTCCTACTGTGCACCCAGACATGACTGGACTCGCTGGTTCCGGCCTCTCACTCAGTGACGGCGACCAGAGTCCTTTCAGCCCACCTCGGGCTGATCCAAAGATCATCCTCCCCAGGGACTGAGCACTTGATAATAATGATTCATTATTTATTCCAGCCCCAGGACATTTCAAATGAGTGTTTCAAGCCACTGCTAGTTATTACATTGAATTTAACTCTACTGACGCATTTATTAACACCGCGGGAACCACCGACATGCCAGGGTCTCCAGAACTCTGAAAGCTGCATCTTCATTTGACTGTTTTCATGACTCCTGACACCTAGCCTAGTCTTTTCTATAATAATTCATCCCAACAAATGTGTTTGCTGAAGGAATTAATAAATGGATCTTTAAACAAGCTGGTAGCGTAGAAAACAAGTGATTTTACAGTTTGAAGAAGATGATGTTTTTTCCTTAGTGAGCCCACCAAATGTTTTCCAAGCCTGTGCCACGGGAGCAGGCGCGGAGCTGTGCCGGCAGCGCCCGGCAGCCTGGGGCGCGCGGCAGGATTTGCTGCGGAAATGAATGACGAGCTAGATCACCCCGAGTTATTCTCATTCATTCTCCCATTATCTCATTCTTTTTTCCTGATGATAAATACAAGTTCTGTGGAGTACAAATTACAAATTTATCTGCTCCTTTTTTGAAATCAACTTTAAATTTCTCTGCCTACTTGAGTCATAGTGTCTAAATACCCTACAAATAGAGAGATACATAACCCATTATAGAGAAAATTCCAAGACATTTCAAAAACAAAAACAAAAAAACCAAAGCCTTCACAGTCAACAGAAGAAAAAGAAACAAAACAGACAAATAGAGTACCCCCACAGTACAGATACTGTTCACTTAAAAATAATTATTTTGGGGGAAAAATAATAATAATAATTATTTAAACCACGAGAGGAAATCTCACTCAAACTCGACTACAAGAATTCACAGTTGCAATGGTAATGACCTCTACTTGGCTTACTTCATCTGCTTGACTTCATAAGGAAGGGTTTAGAGGAGTGAAAAGAAGAGGCTGGTAAGATAAAAGGTCAACAAGGTACTTCATTGCAATGTCCTTGAATTAGAAAATAGCCTAGGTCACCCAGCTCAGTGGTTGAGTGTCAACCCATGCACCAAGAGGTTGCCTGTTCCATTCCCGGTCAGGACACATGCCCAGATTGTGGGCCAAATCCCCAGTGGGTGGCATGCAGGAGGCGGCCCATCAATGTTCTCTCTCATCGATGTTTCTCTCTCTCTCTCTCCCTTCCTCCCTCTAAAAAATAAAGAAAAAATATTTTAAAAGAAAATAGCTAAGGTGATAGCATATAAAAAGTAATTCCATTATGGTGAGATTAAAAAGCTACTGGCATTAATGGGTTGGGTAATTTCCTAACTGCTCTAGAAACATTTGCTCATGAAATTTCAAGAAGGCACCTATTATGAATCTGTCTTTCCTAAGAGGTGCTGAAAACATTAATGGTGGCTAATAACAAGCCTGTGTGTATGGAGGGCCTGGGAGGGAGGGCACAAGTCTAGGGGACAAATGAAGGGCACGTCTATTCATTTACTTTTCATTTCCATTCTGTTGCTTTCTAATATGCAAAACCACATGTAAAACCCAGCAATGGCTCCCCATTGTCCTTAACATGACATACCCTCTTTCAGGGTCTGGCACAAAATTCTCCACTAGGATCTAATCAAACTACTTGTTCCTATTATTCATTTTAACTATTAAAAAAAAAGGTTAGTAATAATTGTCAGAAAATAAAAGTCTTTGTATCCACAGAGCCTAAGATAATGCTTAGAACACAGTCAATGCTGTTGACTCATGGATGACTTAATAAATGAGAGAAGAAACAAACGAACAAATGAGACATAATTCTTATAAGATTCTGTCCAGTTGTTTGATCCAAAAGTGTGAGTGTTCCTGTTATCTCGTATTCACAGGGGCGTGGTGGGGATCGGGGATAGAAGGTGGAAGAGGTAGACTGAGAGATATCCTTTTTTCTGCGAATATTGGTATATATGTAAATCTATGTTATATATATATATAGATATGCTATTATTCACAAAAAATTGCTCTACATATACACACATATATGCATATGCATGCATGTATATGCACATATATGCACGTATATAAGTGTTAGCCCAACAAAATTGGGCATTTTATTTTTTAGTTGATTTGAGAGGGAAAGAGGGAGAGAGAGAGACAGAGAGGGGGCATTGATTTGTTGTGCCACTTATTTATGCATTCATTGGTTGATTTTTGTATGTGCCCTGACTGGGGATTGAACCTGTAACCTTGGTGTATCAGGACGACGCTCTAACCAACTGACCTACCCGGCCAGGCATTTTAGATATGATATGGCTACTCAGTTCAGTGGGGATTGTTGAACACAAGAAAATGAGGGATTTACCCCATCACCCAGGCCACTGAGTATTGGGAAAACACTGTCACCTAAGAGCACCTCCAGTAGACATCACTAGCTAGAAGTATTATTGCATCTTTCTGATGACACCCGCAATCACCTGGCATAGGATGGCTGACTCCTTTACACACACCTGGAAGGAACTCTACAGAGAATCATTCTCTCTGTCCAGTGCCCTCTCCCCAACCCCAGGGCCTTGGTCAACAGCACCAATGCTTACTCAACGCTCAGGTCGAAACAGAGTAGCCGACCGATTCTTCTCTCGTATTCTTCATCCGGCCCGTCTGTAAGTTCTCGCAGCTCTGACGACAGTAAGGAGCTCTACGCTGCCCATCTCCCCTCCCTGCGGCCACCTCGGCCAAGCACACTGACAGCTCTCCATCCGCAGCACTCTCCCCTCCACGGCAGCCACGTGCATCAGCCCACATCCCTCCCCTGCGTGAAACACTCAGCGACCTCTCTCCATGCAACAGGAGTCAGCTCCAAACCCCTCTAACGACGGCCTGTGACGCCACCGGTGACCTGGCCTCGGCTTTCCTCTCCCGCCTCATCTCCCTTCTCCTCAGTCCCCTCATTGAACCCTCCCCCTGGTTTCTGCCCCGCACTCCGAGCTCAGCCCCAAAGGGCCTCTTTCTTCCCAACGTGCAGACCGCAGTTCAGAAGTCCTTCCTCGGAGAGAACTTTCCTGACCAAGTCAGGTCGCTCTCCACCCCCTGACCCTCGTATTTCTTTCATGGTTAGACCTTTACTAGGTCTCCTTCCACTCAAGCAGAAGCCCCTTAAGGACAGAGATGGTCTGTTTTGTCCTCTGCCCTACCCTCAAGGACTGGCACAGCTCCTGGCACAAGTACACCTGAATTAGTATTTGCCACTGACTGAGTACCCAAAGGAAGGGTGGTCTTCCCATGTTCCGGACGCCCGCCTCTCCCAGAATCTGCACACCGGGTAGCCCTGCAGACCCCCGTGAGCCTAGACTCACCACCTCTCCGAGGAAAGAAATGACTGGCCCTGAGCAGACTCGGAGGCAGGCTCTCCTGTCATTCTCGTGGGTTAAGATCTAAAAGTCTGATTGCAACCGCCTGAGATCTTTCGAGGAGACCTGAGGACTTATTTCCCCTCGCCTGTCAATTGATAGACAGAAACTTCTGGTCCTTCTCACAGTCATACATGCAATCTTTGATCTTTGGGATTCTGTTTGCTTCCTGTTAGTGCAGTTACAGCTCCACTCTGTGGAAAAACAGGGAAGATGGGCCATGCAACATAGGTGTCTCCTACCTGACCCCGGAGCACACTGGGAAGCTGGGGGGAGAGACTAGCCTGTAAAAGCGTGGACAAAATATGAGAATGATGAAGTGCATTTAATTCTTATTTAACCTGCATGGGGGAACATCCAGAAGTTAAACACTAGTCACGGGTCTGTTGCTGTTGGATTTACTTGCTCTCTTCGTCACCTTCCCCCCTTTTATTTCCATAGCAGATTTGAAAATGCAGTTTTCTCTCTGAAGCCATGCGTCTCTGTCAGTAGACACTGTGACGTGTGAAATAAATCACAAACACAAAACACGAAGTTTGTTCTGGTCAGGAGCAATGCGACTAGAAGCAAACGATTTCCTCATGTCCTGAGATGCAGCCATGGAAACTCGCAGACACAGCCCTGCCTGCTGTTAAAATGAAAACAACGTTATTCACCAGCTGGTGTCCCTTGACCCTCACCTAAGAATTAGATCTCTCATGAAGCTGCCAAGAGTTACGAGCAACACAGAATCAAGACCAAAGCAATGTCCAACTGGCTCAGCTTTTAGATCAGGTGCAGAAATGAGTTAATGATCTCTCCCAGAAATAAAGAGAAATATTTTAACATTTCTTGGTATTTAAGATGTTGCAGCCTGGCCGATGTGGCTCAGTGGTTGAGCATCGACCCATGCACCAAGAAGTCGCCGGTTTGATTCCCAGTCAGGGCACATGCCCAGGTTGTGGGCCGCATCCCCGGTTGGGGCATGCAGGAGGCGGCCAATCAGTGTTCTTTGTCATCGATGTTTCTCTCTCTCTCTCCCTCTAAAAATTCAATAAAGAAAAAGAAAAGTGTTTTAAAAAAAAGACATTGCAATTCGGGGTCTCCAAGGCATCAAAGCACAGCCTGTAACACAGAAACAATCAACAGCCTGTTCCACCACTTTAATCATCTAAAATTTTAAAACCATTTCAGACCGAGTTTCAACATGATTGATGTGGGTAGTACTAATCTGTCCTTCTCTAGCTGCAGTGAGTTGGATTTGAGCTTCAGTCTACACTGGGGTTTTCGTTAGGCTAACTCATTAGGAGGCTTTGAGCCTCAGTGAAATTAGAAACTGGGCAACGTTTATCTTCGGTGACTCAAGATAAACACTTCATCTCCACTGCCCCCTACACTCCTGTTCATCTTTAGTTCTTTCCCTATCAAAACAGCCTCTAAGGAAAGGACCTGAATTCCTCAGCACTAAAATAAACCCCTGCTGGAAACGTCAAGGATGACCTTTCTCAAGGAGTGAACACACAGGAGTCAGCACTCTGACTTGCACGGTGTTTCCATGATGAAGGGAAGAGGCAGGAGCCGGGCGGCGGAGTTCCCCGAGCCCATGAACTGTACGCACAGCCGCCGCGGCTTTGCCTGCACGGTCGTTAAATCCATTTTAGTCCAAAAAGTCAAAATCGACCCTTCCTTCAACTAGTTCCTAGCTAGCAAACATGCCCATAGTTCATTTTCATTCAGGAAATAAGTACAAGACTATTCAAAGGACAGTACCCTGCACAGAATGGAAAGGCTCTCGGAGGCCAGTCTCCCAGCTGAAAAGTTTCACAGTGACTGAGCTTGGTTCTCAAAGATGAGTAAGAATTTGTCGGCAAAGTTGAAGGATGTTTGAAGCAATGAGATCAAAATAAGCCAGGTAAGGTGGGTGGAAGCGTTGTAGCGGGAGAGGGGTACCTAGTTTACCTCTCTCCACCTCCAGAAATGCTGACTGTAGGGATTCTGAACTCTGCTCACCAGTATCAGCACTCAGTTTTAGAAAAAGCTGTGTTATTACTGATGTGTTATTACTGTGCTATTACTGATGGACATTCACTGGGTGGAGTGTAAGGAGTAAAACGCTGACTAACTGCCAAGTGATTCACAATGTCATGGGTGTCGATGGAAATGTATGCAGATAACATCAGAGAATACAGATTGACTGGGAGGAAGAGAAAATGTAGCGTGAACTGGATATAAAGTGAGGAAGCCGTCGAGTTCATCCGCCACTAGCTTCCAAATCTGGAGAAACGGTGCACAGAACCCTAAATCCTCTGCAGTGGTGAGGTCGGTGTTACCAAGTCCTGCCGGAGTCAGAGGCTGGGTGGGTGGGTGCTTTCTGTCCCACCCCCATGTTTCCAGTTTGTTGAATAAACCCAAGTCCCAAAGATCAAGTTATCCCAGCTCAGGACCGAGACTCAGCATGTTCCAGATCTACTAACTCCTCACAGAAGCATTCCCAGTCACGGGAGAATTCACCCACAGCTACGGCACGTGGGACACTTGTCGGTGAAGAGGGCGACCACTTCCTTGTTTGCTCTAACCACAAAAGCTATTTACTTGAAAACAGAGAGGAAAGCTCAACACCCCGCTGATCCCTCAGAACCCAGCGTCTGCTGCTAAGGGCTGCCTTGGACACATCGCCTCTCTGTCTCCTCTCCTTGCTGTGGGACTGCGTATAAAGGTCGTCCAAAACGAAACTCAGGAAATCCCCGGCCGCCTGCGGTTCTGTGTGGCTGCCAGACCCCGTCTCTGCTGAGGGCCGTCTTCACTCAGCCAACAGCACGCAGGCCGAGCAGAGCAAGGACAGCACTGCTGAGGCTGTGACCGATGACAGAGGCCCCTCCACCTGTGGCTAGACCAGCTTCCCTGGTCCTCTGTGTTGAGAATTCGAGGTCTCCATGAAGCCTCTGACCCCTCTGGCCAGGCATCCTGTGGATTGTTTTGCACAGTTATGAATTGGGTAAATATTTTCTTAAGGCTGAACATTTTTAATAGTTTAAGTGAATGCTCTCCAAAGTGTCAGGGGCTGGGTCAACAGTACTTTCACTTTGGGGGAAAGTCTCATCCCTTTTCTTTTGGCTTTTAAAGTAGTACGGGTGGTATTTGAATGGGTTGTCACTTTTCTTTCTATTTTCTTTTCTTGAGAGTAGAAGGCCTATGTTGAGAGGGTCTCTCCTCTTGAGAAAGCATCTCAAGTCCAACCACATGCCTTCGGATTCCCACCTAATGGTATGAGCCCTCAAGGTAAAGTGAACACACTGACAGGATAAAAGCAGTCTCAGTAAACACTGCAACTTCTGTTACGTGGAAAAAATGTGAATAGGGTATCCGGTAGTTCAGAGTCCCAGAAGCATGGACGCAAAAAGACCTCAGAGACCATCTCACCTAGTCTCTCACTTCATGATTCGGGGACTCCATTCTCTTCCATTCACTCGTTCAATACAGGGCAGGACTGACTGATCCCAGGCCAGCATTTATCCCAGTGACTGTCCTGGGACCTTCTAAAAACAAAATTCTTGAGCCCCATCACAGATCTGCTCATCAGAAACTGGGGGGTGGGGGTGAGGAGTGTCCGGCAATCTATATTGTCTTGCAGGGTAAGCACGAAAACATTTGGAAATCATTTCCCTATACCAATAAGTAAAATGTATGAGTCAGGGCTATTTATTTTAACTTCATTAAACACAAAGGGGAATCTGTCCATGCAACTGAAAAGTTCTGGGAGTAATACCTCCTCCAGAATAATCTGTGAAAACACCACATTTTGCTCTTCTTCAATGGCTACAAATTCCCTTCTCCATCAATGACACACTCCTGTGTTAAGGTTGTCCATATGGTGGTCCCAAACCACCTGTCTCACTTGACTTTCCACTGGCACCCCAGCGAGGCGCTGTGGTCTGTGCCTTGACCCAGACCACCCCCAATCTCGCTGCATCCATCAAGTTCCCCTGGATTGAAACACTTCCATTCCCTCAGCTGATCAAAACTCCTGCCCAGACTTCAACAGCAAACTCGTTTTACCACTTCCATGAGAACGCCTGTCTCCTCTAAGCCTCTTGCAAACTTGCTTGTGAACTCCTGCAGCATTCAGTGTGTCTGACCATACAAGACAGCCCTTAATTACATTTCTAAGTCAGAGACCGTTTCGTTGTAAGAGAAACCATCTGTGCTCATTTAAATAAATGGAGAGTTGTAAGGATTCAGAGGGATTTCATGTAACCCAACTGCAGCATGATTAGCGAAACCGCAACAGGTGGGAAAGGTTACGAGTATGAGAAAAGAACACTCGTTTTTCATGTTTCAATGTGGATGGACATATTCTGGCCTCTCCTACTGCGCCTCCATCAATTTTGATTAATTATCTTATTAGTGGATTTGGACGAAGAAAATTCACCAATTTCCTTCTGTAGGGAGCATTCAAGGGCAGGTGCCCATGGCAGGGAAAAACAGGGGTAGGGAGTGGGCAACGCCGCAGTTTTCCAAAGCTGCCTTGGACTAGGTGGGCAAGTCTTTCAGGAGTGAAGGTGAGCCCTTGTTACCGCAGGCTCGAAGTTTTCCTCCAAGCAGTTTAATCAGCTATAAAGTTGGCACTTTTATCTCCATCTGCCTGACTTATTTATCTGTCCCTCTGTTAGTTCCAACTCAGGAGAGAAAGGAGTATTATCATTAGTCACCCTGAAATTTGAATAATTGGCAGCTAGTCTCTCTTTCTCTATCTGAAGCTGCATATTTATCATCCCTGCTGCATATCCACTCCAAGTCTTCACACTCCGAAAACTAACCTCTTTTTAATTTGGACTTCTGCCTCCTCATTAACTTGGGCATTTATGTGGAACTGGGCGTTACCTTCCGTTACAGAAAACTGCTAATTTCCCCCAAAATGTATTCCCCTCTTCTTTTTCAGTAACAGAACACCCAAATCTTAGTTGGGTACATGGAAGCCCAGAATAAAAAATACATTCCCCAAGCAGATGTGGTCATGCAATTAAGTTCTGTCCAACGGCTGTGCACAACTTCTAGAAGAGATCCTAAAAGGGGAGGAGTTTGCTGTTCTCTTTCGATTTCTTCCTTCCTACCAGCTGAAATGCAGTTCTAATGTCTGGAGCTGGGGCAGCCAGTTTGGACCATGAGGGAGAAGCAGTGGTATGCTGGGTAGAGCTGGCTCATGAATGTTCAGGGATTTTGCAAGCTGGTTATTAAATCATTGGTAGCTTGAAATTGGCCATAGTGGGAATTTCCACTGTAGGAATCAGGCAAATGCTACAAATCAAGCCTTTCCCCCACTCCACCCCCCAGAGTCAGTTTATACCACTGGATAGAGCACATGCTGAAGCAGGCAGAGCAATAAGATATTGGGGCCCGAGTCTCTGATGGCCATGAAGCAGCTAGCCATGCAAAGCCTGCACTGCCTACGTTTGAGAGGAAAATGAGTTTTGTTTTGTTCAGGCATCATAATTTTTACTTTACACCTCGCAAAGCCAAACTGAATCCTAACTAACACCCAGTTGGAGCACTGGCTGAAGTCAGCGTCGCCTGGCCACAGTTTGGGGGTCATTAGGAAACTAAGAAAGAAAATTTATTCCAGCTTAGGCCAGGTTTCCATATCCCTGGCACAATCTATGGGGACAGAGTTACCTAGATGGGTTTTGTGGTGTAAACCTGGCCAGCTAAACCCATCCTTTTAGCAGGGACTGTGGGTTTACATCTGAAAAAAGAAACGAGCAGAGGCATTCCAAACTAGTTCGCCATACTGCCATTCAATATATTAACACACAGATACTATTTTTACTTTAAAAAAAATTTTGTTGTTGTTAATCCTTACCCAAAGATATTTTTCCATTCTTTTTTTTTTTTTTTTTTTAAGAGAGAGTGGAGGAATGGCGGGAGGAGGGAGGGGAAGGGGGGGGAGAGAGAAACATTGATGTGAGAGACACATCAATTGGTTGCCTCCCGCATGAGCCCCGACCATGGCAGGGATCAAACCTGCAACCCAGGTCCATGCCCTTGGCTGGGAATCAAACTGGAGACCCTTCAGTGTGCAGGCTGATGCTCTAACCACTCAGCACACTGGCCAGGGCACAGATCCCTTTTTTAACATCATTCTATGGAGCATCTATTCCTTTTCAGAGTATTTGTCCAGATCATTTTCTGAAGCATTTCATAATTGTGTATGTGCATTTGCTCTGTACTTGGTAGACACGCATCCCCCTCTGCCCTGAGCGCAGCAGAGCGCACCACACGCTCGGAGCCCGAGGGCGCTGCCGTGCAGCCCCGAGTTCGGTGTCCTGTTTATTCCAGTGGGGTCTCTCTCCATTTATTTTTTGTTCTGGTAAACCGTTCTGATCAATGATGACTGACAAAAGCTGTTCAAATGATGGTACTGTACCTGCCAACAAGAACAAGGGAGAGTATCACAGGAAACCTGCACATGTCTGTTGTATTGCAGCTGCGGGCACCTTCAGGGAAACCGAGAGTAAAGGTCCCCAGACAACGCGAGACGCGTAGACGTCCTCTGACGTTATAAAAAGCCTCATGGGCATCACTGCATCTAGGGCAGACTGACCAACAATCCAGATCCAGCTGGACTTCAGGGGATCTAAAGAGACTGAAAAGGCTACTGACAGTTTACTAAGTGGAAATGCATTTCCAGTGGGTTTTGCTTTAATGGCCATTTATAATGCTGGTTCCGTTAGAGTGCCCAAATTCAAGAACACAGCCATATCACTAAGTGTGATATGCATTTACTGAAAATGTATGTGTGTGTGTATGCTTCACTTGTGGGGCAATATCACCCTCTACCCAGATTATACATTCCTGGGGAATGTAGAGAGAAAAGGATGAATAAGGCAAGATCCTTGACCTGTTAGAGAAAACAGGTAAGTGACGAGAACTCTACAGAAAGTGAGAAAAGTTCTATGAGAGATAAGCAGTGTAGAGCTCTTGGTGGTTGACTTTCCAATATTCATTCTACTCCATGGGAATCATCTAACCCACCCATGAGAATCCCATTGACCTCACTGGTCATCAGTTTTATTTATTTTTATTGATTAATTTATTTTTTTATCCTCACCTGAGGACATTTTTGCATTTATCTTCAGATAGAGCAGGAGGGAGAGAGGAAGGAAGAGAGAGAGAGAGAAATATAGACATGAGAGAGACACAGCGAGTGGTTGCCACCCACACGACCCCAACCGGGGCCGGGGACAAACTGCAACCGAGGTACGCGCCCTTAGCGGGAACCGAACCTGGGTCTCTCTGGACCGCGGGCTGACCCTCGAACCGCTGAGCCAAACTGGCCAGGGCTGGTCATTGGTTCTAAAACGGACATATGATCAGTCTCAGTCATCCAGCCATGGAAAGAAATGAAAAGTGCCCCTCTTCTCTGGACTTCAGGGTCAACCACCTACCCAGTGGGTTTACTGTACAGCACTAGGCACTATTTTAACAGGGGATAAAAGAATGCCTGGAAAGAAGAAAAAGCTAGGTATCTGAGTAGAGAGACTTTCAGTTCTCATAGCAAAGAGACCTGATGCTTTGCATGACAGCTATTTGCAGAAATCTCCTCCTGTCCCTACTCTGTGCTATGTTATGGGGCAAAGACCATGCCTTAAACAGGGCCTCAGGCAAGGAACCTTGGGCAGCCCAGCCACCAGTGTTAAGAAAAAGTTCAAGAGCAAAAACTCCAATAAATATTTTTCAAGGAATGAGGTTGGGTATTTGATGGTAAGAAAAGTAAAATGATTACAAAGAAAAACTGGGGGGAGGAAGGCATGGACTATTCCAGGATCCCCTCCCCAAATTCTTCACCCCTCAAACCATTCACACAGAAGCTTGCTTTCTTTAGTTGCCTCTCCAGAGCCACATTTTTCTTACACTAACCTCCCACTTAAAAAATACTTCTAAATGCTCTCCCTTGAGGGTTGCATTCTGCTCTCCACTAGTCACATAAAGGTCTTAAGCTTCATTGTGCACCAAAGTCACCAGAACTGGGTCCCACTTCCAGACTGACTGAATCGGATATGAAGCCAGGGTTGAGAACCATGATATCACTGTTTAATAGACTTTTGTGGGGTGTTAGATGTCAAAAATTGGCTGGGTAGTTCAGTTGGTTAGAGTGTCATCTCAATACACCAAGGTTACAGGTTCGATCCCAGGTCAGGGCACATGCAAGAATCAACCAATGAATGCATAAATAAATGGAACAATAAATTGATGTCTCTCTCTCTCTCTCTCTCTCTCTCTCTCTCAACTCAATAAATAAAAATAAAAATAAATAAATGTCAGGAACTGTTGAGGAAGGCATATAGCTAAGAACAAAAGCCACATTCCACATCTGGAGAAGCTGCAGACGTAGGAGACAGACACCTTCACGCAGCACTTGGGAGACAGTCAACATGTCAGCAGACTCACTTCCCTCATGAGAAAGGAAGGGTGGGAGAAAGGGCTCACCTCTGGGGGAAAGCATTCTGCAGAGCAGCACCTACCCCTTCCATTGCCCTCACTGGGGAGGTTAGAATTCGAGCAGGGCCTCCACACCATCAGGCTAACACGGAAATGTTGCTCCCCCCCACGACTGCTGTGTTGAGGACGAGAGGTTCGCTCTGGTTGCAACACTGGCAAATCACTGGTCTAGCACAGCACCTGACTCTTGGGAGCATGAAGAGAGATGCTGAAGCAGAGAGAAGAGCCAGCAGGCAGGCCCATTTGGAGTAGCAAGAACACAGGCTTTCACATGGCTCGGATGGACTCCCAGGAGGGAGGCTGGGCTCAAGCCGCCACGCTCTCCCAGAAGCCATCGTACCATGGGATGGTGGAGAACGTTGCACCTGCGAGATCTCCACCTGCAGCCCAGCCAGGCGGAGCCTGTGGAACCCATGGAAGAACCAGCACACGTGCCCCAGGAAAGAAACTGCATTCAGGTTTCTTCCAAACAGAATTAAGCAAAGGATAGTGCTGGCCAGACAAGAAGCCATGGGAAAGAGTGACGTGGAAGGCACCCTCGTGAGAAGCAGGCAGATAAGAGAAGGCGGTGTCGGCTGCAGTTTCGACATCGAGGGGCAGCGTGGGAACGGGGCTGGGATGTGAGAGAACACGTCAAGACCCCAGCGCACCCTCCAGCACTAAGACTACTGGTCTTTTGGGAGGGGGAGGGGAGAGAAGGAAGAAGACTTGAATAGAAAATGATTTTTTAAACTATAACACAACTGTGGGCAAAAGAAAGGGGAGGGGGCACATACTAAACCTCACAAGCTCAGGGGAAGCCAGCATGGCAGGTCTTACAAACTCAGAGGTGAAAAGTAACCAAACGGGGCCCTGGCTTAGCCTCTAGGATGTCGGCCCATGGACCAAAGGGTCTTGGGTTTGATTCTCGGTCAAGGGCATGTACCTGGGTTTCAGGTTCAATCCCTAGCCCCGGTTGGGGTGGCGCAGGAGGCAACCAACCCATGTGTCTCTCTCACATCAATGTCTCTCTTTCAGTCCCCTCCTCCACTAAAAATCAATGGAAAAATATCCTCAGGCAAAGATTAACAACAACAACAAAGTAACCACAAAGAATGGTCAGCAAGTCATGGTCACGTCCTAGGTCACTAGCTTTCTTGACAAAGATTAATCTTTAAGTGAGCATGTCTATTGTCTTTTTATGTCTAAGACAACATACCTTTGGAATGTCAGAGTAATCCCTTTTCCAGACTCCTCGGGGCATCATACCCCCCAGAGTAGACCACAGACCCCTTCATTGTTATCTTGTTCTCCGGCTCACCACCTCTGTGTGCTGTCACTGTTCACTGTTAACTGTCCTGTACCCACTGACATAAAGGACGCGTGTCTCTCCGTTTCACCTTTTACCCAGTCTCAGGGATTTCCCCGCTTGGCTTCCTCCCACCTCCCGAGGCCACCACCTCTGGATCTCATGTAACCTCACGTCTTCTCCTTTGATTCCAGTGTAGAGAGAGAGGACAACTGCCCTTCTCCGGAGCAGTTTCTCAATCCGCTGAGATTGCGTCTCCCAGCAATTGCCATCGGTCTGGCTCAAGTAAACTCTTATAAGGTTTTTCTTAGGCTGGACGTTCTTTCGCTGACACTACAGAGACGTAAGGTTTGGTGACACAGTTTTAATAAACCGGAAGCGTCACAAGGGAATTGGGCGGAGACGCCATGAAGGGAGCTTACTTCCCAGCAGGCGGAGAGTTTCAATGACACACGATTAGTAGCAATGGGGAAAATAAAACCCTTTCGTGTTTATTACTCGAACACAAAGGGATTCTCACAAGCCCTGTCAGTTTGGCTCTGTGGTTAGAGTGTTGGCCCGCAGACTGAAGGGTCACGGGTTCGACTTCCTGTCAAGGGCACATCCAGGGTTGCAGGTTCCATCCCCAGCCCTGCTCTGGGCGCATGTGGGGAGGCAATCAATCAGTCTCTTTCTCTCTCTCTCTTCTCTCTCTCCCCCCTCCTTCCCTTCCACTCTCTCTAAAAATCAATGGAAAAAATATCCTCTGGTGGGGATTAACCACAAAAAGACTCTCATAAAACTCAGCACACGTGTTCATGTTTGCACTGCTTGAATGCAAGTTGAAGTGGTGCCTGTCCCAAGTAACAGCCTTCTGTTTCCAAGGAGACTGTATGGAGACAAAGGTGGAGCACGGAGGGGGTGTGAGATGCTGCAGTGTCTGAGAGTAATATTAAGTCTTCATCAAGAGTCAGATGTTCCTCAGGATGACAGATGAACATTCAAAACGAGCAGGAGCCTCCCGTTAACTGGACCAATGAGTCATGTGTCCCGTGCGACAGTCTTCTGTCACCAAGTTGTTGGGGTGGGCAGTGGAGGGTGGTTTGGTGGTCATCCTTATAATTGTGTGAGTTAAATGCAAAAATTAAAAAGTAACCAAATGAGCCCTGGCCGGTTTGGCTCAGCGGTTGAAGCGTCAGCCTGCAGACCAGAGAGTCCTTGGGTCGGTTCCCGCTAAGGGCATGTGCCTTGGTTGAAGTTCGTCCCCGGCCCCGGTTGGGGTTGTATGGGTGGCAACCCTCGATGTGTCTCTCTCACATTGATGTTTCTCTCTCTTCCTCCTTCTTTCCCTCCTGCTCTATCTCAAGATAAATGCAAAAATGTCCTCGGGTGAGGATTAAAAAAATAATAGTAACTGAATGAGCCCTGGCCCATGTGGCTCTGTGGCTAGAGCATCAGCCTGTGCACCAAAGGGTCTCAGGTTTGATTCCCTATCAAGGGCATGCACCTGGGTTGCAGGTTTGATTTCCCCAGCCCAGGTCAGGGCATAAGGGAGGCGACCAATCAGTGTGCCTCTCCTTACCCCTCTCCCTCTGCCCCCCTCTCTCTCCCTCTTTCCTTCTCCCTCCCTTCCACCCTCTCTAAAAATCAATGGAAAACATATCCTCAGGTGAGGCTTAACAAAATAAATAAATAAAATAACCAAATGAAAAGTTAACGTGGATAGAAAGCCAGAGAGACTCTGGTGGTAGCTGTGAGTCAAATTCTCGCCATTTCCCTCTCCTTTCCTCTAATGAAATAAGACTCCAGAAGCCCCTACAACTCAACCCTGTGAAGGGAAATACGATAGCTACAAAATGGCCTCACTTGGGTTGCCAGTTATGCTGATAGAACTAAAGCACTACAACAAACAACTCGCATTTTGCACAACTGTCCTTTGCTACACAAACACCACCTTTCCCAGAGGCCTCAGTACCAGGTGAGCAGGCAGGGCTCCCAGAGGAGCCGGCTTCGCTGCTCCATAGCCTGAGGTAACCGTGATCCGCAATCTGAGGTGTTTTGAAGGCCCCTCCCCCTCCCCTGGGCCAAAACTTGCTTTCCCGGGCCTGCAGAGCAGGCCTGAAATTCTCAGCATTCCTGTCATTCCCTAGGGCTCAGGCTGCTCGCTAAACATTCTCGCCCACAGGCACCTGAGGAATTAGCCCAGGAGTTTAGTCGGAAGGCAGCAGGGAGCAAAGTGCAAAGGGCAGCAGGAGTGTTTGGGAAGATAACAGGAGGCCTCTAGGGAACAGAACAAAGGTGGAGGTGCAGATGATCCCACCACTCAGCACCGCTAGTGACTTACCTTGGAATGGAATGTGGCCCAGGGGGAGCTGGTGCACAGCTTTGTACAAATCCTTAATAAAGAGTTTTAGCTAGTATCCCTCACTGGAATCCTGGAATAAAAATCTCTTCACTGTGGCCCTACCTGGATCTCAGAAGCCCTGTCCAGAAAACCTGGGCACTGTAGCCTCAGAGTCGCTGACATGAGCTACATTGGCAAGAATCCTCTTCCACACCCCCTCCCAAACCCTCCCCCCTCCCTTTCTCTTTCCCACACACAATCTGAAACTTTATTTGATAAGTTTTTTTGGAGAATGGGACACACCTGCAGTTTATTCATTGAAGCCTCAGACAAACCACTAGAGGGCAGTGTCATCACTAACACGTAAACGGACTTCCCCGGCGCAGGAAGCGGCGGCCCATCTGCACATTCTGGGGCAGGATGCGTCAGGACCTTTCCTCCAGTTCTCAGCGTAAACAAACAGGCGCAGGGTGGATACATCCAGACGCACGTCCCAGCATGAGTCTCCAGGCCCAAGTTCCCAGGATAGGCATCCTGCTCAATTTTGTAGCACAGTTCAGGACCCAGAGTTTTAAAATTTTTTTTCTTTATTGATATTAGAGAGAGAGACAGGAAGGGAGAGGGAGAGACAGAGAAACACCAATGAGAGAGAACATCGACTGGCCACCTCCTGCATGCCCCGCACTGGGAATCAGGTCCACAACCTGGACATGTGCCCTGACCGGGAATTGAACTGGCAACCTCTTGGTGCATGGGTTGACCCTTAACCACTGAGCCACACCAGCCAGGCCAGGACCCAGAGTGTAAACTTGCATTTTTGTCCTTCTAAATGTCTTCCTGAATTTGGGAATTTCTCTCATATGCTATCCTTAGGCACTAAAGGGACTTTTCAAAGAGTTAAAGAATCCAGCACAGCCTATTTGCACAAGATTCTGTTTTGTTTCCAAATTCAAGTTACAAGCGTTGGCTTCCTCAAACACAGCGTGGCCCAACTGGTCAAAAGCTATCAGTAGATGAGTCATGTTTCTCTCTGCTAGAGGCACTGAGAGTGTCACCTGGGACCCAGTAAATGTGGCCCTCGTTAGTGTGCCAAGCAGTTACTGGAAGCTTTGGGCTTCTCTGGCAGAATCCCCCTTCCTGGGAGTTCACTAGTGCTCCTGGGCACAGGCCTGCACCCTTGCACTGGGGCAGGCTGGGATGTGATTTCTCTGAGATTCGTATTTTAAGAAGCCATGCAAACTGGGTGAAATGATGAATCGGGAGGATTAAAGAAGTCAGGCAGAGGACAGAACATGGGCACGGATGCTGCTGCCCCAACGCTGGTGCTGCGCTTCTTCAAACACTGACACCGGCTGACACCGGGAGCAGCCTCAGTTTATCAGCAGCAGCAGATAAGGTGAGGGAAACATTTGCAGCCACAGATTTCTGGAATTTTCCTACAGAGCTAAAATACCATCCGGAGTTCAAGTGGGCCATATTTGGACAAAGATTGCTGTGTTATTTTTTTTTTTTCCCATCTGTATTTTCACTGCTATATAATAACATTAGCACTCCACAAGGTCAGTACTATTTACCTAAGACTTTCCCTAAAGTCTTTCTTCTCCATACCCTGTTCTTTCCCCTCAAAGGATCAGAAGAACGTACTATGTTTTTGAGGGGAAAGATAAAATAGAGGAAGTTTATTGAAATTAGTCAGGTGGCGATTGCAACTCAGCAAATCCACATTCACGGAGGGGAAGCTGAAGCTGAAGATTAGTCCCAAGATGTGGAGATTCCATTTCAACAGAAGGCTCCCAGGGTTGGGCCAACATTGTGTTTCACAGCAGATGAAGAGAGAAAAAAGTACAGAAAAACAAAGGCAGAAGATTTATACTCCTGACGGAGCAAAACTCGGTGAGGTGGAATGTTGACAAAGGGTGGACACAGACCCAGGAGTTCTGCAGACGGCACTCACGATCCTCACCAGCCCGGGAACATCACCAGGAGGGCAGCATGGCCTTGTCTTTTACAGGCACCTTCTTTACAGGACGGTGCCCTCGGGACATCAGGGGACAAGCACCTCTTTGCTTCCAGCTCACCTTTACAAATGCAAGTTTCCGGCACACTGGGAAACATAAAAACAGATAGCTAGGCGAGGATAAGAAATGAGATCGAGCCCAGCTGCAGCTTGGCTAAATAGAGTTGTTTCAGACTGTGACAACTTGGCTTCCCTCCGTGTTATTCTGAATGCATAATCTATGTGGCTCGCCTGTTTCCAGTAAAGGAACTTTTGTTTTGCTTGCTTTCTTCTCTACTTTCACTCAGAATGAATGGCTTTCTCATTAGGCGATGTTCACGTGCTCTCAGAAAATGGGTTTGGAACAGAGAGACCCCTGGAATCACAGATTAAAATGCCCGCCGAGCTGAGTGCAGTCTTCCCCGTTCTGAGCTGGTTAAATGAGAAGCCCTGCTGTTCCCCATGCAGGGAGCTTCTCAGGTAAGACTGTTAAAACCAGGGAGCCATCTACTTAGTGTGGTTATTAAAATCCTGTGGCACTCTGGTGAACGGTGTGTGGACCGGCAGCCAGAACATCTTTTCACGTTCCAGGATTTCCTGGATTTACAAAAGCGAAGCCCACAGGAAAGCTTTGGTCTTCTCACCCACTTTTCAGACACTAATTGAGCATCTACACTGGAGCACAATGATAAACACGGCCCAGCAACGCCTTTGCCTTGCAGAGTTTAGTGTGACTTTGGAAACAAGCCAGTTATAAGGCAATTATAACTTTACAACCACTAGTATGGTTATCATTAAAAAAAAAAAAAATCCCAGAAAGTGTCTAGTGTTGGTGAGGATGTGGAGAAGTCAGAACCCTCAGCCACTGTTGGTGGGAACGTACAATGGCGTGGCCGCTGTGGGAAGGAGAGTTACCACATGGCCAGCACGTCTACTCCTAGGTACATACCCAAGAGAACTGGAAACACATCATCACACAAAAACTCGTACAGAAATGTTCCTAGAGTGTTACTCATAGCAGCCAAATAGAACTAGCGACTCAAATGTCCACCAGCGGATGCAGGGATACACAAAACATTGTGTATCCGTAACAAGGGCATAGCCTTCGGCCACAGAAAGAAACGGTTCTGACACAAAAGGACGAAGATTGTACGATCGCGGTTATAGGACGTGCCTGGAACAGGCCGCAGTCCCTAGAGGTAGTGAGCAGTCGGCAGATGGGGGAGAGGAGGGTGGCTGTCAGTGGGGGTGCGGTTTTTCGGGGGTGATGAAAACGTTCTGAAACATGTGGCGATGGCCATGTAACCTTGTGAACACGCTGAAACCACTGACCTGGGCCTGTGAAAGGGGTGAATTCTGCGGGGTGTGAGCCACACCTCAGTAGGGGGGTGATTGGGCCGCAGTGGGGCGGCGCTGTCTGGCCGGCGGCAGGGCAGCTGCCGAGAGGGGTTCGGAAAGGCTTTGTGAAAGACGGGGCGCTGC
The DNA here is from genome assembly GCF_014108415.1 of Molossus molossus. Classification (NCBI taxonomy): domain Eukaryota; kingdom Metazoa; phylum Chordata; class Mammalia; order Chiroptera; family Molossidae; genus Molossus; species Molossus molossus. Next base: position 54,831,046 of record NW_023425345.1, on the reverse strand, counting down.
AGCGGAGAGCGTCCTGTCGAGTGGGGGAAGAGGAACCACGGAGGAGAAAGGAAGGATCAGTGCTGATGAAGCAGCGACAGGCCCGGGGCTGAGGGGACACATGCAGCTGGGACAGCGAGAGCCCCGCTGGGCGGACGCAGTGTCTGGGGGGGCGGGGGGGGGGGCTGGGACGGGAGGCGCTGGGACTTGAGCTCTGGCCGGGTGGCTCCACTGGTTGAAGCGTCGTCCCCTGCACCCAAAGGTTTGTGTTTGATTCCCAGTTGGGTGCCTATGGGAGGCAACTGATCGATGTTTCTCTCTCACATCGATGTCTGTCTCCCTGCCACCCCCCCCTTCCTCTTTCTCTAAAATCAATAGAACATGTCCTTGGATGAGGGTTTTAAAAAAGAAAGATTTTGTACTTTATCCCAATTATAACAGGAAACCCTTGAAAGAGCTAACGCTCAGGAGCAACAAGATCGGGTCTGTCCTTCAGAAAGGTGGTTCCAAATGCAGCGTTTAGAACAGACTGGCGGTGGGTCGGGAATCGGGTCCAGAGGTGCGTTGGGAGGTCACTGCACTGACAGGCGTCAGAAGGGACCAAATGGGAAGGCCTGGGGGACCAGAGACAGGCTTCCGAGCTCCTGTGCGTCTGCCAACCTGCAGCACGGGGCTCCGTCAGAAAGCAAGATACCAGCTTCCTAGGTGGTTCGGAGCCCAGGCGGTCGGCACACTCCCTGCAGGGCCGGCTCCTGCTTTCTGTCCACACTTGATTATCAGTCCCCTGGAGACTTGGTTTTTCCTTTTTCAGACCACATGAGTTCAAATTTCTACTCTGCCACTTCCAAGCTAGGTGACCTCAGGTACGCCGCTTAATCTCTGCGCTCGGTTTTCTCAAACAGGAAATGAGGAAGAAATCTCGGTTTTTACATGTGACTCCAGACGTTAAAGAAGAAGCCTGTAGCCCTGGCCGGTTTGCTCAGCGGTTAGCACACCAGCCTGCGGACCGGAGAGTCCCGGGTTCAGTTCCCACTAAGGGCAGGAACCTCGGTTGCAGTTTGTCCCCGGCCCCTGTGGGGGCCATGTGGGTGGCAGCCACTTGATGTCTCTCTCTCTCTCATCAATGTCTCTCTCTCTCTCCCGCTCTATCTGAAGATAAATACAAAAATGTCTGAGGATTAAAAAAAAAAAAAAATAGCCTGTCACCGTCCCGCCCGTAGTGGGTGCTCAGTAAAAGCGGTTTCGGTGCCATTTCTGTCCCATTCAAGCCCTGGGAAGTCTGTAGTTAAAAGTCATAGTCATGCCCTGGCCGGTTTGGCTCAGCAGCTGGAGCATCGGCCTGCGGACCAGAGCGTCCCGGGTTCGGCCCCCGCTGGGGGCACATACCAAAAAAATAAAGTCATAGTCCTGACCCTTCAAGGCAAGCAGGACACCGAAGTGTAAATAAGTACAGTAGGCCTCAGGCCTGGAATCGTCAGCATTGCCGCCAGCTGGGGAAGGTGACTCCTCCGTCATCCTGGAAACAGGCATTTGCCCCGTGACCAGCAGCTCTCCTTAAATGCCATTTCAACATCCAGTGTGTTTAAGCTAATTCCTAAAAAGAAAGGTCGGAGAGCTTGTGGGCCGAGGCATCCGAAGAGGCCTGTCTCCGCCGGGCAGGAGGGCCGCGATCCCCGATCCCCGGTACAGGCTCTCCCTGAGCTCACATAGCTCCGGGGCAGCAGACCGGGGCAGCCCAGGCGCTGAGCCGGCGGAATGCCGTCTGGAATGATAATGTGCGAGGAAAGCAGCTCCCGTAAACACAGTTTAATTTAAAGAAACACGGTGGCCAAACCACCTACAGCTTTCTAGGCACAGGAGTTTGGTGGAGGTTTCTAAAGCAGAAGAGGACCCATGTAAAGAACAGGCAAGAATAAAAAGTATCACAATATGTTTTAAAACCTTACTTCAGGAGCTCGTTCTCCGAACTAAAATCAAGGTGTTTCTCTCCCCCTTTACCAGCTTGCAGGCCCTAATGAGAAAATGTCATTTTAATACTGATGCAGTCTATGACACACATTGTCCCCAGACCTTTGGAAAGATTTCTCTTTATCCTCTCCCTTTCCCTCTCCCTCCCTCTCCCTCTCTCTCTCTCCCTCTCTCTCTCTCTCACACACACACACACACACACACACCCCTTCCATGTATTTGAAATACGTCTCCCTCTCACCCTCTCCTACGCGATGACAATGTCTCTCCCAAGGAAAAACAACTTCCCTAAGGGATTTTCTTCTTCCTTGATCACTGCGATGGGTTTCAGAAAGCACACGGTGGCAGAAGCACGACAGAAATAAACCTGAAATAAGCTACTGAAGAGCATGGAAGCTGCAGGGACGATCTATATTTTAGTAAGTATAAAAGAGACTTTTCCATTATAACCGATATGCTTAAGGAAGTTAAGAAAATCTGACAGTGAAAACAGGGAAGGGAATTCTATCACCCACTGATATGGGGAAATACTTCATTTTCTTTCTTCTGTGATTAGTGGTTGCATTATACCAGATTGCAACTTTATGTCCTCCCTTTTAAACCTGAACAAGGTGAGAGTACTTTCAAACCACTTTCTACCCAAAATATGTGCATTATTTACACACACATCTCCTTGTTTCAAAAAGATTTAAGGCATCTGCATGTGTCCATAGGTTTATAAACCCTTTAAACAGATCATTTATTGGAATATGGCTTATTTAATCTAGACAATTTCCTTTTAGCAACCCATTTTGGATGATACATTATCAATAGTACCTGAGGTAGTAAATTTATGGGTTTTGTTTTTTTAGTTCTCACCCGAGGCTATTTTCCCGTCTATCTTCAGATAGAGTGGGAGGGAGAGAAAGGGAGAGAGAAACATCGATGTGAGAGGGACACATGTACTGGTTGCCTCCTGCTCGACCCTGACCAGGGCCGGGGACAGAACCACAACCAAGGTACATGACCTTGACCAAAATCGAACCCGAGACTCATTGGTCTGAGGGCTGATGCTCTAAACACTGAGAAAAATTGGCAAGGGCAGTAAATTTATGTTTTAAGATGCCATTTCCTGCCCTGGCCAGTTTGGCTCAGCAGTTAGAGCATCAGCCCAAGAACCAGAGTCGTTGGTTCGATTTCAGTCAAGGGCACGTATATCATTTGCAGTTCGGTCCCCAGCCTTGGTTGGGGCCGTGTGGGAGGCAACTAATTGATGTGTGTGTGTGTGTCTCTCTCTCCCCCCACCTCACACTCTATCTGAAATGGAAAAATTTCTTCTGGTGAGGATTAAAAAAAAAAAAAAAAAGATGCCATTTCCGAAAACAAAAAAGCCAGTTATCGAAGATTATCAGAACAATTGAGATGGTAATCCCTTCCTTTTTTTCCCTAAAACAGAATGAAGATGTCCTTTCTGTTCGAACAGCACTCACTCTAAGACCTTTGTTACACCAGTAAAAAAATACAGAGTATGTTATTCCTTGAGCTGTCCTGTATATACTTAGAGCTTCATTTTCAAACCTATACCTATAGTATATAATATGTATTATATGTGTTTGTGTGTATAATTGTATATATGTGTATAATTTTATATGTAGAAAATATTCCACGACAAATAAGTTTTAAAATATTTAAGTATTGCTGAAACAGGAAAAAAATCACTTATATTTTTATAAGATTACTACCAACTAGGTTTGCTCCTGGAAAATTAACCAAAGCCAAAATTCACTTGCTTCTCTGGAATATTTAATCTTTACACTAAAAAGACTTGTGTAAAATCATTTGGTCCAGTCATCTGCTTTAAACAGACGAAAAGATCATCATTTATCCCCCTCTGTTCAGGCAAGTGTAGTCTTCACCGACATCAGGGGGACCACGGGACCACGTGGATACTTAGAACCCTGTGGCAAGTACTGGGAACATTCCGCACACCGTACCCCCATGTTTCATTACTTTAATTCACACTTGTATCCACAGGTCAAATATGAGAAATCAGAAATAATATGATTCTTCCCCTTTTTAATTTTTTTATTTATTTAATTTTTAATCCTTACCCCAGGATATTTTTCTGTTTATCTTCAGATAGAGTGGGAAGGAGAGAGAGGGAGAGAAAGGGAGAGAGAAACATCGATGTGAGAGAGACATATCAACTGGTTGCCTCCCACACGACCCTGACTAGGGCCAGTCATGAACTGCAACCGAGGTATGTGCCATTGGCCAGAATCAAACCCAAGACTCATTGATCCACAGGGACACTCTGCTGCTGAGCCAAACCGGCCAGGGTTCTTCCCCTTTTTAAAATGAAAACTTAATCTGCTCTATTAAATGAGTAAAATCCTCACTTTGTGGGAGGGGAAATTCAATTGTCAGGAACAAATATTATTACATTCCAGAAACGCCTAAATGGCAAACCTTGGTTGGTTTTCTCCTTTCTTTGTAAGACTTTCCTAGGGGATCTCGGGACATTCTCTTCAAGGACCATTGCCATTCACACCTCCCGAGGCCCGAGGCCCGAGGCCCGAGGCCCGAGGCCCGAGGCCCCGGTCCACACTCCAGACCAATGGGCTCTCCTCTTATGGCTTCACTTGCTCCTTCCTCCCTTCTCCCTGCCCAAGCAGCTTGAAAGAAATTTCCCATTTTATTTAAATGCTCTCAGCCAGTGCAAAGAGGGGATTTCCTGAACTCTAAGCACCAAGGTTAAGTCTTCTGTGGTCCAATACATTGCAAATTGGAAATAATTGACGAGGGGGGGAAATCAGCTTAAAGAAATTATTAGTGCAGGCACTTACTGCACTTTGACATTCCTTAGGACTTAAAAGAAACTCAAGACTGAGTCTAGATGACTTGACTATACACTCAGCGTTTTGCCTCCCTGGTCGCTGAGGTTTCTCAGATTACTTTATCCATTTCCAGAGCCCCGGAGAAGATTAAAAAGCATGAACTCTGTGAAGGAACATGCGTTGCCTGTGGGGCACCCACATTTTAAATGCCTGGAGTCTCTGCCTTGGGAAAGCTGGAAAAGGGAACAGCAACCATCCTGACTGGGGAAGTTACTCTTTCCTTTGCTGAGTCTCGCCCCCAAACTTCTAATAAAAACAATTTAGGTTTTGGCCCTCAGAACATTCTCTCTCTCTCTCTCTCTTTTTTAACAGAAACTGCTTATCATTATACAAGAATAGTTTCCCCTATTTTTTGTTTATTTGTTTTTCCTCTATTTCTATTCTTTCCCACATAGATTAAACCGAAATAAGATTAACCAGACCGAACTTGACTCCAGTTCAAGCCACCACCCCTATGTATTCCGTTCCAAATCCAGTTTAATTTACTGACTTCCTTGGGTCCCAACTGAATGACCTACCGGAATTCATGAAAAAGGTCACAGAATAACACTGCAGGTCAAAAAAAAAGAATGTGAAAAACACAAACAACTTTGGAAACAGACTGGCCCAAACACATGACTTGGTTAAAATGTTTCTTGTGGAATTCACATGATAAAAGATTGAGTCTTCCAACTGGAAAAGCAGCCGGCAGAGGAGCAGATACATTTGCATTTACTCATCATTTGTTCATTCAATAAATACTCACCGAGCATCTATTACACCACAGACCTGCATACTCAGGACCTTACAACCACTGAGATTTCAGGGGCGTATTTGCTCTTCTGCTTCCCAGTTCTGCATGAAGCCTGTCTCCCCTTTGCCTCCAGTATTTTTTTTTTTTTTTTTTGGTATGTTATGAAATTTGTGAACATTAGCTTTACTTTTCATCTACTTTTATCTTTTGGTAATTTAGCAGCTGAAATAAAACCCCCTTTTGATTCTGACAACCAACAGCTTTTGGATTCTTTAAATCCAAAACATTTTAGACCTTTTCTTTATAACCTTCTTTTAAAGTCAAGATTTACCCCTGATGAATAAAATCAATGTCATTTGCCACATACTATAGTATTTGCTAATACTATGATAGCTATATATATGGTCTTATAGTAGGGATAAGCCACTAATGTTATAGTTAATGTTGCAAACACCCACCATGTTTTTAACTCTCCAAATAGCCTGCATATTTTAGGAAGAAAGATATTATTACTATCTGTCCAATGTTCCTTTCTACTTTTCCTCGATTTAAATTTAGCTTAAAATTTAAGCTTTGTCTCCTTCATGTCAGGGAGTGGCACTCTGTTGTGCTATAAACACACTGGGAATTCCTCCACATTATTCAAAAGATTCCTGCTTAGTCGTAAACCTTTGGTTTTGCTTGGACAACATAACATCTGCCCCATGTGGTTTAAAAACAAAACTTAAACACCTGATAACAGCAGACTACAGACATATCAGACTTCCATAAATAGAACAAAATATGTTCACTTCTTAGAGCATGTTATTGTGGTGAACAGAAAAATCAGAAAAACTATTTTAGTCCCCATTTCAACATTATTTAGCTAGTTAACCTTGGGCAACTCCCTCAAATTCTGTGCCAGTTTTACACACAATTTATTGGATATAAAAATGGTCTTTTAAATTTTACAATCTTTTAAATTTTAAATTAACGACCTAGAAAATCATTAATTCTAAAATATTTTTTATAGTACTTAATGCTACTGGCATGCAAATTCTGAAAAGAGGAAAAAAACATTTCCATTTTCATCTCATGCAGCCTCTTGAGAGAGAAGGTACTTTTTTTGTGTGGTTTCTTGTTTAGTATCCAGAATACTGTGTTCACATTCAGTGAATTCTTTAAATTCCTTTTACTGACATCCCTCTGGACCATGAATATAAAGTTATGTAGGCATTTTCCCTGTTATGTGAAGACAGGCTGGTTTGTACAAGTACATAGTAAGTTAGTGGCAGAATCAAAGGTCAAAGTCTCTGGTCGATATCCTAACCCTGCCAGGATCATTAGCTGCCACCTCTGCTGAAAGATAGAACTGTAACACTCCAATATCAGCAGAGTTCTCTAAGCTGAGACTTACTTGAGCCATCCCGTTTCTTTCCGTTCCCATGCTAAATCTTTCTACCAGATCTGCTTCTTTTTCTTGCTCTATTATTCGTGCCCAACAAGCAAAGCAGCAGATACAAGGAAAGCCGGAAGTGCAGAGCAAAGACCAAATCATCCACAAGCCAGGAGAACATGAGAGTTAATTACATGCATCTCTTTTCTACAGTTTGGAAAGTGAATTTTCTTAAACTACAAAATGAGTCTCAGGATATACATCAAGGTACAATGTGAGTTTACACTAAAATTTCATTTTCATGAAAATTTTTTCATGGAGTCACAAAATGAAGATGAGAAAATGCATATGTTGATTTACAAAAAAAGAGAAAACACACCTGTTGGAACTCTGTCACCAGAATAAAACAGTGAAAATCACAAAAACTAGAAAAGGTAGTCTAATCACTCCAAATTTATAAATTGTCAGAAGATCTAGGAAAAAAACAGACACAGTCCTTGCAGATTAGGAAGGAGTGTGTGGTGCAGGTCGACAAAGAATATGTGAAAAGAACAATTCCAAAAGTTCCCCATTTATCATGTGATTCATACCAATCCAAGCATTTAAAAAATCTTAATCCTTACAAATGCTAGATCCTTAAGAAGTTTCACCAGTCCTTTAAGGGAATAATCTCTCCTTCCTCTCTGCTTGTCCACATTATGTCTATGTAAACTTGTTAAAGACAGAGACAGTCTGATTGATTCTATAACTGCCTTGGGCAACTGCCATAACGCCTTGCCCAATAAACAGTAGAGTTTAAATGAGTGGTTTTCAAACCTTGGGTGTGTAAGATTCACCAGTAGATTTTGCAAAAAAGGACAAATCCCCGGACCCCAGAAAATTGGACTCAGTCTATTTGAATTGGATCCAGTAATTAGTTCAGATAGTCAATAAACATGTATTACGTACTTTGTGGTGTCATTAAACACACTTTATAGACAGGGAAACAGACCGATAGGTAAAGTAGCTTGCTGAAGGTCACCACAAATTTAATAAATAAGAGTCAGGCTTAGGCTAAAGTAGAAACCAATGTCTCTCATTCACTCATTCATTCATTCTTATATTCAACAGGTATTTGAAAACCTCCTATGGGTTTTCAAGAGGAAATTCACACAGACACCAAGTGCCAATTGCCCTGTATCATTAGCTGTCAGTACTGAAAAAAACTTCCCCCAACCAGTGCAGTCCTAAGTAGCCACCATAAAGCATGGGACTCTAGAGAAGGGACACCCTAGTTTATTTTATTTTGTTTTATTTTATTTTATTTTATTTTATTTTATTTTATTTTATTTATCCTCACCCAAGGACATTTTCCCAGTTTTTGTTCAGACAGAGCAGGAGGGAGAGAAAGGAAGAGAGAGAGAGAAACATCGACGTGAAAATGACACATCGAGTGGCTGCCACCCACACAACCCAACCAGGGCTGGGGACAAACTGCAACGGAGGTACATGTCCTTAGTGGGAACCAAACCCGGGCCTCTCTGGACCACAGGCCAATGCTCCAACTGCTGAGCCAAACTGGCCAGGGCTGGACGCTCTAGTTTTATTTCTAGAGACAGCATTTCACCATTTTAGGAAGAGCTCTTTTCTTTGTACTCTAAATATTTTTGTTCGGTTTTTTATCCTCACCCGAGGACATTTTTGCATTTATCTTGAGATAGAGTGGGAGGGAGAGATGGAGGAACAGAGAGAAACATCCATGTGAGAGAGACACATCGAGTGGTTGCCACCTACCCGACCCCAACCAGGCGGGGGACAAACTGCAACCGAGGTACATGCCCTTAGCGGGCACCGAACCCGGGTCTCTCTGGTCCACGGGCCGATGTCTAACCGCTGAGAAAAACCGGCCAGGGTTACACTAAATATTTTTAAATGGAGGATTTTTTGCTGTTGTTGCTAATCTTCATCCGAGGATATTTTTTCCATTGATTTTTAGATAGAGTGGAAGGGAGGGAAGGACGGAAGGAGGGAGAGAAACATGGATGTTGGAGAGACACAATGATTGGTTGCCTCCAGCAGGACCCTGACCAGGGCTTGGGACCAAACCTGCAACCCAGGTATGTGCCCTTGACCAGAAATTGAACCCAAGACTCTTTGACCTGAGGGCTGGCACTCCAACTGCTGAGCCAAACCGGCCAGGGCTTACAGGGGGTACCATTTTAATCTTTTTCTGTTTAGTGGCTCAGTTTGCCATCTTTTAGATGTTAAGAAAATCCATCTATCTCCTTAAATTCGTATTACCTTTGGTAACCCCCACCAATTTAAACTGAAGTACCAAATATTTTTACTTGAAAAGAGTCTATTACCTACTTTAACTTTTCTCATCAATCTCACTCATGGGGGAAAAGTTGCTATTATTTCTGAACTTATTTAAAGTAGAGATTAAACTTTACTTTTCTCATATTCCACACATTTTACATAATGACAAGTAAATCACATGTTTAAGCTGGTGGGTAAGGTCTAAGAATGGACAAGTATATGATCCAATATAATATCCGAGGAGAAAATACAACAAAAGGAATTAGACTGTGTGTACAATTTCATTTAATACATATAACTGGACAAATAAAATGTCGACATTCCGGTTGAGATGCTTTTTCCAGGTCATGAGACAAACATTACTTTCAAACTTGCGCAATTTGGGAGGAAAAAAATGTTTTGTTCTAGCCCTTTCAAATACCACTGCGGCCCTGAGCCCCAGAAAGAGAAAAATCATCCCCGAGCACCAATACCCGTAATTGCCATCCACTGTTTTGCTGCCTTATAGTATCCAAATCAACAAAAACTGCTTCTTGCTCTACAGGAGCAGGTCAGTAGACAAACAGCCTCTCGCTTTGATTCGCTTCCTGCCCTCTGCTATCAGGACATGCGGGTCACTAGTAATCAGGTACGTTGCGAAAACAGAGAGAGAAGTAGAGAAAGAAGCTGGCTGGCTGCCAGCCTTGGGGAATTCAAGCCGATCCGCCCTGTTTGTTCAGCTCCCTCTCACCTGGGTGCACGAGCCTGCCGGGGACTCCCTCTGTCAGGAGTTCCCACCCAGACGCGCCTTCCTGGGAGCACAGGCCCAGGTGAGCCTGGGGACTGAAGAGGAAGAGGGACCCCCTGGGAAGTAGTTTGAGTTTCTTTCTTTTTTTTTTTTTATCCTCACCCGAGGACATATTTCCATATTTTGTTCAGATAGAGTGGGGGGAGGGGGAGAGAGAGAGAGAGAAACATCGACATGAAAGGGATACATCGAGTGGCTGCCACCCACACGACCCAACCAGGGCCGGGGACAAACTGCAACAGAGGTACGTGCCCTTAGCGGGAACCGAACCCGGGTCTCTCCGGACCGCAGGCCGACGCTCTAACCGCTGAGCCAAACTGGCCAGGGCAGTTTGCGTTTCTTAAGCAAACTCACTCATGAAGTTCTTTCTCTGTGAAAGATGTTTTTCTTGACCATAACTCTGTTCAATGTTTCTTGAGTAGCCACAATTTACCAGGGGCTACAGAGATTACAGTACATTTGGAGCCACACACTGAGTTCTTTTTTAGGACAGAGTTCTGCCTGGCTTCAGTTCTAAGGACAGAGAGCCTCCTTAGAAAAGCAGAAATAGAAGACAAGATGGTGGTTTTATTAATTATACAGAGCTCTCTGATAACTTTTTTTTTTTATTTCAGGGAAGAAAGACAAGCATTAGAATCTTGTCAATGTCTTCATTGGTACAAACCACACTATAAAAGGTGCACTTTTTTTTTTAATCCTCACCCGAGGACATGCTTTTTCTTTTTTCAATTGATTTTAGAGAGGGAGAGAAACATCAACGTGAGAGTGAAACATTGATGGATTGCAACCTGCCTGCCCCCTACTGGGGCTCAAACCCGAAACCTGGGAATCGAACCCACGACCTTTTGGTGCACGGGACTATGCTCCGACCGACGTAGCCACACCAGCCAGGGAAAAAAGGTGCATCTTTTAAATTCTCCACCACAGCTATAAACCGGATTGTATCACACGTTTTACGTGCATCATCTCCTTTATTCTCCACAATAACCCAATCACGTTAGGCACTATTTTGTCCTTTTTGCAGATGAGGAAATCCTGAAGCAAGTTGTCTGAGGTCACACAGCTTACACTGAGTGGCCCAGCCAGGGTCTGAATTCAGGCGGGTCTGACCTGGAAATGAGTGCTGAAGTGGGTCTACCTTGAACATCACTAGGTTGTGGCGTCGAGAGCCTTGCAGCCCACAGCTGTAATTCCATGGGGTTCATCAGATGCTGAATATATTCTTCTAAATATTCCTGACTACAACCGATACCAACCCTCCCTCACCTGTTCCTTCAATTTAGGACCTTAAATGCTAGGTTCTAACGGATCTCTCTCCATCCTTTAAGAATTAATCTCTCCCTCCTCTTGCTTGTGTACATTCTGTCTGTTCTTTAACCATATGTACGCTTTTTGAGAACAGAGGCAGCCTGACTCATCTGAGTATGCCTAAGGACTCCAGGTGATTGGGATGTAGGGGCAGAGGGACTATCACCCTTGAAGAAATACTGCCTCCAACTGTTTGTAACACTGCATTAAAATCATGTTCTAAAGAGGTAAGGATAGCCCTGCCCGGTTTGGCTCAGCGGTTAGAGCGTTGGCCTGCGGTCCTGAGAGACCCGGGTTCGGTTCCCGCTAAGGGCGCATACCTCGGTTGCAGTTTGTCCCCGGCCCTGGTCGGTTGTGCGGGTGGCAGCCACTCGATGTGTCCCTTTCACATCGATTTTTCTCTCTCTCTCTGTTCCTCTCTCTCCCTACCACTCTACCTGAACAAAAAATGGAAAAATGTCTTCGGGTGAGGATAAAATAAATAAATAAATAAATAAAGAGGTAAGGATAAAATAAAAGTTAATTTCTACTCTTCATTCCAAATATAAATTTTTTTAAAAAAATTTTTCCCTTTAACTTTAAAGAGCGGAAGGGAGAGGGAGAGATAGAAACACCGATGAGGGAGAACACTGGCCACCTCCTGCATGCCCCCTCACGGGGGATTTGGCCCACAACCTGGGGATGTGTCCTGACCGAAAATCGAACCAGCGACCTCTTGGTGCATGGGTCGATGCTCAACGCACACCAGCCAGACCCAAATATAAATTATATAACTTCCTATATCTTATGGTTTTATCGTATTTGGTCATTTCTTGCCTACCCCTCATCAGACCTGTTGCAGACCAGGTGCTGGCAAGGTATCTGCTTCCATTTCTATCACTACGAGACCTCAGAGTGAATAAAGTCCCCGCTCCGTCGCATTTCCCCATGTACACAGAGAGTGGGCTTTTTATGTTAGGAAGATGTTATAAACCCATCGGAACTATGTAAGAGAACTTTCCCAAGTGTCCTGGGAAGGGGAAATTGCTCCCCTTCCAATTTAAGAGTTTTTAAAAAACTGCCCGGCCAATGTGGCTCAGTGATTGAGCGTCGACCCATGCACTGAGAGATCGCTGGTTCGATTCCCGGCCAGGTTGTGGGCCAAATCCCCAGGTGGGGGGCATGCAGGAGGCGGCCAATCGATGTTTCTCTCTCTTTTTCTCTCTCCCCCATCCTCTGTCTCTAAATTCAATAAAGAAAAAAAATTTTTTTTCAAGTCATTTATTCTTTTATTAATTTATTTTTGTTACCAATGTTTCTCCTTTTTCCTCCATTGACACCCTCCTCCCCATTCCCCCCCCACTCCGTCCCCAGCTTTGTTGTCCATGTCCATCAGTTATGCGTACATGGATATAAGTTCTGTGGTTTATCTCCCCCCCTCTTCTGAGGGCTGTCAGTCTGTACCCTACTTCCACGTCTCTGGGTCTACCCTGTTCCTCAGAATGTTATGTTCATTATATTCCACAAATAAGTGAGATCATGTGATATTTGTCTTTCTCTGCTTGGCTTGTTTCACTTAGGATAATACTTTCCAGGATCCTCCATGTTGTCTCAAGAATAAGAGATCTTTCTTTCTTACAGCTGCATAGTACTCCATTGTGTACATGTACCACAGCTTTTTTATCCATTCGTCTACTGATGGACATTTGGGCTGTTTCCAGATCTTAGCTATTGTAAATAGTGCTGCTATGAACATGGGGGTACATATATTCTTCCTGATTGGTGTTTCAGGCTTCTTAGGGTATATTCCTAGAAGTGGGATCACTGGGTCAAATGGAAGTTCAATTTTTAATTTTTTGAGGTAACACCATAGTGTTTTCCTTAGTGGCTGCACCAGTCTGCATTCCCACCAGCAGTGTACTAGAGTCCCCTTTTCTCCACACCCTCGCCAACACTTGTTGTTTGATGGTTTGTTGATGACAGTCATTCTGACAGGTGTGAGGTGATACCTCATTGTTGTTTTAATTTGCATCTCTCTGATGATTAGTGATGTTCATGGACTGGAAGAATCAACATCATTAAAATGTCCATACTACCCAAAGCAATCTGTAGATTCAATGCAATCCCCATCAAAATACCAACGACATACTTCACAGAACTAGAACAAATACTTCAAAAGTTCATATGGAACCAAAAAAGGCCCTGAATAGCCACAGTAATCTTGAAAAAGAAGAACAAAGTTGGAGGGATCACATTACCAGATTTCAGGTTATACTACAAAGCCACTGTAATCAAAACAGCCTGGTACTGACACAAGAACAGACATATAGACCAGTGGAACAGAACAGAAAACCCGGAAAAGGACCCAAGGCAATATGCTCAATTAATATTTGACAAAGGTGACAAGAGCATACAGTGGAGCAAAGACAGCCTCTTTAACAAATGGTGTTGGGAAAATTGGACAGCTACATGCAAAAAAAATGAAACTAGACCATCAACTTACACCATACACAAGAATAAACTCAAAATGGATAAAAGACTCAAATGTGACTCATGAATCCATAAAAATCCTAGAAGAAAATGTAGGAAACAAAATTTCAGACATCATACGCAGCAGAATTTTCACTGATACATCACCTAAGGCAGCAGAAACAAAAGAAAAAATGAATACATGGGACTCTATCAAACTCAAAAGCTTCTGCATAGCCAAAGATACAATCATCAAAATGGAAAGGCAACCCACTGTATGGGAGAGCATAATTGCCAATGATATATCAGATAAGGGGTTAATTTCCAATATATATAGAGTGCTCATACAACTCAACAAAAGTCAAAGAACCCAATTAAAAAATGGGCAGAGGAGCTAAATAGACACCTCCCAAACAGGACATACAAATGGCTAAGAGACATATGAAAAAAATTTTGTTTTTTTAAAGAGTTTTTAAAAACCAAGTACAAAAAGGCTAAATGCAACTCTAAGTTTATAAGGGGTAAAATCCTCAAAACTGGATCTAAATCCTCCACATACGTCCTTTCCAAACAAAATAAACTTTAGGCAAGAATTGCAGAAAAAGAATCAAGTGTCCTGACCACCCAATTACCAAAAAAAGTAAATGGGTGCTGCTTCCACCATAGGGGTGTTTCTCGAGTAACCAGAATCGAAAGCTTGTAGAACACACTGCACTTGGTCCCACCCAACTGCAGACTCTGCAGGCAAGAACACAGGCACGAGCGGCCGTGTTGAACCACGAGCGACTGGGAACTTCGTGAGCTATAGAAAGTGTTTGGAAATCCATCATAAAATTAAACACACAAACTCTGAATGATCACAGATACCTCGGATGATCAGGATGCACTAGAAGATGGGGGGCCCTGACTCCCAGTGAGGGTAGAAGCACTGGCCATTAACATATTTTGGGGCAAAAATAAAATTCATGTAACAAATTAATGAAAATATGAACTTATGCTCTAAAGCCCCAATCATTCTGCATTTCTCAAGATTAGGAAAATAAATGTCTTTTCCAAACATTAGACCAGTAAAGCATGACTTTTATAACACCAACTACAGCCTGTGACATGTACTGAGGCTACTCTATCAAAAGAGAAGTGAATTTCAATTCTCATCTTTCGGAAAGGTCCAAAGGACAGTCTGAGAAACCATCACTTCTCAACCCCATGTCAATACTCCTTTCCTGGACAACAACGAATGAAAGGGTGTGGGGATAGGATCTGTCTTTTGTTCACTGCTATGTCACTAGTACCCAAGACAGAGCCAAGCACAAAGTAGTGTATAGTAAATATTCGTGAAACAATACGAGATACAAAATACAAGAATTCTAAGCTAAGGCTGGATTTTGTATTCTGGAAGAAAAGGGTTGGTCCTCTTTCTGGATGGAGGATTGGCAGGGGTAGAGGGAAGATTTTTGTCAATGTTAATGATCTGATGATCCCCTAAGCGATGGCTGCCAGCAACTGGGGTGTATTCTAACCACGGCAGGAACTCTGGTCCAGTAAGTCATAGGGCAACTTCACAACGTGCCTCAAGCTATCATCCAACACTCCTACCCCTGCTCCTCACGACCAGACTGTGGGGAAGCCTGGACTGCACCACAGCCCACTGTAAAAACTTTCCAGTGGCTGGCAGCTCTGCACAGACCCTCATTCAGATGAGACTAGGGATGGAGTGAGTTTGGGTAAAACTTTAATGGGTGGGGGCACAGACCACAATTTGGGCACCTCTTTTTTATGATGAATTTAGCTTAATTATTACATAAGCTCTGATGTCTTTTTTACACCCAACTCAATAATAGCTACACGTTTTTACAGTTATGTGGCTGAATTTGAACACCACTTTAAAAGTGATTTAACTACTAAAAAAAATCTTGACTTTTATAACCAACTCCCCAAGTTTCTCAACAGGCATAAATAGATTTATATGCCACCCCCCTCCAAAATGAAGATATATCTAAGCTCTGTCTATCATTTGCACATAAAATGAGAAATGGCAAAGAACAAGCAGATTGCTGCCATCAGCTTAAAATTTTCCAGTAACGGTACTAATTGGAAAATACTAGTGTTTCCAGTGAAGAGCTCAATGAATGCCCTCTGGTTTTTATAGCATCTGATAATCTAGATGGTTGTCAAAGCTTTAATTACCTGCAGGGACAGCGGCTCTTGACGCCAGGTCCTGAAAAGGAAATGTACAAGATGACACTGGAACACCTTGTGCCAGAGAATGAGGAAGCTATCACGACCCTAAGGACACAGGTGCCAACTTGGACGGGGCTTCCACTGGCCAAACCTGGGACAGCTGGGACATAAAAATAATGACTGCAATGGATTAAAGCAAATTAAATACATCAAACAAACATATGACTTACCTGTGGAGGCTGCTTGGGCTCTGGCCATTATTGCAAAATTGGTAAAGGGAAAGAATCAATGGGATCTTATTTTTCTAGTACCTTAAGGAAACCAAGTAACTGATGAAGAAATGTTTCTCTTTAAGGAACTCCAACTACTGTGAACAAAATGATAGAATTAGAAAACTATCACTTTCAATACCTAATGATACACTGTATCTGGGCAATAATTATCAATGTTTGCTAAAACCATTACATAAATGATTACTAGGGAACTTGAAAATCACAGTAATCAAGCTAATAGCATCCGAATCTGTTCATCAAGCTTAACGTTATCAAAAATGAGACAACCAGCCCTGGCTGGGCTCGGTTAAAGTGTGTCCTGTACACAGAACGGTCTCAGGTTCGATTCTCAGTCAGGGTACTTACATAGTTGTGGGTTTAATCCCCAGTCAGGGTGCATACCGGGGGCAACCGATCAAGGTTTCTCTCTCAAATCAGGAAGAAAACATCCTCAGGTGAGGATTAAAAAAAAAAAAAAAAAAATGAGACAACCAGACATGCACCTTCTGATGTGATTCAAATGAAGTACAAACCACCTATGAAATATTGTTTCTGATAAGGCCTGTATACCTAATTAGCAATTTACAGAAAATGGGAGTTGGGGGTGTGGATAAGTTAAACCATAAAAATGCATCAGTCAACTGCAAAATGTAGAAAATTCTTTACAGCATAAAAACTGGGAGTGTGTCACAGGTTAAAAAAGAAGACGTAAGAGGCACATTAGCCAAAGGTAATGAATGACTCTCATTGGGATCTTTATTTAAATAAAAAGGCATTTTTGAGGTGTCTGGGGAAATTGGAATACAGAGTATCACATGATGTGGCAGCCATGGAGATGAGCCTCTCTAGCCTCCCATAGTCTGTTTGACTGACAGCTGCAGCTGCTGCGGTCTGAACCCACCATGGTGTTCAGCTGAGGCCCTGCTTTCTACTGGCTGCTCCCGCCAACAAAGGAGGGCAGAATACAAAGGCAAGCCCACTCCTGCGAGATATGGGTCTCCTGAGAACCAGCAGTTTTGCCTTGAGGACTTTTGACAGCCTTGCTAAAACTTTCTTTGAACTGCTCTAAGGATGAAGAGTTCCTGCTCAGTCCCCCCCTCCCTCTCCTTCACAACAGTCAGACCTGAATTGAGGTCTCCCAACCTCCCCTCGTTCCTGCCCCATTTTTCCTCTCAGGTGTTTCCCCCCCAAACATCTATCACAGGCCTGCCTTTCCGGAGAAACCGAACTAAACAGATATGAATTTGTTAGGTACAATAATATCATGGTTATTTTTAAGTCCTTATCTATTAGAAATACATACTCAAGTATTTACAGGTTAAATGATAGAATGATTGGAATTTAACTTCAAAATACCCCAGCAAAAAAAAAGATAAAAAGGAGGGATAAAATAAGATTGGCAAGATCTGGATATATTTTCTCTACTTTTGTGTGTATCTGAAAATGTTCATAGTAAGAACTGGACCGTCAAGGTCATCAAAACAAGGCAAGTCTAAAGCACTGTCACAACTAAGAGGAGTATAAGGAGAAGTGAAGACTAAATGTGATGTGCTATCTCTGACTAGATCCTGGAACAAAGACAGGACAGTAGGGAAAAACTGAGGAAATCTGAATCAAGCATGGACCTCGGTAAATAATAATGTATAGATATTCTAACATAAGACGTTAACAGAGGTGAATGGGCTATGGGGTTATTCAAGTACTCTGTGCTGTCTTCACAACAATTCTGTAACATAGAACTGCTCTAAAGTTTTTAAAGACTAAAAAGTAGTTTACTTAACTATCTCGTCATATTTTAAAAAATGATAAAAAGACTTTAAACTCTCCATGGACCACCCCACAGTGTACATCCATGCAAAAACAAACTATAACTCCAATGAAACATTAATTTATTTCAATAAAGTTTTAAAATTTAACAGAAATACATTGTTACCAAAAACCTTCAGGCAATAACAGAGATCAATCTTAACAAAAAAACAAAGATTTCATTCCACAGTCTCTTAGACTTAAGAATTCATTTGTGTTCTGGAGATAACACTAAACGAATAGGTTTATGTCAAACTGCCAATATCCATGCGGAGGCTTTTCCTTGACAGTCTTTTGCAATGTATGCAACAATGAAAAGATCACTTTTTTTTTTTACAAGTTCATGTTATATTGTTTAAATGATGTCCAAAAAGAAAAACTAAAATCTTTGCTTAATAATAAAAAACAAATAATGCAAATTTGCAAGCTTTGACCTGCATCAGAATCACTTACAGAGCTTGTTTAAACACCGATTGCTGGGCTCACATCACTCAGGTGCTGGGTGGGGCCCAAGAATTTATATCCTCACTCAAGGACATTTTTCCATTTTTTGTTCAGATAGAGTGGGAGGGAGAGAGAGGAAGAGAGAGAGAAACATTGACGTGAAAGGGACACATCGAGTGGCTGCCACTCCCCCGACCAACCAGGGCCGGGGACAAACTGCAACCGAGGTACGTGCCCTTAGCGGGAACCGAACCCGGGTCTCTCAGGACCACAGGCCGATGCTCTAACCTTTGAGCCAAACCAGCCAGGGCAAGAATTTGTATTTCTAACAGGTTTTTAAATGAAGCCAACATTACCAGTATGGGGACCCCACTTTGAAAACCACTGGCAAAATATTTAGTAGGAAAATGATTATGTCATAAAAGTGACCATAATTACTCTTCCCAATCTGTACCTTGCATAAGTTCTAAATAATCAAATGAAAACAATATTTAAACCACTCAACACAATGCTTAGCACTACTGAAGTGTGTATGCTAAAGTAGGGTTAAAGTTATACTCAAACTGTTAACTGAGTCACTATGCTTAGCTGTATCTCTTAAACTGTATTGATCTTAGAAGTGTTACAAGAGGCACTTTTCAGCCTCCTATGATCGTCAATTAGCATTTCTGAAGTGTCCATTTATGCCTCCATTACAATGTTCACTTATTCACTGGTTTACTTTAAGTAGCAAATAATACAGCTAATATAAAAATTTTTGGCATAATTTTACTATAAATTAGGTATTGCTCCCTGTCCTGAATCATTTCTATATGAGACTTTCAATCTGCCAATAACTGTTCAACTTTTTTTTAACACTTTATCAAATGAATGCATTCTTACCAAAAGTGATTTGAAAGTTCTTCAAAGGGGATTTCCTGTCTTTGATCGTTTTGTTTATACTTTTGCACTAAAAAGAATAGGAGAAATCACATACCTTTCTATTAATTTTTCTTAATTTGCTTCCATAAAACTAAAATGTCCACTGATATGTTTAACCACAGTAAATAATTCACATTTTAAAGGAAAACAAATATTTCTCTCAATAAAAGCCTATAATATAAAGACTGTGAATTTCATTGCCCGTGGTACATCTAAACAAGGATAGCATCTGATCATATATGAATTAAAACTATAATTTCTACTGAATAATGTTGCACATTTTAATATGAAAAACATACATAGCAGTCAAAAGTCTTATTTTGTTTTTCTTTCACATATATAAAGTCAAAGTCCAATCTACCTTTCCTAATTGGCTCATCTTAATTTTCTTCATTATTCACACTTTATCAACTACCTGGCACCAAATAGAGAGCTTTTTCCTCTTAAAATCATCTTTATTCAGTCACAGAAGTTTTTGGACAGTGAGAGTAAAATTGTATATTTGGTCCAGTATTAAGAGGAAAGTTTCACTTGCTAGCTTCTTTTTTAACCTTATCTGGTTAGACATCAAAATAAAATGAATGGATTGTAAAAGATATTATATCTTTTTTAGCAATCTCTTTAACATGAAGGTCCAACATTACATAAATTCTTTCCAAGAAGTTGACCAGAAATAAAATATAACCTCTTGTAGAGGTGAAGAGAGAAACTAGACATGAGATTAAGAAAATATGTGGGCATTTTACAGCTACTGATAGAACTGTGTGCACACACCAAGTGAATCTAGAATTGAAAAGATACTTGATGAAGTCTAAGATAAATGGCTCCACAGTTTCAATGAAGACTGAGAGACCGTGTATTTTTTCAATAGGCTTGCTCCAATCATGGAGTAGGTTCTTATAAAAGGACTTGAGACATTATCTAAACATTCTGGCTGAATGATGCTTGTTCACACTTGTTAGACATGTATGACATTACTGAAGAGATTAATTTAGAGTTCTAGAAGTAAAGAAGACTGATTAGCTTGTGCAGGTGTATGAAGAACAGCACATTAGCAAAAAGTTATGTAAACCATTTACTAAAAAAACAAAGACTGGATTTCTACATTCTCAGACCTCTACTTCTTCAAACTATGAAGGACCTGAAATTCTTTGAACACCATCAGATTCAGCTGATTTCTTATTTTAAAGTAAGAAATTACGCGTGTAGTCTTAAAACACAACGATAATTAAAATTTGTCAGGTGGAACATGTGTCCACTTCCTCACTTATCCAGGGAGCATCACCATTCATGAAGTCAGACCTTGTTTCTGTTTTGTTTTTAACGTTATACCTTCTGTAATAGTATACTAAATAAAGATTTTAATGTACTACATACTGGTTCAGTAAGAGGCACATAAGTTAATTAGAATATTAGCATTTAATTTCAAAAGCAAACTCACTGTCAGGATTTTACTGACAGCTCAGCACAGTAAGGACATAATTAACCAGTGTTAAAAAATAAATAAAAATTTACTTTTTTATTGCGTATTTATTATTTTCCATGCAAAGCACATGAAAGTGAATCAGGCTGACTACTCCACGATGAAAATCTAGGGCCACAGGGACGGAGAAAGGCGTCTACACGATGCTCACGGGGACTGAGAAATTATCCAGATGTTCTTCTACAAATACCTGGATTACCTAAATTAATAGATTTTTCAACAGTAAATTTTAGCTTTCCTATGTTCTTTGCTGGTAGCAGCAGCCATATGATACTTAAACTTAGAAGAAAAATATAATAATAAAAAACCCTAAAGAGCACAGCCAAATCTTTCAAGAGAAAAGTTCACCAGAAAAAGTAAAATACACACAGTAGGTATGTAGAGGGGGAAACAAAACAAAACAGGCATGTAACAAATGTTCATCAAGTGATCATCACTAACATTCTGTTATTACCAAAGTGACTGCCCATATTGTCAACTGTTTATTAGGTATAAATACCTAAAACTAACTTAAAATTATGTTTGAATAAATCAACAGTTTAGTGTTTCTGACAAACATTGAAGTCTTTTTACTTCATTACTGCTATACATTCCTTTAAAATGTTCTTTTCATAACACATAATCATCTAAAAGAAATATGGTACAATACTTCCCAATAGGTCTCTCACTCCCACGTTCAGTAATGCTGCAGCGCATTAAATGGTACCTATTAACTAGACCTAAAAGACAATGGGTGAATAATAAATACAAAAAATATTTTGAATGAACTATTCAGATTAAATTGGTTAATGCTACTTAAGATTGCACTTTGTGCTACTGATTTGCCCCACACAGACTACACATTGCTATTTGGAAGGGCTGGTCCATGTCCACTTTTTAAAATCTTCTGTAATATCTGTAACTGTATACCCAGTTAATTAATAGATACTTGCTGAAACAATGGGTATAAAAATTTAATGTAGACCTTTCATCCATATTCTTCTCATATATTCACTCGTAATTATTTTGGGGATGAGAATATGACGTGATATGAGATTCAAGTTAAGTAAAATAAAAAACTATGGGCTTAGGTCTTCTTGGGTAATGGTGCAAGTCTTTATACTGAGAATAAAACAACCAACTTCTATACATCACCAAGAAACTTATTAGCACAGGGGAAGTGCCTTTTACTGAGGCACCCAAAGAGCAAAGTGTCCACTGTTTATTCGTATTATGCTTTCAGTTTAACAGAACGACAAAAGAAAAAGTGTCACTAAATTCTAAGTAATATAAATTACAATCCTGGTCAACGGGATTTCCTTTATTTGTGACAACAAGCATAATTCCAATACAAAAGAAGTTTACTGTTACATATAAGGAATGGTTCAGATACAAGTAACAGAATGTTTAGCACTGACTCCAACATGTTATTAAATTTAGATTCCTAAATGCTTGTTCTTTCTCACTTAACATACCTCCCCCCAATGAAAAGCTGGTGTATTTGGTTTTTATATTACAAGATGAAAATATATTCCTGAATTTTTAACAAGTTATTAACAAAAGCATGTAGGCGCCAACATTGCATGAAACTTACTAAGCACAAACTCAAAATCACAAAACTACAAAGAAGAGAAAAGATGACTATCAATGTACATGTGAGTATTGTCTAGGACATCAGATCAATCATCAAACTCAAGGTCTTTCCTATTTTGTCTGATGGTGTTGAACATAATGGATATGTCTAATACATTGACATGTACTATATTCAAAGTATTAGTGATACAAAATCTTGCGTTTTAATTTCTAATTATAAAAATCCAGATTAATCCAGAAAAAATAAAACACCTGTAATTGAGGTAGGTTTTTTACCTTAAGAATACATTGCTTCTATCACAACTGAAAAGTTATTTTAAAAAATACATGGCTTCATGTATCTGCCCCTGATATTTAATTTTCTATGTTTTAAAGTACTTGATCAAGTGTGACAGTGCTAATCTACTATATTTAGTAAATTCCCTTAGAAATACACACCCAAACACCTTCTTTTTCTATCTAAAGGTAACTGTAGTGCAATAAAGTCAATAACAAGTCTAGAAAAATGAAACAGATTACTTGACCCATTCTTAAGTTAATGCATGTCAAAAATCAGGGAGGCAAATCATGTTTATTTTAAGGTTAATAACCTTACTGTTTTGAAAATAATATCATAAACACATAAGAATTTTGGATATGCTTTATTATGCCACAAATTCCCAGGAAATATAAGAAATATTTCTGAATGGGACTAATAATTTCACAAATCCTAGCACTTTATTGACAATAGCCAAGTTTTCTAAGGTGGTACACATGTATTTGAGCTACCTTTTCAAAATCTCAATATATTTTATAAATTTTAAAGGGATATTGCAGCAGATCCTACTTTATTTTTTAATATTCAGTGTAAAATTCTACACGTGATATAAATATGCATTGTAAGAAAGAATTGCATGTGAAAGTTTTGCCTAAATTCTCAGGTGCTACATTTGCACTAGGTACTACTATGTAAAAGATCATTAATAGAAATGTTACCAATAAACTGAAGAAAAGGAAAACATTTCAAACTGCTCAGTCTTCAAAAGTATTAGTAACTGGTATAATTTTAAAATGGGAAATGAAATATTCCTTTACTTACATAAGGATTAAGTAAAAAATTCGAAATACCCTTTTTACTGAAAAACCAATACACTAATAAATTTTAAGGCTAGATGCTGAGAGCATTTTCACAATGTCCAAAGTGTGGATGGGAAACTAGGCAATACCACTATTTTTGCCACATATCTCAAGGTAACTAAAGGCAGATGAGTACCTCAAGCCAAAGGCAGTGACTGAGCCCAGCAAACCACCTGACATGTGGGTAGTGGATCACTGGTGCATGCTGGGTAATATTCTCCAACAAGGATGCCCTTAGGCAGTAATTCTGCAACTGTATCAAGTTTGGTTAATTTAACACTGAACTTGTTGGTTAATATATATGGACGTATGAAAACTTCCCCAGAGGCCAGGTTATTAAATAAACTAAAAGGGGAAAATGCTGGCAGCTAAAATTATGTTAATTTCAGAGTCTCCAATGGAAGGCATGGGAGGAAAGAGGCAACAACAGCTGTTTCCAAACTTATGTTATGATCAGAATCATCAGATGGTGAACTTTAAAAATTCTGTCCAGGGTCTCAATCTAAACCTACGTAGAAACTACAGCCAGGAAACTCTTTTTAAGCAACCCAAGTGATTCTGATGACCAGCCAAGGTGGAAACTTCTGAAGTGGAAATGGGTGTGGGGTGGGGACAATCTAGGTCACTGCAGAGAGTTTTAGAATATCTGAGTTTTATTATTTACTCTACATTTTTTCCAACTGGCTCACTCTTCCCATTTTTCTAATGGTGAATAAATGAAGGGTCTTGGCAAGTGTGGGAAAAAGAATCAGTGGGGTACCCAAAATGCATTTAACTATGTTCAAGCCACTTATGTATATTAATTAGATAAATGGGTATCAGGATACTGTTTGAGACAACTATCAGAAAGACAATTCTTAATATTAACGTTAGTTTAAAGGAGTATGTTTCCTTACTCAACATGAAAATGTAATATAAAAGAACTCAAATACTAATGATAATAGAAAAGAAAGTTTGTATAATTCTTCAAAATAACTGTTTTTTAACAAATCCAATAAGGAAGAAAATCCCTTAAATTTGAGGTAGGGCGAGGATTCTCTCATAAGAGAACAGCCGTGACAGTGTTCTACTTCAAGGCAGAAATTAACCGAAGTCCCTCAGCACTAGTTCTGTTTATGTTCTCTTTTGTAAAGTATTACAAATGTTTTAAGTGTGGATAGATATTTTGGTTTTGATTTTAATGTATATGATAATTAAAAATATGTTTTCTTTTCTTATACACTAAAATCGTACCCTCTCTCTCCAGGCTTGATGAATAAACAACTTTTTAAATATCCCATGTTCACTTATAAACCTAAAAAAGGTAGTACCTACACAAGAAATTTAATATTAAAATTACAAATGTTCTTCAGAAGTTAACATGATTTTAAATTGTTTTCAATATTCAAATACAAAATAGTACATTTTAATTTACTATAGCACAATTCAAGTATACTCTTAAATTTCGTATTTAACCAACTAGTACATGATATTAAGTGACTTTTTATAATAGCTTTCCTAAAAGACGACTGTTATACAAAATAGTGACTCTATGTTACCCTAAATTACTTAGATTAAGTTGAAAGAACAAATGACAGCAGACAAAGACCTTTATGAATAAATCATCTACACATAAAAGGTTGCACACCTCAGTAATAAGGCATTTGCAGGTAACTCCCCATAAGTATTTGAATTCATGTAAACAAAGACTATGTATATACTCCTTTAGGGAGAAAATGCACTACCATAGATAAAATATATTCAATTGGTCATGACTTTAAACCATACATTATTTGAATACCACACAAAACCAAAGAGGCATAACCTATCATTTTAATAACTAAAAGATGTTACTTATTTGTGAAATAAAAAGTAGATACAACGAAAAAGAAATGTTTTTGAAATAAACATCCACTGTTTTCTAGAAATAAATATACATACTTAATGTATTGCAGCACAGGAATATTGTTCTAGCGTTCATGTAACATTCCATCAGTAGTTTTAAAACATTTTGTCCACACTGAGCCTGGAATCTTCTACCTTGTCAGCTGTCCAACGACTTTCAACAGAGTTTTATTCTCCTGCTTTAGTTGTTCATTTTCATCTTCTATGTCATCTAGGTCCTTAAGGAAACACACAAAAATAGTTTTTAAAATACTTTAAAACATTCTAAAGGTGATTAAAAAGACTTCAAAAAATATACATTCAGAGGTAATTCATACAAGCAATTAATCTGGAGATCAGGGCAGGTTCTGAAAACCATTTTAGATAGAATGTGCCCCACCTACAGGAAGCATCCACCACTGACTCCTCATCGTTACATGATGATAGGAGACAACTCCTATCAGATCTTTCAGTTTTTCAAGAGAAGCCAGAAATCTGAATTCTTTAATCATAAATCTCCCAATTTTTAATCATTACAAATAACTTATTTTTTTATTTAAAAAAGACCCCAGTCCCCCAAAAACAATACATATGGGGGCATTATGAGGTTCAGGAACTGCTCAGATTGCAACCTTGTGTCAAATCAGGCATAAAAAAGATCCAGGTTCAAGTTCTGGATGTACTCCTACCACTCTGTGTGATTTTATAAGTGTGTGTGTTGTGGGGTGAGAATCTGAAGAGCTGATAGAAATGAGACACACAGAAAAGGAGATCTGGGACATATCAAGTTGATCTAGTTCAATTTATGTGTTAGGCTTCTCTATGACATTTTATTTGAATGAAATTTTATTTTAGAGCTTAAATTTTATTTTAGAGCTTAAAAGAAAAATTGAACGCCACTAAATAGGTAATCACCCTCTACCTTTCAAGTGATTCTAGCCCTATGTTCCCTGTATTAATCCTAGTGCCTTATATAAAACCATTTGGTAAATACATACACCATCTAAGTCTAAATTTTAGTGAGAAGAAACATTATTTCAAGGCAGATTATTTACCGATGGCTGGAAAGCAAGACATTTATAGATTTATCCTTGCAATTCAAAATACGAAACCTTGGAGCAATCAATGTATTACGTATACTATTGGATAGCAGCATTCTGATAATTTAACATACTATTTTTGGACAATTAGGTACATGACTTAAAAATGTACAAAAACAGCCCTGGCCAGCATGGGTCAGTGGTTAAAGTGTCGGCCCGCACACTGGAGGGTCTCGGGTTCAATTTCTGGTCAAGGGCACATATCTGGGTTGCAGGTTCAATCTCTGGCCCCAGTTGGGCGCATGCACAAGGCAACCAATCAATGTGTCTCTCTCACATCAATGTTTCCACATCAGTGTTTCTCTCTCTCTCTCTCTTCCCTCCCCTCTCCTTTCTACTCTCTCTAAAAATCAATGAAAAAAATATCCTCTGGTCAGGATTAACAAAATGTACAAAAACAGCCCTGGCCGGTTTGGCTCAGCAGTTAGAGCGTCGGCCTGCGGTCCAGAGAGACCGGGGTTTGGTTCCCGCTAAGGGCATATTACCTCAGTTGCAGTTTGTCCCCGGCCCTGGTTGGCTGGGGGAGTGGCAGTCACTCAATGTGTCCCTTTCACATCGAAGTTTCTCTCTCTTCCTCTCTCTCCCTCCCACTCTGTCTGAACAAAAAATGGAAAAATGTCCTCGGGTGAGGATAAAAAAAAAAAATGTACAAAAACAGCCATGGCCAGTGTGGCACAGTTGGTTTGAGCATCCTCCTGTGCACCAAAAGGTTGTGGGTTCGATCCCTGATTGGGGCGCATGCGGGAGGCAACCAATTAATGTTTCTCTCATGTCGATGTTTCTCTCTCTCTAAAAAGGAAGCAGTAACATTAAAAATATATATGCAAAAACAGAATTTGCATTTACTCACAAACTGAGTGATGCTGAAACACTGATTTGCTAAAAACTATAAAGATACATGATTCCTAAAATTACTACAACTGAGACTTACCTAATATTTCGAATTAAATGATAAAATACATTATGTGTCATTACTAGATCATATACTCTTTAACTGCAGGTGTTTTATTATTCTCTTTAATGCACACAGTGCCTAAGGCAGTGCTAATACATCATAGACACCAACATTATTTACATATTTTATTAAATCACTGTCCAGAACCAATAGATAATGCCTGTTTCTGAACCAAGATGAAAGGCAGTCCATAAAAATGGAAGAATTTATTTAGAATAAGGATTCTCAAATACCTGAGGTCAAACACTGGCCAGTGATTACCACATATGGCCTTGAGCAAGTTAACTCTGAACTGTAGTGTCTTCATCTACAACCTGTAGTTAATGTCTTACAGCTTTATTATTCTGCATGTAATGAAGACTCTACTTTCTCTTTTTTCATAGAGTTAAGCTGTTCCTTTTTTCCCTGAAGGAAACATCATTTGCTTCTTCTGTTTTATCTAAAGTCTTCTAAAAAGCAAAATTATGGAATCTCTTCTCATCACCATTACCTAAATATGGTCTAGCATTAAGACCTGCTTCTTAAGCAGGAAGTAAATTCAAGGGCTAAAAGCAAAAACAAACAAAAAAACTACAAATAATTATAAGGGAGACCTAGACCTTCGGATAAGGCTTAACCTAAAGTTAAGGATGCATACATACAATTGAAAAAAGGAAGTTGCCCTGGCCCGTGTGCCTCTGTTGGCTGGGCGCTGTCTTGTGCACTGAAAGGTTGCTGGTTTGATTTCTGGCCAGGACACATGCCTGGATGGCGGACTAGATCCCTGGCAGGGGGCATGCAAGAGGCAGCGAACTGATGTTTAGCTCACACTGATGTTTCTTTCTCTTGCTCTCTCTCCCTTTCTCTCTCTCTAAAAATCAATTAAAACAATTTTAGTCCTGGCCTGTTTTGCTCAGCGGTTAGAGCATCGGCCCATGGACCAGAGAGTCGACCTCGGTTGCAGTTTGTCCCTGGCCCCGGTTGGGGTCGTGTGGGTGACAACCACTTGATGTTTCTCTCTCTTCCTCCCCCTCTCCCTCCCACTTTATCTGAAGATAAATGTAAAAATGACCTCAGGTGAGGATAAATAAAAAAAATTTAAAAAAAATAAGTAGTGAAAATACAAAGAAATTTGGCATTTCCTATGGCCAGAAAGTAGCAACTGTAGTTCTTCCTTGAGGGAACTAGGAGCCTTTTACGTGTAATGGTAAGCAAGATCTCACTGCCAGACCAGCGAACACAAAGCAAACCCACCCGTCAGTCCATCTCCAAAAGAATAATATTAAGTGAATACAAATGATAACTGGAAATCAATTTATGGACTGAAATGATGGTTCTTACTACCATAAATTACTATCTCATTAATAAAAGAATGAACTAAATAACAAAATTAATTAATTTCTTCATATTTATATATTTTCATCCAATTGCCAGAAAAAAAGAAAACCATGACACTGAAATATGTAAATACTCACTCTATTTAACAAATCAATTTCTTCTTTGAGTTTTCCAATCATTTCCTCTTTATCTTGCATTAGTCTCACAAGTCTTAAGTTTTCTTGCCTTTCTCTTAATACTTCCTGGTAAATATAATTACAAAGCTGATTAACTGGAAAGCAATTGGTAGTTTATAATCTTAAGTGGCATACATCTGCCAAATCTGGTAAAGTACCTTAGATATATAAGAATCAGAGAATGAGAGGAATACAGAAGTTGTAAAGTATGTTTCTGATTAAATCTATGTCTGCACAAGTCTTCAACAAATACTACTACTCAATGAAGTCCTCTCTTTAGCTTATTACCACCATTAGTAATAAAATATTTTTAATGGATAATATCTGTTTGAGGAAGTTCAGATTTATTAAAAATACTAAGTTTAAGAAATTTACTTTGTTGTACACCTGAAACTAATATAATATTGTATGTCAACTGTAATTGGAAAACAATTTTTTAAATAAATAATTAAAAAAAAAAAAAAGGAGATAGCTCTATGGAAAAGTCTAAACAGAAAAATAATGGCCTTCAGTTTTACTCTCAGTTCTGCTGCTTAACTGACAGTGAATAAAATGAAGGAATTGAAATATATTACTGTTTTTTAAGCTTTTTTTTTTTAATGCAACACCTTTTCCAAAGAAATCTTATTTAGAATCCAGGGACTCGGGCTAGGTCAGGCACCCTGGGGGCAAAAGAGACGCAGAACTGAAAAGGTCTTGCCCAGAACTTGGCTTCTTTGCTACTAACCCTCAGAGAAAGCAGCCAGCTGGCTTCATTATTAACTGCGGCCAACTACTAGCAAGTCAATCCAAACTCTCGTGGAACTTAAAAAGCCTTTATGAAGAATCCCCTAGAAACCTACTGAATTATGTATTCCTTTAAAGCTTTTAATTTAGACCTATAGAAACTAGTTTGAAAGCACAGATGTGAACAAAAAGTAATGATAATGTTATAAAAAGAAACAACTTTAAAAATTAAATCTCTACTAAAAATAATCTTTATATCACAGGTAATCATTTCATTTCAGCTAAACAAAACATATTTTCAACAATCAGAAAGTAATTCCGTATCATTATCAAATTTAGACATTGAATGTCTACAGAATTTATGCCAATAACCATTTGCATTGTTCTCAAAGATACTACTAAACAGGATTATTTTTTAAATTGTTTCAAACATCATCTGTACATTGCATTGTGTTTATTAACCAATGTCACCCCAATAAATTTAATTGAAAAAAATTATCTCAAACACCAAAGATGGCTCTGGCCTCTAACTTAGAGCCCAGAAGAAAGTCTGCAAAGATAATATAATTAACACACTGTAATATATACTGCCAGGAAAACTAAACATTTCAAAGCCAAAGACTATTTTCATTATATTAAAGATAGCACTTGTCAGAATGGGAATAGCCATTAAATATTAAGGAATATAAGAATTGGCTCTACTTCTAAAAGTTTTAACATCAACAGAAGTGAATACAGGAAAATATTAAGGAACTCAGAAACTGCCTAATCATTATGCATCTAGACAATAGACTTAAGACACTGATTCAAAGCTGCTATTTGACTATATAAGGAAATACCCATTAAACCCTAATGATACTTCCATTAGTGCCCTCATTATTTTCCCTTTTTTGGCACTGGCTCTCCCCTACAAATTTCTTTTTTTTTTCCTCTCTCAGCTGCTATGCAAGTAAAAAAAGGAATCCAAACAGTATATCAATTATATCAATCTGAAATAATTTGTAATTCATACCTTTTCAAGATCTTCAATTTTCTTTTCCAATGTGCTACTTGAGACCAAATTACCTGAAGCATTTGCATCCCTATTATATCTGCTGAACCCACTTCTCTCTGTTCGGGGATATCTACTTGAGATATCTTCTTCAGAGGCAGTGGTTGTGCTATGAAAATAAAAATATATGTATACATTTAAAAATACTTAATATACTCAGCAAGAAGAATGCCAAAAATATTTTCTATTCACCATTAACAATTACCATTCCCATGAAGACACTTGGCTATAGTCATCAACTTATTCATAACTACATAAGTTAATCATTATTCCAACACAATGAAAAACATCCATTAATTCTTTTGACCAATATCTACCGGGTAGCTGGTGAAGTACCAGTCATTGTTCTGGGTACTGAAAATGTAACAGCAAACATAGACATGGACTCCATCCTTCAACTTAACAGAGACAATAACCAATTACAACAACACAAGACGATCATCACATTAAAGTAAGTTAGGGTACTATGACAGGGACCTAATAATGCAGACTATCTGTGGTGAAGAATCACTTTCCTTTATTTTTTAAATTTCAATTCATCATGGACCAATACTTTTGTAAGATCAAATAAAAAGGAACTATTGGAAAAATAAAAGAAAGGCCATTCAAAACACAAGTCCAAATGTTTTATTAGATTCAGACTCATACAACTGTATTTCAATAATATAATTAGAATAAACAGGGAAAAAGGAAAGAACATCATAAAATTGCTTATTTTTCAGTGAAAGTATGTATATAGGCAATTATAGGCTATCACACTAGTAGGTCACCTGAAGGCTTGACTGGACTGGAGAATCTGCCTCTAATCTCACTCACTTCTGCTGGCAAAAGGCCTCAGTTTCTCACTGGCTGCTAGCCAGAAGCCTCAGTTCCTCAGTATGTGGGTCTCTCCACTGGGCTGTTCACCATATGGCTGCTGTCTACCAGAGACATGTCGTCTTGGTTGTATAGTATCTGTTCTGCCCCAATCTCCGAAATGACATACAATCACACTGACCTGTGCTGGAATGTAGAAGGGGATCACACAAAGCATAAATAACAAGAGGTAGGGGGCTTCCTGGGGGCTCTCTTGGAGGTTGGACACCATACTTGTTAATTTACCTATTCTAGGTTGGACTGATGATTACGCTGCTCACAGGGGATAAGGTATATCTAATTCATATGTATGTTTTATTTAAACAGCATTCATAACAGAGAAACTAGTTTCACAGATGTATGCTGACAGGAACAGAAGAGATTTTAAAGCAATTTCAGCAAGCTCAAAATATTCATTTTCAACTTTTACCCCAAATGCAGAAAATGATGCTTTTCAAAATGTCTTCAATCCTTCATTAGTAATCAGTTCCAATCATTTGTCCATCAGAATTAGAGTTAACTCTAAAATAGCTTTTGTTGGAAAAAAATTAATTCCTAATCTATTAATTTCTTATGCATGGGGTTCTTTTGATAGAAAGTGTGTCTTAGCAAATTTGGAAGTATTTGATTATAACATTATGCAAATGTGCAATAGTAAAATCACTACTAATTTACTGATAACTGTTACTATATGGTGGAACTCATCATAATTTGTACTTTTCCCAAAAATTTCTACATTCATTTTTGTCCTTTGCTCTTACATAATGTTGAAAACATTTTACATTTCTCCCTTGCATGGAAGACTAAGATCATTAAGAGAACCGGCTCACACTGTCAACTTCATGTTCTTGAACCATCATAGAAAAAAGCCTTAAACTTATGAGTAAGGAAAATAACGATTCGGGGTCATGCCCGAATCCTCACTGTGATGCCCCAATACTCACTGCTAATGTGAGACAAATTTTTGTGTGGGTAAATGTTGCCCCTAAGGTGACCCACCTACTTTGTGGGATGCCTGGGAGTTGTGATCTGCCCGGCCCTTCCCACGCTTGAAAGATAGGCCTGTTGGGGCAGCAGGAAGGTGATTCAGTCGATGATACTTCACGGGAATCATTGTTCAGTAAATGCTATGCTTTTGCTGCTTTTTTCTAGAGCTCACGAAGGTAGCAGTTTTTATTTATGGGTCAGAAACTGCTCTTTTCTATGATGGTTCGAGAACATGAAGTTGCTAATGTGAGCCGGTCCTCTTAAAAAAAAAAAAAAAGGAAAAAACAACCAACCAACCAAAGAGAAACTATTAGCCTGGCCGGGGTAGGCCAGTGGGTTGAGAATCGTACTATGCACCAGGAGGTCTCTGGTTCGATTCCCAGTCAGGGCACATGCAGCCAATCAATGTCTCTCTCACTGATGTTTCTCTCTCTCGCCCCCTCCCTGAAATCAATAAAAAACACATTTAAAAAAACCCATCTGAGAAATAAGTCTAATTCACATATTTAAAAAGCTGGGACTAAACTGGTTTCTTAGCTTGCAAAAACAGAGTTCATCCCAAAGTTCAATACTTTTCTCTGAAAAGTTCTCACGGAAAATTATTGTTTACTTCAGCATACAATTAACATTTGATTGGTGCAGCTTCCAAATTATAATTTACTTTTTTAAATCTCAAATGTAATGCACTAGTGTTTAAGTAATTCACACTTTTAGTGGACCACTGTTAATTTAGCTGATATAACAAGTATATTGTTTAGTTCAGCTGAGATAGCAAGACTTTCTCAAAGAAAGAAGCAGGATATTTACATTCTGGCATAAGTTCCAGCATATTTTCCGTGTCACTGTCTCTATATATCAGAAATGTACTCCCACAAAAGAAAGCAAAACCCTAGACCACACTGAATTTGTTAACCCTTCAAAGTTTTATATACTTGAGATCATGTTGCATTTGTCAGCAAGAAGTTAAAAAATAAATTCTTCATATCACTGTCATGTTAGCAAAAGTCAATGTTTTCATTACATTTTAACAAAAATTCCTTTGCTATCTATTTGTTGAAGAATTGGTTTTCTGTATCACTAAACTAGTCCTAAATACATCAAGCTATGGTATTGCTGGAGTTACACGAACTACCTTCTTTGCTACAGATTCGTCCAATATCTCCAAGCAAATGTCTCAGTCATGTCATTTGTGTGTAGTTTTTAATGTTAGCAACCTGAAATTCACAAAGTACTAATGCTTACATATGAAATCCTGAAGATTTCCTCTGTCAACTTTTTTTTTTTTTAATCCTCACCCGAGGACACCCTTTCCATTTTTTGTTCAGATAGAGTGGGAGGGAGAGAGAGGAAGAGAGAGAAACAGCAACGTGAGAGGGACACATCAAGTGGCTGCCACCCACACGACCAACCAGGCCGGGGACAAACTGCAACCGAGGTACATGCCCTTAGCGGGAACTGAACCCGGGTCTTTCTGGACCGCAGGCCGACACTCTAACCGCTGAGCCAAACCAGCCAGGGCTCTGTCAATTTCTTAAACGTAGCTTTCAAATAATGCATTTGTGGTTGTAAATATATTTATGTCATGCCTATTATAAATGCCACTTAAATTTTGATGGTTTTATTGTTTTAGGAGACAGTACATCACTGCAAATAACCTGCTGTGGCTTCAGCACTTCCCCATCAATTATAGCTGAAAACTGAACTCAGTATAGGAGGGATAATGCTTCCCAACAAAACTAGTACAAACTCTTATGTTCTGTATCTCAAATTACTTCCATCATCATCACTTGGTTTACTATTACTGTCACACTCAGAAAAGGTATATTTTTTTCTTATAAAAAAAAGTATATTTGCCCTGGCCGGTTTGGCTCAGCGGTTGGAGTGTCGGCCTGCGGTACAGAGAGACCCGGGTTCAGTTCCCGCTAAGGGCACGTACCTCGGTTGCAGTTTGTCCCCGGCCCTGGTTGGTCGTGTGGGTGGCAGCCACTCGATGTGTCCCCTCGCGTCGATGTTTCTCTCTCTCTCTCTCTCTCTGTCTTCTTCTCTCTCCCTCCCGCTCTATCTGAACAAAAAATGGGAAAGTGTCCTCGGGTGAGGATAAAAAAAAAAAAAAAAAAAAAAGTATATTAAAGCTTGTTTTATCTTACATGAATTAGAATAACAATTTATAAATTTAACTCCCTGGGTTTAGGATAATACTAACAAAAGCAGAAATTGAAAATACATTTTTTCACTTTTTATTTATTTGCTTGTTTTATTTATTTATTCTGAAATTATTTTATTCATGGAACAAGAATAAGTCTAATTAAATACAACACAAAATTTTTAAAGTAAATAAATCTTTACATTTTCTTAAATTCGTCAACATTTTGTGTTACAAATGACTAATATAAAAAGAACACGTGTACAGTGGGTACACATTCTTCTCAATCTCACATGGCACATTCACCAGGATAGACCATATTCTGGGCCATAAAACACATCTTCATAAATTAAAAAAAAAAAAAATAGAAATCACACAATGTCTGCTCTCAGGCCACAATAGGATTAAACTAGACATCAGTAACAGAAAGATAATTAGAAAATCTTAAAATATGTGAAGATTAAACATATACTTCTAAATTACATGTGGACCAAAGAAGAAATCTCAAGAGAAATGTAAAAATATTTTGAAGTGAAAACGAACGCGCCACTTTGAAATGTGTGGGTGCAGTGAGAGCAGGGAGCAGAGGGGCTTTCCAGCACAGAAGCGTATATTAGAGAACAGAGGGATCTAAAATCAATGTTCTAAGTGTCTACCTTTGGAAACTAGAAAAGGAAGAGCAAATTAAATCCAAAGCAAGCAGGAAAAAAAAAATGAAATAATAATTAGAGCAGAAATCTATTAAATTGAAAACAAGAAACCAATATATAGAAAAATCAATAAAACTAAAAGCTATTTCTTTGAAAAGATGAATAAAATCAATACACTCCTACTCAGGCTAATTAAGAAAAAGAGAGGACACAGATTTCAACTACACAACATGGTAGGAAAAGCAAAACTAAGGAAAGAGTAGAAAAGGTCAGTAGTTGCCAGGGGCTGGAGGAGAGGTAATGACGAGAGGAATAAATAGGTGGAGCACAGAGGAGTTGCAGGGCAGTGAGACTGACTCCTCTGTATGATACTAAACTGGTGGATACATGTTATTACACATTTGTCCAAGACCACAGAATGTACAACAGCAAGACTGAACCATAATGTAAACTATGGACTTTGGGTGATGATTGGTCAATGTAGGTTTCTCAACTGTAACAAACATGCCTCTCTGTTGAGAAATGCTGATCATGCAGGAGGCTATGTATGTGTGTCTAGGGACAAAGCTTATGTGGGAAATCTTTATACCTTCCCCTCAATTTTTCTGTGAACCTTAAACTGCTCTAAAAATTAAAATAATTGCACGTGCACCAGGGCACTTGAACTAGTCAGTATCTGGTTCAAATGAGACTCCACTGATCATGCAGTTGAATGTGATGATGACAGTCATCACATCAAAATGCAACTCAAGCTTCTAAATATTTACTTTTGAGTTCTTATCTAGTTATGGAGCATTAATGACTAACAGTTCAGGGACCACACTTTGAGTAGTAATTATGCAAGAGAATGTTCAAACTCAAAAGAGGAATAAGAATGTGCAAATATCTAGAAAAAGAATATGTGGCCCATATGAGAAAGAGAAGTGATATGATATGACACTGAAAAAGCAAACAGGAAACCTGAAAGTCATTTTATAAAAGAATTTAAACTAATGGTCTCCAAATTTTATTCATTATATGTCCATGTTGGTATGTATGTATATTTACCTACTATTCTCATAATATGATTTACAATATAACCATATTATATGTACATTATACAAACACATACATAATACACATTATATACATATAAATCAGTGACATAATATAATCACATCATTAAAATAATTATCTGTATCACAAAAAACAGAACATAAAGAATGAAAAGAATTTAAAGTTTATATTTTAATTATGGTACAAAATTTCTGTTTTCACAAAAAATTTACTATAGAATTAAAAAAAAAATTTTTTTTTTTGTTGGTTTGAGAGAAACACAATTTGTCATTCCACCTATCCATGCAAACTATAACATTTAAAAAAACATATGTTTTTATTGCTCTGGTTGGTTTGGCTCAGCGGTTAGAGCATTGGCCCGCGGACCAAAAAATCATGAGTTCGATTCTGGTCAAGGGCATGTCCCTCGGTTGCGGTTCATCCCTGGCCCTGGTCGGGTGTGGGAGGCAACCAGCCGATGTGAGAGTGGATGTTTCTCTCTTTTCCTCTCTCTCCCTCCCACTCTACCTGATGATAAATGTAAAAATATTCTCGGGTAAGAATTAAAAATAAATGTTTTCATTTATTTATTTTTAGAGAGAGAAAGGAAGAGAGACAAAGACAGAAAAATCGAAGTGAGAGAGAAACACAGATCAGTTGCCTTCTGCATGCCTCCCACAAGGGATGGAGCCTGTAACTCGGGCATGTGCCCTAACCGGAAATCAAACCAGGATCTCGCAGTCCATGGGATGGCGCTCAGTCCACTGAACCACACCACCCAGGCAATATAACATTTTTAATGAAATTATAACAGAATGTTTCATCATTTTTTAGGATCTAATTTTAATACATTGTCAGAGATTCAAAGAGCTAATTCTAAGATCAATTTTCATATCTGATTTTTATGGCTATGCTAGCAGAATAGAGATGCCTCACAAAAATTTAAATCTTTTAAAAATTTCACTAAAAATTCAAAAATAAGCCTGAGGAAAGATGGAATATTCATCTTGCCCAGCTGTGTCTACAAGTTAAAGGTGATTTTTTTTTTTTTTTTTATCCTCACCCAAGGATATTCTTCCATTTTTTGTTCAGGTAGAGTGGGAGGGAGAGAGGAATATAGAGAGAGAAACATCGACGTGAAAGGGACACATTGAGTGGTTGCCACCCTCACGACCAGCCAGGGCCAGGGACAAATTGCAACCGAGGTACATGCCCTTAGCAGGAACCAAACCCAGGTCTCTCTGGACCGCAGGCCGACGTTCTAACTACTGAGCAAAACCGGCCAGGGCGAAGGTGATGTTCTTGTCCATTCACTGTGATCAGTTTTGAGAAAGTGTTCTCTATGGTTGGGTCGTAAGAGTCAACTAATTGGCCTTCAACAAACTGGATCATCAGTGAGGACTTCCCCACAGACAGGTAGCCCGGGATCACGATCTTCAGGGACTGGGACTGGGGCACCTTGGTGGCCTCTTCAGCCCCAGACCAACCGCAGTGCCGGGGGGCAGAGCAGCATCCAGGATTTTTTGTTAATTTTTAAGAACAGATCTAATTTTGTGTATTTTGCCGCCAGCTAAACAACCATGTGATCATTTTTGTCCTAATATACTTGGTTTGACATTCTCCTTAAATTCTATCCAGACACCTATTGTCAAAGTATTAGTTAAACTAGCTAATTCATAATTCTACATAATTACGGTACTTTGCAACATTCAGAAAGTGAATAAACACAGCATGCTTCCCTCAGGATACCTCCAGGAACAAATGACCATCTTACATACAGAATAAGGGTAATGAGTAATACACAGTACTAGCTATTAAGTATGACTATCTTAGTGTTCTTTTGATTAAATAGTAAGTATTTAATCAAAATTAAATAGAAATTTTATACGTCGTGTGCATCACCTTACCTTGAAGACTAGTGCAGATATCATTTAAAGGTCATGGGAAGCCATTAAAGCAATAAAAGTGCCAATCATTTTTTTTTAATCTTCACCCAAGAACATTTTTTTTATTTTTTGTTCAGATAGAGTGGGAGGGAGGGAGAGAGAGAGAGAAACATCGACGTGAAAGGGACACATCGAATGGTTGCCACCTGCACGACCAACCAGGGCCGGGGACAAACTGCAACCGAGGTACGTGCCCTCAGCGAGAACCAAACCCAGGTCTCTCGGGACTGCAGGCCGACGCTCTAACCGCTGGGCCAAACCGGCCAGGGCTAAGTGACAATCATTTTAACAAAATGCACTGGAGACAAGCAAACTGGAGGCAGGGAGGCCAGTTTGGAGGTCACTGTATCATCTATGTATCTATATAAGAAATGATGGTGTCCTAGATTGATATGTTGGCCCTGGAGATAAGCAGGAGATAAATTCAACAAGTCTTGGTAAATGACTAGATGTAGATGAAGTAGGAAAAAAAAAGAGTCATGACCAATGTCCAGATTTCTGGTTTGAGCAAGAGTGGATTTTGATGCCAACTACTGAAACTCATCAAGTTTCACAAGCTGACTTTTAAACATGCTGAGTTTAGAATGCCTCTGTGGTATCTAAAAGTAGATATTTAAAAGTTATTGGTCATACAGGGATAGAGCTAATGATCTGAAACCAACAGCATGTTTATAGATAGTAACTGAAGTCACTGGAGTGAAGGACATTTCTGGCAAAAATACACAGAACAAAAAGAGAATAAAGTTATTTTGCTGGTTTCCAACAATGAAACTGGCCAATACTGAATTTATCCTAAAACCATAATCAGAACTATATACAATTATTTAGCTATAAAGATATTAAGTATTTTTAATAAAAAACGTGGGGGGATCTACATGTGTAATACAAGTGGACCATGGTATGCTATGTTGTCATTAAATATAATACTGTAAAAGACCAATGAAAATAAAATTGTACAAAGCTATAAAAAAAGAGTAAAGTCTAAGACAGTGAGCTAACACCAATACATAAAGAACAAGTACAGGAAAGAAAGCACTAACTACAAATAAGAATGGGGAATACCAACAAAATGGTAGAAAGAAAATCAAGAGAATCAAGTTTCACTGAAACCACATTATATAAGAGCATTAGAATCATATTGATGGATCTCTTTACACTTAAAAAAAAGTCCAGTTATATGCATCAACTATGAGATTATTCAAACAGAATCTACAATGCTGACAATTGCCAACAAAAACCTAGAAATATGGATATCCCTTAACAGCATTATATCTGCTTGATGTACAAGCTTAAAAGAGTATTTTTAAAAGTTTAACCTACTGCCCGGCCGGTGTGGCTCAGTTGTTGATGTCAATCTATGTACCAAGGGGTCACCAGTTCGATTCCCAGTCAGGGCACATGCCCAGGTTGTGAGCCCAATCCCCAGTGGGGGGTATGCAGGAGGCGAGGTGGCCAATCAATGTTCTTTCTCATTGATGTTTCTATCTCACTCTCTCCCCCTTCCTCTCTCTCTCTCTAATCAATAAAGAAAAATAAAATAAAATAAAATAAAATAAAACAAAATAAAAAAGTTTAACCTACTGCCCTGGCCGGTTTGGCTCAGCGGTTAGAGTGTTGGCCTGCGGTCCAGAGAGACCCGGGTTCAGTTCCCGCTAAGGGCACGTACCTCAGTTGCCATTTGTCCCCGGCCCTGGTTGGTTGTGCGGTTGGCAACCATTCAATTTGTCCCTTTCACGTCGATGTTTCTCTCTCTCTCTCTCCCTCCCACTCTGTCTGAACAAAATATGGAAAAAATGTCCTCGGGTGAGGATTAAAAGAAAAGTTTAACCTACTAACAATTTTTAAAATACTTCACATTAGGCTTGTTGATACATAAATACCGGTATAGAAATTAAAAAACAAAAAATAATTATTACTAGAAAACAAAATCAGTGCTTTATCCCCATTCAGATTAGGTTTGGTTTATAAGGAATACTGTCAGAATTGTGAATAATTGTGTTACTTGATCTTATTGCCAAATTTAGCTTTGTTTATTCTAGAAACAGAAATGTTTTTAACCTATTTTGAGGGCCTGATATGTGCAGTACAAAATATCCAGAAGAGAAGATTGTTTCATTAACTCCAAAAAGTTTGTAACATTACTCAGGAATGTTAACACAAATATCTAATATGATTCCAAACAGAACCCCCCCCCACTCTGCCCTTTGCTACAAAAATATTAACTATAATGTTCAGAAAAGGAAAAAGAATAAACAATATCATTAAAGATAAATACTACCATTTACTGAAAGTTTTCCTCCTCTGGGAATTTTCACATCTTCTGTGGAAAAACTAGGAGGTGTCATGTGGGGGAAGGAAACACTATTCTAAAACTATCATGAGAACAAGATTGGAAGCATTGTGAAATGACAGCTAGAGGAATTTTCCACTAAAATAGATATTTTAAAGCTTAGCAGTTAAAAGAAATACAAGACTCGTGAGTAAAATCCTACTTTTAGAATGAATATCAAATATTTATAAGTGTTAGATGAATCATGAAATTCCTAAGTAACAACAAATCCATGATTGGCCTTCACGTTTTTAATGTTTTACTACCTTGTTCCCACCTCCACTCCCACTCCTCAAAACAGCTCCTTACTTGGTTTGTAACATTCTCCTCTCTCTTCTTTTAAATCTATACACAGAGAGAGAGAGAGAGAGAGAGAGAGAGAGAGAGAGAGAGAGAGAGCGCGCGCGCAACTTCTAAAGATCAAAGTCAATTCTGTCTTTATTAAAATTGTGATACATATTTACTTCAGGAAATAAAAAATATTTTTAAAAAAGTATCTCCAGTAATCCCACCAACCCAGAGACAATTGCCAATACATTTTACAATAACATTTTAACAGTTCTTAACCTTTTTGGATAGCAGATCCCTTTGAAAATCTAATGAAAAATATAGCTCTTGACCTCCTGTCAAGATGGTGGCGAAGGTAAACGCGGTATTGCCTCCTCCCACAACCACATCATAGTTACAACTAAACTACAGAACAGCCATCATTCAAAACTACCTGAAATCAAGCTGAATGGAAGTCTTAAAACTACGAAATTGAAGAAGAAGCCACATGAAGACTGGTAGGAGGGGCGGAGGCGGACGGGCTGGCCCCACACCCACACGTGGCAGATAAAAATCAGAAGGACACCTCAGCTGTGGAAGTCCTCTCTGAGGAGTGAGGGGTCCCCGTCTCACACCAGGCGCCCGGCTCAGGGTTCCAGTGCCAGGAAGAGAAGTCCCCATCACTTCTGGCTGGAAAAACCAGCAGAAATGGCTGAGGCTGCGGGAGCCCCAGGCAGCTCCTCTTCAAGGGCCCGCACACAGACTTACTCAGACCGCTCCCTCTGGGCTCCAGCGTGGGGGAGGCAGCCCGAAAGGCACCAGAGACCTATGGGGAAGAACTGAGTTGTTTGGCATTGGGGCGAGGGCTAGAGAGGCAGCTTACTCCTGGACCGACTTGCTATTAGCCCTTTGTTCCTTTGGTGAGCACTTCCCCCATGAGGCCGGCAGACAGCAGCCATATCTGGGACTCTAGCAACCTGGCTCACACTGTTGGCCCACCCTAGTGATTCCCCAAGGTCCTGACCCCACCCAACTTTCAGGCCCACCCAAATTGTTACCAGTAACTTTAACCTTATATTGGCCTGTCTTAGATCCTGCTTCAGAGTTTCCTAAATTCTCTCAAACAAGCAGCATCTGATCTCAGCGAGCCCCGTTCCTCTCGTTAAGTGGCCCCAGGCCTAGCACTAGAAACAGCCAGCCTTGGTTCACAATTTGGCTTTGCCGGCCACCTCCAAGCCCAACACAAGAAGCAACCATCTGCAGACTGCTTTGTAGCATATGCCTGGTGGCCCCGGGTAGAACACAGGCAGTGGCTGACCTTGCCCCAGAGCCAGCACACCCAGTGGACAGCTTCAGACCACGTCAAAGCACCACCCAACCACCTCCACAAGTGACACACTCAAGGAATGCACTCAGTGGGTACCAGAGCCCTGCTCAAGTAAGTCTTGCTCTGTAGGGCGGGGCCCCTGCACAGCTGATCATCCAAGGTAGTCAGAGGTCGGTAGATAGTGGGCACAGCCAGTCCTTAGAGCTGATCAGCCTAAATAAAACCCTCTCATTGATGTGCCAACAGCTATCAAGACTCATTTACAACAGAAGGGTATAAAGTCCACACGAGGGGTGCACCTCAAGGGCCCAGGTGGGAGACCAAAGAGGCTGTGCCACTGGACCCGACAGGACACCTACTACAACAGGCCACCTTAGAAGCCCAGGAGACATAGCAACTCTATGTAATACATAGAAACAAACACAGGGAAGCAGCCTAAATGAGGAGACAAAAAAACCATAAAAGAATAGAACAAAACTCCAAAAAAAGAACTAAATGAAATGGAGATAAGCAATCAATTAGAGGCAGAGTTCAAAACACTGCTTATAAGGATGCTCAAGGAACTTAGTGAAAACTTCAATGAACTTAGTGAAGGCTTCAAGAACATAAAAAAGGAGCAGTCAAAAATGAAGGAGGCACTGATTGAAATAAAGAATTATTACAGAGATTCAATAGTAGAGTAGGTAAAGCCAAGAAGCAAACCATTGATTTGGAATATAAGGAAGCAAAAAACACCCAATCAGAACAGCAAAAAGAATAAAGAATCCAAAAAAATGAGGACAATGTAAGGAGCCTCTGGGACAACTTGAAGCGTACCAACATTCACATCATGGGGGTGCCAGAAGGAGAAGAGAGAGAACAAGAAATTGAAAACCTATTTGAAACAATAATGACAGAAAACTTCCCTGTCTCGGTGAAGAAAACAGACATACAAGTCCAGGAAGCACAGAGAGTTCCAAACAAGATGAACTCCAAGAGGCCCACACTAAGACACATCATAATCAAAATGCAAAAGGTTCAAGACAAAGAGAGAAGATTTTTTATTTTTACTATTATTTTTAATCCTCACCCGGGGACATTTTTTCATTCATCTTCAGATAGAGTGAGAGGGAG
Organism: Molossus molossus; assembly: GCF_014108415.1. NCBI lineage: Eukaryota > Metazoa > Chordata > Mammalia > Chiroptera > Molossidae > Molossus > Molossus molossus. Next base: position 54,787,639 of record NW_023425345.1, on the reverse strand, counting down.
AGAGAGAAAAAAACATCAATGTGAGAGAGACACATCGAGTGGCTGCCACTCACACCAGGGACAAACTGGAACCGAAGGTCTCTCTGGACCATGGGCCAAAGCTCTAACTGCTGAGCCAAACCGGCTAGGGTCAAAGAGAAAATCTTCAAAGCAGCAAGAAAAAAGCAATTAGTTACCTACAAGGGAGCTCCCATAAGACTGTCAGCTGATTTCTCAAAAGAAACTTCGCAGGCCAGAAAGGAGTGGCAAGAAATATTCAGTGATGAAAAGCAAGAACCTACAACTAAGATTACTCTATCCTGCAATGCTATCATTTAGAATCAATGGACATATAAAGAGTTTCCCAGACAAGAAAAAGCTAAAGGAGTTCATCACCACCAAACCAGTATTATATGAAATGTTGAAGAGTCTTCTTGAAGAAAAAGAAAAAATATGAACAAACAAAATGGCACTAAATACTTATCTATTGACAATTGAATCTACAAACTAAATGAACAAGCAGAACAGAAACATTCTCATAGATACAGAGAACATTTTCTTGGTTGTCAGATGGGAAGGGGGTTGGAGGATGGGTCAAAAAGTGAAGGGATTAAGAAGTACAAATTGGCTGTTAGGCTGACAAACCTCAAAGGGAAGGGGAATGGGGGGTAGGAAGAAATCAACCAAAGAACTTATATGCATATATGCATAAACAGTGGACACAGACAACAGTGTGGGAAAAGGCAGGAGGGGGGCAGGAGTGGGGAGGAGGAGGGGGTCAATAGGGAAAGAAGAAGAAACATCTGTAATACATTCAACAATAAAGTTAAGTTTTTATATATATATATATATATATATATCTTCTCCCAGATAAACATCATATTCTTTTACACAGAATTTTCATAGTTCATCAATTGATTTGAAATTAAGAATATATATATACACACACTTATATATATTAGGACTTTTAATACCATACTTTTGTAATATGCTCTCCCTTTCCCCATTTAACATAAGCAATCATTTTCCTATATAATTAATTATTTTCTACAGCATCAGTTTAATGTCTGCACTGTAACTGTTTATATTAATGTTATAGCTTATAATCTAATGTTAAAATTTTAAGTTTTCCCATTTAGAGGCTATTATACACGCTAATTTCTGGTATATTAAATACAGTGAATTATCCTAAAGAGATAAAATATGATAGTTATCTTATCAAATATACCTAGTTGCTCAAATTTCACTACCTGAGACCTAGACAAAAACAAATCCAGAAAACAAAACATTCTTCCAGATTTAGGTCATAGTATTTGGTAAGAAGAGCTAAAATTATATACTCCTCATTATTATTTTAACATGCATCTCCCTGACAGCCAAACGTAGTACACCGCACCTCAGAACTATTCAACAAATATTTAACATAAAAATCCATTAAAAAACATTTTTAAGTGGATTTTTAGAAAGAAAGGGAGAGAGAAACATTGATTGGCTGCCTCCTGCATACCGCCTACTGGGTATCAAGCCCTAAAACCAAGGCATGCGCCCTGACTGGGAATCGAACCAGCAACTTCTTGGTGCATGGGTCAATGCTCAACCACTGAGCCACACTGGCCAGGCCATTTTGTTTTTTTAAGAAAAACCAACTAAGCAATATGGAATATAGGACTCACACAAAAATTTACACAACGTTCACAGTATATTGTTATGTATTTTAATGTAATAATTCATATTACCCAAAAGATGGAAACAAATGTCCATCAACTGATGACTGATCAAACCAAATTTGGTATATCCAAGCATGCAACAATATGAATAAATCTTGAAAAGATTATGCTAAATGAAAAGCCAGATCGAAAGGCCACATATTATATGATTTCTTATGAATTATCCAACACAGGCAAATCTCTAAAGACAGAAAGCCCTTGGTTGCCAAGGGCTGGGTGGGGAGAAGGACTGGGGGTTAACTCTTAATGAATATGTAGTTTTCCCTTTTCGTTGCTGGGGAAGGGGTGGTTCTGGAATTAGATAGTGGTGATGGTTGTACAACACTGTCAATGTACTATAAACTGGTGAATTGTATATTTTAAAAGGATTAATTTTATAATATTTGAATTATTATATCTCAATAAAGCTCTTTAAAAAGAGAATAAATGTTCAGATTATTGGTTAATTTCCAAAGAAATATAATACATAAAATGCATTTTAAAATAATTATGCCAAATATTATTAACATAAATTCTCTTTCATATAAAGATAAATTAGATCTTGCTGGACCTCAAGATCATAAGAACAAAAATTTTCTGATACTTAACTGTAGCTACAACAAAGTAAAAACAGATGAAGAGACTGTGAAATCAATGGCCACATACGTAAAACACCATGTTAAACAGAAAAAATCCTGTTAACTGGTTCCTCCCAGTTACTTGAAGCCAAAATAAGACAAATCAAACTGAAACCAAACAGTCTACATTCTACATTCTACCCTACCAGGCAAATTAATATTACTGTAAGGTAAAGAAACATATGTGACAAAAGCAGCCAATTAATAACTGTGTGATCTCACACAATTCGTTAAACGTCACTGTACCTCGGTTTCCTCATCTGTAAAATGGACATAAGAAAGCATCTCCCTCATGAGGTTACTGGAGAATTGACCCAATTAACATATATGGCAAGTACTTCAATTAGTGTCTGCTACATAATAAATACTGTATAAATCTTAGCTAATATTTACAACCTAGAAAAAAGTTCACAAATCCACCGGAGAAGAATTCAGTCCACAAAATGTTCCAGTATCTAAATTACTTTTAAATTATCATTTTATGACTTCCAGGTCTATTTGCAAAATCCAGTAACCAGAAGAGCCACAGCTATTGTATGCACTACAGCATTTGGTAAAATATAAAATATGCTAATACAGAGAAGGAATAGATTTTTTTAGAAAAGGTCACATATAGCCCAGGAAGACGGGCAGATACCTTTGGTCTTGAGTCTGAAATTTCTTACTTTTCAAGGATTTGGATGATTTTTTTGGCTTGACCCCTGACCTACAAACCAAGGAAGTTTCTTGTGACTAAGTGGTTCTCTAAACACATGCGCAAGCAAGAACTACTGGTTTTAAAACAGTGGTTAAAAGAAACTTCGATTTAGAAAAAAATTACAGTTGTGTTACATCTTAAATCTCTGTTAAAGGTCTGACCTTCTCTGTATATTTGTTCAAAAACAAGAGATCTGACATAATTCAAGATATGAAGCATATTTTGAGAGTGGCATTTCTCTTTTTTTTTACACACTAACTAAAGAAGGAAAAGGAGGGTTGTCTGAAGTTAGATGTGAAGTTCTTCTAACACCATGTGGATAAGCTGTGGTTCACTGAGGCAAGCTGGTAGATGTCTGAGGTATGCATTTTGTGCATTTCTGTGTGGCTTGGCTGAGCTATGTACAGTTTTATGGGTGTACGTACTGTTTCTCATGAACAAAATTAAAACTGCTTTAGCAAACTCAAATGTTGTGTTATGATCAAATTGGTCCCTAATTATCAATTGGGTCAAATTCAAGTTATCAAAACAAACATTTTAGCAGAACTGACTGGAAGAGAATGCTGGCCCTTAAGGAAAAAAGTCATGGTCACATTTTATCCAAATAAAGAAATTATGGAAAACAAAACAAAATTACAGGTGCCCAAAACAGTTACAGTGACGGTCTCTGGTATATTTATGCTACACTTCATTGAAAAAAAGAAAAGCAGAGATTACTCAGTTGATACCAGTCATTCTTTGTACGACTTAAAAATAAAAGTTCAAGATACTAAGGAGCAAAACTATATGCCCATTATCCACACAGTTATACAAATACAAAGCCTATAAAATAAATTGGAAGTAAAAAATAAAAATGTTAATAGTGATTGATTTGGGTGGTAAGGTTATGAGTGGGTTTTTCTAATTCAAATATTCAGTAGTAAGAATTGCTTTTAAAATAAACAATTCAAATATTCAGTAGTAAGAATTGCTTTTAAAATAAACAATTTTTAATATTTAAAAACTCTACCCTGATCATTTTTGGTAACTGCAAAAAAATTCTAAGGGAAAAAAGTTTTGATAAAGCTACATGAATTATAGTTATAGAACCATAATCATAACATGAAACAATACAGATATGAAAATAGAATCTTGCATCTATGTTTTAGCTAAGATAATGTTAATTCTTCCTAACATTCATATCCTGATGTGCCCAATGCTCTTTATACAAACAAAAATTTCCCTCTATTGTAACTTGGCTAATTTCTGCTCAGAGGGAATGTGGTATAATAAAGGATTCATGGAACTAAAATTTTTTCCTCATTTGGAAAGAAGATACCTGTCTGGCTGCCCAATTAAGCTATTGTTGAGGAAGGTACATGCAGGTGCTATGATATCACTAAGAGCTACATAAACCTAACTATTAGTGCTATTGGAGGAGAGGCTGACTTAGAAGCACACATAACTTTGAATAAATGTTGCTGAATAAAACAATTAATACCGTATTAAAAAATTTGTGAAAACAAAAGGACCAGTTAATTACTGTGTGAGAATGATAAAACAGTATCTGTCTTAACTTGCTTCCCCTGTGTTTTAATCAGCGCCATTCCTAACGGTTAAATTACATGTTTAAATAAGAATGTTAAATTATACACCCTGGTTAATCCTGCCCTTTGTAAGTCATTCAAACTGTCTTGCTTTTTTGTTTCTTTGTTTTTTAATGTATACAAGTTTTGTTTAGATATTACATCAAGCAGGGTATCCATAGCCACAAATCTAATATCTGTCTTGGCCTTTTATTTATTTATTTTTTTATCCTCACCCGAGGACATTTTTTGATATTTTGTTCAGATAGAGTGGGAGGGAGAAAGAGAGAGAGAAATATCGACATAGGGCCGGGGACAAACCGCAACCGAGGTATGCACCCCTAGCGGGAACTGAACCCGGGTCTCTCGGGACCGCAGGCCGACGCTCTAACCGCTGAGCCAAACCGGCCAGGGCTGTCTTGGCCTTTTAGAAATAAACTTTACTAACCAATGCACTGTAAACTTAACCAAGTAAACATTCTATTAAGAAAATTACACATTGAGCCCTGGCCGGTTTGGCTCAGCGGTTAGAGCATTGGCCTGCGGTCCAGAGAGACCCGGGTTCGGTTCCCGCTAAGGGCATGTACCTCGGTTGCAGTTTGTCCCCGGCCCTGGTTGGGTCGTGCGGGTGGCAGCCACTCGATGTGTCCCTTTCACGTCGACGTTTCTCTCTCTCTCTTTCTCTGCTCTATCTGAACAAAAAGTAAAAAAATGTCCTCGGGTGAGGATAAAAAAAAAAAAAAAAAAAAAAAAAAGAAAATTACACATTGAGGGGGAAACCCTACAAAAATGTGACAATGATCCATCTTTCCTAAACCTTGATAGCAGAAATTTCATGACCCCCACATCTCCAAACACAAGCAGCCTTCCATATCCAAGGGTTCCATATCCACACATTTAACCAACCTGGGATGGAAAATGTTCAGAAAAATAAAGTTACATTGTTGCTGATGTGTACTATGTAGTTAGAGCCAAGACGGCTGCATCTATCCTGAACATGTACAGACATGTTTGACATGTTTGCCACTATTCCCACAATGATACAGCATAACAACTCCTTACATAGATTTACACTGTACTAGCTACTATAAATAATCTACAGATGATTTAAAGTATTCAGGAGAATGTGCATGGGTTTATATAGGGGACCTGAGCATCCCCAAATGTTGATATCTGAGTAGGGTCCTGGAACCAATCCCCTGAGTACACTGAGGGAAGACTCTAGTTCCTCAAAGTTATTTAAACATTTTGAAAAGGGAGTCAATGAACATCTGCGAGATGTTGTCGATATGAGTCCAGCTGGTGTGGCTCAGCGGTTGCGTGTTGACCCATGCACCAAGAGGTCACTGGTTTGATTCCCGGTCGGGACACATGCTCAGGTTGTGGGGCTTATCCCCAGTGAGGACCATGCAGGAGACAGCTAATCGATGTTCTCTGTCATCGATGTTTCTATCTCTCCCTCTCACTTCCTCTCTTTCTAAAATCAATAAAGGAAAAAAATTTTTTAAAAAAAAAGTTGATATGATAAAATACAGTATTCCCCCTTTATCTGCTGTTTCACTTTCCAGTTTCAGTGAACCGTGGTCAACCGTGTTCTGAAAATATTAAATGGAAAATTCCAGAAATAAATAATTCGTAATTTTTACATTTCGAGCCATTCTGAGTAGTGTGATGAAATCTTATGCCATCAAGGATGTGACACACCCCTTGTCCAGGTATCCACTCTGTATCACTACCTGCCCAGTCACACAGTAGCCGTCTGTCTCAGTGATCAGCTCGACTGTTCAGGTATCACAGTGCTTGTGTTCACGTAACTCTTACTTTACCTAATAATGGCCTCAAAGCACAAGAGTGGTGAGGCTGGTAATTCGCATATGTCAAAGAGAAGCTGTAAGGTGACTGTTACAAATCATCAGAAGGTCAATAGCAAAAGAAAAAAGAAAGGTCAATAGCAGCCTAATGCTATGTCACAGTACCTACAGCATTCACCTCACTTCAACTCATCACAAAGACAATGTCACATTATCACAGAAGAAAGATGAGTATAGCACTATATTTTGGGAGAGAAAGAGACTATAGTCACATAACTTTTATTATAGTATATTAATTGTTCTACTTTATTATTAATTGTTGTTGTTAATCTCTTATTATGCCCAATTTATAAACTTTACCATAGGTATGCAAGTATAGGAGGAACACAGCATATACAGAATTTCAGTACAATGGTTTCAGGCATCCACAGGGTCCTGGAGTACCACGCCTATGGACAAGGAAGGGCACCTATGTGGCATAACTAGAGTAACTGCTTCACAAACTCAATGCTCAAAAAACACATTCTTGGTATTTGTAAAAGATGAATTTACAACAACACACATACAAACTAGTCTTGTGGGTGCTTATACCCTCTACTGACATTTTAAGAGTTTGTATAGATGTATATATAAGTTATTTGGTTTACTAAAAATATTTTCTAACATATGATGCCAAATTGCTATCTGTTAGCCCATCCCTCCCTTTCCTGATCCCCACGAGTCAGAATGTACCCTCACAAAGAAACATCCATGCTTCAGTGGTTGCTACAACCTGCTGACAGATTAATAAAATAATAAATTATTGATGTACAATATAACGAATTCCTCTAGATAATAGATTAATTATTACAGATATAGGTTCTAGGTTTTTATGTATTTTAGGTGTTCTTTTTTTCCTTCTGAGACAGTCTTCCAACTACAAGTTGCTGTGAGTCATGTAAACAATGACTAGAAACAAAAATACATATATTGTTTTATAACATTATTAAACAGGGCTAAACCTTTGAAGGCTGTAAAGTAATAAACCACATACTTCAAAAAATAGATACAAACAGGTCACAAGTAATATAATGGTCTTTTATAAAAAAGCTTAAAAATAAAATCATATACCACTGGAAACCAATTTTTTTCCTGATTTAACACCATGATATATAAATAAAGTTTCTGATGAGGATTTACAAGAATATTATTCTCATATTGATTCTAATTAAAGAACACAAATCTGATGTGTGGTGTCAGATCGGTACCTGATTTATCACTTTGTTAGGTATATAAATGTCTAATCACTATGTTGTACACTGAAACTAATATAATATTATATGTCAACTGTACTGAAAAAAAAAAAAACTTTATAAAAAGAACACAAATCTGAAAAGTGCCAATCGCAACTTAAGGTTTAGTATTTAATAAGAACTAAATATGCATACAATTCATACAACAGATTTTATAAGTTAATGAGGTTTACCTTTATTTCCCCAAATAAACTTTTTTGGTTTGCGAATGTAGCTTCAAAATAGGACAAATCAAAGCTATTTTGATTGGCAATGATTTCTTACAAAAGAAGATTCTTTCCAGTTTAAAACTATTCATGTTTTGTAAAAATTACCAAGCAATGTATAAATGTTAGGAGCTAAAAGCATCCCAAGTTTTATTACACTTACATAAAAAATGCTCCGAAATGAAAACAAAAGCAGTACCAGTAGCAAACAAACATATTAAGTGTTCAACAGAAACAGTTTCAGACCTACTTATCAAATTGTTGATTATCTTGGTCTTCTTCTCTCTTTCTATCACTAATAGATATTATGGCCCACGGTAAAAATTCAAAATTAAAGTTTGTTTATTTATATATAACTCGGTATTAAAATTAGAGCTATTAATTAATGTTTTATTTTAGGTGGACTATAATAACCAAAACTTTTAACCAACTATTTTAAACTTTAACATACAAGTAGAGGAAAACAAAAGTTTTATATGTATTAATCTAGGGAGATGGTCATGCATAAACATTCAGGTTCTGGAGTCAGGTTGCCCAAGTTCAAATCTAGACTCCGATGCTGACTAGCTTTGTAACCCCAGTGAAATTATTCTCTCTCTTTAATCCCTCATCTATGAAATGAAAGTAAATATTGTTCCTTATAAGATAACTATGAGAACTGAATGAGATCCCTATGTAAAGCATTGTGGGCATTATAAGCACTTGGTAAGATTTACAATTATTAGCACAAGTATGATCACATCTTCTACAATCTTTATGCCTTGTAGGGAAGAAGGAAGCTAATATCCCAGGTGTCTCATTAAACAACTTCTCATATGTAATTCTGATTTTCTTCCTATACATGTGCACACACACTCAAGCATATTTTTGGGTAAAAGCATTACTCATTGTGTGGAGATGGTGCTATGGACTTGCTATGGTCTGAATGTTTGTGTACCCCCCAAAATTCATGTTGAAATCATAATGCCCACTGTGATGGTATCAGAAGGCGGGATCTTCAGGAGGTGCCTAGGTCACAGAGGTAGAGTCCTCATGAATGGAATTAGTGCTCTTATAAAAGAGAACCTACAGAGCTCCCTAACACTTTCCACCATGTAAGGACAGAGCAAGCAGTTGTCCGTCAGCAACCCAGAAGAGGGCCTGGACCAGAACCTGATCATGCTGGCACTCTGATCTCTGACTTCCAGCCTCCAGAACCATGAGAAATAAATTTCTGTCATCGATAAGCTAACCAGTCTGTGGTACTTTGTTATAGCAACCTGAACAAACTAAGAAAGGACTGAACTGTGCAACCCCAAAATTCACAGGCTGAGGCCTTAACCCCCAGTGGAATGGTATATTTGAAAGGGGAGCCATTGGGAGGTACTGGGTTTATGAGGTCATGAGGGTGGGCCCCTCACAATGGGATTAGCATCTTTATCGAGAGACATGGGAGAAGCTACCCCTCTCTCTCCACCATCTGCGGACACAGCAGGAGGCAGCCATCTAGAAGTGAGGAAGACTGCCCACATCATAACCCAACCATGCTAGCACCATGACCTTGGACTTCACAGCCTCCAGAACTGAGAAAATACTTTTCTGTTTAAGCAATCCTGTCTATGGGTTTCTGTTATGGCAGTCCAAGCTGACTAATACAGGTGGTATTTTCAATGTTTAAGCATATAAGGGAAAATGATTCTAAGTTTTTATTTTTTTAAGTTCATCAGACCCATACAAATTCACAGTGTGCACAGTTTCAAAGACTGCAAGGTAGGCCAGACTATGTCATGGTTAGACAGACATTACACTCCTGCCTACAGTGTAATTTCTTTTTAAGAGCACAATATAAATGTTTCTTATTTTTCAAAAAGCTGCTTGAAACAGTTCTAGTTAGTTAAGCCATGGTGAGACAGACATTACACCTATGTCTACAGTATATTCTAAGTTATAACTTAAGGATTCTTACCTTTTGTATCTGCCCGAAACTGCTCTAGATGGCTCCTGTGAAGTAAAAATAATAACATATCAGTTTGGAGGTGTGTGCAAGCACACAATTCCAGATTGCATAAAACAGCTGATCGGAAATATCTGAGTTTGCAAGAAAATAAATTGGAATAATTACCATTACTTTAAAAAATTCACACTGCTGGTCAAACAAAACAAGATTCTACATCTAATATTTCAGACAAAAAAAAAAAAATCACTTTTTAAAAACTGTATTGTGTGGTGGTGGTTGTTAATCGTTACCCAAGAATATTTTTTCCATTGATTTTTTTTTTTTTAAGAGAGAATGGGGAGTGGGCATCGATGTGAGAGGGACACATCGATTAGTTGCCTCCTGCATGACCGAAACTGAGGTACGTGCCCTTGACTGGAATCGAACCCGTGACTCTTAGGTCCGAGGGCTGCCGCTCTTACTGCTGAGCCAAACTGACCAGGGCTATGCCCTCAATTTAAAAAACAAAACAAAACTATAATTCACCACATATATATAATAACCACTGCTTATTTTTTAAGACAGCTAAAAATAAAAAGTAAGAATGTATTTTTTATGCTGATTCTAAAGTACTAAAAAAATTACTGTAAAGTTAATATTAACCATTGGGGTACCTAACCAGTCAGTCAGTCATTTCTCTGTTCAGTCTTTTAATAGCCTAAGTTCTCCCAATATTATTACAATATCATTTTAATAAAACCGGTCAAAATTAACTCTTTTTTCTAGTTAATCATTAAAAGTTTCCAAGAGAGACCCTACAGTGAAAGAATTTCAGATATGATCCAAGTCAGAGAATCATCTCCCTTCACAAGATGACCAGATTCCAGACGGAAACAGCAAGTGCTGACCGCATGGTGCAACCAAGGAAACATCAATGTGGGAACTGTCCGCACACCTCATGGTTAGGATAAGATTTAGATCCAAGTGTCAGTGCTACAGGTCAGTCTCAGTTTCTTCATTTTCAACAAGAAATAACAACAATGTCTATTTTATTGGATTAAGTGGAAATTAAATTATATAAGTGGGTAAAAAAAAAATTAGCATGACTCCTTTGTAATTAACCAGTTCTTAGAAGTAATCTGGTGACAGGACAGGGTAAACACCCGTGTGTGTGGTTTGACTTGCTTTGACAGTAAATTCAAGGACATTTTAACCCTCCCCTGGGCATCAGCTGTTCTTTACTTGCTAGGCTAAGAAACTTTAGAGCAGTGATTTTCAACCACATGCTGCAAGAGTTTTTAAAACATGCAAGATCTAACTTTTTAGTCAGAGGCACTGACCTCTTTTCCCTTAGATTGTCAAATAAAAACAATGACAACAGGCATCTGGTGTGAATGAATCAAAATTATACCTTTTGTTTTTGTCAGATCGGCAAAAAAATATATTTTGTGTGTGTCACAGAATTTTAGTAATTAGTTTATGTGCCATGGGATGAAAGAGGTTGAAAATTGCTGCTTTAGCTTTCCTTATGTGCCTGTCATTAATGTAGCAGCCCCTAAAAGATAAGGCAGATGAATCCTGCTACTTTGTACACCAAACATGTAAAACAGTTATCTTATTTATAGAAATTTGAAATCTCTAGTGAATACCAAAGAATATCCTTTACAAAATTTAGTTTTAAATTATTTTTGAAACCATAGTAACTATATTAAAATGTTTAATCACTGGTCACTCAGATAAAGCAGAAAGAAATATTAAGCTTATGTGTATCCACTCAAAATACATTTCATTGAATGCTGGTGATGATGATCTCACATATAACTTATTCCCCTAAAGGTTCACAAACAGTAGTTCAACTAACATTTTATAAAAATTTTCTCTTATAAAAATTCCCTAATCTTATTTTATATCAACTAAAACTAAGGCATATACTTAAATGATACCTGTCTAAATAAGCATTAGGAAAAAATGCTAATAATGCCTTAAGTTCCAAAACATCATCTCTCTCATTTCAATTTTAACTGAAATATTTCAAAACATGACATCAACTTGACTGCCCAGACTACCTCTTACTGAAACGGAGTCAGCAGAACTGCTGATGGAAATAACCCTTTTTGGATTTACTGATTTGTGGGTTACTGACATACAGATTGAAATGGCATAAACAACTTGGCAATAAATAATATTCCTGAGGCTTAAAACAGGCATTTCCCTAATGTGGTAAAACTCTGACCTAACACAGTTTTAGAGCACAATTTTAACAAATCCAGGAATGGAGGGAATTTTCAACAACAATAAACGATAGTGGCATTATACTAATTTTACACTTTGGCCCAACTATAAATGAAGTCAGTATCAGACAAGTTTCCAGGTAAGTATAGTAATAGAAAGTTAGTAATACCAGTTTTCTCCATTTCTTACAGCTTTAAAGAAAAAAAAAACAAAAAAAAACTGGTCACTTACAACTTATCTCAACTAAGTCTTAGACAGTATTTTCTATAGAGCTAGAAGTTAGAATGCTAACATACTTGATCAAATCACTCTTTGCTCATGTCCAAGATGTGTAAACAATTAGGATTTAAGCTTATTTCTATATAACTAATACTTCAGCCCTGGCCGGTTTGGCTCAGCGGTTAGAGCGTCGGCCTGCGGTCCGGAGAGACCCGGGTTCAGTTCCCGCTAAGGGCACGTACTTCGGTTGCAGTTTGTCCCCGGCCCTGGTTGGTCGTGCGGGTGGCAGCCACTCGATGTGTCCCTTCACATCGATGTTTCTCTCTCTCTCTCTCTTCCTCTCTCTCCCTCCCACTCTATCTGTACGAAAAATGGAAAAATATCCTCGGGTGAGGATAAAAAAAAAAAAAAAAAAATAACTAATACTTCAATAGTTAAAATTCTGATGCAGGCAGACAACAATTAAGTTTATTTTTTACTGGTAGATTTGAATATGGTCTTTTATTAGATTACCAATTTTGCAGCTAAATGTTACTTCACAATGACTCTAGTGATCAAATTACATTTCTTAACAATGAATTTGTTCCCCATATTAGATTGACTATATTAGTATTAGTATAGATTGAAAGGGTGGTAGTTTGCTTATCATGTGTTTTCAAAATCACTAATTACAGATGGAGTTAAATGATCCCTTTCCAAAAAGAGAAAATTGGTCATATCTTGACAATGTCAGGTAAAAAAAAAAAAAAAGTCAACCCCTACCGTGCAATAAAAGAGTCCCTTATAACTTGAAGGAGGAAAATACTTGAAATTTCTATCCATTAACACAAAATTCTATATAAATACAAACACAAACTCCACCTTAGATATTTTTAACTAGAAGCCTTTATATTTCTGTGGCCACAAGGATTTCCAAGCAAAGGTAACAATTTAACAATTACTGTTAGTTAATTTATTCTAAATATTGGGGTGGGGGGCAGAAATACCAGTATAACTAAAATTCCTTGCAAAAACGACGACTGCTAAGCTGATATTGGTCTTTAAATTTTGTTTCAAAGAATACGTAATTAGACCTTCAAATAACCCCAAAGCCTGTTATACAACTGACTTAAAATACACTTTTCCTGGAGTAATCTTCCTTGTAATGGGGTTTATATTACTAAAGGTGGGGGGGGGGGCGATATAGAACTTAGAAAATGCTGGCAAAGCAACAAACTGTTTTGTGTAAGTTTAATCAAAACATTCCACTACATTCAAGCTGAGAATGGTCAATAAGGAAATCCCATAAACGCTGCCTTTACAGATGAGTGGCTGATCAGAACTAGTCCAGGATAAACAAATACAAAAGTACATGTGATTCAGGAAGATCACACAAACACAGGCCCAACAGAACGTGGCAAAATAATTCCTAAGTTATTAAACTAATTAGCAACACAGCCATAACCCTCAGTAAACTTATGGCGTAACATGCTAACTGGCCCTCAAGACTAACTCAAAATACCTATATTGGTATACATAATGTAGCAAAAGAGATTGTTGAAGAGAAGTACAGAACAAAATATAATGTGTAAAATTGATAAAATAACTAAGACAATGAAAAGACAAAAACTTTATCAAACTAGCAAAGATTTTAAAAGGAAAAATCTATAATTCATCTTCCTTTCCTGAACAATTCAGCCCTGATATCCAAATACTGAAACCCTACATGAAGAAGAGCTGACTGGCAGAGAACCAGAGTCCAAGCACACAGCAGTGTCCCTAGAGCAGGGAGGAGTTGCCTGGCCAGAGAAAGTGGCTGCGAAAACAAGCAGGGTGTCTCCAAAGCAGGAAAGGGGAGGCAGGTTATCAGCCCTGAGGCAAGGTCAGAAAGGGAGTCATATGAAGGAACAACAGGAACCTCAAGCAGAGCCCTAGCTGGTGTGGCTCAGTTGGTTGTAGTGTTGACCGGTACCCTGAAAGGTCAGTATCCAGGTTGCAGGTTCAATGCCCAGTTGGGGTGCATGAGGGAGGCAATCGATCCATGTTTCACTCTCATATTGATGTTCATCTCTCTCCCTCCCTCTGTCTCATATCTATAAAAAGCACATCCTTGGGTGCAAATTAAAATAAAATAAAATAAAATACCCCATGCAGAGTGGGATGGTCATCCATTTAGGAGCGTGGTGCAGAACAGGGTTTTAGGGTCCCAGAAGGGTATACCCTCCATGCTCTGAGGTAGCATGGTGAGGGGAATTCTCTACCTCTGCAGGGCAGAGAGCATCTCTGCAGAGGGATGAGCAGGGCTGATGTACCAAAGAGGGAGAAGAGAGTGTCCAGAGTGGCCCCCTGGCCTAGAGGTGTCAGAACCCAATCAGGTTGACAAGGAGTCCCTATGGGAGGGCAATCCATCCTGAGGTCTCAGAGTCTGAGTGGGAACAAAGAAGACCAGGAAGAGCAGCCTGTCACAGGATAGCAGAACCTAAGCCGTTAAAAGGGAATCCCGGAGATGGGTGACCTGATGTGAGGAGTCACAAAGAAAGCAGGGTGAGGAGAGGATCCTGCAGCCTCACATGGGATGCCCAAGCCTGAAGAGAGTGAAGAAGGTGTTCACAGGGAGAGCCAACATGGGACGTCAGAACCCACTTGTAGTGAGGAGGGCATGCGTGTGGGGAGGAGTGGCAATGGGAGACAGCTTACATACAGGGGACTTGAACAAATAAGAAAACATAGTAAGAATAATGGGAAATAGGTTTCTCAATGGCACAAAAGGGAGATACAAATATTAGAATAAATACTAGAATAAACCTTATGGTATTAGATTAGAATTGGAGGTATTGGTAATAAATTAGTTTCAACATCTATATAGATAGATAGATGAAGCTAGGTATGTATGTAGATAGGGAGTCAGACAGATATATATATATATATATACACACACTTTGTAGGTCTGCAAATACAGAGGAACTAGGAATAGTGACATCTTAATAACATGAAATGTACATGTTACCTACAGCCCAGATTTTAGCTTCCAAATTCTATTTTCCAGTAAAAGGAATCATATCCCCTTAGAGAAATGGCTACTCCCAAGGCTGGAGATAGGAAAGTTAGAGATGACCCTGTAACATGTTATACCAGAAAACGAAGTATTCCAAGAATGATGGAGACGTGGCAAAGAATACAAATCTGGGATAATTGGAAGATCAAAGCAAATGATAGTTTGGTGGTAGGCAAAATAATGAACCTCAAAGATGTCCACATCCTAATCCTAAAACCTTCTAATATATTAGGTTACATGGCGAAGGGAAGTTAAAGTTGGAATCAACAACCCCAAATGGGAAGATTATCTAGGATTATTTGCTGGACCCAATGTAATCACAAAAATCATTAAAAGTGGAAAAGAGAGACAGAAGTCAGAGGGAGATATGACTAAGAAGAAATGTCAGAATGACATGATGAAAGGACTCAACCCACCATTGCTGGAAGGAAGGAGACAATAGCCAAAGAATACGAGTAGCCACTAGAAGCTAGAAAGGAAACTGATTCTCCCTTAGGGACTCCAAAAAGGAATTCAGCCCTGATTTTAGCCTATGATTTCAGTCCTCGATTTTAGCCCAGTGAGATCCATGTAGGACTTCCAACTTACAGAACTATAAGATGATAAATATGTGTTGTTTTGAAATACCAAGTTTGTGACAATTTGTTACAGCAGCAATAAAAAACTAATGCAGATGGTAATAGGGTATAACCTATCAGATAACTAGGTAACAGTGACTTGATAAAGGTATACAGATATAAATAGATATATGATAGATGAGTGGACAGAGATAAAACGTTTGATGGGAATTAGGATATCTACATGGTTCAAAGAATTTATCCACAAAATATCCTTTTTCTTTTCAATTTTATTTTGTATTGGTTTCAGGTGAACAGCTTAGTGGTTAGACAATCATATACTTAACACAGTGTTCCCCTTGATTTTTCCAGTACACCAACTGGCACTATTATACAGTTATCCGACATTATCGATCATATTCCCTATGCTTTTCCTACATCCCAGTGACTGTTTGTAACTACCAATGTGTACTTCTAATCCCTTCACCACTTTCATCCAGTCCCCCGTCCTCCCTCTCCTCTGGCAACCTCCAGCTCACTCTTTGGTCTGAGTCTGTTTCAATTTTGTTTGTTTTGTTCTTTAGATTCCACATATAAGTGAAATCATATGGTATTTGTCTCTGGTTGCTTATTTCACTGAGCATAATACCCCCTAGGTCTATCCATACTGTCGCAAATGGTAAGATCTCTTTTGTTTTTATGGCTGAGCAGTATTCCACTGTGTAAATGCACACCACTTTTTCATCCACACATCTACTGATGGGCACTTGGGTTGCTTCCATATCGTGGCTATTGTAAATAATGCTGCAATGAACACAGGGGTGCATATATTCTTTCGAATTAGTGTTTTGGGGTTCTTCGAATAAACCCCAGAAGTGGAATAGCTGGGTCATAAGGCAGATCCATTTTTAATTCCACAAAATATGTATCTTATTAAGAGGGGGAAACACATGACCAAGGTGATCATCATCAGCAATGGGACAAGTTAAAATCAAGTGCCATCTGATAGGACAAGCAATGAGAACATAGCATCAATTCTATGACATTCCTGACAAACATTATAACCTGAATCTAATGATAAGTAAACCTTAATAACCCAAATAGAAGGATATATCACAAAATAACTGACCTATAATCTTTAAAAGTTTGAAGATTAAGGTAAGGAAAAACTGTGGGGCTGTTTCAGATAGAAAGAAACCAAAGAGATATGACAACTAAATGCAACACATGATTATGAAGTAGAGTTTTTGCTATAATTTAGGACACAACTGGGGAAAACTGGCAAAAGTTGAATAAGTCCGGAATAGTAGATGCTAAGAATATCAATTTTAATTTCCTATTTTTTATTTCATTTTATTTTTTTTTATCCTCACCCGAGGACATTCTTCCATTTTTTTGTTCAGATAGAGTGGGAGGGGGAGAGAGGAAGAGAGAGAGAGAGAGAGAGAAACGTCAACGTGAAAGAGACACATCAAGTGGCTGCCACCTACACGACCAACCAGGGTCGGGGACAAACTGCAACCCAGGTACATGCCCTTAGCGGGAACCGAACCCGGGTCTCTCGGGACCACAGACCAACGCTCTAACCTCTGAGCCAAACCGGCCAGGGCTTAATTTCCTATTTTTAAGACCTGTATCGTGATTACGTAGATCTTTTCTTGTAGAAAACACAACGTAAAGTATGGGGGTATCAGGTTAGCAACTTATTCTCAAAAGTCTAGGGGGGAAGTACTTTGCGGTACTTGCAACTTTTCAGTAAGCTTGAGATTGTTTTAGAGAAGGAATATAAAACTCATAAATGCCCTCTCACAAAATGACACTGATTATATAAACTGACAAACTTTTTTCATAAATAACTTGGATAGTATGCATCAGAAACTTTTTAATTCTTACATTGCTTTGATTTTTGGCCCAATTAGTTTATCTCTGGAAATCTGGCCAAAGAAAATAATTCAAACACAAAATGTGTAATCTATAGAGATGTTAATTCCAGTATTATTTACAATAGTAAAAAACTTTAACCACTGAGAATTTTAATTAGTAGGAAATTTGTTGACCATTTATGCACATTAAAAAAGAAAACTCTATGCCACTGAAAACAACACAAATGTTTTGAATGACATGAAAAAAAGTTTATGCTGCACCACCTACAAAGAATATTTTGGAAATAACAAAATTACAAATATACATTCCTTTTCACCCAGAAATTTCAGTACCTGGATTTTATTCTGATTTACACACATATATGCAAAATAACATAGTGAGAGTTTTACACCACCACATTGTAATAACGAAAGATTTTATAACCACCAAGAGAAATTAGTTAGAAAAATTACAGTACATTTAGAAAATAGAATATTGTGCATTTGCAAAAAAATAATAAGGAAGCTCTTTATGTACTATTATGAAGGTCTCTCCACAATATTAAGTGAAAAGAGGAAGATGCAAAATGGAGCACTTAAAATCGGAAATATGCATAGACATACAGGTACCTCTGGAAGGACACACGAGAAAAGAAAGTACTAGCTGCCTCCAAGGAAGATAACCAGGTAGCTAAGGGAGATCTTTTGTACGATACACCCTTTTGTAATTTTTTTTACCCTGTGACTGTATTTTTTTAAAATAAATTAAGCTTAAAGTTTAAAATTTAACAATTTATAAAAACATGCAAAGAAATACACCAAACTAAGTAGCTTCCCTTTCTTTACAGTTTTATTATTTTTCAAATTTTCCATTGATCATATGTTTTTTAATCAAAGAATATATTACTTTAAAAATTGGTTGGATTAAAAATCATAGCTAAAACTATACGAAAACATTTTAAATTACTTTTTTTTATTCCTGCTATATCAGATTACCTGGAAAATATCAAATAGAAACTTAAAATACCCTAACCTTTCCCAAAGCATACTATTAAGCCACATTCATAGTCCTATTTTATTCTTCATGTTCAAAGATTTGTTTCACTGAATGGCTGAGACTCACAGATAATGCTAAGAAACAAAGACTCTCTGGCACATTAAAAAAGCCTTAAATTGACCAGCCGGTGTGGCTCAGTAGATTGAGCGTCTTCCTATGGATTGAGAGGTGCTGGTTCTATTCCAGGTCAGGGCACATGCCTAGGTTGTTAGCTCGATCCCCAGTAGGGGGTTTGCAGGAGGCAGCTGATTGATGTAGCTCTCTCATATCTATGTTTCTATCTCTCTCTCCCTTCCTCTCTCTCTAAAAAATCAATAAAAACATATTTTAAGAAAGAAAAAGCGTTTAAAAA
The DNA here is from genome assembly GCF_014108415.1 of Molossus molossus. Lineage (NCBI taxonomy): Eukaryota > Metazoa > Chordata > Mammalia > Chiroptera > Molossidae > Molossus > Molossus molossus. Next base: position 54,768,517 of record NW_023425345.1, on the reverse strand, counting down.
TAAGCAAATAAAAAGCCTTAAATCAACCAATGATGTCAAAATTTTCTCTCTCTGGCTTACTTTTTGAAGTTGAAGCTGCAAACAAACATCTATCCTATATGAGTAGTTAAACATGTGAGTTTAGGTATGTACTATCTCAGAGAGAGGTCAGCTATGTAGACAGAGTTCCTGTTCCCACTCCAATGTCAATGAAACCACGTGGGGCCCATGGAAGAGAGCCTCACTGTCATCATAGGCACATAGCCTGGCAAAACAGACACTTGAGCCCTGGCCAGTTTGGCTCAGCGGTTGGAGCATCGGCGTGCGGTCCCGAGAGACCCGGGTTCAGTTCCCGCTAGGGGCATGTACCTCGGTTGCAGTTTGTCCCTGGCCCTGGTTGGTCGTGAGGATGGCAACCACTCAACGTGTCCCTTTCACGTTGATGTTTCTCTCTCTGTTCCTCTCTTTCCCTCCCACTCTACCTGAACAAAAAATGGAAGAATGTCCTCGGGTGAGGATAAAAAAAAAAAAAACAACAAGGTGAAAAATGAGTCACATCCTAACAGCTAATGAAACAAACAAAGGAAAAATGAAAGAAAGAGTGGGCCTGGGAAGAGATTAGAAAAGATACAGGAAAAAAGATAAACTGCATGAGGCAGAAAGCTCCTCAGAGAGCCCAGATCAGCTAAGACTGTTCTGTATCTGGGTATGTATTTGGGAATCAGCTGTATGTTCTAACACAAACGCACACCAGCTTTGATTGGGTACAGGATTCATTCCACAGGAAGAAATAACCTTCTTTCTAAAAGCTGCTGCCTGATGTTATTTGAGTATGCCAGAGTAAGTGGCATGGCCAAGAACTGAAACCAGGTCTTAAAATGCTATGGTGTCTCTCTATCCTAAAAAATTAAGCCTATATCTTCACCTGGAATAGACCTTGATTTTTTTTTAGGTTAGAATTCTCATCATCATGACTGAAGTATTTTTTTCATCATAACTCCATTCTAAAAATGAAAAGGGGAGAGGGGGGATTAAGCACTGCTCATGTATTTTGCATCCAGGCACCAGGGCTCATGAAAAAAATGCCTTCTTTTTTTAAATTGAATTTATTGGGGTGACATGGGTAATAAAATTATATAGGTTTCAAGTGTACCATCCAAAGTCAAGTCTCTTTCTGTCACCATTTATCCCCCCCCTTTACCATCTTCTACCCCCCCACACCCCCATTTTCCTCTGACAATCATCATACTATTGTGTGTCTATGAGGTTTTTTTTCTTTTTTGCTTAATCTGGCCACATTTTTCACCCAGCCTCCCAGCAACCCTCCCCTCTGACAGCTGTCAGTCTGTTCTCTATATCTACGAATCTGTTTCTATTTTGTTTGTTAGTTTATTTTGTTCATTATACAGGCATCCCTCACCACTTCACGCTTCAACTTTTGTGGCTTCACTCTCACGGTTTTTTCAAATATATTCATTAAAAAGTTGATTGAGACAGTGAAATGATACAGCACACGCTCGATCGCCTGAGTCAATTATAACCCCTGTATTACAATTAAAATTAAAATTACTGTACATATGGACTGTAGGCCTATGTATTCGAGCACCCCCACAAATCCTTCAATGCCAGGTGCAACTGCTAGAGTCTGGAACGGATTAACCGCCATAAATGAAGGACAACTGTATTCCACATATAAGTGAAATCATATGGTATTGGTCTTTGTCTGACTGGCTTATTTCACTTACATAATAATCTCCAGGTCCCAAATTTAATTTCAACTTTGGTAGACAAAGGATACAAAGATATTTAGATTATGAACAGTCATATAGATGCTGAAACATTGCTCATTAGCATACACCATATTATTTGCAATAGGTGCTACTTGACCTAGTATCAACAATTTGGGTCCAGGGGAACAGATAAATCTATATCACTCTATGATTCTTCATGTCAATGTGTCTGCCTCAAAGAACAGAGGAGAAAGAAGTTATGCATCTGCATTGCAACCACTTCAAAATATTTTGCTTCTCTCTGCCAAATGCCCTTTTATCATTACCTTGCAAATTAATAGAAAAGTTATATTTCATTTTTTTTGTCAATAAAATGGGGAGATTTTATTGGAAACACCTTTGAAAGTGTTATCTTAATAAAGTTCATTTAAAAAGTCAAAACTGGAACTTTAAAAAGACAACACTAGCTTTAGATCTCAAAATGTTATCAAATTTATTTAAGAGTAGATTATATCAAGATTATTTCCAAATTATACTTTATATTAAATGATATGCACAGTGATTTTCTCTATACTGAGGCATCCCAATACCATCAACTCCCAATTTTCTGTGCCATAAAAATTGAAAATAGCTACTTTAAAAAAGAGTTAAATTTTATTTTAAAAAGTATTTTATAATTACACAGAAATATAGATGCTTCCAGCAATTCATAATTTTTTCTTTTATTATTATGTTTAAACATTTGACTTTGTAGAAATTTGCTGTTCAACTCTTGATTTGCTTGCAATTCTAAAACAAATATCAAATTATAACAGAACTGTACAGTCACTTAAACTTACTAATTCTTACTTATTTAAGAATAAAGAGGTCATTATTATTCTTTGTTGTTTTTACAATTGATACTGTTTATACCTGCTCATTAGTCGGCAAATATTCACTGATCAGGAAATAAACACCAAACACTGCCTAAGTCAGAAGTATCTGAACATAAAGAAAATCAGTGGTGAAATCCATTGAAAATATTTCAGTGGAGCCAATGCAACCAAAATGAAACCAGAAAAATTATTAATAGTAAGTTACAAATTATCATTAAAATAGCTAGTGAGTGGCACAGTTGGTTGACATCGTTCTGTGCCAGTTCGATTCCTGGTCAGAGCACATACCTACGTTTTGGGTCGATTCCCGGCAGGCACGTGCAGGAGGCAACCGATCAAGGTTTCTCTCTCTCTCCTTCCTTTTCTCTCTAAGTATGCCCTCCAGTAAGGATAAAAGAAAAATAGCTAGTGACGTCCTGGTATTGTTAAATACTCACTTGTAGTAGGTAGGAATTGCCTGGATCTAATAAGCTGACGGCTTCATTCTGCATTGTGTTCTGTTGTGTAACTGCATCTTCTCGTTTTCGCTCTTTCTGTCCCGCTTCATCATCTTCATATTCATCTAAGCACTGAAAGAAAGAGTAATTTCCATTTTATTTCACATAATATTAATAGAAAGTATATAAAGATACATTTGATAGTATTAAAGAAGTATTTGTGCATTCAGAAACTAATTTACACAGTAAAGGTGTTCCTTTCAGCAATATATACATTTAATTCCTATAAATTAAATCACCTGCTTTTACACCCAAACCTCCACATTCACACCCCTGCCAACGTCTTAAGGTTCTGTATCATTCATTCAACAAGTAAACAAAATGTGTCTACCTTAAACAAGGCACTTTTCAGAAAATAACAAAAGATACACCACAGTCATGAAATGTATAGTCTACAGGGAAGATAAGACATATACATAAAACATAATGATAAAGGCCACTTTCTAGCTTATTTGTACCTGTGCATATATACAAGAGCTTTTTGCCAGGGAGGTAAGTCTTCTATAAAGACTCTGTAGAAGAGCTTATAATTTAAAGGATGGGTATAATTTGAAACTGCAGATACAGAAAAAAAGAGAATTTCAAATGTTGGAAAGAGTACATGGAGAAACTCAGAAAGGATGTTACTAAAAAGCTAAATCAACACCAGCATTATCTATCTCTAGACTTTTTACTGGGGGGGGGGAGGGGACATCCCATAATCAGAAACAAAACTCTATCCATTACACCCATTGTAACTGAACACATTCCTAACCAATACACTACCCTAAAGGGTTCTGTGAAAGACAAAAAAATAATCAGACAATGTCCCTGCAGGCACTCTGCAAACACTAAGACACTGACCAAAGCGCAGAATGGCAGGAAAGACAACAGAACTTACAGATGCTCCAAAGAGCAAATAAAAAGACGGAGGCCACTGTGCAAACTAAGCAGGATCACTGAAGTGTCTGAAACAGGAGAAACCTAGTACATAAAGCAGCATATTCAAAGACACAAGGTCCACAATGGGGGATATGGAAGCTGAGACGTCTTAAATTAGGATGATGTGGGGAGAAAATCGGGGAAAGAACAGAAGGGGTAAATTAAACAAGCAAGCTGAGGTTCCAGAGAATGTTCAGGGTCCTCTCCTGTAATAAAACTGTGTGTACTGGTGTCATCTGGTCCCAGTAATGTAACCCACTAAGAACTGGGGATTAGATAACTGGTACAAGAAAAATGATGATACTGTGGCTACTGCAATTGCTGAGTAATAAACTGTCCTTGTCTCCGACCCAGAAGACTCGTGTCTTCTGCCAGGATTCATAAAACTATAGTAGGGTAACACGTCAGCTCTCAAGTAGGATAAGATCTCAGATCCTTAACACTTCTCCACAAAGAAACATAAATAACATAAATAGCCTGAGACGTCTGAACTTTCCACTCTACATAACATGGAAAGGTGTTATAGTGCTACAATTCCCTGGAATATAAGTGAGACATGATCAAACTGATTTTGAGAAAGGAACGTGTACACAGCAATTCACAGTACAGATTAGCATGGACAAGGACCAAAAGTGGAGAGACTAGCCTGGCCAGTGTGGCTCTGGGGTTGATTCAATTCCCAGTCAGGGCAAATGCCCAGGTTGTGGGCCCAATCCCCAGTGGAATGCATGTAGGAGGTGGCCAATCGATGTTCTCTCTCATCGATGTTTCTATTTCTCTCTCCCTCTCCCTTCCTCTCGCTAACATCAATAAAGACAAAAATTAAAAAACAAAAATTGGAGAGACTAGTCAAACAACATAGTAGGTACTGTGAGCCTATGAAAATGACATTTCCTAGGTAGAAAACAGAATCCAAAAGAGTATCATGTTTAATGGTAAAATATCAACAAAGTTTAAAAGCAAAATTAGACTTGAGACATTAATGTCCATTATGAATATAGTTGTTAACATCGCTCTAGAAGAACTATCAGATAAAACTAGGTTAGAAAAATAAGTGACTCCAGCATTAGAAAGAAGGCAAAACTTCAGATGATACAATTCTGTCAAGAACATAACCTAAAAATATTTTAGAATTATTAGAGCTACATAAGATGATTTTTCAATAAGGAAGCATAAATAAATAACTTTCCAAAGTAACATCAATAGCCAAATACAATATATAATTTTGTTGTTGTTGTTAATCCTCACCCAAGAATATTTTTTCCATTGATTTCTTTAGAGAGAGTAGAAGGGAGGGGGGAGGAGGAGTGAGAGAAAGAGAGGAGAGAAAGAAGAGAGACAGACAGACAGACATCGATGTAAGAGATACATTGATTGGTTGCCTCCCACACGCAGGGGATTGAACCTGCAACCCAGGTAAGTGCCCTTGACCGCGACCCTTTTTTCTGTGGGCCGACACCCGGCCAGAGCAAATTATATAATTTTAAAAGTAACCATAAAAGTAAACTAAAACATACTTTATTAAAAAAACTATAAAACTTTACTGAAGAATATAAATTAACCTATTCTTAAATTGAGAAAAACTTATTATGGAGATGTCAATAATCTGTAAATCAACTTACAAACTGAATAAAAATGTCAATCAAAATCTTAAGAGGATTTATTTGGAAAGTAGGGTGGATCATCTGGATGTACGAATACATAAGATATCCAGAAAAATTACTTAAAAAGAGTTTATGACAGAACACTCACTCTGGTTAACATTAAAATGTATAAAACCAGCCCTGGCCAGTGTGCCTCAGTGGTTAGAGAATCAGCCAGCAGGTTCTGTCCTGAGCTCTGGTTGGGACACATCCAGGAAGCAACCAATTGATGTGTCTCTCTTACTCACTGATGTTTCTCTCACTCTCACTCTCACTCCTCCTCTCTTCCCCACCCCCACTCTAGTCTCCTAAAAAAAAAATGGAAAAAATATTCTTGGGTGAGGATTAACAAAAACAACAAAAGTAGAAAACCATAATAATTAGGACTGTATGACAGAGGTCCTAGAACAGAAAAGAAAATTAATAAAGGAACTTGTCAGTATATAGTACTGAGATGAGAATTAACCATTTAATGTACGGCGGAGGCTGAGCAACAAGAATATAAGACCTGAAGAGAATAAAGAGTGGTCTCATCTCGTCCTCTGCTCTATGAAAGCAATCACCCCTTTCCGCAGTACCTGGATTGCAAAAATCCCTGACTGTAGGATTGACGTCAGTGAAAGTTGAAGCAGGTAGCCATGAACTCCCCGAGCCAGGGATGTTTATCTTTGTTTTCATTTCTAAGGCCCAGCTCTTCAACACTAACCTTCCCTTCTTTCACTCCCTCAATAAATAGAGACTTCCTTCCCAGCAGCACTTTAAAAGAAAAAAAATCTTCAGTAAATGTTTGATAAACAAATGAATGAGTTACCAAGACGAGACAAGAGATGGAACGTGGTGCCCCAAGTTAAAATTCTGAATGCTCTTTTCCATGCCACACCGTTACCCACTGACCTGGGAACCTCTTCATCACACATACTATCTCTGTGGAGAATGTGCATGTTACATCCCAGGCAGCTTGAAGAGCAGGGATTACTTGATGAACCACAACTTCCCTCTGAAATTCTTCTAGCAACCAGTACAGTTCTTTTAGAAACAAGCATTCTAAAACTCTTTATGCTATTTTATATAACTAGACTAAAAAAACCTAGATGAACGATTTGAAAGAAATGGTGAGATATATGAAATGAATGAAAGCAAGAGATCTGAGTTAATGGACAAAGATGAGCAAAAATATTTTCTATTTCTGTTTTTGGAAAGATTAATAATTCTCTAAGCACACAGCTGACTGGTATCCTTAAGGGAGAGAGTTGTTTTCAAATAAGTACTAGCAAAAGAGAACCAAAAAGAAGCCTAAAGGCTTTTTAAAGTTTTTTTTATGAATTATAAGCTTTTTATATCTAAAAGGAGGGGATGAAAAGAAAACATAATGATTTTATATTATACTTATATCAATAATGCAGGACTGAATTCCCTCTCTTCGTAGCTCTCATTTCTAAATAAATGTAAACATGGAAAAGTTATTCTCTCCTTTTACGTGGATTAGACAGAAAGTTGCATGAGAAGTGGGTTAACAAGTATTTGAAATGGAAATAAAGTCACTAAGAATATATAAAATAAAGATAGATGTAGTCCCTATTGGCAAAAAAAAGAAATAAAGTCATATTTTACCAAATAACTTTTAAACACAGATGATAATAAGCATCACTAGATTTCATCGAGCTCTGCTTTTCCCTAAATTGCATTTTAGAGCGCTTATGTTTTAACAAAAACCTCTGAAAAAAGTTATGATTTTCACTGCTAAAAGCTAATGTTGAAAAAAAAAGAGAAGCTATAATATGCTCTAGAATAATTATTCAAATCATTGCTACAGATCTGATAAAGTAACCAAATAAAAAGGAAATTAAGGTATCTTTAAAGTCCTATTAGTTAAGACTCAAAAAACTAATTCATAGGAATAGGATAAAACATTTAGAAATAGATCCAAATGCATAGACAAATTAGGTTTATGATAAAAGTGGAAACACATCAGTGGGAAAAGATGAACTTTTTATATGTGGTTTGGGGATAATTGGATGCTATACTAAAAAATGACATTGGAGTTATTCCACACACCACATACCAGGATAAATTTCAGTGCATCATTAAAAATAAGCAAAAATTTGAAGACATTCCACCAAAGAAAACACAGGGATGGCAAAACAACACAAGAAATAAGGTTCAGACTTCCGGTCAAGATGGCGACGTAGGGAAACGCAGTATCGCGTTCTCCCACAACCACATCCAAGTTACAACAAAACTACAGAACAACCATCATCCAAAACCGCCTGAAATCAAGCTGAATGGAAGTCCTACAACTACGGAATTTTTAAAAAAGGCAGCTACATCCAGACTGGTAGGAGGGGCGGCGGCGCGAGGGGTGGCGGCAGCGGCACGGCGGCGGCACGACGGGCTGGTCCCACACCCAAGTGTGGCGGATAAAAATCAGGAGGCTCCCGAGGCTGGGAAGGTCCTTCCTGAGGACTGAGGGGTCCCCGTCCCACACCAGGTGCCCCGCTCAGGTTTCCAGTGCCAGGAAGAGAATCCCCATAACTTCTGGCTGGAAAAACCAGCGGAAACTGAGGCTCAGGGAAGCTGACCTGGCTAGAGCCACAGGCAGCTCCCTAAAGGGCCCGCGCACGGACTGGTCGGACTCTCTCCCTCTAAGCTCGGAGGGGAGGCAGCTCCAGGGGCACCAGAGAAATACAGGGAGGAACTGAGCTGTTTGGCACTGGAGCGAGGGCTGGAGAGGGGGCTTTCTCGGGGACAAACGTGCTGTCAGAGGCCTTTGTTCCTTTGGTGAGCCCTTCCCTGGGGCTGCAGACAGTCGCCATATCTGGGACTCCAGCAACCTGGCTCACACTGGTAGCCCCGCCCTGCTGACTCCCTGAGGCCCCGCCCCACCCAACTTTCAGGCCCACCCAAGCTGTTGCTACTTGCTTAACCATAGGATTGGCCTGTCTTGGATCCTGCTTCAGGTTTTTCCTAAATTCTTTCAAACGAGCAGCATCGGGTCTCAGCGAGCCCCATACCTCTCATTAAGTAATACACAGAAACAAACACAGGGAGGCAGCAAAATGAGGATACAAAGAAACAGGTCCCAAATGAAAGAACAGAACAAAACCCCAAGAAAAGAACTAAGCGAAATGGAGATAAGCAACCTAACAGATGCTGAGTTCAAAATACTGCTTATAAGGATGCTCAATGAACTCAGTGAGGGCCTCAAGAGCATAAAAAAGTACCAGTCAGAAACGATCGCTGCACAGTTAGAAACGAAGGAGGCTTTAACTGAAATAAAGAATAATTTACATAGCTTCAATAATAGAGTACGTAAATCCAAGGAGCAAACCATCGATTTGGAATATAAGGAAGCAAAAAACGCCCAACCAGAACAGCAAAAAGAAAAAAGAATCCAAAAAAATGAGGATAGTGTAAGGAGCCTCTGGGACAACTTCAAGCGTGCCAACATTCGCATCTTGGGGGTGCCAGAAGAAGAAGAGAGAGAACAAGAAATTGAAAACCTGTTTGAAACAATAATGGCAGAAAACTTTCCTAACTTGGTCAAGGAAACAGACATACAAGTCCAGGAAGCACAGAGAGTCCCAAACAAGATGAACCCCAAGAGGCCCACACCAAGACACATCATCATCAAAATGCAAAAGGTTCAAGACAAAGAGAGAATCTTAAAAGCAGCAAGAGAAAGGCAGCTAGTTACCTACAAGGGAGTTCCCATTAGGCTGTCAGCTGATTTCTCAAAAGAAACTTTGCAGGCCAGAAGGGAGTGGCAAGAAATATTCAGAGTGATGAAAACCAAGAACCTACAACCAAAATTACTCTATCCTGCAAAGCTGTCATTTAGAATCGATGGACATATAAAAACTTTCCCAGACAAGAAAAAGTTAAAGGAGTTCATCACTACCAAACCGTTATTATATGAAATGATGAAGGGTCTTTTTAAAGAAAAAGATAAAATGTAGGAACAAACAAAATGGCAATGAATACATATCTATCAACAATGGAATCTACAAACAAAATGAACAGGAAGAACAGGAACATTCTCATAGATACAGAGAATATTTTGTTGGTTGCCAGTTGGGAAAGGGGTTGGGGGAATGGATGAAAAAGGTGAAGGGATTAAGAAGCACAAATTCATTGCTAGACTGACAAACCTCAAAGGGAACGGGGTGGGGGGGGTGGGAAGAAATAAACCAAAGAACTTATATGCATAACCAATGGACACGGACAATAGTATGGGAAAAGGTGGGAGGGGGGCGGGAGTGGGGAGGAGGGGGTCAATGGGGGAAAACTGTGGAACATCTGTAATACATTTTACATCCAACAATAAAGATGTGGGAAAAAAATAAATTAAAAAAAAAAAAAAAAAGAAATAAGGTTCAATATCATTAGTTACTAGAAAAATAAAAATTAAAACCATCCTGGCCGGTGCGGCTCACTGGTTGAGCATCGACCCATGAACCAAGAGGTCACCGGTTTGATTCCTGGTCAGGGTACATGTCCAGGTTGTGGGCCTGATGCCAAGTGGGGGGCATGTAGGAGGCAGCCAATCGATATTCTCTCATCAATGTCTCTTTCTCTCTCCCTCCCTCCCTCTCCCTTCTTTTCTCTCTGAAATCAATAAAGGAAAATATAAATAAACTACCAATTACCTAGAGAAATGAAAATATGTTCACTGAAAACTTGTACCAAAAATCAGCTTTTTTCATAATAGCCAAAAACTAGAAATAGTTCCGAATGTCCATCAGCTGGTGAACAGACTAAAAAAACTAGTACAGCCACATAGTGGAATACTACTCAGAAACAAAATGAATGAATCTCATGCTATAAGAAAAACACCACAAAGTGAAGACTAGATACTGGAAAAGCGTACTTATATAAAATTCTAAAGAAAGCAAAATCATAGCAACAGAAGCCGATCAGCAGTTCTCAGGTGCTGGGAGTGGGGGGTGCTGACTGGAAAGGGGCAGAGGGAGTGATGGAAATGTTCTAGATCCTGACTCCCGTGCTGGTTTACATAGCTGGGTACATTTGCCAAACTTCATCAAATTGCACTCTTAAAATAGTGGCATGTTATTGTATGTAAATGATGCCATAATAAATATAAAAAAAAAAAAATACAGTGGAGATATGGAACAAATGAAATGAATTAAAAAAGACTGAAGCTGCCCTGGCTGGTTTGGCTCAGAGGTTAGAGCGTCGGCCTGCGGTCCAGAGAGACCGGGGTTTGGTTCTCGCTAAGGGCACGTATCTCAGTTTGTCCCTGGCTCTGGTTAGTCGTGCGGGTGGCAGCCACTCGATGTGTCCCTTTCACGTCGATGTCTCTCTCTCTCTCTCTCTCTCTCTCTCTCTCCCCCCCTCCCTCCCTCCTACTCTATCTGAACAAAAAATGAAAAAAATGTCCTCGGGTGAGGATAAAAAAAAAGACTGAAACTAAATCTGATTAAGCCTCTAGATGCAACTACTAATTACAGAAACTAGAGGGGATAGAAGAACATACAGGATAACACCATGGGGCTGCAATTATGAGAATCCAGACTGTGGGAAATGCTAAGCAGGGCTCAAAAAACTGTAAAAGACGAAGGGGCAAATAGTTTAATCTTCTGGAGCTACATAAGGTATTTTGTTGTTGTTGTTTTTAACAGCTTTTTAAAAATATAAAAAATAACTTTTAGTTCTCGTTCATACAGAAACAAACTTCTGCTATAAAAGACCAACCGCCAGTTTCTACAACTAATAAATCTGAATCTCAGAAGATAAGGACACCAATACCAACATATTGACCTCATTTGTGTCCTTAGTAAAGAAACTATTTTAAAACTATTTTTTAAATTATAATTTAAGAGGCAGTTTGAACAATAAATATATGATGAAATTAAGCCTCAGTAGTTTCATGAAATTATTTTTAGTTTTTAGGTGTGACAGTGATATTACTGTTTTTAAAAAAAGATCCCTTATCTTTTAGAAATATATTCTGAAATATTTAAGAAATAAATAGTATGTCATCTGAGATGTGCCTCAAAGTAACACAAGAGAGAGAACGGCAGTGTGTGCTGCCGTCAGTTGTCGAAGCTGAAGGATGGGTCCATGGGGGACTTCACTCCACTTTCCTTTTGTATATGACTGAAATTCCCATAATGAAGTTTTTTAAATAGCAATAAAATTTAACTGTGCAATGACTAAATAACTAGAACTAGATAAATATTTTATTCTAAATAGCATAACACTTTGACTCTAGGAAATGAAGTGGTGGAGTGTTATTTGAAAGTGTGTTAAAAAAAATAGGAATGTTTCCAATTTGATGTAGAGTAAAAAAAAAAAAACCTATGTATTATTGATAGCAAATATACATTACCTATATCAAGATTGATTTTTTTCTTTATAATTGTCTAAAAAGTGTACATCAGATTAGAAAATTATAAATTAAAAACTTGGATTTTGGAATCAATGAAACCTAAATTCAAATATCACCTCTGTCACTTAAAATAGTAACAGCATCGACTATTAACTGAATATTTTCTAGGAGTATAAGGCACTGTTAAGCACTAACATCTAGTACTTCATATAATTCTCATAAAAACCTTAAATAGTAAGCACTACTTTATAGAGAGGGACCTGATGATTAGAGTTAAGTAACAGGTTTAAGGACACAAAGTTGTTGAAGGGTGCGGTCAGCACTACAACCTAAGCATTCTAACAAAAATCACTAACTTCAAATTTCAAACTACCTGGTATAACCTATTTATCATTCATGAAATCCATTTAGTGCAATTAATTTTTTTTCAACCACAATTTAAATTCAATACCACCTTGCACCAGTTTCAGATGTATGTCTGGAAAACCATGCACTCCACAGAGTGGTCCCCCACTACGCCAAGTACCCATCTGACCACATACCCTGTCACCTCAACATTATAGACTATATTCTTCATGTTATAATCCAAATCTGTGTGGCTATTCTGCAACTAACAATTTGACTGCTTAATCCCTTCATATTTTTTTACCCAGCCCCCAACTCCCCTCCCCTGACAGCTGTCAGTCTGTTCTAGCTATGAGTCTGTTTCTATTTTGTTTGTTTATTTTGTCCATTAGATTCTACAAATAAGTGAAATCTAACGGTATTTGTCTTTCTCTGACTGGCTTATTTCACTTAGCATAATACCCTCTAAGCCTATCCATACTGTTCCAAAAAGTAAGATTTCCTTCTTTTTTACAGCAGAGTAGTATTCCATTGTGTAAAGGAACAACTTCTTTTTTATCCACTCATCTACTTACTGATGGGCACTTGAGTGGCTCCAAATCTTAGCTATTGTAAACAACACGGCAATGAACATAGGGGTGCATATATTCTTTTGAATTAGTATTTCAGGTTTCTTCCGATATACTCCCAGAAGTGGAATCACTAAGTCATAAGGCAGTTCCAATTTTAATTTTTTGAGTAACTTCCATACTGTTTTCCATAGTAGTCGCACCAATTTGCATTCTTACCAGAAGTGCCATGAGGGTTCTCTTTATTCCACATCCTTGCCAACACTTGTTGTTTGTTGATTTATTGATGATAGCCATTCTAACAGGTGTGAGGTGGTATCTCATTGTAGTTTTGATTTGCATTTCTCTGATTAGTGATGTTGGGCAATTTTTCATATATCTATTGGCCATCTGTATGTCTTCTTTGGAGAAGTGCCTATTCAGGTCTTCTGCTCATCTTTTAACTGGGATGTTTGTGTTTCTGTTGTTAAAGTTGTCTGAGTTTTTTATAGCAAAGTGAATTTTTTTATATATATATACTCATCTGAGGACATTTTTCCATTTTTTGTTCAGACAGAGTGGGAGGGAGAGAAAGGAAAAGAGAGAGAGAGAGAAACATGAACAGAAAGGGACACATTGAGTGGCTGCCTCCCACACGACCCAACCAGGGCTGGGGACAAACTGCAACCGAGGTATGTGCCCTTAGCAGGAACCGAACCCGGGTCTCTCTAGACCGTAGGCCGATGCTCTAACCACTAAGCCAAACCGGCCAGGGAGCGAACTGTATTTTTATAAAGAAAAAGAAAAGAAGCAAAACAAAATATCAATGAGTACTTCTTTGTGAAACTTGTTTCACATTATACATGAGTGCACTGAGTCACTCTAGAACACAGAATTGCTAAGAGCTGTAGCAATAAAAGAGTGGCCATGAGTTGGTGATTGTTGTAGCTGGATGAGTGTTATGTAAGGGTTCATCTGCACTGTAGTTCTGTGTATGTTAACATTTTCACTTCTTTTTATTTTATTTTATAAAGACTTTTCAGAGGGTTTTCATCAGGTCTCATTTCCATGTTTTCAGTCACTGACAGCAAACCAAGCTTTCCCGGGTCTCATCCATCACTGTACAGACTCTCATTTCCGCACTGCTGTGTACATTTCCTAATCTGATCCAATCCTACATGCCTCCTTCTCCCTTCCAAATCATTCCACTGTGCCCTCTGGAATTCCTGCTGATTAACATTGTTGCTCTCCTAGCTGCAAAATGAAATCTAGCTGGTTCCTTGAAAAAGCTCTTTCCCCTTTAGCTCCTCAAACAAGAAGTTATTTTTTAACTTTTCCCAAACTTTAGGGCCTGGTGGTAGGGTTCGTGTCTTTTTTAACTACCTTTATGAAGCAAGTTGCTCCTCTGGCCACAATGCTCTAGCCCAATGATTCTCATTCAGTCAATACCACTCTCTACGAGGCATGGAATTTTGTGGAGGCATTTTCGGTCATACTGATGGACGAAAGGATGCTACTGGTTGATGCATAAGAAGCATGAAATGGGTATCTTGCAATATAAAAACACTTTTCCCTCTAAGAAAGAGCTGACTCACATCCCATTCAAATGTAGAGTGTAATAATGAATAGTCATGCAGATGAAAAACCTGTAATTATCTGAGACTAAACATATTTTACCTCTAAAAAACAGAAGGGGGGTGGTGGTTGCAGGGTTTTTAAATATACACAGATTTTTCCAGGAAGACAACTACCCTGTAAATCCAGGGAATATAATATTTTGGTTATCAGTAATCATATAAAAAAAAGTTGTTAAACATTTTGGAGGATGTTACTAACAGCAAAACTACTGGTAGTGTTTGAGTGCACTTTTATCAGTCTGGAAAAAAAGCTTTAAGGCCACTGTACTATGTTTTCTAGCTCCCTCACAAAAGCAGCATTACCACAGTATACCATACCTTTGTTACAAAGCATGGCCTCTGTAGCACATATTCAATAAATCTCCAAACAATTTGACACTTCATAAAATCCATTAAAAGGTGCTAATTCCTTAATTTTCAGAATCTAACCCAAATTATCACTCTATTTTATCCAAATATCTCAGTCTATGTAACACATATACATCTGATCTTAATATAAAGAAACCATACAAATTGTTCAGGTGTTTCAGTTTTTCAATAATTTTTGTGAAGAATAAATACTTCTCTATAAAGCTCTAACACAGCCCTGGCCAGTTTGGCTCAGCGGTTAGAGCGTGGGCCCGTGGACCAGAGAGTCCCAGGTTCGGTTCCTGCTAAGGGCACGTACATCAGTTGCCGTTTATCCCCGGTCTCGGTTGGGGTTGTGCGGGTGGCAACCACTCAATGTGTCTCTCTCACATCGATGTTTCTCTCTCTCTCTTCCCCCCTCTCTCCTTCCCACTCTGTCTGAAGATAAATGCAAAAATGTCCTTGGGTGAGGATTAAAAAAATAATAAAATAAATAAATAAATAAATAAATAAATAAATAAAGCTCTAACACAAGGAATAATGCAACATGTTTTTCATGCAAATCAAAATGAGGAACAGAATTACAAAAGAACTAAAATGAAAATTTCAAACATCCAAGTATTAATTGTATCTACATACAATAAATCATATAATTGTGGCTTGAAAAGCATTCTGATTGCCCTTTACATTTAAAAGAAAATCAAGTAAGCAACTTCAGCAGGTTTTAGGGAACAGAAACAAAAAAACCTATATAACTACATGGGGGGTGGGGGGGGTCTATATTTGGGATCACACAATTACAAACCATGAATGTGGATAAGTGGCTGTGCTTTCCAAAATGAAAGTTACTATATCCATGAAAGGTATTAGGAGAGTTAAGCGACATTCTGCCAGTTTTTCTTCAAAGAAACCGTGTCAATCCCATCAGTACTGCTGCTTCTTTATCTGACTCCCTCTCTAGGGTAATATAATACCCTTTTTCCATCCTCCATTAGTCTTTTATCTAGCATATAGCACTGTCATCTCTCAAACTCTGCCTAGATTTTCCTTACCCTGCCTTCCTGCTCCTAAGTCAAGAGGTTTATTTAAAAATGGTTAAAGAGCCCTGGCTGGTTTGGCTCATCAGTTAGAGCAATGGCCCGTGGACCAAAGAGCCATGGGTTCAGTTCCAGTCAAGAGCACGTACCTTGGTTGTGGTTCGGTCCCTGGCCCTGGT
Source organism: Molossus molossus (assembly GCF_014108415.1). Lineage (NCBI taxonomy): Eukaryota > Metazoa > Chordata > Mammalia > Chiroptera > Molossidae > Molossus > Molossus molossus. The sequence goes on along the minus strand of NW_023425345.1, from coordinate 54,752,429 downwards.
CAGGGTCATGAGGAAGGCAACCAATCAATGTCTTTCTCACATCAATGTTTCTCTCTCTCCCCCTCCCACTCTTTCTGAAAATGAATGGAAATATATCCTCAGGTGAGGATTTAAAATAAATAAATAGATAAATAAATAAATAGGTTAAAGAAATTTTCCATCATACAAAAAGAAAACTGAAATAAGATCAAATTAATGAGCATTTCTGTGAAACAAACGAAGCAAAGTAAACAAATAACCTCTCTTCTCTCATTAGGTAGCTGAAAAAGCCTGTCTATATTATTATGATTTAAAAATGTCACACACACACACACACACACACAGCCCTAAGCTAGAAAATTTAGACACTACATGGAGTAAATCAAAATGTATGAATTTCCAAGGCTCATTATAAAACACTCTAACTTTGTAAAATACAACCTTTCAAAGACAGGGTATAAAAACATTTTTTCCACAATTTTAAAGTACCTTCCCCACCATTAAAATTCTACACTGATACTATCCTATCTGACTCAGCCATGGTCAGATTCAACCATACTACCTTGTGTAGGGATCCCATCAGACCTCAGGGCTAAGCAATGTCAAGTTCTCTAAATACCAATATAAAAGCATTCTCAACTATTTCAACAAATATAATAATAAATTAAAAACTATAGCTTGGAGCTTTTTATTTTAACAGAAAATGGCATCATTTCCTAATTATAAAATTAATGTAAATTACAAAAATCTTTTTACAGAAAAAAAGAGTAAGAAATCACCCTTAAACAACTGTTAATACTTTGTTACAAAACCTGTGGCTAGGGCTTTTCTTTTCTTTTTTTAAAGAATTGAAGGCATCCTGTTTTGAGTTCAACTTGTATTGTCTCTTTTTTCCAACAAAAATTTTAGTAGCTGCATAGTATAATACCAAATTATGAACACATCACAGTTTGTTTAATCATATCTGTGTGTGGAATATACATATAAGCTCAATAGTCTTTCATATACATTTTTGTATCCATCTCTATTTTTTAATGCTCTTTAAACAAATTTTCCTCCAAAAAGGCTGCACCACCCTTATTATCTTTTTGCTCTCTTAAAAAATTTTTTATTTAATGAGAGAGAGAGAGAGAGAGAGAGAGAGAGAGAGATCTGTTGTTCCACATATTTAAGCATTCATTGGTTGATTCTTGTATGTGCCTTGACCAGGGATGAACCTATAACCTTGGTATATCGGGACAACACTCTAACCTAGTAAGTTACCCAACCAGGGCTTATAGTTCTCTTCAAACAAATTAGGCAAATATGGTTTCACTAAATCCTAGAATCAGGATGAACTTGTGTTATCTTTTTATTGGCTTTAGGAACTCCTTTTTTTTTTTTTCCCTTCATTGATTTTATAGAGAAAGGAAGAAAGAGGGAGAGAGAGAAACATCAGTGAGAGAGAACATTGACTGGCCGCCTCCAATATGCCCCGCACTGGGGATCAGGCCCACAACCTGGGCATGTGTCCTGACCAGGAATCAAACTGGCGACCCCTTGGTGCATGGGTAGACGCTCAACCACTGAGTGACACCGACTGGGCTATAAACCTACTTTTGTCCCATCTTGTAGAGGCAAGGTGGGATTCTGTAGTTTCTCTGAGAAGTAATTCAGCTCTTCTGCTGACAATCAGAGGTAGAAATTTTGGATGAGATAATGGCTGTGAGGCAGATTAAAAGTTTAAAGTACAACCTGGCTGGTGTGGCTCAGTGGTTGAGCGTAGACCCATGCAGCAAGAGGTTGCCTGTTTGATTCCTGGTTAGAGCACATGCCCAGGTTGTGGGCCCGATCCCCAGTGGGGGGGCGTGTAGGAGGTAGCCAGCTGACGTTCTCTTTCATTGATGTTTCTGTCTCCCTCTCCCTTTCTCTTCCTCTCTCTCTAAAAAACAAAAAAGAAAAATTTTTTAAAACAGTTTAAAATACATATGGGTAGGAAATATGAAAGTGAGTGAAATGTAAAAGATTTCCAGACAAGTGCTAAGAGTCTTGCTACAAATGAAGACCCTAAAACTTCAAAATGATACCAATCTATAATATCAGCCGTTACTAATTTAAAGCTCATTATTGCTGTGAGTATATTTTCATAAAGTTGTCTAATTATTTTTGGAATGAATATGAAGGAAGGTCTTCCTATATCTCTTAATTGTTCAAACAGGTAACTCAGAAGCAAGTCTTGACCAGCAGGATATTAATTTCGCAATTATACTTAAACATAATAGCTTTGTTCATATTATTTTCTATCTGGATTATTCAAGTTACTAAACTTAGTTAGAAAGACTCCGAGATCATACTAGTTTTAGATGAAAACTCTTCTATGGTTTTATATAATATATTTTATTACATACAAACCGGATTTCAACTAATTAAACTTGTTTTTAGGCTTAGCAACTGGAAATAGTAGGCCTGGTATTTATAAGATAAAAATTCCTTAACATGAGTCATACAAATAATACTAAGGAAACAAACTAAGCATTAGTATAAAGGAAGAGGCTATGTTCAGAAAGAACTATCAAAACACACAAATAAGTAAAATATATTCTATCTTCAATGTATCAATGATGGCTCTTAAACCTAAATACTGAGGTTAGAAAATAAACATCACACCCTACAGCTCAATACAAGTTATTGATTATACTCCTGGAGAAGCAATGATGTAAAAATCAACCTCAGATACCTATATTTAGTAGCTTTCAACTATTACCAGATTTAAACAATCTAGTATTTACAGCCTTTCCTTAGCTACACCCAATGATACAATCTAATCCCATGACAGTTATTCTTCAACTTCCCAGATGTTTGGGCAATACAGTTAACCAGTGTATAATTGAGTTTTTCTGTAAAACAGGGATAACAACAACAGTTATGCCCCACAAAACTCTAAGAATTCAACGTATACAAAAAGCGAAGAACAGTGATGCAACACAGCACTTAGTAAATGGTCTATCATCATTATTGCAACTCCCATGAATGAATATTCAGCCATACATATAAACATGTTAATAATAGCTAATTTTTACTAGACCCTATGTACTAGGCGTTATTCTAATACTTTATTTGTATTATTTCACATAATCTTCACACATAGGTACTACTGTACTATAGATTATTTGGTCAATGCTGTTTCAACTGGAATCACCTTCTCCTTACTTCTCTATGCTAATCCAAACACAAGTATCCAATTCTGTCACATAACAGCCACTTTGTATTTATTGAATATTTACTGAATGAAACCTTGTCTGATTATTTCAAATGTAAAAATCAGATTATAAATTCTCAGTATCTTAATTTTTAACTCATTCTAGTTTTTATGTAATATACAGCATTGTTTCCTTCTTTCATGTTTGCAAATCCCATCTACTTAATGAGATTTTAAGGTTCCCAAAGGCAGAAACCTCATCCAGTATTACTTATGTATCCTTCCTTCCTTTTTCTTTTTATCAGTAATACCTGTACAATGTTATATCTTAGCAGTTTTTGTGGGAATGTTTGTTTATAAAAACACGGGATTTCCTGTAGTCAAATTGCCTATTGAGATTTGAAGAGGCAAGGAGACTACAGAACCGAAGGCAAACTACCACATGTTGAAATTTTTCCAATGCCATATACTTTTTCTGAGAATTCAAAAATACTTGTATAAGTACAATGACAGAATAATTTCTTTTTTTTTATCCTTACCCGAGGACATTTTCTTTTGCATTTATTTTCAGATGGGGGGGGGGGGGATGTGAGAGAAACAGCGATGTGAGAGACACATCGACTGGTTGCCACCCGCACAACCCCAACCGAGGCCAGGGACAAACTGCAACCGAGGTACATGCCCTTAGCAGGAACCGAACCTGGGCCTCTCTGGTAAACTGGCCAACGCTCTAACCGCTGAGCCAAACCGGCCAGGGCCAGAATAATTTCTATATTTACTCGAACAAAAGTAATGATAGCACTGAATCCTTTTGAACTGAGAAATCATTCTGGAATCTTTTATGCTTCGAGAAACCAAACCACCAAACAGCTTCTGTCTCCTCTGGCCACAATTTTCAATAGAGAACATCACCATTTGGTCACACCTGACCTTAGAGGGAAGGGAGGGAGAGCGGGAAGAGATAAACCAAAGAACTTATATGCATATAAGCATAACCAATGGACACAGACAATAGTGTGTGTGTGTGTGTGTGTGTGTGTGTGTGTTGGGGGTGGGGAGCTAGAAGGGAGTTAATGGGGGGGGGGGAGATGGGACATCTGTAATAGTTTCAACAACAAAAATAAATTTTTAAAAAAGGAAGTACTAAATAAGGGAGGGTTATAGGAAACAGGATCCTGGAGAATAGGTCACGTCATAGTTCCGCTAAGGTTTCTACAAGCACAGCACAAGGTCTGTAGAGCTTATAAAGAGGACCTACCTTTTTTGGGTTAGTGTCTGTAAAGTTCATCTTTAGTGCCTCTCTCAAGAAACTTTACATTTCTGTTTAAATTCCCTGTCCTGTATGCACACCCTTCTCCTACACCTCATACAGTTATTCTAAATATAATTTAATTTAAACTTGTCATAAAAATCATTCATAGTAATATATACTTTCATTTTTAAGAAGAATTATTCTCACAAAAAATTAAAAGTTTCTATCTACATAAAACAAGGTAAAACTGTATAAGCTAGGGTTTAACACAGTGGCTGGTACACTACAGGTACTTATTAAATATTAGGGAAATGAACGAACAACTTAACAAGTATACCAATTAGTCTACTTTAGCCTCACATGCTTCCAACCCACGAAGGCTCTTTCCTTAGCATTTCCTTTGTCCTAAATCCCCCACTTCTCAGTCCCAAAACTCCATGACGCATTCCTACATGCTGCACCTTCTTCCTCTATCCAAGGCCTGCTTCGCAGTGTGATCCAAGTAGGAATCCAAACTGTATGACCAAGGGGAAGTCTGACTTCTCCAGTCTCCAATACTTTGAATCCACACATCTCTCAGATGAAAGAGAAAGAACCTAGGAGAAAACTGACTGGTTGAGAGCACAGGGACGCAGCTTCAAGGAACTCAAAGCCAGAACAGTTGGATGGGAAGGGATCTGGGATAAGAGCTTATGAGTGTGTACATGTGTACCTGAGAGTCTGAGGTTAAGGGGAATAAGTACATTGAATGGCAGTGGCCGTTCAGCAAAGAAAGTAAAAAGAGAACTAAGCTCAGCCGGTGTGGGTCAGTGGACTGAGTGTTGTCCCATGGACTGACAGGTTCAATTCCTGGTCAGGGCACATGCCTGGGTTGTGGGCTCAATCCCCAGTAGGGGGCTTGCAGGAGGCAGCTTATCAATGTTTCTGTCTCCCCTTCCTCTCTCTCTAAAAAAACAATAAAAATATTTTTAAAAAAGAGAACTAAAAATTTAATTTCCATTTTGTCTACTATATAATATGCATCATTAAATGGTAGATTCATTTTACTTTACCTTTCATTAGATAACATTAAACTATATCTGTGCCCCTAATTCTCAGGGGTTTTTTTCCCCCCTTTTTCTTTTTTTTTTTTTAGGAAGAGTACGGGGAGGGAGGAAGGGAGAGAGAGAGAGAAACAACCATTGGTGCCTTTCCTATGGCCCCAACTGGAGATGGAACCCCCCCACAACTTGGGTATGGTGCCCTGGCTGGTAACTGAACCCACCACCTTTTGGTGTATGGGACAATGACATTCCAACCAACTGAGCCACACTGGCCAGGGCTCAGGGAATTTTTGTTGTTTCAGTTTGTTTTTGTTTAATCCTCACCCGAGGATATTTTTCCATTAATTTTTAGATTGGGGGGGGGGCATCGATGTGAGAGAGACACATTAATTGGTTGCCTCCCGCACATGCCCCAACTGGGGCTGGGGATCAAACCTGAAACCCAGTTATGTGCCCTTGACTGGAATCAAACCCGAGACCCTTCTGTCTGAGGACCGATGCTCTAACCACTAATCCATACCAGCCAGGGCTCAGGGGTGGGTTTTTTTTTTTACCCCGCTGGATTATATAAAGGTAATTAAAACTAATGTTTAAAAATAAATTTAGGGCCAACAGTACTCATGTTAACTCAAATATAATAACAGTAACAGCTAACAAACTCCATGTATGTGCCTGGCACTGTTCTACGTGCTTTTCAGAGCATAATTCTTTTAACCGTCACAACAACCCTATGAGATAGGTACTATTATTATCCCTACTTAACAAATTTGGAAACAGTTAAGCAACCTTGCGCATAATGTCACACAGCTTAACAAGTGATGAAACTGTGATCTGAACTCAGACAACCTGGTGGCAGAGCCAGAGGGTAAGAGGCCTTATTTACTATTCTGTGGTGATGAGTCTGCTTTCTACTCTTGCTGATATTTAAAAAAGATCTCAAATAGAGTGGATGTTTTACACAATTAACAAAGATGCGTATTACTAACTCCTTTCCTGAGCATCCTGAAGAATCATAAATATTTATGTGAGATGTTAAAAGGCAAATTGGGGGGGGGGGGGATTATGGGAAAATATCACTTCCTGAATCTAAGATGCCACTGACTGAAAACACCATAATTTTATGTGCCACTGAGAAAGAAAACACTGCCAAGTTATAATACACTATTTATTTTAAAACATAACAAGTAAAAAATGAACATAAGTATAACTAAGTGAATGAACTACTGTCACTTATCAAGTACTCCTTCAATATATGGTTACTTAATAGATAGAACCAAGAAGAAAAATAGCCTTTCTTGAAATCTGCTATATAATTCTGGGAATCCATGTGTTTTGACAAAATTAAAGCCTTGAGATTGGGGTTTCAACTGTGGCGGCAGAGAACTTCAGCACAACACGAGAGGCTGGTTCACCAAACACATGCCTAGGTTAGCGCATATGCTTGTTTGCTGGGGCTGCCATAACGCCACAGACTGGGCAGCTGAAGCAACAGAAATGTACTTTTTCACAGTTCTGAAGGCTAGAGGTCCAAGACCAAGGTACCGGCAGGCTTGGTTTCTACTGAGGCCTCTTGCCCTTAGTTTTCAGGCAGCTGCCTGTCCCTGGATGCTCACGTGGCCTTTTCCCCAGGTGTGCACAGCCCTGGTGTCTCTCCTCCTCTTCTTACAAGGACACCAGGCATACTGGATTAGTGCCCCATTCTTAGAATATCATTTAGCTTTAATTATCTTTTTTTTTAAACAGAAAAATTTATTTTTATTCATTCTTAAATGACCAGTTACTTACAAATGGAAAGTGTATGCCTACTGGGTACTGCACAAATTCTCAGACTGGACATTGTCTCATTTCCTTTTCCACATTGATTTCTGTACTGTACTTGCTTTTGGTTTTCTTTTTTTCTGAATGTATTGGGGTGACATTGGTTAATAAATGTATATAGGTTTCAGGTGCACAATTCTATAATTCATCATCTATATATTCTATTGTGTTCACCACCCCAAGTCAAATCTCCTTCCATCACTATTTATCCCTCCTTTACCCTCTTCTACCTCCTCCCACCCCTTTTCCCTCTGGTAATCAACATACTGTTGTTTGTGTCTATGAGGTTTTTTTTTTTCTTTTCTGCTTAATCCCTTCACCTTTTTCACCCAGCCCACAACCCCCCTCCCCTCTGACAGCTGTCAGTCTATTCTCTATCTATTTTGTTTGTTAGTTGATTATGTTCATTAGACTCCACATATGAGTGAAATCATATGGTGCTTGTCTTTCTCTGAATGGCTTATTTCACTTAGCATAATGCTCTTTTTTTTAAATCCTCCAGTATCCTATTTATCTTCAGATAGAGTGGGAGGGAGAGAAAGGGAAAGAGAAATATTGATGTGCAAGGGGACACATCAACTGGTTGCCTCCCCACACAACCCCGACCAGGGATGGGGATGAACTGCAACAGAGGTACGTGCCCTTGGCTGGAATCAAACCCGTGACTCATTGGTCCGTGGGCAGATGCTCTAATGCTAAGCCAAACTGGCCAGAGCAGCATAATGCTCTTTTAATTATCTCCTTAAAGGTCCTATCTCCAAATACAATTGTATGATTTGGGGTGGTTGGGGGACAAGTTCAGTCTATAATGACATATAATGGCTGACCTTAGTAGAACTCATTCCTGGAATACAAAACGTATCTGTTACAGTAAGCTTCTGTTGACTTAATACTGTTCAACACGAAGTCATTTTCGGCATTAGGATCAACAACTCAAAAAAAAAAGTAATAATAAATGATAGGTCTTCATTTGACCCTAAAATGAAATCACTCCATGGAACTTTTAAAAGCTGTTTAAGGTTCAAGAAAGTCCTTATTTTTAATTCTTGCTATATTCTTATACTAGAATCATTCCACATTTTATATTATAAAGATAAATCTCATTTTCGGGCAATTTTTGCACATTATTCTCCATATGACTTAAGAATAAGAACCACGCCCTGGCCAGTTTGGCTCAGTGGTTAGAGCGTCGGCCTGCGGTCCAGAGAGACCCGAGTTCAGTTCCCGCTAAGGGCATGTACCTCAGTTGCAGTTTGTCCCTGGTCCTGGTTGGGTCGTGCGGGTGGCAACCACTCGATGTGTCCCTTTCACGTCGATGTTTCTCTCTCCCCCTCCTACTCTATCTGAACAAAAAATGGAAAAATGTCCTCGGGTAAGGATTAAAAAAAAAGGGTAAGAACCACTATTTACCTTTGACTCACTAGCACTTCACAAAGTGCCTGGCATACAGTAGCTGCTCAAAAAATATAAGAGGAAGAAAGAGTGGGGGTAAAATAAAATGGGGGAAGGGACATCTGTAATACTTTGAACAATAAAGATAAATAAAAAAGAATAAAGAAATAATACTGCAATAAAAAAGAGTGGAGGGAGAGAAGAAAGAAGAAAATAAGTTAGATATCAATTTAGGAAACAGCACTCTTTTTTTTTAAATCCTCACCCAAGGATATGTTTCATTGATTTTTAGAGGGAAAGGAAAGGAGAGAGAGAGAAACATCAATGTGTAAGAGAAACATCAATGTGAGAGAGAAACATCAATGGTTGCCTCTCATACCACACCCCAACTGGGGCTCAAACCCTCAACCTAGGAATGTGCCTTGACCGGAAATCAAACCCACCACCTTCTGATGTACAAGATGATGCTCCAACCAACTGAACCACCCAGCCAGGACTAGGATATAGCACTCTTAACTCTTATCTGCTTTTAGCTTGATACCCTGCAGATTACATGAACCAAAACACTTAACATTTAAAGAAAGTATAAAGATACAAACTGCAAGTTTAAGAACTAACATAGACTTTGGCTAGTTCTTAGCTTCATGTCACAGCTCATAAAAGTAGAAAGCAAGAAAATCTTATGATCAAAATGTTCAGCTCCCCTGAATAAGCATTTAAATGCTATTTGAAAGCAGAAAAGAGACATAGTTTTAAAAACGTTTCAAAGCTTATGGGGCCCATATAATTGCCAGGAAGTCTAGTAGTTCAAAAGCTGGTTTTTGAAGGCAGTTGATTCTGCTGTTTAAACAAGATTTTTTTTACAAAATGCTATCTCCTTCCTCCCCCCAAAAAAGCCTTCATAAAAAAACAGCATTTACATAGACTACCTACTCTCAACCCTAGATATTAAAAAACCATCGGAGAGCCCTGGCCGGTTTGGCTCAGCGGTTGGAGCGTCGGCCTGCGGTACAGAGAGACCCGGGTTTGGTTCCCGCTAAGGGCGCGTACCTCGGTTGCAGTTTGTCCCTGGCCCTGGTCGGTTGTGCGGGTGGCAGCCACTTGATGTGTTCCTTTCACATCGATGTTTCTCTCTCTCTCTCTCTTCCTCTCTCTCCCTCCCACTCTACCTGAACAAAAAAATGGAAAAATGTCCTCGGGTGGGGATAAGAAAAAAAAAAAAAACCATCGGAGAAGTCAGCTCATTCAGGGTTTATCTTTGTGGCTCCAATCTACACAGAGGAAAGTGGAAGCACAGAGCAAGGCAGAGTTAGGTGAAAAGAAATGTTCTTAAGTGCTTTATTCATTTGTCACAGAATATCAGAATGCACATAGCAAAAATAAAGCAATATCTAAACGTTTGGTTGGAGACAATTTAGTATGAAAGCCAATGGCAGGATAAGTAACACTACTTTTATTTGACAGATCTGAATCGATGCACATTAACACAAAATGGTTATTTAGAAAGTAAAACATCCCTTCAGTACAAATGTGCTTATTATGTGATTTCTTTTTTTTGTGAATAAAATTTAAAATTTGTTGAAATTGCCAAAATCATTGAGTCTTAGTTTATTTTTAAAAAGATACAAAGTTCTTGATCCCATGTATCAGAAGAACTGAACAAGATTTTCATAATGAAGGAGAAAACAAAATATCTACAGAAAATGGTAAGTTAATGTTGTCTTAATTCTGACATTTACTGGAAAATGCTCTTGTGTAGCATACTTTCGAAAACCTTTTAAAGAATGATAATAATATGCCTTTCCCATTACATAGTTCAGATCAAATTACATGCCTAACAATTACAAGCATGAAGTAGTCATTTACATACCTTCCCTTCAGTGTTCAGAACATGTTCACTATTGATAAATCACTCATGTAAAAGATTTAAATAGGGCACTAGGAAACAAAAATTCCATTGCTCCATACTTTAGTTGTTTTCCTATTCCCTTTATCAAATAACTAGCATTTAAACAGTGCCTTTCTTCAGAAAGATTCAAAAAAAACCTTTCACTTATATCAATAATTCACTTTTTAAAAGTCTGTGAGCTTTGTATACAAAAAGGAAGCTTTGTATTTTTATTTCATTTGTAAAAATGTTGTCACTTTACAGATTAAAAATACAGGCAAAGAAAAAACAACTTACTTGAGGTCTAAACTAAAACTAGGATTAAAATTCTCTTAGATTTTAAACAGATGTGAGTTTACACATTCTATTCCTAATAATTCTGAAGTAAGGACGATGGTTCCCAAACAATGCACCAAGGTGCAGTGGTCTCAAAGCTCCTCTTCCAGGGAAACAAGTAATTCTTGACATCTGTGGAACACTGCATAAACCACTATCTCAAGGTAGTGCAGTTCCAAAATTAGATTCTGTTGCATTTTCTTTTATGTCATCATATCTTTGCAAAACTAAGCCTCTGTAATTTTTTTAAAGGCCAAAAAATCAATATAGAATATGAAATGACAGTGAAACTCCCAATCTAATTCCAAGGTTTAAGAAGTTATGTAGTAACCAAGAGATGCACATATCATCCCACTAGAAAAAAAGTTACTTATGAATAAAATAAAAAACATGTGTTCAAAGAAGAAAAGTCAAATTCAAATGTATTATTTATTCAAGTTGTTAGAATATAAATACTTAACGTTGGTTGGCCCTAACTACTAGGAAAACACAATTAATTTGATTTCTTTGAATCTAAGGGCATCATGAAAAAGTTACTAGCACACTAAGGGTGTGGTGAATTGACAAAGTTTAGGAACCTTCTGATATGGGTATAAACTGAAATGCCAAAGGGGCTGTCACTAAACTCGGTAAAATATTAACTGACCACTTTTGTTTACGTTATCATCAAAAGACCATACATAAAAATTACTATGTATAAGCTCTAATATACACTATGCACAAATGTCTGAAGTCCTCACCTTTTCAGAGAACATGCTCCACCCACCTCCCTCCCTCTGGCCTTAACTGAAGTCCATCCAGCTCTTGCCTGGGAGCCCAGTCCCTCTGCAGCTCTCTCCAGGGACAAGCACTCCTGGGTCGTTATTTGGGGTTGCACAAATTCATTTTCCTCTTTCGGTACACAGATAAAGCAACTAGTATTCTTATGATAAAGACCAAAATTCTTCCAACAAACTGACAGAGGTCTTGGTAACAACATATACAATATTAGTGGTAACATTAATCTTAATTATATCTAACTTCTCCAAAATACTTACAGAGCCATATCCTAAAATATCAATATCCTCACTATCCCACCTATACTGATCCTTTGTATAATCTGAAGGCTGACGGAGCCAGCTCGATGTTGATCTTGTCACAGCGATTCAGAGACAGCAGCCTTCAGCACCCAGCGGAGGATCTCAGTAACATGGGGGTTGCAGTCAGGTTCTGTGACCTCGTGACCTTAAGCAAGCCCCTCTATCTCCTAAGTCCCAGTATCCTCAACCATAAAAAGGGACATTTTTATAGAACCACATTTAGTGATGCCCAAATAAAATTATGTTACTTGTTACACAAACAACTTAAAGGAAACATCATTACTTCAAATATTTATGAAGCACAAAGTATTGTGTTAACAAGTGGGGATACAGCACTAAACAACACAGACATAATCTTCTTCCTTCAAGGAACTTTGTCTAGATGGGGAAATAACTAATATATTTAATCTCAGTTCCCTCCCACCAAAATAAAAATGAAGAAATGTTAAAAAGAAATTAGCACATAATGACAAAAAAACAAAAACCCTGAGGTGACAGAGTAGGAGATGACAACTAAATTTTGGAATATAGGAAGCAGATGGAAATCGCTGATTTAGCAGAGCAGAGAAAGTTGAGACTTACATGTTAACCAAAAAGGGGAGGGGAGCAGTATACCAAGGAACTGGAGAAAAGGCTTAGGAATTTTAGTATCAGAAGCCCTTAAAGGCAAGGGGCAAAAAATAGGAGAAATGGTGAAAAGTCTATGTAAGAGTTAGTTATAACACCCGACTCCCTACCTCCTCAGTCAGGCAACTATTTTATCCCCACAGACAAGGTTTATGCTCCACAGATACTGAACCAAACACGGGCCTCAATCTGAGGCATCAGCGGCAGTCAAGAGTGGTGGTAAAGAAAGAATCACACTGAGACAAGGAGTGAAAGTATACATATAAAATAGTGGTATTTTGCCCTGGCCGGTTTGGCTCAGCGGTTAGAGCATCGGCCTGCAGTTCAGAGAGACCCGGGTTCGGTTCCCGTTAAGGGCATGTACCTCGGTTGCAGTTTGTCCCCGGCCCTGGTTGGGTCGTGCGGGTGGCAGCCACTCGATGTGTCCCTTTCACATCGATGTTTCTCTCTCTCTCTTCCTCTCTCCCCCTCCTGCTCTGTATGAATAAAAAATGGAAAAAATGTCCTCAGGTGAGGATTTAAAAAAAAAAAAGATTTAGTATGGTCAAGTTTACAAAGAAAGAGAGAAAAAGGAGAAAGAAGGGGAATTATTTCTAGAGGCTAGATGATCATCCCACCAGGGATGCTTTAGGCAATAAGTAAAGAGGTAATTCAATGCAATTTTAAATAGTACACAAAATGGTTATGTAGTTGTTTTAATATACATTTAAAAAATATAGCTAGGAGAGTCGAAAAATGGCGGCGGAGTGAACGGAGCTACACAGACCGTCTCCCAGAACCAAACTGGAATTACAACTATAACACAGACAAATCGACGGGAAAAACCAACAGAAAAGCAGCTTGGAGGACCATACAACGAGGGACACTGACTCCATCCCGGTAGGCTTGCGAAGGGGCGAGACGGGGCTGGGAGCCCACGGTCGGCAGCGGCCTCAGCTGGGAGCAGGACCCTCGGGTTACACTCCCAAGCGGCTCCACAGCACAGAGCCCGGACAGAGGCTAAAACAGCCACTCACCTTGGGCTCCGGCAGAGGGAGGGCAGACTGGACTGGAGCTGTGTCGGGACACTCGGGATTTGGAGGGCGCTCAGAGCTTTTGCTGAGTGCAGCCACGCAGGACGGTGGGCATATTGCTCCTTCCCAGGGCTCTGGGGAGAGGCAGCAGCCCCTCCCTCGGAGATCCAACCCCACCCTGTGGGCCATTGAAGTGCTAATTGAGGGTCATTAACAACCAGCATCTGCCCCACCCTCGGAAAATCCCCTTATGCTGAGCACCTGAGGGAGCTTTTCAATCAACTGACAACCCAAAACGCAACAAGTAACCTCGACTGCTAGCCTCCAGGCAAAAAGCTAGAGGATAACAGTACCTTTCCTGGGCTGGCAACTTTAACCAGGAAAGTAAGACTTGACAGTGGTGTTTAACGTGGGTCCTCGCTCGCTCATCTAAACACAGGAGAGGGAGCCACAAACAGCAGAACACCAACACCCACAGGGAGAACTTGACAGGCTCCAAAGCCCACAGTGATAGCCAAAATGGTGAAACACAGAAACAGAAGCCAAATGAAAGAGCAAGAGACCTCCACCGAAGATGAGATCAATGTGGAGCAATTAGGCATGTTAACAGAGCTAGAATTCAGAGCCATGATCTTGAGGAAGCGGAACAGCATGAGTAAGGACACAGAGACACTGAAAATAAGCCAATTGGAAATCAAAAACCATCAAGAAGAGATAAAAAATGACATATCAGAAATGAAAAACACATTGGAAGGTTTAAAAAGTAGAGTAGAGGAAGCTGAGGACCGGTTCAGTGAATTAGAAGACAGGGTAGAAAAAAATCAACCAATCAGAAAAACAAAAGGAAAAAACGATTAAAAAACAAGAAGACAGCTTAAGAGAACTATGGGACAATTGGAAACGTAATAATATTCGCATCATAGGAGTCCCCGAAGAAGAAGAAAATGAGCAAGGGATAGAGAATATATTCAAAAAAATAGTGACAGAAAACTTCCCTAATTTGGTGAAGGAAGAAGGCATTCAAGTTCAAGAAGCACAGAGAGCCCCAAATAAGAAGAACCCAAACAGGCCCACACCAAGACACATAGTAATCAAACTGCCACAAATTAAAGACAAAGAGAGAATCCTAAAAGCAGCAAGAGATAAGCAACAGGTTACCTACAAAGGAAACCCCATAAGGCTCTCAGCTGACTTCTCACAAGAAACACTACAGGCCAGAAGGGAATGGCGTGAAGTAATCAAGGTCATGAAAAACAAGAATCTGAATCCAAGACTACTCTACCCAGCAAGGCTATCATTCAAAATAGAAGATCAAATAAAGAGCTTCCCAGACAAAAAAAGGCTAAGGGAATACATTAGCACCAAACCAGCACTGCAAGAAATGTTAAAGGGACTGCTGTAATTAGCAGTAGAAATGGAAAAGAAAAATAGAACTGCACTAAACAAAAATGGCAATAAATAAGTACATATCAATAATCACCTTAAATGTAAATGGATTGAATGCTCCCATAAAAACACACAGAGTAGCTGATTGGATAATAAAGCATGACTCATCTATATGTTGTTTACAAGAGACCCACCTCACAACAAAAGACTCACATAGGCTGAAAGTGAAGGGATGGAAAAAAATTTTCCAAGCAAATGGAAAGCAAAAAAAAGCTGGGGTGGCAATTCTCATATCTGATAAAATCGATTTCAAAATGAAGACCATAACTAGAGACAAAGAAGGCCACTACATAATATTGAAAGATCTATCCAACAGGAAGAATAACCTTGATAAACATATATGCACCCAATATAGGAGCACCAAAATATATTAAAAATCTTCTGGAGGACTTCCAAGGAGAAATCGACAACAATACAATCATAGCAGGGGACTTCAACACCCCGTTGACAGCACTGGATAGATACTCTAGGTAAAAAATTAGCAAGGAAACAGAGACTCTAAATGAAGCACTAGGCCTAATGGATGTAATAGATATCTACAGAGAATTACACCCCAAAACTACAGAATACACATTCTTCTCAAGTGCACATGGGACATTCTCAAAGATAGACCACATGGTAGGACACAAACTAAATCTTTACAAGTTCAAGAAGATTGAAATCATATCAAGCATCTTCTCAGATCACAATGGCATGAAACTAGAAATCAAATGCAACAAGAACATGCAAAGACATTTCAACACATGGAGGCTAAATAGCATGTTATTAAACAATGAATGGGTCACCGAGGAGATCAAGGACGAAATTAAAAACTTCCTGGAAACCAATGAAAATGAACACACAACAACACAAAATCTATGGGATGCAGTGAAAGCAGTTCTGACAGGGAAGTTCATAGCATTACAGGCCTACCTCAAAAAACAAGAAAAATTTCTAATTGACTATCTAACCTCACAACTTAAAGAATTAGAAAGCAAACAAAAAGAAAACCTCAGAGCAAGTAGAAGTAAGGAAATAGTAAAGATCAGAGCAGAAATAAATGACATAGAAACCAAAAAAACAATTCAAAGGATCAATGAAACAAAGAGCTGGTTTTTCGAAAAGATAAACAAGATTGATGGACCCTTAGCTAGACTCACCAAGAAACAAAGAGAGAGAACCCAAATACACAAAATCAGAAATGAAAGAGGAGAAGTAACAACCAACACCACGGAAATACAAAAGATCATTAACAACTACTATGAACAACTATATGGCAACAAATTCGACAATCTAAGCGAAATGGACAAATTTCTAGAAACACACAGTCTCCTAAAACTAGACCCGGAAGAGATAGAAAACTTGAACAGACCAATAACAACTAAGGAAATTGAAGAGGTAATCAAGACTCTCCCAGCAAACAAAAGCCCAGGCCCAGATGGCTTCACGGGGGAGTTGTACCGAACATTCAAAAAAGAACTAACACCCATTCTCCTCAAACTATTTCAAAAAATTCAAGAAGAAGGAAGACTTCCAAACACGTATGAGGCCAGCATAATTCTAATTCCAGAACCAGAAAAAGACACTACGAAGAAAGAAAACTACAGGCCAATATCCCTGATGAACATAGACGCCAAAATCCTGAACAAAATATTAGCAAATCGGATCCAGAAATACATCAAAAAAATTATTCACCATGACCAAGTGGGATTCATTCCAGGGATGCAAGGCTGGTACAATATTTGCAAATGAATAAACGTGATACACCACATAAACAAAATGAAGAATAAAAACCACATGATTATATCAATAGATGCTGAAAAAGCACTTGACAAAATCCAGCATCCATTTCTGATAAAAACGCTCAGCAATGTACGAATAGAGGGATCATATCTCGACATAATAAAGGCCATATATGAAAGACCTACAGCCAACATCATACTCAATGGACAGAAACTAAAAACATTTCCATTAAGAGCAGGAACAAGACAGGGATGTCCACTTTTGCCACTCTTATTTAACATTGTACTGGAAGTCTTAGCCACAGCAATCAGACATGAAGAAAAAATAAAAGGGATCCAAATTGGAAAGGAGGAAGTGAAACTGTTATTATTTGCAGATGACATGATATTATACATAGAAAACCCTAAAGACTCCATCAAAAATCTACTAGACTAGCCCTGGCCGGTTTGGCTCAGCGGTTAGAGCGTCAGCCTGCGGTCCACAGAGACCCGGGTTCGGTTCCTGCTAAGGGAATGTACCTTGGCTGCAGTTTGTCCCCGGCCCTGGTTGGGTCGTGTGGGTGGCGGCCACTCGATGTGTCCCTTTCACATCGATGTTTCTCTCTTTTCCTCTCTCTCCTTCCCGCTCTATCTGAGTAAAAAATGGAAAAATGTCCTCGGGTGAGGTTAAAAAAAAAATCTACTAGACTTAATAAATGAATTTGGCAAAGTAGCAGGATACAAAATTAACGTCAAGAAATCGACGGCATTCTTGTACACCAATGATGAGCTCACAGAAAGAGAAACTGAAAAAACAATCCCATTTACCATCGCGCCAAAAAAATTACGATACCTAGGAATAAACTTAACCAAAGAAGTAAAGGACCTATTTGCAGAAAACTACAGGTCATTGAAAAAAGAAATAGAGGAAGATATAAAAAAGTGGAAGCACATACCCTGTTCATGGATTGGAAGAATTAACATCATTAAAATGTCCATACTACCCAAAGCAATCTATAGATTCAATGCAATCCCCATCAAAATACCAATGACATATTTCATAGAACTAGAACAAATACTTCAAAAGTTCATATGGAACCAAAAAAGACCCCGAATAGCCACAGCAATCTTGAAAAAGAAGAACAAAGTAGGTGGGATCACAATACCAGATATCAGGTTATACTACAAAGCGACTGTAACCAAAACAGCCTGGTACTGGCACAAGAACGGGCATATAGACCAGTGGAACAGAACTGAAAACCCAGAAATGGACCCAAGGCAATACGTCAATTAATATTTGACAAAGGTGGCAAGAACATACAATGGAGTAAAGACAGCCTCTTTAATCAATGGTGTTGGGAAAATTGGACAGCTAAATGCAAAAAAATGAAACTAGACCATCAACTTACACCATACACAAAAATAAACTCAAAATGAATAAAAGATTTAAATGTGACAGGTGAATCCATAAGAATTCTAGAAGAAAATGTAGGCAACAAAATTTCGGACATCATACGGAGCAGAATTTTCACTGATACATCACCTAAGGCAACAGAAACAAAGGAAAAAATGAACACATGGGACTACATCAAACTAAAAAGCTTTTGCACAGCAAAAGAAACAATCATCAAAATGGAAGAGCAACCCACTGTATGGGAGAACATCATTGCCAATGAGGTATCAGATAAGGGGTTAATTTCCAATATATATAGAGTGCTCATACAACTCAACAAAAGGAAGACAAAGAACCCAATTAAAAAATGGGCAGAGGAGCTGAATAGACACCTCTCCAAACAGGACATACAAATGGCCAAAAGACATATGAAGAAATGCTCAACATCACTAATCATCAGAGAGATGCAAATTAAAACAACAATGAGGTATCACCTCACACCTATCAGAATGGCCGCCATCAACAAATCATCAAACAACAAGTGTTGGCGAGGGTGTGGAGAAAAGGGGACTCTAATACACTGCTGGTGGGAATGCAGACTGGTGCAGCCCCTGTGGAAAACAATATGGTGTTACCTCAAAAAATTAAAAATTGAACTTCCATTTGACCCAGTGATCCCACTTCTAGGAATATACCCTAAGAAGCCTGAAACACCAATCAGGAAGAATATATGTACTCCCATGTTCATAGCAGCACTATTTACAATAGTTAAGATCTGGAAACAGCCTAAGTGTCCATCAGTAGACGAATGGATAAAAAAGCTGTGGTACATATACACAATGAAATACTATGCAGCGGTAAGAAAGAAAGATCTCTTATCCTTTGAGACGACATGGAGGGACCTGGAAAGTATTATCCTAAGTGAAAGAAGCCAAGCAGAAAAAGACAAGTACCACATGATCTCACTTATATACGGAATATAATGAACATAACAGTCTGAGGAATACAGTAGACCCAGAAACATGGAAGTAGGGCACAGACTGACATCCCTCAGAAGAGGGGGTAGGGGGGGTGGGAAGAGATAAACAAAATTTATAAACAGAACTTAAATGCATGTATGCAAGACCAATGGACATGGACAACTAAGCCGGGGGTGGGGCGGGGGTGGGGTGGGGAGGGGGGTGCCAATGGGTTAAAAAAGGTAAAATATCTGTAACAAAAAAATAAATAAAAAATTTATTAAAAAGAAAAAAATATATATAGCTAGTCTACTGCACCTGTAATTTCACATATACTATTTCCTACCTAAAGGTAAGTTTAAAAAAACATTGTCAGTACTAACAACAGCACTTAGCAGAAATGGCAGCAATATGTAAAAGTCTAAACTTGAAGGCACACTACTGCAAAGACAATGGTTAAACTGGGTGATACAGGTAAAACCAGATAAACTAAATTAAAATCCCCTCAAACTCCAAGGATTCCTTCAAATCTGATTCTAAGAACATTTTTTTAATATGTTTATTACCACAGAACTTATATGCATGTATGCGTAACCATGGACGTAGACAACAACGTGGAGGTCGGGGGTCAGGAGGAGGGTGTCAATGGGGGAAAATACAGTTTTTTAACATTCCTAACATTTGGAAACCTTATAAAAATCCATAAAATGAATGACTAAACACTAATAGGTAAACAAATGGCAATAAATCAGATTTATGCTATTTAGTACTCCAAGGAGGTATTATATACACAGAAAAAGCTTCACTTTGATAGATATATTTATCATGTTCATCTTATCTTATCTGAGGACTTAATAACATTGCTGCTTCAGCAAATGAGGAGTCATAGCAAAAAGAATGCCCAAAACTTCTTAAATAATCCCATTTTTACATTTCAGTTGAACAGTCAGAAGTTATTAAGCAGCCCAATAAAACAAACAAAAAAACTGTCCTATAACTTTCTTCTTTTATGACTTGTGTCCTTAGAATGTCAAAGGATGTTTAGCAGTTAAACTTAATTTATTTAAGTTTCAGAAATCCTCTGTATTTACATGATCATAAAAAGCAGTAATTTTGTGCAAGTGAAGGAAGACTGCTATTCATGCTTTTAAAATGTGCTTTTAATTTTTCTGACTAGAAAAGGCTATAATAATGTCAGTTGGAAAACAGAAGGCTGAGTGAGCATCTGAGGGTAAAAAGGAATGTTTTCACAGGCGTAGTCGGTAAATACCACTGGCTCTAGATGAACATTCTTCCCTAACTGGAAGCCAATCACAATTTAACTTTAAAAATCCTCATTACATAGAGCAATGGGAGATCGTTATCTCAATTATCCTGTCACATAAAACTCAAGGATTGAAATAACACTTTAAACATTATCAACATCAGTTTCTTTTTTCTGTGTTTACAACTGAGTCCATACCCAGAATTAAGATTTAGCTGAAGTAGTCAAAAGGTTTAGATGTTAGCTTTCTAGTTTGAGTGCTACAAGAAGCTGATTTTTATACTTGATGGGAAGAACAACATTTGAGATCCAATCCAACTTTAATATCATAGCGATCTTTCAGTATTACAGCACAGCAGTGTGAATAAGGCCAGTATGATGGGAAGGAGTAATTCTATACAAATACATTATATAGTATTAATCAGTAAATATTGAGATGCTGGAGTAAATGATCTTGAACAAAGAGAATTAGGGTCTGGGAAATAGATAAAGCATAATCTGATGAAATAAATATAAATTTTTAAATGAAACAAGATATTACACATCTGTGAAATTTAACGTACATTTTCCTTCACACTTAAAATGTTATTCTAAGTGACTGTATAGAATATATACCATAAACATGAACAGGCAATTCAGGAAAGAAATAAAAACACCCAGTAAGTGTAAACACACAATCTCTAAGAAAAGGAAATTACAAATCAAAAGAGAGAATTGGTTAAAGAAACTATGGCAAATAATTTTCATTTGAAGCTTTCCCTTACAAGCCTGAATCCTGGATCCGATTACAGTCTTCCATAACGCTGCTCAATCTCTCAATATAGCTGCCTCGTGGTATCACAGTTTAGATCTGGCCAAAGGATTAGGCTAGTCTCATAAAGAGGCTGGACTAGCAATGAGAAAATCAAGAAGGAAAAGAATAGTCCCAAGCTCAAATCCCTGGGTCCCTTCTATAGTGTATTTTGAACCAACTGTAAAACTAGAAGGTACTGATACAACCAGTATTTAAAATGTATATTGTAAAAGAAAAGGAAGCAACCAAGTGTCATTTGACTAATGATAAATAAACAAGTGGTATGTGTGTATATATAAACACAATATAATATTAATCAGCCTTAATGAGAAAATTCCCACACACGCTACCCACATGGATAAACCTTTGAAGACATTATGCTAAATAAAATAAGCCAGTTAACAAAAGGACAAATATAGTACGATTCCACTTCTATGAAGTACTTAAAGTAGTTTAATTCAAGGACAGAAACTAGACTAGTGGTAGCTAGGAATAGAGGGTGGGGAGTTACTATTCAATGGAGTTTCAGTTTGGTAAAAGAAAAAAGTGGCTATGCAACATGTAATTAATTAATGCCACTGAACTATATACACTTTAAGATTATTAAAACAGTAAACTTTATATTATCTACATTTTACCACAATGAGAAAAAGGGAAAAGAAAAAATTAAAAACAATTAAGCTCACATCTGCAAAGATCCTAAAAGACTTTGAACAGCATTTGTGGAATTT
The DNA here is from genome assembly GCF_014108415.1 of Molossus molossus. Taxonomy (NCBI): domain Eukaryota; kingdom Metazoa; phylum Chordata; class Mammalia; order Chiroptera; family Molossidae; genus Molossus; species Molossus molossus. The sequence goes on along the minus strand of NW_023425345.1, from coordinate 54,730,538 downwards.
AAATATTTAACTTACTAAGTAACACAAAGATACTCATTGGCTAAATACACCTTGTAATATAGACCACATTCTGATGAATGTGAGGATTTCAGCTGATTAAACAGTCTTTCAATACAAGTTACTTTAAATCTCTTATATGAAAAAGCATCAGATTTGTAATACTGTAGGGAATGCCTTTTCAAAAGCTCTTTGGAAAGAGTTCAATCATAAAATAAGATAAAAATATGGACAATCATGCACTTAATTTTCCAACCTCTATATTAACCTGTTCCTAACATGTGTTTCCAAAGAATGCATATTCTGCAGCAAATCCTTTCATCAATCACTATGTAAAAACCTTTGGCAGGGACACTATGCATTCTTGGGAGGATTTAAATTAGTTTGTGAGAGACTGTAACCTAGCTTAAAAGCAAAGCATTGGACTTAGGATTTGACAAAAAGAGTTTCTTTCTGAAGAAATTAAATATTCTATCATGAGTTTTCATATTTATATTCTCCATCATTAATAAAGAAATAAAATGTAACTAAAATAATTTGTTGGTAGTTTTCTACACATTATTGTGTTAGCTTTTTCTGTCTAAACACTGTAGTATTTGAAACCACACTTCTACTTTAACCAAAAAAGGACTGAATTAAATATTCCAACTGTAGGAAATCCTGTATCGATGGCATCATGTAAAAACTCTTAACTGATCTATTTTGAAGAACAGATGCTCTCTACTACTAAAAAGCAAGATGATTTTTTTTAATTGATGAAATTAAATTTCAATTTCCTTAAACACTTTTCACTCAAATATATCAGTGCTTATTAAAAATAAATTCACCCTCTAAATTTCAAATTCTTGTCCTTAAAAAATGTTAGTTTGCCCGGCTGTTGTGGCTCAGTGGCTGAGCATCGACCCATGCACCAAGAGGTCGCCAGTTCGATTCCTGGTCAGGGCACATGCCCAAGTTGTGGGTCATATCCCCAGTGGGGGGCATGCAGGAGGTGGTCAATCAATATTCTCTCTCATTGATGTTTTTAGCTCTCTCTCCCTATTCCTTCCTCTCTCTCTAACATCAATAAAAATAAAATAAAAACTTTTTAATGCTTGACAAATTATTTTAACTTTAGACAACAGCCACCCCTTTAATTCTGCAACATTTAATTTATGCCTAAAAATTCAAATTACTCTAAAGGATCATTATTTATAGTGTGATAAATTACTGAAAATCAAGTACTATCTGAACGATATGAAATCTTCCTTTAAAAGGTAAATTTTCTGCCCTGGCCAGTTTGGCTCAGCGGTTAGAGCATCAGCCTGCGGTCCGGAGAGACCCGGGTTCGGTTCCCGCTAAGGGCACGTACTTCGGTTGCAGTTTGTCCCCGGCCCTGGTTGGTCGTGCGGGTGGCAGCCACTCGATGTGTCCCTTCACGTCGATGTTTCTCTCTCTCTCTCCCTTCCTCTCTCTCCCTCCCACTCTATCTGTACAAAAAATGGAAATATATCCTTGGGTGAGGATAAAAAAAAAAAGGTACATTTTCTGATCGGCTTAATGTAAGTAGTGAAACATGGTATAACAACTCTGTAAACCTGAGAAAATTAGATGAAAAGATAACAAAAATGAATTGACAGTTCTTAAAGAATAGATAGGGGGACAACAAAAAGATCCCTGTGATATTACTGGAAGAATATTCCAGTCCAATGACTCTGAAAGAGAGCACCCTTACTGGCACAACAAAATTGATCACAACAATGAATGAAAGTCTACTCACAATAACAGCACCCACCATTTGCATAAATAAGAGTTGGTTAATATAACTGTAATCTTGATTACAAATACTCCTCCAGTAAAGCACTAGCAAAGTGTGTGTGTGTGGGGGGGGGGGGGAGACATGGACTAGTCAATCCAATGGTTATAATATGACCAATAATATCATTATAATGTAGTACTTGTAATCAATATATTGAGAAGAGGGGATACACTCCCATGTAACAAAGTTTTGCATTAATTAAAGACCATGGCTCAAAAGATATAGCTCTTGTCCTTCTGTACAATAGCAATGTGTTTCTCCTTCCCATAAACCAACCCATAAGAAAGGCTCTGGGAGACTATGCTTCCCCTCTTAACATGGAAAACTGCTCAAAAGCCTTGATCTGGTGGTGCTTTACCACCTGGGCACTGGGGACTGCCAGCACTTAACTGTCCTTTCCTCTGTTCAGTAACAACCAAGGAATCTTTCTGTCTGTGAAGTCTTGCCACTGTACCCTGAAGAAAATACTAAGGAAGTAAAAGCATAAGTTTGTTTTTATTAGAGTCACTTAACATCTCTATTAGTTTTCTAGAGCATTTAAGGTTGCTAAAAATGCAGAATCTCAGGCCTCACCCCAGATTCTTTCAACTAAATGTGCATTTTACAAAAGCCTCAGGAGAATCGAGTAGTCCCAGAGACATGGAAGTGGGGTACAGACTGACAATCCCCAGAAGAGGGGGTAGTGGGGGAGAGAGAAACCACAGAACTTATATGCATGTATGCATGAACAATGGACATGGACAACAAAGCTGGGGACAGGGCGGGGAGGAAGGGGGGGGATCAGTGGGGGGAAAAGGAGAAACATCTGTAACAAAAATAAATAAATTAATTAATTAATTAATTAAAAAGAAAAACACAAAGCCTCAGGAGATTTGTATGCACATTAAAATCTGAGTAGCTTCAGGCCTAATTACCTATCACCAATCTCCAAATAATTTTAAGCTTTAGAATGGAATTGTGAAAACAACTCAAAATCTGAATGTGAACTGACACTTTCTCCAATATCAGACTAAAATAAGAAAGGACTTGAATAGAAAGGGTAGGTTCTTATTCCTGGCTCTCCTTAGGGTCCTCTGAGTAGGGTTACAAAAATATCGATGCCCAGCACCCACACCACAGGATTAAATACTGAGCATCAGTTCCCTATGTCACTTGAATGTTTGGTTTAAAAAAGACACCCAATAAACTAGAGCTCAGCTTCTCACACTTTAATGCACCCACATATTACCTGTGGATCTGTGAAAATGCATAAGTCTGAATTGAGGCCTGGGATACTGCATTTCTAGACAGTTTCTGAGAAGGAACAGCACAGACTCTGCCCATGTGATCTAACAACTCAGGAACAGGTTGTCAAAAACAGATTTTAAAATGTTTTGCCCTCACCTTCTTTTCCTCAAAAGTCACATGTGAATATGGGCTCCAATTCTGAATAGTCACACGTATCAGACATTTTTTGAGAAAAAGCCAATCCAAATATTAACAAAATACATAAAACTCCTATCCTCGTGGAGCATATCATCTAATAAGTGCAAGAGACAAGTAACTGAATAGAATGCTAATGGATATATCTAACCCAGATCTGGGATGGAGGAAGATTTCTTAAGTAACATACAAGAGATGAGCACATGTGGGATGGAATTCCTTCAGGGGCAGAGGGCAGTACATGAGAAGGTCTAAAGGTGAAGAAGAAGACGTCACATTTGAAGAATCCAGTATTTACTATAGATAGATGCTCCTCAACTTATGATGGGATTATGTCCCAATAAATCCATCCTACATTTAAAATACAGTAAACTGACAATGCATTTAATACATCTAACCTACCAAACATTATAGTTCAGCCTAGCCTACTTAAAATATGCTCAGGACACAATATCCCAAAACACTGGCAACACAGTACGCTGTAGAGTACGGGCTGCTCACCCTGTGATCCCTGGCTGACTGGGAGCTGCAGCTCGATGCTGCGGCCCAGCATCACAGGAGTATCTGCATAATGCTAGCCCAGGAACAAAGCAAAATTCAAAACTCGAAGTATGGTTTCTACTCAATAAATATCCTTTCGGACCATCGTAAAGTTGAAAAATCATAAGTCAAACCATCATAAGTCAAGGACTGTTTATATTTCTGAAGTCCAGGTGAAGGACAGCAGATGAGAGATGGGATGGAAAGGTGGGGCAGAGTGAGCAAAGGCCAAAAATACAAAGAATCTTGTGAACTACCCTAAAGAGTTTGGACTTTTCCTAACAGGAACATTTTATGAATAGATATCAGTTTCAAAATCTAGCTCTGATTACAAGATAGAGAACATATTGGAAGCAGATAAATTAATTAGGAACTACTACAGTGATCCAAGTAAGCAATATCGGGGGCCTGAACTAGTGCAGTAATGATGAGGATGAGCCCGGCCGGTGTGGCTCAGTGGCTGAGCGTGGACCCATGCACCAAAGGTCACCAGTTCAATTCCCAGTCAGGGCACATGCCCAGGTTATGGGCTCAATCCCCAGTGGGGGGCATGCAGGAGGCGGCCAACTGATGTTCTCTCTCACTGATGTTTCCATCTCTCTCCCTCTTCCTTCTTCTCTCTCTCTCTAAAATCAATAAAGAAAGAAAAAAAATTTAAATAATGAGGATGAGAGAAGTAGATGAATCCAAGCAATATCAGGAACTGAAGTTGACAACATGTGGTGAATGAATGGATGTCATATGGAAGTGGGGTAGGGAAACATGGAAGGTACTCACATTAATTCAGAACAGTCAAGTGAATAACTTGGAAAAACTAGGGCATACTACCCACAAGTTAACAGAACACAAAAACAATAAAGTTTAGCAGGAAAAGATTATGATTTTTAGAAAAAAGCTGAAATGTTCAGTAGGCAGTCTGGCATACAAGTCTCAAGCTCGAGAGGAAAATAGGCACTGGAAATACAGATTCGTAAATGAACAGTAATGACATCCACTTCAGGGCAACTGGAGTAATAGAGACCAGATTTACCTTCTTGCCTAAAACAACACGAAAAACAGATCCAATACAGGAGATGTTTTTCAGACAATGAACATAAGGCAGCACAAAATAATGACCTGAGAAACAGAACTATCTAACAAGGTGAGCTTTACAGTTACTGCCAGTTTCCAGACTGCAGAAGTCAAGGAGGAACCTCGGCAGTGCCCAGCAACCTCCCTGAATTGAAAAAAATGGTTGTGGAGGTCCAGGAACGCCAAGACAGCTAAAGTTTCAGGACAGAATTCTGAAGAGAAAGCTGCACAGAGATATGAAAGGGTCCCTTCTCTAATTTAAACTAAGTATGGGTCAGCATGCACAGGAGGAAGCACCCCAAAGCTGAGGAGAGAACCACAAGAAAGGACTACAGGAAACAAATCTAAGCAATGCTGATACAGGCAATACGGCTGTGCTGAACGAAGCTAGATTTTAGAGTTCATATTGTATGGTTATACTTATATAAAATTCTAGAAAATGCCAAATAATCTATTGGGACAGAAAGTAAATTAGTTCTTGCCTTGAACAGGAGTGAAATTACAAAGGAGTATAGGTAAACATTTGGGATGAGATATGTTCAATATCTTGGTTGTAGTGATGGTTCAGTGGGTGTATACAAGCCAAAATGTACACTTTAAATGTGTGCAGTTTATTGTATGTCCATTATATTTCAATAAAGTAAACTATCAGCATACACATGGAAACTGAAGCTATGGGAGTGGTTCAGATTATTGAGCAGTCATATACAGGTTCAGAAGGACTGGGATAGAACCATAACGAGTACCAACATTTAAAGAAGTTACAAAGCAAAGAGATTGTGAAGGAGTGAGTGATCCAAAGACTTAGAGGAGAAACCTAAAGAGTGTGGCATCACTGATGTAAAGGAAAAAGAAGTTTCTTTCAAAGAGTCTTTCAAGGAAAGAGCAATCTACACTGTCAAATGTAAGATAAGGCCTAAAAAATGTTCAGTGTACAACAGGGGAAGATTATAAGGCAAGCAATATGTTGTAGGAGAAAGAGCACCAAGACAAACAGTCAATCTTTATCCAGTAATTTGCGTCATTCTTAACCAGAAAGACTAAAATACAGTGAAATTTTTATTTTAGGTTTGACAGCTGAGAAAAACCATGAATCCTACCCACATGCAAACAGATTCTGCACCTGGCATCAGCACGCTCTTAAATAATAAGCTATATTCAACATAAATGACAATAATTAATTGTCCTTAATTGAGTCTTTAAAGGAAATTAAATCAGAATCAAGCTAAGATTTATTAATACACATACTCATTAAGCATGAGGGAAACTCCAATTTGGAGGTCTATCTTCCCATCAAAATTTAATAGGAAACTAAATACTTGAAATTCTTCCAGTTTTTCTTTTTTAATGAGTAATAGGGTTATGTTCTTTCTACAAGCCAATCAAACAGAATAAATTTTTTGCCTCATGTTAGAATAAAGATTTGTTTACGTCCAGATGCACATCATCAGTATACATAAGAAGTAAATTAAATATAGTGAACAATCTTTAAAACCAATGCAGATTTATCTGTTATGTAACACTCAAATTCCAACAGAATATTAAGTCTTCCTCCAAAGTAAATAACATTGAAAGCAGTTATGTTTAATTGCTTCTTTTAAATGTTTATACAGATTCAATTAACTAAATATTCCAATTTTTTTTAAAGCAATGAAATAAATTCTATTAACCCTCTTGAATCAACACACATTAAAAAAATCTAAACTGCCCTGGCCAGTATGGCTCAGCGGTTAGAGCGTCGGCCTGCGGTCCAGAGAGACCTGGGTTCGGTTCCCACTAAGGGCACGTACTTCGGTTGCAGTTTGTCCCCGGCCCTGGTTGGTCGTGCGGGTGGCAGCCACTCGATGTGTCCCTTCACGTCGATGTTTCTCACTCTCTCTCCCTCCCACTCTATCTGTACAAAAAATGGAAAAATATCCTCGGGTGAGGATAAAAAAAAAAAACTAAACTTAAACTAAAAATATTGTAATATTTTACAGCAGGAGCATTTTAGATATTGGATAAAGTAAGCCAATGTAGAAAGCCAAATGCACACTCACAAGCACGGACAGGCTTTATTTGTTCTTGTTATAAAACCACTGCCTTCGTCTTAGGAGCTTCATCTTCATGACATCTTCATACTACAGTAGTAATATGTACCTGGAGAAAGCCCACCAGTTCACATACTGTCCAGTCCAACCAATCCCTAAATAAGACTAAAGTAATTCCCATTTTATAATTATGCATATTTTCTATCTGCAATCACTCAAAATATTCATTGTATTTTTATATACCATTAGAGGAAAATAAGGTATTGCAGCTTGAGACTAGATATTAATTTAAAACTTATCAATGATAAAGATAGAACATCAGAAGTTTTCTTTAAATCATTTTCTGTGATATTTAAAAAGGATTTTGTCTGTAACCCATCCTATTTCCATTCTTTTTATTTTCAGACATTTAATAAATGAAAATATTTGGGTTTTATAAAACTACATACTCCCTAAAAGCAGTTTTACAAATTGTTCAAAAGAAGTAACATTAAAGCGGGGGTGTGGGGGTGTGGGGGTGTTGGGGTGAGACCTGGAAAGAAAAGATCCACTCTTCTTAACCAACTAGTTTATTAGACAAAGCTGCAAGAAAAAAAAAAGTAAAAAGAAAATGCTGAAAACAATATATTCTTCATTATGGTTAGTGTTAAGCCCATGTTACCAGTTTGGGAGACATAACTAGGCACTAAAAGACATCAATAGCAAATCTATCACAGACACAGCAGGTTATAAATGCAAGTTCTTGCAGCTCTGCAATCAGCCACAGTTAGCAGCAGCCTAAAGTCTCCCATGAATTTACCCTGGACAGGAGTAGCCAGGGAAAAAGAAATGAGATAAATAGGAAACAACACAGATAAAATGCTTATTCCTAAGGCAAACTTCAAAGTGGCTTTGACAGGAATCAGATCCTTTACTGATCAACAGAACATGTCAGAAGACAGAGAATGAAAGCAGTTATTAAACACTACAGGACAATTAACGATGAAAGAGGTAGAAACAAGCAGCAGAAGTGCTAGAAGGAATTGAGAAAAGAGAGAGAAAATTTAAAAAGCAGAGCTTAAAAAACACTTCCTGGGGATAGCTCTCATATACACACACCACAACCTCCACCACCACCACCACTTCCTTACAAGACAAAAATACCTGCCTCTGTTACATACTTTTATAATAGCCTATATGGAAGGTTCTCAAGCTCTAGCATGTATCCAACGTTACCTGGAGAACTTGCTAAAACAGGTCAAGAGTGAAGCCCAAGGTTTTGCACTTCTAACAAGGTTCTAGGTGATAATACCGCTATACCCAGAACCACACTCTAAGAAGCACTGATCAACACTTACCCCTTTTGTAACACCCATCCCACTCATGATCACTTATATAATGTCTGTCATCTAGAAGGGGAGAGACTCTGTTAAATCCATCACTGTATGCCTATCATCTAGCATAATGCCTGATATATCATCGTCTCCAAGTATTTACTGAATAAAGACCACTGAAAAACATGGCATGTGCACAGAACACAAGTGAATCTGGAAAAGGGAGGGGAGAGGCACTAAAAAGAGAAATAAAAGTAGAAAGACATTAAAAAACAAAGCACAATATAAATTTACTAGAATTGCCTAGGTCTTAATGAGAATGACAGTAACTGGACACTAATCTAATTTCACAGGAAGGTCATAAGCCAGGGAAATGTGTATGATAATGAAGTAGAAAAACAAAAGAATTAGAAGTAAAAGAAAAAAATGAATATTTTGTATCATTAAAAAGATATTTAGCCTGGCCGGTGTGGCTCAGTGGTTGACCATCGACCCATGCACCAAGAGGTGGCCGGCTGAATTCCGGATCAGGGCATATGCCCAGGTTGTGGGCTCAATCCCCAGCAGGGTGCGTGAAGGAAGTGGCCAATCGATGTTCTCGCTCATCAATGTTTCTATCTCTCTCTAAATATCAATAAAAAACATACTTAAATATATATATGTCTATTTAAAAAATAGAAAGCATGGTAAATTTGAATTTGCTATGAATATACTGCCATTAGATATCTATCACACTAATCATCATTGCTAAAATTCTTGAAACATCTGAGTGCGACACTACATTAAGCAGTTACATTTAACCAACACTCCAGATAGCTGTTCTCTACATTTTACAGGTAAGTAAACTAGGCTGTAAGTGTTGAAATCACTTGCCTTTTGAGTCAAATGAACCTAGGTGTGAATCCTAGTTTTCCTACCTCATCTCCTAACCTCTTGCTTAACTATTACTCTTTCCATTAAGTCATTTTTTTTTTGTTATAAATGTTTTGTTTTGTGTTTATTTTTAACCTACTATTTAATGAGTACCCTGTGTGCTAAATTACATGGTGTCAAGGGCATTTAAGGTATAAACTCAATGACTACAAGAGTGCATGGATCTGAATTACAGATAAAGCCAACTTATTCATTTATAAAATGGGAATGAGAATAATTAATAATACCAACCACGTAGGGCTTAGAAGAGGGTCTAGCAATAAAACACCTAGCTTCTATTATCATTATCATCATTATTACTACTAACCCACTTATCAACACACAGGTCAATATTAGTCCCATTTGACAAGTGAGGAAACTGAGGTTAAAAGAGATTAGGGCCTGGGACCTGTAATTAACTAATCTATTCAAGTTTATTTGTTGAATTTGGTTATTTTATCAATACTCAAAGTTCTGTTAATTAAAATTTTATTTTTAAAAGTGGCAATTTCTAAATCTTATTGGAGTCTTCTCATTTATAAGAAAAGATTGTGTGTATGTGATGGAAGGGGCGGAGAGTGACACAGTGTAACGGAATTACCCTCCAACAAGAATAGGTAGTGTAAAAGGAACAAGGGGAGAGGGCAGCATCATCTCCTGTTATGTCCACAACTCATAAAATAAGCCCACAAGATATACTGGATCTAGTATCATACGTTTATTTTTTTTCTTTTTGTTTCCCTTGCCCGAGGAAACAGAAAAAATTCTGCTACAAGAAATGTCCAAGATTTTACTGCCTATGTTTTCTCCTAGGAGTGTTATGGTTTCAGGTTTTACAATTAAGTCTTTTATCCATTTTGAGTGGTATTCTTGTGTGTGGTGTAAGAAGGTGGTCTAGTTTCATTTTTTTTGCATATATCTAATTTTCCCAACATCATTTATTGAGATGACTGTCTTTACCCCATTGTATGTTTTTGCCTCCTTTGTCAAATATTAATTGACCATAAAGGTATAGGTTTATCGAACAAAAAGTTATTGCACGGGAAAGGAAACATCAATAAAAGGAAAAGAAAACCCACTGAATGGGAGAATGTATTCGCCAATTATACATCTGGTAAGGTGTTAATATACAAAATTTATAAATAACTTATACAACTCAACACCAAAAAAACCCCACAAACAATCCAATTAAAAATGGACAAAGGCTGGTGCTACTCAGTGGTTAGAACATCAGCCTGCACACAGAAAGGTCATAGGTTTGATCCCCCGGTAAGGGCTACAAGTTCGATCCCAGGCCCTGGTCGGAGCGTGTGCAGGAGGCAACCAGTCAAAGTGTCTCTCTCACACTGATGTTTCTCTCTCTCTCCCCACCCCCATCCCCCTTCCACCCTCTCTAAAAAAAATATTAAAAATAAATGAAAAAATATCCTCAGGTGAGGATTAACAAAAAAAGGGCAAAAAACCTGAATAGACACTTCTCCAAAGAGGTCATACAGATGACCAACAAACATAAGAAAAGATGCTCAACATCTGATCAGAGAAATGCAAATTAAAACCACAATGAGATATCACCTCACACCTATCAAAATGACTATCATCAAGAAATCAAACAACAAGTGTTGACGAGGATGTGGAGAAAAGGGAACCCTACTGCACTGTCGGTGGGAAGGCAGATTGGTGCAGCCACTGTGGAAGACAGTAGGGAGTTTCCTCAAAAAATTAAAAATGGAACTATCTTACAACCCAGCTTTTCCACTTCTGGGACTATATCCAAAGAAACCCAAAATATTAATTAAAAAGAATATATGCACCTCTATGTTCATTGCAGCATTATTTACAATAGCCAAGATTTGGAAGCAGCCCAAGTGCCCATCAGTAGATAAGTGGGTAAAAAAGCTGTGGTACATGTACACAATGGAATACTACTCGGACATAAAAAAAGAAGGAAATCTTACCTTTTGGGGAAGTATGGATGAACCTGGAGAGTATTATGCTAAGTGAAATAAGCCAGTCAGAGAAAGACAAACACCACACGATTTCACTTATGTGTGGACTATAATGAACAAAATAAATAAACAAACAAATCAGAAATAGACTCACAGATACATGGAACAGACTGACAGCTGTTAGAGAAGAAGGATGTTGAGGGGCTGGGTAAAAAGGTAAGGGATTAAAAAATTCATAGACACAGACAACAGAATGGTAACTGCCAAAGGGAAAGGGGGTAGGGGAGGTAGAAGTCGGTAAAGGGAGGATACTTGATGATGGAAGGAGACTTTACTTTGGGTGGTGAACACAAAATACAATATACAGGTGACATTTTACAGAATTATATACCTGAAACCTATATAATTCTATCAACCAATGTCACCACAATAAATACAATAAAAAAATTTTTTTAATTATAAAACAAAAAAGATCATTAATCTGATAAATTTCCACTTTCTTAAAAGCTGTACCTCTCATTTTAGCATACACATACCCTTCATGGAAATACAGCATTAAGCCCTGTCATGCAGACACACAGTACATACATGACCTATTCTAGAGCCCAAGCTGTGTGGTGGTGACAGACAGGAGGCTTACAGAAGGAAGGGCTGCAGGAGAGACTGCTCCATTTTCAGGCTGGCCAGGGGAGGTGGGTGTGGTCTGTACTGTTGCAACCCCTTCCTCTGGCCTTCAAGGCAGCATACAGATCTTTTCTTTAAAATACAGGATCCTTTTTCTCAGTGATTTATTAAATCCTTTACGATGTTTGTGTATATTCTGACACTTCCAATAAAGTAATATAAAATAAAAGATTTTCCAAATTTATCTGACTACATGAGCTTTATGAACTTTACTCCTCCTCCTGGCCAGGACCTCACCCCACCCCTTGCCGCTATTAAAGGTTCTCAACCTGCCCTGGCCAGTTTGGCTCAGCGGTTGGAGCGTTGGTCTGCGGTCTGTAAAGACGCAGGTTCAGTTCCCACTAAGTGCACGTACCTCAGTTGCAGTTTGTCCCTGGCCCTGGCTGGGTCGTGCGGGTGGCAACCACTCGATATGTCCCTTTCACGTTGATGTGTGTCTCTCTCTCTCTCTCTCTCTCTCTCTCTCTCTCCCTCCCTCCCTCCCTCCCACTCTATCTGAACAAAATATCGAAAAATGTCCTCAGGTGAGGATTAAAAAAAAAAGGTTCTCAACCCTTGGAATTCTGCTCTTTTTACATCTAAGCGACCTCCCTAGGTGATTTACCTACTTTCACATGGTTTTAATAGCACAGATCATTAGTTCTCAAAATGAGGTTCCCAGCCCTGTCTAGATGTCTCAGTTGGTTGGAGCATCATTCATACACCAAAAGGTTTCAGGTTCAATTCCCAGTGAGGGCATACGCCCAGGATGCAGTTAGATCCTGGTCAGGGCAAGTACAGGAGGCAACTGATCAATGTTTCTCTTACAACGATGTTGCTTTTTGTTTCTCCACAGCCCCCGCCCCCCCTCTCTGTAAAAAAATGAATAAACTTATACTTGGGTAAGTACATGTGGTCCCCAGAGTAGCATCAGCATCACTTGGGAGCGTGTTAGAAATGCAGATTCCTGGACAGTAACCCAGACCTACTGAATCAGAAACTGGGTGAAGTCCAGCAATGTGTGCTACAAGGCCTCCCAGTGAGGGTGATGTGTGCTCAAGTTTGAGAACCACTGCCACAGACAGGCTGACTAGCTATAAATTGTTCTCTCTAGGCAGACCACTTCCCTAAATCCAGACTCAGCCTGTCTAGTAGGATGGCCAAAAATCATTTTATTGCACTTTTAAAAAAGATAAAATCAAACAACAAAAGAATATAAATAGCAAATATATACTTATACTTAACAAAAAAAAATTCTGCCCTTTAAGAATTTATATTTTAAACTCTTAACCATAATATTTTGAACTAGAAAACTTACTAACAAAAGATTTCAAATTCATTTTAAGTATTCATTATCAGCCTTGAAAGAAAGAATCTTGAGGGATACCCATACATATTTGTTGGTAAAAGTAGAGAATATCTCTGGAAAGCACACAGGAAAATAACAGTGGTTGTCTCTACCATTAGAAATGTTATCATGGTCATGTAACTCTTTTAAAAATTAATGTATTACATTTAAAGTAATATTACATTTAAGATAATATTTCACTTTTAGGTATAAGATAGTTTTCTTATTTAGTGCCTAAAAATTTTTTTATTTTAGTAATACTAATTTAAAGCCCTATTCAAACTAGAAAATTTTTCAACTACAAAGCTTAATTCTGCCTTTGCACAAATATGTAGGTTAAACCAAAGTCCCCTCCCCCCATCATGTTCCCTTTACCCCCATAAACACTTATTTCCATAAGCATCTATAGAAAGCCCCATATGGCCCTGGCCGATTTGGCTCAGCAGTTAGAGCGTCAGCCTGCAGTCCAGAGAGACCCGGGTTCAGTTACCTCGGCTGCGGTTTGTCCCAGGCCCTGGTTGGTCGTGAGGGTGGCGGCCACTCGATGTGTCCCTTTCACGTCAATGTTTCTCTCTCTCTCTCTCTCTTCCTCTCTCTCCCTCCCGCTCTATCTGAACAAAAAAAAAAATGGAAAAATGTCCTTGGGTGAGGACATAAAAAAAAAAAAAAGCCCCATGTGTCATCAGTAAAAGTTAATATGATGAGTTCGTGCATACCTTACGCAGGACTCAGAGACTATAAGGTGCAGGGAATTATAATACAGGAAGGTTACAGCCTGGTTAATCATATTCAGAAAGTAAAATGGAAAAGGAATGAAAGTAAAAATAAATAAAAGCACCTCAAACAACCACCCAATGTTGCCACTTGAAAAAATGCAACAAGAGAGTCTCAAAAAAGCCCTGTTGGAATGCAGGCAATGTCACCTTAATTACAAAAAAAATCTCAGTCAGTAAGTAAAGTAAAGTTTAAAAGATCCAGACATTCAGGACAGGAAACAGTGATAAAAATCATTTGTCAGGAAAATACTTTATATTTGATAAAATAGTGGGGGTTTTTTGTTTGTTTCTAAATATGTCCTTATTGGTTTTTTAGAGAGAAAGAAAGGAAGAGATAGAAACATTGATGTGAGCCCTGGCCAGTTTGGCTCAGCAGTTAGTGTGTCGACCCACAGACCAAAGAGTTGCGGGTTCGATTCAGGCCAAGGACACATACCTCGGTTGCAGTTCGATCCCTGGCCCTGGTGAGAGTCACAGGAGGCAGCCAATCGATGTGTCTCTCTCACATCCATGCCTGTCTCCCTCCCTCCCTCCCTCCCTCCCTCCCTCTCTCTCTCTCCCCATCCTTCCCTCCCAACTCTATCTAAAAATCAGTGGAAAAATATCCTCAAGCGAGGATTAAAAAAAAAATCGACATATGAGAGAAACATTTATTGGCTGCCTCCGGCATGCTCCCCGCTGGGGATTGAGCCCACAACCCAGGCACATGCCCTGACCAGAAATGGAACCAGGACCTCTCAGTCCATGGGATGACGCTCAATCCAATGAGCCACACCAGCTGGACTGACAAAATAGTTTTTATTTTTATTTTATTTAAAATTTTTTTAATTGATTGATTTTAGAGAGGGAGAGAGAGAAACATCAATGAGAGAGAACATCGACTGGTCCCCTCCTGCATGCCCCCCACTGGGGATTTGGCCCACAACCTGGGCATGTGCCCTAACAGGGAATCAAACTGGTGACCGCTTGGTGCATGGGTCGAGGCTCAACCACTGAGCCACACCGGCCGGACTGATAAAATAGTTTTTAAAGATAACTTCTTTTTGGATTCTCACACCATCTTATACATAAGATGTAATATTAGAATAAGTAAGTTATAATGTATTCTAACAAATAAATAAATAAAAGATCAGAAAAGTTTGTCCTTAGCCTGTGACTTTTTACTGTATCTCTATATGGGGAAATACAGAGAGCCTGTTAAAATTTTATATTTCCTATGAAGAAATCTAGATAGCCTGTTAAACATTTTTCTTACATTGGATCAGTCATCAATTCAAATGAAGACAGATAAAGACACCCACAAAAGTTTAAACCAAATCACATAAAGCCCATTTACACATCTGTAAACTCTAAGTCATACAATGGCATCCATTTCCATGAAATCTATTCTTAGAGGACAGAGAACAGAAGATAAATATAGAAATACTTCTAAAATGTGTGAATCAACACTTAAAACCATAAGAGAGGTAAGAAAAATGGTCGGTCAGGGCACCAACGAAAATCTCAGATCTCTAAACCCCATGTGGAAACCAGAGTAAATACAGAGTGACTGGGGTTCCATGGCAACACCAAGGGGCCAGCCTCACAGTGCTAAACACCTATTCACTCCTCATTCGCCCATTACAAAAAATATTGTTAATTATTAGAATTATTCCTTCTGTTTTTATCCTTTATATTATTAATAATAATTATTGAATAGTGTTAACCATTAATTATGTGAATTATTAAAAAGATGGATTTGGGAGTGAGGTGGACCGGAATTCCAATCTCGGCATCATTAGTTATTATTAGTTGTACACAGTTGAGCAGGTACACATGTTCACATTACTAAAATGGAAATGATTCACTTACCTATCTTTAGAGTCAGGATTAAATAAATTAAAAATACTTATTCAAATTATCTGCCATGTCAGAGTTCTCAGAAAAGTGGTAGCTACTTTTACTTATATTGACAATATAGTATAATTTTCATTATTTCCTTACGATTAGTGTTTGGGATTTTAAATAGCATTTTCTCGATGCTCACTTATTCTACCCTTTACAACATGCCAAATACCAAGAATTTAATACAGTCAAACCTCAGTTCTCCAACATCTCCCATCTTAAGCAACTCAGTTCTCGGTGAGTTATTCACCGAAAAAAATGTCTCGGTTGTTAAACAAAACTTCAGTTCTGGACCTGACAACCCTTTCACGTTGATGCATCAGCATGACCAGAAAATCTCTCAGGCCATAAACAAAGGAGAGAATATGAGTCAGTTTACTGCTAAACCTCACCTGTTAACATCTCGGGAAACTGTGCTATGAATATTTTTGTGGTTTCTTTGTCTTTGTGGCTGGTGAAATGGATGGTTAGCACAATTTTAAAACATAAGGAGGCCATCAAGAGTGCTAATGTTGCTACGGGTATGAAAGAAACAAAGATCACAGACAACTGAAGAGGTAGAAAAACAGTTATTGATTTGGATAAACGAAAAGCAGTTAGCCATGACAACATTTCAGAGGCAATCCGTATGTGAAAAAGTGAAGATGCTGTATACTGACCCCCTAAAAGACACCCCTGGAATGAGTGCTGGAGGTGACTCGTTTATGGCTAGTAGGGGGTGGTTTAATGAATTTAAGAAAAGAAGTGTTTATTTATGGATTAAATAGTACATTAGACATGTACTGTATATAAGAAAGGATAAAACAGAATCATTTGGGGGGGGTCTGGAATGAATTAATTCAATTTACACTATGATTCCGTTTTCAACAAATCACTTCTTGAACAGCCTTCTAGAATGAATTAAGTCTAAGAACCAAGGTTCTACTGTATCTCTAAGAAATCTAAGAGAAAATAGACATTTTAAAATAAAAACTAAAAAAAATAAATACATAAACCAGGCTTAAATTGAGTAATCTATTTTAGCTAACACAAAACTATTAATAAATTCTGTAAATTAATGTTTCTCAAAGGTGTTGATGAACCACTTTCATCAGAATCATCTAATGAGATCTTTAAAATACAGATTCATGTTTTCTATCCTATACTTACTAAATCTCCATTAGTGACTTTGACAAATAAAAGTTTAACATTTGTTTTAAATAGTCTACTATGAACTTCTGACAGTAACTAAAAGAGAAATAAATTAAGTAATATGTAGTGATTTACTAACATCCTAATTAACTTGGCTTTGTGTTTATAATGTAATAAGCTGATAAAAATAAGTCCAACTACAAAGCATATGCAAAACACACATTACAGGGAAAGTACTAGGCACTGGCAAGTAAGAAATTGCTAACTGGAACAATAGTGCATGTCTTAGTTCCTTTCTTTTAATCCTCACCGAAGGACATTTTTCTATTTTTTAATTCAGATAGAGTGGGAGGGAGAGAGAGGAAGAGAGAGAGAGAAACATCGATGTGAAAGGGACACATGGAGTGGCTGCCACCCGCACGTCCCAACCAGGGCCAGGGACAAACTGCAACCGAGGTACATGCCCTTAGTGGGAACTGAACCCAGGTCTCTCTGGACCGCAAGCCAACGCTCTAACCTCTGAGCCAAACCGGCCAGGGCTCATGTCTTAGTTTCTTTTGGCTGCTGTAACAAAATACCATAGACTATGCTGCTTATAAGCAACAGGTATTTATTTCTCATATGTCTGGAGGCTGTAAGTCCAAAATCAAGATGCTGATCTTAGATTGGGTATGTGGTAAGGACCCGTCTTCTGGTTCACTGATGGAAGTCTCTTCTATCTTCATGTGGTAGAAGGGGCAAGGGTGCTACTGGAACCTCCAGGGGCACTAATTCCTTAGGGCTCTACCTTCACAATCTAATTACCTCCCAAAGACTCCACCTCCAAATACCAACACTTTGGGCATTCCGTTTCAATATTCACTCTTTAACAGCTTATAATCATTTAATTCATTTTATGTTCTAAACAAAAAAAAATTGCCTATTAAAAATAACTAGACCTAATGAAAAATTTAGAACTATTTACATATGTTTCAGAAATAATTCTTTTCAAAAAAGCTGTACAAAGCAAATCTCCTTGAAAGAATTACCAGAAACCACTTCAGGTGTTGGGGACTACAACTAGCGACTCTTTTTTTTTTTTTTTTAAGTTTTCGTTACTCAAAAGGATTTGGTGATTTTTAAAAAAGGAAAATAAGCCCTGGCTGGTTTGGCTCAGCAGTTAGAGCGTCAGCTTGCAGTCGAGAGAGACCCGGGTTCGGTTCCCACTAAGGGCACGCACCTCGGTTGCAGTTTGTCCCCGGCCATGGTTGGGTCGTGAGGGTGGCAACCACTCGATGTGTCCCTTTCACGTCGATGTTTCTCTCTCTCTCTCTCTCCCTCCCACTCTATCGGAACAAAAAAATGAAAAAAGTGTCCTTGGGTGAGGATAAAATAAATTAATTAATTAAATGAAATTTAAAAAGGAGGATAAGTATGATCCTCTTCCTTCACTATACCTCTGCAAAACTCTCCCTCAGTTTAAAAAAAAAGTAGATAATAAATTAAGCCATAAAAAAAAGGGTTTCACCCTGGCCAGATTGGCTCAGTGGTTAGAGTGTTGGCCTGTGGACCCAAGAATTGAGGGTTTGATTCCTTTTAAGGGCATGTACCTCGGATCCAGGTTCAATCCCTGGCCCTTCCCGAGGTCATGTGGGAGGCAACCAACTTATGTGTCTCTCTCACATCGGTGTTTCTTTCTCTCCACGCTCCACCCCCACCTGAAGATAAATGGAAAAATATCCTTGGATAAAGATTTAAATAAATAAATAGGAGGTATTTAAAAAAAGGGGGGGGAGTATCTTGACTATCTTAGAGTCTTCTCTAAAATGTGGCCCTTTATATTAATTATCGTAAATTACAATTACCAAATTTTAACATTAAATATATTTATTAGAACATGCCCTAAAAGTGTATGTATGTGTGTGTGTGTGTGTGTGTGTGTGTGTGTGTGTATATTTTTTGTTTTTGTTTTTATCCTCACCTGTGGACATTTTTTCATATTTTGTTCAGACAGAGTAGGAGAGAGAGGAAGAGAGAGAGAGAAACATCGATGTGAAAGGGACACATCGAGTGGCTGCCACCTGCACGACCCAACCAGGGCCGGGGACAAACTGCAACTGAGGTACATGCCCTTAGCGGGAACTGAACCCGGGTCTCTCTGGACCGCAGGTTGATGCTGTAACCGCTGAGAAAAACCGGCCAGGGCCCTAAAAGTATATTTTTGTTTATGTTTTTAAATCAATAGCATTAGCTTGGTCATATATTGCTTTTTGGAAAGTCAATGTTTTTAAATGTAACATTAAAAAGAAGTTCTAAGCCCTGGCCTGTATGGCTCAGCGGTTACAGCGTCAACCCACAGACCAATGAGTTGCAGGTTCGATTCTGGTCAAAGGCTCGTACCTCGAATGCAATTCGACCCAGCCTTGGTTGGGGTCATGCGAGAGGCAGCCACTCGATGTGTCACTCTCACATCGATATTTCTCTCTTTCTCTTCCTCTCTCTCCCTCCCACTTTATCTGAACAAGAGTGGAAAAATGTCCTTGGGTGAGGATTAAAAAAAAAAAAGTACTAAATTATTTCAAGATGAAAGTAAACATTTTTTTTCTTTCTTTCTTTTTTTTTTTTTTATCCTCACCCGAGGACATTTTTCCATTTTTTGTTCAGGTAGAGTGGGAGGGTGAGAGAGGAACAGAGAGAGAGAGAGAAACATCGACGTGAAAGGAACACATCGAGTGGCTGCCACCCGCACAACCAACCAGGGCTAGGGACAAACTGCAACCGAGGCACATGCCCTTAGCGGGAACCGAACCCGGGTCTCTCAGGACCACAGGCCGACGCTCTAACCGCTGAACCAAACCGGCCAGGGCAACATTTTTTTTCTTAAAGCACCAAAGTTTACATTTTTTAAACAAAAATGGAAACAGAAAACATGCTAATAATTGTGTAAGCACAGTCAATATGCATCTACTACTAAAATAAACCGAAGTATTTTTTAACTTTGTAGTGAACATTCAGTCATTGCACTTATCATTTACAAGTCGACAACTCCTCTTCAATTTCAAGGAAGAAGGGGCAGTTCACCAAATTTTCCAAAAATTGATAATACTTATATTTTAGGGTTCAACTGTGAAGACTTGCTATATACCCTAAATAAGTATTAAAAAGAACAGATTAAAACAATGAAAGAAAATATTTAATTTACTTTTGAAACTTAGATGTGTTTCCATGGAATGATCACTCATTAGATTCTCCAAAAAAAAAGTAATATTTTTAAAAGAAATTTTATAAATCCAAAAATTACTTAAATTTATTGTTCTTATAGTCTAATGAATACAAAATGAAAACAGATACCTTCAAATCATGACTATGATACTAAATTTTAATTTCCAAAATAATTTTCACTGGATCCAAAACCAAGAAGAGATTAAGTCTAAATGGAGAAGATTTATTTTGCTGACAGTCTTCTGTTTGGTTCCGCCTCTTTCCATCCTTCAACTCACATCCCTTCTCACTTCTAACCCACATTAAATAACTATTTAAACTGTCAAATATTTTAAGATCTATAGATAGTTGGCTCAATAAACTTGTCCTAACATATTTTTATTGTATCATAAAAAGTCCAAAAGTAGATTAAAATAAAAATTATTAAGTACAGGGAAACTGATTTCACATTTTATTTCAAGTGTACACAAGTAAGGAATTAAGACAACCTCCCCTCCCTTTCCATTTGTGTTTAAGAACAAGACTTGAAATTTAATTATGCCTAATTAATCTATTGCTTACACTACTCTGACACACATCTCCTCTCTCTAGACTTCATTCCATTCTGAGTTTTAGTCTCTGGGTTTTATCATTTATGACAGCTTACAACTCCCAGTCTTGCTCCAACAGTACTCAAATTTGGAAGCAATTCTGAAAGTAGATTAGACAGTTCAGTTTTCTAAAATCAAATGGCCGTAAAACTTAACCCATATGAGAGCCTATATTTTTTCTTCTATGGAGTTAACAAAAATGTATCTCACAATATAAAAGAGCTTTAAACTACTTGCAGACATTATCTTGTTAATCTTCACAAAATTTCTATTGAAAAGCAGATAGGTAAAAGTATCAGATAACCTGGAAGCTTCCAATACTTTTTAGACTCCTCAACAATTTCTTAAAGAGATTGCAATGTTATTTGATATACTATTAAAATAAGCAACCTGTAAGATACAAACTGCATCTTAATAATTTAAGAAGGCAACTCAAATGTATTAGCAGAGAGCTTCCTTTCCTTTGTAGGAGTCTCTACAGGAAGTGGTTTCAATTAGTACAAAGGGTGGTCCCTGGTCCTCTCTCATAAGGTAAAACAAATGCAATAAAGCTTGTATCTCCCTAAAGGGAAAGAATCAAGCAATTTAGCCTACCTTACTGTACAAACCATATCTTAGGGTAACTAAACAGTTGATAAAAGAACAGTTCTCTTTACAAAATACTCTAGCTAATACATTACAGAGGAATGACAGAATTAGAATATCACCAGTTTGCAACCCCTAATGAAATAGATCTAAACTATCAGTGCCCAAAGCATGGTCCAGGCACCCCTCTGAGTCCCCAAAAACCCTTTTAGAGAATCTGCAAAATCAAAACTATTTTACAATAATACTAAAAAGTTTCCTGCTTTTTATTTCCCTCTCATGCTTTCATGAGGGTCCATTAAGTTTCCAGAGGCTATGTAATATGTAACACTGCAACAAATTAAGTAAAGCAAACAAGAGAATCCAGCTGTGTACTTTTATTTTTTTTAGTTTTTAATCCTCACCCGAGGACATATTTGCATTTATCTTCAGACACAGCGGGAGGGAGAAAGGGTGGTGTAGAGAGAGAGAAAAAAAACATCGATGTGAGACACATCAACTGGTTGACACCCACACAACCCCAACTGGAGCCAGGGACAAACTGCAACAAAGGTACATGCCCTTAGTGGGAACCAAACCCGGGTCTCTCTGGTCCACGGGCCGATGCTCTAACTGCTGAGCCAAACTGGCCAGGGCCAGCTGTCTACTTTTAAGCGGGGCAGTAAAAAGATTTATAAAAACAAAACAACGCAACCTTATCACTAAGTTTTTGTTTTGGAAGTTTTCACAAAAATGTCATTTATGTAAATATGCAATACATTTATTATTATTGTTAAATAAGTATCCTATTTCTAAAATGTCTTAGCTTTCATTTCTAATAAGGTAAATACCAATAGACACAATAATACTAAAAAGTTTGGGGATAGCTAATCTCAGCAATTCCATCAATAACTGCTAACATCACAGAAAGAGAGCTGTCTAGATAGTTTTCTCCAAATGGAAGTATTCTTCCCAATGAAGTATTCTTGCCCCCACCCCCAAATTGAGCATTAATCTGATCAGACTTGTAGTTTAAATCAAACTCTAACAATTTACAGGAAATTCAGGGTTCAGAGTGTTATATTAAACACCACCATTGGGATGCAATCAGCAAAATCCAGACTATTGGAAATACTGAGGACAAACGATCAGCTTTATTCAATAAATAAATTGCAAAAGAATGAAAAAAATGTAAAGATTAAAAGAAAGTTAAGAAACACAGCAACCTAGCCCAGCTGGTGTGGCTCAGAGGTTGAGCAATGATCCATGCACCAGGAGGTGGCCAGTATGATTCCTGGTCAGGGTACATGCCCAGGCTGTGGGCCAAATCCCAGTGTGGGGCATGCAGGAGGCAGCCAATCAATGTTTCTCTCTCATCAATGTTCCTCTTTCTCTACCTCTCCTTCCTCTCCCTCTAAAATCAATAAAGATAAAAAAGAGAGAGAGAGACATAGCAACCTATTGTAGTGAAAAGACCAGACCATATTTGGGCTAAACAGAAGAAACATGTGTGAGACAACCAGGGAAATCTGAACAATGGATATTTGATATTAAGGAATTATTATTTATATGTAATAGTGGTATCATGGTCATCATGAAAGATTCCTTATCTTTTATAAATTTTAGATTGTACATAGTGTAAATTGTACACTACAAATAAAATGAAATGAGTCTAGGATATAATGCTAAAAAGTTTGGGGATAGCTGGTAATAGATAATTCATCAATAACTACTAACATCGTAGAAAGAGAGCTGTCTAGACATTTTTCTCCGAATGGAAGTATTCTTCAAAATAATGGAGGTTAGGGAAAATAAATAAGATTGGCCACACCCTGGCCGGAGTGGCTCAGTTGGTTGGGTGACTTCCCATGCATCGAAGGGCTGCAGGTTCAATTTCTAATTCCCAGTAGGGGCACCTGCCCAGGTTGCAGGCTCAGTCCCTGGTGGGGGGCTTTGAGGAGGTAGCTAGTCAGTATTCGACTCTTTCTCATTCCCCCTCTCCTTTGTTCTCTCTCTAAAAATCAATTTTAAAAAATTGTTTTTAAAGAAATAAGATTGGCCACAGTTGATAATTATTGAACATAGGTGCTATACAGAGTGCATTATCTATTTTGTTAATTTTTTCTTTTGATTTTTTTCTATAATAAAAGTTGTTTTTTAATGTTTCAAATTAGAAGCAAATTTATTTCCATATAATGCCAAAAGGCATTATAACCACGTTTCCTTCTATTACGCTGCTTCATAATGTGTTGTTTCTGCTTCACAAGGCAGCCCTGAGCAGTCTGCTTTTACTTATTCCAGCATCTTACTTCTGAACTCTTCACCTCCAAAAATATTTTTAAAAAACAAAAGCAAAAAATAACTGGTAAGAAAGGAAGGTTATAGAGAGGTGAAATATAAGGAGCAACTTGGGAACTTCACACTAGAAGGAAAAAGTCACATCCCAGTAGAACAAACACCAGCATCCTTACACACACACACTTCTGATTATGTGCTCTGGCCCAGACCCTGAAATGAGGAGGAAAATTCAAAGCGGAGTCGAGAGAATGAAGGAAGGAGCATCTTAAAATAATTTCACTCCTATCTTTTCCTATTTCAGATACGTCGACAGACTCTGATTGGTCTTCACATTTTGGTTTGAAAGTCTTAAGTCCTGGAGATGTTGAAAGCCCAGCCCTAAAATTTACTGGCTTGAGCTTAATAGAAGAATCCCCTCCAATGGAGGCTATGTAAAGATTAAGAATATAAAACCAATAATCTTAAATTGAAAATCTCTTGCACAATGATCTTAATAGAATTTTTAAGTAATGTGCATAACAGATGTATGAATCACAGACGCCTCAGAACTTCCCCTGCATGACAGTAAAGGGTAAGTTATACAATGGAGTAGGGTCATGTCTATTCTCCCAGGGTAATCTATATTTCTAAGTATCCTATTATTGGTTTAGGAAGTGCAGCCATCATATCCATAGAATGTAGGTAACTAAGAAACATATTTAAATAATTTCTTCCCATCTAATATTCATCTTAAATTATGCCTCATTTTCAAGTCCTCCAAAAGGAGCAACTCTAACAAATAAATACCCTGATAATCTATCCTTAGTTGAGTAATTCTCGTTTTTTTTAATCAAATAATAAATGGAAAAATATACTGAAGCTATTAAATAAGTTTTGCTATACAGATAGCAGTTATTCTTTGTTTTTAATAGATTAGTTTTCCAAAGAGAAAAAAATTCAAATTTTTTTTTTATTCCTCACCTGAGGATATTTTTCTACTTATTATCAGATAAAGTGGAAGGAAGGAAGGATAGAGAGACAGAGAAAAATACTGATGTGGGCCACATCGACTGGTTGCCTCCCGACCCAACCAGGGCTGGGGACAAACCGCAACCGAGGTATATGCCCTTGACCGCAATCGAACCCAAGAATCATTGGTCCACGGGCCGACATTCTAACTGCTGAGCCAAACTAGCCAGGGCAAAAAGTCAATATTTTTAACCTACGGGTACACAGAAAAGCTAAAGATAGCTGTTTGTTCGCAATAGGAAAGAAATAAGGTTGTTAATCACATTGTTTCATTCCCTGCACCAGAGTAAATTTTTATTATTTTTCCCTATTTTCACAATGTAAACAGTTTTTTTTTTCTTTATTGATTTCAGAGAGAGAGAGAGAGAGAGAGAGAAACACTGATGAGAAAGAAACATCGATGTGAAGAGAAACATCGATTAGCCGCCTCCTGCACGCCCCTGACTGGGGATTGGGCCCTCAGCCTGGGCATGTGCCCTCACCAGGAATCGAACTGGCAAACTCTTGGTGCATGGGTCAACACTCAACCACTAAGCGACACCGGCCAGGCACAATGAAAACAGTTATAACAACAATATAATGATTTAAAGAACTAAAAAAAAAAAAAAAAAACTTAAACTAATGTCCTAGCTAATACAATAAGAAAATGTATACAGATTGGGAAAGAAGATATAAAACTGTCTTTGTGCACAGATGACATGATCATCTATATAGAAAACCCAAAAGAATCAACAACAAAAAAAACTCCTGGAACTAATAAGCAATTACAGCAAAGTTATAGAATACACAATTAAAACCAAAAAAAAAAAAAAAAAAAAATCATTTTCCTATATAATAGCAATAAACAAGTGGATTTTGAAATTAAAAACAAAATATATTTATATTACCACCCCCCAAAAATGAAGTACTTAGATATAATTTAACAAAATATATAAAACATCAATGTGAGAATAAATATAAAACCCTGATGAAAGATATCAAAAAAGAACTAAATAAACAGAGAGATTCCCTGTTCATGGCCAGGAAGACTCAGGGTCAAGATGTCAGCAGTTCCCAACTTGATTTATGGATTCAATGAAAACCCAAGCAAAATCCTAGCAAGTTATTTTGTGGCTATTGACAGCCACAACTGAGGCATGTGCCCTTGACCAGTATAGAACTCACGATTTGGGCCGACACTCTAACTGCCAAGCCAAACCAACCAGGGACTGATTCTAAAATTTATATGGAGAGGCAAAAGACCCAGAATACCCAGCACAATATTGAAGGACAGGAACAAATCTCGAAGACTGACACTACCCAACTTCAAGTCTTACTATTAAGCTACAGTAATCAAGACAGTGTGGTACGGGTTTCCCATTGTGAAGTTAGAAGCATGGGGGGGTGGGGGGAGAGCATCAAGAGACAAGGGCAAAGTTGGCAACTAATTCCTCAAATCAGAAATTCAATATGGCTTGTCCTCTGTGTGCCTTACTTTCCTCGGCTGTGAAGCAGGAAGAGCACTGACCTCCTTAAAGTTTTTCAAAAATGTAATGTGTGAACACCCATAAAGTTCTTAGAATAATGCTGGGCTCAGTAAGCACACAAATGTTATCTGTTTATTAATATGCCTTTCTTATTCTAAAAGACAGACACTCTTCTTTATCACTAATCAAAGTTAAAAAATATTCTAAAAATATTCTAAAAGCCAGCATACAGTATAAGTGATTTCTGGTCTTTGAAATTATGTCATTCAGATATTAAAATCCCCAAATCACTCTAACTGAGCACACTAATAGTTAAACAAGACACAAAACTGAAAACATGCGAATGAATTATATTCTCTACCACAGTGTTCTAATGACTTCACATATAATGTCTTCCTGTGTATGACAACCTCCCAACTCATCTCTTTGCCTCTGTTCTCTCCTTCCTCTAACCTATTCTGCACACCACTGCCCAATAGCTCATCTTGCTAAAATCCTGATTTCACAAATATGAATGTAGCCTTTCACAATTCTGCTCCCCAATTTCATCTATTATAATTATTTCCTAATATAATCCCCTCACTCCGATCAGGTTTCTAACTCTCACCTTTGTACCACTGCCGACTCTGCTCACAGTCTGAAATCTAACTCTCCTCATCTGTCCATTTCTTATCAGTCCTTAGAGATCAGCTCAAATCTCACACACCCTCCACGAAACCTCAAGGACTATTCAG
This sequence comes from Molossus molossus, assembly GCF_014108415.1. NCBI lineage: Eukaryota > Metazoa > Chordata > Mammalia > Chiroptera > Molossidae > Molossus > Molossus molossus. The sequence goes on along the minus strand of NW_023425345.1, from coordinate 54,703,846 downwards.
TACTCCAGGGATCTCTCACTTCTCTGTACTAACAGTATGGAATAACACTTAACATGTTATTATACATTTACTAACATTTTGAAATGCCTTCATATAATCTTATTTCTCCAAATTCATTATAAATCGCTCAAGACAAAAATGTGAATTAAAGTTTGTCCAAATCCCAACAGTGCTGTAACAGAACAGATATAGCAACTCAAATGTCCAAAAGGCCTAGTTCAGTATCTAACATCTAATATGTACTAAGAAGCTAGTAAATTTATTTTAACATTACTGGAACATCCAAATTATGAATATTCTGTGGTCATTAACAATAACAACACAACTATATATTTACTGACATACAAAGAAAGATGTTCAGCTCTGGCCAGTTTTGCTCAGCGGTTAGAGCATCTGCCCACGGACCAGAGAGTCCTGGGTTCGGTTCCCACTAAGGGCACATATCTTGGTTGCAGTCTGTGTCCGGCCCCAGTTGGGGTCGTGTGGTTGGCAACTACTCAATGTGTCTCTCTCACATTGATGTTTCTCTCTCTCTCTTCCCCCCTCTCTCCCTCCTGCTCTATCTGAAGATAAATGCAAAAATGTTCTCAGGTGAGGATTAAAAAAAAAGAGATGGTCATAAGATATTAAAAACAAAAAGGTTATAATATTTGTAAGATTATTAAATTTCTGGATATATACATATATTTATTGTATGTATATGCATAAAAACATCCTCAAGAACTGTATGCCAAAACTAAAATGTAATAGTTATCATTGGGAATTATGTCCATGAAACAAAAATATGCAGCAATTAACAGCTGTTTTCAAAAGTTTAAAAGGAAATACTATTTATGATATCATGTCGAGTTTAAAGGTAGATTATAAAAATGTACATAGAATATAACCCCAATGTATAAAATAAAAAAATGGAAGACTATATTCCAATTGATAACAAAATCTACAGCTGTTCTTTGCACAATCCTGTTTTTGCTGTTTGTTTAAAATTTTCTACAAGAAGATGATTACCTTTATATCATCAAATATAAACAAACACTTTCTAAAACATGGTTTGGAGAAGCACTTGGCTTCTGCTAAGATAATAGAGGGCAGAAAGAAGGGAAGGAAGGAACATTTGGGGAAGTTAAACAAATATGTGGAAAAAGATTCAAAGGCAATTCCCATCCTTTAGCACCTGTATTCCAAGTATCTTTATTTCAAAATCAACTGAAAGAATCTGGGAATGGAATAAACACCTGCTTTTATACCAAGTACAGGGCAAAGTCTAAACCCAGGGATAATATTAAGACTTCTCTGTGGTTACACTCAGAACAGAATCTGGCAATTTAATATTACCAGAGCCCCCATTACTCCATCCTGCTTCCCCAAAAAACCATTACCAAATCTATCTTCAGTATGAAATTATTTTTGTAATAAAAAGAACCACTTGGTACAACTTTGTGTACAACCTATTCTCTTGTTTCATTTTAACCCATGTGGAAATTTGATTTATTCTATTATATGCATTTTATTTTTACAAGAGTTTGTATTATTTACCATTCTTGAATAGATATGTCACTGCACAAGAAAATCCTCTTAATGACTTCAAGTTAGGCAGGAAAAACTTTTTCCATTCCAGAAGCTGTCAAGAGTTTATTGTATAAACAGGTATGGGCAGATGAAGGAAATGCCCAGCCAACAATACTAACAAAGAACAGTGGAATCAAGTCTGAATTCTTTGGCATAACATTTGGATCCATCACAACTGGTTTGTATCATTCCTCTTTACCTGCTCTCCATTCACTCCCCACAATAAAGTCTCTGCACATCAAAGTTTCCTCTGTCACATTATATCCCTTCCTCTTTCCAACAATGACAACCAATGTATGGACACCAATTGGCAGCCACACAAATATGGAATCAAATCTAAGTTCTGCCAGTTTGGCTGTTGGGCAAGTTACAACTTCTTTGAGGCTCAACTTCCTCATCCTGTAAAACAAGGAATAAAAAAATCTACCTTGTAAGTTAAGGTGAAGATTAGAAATAAGGCATGGAAAGCCCCCAGCACAATACAGCCAGCATGCAACAGAATGCTATTATTTCCTGGCTCTGTGCCTTCACACACTGCTATTTGCCCTACCTAGAATGTTACTGTGTCCCCCTCTACAAAGGGAAATATTTATCAGTCAAGACCCAAGGCTTAATACTTCTTCTTATGTAAAGCCTTCCTTTACTCTCTTATGTAATTGGTGGCTTCCTTTTCTGAGTTAGTTCAATATTTTGTTCTTTTCTCCATCAAAGTTCTTACTACACCAAAGTCTATTCATTTGTTATCCATTATGGACTGAATATATGTGTCTTCCCCAAACTGCTATGTGAACCAACCTCCTAGTATCAGAAGGTTGGGCTTTCAAGAAGAGATCAGGTCATATGAATGGAACCATCATAAATGGGACAGTGCCTAATAAATAAGACCCCAGAGATCTCTCGCACCCCTTCCACCAATGAACCAGGAAGCAAACCCTCACCAGACAACTCTGCTGCGACCCAGATCAATTTTTCAGCCTCCAGAACTGTGAGAAATAAATTTCTATTGTTAATAAACTATCCAGTCTATGGTATTCTGTTATAGCAACCTCAACTAAGACATTAACTCTTTGAAGATTAGAAGTTCCTTAAAGACTGGTAAGTCTGTAATTCATCTTTGTAGCATCTGGCACAGAGCCTGAAGCACTCAAATATTTCTGAATAAAACCAGCAACAACCAAAGAAATCTAACAAAAATGTTATAGTATCCCAGGGAGAGTAGTAAGGGCAAATGGCACAGTGAGGTCAAATACAATAAAAATACAAAAGATGCTGTCACATTTGGTAACTAGGAAGTAGAAAGCAACCTTGGAGAAATCCATTTCCACAAAGCAGGAGGCATTGAGCAGTGAAATGGGAGTCAGAAGGTAAAAACAATGCCTTTAAAGAATGAGCAACTGCCCGGCCAGTGTGGTTCAGTGGTTGAGCGTCAACCCATACACCAAAAGAAAAAAGAATCTAAAACCTACTATGGACACAGACAATAGTGTGAAGAATACAGGGGAAAGAGGAAAGCAGCACAGTGGAGGAGGGTAATGGGGGGGGGCAAAAAGAGGGAACATCTGTAATACTTTCAACATTGAAGATAAATTTTTTTTTAAATTTTAAACCTAAAGTAACTCTTTAACTGTTTCAGCTAATATAATCTTTTTTTCTTTATTGATTTTACTTACTTTAATCCTCACCCAAGGATACTTTTCCATTTATCTTCAGATAGAGCAGGAGGGAGGGAGAGAGGAAAAGACAGAGAGAGAAACATCAATGTGAGAGAGACACATCGATTGGTTGCCACCCACATGACCCCAATTGGGGATGAGGATGAACTGCAACCAAGGTACACGCCCTTGGCTTGAATCAAACCCGGGACTCTTTTGTCTGCAGGCTGACATTCTAACCATTGAGATTTTAGAGAGAGAAGGAGAGAAATAGAAGCATCAATGAGAGAAAACATCAATTGGCCGCCTCCTGCATGCCCCTCTCTGGGGATTTGGCCCACAACAGGGGCATGTGTCCTGACCGAGAATCAAATTGGGAATCAAACCGGTGACCTCTTGGTGCATGGGTCAACACTCAAACACTGAGCCACATGGGCCGGGTAACAACTATAATCTTTTACTTAATATTCCTCAACTACCACCTTCTGACTGTTAATTTTGTTCTTCATAACTGAAAATTTCCATTCTTTTCAAATACTACTAAAAATATTCTGCAAGAAATTCTAAAATAGAAAATCACTCCATGCTTTATATAACCTGCAAATTTCTCAAAGAAATAAGATTAAGTGGTTCACTTACATGCCCAAAGGTCAGTGATTTTCTTTCTTTTTTTTTGGTACGTGCCCCTAGCGGAAACCGAACCTGGGACTCTCTGGTCCGCAGGTCGACGCTCCAACCGCTGAGCCAAACTGGCCAGGGCAGGTCAGCAATTTTCAACCTTTTTCATCTCAAGACACACATAAACAAATTACTAAAATTTTGCAGCAGACCAAAAAAATATATATTTTTTGCAGATCTGACCAAAAATAGGTATAATTTTTATTCATTCACACTTGACGGCTATTGTTATTGTTTTATTTGATAATCTAAGGGAAAAGAGGTCAGTGCCCATGACTAAATAATCAGGTATTGCACATTTGTTAAGATTCTTGCGGCACAATGGTTGAAAACACTGCTGTAGATAAAAACACTAAACAGTATTGTCTGAAGTTAATTTTACTACACAAGATGTTTTCATTCTGTATTTCACACTATATTTTATTATTCTTAGTTGGCTTATTAATTGGCACCATAAAGTTTATATAAAGAGCTTGCAAATTTTTAGCTGTCACAGAATTGTAATCTTTAACATAAATTCTGTTCTGTTCTTCAACAAAACCAACAAAATACTTTCATGATACAAAAGCCCTTTTTCTTTAAATTCAGTAAGAGTTAAAACAAATGAGACTATTATTGAAAACTGCATTGTGCACGTCCAAGAGCACAATAAACTGAGGACTTCCAGCCAAGATGGCAGAGTAGGTAAACCTGCGCTCGCCTCCTCCCCAAAACACTTCAAAATTACAACTAAATTTTAGAACAACCATCATTGAGAGCCAGCTGAAGACTAGATGAACAGAATTGCTATAACTGAGCATATAAAAGAGATGCCACATGGGAACTGGTAGGAAGGGCTGAGAGGCAGAACCCACAGTCCCATACCCATAGTGTGGCAATTAAGAATTGAAAGGGCTATCTCAGCTGCAGAGGTCCTGACTGAGGAATGGGGGGGGGGGGGGGTCCCAGCTCCACACCAGGTTCCCCAACCCAGGAATCAGTGCAGAGAAGAGGAGTCCCCATAAACAGCAAAGATTGTGTCCCAGAGACACAAAGGGTTGCAAGAGACCAAGGTGCTGCAGGTCTTAAAGGGACCATGCACAGACCCACTCACTCACAAACTCACTGTAAGCCCCAGCGCAGGCGCACAGCTCAAAAACTGTGAGAGACACACATGGAGGATCTAAATTGGTTAACTGCAGGAGCAGGGCTGGAGGGGAAAGGGTGCAGGCAACTTTCTTCAAGGACAGAAGTGGCGGCATGCACCATTACTACTTTGTTGAATTCTTCTCCTACTCAGTTGGCTCTGCCAGGCAGGCACCAAATATATGCTCTCCATTCCCCCTGCCCTGGTGATTCCCTGAGACCACCTCCCTCCACCCAACTCACCACCTGGCCTCAACCTCTTGGTGGCTCCTCAACACAAGTAGCCTGGCTCAGCTCAGGCTGTGGACTTTCCCAAAATCTCTCAAAGGTCCACAATCCCAAAACAAGCAGTGGCTAGCCTTGGCATATCTTGTAGGTCTTGCTAAGCAGATACAAGTCCAGTAAAAGTGGAGACCAGTTTCAACTTGTATTGTAACTCCCATCAGTGGTCTCAAGCCTGGCATAAACAGTGGCCAGGATTGACCTGGAACACAGCTTCCACTAAGCAGCCACAAGCCCAGCACAAGGTGTAGAGCTGGCCTCAGTTTAAACTGTGGTGCCCACCAAGGGTCCCAAGCCCAGCACAAGTGGCAGCCAGCCTCAGTTCACAGCATAGTCTCTCCCAAGTGCCTCCAAGCCCAGCACAAGTGGCAACCAAACACAGATCACACTGAAGTTACTACAAGAGCCCCCAAACCCGGCATAAGCAGAGTTGGACCATGGCCAGCAATAAATTCCTTCCAAGAGGCTCCAGATCCAACACACCCAGTGGGTGGATTCAAAGCACACTGGAGCACCAGTTAAGCAGCTCCAAAAGCAATACACCCAAAAGGCAGATTCACCTAGTATCAGGGCCCTACTAAAGCAATTCCTGTTCCATGCGGTCAACCCAGACAAAACAGCTCCGTCACTGTAGTCACAGCCCACCTTCACAACCAGTCAGCCTGAGAGTCAATCCCATCCACTGACATACCTATAGCAACCGAGGCCCAATGACAAAGGAGGGCACACACAACCCACACAGGGACACCCCTGGAGCACCTAACACAGGTGATGAGGGAGACTATACCACTGGGTCCCACGGGACACCTTCTAGACAAGGCCATGATATCAAAACTGGAAGATTTAACAGATCTACCTAATACACAGAAACAAACAAAAGGAGTCAGCAAAAATAAGGAAAGAAAGACATGTCCCAGATGAAAGAACACGACAAAAGCCCAGAAAAAGTACTAAACGAAATGGAGACAAGATATCTACCAGATAGGGTTAAAAAAGAAAACTGGTTATAAGGATGCTCAATGAACTTAGGGAAAGAATAGAGGGTCTCAGTGAGAATGTCAATAAAGAGATAGAACACATAAAAAGAGAACCAGTCAGAAATGAAGAATATAATAAATAAAATGAAGAATACAGTAGAAGGAATAAACATCAAATTAGATGAAGTGGAGGACTGAATCAGAGATCTGAAAGACAAGGTAGCAGAAAACATCCAATCAGAACAACAAAAGGAAAAGAAAGAATTTTTAAAAAGGCTAGTTTCAAGGGACCTCTGGGACAATATCAAGGGTAATAACATTCACATTACAGCGGTACCAGGAGAAGAGAGAGAACAAGGGATTAAAAACCTATTTGAAGAAATGACTAAAAACCTGATGACAATAACAGACATACAAGTCCAGGAGGTGCACAGAATACTGAAAAGATGGCTCACACCAAGATACAGCATAACTAAAATGCCAAAGGTTAAAGATAAAGAGAGAAGTTTCAAAGCAGCATGAAAAAAGCAATTGGTTACATGCAAGGGAGCTACCATAATTTTATCAGCTGACTTCTCAACAGAAACTATGCAGGCCAGAAGGGATTGGCAAGAAATATTCAAAGTGATCAAAGTCAAAGAACTACAACCAAGTTTGCTCTTCCCAGCAAGATTATCATTTCAAATCAAAGGAGAGATAAGACATCTCCCAGATGAGAGAAAAGCTAAAGGAGGTCCTGGCCAGTGTGGCTCAGTAGGTTGAGCGTCATCTCATACACCAAAAGGTCACCAGCTCGACCCAGTCAGGGCACACACCCAGGTTGTGGGCTCAATCCCCATGCAGGAGGCAGCCCAATAATATTTCTCTCTTGCGTTGATGTTTCTTTCTCTCCCTCTCCCTTCCTCTCTCTCTAAAACCAATAAAGACATTTTTTAAAAAAGAAGTTATCAAAAATAAGAATTAGCCCTGACTGGTTTGGCTCAGCGGTTAGAGCGTTGCCCATGGTCTGGAGAGACCCAGGTTCAGTTCCCGCTAAGGGTGCAGTTTGTCCCCAGCCCTGGTTGGGTCGTGCGGGAGGCAGCCACTCAATGTGTCCCTTTCACGTTGTTTCTCTCTCTCTCTCTGTCTCTCTCTCTCTCTCTCTCTCTCTCTCCCTCTCTCTCTCCCTCTCTCTCCCTCCCACTCTATCTGAATAAAAATGAAAAAATGTCCTCAGGTGAGGATAAAAAAAAAAAAAAAAAAAAGAATTAAAAACAAAAATGTTAAAGGAGTTCATCACCACTAAAGCAATACTACAAAACATGTTTAAGGGACTTAAGAGGAAAGCATTAAAAATATGAGTAGAATATACAGAAAAGTAAAAAATGCTCATTGACAAAGACAAAGAGTAAAAACAGTACATCAACCAACTACAAAGCTAGTACAAAGCTTAAAAGACTAAGTAGAAAGATGATGTGTAATTACAACAATGAATTAAAGAACATACACAAAGAACTACACACACACACATAAGAAGTAAATAATCAAGACAAAACCATAAACGTGGAAAGGGTGATTAAAATTGCAATGATTTTAGAATGTGTTTGAACTTAAGCAACCGTCAACTTAAAACAGACTTTTAGAAATATAGCTTGGTATATATGAAGCACATGGTAACCACAAACCAAAAATCTATAGGAGATATACAAGAAGTAAGAAAGGAACAGAAAAAAACTACAAAAATAATCAGAAAACAGATAATAAAACGGCAATAACTAAACCTATCAATAATTACTTTAAATGTACATGAACTAAATGTTCCAATCAAAAGACATGGCATGGCTGAACAAAAAACAATAACAACAACAACAAAAAAAACAAGACCTGTGCATATGCTGACTACACTTCAGATCTAAAGACACAAGCAGACTGAAAGTAAAGAGATGAAAAAACATTTCATGCAAATGAAAACCAACAAAAAGCTGGAGTAGCAATACTTGTATCAGACAAAATAGAGTTCAAAATACTGTAACAACAAAGATTTTATTTCATAATGATAAAGGGATTATAACAAGAGGATATAACATCTACCCGCCTAATATAGAAGCACCTAATTATATAAAGCAGATATTGATGGAAATAAAGAGAGTGACAGTAAGACAACAATAATAGGGGTCTTGAACATAGACATCAATGAATAGATCATCTAGACAGAAAATCTATAAGAAGACAGTGGCCATACATGACACATTAAACAAGAGGAATTTAATTGATATTTTTTAGGACATCTCACCCAAAAGCAGCAGAATACATATTCTTTTCAAGTGCATCATGGAAAATTTTCGAGGATAGACCACATTAGGCCACAAAACAAATCTCAATAAATTTGAAAAGACTGAAATCATATAAAATCGCATCTTCTCCAATCACAATGGTATAAAACGAGAAATCAATTCCAAGAAGAAACCTAAAAAACACACAAACAAGTGGAAGCTAAATAGCTTGCTACTAAACAGTGAATAGATTAACAACTAGATCAAGGAAGAATTCAAAAGATATCTTCAGCTCAGCCAGTGTGGCTCAGTGGATTGAGCGTAGTCCTGTGGACTGAGAGGTCCTGATTCAATTCCCAGTCAGGGCACAGGCCTGGGTTGCGGGTTCAATCCCCGGTGTGGGACATGCAGGAGGCAGCCATTCAAAGTCTCTCTTTTACATCAATGTTTCTCTCTCTCTCTCTCTTTCTCTCTCTCTCTCTCTCTCTCTTCCTCTGTCTCTAATAAAATCAACAGAAACACTTTAAAGAAAAAAAAGATATCTTGAGACAAATAAAAATGAAAATACAATGACCCAAAATCTACAGGACACAGCCAAAGCAGTTCTAAGAGGTAAATTTATTGCAAGAAACAGGAAAAATTTCATATAAACACCCTAACCTTACACCTAAAGGAACTAGAAAAATAGAACAAACAAGCCCAAAATTAGCAGAAATAATTTAAAAATAAATAGCAGAGCAGAAATAAACAAAATAGAGTCTACATAAACAATACAAAATATCAATGAAATCAAGAGCTGAATCTTTGAAAATTACTAAACCATTACTCAAATTTATCAAAGAGAAAGAGAGAGAGGAGAAACAGTTAAATTAAATAAAATCAGAAATGAAAGAGAAATGATAACTAGTATTACAAAACTATAAAGAATTATAAGAAAATACAATGAACAGTTATATATCAATATACTGGACAACCTGGAAAAAATAGATAAATTCCTAGAAACATGCAAGCTTCCAAGACTAGATCAGGAAAAAAACAGAAAATCTGAGCAGACTGATAACTACTAACAAAATCGAGTTAGTAATCAAAATTCTCCCAACAAACAAAAGTCCTGAACCAACTGCTTCAAAGGAAAATTTTACCAAACATTCAAAGAATCAATATCCTTTCTCAAACTATTTCAAAATACTGAAGTACTCTCAAACTCATTTTACAAGGCCAGCATTACCTTGAGACCAAAACCAGAAAAAGACACTACCAAAAAAGAGAATTACAGACAAGTATTTCTGATGAACACAGATGCAAAAATCCTCAATCCTCAACAAAGTAGCAAACTGAATTCAGCAATACATTTAAAAGATCATACACCATGATCAAATGGGATTTATTCCTGGAATGCAAGGTTGGTACGAAATCTGCAAATCAATTAATATGATATACCACATAAACAAAATGAGGGATAAAAATAATTGTCTATTATGTTTGAAGATGAAGAAAAACCTTTTGACAAAATCCAATATCCAGTTATGATAAAAGCTCTCGGCAAAGTGGGGATAATATCATATTCAAGATGAAAAGCTGAAAGCTTTTTCTTTAAGATCAGGAACTAGACAATGAGGTCCACTTTCAATACATTTACTGTTGGAAGTCCTGGCCACAGCAATCAGGCAAATGGCATCCAAATTGGAAAGGAAGAAAACTGTCATTATTTAAAGATGACATGATACTATAGAGAACACTTAAGATTCCACCAAAAAACTATTCAAATAAATAAATGAATTCAGTAAAGTAGTAAGATACAAAATTAATATTCAGAAATCAGTTGCATTTTTATATACCAATAATGATATCAGAAAGGGAAACTAAGAAAACAATCCTATTTACAGTTTCATCAAAAAGAATCAAGTGCTGCCCTGGCCGGTTTGCTCCGTGGTTAGAGCGTAAGCCTGCGGTCCAGAGAGACCGGGGTTCAGTTCCCACTAAGGGCCCGTACCTCCTCGGTTGCAGTTTGTCCCTGGCCCTGGTTGGTCCTGCAGGTGGCAGCCACTCGATGTGTCCTTTTCACATCGATGTCTCTCTCTCTCTCTCTCTCTTTCTCCCCCTTCCCCCTCCCTCCTTCCCACTCTATCTGAACAAAAAATGGAAAAAAATGTCCTCGGGTGAGGATAAAAAAAAGAAGAAGAAAAAGAATCAAGTGCCTAGGAATAAATTTAACCAAGGAGACCTGTAATCAGGAAACTAGAGACACTGAAAAAAAAAAACCTGAAGAAAATACAAATAAATGGAAGGCTATATCATGCTCATGAATAATAAGAATGAACATCATTAAAATATCCATAGCACGAAACAAAGCAATCTACAGATTCAATGTAATCCCTTTCAAAACAGCAATGACATTTTTTACAGAACTAGAACAAATAATCCTAAAATTTATATGGAACCACAAAAGACCTTGAAAAATAGCCAAAGCAATCTTAAGAACAACAAAGTGGAGGAATCAGGCTATCAGATATCAAGCAATAGTCCAAGGATATAGTAAACAAAACAACATTTACTGGCATCAAAACAGACACATATGTTGTGGCCAGTTTTCTCAGTGGTTAGAGCATCAGTGTCCGGACCAAAGAGTTACGGGTTCTATTCTGGTCAAGGGCACATACCTCAGTTGCAGTTTGATCCCTGGCCCTGGTTAGAGTCATGTGAGAGGCAACTAACTGATGTGTCTCTCTCACATCAGTGTTTCTCTCTCTCTCTTACCCCCTTTCTCCCTCCCGCTCTATATGAAGATAAATGCAAAAATGTTCTCGAGTGAGGATTAAAAAAGAAAGACAAATAGATCAATAGATCTATTTAGAGTCCAGAAATAAACCCAATAGACAGTCCAGAAATAAACCCAATTAATCTATAACAAAAGAGGCAAGAATATACAATGGGGTAAAGACAGTCTCTTCAATAAATGGTGTTGGGAAAATTGGACAGATACATGCAAAAGAATGAAAATCACTTTCTTATACTATATACAAGAAAAAACTAAAAATGAATGAGAGATGTAAATGTAAGACTTAAAACCATAAAACTCCCAGAAGAAAACATAGGCAATAAACTCTTTGACACTGCTCTTGACAATATTTTTTTAGATATATCTCCTTGGGCAAGGGAAAACAAAAGAAAATAATAAATGGGACTACATCAAAATAAAATAAAAAAGCAAAGGAAATCATCAACAAAACAAAAAGACAACCTACTGTCCTGCCTGGATGGCTCAGTTGGTTGGAGCATCACCCCGTACACCAAAGGTTGTGGTTTCAATTCTAGTCAGGGCACATACCTAGGTTGCAGGTTCGATCCCCAGTAGAGGCATGTACGAGAGGCAACCAATTAATGTTTCTCTCTGTCTCTCTTCCTCTTTCTCCAAAAATAAAAATAAAAAACACGTCCTCGGGTGAGAACTAAAAAACAAAAAAAAAAGACAACATACTGAATGGGAATAGATAGTCACCAATGATACACTTAATAAGGGGTTAATAGCCAAAATACATAAAGAACTCATACAACTTAACACCAATAAAACAATCAATAATAGAGGACCTAAACAGACACTTCTCCCAAGAGGACATAGAGACAGCCAATAGACATATGAAAAGATTTTCAACATCATTAATTATCAAGGAAATGCAAATAAAAACCACAATGAGATATCACCTCACACCTGTCAGAATGGCTATCACCAATAAATCAACAAACAAGTGTTGGCAAGGATGTGGAGGAAAGGGAACCTTCATGCATTGTTGATGGAAGTGCCGATTGGTGCAGCCACTATGGAAAATAGTATTGAGGGTGCTAAAAAAATAAGAAATGGGCCCTGGCTGTTGGCTCAGCAGTTAGAGCATCGGCCCATGGACCAAAGAGTCACGGGTTCGATTCTGGTCATGGGCATGAACCTCAGTTGCAGTTCATCCCCAGCCCTAGTCGTGGTCATGTGGGAGGCACCCAGTCGATGTGTCCCTCTCACATCACTGTTTCTCTCTCTCCCTCTCTCTTCCTCCCTCCCATTCTATCTGAAGATAAATGGAAAAATATGCTCAGGTGAGGATTAAAAAAATTTTTTTAATGGAACTGCTTTATAACCCAGTGATTCCACTCTGGGTATATATCCAAGAAACCCAAAACACTAATTCAAAAGAATATATGCCACCCCTATGTTCATTGCAGCATTATTTACAATAGCCTGGATATGGAAGCAACCTTAGTGTCCATTGATGGACAAATGGATAAAGATCTGGTACTTACATACACTAGAATATTACTCAGTCATTAAAAAAGAATAAAATCTTGTCATCAGCAACAACAAGGATAGACCTAGAGGGAATTATGCTAAGTAAAATAAGTCAAAGAAAAATATATACTGTATAAATTCATATATATGTGGAATATAAATAAATAAATAAATGAGTAAATAAAACAGATACAGACTCTTAGATACTGAGAACATTTTGATGGTTGCCAGATAGAAGGGGAGGTTAGGAAGAGGGGTGAAAAGGGGGAAGAATTAAGATGTACAAATTGCTAGTTATAAAAATTGTCATAAGGATGTAAAATACAACATTCAGTTAAATTAAATACCTTACACTAAACTCCAGTACAAACAAGTGGTAATTGGTGACCAAGTTTTAAGAAACTTAAAACTAAGTAGATTCTACCATTAATTTCATCTTCTCTGTGAAATGCAGGAAAAACTGATTATTTTAACAGTTTCTCATGACTTGAAAACTGTTGCTCTTTACTGAGTGGGGATTTAAAACTTAGGTACCTCAGGTTCTAGGAACGTAATGAAAAATTAAGATGAAAATATAAAAGCACCTAGAGCACAAATTTGTGAATATGCTAAAAACCATCAAACACCTGAAAAGGGTGAATTTTATGGTATGTAAATTATATCTCCCTTTTTAAAAAGGAGAAAAAGCATTTAGAAAATTTTAAATTTTAAACTTCTAAGACATTATATCAGCATTACTGTTAAATAGAATAACATTTTCTGGCCTGCATCACAGATGCTAAGAACCAATGTAGAATAATAAAGAGCACAAGTAAGGCCACTAGCTTAATAATGATTTAAGTAAGAATTTTAATGCCAATGTTTATATGCTTATCTGCTAAATTTTTCCAATAAAGTCCCATTTCATCTGTCTTTTATAATAGGGCTATTTTCAAATTCTATAGCAATATATTAGTATCACATTTTACTAAAGTAATCTTTGCATTTAGTAATACACTAAAATATAATAAGATGGTTATTAAGCACCAGGCTTTGAAGGCATATGATCTCTACTCTGCTTCTTACCATATACATGACCTTAGGCAAGTAAGTACCTTACCCTCTCTGCCCCATTTTCCCATAGGGTTGTTGCACCAATATATGTAAAGTGCTCAGAACAGTGCCGGGCACTTAATCAAGCAACCCAATATCACCTACTTTAATTATATAATTGTTATTTTTATGGAAAAAAGTATCTCATCTTAGACAATTCATTACAAATCATGATAATATTCAAAATTCAGTTTATCAATGAATGCAAACATTTAGGAAAGTCTGGCTTAACGATATCTATCTAAGCAGCCTCAGTGTTTATGCTATATATCTACCCTATTCACAAGTCTAATTTTTCAAACTCTATTAGTTCTTCCCCTGACTCTTCACATAGAAAGATACACAGTCTGGAATATAATGGGCATACCAAAAGGTATTTCTTAATCTACCTGGATTTATAAGGTTTACAAAGTGGAACCTGTCCTATATAATGTTTAACAAATATGCTGAATAATTTTGACTTAAATTCTGTTCACTTAAAAATGCTCTCTATAGTCTGGCCGGTGTGGCTAAGTGGTTGAACATTAATCTATGCACTAAGAGGTCACCGGTTCGATTCCTGGTCAGGACACATGCCCGGGTTGTGGGCCAAATCTCCAGTGGGGAGCATGCAGGAGGCGGCCAATTAATGTTCTCTCATGGATGTTTCTATCTCTCTCTCCCTATCCCTTCCTCTCTCTTTAAAAATCAATAAAGAAAAAAAAATTTTTTTAATGCTTTCTATATATTAAATGCTCCTTCAAACTCTGGAGTAGGTGTGAAAATCCCACCTTGACAGAAAAACAACATATCACTTAAGTAAAATCAAAGATCCACATCTGACTGCTAGCCAAAAACAGATTTATATTTTGCTGATGGCCCGGTATGCAAAATTTTGTCAAGCAAACTACAGAAGGTCAGAAGCAATCTCTGAGCCTACCAATTTGACCTTAAGTTCTAGTTAATTCCATACTTTCACTGTTTTCTCCATTAGATGTTTAAATTATTTAAGATAACCTCTAATAAAAAGTTACTGGGAAAAAAAAGTCTAGCTGTGGCCGGTTTTGCTCAGCAGTTAGAACATCGGCCTGCAGATCAAAGAGTCGCGGGCTGGAGTCCAGTCAAGAGCTTGTACCTGGGTTGCAGTTCGGTCCCCTGCCCTGGTCAGGGTCGTGAGGGAGGCAACCAATGGATGTGTCTCTCTCACATCCATCGATGTTTCTCTCTCCCTCTCTCTCTCTCTCCCCCTACCTCCCACTCTATCTGAAGATAAATAGAAAAATATCCTAGGGTAAGGATTTTTTTAAAAGTCTAGGAAAATAAGCTAAATAGTGAAAGGTAGGTTAATTATTTAAAATCCCCCTTCCCTAGACAGACACACACACAACCACACATACACCAAAAAATTTTTTTTAATATTAATCTATCACTTATTCACTTTTCAGGTGATCTTGAGTCATTTTAAACTCTCTAAGCCTCTACTTTCTCCTCTGGAAATGGGGATAAAAAGACAGATAAAACTACCACATGGGATGCTGTGAGCACTGATACAATACATAAAGTATTTTAGCCAATCACTATGACATAAATAAGTTTTGATATATGTTGACTTTTCTATTTAAATCAAAACCTCATTATCATTTGAGTTCTACTTATTAAAAGAGCTTATTTTCCATGGTAACCATCTCTGTTGACCCATCCGTGCACACCTCCTCAAGGGCAGTAACTTTACAAGCACTCTGAAAACCGGTATATAACTATCTAGGACGCCTTCCTCAGCTATCCCCCTCCTCCGTGAGTTATGTACCCTGCTCAGGAAAGAGGCTGTACTTACCACAATTGCCTTTATTACTTGAGAGTCCCCTGTGGGCAAGGCCTGTGTCGTATTCAGTTCTGTACCACAGACTGCAGCCCAGTCGTTTTTAACCCCTCATATTAGAATCACATGGAGAGCTTATCAAAATATTATTGCCTGGGATCCATCCCAAATCCACTAAATCATAAGGGGTCAGGGAAAAAGAGGGCAAGAGTCATCAGCATGGGGGAATATTCTTTTAAGACCCTCACATGATATTAATGTGCTGCCATAGTTAAGAACCACTGCACTCTGACATTTAAAATACTATACAAACAGGTATGTATACATGTATGTGTGAATATATAGGTGTAGAAACATAAGCCTTAGCTCAAGACCCTCGTCTTCAATAGCCTCTCACAGCCCCATCGAGTCTTCCCTTTAAACACACAATATTTCTAATAAACAATTAGCTACAAGCTATTAAGAAGGCTTTAAGACTAAATCAGTTCTTAAGTTTTTTCATGTAACTATGCCTTAGCCTTCTTCCCCAGATTATAGTCTTCCTCCACATTCTTCTTTTCTCCATAGTACCTTGAACACAAACGTAGTAAACATTTGACTGATCTAATGAACACATATAATAAGTATTGGCAGGAAGCACGTCACATCCAATATCCAATTCCTCTGCCAAAAAAATAAAGAACTTAAATTTAGAAAAAAGCTTTAAAAAAAATCTCTAACTTTGCAAAGAAGAATTAAAATTTATCTCACTAATAAGCATCTGTATATTTGCACTTTTTATTACAGTCATCGGGTGCAGTCTCCACCCAGTATTTTACCCTAATCCATTACTTTTAGTTTTTTACTTGCTTCCTTCCTAAAACTAGCTTCTACTTGCTTTCTGTATCTTTAGCTGCTGTCAGGTACCTTTGCAACCATTTTATAGTACTTGGTAATTAGTAAAATAAGTTAATAAAAGGCATAATGAATGTGTCACATGCATGTTTAATAAACACTTCTTGAAGGAACTTACTGTTTATCAATCACTAAAATAGGCTCTTTGCATACAAATTACATGCTAATCTAATATAAACTTGGATGGGAATAGGGTCTAAAAATAAGTCTTACTCAACATTATATATAATACAAGTCTACTTTTGAATATTGATAGATTGGTGGTTTTCTGCTTTCATAATATCTTCATACCTGAAAATTTTGTAAAATATTATATGGCTTTGTAAAATGGAGTGCTAAGTAGTATTATACAAGATGCTCCACAGCAACTGGCATTCTCAAAGTTGAAACTACTAACAGAAATAAATAGCACACAATTCTAAAAAAGCAACAACTGAAAGATATGAAAATGGTTCACCTTTAAAGTTTTGAGTCATACATTTTACCACTACTAAAATAATCTGAAAGACTTAAGTTCTTTTTTAAAAAACTGAAAATATGGGGAGGAGGCAGTCAAGAAGCATGCCTGCTAATTAGATACTATGGTAAAACATTACCATGTTTTGTTGGGTCCTACAGCATGAAACAGAGCCATAGTAACCACAAAAAGAAAGCAGTCTTCAATTCCCTATTCAATAAAAAAGGTTCAAATTCCACAGACCAAAAAATGGTATCCTGGGTTGTTTGTTTTTAAGGAAGATTAAATTTAGGAGTTGCCAACACCCAAATGAAAAACATTCCAGAGTATTAGACTCAATTGTAGTGGGGAGTCATCTACATTCTCAGCACTATGTTCCTTACCCAAAGCAGAAGTATTAACAAAGAATGTTTCTCAGGAACTCACAAGATACACCATACTTATTTTCCTCAGTAAACATTACCCTTGTTAAGAAAAACAAAAACAAAAAGGTATTTGAGAAATAACAATTTTAGCACAGGCAGCCAGACAAATAATGAAGTTTAACATCTGCCAATGTATTTTCCAAATAAGACCCCTGTCAAATGAATAATGAGGAAAAGATTGAATATGGCAAATTCTTTTATTTGGGCCAACAACTACTTTTAAAAATAAAGTTGAGGAATGTAGTTTTTCCAAAGCCTTGTCTTCAGTTTCCTCTTAATCTTCATATTTTTAACTAAACAAACAACAACAAACCCCTAGAAATTTGATTACCACTCTTATGAATTACTTCTAAAGCAATTTAATGAATAACAGATCTTTTGTGCAAGTAGCAAGCCACAGTGGACAGTTTTGCTGGCTGATAAAAATCTCTCCGAAACACTCTTAAAAATATACCCTTTAAAAACAAACTGATGTTCCAGGTACAAAAATCATATTAAGACTGCCCCGCCAGTGTGACTCTGGTTGAGCATAGACCCATGCACCAAGAGGTCGCCAGTTCCATTATGGTCAGGGCACTTGCCCAGGTTGTGCTAGAGTCCCCAGTGGGGAGGGAAGGAGGCAGCTGATCGATGTTCTCTCTTTTCTCTCTCATAGATGTTTCTATCTCTCTAAATTAATATAAGAAAATTAAAATTAAAGAAAGAAACTCATATTAAGACTTAAAAATTTGAGTATATTTGATATACACCCTAGTTTATCGGCAATGCTTTTAACCACATTTAAAGTTAGTAAATTCTTATTATTTTAATATTGTCAAAGTCGAATAAACTGAAGACCAGGAGTAAAATAAAAAAGTAAAATATAAAGAGCCAATGAGAAAAAAAATGCAACAACTTTGGGTGAAACAAGGTTGTTGAATCACTTCCCAAAACCAGCGAGCTACTGTTAAAGTAACCGAAGCTTGTTTAGGAGTGTTTTGTTTTGTTGCAGGTAAAGTGGAGCAGTTATACACTAAGCAAAAATGTTTCACCAGTCATTCTAATAGGAAGATGCTATTACTGCCTGAAGAAATGTTTTGAGACTGCTTTAAAAAAAAAAGGGAAAGAAAACCAGCCCTACCACAAATGTCTTCCAGAATACACAGAGCCAAATATTTAAATACTAGGAAAGACTGTCTCAGAAAAAAATTGTGAGTTGTTACAGCGTTCCTATTGTCCAAAATATCACTCAGAAAAAATGTGTGTGTGTGTGTGTGTGTGTGTGTGTGTGTGTGTGTGTGTTGGGAAGAACCACTTCCAAAAGCTGGTTTATACATGAAATAGGGCATCTATTCATTTGGATATACTCATCTTGGGTTCATTGAAAGATAAAGCTGTCTCGGATAGTGCTAAGACCACTTCTCCTGTACAGGTGCTATTAAACACTGTTAAGAAGAGATAAACAATCTGATAACTTGAGCCGGACACGTAGGAAACTAAATAGAGTATGTCGTCATCACCATTAATCAATTTTTCTAACTGACCAAGCATAAAAAAACAAGTCTGAGTGAGCAAGTTCTGGAGCCAAGAGTTGTCTTTCCAGCCCTGTAAAAAATGTGTCCTGGGTCTGAGACCTTAGCCAGGAAGCCTGAAAAGCACGTGTCCTGCTTTGGGTTTGGGGAACTTCCCAGGAAGCATTTGTTCAGAAAACTCCATCACCCTCTGCCTGCCTGAAAGGATAAGCAGCAGGAGCTACAGAGGGAAACCTCTGGGCCAGGGAGACCCGCGAGCTCCCCGGAGGGAGACCCAGTGGACTGGAGGCCAGCCCCCGCCCGCCCGGCTCACCTCGGCCGCCGGGATGTTGACCACGCCGGTGGAGCGCCGCTTCTCCCGCAGTTTCCTCTTCTCGATCTGCCCCTTGCCTTTCCTGGCACTGGGGCCCGAGCTCTTGCCCTTCTCCGGGGCGCTGTCCCGCTCCTCCTCGTCGCCCCGGGCTGGCGGTGCCCCGGGGGCGGCGGCGGCAGCGCCGGCGGGGGGCTCGTCCTCCGGCCGCCGCGGGGCGGGGGCCGCCCGGACCAGCGCCGCGGGGCCCACCGCGCAGTTCACGCCCCCGGGAGCAGCAGGTGCGGCCGCGCCGCCCGGGAGGTTGTTGTTGAGCTCGTTGGCCGCGGCAGCCGCCGAGGTGCCCAGAGCCCCCGGCGGGGGCTTTCCGGCCGCGTCGCTACTGCCCCCGCCCGGGGCGGCCGGGCCCGGGGGGTTCTGCTTGGCGCGCAGCTTCTCGCGCTTCGCCTTCCACTCCTCCAGGAAGTCGGTGGTGCTGCCGCCGCCGCCGCTGCCGGTCCGGTAGCCACCGGTCGCCATATTCCCAGCGGGGCCGGCCGGGCCCTCACCTCAGGCCGCCTCTTCCTTCCCGCGGCCCCGAGGACACGAGCGAACGACCTGCGGGCGCGGGGCGACAGCGGCTCCCCCAGCCGCCCGCGGTCTAGGGGGAAACAAACGGGACGGGAAGGGAAGCGTAATGTCCTCGCGCGGCCCGAGGGTCTGCCCCGCGGCCGCGCCCCTCGGACCCCCAACCCGGATCGCGCCCACTCGTCCCCGCCGGCGAGCGGCCGCCGAGTCCCCAACCTGCAAGGTTTCCCCGACGCACCTACACGGCGGGCCCGGCGATCGCCGCCCCCCGAGGGGAGGAGAAAGGGACTATCCCCACCCCCCGCCCCCGCCCCATCCTCACCGGGGTCCGCGCCTGCGGCAGTCGGGGAACCAGGGCCAGATCCCGCCACCTGTCGGCCTGTCGCATCTCCTGCCCCTCGCTCCGGCCACTGCCGGTCCCGGGTCCCCGCTACCGTCACTCCCACTCCCCGGGCACGGAGCGGAGCCCCGAGCCGGCTCGCAGCGGCAGGGAGACGCGCAGACGCCGGCTGTCCCGCCGAGTCGGGAAGGGACCGGTGCGCGCGTGGAGCGCGGGCGGCCCGGGCAGCCCCTTACCTGCGAGAAGTTTGGGGGGCGCGGCGCCGGGCTGGGACCGGGCTCCCAGGTGAGCCCAAGCGGCCGCGCAAAAGGAGCCGCGGCCAATTCACCGTCGGGAGCTCCGGGCTCTACTCAGCTTAGGAGGGAGAGAAGAAAGCGGGGAAGAAGGGAGGGAACCGGGGAGCGAGGGGCGGGAGGGGAGCCGAGCGACGCCGAAGCGCAGGCGGAAAGGGCCGAGACGGCGCGGAGGGGCGCGGCGCGCGGTTGGGGGTGGGGTCCTGCCCGCCGCCGCCCCGCCCCCGGCGCTCAGGTGCGCGACGCCGCGGCCAGCCCGCCGGCCGGTCGGCACATTCCTGGGCTCGCAGCCTCCCGGCGTCCGGCCTCGGCGCCTCCGACCCGCAGCGGGAACGACTCTCCACGCCCTTCACCCCGCTCCTCTTCTCCGCCTCTCCCTTTTCCCACCACTCTTCCTTTTAAGTACAAGACAGATTCTTCGAGGGAAAGTCTCGAGTGCAGCTGGCGGAGGGGAAAGTGCAGTCAGCAGGGGATGATTCAGGGCTGACTAGCCAGGATGGGAAAACGCTCGCGTCCCTGTTCCTCCTCGCTGCCCCTTTTCAGAGGTGCTAGGATGGCAGGTAGAGAATGGAAAGAACTGAAAGGAACCCAGCAGCCCCCTTGTAAGAAAAGTTTGTGGTCTGGTGAAAGGGGCACCTAAAAGAAGGGGCTTAAGTTGACACTGCATTATCAAGAGTTTACTATTATCTTAGGCTTACAGGAGAACATTAAAAACATTTCGACAGTGCGTTGTATTGGCTATCTCAATCCTATTTGGAGTTTTCTTCCTAACCCTGTCTCTACACCTCCTCTTTGCAGATAGCGAATTTAGCAGCAAAAGCTCCCTGCCAACGTACTAAAAGCTGCAATGATGCTTGTTTGATAGGATCTGGGGCGGTGATTTGTCTCTATTTTTCCATCCCTAACGCGCCCTAGGGTAAATCCTATCCTCAGATGCAAGTCATCTAAGATTTCTGGATCAGGTCTGGGTGGGCTGCCTCTGACAGGGACCTGAGGAGACTGAGCTCACTTAATCCAAGTAATGCCAGGGCACATCACGGTAGTAGGGTACAAGTATCAGGTCACCATTTTGTGAAAAGTAGGCGAACCTTGAGTCACACTCTTACCTAACATCCATCTCTTTCTTTCTTCCTACTTAGTATTCCTATTTTGCCCAGGTGACACATGGTGGGTGGGAAGCTAGTGTGTGCCTGCGACAGGAATGAGAACAGAAGATAGTGATTCACTTGCTATTTATTTCTCAAAGAGAAGCACACCGTTCTGGTCTTTGGTCTGGTGGTTGGGATGAACATATAGGTAACCAGGAGGGAGCTCTGGAAAAATCCTTAGAAAATTAAAGGCCTGCCTTGGGAATTGGTTTAAAAGGCTGAGCCCAGCTGGTACCAACCTGGGTGCATCCCCTGAAATTCCTCACTTACAGATTCATTTGTTTGTTTTCTGAGTTTTAGGAGGGGAGAAGGAGGGTTGGGCATTAAACTGATTCACACTAATATGCTTTGAGGGCCTTCAGGGTACAGTGGAAAGAAGGTTATAGTCTGCCTGGAAACAAACATAAGTAGCTGAGAGGTCTAAGGCATGTTGTTTAAATTCTCTGAAACTCAGCTTTCTTCACTATAAAAATCAGCCATAACAGCATATATGTTTTAAGCCGTTATAAAAATTGACAGGGTGTTTCAAGTGTGCTTGGTTCAAGGAAGGCATTCAGTAAATATAGTCCCTTTTATTAATAGGATATCAGGTAGAGTCCTGAGTCTCTAAGATGTTGGGGGTTGAGGGGAGTTAGGCACAAAAGGTAAGGTACTGAATATGAAATATGAACTTGAAAACAACAGGCTGAATAAACTAGGGTAATACTTATGCCACATAAATTTGTCACTGTATCTCTTAGACCAGTTCTCTTAACATTAATAGGCTCTGCATCAGGAAAGTTGGGCTGTTACTGACTTGTGTGGTTTTAAGTTGCTTAACTTTTGTGCTTCTGTTTATTTACATATAAAATGGGGATAATAATACTTCCTACACTATGAGAGTGTTGTGAAAGTGCCTGAGATCCTTAGATAAAAGGTAATATGTGAGTACCAAAGTAGTTATTACTAGTCCATAAAGTGCCCTAGGAACCATGGATGAAAGAGATTATTGAGGTACAAAGCATTATATATTATTATTGTTATCACTTATTATACCTTTGTCTTTACTTTACCATTCTCAATATTCCCAAACATATATTTCACAGCCAGACTGTTTCCAACATTGCATCAAGATATTTAGCTGAGTCAGTCCTAAATTGCAAAATGTTTGTATATCATCAATCTTTATGTATAGCTTCTGATGAAATAATCTTCAGAGACTCAGAGCTTGGTTTCTCAACCACGTCACTATTGACATTTGGGACTAGATAATTCTTTGTTTGGGTAGTTGTCTTGTCCATTGTAGGATGGTTAGCAGCATTCTTGGCTTCTACCTATCAGATGCCAGTATCTGCCCACCAGCCCCAGTAATGACTTTGCCAAATCCTTTGTGGGGAGGGCAGGAGGCAAAATCTTCCCGAAGCTCTGAGCTAGCCTAAAATATCTAATTTTGGTGACTCACTTGCCCTTAATAATAGAGGGAAATATGATGATGCTAACAAAACGGAGATTCATTTTAAATGTCACAGTGAAATTTATTCTAAATGTTAAATCTTACTTAATGTTTTCTAAGAAGTGGATTAGTTATGATGTGAAATAAACTATTTGTATGTGTTGAAATAATAGGATATTGCAAAATGGCCATTTGCCTTCAATGCAAATATTTCTGGAGCATATGCAGTTCACCCTGTAAAATAAAAATAATACATGTACACAGTTTTAAAAGTTAAATACTTTAGTTATGTGAGGATTATAGCAAAAGACAGCAACCTACCCTTTTCACTCCCAAAACCCTTCCCAGAACTTCGAACTCTTTTAACTGTTTCTGCTAATATAGATGTTCGTTTTTATTTTTTAGATGTCTTTATCTGCTATTCTACTTCTTGATTTTTCCAATTTTAGACATCCTTTGCTGAGTTCCTAATACAGGAGAAGAAAATTTAGCTCTCTCACACTAACTACACATAGTTTTCTTATTCCTAAACTCCCACTATATATCATGGTGTTTATTGAATAAACATTAAATGTTTACAGTGTTTGATGACCATTCAAATATTGTTCACAGCTAAGCCATGCAGTGTACTATAATTGAATTTCCCCTTTTTTAAACAACTTTTTCTTGTTACACACTATTTTCTCCACAGTTAAAACTTGCACTTTTGCCCTGGCCGGTTTGGCTCAGCGGTTAGAGCGTCAAGCTGTGGTCCAGAGAGACCTGGGTTCAGTTCCCGCTAAGGGTTCATACCTCCATTGCAGTTTGTCCCCAGCCCTGGTTGGGGTTGTGTGGGTGGCAACTAGTCAATGTGTCTCTCTCACATTGATGTTTCTCTCTCTCTCTTCCTCCCTCTCTCCCTCCTGCTCTATCTGAAGATAAACGCAAAAATGTCCTCGGGTGAGGATAAAAAGAATAAATAATAATAAAATAAAACCTGAACTTCTTTTTCCCTTATCATTGGCTTATTTTTCTATATACCAGTCATAAATTTACTCTCAAACTTTCCTCCTCTCAATATTGATCATGTCAGGTAATCTATTAATTCTATTTCCTTTTTCTTGGAGACATCTTTCCTAGAGCCTGCTCTAGTTTGGATTGATTTTAAGGTTTATTGCTCTGTGGTCTTCCCTAACATCCTTGGAATCATTTCCTATGCTGACCCCTTGTTTCCTGAATCCCACATTGTCCTCGTTCTTGGCACCCCCCCCCCCATTTTAGTGGAGTACATCTTCAGTATATTCTGAAGATAAGGTTACACATTTTTAGAGAGTTTGCAGGTTAGAAAATGTTTTTAATTTATCTCTGCACTTAATAGTTTTGTGGGGCATAGATCTCTAGGTTGGGTATCATTTTCCTTCATAATTTTGAACACATCACTATATTGTCTTCTAGTTTCCAGAGTTTCTGTTGAGAAAACCAATGGCATTTTGATTCCTTTGTATTTTCTCCCTGGAAGTTTTTGGCTCCTTTTACCCATATTTTCTGACATATCTTGAAGATTTGACCTAAGTTGGTCTTTTTCCATTAATTAGGCACTTTGTGTGTAGCCTTTCAGTCTGCTATCTGCGCTTCCATTGGAAAATTTCCTTAGCCTATAGCTTTGATAATTCTTCCTTTCCATTTTCTCTGTTCTCTCTTTCTGGAACTCCTATTAAGTAGATGTTGGACTTCTAAGAGTTTCCATCTCGTTGGCATGGTATTCTACTTTCCGTGAAATTTTGTCCACCTTATATGCCGATCTTTCTATTGAATTTTCTGTTTCTGCCACCAGTGTTTTCTAATGTGTTTCTTATTCTCTAAATATTTTTTTAGTAATATCCTATTATCATGTCACAGATTCATTATCTTTTCTCTTCCTAAGGAATTTTAACTTTTCTTCTGTTAGTCCTGTACTGTGTCTCTAACCTACATGTTCCTTTTTTTATTTTTTTTTTTATTTTTAGAGAGAGAGGAACGGAGAGGCAGAGAGAGATAGAAACGTCGATGAGAAAAAAACATCGATTGGCCACCTCCTGCATGCTCCCCATTGGGGATCTGGCCCACAACCTGGGCATGTGCCCTGACCGGGAATCAAACTGGTAACCTCTTGGTGCATGGGCTGATGCTCAACCACTGAGCTACACCAGTCGGACCATGTTCCTTTTTTTCTTTTTGATAGTTTTAGTCTTCATCCTTCATGTTAGAAGATTTCCTCATCATACTGCTGTTCATTCATATTTGAGAATAAAGCACTTTAAAAATGATTGGATGATCTGTGAAAAAGCAGAGCTTGTTGACTGATAGTGCTCATTAAGGGGGTCAGTGTTTGGTCCCAGGCATTTTGTGGAAGCATGTGTCAAATGTCAGCATCTGGGGAGCTTCTCTCTTGGCCAGATCCATTTTCCTGAGAAAAGCTGTGTTTCTGCCTGTGTTGCCACTTGTCAACTGTTTCAGGAGCCAAGCAGGGAAAAGGCACTGGGAAGTCTCACTACTCAGCATGCTGGTTGCACTGAGTCCCTATGCTCAGTGTGCCCGGTGTGCTCAAGTTCATTACATTTGTGATTCTCTAGTTGCAGAGAGTAAATTTCCAGTCCTCTGCGTGGATCAGGAGAGAGAGCCTCCTTGCTACAGAGCCTTGAAGAGCAGATTCAATAATCTAACTTTTCCTTATGTTGATTTTCAACTAGTCCCTTTGTTTCCACAACCCCCCCCCCCCCCCCGCCACCTTTGCTCTCTTTCAGAGGTATGCACTGCTGCCTCCAATTTCCAGGTTTTCTTTTTAGGGTTCTTTGGGGTGAAAAGTATTACTTACTCACTTTGTCTCCTGCAGGTGGTTAGAATTTACCTTTCTCTGCTCTGCTGAAGTCCATCTGTTTTCCATCTTTCATCTTACAAAATTTTCTTCTCATCTCCTATCTTCTTTGTTATTATTGGCTTATCACTTTACTTTTATTTCAGAGAAGTTACTTGAGGGAGTAGAGATAAAATGTGTATTCAGTCTGTATTCAGTCCAATCATTGATTTTGCAGATTTCCAGATACTTTGAAATCTAAACCACAATGAAGTCAGATCAGTAGAGACCACCACATCTTTTCCCCCTCCTCATTGAATGAAATCATAAGCCCCTATTAATTGACACTATTAGAAAGTGCTTTTTGAAATGTGTTGTGGTTTCTGTAGGCTGGTTTGAAAATGTGGTCCTTACCAAATGTTCCCATTATTGAAATCCTAGGGAAAAAAGTCTGACATTAATATTAAAAATAGTTGTATTTCTCTTTTGTTGCTGTTTTATTTATTTATTTATTTATTTATTTTGGTTTGTTTGTTTGTTAACCACAGTAAAACTATATGTTATTTAGCCAGTGAGTTTTCCCTTTTTCATTTGACTGCTGGTAATCTTTGGTCAGATTCATGGCCTATCCAGAAAAGAGCAAGGTTTTTTTGGTACCTGACACATACACAATCTTCTTTAGGAAAAAAAATGGTAAGAAAATAAATATAAAAAAAGAATTTTTAAAAATTATCAATTTTAACAAATTGAAAATGCCATAAGCATTATAAAATTTAGAAAAATAGCCCAGCCGGTTGAGCATCGTCGACCCATGCACCAAGAGGTCGCCAGTTTGATTCCCGGTCAGGTCACATGCCCAGGTTGTGGGCCTGATTCCCAGTGAGGGGCATGCAGGAGGCGGCCAATCAATGTTCTCTCTCATCGATGTTTCCATCTCTCTCTCCCTCTCCCTTCCTCTCTATCTAAAATCAATAAAGAAATAAAATAAAAAATTTAGAAAAACAACCAAATTATTTATAATTTACTCTGACATATTTCTATAACACTATTTTACCTGCATCATTATTTACTTTATATTATTTATTATTCATAAAATATGTGACTTCACATTCAGCTTTATCCTCTATTTATAGTACAAATATATAGATTTGTGCACCACAAACACAGGAACTCTGATACATTGTATTTGGTATTATTTCCATCAAAAAAGAAAATAATACCAAATTATTGGTATTATAATATATTGGTATTATAATAATACCATAACTGGCCCACGGACCGAAGAGTCCCGGGTTCGGTTCCCGCTAAGAGCACGTACCTCAATTGCAGTTTGTCCCCAGCCCCTGTTGGGATCGTGTGGGTGGCAACCACTCAATGTGTCTCTCTCACATCGATGTTTCTCTCTCTCTCTTCCCCCCTCTCTCCCTTCTGCTCTATCTGAAGATACATGCAAAAATGTCCTCAAGTGAGAATTAAAAAGAAAATGTACTTGGCATTTATAATTTTATGCCTTGTATTGTTAAATATATTCTCGATAGGAAAGAACTTCTGTTTTGACAAGTATCAATGAGAACAATTCTCTGCTTATTTTACACATTTGATGATTGGAAGGATTTCCTACAGACTAGCATTAATGCCTTCAGACTTGACGCCTCCTACAAGGAGCAACCTCTTTGTTGCTGCCATCAACCAACTTCCCAGTCACTTGACTTACTGAGGACCTTAGCTTCCAGCTGGTCTGGCCAATTGTCTTCTATTTACATCAGTTCTTACTAATAACATACAAAGATAATCTACCCAATCTCCTCCTTCTCACATCCAATAATCATTTCTTTACTCTCTTCAGTCAGGCATTCTCGTGGTTAGTCTCTTGATTTTGTCATTGCACCTCCAAAATCTGTTTAAACATCCCATTTTCCAACCACCACCTCCTAGCCCCCCAGCAAACTTACTCTGGTATCCCTATTGCAACCAATTTTTGATCTATTGATCATAACAATTTTTATTCCTTTTCATATCCTAACTTCCTTTGTCAGTTTCAGTTCTAAAGTGTATCATTATTAGCCTCCTCTGTGCCTGCACCTGCTCATCTAAACAAGGTTAGTTAAAAATAGAATGGCATGAGATGGCCAATAGACATATGAAAAGATGCTCAATGTCACTCAAAGAAATGCAAATTGAGCCCTGGCTGGTTTTGCTCAGCGGTTAGATCATCGGCATGGGGTCCTGAGAGAGCCAGGTTCGGTTCCGCTACGGGCATGTACCTTGGTTGCAGTTTGTCCCCGGCCCTGGTTGGGTGGTGCGGGTGGCAGCCACTTGATGTGTCCCTTTCATGTCGATGTTTCTCTCTCTCTTTTCCTCTCTCTCCCTCCCACTCTATCTGAACAAAAAAATGGAAATGAGGAAAAAAAAGGAAATGCAAATTGAAACCACAATGAGATATCACCTCACACCTGTCAGAATGGCTATCATCAGTAATCAACAAAAAACAAGTGCTGGTGAGAATGTGGGAAAAAGAGAAACTCCTGCACTGTTGGTGGGATGCAGACTGGTGCAGCCCTTGTGGAAAACAGTATGGAGGGTCCTCCAAAAAAAAAAATGGACCTGCTTTATGACCCAGCAATCCCACTTTTGGGTAAATATCCAAAGATACCCAAAACACTAATTCTAAAGAATATATGCATCCCTATGGTCATTGCAGCGTTATTTACAATAACCAATATTTAGAAGCAATCCAAGTGTTCGTCAATAGAAGAATGGATAAGAAATATGTGGTGTATATACACAATGGAATATTACTTGGGCATAAAAAGAATAAAACCTTAGCATTTGTGACAGCATGGATGGACCTAGAGGTTATTATGCTGAGTGAAATAAGTCAGTCAGAGAAAGATAAATTCTGTTATTTTACTTAGATGTGAAAGCTAAAGAACAACATAAATGAACAAACAAAATTGAAACAGACTCATAGACACAGAGAACAGATTGATGGTTGCAGAGGGGAGGCTGGGTGAAAAAGACAAAGGGATTGAGAGGAACAAATTGGTAGTTACAAAATAGTCACAGGGATGTAAAGTACTGCATAGAGGATACAGTCTATAATACAGGGTGGGGCAAAAGTAGGTTTATAGTTGTCTGTATGGAAAATAATACAATAAAAAATTAATAATAATATAAGAGTAAACTCTGTGTTTCACATACTCACAACTGTAAACCTACTTTTGCTCCACCCTGTATTGTAATAACTATGTATGGTGTCAGGTGGCTACTGAAAATATCGGGAGAACATTTTGTAATTGTGTATGATTGTCTAACCACTGTGCTCTACATTTGAAACTAATACAAAATAATATTGAATGTAAACTGTAATTAAAAAAAAATTTAAGCCTTGCCCATGTGAAAAACAAAATAACAACAGTATGGCATGCTTCCAACAATGCATGATCACGGTTTCAGGCAGGCAGTTCAGGCTCTGAGGCAGTCCTGCAATCCTCATGAGTTTGCTCTCCTGTGCTTCGAAATAACTAGTTCACATCAATCCTTTAAATCTCCGATACTTCTTCATCCTAACCTCGCTGTTGGTTGATGAGCCTGCCTTCACACTTCATTGACTAAGTAGAACCCATCAGAACAAAGTCCTCCTTACTTTCCGAAGATAACTCGATCCACTTTCCTCGATCTGGATCTCCTCTCTGCCTTCTTCCTTTCAGGTCAAGTTCTCTGCTGCTCTCAAAGTCAGTCCTGCTGTGTGTATTTTTCCTTTTTAAAAGCCTTTGCTCCTACAACTAGGTTCTCCTCTTGTTCATAACCCATTTCTTCTTCTCCATGAAAGCATTCGCTTGAACATACAAATGAACTCTGGTAATCTCCTCTGTATTAGTTTTCCATTTATTGCTGTAACAAATTTCCACAGACTTAGCATCTTAAACAATACCATTTTATCCTCCTCCAGTTCTGTGGATAGAAGTCCTACACAGGTCGCACTGGGCTATAATCAGGGACCAGCAGGGCTGCATTCCTTTCTGGAAACTCTCAGGAAGAATCCATTTCTTTGCCTTTTCCAGCCTCTGGAAGCCACCCACATTTCTCAGCCCGTGCTCCCTTCCCCCATCTTCAAAGCAAGCAAATCCCATCTCTGTCCTCTCTGTGCATTTCTTTCATGGTCACAAACCCCTGTGGTTCTTTCTTCTGCCTCTCTTTTCCACTTTTAAGTATCCTTGGGATTACTGTTTAAAAAAAAAAAATCAAGTGAGTACATCTGAAGATCTAATTGGCTTTATTAAGTGTTTTATACATCAGGCAGGATCCCATCTAGTAACCAGAAGGGTGCTCTGAGTGAGGGTACAAATGTGAGGTTTTTATAGAAAAGAAGGGTAAAGCAAAGAAGCTCTTAGCAAAAGAAAAGAGAGGATTATTTTTAGGCCAGGATATCTTTGGAACAGGAAGGATTTTATCATGCAGTTTGTTTCTTCTTTTGGGGAATGTAGATGGCCCTCGTGACAGATAACATCATCAGAGCTGACCAGAAAATTCCAGACTGGTTTAGATTACATTTCTGGAAAAGGTCAAAACTGCAATTAGGGTAAGTGTTAAATCCAAGTTTAGTATCATGCATGGGCTTGTAGTATAAGTGATGCCATTTTGGGCCTATGGTTTTTCTTTTTAACATTATACGGGACCACCTGGATAATCCAGGATACTCTATTTTAAAGTCAACTGATTAGCAACCTTAATTCCATCTTCAACCTTAATGCTCCTTTGCCAGGTAACTTAATATTCACAATTTCCAGGGATTAGGTCCTGGAACTCTTTGAAGGTCATTATTCTGACTACCGTACCCTCATAGAAAAAAAAAAAAAAATTTACCTTGACCCTAAAATCCAATCTGGTCAAAGTCCTATTTCTCTTTTCATGTTCACAGTCAAAATTCTTGGAAAAGTTACCTTCAGTCGCTGTTGCAACCTTGTGGAACTAAACCTTGAATCTCTGGGGTCTGTTCTAACTGGGTAGTTAGTGTTATAACTGAATTGTAGGACATTCAGGTGGGGTCCAGAGAGTGGAAAAATTGGTTAGTGTGGAAACCCCCCACCTCTCAGCATTTAGTCTCACGAGTGTTGAGGGAATAGGAAGCACAGCGTTTCTTTCTACCTGGTTAAATTGAAGATGTGATTTCCTGATAAGCCAGCAACTGCGCCCTTAGGTATGTGCCCTACTGAAATTGCTGACAGGCACACAGACACACATGGAAATAAATGTTTATTGCAGCACTGACTTATTTTTAATAATTTTTAATTTTATAATTCCAGTTGATGTACAATATTATATTAGTTTAAAGTGTACAACCCAGTGGTTAGACATTTATATAACTTACAAAGTGATCACCCTAATAAATCTAGTACCCAGGTGGCACCATACATAGTTATTACAATATTATTGACTACATTCCCTATGCTGCACTTTACATCCCCATGGGACTATTCTATAACTACCAATTTGTACTTCTTAATCCCTTCATCCTTTCTCCCATCCTGCCAACCCCCTTCCCATCTGGCAACCATCAAAATGTTCTCTGTATTTATGAGTCTCTTTCTCTTCGCTTGTTCATTTATTTATTTTTTTATATTCTATATATAAGTGAAATTATATGGCATTTGTCTTTCTCTGTCTGACTTATTTCACTCAGCACAATACCCTCTAGGTCCATCTATGCAGCACTGATATTAGTAGTGAAATAATGGAAAAACTACCTGTAGCTAGCAGCAGAGTGGATATATAAATTATAGTTTATTAGTACATGCAATATTTATAGCATCCCAGAAATATCATTAAAAAGTTTAATTTTTTAAAAATAATTTTATTTTATTTTAAAATATTTTTTCTTTATTGATTTTAGAGAGAGACAAAGGGAGAGGGAGAGAGAGAGAGAGAGAGAGAGAGAGAGAGAGAAACATCAATGAGAGAGAACATTGATTGACTGCCTCCTGCATGCCCCCCACTGGGGATCAGGCCCACAACCTGGGCGTGTGCCCTGACCAGGAATCGAACCAGTGACCTCTTGGTGCATGGGTCAATGCTCAACCACTGAGCCACACTGGCCAGGCTAAAAAACAGTTTTAAATAGATATATAAAATATGAGACTTTATATAAGTTTTGAAAATGTACAATAATGTATTTTTCACAGATGTATACTTTTCTAATATAAACACGCTTCTGAGGACAGATGGACGAAGAACATATAGAAGCTGTATTGTTGCCTGGCCAGTGTGGCTCAGTGGTTGAGCATCGACCGATGCACCAAGAGGTCACCAGTTCAGTTCCTAGTCAGGGCACATGCCCAGGTTGTGGGCCTGATCCCCAGTGGCAGGAGGCGGCCAATTGTTGTTTTCTCTCATCGATATTTCTAGCTCTCTCTCCCTCTCCCTTCTTCTCTCTAACATCAATAAAGAAAAAAAAAATTTTTTTAAAGAAGCTGTAATGTTGCTGTTATTTATGTTTTATTTCTTTAAAAAGAAAGAAATCTAGGATAAATGTTACAAAATATTCAGATTTGTTAAATCTCAGGGTAGGGGATACTTATGCTATTATTTTGTGTGCTTTTATATGTTTAAAATATGCTAGAATTTAAAGTTATTTTTAAGGAAAATTCCAGAAGTTGTTTAAATCATTTCATAAGAAAAAGTTTTATTTTAAAAGGCTGCAAATTTAACAAAATTGGACTTGCCCAACGTGTCTTGGAGAAACCTTAAAATGTCGCTATTTGTGTGTGTGTGTGTGTGTGTGTGTGTGTGTGTATCAAGCAAAAAAAGACACAAAATTGTAGAAAACTTAGTGAATCCATGTACCTTGGAAATACCTGAATTGGTTTACAGCTTGGGGCAAAGGAAGAAAATGGAACCATGTCAATTTCAAAAGCCACAATCCCCTTTAGTATCACTGATCTGTCTCTTAATGTCTGAAAAAGAGGTCCCTACAGTGTCTGCTAAACCATTTTCCTTCAATACACAAGGAAGTGAATGAAACAGGCAATGCCTCTCATTATAACTAGCTCTTTATTTTCATTCTTATTTGCACCCTGGTGCCATTGAATAAGTACTCCAATTTTTCTGGTCCCCTTTTGGAAACTCAACAAGCCACTGTCATTTTCCAAATGGTGAAAAAATGTCTTTGTCAAGGGAAACTTTATGTTGACAGAACATTTTGGTTCTCTGGGCACAGATGGGGCATCTTAGAAGCTCAGAAACATGCCTGGCTGGACTGCTTTGCTGAAGATGCTCCATGCAGTGTGATAGCTCATTGCTCTCAGCATCAACAGGAATCGGTCTGTGCCAGAAATACTGAAAGCAGTCTTGTCTACTGCTGTGAACATCACTGACTTTATCAGAACCTAGTCCTGACCTCAACCTTTTCAAGAAATTTTGACTAGAAAGGAGATCAGAGTAGAAAGCTCTTGCCTATTACACATGGGCCACTGACATTTCAAAGACCAAATATTTAAAAATATACTTTTTTCAGTTACAGTTGACATTCAATATTATATTAGTTTCTGGTGTACAACATAGTGGTTAGACATTTATTTACCTTACAAACTGTTCCCCTCAAAAGTCTTGTACCTACCTGGCACCATGTATAGTTATTAACAATATTATTGACTATATTCCCTAAGCTTTAGTGTACATCCCCCTGACTATTTTGTAACTACCAATTTGTACTTCTTAATCCCTTCACCTTTTTCACCCAACCCCACAACCTCCTCTTTCATCAGGCAACCATCAGCTTGTTCTCTGTATCTATGTGTTTCTTTGTTTGTTTATTTTGATCTTTAGATTCCACATAAACGTGAAATAATATGGTATTTGCCTTTCTCTGTCTGACTTACTTCACATGCACTTAGCTTAATATCCTCTAGGTCTATCCTTGTTACAAATTATAATAGTTCATTCTTTCTATGGCTGAGTAATATTCCATTGTGTGTGTATATATTTATGTGTGTGTATATATATATATAATATATATGTGTGTGTATACATATAAGTGTGTGTGTGTCTGTGTGTATGTATATATATATATATATATATATATATATATATATATATATATCTCACAGCTTCTTTACCCACTTGTCTTTTTTTTTAATTCTCACCTGAGGATATTTTTTCATTGCTTTTCAAATAGAGTGGGAGGGAGGGAGAGAGAGAGAGGAACATCAATGTGAGAGATTGGTCACCTCCCACACAATCCCAATCTGAGCCAGGGATTGAACCGCAACCCAGATATGTGCCTTTGACTGGAATCGAACCCCTGACTCTTTGGTCCAAAGGCTCCATTTGTCTTTTGATTGGGGCATTTAATTCACTTATGTTTAATTATTGATAAGTATGTAGTTATTGCCATTTTATTTATTGTTTTCATAGTTTTAATCTGTTCCTGTCTTGTTCTTTTGCTCTCATGTATGTTGATGACTTTCTGTACTGTTTTGTTTAGATTCCTTTCTTTTTATTTAATTTTTTTTCCTTTATTGATTTTTAGAGAGAGAGGAAGGGAGAGGGAGAGAGAGAGAGAAACACCGATGAGAGAGAACATTGATTGCACTTCCTGCATGCCCTCCACTGAGGATCGGGCCCACAACCTGGGCCCGTGCCCTGACTGGAAATCGAACTGGCAACCTCTTGGTACATGGGTCAATGCTCAAACACTGAGCCACACCAGCTGGGCTCTTATTCATATATTTTATTATTTTCTTCTTTTTTTTTTTATTGGTTTAGAGAAAAAGAGGAAGGGAAACAGAGAGAAAGAGAGAGAGAGAAACATCGATGTGTTGTTCCACTTACTTATGCATTCATTGGTGGCTTCTTGTATATGCCCTAAACAAAGATCAAACCCACAACCTTGGCATATTGACACTCTAACCAACTAAGCTACCTGGCCAGGGATCTTCTTTTCTTAAAGAAGTCCCTTTAACGTTTCTTGTATATTGGTTTGGTGGTGATGAACTCCTTCCCCTTTCTCTTATCTGGGAATCAAAGAGCAAATCTTAAAGTATGTGATTGAACTTCATGCATAAGTGCATAAGTTGTATGTGGGCTCAAAAGGGAAAGGGACAGGGAAAGAGAAAAACAGAGAGAGAGAGAGAGAAAGAGAAAGAGAGAGAGAGAGAAGCTTTCTCAGAACAATTTAACTGGGAGGAGTTCATTTTCAGTTTTATTACATCATAGATATATATGTGTGTGTGTGTGTATTTGGTTGTACGTGCTCCTAGCAGGAACTGAACCTGGGACTCTCTGGTCTGCAGGGCGATGCTCAACCACTGAGCCAAACTGGCCAGGGCAATATAGATTTTTTTTTTTTTACCATGAGACTAAGGTAAATCTTTTCATTCAAGGTCCTACGTAGAATGTGGCCAGTGTGGCTCAGTGATTGAGCATCGACCCATGCACCAAGATGTCACCAGTTCAATTCCCAGTCAAGGCACATGCCCAGGTTGTGGGCCCAATCCCCAGTGGGGGGCATATAGAAGGAGGCCAATCAATGTTCTTTCTCATCCTGTTTCTGTCTCTCTCTCTCCCTCTCCCTTCCTCTTTCTCTAAAAGCAATAAAGAAAATAAAAATTTTTTTAAAGTAAAAGGTCCTACAGAGAGCACTATGGACGCTGCTAAAAGAAACCCCACCAACTCTCATAGCTCAGCTACCACTTCAGGAAGTGAAGATGGAATGCAAGCCACACTGTAAAATTTCCAATGAGGGGGAAGAACTTTCTGTGGTCTGAACCCCATTGTTTCTCTGCAAGCAGAAATCGTCAGTACCCCCAAACAGCATAGAATTATTTTGAATATTACTTCTGCTTAGATGACTTTAAAATTAAAACATGAATTCATCATCCTTTTTTGGCCCACAGAAAACTTCAATGATGTTTACCTCACCAAAGATGGTTCCATTGATTTACATTGGTAATGAGGCATGAATTCAACTCAGTCTTAGAGTATGTTCCTTGACCTATATGAGTCAATGTTTTCAGTGCTTCTTGCCATTAAAAAAAGAAATCAAATGGATGATGTAACCCAATTTCTTATTCAAATTAAAAGTAGACTTTCATGCCCAGCTGGTTGAACTTCAACCCATGCACCAAGAGGTCGCCAGTTTGATTCCAGGTCAGGGCACATGCCCAGGTTGTGGGCCTGATCCCCAGTGTGAGGCATGCAGGAGGTGGCCAATCGATGTTCTCTCTCATCGATGTTTCCATCTCTCTCCCTCTCCCTTCCTCTCTGTCTAAAATCAATAAAAAGAAAACATTTTTTGCCCTGGCCGGTTTGGCTCAGCGGTTAGAGCGTCCACCTGCGGTCCGGAGAGACCCGGGTTCGGTTCCCGCTAAGGGCACGTACCTCGGTTGCAGTTTGTCCCCGGCCCTGGTCGGTTGTGCGGGTGGCAGCCACTCGATGTGTCCCTTTCACATCGATGTTTCCCTCTCTCTCTCTCTTCCTCTCTCTCCCTCCCACTCTATCTGTACAAAAAATGGAAAAATGTCCTCGGGTGAGGATAAAAAAAAAAAAAAAAAAGAAAAAAAGAAAACATTTTTTTTTTCTTAAAGTAGCCTCTCACTGGAGTTTACTCTTGAGTAAAAAGGTTGCCTTTTATTTTATTGACATTTGGATTTAATTCAAATTAATGAAGACAATATCTTGCCTAATAATATTTATAACAGTAATGTATTGCTTACTACAAGCGAGGTACTACTGTGCTATCACTTCATATACAATGTCTAACTTAACCCTTTGCACGGTCCAAGGATAGCACTAATATTACTGCCCTTTCAGA
Source organism: Molossus molossus (assembly GCF_014108415.1). Classification (NCBI taxonomy): domain Eukaryota; kingdom Metazoa; phylum Chordata; class Mammalia; order Chiroptera; family Molossidae; genus Molossus; species Molossus molossus. The sequence continues at coordinate 54,667,146 of NW_023425345.1, read as the reverse complement.
GATCAGAAAATTGAGGCATTGAGAGAATACGTAACTTGTCCAGCGTTTCACAGCTAGTACATGATAAAGCCAATAGTTATGTCAAAGGATGTAATAAAATGAATGGAATGTAAACAGCTCAGTTCCCGTGCATTTTTCTATGAAAGATTTGTTCTGATTCATCAAGTTTTAGAGCGTCATAATCAGTGATTCTCAGGGCTAAGAACAACTAGACAAGTCCAGCCACATAACTTGGGCTTCCTGAGGAGCCCCGTCACTCTCTGTCTTTGCATCTGTCTAGCATACAGCAGGTGTGCAATGTATAAATATTTGTCATATGGCACACAGGCAGGATGGGTGTCCTAAGGTTGTGCAGGAAGTAAACTGTCTCCCAGAGCTTTAACTTGGGAGATGCAGGTAGTCCAGGATGGGGAAGTGTTTCTTGGCATCTGTACCATAGCCAGCCTTTGATGCTCAGCTTTGCAGATTCAGAACTCTTATTTTATCAGCAATTGAAGAGCATATTAATGTCTGAAGGACACAATCACGTTAACGTAGCCCACTTGCCTGATGTCTACGGGCCAAAAAACTCATTGATTTATACAGAAAAATATGAAGATCAGAAGTACAGGAATGTCGAAGTCATAAACTACATGTATTCTCCAAAAAGGCAGACCTGCCCTGGCCAGTTTGGCTCAGCGGTTGGAGCGTCGGCCTGCGGTCCAGAGAGATCCCGGTTCGGTTCCCACTAAGGGCATGTAGCTTGGTTGCAGTTAGTCCCTGGCCCTGGTTGGTCATGCGGGTGGCAGCCACTCAATGTGTCCCTTTCACATCGATGTTTCTCTCTCTCTCTCTCTCTCTCTCTCTCTCTCTCTCTTCCTCTCTCTCTCTCTCTCCCACTCTATTTGAACAAAAAATGGAAAAATGTCCTCGGGTGAGGATATAAAAAAAAAAAGGCAGACCTACATAGAAGAGAAGGCATAACTGGAAATTTACTTGGTAAATATGGAAAATGAACAAGAGGGGTTAATTAGAGGAATCCAGTGACTACTGGCCTCTGCTACAAGAGACTGAGACATTCATCTCCACAAATGAGGACCCTCGTGCCAAACTGGCCAAAACTAATGGCTCTCCCCAGAGACCTTTACATTCCAACTCCTGTTTGCTGACAAGGCTGCGAACTCTGTTACTGCTGGACACATTCTTTCTTTGTATATGCTAATTATTTTAATCTGGATAGGGTCACGTTTTATTGGTCAGACCACTTTCTGGTGAATTTTCATCTCTCTGCCAAATTCATTCATTGAACTTTTTAAAAGTCTAATTCTCCAGGGCAATTTTATTAGTGGGCATTCTACTATAACTTCAGTGTACTAATGACTAGCATTTTCTAAGGCTACTCAATAGAGGTCCAGTCCCTTGATCTTCAAATAGAAATAGCTCCTAATTTTAATGTCACATATAAACTACAAGAAGAAAGGAATTACAGTATTCACCCATTGAACATTTGGGCGTGCGCCTACTTACTGTGTGCCAGGCTTCATCCCTGCAAGTTACTGTTTGAGCAGGGGAGTACAAAGATAAATGACATCTCTTGACATCAAGAAGCTTGCAGGTGTGTAAACACAACATGTATGTAAGCAAATATAGATACCCTGAAAGAAGGTCTGTAGAAAGAGATGTAAATAAAATGATGGTATTCTAATAGACAGGAGAACAAGTTGCTGTGGGAGCACTATTCACCACGAATGAATAAGAAAAATGTTAAGTAGTCAAGAGAGAAAAGTGCATTCCAGGAGATGGAACAACTTATGCAGAATTGGAAAGGAATGCAGAAGGTGGAGGCCCTGGTGCTGGGAGTGGAGACAGGTGTGTTGGCGGGGACACAGAGGTGAGGCTATGGCGCTCTTCAGGCCAAATCTGAAGGTGACCTTTCCCATCTTCCTGAAGCCCTTCCCTCTTCCCGGTGGAACTCTCCATTCCCATGCTTCCTCTTGATCCTCTGGATATTACTTCTCTGTCTGCTTTTCTTGAGTCCTTTTTAAATCAGTGATTAAGGAAAAATTAGTTCTTGAGTACATAATGCATGTTTATGGAACAATATTTAAAAGCTATACGGGCAGAGTATATAAAATCAGGTCTCCCTCCCATCTCTGGTGGCCAGCTGAACAATTCTGCTCTCCTCCTCTCAGGGACCACTCGTACCAGCTTACTGCATTTCCTTCCAGAAAGTCTCTGGACAGGCAAGGTTCATGCTCAGGGGCGTGCATGTGTGCGTTCTGTATGCGAATGCATATGTCCGTGTGTGTGTATATGTATGTAACTATATAATTTTTTACACACAAATAGGATACTGTCGCATCTTGCTTTCTTCACTTAAAAATGGTTTTGGAGATCTTTTCATATTTACTCATTGTTTCATTCACTCATTTGACAAGTACTTCTTTGGTGTCCACCACGTGCCAGCCACTCTTAGGTGGCAAAGATACAGCAGTGGACAAAGTAGGCAAAATCTCTACTTCGTAGAATTTATATCTTAGTCAAAGGGGCCAGAAAAGACAGACAAAAACCAAGTAAGCAATAAAATATATATATTGTGCCAGATGGTCACAAGTTCTAGAAAGAAAAGCAAAGTGGAATGCTAGGAGGGTGAAGTTGGAGAGTGACTTGCAGGGGTCCGAAGGAGAGAGCTGGGGTGGGGGGGAGACAGAGAGATTGAGGCCTCATTCCTTACTGGTCCAGTGGCATTCTATCCGATGAATACGCCATAATTATTTAATCAGCCTCCTATGAACAGACATTTATGTTGTTTCTAACATGGTGCTGTTCCAGTGATGCAATTCTTGCACGTCATTGACACTCCTACGAGTGTATTTGTAGGTTAAATTGCTAGAAGTGAAATTTCGATTTTCAAGGGTCTGTGCAAATTTTGTCTTAACAGAAATTGCCAAATTACTCTCTGAAGAGAACCAATGTATAGTCTTTCAGAAATGAATGAGAGGCCACATCATTAGCAAAATGTGTTGTCACAATTTGTGATGTTTGCCTATCCAATGAGTAAACCATGAAATTTTATCCCACGTCTATTTTGCATTTCACTTTGTATGCTTGAAGTTGAGTGTCTCTTCATATGTTTAAAGGCCCTTTTTTTTCTCTTTTTTTTTTGACAAATTTTCTATTGTATGAATGTGGGGTGGGGAGGTGAGACAGTTGTTTTGTTTCATTTCTGATTTGTAGAAATTCTTCTTAATAAAGGGTTTACTTAGGAAACAATTTACATCCTCTTTGGGATGTGGGTAACAAATATTTTACCCAGTTTGTTAGTGTTTATAATGAATGGCTTTTGTGATGCAAAAAAATTTGATTTTTATGTAGTCCAATTAAACCATGTTTTTTATGGCTTCAGAAATTATTTTTAAAAATTCCTGTGTTGCCCGGCAGGTGTGGCTCAGTAGTTGAGCGTTGACCCGTGCACCAAGAAGTCGCCCAGTTCGATTCCTGGTCAGGGCACATGTTTAGGTTGTGGGCCTGATCCCCAGTGGGGGGCATGCAGGAGGGGGCCAATCAATGTTCTCTCTCATCAATGTTTCTATCTCTCTCTCCCTCTCCCTTCCTCTCTCTCTAATATCAATTAAAAAAAAAAAAGTTAAATAAATAAATAATAAAATAAAAATTTTCTGTGTTGCCCTGACTGGCTCAGTTGGTTAGAGCATCATCACATACAAAAGGTTTCGGGTTCCATCCGCAGTTGGAGCACATACGGGATGCAAATGGTCAGTGTTTCTTTCATATTGATGTTTCTCCCTTCCTCTCTCTCTAACAGTCAGCTCAAACAAACAAACATATCCTCAGGTGAGGATTTCAATAAATAAAAAATAAATAAATAAATAAATATTTCATCTTTCTTCTGATACATATTTTTAAAACACTTAAACATTTAAATATGTTACTTATTTAGAATTTACTCTGTGTAATATATGAGGCATTTTTTCCCAACTCATTACCCAGTTATCCCAACACTATTTATTGAATATTTATTCTTTTCTCCATGATTTTCTTTTTCTTTTATCCTCACCTGAGGACATTTTTTCATTTTTTGTTCAGATAGAGTGGGAGGGAGAGAGAAAGAGAGAGAGAGAGAGAGAAACATCAATGTGAAAAGGACACATCGAGTGGTTGCCACCCGCACGACCCAACCAGGGCCGGGGACAAACTGCAACCGAGGTACATGCCCTTAGCGGGAACCAAACGGGGGTCTCTCTGGACTGCAGGCCGACGCGCTAACCGCTGAGCCAAACCGGCCAGGGCTTTTTTTTCTTTTTTTTAAATTCTTACCCAAGGACATTTTTTCGTTCCATGATTTTTCAATACCACTTTTTCACATGCCAAATGAAATACGCATGCCTGAGCAATTTGGATTTTCTATCAAATTCATCGACTTGTTCTACAAATGTGTATTATATGTACCAAGCACTGTCCTACATATGCATCAGTACCATATTTTTTAATGTCTTAGCTTATAAAATGTTTTACTGTCTGAAAGAAAAATGCATCTCATTTTTCTTATTTTCTAAGACTTTCTCTGGCTCTTTTTATTTGCTTGTTTTTCATTTGAACTTTAGAATCTGTCTAGTTCCAAAATGAAACATCTTGGTGTTTTTACTGGGATTAAACTAAATTTATAGATTAATCTAGAGAGAATTGATATCTTTGTCATGCTGAAATTTTCTGAACAATTCTATGGTGTCATTAGGTATGTCTTTTTGTTTGTTTGTTTGTTTTTGTTGTTTTTTCATCCTCACCTGAGGATATTTTTCCATTTTTTACTCAGATAGAGCGGGAAGGAGAGATAGGAAGAGAGAGAAACATCGATGTGAAAGGGACACATCGAGTGGCCGCCACCCACACGAACCAACCAGGGCCGGGGACAAACTGCAGCCAAGGTACATGCCCTTAGCGGGAACCGAACCAGGGTCTCTGTGGACCGCAGGCTGACGCTCTAACCGCTGAGCCAAACCGGCCAGGGCTGTCTTTTTTTTTTTTTAATCTCTCAGTAGTGTTTTAGTTTTCTTTATATAAATCTTTCACACATTCTAGTACTTTTTAAAGTTTTTTTCTTTCTAAATGGTTATATAAAAGCCTTTTTTTCATATATGAATTTTGAATTTTCTTATTGTTCTAATGGTTTTTCATTTGATTTTCTTGCATTTTTTCTGGCTAAAATCAATATCACTTTTAAATAATGATAATTTTGCTTTATTTTTTCCAATTTTTATTTTTATTTGTTTCTGTTTTTTAATTATTTTGGCTAAATAATAGTGGTGATAAAGAAGAACCTTATTCCTGATATTAATGGAAATGCTACTCTAATACAAGTGTCTTTGTCAGAGCTAGAAGCAGAAGTCTCCATTCAGAAATTTTGAATCTTAAAAATTTGGGGTGCTTGCCAGAAATCAAATTTTTGAAAGTGAAGAGGTTTGTGCATAGGTTCTTTTTAGTAATGGGGACTTATCATAAGGATATTTGGAAAAATGAGGGAGTCAAGGTTGGTAGTGTGGTTGCTAATTACTCTGTCTCATTTTTTCCCCCCTATCCTACCACTATGCTGGCATTTTTATATACTGAGTGGGGCAAGAGGTTTACAGTTGTTCATATGGAAAATAATACAATAATGAATAGATGATACTACAAGAATAAACTCTGTGTTTCCCATACTCACAACTTACTTTTGCCCCACCCTGTATATGAGGTTGTCTGAAATCAGTCTATCAAGAGGTATTGCAGTGTGTTGCTCTGAAATTGCTTATTCTTTAATGGATGTACCAGAAAAGAATAGGAAGGGAGTATGAGATCCAAATTACCTAGTAATATGCCTCTAATTAGCCAAAACTTGTCTACAAAAGACTATTTCTGTTTTTCCTCAAGCATACAAAAATTTGCCCTCGCTTACCTAATCTATCAATGCTCAAGTTTTCCTGTCTAGGAAAACCGCTCTGAGCGTGTGCACAGGCTTACATGCAACAGGTGTTTAAATATTGCTGACTGAGCGAGTACTAGGCAATCAGCGTGCCCGTGTGGTTTGCCTTAGCATGGGTGCAGGGCCCTGCACAAAGGAAGGCTTTAGTTACCTGACGTTATACCAGCTTCTAGAAGGACGATGAACATAGATGGTTTCAAAATGTCATATTACTATAAAAATATGTCTATGGATGGCTAATAATTGGATTTGTAGTGAGACTTTATCAATCATGATAGTTAAAATTTACTCTTATCTTCTGCTATCTTACTTTTAACTTTCCTTTTAAAATGCCCCAAAGGCACTTGTAAGCCTCTAGATCTGTTACTCATTAACAGCTTGTATGTTGAGTAGCGACATTTCCAAAGTCCCCAATTGCTGACTTTCAGAGGTTTTAGTCTCTGATTCTTTTCAAGTTGCAGTGGTAGAAGAATTGAGTTAAATAATTTATGTACTACTCTACACGTGACAAAGACAAAACTAGGAAAATTTTAACAGCCTGGAAAAGATTTGTCAAAGCCACCCTTTGCTTTAATACTCCAAACTCTGTTTAGAAGATCTGATTGATTCAGTTGTCACAACATAGTATCACTTTCCTCAGCAGGTTAATTCTCACTTCATGTTCCTGACTACCCCGTGGAAGAGCAGCTTCAAGACGTTGACCACGATCCACAGTAACAAATCTATTTTTATACTGTGATCTTATGCATACATGCATGTATGTATAGTTTCTTAAAATAAAACTTGAGCCCACCCCACCAGAGCCGCCGCTGCCCGTGACATGTTCAGGGTAATTCAGAGACCCATGGGGCTAGCCAGCCCGAGTCTTCTCAACTTCCAAGTCTATGCATCGCAGGAGGACTCACTCACAGAACTTCCATGAGGGTTAATGAGCTTTCACTCCACCCTGTTCCTGAGGGTCGATGTAAATATATGGAGGACCAAGGACTCAACTGGAAGGAAGCATCTCACATCTCCGACAGCATTGCGAGCCACACACAAGCTGGTGTCAGGAAATGTACTCCCAAACTGAGCCCTAGATGCAAAGTTTGGTTCAGAAGGGGTAGACAACTATGAATATCTACAAAATGCACCTCTTGGGTTTTTTCCAAGACTTGGTGTTATTGGTTTTGCTCTCATTGTTGGACTCCTTTTGGCTAGAGGTTCAAAAATAAAGAAGCTGGGGTACCCACCTGGTTTCATGGGGTTAGCCGCCTCTCTTTATTATCCACAACAAGCCATCGTGTTTGTCCAGGTCAGTGGGAGAAACTGTATGACTGGACTTTACGAGGATACATAGTCACAGAAGATTGTAGAAGGAGAACTTTCAGAAGCCAGGAAATGTGAAGAATTCACCTGGAAATAAGTCGAATATGCCATGTTCTGCCCTTTTTTAATCAGTTATAGGAAACTCCATACAATAAATCGTATTTCTACAGAAAAATGGAAGAGAAGTCAGTATTGAATATACTAAACTGTCTTTCTTCTTCAGGAAAAACTAGACGAGGCTCTTTGTTACCCTGGGTGATGCCATACTGCAAAGGGACTAATCTGAAATCTTTTCACCTAAGGATGACATACCAGCCTTAGAACTTCTCATTCTCATGTTGCTATTTATGTACATAGTTAGAATTCCAAGTTAAAAAATGAAATAAAAAAAATTTGAGTGATCTACTTGTTTTACACTCTGATATTTTTTTCTTAACCTATCTCATTCTGCTCTATTCGTTAAAAAAACTGCTAATTGTGACTTGCTAAAATGAGTTCATACGTCTGCAATTAGAAAAACAATGCTATAGATCAGTGCTTCTCAAATGTTATTTATTAATTTAAAACGTTTTTTTCTTTATTGATTTTAGAGAGAGAGGAAGTGAGAGGGAGAGAGAGAGAGAGAGAAACATCGATGAGAGAGAACATCGATTGGCTGCCTCCTGCAAGCCCCTCACTGGGGATCAGGCCCACAACCTGGGCATGTGCCCTGACCGGGAATCAAGAGAATCAAACCGGCAACCTCTTGGTGCATGGGTCGATGCTCAACCACTGAGCCACACCAGCCAGGCAGTGCTTCTCAAATTACAATGCTCATAGAGATCACCTAGGGGTCCTGTTAAAAATGCAGGTTGTGATTCAACAGGTCTGAGATCCTGTATTTCCGACAAATTCGCAGGTGATGTTGATGCTGCTGGTCTGTGAACCACAACTTGGAAAAGTCAGCCTGAAGATATTTGTCTTTGGTTCTTGTGGCCTAATCGCTGGCTTAATCAGCTGAGGTAAACTTCTTAGAATCTTAATATAAAGCATTGAACAGCACAGCTTCTTATCTAGTACAGCTCCTTTAGACCAGATATTAAAGCTATAGCATCCAGTTAATGAAAACTTACTTCTTTTACAGTTGCTATGTGCCAGGTCCAATTCCAAGATAAGATAGTATTTTTTTTTTGTACGTGCCCCTAGCGGGAACTGAACCTGGACTCTCTGGTCCACAGGCCGACGCTTCAACTGCTAAGCCAAACCGGCCAGGGCAGATAGTCTTTTCTCTTTGTATTTTGCATGTTATTGGGGTGAACAATTAAATCTCTACTTTGAGGTTGTGGTAGGTGCAGTGAAGAGAAATGAAGCAAGCTAGAGGAGAAGACACTGGCAGTGTGGGGTGTTGCATGTCTTAGGTTAGGTGTGTAGGCAACGCCTACCTGGGTCAGCAACATTTGACAGGACCCAAATGAAGGCAGAAAACTCTGGGAAGATCCGGAAGAGGGACAGTTTCGGCAGAGAGAACAAGGACATAGGTCCTGAGGTGGGAAAAAAATTGGTGGAGTTGTAGGATTCAGCCTGAAGACAGGTCTGACTAGAGGGGTATAAATGAGAAAGTAAAAGATGAGGTCAGACCTGATTGTACAGGACCTTACAGGCTGAGGTAGTTTGGATTTTATTCTGAGGGTGATGGAAACACTGGAGAGTTCTGAGCAGAGAAATGGCATGAGATTTCAGGTTTTTTGTTTTTTTTTAAATTAATTAATTAATTTTTTATTTATTAATTTGTTTTTGTTACAGATATTACCTCAAAAAGTTAAAAATCGAATGCTGTTTGACCCAGTGATCCCACTTCTAGGAATATACCCTAAGAAACCTGAAACACCAATCAGAAAGAATATATGTACCCCCATGTTCATAGCAGCACTATTTACAATAGCTAAGATCTGGAGATTTCAGTTTTAAGCAACCACATTGGTGGGTTTGTAGTGAATATACCACAGAAGGACAGGAGCAGAAATAGGCTGGTTAGGGCATCCCAGCAGTAGATCCTACTAACTGTTGTTTCCATTGATAGGAGTGTGCTTGTTTATTTTTTAGAACAGGGGATAAATTAAAATATTTTGCATTGCTGAAGTACTGTAAGATTGAAAACACGGAGATATTCCTTCCTATGAGGAGCTTTGGTTGGTAATTGACAGCTAACAATGCAGGATGCCCAATTTAACAACAGATGAGTCAGAAACCACATGGAGTAGATTGCCCCGTCCTTCCATAAATCCAGCTTTCCAGGTAAGCTCTGCAGCCTGACCTCCATCCCCCAGTGTCCAGATTCCAGAGTTAAACATTTCATCTTCCTGGAATAATCAAGCATGGCATGTGCAGCAGGACAGGAAGGCAGGAATGTGGTTTTTGTTTTAAATAATAAAGTAATGTATGATGGCTACAAGCACATTCCCCTCATTGCTCAAAGGTGATGACATTCTCCCCTCTAGTTCTCCTGCCCAAATCTGGTCCTTCTGTTGTATTCCTGGTCTTATCTCCCATATTATAAGAAATCTAAGATGTTATCATGTGGTGATGCACTATTATTTATTATATCACTGAGAAAGAAAGAAAAAAAAACTACTTAAAATATTTAGTAGACAAACCATCAAATATAAGATGGGTCTCATATCCAGCAATGTTTAAATGTGAAAAAATGGCCCTGGCCAGTTTGGCTCAGCAGTTAGAGCGTCAGCCTGCAGACCAAAGAGTCTTGTGTTCGGTTCTGGTCAAAGGCATGCTTGATCCTGGCCCTGGTCCGGGTCGTGCAGGAGGCGGCCAATCAATGTGTCGCTCTCACATTGTTGTTTCTTTCTCTGTCTTTCTCTCTGTGTCTTCCTCCCTCCCACTCTATCTAAAGATAAATGGAAAAATATCCTTGGATGAGGGTTTAAAAAAAATTAAATGTGAAATAATGTGCTTTATAGAATTAATGAAATATGTATTGCTATCACCATCCACCTAGTCAGAAGCTTGGAGGTTCACATAGGTCACCCTCTCTAAACTCCCACAGTAACCAGTCCAAAATCTCTTAAATTCCTGCTTTATCTCCCATTTTGGAAAACTGATCTGTTCTAGCCTGAATGATTTCCTCTAACCACTAAGTAATTCTAAGCAAAATGCTATCCAAAATATAATCTGATGATCACACTATTTGATTAGATTAAAATCCTTTTTTTTTCTCTCTCTAGTTTGCTTCAACATACTTTGAAATCTTATCTCTACCCCCTTTTCAAGTAGGTTCAAGGACATAGAAACCAACCGACATACAGTCGTCCCTCGCCACTTCACGCTTCCTGGCTTCACTCCATCGTAGTTTTTTCAAATATATTCATTAAAAAGTTGATCGAGCCCTGGCCGGTTTGGCTCAGCGGTTAGAGCGTCCGCCTGCGGTCCGGAGAGACCCGAGTTCGGTTCCCGCTAAGGGCATGTACCTCGGTTGCAGTTTGTCCCCGGCCCTGGTTGGTCGTGCGGGTGGCGACCACTCGATGTGTCCCTTTCACATCGATGTTTCCCTCTCTCTCTCTTCCTCTCTCTCCCTCCCACTCTGTCTGTACAAAAAATGGAAAAATGTCCTCGGATGAGGATTAAAAAAAAAAAAAAAGTTGATCGAGACAGTGAAAATGATATAGAGCGCGCTCGATTGTCTGAGTCAATTATACACCCCTGTATTACAATTAAAATTACTGTACGTGTGGACTGTAGACCTATGTATTCGAGCACCCCAGGGATCCTTCAACGCCAGGTGCAACCGCTCGACCACTCCTTGTGCGTGGGCATAACTTTTTTCCAAAAAACTGGGTTTGTGAAACCAAGCCAATCAGAGCATGCTGTTCACTGATTGGCTGTCCTAGCTCTTCCTATCCTGGCCACTGATTGGCTCAGCCTCATGCAAGTTCGTTTCTCTCATACACGCTTTTACATCGCTATGCGTCGGAAGCATCTTCGCTCTTGTGTTTGTGATTTCTGAGAACTTTTATCTAAGCCCCATAATGACTCCATGATATGCTGCTTCTTCTAAGGCTTCCGACGATAAAACTAAGTGCCGGAGGAAGATGCTTTCCATCCCGGAGAAGGTGAAACTCTTGGATACGATCAAAGATGGCAAGAAAATCGTGGAGGTGGCCTGCCATTACGACTTGAATGAGTCTACCATTTGCTCCATCCGTAAAGATGAAAAGAACATCCGCGCAACAGCTACTCTTTTTTTCAACAAGGAAGCAAAGTGCGTCATGACAAGTCGTAATAAGTTCATAGTGAAAACAGAGTCTGCCCTAGCATTTGGATCAGTGACAGCCGCAAGAAAAACATTTCATTGGATTCGCTGGTCATCTGGGAGAAGGCGAGGCAGCTCTATCAGCGCTTTACAGCAGATGAACCTCAACCAGGACCTTCTTCTGCAACATTCGTGGATTTCACGGCGAGCAAGGGTTGGTTTGAGACGTTCCAGAAGAGGTATCATCTGAAGAGTGTCATTCTCCACGGAGTAGCTGCCTCTGCTCACCAACCTGCAGCAGAGGACTACGTGAACAACACCCCAGAGGGTATAAGTAGTTCGACAGTGGAGAAGGCAGTTAGGCTGGCCCGTTTGCTGGGAGGAGAAGGTTTCGCGGATACGACCCGCGATGACATGGACGAGCTGCTGGAGACACATTCGGATCCCTTAACTGACGAGGATCTGGTGGAGATGACTAAGTCTGTGAGTGAGGAGGAGGAAGAGCAGCCAGAGGTTCCTGGGGTCAGGAGGACGAAGTTGGGTTTACACTTGAGCGTCTCTCGCAAGTCGTGAGAACTATTAAGGTAGTACAGGACATGATTGGTGAATCGGACCCACAAATGATGCGTGCATTGCGGTTCTGGAATGCACCTGATAGAGCGATAGAACCCTACAAAAGCCTCCTCACGCATAAAGACAGTGCCAGCAACTGCCTATCATGATGTTCTTAAGCCGCGTACCCATACACCCACTGCCTACTCCTAGTACTCCTTCAGTGGAAGAAGACAACGCACCTGTGAAGATACTGCACCACCTGAAGACTCTCCTACTGAGGTCGTGCCTTCAGAGGAGCAGTAGCCTTGCTCTTCTTTGCTGTGCAGCACATCTCTTCATCTTCATCGCTTCATCATCGAACAAGTTGCACTATTTTCATAGGTTAGTGGTTGTGTGTAAGAACTGTGTGTGTGATTAAATGTATAATAATAATATGATATTTGTAATGTCTAGTATGTCTTATTTTCTCTTATTTTGTCTAATATATTGGGTAATATGAGTGTAATGGTGACTAAAGTGTGTTATTTCATGTCTAGAGGGCTCTAATAATGTTAAAAAACGTATTTAGAAGGTCATAAACAGGTTTTCTATGATCTAACTGGGAAAATATTCGATCTATAAATAAGGAATCCTACTTCATGGAAATTCATTTATTGTGGTAGAGTCTGAAACTGACTAACCGCAATAAATGACGGCCGACTGTATAACAACCTTATTATCTCTGTCTATAGTGGCTTCCCCTGCTCTCTTTTCTGCCTTGAAAACACCTACTTATTTTTCATGAATCAGCTCAAATGTCACCTCCTCAGTAAACTCCCTTCAATGCCCTCTGTGCCCACTCTCAAAGGAGCTAAGCACTTATTTCTCTGTAAAGAGTGACTCCTAGGACCCTGCTTTACCCTTCATCATGTTTTACTGTTTGCACTTCTGGATTGTGAGGTCAACAACCATATTCTCTCCATTTTCCTGTCCTCAACACGTAGCATTGGTCTTGGCACACAAAAAGGCCTTCAGCAAATGTTTGCTCAATGAATAAGTAAATAATGTGAAACTGAAAAAGAACAACCCTTAATAAATAATATGAGATCTCAGAGTTATGAAGTATTCATCACTCCAACTTTGAAGAGGGAGTCAAAGCCAAAGGAAAGACTTGGCCTCTTGCTCTCCTCAGCCCCAGGGTGAAGTCCACCGGTGGACTTCATGGAACCTTGATCTTGGGACTCAACGTACCTCCAATGTTCCTTGAACCCATGTTGGTGAAGCCAAGCACCCTGGGAGGCCACAGAACTTAGAGTGCCTTTTTGTCAGCCACCTCTGTTTTCAAGAAAAGCAATCTAGATTTATAATCAGTTGATCTGTATAGTTCATCATTAGAATTTTATCTTGTGAACTATCAATCACCATTATAATTGGCAATTTGCAAAGTTAGTCAACAATCACGTGAGAAAGTAATAGCTCCTGGCAGATTTTTCTCTATAACTTTCCTTTAAGGACAGATGTCAGAAACCAGAAAATTGCCATAAATGAATGAATAAATAAATAAATAAATCCTAATAGTTAAGATATAAGTTGTCCTTTAAATTCTTCAAAGGTCCAGATAAAACAGTTTTCTCTCATTTTACTTCTTTCTACTGCCTAGTGCCTCACAGAATGCCAGTACCTTGTGGTACTTAATACAAGTTGATTGAAAAAAATGTTGAAAGGAGAAATTTACTTTGAAAAAGTTTTCCAACTTTATTTTTGCCTTGGGCTTGTTTCTTTCAAATCTGGATAAATAACAGGGGAAAATATACTCATTAGTCTCTAGACCACTAATATCATGATTGGCATCCTTGTTGCCCTATGTTATTACAGTATAAATATCACAATAAATGTACAAAGCAGTGATCAAAAGGTGGCCGGTCAGCAGGCTATAGGCCTGTATCACAAGGAGGGTAAGGCCCGATTTCCTTATTCTTCTATGGTATTCTAGTGATATGGTCTACAGAGTTGAGAAAGGATTGAACAAGAGGGAAAATAATGGTATTCAAGAAGTCAAGGAGGGGAAAGTAGTTATATTGAGAACAAGTATATATTTTTAAAAAACATGTTTGTATGAAATTGCCATTTGTAAATGGTTGAATATCATCAGTTTCATATGGTTCAACCTACTATCAAAAGGAATGAAAATTATTTCTAAAAGTAAAAAGTATATTCATTACTTGTTAATGCTTGGAAGGACTCAACAGAAATGAAGGCACCCTTCCGTATCAGAATTAGCCAGAGTCTGTAGCATATTGGTTAAGACATGCATTTCAAAGTCAGACTTGTTTTCATCGAATCCTGTTCATACAACTTACTGTTTAATCTTGGTCAAGTCACTCAACTTCTGCCTCAGGGTCTTCACCTGCAAAAGGGGAAAATAAGATCAGTCTTTGGCATCAAACAGATCTAGGTATCTTTGGGGGAATTTATTTACCTTTCCTTTTTTCTTTTTTAATCCTCATCCGAGGATATTTTTCTATTTATCTTCAGGTAGAAGTGGAGGGAGGGAAAGTGGGAGGAAGGGAGAGAGAGAGAGAGAGAAACATTGATGTGAGAGAGACACACCCATTGGTTGCCTCCCGCATGACCGCAACCAGGGCCCCGGGGGGTGGGGTGTAACTGAGGTATGTGCCCTTGGCCAGAATTGAACCTGGGACTTTTTGGCTCGTGGGCAGATGCTCTAACTGCTGAGCCAAACCAGCAGGGCTATTTACCTTTTCTAAGCATCATCTTTTTCATTAGTAAAATGGGCAAAAGATTATACCTACGTCATTTGGTTGTTGTGAAAGTAAATAAAATTATTTATGTAAAATCTCCAACAGAGAAGTCATTAAGTGCATAATAAGTTGTAGTTATTTACTATTAATAAAAATTAACTACATTGATGGGAATGTTACAAATATATCTTCTTACAGTTTTCCTAAAATTAACCAATTCAAAAAAGAGATTAAAATGTTTACTTCACAAACTTATCCTTAAATATTCTGTAATCATTATTGCCAAATTAATTTTTAAAGAATTGAATTAGAATTTTAAAAAAAATCTATACATGCACTATTTATATCATTTAAATGTATGAACAATGTTGTCATTTCAAAATGAGTACCATATAGAAACATGACAAATATTACATAATGTAGCATAAAATCATAGTTATCAAGGTCCTATGTAACAAAAATGTAAAAAAATGAGCCCTAGCTGGTTGGGCTTAGTGGTTAGAGTGTCAGCCCGCAGACCAGAGAGACCTGGGTTCGGTTCCCGCTAAGGGCACGTACCTCGGTTGCAGTTTGTCCCCGGCCCTGGTTGGGGTTGTGTGGGTGGCAGCCAGGCCATGTGTGTCTCTCACACTGATGTTTCTCTCTCTCTCTCCCTCCTGCTCTATCTGAAGATAAATGCAAAAACGTCCTCGGGTGAGGATAAAAACAAAAAATAAAAAAACGAAACAAAAATACTGTTTGGTTTTTGGTAAACAAAGGCATATTTTGTTGGTCTCTACCATGAAGGAAAGGCAACGTAGTGTTGACGGAAGCCGAGTAAAGAGGATGCCATGTGTCTGAAGAGACAGCTCACGCTCCATTTCTCTCTCTTAAATCTCTATGTATCTCTCACACAGCAGTGTTGTGATTCAGAGACTTCAACTCAAAGGAGATATTTTTCCATCTAGACTGTTCTTATAAGTGATATAATTTAAAAGGCAAGGAAGAAAGACCAAGGACATTTATTGAAATAGACTCAGAAAATTTGGGAGATAAACAGATAGAATATGAACAGAAAAGATCAGCTCAGACTGAGTCTTCAAATCATTATGAGAGGTGTTTGCTTGGAAAGACACTCCCGGGGATGCATATGTTCAAAGAGAAAAATAATGAATTCAAAGATGATATCATTGCGATGCATTTGATTAATGAAAAGGACAACATTAATGGTTATAGGAAAAGTGCTTTTATATAACTTAAAAAGGTAGAATGAATACACAACCTCATAATACTTCATTGACCAGGAATGTATTTCCCCCTGAGGCTAAGGAGCTTTAAAGCCACATAAAATGTTTCATTGTCTTGTGGTTCATAATGCTGGCACGTCTTACTTCACATTCAAAGAACAGTGCTCGTTTCTCTACACCATCTTCCCACAGAGAAACTGAGGGACGCAAAGGCAAGCGAAACGGTCAGCAGTAAAATCTTTATATCTATATTAAATATTTATTTTCATTTCTTGTTCGGAATCTCCATACCTCACTTTAAAGTGTCTATTTCCAATGTTACTGTGTGCTCATATATTTTTTACGTTTATCAGTCAGCAACAGTTTAGTTTGGGTTTGAACCTAGGCAGATGGTGCCTGGAGGGCCTTTCCACATGCATTTATTTTGACTTTGAAGGAATGAGTCAATAAAGCAGAGCGGTTCAAGTTTAGTATTTGGTTTCCCATAGATCCAGTTCAAATGGGCGAGACCTGTCTTACTACCTCCAGTCTCTAAGTCTCCCTGTCTGTCCTTGCTGGTGGAATAGAGAGCTGTAATAATGCTTACCGCATTTGGTTATCAAGAGCATTAATTGCATACAAGACAACCAACACAGTGTCTGGCACATGGTTAAAGCTGAAGTACTATAATTATTTTTGAGCTTTTTATTAGATAATGTTTGAAGAAATATAGGACTTATATGATGGCATTTACTTACTACGATGGGAATTCAAGTCGAGTCCTTCTTGCTTCAGGAAGTGTCCTTGAGCTATAACAATCTCTTCTGCGTTGGCACTAATTGCGCACTTTAAGATACCTTTATTATCCTCGTCTGTGGTACAGTAGAGATAATTGCCTCAAAGCATGAGATGAAAAGATCATAAATGAGACTTCTACTTCTGGGAAGAGAAAAATATACTTTTTTCCTACCTCTCCCATTAAATATAACTTAAAGCTGTGCTCAGTATCCATCAAACAAACATAAATAGATTCTGAAGGGCAGAGAGAAAGCAGACCACCTAGGGACCTTGGGATCCGAGGGAGGACATGATGGTGAGTTCCTGGGTTTTCTTTTTTGCCTCGTACCCCTGGAATGGGTGCTGGAGAAGCCTTCAACCTAGAAACACCAACAGGCACATATGAAGATGAATAACCAAACAAACGACCCTTGCTTTATCTAACCAAAGGACCAAGAAAGGGCAGCCTAGCAAGGTAGAAAACTTAGAGACAATAATCACTCTACTCCAGCCAAACACCGCAGACAAAAGCCTTCCTCACCCCTGCCCACAGGAGGCAAGGCCAGGCGGGGAGCCGAGACTTCCATCCTCTGCAGGCTGCACTGCAGCCAAAGCTCCAGGAGTGTGGCGACAGAGAAGGCTAAGGAGGGATGAGCTCTCGCCCCCATACTCCACAGAGACAGTTTAAACCATGTGGGGAGCCTGAACTTCCACCCCCCATGGTGGTGGTGTCAGGGGAGGCCTTGTGGAAGACAGGACTTTCCCCACTGCCCAGGGATAATGGTGACGTGGTCACTCTCCACCCCCCTTGGTGTGAACAGAAGTCCGAGGAGAGCAGTACTGAGGCACTCCCGTGTCCCCAGCCAAGCAGACACAGCGGCGGTCTAGCGGGAAGCCAGAGCCACCCCCCCAGCCAGCAGCAGCAAGGAGCCCCCGCTTGAGCTGCCAATAAAGGCCGAGTACTGGACTTCTCCTTCACCTGGAAATAAGGTGTTCCCATTCACCTCTTGCCCTGCTCGAGGGGTATCAGAAGAAGCAAGCTAAAACACAAGGGTCAACTAAGATTCAGAGTATCATAACGTAATACCTAAAATGTCCCCATTTCAATTGAAATTCAGTCACCATACCAAGAACCAGGAAGATCTCAGACTGAATGAAAACAGACTAGGTACCAACTACTAGAAGAACTAGCATTAATTACCCATTAACTCTTATCTCTTCCAGAAAATAGAATGAATACTCCCTCATTCATTTTATGAAGTTACTATTACCCTGATGCCCAAACCAGACAAAGATAGTACAAAAAATCAAAACCGCAAACCAATATCCTTCGTGAATATAGATGCAAAGATCCTTAACAAAATATTACCAAATAAAATTCAGACATCCATATACATACACATATACATGCACACATAGATATATAACATACATACATAAAGAATTATACACCATACCAGTGGAGTTTATTCTGAGGTGCATGCTTGGTGTAATAGTTGAAACTCAATCAATGTAATTTGCCATTAATAGGCTAAAAAAGAAAAAAAATCACATGATTATATCAACTGATGCACAAAAAGCAATTAATAAAATTCAACACATGATAAAAATGTTTAGAAAAATAGGAATAGAGAACTTCCTCAATTTGATCAAGAGCCTCTATAAAAAACCCTACAGGTGACATTGATGGTGTCTGATAATGCTTTTTCTCTGAGGAATAAGGAAGGAACGTTATTCTTACCACCCTTATTCACCATGGTGCTAAAAGTTCCAGCCAGTGTAATAAGGCTAGAAGAAGATGTGGAAAGGCATTTAGATCAAGAATGAAGAAATAAAAACAGTCCTTATTTACAAATGCCGTAATTGTCTACACAGAAAGTCACAAGAGATCTACAGAAAAACTCCTACAACTGCCCTGGCCAGTGTGGCTGCGTTGGTTGGGCTCCATCTGGTGCACTAAAAGTTTGCTGGTTCGATTCTTGGTCAGGGCATATGCCAGGGTTATGGGTTTGAGCCCCTGGTGGGCATGCAGGAGGCAGCTGGTTGATGTCTCACTCTCACATCGATGTTTCTCTCTCCCTCTCTTTTCCTCTCTCTAAGAAGTAAATTTAAAAATCTTAAAAACAGTCATGGCCGGTCTGGCTCAGCGGTTAGACCATTGGCCTGCGGTCCTGAGAAACCCGGGTTTGGTTCCCGCTAAGGGCATGTACCTCGGTTGTGGTTTGTCCCCGGCCCTGGTTGGGTTATGCAGGTGGCAGCTACTCGATGTGTCCCTTTTACATCGATGTTTCTCTCTCTTTCCCTTCCACTCTATCTGAACAAAAAAATGGAAAATGTCCTCGGGTGAGGATATATATATAAAAAAAAAAGCAACTTAAAAACACACACATACACACAAACAAAAACTCCTACAGCTAATAAGTGAGTTCATCAAGTCCACAAATACAAAATAAGCGTAAAACCAATTATATTTCTACACGCTAGCAATTAAAATGTCAATACCACATTAAAAACACAATACCATTTACAATCACTCAAAACAATGAAATACTTAGGTATAAATATCCCCAAAACAAGTACAGGAATTCTGTACTGAAAATGACAAAACACTGGTAAAATAAATAAAAGGAGGCCTAAATAAATGCAGAGCCACACGATGTTCATTGATTGGAGAGACTCAACATAGTCAAGATGTCAAGTTTCTCTGATTTGACAAATAGGTTTAATGCAATTTCTACCAAAATCCCAGCATGATTTTTGTAGATATAAATAATATCATTCTAAGATTTATATGAAAAAGCAAAGAAAGTAGAATATTTAAAACAATTTTGAAAAAGAAAAATTAAGTGGGAGGAATCAGTTAACCCAATTTCAAAAATTTTTGTTTATATACTTCATTAGTTAAGACAATGTGTTATCAGTGGAGAGACAGACACATTAAACAATAGGACAGAATAAACAGCCCAGAAATAGATCCACATACATACACCTACGAGATTTTTTTTTTAATCCTCACCCAAGGACACTTTTGCATTTATCTTCAGGTAGAGTGGGAGGGAGAGAGGGAGGTAGAGAGAGAGAGAAACATAAATGTGAGAGAGACACAGTGAATGACTGCCACCCACACAACCCCAACCGGGACTGGGGACAAAATGCAACTGAGGTACGTGCCCTTAGCTGGAACCGAACCCGGGACTCTCTGGTCTGCAGGCCGACGCTCTAACTGCTGAGCCACTTGGGCCAGGGTGGAGCAAGTTTATTTTTAAAAAATGGAATTTCAACTTAAACCTTAAATATTTTTTTAAAAATTTTTGTTCAGATGTTTCTCCTTTTCCCCCCATTAACACCTTCCTCCCGATCCCCCGCCCCAGCATTATTGTCTATGTCCATGTTTACTCATACATGCATACATATAAGTTCTGTGGTTTATCTCTTCCCTTCCCCTCCATCCCCCTCTTCTGAGGTTTGTCAGTCTGTACCCTACTTCTATGTCTCTGGGTCTATTTTGTTCATCAGCTTGTTTTGTTCATTATATTCCACGAATAAGTGAGATCACTAAAACCTTAAATCTTATCCAAAAATTAATTCAAAATAGGTCAACTACATAAGTGCAAATTAGGAAATGATAAATTTTTTAGAAAAACACACAGAAAAAAACATCTTTAAAATCTAGAGATAGACAGAGTTCTTAAACTTGACACCAAAAAACATGTTCCACAAAAAAAAAAAAAAGATTGATAAATTAAACTTCTTCATTAAAATGACAAACTTATGCTTTGTGAAACTTATGCTTGTTAAGAGGACGAAAAGACAAAGACCAGTGTTTAAATACAAAAAGAATTCTCAAAACTCAACAGTACAAAAAAAAAGCTCATTAGAAAATGAACAAAAGACATTGAGAGACATTTTACCAAAAGGAACATAAGGATAGCAAATAAGCACATGAAAAGATGTTTAACATCATGAGAGTTAGGCAAATGCAAATCGAAACCACAATGACATATCCTTACCACATCTATCAGAATGGCTTAAATTAAAAAAAGTAGTGAAAACATCAAATTTTCTATCACTCCTACATTGCTGATGGGAATGTAAAACAGGATACCTGTTCTGGAAAATACGTTAGCAGTTTATTAAAAAACTAAACATGCAATTACATAATGACTCAGCAATAGCACTCCTGGGCATCTATCCTGGAGAAAGGAAAACTATGTTCACATAAAAATCTGTACACAAATGCTACTGCAGCTTTCCTCCCAAGAGTCCAAAACTGAAAACACCCAGAGTCTTCGTGGGTGAATGGTTAAAAATCTGTGGTACACCCATTACATGGAATACTCTCAAGCAATCAAACTGAATGAATGTGTGCTACATGAAACAATCCTGGACAAATCTGCAGAGAATTATGATGAGTGAGAATGTAAATCCTAAAAGGTTACATACCATGACTGCATTTATATCATATTCTTGAAATGACAAAATTAAAGACCGGGAAAACAAATGAGTGGCTCCTGGAGTGGGGATGCTAAGGAGAGAGTTGGAGGCAGGAGGGAAATGTATGTAGAAGTAAAAGCACAACAGGAATTCCTGTGGTGGTGTCATTGTTCTGTGTTGTCTAAATGTCAATATCCTGGTGGTTGCGATATGTGCCATAATTTTGCAAATGTTACCACTGGGGGGAACTGGATAAACAGCACATGAGATTTCTCAGTGTTATTACCATTATTATTATTTTTTACAACTGCATGTGAATCTATACTTTTCTCAAAATAACAAGTTTAATTACAAAAACAAAACCCCCAGAAATTCTGGATTCTGGTCCTATCTATGTCCAGGTCATTTTTAGAAAAATAGTAATTTAGTCTCAGTTTACTTATTTGTAAAATGGAGGAAATATGTGTACTCTATATCCTGGAATTGGGCAAATAAAGGGAAAATGGTGAAGAATTTGCACGTAGCTACATACTTGACACCAGACTTCTGGAACAGAAGGGACCGTAGTCATTTTCTATTTCATTGCTCTCCAGATTATTTTTTTCTGGACCGTGGAGACCACGGGTTGGACATTGTGGAAAATGATGGGAAGGAGAGCAGAAAGTGTGTCCCATACATCCTTCTCCTTCTAACCTTCCACCCCACCCCATCAGCCCCTCAGCCTTGCTTTCATTTGTTTTCCATACTAGAAGTCTAAGGGATTTTGTAGGAAAAAAGATTTGTTATTTTTTCCCAATTCACTGACTAGGAGACTGGTAACCAGACAGGTTTAGTGAGTTACTTACTCAAGAGGGCAAAGATCGTTGGTGGTGGAGTTGGAAACAGAACCAGGACTATTGGCCCTAAGTCCAGTGTTTTTTCATCATGGTGCCTTGTATTTTGACTGAATTCTCAATACTTTTGTCAACAATGCAAATAGCTTCTTAAACAGCTAGTAATTTGCTAAAGTAATAATGTCTATTGTTGTCTAGAACCATAACTTTTTACAGTCTTCCTTAAACAGATGGGTTGAATTTGTAGACGTGGTGGTATTGGAAATTGTTTATACATGGATGGAATTCAAGGAGTGTCTTAAACATGAGTACATATTTGGAAAAAGCTTGTTAGTGCCACCTAGTGGTTCAAGTGATAGATCTACAGCTGTCCTTCAGAAGACATTTTAGATTCCCCCTTTCCTTACGGCTCTTTCAATTACCACACTAAAAGTTATTGCCAATGACCTCAGCCAGTTTATTTCTATGATGTTTTAGGTGAAAACGCTTCTCAGAATGCAAAAGAAAGGGCTCATTTTTAGTTACAAAATTTATCTCTGCTAATTAAAATCGTTCTTCTTTGATAGAGCAAATTATTTAGATGAATTATTTTCAAGCCCAAATTACTTAATAGTTGTAACTAATTTTTAAATCAAAATACTGAGCCCTTACTTAGTCCGGATCCTTAGGATTCCTGTAAAACTAATAGGCAGGTTACTTAAAGTCCTAACTCATTCTTTTAAAAAATATCTGCAATCTAGACTTTTTTATTAAATCATTACTCTGTGTAAAAAAAGAAAAAATCTCACGATCATGTTAAAAACTCACGTCATAGGGCTGCGATAAGAATTAAGTGTACAACTCAACCACTAAAAAGGGTTTAACTCTTTGAAGTTTTCAAATGAACATACATTTCTTTCAGTGAAAACCTATACTTAACAGATATAATCCTTCTCCTAACATCAAAGCGATTGTTTGAGGTGACCAAACCCATCCCAACAACTATTGAATACTTACAATGCTTAATTACTTCAATATTCTTACCATATAACAATTTTCTTTCTTTTATGAGGGGTCATGAAAGGAGTGAATCATAAAATAATTTGTTTGCTCAAGGTGTTATTAACTTTAGAAATTACTGGTCTTCTGGGATGGCCCATTTATCAAAGCTATCTTCAGAACAATTATGACAATGATGACTAAATACTTAAGTACACAAAAAATATTTGGTAGACAAGGATAAGGGAAGTTGTTAACAAATCCGTGGAGGCAACTTGAATAAATCCAGGAATATAGGTTACAAAAGCAGCCATTGAGAGGAAAGGGACCAGGGAAAGAGAGAAGAGAGAGAAAGGTTTTAGGGACAGAGATGACGTGCCACCCGGCAAGAGGAAAACATGTCTGAGACCATGCTTGAGAAAGCTGACAACGTTTGACCGGAGAAGTTTGGAAAACAAATTTAAGTGCCCACTTAAAGGTTTTAACCTGTGCAAATTATGCATTCTGTTGTTCCAGATTTATTTTAATAAATGAATATTTTTAACCATTGACTAGAGGTCTATTTTTACACTGCCAATTTAAAAAAATGATAAGAAAATGTGAAGCAAAGGAAGATGTGAGGCTCAGAGATGAAGTTGATGGGGAGCACTCATCAGTACATCAGGCAGTATTAAGTTCTTTATGTAAGTTACCGACTGACAAGTTGAAGTTATTTCCTGCTTTAAAGAAAAAAACTGAAGCCCCCCCCCCCCCCCCCCCCCCCCCCAGTTAAACAGCTCAGACTGAATGTTGAAGACTGGTAGCCACAAAACAGGTGTTGAAGGCACAGCACGTGAAACCTTTCGGGGTTGACTTCTTGACGTTCGGTGAAGTAGGACGGGCGTTCATCAGACTCTGCTGAGACCCCGGCTCGTTGCATACGCATGCCCTGCGCTCAGGACTTCAGTGTTCTCCCTCTGTACACTCGGGATTATTTTGCCTCTTATGGTCATTGTGAGGATTAAGTCATACAAATATATTGTGTGTAAGGTGCTGATGAATGCTTGGCACTCAGTAGGTGATCAAGAAAGGCTCGTTTCTTTTTCCTTTGAGACTAAACACACCAGACAGTATCAGCGACGCGATCAGCGAGGCATTCCAAGGTCTTTCCCACGGTTTTTGGTTTCACTGGCACACGGACCTGCACCGGCAAAGCAGCCACGAGCTGTTTTTAATAAGTTCCCCATAAAATTCTTGTGCCCTGAGTATCTATTATTACACATGATTATAACAAGTAGATTTTGTGTCTAGGGATCTACATTTTTAAATCTAATAATTACAAGATAGCTAAACTCTCTTATTCTATTTTAACTTGAGGTCGCTAATTTCTTAAGTTTTGAGCCAACATGGAACTTTTTAAAGAATAAGGGAATAATAAGTATGTAGGCTACAAAAAGAGCACTTTTATTTTTAGAATCAGTATCCACCAAATGTGAAATGTTGGTGGTGTCTAATGTGATTTTTGTACCGAGATTTGAGAAAATACTCTTGCTTCTATTAACGTTTGCAAAGATATATAAATGAATACAGATTATGATTTTTAAAGATTTTATTTGACTCGCTACCCCTTCCAATGTTGTTACCTTCCAATACCCAGAACATAAACATGCTATAACTGATTAAATGTCACCACTGATATGTAATGTCTATATTAGGGATCCTCCACTCACCTACTCTCATATTACTAAATTGTGCTTATAGACATGTCCGTTCTTTTTTAAAAAAGAATTTTATGCCCAGCTGGTGTGACTCAGTGGTTGAGCAGCGACCCATGCACCAAGAGGTCACTGGTTCAATTCCTGGTCAGGGCACATGCCCAGGTTGTGAGCCTGATCCCCAGTGGGGGGCATGCAGGAATCAGTCAATTGATGTTCTCTCTCATCGATGTTTCCATCTCTCTATCCCTCTCCCTTCTTCTCTCTAAAATCAATAAAGAAAAATAAAACAAAATAAAAAAGAATTTTACAAGTTTAATGTGAAATTTAAGAAACACTAGTAGAGCCTCGCTGGTGTGGCTCAGTGGGTTGAGCATCAGTCCCATGGACTGAGAGGTTCCAGATTGATTTCAGGTCAGGGCACATGCCCAGGTTGTGGGCCTGATCCCCAGTGGGGGCATGTAGGAGGCAGCCAATCGATGTTCTCTCTCATCGATGTTTCTATTTCTCTCTCCCTCTCCCTTCTTCTCTCTCCAAAATCAATACAGGAAAAAAAAAATTCCTTCCTCGTGCTTTGAAATCTGGCTGCCACATAGGGGCTGCCCTGCTCAGAGAGGGGCTCTTCTGTTCCAAAAGTGTAATTGGTAAGAGGGTACTGGGTGACGGTGCACCCCAAGGTGAGGGGCTTGGTCTGCTGGATGGGCTTGTTGTAGAACTGGCTGACACCCCTCCTTGCCAGTGGGTCTGCTAGTGATTGGGGGGCACCACAGATGTACTGGCGAGCAAAGGGGGACGGGGGAGGGCCATGGTTATCTGCGTCCCACTCAGCAGCTGGTAACATGGACATATCTGTTCTTAACTCAGTGGTTTACTGATGAACTGAGCAAAGGGAAAAAAAAGGATTGGCATATTGATAAAGGGCAAATTCAGCCCTTTTAAAAAATATCTGGCAATATTTAAAGTAAAATTATATGGAAATTTTAACTGTATTTTAAAAACTTTAACTAATAATTACATGTACGAAATAATCCTTAAGTATGCCTATATAAATAGTTTGCCATTTGAAATCTTGCTTAACATTTTCCTTATTAAGCCACCAAATGTATTTTGTCTATTTTTTCCAACTAGATCATTTAAAAAATTAAAAGCCCTCAATATTGTTCTTTGCTTTTTTGAACTTATATTATTCTTTTTATTTACATCTAATATTATTCTACTTGGTTATTCAATCATTAATTGAGTCACTCGATTCCGGGTGTGTCTCACACTGTAGGGGTTTGGATTTGCCTGTGCTCCGTATGCATCGTTCTAGCCAAGGCAGCAGGAGAAACACTTATAAATGCATTTCTTTCTTTCTTTTTAAAAATTTGTTTTATTAATTGATTTTAGTGAGAGATGAAGGGAGAAAGAGAGATAGAAACCTCAATGAGAGAGAACACTGATTGGCTGCCTCCTGCTTGCCCCACACTGGGGATTGGCCTACAACCTGGGTATGTGTCCTGACCAGGAATCGAACCAGCAACCTCTTGGTGCATGGGTCGATGCTCAACCACTGAGCCACACCTCTGAGCAGTCATTGCAACTTCCCTTTAGCTAGTCTCGCACACCTCTCTCTTCCTACCTCGGGAAGCAGTATGTTGCCCCAATCACCCAGACCCAGATGTGAAGGGAAGAGGACATGTGCAGGGGGAGCTGCACAGTTACAACCTCTGGCATGTGCAAGGAGGCGCGGAGTGTGAGGATGGAGGGGCCTTTGCACACCTGCGGCTGTAAGAGACCAGCATTCACTCGCCTCCGCGCTTGCTCTTCTGTCCTCCTTGACGCCTCTGTGACATCCTAGCCCCCTTGCCCAAGAACTCCCTGACCTGACAAGGAGAGGCAGACCAACAGGCTACAAGATCAGTTCCAGTTCTGCAAGTCTGTGATGCTCACAAAATCCTTTTATTAATCTTGATGAATGACAGCACGCTTCCTTAAACATAGATATTGCTATACTACTTTTGTTAGATTCGACGAGTCTCTCTCTTTTTCCTGTTCCTGAACTAGTTTTACCTCCTAGCATATCATACATATTTTCATGCTTAAAATAGCCTCGAAAATGGATTCAATTTGTATTAAGAGCAAAGGGAAGAAATGACTCATTTCAGGGACTTAGACAAAAATAAGACGTGCTGCTGACATGGTCTGGTAGAAGAAACTGAGGAAACTCGTGGCCTGTTTTAACTCCTTTGGCAGAGGCAGAAAGCAGTTTAGGGGGAGCTCAAAGAAAACCAGGCTTCACAAAAGGGGCCCTCTTTTAGCCAGGTCTTGACAGCTGTGTAGGAAACGGGGCAGCTCACGGCACAGCATGGGAAGTCTGAGGCCTATTCTGAGCCCCGGTGTGTTCGAGTGGATGGAGCACAGAGGGGCCTTAATCTTCATCCCTCAGGACAGTGAGGTTCTGGCCAGTGTCAAACAGCCTCAGGAACCAAGCCCGTGGTGTGTTGATTACAGAACCAGAGTTTCAGTCAAACTAAAGATAACATTGAGGCCTCAGTTGTGTTTCACCTCCAGACCCAGAAAAGCAAAATGACCTCTTTGTCCATATCCTTGCGAAGCCAGACAGAACACCATGGCTGACATCAGGACCAGAGTCAGTGGTCCCCAAACCTTGTCCAGGCCCCAACCAATCATTAGAGACCCTGGCTCTAACTCCCCCAATCACTATGATCAATTATTTCCCCCTAAATAACCCATCCCATAATATCTGTCGGGAAATTGATATCTGCTGCTTTAAATCTCCCCAAATTTCATTGCTCCACAACTAAGTTGTTTTCCTTATTCCATATTCCTCTCTGGTTTGCATCCATACACATACATGTTAGTTGTACATGTATTTTTATTCATTATTTTGTGTAATAGTATGTTAAAATTTTAAATAAAATACTCATAGCTCTCTGTGGCAGATTTAGTTATTCTACTGCATGAGGCAATTCAACAGGTTTAAAACCCAGGCACCTGGCAATGCGTTGACAATAATTACCTTTGTGCAATGGTCGAGGTTCCTTCTCCACCCTTGCAAAACTGTCCTGCCGCCACCAAGCAGCTGACCCAAAGATGACTCATGTTCTCCACACAAACACACCTTTAACTTTAATTTGCATACTTCCTACATCCGAAGTGCCTCATACTCCATTCAAATTCTTTCCATTAAAAAAAAAAAGAAGTTTAATTTGCCCAGCTGGTGGGGCTCAGTGGACTGAGCATCATCGCATGGACTGAGAGGTCCTGGTTTGATTCCTGGTCTGGGCACAGCCTGGGTTGTGGGCTCGATCCCTGGTTGGGGTGTGCAGGAGGCAGCCAATTAATGTTGCTCTCTCACATTGATTGATATCTCTGTTTCTCTCCCTTCCTCTCTAAAAAAAAAAAAAAAAAAAAAAATCAATAAAAAAACAAATTAAAAAAAAGTTTAATCTAGAAACTAAATGCCGGGTTACAGAAAATCTTATACACTTCTTACTGAGATGCCTCTCACTCCATGCAAATTCTACCCATTTAAAAAAAGTTTGATTTTTTAAAATATTACATTATAGAAAACTTGGAAAATAGAAGAAAAAAAATATTACATGTAAAGCTACACCCTAGTACAAAATGCTATATTTTGGTCCATTTAGTTTACCCTTTTTTTTAAGCTAGTTTTTTAAATTCTGGAAATAATGCAGGAGTTTTGTTTCCAGGAATGGCAGAGCAGCTTACATTGGACTAAGCCTTCCACAAATAACACTCGTGGACTCTGGGCCTCTCCTCCTGGGAGCTCCACCACACCTCAACCCTCCCACCCCCTCTCCCCGGGAGGCTTCTCCTTGCTTCTCTCCCCTCAGCTCCAAGGGCCCTTCTTTTGCCTCTGTAACTCGTCTCCTGAGCCCATTTCTTCTATCACTGACACCTTCTACCTCTATAACTTTCTAAATAAACTTTCTCTTGTTAAACAAAAACAATTGTGGACTCTGGACAAAATATAAAACATATCTGGAAAGCGACTAAAAGCAGGCACAGGCTGGAGAACACTCAACCTGGGAGGAAGAGAACTCCACCGGCTGAGACCCACGCTCACACAGGTGTGCTCCTGAGCGGGTGCCCAGTGGGTGCAGCGGAGGGGAGCTTGAACTGGAGCTGAGTCTTGAAGCCTGAGGTGTCAGAGGACAGAGTTTGGGGCTGCTGAACAACTGAAAACTGAGGGAAGATTCTGGAAGTAAGAGCCATAGAGATGAGAGTTCCAAAGTCTTTGTATAAACTCCCTTGACATTCTTGGATGATCTCTTAGTTGCACGTGCATGGTCTCAACAAGGCCCAGGAAGCAGCAACTAGAAAATGCTGAGGAAAATGTTGGTGGCTGTCCTCCAGAAAAGAGACAGGGTCTGGATTTGAATCCTACCTACATTCTTAGGCCATTTGGGCTGTAATAACAAATATCACAGGCTGGCTTATAAATAACAAAAATCTATTGCTCAGAGTTCTGGAGGCTGGAAGCCCAAGGTCAGGGTGCCAGGGCGATCAGGTGAGGGCCTTCTCCCAGGTCACAGGCTTCTCAAGGTGCCCTGACATGGTGGAAGGATCTAGGGGGCTCTGCAGGATCTCTTTCATGGAAGCACTAATCCCATTCATGGGAGCGCCTCCCCCATGAGTAATCGCCATCCAAAGGCCCCATTTCCTAACTTGGTAACATAGGGTGGTAGGATTAAATCGTGTGAATTTTCGGGGACACAAACATTCAGACCACAGTACCTACCAAGTGAGAGGGGCTTGGTAAACACAAGTTTTCAATCAGGACTAGGCGTAACTAGTTTTACAGCTTTGGAGTAAAAACTATTTCCTAGGACTAAAGTTTGGCTCTAAGGCTAAGAATAAATTTAAAATAGATCCATTTAAAAAATACAAAAAGTGCCCTGGCCGGTTTCTCAGTGGTTAGAGAGTCAGCCCACAGACTAGAGAGTCCCTGGTTCGGTTCCTGCTAAAGGCACGTAGCTCGGTTGCAGTTTGTCCCCGGCCCCAGTTGGGGTCATGTGGGTGGCAGCCAGTTGATGTATCTCTCTCACATCGATGTTTCTCTCTTTCTCTCTTCCTCCCTCTCTCCCTCCCACTCTATCTGAGGTAAATGCAAAAATGTCCTTGGGTGAGGATTAAAAATTATATATATATATATATATGTATATATATATATATATATGGTAAGCTTACAGAAGTCATTAGCCAGTAATTTAGCTGCCAGCTAGAATGGAAATCAGAATTCTTCAGAGGAAGATGAATTCATGTTCATGGACATTATTATCTGCAATGTCTAGGATAAGAAAATGTTAAACATGTAAAGAAACAGGACAATGTGATTCAAGATCAAGAGAGAAAGTAGCTAATAGTAACAGACCGTGAGATGACCCATATGTTAGAATTAGCAGTTACAATTTTTTTCAGATTTATGGGGAAAAAAAATAGTCAGTGAACAGATAGTGAGTGAACAGATGGAGGAATTTCTGAAGAAAAATGAAAGCTATTTTTAAAAAACAAAAAAATAAAATTCTAGAATTAAAAAGTGCAACATCTAAAATGAAAAATTCACTGGATAAGCCTAACACCAGATTGGTGATGGAAAAAAGTCAGTGAACTCAAACATCAACAGAAAAAAATCCAATCTGAATAGCAAAGAGAAAAAGGATGAGAAAAATGAAGAAAACCTTAGTAAGCTGTTGGACAATAACAAGCAGCCAAAGATGCATGCAATTGGGATCCTTAAGGAGAAGAGAGAAATAATGTAGTGGGAAAGAAGAAATATTTGGAAAAGAAAAAAAAAGTTGAATATTTCTCAAATTTGGTAAAAATATCAACTTACAGTTCCAAAAATTTCAGTAAACTCCTTGCTGCAAAAATACAAAAAAATAAAATGAAAAAATAAAAATACACTTATGCACTACCAAACTTCTGAAAGCAAAAACAAAGGACAACAAAAAGAAAGTCTTAAAACAACCAAAGGAAAAAATATGTATTATTACATGTAGGGGGAAATAAATAAATTATGGCTGAATTCTCATCAGAAAAAAATGAAGACTAGAAGACACTGATATGACTATTACAAGTGGCTGAAAGAAAGAAAAAAATAAGTCAACTAAGAAGTCTACATCCAGCCCTGGCTGGTTTGGCTCAGCGGTTAGAGCATCGGCCTGTGGACCAAAGAGTTGCAGGTTCGATTCTGGTCAAGAGCGCGTACCTCAGTTGTGGTTCGGTCCCCAGTCAGGGTTGTGTGGGAGGCAACCAGTCGATGTGTCTCTCTCACATCAATGTTTCTCTCTCTCTCTTCACCCCACTCCCCTTCTTTGTTCCCCTCTCTCTCCCACTCTAATAAATAGAAAAATGTCCTCAGTGAGGATTTAAAAAAAAAAGTCTACATCCAGAGAAAATAACCTCTAATAATGAAAGGTAAAGACATCGAGATAAATGAAAGCTGAGAAAATTTATCATAAGAGGCCTCGACTACAGAGAACACAAACCAATTTTCTTCAAGTTGAAAGAAAATGGCATGGTATGACACTTTGAATCTACGGGAAGAAATAAAGAACACTTGCTTTGAAAAAGTAAATATGAGGGTGGGTGGGGAGAGAGTAACTGAAGAATTTATGTGCGTAACCCACGGACACAGACAATAGTGCAGTGAAGGCCTGGGGGGTGCGGCTGGGGGGGAGGGACAATGGGGGATAAAAGGGGAACATCTATAATACTCTCAACAATAAAGATAAAATTTTTAAAAAAGTAAATACAAAAGACTATTAGTTTCCTATTGCTGCTGTAACACATTACCACAAAATTAGTGTCTTAAAATAAGACAAATATTTTACTCAGATAATAACTTTGGAGGTCAAAAGTCTGAAGTGGGTCTCACTGGGCTAAAATTAAGGTGTCAGGACTCTGGAAGCTTTAGAGTCGAAACGGGTTCCAGCTTGTCATGGCCACAGGTGCTCCTTGGAT
This sequence comes from Molossus molossus, assembly GCF_014108415.1. Lineage (NCBI taxonomy): Eukaryota > Metazoa > Chordata > Mammalia > Chiroptera > Molossidae > Molossus > Molossus molossus. The sequence goes on along the minus strand of NW_023425345.1, from coordinate 54,635,429 downwards.
AATTTATTATTATTGTAAAAATTACAACATAGTCTTGTGGTAATTACAAACAAGTAGATATTAAATGTAGGATAGCAAAAGCACAAAGTATGAAGGGTGGTAAATGAAAGATTCTTCTGTATTTTTTTTAAATGTTTTTATTGATTTTTAGAGAGAGAGGAAGGGAGAAGGAGAGAAAGATAGAAACATTGATGAGAGAGAACATCGATTGGCTGCCTCCTGCACGCCCCCCACTGGGGATCGGGCATGTGCCCTGACCGGGAATCGAACCGGAGACCTCTTGGTGCATGGGTTGATGCTCAACCACTGAGCCACACTGGCTGGGCAGCAGATTTTTTAAAAAATCACATAACCAGTTTAATAAATCTCTGCAAGACCCTGTAGAAAAGGTTTTGATGTCAAGTGACAAGATTCTTGGATATTAAGGGAAATAAAATCTTTGGAAAGTCATGTTGCAAAAGGAAACTTTGAAATGTTTCCACTGCTGCTTGAGTTTGAAAGTGAGGAGGGAGTATCACCAAGTGTCCAATTTTCTTGAAACCACCTGGACGAATTGCAGGAGAAAACTAAACAGTATCTCTCTCTTTTCCAACACAGTATGACCCGGGAAAGGTCCTTTTCTCTAAACCTGCTCAGCTTGAGAATTTGTGAGCTGTACACTCTGTACCCTCAGATAAGATTACTCATCTGCCTCTAGGCAAGTTCAGGCTTTCTGTAAAAAAAAAAAACTTTTTTAAAATTCATAGAAAATAATGAACATCTCCCTGCAGTTTCCAGTTGCTTTAATACATGGCAAGCTTATTTATTACAGGTAAAAATGAAATCCTCGTGCTACTATTCCTTCCTCGTGCTACTGTTGTAATACACTGTCCTTTGACATATTTTAAATCCTCAATATATTGTTTCTATTTTTGACTTAGTCAATTATTTTAAGAGCTATTAAACTTAAGAAAAATGTCCCTTACACTTACTTACAGTTTAAGCACTTCTCGAATCTTCATCTCTGTGTGGAGATCCAAATTACTGTCTGGTATCCTATTCCTTCTGTCTCAAGAACTTCCTTTACACTTTTTTTTGTAGTGTACACCTGCTATTGAATTTCCCCCATTATTGTCTGAAAAAGCATCTTTTCTACATTTTTTTAAAAGGTAGTTTTGCTGTGCATAGAAATTAGAGCCATCAGTTTTTCTTTCGTCACTTTAAAGGTGTCGCCCCACTGTTATTTGGCTTGCAGGGCTCTGGGGAGTCTATTAGCCTCATCTTTGTTCTGTGTATAATGTATCTCCCCACACTTTGACTTTATCTTTGTTTTTCAGAAGTTTTAATATAATGTACCTAGTTTTTTGTTTGTTTGTTTGAATCCATCTTGGGATTCTCTTTTCATCATCTTTGGAAAATTCTCAACCACTGTCTCTTCAAACATTTCTCCTGTTTCATTTTAACTTTCTCCTTCTGGGATTCACATTTCACAAAGCTCTTATACCTTATTTTTCTTTGCTGATGTTGTTTTCCCCTGAGCTTTAGTTTGGATAATCTCTATCTTCAACTTCACTCTTTCTTTCCCTGGCTGTGTCAAATTTGATGTGTCTTTCGAAGGCATTCTTTATGTCTGTTTACCATGTTTTTTATTCTACCCTTTCCTTTAGACTCATAGCTTCTGTATCTACTGAATTTCCTTGTCTGTTCAAGTTTTCCACCTTTTCTCATGTAGATTAACCTGTTACTTATATTGATTTTATATTATTATTACAAATAAAGATGTTTTTTTTTGTTTTTTGTTTTTTTTAAAAAAACAGGATATTATAATGTTATAATGATTTTAGATTTTTTTATTGGCTAGTTCCAATATAACATGCCATCTCTAAATCTGGTTCTGTTGATTGCTTTATTTCTTGACGAGTTTGAAAAAAAATTTTTTTCTATCTTATATTTGTTTCTTGCTGCATATGTGTAGAACAGTTCAGACTAAGGTAAATAGTCTGTATTACTGGAATAGATACTCTCCTTCGGCTAGGCCTGTAGAGAGTTGAGTCAATATTGCTAGGAATTGAGCTGTTTGTCTTCTATTGTCCCGGTTTACCTTCTATATACCACTGGCTTAAGACTGACCTTGTGGTTAGGGTGGGAATTGGTTCATCAGAGACTTTTTCTCAATGTTCTGCTTCTCCCTTAACTCTTCTCTATTAGTTAGTGCTTCAGGGAGTGTCTCCATGCTCCTGACCCTTCCCCAACCATACACTTCTGTGCTTCGTACTTGGTACCCATTATTTGGTGCTAGCTGGGTGTGGGGCGGGCAGAGAGGGGCCAGGAGAACTTTCTGTGGTCCTGCTTTTGCCTCAGATTTAACTAGACCCTGTATCTCTGGTCTTAGGGAGTAAGCTTTCTCAGTGATCCTGTCTCTCACTCAGAGGAAGGCGATCTCTCATGGATTGGGACTTCACTTGTAACTTGACAAGCACTGGATAGTGAACTAATTTTATAGTATAACCTTTTCTCCACCCAAACAAAAATATCTTGTGTTCCTTTTGTAGCGATCCATTAAAGGGGATGTTTCTGTTCTTGGAGGCAAATCTGCTCCACTTCAGATGAATTCATCTATTATGAACTTTCCCAATCCAATTCAGTTTCAAGAGTACAATCTTCCCCAGTACTTTTCAGATTGAGTGGAAACAGCAATACATTCCTGACACAGCTAGCGGTTTCTCACACGCCGCTGACCATTCTTTTCCCTCTCCACTAACAGAGTCTTTGCAGGAAATAAAAAGTTTATATATAAAGGTTTATGTTCCATTTCAGCCAAGGTGATTGAAATTTAAAATGTAGAGGCCAGTAGTTCTCAAATTTTATCTCGCATCATAATCCGTTGGCAGGCTTACTGAGGAAGACTGCTGGGCTCCATTTTCCGTTTCTGACTCAGTAGGCCTGGGGTGGGGCCCAAGAACTTGAACCTCTAACACATTTCCAGGTGACACTGACACTGTTGGTCCCAGGATGACAATTTGAAAAGCTGTCCACATGAACTGGTTAAATTCATCTTCCCTCAATCCAAGGGAGTTTAGCTATAGTTAAGTAGCAGCCCTGATATATTTAGTCACTTAAGCTGTGCAACGAAAATGGATGCATTTAGATGCAGGAGTCGCCCAGCCGGTTTGGCTCACTGGTTGAGCGTCAACTCATGCACCAAGAGGTCGCAGGTTTGATTCCCGGTCAGGGCACATGCCCAGGTTGTGGGCCAGATCCCCAGTAGGGGGCGTGCAGGAGGTGGCCAATAGATGTTTTTTTTTTCTTCTCATCGATGTTTCTATCTCTCTCTTCCTCTCCCTTTCTCTCTCTCAAATCAATTAAAAATATTTTAAAAAAATTATTGTAGATGCAGTAGAGCAGCATGCACTGCGGTATTTTTAATGTTCTGCACGGAATGCAGGCAACTTGGGCTTCAAAGGGGAGAAGGCAGATGTGTTGGTTTTGACTTAAGCTTGTAAAACACCTAGAGTTTTAGGACATTTGCCTTCCCACACCTGTAGTTTTAGGCTTTTTATCTCTTTTTATCTCTTTGACAAGCAGAGAAGAGGCAATATTAAGGGGATTGCCTTCGACCCCCGATGAAGTGTATGGGATAGTTGTTGAGTTTCTTGTCTCATACAAAAAAAAATTTCTTTTGTTTTGATTTAATTTCCTGGTAAACCGGACGCAGTTTGTCTGCATGTGTCCTTTCCCCTGTCAGGTATATGTGGGATGATGGGACATGTGATCTTTTATTTTAAAACTACCATTGGTGTGCCCTGGCCGGTGCTCAGTGGTTAGAGCACCGGCCTGCGGTCCAGAGAGACCCGGGTTCGGTTCCCGCTAAGGGCACGTACCTCGGTTGCAGTTTGTCCCCGGCCCTGGTTGGGTCATGCGGTTGGCAGCCACTCGATGTGTCCCTTTCACATCGATGTTTCTCTCTCTCTCTTTCTCTCTCTTCCTCTCTCTCCCTCCCACTCTATCTGAACAAAAAAATGAAAAAAATGTCCTCGGGTGAGGATAAAAAATAAATAAATAAAAAATAAAACTACCATTGGTGTTACTTAAGGTTGATCTCTACATGATCTTTTAACCATTAATGTAGGATGCTGTACCTTCACCTTAGGTTATCACATAGAGTTTTACTTTTGAATTCTCTATTTCTTTTCAGAAGATGAACAACTGATGTTAGAATGCAGTAGTCTCAATACAGGGGCCCTGGACCAGCAGTGTCAGCATCACCTGGGAACGGGATAGAGATGCAAATCCACTGGTCCCACCCCAGACCCCAAATACTGAATTAGAAATCGGAGTGGGGCCCAAACTAAGTCCGAACAAGCTCTCCAGGTGATTCAAGTCTGAGAACCACTGTGGTAGAGGAATGATTAAGCGACCCATTCCTGGGGCATTGCTAGAAAAAGAAGAGTGGTGACTACCACACACTTGGATTATAGTACTCTGGTCCCTCCTGGAACTACATCATGGCTTTACAGAAGCACATCTTATATCCCATATTTTGCTTTTGAAAGCAGAAATAAGAAATTAGCCTCCAAACAGAAATATTACACACATACACGAAAGTAGAGACAAATGAAGACAAGGTATATTATGTGTATACATCAATGGTAAAAACAGTGAGAAAAATTAATTTCCTGAGAATTGATCTAAATTTATTTTGTCCAATGAACTGATGTGATTTTTTAACTATAGTAATAATATTTCTAATAGTCCAGTTTTCCATTTCTGACTTGGTTGTCAGGAGTCTTTGCAAATGTTTTACGTTAGATTAAATGTTTCCCCTTACAAAACAGCCTGGGTTTCCTAGTATAATTATTCTCTCCAATTTATAATTCAATTCTTATCTCTTAATTTTACAGTTTAGCCCTTGCCAGTGTGGCTCAGTTGGTTGGGTGTCATCTCGTGCACTGAAGAGTTGCCAGTTCGATTCCTGGTCAGGGCACATACCCAGGTTTCGAGCTCGATTCCTGGTAGGGGGCGTGCAGGAGGCAGCTAATAGATGTCTGCTCTCACATGGATGTTTCTCTCTCTAAAAATCAATAAAAAGAAATATTTATACTAAGTTCTTTTTTTTTTACAAATTCATGAGATTCTTATTTACTTATTTATTTTTGTGGTACATGCTCCTAGTGGGAACGGAACCTGGGACTCTCTGGTCCGCAGGCCAACACTCAACCGCTGAGCCAAACTGGCCAGGGCTGTACCAAGCCCTTGAAGGAGCAGGTCTATCACTTCCGAGAAAGTCTAGTGCGCAGTATGTGGTCAATCCATGTCTAAACCAAGTCTCCCTGCTGCTTCTCTGGCCTCCTCTCCCACGGCTCCTCTTGCTCACTTGGCTACAACCACATTCGCCTTAGTGTTTGTCAAACATTGAGAACAGATGCACGGCCTCTGCTTGTGTTGCTCACTCTGCCTGGACAGTCTCTTCTCCCAGGTGTCCCCACTCCTTCCGGTTTTGCCTCAGATGTTACTTTCTCATCGAGGCCTTCTCTGACCAGCTCTCTCATTCCTGGACTCGCTTGTCCTACTCTATTCTTTCCATAGTACCTTTATTTTCTAAAATAGCCTAACTGCTTATTCTCCATCTTTCCCCTAGGTGAATATAACCTCCACAAAGCAGGGATTTTATTCTTGCTTGTTTTGCTTCTGGGTTTACCCTCACCACATAGGCAAATGTCGGGCATGTATGTGCCAACAAGAACCTACTGAATCACAGAGACAAGTCTGCAGGAATCAGAATGTTTGTTTAATAGCTTAAAAAACTTTCTTAAACATCTAGATGCCAGCAAAGATTTATTTCTCCACAAAACGTACCTATCACAATTTAATTGATCAGATTTACTCTTTCCTTTTAAAAACATTCAGTAAACACCTACTGTGTGCCAGGCATTGTGCTAACTGCTGAGAGCAAAGATGAAAAAGAGCTTGTCCTTTCAAGGGGACTCGTAGTAGAGTAAAAGAAAAGAAACAGCTTAAAAAAAAATCAAAATCAGAAAACCAAGCTATATGTAGGGTCTGATACACAGAAAATACTAACATTCGGCTCCCTTCCCCCGTTTTCCTTGCTGCTGGTCCCAGGAAGCAAGTCCCGGCACCGAGGTGCAGCCTAGCAGAAGGAGATGGCGGGACTCCACTGCGGACTACGGAACAGATGTTTAAACTCTTCTGCAGGAGGTAACTACGTTAGCAAGGTTACAAGGTAACAAGGTTAGCCTGATGCGAAGGCTGACAGATGGCCTCGATGACATCATGATGTTTTCTGAGAAGTATTAAGTAAACTTTAAAAGCATCCACATTAGTGATAATCCTGACATTCTAACAACTATACATTTTAATGGAAACAAGGAATACTGAGCAGTTAACAATAAGTATTTTCTATGGCAAATGCACTTGTATGTCACATCTATAAACTCCCTGCCATTTCCCCCCGATTTCTCCCTCTTTGCTATCAGCAAGCAGGGTCCATAAATGGATTAGATTTTATACAAGTAGAGTCAGTGTCCCTGGGACCTGTTAGATGCAAAATGGTTACGGAGGTGTACTTTTTCCTTCTTTCCAACGACTGAAGGGAGTTCTCCAAAATCTACCTCATATCTTTTTCCCTACTGATCCCAGAGTTAAAACATTAGGGATTTAGCCCTGACCAGTTTGGCTCAGTGGTTAGAGTGTCGGCCCGCAGACCAATGAATCACGGGTTCGATTCCAGGCAAGGGCACGTACTTCGGTTGTGGTTCGTCCCTGGCCCTGGTCAGGTCGTGAGGCAGGCAACCAGTGCACGTGTCTCAGTCACATCAATGTTTTTCTCTCTCTCTCCCCCGCCCTCCCACTCTATCTAATGATAAATAGAAAAATATCCTCAGGTGAGGAAAAAAAAATTAGGGCTTTATGGTACCGATGTAAATTATTCCAAAATTTTGCTTTAATATATTCTAAGAAGAAACAATACTGTTTTCAAAAATTAATCCTCACCCGAGGGTATGTTTTAATTGATTTTTAGACAGAGAGGAAGGGAGAAACATGCTTCCTGCATGCGCCCTGACCAGGGACCAAACTTGCAACCTGGGTCCAGGAATTGAACCTATCACCCTTCCATGCACAGGACAATGTTCCAACCACTGAGCCACATCAGCCGGGATAATACTATTAATTTTTTTTTTTAAATATTTCTTTCTTTATTGATTTTAGAGAGAGAGGCAGAGGGAGAGAGAAACATCGACTGGCTGCCTCCTGCATGCCCCCAACTGGGGATTGGGCCCACAACCTGGGCATGTGCCCTGATCAGGAATCAAACCAGCGACCTCTTGGTGCCTGGTCTGGCCGGTGCGGCTCAGTGGTTGAGCGTCAACCCATGCACCAGGAAGTATCCGGTGCGATGTTCTCTCTCAGCAATGTTTCTCTCTCCCTCTCCCTCTCCCTTCCTCTCTAAAAATCAATAAAAGAAAAAATAATTTTAATACCACAGGATTGTTTGGAATTACCAGTTTCCAATATTTATCCAGTGATCTTAGCAAAAATAATGTTCCAAAGTAAATTAGCACTTTAAAAAGTCTCAATTATTAATGTAATTTCTTCAAAGCAATAATAGTTGTCTGATGAACAAAACAGACCCAGAGGCATAGAAGTAGGGTGCAGACTGACAAACCTCAGAAGAGGGGGACGTGGGGAAGGGAAGAGATAAACCACAGAACTTATATGCATGCATATGTAACCATGGACATAGACAACAATGCTGGGTGGGGGAGGGATTGGGAGGAGAGTGTCAGTGGGGGAAAAAGGAGAAACATCTGTAACCAAAAAACAAAACATAGTAATTGCATTTGTTCAGCATCTATCCACCAAGCTCCAAGAACTATTCAAGGCAATTTACAGAGATATGTCATTTACCAGAAAAATATGGAGCTCAATTCGTTAAGTAATTTGAGCAAGCAACATCACACAAGTACAAAGTGGTAAAGCTGAGATGTACATCCAAAGCTTTCTACCATGTTGTGTTTAAAAATCAGTACTCCAGCCCCGCCAGTGTGCTCAGTGGATTGAGCGTCATCTCATGGACTTAAAGGTCCCGGTTCGATTCCCGGTCAGGGCATATGCCCAGGGTTGTGTGGGCTTGATCTCCAGTGGGGGATGAGCAGGAGGCTGCTGATCGATGTTTCTGTCTCACATGGATATTCCTATCTCTCTCTCCCTTCCTCTCTTTAAAAAAAAATAAAAAACATATTTAAAAAATCAGTACTCCATTGATTTTGCAAAGGTACTCACTCTATGGCCGCCACAGAAGTTTGATTTAAATTGTTTGCTAAAATGCTCTTAAAAGGTACAAAAAGCAATACACTTCGACACACGCACCACTGTAACCCAGTGGAGAGCATCAACAGTCTACTTACACTAACTGCCAAGTTATCTCATCTTTGTGTGGAGCTTTTCCTGCCCCGTACTTGTTTCTGATTTTCTTCAGGCCAGAATATCTTCATTCACATAAACCAGCACAGTACTCGAGCAGCAGTTCAGCATATTTATTGTAAAAGCAAGTACGGACAAGGTGCACCTGCTCAGCAGTACTCTGGCCCGAAAAACCATACAGTAATAAGTGAGGGAGTCACGCTATCTTACAGAGGTCTATTTTGAGTACTTTCTCTTGGGATGGGGTCATATCTATGAGTAATATAAATACACATTTATCTGTTTTATACATTGGTATCCCACACTTTTTCACTAGAGAAATGTTTGCTGCTAATACTACAGCACTGTTAATGGTGCGTATCTTACTTGGGAATAAAAAAGGTTCTTGAGTATTGAGCTCTGATCAATTAATAAATGTTTTTGAAGAACGCAAAAGAAGTTCTTTTGCATGTAGGTATGTGGAAATCTTTTACAAACTTATGATGGTCTACTGGGCATAGTTAGAATTTGTCACAGGGAATCAACAACTGCTTGGGCAATAAAGCATTCATGCCTCAGTCCCTGGTGACAGTTAAGTCCTAACTGGACGTGGGTGTGAAGATGTGAGATTAGAGAAAAAATGCGAAAGGAAAAAAAAAAATCAAGAAACACATTTCTCAAAGATAATCAAGCATTTTAAGCCTAAAATATAGACTCATAGGTAACTTACATAATTTCATGAAAATAAACCATGAAACTGATACAGTAATAGGTTAAGAGTTGGCAATAACTATCACCACCACTTCTAAACTGGGCTAAGAGGTCTACTCTGTACGGTTTGGAAAGTTGAACAGTTAATAATCTATAAATCTTAGCTTTCTCAAATATAAAATGGAGATAGACTTTATTTACCCAATCTGTAGTAAGGCTTATTTATTTATTTATTTATTTAATTTATTTATAATTCTCACTCGATATTTTTCCACTGATTTTCAGACAGAGTGGGAGGGAGAAATACACACACACACACACACACACACACACACACACACATATTGGTTACAGCCTGCACGACCCCAACCAGGGCCCGGGATCAAACTGCAACTGAGGTATGTGCCTTTGACTGGAACTGAACCTGTGGCTTGGTACACAGGCCAAAGATCTAACCGCTGAGCCATAGAGGCCAGGGTAGGTAGACTTTATTTACTCAATCTATTGTGAGGTAGCCTATTGGAATGGCCTTGTATCAAAACAAACCTGTAAGAAAAACTGAGGTGAGGAAGGGAAAGTAAATTCCCTCTCTTCCATTATCACTCTGAGACCTACAAGGAAGAAGTACAGACCCTACTAGCTGTATATTATTCAGGGCAGAATCCACTGATACTGTTCATCTCTTCAAACTTTTCTGTTCTTTCTCTTTAACCTTTAAAAATGAAAATCTATTAAATTTTTGTGACCTAGATGTTTACTGGATTTAAGCAGTAAAAAGCTGGGGTAGCGTAACTAAAACAGCTCATGTCTAATAAACTTCAGAAAACTTGTAATAAAGTTACAAAATACAGAATTATCTATGTTACTTGATTATAATCTTAAACTTCTGACTCCTATCTTTTTATTTTGAATTTATTACTTTGTAATCTGATCATTTTGTAGGCACGGAACAATATGACACTCTTTACCACTTGTCTAAGAGAAAGAGCACTCTGTTTAAATAGCACTTAGCTCAAAAGAATCTTTCCAAAACGAAAGTCAAGATACGTATTTACTTATTTATATTTAGAATCAAATAGGAAAATAAATATTTCATTCCATCCCTGATTTTTCTGGACAGCTCCTATCATATGCACATTATTCCCATTGAACATGCACACTCAACACCAGAGACCCCACACATACAGCTATCATGGAACATTGCAGAAGAGACTGCTCATCAGCCAGCTTTCATCTTTGCAACCAAAGATTTTCATTAGCAAGATATGGCTAATGGATAGTTAATGACTGTTAATGGAGTTTGCTCTTTATTCTGCTTATAATGACAAAGTGAAGGACAACTAACAAAGCTATTATGTCCTACAGGAAACACATGGTCCTAGTTTGAAGAAAATTTGGCACTTGACATTTTCTTCTTAAATAGACTCAGTTAGTGTTGACATTGGGAGTCATGACTGTTTCAAATTAGCAAGGAAAGATTCAGTGGTAATAAATCTTTGAGCAAAAGAATAAAGTAGCCTAATGCATTAATGAATATCTATTTTACTTAAAAAATTTTTTAAAATTAATTTGTTTTGGTTACTGATGTTTCTCCTTTTTTCCCCATTGATAATATCCTCCCCATCCCCCCACCTCATCCCCAGCTTTGTTCTCTTTGTCCATTAGTCATACATACATGCATATAAGTCCTGTGGTTTATCTCTTCCCCCACAAAACCCCCTGCTCTGAGGTTTGTCAGTCTGTACCCTGCCTCTATGTTTCTGGGTCAATTTTGTTCCTCAGTTTGTTTAGTTCATTATATTCCACAAATAAGTGAGATCATGTGATATTTGTCTTTTTCTGCTTGGCTTGTTTCGCTTAGCATAATACTCTCCAGGTCCCTCCATGTCATCTCAAAGAATAAGAGATCTTTCTTTCTTACAGCTGCATACTATTCCATTGTGTACATGTACTACAGCTTTTTTATCCACTCATCTACTGATGGACACTTGGGTTGCTTCCAGATCTTAGCTATTATTGTAAGTAGTGCTGCTATGAACATAGGGGTACATATATTCTTTCTGATTGGTGTTTCAGGCTTCTTAGGGTATATTCCTAGAAGTGGGATCACTGGGTCAAATGGCAGTTCAATTTTTAACATTTTGAGGTAACACCATAGTGTTTTCCATAGGGGCTGCACCAGTCTGCATTCCCACCAGCAGTGTACTAGAGTCCCCTTTTCTCCACACCCTTGCGAACACTTGTTTGATGATGTTGATGGCGGCCATTCTGATGATTAGTGATGTTGAGCATTTCTTCATATGCCTCTTGGCCATTTGTATATCCTGTTTGGAGAGGTGTCCATTTAGGTCCTCTGCCCATTTTTTAATTGGGTTCTTTGTCTTCCTTTTGTTGAGTTGTATGAGCACTCTAGATATATTGGAAATTAACCCCTTATCTGGTGTATCATTGGCAGTTATGCTCTCCTATACAGTGGGTTCCCTTTCCATTTTGATGGTTGTTTCTTTTGCTGTGCAGAAGCTTTTGAGTTTGATGTAGTCCCATGTGTTCATTTTTCCTTTGTTTCTGTTGCCTTAGGTGATGTATCAGTAAAAATTCTGCTGCGTATGATGTCTGAAATGTTGTTGCTTGCATTTGCTTCTAGGATTTTTATGGATTCATGAGTTACATTTAAGTCTTTTATCCACTTTGAGTTTATTCTTGTGTATGGCATAAGCTGGTGGTCTAGTTTCACTTTTTTTGCAAGTAGCTGTCCAATTTCCCCAACACCATTTATTGAAGAGATTGTCTTAACTCCACTGTATGCTCTTGCAGCCTTTGTCAAATATTAAGTGAGCATATTGTCTTGGGTCAATTTCTGGGTTCTCTGTTCTGTTCCATTGATCTGCTTGTTCTTGTGCCAGTACCAGGCTGTTTTTTCTCCCCCATTTTTTGTTCAGATAGAGTGGGAGGGAGAGAGGAAGAGAGAGAAACATCGACATGAAAGGGACACATCGAGTGGCTGCCACCCGCATGACCAACCAGGGCCAGGGACAAACTGCAACCGAGGTACGTGCCCTCAGCAGGAACCAAACCCGGAACTCTCTGGACTGCAGACTGACGCTCTAACCACTGAGCTAAATCAGCCAGGGCCAGGCTGTTTTTTTTTTTTTTATCCTCACCCGAGGACATTTTTTTTTTGTTCAGATAGAGTGGGAGGGAGAGAGAGGAAGAGAGAGAGAGCGAAACATCGACGTGAAGGGACACATCAAGTGGCTGCCACCCGCACGACCAACCAGGGCCAGGGACAAACTGCAACCGAGGTACGTGCCCTTAGCGGGAACCGAACCCGGGTCTCTCGGGACCGCAGGCCGACGCTCTAACCGCTGAGCCAAACTGGCCAGGGCCAGGCTGTTTTGATTACAGTGGCTTTGTAGTATAACCTGATATCTGGTAATGTGATCCCTCCTACTTTGTTCTTCTTTTTCAAGATTGCTGTGACTATTTGGGGTCTTTTTTTGGTTCCATATAAACTTTTGGAGTGTTTGTTCTAGTTCTGTGAAATATGTCGTTGGTATTTTGATGGGGACTGCATTGAATCTATAGATTGCTTTGGGATGTATGGACATTTTAATGATGTTAATTCTCCCAATCCATGAACAAGGTATATGCTTCCACGTTTTTATATCTTCCTCTATTTCTTTTTTCAATGAACTGTAGTTTTTTGCGAAAAGGTCCTGTACTTCTTTGGTTAAGTTTATTCCCAGGTACCTTAATTTTTTTGCCGCAATGGCAAATGGGATTGTTTTTTTGTTTCTTTCTGTGAGTTCATCATTGGTGTATAAAAATGCCACTGATTTCTTGATGTTAATTTTGTCTCCTACTACTTTGCCAAATTCATTTATTAACTTTAGCAGACTTTTGATGGAGTCTTTAGGGTTTTTTTATGTACAATATCATGTTATCTGCAAATAATGACAGTTTCACTTCCTCCTTTCCAGTTTGGATTCCCTCTATTTTTTCTTACGTCTAATTGCTGTGGCTAAGACTTCCAGTACTATGTTAAATTAGAGTGGCAAAAGTCGGCATCTCTGTCTTATTCCCATTAAGGGGAATGCTTAGTTTTTGCCCATTGAGTATGATGTTGGCTGTAGGTTTCTCATATATGACCTTTATTATGTTGAGATATGATCCCTCTATTCCCACATTGCAGAGCGTTTTTATCAGAAATGGGTGCTGGATTTTGTTGAATGCTTTTTTAGCATCTATTGATATGATCATACAATTTTTATCTTTCATTTTGTTTATGTGGTGTATCACATTTATTGATTTGTGAATAATGTACCAGTCTTGCATCCCTGGGCTGAATCCCACTTGGTCATGATGAATAATTTTTTGATGTACTGCTGGATCTGATTTGCTAATATTTTAAGGATTTTGGCATCTGTGTTCATTAGGAACATTGGCCTGTAGTTTTCTTTCTTTGTAGTGTCTTTATCCAGTTTTGGAATTAGGATTATGCTGGCGTCATAAAATGAGTTTGGAAGTGTTCCGTCTTCTTGCATTCTTTGGAATAGTTTGAGAATGGGTATTAGATCTTCTTTGAATGTTCAGTAAAATTCCCTCATGAAGCCAGCTGAGCCTGGGCTTTTGTTTGCTGGGAATTTCTCAATTACATCTTCAATTTCCTTTGTTGTTATTGGTCTGTTCAAGTTTTCTCTCTCTTCCTGGTTCAGTTTTGGGAGGCTGTGTGTTTCTAGAAATTTGTCCATTTCTCCTACATTGTCCAATTTGTTGGTGTATAATTGTTGATAGTATGTTTTGATGATCCTTTGTATTTCTGTGGTGTCAGTTGTTACTTCTCTTTCGTTTCTGATTTTATGTAGTTTCTCTCGTTTTGTTTCTTGGTGAGTCTGGCTAAAAGTCCATCGATCTTGTTTATCTTTTCAAAGAACCAGCTGTTTGTTTCATTGATCTTTGGAATTGTTTTTTTTTAGTCTCTATGTCATTTATTTCTGCTCTGACCTTTACTATTTCCATCCTCCTACAAGCTCTGGGTTTTCCTTTTTGTTTACTTTCTAGTTCTTTAAGTTGTAGGGTTAGAGAGTCAATTAGAATTTTTTGTTTTTTGAGGTAGGCCTGTAGTACTATGAACTTCCCTCTCAGGACTGCTTTCGCCATGTGCCATAGATTTTTTTGTTGTGTATTCATTTTCATTGGTTCCAGGAAGTTTTTAATTTCTTCCTTGATCTCATTAGTTACTCATTTGTTGTTTACTAACATGCTATTTAGCCTCCAAGTGTTTGAATGTTTTTGTGTGTTTCTAGTTCTGGTTTCATGCCACTGTGATCTAAGATGCTTGATATGATTTCAATCTTCTTGAATTTGTAGAGACTTGCTTTGTGTTGTGTCCTAACATGTGGTCTATCTTTGAGAATGATTCATGTGCACTTGAGAAGAATGTATATTCTGCAGCTTTGGGGTGAAATGTTTTGTAAATATCAGTGAAGTCCAATTGATCTAGTTCGTCTTGTAAGGACTCTATGTCCTTGTTAATTTTTTGTCTAGAAGATCTATCCAGTGGTGTCAGTGGCATGTTAAAGTCACTCACTATGACCGTGTTGCTATTGATCTCTCCCTTGAAGTCCTCCAGTTTTAAAATATATTTTAGTGCTCCTGTATTTGGTGCGTATGTTCAGCAGGGTTATATCCTCTTGTTGGATTGCTCCTTTTATTATGTAGTGACCTTCTCTCTTATTATGGCCCTTGTTTTGAAGTCTATCATGTCAGATGAGTATTGCTACACCAGTTTTTTTATCCATTTCCATTTGCTTGGAAAATTTTTTTCCATCCCTTCACTTTCATCCTGTGTCTTTTGTTGTGAGATGGGTCTCTTATAGACCCATCTCACATGTTTTCTCATCCAATCAGCTACCCTATGTCTTTTGATTGGAGCACTTAAGCCATTTACATTTAAGGTAATTATTGATAGTTATTAGTTGCCATTTAAATCTTTTTTTTTTTTTTTAATCCTCACTAGAGGACATTTTTCTGTTCAGATAGAGTGGGAGGGAGAGAGAGAGAGAGAGAGAGAGATGTGAAAGGGACACATCGAGTGGCTGCCACCCCAACCAGGGCCGGGGACAAAGTGCAACCGAGGTATGTGCCCTTAGCGGGAAACAAACCTGGGTCTCTATGGACCACAGGCTGATGCTCTAACTGCTGAGCCAAACTGGCCAGGGTGCCATTTTAATTTTATGCCTGTGTTCCTCTCTCTCTCTCTCTCTCTCTTCTCTCTCTCTCTCTCTCTCTCTCTCTCTCCTGACAACAGTCCCTTCCCTTCAGCATTTCTTGCAGTGCTGGTTTTGTGGTGGTAAATTCCTTTAGCCTTTTTTTTTTTTTTAAAATCCACGAAACTCCTTATTTCTCCTTCAATTTTGAATGATAGTCTTGCTGGATAGAGTAGTCTTGGATTCAGACCCTTGCCTTGCATTATTTTGTACACTTCATGCCACTCCCTCTGGCCTGCAGTGTTTCTACTGAGAAATCAGCTGACAGTCTAATGGGAGCTCCATTGTAGGTAACTTTCTGTCTTTTTGTTGCTTCCTTTACAATTCTTTTTTTGTCTTTAATGTTTGCCATTTTTATTATGATGTGTCTAGCTGAGGGTCTTCTGGGGTTCATCTTGCTTGAGACTCTGTGTTTCCTAGACTTGTGTGACCTTTTCCTTCACCAGTTTAGAGACGGTTTCTGTCATTATTTCTTCAAACAGGTTCTCCATTCCTTTCTCTGATTCTTCTCCTTCTGGTACCCCTATGATGCGAATGTTGTTTTGTATTGTCCCACAGCTCCCTTAAACTCTCCTCCTGCTCTTTAAACTTTTTTCCCCCATTTGCTGCTCTATTTGGGTGTTTTTCTCTACCTTGTCTTCTAAATCGCTGATTCGATCTTAAGCTTCTTCTAATCTACCCTTGGAGTTTTCTAAGGTATTTTTCCTAACAGCTGTCATTCTTTATTTCCTCTTGATTTTTATGCATAGCTTCTACCTCTTTATGTTAAGCTTTACCTCTTTTTTTCAGCTCAGGTAGTTCCCAGTGAACTCTTCATAGTTCTTATTAAGTTGCTTGTAGTTCTCACCAAATTGTTTGTGCACCCTTAAAATCATTGCTTTGAATTCTTTATCTGACAAGTTGCTGTCTTCCATTTCCTGTAGTTCCTTTTCTGGTGCTTCCTCTTTTCTTTTCCTTTGGGTGTTGTCTCCCCATTTTAGCCGTCTGGTTGCTCTAGACCCAGTGAGGGATGTTTGGATGTGTAGGCAGCTTACTGTACATCAAATACGGTTATTGTGCCTCCCAGACTGTTCTGTTGCGTGTTGCCTTTTGCTTGCTGTAGATCCTGGAGGATTGACTACTGGGGGCTGGTATTATTGTGTCCTGGTAGGTGCTGCTGCTGGATCATGTGGACCCCTCTAAAGCTGTTTCCAGCTGGTTGCTGGTGCAACCTATAGCTGTATAGCTCAGGCCCTGCTGGAGCTGCGCTCCCTGCCCACACTGTCAGCAGCTGTCGCACAGGCCCCACTGGAGCCCTGGCTCCCTGCCGATCTTGTGGGCAGCTGGGTTGCTCAGGCCTCTCTGGTGCCCCAGCTCCCTACAGGTCCCGTGTGGAACTGGATCGCACAGTCCCTTCTGGAGACCCGGCTCCACGCCTATCTTGTGGGCTGCTGTGTTGCACAGGCCCCCGTGGAGCCCCAGGTCCTGCCACTGGCAGCTGGGGAGTACTGCTGCCTAGTGGAGCCCAACTCCTGCTCAGCCTTTGCTGTAGTTTTTGGGGATGGGTCTCAGCTGCTGGTCTGTGCTTCTGTTGCCTGGCAATGGATGTCTGCTCCCCAGCCTCTGTTGCTGGGGGGTATATCTTGACTCTGATCGGACTGCTACTGTGGGGGATGGTGCTGGGCTCCTCGCTGCTTGCGGTTTCCACAGCAGGCACCTTGACAGCTGTGCTACTGTGCACTGGTCTGTGTTGGTACAGGGTGTCCACTATACCAATGGTGCCAGGTGCACTGGTGGGCTCAGGTCGCTGGGCCCTAGCCACTCCCACTGCCTCCTCCCAGGGAAGACTTGGGATGTTCCAAAATGGCGAGACCTCCCCGCAGCACAGGGGGAAGCGTCCTGAAGAGCCACTTACCGTGGCAGCAACTCTTCCACAGCACAAGAACCTTCTGCTCCGCATCTCTGCACTGCACAAGTTTGTTCGTCCACTTTCGGTCCACTCACACACCAGCTCACTCTCTCATGCACTCACCCTCCCTCTGGTCCTGCCCGCCGCCATCTTAATTCTCTACTTTTTATGATACTTCTATACCTGCTTTTCAATTGGCCTTGAAATATTTACATGTGAAATTCTCTTTTAATGAAGGACAAACAACAACAGCAAAATCTATCATTTTGTGAACATGTACAGGGAAAGTACTAGGAAGTAGAAAGAAGAGAATTCAATAATTTTATTAATTTAAACACAGGCTTACTACAAATCCTCTACCAGAGTTTCCAACTGAAAGTGCCTCTTATCTAGTTACATGTGTTAGTAGATTGGGGTTGAACAAACGTAGGTTGTTAAATGACCTAATATTTTACATCTCAGTGGAATAGTATCTTTATATGTATTCTCAAGCCTATGTTTTCAGCTAACAAAAAAGCACAGGTTTAATTTAGAAACCACCAAATGCTTATATAAATTAAATCTTGTGCTACAAAGCTACTATCTTGAAACTCACTGTTTGAATTATTTTTTACCCACTTACCATAAAAAAACTAGTTCTCAGATTCTGCATACAGACAGCTTTATGTAAAATATATAAACAGATTGCATAAATATGGCAATTACGACTGCATTTACAGATGTGCATGTACAATGTTATGCAAATTATCACAATATTACAATTTCAAAAATTCTTCAAATAGGAGTCCAAGTAAAGCAATTAGTGAAAAAATACCCATGCAGAATTTAAATATCTCAGAACAAAATTTAAAATGTCTCAGTAAAAGTTCACACATTTAAAATAGTTTTATTCATTTTATTTGTATATGTCAAAATACATTTTTATTTCCAAAATAGTGGGTTTTGCAACTAGTTTCATGCAGAAACAAGGTCTGCTCAATACTACCAATAAAATCAATATAGCACAGTAGCTGTTCAGTTTTAGATACAAAGAATAAATAACCTAAATACAAAACACTAAAATATTAGAAACATGTATTTAATCATTCTTCACAGGCATCCAAACTTCACAAATACACTCCTTAGCATGCCTAACTGTTGTGCAACCAGACATGTTGCAGTCACTCAAACTGATCAATTATCTGTATATTTTACGTCCATATAAGACCATGGAAATTCTCTATATTCAGACCCACCATTTATACAGTTCAAATATAACCAAAAATAAAATTCCCACAACTATCCTTGTACCTTTAAAAATCAAGAATCCTGAGCTTGGTAGTAAGAGCATAACCTTATATCTTCATAAAACCAATCAAGAGAGAGAGGACTTGAAATCCTGCTTACCAAAACACCTTTTCCCAACCCCAAAGTAATCTAAAATAGGCAGTAGAACACAATGACCTTTTAAAATGAAGGGGTACAAATTCACATTTAATATAGTATACAATACAATCAATAATACAATTAGCTACTGTAAGCTTTACAATGTACAATTTATTCAAATGGCTGAACTGTTCAGTGGTTAAGGAGACAGTTATGTGCCAGAAAGATGTAATATTTTTTGCATGGTTTAATGAAAATATAAAAGCTATTTGTCCAAATAAAAGCCATCTCCACTATGTACTCGGTTTCAGCATTTTTTTAAAAGGCCACTGAAATGTATAAAATGGTCTGAACATGATGGTGGTATCAAAGTCAATGCCTCTTCACATGGCAATAACAGTGCATTTAATATTACTCCGGGTTAAGTCTGCAAAGGATTCCATAGCATTACTTTGGCTAGCACAACAGTTTTAGACAGCACTCAGATAAATATCAGTATGTGAAATGTGAAGCAATTACCTTATGCAACTTTAATTATGGTTGAATACTATCAAAAACTGAAAATAAAAGTAAAAGCACTTTACAGTAGAAAAGTTTTGTAAAGATAGGGCTCCACATAATGTATTACTTTTAAACTCTTTATATCACATTGTTAGCAAATTTTGTTTTTTAACACTATTATGGAGTAGCCTACTTTGCATTAACAGACATTTGAAATAAGAAAATAGTCAAGCATGCCATGTGATGGACTAAAAATCAAAACAATACACTTATTTATATATACAGCATCACTCAGTACCTGCTAAAATGAATGTGAAGATTACAGAATCTAACATCTTGTTCTACAATAGTAAAAAACAAACAAAAACAAAAGTGACCAATGAAGGCAGAAAACAGGACTTAAAAGAATCTAATCTCAACTGACTTTAAAGCATTCATATAAGAAATAAATGCATATTGCACACACAGTGAAAGCAGATGCTCCACCAAGCAATTCAGTTCCAGGTGGGAGACAACACAGCATTAGCCTAATACATGACAATGGCCTCAGAAGAGCAAGTGTTCTTTTCTGTAAATGAAAAAGCTGTGAAAACATAGACGCGCCTGCCACATGAAGAGTTAGAAGGAAAAACATACAAACCCAAACTTGGATGTAAAGCAAAAAAAAATTAAATATTGAAAAACTGGAAACTGTGGCACATCAAAAAATGTTGAATAACTGTCTTCTGTGATAGTTGCAAGTTTTTGTTGACACAAATCATTTATGTACAACTAAGGCTTACTGGTTAAATATCTGAGGCATATCTGGCCTTGAACACTTTCCTTATATGCTGGAGCTGTAAACAAGTTTTCTCAGTCTTTAAAAAAAAATCTTCTCAGCAGCTGCATTAACATGAAACAATGGTCTTGATACAAGAAAAAAACCCAGAAAATTAAACAAAACAAAACTCCAAGATAAGAGGGCATTTGGCAGGATATCCAAAAATGACAGTCTCCAAGGACTCTTTCCAGGCTTCCAGTGACTGTCAATTATGGTCCACTGGGTTACTAATATGTGCAATTCCATTATTTGCTGCCTTTTTTTTTTTTATTTGGAAAGTTTGCTTATAACTCTGATCAAGGCCCCATTTTCATCCTTTAGCCTCTGGTTGTCTGCTTTTAGGTCTGGTAACATCTACAAGGGGAAAAATGAAGAAAAAGTTTTGCCTCAATAAAAAGATAAAACATTACTATTATTAAATGTTATATTTTCACCACAAGACACATGAACAAGCTTTGCCAGTTACATATTTTTCTAGTGGCTAAAATGTGTATCAGGAAGAAAGAAAAGCAACCTTCAATTTGTGAAGCTAATTAGTTTAATAAATGATGGAATGAAAGGTTTATTCTCCCAAAGTTATCAGTTGAAATGAACTAAATCACTTGATATTATGACTCACAAGCACACCATATTAGAGCAGCCAAGAAAATGAAGCCTGTTTTTGTTAGGATAAAAGGAGCTGAAAGGGAGCTCCTTTAAGAGTTCTTGTCAGTACCTAAACCAAGACACTTTGCTTAATTTACTTCAGACCTCATAACACACATTTCACAAGAAAATCAACATATTGGGAATGTTTTGAGGGAGTTAGATTTGTTCTAAATCATTAAAATTCTTTAAAGGATTCACCTATGGTACTAAGTTTAAGAAACTAGTACAATGTCTGATCCCAAAATAGGTGCTCATCAAATGGCAACAAAGCAAGTATTGCTATTATGAGAATAGAATGAAATAATTTATAAGTAAAAGTAGTAAGCCTGTATTTATGAAAACATCCAAGCATAGAAAAAATAACCAGTTATTTGGAACAAACAGAAAACACACCCTCACATCCTCAAAATAAAGCAAATCCATTTTCTGTTTTACAGACAGACTGAAGGAGGGGTGAAAATGTTAGGTTACCTGGATTTTCTAAGAGTGATTTAAACCACATATGCTCTACCAGATTTATTAGGAAATGGAACAGCTTATATTTTGGACATTATAACATACTTTCCAAGCTATTTAGCAAAATATAAGCAAAATCTATATGAAGAGTTTAATTTTATGTGGACCCAATCAATTCTTATCCATGTTCGAAATGTATGGATATAAAATATAGTAATCTGAAGTTTATGCGAACTAAGTGAATATTAAGATGGCTCCGACTGACAGTGACATTTTGAAAAACAGATAATTCATGCTTCATCTTCAGCATATATTATGTGTAAAACACGTTACATTGTTTATGTTCCATTTTCTTTCTAGTTAAGAATTTTAAATAGCCAAATTTTTAAGCCCTAAAATATTTGTTGAGCTGAAATGTGCACAGGCTTTGCAAAAATGCAGACACGTCTTTTATTTAAATTCCAAAATCATTCCCTAAGTTTACCGTAGTTTATGAATTTAAATATATAATTAGTGACACTTTCTAATGTTCTGAGAAGCCATGCATAATTAAAGTTATATGATAAGCTGCAGACAAAATGGCATTAATTTGTAAAAGTGAACTCAAGACACGCTTACTAATACAAAAACACCTGCCTGGCTCTACCAAGGAGAAATGATGAGACTACAGATTATAGGTGCACAGACTGAGCTTCCTACAGAACCCTGAGCGCTTGGCTACCACTCTTGTCAAGGCCCTATTCTCAGTCAGCAGCCGTTCATTTGACTCTCTCAGAGTCTGAATTTGCTTTATTTGATGCAGGTTCTGCAGGAATCAGAACATAAAGAAATAGAAAATAAAAAATAAGAAAATGGAAAAGGAGTGCAATAAAAATATAAAGAATGACAGACAACGCATATAAGAAAATATTAATTCTTAAAAAAATTCCATGAGATTTACAAAGATAAACAGTATAGTACTAAAACTCCATATCAAATGAAATCTATGAACAAACAAAATCCAAAAAATCTGTCTCCAAAGGCATTCAATAATAATGTTCTAATAAGTAACCAAATAATTTAATACAAAACACTTAAATCTTGAAATTCTAATTCTGTGGGTACAAACTGTATGTATTAGTTCCTTAATTCGCAATGTAATCGATATTTTATGCAACACAATGTGATAAGAGTTAATGAATTAACTATGCTATATTTTTTCTGCGAAGAGTGTTCCTTCCAACATTCAAAAAGTTATTTCCACAGATAATACAGAGTCTGATAAAATACAGCTCTGCTTATCCACTTTATTTTCAAGGAGAATATTTTTATATTGAAACCCTGCCACCATTTAGTCTCCAAGAAACAGAGCACGTGAATGCAAAGAATAAATAATAAATCCCAAATCTTACAGTCATTATTGTCTAATTTGTTCTGTACCTGAACATCAAAAGTGCTATAAAAATGGATTAACAAAAAGATATGCACTTTAAATACCTTCCTAGGCCACCCAAGACCTGGATTTAGGAAGAAAAATAAGCACAGATATAGGTAAGTCACAAACTGCATAAACAGCTTTGAGAACAATCACTTAGACAAACACCTACAATGGGAATGTGAAATCTGAATTCATAAGCAACACCATCTCTCATAAGCGGCATGGTTTACTTACTTTGAGCTCTTCTTCCATTTCAGATATTCTTCTTTCTAGAGCTCTTCGTTCCTAGGTCAATTTAAAGTACCAATATTAATTTCATAATTATTATATTCTTATATTCTCTTCTAAATTGTGAAATAGTGCCACTTTAGAATCAGAAATCCAATCAGGAGCAGTGTAGAGAGAGATGTGATGCCAGTGATGTGTAAAGAGCTTTCCAAAATTGGAGAGAAACAATATGAAGGTCGTCATTTCCACTACTTTCTATAAGCTCTTTCTTTAAAGCTTTGACTTTCTGTTAAGATGCTACATAACATGTTCAAACAACTTTTTTTTTTTTTTTTTTTAACACATAAAACTCAAGGATAGAGTAAACCAATACAAGATTAAGGACTGTATAGAAAAGGAAAAAAAAAACAACCTCACACACAGATGCAATTACTCTACAGTGACAGAAGCAGAAAAGCCAGAAGCAAACATGCCTAAAATATCTGTACTTTAAAATTTCAATAGGACCTAAGAGAAGTTCATCTCTTCCACCCACATTATTTAATAGCCACTATTTATTTATCCAATTGCCTTCATAGCCTTGTATTTTAGGTTGACACCGTGTAGCATTAATGCAGTGAATCTAATGAAGAAGCAACTACAGCATTTATTTTATTTTGAACGACCTTATTTCAAAGAGTGACAGGCAAAGGCAACATACATTATTGCAGTGTACTATCTTATTCTCCCTTAAATAATAAGCATTCTAAGGTGTTATGCAAAAAGCAAGCGGCAATAATTAATGTGCTGTAAAACTTTGGTTAGGTCATACCGCCCAGAAGATACTGACTCTTGCCGGTCACCTTTCAGATACAAACCATTTAAATTTAGTTTAATCACACTGAAACTACGTCCAAGACATTCTTTTCCAGATTAATAATTAATGTTCATATTTAGTGAAGCAGTACATTTACTGTAAATGTTAATGTTTTTAAGGATATGTAATTTTAAAAAATAGATGAAATCCTACTAGCAGTCTTATAAGTACCATGTTATTCTATTATCAACATGTTTAAGCATTATTACATGGACAAAAATGTTATTTTCTATAAACAGATCTTTTTTCTAGTTAATAATGCAACCATGACAAATTCATAAAAACCAATGCACTTCTCAAAATCTAGGACATATAGTGTCAAATTTAATTCTCATAACTTTGTGAAATACCAGAAATAGCATATTTTCTCCAACTGACAATTTCCCCACCATCCTCAATTTTATTAAGTGACTTCAAAGTTTTAACTACGTAGTAATAAAGCAAGAACACCATACCAAATTGCCTATAGCCAAGTGACAACTATAAAGTTAAAGGAAATTTCTTGTCTGACAAATTAACATTAAAAAATATGGTTAAGAGAAAATGCATGTAAAGTGCTTAGCCCAGACCTGCATAGCAGGTAAGAGAGTGCTGAATAAATAAATGTTAGCAGTTATTATTAATACTATGATAGACAATGTCTGTTAAGTTGAGAGTGAATTAGCTACTTTGTAAATTTATCTGCATTTGACAGGCAGAAAAAAGAGGTCAGGTGGGAATGTCAGAAAACAAAAATGTATATCGTGTGCCCAAACCTAGATAAAACAAAGGATAGACATCAAAATATTAGTTATCTCCCACAGCAAGATTATAGACAATTTTTTTCTTTTACTAAATTTTTTTGTGAAAAAAACATATATTGTTTTCACAAGAAAAATTAGTCTTAAAAATGTGACCATCTCAAAAATAATTTTCTGATTAAGTATATTCTGTTATCAATGTCTTTTCATCTCAACTATTAGTATGGATAACAGAGAAGTGAGTGCATTTTAATGATTTAAAATTCAATAATAGTTATATTGTGAAAGAATATAATTAACATTAAATTTAATAAAATTAATGATTTTAAATTTTAAGCAATTTTTAGTTATACAAATAGTTTTAAAAATTATATATATGTATTATTGATTGATTTGAGAGAGAGAAACATCAGTTCGTTGTTCCACATATTTATACATTCATTTGTGGACACTTACAAGTACCCTGACTAGGGATCGAACCTGAAACCTTGGTGCAATGGGATGATGCTCTAACCAACTAAACCACCTGGCCAGGGCACCAATAGTTTTTTAAATGGCCTAGAACAATAATTTTAAAACTGCTGAAATTATAATAAAACAAGTAGTAATGTCAAGGTACAATTTAGTAAATGGCACAGACATTAACAGACTTTGTTTATTTACATATTCTGTATTTTAGTATCATTTCTCTCTCTCTGTTTTCTTTTGGTCAGAAGGGTAAATTGGCTATTTTAACATGAAATGGAAGAAAATGGTTTTTAAAATCAACTTCTTCTGATTATTTATTCTTTGATCTAGAGATCATAGATACCCAGGATGTAATTTCTTCTCTGGTTGAAACTTCACAAGTCTAGCCACTGCTCACTTGCATTACAGATACCCTTTGAGCACTTGTCCTTTAACTCTTGATCATTTATACATTTTCAACTGCTCAGGCTACGTTTGTAGAGTTATTCCTATGGCCCTGAACAATAATCATCATAATACTAATCAGAGAGAAATAAAAATGAATATATCATAGCCAGATAAAAAATTGTAGAAGGTCATAAAATGGCAAAATATTTTCTTATAATCGTTTTTTGTTTGTTTGTTTAAAATATTTTTAAACAATATTTTGTTTAAAGCTGGCTGGCTCAGCTCAGTGGTTACAGCATTGGCCTGAGGACTGAAGGGTTGCAGGTTTGACCCCCCTCCCTGACTGGGGTCATGCAGAAGGCAACCAATCAATGTGTTTCTCTCTGCCCCCCTGCCCCGACTCTTTCTAAAAAAAAAAAGGAAAAAATTTCCTCAAGTGAGGATTAACAAAATAAATAAATGAATGAATGAATAAATAAAAAATAAATACATAAAAATAAAACTTTTAAGCTAAATACTTAAACTCACAATAAAATAAGCATTAAATTAACTTTTAAAAGAATCTGAAAATTCAATGCCCCTGAAGCTTTAAAAAAATTACTTCGAGAACAAAAGCATTTTAATTTTGCAAAGAGTTAAACTAAATGTATACATAATTAAAACATTTTCAGTATATTACCACCCAAAATCAGAGATAAATAGCATCTCAAAAATATCATCTTCACCATCACAATGTATACATTTCAGAATCAAGGAAGATCTTTCTTTTTTTCCCAATCCTCACCCAAGGCCATTTTTGCATTTATCTTCAGATAGAGTGGGAGGGAGAGAGAGAGGAAGAGAGAGAGAGAGAAACATTGATGCGAGAGAGACACTGAGTAGTCACCACCCACACAACCCCAACCAGGGCTGGGGACGAACTGCAAGCCAGGTACTTGCCCTTAGCGGGAACCGAACCCGGGACTCTCTGGTCCGCGGGTTGACGCTCGCTGAGCCAAATGGGCCATTGCAAGGAAGATCCTTCTTAACCCATTAAAAGAATAATATGGTAAATTAAGTCTTATTTGACAACACAATTTCACATTTAGAGACACCCCCACAAAACTCTATAAAAGAAGGTAAGCTAGAAAACATTCTAATTAAATTAATGAGTATTAATTTAAACTCATTAAAACTATCATCCACAAAGACTAAAGAAAAAAAAAAGCTACTGTTGCTTACACAAAACAATAAAGTAGAAAAATGATATTCAATAAAATGGATACTTACCCTTTTTTCCATTTCCAATAGTGACCTATCAGTAAATCTTTCTTGTCTCTGCAAGAAAAATAAGATATAGCTAAGGGATATAAGAGTAATGAAAATAAAGGGTGTGTATGTCATTTCAGTTGTTTATTGTTATAAATGAAATTCAAAATTTCTATGATGATGAAACTGTTTTAGCTAATCCTGATTTTTTTTGACATTTTAAAATTTAAATTTATATTTTAATTGCTAGAAATGTAAAACAAAGGCTAATATACCACTTCAGAACATGTAAATGAATCCAAAAAATGCTTAAAAGATTGAAGAACTAAAAATGACATTTGAAAGCACCTGAAATAAATCAGAAATAGATAGAACAATGTCATCAAATAGAAGATTTAGATAGAAAATAAGAAATTTTATTGGGGATTTTTTTTCATATAGGAACATTTTAGCAATTTTATGATTCATTTGCCAATTCCTTAGGTTAGTAAAATCAACTTTAGTTAATATTTTTGGTAAATATTCTAGTTAAGTGTTATGTTAAAATCACAATTAGTAAATGTGGTGAATTGAATCTGACAAAATTCATCAAACCAGTTTCTAGTGAAGTCAGCTTATTTCCCTTCCTTGGAGACTGTATCTGGAGGAGGGTACCTGGGCTAAGGCAGGATTCAAGGATTCTAGAGTCCGTTGACTAAATACTATAAAATATACCTAAACTTCAAGATTAATTCTTAGTAGAATAATAGTTCCCTTGGAAAAATTCCATGCAACTATCAAAAATGCCACTTCTATGCATATTCATTAGTTATGGAAGTAATGCTAAAAAAAATTTGGTGGAAGGATTTACAGTAGACTTAAATGCTCAGGATAAATACTCTAAAGTAGAACAAAAAGTCTAATGTTTACCAATTTTACTCTTACATATATTCCTAAAATTTAAAAATAACATTTACATAGTTTTCCAACTAAGATATTAACTGAATATTTACTCAATATCTTACACTTTGAATTATCCTTGCCATTATTAATCCAGTATACTGGGTATGATACTCAATGTATGTGAAGGCAGAAAATGTCATATTTTTTAATCTAGTGACTTGTTTCTCCATCCAGTTGACGGGATCAGAAATTGGTTTATGACCCAAAGGCTGTTTGCTGTAAGTTACCCAGTGTCCCATGAAATGGTCACTAATAGGGCCATGCGCATTAACAGATTGCTCCATACTGATAATAACTGGCTAAGTCTATATTAGTTCCCCTCTCTTGTAGTTTGAATGAGAAACACATAGGAAGAATTTGGATGACAACAGAGAGGCAAAAGAACATAGAAAAACAAAGAAGGCAGTAAGCAGTGGAAACACAGATTAGCTTAGTCACTATGACAGAACACTAGACTAGGGAGTAAACAGAAAACATTTTTATTTGAAAAATATTATTACCAAATCTCTAGAGCTAAAGCTATTTTCAGAAAATGAGTTATGATATTTTTATGTATGGAGGCTCACTAAGCTACTAATGCAACCTGAAGAATGATGACATTCCAGTTTACCATGAAGTAAGTCTAAGTATAAGACAGCAAGTTTTAACTTGTATAACATTCCAAGATTTTGGCACGTCACTATGAAACATGTTCTTGTCCTGCCTTACTTCTCTGTGTACCTTTTTTCCCCACTTTTTAAAATTTTTATTTTTTCCTCACTGGAGGACATTTTTGCATTTATTTTCAGATAGAGCAGGAGGGAGAGAGGGAGGAAGAGAGAGAGAAAAACATCGATGTGAGAAAGACACATCGAGTGGCTGCCACCCACATAACCCCAACTGCGCTGGGGACAAACTGCAACTGAGGTGCATGCCCTTAGCGGACACTGAACCGGGGTCTCTCTGGTCTGCGGGACAACACTCTAACCGCTGAGCCAAACCAGTTAGAACCCTTTCCCCCCCATTTCTAAAATTAAATTTATTGGGGTGACACTGGTTAATAACATCACATGAGTTTCAATTGTACGATTCTATAATATATCATCTGTATATTGTATTGTATGCTCACCATCCAAAATTTTCTCCTCCCATCACCATATATTTGACCCCCTTTACCACTTTTATCCTCCTCCATCCCCCTTCCACTCTGGTAAGCACCATATTGATGTGTGCCTATGAGTTGTTTGTTTGTTCTGTGTATCTTTATAGTAAACCCTCATTAACTAATGAAATCTGAAGAGCCTTCATAACCTCATAAGGTTAGCTTGAGCCCTGGACTTTTACCACAGCTTCTATTTTGCAAAGGCAATTGCTTTATAACATAACAGTGGCTAACAACAATTAAAAAAAAAAAGGGACCTGGTAACAAGTTCAACATAGAAAATTAATTTTAAAAAGTATGAAAAAGATGAGTGTAAAAATAATGGCCAAAGAAAGTATGCAGTATCATTTAAAGAACTGAAGATGACATTTTAGACCAGTGCTTTCAAACTGGATTCCAAGAGCTGTACTACAGACATGTCTGTATGCTAAAAAGTCCCACGTTAAATTTAAACAAGTTTGTTTTCTTAACAATGACAGGACCTCTTGGAACCTTTAATATATAAATAGACTATGTAAAATCTGAGATGTAGAATATATAGTATTTCCCAAGTTTCTTGGATCACAAAGCTCTTTTTATTCTTTTAAACTGGGAGCAAGAGGAGGTGGAGGAGGGAATGTGCCTATTACTGTCTCCCAGGACTAGTATTCCATGAAAAAAGAGCTTGGGAAGCAATTCCTAGATCATACACACACTAGATCAAATAAACAAGGTTCTGAGTTCTGCTTGGCTATCCCAACTTTGTCTAAAATACTCTCCTCTAGGATATTGCACAGAAGGAAGGCAAAATGAGTTATAATTAAAATTATCTTCTTCCAGAGTTACTATATCAAATCACCATTTTTTTTTTTAAAAAAAAAGGAAATATACATTCGGAATACAAATTATTATAAAGAAATTTTATAACTTTAAGGGGATCTGTATAGATGCTCTTAATGCCTTGCTACATTTGGTATGCTGGAAATAAGCACTTAAAATCCTTCATGCATCACAACATAGGCATTAAAAGGCTTAAAAATATTTAGAGTTTCCATTATGAGGCTATACTTCTATATTTGTAATACACTTTGAAAAAAGGTAGATGAAATTATCAGTCAACTGTGTTATCTTGTTTCCTTCTGACTAATAAGCTACTGTCAGTAACCAAACTTACATTTAGAACACCAGAGACCATCTCAATGCAATCTTTTAGATAGAATAAATCACAACCATTACCTCTAGAGCAGTGATTCTCAACCTTCCTAATGCCGTGACCCTTTAATACAGTTCCTCATGTTGTGGTGACCCCCAACCATAAAATTATTTTCGTTGCTACTTCATAACTGTAATTTTGCTACTGTTATGTCTTAGGTGACCCCTGTGAAAGGGTCGTTCAACCCCCAAAGGGGCTGCAACCCACGGGTTAAGAACCACTGCTGCAGAGGAACAAAGAGAAAAAGGTTCAAACCTGGGTAGCCTTTTCCAACTGCAATTTAAGATCTGTCAGTTCCATGTTTGTATCGTGTAGCTGTGCTTTCAGCTTTTCATTTTCAGCTAGAATTTGTTCATAAAGCTATAAAAATAAGAAAAGAACAAATTACTTTTCTGCTGTAATATTTTAATAAGATTTCCTATTGAATACTTTGCAATATTAAAACGTACAGGAAGCTTAGCGAAACAACAGCTATTAAAGGGTACATTAACACATATTTTAATGCTTTGTAGTTGCAATGCAGACATTTCTTTATTACACAGGTATGTTTGTCCTACATAAACTCTTAAAACAGTTCCAGTATTTAAAATTAAAGACTTTGCTGAAAAGTCTCACTTTTCCGTTTCCATTAAAAAGAAAAATTCAGTTTTCTGATAGATGGACCACATATCTGCATAGTAATGATACCTGGAGCTATGGAGACACTATAATCTTTATTTGTGGTCTGTGAGCTTTTTTGTTTATCATGCCCTCTTAAATTCCTGACAGTGAGGGATTATCAGTTGTATTTATCATTATACTTGTATTATTTTTATTAAAGTAAAAAGGCAAGTGAAATATTTCTTGAACACTTTTAGAACACCTGGATTTACTACTACTATTCCCCTCATCATCGCTACTATTGCCACAATAAATGGCTATAATCATCTTTTATCTGAACTATTCTAATGTGAGACTTATTTGCCTGACCTCCATCTACTGTTTTGTACATAGCAGCAAGAGTTAATTTTCAAAATGACAACCTCAATTTTCATATACCAACCATTCCATGAAAACCTCCATCTCATACATTAAAAACCCCTGAATGGCTTCCCAATATTCTCAGTATAAGGATATCCTTAAACTAGCCTGTACGGCACTGTACGGTCTTGGTCCCAGCCTACACATGTAGTTGCAATCTTACACCACCACCCCTTTACTAGCCCTAATGAAAATGTAACTACTTCAATGCATCATGCACCCTTCCACCATCAGGTATATATGCTTGCAGTTCACTCCATCTGGAATACTTCTTTTCTCGAATTTTTTTCCAGTTAACTACTAACCATCCTTCTGTTCTTTGGCTGTAATTTCACTTCCTTAGGAAATCCACCCTCAGGCCCTGACACTTTCCTTTGTACATACATTTATAGGACTGTTTCCTTAGTTTATAAAACTTTATCTAACTTTGTTACACACTTCATAAAACTGTTTCAGAATAACTGCTTTAATTTTTAAGGTATACATACATTAGTATGATTGTATGAAAATGCCTGTCTCTCCCAATACATGGAAGATGTCCATAAAAGCAGGGACAACATCTCCATCTCCACTGTCCATGAGTGGAAGTTCACTCCTGTAGCACAATTCATTGTTAATTTCTTTATTGAATAAATGACTGAATTTTATTTGAAATGTAAACTGACCCCCTACCTTTCTTCTCTTGCTGATGATATGGCTTGTAAGAAAGAGGGTAATTCAAATAAATAGCTGCCAAATACCTGGGAACATACACAAATTCCACAAGCCTTCGTTTTCTCCAACAAACTTCATCAGGTTTATTCCAAGCTCATAATATGAAGAATTGTGACAGTCAGAATTCTAAATTGTTGAATTTCCATTTATTTTTTTAATTTTTTTAAATATGTTTTTATTGATTTCAGAGAGAGGAAGGGAGCGGGAAAGAGAGATGGAAACATCGATTGGCTACCTCCTGCACAACCCCTACTGGCGATCGAGCCTGCAACCTGGGCATGTGCCCTGACCGGGAATTGAACAGGGGACCTCCTGGTACATAGGGTGATGCTCAACCCCTGAGCCACACTGGCTGGCCTCCGTTTATTTCTTAATTACTTTCAGCCTTAATCATTAATAGCAGTTGAGCGACCACAAATTTTTCAGTTACCTAGGAAAAACTATATTCTCCTAGGAAAAGCTGTATTCTTTGGCTGTTTCCTAGTCCTGGGTACTTTCCCCTTTCCTTTAAAAAACAAACAAACAAATGAACAGCTATTTATAGTCTACTTACCAATAACTGATCCAAACTAAAAATTAGAAGATATTTCAAGATATTGATTTCATTATGAGTTTCTAGGAATATCTCAAAAAATGTATCTTAACAATCAGATTGTTTTAAATTAAATTTAACTAACCCAAGTACCTTTTTAAAGTCAGTTGAGTCATCCTTTTCTAGCCTGCTACTGTAAGGTTTTCTTTCTTCTAAGTAACTGTATGATGCAGAGCGACCCAGCAAGGAATCATACCGATCACTAGCTGATGTGGAACTGGTTTCATATCTTCAAAAGATGAATTTAAGTCAAAAGCTTTATTATAGGTTTTCACAACTTACATTAACATGCATCCTAGTATATATTAATTCGATATTCCAAACAGTAGGTAATATTCTCCCTCATCTGTTATCTAACTTTTAAAATATATAATAAATGAGAAGTTATTTTTAACACTACCAATTTCCATTATTTGAGGAAGAGAGTCAATATTTCTATATCTAAAAGTCAAAACTGGTTTCACATCATAATAAATTATTTCAAAAAAATTTAAGTTGTACATTTTTTTCACATTTTATCATCTCTGAAATCAGAACATGGCTTACAAACTGATGATGCATTACAGTTCAATTGGTAGCACTTTTCTTATTTTTAAAGTCATATATTACTTTCCTTTAAAATTATAACATTTTTTATTTGATAAATTAATAACAGTCTATCCAAAGTGATGGATAACAGATTTGCCCTAAACAAGAAAAACATATCTCATTTGTAAATGAAAATTCTCTTCTTATCTGGTTCTAAATTCAGGTAACATTTTCTACGTTTCAACTCAATCCAATCATTAGTACATAAAATTTGTTCCTGGTTTTACAAGACTTTGGATAACAATTACGGGTTAAAAAAATGGAATGGAGAGTAGATTCAAAGAAGTACTCTAAAAAGATCAATACTTTTGAGCCAGATGACACTTTTTAGTGTTTTCATTGGCTTTCTTTCACTTAAGGAGATAAGAGAGAAGAGTCTGAATACCTAATGAAATAAATTTCTGGTGGGTTTCATCAGCCTCTCACATTAATAATGACATAGTCATTGTTGAAGTAACTTAGGAAGCTTAAACTTTACTGTTGTAAAGATTTAAGAAAAATCATAACTCACTGTGACTAATGAACTAGAAGTAAAGCCTTTGACAAAGAAAGCTAATTACAGTTAGTTACAAGGTCATCTAAATATTGATAGATTTTTATTACTCAAAATATTTTATCAACTTATAAAATCCATAAATATCTAGCCACATATTTTTATAAAGACTAAAAAGGACAGGGTATTAAAAAAATAAGGTAAAACATACCTAGAAATGGAATCCGTCTAAAAAAAGAGAAAAACAAACATAGGCATACTAAATTTTTATGCTTCATTAAAGTAACATTTACTAATCAAGTAAATTTAAGATAACATCAATATTGTTTTCATACTATTAAACTAACATTTAATAACTATATATGTTTTACTTTAACATGGCTGTTCTTAGAAAGTTCTAGAACACAGAATCACTGCATATTTTTATATGCACAATACCATACAATTACATTTGGCAATTTATGGTCATCTTTGTGAATTCTTACAAATGCCACCATATATTATTTTTTTAATTAGAAAAAAACAGAGTAAGACACATATTCATTACTTATATTCACTCAGCAAGAAAGTGACACCCTTACATTAAAGAAAGTCAAATTTACTATGTGTCAACCCAAAGCAACTACTTTTCTCATTTTTCTATTTTTGAGGCAATAACATAAGAGACAAACAAATGAATACCTGAGGTATTTTATAGAGAACAGTATACACATATTTTGTTTAAAATTTACTTTCTTGAAAACCCAGCTATACATCCTTCAAAGTTTAGAAATTAGAGGATAGAAAATTGTGATGACTTTAAAATTTCCCAAACGAGTGTTATGCTATACTGAAATTCCAATGACTCTTACCTAAGTTGTATAACAATTAATAGGACAAAAATAGTCTTATTGGGAACCAAACTAGGTGTGTGTGTGTGTTTGTGGTTATTTTAGCTCTTTCTCTTTCTATTGAAACACTCACAGAATCAATAATTTTCAGTAAGATAACTCTTCAGAAATGGTGTCTTAAATTCATGAATTTAGGTATTTGTATTTTCCTACTATATTTATCTTTGAATGTACTGTAACATTACTGCTTAGTTTGAGAATTTCTGAAGTCTAATTCACAGGCTAAAACTGTCTTACTAAATTCTATTTAAATTTCCTATGCAAAACCAATTTTGCACTTGTTTTCTATTTTTTTTTTTAATCCTCACCCGAGGACGTTTTTCCATTTCTTGTTCAGATAGAGTGGGAGGGAGAGAGAGGAAGAGAGAGAAACATCGACGTGAAAGGGACACATCGAGTGGTTGCCACCCGCACGACCCAACCAGGGCCGGGGACAAACTGCAACTGATGTACGTGCCCTTAGCAGGAACCAAACCCGGGTCTCTCTGGACCGCAGGCTGATGCTCTAACCGCTGAGCAAAACTGGCCAGGGCTCCTATTTTTTTATGTAATACTTTATGTTATTAATTTTCTTTTTTATTGGTTTTAGAGAGAGAGGAAATGAGAGGGAGAGACAGACAGAAACATCGATGAGAGAGAACATCGACTGGTCACCTCCAGTGTGCCCCCCCCACTGGGGATCAGGCCCACAACCTGGACACGTGTCCTGATTGGGCAGTGACCTCTTGGTGCATGGGTCGATGTTCAACCACTGAGCCACACCAGCCGGACATGATTTATTTTTTAGTTTTATAACAATAAACAATTTTGAATTTATAATTTAATTTTCAAAATACTCAAATTCATAAGCTACTAAGAGAATACACCTTGAAAGTTCCCTCTACAAAAAAAAAATTTTTTTGTAACTATGTGTGGTGATGGACATTAACTGGACTTACTGTGGTGATCATTTTTCTATATAAATATTGAATCATTATTCTGTACACCTGCTATATGTCAATTATATCTCAATAAAAAAAGTTCAGAAACAAACAAGATAATTCAAATTTACAAAAATTCCACTCATAAAATAAAATGTGTGCATATCAAACGAAAACATCAAACCTCACCTCACAATTTGCACTCTGGTTCTCTGATTTAAACTTTAGGAATAAAAACTCTATCAAACAAGTGCTGGCGAGGGTGACTCTAGCACACTGAAAAGGGGACTCTAGCACACTGCTGATGGGAATGCAGACTGGTGCAGCCACTATGGAAAACAATATGGTGTTTTCTCAAAAAACTGAAAATTGAACTTCCATTTGACCCAGTGATCCCACCTCTAGGAATATATCCTAAGAACCCTGAAACACCAATCAGAAAGAATATATGCACCCCTATATTCATAGCAACACAATTTACAACAGCTGAGATATGGAAACAGCCCAAGTGTCCATCAATAGACGAGTGGATAAAAAAGCTGTGGTATATTTACACATGGAGTACTATGTAGCTGTAAGAAAGAAAGATCTCTTATCCTTTGAGAGGACATGGAGAGTATTATGCTAAGCAAAATAAGCCAGTCAGAGAAAGACAAGTATCACATACTCTCACTTATTTGTGGAATATAATGAACAAAATAAGCTGATGAACAAAACAGACCCAGAACATAGAAGTAGGGATCAGATGGACAAACCTTAGAGGAGGAGGGGGGAGGGAAGAGATAAACCAAAGAACATATATGCATAACCAATGGACATAGACAACACTGTGAAGGGGGGGGGGGGAGCAGGGAGAAGGGTGTCAATGGTGGAAAAAGGAGAAACATCTGTAACAAAAATAAATTAGTAAAATTTGTAAAAAAAAAAAAAAAAAAAAGTATAAGCTCTAGTCTGGCCAGTGTGGCTCAGTGAATTCAGCGTCGTCCCATGGACTGAGAGGTCCCAGATCAATTCCCGGGCAGGGCACATGCCCGGGTTGTGGACTCAAAACCCAGTAGGGGATGTGCAGGAGGAAGCCACTCGATGTTTCTCTCTCATTGATGTTTCTCTCTCTCTCTCTAAAAAAAAAAAAAAAAAAAAAAAAAAAAATCAATTAAAACATATTTAAAAAAGAAAAGAATAAAACTCTAAGCAGTCACTGAAATAAATTTCTATTTCTTTGTCTTTGAAAATCATAGTGATATCGTTACTTTTTAAAGAACTATATATTAAGTTGTGGTTAGAAAAACATAAAATTTACTATCTAGATTACTTTTAGGAGTATAGTTCACAGACACAGTCAACAGTGTGGTGATTTTGGGTTGGGGGGATGAAAGTGGGTAGAGGTGGAAGAAGGCATAGAGGGGATAAATTGTTATGGAAAAAATAAAATAAAAAACAAATTTAAAAAAGAGTCTAGTTCAGTAGTGTTAACTACATTCACAATGTTGTGCAACAGATCATCTAGCAAAACTGAAACTCTACATGCACTGAATAACTCAATATGTCCTCCTACCCCAAACCCTGGCAACCACAATTCTACTTTATGTTTCTATGAGTTTGAATACTTTAGATACCTTATATAAGTGGACCCAAACAGTATATCTATTTTGTGACCATCTTACTTCACTTACCATGATGTCCTTGCTCCTTGTTTCAAAATTCTTTTCCAAAGTAAAAATATTCTAATTTTTCTGATTACAGTGCCATAAGCTCATATAAAAGCACTACAATATAAAGTTTCTCTAGCTGCTCTGTCTGTGAAGTAGCCTACTCTCTGCCTCACTGCTTCACTGAGAAACTCTTTTTTTATTTTAAATTCTTAAAAAAAAATCTCTATAATTCCCCATCCCTCCAATTCCCTTTTTTACATACATATCCATGTGAACACGTAAAATATCTATCTATGCAAATACATTTTATTTAATCTATTCCTGACCAATAGGCATTTAGAGGTGTTTTCCTTTTTTTTTTATCCTCACCCGAGGACATTTTTCCATTTTTTGTTCAGGTAGAGTGGGAGGGAGAGAGAGAGAGAAACATCGACGTGAAGGGACACATCGAGTGGCTGCCACCCACACAACCGACCAGGGCCGGGGACAAACTGCAACCGAGGTACATGCCCCTAGCGGGAACCGAACCCGGGTCTCTCCGGACCGCAGGCCGACGCTCTAACCGCTGAGCCAAACCGGCCAGGGCGAGGTGTTTTCAATATTTTGTTTAAGAGCCAGGTGGCTATGAACACCATATACCTGAAGATGTATTTTTACATATTCCAGTCGTTTCCTTGGAAATAAATTTCTAGAAGTTGAATTCCTAAGTTTAAAGGCACTGATTTTTTTTGCAAGGCTTCTGATTTGTATTGCTAAACTGATGTCCAAAGAGGATACATTTATTACAGTCGCAAAATCTTATATAAAAATGCCTATTTCAAAACTAATCATTATAATCAAATCTGGGCATTATTAACCTTTGTCAATTTTACTTTTGCATTATGTCTTTGATTATTAATAACAGTAAGTGCATTTTCAAGCATACTGGCCATTTGTATTTCTTTTGTAAATTTATAAATTTTAGGCATTATGCCCCCATTTATTTTTTTTCACTGTCTTTTACATAGTGCAAGTAGTAATCTTTTAAATGGTAGGGGGAAAAAAGGCTAAGATTCTCTACTGTCAGCAGAGCAAAAACATGTCTCAACTTTAATAAAGGTGTCTTTTCTAGCATATTATATCGTTATATGCTTAAATAATCAAATCTGTTAATCTTTTCTTTATGGTTTCTTACCTTAGTGTTATATTTAAATTCTAAATTACTAATGTCCTTTATATGGTTAAAGTTTTACCATCCAATAGCATAATGAAAGTAAATAATAATAACCCAAGCAACAGAAGTCCCACTTCTGATATAATAATATTATGATAAAATAATTCAAATTTTCTGTAATAAAATTTATTAATTTTCTTTAAACTTATATCCTGAAGGCAGCAGACAGCTTGAGCTTCATATGTAGTTCAACATTTTCATGAACTTTTGGGCATCTGACATACTTTTCTTTGAAGAAAAAAGTATATGCCAGAAAACCATTTTTCAAAGTGGTTAACTTAGATTCTATAAACTCAATAGCAGTTTTGTTATCAAACACACTTGTGAGGTGATGATAACACTATTTCAGAAAATTCACAGAAGAGTTTTGCTGTTCATACCTTTTTACAGAAACATAAGGGCTAATCATCGAAATTTTCAAAAAGAGAACAGCTCACTTGTTGGGCAGAAGTACTTTTCTAATCTATTGTAGAAGATAATGTGGTGTTGTCTTCCTTCCTCCTTTTCCTCATGGTGTGGCAGTCACTGGGTTTAGATGAGATGGTATGTAGCAACATTAGTAGCAAAAGGGCTGCAACATTGCACTGGTTGGCCCTGTCTAGCCTAAAACGACTCTAATCCCAGCCCTGTGAGATAAACCAGCCTGAGGATGAAGCTGACAACAGAGGGCTATGTAATGTAACTGGAGTACAATAAATTCTCTTTGTTTAATCCAGTTTGGGTTGTGTTTTCTGTTACTTGTAACTGAAAGAATGCTAACACAAAGCAGGATCTAAATGATCTTCTATGCAAAATGAACAAAAAACTATTGAACTTATCTGGAACTAAGAAAATTTTTCTTCGAAACAACTTTCTACTCAAACTTACTGTATCTCATGTATAATTTTAACAGTAAAACTTGAACACAACATTTATCAATATGTTTAAAAGTCACAACTATAGAAGCCAGAACATCTTTTCCCTCTTATCCCAGAGGGACATGGGATCTGTGTGTGTAAGGCAGTGAGAAGTGTCAGTTGTGGATGGTGTACTAAGGTCCTCTCTCTGGTTTACCTGTCATTGTTTTTCCTTGAAAGATGGGAATTCAGAGGGTACCATTAGGGAAGAAAGATGATGGACACATTTATGGAATATAATAAAAAGAGACATAGGTGAACTGGAGGAGTGCTAACAAATGATAGGCAAAGGGTTTAGAAGTGACAAAATGTTAGCCCTGCAAATAATTTACCTTTAGAAGTAATTAATTGCTCAATCTGCCAAATAGGGTCAATGGACCAAAAAAGGCAAATTTGCCCCAAAAGTAATATCCATAGTCACCACAAGTAACCAACTTCTGGTCACTTCATATTATTATAGATCCCTGCTAACTAAAAGAAAATTTTTTTTCTTTATCCTCACCCGAGGACATTTTTCCATTTTTTGTTCAGATAGAGTGGGGGGTGGGGAGAGGAGAGGAAGAGAGAGAGAAACATTGATGTTAAAGGGACACATTGAGTGGCTGCCACCCACACAACCCAACCCAGGCCGGGGACAAACTGCAACCAAGGTACATGCCCTTAGTGGGAACCAAACCGGGGTCTCTCTGGACCACAGGCCGACACTCTAACTGCTGAACCGGCCAGGGCCTAAAAGAAATTTTAACAGCTCTCTCTTTAGGAACTCCGAATCAAAATGAGGAAGGTATGACTAGAATGCCATTTCAGGATAGGAAGGGCTAGTTTATAAGATTAGAACTAATGCCTGTTGTATAGCTCTACCTCTATGTGAACAGAGCTCTTTAAAGTCTACTAGCTTTTGCATAGCCAAACAATAGGGAATTGGGGAGGGGGGGGGCACTTAGGTGGAAGAAACTGTCACCATTTGTTAGTTATGCAACAGTATCTTTCAAACTTGCCTCAGTTTCATTAGTACTGAGGAAAAAACTGCCCTTTTCAGAAGATTGTTGGAAAGATCAGTTGTGATATGGATATAAAAGTCCTTTAGAGATACTGAATTTCTAAACAAATGTGAAGAACATTAAAAAGGCCTATGGTCTTTTCCAGAACATAACCCTGCCATTTACAAAATATTTTTTAGATACTTTTCTTTGGTCAAGGGCATATTCTTTTTTGTTTGTTTCTCTTTTCAACTTTGAAGACTACTTTACATATAAGAAACTATATCCACTTGGAGGCACACAGTTTGACGAGTTTTGACAATTGTATATATCCATAAATCCACCACTACTACAATCAAGACTCAGAACATTTTCATTGCCTTTATTGTTGTTGTTTTTATCCTCACCCGAGGACATTTTTCCATTTTTTGCACAGATAGAGTGGGAGGGAGAGAGAGGAAGAGAGAGAGAGAGAGAAACATCGACGTGAAAGGGACACATCGAGTGGCTGCCACCCGCACGACCAACCAGAGCCGGGGACAAACTGCAACCGAGGTACATGCCCTTAGCGGGAACCGAACCCGGGTCTCTCCAGACCGCAGGCTGATGCTCTAACCGCTGAGCCAAACCGGCCAGGGCTTTTCATTGCCTTTAAAATATGTTTTGTGCCCCCTTCCAGTCCCTTCCACCTCTGGTCCCAGCAAACCACTGATACGTCTTATCCCCAGCATGCAGGTACAGTATGCAGTAACTGTCTTGCATGAATAAATATAAAAACAAGTAATACAAAAAGTAAAGGTTTTTACCTGAGTTTCTTTCTTATTGGACCCCTCTTCTGTATCTGATTGTTGTTCTTGTTCATTTTCATCGCTCTAAAATAGATTGTCGATTTATTTTTAAAAGTTAAGATACATTTCAAACAGTTGATATTTAAATACTTTAGGGCTTTTCTAATTTAAAATGACCCTTGAGAAAAATCTATCAGGGAGATGGATCAAAAGGAACACCAATTTTTACATGGAAATTTTTTCTACCCTATTTTGAGGAGGCTTATTTGTCTGCATGGCACAATCTAAGTAGTCTAGCACATGGTGAAGAAAGACCATCTACCTAACAACCTGATTTAGGAAACACTCATATTGGGGATGAAGAAGTTGGAGGCTTAGCATAAGAAAGAAGACATTCCATTTTATATTTTAATAATACTACATGTATTTGAATAGTCAATATAAGTACTATTTAGCCATTCAACTCTAATGAGGTAGCCAAAATAGGAAATTCATTATCTTAAGCAAGAAAAGCTGGATTCTATAAGCTGGGCAAGATTTATGAAACAGTTCTATTACATTTAGGTAGTTTATTCATCTGTAAATTCCTTTGGAGTTTATAGCACAACAAATAGAAAATCAGTCTCAGTAGTTTAAAAGCCTAGAGTCCTAGAATATGGGACTATCCTACTAGAAGGTCTTGAACATCTTAACAAACTTTAAAGGGGTAAAAGAAAGAGAAAATTTGCATTCAAACATATCTATCTTAGGCTCACTGTAAAAACATCACAGGCTTTAAAACTAGATCATTCTAGCTTCAAAATGGTGTAACTGTTTTCAGGTATATAACTTAGGGCAAATTTATTTTAAATTTATCTGAGCCATAGTTCCCATATACACACAAGGATAAAAACTTCACAGAAATGCTGTGAGGATTAGAGAATATCTGTACAAGCTACCATTTTGGTACTTAGTAAAAAATTTTACGTGAACACCAGGCTAGGAACAGCAGAAATCGATGTTGCTGCTATTATCATTTATTAATATAAGTATTTTAACTCCATATCATAAGCCAATTGTCTTTATGTATTGCAGTTTCATGGGAGAACACAGGAACTGAAAAAAGAAAAGGGGAAAAGCTCAGAGGTCCTGAAAAGAAGTAACTAAAAATAAATAAATAAATAACCTGATAATACAATAGAGCAAAAAGCTGAGTAGATTCACACCACCTTTTCTTTGACACAACCCTGTTTTTTGTTTTTTTTTAATCTTCACCTGAGGACATTTTCCCATTTATCTTCAAATACAGTGAGGGGTAGGGGGTGAGAGAAAGAGAGAGACAGAGAGAAAATCATCGATGTGAGAGAGACGCATAGACTTGTTGCCTCCCACCTGACCCCGACCGGGGCCAGGGACTGAACCGCAACCAAGGTATGTGCCCTTGATCAGAATCGAAGCCCTGCACTCTTTGGTCTGCGGGCCTATGCTCTAACCACTGAGCAAAACTGGCCAGGGAAAACCTTGTTTCTTTTTGTATGTTGCATGATGTAGATGTGGCTAGGAAGAGGAAAGGAGAGCTGTGCTTTGATGGCTGATTAGAACACATTCAGTGCAGGCTCAAATTAAGATAAGTATTGCCAAATATTGATCTCAGGAAGGATCCTTATAATGCCAGAAACTGGAGTTGAAGGGAGAGCTGGTCTGAATTACACTGGGGAAAAATAAATACTATACTGTAAGAGATACAGCTTTGCCTATAAAATTCCTAACACATATTCGTTATTCAGAAGATAAACAAAATTTTTTTTTATCCTAACCCAAGGACATTTTTCATTTATCTTCAGATAGAGCGGGAAGGAGAGAGAGGGGAAGAGAGAGAGAGAGGAAAAACATCGATGCGAGAGAGACACACAGAGTGGCCGCCACCCACACAACCCCAACTGGGGCTGGGGACAAACTGCAACTGAGGTACGTTCCCTAAGTGGGAACTGAACCCGGGACTCTCTGGTCCATAGGCCGACGCTCTAACCGCTGAACCAAAATGGCCAGGGCTAAAAAAATTTTAAGTAATAAATTACTATGTTAAAGGTGCTAAGACTGTGAGGTTTTATTTTACTGTTATAATGTTATCAGGTAGTCAATTAAAATCAACTGTACATCATATACTTCCTGATGGAAGACAAAAATACCTTGCCAAAAAAATATTGAACCAGAATCTGATCAATTCTCTACTTGCAAATACCAATTGATAGGAAATAGAAAAAAACTACACTTCAAGAATAGGAGAACCCAGTTCATTCGAAAACAACTGTAAGAAAAAAAAATAGGATGGAGAGAGAAATTTACTGATTAAAAGAGACTTTAAAGAGATAATTAATTTTCATGTGTGGTCCTATTTGACTCCTAATCAGACCAGCAAAATATTAAACTACAACAACAGATCATTTATGGCATATATGAATTACTGAACATTAAAATTAACTGAATATTTAATATTAAGGATTCAGTGTTAATTTATTTAACAATAAGCATGATCATGGCATTGTGATCATTAAGTGATAACACTGTGGTTATTATTTTTAATAATTAAAAAAAACCTTATCTCTTAAAAATACATATTGAAAATTTTACAGATAAAACGATATATCTAAGATTTTTTCAAAATAATATGGAAATTGGCAAAATGGTGAGAAATTAACTTAAATGGATACCTGAGGTGGGGTCATTATAATTTTCTGTTACTTAAAAAAATTTTTTTCCTTTATTGATTTTGGAGAGAGAAGAAGGGAGAGGGAGAGACAGAAACATCAATGAGAGAGATACATTAATTGGCCACCTCCTGCATGTCCCCGACTGGGGATCAGGTCTACAACTTGGGCATGTGTCCTGACTGGAAATTGAACTGGTGACCTCTAGGTGCATGGGTTGATGCTCAACCACTGAGCCACACCGGCCGGAGTTTTGTTACTTTTGTATGGCTGAACTTTTCTATATTTAAAAAAAAAAAAAAGGCAAAAAAATCAAGTGGTAAAAAAACAAGACAGGTCCAGCGGGTGTGGCTCAGTGGTTGAGCATCAACCCATGCACCAAGAGTCCCTGGTTCAATTTCTGGTCAGGGCACATGCCCAGGTTGTAGGCCAAATCCCCAGTGGAGGGCAGGCAGGGGGCGGTCAACAGATGCTCTCTCATCAATGTTTCCATCTCTCTCCCTCTCCCTTCCTCTCTAAAATCAATAAAGGGAAAAAAATTAAATAAATAAAAGGTCACTCACCTTACATAAAAAAAACACAATACAAAACAAATTATGTTTGCTCTACTACAGGTGTACATTGTATTGAAACTGAAAATTTCTCATCATAACCATGGACATAGACAACAATGCTGGGGGTGGGGGTGGGGGTAGGGAAGAGGGTGTCAATGGGGGAAAAGGGAGAAACATCTGTAACAAAAAAAAAAAGAAAGAACATTTCTCATTAACAGAGCTATCCTATAGTTCTTTTTTCTCCTTCATGTGAATAGCAATGCCAGGCATACATATAGGAATTAGGAAAATAGTTAAATTCAATAGGATTAATTGTTACAATTTGGTAAGTAAATCACTGCTTCTGTCCAGTATCATTGAAGACAAAAATAATTGTTATGTGTATATCTTCTAATCATGTTATAAAATAGGATTAAATGTAAAGCATCTTTCTTTTAAGAGCCTCTAAGATGAGAGCAGTTTAGT
This sequence comes from Molossus molossus, assembly GCF_014108415.1. NCBI lineage: Eukaryota > Metazoa > Chordata > Mammalia > Chiroptera > Molossidae > Molossus > Molossus molossus. The sequence continues at coordinate 54,591,300 of NW_023425345.1, read as the reverse complement.
CATTATACAATAATCAATACATGTAGGCTGAGCTGCAGTCATTGTTTTTATTCCAAAAGAGCTCCTGCTTTAATACCAAAAATGTAAGTAGTTGTTAACTATCCTTTATTAAAGAACTTTTCATATTTCATAACCTGTCTCAACCACACATAGAGATGACCTAAAGAATATATAATCTGAGGCATGTAAGATATTATAGTAAATACTTTTGAAAAGAAGCATACTAGTCTTGGCTGGGTAGCTCAGTTGGTTAGAGCATTATCCTGATAAGCCAAGGATGAGGATTCATCCCTGATCAGGGCAAATATAAGAATCAACCAATGAATACATAAATAAGTGGAACGACAAATCAAAGTTTCTCTCTCCAAAATCAATTTTAAAAAAAAGCATAGTATCAAAAAATTATATTTTAATAGGTTCTCACATCTTGTGTCCAAAATGAAACTCCAGTAGATCTTCTTTTCTCTCTTGGTCGCCGTCGTTCCCTGATTGATTTAGGCTGTGATTTATCTTCTCCTTCTTTCTCCTCTTCTCTCTTTTCTCCCTCTGTTAAGGATTACAATGCACCACATGGTAGCAATGTATCTTGACAGTATTTTGCAAGACAAATGTAAAAACAATTCTAAGTCAACCTCCTTTGTGAAGCCTTCTAAAATTCCCTAATCATTATCAAATTTTGCCCCTCAGTGTTCCCTAACACTTGGTTTAAACATGTATGTGTATCTCTCATCAAATACATTCTTCAGGATCAAGACAAAAACTAATTTTAATTGCTTCATTTTCCCATTGCCTAAAACAGAAGTTTTGCTCAAAAGATATACTTAATATTTGCAGAACGGAAAATAATTAAATCCTAAGACAAGAATGGGACTCTAGATTTTAATGTCCGATAGGGTAATAGTTACTATTCCCAAAGTTAACAAGAAAATAAATAGTTCTTAATGATCGAACAGCTAGTACGCATCATAACGTCATCAGTTTCTAATTCTACTATTCCAAGTCCTCATTCAGCAGAATAAATACAGTATTCATTTCATTTATTTAAATAGCATCTAAGAACAAATCTTTTTTAATCTGGAAAAAAAAAATCTTTTGTTTAAAAAAGTTAACATAAAAAATATTCTTAAAATTTGTTTCCTTCGTGGGACAGTTAAAATTGCTTCAGACATATATACCAGAAGAATATAAGGACTTCTGAATATGCTTTAAGAAGTACACATATACAGAACAAAGTAATGATTTTTATAAGGCTTCTTTGTATCATTAGCAAAGAATCACAACTCAAAATTATAGTATTAAGAGGAGCTTATAAAAATTATTTTTGGAATCAGTTTAGAGCAAAGATCTCAAACTCCAATGCATACAGGTGGCAATCCAGGTAATAAAAATGTATAAAAGGGGCCAGGAGAGTACTTCTCCAAGGGGGTGGGAGCTGCTACTACTTGCCTCTAGCCAAATGATGATGAGAGAATTCAGACCCAGTGATGCCAAATTTTCCAATTATGCAAAATATTAATGATTTTAAATATTGGCTCAACATTTTTATAAACATTATGTGGACCTCTCAACTTAGTGGATTAAAAAACTAAGATATCTCAATGATCAACAAAAGAAAAGCAGCTGGAAGTTAGGAAAAACTTAATTTTCTGAAGTCTACTCACATGATTACTGCTATTATCATGACTAAAACTATGAGATTTTGCTTTTAAAACATAAAATGCCTATTGTTAGGAATAATTTTAGTTAGTACCCACCTCTGATTTAAAGTAGTAATTAATTAGAACTTAGATAAAAAGTTTATATGAAATAATTGGAAATGTTAATAGTGAGCATCAGGACACCAATATAACTAGAAAAAAAAAACCTGTTTCTTAAGAAAGAAATAAGCATAAAAACAACTTTGCTTTAGCAACGCTATGTGTTAAGTGATTTTAGCTTAAATCAACTTTACAAAAAATATGTAAAAAATATGATATTCATAACAGGTAATAAATACTTAAAGCACTAATAAACTATTCCACCAATTCTTCTATATTGACTTTTCTATACTGGTAGACATAAAGATTTTTGTGGCAGCTTAGATTATAAAGATATATGTATCAATGCCAGTTCATATGTTTTTATTTTCATTTTCTATTCTTCTCATTCTCAACCATCTTATCCTTTAGGTAGAATGACTCAGTTTAGAATGTTGTTTCTTTTCTGTTGAAATATTAATTTGGAAAAACCAATTTAAAGGATTATTTGAAGGAAACAAAGTGTTTTCAAAATTTGGTCTTCTTACCTCTTTCATTTTCTTTTGTTAATCCTCGTGAGTAAGCAGAAGTTATACCTACAAGACTATTTGGCCTGTTTAATTGACTTGAAGCATAGAGTGAACTGCTCATGGTAGAAAGTGAAGAGGATGGAGTGGTTGAACTTGAAGTTGATACTGATCTGTAACGCTGATAAGTCTGTGAAATATTAGATGTAAAATCCATTTGAAATATTAAACACACTTAAAAATATATAGAACAGTTCAATTCAATGGAAAAGTAATGTTCTACGCATGTTAAAATAATTCAGATTTCTAATTAAAATCCTTTGAGTATTTTGTTATGATTCGTTGGTATATAAATCTCTCTTGAATTTTGAAAATCATAAGAATTATTCCTACCATTTGACCTAGCTGTGTCTCTGGTATATTATTACCTCATCATATGTTCTGGAATACTTTTGCTTATATTCATCTTCTCTAGATGTTTCTGACTCCTTTTTTTCTTCTTGCTTCTCTTTATCCTGTTTTTCTTTTTCCTCTTTTTCTTTTTCTTCATTTTCTTGTTCTCTGGTTCGGGTAGAACGACTTCTTCCTATTGTTTTTTCAGCTTCTTGAAGATCAGTCAATGTCACCCCCTACACAAAAAAGATAAATTTAATTATGAGGCATTAAAACTCATTTTGAAGGAATACTGTATAAATAGATAAAGTAAATGTGAATGTATTAAAAGTCAAATATGCATGTTTGGAATTGGTCTGCAAACAATTTCTACTTAGCAAGTCACGTTCATTCTATGAAAAATCATCAGGAACAAGCACAATAATAGATTTAAAAAATTAAATATGAAAAATATTCTCTCTGTATTCAAGTAATTAAGAAAATAGCACAGGAGATGACAGAAATACCATATAAATATAAATATTCCCAAAAAGTTCAGCACAAGAAGAAAAAACCAAAAGTGCAGTTTACATATTAAATTTATATGTATTTATGTTTTTATATATGTATATGCACATAGAAATTTCAGTAAAGAAATAATTTTGAAGGTTAAGCTTTGAAGAACAGGTTAGATTTTAAGAAGACAGAAAAATATGTTAAGATTATGGCAAAAAGTTTAGCTTGATATATGAGTAATGGCAAGGCTCAAACAGCTAAGCCAGAACTTTGGTGTTCAATTGGAGAAAAGGAAAGACACAAAGGAATATATGGAATACAATTCCAATGGCAAGGAGGACGCAATTAAACGATAACTAGTCTGAGTGACATTTTTCTCATACTTGCACAGCAATGATTTGATATACCTAATGAACCTATTCCCTTCCAACTCCAAATAGTCACTGAATTCTTTAGTAATTATTAGATACCATATATGATTAAGTCATTTTAACACTTATCAAATACTTTCTGCCAGATACCATATTAGGAATAAAAAATACAGAGGTATAAGGCATATGCTAATAAGATAAAATAGGACATTAATAGTGTAACCTTATAAAAAAAGGCTATAGGAGGAGTACTAAAGTGATTTTTATCTTTAAAGATTTACTTACATTATATACTTATATCAATTTATCCACAGAAAAGGAAAAAGGAAAAGTGAAAAGGAAACTTTATTTTGAAGTTTCATATATTACAGACATTAAATATACCTGCGTTGATCTTCTAGACTGTCTTGCTTGTCTAGATCTTGCTTTTCTTTGGGATTCAGACTCTTCGTCTCTAACAGGAGTGAGGTATGATCTACAGTAATACATAATAATCATTAGTTGGAGATACAATACCTGTGAATGTTATTACATACAAATGTGAGAGTAAAACATAAAAGTTTAGTATTTTAGTAGATTTTAAGAAAAAGTCTTCAGAAAATGGTTACATCCACTCTGAAATTTAACAATGCAATCTGATAATTTTTTAGATTAGACAGAACTAATCATATTAACATTTCACATTTTAAAAATTCTTCCTAACTAAAAATAATAACAACAAAAAACTATATGATGTAATTCCTCTCAGTCCCTTTTTTTTATTTTCCTGCAACACCTCCTTCAATCATATGTCAAGTTATCTGGCTAAACTCTAGACCATCTATGTCTTTACAGTACAATGGTTGGGACTGAATACAACATTCAGGATATAGGATGACTCCCTGCATTCATGTCGTTGGGCATTTATTAATAATGTTTTTTGTTTTTTTTGACAGACATCATATTCTTGTTCACACTATGAGTTCTCTAAAAATCCAAGTGGTTTTATACATGAACTGTTTTAAAATCAGCATTATTCTTGGGAAATTGATTTCCTAATATTAAGAAGAGAACTCAGTATTTATCTTCACTAAATTTCATCTTATAAGTCTAAGCCTATGTTCCATCCTGTCTTAGGACATGCATAATTTCAAAAGCATGCACTCTATGATCAAAAATAAATAATTAAAGAGTTGAGTTGAATAAAGAAAGATAAGACAGAGCCCTGCAAAACAAAACAAAACAATTTCCCTCAAATGATCAGTATTACTTCAGAAGTTTTCTTTTTGTATTCAGGGCTCTGTCTCATAATTTTCATTGTCTATATATCAACTCTAGAGTTTTGAGTTTTTATTTATTTATTTTTAATGCTTAAGGATCCCAGAGAGGGGGAGAGGGGAAGAGAGAGAGAGAGAGAGAGAGAGAGAGAGAGAGAGAGAGAACGAACACACACTGATTGGCTGCTCTCCACATGTGCCCCAATAGGGGATGAACCCACAACCTAGCTTTGTGCCCTTGCTGGAAATCAATCCACAACCCTTCCGGTGTAAGAGACAACGCTCCAACCAACTGAGCCACAGTGGCCAGGGCTAGAGTTTAAGTTTTTTTTAGATATAACAGATACTTCCTATTTTTATAACAATGCTGATGATTTTTCTAGGAGAAGTAATATAAAAGAAGAAAAAGAATAACCAATAAATCTATTAGTTTTAAAAACATTAATTCTGAAATATGATGAGGAGGTTGTTTGTTGACATTGGTGTTTTAATTTGGAAAATGCTATACATTCTAACTTGTCTCCAGGAAGATCACAACATATTAAAGGATCTGAGGGTCTGAGAAGTACTAAGGGAAGACTGATTTAACTGTGTTTAAAGCAGCATTTCCCAAAATCATTTAAATAGGAAATATTTTCCCCCCTTTGGTGGTATAGCCATTAAACATGGAAAAGTGCTCCATAAGACATCAGCTTGGAAAATATAGTCCAATGGCTATTCTCTTCATCCATTCATTTAAAACGTAATTATCCATCAACAGGCTCTATGGAATTTATTGCTTTTTGTACTTCTACTAGAAGAGAAGAAAATAATAAAAGGGGATGAAACTTAAATGTGACAGCAAATCTGGTTAAGCAAAAAGTTTATGGTAGCCCATATGGTTGCACATCACTTCAGCATTTCATGAGCTCCTATAAAAGTAAGCATGAACATGAACTATTGAATTCTAACTCCTACTATTTATTTAGGCTAAGTTTTCATATTTAATTTAGAATAAGGAAATATGTATTGCCACTTGGCCCTTTTAACCCCATTGCAAATCACTAAAGACCATTATACTCTTTTCAAGGAGGCAAGATTATTTTTCAGAAGTTTCAAGTTGCCATGAAAGTTAGTAAATCTATTTATTATATCTGATTTAATATAATTGGATTAGGGGATAAATATTAATAGTTAGAAGACTTGTAAAATCTGTTCATTTAAAATTCCCATACAGTTGCCCCAAATTAGAATAAAAATCTAGCTTATCAACTTCTAAAAAATATATTTTCTATATTTGATAGTCTCCACATGATGTTCAGCTCCTTTCTTCATCCTTGGAGTGCTTTTATAGACCAGACCTCTAAGAAAAAGATGTAGAAAAGAAAAATAGTTCATATATTTTATGTATTTTTTTTTTTAATCCTCACCCAAGGACATTTTTCCATTTTTTGTTCAGACAGAGTGGGAAGGAGAGAGAGGAAGAGAGATAGAGATAGATAGATGAGAGAGAGAGAGAGAGAGAGAGAGAGAGACATCGACGAGAAAGGGGAAAGGGACACATCGAGTGGCTGCCACCTGCACGACCAACCAGGGCCGGGGACAAACTGCAACTGAGGTACACGCCCTTAGCGAAAACCGAACCTGGGTCTCTCTGGACCATAGGCCGACGACACTTTAACCGCTGAGCCAAACTGGCCAGGGCTATTTTATGTATTTTTAATTCCAAAGAGCTGATCATAAAAAAGAGAGTAGAATATACCAGTGAAACTCCATCGCTGCCTTAATCATTAGGATATCATACTGTCAGATTAGATCTCTCACTTTAAAAAAAATCTTCATCCAAGAATATGTTATTATTTAAAAAAATTGATTTAGAGAGAAAGGTAGAGAGAGAGAGAGAAGGAGAAAGACATTGATGTTAGAGAGAAACATCAATCAGTTGCCTCCCATACACAACTTGACCTGGGGTTGAACCCACAACCTAGGCATATGCTCTGACCGGAAATTGAATCCATAACCTTTTGGTATACAGGTTGACATTCCAACCAACTGAACCACCTGGCCAGGGCAGCCTGGATCTCTTTCATATAACTACATAGGATATGTAAGTTCACTCCCTAGGTAGTCTTATATTGCTTACAATTTTCTGAGCAACCCAAAAGTTGTTATTTTTAAATTAAATTTTTTTCCAATAAATGCAATTGTTCAATATGTCTATTTTATTCCACTGGCATTTATTGGCCAAAAAAAAATTTTTTTTAAATCTTCATCCAAATACATTTTTCTAATTATCTTCAGACAGTGTGGGAGGGGGAGAGGGGGAGAGAAAGGGAGAGAGAGAGAAACATCGATGTGAGAGGGACACATCGACTGGTTGCCTCCTGCATGACCCCGACCAGGGCCAGGGATGAACCGCAACTGAGGTACATGCCCTTGGCCGGAAATGAACCCTTGATTCATTGGTCCGTGGGCCAATGCTCTACTGCTGAGCCAAACCAGCTGGCCAGGGCTGGCCAAAATATTTGTATTTATTTAAAAGTTTATATTTTGGTTAGTCAACCAATTTACATCTTTAAAAACCTGAATACCAACCCTTGTTTCTCACTAAGCTTTGTTCTTTCCAGAGAAAAGATAAATGGGCAAATGGGAGCTGGCTGAGTGAAGGGAGAATGGTGGAAGAGAGGAGTTATACTAGAGCAACAGTTCCATGTGAATCTATGCTACAAATACAAAGTTATTAGTTAGGTATTATCTTGCAGTTTGAAAAGACTATGGAGAATTAGAAATACTTAAAACCATGAAAGAATTTGCTATCATGCTCCATCTATCTAAAGCTAGCTTCTCCTCTTTATCGCTCGCCCCAAATTAATCCACTGGAAATCTTAACTAACCAAAATAGGACTCTTCAGCCAATCAGATCAATAACACAGGAAAATTCTAAAATATGGTGGAATTTAATAGAGTACATGGTAACCTTACATAATATCCAAAAGTACATATATAATAGTACCTAAAATAGCACAAATGTGTTGACCTAATTTTTTTCAGCCACAATATATTCTTAAATCATCATATACATATTTTGGGGGCATAATTCCAACCATATACATTTCAAAAAAATTCATTAAAAGACAAACAGAAGAGGCCAACAATATATTCAAAATTGCAAACAAATACTTGACATGAAACAAAACACAAACATTAATATTACTGCAAACATCACTGAAACAAGGTAAGACAAACAAATTTTCTGTAAGAGACCAGGAAAAATGTCAATAGGCACATTTTGTTTCTAAGGCTATTAGAATCTGCTCTGTCCTTACATTATCTCCAAATATTTCTCAATCTTTTTTTAGTATATGTGCTGCCAAAGTGAGCACCATATCTTAATCTTTAATATCTTCTAGGATTAATTCTAAAAAGTTGAAACTCAATTTTCCATATGTAAAAAAAAAAAATCTGAGGTTAGCCTGACCAGTGTGGCTCAGTGGATTGAGCATTGTCCTATGCACCTGGTTCAATTCCTGGTCAGGGCACATGCCCAGGTTGCCGGCTCAATTCCCATTGTGGGGCAAGCAGAAGGCAACTGATCGATGATTCTCACATTGATATTTCTATCTTTCTCTCCCTATCCCTTCCTCTCTCTCCAAAAAACAAAACAAAGCAATAAAAACGTATTTAGTAAAAAAAAATAAAATAAAATAATCTGAGATTTAAAAACTGTAATCTGTTCTGAAACAACATATGATTCTGGGAAGATATTCATTAGACTTTAATAGTCACTGAAATAAATTTAAAAGCATGAAAAGCTAGAATTCAAAAGGATTCTGGGCCCTGGCCAGTTTGGCTCAGCGGTTAGAGCGTCGGCCTGCGGTCCGGAGAGACCCGGGTTCGGTTCCCGCTAAGGGCACATACTTCGGTTGCAGTTTGTCCCCGGCCCTGGTTGGTCGTGTGTGTGGCAGCCACTCGATGTGTCCCTTCACGTCGATGTTTCTCTCTCTCTCTCCCTTCCTCTCTCCCCCTCCCACTCTATCTGTATAAAAAATGGAGAAATGTCCTCGGGTGAGGATAAAAAAAAAAAAAGGATTCTGGAAGTTAAAAATTATTAAATCAAATACCTCATTTTACAGAAGACTGTCTATTTATGGACACTATGTGTCAGAAATAAAGTCAATCTGAGAATTCTAAATTTAGGAGTAAGGCAGAACAATATTTTAGTAAAAAAAAATAAGTTATATAGCTAATTTAATTTTTCACTTTTTTTTAAAAAAATTATTTTATTTATTGATTTGGGAGAGAGGAAGGGAGAAGGAGAGAGAGATAGAAACATCAGTGAGAGAGAACACTGATTGGCTGCCTCTTGCATGCCAACTGGGGAACGAGCCCACAACTTGGGCATGTACCCTGATGGGGAATGGAACCAGCTAACTCTTGTTGCTTGGGTTGACTGAGCCACACAGGCCGAGAGCTAATTTAATTTTTCCAAGAATAAAATATAAAAAAGGTTATATTTTAGCTCGTAAGATTTTCTTCTTTCTCAAGAAGAAAAACAATATTCAGAGCTAGGGACTATGAATAATATAGCAGAAAGAAGACTGGACTGATTCTTCTGTAATCTTGGGCATAACTTTAGCTCTCACAACAACTATGCATAGTGGAAAAGACACTTAATATCTATGGGTTTCAGTTTCTGTAAATCAAGGATTATCACAAAAGATAATAGGCTGTAACTTCCTTTCTACATCTATGATTCTATACCACTGACAGCAGCACACAAAATAAATTCATAGACCCTTAAAATATTTAATTAATGAGTGTCTTCTATGTATCAGAATTAAGACTAAGTGAATATATTCATTATAGTTAAAATTATTTGTCTTATAAATATGCACAAGAAGCAAGTTTTCACCAAGAGAATCTTAAAATGAAATTCTCAAAAATAACAAAAACAGTTTAACATCCATCAGATTTCTTAGTAATGGTGGGAAACAATGAGAAGAATAAAAAAACCTGTTTTTGTAATGTTGCACCTGGTTTGCCACGAGTGTACTATGTGTGTTTAGATTATCATAAAATTTTGAATTAAACCAATCATTAAAAAAAGTAAGATGGCTAAGTAAGAAAACAACTGTCTGGCTCACTGCCTTTAAGCAAAAAACATCAATTCTGTTTGAGGAGGATTAGCAAGCCTGAGTGCTAATAATATCAATTTACATAGCTCTGAGCTGATACAGGTTATTTCATTTATTAACCTACTGGAGAGATGGTCACCAACTTTACAAGATTGAAAAATCAAAACAAAACAAACAACTTTCATCACTGGGCAAGATATAGCAGCAGTTCTAGTAGGACCTTTACACACCTGCGTCTCTCCCTGACCTCTGATGTAGAGGAGACAGTGCCGGCAGTAGTTGTGGTCAGGGTTGTGGTAGAGGCTGCAGCATTTACAACAGTTGGAGCAACAGGAATGGTCACTGCCGTAGGAACACTGTCCTTTTCTTTTTCAGTACTATCCTCAGCCCACAAACGATTTGAGGTACTATAGCATCACAAGCAGCAACACAAAAAGAGAAAAGGAAAACAGCTAAACAATGAAAGCATTTTCTAGCAGCTGAAAACGTGTGACTACAGGGATGGATTTTTTTTTAAAACACAAGGCAAGACATTTTTCAACTATGAGCCAAAAAGCTCAACCAGAGCTATCAAAGACAGAAATTTGTATTTTGAGCAGCCTAATTCAAGAGAAGTTCAAAATTCAGGAATCTAATCCCCGCCCCAGACATGCATCACAGACTCTTTTTGAAATCAATTGTTTTGTAAATAATTTTAACTAGGTAAATGAAAAAATCCAGAGCCCCACAATCTTCTAAACAAAAATGCATGCACATACATAAGCACACAGTAGGCCTGAACACAAAATGTATCTGTGACTCACCTGCTTTGTGTGCCTGCTGAGGAAGAACCCGTTGTAATCTTTGTAGTAGTGCTTGTGCTGGAAAGCAGGCTTTTCTGAAGCCCAGCTGCAGAGGTAACTGTTGGTGTTGATGTGGTGCTTGGAACACTAGAACTAATCAAATCATCTTGTCTTCTACCAAAGGAGCAACTAAAGGAAAGAGTCATATCTATATAGGATGTGTTTGTATGTGTGTTCTATAGTTAATGTCTATACATTATACAAATTTACAAGGCTAGGGAAAATCTAAAAAACCGTGTTCCTAAATACACCACCAGCTCCAGCACCAAGAGTTGCACCTACAACTTGCTAGAGTCTAGATGACTTCACTAATTTGGTAGTGTATCATTTTACTGCCTCCCCACCTCCCTCAACAAAACTCAAACATGATCTAACCTGATATTTTACATTTTCTGGAACAGGGTGGGTCTGATAAAAACACCTTGGTTTGGATTTACTTGGGGAAAGTTAAGACTGACAGTTTTGAAGAAAATTGTGTCAGTGATGGGTCACATCTTTAGCAGTGATCCATGCCTATATTGTGCTTGTTTGTCTTTTACTCTATTTTTTGGTTGCTTTTAGCCATGAAATAATTTATAGTCCCCCCCCCCCCCAATATGATGTTGGTAATATCATGTATCAAATCCGAGGCATTTCCATAGCTCTGGGTTCTAAGACAAGTGAAAACTTATCAGGTCACCAAATGATGACCAGATCAATGAAGACAACGATCTATTTCAACTGCTCCAGTCAATTATATAAGGAGTTCCTTTTTAATATGCTACAATCCAAAAGATACTTCCACAATGTATTAAATTTAATATATATATAATAGGTCCTCAAATAATGTTATTTTGCTCAATATCATTTCATTATTAACACTGATGAGATGTCGTAGGAACTTAACTCTTGTTTATGTCAATTAACCTAAGGTAAATTGGTTTCATCATAAATCATTTTGCTTTGAGTAGCAGAACCTACTGATGACATTATATGAGGACTCAACGTATTATAACAGGAAGGCATTAGTAGGAGCAAAGTTTCACTCATCTTTAAATATATATTGTCTTTAAACTAAGTTTTATTTAAACAAATGATACAGTTTTTAAAAAGCACATATTTTTTATATATTATTGAGGAGGTCCAAACTAATTGCCTCATATTTTTATAAAATACATAAAAGTTACTTAAGAATTATATTACTACCTTTTATGATAAGTTGATCCTTCATTAATTGAGCTATTCCTTTTGAGATCATCTTCCCATTTTCTTCTTGTATAGGAACTACTTGTACGCAAACTTGAAGAGTCTCTGTGAAAAGAATATCCTTCAGATTCTGGTAGATAATTTATAAATAGGGTAATAAAGCTGTATATTGATAAACATTAGTAGAAGTAGAAACTAAAAAAATATCCCTTGGGAAAACACTTTGGAGTATTTATTAAGAAGTGGAAATAATTCCAGTTCTAAAATTCTATTCTCAAGGTATAATCCTATTTTAGGGGGAAAATTAAGATGTTTACAGAAATATAATTTATGATCACAAAAACTAGACAATTTAAATGTTCATAGTTTGAAGAGGGGAAATGGTTACTTTAACCTCAACAGATCTACTTTATGGAACATCATGTGCTGATGAAAAACAATGTTTATTGAAAGTATCTATTAGCATCTAAGACTGTATATGAGATGCTAGATCAAAAAAAATATCAAGATACAAAATTGGAGGTTATAACATGATTACAACTATATTAAAAAGCTCTCACACTCTATGTGCAGAACAACAGGAAGAAACAAACTAAATTAAGGAAGGCATTTTCCCACACTTCTTTCTCCTTTTCTATATGTTCCACATATTTAGAGAGTATGTACTAGTTTGTGACTTCATTTGTCCTCTCCCTCTGTTCCAACCACATGCCTTTTTTGCTATTTCATGAACAAACCAAGCCAGAACTTCCTCAGGAATCCTTGGTGTTCTATTAGGAATACCCTCCATCTCATCCCACAATTCATATCCCATATAATTACAATAATGCTCATGCTTTAACTCTTATGCTAGATAATAAAGATTTTATAGTAAAGACATAAAAGAAGTCATAATGAATCCACCTGTTTTCTTTTTCTTCAATGTCAGATGTGCTGGCTAGTCGTCTTGGTATTGTAGGTGCAACATATGCAAGCCTTGTTCCTTTACTATCTTTCTCCTATACAATGGGGAAAAAAAACATAAGTGAAAATAAATCTGATAATTACAGGTGCTGCCAAGGGTATTTATTAAAAAAGATTATTCAATAATGTATAATTACACAGCCATCAGTTTACTTTATAGTATTTCCATTGTTCCTAGACAAACTCTAAAATTGATGTCTATCAATAATCAAGTACTGTAAGTACTAAAGAAAGCCCATTCAAATTAATTTTCTTTTTTTCCCCCTTTATCTAGAATTAGATAACATTCTACATGAAAAAAGAAAATTCCTCCATATTTTAATGACTTTTCCCAAAACTTCTGTAACAGATTACTTAAAGTAATATAGCATCACAAGGTAAAATATCCTTATTTATTCCAGAGAAATAAGTTATCAAATATGGTTCACAAATTATCTCCCCATCACTTATAATACTTAACGTTATATAAGGTATTTATTATCTTGATATTCTATTCTTTAAAATATAACATTATAATATTCAAAATGAAATTATTTAAATTATATATATGCAAGTCTGGTTGAGAGTGTTTTGACAATGGCATCTGATACAGCCCCACTATTTTGGTATTAATATATGTTGGAAACTACTGGGCAATACATTTATACAAAATAAAAATATTAAAACTACTTAATGAAAGAAATTCCATTTCTGATACAAGGAAACACTCCTATAGAGGGGGAAAAAAGTCAAAGCACTAAAAATGCAGTAGAAAATAAATAACTGTACAAAATAACATTGAATGAACTGTGGTACATTCTTTGTGATACAATGTAATACTGCCTTTCAAAATATAGTTATTAAAACTACTCATTAAGACAAAGTTGCTTGTGATGTACCAGATGGAAAAGCAGATACCAGATAAATGCAACTGATGAGTATACTCACATTCTAGAATAAATGTGTTCCTAAACTTTGGAAAACCTACCAAATAAATAAATAAATAAATAAATAAATAAATAAGTAAAATAAACTTGCTCCTTGATATATTTTATTGTAAATTCTCAAGTAAGATAAAGGGTTCCTTCAATTAGTACAGTCTAATCATATCTAATGAACCCATATAGATATTTGTTTAAGGTAGGTACATTTGTATTAATATTTAATTAAGCCAGGTGAATTAAGTTGATATTCAGATCGAATGATACATGGTAGGAAATCCAAGAGAGCTGATATTTCTAAAAAACGTATCATTAGTGTTTTTATAGAAACCAGATCATGAAATAGATTACCTTTTCTTTATTATCCAAAGAGGAGGAAAGCCTGGGACTTGAAGCTGAACGCATAACACCTGCAGTGTCTTTTTCTTTCTGAGCCTCTTTAGACGCTGTGATTTCTGCAAGTGCACCATAACTGCCAGTCTTTCGAAGTCCTAACCTCCAAGATGCAGGAGACTCGTCTTTTCTCTCTTCTTCTTTGGAAGAAATTTTTGTAGCTGAAGTTGGAAACTGTTTTTATTTTGTTTTTAAAGAAAAAAAAAAAGATTATCAACACATCAGTTCTTAAGCTGGAAATGATAAGTTTAAGAAAAAAAAATGTTTAAAATTACAGTTAATAGTTTCAGGAGAAACACTTTTACTAATTAGGTTAATGTCTTAGTCAAAAGTGTAAAGATCTAAAACTGAAAAAGGAATGAACTACCTTTCCAGAAGTTAGATTTAAGAAAACACACTCCACACTTTATACCACACAGAAAAATTATGCTGCAAATACAAAGAAATGAGCACACCAATAAGGACTTAAAACCATGCATCTTTGGAACCAATATTCATATTAAACTTGTTATGCTATAACCTAATATAAATCCTTGCACATAGAAATGCCTCACCATAGATTTTTCACCCTTACTGGGCACAAGAACAATGCCAGTTTTGCGCAAGCCCTGCCTCCATGATGCGGGATTTACTGATTCCACCACAGGCATGATAGGAGCAATGAAATCATACTAAAGCCAATTAAAATAAGACAGGTAAAGAGATAAAGATTGAAAACAGGAAAACAGAAAATGAAGTTATGAACAAAATACACTTTTTTCTTTTATAAAATAATTTTATAATAAATTTAAAACCCAATAACTGGGCAATAATCCAATCTTTAAAGATCACTGGAAATAAGTTCCACTTGCAGCATGAAAAAATATGAAAGAATATAACAGAGAAACTTCTAAAGCAGTTAAAGGCATATAGAACAGATAACATTATAGAATATAAGTGAACAAACTGCTGCACTTGACTTCTGTTTTTATCCACCTATATATTTGGGCTACAAAAATTTAAATCTAGAATAATCAATAAAAAGGTAATAAGTGGCATATTTTCTAGTTATATTTTTTCAGTAATATTTTTAATATCATAACCTTATTTTATTTTTCCACTAAACATTAAACATTTTAACTAAAAACATTTTGGGGGGGGACGGGGACAAATATTTATTTCATTTCCAGGGCTTTCCTTGCAACAGCCCTAAAAATGAAATATTTGTTATCTATAACTAGTTCACATCATCAACTTCACTTACATAATTCAAATGTTCAATCACAGTGAAATATAGATTAGTGAATATAGTAACTAACTAGTTGCTACAAGTATACAATATGGATATTTAAAAAAAACAAAACCCTTTCTTTCATATTTATTGCTAAAGTTTGCTATAATTAGCAGTTTAACAGAGCTTGTTAAAGCTCCCATGATGTCTCAGGGCCACTTCATAGACAAACCTGTTATGAGATACCTCTGGTACTGTTAATTCATATAGATAGGGTTGAAAATAGACACATGACACACAACATTCCACAATGTGTGCACTGAGGCATTCTAGGGTGCCAAAACAAAATCAGAGGGGTGCTCTGAAAGCACAGTAACATCTGTTGGATACAGGACAAACTGTCATTATTAACTTATTTGCCTTAAGTACTTAGTAAATTTGGTCAAATGACACTGTGAAAAAATAAATTAGTAAAACCCTGGGAGCTCCATCAATTGAAAAAGCTCAGGAACCTCTGTAGTATTTGATGCTACATGACAGGCACTGATGTGACTGGTTACTGATTTCTGAGATTCAAGTCAGAGTACTCTAGAAGAAGGTGGCAAACTCTTTTCTGGAAAGGGCCAAATTATAAGTTTTAGGCTTTGAGACCACAGTCTCTGTTGTAGCACAAATGCAGCTATAGGTGATACATAAGTGTGGCTGTGTTCCAACAAAACTTTATGCAGAAACAATGAAATCTGAATTTACGTCACAAAATATTCTTCTTTTGATTTCTTCCCCCACAACCATTAAAAAATTTAAAAACCGTTCTAACTTGTAGTCTATACAAAAACATTAGTGAACTTTGCCTCATAGACCATGGTTACCAATCCCTGCCCTATAATCTCCCCCATATAGAAACAAATGTTATTTCTTCATGATAAAATGGTCAGAGAGCAGATAACATTTACTGAATGTTGTAATAGAAACTGACATTTAACAAATATTTATTGATGTCAGGCCCTAAGCTAAATGCTTCACATGACTTATCTCATTTAATTCTTACAACCACCCAACTACTATTACTAGTTGAGAAAAACGAGGCAGTATTATCTATTTGGAAATAAACATTTGTTGCACTGCAGTGACTGATATACTTCCATTCTGCCTAACAGAACTTGCATTTAAGTTCCGGTGTATGTATTCAAAAGCACCTTTCAATTTTATTTTATGTATAAGTGAACGTCTCTGAAATACTCAGCTATATCCACTCCCTGAAATTCTTATTTTGGCTTTTATAATAGGACACGGACACTATTTTGACTTTCCTACTCTTCTGATCTTCCTCCTTTTCTGGTCTTTTTGTTTTCTCGTAATCAGCAAGCTTCTTTATCATAGCCCTGCAAAATAAGTACTCTAAGAGTCCGTTCTCAGATCTCCCCATCTTCTTTCCAGTTTCCTCTCCTTGGAGAGGGAGTAGTGTATTTTCTACTTCCTCAAGCTAAATATTAATTGCATTCAGCTTACTCTCCAATTTGTTACTTTGTAGTTCAGTCATTATTGACCATTCCTAAATTTCTCTTTATCTTTAGAAAAAACAACTTAATAGTTATAGTTCATATATTTAACCATTTAGTTTGATGCTCTGTATTACCTGAATGACCCTTAAATCATTGTGATTTTAATCAATGGTTTGTTCTTTGAATGGTTGCTAATATTGTAGATAATCTTATTGAGGATTATACAAACATAAAGTATGGTATCAAACTTCAGGTTTAAACTGAAGCATTATAAGCATTCATTTCACAACTAGATCATATGAGGATATTGGCTGTGATGAGACTCACTGCGTTTTTAGTAGTGAAATTTATTAAATCCCCATTCCATTCAACAGGGAAGGAGGGAGGGAGGGAGAGAGAGAGAGAGAGATACCAATGTGAGAGAGACACATCGATTGGTTGCCTCCCGCACAACCTGATCAGGGCTGGGGATCGAACCTACAACCCAGGTATGTGCTCTTGACCAGGAATCAAAATGGAGACACTCAGTCCATGGGCCAAAGCTCTAACCAGCCAAGACAACATTTGTACACTTCTACTGGCATACCTCATATACCTACAGCACATAGTAGTCTTTTACTAAATTATGCTTAATAATTAGATTCAATTAACTAAAACATTTAATACCAAGAAAATTCTAATTTTTACCACTCAGTAAAGAAAAAATAGTTTACACTTACTGAAAACTATGTGCATACAACAGAGTAGGTAATCTTTTTCAGAAATCCCTACAATATTTATTTTGACTATAGAGCTATGTAAATTTGTTGTTAAACTTTTAAATCATAAAATCAAACTAATGGTTTTGTAACTAACATTTCCACAAATCATAGGCCTGATCTCATTGCTAATGAAATAATTATTTATTTTTAGCTGAAGAAGTTGAGACTTTAAGGGAAGATCATCTAAAGTAAATACATCCTGCCCTGGCTGGTCTGGCTCAGCGGTTATAGTGTCGGCCTGTGGTCCAGAGAGGCCCAGGTTCAGTTCCCGCTTAGGGGCATGTGCCTCGGTTGCGGTTTGTCCCCGGCCCTGGCTGGGTCGTGCAGGTGGCAACCACTCGATGTGTCTCTTTCATGTCGATGTTCCTCTCTCTCTCTTCCTCTCTCTCCCTCCCACTCTATCTGAACAAAAAAACTGAAAAAATGTCCTCGGGTGATAAAAAATAAATAAATAAAATAATTAGGTAAATAAATAAAGTAAATACATCCATGTTTCTCAGTAGTTACTCCTACTTATTATAGAATATAAATTATATTTAATACTCTTTTAGAGCTTCCTGGTTTGTGATCTATTCCTTGCCTTAAGTGCTGCATGAGGGCTCCTTTATCATTTATGGACTGATGGAAGAAACTAGAGAACTTAAGATAACTTTGTCTAAATATTAGAAACAGAGTACTGATTGGGAATCTAAAAATAGAACTCTTGATTGCAAAATGTTTAAAGATGCATTTACAAATTAACTACTAATGTAGAAAAAATTGTATCTCTTAGGTCTCTAAATTACAGAAAAATCTTGAAACAAACTAAGAAAACTATAATGTTAAATCGAAGTACATAAAGTAGTATTGAACACAGTATGAGGCTTTAAAAAATCATACAATAATGATAAAAAGATTGTTCCATCCATTAAAATAACACTTAAATTTTTTTTGGGTACACTATGAATGTATTGCTTTGAATAAAATTTGGTTATAAAGCCTTAAAAAACAAAGACTAAAAACAATATAATTTTCAAATTAGGTTATGATGCTTGAAATTGAGAATTGGCATTTCTAAATATGCAAGTTATAGAATCAAATAGTTATCATTAGATAAATTTAACTACAAAATCAGAAATAATTCTAAATAAGAATTTTATATGCAAACAGGTTAAGAGCTTACCAATCTAACCGAGTTATTAAGTGTTTGCTTTCAATTAGGGTAGTAGGCATAAATCAAGAAGTAAATTGCCATAAATCTGGGGCTATGCTTGAGAAAAACATAATTGATCACAAGAAGTCTATTGTAATTATTTGACTGTGGTAATAAAGACATGGCTTAGCTAAATACTCAAAAGAATGACAGCCAGTTTATTGGCCAACTATTCCAAGGAGATGGAGCTTTTGGTAACTTTTGGTAATTTATGTTGCAACAGATAATAAACCAAAAGAGCTATACTTTAGTATTCATTGAAGAAGTATACAGAGGTTCTAGGATTAAGTAAAACTTTAGTTAAAGTAGCTTGTAGTGACACCAGTTATGTATGGTATGATAACCATCTTAAAAATTCTGCATACAGGCTACTTCTGGAGAATTCCATTTTAAAACACATATAATCATATGAACATGGGATCTAGCTGAATTCAAGAAGCCCTCAGTTCTAGACTATGGAAGGTTGAGACTACTACTCATTCATATAGTTTCCTGATACTCAAACTGTACCAGTGAAATCCATACATTTCTACCCCTAAGAATTCACATCATTGATTTCTTTAGGAAAAGTTTTAGAAGAGGATTATTACTAATAGTATAGATTTTTAAAAAATTCTCTACTTTATGATTTAAAAGATTCACATTTTGACCATTTGGAGCCAAGTCCAAAGATTAGCAAGACTGACAATGTGATAAAAACACTATAGGGATTTAACACCAGTCCTCAAACCTATGCAAATCAAGTAATATCAGACAAGCAACAAAATAAGAAATCCAAAGGCAGAGATATGACAGTTACATAAAATGTACAATCCCCAAGTACCTTTGATTTGAAAGAGCAAACAGAAAGACATTACTAAACTAAGAGGGAGATTGGGAAAATCTTGAGTATAGTCTGTACATTAGTGAACATAAATAATATATCAAAATTAAATGTCCCAAGTATAATAATTTTAATGTGAGGATGAATGATAATGACTTTGTGCCTATGAGATATATACTCAAGTATTTAGAGGCCAAGTGTTATAGATTGAAACCAATTCTTTTCTTTTTTATCCTCACCAGAGGACAACTTTCCATTTTTTATTCAGATATAGTGGGAGGGAGAGAGAGGAAGAGAGAGAGAGAAACATCGACATGAAAGGGACACAATGAGTGGCTGGCACCCGCACGACCCAACCAGGGCTGGGGACAAACTGCAACAGAGGTACGTGCCCTTAGTGGGAACTGAACCCAGGTCTCTCTGGACCGCAGGCCAATGCTCTAATCGCTGAGCCAAACTGGCCAGGGCGAAACCAATTCTTAAATGCTTCTGCAAAACAAAGGAAAAAAGTGTGTGCGTAAATTCATGCACGCGTGTGTGTTTGTGTGTGTATACATACAGAAAGGGACATGAGCATGCACCTCAAATATAAGTAAGGCTGCCCGGCCAGTGTGGCTCAGTGGATTGAGCATTGTCCCATGCACTGGGAGGTCCCAGTTCGATTCTTGGTCAGGGCACTTGCCCCGGTTTTGGGCTCCATCCCCAGTAGGGGTATGCAGGAGGCAGCTGATCAATGTTTCCATCTCTCTCTCCCTTCCTGTCTCTGTAAAAAAATCAATAAAAAACATTTTTAAATAAAGATAAGGGCTGATAGAAAAGAAGCCTTTAAAAAGAGATAAGTAGGTAAAAACAACAACATAGAGCTCTTAATATTTACTTTGGATTTAAAGAAGTATAGGTTCTGGAGTAGCAGGGAAAAATAAAGCCTTTAAAAAGATTAATACACTAGCTAAAAAGCACTGTTTGGTGGAGAAAAGGAAGCAAGAAGGACAGAGAACAAATGGAGAACAGATAAAGAAGAGGAAGAAGAAATGAAACTAACATTTTAGGAGCTTTAGTCACCAGCTAGGCTCTTTCAACCACAGCTTACAATGTTAATTTACATTCTTTGTATATTGTTTTTTCTTCTTTCTCTTCTTCTTCTTTTTGACAGATAAAGAAGACAGTAACTCACTTAACACATAAACTTACAACAGGTGGGGTCAGGAGCTAATCTCTGGTTTGTCATCAAAGATCATGCTCTTAATGATATGCCATATTTGCATGCTTGGTGCTTTGTATTGAGTTAGAAAATCTAGATCGTAGTTTTCTCATTGACTAGTGGTAGTACTTTTTGTGCTTAACTTAATGCTCATGTGAAATGACCAAAATGCACCTTTACTTAATAGAGATAAAAAAAATAAAACAAATCTGTGTTTCTCAAAGTTTCAACTGAAACCTTGTAAATATTTTTGGAAATAACTATAAAAACGTAAAACTGTCATAATGCTTTAGTCCAAATAGTACTTACAGAGAAGATATATAATTTTAGCACACAATTTTGGCTTACCTTTTTTACAGGTGATGTAGGTGTTGCCTGACCAGATGAAACAGTAGGTGTTGTAACAGCTACAGGAGCTGCTTGTGTACTAGAAGTACTGGCATTAGTTACAGAAGCCATGGGTTTTGTCTTATCTATTAAAAAAAGACAGAACATTAAGAGTCAAGATTCTATATCAACTTGGTTTCAATGGCTGGTAAAATACAATTTATATTCTGTTTTTGTTTAAGGTCTTGTTAATTCAAAGTCTTCTCCCACTGTTATTATTCCTTTTAACAAGTACATTTTTTAAGGAGTTTCTAGAAATGCATCAGTATGTAAGCCAAAGTAAATAAAATAATATGAAGAAACACAACAAAGCTTCAAAAAAATAGAGCATAAATAGAATCTGACTTGTACTTTTAACACTTTGGAAATTTAAAAAACCTTTTAAATATTTAAAACTTGAATGCATAAATACAATGTACCTAAAATAGAAATTATAAGAGCCAAGCAATTTTCTAATGGATAAACAACTTATATATCTAAAATTGATGGTTCCTCTTTACTCCAGAAAATCTAAAAGTGCTTCTTGTCAATAATCAGCTTAGATTCCTGACAAAAAGCATGCTTCAATGTCACAAACAGCATGCCTTTTCACCCCTAGAAAGTCTATAGTTAATTAGGCATAATATCTGGTTAAATTTCTTTTCACAGTATATCAAAACAATTTCTAACTAATAATGAGTCACTTAAAAATGATTTCTGAAAATATTAGAAAAATAAATCTGATGCTAGAAAAAACTCAGACTGTGTTTGAACATATGTGTCAGACTGGCTTTTACCAAAATGGTCACATATACTTTAAATCTTTAAATTAACTATAATTTATAAATGAACTAGAAAAGTTTACTTTCCAAATGGTCAAAGGTCATTTTATCTAGTTTTAAAGTATTCCTCTGGTTTCAAAATGGGGTAGGACAAGTATCTGTTTATATTCTGGGGAAGAGAAATAGTGCTTTATAGCCCTATGAGAAACCCTTTTTCATTCATTATACTACCTTTCTCCCTCCTTTAGGTCATAGTTTTCCGAAGAAATCTTCCATTTTATCATTATTGTATACTGTTACATCTCCTAAGTAGACAATATTTAAAAAGTCTTATCTCAGGGCAAATATAGACATCCCACCAACAATTTGAATTTGCAATGATTCATTCACTTCTATTTGTGACTACACAAACATCCACAAGATGAAAATAAGGTGAAAAGCATATCTCAAACTACACCAAAGGACAAGGCCAAACTGTCACTAAAACCTTAGGTTTTCAAATAAACTGAATCAGCTAGACTCAGTCTAATACAATTTATTTTTATTGTTAAGTAATATCTCTTTTCCTTCAACCGAAGCTAAGCCAATTAGCACAGAATACAAATCATGTATAACCTAATTAGACCACCTTCCTGCAAAACAATCTACTTAAATGGAGAGAGTAATTCAACAAATATTTATCTGTCGTCTCCATACTTCAAGTACTGTCCTAGATACTGGGAATGTATCAGTCAATGAAAAGACAAACTTTCTTAACTGCACAGATCTTAAAGTCTAGAAGAAATAAATAATAAAGGTAAAATTAAACAACTTTTTATTTTCTTGTTTCCTTTTCTCCCTATTTTCTCTAGGCTTAAAATTTGGTTTCATATCTGTAAAATCTACACACCAAAGGATGTATATGCATGTATGTAAACATTTATGTTTGGTTTAAGAATAATAATGAAACAAACCCCAGGTGTCCATTATTCAACTTAAGTAAACATTATTAATATAGCTAAAGCCATTCTATCCATTTGATTTCAGTGAAGAATGAAAAAAACAAAAAATCCTAAATGTAAAAATATGCCTCCCTTTTCTCATTCCCTCATCTATCTCTCAAGTTTATAAATTATTTGAGAAATTAAAATTTTGGTTAAATTCCTATTTTCATCTGCTTTATGCAAAGAACACCAATTTAAAAACTGGTTTGGTATTTTATGAGAGAAAATTAAGCAAAATACTTATGTCAAAGAGTTTCCCAAGGAAATAACCATATAAAAAGTAGAAAGAACAGTTTAGAAATAGTCAAATCAAGCTGTAGCTCTACAGGGAAATGGATGCTTTCTTAAGCTTGCCAAATAAAGTATGATAAGGCCTTGTTGATACTGAAAGAATGAGAGAGAAGGAACCACACAGCATTTACATGGATTAATTCTTGAGACTGAGTCAAATTTTCCTGGCACAATTGACTATTAGCAACAGGAAGAACAAAATTATCATAGTACAATGCTTCAGAGGAACATTTAAAGTTAGCTCAGTGAGAAACTAAGCAGAGTGTGACCTGTATGCTTAAGTCCCACACAAGGAACTAATACAATACAATTTGATTGTAATTAGCTCTATTTATACTTATAGAATAGTATAAAGAACTATCCAGATCATCTAGTCCAATTTTTCTCATTTTTTAATTTAACTTATCTTTATTGTTGAATGTATTACAGATGTCCCCCACTGACCTGCTCCTCCCCAATACCACACCCCTCCTGCCTTCCTCACACTTGTCTGTGTTCATCGGTTATGCATATATGCATAGAAGTTATTTGGTTTATCTCATCCCGCCCACACTCCCCCCTTCCCTTTGAGGTTCATCAGTCTAACAAACAATTTGTACTTCTTAATTCCTTCATCTTTTTCACCCGTCCCCCAAGCTCCCTCCCATTTGTCAAGCAACAAAAAGTTTTCTGTGTCTATGAGTCCCTTTCTGTTCTGCTTGCTCATTTTGTTTGTAGATTCAACTGTTGATAGATATGTATTTATTGCCATTTTATTGTTCATATTTTTGTTGTTGTTCTCCTTCAAGAAGGTCCTTCAATATTTCATATACGTAATACTGGTTTGGTGGTGATGAACTCCTGTAGCTTTTTCTTGTCTGGGAAATTCTTTATATGGCCATCTATTCTAAATGATAGCTTTGCAGGATAGAGTGATCTTGGTTGTAAGGTCATTGCTTTTCATCACTTTGAATATCTCTTACAATTCCTTTGTGGCCTGCAAAGATTCTAACAGGGTTTTCTTTTTTCTTTCTTTTCTTTATTGATTTTTAGAGAGAGGGAGGAAGGAGAGGTAAAGAGAGAGAGAGATAGAGATAGAAACATTGATGAGAGACATCGATTGGCTGCCTCCTGCATGCCCCCAACTGGGAATTCAAAGAATATACTTCATTTTATTTTATTTATTTTTCTTTATTTTTAGAGAGAGAGGAAGGGAGAGGGAAAAAAACATTGATGAGAGAGAACATAGACTGGCTGCCTCCTGCATGCCCCCCACTGGGGGTTTGGCCCACAACCTGGGCATGTACCTTGACTAGGAATTGAACTGGGGACCTCTTGGTGCATGGGTCAATGTTCAACCACTGAGCCACACCAGTCGGGCTCAGCTGACAGTCTTATGGGAGCTCCTTTGTAGGTAACAAACTGCTTTTAAGATTCTCTCTTTGTCTTTAATCTTTTGCATTTTGATGATAGTGTGGACCTCTTTGGGTTCATCTTATTTGAGACTCTCTGTACTTCCTGGACTTGAATGTTTGTTTTCTTCACCAAGTTAGGGAAGTTTTCTGTCATTATTTTTTCAAATAGGTTTTCAATTTCTTGAGCTCTCTCTTCTTCTGGAACCTCCATGACGTGAATATCAGTATGCTTGAAGTTGTCTCAGGGGCTCCTTATACTATCCTCATTTTTTTGGATTTTTTCTTTTTCATGTTCTGATTTGTTTTTTGCTTCCTTATATTCCAAATCAATGGTTTGCCTCTTGGATTTACCTACTCTAGTATTGATTCCCTGTAAAGTATTCTTTATTTCAGTTAGTGCATCCTTCATTTCTGACTGGTTCCTTTTTATGTTGTTGATGTTCTCAGGAAGTTCCTTGGAGTTCTTCTTAAGTTCCTGGAAGTTCTCACTAGGTTCCATGAAGATTTCACTAAGTTCCTTTAGCATTCTTATAACTAGTGTTTTAACCTCTGCATTTGATTGATTGCTTATCTCTATTCTGTTTAGTTGTTTTCATGGAATTTTGTTCTGTTCTTTCATTTGGGACATATTTCTTTGTTTCCTCATTTTGGCTGCTTCCCTATGTTTGTTTCTATGTATTAGGTAGAGTTGTTATGTCTCCTAGGCTTTGTAGGGTGGCCTATAGTTGTAGGTGTCCTGTAGGGCCCAGTGGTCACTCCACCTGGGCCCTCAAGGTGCACCTCTAGTGTGGACTATACACCCTTCTGTTGTCATTGAGTCTTGATTACTGTTGGCACGTCAATGGGAGGGATTTATTCAGGCTGATTAGCTGTAAGGACTGGCTGTGTGTACTGACCACTGGCCTCTGACTCCCTTGGAGGATCAGCTGTGTAGGGGCCCAAAACACAGAGCAAGACTTACTTTAGCAGGGCTCTGGTACACACGGAGTCTACTCACTGAGTGTGTCACTTGTGGAGGTGGTTGGGTGGTGGTGCTTTGATGAGGTCTGAAGCTGTCCACTGGGTGTGCTGGCTCTGGGGCAAGGTCAGCCACTGCCTGTGTTCTACCCGGGGCCAACTGGCATAAGCTACAAAGTGATCTGCAGACGGCTGCTTCTTGTGCTGAGCTTGGAGGTGCCCAGGAAAAGCCAAGTTGTGAACCAAGGCTGGTTGCTTCTAGTGCCAGGCCTGAGAAACTTAATGAGGGATGTGGGGCTCCCTGAGACCAGATGCTGCTTGTCTGAGAGATTTTAGAAAACTCTGAAGCAGGATCCAAGATAGGTCAATCCTATGGTAAAGTCATTGGAAACAGCTTGGATGGGCCAAAAAGTTGGGTGGGCCAAAAGTTGGGTGGGGCAGGGCCTCAGGGAATTACCAGGCAGGGCAAAGAGTGTGAGCCAGGTTAGTGGAGTCCCAGATATGGTGGTTGACAGTCTGCTGCCCCAAGGAAGGGCTCATCAAAGAAACAATGGCCTCCCATAAATCTGTCCAGGAGAAAGCTCCCCCTTCAGCTCTTGCTCCAATGCCAAACAACTCGGTTCTTCCCCATATGTCTCTGGTGCCTTTCAAGCTGCCTCCCCAACACTGGAGCCCAGAAGGAGTGAGTCCAAGTAAGTCTGTGTGTGGGCTCTTTAAGAGGAGCTGCCTGGGGCTCCAGAAGCCTCAGCCTCCCTCAGCCTCAGTTCCCACTGGTTTTTACAGTCAGAAGTTATGTGGACTTCTCTTCCTGGCACTGGAACCCTACGCTGGGAGCCTGGTGTGAGACGAGGACCCCTTGCTCCCCAGGGAGGACCTTCATAGCCAAGGTGTCCTCTTGATTTTTATCTGCCACAGGTGGGTGTGGGATCAGCCCATCCATGCCTCTGCCCCTCATACTAGTCTCGATGTGGTTTCTTATTTTTGTAGTTGTAGGACTTCCATTCACTTCGATATTTTGTTTGTTTTAAATAGCTCCCCAGTGCCTACCACTGAACAATAAATTATATAGAAGGGGCCAATTTAAAAAAATTAGATGACAAAAATCTCTGTGAATGCCTCGACCTTCCAGTTCTTTAATTCTACTACATAAGTAGTAAAGGACTTAACACATGAGTTAGAGAATCTGGGTGCCAGTCCTGGCTTTCTTGTGCACATGTGCATATAGTTTAATTTGTAATTATATATTTTATTATAGATTGGGGGCCGAGTCACGTCACACATGAAAGAGATTAACTACATTAAAATAACTTTAAGTACTTATAAAAGTACATTAAGACAATTTAAATTTCAATGATATAATTTCATCTTGAACATGGGAAACAGCACAAATTTAACTATTTGATCATATTTAAATCAGTAGTGTAGAATTTTATATACTTATTATATGAAAGACAATACAACAGATTGCTATATAGTACCCATATAAAGCGGGTATTATTATCATGATTTTATGGAGAAATTTGAGGTTAAATAAATTACCTACAATTACATGCATGAATCAGTCTGTGTTCTTAAACACTGTGCATGCTGATTCTCATATAATTTGCATTTAAAATTAGAAATATTTTGATTAGCACATTATAGAACTAAATTATAATATTTAATGACTATCTGTTGCTTTAGCTTTCATCTTTGCCCATATTACTGTCTCACCAAGGTAAAAGATATGACTCACCTGACCAGCAATGTGACAGCAAAATATTAAAGCCCTAACTAAAATTTAGCTATATATATATATGTATATATGTGTGTGTGTATACACACACACACACACACACAAACATATATATAAACTCTGTGTATTACCAAAAGCTAATGTACTTGTATGATTAACAATGTTTCTTCAAACAAACAAACAAACAAACAAATAAATACATAAAGGAATCCAAAACATATCACCTGGCAGTAAAGCTAGCCTGTATCTGTTTAGTAACATCTTGCTTTTAATGGGAAACTTATGTTCCTCAACATGTGTTCATTTGGTAAACTTTAGCGTCTCACATATTTTTATATAAAATATTTTGCTGAATAAAAATAAAATGACTCAAAACTGTTACTGTTGTTTCTAGAGGACATATAGATAGTCCAAGGAATTCTAGGGCTCCATTTTGTGTTTACCAATGACCACCAAACTGGTTTTGATAGCGATGACAGGTTTTTTCATTGAACAAAAATCTTATTAGAAATGGTGAATTTTTTTCTGAGAAAGTTATGTTAAAACAATTGATTATGCAATTCAGAAATGGCAATACTGGAATCTCATGCTGTTCAGAAGTTTTGAGTGATTAACTAATATAGAATAAGAAAATAAATGTTAATAAAAGCAATTTGGGCCGGGCCGTTGTGGCTCAGTGGATTGAGTGTCATCCCATGGACTGAGAGGTCCTCGTTCTATTTATCGGGGCACATGCCCAGGTTGCAGGCTCGATTCCCAGTGGGGGTTGTTCAGGAGGCAGCTGATCAATGTATCTCTCTCACAATGATGTTTCTACTCCCTCTCCTCTCCTTTCTCTCTAAAAAAATCAATAAAACATATTAGGAGAAAATAAATAAGTAAATAAAAGCAATTTGGTAAAATCTATAAAAACGTGGATGAGAGGAAATAATGCAGAAACAATGTTCTTGATAATATAAAGGAAAATAATGTAAATTGTTATGGCACTGTTGGTAAAGCAATTTGGTAGCATTTATAAAAACTGAAATTGTGATGACTACATGGTAATGGAAGATGGCGACAGAAGACTATCTGACTTAGGGTAGTGTGCACACAGTGCAATATACAGTGCTTGCAACAATGAAATATACACTTGAAACCTACATGATCCTATATAAATTTAAATTAAATTAACAAAATAAAATAAAAAGGAAACGTGACTAATAAGTCAATTTTAAAGTATATTAGAAAATCTCTTGAACTTTTACACAAGGATGCAATTACACAAAGAATCACTGCAGCATTATTTGCAACAACTGGGAATAAAGTAAATATTTATCAAAAGGGAAATGGATGTACTAATGAATATTATACAGACAACTAAAGAGGTAAGTTATGTAAAGACGAGATACAAACAAATCTAAAAAATACAACTTTTGAGCAGAAAAAAGCAAGTTGTCTAACAATTTCTAGGGTATAAAAATAAAAACAAAACCTTATAATTACTATGTATTATTTCTGAATGTACATGTAAGATAAAAATATAAAAATAGACTAGAAGATTACAGAAAAAACTCATGCTGGTGATTGACTTAGGAAAGAAAGGAAAGGGAAGTAGACTAGGGTATAAAGAAGACAACTGTAGCCCTGGCCGGTTTGGCTCAGCGGTTAGAGTTTTGGCCTGTGGACTGTAGAGTCCCGGGTTCGGTTCCTGCTAAGGGCACGTACCTCGGTTGCAGTTTGTCCCGGCCTGGGGTTGTATGGGTGGTAACCACTCGATATGTCTCTCTCGCATCGATGTTTCTCTCTCTCTTCCCCCCTTTCTCCCTCCTGCTCTGTCTGAGGATAAATGCAGAAATGTCCTTGGGTAAGGATAAATAAAAAAAAGAAGACAACTGTAGCCCTAGCTGGTTTGGCTCAGTGGTTAGAGCGTCGGCCCACAGACCAATGAGTCATGGGTTCGATTCTGGTCAAGGGCACGTACCTCAGTTGCGGTTCGTCCTCGGCCCTGGGCGGGTTATGTGGGAGGCAACCAGTCAGTTGATGTGGCTCTAACACATCAATGTTTCTCTCTCTCTTTCTTTCTCCCTCCCTCCTTCCATTCTATCTGATGATAAATAGAAAAATATTCTCGGGTGAGGAATAAAAAATAATAAAAAAGAAGACAATTGTAATGTTTTAATTTCATTAAAAGAAAATTTTAAAGTAAATATAGCTAAATGTTAACAGCTATTAAGTCTTGTAGTTAGAATACGAAAGTTTATTATACTTTTCTGTATCTTTAAAATATCTCAAAGTAAATTCCTCTACACCCTCACAAGAAAGTACCTTGATTCATACCCAATTTTCTAAAATTTTACTATTTCTTAGGTAATATTTGGGATGCTGCTGGGACCTGCTTCTGGACTTCAGGGCCTCAGAAAACAGCATGAACATTCTTGAATTGCTGTTGCAAGACCTTATCTACATTAACACCTTATCTACACCATCCTAAGGGAGACTTAGAAGTCTCTTCACCTTCAAACCTAAAAAGGTTGGAAAGAGACAGAGGTGAACAAGAGCCTCCAAGTCATTGGAAAACAAAAAAAATCACATCTGTATTCCCTGAAAGGTAAATTACTGGTCTGGTAGGTATCCAAACAAGTAGCCAATCAGTCTGAAAAGTTTCAAAATTAAAGCCTGATCTCATCTTAAGTAACACTGAATCAAAAATCATTGAACATTCTTTTATCCTTCAAATTTTACCTGTTTCAGCTTCTGATTCTGAGTCATCTTCCTCATCTTCTTCACTAGAGCAGCTAGATTCATCTTTCTTTCCTTCTTCTTCATCATCAACCTTTTCTTGTTCCAGAGATTCAATACGAGATGCATTTTTCTCTGGCTCAATAATCAGTGTCTCTTTGCTGTGAAAGGAAAATAGCTTTCAGATGATGCCTGTGGCCATCATGTCAACTCATTCATAACAATAACAAAACCTACTTTAATATTTTACTTACTTTTTAAAGGTCTTCTGTGACTGATTATTGTCCATATTGGCCGTTGATTCAATTAGTGGAGATTTCTTCTCCCGTTTTTCACTGTGGAGCTTTATAAAAGTTATGCAAAGGAAAATAAGAGTACTATTAAAATAATATTAATTAGTAAAAAACAAAATTTAAAATAAAGCAAAGTTGTTTCCCAAAGACTAAACAAAAACAAAATTAAGCAAAGAAAATATTTAAGTTATACCTAAAAGAAAAGGGTTTGGATAAACAATAAAAAAGATTAGATAGTTAAAAAATTCCATGAAGGAGTATTGAATTCTTTTAGATCCTTTTCACTAAAAAGTTTGGGTCCAATCACCACTTAGACGTCTGGTAATATTTTACTTAAAAATTTGTTTCCTAGTTACATCACCCCCTTGCTTTATCCAGGGTCTGCTACGAGAAATCTGAGAGTTTATAACCTCTACTTTCTAAGCAAACTTTATGAAATTAGAACAACATGTTATTCTTCTGGACATACACCTTACAGAAGTATTCATTTTGTGAAGGGGAGTTTAGAAAAATGGGATAAGCAACATGCAGGCAAAACACTATGACTCCTTTATTCTCTTTCACTGGCATTTTAGTTTGATGGCCAAAAAGTATAAAACAGCACAAGAATATTTTCTTTACCTGTCTGAAATTCAAAGCTATAAAGAGAATTCACTAATGTAGACTATTTTTACAGTCATCAAACATACCAGATTTTGTTTCTTTTGCAACTCTTCTAAATATCCTAAAATGTCTTCATCTGCTACATCAAAGGCTGTCTGGCCCTAGATAGGAAACAAGGGGGGTGGTAATGGTAAAAAGTCAATAAATTATAAAATGTCTTTGGTGATTCTATATGATTATATAGAAGAAGTTAGATACCTATTCTATGATTAACAAAATAAAAACATATTATATATGACTCAAAGGAGATATATGCGAAATCCATGTGTGAGAGAAGTAGCTCATACACTTCCCCTGGTTTTTTTTTTTTTTATAACACCTTTATTGAGATATAATTCACATATCATACAAATCACCCACTTAAAGTATACAATGAAATGCTTTTTTAGTATATTCAGATTTACAACTATCAACTTTAGAACATTTTGATCACCCCAAAAAGAAATGACATCCCCATTAGCAGTCACCTTCCCACTTATCGATTGACCCTAACCTGAGGCAACCACGAATCTACTTTGTTACTATGGATTTGCCTATTCTGGGAATTTCATATAAATGGAATCATGCAATAAGTGATCCTTTGTGATCGGCTTTTTTCACTTTGCATAATATTTTCAAGGTTCATCCATGTTGTAGCATGTGTCACTACTTCATGTCTTTTTTTTTTTTAATCCTCACCTGAGGATATTTTTCCATTTTTTGTACAGATAGAGTGGGAGGGAGAGAGAGGAAGGGAGAGAGAGAGAGAAACATCGACGTGAAGGGACACATCGAGTGGCTGCCACCCGCACGACCAACCAGGGCCGGGGACAAACTGCAACCGAGGTACATGCCCTTAGCGGGAACCGAACCCGGGTCTCTCTGGACCGCAGGCTGACGCTCTAACCGCTGAGCCAAACTGGCCAGGGCCATGTCTTTTAATCTCTGAATGATATTCCATTGCATGACACACCACATTTGCTTTTGCTTTCTGCTACATATAATACATAATACTACTGTGAACATTTGGTTACAAGTTTTTGTTTAGGCATCTGTTTTCATTTTCTTGGGTGTATAGCTTATGAGTGGAATTACTGAGTCATGTGGTAGTTACCATATGTTTAACCTTTGGAGGCCTTATTACTTTCTGATCTCTATACAAACTAACTAAATTCTTAGAGTAATAAAATTAAAATATGTATTTCTAAACTGCTTAAAGTCCAGCCTGCCACAGGTATGGCTTAGTTTCAAAAATTAATCCAGATGAATATCTGTCAATCTATTTTTATTCAGTGTGGAAAAGAAAATTTAAGAGTTGTTGACCAAATATAGGAAGGATTTTTCCTGCTGCCTGCATTTGTCCTTATAATAACCCTAACTGGTACAAATTTCCAAAATGCCAAAAAGTTCATTATTTATAATATATTCTACCCTATATGTTAGCCATAGTACACCCTTTCTCAGAAAACATTGAACTTCTTTCAACTAGAAATCACTTTGAAAGGAAATTCAAATGTCTTTCACAACAGATGTCTCATATCCACAACAAAGCCAGATGGGTAGATAATAATGACTTTTAAAAATCACAGAAATCCTCCCATTTAAAAAAAACAAACAAAACTACAACCCTCAATTCTATTCCAATATCAGGATGTTGACATCTACTTAGTTAGGAATTACATTTCCCAACACTATAAAGTGATATATATAGATATAGATATCGATAGAGAGATATATATATATGCTACTCAATATTTCAGATAGTTTTTCCATTGTTTATTTATAAAATAAAAGTTATGATCTAGAACATATATCTTAAAAGTACATAAAATGCTTCTTTATCAAGATAGGGGAATGTATGTATTTAAAATTTACAAGATTCTGCCCTGGCCGATTTGGCTCAGCGATTAGAGCAACAGCCTGTGGACCAAAGGGTCTCAGATTTGATTCCCAGTCAAGGGCACATACCTGGGCTGCAGGTTCCATCCCCGACTGGGGTTGTGTGGGAGGCAACCAATCAATGTGTCTCTCTCACGGTGATTTTTCTCTCTCTCCCTCTCCCTCTCCCTCCCTTCCACTCTATCTAAAAATCAATGAAAAAATGACCTCAGGTGGATTAACAAAAAATGAATAAATAAAATAAAATTTACAATATTCAAAAACACTTTTATATCTGACTTCTCTTGTCAGAAAGTCTTCCCAGTAGGAAATTCAAAGGCAATCTATCCTTCGCATGTAGTCCAAAAATTTTAGCTTTAATAAACCTTTTAACCCCATTTCCAACTTGAGTGTTAAATGCTAAGAATTAAATTCCTAAAGAAAAAATGGTTTATAGACAAAATAATGGGCTCAGAATTAGAAAGTGAATTTTAGATTAGTAATACATCTTAATCCCAGTTTTGCTATTTATCATACTCTCTTTGTATGATTAGTTCTATAATGTTACAAATGCTATACTTGCTAAGCATTTATCAACCCTTTTCACAAATAAAATACTATACCTTGAACATTTAAAAAAACTATAATAAAATTTTAGCAGCAATTAAAGGCAATGCAGTTATTTTAATAACTGAGGAATTTTCCTTTATAAGAATAAGAAACAGGATCACCTTACTAACCTTTCTTTTTACTTTCTCCCTTAATAAACGAGTCTACTCCGCAAACAGCAGCTGATAGAGAATAAAAACTAGAGTAAAATGTAGGCTATAAACACAGAAAAGTTTCTAATTTCAAAAAAGCACACCAATTAACTTAACTCAATAACTTAACCACGCTCTTGAAACAATCACTATAGGATGGTTATGAAGCCTATCCAGCTGTCACTATAATAAGGCTACTATGCTTATTAATGGGGTACTAACTAAGTAGAGCATATAAAAGTCACTCAAAGCAACCATGAAATTATTGAAGAAGGTACAATGCTGAGGTATGAGAAAATAAAACTTTTATCAATCGAGAAAACTATCTTCAAAAAAGTCTGTTCAATACATATGTAAATTACTAGAGCCACCCTAGAGCCATTGTTTAGTTGCAGTTTTCTTCATACCTTCTCACTTGTTCTAATTCAATTGCTTTTGCAGGTATGATCTCTCTTTATCTTTACAACCAGTGAAATAGGCAGGACAAGCATTATTATGATTCCCATTATACATATGAGGAAACCTAGGCTCTGAGTGTATGGTATTTGGCCAAGGTCATGCAGGTAATGAAGGGAAAGTGGAAACAGAATCTATGTCTCTATTGCTCCACTGTCTTTACAGAAAATAAGAATAAGCTCTGATAGAATCAGGAAAAAGAATCCGTGTGTTCATTAATAACAACAGCAATTTTGTTATTCATTTAAATCTTTATAATGACAGCTATGAAGCTAAAAAGTTGTCTATTAATGATTGCAATACTGCATTTAGAAAAAATTCCAACTACAAAGGCACCTTATTTAATATTTTTAAAGAGCCAATATGTAGGCACATTCTAGTAAAACAATTATTTTAATTAGTTAAGAAAACAAAATAAAAATCTTTCTATTTAAAATCTGTATTACATAATTTATCATAAGTTAAAATGACAGCAAATGTGTTTAGAGTTTGCAAATAAGTTAAAGAAACAAGACTAAAATTTCTAAATACTACTATAATGTTAGCACATTTCCCCTATTTTTATGTAGAAAAACTTTCAAGCTTTTATGATATGATTTATTACATTTTCTATATTGTACATTTCCCCAAATTATGTTCTCTATTAGTAAAGAATTTATCTAAACTCTGAAAGTACCTTAACTACACTTCTTGATATCATATAAAAAATATATATAGTAAAAAACTTCAATCTACAAGTACTGAATGAAGAAAGTATCAAATGACAAGATAAATTCATATAGGCAGGCTTACACAATTAAGACTAACTTGTTTTGATTGAACATGAAGTATGACATGTTACTTTAAAATGCAGCCAATGAAAACAGACAACCTAAGTCATATAGGCAAAATTATAAAAATTAAAAGCCTCATAAAAATATCTTCCATTACTATAGAATGTACTTCTCAAAAAAAAAAAAAAAAAGGGCTTGCATTTGGGTATCAGATATATTTATGCTACAAGTCTTTAAAATCCTATGTATATTATATAGCCCCTTGTTATAAAATCTTGATATGTTAAAAGAAAAAAATTTTAAACCATATTTTTACAACTTATGAGTTAGTATCAGGAAAAATAAAACATACGAGAACTCAAAAACTAAGAAAAATGGCAGAAAAACTTAATTTGCTAAAAGGAAACAATTATTAGGGCTTTATGAAAATTACTAGACTTCTCTAATAATGTCCCTGAATCTGCAAAATTCAGATAACAACTTCATATGGTTGTTAAAGGATAGCATTGTCCTAAAACAAGTTGAAAACCAAAAAAATTCTAAGGAATTATGAAGCACAATTCTTTTAAGATCATATAAAGATGCATTAAATTGATAAAACGAGAAGATAGGTATTAAAATACAGGGTGACCCAAGGAATTGCTAATACAGTAATATAGAAACAAAAGATAAAGCAAAATGATTTTTTTAAAATGTTTTTTTATTGATTTTAGAGAGAAATGGGGAGAGGAAGAGAGAAACACCAATTGGTTGCCTCCTGTATATGCTCTGACAGAAAATCGAACCCATGATCCTTCTTTGCATGGGACGATGCTCAACCAACTGAAGCCACATTGGCCAGGGCCAAAATGGTTTCATATGTTGTTTTTTTACCTAGAGCATAATTATAAATTGTATGGCATAGGAGTTAGACAATGATAGAATACATGCAAGATAAAATAATCTTTTTCTCATACATACTATGTATTATGTGTTTCATTAGCAAAACAATATGTTTAAAGTAGGAAGTGATATAATCTTTTTGGAAAACCATTTCAAGTAATAAGCTTCTCTCTTCTGGTCTTTATCTGTTGGCTGCTATTACGGAATAAACCAATATCGACACTGCCCATGACAATGGACAAGTGGCCTGTCGGGGGCACTATTTGGGAAACAGGAATGCAGAACAGAGATCAGAAGGTAACAGGTATTGATTCACTAATTTCTTCAGAAAAATCCCAACTGCTGGTGGGAATTTCTACACAGGAGAATGTAAATTGGCAAGCTAAAATTAGCTGGTCTTTAAGTTAAAATTAAATAGTATTAACATTCATTCACCTTCTAATGCTGATTATGAAACAGAAAACTGTTATAATTTAAAAAATAGACACAGCAAATTATGAAAACTTTTAATAAAAATTTAGATAGAAGACAATTATTCATAAGCACAAACCTAAACTTACAGGTGGATCATTCCCAGTTTTTTTTTTTGAAAGTTTTTTAAATTTATTTTTTAGTTTTTTTATCTTCAAGTAGAAAGAGAGGGAAAGACAGGGGAGGGGGAGAGAGAGAACATCGACCTGAGAGTGACACAGTGACTGGTTGCCTCCCGCACAATCCAACCATGGGTGGGAATGAACCACAACTGAGGTACAAGCCCTTGGCCGGAGTTGAACTCAGGACTCATTGGTCTGCAGGATGATGCTCTAACAGCTGAGCCAAACCGGCCAGGGCTCAGTTTTTTCTCCTGACTTTCCTAAAGATTTTCACCACTTCCTGTGACTTTCTTGCCTGCACATTTCATATATATATATATATATATATATATGTATATATATATATATATATATATATATACATATATTTGAAACAACCCAGAAAGAACAAAGTTCAGAGGTCTTCTTTATCTCTTTATGTCAGCAACTAGGACATGAATCTGCAATACTATCCACACCTCCAAATACTTATAAATCATGGGCATATGGTATATTATATCTCTTCCCTTGGCAGACTCCCCAATTACAAAATGCAGTTACTAGAGTAACCAGTTCCAGAACCCATATTTAATAGACACAATAGAATTAGATGTAACCATCTGAATAAAGATGAGATCACTTTAGGAACCTATGCTAAGTAATTTACTACATTAGCCTATGAAATGTAATATGTAAGGGATTTTCAATGGAAATTAGGGATAATTAAGCTCTTAGAAGAAACATGTTTTAAGCTCTGCAACTGTTGGTAAATGATCCTCATCATCTACTGACATTGAATGGGAGGGAACCAACTAGTAAGACTATTGGTGACTGATGACTCTTGAAAGGGAGCAAAGAAGAAAAATCTAATCTAACAAAGAATCTGATAACTTGAATATGTTCATGATTTTGTGAAAAGCACTTATATGGCATTTGCTCCCTCTACCCCTTAATATTGGGTGATATTAAAGTAAATCATTTACCTCACTACACTTTCCTTATCTGCAAAACTAGGAGACTAGATGTTGCATCTCAATGATCTTATTTGGCATAAAACTTTATCTCACCTGATATAAGACTCTACTATCCATGTCATTTAAAAAGCATAAGCAAGTTAATAGAATTAGAAACACATCTCTATATGTGTTCCAACTCATAAATATAACGACAGAAGAAAACATTCATATAGAGTTACAAAATTTTCTAAAGTTATGAATTCTTTTTTGTTTTTATTTTTTTTCCCCTTTATTGATTTTAGAGAGAGAGGAAGTGAGAGGGAGAGAGAGAGACAGAAACATCGATTTGAGAGACCATTGGCTGGCCACCTCCTGCATGTCCCCCACTGGGGATCGGGCCCACAACCTGGGCATGTGTCCTGACCAGGAGTCGAACCGGCGACCTCTTGGTGCATAGGTCGATGCTCAACCACTGAGCCACACCAGCCGAACTAAAGTTATAAATTCTTAAGAATATAATTTCATCTAAAGTACCCAAATCTATTCTGTATGTAAGGTAATATGATTACTGAAAGAGTAATAATTCATTCTTTGCAGAATAAGACCAAAACCACTTCATAGGTAGCTGAAAAAGACTTAATAATAAAAATCAACAAATGATTGATAAAAGATTGTTTTACAGTTAATAAAACTTAATAAAATTATATAATTTATATTATTTTACTATTTTTAAGACTAAAATTACATTTCTAAGTTAAAATATTTAAAATACATTTAAAAGGCCTACCACTTTGTTGACCATCTCCATATCACACAGATTGTCCACTAATATTCGACATGCTTCTTCTTTACCCCAGTGAGCTGCAGCATGAAGAGGTGTCCAGCCATCGTAATCTTTAATATTAACATCATAGCCTGCCTGTATTAAAAGTCTAAAGAAATTACAGTAAGTTAGATAAATAATCATTAAAATCTAGAAATGAACAAATGTAATCGATAACATTATACCATGCGAGTTAACAAAAATTTGCAATATACTTTCCATTCCATAGTTCAAATCCTGTCTTCCACCCTCCCCCAATGAAACAGGGCAAAAGAAAGTAATTCTCAGAAAACACTGGCAAAGAGCATCTTGCTTGAGTTACTGCCATAATGCATTCAGCTTTAATTAATTCTTAATGACTATAAGTCTCATAGTTTGGTGTAACACTGATTAATTCTTGTTAATATGACCTGTAATTAAAATTTTCAAGGGAAAGCCTATAATTTTTCAAAGTGAGATTAAAAAAAAATAAAAAACTACTGGATCAATCTGTATGTTAAACTGATTTATTGCAGAGAAGTCTTTAGGTGTCCATATGATAAATCATCTCAGGCGAAATGTATTCTTAAAATATACCTGGATCAAACAAGCTTACTCTGTAGTGTTTTTGCTGCCTTATAGTTGAGAAACTAGTTTGTGAAAGTTTTCGCAAACCTTTATGATCTAACATGGAAAATTTTCATAGGAAAATGACATCTGACTGTTAGGAACAAAGTAAAGCAAAACAAATATTCCAAGGGGGTCCATTCTACTTTTCCACAGCAGTAGAAAGCAGATATCCAATCATCAACAAAGCTAGAAAACAGGAATACATTTTAATACAATGCAAAGAGTTGCACAAATTATGTTAGTATGCCCTTCTAACTGTATACTGACATCAACCTTTATTTTATTTAGAAATTAAGCTCACAGAGAGCAAAGACTGGGTCTATAAATTGCACATAGCACAGCCCCACACACACAGGCGCAACACTAAATACTTTACAGCTCAGGAAATCTGATGACCTTTACCTTACTTTCCAAGATGTTGAGCTTGAGAAGGGCTTCTTTTTACCTACAGAAGGTGGTAGTGATAGCTAACACATACCCTTCATTTATTTATGTTTTTAAGTACTGATTCCCTATTTCCTAATAATATCTACAGCAGCTGGTTCCAATTTTGGCTCCATAACAGAACCATCTGAAGAGTTTGTTAAAAAAAAAAAAAAAGATTGCCCAGCTCCACCCCAGACCTACTGGATTAAGCAGCATATTAGGAGATGGGCCCTATAAATCTCTAATAAGTCCCCCATATGATTCTCATTCCATGCTTGTCACCTGCCTGCAGACCAATTTTTAAGAGCCATCAATCTTTTAAAGATCAGCTAAAATATATAAATCCAGATATTTAAATAAAAATATGTCCATTAATATATATATATTATCAGAAACTTTATATAACAGAGACAGAAATAATACTGAGATGTAAGATAATAAACTATACCCCCCATTGGAAAATATTAACTATAATAATACTAAATATCCTGAACAACATAAAATTTTAAGTACCTGTGAGCCTATTTGGAAAGAAAAAAGTCGGGAAGGTAGATGTATTTCTCCCTCCCACTCCCGAATATAAGATTCTCTGTATGTACCAGGCCATACAAGGATACTCAAAAACATAACACAGTACTCATTATATTAAAATGGTTTCTAATGGAGAACAAATATCAAGTAAAACAACAATCAACCTTCACAGATAGGTTGTATGGTGGAGATGCAATGGGAGCATAGAACTGAAAAGCATCAAAATCAATTGAAAGGGGTTGTGTGTTTGAGGGGGAGTGGTAAGTGGGGAGAATACACTGGAAAAAGATACTCTCTATTTTTTCATTTCAGATATATTTTTATTTATATATTTTCATAAATAATATATTCACATGATTCAAAAATAAAAAAAGAACAGCTATTGAAGTCATTCCCTCTCCTGCTGCTGACCTTTAATCAGTTTCCCTGCCCTATAGATAATCATAATACTAATTTTTATTGAATCCTTATGAGACATTCTATGCATATATAGCAAATACAATAAAAAGATATTAAATAAACAAAAATTATGCACACTTTTCTTCTTGGTTTTGACACTTAACAATACATCTCAGTGCTCTTTCTATATCTATATGTAGCGTTTTAACTGCTACAGAATATTCAAGTAAAAGTGTATCATAATTTATTCAACCATTCACCATTCATAAACCATTCTCCTACTCCTATTATAAACAACACTGTTAGCACATACCTTACTTCCTATGTGAGTGAGATTATTCGTTAAAAAAATTCCCAAAGGTAGACTTGCTAGGCCAAATAACTGTAACTTTGACAGAATCTGCTCAATTGTTATTTATACTTCCACCCGTAATGTTAAGAGTCCTTTCCCCCAATCTTGCCAAGACAGGGTGCCAAACATTTTATGATAGATGAAAAATGGTAGTGATTGATTATAGCTTTATCTGCACTTATTATGAATGAGGTTGATCTTTTATTTTTCATAGGCTTAAGAGGCTTGAACTGAGTCAAAGGATCAAAAGAATGTGCCTCCACGTTGAAGAGATGGTGAATGAAGGTATCTAGACAGAAACAAGAGTAGGTATTAAGACATCATGACAGAACTTCAAGGATATAGAGATGGAATAATGCATGCCTTAGGAGAAATGATAGCACCTTAGTTTGTTTGTTTGTTTTTTATCCTCACCCGAGGACATTTTTTGATATTTTGTTCAGATAAGAGTGGGAGGGGGAGAGAGAGAGAGAGAGAGAGAGAGAGAGAGAGAGAGAGAAAGAAACATCGATGTGAGAGAGACACACAGACTGGCTGCCACCCACACGACCCCAACTGGGGCTGGGGACAAACTGCAACCGAGGTACAAGCCATTAACGGGAACCGAACCCGGGTCTCTCAGGACCACAGGCCGACGCTCTAACGGCTGAGCCAAACCGGCCAGGGCTAAAAATATATTCTGATTACCACTGAGATACTTTAAAAAAAAAATCCTCACACGAGAATATTTTTTCCATTTATCTTTAAATAAAGTGGAAGGAAGGGAGGGGGGTAGGAGGGAGAGAGAGAAATATCCAAGTGAGAAAGAGACATTGATTGGTTGCCTTCCTCACAACCCTGACCAGGGCCGAGACGAACCCAGGTACGTGCCCTTGGCTGGAATTAAACCCGCGACTCTTTGGTCCACAGGCCGACTCTCTAACCGCGGAGCCAAACTGGCCAGGGCACCACTGAGAATCTTCATTAAGGATTTTAAGAGCCTGGATAATCTAATTATAAAGACCACTTGAAAGTAGTCTAGAATCTATTTTACAGCGCAATCCAGTACTTGTATATGTTTACAGAAAAACAAGAGTTTTAGCAAATCATATTTAGCCTTACTATATGAAATCCTCTTTGATAATTCTAATTCTTTCTTTAAAAAATGCTATTGATGAGTCACTAAGTTCATTTGATGACCTGCTAATGGGGTCTGAAAGTTTGAAAAGTTTTGCGTTAGAGAGAAACAGGTGGGACAAGGAAACTAATTAGAAGTTAACTATACTACTCTAGGAGAAGGCTTAAATTACTGAAGTGAGTAAGGACTGAAAAAAGGAGGGAATTTGGAAATAGGTGATACACTTAAACTGCTTCACTGTTTTTATTGAGGATAGGGAATAAGAAGACCATGACATTAGAAACCCAAGAGGAACGAAAACACTATAAAGGGTACAGCAGATTTGCTGGGGTCAGTCTTATTTCCTTTCACACACACATAACAAAAGTTATGTACTAAATTATTTTTTTTCACATAGTTGCCAACACCTTTGCATTGCATAAGTAAACAAGCAAACAAACAAAAATTACTATGACATAAACTGCTCCAAGAAAATTTGCTGATCAATATATAGCCCTATACAGTCTAACTTGCTACAGCTTGATATATAATTTTATACTAATAGCACTTGAGTCCCAATGTACACATAGTAAAAAACAAAACTATTTTAGATAAATTACATGTTAATAAATATTCAATAGGAACCAAGCTCTCAGAATATATAAACAGAAATATATTAATATATGACATTGTTCTTAGTTTTAGAAACCAGAGTTTGCCAATCTGGAAACCTAAAAATGACCCTGTATTAACTGATTGGTCCAGAGGTAACAGATAATGGTTGTCTGATACTTATTAACTTATTGGAAAATTGTAACTAAGAAACAACTAACTGTAAAATAATAAAAATTTGAGAGTGAAAGAGCTTTAGAAATAAGACAATAATATTCAAAGTAATTTTTCTTTCTGTAAACAAACATTAAATAACTTTTATAAGCTGTTTCAAATGTTTGCAAGGTATCTTAAGAAAAGGAACACTGAAGTAAAGAAAACTAATCAAAGTACAAAAACAAGTGTAAAAAACATACTTACTTTAAAACTTCTGTATAGCCTTTAGCTGCTGCAACATGAAGTGCTGTACCTCCAGATTTTGCGTGTCGGACATCATTTATATGGCCACTATTTAGCCACTGTCTTGCATCTCTTAGCATTATCCGTTCTTCTTCCTTTCGAGCTGCTTCTATATCAACCCCTAAGAAAATGAAAATTGTTTTTATTTTTCTTTACCAAAAATGTTCTTTCTATGTTGGACAATAAAATTATCTAAAACATTTCAAACTTAAATGAAAATTAAAAGTGAAGTTATATTTTTGAAAAATGTGCTGCTTATAACAAACTGGTTAAATGAAAAATGTGAGATTATTGTAGATATTTTATTAGCCTTCTCTACTGGTTATTTAGTTTTTGCCCTACAATATTATTTTGGCTCTCCTTTAACCTTTTCTGATTATTCCTTTAAAAAAAAAAAAAAAAGTGAGTATTTTTCCAGGTATATCATTTCTTGATAACAATGTTTTAAAAAATCAATCAAATATAACTAAGTCTCAAATTTCCAT
This sequence comes from Molossus molossus, assembly GCF_014108415.1. NCBI lineage: Eukaryota > Metazoa > Chordata > Mammalia > Chiroptera > Molossidae > Molossus > Molossus molossus. The sequence goes on along the minus strand of NW_023425345.1, from coordinate 54,548,182 downwards.
CTATAGCTTTTACCAATTCTTTGAACTCTATCCTATTAGGTACAAATGTTTACTGAACACTTCAACTTGGAGGTGCTGTCTTCTAAAATTCACCAGACCTTAAAAACAGATTATTTATCTACCAAACTCTTTCCTATTCCAACATAACTACATTGGCCATACCACTAGTATTATTTTTATAATTTAATAAGTTATATAAGTATTCATTAATTTAAAAGAATTTATTAGTGCTGTGCTAGGTTGAGATAATAAGAGTGGGGAGAATTCAAAAAGGAACAGAATACTCTAGGTACCTTCAAAGAGATCAGCATCCTGAGAAAAAAAGTAAAATAGAAAAAATAATCCTGACATTCATGAATGAGCTCATGTCTTATGGCTTCATCGGGTGGCTATTTAATAAATAGCACATACCACAATGCATTACAATCTTACTAAAGAAAAATATTAAAGGTAAAGTTACTGTTTTTTTTAATCTTGTATCCCCACTGTGTGGATGAGGTGGATGGATACTCGATGCAAAGTAAAAGGGATCAATAAGTAAATGTTAATTAAATAAATAATGAATAAATGAGTAAGAAACAATCATACGCATACAACACACACACATATTATCTCCTCAGTTAAGATATCTCTTATAAATCATATCCATGTATCCATTATCTGTTCAGGATTTTATCTATCCATCCATCCATCCATCCATCCATCCATCCATCCATCCATCCATCCATCCAATATGTACCGAGTGCCTACTATACGTTGGGTACTTTATAAGTTGTTATGGGTATAGAAGTAAACTTATATGGCAGAAGATGATACATCTGTGAAGAAAAATGAAGCAAGGTAAAAGGACAGAGGGTAATAAGAAAGAGGGTTTTCTAATATGTGTTGGCAAAGAACAGTCTTTTTTAAAAATAATTTCTTTCTTTCTTTGATTTAGAGAGATAGGAAGGGAGAGGGAAAGAGAGATAGAGAAACATCGATGAGAGAGAACATCGATTGGCCACCTCCTCCATGCCCCCCACTGGGGATTGGGCCCACAACCTGGGCATGTGCCCAGACTGGGAATCAAACCGGCGACCTCTTGGTGCATGGGTCGATGTTCAACCACTGAGTCACACCAGCCGGGCAAAGAACAGTCTCTTTGATAAAGTGACATTTAGAGCAAGAAATGAAGTGAGTGACAGTCATACTATAATATGGGAGAACAGTCAAGCAGAAGGAAGTAGTAGTAGGCTCTAAGGTAGAAGCCGCTTAGAATGATCTTTTGATTAGAAAAACCAGGGTATCTACAATGAGCAGGGTGACACACTGACTTAATTTAAGAGGATCGCTTAAACTAAAAAGTTAAGAGGAGAAACTAAGGTATTAATTTGAAAGCGATTGCAATAATTCAGGGAAAAGATTATGGTTATTAAAACCAGGGTGGTAGCAGTGAAGTTAGCAGGGGTTAGATTTTGGGTTCTTCAAGTAACACCAACAAAATTTGTTGTTAGTTTGGATGTAGGAGAAAAAAGAAGTCAAGGATGAATCAGAGATTTTTAGCCTGAGAAATTTGGAAAACTAAGTTTTTAATATGAAAAATATAGTTTGAGATGCCCTAGTAGATATCTAATTGGAGATATCAATTGGATATCTGAGTATGGAGAACAGAAAAAAGGTCAAGACTAGGCAAATAATTTAATATAATAAAATAATATGCCCTGGGTACTTCAACTCAATGTTAAAGCCTTAACTCAATTTTCCCCAGCCAAACCTCTTGCTCTTTGTCTTGTATTTACTATGCTAGGTACTGACACTTAGCCAGCAATGTGAAAGACATCCTTAATCCTTCCCTTTAATTACCAGATTTTGAGTTGCCATCTCCTAGACTGTCTTCTTCTTCTTTTTTAATCCTCACCTGAGGACATTTTTTCCATTTTTTGTTCAGATAGAGTGGGAGGGAGAGAGAGAGAGAGAATCAGAGAATCATCGATGTGAAAGGGACACATTGAGTGGCCGCCACCCTCACAACCCAACCAGGGCCGGAGACAAACTGCAACCGAGGCAATGCCCTTAGCGGGAACTGAACTTGGGTCTCTCTGAACCGCAGGCCGACGCCCCAACCGCTGAGCCAAACGGGCCAGGGCTAGACTGTCTTCTTGATGGTGCCTATCACCATTCTCATTTCATATCTTGTCTCAAACTTTGACTACTACTGCTACTACTACAACTGGCTTTTAACTCATTCAGCCTCAGTCCCTTCCGATTCATTCCGCCCATCAATGTCATACAAGTTTTGCTGTATCAAAATATATTCTTATTTTTCTAAATAAGTTGCTCACCTGCAGTAAGACAAAGCTCAGGCTCTTTAATTTAGCACACAAAGCCTCTTATAACCTGGTCCCAATGCTTTTTTAGTCTTTAGACTTTCTCCTCTATCTTCACCTAGTGTTCTAACCATCTAGATCTCTGCCTGGGTCCCCAAGTCCATCATGTATGTGCTGTTCTACAAGCTTTATCCTCTACCTGGATTGTATCCTTATTTTGCCTGCCTAACAAATTACCAGTTATTTAAGACACAGCTAAACTGCTGAACTGAAGCTCAACTTTTAAAAAGTAGAGCATGAGTGAAAAAAATATTTAAATCCCAAGATTACATAAGTGCAGGTAAAGTCATCTTCAAACTAAAGATGGTAATATCTCATTACCACATTTGAAAGAAACTTGCAATAAAGATTTCCTAAATAGGCTTTATAAAAACATTCTTTTACATGTACTATATACATGTAATGAACAAAGCCTATTATAATCTTTATTTTAAAAGTATCACCATTTCCATGATAAAGCAATTTTATATATTAAAAACTTCCGACCAAAAGGTAACCAACCAGCCCATCTCATTTAAGATGCCTTCTAATGTTATTCAAAAAAGAATTATAAAGCTGCTTTATAGAATACATTAAGAATTACCTTTTTACTGAAAGATTTTTCTCATACTGATTTTTCCCCCTTAGGCTTTTTCTTTTACCATGTCTTTTAAAACATGAACCTCTTTATTACCTTTATCCTTTTTTTTTGCCTTTACCATCTTAAACATTCTCATTCTGAGTCTCACTGTCCTTTACTATTCTAAATTACCTCTAGACTTGAAACTAGAAAAACAAAAAGAACCCCAAAACAACCTACTTCCTACTTCCAGATTTATCTAATTTCATGCTATGTTTAGCTAATTATAAAAAATTACCCTTTTTTGCTTCTGAATAGTAGTTTTGTATAAATTATATAAAAACAAAACAACTCAAATTTAAAATTCAAGTATATGTAAAGGAAAATTTCTTACGCTTAAGAAACTCCAGTTAGAAAAACTCTTCTTTCATTCTTAGAATTAAATCAGACCCTGCTTATTAAGTTCATTAAAAACAACAACAACACACACACAAAAAAAACCTTATTGTACTAAATATTACAATACTAGTTTTCTAATTCCAGTGCTTTAACTAGTTAGTGACCTTCAGAAAGCCATATATTCTTTGAATATTAGTATAATGGTTTGAGAACAGTACTAAAATTAGACTGCTGGGTTTCAGTCTCTGATCTGCATTTACACTTAACTAGTTGTATTATCTTGGGCAAGACATTTAATCTGTGCTAATATTCAGTTTCTTTATTTGTAAGATAGGGGTAATGAAAGTGACTATCTCAGAGTGTTGTTGTGAGGATTAAACTAACTGATGTATGCTAATCAGGAGTAAGCACCAAGGTGTAAACTACCATTATGAGATCTAAAAGTCTATGATTCTGCTTCTCTTTTCTTGCTTTACGATTTAATAGAAAGTAAACTTTAAAATGCATTTAATTGGTCTTTAATCCACCTACTGTAAGTGCAAGGTTTTTAAACAATGAAAACAATAGATATTAAAACTAAATTGGGTATGATATAATAAAGTGATTAGACTATTAACATGTCACTATTATTGAAAAACAATAAATATTAGATTGAGATGTAGCCAAACCTCTTATGTAAGAAAAAACAAAATTAAACTGATATTTGGACAGTGATGAAGAGTGTGGGCTCAAGATATCTATCACACTGTTTGGGACTGAACTACAGCACAACTTCTTACTCGTATGACTTTGGGCAAATCACTAAGCCTCAATTTCTCATCTGTAAAATGGGAATAGTAGTAGTATTAACCTCTTAAATTGCTGTGAGGATGAAATGAAATGAGACAATGCATGTAAAACCCTTTGCTCAATGCCTGGCATATAATCAGCATTTAATAAGAGTTAGCTACTATTATTAGTATTTGCTCTTCCCTTTGCAGTTCCAGGGTCATCTTATCCACTATTTCCCGAATTCTCCCTCATGTATTATTCTCTCAGATGAACATTTTCCACCATGACATCTCCTAAGTTCTAGCAGTGCACTGGACACTGTCATCTAGAAATGCTTTAGCCACTACAAACTCAATATATCCCCAAACAAACTCATGTACTTACTAAATCTTTTCCTGCTTTGTCCCACATTTTCCCATATAAATTCATCCAGTCATCAATTCTTAAACTGGAAACTTCAGGAAGCAAATGATGTTTTTCATCTCCACATTCAGTTCTTCAACAAAGTGTATTAATTTTACCTTAATATTTCCTCAAGACAGCCCTACTTTCCCATTTTAAATGTAATAGTTTGGGCTCTTATCATCTTTCACCTGGACTAATATTTAAGAGTCTCCAAAGAAGGCATGTCACCATGCTCACCTGCCCCTAATTTGAATTCATCCTCCAAACTGCCATCAACTTTATTCCTAAAAACCAAATCCAATCAAATTCTCACTGAGATCTTGTTGCACCTGTTTAATGCCTACCCAATACATGTCCTTCACTATCTGGCTTTAGCTCAATCTTTTTAGGCCTTACCTCCAACTCCTACTAATTCCATCCTGACTTTCTATCTCTATTACAATTCTAATGAATTTTCCACATATGTTATATATCCAATTCCTTTTCATCTATATTTTACACATAGCACACTGCACTGTGAAGCTCTGTTTATATATTTGCCACTGTGAAATTCTGAAGAACAAAGATTGCCTTCTTTTTTCCCCTTCAAAACCCAGCCCTCAGAACATTTGCTGGCACATTAATCAATACTGAATGAATAATTATAATTCAAATTGGCATTGCTAACAGTTTCCTTTATATGAAAGGAAACCAAAGGCAAGAAGTTTTCAGTACATCTCCATGCCTTTCTTAGTTCATAATAATTGCTAATGTTAGACAGTATAAAAAGATTTACTTTAGCCAGTTTTACAGAAAACTGTTAGCTCTCTGGGTGCTCATCAGGGTAAGATAGAAGATAAGGTACTCTTCTTTCTGGCTTGCGATGCATTATATGTATCCTTCCAGTTTCCTCAAGTCCTGAAGATCCCATTACTCCAAAGGCCTGCCTAGAGCATAGCTGTTAACAGCTCTTCTGTGTACTAATTCAAGCTTTAGTTTAAGACAATTTTTCTAATATCTGTCCTGTTTCTTCTAGTATCTTCAATTACTTCTCATAATGCTTCAAATCTAGGTATTTAAATATTTAGTGCCTAGGATTTTTTTTTAAACTGAGTAGTCATTATGAATTTTCATAATCCCAACGAATAAATAAAAATCTCTTTTCCAGGAACAGCTGAGAAGATATTATGAATTTTCCTAATCTTTAAAAGGACGCCTTAGCTTCTATTCCTGATGAATCACACTTCAGCTTCCTCTAAACCAAAACTCATACCTTTCCTTTATCCTTTAACTTCAGTAAAACACATTTCTCTCTGAAAATACCCATTTAATCACTGCCACAATGAAATATAGTGGAAATCACACACGGTAATTTTATTTATATATATTTAAAATTTTAATTGTAGTAAAATGCACATAACATAAAATTTGTCATCTTAATAACCATTTTCAAGTATATGGTTCAGCAGTGTTAAGTACATTTACACTATTGTGTAAACCAACCTCTAAAACTCTTCATCTTGCAAAACTGAAATGCTCTAGCCATTAAATAAGTCTCCATTTCCATCTCCTCCCAGCTTCTGACATTTATCATTCCACTTTTCTCTCTCCATGAATCTGACTACTTGAGATACACCTCATGTAAGTGAAATCATACAGTACTTGTCTTTTTATGAGTGGCTTATTTCATTTAAAATAATACCCTCAAGGTTCATCCATGCTGTAGAATGTGTCAGAATTTCCTTCTTAACAATGAGCAGTATCCTATTGTATGTATATGGCACATTTTGTTTATTCATTCATCTCTTTATGGACACTTGGTTTACCTTCATATTTTGGTTGTTGTGAAGTGTCGTTAAAATATGGGTGTACAAATATCTCTTTGAAACTTTCCTTTTAATTCTTTGGGTATATACCCAGAAGAGGAATTGCTGAATTTCATACACACATATATATTTTGTATATAAAATAACTGCTTTATTGAGATATACCATTTAAAGCATAGAATTCAATGGTTTTTAATAAATTCACAAAGTTGTACTATGATTATTAGTTTTAGAAAAAATATCACTCCTAAAATAAACTCTACACATAAGCAATCACTTCTCATCTCATAAGCAATCACTTCTCATCTATAAACCGATACCTCCCAAATTTGTATCTCGAGCCTGTACCTATCTCTACTCACATATTCAATTGTTTGTATAGCTAATAGGTTTAAAAAAAAGCGCATGTCTTAAAAATGAATCCAAAGCCCTGGCCAGTTTGGGTCAGCAGTTAGAGCGTCAGCCTACGGACTGGGGAGCCCCGGGTTTGGTTCCCACTAAGAGCATGTACCTCGGTTGCAGTTCGTCCCCTGCCCCGGTTGGGGTTGTGTGGGTGGCAACCAATCAATGTGTTTCTCTCAGTTCAATGTTTCTCTCTGTCCCTTCCTCCCTCGCTCCCTCCCGCTCTAACTGAAGATAATTGAAAAAAATATATATATATCCTTGAGTGAGGATAAAAAAAAAAATGAATCCCTGAACTTTGCCTATAAAATCTACTTTTCCCGCAATATTCATCTCTCAAATTGAAACTGCCCATCTAGTTGCGCAAACCAAAAATCTCAGAATCTCAGGGCCCTGCTTTCTTTTTCCTTACATATCCTACATTCAACCCCCCAATAATCCTCTTAGCAAAACCTTCAAAATATATCTAAAAGCCAACCTCTTCTCATCACTTTGTTTACCACCACCCAACTTCTGCCACTTTCTTCTTACTGTCCCACAATCTGTTCTCAACACAATAGCCAGAGATCCTGTCATGTCTCTACTTCAAACCCTTGGCTCCCTAGTTCACTCAGATTAAAAGCCAAAGTCCGTCCAATGGCCCATAAAGCCTTATGTAATGTGGTTCACTGTTACTTCTGTGACTTCATTGCCTTCCAGCCTTTTCCTTGTTCTGCCTGTTCCAGTCACACTACTCTACTTGCTGCTGCTTCTTTGAATATACCAGGTACCTTCTCATTTTTGCATTTGTTGTTCCCTGTGTCTGAAATGTTCTTTCCCCATAACCACATGATTCATTCCCTCACCTCATTCAGATCTTAGCTTAAATACCACCTTATTAGTGAGAACTTCTTGACTGCTTTATTTAAATTTACAATGTGTCACATTTATCCTGTGTACATCTTCCCCTTTTTGCCTGTTTTATTTTGCTCCAAAGCTCTTATTTAACATATAATTTTATGCCTGACCCTACTACTTATGATACGTCTTTCAACTTTAAAAATACTAAGATGTAGAGGGGAGAAACACACATTTTTCAAATAGAATCATTCTTTATGTTAGGTTGGTTGATTTTTTTTTCTCCCACTCAAATTGTAATTGTCTTTCAATGTCAATAATTATTTTACTAAAAAGTATCATGTTCATTCTAAAACAGTTATAAACATTTTTTCCATTCAGGCTGCTTTTACATTACCTTGCCGATTAACTTCATTTTGAAGTAGCTCTTCCATTGCCTCCTCCTCAGCAATATCTAAAGGTGTGTCTCCTTCACTGTTAACAGCTCCTACATGTGCTCCATGACCAATCAAAAACCTGCAAAATCAAATGGAAGACAGTTAAATAATGACGATATCATTGAAATAAGACTAAATGCATAGCCAATGAGGAAAACTATGTAAGAGCAGCAATAAAAACCAAGGACAGGGCCCTGCCCAGTGTGACTCAGTTGGCTGGGTGTTGTCCCATACACCAAAAAGTTGTTGGTTAGATTCCTGGTCTGGGCACATGCTGGGGTTGTGGGTTTGATCTCTGGAAGGGGGCATGCAGGAGGCAGCTGATCGATGTTTCTCTTGCCCCTCCCCCTAAAAATCAATAAAAAAATCTTAAAATAAAAAAAAAAGAATAAAGATAGGCTATGTGTTATTTAAGTTTTAAAAAACTACCACAGGGTATACTTTCTTTCTAATTTATATTTCCTAATTTTTCTATAATATACACACAATGTCTTACTAATACAAAAAAAAAAAAAACACCAAAAACCCTCACCTGAGGATATTTTTATTGATTTTAGAGAGAGGAGGGGAGAGAAATAGTGACTGGTTGCCTCCCAAACACACTCCAACCAGAGATTAATCCTACAACCTAGGTAATGTGCCATGACTGGAATTGAACCTGCAAACTTTTTAGTGTACAAAACAACATGCCAACCGAGTCACCTGGCGGGGCCAAAAAAGGCTGATTTTTAATAATTATAAAGTCTTTCATAGGATCATTTCAGACTGTCTACATTAAGATTTGTCATTATCTCCATAATGACTGGTTTCCTAACTGATCTCCATGCTCCCAGTTTCATGCCATAAGCAATAGTTCTTAACTTGGGGTCCATGGACAGAATTCAGAAGACCATTCCACTGATGCAAATATCTTAAAATATTTTTCATGCTCATCACTATTTTGAAATTAAAGTAGTTATGAGATTGTCCGGCTGGTGTGGCTCAGTGGTTGAGCATCGACCCATGCACCAAGAGGTTGCCGGTTCTATTTCTAGTCAGGACACGTGCCCAGGATGTGGGCCTGAACCCAGTGGGGGGCATGCAAGAGGCGGCAAATCGATGTTCTCTCTCATTGATGTTTCTATCTCTCTTTCCCTCTCACTTCCTTTCTCTCTAAAAACTATCAATAAAGGAAAAAGAAAATTTAAAAACATAAAGTAGTTATGAGATCAACCATTAGGCCTTTTTATTTAATGTGTTACTAAAGAAGCACATATATAGCTATACAACCAGTGTTTTTCTAACATTTTGATAAATAAAATCCAATATAATTAGTTTTCATTGTGCTCTGTGTTTTATGCATCCAAAACACAATCCTGAGAAAGTATCCACAGGCTTCATCAAACCTGCCGAAGGGATCCAGATACAGAAGGTTATCAATCACTTTCATGGGTCAACTGCACATCTAGAATCATCTATGTAACATAACTGTTGTCAATTCCTAAATAAAAAAGTTTGAATGGTTGTACCATAGTAGGAGAAAACACACACAACCCTCAATAATCTGGTTTTGTATTCTTTTTCAGCCTCATTTCTCTTCTTTCCTGTATCACACTTTAAACTCCATCAATATGGAACTGCTTGTAGTTCCAGATGAAACCATGATCTTCCGGCATCCCTGATTTTCCTTTGCTATATGTAAAATAATGGGCAGTTTTTCTCTGTGTCCCTAAATAATTTAACTGTTATTTGTATTTTTTTCACAGACTACATAATCTTCTCATTATAAAAAAGTAAAAAAAAAAAAAAAAGTCCACAGAGTTAAAAAGAAAAAGGAAAGACCTCCCTTAAACCTCTTCTTCTACTATCATGATCTCTTCCCAGAGATAAACACTATCAACAGTATGACAAATATCTTTGCAGCACCTTTGCTATAAATTTATATGTGTGTATATAAACATATATGCATCATCACTTTGAGGCTCTTTTTGCAAACCATAAATTAATGGGATTATTTAAAATGCAGTAGAATGCAATGCTTCCCTTCTAATAGCTGAAAATATTCCACAGTATGGCTACATGATACTTTTATTTGATAATGTATTCCTAATGGACATGTTCTCAAACACACACCTGACATTATCAATCTTTTAAAATTTCTTCAACATTATGGGATGAAACATTTTCTTATTATTTTAACTTATTTCCTGATTACACATAAAGTTGAAAATATTACAATGTTTATTAGCATTTGTATTTTCTACTTTTGTGAACTTCTTATTTACATCTTTTGCTTGTATTTCTAATGTTTAAATTCAGCAAATACTTATGAGATGTTGCTATGGACTCGATATTTGTGTCCCCTCCCCTCAAAATTCTTATTGAAACCCCAACCTTCAATGTATTAGTATTAGGAGGTAATTAGGTTTAGATGAGGCCATGAAGGTGGAGCACCCATGATGGGATTAGTGTTCTTATAGAAGAGGAGGACACTGGAGCTCACTCCCTCTCTCCCTGAGGACCCAGCAAGATGACAGCCACCGGCAAGACAGGAAAAGGGCGCTCACCAGATCCAGAATTGGCCAGCATCTTGGACTCCCTAGTCTCCAGAACTGTCAGAAACAAATGCCTGTTGTTTAAGCCACCCAATCTACGGTATTTTGTTATGATAGCCAAAGCTGACTAAAACAGGTGTGTAGGATATATCTAGCACTGTTACATGTCAGCAATCCAATAGTAAGCAAAAACAAACATGGACCCTCCCCTCAAAGAGCCTACAGTTTAGTAAAAGAGTTAGATGAATTATCCAGATAAATGTAAAATTATAAGTCTTATGACAGAGAATTTTGTTGTATCTAGCAGTGAATTATAGAATAATTTGATTTAGTGAGGTCAGAAAAGAATTCTCTGAAGAATATGTAGGTACTAACAAAGAGAACTGAAAGAGTGTGTTTCCAGGAAGAGAGAAAAAAAGGCACCAAAACCCTGCGACAGGAAGTGTGTATGGCAAGACAGGGGCCAGGTTCATTATCCTGAGAGAAAATGAAATAACTGATTAATCTCTATATATTTCTGTCACCCACACCCACCTACCCACCCACCCATAGTCAGTGAATGTTTATTTTTGTAAGATGCTTACATGATTAGGTCACTGTGTTTCAAAAAGATCACTTTGTGTGGTATGGAAAATAAATTAGAATGGAGAAAAAATAAAAGCAGGCAGACCAGTTAAGTAGCTACAGCAGCAGTATAGAACAATTATGTTGGAAACTTGAATTGGACAGAGGAAATGGATGAATTCCAGAGATACCTAGGGGATACTAGAAGATCAGCTGGACATGCGAAGTGAGAGTGAAAAAGATGTCTAAGATAAAGTTCTTAACGTACATGATGTTATTTATACATGGATGGTGGCACTAATTAATGATATACTAAAAACTTAAGTAATTCCCTGCATCCGACAAATATATATGTTGCAAATATTTTTTTCATATTGTCACTACATTAAAAAACCTTTCCTTATTATTTTGTATTTTACTAAATTTTAAAGGTTTTATAAAGTCAGGTTTGTCAATCTTTTGCTTTAAGAAGGCCTTTACCCATCTAGCTAGATGTATCTGTGTGGAGATGTAACTTTTACAGAAACATACATACACAGAGAAAAAAAAAAAGAAATACACACTATAAAATTAACAGATCATCTGTTAAGAGGTAGCATTTGAAGGGATTTGGGTTAGTTGTGGGTTTTTTGATGAGAAGAAGTTTTTTGTAATCCAAGCTTTCTGCAGCAAGTATGTTTTGTACATGTGTATCAGACCACAAAAAAAAAAGGCTGCCATATCATTTTGTAGCTTGTTTTTAAATGTAATAACATGTGCCCTGGCCAGTTTGGCTCAGCAGTTAGAGCATCAACCTGCAGAACAGAGAATCCCGGGTTCGGTTCTCACTAAGGGCACATACCTTGGTTGCGGTTTGTCCCCGGCCCTGGTAGGGGTTGCGTGGGTGGCAGCCACAATGTGTGTCTCTCTCTCACATCGATGTTTCTCTCTCCCTCCCTTCCTACCTTCTTCCCTCCCGCTGTATCTGAAGATAAATGCAAAAAAAAAAAGTCCTTGAGTGAGGATAAAAAAATAACAACTTAATAACATGTAAACATTTCTCCCTGTACAATATGTTTCATTTTCTATGACTTTCATGGGGTTTTTACAAACAGAAGTCACCCTTGAATTTAAGTAACTTTTTCTTTCTCACAATTTTGGAAAATGTAATATAAAATTAAACAAGAATATATATATACTACAAATAAATGAATCTGAAGCAAAAAAAAAAAAAAAAAAGGTGTAAGTGGAATAAGATACTATACTATACTATGCTCCAAGAGAATATGAAACTATTCTACTAGGCAAAATTTTGATCAAGTAATTAGAAATATTTACACAGGACATAAACACAGAAAAAAAGGAATACCTCAATGTAGCTGCAGTGCCTGCAGCAGAGGGAGGTATATGGGAAGCAGAGTCTCAAGGAAACACCAGGTCAAAGCCAAATACAGACAATCCAAAATTTATATTAACAGGAAGGATGCTAAGAGAAAATAATAAGAGTAAAGTTCCAAAACTATTGGCAGGAAGTTGGGCCTGGAGCAATCCCCGAGCCAAAAGTTAAGAGATATATATGCATCCAATTCACAAACCTCTCCTGCACTCCAGAACTATTGTTTGCAAATGTAAATTTAAAGAAGAAAGATATATTAAAATACATAAAATCCTATGGTATAAATTCTTATCTACCATGAATAATCTCAAAAAGCCATTCATGGTTGGATGAAAAAAAGCATAAACATTTAAGTTCTGCAGACTATGGGTTAGTCTCCCACCTCTGCCTGGACAGCTATTTGACACTCATTAACTTAAAACATTTGAAGTCTCATTTATAGGTGACTTACACTGTTGTGTGAAGTTTAAATGAGTTATCTCATGAAATGTCTAAAAATAAAATTAAGCCCTGGCTGGTCTGGCTCAGTAGTTAGAGTGTCGGCCCTCGGACCAGAGAGTCCTGGGTTAGGTTTCCACTAAGGGCATGTACCTCAGTTGCAGTTTGTACCTAGCCCCATTTGGGGTCCTGTGGGTGACAGCCACTGGATGTGTCTCTCTCTCTCTTCCTCCCTCTCTCCCTCCTGCTTTATCTGAAGATGAATACAAAAATGTCCTCAGGTGAGGATAAAAAAATAAAAATTCTGTTCTCACATCATGCAAAATGAGGACATTTAGAAAGCAATGTTTAAGATAATGCAAAACAAAATACATGTTAACTGGAATAATAGAAATTCACTCTGAGTGACCCTGGAAATACTAAAAACAGATGTTGAGATTTTATTGTTAACCAAGTCACTGGTTGCAATTTGGATATTGTGTATTAAATAAGCAGGAAGGATTCTCTGTGTTAGAATTACTCAGTGATGGGACTAGGGGGCTATGTGAAAAAGGTGAAGGTATTAAGAGGTACAGATTGGTAGTTACAGAATAGTCATGGAAATGTAAAGTACAGAATAGGGAATATAGTTAATAATTTGTAATAACTATGTATGGTGCCAGATGGGTATTAGACTTATTAGGGGGATTAATTTGTAAGTTATATAAATGTTATATAAGTTCTAGAACCATTATACTGTACACCTGAAACTATTATAATATTGAACATCAACTGTAATTTTAAAAACATTTAAAAAGAAATACTCAAGTGTTCACTGAATTTGCAAGACAAATTTTGACAGTGAGTCTCTATTAATTATCCTGGATCTCAAGTTTTGTCAAATATCAAACTACAGATGAAATTGTTTGAGAAAGAGAAATAGTTCATTTTAAAAATTTGATTTTTTAATTAAAATTTTGTCTTTAAATCAGAAGCTGGGAACAAAGTGACCAAAGAGACAAAGAGAAAGTAAATTCATCAGCAAGAGCTGACTATATTTAGTGTCCAAATTTAATGAATACTGAGTTTCATATGTACTGCAGGAAAACTAGTATCAAGAAGTAATTTTAACCAATATATAAATGTTTCATGTATTCAATACATGAACTTTTAAATTTGAGTCAGTAAGTACAACCTAAAAAAAGTAAATTCTGTTACAAAGTTATTAATTTTTAAGTTCTAACATTTCCATTTGGTTCTTCCTAATAACTTCCATTTCTTTGCAGACTTACTATTTGGAGGGGGAGCTGAAACTTATTTTTTCATTTGTTTTAAGCATGCTCGTAATTACTTATTGAAGCACTTATATGCTATATGCTTTATAATTTTAAAATTGATATTATTGACATAGAAATGTTGGTTGGTCTCTATTGATTATCTTCTTCCATTAGAGATTTTCACTGGTATGACAATTGATTTTCAATTGAAATCTGAACACTTGTCTAGAGTCATGTGTTATGACTCTAGAGCTTGCTTAAATCTTCTACATCAGGTGGCTTTGTCTGGCCCTGCTCCAGCAGAGGAAGAGGGGGCAGTTCTAAGTCCAGGTTCCCCACTCAGCCTCCAGTGATGCCAGAGATAGAGCAGTTCCTTGTTACTTCTGGCTCTATACCAAACCTATACTGATACCTCGCTGGCTGAGAAAGATATCAGTGTCTCACTATTCCCTATGTAGCCTCCACTGACACCATTACTGGAGGGAGGTAGGACTCTTTAATGCTCGGTGGTGGAGGTGAAAAGTATTCCCTGTTCACTAGGCCACCTAAGACACCACCCCAGCAGGAAGGAATAAGAGCTCCTCCTTACTGCCAGGTGGGGGCGGAAGTCCAGGCTTCGCAGATGGTCTCCACTGTAAGCAGAGGGGAGGGTTGTTAGTCAACCATCTGATAGGGATAAAAGTCTTGTCTGGCTCTGTATCTAGCCTAATCTGTCATCATTACAGTGTGGGTGCTAGGGTGCCCTATTACAGCCTAGTAAGGGTAGAAGTCTTCATTCCTTACTTGGTCAGTGCTGGTGAATATGCAGGTAGGACTAAGTTTTTCCCCCATGGTATCTGGCTGGAGCAGAGTGGTTGTTGTTATTATTTTTATTTATTTATTTATTTATTTTTAAAGTTTTTTGCCTTGCAAGGGTGCCCCTCTCCTAGTATATGGCTGAAGAGATTAGGCTTTTGCTGGGGCTGTTTATGGTCTGCATTCATTGGTGGTTTGGGTTACCAGCTTCTTCAACTCCAAATATGGAATATATGAGGCAAAAGAAAAGCCAGAAAACTCACCGCTGTGTCATTCTTTGGATCTTGAGATCCCTAGCTGCTCTGTCTTCTCACCACCTTTTAGAGTTGCCTTGTGTTTATATATAATGTTTAGGGTTTTTAGTTGTACTTAATAGAAAGAATAAAGCATATCTACTCTACCTGCATAGAGGCAGAAATTCTCTCTCCCATTTTTCAATGTCAGTAATTGCAAAGTTTATTAACATTACCAATGTTTAACCTTTTTAACAAATTACAATTTTATAAAACCCATAGGCAGAAGTATTAGTTTTGTACATAACCATGTTATTAGTACGACTGTTAGTAGTCCTGACACATTGCCAAATTTTAATTTCTGACATCATGATCCCACAATTATAGTACAGATATAGTTAATTATGCCAATAGAAAAGATCAGGTTAATTCTTGTGAGAAAAATTAGTCTATTTGTGAAACTGAGCTCTATTTCCAGTTGTCTAGGCACCTGGTTGTCATCTGTAAACAAATTCAAAATGTAGGGAAGTATTTTAATTCCTCTCTTCTCTTTGCAAAGCCATCATTAAATATAGGAAATCCTGAAGATTCTGTCTTCAGCATTTCCAATTTCTCTCAATTATTCCCTAAAACAGTGACTCTATACTTCTTTGGTCAGGCACTAACTTCTGAAAACATATCTTTGTTTATTAAATTACTATATTACTTTGTTACCGCAGTTCCCAATTCCCAGAGGAAAAAAAATCCTACTTATTGTATAACAATTCTAAGATGTACATTTCCCTTACATTTTAATATTGCTGAAATCTTCTACAATCAATAGATCTTACAATCAATAATGTCTTAAAATGGGTACTGGCCAGGTGGCAAAGACGTAATTGTCAATATCTGTCCTCACTTCAGTTAACTTATGTGCATTGTTAGTAGCGTATTTGTTGAGCTTAACTGTTGCTTAAATTGTTTCCTGGATGTTGTCTGAAACTTTCTGTTGATACCTTCTGGTAAGATCCAGAAAGCACCAACATCAAAACTTGCAGAATGCATATCAGTGGCTTAAAAGAAAATCCCAAAGTTAACGGCAGAACATTCTTAAGCAGTGTGACATCAGTGACACTAAATTGCCTAGAGAAAAATACTGTTTGGAAAAAAAAAACACACACACACAACTAGGTGATTAAAAGTTTAAAAGAACACCACTATCATAGTTTGATTTTATTAACCTTTTAAATTAGTACATAAAATACTAGCACTGTGTTCAACAATGGCATCTTAGATTTAATGAAATCCAGTATATGCATTATAAACATACCCTTACTATTCCTGGGTTCCTACTTCACCTTTACCATTGGCATCTCAAATCAGGCCTATCTACATCCATATTCCACTACACTCTCTCCTCTGCTTCCCCAACCTTGATCTTTAGATCCACCAATAAGTTTAATGGCATCCTTTCCCAACTACAAAGCTAGAAAAAAAACAGAATAGTGTAGTGGCTATAAACATGCAGACATGAAAAGTTAGACTGTGGCAGTTCGAATTCTAACTCTGCCACTTACTGTGTGATTTCTCTCTATGACTCATTTTCCTCAGCTATAAAATAAGAATTACAGGTCTACCATCACTCATCCAAACCCATCACTCATCCAAAAATATAAAATTATTCATATTTTAGATTATGTCACAACTCTACTGAGTCTGAGGCAGCACTTCGTAAACACATTAATATTTTTGCCAAAAATAAATTTATAGTAAATGGGATAAACAAAGACTTTGCTTTTCTTCCTGAAAAAACTATAGCTCCAAAGAAACCTTTTTATCTAATACAATCAGGGCCAGCATCTGCTTGGTTAACCAGAAAAACTGATTAAAATAGGGAATCGTATAACATAATACATATATGAAAAGAAATAAATGTAAATAAGACATTTATTTCAATATAAAAGATATTGGAGAATGTCTCCAAATACTTAAATCCATGCTGCCTTTCTTGCATCAACCATACCCCTAATGTGTTGTCTAAGACTTCAAAGTATCTTTAAAGTAAAGGAAAAACTTGAAGGAAACAGAAAAACAATCTAGGTAATTTTCTTTTTGGTCTTTTCAGTTGTCGCACCCACATCTAATTAAATAGCAATTACATTTTTAGGGCTTTGCCCTTATCGAATCTTTCCAAAGTGTTAAATTTAGTAATAGCAATAATTTCCTTTTTTTTTTTTTTTTTTGGTACATGTTTTATCAGTTGTAGGCTATCTGATTAAATTATATAGTCACTAACAAGTTCAATAGGCATTAACAGGCTAAAAAACACACAATTAACCTTTGGCAATCTTGCAATTCAACTGGTGGAAATGAAAGCTTAGTAGAAGCAGCTTATTAGCTGCAGTGTTCCATTTTAACAACTTGATGGGATCAGTCAATGTTTTAACAAAGAAATGGCAAATGTTAGTCAATACAGTAAAAGACACCAGCTAAGCGTTTTATATGTATTATTTCTCAGTCATGAATAACAACACACCTTTCCTCAAGCAGCTCTCAACTCCCGGAGGTAAAAATTCTACTCATTGCTTAATAATATTTTCTTTAGAATCTTTCTCTGATTGGCCTAAATAGAATTAATCAATCCTTCCTCAGTGCTCCTTGTTCATCTCATGGTCCATCTACTCTATCTAGTATTAGTTAATTGACTTCACATGTATCTGTAAGCTTGAAGATCAGAGACTGTTGTAGTCACTTTTATATCTCACAATGCCTAACAATGCTATAGAAGACAGTTGTGCTACAATGGACATAACATCAGAATTTGAGTCTTGAGAATGGGGATCTAGTTCTGACTGTGAAATGAAAATAACAGTGAACAGTCCCATAAAGTTCTTTCAACAATGGAATATAAATGTATATGAGAATATTATCTTTATAGTTTTACACAAATATACCTTATTATCTATCATTAGAGTAACATATACATATCTCTCAAATAAAATTTTACTATTTTCATAAAAGCCTAGATTTAGTTTCACCTTCTAAGACTTTTAATCAAAATACATGGTCTGGTTTACACTAAAAGTATCATTCATATCAAAGTAATTATGACAAATGACTATGTTTCTTCTCATCTAGTTAGGTTTCTCTTGAGACAAAATTGCAATAATCCAAAATAACCAAGGGCTTATCTTGTTGCACTAAAAGTAATAAAAAATTGCATGAATAATAAGTAATTTAGCTAATATTTACTGTATACTAAGTATGTGCCACACATTGTGCCAAGTGTCTTACACATATTACTTCATTTAATCTTCAAAATAATTGTCTAAGGCAGGGACAAGTATTAACACTTCCATTTAATAGAAAAGGAAGTGGAGGTTCAGACAAGCTGATAATTTGTTCAAAGTTAATAGTAATTATTTCGCAGAGTTAAAATTTAAACAGAGTTGTCTGATTCCTGAACTTGAGCTCAGAAGTATTATAATGTTTCTCATTGGTGCGGTAAAGTTTATATAGTTCTTAAATTGGTAAGAATTTCTGATTCTTTTACCAAAAATAACAATAGTATTTAATTCTGGACAGAAATATCAGCAGGTTCAGACTAAGAAGCAAGATGTTTAGTTTGTTTAAAGGCTAAGCAAGGGGACTAAATGAGAGAGCCTGGAGAAAAGTGAAGGAAATAAAGTCAGAAAGGTGACAAGAGGCCAAACAACAGCCTTGTTGGCCACCAGAACTCCAGCTTCCACCCTGAACGCATTATGAACTTACAGAAAAGGTCTGAGTAAAAAATGTGATGTTATCCCACTTACAATACTTTAAGTGGATCATTCTGGCTGCTATGTAGAAAATACACGGGGAGAAGAGGATGGTTATGGATAGAATTATTGCAACCGCAATAATTCCAGTGAAAAACAACTGTGTCTAGGATCAAGGAGAAATAAAACGGTGATGAAAAACAGATAGTTAGATACTGGATATATTCTAAAGGACAAGCCAAGAAAAATCTTAAGGATACTGATGAGTGTTTATGGAATAAAGGTTAAAAGGAAGAAAAGCCAAGCTATAAATAAGCCATCACAAATATTTAAAAGTTTTCATATTCTTAAATAGCTGGATCTTTAATGATCAAGTGACAAAGCTAATAAAACTTTTTCCAACCTGCAAATGAAACCATGAAAATGTCACGGATGTAATCCTATCAGCATTTTATAATGATATGAAATCCTCAACAATGGTGCCTTTAAAACCACTTTAAACAAGAAAAATACATTAAATATACTAATTAATCAATACTTCATTCTATATACTTTCATGAAGCTAAACAATTTTAGCCTAACACAGGGCTAATTTTCTTTATGACTGGAAAATTGTATGGCAAACACTAAAGCAGCTCCAGATTAAGGCATTTCTTAAACATCTGTAGTGGAGGCCTAAAAAAGAAATGTGGTGATGAAATTAAAACACAAAAAGATTGTATCAGAATAACAGCCACATCAATAACCAAAATATTAATAAAACAAGTAATTTAAGTTTTATTATTCAAATATAAAATATTTTTCACATAAACTTAAAAATGCATATGGTTTACAAGTATACAAAAAACAAAACAAAACAATTCCAAGGCAAAAACTATAGTCATTCAAACAAATAACATTCATTGGTCAATCAAGAGGGACACACTGAATAAACTACAGTGACATACTACACAATGGAATACTAAACCTAAAAAGAACAATGAGAATTATCTCTATATTCCACTATATAGCATTCTCCAAATAGACTGCTAAGTGAAAAAGAGCAAAATGAAGAAATATGTATATGATGTTCTACCATTTATCTACAAAGAAGAATAAATACTTTCTTTAAATAATACATTAAAAAACCACAGTGGGATAAAATAGAAATTTAAAAAATTATAAGATGTAGGAAAAAACAGAGTAGTAGTAAATGCCATCAAAATTAAATTTTTAAAAAGCAAACTCTAAAAAATAAATAAAACAATGAACCTATTGGTATATCTAGTTGGTAGCATGACCACAGAAAAAATAACTATTTCAAGTGACTTCTACACAGAGTAATTTGATGGTATATTTCAAATGGGATACTTTAAGGACAAAAAGAAATGTACCAGCCTTGGCCAGTCTGGGTCAGAGGCTGAACCTCAGCCCGTGGACCAGAGACTCCGGGTTTGGTTCCTGCCAGGGGCACGTACCACCAAAAAAAAAAAAAAAGAAATGTACCCCATTACTCCTCCCCCCCAAAACTTAACCAACCAACCAATCTTCAAACTGTAATCATATTTTAGTAATCATATTATTGTTATTGGTGGTGGTGGTATTGTTATTATAAGCATTGTAATATTATGTTATTTTAATCTCATAGTTCCTGGCAATGAAGTGAAAGAGAAAGGAAATATTTATACAAAAGAAGAAATTAAAGAAAAACACCTTGATGCCAAATTTGACTTGGAAACAATGACCAGGAGCAACAACGAGTACTTCTAGCACCCATTCCTAGGAAGCGGCTCCTTGGAAAAATGGCCAGTCCAGACCCAGAGCAGGAAATACATCTTGTAATACTAAAGTGCAAGTTAAGTTCACGTTATTTGGTTATGTCCTAAGGATTCAGAAGCCAATATGAAGACACTCTTAATGACCAAAGACGGTACAATGTGTTCATCAATAAGGATACTATAACTTCAGTGGACGAAAACACATCCAGTATGTTTAAATGCAAGAACTCTTACAGTTACTCAGATCTCAAAAGACCAATCAGTCCGTTTTGAAAGTAACTAGTGAACCAACTCATTACTTTAAAAATCAGTATATAGAGGGAAAGAAGAAATTATACCATCTTTCTTATAAAACTTGTGCTAGTGGGTAACCAAATATTAGATAGGAGAAAGTTTCTTTTACAGAAATATTCCAGCTAACTCTGGCTAGTTTGGCTTGGTGATTACAGCATAGGCCCATGGACTGAAGGGTCTCGGGTTTGACTCCTGGTCAGGGGCACATACCTGGGTTGCAGATTCGATCCCTAGCCCCAGTCGGGGTCCTGAGGGAGGCAATCAATCGATGTGTCTCTCTCACATCGATGTTTCTCTCTCTCTCTCCCTTCTATTCTATCTAAAAATCAATAGAAAAATGTCCTCAGGTGAATATTAACAATGAAAAATATCCCAGCTAATAAATGAAAAAACAATGACAAAATTAAAATGTTGCCATTGTATATCTGTTTCCATCCAATTATTTCTTCAGTCAAAGGACTTGGTTTTCAATGCTTTGCACTTAATAATTTACATATATAATTTAGTTATCATTTATGGTTAGAGAGCATAACTAATTGACTGTCTTGATTGAAACAATAAATTGAATACATGGTTTGTTCAAGAGTCATACTATTCAATTTTACTTCTAATCTACAGCACAATGACATCAACAGTATAATTTTTTGAGAAGAATCCCTTGATGTGACAGTGAGAGTTTTATACTACTTATATTAGTTTGCTAATGCTACCAAAACAAAATACCACAGTTTAAATGTTTAAACAATAGAAATTTATTTTCTCATAGCTCTAGAGGCTGGAAGTCTAATATAGTATTAGCAAGTTTGGTTTCTTCTGAGGCTTCTCTCCTCGGCTTGCGGATGGCTGCCTTCTTGCAGTGTCCTCTGGTGGTCTGTTCTCTCTGTGTGTACTCCCCTGGTATCTCTGTGTGTCTTAATTTCTCCTTAGAAGGATACCAGTAAGACTGGATTAGGACCCACCCTAGAGGTCTTATTTTTAAAGTAATCTTTAAAGCTCTTTTTCTACAGTCACCTTCCAAGGTTCTGGGGATTAAAGTTTCAACATGTAAATTTTGTAAGAGCACAGTTCAGTCCATAACACTGTCATTTCAGCACACCAGGAAGAGAATGATGTCAATGCACACATTTCAATACATGACCCATCAGTATTAGTAAAACAATGAATATGAGTTTGATTCTCCCAAACTCCTCTAATCCACTATGGAGAAAGGGCATTATTAAACAGTCTCTATTGTTAGTTTTCCCTAAGACTTCTACTTTATTCAAAGCAGGGAGAAGTTGAGGGTAATTATCTTGGTAAAAAGGTGAGATAATTGCACCAGAATATAAAGAACTATCATTCATCTATTCAATTGGCTTCTGTAGGCTACACACCAGATATGAAATTGTTAAATGTCTAGAAACTAAACTGTAACCTTATATTCTTTGTTCTACTATCTCCGATAAATGTAAAAAATTTAGAACTCACTGTATCCTAATCAGCCTCAAATTCTCAGAGTAAACCACCTCTGTTTCACTGTTTCAGCTCCCATTTCAATAGGGATGAATTATCACTATTCTGTGCATAATGCAGTTGGTAAAGAAGCATGTAAACAACTGATATGTTAGTGATGATGATGAGTCAGGCAGGAATATCAGAAAGGTTTCTGGAAGAAGTGACCTGTATACAAACTGCATCTGGAAAGTTTGGTAGGCACTGATCAAGTAAAGAAATGAGGCAAATGAACCACTACGTGCAAAGACACTATGATGTGAACCAGCAGAGAATGTTAGGCAACTAAAAGTAGCCCAGTATTGACATAGTGAAAAACATGGAAAGCAATATGAGAAATAAGAGCTAGGATGGTGCCTGATCATTCCCAAATAATTGTATTATTTCATAAATAGTATTAATCACAGATTCTAAGTAGCTTGGCTAAGGGCACAAAGCTAGTGAATGCAGAACCAGGATTTGCAACAAATTTAACTCCAAATCTTTCAGTTAGCAGAGTGACTCAATTTTCCTATGTTATTCCTGGTTTATAACTATTGTCTCTACATCAGTATAAATGGGGCCATTTACCCTACAAATGTTCTGATTTGGGCGATATCTTCATCCTATCTCTTAAGCCACCCACCATGCTATATTTTTCTAGGCCCAAGAAAACTAAGGTTTCATTAATTTCTCACATTCATTAGTGAAATTAATGCCTGAAAGAAAGAATGCTGATCAAAATAATCATGCATTTAGAAAAGTTTGGGGGGTATCACCTTAACAAATAATCCAGTATATACTAAATTAATTTTTATAAAACATTGTCATTTTTAAAAAAAAGTTAACATGGCAGAAAGAACAAAAAAAGAAAAGTCATTATTTTCTCATTTTATTTATTTATTTTTATCCTCACCCGAGAACATTCTTCCATTTTTTGTTCAGATGGGGGGAGAGGGGTGCAGAGAAACATCGAAGTGAAAGGGACACATCGAGTGGCTGCCTCCCGCACAACCCCAACCAGAGCCAGGGACAAATTGCAACCCGGGTACGTGCCCTTGACTGGAAATGAACCTGTGACTCATTGATCCGTGGGCTGACGCTCTAACCACTGAGCAAAACTGGCCAGGGCTATTTTCTCATTTTAATTTGGTTCAAAGAAACTATGTATTTAAATACTTCAGTTATACCACAGCCATACATTCTAACGCCTATGGGAAGATAATTAGATCAGCAAAATTCTAGTCAACAGGTCTCTCTTGCCTTGGCCAGTGTGGCTCATTGATTGAGCATCATCCTGTACACCAAAAGATCACCGGATCAATTCTCAGTCAGGACCCATACCCAGGTTGTGGGTTCAATCTCCCAGGGTGTGAATGGGGGGGGGCAATGAATCAATGTTTTTCTCTCACATGGATGTTTCTCACTCTCTCAAAAAATCAATAAAAACATTTAAAAAAAACCCAACCAACTAAACAAACAAAACCCAGGTCTCTCTGTTTGCACAGGTCCTCTGAAGCACATACTCCATGTACTACTTCCTACCTTCCAAGAAATGAAGTTATAGTTACTCTATTGAAAATATTAACATCTGAGCAGACTGCTTACCCCCCGCACACTTGTTCATTGGCATGTAAAAAACTAAATATGCCAGATACTTGCTTTTCTGATAGGCAGAGGCAAATATCAAGCCAGGCTAATGGGAATGCCTTAAGGGCAAATATGCGCTGCCAGTGGGTTGTCTGGAAAAGGTTCCCCTCCTTGACATACACAGACTATGGAGAAGATATTTCCCACTCCTCACCCAATTTTAATTTTGCTCTTGGCTGTGCATATGGAAAAACACAATTCCGGATTTGGGGTGATCACCTTATGACTAGAAGGGGACAAGGGTAAGAATAAGGTCCGTATTTGGGAAAGTCAGAAGAAGAAAAAGACTGAAAGACCCCATGCCCTAGATAACATCATCAAGCAGTTTAATAAACCTGACTGCCCTTTCTCTAAAGTATATATTATCCCGTATAACAAGAGCTCTTATTTTTTAGGGCATTTCAAATTTGATGCACTTACTTATAGCTAAAATCATTTCAAGTGACACAATGGGTTATCAATCAAGTCTATGTAAATTATTCCATCGGAAATTATTCAGGACAATTATTGTCTTTTCAAACTCAGAAGCATAAATAAAAAAAAAAACAGAAGGATTAAACATCTAAAGAAAGAAATTGGGATTTCATTTTCTCAGAAGAGATAAATGAGATAATGGTCAAAAGTTAATATATACTGAGTATTTCCTATGTGCCAAATATTATACTTGATTAACTCAGTTAATCCTATTCTATTGAGGAGAAAACTGAAGCTTATAAAAGTTAAGCAAGGTCATATGAAGGAATTCTTCATAATCCACCTCAGTTGACTCCAGAGCTTAAGTACCAAATATTATAGGACAGCTAAAGATAGATGCATATTAGCTATTTTTTTCTATAAAGACGAGATCCAAGTCATCTCATGAGCATAAAAAGAACAGAAAGGAGTTAGGAACTTGAGAACCATGATTATAATTATGACCAACCACCATTGTTTTGCAATGGCAAAAAGACCTAATTTTACACATAAAGAAATCAAGCCCCAGATAGAGGAAACAAATTACTAGAAGATCTAGTGAAGTTAATATTCAGAGTCAGTAATAAAACCCAATGCAAACTTTTTGATTTCAAGGTTAGAGCACTTTTCATTTCACCAAACTCCACTGCCTCCCCTTTAAATTGCAGTATCATATCTTCAATATGCATGAGGGATGGGGGTAGGGTGAAATACACAAAGAAATAAAACTGTGAAGGTTTACTAAGTGAACAGAGTAGAACTCCATGTTCAATATTGACTAGTTGAAAACCTTTGATGTAAGCAGACAGCAAAACTGTGTATGGTGTTGATACATAGAAGAAAAATTTTAATAAAAAAATTACTTTGTTAAGATATCCATACTTCCTATTAAAAGCTTAAAGAATTAAATTTTCTTGGAAAATACCCACTTAATACAATGACTATTACTCAATGAATTTGAAAATAATCTTAGTAAAAACGAAACAAGCATAAATTGACTAACTGGAGAACTATGTATCATACTCTTCCTATAGCAAAGTAACCAAATTGAAAATTATCATTAATTTCCCCTAACAATTCATAATTGCATGGGGATAGACTAGATTGCTAAATATTAACCTTGAATCATTTGACAATCCTGTATGTGTACTCAAAAGGAGATGAGGATGGAACATATGTACAATTACTTATATTAATACAAAGTACCAAAAGCCAAAGAGGATGGGGAGGTTAAGATAATCTTATATCAACAGACTCAATATTTGGAGTCCCAAGAACCACTCATTCTCTTTCCTGGGAAGAATAATTTTCATGAATTACAGTAATATAAAATAATACTCACCTTTAACAACAATTTCAGTAAAATCTCAAGTCTCTATAATTGTATTTGGATCAAAGTAAAGAGAACTGGCTTACTCAGCAATATCGAGATATCCACAGGAAGCAGCTGCATGTAGTGGTATCCAGCCTTCATTATCAGGTTGATTAATATTTGCTCCATTTTCTACCAGAAACTTCACCATATCAACATTGTCATCAATGCAAGCCTAGAAACACAAAAGTTTGTAAGATTTGAATCAATATTCCCAATAATACACCAATGAATAAAATTCCCTCTTTGCAGCTTTTATAATATGAATATTCTCTGTAAACTAGCCTGCTGCTATTTTGATTTTACTGCCATCAAACAGACCAACGTACTAAGAATTTAAATTGTAGGAGTCCTTGCTTAGATACACGTGCAACAGTAGTGCATGTTACTAGATGATGCTAAAGCCATGAGGAAAACAAGTACATTTCATTAAAATGAAAACAATCAAAACATTGCAATTAAGCACCAAAAATATCCTCCATAACAATGGTTCCCAAAATGTGGTCTGCTGAGGGGGAAGAAATCCTTTCAGAGAGCTGACATAGTCAAAATCATTGTCAAAATAATACTAAGATGGTATTTCCCTTTTTCACTGTGTTGACACATGCAATTGATGGTTCAAAAGCACTAGTGGTAAAAGTGCTGGTACCTTAGTACAAATGATTTTAAAAAAAGAAAATCTAACAGTCACTGTCTTCACCACTATGCACTCAATTTAAAAAAAAAAAAAAGCTATCTTTACTTTTCAATGTCCTTTACAAAGCAGTAAAAATCATAAATTTATCAAACTTTTACCCTTAAATATGTATCTTTTTAATATTCCATGGAACAAGACAGAAGTATGCATAAACCACTTCTTAGAATGATTGCCCTGACAAAAAGCCCTTGTGTGGCTAAGTTGCAAGCTGAACCTGCCACTTTTCCCACGCAATATCATTTTTACTTAAATGACAAACTAGTTAGTTTAACTTGGATTTCTGGCAGAAATGTTCTTGAAAATGAACAAAGTAAGCCTGTCATTTCAAGAAAAACTAACAGTATTTATTGCCAATGATAAATTCATGCTTCCAAAAAGAGCACAATTAGTTATTTTAATTTTTTAAAATGTTAATTATGTAACATGGGTAAAGTATTGCTAATTTGAAGTGAATGAATACTTAAAATGCTCAGTTTTAACTTCTAGTATTGTATTTGTTTGTTTGTTTGTTTTTTTAATCCTCACCCGAGGATATTTTTCCATTTTTTGTACAGATAGAGTGGGAGGGAGAGGGAGGAAGGGAGAGAGAGAGAGAAACATCGACGTGAAGGGACACATCCAGTGGCTGCCATCCGCACGACCAACCAGGGCCGGGGAAAAACTGCAACCGAGGTACATGCCCTTAGCGGGAACCGAACCCGGGACTCTCTGGACCGCAGGCCGACGCTCTAACCGCTGAGCCAAACTGGCCAGGGCAACTTCTAGTATTGTAAATATTCGTACATATAATCCAAAAAAAAAAAAGTTCTTTTTAATAACTTTTAAGAATATAAAGTGCTCCTGAGATGAATAAACTTGAGGACCTCAGCCTATAGTAAATAAGGAAATTTTAATCAATGCTTACTTTGTGCCAAGTAGTGTATCTGGTCCTTTATCTATTTTACTGACTTATATGCATTATCTTCACAAAAACCCTCACAAGAACAAGAATTTTGCTGCATCCCCATCATTGTATACAGTTCTTGGCACGTAGTAGAGGCTCAATAAATGAATGAATGAACAAGAAAGCAAAGATTCAAAGAGATTAAGTAGTTTGAATAAGCCACACAGGTGGGAAATAATAGAGGTGAGATTCTAAAACATGTTCAGATTCCAAAAATAAGCTCTTTCCACACTTAAAACTGCTTTCCACAGATGTTCCCAGTTCATCAATGTATTCTTACCCATTTGCAATCTCTTCAACAGGATGTCATTCATACATTCTAGGCATTTAAATGTTTTCTAAATGAAACCAATTCTCTTTTACCTAACACAGAATCAATTAGCGTTTTCTTGGTGGAAAGAATGACAAAGCTGGTGTCAAGAAAAGCACGAAACACAATATCTTGTATCTAAAACAAAAAAGCATTAACTGGGACCCTGGCCAGTTTTGCTCAGTGGTTAGAGCGTTGGCCTGCGGTCCAGAGAGACCCGGGTTCGGTTCCCGGTAAGGGCACATACCCACCATGCTATTATTACCTCCAGCATAAGACTATCCTTTTCTAAACTGTACATGCAAAAATGTCTTCCTTCAATTTCTATCCCCTGCCTCCTGAAGATTCACATATCAAATGGAATTCCGATTTTAAATGATAACTTTTAAATATTATAAAGCCCCCGCTCCTTTGAATTGTCATATGTTATTTAGGTAAAATCTCTGATTTCTTCAGCTACATTTCATATTATATATGCTAAAAATTATATATGTCAAGGCCCTAGAGACACAGCAGAGGGAAAAGGTCACAGTATAATATAAAAGACTAGTTCATAAATAACAATGATTATATAAGGGCATAAAGGCAGAGGGTAAAAAGTTCAAAAATATCATTGGGGACACAAAAAGATATTCTTTTTAAATTTTATTTATTTTTATTTATTTAATTTATTTTTGTTACAGATGTTTCTCCTTCTTTCCTCACTGATACGCCTTTCCCCCGCCCTCCCCGCCCTGTCCCCAGTTTTGTTGTCCATGTCCACTGTTCATGCATACATACATATAAGTTCTGTGGTTTCTCCCCCCCCACCCCTCTTCTGGGGACTGTTAATCTGTACCCCACTTCCATGTCTCTCGGACTACCCCGTTCCTCAGACTATTATGTTCATTATATTCCACAAATAAGTGAGATCATGTGATACTTGTCTTTCTCTGCTTGGCTTGTTTCGCTTAAGATAACTCTCCAGGTCCCTCCATGTCATCTCAAAGGATAAGAGATCTTTCTTTCTTACAGCTGCATACTATTCCATTGTGTATATGTACCACTGCGTTTTTATCCATTTGTCTACTGATGGACATTTGGGCTGTTTCCACATCTTAGCTATTCTAAATAGTGCTGCTATGAACATGGGGGTTCATATATTTTTTCAGATTGGTGTTTTAGGCTTCTTAGGGTATGTTCCTAGAAGTGGGATCACTGGGTCAAATTGAAGTTCAATTTTTAATTTTTTGAGGTAGCACCATATTGTTTTCCATAGTGGCTGCACCAGTCGGCATTCCCACCAGCAGTGTACAAGAATCCCCTTTTCTCCACAACCTCGCCAACACTTGTTGTTTGGTGATTTGTTGATGGCGGCCATTCTGACAGGTGTGAGGTGATACCTCATTGTTTTTTTAATTTGCATCACTCTGATGATTAGTGATGTTGAGCATTTCTTCATATGTCTCTTAGCCATTTGTATGTCCTGTTTGAAACAGTGTCTATTTAGTTCCTAGCCCACTTTTTAATTGGGTTCTTTGTCTTCCTTTTGTTGAGCTATATGAGTACTCTATATATATTGAAAATTAACCCCTTATCTGATGTATCATTGGCAATTATGCTCTCCCAAAGAGTGGGTTGCCTTTCCATTTTGGTGGTTGTTTCTTTTGCTGTGCAAAAGCTTTTGAGTTTGATGTAGTCCCGTGTTCATTTTCTCCTTTATTTCTGTTGGCTTAGATAATGTATCCGCGAAATTTCTGCTGTGTATGTCTGAAATTTTATTGTTTAGTTTCTTCTAGGATTTTTATGGATTCATGAGTCACATTTAAGTCTTTCATCCATTTTGAGTTTATTATTGTGTATGGTGTATGTTGATGGTCAAGTTTCATTTTTTTGCATGTAGCTGTTCAATATTCCCAACACCATTTGTTAAAGAGGTTGTCTTTACACCACTGTATGCTCTTGCCCACTCTGTCAAATAGTAATTGAGCATATTTGCCTTGGATCCATTTCTGGGTTCCATATTCTGTTCCATTGATCTATCTGCCTATTCTTGTGCCAGTACCAGGCTGTTTTGATTCAGTGGCTTTGTAGTATAACCTGAAATCTGGTAATACTATCCCTTCTACTTGGTTCTTCTTTTTCAAGATTGCTGTGGCTATTCGGGGTCTTTTTTGGTTCCATATGAACTTTTGAAGTATTTGTTCTAGTTCTGTGAAGTACGCCTTTGGTATTTTGATGGGGACTGCATTGAATCTATAGATTGCTTTGGGTAGTATGGACATTTAATGTTAATTATTCCAATCCATGAACAAGGTATGTGCTTCCACTTTTTTATATCTTCCTCTATTTCTTTTTTCAATGACCTATAGTTTTCTGCAAATAGGTCCTTTATTTCTTTGGTTAAGTTTATTCCTAGGTATCTTAATTTTTTTGCCGCAATGGTAAATGGGATTGATTTTTTAGTTTCTCTTTCTGTGAGTTCATCATTGATGCATAAGAATGACATCGATTTCTTGACGTTAATTTTGTATCCTGCTACTTTTCCAAATTTATTTATTAAGTCTAGTAAATTTTTGATGGAGCCTTTGGGGTTTTCTACGTATAGTGTCATGTCATCTGCCAATGACAGTTTCACTTCCTCCTTTCCAATTTGGATCCCTTTTATTTTTTCTTCCTGTCTGATTGCTGTGGCTAAGACTTCTAGTACTATGTTAAATAAGAATGGTGAAAGTGGGCATCCTTGTCTTGTTCCTCTTTTTTTTTAAAAAATCCTTACCTGAGGACATTTTTGTTGTTTTTTTGTTCAGATAGAGTGGGAGGGACAAAGAGGAAGAGAGAGAGAGAGAGAGAGAGAGAGAGAGAGAGAGAGAGAGAGAGAGAGAGAGAGAGAGAGGGGATGAGAAACATCGACGTGAAAGGGACATATCAAGTGGCCGCCACCCGCACGACCCAACCAGGGCCAGGGACAAACTGCAACCGACGTACGTGCCCTCAGTGGGAACTGAACCCAGGTCTCTCTGAACCGCAGGCTGACGCTCTAACCGCTGAGTCAAACTGGCCAGGCCGTCTTGTTCCTGTTCTTAAGGGAAATTCTTTTAGTTTTTGCCCACTGAGTATGATGTTGGCTGTAGGTTTCTCATATGTGGCCTTTGTTATGTCGAGATATGACCCATCTATTCCCAGATTGCTGAGCACTTTTATCAGAAATGGGTACTGGATTTTGTCAAATGCTTTTTTAATGTCTATTGATATAATCATATGATTTTTATCTCATTTTGTTTACATGGTATATCATATTTATTGATTTACAAATAAAGTATCAGCCTTGCATCCCTGGAATGAATCCCACTTGGTCATGGTGAATAATTTTTTTGATGTATTGCTGGATTCGATTTGCTAGTATTTTGTTCAGGATTTTGCATCTAAGTTCATCAGGGATATTGGTCTGTAGTTTTCTTTCTTTGTAGTATCTTTTTCTGGTTTTGGAATTAGAATTATGCTGACCTCATAAAACGAGTTTGGAAGTCTTCCTTCTTGAATTTTTTGAAATAGTTTGAGGACAATGGGTGTTAGTTCTTTTTTGAATGTTCAGTAAAATTCCCCCGTGAAGCCATCTGGGCCTGGGCATTTGTTTGCTGGGAGAGTCTTGATTACATCTTCAATTTCTTTTGTTGTTATTGGTCTGTTCAAGTTTTCTATCTCTTCGAGGTTCAGCTTTGGGAGACTATGTGTTTCTAGAAATTGGTCCATTTCGCATAGATTGCCGAATTTGTTGCTGTATAATTGTCCATAATATTTATTAACGATCTTTTGTATTTCTGTGGTGTCAGTTGTTATTTCTCTTCTTTCATTTCTGATTTTGTGTATTTGGGTTCTTTGTTTCTTGGTGAGTCTAGCTAAGGGTCCATCAATCTTGTTGATATTTTCAAAGAACCAGCTCTTTGTTTTATTGATCCTTTGAATTGCTTTTGTGGTCTCCATGTCATTTATTTCTGCTCTGATCTTTACTATTTCCTTCCTTCTACTTGATCTCAGGTTTGCTTTTCATTTGCTTTCTAGTTCTTTAAGTTGTGAGCTTATATAGTCTATGAGAAATTTCACTTGCTTCTTGAGGTAGGCCTGTAGTACTATGAACTTCCCTCTCAGAACTGCTTTCGCTGCATCCCATGGATTTTTGTGTTGTTGTGTGTTCATTTTCATTGGTTTTCAGGAAGTTTTAAATTTCTTCCTTGATCTCCATGGTAACCCATTCATTGTTCAATAACATGCTATTTAGCCTCCATGTGTTCAAATGTCTTTGCATGTTCTTGTTGAAGTTGATTTCTAGTTTCATGCCATTGTGATCTGAGAAGATGCTTGATATGATTTTAATCTTCTTGAACTTGTAGAAACTTAGTTTGTACCCTAACCTGTGTTCTATCTTTGAAATGTCCCATGTGCACTTGAGAAGAATGTGAATTCTGCAGTATTGGGGTGTAATTCTCTGTAGATACCTATTAAATCCATTTCACCTAGCGCTTCATTTAGAGTCTGTGTTTCCTTGTTAATTTTTTGTCAAGATGATCTATCCAGTGATGTCAGTGGGGTGTTGAAGTCCGGTGCTATGATTGTGTTACCGTTGATTTCTCCGTCCTCCAGAAGAATTTTAATATAAGTTGGTGCTGCTATCTTGGGTGCATATATGTTTACCAACGTTATATCTTCCTGTTGGATAGATCCTTTCAATATTATATAGTCGCCTTCTTTGTCTCTAGTTATGGTCTTCATTTTGAAATCTACATTATCAAATATGAGTATTGCTACCCCAGCTTTTTTTCCCTTACCGTTTGCTTGAAAGATTTTTTTCCATCCCTTCACTTTCAACCTATGTGAGTCTTTTGTTGTGAGGTGGGTCTCTTATAAACAACATATATGTGAGTTATGCTTTCTTATCCAGTCAGCTACTTTGTATCTTTTTATTGGAGCATTCAAACCATTTACATTTAAGGTGATAATTGATATGTACTTATTTACTGCCATTTTTGTTTAGTGTGGTTCTAATTTTCTTCCTACTTCTTCTACTAATTACAGCAGCCCTTTCAGCATATCTTGCAGTGCTCGTTTGGTGTTAATATATTCCCTTAGCTTTTTTTTGTCTGGAAAGCAATTTATTTGACCTTCGATTTTGAATGATATCCTTGCTGAATAGAGTAGTCTTGGATTCAGATCCTTGTTTTTCATGACCCTAATTACTTCAAGCCACTCCCTTCTGGCCTGTAGTGTTTCTGCTGAGAAGCCAGCTGACAGCCTTATGGGGTTTCTTTTGTAGGTAACCTGTTGCTTATTTCTTGCTGCCTTTAGGATTCTCTCTTTGTCTTTAATTTTTGGCATTTTATTTACTATGCGTCTTGATGTGGGCCTGTTTGGGTTCTTCTTACTTGGGGCTCTCTGTGCTTCTTGAACTTAAATGCCTTCTTCCTTCACCAAGTTAGGAAAAAATTTCTGTCACCATTTCTTCAAATATATTCTCTAACCCTTGCCCATTTTCTTCCTTTTCGGGGACTCCTATTATGTGAATGTTATTATGTTCCCAGTTGTCCAACAGTTCTCTTAAGCTATCTTCCTGTTTAATTGTTTTATCCTTTTGGTTTTCTGATTTTTTTCTACCCTCTCTTCTAATTCACTGATTCAGTCCTCAGCTTCCTCTACTCTGCTGGTTAGTTCTTCCAATGTTCTTAATTTCTCCTATGTCATTCTTCATTTCCACTTGGATGGTTTTCAATGTTTCTATATCTTTTCTCATGGTGCTGATGTCCTTACTCATGATGTTGAGCTTCCTCATGATCATGGCTCTAAACTCTACCTCTGATTATTTGCTTAACTGCATTTCACTTACCTCATCTTCAATCAAATTCTCTTGTTCTTTCATTTGGGATTTGTTTCTTTGTTTCACCATTTTGGCTATCTCAGTGGTTTTGGAGCCTGCCAAATTTTCCTGGTGGGTGTTGATGTTCTGCTGCTTGTGGCTCCCTCTACTGGGTTTGGATGAGCCTGGGTGGGCCCACGTTAAACATCACTGTGAAGTCTTACTTTCCTGGGTAGATTTGCAAGCCCAGGAAAGGTTCAGTTATCCTCTAGCTTTTTCCTGGAGGCTATTAGTCTCAGTTACTCAGTGCCTTGGAATGTAGCACTGGTGTTCTGCATAAGAGGATCTCTAGAGGGTGGGATAGATGCTGGTTGTTAATGAGCCTCAACTTGCATTTCTTTGCCTCACCTGGGAAAGGCTGAATCTCCGAAGGGGGAGCTGCTGCTTTCCCCTACAGCTCTGGGAAGCAGCACACTGGCCACTGTCCTTTGTGGCTGCAACTCAGCAAAAACTCTGAGTTTCCTCCAAATCCCAGGTGTCCCCAGTTTCAGCCCAGTCTGCCCTCCCTCTGCGATAGCCCCCTGGTGAGTGGCTATGGCTATTTTAGAACTTTGTCCCGGCCCTCTGTAATGTGGAGTGGGCTTGGTCTTTATTCCCCTAGGGCGCAGCTCACAGCTAAGACTGTCACTGTCCGTGGATTTGTCTGAGGATTTGTCTTTATTTTAGTTGTAATTTGTTTTTGGTCCTGGGAGATCGTCTGCATGACTTCCATTCACTCCACCTCCATTTCACATCCTCTATGCCTATCTTGTGTGCAGCTGGGTTGCACAGGTCTTTCTGGTGGCCCCCCTCCCTGCAGGTCCCATGGGTAACTGGATCACACTTTGGTGCTTCAGCACCCCCGCATGTCCCACAGGTAACCAGACTGCACAGTCCCTGCTGGGTCGCACAGGTGTCTCTGGTGCCCCCGCATCCTGCAGTTCCTGAGGGCGGGCAGCTGGATCACACCAGTCTCTCTCAGGTTCTGGCTTCCCACTGCTCTTGTGGGCTACTGGACCGCACTGGCCTCTGTGGAGCCCCAGGTCCTGCCGCTGGCAGCTGGGGAGTGCTGCTGCCCCGTGGGGCTCAATTCCTGCTCAGCTTTTGTTGTAGTTTTGGGGGATGGGTCTCAGCTACTGCTCTGTGGTTCTGTTGCCTGGGGATGGATGTCTGCTCCCCAGCTTCTGTTGCTGGGGGTATATCTCCACTCTGATCGGGCTGCTACTATGGGGGATGGTGCTGGGCTCCTGGCTGTCCATGGCTTCCGTGACTGGCACCTTGGGAGCTCCACTACTGTGCACCGGTCTGTGTTGACACAGTG
This sequence comes from Molossus molossus, assembly GCF_014108415.1. NCBI lineage: Eukaryota > Metazoa > Chordata > Mammalia > Chiroptera > Molossidae > Molossus > Molossus molossus. The sequence continues at coordinate 54,513,136 of NW_023425345.1, read as the reverse complement.
TCCACTGGTCCTGTGGTGCCAGGTGCGCTGGTGGGCTCAGGTTGCTGGGCCCTAGCCGCTCCCACTGCCTCCTCCCAAGGAAGACCAGGGACCTTTCAAAATGGTGAGACCTCCCTGCTGCACAGGGAGAAGGGCTCTGAAGAGCTGCTTACCATGGTAGTGGTCTGCTCCCATCCACAGCACAGGAACCTTCTGCTCCACATCTCTGCACTGCACAAGTTTGGTCATCCACCTTCACGTCCACTCACACTCTCTCACACACTAGCTCACTCTCTCACACACTGACCCTCCCTTTGGTCCTGCCCGCTGCCATCATCTACTAACATTTCAAAAGATATTCTTTTAACTAGGATAGTCCATGCAGATCTCATTAAAAAGTATATATCTGAGCAAAGTTTTGAAGATTACATAATAGTTGTTCATTCAGAAAGTTAACTGGAAGCAAATGCACTATGATTTTAAAAATGCATGGCATAAACAAACAGTAAGTCATCCTGTGGTATAAAGTATCTATAAATTACAAAACAGGATAAAGCTAGGTGGTAAAAGGTCTGAAAATACTGTAGGTAAAAGATCTGAATATAATGCAAAGGTGACTGGATTGGATACTATAGGTTGTTTTAAATCTGCTTTCTACTCTCACACATCAGGGAACCTGCTATATTCCCATCAGTGATAATGTCTCAATTCAGCAGTAGGGGGAAGTAGCAGAAAACATTTTAGAATTTAAAGATAATGTTTGTTTATTTAATTAATTTAATTTTTTGCATTTATCTTGAGATAGAGTGGGAGGGAAAGAGGGAGGAAGAGAGACACATAGTGTGATTGCCACCCACACGACCCCAATTGGGGCTGGGGACAAACTGCAACCAAGGTACGTGCCCTTAGTGGGAACTGAACCCGGGCCATTCTGGTCTGTGGGCTAATGCTCTAACTCCTGAGCCAAACCAGCCAGGGCTAAAGATATGTTTGAAAAGCTAGTCACAGAGAGGAGGTGACATGATCAGTCGGTATTTCTAAAAGATTAGTGGAAGCAATATGAAGAGGGGAGAGTCTGAAGTGAGCAATAATAGTACTCAGAATGAATCTATATGAAAAAAAATTAGGAGAAAATGTGCAAGATTAAAGACTGGGAAGAGTAAAGGGCAGAGAGAAGCCATTCATGAAAATAAAGACCAGAGATTCAAGAAGCAGGTTAGGGAAAGTAAGATGATTTTTAGCTCTGGGTATGCTGAATTTATAGGTGTCTATATCCCGATCTAAGTACACATTATCTAGCGGTCAACTGAATATGCAGATCTTTGAAAATAAATGTGGGATAGAAATATCAATTTGGGAATGATCTGCATTAACAATAGGACCTTGTCCTGGCCAGTTTGGCTCAGTGGTTAGAGCGTCGGCCTGTGGTCCAGAGAGACCCGGGTTCGGTTCCCGCTAACGGCATGTACCTCAGTTGCAGTTTGTCTCCGGCCCTAGTTGGTCGTGCGGGTGGCAGCTACTCAATGTGTCCCTTTCACATCGATGTTTCTCTCTCTCTCTTCCTCTCCCTCACTCCCACTCTATCTGAATAAAAAATGGAAAAAATGTCCTCGGGTGAGGATAAAAAACAAAACAAAAAAAAACCCCAATGGGACCTGAAAACACTCAGGGAGAGAATGTAGAGAGAAGTGACCATGAAAACATTAAGAGAACAGTTAAGATTAAATTATAATCAGTAATTCCACTTGGAAGACAATGCCATTTGTAGTATTTTATTCATTTAGTTAAAGAGAGAAAGTTCCCATCTTGTAAGGAAGACACATACACAAGTAGATGACAATATCAAAAGGAATATGATAAATACAGGTACAGAGCTGTGTGTGCACAGTTTACTGAGGAAGCTCAGAGGGAAAAAAAAGAATGGAGGAGGAATGGTGTCAGGGAATATTTCCTGGAGGAGGGTTTACAGTAGAGCTTAACATATGAACAAGTTACCAACACTTCCTGGTGTATGAAGATGCAAAGCAGCACATGGTAAGGATAAAGGTAGGCAGGATCGAGAATAGAGTCTTATTTGCCTTATCTTATGAGTAATTCTTTGACATTGACAATAAATGATTTTCAGGATGATATTTAATTTCTCCATTTCAAGAAGAAGGCGAATTACCTGGCTGGCTGTTTAAAAAAATGTTTGTTTTTCAGTATAGTATAAACAAAGAATCCTACTTTGCAGAAATTCATTTATCACGGTACAGTCTGGAACTGATTGTGATAAATGAAGGCCGACTGTAATGTGAGAAAAACCAACAAAAATATTAATGCAGTGAATGTTAAATATACATGTTTATTTTGTTATAAGCTTTAAAATACTTTAATATAGATTAAAAGCTAAAAACAATGTCACAAAATATACATTATATATGAATCTCAAGTTTATGGTGTAAATTGTTCCAAATATTCTCTTGAACGTTTATAAAGCATACACAAAAAACTGACAAATGCCCAGCTGGTGTGGCTCAGTGGTTGAGCATCAACCCATGTAACAAGAGGTCGCTGGTTCGATTCCCAGTCAGGGCACATGCCCAGGTGTGGGCCCGATCCCCAGTGGGGGGCATGCTGGAGGCTGCCAATCGATGTTCTCTCTCATCGATGTGTCTATCTCTCTCTCCCTCTCCCTTCCTCTCTCTAAAATCAATAAAGAAAAATAAAAATAAAAAAATAAAAAAGAAACTGGCAAAGCATGCCCGTAACGATACTGTTGCTAAGAGAATCAAAAGTTAGCACATGTAGTACATTAAGAGACACATGATTTGCTGACTTTAAATATTTGACTAAATATGGAAAGAAACAGAACTCAAATATACTTCCAAAATCTTATCTGACATGGTTTATCTTAAGTTTTTCTTCAATACATATCCAGAACAATTATCAATAATAAATGGCTTTGTGAAGACACGTTTGTCATTTAAATCCAGGTAGAAGCAGCTTTGTCAACCTGAGCTGTAAACTAATTTGATAATCTTGTTCAAGTATATAAAACATCTGTTTTTATTTTAAAGGGGGGCCTATTATTTTTCTCAGGAAGTTAGCTCAAGGACAAATTCTGTTATCCACACATTTTAAGAAAAAAGTTGAGAAGCCTAGTAACAAAAAGTTGAATAAAGGAGAAACACAACATTGACTCAAATTAATAGTGTCCATGACTTAAAGACAGATTTTGGCTGCGGCATGTGTATCTTAAAAAAACCCAAAAACGTTCAATTTCATTCCTAAAAAAGATAAAAACAAATGTGTTTAGCAACTATGGAATTCAACTGAGTAAAATCACAATTACAAATTTAGCAGCATTTGGAATATATTCTAATACTGTTATATTCGTTTTCATGAAAGTGCTTTTGTTAAAAGACTCTAGAGCCGGAGTATATGGGATTAATTCAGTTCTGCCACTTACTAGCTGGGTGTCACTGGGTAAATTACTTGAAATTCTGTGTGCCACAGTTTGCTCTGGAAAAGGTGAATAACAGTACCCAACCTCAAAAGTTTACTGTAAGAAATGTGTATGAATTAATACATACAGCATTTAAATATACAGCATTTAAAGAGTAGTACCTGGCAAATAGTAAGTGCTACTACGTTTATATCAACACATAAGCCACGTGGCTACATCATCTATTTAAATTTTTAAAAATATTCTTAAAAGTTTTTTTTTCCTTATTGTTTAGAGAGAGAGGAAGGGAAAGGGAGATGGAAACATCGATGAGAAAGATCATCGACTGTCTGCCTCCTGTATGGCCCCCACTGGGGACTGAGCCACAACACAGGCATGTGCCCTGACCGGGAATCGAACCAGTGACCTTTCGGTGCATGTGTCGATGCTCAACCACTGAGCCACAGTGGCTAGGCTAATTTTTAAAAATATTCATATCCAAAACTTACTTATCTCTCTATAAATTACAAAACAAAATTAAATGGTGGAGAGTTGTCTAATAGTCCTTTTAGTACCACTACTTTTAAGTCCCATACAACCATTGATTTCTAAGAGGATGATTATATTTTAACCTTAGAAAATCTTAGGGATTTCAAACCTCCTTCAAACACTTTTACATATAAAAGTTTTATATAAGCTTATTCATACAAATTATATACAATGCAAGAGAATGAGCAAAAGAAAAGATTTAGTTGTATAAATGTAATTATAGCAACTTAGGTGAAAACATTATTTTAGTCAATGAGTTGAAATGCTTACAATTTGTGCCTAAACATTAGTTATACAGTTATTTACTAATAATGACAAATTAATTTGAATACAATGTTCTCTAAATCAATTTCCATTTCCTTCAGACAACTCTTTAGGTTTCCTTAGTAAGGAACACTCAGTTCTGTTCAACTAGTGGGAGCATAGATTTGTACATATACTAGAAAAATGCCTATGCCCTAAGCATTCTGAGTAACACAGATGTCAGTGAGTATGCTCAAAGAGGAAATGAACTGAAGATATCCAAGCAAATTTTTGTTCTACTTTAAAGAAAACTGAATTTGGACATATCAAAGGAGTAATTATGGGTATGGTTCATATAAGAAAAATAATGAAAAACTCCAAGCAGTACTCCCATACTAAATAATGAAAAACAAACACCTTGGTCTTGCAAATAAAAGAGCAGGTACAATCTCAGATCATCTTTTATATTTTCTTATAAAAACAGATAACAAGTTCAGCATTGCATGAATATTTAATTAATTTTTTTGCCTTTCTACTCTTATCATATAAACAAGTAGGAAATCTAGATGAAAAAATAAAAAAGTGTCCTCATAATAAATCATATGTTCAGCCCTGGCTGGTTTGGCTCAGCGGTTGGAAAGTCGGCCTGAGGACCAGAGTCCTGGGCTCGGTTCCCGCTAGGGGCATGTACCAAAAAAAAAAAAATCGTATGTTCCAAATGATAAAATTATGGAACAATAAACTCAAAATAGATTATACACAATGACTAGACCATAAAAAATTATTCATTTGGATTAAGAAAAGTTCAGACTTATGAATATATAGCATCATAGAGAAAATATAGAAGACAATATATATTTGTGGATTGAATAAATGAGACATGGCAAATAGACTACAAGAAAACCTGGAAAAAAAATGTACTTTGAGATTTAAAAAAAAGGAAGTTTCTAGGGTAAAAGTAATCTAAGTACTGCTTAAATATTCATACGTCACACAATAAGTACTAAGTACTTGAACAAGAATGCCAAAAACTAAAAACCATATTAACGTTCACCCTTTATCTACTCCTATTACACAGCATTGTTATTTCCTTTATTGATAAATATCTGTAAATATAGTACTAAGTTAAACCTAGATCTTTAGAGGCCAACACTTTTATTTGGGGACTTAGTACGGGAAGAGCATTTCCTCTGGCATTTAAGACTTCTTAGGGACACAAATATAATTGACTGCAGGATCATTCTCTTACAAATAATTTTTTATTGATTGCCTAATATGTATAATAGATAGAGTCATCTATTTTGATGGATACAGTCCAGCACTAGAGAGTATATTATCTTTGTTTCCTTTATTCACAGTGGCTGACATAAATAAATATATGTAGAATAAATCAAAATAAAAGGCCAGCTTCTCCTTAAGGAGTAGGTATTGCCTGGTTAGTGTGGCTCAGTGGTTGAGCATCGACCCATGCACCAAGAGGGCGCTGGTTCGATTCCTAGTCAGGGCACATGCCCAGGTTGTGGGCCCAATCCCCAGTGGGTGGCATGCAGGAGGCGGCCAATTGATGTTCTCTCTCATCGATGTTTCTGTCTCTCTCTCCCTCTCCCTTCCTCTCTCTCTCAAATATCGATAAACAGAAAAAAATTTATTAAAATAAAAAAGGAGTAGGTATTTATGACTTTGTGTGTATACATAAAACTATAGTAAGTACTGTGCGAGACATGATGCTTTTATTATTGTTTCATGTGTTCCAATCTTTTCTGCCAAATAGATTACAGTTCCTTAAGAATGGAAACTGCGCCCTGGCTGGTTTTGCTCAGTGGTCTGCGGTCCAGAGAGACCCGGGTTTGGATCCCGCTTGGGGCGCGTGCCTCCACTGCAGTTTGTCCCCAGCCCTGGTTGGTCTTGTGGGTGGCAGCCACTTGATGTGTCCCTTTCACGCTTATGTTTCTCTCTCTTCCTCTCTCTCCCTCCCACTCTTGTCTGAACAAAAAATGGAAAAATGTCCTCAGGTGAGGATAAAAAAAAAAAAAGGGAACTACCTTATATACCCCATAATACCTACCAATGCTACTCAGAACATTTCTGTTAGTGGACTAAAACAAATGATCATGTAGTACTGTCTTCAGAATGGTCATAATCTCAAATAGGATATTAAAATAACCAGATAAAGAAGAAAAATCTAAGCAATTTATATAAGCAATATAGCATTAATAAAAGAAGAGTAAGTAGTATGTGAGTAGAGATGAGTTAAAGAAGGAAACCTTTTTTGGGAAAAATAAATCTTTTGCCAGGTTTCATTACTATCTAAGTTCTGGAGATCGATAAGAAAGTAGCTACAGACAGCTAGGTTTACTTGTTGAATTCTTTTATCAGACATAGTAACAAACTGACTAAGAGGGTTTAGTCAATGCATATATACAATAAGAAAATAATTTAATTTCAGGGGACAAAATAAAAGCATCTGCTTACTATTTTATTCAATTAAATTTAAAAAATCCAACAGGTTATAAGAGTATGTATTATATGATACAATTCTTGCCACTGATGTGCCCAATCAGAGTCTAGAAGAATATATTCCAAAATATTAATAATAGAATTCAAAGTCATTTTCCAAAAGATTATTTATAATGAGGGCATAAAATTTTTATGGTTTTTCCAAAACAAATAAAATAGTTGTTAGCTATCTACTATTTCTTGATGTTTTTTTTTTTCAGTGCTCAGAATAATATGTGGCTGATAAAGAGCACAGATTATTTATATCATTACATTAGCAAGTATTTGTTGAGTGCCCACTATAGCCAGACACTATGCTAGTTGCTAGGAATACACTGGTAAAGGACAGACCACATTTCTGCACTCACAGAGCTTAGACTCCAGCAGGCAAGACAGATAACTAAACAAACAATAAAAAAAGAAGGCAGGATAAATGATATGTACTTAACTAGAGTACTGAAACAAGATTTGGGAGAAACAGAGTAGAAATCAAAATCTCTGAGGGTGGTCCCTAAGAATTTCTACTTTAAAGAAGTTCCCCATTTAAGTTAGAAAAATACAGTAGATAGAGAACCGGTGATATTCATAGTAATTAAAGACAGAGAAATAAGTGACAATGCACAAGCAGCATATGCAAAACGTGATAAGGAAAAGCCTATGTCAAACCTGAAGGACCACGACCATTTGAGAAAGGGGAGAGAAAAAACAAAATAGAAAAAAAAGTATGTCAGTATGCAGAAATCCAGATAAAGATAACTATGGAAGAAAACAAGCCACATTTTCATGTTACTTAATAACATATTGAATAAAACACAATATCAAAAGTAAGATGATAAACCCTATTTAAGAATAAAATCTGGACAATGAAAAGAACAAAATAAATTTAAAAATCAAGACAAAATGGTCAAAAGACTGATAATGAGTGAATCAAAAAGAATGTAAACATAAATTCTAGCAAGGTAGAAATATTAATATGGCTAACAAACTGAGGGGAAAAAAGCAAAAATATATAAGTGCTGATTTCCTTATCTTTCCTAGAATCTTTCTAAAATTCGAACATGGTTTAAAAAATCCTTATTGCAACATATTCATAGCCTGTTTTATTAATCCGAAAAATAGAAATACCCTCTAGTTGTAAAAAACAAAACAAAACAAAAAAACCCAAAAAACACTAATATTTAACCATTATTCTTGTTGTTTTTTTCCTTTTGGCAAATTAAAGAGTTATGTGAGCCCTTGCCGGTTTGCTCAGTGGTTAGAGCACTGTCCCATGGTCCAGAGAGACACAGGTTCAGTTCCCGCTAAGGGCACATACCTCGGTTGCAGTTTGTCCCCGGCCCCAGTGCCCCAGTTGGGAGTTGTGCAGGAGGCAGCCACTTGATGTGTCCCTTTCACATCGATGTTTCTTTTCTCTCTCTCTCCCTCCCTCCCTCCCTCTCATTCCCACTGTATCTGAACAAAAAAATGGAAATATGTCCTTGGGTGAGGATAAAAAAAAAGTTATGTGATAGGTGTTCTTTAAAATAAAAATATGTCAAAGGATTTGCAGAGAGAGATTCTGAAATGATCCCTAAATGAATGATGGTTAGTTATGGAAAATCAACATCCATTAAACAACTATTATTACTCTTAGCATACAGCACAGTGCTTAGCTCCAAGTTTAAAAAGAATCAAACCTTGCCTGCAATAAACTCATAGTCTAATAAAAAATAAACATAGATAGATAGATAAATAGATAGATAAAATTACAAAAATAACATATCTTCTCCAATCTCGATTTCTCCTCTCTAGAATACATGAATCATTTCATGAAATTTCATGAATTAATGTTAAATTTTAAGGAAACTTAGATGTGTGTATAACTTCAAATTGAGGAAAAAGAGAAGGAATTTGGGAAAAGAAAGACAGTTTTTTGTCATGCCATGTATGGATAGGAGAAATAAAAGTAGGGAAGAGAATTATATTCCTGCATCCTTTTCAGAAATGAAAGAACAAAGGTATGTCTAACAGAGGCTGAAAACGTGGTAGTAGTTCTGCTATACTCAGATAGGCTTAACCAAAATATACCAGCACGAAGCTAAAATATATATAATCCTGGGTCAGGAAGGAAATTGAAAAAAAAAATCTCATTTGGTTATTATTTTTTAAACAGGTTTTTATTGATTTTTTTTTTTAATCCTCACCCGAGGACATTTTTCCACATTTTATTCAGATAGAGTAGGGGAGAAAGAGAGAGCGAGAGAAGCATCGACGTGAAAGAGACACATCGAGTGGTTGCCACCCACATGATCCAACCAGGGCCGGGGACAAACTGCAACCGAGGTACGTGCCCTTAGCGGGAACCGAACCCGGGTCTCTCTGGACCGCAGGCCAACGCTCTAACCGCTGAGCCAAACAGGCCAGGGCGATTTTTTTTTTTTTTTAAAGAGAGATATAAACATCTACGTGAGAGAGAAACATCAATCGGCTGCCTCCTACACGTCCCCTAGTATGGATTGAGCCTGCAACCCAGGCTTGTGCCCTGACCAGGAATCGAACTGGGACCTCTCAGTCCATGGGACGATGCTCAATCCACTGATCCACACCAGGCTGGCTGGTAATTATTATTTTTTAAAATCCTCAACAGAGGACATGCCCAGGCATGCACTCTAACCAGGAATTAAACCGGCAACCCCTTGGTGCACAAGATGACGCTCAATCAAGTGAACCACTCTGGCTGGGCTTACTTGGTTATTTTAACCAAATATAATTTTCCACTCTGCATTTCAGAGACCATTGGTGGAGGAATTAAAAAAGCAGGAGTTGATGTTTCAAGTCACAGAATAAGAGGGGTACCAAACATTCAGATGGAGAGCAGAGGGGGGAAAAAACAAGCAAGCAAAGATATAATTTATTTTCAATGTTTTGTTGAACAGTAAGAAAGAGAGAAATAAAGTTTCTTGTAAGCAAGACATAGTAAACAGGAACCAACTGTTAAATATTTACTAATATAAATTGAGGTATATAAAATGCCATAAAAATTATTTCATTTAATTTTTTTTTTCTTTTTCCTTTATTGATTTTTACAGAGAGAGGGAGTGAGAGGGAGAGAGAGACAGAGAAACACTGATTGGCCGCCTCCTGCATGCCCCCCCACTGGGGATCAGGCCCACAACCTGGGCATGTGCCCTGACAGGGAATCGAACCTGCGACCTCTTGGTACATGGGTCGATGCTCAAACACTGAGCCACACCGGCCGGACCAAAAAAATGATTTTATTTTAGTTTGCTGCTGTGGTAGCCTCTAAGAAGGCAATTATCCCTGCCTCGTGGTAGTCACACCCTTGTGTAAGCTCCCCCTTACACAAACGTAACTTGGCTGGACCAAATGTAACTTGCTTCTAACAGATGGTAAGAGGTAGAAGTGATGGGTATCACTTTTGAGATTGGATTATACAAAAGACTGTAGCTTTCATCTTGGTATGTATTCTCTCTTGTCCTCCCTTGAATCACACAATCTAGGTGAACTCAACTGCCACGTCAAGAGGCAGTCATGTTGAGGTTCATGTGGCAAGGAAGCAAGGCCTGCCAATAATAACCACATCTGTGAGCTGTGAAGCTCTCTTAGTTAAACCTTCAGATGCGAGCACAGTAGAAGCCAATAGCTTGAGGGCAATCTTATGTGAGACTTTAAACCAGAAATACCTAGCTAAATCATATCCGAATTCCTCAATCATAGAAAATGTGACATAATAAATGTTTAGGATTTTAAGTTTAGGGGTAATTTTTTTTTAATGTAGAAGGCATTTATTTATATACCAGTTTTCACTGCTTTAGCTTGTATGTATCCAAGCATTATGTTCCCTTCTCTACCTAATCTCTAATCTGCCTTTTTTCCTTATTTCAATTCCCTTTAAATGTCATCAGTCCTTTAAGCTGAAGAATTATCTAAATTTAAATGTATCTCTCCGTTTCCACAAATTTTAAGCTCTAACACTGAACTATCTTCCACTTCTTGAAATTTTGAAACAATCTGAAATTATAACTTCAGAATAAACAAACAGTAACCTGATAATGTGCCAGTACTTGTGTTTAGTGAGTAAAATGACATAAAAAAATAACCTTCTAACTAACACATAATAAAATTATTGTTCTTTCACTATTTACTTTTGAGGAGGGAAGGCACATGAATAGCCATTATACAATCCTTTGCACTGAGGGAAAGGGATATGTATAATCTTGTAGTACATAATTCATTCATTAATCACTTCCCCTAAACTGTTACACAAAGATGTTAGTAATTATACATTTATAGATAAGTTATCACAAAAATGTACTGCAATATTTCCAACTGTTTCCATGAACTACTGAACAAGAAAAGCTAATAAATGGTCTTTGACATGAAAGTTCTTAAAAACAATTAAATATACGAAACACTAGAACAAAGCAGCTCTACAGCAGAACTTGTCAACAAATCCCTTTTCCAACTAACATATATTTTTATTATCAAAATCGATTTTTATGTCCAAGTTGAGGCACACAGTCTGATAACCACTGTCCCATATATATAATCTATTTATAATATAATAAATGTGTACATCACTGTACTTGAATGCTAAGCCTCTCTCAGATATAGATAATTGGTAATAAATTAATAATTTCATAATTTTATACGATTTTTCACCTTTATGGAAAAACACTGCAGATTTTAAACTCTCAAAGGCAAGGAGGACTCAATTATGTATTCATAACAGTATGCAAGAAAAACTTGTTTTGGAATGGTTCCCCAGATATCTAAAAGACTTTGATACAGATATTTCTGCCAGAAAGACTGGGGCTTCAAAATTTTGCTGAGGCAGACATGATAAATAAAATGACTTTAGATTAAACAAAACCCAGTGCTAAAAGCCCTACAAAAAAGCACATTCTTAGCTCTATAGCAAAAAAGCAGGTTGGGTGAGGAGAGAGTTGAGTCCAGTTACAAGAAAAAAAGTAACCTGATGCCCTGGCCCCGGTATGGCTCAGCAGTAAGAGCACTGTCCGTGGACAAAAGAGTCCCGGGTTCGACTCCGGCAAAGGGCACGTACCTGGGTTGCGGTTCATCCCCGGTCCGGTTGGGGTTGTGTGGGTGGCAACCAATCTGATGTGTCTCTCGCACATCGATGTCTCTCTCTCTCTCTCTCTCTCTCTCTCTCTCTCTCTCTCTCCTTTCCTCTTTCCCTCCAGTTCTATCTGAAGATTAATGTAAAAATATCCTCGAGTGAAGATTAAAAAAAAAGTAACCTAAAACTTTCAAGTCTTTTTGATCATCAGAATTAACTACAGTAGTTTTGGACTTTATAACTCTCTGGAAAAATGTCTGAGGCATTACTGGACTTTAAAGATGGCTCCTCAATTTGGTCTTCTTTTAACCATCTTAATCCTTTATTTCTAAGGTCGTCCCCAGTCTACGTTAATGTAACCAGAGTTAAATCCCTCTCTCTTCCATTTTCTGTAATGTTGTGAACATACCTATCCTAAAACACTTAAAACATTATATTATAAGTTTCTACAAATATGTACTATCTCTGCATTTCCTTTTCCTTTTGCTGCCACTATTCTACAAGCTCGCAAAGGTAAGGACCCATTATGCAATTCATAACAGAATCTAGATTACAAATGACAGTAATAAAATTTTCAATGGAGGACTCTACAAGTATGATTTTAGCTTTATTAGTAAGACTCAGAAATAGGTTACTGATTCTTTCTCACCTGTAGATGACAATATTAGAAAAATTAATTTTTCTCTGTACCGCAGGCCGACGCTCCAACCGCTGAGCCAAACCGGCCAGGGCAGAAAAATTAATTTTTCCATGTCATATCTGACTTAATACAGGAGAATGGATAAGTCATAGAACATTTTGCAACCTTTTTATATTAAAGGGAATAATACTTTCTCTTTTCCTACATAAAAAATGTGCAATTTATACTAAGAAATTTATGTGTTTCTTTAAATTGATTTTTTCGGAGAGAGAGGGAGAGAGATAGAAACATCGATATGAGACGGAAACATAAATCAGCTGACTCCTGCAAGCCCCTTACTGGGGATGGAGCTCACAACTCAGGCAGGTGCCCTGACCGGAAATAGAATCAGGATGCCACAGTTCATGGGACAATGCTCAATCCATGGAGCCACACCAGCCGGGCTATACTAAGACATTTAGTATCTATTAAATATTAAACTACCTTTGAGTTAAATTACAAACCAGTGATACTCAGGACAACTCAAAAAAAAAAAAAAAAAATCACTTTCTTTAAAGCAAAAAGATGACTAGGGCTGAAAAGATCATACCAGTGTAGAAATAAGTTATTGTTTTAGTAGCCCCTTGTTGGATATCACTGCTATTCTTGAATGTTCACTTTTTTCAAACCTGTGTCCCCTAACCAGGCAGCAGGAATTCCAAGGTAGGAAAGACTCCAAGCAAATATTTTCACTTTCACTTTTTCTAATATCTGTCATTAATGAAACCTACAGTTCCCATTGCACCACATGCAGATATGATCCCAGCCTTTCCCACATAAAATAAACCACAACTGCCTCTAAGTTTCCTTTAAAAAAATTTAAAAAATCTAATTATATAACCAATAGCATTAGCAATCCAGCATAAAATTACTGCCACAAAAGGAATTCCTTCCACTAGTAAGACAGACTCCCAATGCACATAAAGTTCTTAGTAATTTAGCTACTGTGGTAATATAAGGCAGCCAAGAAGAGAGCACGGAAGACAAAGTGAAAGCCAACTACTCTGGTTTTCTTTCTTTTTTGGAGTGGTGCCTTGCATTTCACAGAAAGTCTAAGTTAAGTCTTGACCATATAAGGCCTTGGGATTCCCATGGATGGAAACGCCTAGACAGAGCAGTCAAATCTCATAACCTTAAATAAAATACGTGAAACACAGGTACTAAAATACGGAGAGAGGGTTTAAATTTTTTTTCATTCTAGCTTCACTTAAATATATTCTTGCAGACTATCTCAAAAGTGTTCCTGCAAAATATTATGATCAAATCCACAAAGTTAAAACAGATAAAGAAGATGATACATTAATCACTGAAATTTCATTAAAAACAAATAAACAATTTTTTTTTTTTTTATCCTCATTCGAGGACATTTTTCCATTTTTTGTACAGACAGAGTGGGAGGGAGAGAGAGGAAGAGAGAGAAAGGGAAACATCGATGTGAAAGGGACACATCGAGTGGCTGCCACCCGCACGACCAACCAGGGCCAGGGACAAACTGTAACCGAGGTACATGCCCTTAGGGGGAACCGAACCCGGGTCTCTCCGGACCGCAGGCGGACGCTCTAACCGCTGAGCCAAACCGGCCAGGGCAATAAACAATTTTTGATGGAAATCTTCCTCAAGTCTATTACACATTCCTTTGTCATTTTAAACCATGTAATTTAACTTTTCTCTATTAACTTATTATGGTATCAACTATTAAACTCTGATGTTTTACAACAAATGTCCTTGTTGCCAATAGTTTATGTAGTAAAATGATACCTAAGATGCTTTTGGGAAATATTTGCTTTTAATAGATTTTCTGCCTTCTATCTTGCTTTCATCTAGAGGTATTCAGCTGTAAGACAGTCATTCACCTCTTTAAACTATCTGATACCTTTCTGTTTAATGGAAATTAATCTTCATTTTAATCTGTAGCTCTTAATTTGCCAAACATTAAAAAAAGAAGAGCCTAAAATACAGGTATCTAGAAACTATGGGAGCACTTCTCCCAAATACATGAAAGTACATGGGCTAAATTTGTGCATTCTGCAATACCGGTTTCAGTCCTATGAGTATTGCTTATTTTCCAGTTTTTTTTTTTTTTTTTTTTTTTAGATCATAATGTTTCCAATATGAAAACAAATTATTAGAAAAATTATGCCCTTAAAATGTAGACGGGTAACCTATAACCAAGTAACATCAAAACTGACAACAGCTGCCCTAGACAGGTGGTTCAGTTGGTTGGAGCATGTCTCCCACAAGACAAGGTTCAGGTTTGATCCCAGGACAGGGCACACACAACAGGCAACCAGTGAGTGCATGGGTAAGTGGAACAACAGAGCAGGTCAACGTCTCTCTCTCTCAAATCAATAAATTAATAAAAAACAAACAGAACAAAAACCTGACAACTGCTGAAGAAAAGGAAACTAATAAATATTACTGGCAATGTTTTCTTTGCATGGGAATAATTAAGAAAAACTGTGTGATGCAACTAGTGCTGATCATTTCAGAGCTATTGGAAAACAATAGTGATGATCCTAGGAAAATGAGCACTGACAATGAGATAACAGTTCATTTTTATATTATTTAATTTTATTTACAACTTTGCATGCTCATGTCTTTGGAATAAAATAAATTACCTTGTAATTTTATTTTCAAAAACTAAATAACAATAAAAGACAAAGAGCAGAAGTTCATTTTATAGAATTTAGTGATGTGTAAAGCTCAATGGAATAGTCATAATGTCTGATACAAATGGAAGTCTTTTCTGTTACAGCTGTTTCATGTTAATAAGAGAAGAGAATAGATAAATAAGATATAGAGGTAAACCACAAAGCTCTATATTATGACAATAATAAACTTCCTCTTCCTGAAAACATCTTTGGAAGACCAAAAACTGTTTCTGAACTTTAATGCCTCTCACCAGCACTGTTACACTGTTCAGAGCTTTCAAACAATTACTGAAAATCTATGATTTATTAAGTATAATATGTTGGGAATTTAAAAATGATCATGATGGATACAGATCCTTATGAAATCTATAATTTTAATTGGGAGCCAAATAGGAAATAAGATGATCTTTATTTAATATGGTAAGTGCTATATTTTATAGGAGCTCTGAGGATTAGAATGGCCTAGAAAGGTGTCAGAGCTTCTTGGAGAAACCTAATCTGTGTCTTTAAGGATAAAAAAATTGGTGAACGCTGAAACAATTTTCCTTAAGGAGGAAGGGGGTAGTATCAGTATATCAGACAGAGAGCATTGGTATTACCGAAGGATCATAAAAATGCAAGAAGGGATGGTAGGTGATTAGGGAGAATTAAATAGAGGTGCAGAGGGAGTGTGGCTGGCCTTTAAACCAGGCTAAGGAGACTGACTACTCTGTACAACAGTATTTGTCAAATATGAATTATATAAGGGATGCCTCTAAAAAAATTTCCACAGATTTCCCTAAAATTGACTGAAATTTTATTTGCTATGCTATTTATTTATTTTAAATATGTTTTTATTGATTTTTTAGAGAGAGAGGAAGGGAGCGATAGAAACATTGATGTGAGAGAGAAACATCAATCAGCTGCCTCCTACATGCTCCTCACCAGGGATCGAGCCTGAAATCCAGGCACATGCCCTGACCAGGAATCAAACTGGAACCTTTCAGACCATGGGACGATACGCAATCCATTGAGCCACACTAGGCGGGCTATTTGTCATGATATTTAAATAGGCATCAACATAAACCTAGGTCTTTACATATGCTTTAGTACATTTGTAAGTCAAAACAAATTTATACATTTTCTTACTATTTTTTTCCTTTGGTTTGTAAAGGGAGTTTGTGATTCTCATTTTCCTGGAAATTGACCCTCACCCACCATGACATTTTCATCAAATTCATCTTTGTCTTTCCTTATTTGTCTATTACAGTTAAATCTGTTACATTTGGTACCAACTCCAACATAAATGCAAATGTAAGCAACCGAAACTAAGAAGAGGTATTCAGTTATAAGACATTAGTCTGTCTATGCATTGGTGTAGTTACTCATGCTTATATATTTCAGATTATCTTTGCAATTAAAACTGAAGAATTAAAACATTATTGTTGAAATGGAAAATAAGAAACAAAGAGTTTAAGACTCCTAAATTTCTGGCTTAGTTAGAGGGTAATGCTACCACTTCCAAATGCACCACCTCTAATGATCTCAGAAGTCTGAAATTCCCAGAGCACAGTAACCCATTCTCCATCTCTTTCTCCCTCTTTTCACTGAATCTTTTTTTTGTTTTTTGTCCTTATTTTGAATACCTCATTCTTGACCCCTTCCAATTCTTCCCAGCCCACCATCCACAGGCTTTATTGCCTACTCTCTACTTTAACTATCCATTCACCACGACAGAATTCCTTATATCTCTTGCCAATCTCTAAGGCTGAGCAATACTAACTATTTGCTGGGGGCTCCTATTCCAATGCTGTCAAGCAATGATGACAAATAATGAAACCAAGTTGTTGTGGTTCACTATAATTTCACCCTAACCTCACTGTAATATTCCGCTAACAATTTATTCTTAAATGTCTTTTTGCCTGAATTCCTGTAACATTGTAAATACCACTCTAAATCTCCTTCAGTCTCCTTTAGATCCCACTGATATTAAATCCTACTGCTCCACAATACCACTTATGATAAATACCAAATAGCCATATTTCCTCAACACTATCAAGAAAATGGAAACGATCAGTGTTAATTTCTAAGAATCTCACTCTTTCCACATTAAAGTTATTTTACCTTCACACCCCGCTTCTTCCTTTCCAGAGGAAGAAATGTCCTATATTTCTAAAAAAATATTCATAATTACTTCTTACACAAATGTCTCCTACTTTTCTATGTTCATGTTTCAATATTTTACCTAATGCTTCAGCCAAACTGAACTACTCACTAGTCTAATTCTCATCCTGGTATTTCTTCTAATGCTGCTCCTTCCTCCTATAATGCTTTCCCTACACCTCTTCCTAAATCCCACCCTCTTCCTCCAAAACAAAGCAAAACAAAAAAATCCTTTACATTCTAAAAATCACATAAAACATAAAAATACTTCCTGATACTACATTCTTTCTACGTGGAATTCCCTTCATTTCATCCACATTTTATTATAAAAATGTTCAAACCTACAGCAAAGCTGAAAGAATTTTACTGTGAATATCTATGTATCCACCATCTAGATTCTACTAGTAACATGTTACTACTTGCTTTGGCACATACCTTGTCATTCCTTTATCCATTTAGTAATCTAGCTACTTTAAAATGTACCAAAGATATAAAACTGTAGAAATTAGTGTAATTAGTAAATTATCTCCCTAAATACTTCAGCATATGTATCATTAAGTAGAATTTAATGTTTACTCTTCTTTTTATATAATGACCCCTCCCCACACCCAGCCCCAAAGTAACCGCCCTCCCTTTTTTTTTTCTTCCATAAAAGTAAGATGTGCCCTGGCCAGTGTGGCTCAGTTAACTGGGTGTTGTCCATATACCAAAGCGTTGCTTGTTCAATTACTGGTCAGAGCATATGCCTAGGTTGTGGGCTTGACTCCCCAGTAGGGAGTATACAGGAGGCAGCTAGATTGATGTTACGCTCTCACATTAATGTTTCTCTCTTCTCTTTCCTCTCTATCTAAAAATCAATGAGCTATTCTTTAAAAAAAATAATAAATAAATAAAAAAAAAGGAGTATGTGGCCATTCTAAAATTCATTTAAGTGGAATCCTAGAGCACATTCTTATTTTGGGAAATGCTTCTTCAAGCAAAATATTTATGAAATTCATTCATGTAGCGGTGGGTATCAGATTTTTGTTTGTTTGTTTGCCTAGGAGTGTATCCATTTCCCTATTAATAAATACCTGGGTTGTACCAGTTTTCTAAACATGACTATATATGTTGTTTATAAGAGACCCACCTCGCAACAAAAGACTCACACAGGCTGAAAGTAAAGGGGTGAAAAAAATTTTCCAAGCAAACGGAAAGGGGAAAAAAGCTGGGGTAGCAATACTCATATCTGATAAAACAGACTTCAAAATGAAGGCTATAACTAGAGACAAAGAAAACCACTACATAATATTGAAAGGATCTAGCCAATAGGAGGGTATAACCTTGATAAACATATATACACCCAACATAGAAGCATCAAAATACATTTAAAAACTTCTGGAGGACTTCAAAAGAGAAATCATCAGCAATACAATCATAGCAGGGGACTTCAACACCCCACTGACATCACTGGATAGATCCTCTACACAAAAATTAACAAGGAAACAGATCAAAAGGATGCACTAAATCAAATAGATTTAATAGATATTAACAGAGAATTACATCCCAAAACTACAGAATTCACATTCTTTGCAAGTGCACGTAGGACATTCTCAAAGACAGACCACATGTTAGGACACAAACTAAGTCTCTACAAGTTCAAAAAGATTGAAATCATATCAAGCAGCATCTTCTCAGATCACAATGGCATGAAACTAGAAATCAATTACAACAAAAACATTAAAACACATGGAGGCTAAGTAGCAGTAGCACGTTATTAAACAGCGAATGGGTTACCAAGGAGATCAAGGAAAAAATTTAACAATTCCTGGAAACTAATGAAAATGAACACACAACACCACAAAATCTATGGGATGCAGCAAAAGCAGTCCTGAGAGGAAAGTTCATAGCACTACAGGCCTACCTCAAGAAATAAGAAAAATTTCTAATTGACTTTATAACCCTACAACTTAAAGAACCAGAAAGTAAACAAAAAGAAAAACCTAGAGCAAGTAGAATGAAAGAAACAGTAAAGGTCAGAGCAGAAATAAACAACACAGAAACTAAAAAAACAATTCAAAAGATCAATGAAACAAAGAGCTGGTTCTTTGAAAAGATAAACAAGATTGATGGACCCTTAGCTAGACTCACCAAGAAACAAAAAGAGAAGACCGAAATCAACAAAATCAGAAATGAAAGGGAACTGACACCACAGATATATAAAGGATCATTAAAAAATTCTATGAACAATTACACGCCAACAAATTGGAAAATCTAGGTGAAATGGACAAATTTCTAGAAACACAGTCTCCCAAAGCAGGAAGAGACAGAACACTTGAATAGAACAATAACAACTAAGGAAACTGAAGATGTAATCAAGAAACTCCCAATAAACAAAAGCTCAGGCCTGGAGGGCTACACCGGGGAGTTTTACCAAACATTCAAAGAACTAACACCCAGTCTCCTCAAACTATTCCAAAAACATCCAAGAAGAAGGAAGACTTCCAAACTCATTTTATGAGGCCAGCATAATTCTAATTCTAAAACCAGAAAAAGATGCTACAAAGAAAGAAAACTACAGGCCAATATCTCTGATGAACATAGATGCCAAAATCCTGAACAAAATACTAGGAAATCGAATCCAGCAATATATCAAAAAAATTACTCACCATGACCAAGTGGGATTCGTCCCAGGGATGCAAGGCTAGTACAATATTCACAAATCAATAAATGTGATACACCACATAAACAAAAAACCATACAATCATATCAATAGATGCTGAAAAAGCATTCGACAAAATCCAGCACCCATTTCTGATAAAAACGATCAGCAATGTGGGAATAGAAAGACCGTATCTCGACATAATAAAAGCCATATATGAAAAACCTACAGCCTACATCACACTCAATGGGCAAAAACTAAAAGCATTTTCCTTAAGAGCAGGAACAAGACAGGGATGCAGACTCTCGCCACTCTTGTTTAACATAGTTCTGGAAGTCTTAGCCACAGCAATTAGACATGAAAAAATAAAATAAAAGGGATCCAAATTGGAAAGGAGGAAGTGAAACTGTCATTATTTACACATGACATGATATTGTACATATAAAACCCTAAAGACTCCATCAGAAATCTACTAGAGCTAAAAAATGAATTTAGCAAAGTAGCAGGATACAAAATTAACATCAAGAAATTGATGGCATTCTTATACACCAATAATGAACTCACAGAAAGAGAAACTAAAAGAACAATCCCATTTACCATTGAGCAAAAAAACTAATATACCTAGGAATAAACTTAACCAAAGAAGTAAAAGTCCTTTTCGCAGAAAACTACAGGACATTGAAAAAAGAAATAGAGGAAAATATAAAACGCGGAAGCATACACCTTGTTCATAAATTGAAAGAATTAACATCATTAAAATGTCCATACTACCCAAAGCAATCTATAGATTCAATGCAATCCCCATCAAAATACCAATGACATACTTCATAGAACTAGAACAAATACTTCAAAAGTTCGTATGGAACCAAAATAGACCCCGAATAGCCACAGCAATCTTGAAAAAGAAGAACAAAGTTTGAGGGATCACAATACTGGATTATCAGGTTATACTACAAAGCCACTGTAATCAAAACAGCCTGGTACTGGCACAAGACCAAGCATAGAGATCAAGGAAAAGAACAGAGAACCCCAAAATTGACCCAAGACATTATGTTCAATTAACATTTGACAAAGGTGTCAAGAGCATACAATGAAGTAAAGATAGCCTCTTTAATAAATGGTGTTGAGAAAATTGGACAGCCACATGCAAAAAAAATGAAGCTAGACCACCAACTTACACCATACACAAGAATAAACTCAAAATGGATAAAATACTTAAATGTGACTTGTGAATCCATAAAAATCCTAGAAGAAAATGAAGGCAACAAAATTTCAGGCATTACACACAGAATTTTTGCTGATACAATGCCTAAGGAAAAAGAAACAAAGAAAAAAATTAATAAGTGGGAATACATCAAACTAAAAAGCTTCTGCACAGTAAAAGAAATAAGCATCAAAATGGAAAGGGAATCCACTGTACTGTAGAGCATAACTGCCAACAATACAAGAAAAGGGGTTAATCTCCAAAATATATAGAGTGCTCATACAACTCAACAAAAGAAAGACAAAGAATACAATTAAAAAATGGGCAGAAGATCTAAATAGACGGCTCTCCAAAAAGGACATACAAATGGCCAAGAGACATATGAAAAAATGCTCAATGTCACTAATCATCAGAGAGATGCAAATTAAAATGACTATGAAGTATTACCCTCACACCTGTCAGAATGGCTGCCATCAACAAATTATCATACAAGTGTTGGCAAGGGCATGGAGAAAAGGGGACTCTAGTACACTGCTGGTGAGAATGCAGACTGGTGTAGCCACTATGAAAAAAAAATATGATGTTTCCTCAAAAAATTAAAAATGGATCTGCCATTTGACCCAGTGATCCCACTTCTAGGAATATATCCTAAGAAGCCTGAAACACCAATCAGAAAGAACTTATGTACCCCTACGTTCATAGCAGCACTATTTACAATTGCTAAGATCTAGAAACAGCCCAAGAGTCCATTAATAGATGAGTGGATAAAAAAGCTGTGGTATAGCCCTGGCCGGTTTGGCTCAGCGGTTAGAATGTCAGCCTGCGGTCCAAAGAGGCCTGGGTTCAGTTCCTGCTAAAGGCACATACTTTGGTTGCAGTTTGTCCCCGGCCCTGGTTGGGTCAGGGCCGTGTGGGAGGTAGCCACTCAGTGAGTCCCTTCCATGTTGATGTCCAACCCCCATTTGAACAAAAAATGGAAAAATGTCCTTGGGTGAGGTTAAAAAAAAAAAAGACGTGGTACATATACACAATGGAATACTATGTAGCTGTAAGAAAGAAAGATCTCTTATCCTTTGAGATGATATGGAGGGACCTGGAGAGTATTATACTAAGCGAACTAAGCCAATCAGAGAAAGACAAGTATCACATGATCTCACTTATCTGTGGAATATAATGAACAAAATAAGCTGATGAACAAAACATACCCAGACAGAGAAGTAGGGTACAGACTGACAAACCTCAGAGAGGGGGATGAGGTGACAAGGGGGGAGGGACAAAATAAACCAAAGAACTTATATGCATGTATGAGTAACAAATGGACATAGACAACAATGCTGGGGGGCCAGGATCAGGAGGAGGGTGTCAATGGGAAAAAAAGGAGAAACATCTGTTAACAAAAATAAATTAATAAAAACAAACAAAAAGAATAAAGCTGCTATGAATATTCTGGTACAAGTCTTTTTAAAACATTATTTTCCTTTCTCTTGGGTAAACATTAGGAACGGAATTTCTGGGCAGGTATACATTTACTTTTATAACAAATGATAAACATTTTCCCAAAGTCATTGTGGAAAATTACATCTCCACCAACAATGACAGTTCAAGTTACTGCACATCCTTGCCAGAATTTGATGATTTGCGTTTTCTTTCATTTAGCCACTGATTGGTGTAACATCCCCTTTTGTGCATATAACTGGCATTGGGTTGTACCTTTCATCTTGTTCTGTATGGTATTACTTTGTGTGCACTTGACTTCTCTCTATTAGACTACATATCTCTTGAAGTTACAAACTGTGTTTGTCCTCTTTTTCCTCCTACAATGTTTACAATAGAGTGATACATGCTGCAACAATAAATATCAGTTTAACTAAATTGCTTATTCAAATTTACTTGTCCTTCTTGTTCTGGTTAAGTCATGGGAAAAAAAAAATCCAAAAGGCACATCTGTGAAATGATGCTCCAGACAATCAAGGTTGGTAACTACCCTCTAATTTATTCCTTCCAGATATAGATTCAGGTTCCTTTCTGGGATTTAAAATCTTTTCCAAAATGCACCTTTACACAATCTGGAATGGTAAAATTCTCTTTAACTTAAGCACAAAATATGACTTCAGGAAGCATACTCACTGAAATTTAAAGAAAGGAGAAGGCTCCTGAATAGTCACCGCAGATGTACCAAATCAAGTCAGCAGTCAATGAGATGTCCTGTACCATAATATAAAAAAAAAAAAAAAAAAAAATTGTCCACCTATTAAAAATCTTCATTTAGCTATTCACTTGTATCTATGCATCAAATAAATTAAGGAGAACGGTTTGCAAATGTCCATTTCTATTAAAAGCCCTAAGATTAGTCTCTGAAATGGGTGACTGTTAAGAAAATTCTTTGTATTAACCATTTCCTGAATGTCTAACAATCAGTATTATAGATAATGTGGTATGGGCTAGGACTACAAAGACAAAATGAAGGAACATATATTTTAGTGGAAGAGACAGTCAGATAAATTAACAATTTCAGAACTGTAATATGCAAGAGTTCAAGGACAACACACAAGAGGGCTCTAGATCAGGAACAAGTTACGATAAATTTCTTGGCAAAAGTGACTGCATGAGATACCTAATCACATGGGCCAGAAAAATAGGGTCATCTCTGAAGGAAAAACTCAGTAGTAATCATATTCAAGACCCAGCTTTCTCTAGAGAGTGGTTCTCAACCTGTGGGTTGCAACCACTTTGGGGGTCGAATGACCCTTTCAAGGGGTCGCCTAAGATCATCGGAAAACGCTTATTTCAGATGGTCTTAGGAACGGAGACACCGCTCCTCTATCCCTCCAGGCGGGTCCGCTCACATGCAGATATGCCCACATGAGGAACTGTACTAAAGGGTCGTGGCATTGGGAAGGTTGAGAACTGCTGCTCTAGAGCAAACTGATCCTCTACAGAAGGGTTCCTATTGTTACAGAAGGGTAACTTGGGGACATCTGGGTTCTTGACATGACAGCTAAAGGGGATCTGATTTGTTCTCAGTTCTTGGTGATTGTAAATAAAACCACTATAAAAATTTGCATACTGTTTGTGTGTGTGTGTGTGTGTGTGTGTGTGTGTGAATGTGTTTTCATTTCTCTTGAAGAGACAAAAAAGTAAGCTTTCTTTAACTTGCTGCTCACTTTTTGCAGTCACTACAAAAAAAAAACAAGCCACAACTGTAAAGGACAATTGCATAGCTTGCTTAAAGGTAAATATTACCATGCAGTAATAGTAACAGTTATTTACTAACTGAATCTGCCAATAAACAGAGTAAGGGGAAAAAAAAAAAAAAAACCAAAGTAAAAATTGGATTAAGATCCAAAGAGAAGCTATGAATTTTCTTTTTTTTAAATTAAATTTATTGGGGTGACACTGGTTAATAACATTATATAAGCTTCAAGTATACAGTTCTATTATACATCATCTGTATATTGAATTGTATGCTCACCACTCTCCCTTCTTCAATATATTTGATCCTCTTTACCCTTCCCTCACCCCTCTTCCCTCTGGTAACCTTAATACAGTTCTGTGTCAATTAGTTTGCTTTGTTTGTTGCTTTCTGTTTTATATCCCACATATGAGTGAAATTATACGATTTTTTTCTTTTTCCATCTGACTTATTCTGCTTTGAATAATACTCAAGATCCATCCACATGGTCACAAATGGCAGTATGTCATCCTTTCTTATAGCTGAGTAGTATTCCATTGTATATATGCATATTTTCTTTATCCTATCATCCATTGAAGGAAACTTAGGTTGTTCCCATGTATTAAATACTGTGAATAATGCTGCAATGCTTCATCCAGGTTGCTCAGTTGGTTGAAGTGTCATCCTGTACACCAAAAAGGTCTCGGGTTTGATCCCCAGTCAGGGTGCGTGTGGGAGGCAACAAATTGATGTTTCTCTCTCTCTCCCTTCTTCCCTCTTTACAATAAAAAAAAAAAAACACATTATCCTCAGGTGAGGATTTAAAAAAAAATACTAATGCTGCAATGAACATAGGGTACATACATCTTTACGAATATGTTTTCAATTTTCACAGGTAGATATCCAGAAGAGGGATTGCTAGGTCATAGCTCTATTCTTAATGTTTGAGGAACCTCCATATTGTTTCCCATATGGCTGCACCAATTTACATTCCCACCAACAGTGTATAGGGTTCCTTTTTCTCCACAAAGTCTCCAACACTTATTTCTTGTCTTACAGATAATAGCCATTTTAACTGGTATCTCACTGTGGTTTTGATTTGCATTTCCCTTGTAGCTAGTGAAGTTGGGCAACTTTTCATATATCTGTTGGTCATTTGTAGGTCTTCTTGAGATAAGTGTTTGTTCAGGTACTCTGCCTATTTTTTTTATCCTCACCTGAGGACATTTTTTCGATATTTTGTTCAGATAGAGTGGGAAGGAGGGAGAGAGAGAGAGACAGAGAGAGAGAGAAACATCGATGTGAAAGGGACACATCAAGTGGCTGCCACCTGCATGACCCAACCAGGGCCGGGGACAAACTGCAACTGAGGTACGTGCCCTTAGCGGGAACTGAACCCGGGTCTCTCCGGACCGCAGGCCAATGCTCTAACCACTGAGCAAAACTGGCCAGGGCTACTCTGCCTATTTTTTAACAGGACTGAAGCTACTGAATTTTTAAACTTCATCATCCAACAATTAATTACTGAGTGTTCACAGTGAGCCACGCACTATGATAAATGTTTGAACTTCACTGGCAGGTATGTAAACAAACAAATTAATGTATGATTACACCCTCAGAGAAGAGGTATGAAAGAACAAGATTCTAACAGGAAAAGACAGGTTTGTGGAGAATAAGACAAGGAGTCAGTGAAGGCTTCCTTCAGGAAGTCACAAAGCTTAATGAATAGGAGTTAGCCAAGAGGTTGTTCCAGGCAAAGGGAAAACATACAGGGGCTAGAGGTATGAAAGAGCTTAGTATATTTAAGGGTCAGAAAGAAGTATAGCTAGAATATAAATGAACCAGGAGAAGAGACCACAAAAGTCAGCAGGGTCCTGATAGGTCTTAAGGATATGGGTTCTTATTCCTTAACAACTTTGTTTAACTTGGATGGAGTTGAACTGCTTTATATACCTCATTAAATATTTTATACACTTTATAATTCATTTAAGAGAGATATAGAAATTCAAAGTAAATTTCAATTTGAAGTCTATAATAAATGTTCTCTCACAAAGAACATAATTTCCTCTAAGTTTCAAGTGTTAAAATAATATCAGTACCAATGTTTGAGGTGAAAAATTGACATTTCTTCTTAGGTTCTTTTATTAGTATTGCTCTTTATAAATTTAGTATTTCTTTTAATACTTAAAATTGGTCCATTTTTTTTCTAGCAACTGCTAGATTTTTGAAATATTTGATTCCCAAATTGAAAAATAATAGTACGAGATTCTTATTTTAAAACATAAAATACAGTTCAACATTTATCTGATACACAAAAGAAGTTTTAAAAGAGATAAACAATGAATATTAGACTTTGAAAGTAACTTACTTTTTTTGGAAAGTCTTGCTTCTATGCTATTTATCTCTTCAGTTATTTTTACCTAAAATACCAATCAAGTAGAACCTAAATTTTTTATTATTCTAAATATCACAAGCTGGATCTTAATGAAAGTCCTTGTCCTGTTTTCTGGTTTCATACATAAATGCTTTCTTTTACCTGTTTTGCTTATTACAATGATTTTTTCGGGAAAGTGAAGGTAAATATAGATACAATTATGAATTCACAGCTTTAAAAAAAAAGACTGTAAAGTCACACTACAACTATTACTGTCTACCTAACCCATCTGCTCCTTTACTCAGTAAGTCTGCCTCTCCCTCCACACCACATTAGATTTTTTTCCCCTGAAAATTTGCTTGCATGTATTGTCTACAAACAGGAAAATAATTACTTTTATGAAAAAGCTCTTCCCTTTTTTTCCCAGTACTGCTAGACTAGAGAAAAATGATACCATTTATGTTTTCAAATGGTAGCTAGCACATATGGTATTTAATTAAACAGAGAAAATGTTTCAAAGTCATTTCTGATACTTTTGTATCCCTAAAGACTAGGGACTCAAAGGCTGATTTCTATTTGCGCCTCAACACCTAAAAAGGTCCGAAAACAGTTACTTAAATATTAACTCCCTTTGTCTATGGTGGGAAAGGCTGTGCTAAGTACTTTCACATATACCATTTCATTTCATCCTCTTATAACCCTGCTGCAGAACATTATTATACTTGCTTTACAGACTGAAGAGGAAAGGACTCAGAGTCGAAGTAGCTCATTGCAGTGTTAGAAGTTCTCCCCCCTACACTTCATTAGCTCTCTATTTTGTTAAACACCTACATATAACACCCTACAATGTAACATTTTATTAAGCAATTGACTATTTAATAAATTTGGAAATACAAGATTTCACTTGCTCCACATTCCACTTTTTTATTGTTGTTGTTAATCCTCATCTGAGGATCTTTTTCCATTGATTTTTAGACAGAGTGGAAAGGAAGGAGGAAGACAGAGAAATGTCTGTGTGAAAGAGACACATTGATTGATTGTCTCCACATGCCACATGACCCAACCAGGGCTGGGGATTGAACCTACAACCAAGGCATGATGAGCCCTTGATCAGGAACCAAATGCTTAAACCCTTTGGTCCACAGGCCGACGCTCTAAGGTGCTTCTAAGGGCCAAACAAAAGGAAGTATGACACTGGCCTGGTGGCTCAGTTGGTTGGAGCATTGTCCCATACACCAAAAGGTTACAGGTTTAATCCAGGTCAGGGTTTGTGCTCAAGGCAAACTTATCGATGTTTCCCTCTCTCTCCCCTTTCCTCTTTCTCTAAAATCAATAAAAAAAAAATATCCTCAGGTGAGGATTAAAAAGAAAAAATTGTTTGTGGTATTAGAGGTAAAGTAGAAAGCAAGGTTAGAAAATAACTACATAATTCTTCAAGACACACTGAAGCATCTTCGCTTTGCTTGAACTGACTACCAAGACAATGCAGAAGTTCAAATACAAATACAAAAACATTTCCAAAACCTAAAATAGCAAAATTCATGTTTGAAAATCCACTTTAACACATTATACTGTAATTCAATTCACAGATGGCTTGGCTAATCTTTCTTCCAGCTGCCATGTTACTAAAATAATCTTTCTCCATTAATTTTATTCATGTTTTACTATAGCTATTATTTTACTACTTGATATACTTAAAAGCCTTCAAATAATTTTTTACAGGCTATTCTGCAAAATTCTGTGAAGCATTCTAGCAAAATAAAATAGAAAACCTCACTAATCTAAAGATAGCACCAACAGAGCTGAATACACTAAAATGGTAACAATAATTGAGAGCTGGAGCTACATGAAGAAAAATTGTTTAAATATTCTGTTCTAGAATCTTTTTTCCTAAAGGGGAGGCATACTGTAACTGTATGTTCTAAATCTTCTTCCCTGCTTTTCCTGGCAATCATTTTCCAGGCTTTCATCATCCACATTTTACAAAAGAGGAAACAAGCTAGAAGGGTTTTTTAAGAACAGAAAGTTAATAAATGGCACAGGAAAGATTTAAACTAAGACAAAACTAACGTTCTTTCCAGCTATCTTCCCACTATGTGCAGTGTTCAATCTGACTCATTATTTGTTATTTGGTATTACAAACATTTCTGTTGTACATTTTTTTTATGTTTTTACTTTATGCTTAACTCTTGTGTACATATTTTTAACTATGATTTTGAATCAAGCATTTTCTGTAGGAAAAAAACACAGAAATAAAGTATGAAATGGATTTCATCTACACGTACTTTTTAAATTATATTATCTACCTGTAATATATTTAGATGCTAAAAATTAACAATGCCTCTTAATTTATCTGAAGGGAGCTAAGATATATACAGTACATGTGAGGCCAGAGTAAAACAGACTCCCATTTCAAAAGGTCAATTAGATTGGTATAACCCTTTGGGAGCAGTTTGGTAATGTTTATAATAAGTGATTTAGAATATTTTTTCATTTTGACCCAGAAAATACAGTTCTGAGAATCTATGCTAAAGAAATTATCCTACTTTTACTGAAAAAACTCTAATCTATTAAAATGTTCATCAAAGTATGAGTGCAAGAGTAAGCACACAATAAATATTTGCTGGATAAAAGAATAAGTGCATGCATGAGTAAGCTATAAATAATGAAAACCTAGAAACAGAATTAGAATGGTTAGAAAGCTATAAACATCAAAGGAATATTATTCAATGGTAAAAAATTTTTTTAGTTAGTTATACAGTAAATCTATAGTACAACCACAAGTATATAAAAAATACAAACACAGCCCTGGCCGGTTTGGCTCAGTGGTTGGAACATCAGCCTGCGGTCCGGAGAGACCTGGGTTCGGTTTCCACTAAGGGCACGTACCTCGGTTGCAGTTTGTCCCCAGCCTCTGTTAGGGTCGTGTGGGTGGCAGCCACTCGATGTGTCCCTTTCACATTGCTGTTTCTCTCTCTCTCCCCCTCCCTCCCACTCTATCTGAACAAAATGTGGAACAGTGCCCTCAGGTGAGGATTAAAAAAAAACACAAACACACACCTATGCAAAGTAGAATGACTGCAAGAAAAAACACACCAATAGCTTGGCTGGTGTGGCTCAGTGGTGGAATGTCAACCCATGCACCAAGAGGTCACCAGTTCAATCCCAGCTGGGCACATGCCCAGGTTGTGGGCCAAATCCACAGTAGGTAGCATGCAGGAGGCAGCCAACTGATATTCTCTCTCATCAATGTTTCTCTCTCTCTCCCCCCCCCTTCCTCTCTCTCTAAAATAAATAAAGAAAAACATGCCAATATATTAATGCAATTTTTTTCTTTTCTTTTATTATTTATTTTTTAGTATTTTCCAAGTTTCCCATAGGGTAAATATATAAACCTTAAAATTAAAAGAAAAAAAAAGCTAGTAAACTTAAACATTTAACAAATATCAGCAGAATAAAAATCAACTTGCATTCATTGCTCACTTTATATTAAACTAGTTATACTTCATAAATTGCCTAAGATTTTCTTTATCCATGCATAATTAAATTTTAAAATATACTTCATTAATATATAATTATGGGTTATAATAATTCTCTCGCTTTTCTCACCCAATGGTCTCTTCAGCATAGTTCTATGACAGAGAGAGAGAGAGAGAGAGGGAGAGAGACAGGTGGAAGGAGTGTAGCTGCCACCTAGAAAAGAGTCCTTATGAAAAAGATTCAAAAGAAAATTAAAATGTCTTTTTGATAAGTTTCCAAATAACCATAAGAAATTATTAGGACAAGTCCTAATCCCATTCTTAGGTCTACTGGCACTCATTTGCTCATGAATTTTAATTTACAATAGACATATTTTGGCTTTCAAAGATACACAAAAACATAAAATTTAAGTCTGATATTACCTTCAAAAGATATTTAGCCTATACTAACAAAAGATCATCAAGTTTTTAAAAAAAAAAAAAAAGTTAAAACTAAATAAGCCTGGCCAGTGTGGCTCAGTGGATTGAGTATTGTCCCATGAATTGAGGGGTCCCAGTTTGGTCAGGGCACATGCTTGGGTTGCGGGCTCAATCCCCAGTGTGGGGCGTGCAGGAGGTGGCCAATTGATGTCACTCTCTCACACTGATATTTCTATCTCTCTCTAAAAAAAAAAAATCAATAAAAACATATTTAAAAAAATTTTTTAAAGCACAGACTATTTCCTTGGGAGTGAATGAAAAGCAACTGGTAAAGAGAGCAAGGACCTTCACAGGAAGATAAGAGTTCATTCTACTACTGTCTACTTCCAATAATGGAAGGCTTAACCTAATTTTATTATTCTAAATCAGCGGTTTTCAACTGGTATACTGCAAGATTTTTTTAAAACATGCGATACCTGACTATTTAGTCAGGGGCACTGACCTCCTCCTTTCCCTTACAGATGGTCAATTTTTAAAAAATGACAACAGCCAACACGACAATACCCATCTGGTGTAAATGAAATAAAAATTATACCTTTTTTTTTTTGTCAAATCGGCAGAAAATATTATGTATTTCTTTGTGCAACAGACTTTTAGTAATTAATTTCATCTCCTGCCATGAGATAAAAAAGGTTGAAAATTACTGTTCTAAACAAAAATACATCTATTTTCTTTAAAAAGTGGAAGGCAGCTTTATTGTTTGGTATAAAAGTCAATAAGGGTTTATAGCAATCTCCATTATTAATCTTAGCAGCAATCAGATTGCTTGCTATAGTAGATTTCTGAAAGAATAGAAGATTTCTTCATATAAATGGGTCTCTGAAAGTAAAAATGTTTAGTTAGGATACTAACTCATAATTCATTTTTTCTACATAAGGCATTTCTTTAAACAATGTTAAATTTTAGTGTCTTGCAGGGTAATTAAAGAGTAGAATCATGAAAACTCACTTCTATTTAAAACAGGGTGATGAATCAAACCATTTTATTTAATTATTTCAGATCTTCAAAGAGCATACTGCTTGTAGTATTGCATCTATGATAACCAGCATACCAAAACTAGGCTCTAGTTTTACTTTCATTCCAAAATAGGAAATGAGCAGTTAATAATAGAA
Source organism: Molossus molossus (assembly GCF_014108415.1). Lineage (NCBI taxonomy): Eukaryota > Metazoa > Chordata > Mammalia > Chiroptera > Molossidae > Molossus > Molossus molossus. Next base: position 54,481,428 of record NW_023425345.1, on the reverse strand, counting down.
GAAAAAAACAAAACAAAACAGATGCCTTTGAATTTTCTGCTGAAACTAGGAACTGCTTTTCTTGTAGTCTTTTCATTTTTTATCTCCCTGTCATCCACAGTCCTGTAAAATGTAGAAGTTCTAAACTTAGAATCAGATTATCCAGCAAAAACAAACAAGCTTTTAGTAATGGAAAAAATTACTTAATAGAGGAGCTGAAGCTAAAAGAAAAGCAGGTATGAGGGCCCATATATGTAACTTCAAAATGAAACAGAAGCATTTAATAAGGCTTTTAACACAATATCTCCTGACAAAAGGAGCATTTTAAAGAACTTTATGGAAGATATAGAATACTCACACAAGACATGTGAACTGTTAGTTCTGTTATATTTTAGTCATTATATGTTCAGTTAACATTTCTTAGAAAAAGGTAGTTAGAACCATTGACTGATAATATAACCATACCTAATAGGGTCCTAAATTTCTTGTCCAGTAGCACCTACAATTATAAACAGTGAGCCCTGGGAGAGCATAGCATGTTAGGTAGCAAAAGTTAAATCTTGGTGTTCCCTGTTTGTATCTAACAAGTTTCTTGGAACACCTGTGGTACAGCTCTAGAAGATAACGGACCTACCGGATCTGCTCTGGCCTATATACAGTCCTATAATTCAGCCCCCGAGTTTTCTGAGGATTCTATAGAGATGCAATCTGGTGATTCAAGTAGTCCAGAGGGACGAACATAGTGTTTTAGAGAACAGAGTTGAGTCAAACTGCCCAAGTTCAATTCCCAGCTCCACAATTTAAAAGCTTCATTGTGTAGCCCCAGACATTTGGTTCAGGGGTTGGAGTGTCAGCCCGCGGACAAGAGAGTTTCGGATTTGGTTCCCCCTAAGGGCACACCTCGGTTCCAGTTTGTCCCTGGCCCGAGGTCGGGGTTGTGTGGGTGGTAGCCAGTCAATGTGTCTCTCTCACTTCGGTGTTTCTCTCTCTCTCTCCCTCCCCCTCTGTCTGAAGTGGAAAAAAGGTCCTCGGGTGAGGATAAAAAAAAAAAAAAAAAAAAGTAAAAGCTTTATTGTGACTGCAGTTACAACTGTACCTCAGTTTCTTCATTTGTATAATGGAGTAATAATTTAAAAAAATAGCCCTGGCTAGCGTGGTTAAGTTGGTCGAATGTCATCCCATGCACCCAAATGTTACTGGTTAGATCCCTGGCTGGGGTGGGTGAAGGAGGCAACAGATAGATGTTCCTCTCACATTGATGATTCTATCTCCTATCCCTTCTTCTCTCTTTAAATCAATAAAAACATATTTTAAAAAAGAAATAAAAAATATTTATTTCATATTGTTGAGACAATATAACTGATTAAAATAATGTCTATCACCCAGGTCGGTGGTTTGCTCAATGGTTAGAGCTTTGGCCCACAGACCAGAGTTGAGGGATGGATTCTGGTCAAGAGCATGTACCTTGTTCCGGCCCTGGTCGGGTCCTGCAGAAGGCAACAAATCAGTGTCTCTCTCTCACATCAATGTTTCTCTCTCTCTCTCTCTGCCTCTCTCCCTTCCTCCTATGCTATCTAAAGAGAAGTGGAAAAATATCCTCGGGTGAGGATTAAAAAAAAGCCCCATAATATCCATGAATTACTTTGTTCTTAAAATATTTTTTAATGATCTTGTAAGAGCTACATAAAATTAAAATGCCTTAGATTTTGGTTTATTCAACTATAAATTTCACTCTGAAAAAATTTATAATATACTACTAGAACATATTTTTTAAAACCCTCCAATTTCAAGGGCTAGTCATAGTACAAAGATGAATACTAACAGTTCAAATTATTTAAAAACTTGTCAATTTAGTGTTAAGTATATTCAATTCTATTAAAACACAAAACGTAGCTAATGGCTAAAAAAGTTAATATTACTGACTTGAAGAGGGAAAGCAGAAAAAATTTTTTCAATCAATTCCTAACTTTTTATAGCTTCTAATACAAATCACTTTGTAACTTAAGCACAAAATTCTAAAGATTAAAATGATAAAATATTGATCCAAAAAACAACCCTTTTCCAGTAAATAAGAAACTTATAGTATCAAATAAAATCAAAAGGAGACTAAGGGGAATATTTTCATCTGAGATGAACTACTGAAATGGCTTCCCTGCTGCCATGTCCTAATTTATTTTCCATAACTATCAAATTAATCTTCCTACAGTAGACCTTAGTTCATTCACTCTACTGTTACAAATTCTTTACCAATTTATAAATCAAGTCTGTGCTTCCAGACTTGCCAGGATCCATCCTCCCAACCTTTCTTCACAGTCTATGCCTCCATTTCCTGAAACCAAACTTCCTTTAGCCTCAAATATGTCCATCCTTCTTCTGTCACTTCAGTTCTGCTCCTTCCCTCACTCACACTTTTCAGCACATTTAAAAAGTTGTGAATAATTTTATCTGCTTAACCTAGTGTTATAAAACATCTTTTAAACATGTTGACCAAAGAATTCTTCCCAACCCCCTTTAGCATGCCTATTTTAACATTTTATGAAATACTAGTGTTCAATTGAAGAGCCATCAGAGAACAGATCTCTAAACTACCGCAACAGCCTTAGGAACTGGTCTCCTGGTAGAACTTCGCCCCCCCACCTTAATCTTTTCTATAGGTAGCAGTTTCTTGAAAATGAAAATCTGATTACATTACAGCAAGCCTCAGATGCATTTCTACAGCTCTTTGTATGAAATAGATTTAACAGGGCTTCCTGGATCCTACTAGATATGACGCCTACGTAACTTCTCCAAATATCACCATTTTCCCCCTCACCCATTAAACGCTAGTCACACTTCTAGTTTTTCCATGGCACCCTGCCCCACTCCCTCCTTCCTAGGAAGGACTTTTATATATTATTTCCTTTGGCCAGAAACCATTTCTCCACTTTCTACCACCAAGAATCTACCTCTCCACTCTCTACCAACTTTTTACCAAGTTATACCTATTCATCTTTCATTTCTCAAGTCAATCATCACTTCCAAAGATATCCCATCCAAAGTCTCAAAACATTTTGCTCCCTTATATTTGTTTATTGAAACACATTTGACATACACGGGGGGGGGGGGGTAGGTTTACAGTTGTTCGTATAGAAAATACAATACTTAATAAATAATACACAAATAAATGTGTTTTGCATACTCACAACTGTAAACCTACTTTTGCCCCACCCTGTATAACAGTTTATACTTTTCCTTCAAAATACTTAACACCACTCACATTGATTATTTGACTAATGAGAGCAATGTCTTGTCTTCTTCTGTTAATCTCTGTATTCCTTAGCTCCTAGCAACAAGCCTGGCACACACAAGGCACTCAAAAATCATTTGTTAAATCCACGAACAGTGACAATTCAATCACCAACTAATCAGTATAAGAGAATATCTATCATCTATAAATAAAAATTCTAACTTTTATATAATCAATCATTTTAACAAGGAGCCTAAGCAGATTCTTGGGAAATTTTAGCTTTAAAATGTCCATTAATTCACAGAGTAAATGTTTCCTTTGGTATTATGTATGTCCAACTCAGTAAGAGAAACAAATTTTAATATACTTGAATAATTTGAAATTTCACATACTTCTTATACCAGCAGTGTATGAAAATTCTAGTTTTACCACATCTTCCTCAGCATATATTATTACCAGTTTTTTTAATTTTGGCCATTCTGGTGGATAGATATTGACACCTTACTGTCATCTTAATTTGCATTTATCTCATGAATGATACCTGATACCAAATAACTTTTTGTACCTTTAACATCATTTGTATATTTTCTTTTGTGATGTATCAATCAATATTTGCATCTTTCTAAACTCAATTCTTCTTTTTTTTAAAATTCTCCTCAAAGATGTATTTTTATTGATTTTTAGAGAGAGAGGAAAGGGGCGGGACAAAGAGAAACACTGATGTGAGAAACATTAATAATCGGTTGCCCCTCGTATGTGCCCTGACTTGGGATTGAATCTGCAACCCAGGCACATGCCCAGACTGAAAACTGAACCTCAAACTCTTGGTGTACAGGGACAACACTCTGACCAACTGAGCCACCCAGCCAGGACTAGACTCACTTCTTTTTTTTTTTTAATCCCCACCCGAGGACAATTTTTCGATATTTTTTCAGATAGAGTTGGAGCGAGGGAGAGAGAGAGAAACATCGACGTGAAAGGGACACATCGAGTGGTTGCCACCCACACAACCCCAAGAGGGGACAAACTGTAACCGAGGTATGGGCCCTTAGTAGGAACCGAACCCGGATCTCTCTGGACCGCAGGCCGACACTCTAACCACTGAGCAAAACCAGCCAGGGCTAAACTCACTTCTTAATTCTAACTTTATGACTCTCTCATCTCCTCAAAACACATTATAATTGGAGTAGGTATTTTTGTTCAGAGGGATCCAGCCCAACCCGCTACTGTTGATGACCTAAACAGGGATGGGGAACCTTATTTCTGCCAAGGGCCATTTGGAAATTTATAACATAACTCACAGGCCATATAAAATTATCAGCTTAAAAATTAGCCTGCTATATTTGGTCAAAAATTTAATTAACTCTCCCGTAATGTGATGGCTGGAACTGCTTCTCTTTGGTGAGGCGTGTGATAGTAGCTGTTACTGATTTCACGGGCGTTACATGTGGCCCTAGGGCCAGAAGTTCCCCACCCTTGACCTAAAATGAAATATGAATAACCTAAGTGCATCAATTGTTGGTCCCTTTCCTACATATCTGGAATTAAAATTCAGAAAAAGTTCAATCTCTCTAGATATGTAGACCAGAATATAAACTCTGGAATTGTTGGTGACTTTATATTTTCCTTCTTAACAAGAAATCTAGTTTGTTGTAAAAAAGAATAAAGTGGCCCTGGCCGGTTGGGCTCAGCAGTTAGAGTGTTGGTCTGCGGTCCAGAGAGACCTGGGTTCGGTTCCCGCTAATGGCGCATACCTTAGTTGCAGTTTGTCCCCGGCCCTGGTTGGGGTCGTGTGGGTGGCAGCCAATTGATGTTTCTCTCTCTTCCTCCCTCTTCTCCCTCTAGCTCTATCTGAAGATGAATACAAAAATGTTCTTGGGTGAGGATTAAAAAAAAAAAAAGAATAAAGTGGATTTGTTAGAAACAATGACAAGAAACTCAGATACAGTCGTTCCTCGCCACTTCACGCTTCGACTTTCACAGCTTCACTCTATCGCGTTTTTTTCAAATATATTCATTAAAAAGTTGACTGAGACAGCGAAAATGATACAGCGTGCATTTGGTTGTCTGAGTCAATTATATGCCCCTGTATTACAATTAAAATTAAAATTACTGTACATATGGACTGTAGGCCTATGTATTCGAGCACCCCACAAATCCTTCAACATCAGGTACAACCACTCGACCACTCCTTGAGTGTGGGCAATAACTTTTTCCAAAAAAATTGGGTATGGTGAAACCAAGCCAATCAGTGTGCTGTTCACTGATTGGCTATCCTATCCTCTTACTATCCTGGCCACTGATTGGCTCAGCCTCATGCAAGTTCCTTTCTCTCATACACGCTTCTACACTGCTATGCATCGGAAGCATCTTTGCTCTTGTAAGTGTTTGCGATTTCTGAGAACTTTTATCTAAGCCCCACAATGGCTCCTAAACATGCTGCTTCTTCTAAGTCTTCTGATGAGGAAACTAAGCGCCGGAGGAAGATACTTACCACCCAGGAGAAGGTGAAACTCTTGGATATGATCAAAGATGGCAAGATAATCGTGGAGGTTGCCTGCCATTACAACTTGAATGTGTCTACTGTTCACTCCGTCCGTAAAGATGAAAAGAACATCCGTGCAACGGCTACTGTCTCTTTCAACAAGGAAGCAAAGTGCATTGTGACAAGTCATAATAAATTGATAGTCTGCCCTAGCTGTTTGGATCTGTGACAGCTGTTAAGAAAAACATTCCGCTAGATTCGCTAGTCATCCAGGAGAAGGCGAAGCAGCTCTATCAGCGGTTTACAGTGGATGAACCTCAATCGGGACCCTCAATGTTCATGGATTTCAAGGCGAGCAAGGGTTGGTTCGAGAAGTTCCAGAAGAGGTATCATCTGAAGAATGTCGTTCTCCATGAAGAAGCTGCCTCAGCCTGCAGCAGAGGACTATGTGAACAACACGTTCCAGAAGATCCTTGAGGAGGGGGAGTATCATCCAGAACAGGTGTTTAATATGGACGAAACAGGACTGGTCTGGAAAAGAATGCCTTCCCGGACATTCATTTTCAAGGATGAGGCCAAGGTCTCTGGCTTCAAGGTGTATAAGGATCACGTGACTATCGTTATGTGTGGAAATGCTGAGGCATTTTTGCTCAAGCCTGCCCTTATCTACAAGGCCAAGAACCTAAGAGCTCTGAAGAATAAAAACAAGAACCTGCTGCCGGTGCATTGGATGCACAGCGACAAGGGCTGGCTCACGAAGCAGCTGTCATCGGACTGGTTCCACGAGTGCTTCATCCCCCAAGTCAAGCTGTATCTCGCGGAGAAGGGACTGGAGTTTAATGTCCTTTTCCTCATGGACAATGCTGGAGGTCATGCACAAGACCTATCCTGCAGCAGTGTGCTGATTGAATTCCTTCCTCCCAACACCACTTTGCTGACCCAGCCCATGGATAAGGCGTTATTCGCGTGTTCAAGGCCCTCTACACGCAAAACACCCTGCAGCACCTTGTCGAAGGCATGGACCTTGAGGAGAACCAACCTCTTGCTGAAGGAATGCTGGTGGCAGTATACCATCACGACCTGTCTGAGGAACATCCAGGCCACATTGAAGGACATAAAGACGGAGACCGTGAAGGCCAACTGGAAGATGTTGTGGCCTGAAATTGTCCATGACTACAGAGGATTCACCCCAGAAGATATAAGCAACTCGGCAGTTAGGCTAGCCCAGATGCTGGGAGAAGGTTTCACAGATATGACCCATGATGATGTAGATGAACTGCTGGAGACACATTCAGATCCCTTAACTGACGAGGATCTGGTGGAAATGACTAAGTCTGTGAGTGAGGAGGAGGAAGAGCAGCCAGAGGTTCCTGGGGGTCAGGAGGACAAAGTTGGGTTTACACTTGAGTGTCTCTTGCAAGTTATGAGAACTATTAAGGTAGTACAGGACATGATTGGCGAATGGGACTCACAAATGATGCGTACACTGTGGTTCTGGAATGCATTTGATGGAGCAATAGAACCCTACAAAAGCCTCCTCATGCATATGAAAAGACAGCGCCAGCAACTGCCTATCAAGATGTTCTTCAGCCACACACCCAGACACCCACTGCCTACTCCTAGTACTTCTTCAGCGGAAGAAGACAACGCACCTGCTGAAGATACTGCACCACCTGAAGACTCTCCTACTGAGGTCGTGCCTTCAGAGGAGCAGAAACCTTGCTCTTCTTTGCTGTGCAGTACATCTCTTCATGTTCATCGCTTCATCATTGAACAAGATGCACTACTTTCATAGGTTAGTGGTTGTGTGTAAGAACTGTGTGTGTGTAATTAAATGTACAACAATAATATGATATTTGTAATGTCTAGTATGTCTTATTTTCTCTAATATATTGGGTAATATGAGTGTAATGGTGACTAAAGGGTGTTATTTCATGTCTAGAGGGCTCTAATAACGTTAAAAAACGTATTTAGAAGGTCATAAACAGGTTTTCTATGCTCTGTGAAAATATTCGATTTTTAAATAAAGAATCCTACTTCGCAGAAATTTATTTATCGCAGTAGAGTCTGGAACTGATTAACTGTGATAAATGAGGGCCAACTGTAGAGGACTTCCTGGGCTGCATACAGTTCCTGGTTCTAATTCATTCCAGAATACTAGATTCTATTAGATTATCTCAATAATGTTATAGTGAATTACTTTTTGGGGGCGAGTTCCAATGGCCTTTTCTTACGTAAAAGAAAGAACCTTAACTAATAATATGCAAGAGGTCCTTCAACCATATTTCTACTAATGGTTGGTGTAAGTATGTTGCTTTGAAAATTGGCACCTTTCTTTTTTCAAGTGGCTTAAAAGAAATAGTTAAGCTGATGGTTTAAGGTGGAGTGGCATGGTCTTAGGGCATATGAATAACCGGTAAGTATATGTGTGTAATTAGGTATAAATTTGTTAACAATTCTAGAACACAGTATTGAAATACAGGTTAGTTTTTCTCTGTAGAACTAACTTTCTTATACAATAGCTGTTCCCCTGGCGGGTAATCAAAAGAAGGCTGTAATTGATTAAGAGCTGCTGAAACAGTAGACAAATATCAAACTGTAGAACTAGACACAATTCTACAGATGTGATCTCACAGTATAGAGGAATAAATTTTTTTAAAAAAATCTGTGCTAAGCGCTTATTTAATTTAGCTTTACTCTGAAGTAGTATATTTTAAAATTATTATACTGTTGGCAGACATTGAGCTTGCTGTTAACCTTTCGGTAATTTTTTTCTCTTGTTTGCCAAAGATGATTTCTACCAAGGTGCCCTCAGCAATGTTTTAAAGCAGAATTTTACATTAATAACCCATCGTCTTTTTGAAATCCTCTCTCTACGTATAGTTTATGTACTAAAATGCTGACTAGGATAGGGTCAAGATTAAGAACACAAGGACCACCACATTAGTCTTCCTTTTAGGTTGACACTGAGCGATTAATCAGTAGGCTTACATGTATATAGTGGTTCATCCAGTGGTTAATCCATCTAATCTTGCAAATATTTTTGTCAGACTTTTGTCATATTAACCACAAAGATCTAACAAAAGCCTGTCCAAGTTTTTTACTAAAAATCAAGCTATATTGGGTTTGCAACATTTCCCTCATCTAAATGTACCGATCTTGTAAAAAAAAAGGAAATAAGGATAGATCAATATAACTTGTTTTCAGGAACCTTAAACGAGCATCTAGTGATCAAGAAATTATCTTCTAAAATGATCTGTTTGAAATAATTCCATGTTTGCCCTTTGGAGTAGAAGACCATTTAAAACAAATGTATATATAAATTAAATGTCTTGTCACCAGTTACAGTACTTCCCTTTCTTGCTCCAGTTTATAATTCTCAAGAGCCCTCTTTTCACTATCTTCGAAAATATTTTTACAAAACTCATGTAACTCTGAGCCTCAACATTCTATTCTTAGAGATTTGTAGCCATTTTTCCCAATTCATTATTAAAACAGATATTCATCATTAAATGCTTTTTATATTCATATAAAAAGGGCAAAAGAGCTCAATGTATTAAAATTGCTTTTCTAGATCTTTCCTCTACCTGTCTCCCATCACAGGAATTCTTTAAAATTCTTAAATCCAAATTTTATCTTTTAAATCCCTTTTTCCCTCAAAAACTATTTGCCTTTTGGGAAATTATGCTTATCTTTTCTCTGAATTTTCTGTGCTCTACTTGCCAAAAGCTTCAAAATACATCTAACTAAACCTCTAATTCACTTTTTATTCGTTTTAAAAACTCTCCCAAGGCGTACATCACACTGCCAATCAGTCTTTCCTTATGATATAAAAAGTTGAGAGAAAAGGCAGGCATAATATAGAAATATTAATCATCAATACTAGCTTCCTTGAGTGGCCAAAGACTAAAATTCATTAATTATGTTACTTTTTCTAAATGAATACTTAATACATTTAGGCATTATTCTTCATTTCAGATTCATCTTCATCTTTTTTTTCCTGCTTGTTGTAAGAGATTTAAAAATTGCATAATTCAAACTCTGCTATGTTTCCCTCCCAGAGACACCACTGTTAATAGTTGGGGTAATTTCCCCAGATTTTTTTTTCTACACAATTTTTGCCTCCAAATGGAATCATACCATACATTTTGTCTTGCAACTAGTTTTTTAAAAATATGTTTTTATTGATTTTTTTTTTTTTTTTTAGAGAGAAAGGAAAAGAGAGAGAGAAAGATAAACATCAATTGGCTGCCTCCTGCATGCCCCTCACTGGGGATGGAGCCGGAAACCCAGACATGTGCCCTAACCTGGAATCAAACCAGGACCTCTCAGTCCATGGGACAACGCTCAATCCACTGAGCCACACCAGCTGGACCTTGCAACTAACTTTTTGACATTTAAGTGGTTTCAGAACAATTTATATACTATTAGTCTATTTCACATATAAAACAAGCAAACACATAACCTCTACCCCAAGATTAACTTTAAATGTTAAGGGTAGGTTTTAAGGGGAAAAAGATACCACATTAATTTTGAGTTAAAGCTTATATATATGATAACCATTTCTTGTCTCATTTAGGCTGAAACAAGTCTAATTATGCTTACTCCAAGTCAAAACAACCCAAATAACTTTTCTGTACAACTGCTACTTTTCTCATTAACTGTGCAACTTTAAAAAACTTTAAATTTTCAATAAAGTCACAAATACTCAAAGCAACTCTAGTAATATTTCAAGAAAAGTGATATTAAAATATATTAGGTAAAAGAAAAGTTTCTTAGTTATAACTAATATTTTATCTTTATTTTCCCTGAAAATACCATTTAGTAAATCTAGAAACCAAGGGAAGTTAAAGATTGTTGAATACATTCTTGATCTGTTCAATTCTTAGCAAAATCCAACATGCTCTGAGAAAATGTACTCTTGCCTCTTATTTTAACCTATGACCTTATTTTCACAGTGCATTATTTCAGGCAATAAAAGTCATTTAGATTGTTACTACTACTACTTCTTTAGTCCTCTATAACAGATCTATGCTCCACTCTTCCCCATACTTCTAAAATCACATACTCTGCCCTGTCACACACTATCATAAAAGTAAATTTGGTCATACCTAGGAGTTCTTAATTAATTTTTCTAACTGAAAGGTACATTAAAACAATCACAAAATTTTGCATTATTTTTAAATGTTTCACAAACTCTTAAAAAAAACTAACCATCTTTTAGCCTGTGGTTTTTCTGCAGCCTCATAAATTGTTTTACATTTGGTATTCACACTTCCAGATAACCAAAAAGACCTAAGAAAACAGGCTAAGTCCAAGACAAAACAAAACAAACAAATTAAAAACAAAAAACACCTCCAGACAAGATTTTGATACACTATTTATAAGTAGGTCATCCCTCGTCCATGCTAGCTCAACATCCTGTATATCCTCTAGCATACATTTCACACTTACTTATCATTCAAAAATACTCTGCTCCTGACCTATACAGTAAGCACACCAAGTATTTACTAAATGAATGCATGCTGTGGAAAGCACTGCTATTTACCTAGTAGTCCAAAACAGAAACCAAGAGCAGTGTGAATTGTTGACTCCTATTCCCTCAGGCCAATCCATTTCCAATTGCTACCAATTCTTTTCTTTTTTTTTTTTTTTTATCCTCACTCGAGGACATTTTTCCATTTTTTGTTCAGATATAGTGGGAGGGAGGGAAGGAGGGGAGGGAGGGAGGGAGGGAGAGAGAGAGAGAGAGAGAGAGAGAGAGAGAGAGAGAAACATTGACGTGAAAGGGACACATCGAGTTGCCACTTGAACAACCGACCAGGGCCGGGGACAAACTGCAACCGAGGTACGTGCCCTTAGCAGCAACCGAACCCGGGTCTCTCTGGACCGCAGGCCAGATGCTCTAACCGCTGAGCCAAACCGGCCAGGGCACCAATTCTGTTTCTTAAATATGCCCTGTCCGTCTATTATTTTCCAACTCCACTGCCAGCCACCAACTAGTATCTCTCTTAGGCTACTAAACATCCTAACCTAGTCTCCCTACCTATAGTCTTGTCCTCTTTTCAGTGCCTTCTCAACACAGCAAAGTAATTTTTCTTAAAAAGAAAATTTTGCTTGTTCCATTAAACCTGATTAAAATCTTTCAACAGTTTACTTCCAGCTCTTTGCATATGCTATTCCCTCTCTCTGAAATAGTTTCCTATACCTTTCCCTCCCTTAAAACCTGGGCTAACTTTACTGATCACTCCAGTAAGCATTCCCCCCTCCCCAAATCTAGGTGAGATGTACTTTCATGAACTTCCATAGCACTCTGTACTACTACCATTAAATATCATTACACAGCCCGGCTGGTGTGGCTCAGTGTTCAGACAGAGTGAGAGGGAGAGAGGAAGAGAGAGAGAGAGAGAGAAACATTGATGTGAAAGGGACACATCAAGTGTTTGCCACCCGCACGACCAACCAGGGCCGTGGACAAACTGCAACCCAGGTATGCGCCCAAGAAGTCGCCGGTTCGATTCCCTGTCAGGGCACATGCCCAGGTTGTGGGCCAAATATCCAGTAGGGGGCATGCAGGAGGAGGCCAATCCATGTTCTCTCTCATTGAGGTCTCTCTCTCTCCCCCCCTCATCTTTCCTCTCTCTCTAAAAATCAACAAAGAAAAAATAATATCATTACACATAACTGACATAAATGTATAATTACCTGTGTATCTATCTATGTACCATAGTGCACTGCAAGCTGTATTAGGGCAGGAATAATTTCTTCTTTGCAATCATACTACAGTGATGACTACCAAGCCTATGCTGGGATTTGGGGCAGGCAGAACATAATTACAGACTCTGTCAATGCCTCAATTTTTAGCAGTAAACACTGATCAATAACATAAGTAATTTCATTCTTTAAAAAAAAAAAGCTTACTGACATATAATCCACACATAACCAATTTCAAGTGTACAATTAAAAGTTTTAGTATATTCAGAGTTGTACAATCACTACAATCAATTTTAGAGCATTTTTATCACCCTAAAAAAAGAATGTTATACTTATTAGCAGTCACTCTCAACTTGCCCTCAACACCTCCACCCTTTAAAGAACAACCTATTTTCTGTCTCTATAGATTTGCCTATTCTGAACATTGCATATAAACTGGAATCATACAATATGTGGTCTTTTGTGACTGATCTTCAATTAGCATAATGTCTTCAAGATTCATCTATGTGGCGAAAAGTATCAGTACTTTGTTTCTTTTTATGTAATCCTCATCTAAGGATATGTTTATTGATTTTAGAGAGAGGAAGGGGGGAAGAAGGAGGAGGGAGAAAGAGAGAAACATTGCTGTCAGAGAAAACCATAGATTGGTTGCTTCCCACATGTGCCCTGACTGGAGATCTAGCCCACAACCCAGGTATGTGCCCTGACTGGGAATTGAAACTGCAACCTTTGGTGTACAGGTCGGTGCTCCAACCAACTGAGCCTTCCCGCCAGGGCAGGATTTTGTTTCTTTTTATTGCCCAATAATATTCCACTGACTCCAGTAACAAAATATACCACATTTTATGTATCCATTCATCAACTGATAGACATTTGTGTTGTTTATTCCTTCTGGCTATTATGAACAATGCTGCTATGAACATTAATGTACAGGGTTTCATGGAGATATATGTTTTAATTCTCATAGATGTATTTTCTATATGGTAACTCTATGTTTAACCTTTTGAGGAACTGTCAGACTGTTTTGAAAGTGGATACACCATTTTACATTAATTATCATTACCAGCAGTCTAGGAAGGTTTAATTTCCCCATACCCAGTCAACACTTGGTATTACCTTTGTTTTATTATAGCCATTTAGTGGTTGTAGAGTGGTTACTCATCATGATTTTGATTTGTACTTCCCTGATGGCTAAGTAATTTCATTTTACTGTAAACTCCGTGAGGGTAGTGTTGCTTTAAAATATATCCCCCCAGCACTTAGTAGTATATGGCACAGAGTAGACCTTTAAATGGGTATCTTGGGGTCGTGAACATACAATATACAGATGATGTATTATAGAACTGTACACCAGAAAACTATATAACTTTGTTAAACAATGTCACCCCCAAAAATTTCAATAAAAATTAAAATTAGAAATAAAGAATATCTAAAAGCTAGTATGAATTTGGGAGTATTTCTTTTGCAGCTGTGTATGCAAAAGAAATTATTGACTGTATGTAGGTAGTAAAGAAGAAAACAAGATGATTCTGAGATTTTAGTTTAGTAAAACGAAGAATGAATGATGATGTCAAAAATACAATGTGGACTTTATAAAAAGGAGAACAATTCACATACAAAGAAAACAGTTGAAACTCTAGGAATGAATGAAAAGAAAAAACTGACATGTAACAAAACTTTGAAACATTCTTCTTTAAGAAAGAAAATAGATCAAAAAGAGAAACTGAACAGAGGCATTCAGAGGACAAACAAGAAGGGAGCAGGGCTCAAGACACCTATTAAATTAACTACAATTTAAACCTAACTTTCTCAGGAATGCCTGACATTCTAGATTAAATCCCCTTAATAAAAACTTTCACCTCATCCTATTCTAACATTTTACTAAAATTGTAATTATTTGTTCACACTGCCATTTCCACTAGATTGTATACCACATGCAGGCAGGAACCGATGTTTTTATAGTACAGTAGCAGGTCTACTGTAAATAATAATGTATCTATGTGCTGCACGAATGAGTTAATAACTAACTTAAAAGGATAACAGCATCATATATCTATGTAAAATACTAACACTTTAATGTATTAAAAGCTTAAACAACACAAATTTTATTATTATAACAGACTAACAAAGTAATAAAACAGATTTGTTTATGAGTGATAAGAGAAGAAAGATGACATCATCACATTATGAATGTAACAGATATGTGTTAGCAGGACTTTCAGGGTTAGTCTTCTACACTACTAGATATACTAGAAACTTTACTGAAAATGTATTTTACATTCACAAACATTAAAGCAGCATGTTATTTTGGGTAAAACATATAAAATTGCAGGTAAAATTTCTAAGAACCCTAGCAATACAATGTCATGAGTGAGCAAAGATGTAGACGAGTGATTTTCAACCTTCTCCATCTCACTGCACACATTACTAAAATTCCGCAGCACACCAAAAAGTGTATTGTATTTTTTGCCGATTTCACACACACACACACACACACACACACACAAAGGTATAATTTTGATTCATTCACACTGGATGGCTATTGTTGTGTTGGCTGTTGTCAGTTTTTTATTTGCCCCTGACTAAACAGTCAGGTATTACATGTTTTAAAAAGTCTTGTGGCACATCAGTTGAAAATCGCCGATGTACATATAGTATAATATCCACCATATAAAAAAAAATGGAAATATACTAAATGTTCATCAAACAACTAAGAAAATAAATTTTGGAATGTGCATGTGTACTCGCACACATATAATACACACAATGAAATCAATATTCATTAATAGAGAAATATTTCTAGAAGTGTATACTATGAGAAGCAGATTATAAACCAGAAAATAAAGCCTAAGTATAGAAAATTATATTAGAGAAAGAGATAAAAGAAATTTATCAAAGTTTTAAATGTGGCTACTAAGCCTATATTTTCAGGGATCATTTCTATAGTTTGTTAAATGGAGCTACCTCCAGCCATGAAAATTTGGATAGGATTTAATTTCATTTCTTTTTTTAATATTTCTTGTTGATACTTTAAGTATTTAAATAAATATTTTTATTAATTTTTTGAGCTAAAATACATATAAAACAGTAAACAAACGTGAAAATAAGCCATGTTTAAAAATAAAACAATGATAGGGAAGACAAAAGGAGTAGAAGGCATTCTAGGCTTAATAATTACTCAACACATTTTCATGTACTACAACCTAAGATAAAAACATTGAGAAGATCAGAAATTTAAAGACAATTTACTGTAAAATTATGACTGGAAGAGTTAACTAGCAATAGATATTTTGAAAGAATAAAACCTTGAATATGAGGCAAAGTTTTATGCAGATTTTCCATGTACTTGGAAAGAATATAGAAATTGCTGAAAAAGAAAGGTTTTAATCTTTTTAAGCAAAACTGTACAAATTAACATATCTCTGAGAAAACAGTAGCACTTAATAAAACACAGTGTCATGATCTGTCAAAAACATCATTAAATTCTTTTGTGGAAAATACATCCATTAAAAAAAGACCACATTCAAATCACAAGCTATATAACCTTCACGCAAAAATCTAGAAAACAAATGAAGAGTTACACTAGGTTAATCATAAAGAAACTCCAAAGCATACTCAAGTCCAAACAATGTCAAAAGAGGTAACTAAAATCCAACACGGCCTTTTTATGATCATGCTCCAATTAAGAATAAGCTTTTTAGAAAATATAATCTAATAATGGATAGCATTTATTAACCATGATTTACCTATCCACCAGACTTGTCTCCAAATGACTATCATTTTCAAAATTAAAACACTCTCTTGAAAGAATTTTAAAAATCCAAAAACCCTCAACACTGAAAATATTCAAAAGAATGTTCTGGAGCTGAAGCTCTAAAAGAAGACTTCCAGAAATATTTCAAGCAAAAGTATAAATATTGAAATAAGTTTATTATAACCATCTAAAATAATTTTGAAGGCAAATAAAATGTATATACGTTGTTAGTATGTTTAATACAAAGTAAAGATAATATACTTTCCTACATGGTTAATTTCTAAGAGGGTATCAATTTACACCTCATAAAATTTCTCCTTTGCTCTATGCAAGTATTCAAGAAAATGACACAACTTTCTACAGTCTTATGTTTTTTTTTTGTTAAAGAACATTTTAAACAAAAAGTAATTTCATCTCAAATATGAGTTAATAATCAAGTTAAAGTAATACTTTTTATTCAGTGAAGCTCTCCCTAAAGAATATCTCACTCAATGCACATGATGCATTTAAATAGATTACTAAAAAGGTGACAGCTGAGGAATGCCTTCATTTCTTTCCATGGTTCCTACTGAATGTCATTTCAGAAATGCCTATATGACACATGACAATGTGGAATGTCTCCACCCATGAAAGAACATTCAAGATTCAAGCCGAGCAAGCACACTTAGAGCAGTAACACAGAGCTCAAATTTGTCTTTTTATGGTTAGCCAGCACAACAATGAAAAGATAAACAACCAAAATACTAATAAGGTCAGAAAATACTGACATACAGGAATCCATAGTGAAAATGGTATTTAGGAAAAAAAGTGTGATTAAAATTGTTAGAAAATATGAATTAGTTTCTAATGCCAGTATGCTAGCGATTCCTTTTCTAAACAAACACCCAATGATTTGTTTAAAGAAACTCATTTTTAAAATGTTACATAAACTGAGCAAAATTCTACTTGTACTGGTAATCAGGAATATATTCCATTTCAAAAATAAATATAAAATCCTGCCAAATTTTGACTGTCATCATTTTGTTTTCTATGAACTCAGCTCTTTACAGATTAGTTTATTCCGTGCTCAAAATTTTTTTTTTTTTTTCCATTTATCTTCAGATAGAGTGGGAGGGAAGGGAGAGCGAGAGAGAGAGAGAAACATCAATGTGAAACAGACACATCGACTGGCTGCCACCCACACAACCCCAACCAGAGCCGGGGGATAAACTGCAACCGAAGTATGTGCCCTTAGCGGGAACTGAAACCGGGTCTCGCTGGACCGCTGGCCAACGCTCCAACCGCTGAGCCAAACCAGCCAGGGCCCATGTTCAAATTTTTAAAACCAAATATGTACTATGCACCTGCTAAAAATGGAGTTACCAAAGGAATTTAAAGAAAAATGTATCAACACACCTACTTGAAGGAATTCACTATTTTGTCAGGAGATAAGATACACTAACCAAAGCAGATAGTGTACAAGCATCAAATTTAAACAGTAAGTTAGACCATCACTGTGTGCCCCAGTGGTCAAGCAAGTCCACACTTTGTGCTTTAAGTTGTGCCTTAATATAAACAAACTGCAAAGACATTCCAGAGGAAGATTACATGTGCAAAGTCTTATGGAAATGTAAGTAGGAAGTCAGTGGCACCTAAAGAAAGCTTTCACCAATCTCTTCAGGCAAATTATTTTTTGTTCCTTACTGGGTAATCAGGGACCAAGTGCTTGCACCCTGGCGATCTAGCCTGCCACACTATCTACTCTATCATATCCTACCCAAAAGGAGGAGACAGGAAATAGAGTTATGAAATCTGTTTACCCTCAATTACTCTTTCTACTTGCATTAAAAAGCATCCAGAACATCTGTTGTCACTACAGCAATATTGTAGATTGGTTTGTGAAATCCCGATCCTTTATTTGAACATATTTATATCCTATAATCTTTTGTTGTTAAAATATTATTTGTATCTATGAAATGATGATGATAGAATGTGATCGGGTTGTTTTTAATGCCCAAACATGGCAAAATAAAAATTAGGCTATCTTCTTTTATTAATCAAAAATTTTAAAAACATACTAATGGTCTATGAAATGTAAAATTCTGGGAATCAATTATTTGATGGACAACAAGCAAATCACATTTCAAATGGTGCTCTCACTTACCGGTAAAAAAGAAAAAAAATTCTATTGCCTTTTCTAAGTTAAGATCTGAAATATAATTTTGCTAAAGGCTGAAAAATGATTTTAGGAATGAAATATTCTTATAACTTGAACACTCTTACTAAAAATTGAAATCAAACATGATTAACATTATAGTTTGTTTTACTAATTTAGGAGTTATTTCAAATAATTTTATTAGCATTTCATGCAATGTCTCAAGTCCTAATTATAAATACCAATAATCACTGCACAGAGAATGATAGTGACAAACTTATATCAGTGATATGAGTTTACCTAAAATTTATGTTTTCATTAAAACAATCAAGAATGTGTGTATATAAAGCATTTACTGTGAATGAATATATAAAAATGCCTAAAGCAACAATGTAAACTGTTATTACAATAAAGGAAAATGAAAATGTTTAAAGATTTAACCCTGTGTCCTAAAAACAAACAACTTTTGTTGCTACTGTAACTTCCTTTGAAATTTCCCAAAGCACTTAATCAAATATTCTCCATATAACGGCTAAACACAATATTGGCAGTCCTTAAAATTTAGGACAGATTTTGATGGTACTACTGCATTTCAATTACCATAGAAAGTTCTTAAAAGTGTGGCTAGCTAAAACAAAAGTAAATGAAAAAAAAATTATATATATGTGTGCTTTATTTGATTCTCTGCTTACTAATGGGGGAAACTTCCAACTACTAATCATCAACCATAATGACTGGAAGACTTAAGAATATGTACTTTCTTCTACAGACTTAAGAGATGACATCTAGCATAGTTTGGGCTTTTGGAACCAGACAGAACTTAGTTAGAACCCAGCTCTGCTGTGTATTACCTCAGTAACCTTGATCAAGAGAAAAAGGACATTCTGAGAATTAAATGAGATACTGGTTGCAAGTGTACCTACCATAGGGTTTTACAAATAACAAATCCTCAGCAAAAGTTCACCAGCCAACACAATAAAACACTGCGATAACTCATGGCTACTACATATTTAACCCCAACTTAGAATAAGCACAAAATGACTGTTAGAGATTTTCAACCTTTCAAAGAGGTATACCAAAACTCCAATACTCCATCTTTTCAACATAATTGTTGAAATTCACACTTTGACAAGAAAAGTGAGGTAAAAATGGCAATTTTTTGCAGACAGAGATGCAATGAAAATAGAAACTTTGGGAAGTGTCAAAAAGTAACATGTTACAGCAGTAACAAAAACAGTGTTTTATACCCCCTCCCTAAAGAGTTATATATTAAAAATCATCTAGCTAGATTTTTTTTAAAGTACGAGTACTTTTCTTATGTGAACAGTATTTTGTAAAATATGGTAACAAATGGATGATGAAAAAAAAATTCTCTATTTCATCTAGTACTTCTACCTGGCTACACTAGAAAATGCTCAGTCACAGTTTGCAATCACACTGTAGCTGAAGCAAGTGAAAGATGGTCTTGGTTGTGACACTTCAAAGTCAGACCACAAAACTGCTGCCAGGAAGCACAAAGGCAGTAACTGCAGAGAAGGCATTGTAACAGCAACAGTGTGAGCACTAATGCCCTACCAGCACAACCCATATATGGCTAGGATTGTCCATTTATTTGCAGGAAGTGAGGGGCCAGTATGGGGTTAGAAGTTTTGTTTGTTTAGATGGGGTACTTAAAAAAATGGATTTAGGATAATTTCAATAAAAAATTTTAAGAGCCATCAACTTCAAGTGTTATGGCTTTCTAACAAGAATATTAGGTGGAGAAAATAATTTAAACTACATTCTTTTAAGCACATATTTTAACATTATTTACAAGTGATCTAATAGATTCTTCCAAGATCTTAATATCTCCCATCAAAACCAAAACCAAAAAAAAAAAAAGGGTAAATAATTATAAACTCTTTATTCAGTTTTAAATAGATTTCTCATATATACCAATTACATGATTGCCTAATAAAAGACTCAATATCAGCTGCTTCTAGTTTCTTTTCCTTCTGGTTGGAAAACACTTTAAGTAGCCCTATTAAAATACTTTTAAAAAGAGAGTTACATTTCAGATTACAATCCAGTGAAAACGGACTGGCTCAGAAGATTAAGCACTTAAGAAAAGACTGCACAAAAGTATTCCTTTTACTGACAAGATGGGAGTCACATATTTTTACAAAGAAGTTTCAAATGTCTCCCTTAGAATTTGATAAAATTTGTATTTTGAGCACAAAAAGATTTAATACTAAATGTATCTGAATGGAAAAGTATAGCTTTAGTATTTTAAAATTATAATCACATAGAACATGGATCTAATTCTACTTTGTAGTCTTGTACAGGATAAAGTTCAGACACTTATAAAGAAGGTATCAAATTAATCAATAACTCAACTGAATGTTTTTCTATCACTTAAACAAGATTTAAACAGATTGAGGATTTTTTAATAGGAAAACCGTTAATATTAAGAATTTTTTAAATCTCAAGATAATAATAATAATAATAATAATAATAAACTGTACAGAAGATCTACAACAACGTTTTTCATTTCTTTATAAACATGCAAGTTCTACTATGTGCAGGAACAATATTCTAAGTATCTGGATGTAAAGATGTTGAAGATATATCTTATAACATACAAATAAACTTCATATCTATGACACAAGGCAAAAGAAACAATTAAATAAATCTTTAGTGGGCACCTACTATGTGCCAGGCTCTGGAAATATAAAATGTGACACTGAGCCCTTAGAGTCATCCAGGAAAGACAAACTAACAAACACTATTCAGTAAGAAGTGTTTTAATAGGCAGAACTATAAGGTACAGTGAGCACCTCTGAGGAATGTCTCTCCAGTGCCACAGTATTATATGAATTCAAAAGACAGAAAGATCCTTTCTGGCTGGCAATTGAGTTGAATCCTGAAGAATGATTAAGATTTTGACTAGCAAAGGAGAAGGAGGATACCCTAGTGGCAGAAAAAGTATGACCATGGGCATGGAAATAAAAAAGTAAAGAGTAAAAATTATAACATAATGGAGATATATCAGGTATAAATTAAATAATGAAACACTTTAAATCTGAATTTTAAGAAGTGACACAAAGTGGTTGCATTAAAAGATTAGTCAAGCCCTGGCCGGTTTGGCTCAGCGGTTAGAGCGTCCACCTGCGGTCCGGAGAGACCCGGGTTCAGTTCCAGCTAAGGGCATGTGCCTCGGTTGCAGTTTGTCCCCGGCCCTGGTTGGTCGTGTGGGTGGCAGCCACTCGATGTGTCCCCTTCACATCGATGTTTCCCTCTCTCTCTCTTTCTCTCTCACCCTCCCACTCTATCTGTACAAAAAATGGAAAAATGTCCTCGGGTGAGGATGAAAAAAAAAAGATTAGTCAAATACCAATACAAATGCTGGACTGGACCAGAGATGTGCGGAAAGCAATTAGCTATTACCAAACTCTGGGAATAAAAATAATAAAGGTATGGCCCTGGCTGGTTTGGCTCAGCGGTTAGAGCGTCGACCTGCGGTCCTGAGAGACCTGGGTTCGGTTCCCGCTATGGGCGCGTACCTCGGTTGCAGTTTGTCCCCGGCCCTGGTCGGTCGTGTGGGTGGCAGCCACTCGATGTGTTCCTTTCACATTGATGTTTCATTCTCTCTCTCTCTGTTCCTCTCTCTCCCTCCCACTCTATCTGAACAAAAAAATGGGAAAATGTCCTCGGGTGAGGATAAAAAATAAATAAATAAATAATAAAGGTATGAAGTAGGTTGATAGTGAGAACGGCAAGGAAAAGAATTGATGCAAAGGCAAATGTAAAGACAGATGGGATAAATATAGACAAGGAGATGCGGAAACAATAATTAAAATGTTTAAAGCTTGATCCAGAGATTAATGACATCATTAATAGAAACAGGCATCAATGAGAAGAGTAGACCTGGTGAAGAAAGAAAAGTTTCATTTCAGGTTGAAGTGATAAAAGTAGATTATAAAACTAAGTTACAATTATGAAAATCCATGTTTGAAAAAGACCCTTTGAAGAAATCACTAAGGTAAATGTAAATACAGTACAGTAATTGTTATTCTATCGCAAGAACGATGGACCTCTATTTGTTATAACTTAAAGATATATTTTTAAATATAAAATCATAATATATTGAATAATAAATCAATACACCATCAGTAGAAAATGAGGGATTGGAGCTCTGCAGAAATGTGAGAAATGGAAACTGACTTAGAAGTCACTGGCACAGAGGAAGTACATACAATTTTTAGGTAAAAAACAAAAGGCTAAACTAAAAATTAGTGAAGAAATCTCAGTCTTGAATTTTATGCACACCAATATTAGTAAGAATCAGCAATAAAACGTTCAATAAAAATTCTATTATTACTCTCCTAAAATCTTTATAAAGATCACATTAAGTGTAAAACTAACAGGTAGTTATAAAAACAGAGCTGATTATCGCCCACTGTAGAAATGAAAATCTACTCTAGACCTCAGTTCTAGAAAAATCAGATGTTTACATCATAATCTCCATATGGTTTTCTATATGGGGAGTGGGCTATTCTAGAGACCAAGTTAGGAAATTTGACAAGAAACCCTGCTTTTTTCCCCTATATGCATGACATATTTCTTTCTTTTAAAAACTGATTTTAGAGAGTGAAAGAAGCAGGGGCGGGGGGGGGGGGGGCAGAGAGAGACACTGATGTGAGAGAGAGACATGGATCAGTTAGTTGCCTCCAGTAGCGCTGGGATCAAACCTGCAAGCTATGTATGTGTCCTGACAGGGAATCGAACCCACAACCTTCTGCTGCAGGGGAAGACGCTCCAACCAACTGAGCCACACCGTCCAGGGCTGCATGACATATTTGTATACAAAAAGAATAGCCAAAAAATTATTATTTTTTGTAACTTCTGATGAGAGCACATTTAACGAATAATAAAATTTTAAATATAAGCTGCTTATATTAAAAAATGAAAATAAAATGTTAAATTAAAAAGTGTATTATGTGTGTTGTTAAGTCCCTAAAACTTTTCTCCTGACAGTGAAATTTAGGACACTTGATCAGAACCAAAAAAGTAAATGAATATTCCAAAACACTAAGCAATAATTAATCTAGTAAAAACATTTTAAGTATTCTATGATCTTTTGAGAGGCTAAAAAAAATTCAAGGACTATTAAACAAATCAGTGAAATCAGTGGGTCAGCTTTAGGTTTTATAATTTAGGTGTTTAAAACAAGCAGCATTCAAGAGATTCCTTAAAAGCTTAACATTTTCTTGCATTTCTTTTATTTGAATGAGTTTTATTTATCACCTTTCACTATCTGTTGTCCTGAATTTGCCCCAGGCAACCTCCTTGTACCCACAATCACAATGGGGGAAAACATACACGAGTTAATAAAGGAGAAATGAGAGTGGAGAAGAGGTAATAAAAATGTTAATGCCTGATATTTTAAAGATTTTGGCTTCGCTGATTTAAGGAATGTGCAGATAATTCAAAACCAAAAGTTATGCAAATGATTATGCATAATAAACCTAGAAAACGTCTGCTTAAGTGCTTATCAGTTCAAACTAAATACCCAAAAAAGACTACACCTATATAATGCCAAACTAACCCCTGAATTCAGTTATTCAAGAAGACAGTGGTAAGTCTGATCATTCTTGCAACATGTCCAAATTGAGAGGAAATTTTAAAAACAGAAACCTTTAAGAGGCCTGTTACATGATTTTTCTCAGCCTTCCTCAGCCAATAAATATTAGAAATTTTCCACAAATTGCATTCCTCCACAACAGTAGTAACTTCACATTTCTATTTAACTATTTTAATAAAATATTTTGATGTAAAACCATTACCCAACTGTATCCTGACTTCCGGCATACAATAACTGTCTTTCAGAATCAATTCCACATTAAAATGTATAAATCACACTTGAAAGAAACTTGAAGATTCATTTTATGTAATTACATTATCATTTTAATGCCAAACTTACTTTCACTCTCAACACCATGTTTTTAGAATTTAAAGTTAAGCTATGCTTTAAAATAAACTTCAGCCAAATAAAAAAGCTTCATATACATTACAGACTCTGAATTAATAACAGAGAAAGTTCTAAAGACCGTATTTTTACAGGATGCCACACTCTGAATTCCAGATTTGTCCTGCAATTTGTCAGTCATTTCAGTTCATCCAGTCAACTTTGTAAACAAAGGCTATAAGCCAAGTTTGATATGAGAATTCAATTAAAACTTAAAGCAATCGTCCTTCATTAAACAGGAAGAAGTAAAAGGAAAAATGCCACCACACACCTCTCTGTGAAAAAGGCAGTAAGGTAATATGCATAAGATATAAAGGCTTAACTTTAACCTCCCAAACAAGTTTTTGTTACAGTATTAAACAAAATAAAGCTACAATTTTCCACATATAACTAGGGCAACTTTGAGATACTGTACAAGTCTTTTCAATGTAAGGGGAAGCTTTACTCTAAATTCGTTTTCTAGTAACTCCCAAGTTACCCGCTAAGAAAATGGAAAGAGTCTATGTCTTGTCATCTGTTACCGTCACTAAAAATGCTTTTTATGCAGAACTCTACGTGGTTGTGTTGCTTTTGGCCTGTTAAAGGCAAAGGAACATTATCTCTGGATTGCCAATAGTTTCTCCTTATTTGGCTAACATTGAGAGATCCCAATCAGACTACTATAAAACTTTAACATGCACAAAGCATCCATTTTGAGAAAAGTTTGTGACCAGCTTACCACCCCCACAAGAAAAATCAAAGCCTGCTAACTGGCTTTGAAAGGAGTGTCGGTGTTTGTTCTTCTCTTTCTGAGCCCCATGCATACCCCAGGACCTGGGGCTCCGGGATCTCTGACACTGCGGCAAACTTCATTCAACACGTTCGGGTCCCGCGGAGGTAGGAAGGCCCTGGTAAACGCTTCCCTACCCCGTCCCCTCCCTTTCAGCCGGTACAGATCAGCTAATTACACCCCGTTTTCCCCTCCCCAGTGACCAAGAGTAATAAAGGAGAAAACAGGAAATCGTCCGCTCAAGGCTCTAGGCTTAGGGCTCTTGATTACTATCAGCATTACCATCATCATCATCATCATCATCATCTGTAATCAAGTCCTACAAACTACAACAAATCCACTGCCCCTATAAGCCAAAGACGTCCAACTGCCCAAGTGTCCCTAATGCCCCTCGTTGGTCGTTTTCTTCAGCATCTCCCGTCCTCCAAGTATGTTACTGACATCGGGCCCCAAGCACAACCACACTACACCCATCCCTCCCGGTCTCGATCCCAAATCCCAGACACGCGTCCACACCTGGCCCTGCGGGCCAAACCGACCACAGTCCCTTTTCCCCTCTGCCCCGGAAATCGGCCGGTTCCCAACTCCACCACAACTGGTCTGAAGGGGCCTCCAGCCCAGCGCCGTCCCTCCACCATCCCTCCCTCCCTCCGCCTTCCCTCGCGGGGAGCCGCTCCGGGCTCCAGGAGGCCCCGAGCGGAGCGGAGGCCTCGGCGGGAGAGCGGAGGACCTGCAGGGTCAGAGAACCGGCGGCGGGGCGCACAGACCTGGTGCAGGGCAGTGAGTCCGTCCACATTGGCGTAATTGATGTCGGCGCCGCGATGCAGCAGCTTGAGGACCTCGTCCGTGTCGCCGCTGGAACAAGCAGCCAGGAAGACGGCGCCATCGTCGAACTTCACCTTGGTCTTCTGGCGCTTCACCACGGGAGGCTCGAGGTCCGTCTCGGAGCCGATCCAGCGCTTCAGCTGCTCGTTCCGCTTCTGCTTCGCGTCCGCCATCTTCATCCCCTCTCCTGCCGCCGGGTCTTCTTATCGCGAGGGGGAGGCGGAGAGGGAAGAGAGGGGAGGCAGGGGGTGTGTGGCTGTTTCTATGAGTGCGGGCCAGAGGAGGGCTGGGAACCGGGAGGAGACGCTCGAGACTTCCAGTATCCCACAGAGCACTGGGGCGGCGCGCCCGGCCGAGCGGACCTCCCTTTCTATCACAGAAGCCCTCCCGCCCCCGGCCGGCCACCCGTCACCGGCGGCCAATCTAACGTAACTTCGCGAGATCCGGGCAGGGAGGCGCCCTTCGGTCAGGGCGCATGCGCCCTAGGCCCGCGCCCGCCCCAGGAAGAGCGTTCCCGCGAACTGCGGCGGGGGCGGACCGGCCACCGGAGGGAAGCGGGTGTGGTCCAGACCGCCCGGGCTGCCGGGGCTGGGACCAACCTGGAAGGGCGGAGACAGGGAAGGAAGGTTGTCCTGTCGGGCTGAGGGTTCCTGCGGTTCCGGAGGCCAGCCGCCGGGCCGTAGGGCGGCTCTTACCGGGCAGTCCTGCTTGCAGGGCTGTCACAGCTCCGCCGGGTCGTCTGCTCAGGGCGGATTTTCCTATTGGCTGCGTTATTTGAATGGAATGGAGGACAGGCTGTGAATTAAGCATTTGTGATTCCCTTTTCTGAGGATCGCGGATGGACTTGGGCATGTCAGGATGGATGAGAATCTTTTAAAAGAGGGGTCTGTGTAGGCAAAAGGGCTTTGGTGGTAGCCGGAGCTCAGCAGAGGTGACCGCTCGGTGACGGGTTGACCTGCGGTCATTGCGGTGGCTTCCTGCCAGGCGACAGTGTAGAAACGTCTTTCCGCTTATGCTTGTTTTTATGTTACTTTGTTTTGTTTTCTCTTAGGCGTATTTTGGGTGCTCTTTCTTCCCTGTCCTTCAGTGCTTTGAGCTTGTCGGGTACTACCCATGAGCTTAGCTCAGCCCTGTTACTTGTCCTGACCTTTTAAGGGATTTCTGTTCCTGCTCCATCGCTTTCTAAGGATGGGTAAAGACCCAACTGCTTCTAGAGTTCAAAAGGAATGTTAATATTACACTATTAATTCAACCGGTATTTATTGAATACTTACTATGAGCCAGACATTGTTCTAGGCACTATTGATAGTCACAGTGACACAGTTAAACCACCTTTGGGGGTCATGTGTTTTTAAAAAGACGTAATTTACCATAATACAAAAGGCTTTTTAACTTTGTCTTCATGTTACACCATCCACGATTTATAACAAATACTAATGTCTTTAATATACTTTTAAATTATTCTATTAACAATGCACATTCAATATTATATTAGTTTCAGGTGTACCGCACAGTCTTTAGACATTTGTGTATGAAGTGATCCCCTTCCATAAGTCTCATACCTACCTGGCACCATACTTACTTATTACAATATTATTGACTGTATTTTCTGTGCTGTACTTTATACCTGCAGGACTATTATTATAACTGCCAATCTGTACTTCTTAATTCCTTCACCTTAACCTCCCCCTCCCTCCACCAACTCCCAATACTAATATTTTTTGAGCTGTCTATTTGCAATCTCCACCGATTAATATTGTTTAAACACTCCACTATTTTTCAGAGCATTTAGAGATAAAATAAATACTTTACCACTTTACCATTGACTTGAACTTTAGGGATCATCTAGCCAGAGTCCCCAAATAACTAATTGACTTAATTTTTTACTCAGCAGCAGGATCAGGATTTGTACAACAAATTTTATGCACCTGGACTGGGTCAGGCATTGTTCTATCTAGATGCTGCAGATACAACAGTGAACAATTACCTTTTCTTAATCTACAGTAGACTACATCGAAGCCTATCTTGTGAGAAACAAAATAATTGAATGAAATGTGACTAGGAAACCACCTGCCTGTAAGACTGAATTTTCTGAACTGCAGTTAGTAGGATAGTAATAGAACCCATTATGATAAAAATATTTGCCCTGAAAATATTGTAGAAATAGAAAATGTGTGTAACATGCATAAAATGCATCAATGGTAATATCAGACATTTAGATATGATAGTGTTAGGTGATGAAGAATTCTGTTAGCACTAAAATACAAAATTCCTACTCATTTAAAAAACTCCACACTAGCCCTGGCCAGTTTGGCTCAGCAGTTAGAGCATCAACCTGTGGACCAGAGAGACCCGGGTTTGGTTCTGGCTAAGGGCATGTATCTCGATTGCAGTTTGTCCGGCCTGTTAGGGTCCTGTGGGTGACAACCAGTTGATGTGTCTCTCACATCCCCCCCCCCCCGCCCCCCCCCCGCTCTATCTGAAGATAAATGCAAAAATGTCCTCTGGTGAGGATAAAAAAACAAACTCCAGACTATATATCTTAGAGTAAAAGATAGGAATTTAAGGATTGCCCTGTTAGCTACTTTTTCTACCTTGAAAAACTGACAGCTTATCCTTACTCTTTTTTAGGGGGCGGGAGAGTTATGTGCCCCTAGCAGGAACCGAACCCAGGACTTTCTGGTCCACAGGCCGATGCTCCAACCGCCGAGCCAAACTGGCCAGGGCTTATCCTTAATCTTTTTCAAGAATGTTATGGCCTATTTGATAGCTCTTAAAAGCACTCTGGATTATAGATTGATATCTCAAGTTTTCATTTGAACAAGTTTGTTGGAAAGTATGCTATTTCTATTCAAGCACTTCAGGATATAAAATTAATAAAACATAAATAGCTAAGTATCAGTTCCCAAAGGCTAACAGTAAAAAAAAAAAAATCCCACCTAGGGTATTAATGTATGCAAATTCACTGAGTTTAGCTTTCCTTCCCCAGCTCTGCTTCCTAGTTCTGTTTATCTCTTTGGAAGTACTCTATTTTCTCCCCCATTTGGAAGTACTCTTAAGTGCCACCTGCTTGGTTTTTTTAGGGAGGATTTTTTTTAAATGTTATTATTGAACTAAAGATACTGAAGACCTACAGCTTTTTCCAGAACAAGCAAAACTTATTTTAAAAACACCACAAAGCCAGTAATGTTCACATTACCTTAATAGCTGAGTAAATTTAAAAATTTAAGCAGCAGAAGAAACTGAAAAATGCAGATATGTTCATTTCCTAATAGCCTCTAAGTAGATTGGGGTGTGAGGATACTTTTTAGCTCCTTCAAGCAACCTAAGCCCTAAAATAGAAGTGCAAATTAAACTATATTAATTTGCTAATTGTTTTTCTTTGTTGCAGCAAATCATTAATTTTGTTGGGGTATTTAGTTATTCATGCAGGAGTTTGTTAGAAGACAATCCACATATATCTTTTTCAAAGCTTAATTACATTACAGATATCCCCTACTAACCATCAATTTACTTGTTAATTATGATCAATTTGAAAAAAATTTGTAATTGAATTTATTGGGGTGACATTGGTTCACAAAACCATGCAGGTTTCCCGTGCACAACTCATAAAACATCATCTGCACACTGCTCTGTGCACCCACCACCCCAAGCAAAGTTTTTTTTTCATCCCCATTCTCCCCCTCTTTGCCCACCTCCACCTATTCTCCACAGCCCCCCTTTTCCTCTGGCTATCACCACACTGTTGTCTGTATCTGTTATAGATACAAGCTCGGATTTTTTTCCTTGCTCTCTCTCTGATGTACCATCACCTAAACAGTCCAGCATAATATGATGCTACACAGTCAAGTTTATTACTGGCAAAACAACTAGAGACTGTAATACAAAAGCTTGTGTATGTGTGGCTTTAGCTTAGTCCCAGCTTAAGCAATGTGGAATTTTATTTATTCATTTATTACTGAACCTAAACTTGAAAATGTATTACTTGATTATGTTGCAATATGCAAACACAAACAAGAAAATTAAAAGTTTAAAGTTAAGCCAAGCAAAAAAAAAAAAAATTTCAGAATTAG
This sequence comes from Molossus molossus, assembly GCF_014108415.1. Lineage (NCBI taxonomy): Eukaryota > Metazoa > Chordata > Mammalia > Chiroptera > Molossidae > Molossus > Molossus molossus. The sequence continues at coordinate 54,451,462 of NW_023425345.1, read as the reverse complement.
TTACTTGCCCTTGCCGGTTTGGCTTAGTTGGTTGTCATCCCATGCACCCAAAGGTCACAGGTTCAATTTCCAGTCAAGGCACATACTCAGGTTGCAGGTTTGATTCCTGGTCAGGGTGGGTACCGGAGGCAACAAATTAATTTTTCTCTGACAATGATGTTTCTTTCTCTACCCCTCTCCCTTCCTCTATCTCTAAAACCAATAAAAACATAAAAAAAAAAAAATTGGTCTCTCGTTCTATAAAAGATTAGTTGCCATTTGTAAAAAAAAAAAAAACAAAAAAAACAAAAAAACTTTTTTACGTGTAAAAAGAAGTTAGTTTCTGTTATAAAGAGAATATGCCCTGGCCAGTTTGGCTCAGCAGTTAGAGTTGGCATGCAGACCAGAGGTCTCAGGTTCGATTTCCTGTCAAGGGCAGGAACCTTGGTTGTGGTTTGGTCCCTGTCCCTGGTCGGGGTCGTGTGGGAAGCAACCAGTCAATGTGTCCATCTCACGATGATGTTTCTCTCTCTTCCTCCCATTCTATCTGAAGATAAATAGAAAAAGTATACTTGAGTGAGGATTTTTTTAAAAAAGAAAATACTTGCCCTGGCCAGTTTGGCTCAGCGGTTAAAGCGTCGGCCTGCGGTCTGGAGAGACCCGGGTTCGGTTCCCGCTAAGGGCACGTACTTCGGTTGCAGTTTGTCCCCGACCCTGGTTGGTCGTGCGGGTGGCAGCCACTCGATGTGTCCCTTCACGTCGATGTTTCTCTCTCTCTCCCCCTTCCTCTCTCTCCCTCCCACTCTATCTGTACAAAAAATGGAAAAATATCCTCGGGTGAGGATAAAAAAAAAAAAAAAAAAAATACTTAAGAACTCTGGATCTAAGTTGTTTCTTTGCTCGTTGAATTAATAGATCACAAATAATTTCTTTCCAATGTAGTTTTTGGGAACCTGAAGAAAAGTTTATAATTTGCTAGCATTTTAGCATAGTCTCATGCATGTTGTTGACTGGAACCAACACTGAACCACCGTAAATTGCCCCAGATCCCACTTTACACCAATCCTGGTTTCTGGGTCATAGCATCTAACCCCTTGCCTTACCTCTGGGTTAGAAGTTGGCCTCAGTCCCCAGACCCAAGAATTCTTTCTTCTACTCTGAAAGTCAGCTTGCTTTTAACTATTCAGAGTATATTCTCAGCCCCATCTGGCTTTATCCCAAGAACCTAAACATAACACAATTACTCATGGCTGATATACCCATGAAGCTCCTCTGTTCCCCATGACTAGGGAATCAGATGAGTGCCTGGCAACAATCCAAAGTGCACGCATAGTGCTACAGAGATGATAACTTGCATCGAATGTACATGACCTGCAGCCCGTGTCACGGTCTGTCATAACATCACATGGCCACTCATTGGAATTGTTTACTTTAGTGTCTCCCAAACTTTGTCATGATTTTTACTTGAACTAGGAAGCACAAATATTACTATCAATTTAAAAATACTATTATTAACAAAACTAACCTTTTAAAAACTTAGATTTCTTTTAAATAGATTTATTTAAAAGGGAAACATTATATTCTTCGTAAGCAGAAAACATTTCCAATCGACATAAATAAAAGAAGATGTTAAAAAGAAATGCAATGGATGCATAACCAATGAACATGGACAAAAATGCTGGGGAGGGGGGCAGGATGGAGAGGAGGGGGTCTAGGGGGGAAAAAGAAATACCTGTAACAGAAGTAAATAAATTTGGAGAAAACACAAACAAACAAATGCAATGGAAACAAAATGTGATTCTAATTAAGTAGTTTATCAAGGATCTGAGCCCAAGGCTGGCTCTCAATTTGTTGTAAAAAAAAAAAGGAAGATTGGTAAGAGTTGGACATATTAGCTTCAACCTAATATTTTTCTACTTATGATCAGAAAGATTAAAGGATATTGAAAGAAGAATAGCTTTTTTCCTGAGTGGCTTCACTGGCATTTTAATGTCCATCCATCTAAAATTACCTCATGTAGGCCAGGGTAACCACGAGCCAACACAATGCAGAGAAGGAGGATTAACCACCCATCCCCAGTGGACTGGTGGAGTATCTAGATTTCCAGTCAGATAACAAAACAGATCAACACTTTAAAGAAATAATAAAAAATAAAATGACCTCATGTACCACCAGTCTACACATCCCACACTGTAAGAAACACTGGCTGACTTTAATTACCATGTATAATAATTATTATAATTAATGTAGTGAAGGTTACAGGAAAGGCCTTTGTGGCACACCCGCCTTGGAGATATCAAGGCAGGCTATTGGAAGGCCAATTTATATGAAAGTATCTATGAGCTCTGGGAGAAAAGACGAAGGGAACTAAACAATTAAGAGTCATCCTCCATAGCACAGAAACTAAGAGAACAATATAAAGCTGCTCCAACATCTGGAGGGAGAGTTTAGGTGCACGAGCTCCATCTTGGAACACTGGTATCCAGTTGAGGGACTCATTCACATGTCCTTCAACTCACATCCTAGGAAAAGCTTCTAAATTCCTCCAGAGACCAGAGTACAAAAACAGACAGAGTGGGATACTAGTGAGAATTAACAGGTACAGTGATAACAGACACAGCGACATTGGTGATAACTATGCTCAGTTTGGCAGATGGGAATAATATCAGCTCCATGTGGTTGTTTTAAGTTTAAATGAATAATATATGTGAGAAAGAAAAAAAGTTGACATCTTGTTTGTTTTCTTGTATTTGCCTCTTTTCCTTCCCTCATTTAAGCTGATAGCAACTCTGCTTCCTTGTCTCGGGGGATGTTTGTGGCAGAAAAGAAAGCAGAAGTAGCTTTCAAAACACATTCCCTCCTAGCTTGAAATGGCCACCCCCAAATTTCTACTTAATGAGTTTAGGGCTAGTAATCTGGTTGGAAGTAGTGTACCATACCAGGTGCCTCAGAATTTATTGAAGCTACATGTGTATAGTATTATATCAATGCAGATAGGAACATTTTCTAAATTTGCTTTTATTCTCACTTTAAAAAATGTTAATTCATAATATAATATTTTTATTTAAGGTAGAGAAGGAGGAACCAAGCAGAGGTTCTCCCAAGCCATCCTTAGATACTGCCTTGGGAAAGAAGGATTTCACTGGGAATAAAAAGTGATGCCTAGTCCGGCCGGTGTGGCTCAGTGGTTGAGCGTCAACCCCATGCACAAGAGGTTGCCTGTTTGATTCCTGATCAGGGCACATGCCCAGGTTGTGGGCTCGATCCCCAGTGGGGGGCATGCAGGAGGCAGCCAATCGATGTTCTCTCTCATCGATGTTGCTCTCTCTCTCTCCCTCTCCCTTCCTCTCTCTCTAAAATCAATAAAGGGGGGAAAAGAGTGATGCCTAGGCTAAAAGGATGATAAAGAACTTGGTGGGTCTCTAGAGCAGTGAGGATTTGCTTCCTAATCCCTGGAAGTGTCCTTGGAATATGTCCTTAGGATCTCGGAGTGAATGGCTGAATGCTGCATCAGAGAGGCTGGAAGCTAGGCCTGATACTTCCACGAGAGACTCCTACTAGCCCAACACAGCTATGCCACAAACTTGGCTGGTGCTACGGTCTGAATGTTTATGCCACCCTCCCCGCCCCCGCAACAACTAATATGTTAAAATCCTAATCTCCAAGGTAGGTAGGGCCTTTGAGAAGTGGTTAGGTCATATTAGTGCCCTTACAAAAGGGGCACTGGAGAGTTCCCTGGCTCCTTCCACCATGTGAGGACATAGTGAAAAGACTACCATGGAACCAGTTCATACTACTATGAACCAGGAAGCAAACTCTCACCAGATACCAAATCTGCTGGTGACTTGATCTTAAAACTTACCAGCCTCCAGAACTGTGAGAGGTAAATGCTTGTTGTTTATAAACTGCCCAGTTTATGGTATTTTGTTACAGCAATCCGAATGGACTAAAACAGCCAGAATGTAGCAGTTTGATAGACATGAGATCGATCAGTCAGTACATATTGATTGATACCTATTACTTGTCAATCATCATTCTAGGTTCTGGGGATATAGGAATGACTAAAACAAATGAAGTGCCTGCCTTCCACAAGCTTACATTCTAGTAGGAAGGGACAGTACCTATGAATTACTATCAGGATGTGGGGGTAGGGAAGAGGAATTACTTTAATTAGTTAATCATTGAAGTTCTGAGCTGAGGGGCTATCTAGGTTTTGAGGTGCCTGACATTTACACAGTTTGGGGATTTCTCTTGAAGAAAAAGAATATAAAATTGCAAATACTCAAGTATAAGGCCTTGAATGATCAAATGAGAGGTCCTGAAGTTGCACGGTAAAGCTGTCCTTAGGTTGAATGTCAGGACCACACCTGAAGTCATCCAGGCTAGGATAAATGTTCCAGCACTAACTAGTGTGCAAATGTGACTGATGAGCACAGTAGCACAATGTAATATGATCTCAGAAACTTGTCACGTCCCTCATGGTGGTGAAGGACCTCCAAGAAAGACTAATAGAGGGTTCCCTACTAGTCAGGTGTGAATGTTAAAATTAAGTTCTTTACAGAAAATGAGAAAAGAAGAGAAATCTTTAAGTGAAATTCAGCCCAATACATATGTAAGGAGCCTTGCATATGTAGTTGATATGTAAGTCATTTTTTACTAGTGCTTTACGAAATTACTACATATGTAAAACCTTATAACAATACCTGGGTTCTATGCTCAGGGTATCACAAAGCCAAAAAGCAAGGTGTCAGCAGGGCTGGGCTCTTATCTGGCGGCTCATTGGAGCTCAGTCAAGTTGCAGTTGCACAACTGTGGTCCCCATTTCCTTGTTGGTGGTAAACTGTGAGTTCCTCTCAGCGCCTTGGGGCCTCTGTTTTGTACACATGGCCTCCTCCACCTTCAAAGCCAGCCAGGTGTCAAATCCTCTCTTTGCTTCCTCTCTCTGACTTTCCCGTCTGCCACTGATCTGAGAGATGTGTCTGCTTTTTTATATATATATATATTTTTTCTTGTATTGATTTTAGAGAGAGAGAGAGATAGAAACATTGATGAGAGAGAACATCAAATGGCCTCCTCCTGCATGCCCCCCCCTGGGGATCAGGCCCACAACCTGGGCATGTGCCCTGACCAGGAATTGAACCGGTGACCTCTTGGTGCATGGGTCGACGATGCTCAACCACGTAGCCACACCGGCCAGGGGAGATATGTCTGCTTTTAAGAGTTGCTGAGATTAGATAATTTCTCTGTTTTATCAACTGACCATATAAGAGAGCCTAATAATAGGAACAACGTCATATTTACAGGTTCAGGATTAAAGCAGGGGTGTCTCTGAGGGAGTATTTTAGAAATCCTGCCTGACACAGGCTCAATAAATAATAGTCCCAAGTTACACTTCAATGAACATTCCTTGATCACCTACTATAATCCAAGAACTAAATTTAAAAAAATGAATAAGACATTTTGTTTTAGGTTAATGAATTTACACTTTAGTGGAGGAAAGTGATATTACTAAAACACATCATTTAATACAATGATAAGAGTTAATACTTATAATAAATTAACTATATTTTTATAAAGGGATACAGGAAAAGCAGTATATACTATTGTAGCACAGAGTATTCTTTGGGGGAGGCGCTGGGGGGAAGGGCAGATAGGTGTAGCCTGTTAAGGAAATCTTTGAGAAGTTAATGATACATGAACTCATCCTCAAGAAAGAGTAGGATTTGGCTAGATGCAAACAAGATGTGTGTGTGTGGAGAGAGTAGAGGGGTGGGGTGGGAATTTTATATGTATAAAGGCAGAAAGAGGGACAGTTAGATATTATCAGAGCACAAACCATCAAGAAAAATTAAAACTGTGTACAAAGCTGGAAAAATAGAGAGTAAACTTATCATGGAAGATAATGTATACAAAGGGCATATTTATCATGAAAACGGTGGGGTTGATTGAAGAATTTTATAAGGGATCACACAGAATTATTTAGAGTAGCTCAGAGAGTTGTAGACAAAATGTGAAGAAAACTTAATCTATCTCTGAACCTTTTCTGTCCCTCCCAAGCATTTATTCTGTGACTCATTCATGCTGTTAGCAAGTTTAATCAATCATTGGTGTAAACTATGAATTTAAATTGTATGTAATGAGGCTTAAAATATGACCTATCTCATTTTAAAAGAAAACTCTCCAAGACTGAAAAGTCATGAGTGCAATGACAAGCCACCCAAAAATAAATGCTTTTTCTTTCTATTTGGAAGACTAGTTTGAATGGCAGCTGAAACTATAGAGAGAAACTAATGGGATGATATGAAGACTGTGTGTTCAGCTACTTTCTTCCTCTGCTCATTTGTCCATTCTGATTGCATGTAGGAGCATTAGGCATGTCCTACTGGGTTGTCCCCATTTGTACTTCAGTCAAATGACCTGGCTCAACTTCATGACCTCATAATTCCTTGGAACTTACAGAGAAAATTTATTTCTACTCCAGCCTCATAACTTAAAGACAACAAACAAATGAAAACTTGGAACACCACTATAGGACAGTGGGGACTTGTGATTAGAAACTAAAAAACTGGGAGCAAATTAGATATAAAATAATATGTAGGTAACCAGTTGACTTCTTCTAAGTTAAATATACATTTACATACATACATACATCTGTATGTGTGTGTTTTAATTTTAAAAATTTCACCTGGTGGCATGTCTTCCATCTTCTATTAATATTAATGCATAGGTTTTCCTGGAAGGGAGGGGGGGGATTGTTTGTTTCATGGCATAGAGTTTATCTATCAAGGTTCCCTTGCCAAGACTAGATATATAAACCAGTCAGGATGTTAGATTGCAAGAGGCTAACACTGCCTTATCTGTAATAGTTTTTGCATTGCTGTGCAAAAAATTGCAACAAACTTGGTAGCTTAAAACACCACAAATTTTTTTTTGTATTAAATTTATTGGAGTGACATTGGTTAATAAAATTATATAGGCTTCAGGTATATAATTCTATAATACATCATCTGTATATTACATTATGTATTTACCACCCCAAGATACAGAGGGTCTTTTAATATGCATTTGCCATGTGTATATATTCTTTGGAAAAATATCTATTCAAATTGTTAGACTGCTTTGATTTTGGTCTTTTTCTTACTAATAAGATTGTTTTGATATATTCTGGATGCTAATCCCTTATTGGATAAATTGCTTGCAAATATTCTCCCATTCTATGTGTTGTCTTTTCACTTTCTTTTTTTTAAAATTAATTAATTTATTTTTGTAACAGATGTTTCTCCTTTTCCCCCCACTGATTCCCTCCTCCCTCTCCCTCCCCGCCCTGTCCCCAGCTCTTTGTTGTCCATGTCCATTGTTCATGCATACATGCATATAAGTTCTGTGGTTTATCTCTTCCCCACCACACCCTCTTCAGGGGATTGTCAGTCTGTACCCCACAAATTTTAAAATCTGAGTTTCTGTGGGTCAAGAATCTGGCACATTGTAACTATATCCTCTGCTTAGGGTCTGGGGCTGAAAACAAAATATTGCCAGTTACATCCTCAACTGAGGCTTGGGTCCTTTTCCAAGGTCACTGATTGTTGGCAGTATCCAATTCTCTGCAGTAGTAGAACTGAGGTCCCCATTTTCCTGCTGGCTATCAGCTGGAGCCGCTCTCAGCTCTCCGAGGCTGCCCTCAGGCCCTCACCCCGTGGCCCCCTCCACAGGCAGCTCCCAGGCCAGCAGGAGAATCCCTCTCCAGATAGGGCCCAGTCCCTTTTTTTCTTTTTTTGGAAAGATATGGTTTTTACTTTTATTTGTTTTATTGATTGATTGATTGAATGATTTATAATTTTTATTAATTTATTTTTGTTACAGATGTTTCTCCTTCCCCCTCACACATCCTCCTCTAGCTCCCCCCCGCCCCCCAGCATTGTTGTCTATATGAACTTTTCCTGTTAACTCAGGCCCACTCAGGATAATCTCATTTAAATAAATTACATTAAATTTTTTTAATTAAAACATATTTTTAAACTATGTTAAACTGTACATAACATAAAAGTTATCATGTTGACAGTTTTTCGTTTGTTTGTTTTTTTCATGTTGACTGTTTTAAGTGCACAGTGTGTGGCATTCACTATGTTCATGTTGCTGTGCAACCATGACCACCATCCATCCGCAGAACTTTTTTCATCTTGAGGCCCTGGCCGGGTAGCTCAGTTGTTTAGAGCATTGTCCAGATATACCAAGATTGCAGGTTTGATCCCCAGTTGGGGCACATATAAGAATCAACCAATGAATGCTTCAATAATGGAACAACAAAAATCAATGCTCCTCTCTCTCTATCTCCCATCCCCTCTCTCTCTAAAAAAAAAGAAAATAAGAAGAAAGAAAATTAATAAATAAAAAGAAAAACTGAAACTGTACCCATTAAACAATAAATCCATCTCTGCACCACCACCACCCCCCCGCCCCTGGAAACCACCATTCTACTTTCTGTCTCTATGAATTTGACTACTCTGAGTACCTCGTAGGAGAGGAATTATACGGTGATAGTTGATTATTGGGAACAATTGAATATGGATTGGGTTTTAGATTGATATTAAGAAATTTTTTATTATTTGTATTCTACGATATGGTAATGTTGTAATTAAGTAATCTGTCCTTAATTTAGGGAGATGCATCTATAAAGTCTCATGATTTTGACAACTTTGTTTCAAGTGGTCAATAAAATTAAAAATAAGTAAATGCAAACACACACACGTAAGTAGGTAAAGCAAACTAACAAGATGTTAATAATTTCTGAATCTAGCTAATAATGGGCATTCAAGTGTTTATTATACTATTTTTTTTTTTTTTACTCTTTGTCTAAAATGTTTCATAACAAAGCGTTGAGAGAGAAAAGGATACTATTGTGGATTGTAGGGTTTTTTCATGCCCAGAGACATTTGGAAATGAAGATGGGGTGTTTCTGGTTATGAAAATGACTGGGAAGCCCTACTGTGATCTACTGGGGAGGGAGGTGGCAGGGATGCTAAGTAACCTGTAATGTGAGGAAATTCTCCATATAACAATGAATGATGCTTCTCAATGCCAATAGCTCCTCTGTTGAGAAATACTAAATAAATAACTCTTCCAAAAATATCTTCTCTTAACCCCATATGAAATTCTAGTTTTTTTTTCAACCCACAAAAAATAATTGAATAAAGTAACCTTTATTCATAGTTCCACTTCCTCATTGTTTACTCCTTAATTCACTCTAGTTTGGTTTCACAACCACTTTTCCTTAAAAACTGGTATTATCAGGATGGCCACTGATGTTACTGCTAAATGCAGTATCTGTCCAGATGACAACCTCCTCCTTCTTAAAAATTTCCCCTCGACTTCCATGACATCACTTTCTGCTGGCTTTCCTCCAAATTTTCTAACGACTTTTAAAACTTCTTATACACTCCTTCTTCTCTGCCTGCATGAAGCTTAATTCACAGGATTTCATCTGGAGCCCTCTTTTCTTTTCCCTTTACAAAGTTTTTCTCAGATCCTTACCTCCAGGCCAGATACTGCATCCAAGTTCCATACCTGTGTATACAATTGCCTGCTGACGGGAAATACCCAACCAAGCCTCACGAACGTGAAATGGAACTTCCCTCTCCACCTACATTTGCTTCTTCTCGTAGAATGCTTAGTTCAAGTAATGACTGGAATTTACGTAATGCTTTGGGAGTCCACTGTAAAGCTGTCTATCCTGGGTGACAAAGGAGGACTGACAGGGGCAGGGATGGCTTCTGGGAGATGACACTTAAGCGAGGTAATGAACCAAAGAGGAATTGGATGAGGTGTTGGCAGTGTTGCCCTGTGAGTAAAAAGGACAATCCGTCAGAGGAGCACAGGCAGACACACCACACTAAGGACATCGGGGACAGAAGGGAATTCACAACTGATGAAGTACACATGCTTTTTTGGGAGGAAGAACTGTCCGGAGACAGGGTTGAAAAGGTAGGCAGGAAATAGACCACGAAGACCCTTTTATGCCATGCCGAGGAGTCTGAGTTTTATCCTATCATTCAGGTCAGAATTGATTTTATGCCCATGGGCTACAGAGGTGGTTTGTCTGGCTCAGATTGTGGGGGTGTTCTTTTTTTTTTTTTTATCCTCACCCGAGGACATTCTTCCATTTTTTTGTTAAGATAGAGTGGGAGGGAGAAAGAGGAAGAGAGAGAGAGAGAAACATCGACGTGAAAGGGACACATCGAGTGGCTGCCACCCGCACGACCAACCAGGGCCGGGGACAAACCGCAACCGAGGTGCTTGCCCTTAGCAGGAACCGAACCCGGGTCTCTCTGGACCGCAGGCCGATGCTCTAACCGCTGAGCCAAACCGGCCAGGGCTGTTTGTTTTTTTTTTAAATTGAATAACTTGTCCACATTCAAAAATTGAGAAATTTCACATAGAAATCTGGATGTCTAGCCTCTCCTGAAGAAACTGGGAGTTCTGACCCCATTTTCCCAAATTTGACAGGATCTGCTGTCTCCACTCTGAAGTAGTTCCCATCTGATCTGATGAATTTAACGGCTACTTGGGTCCCTTCTGCTTCAGGTGTTGGGGAGCCATTGAAGAACGGTTATCAGGGGAGTAGTATCGGCAGATACTGGGTCAGAAAGTTCATTCTGGAAAAAATATAGAGGTTAGATTCTGCAGCATGGGAAAAGGGTGCTGTAAAGAAACAAAACTGCACATTCTAGAGCACTGGTCTGTACTTGACAGCCATTCTGGTGTTTTTATTGGGGCACCTCTCTGGCTTCCTTTATCTCCAACACGATCACAGTTCGACCCGTTTACCTCATTTATAGAGATGAACGCTAACACAGTTTAGTTTTCTCTAGTGTAAAGGTTTCTGATACGTTATTGACTTAATTCTAAAGACAAAGGTTTCCTCTTACCTGGGTAAGGGAAGAAAAAGAAAATAAGAAAAGAGAGTAGTGGTAATATGTTGAAGTTGTTCTTTATCTTGATGATGGTGATGGTTACGCAACGATCTACATTTGTCAAGAATCATAGAAGTGCACATAAAAAAGAGTGAAATTTACTGTAGGTAAATTATACCTTATCAAGAGAGAGAGACCACCTCAGTTCTAAGACTGTCAGTGTCACAGCCACGAGAAACTATGCCACATTCACAAAGTCAGTTCACAATGTAGATGATGATCTTCCTGCGAAGGTAGTGAATGCTACCAATATAACCTTTGATAACAGCTTATGCTCCTCTTTGAAAGAAAAGAGTTAAGTTCTCAGAAGCCATCTTACATTCAAATCATGTGTTTCTCAGGAGAAGTTTAAATTTAAACTTCAGGTAACAATATCAAACTGGGTAACTAAGTGTGACAGAGAGCACGCCTCCAAGTTGGACCCCGGTGATTCTCACCCCCTGGTAGTTCACTCCCAATAGGAGAATGAAGAAATGACAGAGTGTCACTTTATTGCTTAGGTCATAAAAACATGAAAGTTTTTGTCTTGCTCTCTCAGGAATCACTCGCTCTGGGAGAAGCCAATTGCCATGTTGTGAAAACACTCAAGAAATTTCCCATGTTGGGGAGCCTTCTCGGAAGGGACCCTTTAGCCTAAGTGAAGCCTTCTTTGACTAAAGTTTTGAATGAAAACTCATAAGAGATCTAGAGCCACAATTATCTATTTTTCTGCTCCCAAATTATTGACCTGTAGAAACTGTTAATTAATTGTTTTAAGCCACTAAGTTTTGGGATAATTTGTTAGAGACAACAAAAACACGAGTATTTTATTTTTCTGAATTAAATTCAAACCTAAATATTCCAGACCATACTGCCTTGATGTGGAATAAATTCCACCAGAATTTTAAGTTCAGTTACATTAATTGTTAAAGTGAGGATATTGCAATATGTAGACTTGCATTGAGTCTAATTCTAGTACTTGAAAGATGGTCAATAGTGATCACTGAGGAATATATTTTCAGTTAGAGACTGTTTATTTGCAAGGAACTGAAACTTAATCAAAGTAGCTTCAGGAAAAACAGGATTTTCTGTAAAGATAAACTTCATAAAAAATATTCAAGAAGAATACCTGGATTCTTGGGAATTAAAAAGTCATCAGGTGGTATGCCTCTTCCTTCCTCCTTTTCTCTTTTCTTCTTGCTCTATTACTCTGTCTTTATGCATCTATTTCTCTACCTCCTTCTTCCTACACTTCGTTTTCTTTCGATCTGTTTTTCTCTCTCTTCACATTTCAGTTTCTCCTTTCCCCACTGCTTTAATTTTTTCTCCTCCCCTTTTTTCACCTCCTTCTCTGTATCCCTTCTTCCCCCTCTCTAAATATTTCCATCTCTCCTTCCTCTCTCTTTGTTCCTAACATCCTCACCTCCTCTTCCCTCCTTATTGCCTTCTCCTCTTCCTTTCCTTTCCTTTTGTATCTTTTTTTCTGTTTTTATCATCTTGTATCACTTATTCAATGTATCTTCTTTACTCCTTTCTTCTGAAGAATGCCTGCCTTCAAACTTCAAATATTATGAAGATGTCTGAAATCAATTTAATAGGTCCCATCAAAGTTTTCTGAGATACAAAACATCTCAGAAATCTGAAGATTATGAACCACTCAGCAATCTATGGCAGCATTGAATATCTGGAAGATGAAAAAGGCCTCAGAGTAGCTAATGTAAGTGTCTCATTGTCCATGAGCCCATGTACTTTACATAACAGAGTTCCTACCTTTTCCTATCCAGATTCTCATTCTTAGCTTGCAGCAAGTTAGAAAAAAAGTTAGACGAGGGGTGCTCCTAAAGTCACATTCTTGGCAGCAGGTGTAAAGGAAAAGATTATATAGATTAAAAACTATAACAACCAAAAGCAGACACAAGAATTAAGAAAACACAACATTATGGACCCAATCAATGAAAGGTCAAACAGGTCTGTTTATACTCTTCAGTAGTATGAAACCAAACTTTGTTTAGTAGTGGATATTCATTATAATGAACTGTGGAGAAAGTATCAACTTTTATTTAGACATTTAAAAAGGAAGGGATATACTTTGTAAATATTTAGGTAAAATATTAAAAAGTGTGGCCCTTCAAAGGCAAGTTCTAGGCATTGACAAAATTTAGATGTAAGGAATATCACATTTACAGGCGTTTAAAATAAAATGTGAATTCTATTTAACAAAGTCTGTAAGCTTTTCTCCATTGTTGTAGGATAAAAAAATAATAAGTTCATAAATTTAACTTTTGGCACAGTAGAGTCCAACAGATGTGAAGACACTAATGCCTTTAAAATTAGAAATTTTAAATGATAAATAAGTATTACAGATCTGCATCCACTTCGTCTAATGCACAAACACGAAACTGGTTCAACAAGTAGCTAAAACTTCCTTTTGCCTGTGAACTGAAGTTAGCACATTTTACATTCCTTACTAGTTTGTAGTAAAAACTGGGTAAGTTTTCATTCTCCAGTTGGTTCTAAGGTCCTTTAAGGCAGACTCAGTTTCTTCTGTTCTCCTACATTGTGAAATATCATGTTTCTCACGTCTTGCAGGCTTATACTTATAACTGATTAATTGACATACTGTAGTTTGCAACTGGGGTTGTATCAGATATAATAGATTCCTTTCCAATGTGCTAGATATATGGACATTGCAGTTATTTCTCAGGGACCATAGGATAATCTCCTCCCAAATGCCCATCAGAGTTATTTTTAGCAGTTTGTTTTTTTTTATGATTATAAGGTTAAATTATTTTCATTGAAAAATTATCAGGAAATAATTAAAAAATATAAAGAAGAAAATAATGGCACTTGTGATTCTATTACTCAGAGATCTGCTAACATTTTCATAGGAAACATATTTTCCAGCCCAGCCTGTTGTGGCTCACTGGTTGAGCATTGCCCCATGCACCAAGAGCTTGCCAGTTCAATTCCTAGTCAGTATACATGCCCAGGTTGTGAGCCAAATCCCCAGTTGGGGACATGCAGGAGGCGGCCAATCGATGACCTCTTTCATTGATGTTTCTATCTCTCTCCCCCTCTGCCTTGCTCTCTCTCTCTAAAAAAAATCAGCAAAGAAAAAAAATCCCCATCTGGCTGGTGTGGCTCAGTGGTTGAGTGTCGATTGACCCATGCACCAGGAAGTCACCAGTTCAATTCCTAGTCAGGGTACATGCCCTGATTGTGGGCCAAATTTTCCATGAAGGGCACACAGGAGATGTTTTCTCTCACTGATGTTTCTCTCTCTCTCTCTCCCTCTCTCTCTAAAATCAATAATAATAAAAAAAATTAAAAAAAAAGAACTCCTCCCCATATTTTCCACATTTTTTTCTTTGAATACATTCATGAATACATACATGTTTATTCATTTGTTTGTTTATTGAGGTATAATTGACATATTATATTACTTTCAGGGGTACAACATAATGATTCAATATTTGTATATATACAAAATGATCACTACAATAAGTCTAGTTAACATCCATTACCTCACATTGTTACCAACTGTTTTCTTATTGAGAGAATTATTAAGATTTACTCTCTTAACAACTTTCAAATATGCAATACAGAATTATTAACTATAGTCATCATGCTATACATTACATCCCCGTGACTTATCTATTTTATAATTGGAAATTTGTACCTTCACACATTTTCTCACTTCTTCACCCCTGCCTCTGGCAGCCACCAATCTGTATCTATGAGTTCATTTGTTCTTGTTTTTAAAAAATAGATTCCACATACAAGTGAAATCATAAGGTATTTGTATTTCTCTGGCTGACTTATTTCACTTAGCATAATGTCTTCAAGGTCCATCTATGTATCCATGTTGTCACAAATGACAAGACAAGATATCCTTCTTTTTTTATGGCTGAATTATATATATATATATATTCTAAATAATGCTGCAATAAATGCGGGGGTGCATATAGCTCTTCAAGTTAGTGTTTTCATTTTCTTTGGATAAGTACCCAGCAGTGAAACTGCTGGATTGTATGATAGTTTTATTTTTAACTTTATTTTCATTGCAATAATAATCTTTTTTAAATCGTTATTGTTGAAAGTATTACAGATATAGCCCCCCTTCCCCCCACTGATCCCCTCCTCCCCGTTCCCATCCCCTTTTGCCTTTCCCATACTATTTTTAACTTTTGAGGAAACTCCACACTGTTTTCCATAGTGACGGTACCAATTTACATTACCACCAACAGTTCATGAGGGTTCCCTTTTCTCCACATCTTTGCTAACACTTGTTATTTCTTGTCTTTTTGATAACCAACACGTGTGGGGTGATATCTCATTGTGATTTTGAACAGGTTTATTTTTTAAAAAATAAAAATAAGATCACTTTACGCATAGAGTTTAATAACCATCTTTTTCATTTAGCCATGTATTATGGATATCGTCCCATGACAATGATAATAAATATGTCAATCTATGTACTGCATTTTATTTAATCAATCTTCCTTTGTTGATTTTTTAGGCATTTTACAAATTTTTAAAAATTGATTTTCAAGAGAGAGAGGGGAGAAGGGGGGAGAGAGAGAGAGAGAAAGAGAAAGAGAGAGAAAGAGAAAGAGAGAGAGAGAGAGAGAGAGAGAGAGAGAGGAGAGAGAGATTTTGTTCCACTTATTTATGCATTCATTGGTTGATTCTTATATGTGCCTCACCAGGGACTAAGCCTGCAACCTTGGCCCATTGGAATGATGCTCTAACTAATGGAGCTACCTGGACAGGGTTACACTTTTTTTTTTTATAAAAAATGCACAGTTGAACATCTTTGACTTATCTTTCTGAAGGAAAAATTTCTTTCTTTCTTTCTTTCTTTCTTTCTTTCTTTCTTTCTTTCTTTCTTTCTTTCTTTCTTTCTTTCGCTCAGATGGAGTAGGAGGGAGAGAAAGAGGAAGAGAGAGAGAAAGAAACATCAATGTGAAAGGAACACATTGAGTGGCTGCCACCACACAGCCCAACCAGGGCCTGGGACAATCTGCAACGGTGGTACATGCCCTTAGTGGGAAATGAACCCGGGTCTCTCTGGACCACAGGCCAACGCTCTAACCACTGAGTAAAAACCGGCCAGGGCGGAAAAATTTCTTGAAATGGAATTGCATAACAGAAGTTTGTGATCCAATACTGACTGATCATCAGACTGAATGACTGATTACAGGGATAAAACTATTGTTTAGCTCATTGGGAATGGTTATGAAGGTATATTATAAAAATGTATTTTTGAAGTGCTTGTAATTATTCACTGACAAGTATTTTGAAATGGTTGTTTAGTAAGGAAAATGTTGAGAATCTTTGTGCTAAATTTTGATTAAACTCAATACACTATTAACCATCAAAGTCTGGATATCAATATGTACAGTAGGGAAAGACCAAACCACAATTGTTCTTGTGATCGATATTACCTGTGATGTTAAGCATATAATAATGGTCCCTAGCAATGACAGAATGATTCTTTTTTTTTATCCTCACCCGAGGATATTTTTCCATTTTTTGTATAGATAGAGTGGGAGGGAGAGAGAGGAAGGGAGAGAGAGAGAAACATCAACGTGAAAGGGACACATCGAGTGGCTGCCACCAGCACGACCAACCAGGGCCGGGGACAAACTGCAACCGAAGTACGTGCCCTTAGCGGGAACCGAACCCGGGTCTCTCCGGACCGCAGGCCGACGCTCTAACCGCTGAGCCAAACTGGCCAGGGCCAGAATGATTCTTTATAGCTGTAGTTTGGTTGTCACATATCAGTGGAAGTGGCAAATTCAAATTAAATATTTTTTTAGTAACTCAAGGATCTTGGACAGATATTGACCTTTTATGTGAAGGCAGATAATACAACCAAGTTAACATGACTTTAAGGAGCATGGATAGGCTTGATATTTGACAACTTAGGATGGAATCCCACCATTTTGTCTAGGGCAAGTAATAACTTCTTTAAGCATAAGTTTTCTTATTTTTAAAAATAAAGATGATATTAAGCCCTTATCAGATGTATCGATGAATATGTTCTCCCATTCAGAGGGTTGTCTTTTCATTTTGTTCATGGTTTCCTTTGCTTTGAAAAAACATTTTAGTTTAATGTAGTCCCATTTGTTTACTCTTTCTTTTGTTTCCTTTGCCCTAGATGATACATCAGAAAAAATATTGCTATGAGAAATGTCTGAGATGTTAATGCCTATGTTTTCTTCTCAGATTTCTATGGTTTTGAGTCTAACATTTAAGTCTTTAATTCATCTTGAGTTGTTATGGTGCAAGAAGGTGGTCTAGTTTCATTTTTTTTGCATGTTATCTGTCCAGTTTTCCCAACACCATTTACTGAATAGAAGATCTTTATCCCATTGTATCTTTTTGCCTCCTTTGTCAAATATTAATTTATGATTAAGGCATGGGCTTATTTCTGGGCTTTGTCCTGTTCCATTGATCTATGTGTCTGTTTTTATGCCAGTACCATACTGTTTTGATTACTATGGCCTTGTAGTATATAGTTTGATATCAGGTAGCGTGATTCCTCCAAAACACTAATTTGAAAGAATATACACACCCCTATGTTTATTGAAGTGTTATTTACAACAGCCAAGATTTTGAAGCAGCCCAAGTGCCCATCAGTAAATGAGTGAATAAAAAAATCTGTGGTATGATTACACAATGGAATACTACTCAGCTGTAAAAAAGAAGGAAGTTTTACCTTTTTGACAGCATAGATGGGCCTAGAGAATATTATGCTAAGTGAAGTCAGTCAGTCAGAGAAAGACAAATACCATATGATTTCACTTATATGTGGCATCTAATGAATAAAATACATTAACAAACAAAATAGAAATAGACTCATAGATACAGAGAACAGATTGACAGCTGTCAGGGGGGATGGCAATTAGGGGCTGAGTGAAAAAGGTGAAGGGATTAAGCAAAGAAAAAAACTCATAGACACAGACTACAATATGGTGATTACCAGAGGGAAAGAGGGATGGGGGAAGGTATAAGAGGATAAAGCAGGGAAAAATGGTGAAGGAAGGAGACTTGATTTTGGATGGTAAACACACAATACGATATACAGATGATGTATTGTTGAACTGTACACCAGAAACCTATATAATTTTTAAACCAATGTCACCCCAATAAATTCAATAGAAAAATGGAGCTGATAATGAAATCTCAGAGTTGGTAAGAGGGTCAAATAAGATAAGGCAAGGTACCTGTCATATGGTAAGCAGTCAAAAAATATTAGTCTCTCTTCTTCAGAATCATCATAATGCTCTACACTTACTCATTATGATATTGAAAGATGAACATTCAATCTCAACACATTAAATTAATTCCATATCCATATAGAGTTTTGTATACTTTTTTGGTATAGTCAGATAACTATGTAAAACCACACTAATTTTATTGATAGTTAGGAAGAAGCCTGAATTAGGAAAAAGTATGAATTAGGGAATTTTTACACAAGTAAGATAGTTATGCCCTCGCCGGTTTGGCTCAGCGGTTGGAATGTTGGCCTGCCGTCCAGAGAGACCCAGGTTCGGTTCCCGCTGAGGGCATGTACCTCGGTTGCAGTTTGTCCCCGGCTCTCGTTGGGTCATGCGGGTGGCAGCCACTGGATGTGTCCCTTTCACGTCAATGTTTCTCTCTCTCTCTCTCTCCTTCCTGCTCTATCTGAACAAAAAATGAAAAAATGTCCTCTGGTGAGGATTAAAAAAAAAAGTAAGATGGTTATATTACATTTAAATTCATTTAATAACTATAAGTAACTAAAAGGAGGGTTGTCAATAAGTGCTTTGAGGAAATATGTTTTTGTTATAGAAGTAAAATGAATGCTCTTTCTCTTTCGATTGCTAGTCAGTTATTGTTTACTATGGAGACTTCTTATGGCAGCTGCACAACCTGAAAAAGTCATTTAAAACATTCTTCCCCCTGAAACCTCATTTTCTTAGAGAATATTTTCCTCACAATTAAAGGCAAAATTTGTCCATCCAGATTTTTAAAAGTACAGGTTAACTTACTGTGCTTTTCTTCTCACTGTGTGAGTGTTCCTTATAAAAGCTGGATTTAAAAAAAGGGGGTAAAAATAACATTCTCTGAGGCCATTTAGATTTTACTTTTTAAACTTAACATTAAAAGGAATGTTGGTTTTGAACTAAAAAATTGTAAAGCAATGTATTAGAGATCCTGGGGAGACTTCAATCTAATTCAACTAATAAATATTAAGCTCATATTAAGAGTCCAGCACTGTGTCCGGAACATGAAGATCAATTTGGTGTAGATGTTAATTCTGGGAGGGAATTTAGAGATAATTTAATACAAACCCCTTAACAGACAGAGGAAGAATTTAAGCCCTCTGAGAGACAAAGTAGCTTTACTAGATCAGTAATTAAGCCAAGATTAGAACATTTCCAGTTTGGTATTTCTTGTATTGCCTCACACTTACTTCCAAAAGGTTTTACAAAAAAATACTTGCTACACTTTTTACATTGACTAGAGCTCTTGTGGCCAGGCTGTCCCAACAAAGCAGGTTGGGAAAATTTCCATGATAGTCAGCATCTCAAAATAGCAGCAGGTCACTGCAGCTTTGTTCCTAACTCTGCAAGAATGAAAGAAATTCTAATTATACAACTGGCACTGGACAAATAGTTCCTCTCAACGAATGAACATTTGAGCGTTTACTATGTGCCTGGCTCTGTGTTATACCCAGGAATATAAAGTAGACTCAGAACAATCATTATCCTTAAGAAACTAATAGTCTAATGGAGGAAACAAACTGTAAAGAGATAATTTCAGTAACATTATACAGCCCAAACCAATGCCTAGGAAAATGCATACCAATTTAAAGAAATAGTTATTTGTTAAAATTTTGTTATATTTTGGGTGTTTTGGCCAGGCACAAATAAAATCCTGCTTCAGTACCCTCCAAAAAAGGTTCTGTGGTATGAATCAATGGAAAAGTAAAGTTGGCATTTTGGCTTTTAATCTCAATACATAGGAATATGATATACTAAACTATAGTTTTAGGGAAGCAACCATTTTTCTAATCTAATTGGATGTAAATGACCTTAGGTCAAAGCACCATCTAGCATTGAAACCCATATTTTTTGTTATTCTAGTCACATGGAACCAAAATAAGTGTGAGATTGAGATGAGCTAGCTGATGAGTCTCTGACCTCCTGGGCCAGAACCAGTCCTAAATCTATGATGGCCTGGCAGGGGGAGGACCAGAGAGAGCCCCTGCTGCTGATATTTAACACTTGAAAGTCCCACCCACTATGAAATACTGCCTAATCAATAACTTAAAACCTAATCAACACTCCTGTCTATTTAGATAGTTTGGTTCCCTTGTATATGGTATCATTTCCTCCCTAGAGTGTTCTTTTTCCTTCTTCCTGCCAAAAAATGTTCTTGAAAACTCCACTTAAATTTACAAAACCTTTCTCTTTTTTTGCCTTGGCTGTGTGGTTAAGTTGGTTGGAGTGTAGTCCCATACACTAAAAGGTTGTGGGTTCGATTCTCAGTCAGGACACATACCTAGGTATGGGTTTGATCCCGATTGGGGCCCATACAGGAGGCAACTGACGGATGTTTCTCACATCAATGTTTCTCTCTCACATCAATGTTTCGCTCTCTCTCCCTTTCTGTCTCTCTACGAATCAATAAAAAACATATCCTAGGGTAAGGATTAGAAACACAAAACAAAAAAAAACTTTTTTTGTTGTTGTTGTTAATCCTCACCCAAGGATATTTTTTCCATTGATTTTTAGAGAGAGAGAGTGGAAAGGAGAGAAGGGAGAGAAAGAGAAACGTTGATGTAATACCACACCCTCCCCACAGGGGTGGGGATTGAACCTGCAATCCTTCAGTTCACCAGCCAATGTTGAAGTGCTGAGCCAAACTGGCCAGGGCTTAATGTTAGCATATTTGAATTAATTCCTTTCATTATACCCTATCACCTCTTGTGTTTATAAATATATAAACATCTAAAATATTGCCAGGGCTTACGGTTAGCATATTTGGATTAATCCTTTTCATTATATCCTATCACCTCTTATATTTATAAACATATAAACACCTAAGATGTTTAGATTTAGTTTGCTCTCCCCTGTTAACAGAAGAGTTAAAACTTTCAATAAAGCTGACCATCCATAAATAACTTTAAACATTTTGAAATGAATCATGAAAGTGACACAAACTTTGTGAATTATTACAGCTCTCTAATTCTACTGTGAACCCATTTTTATTTTTGAAACTCTTTTGCCAGTTAACCTAGGTATTACACAAGAAACAGACAGTCTGACATAATTTGATGGTTATCTCATGAGGAAGTACAATTACATACAATAAAAAGTGACACCATGGCAACTTTGGTTCACAAAGCTTTGCTCTTAATCTTATCATTCTATAAACCCTAAGCAATTCATAATACACGGTGTTTGCTCATTAAAATTGATCATTTTTTAATTACACTGGGCTGATAAATTTTTGCCTGTCAAACCTCAATGGTTTCCCCAAAAATCACATTTTAGTATTCCCATGGAAGAAGCATTTAATTAGCTTGCTTTTCAGATTACAATCTGCAGGAAAGTTTTATTTAGATATTCAATTCAGTTGAACACACATTGGTTGTGAGCCTGCTATGTGAAAGGCTGTATGTCAGGTACTGACAGTTCAAGGATAGGGAATTCACCATGTTTAAGGGTAGATATGCTAGACAGCTATAATAAAGTGTTGACAAATACGATGCTAAAGAAAGGTAGAACATGAAGGTATAATTTTTTGGGAGTAAAAAAGAGAGCAGTCCTCGGGAAAAGCAACCATTGGGATTATTGCCACTATAAGATGACATCCAATTCCAGCTCCTCCTACAGGGCTTCTTGACATTCTGATTTTACACCTCAATCCGGGTGCTTCTTTCACGCTCTTCATTATCTTTCCCAACATTCACCATCCTTTGTATATAACTCAACGCTTTTCTTGTGTTTCATCTTTCTTTCCAGCAAACCACCAGAAAATAGTTTCTCTCAAACAAATGACCTCAACTTTCGGCTCTTTTTCTCCCTCACCACTAGTATTTCAAATGGTAAATGCTTTTTTGGAGTGAATGCATGAATTCTCTTGTGATGCCCAGCTCAAAGTAGTGACTCAGTTAAAACCCGTTGCTTTGATGAGAACAGTATACTACGGATATTGATATGTAGGTTATTTGTTATAAAACCTGGCTGATTATCAGTTTTCTGAAAAACTTTTAAAAATATGGAATTTAGTCAGGAAAATTACATTTGTGTTTGCCATTTGATCTAGCAATTCACTTCTAAGAATCAGCTCTGGACACTACTTGATTTAATAAATGATGATACTGCCATTTTAATTATTATGCAGCTGTAAAAAGAATGAGAAAGATCCTCATGTTATATGGCTAAGTGAAAAATATCAAGGTGCATATATTTTGCTTATTTTGGCAAAAAGAAACACTGGTAGTGTTAACAAGGGAACTGAACTAATTGTTATCCATAGGATGATTTTGAAGTGGAGTGGAGGAAAAGGGAAAGATGTAAGACTTAGAAATCTAAGTATGCTTTTAAATTTAATTTAATGTTTGAATCATGTAAGTGTATATATTTAATTTCTCTTTATTGTTGGAAGTATTACAGATATCCCTCCTTTCCCCCCCATTGGCACCATCCTCCCTGCTCCCACTCCCCAACCCCACCTTCACCGCACAGTTGTCTATGTCCATTGGTTATGCATAGATGCATATCAGTCCTTTGTTTTATCTCTTCCTTCCCCTTCCTTCCCCTTTCCCTCTGAGGTTTGTCAGTCTGTTCCCTACTTGCATGTCTCTGGATCTACATCAGCTTATTTTGTTCATTGCATTCCATAAATAAGTGAGATCACGTGATACTTGTCTTTCTCTGACTGGCTTATTTTGCTTAGCATAAGAGATCTTTTCTTCTTACAGCTGCATAGTTGAACTATGTAAATATTTTATATATTAAGAACAGAAGATTATGCCCAGCCGGTGTGGCTCAGTGGTTGAGCATCGACTCATGCACCAAGAGGTCACCAGTTCAGTTCCCTGTCATGGCACATGCCTAGGTTGTGGGCCAAATCCCTAGTGGCGGGCATGCAGGAGGCGGCCAATCGAAGTTCTTTCTCATCGATGTTTCCATCTCTCTTCCTCTCTCTCTAAAATCAATAAAGAAAAAAAAAAAAACCCACACAGGATTAATTTTTAAAAGTCTCTAAAATTGAAAACAAGCAAATAAACTATAACTGTTTATCAAATTGCTAACATCATCACCCAGGGGGAAAAAAAAGTATTCCAGTGAAATTTAAATGTAGTACTTTTCTGTGCATCCTCAGTGTGATAAAATCTAAGGACCAAAAGTACTACAAAAAAAAATCTTAAACATTACTTAGTGATCTTATTGTTAGTAGTAATATTGTCATAATATTTAACCATTATTGTATATTTTGGGGAAAAATAAGCAAGTGTTTTAGAAAGCAAGATTTAATGTAAGAAAAGGACATAACACATATGAAATCAAAGAAGTTATGGGGAAAAAATCCCTGTAACGTTAAATCTGAATTAGACATATTGATATGATATATTCTTTCTCTCTTAATCGAGAAGGTCTGGAGGCAATGACAACTCAGTGGTGCCCAGATTGTTAAATTCTCTGAAAGGAACCAGATATACCCAAAGAAATGGTTGATTCCAAGTCTGGGGCAGTCAGGTAAAATTGATCTTGCAAGATGTTGTGTGAGAAAACAAGCAAGTCCTCAAATATAGGAGCCCTCTTGAGGCAGCTTCTATCGACCAAATTTAGAACAAGTCAACCATCCCAAAATAATAACCGAATGATTATACAACATTGAATAAAATAAATCCATGAGTTTGTGGCTTCCATCAATCAAATGTGGAACAAATTAAGCATCCCCCTAAAAAAACTAAATGATCATAATACATTAAATAAAAAAAAAAAATTCCGTAAGTTCTGAGGTGGTGGTGGGGGGGAGAGAAGAGATTCATTTCCACCTTTAGAAGTGATATTATATATCGACACTTTACCTTGAAGATAGATAAGAAATTATTGATAATGTTCATTGAAACCATTAATGTGTGAAAGCTCCTCCTTAAAAAAACAAAACAAAGTAGAAAAATGCCAGCTCTTTGCTATGGAAGAAATAATAGAACTAGAAAGAGTACCATTCGGAACCCTTAATGTAATTATTGATTCAGGTAGACATCATCAATAGAAGCCAAAATCACTCCATGAGAAGCTGACAGGGAGGAGGAGATTTGCTTAGAGTATCCAAGAATACACAGATTACCCGTTGATTACAAAGGGAAAACCTTACCTTTACAGTGGAGATACCTAATCACTTCACATAGCTATCAAACCTAGTGTCACTGAGAGACAAGCTGAATTATGTGGCTCCAGGTGTGTGGTAGGTAACAGGATTATAGTGTCAGTAGGAAGTATTTGTGGGCCAAAAATATTTAAACTAAACTTAATCTAGTTTCAGACCCAATTCTCAGTTGTAGAAAAAAAGAATTAAAAAACACAAGTTTAATGACACCAGAAGGCAGGTCAAATTGCCAAAGGTAGTGTTTGTATGTAGTTTGCAAAAGGTTTTCAGCAGAGAAGACTGAAGGACCTTTGCATTTTGAAGAGCAATAAACAGGAAGCTTTTATTCAAAACCTCCTACTCCTTTATAAGGGTAGCAAGATGCTGCTGCTGGTCAGGGCATTTGATCCAAACAAAAGGAATATTTTATGTTATACAGAAAAGCAACTCCAATTTGAACATGAAGCAGCAATTCAAGTTTGAGAAACATTGAACTCTACCTAGAATCGAGACCTTTCTCTACATAAAAGAAGAAAAAACATTGAACTCTACGTAGAATCGAGACCTTTCTCTACATAAAAGAAGAAACTATTCTTGTCTAAATACGAGCATCTGATGGGTTCGTTCCACTGATCCCTGTTTGCGGCTGCTACATTAAGTTCTCCTTGAATGTGCACTTGCCTTCTTTGCAATGAGAGCAGATTAATCTCTAACATTGATTTTTGAAATGTTCTTTAGACTTTTCACGGGATCATTTCTGGTTGATACTGTTACACTACTATGGCATTTGAGCTTGGTGAACGCCATTGAACATCACCTCCCTCAAATTATA
Organism: Molossus molossus; assembly: GCF_014108415.1. Taxonomy (NCBI): domain Eukaryota; kingdom Metazoa; phylum Chordata; class Mammalia; order Chiroptera; family Molossidae; genus Molossus; species Molossus molossus. The sequence continues at coordinate 54,426,328 of NW_023425345.1, read as the reverse complement.
TTTACGCTTAGGTGAACTGGCAGAGAAGCCCATGATTCCTGCCTTCCCCACAGAATGGAGAGAGCTTCGATGAAGGGCTCTCCTCTGTTTGCAGGGGAGAGAGCCAGGGAGATGGCAGAGCAGCTACATTGGTTTATTTTATTTTATTATTATTTTATCCTCTACACTGGTTTTTGAGAGGAGAACATCCAGGCTTACCCTTCGGAGCTGCCAGGCAGCATAGCTTCTGAGCAGAACTGCTCTCTTTTTGCCATTGGCAACTCCACCCTTGCCGCTCCCAGAAACACCCTCCAGTCTCTCCCCTTTTCAAACTATGCCATTTTCTTCCCCTACTGGTTTGCACATGTCACTACTGCTTAATAATAATTAAATACATTTTCTTGTAGAGTTCGGAGAAATCTCTTTTACAGCCTTGCTACATTCATGCTACATCTCAGGTAGCATTTCTATCTTGCATTTGGGGTATAAGAACTAGGTTAACTGCATATATGGAGAGAGCACTTCATAGTCTTACAGTAATGACTATGGGCTAAGCTGATAGTTTGCAGTGTGTATTTCCAGACTGCAGCAGCAACAGTATCTGGGAACTGGTCAAAACTGCAAAATTCTGGACCGCAAACCCAGACTTACTGAATCAGAAACTTTGGGGATAGAACCCAGCAATCTGTGTTTTAGCAAACCCTCCAGGCGGTTTCTTATGCATACTAAATTTAGGGAGCTGTTTAAACCACAGGATTCCCTATGTTCCTTTATTAAGTCAGCAAACATGTTTAAGCACCTTCCATGTACTATGATCTATTTAAAAAATATAACATTTTCTGTCCTGAGGGTGGGAATAGGGTACATAGGGAAAAAAGGTTCACACAAAAAGCTGTAACAGGCACTTATTATAATCTCTCCAAATTCTGGGTGTTCCCAGGTTAGGTTCTGTAGGTATGAGTGGGTGAACCATGTTAACCAATGGCTAGGAGAATAACCCGACATATGTATGTGGAGGAAGAAACAGCTCCTGATGAGGTTGAAGACCGGAGTGAGTTTTCAGACTCTGAGAGTATAAAAAGAAAACCTTGCTCTAGCTTATACTGAGAAAACTAACTAATAAAGAGCATTGAGAAATGGTGGGAGAGATGGTAGGAGAATTGCAATGATCTGATTTGAAGGGAAAATTTAAATGATGCACCATCTGTGTAAACAGCATTATTCGTCCTTAGCCTGTTCACTCAGCTGGTTAGAGTTTTCTACAGAGGACAGTTCCCCGCGGAGATGAGAGAAATTACAGTATTCCTGTTCTCGGCCACAGTTTACATCTCACTTACACCCCAAGGCATCAGTTACAGGTGGAATGGGGCATTGGAAAGGTTGTAGATCATTACACATTAATTCCTACTCCTGGGCAAATAACTGAAGTCTACTGAACGTGGGTGGCAGTACAATCTTTGTAGAAGGTAGTAAATAATAAATGGTAAAATTTTAAAATTCTTTCCCAAAGTGTTGAGAGTATAAAGAGTTTTATTTATTTTTCCTTTTTATTTCTTTATGAAGAAAAAACATTATATTTCCTCAAGGAAAGTTACTGTTTAACTTAATGCTATCATGATTTTTGTGGTATATAATTTCTAAAATGTTTCATTTGATAAGATTAGTTTATTTAAATATTTATGTTAGCCACATAAACACATAGCTCTTTTTTATGTACATTAAATAGATCTTGAAGTTATTAAAAAATTTAGAGGTAATCTCTTATATTCTTATAAGGACATAAAGTTAAGTGCCATACTTAAATATAGCAGATCCATCCACTAACGTTAGCTAAGGATGCCTCAGTGTTTCTATGCAAAATGTTGTTCCTAGCTCAACATTAGGAAAGTGACTCAAGGTAAAACTTGAACAATACATCTGTCTTTCAGCATACTATTTGATGGAGTTTCTGAGTTTAAAGTTACCACGAGGATGGACGCTGTGGTGATATATTCATACTCCTGGCTTTCCCCTGCATCTGATGGTTGAACAAATATGAAAAGGTTATAGTGGGCATAATAGTAATACTGGAATTCAGGGGCATATTAGGATGATGCTCTAACCAACTGAGCTACCTGGCCAGGGCTTAACAAGTAAAATAAAGAAATATATCATTATACCCTTTTCCACACCCAGTATACTTGGCTATAAGTTTTTGTTCAGAAGTTGAAGTGTTTGAAGAGGGTAAATAGATTGAGTGATGTGTCCAAGTATCTGGAAGTCTACTATGTGTACTGAAACAGCATAAGTTATTGGAGCAAGCCGCAGAGCACAACCCTAATCTTTTTTTTCAATCCTCACCTGAGGACATTTTTCTATTTATCTTTTTATTATTTTTCTATAAACTTATCTTTATTGTTGAATGTATTATAGATGTCCCTCTTTTTTCTCCTCTTTGACCCTGTCCTCCCCAACGCCGCCTCCCTCCTGCTTTCCCCACACTATTGTCTGTGTCCATTGGTTATGCACATATGCATAGAAGTTCTTTGGTTTCTTTCTTCCCACCCCACCTTTCTCCTTTCCTTGGAGGTTCCTCAGTCTAACAACCAATTTGTACTTCCTAATACCTTCATCTTTTTCACCCAACTCCCCTCCCAGTTCTCTATATCCATGAGTCTGTTTCTGTTCTGTTTGTTCATTTTGTTTGAGTTCATCACCACCAAACCAGTATTATATGAAATGGTGACAGGTCTTCTTGAAGAAGAAGATAAAAAAATATGAACAATAAAATGAACAATAAATACCTGCCTATCAACAATTGAATCTACAAACATAAAAAAAATCACTTTTAAAGAAATTAAAGGTAGGATGTCCATACACACATAGGTGCTTGCACAAGCTGATGACTGGGTACCTGATCTTAGGTTACCTACATGGAAATATGCAATGCTTTGTATATGAGGATAATGTTGTTTGTCAACTGTCATTAAGACTGCTTTTCTAGTGAAGAAGTAAATAATTATATGGAAATCTGAACTTACAAAAATATTTTTTATTTTTTTATTATTATTTTCTTTATTGATTTTAGAGAAAGAGGAAGGGAGAGGGAGAGAGAGATAGAAACATTGATGAAAGAGAACATTGATTGGCTGCCTCCTGCATGCCCGCCCCCTCCTGGGGGTTTGGCCCACAACCTGGGCATGTGTCCTGATCGGGAATTGAACCAGCAACCTCTTGGCTCATGAGTTGATGCTCAACCACTAAGCCACACCAGCTGGGCCAAAAATTTTTTTAAAAAACTGATAATCCATTGAGTAAAAAAACTTGACTTTCTGGTTTTCAAAACAACTAGTAAAAGGATTTTGTTCTCTTTGTGTAAGGATCATAGTTCCTTACAAAAGATCATTTGGAAAGCCAATAAACAGAATAGTTTAGTTAAGGTATCAATATCCTCCACTATAGGGTAGGAAGAAAACAGAGAAAATGATTTTTGATTAACCAATTTACCAGATAATTAAATTAGACTCTCTATGGAAACTAAGGATTGCAACCTCAAAAGTCACAGGACCAGGAGGTAATATGAATGACAAAGCAGTCTGTGTATAGCATGGAGCCAAATCCTTGAACTGGAGAGGCATACTCGGTCTAAAGGAAGTGGCAGTACTCGGCTCAGTCCCTATAGGTATGAGCCTCCAATATTTCCAGACTTTTTGAATGAATGCCAAGTGAAACTCCAAATGTAGACTTTAAAAATAAATTTTGCAATTACTTAATACTGGGAATTAAGTAAAATTTAAAAGCACTGTGTTTGTGAAACAAAATATATCCACTGGATAGATTTACCCTACCGATTAATTGATCTACCAGTTTGTGACCATTTTAACTCTAAATTGCGTATTCTCACCTATGTTTCTCTGCCACATAAAACCCTGAATGCTAGATGTAAATAGTATAAAAAATAAGAAAAAGACTCACTGCTATTTAATATTTGTTGAATATTTATTAGGAAAACTAGTACAATTTGTATATTTTGGGTAAAGGCTTCACCAGTATCAACACATATACACAGGTGAACTTGTTTCCTCTGAATGAATGAGATAGGGATGTTAATTTTACTGACCCAACAGGACCAGCTCACTGGTGTGGGGGTTGGGGGTGGGGCCACTCTCTCTCAATACTCTCTCCTCATCACACACACACACACACACACACACACACACACACACACACACAGGCACTGTGTAACAGTAAATTAAATGCATCAGTAGAAGTCACTGTGCAATTGCAAGTCTGAAAGGTCAGGGTTCATATCTCTATAGATGAAGCTTTAGTATAGTAGCTTCAGCCTAGTGCTGGGTGTCTGGTAAAACATGAGCAAATATTAAGTGATTAGAGTTTCCATAACTTAATAGAGCAGGCACTGAAAGTGACAGAGATCTTGCCTTTAAAATTCTTATCTTCACCATTTAGATCATCAGTAAAAACAGGCAATCCTTGCCATAAATGAATAAGCTTGCTTTATGAATGTTGAGGAAAATATAAAGAATAGTGAGTTTTATTTCTTGTATAGATAGTTTAGAATTGCCATAATTTCTGGTGCCTATTAAATATGTTAGAGGGCATGCCATTTTTCAAAGCAAAATATAATATGTACATACAGAAAAGTGCATAAATCATTAAATAACTTAATATATATATTTTTAAACAAAATAAATACAAGGCTGGGTAGTATTTTAAAAGGATCAAACTTTAGCCCTGGCCGGTTTGGCTCAGCGGTTAGAGTGTTGGCCTGCGGTCCAGAGAGACCTGGGTACGGTTCCCGCTAAGGGCATGTATCCCGATTGCAGTTTGTCCCCGGCCCTGGTTGGTCGTGCCGGTGGCAGCCACTCGATGGATGTGTCCCTTCACATCGATGTTTCTCTCTCTCTGTCTCTCCCACTCTATCTGAACAAAAAAATGGAAAAAATGTCCTCAGGTGAGGATGAAAAAAATAAATAAAAGGATCAAACTTTAAATCTTTTGGAATGACAATGTATTTTGCATATTTGGTTACCTTTGAAAATATTATTTCTACCTTGTGCCTTTTTTTCCCTCTTGACCTTTCAGTTAAACTTTAGATTATGAGTTTCCAAAGCATCCATCACCTGTAGTCTTTTCATCACACAACACTAAGGCTGCGTCTTGAGCAAATTCATTAGTATTGCTTCTAAGTTATTCATTGAAGTTACAACATAAATATTCCCTAACATAACACTTATATTTTGAAAAGAGAGAACATTAGTCACAGTATTTAAAAATGTATAAATACCAGTATTTTTACCCTTTCAAAATGTTAAAATTTCTTTATATTCAAATGAACTTCTTTTTTTTGCAGAGAAGAGTAAGAAGGCAGATTGAAAAAATTCTCATTATTAGAATCAGAGCCTATCATAAATTTAGCTAAGTAATTTTACTATAAAGCACATACCTATAAACATATTATGTAATATCTCTTGTCTGAATAGTTAAAGCAGGTCACATATTATATCAAAACAAAGATAAACAAATGTGGTAACCTAGAAACATGATTTAAAATTTCAGTACCTTGCATAATCAAAACATCATTTAAGTAGGTGAGCCAATATAATTACATATAAATAAGTCTATTAATCCATAAATTCAGAAAAAAATTCAATGTCTGCTCATGGTAAGAATTTTATGTTCCTGTGTCTATATGGAATTTTTGATTTATTATTTATATGAGGTTAGACTATTATGATAGAGTTTTCAAATTGATGCCTAAAGATACTTTGGATCTTCTCCAGCATGATGGTGAAAAGTAGGCTACCTATAATTGTAATTGAGGGCAACAGCCCAAGTTCGGAATGTGTTCTTTCATCTTCAGAGATATAATATGCATATTACAGAATCACAGGCCATTGCATCCACAATGTGCTGATGAAAATAAAACATGTCATCTAAGCAAAAGATTCCAATAAAGTAAAATTTTGTTTATTAATTCAGAAAAAGTCTGATCCATTGTACTGTGAGTGCCAGGGAAAAATTCTCTACACTGTGATCCCAAGACAACCCACCATCCATGTTTTGTGTATGGTCCTGTGATTAGCAGAGTTGAAAGTATCTAGTGATCCAGTGTTGCCTATGAGTATATAAATACTCCATGATCCAGTTCACTTCAATAGATACTATGTTAGGTACTAAGGATTCAAAGGTGAACTCTCATGTCTGAGAAATTGGGTATCTTATCAGGAGGACTGACACATAAACCCATAATTACAATATGATACTGTAAATGTCAGATAGGAAGCAGGCACAGAATGTTATGGGAACACAGATAAACTATCTAGACCATGGTTTTCAGGAATGTATCTCGAAGTAGGGAATCCAGTTAAGGAGCAATTACAGTGCTTTTCACAAATGATGAGGGCCTGAATCAGGGCAACAGTTTTTAAGGGTGGAGGAAAGGAGATGGAATCAAGCAATATATAAGAGGGAAGATTTGATGATTGATTACATAGGAGAAAAAATAGAGATAAAGAGAGAGACAGAAAGCAAGAGAGAGAGAGACAGAGACAGGGAGAGATAGAGAGAGATAGAGACGATGGACAGATTTCTGGCTTAGATGAATGTGACTAACTGAGATTGGCAACAGAGGAGAATAGCCAAATTGTGAGGGAAACATTGTACTGGTTGGAGCAAGAAAAGATGAGAGATAAAGTGGGAAGTTGAAATTGGGTGTCTGTGACACAACTTTGTAGATAATATCCAACACCCAGTTTATTTGTTTATTTATTAACTTATCTTTATTATTGAATGTGTTACAGATGTCTCCCATTTTTGTCCTCATTGACCCCCTCCTCTCCGCTCCAACCTGTCTTGCCTTCCCCACACTATTGTCTGTGTCCATTGGTTATGCATATAGGCATATATGTTCTTTGGTTTATCTCTTCCCGCCTCCCCCATTCCCTTTGAGTTTCCTCAGTCTAAACCAATTTGTTCATCTTAATCCCTTCACCTTTTTCACTCATTCCCCTAAATCCCCTCTCATCTGGCAACCAACAAAAAGTTCTTTGTATCTAAGGGTCTGTTTCTGTTCTGCTTGTCCATTTGGTTTGTAGATTCAATTGCTGATAGATATGTATTTATTGCCATTTTATTGTTCATATTTTTTATCTTCTTCAAGAAGAGCCTTCAACATTTCATATAATTCTGGTTCGGTGGCGATGAACTATTTTAGCTTGTCTGGGAAACTCTGTATATGTCAATTGATTTTAAATCATAGCTTTGCAGGATAGTGTAATCTTGGTTGTAGGTCCTTACTTTTCATCACTTTAAATATTTCTTGCCACTTCCTTCTCGCCTGCAAAGTAAGAAATCTTCTGACAGTCTTATGGGAGCTCCCTTGTAGGTAACTGTTTCTCTCTTGCTGCTTTTAAGATTCTCTTTTTCTTTACCTTTGAAATTTTGATGATGATGTGTCTTGGTGTGGGCCTCTTGGGGTTCATCTTGTTTGAGACTCTCTGTGCTTCCTGGACTTGTATGTCTGTTTTCTTTACCAAGTTAGGAAAGTTTTCTGTCATTGTTTTTTCAAATAGGTTTTCAATTTTTTGCTCTCTCTCTTCTCCTTCTGGCACCCCCATGATGCGAATGTTGGTATGCGTGAAGTTGTCCCAGAGGCTCCTTACACTATCCTCATTTTTTTGGATTCTTTATTCTTTTTGCTGTTCTGATTGGGTGTTTTTAGCTTCCTTATATTCTAAATTGATGATTTGCTTCTTGGCTTCACCTACTCTACTATTGATTCCCTGTAAATTATTCTTTATTTCAGTTAGTGCATCCTTCCTGACTGGTCTTTTTTTTTTATGTCGTTGATGTTCTCACTAAGTTCCTTGAACTTTTTGTTAACTTCCTTGAATGTCTCACTAAATTCCTTGAGCATCCTTATATCCAGTGTTTTGAACTCTGCATCTGTTAGGTTGCTTATCGCCATTCTTTAAAGTTCTTTTCCTGGAGTTTTGTTTATTTCTTTCATTTGGGACATGTTCCTTTGTCTCCTAGTTTTGGCTGCTTCCTTGTGTTTGTTTCTATGTATTAGATAGAGTTGCTATGTCTCCAAGGCTTTGTAGGATGGCCTATTCTAGTAGGTGTCCTGTAGGGTCCAGTGGCACAGCCTCCCTGATTACCCCAGCTGGGACCTCAAAGTGCACCCCTCGTGTGGACTGTCCACCCTTCAGTTGTAATTGAGTCTTGATAGCTATTGGCACCTCAATGGGAGGGATTTACTCAGGCTGATCAGCTGCAAAGATCCCTTGGAAGATCAGCAATGCAGGGGCCCGCCACATAGAGCAAGACTTCCTTCAGAAGGGCTCTGGTACCCACTGAGTCTACTCATTAAGTATATCACTTGTGGAGGTGGTTGGGTGGTGGTACTTTACCGTGGTCTGAAGCTGTCCACTGGGTGTGCTGGCTCTGGGGCAAGGTCAGCCACTGCCTTGTGTTCTACCAGGGACCACCAGGCATAAGGTACAAAGTGATGTGCAGATGGCTGCTTCTAGTGCCGGGCCTGGGTGGGGCAAGGCCTCAGGGAATCACCAGGATGGAGCAAACAGTGTGAGTCAGGTTGCTGGAGTCCCAGATATTGCAGCCATCTGCTGCCCCAGGGAAGGACTCACCAAAGGAACAACGGCCTCTGCCAGCACGTCTGTCCAGGAGAAAGCTGCCTCTCTAGCCCTTGCCCTGATGACAAATAACTCAGTTGTCCCCCTTATGTGTTTGGCACTTTTCAAGCTGCCTCCCCTATGCTGAAGCTCAGAAGGAGTGAGTCTGAGTTAGTCCATGCACAGGCCCTTTAAGAGGAGCTGCCTGGAACTCCAGAAGCCTAAGCTTTCCTCAGCCTCAATTCCCGTTGGTTTTACAGCCAGAAATGATGGGGACTTCTCTTCCTGGCACTGGAACCCTTAACTGGGCACCTGGTGTGGGACAGGGACCCTTCACTCCTCAGGGAGGGCCTTCACAGCCAAGGTAGCCCTCTTGATTATTATTCACTACATGTGGGTGTGAGACCAGCCCATCTGTGCCTCTGCTCCTCCTACCAGTCTTTTTTTTCTTTATTGATTTTAGAGAGAGAGAGAGAAACATTGATAAGAAAGAACACTGATCGGCCGCCTCCTTCATGCCCCACAATGGGGACCAGGTCCACAACTTGGGCATATGCCCTGACCAGGAATCAAACTGGGGCCCTCTTGGTGCATGGGTCGACCCTCAACCACTGAGCCACACAGGTGGGGCCCTCCTACCAGTTTTGATGTGGCTTCTTCTTTAATTTTGTAGTTGTAGGACTTCATTCAGCTCTATTTCACGTGGTTCTGAATGATGGTTGTTCTGTAGTTTAGTTGAAATTTTGATGTGGTTGTGGGAGGAGGCGAGTATTGCTTTACCTACGCCTCCGTTGTGACCGGAAGTCTCTCCAACACCCAGTTTAATAAAAGAGTCTGAAACATGCTTAAAGGTGAAGTGTCAGTACTAGAGGAGATATTTAAGACCTAGTAAAGTAAGAGTATAATGATGAGTCCTCATACTGACACTCTGAATTTTATTATTACCTTGACCTTTCTATCTCAAACATCTTAAATACTTCTACATTCTCTAATTCATCACTGAGTGCTACCATCTCCTCAGCTTCACCAAAGCCAACCACGTTTTCATTCAAAGGAAGCATTAGAGAGAGAATGTCAAATCAACCTTGTGGCTGGTCTCATTTTAACGTTATCTATGGTCTTGCCCTTTCCCTTAGTTTTAGTAATTACATTGTCTCATGACTGAGTCACACTTCTGTGGTTACTCGAAGTCTTCCAGTATTGCCGTTCTCTCATCAGTGCTCCCAAGGACTGTAGCCTTATCTAAACCTAATTTTTGGGTCCCTGACTCAGGGTGACACCCTCATGCCTGATTGGCTTTAGACAGTCAAAATTTTGCACCCCGCTAACTCCGTGATTGGCTCAAAAATGGTGTATGATCCAAGCAGAGACAATGAAATATGCTTTCCCCTCTAATTAATATGTGTGAAAAACTTCTTCCTTTTTCTTCTGTATGAGACTAGGGAAGCATGTAGTCCTGGGAAGTGCTGGGGGTCCGAGAATGGAGTCAACCAAAGGAAAAGATGGAGAGACCACATCCTGAATGTAATATCTGTTCCCTGCATCCAGCTGAACTCCTCAGTTACGTTATTTTATTGTTGTTTAAAAGAATTGGTGGCCCTAGCTGGTGTGGCTCAGTTGGTTGGAGCATTCATTGTCCTGAATACCAAAAAGTGGTGGGTTCAATCCCTGGTCTGGGCGCATATGGGAGCCAACCATTCAGTGTTCCTTTCTCACATCAGTGTTTCTCTCTCATTCTCTACAATCAATTCAGAAAAAGAGAATTTTGTAGTGGAGCTTGTTACCTTCAACAGTCCCTGCCCTCATGAAGCTCACAGTTGACTGGAGGACCACTGTTAGATTTCCCTGGCATTGACCTCCTGCCTGTCGGGACTTCTGCTGACAGAGACCTTTGATTCTGGGCTTTGTTTGCCAGGTCTTCTAGAGTCTCTATCACTGAACATGTCAAGACTTCATTTTTGTGTCTGGAGAGCTTCACATTTATGGGCCGTCAGCAACGTGAGCCAGCACACTCTGGTTGATTCTGTTCGACTCTGGGTCTTACTACTGCCTGTCTGACCTGTACCACTGCTACCCTAGCTTTAGCAGGTTACTGCTCATGTTTCGTTTTATTTGCTGGTTTCAGTCGTCATAAAAAAATAAAATAAAATAAGGACCAAATAACACAAAAAATTCACATGGTAAGAAGGAAGGTGGGGACTGTGATGAGTTAGGAAAAGCTAGGTGCATATTCATTTATTATACACGTATTCCTTCATAGAAGCATTTTAGAGCCACTTTGGTGGGAAAAAAGTGAATAGCAGGGATCACAAATTAATATTGACTAAGCCCATAATCATCCTCTCTCCTTCTTTCCTACCCTCCCTCCCTTTTTTCTTCCTTCAAAATATATTTATTAAACCAATTCTTGGTACTGTTTTGAGGGTTGAAGTACTGATTTAGACTTACAAAATCCTTGTCCTTATGAAAATTGAATTCTAGTGTAACAAGGCATTGAGTTCAGAAAGGTTTCATGCAATTCCATTTGAACTATACAATAATTCATCTTTACCAACAAGGAAATGACTACTGATGGGTATGGGTATGCAGTTTGTCCAAGATCAGAGCAAGGGCAGAGGGAAAGCTCCAGAGACAGAGCAGGGATCTGAGTTAGGCCATGCAGAAGCCTAAGCTTTGCAGGCGGAGGGAGCAGCATGTGCAGCAGGGCCATGCTACATGTGTTGGAGGCCCGCAAGGAGGGCCGTGCAAGGAACAGGAGGATTGCAGGAGAGGAGGTCACAGGGATAGACAGAGGCTTGATGATGAAGCACCTCATGGACCATAGCAAGGACTCAGTTTCGTGATACTCGTCACTCTGATCCAGTTCTAAAAATGCTAGCTCTTTCTGTTCAAGGTTCAGAGGGTTGAGAAAGAATGAATCAGAGATAGGACTTTGCGAGCTCAGTGAGTAGTAGGTGAAACAGATGAGATAACAATGCTCAGGCTCTGGCAAGACTCATATCGCACAGTGTAGCCACACCCTGCTTGGGTTTTGTTTCTAGCTTTGAACTGGAGTTTGAGCAATTGGGAGTGGAGGGTCAAACTGCCTTGAAGTATTCTGTTCTGATTTCTTTCCACTCTGAACTTGGGCAGAGAAAAAGGAAGATCAGCACAAGTGGGTGTGAGATCCGAGGAGAATTATCAACAGATACTTTGTATTAAAGGAATTCCAGTGTTCATCCCCACTCCAAAATATCAGTGGGTATTTCTGCCAACACAAAGGTTTGCACTGCAATGTTATCCTCATTTGCTTTTTATTTTATCAGGAAGTACATTTGTGTAACTCTTTATAACTCAGAGACATGAAATAAGTCAAACAGAAGACCCTATATAATGTGATCTCTAAATGTGTCCTTCTAGTTTAAAGTAAATCTCTCTAAAAGTATTGGCTAATTTACACTGCTTAGAAAAATTTTCACTACTTGCTTCAAATGTTAGGACTAAGTGTGATCTTCTTTCTTCTACATTTTATTTGTTGAATGGGAATTCATTCCAAGTGGGGATTGGGTGGAAGTGGGAGAGAACTTTCTTAAAATAAAGACAATGCCATAAATAATCTGTGTGAAGCACTTGCTGTATACTATGATCTGACTTTAGAATTGGATGAAAGTAAACGACTATACTCAGATTTGGGGTTGGCAGAACAGAAGAGGAGAGGAGAATATAATACAATTTAACAGAATAATAAAATAGAATAAGTATTTTGAGAACTTAGTCCTTGAAAAAATTTTGGAGAAGTTAGCTTAAAAGTTTGTCTTCCAAACAGATCTCTCTGTTTTTACTTTTAGTTATTCCTGGGCTTGTCTAAGGTAGTCATTTTTCTAGACGATTATGAATATTATAGTGGCGAGCAGCTCCCGTGGGGTTGGTGATAGTATTTTGGGGAGAGTTTGCCCGCTATTTCTTTTATATATCTATATCTCTATATTTATATCCACATCTATGTCTGTGTCTGTATCTATTTTTTAAACTGTAATCCACAGGAAATTTTTTTTTTATATTGAGACCCAGCACACACACACACACACACACACACGCACACACACACACACACACCCCTAAAACAAGAGGTTTCTTTCTTCTCTTTGCTTATCTACTTTTTAGTTCTATTTTATTCTTTTCTAATTAAAAACTCTAGTCCCAACCCACAGCAATGATTTTATAACACACTATGAGTCTCAATTTACAGGTAGAAAAGAAGGCATAATTTTGGGGAAAAAAATTGGCTAATGATAAAAAGCCATGATTACTATAAAAAGAAGCTGGGGATTATTTCGGGATTGTATTTCCATGCTTTGATGGTTGCTATCACAGAATCAACCCATTCTCCGCCCCTGGACTAAATGGGTGCTGGCCCTGGGATTGATCTCAAATAGTATTTGTTATTTTCTTATCTCTTCACTCTTGGTGTCATTAATTACTGAGTTGACCTTGCAGAGAAAAAGGAAGATTGGTACAAGTGGGTGTGAGATCAGAGGAGAATTATGCAGCAGATACTTAGTTTAAAAGGAATTCCAACCCGGCTGGTGTGGCTCAGTGGTTGAGCATTGACCCATGCACCAGGAGGTTGCCAGTTTGATTCTTGGTCAGGACACATGCCCAGGTTGTGGGCCAAATCCCCAGTGAGGGACATGCAGGAGGTGGCCAATCGTTCTTTCTCATCAATGTTTCAATCTCTCTCTCCTTTTTCTTTCCTCTCTCTCTAAAATCAATCAATCAATAAAATAAAATAAAAGGAATTCCAGTGATCACCCCCACTCCAAAATATCAGTGGGTGTTTCTGCCAACACAAAGGTTTGCACTACAATACAGTGCTACAAAGAATAGTTACAAGTTCTTGAAGCATTTGCTGTATACTATAATCTGTAAGTATATGCTTTTAGCTTTCAATAGCCAGAAAGAGAGAAATTAAACAAGAGCAAAGTTCATTACTGTATTCACACATGAAACTCAATCATCAGGCCAAAGTTCATTAGAACTTCAGCAAACTGTGAAGATGTTAATCCTATCCAACACATTAAAATCACATGAATTCTATAGCAGTTAATGACCTTGGGTGGGTCTAGAGCTTAAATCTCTCAAAACACATACCATAATTTTTCTATTCTTTTTTTTATTAGACAATGGCACCATGTTAAAACTCGCAGAAGGGGACAGCTTTTGTTTTTGCCAATTCAATATCCATGAACTCTTCCTTTGGTAAAACAGTAACTCAAACTTCTTCTGGGGAATCACCTCAGCTATTCTCCTCTTAGGTCTCAGAGTGTGAATCATGAGGTTAGGGACCAATTCCCAGTGCGATTGGCTACATTTTGCAGTACTTTCCTCTTCAATGCTAATTGTATTTTAACTCCAAGGCATATTCAACCTTACCCTAACCTTCAGGGCCAATATTGAGGAGCGATAACAGTAATCTAAAGAATTCTGTGATGCAGCATTATGGTTTTTGCTCCTAAATTGGTTTTTGACTTTGTGTCTCAGTTCTAATAATGGACCACTCACCTTGATGCCTGGTACCTTAGTCATTGCATGTAATTTGTCCTTGAACATCTGATGTTTTACCTTACTCTTTGTTTGTTCCTAGAGACTTAGATTATGATTGCATCAGTTGTCTGACTTCACTGGTGCTGATGAGTTGGTTTCTGGCTTTTTATTTATTTTTTTCAGAAAGCTCTTGGAGGGCTAGACTATAGTCATTAGGCATTTCATGGTTAGGACTGTTCCTATTTCCTTGTAAAGGTCACTTGGAGGACAACTTTCTTAGGTTACCCCTTGTTTGTTATAATGTTTCAGATACAGAGAGTCCTGTTCTCTCATGGGGCCTTCTCCCAGCATCTCTAGCTGGGTTGGTTGCAAATGCCTGTGCACTCCAAAGGGTGAGCCTCTTATCAGAGCAGAGCACTCCCCCCAGCTTATTTTCCTGCTCTTAACGGGACCATATCTGGTGGATTCTCAAGATATATGAAACCAACTGTTTGTTATCTTTACCCATTTCTAACATGATCTCTTGCTTAGGAAATTGAGGTTGAATAAGTTTGTCCAAGTGAAAATTAGTTATCACTTGTCACAGTTATTTTGTTGGAGCTGTTGGATTGATTCACAAAAGGAAAACTTGTATTCTGCCCCCCACCACTAAACCCAATAACATTTTATTGATAATCTTTTTTTTTTAGCTTTTGAACTATAAATTCTGTTTCTAGAGTTGTTTAAAAGGTCATAGTTTTATAGATGTTCATATATAAATTAATCTGCTGTTTGCCTACTTTTTCTTTTTTCCTTCTCCATTGAATGGTCCTCCTCATAAATACAGAAAAGGTCATTGCATGAAAAATGTAAAATCTTGTATTATTTTCCTCATTCTCTCTTAAAAATCTATTTCTAATATTGTATCCCCCAATTAGACTACTTCATAAGGGCAGGATGGAGGAAAATAAAAGATTTAAAAAAGAAAGAAAGAAAGAAAGAAAGAAAGAAAGAAAGAAAGAAAGAAAGAAAAAATAGAGTGGATCTTACCACTAGAATTCACTAAAAAAAAAAATCTCAAAATGTAACAAAATTCTTACAAATGTCCTAGCCCAGTTTCTTAGGGAATTGAGATCTCCTACAAAAAATATGACAATTGGGAAAGGCAGAGGCGAGATGTAGGCAAATAGTAAATAAGCGGAGCAAAAACAAGTTCTGAGGAATACACATAATTTTGTCTGCCTTAAATCAGAATAGAATTGTTAACAAATTTATTTTTGTTTTTTTTTAAGACACTTTTTTGAAACAGTAGATTTAGCCTAGTCATTTGTGTCATTTTAAATAAATTATGTTTTAAAAAATTGTTTGTTAATTGTACCTTGATAACTGTTTTAAATGAGAAAAATTTGAGAAGAATGAGTCTACTTCTTTAAGATTTCCTATGAAATAAAATGTCAAAAGGTCAAGTTCAGAAGCATGTTTATTATTTTTTTTATGTTTTAAAAAGTTCATTTTAGAGAGAGAAGGAGGGAGAGGAAGGAAGAAAGAGAGAGAGGGAGAGAGAAAGTGGAACATTGATTGACTGCCTCCCATGCACCCTGACTGGGGACTGAGCCTGAAACCTGGGCATGTGCCCGAACCAGAATCAACCCAGCAACCCTTTGGTGAACTGCTTAATCGAGTCACCGAGCATGTTTATTTAACTACAATATTAAAACTGTTTGAGTGTGTTCCATGTAACCTCAAATAGATATGCAAATATATTTTTATTATAAAATTAAAACATTTTGATATTATTATTATGATATAAAACTGTTTAATAACAACAAAGTAAGAGAGAGAAAGAAGAAAGAAAGAAAGAAAAAAGTTTGGGTTCCATTATTGTCCCCTGATTATACATACTAACCCAGAGATCATGAACTCTATTGTGTTTATTAGGGAACAATACTTTAAACAAACTAAAAATTTGGTTTAATTAATATTATTATGTGCCCCGTTTCAGTTGGAAAATCAGCACCCTATTAATAGAGGAAAAGTAGATTCTTCTGCTTCCTAAGGAAATGCATTAGAAGTGGAATGCAGTGATGGACTACATTGTGCTGATAAGTTAAATGTAAATTAACTAATAAAAACTATACTAGTTGCATTTTCTTGAAATGCACATAGGATTGAAAAATTCTCTAAAGAGTCTGTGTGGGTTGGGTATTCAATAATTTAAAAACATAACTGAATGCCCAGCTGGTGTGGCTCAGTGGATTGAGTGTCATCCCGGGGACAGAAAGGTCCAGGTTTGATCCCTGGTCAGAGCATATGCCCAGGTTGGGTTGCAGGCTCGATCCCAGTAGGGGGCATGCAGGAGGCAATGGATTGATGTTTCTCTCTCACATTGATGTTTCTATCTCTCCCTGTGGAAACAAATCTATAAAAACATATTTTTAAAAACACAATTGAAACATTTATTTGACACTTCTTACAGAGAAGCTTATCAACCTTGCATAGAGATGTTTTCTTCTATCTGGGTGTGAGAGTAGCAAAATAGAAGACTCAGCGGGAAGAGATAAGTACAGAAAGGGAAATTAGTGTAGCAAGAGAGAATGTAGGACAAAATACTGCTATAATTGCTTTAAATGCAGCATCATGGGCTATTCGCATTTTTGTTAATTCTTATTAAGCACCAGAATATTAAACTAGCTTTCAAAATAGAACCAGAGGCATGGATACATGGAACAGACTGACAGGTCAGAGGGGAGGCAGAGGGGTGGTGGATGAAAGACGGTGAAGATATTAGCCAAAGAACATATATATGTAGTCCATGGACACAGACAACAGTGAGGTGATGAAAGACAAGGGAGGCGGGGGCTGGGTGGAGGCTAAAGGGGGGTGGGGGGGTGGAATGGGGACATCTGTAATAGTGTCAACAATAAATTAAAACAAAACAAAACAAAACAAAACAAAACAAAACAAAAAGCTAGCTTTCAAGGAGCTTTCTGTCTCAGCCTAAGGGCAGACATGCAAACAAATGATTGGGTTATAATGTAATGACAGCAGTGGAATGAGACACTATCTGGGTAAGTGAGCCATTAACGTTTCACAGTTGTAGGTCTCAGAGGGGGATAAGAATTTGCTGGATGGGGGGAAAAGGAAGGAACTGCAGGCCAGAGAGCAGCTAGAGCAGAGGCATGTTTTTGTGAAAGTGCCAGGCATGTTGAGGGAAACAGTGAGTGGTCTGGTGTGGCTCTAGGAAGAAGACATATGGAGAAAGGGTTTTGGGGCATGAAGAGATTAAAGGTAGACTGGGAGCAAATGATGAAGGACTTTATGTCAGTCAGATGATTTGGGACCTGATCTTAGCAGTCATTAGAGGTTTTTTTTTTTTTTTTTTTTTTAATTTTTATAAAAGAATTAATATGACAAATGTAGATGACCTGATTTTCACACCACAATACAACAGGCCCTTTGGAGAGCAGACAGGTGGAAGCAGTTTATTTCTGTGGTGAACACAGCCGTTATTTATACTCTTTTGCAGGCTTCTAACACATAGATCTTACTGCCTTGTATTACCACTACTCCCATATTGTTCTGTGGTCCCTAGTTGTGATCTCTACACATTCATCTATCACAGGATTCATAACGGGATCAAATCCCCTTCCTTGAGCATGTCTGCTACAGTTTAATTTCAATGATAACTTCTTGTCCTTAAATTTTTCCAACTCTCGAGGGTGAGCTGTGCTCATGGTGTCTACTCAGTGGCTTAGAGTTGCCTTGAAATGGAAATCGCTGTCTCCCTCATGCTCTCACTGTTTTTAAAGAGACAGTGCCATGGATTATCAGACAATTCCGTCTAGGATAATCTACCTGGGGTTCTAAACCCCTCCTTGACAGAGGAAACTGCTACCCTCTAAGTCATTGCCACCTCTCACTCATCTCTTTGACCTCAAGTAGGAAATCCATCACATGCCCCTTTTAGCTTCCCCCACATTCCTTCCAAACTTTCACAGCTTTCTTAAAACCCTACCAAGTGCCAACATCATCTTCCTTTCTTCTTGTAAGCAACAGGTGATTGATTGCCTTCGCTTCCCAGACTATACTTGATCCTTGGAACATCTGTGTTTTTTATCTTGTTAACCATGGACCCGTTATCCATGGCACCAGTGACCCTGGACACATAACTGTTACCTTAACACAAGCAAGTTCTGCACCTATAACAGAGAATAGATAGACTATTCATCTGTTCAATGCATTTTTATTGAGCACCTATTAGGTGAGAGATTATTTTCAGCACTGGGGAAACAATAAAGAGTGAAACAAATGAGATATCTACTCCCTGGAAGTTTATGATCTATAACAGGCTTTGGAAAATCACTGCTTGTGGATCAAATCTAGCCCACCATCTGTTTTTGAACATAAAGCTTGATTGAAACACAGCCACATTCATTTATTTAGATCGTCTATGGCTGCCTGCGTGCTCAAGAGCGGAGCTATGCAATTGCAGCAGAAACTGCACAACCTGAAAAACCCACATGTCTATTTCACCTTTCACAGGAAAAGTCTGCTGGGCCCTGGTGCAGAAAAGTGCTTCTGGAGCTATATGGAATGAAAGATCAGCTGTATTTTATATTTTATTTTATTGTGAGATGACCCCTTACTCTAAGACCTACTCTTTTAACCATTGTTTTACTGTAAGCTATGTTGTTGACGAGGGGTGCAGTGTGTGCAGCAGATCTCTACAATGTATTCCTATCGCCTGTCTGAACCTTTATTGATTAGTAAGTCCCCAGTTCCCCCTCTCCTCAGCTCCTGGCAACCACCATTCCACACTCTGATTCTTTGAATTTGATTATTTTAGATACTGCATGTAAGTAGAAGTAAGTATTTAATACAGCCATATATCCTATAACAATGGAGATACATTCTGAGAAATGAGTGGGCAGGCAATTCTGTTGTGCAAACCTCATCGAGTGCATGTACACAAACCTAGACAGTATAGCCCACTCCATACCTCGGCTGCATGGCAGAGCCTATGTCTCTCAGGCTACACCCCTAAATCGCATGTTACTGAATACTGTAGGCAATCGTAACACAATGGTAAGTATCTGTGTATCTCATCACCTAAACAAAGACAATGTACAGTCAAAAGATAGTCTCTTTCAGAGGTTTTGGGGGTTAAGACTTTAACATACCTTACTTTTTGGAGGCACATTTTAACCCACAACAGGCTCCAATATCGTACTTCCTTTTGATCCTGCAAAAGTAATAATGTAAGAAGGAGGTTTTGCCTCTTTCTTTTAAGGACACTTTCTACATGGTGTACAGAAAATTTTCGGTTATACTGGTCATACTTGGATACAAGGGCCAGCTTTGTGCCCAGCTAAATTGGAGGTTCTGTTGCAAAGGAGGAAAGAGTGAAACTATATTGCGGGGCAGCAAGCAGTCTCCGCCCTGTGGTCTATTGCTCTTCAAACCAGTTGCATACTAGTTTCTCTGATCTGTTGGATTGCGACGTTTGGCCTCTCACAGAATGCTACATACGCTGTTTCAGGCTGGGACAGAAATAGGGCATCCTGAAAGTTTTCAGCAGGCCACTTCAGAGTGTGGTTGTGTGACTTAGTGATATGATCTCAGCTAGTTAGTAAATGTCTGATTCTCAGTGTTCTCATTTATAAATCAAGGACGGTACATACCTCATATGATTGCTGTATAGTTTAAGTAGGACAATATACATGTGAAAATCCCTGGCCTAAATGGGTACTCTAAACCTGCTTGTTAATTATTAATTCAGGAAGGAGAAGATGGCGGGAAAGAGAAAAGGAAGGAGAAAGGGAAAGAAACATTTGTTTTCTGGATATAACAGTCTAATGAAAAGAAAAGCTATGTGAGGGAAATGTGTATTCTTCTAAGTAAGTCATTTTTTAAAAAGGAAAGTATTGATCTATTTGCTCTCAGCAGTTCTTTTGATGTGATATAAAGCCATACTACACAACTTGAATTACTATTTGAGGGGTAATTTTTACCCAGTCAAGTGAGAAAACAATCACTGAACAGATAATCTCAGAAGATATGATCAAGGGAAAGTTATTGCTAGTATATTGAACTCAAGGGTAATAGTCCAAATTATGCCTTTGACATTGAATAGGTAATGTACTCAGTTTTCCCAAAAGACATTGTAGCAGAGTCTGTGAGTTTCCCTCTAATCTCCAGTCCCCTCTCTTTTTCCACATGGTTGAATTTTTTTGCTGGGACATGTGGCCACTCACTGATTACATTTCTCAGCCTCCCTTGGCACTAGGAGTAACCACATGATGAAGCCAGTGGATAAGAGCATAAGTAATGTGTGCAACTTCTGGGTCATGCCCTTGTGAGGGAGAGGCTTATCTTTCCCTGCTTCTCTTTTCTCCTCCCACGATCTGAGATGTGGATGTGATGCTGAGACTTCTTTGATGAGGGCAACTGCTCAGGACAGCAAAGCAACAAGATAACACGAGCCTGGGTTTCTAATACCATGAAGCTGCCATATCAGCCCAGTTCTGTTTAAACTTGAATTGTTACACGAATAGAAACTATTTTGTGTAAACCATTGTTATTGTTTGTTTTTTGTTTTTTTTTTTTAAATAACAACTGAACCTTTATCTGAAAAAAAAAAAAAAAAATACAGAATTTGGTACCTAAAAGTGGGCATTGGCTGAGTGGAAAGGTGGTGAACACAAGAGCAGAGTTCTTGTCGTCTGGAAAGTTGGATACCATTATTATACAGAGGAAAAATATTTAGAAAGCTGTCATCTGTAATAACTTGGACCAAATGCTCACAAAGGCCATAGCTCTAAGAGAAAAGATAGAAAACAATTCAGGATGTTGGAATGTATTGGCTGCTTCTTTACTTCTTCCAGTGAAGTTTTCAAGACAAGATAGAGATTCAGACTGGATTGAGTCAATTGCAGGCACAGATGAAAGGGGACACAACTTACCTAAGAGAAGATCTCTCTGCCTAGGCCAGCATCTTAAACTGACTAGGCACTGAGTAATTTAGGAAGGATTGAAAGAACCAACTGCTTCTGTAGAGCAAATGATAGCAATGATTAAGGTTGTGATATGTTATCATATCATGTGAACAGGCTATGAACAGGAGTGGCAAGAAGCTTGTTTTAGTTCCTCATTAATCTCTACCCAATGCCTCCGAGTGAGTCCAAATAAAAATAATAACACATTTCAAAGTTGATTTTCTTCAATGTTCAATAAAAGCATAATTACAAAACTTGAATGGTTTATTGATTGGCACAAACAATCTATGTAAAATAATGTGCTTACAATTTAAATGTCGCCCTAGGTAAATTCATCTAGCTCAAAGATCTTCAAAGTCTGCAAAGCCTGGGATATAAGATTTCCCTGTGGTTTCTTGGACACATATGACTTTATGAGAGTCAATTTAGAGATATTGAACTGTCACATTTATTCTCACTAAAAATTGATCTACCTGAGAATTTCCCTATGTCAAGAGTCATTGCACTTCTTTGCTGCCTTTTCTTTCACAATCGTCCTTCTCCTTTTTGATTAAAACAGGTCTGCTACCTCTCTGCCACCTCTAACCTAGCATACTACAAAATGTGCAGTGCTTTATGACGATGGCAATTGTTGATAATTAGTACTAATGAAAACCATAAGATATTTATTTATTTATTTATTTATTTATTTATTTATTTATTTATTTTTATCCTCACCCGAGGACATTTTTCCATTTTTTGTTCAGACAGAGCGGGAGGGAGAGAGAGGAAGAGAGAGAGAGAGAAACATCGATGTGAAAGGGACACATCGAGTGGCTGCCACCCGCACGACCAACCAGGGCCGGGGACAAACTGCAACCGAGGTACGTGCCCTTAGCGGGAACCGAACCCGGGTCTCTCTGGACCGCAGGCCGACGCTCCAACCGCTGAGCCAAACCGGCCAGGGGGAAAACCATAAGACTTTTAATGAAACATTTGGATAATTGTAGTTATAGGAAGAAAACTCTACGTAGTTTCAATGTATATACATAGTTTTATTGCACAGAAACATTATGGAGGTGATTGATATGAGGTAGAAAACACCAAGTATATTACATCATATAATTCTGTGAGGGGTGTGAAAAGAAAATGAGAATTGAAGGAGCAAAAGGAACTATTAAAGAACAACTTCTTTAAATGTTTTTGAAATGAATGACAGTGGTGTCAAATCACTATATTATTTCTGAAACACTGAAAACGTATTATAACCATTTTATTTTTAAAATGTCAAAATAGACAATATGTTAGATTTGCATCTTTTGTTACTATAAAAATTATGTGAGAAAAATTATATATTTAGATTTCAATATGTTATAGGGGCTTCATGGTAGTTAAATGTTCTTTAAATGTATACTTGGGCAAAAATATTTGAAGATCCCCTTCAATTCTCCATTGTAACTGCCCATAAACACTTGCTATATAGAATTAGGGACCCTGTGTTTCTCCAGAACAAATAATGCCTTTGTTTAGAATTTCCAGTAACTTCTGGATGATTGCATATTGTCTATGGGAGCCAAATGAAACCAACACAAATTTTGTCTGCACAAGGGGTAGAGGAGGTTAAGCTTCAGACTTGGGTAGAATGGATGGACCTTTCAGTTTAAGTGTAAACAGTAACATTAGGTTATTTGAGGTGAAGAAACATACATGGAAACAGGAACAATGTATGCCTGTGTTTTTTCTTCTTTTAATGAGGTTTTCCTTTTCTTTCAGAAAAGGTTGAATGTATACTTTCTCATTTCTCCCATATTTCATACTGTCACATGGAGATAATCTCGTTGAAACAATGTTACTCTACATGCTTTTCTTGTATCCAAAGCAAATACCAGTTTCCAGTCCTTCGTGTTTTTTCAAATAGGACTATTAGAGATCCAGTTATGAAGTGTGTTCATTCTGTTATAGCTAGAAGGCTTGGCAAGTGTTTTTTAATGAAGCATTGTATACCTTATTAGGGTTGCTACTTTTTTTTTTCTTTTTTAACAAAGGAGATAGGGAAGAATAAGTCAATGGAATGTTTTAAAAAACATGTTAGCTTGGTTTTTCTAATAAGGAAAAAAGCATTAGACTTGCATTAGTACACTGATTACTTTTTCAAAATACCCGAGGATGAGGGTTGAATATCATTTTAATAAAACTTTAATTTCTCTTTAACAAAGATGTCCTCTCTAATTGCGCCTATTAAAGCCAACTGTGGAAAAGACTAAAAAAAGTATGGTATAATTTGTCTTCTAATTGGAATATATTGATTACCCACCAATTTGTCCTATTGAAATAAGAGAGATAAAATTTACATTGATTTTAGCTGTGAAGTTGGATACTCAGTGGGGAATCTATCTAGCCAAATTTCTCTGGGAACTTCCCATTCTATACAAGGATGTCTCCCTCCCCTAACAGTTATATTTCTACAAAAAGGCCTACTTCCAAATTTCTCAACTGATCAGACCAGGGGCTGCAGCCCTTCTGCCCTCCCCAGCCTGAGCTGAGCCAATCACACTCTCTCCCAGACTCCTCTAGAGTCAGAGCTGAGAGACTCGGATTTGCTCTCCACTGGTGACTGAGCCTATTGCTTGTTACCTTGGAGCCGGGGATCCAACCCAGTTTTGGGAAAGGATTGACTAATCCACAACATTAATGGGACCAGGAGCAAGAGTACAGGTGGTGGCCCCATATCATGTGGTTAAAAGTTGAAAAGGCATAAACTAAGAAAATAAACTATTAAACAATATAGTTTCCATCTTTCTATCTTGACAAATATAATTTATAACAACCTCGGAGGTGAGGTTTGAAAATTTTAAATCTGACACTCCTCAGAATTCTACAATGGGGGACAGAGATGGCCTGTAGACTCTCCTCTTTTGATCAGTACCATAAAGGGCCACACGTTACATGAACATGGACACTCCAGGAGCTCATTCAAGCACCATCACCTTGACCATGCTTTGGGACTAGAGGGTCACACCTGCAGAAGAGTCTGCCCTTGGGAAGACAAGCCTAGGAAACAGGCTGGTTCAGATCCTAGAAATAAACTCAGGCTGCCTGGGGACAGGGAATTTGGAGCCTCAAGTGTCCAGACCATGTCCAAGAAGGAGCTCTGTGGGCTCTGGAAAAGCAGAGCTGTTTTCTTTTTTAAGTAAACTTTATTTTATAGGGCAGGTTTTTGGTCACGACATTATTGAGCCGAAGGTACAGAGAGTTCCCATGTGCTCTCTGCTCCCACCATAAATGGGGGAGGCTATGCATACATGGGGACATATCTCTTGAGCCCCATCAGCTCTGTGCCTCATGGGGATGAGCAAGAGCAGAGCCTCTAAAGTTCTTAGCCTAGGGCAGAAGTCCCTCTTGCCTGGGCCTAAGGGTGGTATTAGAGAAGAATAAGGGAGACAGAACTAATAAAACGAGACAAGGTAGAAAGAGTCTCAGGGATCTTCAATTTCTGGTTTCAGTCTCTTACAAGGTTCTGCTGTTTTCCTGGTCTATTTTTTTAAAAGGTATCCCCCCCCCCCCTTTTAAATTTTTCTTTTTAAATTACCGTTGACATACAATGTTATATTAGTTTAAGTGCACAACATAGTGATTAGACATTTATATAACGTCTGAAGTAATCACTCCGATAAGCCTAGTACCCATCTGACATCAAACACAGTTAATACAATATTATTAACCATATTCCCTATGCTGTGCTTTACAGACCATGCACCATGGCAGGCTTCCCATAAAAAGGATTAGAAACAGTAGATTAAAACATCATTTGTATTCATTTTAAAAGCAAATTGCCCAGCTGGTGTGGCTCAGTGGTCGACCCATGCACCAAGAGGTCACCGGTTTGATTGCCAGTCAGGGCACATGCCCAAGTTGTGGGCCAGATCCCCAGTGGGGGGTGTGCAGGAGGCAGCTAATCAATGCTCTCTCTCATTGATATTTGTATCTCTCTCCCTCTCCCTTCCTCTCTGTCTAAAAAGAAAATCAATCAATAAAAAAAAGCAAATACAATCCTTTAGAAATTTCCTCTGAAGAGAGTGAAAATGGTAAGCATAAGAGACTTCAGTGTTTAACATCCTGTCGTTGATGGGCCTATACCATGTGCCAAACCAGGGGTATACTTTCTTTTTTTAAAAAAAATATGTTTTTATTGATTTTTTGTAGAGAGAGGAAGGGAGAGATAGAAACATCGATGTGAGAGAAACATCATCGACTACCTCCTGCACACCCCCTACTAGGGATTGAGCCCATAACCCGGGCATGTGCCCTGACTGGGAATCTAAGCGGAACCTCTCAACCCTTGGGAGGACTCTCAATCCACTGAGCCACATCGGCCAGGACAGGTACACGTTGTAAGTATGGATGTGCAAGATGTAAACAAAAGAAGCACTCTTTCAGACTCAGCGGGCAGTGGGGATGGGGAAGGGAAACAGGTGTTCGATCTTAAGCTGAGGTATGTGTGGATGCCTCAGAGGTTTAGAAATCCACAGCTATCTGGTGCTATTTCTGGATACCAAATGAAAGTGAAGGTGTGCGATATGGGCACGGAACTGTTCTCTGGCTTTGGCAATATGCCTCCTGAAAATGGAGCGGGGCAGGTGCATAGAGAATAAGTCCACTGGAGGCTAACAGTCCCTTGGGTAGCCTAAGGAATGGCGTGTGTGCATGTGTGTGTGCATGCGTGTGTGTGTGTGTGTGTGTGTGTGTGAAGCCAACTAATATACCAAAGAGACTTTGGAAGATTAAGCACATGAAAAATAAATAAATATTAAATGAAAAGGTAGGTAGGACTTGAAGAGCTTTTCCTAATGAGTGTGGAATGGGAGCAAGGCTTAGCGTTCAAGTTCCCGCACGTCCGAGCCTAAAGAATACAACCACAGTAGTGACCACAGTATCACAGGTGTGGCCATTGATCAAATAGCACAGGTCCATTTTCTTAGGGGTTCCTTAAGTGAAGGTTCAGAATCTAGCAGTGTGGTGATGGGGGTGGAGGTGTGAAGCGATGGAAGGGGCCTGATACACAGGCCTTGCTTATTCTATTTTATTTATTTATTTATTTATTTATTTATTTATTTATTTATTTATTTATTTATAGAGTGAGAGATTTCTTCAGTTGCACACTTCAGACTTCACACTGAGCTTCAGGCACGGTGCTGCTCCAGGCTCTTCTGAGAGCCCTCACAGAGTCTTCTTCCCACGCTGCTCTTGAGGGCTTGCCCCTCCAGGGCAGGACCCAGGCCCTGCCTGCAGTTCTGGGTACCTGGTGACTGTACTGGTCTCAGTAGGCCCTGGTGCCCTGCCCTTCCCATCAAGAAGCAGGGCATGCTGGAAGGCTCTAGAACAGGCTCCACAGCCCCTCCTGCAGTCCCCGGGCTACAGAGGAGAGACTGTCCCACTAGAGTCCAGCTCTTCAGTGCTCCCCAAGTCACCTTTTCTCTGGGCCTCAAGCCTGACACTGTGCTTACAGAGCCTCAGCCTTGAGCACCACATGCCCAGCTGGGGGCTGAAACCCTGCAGAGTGAGCCAGGCCCCATCACCAAGAGCGGTAGCCGAGCGGCTCCTCAGGCCCCGCTCCCCAGAGCCAGGCGGGTCTTGCTTAGTGTGAGAGCTGGAGCTGGGGGAGCTGAGGGAGGAGAACATACAGGATTTCAGTTGATCTCTTCCACTTTCACTATGTATCTGCCAGTCTTGTGTGGCCTGGGGTGAGGTGTTTTAGCCAAATTATCTATATTTAGGTTCTTGACAAATCTTTGTTATATAGCTTATTTCCCCCCCCCCCCTCAATACATTACTTGCTCTTGGTCATTTTGAAAGAGTTTGGTATGAGATTAAAAAAAAATTTACTGTATGTTTTTGGTAGAATTCTCTAGTGAAATCATCTGTGCTTGCGACTTTGTGCGATGTTTGTTGAAAATCAATTTAATTTCATCAGAGCTATCCATAATTTTTATTTCTTCTGTGTCTGTTTTATGGAGATGTATTTTTTGAAGATATTTGCTTATTTCATTTAAGCTGTTTAATGTATGGCATAAAACTATATGCTATAATATTTGTTATTATTCTTTTAACATCTATAGGATTTATAGTGATAGGCTGTTTTTACTTTCTAATATTTATAACTATTAGATTTTTCTTGATCAGTCTAATTATAGGTTTATCAAGTTGGTCTTTTCAAAGAATCAGTTTTGGCTTTGTGAATTTTCTCTCTTATTTGTTTTTATTTTATCTCTTTGTTATTTTCTTTGTTTACTTTTTTGGTTTTCTTTACTCTTGTTTTTCTAGTTTCCTAGAAATTTTATATCTTTTATAAAATTTTATATCTTTTTACCTTTTTTAAAAATTCTCACCAGAGGATATTTTTCCATTTATTTTCAGACAAAGTGGGAGGGAGAGAGAGAGAAAGAGAAAGAAACATCCACGTGAGCAACTGGTTGCCTCCTCCATGGCCCTGACCAGGGCCGGGGACCCAACTGCAACCGAGATACGTGCCCTTGACCAGAATCAAACTCGAGACTCTTTGGTCTGCAGGCTGACACTCTAACCACTGAGCCAAACCAGCCAGGGCTCTTTTTACCTTTTTTTTTTTTTTTAAATTTTTATTTATTTATTTTTTTGTTACAGATATTTTACCTTTTTACCCCATTGGCACCCCCCACCCCACCCCCCCTCCACCCTGTCCCCGGCTTAGTTGTCCATGTCCATTGGTCATGCATACATGCATATAAGTTCTGTGGTTTATCCCTTCCCACCCCCCCACCCCCCATCCCCTCTTCTGAGGGATGTCAGTCTATGCCCCACTTCCATGTGTCTGGGTCTACTGTATTCCTCAGACTGTTATGTTCATTATATTCCGTATATAAGTGAGATCATGTGGTATTTGTCCTTCTCTGCTTGGCTTCTTTCACTTAGGATAATACTTTCCAGGTCCCTCCATGTCGTCTCAAAGGATAAGAGATCTTTCTTTCTTACCGCTGCATAGTATTCCATTGTGTATATGTACCACAGCTTTTTGATCCATTCGTCTACTGGTGGACACTTGGGCTGTTTCCAGATCTTAGCTATTGTAAATAGTGCTGCTATGAACATGGGGGTACATATATTCTTCCTGATTGGTGTTTCAGGCTTCCTAGGGTATATTCCCAGCAGTGGGATCACTGGGTCAAATGGAAGTTCAATATTTAATTTTTTGAGGTAGCACCATATTGTTTTCCATAGCGGCTGCACCAGTCTGCATTCCCACCAGCAGTGTATTAGAGTCCCCTTTTCTCCACACCCTCGCCAACACTTGTTGTTTGATGATTTGTTGATGGCGGCCATTCTGACAGGTGTGAGGTGATACCTCATTGTTGTTTTAATTTGCATCTCTATGATGATTAGTGATGTTGAGCATTTCTTCATATGTCTCTTGGCCATTTGTATGTCCTGTTTGGAGAGGTGTCTATTCAGCTCCTCTGCCCATTTTTTAATTGGGTTCTTTGTCTTCCTTTTGTGGAGTTGTATGAGCACTCTGTATATATTGGAAATTAACCCCTTATCTGATACATCATTGGCAATGATGTTCTCCCATACAGTGAGTTGCCTTTCCATTTTGATGATTGTTTCTTTTGCTGTGCAGAAGCTTTTTAGTTTGATGTAGTCCCATGTGTTCATTTTCTCCTTTATTTCTGTTGCCTTAGGTGATGTATCAGTGAAAATTCTGCTCCGTATGATGTCCGAAATTTTGTTGCCTACATTTTCTTCTAGAATTTTTATGGATTCACGGGTCACATTTAAGTCTTTTATCCATTTTGAGTTTATTTTTGTGTATGGTGTAAGTTGATGGTCTAGTTTCATTTTTTTTGCATGTAGCTGTCCAATTTTCCCAACACCATTTATTAAAGAGGCTGTCTTTACTCCACTGTATGCTCTTGCCACCTTTGTCAAATATTAATTGAGCGTATTGCCTTGAGTCCATTTCTGGGCCTTCAGTTCTGTTCCACTGGTCTATATGCCTGTTCTTGTGCCAGTACCAGGCTGTTTTGGTTACAGTCGCTTTGTAGTATAACCTGATATCTGGTATTGTGATCCCTCCAACTTTGTTCTTCTTTTTCAAGATTGCTGTGGCTATTCGGGGTCTTTTTTGGTTCCATATGAACTTTTGAAGTATTTGTTCTAGTTCTATGAAATATGTCATTGGTATTTTGATGGGGATTGCATTGAATCTATAGATTGCTTTGGGTAGTATGGACATTTTAATTATGTTAATTCTTCCAATCCATGAACAGGGTATGTGCTTCCACTTTTTTATATCTTCCTCTATTTCTTTTTTCAATGACCTGTAGTTTTCTGCAAATAGGTCCTTTACTTCTTTGGTTAAGTTTATTCCTAGGTATCGTAATTTTTTTGGAGCGATGGTAAATGGGATTGTTTTTTCAGTTTCTCTTTCTGTGAGCTCATCATTGATGTACAAGAATGCCGTCGATTTCTTGACGTTAATTTTGTATCCTGCTACTTTGCCAAATTCATTTATTAAGTCTAATAGATTTTTGATGGATTCTTTAGGGTTTTCTATGTATAATATCATGTCATCTGCAAATAATGACAGTTTCACTTCCTCCTTTCCAATTTGGATCCCTTTTATTTTTTCTTCACGTCTGATTGCTGTGGCTAAGACTTCCAGTACAATGTTAAATAAGAGTGGCGAAAGTGGACATCCCTGTCTTGTTCCTGTTCTTAATGGAAATGTTTTTAGTTTCTGACCATTGAGTATGATGTTGGCTGTAGGTCTTTCATATATGGCCTTTATTATGTTGAGATATGATCCCTCTATTCCTACATTGCTGAGCGTTTTTATCAGAAATGGATGCTGGATTTTGTCGAATGCTTTTTCAGCATCTATTGATATGATCATGTGGTTTTTATTCTTCATTTTGTTTATGTGGTGTATCACGTTTATTGATTTGCGAATATTGTACCAGCCTTGCATCCCTGGAATGAATCCCACTTGGTCGTGGTGAATAATTTTTTTGATGTATTTCTGGATCCGATTTGCTAGTATTTTGTTCAGGATTTTGGCGTCTATGTTCATCAGGGATATTGGCCTGTAGTTTTCTTTCTTCGTAGTGTCTTTTTCTGGTTTTGGAATTAGAATTATGCTGGCCTCATAGAATGTGGTTGGAAGTCTTCCTTCTTCTTGAATTTTTTGAAATAGTTTGAGGAGAATGGGTGTTAGTTCTTTTTTGAATGTTCGGTAAAACTCCCCTGTGAAACCATCTGGGCCTGGGCTTTTGTTTGCTGGGAGAGTCTTGATTACCTCTTCAATTTCCTTAGTTGTTATTGGTCTGTTGAAGTTTTCTATCTCTTCCGGGAATAGTTTTGGGAGACTGTGTGTTTCTAGAAATTTGTCCATTTCGCTGAGATTGTTGAATTTGTTGCCATATAGTTGTTCATAGTAGTTGTTAACGATCTTTTGTATTTCCGTGGTGTTGGTTGTTACTTCTCCTCTTTCATTTCTGATTTTGTGTATTTGGGTTCTCTCTCTTTGTTTCTTGGTGAGTCTAGCTAAGGGTCCATCTATCTTGTTTATCTTTTCAAAAAACCAGCTCTTTGTTTCATTGATCCTTTGAATTGTTTTTTTGGTCTCTATGTCATTTATTTCTGCTCTGATCTTTACTATTTCCTTCCTTCTACTTGCTCTGGGGTTTTCTTTTTGTTTGCTTTCTAATTGTTTAAGTTGTGAGGTTAGACAGTCAATTAGAAATTTTTCTTGTTTTTTGAGGTAGGCCTGTAGTGCTATGAACTTCCCTCTCAGAACTGCTTTCGCTGCATCCCATAGATTTTGTGTTGTTGTGTGTTCATTTTCATTGGTTTCCAGGAAGTTTTTAATTTCTTCCTTGATCTCCTCGGTGACCCATTCATTGTTTAATAACATGCTATTTAGCCTCCATGTGTTGAAATGTCTTTGCATGTTCTTGTTGCAATTGATTTCTAGTTTCATGCCATTGTGATCTGAGAAGATGCTTGATATGATTTCAATCTTCTTGAACTTGTAGAGATTTAGTTTGTGTCCTATCATGTGGTCTATCTTTGAGAATGTTCCATGTGCACTTGAGAAGAATGTGTATTCTGTAGTTTTGGGGTGTAATTCTCTGTAGATATCTATTAAATCCATTTGGTCTAGTGCTTCATTTAGAGTCTCTGTTTCCTTGCTAATTTTTTGCCTAGAGGATCTATCCAGTGCTGTCAACGGGGTGTTGAAGTCCCCTGCTATGATTGTATTGTTGTCGATTTCTCCTTAGTCCTCCAGAAGATTTTTAATATATTTTGGTGCTCCTATATTGGGTGCATATATGTTTATCAAGGTTATATCTTCCTGTTGGATAGATCCTTTCAATATTATGTAGTGGCCGTCTTTGTCTCTAGTTATGGTCTTCATTTTGAAATCTATTTTATCAGATATGAGAATTGCTACCCCAGCTTTTTTTTGCTTTCCATTTGCTTGGAAAATTTTTTTCCATCCCTTCACTTTCAACCTATGTGAGTCTTTTGTTGAGAGGTGGGTCTCTTGTAAACAACATATAGATGAGTCATGCTTTCTTATCCAATCAGCTACTCTGTGTCTCTTTATGGGAGCATTCAATCCATTTACGTTTAAGGTGATTATTGATATGTACTTATTTATTGCCATTTTTGTTTAGTGTGGTTCTATTTTTCTTCCCATTTCTACTGCTAATTACAGCAGTCCTTTGAACATTTCTTGCAGTGCTGGTTTGGTGCTAATGTATTCCCTTAGCCTTTTTTTGTCTGGGAAGCTCTTTATTTGATCTTCTATTTTGAATGATAGCCTTGCTGGGTAGAGTAGTCTTGGATTCAGATTCTTGTTTTTCATGACTTTGATTACTTCATGCCATTCTCTTCTGGCCTGTAGTGTTTCTTGTGAGAAGTCAGCTGAGAGCCTTATGGGGTTCCCTTTGTAGGTAACCTGTTGCTTATCTCTTGCTGCTTTTAGGATTCTCTCTTTGTCTTTAATTTGTGGCATTTTAATTACTATGTGTCTTGGTGTGGGCCTGTTTGGGTTCTTCTTACTTGGGACTCTCTGTGCTTCTTGAACTTGAATGCCTTCTTCCTTCACCAAATTAGGGAAGTTTTCTCTCACTATTTTTTTGAATATATTCTCTATCCCTTGCTCCTTTTCTTCTTCTTCGGGGACTCCTATGATGCGAATATTATTACGTTTCCAGGTGTCCCATAGTTCTCTTAAGCTGTCTTCCTGTTTTTTAATAGTTTTTTCCTTTTGTTTTTCTGATTGGTTGATTTTTTCTACCCTGTCTTCTAATTCACTGATCCGGTCCTCAGCTTCCCCTACTCTGCTTTTTAAACCTTCCAATGTGTTTTTCATTTCGGATATGTCATTTTTTATCTCTTCTTGTTGGTTTTTAATTTCCATTTGGCTTATTTTCAGTGTCTCTATGTCCTTACTCATGCTGTTCAGCTTCCTCAAGATCATGGCTCTGAATTCTAGCTCTGTTAACATGCCTAATTGCTCTGCATTGATCTCATCTTCGGTGGAGGTGTCTTGCTCTTTCATTTGGCTTCTGTTTCTGTGTTTCACCATTTTAGCTATCACTGTGGGCTTTGGAGCCTGTCAAGTTCTCCCTGTGGGTGTTGGTGTTCTGCTGTTTGTGGTTCCCTCTCCTGTGTTTAGATGAGCGAGGGAGGACCCGCGTTGAACACCACTGTCAAGTCTTACTTTCCTGGTTCAAGTTGCCAGCCCAGGAAACGTACTGTTATCCTCTAGCTTTTTGCCTGGAGGCTAGCAGTCTAGGTTAATTGATTGGTTTTGGGTTGTCAGTTGATTGAAAAACTCCCTCTGGTGCTCAGCCAAGGGGCTTTCACGAGGTGGGGCAGATGTTGGTTGTTAATGAGCCTCAATTAGCACTTCAATGGCCCACAGGGTGGGGTTGGATCTCCGAGGGAGGGGCTGCTGCCTCTCCTCAGAGCCCTGGGAAGGAGCAATGTGGCCCCCGTCCTGAGTGGCTGCACTCAGCCAAAGCTCTGAGCGCCCTCCAAACCCCGAGTGTCCCGACACAGTTCCAGTCCAGTCCGCCCTCCCTCCGCCGGAGCCCAAGGTGAGTGGCTGTGGCTGTTTCAGCCTCTGTCCCGGCTGCGCTGTGGAGCCGCCTGGGAGTGTGACCCGAGGGCGCTGTTCCCAGCTGAGGCCGCTGCCGAGCTGCCGACCGTGCGCTCCCAGCCCCCTCTCGCGCCTTCGCAAGCCTACCGGGATGGAGTCAGTGTCCCTCGTTGTATGGTCCTCGCAAGCTGCTTTTCTGTTGCTTTTTCCTGTCGATTTGTCTGTGTTATAGTTGTAATTCCAGTTTGGTTCTGGGAGACGGTCTGTGTAGCTCCATTCACTCCGCCGCCATTTTTCGGTCTCTCTTTTTACCTTTTTAATGTATGCATTTAAAGCTGTAAATTTTCCTCTGATTACAAATTTTGACATGCATTTTCCTTGGAAATCCCACAAAATTTGTGTTTTTATTGTCATTATTTTTGAAATATTTTCTAATTTTCTCTGTGATTCTTTCATTAATACATGAGTTATTAAAAAGTGTGTTATCTAGTTTGTAAATATTTTGAGTATTTTTGATATTTTATTATTATTGGTTTCTACATTATATCCATTATGGTCATAATGTGGTCAGAGAATAAACTCTGACTATAATTCAATGCTTTAAATTTATTTAGACTTGTTTTAGAGCCCAGAATATGCTCTATTTTGGTGATTGTTCCATGTGCCCTTGAAAAGAATGTTTTCTGCTCTTGGGTGTGGTATTATATAAATATCTTTAGGTCAAGCAGGTTGATACTGTTGTTTAATTCTATGTTTTTGCTTAGTTTGTCTTGTTCTATCAGTTGCTGAGAGAGGGGTGTTAAAGGCTCCAATGGTGACTTGTTTATATTTCTACTTAATTTTGTCAACTTTTGTTTTACAATTTTGGAAGCTATATGATTAGAGCTTCTACATCAGTGAGTATCATGTACTCCTCGTGATTAAGATTTAAATGGTTATGAAACATCTCTATCTCTGGTAATGGTCTTTGTCTTGAAGTCTATTTGGACAGAAATAAACATGTCCCATTAGCCTTCACATGCTTGCTATTCACGTAATATATCTTTTCTTAATCCAATTATTTTCATCCAGCTTGTGTATTTACATTTAAAGTGGTCTTTTTTTTAAGGCAGCATATCGTTGTAGGTTTTTAATCCATTCTAATCTCTTTATTATTTTATAGTCCTCATTCCTATTTTTTGTCTTGTTTTATTTGGCTGGTAGGATCTCCAGTAGTATATTGAACAGTAACAGTGATAGTACTGTTCCTTGTCTTGTTCTGAGTCCTAAGAAAATGGATCTAAAATTTCACCAGTAATTGTAATACTTGCTTTAGTTGTTTTGTAGAAAACCTTTATCAAATTAATGAATTTCTACTTCTTTCTTGCATATATGTGTTAAATTTTAAAAATGCTTCAAAAAATCTACTTAAATTATTATTTTTTGGTATTCTTTTCTTACTTCAATTTGAGATAATAAAATGAGTTAGTTTTATTTTTTAATTCTTTCCAATATGTGTATAAGGGAAGGTTTACTTCTTAAACAAAATTTTAGGAGCACATACATGTAAAATAATTTGCACATGGGGCTTTTTTTGAGTGTTTTTTGAGACAGTCTTTGATGACTATTTCAACTTATTTAATGAATATGAATTCATTCAAGCTTTCAATTTGTATTTTTTAAAATTAAATTTATTAATTTCATCTAGTTTCTATATTTATCAGCATATAGTTGTTTATGATATTTTTTCAACCTCTGTTGTATTTGTAATTGTATTCATTTCTCTCCTTTTGTCTAATTGTAAAAGACCTAGATTATACTCCTCCAGGTACAGGAGAGAAGAGGATTCTCGGAGTGGAGAGCCTCTGGCTGGACCACTTTCATTCATGTGATCCTCTCTCCCTTACCATCTCCCATCAGCTGTTCCGTTCCAGCCCCTTTCCCCTGTGCATGGCCCTTTTTAAGAAGCTGTCTTCTCCGCTGTAATTATAAATGATGACAGATCAGGGCAGAGAGATAGGAAGAGAGTAAAGAAATGAGGGAAGGGGATGCTCAAGCTGGGGTCCAGCCTGCCTGTGCTTACAGATTTGCACTGAACCCTAGCGGAGCTCCTGTGCTCTCTGAGGCTATTCTCCTCCGCTCTGCTCTTCTGTTTTACTTTGGCAAAAATGAGCAATGGCATTTTAGGATAGTGTTATGGAAATCAATGAGCATTATTAGAAAGTTCTCTGTCAGACTTGCGCTGTTATTCCATCACAGTCCTCTGCATTTGGTTGCTGTTTTACACTCAGCTGTCCTCCCCATTACAATAGCCTCTGAACCCTGTCCCTATGAGCTCCCCATACTTTTGCTGCAAAGTTCTGAGATTCCTCAACCTCCATCTCATTTCTGTGGCAGCTTCAGAGTCTGGTTTCAGGGGACGTAGCCATCAGCTTTTGTTAATTTGCCATCTTTTCTATGACAACCAGTAGACTATTTGTAACATAGAGAATCTATTTGCCATGTAACAGATTCCTTTCTCATTTCTTTTTCTTTTTTTAAAATCCTCACCCGAGGACATTTTTTTCCATTTTTTGTTCAGATAGAGTGGGAGGGAGAGAGAGGAAGAGAGAGAGCGTGGGAGGGAGAGAGAGGAAGAGAGAGGAAGAGAGAGAGCGAGAAGCATCCACGTGAAAGGGACACATCGAGTGGCTGCCACCCACATGACCAACCAGGGCCGGGGACAAACTGCAACTGAGGTCCGTGCCCTTAGCGGGAACCAAACCCGGGTCTCTCAGGACTGCAGGCCGACACTCTAACCGCTGAGCAAAACCAGCCAGGGCCTAATTTATTTTTCTTAATTGTCATAATTATCAGTGCTGGTCATCAAACTATTTTTGCTTCTTCTCCTGGGCACAGGATAGGACTGCACTTCCTGACCTCTGCTGAAATTCAGCGCAGCCGTGGGACTGGCGGTGGACAGTGGCCTGAGCGGAGGTCGGCGTGGCTGGCGCTCGGTGGAAGCGCCGGGTCGGTGCGTGATTGGCCTTTCTTTTTACTGCCTGCATGGTGAGCAGCAGTGCTCTAGTCCCAGAGTTGGCAACACTTTTCTGTACCGCAGGCTGATGCTCCAACCGCTGAGCCAAACCGGCCAGGGCGGCAACACTTTTCTGTAAAGGACCACATGACAAATATTTTAGGTGTGTAGGCAGTATGGACTCTGTTGCAACTACTCCATCCTGTTGCTGTAGCAAAAACAGCCATAGGAAACACGTAAATGAACGAGCGCAGCTGTGTTCCGATAACACTTCATTTATGGACACTGAAATGTCAATTGCATATGGCTTTTATATAGTTTTCATAGAAAATATTATTCCTTAGAAGTTATTTTAACGCAATATGTTTAAACCAATCATATCTCCAGGGTCCTATGGGATCGGGCAGGAGGCCAGCTTAGGTCTACCGGTCACAGTTGTTGGCCTTGTTCGCGACGGAGGCCACTCGCGAACCTGGTTCCCAGGGGGCCGATAACACAGAGCAAGGCCCCCAACCTATCCACTAAGCAGATCTGGTGTGCGAAAAAAGAAAACTTGTTATTTTAAGCTCTTAGATTCTCTTTCAAATGACAGCATGACCTAGTCCAATCTGATACACGGATTCTGTGTTGTTGTTTTGAAAATAAGGCAGCAATGAATAACTAGAACATGAAAGTCAGTGAAAAGAAAACGGGAAAGGGAAGCTGAGAAAGGGCCAGGAGGAATTTGGACTGACAGTTCAAAAACTCATTTAAACTCTGACTGATCAGCCATTCTTTTCACCTGAACTCCGTGTCTTCAAATCTCAGTCATCTGTCTAATTGCACATCTAATAATGTATCCCTGCTCTTTCTGCAATGCTGGAATTTTGATTGCTTTAAATAATTAAAAAAAATAAAAAGAGGAAAGTCAGGGAAATATTTTAAAGTAGATCTGAAAACTGCGTCAGAAAGTCAGGAAGGCCAAAATAAGGAGTTCTGTTAGGAGACATTCCATCAACAAAAATATCTCTTTTCTTCTCTGCCATGGCAACTCCAAAATAGTAAAGAATATGTAATATGCAGTATCCTTATTTGAACTAGGATGCTGAGAATTGTACAGCCAACAAATGTCTATTTTGGTGGCAAGAAAGGGCAGATTCTGAAAAGAGGTTGTACCCATTCTGTGGCATTTGTTGATCTTTCCCAATTGTTAGTGGCAGAATTCCAGAGATGCTCAAAGTACCCACTTTCCAAAGGCTTAAAACTGTATCTCCACCTTGTGTGTCTTTGCAGTTGTTGGAGCCCTAATTCCAACACGGTTGGTGTGTGTTAAATAATCTTTTTCTTTGGATGTGCCAGAGCAGGAAAGAGTAGAGATATTTGTGGTGATAAAGGTTGCACTTGTCAGAGCCACTTGCCTTAGAAATGTTGGTGGGGAAACAGTCCTTATTTGATCATTTTTAGGGTGAGGGAAATGAAAATAAGTCGTGTGCAGAAGCTCTGACTCCCTCAGGGCAGCTGAGTGGGAGAGAGGCTCTCTGGAAAACCTACAGTTTATTCTTACAAAACAATGTAGCCTCTAAGAAGTTGAAACATTTGGAGAAAGTACAGAAATGAAAAGCATTATTGTGTGAAGTTCAAAATCTAAAGGGAAAAAAAAAAAAGGTGTTCCATGAAAGGTCTCCAGACTTTTCTCTTTGCCTTGGAAATCCTCTGGCCTACAAGAATATGATTTGTTTAAAATATGGCACTTAAATATTTAAATGTAGCAGGCCCTATGTGTTTAATTTCTTTGTTTAACTGATGCATAGTTTCCCAACTATGTAGTGACTGGTGAAAAGTGTGAGGCTGTTCTATATTTATGTGGTTCAGCTTTCCAGAATATTTGGATACTGGCCTTAAATGTGTACAGTATCATTCCTTTGTTAGCAGTGTTGACTATGCCCAAATATATTAATATTATACCCCAGAGCCCACTTTTCTGAAGCGTAATTTACAGTGTGAAAAGTAAATCAATTTATCAAGGAGTGTATATATGTGTGTGTGTGTGTATATATATATATATATATATAATGCAGGGACTACAGAAAATTACAAAGTAAAATTTCCACTCACTTTGTAGAAAGTCACACACCTGGTAAATCTTCTATTTATTTGAATTTTAAATGATCATGCCTTTACTAGATGGATTGTTTGTGCGATGTCAGTAGGTATTCTGATGGAATTATAGTCATTTAATAGCATGAAACAGCGAGGCAGTAAGAATTAAAGAAATAATCATTTAGCTTTTATTATTTTTCTAATCAGAAGGAATGAAAAAGGTTTTTGAAGGAAAAAAGAAGTGAAATGTTACTCTCCAGTGAAAGGTTTTACACAGAGTGAATCTGTCTTCTAACAAAAGTTTGACCACATCGGTGCCCTGCGGTATTAGCATACGGTTCTGAAGTGTAGAAAAGTGAACGTGCCCGCCACGGTCTGGCCATGACCTCTTTGCCTATCTCCCTGGGCCCGGCTCTCACTGGAGTTAGGTCAGCGACAAGAATTTGGCCTTGAAGAAATCATAAATGGATGAGTAAGCAGAGAATATCAACGAGTGCATTTTTTACCCATCAATCCAATTTGTCCCTAGAAAGAGTGCATATATTTTGGAAGAAGCAGTTCCTACTCCTGGGAATTGGGGCCAGGGGAAAAATGAACGAAAAAATAGGAAAACAGGCTGAGAGACCAAAGAAAGCTAAGAAGAGTTTATATTAGAAAGCACATACTGGATTCCATAATGTGGAAAATAAACATGGTTTTAAACAATACAGATGTTTCCAAGACACGAAGCATTTTGTGGTTCTAGGAGTTCTCAGGCAGCTGTACGGACTCTGTAGTTCAGACAACGTGACATAATGTTTCTGTGCATTCTGTAGAACACCATTGATCCAGCTGATTCTGCACAGCTTCCTCAAACACTGTATCAACTATAGAAAAACCTGTCTTACGAGACTATTTTTTCTTCTGTTTCTGTTATTGCTGTTAGTCTAATTTTAGAGAAGACAAGTGTTAGAGGCTGAACTGTGTCTGCACAAATTCATATGTTGAAGCCCTAACCCCCAGTTCCTCAGAACCTGGAGGTGGGACTTTTAAAGAGGTAATTAAGTTAGCATGAG
The DNA here is from genome assembly GCF_014108415.1 of Molossus molossus. Taxonomy (NCBI): domain Eukaryota; kingdom Metazoa; phylum Chordata; class Mammalia; order Chiroptera; family Molossidae; genus Molossus; species Molossus molossus. Next base: position 54,386,960 of record NW_023425345.1, on the reverse strand, counting down.
GCCTTTAGAGTGGCACTTTCTTTCTCAACTCCTGGCGGTGTCGATTTGTCTTATTGTAAGACCACTTCATTAACCCCTAGATTTTGGTGTGTGGATTAGAAGCATGGATTTGGTGTGTGTGTTTGACCTTAATTCCAATTTTTAGACAATCTGCTAACTTTGGTAATCCAGCCTACCCTCACAGCCTTTAAAAAAAAAGTTTTTAATTGATTTATTTTTTAGAGACAGATGAAGAGAGAGAGAGAGAGAAACATCGATGTGAGAGAGAAACAGTGATCAGCTGCCTCCTGCACACCCCTATTGGGGATTGAGCCCAAAACCCGGGCATGTGCCCTGACCAGGAATTGAACCAGGACCTCCCAGTCCATGGGATGATGCTCAAACTACTGAGCCACAGCAGCTGGGCTAGAATACATTTTTTTTTTTTTTTAATCCTTACCCGAGAACATCTTTGCATTTATCTTCAGCTAGAGCGTGAGGGAGAGAGGGGGTAAGAGAGAGGGAGAAACATTGACATGAGAAAGACATGTCAGTGGTTGCCACCCACACGAGCCCAACCGGGGCCGGGGACAAACTGCAACTGAGGTACATGCCCTTAGTGGGAACTGAACCCAGGACTCTCTAGTCCATAGGCCAATGCTCTAACTGCTAAGCAAAACCAGCCAGGTTAGAATATATTCTTAATATTAAAGCTGGTACAGGATGGGTGAACATTTTTTGGTACCAAATTATCAGGAAAACACAAAGAATTAAGACCACATGAAAGTATTGATTAGTTTCTCTTAGAATTGTGCCAAAGCAGTGGATGCTAGTTAAATCCAGAAGTTGGTAGAAGAAATAGTCAGTACAGATCCTACAGGCATGGATTGAAAAGCTGAGTTACAGTAGGGGAGCATATCAGCTCACAAACACAAGGTAAGAAACACAACGTGTAATTGTTCTGTGACTGAAACTGGTATCATTTTGGGCACTAGTTACATGGAGTGGTTGAAACATCATCTCATTCAGTTCAGGGTTACACCATCTTTCCCCAAGCCTATGGCCAATTTCCAGCTCTTTTTATGGAGTACCAATGCAGTAGAGTGGACATTTGACAATTTGCCTGGTTGTTTTGACCAATTCACCCAAGAATGTGCTGAGATGGACATTATCTATCTGGTCCTGTTCATCAGTCCTTGCAGGGTGTGTTGAACTGTCTCTTGCTCATGGCTTGGTGGAAAGGAAAAACATTTGGTTGCTTGTTGACAACTCAAGGGGCCACAGTATCTCTGTGTAGCTTAGCCTCTCTCCACCTCTACATTGCCTGCAGCCCATAATACTCCTCTGGTCCTGCACCTGCCTGAGTGCTGGAAGCTCAGAGTCTTGCTGTTTTCTTGAGTATCACCTGAGAAAGAGAACTCCAAGCCCCCTTTACTCCTATTCCCTTGCCCCAAATTCTGGTTTGGTCTGTGGGTAATGTCAGGACACAGGACTGCTGTAGAGATCCAGAATCCACATTCTTTTCTTCTGTTCTCTGAGTCATCTTTCTCAGATCTGATTTTCAATGAGAGCTGTAAACACTGCTTCTCATTGACAAGATGATTTCACAGAGATACTACTTATGGCATTTATTTATGCTCTGAGCTCTTTATTAACTACTTTTGAAGTTATAAAGCCCAGGTTCTCTAGAAACTCAAAAGTTAAACATTTTGATGATTTTTTTTTTGTTTTGTTCTAAGCTGTTTAAACTGCTGTCTACATGGAAGAATGTAAACAGGATGTATGGAAAGATGAAACCAAACCAAACCAACCAAAACACACAAAATTAGTGATGATAACAAAACTAGAAGAGTTCATAGAATTAAAACTTAACTACTAATTGAAGTCCCTGGGCCAAAAGTCCAGTTACTAAAGATAAGACAATTCAAAAGCTAGACAGATTTCCTTCCTTCCTTCCTTCCTTCCTTCCTTCCTTCCTTCCTTCCTTCCTTCCTTCCTTCCTTCCTTCCTTCCTCCCTCCCTCCCTCCCTCCCTCCCTCCCTCCCTCCCTCCCTCCCTCCCTCCCTCTTTCTTTCTTTCTTTCTTTCTTTCTTTCTTTCTTTCTTTCTTTCTTTCTTTCTTTCTTTCTTTCTTTCTTTCTTTCTTCATCTATTATCTATCTATCTATCTATCTATCTATCTATCTATCTATCTATCATCTCATAAAATCCATGAGCCTAGAATGCTTTAAACAGGTATAAATTGCAAATGAGATATAGTCACCAGTGGTTTTGAAACAGGACCAAAATCAGGCCTAGAATAATTTTAAATGTTCTTTGAAGGCAATGACTTCTTGACTCTAGTTGTATTCAAGTTCTGTGGTCATGAATGAGGGACAAGTTCTGAGTGGTTAAAGGTAACGAATGCATAGAAGTTCTGGCTACTGTATCAGTCTACAAATACTAAGTAGAGCTGACTTGGATCCAGATATGACCTATAGCAAGCCTAAAAGGAGTTCATTCTTTTAACTTCAGAACTTTATAATGACAATACAGTGGGTCGAGAATGATTGAAATCATGCTGAGGAATAGACTTACGGTTTGCATTGGCTAAGAGCGGTGTGGCTCAGTGGTTATGAAAATGTAGCCCAATGTCCTATATATCTTGAGCTGGAAACTTGGCTTTATCACTTAACTCACTTTTTCATCTTGAGGAAATTTCATTGCCGCCTTGAATTCTGTTCTTTATCTACAAAAATGGGAATAATAACAGTAGCCACCTGACGGTTATTGTCAAGTTTCAAAGTTTGAAAGAACAAATTCATTTAAAGTGCTTTCTTAATTCTTTCCTAAAATTAGGCTATGTTATTACATTATCATTATTGTTATTATATATTATGTATTTACAGCATTAACTCCCAACCTTTTCCACTAGAATACTGGCAAAATCCTACGGAGGTATCATTTTGGGAAACGTGATTTTTTTTTCTTCTTCTCTGTAGACCTTTCTTAAGTTTATTACCCTGGTTCTCTGTCATTCACTGACTCTCTGAATTCCTTGCTAATTCATCTTCTATTCTGGTTTGTGTTTGAATGGATACTTTGCATTCCTGGAAACATCCCCACCTTTCTCCCATTTACAGAGGATGGTGGATCAGTGTTTCTATCAGCACTTGTGCAGATTTAATGCTTTTACTTGTGTCAGTATCAATTGTATTTCTTCAGCTCTCCTCCTTCTTAGGTCTGTCAGCATCTGTGCAATGGCTGAAACTTAGTGAGGTTGGAGCTCATTCATGCGACAGGATTTACGAGATCCTGATATGCGCCAGGCACCGTGCCAGGGGCAGCAGCACCGGATTCCTGCCCTCCTGGAGCTTTCAGACCAACCCCAGGCTCTTAAAATGCCTATACAGCTGCTCCGTCCTCCGGGGATGGCTGAGGAGCATTTCTCCTTGCCCAGCCTTCTTGATCGGCATGTTCTCTGAGATGCTGATGAGGTGGGAGAGATTTTTCTATTTTTCTTTATTGATTTTTAGAGAGAGAGGAAGGGAGAGGGAGAGAGAGGTTGAAACATCGATGAGAGAGAACAATGCTTGGCCGCCTCCTGCATGCCCCCCACTGGGGATCGGGCCCACAAACTGGGCCTGTGCCCTGACTGGGGATAGAACTGCCAACCTCTTGGTGCATGGGTCGACACTCAGCCACTGAGCCACACCAGCTAGGAGGGAAAGATATTTTTGTTCTTCCTTGGCATTGAGATGGCAGCAAAGAAATGTCCACTTTTCCCTACTGCACAGAATTTACTCATTCCACAGTTCTTATTGCCATATTGCAACATTGCCTCTTTAGCTCCAGCAAGTGCTGAAGATTTCTTGCTTTTTTCATTTCTTGTCTATTTTTTTGTGAACACTCCAATGGGAGATTAGGCTTCTTTAGGTCTATGTATTGGAAATATATGGATTTGATGTAGCAGAGAGTTTATTTGGGAGCCAGATAAACTGGAGTTACAACCTTGATTCCTTAGCATGTCAGCCATGTGTCCTTGGGTAGCATGGTTCTATATGGTTCTCAAATTCCTATTTCCTCATCTATAAAAGGGACTAATAATTCTCACTTTGAATGGTTGCTGTAAGAAAAGAGTTGATGACGAATTCCCTATATGGCCAATATTTCATGAGTGTCTCAGAAAATAGAAATTTAAGCTCAAACATTTATACAAAATATAATAGTAATAAAAAGAATAAACTATTTTTGTTTGTGTAACTCATTTTGATTCTACTAATAGTATTTAAAAATTCTTTTTTCTTTATTAATTTTAGAGAGAGAGAGGAAGGGAGAGGGAGAAATAGACATAGATGAGAGAGAACATCGATTGGTCACCTCCTGCATGCCCCCCACTGGGGATATGGCCCACAACCTGGGCATGTGCCCTGACCGGGAATCAAACTGGAGACCTCTTGGTGCATAGGGTAGATGCTCAACCACTGAGCCACACCAGCTGGGCTCTACTAATACTATATATGCACCTAGAAAAAATAACATTATAGACAAAAAACAAAACAAAACAAAACAAAACAAAGAAATGATAGTCTTTATTTGATAGGTTTATGTTTCTGGTTTTGTTTCATTGTTCTAGTTTTTGGCTATAATAGAGTATATATATCTTTTTGTTGTTAATCCACACCCGAGGATACTTTTCCTTTTTTATTTTTAGATAGAGTGGAAGGGAGGGAGGAAGAAAGAGAGAGAGAGAAAGAGAGAGAGAGAGAGAGAGAGAGAGGTGAGATAGACGCATTGATTAGTTGCCTCCTGCAAGACCCTGACGAGGGCCAGGTATTGAACCTGCAACCCAGGTTCATGCCCTTGATCGGGAATTGAACCCACAACCCTTCAGTCTGTGGGCCAATGCTCTAATGGCTGAGCCAAATTGGTCAGGACTAGAGTATATATGTCTTGATTAAATAAGGTGGATTAATTTGCTGATCTCAGGATGAATATGTAATTGAAATTTTATGTATATTTACATATATTTTCAACCTTTTTCTCTCTTCTGACACCTTCCCTTAGATTCACTGAAGCGTCCTCTGTCTAAAAATCTTTTTCTTAACCCTGAGATTTTCCACTGTTCCACCATGCTTGTTAGTCATATTTATTTCCATGCCTCATCCTCCATCCAAATGTAAAATCTTTTTTGATTTTGTGTTTTAGAGTTCTTGCTTCCTCCCCACTCAGTCCTAGGAACAGTAATTTACAGAAAAAAAAAAAAAAAAAAAAAAAAAGTTGATGGCTGTAAAGTACCAGATGCAACACCTCAAATTTAGCACTAAAACTTGGGAGCTTATATTGTATTGTGCAATTGATCTATTATTTGTGTTCTGATGCTATGAAAGTCTATGAACATTTACCAACCACTTGTCATGCAATTTCTGAGCATGATTTAGAGATTAAGAGAAAATATTCAGATAGCATTATTCTTTAAGTCAGTAAAAACCAAGGAAGAAAAGAAAAGAAGAGAGAGAAGATAAGAGAGTAAGGGAGATCATAATCAGGGATTTTTTTTTTTCCCATTGTAAGACATACAGGCCCAGTTAAGCTTGATTAAAACAAAGCACATTTATGATAAAAATTCTGGAATTTTTTTAAAGGATTCAGTGTCAGAAAATAACATTTGTTGCTTCATGAAGAAATGGAAAATTGTCAGTAATTAAGAAGGATGTGTTTTCTCTTACATTCTTGGTCTTGTTTTCTCTTTCTTATGCCACACGGCCTCATGTGGCTGCATGTTTGTGAACGTCTGTTATTTTGCTTTCTTCTCTCTGAAATCCGGTTCTTTCTACTTCTTCCCCAGCACAGTTATACACAAATGGCCACCCAATCTCCTGATACTACAGTATCTCTAGCTGACTTCCAATTTTTGAAACTCATAGTTCTCAGGTAAGTGGGTCTGATGGGAACAGCACAAGGGCCAGATGTCCACCTGTGAGCCAACAGCTGTTGGCCAAGGAGGAATGAGGTGCTGTGACGAAGCAGCTGCAATTGTCGAGAGATGAAGCAGCTCACAGAGAAAGCACATGGGCTGGGCAAGCCCCTCAAAGGTGGTGATGACAAGCAGTGAGCTGAATACCCAGGACAGTTCTAATTCAGTGTGGTTGCTGAGGAATGGTTTGGACAAACAGCTAATGGCAGAGGTTCCGAATGTGTGTGTGTTTATGAGAGAGAGAGAGAGAGAGAGAGAGAGAGAGAGAGAGAGAAAGAGAGAAAGAGAGAAAGAAAATGCAGAATTCCCATTATAGGGGAAAAACCCCAAAACACCCAGGACTAAACAGGAAGGAAATTAATTTTCCAAATACCAAGAATGGATCTAAGAACAGTAGGTTGTCCTGGGGCTGGAGGATGGAATTGTTTCGATTCGTCAGAACACTGGAGCCTGAAGGAGGAGAGGACCAAGAGGAACGGCCTTCGAACTGCCTTCTGATCTAGTGGGCATGCGTGACAGGGCTCTGACAGTGACGTCTTAGTGCAGCTGCAGCCTGTGTGTGTATCTAGAGTGATTTCCTATACTTCTTAGGGGCCCAGGTCATGTGATGTATAAATGAGAATAATAATAAAAACAAAAAGTTACTAAAAATAAATAATGGGGTTGGGGGAAGCAGAGGGAAAAAGAGAAAGGAAAGGGATGAGACATTATTTGGGACTTTAAATTGGGAATAAACTAAGTATTGAAAAACTGCTTTAGAAAATTAACCTTAAAAAAGAGACACCCAGAAATTCTCATCCAAGATCGTAAGTTAAATGGGTCCTTGGACTTGTGTGTATATTGTCCAGAAATGGGACAGGAGAAAGAGGACAGGCAGAAGAGACGGATTTGGTCCAGGGATGCTATTTTTTTTTCTGGAGAAATTGCTCTTAAAAAACAAAACAGCCTGGCCAGTGTGGCTCAGTGGTTGAGCGTTGACCCATGCAACAAGAGGTCCCCAGTTCGATTTCTGGTCAGGGCACATGCCCAGGTTGTGGGCCTGATCCCCAGTAGGAGGCATAAAGGAGGCGTGCTCTCTCATCAATGTTTCTGTCTCTTTCTCCCTCTCCCTTCCTTTCTCTCTAAAATCAATGAAGAAAAGAAAAATCAAAACAACAACAAAAAAACACAGAAAAAGCTCTTAGGTGGGTGCCAGCAAAGAGCACACTCAAGCTCCAATGATAGATAAATTGGGTGTCGAAATCTAAAGTGTCAGTTTCAAAGCAGAACTTAAAAACAGATATAGTCATAAGAAAGTGTTAGCTGTGAGTATTCCTGGGGAGGAGGATTGAACTCGAGCAGGGAGCAAGAAGAGCAATGTTACTTTTCATTTTGTACACCTTTGTAGTGTCTGACTGTACACAAATGATGAAAACGTCCATTAACTTTATGAGAAAACAATAAATGTAATCTTTGTTAAAAACTGATAAAAACACGTTAATAGTGACACCTAATATTTCCAGCTTGGTTGAAGTATTAGGTTTTTGCATGTGTGTGTGTGTGTGTGTGTTTTAAAACTATCAAAAGTTTATCTCTCTTCAATAGCAACATTTAACTATTTCTTAAAGTCATTTTTTTTATTTTCAATTACAGTTGATATGCATGGTTAGATTAGTTTCAGGTGTACAGACATTACATAACTTCATACGTGATCCTCCCGATAAATCCGCACCCATCGAGCACCACAGCACCATGCCTAGTTATTAGAACATGACTGACTATATTCCCTTTGCGGTACTTTACATCCCCACGATTATACTGCAACAACCAAGTTGTACTTCTTAATCCCTTCACCTTTTTCACACATTCCCTCAAACCCCCTCCCATGTGGCAACCAACAAAATGTCTTTGGGTTCATCTGTGCTTCCTGGACTTGTATGTCTGTTTCCTTCACTGAGTTAGGGAAGTTTTCCGTCATTATTTTTTTTCAAATAGGTTTTCAATTTCCTTCTCTGTTTCTCCTTCCAGCATCCCCACGGTGTGAACGCTGGTACGTTTGAAGTTGTCCTAGAGGCTCCTTACACGATCCTCATTTTTTTTTGGATTCTTTTTTCTTTTTGCTGTTCTGATTGGGTGTTTTTAGCTTCCTTATATTCCAAATTGTTGGTTTGATTCTCAGCTTCACCTACTTTACTGTTGATTTTCTGTAAATTATTCTTTATTTCAGTTAGTGCCTCCTTCATGACTGGTTCTTTTTTATGCTGTTGATGTTCTCACTAAGTTCCTTGAGCAATCTTATAACCAGTATTTTGAACTCTGCATCTAGTAGATTGCTTGTCTCCATTTTGTTTAGTCCTTTTCCTGGAGTTTTGTTCTGTTCTTTCATTTGAGACCTGTTTCTTTGTCTCCTCATTTTGGCTGCCTCCCTGTATTAGCCAGAGCTGCTATGTATTCTAGGCTTGGTAGCGTGCCCTAACGTAGTGGGTGTCCTGTAGGGTTCGATGACACAGCCTCCCTGACCACCCCAGCTGGTGTGTCCCCCGTGTGGGTTGTATACTTTTCTGTTGTATTTGAGCCTTGATTGCTGTTGGCACGTCAATGGGAGGGATTTACTTAGGTTGATCAGCTGCAAGGAGGCTGTGACCATTGACCACCAATGTCCAACCACCTTGGAGGATCAGCTGTGCAGGGACCCGCCATACAGAGCAAGACTTACTTCAGCAGGGCTCTGGTACCCACTGAGTCCACCCCTTGAATGTGTTGCTTGTGGAGATGGTTGGGTGGTGGTGCTTCAATGTGGTCTGAAGCTGCCCACTGGGTGTGCTGGCTCTTGAGCCTCCCATGAGGTGCAGGCCAAGGTCAGTCACTGCCTGTGTTCTACCCGGGGCCAGGAGGCATAAGCTACAAAACAATTTGAAGATGGCTGCTTCTTATGCTGGGCTTGGTGGTGCCTAGGCAGGGCCAAGCTGTGACCCAAGGTCGACTGCTGCTAGTGCCGGCCTTGGCCCCTTTGGGAGAGGTATGGAGCTCACTGAGGCCAGATGCTGCTTGTTTGAGAGATTTTAGGAAAATCTGAAACATGGGCCAAGACAGGCCATTCCTATGGTAAAGTCACTGAAAACAGCTTGGGTGGGCCTGGAAGATGGGTGGGGTGGGGCCTCAGGGAATCACTGGGGCGGGGCAAAGAGTGTGAGCCAGGTTGATGGAGTCTCAGATATGGCAACTGTCTGCCAGCTGTGTTGGGGAGGGCTCATCAAAGGAATAGTGGCTTCTGCCAGCACTTCTGTCTGGGAGAAAACTGCCCCTCTAGCTCGTGCCCTGATGCTAGACAATTCAGTTCCTCCCCATATGTCTCTGGTGCCTTTACAGCTGCTGCCCCTGTGCTGGAGACCAAAGGGAGCGAGTCTGAGTAAGTCCTTGGGCGGACCCTTTAAGAGGAGCTGCCTGGGGCTCCAGCAGCCTCAGCTTCCCTCAGCTCAGTTCCTGCGGTTTTTACAGCTAGAAGTAATGGGGACTTCTCTTCCTGGACTGGAACCCTGAGCTGGGGGGCTTAGGACCCCCCTCTCCACAAGGAGGACCTTTACAGCTGAGGTACCCTCCTGATTTTCATCCTCCACACATGGGCGTGGGACCAATCCTTCCATGCCTCCACCCCTTCTACCAGTGTTGATGTGGCTTCTTTAATTTCGTAGTTGTAGGATTTCCCTTCAGCTCGATTTCAGGAGGTTCTGAATGATGGTTGTTCTGTAGTTTAGTTGTAATTTTGATGTGGTTGTGGGAGGAGGCAATACCGCGTTTAACTGCTCCACGATCGTGACCAGAAGTCTCAACAACATTGAACTATTTTGAGTGAAGATCTCTCTGAGGTACATGCCACTCCCTTGCCTTCTTAACAAGAGAGTATTTCATGATTTGGAAATATGATGATCAGGGTGTGTGAACACTCAGAGAACAGGGAACAAAGTTCAGTATTTTGAAATTTATGTAAATTTCTAATCTAAAATAGAAATACAGCCTAGGACACAACTGAAACATAAGTTATTATTTTAAGAGTACATTGTGTGGCCCTGACCAATTTGGCTCAAAGAGTCACGGATTCGATTTTGGCCAAGGGCACATACCTGGCTGGTTCATCACCAGCCCTGGTTGGGGTCAACTAGTGGATGATTCTCTCTCTCTTTCTCTTCCTCCCTCTCTCCCATTCTATCTGAAGATAAATGGAAAAATATCCTCGGGTGAGGATTAAAAAAGAATAAAAAGAGCCCTGGCCAGTTTGGCTCAGCGGTTAGAACGTTGGCTTGCGGTCCAGAGAGACCTGGGTTCGGTTCCCGCTAAGGGCATGTACCTCGGTTGCAGTTTGTCCCCGGCCCTGGTTGGGTTGTGCGGGAGGCAGCCAATCGATGTGTCTCTTTCACACTATCTCTCTCTCTTCCTCTCTCTCCCTCCCACTCTATCTGAACAAAAAAATAGAAAAATGTCCTCGGGTGAGGAAAAAAAAAAAAAGAATACACTGTGTGGTTCTGGGATTCTGGAATAAGGAAATGAAAAAATGTATTAAATAATAATGACTTTACCAAAGCCAATTGTTGTTAAACATTTTGTTATTACATTGAAAAAAGGTGGTACTGTTTTAGTATTATTATGACCATAGCACTGTTATTTAAAATGACTGGAAACAAAATCAAACCCAATATGTTGCCTAGCAACTGTGACAAATAAACACCTTGGTTTCATAAACTAACTGACATTAAAACACTACCAGATTCCTAAAAATACGTGCCTCAGAGTTCAGGTCTCAGTTAATCTTTCTAGTTCTCAAGCATACTCTTTTCTCCTGTTAGAACACGTGACATTAAAATTCCTAAAATTCACTTTAATAATTATAGCAGTAATTCTTCAGCTCTTTCTCTTTGTAATCTTCAAGTGATTTTAAGTTGCTTTCAATATTAGTACTCTACCATGACAAATCACATGCCTATCAACATAGATAACTTAGCAACGTTTTTCCTTTGGCTCCCATAGTAATTGTGTGGGAGAGGGCATACGGCTGAAAATTTCAGCGCTACAGACGTGTGCAGAAGAAAGCAGTTCCTGTGTTTCTTTTACGGGGGCATGCCCACGAGCTGGGTCCTCAGCCTCCAGACACAGAGCCTGCAGGAGCAGGGGGACGTCTTTCCAGCTTCATCACTCATGCTGTGACTGCAGAGCAGGCTGCTAGGGAGTTCTGTCTCCCAGATCAGGGTCTTGCCGAAACAGGACATCTGGAAAGAACCTAGACAAAGAGTGGCTATGTGACTCCCTGGAGGGGAGTTCGTTTATATTCCTGCTATGAGAAATATGAGCAAGTTGCTGTTTTTTTGAAAATACATGAAAAATATTAACCATTCTAAAAAGAACAAACTATTTTAAAAAAATCTCATTGGCTTGGAGAGAAATGGAGAAAAATCAAATAGAGAAGAGGTAATATGGAGAGAAAAAGAAGTGCTGTTTTCTTAAACTCAGATAAAGGAAAGTAATGATGTTAACAGTTATTTTTAAGCATTTATTATGTGCTAAGCACTAGATCAATGCTCTACATTCAGTCCTCTTTACTACACTTGAAGTAGCAGCTGGAGTTACTTTGTTTAAATATGAAGAGTTAATGGACAGAATTGCCCAAGGTCGCACATGGACAGTGGCAGAATCTGTTTCAAACTTGAGGCTATCTTGGTTCCAGGGGTCTAGTTCTTGGCCATACGAGTACATTGAAGTCCTCATTTATTGTTCAGTATTAGCTAATTGGCCTATATTAATAGCTTTTTATTCTGTCTTGAAGTTTTATTAAAATTGCCAGGTAATCAAGAGACTATCAGATTTCCTGGAAACTAGACCATTTGTTCTTTGCTGAACATAACTGAGTTAAAGCTATAATCAATAAATCTTAGGATGAAACAGAGTGTCATGTTATACATGTGGGCTATATACCAACTTATCCTGGTTTTCTACTGTGTTTTATATAATTTTATTCCCCTAGAGCTTCGCTCAGAGCCTTAAATATAAGTGTTCAATACAAAATTGTTGAATGAATGATTCTAGTTTATATGTAACTCTTTTTTTAAAAAAAAAAAATGTTTTTTAAATTGATTTTTTTAGAGAGAGAGGAAGGGAGAGAGAGAGAGAAACATCAGTGTGAGAGAGAAACATCAATCAGCTGCCTCCTGCACACCCCCTACTGGGGATCAAGCCCGCAACCAGAGCATGTGCCCTGATCAGGAATCAAACCAGGACCTCTCAGTCCATAGGATGATGCTCAATCCACTGAGCCACACAGGCTGGGCTTTATATGTAACTCTTAATTGTGATTTCTTTAAGTGGTTAGGTCTTTTTACATGTATTGCCAAGGTCTGGATGTGGTAGTCACACAGAAGCATTATGAGTCCCAGTAATAATAATGCATCTATAGTGCATTGTGAATGTCAGGCACTGTTTTAGGAGTTGTACATACATTAGCTTATCTAATCCTTATGACAATCCTAACCCTATGAGATGGGTATTAGTATCCCTGTTTTATAGATGAGGAAACTGAGGCAGAAAGAGATTAAGGAATTTGCCAAGATCATATAGCTTTTAAGTAGTGGAGCCAGGATTTGAACTCAGACTCTGGTTCCAGAGACTTGTGGCCTTACTAAGGTTAAGGGGAGAAGAATTGAGTAGTATCGGGGTGCCTGGGAAGAATCAAGTTGCCTTTCTTTCTTTTCCCTTCACGTAAACCTCATATTCAGCTTCATACCTCACCCTGCTTCCTTCTCTCACTCCCAAGAATTATATTTAGCGTGACCCAATTACTTTTTTATAGAGATAGGGGCACTTTTGAGAGTAAAAGTCAGTGTTAATTGGATAAAATGCCAGGGCAATGAGCCTGAACCCCAAGTGTGCTGGAAACCAGGATTTCAGATCACCTTAAAAATGCTGTTCTTCCTGTGTTTTGCCCTTTTCTTTGTTGCCTGGAGTTGTATGAAGTAAGCGTGGTGAAATAGATATACCTACTTTGATTTTGCCAGATCCTATTGTAGGACACTAAGCTGTTTCCAGTTGTTCACTATTTAAAAAAACTGTAGTGTATACTCTTATACCTTCATATTTCACACATATGTATGAGTAAATTTGAAGGATAATTTTGTTAGGCTAAAGGGTATACATACTTGTAGTATTGATAGGTGTTGCTAAATTATGCTCCAGAGAGGTTTTCCCCTTACCCACGTGGATCAGCATGCATGAGAGCACCTGCTCCTAATACATTTGCCTGCAGAGTATAAAACAGAACTTTTGGATTTTGACTATCTGATGGGTGCAAAATGATGTTTCAGTGGGAAACTTATTGGCATTTTTCTTATTTTTTCTTCCTTTTTTATTAAACCATTTATTCTTTCTTATTTTTTTTTTTTATTGGATGAATGGCTTTGCTATTTGATTTGTGTGAGCCTTTAATATAGCCCTTTGTAATACTTGTAGAAAATATATTTTCTAAGTTTGTCATTTGTCCACTCATTTTCCTTCTAATAGTTTTTGCCATGCAGAAAGTTTTACTTTCTTAAAGTTGTATTTATCTGTTCCATTATGCTTTTGAGTTTACTTAGCATGTCCTATACCCTGGTTATATTTTTTAAACATCTACAATAGTTTCTTCTACAACTTTTATATTTTACTTTTTATATTTTTACAATTTATCCATCTGAAATTTATTTTGTGTAAAGGTGTTACAGATAAAATAAACTTGTTTTTCAACTTACTACCTAGTTTTCCAACACCACTTATTAATACTTTTCTTCTTATTAATTGTATTCTACAATTTGTAATGTCACTTTTGTTCCACACTAAGTTCTGGTATGTATTTGGCTCTAATTCTGGACTTTTTATAGTGCTCCATTTATCTGTCTGTCTAGTCATGTGCAGGTACAGATCATTTTAATTATTGTAGCTTTATAGTATGCTCTAAATATCTAATAAAGCTACCTCTTCCATGTTACACCTTTGTTTTTCAAAATTGTTCTGTTCTTTTTGTTTATTTCATATATAAACTTTGGAATTAGCTTCCCAGTTGAAAAAATTTAGTTATTTTAATGAGATCATGTTAATTTTTAAAAATTCACGCCCGAGGACATGCTTTTATTGAGTTTCAAGAGAGAGAAAGGAAGAGGGAGTGGGGGGGGGAGAGAGAGAGAGAGAGAGAGAGAGAGAGAGAGAGAGAAACAGAAACATTGATGTGATCTGTGGCCTCCTGTCGGCACCGCAACTGGGGATCAAACCGGAAACGTAGGTATTGTGCCCTGACCAGGAATCGAACACGTGACTCTTCAGTGTATGGAAGGATGCTCCAACCAACTGAGCCACACTAGCCAGGGCAAGATCATGTTAATTTTTAAGTTATAGTAGAGAAAATTGGTATTCATTATACTACTGTGTGCTCCTAAACAAGAACGTGATGTCTTTCCAACTGTCCAGGTTTCTTTGATCCTCTTTCTCAGTGTTTCTCTCCCTAATAAAATTCTTCATATATATCCTATAAATTTTGTTAGATTTATTCTTTGAAATTTTATCTTCTATTGTTGCTATTATAAGTGCTATTGTAATGATTTTCTTTCATTATATTTTCTAATGTGTTGTGTGTATACACAAACACATTTCTTTAAAAAAATTTTTTTCTTTATTGATTTTTATATATAGAGAGAGATAGAAACATTGATGAGAGAGAACATTGATTAGCTGCCTCCTGCATGCCCCCCACTGGGGATTGGGCCCACAACCTGGGCATGTGCCCTGACCATCAATCGAACTGGCAACCTCTTCATGCATGGGTCAATGCTCAACCACTGAGCCACATTGGCCAGGCTGTGAATATTTCTTTTAAAGAATGGCTTAAAAAATACACACAAACATCTCAAACCAAAAACCATTCATAAAACAAAAAGTTCTCTACTTCCAAAATATATGTTATTATTAAAGTGATTAGAGTGTATATTTTGTACACAGCATACAGACATGTCATTCTATGAGCTTGAATATTCAGATAAACAAAAGTATATAAAGATTCAATATGCAAATTATCATAACGTATTTGTATTTGTACATTTCTTTAAGCTCTCACAAGGTTTTCCTTCCATTATAGTCAGAATGCCAACTGTCTTCAATTTATTAGGCAGAATATTTTTTCAGCCAGTTGGTAACGTCAAGAGAATGCCAATTTAAAGTTATTTCCTTGTCTTTTATTTCTATCTCTTTTCCCTTGGGAGTATCAAGGTATGTTAGTGACATCAGCTGATACATTCCAACTTCTTTCAGAAAAGAAAAGAAAAGAAAAATAACCCCAACAACCCAAAAATGCATTGTTCAAACTCTTTGGGTCCTTTTTGTTCCAGAGGAAAATTTAGGGAATTGTTTTTCTCTGTGATATAATCTTCTTGGATTCAGACCATGTTTACTTAATTTATTCTATAATTAAGAAAGGAGAAACACCTTCCCTTTTGGTAACAAATGTTTTACCTCACGGATTCCGTGGTCATTGTAGTGAAATAGGAAGAGCTTTGTGTTAGACCACACGTCTCCTTCCTTACCCACAGTGATCCTGGATGCTGACACTCCTTCATCATTCTCTTCTGTCTTCCTGGCTGGGCCACATGGCTCCATTAAGATTTTTTTCTTTTGCCTTTCTTGGTGACTGTACCCATATGGCTACCAGAACAAGGGGTGTTGGCCCGTAATTGATGTGCTCAAGGCCAACAACTAGCCATTGACTATTGCTCACCTGTCTTTTTCTTCTCTCTCTCTCCCTGGTTGAGGTTGGCTTTGATTTGATTTCTTCCCCATGTGAAGTTTTTAGAATAAGTTTTTTGGTATAAGAAAACCAACAAAATAAAAGTCTTTTCTCTCATCATCCAAAATTTTTATTATGATTTTGTTCCTGAAGATAATTTTAGAAAATCATCTCTGTACAATGAGAGCACAGATTTGTCCCTGTTCTTGACAGCCCAGAGTGTTCAAGATGAGGGCTTCTCTAAACAAGTAGCTTAATGTGAAGGTGATTATGAATGTTTGGAAATTCCATGCTGGGTGTGCAGAGGGGAAAGTCTCACTATGTTAGGAGGTAAATGCTTTTGCTTGGATTTAATGTATGCTAATGTCTTGCAAAGGAAACATTAGTTGTGCAATAATTAAAGATGTAATTAGCATTTGATTTTCTAGCCAAATAGTGTGATAAGACAGCCTTGGAAGTCAGACAGACCTGGTTGGGAACTCTGGCTAAGAGACATACAATGGTCATGAGCTTGGGTATATACTTAATTCTCTTCAATTATCTTAACTTTGTGTGTGTGTGTGTGTGTGTGTGTTTAAATGCCAACTGTTTAATTAGCTAAGATATACAAAAATACCGAACCAAGTGCTTAAAGAATAGTAGATACTATTTCAACTTTAAAAACTGGCTGTGTTAAGAGTGTAATATAAACATTAAAAAATCTGGAACATGTCAAGTACCATTACAGAGTAGAAATCAGTGGGCATTTAATTCAACTTCCTTGAAATGTTAGTGCTACGAAGAGAAAATGATGTAGGGGGCCATTGTTTTGGGAACAAAAGCTTTGAGCCAGCTGTGGATCAGAGGAAAAATGTCAATGACAGTCTCCCTAAGACACTTAAAGGAAGGTTTCCACATTCATAGTGTGGTAATGAAGGGTGGCTGGACATCATTTCACCAGGAATTTACTAAGTGTATGATAATACCCAATTTGAGCTCAGTCCCCTTTTCCAAGGAGATTATTGTCTCATTTGTGAAATCAAGTTATCCACAAATAAATCAACAGAACCCAGCCTTGTACTGAATTTAATTATGTACTGAATTCCAAAATGTGTTTCAAATGTAAAGGGTGCCACAGCCAAACAGAAAGAATCCTTGTTCAGAGATTATGGAGATCTACTGACCCTGGTTGCCCGAGACCACTGTTCCCCTGCGCTGCCTCCTTCTTTTAGGAAATAGCTCTTCAACTACTATAACATGGTAGGTAATAGGGAGGGCTGTCAATCATTGTTTCCTGACTTGCTCTTGACACACTCCACAACCCCACCCCATCCAGGGATGAATAAGTGACCTGAGTTATTCCAAGATAGTAACCCTATTGCTCATAAGGATTGGTCATAATGTGAGGGAATGACTCAAGCCAGGCTAATGGAGTCCTTTCCTGCCTATTCTTGAACTGGAGTTGGGGAAAGGTGTGCGTGTTTTGGTGGTGAAGCTAGTCAGATGTGAGTCTAGAGATGATAATAGATATAGTTTCAGCTTCGGGGAGATAATTTGATTGTGAGAATGATGTCAATGGTCAGAGAGAAGTGGAGATACCAGAGACAGAGAGGGAGGGGGAGAGAGAGAGAGAGAGAGAGAGAGAGAGAGAGAGAGAGAGAGAGAGAGAGAAAGAGGGAGAGTCAGTCTCTGGTCCCAGTTGTTGCTGACATTGAGTTTTGAATTGTGTTCCCATCTCTCTCAAAGAGCCCTAAGTTAAGTGATGTCATCCTGTAGGGCATTCTTTGCCTCATTTGCTTATTTTGGTTACAAGCACAATGATGGCAGGTCCTCTTTGAGTGTGGGTTAGGCTCCTCTTTACAACAATCTCCAAAGGAATCCCTGTAAATTAAAACCACAGAAGGATTAGTTGAAAAGAACCAGAGTAAGTATACAAATTGAATTTACATATTGACCATATAGTCTCCATCTTTTTATATTTAACAGGGTACTTCTGCTCTCACAACTTACTGGCTTTCTGATAGTGGGTAAGTGACTTAATTTTGCTATATTTCTTTACATAGCTGAAAATGGGTATAACGATTGTATTGTCTTACTTAAGCAGTAGTAGCACAGGATAATGTGTAAGAGCATAGTCTCTGGCAGGAACATGTCCTAGGGTCAAATCCTACGTAGCTCTACCATTTACTTGTGTATAGATTGTTCTGACCTTGGGTAAGTTACTTAATCTTTTTTTTTTAAGTTACTTAATCTTTAAAAGACTTAGTTTTCTTATTTGTAAAATAGTGGTAATAGTAGTATCTACCTTATAAGGTTGTTATGTACATTTAGTAAATTTATGTATTTAAAGCTGTTTCACATAGCAAGTATTATATGTGTTAATATTTATTATAATGACCCTACTTAGTTATAATGGGGATTAAACAGAATTTGTATCACAGTGCCTTCTTCACAAGAAGCACTCAGTAAATCTGAATTGCTGTGGTTGCTGATATTTGGGTCTAATTCCAGCTGTACAGTGGCAGCTTTTCTTGGTAAATGCTAATGTCAGATTAATTTGATTAATGCAATACTTTTGTCATGTTTTACTCATGCTAAACACTTTCAGTGGCTTATTATTACCTGTAGACAGTGATCCCCTAAGAGGGATCATCTTTACCCTAATCATTTAAATCTATTCTGTAGGATTGCCTCCATGGTCATTTCACTTAATAAGATTTTTCTCATCACTGATTGTACATCAAGACCTTTGAGGAGTCGGAGATTTTGCCTCATTTATAATCTAACAAATTAGCCAGCCACACTTTCCTGGATACTGGCAGAAGACATAAAATTCCTGAGTCATTACTCAGCACAGCAATCAGCATAAGCCTCATGTTTTCATTGATTATCGATACTCCTTAGGTCCCCTGGTCGGGGGGGGGGGGGGGATGCGGAAGGCCCAGGTGGATGCTGGGAGAGTGGATAGCATTGTGGTTTAGGGCAAGGTCTGCCTTAGTTCAAATTCTAGTTCTGCCGCTTTCTTAACCAATCTTAACCAATGAGAATGTGCCATGACATTCTCATCTAAACATTCTCATCTAAAACAATATCTACCTCTAATGGTTGTTATCAAGAATACACAAATTAATATTTGCAAAATGCTTAGAATAGTGCTTGGCACATATACATATTAATCCATATGTATATAATCCATATATATAGTAATCCACATATATAATTGTGCTAAATAAATGAAATAGAAAAAGGAAGTATATGAGATTACTCTGGGGGAATATTGGAAGAGAAGAGAAGAGGGCTGAGGATTGAGGGCAATCAATATTAAGAGAAAAGCATAAGAAAATGAGTCAGCAAAAGATAAAGAGGATGAGGGAGGCAGGGGCCCACTTGGGAGAGTAGAGTCCTGCAAGCCCAGGAGTGTGCTGCAGTGTGGGTTCAGGCAGGAATGTAACCCTTGAGATGGCAGGTGCAACTTCTGCTTTGTTTGGGCTCAATTCCCTGGACTTAGCACAGTGCCTGATATATAGGAGGTACCGAGTTAGTATCTGGTGAATGAAAATATAATACATAGAGAAATCAGAAAAGATGAGGGCCTGAATATACTTACTTAGGGTTCCCCCTATACAATGCCAAACTAACACCAGAATTTGATGTTAAAATCTTCTTAATCTGTGGTTTATCTCTTAGAGCCATTGCTTCTACTCATCATGGTTTCATTATAATTTTATGAAACTGGCCAGAAGTCTCATGTTTTAAACAAGTGCATTCTGCCGATGATCAGTTATATTTTTAGTTTCTTTTTCTTTTTCCAAATGCCCAAATTAGTCATTAGATAGAAGACCTAGTCATCAACCAGGGCACTGGATGACTCAAGATTCCGTCATTTGACCTCATATTAAAAGTATGAGGGCCAAACAATTTGTCTGACAAGCAGCACTACAGCAGTAGTTTATGCTTTTCTATTTTACTGTACACAAAAAATGTAGTCAGACCTACAATACTGTTTTTCCTTCTTTCTGGACCAGTGGCAGTATATCGCTCCTCACTGAGAATGATCTGGTTCCAAAAATCTCCACATGAGAATGTGGTCACAGCTGAATATCAACACCACATTTTCAGGGCTGCTTCGAGCAATCAAGTTCATTTAACTGGTGGCAGATTAAATTTCCTTAATTGTACATTAATTTTGTTACTTCCTTGCTCAGAAGGAAGTGTATATTCAAGCCTTTTAAATCCATCCAAGTTCCCTTTTTGAACTCCTCCAGCAGAAACCTTATACTATAGTCACTCTAGTCTACTTTCTTTTTCTTTTCTCAAACACTTCATTCCCCTACTTTTTTTTTTTTTTTTTTTTTTTTTTATCCTCACCCAGGACATTTTTCCATTTTTTTTTTGTTCAGGTAGAGTGGGAGGGAGAGAGAGGAACAGAGAGAGAGAGAGAAACATCGATGTGAAAGGGACACATCTAGTGGCTGCCACCCGCACAACCGACCAGGGCCCGGGACAAACTGCAACCGAGGTACGTGCCCTTAGCGGGAACCGAACCCGGGTCTCTCAGGACCGCAGGCCGACGCTCTAACCGCTGAGCCAAACCGGCCAGGGCCATTCCCCTACTTTTAATCTTTTGTTAGATCTGTATTCCTAGCTATCTTATTTAATTTGTTTTCAATAAAATTTTTTGTTATATTATCTAATGAATTAATACTGGTGCTTAAGAATATGCCCCCCCCCCTTAAATATGTGGTTCTTTTATCCATAAGTCTGCTGACTCTTTTTATATTGTCTTGGCTGAATTTAGAGTCTATTGAATTTTCTGTGTGGATAACTGTATTTTCCACAAACAATGACAGTTAGGTCTCTTTTTTTCCAATTATTATGCCAGAAATTTTTATTGGCTTGCATTTATTGAACCTACACTAAAATATTCAGTAGAAATAGTAATAGCTAGCATCCTTATCTTTTTCCTGACATTTATAAGAAAGCTTCTCAAATTTCATCATTAAGCTACTTGCTGAATAACTATGTGAGTCAGCATTCTGAATGGTTAACAGCTAGGTCTCTGGACAAATCTGCCTGGGTTTAAATTCTATCTTTGTCACTTACTGCTGTGTTGTATTGGACAAATTAACTCTGGCTTCATTTCCTATGTGTGGTATTAGGAATGACAGCACCTAACCATAGAGTTCTTTTAAGGATTCAATGAGTTAATACATATAAAGTGCTTAAAACTATCTGGCACATCACAAGCACGATATGTATTCCTTATATATTTATATTGAGATGATCATTTGAAATTTCTCATTCAATATATTACTTTATATTATTACATTGAATAGCCTTTAACTTCCTGAGACAAATCATATTTGATTATGAGTTTTAAAAAAATGCATAGTTTACTTCTATTCAATAATGTACAGAGATTCTTGTTAGGATAATTAGGCAAGAAAAAGAGATAAAAGCCATCTAGATTGGAAAGGAAGAGGTAAAACTGTTTGCAGATGGTGTGATATTGTATGTAGAAATCTTAAAGAATTCATACACACTCAAAAAAAAAAAAAAAAACCCAAAAAACTGAGCGCCATTAAGAAAATTCAGCAAGATTGCAAGGTACAAGATTGAGATACAAAAATGAATTGTATTTTTTTTAAATCCTCACTTTAAGATATGTTAATTGATTTTAGCAAGAGAGGAAGGGCGGGGGTGGGGGGGAGAAAGAGAGAGAGAGACGAGAGACATAGATGTGAGAAACATCTATATGCTACCTCCAGAATGTGCCCCAACCAGGGATCAAACCTATAACCCAGATATGTGCTCTAATCAGGAATCGAATTCATAACCTTTTTGGTGTATGGGACAATCAATTGTATTTTCTATATACTAGCAATGAACAATTGAAAAAAAATTAAGAAAAAAGTTCATTTACAATAGCTTCAAAAGAATAAAATATTCAGTAACAAAGTTAACAAAAAAGTGCAATACGAATACACTAAAATCTATAAAACATTTTTGAAAGAAATTAAGGCAGATCAAAATAAATAAAGATACCTCTTACTTATGGATTGGAAGACCTATTATTCAGATAGAAATGCGCTCCAAACTGATCTACAGGTTCAGTACAATCCCTATCAAAATCCCAGCTGCCATTTTAAAATAAGAAATTGACAAAATAATCCTACAATTTATATGTAAATGCAAGGGTCCCAGACTAGTCAGACCAATTCTGAAAAAAAATAAATCAAAGTTAGGACTCACACTTTCTGATTTCAAAACTGACTACAAAGCTATAGTAATCAAGAGAGTGTGATACTGGCAGAAAGATAGACATATAGATCAGTGGAATAGAATTGGAATCTTGAAATTAACCCTTAAATTGATCAATTTAAGATCAATTGATTTTTGACAAAGGTGTCAAGTCAACTGAATAAAGAAAGAATAGTCTTTTCAACACACACTCCTCATTTTCTGATCTTTAAAACTGGAGTTCAACACACACTCCTCATCTTCTGATCTTTAAAACTGGAGTTCCCCAGACCTCCTTCTGGGGTCTCTTGACTTCTTTCATCTGTCGTGCTGGGGCTCTTCCATTTGCCTCTCCACTCTGCTTTCTCCCCTTCTTTTCCTTGATTTGTGCTTAAGAGGTGACAGATTTCCTTGCCCTCGACTTCCAGTTGGAAATCAGGAAGAGAGGGGGGGAGGGGGCGATTTATTCCATTAGTGTCTCTTAGCTACAGGTTACAGCTCTTGTTAGGGGGTCCTCTCCATTCAGTCACCTCCTCTGGGTTTCTAGGAACTTCTCCTTCCTCTTTCCCCTTTAGGCTTGTGGCTGTTGGGGTCGTGCATTATCACTTATTCTTTACCCTATACTCTGCCACACCATTTAAATAGACCCTTTGTTAAACTCTTCTCAGGATTGTATGGTTGGAGTGCGCTGTTGGACTAATAAATCTACATGCTCTCCTTTGAGGGTCTCATCTAGTCTTTTGGATTTAAATTTCATGATTCCACTGATGACTCCTAAATTTTCATCCATAGCCTGCTTTTCCTTGAATGTCCCACTTGAAATTTCCACTTGGATATCTTCCATATACTAGAAACTTAACATCCAGACCTGCGACTCTGATTCTCACCCAACTTCCAACCGCGATTCTAACCTCTTCACATACTTTCCAATATCAGGAAGTGGCAATATAGTTTTTCTCAGCCATGGAAGGCAAAGAGTTTGGAGTCACTTTTGACTTTTCTCTTTGTTTCATACTCCCCATTTGATTTAACAGCAGTCCTCTTATTTCTGTTTCCAACACATATCCAGAGTTTAACCACTTCTCATCACCTCCACTGCTTCTACCTTGGTCTAAGCCATCATCATCTTGGGCCTGGATGACTTGAATAGGTTCCTAATTTGTTTCCTTGCCTCTTTCCATGCTCTTTCCATTTTACTCTAGTCTTCCCAACAAGTCTATTGGAGTGATCTTTTCAATATATGTCACATTATGTCTTTCATCTCTTCAAAATCCCCCAGTGGCTTTTTACCTCTCTGGGAGTAAAAGCCAAAGACTTAAAAATGGCCTGGCTGGGTCTATGTGATCTGTCCTTCTTTTTTTAAATTCTCATCTGAGGATATTTTCATTTATTTTCAGATAGAGAGGGAGGGAGGGAGGGAGGGAGAGGGAGAGAAACATTGACGTGAGAGGGACACATTGACTGGTTGCCTCCCACATGACCCCGACCAGGACCGGGGATGAATTGAAACCAAGGTACATGCCCTTGACTGGGATCAAACCCGTGACTCTTTGGTCTGCAGGCCACTGAGCCAAACTGGCCAGGGCTGTGATCTGTCCTTCTGCTATGACTCTGACTTTTGCTCTTAACACTCTCCTTGCTCACTCCTCCCTTGTCACACTAGTCTCCTTGCTGTTCCTTGAACATATTAGCATGCTCCTGCCTTAAAGCATTTGGACTTGCTGTGTCATCTGCATGGGAGACTTGCCTCCCTCAAATATTAACTTCTCTCTGGCACTCTCTATTGAAAAAAAAATCCTTCCTTCCACTCTGGTGCTCTTTTTCTTCCTTACCTTTGTTTATTTTTTCTTTCTAAAACTTTGACCCTCTGACATATTATATATTTTCTTATATATTTGTGATCTGTTTCCCACACTGCCCCTTCCCCACAACTAGAATGTAACCTCAATATGCAGGGACTTTGGTTTACTCATTCATTTTTCTCTAGCACCTAGAATACTGACCGGCATGCCATGCTGGTCAATAACTGTGTAGACTAAATAATTAGGTAGACTAATGAAAAAATTTTAATGGTTTGGGCATTATCATACTGATTTGGTAGACAACACCTATCACATTTCTAGAACTGTTTTGTTTTGGAGCCCCTGATCATGGTAATATTGGGAATAATGTAGGTATATTTATCGAGATAGGGATCTTTGGATCAGTTCTTTGTCTGAAGACCTCATCTTTTTCCTCCTATTTTCTTGGATCTAATACTTCCTAATAAACCATAGTTCTGAGCAGCAAGTGAATTTTTTTAAGCCTCCTAGATATTTATGGTAGTTCCAACTCAGATGCAGCTCCAGGCAGGGTGCCTGGTTCTGGCTGCTCATCTGCCTGAGCCTTGCTCACTGCCTTGCCTTTCTGTTCTGTTCCCAGTCCATGGAGATATTTATCTTGACTTTGTACTCAGCTAATATCATAACACTTTTATCTTTTTTTTATATATTTCCAAACATGGTTGAGGATTTGGAACAGAGAGGGAGTGGTAATTTATGAGCTCACTAAACCATCTTGATTAGAAGTCCCCATGCATTTCCAAACAATGTTCAAATTGTTGCCAGATTAAAAATCCAGGAGACAGCACGTAAAAATTCAGATTTACAGTTTATCTTGAAAATTTGTAACATCTGGCAACACTCAGCCTGCATTCTGCATGTAACAACTGATTGGAGGTAAGTAAACAGTAAGACCCTTCAATGGGTTGTGTACTCTACAAGTTCCCAAGTTCTCACAACTGCATATTTTCTTAAACTTGACAGAAATGACTTCACTCCTTTGCTTTATCTGCTTAACTCCTTTAGGTATTTTAATTTGTGATCCCTATTTTGTGTACATGATGAGCAGAAGTATTAGGTAATTTATTAAGAAGTTGAAAAATAAAAGCCACTAAACAAAAAGCAGTCTTTATTTTGAATTGTATATAAGAAGGGGGGGGGGGGGGAGGGGGAGAGAATTCTTTTTTTTCTCCCTAGTGCAAAAAATTTCTCCAATCTCCTTGGGCCCCAAATTGCCAAACGTACTAAACCTGCAAGTTTTCCCTTTTAGGCTAGACATCTGCCCTTAATCTATTATTTTCTGGATAAAACTTTATGTCAGAGAATACCATGGAATCTCATGATGCCATTACACAGTGAGCATGTATACAAGAACCTAGGTAATCAGCTTCTTTGCCCACTTACCACAAGTATCACAAACTTGATACTAAACCGTAATTTCTGTCCAAATGTTTATAGGTTTGTACAAGAGTAGCCATGGAATGGGCATTTGCCTGGTTTATGTGATTTGCAGAGTATCAGAAAGACCTCTTGCTCTTCATGTTTGCCCTGCCAGTGGTCAGGGTGCCAGAATGACTGTATTGCTCATTTATTCAGGTTAACACAATGAAGTTATTGTTGAAGAGCAAATAAATCCTCTTATGTTGGTCATCTTATTGCAGATTTCAGGTTTGCAAGGGCAATTTACATAATGTTGCCTGTACTTCTTGAACATTGTCAGAAGACATGACACTTTTACTTACTACTCATATACACTTATAACTTGCCTGTGCCTGGGTTAGGAGGCTTGTTTGTGGTCCAGAGTTTAATTTTTGAAGTATGGTTTTGAAGTTATGGTTGCAGACTGTTTTTATGTTCAATTTTTTCTTTTAAATTTTTTTATCTTTATTGTTGCAGTATTATAGATGTTTCCCTTTTCCCCCCATTGACCCCCTCCATCCCGCTCCCACCCCCCTCCTGCTTTCCCCAAACTATTGTCTGTGTCCATTGCACTTGTTTCTTTTTCATAAAAGTTAGAACTCTCTTTCTTTCTCTTTCTTTCTTTCTTTCTTTCTTTCTTTCTTTCTTTCTTTCTTTCTTTCTTTCTTTCCTTCCTTCCTTCTTCCTTCTTCCTTCCTTCTTCCTTCCTTCCTTCCTTCTTCCTTCCTTCCTTCTTCTTTCTTTCTTCTTCTTTCTTCTTTCTTTCTTTCTTCTTCTTCTTTCTCTTTCCTTTCTCCCTCCCCCTTTCCCTTTCTTTCTCCCTTCTTTCCTTCCTTTCCTCACGCAAAGATACATTTATTGATTTTTAGAGAGAGAGAAAGGGGGTCGGGGAGTGAAACATTGGTCTGTTGACTCCCGTACTTGCCCAGACTGGGGATCAAACCAGCAACTTAGGTATTTGCCCTGACAAGGAATCAAACCCTCAACCTTTTGGTGCACAGGATGATACTCCAACCAATTGAGGTACCTGGCCAGGGCCAGCCATGTTATTTTCATTTTTGTATTCCTCAGCCCCTCAGGGAGAAAAACCCATTTGAGTGTATTTTAATCATCTCTTGCCTCTTGGCTGTACCGGGGGTGAGAGAAAGGCTCTAAAAGACTTTTTAAAACCAGACAGAGGAGCCAGCAACTTAATTTAGCAACTTCCCCAAGTGGCACACAGCAATTGATGGGTGTTAGAAAGGACTCTGTCATTCCGGGAAGCCCAACAGCAACACGTAGCTACTGTGGCGAACTTTTGCTAGCGAAAGACCGTTTAAAATCTCAGCTCAGATGTTCTAATGGAGAGATTCTCTTCTGAACTTCAACCAACATATTGCTATCAGTACAAGTAACATTTTCAATAAAAGAATTCAGTTTATTTTTTCCAAGATAAAATCTCCCACTGAAAAACACATTGAATCTTTTAATATTCATGGAATGAAATCATCTCTTCTATCCTGACAGTGTAGATTTAGCCAGCCTCTAAGGGCTTCGATGGAGAGAATTAATGTACATTTCTGGAACGACGTTGCAAACTTAATTTTTATGCCTATTTTTACAGTTACCTAGCCCATCTAGATTTATGTATTTATTTATTTCGCTGGTTAAGTAACTGGTTAGTTACCAATATTGTGTTCATTAGAGTAACAAGGAGTTCTCAGTGGCTTTAGAACTTAATACCATAAAGAAAGAAAGATCTCTTAACCTTTGAGACTACATGGAGGGACCTTGAAAATATCATCCTAAGTGAAACAAGCCAAACAGAGAAAGACAAATTTCATATGATCTCACTCATTTGTGGAATATAATGAACATAACAGTTTGAGGAATGGGGTAGTCCCAGAGACGCGGAAGCAGGGTACAGACTGACAATCCCCTAAAAAGTGGGGAGGTGGGGGAGGGATGAACCACAGAACTTATATGCATGTATGCATGAACAGTGGACATGGATAACAATCTGGGGAAGGGGCAGGGAGGGATGGGGAGGGGAGAATCAGTGGGGGAAAAAAGGAGAAACATCTGTAACAAAAATTAATCAATAAAGAATAAAATATCTAGAAAAAAAAAAAAAAGAACTTAATACCATAGAGAACTACAGTCATGTGCTGGTTGTAGCCTATTTTTATGTTCAATTGTTTCTTTTTCATAAAAGTTAGAACTTTTTCTTCAAAACATGTATTTACCAATATTCTATGACTACATATCTAAGGAAGAGTTACTATACAGGACAAGATTTAAAGAAAATAAAACATTAAGCACAATTAAATTTTAACAAAAAATTAGATATTATCAATATTTGTTTAATCAACCTTATCTCCTATACTTGAATTTAATCAATTCACCTTGAATTATAAACCTTGTTCTTGTGTATTGTTTGTATTACTTTGTCATTGTTTATATCTGAGGTTGATTCCACTCAGCATTTGAGGAAATCTTTAGCTGTATACTCAGGAACTAGAAGGCAAGTTACAATTTCCTGGGAAGGTTTAGTTCATAGGAAGGGGTAGGAAAATGGATTTCATGGACTCATCTGTATCACCTGAGTCTAAGGTTAGACAACCCCGTTTACATCTAGATTTAACAGTCTCTCTTAAGTCAGAGTAGAATCTTTCTTTTCCCTTCCCAATGTTTACATATGTTTTAAGTCCTAAACACTCCAACTTTTAAAAAATTGCCTTACAGATTGGTCTAGCCTGTCTTTTGGGGCTCGGGGATGTGTTGGAAGTTAAATTGAAAATTCCACTTGCAATAGAGTTATTCTTAAAAACCATGCATGCCTTTTCTGTCTCCCTAGTTACAGTATGGTGTCCCGCCCACACTGAACTACAACCTGGCCAACCAGGGCCAGCGGGCATCTCCTTCAGTTAGACGTGTGCACATGGCTAGGACACAGAGTCACTGAGGTAACTTCATGTGAATGGGGATATTTTGTTAAAATGTGAGGGGATAAATAGCAACAGAGGGAGCCTCTTTAGCAACTGTATATATTGTCCTTCATGGGATCCCGTTAATCAAATCCTCAGTGTTCAGCTACCACAGCTCTAGTGATCTAATAGCATCTTTGGTGACCTGGTCATTTGTCCGTCCTCAGAAGCAGGCATCCAATTTGCTCCTCTAAAATTCTAATGCCTCAGTTTTCCTTTGTTTCTGCTTCTCTCTCTCTCTCTCTTTTTGTCTGATTCTTTGTCCATTGCTTTTCTCCTATTGCTTTTGCCTTCTTGTAATCTCTATTTCTCTCCCTATCACTCTCATTTTCAATTTCAAAACTACCTGTGATCTTATTTGAACTTCTAATGCCTTATTCCTCAAAACCTAGTCCTTTTACCAGCAGTATCAGCATTAACTGGGAACTTGTTAGAAACGCAGAATCTCAGGTTCTCCCTACAGAATTGAATCTTAGCCTGCACAGTAACAAGATCCTCAGATCTGGAGAAGCAGTGCTGTAATGTGCTAACTCTCTCACTTTCTCAAGTCCATCAGCTCCCACCTTATCATCCTTTTTCATTCTTTCATCATCATCATTTAGTTAAGATCCCACAGTTTGTTATTTAAATAACACTCTCAGCAGTACTCATAACTCCCTTGTACCTTTCTCTTACACATTTTCCCCCATTTATCTGACAAAAGCCCAACTCTGGATGAGTGTATTTATATGCCTTCTCTATGCCTACAGTGGAACAGCCTGGCAATGTCACAAAAAGTCACCTGTCAGGGAGGATTGGTGCCAATACATAGGGACTTTTAAGTTTGCTAATTTTTCCATGTTTACCTGGTAAACTCTCTCCCTCTGTTTTCAACAGTTGTTGGAAACATTTTACACTTTAAAACTTTAGATACTATTATTAACTCCTCCTCATTTGCAGCAGATGACTTTACCTCCTCCTTCCTGAAGAAAATAGAAGGCATCAGATGGGCACTCCCTCAGCTTCCTGCTACAGAATTCATAGTTTCATCTGTTCCGTGCTCTTCTCTTTTTCTTCTGTTTTAGTTTAGGAGGTAGTCTTCTGTTCATTTAAGGCCAATCTTTCCACCTGTGTTTTGGATCTCATCCCTTCATGCTTTATCAGATATCTTACATTATCAGTTCCTCCTCTCCACCTCCACTCTGCTATTTATTCAACATATCCTTCTCAATTGAATTATTTCCAAGTCATTTAAACCTGTTCATGTCTCTTTCATCCTAAAAATAACATTTTCTTGATTCCCACATTCTTCCTCCAGCTTCTTTCAGTCTTTCCCATTCTTTAAATTTTCTAAAGATCTTTTGGTATTTGGTGAGTCAGTTTTCTCACCTCTAACTCACTTCTGTACTTCCTCCATTACTACAGTTGTCCAGCACTGCACCAAAACAACTGTGGCTTAGGTCACCTGTGACCTCCATGATTTAAATCCAATGGACATTTTCCAGTAATTTTTTCCCTGCTCTCTCAGCACTCTTGCAAATTCTTTGTTTTTTTGAAACATGTGTTTATTTTGGCTCCCAGGACACCATGCTATCCAGGTTTTCCCTGTACTTTCTAGCATTTCCTTTTCTGTTACTTTGCAGATTTACCTTCCTCTGGTTTATTGGTTCTAACTAAGCACTTTCCCCTTTCCATTTCATTCTCTTATAGGTTGGGTACTTTGTATCAAATGTTGTGATAGCATTTGGGGTGTAAATTGTTCACTATGAATCAACACCTGTGGAAGCAAGGTGAAGATGTGAGAAAGAAGTCAAACTATGATGCAGTATCAACAAAACCTTGACCAACCTGGTGGTGGTGGTGGTGGTGGGGGGGGGGGGGGAGGCAGGACGCATTTTAAATCATGGACTCATCCACAATGGATGGATTGGGATTGAAGTGGCTGAGCCTTTATAGTCCTGTCTTGTTCACTAGATGGGAGGTGCCTAGAAAAGGTATGAAGTCCTTTGAGGAGTTTCTCTCAGTCCAGGCAGACGCTGAAGGGGCTGTGAGCCAGAGGATGTCTGTTGGGAATGTGAGTGGTGCATCTTTGTGTCTATCACATATTCTCTCTCTAGATAAAATGTTTCATATCTGTGGCTCAATTTTCATCAACAGGCTAATGATTCCCAAATTTAAGTCTCCAGATCAGACCTCTGAGTTCCTGATCCATATACTCAATTGCCTATTCAATATCTCTACTTGAATGTCTCAAAGAGTTCTCAAGTTCAATGTATCTAAACCCCATAAAAAGTCTTATCAAATTTATCACCTAAATATCCTGTGAATTTATTCATTTTTCTTATTTTCTACTGAGACTACTCTAGTTTTTCTAGCCTGAACTTCTAAAAACTGATTTTATTTGGTCTCCCCATATCCACTCGACCTCTTTCATCAATTTATTACATTGCATCCAGAACAATATTTTCAAATACAGTTTTGATTATGTTAACTCCTCTCTATACCTTACACCCATCCCCGTCAAGGACTTAACATTATTGTTTTAAATAGAGAACAAAATAATGAACATAGCTCTTAAGGGCTTCTGTGGGTTGACTCCTATCTATGACTTCAGTTTAACCTCATTCTACTCTTCCCCTCAATCCCTGAATTCCAGTGGCACAAACTTATTATTTATTTATTTAAGTTTCTCTAATGGGCTTACAAGTCTCACAATACTCCTTTCTCTACTGGGAACACCCCTCTCCCATTCTTCAGTTTGTTAGCTTTAGTTCTCCTCTGTTTCTTAGCTCAACCCTCATTTTGTCAGGTAAGACTTCCTTCAGTCTCCCATATTGGGTCAGACCTTCAGAACATTTGGTTTCTTTCTTTATTGCACATGTATTAGAATGTAAATATATACTCATTCATATGACTATTTGACTGATACTTCACTTCTTCATTAGTAAGCCCCATGAGTACAGAAAACCACTATTCATTCTCCAAAGTCTGCAGCACTTGGTGCACTGACTGACCCAGAGTATGTTCTCAAACATCTTTGTTAAATGAATGAAAATGCCCTAAGCTAGTGTACCTGATAGGATTGTTAGCCACCATCTAATATGAGTCCACCATGTAAAATTGTTGTTCAGGCTACTTAAGAGGCTCTTGGTTCAGCCTATCAGTTGCTTCTGAGGAGGAAATTGGTCTGTGCAGTCTAATCACATGCAACCAACCTCAGCCAATCATGAGTTAGGAGTTACATGTGGTTGCTTTCCCAGAAGGTGCCTATAAGAATAGTGGGTCTT
Organism: Molossus molossus; assembly: GCF_014108415.1. NCBI lineage: Eukaryota > Metazoa > Chordata > Mammalia > Chiroptera > Molossidae > Molossus > Molossus molossus. The sequence continues at coordinate 54,355,567 of NW_023425345.1, read as the reverse complement.
GCAGAATGAGAGGCTCGTCACAAGTTCAGACTTCTAGTTTATTTATACTAGATGTTAGATGACGTTAATGAGAGTTTTTGGTGGATACAGAGGAGTAAAACTACCCATACTTCTCTGTTCTGTGTAGTGCCATTCTAAGTCCAAGCCTCAGTAAGCAAGTACTATTGAATGTGCTATTAATTCTGACTGAGTAGAGTTATAGGAAATTTACCTTAGAAATGTCCATTGCAACTAACTGACATTGCACAAAATCTAAACATTTTGCTCATATAAGTGCATGAACACTAATGGCTTTCTTTTGATTGAAAAACTCTCAAAGTGATTTGCCAACACACAGAAAGTTCACCAATATCAGTCAGGTCTGAGACTACAGCTGGGGGCAGCTGTTTAATGAAGCACATTAAGCCTTTTCAAAATGCAAATTCAAAAGAATACCTTATTCAACTAACGCTTCAGGGGAAATTTAGAAAGGCAAATGCAATTATGCAAATTGGACAGCTGCCAAAGAGGGAGTTAGCCAACATCTTTAATTTTGTAAAGAGCACCATTATCAATTTTTATATATAATCTCCATCTGCCCCTGGAGAGATGAGTCCTCTGTAATGTCCTCTATAATGATTCATGGAGAATCAGTAATATGTAAACAATAATGAAGATACAAGATACATATAGCACCTGCTTTCAAATAGACAACTATACTATATATAATTACATGATGCTAAGCAGTGGCCAAGATCTAAAATTTTTGTTATACGTGAATTTTTATTTTTGCATTTTAAACAACTCCCTGGTCATAGTGGACAGAATATAAACATCACTTAGCATTTTGTCTCCGGAAAAGTGGCTTGGAAAAAAATCTAGTTGAACATATGCAAACAACCAATGTTTAGACTATAAATGTTAGTAAATATATACTTACAACTTTTCTAATCCCCAAAGTGAAATCCTGAACACAGGAAAAATTATTTTCGTCTATTTTGCAGTCTTCTTTCTTTCTTGGGAAGTCAAGGGAATCAACTAAAAAATGTGTATTTTTTTAAAACAAGATTTTATAAATAAGTTAGTTGGTTCATTCACTATGTATTCATTCTACTGAGTAACAACAATGAGCAAGACAATGTACTAGGTATTAGTGATACAACTGTGACCAAAACTAGACAGTCCCTATCTTCCTGGACATTCTTTTTTTTTTCTTTCTTAGATCTTTATTGTTGAATGTAGAATGTATTACAGATGTTCCTAATTTTCCCATTGACCCCCTCCTCCCCACTCCCACCGCCCCTCCTGCCTTTTCCCACACTATTGTTTGTATCCATTGGTTATGCATATAAGTTCTTTGGTTTATTTCTTCCCACCCCCTAACCCCTTTCCCTTTGAAGTTTGTCAGTCTAGCAACCAATTTGTACTTCTTAATCCCTTCACCTTTTTCACCCATTCCCCCAAACCCCCTCCCATCTGGCAACCAACAAAATGTTCTCTGTATCTATGAGAATGTTTCTGTTCTACCTGTTCATTTTGTTTGTAGATTCCATTGTTGATAGATATGTATTCATTGCCATTTTGTTTGTTCATACATTTTATCTTTTTCTTCAAAAAGACCCTTCATCATTTCATATAGTAACGGTTTGGTGGTGATGAACTCCTTTAACTTTTCCTTGTCTGGGAAAGTCTTTATATGGCCATCGATTCTAAATGACAGCTTTGCAGGATAGAGTTATCTTGGTTGTAGGTTCTTGCTTTTCATCACTCTGAATATTTCTTGCCACTCCCTTCTGGCCTGCAAAGTTTCTTTTGAGAAATCAGCTGACAGCCTTATGGGAATTCCCTTGTAGGTAACTAGCTGCCTTTCTCCTGCTGCTTTTAAGATTCTCTCTTTGTCTTGAACCTTTTGCATTTTGATGATGATGTGTCTTGGTGTGGGCCTCTTGGGGTTCATCTTATTTGGGACTCTCTGTGCTTCCTGGACTTGTATGTCTGTTTCCTTCACCAAGTTAGGAAAGTTTTCTGCCATTATTGTTTCAAACAGGTTTTTGATTTCTTGTTCTCTCTCTTCTCCTTCTGGCACCCCTAAGATGCGAATGTTGGCACGCTTGAAGTTGTCCCAGAGGCTCCTTACACTATCCTCATTTTTTTGGATTCTTTTTTCTTTTTGCTGTTCTGATTGGGCGTTTTTTGCTTCCTTATATTCCAAATCGATGATTTGCTTCTTGGATTTACGTACTCTACTATTGAATCTGTGTAAATTATTCTTTATTTCAGTTAATGCCTCCTTCAATTCTGACTGGCCCTTTTTTATGCTCTTGAGGCCCTCACTAAGTTCACTGAGGTTCTCATGAGTTCATTGAGCATCCTTATAAACAGTATTTTGAACTCAGCATCTGTTAGGTTGCTTATCTCCCTTTCGCTTAGTTCTTTTATTGGGGTTTTGTTCTGTTCTTTCATTTGGGACCTGTTTCTTTGTCTCCTCATTTTGGCTGCCTCCCTGTGTTTGTTTCTGTGTATTACTTAACGAGAGGTATGGGGCTAGCTGAGACCAGATTCTGCTCATTTGAAAGAATTTAGGAAAACCTGAAGCAGGATCCAAGACAGGCCAATCCTATGGTTAAGTAAGTGGCAACAGCTTGGGTGGGCCTGAAAGTTGGGTGGGGCGGGGCCTCAGGGAGTCACCAGGGCGGGGCTACCAGTGTGAGTCAGGTTGCTGGAGTCCCAGATATGGGGCTGTCTGCTGCCCCAGGGAAGGGCTCACCAAAGGAACAAAGGCCTCTGACAGCACGTTTGTCCCGGAGAAAGCCCCCTCTCCAGCCCTCGCTCCAGTGCCAAACAGCTCAGTTCTTCCCTGTGTGTCTCTGGTGCCCCTCAAGCTGCCTCCCCTCCAAGGTTTTTGGGAGAGAGTCCGATAAGTCCGTGCGCGGGCCCTTTAAGGAGCTGCCCGGGGCTCCAGCCGCTTCAGCTTCCCTGAGCCTCAGTTCCCGCTGGTTTTTCCAGCCAGAAGTTATGGGGACTCTCTTCCTGGCACTGGAACCTTGAGTGTGGCACCTGGTGTGGGACAGGGACCCCTCAGTCCTCAGGAAGGACCTTCCCAGCTGAAGTAGCCTCTTGATTTTTATCTGCCACACGTGGGTGTGGGACCAGCCCGTCTCGCCGCTGCCCCTCGTGCCTCCTACCAGTCTTGATGTGGCTGCTGCTTTCATTCCGTAGTTGTAGGACTTCCATCAGTTTGATTTCAGGCGGTTTTGAATGATGGTTGTTCTGTAGTTTAGTTGTAACTTTGATGTGGTTGTGGGAGGACGCGATACCGCATTTACCTACGCGGCCATCTTGACCGGAAGTCCCTGGGCATTCTTAATGTAACGAGTATGACCGACCCTAAAGGAGTAATCACACAAACAGTTGTAAATCTAATGGTGGATTGATGTGGTCAAAGAGGTCAGGGAAGACTTTTCCTTTTCTGGAGATGAGGACTTTGAACAGAACTTTGGAGGATGAGCAAAGAAAAACTTGCCAGACAAAAGCGAGAGCCTGTGTGACAGCTCTGTATTGCAAGTTGCCTGGCATGTAGGAAGGACTGAAGGAAAACCTGTGAGGCTGCAAGGAAGGGGCACCAGAGGGGTTGTGACGTGACTAGGGAGTAAGTAGCAGGAGCTGGACCATGGAGGGCTCTTTGTACCATATTAGGTGGTTGGTCTTATAAAAAAAATATTAAAGAATTCCAAGTAAAAGGCACAGGATTTAATTTGTATTAACTCCTAAGTTTAATATCAATTAAATTTAGATTGTCAACATCTAACCACTGAAATATGTGTGCAGGGCAGCTGCATCTTTTATTTCACATCATGTTCTTAAATATAAGGAGATATTTTAAAAACAAATTTTGATGCTCATCAGTATTTTAAAAATGATTTGTAAATTAATTAAATTGAACTCATTGAAAAAATGAAGTGAGTCTTTAAAAATGTTGAAACAATTTTGATCAATGAAGGATTTAAGAAAGTGAAGATTAGTAAGTATTTTGAATGTACATAAATAGTGAGAAGAAAGGAATAGAATGATGGGGGTATATAGAGGAGTAAGTAAAAAGTACAAGACTAAATTTGAGTATAAAAAATATAAAAGTATAAGGTTAGTTCTGGGCATAAAGATAATGTTTAGTCTGAATGTAAAGGAAGACACTTGGAAAGTAAAGTGAAGGAGGACGAGTGATATGCTTTTGAGGTCCCCCCCCCTTTTTTTTTCTGGTTTGCCAGCCCCACATCTCTTCCCTTTGAGGAAAGACTCCCTCCTGTACTATTTATTGTTAGTTCTTCCGGTTTGGGTGGAACTGCCCCACCCCCAGCTCCAGGGGTAGGTAATCAGGAACTCCATGTCCTGGATCACAGTGATTGATTTAGGAATGGGCCTGTGATCCAAGAAGATAGGAGTCATTCCTGAAATAATTTCTGAAGCTAATGGAAAAGATGTTGTCTCCTTTTTGGGGAGATAGACACTGTAACAATGGATTAAAATTCAAATGCTCCCCTCTGTGACCAATAAGGCAGAATTTGTCTGAAAAAGAAGACAACAGAGAGGAGAGCAGACTCAAGAGATGGAGAAAAAGATAGATTGTCAGTGACAGAGGTTAACCCCCTGGGACCAGATATACTTTGAAATGTCCAGTTATACAGCCTGATACATTTTGTTCCATGGGTTTAAGCTAGTTTCAATTGGGTTTCTGTCATATGAAGCCAACTTTGCAAGGAACATTATACCTGTATCAATCTATCCATCTGTACACCTGGGGTCTTCAAAATAATCAGAGTGATTGTAAGAATAGCTCAGAGATGCAAAATACTGCTGGAGGTCACACGAGCATGCAGGTTGATGCCATGAAACAATCATGGTTCTAACCACAGTTGTGACTTCAACACTGCTTGGTAATATTTTTATTTTGTATCTCTGGTTAGGGTCTCCCATTCTCCTCAGTAATTTTATATTTTATTTTATTTAAAACATCTCATTATACCCTCTGTCTTACAAATTTCACCATCACTCTCATTCGATGGTGCTGCTGCTTTTTATTTATTTCACTGAGGAAATTGAAACCTCTGGTGAGAATGTCACCGTGCCTACACACCCTTTCTTCTTTCTCTTACGGCACACGGGAAAAGATGTCCTTCCTCCTGAGCAAGATAACTAGCTTGTGTTTGATTTTCTTTTTCTTCACCTCCTTGTGGACATAACTTTGTTCATCTTTCTCTCCTGCGTTTTTGGTCTCTATTGGTTCTTCAATGTATTCGTTCCCATTAAACATAATCTTCTCAATTTCATATTCTTCTCTACTTATGATTTTTAGTTATTTTTCTTCACAGCCACACTTCTTGAAATAGTTACTCATTTCCTCACCCGTCATTTGTGCTTTAACTCCCTACAGTATACCTTCAGCCCCTAACCCCATCCTGTCTGCTCAGGTAAGGGTTGCCAGGGACATCCATTCTGCCAAATCTCTCTTCTTATCTTCCTTGAGCTATCTGCAGCACTTGACATTGTTTATGGCTCTTGCTTTGAAATAGTCTTTTTCCTTATCTTACTTGCCATGAGACTTCTCTCCAGTGTTGTTCCTTTTAGCTTTTAGGTAGCTTTCCTCGACAGCTCACCACTTCATGATGTGCATGAATGAATTTATTAAACACTTCTTTTATGCCAGGCCCATTAGCTTATGTCATTATAAATACTCTTTGAGGTAGGAATTATCATTATCCATGCTTTACAAATTGGAAAGTAGAGGCTGAGACAGGATGTGTAACTTGCTTAAGATCATGCAGCTTGTAAGACATGGAGTCAGGATTGGAATCTAGTTTCCTCTGTATTCTTTTAAGAATGTTTTTAAATAAAGTGTAATATACAAACAGAAAAATGAATAACTTGATGAACTTTCACAAAGTGAACACATCTGTGCAAACAGTAAACAGAGCAAGAAACAGAATGTTCCCAGCACCCCAGAAGCCCCTCGCATTATCACAACATCCCCACAAAAGATGACCAATATCTAGACTTCCAATACCATAGATATTTTGCTTGTTTTTCTACTTCATATATGTATGTGACTCATGGAATCATACAGGATACATGTAAGATTCATTTATTTAGTTGTGTGTAAAAACAACAACAACAACAACTTATTCATTGTTATTACATCATTACCTTTTAGTACTTTATTGTGTAGATACACCGCTGTCTATCCATTCTTCTCTTGAATGGACTTTTGAGTTGTTGCCTGTATTTTTTCTGTAACAAATAGTGCTGCTATAAATATTGTTTTATACATTTTTGATGGACATTTTATATATTTATGAAGCTGCCTATATTGATTTTAGTAGTCATTGACAAATGATTTTCTGAACTGATTTTGTCTTAATAATTGACTACTTCAGATCCTAATGACCAAAATGAGTCCATTACTTTCCCAGTAAAATAGAAAGGTTTTCTTTGTTTATAGACCATATATTCCACGTGTACTTTTTTGTTGTTGCTGTTGTTAATCCTCACGCAAGTATATTTTTCATTGACCTTTGATAGAGCGGAAGAGGGAGGGGGAGAGACATTAATGTGAGAGAGACACTTTGGTTGGTGGCCTCCCTCATGACCCTGACCAGGACTAGGACCAAACCTGCAACCCAGGTACATGCCTTGGGGTACAGGAAATGGAAGCTGTGACCCTTTGGACCTCAGGCCGATGCTCTAACCACTAAGCCAAACTGGCCACGGCAATTTACATGTACTCTTCACCCAGAATTTATTTTTCTATGTGTGGAGGATACTTTTATTCATTCCAGGTTCAAAACTTATCATTCTATTGATTGAAATTCTTATCTCCTTTATTTACATCAAAAGGGGATTCTTGGTCTGAGTAAAGTTCATTTCACGTGTTTCTTCTGTTTCTCTTTATCCCAATGCCTCGGGGACATCAGTTAGAAGTTTCTACACTGCTGTGTTGCTTAAAGTGCGCTGCCTTTCATTGGTCCGTGTGTAAACACTATTCATGGACATGGTACTCAAAGATACCTTTTAGCTTAAAATCTTTTCCATCTTTTCTTAACATTTTTTTCTGGGGTGGGGTGTGGGGTAGATTTTGTTTCATTTAGTGTCACAGCAAATAATTAGTACCACAGCAAATGATTAGTGCCACAGCAAGCAATTACTGTCGCACAGTGCTCTAATTGTTATTGCTACTTGGACTGGCTGAATCAAACCCTAGAGAACCATGTGTGACGGAATACATACTGCCAACCCAGTGATTTTCTGTAAAGGAAGCCCATTGTGAGGACCAGTTTTCCACTGTACACTTTTGAATAGTCTCTCTTCATTCTTTGCGGGATTCCTCTGTCCCACAGATATGCATAAGTTAAAGCCTACCATTACCCAGCTGAAATGTTATGTGAACATATGCAAGCAAAGTGCCCCAAATAATATCCTCATGTGTTTGGGTGACTTCATTTACTTTTTCTTTGCATCACTCACATGCTCCAGCTGTCTCTTCTACCCATTTGATCAAGTGAGGACACTTGCCAGGGAATTTATTCTCGTGGTTGTGTTCATGGAAGCAGGAAAACAAGAAGAGATCTGTCTTTGTTCTTCTTTCATAGAACTCCCTGTAGATAGATAGATATGACATATTTTTTTTTTTATATCTTCACCTGAGGATATTTTTCTGTTTATTTCCAGGTAGAGTGAGAGGAAGAGAAAGGGAGAGAGAGAGAAACATCAACATGAGAGGGACACAGTAATTAGTTGCCTCCTGCATGACCCTGACCAGGGCCGGGGACAAACCAAAACTGAGTTACGTGCCCCTGACTAGAATTGAACCTGTGACTCATTGGTCTATGAGCTAACACTCTACCACTGAGCCAAACTGGCCAGGGCAGATATGATATCTTTTTTTTTTCTTTATTGATTTTAGAGAGAGAGGAAGGGAGAGGGAGAGAGAGATAAAAACATTGATGAGAGAGAATATCGATTGGCTACCACCTGCATACCCCCACAGGGGATTGGGCCTACAACCTGGGCATGTTCCCTGACCGGGAATCAAACTGGCGACCTCTTGGAGCATGGGTCGACACTCAACCACTGAGCCACACTGACCAGGCAGATATGATATCTTTTAATTGAAATACATTTAACATATAACATGTATAAGTTTAAGGTATCCAACATGTTGATTTGATGCATTTACATATTATAGTATATAATTAATAGTGACTATTAACACCTCTCTCACATCACATAATTATTGTGTCTTTTTATGTGGTGGAAATAAATATCTAGTCTTTTAGCAAGTTTGATGACTATAATACAATATCATTGCCTATATTTACTAACCTGTCCATTAGACTTCCAGGACTTATTTAATACATATGTAATATTAAGCAGTTTCTAAATAAGTATTCTAGACATACATAGCTTATGAATTTTATAAGTCCTTAGGAAAAAAACATCTTTTGTTGAGAATGAATATTTTAACTTAATATAAAGGCACTGTGATGTAATACAGTGGCAGCCAACATTCAGAGTTCCATAAATTATTTTTATATTTAAATAATGTGGAAAAATATGTTTCTAGAAGTGAAGTTGCTTTTTATCTTTTAAAACTAAGCTTGATAGCCACATTTACCATGATTTCACAAACTGGTAAGAAGTAAGACATTTCAGAAACAGTTCTTGTCTTTCTTTCTTTTTTTTTTTTTTTTTTGGTGGTATGTGCCCCTAGCGGGAATCAAACCCGGGACTCTCTGGTCCGCAGGCCGACGCTCAACCGCTGAGCCAAACTGGCCAGGGCCAGAAACAGTTCTGATGTGCGACAAGCTAATTTTCTTTAAATGCTAAAATACTGGTTTAAGGCAGCCATACAGGCAAAAAAGTAGGGGTTATGCTATGTTTAGTTTGTTTCCGTCTAGATTGAATTACTTACGTCTGATGTTAAGTCCCGTGAAGTTTGCTCTTTTCCTTTTGCGTGTTGTGACAGGTGTCTACTATGACCTGTGTTCTGAGGAGTGAGCAAATGGCAAATAGAGGACATTTCCTGCCACTATGTTGTCCATTCTGTTGTGACTCTAAATGTTCTGTTATTTTTCTTTTCTTTCAATAAATTACTTGAAAGTCTTTAATATTTCCCTCCATTATTGTAACACAATAAAGCCCCCCCCCCACCCCCAAACTGTTTAGAAGAGCTTCTTTAGCTTCATTTAGAGGGCAATATTTTCTTTTTCTTTTATATTTCAGTTTTCCCGAGAGGGCAAAATCTGTTTCAATTTGGTAGGTAGTATAGTGGAAACCTCACTCGGATATCTATGCATGGAGTCAGGTCAGTGATTGGAGATCTTGGTTCAGTCTCTTGATTATGTTCAGGTAACTTAAATTTATCAGATTCCTTATTGATAAAACAGCGACTATAACAATGGCTCACATGTATTGGGCCAGGCACTATTCTATGCCCTTTATATTGTATTAAGTAACTTAATATTCATAATAACTCTTTGTGCTAGTTACTATTATGATTCCTGATTTATAGATAAATGAAAGATACTATTATTATCACATCCAACTTTACATTAAAAAAAAGAAGTTGAGTCCGGCCAGTGTGGCTCAGTAGTTGAGCGTCAACTGTTTTGATTCCTGGTCCAGACACATGCCCATGTTGTGGGCCCCATCTCCAGTGGGGGCACGCAGGAGGCAGCCAATCGATGTTCTCACTCATCGGCGTTTCTGTCTCTCTCTCCCTCTTCCTTCCTCTCTCTCTGTAAAATCAATAAAGGAAAAAAAACAAACACAGTATTTTTACGTTTAGGGAACAATCTTAGGAAATGCTAGGAAATTGGAGACAAATTATTCCTGAAAAGAAAGATTAATTAAATTTTTACAGGAATAATTAAATGTGTTGTTCTGCCTTAAATACCATTAAAAGGTAAAATTGAGAGAAAGTAGTTTTAAATATTTGAATAAATGCAGGGGAATTATATATTATAAGTAATACATAAATTACAGAGGCAGTAAAATTCAGTGACTAATCAATCATAGCAACCCTGTAGGCAGAATACCTGATTGGAATTCCCACTCTGCTACTTACTTGTTGTATGACCTTTAGCAGGTGTCTTATTCTTGCTCATGACAGTTTCTTCATCAAACAATTGTGATGAATAAACAAATTAATATATGAAAAGCAATTAGAACAGTGATTGGCATATACTGATTACTATGAGCATTAGCTATCATTATTATTATCATAAAGAATGCTGGATATTTTCAGCACTTTATAAAAAAGTATGAGTTGAAAAAATAGGTCTTAGAAGTTGTTTTAAAGGTTAATACAAATGAAATTATGAAGACATATATTCAGCTACAGATTTTAGAAAGCTTCATATTAGCATTTAAAAATATATTCTAAGACTACCCAGTGTTGACAATTTATTTTTATATTATTTAAATATGTATAAACATTAAGCTAGGTTTAGATTCCCAGTGCTTATGTGACAACACAACTAACGCACATGTGCATTTATCTTAAATGACAACACAACTAACACATGTGCAAAACCACAAAACCAATAAAATATAAATTAGCGACATTAATGTGATGGATGAGGTTTTGCTGAAAGGAAATTGTTACTTGTTAAGTGAATACTGACTATTAAAGATAGGATCTTTTGAGCTTGGAACGCCTATAATATAACACATTTTGTGGTGACTCAATTTTGCCACCATTTTTTACAAGTTGGACTATAAAGAAATCTTTGTACAGTTTGCCATGATGTCATTTGTTCTTCAGTTGGCACAGAGTCATCATTTAGGTATTAAGTCAATCTCTGTTCTTTTCTCATTAACTAGTGACAAGCAGTGCTCTTTGTTGACAATGTAGTCATAAACACACGCATAAACACAGTAAAATTAAATGGCAGTAGTCAGTTATAAGATCACTCGAATGTTCCACAACCCCTTTTTAAAAAATTTTTATTAAAATTTATGAAAACATATTTTACAATCATTAAAGAGTGATAGAGCAGGGAAGGAATGCACATTTTAAAGGAAAAAAATGTGCAAAAACAGATTTCCTGGACACCTTACAGTTAAGGTGATTTTCTAAATTATCACACATTTATTAATATAATATTACAGTGGCTTAAAAAGATGTTAGATATATCAGAATAACAGAGGCACATTAATTCTTAATACTTTAAAAATGTATTAACATTCTGATTTTTCTTGCTTGATATTGATCCCTGTTTCTAAAGTAAATCAAGAGTAAACTCAATTTTACTAAGTAAAATGAATCTTTTGTGCTCTCTCAAACATTTAGCAAGATATTGAAGTCTTGCTTTTCTATTAGTATCATTGTAGGTTTTATGTGAGTGGGAAACCCAAAAATAAAAATTGGATCAGAAAATTAAAATTTTAACTGACACTTTTAGTTTATTACTAGATGAATCTACCATTAAGATAACTATTCTTGATAAGGTCCAATAAAATATCAACCTATCACAGAACAAAGTAATAGCAATTTCAATATAAAAGACATTATCAAGGATACTACCTAGCAGCAGCTAATAGTTATTGAATTGTTGACAAATGACAAGGAACCATGCTAACTGGTCTGTCTGGATTTTCTCTTTTAATCTTCTAATAACCATGTGATCAGCTACTATTATTATCCCTGTTTTGCAGATAAAGAAATAGAGTAGCTTGCCTGAGCTCTCATGGTCAGGGAGCACAGGGATGGACTTTGAATCCAGGCAATCTGACTCCCGAGCCTGTTCTTGTGACTCTAAACTGAGAAGTTTCCTAAAATAGTTCACTGGTTTAGCTAATATGGACAAGTAAAAAAAAATTTCTATCCCACTAATGACCCCAACTCTATTTGCATTTTTAACATGGTCTGTAGCTTAAATAAGGTTTCCATCTGTTGGTTTTTCAGATTGAAGTACTAAAAACATCATTGCTAATGAAGTATATAAAATGGCATCATTCCTCCTGGTTACTAAATTTACTGTAATTGAGAATACTGATTCTTTCAATGTCTCCCTTTGGGTTTATTAATATTTGCGTTATATATTCTAGTGCTCCTGTGTTGGAGATATATATATATCTCTACCCTTTATCATTATGTAGTATAATTCTTTGTCTTTTATTACAGTATTTGTTTTGAACCCTATTTTGTCTGATATGCGTATAGCTAATCCAGTTTTTAAAAATTTATTTCTATTAGCATAGAATATATTTTTCCATCCCTTTACTTTCAGTCTGTTTGTAGTCTTACTTCTGAAGTGAGTCTCTTGTAGGCAGCAAATGGATGAATCTTGGATTTTTATCCATTCAACTGCTCTGTGTCCTTTGCAAATTTTGTTCATTTATGTTTAAAATATTTATTGCTAAGTATACTCTTATTGACATTTGTTAATTGTTTTCTGGATGTTTTTGTAGCTTTTCTCTTCATTTCTTTCTCTCTTCTCTTGTGGTTTCATGGCTTTCTTTAGCGTTATGTGTAGATTTGTTTCTCATTATCTTTTGTGTATTTACTATAAGTTTCTTACTTCTGGTTACCATGGGGTTCACATACAACATCCCATGTAAATTATAGTCTGTTTTAAGTTGATAGCGATTTAAATTTGAACACATTTTAAAGCTTTACTTTTTTACCTCCCTCCCCTTGTACTATATTTTTACTGACACATTTTACACCTTTTTATTGTATGTGTTCCTTAACTAATTATTGTAAATTTAGCTAATTTTACTACTTTTGTCTTTTAATCTTCTTGCTTGTTTTATATGTGTTTGATCTACTACCTTTATTATGTCTACCTTTCCAAGGAAGCATTTAATTTTGTATATTTTCTTATTATTAATTAGTGTCATTTCTTTACATCTCAAAGAAGACCCAGTAATGTTGCTTGTAGGGCTGGCTTAGAGGTGATGACTTCTTTAGCTGTTGCTTATCTGGAAAATGTTTAATCTCTCATTCATTTCTGAGTGATAACCTTCTGGTATAGCATTCTTTGTTGGAAACTTTCTTCTTTGAGCATTTTGAATATATCAAGCCACTCTCTTCTGGCCTGTAAAGTTTCTGCTTAAAATCCTGCTGAGCCCTGGCTGGTGTGGCTGGTTGGTTAGAGCATTATCCCTCACAGAGTAAGGTTGTGGGTTTGGTGCCAGGTCAGGGCACATAACCAGGTTGTGGGTTCCAACCCTGATTGGGGAGTGTGCAGGAGGCAAACCATCAATATTTCACTCTCACATTGATGTTTCTCTCTCTTTCTCTCTCTCTCTCTCCTTCTCCCTTCCTCTCTTTTTCTCAAATTAAAAAAAAAAAAAGCATGTCTTTGGGTGAGGATTAAAAAAAATTTCTGCTGAGGGTCTTTTGGGGTTTCTCTTTTATGTAACAGGTTGTTTTTCTTTTGTTGCTTTTAGGATTCTTTCTTTATCCTTAACTTTTAGCATTTTAATTATAATGTACCTTGGTGTGAGTCACTTGGATTTCATCTTATTTGAATCTGTCTGGGTTTCCTGAGCCTGGACTTTGTTTTCTTCTCAAGATTAGGAAGTTTTCAGCCATTATTTCTTCAAATAATTTTCCTGGTTCTTTCTCTCTCTCTCTTCTCCTTCTGGGATTCTTATAATGTAAATGTAATTCTGCTTGATGTTATCTCAAAGGTTCCTTAAGATATTTTCACTTTTTAAAATGAAAAACGTTTTTTCTGCTGCTCTATCTGTGAGTCCCGTTGCTTTGTCTTCCAGCTTGTTGATTCATTCTCTGCTTCGCCCTTTTGTTGCTGAACTGCTCTAGTGCATTTTCCAGTGCAGTTATACCTTATGTTTGGTACTCTCTGATATTTTCTTTTTGTTGATGTTCTCACTGTGTTCATCCATTTTTCTCCGAAGTTTAGGCAGCATCTTTATGACCATTACTCTTAACTCTGTACCAGGTAGATCTCTTATCTCCATTTTGTTGAATTCTTTTCTTGAGGTTTTGTTTTATGCTTTTGTTTGGAACACGTTCCTTTGTCTTCTCATTTTGCCTAGCTCTCTGTGCTTGTTTCTGTGTATTAGGTAAGTTAGCTACCTCTCTCAGATTTGAAGAACTGGTTTTTATGTAGGATGCCGAAGATGGCCTGTGGGGCCTAGAAGCATATATCTTCTGGCCATTAGAGCCAAAGGCTGAAAGGGTGCCCCTATGTGGGTGTGTGTGCCTTTCTGTTGTGGCTGAGCCATGGCTGCAGCATGAGGATGAGCAAGGCTCTCCTCTTGCTTGTTTGTGATGCATGGGCATTACTGCTGTGGTGCATTGGCAGAGGGGCTGGTGTCTGACCCAGTGACCCAGAGAAAATAATAATTCTTTTATTTTATTTTATTTTTAAATTTTTTTTTATTAATTAATTTTTGTTACAGATGTTTCTCCTTTTCCCCCCACTGATTCCTCCTCCCCCTCCCTCCCTGCCCTTTCCCCAGTTTGTTGTCCATGTCCGCTGTTCATGCATACATGCATATAAGTTCTGTGGTTTATCTCTCCCCCACCATCCCCTCTTCTGGGGATTGTCAGTCTGTACCCCACTTCCATGTCTCTGGGACTACCCCTTTCCTCAGACTGTTATGTTCATTATATTCCATAAATAAGTGAGATCATATAAAAAGTCTTTCTCTGTTTGGCTTGTTTCACTTAGGATGATACTTTCCAGGTTCCTCCATGTAGTCTCAAAGGATAAGAGATCTTTCTTTCTTACAGCTGCATAGTACTCCATTGTGTATATGTACCACAGCTTTTTTATCCATTCGTCTACTGGTGGACACTTGGGCTGTTTCCAGATCTTAACTATTGTAAATAGTGCTGCTATAAACATGGGGGTACATATATTCTTTCTGATTGGTGTTTCAGGCTTCTTAGGGTATATTCCTAGAAGTGGGATCACTGGGTCAAATGGAAGTTCAATTTTTAATTTTAAAACACCATATTGTTTTCCATAGTGGCTGAATAATAATCCTTAATAAAAGAAAACTAGTACCTAAATTTGGCAAATCAAATTTACACGGAAAAGTAAATAAATCAATTGTTCTTTAATAAATCTCTTCTAATATTTTGTTGCAATTTGACATTTTGAACATGAACGTTGGACACAATAAACTGTCAGCTGTGTGGTGAATTCTCCCTTTGCCTGTAGTATTGCCTACTTCAAACATTAACCAGAAGCATTGCGATGTTGATGCTGAGAGCACAAATAGGACTTATATATTTCATATAGTCTAGCAAAGAAGAATTCTCATGAAGGCCAATTAAACAACTAAATAAGGTGGCATTGAAAGCATTGGATATAATATGTCAACAAAGTGATTTTGAATTGTCTCATAGAATTCAGGATTAGAAATAAACAAGTAGAACATAATGTCTGTTCTCTGCTGATGAATTTGTGTTTTTAAACAAATGAAACAAAAAGAAAAAAATACTAAACCCAAACACTGTATGCCCTTACTCAGGTTTTTATTTAATTTTTAACCTATGGGAGATGTGTTCATCTTGAAGACGAGCTAGAAAGGAGGGCAAGACACGAATGTCATATTAAAAACATTTTTTTTTTCTGTTTATAAAAGTAAACTGTAATCTTTGTGAAAAGATTCCAACAATACAGGAACATATTAAAGACCAAAAATGTCCTGTAATTCTATTTAGTTTGTAAAATTTCTTACGGATTTTCTTCTGCATATAGTAATATAAATAAAATATATTTACATCCACTCTCACATGAACATATTGTATTTATGTCATAGGTATATATGTATATTTATATACATTTTATTTATTTATTTATTTTAATTCTCACCTGAGGGTGTTTTTCCATTTATCTTCAGATCGAGTGGGAAGGAGAAAGAGAGAGAGAAAGAGAGAGAGAGAGAGAGAGAGATCAATGTGAGAGAGACACATAGATTGGTTGCCTCCTGCAGGACTCCAACTGGGACCAGGGACCGAACTGCCACCGAGGTACGTGCCCTTGACAGGAATCAAACCTGCGACTCTTTGGTTCATGGGCTGGTGCTCAAACTGCTGAGACAGACCAGCAGGGCTATACATTTTATTTTTACAAAAATGTAATCTGCTGCTTTACAACTGACTTTTTTTCCCCCATCTTAATAATATATCTTGGCCATCTTTCAGTGTCATTACATGTTGCCTCCCAGTGACTGGATATTATTCCAATGTAGCATAATTTGTTTAACAAATTCTTAATTATGATATTGAAGTTGTTTCCAGCTTTTTAATCATCACTGACACATGTGATAAATATGCTTGTATATATTCATTTAGAGGCAACTTGGTGACTATATCAGTTAGGACAGACCACGTTATTCTTCATTAACAAGCAAACAGGTGCTTGATACAGCATAACTGTACCTTTCGTTTATGCACTTTGTAGGTTTAGGTGATTCTTCAGGCAGGTGTCCTGCATGTGTTGACTCGGCATTACAGGATTCTTTGATCTTATGACTCATCCATAACAAGTGCTTTTATGATCCCTATGACAGGAGAAAAATGAGCTAGAAAGTCAGGCACTAGCAATTAAATTCTTCCGCTGGAAGATAACTTTTAATACCATGTTACTGACCTAAGGAAATAACATGGTTATGTTTGACTTCATATCAGGAAATGGAGATGTTCTATGTGCGCAGAGGTAGAGATCCAAATACTGGCAAACAGAAGCAATGACTACCACAGAGACTGATCCATTGATCGACTCTGAACAATAATAGGAATTGGAGTCAAAAGATATACATTTTTTAACTTAATTGAGCATAGGAATGTCATTAATTAGATTCTGGGCTTCATCTTAACTAAGATAGGATAGAGATTATGGTGGGAGATGGGATGAGAAATTATATGTGCTCCTGGGCTGGAAGAATTGCCCAAATGCTCTGGACAGAGAAATCCACTCTGGAAAACAAAATGTAGTGCTAAAAAAGCATTGTAATTTTAGTCATAGGGTAAGTCAATAATTGACAAAAATAAAATAGTGACTATGAAGACCTGTTATCTCAATAGAGAGTTGGAGACCAGGACTGGGAAATGCAGAGTTGGTGACACTTGGAATTTCAGAATCTTAGAATTGGCCTTGGAGAGTGATATCTTCTGGGTGCCAGGAAGGGATTCAGGATTAGACAAGCAGTGTCTCTGGAGGCTGAGGTGGGTGGGTATCATAACTCAGAAAGACTGTTTCAGTGGTCCTTAACATTTATGAGTTCATAATGCACTTTCTAGTGCTAGAAAGAATAAAAAGATGACTATTCGTTAAAAACCAAGTGATCTTTGGAAAACTGAAAATATGATATACTTATTGCCCATATTACTAGGTGCACTTTCACACTGAGGGCCTGTTTGAATAGAGCTGTTTACTATTCTAAATGTCCTTTCTTACATTAAAATTCTAACAGGTACTTGTCTCTTCACTACCCTTCATTTGTAACCCCATTTCTCATACCCTTTACAGACAGGTGTCATACAGATATCTAACTTAGCTGTCTCTATTTCTCTATATCAAGTCACTTTTTTGGGGTTTAATGCAAAGAAAAGATTTTAAAATATTGATTGATTTAGAAATGTAAGATGTTTAATTAATAAATTAATAATCCTTTAAAATTAATTAAACAGATTTGTTGAGATATGATTCACACAGCATAAAACACCCTTCTAAAGTAAGAAGTTTAATTTTTTAGTATATTTAATATATTCAGTATAAATATATATTTAGTATATTCAGTTGTGCAATCATCATCACAATCAATTTTAGAACATTTTCATCACTGCAAAAAGAGACTCAGTATCCATTAGCCGTCACTACCCACTCCCCTCTCCTACTAATATGCTTTCTATCTGTCTATGGATTTGCCTATTTTGAACATGTTATGTAAATGGAAGCATACAATATGTGGTTTTTTGTGCTTGGGTTCTTTCACATAGAATAATGTTGTCAAGGTTCATCCATATCATTGTTTCTCAATACTTTATTCCTTTTTTGGCTGAAAACTATTTAGTTGTGTAGATATATCACATTTTGTTTATCCATTTTATCAGCTGATGGACATTTGAGTTGTTTTTAGCTATTGTGGATAGTGTTTCTAAGAACATTCATGTACAAGTTTTTATGTGAACATATGTGTTTGCTTGCTTTTTTTTGTATATACCTAGGAGTAGAACTGCTGGGTCATATGATAACTCTACAATTAACATTTTTAGGAACTAACTGCCAAACTGTTTTCCAACATGGCTGTACCATTTTACAGTCCCAGGAGCAATGCATAAGAGTTCTGATTTTTCTGAATCCTTGGCAACACATATTCTTGTTTTTTGTTTTTGTTTTTGATGTTAGCCATTGCCCATGGGTACGAAGTGGCGCCTCATTATGGCTTATGTTAATTATATGTATGAATAATAGGAATTTAAAAAGAACGGATCTTATCTTGAGTGTGCTTCTTTGCTTATGTTTTCTATTTCAGTTAAGCTTATCCCTGTCCACCAAATACGTAGTGTATCTTGTCATACATGTAAGAACCAAAAATACCAACTATCTCAAGGTAAAAAATTTCATCATGTTTGACCTTTTTTGTGTGCTCACTTTAATTTGTGTGCTTACAGAAAGAACCCAAAGAGACCAACCAAAAATTGGACTTCCTTCTTAGCATGGGAAGTTCAGATGCAGTCATTTGTCCTTCACTTTGAAGGGGATGTCTCAGCATGACCCTAAAAATTTCAGTAATGTGGGGTGGGGGAGCTGCCTCTTCATGAGGTTTACCTTACACCCTCTGGATTACATAAGTCTTACTAAGGTGTCTGATGTCTTTGTCACTTTTTGCTGATCTGGTCTAATTAGTTTGCTCATCTAATTGAATTAGCTTGATGTCATCAATATGGTGGACGATAAAGATGTTTGGTAGAATGTGCAGATGATCCAGTTTCCTTTGGATCATATTATGAGAGCAGGCAAGAAAGTTAAAATATAGCCCTGGGAAAAGACCACAAATCTACTATTATTTGTGGCAAGAGAATGTAAACCTTTATCTTAATAGAGATGAAATAGAACATATACATCAGGTCTGTGACTTGATATTGTGCCCCTGAATTTGTGTTAATCTGCTCCAGATTAATATAAACTTATATTAAGTTATCACTTAATATAAACCTATCCATTTACCTCACTTTTTCAAAGCTCTTATATTTGTTCTAAATTGTGTTATTTAACACATTAAAATATATGTAAATATATGTACATACATATAAGTAAATATATATTCAAAAATTATTTTACATTACGAGAGGCTATGTGGCAAGCAGTTACTAATGCAGATTCTGGAGCCAGAGTGTCTGGGTTGGAATCTTGCCTCTGTGACTCTCTAGCTCTATGACATTGGGAAAGTCATGCTCTGTCTGTACTCTCACTTGCTCATCTCTAAATTGGGACGAATGATAGTAACTACTCCAGGTACTATCATTATGAATATTAAATTAATTAATGTATGCAAAGTACCTAAAATAGTATTGAGTTCCTTGGTTAGCATTAGATAAATATTAGCTATTATTTTTTCTGTAGGGGAAATGGTCAACACACCATCATATTATCTTTCTATAAAACTAATTTATATATTATCCATGTGTTATTTATTCTTGTGGGAGAATCAACAAGGTAAATATATACATTACATTATTTGGTTCTTTATTTACTATCTGTTCTTCCCATTAGAACATAAACTCCTTAAAGGTGGGGACTATGTGCTAGCATCTGGAATGATGTCTAGCACATGGCAGGTTCTTAGAGAATATATGTGATTGAATGAAAGAATGTATGTAAAATATAAGTAAAACAAACATATAAGTATATAAATATATAATGTATATAAAATCATATGTGTATACACATAAACATATGCATAAGTGTAGAGGGGATATATCTGTTTGTTTCCTGTAGATTTATGTTCTTTACTCCATCGTGGGTACCCCAAGAGTACTGCTGGTTTAGAAGGGAAGCAGAAACAAATACTTAAAGAAGCCTCTATCCTAAATGTGAGACAGAAAGATTTTGCTACTTGCTTACAGAGCTATAGTTTCACCTCCAAATATTAGACAGGAAGTTGGGGGAAGGGAGCAGAGGCTTGTAGATGCATCTGGGGAGAGGACATGTTGAAGGGAGTGGAGCTATGAAGATAGGAAGGAGAAGGAGTTCCCGTGGCTGGTGAGGACTAGGGAACAGATGGGCCAGGGACTCAGAATGCAGCTTTTCTCCTCACCTGTGGGTACCTTGCTGTCCAACAGTCTTGAAAGTTTCCTGAGAAAGGATAGGGGATATAGATGCGTGTGAAGGGAAAACCTACCTCTGGTTCAAGGTGATAGTAGACAGTATTCAGGCAATGGCAGACACATAGCCACTGTTACTAAGCATGACCACCTACCTAGAGCTCTAATCATGTCCTGAGACTGTGGAAGCATTAACTTAATAATGGTCACAGTAACTGTTTTGTAGACAAAAACAAAACAAAAACCAACCAACCAAACAAAACACTCTCCCCCACCCCCAAATAGAAGAATCAGGTCAATTATGAAATTTACACAAGGCCATAAAGCCAGCCAGAATGATGTTTTGGATTAAAACTATCTTCATTTCAAAATTAAGTACTAACCCACCATAGTATGCTACTTCTTAGAGCTCTTGGTCCTTGTTTTCTGGGCAGTGCTTTCTTCTTCTACTTGGACAGGAATTATTTCTGTGGAAATGTGTCAATGACAGTGGCTAGCAGTCCAAATCTTAGGGTTCAGAGGGTGAGCTCTTCTCCAATCTTAGCTGGTCTTGATCTCCAAATGAAAGAGGGGTAAGGAACCTACATTATTGATTGCCTATTCTTTGTTACACTGGGTTCTTTAGATATTTGATCTCATTTCTCACAAGTCTCTGAACTGGATAGTATTATAATCATTTTGAGGAAAGGAAAAATAAGACTCAGGAAGGCGACTTAGCTGTCTAACATATCATATCTAGGTGAATTTGAGAGTCAAGCTTGGGTTTGTGTGACCCCAGAATCATTCAGTGCCAATAACTGTGGTCAGTTCTTCTGGTTCTGTCCAGGTTCTGTTTATGGGCCCAGCTCATTTCTGCTGCCCTACTCTGCTTATGCAGGTTCTGTTTAGTTTAAAGCATATCTCAGCTAGTGGTGGAGGGACCAGGAATGTGTCTGGTCACATGCCCATAGAATAAACAAGATATCTCTCACATTCACTTACTCCTATTTTTTAAACATGTAGGGCTGATTTTACAATTAATAAGCTATCAGTTTATATATTTAACAAACTCAGAGTTGCCTTTTGTTATTATATAGCAGCAGATTGAAAACGTGTAACTGTGGGTTGAAAGCAACATTGTGAAATGGTTTAGAGCCCAGGTTCTGGAGGCAGAATGCTTTGCTTTTGATCCTGACTTTAGCTACTTACTCTCTAGGTGGACTTACTTCATTAAGCAAGTTACTTCACTTCTTTACAGCTCAGCGTCTACCTCTAAAGGGAAGATGCCATTGATTCCATAAGATTGCAGTGAGGATTAAAAAATTGATCTATGCAAGTTGCTCAGCATCTGGCTCAGAGTAAGTACTTACATTTTAGTTATTATAACTGGTCTTCTACAAGGAATTTAAGAAACTTTCTGATTTTAAGAGAGAAAACACTTGAGTGGGTAAGAACCTGTGCATTGGAACCAAATTCCCTCTCTTAGGCACTATGACTATGGAAAGTTACCGTAAACTTTCTGGTATCAATTTTTCTGTAGGCTGGTTTTAATGGTTAAAATGAGATTATGTACATAAAGCACTAATCACAGTGTTTGAAAAATCATATGTGCTCAAAATATGATTGAGATGACAAAAAAAAAAAAAAAATTACTATGATTTAATCCTTAGCCAAAATTGAAAATTTACTTGGACGAAGTAACTTTTAAAAGAGATTTTTTATCTAACTTTTCATTCTTGTGACAAGAATGAAAACAGTAAACCCACAAACTTTCAGCAAGTTTTATGGGCCTGTCTCTGTGCTAGACAATATTATGCAGTAAAAAATGATGAGGTCCCTGACTAAAAAAAGCTTGTCATCTAGTTTGAGAGATAAATCACCCATAAAAAGGATCATGTTTGAAAACTCTCACCTGTCACAGAACGGGAACTCAATCACTAAGGGCTGATATTATTTTTATTATATTTATCAAAAACTACACAACAAAGAGTTAAACAGTATAATAGCAATCATTAGAGTCTAAGGCCATGCATAATAAAAGACTAAATAGGAGGCAGAGACATTCATAGAGCAGTATGAATTTAAGCTACAGTGAATTCTCATTATTTGTGGTACTCATGTTCTATAAGGTTGCTGTGAATACTGAATAGACAATACTGATGCTAATTGTTCAGTAATTGAGCATTGCTTCTAGGGGAAATACTTAGTTAGGTTCCTGAAAGCCTCTCTCATGACATTTTCATCAATGGATCGATGCATAATCTTGTTCTGTGTGTTTCTGTTTAAAGAAACCTTATTTAATATATATTATTAATTCATTAATATGGACCTCACAGCCAATGACACTCAGCAACTGCCTACCAGCTCTGCAGCCCAGGGAGCAAGCAGAGAGGGCTGGAGAAGGGAGGAGCCAGGGACCCCCACCGCCCAGGATAGTCCCTGCACGTCCCCTCTCTCAGTTTCTCTTTATCTCTCTTTTCTACCAGTCCCTGGTTTCTGCTCTCCCTTTCCCTCCCCTTCTCTTCCTTCCCTTTCTCCCTTCCTCCCTCTCTCCTCTTGAATTCTACTCTCCCTCCCATGGAGCCTCCCTTCACAGCCCTCCCCCTTACCTCCCCTCGAAGAAGTGCCAGCATACTATCTCCTTTACCATCTTTTGACTGTGCCTTTTCTGTGTTTACGTGTTCATATCTGAATGAAGATTAACACGTCTTTTCTCTGTAAGACATCACAACTTTCTTATGCTTAAGAATACTAAGCACTTCAGCCCTATGCTTCGGGGCCATTTTAAACAGTGACATCACTAGCAAAAAGCACAGAAGTGCAAAAAACATGGCATTGAATAGCCGATGGAAAGGACACTTGTTTACCTTATGAGAGCTGAAACAGTAGGAGGAGCGTCGCGTGTGTGACCGCAGCTGGGAGCATGCGGCTCTGCACCTGTCCCTGACTACAGAAGTATTGTAAAGTATCGATTTGGGGGTTGCCAAGTAATTTTAGCCAGTAAGTGAATTTGCAAATACTAAATCCTTGCATAATGTATATTGTAAACCTGGAGGTCTGGCTTGATATAAGAGGTGAATTTTGAGGTACACTTTGCAGGATGAGCAAATAAAGGTGAGAGGGCTGGGTGGGAGAGATGCTAGTCCCCTACTGGTCTAGCTCAGGTCACACTCTTACCTTCCAGACCACAGATATTTGGTTACTCTAGGGTACCATGCTGTCTCCCAAGCTTTGAGATGTACAATATCCTGTTTATTTAAGAAGCAGGGAGGCATCTAATTTATGGACTAAAGTATTGTTAGATATCCCCTCACATCTAAGGTAAACTTCTTTCATCTGGGAATGAAAACAGTCAGGAGACTACACACTTGGGGCTAGATAGCAATTAAAAACTCTGGGTCCAACCTATAACTAAATCTTCAAATCAGGACAGATTATCGTTATTTTGTTGTCGTACACCTACGTGAGGCAGAACAGAGACAGAAAACTGGAGGGATGACCAAAGAGAGCCTTTAAATTTTATAATGCTTCCCAAGTCAGTTTATGTTGTTTTTGATTGTCTTTGAGTGGAAAAAAAAAGATTTCTCCTTTAATCCATAATTCAAACATTGCTTCTCAAAAGTGATAAAAATAGCATGTAGGTATTAGTCAAAGACTTGCTTTTTCAAGATTTGGCTGAAAACCAAACTAAAACTTCCATGTGCTCCAATAAACCCAGTGTTTCTCATAGGTTGCTATTTCTAATCCCCGTTTCCATGGTGATGGACTTTACATCAGCAAAAAGGGGATGAGGTACTGAGTGATTTATACCCACTGTTTGATATTTTAAGTGATTCACCACTGTTCTTTTCCTTTTCTGTAGAAAGTGTATAAGGATATTTTTATTGTAGGCTTCTCAGACCTTCAGATAAAGGAGCTCTAGATATATAACCTTTAAGGAATAAAGCCAGTGCCTCTGTTAAGACACAGGGGCCAGAGGCTAAAGTGGTTATAAGAGAACAAACTTAGAAGTCATGGTAGTTGGCTGTTCTACTAAAAATGGTTTAATGAAAATAGATTTATGAAGCATTGACAATGTATCCTTCAACACTCATTAGGGGGTGGAAAAGATTTTTAAAATTATTATTAAAATCAGTAGCTCAGGAATGACTTTATTTGTCCCTCTGTAGGATAATCCCACCTTTGATAAATTCAGGAACCCCTGGATGTTCACTAATCA
The DNA here is from genome assembly GCF_014108415.1 of Molossus molossus. Lineage (NCBI taxonomy): Eukaryota > Metazoa > Chordata > Mammalia > Chiroptera > Molossidae > Molossus > Molossus molossus. Next base: position 54,331,082 of record NW_023425345.1, on the reverse strand, counting down.
GAAAGATCAGTGGTTTGGTTCCAGTCACCTGCCAGAACAGAAACTGGCAGTTCTGATGGGTCCACCCAAGGGCCCGTGTACTCTGTGGCCATTGCTGCTTTTGCGTCTACATTAATAAGAACAATTCATTAATCAAAAGTCAGTTCTGAAAGGGCCCGTTACAGACATGGCTCCCGCCAACTTCCTTTTTCTCCTGAGCCAAGTCCCCCTGCTTCCCCAGATCCTGGAGAGTTCGGTTTCCTTGCACCTATAATTGACAGGTTGACACTCTCAAAGTGTATCCAAGAAGTCAGGACTTTTAGCTGCCCTATTGGTAACAAGTATTATTACTTCAAAAACATAGTTTATACTAAGCTTATTAGTAGTGAAGGCCCATATAAACCCATAGAGTTGATTTCCAATTTTAAAAACTCATTGATTTTTAAACTGGTAGAAAGTACTTGACTGAATTCACGATGTAAACGTATGTTCAGATGTTATGGAAAACTAGTAACAAGCTCGTCATTTTACAGAAGTTAACTTCTTTTTCCTTCAAGCAAGGGTCAGGGGTGTGAGCCATTCTTAAAACCCCGGAATGTTTATGCAAAGGAAGAATGATTCAGTCTGGCTGTGTTCATTGCGCTAAGATGAATACATCCTTTCCTACTTTTGTTTTTCTAGTTCCTCTACTTTCACTTTTCCCCTCGGTGGCTGTTTCCCATTTCAAATGGAGAAGATAATAATACACTTAAAAAAATTCTTTTCAGTTACCAAGGCGATATTTTAAAAAGTGCCCTCTCCAGCAGGCAAGCTCCTGGGTAGTCGGGAACTACTTGATTTTCTTTCCGTTTATATTCCTGTAGCAGTAGGGTCACAGTTGGCACTGATGAAGCTCGAAAGAAGAGCTTGAAGGAAATTTTATAATTCCTGCATGCTTATGAATAAACATTCAATGAACGGTGAAATGGAAAGCCCCCAATTTAAAAAGTGTCTGTTGCTGTGATTCAAATGTTTGCTTTAAAAGCACTTAAGAAGTTCCTGCAGAATATCTTGCTCCCTCTTGTTAACAAATCCGACTTGCTCCTCCTACGTGAAGGCTGATGTTACCACAAGAGTTCAAATAGGATGGTGTGGTGCGAGTCAGCACAGGTCCAATGCCTCTAAGTTCTTTTTTGTGGTGGTAAGTGGGTGGAATACATATTCAGTTTTCTGAACACAAAGCATTCTAAGTACTTCGAATATTTTAGTTTAAGAATCAAGGTAGTCACACACCTCTTCATTGTGAAACTTCTCACCACCCCTTCCCAGCAGTATCCTCCCTTCTGATGGTAAGGCTCTTGCTGGGATGCTAACCAAGAATACAAGGCTGAGTAGAGACGGTTATCACCCCTCGTTTATAGTCATGCTCTGCTGTAATGGCATTATAATGCAATTAATATAAAATTAAAAAATACATTATAGCTTAGCTGAAACAGTCACCAGGAGGCCATGTGGAGCGTATAAGGGAAACAGCTTTAAACAAGTAGTGCTTGGTTCTGTATATATGTTATGTCATCTACATATTATAAGTGCGAAAGCTGATTAACAAACAAACAAACAAACAATGCCTAATCTAATAGGTGAAGACACTGAGTCTTACACTCATAAAGCAGCTTTTCTGAGGGCACAGAACTAGTTACAAGGGAAACCTGAGGTTGGAATCATGTTTATGTGAATCCCACACCATACAGGTAAAGAGAGAAACAGTTACAGGTAAAATGGTGTGATATGGATGTCTTCAAGGTAATTAACAGCAAGGCCTTTGGGAAGGGCTCTAAAATTAATTTCTCTATTTCAAATATTTTATTCTGGAGACAGGGTATCTGGTCTCCAAAGATCAACTGAAATCAAATAATGTTCTTAATTCTTCAACACAACCTTATGCTCTCTTAGTAACCATGTATCTGATACAGACTTGGATTAATTCCAGACCTCTGAATCTACTTGTTGATTTAAAAACTGGTCCCCTCTACAGAGAGCAAGGAGAGACTGAGGAAAGCAGCAGACCACTCCAGATTGGTAGCTGGCAATTTTATTATTTTTATTTATTTTTCATTTTATTTTTTGTTATTGATTTTTAGAGAGAGAGGAAGGGATAGGGAGAGAGAGATAGAAACATTGATGGGAGAGAACCTTGACTGGCTCCCTCCTGCATGCTCCCCACTGGGGATCGAGCCCACAATCTGGGCATGTGCCCTGACTGGACATCGAACCGGCGACCTCTTGATGTATAGGTCGATGCTCAACCACTGAGCCACATCGGCCGGGCTGTAGCTGGCAGTTTTAAAAAGAAAGAGAAGTTACACACAAGTTTGTCTTGGGTGGCCACAAGATGAGTAGATCTATGTCCCTGCCCTCCAGAATCTTAAAAGTTTATATAGTCATGCACTCCATAATGATATTTTGATCAACTACACACCATATATATGACCCTGGTCACATAAGATAATAATGGATCATAAGCAAAATGTTTGCAATGTTGAAAGAAAGAGCTGGACCCCACTACAATGCTGAATTTACTGCTAGCTCTGGGTGGTTTAAATAGACAAGGAAACAGCATACAGTCTACCTGTCCTGTAACTGCCCCAGCAGGGGTACCAAGATGGCAAGTGAGCAACTGAAGTAGGCGGGGGAGGAGGGGAGCCTGGGATACCGGAGTCGACCCCCACTCACCCTGTCCTGGCCAGTCCCTGCGCTCACACACATAGACTTCAAGAGCAAAAACTCCCCTCCCCTCCCTTGGTTTCTTCTTATCTCTCTTTCCTCCCAGTCCTGTCCCCTCTTCTACCCCCCTCCCCTGCCTCTTTCTCTCTCTCTTTGATTGTACATTTTCCATGTTTAGATGCACAAATACTTACCATTGTGTTTTTAATTGCCTACAGTATTCAGTACAGTGACATCCTGTCCAGGTTTGAACCGTCATGGGCGATGCCATCTAGGTTTGTGTACGCATCTATGATGCTTGCACAATGACACATTTCTCAGAATACATCCCCGTCATTGAGTGATACATGGCTATATAGAAGTCTTAAGTGGGTTTAGTCACATTTTTGGCCCAGATGCTGTCAACAACACTTTACTCTCTCAAAGCTGCATCCTTGACATGTCTCTGTCTCTGGGAATGGTGAGCAGAAGTTACATTCCAAAGACAAGTTTGGAGGTACGTAATCTTCAGTTTTCCGGGTGCAGCTCGTGGGTAAACTTGCGGTCATGTCCTCTCTATGACCTCCTCCAAAACTGGTTGATGAATGCACTCAGATGCCTCCCGGACACCTCAAACTCAATACAGGTAGGATGATGAATATAATGGTTGAAAGATTTGGCCACTTACTTGCTGTGTGACTCAGCCTCTCACCTAACCTCCCTGCACCTCTGTTACCTCACTGGTCAACTGGGGATTGTATAGAACCTATGAGACTTTGGAAAATAATATGGATACAGTACCTAGAACAGTGCCAGGTGCAGACCTATTGCTATATAATAGCTTGCTTTATTATCACTCAAATGGCCTTATTACCCCCCCCCCCCAAGGCCAGACCTCTTCATCTGTCCCTTGGGTAAGCTACCCTGTCATGCAGTTGCCCAGTGGTCTAAGCCAGAGCACTGGGGCCAGCTTTTATTCCTTTCTTTTCTTCACCCCATCTTTATCAGTCACCAAGTCCTACTGAGTTTAGCTTTCTTTCTTTTTTAAAAAAAAACATGGTTTTACTGATTTTTGAGAGAGAGGAAGGGAGAGGGAGAAAGAGAGAGATAAACATCAATGTGAAAAGGAAACACTGACTGGTATGCACCCCGGAATTGAACTGGTGACCTCTTAGTGGAAGGGATGACACTCAACCAACTGAGTCATACTGGACAGGGCTGAGTTTGCTTCCTTAACTTGACCTGCTTCTCTTCATCTACACTGTCATCTCTCTAGTTGGGGATAGAATCTCTGTTACCTCAACAACTTGACTGTCCTTCTTGAGTTCCCTTTTATTTTCTCCCATTCCCAATTGTATCCATTCTCCTCCTGCAGCCAGGGTGGTCTAAACAATGCAAGCTTGACAGTGCTGCTCCTCAGCTTCAGTCTTTTTATGGTTTCCTATTGCTCTTGAGGTAAATACCAAAATTTTAATTTTAATAAGGTCCAACTGATTGCTGTCTCTCCAGAGCTGTATCTACGGCTCTCTGAATTCCAGACAAAGGGACCTTCTTTTGTTTTCTTGTTCTTTTCACATCCCTTCTGGCTGGGGGGTCTTCCTACTTGGTTCCCCAAACCAGAATGTTCTTTTCTCTTCCCATAATTAAATTCTGTTAAGTCATCAAGACTTAGCTCAAATGTCACTTCCTTGACCATAAAACTGAATCAAGCTCACCTGTTATATGTTCACACCATTCTGTACTTCCCTTCACAGCATTTGTTTAAAATGTAATCAAATAATTACTTAGCTATCTTCTGTGCTGGGATGTAAGCTCCGTAAAAACTGTCCTATCACCGCTGAATACCTTAAATATATTCTTGCATATATTTGGCATTAAATAAATATGTATTGAATACCTTTCTCCATTTAGAACTCAGTATGGTTGAATGATGTAGAAATACTTTTACTATTTTTTAAAATGTCAACATCTTTGCAAATTATCATAACTCTTTTTTTTTTTTTTAAATCCTCACCCAAGGATATTTTCCTATATATCATCAGACAGAGTGGCGGATGGGGGTGGGTGGAGGTAGAGAAAAGGAGAGAGAGAGAAACATCAACATGAGAGGGACACATCGACTGGTTGCCTCCTGTACGACCCTGACGAGGACCAGGGACAAACTGAAACCAAGGTATGTGCCCTTGGCCAGAATCCAACCCATGACTCCTTGGTCTGCAGGCTGATGCTCTATCACTGAGCCAAACCGGCCAGAGCTCTCATAACTCTTAAAAAAAAGGGGGGGGGGGTTATAGTTATGTAACTGGTTTCAAGATAATATATTTTAGGATCCTGATAACTGATAACTTTGTCTTGCTTCTAAAGATGCATTAGTATTTTTTCAAATATGGTTGACTTTCTGGCCAGAGGTTTTGAATTTGAATTCAGTTCATACATGAGATAACTTGATACTTTGCCTATTGATGTACTCTAATCACCTACTGAAGGCGGGCTGTAAAGGGGAGAAGTCCCGGCATTCACACCTACTTTAATCTGAACGTTAATAACCAAGCATGATCAGGTGTGTGCTTACGTATCAGGCATGACCTGCTGGGTGTTGCGAAAGCTGCAGTGCCCTGTGAGGCCAAGCACCACTCCGAACGCAGCTCAGAGCCTGTAGAGGAGATAAAAGAAGCACTTGATTATCCACAGTCAGTAGCTTTGTAGTGAGGTCAGATTCTGACTTTTTAAAAAGCTCCCCATGTGACTTACATTGTTACCAGATGGTTTGGGGACCAGTGTTGTTTGGCTGACAATCCATAATATTCTGAATCCTACGTGTAACGTCATCTTCTGACAGCAGGGCACCATAAAATAAGATAATGTTGAAGCAGCTTTGTGGCTCCTTCTTGAATCTCTGGTTCAACCGCCACACCTGCACCCCAGCCTCCACCATGTCCACAAGGGTGACCCAGACGACCTACAAGATGTGCACCTCTGGTCCCCGGGCCCTCAGCAGCTGCTGGCACTTAGTAGGCCTGGTACCCACATCAGCTTCTTGGCCATTTCCTGGGTGGGCAGCAGCTACCCGGCTGGCCTGGGTGCCAACATGAGTCTGGCCAGGGGTTACAGTGGGGCTGGGGAGCATCACAGCTGTCCAAGTGAACCAGAGCCCACTGAGCCCCTGGAAGCTGGAGGTGGACCCTAACATCCCGCCTGTTAGGAGAGGGAGCAGATCGAGATCCTCAACAACAAGGTTGCTTCCTTTATTAATAGGTGCAGAGCCTGGAGCAGCAGAATAAGATTGTGGAGACCAAGTGGAACCTCTTGCAGCAGCAGAAGAGACTCACAGCAACATGGACAACAGAGTCCAGAGCTGCACCCACAACCTTCGGGGGCAGCTGTTTGAAGAGGAGAGTTCTGAACTGCAGGCCCAGATCTCCGACACATCCGTAGTGCTATTCATGCACAACACTGCTCTCTGGACCTGAATGGCATCATCCTGAGGTCTGGGCCCAGTTAGAGGAGATCACCAACTGTAGTGAGGTGAGGCTGAGACCATGTACCAGATCGATTCGGAGGAGGTGCAGACATTGGCTGGGAGGCATGGGAATGACCTGTGTCGCACGTAGACGGAGTTTTCTGAGATGAACCAGAACATTGACTGACTCCAGGCTGAGATCAAGGGCCTCAAAGCCAGGTGGCTTCCCCGGAGGCCACCATTGCTGATGCTGAGCCGTGTGGGGAGCTGGCCATCAAGGATGCTCAGGCCAAGGTGACTGAGCTGGAAGCTGCTCTGAGAACCGCCGAGCAGGACATGGTCCTGCAGCTGAGTAAGTACCAGGAGCTCTTGAACATCACGCTGGCCCTGGAGGTGGAGATTGCCACCTACTGCAAGCTGCAGGAAGGTGAGGAGACCAGCTGGAGTCTGGGATGCAGAATATGGGCGTCCATACCAAGACCACCAGCAGCTACTCAGGTGTGCTGAGCCTATCTTACCAGAACCTCAACCATGGCCAGGACTTCCAGGCCAGCTTGGGCTCTGGCTCCTTCCGCAGCAGCAGCACCAGCTCCTCTAAGACGGTGGTTGTGAAGAAGATTGAGACCCGCCGTGGGAAGCTGGTGTCAGTCATCTGATGTCCTGCCCAAGTGAATGACTGCTGCGGTCCTTCCTGTCCTCCCAGCCTGTGGAATGGGCTGGACCGGGAGCAGTGGGCACAGGAGACATACCTGAGGCTCCCCTCCAGTCCGCAGCTCACCCATGGGGCAGCGTTCACGGCTTGGGGCAGCGCCTCGCCTCTTTCCCATGCCCCAGCTAAAAGCCGAATCACGTGGTGTTTTTTTGTTTTTGCTTTTTTTCAAAAATAAAATTTCAGCTGGCTCTGCCAATGCTAAAAAATAAATAAGATTATGTTATAAGCAAAACAGTTTCTATATTAAGTGTGCACTCAGTAATATTTGTATGTTTGTAATTTCTATTGTGGTAATTAACCTTTAAATGGGACACAGGACAGATCTAACATGTAGAAGCTCAAGGCCAACCCTCACCCACCAAGAAAAGCTCTGGGCCTACAGCCCTCCTCCACCTGGACTCCGTAGAGGTTGCTTAGAAAAGCCATGAGCCTCAGGCTCTTTCATTTCTCAACACTTATCGCTCATTAAAATTACCTGGGAGCTACAACAGATGGGAACCTGGGCCCCAGCCAAGAACAGTTCCATTAGAGATACCAAGAGGGGACATTCTGTGCTCTCTGTGCCACTGGGCACTTATCTAACTTGGGGAAAGACCCAGCTCAGTCAGCTAGTTAGGGCCTAGGATATACACGATAATAAGTGGACACAGAGTCTTAGTTTTCCCTCGCCTTTCTTATTTCTTCGAGAAGGCATGCCTTGGGCCAGGGCAGCGGTTCTCAACCTGTGGGTCGCGACCTCTTTGGGGGTCGAACGACCCTTTTGCAGGGGTCGCCTAAGACAAAGCAGTAGCAAAATTACAGTTATGAAGCAGCAACAAAAATAATTTTACGGTTGGGGGTCACTACAACATGAGGAACTAGGGGTCACGGCATTAGGAAGGTTAAGAACCACTGGGCTAGGGGGTGAGAGCAGGGTTGTGGGTGGGTGGCAGGGGGAGCTCTCATGTCATATGTGCCAGGCACTACTTTAGGTGTCTATACACTGTGTCAACAAAAGTGTTCGCAATGATTGGGCATCATCTGTCTTTTAAAAAACCTGGTGAATTCATAAATTTTAAAATTATGAACCAAAATATTAGAAAATAAAAACTAAATTAAGAAAACATACTGAGAAAAAAAAATGGGACTAAATAAGAAATGTCCTTTTTGGGGGAAATTTTATTTGGAACAACTTTAAGAATATATGCAATAGAGGTTAACTGTGGGCTGAAAACATCTGTGGAGAGGAATTCACATCAAAATAATTTAAATTATCAATCAGTCATAAAATGCCCGAGGTAAAGGACATCCTAGGAGTCATCCTTCATTTTAAAGAGAAGTTAAGTTGCTTGCCTGAGGTCACACTGCTGGCTATCTGAGGACGCTTTCTCACATACCAGCTAAATTTCTAAAGAAAATAGAAATAGTGATATCAATTCAGAAGGTGTTATTTTAAGATACCCTACAGATTTCATCTTTGTACTACATATTATCATTGTTCTTAGTACCCAAAGTGTTCTAATTAAGATATTTTTTTCTACCTGGAGAGTAAAATATTAATGTTTTTAGCCACTCTATATAAATGTTTGAATATATATCAAGAATTTTAAGTATCATGAATCTTGATAGTACTACAAAAAGTGAGAATTAATAACAACATTTTTCTTATCTTGTTTCCTCCGATCATGGCCACTTTGTCCTACCCTTTTTTATGATTCTGGATAAGAAGTAGTGAACTGATTTCCCCTGCATGACTGCATTTAGAGAACTATTTTGAAGGTGGTTTGTGGAAAGGTTTACAAAGCACTGGAACTTTGCTGTTAATACATGAGGGTGCACCCAGTGGAAATCATGCATGGCCTGGCACTGAGAGGCACTGGAGAAATAACCTTAACCATTTGCAGATAAAAACATTTCCATTAAAACAGGAGCAGGTTATTTCTCTGGATATGTTCAGTGTTAGTTGTTAAAACGAATATCTTCTCTTTAAAAATACAAGGGAATCATTCCGAGATCCACAAGGGTAGGTGTAAGCAAACTGTAACTGCTGGGGTGTATGCGCGAAAACATTTCCTGGCTCCAAGGCCACGGTACCTTGTCGGCTATGACCTTCAGATGTCAACATTTAGTGTCTCTGGGTGGCCAGCTTTATGGAGGAAACAATGAAGGAGGATTCTTTAGCTTTTGGCTGCTTCATCTTCTTATGAAATCATTACTGCTTCCTGTCTTCTTTTGGGACAGAAAGACCTTGTTGATGTCATTGCCTCTTCATGGTCTTCCTAGACTATGTCTAGGGCCCCTTGTCACTAAACTGGTAATCTGGTTTAGGTTTATTTCCCAATGGATTGGCAACCAATTTTGTATTGTTTTATCACTCCAGAGACTGTATCTACCTTCTTTATTTCCCTTTCCTTTATTTTTTCTCTTTTTTATACTCCATTTTTTTTTTTTTTTGTAATTTTTTCTCTCCTGTTCCTCAAATATTTCTTTTTTTTTAAATCCTCATCTGAGGACATTTTTCCATTTTTTGTACAGACAGAGTGGGAGGGAGAGAGAGGAAGAGAGAGAGAGAGAAACATCGACGTGAAAGGGACACATCGAGTGGCTGCCACCCGCACGACCAACCAGGGCCGGGGACAAACTGCAACCGAGGTACATGCCCCTAGCGGGAACCGAACTCGGGCCTCTCCGGACCGCAGGCGGACGCTCTAACCGCTGAGCCAAACCGGCCAGGGCCTCAAATATTTCTTAAGTTGATGCACACTCTTAGATTTTCAGGCAACTGGCACATATTCCACAGGACACAAAGATTTTTGCAAGATACACACACACACACACACACACACACACAGTCCTATACTCCATGCCTCACTAGTTCTCACTGTATATGATGCTTGGGTTGAAGGATTCTATTTTTTATAACTGCTTTGGCTATATTTGATTAATCATGACTATACTGAAAGCAATGCAACAGTAGACATTAAACTTTTTGTATTTGTCGTTTCTATCTTTTTAGTTTTAGTGATTCAGCAGTAAAATATATGACAATATTTATCAGCACTTTAGTGAACATAATAACCTGTTTTGAAGCATTTTGTCTTACTTCAGTGAATTTGCTAAAAAGTGTGTTGAAATACAAATTTGTCAAACCTGCCAAGTGTTTCAATTTACCAAAACTATGTCTCTTTTAACTGTTGATAAATTTTATAGCAAAATTTAATAGCATGGCTTAACATCTGGCTGATGGTTGGGCTTGCTCAAACGTCTGCAGTCAGAGGGCAGCTTGGATGGAAACTACAATGGAGACTGTAGAATGGCTGTGTTAGATTTCTTCTGTTGCTGCAAAAAGTTATCTCAAATTTCATGAAATGTTATTTAAATAGTTTAAAAGAACTAAATTGCTAATATTGGGAAGTTGGCAAATGGACTTTTAAAATTCAGTGAACTGGCTGTAGAAAATTTGAGTTTTGGCATATGGACTTTCTTCCTTTTCTGATGCATTATATCATTTGAGCTTTACAGAAATTCTGATTTATTATTCTGCAACAATTTTGAATACTTTTTATTTTTGTAGTGGCAGGTAGGTGGGGTCATATCTACAAATTATTCTACGCACTGTGAATCATATCAAGATGCACACGTATCGTCAGGTTGTCCCATAATTGGTGATAAAATTTAATCACTTGGTTAAAGTGGCATTTACTAGATTTTTCCCATTGTTACATTATTTTTTTTCCTCTTTGCAATCCATAGCGATCTTTGTGAGAGATGCTATGAGAATATCCCATAACTCAACAAAATTTTACCCAGTGGTTTTAGCATCCATTGATGATTCTTGCTTACATTGGTTTTTAACTTGGTGGTTGCACAAAGATGTTTTTCTTATTCTAACATTCATTCTACATTTATTAGTTGACATTCTTTTATAAAGAAGTTCTCTCCCACCCTCCTTTTCTTTAGTATCACTTTGAGCACATGGATTCCATGTTTATTTATTTCTAAATATGCTTTTATTGATTTTTTTTCTTTTTTAAAGGGAAAGAGGAAGGGAGTGATAGAAACATCGATGTGAGAGAGAAACATTGATTGGCTGCCTCCAGCACATCCCCTACTGAGGATCGAGCCCGCAACCTGGGCATATGGCCTGATAGGAAATTGAACCGGGACCTCCCAGTCCATGGGGCAAGGCTCATACACCAGCCGTGCATGGATTCCTTTTAAAATAATAATTCATTATTATTATTATTCTTTCTGTTACTGAAATTATGCCAAATGATGCCAGCCTTCGAAATCCTTGTGTCTTTCTGACTCATCTCTGTCAGTTTCGGAGTCCCTCTTGCTATATGACACAATACACCACTCCAGGCCCACCTTGTACTTGCTCTACCTCAGATCTGGAACCTTTAATTTCTTTGAGACTGAGTGTGAAATGGTGTTTAGAAACAAACATTTAACACTAAGTGTTTTCATTGTTCCTAGGCTATTGTTGCTTCTAGGCCCTCCATGTTTGGCTTTTCTTAGTCCATCCGTGAGACCTCTGGTGCCTGAAACATTAATATGTTTATTTGCTTTATCATGCAATTTTAAGTTTGTAGTCTTTTATTTTTTGTCTCTGAGTTATGCTGTAATAATGTATTGAGAGAGCCTTACTTACTATCCTTATTGACCTATATGATTTCTTTAAAGGATGTTCAGACAAATTTGGATTTAAGAAGAGTTCATTATTCTGTGGGGACACAGGAAACTACACACTGTCTTGTCAAGCTTTCAAGCTCGAGTAAAACCGTATCTTTCAATTTGCATTTCATTACTGGCCAGAGAAACACCTGATCGATCACGCCAAGTTTCAAGGGATAAGAGAAATGCGGACCTACTACATGCCTAGAGGATAACTGGAATAGCACTGGTCACTACCGCACCAGTCTCAGTGACCGCAAATGCCCATAAAATATACAATCAATCATTCTTTGTTAAGGCTTTAGTTATTCTCTTAGTGTAGGTTACCTGGACACAAAGCCTGAGGCAGAAGCTTACTTGAAACTTTTAATTAGGGAAGTGTGAGTGAATTATTAGGGAATATAGGGAAACTGCTGTGAGTAAAAAGGAGAATGAGGCAGGGGAGTGAGAGCCAAATGATGTGTTCTGAGCTGACCATGGCACCACTGGGTATCAAATGCAACCCTGTTGAGGGCCTTCGTCCGGTAGGCCATACTAAATGACTGCGTCCCTGCATGGTCCATCCTGGGAAGAAGAAATTATCCATTAACTCTTGTCTCTCATTGCTCAAAGGCTTGCTCCATAAAGTGTTAGCTTTCCCATACTTTTTTTTTTTTTTTTTACAATTTTTTTTAATCCTCACCTGAGGACATTTTTGTATTTTTCTTCAAATAGAGCGGGAGGGAGAAAGGGAGGAAGAGAGAGAGAGAAACATTGATGTGAGAGAGACACATCGACTGGTTGCCACCCACACAACCCCAATTGGGGCCGGGGGCAAACTGCAACGGAGGTACATGCCCTTAGCAGGAACCGAACCTGGGACTCTCTGGTCTGCGGGCCAACGCTCTAACCGCTGAGCCAAACTGGCCAGGGCAGCTTTCCTATACTTTAATTGTGTCTGTGTCTGTCCTGAGCAACTGAGGCAGGGGCTTACACCTTGGTGGCAATAAAGAAGTCTCGGGTTAGGAATGAAAGATGTATCCATTGCATGGAGGGTGAGGCACTACTGGGTAAACCTATTGGAGCCCATAGTGAGTTGGTTGTCAAAGTGAATGTTCAGGTCGACCCATTGAACAAGCACCCTGGAGACAAATGGACGGCTTAAAATAAACACAGGGCTAAAAACAGGTTTACAGTTGTTCTTATAGAAAGTAAAACGATAATTAATAAGCAATACAAGAATGAACTCTCTTTCACGTACTCGCAACTGCAAACCTACTTTGCTCCACCCTGCATATAATAGAATTATGTCTTCTCCAAAACAAAACCCTTTTCTGACTCTGCTTTTTCCATAAATGATATTTGAATTATTCGGCTGATTTGGGTTTGAGACCTTGGAGTTATCTGTAATTCCTACTTCTTTTCACTCTGCAATCCCAGTTAGAAGTCTAGTCATGTAGAAACTAACTCCACAATGGCTCTCGAATCTGTGATGTTATTTCCACTCCCGATGCGATCATTTTAATTCAGCTTGGAGTACATTTTGCCTGAAATAGCCACTGGATATTTTCTATAGTTTCTGCCTCATCTTTCTCTTACTCACTCTGAAAACTGCTTGCCAGAATAATCTCTCTAAAGCATCTGATAATGTTTTTTACTTCTTCATAACAACAACTGCTTCCAAGAGTCTATTGAATTAATTGAATTAAATGTAACCTTCTTTCCATAGGCTCTAGAACAATCCACAAATTAATTAGACCTGCCTTATCCACCTGGTTCTGTTTACTAGTGTCCATGTACCAAACTGCAGCCAAACTGGATTTCACATGTTTTCTTGGACAATTGTGCTTTCTTGATTTTATTCCAGACCCCTATTTCCCTTAATTTTAAATGTCCCTTTTCTACTGCTATTTTCCAAAATATTCCCCTTCCTTCAAAGCACATCTTTATAATTATCTTCTTCAGGAAAACTGGGCAATTAAGCTCGTTATTTTTTTCTATTTTTTTTTTCTTTATTGATTTTAGAGAGAGGGGAAGGGAGAGAGAGATAGAAACATCGATGAGAGAGAACATTGATTGGCCCCCTCCTGCATGCCCCCCACTGGGGATTTGGCCCACAACCTGGGCATGTGCCCTGACTGGGAATGGAACCAGTGACCTCTTGGTGCACGGGTCAATGCTCAACCACTGAGCCACACCAGCTGGGCTAAGCTTGTTATTTTTAATCACTGCCAGTAGCCAATTGCGTGTCTGGGTGTTCTTCACTTCTTATTTGGGCTATTTCTACCTTCCTTTGAAGAGGGGCTTGAGGGGGAGCAGGGCACACCAGGCTGCCCTATTATTGGAGCCACTGAACACCCTGACTTGCTGTCTCCTTTAAGAGCTTAGCTCAAGGAAGGAAAACGGTGAACTTGGCAGGCTCAGATGAGGAAACTGGAGGTAATTGCACTTCAAAGGTACCCGTGTTTTGCATTCCTAGATTCAGTCCCTTGACTACACAAGTCTGTAGACAGGCCTTTCTCAGCTGCCATCACACTGTGAAGCATGACTGAGGCACCGATCATGACCACTTTTTAAGGAGAGTAAACTATAGTGTCTGCCGATTTGGACGATCTGGCAGGTCTGGGAGGGGGTCAGAGGAATGTCTTCTTTCTTTCCCTGATGCCTTAGGAGGGAGAAGAGGGCAGTGAATCTCATGTGCCAAAAATATTTAATTACACGCAAACTCTAAATTGAATGACATTTACAAATAATGGTTCACTCAGTAAATCTCTGCTACAGCCCTTCAGAGTCATATGGAATATTGTTTAATTGACACCATTTCAAGCACTCAGATATTATTTGCTTTATTTGGGTGGAGTTATTTTTACTAATAGCAGAACTGGGGAGAAATGACTTTTATTGCATAGAAGCTGACATTTTGTACTAGCGGGAACATATTTTTGGTAGGAAAAAGATGAAAGCTAAAAATAGTAACCTGGAAAAGTCATTTTTATCAGGCAGATTCTGACTGAGAGAGGTCCTAGAACCCTTGTTTTAAAAAGTGTTTAATCTTAGATTTGTTTTTTCGGTCATCTTGAGAAAAGGAACAAGATTGCCTTTTTGATATTGATATTGGATATTAAACAAGGTTTCTAGTTTCAAAGTAAATAGAATCTTATTTATCAAGAAGACGCCTGCTTATAAGGAGGAAGCTGGCTAGTTTTGGCCCATTTCCCTGGAGTCACAATTTCCTATCTGATGGGAATGTGAAGAGCAGGATTGTTTATCCTCCAGAAAAGACAGTGGGAAGAAGAAAGGAAACAGCATCGAGGGACTGACCTTTGGACCTAGCTGACAGCCACAGAATCCAAGATTTTGGAATTAGGATCACAGGGCATCAGGGGTTTGCTCTTTCTAAGGCAAAAGAAACAGAATTCTGAGTTCTGTGAAGAAAGCAGGACTCTCTTCCAACCATCTTTTGAATCCATTCTGTCTTTTGCATCATGTCTCCTCGGGGTAAATGCAACAGCTTCTTAGCTGGTCTCTCTACCATCAGATTCACCTGGTTTCAGTTCCTTATGCAGTCTGCTGCTAGCATTACAACAGGAATGACAGAGAATGTCTCTTTTGCTCACCATGACAGTACCTGGCAATAACATAAACAGAAACATTTCAAAAATTAATGAATCAATGCATTTTTCAAAATAACAAATTCAAACAATGCTACCCCACTGCTGATAAGCATCTTTTACCTAATTCTATTAATTATAGGAAAATGTCAAATTCCCCTAACTTGACTCTTGCCATCAGGATTAGTGGTCCCTTCCCTGTTCCCTGTGTCCTAATGCATTCTATCCCTGTATTGTACTGACTTGTTGATATGTCACTCACACCTAAACACTGAGCTCTGTGAAGGTGGGAATGATGTCTTATTTGTCTTTATATATTCAAACCCTTAACATATGTTTTGGTACATGACAGGTACTCAATAAGTTTTTCCATTTAAAAATGCTATTTAGGTCCAGCTGGTGTGGCTCAGTGGTTGAACATCGACCCATGCACCAAGAGGTTGCCAGTTCGATTCCCAGTCAGGGCATGTGCCCAGGTTGTGGGCCTGATCCCCGGGGGGGGGCATGCAGGAGGCAGCCAATCGATGTTCTTTCTCTCTCATCCTCTCCCTTCCTCTCTCTCTCAAATCAATAAAGAAAAATATTGAAAAAAATGCTACTTAGTAAACAAGGTCATGTTTATTCTATTTACATGATGCAATTCCATTTAAAGACTATCTGTTGAGTGCCTATTATATGTTTAAAACTCCAAGTCATGATATTTTAGACTTACTATTTCCCTTCACCAGTTATCTTCATGACTGAGGTTGACTTTTATTTGCTTTGTTTCCTTTTAAAACAGTTACAAGTCAACACTTACTTCTTTGGATCTTGCTAAATGACCCTAGAAGTCTAGTCATGTAGAACCTAACTCCACAATGGCTCTTGAATCTGTTATGTTATTTCCGTTCCCGATGCGATTGTTAAATGATGCTCTTCAGACTTGTACCCTCTCGTGCTGGCACCCCCTGTTTTCTGGAGCAGCAAAGAGTTTGAAAATACTGTTTTATTTCATTTTGTTTTTCTGAATTTGTATCTTTAGTTTGATTATGTCACCACCACATTTGGCCAGTCCCGGGATGAAATAGCTATGATGATAGATTTCTCATTATCTTCTTACTAGCACCTTTTTCAGGTAATGCAAGAGAGATGTTTGCCAGGTGATATCACATGGCTGTAAGAGCGAGTGACATTACTGATAATCTGTTCAATTTATTTAGTGTTTCTAAATATGCCAGGCCCTATGCGGAATCCTTGTTGCATTAATTTATTTAATCTTCACAAAAACTTGCGAGTAGGTGCATTTTACAAATGAGGACATAAAGGATGAAAAAAAACTCCATTTTTCCCCCAACATCACAGTCAGTATGTAGGAGCACATCAGGGATGTGAACCCCGCTTTGTCTGACTCTTGACCCCAGATTGTCCCACTACTCCCAGTGGTTCTTACCATTGAGCAATACACAAACTCTTTGTGAACAATTTCCTAAGGATGCTCCCTCTCCTAAGGTTCTGTCCCCAAATCTCAGTTTGAGAAATACTGAAACAGATTTAAGACACTAAGGTTTATTCCATGGAAAAGTCCTTCCATTTGAGTGATCACTGCAGAAAAAAATTTTTAGATTTCTCACAGGGTAAAATGAATTTTTAAAAGATTTCCATCAGCATAAAAACACAAACTTCAAAAATATTTTACCTTCTCCCTGGCCAGTTTGGCTCAGCGGTTGGAGTGTCGGCCTGCGGTACAGAGAGACCCGGGTTCGGTTCCCGCTAAGGGCACATACCTCGGTTGCAGTTTGTCCCCGGCCCTGGTTGGTCGTGCGGGTGGCAGCCACTCGATGTGTCCTTTCACATCGCTGTTTCTCTCTCTCTCTCTCTTCCTCTCTCTCCCTCCCGGTCTATCTGAACAACAACAACAAAAAAGGAAAAATTGTCCTCGGGTGAGGATAAAAAATATATATATATATATATTTTACCTTCACAATTTGTTCTTAGAGTCTGGGGTCCTTAGGCAGTGGCACAACAGAGGGTGATTCGGAATTAAGAAAAGGGTACCCCCTGTGCACCCCCACAATCTCTGTAGCTCACTCCTGTAGTGGATGCTGTGGTGCCTCTGGCAGATCTGCCTTCAGTGCCCAGACCCTCATTTCCCCAGGACCAGAGTGCTGGCTGCTGCGGGCTCCATGCTGATTTCCTCCCCTGGCAATTGTTTTGGATGCTCAAGGTTACATCCCATTCCTGGGGCCAGAACATTTCCAGTGAGTAGTTGATGAGGGAGGAAAGGGTGAGTGGGGGTGTGTGGTGGGAGGGGCACAAAGGCCCAGCTCCTTACTCCAATTCAGGTAAAATCTGAGGGGCCAATCCAGCTTCCACAAACTCTGTGGGATGGGGCGAGGCCACTGTTGCAATGAATTGCATTGCAGTTCATCTTGTCCCTCTGCCCTGCCCTGCTTCCCTTACTCCCTTACAAATATTGTTCTTGAGACTACTCCACAATAAGCCACATCTGTGCAAATCTTTGGCTCAGGAACCAACATGACAACTTCTAAAGCCACCTCAAGTAAACTCTTAATCCAGAGAAAGCAGAATGATTTGTATGTGTGTGCAGCTTAAAGATGAGACTCCTGGGACTGCCTTTACATCAGACTGTTGTCCCTTAAGCTCCTCTATCAGATATTCTGGAAGAGAAACTCTTGACTCAGATACACTACAGGCACACATGCTAAGTATCTGCAACCACTTCCTCATCCTTGGAAACGATCTTATAGAATTCTCTAACTCCTCCATAGAGGGGAGCATCTATACGATGCAAAGTAAATTCAACGAGTTTAGGTTAAAAAAAAAATCATAGCAGCAGCTTGAATGATTTTGTTTGGTTTTCTAAATTGACTGAGTAAGTAGAATAACTGACACAAAAACTCTTTGCTTTATATTATGTAGATGGTCCAATATTATAATATATTATGTAAGCTAAGAAAGTTTAGCTGACATTAGGAGGGTGATAAGACAGTCTATATCCAGAGTGAAAGGTTCTCTCTGAGTTTATGTGGGACTGGTGACCAAGGCTTTTACCCCTCTGTAATCTTAAACAGGAGCAATTTGTATCGAGTTCCAGTGGTTGGAGGTGTGCCTGAGATGTTGAAGAGTAAGAATGCAAGGAATGCAGAGAGTGTACAGGATGACACACACTAACAATTTGTACTTAGTTTCAGAACATGATTTTGTAAACATAAGAAAGAGATTAATGCAAATTCATCATGCAGCTTGTATAAATAATTCAAGCCAAAAATCCACCTGTGATCTCGTTTGAGCCATTTTAGGTTGATTAAAACAAACAAACAAACAAACAATGGTCAAAACCATTCTTTTCTTTTGAGTTGTGTAGTTAACTAAAGAGTAAAAAGTGTATGTGAGATCACATTTAAGATTATGTACTTACACACCTCTACCTTATGAATGTAGTCTAAGATAGCAGTCCAATGTATAAACAAAAGAAAGAATAAACAAACTGTCACCCAACACCAAAATAATTTTAAGTGCCTTTGTGTTCTCTTTGCATGGCCATCAAGACATACCTTGGTAAACAATGGAAGGCAAAAATAATTGTCCTTGTTCATTTCACAGGGCTATGGCAAAGCTAAAGTGAGACTAATAAGCAAGGAGAATGTTAGAAGTAAGGTACAACACAAGGTACATTTCATTGCTAATTATTAACATTGTTATTGAATGGAAGAGAGGAAAACTCTCCTATCTGGTCAAGATGTGGCAGCAGAGAAAAAAATCCAGATGGAGATTCAGGAGATAATTTCTTTGCTCAATGTGTTTATAAAAGTAAATGTCAAGGTAAGCTTGGCAAGGAACAAAAGAGATGAGTCACTTTTCTCCAGTCACATTCCCCAGATGCTATCTTTTACCTTTCTGGGTATGCACAAGTCTGACACTGGGTTTCGGCTCCTTTATGGGAAACAGTATCAAACACTCAAATAAGAGCAGGACAGTCATTTTTCATACAGGCTTTGTTTTCATTTCTATGACTTGGAAAGACCAAGTTTCCAAACGCAGAAATCGATGTAACTAGTGTGCAACTGGAGTCTTTGCTTGTCCTCTGGACTTTATAAAGCAATTAGCTTCAAACATGCTCTTGGAAGAGATAGTGTAAGCTTTGAATTAAAAACTCGTTTCTCTGTGTCTTGCTTTCACATCAAACAAAACCCAGTTTATTTATAGAGTAGAAAGGTATGAATAAGGCTTGTAAGTAACTTGGCCTTTGTGTGTTTTCAGTATATTTTTCTATATTTCTGAGATAGTGTCTTCGTAATCAGCTATTATGTCATTATCTGCCAAGCCAACAGGTGTTAACATCAGGAAACTGTGCCTATCCCTGTTAGAATGCATTAACTTTCAAGGTTAAAAATCTTGACTGACAACACCAGTAGAAAAGACCATTTTATCTTTTCCTTAGAGCTTTATAAGGAGGGTGGTATGACCTTTCCTCAATTTGAACACCGTGAATCATTGCCTTAGTTATTTGCTTTTCATTCATTTTCAAATTTCCCTAAAATATCTTATATTTATCACCTCCATTTCCCCCCACCTATTTATTCTTTATTTCCTTGTGGTCTAAATTCAACCTTTCCTGAAACTGTCTTTATACATATCCAAAGACTTTTAGAAACAGACTCATTTTTTTTGGATCTTCCTTTGCCTTGTTGAATGACCTCACTGCCTTGAAACTCTTCGTTTGTTCTAACTCCTGTGATGCTATGTAAAACTGATTCTCAAAACCAACAAATTCTCTCAATTTTTAAATTTTGGTCATGGCTTAAAAACATAAAGTTATTTTTTATTCATTTCTATCCCCCCCCTTTTTTTTACTAAGTCTTTTTTATTTGTTCCCTTGTAATGTTTTTTTTTTTTTTTTTTCTCTCTCTCTCTTTCTTTTTTCCTTCCAAATCCCACTGTTATCACTCTTGTCCAAGTCCTATGTCCTGCTTATTATTCTTAACTGGTCCCTTTGAATTCAGCTTTTTGCTCATTTCAACTGTTACTAAGCTACTGCTGGACTTTTTTCCCCAAAACATTTTTTTTTTTCCTTTTCTTTTTGGGTGAACAAATCATTCTATCATGCTCAGTGCTTGGAAGTGGCTGGATTCAAGCCAGTTGGGAATGTATCTGATGATTTATTTCCCTTACTAGAAAACTACTTTCAGTGAAGATGCAGAGAAAACATATGAGTGGTTGTCTTGCATGGGAATGCTGAACTGGGCCAATTTAGTCAGATTCTTGATGTTGGATTGCATGGGCTGGAGGTCAAGGCTGTGCAATCAAAGTCAATTCGAAGGGTTAGAAGTTGAAATGAAGCCAATATAGAAATGTGCTGAAGAATATTAGGGGCTCTAAACCAGAAAGAACAGGCCAGTATAAAGACAGATAAGAGAAGATGTTATGGCAAGTGACAAAAGGAAATAGCCAATCAATGGACTAGGGTCAGCAAATTTTGGTTTTTATACTGCTAGAGACAATGTAGGAATAAGAGGGGAGTGGCCAAGCTGAGTTCAATGATTTTTATTGTGATTTTTGCCTAAGGGGTTAAGTTTTGCTAAATGAGTTTAAGAAGAGTCTAAGGAGAGAGGTTAAGGATTTCTGAGTCTGATATGCTGGTGGGAGGTTCTTCCAGGAATTCCTTTATATGCCCCTATTGTTTTTACCAAATGAATCCAATAATTGTTCCCAGCCCATTCCCACATCTCTGCCATATTCCTTGCCTATCATGCCATGATCTTCTCTGCTTCAATGAATTCTACCTTTCCTTTAAAATTCACGTTTTATCTGCTCTCAATTAGTTCTTGGTTCAAAGCAATGAAAATGAACACTGACTAATTTAAGCCTTCTTTTCCCCTCCCTCCTCCAAAAGGATGGGGAGTCAGAATTTACTAGGAGTACTCACAGAATCCACAGGAGGCTAGAAGATAAGGTTTAGCACCGCTGGGACCCAGGAAGCTCTGGGAGGTCGAGCAGCAGTAGATACAGCAAACACCTGGTGGGAAGAGCCTGGTAAGGACTCCATCATTGCCACGGCAACGGCCATAACCTTGATCTCCAACTATTTTTTATCCTTATGTTCCCTCCCCAGAAGAGTTCCAAGACCTGGCATGGAGCGTCAGTCGGCCCTGATGAAGTCATATGTTCATTGGTTTGGTCCAGTTTGTGGAAGGGATCTCTGTTTCTGTAGTGTTCGGAGAACAGTAGCTCCAATCAAGAGTGTGCACACTGGGGGCTGTCCCAAAAGAGAAAGTGAAATATTGTTAGGAAAAGGAGGATCAGATGCTGGCTAAGTCCCACTGTCCACCTCCTCCATAAAATCACTCCTACATATCTAGTGTATTCTTGTAGGTTGCTCTTTCTGAATGAGGTCTGATATAAATAAAAAATACAAAAATATATGTGGATTATATCTATGTTAATGCCAGTTATCACATCTCAGAATAGACCTTATGTATACTTTCCCAGTGTTCTGAATATTTTTTATCTACTGGGAGGGAAACAGAATGAGAAACAATACTTAGTCCACACAGGCAAGATTCGTCTCTGCTACTTCTTACCCTTTGCCAGAGCTGTCAAATGTTTTATGTCAGTGATTTTAATTGTCTTCTTTTCCAGCTTTTGCTGGGGCACCAGTTAGAATGTCAGAATATCAATTATGATCCTATATCTCTTAAACCTACATTTGAGTCACTGAAAATCCACCAAGATATTCAAGAGTAGATAACATGTGAGTTAAATGTATGAGTTAAATATCTGCTCTACAACATAAAGATTGCCCATCGTTTCAGCCATCACCGTTTTCGGGAGCAAGGAGGTATTCCAAGTGAATGACGGCTCCGCCCTGCTCCTCTCACCTGCAATCCAGCAGATTGAACATTGTGGAGGTGTTTTTCAAGACCACGTTAGGATTTATGAACGTTTTCTCCCATTTTCAGCAGGAAAATGAATCAGAAAGGATGAGGTGAATAGTTCGTTTTTCTCTATGTATCTCTCTTGTTACACTTACAATAAAAGTATATTTTACTTGACTCTTTTTACTTTAAATATGTTTTTTATTTTTCAGTTATAGTTGATATACACTCTTTTATTAGTTTCAGGTGTACTACCCAGTGATTAGACATTGTATAACTTACTAAGTGATCACCTCAGTAAATCTAATACCCATGTGACACCATACATACTTACAATATTATTGACTATATTCCCTGTGCTGTACTTTACATGCCCATGACTATTCTGTAGCTACCAATTTGTACTTCTTAATCCCTTCCCCTTTTCCACCCATCATTCCAACTCCCCTCCCATGTGGCAACTGTTGAAATTTTCTCTGTATCTATGAGTGTGTTTCTGCTCTGCTTGTTTGTTTTTGTTTTTTAGTTTCCACATAGAAGTGAAATCATATGGTGTTTGTATTTCTCTCTCTGACTTATGTCACTCAGAACAATACCCTCTAGGTATTGTTGTGCAGATTGCAAGATTTTATTCTTTTTTATGGCTGAGTCATATTCCATTGTATATATGCACCACTTGTTTGTCAATTCATTTATTTTATTTTATTTTTTAAAAATCTTTATTGTTGAATGTAAAATGTATTACAGATGTTCCACATTTTTCCCCCATTGACCCCCTCCTCCCCACTCCCGCCCCCCCTCCCGCCTTTTCCCACACTATTGTCTGTGTCCATTGGTTATGCATATAAGTTCTTTGGTTTATTTCTTCCCACGCCCCCAATCCCTTTTCCTTTGAGGTTTGTCAGTCTAGCAGTGAATTTGTACTTCTTAATCCCTTTACCTTTTTCACCCATTCCCCCAATCCCCCTCCCATCTGACAACCAACAAAATGTTCTCTGTATCTATGAGAATGTTTCTGTTCTACCTGTTCATTTTGTTTGTAGATTCCATTGTTGATAGATATGTATTCATTGCCATCTTGTTTGTTCATATTTTTTATCTTTTTCTTTGAAAAGACCCTTCATCATTTCATATAATAACGGTTTGGTGGTGATGAACTTCTTTAACTTTTTCTTGTCTGGAAAAGTCTATATGGCCATTGATTCTAAATGACAGCTTTGCAGGATAGAGTAATCTTGGTTGTAGGTTCATGCTTTTCATCACTCTGAATATTTCTTGCCCCTCCCTTCTGGCCTGCAAAGTTTCTTTTGAGAAATCAGCTGACAGCCTTATGGGAATTCCCTTGTAGGTAACTAGCTGCCTTTCTCTTGCTGCTTTTAAGATTCTCTCTTTGTTTTGAACCTTTTGCATTTTGATGATGATGTGTCTTGGTGTGGGCCTCTTGGGGTTCATTTTATTTGGGACTCTCTGTGCTTCCTGGACTTGTATGTCTGTTTCCTTCACCAAGTGAGGAAAGTTTTCTGCCATTATTGTTTCAAACAGGTTTTTGATTTCTTGTTCTCACTCTTCTCCTTCTGGCACTCCCAAGATGTGAATGTTGGCATTCCCAAAGTTGTCCCAGAGGCTCCTTACACTATCCTCATTTTTTTGGATTCTTTTTTCTTTATACTGTTCTAATTGGGTGTTTTTTGCTTCCTTATATTCCAAATCAATGGTTTGCTTCTTGGATTTACATACTCTACTATTGAATCTGTGTAAATTATTCTTTATTTCAGTTAATGCCTCCTTCAATTCTGACTGTGCATCCATAATTTCTGACCGGTCCTTTTTTATGCTCTTGAGGCCCTCACTGAGTTCATTGAGCATCCTTATAAACAGTATTTTGAACTCAGCATCTGTTAGGTTGCTTATCTCCATTTCGCTTAGTTCTTTTCTTGGGGTTTTGTTCTGTTCTTTCATTTGGGACCTGTTTCTTTGTCTCCTCATTTTGGCTGCCTCCCTGTGTTTGTTTCTGTGTATTACTTAATGGGAGGTAAGGAGCTAGCTGAGACCAGATTCTGCTTGTTTGAAAGAATTTAGGAAAAACCTGAAGCAGGATCCAAGACAGGCCAATCCTATGGTTAAGCAAGTGGCAACAGCTTGGGTGGGCCTGAAAGTTGGGTGGGGCGGGGCCTCAGGGAGTCACCAGGGCGGGGCTACCAGTGTGAGCCAAGTTGTTGGAGTCCCAGGTATGGCAGCTGTCTGCCGCCCCAAGGAAGGGCTCACCAAAGGAACAAAGGCCTCTGACAGCACATTTGTCCCGGAGAAAGCCCCCTCTCCAGCCCTCCCTGCAGTGTCAAACAGCTCAGTTCTTCCCTGTATGTCTCTGGCGCCCCTCGAGCTGCCTCCCCTCCAAGCTTAGAGGGAGAGAGTCCAAGTCCATGCGCTGGCCCTTTAAGGAGCTGCCCGGGGCTCCAGCCACTTCAGCTTCCCTGAGCCTCAGTTCCCGCTGGTTTTTCCAGCCAGAAGTTATGGGGACTTCTCTTTCTGGCACTGGAACCCTGAGCGGGGCACCTGGTGTGGGACAGGGACCCCTCAGTCCTCAGGAGGGACCTTCCCAGCCGAGGTGTCCTCCTGATTTTTATCCGCCACACATGGGTGTAGGACCAGCTCCTCTTGCTACGGGCCCTCGCGCCTCCGCCCCTCCTACCAGTCTGGATGTGGCTGCTGCTTTAATTCCGTAGTTGTAGGACTTCCGTTCAGCTTGATTTCAGGCGGTTTTGAATGATGGTTGTTCTGTAGTTTAGTTGTAACTTTGATGTGGTTGTGGGAGGACGCGATACCGCATTTACCGAAGCTGCCATCTTGACCGGAAGTCTCAATTCATTTATTGATGAATACTTAGTTTGCTTTCATATCTTGGTTATGGTATACAATACTGCAATGAACATATGAATGTATATGTCTTTTCAATTTAGTGTTTTGGATGGATACACAGAAGTAAAATTGCTGGTTCCTTCTTTATCTCGTTTATAGCCTTTGTTTTAAAGTCTACTTTGGTATAAGTATTGCTACTTGAGCTTTTTGTTTGTTTCCATTCAGCCTCCATATGTCTTTTGATTGGAGTATTTAATACATTTGCATTTAAAGTAATTATTGATAGATATGTATTTATTGCCATTTTCTTATTCATATTTCTGATTTTTTTTCTTCTTTTTAAAAAAGATCCTTTACATTTCTTGTAATACTAGTATTGTAATGAGAACTCCTTTAGCTTTTTATTATCTGGGAAGCTCTTTATCTGTCCTTCGATTCTAAATGATAGCTCTGCTAGGTAGAGTAATCTTGGTTGTAGGTCTTTGCTTCCCATCACTCTGAAAACTTTGTGCCAGTCCCATCTGACCTGCAGTGTTTCTGTTGAGAAATCAGTTGACAGTCTTTTGGGAGCTCCCTTGAAGGTAACTGTCTTTCTCTTGCTGCTTTTAAGATTCTCTTTTTATCTTTAACCTTTGGCATTTTAATAATGATGTGTTTTGGTGTGGGCCTCTTTGGGTTCTTATTTGTGAGTCTGTTTCCTTCACCAGGTTAGGATAGTTTTCAGTCATTATTTCTTTTCATAGGTTTTTAATCCTTTGCTCTCTCTCTTCTCTGGCATCCCCATAATGTGAATGTTGGTACACTTGAAGTTGTCCCAGAGGCTCCTTATTCTGTCCTCCTTTTTTTGGATTCTTTTTTCTTTTTGCTGTTTGATTGGAAATTTCATGTCCCTCCTATTTCTACCCCCTGTCCAAGTCAAAATTATTATTCTATCTTTTGTGTTGCAGTAGTATTTTCTATTTATCTACATTGTCATATTACATTATAATTATTTATTTACATGTCTACCTTTTCAATTGGGCTATGGATTCCTCAAAAAATGTTTATTGTCTCACTTATTAACATTGGTTAAAACTTCCTATATATAAGGTGCTAGTATATTTATGTTAATTTAAGAAGTGAATAAAAGAATGTTTTCTAGCCTGGCCAGGTGGCTTAGTGGTTGAGCATTGACCCATGCACAAAGAGGTCACTGGTTTGATTCCTGGTGAAGGTGGATGCTCAGATTGTGGGCCAAATCCCCAGTAGGGGGCATGCAGGAGGCAGCCAATCGATATTCTGTCTCATCAATGTTTCTATCTCTCTCTTCCTCTCTCTTTCAAATCAATAAAGAAAAAAAGAAAACAAGAATGTTTTCTAAATAAGTGACATATTATATATCTCTGAAATTTTAAATTCTTCTTTTTGAGATACATATTGGAGATACTTACACATAGACTATACTTGGAAATTAATGTAGCTTTACAACATTCGTGATCATCTGTCTCTAGTCTTTCCATATATTAATCATTCAATCCTCTTTGTTTTTTGTTACCCACTATAAAGTGTTTTGCATTTCTGTCATTTCTTCACATTCCATTTATCCAAGGAAGATGGAAGACACATAGGACACCTTTGGATCCAACCTACAGCTTGGACTCAAGTCCAGTCAAGCCCAGACTAGATCAACTAACCCCTAGTCAAGGCACAAGAAAAAACAGTCTTTTTTAGAGCCACTAAATTTCAATGTTGTTTGTTAAAAAGCATTCTTACAGCAATAGTTAACATTAAGGTTTCCAGTTTTTCTTGCCCATCCATACTCACTGCTACCACCCTATTTATTTATTTGAATTACAGTTTACATTCAATATTACTTTGTATTAGTTTCATATATACAATGTAGTGGTTATACAATCATATGCTTTATGAAGTCATCCTATTTCTTTTATTGTTCACCTGGACTATTACTATAGACCACTGAGAAATCTTCCAAACTTTAGTTTCTTTTTCTTTCAACTCATTGTATGTACCATGTCAGATTACTCAATATTCCTGCTCTAAAATATTCAGTGGTTTTATATTATATTCCAAATAAAATTCCAATAAGTAGTCTATCTCCATTTATTAAAATTTTATCCATCCTTCCATATTCATTTCAAATGCCACCTTCTTTAATGACCTGCTATCATCTTCCTGGCTGATGAGTTCTCATTTTCCTATGCACTTGAACATCTTCCCAATTCCCCACTCCACAACCCCTGGTAACTATCATTCCACTTTCTATTTCTGAGTTTAGCTCTTTTAGATTCCACATATAAATGATATCATACAATGTTTTCTTTCTCTGTCTGGCTTATGTCACTAAGCATAATACCCTAAAGGTCCATCCATGTTGTTTCAAGTGTCAGGATTTCCTTCTTTTTCATGGCTGAATAATGTTCCATTGTATATAGAAACTACATCTTCTTTATCCATTCATCCCTTGATATCTCCAATTTCTAGATATTAAAGTTCTCCAGGGTTTACTCAATGAAAATATTCTCTTTGTTTATTCTACTTAGAAATTACTGATCTTGAATTTATGGATCAATATATTTCATTAGTTTCAGAAAATAATTTGTTATCTCTTCAAATAGTGCTTCTGTCCCCTTATTTTTGGAAATCCAATTATGTATGTTAGACTTCACAGTATCCTTAACATGCTCACCACATGCTTTGATTTTGTTTTCTAAATTATTTTTTCAAGTTTACTATTTTTCTCTTAGCCAGATATAATTCTCTTTTAACACACTTGGTAATTTCTTAATTTGGGTAATTATATTCTTAGCTCTTTTTAAATTTGCTATGATATCTCTTTATAGTTTCCAGTTGTCTGCTCTCCATGAATAAAGTTAGCGTAGTTGTCTTCAAGTCTAATTTTGGAAATTCCGACATCTAAAGCCCTTGTGGCTCTCTTCCTTCATCTGCGGTTTCTGCCAGATCTCCTTATGTGTCTCGTTATCTTTGTGTGTCACAAATTACATTTGAAAATGATTGTAAAAATACTTTGAGGCCTGTGTATATTATACTCCTCAATAAGAACTCTGATGGTTTTTACCAAGTTCCTGGGAACAGTAGTAATCCAGTATCACCTTAATTCAGTGTCAGGTTTGAGATTTTCTGGACTACTCAGATGATTGGAATCTGAATGGTCTTTGATGCTTTTCTGAAGTTGTGGATGTTTTTACATTTAGGTAAGCATTTACTTCTTAGCAAAATAATTGTATTGATTATCTTGTATACTTTTTTTTTGTTGCCATTTTTCACTCTCATGCAATCTTATAGCGCCTCAAAGTTAAAACATTCTGTTATATTAATGAGATTTGAATTTGGTTCTTTAACTTGAACTTCTCCCTTGAATTCCAACCTGTATAACCAATGTCTACTCTGTCTCAGCTGAATGTTTAATAACATTTTAAAATTAAACCTGCCTGAAAATAAACTTCTGCTTTTTTTCCCAAAGCAGCTTTTTTGAAGTCTTTCCCATCTCTGTTGATGGCAATTCCATCCTGAATACTCAGTCTAAAAATCTTAATACCATCCTTGAACTTTTTCCCTTTCACATTCTATATAAGTTTTTTTAGGGGCGGGGAGGGGTTCCTTTTAGCTTTACACTTAAATACATTGAGAGTCCAATCACCTTCAACACAATTATTCTGGTCCCAACCACCGCCCTCTTTCCCTGGATTCGTGTAGAAGCCTCTTACCAGAGCTCCCTGCCACCACCTTTGTCCTCATGCAATCTTTCTCCCCAACAGTAGAATGATACCTTTTCAACCCTATGAGGTATACCTCATGATATATATATTTTTTACCTCTTCTACTACTCCATTCCTAATTTTCTCTGCTCCTTCCATCCTAGATTCTTTGCTGGTTTTCAGACATTCCAGAATGCCTCAGGCTTTTAGACTTGTTCTTCCCTCTACCTGGAATGTATTTTCTCCAGGGCCGCCAACGAGGCTGTGGGTCTTTTTTGCAAACATCCCCTCTACCAGGGAGCCTTTTCTTACCACAGTTTACAACTGCTCTCTGCACCCTACTCCAACACTTCTGATATCTTGTCATTCTCTGTCATTTTTCTCCTGTTTTATTTTTAAATAACATTTAATCAGCATCTGACATACTAAGTATTTTGTTTATTTATGTTCATTTATTATTTTTCTGCTTTTGTTCCCATTCCACTAGAATGTAAGCTTTATAAGGATAGAGATTTTTATATGTTTCTTATTTACTATTGTACTTTCAATACCAGGACTATTGCTTGGCACATGATAATGTTACATCAGCGTTTGTTGCCTGGATGAGTGCTCCCACTCACAGGAAAGAAAGTGCATGGTTTCAGAAATGAGATCCTATTAACACAGAAAAGCTCTTTTCCCTTAAGGTAAGAACACAGGATTGTTTAAAATATAATCAGCGGAAATATTTAATCTTTCAAATTTTATATTCTGAAATCAATGATAGCTGTCTAAAAGCTCTGTGTGGCATTTAGAATGAAATGGCAGTGGTTAGTATAATTTCATATTATAAAGGAATTTCTAGGCAGCAAAGAAAAAATGTCAGTGAATTGATATTTTACTGAAAATCCAATTATCGTCTAGTTCTATTTGCTTTGGGCACGATCCACGTGAATACTTATTTTTGTGTTTACGCAATGAAAGGTTTTTCAAATGGGCCACTTTAACCTGCCTAGACAATGTTTTGATGAACTTGTGAGAAATGGAATTGACTGAAATCTTTGCCAAATTAGACATTTGACTCAGGACACATCAGGACACTGATTTGGATGTTTTAACAATATTCTACTCAGGGCTCGGATCTTAATATGCTTTCAGAAACACTAATTAATGTTGACCAAGTTCTGAGCATGTATTTTTAATCCTGATTTTACAGATGAGAAAGCACATGGGGAAGAAGTTAAAGGGCTTATTTAAAGCCACATCGCACATGAACAGCAGACTGGGACTCTGGCTGCCCTCCTGCCTCATGTTCTGTTTATTAATGTCATTATCTAATGCCAGGTTAATTCCTGGAGTCCAGGCGCAAGGAGCATAATTTCTCTGGGGGTGCTGCCGTGGTGACTGGAAACTTTCTCATTAAAATTCAGGGTCTGGAATGAGACCTGTTTCACACTGATAAAACATGGAGCTCTAATCTGTGTGTCTGTGACTTGGGAAAATTGTATCATTTTAATGTCTTTCACCTTTTAGATTGAGGGGCTAAAATAATAGGCTCCATGAAAAAGAGTTCCTCATGCCCTAATGTTAGTACCATGGAGTGTTATGGTCTATCAATCAGTTTAGAGTTAGAATTTTCTTCTTAAAGAGGGTAGACTTAAGCTAGATATCACTTTTCCAGACAACCACACACTCAATTGCACAGATCAGGAGCTTGTTGTGAGTCGAAATATGAGGTATGGGAGATTCTTACTGAATCTTGCCTTTGGGCAAGGACTCCTTTATGTGAGAAAGAGGGTTTAGAAGTATAATTAGACTTGGTTAAAATGGCTAATTGGTTGATAAAATTATCTTCTTACATTTCCACATTCCTAGTTTTCTCATTTGTAAAACAGCGATCATTACAGACTCTAATAAAGTCGTGACCAATATAAAAGAAAATAATCTAAGTTGTGTGCCCAGCAGTGTTTGGTACCTGGCAAGCACGACGTACTCACTAGTGTCCTTCCCCTTCTCTTCCTCTCCCTTCCCATTATCACCGTTATGAAATGACGGTAGCTATGAAATGAATATGAGAACATATGGTCTTCAGATGAATAGGAATGGGGACAGTGAGTTTTCTTTGTCTTCTGTGTTTCAAAAATTGGCTGTGAGAGCTTTCCCCACCAGATGCGAGATGCTGAGAACATCAGCTACTTCGGTGGTCCAAGGGTCCCGCACAGAAAGCCAACAGCTGAATTAGCATTTTCAGGCAATAAGACAAACGTTGAGAAAATACAAAGTTCATATTTAAGATGAAGACGTGGCAAGAATACAATAACAGACTGTAGCTGAATAGTGGTCTGACGTGTTCTCAGAGAATAGAAGTGAGGTGAAGGTAGAAATGTAAAATTACGTAATATCCATTATCGACACATCCTTAACACCAAACTGTTTTGTTTTTTTAGCCTCACCCGAGGACATTTTTTTTCCATTTTTTGTTCAGACAGAGTGGGAGGGAGAGAGAGAGAGAAACATCGGCATGAAAGGGACACATCGAGTGGTTGCCACCTGCACGACCCAACCAGGGCCAGGGACAAACTGCAACCGAGGTACATGCCCTTAGTGGGAACCGAACCCGGGTCTCTCTAGACCTCAGGCCGACGCTCTAACTGCTGAGCCAAACCGGCCAGAGAAACCCCAAACTGTTTTTTTTGAGTCAATGAGTAGATGAACTGGTAGGGAGGTGGTTGGTTCATAGCCTAGTCACAAGTATCTGTGAGTGTCCAGTGTGGCAGATATATAGACTATCTTGGTCATCTTTACTAATTTCCTTTTAGTGTGTCCTTTTGTACTGTCATGACTAGAAAAATTAAAAACCACATCTCCCAGACTTCCTTATAGCAAGGGTGCCAGATGTGATTTAGGTCTGGTCAGTCAGATGAACTCACAGGAGACTTGGATTTCAACCTGAACTGTGCAGTCAAGAGAGGAAGAACAAAGCGTATCCATTTTGTTGGTGCAGGTTTCTGTGGAGGTGGATGGCCCTGGGGCTGGCGTTGGAAGGCAAATCCTTGACGGTGGCAGGTGAAGCAGCTGTCTGGGAAGTCCATTCCTGCATTGGGAACCTGGACACTGTTCCCAGACACCGTGCCCAGAGTTTATTTATTCAGTTCTCCCATTTGCTCTGTAAACCTTTTAATGCCTGGGAATTATAGCAATCCCTTTCTGTTTAAAGAAGCCTTGGTTGTTCGGTAAAGCCTTGACTAGCACAGTGGTCCCTCCTACCTGCATGCCTCAACTGCGTCCTTCTCACCACTTTCTCTCTTGGCCTTGGTCCAATGCCACTTCCCTCCTTAACTCTCCCCTCATCTCCCCAACCAAGGGGTTTTATTTGATCCATTGGAAGTTTGTGTGTTTCTATTATGGTTCTTGTCATATTATGCCCTGATTTTGAGTTCGTCTTCTTACTCTGTTCAAATGCAAGTTCTTTGAGGGAGTATAAAATGACAATATACTTCAAGGCCTTTTTGAATTCCCACAGCCCTTATCACATGCCATAGGTACGGTAGGCACAGGCACTTCATGAATATTAGAAGAATTAAATATAATTACTTTAGGAAGGTCACCCTCAGAAACACTGTCTAGGGGCAGTGTGCCTGCAGTTTAAATTATAATGTACATGCTGATGGCTACTCTATCTTCAACTTAGACCTCTCTCCTGGGCTTCAGACCCATCCTTCCAACCCCTTCCAGGGCATTTTCATCTGATGTTCCACTCCCACTCTAAGCCAGATATTTCCCAAGCAGAATTCATAATCTATACCCTCAAACCTGCCTTTCCTTCCCTGTCCTCTATGCTAATCAACCACAGGTGTCATTCTCTTACCATCGTTCAAGCCAGGGCCCTAGCAACAGTCCCAAATACTGTTTCCTGCTCTTGTTATATCCAACCAGCAACCAAGCCACAGCCACTCAAGTTCCATCTCCCTCACCTGTGCCCTTTCCGCCGTTCCCTCTACTACTGACATTTTCAGTCTGCATTCTTTCTCCTGTGGACTCAGGCAGTGATCTTCATGCTGCTATCCACTGGTCTTTGTGCAACAAGTCCATCACATTTTTTGAGTTGATTTTTTTAACATTACCAACAGTTCTCTTTAACTTTAAGAATGAGGCAACTGCAGATGATATTAAGAGGTACATACTGGCATAACGTGTATCATTTTGTGTGAGTATACCTTGAGTTTAATTTTGAGGCAGATTAGGTCTGATGTCTGCTTTGTTTACTTGTGATCAGTTTTGCCAGAAGGTGCGTTTTCATTAATTAAACATATAACCATGCTAGATGTCAATTATCGTTGTTGCTATTTTATTAGGAAGTAGAGCACAGTGTTGAAAACTGAAGACTCAGGAGACCTACTAACTGGGCAGGCAACACCAGGCTCTGCACTAACAGCCTTATGATCTTGGACAAGTTCCTTAATCTCTCTGCTTCAGTTTCCTTATTTGTATTATCTGGATAATAATAATATTTACCTCTGAATGTTGTTGTAAGAATTGAATAAGTCAGTATATGTAAAGTGCTTAGAATGATGCCTAGCTTAAAGTAAATATAGGATGTCAGCTATTATCTTGACTATTTATTAAATGTGAATTAGAGGTTTTAAATGATCTAAATTATGTAAAATTTCAACTAACTAGGAGAGAAGAACTAATATCTCTGGGAATATATATATGGACTTCAGGAATTTTAGTAATTGAGTGATTTTTCTTCATATTTATGCAACAAATGTACATAGAATAACTTCTTAAAGTTTACCCAACTTACTAAATATAACTTCAGAAAAAGTGTACAAAACCGAACTCTTCTGATAACTGTTAAAAAGTAGCTTGTCCCACGAGTCGTAAAGAACCAGTGATATTTTTATAGCTCTTGTAGATGTTTATAGGAACTGATGGTCTATTTATTCTTGTACCTTTTTTTTAAAAGGAGGAAGTAAGTAATTATACTCTGTCACATTTCCTGAGTTTTTAAATTGCATAAAGTTGAATGGTGATTTCAGGGGGAAAAAGGCAAGTTATTTTTTATTAGCTATAGAATACTATTAAGTAGCCTGTGGAATAATCTTTCTTTTTTCTTGTCTTTTAGCCTAATTATGCTTTTAGACTAACTTAATATTTATAGTATTTTATCTTTATTTTTCTCCTTTAATGGAAAGGTGAAATTAGTGACTCATATTTTAATCACCAAGACACATCATCAGAAGGTGACATGCTCATGTATAAAAATATGGGAAAGAAGGCCCTTACTTATTGGCACTTGGTGTCAATGGGAGCAGAATACTGCATCCCGAGAACTTGGGTATTAGGAGCACCTGCTGCTCAGCACCAGCACTACCCAACCCTAGAAGGAGCTCAACATATATTCACTGAGTTAAGAAAGAGATATTCTCTAAAAACAGGCAGACTTGTTTCATCAGGCCTTGCCCTCTCTTAAAGAGTGAAAATCTCTTTTTGTTTTCCTTCCCAGTCTTGTTCTTGAGATCACCGAGATTGAAATAAAGAATCAGCCACCATTCAAGATTTTTTTGTCCATAAAGGGCATAAAGTCAACAATTTTATGTCGTTTATAATCTATATACAGTCTTCAAAGTTAATGACTGATATATATGTTTTTCTATATATGTTTGTAGTAGAAATAATATTTTTATATTTTAAGATCAGTAGCAGAATTTATCTTTAAATAAGAATAGGCTATGTTTTAGAAAGTACCCTAATAACCACTCTGAAGATGAAATGGGAAGCTGTCCCCCACACTCCCTCCCCACCCCTTCCTCTCTCATTCTCAGGTGGGCTTTGCCAAGATTGGGTAGACTGAGGTCAAGAGGGAAAGAGTAATGCTTGCTTAGTATATGAATGGGAGGACTTTTGAGTTTCTAAAAGAAGACCGAGAGAGGTGGAGATAGACTCTGGAGAGAAGATATGAGAAAAACTTAGATTAGCACTTCACAATAAAAACATAACACACACACACACACACACACACACACACATTTAAATTTTCTAGTAACTAGGTTAAAACAAGGAAAAAGGTGAAATAAATTTTAGTAATGTATTTTACATGGACACATGTCCTGATTTGGACTAGCCAGATTTCAAGAGCTTAGCGGCCATATGTGGCTAGTGGTTTCTGTATGGGGAGCACAGATGTCGTGGGAGGAATCCCAGCATCATGGCCAGAGTCTGGATTCCTGCAAAGAGACAGGTAGTTAAAGATCTGAGTGGTGACAATGGATGAGAATTCATAAATGAAAATTTTTAATTCACTTTCTGTGTTTTGCCAAGATATAACTCCCTCTCCATTATCTTGTTATCTTCAGTAAAATTCTGTTATTGCATATAAGATATGTTCAATGAAACTTCTTTGTATTTGTCTTGCCAGGAATTACTATTCCTTAAGTATTCGCCCAAGAAAGGAATGTAATGTCTTCCCCTCCTTTCTGGCAGCCTAGGAAAAGCCAAGTCTCATTCACTCTGTGGCCTTAACATCACCTGTATTTATCTCCTCCTCCCTATTCCCACTTTGCTTTGGTTGCATTGGATAGTCAAAGGAAGAGGGACTGTGTTCCATAGTTGGGTCACACAAGGGAAAGGAAATAAAACAGCCATCCAAGCCAGATGTGATGAGGACACAGCATAAATGACAAATCAGAGAAGGCTTAGGGTGACAGAGCAGGAGTTTTTCTACTCTACATTAGCTGAAACATTTTTTTTTCATGTATTAAAGTTTTTATTTAAGTATTCAGATAAAATCTGGAGAACATGGGACCACTCAAGCAATTAGTGACTTTCATGGGAAAAAATATTATTTCTACTATTATATCTGTAAGAGGTGGGAAAGACTGGTATGAATTAATGTAGCAATATTTCACCTTGAGAAAATAATTTAGTTACAAAGGTTGACCTGACCTAATTGGGTACAAACCTGGCATGAATTGACATAAGGCTATAGTCTTTGTTTTCACATGTGTGAATATTCATACATTTTGCAGCAGAATATTAATGTACTGGATAATGGGGTGTACCTCAGACCCCACTATGGGGTATTACATAATATAAGGTATTTGCATTCCAGTAACTTCCTGAAATCCAAAATATTCAGAATTCTGAATTCAAGCCAGCTTCATGGGTTTTCAGTAAGGGACTGTGAACCTGAATTTGGATTAGAGGTGGGTGGGGTTTGAAGGAGGATGAATAGGAAAAGCTTTTGTAGTGCACCTCAAATCACAGCATGGAGGTCAGTGCTTGGCTTGTTTGTGTTAAAAGTGACGTCCTCTGGTAGACAAACCTCTTCTCTCCCACGAATTGAGCAAGTATTCTTTCCCTCCTTTTCTTACTGATCTTCATTTCCTTATTGTTTGTCTTCTACTTCCTGGAATTCTGTAAGGTTGGGTAGAGTTCCTCACACAAAATTCTCTCATTGTTGAGTAGTTGGGAGAAACTCTTGAGTCTCAAGTTAAGGGGTGCTTTTAATCGGAAGTTTACCTCAGTGATTTTTGGAAGCGAGCAGGAGATTTGTCTGACTTAGGTCGATCATATTTAATTGTGTTGCTTGCTCTTGAAGGCATACAGAAAACAGAGCAAGGGCAGTAAATACATGATCAAAGTGAAGCATCAGTCACTATCTTATTTATAGCATAGTGATTCTCATCTTATTGGAAGAGCAAGCTGCTCATGTAGTATGCTATTCAGGTGTACTACATGTATCTAGAGATTCTTTCATCTAAAGGAGCTAATGGTACTCTAGATAGGGCCACCTGCACTCAGAGAATCACTTACACAGCCAAAAAGAAGTGCACATTTCTTCTGTGTGTTCAGAGACATCCACAATGCTTTGGTGCCTCTCTTAATATAATGTCTGAATCATACATAAAAATGAATATCAATACTATAGAAATGAGTTTGCTGTTTCTCAAATAGAAAGTCCTTCATGACCAAGGTCATTGTTGCCCATAAATCCAGGACACATTTTTCTGTTTATCTTACAGAGCCAAACTTCTTTCAAGAAGTCATATGTCATATTCATTTTGAAAATGCTTCTCTTTCAATGCAGCTATGATAGAATAATGTGTTCCTTGCTGAACAGAATGTAGAGTAATTTCTTGTCCAATAAAAATGAAAAAATAAAGCTGTTCAAAAGAAGCTTCTAAATTGCCTTACCTCCCCCTGCCTCAAACACACACACACACACACACACACACACACACACACACAAAACCAACAACCCAGAGAGATACCCCAGGAAGCTGGGAGATCAAAGGGTACCATTCAGGACTCATCCATTTGCATTTATCTTTCATCAGTGGGTGATGTGCCAGTCATTGGCTTTTTGCTGTTACTAAGGCGGCAAACAAATACTACAATTACTGGAGAAAAGACCTGCAGTCTTGTGGTAGATAAAAGAAAACTCAAAAGTAAGTCTCAAGCTCACAGACACCCATTGTGATTAATGTTTGGTCAGGGGCCTATAGAGCAGTCAGCACTCACTTTGATTGAGTCATAGATCAGCACTGAGGAGAAAGGACCTTTTCCCCAGAGAGATGCAGGCACACACAGCATTTTTATATGATGTAGGGGAGTGTGTGGACTCTCTGAGACCCCTTTCTATACCACAGGATAAGTAGAAAGAGAAAGTTACAGAAAGCAGTATAACTAGATGCTCTTTATATTTTTATTTTTAAAAGCTGTTTCTGGAAAATTATGCTTTGTTGTATGTGTATCTTTTAAAAATTACAAAGAAAAAAGACAAAATAATGTTCAGTTATTTAATTCTGGAACTGTACATGGCTGAAATAATAGATTATGAGAATCACAACAACATTAATTTTAAAGTTTTGGTGAGATAAATTAGAAAAAATCAAACCGCCTTGAGATTTCTCTAATGTCTAAAATATCCATTTATCTGGAGATATGAAAAAAGAATGCTAGCAAAAATATGTGTGGGAGTAGTGCCATCTTATTTGTATTTGAATTAGTGTTGCTATTCTAGAGCATGGACCTATACCTTTAGATATTTGCTGTCTCTTTTAGATGGACTTTGGGAATTGTAAATGCTCTAGAGTAGAGGGAATAGTGGGGGCTAGAGGTGGGCAGGCAGCTAACTAGTGACTGATATCACTATGAATGGCTTTTCAATGTATAAGACATCTAAAAATTATCATTAACCCAAAGTGCATCATGATCTCTGTGTCTTGTAAAATCCAACAATAAGATCTGAAGATCAGCATTCTAGTGCCTTGCTGTTCACCTTGTAGATATTTTTACAGATATTATCGTATTCAATTCTCTTTACAACCGTGGATGGTAGTTATGACCATTCTTATTTTTTAAATGAAGAAATTAAGGTCAGAGAGGTCATGTAAGTTGCCCCCCAAATCCCAGTTGTGATAGATCTGGGGCTGCAATCCAGACTTCTGATTTCCCTCCTTTTTACTCCATCAAGAACTATGCAGGTCACGTCAGAGTCACCTGGCACTTCAGAGTCTTGATCTGGCTGTCCCCGTCCATGAGAGTTTGTAAAACTAGACGGGCTTCATCAAGGGCAGGAAGAACTGGGGTCACCTGAGCACATGAGGCTCCTTGTCAGAGAGGAACCCTGACAACTGGAGCATGGTAAAGAGTAGTGGCTCTTGGGGGTTGGGACTTTGGTAGCAAAGAACGTAGAAAACAGATGTCCTTACTTCTCAGGTCTGTCAGACCCCCATCTCACACAGCACAATTGGATGAGAAAGTGAAAGAAGTCTTTAGGAATGGGGGAGGAGAAGCAGAGGCCCAATCAACTTTGTGCTTCCTTCTTTGCTAAAGAAGATGCTAAAAAGATTTTCCCTCCCAAATTCCAATTTGAAGCTACAAGGTCAAAGTTACTAGAACAAATAGTGACAAAGGCACAGTATGTTCTAAACCTAATGACAATGTAGATGCAAATAACTAGCTGGAATGGAGGGCACGCATCCAAGAGACCTGAAAGAACTCAAGAGTACAACGGTTTGTGGATCTATGACAATTTATAGTTATAGATGATCCTAGAATTGAAGGATAAATCCAAACCCCCGTTACAAAAATCCAACATTTGTCATCAATTTGTTTTCACTTTTATTTAAAAAATAATCCACAAATGTTCATTATCAAGTATGAGATGTCATGAGATGATTATGTTGTTGACTTTTCAAATTGTTTTTATTAGATTTCCAGAAAGCTCAACCAATACCGAGAGTCTCCACAGGACTCCTTATAGAACTAGCAGCCTGTCTACTCAGGACTTAAATGTATTACAAGTCAACACCACCAGGTTAAGGAAATAAAACCACAGACCAATACCCAAAACCCACACTACAGTTGACAAACAATAGCTCTTAGAACAATTAGTCTATACTTGAAAGAGAAAAGTGGAAACATGCCCCCAGGTTCTGAACAATTGAGCCTAAAGTAGAAAGCTCTCGCTTGGCTGAGATGGTGTTGTCAGAGCAAAGGAGTAGATTCTCACGTTTGTCTTCCAAATTAGTCTAGTTTACTCTTCCAGGTCATTTAATTAATTAATTAATTTTTTTTCTTTATTGATTTTAGAGAGAGAAGAGGGAAGAGGAGAGAGAGATAGAAACATTGATGAGAGAGAACATCCAATGGCCACCTCCTGCGTGCCCCCCAATGGGGATTTGGCCCACAACCTGGGCATGGGCTCTGATTGGAAATCGAACCAGCGACCTCCTGGTGCATGGGTCAATGCTCAGCCACTGAACCACACCAGCCGGGCTCTTCCAGGTAATTTAAAAGATGATCTTTTATTGACTTACTCTATTTAGAAATGATAGTTTTTGAATGAAATTTACAGGAAAGTATATGTTTACTTCTTTTCTGTGATGCTAAACTAGCAATAGCTTCCTAAAGTTTCTGTAGAAGGAGAAAATTGCTTTGAATAGAAACCTTTAGGAATACAGATTTACGTTCTTTTATTTCATACTTTTCAGTCAACTTGCAAAGCTATCAGAATCAGAAAAGAATGTTTAACAGTAGACATTCCTAAAATGAAAGCAATATGGAGGTGAAAAGGCATTTTCGCTGATAATTGTAAAAATGCAATGATTAAGGCAATGCATGTTTTTCAACTATGGAACTTCCTTACACTTTTTTCTTTTCTTTTTAAGTAACACTGGTCTATAAAGGAAAGATGGATTTCTCCTCCCTCCTGTATCTACCTTTTCTATTAAACATCAGGGCAAGACAAGACCTGTGGTGAAGAAGAAGGGAAAAAAGAAAGAGTTATACTTGGGTATTTTAATATTAGTTGAATTAAGGGTCCCCTCAACTGTTCCTGGGACCAGGATAGCAACAGTCATAACAGCCTTTCAACATATTTGTATATCTTTTAACTTTAGGACCACATGGAGTGACTGTACATTCTAGAAAACTCCATGTAATGGTGGGTTGTGTACTTGTAAAGTTCCATTCTATCTTATCTTTTTCGTTATAAATCTTATCTAGTTCAAGAAATGAGTTTGTCTATTTTTCTCTGAGTTCTTTTTTTTCATTGGCATTCTTTCTTCTACCCTTTTTATTGTGAAGAGAAGGAAATCAGACCTCAGGGATGAAAGGAGGTCTTGCTTGGTCTTCCTAAATCTTATTCATCCTTGGACACTTGCATTTTACAGGCAGTAAATAAAAAGATTTTCCTTATATCTACCCATGAACAAATGCTGGCATTTGACTGAGAAATTAACACATTCCTCAGAAGTTGTTGCTACTTATTTGGTAATTTTTATCACATGGTATAAAGAATTGGCGTTATGTCTAAATATAGCATGAAGATAGAGTTTGTGAGTGTGCTGTTCATGGGAACTGCTGTCACAATTATGGATGGTCAACATTTTTTTTCCATGCTCTCCAAAATATTGGCTGAGATGAATGGTGTTGAGTTAAATAGTGTTGTAACTCAGGCTTTTGTTCATATTTGTATCTCCAGACTCTGCCTAGGACATACGCAATAAACAAGCCTCTTGAGCATCAACCAATTTCCAGGGCAATGTGATGTTTAGAATAGGCTCTGGATGTAGAACTGGGTTGGCATTGTGCTTCCACTGGGAACCGGCAGCGCAAGTTCTTAACCTTCCTGTATCTCAGTTTTTTGTAAAAGACAATAATAGTGCCTTCCTTATAGAGCTGGAAGAGTTAAAGAACATAATGTATCAGGCTAGTTTGGGGATTGCTTGTGTTCAATCCAGTCCTTGCCCTTCCCCAGCTCTACTTTGTATCACAGAGGCAGCTGACTCCTCCAGGGTGCATTCTCTAGGCTCCTGTGTCAGCAGACTTCTGGCTGGTGGAAGATTGAGGGGGTGGAAAGAAAGAAGAAGCCATGGCACCCCACCCCCTTCTGCTGCTTCAGGGATATTCTTAGGTGGCAGCTGCATATCCTCCATGGTACCAACACTTACTGAGGAGACCCACTTGCTTCCTACTTCCTTCAGGTGTCCCCAAGCCCCTGGACGCCTGCATTGTCACCTCCTCCTTTTGTCTCTCCATCCTAGGGGTGACAGTGACTTCCTGTCATTGCTGCTCTCTGGCCAACCTCACTCTTCCCTGTTTGGCTCTCCATTTCTTCAGTCACTTGTATGACCAATTATCTAAATTAATATCTCTGTTGTAAATTCTTGCAGTGGTTTCTGTTTCCTTGGTAGGTTTCTGATTGATGCATCTGTATGAAATAGGTAGTACAGTACCTGGCCAATAATAAGTTCTCTTTATAGATAAGTACAAATAAATATAAATCCATAAACATTTTAAGTATAAGAAAAAAAAAACCTAACAGGATCACAAACCCTTATCCACAATTCGAAAATCTATAAAGCTTTGAAAACTTGAGTTTTAAAAAAATAATTTTGTGGCAAACTCATTTGACTGCGAATTCTGATATGAACTGACATGAAGCTACCTAGAGTATTTATTTATCTCACTTATTGTGACTTTCTTTATGTCTTATTGTATAAAAATTGATGTGTTTTGTTTTAAGAGACTGATCAGGCTCCACTGAGAATGTTACGTAATAATAGAATGTATACAAAGTTTCTGTATAAGCTTCCAGAGATTCTGAATTCAGAAATCCACTGGACCCAGGGTTTGGAACAAAGGGATTGTGTGGCTGTATCAGATTTCAGAAAAAGAAAACGTTATCTTTGGAATGGGCCTCACAGAATTGATAGAATGGCAGAGATAGAAGATAGGGGCAATCTGAGAAAAAATAAGTTAAATATGGAAGAAGAGAAAATTGAGGTGAACTTAGAAAATAGCAAGTAGAAGTTAAAGAATAAAGGTAAAGAATAAAGAATGAGTAGGACACAAATTTAAAAAATTCAATATTGGATTATATTATTAAGAAATGGAGAACCTTGGAGAATTTTGAGCAGAAGAATAACTTACATAACATTGTGTTAAAGGGGCATTAGACTGGGTAGGCTGGCATAAAGAAAAAACACTTTTGGAGATGGAAATATATTTAACAGATTACTTTAGTAGGATAAGTGCAATAGAAATGAGGTAGGGGTGTGCCAAAAAAGTTAAATATGAAATCTACAGGACTTGATAATGATTGGATATGGGAAAGAGAAAGTGAGATGGTTTATGTGTCAATTTGACTGGCCTAAGGCTTGCCCAGAGAACTCGTAAAACATTATTGCTGGATGTCTGTGAGGAAGTGTCCAGAAGAGGTTAGTGTTTGAATTAGTACTCTCAGTATAGAAGATTGTCCTCACTGATGTGGGTGTGCCTCATCCAATGCATTGATAGCCTGAATATTGTCCGAAGGGCAGAGGAAAGGCAAATTTGTATCTGCTTAAGCTAAAATATCCATTTTGTCTTGCCCTTGGGCATTTGTGCTCATGGTCCTAGGGGTTCTTCAAACTTGGTCTAAGACTTACCTGCTCCATTGATTCTCAGACCGTCAGGTTTGAATTAGAACGATATACCATGGACTGTCTTGGAATTCCACTTAGCAGACAACAGATTGTGGGACTTCTTAGTCTTCATAATTGCATGAACCAATCCCTCATAATAAATCTCTTTATAAATATCTCCTATTTGTTCTGTTTCCCTGGAGAACCATGACTAATACAAAAGGGTGTCTAGAATAATTAAGTTCTTGCCTGAGCAATTGAAAGAATGGCGCTACCATTAGCAGAAATATGCAAGGCAGGAGGAAGAGCAAGTTTGGGGGAAGATGGTACGTTTAAGTTATGGCATATTATGAAACTCAAATATTAAAGACATCAGGAAATGATGTAATGTTTATAAAATTGGTAAATAAATATAAACTTTGCTAAAGTCATTTATGGATTTATGAGATTGTGAGAAAAGCAATTTCAAGTATGTTCTCCATTTGAAATTAACATATAGAAATCTAATTTCAGAACTGATGAATTTGCTTTGGCAAAGCTCTTCAAAACAAAAGCTTTGCCATTGCTAGAATTTAAATAAATACCCTTAATGAAAACCAGAAATTCCTATTTTCACAATAACAATTCATTTCCTCATATATACCACAGTTCCAGAATGACTAATTCAATGAATACATAATTACACAAATATTCTAAAGTGAATTTTATGGTTTTGACTTCTTGTGAATTTGGAATTACCATTTTAAGGTGATATAAAAGTTCTTATTCTTCAAAAGTAGTTTATTAAATAGACATTTATCCCCTTCTTTTGTGAAATGCCAGTCACAAAACCACAGTCATATTTTTGTCATTGCTTAAGTACTTCAAAAAACTGCAGTGTCATAGAAACTGATGCACGTCTGTATACAGTAATCATCTTGCTTAAAGGCAAATGCAGTTCTAACATTTATGACTAGTTCCTTTTAAGTGGGTCTCCTTGTTGCTAGAGTGAGATTCGCTGCTATAGGGCACCTGTTTTAGTTTGCTTGAGTTGTCATAACCAAATACCACAATACCTCTCAGTTTAGGAGGTTAGAAGACCAAAATCAAGGTATCAGTAGGTTTGCTTCCTTTCGAGGCCTTCGGAGGAAGGATTTGTTCCAGGCCTTTCTTTTCGGCTTATAGATGGTTTTCTCCCTGTGTCTCTTCACAGTGTCTTCCCTCTATGCGTATCTGCCTCTGTGTCCAAATTTTCTCTTTTATAAGGGCATCAGTCATATTGGATTAGAGCCTACTCTTATGCTCTCACATTAACTTGATTTCCTCTTAAGGACCCTATCTCCAATAAAGGTCATATTCTGAGGTACTGAAAGTTAGGACTCCAACATATTTTTGTCTGGGGGTGGTGGTGGTGGTACACAATTCAATCCATAACAACACTTCATCATATTGACTCATGAATCGCTAGGCCCCCTTACAACACAGAGAAAGTCTGTAGAGTGTCTTGAGAAATGGATAGAGAGCTAGCTGCCAAGTAGATGCAATGGACCTCCTGGCTGGTAGGCTGGCACAGACAGCTCTGTCAAGGAGGAAAATTGATAATCAATTGAAAGATGATTATTTGTTCACTGAGTCCTCTACTTTTCTTTCTTTTTCTTTTAATCCTCACCTCTGATTTTAGAAAGAGAGGAATGAGGATTTTAGAGAGAGAGGAATGGGGAAAGAAAGAGAGAGAGAGAAATATCAATGTGAGAGAGAAGCATCTATCGGTTGCACCTCAACCAAGGATTGAACCCACAACCCAGGTGTATGCCTTGACTGGGAATTGAACCCACAACCTTCTTGGTGTATGGGACAATGTTCCAACCAACTGATCCACATGGCCAGAGCAGTCCTCTTTACTTTTAGAATAAAGATATTTTCTAAAATAAATTAGAGCCTGAATACATCATAATTGTCTACCTATGATTAAAAGTAATATCTTTATTATGGAAAAATTTTCAAGAGAGGTACTGTTATTTTATTTAAGTATTTGTCCTAATTATCTTTTATTTACTTATAAGTTTCTGTTGACAGAGCTTTGTCTTATAAACAAAATAAGTTTTTTCAAATAAATGAATGAGCTAATGAACAAATGCCATTGTTACATAGCATTGCATTATCATTTGGAGAGAAGAATAGGAAGAGGAAACAAATAGTGGAATGAAAGAATCCTCTATAAATACAATAAAAATGAATATAGAACATTATATCTTAGAGACTTTATAGACCCTTGTAAGAAAAGTTTAGTTCCAGAGATCCAAAATAGCAGTGGAGTAGGTAAAAGTCACATTCACCTCCTTTCAGGACCAAACTGGAATAATGACTAAAAAGTAGAAAAATAAACCTGAATAACCAATTGAAGACCAGTTGAACAGAAGTTTTATTACCAAGGATTTGTATAAGAAGCCACATCAAGACCAGTAGGAAAGGTGGAGACAGGAAAAGGGATTGTCCTGCACCCACATGCAACAGCTGAGAATCCAGAGGGAAATCTCAGCTTCAAATGTTCCCCCTGAGGAGTGAGGGGTCTCAACCCCATGCTGGGATCCCCAGC
Organism: Molossus molossus; assembly: GCF_014108415.1. NCBI lineage: Eukaryota > Metazoa > Chordata > Mammalia > Chiroptera > Molossidae > Molossus > Molossus molossus. Next base: position 54,286,083 of record NW_023425345.1, on the reverse strand, counting down.
CAGGAGCACCAGAGCCTGGAAGAGGACCGCACATAACACCTGGCTATGAAAGTCAATGGGGATTCTGTCTGCCTGGGAGAGACGTGAATTGGCAAGAAAGCCCAGAACCCTCTTAAAGGACCAACACACTAAATCTCATTTGCAGCCACTCCCCCTGGGCTCCAGCAGAGGGAAGGTGGCTTGTACCAGAATATAGTTCTCTGAGCAGAGATAGGTTTTTTGGCTCCAGGGAGGGAGCTGAACAAGCTGCAAGGGTCCCTAGGTGGGTCCCTCTCCCACACCACAGACACATTTTTTCTTGGGTGGCGCACACCCCTCCAGATGGCATAAGCCTGGGAGAATGCTACAGCCTCACCTTTCTGTCTCCCTGTCACCCACCCTGTGGAGCTCATGACCTTCAGAAGAGTCAGCTGTCTGAGCTTGAAGTGTAGACATTCAGGTGAAATCAGGGGTATCAGAGACTGAATTATGTGTTTCTGGGGTGGGGACCATTGCTCTACTCCAACCCATAGCCTGATAGGCACCTTCCCCTCATAGGAGATCCACTGACCCCACCATCCTGACTCCCAGCAGCCCCACCCTGCTGAGCTTGGCCTCTCCAGGAGGTCTGGGCAGAATCTGGGACACCTGAGTTATGTGGCCCTAGGATAGGGGCCATTTTTTCCTCACCCACATGACTGGTGCAAAGCTCTCCCTTCACAAGACCAAATCTTTGTCTGTTTGGGCTCGAACATTCTGCTGGCCTCCCCCTGACGTCTCCCTGAGTCTCTGCCCAACCACTAAGGCCTGGAGGGACCTAGCAGGTGACAGCTAGCCTTGGTGTTGCCTGGACTTTTGCTGAGTGGCCTCAGATGCAGCACTGGCACTAAAATTGAATCTGTATTAATCTGGTGAACACCACTTGCCCCTACCTGGTCACTCACTGAGAACCTACCTCACCCAACTCATATACTGCCTGAGGCTCTTTCAGTGACTGAGCCTAACAAGCAGCCGGCAGGAGGAAGCAGGTGGATGGGGACCTTGGGATACCTTGGGCCTTTTGCTGACTGGCCCCAGGCTCAATGCTGGTACAAGCCTGCCTTGGTGTGGAGCTTGGTTCTTCCCACACATACCCTGGCTCAATAGAGATGGCTACAAACTTTGGATCACTTTATAGCTGGAAACATGTTGCCCAGGGCCAGTTACAGGCAGTGTCTGACATTTACCTACATCAGAGTCCCTCCCAAGGGGCCCTGCAACCAACACACCCAGTGGTGAGCATTAGACAACACCAGAGTGGTATTCAATTAGCTCCACAATGAGCACATCCAAAAGGAGATCTTGGCAGGCACCAGACACTATTGAGGTGAATTTTGCTTCATGTGGTCAGCACCCACACAACATCTCCTACACTGTGGCTGGGGTTAATCCTCATAATTAGCCTGCCTAAGGGTTGACCTGATGCACAGATGGGCCAACGGCAACCAGACTCAACTACAACAGGAGGGCTTATATAACCCACACAAAGGACGTTCCCAGAGCATCCGCTTAGGTGATCAAGAAGACTGAACCACTGTATCCCATAGAAAACCTGCTATTTAAGGTCACCCTACCAAGACTGGGAGACATAGCAGATCTATCTAATACACAGAAACAAATACAGAAAGCCAGCTGAAATGGGGAGACAAAGAATGATGCCCCAAATAAAAAAAAAGGAGATATTTCCAGAAAACTAACTGAATAAAATGGAGGCAAACAACCTACCAGACATAGAGTTCAAAGCAATGGTTATAGGATACTCAAGGAATTTATTGAGAACTTCAATGGCAGAAAACAAAGACATAGAAACCATAAAAAGAACCAGTCAGAAGTGAAGAATACAGCATCTGAAATGAAGACTACACTAGAAGGAGTAAACAGTAGATTGGATGAAGCTGAGGATCAAATAAGTGATCTGGAAGACAAAGAAGCAAAAAACATCCAATTAGAATAGCAAAAAGAAAAATAAATAAAAAACAATTAGGATAGTTTAAAGGACCTTTAGGGCAATATGAAATTTAACATCTTCATTATAGGAATACCAGAAGAAGAAGAGTGTAGTGCAAGGGATTAAGAGCCAACTTGAAGAAATGATAACTGAAAACTTCCCTAATCTGGTGAAGGAAAAAGACACGCAAGTTTAGGAAGCACAGAGAGTCTCAAACAAGGTGAACCAAAAGAGACCCACACCAAAACACATCATAATTAAAATGCCAAAAGTTAAAACCAAAAAGAGAATCTTAAAAGGAGTAAGAGAAAAACAATTACCTACCAGGTAGGTCCCATAAGACTGTCAGCTGATTTCTCAACAGAAACATTTCAGGCCAGACGGGATTGACATGAAATGTTCAAAGAGATGAAAAGCAAGGACCTACAACCAAGACTACTTACTTAGCAAGGCTATCATTAAAAATTGAAGAAGAAATAAAGAGTTTAACAGACAAGAAAAGACTAAAGGAGTTTATTACCCTCAAACCAGTATTACAAGAACTGTTAAAGAATTTTCTTTAAGAAGAAAGAGAAAAAAAAAAAAAGAGGAACATAGTTATAAAGAATAAAATGTCAACAAATTTATAATCACTGTATATGTAAATGAATGAAATGCTCTAATCAAAAGATATAGGCTAGCTGAATAGATATGAAAACAAGACCCATATATATGCTGTCTACAAAAAACCTACCTCAGAATGAAAGTAAAGGGATGAAAAAATATATTTCATGAAAATAGAAATGAAAATAAAGCTGGGATAGAAATACTTACGTCAGAAAAAATATTCTTTAAAATAAAGGCTATCTTAAGAGACAAAGAAGAACATTACATAATGATAAAAGGATCAATCCAACAAGAGGATATAACCCCTGGAAACATTAATGTACACAACATAAACACACCTAAATATATAAAGCAAATCTTGATGGACTTAAAGGGGAGATTGACAGTAATATAGTCCTAGTAGAGGATTTTAGCACCCCATTGACATCAATGGATAGATCTTCCAGACAGAAAACTAACAAAGAAAGCGCAGCCTCAAATGACACTAGCTCAGATAGATTTAACTGATATCTTCATAGTGTTTCACCCCAAAACAGCAGAAAGCAGAATATACATTCATGCAAAGTGTATATGGAACATTTTCTAGGATTGACCATATGTTAGGATGCAAAACAAGTGTCAAGACATTTAAGAAAATTGAAATCATATCAAGCATCTACTCTCTCTGACCACATGGTATGAAATTAGAAATCAATTACAAGAAGAAAACTAAAAACACATACACACATGGAGACTGAATAACATGTTACTAAACAATGAATGGGTTAACAATGAGATCAAGGAAGAAATCAAAATATACCTTGAGACAAATGAAAATGCAAACACAACAACTCAAAATCTATGGGACACAGTGAAAGCAGTCTTAAGAGGGAAATTCATTGCATTACAGACCTACCTCAAGAAACAAGAAGAATCTCAAATAAAGATTCTAACCTTACAATTAAAGGAACTAGAGCCCTGGCTGGTTTGGCTCAGCGGTTAGAGCATCGGCCTGTGGTCCTGAGAGACCCGGGTTCGGTTCCCACTAAGGGCATGTACCTCGGTTGCAGTTTGTCCCCTGCCCTGGTCGGTCGTGCGGGTGACAGCCACTCGATGTGTCCCTTTCACATCGATGTTTCTCTCTCTCTCTCTGTTCCTCTCTCTCCCTCCCACTCTACCTGAACAAAAAATGGAAAAATGTCCTCGGGTGAGGATAAAAAAAAAGGAACTAGAAAAAGAACAATAAAGCAAGCCCCAAGTGAGTAGATGAAAGGGAGTAATAAAGATCAGAGTAGAAATAAAATAAAGTCTTAAAAAAACCCCACAAAACAATAAAAAGAGCACTGAAATCATGAACTAATTATTGGAAAAGATAAACAAGATTGATAAATCTTTAACCAAACTCATCAAAAACAAACAAATAAAAAAGAGGACCCAAATAAATAAAATCAGAAAAAAAAAGAGAAGTGACAACTAATACCATAGAAATACGAGGGATTGTAAGAAAATATGAACAACTATATGCCAACAAATTAGACAAGCTGGAAGAAATGGATAAATTCCTAAAAGCATATAATCTTCCAGAAATGTATCAAGAAAAAACAGAAAATCTGATCTGACCAATTACAACTAATTAAATTGAAACAGTAATAAAAAAAACTTTCAACACACAAAAGTTCTGGACCTTCACAGGTGAATTTTATCAAACATTCAAAGAGCTAATAGCTATTCTTCTTAAACAATTTTTTAAAATTCAAGAGGAGGGAATACTCCCAAGGTCATTTTACAAGGCCAGCTTTATCCTAACTCCAAAACCAAATAAAGACACTACAAAGAAAAAAGTGTATGTGCCAATTTCCTGATGAACCTAAATATTAAAACCCTCAACAAAACATTAGCAAACAGAATCCAATAATATACTAAAAAGATCATACAGCATGATCGAGTGGGATTTGCAAATTAATTAATGTGATACACCACATAAACAAAATGAAGAATAAAAATCATATGTTCATATCTATAGATACAGAAAAATCATTAGACAAAAATCCAGCACCTATTTATGATAAAAACTCTCAGCAATGTGGGAATAGAGGGAACATATCACAACATAATAAAGGTCATATATGACAAACGCACAGCTAACATCATACTTAATGGAAAAAAACTAAAATCATTTCCCTTAAGATCAGAAACAAGACAGGGATATCCACTTTTGCCACTCTTATTCAACATAGTACTGGAAGTCCTAGCCACAGCAATCAGACAGAAGAAGAAATAAAAGGTTCCAAGTTTAACGTTTCTCATAGCAATATTTTTTTCTGGTATATCACGTCGGGCAAGGGAAACAAACAAGCAAAAAATAAACAAACGAGACTACATAAAGCTAAAAGGTTTTTGCACAGCAAAGGAAATCATCAACAAAATGAAAAGATAACCCACTGAATGATACATTTTTAGTAATGATACATTTAATAAGTGGTTAATATACAAAATGTATAGAGAACTTATACAACTCAACACCCCAAACCTCAAGCAATCCAATTTAAAAATGGGCAGAGGATCTGAATAGACACTTCTGCAAAGTGGACATGCAAATGGCCAGGAGACATGAGAAGATGCTCAACATTACTAATCATCAGAGAAATGCAAATTAAAACCACAATGACATATCACCTTACACCTGTCAGGATGGCTATCATCAATAAATCAACAAATAAGTATTGGCGAGGAAGTGGAGAAAGGGAACCCTTATGCACTGTTGGTAGGAAGGCAGCTTGGTATAGCATTGTGAAAAGTGGTATGGAGAACAAAAACTAGTCCTAGTAGAGGATTTTAGCACCCCATTGACATCAATGGATAAATCTTCTAGACAGAAAACAGTCTGGACCCCGTGATTCCACTTCTGGGAATTTATCTGAAGAAATCAGAAACACTGGGAAAGTATCCTTGGGTGAGAATTGGGGAAAAAAAAATCAAGAATGATAAAATCAATTTGATTTTTTGGAAGATCTCTTTAGAGAGGACTGAGGGGAGGGGCCAAGATTTGAACATGGTAATAAACTAAAGGTTGGTTTCAAGATAAAAATACCGAAAACCTAAACAAAAGCAATAGAGGTAGATACTGTACTGGAGGCAATATGATCTTGTATTTGATTTTTAAACAAAGGTTTCTCATGCTAATTATATAATTTTTTTCTTCTTCAAGGAATGGTCATTTGGACAAGATTAAAAAAAAATATTATCATCATCTGATCTACCTGTTAATATTTTACTTGTGTCTAAACTATAAAATAACGATAAAGTGCAATTTTACACTTCCACTAATAATGCTTTACCTGACAAACAATTGCTTTCCAGGAGTCCTCAGAGCTGATTGTGTTTAGCGTGCCACCACCTGCTTAAAAAAAATAAAGGCAAAATAAGTGCAAAAAGCCTGAGCAATTGAAAGTATTTTCCAGTCACTCGAGAATTGCCTCACATAAACTTTACAAACTCTTTTCAACCCTAATAAGGAGAAAGCTCCTTCACTACGTTAATGTTCAACTCATTCTACTGTAGTTTTTCATTTGTTGATTTAGCAACAGCCTTTGACTCTGACAGTTTTTTTTTTTTTTTTTAACTTTATTATAGGCTATAAGGACTTCACATTGATTTACCTAGAGAAGTAAGCATCCTTGGAAAACAATTTACCCAAATATACATCGACCAGAGTTATGTCATGTTTCATTAATTAAGTTGTTCTAATGTTTTCTTTTGGAGAGGGGTCTTAGAGTAACTATACTGGGGAATTAAGATATGAAAACCATGAAGGTCAACTGCTGATGGCATTTAATGGTCCTGATCAATTTGCACCACGTCATTAATAAGAGAGCTATAAAAGTATGAAGTTAAAAAGAAAAGATCAAAGGCTATAGTAAGTTTTTCCTGGAAAAATGTGAGTTACTTTGGGAGGTAATAACTTTATTTTGGTAATGACTCCTGGCTGATTTAGAGAATAGCATTTAATAGATGCCTATCTGGGGAATCTTGGTCATGAACCTCAATGCCAACTGCCTTATCTTGGGATTTACTACCCCTTCTTTCGGTGGACAGAGAACGAATTGCTGAGAAGCTCCTCTCAGTTTGATGAACAAAACCATCTTTAAGCAGTTAGGAAAATGACTAGGTATGTGTAGCACATGTTAATTAGAGTTCTGTATTCATCCTTCTTTTTTTTTTTTTTTTAACAATTTAATAGTTTTACATTTAGGTCTATGATCCATTCTGAGGTTTGTTTTTGTTTTTGCATAAAATGTTAAGTATAGGTTAAGGTTATATTTTTCTTTCTATCTTTCTTTTTTTTAAATTCAATTTTATTTTTTAAAATTAATTAATTAATTTATTTTTGTTACAGATGTTTCTCCTTTTTCCCCCACTGATTCCTCCCACCCCATCCCTCCCTGCCCTGGGCCCAGCTTTGTTGTCCATGTCCATTGTTCATGTATACATGCATATAAGTTCTGTGGTTTATCTCTCCCCCCAACCCCCTCTTCTGGGGATTGTCATTGTGTACCCCACTTCCACATCTGTGGGACTACCCTGTTCCTCAGACTGTTATGTTCATTATATTCCACAAATAAGTGAGATAATGTGATATTTGTCTTTCTCTGCTTGGCTTGTTTCGCTTAGAATAATACTTTCCAGGTACCGCCATGTCATCTCAAAGGATAAGAGATCTTTCTTTCTTACAGCTGCATAGTACTCCATTGTGTATATGTACTACTGCTTTTTTATCCATTCGTCTACTGATGGACATTTGGGCTGTTTCCAGATCTTAGCTACTGTAAATAGTGCTACTACAAATACGGGGGTACATATATTCTTTCTGATTGGTGTTTCAGGCTTCTTAGGATATATTCCTAGGAGTGGGATCACTGGGTCAAATGGAAGTTCAATTTTTAAATTTTTGAGGTAACACCATATTGTTTTCCATAGTGGCTGCACCAGTCTGCATTCCCACCAGCAGTGTACTAGAGTCCCCTTTCCTCCACACCCTCGCCAACACTTGCTGTTTGATTTTTTGTTGATGGCAGCCATTCTGACAGGTGTGAAGTGATACCTCGTTGTTTTAATTTGCATCTCTCTGATGATTAGTGATGTTGAGCATTCTTCATATGTCTCTTAGCCATTTGTATGTCCTGTTTGGAGAGATGTCTATTTAGTTCCTCTGCCCATTTTTAATTGGGTTCTTTGTCTTTTGATGAGCTGTATGAGCACTCTATATATATTGGAAATTAACCCCTTATCTGATGTATCATTGGCAATTATGCTGTCCCATAGAGTGGGTTGCCTTTCCATTTTGGTGGTTGTTTCTTTTGCTGTGCAGAAGCTTTTGAGTTTGATGTAGTCCCATGTGTTCATTTTCTTCTTTGTTTCTGTTGCCTAAGGTGATGTATCAGTAAAAATTCTGCTGTGTATAATGTCTGAAATTTTGTTGCCTACACTTCTAGGATTTTTATAGATTCATGAGTCACATTTAAGTCTTTTATCTTTTTTTTATCCTCAACCAAGGACATCTCTCCATTTTTTTTTGTTGTTGTTCAGATAGAGTGGGAAGGAGGGGGAGGAAGAGAGAGAAAGGAAGTGAAACACTGATGTGAAAGGGACACATTGAGTGACTGCCACCCACACGACCAACCAGGGCTGGGTACAAACTGCAACCGAGGCACGCACCCTTAGTGGGAACCAAACCGGGTGTCTCTGGACCACAGGCCAACGCTCTAACTGGTGAGCCAAACCGGCTAGGGCTCTTTTATCCATTTTGAGTTTATTCTTGTGTATGGTGTAAGCTGATGGTCTAATTTTATTTTTGCATGTAGCTGTCGAATTCTCCTAACACCATTTATTAAAGAGTCTGTCTTTACTCCACTGTATGCTCTTGCCCACTTTGTCAAATATTAATTGAGCATATTGTTTTAGGTCCATTTCTGAGTTCTCTATTCTGTTCCATTGATCTATGTGCCTGTTCTTGTGCCAGTACCAGGCTGTTTTGATTACAGTGGCTTTGTGGTATAACCTGATATCCAGTATTGTGATCCTTCAAACTTTGTTCTTCTTTTTCAGGATTGCTGTGGCTATTCAGGGTCTATTTTGGTTCTATATGAACTTTTGAAGTATTTGTTCTAGTTCTGTGAAGTATGTTGTTGGTATTTTGATGGGGATTGCATTGCATCTATAGATTGCTTTGGGTAGTATGGACATTTTAATGATGTTAATTCTTCCAATTCATGAACAAGGTATGTGCTTCCACTTTTTTATATCTTCCTCTTTTTTTTTTAATGACCTGTAGTTTTCTGCAAATAAAAGCTTTATTTCTTTGGTTAAGTTTATTCCTAGGTATCTTAATTTTTTTTTTCTGCAATGGTAAATCGGATTGTTCTTTTAGTTTCTCTTTCTGTGAATTCATCATTGGTGTATAAGAATGCCGTTGATTTCTTGACGTTAATTTTGTATCCTGCTACTTTGCCAAATTTGTTTATCAAGTCTAGTAAATTTTTGATGGAGTCTTTGGGGTTTTCTACATAGAGAATCATGTCATCTGCGAATAATGACAGTTTCACTCCTTTCCAATTTGAATCCATTTTATTTTTTCTTCCTGTCTGATTGCTGTGGCTAAGACTTCCAGTACTATGTTAAATAAGAGTGGCGAAAGTGGGCATCCTCGTCTTGTTCTTGTTCTTAAGGGAAATACTTTTTCCCTTTCTCTTAAGGAAAAGGCCATATAGTTTTTGCCCATTGTGTATGATGTTGGCTGTAGGTCTTTCATATATGGCCTTTATTATGTCGAGATATGATCCCTCTATTCCCAGATTGCTTAACGTTTTTATCAGAAATGGGTGCTGGATTTTGTCAAATGCTTTTTCAGTGTCTATTGATATGATCATATTATTCTTATCTTTCATTTTGTTTATGTGGTGTATCACATTTATTGATTTGTGAATATTGTACTAGCCTTGCATCCCTGGGACGAATCCCACTTGGTCATGGTGAGTAATTTTTTTGATATATTGCTGGATTTGATTTCCTAGTATTTTGTTCAGGATTTTGGCATCTATGTTCATCAGAGATATTGGCCTGTGTTTTCTTTCTTTGTAGCATCTTTTTCTGGTTTTAGAATTAGAATTATGCTGGCCTCATAAAATGAGTTTGGAAGTCTTCCTTCTTCTTGAATTTTTTGAAATAGTTTGAGGAGAATGGGTATTAGTTCTTTGAATGTTCGGTCAATTCCCCTGTGATGCCATTGGGGCCGGGGCTTTTGTTTGCTGGGAGAGTCTTGATTATATTTTCAATTTCTTCTGTTGTTATTGGTCTGTTCAAGTTTTCTATCTCTTCCTGGTTCAGTTTTGCGAGTCTATGTGTTTCTAGAAATTGGTCCATTTTACTTAGATTGTTGAATTTGTTGCCGTATAATTGTTTATAACATTTGTTAACAATCCTTTGTATTTCTGTGGTGTCAGTTATTATTTCTCCTCTTTCATTTCTGATTCTGTGTATTTGGGTTCTCTCTGTTTGTTTCTTGGTGAGTCTAGCTAAGGGTCCATCAATTTTGTTTATCTTTTCAAGGAACCAGCTCTTTGTTTCATTGATCCTTTGAATTGTTTTTTTGGTCTCCTTGTCATTTATTTCTGCTCTGATCTTTACTATTTTCTTCCTTCTACTTGCTCTGGGGTTTTCTTTTTGTTTGCTTTCTAGTTCTTTAAGTTGTGAGGTTAGATAGTCTATTAAAATTTTTTCTTGTTTCTTGAGGTAGGGAGGTAGTGCTATGAACTTCCTTCTCAGAACTGCTTTCACTGCATCCCATAGATTTTGTGTTGTTGTGTTTTCATTTCCATTGTTTTCCAGGAGGTTTCTAATTTCTTCCTTTATTTCCATGGTAACCCATTCATTGTTCAATAACATGCTATATAGCCTCCATGTTTTCAAATATCTTTGCATGTTCTTGTGGCAATTGATTTCTAGTTGCATGCCATTGTGATCTGAGAAGATCCTTGATATGATTTTAATCTTCTTGAACTTGTATAGACTTAGTTTGTGCCCTAACATGTGGTCCATCTTTGAGAATGTGCCATGTGCACTTGAGACGAATGTGAATTCTGTAGTTTTGGGGTGTAATTCTCTGTAGGTATCTATGAAATCTATTTGATCTAGCGCTTCATTTAGAGTCTGTGTTTCCTTGTTAATTTTTTGTCTAGAAGATCTAGCCAGTGATGTCAGCGGGGTGTTGAAGTCCCCTGCTATGATTATATTGCTGTCAATTTCTCCTTGGAAGTCCTCCAGAAGATTTTTAATATATATTGGTGCTCCTATATTAGGTGCATATATGTTTACCAAGGTTATATCTTCCTGTGGGATAGATCCTTTCAATATTATGTAGTGGCCTTTTTTGTCTCTACTTATGATCTACATTTTGAAATCTAGTTTATCAGCTATGAGTATTGCTACCCCAGCTTTTTTTTCCTTTCTGTTTGCTTGAAGGATCTTTTTCCATCCCTTCACTTTCAACCTATGTGAGTTTTGTTGTGAGGTGGGTCTCTTGTAAACAACATATATATGAGTCATACTTTCTTATCCAGTTAGCTACTCTGTGCCTTTTTATCGGAGCATTCAAACCATTCACATTTAAGGTGATAATTGATATGTACCTATATATTGCCATTTTTGTTTATTGTGGTTATATTTGTCTTCCTGTGTCTTCTAGTAATTATAGCAGTCCTTTTAGCATATCTTGCAGGGCTGGTTTATTGTTAATATATTCCCTTAGCTTTTTTTTTTTTTTTTTTGTCTGGGAAGCTCTTTATTTGATCTTCTATTTTGAATGATAGCCTTGCTTAATAGAGTAGTCTTAGATTCAGATCCTTGTTTTTTATGACTTTGATTACTTCATGCCATTCCCTTTTGGCCTGTAGTGTTTCTATTGAGAAGTCAGCTGAGAGCCTCATGGGGTTTCCTTTGTAGGTAACCTGTTGCTTACCTCTTGCTGCCTTTAGGATTCTCTCTTTGTCTTTAATTTTTGGCATTTTGATTACTATATGTCTTGGTGTGGGCCTGTTTGGGTTCTTCTTACTTGGGGCTCTCTGTGCTTCTTGAACTTGAATGCCTTCTTCCTTTACCAAGTTAGGAAAGTTTCCTGTCACTATTTCTTCAAATGTATTCTCTAACCCTTGCCCATTTTCTTCCTCTTTGGGGACTCCTATGATGCGAATGTTATTATGTTTTCAGTTGTCCCACAGTTCTGTTAAGCTGTCTTCCTCTTTTTTAATTGTTTTTTTCTTTTTCTGATTGGTTGATTTTTTCCTACCCTGTCTTCTAATTCACTGATCGGGTCCTCAGCTTCCTCTACTCTGCTGGTTAGTTCTTCCAGTGTGTTCTTTATTTCTGCTATGTCATTCTTCATTTCCACTTGGTTTATTTTCAATGTTTCTATATCTTTACTCATGGTGCTGATGTCCTTACTCATGCTGTTGAGCTTCCTCAAGATCATGACTCTGAACTCTACCTCTGATAATTTGCTTAACTGCATTTCATTTATCTCATCTTTGATAGAGTTCTCTTGTTCTTTCATTTGGGATTTGTTTCTTTGTTTCACCATTTTGGCTCTCTCCATGAGTTTTGGATCCTGCCACGTTTTCCCTGTGGGTATTGGTGTTCTGCTGTTTGTGGCTCCTTCTACTGGGTTTGGATGAGCCTGGGTGGGCCTACTTTAAACACCACTGTCAAGTCTTTCTTTCCTGGGTAGATTTGCAAGCCCAGAAAAGTTCAGTTATCCTCAAGCTTTTTCCTGGAGGCTATTAGTCTCAGTTACTCAGTTCCTTGGAATGTAGACCTGGTGTTCTGCATAAGAGGATTTCCAGAGGGTGGGATAGATGCAGGTTGTTAATGAGCCTCAATTCATTTCTTTGCCTCACCTGGGAAAGGCCAAATCTTCAAGGGGGTACTGCTGCTGTTCCCCACAGCTCTGGGAAGGAGCACACTGGCCATTGTCCTTTGTGGCCGCAACCCAGCAAAAACTCTGAGTACCCTCCAAATTCTGGTTGTCCCCACAGAGTTCCAGCCAAGTCTGCCCTTCCTCTTCTGTAGCCCTCAGGTGAGTGGCTGTGGCTATTTAAGTGCTCTGTCCCTGCTCTCTGTACTGTGGAGTGGGCTTGTTCTTTATTCCCCAAGGGTGCTGCTCACAACTAAGTCTGCTGCTGCCCGAGGGCTTCCAGCACACCACCCTCTTGTGCCTCCACAGATCCTACCAGTGTCCCTGGTTATATGGTCCTGTCCTGCTGCTTTTCTGTTGCTTTTTTCTGAGGATTTGTCTTTATTTTAGTTGTAATTCCCGTTTGGTCCTGGGAGATTGTCTGTGTAGCTTCCATTCACTCGGCCTCCATTTTCACATCCCTCTATGTTTCTTTTTTTTTTTTTGCACATAGATGTCCAATTATTCTTGCACCCTTTGTTGAAAAGAAATCCTTTTGCACCATTGCCAAATACCAACCAACTATATTTGTGTCTATGTCCTTTTGGATCCTTTTTTCTGTCTTTTCACTAATGCTACCCTGTGTTTATCATTGTAGCTTTATAGTAAGCCTGAAAAATCAAGTTCTATGAGTTCTCCAACTTTGATCTTCTTTTGGCTTTGAATTGTTTTGGTTATTCTAGTCTTTTTACTTTTCCATATAAATTTAAAACAAGCTTGTTTATATCTTCTGAGAAGAAGAATCATACTTCTCTGGGTTTTTGTTTGAGACTTTATTAAATTTACAGATCAGACAGGAAAGAATTGACATCTTAACAATATTCTGCCTTCCAATACACGAATACTGTATATCTCCCATCTTTTTAGATCTTTGACTTCTTTAATCAGTGTTTTGGAGTTTTCAGCATACATATCATGCATATATTCTGTCAGATTTATATTTAGTGTTTGATCCCTTTTGGAGTTGTAAATAGTACTTAAAAAAATTTCAGTTTCCACTTTTTTTTTTTTTTTATGAATTTTTATTTATTTTTTTGTTACAGATATTTTACCTTTTTACCCCATTGGCACTCCCCACCCCACCACCTCCACCCTGTCCCCGGCTTAGTTGTCCATGTCCATTGGTCATGCATACATGCATATAAGTTCTGTGGTTTATCTCTTCCCACCCCCCCACCCCCCATCCCCTCTTCTGAGGGATGTCAGTCTGTGCCCTACTTCCATGTGTCTGGGTCTACTGTATTCCTCAGACTGTTATGTTCATTATATTCCGTATATAAGTGAGATCATGTGGTATTTGTCTTTTTCTGCTTGGCTTCTTTCACTTAGGATAATACTTTCCAGGTCCCTCCATGTCGTCTCAAAGGATAAGAGATCTTTCTTTCTTACCGCTGCATAGTACTCCATTGTGTATATGTACCACAGCTTTTTGATCCATTCGTCTACTGGTGGACACTTGGGCTGTTTCCAGATCTTAGCTATTGTAAATAGTGCTGCTATGAACATGGGGGTACATATATTCTTCCTGATTGGTGTTTCAGGCTTCTTAGGGTATATTCCCAGCAGTGGGATCACTGGGTCAAATGGAAGTTCAATTTTTAATTTTTTGAGGTAGCACCATATTGTTTTCCATAGCGGCTGCACCAGTCTGCATTCCCACCAGCAGTGTATTAGAGTTCCCTTTTCTCCACACCCTCGCCAACACTTGTTGTTTGATGATTTGTTGATGGCGGCCATTCTGACAGGTGTGAGGTGATACCTCATTGTTGTTTTAATTTGCATCTCTCGGATGATTAGTGATGTTGAGCATTTCTTCATATGTCTCTTGGCCATTTGTATGTCCTGTTTGGAGAGGTGTCTATTCAGCTCCTCTGCCCATTTTTTAATTGGGTTCTTTGTCTTCCTTTTGTGGAGTTGTGTGAGCTCTCTGTATATATTGGAAATTAACCCCTTATCTGATACATCATTGGCAATGATGTTCTCCCATACAGTGGGTTGCCTTTCCATTTTGATGATCGTTTCTTTTGCTGTGCAGAAGCTTTTTAGTTTGATGTAGTCCCATGTGTTCATTTTCTCCTTTATTTCTGTTGCCTTAGGTGATGTATCAGTGAAAATTCTGCTCCGTATGATGTCCGAAATTTTGTTGCCTACATTTTCTTCTAGAATTTTTATGGATTCACGGGTCACATTTAAGTCTTTTATCCATTTTGAGTTTATTTTTGTGTATGGTGTAAGTTGATGGTCGAGTTTCATTTTTTTGCATGTAGCTGTCCAATTTTCCCAACACCATTTATTAAAGAGGCTGTCTTTACTCCACTGTATGCTCTTGCCACCTTTGTCAAATATTAATTGAGCGTATTGCCTTGGGTCCATTTCTGGGTTTTCAGTTCTGTTCCACTGGTCTATATGCCTGTTCTTGTGCCAGTACCAGGCTGTTTTGGTTACAGTCGCTTTGTAGTATAACCTGATATCTGGTAATGTGATCCCTCCAACTTTGTTCTTCTTTTTCAAGATTGCTGTGGCTATTCGGGGTCTTTTTTGGTTCCATATGAACTTTTGAAGTATTTGTTCTAGTTCTATGAAATATGTCGTTGGTATTTTGATGGGGATTGCATTGCATCTATAGATTGCTTTGGGTAGTATGGACATTTTAATTATGTTAATTCTTCCAATCCATGAACAGGGTATGTTCTTCCACTTTTTTATATCTTCCTCTATTTCTTTTTTCAATGACCTGTAGTTTTCTGCAAATAGGTCCTTTACTTCTTTGGTTAAGTTTATTCCTAGGTATCGTAATTTTTTTGGAGCGATGGTAAATGGGATTGTTTTTTCAGTTTCTCTTTCTGTGAGTTCATCATTGATGTACAAGAATGCCGTCGATTTCTTGACGTTAATTTTGTATCCTGCTACTTTGCCAAATTCATTTATTAAGTCTAATAGATTTTTGATGGAGTCTTTAGGGTTTTCTATGTACAATATCATGTCATCTGCAAATAATGACAGTTTCACTTCCTCCTTTCCAATTTGGATCCCTTTTATTTTTTCTTCATGTCTGATTGCTGTGGCTAAGACTTCCAGTACAATGTTAAACAAGAGTGGCGAAAGTGGACATCCCTGTCTTGTTCCTGTTCTTAATGGAAATGTTTTTAGTTTCTGTCCATTGAGTATGATGTTGGCTGTAGGTCTTTCATATATGGCCTTTATTATGTCGAGATATGATCCCTCTATTCCTACATTGCTGAGCGTTTTTATCAGAAATGGATGCTGGATTTTGTCGAATGCTTTTTCAGCATCTATTGATATGATCATGTGGTTTTTATTCTTCATTTTGTTTATGTGGTGTATCACGTTTATTGATTTGCGAATATTGTACCAGCCTTGCATCCCTGGAATGAATCCCACTTGGTCATGGTGAATAATTTTTTTGATGTATTTCTGGATCCGATTTGCTAGTATTTTGTTCAGGATTTTGGCATCTATGTTCATCAGGGATATTGGCCTGTAGTTTTCTTTCTTCGTAGTGTCTTTTTCTGGTTTTGGAATTAGAATTATGCTGGCCTCATAGAACGTGTTTGGAAGTCTTCCTTCTTCTTGAATTTTTTGAAATAGTTTGAGGAGAATGGGTGTTAGTTCTTTTTTGAATGTTCGGTAAAACTCCCCCGTGAAACCATCTGGGCCTGGGCTTTTGTTTGCTGGGAGAGTCTTGATTACCTCTTCAATTTCCTTAGTTGTTATTGGTCTGTTCAAGTTTTCTATCTCTTCCGGGAATAGTTTTGGGAGACTGTGTGTTTCTAGAAATTTGTCCATTTCGCTGAGATTGTCGAATTTGTTGCCATATAGTTGTTCATAGTAGTTGTTAACGATCTTTTGTATTTCCGTGGTGTTGGTTGTTACTTCTCCTCTTTCATTTCTGATTTTGTGTATTTGGGTTCTCTCTCTTTGTTTCTTGGTGAGTCTAGCTAAGGGTCCATCAATCTTGTTTATCTTTTCGAAAAACCAGCTCTTTGTTTCATTGATCCTTTGAATTGTTTTTTTGGTCTCTATGTCATTTATTTCTGCTCTGATCTTTACTATTTCCTTCCTTCTACTTGCTCTGGGGTTTTATTTTTGTTTGCTTTCTAATTCTTTAAGTTGTGAGGTTAGACAGTCAATTAGAAATTTTTCTTGTTTTTTGAGGTAGGCCTGTAGTGCTATGAACTTCCCTCTCAGAACTGCTTTCGCTGCATCCCATAGATTTTGTGTTGTTGTGTGTTCATTTTCATTGGTTTCCAGGAAGTTTTTGATTTCTTCCTTGATCTCCTCGGTGACCCATTCATTGTTTAATAACATGCTATTTAGCATCCATGTGTTGAAATGTCTTTGCATGTTCTTGTTGCAGTTGATTTCTAGTTTCATGCCATTGTGATCTGAGAAGATGCTTGATATGATTTCAATCTTCTTGAACTTGTAGAGATTTAGTTTGTGTCCTATCATGTGGTCTATCTTTGAGAATGTCCCATGTGCACTTGAGAAGAATGTGTATTCTGTAGTTTTGGGGTGTAATTCTCTGTAGATATCTATAAAATCCATTTGGTCTAGTGCTTCATTTAGAGTCTCTGTTTCCTTGCTAATTTTTTGCCTAGAGGATCTATCCAGTGCTGTCAACGGGGTGTTGAAGTCCCCAGCTATGATTGTATTGTTGTCGATTTCTCCTTGGAAGTCCTCCAGAAGATTTTTAATATATTTTGGTGCTCCTATATTGGGTGCATATATGTTTATCAAGGTTATATCTTCCTGTTGGATAGATCCTTTCAATATTATGTAGTGGCCGTCTTTGTCTCTAGTTATGGTCTTCATTTTGAAATCTATTTTATCAGATATGAGAATTGCTACCCCAGCTTTTTTTTGCTTTCCATTTGCTTGGAAAATTTTTTTCCATCCCTTCACTTTCAACCTATGTGAGTCTTTTGTTGAGAGGTGGGTCTCTTGTAAACAACATATAGATGAGTCATGCTTTCTTATCCAATCAGCTACTCTGTGTCTCTTTATGGGAGCATTCAGTCCATTTACGTTTAAGGTGATTATTGATATGTACTTATTTATTGCCATTTTTGTTTAGTGTGGTTCTATTTTTGTTCCCATTTCTACTGCTAATTACAGCAGTCCTTTTAACATTTCTTGCAGTGCTGGTTTGGTGCTAATGTATTCCCTTAGCTTTTTTTTGTCTGGGAAGCTCTTTATTTGATCTTCTATTTTGAATGATAGCCTTGCTGGGTAGAGTAGTCTTGGATTCAGATTCTTGTTTTTCATGACTTTGATTACTTCATGCCATTCCCTTCTGGCCTGTAGTGTTTCTTGTGAGAAGTCAGCTGAGAGCCTTATGGGGTTCCCTTTGTAGGTAACCTGTTGCTTATCTCTTGCTGCTTTTAGGATTCTCTCTTTGTCTTTAATTTGTGGCATTTTAATTACTATGTGTCTTGGTGTGGGCCTGTTTGGGTTCTTCTTACTTGGGACTCTCTGTGCTTCTTGAACTTGAATGCCTTCTTCCTTCACCAAATTAGGGAAGTTTTCTCTCACTATTTTTTTGAATATATTCTCTATCCCTTGCTCCTTTTCTTCTTCTTCGGGGACTCCTATGATGCGAATATTATTACGTTTCCAGTTGTCCCATAGTTCTCTTAAGCTGTCTTCCTGTTTTTTAATAGTTTTTTCCTTTTGTTTTTCTGATTGGTTGATTTTTTCTACCCTGTCTTCTAATTCGCTGATCCGGTCCTCAGCTTCCCCTACTCTGCTTTTTAAACCTTCCAATGTGTTTTTCATTTCGGATATGTCATTTTTTATCTCTTCTTGTTGGTTTTTAATTTCCATTTGGCTTATTTTCAGTGTCTCTATGTCCTTACTCATGCTGTTCAGCTTCCTCAAGATCATGGCTCTGAATTCTAGCTCTGTTAACATGCCTAATTGCTCCACATTGATCTCATCTTCGGTGGAGGTGGTTTGCTCTTTCATTTGGCTTCTGTTTCTGTGTTTCACCATTTTAGCTATCACTGTGGGCTTTGGAGCCTGTCAAGTTCTCCCTGTGGGTGTTGGTGTTCTGCTGTTTGTGGCTCCCTCTCCTGTGTTTAGATGAGCGAGGGAGGACCCGCGTTGAACACCACTGTCAAGTCTTACTTTCCTGGTTAAAGCTGCCAGCCCAGGAAATGTACTGTTATCCTCTAGCTTTTTGCCTGGAAGCTAGCAGTCTAGGTTAATTGATGAGTTTTGGGTTGTCAGTTGATTGAAAAACTCCCTCTGGTGCTCAGCCAAGGGGCTTTCACGAGGGTGGGGCAGATGCTGGTCCTTAGTGAGCCTCAATTAACACTTCAATGGCCCACTGGGTGGGGTTGGATCTCCGAGGGAGGGGCTGCTGCCTCTCTCAGAGCCCTGGGAAGAAGCAATGTGGCCACCGTCCTGAGTGGCTGCACTCAGCCAAAGCTCCGAGAGCCCTCCAAACCCCGAGTGTCCCGACACAGTTCCAGTCCAGTCTGCCCTCCCTCTGCCGGAGCCCAAGGTGAGTGGCTGTGGCTGTTTTAGCCTCAGTCCCGGCTGCGCTGTGGGGCCGCCTGGGAGTGTGACCCGAGGGCGCCGCTTACAGCTAAGGCCGCTGCCGAGCTGCAGACCTTGGGCTCCCAGGCCCGTCTCGCGCCTTCGCAAGCCTACCGGGATGGAGTCAGTGTCCCTCGTT
The DNA here is from genome assembly GCF_014108415.1 of Molossus molossus. Lineage (NCBI taxonomy): Eukaryota > Metazoa > Chordata > Mammalia > Chiroptera > Molossidae > Molossus > Molossus molossus. The sequence continues at coordinate 54,266,826 of NW_023425345.1, read as the reverse complement.
GTATGGTCCTCGCAAGCTGCTTTTCTGTTGGTTTTTCCCGTCGATTTGTCTGTGTTATAGTTGTAATTCCAGTTTGGTTCTGGGAGACGGTCTGTGTAGCTCCGTTCACTCCGCCGCCATTTTTCGGTCTCTCAGTTTCCACTTTTAAATTCATAGTATATAGAAACATGGTTGACTTATTGATATTGTATCCTGTGCCCCTGCTAAACTCACTTGATAGTTTCAGGAACTTTCTTGAATATACCTTGGAATTTTCTACATAGAAAGTCATGCCATCCGTGAACAGAGGTGATTTTACTTCTTCCTTTCCAAACTGAATGTATGCCTTTTCCTTTTTAAAATCTTACTTTATTGCTATGGCTAGAATCTCCAGGAATATAGAAAAGAATGCTGACAGTAGCCATCCTTCCCTTGTTCTTGATCTGAAACAACACACATTTAGTTTTTCACCATTAAGTATTATATTATTTGTTGGTATTTTGTAGTTTCCCTTTATCAGGTCAAAGAAGTTTTCTTCTATTTCTACTTTTTAAATATTTTTTAAAATCACGAATAAATTTTGAATGTGTGGCAGCCTTTTCTGCATTTATTGATATGATCGTATACTTCTTCTTTGGTACAGTATATGAATATAAAACTGATTTTTAAATGTTGACCAATGAAAATATATTGCATTTTCAGGATAAACTGCACTTAGTCATGATGATGTATTATGTTTTTAAGACTTTGCTGGATTTAATTTGTTAATGTTTTCTTGGAGAGCTTTGTGTCTTAGTTCATGAGGAATATTGTTCTGTAGATTTATTTTCTTGTACTTTGTTTGGTATGGAAGTAATGCTGGCCTACTAAAATTAGCTAAAAGGTGTTATCTTCAACTTTTATTTTCTGGTAGAGATTGTGTTGAGTTAGTATTATTTATTTTTTAAAAGCTTGGTAGAATTTGCCAGTGAGGGTGTAGATTAGTTCATCTTTTTTATTCTGCATTGTTCACTTATCATTACTTGCCATGGTGCTGGGCATTTATTTAGTTTACCCACAATTAATGCTTAGGATAAATGCAATTAAGACATAGTTAAACAAAAAGCAAGCAGGCTACCTGGAAAATTTTCAAAATGAAGAAAATTTCACTAGTATTTGCCAATCTGTTGAGATGAAGAATGCAGAAGGACATCCTGGTAAAAATATAAATTTGGCTCTGAATGCAGAGAACACATTAAGGAACAATGGTCCCGTTCTCCACAAAGCTGATAAGTTTACTTCTAGTCTCCAAATACATTCTCAATGGAAACAAAAAGCAAGAAAGTATCCGAGTCACCTGAATAGATCTATGTAGTAGAATTAAGTGATGTGGTGCTTAATTTAATATCTACTAATGAAAAAAACGAAGGCTTCCAAAAGACACCTATCATCAACATTTGTTAGATACAAAATTCTCGTCCTTATATGTGAGGCTCTCAGATGAAATAGTATTATCATATTAAAATGATTCCGAAAATTATATAAAACAAAACCTTTAGCATATTAAAATGATTCAGAGAATTATATAAAACAAAAACTTTGTCATTGTGGTACAAGTGGACTTTCTGACGCCACCTAGAGCAAAGCCTTGTTCTGTTAGAAGCCTCTCAGATTAAGACTCTTTAGAGAGATTACAGAGCAGAAAGGAAGAGGCATGATTCACATCTCTATGCAGGGGAACTTGTTGTATTCCTTCATCTAGGAAAGCAAACCTTTTTTTTTTTCATGCATCCTCAGGTTTTGCCTTAGAGTTTTTTCCACATTGAGCCCTTCTTTTGTAAACTGTGTCAGACTGGGTGGTTTGGCCATTTCACCTCAGGTGTGGTCCTTGTCTGGGGGTTAGTGACAGAAACCATATCAGGGTGACTGCTAGCCTGGCTGGTGCTCAGTTAGAAATAGCTCTTGTCTATACCAAGATGCTTCATTGCCACTACTCAGATAAGGTATCTATTTCAACAATGGCTGAATAGAGTTGTTTAAAAATAACACTCTAGAAGAATTGCGCTTGATTCTGCAGACACAAAGTAAAACTGTCAATGATTTAAAGATAGTTTTTAAATGGTAAATTTAGGCTTGTGATTAATTACAGTATCTACACTCGTTAACCACTCTTTATCAGAAGAGATACAAACATTTTAGCCATGGATATAGCAGTCCCAATTTTCAACCTGCAATAATTTTTATCCAAAGTTAAACAGCTAGTGTTCATGTTCCAATAGGAATATTCAGAGTCATAGCTGAAGAAATTGTCAGACATTTTCTGAAGCCCCATTTCACATTTACAGGGGTGGGCAAAAGTAGGCTTAGAGTTGTGAGTACATGAGAGTTTATTCATGTATTATGTATTTATTAATTATTGTTTTATTTATTATTACTACTAACCTACTTTTTCCCACCCCTGTATAATACCTTCTGTCAAATTCTGATATTATTTTAAAACACTTTTATTGAGATATAATTGACATGCTTTAATTTACACATTTAAAGTGTACAATTTGATACACTTTAACATATGTATAAATCTATCAAGCCATCACCACAAATAAAGTAATGAACATTTCAATCATTTCCAAATATTTTCCTGTACCTTTTTATAACCTCTTTTTCTACCCTCTTGAGGATCTCCCTAGGCAACTACTAGTCTGCTTTCCATCATTACAGAGTGTTTTTAGAATTTTATAAAAATGGAATATATACAGTGTATTTACTTTTCTTTCATTTATGCTTCTTTCATTCAGCACAACTTTTTTTGAGGTCCATGTTCGTGTAGATATAAATTGTTTTCCTTTTGTTGCTGAGGAATAGCCATCCGATGGATATACTTCAGTTTGTGGATCCCATCACCTGTGGATGGCCATTTGGGTTGTTTTCCGTTTCTGGCCATTACAAATAAAGCTGCTATACACATTGGTGCATCAGTTTTTGTGTGGATAGATGCTTTTATATGTCCTGAGTAAAAACTTTGGTTGTTTGGTGGAATCATAGGTGTACGTTTACCTTTTTAAGAAATTGTCAGACTGTTTTCCAAAGTGATTATACTATTTCACATTTTATATTTTTGCATTTGTACATTTGTATTTCAAAAGCTGCTTTTCTCTACCTGGTATGGAAATGACCACTTGTTAATTTAACTCTTGCTGTAGAAGTGGAAGCTTCGGGTAAAAGCCCAGCCCCAGTACAGAACTGGGTTATACCATAGACACTGTTGTGGGCGTGAAAAGGTTTATTACTGGCACAGTGGGGCAGGCTCCCAAGCAGGTCTTAAAATAGCTTGAGAAAGCAGGGAAAGGAGACTGGCTTGGCTTTTATTATGATTCGGGGTTGGGGCCTGGGTAAAGGAACTACTCGCTGGAGCAGGCTTACATGGTTTGAACTTCCTGCTGGGACGAAGGGAGAGAGTTTTCTTATCAGCTTACCCACATGTGGGACAGCAGGGGAAGGAAGAGGGGTGAGGTTTCAAAGCTGTCCGTAGTCAGACATCAAACATGGACTAAGACTCTTTACTACTCACCCCTGATATTGGACTAATGGCTGAAATGGGCCATGTTCCATTTAATTGAACTAGAGCTTAAGGCCATCATTAAGACCCTCTGTAAGGCCTGTTTGCTGGGGCAGTTAGAAAGGTGAAAGCTTTATTAAATGCTTTTTACAAGAGCCCAGCATTACGTATTAGAAGAAGTACAATGAGTGTCTTGATCACTGTCAGTACATTTTGGAACTCTGAAGGGGATAAGGAGTATCTTAGTGAGACTTCACATTGTGGCTTTAAGATGTGCAGAGATGTGTGAAATCTAGATTTATATTTTAGGTATCTATGAGGCCAGAGACCCCCAGAGTTCTTTACCCTAAACGACGTGGCCTTAAATAAGGAATTATTGGTGCTGCACTAGACAGACAGACCAATGACATTGGCTCAAGAGTTTCTAAAAATGTACAAATGGTGCCAATAATTGGTGCAAGCAACCAGCACGTTGAATTTGGCCACTTGTGCTGACCCTTGGGTTTCATCCATCATGCAGGACATCTTCATTAAAGCCACAGCTCTCCAGTGAGCATCCATCACATGTTGGTAGTGCTGCTGTCTGTAAACATGCCACAAACTTCCTTTGCTGTTCACACAGGGCTCTCCAGGTAGCCAAGGAGTCAGGGAGAGGCTTCCTCCATCACTGTGGCATCTAGCAAGGGACTGAAGAGAGGGGAGACCGTTTCCTCTTGTGGGTGGGATGTACCAGAAGCTCCAGGTATCCTGTATTATTTCTGTTTTAGCAAGGGGGGCTTGGTGGCCTTGCTAAGCATTCAGGGTGTTGCTTTCATAACCCAGGGCGCAGGTAGCAGCTGGGTATGGAAAGTCACAGTGAAGCCATGTGAGAGCCTTTGTCTCCAGGACAACCCAGTATGCAGTCAGCAATGGCTCCTCTAAGGCACATGGTGTGTGGCTGAAGGGAGTGATTTTCATAGCAGCCGTCTGTGGGCAAGTTACAACCATTGTGGATTGTCCAGACACTCCAAATCATTAGAGGAAGTTGCTAGATAAAGGAGTCTTATGGGGCACACGTGGGGAGTACCATTCAAGGTGGGTCCATTTATGAGAAACAGCTTAAGAAAATTTAAAACTGAGTAATATGTATCTTTCAGAACCCATAAAGGTCTAAAAGATGTTGAGCTTGTTTAAAATACTGTGGGTGCTTAGAGGGTCAACAGCTATTTCTGGACAGCATCGGAGATGGAGTGGCCTCGGCTTACTTACCAATGACTTTTGAGGAGCTTAACAAAGGTGCTGAGACCTTGCACAATGTATGGGTCAATGACCTATCCATTTTTTTTTTTTTTTATCCTCACCCGAGGACATTTTTCCATTTTTTGTTCAGGTAGAGTGGGAGGGAGAGAGAGGAACAGAGAGAGAGAGAGAAACATCAATGTGCGAGTGGCTGCCACCCGCACAACCGACCAGGGCCGGAGACAAACTGTAACCGAGGTACGTGCCCTTAGCGGGAACTGAACCCGGGTCTCTCAGGACCGCAGGCTGACGCTCTAACTGCTGAGCCAAACCGGCCAGGGCAACCTATCCATTTTTTGTGAGCTCTTTTGTGAGTAGTTCTATTCCCTGAATGAGTGTGTCAAGTGAATCTCCTCGAGGAGGAAGTTAGCAGTGTGCCATGATGATGGGGAATTGAAGAGAGGCGATTTTTCTGATGGTTAAAGTGAGGTAAATGGATTTTCCCCCTATTTCATGTTCAGTAACTGTCCTGAGGGTACAGGGGGGACAATGTTCAAATTTTGTGCTATCCCTGGTATAACAAACTTCTGCTTCAATAGCCATTGAGGCCATTCAAGTTTGCCAACTGGTACATCTCAGCAGATGTTAAATGTAGTTTAGATCCTCTGTTGTAAAGGTACAAAAGCCTATCAGTACCCTTTTATATATATTTTTAAAATTTATTTATTTTTCTTTATTGATTTGCTTTTAGAAAGAGAGGAAGGGAGAGGGAGAGAGAGATAGAAACATTGATGAGAGAGATCATCAACTGGCTGCCTCCTGCATGCCCCAACTGGGGACCGGGCCCACAACCCAGGCATGTGCCCTGACCGGGAATAGAACTGGCGACCTCTTGGTACATGGGTTGATGCTCAACCACTGAGCCACACTGGCCGAGCCTTTTATCTTCTAATAGTACAAATTCTTTTAGTGCCATGGGTGTTTTCTGTGTAACCCAGAGGATCAAGAATTTTTGGCAATAGAGGCAGAGGCAGTAGCATTGGCAATGACGTTCTTAGGGTCCTCGAGAGCCATCTGCTTTTAAGAGCACGACAGCAGCATGCTTCATGTGATTACTCCTCCTCACATGAATGACCAACCATACATTATCTGTATCCAACGTGTGGGTCTGCATATTCCACAAGGTATCAGCCTCTCCCTTGAGCTTTCTCTAGAATTAAGGCCACTGCCTGGCTGAGACATAAAACCCATAGTCACAGGTGAGAGTCATTCTCCTAGGCTCACCACTAGCCAATGCATATGCTGGGATTGAACACACAATTTAATCTGAAATCCACAGTTAGGTTTGGTCTAAGACACATGACCCAGCGGCACTTTAAGTAGGGCTCCAGTCTCATATTCCTGTTCCTAAATGTTAGTCATCAAAACTCCCTACTTAATTAAGTCTGTTAAATCTATGACAGAGTCGCAGTAGGGCTCAGAAAATGCAGCCAAAGCAGCACAGCCCCACATGCAAACTTGTAGCTGGAAGCAGCATGGCTCAAAGCGCATGCTGGACTGCAGGCCATAGAGAGAGCTGGTGGCATGACCCCCAAAATGATCTTTTTGACAGTTTGCATCACCATAGGGAAATAACTAAATAGCAGTACATGGTTATATTAAAACAAGAAGGAGATAATGAGGATCTTTGCATGCTACTGAAGAAAAATCATGACAATGCTTGCATTTGGAAAAAAATATTATGCAGCAGGGGATGGATGGCTTGGAGGGAACATTAGAAACAGGGAGACCCAAGGCTAGTATGAGTCCATGTGAAACTTTTATGCAAATTAGAAAAAGGTACACTTTCTCAAGGCACTATATTTATTGGAAAATATTTATATTATTGATTTTCTTATGACAGCCCTTTTACTGAGAAGTGAGAAACCTTTTTTAAAAAAATATGTTTTTATTGATTTTTTTATAGAGAGAGGGAGAGAGATAGAAACATCAATGTAAGAGAGAAACAAATTGGCTGCCTCCTGCACACTCCCTGCAACCCTGACCGGGAATCAAACCTGGACCTCTTAGTCCATGGGATGATGCTCAGTCCACTGAGCCACACCGGTTGGGCAGAGAAAATTTTTGTAAAAAATATATACATCTATAATGCCCAAAATGTAAATAGTGTCTTCATCAACAATCTCAAGTGTGTTGGTTGTGTCAGGTGCAAGCTGTACAAATGTGCATGATGGCCTTAGGGAGACCAATTAAGTAACTAATGAAATGGCTCAGATTGGAGATGACAGTCCTATGAAGGTAATAGCAAAATATGTATTTATGCACCTCTCTCCATATATATATATATACACACATGATATATCACTTCACAGTAAAATGTCTGTTATAAGATAATCAATAAGAATATTTTCCAATAAGTAAAGAAACTGTGCCTTTTCTTAATTTGTACATATTTGCTATTTGTAACAATCTAAGATGGCAGAACCCACGGGCTTGGTGATCTATGGTTCTATAGTTACTTAGACTTGAAATTCTAGATGTAAGTTTGGAAGACATAGTAGGATTCTTAAGATGGCTCCATTTTTTTTGTCTTAAGAAACTGGATGACTGACTATGTTGCCCATTAAAATGTGTAATAGAAAAAGAAACAGAATGGTGGTTAGAGGGATGTATGAAGAAATAGTGAGTTTAGTTTTATTTTAGACATGCAATATTTGGAGCTCAAGAAAAGACAGGGGGTTGAAGCCACAGCCATGGTAGTCACAAACTTGCTGACGGTTGTAAAAGGCCTGTGAATGTGTAATGCTTACTTTCAGGTAGGTGATGGCTGAGAGCCAAAAGTAAGGTGGCTCCTGGCCCCTCCCTTTCCTCCTTTCTTGACATCTGGTAAACCCAGGATTCTTGTATTATTTTATGGAGGGAAACACTGAGTCTCCTAAATGACTAGTCTTTGACTGTCACATACCTACCTTGATGTGTGGGACTCAGGGACAGATGACATTCAATTTTAGAAAAATGAAGTAATGTGCCTTTTCTTAAACCTGCTAATTCATACTTTACAGATAGAGGCAACAAAGCTTTCTGGTTGAGGACACTGGGTCTGGAGGCTAGTGTTCCCTGAATGTGAGAAGGTGGCACCTTAAGGTGGAACATGAGGCACATAGAGAAAAATGGGGACGACAGAACGACAGGGGAGTCTGGATGGGGCAGCAGTCCTGGCTGCTGAGTTGTTATGCAAACTCTGCCTCCTACTACAGGACCAGTTAATTAACGTCATTATGTCCATTTCTCATCTGTAAAATGGAAGAAGAATAAAATGACTACAAAAGTTATTTTATTATTCATATGATTAAATGAAGTGATACGTAAACCCTCATAGGTACAGCTCTGCGTTTAGTGTCCAGCACATTGGTTTTCAGTACATGGGAGTGATAGGCATTTTACATAAGTAAACTACCTTCCTGCTCCAGATGGCTACGCCTTTCGTCTGTATAACGAAAGTAATCATCAGGACTGATTAATTGACATTTTTCCAATTTATTCACACAAGTATTTGAAGATGCATGACTGTATGATACACGTTTTAAAAGATTAGAATAAAGGGACAAATAAGTTGAGTCATTTAAAACCAAGAGGACATAGAAGCACAGGCTGGCATGTCCCACACCATGTCTGCCAGCTGGCCACATATTCAGGTGAACAAAGCAAAAAGAGTGGAGTGTACATTTTGGGTTACTTCTTCTGTCCAAGATAATCCCTAAGATCATGCCATTCCTGTATTTCCATCCTGCACCCCCTGCCTCTTGGTAACATAGTGATGCTTTACTCTCCTTGAAGGGAAATGTTTTCCAAAAATTCTTTTCTCCTGTCTTTCCAATTTTGTTTCAAGGTTCTACCACATGTTCATTCTCACCACCTTCCCTCCGGTTTGTCTCTTCATCACTTCTTAGATTTCCCTTGGATTATATTTCCCTCTCTGTTTTCCCCTTGACATTTTGGTCTCACCCTATTTAAATCTCTCCAGTACATGCTAATCACATGTATCCTCTCCAAACAGGTTCTGATCATATTATCTATTTGCTCAAAACCTTTTGAGTGGCTCCCGACTGCATTCCAAATGAAGAATAAAAGCCTGATATTCAGGGGACCCTCACAATCTAATCTTACTCTTTATTTCCAGATTTATCTTTCACCACTTCTCACTCATAATAATGTTCCAGTTACTATCCTCAGTGCTTTCTTCTTCCCTGTACCTACATGGTTACAGCCATGTCTTACTCTTCGCTGTATTCATGTAGCACAGAATGCAGTGTCTGGCTAAAGGGAGAGAGTTCAGTTAAAACGGTTGGAGGGTTTTCTTCCTGTGAATTCAAAACCCATGGAGTGCTGCCCTCTTTTGGTTACAATAGCCCAGAGTCTAAACTACCAAATAGGGAATGAAGCTGAGTGACTCATCTTTTCCTCTGGGTTAGAACCCTCATGGAAACAAACAAGGCAGGGTGAAATAATTCCATCCTCTTTTCCCATTTTATCTCGCTTCAAAGAATTGTTTGTTTAGGGAGATAGAAAGAAGATAAAATTCTGTATAGAAAACTTGGAACTCTACAGATTCAGATCATATATTACGTGTCAGCTCAGGGCTGGGGTAAAACCAAGAGTTACTGTGAACACTTCCAGAGCTCCAAGATTCTTCACTCCACAAGACAGAATTTTTAAAATAAAAGCTAGAGGATGACCAAAGAACAGTACTCCTTAAAAACCTGGTAAATTTAAGGACAGATTCCAGATTAAAGAATTACTGAGGCAAGTGACAAGTTTGTTTATTTCACACTGGTCCTTGGTATTGGGTCAAGTAAGATATAATGGGGCTTGGCCTAGAAGGTAAAGTAACTTCTATAGGCCTTACTGGGTTCCCAGTTTGTGACCCCACCTGAGTCAGTCTTAAGAATCCAAAAGAAGTTAGACAGGAAGGACGACTTGGAGCCCAGGAAGAGCAATGGTCACATCTTTAAGAAAGGATGACTGGAGGAGAGATGCACAGGAAAAGGCGAGTGAATGAGGTCTGTTTGTTATATGAATGTCTAGGGTTGTTCATTTCAGAGCTGTGTTCTCATATCTTTGTTATGAATCACATTGAACCTCACCAGGTAGAAAAGACAATGACCAGCAGATAGGTATGCACTATAAATAACAGGAAAGCACAATTAAGGCAGGCCTGGGTTTTATCTCAAATGGCAATGAAACCAAACTTCCTTGGATCTGAAAGGAAAAGGCATTCCAAAACTGAAACCCAGCGGGTGACAGGATGCTCCACACCGCTCGGAGGAGGACAGAAGGGATTGTGGGCTGGTGTCTGAGGCAGTCTTGGCACTGACTTGGATTAGGAGCTAATGTTAGCAGAAAGATCAGGTGTCAGTCATGACCAGAGTTGTTCTCTACTATCTCGAGAAGGTCACCGGATTTCTGCCCCTTCTTTTTTGAAACTTGATCTGGGGACCACAATGAGTTGGATCATTGCCACGTGCTCTAAATTGGGCTCACAAGGCTGACTCCGTGTCAGGAATTGACACAGGATGCAGCTTGAAATATTCAGATGGGGAGAGGGCTGGGCTTTCTTTTTCCTTTTCAATAACAGAGATAGGATTGTATATGGACAGCAAAGAATACATTAGACGAGATGCGTCCTACATTTGGATAGAAGAGATCTATGGAAGTCTGCAACTTTTCTCTGTTAAATTTTGAGTGTGTGGAGTACTTTGCCATAGTGGGAGACATGGGACTCCTTTTCAGTGTGGTGGCTCTTCTCTTTACTATGAAATTTATTTATTTTTAAAATCCACACCCGAGGATATTTTCCCACTGATTTTCAGATAGAGTGGGAGGGAGGAACAAAGAGAGAAACATTGATGTGAGAGAGACACATCGACTGGTTGCCTCCAGCACAACCCCAACCACAACCGAGGTACGTGCCCTTGACAAGAACCGAACCCAGGACTCTTTGGTCCATGGGCCGACGTTCTAACTGCTGAGCAATACCAGCCAGGGCCTCTTTACTATTGTAATATAAAATGCATTAAAAGGTCCATAAGAAACATGGGAAATCCCTCTTGTGAACAAGGATATGTACACATTCATAAATATAATTTCTTTTATTTGTGTGTGACTTTCCAGCGGCACCTCACTAGAGCCGAACTCTTGCTATATAAACAAAACCATCTGGTGTCTCCAGAGAATTTCAGTCTCTAGAGAACAGGATCATAAACAATTGATCCTCCACAGACCTTTCAGTATTTAGGTTCGAGTAAAGCTTTCCCACAGCATTGCTTTAATTATTGTATCTGTTTTCAAATCTTCCAAGGAGTTTATAATTTAGTCTCTCTAATGTCTTTATGTGAGTACATAAGGAAAAAGTCTACTTCATCACTTTTCCCCCCATTAATCTTTGTGCTTAAGAAATTAAATTTATTGCTCAGCTGGTGTGCCTCAGTGGAGTGAGCATCGTCTCATGGACTGGGAGATCCAGGTTGGATTCCCAGTCAGGGTATATGCCCGAGTTGCAGGCTTGATCACCAGTAGGGGGCGTGCAGGAGGCAGCTGATTGATGTTTCTCTCTCACATCAATGTTTCTGTCTCTCTCTCCTTTCCTCTCTCTCTAAAAAAAATCAATAAAAACATATTTTAAAAAATTAAATTTATTGAGGTAACATTGATTAATAACATTGAATAAATTCCACCACTTTGGACACTGTAAAGAACAATGTATCTTTTAAGGTATTTTGATGAATGAATTCCAAATAGATACTTGGATTAAAAGAGAGTTTGGAAGGAAGCATGTTATTCCACTTTTCTGATGGGAAAATGAGACATAGAGTGATAAGTTCAAGGTCCCACGTCCCATGACTATTAACTGCTAAACATGATTCAGATTATGTGAATCCCAGTTGAATAATCTTTTTACTCAATACTGCCTTCAACTTAATGTTTATTTTCTTTGAAGCAGGGATAGCAAGCATGCCTCCTAGTAAAACAAAGAGAATTCAGTCTTTGACCAAGCGACCAAACAAGACCCAGCAGCTGGGAAATTGGTTAAGAATCATAAGAATAAAATCGGCTTTCTTCTGCTTTTTTTTTTTCTTTAACCTCGCTTGCCTCCTTTAGCAAAAATTGTTGAGTGTTAATCCATTTCTTGGAAAAAGCAAATTTCTAGGAAGCTTCTGAAAGTACAATATGTTAGTCTGGAAGACCAAAAGGGATTGACTGCAAAAGTCATGCCATTGAATGTTGTCCAGAGAGTGTCTCCATCCACAGAGTTCTGTTAGAATTACTTGGGGGGCTTAAAAAACAAAGCTAATGCCTGAGTCCCCCACACAGAGGACAGCATTTCATTGGTCTGGGTGAGGTTCTCCAAGATAGATTTCAATCTTTCTTCTAGGATGGTCTTCTTCGCTTTGAGGTGATTTTGAGCGAAGCTAAGAAATCAGACAGCAATATGGGAGGTGACTTGGGAGGGATAGAAAACAGCTATGTGTGATGAATAGACCCACCAAAAACTGGTTCTACTTCTTCCTGAGGGTTGGCTAGACTTCCAGCGTAGCTTGGGTTATTGTACATAAGAAACATAGGTTGACAGGACCTCTTGACTGTGGTTCCTACCAGAGACAGCAGTAGCTCATCTAACACTGTTTTTATAGCAGGCTAAAATATCATAGATTCTGCCTTGTAAATTTGGATATATAACAATGCTGTTGTTTTTTGTGAGTTATTTTGGCACACAATGGCATTCGTGGCAATGATCTTCATTGAAATTATATTTGGATGTGACTTATTAGGCTGTTCTATGTGTGCACTGATATTTGCTGAGTGATTTGTTTGGGAACAGGATGTACCCTGCATCTCAAGTGACCCAGGAGAGATCCTTCCCTGTCCAGTAAAATGCATACTTCAACGAGTACAATTTTACAATATTTTAATGCTTAGACGTAATAAAAAGAAATTCGGGGAAGCATAAGTAATTAGAGCTGATGTCAATTTTTTTTTTCTTTTGGAAATCAAAGTACCACTGGCATCAAAGCAATGTTTACAGTTTGGGAAGAATCTATTCATGGGTTTGTCTTTTGCCAAAGCCATGGGCAAAGTGAGCCCTTGCAGCTCAGTTTGAGAATTAACCCAAGTTTTATTTAGTGTTAGTATTCTTAGTGGTCCTTTTTTAAAAATAGTTTTTTTTTTTTTTTTTTTTACTTTGTAGTTTGTGCTTTTCCCAGGCTAGTGCAGAAGAGCCTTGGTAAGGTCGTAGGGAACAGGGCACGGGCAGCCTTCTAGGGCCTCCAGTCAGCAGACGGGAGTAAGGAGAGGGGGATAGTTTGATCCGTACACCTGAGGCCACTAACTCTTTACCTTGTAGGACAGATCCATCAAAGCTCTAAGGCATCTCTCATTTGTTTTTATTTTTATTGTTGAAAGTATTACAGATGTCCCCCCTTTTTCCCCCACTGACCCCCCCTCCTTCCTGCTCCCACCCCCCTCCTGCCTTCCCCAGCCTAGTGTCCCTGTTGATTGGTTGTGCATAGATGCATATAAATTCTTTGGTTTATCTCTTCCCTCTCCTCCCAACGCCCCATCCCTCTGAGGTTTGTTAGTCTGTTTTCTACTTCTATGATTCTGGATCTCTTTTGGTCGAGAGCTTATTTTGTTCATTGTGTTATTTTGTTGTTGTTGTTCATTTTGTTATTTGTAAATAAGTGAGATCATAAGGTACTTGTCTTTCTCTGACTGGTTTATTTTGCTTAGCATAATACTCTCCAGGTCCCTCCACGTCATCTCAAAGGATAAGAGATCGCTCTTTCTTACAACTGCATAGTTTTTCATTGTGTTAAATGTACTACAGTTTTTTTGTATCCACTCATCAACTGATAGGCACTTGGGCTGTTTCCAGATCTTAGCTATTGTAAATAGTGCTGCTATGAACATAGGGGTACATATATTCTTCCTGACTGCTGTTTCAGGCTTCTTAGGATATATTCCAAGAAGTGGGATCACTGGGTCAAATGGCAGTTCCATTTTAAATTTTTTGAGGAAATACCATATTGATTTCCATAGTGGCTGCACCAGTCTGCGTTCCCACCAGCAGTGTGCTAGATCATTTGTTTTTATATTGTAGCTCTAACATTATTGTATACTGCACAGATACTATTTTGGAACAAGGCAGGGAAAGGCTAACTGAATTTTTAAAAACAATTTAATGTGTTCCTTAATATATGCAAATTTACTCAAAAGAACCAAATATGGTTATACTTCATAAAGATTTGTTTTGTTTGTTATTTCTCCTTCAAAATAAGAATACCACATCCAAGTGGACCTCTCACTGAGATGGAGATTAAGATTTTCACGACAACTGGTTGTGCAAAGGCTTTGGTGTCAAACGAGTTTCATCACGATTATGCTGTGATTGAATGGGATGGCTCAGGTGAGCAGTGTCATGAGTTCTGGGCTGAGCTTTGCTCCTCACTGGCTCTGTGACGTGGAACAAGTTATCGTGATCTCTGTTCCTGTGGCAAGAGGGGGGGCAGGGACTGCCGTGGCAGCCTTACCTGCTGTGGTCCACTTCAATGAGATACGTTTCAAGGAAGGAATTTCAGAATGAAATTGCACCCAGATTTGTTTCCAAGAAACTCATCTCTGTGTACAAGTGATGATGTTAGCCATCTCTTAGAAGAACTACAATTTATTCTCAAGACCTTTGTAGGAAATTGTGAAAGAGGTCTCAAATGGACCCATGGCCCCTGTGTCCCTCCCCCAGCCCCTTAACTCTTTCCTTCTATGGGAAAAATCTATGTCCCTGGCCTGTGTATTTTGGCAGTTCAGATAAATTATTTTGTCACTCTGGGATACCCTAAGGACATATGTAAACTTTTTGATGAGACGGCTATGACAAGTCAGACCCCAGAGCAAAACTCTCTGCTCAGCAATTATTTCCGTTCTCACAGACCTTGCTGTGCAGTTAGTTTTTTTTACCTCCAACAAAACCAGGGCAGGACCATGAGGGCCCAGCCTGCTTGTCCAGCTGCGGTTGGCTGCAGGGCCCTGCCTGAGATAGCCGGAGTCTGAAATTAGCCAATCCGGGCTCCACAGTTCTCCAGATCCTTGCTCGTGGTCCCTCCTCCTTTGCTTCACCACATGCTTACTTTCTCACAGAAGTCCATGGGAAAATAGGGGCTGTGTATGTACTGATTTGGTTAAAAGTATATTTCCATGCTGGAAACATTGCTTTCATTAAAATAAAATCCTAGATTTTACGTGAAGAGGGAGTTTCTCCAAGATTTTTGGAAACAATCCTCAACTGAAACTCTTGTCACTAGAAATAGAAACAGCATGTTCTCTCCGCAGGCAGGTCTTTTGGAAGGAAAATGCTGTGTAATTCTAAGTGAAGAAGGACGTGGATGTTTCTGTGTAATGTATTATATTTTAAATTCGGGGAAATATCTGTCAATAAAAATAAGCTTCTGATAATTGATGAAAGTGACTAAAAACTAGTAGTTAGAAATTATATTTAAAAAGTTTAAACCATGAAACTCCCAAAAGTAAGTAGAGTGAGTACATAGCTGGATTGATTCCTGGTCAGGACACATGCCCAGGTTGTGGGCCAAATCCCCAGTGGAGGGCATGCAGGAGGCGGCCAATTGATATTCTCTCTCATTGATATTTCCATCTCTCTCTCCCTCTCCCTTCCTATTTCTCTAAAACCAATAAAGAAAAAAATATAAAAACGTATTGCAGAGTTTTGGAAATTTGTGGAATATCCCAGCAGGTGTATAGCATTGGACATCTCCCCCAGACCCTCCAATGCCCTCAGTCTGGAAAAAAACAGAATGTCCTCTAGATGGAGCACCAGGCCTTTCTTTGTTAAGATAAATAAATCTTTTGTGAAAGAAATTTAAGAACTTCATTTTAAACAGAAAATCATGTAAATAACCTTATTATTAACCTTAGCATATATTACTGGGATCATCTATTCTTTGATGAAGAAAATGTTACATTTCAGACAATATAACTTATCCTCACAGGTGCTGGAGTAAAATGTATTTGATTTAAGGTCTCCAAGTGAGATCCACTGAGTTCTGGAGACTTAGGCAAGAGCCAGAAAACTTACAGATATTCTCTGAAAGACTTGAGTATAGCTGAGAGGGAGGGATGGTGAAGACTGAGAAGAACAAGGGTTAGGAGCCATCCCTTTGTCTAGACAGGAGCATTCAAAGGTAGCTCCAGTGTCTAAGTCATAAATGTGTGGTGAAAAATAGGAAGGAAGTTTGAAGTCATCGTAGGCTTTCTACTCTTTTTAGGAAAGAAGAAACCGAGACTGAGAGAAGCACTTGTCTTTCTCGTATATTGATGGAGCGATGGCGCAGACAAAACTGAATAAGCAGTGTAGCAAACCTGTGTAATCATACCTGACTAGACATTCATTCCCCTTTCCTAAGAACACTGATGTTCTTTTGCAAATTACATTTCCCCAACAGTATGCAATCCTGGAAAGCAAGGAATGGAAGCTGAGGTGTCCCATGAAACTGCTTCTGTATAGCCAAGGGTTGGCATGGAACCTAATCAGTCAGTTGAGGGATTTCACTTCTCAAGCAGAGTTTTGTAAGGAAATATGAAACAGCTGGAATTCATTTACCTTGGGTGTTAACCTCATATTCATTATCCTAAGCCTGGCTTTTATTTTCCCTCGCTTTACTGAAGTATAATTGACTTCTAATATTGTGTAAGTTTAAGGTGCACAGTGTATTGATTTGATATATGTATATATATATTGCAAAATCTACACATGATTTTCCAACCTTCCTATTAGTTCTAGGAGAGCTCAAATAACCTGATAATTTCCCTTTTGCTTAAGTGGGTCAGATTAGTTTCTGATACTTGCAGTTAAAGTGATTCCAACAACTACTGTCTACTAGACAATGAAGCAAGACTTTCTTATTGGAAATTCAAATCACCCAACAGTGTCATCTTAAGATACCAAGAGTAACTTAAGACTCATTCATAAAGGAAAAATAAAAACACTCTTTTTTTCGTCCCTGGCCAGTTTTGCTCAGTGGTTGGAGCATCGGCCTGCGGACTAGAGTCCGGGGTTCAGTTCCTGTTGGACCCCAGCCGCTAGGGGCACGTACTAAAAAAAAAACAAAAAACTTTTTCTAGTTGCCCCAATCAGAAACACAATAGAGTAACATGTTTTAGATGTTCTGAGCTATGACAAACTTAAAATTCTAGTAAGAATAATCTGACAACACTAGTGTAATAAATGAGAAAAGTTTTCCCTTGTATAGTATACAGAGAACATTCTAAAATTAAAGTGATACTAATTTATTTTGCCCAGATTTTTTTCTAAATCTTAAAAGTTATGTAAAACAAATAGAATTGGCTTGTTTTCCTACTAGAAATGGGGGTGGGGGGAATGGGAACCCTCCACTCCGGCAAAGTAGTAAAAACAACACCCATAGAATTATGTGAATCAGACTAAAGTGGCCGTGATATAATAAGGCCTTTACATTCTCTCCCCATTCAAATTCCTTCTCAGAAGCATCTGGCTTAACCCTGCTATTTAGAAAATGTGTTATAAAAACTTCATTTTTCTTTTTAGTCTAATTCCTTTTAATAGCAAGTAGACACTTCCTCCCCTTCTATATCTCAGAACGCCTTTTCAAAAAAGCAGTTTGATGTTTACAAAAGCTTCTTTAGGCTATTATGACTAATCTTCAGAATAAGGTAGTATGATCTGATTTATAAGCTGACAAGTCTCATGTTTTAACAATGAAATCTACTAGAAACAGGCCATTCTTATCTTGCGGTTTTAAGGCAGACTGTGGCTTGGCTCTGCAGCGAGCAGGGGAGAGCATGCCGGAGCAGACACTCTGGCTTTCAAAGGTGAGCCAGCAGAGGGCTTTTCTGCACTGGCTAAAAATGTCTTGTTTTTGTCAAATTCATGGCGCAATTGATGAAAATTTACCTTGTAAAATACAAGCTCGAGTTAAAGGGAAAGCAATCTCCTGGATATACGCTAGCTTAAATAAAAGTAAATAGAAAGACTGATCAGTGGAATGAAATGTCTATGATTTAATTCAATCTAATATTTGACTTGTTAATGTATCATCCCTTTGAATGTCATGATGTGTGTTAATCAGGTAGAAGTGTGGGTAAAAACTCGTCAGTTTGTGGGGTTCCCTGGAATTAGACTTTGGTATGCCCTGTTATTAGTCTTTAATGGGGTCACAGTGGTATGCCGGAGCCGGTTCCTACTGGCTCATGAAAGCCAATGATTACATTTGCAAGAATTTTATGAGTCAGTTGAAATCACAGCGATAGCTCAGAATTGACCGTGGTGGGAGTATTTACCCTACGGAAATCTGCAAAGGCTATACCCCCCCCCCCCCCCCCCCCCCCGCTTTCCTCTGAGATGGCTGTTAAACATTCACCAGCACATCACTGGATACATCACTGTTTCTTGAGACCTGCGCCATCACACAATTTCCACGCTGTTGGTGTCCGCTCCGTCCAGCCCAGCTGAGTGCACAAAAGTCATTCTGGAAAGTCTGATTCCAGTCTCTTGCATACTGGGAGCTCAGTCTGGCTCTTTCTCCACTAACAAGCGAGGCAGGATCTGGAGGTGGACTGCGTGCCCCCGTTGTTCGGTGTGCAGCAAGACGTGCGTGGGTGTGTGGTGAGGGAGGCCTGGCGTGGCTGTGAGCACTGAGCTGCAGCCTCTCCCCGACCCACTGCTGTCGTCGCCCCTCTGGTCTTTCCCTGGGTGCAGCACAGCAGGTCCTCTCTTATCTGCAGTTCCGTTTCCCACAGATTGAGTTACCCATGGTCAACCAAGGTCCGAAAGTATTAACTGGAAAATTTCAGAAATCAACAATTTTTAAGGTTTAAATTGAGTGCTGTTCTGCACTCCGTGATGAAGTCTTTGCCCTCTGGGGGGCCACCTTCTTTCCTGCCTCTGGTTCTATCTCTTTCCCCCAGTCTCCTGGCTGGGAACGAGGGGCTTAACTCCTCTTGCCTCACTGGGAACTTCGTCATGTGAACTCTCAGCTCCAGTGCTCAACCCTGCCTCTTCATCTGCAAATAGGGGGAGATAATATATAGAAAATCTCCTTTCTTTAAAAAAAAACAACAACAAAACTTGGCTTTAAAATTTTTTATCGTTTTGCAGACAGAAAAATCCTACTTTGTACATTTGAAGCTGAATATTATATATATTTTTCTTTGTTCCTATTTGTTTCTTGGCTGAAATAATCTGAATCCCCTAAGGTAGATGCATGCCTCATTCTGCCTTGGGAGAAGGTCAGACACATGAAATTGCAAAAAGGTAAGATATATTAATATATTTAAAACATTATCTTTATTACATATACTTCTCTCATGTTCTGGGGTATAAACTCCTCAAAAGAAGGCTCTCCTACTGCTAAGAACTGTTTTCTTCTGAGCATCCCCTTATGTCCCTGTTTTCAGTATTTCCCTCTCTGTGGCTTTCTTCCTGTTAGCTTTTAAATAACTACCTGTATCCCTTTAAATAAACAAACAAGACAACTCTCTATGGAGTTCACATCTGTCCAAACTTGCTCTTTCTCCAGTGTTTCCTATCTCAGTAAGTGACATCACCATCCACTTAATCATGCCAGATAACTTCGCCCTTTATATCTTCTTTCCTCTCATGCCCAATGTCCGATTAACTAGCAAATTCTGCGACTCTGTTTATAAACTGTTTCTTGAATTAGTTTCTTTTCTCAACTTCTACACCTTCTATTATAGTCTAAATTACTATTACCCCTTAACTGGACTATCCAGGTCCCTGTGACTGTTCTCCTCAGTTACCTTTGTTCCTCTTGAATATGGGGTGACCTTAAAATAAAGAAACAGAGAAGCAAAATATATATAGTTTATAATATCCTTGTGTGTATATTTATGTGTATGTATGCATAGATATGTTAATATATTTTATGTGTGTGCATATACATATACTGTGTGTGTATGTATAAATAAATACATATACGCATATATGTAAAGTCCTGTTTATGTTACTATTTTGATTCAAACTCTCCACTAGCTTTTATTTTTCTTGGGGTGGAGTCCAAAATTCTTACAGCGTCCAAAGCACTTGGATGACCTCACTTTGCTGCTCTTAACATCCCACCCTTGCATTATCCTGCCCTAGATACACTAAGCCCTTTATTTCTTTAAACCTACCAAGCTCCTTCCTTCTTAAAACATCTACATATATTGTTTTCTCTGCTTTGTAAAATTTTGGTTCTCTCTGTCTAACTCCAGTTATCAGTATAAAAGTAACCTTCTCTTGAAGTCCTTCCTGCAAGACTTTCTCAGGGCATTTTGTACTTTCTTTAAGGACATATGCTGTAATTTTAATTAAATAATTAATTTTATAATTATTTTTAATGTTTACCTCACCAGATTGTAATCTTTCAGGAGACAGGCTATCATATTTATTTTAATATTTCCTCTGCCTAGAATTACAATGCTCATTAAATTAGAGATTATTTATATATATTTTATCTTCATACCACCTAAAAAAGTGTTTTACTCATAGTAAGTATCCTTAAACTTATATTTAATAGTTATTTATAATTTTAATGATCGCTTTTTATTTTCTTTATTCATTCATTCTTTTTTCCCAGAGATAAGGAGAGGGGAAAAATCAGCATTGTTTCACAAAATGACAGACAGCAAGTGGAGTACCTGGCACTGCAAAATCTACCATCCAATAAACAGTCCCCAGTGATGGAGGTCACCAAAGCCCAAGGGGGCTCAGTCTCCTACAGTTCAGAAATGAGAAGTAATTAGGGAAAGAACAGACAGGTACATGCTTTCCTACCCTCCCACCTTCCCACCCCATAAATTCAAGATTTCACACAAAGCTTTGGTTTCTAGCAGTAAACATGGAGTTACATTCGTCTGTCTCCTATTAAACAATCTTGTGGCTACTTTGACATAAGTTTTTTGCACCTGCATAAAAGTTCCTGAGTAATTTAGATATACATTCATCTTCCCTTTCTTGGTCTCCCAACCTCACTTTCAAAATGAAAGGCCCCCTCATTGCTTCTCTCTACCCTAAGATTAGAGATTAAAATACAGCATCTAAGTGTTTGGCATGAATCACATAACAAGGAACGGTCTTGCCTCAGGATATTGGGAAGGGATGGAGTACTCTTAGCTTCTTCGGGATTTTTTCACAAAGCATTTAATAGATGGGGTGACACCCCACACATTAAATATGCATGTGTGTGGGTATTGGGCTTTTGGGGGGTGCAGATAGAAGAGGAGATAGTATAGGTGTCAATATTTAGGACAGAAGATCTGGTCCAAAATAGAAAACAGGGGAAGAGTAAACAAAAAAAGGATGGTTTAAGACCCCCACTTTAAGAAGAGGGGTACCCAAGCTTATGTTTCAGATCCTTTTTGCCTGGTGCAGAACCTTTTGTCAAAGATGCTTTGACTATTATTTTTCTCAATACAAAAAGAAGTTTGTAAACAATAAAACCCCAAAAGAACATGGAGAAAGACCAACACACTTACATAAACTAGGTCACCTAGCAATCACCAAATCAGCTACTGTGAAGTCCTTCGAAGCCCAGACAAATACAAGAGGGGGCAGCAATTGGGGGAGACAAGAACCCAGGATCAGACACACATCACCCAATGCATTCTGTTGCATCTGCCCCGTTTCAACATGGTGAGGTAGGTTTTTGGTGATCTCACAGCATGTAAACGAAACTCGCTTTTCTCCTTTAGCTACTGTGACACTAATCACTGCTGCAGCAGGGCAGGACACTGACTCTGGGCACCACGAAGAAACCATCGCTTATGGTTTCTCTAGTAGCCAAGGAAGAAAAGCAAAGAATTTTTAAAGGTTAAGGAATTTAGTCATTGCTTCATATATCCATCCCTGGGCAGCTCAAGATGGGTAGAGAAGTATTTGTTCTTTAAAGTATCTTTACCAACTCGTATTTTACACACACACACACACACACACACACCCCCCTACCTTTGTTGTGCATGATAGGCCTAGCCCAAACCAGTGAGGGATGGATCTGGTATGTAATGTGAGTCCCAAACCCTGGGATTATAGGTCTGGAACAGGAATCCTTGGTTACACACACACAGACAACCCACACCTAATCTTGACTTCCCCTCTGAGCCTTTTACCTACAATCAATTCCCGTTCAGACCAATTTCCAATCTTCCAGTAGAAGGAGGTCAAGTAATGGGGCCACCCCATTAAAATCCAGTCTTCCACAAAATATTGAAGGTGGATGGGTTTCGAGAGGACACTGTGGTAGACAAGCCAGCTCTAATTGGCAAAAATGAGGTAGTTTAATAGACTTTACGCTCCAAATAGTTGTTCTCCCTGATGATAAAATAACAAAAAGTATTCCTGCTGTGCAGACATGGAGCTGCTGCCCACTCATCCCTGAGACTGCTCGTGTACCTGAGAACACAGTGCAGGAATGATTAAAACACACAAAAATACAAAACCAGTATACTTATATTACAAAAAAAAGAAAAGTTAAAATGCATAAGATAGGTCATTCGCACACAGCTAGTGCAGTTGGCATCCTGGAGAAAGTGGGACCCAAGGTGCAGTTATCCAAGGGACCAAATAAATAAAATTGTATTGATCCAGAAATGGGGTAAGAGTGAGTTTCGGAGCAGCAGGCCTGCAGCTGTTCCCCAATCATTCCTTTTGCCTATCATCACAACCCACTGCTTGGGACAGTTCTCAGCACCCTAGCCCAAGAGTGGGTTATAAGGAGACCAAATGTGGAAAAACCCTGCGGTACCCCTGAGAGTTCCTCCCACAGAATGTAGTCGCTTGTGGGCTGGGTTCATCAATCTGGCCTCATGCTAATCTTTTCACTCTGGCCGGGGAAATATTATTATTACATATCCTTCTTTAGAAGAAAAACGACATCCCCAACCAGGCCACTTTCAAAAGCGGGAGATTCTGGGGGTGGAGACTCAAAGCATGTAGGGAGGGATTTCCCCCAAAACCCTTCACATGCATTTAGATAGAGTGTGGTTGGAGTCCCTTTGCCTCACCCCCCGCCCCCCGCCAAGAGGGAAGAGGGGGGTGATGCTGTGGAACCCAGGCAGAGATACATGGCAGTGCCAGCTGCCCCCTACCCACCCTGTCCCCACTTTCTCCATTCTGCCGATTGATGCCTGCTCCTTGAAATTTCCTCATCACAAAAAGATACACGCCTCCCCCCCCCCCCCCGCCCGCATCCCCCCCCCCCCCCACGCGTCTTCTTCTTCATCCCGAAAGCAGGCTGGCTTTCCCTGTGAGCTGGGGGCCCGCTGGGCCTTCAGTGGACACGAGGCCACCATATGGCTGATGCTCTGGCAGAAGTGGCACTTCTTGGGCTGGGGTGGCAGCTTGCATTCCTTGGCATGATGGTCTAGACCTCCACAGTTGTAGCACCTGTCTCCCTTTGATCTGTGCTTCTGCATGTTCTTCCTTTTGGCCGCCTCGCGCTCCCAGTACGGAACACCCCACAGGGCCAGTGACTCGGACAGATTCCAGGCCCTCGGCGGCTTCTTGAAGGTGAACTCCACGGCCTCACCCTCCTGCAGGCTCCGGAAGCCCTCCGTGTGCAGCTTACTCTGGTGCACAAAGACATCCACCGGTGGGTCGAGTGTGACCCCGGCGCGGGCGGCATGGACAGAGAGCCGAACCCCAAGCGCACGTTGAACCATTTCCCGAGGCCGGCAGCGTGCAGCAGCTGCGGTTCCTCTGCCGCCCTGGCCGCGTCCTCCCGCGCCCCTCGGCCACCTGCGCACCGCTGGTTCGACACGGAGCCGGTAGTCAGCGCGCCCGCGGCCCGGGCCCCAGGACGGGCGGCTGCTGGCCCAGAGACGTCCGGAGGCAGAGGGGCGGCTCGGGGAAGAGGCTGCTGCATCTCCCCCAGCACAATCGCGGCGGGAGGGCTCACCTAATTATCTCTTATTTTTTTCCTTCTCTGGTGATTTCTGTCTTCTCATTTATCTGAAGTGTGTGTGTGTGTGTGTGTGTGTGTGTGTGAGAGAGAGAGAGAGAGAGAGAGAGAGAGAGAGAGAGAGAGATATTTGTATGAAGATAAAAGCAATCAAACTCAAACCAGAAGTAATCCAGATGTTGGATTCTGAAATGTTGAATTCAACTTCATGTAGCATATTGCTATTAGAGATCAGTAAAAAAAAAAACACCAAAAAACGGCCACCAGAGTTTTTAATGGCTCTCAAGGGCCTCCAGGAGCAAGTCTATACTCTTCAGCATAGAACATAAATCTTTCCATAACTGGAACTCTGCCTCCCGTCCTAGCCTCATTTCCCATCACATGCTCACCAAACTCTATAAACGTATCGGGAAAGGGGGAGATTATCAGGATCGTTATTACCATCACCACTAACAATATTAAGCATTATCTATATCCAACACTGGACGAAGGCGGTGGGAGCACACAGATGTGTGAGTGGGGATCTTAGCTCTCAATCCCCTATCAACCTAGTGGAGGCGGAAGGTATACTCAGCCAAGATAAACAGCAACGAAGTGCTGAGGACAGAAGTACACTTTCCTGAGATGCGAACTAGAGCTTTGCTTTAGTTTTATGTTTCCACAAATAAATGTCACCCCTGGAAAACACAGGTAGGAGAAGATACTTAGGGTTATGCTTTTCTCTATGAAGGCAAGTCCTGTGGTTTATCCACTGCTTTGCTGCGTAGCCCTCTTTCTTTCTTGTCTTCAACACTAGTGTAATTGCAGCCTAAATCCACAATACAAAGGAACAGACGTTTGTCAATAACTGAAAGCCCTCAGCCAAATCTCCTTGAGCCCTTAGTTTACTAACTTTATAAGCTCAAATACACAAGCTTGACCTGTGGAGGGCAAAGCTTTAATTCTTCTGCATTGAGAAGTTAGCCTAGTCCATCAGATGAGGCCATGAAACAAAATGGCAACAAAAAAAGGCTTTGAAAAGGTTTCCCAAATCCCCCATTTGTGTCACAGCTTCCCGTGTCACTGGAGTTGCCTTGCTCCACCAGGGGGGTACTGTAATAGAACTGACGTGTTCTCCTGGGCCTGCCTCCTGGATGGCAGAAGAGTGAGCTGGACTCAGCGCAGTACTTCAGGTCATGAGGCTGTTTCACGGGGCCTGATTTCTGGTTCCCTTGCAGTTCTCACTCACAACTCTAATATTCTCTCTTACCTAATACCTTTCAAGAAGGTTTTTCTGGGAAAGTGTAACATCGGTCTATACATGTACATTTCAGTTCTCCAGTTTTTTTCTATGTCTAAATGGATGTTCTGGGGGCCTTGGAATAGTAGACCCCACATAATTTATAGTATGCCTTAGTGGTAGACCATTGTCCCAAGATCTGCAGTTGGAAAACTGGAGAATCAGGACAGCTGATAGTATGGTTTTTATTGGAGTTAAAGAACCTTCATTGCACAGGATGCAATGAAGGTGGGTTTGGGATTCGGTGCTTCTAATACACTCCCTGGATGATTCTTGCACACACCAAAATTTGAGAACCACCACTGTATTCTAAGGTAAAGCCGATAAACTTATCTTGTTAGAAGACTAAAGAAAACCTTCCAAGGAAACTAGTGTGTTTTCACTGCAGCTTTTGGGAGATAATGATAGCAACTCTGCATGTAACTCAGTAAGACTCTAATTCAAGCTGGGAGCTGGGAAAGAGGTCACGTCAAGATAAGAGGGGAACATATTTGGGGGCTGATCCAACCTTTATGTGACTCTCAAATCACAATGAAGGGCTTAGTTTCTTCTAGGTTATGTTTTCATACTGATTTGTACTCTGCTGAAAACCACAACGATGCCATGTCTCCAAAGGCAGTTTTTCTGTGTCAACCTTGCCAGTTTAGGAAAGGTAAAAGATGATAAGCTGATGTTCGACACCACAGAGTGGCTACAGTGGCTATTGTCACAAACCAGGTGGTCAGGTATCTGAGTTGGAATCTTGGTGTTCTATAAAATCACTGAACCATGACATTTAGGGATTTGGCCAGTTTTCTTTTATATTTTCAATAATTTGATCTAAGTGTGAGACTTTTTATATGCTTTCTTTATAAATTTATAGCTTTCTGCTTTGAATGACATAGGTAAAATCAGTAGGAGAGTTAAGCTAGAGAAGTAGTTAGTCGTGAATCCTAGATGGCTCCACATCACAAGTCTGTAACTCAGTTAAAAAAGTAAGTTGCAAATATATAAAATAGTAACTTAGGAAATAAGCCCATATAATTGTATTGTTGATGGTTCTGTTTTTGGCAATATGGCGGATTAGATGATCTAAAAATGTGCCAGCTATAAAATACCTAGACATGCTGAATTAAATAAAACAGTCACCCATGTGAATGGTTAGATGAGTTCACAAGGATGTAAGGAGTATTACTAGAAGCCATAAACAAAGCAGAAATTACATGTGGCCTTCTTTCACTTCAGGTTTAGGATTTGAATTTATAGTCTGGGAACCCTCAAACTGAAAAATTCCTTGGAGCAATTGGAAGACATAAGTGCAGAATCTTTTTTTGGAGGGGCCCATCCTCAACCCTGGCAGTAAAGGATTCCCGTGGAAAAAGCACTATCCGGATTGAACCCATGAGGTAATTCACCCTCAGTGCAAAAAGCAAACCCAACAAATGACAGGGCTAGAACCCTCCTCCTCCTGAACAATTCAAATAACATCATCCCTCAGCAACTCTACAGTAAGTACATGTAAAATGACTGAAGATATAAACTGGAATTGAAAACATGAGGAACCAAGTTTATTTGTATTATTTTATATATAGCGTATTATATGTTACATTGCATAGTGTAAATGCACAGGGCTATAGTAGCGAGAGAATGAAGAGAACTGCCAAACTGTTGGTCTTATACCTTGACTCTGAAGCTAAAATGTTGACAAGTGGAAACTCTACTTGTAGGAACATTACTTCTTTCAAGATATCAGTTAGATATTGCAAATCAATGGCCCCATAGCAACTTGAAAAATGAATGTTCCTATAAAATATAACACCAACTTCTGGAGGTGAGCTTTAACTTGAAATCATGACCAACACAGGTATCGCTAGTGACACAATCACTTCTTTATTCGGAAAAGCTGAGATAGGTGCCATTTGTAAATTATGTCAAACAATCCAGAAGTTGCCAAGCAACACACACACCTCCTGAAAGCATAAATAGAATACTGCAAAACTATCTTATAAGAAGGCAGTTAAATTTAGAATGGTGAAAACCATGTCAGACATAGGATTCTTTTTGTTTGCTCAGTGATAACATAAATTCTGGATAAAATCACTAAACCTGAAATGTGTTAGGTTTAGTAAAGCAAGTGAGGAATAATTGCATTTCACCAGTAGAATGTGATATGATGGGAATCCAATGTTATCTACTTTAGATTTGATCTCAATTAATGAAAAATGAGTGTTATATAAATTACCAAAGAAATTAATTTTTCCCAAAGATGATGAACTTCATTAAAAATACCCCCTCCCTTTTAAAAATCATTGATGTATAAACTTAAGGCCAACATTTTCCCTTCTTGTCAATTGTTTTTTCATGTGGTTTGTTGAGGCCAATAGGCTGTCAGGTGTCAACTTTCTAAAGATCATATTCCATGTGGGAAAATGTGCAGTGCAGGGAACTCTTTATTGCATACATTATGTGGTCGCCTCAGACTTCTTATGAACTTAAGATCTCTTCACGAGCTGGTGGCTGACTCACTTTTTGCAAAAGTCCCTTTGTCAGAGTAGAATGAAACATAAAAGCTGTCAACTAAAGTTTGACAGTAATAACTACATGTAGCACAGTCATAAATTCCTTTTTTTTGTGTGTGGCTCTGGGTCTAATCTTTCATCTAAACTCTCTGTTCTATTGTACCTATTCATGGAAGTCTATTTTGCGTATTTTCATGCAGCCTACCATTCTATGTAGTGAGTTCATAATGTAGTTATTTGAAAAAGGACTTGGGATTTCTTTTATTGTTTTCTTTACCATTGTTCCTTTTTCTTTACCAATCTCATACCTGTTACAAGCCTGGATGGAAGAGAAATAGAAAGACGGCATACACTACACCCATCTAAAGAAGAATGGTCACCCTGAGAATTGCTGTTATATTTTCCACTATTTTCTTTACCAGATGCACAAGTTATAGTTTTTGGTGCATGGGTCGATGCTCAACAACTGAGTCACACCAGCCGGGCCACAAGTTATAATTTTTAAATGCATATGGTTTAAAACAGAAAAGCAATAATAAAAATGACAGATGATATAGTCTAGGAATGTTCCCCCTTAGCTGGTGAAAATGGCTGTGGTGATTTTGAATAAAAAATTTAAAGATGCTATATGAAATCTGAAGTAAACATTTTACAAGTCATTACATTTGAATTAAGTACATAAGATATCTAAATTAAGATGAGAAATAAGTACTTTTCAGATGGCTTTGCTGTTTAGAAATAACTATGTGTATTACTGGAATGTTTATTTTTGAACCATGAAACTTCATCTTTGGTTTCAATTTGGGATTTTTCCATATGTATGTCACTTGTGAAAAATTTTAAGTTAAAAAAAGTCAAGCAGTTACTTGATTGGAAAAAACGTATTAAGGTATGATTTATACATTCTTTATATTATTTTAGCTTGCTTTATACAGATTTATGTATGAAACTAAGAGGAACTATTGTAAATTAAGGAAGGGACTTAGTAATACATATTGATTATGTACATTTCCACCCTTTCCAGAGAGTCAATAAGCATTTTGCAGAAACACAATGGCTGCTCTTAATTTTAAAATTTCTGTGAAGAAAAACAATTGTTCCCTAAACAAACTTGAAGCTTAACCTTTTAAAGTATTTTATAGTCACTTCTTCTTAAGTATCTAGCATATTTTATAGTTTTGATTGTGGTTAAGTAGTTATATGTTTTGGATCAATATTTAGGATGTAACTATAAATAATTAAATCTATCTTTTCAGAATTATATTAATTTATTATCTGGTTTGAGTGATTTTGTAATTACTTTAAGAGTAATGACTAATATGCATTTAATAAATATTTATGAAACACATACTATACTTAAGTTATTTAAACTTATCCATCACAATTACAAAATGAGCGTACAGAATGTGTATGTGTACCTATGCACATAGTTACTTATAATTTTAGTAAAGGAGTGTGTCTTTATGCCTAAAACATGAATTTATAGGGAACCATCTTCTCTTGGCGCATGGAATTAGCAATCATGTGAGCAATGGAACGTGATTAAGAGCATACAGAACAAGAGAAAATGATCATTGAATTTGGGGAAAGACAAGGAACTGTTTATGTAATAGATATTGGGCATGCAAAATTAGAACACAAAGACTGGGAAGTCATTGCAGAAAGGGTGTCTGAGAACAAGATGTTAAACTGGCATGCTTTTTTGTCTTATAAGGTAGTTCTTCTGTAGTTAGACATTCCTTACCAATGTGCTCCATTAAATGAGTCTGATAATAATGCAGGTAACGCATGGGATCTGCTATAGGAAATCTGTGTCCAGTATATAAGCATGGCTTTCACTCATTTTTGAGGCTTAGATCATCTCTATGAGGTGCCGTATAAAATATTCGAGCTCTTCTCTGATGCTGGAACCGCTTTCAGAGAAGAATGTTCTTACTACTGGAATATGAAGACCTTCTTTGTTGTCCAATTGGGTACTTGTTATAGAAGATGGAAAAATGTGGTGTGAAGGGAAGGTTTTCAGGGCTATTTTAGTTCTTTTATTTT
The DNA here is from genome assembly GCF_014108415.1 of Molossus molossus. Taxonomy (NCBI): domain Eukaryota; kingdom Metazoa; phylum Chordata; class Mammalia; order Chiroptera; family Molossidae; genus Molossus; species Molossus molossus. The sequence goes on along the minus strand of NW_023425345.1, from coordinate 54,237,267 downwards.
CTTCCTAAAATCAAATATTAGAATATCATCTTTGTGTGTTATTTTCTACTTTTGTTGCAGAATGTTTAACAGAAATATCTGTGGGCACATAAATATATCAATTTAAACTACATGGTAATGGTACATGAGTTGAACATATGTGAACATAATTTTAGTTTATTTTTCATTCTTAAAGAAAAATTTATGAGAACATTTAGACATTCTAGGAATGATTGATAGGATTTTATGTCACCCTTTTTTCAAAAGGCAGTGATTATTTTATGAATAAAACACAGAGAATAGATGAGCAATTAAGAATAATGATGATCTCAAGTGACACCAGGAGTTAACAGTTACAAATTTTTATTTTGTAGCTACATCTCTCTTTAGAGGTTATAAAAGACTGATATAGGCTAAAAAAGGCGTGTGATGTGCAGAATCCAGGTAGGGTGTAACTAATACAGGCTCAGGTAAGAGGCTGCCATGCATTACTAATGAGAGACTCAGCCAAAAGGTTGCCTGCAATTTCTAAAGCCTCAGATGCTGTATGTAGTTAGAAAGACGGGAATTCCTTTATGAATTACTTTATTACAAAACTATATTTATAAGATTTTGACCACTCTCCAAATACACATCCTTCTAAGATGCCATCATAGTAAAGACCAACAATTTGGTTACATTTCAGGGAGAAAGTCTACACTGAAATGAACATTGTGAGAAAACTCAATTTAATGATACCTTGGAGTATATTCTTGCTTCATTTATTGCTGTTTTCATTGCAAGGTAAGAACTTATATACAATTTTTACCTTATTTTAGTCTTTGTTGCAACTGACAGGAATAGTTTCTCCTCATACTGTAAAATACTTACTTTGATGTCATTAGAATTACAACCAGCTCATCGTTTTGAAAATTTGTAATAATGTAGATAATTTGAGACTTTCATTTTTTTTGTCTTTTCTTTAAATGTTGAAATCATGCTTTTATTGTGTTATGCAACTCTACTAAAAGAAGCTTTGATTCTAACTTTTCTAAAAAATGATTTAAAATATTTGTCTCTGTAATTTAATCATTTAAAATTTTATAATAACTAAAGATAAGTTGAGTACTGAAACTCTTTTTATGCCAGCAACCGAAGAAAGGTAAACAGATATTTTACAAAGAACTTTAGCATTTGGTGCTAAGAATTGATTTTCAATTATTTTATAGAAATTTTATTTATAAATTAATTTTTATAAAATATTTTTATGGGGAAAGCATTTATTTACAATCAGTTGTTAATGTCTAATCCCTGAAAGGTGCTTGTTAGGAGAATAAGGAATAATTGCTGAAGTATAAAATACTGGTGAGGTTATAGATGCTATTTTCTAATCCTAGCAGTGGCTGAAACTCCCGGGACAAAATGTCACAGAGTTGAGATATGGAGTAGACTTTGGAGAGGAACTTGTCTAACATCATTATTTTGGGATATGCATGGTAGCTTGCTTAAGTTTGGTATTTACTATGTGGTAGTACCAAGTCTAAAACTTGGCTCTCGGGACTCTAAGTCTAATGCTTGCTCTACTGAGTTATGTCTCTTTGTAAGGCTAGGCACCCTGCTCCTTCTTTCTGGATTATCAGTCACTCTAATGTCTCACAGGGAATTTGCTGGTCAAAGTCCTTCAGAACATGCAAAATACCTAACAGCAAAGCTCAGTTTGAGTTTTAGAATTTAGTTTAAAATGATCTGTTTAATAATCAGAACATGTGATCAAGGTATTTGTATAACATTTATTTGTGTGTGTGTGTGTGTGTATTTATTTATTTATCTCTGGCAGGATATATTTGTGCATCATCTATCTTGAAGGGAACATCAAAGTGAGTATTTTTTGTTCTTTATATCCACCACAGCATACAATTGGTAAGAATGAGCAAATTTAAGCAGATAACTGTATCTGCTTTTACAAAAAAATAAAATAAAATATTTTACAAAACGAAGGCATTGTATGCAGCCCTTTAAAACATTTTCACAAATTGAAAATTATCAAGCATTCAGTTCCTTCTCTGTGAAGCAAAAAATGTTTCCTTTTATTTTAATCATAAGAGGAATTCTTGGTAGTATCCAAAGACTTTCACTTCAAAGATTTGCAAAGAAGCTTTACTCAGTATTTCCATTTCTTATATTATTATCATCATCAATGTACCTTGCTGATTTCAAATGTGCTGTATCTTAACACAGAGTAAACCACTTTTTTAATGATTAAAAAGAGTAAAAATTGATCTAACACAAAATAACGAAAATCATCCTTAGACAAAACTGATCTGTTTAATGAAAAACAGAATTCTATTCCCCATCAATTTTGATAAATCGTAGTATGATGTGCTTACTATATTGATGCTTGTCTGCCTTTAGTGACATGGTAAATGACTAAGCATTGCATTTAATAAAAGGGAGTGTGCTGTTGGTGAATACTTAGCTCACCAGTTTTACGGAGTCATGTGGAGAAAAGATCATGTGTGTTGTTGCTAAAATATTACATGATTTTGTTTATTTTTCTATCTCGAAGTTCCTTCCTAAAATTCAGTTTACCTCAGAGACTAGAGAGATTTGGGGACACTCCTGAATTTTGTAAAATGAGACCGTACACCACCCAAATCTAACCCCTCCAAAAGGGGGAGGGGGACCTTTTAAATGTTAAACCAAGAAAGACCTCTTTGATAAAGTGATGGAAATCAGGAGGAAAACACCCGCTCTCTCTTGGGAAAGGCTTGTTCAGGTTGCCTTGGGGCCTTTGACTATACAAGTTCTTTTTGTTTTCTTCCAGAAACGGATTTAATGAAAATCGACAGAAAAGAGCTCTTTTAGCAGCACAGGTAGGTTATGCCTCAGATGGGGAGAGAGGCAGAGAAACAATCCATTCTGCTTTGAGACTCTGCTGTCACTTTAACAATGAGACCTTTGTGGAGAGGAATGAAATGCTAAAAACAAGATCAGAAGGAGGAGGAAGAGGCAAAGTAACTTCTCTACTGCTTTTCTGCGACCCCCTAATTCATGTTTAGTTCACATTTACTTGTTTACTTGCTATTCACCTCACTTTCCTACTGATAGGCTCACGGCATCTGTGTGAGATTTAATCTCATCTACTTGCCAGAAAATTTAAATGGGTCTAAAAATTAAGCCCAATATCAAGACAACCAACAACAGAAAAATACACGCAAATGGGGCAGAGAAAGGTGTAAATGATCTGAGTTAAATATTGCAAAAGTCATCAGAGGTGTCCTGGTGTTCTGACAAACAGCTTTTATATCGTCTGATAAGTCTAAATTGCAGGCACTTCTGGAGAGGCGACCCCCACCCCTTATTCTTTTGAGGGGTTGGGTAGCACTGAACTGAGGACATCTTTTTGCTTGATTGTTTTATATAAAGAATATTGGATAATATAATTGCAATATCTTCAAACTATGGTTGGAATGTTCAAATGAGTGGGTTTTAAAAAACATTTCTCTATAAAAGATGGCTGGCAAAATAGAGAATCCTAACTTAAAGGCATTTCTTTGGAAAGTAATATGATTTGAATATTTAGATAGCGAACAGCATATATATATATATATACATATATATATATATTTAAGGAGACTTTTGTCAAATGCTGAAATGCAATCAATTTCTGCTAGCATTTCTGGTAAACACCTAAATTTCTGGATTTTTTTGGTGTTAATTAAAGAGATTAAAGACGGCTTTTATATGCCGTTGTGACAATTTAGAAGACAGAACTATGTTTTATATTGAGTGATTTTTTTTGGTACTAAAGTGGGCAAAGGATTGTCTATAAAATGGAAATATTTCTTTTTTTTTCTTATAAAGAGTGTTTTGTGTACTTACCATGTGAAGTGGTTAAAATGACTTCTCTGAGAAATTGTAAGTACATGTTTGCCAGTAGACCGTAATAGCCACAAGAAGACAGCATCTTGACTCAGTAGAAAATTCGATTTTGAGAAAAACTACATTCCATTGAACCCACTGGGTTGAAGAACCTGTGAGAACCTCACAGTTGTCACGTGAAGTGACCTGTTGATGGGGTGATGCAGCGTGGGGCAAAAGCAGGTTCGCAGTCTGAGTATGAGAAACACAGAGTTTGTTCTTGTAGTGTTATTTATTATTATATTATTTTCCTTATGAACAACTGTAAACTTACTTTTGCCCCACCCTGTGCTATTGTCCGGACAGATGTTTTTAGAATTTGAATAATTTACTCCAAAGAAGTAATGTTAATACCTCCTTTTTGTTAATAGGTTATGAACTCACCTTGTTTTGATTTCCCTTTTAGAGAGAAAGAAAAGCAGGACCCTTGTCTTTTAATTTCCTGTAGCTAAAGAACACACATCAGAGTTATTGAATATTTGAGCAAATTTTAAAATAATAGATGTTAAAGAAGGACACTGAAGTCATAATCACGCATTGCACTGTTTAGGACTGAAACTGCATCTGTTACAAGGCCTTCCTGTCTACAGATTCACTCCCCAGCTCTAGGAAGACAGAACACTGATGGATAGATATCTGTGCAAGTAAGAATTCAGAAATATGTTGGCAATGTGATGAACAATGAGCAAAGAAAGGGTAGACACAGGCTTCTCTCAATGGTGTATTTATGTGCTGCGGTGATTTCTCATCGAAGGACCGCATTTTTCTGGGCTTCTCACCCTCCTGTGGAGATGTAATCAGCCAAGAGGAAGAATGGGCTATTCTTTTTTTTTATCATTTATGTGAATATATGCATCCACTGCTTGATTTTTTTTTTTTTTTTGCATTACATTTAAAATTCTCCCTAAAGCGGGGGCTGAGACGGAGACTTAGGTGCAGGTGATTTGTTTAGGTTGTGCACAGCGAGGGAGAGGAAGAGTGAGACCAGGAAGGCAGAAAACCCAGTACAGCTATGTGAATGAGGCTTCCTGCTTTAGGCATCTGGGGCTCCCTCTCCTTGGGGGCTCTCTGAGGAGCTGGGTAGGATGTATTGTAGAATTGGTCTCCAATGGATGGGGAAAGCTGGGGTACTTATCTACCAACTCCTTTTCCTCCTTGGTTGAGGGCAGCCTTAAATCATCTGCTGGAAGGCACTTTCCGCGATCTGTCCTGCTTGGATTCTGCCTTTAGGCAGAGATAGAAAGAAGCCAGTGTTTGAAGTTGGAGGGTCTCGATGTGCACAGAAACACAGATGCTGTGTAGACACTCAATGTCTAGAGAAGGCTGGTAAAGAAGTCATTTCTGGGTAACTTGTTCATGGAATCTGAGACAACACCGATTATTTGCCATTATTTATATGACATAAAAATAAAAGTGCTCCCAATTATGAATATAAAATACCATTCTTAGTTCAGATCTGTTAAAAAAAAGAGAGAAAACTATGTGTCATGTCCTGCCCTTGTTGAAATAGGGCAGTACGATGCATGCAATGCTGTGATAATTAACCAGGATGCTGGTGCTCTGGGTAGTCACACCTCGTCACGCTAGGCAGTGAAAGGATTTGGAGCAAAAGATGAGTTAGTTATAAATTCTTGCCTTGGTCCAGTGTTGTTCAGTATATTCAGTTGTTGCCAAATAACAAAAATGGGTAACATGTTCATAACACTTATTATGTGCCTGGAGCTATTCTTCGTGCTTTATTTATCCCACCTCATTTAATCCTCACAGTTCTGGGAGGCAGTTATTGTCATTCCATTTCATAGATTGGGAAATTGAGGCTGAGCAGGTTTAAATAATTTGTTCAAGGTTATAAACCAGTATGGAGCAGAGTTGAAGTCACTGTAGACTTTTAGTGAGCTTCAGAGAGAATTCATCGGAACCAAAGAAGACTTTTGTGCTCAGTAATATTGATGGTTGTGCTAGATTTAGGCAGCTGGAAAACATGCGACTGCACAGAGAATAAAACTTGCTGTCTTGGGGGTAATCAAGGTCTCAGACTGCTGTGAGTCTGACTTGGTTTGAGGAGAGAGGCAAGGCAAAAAGGGGAGATTCAACAGTGAGGATGAAACCCTGGAGGAACGAAAGCAGGGATGAAGGACCTTGCCACCATTGTGTGGGCCAAGGAGTTTAGAAAGGAGTCTTCAAGGGTGAGTGTGGGAGTTCTTTTGGATGGTATGGGTCAGGTTTACCTGTTGAAGGAAAAAGTACTTTTTTTTTTTTTTTATCCTCACCGGAGGATATTCCTCCACTTTTTGTACAGATAGAGTGGGAGGGAGAGAGAGGAAGGGAGAGAGAGAGAGAAACATCGACGTGAAGGGACACATCGAGTGGCTGCCACCCGCACAACCAACCAGGGCCGGGGACAAACTGCAACCGAAGTACGTGCCCTTAGCGGGAACTGAACCCGGGTCTCTCCGGACTGCAGGCCGACGCTCTAACCGCTGAGCCAAACCGGCCAGGGCGGAAAAAGTACTTTATTGGGAAATGCCCAAATAAAACTTTACAGGTGGGAAGGAGACTGGAATATGTTGAAAAAGGACTTTGTACTTGAAGTCACATTCTCTATTACCCTTTCTTCTTATCCTCCACCCTTCCACGTTTTTCTAACATCCTCTGTACTCAATTCAACGATTATATAGCAATGTTCTGGAGTGTGTAGTCTCCTGTGAACGTAATATTGCTGTTGGAAGGACATTGCTACAGACCATACACTAAACTGGATTTGAGTTGGAATAAAAATCTAAATTGATTAGTTTTAGTAATCCACAATTATTTGCTACTAATCCATATGGACTTCTAAAAGTATTAAGGTTTTATCTGAATTGCTTAGATCAATATACATTTCTCTCTTGCTAATTTTGTATGTGAGGTACTATGGTGGAATCTTTATATACATGTTTTTATTTATTATGATGACTGCACAATAAAGTAGGTACCATTGTTCCCTTTTACAGACAAGTAAAAGGAGCCACTAAGAGGTTAGAAAACCTACCTAAGAGTAAATAATGAGAGAATTAGGACTCTAATCCAGGTCTCGCTCATTCAGTAATTCATGCTCTTAACCACTACTCTAAAGTGCCTTGGGAGTCTATGAAAGTGTATGTAAATGTTCTATGAACTTGCAAGTGTTAGCTCTTTGGAGAGTGAGGGTGGCGTTCTGACACAGCAGCAAAGAAGCTTCTGTGGATGGTGCCTTCACTGATGGGTCTGCAGGCAGTAGGAGCATCATTGTCTGTCCATCGGCCTCATGCACTTTCTCCAGACCCATGTGCACTTGGAAGCATCAGAGAATGGCTACTCTTGCAGGTAGAGCAGACAATTAATGCAAAAGTTAGATTCCATCCAGGGTCTTTTCCAAGGAGAGAAGGGAAGCAGAAGAACTGAAGTCAGAAAGGATAAAGAACATGTCAAACATGTTTTATCAGATAGGATAAAGAACATGGCATGAGGCAGTACCACAACCCTAGAGGAATCCTTTCTGCCTCACCGAGGTTGCCTCAATAATCCAAGGAAAAAGAAAGTCCAGTACCTTATAATTTCTGTATTTGTAGCTATTTTCCAGATTTTCTAAATGAAATCTACTCTAATTCTCTTGAACTTTTTTCTTTCTTTCAAAGCTTGAAGCAACATCTCCAAGATACTTCTTCCATGACGCTATTAATTGGGGTGAGAGCAAAATAAAAGGTCAGTGTTACATCTATGGTTTTGCATTTGCTTTCTTAAAAGACACTTTTTTGGGGGGGAGGATATATTAAATCAACTGTTTATTATTTCCATATAATGCAAGAAGAAAATAGAGGTGGTAATAATACTTAGCAATAGTTGCTTAAGTTCACTTTATTTTTGGAAACAAGTAGGGTTAAACATGGACAAAGCTGGTGGCCACATAGAAAGATATCACTGTATCAGAAACTTATTTTCTAAAGCAATCACTTGCTCCTTGATCTCTCCTCGACATCCTATGTTTTGCTTACTAATGTCCCATTTCCATTAAGCAGAAAGCTGATGGTAGTTTGAAATTTAATTTGTTTTTTTTTCATTGCATTAAAAATAACAAGGATTTCTGTTTTCAGGGAATAAACAGGGCTGTAAATATTTTTTTTTAAGGAGATTTGTTTATCTAAATATTTAGACATTTATTCATTGTAAAAATGCAATATTGTGATATAAGATAAAATTTAAAGATAGTTTTGCCTCTTGTGCGGGGGGGGGGAGGGGGAGGTACATTTAAGTTTATGCAAAGTATTTGTTACCTATATTTATGATCTAAGTTGAAACAGCTCACTTTTCTTCAGTTAAGATAAACTACTTAGAGAGCTGTCTGTGTTTAAGTGTAGAAAGAAACTTAAGATATAATAATGTTAAGGTGGGAGGATAATAAGTTTTCCAAATTCTTGCCTTTGGCAAAGCTGTGGTTAAATTACTTCAGTTAGATAAGTGCTTTCATGACCTTTACATATTCCAGAAACTCACAATGTCTTGTAATACCTTATAGTGACTCGAAGATGCCCCTGGGTTCCCTTGCTGTGTTTCTCAAACCCTTCTTGCTTCAGTTTTGATGGTTGCCTCTTGTCTTCTCCTTATTAGAGGAAACATTTTCACTGTGATTCATTTTCATTTTTAAAACTTGCCCAGGAGCTCAGTTTCTTGCTTCCTCTTTTCAACATAATCCTTTGGGGTGCTTTTTCTTTCCACAAAAGAAAGAATAATTTTGGTGACAGGTAACAGTGACTTTGGCTTCTGCTCCATTCGAATGAAATCTGGGTCAGGAAAAAAAAAAATGCATCATTTGTAATTAAGCCTGAGGATTAATACACAAAACTTCAAATGACATTTTTAATCATTCTCTTAAAAAATGGGGGTTTCCTTTTGAGTTTTGTACTTTGCCTTGAGCTAATGGTGGACGATATTCTTTAACACAGCATTTGCTCCTCGGGAGGGACCCCACTGGACGTGTCGCCGCTGCCAAACTCCATCCGCGGAATCATCTGCGGCTTGTGCATTTCTGGTTCTCATCATCTTGGGACAGGGATTCCTGACAGGGATTCCTTACATGGGAACTTGACCTTTCCATCGCTTGAAGGAAGCTAACCTTTGCTCTCAGGGCAGTGTGAGATGTGAAAGCCCGTCTGTCTGGTTTCACAGCACACATAATGAAATGAACTAGATAAAGACTTGACGGGCTTCATTCTTTAGCTCATCAAGGCAAGATGCCCAGGGTTCTGTTTGAGTTAATAGTGGTTACAGTTAGTCCAAGCTAAAGTTTGACATATTATGTTTATAAGCACTGATGCACGCCAGGAGATAACTTATTTTTTTGCCCCTCAGGTTCTTGTCCTCATGAATGCCTTAACGGAGCTTTCTGTTCTAAGGCTGGTACATGTGACTGCCAAATATTTCAGGCACTTGGGACACGGTGCCAGATTGGTAAGTTTCAGGGATACTCAGGAGAGAATTATGAGATGCCGAAGAGAACATGAAGGCATAATTTGCTATATTAGGGTTCATCCATTGGGATTTGGAACAATTATATTGTATATTAACTTGAGTACTCACAACTTATTCCCAGTAATTTCAAAACAATGTAAAAGAAAGTAGATATGCCCACTTTCTCTTCTCACTTATCTCTACTATTTCCTTAAGTAGTTTTTTCTACTCTAGATGGTACTAGCCCTTTAAAACCGGGTTCTCATTTATCTCTCTTTTGCTTGATAAACTAAATTTATTACTTGGAGCTATGCATTCTTTTTGACTTTGAGTTAATTAAACATTCTATACATAAAATAGAAAAAAAATATTGAGAGCTTTTCAAAGCAGAGGATTCTTTATATATATATATATATATATTTATACTCACCTGAGGACATTTTGCATAGAGTGGGAGAGAGAGAGGGAGAAAGAGAGAGAGAGAAAAACATCGATGTGAGAGAGATACATCAAGTGGTTGCTACGCACACATTGGGGGACAAACTGCAACCGAGGTACATGCCCTTAGTGGGAACTGAACCAAGGACTCTCTGGTCCACTGGCTGATGCTCTAACTGCTGAGCCAAACTGGCTAGGGAAAAAAAATATTTTTATTATGGTGTCTAAGTTAGGATGCTACATCAGTCGTAATCAATAAATATTCATCAGTGTAATGAGTATTTATTGAGCATCTACTAGACCCCAGGCTGGGCACTGGGGATACAGTACTAAATAATATAGACATATTCCTGTTCTCTTGGAAGTTACAGACTAGTGGACAGGACTAACACACAACAGGTACACATTAATTACACTTGTGATACGTGCTATAAAGTATTAAATTGCAGCATACTTCTGTGAAACTTTGCAACACAGGGAAGGCATACTGTCAAGAAGGACTGACTCAATCCCTGATTTTCCCCTGAAAAGACCAAAGTTGGCCAAGGTTAATAAATTTAGGTAAAAATTACAAAAAGAAAAGACACGATTGTGCCCCGTCTTTATGCTTCGTATGTAGGGTATTAAAGTATTTTACACATATTGCTTACTCAGTAAATGTCATTGATTATCATATTATTCTAAAGGGAAGGGTCTCAAAAATCCAAGTGGAATAGAGGGCTACCCAGAAGGGGAAGGAGGGAGGTAGTCATGAAGACAATAGGAGATGATGTATAACTTAAGACAAACATTGCTTAAAATTTGGCCAGTTTGAGGTCATGAATTTTTAAATTGCAGCATACTTAGGGCGACTGATACTCTCCATCCCCAGACATATAAACATGTTATTTTTTGTCAGTGGTTATTTTTCTCTGTGGATACTATTAAGATATTTTTGAGAACATTGTAGAGATGGGAGCACTCTGGTGCTGTCGAAGCTCGTTTTTAGGACACTCAGTGGTGACATTGCTTTCTTTTCTGAGCCACTATATTGCTTTATCACTATCACTTTCTTTTACTGTATCATTCTCTCTACTCTTCCTTTCTTCCAGAGTCTTCCTTTGGATATAAAAAATAAGGATATTTCTAATACAAATCCTTTGTCCAAAACAACTCGAAGGCCATCTTTTCCTTCAGGGGAGTTTAATGATTTTGAGAGCAACCAATAATTTTATGTTAGTTATTTCTTCCTGTGACATTGACAGCCAGAGATGGCAATAGTTATTCTAATGAAATAGAATCACCTACCATGACTGAACTTTGCCAGAAACAGGTGAAATTTATTTTATTCTACTAAGAATTACCCTATTTCTTTTCAGTGCCAAACATGGGCAATGGCAGAGATGGGATTTGCAAAACCTGGGGACAGTACCACTTTGAAACCTTCGATGGCATCTACTATTATTTCCCAGGAAACTGTTCTTACATTTTTGCAAAAGACTGTGGTAATCTGGAGCCTCGATACACTGTATGGGTAAGTGATCTTAGGGTATAATTCACTTAAAAATTGTTTCCGGTGAAGCTTGTATTTTGAAAGTACTGGACAAATCGTGGAAAATATCTAACAATCACAGCATGAATACTTAGATCTCTGTCTGGGGAAGGAGAGGGTTTGGTTCTTAGAGGGATGGATACAATTTGCAACTATACCAAATACTTCTGTCAAGACCGGGCATAGGACTAGGAGAAAGAAGATTTGGATCCATGTGGAAGGGACTTTCAAGCAATGCAGAAAAGTCTGTGTCGTAGATGTCATAATATTAACTCCACTTGGTGTCCTCATTCTTCAGGTTTTATTTGATCATTTTGAAAAGGGGGTGAGACCTTATTACTCATGTATGTTTCCTTCTTTACACATCCAGTGTGATGCCACCTGCATTAATTTTTTTTTCTTTATTGATTTTAGAGAGAGAGGAAGGGAGAAGGAGAGAGAGAGAGAGAGAGAGAGAGACATCGGTGAGAGAGAACATGGATTGGCCCCCTCCTGCTTACCCCCCACAGGGGATCAGGCCCACAACCTGGGCATGTGTCCTGACTGGTGTGTGGGTCAATGCTCAACTACTGAACCACACTAGCCGGGTGACCTGCATTAATTTTTAAAACAGCACCCCTCAGTACGAACCGAGGCCAGCGTTTATGAACTGGAGTACATGCGCTGCATAAGCACAGACTGGAGGATGTGCATACCGGCCCCTAATTGCTAGGTGGATTGATACCGTATGCTTGAGCTCCGAGAGGTAGTTCTTAGTTTCAGCATTCTTGCTTCAAAAGAGCCTTAGGAGACATCTCAGTATGTAAGCTGCAGAGTGGCTCTGGGTGAAGCCAGGAAGTCAGGGCCCTCTTTCCCTGCCCACAGTCTTCACTTGGATTTCCAGGTATCTTAAAGCACAGGCAGGAACTGCCATGTGTCCTGTGCCAGAGCTCAGCTCTCCAGAGCTGTTGTTTGTTTGAACCTCTGCCTTGCCTTTTGCCTTGCCTTGCCTTTTGCCTTCTTTTTTCTCTCTTCTCTTCTCTTCTCTTCTCTTCTCTTCTCTTCTCTTCTCTTCTCTTCTCTTCTCTTCTCTTCTCTTCTCTTCTCTTCTCTTCTCTTCTCTTCTCTTCTCTTCTCTTCTCTTCTTCTCCTCTCTCTCTTCTCTTCTCTTTCTCTTCTTTTGTCTCCTCTCCTCTCCTCTCCTCTCCTCTCCTCTCCTCTCCTCTCCTCTCCTCTCCTCTCCTCTCCTCTCCTCTCCTCTCCTCTCCTCTCCTCTCCTCTCCTCTCCTCTCCTCTCCTCTCCTTTCTTTTCATTTCATTAGATTGGAGTTGCCTAAATTCTTTTTGTCTCTTTGGTGAGGCAAATTTTTAAAAGTAGGCCCTTAAGCTTTTCAAGAACAACAAATCCTAGTGGTCCAGAAAGGAAATAAGTCTGTTTCAAGATTAAAAATCGGAGTCTTCTTCAGGTAACAGAGTTCCTGGAGTACATCTTCAGTGCCCACAGGGCTCCTGTTCTCATTCCTCCCCTCTCTCGCTGGGTTTATCACTCAGACACCTTCTGACTCCCCATTGAAATGTTCTTGTCCAGGGTCTCACCCTTTTGAGGACTAAAGTGCCAACTGGACAATTTAGCCTTTGATAATAATACACGGTGCTGAACTGAGCCTCCAGAGCTCATGGATACTGTTTCTATGGGGCCGTTTTGCTTGGTGGAATTTGCTTTCAAATCAACAAATCCATTTATTTAAAATATTATCTTTCCCTTGATTATAGAAGTAGTTCACTTCATTTGTAGAAAAATTTAAAAATTCAGAAAAGTCTAAATAATAATACTAGAACTATCAGTCAAGAGTTACTTTTGCTAATGGCTTCATGAATTTCCTTTATCCCCTTTCCCTCTGCTTTGTATACATTTTTAATATTAAAATCATACTATGTATAATTTTCAATTTATATTAAGACCTTCCTGACATGTCAAATATTCTTCACAAACACAATTTGATTAGCTATATTTGTTTCAACTCATGGAATACTCAAATAATTTATTTTCAGAAATTTAGGTTTAAAATATTTTCAGTATTTTATTTTATTTTTTTTTATCCTCACCTGAGGACATTTTTCCATTTTCTGTTCAGGTAGAGTGGGAGGGAGAGAGAGGAACAGAGAGAGAGAGAAACATCGACGTGAAAGGAACACATCGAATGGCTGCCACCCGCACGACCAACCAGGGCTGGGGACAAACTGCAACCGAGGTACGTGCCCTTAGCGGGAACCGAACCCGGGTCTCTCCAGACCGCAGGCTGATGCTCTAACCGCTGAGCCAAACCGGCCAGGGCTATTTTCAGTATTTTAAAACATATTTTGACAACCATCTTTATACACATATTTTTTTATTCTCCTGATTCTTTTTTTCTTTAATATTTTATTTTTTTATGAAAATAATACATGTACATAGTTTAAAATTTTTCATCATAGCATCCAAAGCAATAAATAAATAAATAAATAAATAAATAAATAAATAAATAAAGTAAAATAAAGGGATTCCAAAATGGCGACAGAGTGAATAGAAGCTACACAGACCATCTCTCAGGACCAGACTGGAACTATAACTATAATAAAGACCAATCATTGGGGAAAAGGCAACAGAAAAGCAGCTAGTGAGGACCATATAACAAGGGACACTGAATCGATCCTGGTAGGATTGAGGAGGCATGAGAGGGGGGCTGGGAGCCCATGGACAACAGCAGTTTAGCTGTGAGCAGCGCCCTCGGGGTTAAAATTCCAAGCTGGCTCCATAGCACAGAGGGCCAGGACAGAGCACTAAATTAGCCACAGCCACTCACGTTGGGCTTCAAAGAGGGAGGGAGGACTGGACTGAAACTGTGTGGGGACACTCAGGATTCGGAGGGCACTCAGAGCTTTTGCTGAGTTGTGGCCACACAGGATGGTGGCCATCTTACTTCTTCCCAGCGCTCGGGGAGAGTTGGCAGCCCTTGCCTCAGAGATTCAACCCCACTAAGGTGGGCCAAAGAATTGCAAATTGAGGCTGATTAACAGCCAGCATCTGTCCCACTCTTGGGAAATCCTCTTATGCAGAACACCTGAGGGAGTTTTTCATTCAACTGAGAACTCAAGGCTCTTCAAGTAACCAAGACTAATAGCCTCCAGACAAAAAGCTAGAGGATAACTGAATGGTTTCTGGGATTGCAAATCTAACCAGGAAAGTAAGACTGGACAGTGGTGTTTAATGTGGGTCCTCCCACGCTCATCCAAACCCAGTAGAGGGAGCCTCCAACAGCAGAACACCAACACAGGGAAAATTTGGCACGATCCAAAACCCACTGAGATAGCAAAAATGGTGAAACAAAGAAACAAATCCCAAACGAAAGAACAAGAGACCTCTACCAAAGATGAGATAAATGAAATGCAGCTAAGCAAATTATCAGAGGTAGAGTTCAGAGTCATGATCTTGAGGAAGCTCAACAGCATGAGTAAGGACCTCAACACCATGGGTCAAGACAGAGAAGCATTGAAAACCAAACAAGTGGAAATGAATAATGACATAGCAGAAATAAAGAACACATTGGAGGAACTAACCAGCAGAGTAGAAGAAGCTGAGGATTGGATCAGTGAATTAGAAGACAAAGTAGAAAAAAAATCAACCAGTCAGAACACCAGAAGGAAAAAACAATTAAAAAACAGGAGACAGCTTAAGAGAACTGTGGGACAACTGGAAACATAATAATATTCGCATCATAGGAGTCCCCGAAGAAGAAGAAGATAAGCAAGGGTTAGAGAATATATTTGAAGAAATAGTGACAGAAAACTTTCCTAATTTGGTGAAGGAAGAAGGCATTCAAGTTCAAGAAGCATAGAGAGCCCCAAGTAAGAAGAACCTAAAGAGGCCCACACCAAGACACATAGTAATTAAAATGCCAAAAATTAAAGACAAAGAGAGAATCCTAAAGGCAGCAAGAGGTAAGCAACAGGTTACCTACAAAGGAACCCCCATAAGGCTCTCAGCTGACTTCTCAACAGAAACACTACAGGGCAGAAGGGAGTGGCATGAAGTAATCAAGGTCATGAAAAACAAGGATCTGAATCCAAGACTACTATATCCAGCAAGGCTATCATTCAAAATAGAAGATCAAATAAAGAGCTTTCCAGACAAAAAAAAAAGGCTAAGGGAATACATTAGCATCAAACCAGCACTGCAAGAAATGTTAAAAGAACTGCTGTCATTAGTAGGAAGAAAAATATAGCCACACTAAACAATAATGGCAGTAAATAAGTACATATCAATAATCACCTTAAATGTAAATGGATTGAATGCTCCAATAAAAAGACCCAGAGTAGCTGATTGGATAAGAAAGCATGACTCATATATATGTTGTTTACAAGAGACCCAGATCACAACAAAAGACTCACATAATTTGAAAGTGAAGGAATGGAATAAGATCTTCCAAGCAAATGGAAAGGAAAAAAAGTTGAGGTAGCAATACTCATATCTGATAAAACAGATTTCAAAATGAAGGCCATAACTAGAGACAAAGAAGGTCACTACATAATATTGAAAGGCTCTATCCAACAGGAAGATATAACCTTGGTAAATGTATATGCACCCAATATAGGAGCACCAACATACGTTAAAAATTTACTTGAAGCCCTGGCCAGTTTGGCTCAGTGGTTGGAGTGTCGGCCTGCGGACCAGAGAGTCCAGAGTTCGGTTCCCACTAGAGGCACACACCAAAAAAAAAAAAAAAAAAAAAAAAAAGCCTTACTTGATGCCCCAACATCAGAACAGTATTTATTTGTAGTGCTGATTGAGTAGATACCCATTTCTTCGTTGTTTTACCCACTTGTTTTAATTGACTACATTTTTGAGTTGTTTGCTGGAAAGAAAGATACTTTCCTAAAAAGTGTGCATGGAAGTGAACATTTTGAAAATGTTGATTATAAGTTGGAAATCATTTCTAGAATTTTGAATTCAATCCAGTGTAATTTTTGATCATTTTATGTATGACCTCCCCAACCCTCTCCAGAAACTTTTAGATATTCTCTTTATCCCTAAGGTATGAAATTTCATGAATATATAAGTTTTTAAAAAATTTTTATTGTGCTGGGTACTTGAGGCCCTTTCAAGCTTCACAAATCCTTCAGCTTTGGAATAATATTTCTTTTTTGTCCTCTCTTTCAGAATGTCCTTTCTTTCCCTCTGTCAGAAATCCTGTGATTCAGATATTAGAGCTCCTGAACTCAGTGGTTGATTCCTTAATTTATGTTGATTCTTTCATAGTTTCCATCTTTTTGCTTTTTTGGTTTACATTTTGGGAGATTTATTTCCAACTCTTAGATATTTATCTTCCAACCATTCTATTTCAGTTATATGTGTCTCTTATGATATTGTCAGTATACAATTATTATTTTTATTCTTTGAATTTTATTTTTAACAGAACTTTATTCTTGTTTTATGAATGATATCACTTACTAACTCAATTTTCTGTCTGAAGATATTAATTATGGATTTTTAGAAGTTTACTTTTTATATTTTTTTGATTCCTTTGAACTTTTGTGTGTCTTTTCTTAATTTTTTTAAAAAATTGTTTTTATTGATTTTAGAGAGAGAGGAAGGGGGGGGGGAGAGAAAGAAACATTGATTGGCTGCACCTTACACACCCCTTACTGGGGATCAAGCCTGCAACCCCAGCATGTGTGCTGACCAGGAATCAAACCAGGACCTCTCAGTGCATGAGATGAAGCTCAACCAACTGAGCCACACCAGCCAGGGCTATTTATTTGTCTTTCATGTTGTGAGCTTTTATCACATGTGAGGATTAGGCTCCAAAAGCTACTCAGAAATCTCTGACTATATGGATGGGGGCTTGCTTGCTTGGTGGGAGACTGAGCAGGGAGTCTGGTTTCATTAGATATGCCCCAGATATGAGTAACTGTATGTCTTTCTCATTTTGTTTCTCCAAAGAAAAATTCTCCAATATCCTGACTGGGGTTTGATGCACAGATTCCTGGATACTGCCATCATTTTAGGCATACTTCTTTAGACTTTTGCATTTGCTATGACCTTTGCTTAGAATGGTCTTCTGAGTATCCACATGACTTGCTCTTACACCTCCTTCATCTTCACTAGAGTTTCCCTTCTCAGTGAGGCTTTCGCTGGCCACTCAATCTGAAATTAACCCCAACCCTTCCTTCATGTTATCTAACATCATATATATTTTAGTTTCATTTAGGTGTATTTTTTATTAACTATTTTCCTCTAATGAAATGCAAGTTTCATGGAGACAGGTGTTTTTATCTGTTTTGTTGACTGTTACATCTCTGGACTCTAGAATAGTGACTGGTCAGTAATGAGGGATCAATAAAATTTGCCCATTATTCATTAAATTAATGCATATTACATCTTGCTATATTAAACATCTCTCTTATCATTGGTAATTTTTTTATCACTTTTATGCTTAGAAAGTTCTTTTCTATCTATATATTTATATTTTCATTCAGTTATTTTATGGTTTCATCATTATACTTCTGAAATTAATTTTGGAATAGAGTGTTCTTTCTTTTTTCTGTCTCTTTTCTCTCCTTTCTTTCTTTTTACTAGTTTACCAATATCCCCCATCAGTTTAAAAAAGAAACTCTCTTCTTTAAAGTGCCTAGGCAATTTTATTTTTAGTGAGGTTATAGTCACTATTGCAATCCTTACATATATAGCTTTGTGTAGAGCTCTATTTGAAGTACTTTCATGATTCTCTAACAGGCAAATAATATGGACATGAAAATTACCTAGGTGTTTCTTTACAGTCTTCCAGTCAGACTATTTTTTCTAATATACACCATGTTAAAAATGCATTATTAACTTGTACTTTATGAGGTTAATTCTGTTGTCTAATTTCTGCGATGAGTATTTGTTTTCTCTTGAAAATCCCAATGTAGTTATAATTTTGTAAAGCATCAGTGGACTAATGGTGCTATAGAACTGTAGACATGCATTGCATTTTTAGTAATTAAAACGAAAGCATACATTCCTATCCTTTTTTTTGTTTTTCTCTTTTTAAGGTTCATAATAGCCCTAAGTGCTTTGGTTCAGTGTATCACTGTTACCGATCAATCAGCTTGTTCTTTTCAGACCAAGAGGAAATTAGAATTTATGGTCATGAAATAAGAAAGAATGGAATCAGGTAAGACACAAGTGATACAATGAAAATAACACATGGGTTAACAGCATTTCCGAACATCTCACGTTGAAAGCGAATTGTAGAGAATAGGAAGAGAGAATTTATTTTCAACAATAACTTTTAAGTTATATCATACAGAAATAAAAATTTAGGGTAGACTCCAAGGCCACCCAGGTGGCCAGAAATCTAACCATTTTAGCCTCTCTATTACTTACATAGGATACAGATATGTTTGCATAAGTGGAGAAAAGATGATCATATCTTTTCTAAGAGAAATTTAACTGAAGTCTTCATAGTTCAAGTGTTCAATTATTTTTGCCTTCTTTCTTGTGTATGTTCTCTCTCTCTCTCTTTTTCTTTCTTAAAAGCAGACACTTTAAATAAAACTAACCCTCTGCAAGTCCTTTCCAAATTTATGTGAATGAAGTTTGGGTGTCACTGAAGTTTTTCCATTAGTGTTCTGACAAAGATTCAGAGCCAAAATGTAATTGGCCTTCTTGAATAGATCAGAGAGGGGGCCGCTTATGGTTTTCTGTCTGCCAAGAATAAAATCTGAGAGTTTGGGGGAAGGGGATATTTATTTATTTATTTATTTGGTGGAAGGATTTATACTTTTTAACTAGGAATATTGTGGAATAATCTGCCTTCCAATGTAAATAATTATAGAGATATTCAGTCTTAACTGTTTCTTGGCTGAGTTATGCCAAGAAAAGTAAATTACAGGATGGAAAAATTCTATCCATCGTTCAGCATTCACTAGCAAGTGTTTGAACCAGGGGGACTCATTCCAGTGCAATGGCCTTACCAACCTATGTGCTTTCCTTTCTGAGTTTAGATTCCTTAAGAGGAAACAGATGGTGGCAGAAAGGGCTTTGGATGAAGCACCAGGGGAGCCAGGCACTGACCAAGTCAGGCAACCCAGAGTAGCCTCTGTCTCTCTGGCTATTTTCTTTGTTTTTAATACTCACCTGAGGATATTTTTCTATTTATCTTCAGATAGGGAGGGAGGGAGGGAGGAGAGAGAGAGAGAGAGAGAGAGAGAGAGAGAGAGAGAGAGAGACATTGATGTGAGAGAGACATATCGACTAGCTGCTTCCTGCATGAACCCAACCAGGGCTGGGGACGAACCTCAACTGAAGTATGTACTCTTGAGCAGAATGGAGCCCAAGAGTCATTGGTCTGCGGGCCAACACTGTGCTGCTGAGCCAAACCAGCCAGAGCAGAGCTGGGCTTATTTTCTTAATCAGTTGGGTTCTGTACTTCTCATTATCTGATAAAAGAAAACGTAGCCATTTGAATGGGAAGATAACACATTACATGTGTATTTCTTGAAACTGAATTTATATAGTAATGTAGGATTCCTTGTATGGGATTTTAGGTGACGTGGGCACTTTAAAAAATTTTGTTTTATAAAACAGAAATGGCATTCAAGAAGGTTTTCAAGAATACTAACTCTTTGTTAAATCAAAGATATAATATTTAAATTTTAACTTAAAGATGTATGATACAAAACGATGGTTTTCTTATTAACCAATTAAACTGCATATACAAATGCTGTATCTGGCCTAGGGCTTAATTTTTAGCAGGTGCTAGAGAAATGTTTGCCAAAATCAAATCAAATATGTGAGGCTCTGGACATCATACCTTACCTCTCTGGACTTCTGTTCTCTCACCTGTAAAATGAAGGGTTTTTGTACATACAAATCTGTGAATAATTTTAGCATTAATCAGTGCATTCATTTTAATTTGCATTGTTAATGTTACCTGCCGAGGTTTAGTGGAGTTTTTCTTAGATTTCTGGAAGATTATCTAATTTTTCCTATGATCCCACATCTATACTACCATTCTTTTATGGTATAGATATCAGAATGATCATATGTACCTTTTATTTTTATTAAAAAAACAAAAAGTTTATTTAATCAGTTTACTGTGAAAGAGATAAATGACAAATGGCCAAACCAAAAACTACTCACAACCAAACAACTATACCTCTATGCATTTAATATTCCATTGCTATGAAATATCTTTATAAAACACGATTTATTTTTTAATGTATAGTTTTTATAAACTTGCAAACTTAAACAATATTATTCATACTGAACTTTACTATGCATTTGCTATGAATTCCTCATGTTTATAATTTTAAATATAAGTAGATTATGGAAGCAATTAGCTAACATCTTTTGATTTATTTTTCAATGTGAAGTTTTAGTTATTTTTCTATTCTTAGGACCAATTCTCTTTAAAAATTTATCTGCAAACACCTTTTGGAAAATATTTAGATATTTTGAATTGTTTCTTTGGGGATTATCCCTTTGTCAATGAGTATGTTTAGTTTCATAGTTTTTGTGCCATGTAGCCATTCTTTTCTTGAAAAGGAACTCAGTAATTTGAAGTTTTTGAGAAAAATGTTTGAATACATTGACCTCCTGCCTCACTCACATTGTTTATTATTTTCAGTTAGCATGGCTATCTTAATAAAAGTAATTTTTCCTTCCATCTTTTTAATTATTAGCACCTGCCCTTTTCTGCAATACTTGCGAATAAAAGAACAGTGTTCTTTCAAAAACATTCTAGGCAACTTAGTATTCTTTTAAAATGTCTAATTGTTTAGTTTTGTTTAGCTCTTGTATGTCTTTCACTTCCTTTGTTTGGACACATTCTTGTGAAAAATGAAAAGACTAGATACTGGATCAAGGACCTAAATATTCAATGTAACCCATATTTAAATAGGCCAAATTTTATCCAACTTAAAAATTATGAATATAACTCCTATGCAGTACTGTAGAACAAAGTATTTTATATTCCGAATAATGTACTTTGCAGCATTAAAAATG
Organism: Molossus molossus; assembly: GCF_014108415.1. NCBI lineage: Eukaryota > Metazoa > Chordata > Mammalia > Chiroptera > Molossidae > Molossus > Molossus molossus. Next base: position 54,215,947 of record NW_023425345.1, on the reverse strand, counting down.
TAAATTATAATTAATCATGCCTTGACATTTTTCTTTTGGAAACCAATGACTTATACCAAGGTGACACTTTGGGGATAAAAGCTCTTATTTCCTCTCAGCCAAGTTTAAAATGAAATTAAACAAAACTAGAATTTGTGCAGTGTGTTTACATATTTTGACCATGGTTGTACTTCAAAATTTTAAGCAGTACTTTTTGATTATCTTGAACCATCTGGATAAAAAGAAATATATTTAAACTCTCGTTATTCAAAATAGACAAAGTTATTTTCCAGTTATTAAAATCACTGATATTTAGCAGAAGTGTGATTTGGGTTTGTTGAAAGACTCCTCCAAAGTATAAAATCTAAATCACTATGGAGAAACAGACATAATTTTTGTTGTCCTTTTTATTTCAATATTGAGTTTTTCAAAAAACATCAAGATTATCTATAGGATCATTGCTTGGGAAATCTAACTGCATAGTTTATTCAATAATTTTGAATAATAATTATCTTTTATTTGTCTCACTACGAGAAAGAAATCACCTGTAATTGATCCTTCATTGTAATTCTTAGATTGCTTTTGTTCCATTTTTCAAGTTTAACATTGCCTCAGACAATTGGACAGGTTTCTGTTGAGAAACTAGCTGACTACATTCTGGTGAAAACAACCTTTGGTTTTTCATTGGCTTGGGATGGAATATCTGGAATTTACCTCAAAATATCTGAGGAGCATAAAGGGAAATCATGTGGCTTATGCGGAAACTACAATGGCGTTCAATCCGACGATTTCGTCATTCAGCAAGGTAAGGGGAGCAGAAGAAATGTGAAGGTATTTCTGAGGTCTTCTCCCTTTGCTGATCAAGCTGTTTGTACCCAGAACGGTACAACTTGTCCTAGGCTGGGTAAAATTGGTAGCTATCACTTGCCTGTTTTAGTGATTTTTAAGTGAAGTTTGAATAGAAAAATATTTTTGTGTCATGCTTGAATACCATTAGCTAGTTTACATTTGCTAAATTAAGATACATGACTTACTCATGTATTGAGCATTTACTTTGTGTCAGGCACGGTGTAAGAGCTTAGGATACATCAATGAACGAAACAAGGACTCCTTCCTTTTGGGGACTTACATTTTAGTGATTCAAATCCATTGGGGCAAAGTTGTTGACTTTTGGACAAAAGTTATTTTGCATCTAGTCTCGATAGGAATAAGATAAATGACTGCCAAATGATAGTTTTGTAAAGGTAATTAAATGTGAACAGTATTATAAAAGTTGAATAATAACTTGGAAATGTTTTATTATGTATAATGATGTATCTATCATCATTCATCTATTTATTCAAATTCATGAAACTAATCTCTGTGAACTATTATAAATGTGTTCTCTTTCAATTGAGTTACTAGTGTGTAGTGGCAACAGAATAAGAGAGTCACAGGACACAGTCATGATTTAGGTCCACATGGACAGGTGCAATAAAAAAGAATGCTGTTCTTAGTACCAGCAGACATGCGGTGAATCTTGTTCTAAGGCGTACAAGATTTGTTGTTTGAGGCAACTCATTTAATCTCTCTGATACTCAGTTTCTTCAGCTGAAAAATAGGAATATAATAATTCTGAACCTTAGAATTATCAGGAATAATAAGAACATATCTTGATATCATTTATCATAATAGTTAATATGAGCACATGACTCTATTATTCCCAACCCTTACAACATTCTGTAAGGTGGGTGGTATTTTCTTAATTTTGTAATGACACAAGGTGATGTGCCCAGTGTAACACAGCTTGTAAAATGCTACTGTCAGGGTTGGATTACAGATCCAACTGTCTCGCAATCCTATGCTTAAGTAAATTTGTGGGAAATTGACTTTAAATCTGTAAAGTGCTATATGATACTTTTGTAATATTGTAAAATTAATAGAGAAGAGTTGCCCATATATGGTGTTGTAAGACAGTGAAAATCCTACGTAGAGTGTGGGTTCTGGAATCAGACTATGGGATTCAAATTCTGCTTTGTCACTTATTAAACTTTCTAAGTTTAATGCTATCATTATATATGGTATATACTTCATAGAATTGCAAGGATTAAAAGAGACAACCCATGCAAAACATTCAGTACAGCGTGTGGCACATAGTTAATGCTCAATACATTTTAGCTAATTTATAATCACCTCCACGTGGTCTCAATAAGCTTGTTATGAAGCTGAAATAAAAATGTTTGATTACAGACATTTCCTTAAGAGGCCCTTGTTACCATGCAAACATTTACAAGATGCCTAATGCATCAACGGGATTAGGTCACTAGTGGCCAGTGTAAAGAGCAGGGCCCCAAGGACTCACGTTCCTCATATGTGAAATAGAGATGCTAATAATGACCCTGAGAACGTCCAGCCTGTGAGGATCAAATGAGAACATGTAACTGAAAGTGTCCTGGGAGCGCAATACAAATGAATGTACAGTACTGAAATTCCCATGAACTAGGGATTTCGAATGAGAGGGCTCCTACACTTGGAATCTTGCGAGTGGGGATTTAGAGTCACGCAGAAGCAATCGAGTGGTAATTGTTAATTTCTCTTTCTTCTGCGTGAAAGCTTCACGCACACACAAAAAGAACACTCAGTTCAGTTCTCAATATCAGAATCAGAAAAACTTCTGTGGACAATTGTCCTATGACATCTGGGGAACGGGGTATAGCGGTCTGGACAGAAAGCAGCACCTGCTTTGGTTAGAGGCAGAGAGACTCAGGTTAGGATTTGAGTTAAGAGTCAGATGGATGTTGATAACCTGCAACATAAAACAGTAGCTCACAGTGAGATAACTGGGGCAGCGGTGGGGTGTGAGCAGGTTATAAGTGGGAGAAGACTGGCAGGAGGCCATTGGACTGAATTACGGCTGAACTGGCAGAAGAAACAGGAGAAGGACCATGGAGACTGTTTGGGAAGAGCCTAAAGAGAGATTTCAGCTTTGTCACAATTTTATTTGCTGCACGGTGTAAAGCAGAGGAATTATAAAACCAATTTACAGTAATTTGTGGGGATGTGACTGGAACATGATCTCTAATTTTCTTCCATACTCTAGTAATGCAAGAACATGTCTACAGATGCGCTACATTACTTTTAGCTTTAAGATCCTAAAGCTAAAAATATCTCAGCCTGTACTTTGTAACTCAGCCTGTACTTTGCTGATTAGATAAATCTTTAGGACCAGTGAGTTTAACTGAATGCCATTGAATGCATAATTTCTTAAACGTGATTAAAGTTGTATTTCTCTCTGCATTCCTACTCACTCTTCAGGGATGACTTCACAAAGACATGAGGCTTTTCAGAATTTCTGTTTATATAGAAAGATTTTAATTTGTTGTCTAGTTGAGATTCTGGTTCCATAATTCATGTCTGTAGCTAGCTGCACAGTAACATAGAAACCCTGGTTCATTCTTCATTTTTTAAAATTTTTTATCCTCACCTGAGGATATTTTTCCATTTATCTTCAGATAGAGTGGGGGGGGGGGGAGAAAGAGAGAGAGAGAGAGAGAGAGAGAGAGAGAGAGAGAGAGACATATCAATGTGTACACGTCAACTGGCTGCCTCCCGCACGACCCCGACCACACTGAGCCAAACCGGCCAGGGCTACTCTTTCTTTTCTCGGCATAATTAATAGTACTTCACTTTTATTCTCGGTAATGTCCCAGTATGGACAATAAATTAGTCTGTTTGTAGTATTCTCTTATATAAAACATTTTGATTTTAGTTTTGCAGGCTCCAAGAACACCAATTGTCTCATAATAACCTACTTTTGTGACTCTTTTATTAAAGCAATATAAAAAAAAAATAGCTAAATATGTGGTTGAAAAGCTGGAATTAAAGTCAACTCTAAGGGATTGCCCTGGTTGTTTAGGTACATCAAGATTTGTACGTAAATATTAAAATAAGTGGGACTTTACAAAATGTGTTTGGTTCTTTAGACTTTTAAAGAATGATGATATTTTTAAATAAAATGTGACTATAAATTTTCTTTAAGAGAAGATCTGTTTTATCTTTTTAAAGTAAGTTTATTAGACTAGGTCCATGCTTAGTTCAGTGTGTAAAATTTCCAACAGTATCAGAGATAATGAGGTGGGCCAAATTTGAAAGCTCTAGGGGTCTAATAAATAAATATCACAAACTTTTAAATAACTATATTTATTAAATAACCGTAAATATTAAAATATAATATTTATCTTTTCATTACAAACTCCTTTGGATTTATTCATTCACTTATTTAGTAAATGTATTTTGAGCACCTACTATATACCAGATACTAACCTAGGGATACAGCAGGGCAGCTTAGGTAAGCTCTCTCCCTTCCCATAATAGGTATTATTGTGAAAAACAAAATAAAGAAAAAAATGTAAATATAGTTTTTGTGAGAAGCAGCAGCCATGGAAACAAAAAAAGGGAAATAAAGGAGGTCGTGTGTGATAAAGCAGGGTGTGGTGGTGGTCCCGGCCTGTGACAGAGACGCTTGCGGAGGAGAATAGCTGCTTACATGCAGTAAGGGGCAGAGCAGGGGAAGATTGGAGGGAGAGTGATTCTGAAGGGGGAGGAGAAGAGCAAGGTGGGAATGAGCTTCAGTGGAGAGCAGCACAAAGCCAGCAGACCAGAGTAGCTTATACAAGAACAGGAGATATAGGAGAGGCGGGGTGGGGTGAGGTAGGTGGAGGAGGTTGGGAATTGGAGGAGTTCAGGGACCAGATAAAAAAAAAGTCTTCAAGGCCACAGTAAAGTTTTGGATTTTCCATTAAGAAATAAAAGCATTTTTATAGGTGAACTCCCAGTCTTCCCAACAACTGGTAGCAGCACACAGTCATTGCTTCCTATTTTGAAGATACACAGAGAGAGTTGTCAAACCTTTGGCTGGAGCTTTTTGGTTCTAGTGACGGGGTAGCTCTCCTTCCGTGGCAGACCTCTGGCTGCGTACGTCTGCGTGGCGGAAGCTCGGCTCAGACCTGAGGCTCACTGTCCAGGTGTCATCTTACTCAGGTCTGCAAGGTCCTTGAGATTTGGGGTTCAGCCTTTGTGTGACTGTGGGGCAGGATTAATTTTCATTCATTGTAAAACTTGTTCTCAGGCCGGGTGCTGAGACAGTTTAAACTTGATTTGGAGCAGAGAGTCCAGACTGCTCACCACAGCTGTCCGTTGCTCTGTACACAATAGCTCCTGAATCTTGCCTCTGAATAATGCTGAGGCAGGGTCAGGATTCTCAACAATCTGTCCTGAACACGTTTAGAAACACTTTCCATCATATTCGGGTGAAATGAATTCACTTCTCAGTCTTTCGTTCACCAGGGTTCTTTTTCAGTCTTTCATTGTGAGTGTGTCCTCTGAAATCTCAACGGCTCAACAAAATTATTCTTTTTTTCCCCCCACTGTTGTTTACCCCCAAAGTGAAACTACAGTTTTAGTAAGTTTCTGACTTATGTCAAGTAAGGGGGATTACTGAAGCTTTTCATACCAAACTTTCACTTTGCTTCTTGGTTTTATGCACAAACTGTAGGCTAATCAGTGCTTTACCAAAGAGCATGTTGTACCGCTCACCCTCAACCCTTTTCCCCGTGTTGCTTCAATGAAGTTTTTCCTCTCCAATGATAGTTTTATTTAGTATTGACCCTTTGTTCAATTTATTTTTATCATGTTAAAGTGATGTTATGCAGCGGGCAAAAGTAGGTTTACAGTATGCTAAACAGTTATTCCTGTGTTATTCTTGATTAATTATTGAATTGTTTTCCATGTGAACAACTGCAAACCTACTTTTGCCAACCTCTGTATAATCATAAAGTTATTGAATTTAACTTTTTGACCAAGAAGTTCATGTTGATGAACTGTGTTTGTCAAAAGTGATCTTGTTACACATACTTTCTGTGTGTGTGTTTGTGTGAAACAGAGGACTATACAGAAGACATAGCTATGTTTGCAAATAGTTGGCTGGTGCAAACTCCAGACGACATCAGATGTGTGCCCACACCCTCGGATTTTCCAAATCCGTGCTCCAGCGGAATGCCGGCATTTGAGGTAAACTTGGTGTGAAAACTTTGGGCATGTTGGATATAATACACATATATTGTATTGTTTATTTTATATTAAGCATTTTTTTTTTAGCACAAACACTGCATAATTAAACACTATGAAATTTAGGAAATGGGAATAACTTTAAAATTATTTCAGAAACAGTGAATGTAATGAGTTTCATGAAAAGCAGTGCTCCTTACCAAAACAGGTAGTCATAAAAATGTTGATGAAAAGTTCTAAGCAGAAATCACCTTCTGTTTCCTGGTAAGAACGAGATCATGCGATTAGGTCAGTAGGAGAAAAGGAGCGCACACGCGTGTGGTTAAACATGTCTGGTGACGGCCGTCTTCCTCTGCGCAGGCAATCTTCTTCAAGTGCCAGATTCTGCTGCAGTTTCCCTTTCTGAGCTGCCATGAATATATTGATCCGTATTTATATATTGCCAGCTGTGTTAATGATCTTTGCAAGTAAGTGAAATGATTAGTATTTGCAATAACATTTTCTTTATCCAAAAAGAAGGGCAAAAACCACTCTGTAACTTAGCATCTCATCATAATGGGTAATGTAAAGCAAAACTAGACTAACAGCTACTAAATGATTACTAACAGGTACAGTCTGTTTTATGGTAAAAGCAGCATGAACAGAGTACAACCATTCTTAAGTATTTTTCATGCCATTAATTCCTTTTGGGAATAGAGAGATGTGCATAGACTCTTTTTCAAAATAATTTTTGAATGCACAAAATAAAACATATAAGTTTACACAGGAAACTATATTGAAATAGAGTTATCAGTATAGTAAACAAAATGAGTTTTTGATACATGTGTTTTTTTATATGCATTTTAGGTCTAATAACTACTGTAGTTTGATATAGTGATTAGTGTAACTAATATTTTGAGGTGGCGGCAACACTCTTAATGAGAAGTGAAAACATGAAAAAATGGCATGTGAGATATATTAGTGACAAAGTCAGAGATACTGCTATGAACATTGTGATATGTTACCTAATGTATAATGGAAGAAAATGCTCAATTTCATTTGGAGATTAGAGAAAATAAATATTGATATTTTTCCTGTCCAAGGTTATAGACTCCTGCATTCTCTCCCAGGTTAAGAACACCTAGACTAGTGGTTTCTAGGGAAGAAATTCAGTGAGACTCATCATCATTTGTTCATTAATGTAGAAGTCACTATAAACTGCCCATTATTGAAGTCCTTTCTATTATTTAATTTAATTTTTTTCTTTTTTATTGAATTAATTGGTGTGACATTGGTTAATAAAATTCCATAGGTTTCAAATGTATAATTCTAGAATATATCATCTGTATATTGTATTGTGTGTTCACTACCCCAAGTCAAGTCTCCTTCCATCACCATTTATCCCCCTTATCCCCTCTTTTACCTCCTCTAACCCCCTTTACCAAGTATATATGATTAGCCATCTTGAATGTTTAAGAATATCTCAAGAAATTTTAATAAATCTGCATTTTAAAAATAATTTTAATAAGTGTAATTGATATGGGAAACTTTGTTGTAAAAGACCAGACTAATTTTTGGTTGAGTAAAACTACTTAAATGGCATCTTGGATAGTTTGTTAAGAGTTTTAAGTTTATCAAAGGTAAGAACAAAGAGGGAAGGCAAAGTAGTATAAAACACTTTTATTTATAATACTCTGCTTTAATTAAATGGTGATTATTATGAAAATAATGAATATAATTATATTTTTCAGACATTAACATAAATAAGTTTATTGGGATACTTGTTCATTTTTAGTAGAGTGCAGTTATATCTTCCTTTATATGTATAGTCTCTAAATTTTAGGGGTTTATGAACTAACACAGGAGATGTAAGAGAACTACTCCTCAACCTAAAATATCAGATACCGACCTCTATATTTTACAACACTGCGTTTTCTGTTTTATTTTTTATTTAAGCCACTATACTGTTATATCTCTGCTGTTTTCATTCAGTCTCTTTTTGGGGGATCCTTGTAGGTAGTCCATGGTCCTTATTTAACCATGTATATGGAATTTAAAATTGTTCTTATTCCTCAGGCACTCATTCTTGGACAATTCTCCAGTAGTCTTTTCATTCATTTGCCTTTACCATTATCATCTTTACCACCCACTTCTCTCTCTCTCTCTTTTCTTGTACATGCCCCTAGTGGGAACCGATCCTGGGACTCTGGCCCATAGGCCGATGCTCCAACCACTGAGCCAAACCCGCCAGGGCCACCCACTTCTCAAGTAGACTGAGATGAAGTATCATTTGGCTGATCTGAGGAAGCCATTCTCCATTTATTAATTAGGATATTGTTCGGTTGCTTTAATTGCCAAAGTGCATTTCTCTCATATAAACTCTAAGCTGGGAAGTGGTCCTGGGTTCATATCATGTGTTGGCTCCCTGACTTTTCTAATGACTCAATGACACTATTTCTCTGTCATCCCCCAGGACCTAGGGTATTAATTCTCAATTTCATGGCCTAAATTGGCTTAGCACTACTATGTCCATATGTTAGCCCTTAGGGAGGGAGAAAATGACTTAGAGGGCTGGCAGGTTTTTTAAGTAAGTGGCCTCGAAGTCTCATACACACTCCAACTGTTAACCCTTTGGCTCGAACTTAGAAACATGGCCTTGCCTCAATGCAAGGACTGCTGGGAAATGCTCTCTTTGGCTGGGCAGCTGTATGCAGGTTCTAATACTGAGGAGAAGAAGAGGGAACTGAGGACAAAGAAAGTCTCTGCCACACTCTTTGCCTGAAATTTCATCACTGAGAAATTAAAACATTTTGATATCTTTAGGCTTTGGATTTTGAAACCAAATTGCTTTCTCCAGGCAAATAAAAATAGAAAAATAGAGAAACGTCTCTTACTGGTTTAAATAATCTGATACTTTAAGAGATATGTTTGAGGTGGAGAGGCCAGGTTTGGGGGCAAAACAGACATATAATAGCAATAGAAGGGCATCGTAAGTTGAGTAAATGGTCACTGATAGAATGGAAGTGAGAAGCTACCGGAGTCAGCTTTGCTCTTCTCTCAGTATGTCACCCAGCACTAGACCCACCTACATTCTTTCTCCCCTGAAGGAGAATCCCTTGATTTTTAAAATATTTTTTAATATTAGGTCCCTGCATCACAAGGACCTTGTCATGAGAATAGCATTGTCCATCTGCTGAACTCAAATTACTTTCCTGCTTGAATTATGATCGTATCATGAGTTTGATTCAATACATTCTTCCTGAGCATCTGTTCTGAGCTGAACATGGTGCCACACCTTGGGGAAACTGACACAATTTAGACAGGGACCCTGTCGTGGGAACCCAGATTCTAGTGGGTCAGAGAACCAGGTCTCCAGCAATGACATGTGCTCTGAAGGCAAAGTGCTGTGATGGGGAGGAGAGGACTGGCCCCTCTACTGGGGAGTGCCTCTGAAGGCACTGCAAGGAGATGGCATCTCAGTTGAAGTCTGAAGAACATCAGCCTTGTTTCTACTTCTAAGAATGACAAACCTACCCCAAGGCAATGGCTTTAGTTCTACCACGACCAAGTCAATTGATTTAAAGACAACTGTTCCTTGTTGCCACATAACGTGTCTAGCACGGAACCTAGAATAACGTAGACACTTATTATATGGTAAGTATTTTAATAATAGTAGCATTGGGTTGGAAAACCAATATTCAGTTACTTTGTTAACTTTCAAAGCCTCTATTAATTGTAGGAAACAATGCACATATTTTAAGGGAAAGCGTAAACTTCATGTGTTTCTAGCAACAGAATAATTTTAGCTTACTCTGTTTTTCAGAGACTATTCTTGTTTGGAGGTTTAAAATATTTTCTGAGTTTCTGAAGATTATTTTTTCAGTCCCCTTTTTCTTCTAAAACTCAGTGAATTGGACTGCATGAGCTGCATGGCGCCAATTACTGCAGCACAAGATAAGCACAATTTGAGATAGTTGGCTTTTACAGCAGAGACACTGAAAATGCTAAGGTTCACAAAATGCAACATTCTTAAGGTCATTATCTTGCAAGATACTTAACTATTCAATTTTGAGTTTGAGTTGGGTAGAAAAACAAGCCCACTATCTTGCTATAAACCCTGCTTATTTTATAGGTACCTTGTGAATCTGCTTTGGGAATTGGCTAACCTCTTATTCTTGTTTGGGGAGCTTCTAGGGTGATTGTAAGAAAATAATGAGAGGTTATTTACTTTGGGCAATATTATAAAAGTAACTAACTTTAGTAATTTAAAATTGAAAGAATTAAAAAATTAAATCTTAAATGCTGTTTATTCAGTCTTGCGAAAGTGCTGCAGATTATTAGTAGTGCTTTTATTCCAGTGCGTAGACTATCAAGAGCATGGTATCTTTGAAATAACTTTCATATTTGGTGTTTTTGTTGCGATAGAATTTTGTCTATTGTAATAGAATTTATTAAATTCTAAAAGGTCTGGGGTGGTTTGTGTGAGAGCCAAAAAATACATACAAGAATTCTGGGAGGAATGTTAGAATTAAAACAGAAATCTTTTCAATATAGGGACACCCTTGAATCAAAAGAAAAGTAGGTAAATAATTTAAGACTTTGGTGAAGACAGACTACCCAGGCCTTTTTAGATGGGATCCCCTGTTTATTTGTTTTCTGCATTATTATATATATGATGTACATGCTGACATCAATTAATATTGAATTACTCACCATACACTAAACATTTCTAGAGATCAGGAGCTCAAAGATGTGGATTCTGTCAGTATTTCCGTGTGATTCTGGCTGTCTTTTCACTTTCCAGAACTGATGACGATGAAACCTATTGTCGAGCAGCCACCGAGTATGCCAGAGCCTGTTCCCATGCTGGCTTCCCTATCCAGGACTGGAGAGATGACTTCCCAGCATGCAGTATGTTTCCTTATTTTCTAAGCTCTGTGTACTTTCATTAATGTTCAGCTTATTTTATGTTCAGAACTTCCCTGAGTACTCAAAACTAATTAACTGCAAGGGTTTGTCATTGATGTGATGATATTGGTAAACTTGCAAACTTTTCGAAACACGAATTTTTTTGAGGTGGCATGAAGTTGACTTACAGTTCACCTGTTTGCCCATTTCAGCTGATAAATGTGATGATAGCTTTGTCCATCGAGATTGCATCAGTTGTTGCCCACCCACCTGCACATTTGAGAAACAATGTCTTGGCAGCAATCTCCACTGTCTTGATGGATGTTACTGTCCAGATGGTAAGTGTTTCATGAAAGAAATCATGTCTCCACTCATGGAAAATAGCATCCTGTGAACCGAGAATCAGGCCACAACATCCTCTCCCTAGACATTAAGGCTGCTGCAATTTTCTGCCCTTGTCGGATTTGGTCCTTGAAGTGACTAGGAGAAAAGGCTGCTTTTCTTTAATAAAAACGCTTATTGCTTTGTAAACTTCCCAGGGAATTTGGAATCTAGAGTCCTGACATTACCCATGGCAAATATTTTGTTCTCTTGAATACTGAAATACATTTAATAATTTATGAAAGCAATTTCAGGAAATAAGCCTTCCAATTTTGGCAGTCTAAGATTTTAGTCCTGATGTAGTTTTAATATTCGAAATTAGAAGTAACATAGCAAGTGATACAGGTAGGATTTAAATGTAGGAATGGCTCCTATACTGATAGACATTTTTAAAGAACACTGATAATTTACTCAAACTCTTTTATTTTTACAGATTAAAAAAAAATCTCAGAGATGTTCAGTGATTTTACCACTGTCATATAGTTATTATGAGTGAGGACTACTTGGAACCAGATCTGTTGACCACAGTCCATTGTTCTGTTAGTGCTACTCAGGGTATGACCTTTGGACCAGTGCTAGGCCTCAACTGTTTACCATTCACTCATGAGATAAGAAGTTTGCACCAGAATGTAAATTAATGCACCAAAATATTAGTCAAATGCTTCCTTCACCTAGAAAGGCTTACTTAAGAAAAAGAAGGTCAGTTGAATGAAGCAGTGTGCTTAGTCAGAGTTCATTTACATTCTGGCTCCACCATATTACTCATTAGAGAGAAGTAACAAACACATCTCCACTGTACTTGCCCAGTGGGTAACACAGCCTGGCTATTTACTACACGAGTGACAATGGTGTAAATCTCTCATTTTGAGATGAACAGAGATGAAACCAAGATTATATTTCCTTAGCTGCCTTTATTCTTTGTGGTGAACCTTAAGTTTTGATGGCAAGTCATGGGATAACAAAGTTGAAAATCATTGAAGTAGATACTTATAAGATAGCTACAATCCAGATAGAGCAAGGATGTTGGTAACCTTGAAAGCAAAGACATTTGTACTTCATTACTTAGTGTAATCAAACATTCAGTAAAAGTTGGCTAAATTGTTATATTCAAAAAATAAAATATGATTTCATGTGATAATTTGATATATGTTTTTCTTAAATAGGCCTCATAATGGAAAATGGGACTTGCATCTCCTTGGAAAATTGCCCATGTAGTTTTCATGGATTAGCTTATTCAGTTGGTTCAAAAATTGAGCAAGAATGCACTGAATGGTATGTGATCAATGCATAGCCAATTATTTCTGGGTATCTGGCAGGTTGACAACTTTACATGACATGTGTTTAAAAGAGTATGCTTATTACTGATTTTCTTCCAAAAATTCCAAGATACATTTTGCATTTTATTTCAAGTCGGTACAGGGATGTCTGCTCATTCTTATATAATGTAATTCTTCTCACTTCCCTTGGTAATTCTATGAAATCTTTACTTCTGTTGCATTTTCTTATTATTTTAATCACTAACTTGCACATACTTTTACTCTTAGAATTGATGGTTCTCCTGACCTTCTGTATTGAGTACTTTAAAAAGTGACTCCACATTGCCAATTTTGGGTCATGATTAAAGACATTTAGGATGTTTTATTAAATTAGCTAAGACCGATGTAGGCAAGCGTTACTCCCTGCAGAGCAGCCCTACAAAGGTCTGAATGGCAGCAGGCTCCTCCCCATTTGGTGTCAGAGTATATAATGGAAATGCAGTTGAAGAGCTAACCGTGTTCTTAAATACTGATTTGAGTTTCTGACTTTCGGAGACTGCTTCTGTCTTCTAAAACTCATATCCTTGTGATGATAGAAAACAGAATTTATCTTACATAGAAAGATATCTTTTCTCTCTTTAATGTCTGAAGATCCGCAAAACCAATTTTCTTAACTTGTAGGACATGAGTTAATTTATGAATCTGAACTCTTTATGTGTATTTCTCTAAAATAGAGGTAAATACTTTTGTGTGTGTGATCATTTTTAGTTTAAGCAATGAGAGGACAAAAACAGAAGTTCTCTGATTAGTATTCACTCTGTATTGTCTTTAGTGATTTTTTATTTATTTATTTATTATTATTATTTTTCTTTATTGATTTTTAGACAGAGAGAAAGGGAAAGGGAGAGAGAGAGAAACATTGATGAGGGAGAACATCAACTGGCTGCCTCCTGCATGCCCCCCGACTGGGGATCAGGCCTACAATTTGGGCATGTGCCCTGACCAGGAATCGAACAGGCGACCTCTTGGTGCATGGGTCAATGCTCAACCACTGAGCCACACTGGCTGGGCTCATCTTTAGTGATTTTTAAAAAAATATGTTTCTATTGATTTTTAGAGAGAGAGTGGAAGGGAGAGAGAGGTAGAAACATCAGTGAGAAAGAAACATTGATTGGCTGCCTCTGTAACCCAGGCATATGCCCTGACCAGGAATTGACCCAGTGACCTAGTGGTGCATGGGTTGAGGCTCAACCACTGAGCCACACTGACCGGGCTCATCTTTAGTGATTTTTAAGTGTGGCACACAGTAAGTAATAATTTAGGTGCTGGCCAGCACAAATTTATCAATTAATTGAACTTGTGCAGAAGTATTTTTCAAGTCAGATTATTCTGAGCCTATAAACATGATATATTTTGGTATATTAATCAATACATTGATGCAAACAATACAGTTTTTCTCTGCCAGGAGATTAATATTTTATCATTTTATTTAGTGTATGTGTTGGTGGTGTTTGGAACTGCACTGAACATGACTGTCCAGGTAATCTTTTAAAATGTTTTGTTTTTAAAATTTTATTTTATTATTTTCATCACCATTTATCCCCTCTATTCCCTCTTCCACCTCCACCTTCTCCCCTTCACAATAAAAAAGTCTTAATTTTTGAAATTAACAAGGAACATAGCACTGATTTTTATGAGATACTCTCATATATAATGAGAGATGTAATGATCTATAAATCCAGATGAGTAAAAATGGAAAATTGAATAAATGATAGCATTGAGCAGGTAACTTTGGTAAAAACTTATTAAAATAGTAAAAATATTATAAAACCTAACACATGTCAAGGAGCTTTCCTTTAAACTTTACATTAAATTGAATAACATAATTTAGTAAGTTTGTCAAACTAATTAATTTAAAACATTTTAGCTATTCTTTTGATGCATGAGTTTTACCCTAAGTTGATCTGCTTTTCTGAGAATAAATACTTTTTTTCTCCTTTTCCTCCTGCTCTTGCTCCTCCTTTCTGTCTTTTATTTTCTGGTTGTAGTTCAATGCTCTGTTGTAGGTGATTCTCATTTTACAACTTTTGATGGTCGACATTATTCTTTTATTGGAATGTGCCAATATATCCTTGTGAAAGGAACTGGAAAAGATAAATTCACAATTACTTTACAGAAAGCTCACTGTGAGCAGGTAAGAATATCTCAAAATAACCAGAGAAATGTTCATTTTTTTTTACTCAAACTTTATATCTAGGTTAAGAAAGGTAACATGAATGGGCATAGTTATTTTCTTCAAATATATGACAGCCCCGATTGCTGAGATGCATCAGTCTCCTACGTACTACAAAGAAAGAAAAAAATGTTGATTGCTAATCTATTATACTATTGATTATATGATGTATCCTGATTTCAGAAATATTAAAATATGATAATAAATATGTCTTAGATTGAATAATACATATTTAACTGCATTCTTTTTTTTAATATTTTTGTTTTTTTTATTTTTTTTTACCCTCACCAGAGGACATCTTTTCATTTTTCGTTCAGGTAGAGTGGGAGGGAGAGAGAGGAACAGAGAGAGAGGAGAGAAACATCGATGTGAAGGGACACATCGAGTGGCTGCCACCCGCACGACCAACCAGGGCCGGGGACAAACCGCAACCGAGGTACGTGCCCTTAGCGGGAACCGAACCCGGGTCTCTCCAGACCGCAGGCCAACGCTCTAACCGCTGAGCCAAACCGGCCAGGGCTGCATTCTTTTTTTTTTAAAAATGACATTTGTATGTGTAATTTTTTAAGCATTTCATGCATAATAACACAATGGGCCTAAGTTTTTGGTTACTTCAAAACCACTCCTTTGGAGAGATGATTTTGACAGGATTGGATGGGTTTCATATCATTCTAAATAAATATAACACATTTCTTATCATACTGAAACATTTATTTTAAGTCTTTTCTTCAAATAAACAAGTAAATAATTTATAAATAAAGACACCTGGATCTTTCCTCTTTCTAAATCAGGTAGTCAAATTTTTACAGAAATTATTAATTTTCTGGTTTTACTATAATATAAAATGGTTATTTCCAGCAAATATTTTCAACTACTTTATTTGCTTTCTTTGCCAGTTTGATTTTTTCCTTTTATAAAATGCCAGAGTCTGAATAAGCTTTCTACATAGAATCATACTTTTCTTTATTAATTTTTTTAATGTTTATTATACCACTTAAATGAATTTAGAGAGGTCCTTTATGGCTATAAAAAACATAAGTATTGTCACTTAATTGAAACCATTATTTAATGTTCTATGTAAAAAATATATTTAATGGTATATTTAATGCACTATATAAAGACATATTTTATTGGAATGGGGCTACATAAGATGGATTATGTAATAATTATTATGTTACTTACACTCAAGCCTTCTGCATACCAGAAATTCTCATCTGTGTGCACGCTTTTCCTTCCTTCTCTCCATTCACTCCCTAACCTTCTCCTGTTGTTCTCTTCCACGCTCCCTCTCTGTCCATGTCTCTTTATCTCTCTCATCTCTTTAATGATTTGATTTTTATGCAGAATCTTGGCTTGGTCTGCCTTCAGTCTATAACTCTAAATCTGGAGGATGATTTCAACAAACAAGTGACCCTTAGTCGGGGCGGACAAATCCTCACCAGTCCTAACCAAGGCTTCAATCTGAATGGTAAGAAGCAACGCTAATGGTGGACTTCCCTTAGCTTACCACCACCACTCCAACAACAGAACAATCCAAATGGAGACTTCTCCCACTGGCCGCCTGCCCTAATGTTTGAGTGTGTCTGTGTGTTGGCAGATCCTCCGGTAGCCACGGTAGAGCCCACCCTGTTTATGGGCTTAGTGTTTACCTCAAGTGGCCTAAAGTTTGGAAGGGGAGCAATACAAACAAACAGCCATGTACATAAAATATGACAAACTCAAAGATCTGTAAAGGGACTTTGGGGGTCTACATGAGTGCAGCCCTCCCAGCCTTGGGGAGAGATACGCAGTCGTGATCAGGAAAATTTTCTGAAGAGGGTGATGCCTCGTTGAGCATTTAAAGCTGAGGATTGCTGGGATGAGGTGGCCCAAGTGTTGCATGCATAGCGTAAAGGTGGAGAACTCTGCAGCATGTTTAGGGGGGACTATAGCTAGTATGACATTGCTCAAGCCTGAAGAGGGTAAATGCAGATGTCCAGAGATGAAAATAGGGAATAGGTGGGCATGGAGGCCGAGGACGTCCTTACATACAGAGCATCATACATTGTGATTTTCCTGGGACAGGCCCTGTTCATATCTGTGTTCCAGGATAGTTCAGTAACTCTCTTTGTT
This sequence comes from Molossus molossus, assembly GCF_014108415.1. Classification (NCBI taxonomy): domain Eukaryota; kingdom Metazoa; phylum Chordata; class Mammalia; order Chiroptera; family Molossidae; genus Molossus; species Molossus molossus. Next base: position 54,199,054 of record NW_023425345.1, on the reverse strand, counting down.
ACTCCCAGAAATGTCCCAGTTTGTAGAAACTACATGCCATTCTCAGATTTCTAGGTTTGGTGACCAGATGATGGCAGAAATTGGGACAGAGATACAGGAGCAACTCTCCTGGTGGCAAAGGTCATCAGTTCAGATCAGTCTTGAACACAAGTTTCTTGTCTCTAAAGGTGTTTCATAAAATGTGCTTCTCAAGTTCCTCCTTTTGCTGACAGGCTCAAGGGAATGGGGGATTTTTGAGGAAAGCGCCACTTCCTTATTGAATCATGATGAATTTTGGGAAACACACACACACACACACACACACACACACACACACACGTTGAGGAACAGAGATCATATTTCAAATGTTTAAGGACTGTCCACCCTGCCATGAGATGAAAGTACATGTGGACCTGACAATCTCTTAAAAATAGCTTCAGATCCAGAAAGGATGGAAGGGCAGAGAGAAAAGGGTAGAAGGAAAGCAGGCATAAGGTGGCAAAATCTGGCCCTGGAACACAGGGGTGGGGTGGGGCAGGAACTGGGAACCAGCCTCCCCCATGTCCCTGTCTCTCGGAGGAGGAAGAGTCCTGGTGTTATATGCTAGCATTTCAGAACACTGCCTATAAATCTCAAGGCTGATTTACGGATGTTCTTCTCCTGCAGGAATTGTTGAAATTCAAACTCTGTCATCCTTATTTATTCTTCTAAAAACCACATTTGGTTTAAAGATTCTGTTCGCTATAGATGGGGAAAGAGTTTATATTCAGCTCACCAGCACATGGAAAAGAAGAACACTAGGTCTTTGTGGCACTTTCAATGGGAACATAAGGGATGATTTTCTGTAAGTATGATTTCTGTATAACATGATTTAATGACTAGTAATTTAGAGGATATAAAGTCTTTCATTAAAAAAAAGTTTACTTAACTAATAATATAGCTTAGTCATCTCCGTTCCAAGAACTTCACATGGATCATCATATTTAAATTTTGTAGCAATCTACAGATCAGAATCTCTGTTTTATAGATAAGAAAACAGAGTGAGGCCCCAAAGTGGCAAATAAATAGCTCAAAGTCACTTAGCTCAAATGGATTGGAGCTGGGCTTTGAATTTAAATAGCATGACTCAGAGCCTATAGGCTAACCCACAGAATACTTACCTGTTATTCCACCTACAAAGCTAACAATATTTTAACAAATCTTAATATCCTTTGGTATCAACAATAGTCAATTATACTTTAAAAAGTATTGATATCATTTAGTATGACTGATACCTCTAAAGCAACATTTTGGCATCTAAGTTGATTGGATTTTGAGATAGTTGGTGTTAAATCAGAAGAAAAGCAATGAAATACATCTGTACCCCTTGTATTGACAAAGCACTTTCACCTACACGTCAAGAGACAGAGTGTATAATTTATGTAAATGCTTTGAGCATTTGTGCTAAGCTTGGTAGGGCAATTGAAGTAGTATGATATGGTTGCCATCCTCAAGGAGCCTGTACTGCAGATTGGGAGGAGATAACCTTTAAGAAATAATTACTTCTAGGCAAGGTGTTAATCAACAATGCATGCATGAATACTTAGGTTAATTTCAAAGAGTTAAGTGTTGAGTTGTGTCATGTGGCTAGAAGCACAGCAGGAATTTTGAGTAAGTTAGTGTGGGCTAGGGAGGCAGAGAATGTTTTATGGAGAAGCCATTCCTCAAATACCATTAAAAAAACATTTCTGTGTATTCCTCCTGCTTGGGGTTCTTTTTTCCTCCTAATCTTTTCCATGAACTACTATTTATTTGCTTCAAAAAGCAGTTCACGTCACACCAGACAAAGTTAATATTGATTCTGTTACTATGAAAATACATCATTTATCTGTCTGGTTTTCACTTAAAACTGTGAGAGCTTTGAGAATAAGAATTACATCCTCTATCCTTATATTCTTAGGAACTAGCATAGAATATTATATGCAATAGATAAGTTGAATGAAACAGAAGTAAGAGTTCTAATGGGGCACCAAGAAGAGCATTAGACTGGGCGAGGAAAACTGGCATTTAAAATTTTTAATTTCTGAAGAAAATTTCTGTCTTGTCTCCTGTGTGATTCCATTGTTTTTAGGTGATTTGATTTTCCTTTGTTTCATTTATTTGTAGGTCAGAATATCAATATCTTTGTATATAGCTTCTGTGTCACAGATGATATTTTAAGTGGCTTGGTGAAGATGAGCAGAAAAGACATCACGCTTTCTTTCTCTTCCTTGTTTATCAGAATCGGTTGCAGTCAGTGCTTAACAGATGGCGGATCTGGCTCCCTCCTCCTGAGGCACCAGTCTCCTCCATGGATAAACATTCGGGCGTGATAACAGTGCAGGATAATATTTCAGAGCTAGAGATAACTTTCTAAGTGTCGTTTGGCTTTCCAGCATAAGCAGTTAAAATTCTTTCCTTCACAAATGTTAATGAGACTCTGCAAACATACTGGGATGGAAAATAGTAATTACTTGAACATTTATTTTGCATGCCTCGTTATAGTCAGTTATGGTGAGCCGAAAGTTATTTAATAAAATGAAACTCAGTAAATAAATAGGTCTACGTTTTAACTCCTAATTATTTTTTATGTGTTTATTGTTTTAAGTGAACCAAATGAGATAAGAGAGCCAAGCTGAGTCAGTTCCTCTTGGGATCCTGACTACACCCATCACCTTGACCTATTTCATTGTCTTTTGTGGGAATAAAGAGGGGAGGAAGGGAAAGAATGGGAAGAGCTAGTGCAAGTCATACTGTTTCTTTGAGGTTCAGTGTTCTCATTTGAACAAAATGAGATTTTGGATTAAGAATTTGTTACAATGCTTTACAATTTCAGACCGGTTTAGTTTTTTTTTATTTTTATTTTATTTTATTTTTATCCTCACCCAAGGACATTTTTCCATTTTTTGTTCAGGTAGAGTGGGAGGGAGAGAGAGGAACAGAGAGAGAGAGAGAAACATCGATGTGAAGGGACACATCGAGTGGCTGCCACCCGCACAACCGACCAGGGCCGGGGACAAACTGCAACCGAGGTACGCGCCCTTAACGGGAACCGAACCCGGGTCTCTCAGGACCGCAGGCCGACGCTCTAACCGCTGAGCCAAACCAGCCAGGGCCAGACTGGTTTAGTTTTGAGGGCTAGGAAAGGGGACAAGGATGGGCACTTTGGAAGGGCTTGTGCAGCTCCCTTTTTCCTGCTTTCTCAGGCATTGTGGTGAGAAGCTCCATATAGTTAATGGTGTCTGAGCTTAATAATAGCCAAGGCAGTTAATTTATTAGGACACTATAGAGAGCCAAGATAAAGCCCACGCTACCTCTTAGCCACATTGTAACAATTTATTCAGCGAGGGCTTGCCGTTAGTCAAGTTTTGCTTAGTTAAAGCTTCCTCCAGGAGACTTAGTCCAACCTGATTCTCTACGTGGTTTTGACAGTGGCTGGCATAGTTTCCAATAGGGGTGGTCACTTACTAAATATTGCTGATGAGTTCATAAATCCTGATGGCTGCTGCAAGGGGCATTTTTGTGTTTGGCTATTAAACATTGTTATGGTTTATAAACCTGACTTCAGAAAGGTAGATGATTCTCTTCCATTTTGGTTTGCTGAGGGGGAATGGAAGAAATGAGCAAACTTGGATGAAGAGGGCCTTTGGTATCATTTTTCCTCAATTTTCATTTGGTTGGTTTGTGCAACTTCATGATGGAACCTTAGTATTTCAGGCATTTCAGGCAACATAATGGAAATTGAAAAATTGAACCAGAATTATACTTTTTATTCTTTGGGACATTTGTCTTTACCCTGAACAGAATCATGTGAGCTACCTACTACTTTGTCTTTCCATGCACTGTAAACTACACACACAGCAATATCTTGGTTGTGTGATGTTTCCTTAAATCAGTGCAAACTGGATTTGAATCTTGGCTGCTTGTGACGCTTACCAGGTGAATGAACGTTAATAGTTACCTGGGCTTCTGCTTTGCTTTCTTTCTAAAGGGGGAGCACGACTTTTTGGTTTGTTTTTCTTGAGGCTGAGATGATTATTAAATACGACCATGTATGTCCACAATTGGATACCTTATAAAGTCGTTATAACAGAAAGTTAATACCATTTGTATTTTAAAAAGTAATAGAGCCTTTTAAGTTCTAAAATGTTTGTGTTTATTTAAAAAATAGCATTCTTTTTCTTCTTCAATATTTAAAGAGTATGAGCAGACGAAATGAAGGAGAAAGGCTGAGATGAATATGATCTGTGTTTTCTAGTTCTCCATCAGGCATGATAGAAGGCACACCGCAGCTCCATGCAAATGCGTGGAGGGTTTCCTCCACTTGCTTTGCACCTGTTCACGTTCCTATGGTGGACCCCTGTAACATCAATCAACAAAACAGTAAGTCCTTCTTCCTACTTAGGGGCATATGCAGTGATTGTATGTTCTGTTCTTCATTAGGATAATATCAATGCCATTCCTTAGGTATTTTGGTTTAATATTATGCCTTTCTATATGCCTCTTTATGTAATGTATGTTATTTTAAAAAACAATCTCAGAAAATGACTATTTTATTTACTCTATTGCATTCATACATTTACTTATTTTAGATATTTGGAAATCTCCCAGTTCTTCCCAAATGTGAGCTAGCATTTTGGAGCGTTCCGATTATTAAATGATTAAAAAAAATCTCTGGGAAATCTCAAATAGGCTGCTATGGCCTTGGGCTGTTTGACTTCAGTTGCATAGTAATGCAGCTCATGCAGAATGTCCTGTCTAGTACTGTCACATTATGAGTTCCTACTCCCAGTGTGTATTATGGTTTCATAAGTAGGAGTCCAGTGATCCAAGAAAGCTGTGTGCCATCAAGCACGTAACAATTTGAAATGGTCCTGCTCCAGGTTTGCAATTTGCAATGGTTGCGCCACTCACATGCCAAGAATTTTTGGCTGTACTTTTTTTTTTTTTAAACTAAAGTCACAGCAAACCATGTGAATGGTTATTTCACTGCTCAATAAAAAAAGGCATTATTATTATTATTATTGTTTTGTAAAATCACTTTGTGAAAAAAAAGTGTGCATGATTAAATAGATTTGAAAATTTTAAATTTGTTTCGTTAATTGTTTGGGGTCATGTACTGTTTCTGTGCAGTTTTTAAAAATTTGTTATTGATACTGGTTGAGTACCATAGATATTTCCAAATATTTAAAATAAGTAAATGTATGAATGCAATAGAGTAAATAAAATAGTCATTTTCTGAGATTGGTTTTTAAAATAACATACATTACATAAAGAGGAATATAGAAAGGCATAATATTAAACCAAAATACCTAAGGAATGGCATTGATATTATCCTAATGAAGAAGCCATTACAATTTCTGGAGTTTGTACTGGTTGTTTGCTAGGGTTCTGGTGATTGTCATATGGTCCTTGTTATTAACTTACAGTTTTGGTGCACTGGAGAAAAACCTAAGATAATGCTGCTTTTACTTTTTTTTTTTTTTTTATCCTCACCTGAGGACATTTTTCCATTTTTTTTGTTCAGGTAGAGTGGGAGGGGGAGGGAGAGAGAGGATCAGAGAAAGAGAGAAACATCGATGTGAAAGGGACACATTGAGTGGCTGCCACCCACACGACCAACCAGGGCCGGGGACAAACTGCAACCGAGGTACGTGCCCTTAGCGGGAACCGAACCCAGGTCTCTCCGGACCGCAGGCCGACGCTCTAACCGCTGAGCCAAACCGGCCAGGGCAGATAATGCTGCTTTTAGTTCCATCTTTTTCTTTAAGCCAACTTCTAAACTTGAAGAAGATTGTGAGTCTCTTTGGTCATTTTTCCTGTCTGTAATAATGGGACTAGACTGAAGTCTTTTGGTCTCTATGATTAAATACTTTCATAGCACCCCTATTTGACAACACTTGCCCCCCACTTTGTGCTTAACTTTCTGTTAGTAGATCTCCTCCTTCATTTCATTTTGTTCAGCTTGTTCCTAACGTTTTCAGTTTCCTTCCTAATATTGCAGCCACTTTATTTTTAATTATTTTACCAACATGTAAAAGTTGGAGTACAATGGATAAATTCAGTTTTCCTTTTCTTTAATTACCTCCTTTATTACATACCATTTTGTTGTACATTTTTATCACTTTTATCCTTACATCTTATGTCTTCTCTGATATAATTTTAGATATTATGCCTTTCACCTTTGCCATGAACTATTAAAACAAATTTTTAATAGGTAAGTCCAGAAAAATCCCCCAAGAAAGGAAAGTAAATAGATAAAAGTCAATAACTCTGATGTGGGATCTGAAGGATATTTTTCCACAAGGGTCTTGTTGAGTCACCTTTTACTTAATGTCAGTGGGAATAATGTCAGTGTACAAATCCTTAGGGCACACAACAGAAGTCCCACTGACGCACTGCTTTGTTCTGGAGCTCCTGGGGATGGAGGGTGCATGCCAGCTGCGCTGTTAGAGTCTAAGTCATTTGTCTTCACGGACATAGTCCTAACAATGCAACAGTGTGATACGCAGATAATTACCATGTGTTTCTTTACTAATAACAAATTATTTAAAATATTCAGCAAACTGAGTTGAGCATATTTTATTATGAACACATTCTGATCTCTGGCAGCTCGTCTGGTCTCTCAAAGACCACGACAGTTTAAAGGTTGATGAATTTTAGCTGTGCGGAAATCAGTGCCACCTGGGTTCACTACATCAAGGAAGCACAGAGCCTTTTTTCACGAAGGTGGGATCTAGACTGTTGGGTCAAACTTGGATGCTCCCATGAAGAATTATGTCTGATCAGTCATTCTCGAGGGAAAAGTCAACAAATTTTAAGAAGTAATTACACAGACCTCCCTCCACCGAAAAGGCCTGGTAATTATATCTCATGGCCTTTAGCCTATGTTCCAATCCCTAATTTTTATTCATTACTTATTTATTCATGCATTTATAGATTCATTTTTCAAACACTGCATTGTGCCTCGTGCAGACCTTATGTGCAATGACTTTGTGGCCTCTGCCATATTACCATTCACCTCGGAGACTCTACTGGAATGAGATGATTTCCAAACCTTCCTGGATAATTGTGTATTCCAGGGAGTTGCCATAACATCCACAATGTGGCACCAATTTCATTGTGTGTGGATGTCTGGAGATAAGCCTCCCATTACTCACCAATTCTTTATAGTAGAACTGGGTGATTTCCTGATGATCCTCAGGCAATGGGGTGATTAAGGCTACCAGCCCTTCTATTACTCATGTTATTAAGGCAAAACAGAACTTTTTTCCCTAAAATATTATTGAATATAGTGCTGTCACCAATATTACCAAAAGTAAAACCAAACCAAAAACCAAAAACAAACAAAAAAACAGTGTAAGGTGAAAATATTGGTTCTTATTAAAAGTAATGTGCAATGCAGTGTATTTCTAGGAAAGCAAGATGCTTGGCTAGTTCTGGAACTCGATACTGAAGGTGACGATCCAAACTGGTAAATGAGGTGCTAATGGGGTTCTTTGTCTGTTAGTTGGATACGCAGCACACTGTGACGTCATCCACCAAGAGCTCTTTGCTCCTTGCCACTTCTACATTAGCCCTGGGCTGTACTATCAGCTCTGCCGCCACGATGCTTGCAAGTGTGGGAGCGCCTGCCTATGCAACGCCCTTGCCCACTATGCCTACCTCTGTGGCCAGCGTGGTGTCAACATTGATTTCAGAGCTCATGTTTCATTCTGTGGTGAGTATGATGGCAGTAGCACAGACGAGGACAGTCAGGTAACACTTGGGAGATTTTTGCATTTGTAATGACTTCTTTCAGCTTTTTAAGTGGAAAGTTAACATTGCTTTAGTTATTGGAAATATTATGATAATATACAAACGTAAAAAACAACTGAAGTATTTTGTTTCTCAAAACTGAGGAGAGGAGCAATAACTTTTGCCCATTTTTTGTTACAAGCAAACTTAGACTGTAACTGTATGGTTTGAAATATGTAACAGAAATAATTTGAAACATTTGAAAAAGTTCTTTTAGAAATGTAAAATCTAAATGTGGAAAAACGTGATGTTTTAGTGACACAGCTGATTTGTAAACAGGCAAGTTCTGTGACAGTCAAGTATTATAGGGCTCTAGTCCTCATGGTTATGGTGTCTGCTGTTCTCATACCTGGTAGATTCCCTCCCTCCCTCCCTCCCTCCCTCCCTCCCCTCCCCTCCCCTCCCCTCCCCTCCCCTCCCCTTCCTTCCTTCCTTCCTTCCTTCCTTCCTTCCTTCCTTCCTTCCTTCCTTCCTTCCTCGCTTCCTTCCTCGCTTCCTTCCTTCCCTCCCTCCCTCCTTTCATTTATTCATTCTTTCTTTTGTTAATCCTCACCCAAGGATATTCTTCCATTGATTTTAGATAAAGTGGAAGGGACAGAGGGAGACACACACACACACACACACACACAACACACACACACACACACACACACACACAGAGGGAGAGAAACATAGATGTGAGAGAGACACATCGATTTGTTGCCTCCTGCCTGGGGATCAAACCTGCAACCCAGGTATATACCCTTGACCAGGAATCGAATCCCAGCCCTTTGGTCCAAAGGCCAATGCTCTAACCTCTGAGCCAAACTGACTAGGGCTCTTTTTCTATTTGTTCTACATTTTTTTTTATGAGCTAGTCTTTGTTAGGGTTCTGCCTCCCCCTGTCAGAATCCTTTGTGACCTGGATTTCAAGAGCATCACTTCCTCCACCTCTCTACCTCACAGTAAATTCCCAAAGCTTTTCCCTGTCACTCCAGAGGGCTTATTGGCCAGTTTTGATGTTATGTTTGTAGGTTGGGCTTTCTAGGAACAATAATGTAAATATGCAAGTAATGTAAATTTATATAACAACCTGTGTAGGATGTATATCTGGGATTTTGATTTTTCAGAGGCTACTCTATCACAGACGCCCACAGAATCAGAGGCTTGCCTAGCATCTTCCTGTACTAAGAGCAGCTTTCCAGTCCAGGGGCTGGCAAACCACACCCTGGACTTCCTGTGTTTTTGTAAATAAAGTTTTTTGCCCATTTGTTCACATGTTGTCTACGGCTGCTTTTGAGCTACAAGGGCAGAGTTGAGTAGTTGTGATAGAGACTGTAGGTCCTGCAAAGCTGAAACTAGTTGCTGTTTGGCCCTTTACAGAGAGTTTGCTGACCTCTGCTGTAGTCCATCTTTGCAACTGAGGATGGAGTATTTCTGAGGGTCCAGTAAAAGGTCTCCCAATTTCTTGCCTCATAAAGGACCAAATGTCATTTTCTATTCTCACATGAGTTCAATCAATAGATCAATGCTCCTCTCCTCTGTTCAGATTTCTGGATATTATTTCCTTCCTCATTTCTGGCGTAGGGGGGATGTTACTTACCACCTTCTCCCCATTGTTTTCCTCACAAGATCAAATATACATTTAACATAATTTCACTTATGTTTTATCCAGGGTTTTCTAGTTGTTTCATTAGGTTATTTTAGTTTGCCTACTGTAATCAGTTCAGTTTGGTCTAGAGAGAAATTGGAAGGGTTTCGAAAAAAGTACAAACATGATTAAGAAGGCAAAAAATGAAAGCTATGAATATGGATCAAGAAAGTCAACCCTTGTCTTATGTGTAGAAGACTAAAAGTTTATTTAGGTAATGCATAAATAATGCCATAACGAAGACAATGTCAGCATAGCAATCAATAAATTTGAAATGTAAAGACAGGATGCTTATTTGGACATATAAAATACCTTAAATCATTTAAAAAAACTATAGCACAGGCTATTAGAAAATATTATGGAATGTCTTACTTAAAAATATTTCAGCTGGGCCGGTTTGGCTCAGTTATTGAGCATTGACCCATGCACCAAGAGGTCGCCGGTTCGATTCCCGGTCAAGACACATGCCCAGGTTGTGGGCCTGATCACCATTGAGGGGCGGCCAATCAATGTTCTCTCTCATCGATGGCTCTATTTCTCTCTCCTCCTCTCTTCCTCTCTCTCTAAAATCAATAAAAAGAAAAAATATTTTTAAAAAATCAGCCCTGGCCTAATGGCTCAGTTATTTGGAATGTTGTCCCATACACCAAAAGGTCGCTGGTTCGATTCCTGGTCAGGGCACATGTCTAGGTTTCACACTTAATCCTCAGTCAGGGCATGTATGCGAGGCAACCGATCGATGTCTCTCTTTCTCAAACCAATAAAAACAGATCCTCAGGTGAGGATTAAAAAAAAATTTTCAACTACAAGTTTTATTTTTCTGTTCTGCTTCTATTGAGGCAAAGATTGTAAGTCATTAATTTTCGTTACAGGATTCTGGAATGTTCTAAGTTTGTTGCCGTCGGATGCCTTTCCCCCCATGATTTGTATCTGCCATAGACCTATCTAGTGCAGCACAGAGTGCTTCTCTGCTCTGTGGAAACCCCTCTCACCTGCTGCTCCTTGTCCCCAGGGGTGGTGTGCCAGGAAGGGATGCTGTACCACCACTGCTCCTCCTTCTGCCGCCGCTCCTGCGCCGCCCTCTCGGCCCCCGAGCCCTGCCCCGAGGACTGTGCCGAGGGCTGCAACTGTCCGGAGGGCAAATACTACGAGGAGACCATTCACTTCTGCGTACCCATGTGAGTCACAGAGATGGCAGCTTCCAGCTTTGATCTCTTTTTTCCCTCGCGGGTGAAATGGGCTTTCAGGCTGGTTTCTTGTCTTTCTTGCTCTAATGACTCAGCACCATGCACTGGGAAAAACAATTTTCTCCACTATTGAACAGTTACTTTTTCCATAAAGTAAGGGTGCCTATGTGCAAAGATCTGTTTGTGAGTCGTTTCTTTCAGATTTCCTAATGTGTTTGCCTCATTAATGAATTTTGCCCTCTGTTTGTGTTTACAAATAGCTATAGAAAGAGCTAAGGAATCTGATGGTTCATCCCAGAGTATATTTTTACTTGTTTTAATCATATCAAAGTTAATGACCAGGTTTATGTTTCACTGTCGTGTGACAAATTTCAGTAGCACTATTGTCATGTCTACCAGCACTCAGAAATTTATTAAATCTCATGAGAGATCAAAACTTTGGTCTTGCCCTGGCCGGTTTTGCTCAGCGGTTAGAGCGAGCGTCGGCCCGTGGACCAGAGAGTCCTGGGTTCATTTCCCACTAGGGGCATGTACCAAAAAAAAAAGAAAAGAAACAAACAAAAAACAAAACCTTTGGTCTTATACTAGGGTTAAATGTGTATGAGTTATGTCTCTCTGAGGTGCATTCAGGGACTCTTTTGTGATTAACCCGACATAATCTGTATTGTGACTAAACCAATACAGATTTTTTTTTTTTTCATTTTAGAAAACAAAATCTGAAGCTATGCAAGGCTTTATATTTAAATGATTTTTGCCATTTGTATAACAGAATTGCATGTAGTCTCGTAGAACGATGCCGTCTTTATTTTATTGTTTTATTTATTTTTATTTATTTTCTAATCCTTACCCAAGGATATTTTTCGATTTATCTTCAGATAGAGTGGGAGGGAGGAAGAGAGAGAAAAATATTGACATGAGAGGGACACATGACTGGTTGTCTCCCACTCGACCCAGACCAGGTCGGGGGATGAATCGTAACCAAGGTGCATGACCTTGACTGAAATCGAACCCAAGACTCATTGGTCCACGGGTCAACACTCTAACCACTGAGCAAAATCAGCTAAGGTGAAAACAATGTCATCTTTAACGTGTGCCTTAAAATTACCAATATAGAGCATGGGGTCTACTTGAACTTTAGTGCTTTCTAAAATCTTTATGTTTATATCCAATTTTATTAATTTAACCTTTTTTTTTTTCTTTATAGATTTCACTGCCGGTGTCATTATAGGGGCAGCATTTATCAACCCGGAGAGCTTATCCCAACACCCTCAGGCTTATGGTAGATTTCAATGATGGTGATTGTACTTGATAAATAACATATGCTGATGCAATTTCTTAACCAAAACCGTAAATTGAAATATGCCTACTGTAACTTAAAAATACAGATAACCCTAATATAACCTTTTAAACCATATAGATATATATTCCGTTGCAACATGGAATGCCTACATCTTACCCTCAGAACCCCAGGAAAGGGCGGAACTGAAATGTCATGCAGCAGAATGGAAGCCTTTGATCCGTTTGGCTTTTTAGATGGAAGTTAGGAGTGAGGCTGGGTTCAAATAATGCAAGTTACTGAAGGGTTTTTGTTTTGTGGTTTATCCACTGGCTTAAAAAAAAAAAAAAAAAAAAAATTACCAAACGGATTTAGCCACGTCACATGTTGGAGTCAGCGTACTGCCTACCTAGGAATGTTGCTCCCGGTGAGATTACACTGATCACTATGATAACACTCACTGGGGTTGTAACCCGTCTGTTACCAATGCAGACATGTCCATGCAGCAGTTTACATTGATCTACATCCAACTTGACTTTCCTCTTTGAGTTCCATCATAGATGCCAACAGATGATAATAGACCATAGATAATATAAAAATAATGATAATAATAATGCTATCTCATTATTACTGTGCACCTTGTTTAGTTTTGGCACCATTCTAAGTGTTTTATATCTATTATTGCAACATTCATCGCTATAACCCTAAAAGATAAGTACTGTTGCTATATCCCCATTTACAGGTGCTAAAATAAGGCACAGGCAGTTAAGTAACTTAGCCAAGGAAGCCACGATTCAAGCCCAGGCAATGTGTCTCTGCAGTGGTTGTTCTGTTGCCTGTTTTGCTTAGCAGTGTATTTATTTTATTTTTTTATCCTCACCCGAGGACATTTTTCAATATTTTGTTCAGATAGAGTGGGATGGAGAGAGAGAGAGAAACATGGACATGAAAGGGACACATCGAGTGGTTGCTGCCTACATGACCCAACCAGGGCCAGGGACAAACTGCAACTGAGGTACATGCCCTTAGTGGGAACTGAACCTGGGTCTCTCCAGACCGCAGACCGATGCTCTAAACACTGAGCAAAACCGGCCAGGGCTCAGCTGTGTATTTAATAGTCACACCAGCATACTGTTTATGCTCAATTTACCTGTATTGTTATCTCCATCTCCCTTCCTTCCACCCGTCAATCAAGATGCTAAGGCAACCAGCCCTTAGATCTTTCTCTAGTAGGTTGTACTACTGGCCACAATTTCCCAGGCCAGAAATCTGGGAGTCATTTTGTTTTACTCCTTCCTCCTACTCAATACCCCCTAGCCAATAAATCCCAATAACTGTGGATTTTACTCTGCAAATAGTTAAAATCCCCCTCCTTTCCACTGCTACTGCCTTAAGAATGTCTCTTGCTTCTCTTCCCTGGACTTCCTGTCTCTACATGGTCTTCTTGCCTCTAGTCTTGTCCCCCTCATTTTGCCAAGGTATTGTATCTCTCTTGAATTTAACATAATTGAATTTATTTTAGTTAATTGGCAAAAAATGAAGGACTTGTTCTTCCTCAATAAGAAAAAAAATCCCATTTGTGTAGTGACCTCATTTGTCATTCTTCTTAAAAACATCCCAGAATGAGGATGATATGGAAAAGCTGGCTCTGTGATCTGAGATCTATTGGTCGCAGTTCCTCTCTGCCATTCACCACGAGAGTGAATCACACTGGAGTGTCAGCCTAGCGTTAGATGACATATAAGCATATTTTTCATGTGGCATGGCCCTTATATGTTAGCTTCTTCACCTGGGCCCAGACTTAGAACGCATGATCCTGTCCAAAGCTGGAGGAAAGACTGTTTATGTTGGAGTTACTGAGCACTGGTGTGTTGTTCCCTATCACCATAGCTTCTGAAAGGAGCTCCGGGGTTAGTTTTGCCTGTATTTGGTTTTTGACTTATGTCCTGACTTTCGAACTTAAGTTGCAAGGAAGATGTGAATTCATTCTGTCTTTAGTGCTGCTGCCAGAATGATTTTTTCTAGAATTCACACCAACCATATCACTTCTCTGGTTCACCTCAGGGACGAAGTCTTCGTGTCTGAGTAGCAGCTGACCTCTGCCTCTTTGTCATCTGCATATCCCGTCACTTCCCACATTGCACTTTGCTACACAGCAACACTGCTCTACGCCTGCGTGGCTTTGTGCTGCGTCCCAGCCAAGTATTACAGCCTTCCTACCTGAGTAGAGACTATGAATTTGGTCTTTGTGTCCCCCACACCTATCACAGTGCCCCATATATGTAAGTGTTTGATAAAAATATGAATTGAAATAGCTCTCTTCAATTGGACCTAAACCAATAGCTTATTTGTAAAACAAACAAACAAACAAAAACTCTGGGAAAAATAACATTTATGTATGTATTTAATGCATTCTTACCCATTATATTATGTTTGAAATACAGAGGGAAAAAAAAAAACAGATTTGGATTTATAATACTTGTTTACTTTTACTAGCCAATGTACAAATGGGACTGTGAGATGTGATGAGCCAGCACCGCCCTCTACTGGTAAGATCTAGATTATGTATTTTCCTTAAGGAGAATGTGGCTCTTGTACTGACCCCACTTTTCTTTAATCCATCACAGCCCTCCTTGGCCAACATGCATGAATACAGCTTTGGGAATGTTTCTCAACATGGTGCTCCAGCACTCCTAACTTTTTTCACAGTGGAAATTATAATATCTGTAGGACAGTCTGAATTGAACATATATGGTTGCTTAAGGGGCAGAGGTCATTAACCCAAGGATGCTGCCTAGATTCTGCCTACCCCAGAACCAACCCAGGCGCCCCAAAGGTTTTAGGGAGATGTATTTTGGCACCTGTTGTAACCCACTTGTGCAACAGAAGTTGTGAAACTACTGTAGACTAGCATTTCTTAGATGTTAACGTGCACACAATTGCCCGGGGATCTTGTTAAACTGCCGTTTCCAATTCAGCAGGTCAGGAGTGATGCCTGAGATTCTACATTTCTGGCAAAGGTCAAGGTGATGCCAGTGTCACTGGCTCCTGGGCTACGTTGTGAGTAGCAAGGCTCTAGGACTAGCAACTATCACTTTAAAAATGGCATGTAAAATGATATCTACTGCTATGTCTCGTTAGAATGCCATTTTACATTTGTCTATCCTTCCTAAAGATTCTCTATATTAGGGGCTGCTACTTATTTATTCTCACCATACAAAAAGCCTCCAATTTTAGTCACTGTGGAGCAATTCTAGGCAAATAATAAAGGACACTATAACTGTCATTGCTTTTAATGGACAGAAAGAATATAGGCTGTTAAAACTAATTGAGAGCTGTTGCTTTGTTATTTATTTGCATGTCATGTATATATTATTATAAATTAGCTTTGAGTTATATGCCTTGGAATTACTTGATAAAGATTCAGGCTGTCTAGAGCTTCTTTTAGGGCATGATCATAGACCACAGGTATATTCAGTAGCTTCTGGGCCATCCCTGACTTTTGCTCCATTTGCTTCAAGGTGGCTCAGAGTTCTAGAAGGGGAAATACATATGGCCAAATCCACAAGATTTAATTCTTCTGGACCCAAATAAGGGGCCTTATTTAATCTCTTTGAGCCCACAAGCTTTCTTTTGGGAATTTGTAGTTCCTCGTCTACCTATAATGATGTCCACTTCTGAACTCCCACAGTATAGTGAGGACCGATGTCAGTAATGACTCGGAGGCAAAGCAAGATCTAAGAGTATTATGCGTTCGTTGTTAACACACAGATTTATAAAATTTAAATATAACGATTGCTATTCCTCAAAAGTTGAGGATATATGTTTGGATTAATAAAAATACCCTGTTTCTTGACCTCAGAAAATTATATACTAATTGTTTAATTGTCACGTTATGGAAGGAAGCTAAGGTTTTCAAACTCAAAATAGGTTTTGGAAATTTTGGTGTCTTGGGAAAGGGAATCTGACTAGAGAATGTGTGTATGCTCATCAACTAAACATCACAGAGTAAGAGAATGATCTAGTAATAACTGGTAAAATTTCTGTGCTGACCTGTGTTCTGATACAAATGCACTTCAATATGATTATCTGTCTATGGAGTGAATGCAAATTTAAGGGTATTTTGCCTGTGCCTTGTCCCTGAAGTTCATGCCTGCCCCGAGGGAAAAGTGTATTTCGACTGCAGGTTTCCTGATCCGGAATTACCAGCTGGTGGAGTAAATTGTGAGATTACATGTGCAAACCTGGCCATGAACTTCACTTGTGCCCCATCCTCACCCTGCATAAGTGGCTGTGTGTGTGCTCCAGGGTAAGCCTCTTTTTCTTGATAATACAGAATATTCACGATTTATATAAAAAATGCAAGAATACCTAAAAACATTATTTACAGAAATAGCTAAAATTGTTGTTCTGGTTGACTGGTGGTTAACTAGTTGCTAATGAGAAGACTATTGAAACCATTGCTTTATATTTGTGTAATGTATCACATATGTTATCTGTGAGAGATTATGTATTACATATTAATAAAATATATGATTAACTAATGTCACACATGTTACATGTACTATATTATTAAAGTAATAGATTGTGTGCAATATTCAGGTACTACAATATTAAAGTATTAATACAGTGTTGATTAATTAATATAGTATTATAGTAATCTAATACCATTAAAGTAATACAGTGAATTGATGAGAAAATTTATTTTAGGATGGACTTAACATTTATTCCTCGATTCAACTGAAATTTTGGAAAAGTGATAGTGAACCACTCTTCATTGACTACACTTTTGTGCATGTCTTTTGTATATTCTCTTGTGTTGTTATTGCTGATTTTAAGTTATAAAGATGATGCCAACCGCTTCATCTAATGGGTGTTACAGAAAATGATGTGTTGAGTCTATATAGGGCAGTGGGTCAGAGGGGGAGCTCCTGGTTTAGACACACCAGAGTTTAAAACCCCAGCTCTGCTGATGTTAGCTGAATGATTTTCTACAAGTTTCCTTAAAGTTTCAATTAAATGAAGTCATGATAAGATGTGGTGTGTGTGTGTGTGTGTGTGTACACTCAATAAATATGGGTGACTATTTTATGGCAGCATAATGTACTCTTATCTTTGTAAATTTCCTTCAGTAGCAGGAATGCATAGTACGCATGAAAGCAAATACAGAATCCAGGGGCTATTAGCTTTCTGGCAGGCACACTTATAATATGGCCTCATTGGCTCTTTCTCTTCTGACAATGAATAGAAGTAGTTCTCAGAGGGAGGGCCACCTAAGGCAAATAGGTCACCCTTTCTTCCTCCATGAGCATATTCACACAAAGGGATCCCTGGGCTCAGTTCATATAAACCACGAGCAAAGAAGAGAGAGGTTTTGTGGTCTGTTTCCCAGGAGAGTTGCATTTGTCTAAATGGTCCCCATCTAGAATAGGTTGAAGAGCCAAGTAACTTGGGACTGCACCAATCTCTTTAGAAAGAAGGACACAGGTGGAGACCGAAAGAAAAAGCCCATGCATGGGAAAATAAAAGCTCGTAGAAATCAGGCCATGGGGTAGATGAGCAAGGAAGACATTTTGGTAAAAAGAACAAGGAAAATAAAATCTTTATTATGATAAAATAATTGAGACCTACATGATTTGATTATGACTATTATAGATGCATGGCTGATTAGATAAAGGTACATCCTAATTTTGTTTTGTATGCTTGTGGTTGATGCTATTATTTAAAAAAAATATATATGTTTGTTGTTACTTTTGACTTTCAGTTCAACAATGATTTATTTATTTACTGGCCAAATCTCATTATAAAAGGTTAAAGAAATGTATTAAACAAAAATAGTTGGAATTGACTAAGAGGCCTCTGCCTGATTGGAAATAATTTTGTTATTCAGAACTTTCTATCATAAAGTTGTTTATGGTAATATGATTTGGGTTGTCTTTCATGTGACTTTGGGTGGCTTATTTGTTTTCATGAGGCTCCTGATAGTGCCAGTGATTCATTGTCTATAAAAGGACTACATAACTTAGTTCAGAAGTCACTGTGGAGTACAGAAATGCAAAGTAATATAGTGGAAAAAGTCATATAGAATTGGGTCCTCCTTCTTATTAACTGAAGTATGTCAGAGCACATTACTAAACCACCTGCAACTTCGACTTCCTCTTTTTAAAATGGGTGTAATGGTATCTTCTTCATGGATGCAGCACTCCAGTGTCATGGTGGTTGCTCAGTAAATGTTTTATTACTTACCCTGCTGCCTAAATCTGCTTAAAGCAGATGACTGACAAGTGATTTATAGCTTTCTTCTTCCTTCTTCCAGTTTTGATTAGTTATAAAAAACTCATCAGCATAACCACTTGGAGCCACTACTTTGGCTGGGTATGTAGGGACTGTGGTTCATTAAGGTGAGGCATCCTCACCTAAACAATTGGACAGCCAGTGTTTACCAAGCACCTAATAGGTAGAACATTGTATCATGTGACCAGGATGGTGGATACAGAAGTTCATATATAACAATTGCATCTACCTTATGGGATTGTCACCAGGATTAGATGATTTAGTGATGCATTTAAGGGGGTTAGAATAGTGAATGGGCCATAATGAGCAATAAAAAAATATCCATTTTTGTTGTTGTTTTCCTAGTGAAGTACTTGCCCTTCATTGTGATGAGTCCTCCAGTCAATGTTTGTACAAATTGTCATGTATAAGGAGAGTGGGACATAAACGATTGCACTGAAATGATTGTGCTCAATTGAATCTTGAACGATGGGAAGAGGTCCTTCAGGCAGAGCAGGGGAAGGAGAAGGGTTTGCTAGGCTGAGGAGAGCTATAACGTGTAGGGAAGTGGTCCACAGCATGAGAGGGTTGAGGTGAGAAATGATAGACTCTAGGGTATTATTGCCTGAGAGAAATCTAAATCAGATAATGCATCATTTATATAGATAGACTCATTTATTTACCTTTACAACAATTGAGTGTCTGCTATGTACTAGATCTTAGGACATGACAATTAACAAGATATTCATGGCCTCCCCAAGTGCAGCCGAAAGTCCAATGACAAAATATACATCGACTAAGAAATTGCAGCACTGTGCTAGAAGAGCTATGAGAAGGAAAGCAGAACACTGAAGGGATAGGACTATTTCTATCTGAGAAGAGGCAAGAATTTAGGATTTCCTACTCCTATGTTAATTTTTATAGCATTGAATACAACATTTGAAAACAAATTAAAAAAAAAACTTGATATATTTTATCTATTTTTAGTAGCTATTTATTTTTATTATTTTACCTATAATATATTTAAAAGTTTGTATGTTACATTATAAACTTAAATTATCATATTTATTATTAATATTTTATTATTTATGGAAGTACTTTTTGAAAGACTATTTTAATAATAGTGGAAAATATACGTATATATTTATATTATGGGTATTGAAATATGTCTGCATTCATTTAATTTTCATATCAAAATATTTTGCTAACACACCAAAATTGATTTTTTCCTTGAGATTATTTTGTTTTAATTTTATATTCATAGATATAGTAAGATACTTTTTAATAGGGTAATATTTCAAGAAGGCAGTAACACTTTAAATAAAACCAACATTCAAAAGTTGGTATGTTAATAATAAAGAATATGAAACACTTGATATAATGATTTTTTATTCAAATTATACTACATTTTGAACTAAACTCTCATGATTTTAACTTAAGCACTCACAAAAACTCTTGATTCCTTTCTCTGTTCTGTAACAAAAAACGTTACACATCTCATCATTCACTATAATAGAGTACTCACAGACTCTGTTCTCTTAAGTAGTAAATATTGAAGAAAGGGGCCCTTGCTACCTCTTTAAATGTCTTTTCAGAGTAACTTACTTTACTCACAAATTTAGGTTTGTGTCTCCCTTTTATTGTACTAAATTAAAAAAAATAGGTCGAAATGATTGCGTCTAACCATTTGCCTGGCATTTGCTTCCTGCTGTGATGTGCAAGGTGCTGCGCGGAAAGAGGGGGGTGGGAGCGGGGTGGACAGAGACGGATTCAGCCCTTCGGGAGGCAGGTAGAACATGCCTATGGCAGATGTAATGAATACAGATGGTTTGGAATAGGACCAGATTGCTGATTTCTTTGAAAACTGTAATTTATGGTTTACACCACCTAACATTTTCTCTTCCTTTGAAAGAATGGCAGAGCACAAAGGAAAGTGTTATGTTCCTGAAAGCTGTCCGTGTATTTGGAAAGATTGGGAGTACCTCTCAGGAGAAGTGATTGCTACACCATGTTATACCTGGTAATGAGATTCATTTATTTGACAAAAATTGTCCTATGCAATTGTGTTGTTTCAGTGATCTTGTACTTACTTAATGTGCCTGACTTCAGCATAAGAAAAACAAGCCTGAGTAAATAAGATTTTAAAGTCATTCAGGCATTGATAGAGAGGTACTATCTATAGGGGATCATACCATTATTTTTATGCATATTTGTTTAACACAGAAGAAATGTGTGAAATAGGACCACTTGAAAATCTAATAAGAAAAAATATTTCAAATTTATAAAAAAGTGAAAAATATTCCAAAGGGAAGGTCACATTTAGTGGAAGGTTTTCTTTTTGGAAATAAGCCAAAAGAAGACCATAAAATAAAATTGAAATATAATTTTCTAAAAATGTGGATAAAGATTCTAAGCTCATGAACAAAATCACACCTAATGTATTTGAGTAGACTCAAGTACTGAAGATGGCATTGTGGTCTTTTAGCTACCAGCATGCCTATGTTCAGTTTTTCATTCCACCATCTGTTTTCAGTGTGAACCAGGCACAATTTCTAGGCTTGGTTGTGGTGTCCAATAATTTATTTAAACAAAGTGGTAAATATATACCTAATTTGTCAGTGCTATGTTATCAGAATAAATTGACAATATTTATAAGGGCTATTTGGCTCTTGAATGCAAACCTTTCAATATTTATGCCACTTGAAAAACATCAATTAAAGACATGTTTCTTACAATGGGATCTGGTGTGATTTTCTAATAGTGTTTGTCGACGAGGAATGTTCAATTGCACATACTATCCCTGCCCAGCAGTGTGCACGATATATGGGGATCGGCATTATCATTCTTTTGATGGACTGGAATATGACTATATTGGTGATTGCCAGGTATTTTTGATAAAGGTATGTTTGATAAACTAATTACTTATGCTTTTATTTGCAATTATGTAAAGACAATATAAAAAAACAAGTGTGATAGGTCACGGTCTTTCAAATTTATACATCATTAGTATAATCTATAAAAGTCAGGCAATTTTAATCTGATTTCCTTGCCTCATTCTAGAGTTTTATCATTTACAAGTGATGGGCCAATTCTGAAATGTTCTGTTTTATCATTTGTAAAATGAGGATGATAATTGGACCTATTTCCAGGGGTAGTTCCTAGGATTAACAGAGATAAATATATGCAAAATTCTCAGAGAGTGCTTGATATATAGTTACTGAATAGAAAGTGTCAACCATTGTATCTTTATTGACTTAGTTTGATGAATACACATATAAGATGTTAAATTATGTATTGAACTATGTATTGTTTATGGGTATAGGAATCAAAAGGCATTATTTTCAATTCTAAACGTTATTTTTATAGGTTTTGGTAAAACTCTAGGCTTTGTATATCTGGATAAAATTCTTCAGATTTCTCATATATTTAATGCATCTTCTGCATTAGATATCACTGATCAAGAATTAAATTCCTCAATACAAAAATGTAAGTTTTAGAAAAAAATTGCACAAGAATGAACAAAATCACAGATTTCCTCCCTCAAGGTTATCTGTGATTATCTTTTTGTTGTTGTTGTTAATCAACAACAAGCTTTTTTGAGAGAGTGAAAGGGAGGGAAGGAGGCAGAGAGGGTTATCGACTGGTTGCCTCCCACACTCACGACAGCTGGGGTCGGGGCTCAACTCTGCAACCCAGGTATGTGCCCTTGACTGGCAATTGAACCTGCGACCCTTGGGTGTCCAGGCAGATACTCTAGCTACTGAGCCACAAGTGGCCACGGCTACTTGTGATTGGCCACAGCTACTTATCCTGAATGCATGTTTTGTTTTAATTTTTCCTGGCTTTTATGTTATGAGAGGTTTGTGTGTCATCTCGTTCTTTAAGCATATGTCAAGAATGTAGACACAGTGTCATTTTGAATTAGTTCAATTAAATAGGGAAACCAACAGTAAAATCTATAGCCTTCGAAACTTGAACAAAACTCCTGCTTATGTTTTAAGCCACTGAATTTCCCTTTTGGTACAATCCTTGGCTTACTTTGTGAACAATTTAATGTTTCTTAAAGAATAAATCCCTGGGAATAGATTTGGCAGTTAGATAATTATAGATGATGACAACTTGCCAAGGGGTTTTGCTTGTTTTGTGTTGTGTTGTGTTGATGAGTTTCGGAGCATACAGAAGGCACTGTGAAACGTATGCATTCTGTGTTTGTACTCTTTGGACAAGCCTTATCAAACAATTCTACATTAGAATGTTTTCATCCTCTGCAATTTAGGCTGTAAATGGAGAAGCTGGGGAATGTAGATGATAATTTAGGAAGTTGAATACATAATCTGATACTGATTTCTCAAAGTGTGTTAGTCTGATTTTGTACCAAACCCTCATTTCCCTTGTTATTTAGGTGGCTCTGACACTCTTTATGTTTCCTCCTTCTCTGACTTTCTGGATTGTATGCAGTTTGAGCCCTTCAGTGTCTCCTCTAGTTTCTTCTTTGTCTCGTTATTGCCTCTTCTTCTTGCATAAGCCCTGACCCTGGATGACTGACTTGGATCCTTCAGGGCAAGAACAGTCTTAGTCATGGATTCACCAGCACAGAGCACTGTGTTGGGATCATAGTTGTTCATTAAATGTTGATTGAACTGGACATATGTTCTTGGCAATCTGTCCTTTCTCCTAATGCCTGGTGTCAATCTTAACCACTCCTACAGGCTGAAGAGTTCCAAATCTACATGTACAACTATGACCCTCAACTTCAAAGCTCTCTTTCTGATTCAAGTTCATTCCCACAACAATACACTTTTTTTCATTTTGGGGATTGAACCTGCAACCTAGGTTCAATATGTCCTGACTGGGAATCAAACCCATGACCTTCCATTGCACGGGATGACACTCCCACCAACTGAGCCACACTGGCCAGAGCTATGTTACACTTCTTTTGGGTTCCTCATAGGGACTAGCACATTATGGTGGCATGGTCAAAGCTGAAAAATTATCAGTTCAATTTTTTAACAGTCTCTACTAGAGGGAGAAACCACAAGCTTACACTTCATTAGTAATCTAATATTTCCTATAAGTGAATATACACTCCTTCAACATGAACTATGTAGAGCAGTGCTTTTAAAACTTCAGTGTCCATGCACATCATCTGAAGATTTTGTGAAATACAGATCCTGATTCCATGGGTTTGGAGCAGGATCTTGGATTCTGTAATTCATTTGTTTAGTTTTAATATGTTTTTTAAAATTGATTTGATAGAGAGAGAAAGGGAGGGGGGGGGAGAGACAGAGACAAACATCAATGAGAAAGAGAAGATTGATTGGCTGCCTCCTACATGCCCCCTTACTGGGGATTGAGCCCACAACCTGAGCATGTGTCCTGACCAGGAATCAAAACAGCGACCTTTTGGTGCATGGGACAACACTTAACCAACTGCACTTTTTAACAAGCTACCACAATGCTCCATGTCCAGGGTAGCAAAGATGTAGAGCGTTTTCTTCTTTACAAAATTGATTTTAATTTTCCTTTTATTCTGAATAGTAAAATTTAAGTCTCATCTAGGAAAAAGTAAGTATTGTTGACAGTATCATGTTTAACATGACATGTTTCCATTGATGTTAGTTAAAGATACTTTCAATGGTATTGTTTTAAGTAGTAAAACAACTTTTGCCAAACTATACTTTCATTTGTATGGAAAAATTGTTTTAAAGTATTTACTAAAACTATTTAAAACCTCGTTCACACATCAGCGTCTTTGCAAACACTTTCCATTGTGTGACAGTGATCCATGCTTATGCATTATCATTTAATTCCTTTAATAAACAAATTTTATGGCCAATTTAATGTTAACAAAGACATGCCTGTTCTATACACTCTACGTTAGAACAGATTTCTCAAAGAAAATTAGAGTTTTGTAGACAGGGACCATGCCTTACATTTCTTTTTTTCCCTCCCCAAATAGCTCAGCAAAGTGCTGGATGTTTGGTGAACTCTTAATAACTATTTATTTGATCTATATGTTCAGCCTGGCTTTTCCTTAACCCCTTATTTGCCTTCACAGTAATCATAGTATTTACCACTGAATTTTAAAATAATGATTGTTTATAAGGTCTTTTAAGTAAATTATTTGTCTCAACTCTGGTTCCTAGAAAAATGAAAGTTATTCTTGTGTTTGGTGTTACATGATTGTAGCAGTCTCTTTTCGTAAATGCTGCAGTATAATAGTACTATTCCATTTAGCAGACAGGAGACATTAGGCTTGGCTTTTTAGGCTTTAGAGACTTGATTTCCTATCATCCTTTTAACTTGCCACTGCATTCTTCTGTTAAAATGAATACATCATGTTCAATTTCAAATTTTAATAAGGTATGATTGCCTGTATATGAGTAGACATGTCACAGGAAGTATTTTTCCAGTCTTTTAGTAAATAATAAAATTTGAATCTTTAATATCTCAATTAAAACTGTAAATTTTCAAGTTTTAGAATTATATGTGCCCTTTGTTTGTCAAGCAGAAGGGTTCTTTTTTCTTTTCTTTAATAATCTTCTTTAAGAAAGAATGTTACAAACAAACTTCAGAACTTAACTTTTAATTTAATTGGTGATTAAAAGAAAGTTTACTATTAATAATTAATTAGCATTATATTAGTGAATTTTAAATTATATTATAATGGGCATTTTTAGTAAAATTAACAAAATCAGAACCAGGTCCAAGAAATAGGATAGTTTGACCAACTACTTGATAAGCTGAAAAGTTGTTTATTTGACCACGAAGCAGATAGTTATTTCACATAAAAAATAAATTAGTGATTAATCAATGCAGCCTAATTTTCATGTCTTGAAATATTATTATGCCACATAGTAAATTTTTCAATATTTTGACTTTTTTTTTCTGTTTCAATGTCTCTCTCTCTCCCTCTCTCTCTCTCTCTCTCTCCCCCCCCCACCCCCCTTACTGCATCTGCCTAGCTTTCCCAGGTCAGGGCCTGCTTTTTGCCTGGAATAATCCGCATTTCCTTTGAGAAGGCTTTAATTCTTTCTTATCAAGCAACTCTCGTCTTGATTACAGAATCCAGGCTTTATCTTTGTTATTTGTAACACACTTTTATCTGTGAAACTCAGTATTTATTTCTTTGGACCCTGTGGACAGTTGGACTTTTAAAAATTAATATTTTTTTATCTTCATTTTAGACGCATAATGTTAGTTGACCCTCCATTTGAAGAGATATTAAAGTCCCTTTTCTTAAAAAAAAATTCTCCCGATGTGTCTCTCACATTGATGTTTCTGTCTCTCTTCCTCCCTCTCTCCCTTTTGCTCTGTCTGAAGATAAAAGCAAAAGTGTCCTTGGGTAAGGATTAAAAACAACAACAACAACAACAAAAAGTAGCCCTGGCCAGTTTGGCGCAGTGGTTAGAGTGTTGGGCCACAGACCAGAGAGTCCTGGGTTCGGTTCCCGCTAAGGGCACGTACCATGGTTGCAGTTTGTCCCCGGCCCTGGTTGGGTCATGTGGGTGGCAACCACTCCATGTATCTCTCTCACATTGATATTTCTCTCTCTCTCTCTCCCGCTTTGTCTGAAGATAAAAGCAAAAGTGTCCTCAGGTGAGGATTAAAAAAAAAAAAATCTCAGCTGTGGAGTTTCAAACATAATCTAGATCTGGGTACAGAATAAGTGCTTATCATATCTTGATTGATGCCTGTCAATCTTTAAAACAACTTGGGTCCTCTGATATTTTATTCATTTTGGAGGCTGCTTACCCTTTACTACACATCACACATGGAATAATGCATATTATTTTTTAAGTGTTTTGAAGCAAATTTAGGACAAAGGTTGTAATTGTGCTTCCTGTGTTAAGATTTGTTTAAGAAAGGAAAAAAAAAGAGATGTGAAACCGAACAGCACCTTGACCTGTGCTATAAGCTCAAAGAAAGAGAGTGCACCAACTGTCTTCAGCAAAACTGAGAAAAACAATATCCGGCTCCTAGGTTCAGAGCCAAAGTCTACTTCCTTTACTCTGTGACGACCCCAGCCACTGTTAGGGCTTTTCTTACAATTTGTTGTAGGTTAAGTTTTTCAAAATTCTCTTCAGGTGATATCGCAAAACTTTAGTGCTTTCTGTAGGCCTCTGCAAACCCTTCTAATTTCATTGCTCTCAAATTCCTCCACCTTGCATCTTGTCCACATCACTACTTTCTGTGTGATTTTTATGTGTCAGGCTCTGTAATGAGAAGTGGAGGTACAATGATGAGCAAAAATAGATATGGGCCTTGCCTACTGTGAGTCTTAGGCTGGTTGGGGAGCGTTATCAATCACCAAATCATGAAATTCATGAAAAAATGCAACTGTAAAAAATCAACAATGAGCCCAGGCTGGTTCGGCTCAGCAGTTTGAGCATTGGCCTGTGGTCCAGAGAGACCCGGGTTCGGTTCCTACTAAGGGCACGTACCTCAGTTGCAGTTTGTCCCGGCCCTGGTTGGGTTGTGCGGGAGGCAGCCACTCGATGTGTCCCTTTCACGTTGATGTTTCTCTCTCTCTCTCTTCCTCTCTGTCCCTCCCACTCTGTCTGAACAACAACAACAAAAAACCAACAATGACATAAATGCAAATCCAATGAAATTTCTTTAATGTTCATCTTCTTGTCTGGTCTTCTCTGTGGTAATTCTACTGCTTCTACTGGTCCATTGTCTGCAATAACCCCTCAGTTTCCTGGTGGCTTCTTTCTCTGAGAGTTCCCTAAAACTCTAGGATTCACAGGTTCTGAATTTCCATGTCTGTCTCCTCTACAAAACTCTTCATTGCTTGTGATCTCATAATACCTTGAAGGTACAGAACCTGTTTTTATTTATTTATTTATTTATTTATTTATTTATTTATTTATTTATTTATTTATTTATCTATCTATCCATAGAAAATGAAAACAGAGGAAAGGACATCAAGAGAAATCCATTACAGTCTATTTAGGCAAATATAAAGATGCAGCTGGACTAAATAACTAAATGGAGCTATCTGTCAGCCAAGAGTGAAATGCAAATTATACACCAGTGTGGCACCTCAGCGAAAAGTAAAAAAGGGAGAAAAAAGAGCTAACGTATAAAAATCAGATCAGGATTACATTCTGCATAAAATTCACTCCCCATAACATAAAAATACTTTATCTTCTAGGAGTTGTACAGGATATCATGGAATTAATAAAAATAATTAAATGTATGCTAAAGAAATATAATTAAATTAAAAAGGAAATTGTGTAATTAAGGAACAAATTGAGGCCCTAAAAACATTATAGAATTGATAATAAGTTTTTCTTTAAAAATCTTATATAAATGCTATCTTTTTCTTATGTTCCTTTCCTTTGACCATCCTAGAGGTGACTGGCAAAGCCATTTTTCCTTAAAAATTTAAAAAATATTTTTGATTGACTTTCTATTTACCAGCTGATTGTCTCTAATTTTTTTTTTTTCTGGCTTAGTTTCATAGGAGAAAAATTACTTTAAAACTATCTTAACGTTTTAGACTAGGAGATGGGTGGGCAATTTAAAATTTTCTTTAATGGGCTGTTTCCATAACACCGTCCATTCTATGTGCAGAGGTTTAAATGTAGAATGTGTTTGTGTGACTTCTTGGATAAAAGTGACACCTGTATTCTCCCCCTATGTCTCTCAAATAACAGACTTGTGCAAAGGCAAAAACCATTTTTTTTCTTCAAATACGAATCATTTGCAAATATTAATCATCTTTAAGCCAATCACCATTGTTTCCTAAAATGAATTTCTAAAGTGGTTTTTCTTCCAGGTACATGTTTGTCTGTAAACTTGGGAGTTTCCCAGGCAAAATCAGAAACTGGCCCCTCTACGTAGAGGGCAGGAGAGACTGAAGAAAGAGGCAGGCCACTCCAGATGGGTAGGAGGCAGTTTTAGTAAGCAAGGGAACTTACGTATGGGGCTTGTCTTGGGAAGAGAGACAGATAGTTCTCCACACTTGCCTGTCAGAATCTTAAGTTTATGTAGAGGCCTTAATTGGCTTCAGTCACTTATACCATCAAAGGTCTCAGCAACACATTGCTGTCTCAAGGCTATGTCCTTGCAGATGCTTCCCACTGTGGGAACTGTGGACAGAACTTACATTCCAAGGACAGGGGTGAGCAAGGAACCTCTGATTGTCCAGATTCAGCTCATGGATAAACTGCTCATCAAGTCCTCCCAATGACCCCCTTAACAGTGCAGTTTTTACTTATATTGTTTGTATGACAAACATGCTGAAGACAAAGAGGTCAGAGACAGAAATACAATAACTTGGACCTTTAATGATATTTAGTATAATATATCTTGTCTATATTATAGTGGAAATTTGCAACCCAAATTCATTCTTCATATTTTTCTAAGCATTTCTTTATCAGGAAAAAGAGGAAAAATTAAAATGAAGTTAAATTGGATGATAGAATCTAAAATAAATTACCCTCCAATTCCGATACATTAATGTTTTCAAAGTTAAAATGGAAATAAATGTATATTAATTTCATTTGATTTTTTTAGAATTATATGACCAATACTTTGTAGAAGTCTTTTGCAAATTTTTAAAAATCTATTTGATCAAAAGGAAAATATTGGAGTTTATTGAACTAATTCTTTCATGAAATTAGTGTTTAAAATTTTTCTCTTTTATTCATATGAGCTAATTCTTATATATTATATCCTTGTTGTAAGTTTTAGGCAAGATAGTTGTGATCTTTGATCTATACGATTCATCTCCATTATTAACCTTAGCTATTAAGGTTCAGTATTTACTTTGCATTGTAGTAATTTACATACTTTGATAATAGACTCTATGTATTAAAACCTCCTAAAACATTTCAATAGCAATTTAGCATAGGTTTTCTAGTAATTATTTTTCTACTTTTGTAATTACATGTTTAAGTGTATACTCTATGCCTTTATGCTAGGAGCTGTTAAGGATACAGTTGTGAAGATACTAGCTTTTACATTTGGAGAGTCATTACTAGACAAGAAGCTAAAAGACTGGGCCAAGTGAAAGCTGTGTTTTGGGAATGTAACTGATTTTGACTAGAGAAGCAGTTAATGGGAAATTTTCACAGAAGCAGGAGGCATGGTACTTGCATATTTCACCCCATTATAACACTTCTTCATCAGCAATTTTCAAGTAGATTTCCTTTGCAGTGAAGCACCTCAGGGCGGTTTTCCCTCCCAGTGACATTGGGTTAAGCGTTTGCTATTTCAAGAAACAAATGGTAGGGAGTGGGTGCTATGATGATTTGTGAGTAAAACCCTAATGGAAATAGCATCCTTGAGCAGGACAGTGCCCCTCACAAAGGTGACAACTGAAGGGTGTTTTGCCTCCGGGGCAGCAGGAATTCATGGGTGCTCTGGCATTGTTAATGCAGCCTGGACAATCTCTATGTGAATGCTGTGCTCTGTGCTTACTCAGGCTAGCTGTGTGACTCTTTCTGTATTCTGTCTTGGCTATCTTCGCTTCAGTTCCATCACTGTTTCTATTTCCTCATATCCTAAGCTTGCTCTCACCTGTTCAGCTCCCTCTCCCCCTTTATTCTCTTCATGTCTATTCACCCTCCGATCATACCACAAACGTCTTTTTTAAGCCACTATTTTGTGGTTCAAATGTGAGAAATAATCTAATTGGACAGCGTTGTCTTTTTTCCTGCTAGCTTAAAGTCCATTGGCCCGTGAATGAATGTATTGCCTTGGGTCCAATCAGCTGTGGGACATAAACACGGCTGCCTGTGGCTACTGCATCAGCAGGGGCTTTGCATGGACTTTGAAAGGCTAAGGCTAAGACAGGTGCTTAGACTGAGATGTCAAGTAAAATAATATACTACCTTGAGAGGTGCTGACATTTTATGTTTCAGAATCACTTGGGAGAATATGCTCTATCAGTGTTTTCAGAACCTGAGAATAAAGGGTTTGAGGAATCCATGTGGCACACTAATGTTGCCTTTTTCCCCCTCTAGCTTTGTAATCATACTTACTATGTTGCTTAGCAACTCTGTAGCATTATCTTCAAACCTAATATAACTTGAAATACATTAGAAATGACAATTGGAGAAATGTAATTCTTAAGAATTGATTCTATTTCAAGTTACTGTCAACATAACATGCTATTACAAGATAGACCATACAATAGAGACTACTTCTTGGCTTTTTTGAATTAATATAAAAAATAGAGCTAACATCAAGGCACTTTAATTATTAGTAATAGAAATGTGATGGCAATACAAAGCCTTTCAGCCAGCTTCTCACATCCCTTTATCTAACTTTTCCCAAGAAGAAGAGAAGAACAAATTCCTAAATCACGTATTTTTCATAAAAGCAAAAAAGTGTGGCATTATAATTTTTAGTAGTACAATGCCATAATCATCTTATTATTCTCCTTTTCAAAATTTAAGCAGTGCTTTGCAAAAGGATGACCAGTAGCAAAAGCTCTCAGTGTTCATGAAGGAAGGAAAAATGGGTCACGGAGGGACATTAATTACTCTGTCAGCACCATTGATTGAAAACCTGTCCTCTAGGCATTATGCTATAGTAATTACTAATGAGACAGGAAGAATTTAGACAAACCAAGAGATATACTGAACTAGTGTTCATATTACTGGTGATATGAAAAACTAAGGGTGGAGAATTTGCACCAAGACCTATATGATTTCCAAACATGTAATTTTTTCAATTATTAATTTTTTTATTAATTTATTTTTGTTACAGATGTTTCTCCTTTCCCCCCCATTGACACCCTCCTCCTGAGCCCCCTCCCCTGCCCCGTCCCCAGCTTTTTTGTCTATGTCCATGGTTACGCATCCATGCATATAAGTTCTGTGGTTTAGCTCTTCCTCCCCGCCAACCCCTGTTCTGAAGTTTGTCAGTCTGTACTTGCTTCTATGTCTCTGGGTCTATTTTGTTCATCAGTTTGTTTTGTTCATTATATTCCACAAATGAGTGAGATCATGTGATATTTGTCTTTCTCTGATTATTTCCAAACATTTAATGACTTTTCTCACTCTGAAAATAAACATTGACCTATATGTCTAAAAATGAAAAAGATGCAAGAAATGTTGTGAGTCCTTGGAAACTGGATAATGAGCCCAAGAAATATCACTTTTTTTCCTGATAAAATTCCCACCTTCCCCAAGTTAGAGCAGTGTGGCTTTTAACTTTTGGGGGATAAGGACCACTTCAAAAATTTGATGAAAACCATAGATTTTCTTCCTAGAAAAATACAGATACTCAAAAACAACATTTTACAATGAATTCTTTGAATCTGTAAAACTACAGAAGCCCATCCATGAAACTGAGGTACAAAATTAAAAACTCTGACTCTAGAGAGCACGTTCTTAGTGGATGGAGTAGGAGTGAGTTGAGAGGCATGGGGGTTGGATTTAGGGTGCCTGGGGCTAAACAATATTCCCTCAAACTAAGGATTTCCTATAACCTACAACTGACTTTTCTCTTCAACCACTGCTAGACCCTTGCTAATTTCTCTGCAAGTGGCATAAAACAAACAAACAAACAAATAAATAAAATTGGAGCTCTGGCCAGTGTGGCTCATGGTTGGAGTATCGTCCTGTGCACCAAAAGTTTCAGGTTTGATCCCCAGTCATGACACATACCCAGGTTGTGGGTTTGATCCCGTTGGGGTGTGAATGGGAGGCAGGCTTCAATATTTCTCTCTCACATTGATGTTTCTCTCTCTCTCTTCCTCTAAAATCAATTAAAAATTAGAACTCTGTCTCTGCCCTTGTTTAGTTAAGTGACTTTGGACAGTTAATCCTTCTTAACTTCGGTTCTTTGATCTATAAAATGGAGATAATACTTAATTCAAAAAGTATCATAAAAATTAACCAAGATAACATATATAAAGTTTAAAGGAATCCCACGATTTGCATTATTTTATTTACCAACATGTTCCAAAGTTTTGTATCTATTTCAGTTTTCACTTGTAAGCATAGAATTATTAAGCCAGAAGATGTTGCCTAAAATGAATTTTAAAAAAATTTCCCTAAACATGTGTTTTGGGGTATTTATTGAAAATAAACTGGCTCATAAATTTGAGATATAATAACAAAATAGAAAAAGCTTTGTTAGAAAAAATTAACAGAAGATATTAGAGAAATGTTTTAATATTAAGCTATCTTGGTATATTTTCATAAAATTCTTCATATTATTAGATACAAATGAGGTAAGTTGTATTTCAGTTTCAATAAACACCATTGTACATCTTGGTCTTCTTTAAGATTTGATCATTAAAAATAGCTAAAAATTATATATAGTATATAATTGTATTAATATAATATTATTCACTTTGCAGAGTGCAGATGATTCAGATATATCTGTCATTACCCAGAACAGGAAATGCTTCGACAATGATATCGTTTGTTCGAAACGCGTTTTGATTTCCATTGGGGACACTGAAATCTACCTGAATGATACTCCTTACAAAGAGGTTAGTGAATTATTTCTTCTAGGGTCATTTTAACTTGTCTTGAGGATACTGAAAATGAAATAGAAACAATCTGGAGTACTTTACTCTGTAAGTGGTTACTAGATTTAGATATTTTTCTTTGCTATTTTATGTGGCTACAGTAAGTCATAGTTGAGTTGTCTCTTTTGCTTACGCTCCATCCCATTCTCCATGTTCTAGCTCTTTTATCTTTACTTCATTGCCACGGCTCTCATTCTGGCTGTAGCAATAGTAACGTATCACCTGGAGTACTAATGTAATCTGTCACTCCAGTGCTTCAAAACTTTAAATGACTCCCATTGCCCTTACCAGGCCTCAACAACCTGACCAGTCCCACCTCTCCTGACTTACCTCTCAACACTTTCTGCTTCAAGCCCATGTTCCAAAAGTTGGGGCTTTTATCAGTTCTTTAAGTGCTCTGTGTCCTTTTCTCTCACCTCTGTGTCCTCCTAAATGTCATTGCTCCTACCTAGACAAACTTCAACATTTCCACTTAACTTATTCTTATGTGTAGGTCTCATTTGATCCCTTTCGGAGATCTCCTCCTCATGCATCCCACCTCAGTAAAATTACGAATGTGGTTGTCTGTCTTCTCCATTTGTCTGTGAGTTATGTGAGAATTGGAAACTGTCATCCTATTCATGTTTGTATTCTTGGAGCCTGCCTAATTTGAAAGAATGAATAAATTCATTCATTCATTAGTTCATTCATTCATTCATTCATTCATTCATTCATTTATTCATATGTCTACTGCATACCAAAATCTGTGTTAATTATTGAGACTGCAATGGTGAAAAGACACCGTGCTTGCCTTGGAACACCTTACCTCAGGTGAGAAATGCATTCAGGTAAGACTGTGCAGCGTGCTGTGCTTTGTATGGCACGAGTATGTACAGGATGGTATGGGAACACCTGGGTGTCTAGGGTAGTTGATAAGAACACTGACTTTGAAGTTGGTCAGTGCTCAACTTGGAACTCCTGTTCTGCCTTCTGCCAGCTGTGTTATTCTGGGCAAGCTGCAGCCTTCCCATTTGAAAATTTGGGATGATTCTACTTCTATGTTTACATGAGGATTAAATGAACTAATGGATTTCAAGAAATGGCTCTCATCCTTTCCTTTACCCTCCTTATTTTTGAAGTCTCAGAAGGCATGCTCTGGATGAAATTATTTCTACTGAGTCTCAAAGGATGAGTAGGTATTAGCCAGGTGTGAAGAGAGTAGAAAGGCAATCAATACAGAGGAAAGGAACAGAGTTGAATGGTAAAATGGCATGTTTGAAAAGCTCCAAGTGGCTTAGTTTAGTTGGAGAGTGTGGGGATATTAGAGGGAGGGTATAGCAAAGGGATTCAGGGAGAAGTGTCCAGGTTGACTTTCATGCAGGGAACACGAGGGCAGGGGTGGAAGACAAGGGGGCTGGATCAAGATCATGGAGGCTGTCGAATGGTGTAAGGCATTTGAAGTTATTTTACAAGTAAATTATTTTAGAGTTAAGAAATGACAGGATTTGACATATGTCCCTTAAGAGGTGGCCTCTGAGATTTTAGAAGAGTGTTTCTCAAAGTTTGGTCTGCAAAATTTTTGCATCAGAACCATCTGAAATATTTGTTATAAACGCTGGTCCCTGGGTTCCACCTCAGTCATTAGAGTGGTTGAGGTGGAGGATGAAAATCAGTATTTTTATTGGCACCCCAGATTCAATCGCACACTAACATTTGAGAACCAGTGCCCTAGAACAGAGCTCCCACCTCACTCAGAAACCGAGGCAGGGAGGCAACCCAGCGGCAATCAAACTGTGGCCCAACGTTTCTATAGTCATCCTTTTGAAGTAATCATGACAGTTTGTTATAACCATCAACTGGATATTCATTTATAGAAGGTTCTCTCTGAGAACAAGGATGTGTTAAAACACACACACACACACACACACACACACACACACAAATAAACTGAAGAGAAAATACTAAATGCTCTTAAAAAGACAGCTTAACACATTTTTGAAGTGGCAATTACAGCTCTGCGTAACTTTCAAATCTAATTTTCACCTGTAGGCAGGTGTTGATGAATCTCCTTCATAGAGTTTGATGAGGAAAAGTCAAAGATAATTCAACCATAACAAATCCCCTGCTAATATTTGTTTTTGAACATCAAAAGTGAACAAAAGTACCATTCATTTTATGGCAGATGGATTGCTCATCTAGTAGCAGAAAATACATTTCATTTTTTCTCTACAAAACTTCTAGTTTTATTAAAAATGTAAGATATAAACACTTTATGTTTATTTAAGCTTTACTATAAATGTTTTAGTTCTTCACATTTATTTTTTAATTTTAATTTTTTAAGTTGATCTTTGAGAGAAAGAGAGGGAGGGTGGGAGAGAGAAACATCGACTGGTTGCCTCCCGCAAGTGCCCCAACCAGGGATTGAACCCATAACCTGGGTATATGCCCTGACCAGAAATCAAACCCACCACCTTTGGGTGTACAGGATGATGCTCCAACCAACTGAGCCACACTAGCCACGAAAGAGTATCTCATGACTGAAACAGAGCTATAAGCCACATTACATGCTTTTATTATTGCTAATCAGGCAGAAAGGCAAGACCATGAACAGGCCAGTACAGGAAGGAGCTAAAATTTTGAGTCAGGGCTTGGTCTAGCAGCTGAGAATACTGCCATGACTTGACAAAGTACATCTTTCAAGGAGCTAACTTTCAAGTAAGGGGGAAGAGCGACAATAAAGCCAAAATCGAGTCAGATAGTAGAAAGTTACTGAAAAGTGTAATCGAAACAAGAGAAATACCAGAGTGGCTTGGGGGCCGGGCAGGCTACACATTTTATGGGCCTAGTGAAAATTGCAAATGCATTGCCCATTGTCAGAACAGGAAAACATTTTCCTTTCTTTTGTAGTCTCTCATGACCTACCAGGGTACTTTTCCCTTTACTATTTAATGCCTTGCTCACTTGGGCACCAGGATACTCCCAGCTTGAGTACAGACCCTCACAGGCACCCAGGGCCTTACCTTAACTCCAGATTGGCACTTGAGAATACAAGGAAATGGGGTTAGGTAAAGTCCATTAACCGTATGTAGGTTGCAAAATATATACTGTTATAGCCAGAAAACTGAGCGCTTATAAGTATGAACTTGGTCTAAGAGACTAAAAACTCCTTGTGGATATAAATAAGTTTATTTAATTTGTCCGGTGGAATATTTATAAGTGTCTACCATGGTATAGTATTTCTAAAGTATGATTTTGTTATTACTTGGGGTGAGACTAATAACCAAAGGATTTCAAATCTTCATAATTTTTATTTTGCTTCTGAAAATATTTGTTTTACTTAATTTGATTTAACCATGTAGTCTTGAAGTTATTATATGAGTTAATTTCAATGTCAGATTCAGTGTCATCTTTTACAGGGAATAGACCCTGCTCATAAAGATCATTGCATATTCTCACTTTAGGCTAAAGACACTAAAATTTCCCAATAGGTTCCACCTCGAGTTTCTTCCTACTGTTATCCTTTTTAACATATAAATTATTCTCTTTTAATATACAGTATGGTTTGTCACTTTCCTATTCAAAAGCCTTTATTCAGTACAATTTGCCTATAGAATGGCAGCCCTTGCCTTTATGGGTAACACGGCTACAAAGTGTCCATTTGTCATGAAATCCATGCTCCAGTCTTTTGGTGCTCTCCTCAGTCCTAACCAAATCTTGAACTTTCCTGCCTCCAAGCATCTATTCAGGTGATTCCTTTTACTTGGAATAATTTCTTCCCCATTCTCATTTTCAGCCCTCTATACCTTCCTATGTATGACCTCTTACAGATCAGCTCATATTCCACCCCTTGCAAGAAGCGTTCCTCAGTCCCTTTAACAGAAATACACGTCCCCATTCTCTCTTTCTCACGCTCTTTCATATTCGTGTATGTGTGTGTGTGAACATATACATACGTACCTATATACATACACACACTTTGCACTTTTATTTTCCAATCATGTACGTTTGTAGGTAAGGCCATATATTTTTAGCACTCAAACATATTTATTCATCATTAATATAGAATTTTGTATCAGTAGATAT
This sequence comes from Molossus molossus, assembly GCF_014108415.1. Lineage (NCBI taxonomy): Eukaryota > Metazoa > Chordata > Mammalia > Chiroptera > Molossidae > Molossus > Molossus molossus. The sequence continues at coordinate 54,162,332 of NW_023425345.1, read as the reverse complement.
ATTGCTTTAATTTATTCTGCGTCCATGCTCTTGTTCATGCTTTTTCCTATAATCGAAATACCTTTTTCCCTTTGCTTATTTATCCATGTTGAGCCCATCCATCAGTTTGTGTCTCATAACCAATTTTATGTTTTTTATTTTATGCATTTGTTTTATCTTTTACTATAGAATTCAGAAAGACAGGGCTAAGCAAAAATACTAGTACACAGATACTTATTGGTGGACAGTAACAATGTTTACGTTTTGGTTAGAGAATAAGGAATTCACTTTTTTCTTTATCATTATTATTATTTTTAAAGAGGCGGTCAGGTTTTTTTCTGGAAAATGAACCTACATACCAACTTTGGAAGGCAGGGTACTACATGGTAGTATACTTTCCAGAGAAAGATATCACTATTCTTTGGGATAAAAAGACAACCATTCATATCAAAGTTGGACCACAGTGGAAGGTATGTCAACCTAATTGGTAGGTCAATCCAAAACAGATGCAAAATATGCAGTTGCCTTGACCTTTTAATGTTTTGTGGAAATAAAGTGATTGATGTTTTTCTTTAAGAAATGGGTTATATTGTCAGAATTACTAACCCATCCCCCAGTGAAGAACCTTTTACCAACTAGAGTACAGTGTTGTACACAGTTCTTTTTAACTTTAACCTTATAGTATCCAGTTTTCTGAAACTACTTAGGTCAGGTTCTTTCTTCCTACCCCCTCCAGCATGGTTGTGTGATATGTTTGTAATACAGTTAGATGAATTTATTACAATTTGCACTCTATTTTATCCTCCATATTATGGATATATTTTAAAATTTATGTATAATAAAATTACTTTTAAAAAGTAAAAAATTTACGCATATGGTTTACAGTTCTACAGATTTTAAAAAATGCATAGGGTGGTTATGTATCTACCACCACAGTCTTATATAAAAGAGATCCATCAATTCCAAAATTTCTCCCATGTTGACCCTTTATTGTTAACTCGTACCTCTATTCCTTAACCCTAGGCAAACACTGATCTATTTTCCATTCCTAGGGTTTTGCTTTTTCCAGATATAATATGAATGAAATCGTACAATATGCAGCCTTTTGGGTCTGGTTTCTTTGACAGGGCAAATACTTTTAAGATTCATTAATACTGTTGTATGAATTAATAGTTTGTTCCTTTATACTGCTGAGTAGTATGCTGTTATATGGATGTACTAGTTTGTTTTATCCATTCATGATTGAAGATTCAATCTGGGTTGTTTACAGTTTTGGCAATTATATTTTAAATTATTTGAAATATTGTTTTCTGTTAAATATTGTGTTAAATATATTTATTATTTTAAATAGCTAAACTTTTATTATGTACTTTAAATTTATATATTAATGTTATTTTTGACATATTAATGTATTTATGGAAGTTTAATTTATCTGAATTGAGATTGAGACTTAGGTATATAACCTGTGCTAAATAAGGAAAAAAATGGGTTAGTAACAACACATTCTCATATAACTATGAAATAGATACATATTTAAAAATATTATAATATGCTGTAGATTTAAGATATGATTGTATATTGAAGTCATTTTTTTTCTCCTAAGTGAGATAAAGCCCCCAAATCTATTCCTAGGTGCTTGCTTGTTTCTTGCATTTCTCTCATGAAGTTGACATAATTTAGTAATGGCCACATTTCTTCAGCTAGTTTTATCTGCCATTCTTCACTCTATATCCTCCCTTCCCTGCTCTTTGGAAACAAATGAGCCATTTACTTTTCTGCATCGCTGCTGTGGTGGATCGGTCACTGTCTTTGGATAAGCACAGTGCCTTCTGAGGACAGAGGCCCTGTGGTGAGCAGTGGCCACGGCGGTGGCAATGCTGGGTCATCGTCGCTTTGCTGGAGGCACGGGAGGTCTCCTCATCATTAATGGAGCGCTAGAGTCCATCCTTCAGCACACTAGAAAGTTCAGTTTGCTTAGTTTTAAAATTTTGAGGGGGATTTCCATGGTTTATGAAACATTCTTCCCCATACTCTTAGTCTACCTCCTTTCCCTCAGAGTACAATTTTTCATATTATTTGACAAAATGCAGTGGCAAAATGATGTGAATAATCCATATGGTACTTTCCATAATCATTGTACAATCCATAATGACCTTTATAAAAATTAGGTGAAATATAAATTTTATTTATTGTGCTCTCATGATGGCATGATATAGGAGTGTTAAAGTTAATTTTTTTCTTTAAAATCATATTTTGAATGGTTTGGCTTTTCAGTATGACCTGGAGAAAAATAAATTATTTTACTGTTTCAACATTTATAGTATTACAAAACCTAAACATATCAGGAGGTGGGGATTTCATTATTAAAATTTATATTTATATGTATACACACAGGTATACTGTTTGTATTGTACTTTTCCAAGTTTCTTATGCTATTAGTTGTATCAATGCTAATTGTTAAATATAAATAAATAGATATGAAACTCTACCTTTTTGAAACATATTGTAAATGGTTGAAGAAATTCTTAAAATGTCTATTTTAAATATTTAAAATATTTTAGTGACTATGAGTCCTCAAATGTTGAAGTGAATATAGAACATTTCTTGGTAATTTTCTTTTACTTTAGAATAAACTATCAGGATTATGTGGAAACTTTGACAAATGTACTTCAAATGATATGACCACATCTAATAACTTAGAAGTGAGAAATGCCCAGGTGTTTGGAGATAGCTGGGCATTAGGTCAGGTAAGTTGAATATATACATATATATATTTTAGAACTAAACACATTTTTTTGGTATAGTTATTCACTGGAACATTTTATTCTTATAGGAAAATTTACTTAGGTAACACTATTTTATGTAATATTTGTATAGTAATTCACCTTTGACAAACTGCTTTCACATTGATCTTCCAATATAATTTTTGTGACAACCATGCAATATAAGGGGTATTGTCTTCATATTATAAATGGAGAAAGTGAGGCCGAGGTAAGCTAAATGGTTTGTGTAATATTAGACAAATATTATGAAAGATTGTATTAGGAAGGATGAATCTGGAGAATTGGAGAAAGTCTTCTCTCTTCCTGGCTTGTTGGGCAGATGCTGGTGCTCCCCCGTGAGGCGGGACAAGAGGAGAGTGGTCGGTCGGGAGCAGCGAGTGGTGCAGAGATACGTACCATTTAGGATATGTTGGGAGAGAAGTGAGAACAATAGTTACGTAGAAACGTCCAGTTTTCGATTCAGGAAAGATCCAGGCTGGAAACATAGGTTTGGCAGTTACTGGTATATTCAGGTTGTTGAAGCCACGAGAAGTTTATAGAAGTGAAAAAGAGAGGTTTGAAGATCAAGGTTTTCAAAGAAGGGAGGGGGAAAGAATGGGGAGTAGCAGCCAAGGAGGAAAGCTACCAACAAATGGTGCCCCTAAAAACAAACGAGGAGAGGCATTCACAAAGGACAAAGTAATAAACAGAATCAAAGGTAACAAAAGATCAAGTGAGATGAAGACTGAAACATTGCTGCATATTTACTAATGAAGTGACCGCTGATGGTCTCTCCCGGGAAGGTTTCAGGGCGGTAGATGAGAAGAGGCAGAGACCAAATTGCTGAGTACGTGGGAGGTGAGCCTGCAGACCCCTGAGTATATACAACTCCTTAGAGGGCGACCTGTGACAGAAATAAAAGGACAGAGAATCATTTGCTCACGTAATTATTTTAATCATTGAAATGCTTCAGTTAAGACAACTGAAAAATTATTTACTTCCACTCTCTCTAATATCCCTATGATTTTAATAGTATGTTTAGTTGTTTTCAAAAGTAATGTACACTGTTAGCATTGAGCTGGCCAAGCACAGGTGCTTCAGTAAAGCCTGCTTGAAGAATGAAGGTGTGTTAGATGTGATTGTAATGGACGGAGTGGGGATGGGTTACTCTGGATTCTGCTCTACAGATCACCCCTTTAAAAACTTTCTTTTCCCCCTTAACATTTTCCACAGTGTGAAAGCGCATATGAATTATTTAAACCCTGTGAGGCACATCAAAACAAATTTCCTTATGCCAAGAAAGAATGCTCCATTTTGTACAGCGATGTTTTCGCTCCTTGTCGCAATGTGGTAAATGAACACTTTACTAAACTTTTGAACTGAAATGCGTACTGCTGTATCTATAATAACGAGACAAATAATGTAGCTACCCATGGTTAGGAAGGCAAATTTGGTAGTTTGTTTTCCTGTAGAAGTGATGTATTTGGTTGATTTACACTCTCACATCATCTTATTTAACAGCATATATTTGTACATAATATTTGCAGTGTTCTCTTCTAGTTTATGAAGCACTTTTGCATACACCATCAAAGCCATAAAAGATTAATCAAAGCTGTATTTGTTTTTCTTCAGAGAATATTGCCAAATGGGCACTCTCTTTATCCACCCAAAGTATAGTTTAAAAGAATTTTAGTGGCATATTTAAAATGAGTCTAGAAGCACATCACAAGGTGGAATATAACTTATTTAGAAATTTAATTGTTTAAGATATTCATAAAAGTCAAGCAAAAGTACATTTGGGAACAGAACACTCTTTTAATGCCACGTGAATGTTCCAAATATGAAACAGTGAATTTCTATAAAATATAAATCTATGATATTGCATATGCTGAAATTCTATGTGTATGTTAATCCCATTACCGGTTCTGCTAATTCTTTGATCATACATTTGCCTAATAACCTTACTTCTCCTTTGAGCAATATAGAAGTCTGAGATAATAAGAACTCCCTAGGTGTCAGTGATAAGCTGATACTATTAAATTTTGAAAACCTACCAGTTAGTTTTTCCTTAGAATTTTCCTTAGAATGCTCATCAATTATAGCTAGTACTAACTAAAATTAATTGATTTTTTTTTTTTTACCTCATTTTCAGATTGATGTTACTTCTTTTGCCAAAAATTGCCATGAAGACACATGCAACTGTAATCTTGGTGGGGACTGTGAATGCTTATGCACAAGCGTAGCAGCGTATGCTTATAAGTGTTGTCAGGAAGGGGTGTCGGTTCACTGGAGATCATCTACTGTTTGTTGTGAGTACTTCCCTTAGGATGTCATCATTAGGTGGGACCCTCATATGGAGCTCATGTTAATTGTCTTCTCATAGAACTAATAGCATGGAACTCATGGAAATAGAATTGCTCTAAGATTACTAAATTTTATATTCCTTTGACAATGTAGATACATTTTAGTATAGCTAAAGGATTTACAAAAAGAAAAATTTGAGATAACTTTTTTCTGTTCTGTATTTGACTATTGTCACTTTAACAATTAAACTATAATTTATTTATATACCATCCTCAGATAAATTATTTGTTATTCTATCCCTCCTATGGCTATGAAGTTTCTCTGTTCGGATTTTAATAAACATATTTTTTAAAACATCACTTTGAATTACTTTCAGATTTGACCCTAAACTTGTTATGTACTTGTGTAGATGGTTAGTCATCTGAAGACTTGTAATGATGTCATTTCTGTGTTCTTTTGCTTGATCATCGATAAACACATGGCGATATCTTGCACACGTTTAGATAAGTGGTCAGATTTTTATATAGTTTAATATTTTTTCTTTTTTTCTTTTAGCACTTGATTGTGAATATTACAATGAAGGTATGTGACATTTAAAGAGTATCACTATAGTATTCTATGAAGTATATCTTCAGCTTAAAAGTTTTTGAACAACTTTGCTTAGTTGTGGTATGAATAGTTCATAATTTGGTTTGTAACTCAATAAAAGCCTTGCCTTCTAAAATGTATCTAAATTTCTAAGCATTTGTGTTAAAATTTGTTCCCTGGAAAATAAAAAGAGGTTTTAACCATCTTCCCAGCACCTAGGAGGCCCTCAATAGTTGTTGAATGATGTGAATAAATGAACAAGTGAAGTTAGCTAATTTTTTAGGTAAAAAGGAAGAAAGACATATACAAATGCATTCCTTTTACCATGATGTATAGAAATGGATATTGTTCATATTCTTATTATTTGTAATAAAAAAGAAACAAACTCTAAATATAATGATAATAATAAAAGGAATTTATATAATCATCACTTAAAGCAAAAATGATCATTTAAATATTATAAAAATGAGAACATATTAACTTAATAATAATAATGAAACTCTAGCTCCAACAAGCACCCAATTTTTTTTTTTTTTTTATCCTCACCCGAGGATATTTTTCCATTTTTTGTACAGATAGAGTGGGAGGGTAAGAGAGAAAGAGAGAGAGAGAGAGAAACATCGACGTGAAGGGACATATCGAGTGGCTGCCACCCGCACGACCAACCAGGGCCGGGGACAAACTGCAACCGAAGTACGTGCCCTTAGCGGGAACTGAACCCGGGTCTCTCCGGACCGCAGGCCGACGCTCTAACCGCTGAGCCAAACTGGCCAGGGCAACAAGCACCCAATTTGCAATGAGAAGTCTAACAGGTGGTTCTGGCTAAAACTGCGGTATAGTAGATACAAGACTATATTCCGGTGAAAATGCCAGAAGTTGGCATAATTGGATCCTGCTTTTCATCAAACCTGTTTAATGAGGAGGGCATAGACACTAAATGCTAATTTCAGACAAGTAAGATGACCCAGGGAGGTGTCTCTTTTGTCAGTAACTGGACAAAATCTGAACCCATGATGGAAAAATTAGAATAATAATTATAGGGAAGCTAAGCCATTAATAACAACAACCACCACAACCAAACAACCAGTTGAAGGCAATTTTTGTGCTTTATTGAGCCAGGGAGAAATCTGTTAGCTACAATCTAAAGGATGCCAGAAAATTTTAGAGAAATAGAGATGATGAGTTAAAAAGAAAATACATATTTTAGTTTTGGGTTGTTTTCTTCCAGTGTGGAAGTTTGATGGAGGAAAAAAATTCAACATTAAAAATATTCTGTGGTAGTTAAAGAGAAATATAAACCAAAAATATTTCCTGTTCAGGATTTAAAACCCAGCCACGCTCCACACCAGTCCTTTGCATTCTGTGCTAAAATAACTGAAGTCCTAATATTTATAACAGTAATTATTACAATGTTTTTATTGTATTAACTATGTTATGTATATTATATAATTTAAGCTTCAAAATATGCTTGTAAGACATGTATTATTCTTTGACTTTTTTTTTTTGGTACGTGCTCCTAGCGGGAACCGAACCTGAGACTTTCTGGTCCTCAGGCCGATGCTCCAACTGCTGAGCCAAACCAGCCAGGGCAAGACATGTATTATTACTAACACTTTATAGAGAAAGTAACTGAAGCATAGAGGGGTTAAATAATTAGGCTAACGTCAGCCAAAATGAGGTAAACTAGGATTTGTAAACAACTTGAGTTCATAACCAAGGAGCTTGGCCTCCATGCTACACTGCCTAGTGTCTGGCTAACACATCCTAGTCTAAGAATGATCACTACACATATCATATGCCCTACACAGTGTGCACAGATAGCGATTTAAGAAATACTTCACAAACAACCGTATGCTGGTTACCAGAGGGAAGGGGTTGGGGGAATAGTAAAGGGTAAAGGGGGTCAAATATATGGTGACAGAATATGATTTGACTTTGGGAGGTGGGCACACAATGCAATATACAGGTCATGTATCATGGAAACACACACTTGAGACCTATATGATCTTATTAACTAGCATCACCCCAATAAATTTAATAAAAAGAGAGAAAAGGGCAAAAACAAAAAACAAAAAACAAAACCACTCCAGTGACTTCCTTATTTAAGAATTCTTGCCTCACGCAGTTCTGCTGTGACAATCTTCTCATGTGCCTTGCGCTTTCTGGCTGTCCTTCTGCGGCCCTCAGATCCAGAGTCCGAATGTTCTGAGTATTGACTTTCTGCCTCTTGCTACTATGTACAGTTTCCTTTCTGTCAACAACTCTGCTGCACTTCTACTGATGGTTCTTTTCTCTAATGTGTTAAAGGATTCTTCAAACCAGTTCTTTTAGTTTCTTTCTTTTTCTTTTTTTTTAATCCTCACCCAAGAATATGCTTTTATTGATTTTGGGGAGAGAGAGAGAGAGAGAGAGAGAGACATCAATTGGTTGCCTCCTGTACACACCCTGACAAGGGGATCAAACTCAAAACCTAGGTATATGCCCTGACCTTGAATCAAACCCACAACTGGGAATTAAACCCACAACCTTTTTTTAAAAATCTTCATGTGAGGATACTTTTTCATTTATTTTCGGACAGAGTGGGAAGGAGAAAGAGAGAGAAGAAACATTGATGTGAGATGTTTCTTGTTGGTATCCTCTCCAATGGCCCTGACAAGGGCCAGGGACCAAACTGCAACAGAGGTACGTGCCCTTGACTGGAATTGAACTCGTGACTCTTTGGTCCTTGGGCCAATACTCTAACCATGGAGCAAACCGGCCAGGGCAAACCCACAACCTTTTGGTGTATAGGGAGACAGTCCAACCGACTTAGCCACCCATCCAGGGCTCGTTTCATTTTTAATACTATATTGGTCACACTTGGAAGTGAGCATGAGGCATTTGGCCTTCATGAGACACTGATGAACTCAGTGAAGTGACAGGGGAACCTATTTCCTATGGTTTAAGTAACAGGGAAAAGAGTCAATCTGCATAGGAGAGTAAGAGTTTGTGAAAATAATGCAATAAAAATAGGTGATTGAGAAAAATATAAAATTGTGGAGATTATTGATATTAGTAAAGAAATAAAATTATTTTATTTTTATTTTTTGAAATATGTTTTTATTGATTTTTTTTAGAGATAGAAAAAGAGAGATAGGAATATCAATGTCAGAGAGAAACATTGATCGATTGCCTCCTGTATTCCCCCTACTGGGGATTGAGCCCATAACCCAGGCTTGTGCCCTGATCAGGAATCAAACCAGGACCTCTCAGTCCATGCTCAATCTACTGAGCCACACTGGCTAGACTAAAATTATTTTAAGTGATTATTCTCAATTTGTTTTTATCCCAAATAATTTCAGAGCTATTGTATATTTACCTAGTCTTCTCTGGATATCCAATAGCTGACATACTTCTCTGTTTACTTACAACATAATGAACACTATATTATTAAGTTACTTACTTATTATTTAAAGCTAATGCAGAAATAAATAATTGTGATTCTTTTGGAGGAAAAAATTTTTAAAAATAACTGTAGAAAAATTTAAAGGTTACAAACTGAGATTAGCTCAATAATCTTTAATACAAAGACTATATATATAATCTATATAATCTTCATGTTCATTTTCTTGCACTTACTAAAAATATAAAGAGTTGATTGTTGTTATTGCTCTAGGTGAGCAAGGACTTCAATATCCTGCTAGAAATTGGTGTGCACATTTTATGTTCAGTGGTTTTTTTAGATAGGATATGCTTAATACTGTGTTTAAATAATTGCTACAGGAAATGATTGCTTTTGTCAGGTGGTGAAATTATTCTTCTGCCTGCAGAAAATTAATAATAAAGTCAGTGACTTTTGTGTCTTAAGTTGCCGGTGAAAATACATGAAAACAATCCAGACACAGGTATCGATCAACTGGGAGTCAGTTCAGAAGCTCCTGGTTTTTATACAGATGGATTTCTCAGGTAGCAGCTGTCTGTTCAGGCTGCTGCAGTAGGCATTTGTGCAGTGGGCAGAGATTCTGTTTAGTTGTCTGTTCCTTTGCCCTACTCCTGTGTTGAATATCCACGAGGGTCTTCAAACCCTTAAGTTGTAGTTGTATACGCCTTCATTTGGAATCGTGTCTCAGTATAATGTACATATTTAGCTACTCATGTGTATCTTATTTACTTACAGGGGTGGGCAAAAGTAGGTTTACAGTTGTGAGGACTTGAAACAGTTTATTCTTGAATTATTATATATTTACTAATTATTGTATTATTTTAAAATTATTACTGTTAACCTACTTTTGCCTGCCCCTGTATTTATACCAGTTGACATATTTATAAATGGAAGGATATTGCATCTTGGAAGTTTACGTTGCTCTCATCTTTCCTAGAAAATGAGCCAGTAGGTGGTGTAGACTAATGATTTGGTTTCCCTGGGTTGTTGCAGATTGGGGCTTGTAGAGAAACACCGGACCTTGTAACAGCAGTGGGGTGTCCACTGCAGCAGGGCTCATAGAGAAATTCTCCTCTGTAGCCGCTCAGGTCCTGCTTGTGCGGCAGAGATCTTCCAGGTTCTTTCTCCTCAGCGTGTCCAAGTCCCTAAGAAAGCGCGTTCCTCATGGCTTGTAAGAGTCCCCAGCTGGTCCATGGTGAGGTGTCCAGCTCATGAGTCAGTGGAAGGGACAACACTTAGACATCACTTATTCTAGAGGATCCTGCCTTGTCGCCTGGTCCTAAGCATGAAAATTTTGGTCTTGTTCTCCTTTCTACTTGAAGATTTTTGACCCTCTAATCCAGTGATCTTCTTTCCCTCTCTCAGGCCTGTCTTCATTCTGAAAGGAGAAAAACCTAGTCCTTGGATTTCTTTAAATCTTTTCTTCCATCCATCTTAAGAGTGGGCTGGAGAGGAAAATTGTCCTTGAGATAAAAACTAGAGAATAGAAGGAAAGTGAAATTCACTGAGAGTAACCAGATTAAAAAAAGTTTTTTTTTCTTTATTGATGTTTTAGAGAGAGAGGAAGGGAGAGGGAGAGAGAGATAGAAACATCGATGAGAGAGAACATCGATTGGCTGCCTTCTGCATGCCTCCCCCCACCCCATTGGGGATTTGGCCCACAACCTGGGCATGTGCCCTGACTGGGAATTGAACTGGTACATGGGTCGATGCTCAACCACTGAGCCATACTGGCTGGGTGAGAGATGATTTTTAGAAGACTAGCAGAATTTCTGGCCATCAATACATAACTAAACTTATGTTTATGGAGGGTAGATTAGAATCTTGGAATATTAGAGTGGAAGGTTAACTATACCAACTTCTTCATATAGGTGGAAAGTTTTGACCTCCAGAAGGCTGAAGTCAGCCTCACATCCAGCACTGCTATACATACACATACACATATACACATGCATGTGCATATGTATTCTAAATTATATAATTTAAACATGTATGCATATATACTAAATCATAATATATACTTTTGAAAAAGTTCAGCAATTTTATTAATGACAAATGTTTAAATGTGCAGTGATTTTTGGAGTATATTTTTTTGTTGTTAATCCTCACCCAAGGATATTTTTCCATTGGTTGTTAGATAGAGTGGAGGGGATGGATGGATGGAGGGAGGGAGGGATGGAGAGAGAGAGAGAAATATCAATGTGAGAGAGACACATTAATGGGTTGCCTCTCACACAACCCCGACCAGGCCTGGGATCAAACCTGCAACCCAGGTACCTGCCCTCGACTGGGAATTGAACCCATGATTTTTCTGAGGGCCAACATTCTAACTGCTGAGCCAAACTGGGCAGTGCTGGGATATCTTTTGCTGTTAAAATCTATTCCATTGAAAGGGCAATTTGAAATGTAAAAATTCTATGCTAGTTTATAATTCTCTTATTTGTATTTAAATAGGGCTTGGAGAAGGTCCATATATGTTGGCAAGTTATGGGCAGAGTGGCCTTGTTTTGGGGACCAACATGACCAGTAGAAGCATTTTCCCTTTGCCAAGAAGTGGTACTCATGGTGAATTATTTTTCATTTTTATGATCACTCCAGGTCTATTCAAAGAGAAAGCATCATGTAAGTATAATTTCCAACTGAAAATAAATTTTAGTGTTCTATTTACATTTTTCATTTATTTGTTTACTAAATATTAATTTTGGATCTAATATATTTAGGGCATTTTTCTAGGTGCCCCAGAAGATAGAAAATAAGATGCTGGTACATGCACCATCTATCTCTTTTGTATATAAAATCATTTCTTTTGTTTATCTATTGACATATATATGTTAATATTGCAATTGTGTGATTGAGTTTTTAGTCCTAAAGCAAGCACAGATTAAAATTGTTACAGTCTTAATTACAGAACTTAATTTGAAATATTTAGAAAACAGTACACCGATAACTAACATTTGAAGGATTTTAATGCTAGATCAAAGTAAAAGAAAAAAATTGTGATTTGATATCAAAGTTGGTAAATAGTAAGAGCATAGATCAGAGCCAAGAAAATCAGTGAGACAATCTGTTATCCTCACAAGGCCGTTTGTGCTGGGTGCCCCGCCCCACATGTGCTGATCTCTCCCGGTTGTACCCACTTGGCACCTGTTCTCTCTGGTGGCTGTTGTCCTCTCCTGATCTGTGAGGTTCAGGCTGCATTGCTACTATACTAGCCCTGCTTTGGACCATGCATGTGTGTCGTATAGGCTTAGGAAATATTTATTGGATGCATAAATCCAACTTGAATTTCACCTATTCTGAGAAATCTCCTGATTCTCCAGTTAGAATAAATTGCTTCTTTCTTATGAAAAAGCTCCCTAGTTTTAAAAAAAATCTATGAAAACATAATATCATAATCTAAAGTTCTAATGTATGTCAGTTTTTTTTCCCTCTTACAAAGATTTCTTTTATTCTTACTCATGTCTTTCAGTGCTCAACAGAGGGACTTGCACGTTTTAGGATGAACAAATGTTTTTGGAAAAATATATTGACTTACAGAGAACTTTTCATTGTATGATTTACAATAATATGTTTCTAATAGAAAAATCCTAGTGGGTTAAAATTAAGACCTCTTATCAAATATATAATTTTTAAATATCTTCTCCATTCAGTAAGTTACCCAAAGAAATTATGGTCTAAGAAATTAAACTTAAAATCTTAATTTAAAAACACGTTTATATCATGGGTTTTGCAAATATAAGGGAAACTTCTAGAGCACATAAAAAAAAAAAGGATGATACTTCTAAAATGCTTTGTAGCTGTTCATTAGCAATTTAATCATCTCTTAGGAATAGATCATAATGTTGAGCTATTTTTTTTCTTAAAGCAGTCATATCTCTTGCAAAAACATTTGCTCATTAAGAACCCAGTGACATTGAAATGAAATGACATGCCTAAATCCATCTGTTTATTATCTTATTCTTTTCTATTATCCAATTTTGCCATTTGTAGATTTTATGCATTTGAAAATGTTGAAACTTACAAGTACAAATATGTGTCCAATTAATCTTCTAATTTCTCATATGGTATTGTACGTTCTGGGGGCCTAAGTTGATCTCTCCTTTTCCCCCCAAGACATGATAAATTATTTAAAAAATAAACTCATCAAAGACTGATAAAAGTTGTCACTGTTATTCATTGCATAAAAAATCGACTTTTTCGTTTAGAGATCTTATAATTCATTTCTGAAATATTTGAGAGCGGCATTCATTATGTATGGCAAATTTGCAGTTTTAATTTTGTCAACTTTATAGATACATTTTATAATGGCAGCGTTGATCACGTACCTTCTGCGAGAGCCCGGGGCATGTCAAACGCGCTGTTCTGTTTTACAGCTTTGGCCCTTGCTTCCTTGGAATCCGCCGAAAGGCCGAACTACTTCCTCTACGTCCACGACGATGACACGCTCAGCCTGAGGATGTGGCAGGAGAATTCAGCCTTTCGCAGGAGAGCCACCTTTTTCCACCATCAGGGCCTGTGGGTTCCTGGTTACAGTGCATTTGAATTATACAGCAAGAAAGGCTTTTTCATCACACTCACAGATTTTACTGTCAAAGCATCAAAATACGACGATTCAGAAGAATTTAAACATGCAAGTAGCTTCAGCATAGAAGGTAGGTTTCCTGAGATCTTCAAAAGGGGAATAAATAGATTATTTACATAATAGCAGGTTTTAATTTTAAATCATTCTTCTTTTTTTAAAGAACTTTCTTTTTTATTTTATTAAGATATTTTATTTATTTATTTATGTATTTTTAGAGAGAGAGGAAGGGAGAGGGACAGAGATAGAAATATCGATGAGAGAAAACATTGATTGGCCGCCTCCTGCCTGCCCCCCACTGGGGATTGGGCCCACAACCTGGGCATGTGCCCTGATGGGGAATGGTACTGGCGACCTCTTGGTGCATGGGTCGATGCTCAACCACGGAGCCACACCAGCTGGGCTAAATCATTCTTAATGGAGTATAAGTAGATAGAAATAATAATACTTACTTTATAGGGTTATTGTATAGTATACATTAACTGGTAAGTTGCTTAGAACAGCCTTAACTAATGTTGTTTTTGAGTATTGGCCCAATTATGACTTTCAGTACTGTCTGAGCTTTAGAAATAGAGCTCACCTATGTCTCATGGGTACGTAATGTTTGCATCTGCATTTGCTCCCTAGAAGACAGCTTCTCAATACCTGACTCTTAATGATAAAGACAACACATTTATCTCTGTTCCTCAAGTAGTAGGGTGTCTGGTTCCAGTGATCTCTGGAAGATTTCCCTGGTTCCGCAGGAGCCTGATCTTATTTCTAGATATCTTTATAGTTCTGCAGCTATTGCATTTTCTGAGTTTTAGAGAGGAATCCTTACTGCCTCATCCAATGTTTGAAACTCATGCTTTATTTTCAAAACCTAAGAGCTTAATATCTGTCTTGGGTCTCCAAACACACATTTTCAGTCTATCCTACCCTTCTCAGTCTGTCTGTCCTACCCTCCTCAGTCAGTCTGTGTCCTACCCTCCTCAGTCAGTCTGTCCTACCCTTCTCAGTCAGTCTGTCCTACCCTTCTCAGTCTGTCCGTCCTACCCTTTTCAGTCTGTCTGCCCTACCCTCCTTAGTCTGTCTGTCCTACCCTTCTCAGTCTGTCTATCCTACCCTCCTCAGTCAGTCTGTCCTACCCTTTTCAGTCTGTCTATCCTACCCTCCTCAGTCAGTCTGCCCTACCCTTCTCAGTCATTTATCCTACCCTTCTCAGTCGTCTATCCTACCCTTCTCAGTCTGTCTATCCTACCCTTCTCAGTCAGTCTGTCCTACCCTTCTCAGTCAGTCTATCCTACCCTCCTCAGTCTGTCTATCCTACCCTTCTCAGTCTGTCTGCCCTACCCTTCTCAGTCTGTCTATCCTACCCTTCTCAGTCTGTCTATCCTACCCTTCTCAGTCTGTCTATCCTACCCTTCTCAATCAGCCTTTTCTATTGTGAATACATTTCTGTGCACCTCGATAATCTTTGAATTTTAGATAATCCAAATTGATCTTCAAATTTTTGGAAATGGTTCCTGTACTCATGAGAAAAAGAGCCACTGACAAGCCCATGCAACATGTGGTAGAGTAGATGTGATATTTTTATTTGAATTTACTTAGAAGTCGGAACTTTATGAACCTGTATTTCTCCTCCAATCTCGACATATGCCCCCTGAGAACTGGGCCCAGCCGTTCCACTGGGCTGTGGACAACTATAGCTGGTGGCATGACCAAAATCTCAGAAATTCCAGGGGTCTCCTCTAATCTTGGAACCAATCCTCTCCCAGAACACATGATCCAGTAACCGAGGTCTAGCAGTCACTCTAATCTTTATATGCATACATGTCTTCCAAAAAGTGCTCTTCTCCTTCCCATACCTTGGTATTGAATTCTATATCCAGAGTCCAAGAAACAACCCAATTCCTGAACTTTCTCTCTTACGAAGCTCCCAAGAGATAATTTTGGACAGCTGTAGACGGATTGGTCTGTGATGTGGCGAAAGAAGAGTATTAGCAGAATTCACAGGAGAAAAATCTTCAGTCAAGTTAGGTTTATAACTATATTATTAAAATCTATTCATTATTTTAGTCAGATAATACTTACCATGTACAAGGTACTGTGCAGTGTTCTCCCTAGGCTGCCAAGACAGGCATCGTGTCTTTGGTCTTGCCATTTTCCTCATTGTTTAACTTGGCCAATCACTTGGCTCTTCTGCCCTCCACTTCTTCATTTATAGAATGGAAATAATACATACTCAACAGCATTGTTATAATAGAAAAATAAAATTCCAAGCAAGTGTTTAGTATTAGTATAATATGTAGATCAATGGGAACCCACTGAACATCAAAAAAGGAAGATTTCAAAAATTCCTTGGCCTTGTCTAACATTACTTCTTAAAATATTTAGAAGACAGACTAACATTTAGATATTTCACCTGATCATGCAATGCTTTAATCATCAAGCAATTACAATGCTTTTTCCTTAGCCCTGTCTTTTCCACAACATTATTGGTCGAAGGGGGATCAATCCCCAGAAGAATTACTATCACAAATCATTACTTTTAAGATGTACATACAAATATAAACAATCTAAGCTTTGTTTATTTTTTATTAGAAATCCAGGTAGCAGTGCCTTATAGGAGGATGTGCGAATGGAGATATGAGCCGTGTGCCACCCCCTGTTTTAAGACGTGCGGTGACCCCGAAGCCCTAGCATGTAAATTTCTTCCACCGTAAGTCATGTTTAACCATTAAGGGAGCAAATTCCAGCATTAGCAGATTTTTCTCTCAATGAATTTTTTAAAAAGATTTGAACAAAATGCATTCTCAAGAATAATTTGTATGTGCTACGTATTATTTTATTCAAGCGATAGTTATTAGGGGCTGGCTATGTGCCAGGAATTCTCGCTGCTCTGGGTGCAGCAATGAGCAAAATAGATGAAGTGTCTGCCCTTATGTAGCTTAAGTTTTGTTGGGGTAAGGCAGAGAATAAACAAATAAAAATGTAAATATATAATGCAACATATTGTTAGATGGCAATATGTGTTACGGAGAGAAATGAAGGAAGGTGAGGGAGACAGGAGCAAGAGCTGTGTGTGTGTATTTGCCTCATGTGGTCGGAGAAGAGCATGCCCACAGGGTGGCATCTGCTCAGAGACCTGAAGCAAGTGAGGGGCCTGGCCATGTGGATATCTGGGGAAATGCCTTTCAGTCTGAGAACAGTACAAAGGCCCTGTGGCAGGAATGTATTTGAAGATTATTAAGGAGCCCAGCTAACTGGAGCAAAGTGAATAAAAGTGAGAGAGGTAGGAAATGAGACCAGAGAATCATAGTGGTGAACAAATAATATGGGGCTTTATCGCCGATTGTGAGGACTTTGTCTTTTTTTCTGAGTAATGCCCCACTGAATTTTGGACAGAGGAGTGACATGCTCTGATTTATTTATTTATCTGTTTATTGTATCACCATTTACCCCCTCTACGCCCCCTTCCACCTTCAGCTCCTCCCCCCACCCCCAGCCCCTGTAAACACCACACTGTTGTCCATGCCCATGAGTTCTCAGAAGTTTGCTTGGGCTATTGCAGTGAGAATGGACTGTTGGGGGGAAGGCAAAGACAAGAGCAGAACTGGCCATCAATACAAACAAGACGTGAGGGGAAGTGATTTGGCTGGTAGTCTTGGATGTTCGGAGAAGTGGACAGATTCTGGATATATTTTGAATTTAGGGTCCTAGAGTTTGCTGATGGATTTAATATTCATTGTGAGAGAAAGAGGAGTTAAGGACTCAAGTTTTGGTCTCAGCAATTTTTAGGTGGAACAACCTGAAATTGCCATTTTGCTAATCATAGCTGGTCAAATGGAAATGATCCCATTTAATGGAAGGGCTGGATTGCCACTGGTTGAGGTGAGGCATGTGAGGAAGAGCAGCTTGGAGGAAAAGTCCGGAATTTGGTTTTGAGGATTTAAATTTAAATTTAATTTTTCCCATCACCATTTATCCCTTCTTTGCCCTCTTCCACCTCTGCCCATCCCCCAACCCCCGTAATCACCACACTGTTGTCCATGTCCATGAGTTCTCTTTTTTTTTCTTTTTTGCTCAGTCCCTCCAACCTCCCAGTCCCCACCCCCACCTCCTGCCGCCCACTTCAGAGCTGTCTGCCTGCTCTCTATCTATGAGTCTGTCTCTATTTTGCTTGGTAGTTCAGTTTGTTCATTAAATTTCACATATGAGTGAAATCATATGGGTTCTGAGGATTTTGAATGTGAGACTGACAATCGTTCATTAGATTGGGCAATCTGGAGAATAGGAAGAGGCAGAATGCAGACACAGTGCAACTTTAAAAATGTTTTTATTGTTTTTTTTTTTAGAGAGAGAGATTAGAAACATCTATGTGAGGGAGAAACATCGATCAGCTGCCTCCTACTGGAGATCAAGCCCAAAATCCGGGCATGTGCCCTGATGGGGAATTGAACCAGGACCTCCCAGTCCATGGGAGGATGCTCAATTCACTGAGCCACACCAGCTGGACTAGAGTGCAAATGTCTTTTGTTTGTTTGTTTTTAAGGAGTTTTGCTATAAAGGGGGACAGGGAAATGGAAAAACAGTAAGGGAGTATTTTCAAAAGAATCATTTTACATTAGGCATAAGGAACTCTATTTTGTGATGAACATCTGCACTAGAAAAGCCCCTG
Organism: Molossus molossus; assembly: GCF_014108415.1. Lineage (NCBI taxonomy): Eukaryota > Metazoa > Chordata > Mammalia > Chiroptera > Molossidae > Molossus > Molossus molossus. Next base: position 54,144,039 of record NW_023425345.1, on the reverse strand, counting down.
GGCATATGGAGTGTGAGACTAACCCCTCTTTGAAGGAGCTCGGTCTTTTGGAAGGAGACAGAAACAACAGCAAATCACGAAGGAGGGCTAGAGGAATGACAACCTGCATTCTGAGTGTTGGTTTGAGTATCAATAGCTTGATTCACACTGTGCTGAATGCTGTAAATGGGTAGTCTCATTATTCTCCTTTTCAGAGGAGAAAATCATCTGAGACACAAAGAAGCTCAGCTATTTGTTCTGGGGCACACAGTTCGCAGGCAGAGTTTAAACCACCATACCCTGTTGGATATCAAGTGTTATGGGAGCAGAGAGAAGGAAATGATATGTTTGCTATTTTCTTTAAAACAAACAAACACAAAAATCTCCAAATTTTTCTGAAAAAGAGATGTTTATTCACTGAGACTCATGTCATTCATAAACCTATTTCCTTGTAGCCATTAGGACTTTGGAAAATAAACAGAGGTACCATAGTGAGGAGTGAACTAGGAGAAGGAAGAAAGGGAGGGAGGGAAGAAGGGAGGGAGGGAAGGAAGGAAGGAAGGAAGGAAGGAAGGAAGGAAGGAAGGAAGGAAGGAAGGAAACACAGGGCACGGTTGGCCCTGGCACTGGGGAAGAAATGGAACTATGTTTTGAAGTGGCATTAGCTAGTGTATTACTTCTTGTGCCATATAACCAATCTCTGAGGTATCTGAACCCAGATCCTCAATGCTTCCATTGTTCGGTCAGTAGCAATCCCAAAGTTTCTCTTTCAGTATGGTTAGGATGCAGAGAGTCAGAATGAAACTTCACCCCTGATGAGCTGTTTCTCATCTCTGCCTTCTTCTCTGTCTCTACCTCTCCCCCTTCCCCACCCTGAGGAGCTACATTATTGCTTCATGTACATACAGCCCCCAGGGGAGACTCAAGTACTGAGCTGGGGCTTCAACTTGGCCCTGCACCCCTCCTTCAAGTCTACAACAGAATCACCACCTTAGTTTGTGATGATTGCAGTTTCTAGCACATATCAAATGTTAAAAATAAAAATACCTAGTGGAAATAATAATTTTCATGAGAAAAGATACCAACTAGCATTATCATAGAGCCCATATGTAAATACAGTTTTTTTCCTATTATGTAATATACCCATTAAAAGAACTGTTATGCATCAAAGATATTCTATTTATCAGACAGCAGTTGAGTAGATTACCAGTTGTATGAGAAAATAAACAGGAACCTGCTACGAAGGCATTTTAAAGGACTAAGTTACTGGTGACTATGGTTTTGGCTTGCATAAAGCAATTGCAAAATAATTGAGTTGCATAAAAAACATGTTTATTTCATTTAATGAGAACCAACTGGCCCTGGTCTTATTAGCAGTCTAATAACTTTAATTTGCTTTTTGTTTGACAAAGTTTAGAGTTGAATAAGAATATCATATACTGGCTAAAACTGTATTATTCAAGTCCATTTTGTGAAATAAACAATTGGTCACATAAGCTAAACTGTTTATATTAAAAAAAAATCATTTGCAAAGAAGGCCTCCAAGAGATGGCTACACATGTCTCATGTTAAGAGAGAAATGAGCTGTTCTTGGTTTTCACTGTTGTCTGGATTTCCTTCCAGAAACAAGTGCCCTCTGGTGGCAGACTTTACCCCTAATCTCAAATTAGTTCGTTTCCATCCTGAATTGGAAAGACACCTTGAGTATTTTGGGTTCAAATTCTTTGCTTTACAGATGAGGCAATTGGAAATATTTTTAAATATTAAAAATATTATTACAACCTGCTGGCATATTTGAGAGGCAGATAAGCAAGACCTTTATAGCAATACTTGCATCAATTCTCTCTAGTATGGATGAATCCTTTGGTTGTACACAAAGGATTACATTTATTTCATTTGAATCAGAATGAATTGGATTCTGAGCCCCAAAAGGGTGAGAAGGAATATGTAATCTCAGTCATTATCTTGGTTTTATTCCCTTAGAAAAACGCATTCTGGGTAGTCCCTCCTGTCTCTGGCCCATGATGCCCAAGCCCATGACTTTTTGAGCTCTGGGACTCTCTGTTTGCTCTTGTGCCATACACACAAACTGGACCTTAGGAAGACCAATCAATCCGGGGCTTGAAATCTAGTCTCTTTAGGCTCATATATAACCATCTCCCCCCAGGCCGCCCAGCTACAAATTTGAGCACAGGCCCTGATGCCCTTGAGAACTGCAGCCTCTGCCCTTCCCCCTCTGTTTTCAAAGAACTGCAACCATGTCCCACCTGCATCCCTTCCACCCAGAGATCCCTAATACACATATCTTTTCAATGGGTTTAGGGCTTAATAACAGGCAAGGCAAGCCACTGAGATTCTGTTTTTGTTCCACCCATATCCTTAAGGCAAGGATATTCAGAGAGTATGCCTATGTACTTGGATGAGGGGCGAGTACAGGAATAAAAAGAACAATGAGTATAAGTTTAAAATTACAATAAATTATTCTTATGCATTTCTACTGGTTTATAGAACATGGCCTTAATGTGTCCCAAACATAAGTGTATATTTTGAGTGTTCTGTGTTCAAATTCTGCTTTAATCATGAATGATGCGCTTTTATGACCGACTAGCTTGTGATTTTGTAAAATGAGGTATGATGAAGTGGTAGCAAATAGAGTACTCCTTAGTGCTTGACAAGGAGAATAGAAGAATTTTAGGAAAGGTAGGTCTTAATTGTATATATTAAATGCAGTATTTAAAAAAAATATTTTAAACTTTTTTCGCTTTGATTTTTTTTTTTTTTTGCATGTAAAGGGTTGAAGGATGCTTGCCCTACTGCCCCAAAAATATGATCCTTGATGAGGTCACCCTCAAATGTGTTTATCCAGGAGACTGTAAGTGTGAACCCTACTTAATTTATTCTGGAAAAATGAAACACCTGAATATTTTTTTCTGTGTGATGGCAAGTGGTTGTGAGCAGAAGTTTTCGATGGACAACACACTTCCATAAGGTTCTTCTTCAGCAGCCCTTCCATTGGTTTCTGTTTCTGATTACTTTCCAGAGCATGTACATCTTCCCTCTAACATTCCTCCTGTGTTCTCTCCCCCACCATCTTCCCTGAAGCTAAAGATCCCTATTTGAACTATGTGGGCCTCCCTTTAAGCAAAACCGATTAAAGAAGAGTATCTTTGTTTCCTTGTAGGCATACCTCTGATTCCCACGTCGCCAGGTAAGTGACCTCTACCCATATATACAGGTATCGTATTATGTATTTTAGGTCTTGGCACACTAATACCAACAGCTGTTACTAGTACTAGCCCATGGAACTGGAAAACTGAGCTGGCACTGTTGTTTAGTTAAGTAGCTGCTCACTGGGTCAGCATGCCACAATTTCCAAATGCTTTCTGCATTTGGTTCCTCTCTTTCTCCCTTTCAGTGAATATAGATGACAAAGATTTCCCACCTTTTTTTATTTTTATTTTATTTTTTTCCTAAAATTTAGATTATACCAAATTCTGCTTAAATTTTCACAGTGATTAGGTTGACTCTACAGAGTTGTTAATGTGAATGACTTGGTCCTTGAACCGCTTTCATTCCTGGTACTGTGCTCTGTCCCAGCCTCTGGAGGGGCATTCTGGGCGCGTGCCCTGGCTTCTTTCTGATTTAGTAAATCAGAAAAGGATTTAATAGATCTGCTCACAGTGAGGCTCGACAACTTAATGTATTATTTCACCTGGAATTATAATTTAGAGAAGCTCAGATATTTATTCTTTAATTTATTTGACAAGCTTTAAATGAGTGTCAACTCTGCCAGGCCGTGTCCTGGCTCTGGGGTGACGAAGGGAGAAAGGTGATCAAGGCACAGCCTCTGCCCTAAAACCGCTACTAGTCCAGAGGCTGTTGTGATATTACAATGGGGGTGATACCTTCAGTAAGCAGGAGGGGTCTCATACTTCTTTTGGAGGTATGGTCTCAAAAAGGAATAGGAGGGAGGAGTTGGATAGACCAGTAGAAGGAGGAACTGTGTTCCAGCTAGAAGGGGAAGCACGTGCAAAGGCCTAGAACTGAGAGGACATGTCACACAGAGGGACTTGCCAACCCAACAACAGTCCTTTCAAAGTGAGAGGCAACAGGCATTTATGGAGATCAGTAAGAATAGTTATTTGGATGCACTGATTCAGGCAGAAGCCCAGTTAGTGTTCCAATGCAGAGACAAAGGCCGTGGGTGTTTCTGAGGGAAGGGGAAACATTGCATCAATAGAAAGAAGGCATTTCTATAGGTGCACATAGCATAACACAGTGATGTTAATTCTGAACAATGTTTTCAATTTTCAGTTCAGTAGTCCTCAGTCCAGGGGTCATACCTGCTTTCTTGTTATCTTTGCAAACAGTGTTTTGGGACACAGTGTTGCCCCAGGTCCAATCCAAAGGTTATTTTGCCCAGTTGTAACAATGCAAAGGTTTGAGACATAAGATATGCAAGGGTTCCTCTGGCTGGGCAGCTTCCCCTCCATTTAAAAGTGGCTCCATTTATGATATTGTTTACAGACACCAAGCAGGTCAGTGTATCTTGAGCATGTAGTGTGAGGGGAACTGTACCAAGAGATGGGCTACAAGAGATGGGCTGCAAGTGATGATCAGGGCCAGATCACAAACGGTCCATGGTAAGAAACTTGGATTTTTTTTTCCCTAAAGACAATGGTGAATAGTTGAAAAATTTTAAGAAGTCCTGTGATATTTTCAAAATAATAGTCTCAATACTACCATCACTACTATTCCAATTAGCTACCATTCATTGAATAGTTATTATGTGCCAGGCATTACTTTGCATACATTTACTCCTTATAAGACATCTTTGAGAAAGGTGTTATTATATATATAAACTGCCAGTTAAAAGCCAAGGTGCTGACATCAAAATTCCTGAATTTGAATTTTACCTCAAACACTTACCAGCTTCTCTTTGCACCTTAGTTTCCATCTCTGCAAAATGACAAAAGTATTATTATCTACTTCACAGGGTTCTTGTGAGGAATAAATGAAATACTCTACATAAAATTTCTTAGCACAGTTACTACCACATATGAATCCCATACATGGTGGATGCCATTCCACTAATGGAGGGGACGTCTTCATTTCCAACAGGTCCAGAAATGGTCACTCCAGCAGAAGTCACAGTGTCTGACCTGCTAACACCCACGCCGGGTTTGGAATGTGAGGTATGACTGGGTAATCTCTTCAGCTTTTCCGTCCTTTCCTATAGCATCTGTTTCCTTATAGTGTCGGTATCACTATCCAAACACTATTAAACTTTTCAATGTGATCGTTAGTCTTTCTTTGCTAAAAGATGATAAGAAATATACATTACATTTAACACATATATTTTAAAAACTGATTCAGATATTTCTTATTAATTAAATTCTAGTCTCACTAAAAAAAAAAATTCAAATGGGGGCCTTAAGTGGAATTCTTTAATAGAGTTATCTAGTGTGGGCTTTTCTGTATGTCAGGCAGTCAAAAATATTTATTAATGCCTGGCTGGTGTGGCTCAGTGGTTGAGCATCAACCCATGCACCAGAAGGTCACCGGTTTGATTCCTGGTTAAGGGCACATGATCAGGTTGTGGGCCAAATCCCCAGTGGGGGGCATGTAAGAGGCAGCCAATCGATGTTCTCTCTCATCAATGTTTCTGTATCTCTCTCCTACCTTCCTCTCTCTCTAAAATCCAATTAAAAATTAAAAACAATTTATTAAGTAGCTACTATGTGCCAGGCATGTGCAAGGTGACAAAGAAACCACAGTAAGCAAAGGAAGAGAAGGTCATTGAACCTCAGAGCTTGTAATTGTCTGGGCTGAGATTTGAGCACTTACATTTTTACTCCAAATATGTCACTTGTTCTAAAAAATTAATTATTTATTCAACCAATATTTATTTAAATTATTTCTGGCCAGGACTATTAAGGTGCCATGGATAAAACAATATAAAAGCAGGCAAAAATTTCCTGCATTTATGGAGTTTATTTTCTGTTGGAGGTTCTGAGACAACCAATAAGCAAAATAAGTTACTGAGTCATAAAAAATGTTAGAGGGTGCTGCTCAGGGGGAAAATAAAAGTATTTTCAGTGAGATGGTCAAAAATCCTCACTGTTAAAGTGAGTTAAGAATAAAAGATCTGAAGAAGTTGAAAGAATGAGTCATGCAGGGAATCAAACAACAGTGTTCAAGGCAAGTGCAAAGGCCCTGAGGTGAGACTGTACCTGACATATTAAAAGAATAGCAAGGCTGCCCTGGCTGGGTTTGCTCAGTATTTAGAGCATTGGCCAGAGGACTGAAGAGTCATAGGCTCAATTCCTGGTCAAGGACATGTACCTCGGCTGCAGGTTCAATCATGGGCCCCAGTTGGGGTTGTGAAGGAGGCAACCAATTGATGTATCTCAAATTGATGTTTTTTTTTTTCTCTCTCTCTCCCTTACTCCCTCCCACTCTATCTGGAAAAAAAAAAATCAAAGGAAAAATATTTTCAGATGAGAATTAAGAAGAAGAAGAAGGAAAAAGGAATAGCAAAGCCATTAAGTAAGAAAGGAATAAAATTGTAGCAAGTAAATTAGATAATGTAAGGCCTTCTAGATGATTGTAAAGCCTGTTTTGTTTTTGTTTTTTTTTTTTTCCTCTCTAAATGATAGGATATGGCATATATATACACACATATTTTTTAATTCCTCACCTGAGGATATTTTTTCATTTATTTTCAGACAGAGTGGAAGGGAGGGAAGGAGGAGGAGGTGGAAGAGGAGGAGGAGGAGGAGGAGGAGGAAGAGGAGGAGGAGGAGGAGGAGGAGGAGGAGGAGAGAGAGAGAGAGAGAGAGAGAGAAACATTGATGTGAGAGAGACACCTTGATTGGTTGCCTCCCGCATGACCCCGACCAGGGCTGGGGACGAAACTGCAATCAAAGCACATGCCCTGGACCGGAATTGAACCTGAGACACTTGGGTTTGCAGGCCGGCGCTCCGACTGCTGAGCCAAACCAGCCAGGCCAGGACAAGACTTTAATTTGCTCAGATGTCTGATACATGGGCAATTCTGATATCAAATCAATATTGAGATAAAGCTGAAATGAAGTCCATACTGAGTATTTTAGAAAGGTTACATCAACAAAAATTTGTAATAAAATTTTAATTGTTTGTCTTTCAAAGACTGTCATATTTAGAAAATATACACTATAGGCAATGTGAATGAGAGTTTTAAAAAATATATGCGATGAAATATTCCTCAGCAATAAGAAAGAATGAAATGTTGCCATTTGTGATAACATGGACGGACCTGGAGGGTATTATGCTAAGTGAAATAAGTCAGACAGAGAAAGACAAATACCATACGATTTTACTTCTATGTGAAATTTAAAACAAAAACAAAAACGAGTGAATAAACAAAACAAAACAGAACCAAACCAGGCCTATAGATACAGAGAACAAGCTGAAGGTTACCTAAGGGGGATGAAAGAAAAAAAATTAATTGAAAATGGGAAAAAAATCACCAATTTTCTTTTTCTTTTTTATTAACAGCCTCAACAATTTGATCCTGTTTATAATTGTAGCCAATATATATGCCTTAATATGGAATGGAAGTTGTACAACTGGTCTCTGAATTGCCCAAAGGACGTGGAAATGCCTGACTGTGGTTTCCGGGGAAGGCCTGTTCAAGTGAACGCTGATATCTGCTGCCCTGAGTGGGAGTGTCCTTGTAGGTTTGCATGTCGTACATGGCAGTCCATTGTTAATCGTGGGAGATTGTTGTTGTTTTTTTAACTGTTCACCTCACCAAGCCAGAGTTATTGTTGAGCGTTCTTTGTTTGACTGAGGATTTTGGTTCCCAGTGTGTAACTTTTAGATTTGCTTTTTGTCAAACATAATAAGACTAATCTAAAGCAATTATTACTACAAATACAATAATTCGTTAGTAAATTAAATCCACTCTGCGACACTTTTTTTAGGTCGGTGTTCCATGCTGTCAGAACTGAGCATTATCACCTTTGATGGAAACAATGCAGCGTTATATAGTATGGCTTCTTATATCTTAGTGAGAATTCCTGGGGAAATTATAGTTGCTCATATTGAAAAATGTTCCATGAATCAGGTATGTCATAATCCATTCTTTTGTTCTCTGTTCATGAATCCATAGTCGAACTATGTTGCAACATTAGGGAACTATGTTGTATAAATATTAGGGATTGATAAAGGGCTCAATAGCTCACTGAGATTTATCTTCTCGTACTTAAGACAAAAAATGTTTCATGTGAATATATTTAGAGGCATATAATAGTAATCCAAATAGTGTTTTTAAAACTCAAATACGTAGTATTTTTCTTTTATAAGTGTTTTTTTCTCTATGCCTTTTCTTTTCAGAATGAAAACTCATTAATAAAGCTAGTGAGTATTTGCAAAGTGTTTTTTATAAATTCCTTCTGTTTATTGCTAAAATTATGTTTAACTTGACAAAGTTTTATTTTTTATTTTTTTCCAAATGAAGGCTTCCTCTGAAAGACTATCTGGACTATGTTTTAAGAAGTTAAATTTGACAACATCTATACATAAAATACTTGTCAATCGGGCAGCAAGAAAGGTACAAGTGCAAAGCTTAAAAATATCCGTACATTAGATAAAGTTAAGAAATTATATAAAGACAATTATTTCCAAAAAGAACATATCAGTGGAGTTGTATTGCTATTATGTCTAATTATTCTTTTCATGGGTAGTCTAAAAGTGTTTTTTAGTATTATATTTTTCCTTCCATAATGTGCCAACTGTTGCAAATAGTTCTCCCCTTGTGAGGTTAACTGTTACTGCCCTGCAAACTATGCTAAAGCCTCCTTGGATAAGGTGAGTGGCCAATCTCCTTAGTGTCAGAGTTTAGGGTTTCAAATTAAACAAAATGGAAATGATGTAAAGAGGGATCATAAGGTTAAAAGTAGTAGCCACAAATCCCAGAATGAAGATCACCAAGAAAATAGATGGAAGGAGTAGTTTTGAAATATTGATGCCATTGATTTTTCAGTGAGTAAGCTGTAGCTAAAATAAGAAAAAAAAATATAAAGGAATAGTTAACGTTGTTGAAATATACTGAAGAAGAGCAAGGCATTATTAAAAAGTTGGAACAAATCTGTTCAGTTTAGAGGAAAAAAACACCTTTTAAAATATTATAAATAAAAATTTTTGACATTATAAAATATATTTTATAATATTAAAAATAATACCAGATAGGAGTGAGGTATAAACTGGATGTCTCACTTAGATCTAAGTAATTCTCTCAAAAATATAAGAAAATAATGTGTAAATATTTTGCTTAAAATGGCTGAGATGTTACAGGCTTTCTGGAAATAATTGCAATAGCGTAGGACCATAGATTCTAGACCAGAAACAATAGTAAAATAATCCTAAAATATAGTTAAGTGTTAGAAAGTTTAATTTTAAGTAAAACTTGAAATATGTATGAATGAGATACTTTTTGAATGATAGCATTAGGATATACCTTTGATTTTGGTGAGGTCGATATTTTAACAGGAAGTGGATGGCAAGTAAACTCCAACTTGGTCAGGGCTATTACGGTAAGCATTTGGGCAGATGGGTTTATTTTTGGCCTCAGCTGAACTCCTGTCACTGGTCATGGATTCAGTTAAAAATTGATTAATTTAAAAAACCATTTAATGAGAGTGTACATGGTAAAAATAACCCATGTCCTGATCTCCAGTTATTTGTAGTTGTGTGGGGGATGCACGAATGTAATTATCTGCCAGTTAGAAAGCAGTAGGAGGTAGAGTGACAAAGTTATGACCCAGACGTTATGGAAACAAAAGGAAGGGGCATTAAGTGTGGTTTAAGGAGGGCCACGTAGGTAATTTTGAAGAGGTAACACCTAAAATAAATCTTAAAGAATGAGTAGAAATGAACAGGCAAGTGAGGAGATGTTTTAGGTCAAGGGTGGCAGTATGAGAAAGATATAAAGATGAGAAATTGGATGGCCGGTCAGGTATAACTGTCAGATTTACTGCTGGTCATAGCTCATGGTTCCATGTCACTGCCATTATTTAAAGCACTGTTTTCCAAAGTACAAACCTTGTACTACCTACATTTGGATTACCAAGAGTACAGGCTAAAAATACAGAGTCTGGAATCCCATCCAAACCTAGAAAGTAGAATTGCTGGGAATTCTAATCATTACTATCCTTAATGGATGATTGTTATAAATATCAGAGTTAAACACCAATTTAGAAGACCAAAGAAAGAACCAGAATAAAGAAAATGTACTGAAAGTAACTATATTATCTTGAATTCATATTAGTAGGTAATGGTGCAATCAACATATATTGAAGGAAACAGTCAGAAAAGCTTACATAACAGAAAAAAAATTAAAGTTTGAAGAAAATCAAGAATCCTAAGGTTAAAACAAATACTGAATATAGCAAGACACAGCAAAGGAACAATAGAAGAGCTTAGAAGTTATGAGAAACTCTGCAGCACCAGAGAGACATTTTAAAAAACTTAACATATAGTTTATATTATATCAGAAGAAATGGGATCATGTAAATTTTCCTAATTTTAATACACTTATATTTATTTATTTTTTAAAAGACTTTTTATTGATTTTGGTTTTTAGAGGGAGAGGAAGAGAGAGGGAGAGAGAGAGAAACATCGATGTGAGAGAGAAACATCAATCGGCTGCCTCCTGCCAACCCCCTACTGGGGATCCAGCCAGCAATCCAGGCATGTGCCTGACCAGGAATAGAACCAGCAATCTTTTGACACCCAACCAACCAAGCCACACCAGCCAGGGTTAATAGATGTATATTTAAACACACACATTTTTCTAACAGATGTACATGCATTATGTAATTACAGGTAGAAGTGGATTCTATTGTCGTGCCTTTGCCCTTTTCCAATCAAGACCTGTTGATAGAGGATTCTGGTACTATGTACGTGATTACTACTCCAGCCGGACTAATCATAAAGTGGGCTCATCTTACAGGAATCTTAGACATTCACTTTGGCTTTCAATTTAACTTGTCATCCTACACAGAAGGACTTTGTGGTGAGCATTGCTCTTCAAATCTCAGTTTCTGCTAGCTTTTTTTTCCTATTCACATTCCACTGTTTTGACCCCCTATTGCCACACATTTTTGGTTTGAGGTGTGATATTAATTTTCAGTGACCCATGTGAATAATGAAGGAAGTAATGGTTTCCAATGAATGGGCTAAGAAGCAAGAAATAACATTTCAGTGGGGGTATTGTACAGAGCTACATGCTTACCATAATTACTACCTAAAATCAATCTTAAGGACTGTTTCTATTCCTACTAGCTCATCTTTATGCAGCACTAATGAAGTGCCAGGCATTATTTGATATACTTTAATTCATTTAATTCTAACTATAGCCCTATGAGTAGGCACTAGTATTAATTTGTAACTGATGAAAATGAGGCAAAGAAAGGTTAAAAACTTAAATAACAGTTTTCTTCCCTATTTTTTTTTTTAGTTTGAAATCAAGAAAAAGAGTTATTTAAGCCACGTTGAAAGTTATATACAGGGAACACAATATTTTGACAAGTTATCCAAGTTTTATTATAAAGTGTAAAGTTTAGATGTACCTTTACACCTAAATTTAATAGCACAACACAGGGTGGGGCAAAGGAGGTTTGCAGTTGTTTGTATGGAAAATAATACAATAATTTAATAAATAATAAGACAAGAAGAAACTGTTTTGCTTACTCACAACTGTAAACCTCCTTCTGGCCGACCTTGTATGTTACATCAATATAGAGTTTCAAGCCAAAAGAAACAAATTAGAAATATATCTTTGTATGTAATAAAATACAAAGATTAATACTGGCTCTGGTGTCTGCTGGAAAGTGTAGCAATGCTATTCCTTCACAGCTCTGTGCTCAACATCAGTTTGCTCATCTTTAAAATGGACACTAGAAAGGGAGGTCTGGCTGGACACCTCATTGCACAGCACTGTGGAATCTGCAGGGTGATGATTGACAATGCACTGAAGACATATTTTTACTAGCAATTATCTTTTTTTATATCATATATTCTTTATTGATTTTTTAGAGAGAGAGAGAAAGGAAGGGAGAGGGAGAGAGAGATAGAAACATCGATGAAAGAGAGAACATTGATTGGCCGCCTCCTGCATGTCCCCCTCTGGGGATCAGGCCCACAGCCTGGGCATTTGGCCTGAGCGTGAATTGAAATGGCAACCTCTTGGTGCATGGGTCGATGCTCAACCACTGAGCCACACTGGCTGGTGCGATTATCTATCTTTATAAGAGTTTAGGTTTAAAAATTAGTAGCTGCTTTACAGCATAGTTCAGGTGCGTATTTTTGTCTGTCGGTTGGTTGGTTTTGCACTGCTCTCGGCTCTGCATGTTTGCAAGGGCTGGGGCAACTGTGGCACAGCAGCCTCTATTGACAATAATATAAGATTTGATTCTGGAAAAAAGGTTTAACTCATTTCTTTTACAGCTGGGAACCTTGGAAATTAAGAAAAAATTATGTCTTTTAAAGTAGTGTGGGATTCAGGTATGTTATGATCAGGGTTCCAGATCCATTTCTCTGTACTTCCCTTGGCTCTGTACTCCACTGGATGAAGAGTAAGCCCTATCTGCTGGCCTTCCTCAAGGATGTTAGGCTGTGGCAGGTGAACACGTGATAGTATCAATAGGCCATGTCATCCCAAGGAAGAGGGATTGTCTATGTCCTAGGTCCACATCCTGAGCTTGTTAATGGTTGTCCTAATGTCTAATGTGTCTATATGTCTGGTGGCTGCCACGAGCTGACTGGTTTATGCCTGGGTTACTTGGAACAGTTTTTAATAAAAGCTGTGAGGATTACCTTTATGCAGGCAGGCCCCCTCCTGGAGTGCTGTCATGCACCTCGGGGTGTTCTCAGGCAGGCTTTTCTTGGAGTGGATGATGGGGGAGTGGATGCTGGGAGAGGTGCAGTCACCAAATGCCCACTATTATGGGGACTATTTGACAGATTTAAGAACTTGTTTTTAAATTAGGAGATAGTGCTAATAGCAGGAAAGTGTACGGACAGAATCAATCTCCTCTTTCTTTACCTTCTACTATCCTTTCATGTATCTTGACTTCTAGGGTCATTAACCTTAATCAATTATTAAGATGATTTAATTCTGCTGCCTATATTTGGTTTAACTGAAAAAAAATTTCCTTCTAAATGTCGCATATCTTTTTAGGTATTTGCAATGAAAATCCAGATGATGATCTAAGGATGCAAAATGGCACAATCATTACGAATATGGAAGATATAGAATTATTTATCGAGAGCTGGGAAATTGAGAAATCATTTAAAGTGACAACGAGAAGACCTGTTAGAAACTGTACCGAGTATGATTGCAGTCACTGCCTTGAATTATTAAACAGAAAAGAGTTCATTCCATGCCATGATAAAGTAAGTTGAAAGTGACCATAGGAGAGAACTGTCCTGTTAGACATGGTGAGAGTGAAGCCAGTAAAGTCCTGTTCTTGCCATGATGTTCTTCTACCAAGAATAGTTTATCCCCAAGCCTTCTGTCAGAATGCTTTGGAATTCAGAACCATTTGCTGTCTATAGATTGATTGAGACAGGAAGGATAATTATCTTATTTTCTCCCTATGTTTTTTTCAGAACTATATCTACACCTTTCTAGAAAAATGAAATTCCATCCTGTAGAAAATGCCTCCAGGAGAAAGGGATCAATCTCACCTCACAACCCACTATAGAACCCAGACAGGGAGGGTTTCATCAGTTCCTTGTGATCTTGGCCCCTTAGTGTATGCTTATAATAGAACCTGTCACATGTTCAATTGAATTGTTTTTTAGTAGTCTCTAACTTTCTGACTTTAGATGACTAGTAGATATTTTAAACAACCTGTATATTTAAACAGATATATTATTAGACACAAAGAACAGACAAATACAGTATTTCATAAATCATTTAATGAAAAGTTAGTGAGCATCTAGCACCTATTAGGCATTGGGTTCAACTCCTGTGGTCCAAAGAGAAGACCGTCTCCTTGGCAAGGAGCCTGGCGGGAAGGAAAGTCTGTGAAAACCGCGAGGTTCACTACAGTGGGACATGGAAGTCCAGGTCTGAAGGAAACTTTCCAGAGTTTAAGACATTTGAACTATTTAGGGGGGAAAAATGCATTTTCCAGGGCAGAAAAGGGAGGAAGGGAGACCTAGGCAGATAAAACAATATATGTAAGAGCAAGCTTGGTGTAAAAACCCATGTTAGGAAAACATTGAAAGTTTAGTGCAAGACATGTAGATGGGAAGAGCCTGGGAGGAAAAGTGAGGGAATTGCTGAGGCGGGAAGGAGCTCACTGCAAAGCACCTTCCCTGTTAGCTGTGTGGTGCAGGCTGCATGTCCTGAGCCTGTTAGCGGTGCGGTGCAGGCTGCATGTCCTGTCCCTGTTAGCGGTGCGGTGCAGGCTTCATGTCCTGTCCCTGTTAGCGGTGCGGTGCAGGCTGCATGTCGTGTCCTGTTAGCGGTGCGGTGCAGGCTGCATGTCCTGTCCCTGTTAGCTGTGTGGTGCAGGCTGCATGTCGTGTCCTGTTAGCGGTGCGGTGCAGGCTGCATGTCCTGTCCCTGTTAGCTGTGTGGTGCAGGCTGCATGTCGTGTCCTGTTAGCGGTGCGGTGCAGGCTGCATGTCCTGTCCCTGTTAGCGGTGCGGTGCAGGCTGCATGTCGTGTCCTGTTAGCGGTGCAGTGCAGGCTGCATGTCCTGTCCCTGTTAGCGGTGCGGTGCAGGCTGCATGTCCTGAGCCTTCCCTCTGACCTTCCCTGAGGACAAAGGCAAAGGGTGTGATGTCAGGGACACAATGGCACATATTTCTGGAGCTTCAGTTTTACTTAGAGATTTGGATGCAAATAAGTTTTGCATGTTTACATTTTCAATGTATGAACACACAAAAATGTAAACAACAACAACAACAATGACCAGCAAATACTTTAAAACTAATTTCAGTGTGATTTTAATCTGGTTTTTAAAAGCAGAATGATTTCGAAAATGGCATTTTCCCCTGGGAATTTGGAAGGCTGATTAAATCAGGCAACTTTCCAGCTTACTCGTCAGGACATAGTGAGGGAACACAGGGTGCCGTTTACCAGTGTTTCCCTGAGGATCTGCCCAGTGAGTTTGATGGCAAGAGAAAGAATGCTCATAATTCGGTTTCCCCACTTCTAATCTTCATCCTTTTCCCCCAATCACCATATAGGAGGCAGACGATCTTTTAGAAATGGAAACAGGATTGTAACATTTCTCTGTCTACCTAAAACCTGTCAGTGCCCTTCACGTGCACATTCTGCACTTCTTATCGGGGCTTACCAGGTCCTCTATGCTCTGGCCTGCCCCGCTCAGCTTCCTCCTTGCTACACTCTTTTTCTGCTAAACATCAAGCTTGCTCCTTTCAACACTCTGAATATTCCAAGGTATTTGTTACCAGTCAGCTTTTATGCTTTGTCCCCAGCTGGAATACCTCCCTCCTTCAATCTCTTGCTCACTAAAAAGTTTTCTGAAATTGAGATCCACAGGGCAGAGAAGAAATCTGTTTTATTCACCTTTATATTCCTTATGCATAGCATAGTGCCTGATGTGTAGTTAGGTGCTCGATAAATTAGGGAAGTATGCCTTAACGAATGGACGAATGGAGGATATAGGAGAATCAGCTTTTTTTGGGGAGGGGGGAGGTTAAGTGGAGAAAGGATATAATTTTTAAATTTTGAGTAAGGTGAGTTATATGGGACTTTTAAGCAAAAATATCCAGAAAAAACTTAGAAACCTAATTCTGGGGCTGAGGACCGAGATCAGGTTTAGGGAGTTAAGTGTACATACATTTTAAAAATAATAATGAATGCATGGCCAGAGTCTGTTCTAGCCACTTTCCCTATATTAACTCGCAGCAATCTTAAGCAGTAGTTGACTTATTACTAACTTTATTTAACTTGTGACAAAACCAACACAAAGATTTAAATGCGCAGATGGTAGAAACTGTGGAAATGGGTGAGCCCAGGAGGAGCTTTTGCAGTGAGTAAGCAGAACCAGTGAAGACGGGATCTAGAGAAACACTCAGGATGAGAGGCAGAAGGGAAAACAGCCCACAGGCGAACAGGCAACCGAGTGCTGTGCTCTCACAGGCCAAAGAGAGGGCTCCAGAAGCAGGAAGTGTTCCTGGCATCACAGGCCTCAGAGGGTGGGGAGGGGTGGGAATGTCAGTGTTCCCAGGATCTGACGCTTAGGTGGCCCTGATGACCATCGCAAGTGTTCTCTGCAAAGTAAACTGGGTGGAAACTGAGGAGAGGCAACAGAGGAGATGAAAAAGGAATTAGAATCTTGATTTTCATAGATATGGACCTTGAAGAAGAAATGGTGGGATACGAAAAATAGTAAGCATTTTACCTGACACTTTGACCTATGTCAGAATTTAGCATCTGAATTAATGTGCAGCGGGGAAGAAGATAGCGGCAGAATAGGTGAGAGTTAGGCTCACCTCCTCCCAGGGTTGAACTACAAAACAACTAAGCTATAGAATGAACCATCAACCTGAGTGTAGATACTTAGTATGTTTGCTGAATGAATGAGTACAGAGAAAGATTGGAATAAAAGTTGTTACAAGTTAAACTGTTTAGATTTCAGACATCTTTAGATCACAATGAAACAATCTGTAGAAAAAAAATGGGTCCCTAGTTAAATTGAGGTATATCAAATTAAACAAATTATTTGAGCAATGTATATTATTAATATACATTTTTTGAGAAGCATTTATAACTTTATTGAATGAGCAATGCCATGAATCATTATGGAAAGCTTCTAATCTTTAAAAAAAAATTTTTTTCTTTGTTGATTTTATAGAGAGAGGAAGGGACGTGAGAGATAGATGGAAACATTCATGAGAAAGAACATCGGTTGGCTGCCTCCTGCATGCCCCCCACTGGGGATTTGGCCCACAACCTGGGCATGTACCCTGATGGGGAATCAAACTCGTGACCTCTTGGTACATGGGTCGATGTTCAACCAGTGAGCCTGGTGAAAGCTTCCAATTAACTAGGACAGATCAAAGTCTTATTCAATACATAGAAAAGACAATTATAACCCAAACTGTAATATCAGAAATGGATTTTTGCTAGATCCACATACTCTGTTTTTCTTCCATCTTTTTTTATAAATTTATTTTCAATTACAGTTGACATGCAATATTATATTGGTCTCAGGCATACCACATGGTTACTAGACATTTATATACCTTATGAGTGTTCACCCCAATAAATCTGAAACCATACATAATGATACAGTATTATTGACTATATTCCTTATGCTATACTTTATACCCCATGACTACTCTCTGACTACCAATTCGTGCTTCTTAATCCCTTTCACCTTTTTCATCCATCTTCCTAAACCACTCCCATCTGGCGACCATCAGTTTTTTTTTTTCAAATCTATGTTTTTTTTTGTTTCGTTTGTTCATGTATTTTGTTTTTTAGATTCCACACAGAAGCAAAAACATCTAGTATTTGTTTTTCTCTCTCTGTCTTATTTCACTTAGCATAATATCCTCTAGGTCCATACATATTGTTGCAAATGGTAACATTTCATTCTTTTTCATTGCTGAGTAATATGCTGTTGTATATGTGTACCATGCTTCTTTATTCATTCATCTGTGATGGACACTTAGGTTACTTCTGTTTCTTGGCTATTGTAAATAATGCTGTAGTGAACATCAGAGTGCATTTCTCTTTTTGAACTAGTGTTTTGTATTTCTCTGGATAAATACCTCAAAGTGGGATTCTTTTCTGTATTTGTAATATAGATTTTTGTAGATTAGTGCTGACAATATTTATCTTATCTAAAATGTGTTTTGAAATATTATACATTCAGAGCTGATGTCTAGTACTATGAAGTTTTGAAAGTCTGGAATTAAAGAAGAACCATAATGAATATTAACTTCGTACTCCGGTTTTCCAAATAGTTTTAGTCTAGCTTCGCGCATGTAGAGGAATAAAATAACATCACTTATCCAAAGGCACAACATATTTCTAGGTTTCTCCACAGAACTTTTGTGAAAAGATGTGGATCAACTATACCAATTCTTGGAACCACGAATGTGACGCTCCTTCTGCATATGTCGCTCTGTGCAACAACTTCGACATCTGCATTGAGTGGAGAACACCGGACTACTGCTGTGAGTCACACACTTCAAGCAATGATCTACAGCCACATGACATTCGTGTTTGCATTTAATTCTTTCTTTTTCTTTTCGTTTTTCATCACAAAATAATTATCTTAGAATAAATGCATATATGTTAACCTAGAATTTAGAGGTAAGCTTTTCCACAGAGGCAACTTCTGTTTGTTTGTTTTTTATCCTCACCGGAGGACATTTTTGCATTGATCTTCACACAGAGCCGGAGGGAGAGAGGGAGGAAGAGAGAGAGAAACATTGATGTGAGAGAGACACATCGAGTGGCTGCCACCCATACGACCTCAACTGGGGCCGGGGACAAACTGCAACTGAGGTATGTGCCCTTAGCGGGAACTGAACCCGGGTCTCTCTGGACCACAAGCTGATGCTCTAACTGCTGAGTTAAGCCAGCGAGGGCCAACCTCTGTTTTTCTCCTGATCTAAATGTAAAGTAGTCCTCCATTCTCACAAAAGAAAGCCTAGTCCATGAAACAGTAGCTAGCAAAGTCGATTGAAAGGTTAAAGAAGTCACAGAGGATCGAAGAGGGAGTTTAATTCTGTGTCCAGCACAGTTTGTCCATCCCCTGCAACCTGCCTCCTTTCCCCCAGCTTGCTATTGTTCATGTCTTATGTGGAGAGGATTTTGCTCCTTTTTCCCTCTTTCCAGGCATAATTTCCACGTCCAAGAAATCAATCTTCCTGGCTTTCTTTGATATCTAGATTTAGTATTCTCCCAGTTCCAAGTTTCTGTTTCCTTTTCCCTTTGTATGCATTCTTTGCCCATTTGTATCTATAGAGATCATGCTTTCTCATCACGTTGTAATGCTTTTAATAAAACTTTTATTAAACAGTTCACCAATCCTGGGCACATTTTACCAAAAATATTAATTTAATTTAAGACATAGTGATTACATAGATTAAATGGTAAAATATTTTCAAAATGAGTAAAAAATTTTTCCCTAGGGGGGAAAAGAAAAGAATAAATGCATTGAGAAAGATTATATCACACACACCAGTTACATGACTCCACTTCAGGAACGAAGCAGCTCCCAGTGTGCCTTCTATCTCTCATCTCCCTGCCCTCCCAGAGGTCATCACTATTCAAGAGTGGGAGTGCTTAGTTCCCACGGAATGTATGACCTCACCAATTTTACAAGACACTGTCAAATTGTCCTCCACTGAGATTTCACCAGTTTGCACATCCACCAGCTCTGTGTTAATTTTTTAAAATATGTTTTTATTAATTTTTTTTTTTTTTTTTGGACAGAGAGGAAGGGAGAGATAGAAACTTCAATGTAAAAGAGAAACATCGATTGGCTGCCTCCTGCACGCCCCCTACTGGGGATCGAGCCTGCAACCCAGGCATGTGCCCTGGACCAGGAATAGAACCAGGACCTCTCAGTCCATGGGACGATGCTCAATCCACTGAGACACACTGGCCAGGCTCTGTGTTCATTTTTTAACAAAACGACCTTTTAAGATCACTGAAAATGAATAAGAATTTTCTCAAACATCATTTAGAAACTGCTCAACAATGGTAGTTTCTTTTGACAGTGACGGATTCAACTTAAATGTGCAGCATTGGTTGTTTTGATGACTTGGTTGAATTACCTATTTAAAGCATATTTCTTTGTTTATCCTGAGTAGTCTATTGTATATGCCCTCACTGCACAGAGCAGGAACTTCATAATAGTTGACTCTATAGTCATGCCAGCCAGAATTGGGCTGCCTATTGGTCATATTTATTTGATATAATTCAGATAAATGTTTCCTACCATAACATAATACCACCTGGACACCTGGAATTCTGATACTTAAAAATACCCACTGATTTTTAAAATTTCTGGTTTATGATCATATAATAAATGAAAAGATAGACTTTGAGGAGACTTAAATGTGATAAGTCATTTTCAAAAAGAAATCTGACATTTCTTCCTTTTATTAGAATTCAAATAGTTTACTTTGATCATGAACAAATCTTGTCCTCTATTACCCTCAGCTCTGAGGTGCCCCGAAGGTAAGGAATATGAACCCTGTGTGCGACCCTGTGAAGCAAGAACATGCCTGAACAGATGGGTCTATGGGCACTCTTCGTGTCTGAATTTAAGGGAAGACTGTGTGTGCGAAAACGGAACCATTCTCCACAGGCCACACTCAACTCAGTGCATTCCAGAGAAAGAATGTGGTAAGCAGCAAAGTACAAACTGACCCCTTAGGGGTCCAGCAAACCAATAAAACATTGTTAGATCTTGAAGAGATGTACTGAGAAAGATTGATCAAAAGTAACCTAGGTGTTGGAAAGGAAATGAGTTTGTTTATAGTTTGACTTTAATAGGATTTCAACTGAAGTTACCCAAATGGGAGCTTTGCTGGTGATGTGTTTTAATTTCGACCTGTGCCTTTAATAACTGGGCAGGAGTATGGAAAATTAAGAAGGAAGAGTATAGTGTGTGAACTGAATTCCAATGCCAATTATTTCGAGTGTTATTCAGCTTTATCTCTGTAAGCCTGAGAAATGCACCTGTAAAATGGGGGAGATAACCATAAGGTTAGTGTGGGAATGCATGAAATAATACAAAGCATTTCACAACAATACCTAGAGAAAAACAGCACTCAAAAAATGTCAGATAGAAATGTCTGAGAGAAAAGATTTAATGGTTCTACTTTCACCTTCAAAGCATTTTATTCTGACACATGATCTCCATGGTGGTGTCAGATGAAACAAGTGCAACGTTGAGAAAAGTTCAGTCCAGTACTTTAGCAGTATCATTCCAGGCAGAAGCAAGAGATTTAGGTAAGAGTGAAAGAACAAGGCAAGTAGACGGAGGGTATACAGGTATGCTTATTTTTGTTTTCAGGACTCTGTGAGGTTGGTTTGCTAGTAAACAGGATGGTGTAAAATAAGTTAATTTGAGGTTGGAATGTGGTTGGTCCCTACATTTATCTTTTATTCCTTAAAAGAACTAACTAGAGAACCATATTTATCATTAAGTAAAACTTTAATACTAAAACAAATAGGGTCACTAAAATATAGTTTCCTTTGTTGCCTGTTTTCCACATTTAGATTTTAAAGCTGAAATGGTTTGAATTTTCATATGACAAACGTGTTAATGTAAAGTAGGGATTACCTTGTTTTTGAATACCACTCATTTTTAACAATTCCTATTTTAAAACATTTACTATGTTCAAGTGAAGTAAATTGTGTTAACAAGACTTAAAGTAAAAAAATTTTAAAAAACCTAATCAGTTATGGTATTTATAAAAGAG
The DNA here is from genome assembly GCF_014108415.1 of Molossus molossus. Lineage (NCBI taxonomy): Eukaryota > Metazoa > Chordata > Mammalia > Chiroptera > Molossidae > Molossus > Molossus molossus. Next base: position 54,122,580 of record NW_023425345.1, on the reverse strand, counting down.
GGTATGCAAATTTACACAGAGTTTTAGAAGGGAAATAAATGTTTTCTGTGGACTGCCTCACACATTTCATTAAAGAAAAACATAAGCTAGTATCTGATAAATGAAAAGAGAAATCTGAGAAAGGATAGTTATGTGACATGTTATCTATGCTGCTGGGCCAAGTCACAGTCTGCAATCAAAATATAGCAGCTGGATTGACTTTAGTGTCCAGGTTGTGAGTGATGTAACACTGTCAATCTCTTTAAGTGTGCACTGATAGTGAAGACCGACCCCGCACTGCTGGGGAGATTTGGAATGGGGGCATTGATGAATGCGCACTATACAAATGTTTGGAGAATGGAAGCATTATTCCTATAGCACCTGACTGTGAAGAAGAGCCCACACCAATTTGTGAACGAGAGGCTGAAGTTGTCCTGGGCATCATTGATAAGCAGTCCTGCTGTTCAAAGGAAGTTTGTGGTGTGTATTCAGGCTGAAGCTTTACAGTCAGTTAATGCCACAAAAATGCATGTTGATAACCATTGTGAAAAAGAGGGTGTGAGTGATGCTTGGTGTTGAGAAAAAGCAAGTTTGAGGTAACGACGGATTTTTTTTTTCCCATAAATTTCACTTGCACTTTCTCAAAGCAAGTTTTGCCACATTATGGTTTAGTTGATTTTGCAAATACACATGCCAAACTCTGGCTACTAGCAATAAATAATATTCAGTAATATATGACAATATAAAGGATCTGGGAATCTTTGACTTATGACAATCGAGGGTGGAAAAATAAATAAATCTTAAAGCTGCTGCCTTTTCACCTGTGATCCATTTTGTGAACAGAACATGTTTAATTGCAGTGTGAAAACATGCATAGTGAGAATCATTTTCCTGCTTTGCATTAGAAGCGCTTGATTTCAGTATCTTTCACTGATATTTTAATGCTTCTGTTTCTTATTTGCAGGATGTGACATGACCTTGTGTGATACTACCATTCCGACATGCACGGAGAGTCAAAAATTGACCATTGGTCATAGCCCTCTTTCTTGCTGTCCACAGTACAAATGTGGTGAGTAATTAATTAGGAAAAATAGGAGTGAGGGTCATTGGTCATTCAGAATAGTGGATTAGATTCTCATTCTTTGTGTATATTATTAAAGATTGTGGAGCCCTGGCCGGGTGGCTCAGTTGGTTAGAGTGTCGACCCATACACCCAAAGGTTTTGGGTTTGATTCCAATCAGGGAACATACATAGGTTTTGGGTTCAATACCTGATTGAGGCAAGTATGGAAAGCAACAGGTGAATGTTTCTCTCTCATATAGATCTCTCTCTCTCTCTCTCTCTCTCTCAAATCAACAAACATATCCTTAGGTAAGGATTAAAAAAAAGAAGAAAAAAAAAGATGTGGAGTTGTTTTTCTAAAGATAGTTTTTAACTATCCTGCAAGTATATTTCTATACTTTAAATTTATACATTATATACATGTATATAGTCATTAACTCATTTTAAAGATCTTAATCTTGTGGAAATATATAGAAAAAAAAAAATATATATATATAAACATATATTCAAAGATAACTAAACCGCACTATTTCATTCATTTTATTATCTCACACTATGCAGTTTTTCAAGTATCTTTGTGTTTCTGCAGAATGTGACCCACTCAAATGCCCCAGTTTTTCGGTACCAGAATGCAGAGAAGACCAATTCATGATGCAAGCTCAACAGGATGAACCTTGCTGTTTTGCTCCTTACTGTAGTGAGTGTTCTATGAGTTAATTTCTTGGAAGAAGAAAGAAGAAGGAGTATGTAGGGGAAATCTCTTATTTGATGTGAATTTAATGGGACTGATAGAAAACACTGTTCTGTTTTTATAGGAATTAACTTAAGAATGATATAAAAGTAAGTCTAGAATTTTAAATGATTCTTAAAATTATTAATTAGTGCTACTTTTTCCTATCCACAAATAATATATATGTATATATATCGGTCAAAACATGATTAAGATAGTATAATCAAGGTGTGTGTGTGTGTGTGTGTGTGTGTGTGTGTGTGTGTTTTCTTCAATAAAGCCAGAACCTAATTCTTTTTGGAGAAAAAATTAGCCTTGGCTTTTCTTGAAGAACCAAGTAGAATAAGAGACTCAGCTAAGATGGTACAGAACCTCTTTAAAACTTTATCTGCTGTATGATCTCTAAAGAGAATAACAGAAATGAAGGCTGTCTAGAAAATGCTGTGTATGAAGCTATATAGAGCTATATATTTTGTCTGATGATCTGGACATTGAAAAATAAAGAATTCTCTATTTTCCATTTCAAGTGAATTATCATATAAAAGATTGGTGATTAATATAGGTTTTAGAGGTACTGATGAAAATCAAAAACACATTATTTGTACCAGCTTAGGTTCTTGGAGTACAAGTAGCAAAAACTGGTTGATTCTAGCTAGCTTAAGCAGAACCAATTATTGGAAAGATTTGAGGGATCAAGATTTTGTAGGATTAAGAAGAAATAGAGTAAACTCTGGGAAAGAGAGAAGCCAGAAGCTCTATATGTCAGTTACTAATCACTGAGTCAGCAACATTTGTGTCCTGTCCTGTGTGCTTCCATTTATAATTCAAATGCCATAGAAAGAGATACCGATTCAACTAATGTGGGTTGTTCCCACACAGAGGCCTGATGAGAGCAAGATGCCGTTTTAACAGTCACTTCAAGTCTGCATGAGTGGGACATTTCCTTAAGATCATTTTCAGTTGTTCTCAGAGTGGGGAGAGGTGCTGAACAGCTCACAAGGACAAGTGCCTCCTATATTGTTCACCCATAAACTGGGACAATCAGAGTAGTGAACTAAGAAAACATCAATCAATCAATCAATAATATTTTGATCCTAATAAGATCAAGTTAGTCCAGAAATCTGAATGCCCTATGTTTCTGGTAAGATGCAATTCTATGTCACTCTGCTTGGAAAACATAAAGCCACACACTCAGGCAGTATTCTTGTTTTTATGACCAAATAAGATCTGTTGAAGCCTTATTTTTTGTTTTCTGTTGTATTAAACACAATATATTTTATATTGATTTTATAGACATACAGTAATCTGAATGAATAAGATTTTTTTTAAAGCTCAGCTGTACCTTTTGGCTTTTTGTTTGAACTTAGTGTGTGAGTCTTGCACTGAACCTATCCCACTATGTACTGATGGGGAATTTCTCACCGTGGACCTTAATACCACACACTTGTGCTGTCCTCAGTATTATTGTGGTAAGTATATTTTAACCAACCTAAAATTTTACATATGCCCCAAGTTTTAAGAAGCACAGTGCATCTTAGTTATACTGTCATGTCAGACCATAGTTGAATTCTAGCATATAAAATACATTATTAAACCTGTGTAATGTTTTCATACATCTAAGAGCTCTTTTTAGATAATAGCATTACGTGCCAAAAATAGATCAGCTGTGACATGTCTCTACATCCTAGGATTTCTAGTAATCCAGTTGATTCCACACCCTCTTCTCTTGCTTTCTCTTTTTGCCATCCTGCCATTTCTCAGGGTTCTTTACTTGACGAGCTGTCCTAGCTCTACTCCTGTTGCGTGTGTTATGAATCATTTGCTTGTTCTCACCAACACATGGCAACTAGGTGGCGGGAGGGGCAGCCTGGGGATATAGGAGTTCATACACTACATCAGCAATGGCAGTGAACTCACCGGGAGGAAGTGAGATGAGCAATTACATGAAGTTAATCTGTACCCATGTAATTTTTCTATGTAGTTTGTGAGCCAGATCTTTGTCCTCCACCACTACTCAACTGTGCAGAAGATACGAACCTTGTGAAAGAAAATGTATCTGGTCAATGTTGTCCCATATGGCATTGTGGTAATTCATTTTCATATTTTAAAGATTGATTCTAATTCATCAATGTGTTCTGACCAATGTAAGTGTTGATTTTTGCCTTGTAGAATGTAGCTGTGAAAACCTTGTGATGCCAACTTGTGAAGTGGTAAGAACACATACTTTGATTTTCTCATATCATTTAAATCAGTTTATTCTTCCTTTACCTCTCTTATTTCTGAATTCTCAAAGTTAATGGAATTATCCTCCTTCATTTGTATTGAAGAAGATTAAAATAATGTGCACTGATGTTAGGGAGCTGTCAATATTTTATATTCTACTTCAGATGAAAAGTGCAATACCTTATTTTTTTCACTGGTGACTGAATCAATTTATGTCATATCTACTTAAGTTCACTAGTTTTAAAATGAAGCAAAACATTAAAAAAAATACCATCTCATATTGGCATAGATTGTGGTGATGATATAATGGATATATATTTATCCTAAAATTCATCAAGTTGTATGTTAATTATGTACAGTTTTTTGCATGTAAAATAAATAATTATATCTTACAAAAACAATCTAACATTTAGTGTAATGATGAATTTTTATCCATTATTTTTATAGAATATATAAATAACACATAAAAGTTCTCTCATTTGATATTTTGTGTGCACTGTATACACATCTATAGAATAAAGTAGAATTATTACATTGTATTTTTCTCAGGTTCTTAACAATTTACATAACATGTTTAGTATATTATCTCAATGATTCTTCACAATGCAAATATTTTTAGCTCATTTTATAAATAAGGAAATTGAGGTCTAGAGAGAATAAATTATTGACTGAGATCTTTAGGACTCAAACCAGGGGTTGTTTTATATATGTGTTTGTGTGTATTCTCTTATTATTTCCACTCTGTCCTAATTCTTTCATTTCCTTTACAAAGTGTAGCCAAGACATAGGTTGACACAAGAATAAAAGCAACTGTAAACTGTCCTGTTTCTATTAGTGGCCTTGCCTATCTTTAGCTATGACTCACTCTCCTAACTGTAATATGAAAATAATAGAAAAAAACCTGTGTCATGTGAATGAAATAAGTTAATATAAATTAGTTAGATAGTACTTGACTCATAACAAGGGTTCAATAAGTATCATCAATAATTATTATATCACCCTCCCCCAAAATACTGAAAATTTTAACCACAGGTGTAGATACTCATGGAGATCAAAGATGACCATCAAGAAAAGCTTGGAAGAAAGTGATAGCCAGGTTAGGAATAATAAATAAAAAGAGGTGAACTATTCCAGACAGTGGCTAATATGACCATGAGTAAATGCACAAGGAGTGAGGTAAGAAATGTAGGCTGAAGGATCACAACCCCTCCCTTTCGTTAAGAGAGAGCTAACTTGAGGGGTAACAAAGAAGGATGAAGAACTATCCAAACTGGTGGATTGGGGAGGGCTTCAAAGGCAAGGCTGGGGAATTTTGATTTGATTTATTCACTTCTTCTTCTCAGTTAGTCATTGAACCAATATTTGTTGAAAACCAATTATGTCTCGTCATGGTGCCAGCACCTTGAAAATGCACAGTCCTACCCTGAGGAGCTCAGTGTAGATTTAACGAGACAGGGGCTAGAAAGGGCCTTGTATCAGACAGGAATTATTATAAAAATGGTGTTTGACATTGATAGTCCTGTCAAGCAGTAAGGACAGTAAAACATTAGAGGGCAGGAGATCAGTCAGGGACTAGCACAGCCTTCATGAAGGAGGGCCTTGAGTATAGTGAGGTCTGAATAGAAGAGAAGCAGGGGAAGGTTGAATTCTGGAGGGCAGAATGGAAGACTCTGGCCTTTTGTAATGTATTTTGTGTGTGTGTGTGTGTGTGTGTGTGTGTGTGTGTGTGAGAGAGAGAGAGAGAGAGAGAGAGAGAGAGAGAGAAGAGAAATGAAGAAATAAGGCAGGAGGAAAGAAGGAAGAAAATAAACATAAGGAGGAAGAAAAGAGAAACAGAAAGAAGAGAGAGAGCTATGTAGAGAGAACTCTAAAAATCCTTTATGTTTACAAGGCTCAGACATTAAGGGTCCAGGAGTACTGGGTCCTTGGGCAAACACAGATGGCCAAAGGAGCAGCTCAGCAGGCCCTGGGGTTCTACTCCTACCAGAGCTCCCCTGCTGGCCTGAAAGAGGTAACACAACATCCTGAGGCGTTTCAATAACTTTTAACACCATAATATAAACTGTTCCTTTTTCCTATGGGATTTTGTAACTTCTGTGTTCTGGGTTCTTTGAAGCTTCTTTGGGTAGGACCCTCTATGTTCATTCTTTTATCTTGATGTGGTTGTTACCTTTACTATGTTGTGTGTGTGTGTGTGTGTGTGTGTGCGCTTTTACAGTGTATCCCAGACTAACTACCAACCAACCAATAACATTCCTATGTGGCCCTCTCATTTCCTAATTTCCCCTCCCCCTTTTAGTAGGTTTCCACATTTCTCCACTTACCCTTTCTCTGTGTTCTTTTCCCTCCCCAACATTTGTGCCAGATGCTGGTTCATCTAGTTTATTACCAGCTCAGCATTCGATGTCTGAATATTATTTATGAATCAAACTTTGACATTAATCAATATTGCAAATATTTATTGAATGCCTATTATATATTAGCATAGTTCTGGGTACACACAACATAAATAGTAGTTTCTATACCCTTACATTTTACCAGAATATATGTAACCATACAAGCATGAAAATTTAGTTTTAACATTCATTGTTCTACACAAGCATTGACCTGAGTCATTGTTCCTGAGTACTCATTTTGAATGATGGCTATGTGTTTGTTTCACTGGCTAAGATGATATATGTATACGTTTATCATCACATTGGCTTTTCACATAGATAACAGATGTATTTCAACCTAAAGAGTCTATGTTAGGCTTTTGGAGTCCCTTCCTTCCTTCCTTCCTTCCTTCCTTCCTTCCTTCCTTCCTTCCTTCCTTCCTTCCTTCCTTTCTTTCTTTCTTTCTTTCTTTCTTTCTTTCTTTCTTTCTTTCTTCAGTAAGAGCTTTATTGAAATATAATTCACATTACCATGCAGTTCATTTAAAGTGTACAATTCAGTGGTGTTTAGTGTATTCATCGTACTGTGCAACCATCAACACAATTAACTTTAGAACAATTGCATCATCCCCAAAAGAGGTTCTACCTATTAGCAGTGACTCCATACTTCTCTCCAAACTCCCTAGCCATAGGAAATCACTAAGTTACTTTTATCTATATAGATTTGCCTATTCTTGAGATTTTATATAAATGAGGTCATATAGTGTATGATCTTTTGTAATTTCTTTCACGTAGCATGACATTTTCAAGGTTCATTCATACTATACCATGTATCAGTACTTTATTCCTTTTTACTGTTAAATAATATTCCATTGTATGGATATACCTAGACATTTATCCAAAGTAAAGGTATACAGTAGCCAATAACACATGAAAACATTCTTTAACTGACATCATTAGCTATCGGTTAAATGCAAATCAAAAGCACAGAGACATACCACTTTATACTAAAAAGACAGATATTTATACATGTGGGCAAGAATGTGGAGAAATTGGAACCTTCATATGTTAGTGGTGGGATTGTAAAATGGTACAGTTGCTTTGGAAAACAGCCTGGTAGTTACTCAAAAGTTTCAATATAGAGTTATCATATGACCCAACAGTTCCACTCCTAGGCATATACACATGAGAAATGAAAACACATGTCCTTACAAAATCTGATACATGAATGTTCATAGCAGCACTATTCATAAGGCCAAAACGTTGGAAACAGATTAAGGTGATTTTGCTACTGACTTTAAAGGAGTAATAAACAAACAAACAAACAAATAAACAACACCATACTTGATGTAATATTAAGTACTGGTAGAACAGTTAAGGAGATATTTCTTCTTGGTGAAATTGGGTACTTATGAGAATAGAAGTGTAATTAAACATGTGGATAAGATCTAAAGGAAATAGTATAGAAAGAAAGATTTAAGAAAGAAGATTTAAGCCTAAGCTTGAGAGGGCACATTGGTCATTGTGGATTTAATCATTAAAAACAAGTGGGTAAGTGACTTAACAAGAGTTAGTATGAATCCATTACCTCCTTATCTAATCTTTTGGAGTAGCTAGTACAGTGAGAGAATTTAATTTATTCTTTTTTAACTGCATATTTCTAACATTTTATTTCCAATCTCATTGGAATTGTGTAATGACTAAAAATCACAAACCTCATATGAGCTAATGTTTATGCAACTACTTTACAACTTATAAAGCACTGTGAAATGTAAGATATTATTAGCTTATGGGGAAAAGTGCCTTTTATATATTACTAAGACTTTATTTGAATTATTTCTTATGTCAAGGATCAAATTATTACTGATCCTATGAAAATTAAATCTACCCAGGAAAAGTTGATGCTTAAAAAGCAATTTTTGAAACTTTAAGCCTGATCTTACACTTGAGAGGAGTCCATACCCTTCCTAATAGGGAAAAGTTTGGGTACTGGTCATGACAACAATGTTCTACAGCTAAAGGTCATAGAGCACTTTCTGTGTGTCTGCCCTAGTCTAAGCTCTTTGCATATACTGACCCTTTCATTCTCACAACAACACGAACAATCAGGCGGTGTTATTATCCCGACTTTACAAATCAAGGGAGTGAGGAGCAGACTGGCTAAGAACCTGCCCTACATGTATCACACAGCTAGTGACTGGCAGAGCAGGATCAGAGCAAGGCTGTATTTCTCCTGAGTCTGTGCTGGGCATGACTATACTAGACTGCTCCTGCTTTTATGCTCTTGCCTTGCTCAGATGCGGATGTCAGAGCCCTGACCACTTCTACAGAACAGATAAGACCATTTCCACCAAGCAAAGTTTTTAGGATTAGCAAGAATTTTCTTATCTCCAATTGCCCACTAGAAGCTCAGAATCAAACAATATTTTGAAGTTAGAACAGATCATAAGGGTCATCTTATCTGCCTTCACTCAGTGAATAGATAAGGAAACTAAAATTTATAGAGATTAAGTGATCCATGCCTACATTGTTTATTGTGAATTTTTTCCATGTGCTATGACTTAAATGACCACCAGTTTAATCCAAGACTGTTCACTATCAAATATTTAGTGAGCAACTGCTATGTGTCTGACTGTGTGGTAGGCAACTTATTAAATATTATATTGTGTGTTTTTTACAATTGTCATATAAGAAGCCACATAATAAGTCATATAATAATAAAAATAATATCTTTCTAATAGGGAGAATTTACTACAATAGACCATAACTTTCAGAGTGACTGTGGATGTGTAAAGTATCTCTGTGGTATGTTTTTTTTAATAACTTTTAAATGATAAATAATATTATTGGTATAGGATTTTCACTATTAATAAATTTTAAATTTTTTCTTTCAGAGGTATTACACATTTTAAGCTACTTGCCAGTTTTTGAGTATTAAAAATGTACTATTCTTTTTCAGTTTGTTCTTTTGTAATATTTCTAAATGTTCTGAGGAATCTGATAATAGGACAGAAAAATAAATATTATTTTTTAGAAGCATCACAGTATTCAAAGTTGATGCTAGGGTTCATATACTTTAATAAATAGACATCACCTAGCCGGTATGGCTCAGTGGTTAAGCATTGACCCATGCACCAAGAGGTTGCTGGTTCAATTCCCAGTCAGGACACATGCCCAGGTTGTGGGCTCAATCCCCAGTAGGGGTCATGCCACTGTTAATGATATGATAGCACAGTATATCAGCAGCCTTCATCATGAAGTATGATTTACATGACTCTATTTTGCAACACAACAAAATTGAAAATTTATTCTCAAAATAACAATTAAAAACCATGAAATGTTACAGAATCCCATCATGAAGAGACCTGCTACCATTAATTTAGATTTTGCCTTGATCTATATCCATTCCCCCAAATTGTCACGTTATGTGTCTAGAAGAGGAGACAGCATGTAACTTGACAGATTCTTAGGTCTGAAATTCTGGAATCTACTATAAAGTATAGCTTTTGGAGGAAGTTCAATCAGTAAATAGCAGTTGAGTTTACAGACCAATTTCTTATTGTATGTTAAGGAATAAATGTGCTACATTTATTATTTAACTAAATTCTTGAGTAATTAACAATATATAAAGGTGAAGGTCCTTATTGGTTTTGAAAAAATTGCACATCACAATGAAAACATAGATTTAAGTAAAAATTGCACTAATTGATTAAAAACTCAGTACTAAGTATTGTACTTGTGTTGACTATTTTTCTTTCCTTAGAAAAAGATGATGTGTGCGTATTTCAAAAAGTGTCAGTGTTGAATCCAGGCCAATCTATGATAAAGTATTTGGAAGGGGACTTTTGTTATACAATAGAGTGTCTGGAAGAAAGAGATAACTATACAGGCTTTCACACTCTGAATTTTACAATGGTGAATTGTTCAAAAGAATGTGACATTGTAAGTATTCTTTACAAGTCATTCTGGTGAGAGTTAATCAATCATAACCTGGCAGCTATAGATTTTAAACTAGGGAATACTCCATAAGTTAAAAATATACACTTGAATAGTTATCCAATGATCTATTAATGTGGAACATTTCTTTATAATGCATATTTTCCTTTTCCTGTGTATGACCTTGAGCTTCAGAAGTCTTATTATCTATAGCTAGCTTGACCTGAAGATGTTACACCTGCTTGAAAAATCTTGGCTGGTAGATGTGAAGGTTATAGCTATATAAAGTCAATTCTTATATGAAGTGCTTTAAATTCAACCTTAGAAAGGCTTACAGGTGTTTTGAGAGAGCATATATTTATGTTGGGAAGTACTTTCAGAACTAATTAATTATATATTGGTGGTGTTGTAGGGCTAATTCAGTGTCTTATTATCATGCACAGCACCAGGTATATGTTCCATCTCCAAGTGATTATAATTGTTGTGGTACCTGCAAAAATGTATCCTGCAAATTCCAAATAGAAAATGAAACATCAGTTATATATGAGGTATGAATTCCTTATTTCCTAAAAATGTTCCTTTGAGAATAGCTCTTTATGCTATTTTTCTGAAGAAGACACTTTTTTTTTTTTTTATCCTCACCCAAGGACATTTTTCGATATTTTGTTCAGATAGAGTGGGAGGGAGGGAGAGAGAGAGAGAAACATCACGCGAAAGGGACACATTGGGTGGTTGCCATCCACATGACCCAACCAGGGCCAGGGACAAACTGCAACCGAGGTACATGCCCTTAGCGGGAACTGAACCCAGGTCTCTCTGGACCGCAGGCCGATGCTCCAACCGCTGAGCCAAACCGGCCAGGGCTGAAGAAGACATTCTGAAGTCAAATAAGTTTTCAGAATGTCACATACACATTATAGAGTTCTGCATACAATAAACATTCCCATATTCAGCACACTTAACTGTGGACAAGATACAGTTACATTCTAAACTATCTGATAATTTTTGTTGTAAAGAAACATATTTAACTCATTTCTCAAACTTATTTTATCATAGATCTCCACATTTTTTTTAGATGTGAGGAATGGGCTTTGAGAAATGCTAACTTCTAATCACTACAAAGGAATAGAACAATGTTATATATTTTATTTACTTATTTGAAATGAAGCATTTCAATGGAAATCTGAAATGAAAAATGTTAGCACTTTATTTCAGGTATTGATGGTTTCAGTGGATATATAAGATTAAGGATTTACGCTATATGACAAATTTTTTAAAAAAAGATCTTAAGAGACATTAATGCTATAGCACATCTTTATACCAAAAACAATAAAATAATTATTCAAAATTCTCCCGTTATCTCATAATAACTCTCTATAGGTTTGCAGACTGACCTACTTCTTCCCTAGAATTTTTACTGAAACTTTATAATTTTGTTAGTGGTGTGGTCAGATTTAGGAAGGTGAATACTGTGTTTATAATTTACCTGAAGGTAGTTCCAATTTATTATTGCTATCATCACATCTTTTTTTCCATTAATAGTTTAATTATCTGTAAGATATTATTTCTGGTGTTCGTAATTACATGGAATTACCTACATACCCAAAAGGAAAACAGATTTTTTCCTATCCTGTACATTTTATTAACTAAGAAAAATGAACAATTATCTTTTTGTACCATAGTCTATTGTTTTACAATTATGTGCAAAATAGTGTTATTGATTTATATAGTGTTATTGATGTTTGTCTGTTTTTCCTACTGGTATTTCTGTTTTCTAATCTGTATTTTATAACAGGGAATCTTTTTAAATAAGGAAACTTCTGAAATGACGAGGGGACATGGGTCACAGTGACAGAAGAGGAATCAGAGAATACTTGAAAAAATAGTTATTTGGTGATTTTAGTAAAAAAGGGCAACATAAACTCTATAGATATTGATAATCCAGGAACCATTGGTATATATAATTAATATTCATGGTGGTATCCCTGAAATGGAAATAAAACATTAAATTATGTTCTGAATATATTTTTTTGAGAACACAAGAAATGTGGTACAGGTGAATATACATCAAGACCATCAATTCTTGGCTCTTTCCAAGATAAGCTTTAGTTATCTAGAGATCTAATGTCTATGAGATAATTAATTTTTTAATTTCAGATAAATCAGATAGTACTGTGTTTTATGAATTTGAATATTTTATATTCTTTTACACCTGGATTTGTAGGTTTTTTTTTCCCAATTAAGGTTCATAGAAGACCTGGAGCCATTCATAAACTAAAAGAAAATTTAGAGAAAAGGTAGTTAGTTAAAAATCTTTACTGGTCCACAGAAATTTTTAAGCCAGAGTTTGATGAGCATTTTACTTTTTAAAAAAAAAAAATTATTTTCTTTTATTGATTTTAGAGAGAGAGGAAGGGAGGGGGGAGAGAAAGCGAGAGAGAGAGAGAAACATCGATGAGAGAGAACATCGATGGGCTGCCTCCTGCATGCCCCCACTGGGGATTTGGTCCACAACCTGGGCATGTGCCCTGACTGGAATCGAACTGGTGATGTCTTGGTGCATGGGTCGATGTTCAACCACTGAGCCATACCAGCTGGGCTTGACTAGCATTTTAAAATGCAGGTTATAAAAAGTAAAAATATAGATCAACAATTATAGCTCAATAAGTATGTAATAATTATGTTTAGTAGACTTTATTTCTAAACAGGAATTCTGACATCAGGATTGAAATAAACAGTTATTACACTTAAAAATTAAAATAATGGGACTAGATTTTAAAATAACCACAAGGTATATAAAACTAGAACCATAAGTCAACAATTACTATCATCTGAAGATTTTTTAATATTTTGGTAATAAGGGAGTGGGAGGAAAAACAAACAAATCTCAAAAAAGGAGGTGTATTACATAGTATGATTTGTTGTTTTATAATTAGTGAGGGAAAGAGGAGAGCAAGACCTTTGACACTTGACCAAATTAGATCATTAATTTTGTAGTAGAAACAGTTACCTTTTGCCTCTTTCCTCTCTATTGCTTTACTTCACATTTACATCTGAGTTCTAGTATGAAACCAAACACAGACACACACACACACCCCCCCCCATATATATATATACATATATATTTTTTAATAATTTAAGTAAGGATTTGTGGACATTTCCAGATGGACATTTTATGTTACAAGAAGCTTTCTGCATCTTGACTTGACTTTTGAGTCAGAAGGATAGAATATATTCTTAAGAAATATAGCAGATTATATAATAGCAAAACAGTTCCTTTCTCTTTTATTTTTAGGAGGGGAGCATGTGGCACTATAACTGTACCACATATGAATGTGTCAAGACTGATGAAGGAACAATGATTCTGAACTACAGTATGGTCTGTCCCCCTTTTAATGAGACTGAATGCAAACTGGTTTGTACCTTCTTATATCTAAGAAAATTTAGAATTAAATATAATTTAGGAAATAATTAATATGTTTTCCAAGGGCATCCATATATTGTAGCTGATTTATTTTGGTTAATGTTTTAGTTTCATATATACATGAAAGCTCTATATTTCCTCAGTTGGTCATTATATATGGTATTCCAAATAATTTTCACTCTCCCTGAATAGACATTGTGCTACCTCTGTTTTGTTTTTGTTTTTTTAACCCTCATCCAAGGATATTTTTCCATTGATTTTTAGACAGAGTGGAAGGGAGGGAGGGGGAGAGAGAGAGAGAAACATCAATGTGAGAGAGACACATCGACCCGTTGACTCCTGCATGACCCCGACCGGGGCCAGGGATCAAACCTGCAACCCAGGTATGTGTACTTGACTGGGAATCAAACCTGAGATCCTTCGGTCTAACTGCTGAGCCAAACCGACCAGGACTATCTCGCAGTTCTTAATGTGTAGATAAAGGATTATTGAAAAATCATTTGATCAGCAGACCTAGCCTCTTTTTCAATATGGATCAATAAACTAATCAATCAGAGCTTGGATGATTTTCTCTTTCTTAAACACAGAGCCAGACTTATGATGTAGTTCACTTTTTACTGCATACTAGCCTAAGTGAAATTTGTCTTAGCTTCTTTGAGCACAGGCCCCCGTGGAACTGAGCACATGCCACAGTGTTGCTGGTCCTTCAGTTTTGTTCTCCAGTTCCCTGTTCTCTCAGAGAAGAGTCCATTGGGACAGCAGATTTTTAAAAGTGATTCAATTTTTTTTTTTTCCTTTTTATGACTAACTTTGAAGGTTTCTGGAACAACTTTCTTTCCCATGGGAAAGTGATACAATAAAAAAAAAAAAAAGATTCTCTGTAGCTTTAATTATTTAATAGATAATAATCCCTAATGAAAAGTAAGCTTTGCTCTATTGTGTGGGGCAATAGTTCAACCTCTTTAATTTTTTTTCAAGATGTCCTTTTTTAGTGAGGGTGGCTAGCCTTAGGCAGGAGCCATCCTGAAGTAGAGAGTTTTAAAAAATAATAAAATGTTAAAAGAAAAGATACCATTTCAACATTCAGTTACATTCAGAAACTCAATCTAGTCTCATAGAGTAGCTTACATTATTTTGAGGAGTTGAAAAATATAATGGCCTCTATTTAGAGTACCTGCTTGTACTTTGCTTTGGGAAGAAGTGTTTTTGTAGTATTTAAAATGTGTTCTTTTAAGTAAGTTAGTCTTTTTGCACTCTTTCATATTACTAATGAATAAATAACAAAGTTTTAAACAAATATCTGCTCTTAATTTTTTTTAAAAAAGGAATTCTTATTAAAAAATTTAAATTCCAGTCATTTTCCTGTAAAGACTTGTAATACTTAATAAAAATATTAAAAAAATTAGCTTTCTATTTCTAGTCTAAGAGGAAATGAACAAACACTGTGGTTTTGACTTTATTCCTTCTCTCTTCCTAGAATGAAGGGATTGTAAAGCTTTATAATGAAGGCTGTTGCAAGATCTGTAAGTGAGGACCTATTACATCGACTCATTTGATAGACCAGTTTTAATTGTTCTATGATTTTTCCTCTAAAACTCAGTTCCTATGATATATAGAAAGAAACAAATTTTATAATGTATATTATCTAAATGTTTTTGTATCATGTGGTTGATTATTTTGTAATTTGGTCTTCATCTTTTAGAGTATGAGTAAAATGTTTTGTTTTTGTTTTTTTTACATAAAATTTAATTTAAATATTAGAAGTTTCTTTATTGTTGCATTTCCCAAAAGGTATTGCCTAGGACTTTCATAGGTTTTAAGCTTAAATGTGCTCTATGGTCAGATTTACATGGACCGTGCTGAACCACACAAGGTTAAGTCGGCTCTGCTGAGAATGTCATTTTGGCCCCAATAAGGACATTCAGAGTGCAGTATTCTCCAAACCTATTGGACAAATCTGTGGTTCTGTATGAGACATTTGTAAAATGCCAATTTAATGAGCATATTTAAATCCTATTTGTAAAACTTCCCAATAATTATTTGGATAAAGTTATGTGCAAGCAATATATTTTACATTTGTTTAGATTATCAAGTTTATTTCATAGTGATTTTCCGTAATTTTAAGGACTGAAATAGATTGGAGGAATATTAGTGCAGCCGTTTTTATTTTTAAAGTGTTTATGAATTTATGTCAAGATAAAAATGGGAGTTTTGGGAAACTTAGCACAGACAGTAATTTTACAACTTCGAGAAGCTTTCAGGTGAAAGGGGACAGCTCAGCCAGGGTAACGATGCCATGGTTACCCACGGTGCAGGGCTGGCTGCTTACACACAAATTATCGTGCCTCCAGGGGACACTTCCGAACTTTTTCATGAAAGGCTAGATCCCATAAATACGTAAGAAATAGTCTTGCCTATTTAGAACTGTCCATTCATATTGAATAGAAGTATGATATATTCTGTTGAACATAATCGCAGCTTATAGATCAGGAATGCTCCTGCATTTTCCACACTCTATGCCTCGCAAAATTCCAGTACAGCTATTCTGATTCCCGCGGATTTATCCAGATTTTCAGCTTATAGAGGGGTTAAATAACTTTTCCAGCCCATGCTTCTCGTGAGCCATGGGTTCCACTCCAGACCTGCTCACAGCCCGCCTCCTGGCCAGTCCGACTTCGAGGCGTGACCAGAATGAGCCTGGGCAGAGGGCAGACGCTCACCGAGGTTGTCTGCCGACCAGCAGAGCACTAGAATGACTGAGTTCTCATTTACTGAATGTGAAAAGCCAAATCTGACACACGCAAACCTACCCACGACAAGCAAAGAAGTTCAACATAAGATGGCCTGACATTTGATCTGATAATGTGTTAGTTTGCCAGTGCTGTAACAAAGTACCACAAGCTGGCTGATTTAGCAATCTCTGGTCTCACAGTGCTGGAGGTTAGAAGGTCTGCGGGACTGGTTTCTTCTGGGGACTGTGAGGGAGAGATCTGCTCCAGGCCTCTCCTTGGCGTGCAGATGGCTGTCTTCACGTTCACAAGGTGTTCTCCTTCTATGTGTATCTATCTCCAAACTTCCCCCTTTTATTTTTGTTTATTTTTTATTATTATTTTTTTAATCTTCACCCGAGGATATATATTTTTTTTCCATTTTTTGTTCAGATAGAGTGGGAGGGAGAGAGAGGAAGAGAGAGAGAGAGAGAGAAACATCGATGTAAAAGGGACACATCGAGTGACTGCCACCTGCATGACCAACCAGGGCTGGGGACAAACTGCAACCAAGATACGTGCCCTTAGCGGGAACCCAACCCCGGGTCTCCCTGGACCGCAGGCTATCGCTCTAACCGCTGAGCCAAACTGGCCAGGGCCAAACTTCCCCCTTTTATAAAGATATCAGTCATGTTAGATTGGGGCCCACCTTAATGACCTCATTTTCTCTTGATTACCACTGCAATGACCTTATCTCCAAATAAAGTCATTTCTGAACTACATAGGAATATTTGGAAGACACAATTCAACCCATAACAGTTTTTTTTTAAATTAATTAATTAATTTATTTTTGTTACAAGTGTTTCTTCTTTTCCCCCCCACTGATTCCCTCCACCTCCCTCCCTGCCCTGTCTCCAGCTTTGTTGTCCATGTCTATTGTTCATGCATACATGCATATAAGTTCTGTGGTTTATCTCTTCCCCACCCACCCCCTCTTCTGGGGATTGTCAGTCTGTACCCCACTTCCACGTCTCTGGGATTACGCCATTCCTCAGAGTGTTATGTTCATTATATGCCACAAATAAGTGAGATCATATGATACTTGTCTTTCTTTGTTTGGCTTGTTTCATTTAGGATAATACTTTCCAGGTCCCTCCATGTCATCTCAAAGGATAAGAGATCTTTCTTTCTTACAGCTGCATAGTACTCCATTGCATATATGTACCACAGCTTTTTTATTCATTCGTCTACTGATGGATATTTGGGCTATTTCCAGATCTTAGCTATTGTAAATAGTGCTGCTACGAACATGGGGGTACATATATTCTTTCTGATTGGTGTTTCAGGCTTCTTAGGGTATACAACTCATAACAGTTTTTATTGCTGGGACTTTTGTAAATAGTATAATGCCACGTATACATTTTTAATTACTAGGACTCTTTGACACACACGAATTAACATTTTTCTGTTAGAAAAAAAGCAAATTTTAATTCAGTATTCCATGAACCAAATGTAAAAATGTATATCCAGTAGTCATTGTGTCAGACACCCAAGGAACAAAATTAGGCTCCAAATCAGAGGAAGTTTATACTTTTATGATCTCATATCTTTTGTCTTTTTCCTCTGCTTCTTCAGTCTAGACTCTTCTTTAGGTATGATATATGGGAATAGAATCATAGCAGATGTTACCACCTTGGATTCTGTAACTCCATGTTTATTATTAGAGAAGTGAGTACATTTATGTTATTTTAGGATGGACAGAAGACCTGTGTGACTGATCGTATTCATACCATTTATTGACTGTCACACATAGATACTCTGTTAAGCCCATCAGAGCCAGTACTACAACTAATTTTTATAAGTTCTGGGAGCTAATGGGAAGGTAGGTATGGATTCCCCTCTAGAAGAGTAAATGAAGGTTCAGAAAAGTTGATCACATTCATCAGAAACAGATTAAGGACTATTTAAGGGCTAGGCCTGGGATCTTTTGATTCTACTAAGCTCTTGGAAGCTGCAGAACAGGAACAATTGACCTCAGTTTTTCTATCTGATGTATAAGGACTTGTAAAAAACTTTCAGTTTGGGTATCAAAGAACTCCTGTCTGTAGTCCTTGCTTTGTGTGACCAGGCTATACTGGAGAAATGTGGATACTGGAGGGATTATCACAGGTGCTGTGCTAAACTGCATGTGTTACAACAAAGTCCGGAGGAACGGAGAGGAAAGGCCTCATGGTACAGACAAATCCCACCAACTCAAAATAAATGCATGCTGTCCCAATTTCACTCATTGAATGAACTAACTTATCAAACCAATTTTTTTAAAATAGGTTTTTATTGATTTCTGAGAGAGAGAGAGAGAGATTAGAAACATTGATGTGAGAAACATTGAGCAGCTGCCTCCTGCACGCCCCCTACTGGGGATCGAGCACACAACCTGGGCATGTGCCCTGATCGGGAATCGAACTGGGATCTCTCAGGCCATGGGATGACGCTCAGTCCCCTGAGCCACAGCAATTTTTATTGAGTGCCTACCATGTACCAGACAGCTTTTTAGTACTGGGACTATGGTAGTTAATAAGACAGTATCTGCATGCATACTGCATATCATCGAGAAGGGGAAGAAAGAGTGAACACATAAATATATATTATTATGTCAGTAAGTAATGAATGATGTAAAGAAAAATAGTGCAGAATAAAAGGGGTGGAGGGTGCAGGGAACTAGGTTATATCCATTACATACAGCAATAAATACATATTCTTAATGTATATCCAAGTGATAATCCATCACACACACAGAGGCATATTAATATGTCATTAATTAATACAAAATGTTTTCATTTGAAATCCTAAGAGATTGTTTCAGAGCCATAAAATCAAGTTAACATCACTCATCCATACATTTAAACATGGTTTATAAATAGTTCAATTACATTTGTGCTTGATTTTTTATTAATATACATTAGGATAATAGGATTTATAATCTATTTGTTTTTAATTTCAAAATACATTTATGTATATATTTACAGATGCCTTCATTATGTATATGTATTTACTTATACATACCATGATTCAATCTAAAAATTATATTAATTTTTAGAATTTTAAATACATTTTTAATGCAGAGGTTGATGTTAGCATTACTATATGTGTGGAATATTTTTGATTTGTGATTATGGTAATTATTCTGACAATAAAATACAAAGATAGGTATAAAGCTATAAAATATGAAAGAAAATCTATTTAGAAGGTGAAAATAAATTTTTTTTTTTTTTTTTTAAATCCTCACCCGAGGACATTTTTCCATTTTTTGTACAGACAGAGTGGGAGGGAGAGAGAGGAAGAGAGAGAGAGAGAGAGAAACATCGATGTGAAAGGGACACATCGAGTGGCTGCCACCCGCACGACCAACCAGGGCCGGGGACAAACTGCAACCAAGGTACATGCCCCTAGCGGGAACCGAACCCGGGTCTCTCCGGACCACAGGCCGACGCTCTAACCGCTGAGCCAAACCGGCCAGGGCGGTGAAAATAAATATTAAACATAAAATATGAGGGAAATTTTACATATCTCTTAATATAGAAATGTATTTTATGTAAATATTTTAATTTTCAATATAGTCATATGTTGACATAAGCCCTTTAATGAATAAATACGTTCTATTTTTTATCAGGTAAACGAGAAGAAAGAATATGCCAGAAAGTGATCATTAAATCAGTTATACGGAGACAGGACTGTATTAGTCAAAGCTCTGTAAGTGGGAAGATGTCACCTGTCACATAAAGGGCATGTGTCCTTCCAGAAGTATATGTGTCTCAGCACTAATAAGTTTGTAAGCCAATAAAATGACCACGTGTACAATATTTACCTTTGCAATTATTCCTAAATTCTAATATTAAAATATTTTGTTTGTGAAGAAATGTGAATTGTTCTTAGCATACATAATAAAAAGTTCTGAATGATAACTGCAATCCAGAGAGATGGAAATGAAATCTAAATATATTTGACTAAGTATTTTCTTAACTATGCAATTTTACTCAGCAAAAATAGTCCTAGTTCTAACTTTACTTCCTTTAATATGACCTATCCAATTCCATAGTTTCCTTGAGCCATGATACAATATGGGTCACAACAGACTCATTTGATTATGATTAATATATTGCAGACACCTGTCCAGTTATGTGAGCACATTTCATACTTTGAGTTATGTTAGCATTGCTGTCTTAGGCATTGCCAGAGAACTAAGTTACTAAGCTTCAACCTAATATGTTTTGCACTCTTCTAATATGCAGAAGCTTGAGAGGTGAAGTGATAAGAAAGCCTTGCTTTGGTTTGACTTCTTAGTAGAATTAACTAACCAGATTTTTCCATTTGTTTTTTTCTCATTGTCTCTTCTTATAGATTAGTGTTGCATCTTGTGATGGAAAATGCCCATCAGCTACCATATATAACATCAACATCGACAGCCACCTAAGATTCTGCAAGTGTTGTCGAGAAAATGGAGTGCGGAACTTGACTGTGCCTCTGTACTGTGCAGGAAATGGCACTGAGATCATGTACACTCTCCAGGAACCTATAGACTGCACATGCCAGTGGAACTAGACCTCTGGATTCCAGGAACTCTGTGCAACATCACAAATCAAATGGAGTTAACTTTCAGCTCTATTATTTAGGCACCAGGCAGATTTATAGTTTATCAGTGAACATGTGGTACAAAATGTACACAATTTCCATGGATTGTGTAGATTTATTAATTTACTCTATTTTAGAGAAGGAAATGATTTTAAGTTGTTCAGCTGAAATACTGTTATGCATATAATTGCAACATGCTACAAACCTGGGAAATGCTCATTAATTAGGTTATTTTGCAGAATTCTTGCAGTTTTACTCAATAGTTATTTTTTTATTTGCAGAGTGTGCCATAACTATCCAAATGAAGATACTCTTTTTTTTTTTTTATCCTCACCTGAGGACATTTTTCCATTTTTTGTTCAGGTAGAGTGGGAGGGAGAGAGGAACAGAGAGAGAGAGAAACATCGATGTGAAAGGAACACATTGAGTGGCTGCCACCCGCATGACTGACCAGGGCCAGGGACAAACTGCAACTGAGGCACGCGCCCTTAGTGGGAACCGAACCCGGGTCTCTCTGGACCGCAGGCCGACGCTCTAACCGCTGAGCCAAACCGGCCAGGGCTAAGATACTCTTTTGTCGCTACTGTTTAGTCTGGTAAATGTGATCAGTTAAAATTGGTATCTGGATAGTCATAAAAAGTGGTATGTTTAGAGGCAGATCATAGAACTATAAGATTTCTGTTTTTTTGAAGCCCGAATGGATATTAGGGATATTATTACAGATTTCCCTCATTTTTCAGGTGTAGCAGATAACTAGAGAAGCTGGCAACTTGTACAAATTAATTCAGTGTAACTATATATTGAATTCATGTTAACAGCTGGATTAAGTCTAGATCTTTAATACTCCAGTCCTATGTTTTTTTTTCTTTTTCTTTTGAACAGTATAATAAGGTATCTGTCACAGAATATTTCATTCTTAAAGAGTTAGCTTTGCATAGAATTAAGAATTTTAAATTCAATGCCTTTACAAGAAAGGAAAAACAAAGCCACACATACATATGTATATACATACATATAATAGTTATCCCAATAATAAGGGATGGGGAAATGTAGCATCAGTTCCTAAATAGAGGAAGGATATCTTGGGCTTTTATTTTTAATACTATTAAAACCATTATTAAACATGTTGTTACAACTTAACATTTAGTTAGCTATTTACTGTCTCATGCATGTCTGATGTTTGTGATGTGTTTGCATACTACTGAAGTTGCTTGCTTTTAGGCTTTTCATGCTGCTGCTTTGCCAGTGAAGAATGAGATAAAATTATTTGTTGTTTTTTTTTTCTTTTTTTTTTCTTTATTGATTTTAGAGAAAGGATAGGGGAGGGAGAGAGAGATAGAAACACCGATGAGAGAGAATATTGACTGGCTGCTTCCTGCATGCCCCCCACTGGGGATTAGACCCACAACCTGGGCATGTGCCCTGACCGGGAATTGAACTGGTGACCTCTTAGTGCATGGGTCTATGCTCAACCACTGAGCCACACCAGCCAGGCGAGATAAAATTATTTGAATGTATGAATAATTCTATAACGGAATGCTGCACTTTTTACATACACTAGGTTATTGACACTTGCAAGGAATATATCCTGATATCTTTGCAAATCTCCAAATTCTTTGACACTTATAGTACATAATTATCTGAATTTTCTTGTCTGTAAAAAGGAGAGAATGCCCTACTAGGTATTTCTGTTGTGAGGACCAAATGAAGTCACATCAACAAGAGAACAGTGGAGTTGCATTGAAAAGCAGATGTGGGGGCCTGATGGTCCAGGCTCAGATGTGAGCTAGATGATTTCTTCAGTTTTGAAATTATGCTTCCAAGAAAAACTGCAACTTATTTGATATTTTGGATCTCCAGGGTTACTTAGAAATAGATGAAAGAATGAAATGAACATCTTCAAAGTCTCACTGTCTACTGTATATAAAATTTGATTGTATCTTATTTGTGCTTAATATAAGTATTTTGTTTAGATGTTAACATTTCAATATTCTTTGACTCCTGTTAATATACAGATGAAATGAAATGTTTCTGATTAAAACTAATTAACATTTTCCTTAAGAACAACTCTTATGTACCTCAAATGAGGCACAGGATACTGTATATTGTCTACCACACATTTCTTTATTTTCATGCTCTGTAAAATATTTATTAAATTAAAAATAACAACTTTGTTTAAACCTATTTGTGGGGGACAAGGAACATTCTCCCAGAGCTTCGCAAACATTCTCAAATATAGCAAAAATGTATTGAGCATTTGCTTTGTGCCAGGCACATTCTAAACTCTGAGGACACAGACCAAACAAAAAGAACAGTGCTTAGGTTCACACAACTCACAGTCTGGTAAGAAAGTAGGCATTAGATAGATAAAGAGCTATGAGAAAGTCCAGAAAGAGAGACCAAAACGTTTTGGAATGTAGTATATGATAAAAGTGGCCCTCAAATCGGCAGAAGACTACAAATGAACTTTCCATAAATGGTGTTGGGACAACTGGATAGTAACTTGGACAAAGGGAAATTTGGATTTATATATCCATTGACATCAGGATAAGTTCTAAATATATCAGAGTTTTAAACATTAAGAAGAAAAGAAAAAGAAAAAAAAAGAGAGTAGAAGTTCTAAAAGAAAATTGGAGTAATTCATTATAACCTCAAAGTGGGGAGAGCCATTCTAATTTTGACTCAATATCCAGAAGCCCACAAGAAAGGATTGATAAGTTTAATAAGAAATCTGAAAACTGACAAATTCTACCAAGACCAAAAATGTCATAGAATCAAAAGAGAAATGTAAATGAAAGCACAATATTTGCAATGTGTCACTGATAAAGGCTAATCTTTCTATATATGAAGAGTTCCCTAAAAATATTAAGAACCTAATAGAAACAGGGCCAACAACATGTACTAATAGAGAGAGAGAGAGAAAGAGAGAGAGAGAGAGAGAGAGAGAGAGAGAGAGAGAGATCCTACTCGACCCTTTAACAATGAAAAGATAACAATTTTTATAAAAGCCTTTCAAACTCAATCTACACTGAAATGCAGTTTCTCATCTACCAGACTAGTAACAATTCAGAAGTTTAATTATACTTTTTTTTTTTTTTTTTTAAGGCTCTGGGAAAATAAGCACTTTCATATGTCATTGGTGATGACACCAAATGGTAGAACTCCCGAGAATTTTTCAATATCTATTAAAATTTAGAGGTGCTTTTTGGTTTGACCAAACTACCTAGGATAAACAACTGTACAAAAACCAAATATAAGTTGTACAAGGTTATTCATTGCAGTATTGTTTGTGATACAAAAGGTTGGGAAAATGATGAAGAAAAATCTAATTTGGGTAGAAAAGAAAAGGAGACCTCCGAAGTAAGTGATGTGCAGGTTGAAACCTGAAGGATGCGTGTAAGCTAATGAAACCTTTTCAAGCGAAATGAATAGCATGTACTAAGGTCTTGTGAAGAAAGGGCCAGGACAGGTTGGGGAATGTCCTTTGTGCATTTTGAAAATGAGGAGTGTGGGCAGGATGATACTGATGAGATGGGTTGGGGAACCAAAAAAATAAAGAAATTGGTTAGATGCAGTTGGGGTAGAAAGGTGAGAAATGGTAGTGACAGTACAGACAGAGGAAGTTGCAGTGCACAAGGTACATTTGGATGTAAAGTCAAGAGGATTTCCCAATCACTGTGGTACAGAAAAGTGTGTTGAGAATGCCCCTAGCTTGATGAGCAACTGGGTGGACAGAGGAGCATTTTGGGGTGATTGGGAAGATTCAAAATCCTATGCTGGACATGTTCAAATGGCCAATTAGACAACTGAGTGAAGTTATTAGTACATGGGTATTTTTATGGTCTGGTTCAAAGATGAGATACCTCTTTTGGAAATTAGGATTTGTTAACATATAAATAGTATAAATCTATGAGAATGAATAAAGTGAGCTAGGGTGAGGGTAGAGTGAAAGAGAAACAGCATCAAAGATCAAGTCCTGAAAACCTCTAACATTCAGGGATCATGTAATAAAAAAATAATCAGAAAGGGAGACTGAGAAGGATAGGCACAAAGTTTGGAGTAAAGCCCAGAGCCTTAATGGGGGTCAGAGAAGCCAAGGGAACATAAGGTCATACAAAGGATAATCTTGGGATAATAAATGTTTAACCAAACATAGGAGAATTAATGAATGACAGTACAATAAAATCAACATTTACAAAATGATTTCTTAACTTTAGAAAGAGGGACAGGTTATAAATACATTAAATCCTAGGTTAAAAGTAGTACCTGAATACTTATATTTTTTTCTGCTTATATTCATTCCTTCGATCTAGCTGCAGCTGCTCTAAATTCTATCAGATAAAACAAAATTAATTGTTTAATTAATGGGCAAGGAAATTCTGTAGTTCTTTATGTGATTAATGCTTAGGAAAACCAACTCTGAAACTAGACTGTCTAGGCTCAAATCCCAATGATGTTCCTTACTAATCTGGGGAGGAGCTGTAGCATGAGTGCCACTCTAATGGATGTCTTTCAAAGAATTTGAGAATTTGAGATAGGCAAACATTGGAGTTGGCAAGAGAATGAAATGCGCATTAAAGTCTACGTCTCTTACAGTCAGCTTTGTTCTCTCCCACTGTATCAAAGGCTGCTCCATATGCAACTTTGGCCACTGCAATTTGCAATTGGTCACAGCAGTTTTAAAGAAACAACGTTTATTATGTTTGTCAACAAAGAAGAGAAGACACCAGTCTCTGAGTCCTGTACAATGATTGGCCAGGCTTGTTTAGCACCTGACCAATCACATTGACTGTGGGCATGTATTAGTTTTCTATTGCTGTGGAACAAATTACCATAAATGGAGTGGCTTGAAACAAAACATTCATTATCTGACAGTTGCTGTAGGTCAGGAGTCTGGACAGGAGTTAGCTGGGCTCTCTGCTCAGGATTTCACTAGGCTAAAATTAATTTGTTGGTTGGGGCTGTGATCTCATTTGAGGCTTGAGGGCCTCTTTCTGGCTTGTTCAGGTTGTTGGCAAAATTAAATTTCTTGTAATTGCAGGACTGAGTTCCCTGCTTTCTTGCTGGCTGTAGGATAGGGCACATCCTCAACTCCTAGGGGCATACTCATGTTCTAACAACTTGATCCTCTCACACCAAGATAGCTTACTTCTTTTTGTTTTTGTTTTGTTTATTGATTTTAGAGAGAGGAAGGGAGAGGGAGAGAGAAATAAAAACATTGATGAGAGAGAACATCAATTGGCTGCCTCCTGAACACCCCCCACTGGGGATCTGGCCCACGACCTGGGCATGTGCCCTGACTGGGAATTAAACTGGCAACTTCTTGGTGCTTGGGTTGACGCTCAACCACTGAACCACACCGGCTGGACCATGATAGCTTACTTCTTCAAAGCTATCAGGAGAATCCCTCCTTTGTGCGGCTACAACGAAGTCTTAATAATGTAACATAATCATGAAAATGACTATCCTATCATTTTCACAGGTCCACCAACACTAAAGGGGAGGGGATGATAGAGGGTGTGAATATCAGGTGGTAGGGATTTTGGGTGTCATCCTAGATTTCTGCCTACAGAAGGGTTAGAGTTTTATGCTTTGACCAGCCAGGATCATTGACCATCCCTACGAGCTCACAGAGCTCCATCATCTTCTGCTCGCCTATAAAGTGAGACAAAACAGTACCACCAATTTATCCAGGTCAAATTAAGGAAGGATGTTTTTATGTTGGTCTTTCATTTTTTCCTTTGATTTTTTAAGCTGTAAAGATAATGGATCTTCTTTCTCTTCTGGATATAAAGCCCTTACAGTCAATCAGGGTTTAGCTCTGTCTCTCCATCCCTGTCCCTCCATCTAAGATACTTTCTTCATCAGGGTTTCTCAGTAAAAGTTACTAAACTGAATTCATGAAATATGTTAAATGTGGTGATAATTTCATTTAGAAATAAGTCCCACCCATCCTGGCACACTTGTTAACAAATCTAGCATATACTGAATGGACCAGACCTCTGAATTATTTTTCACCCACTCCCGTCCCAGAGATGAAGATCCTGTTTTTTTTTTTAGTCCCAATTCTCAACATGACATCTGCATTTTAGTCCATGTCAATGGATACAGACACATCCCAATTTTAACACTTCATTAAATATACCATTTTCACTTCATTAAATATACCATTTTCACTCAAAGTAAATCAATTTGGATTGATTTGGATAATTAAATTCTTTCACAAAAGATAAAAAAAAAAGTTGTTATACTGCAATAACAACTTTTCATATTATATAAATGAATACGCTACAAAGATTATACCACAAGTATTTAGGAAATTTACCTTGTAGAAAAGATCAATCTTAGTTACAGAGCAAAAACCAGTCTTTTTGGTATCACATTTAAGACACCAAATGCAGATTTAAAAAATGCTGCTAATCCATTTTTTATTTTCTTTCTTTTATAAGTCATGCCAGCAAAATAGGGCTTTGGAATTCTATAGTAACAGTGGCTTTCCACTAAATAGTATTATAAGAAGTATGACTTACTTTGATTACACATCAGCTCATGAAAATGTTACTTTTGTGAGGAAATTTTGAGTAAAATGTCTTCTTTGAAAGAGGACATTAAAAAGACCTGAAAGAACCAGAAACACAAGACAATGAAAGACAAAAAACCAGTACCATTAATTTATACAGGTTAGAAGATGTGGGAAGAATATTTTTATGTTGGTCATTAATGAAGTACTGTTCCATTTTAACCTTAAAACAGTGCACTTGTCCACACTCTGGAATGTGATAGATCTTGCTACTCTAAAGGGTAAATCATGAAGAAAGAAAGATTCTCATGTACATTGCAAAGGATTCTGAAAAAGACTCTTTGAGTTCAAAGCAGAACCAGAAGGGTTTTTACAGTAGTCTTGTAAGTCACACATGAGTTTTTCCAGAGTGACAGGACTCATGTTAAAATGTATACCTGCTGTTTCCAAAAACAATAAAAAATCTTTACAATGTGGTAAGTCCCAAGTGTCACTTAGAAAAGGAAAAAGACATAGAGTTTTATAATATTCCTTGAATAGGTACTTATTTATTTATAGTTTTTGTTAATCCTCACCCAAGGATATTTTTTTTACTGATTTTTTTTTTTTTTAAGAGAAAGTGGAAGAGAGGGAGAGACACAGGGAGAGAGAGAGAAAAAAGAGAGAGAGAAACATGGATGTGAGAGAGAGACATACTGGTTGCCTCCCAAATGTGTCCCAAGTGGGGCAGAGACCAAACCTGCAAACCAGGTATGTGCCCTTGACTGGAAATCAAACCTGAGATCCTCTGGTCCAAAGGCTGACACTCGAAGCACTGAGCCATGCTGGCCAGGGATGAACAAGTATTTTTCAAAAAATATTTGAGTTCCTACTATGTGAAGGTATCACAATTGGCTCCCCAGGTAATATGAAGATCAATAGGATAGAAGTCTTACTTTCAGGGAGATTACAATCTGTTAGAGATTCTAAGATGTTCACAGATAGTTCTATTAAACAAAGCATTCAAAGAATCTATTAGCGGCATTAAATGCCACAGAAGAACAGAGGAGGAGGATGCAACTCTTGTTAGGGGTACACAGGGAAAATTTTATGAAAAAGGTGAAAGAGTAGTAAACTATTAAGGAGAAAAACAGAGTAAACTGGAAATGTATGACATGAGCTGGAGGACTTTAAAAATAAGGAATTAGGGAGGCTGAAGAACCATTGAAGACTGTGATTAGGAAAGTAACATTAGCCAAATAGACCTTTAGGGAAGATTCATCTGAAGGTGGTTGAAAATGAATTAAAGTAGGAAAAAACTATAGATAGGGAGACCTGTTTTAGATCAATCTAGTAAGAAGGATAAAAGGAGGTCAGGTACCTAGACATTATACTGTGATTTATAATAAATATATTTTTTGTGTTTTTCCCTTTTATGGACAGAGAAGTGCTCCTAAAACCCTTGGAATTTCCTAAGTGATAAGAACAATAAAGGTGTCTTTTGTTATGTTAATGAGGTGACTTTCTGACCACATCTAAGGATGGAGGCTAGTTTCCAAGAGAGCCCATAATGTGAGTCAAGGGCTGGAACTTTAATCCACTCTGATCTTCAAGGGGAGGGAGGACTGGAGGTTGAGTCAATCTCCATTGGTCAATGATTTAATTAACCATGCCTATAAAATAAAGCCTTCCGAAACCCTCAAATGGACTAAGTTTGGAGACCTTCTGGTTGGCGAACAAACCAAGATGCCCACCTGGAGATGGCCCACCTGGAGAAGGCATGGAAACTCTGCCCTGTTTCCCCACATATTCTGTCTTGTGCATCTCTTCCCTTTGGCTGTTCCTGAGTTATATTCTTTTTTAATAAACCAGTAATCTAGTGAGCAATTGGGTTTCCTGAATTCTGTTGGTTGCTCTAGCAAATTAATCAATCCAAGGATGGGGTTGTGGGAACTTCTAATCTGTAGCTGGTTGGTCAGAGAAATAGGTAACAATCTGGACTTGTGACTAGTGTCTAAAGAGGGGAGAGTGGGGAGTCTTGTAGGACTGAACCCTTAACCTGTGGAATCCGATGCTCTCTCTGAGCAGATAATATCAGAATTGAGTTGAATTGTAGGACACCCGGCTGGTGTCTGGTGTCTGAGCGTTGCTTAGCATTGTGCTTGGCACATAATAAGCACTCAGTACTTTGGCTGAATACAGGACAAGAAGTTGAAGGTGAGGAAGGGTTGGGTATTGTGTTTACTTGTATATTCATCACATTTCTGCCAGGATTGGTTATGCAAATATGTCCACTGAACCTCTGGTGAAGAGATGGCTTTTCTTTCATGACAAGTATGTAAATAATATCCCAAACAACATATTTCCTAATAGGAAATTCACGTTATAAGATATTAATGATCTCCATTATTGGCTAAATGGTTCCTGTCTGAAAATAAATTATTTTTCTTAAGAATAAATGCCCTGAAGTAGCAATAAATCTAACCTTTCCTTTTCTTAAAAGATACAACCCATACTTCTCTTGACTCGTTCACTTAATTTCTCTATATGTAACTTCCTAGGCCAAATAAAAGGGTAAGGCAGGAACAAGGCCACACTCTTTCACAGGATATATCTTTAGGAAGGAGAGCATTTGAAAGAAACCTACTGATTAACTTACTATTAAGTTTATTGACTTATTACAGAAGGTGGTAGTGTTATGATAGCTGCTTATTTAAAATGTCATTGTTGCAAAGCAAATGTATAACAAAAAGCCATATCGAAGTATATAATTCAATTCACTTGATGGACTATGTATTTGTTGACTGTGACCAATTTCCTGATTTTTCTCCCCAGCCCAGTTTTATTGAGATATAACTAACATGTAATATTATAAAAATTTAAGGTGTACATGATGATTTGATATATGTATATATTGCACGGTGATTAGCATAAGTTTAGTTAACGTCTTTGATGGATTTAAAAATATGTTTTTATTTATTTTTTAGAGAGAGGAAAAAGGAGAGGGAGAGAGAGGGAGAAAGAGAGAGAGAGAGAGAGAGAGAGAGGGAAACATCTATTGGCTACATTCTGCACAACCCCTACTGGGTATGGAACCCCCAACCTGGGCATGTGTCCTGACCAAAATTAAACCGGTGGCCTCTCAGTGTATGGGATGATACTCAACTAACTAAACCACACCAGCCAGGGCACTTGATGGATTTTTAATTTGATCATATTTCCCAAAGCCTAAAAGGTAATTCATTGGCAATAAAGTCATATATTGTGATATACAGTTGTCCCTCGTTTATCGCGGTTAATCAGTTCCAGACTTGAGCGGTTGCACCTGGCATCGAAGGATTCCTGGGGTGCTCGAATACATAGGCCTACAGTCCATACGTACAGTCGTTTTAATTGTAATTGTAGTGCACAGGTGTATAATTGACTCAGACAACCGAGTGCACGCTGTATCATTTTCACTGTCTTGATCAACTTTTTAATGAATATATTAAAAAAAAAAGTGATAGAATGAAGCTGAGAAAGTAGAAGCATGAAGTGGCGAGGGACGACTGTATTGCTTTGGAACTTGCTACATTTAAAGACAAAAGATACGTAGAGCTCCTCCCCCACCCCCACCACATTAAAAAAACAAACATGAAAATAGTTCACATGGAGACCTGTGCTTGAATTAAGACATATTTTGTGTTATTATGGAGTTCTTAATCTGGCTGAGGACAAAAATACACAAAAAGTAAATTTTTATGCTACAATATAAATCAGGTTCTATAGGAAAACAGAAGTGCAAATGTTTATGGCCTGTTCCCTCATTGAGGGTTTAAGTTAGGGTGCCAAAGAGGAGAGGAGAGAGGTGATACTGGAAAGTAAATCTGGTCAGAGGTACATCGTAAGCAACCAAGAGTCAGAATAGGCTTTGAAGTATGCACCCCAGTCAGATCATGTGCATATTTTAGAAACATCACCAGCTAACAATGGTAGGAGAGACTGGGATATCACTCAAGAAGATACAGTTCAAGTATGAGTTTATCGGCAGTAATTGCAATGAACTGAGAGCAGTTGTCACTCTGTTAAGTATTTATACCCTACTAAGCACTCGACAACTTTATGCTTTCTTTTTTTTTTTTTTTTTTAAATCCTCACCAGAGGACACTTTTTGATATTTTGCTCAGATAGAGTGGGAGGGGGTGAGAGAGAAACATCGATGTGAAAGGGACACATCGAGTGGTTGCCACCCACACGACCCTGCTGAGGACAAACTGCAACCGAGGTCCGTGCCCTTAGCGGAACCGAACCCTAGTCTCTCCGGATCGCAGGCCGTCGCTCTAACCGCTGAACCAAACCGGTCAGGGCTTCAACTTTCTTCTTCAGCGCAATCAACCTTTCAGAGATGCTGAGCTAGTAAATCGAACAACAGGATCTGAACTTAGGTTCCAACTCTTAAAACTGGCAC
The DNA here is from genome assembly GCF_014108415.1 of Molossus molossus. Classification (NCBI taxonomy): domain Eukaryota; kingdom Metazoa; phylum Chordata; class Mammalia; order Chiroptera; family Molossidae; genus Molossus; species Molossus molossus. The sequence goes on along the minus strand of NW_023425345.1, from coordinate 54,090,567 downwards.
ATACTTCTCAGAGAGAGATAATTAAAGTTTGCAATTAAGGCCATAGCTGTGGAACAGAGAGGACGTAATCACCCCAAGAGATGCTTTAGGAATAGAATCAAAGGAACTTGGGGGGACAAGTTGGCTTTGGGTAGAGAGGGACAGGATTTGAGGGAGCAGAATTGGTGGGTTTTTGTTTGTTTGGTTGGTTAGTTAACTGACTCTGCTCCGAAGTGCAGGGAGGGGAAAGACCATGAATTTGTTTCAGATAGATGGTGTTGAGTTGCCTGTGGGCAACCTCCGGGGAGATGGCCAGTGTGGAGCTGTAAGTACGGCTCGGAAACCCTGGAAAGAAATGAGATCCGAGACGAAGTGACGAGGAGTCTTGAATATGACTGAAATCGCAAAAGTGAATGGAATAAACCAGACTCGAAGAAGGCACCACCGGTCAAGTAGTTTTTAAATTGGAGATGTTAGGGGGTGATGTGGACTAAGAAGATAGAGGCAAGAACCAGGTTAGAGTAATGTCAGGGAAGAAGCTGAGATCCCAGGAGGGAGAAAGGGTTCCATTGAAAATGTCAAATGCTGCGGAAAACCAACCAACCACACAACTTTCTAACAGTGAAAGAATGTGGCTTCACACATAGCCACCCGAGTGAGCTTGAAACTGCCCAACCAGGGCTACTCACAGCTCCTCGACTTGCGTGTCTGTTCCATGAGAAGCAGTTTCCCACTCGCGTTCTCCCTCATCGCCTTACCCTTTCCTCCCCTCTCCCACGGGGAGGATAATTCTCCTCCACGCGTCAGTGTTTGGGGACTTGCTTCCCACTCCTCTCCCTTCCTGCGGCTTACTGTTGCCATGGAGACCTTCATTTCATTAACCAACCGAGGGGCAGGGCAACGCTAGCGGGAAGAAGACCCGCGGGAAGAGCGGAGCCGAGCGAGGGCCCGCAGGCCAGCCGCCAGGTGGGGGCGACCCCGCGCGTCCTGAGCCGCCGCACCCCGCGCCGCCTCCGCGTCTCCGGGCCCGGTCGCCGCGCGCAGCACTCGGAGCGCGGAGCTGGCAAAGCGCGTGGGGCGCGGGCCGGAGTCAGTCTCGGGGGGCGTCCTGGAGGGTTGCAGGCGCCCCGGCTCCCGCAGGCTCCTCGGCTGCGCGTCCTCCGCGCCTTGACTTCCAGGTCTCTGCTCCTCCTAATCCGCTAGTCTAACCACCCTTAACCCCCCAATCTTTCCTGAATACTCTTCCTCTCTCCAGCGGTTACAAGTTGGCTCCTTTGGATTCTTTCTAAAACTGCGCTTCAGGGCAGCTGCCCTCTTTCTCCGCTCGGGGCGCACATCCTGTGACTCTCAAAATTTGAGCGGGGACTGTGGGGCTTGGGCTGGGAGCGAGAGCAACCTTCCCACTTCGACCCGATTCTAGCACGCAAACCCCGACATTCTGCATTCCACCTGGTTTGGGCGGGGGCGTAGTATCACAGCCCGGGGCACAGAGTCTTTTGCGGAGAAAGATGAGCAAGCTTTAAGCTTTGCAGATTTGTGGAGCAGTCTGTGCATTGAATGATTAGGTATTTCATTTCAACAGGGTGCATTTTATGAGGTGAACACTGGCTTAATAATAACTAAAGCGGATTTGGTAGGAAGAAACTTGCTTTAGAGAGCTTTGGAATTGATCCTGGGTACCTCTTTACTATTCAAATGACGTTTTCCAGTTTTAGAAATATATTTTTAAACACAGGTTGTTTTTTCCTCTATATCTTAAAACGAATGTAAAAAAGTCTTAGGTCCCCAGGGACGCTAGGTTGCTAGAAAAAGTTACACAGCTTTTTAAATGAATACATTTAAAGATAAATTGAATGAAAACAGATTTTGAATATTTTTCTCATTGAAGTGGCAATTTCATCAATAGTATATTGAAATATTTTTCATGACGATAAAGTGTGAGGAATTACTGCCAACGAAGGAGCAGTGTGTAGGTGTTCTAGATTCCTATCAATTCATGCTAAATCATTTCACACAGTGCAACGCGATTTTGTGTAATTGCCTGATAATTCATTTCATTTTTAACACCTTCTTTATATTTAATTGTAGCATCTTCTAGAAGCAACTTTTTTCGGTATTTGTGGGAAATCAGTCATGTTTCTAATTTTATTAGGTGGAGAGTATCATCCAGCATTTACTTATTAATGGCTTAACGTTCAGTCTGATGAGTAAATTAATGAGTCATAACATTAAACTGATACACGAGAGCACACACACAGACACCACAAAGAATGTTCAATAGTTTAGTCTTGAATCTAAAAAATACATGTTTAATTGAACTAAATATACTTTATTTTCCAGATGGAGAAATCAATTATTCTACTGCTCTGGATACAACATGTTGCTCAGGTAACACATTTTGGAATACACCCCATTTGGAAAAATTAGTTAATGGACAGGATGCATTGCATTGACTATATCCATTTTGGAAAATAAGGGGTATGTTGAAGAGAAATAACAGTATATACTGGGTTTATTACCTAAGGAAAATTTCTTTGCTAGGTGCTGCACAAATGATGCATTTAGATGGCATCTGTCTTCACTGCTTACAAGTTGTATTGGGGATAATCAGTGGGAGAAAGATAAGAAAAAGACATGGTATGGTGATTCATCTTAAGGTTTTTTGGGCAGTATTTTTGATAAATATAAAATATATCATTCTTCTGAGAGTTGAAGTGTGTGTGTGTGTGTGTGTGTGTGTGTGTGTGTGTGTGAGAGAGAGAGAGAGAGAGAGAGAGAGAGAGAGAGAGAGAGAGAGAGATATCTTGGGAACATAAATGGTTCTGATCCTGTGGTCCACTTTTGCCTCAATTGGTAACATTTTCTTTACCTATAAATGAACCAAGGCTCTAAAATGACTCAGTCAAACATTTTTCACTCGCACTTATTTTCATTGTGAATGTATTATCCAGCATGTCTGTGAAGTAAGTTAATTTTGTAGCCATTGCCGTAGGGTAAACAGTTGATGTGCCAGGAGGGTGTGCTGTGTTCTCCTGTGACTCTGTTTCTTCAGGCCCTCCTGACCCTGGAAACATGGTGTTTTCTAGTTTGAGAAACATGGTTCTTAAATTTCCTTGCTCTTATTTTACTTGCCTTTCTTAAATTATTCTAAAAATTATGTTTACAAACACAGTATCCAATGAATGTTATTCACTTATGTGTAGAAATCTATATTGCTGAAATATTTTTTAATTATAATTAGGCATATTTTAGGTTTCACTTTTGTAAATTTGCTTATAAAATATTAACCAAGAATGCATTTTATTATTTTTTGCGATTATTTTTCTTTCCCATTTCAGATATCAAAAAGTTTTCATTATATACCAATGTGTAAACAAACAACAACAGTTTTTATTGAATGGGAAGAATTTCCTAAGGGAGGAAGTCCTGAATTTTATTTTTTAAAATACCAACTTGTTAATAATTTTGCTCAAAAAGTAAGGCATTATTATTATTATTTTTTGCTTTGATATAAAGTTAAGCATAGTGTAAATATGTTGTAACTAAAAGCCACATCAGAAGTAGGAACTTAATAGTTTTCATGATTTCTTATTAATACATAAAATGTTAACATTTTATGAGGTATCTTAAAAGTAGTTGATCAAAATAATATTTAACTTTTTTCATAAGAAATATTCTGTATTTTACTTTTTAGAATTTGTATACTATACAGATAGTAGTTATTTTAAAAGTAATATTTTAGGTAAAAATAAATACTTCATATTGGAAAAACTGTTTTTTTATGAAGGATATATACAAAAGTCAAACTTTAATGTATCTAACACAGAATTAGTAAATATTTTTTAAACAGGTGTATCTTATTATTTACAGAATGTCAAGAGGATTCCTGCAGACCCACAAAAACCTCCAAAATCAATGATAACACTGGAAGAAAATGAAGACTATCACATCGTTATACAGTCCATAAAATATGGACAAATTTTAAGTGAAAAGTCATTTCAAACTCGTAAGTAATATGCATATTTTGTTCAGCTATATTACCTAATTATAAAAGGAAAATACCAGATCATTTGAATTTTACAGTGATTAACAGGTATGTGATGATAGTTGAAAATCAAATCATGATAGTAATAGTCTGTTCTTTAAATATAATGTAAATTTTAATATTTAAAGGAAACCATTAACTAAGGTAAGTAACATTTTCAGTTTTGACATTTAATTTGTGATAGTATAAATAGGTAGGTATAGTGGAAATGTTACACATATTTCAGATTGTTCTAAAAATATTATAATGTGGATTTGTAGTCTAATTCACTCATTCTAAATAAGGTTCAAGAAACTACCATATAGTTTAGAAAATATTTTATATTTAGATAATATTTTCCCACTATGGGCAATCTTTTGTAATTTAATATTCTTTGTGTTTCATTCCATTTAATTTGAAAACTTACTAATTATTCTTTCTGATTTTTTAGGTGGAATCTCACCTAAAAATATTAAAACAATAGCAACAAGTACAAGTGTTTCTTTTTACTGGAGTGTGCTATCTTCCAGTGACATTTCAGTGTCAATATCTCTTAATAATTCTTCACAAATCATACAAAATAACGTCATGGCTTCTGAGTGGGATGATTTGAAACCTGCCACCTTATATGCTTTTACTTTTGAATTCAAACAGTTGCATTTGGATTTTATAAATATACTTCAGAGACTGGATGTTCAAGTCGAAACAGGTATATAGATATTTGGTTCATTATTAATCAATATATTTATTACATATTTTGTAGATAACTTGGCAGTTATGTTGTTGTTTTAAAAAGTGATCCAGCCAAGTATTAACCACTGTAAACTACGTGTAAATGAATTAGCATCATCCCCCTTTCTTAACTACGTCATTCGGTATTTGAGTGATTTAGTGAACAAGGTGGATTTAGCAGCGTAAACGTGAGAACTGGCTTTGTGTTCCTTCCACTACTTATTTATTTATCCTCACCTGAGGACATTTTTCCATTTTTTTGTTCAGATAGAGTGGGAGGGAGGGAGGGAGAGAGAGAGAGAGAGAGAGAGAGAGAGAGAGAGAGAGAGAGAAACATGGATGTGAAAGGGACACATCGAGTGGCTGCCACCCACACAACCCAACCAGGACCGGAGACAAACTGCAACCGAACATGCCCTTGGCGGGAACCGAACCCGGGTCTCTCTGGACCGCAGGCCGACGCTCTAACCGCTGAGCCAAACCGGCCAGGGCTCCACTACTTCTTTTAAATGGAACTGAGTAGGTCCTCTCTCTCTCTCTCTCTCCCCCCCCCAACATTAGCAATGGTTCATATAGATTCCATAGTTGATTTTAAAATATCAATGAACAGTCACATTTTCAGGTATTAAAAGGTCCATTACTCATCCCCGATCAGACCCAACCCAAATTTAGAATACTGCAAGAGGAAAGGGAATGTATTCGTTCTTTGGTGTGACTTCCTGGTTCCATTGCCTCCCACCATATGGTGGGAAAATACATAAAAGAAGAAGCCAGAGTCTAACATAGCTAATGAGCCCTGGCCAGTTTGGCTCAGCGATTGAGCATTGGCCTGCGGACCAGAGAGTCCCGGGTTTGATTCCTGTTAGGGGCACATACCACACATACACACACACACTAGCTAATGAGAGCAATACACTCACTGTGATGGGCTAAGAGTCCCATTTTAATACTCTTTCTGTAGGAATAATCAATGAACCACAATGCATGTTTATAAAATAAATGGAAAAGCACTTGAATAGTAAGAAAGACAGTAAGGTAACCAAAATATCCCTGCTCCCCATCCTCCTCCTTGCCCTGTGAAAAAAGGAGACAACAGTTTCTTCATTAGATCCTTCTCACATCTTCCTGATATTGTGGGTAGAGGCACCAATGAAGCATCAGCAAGAATTAAAGTACAGTACGTACTCTGAACAGCCTGACATTTCCCTCGGTCATGCTGTGGTATGCAGCCTTGGAGAAAAATACCAAGCAACTATTTCAGTTTTTCCTGGAAGGTGAACCCATTTAAAGTGGCAGAGAGCAGAATTCTTAGCAATACTTAAATAGTTTCTACCAGTATAAAGGGTAAGGGACAGGAATTCAACCTAGAGTAATTTAGAAAAAGGAAAATCATCTGTGGTTTTGTTTTAATTAAGTTATAATTGGACAGTAATTCTGCATAATTAACTTTTACAGCTAATTAAAACTATTTTAATTGGTAGTAATTCATTTACTACTTGAATAATAACAGCTTTAGCACTTTTATTGGTTTGGGAGAAATATAGGGCAAGTGCACTATTAATTCTATGAAGTTTTCACAATTAACTTCTTTAGATGTTAAAGAAATACAATTTTGAAATGTTATATTACAGAATTCATCTTTAATAAAGCATTTTTCTTTCGGTAGGTTCATGTTCACAAGGATGGGTAGCATTAAAAAATGACTGTTACAGGATTAGCAAAGAGAGTAAACCATGGAATATAGCCCAGCAACATTGCAAATTATCCTTAAATTCTGCACACCTTGTGGATATAAAAAATGAAGAGGAAAAAAAATTTATATTTTCATATCTCAGGTCAAAGAATCAAATAATATCATGGACTGGTCTTAACGATTTGAAGGTCAGTAAATCTAAAGATATGCACATATGATTATAAAGAAAACTTTATGTTCATTTATTCATTAGTTTATTTTTTATTCATTCCTCTCTTCATTCAATAAATATTTATTGAGTACTTACTTTAAGTCAGACACTATTTCTCTCTGTCTGTCAATCTCTCTCTCCTGTCCTTTAGAGCAGTTACGGTTGCACAGAAAAACTGAGGGGAAAATACAGAGATTACCCATATACCCCACTGTTTCCACACATGCATAGCCTTCCCATGATCAACTCCTCAGTGCTACATTTGTTACAAATGAAGAACCTACATGGACTGATCATAGTCACCCAAAGTTCTCAGTGTACCTATGGTTCACTCTTGGTGTTTACATTCTATAGATTTGGACAAATATATAATGACACGTAAACACAATTTTGGTGTCATACAGAGTATTTTCACTGCCGTAAAGATCCTCTGTACTCAGCCTGTTCCCCCCTCCCTCACCTCCTTTAATCTCTCCTGTAAGCATCTATCCTTTACCTAATTTTGCTTTAATTTTGGTCTTTGCCACACTCCTCTAAATTCATTTGAGTGATCTTATCCATTTCTTTACTTAATTTATCACTTAAACCAGTGGTTCTCAAACATTTATCAAGCCCATTTTCTTCTCATGAGCTCCAGACAACTAATTTTCTTCTGATTTTGCCTTTTGAAATTATCCACAGACACATCGACAGTGCCCAGACTGACTTGTCATCTTCTTCCCACCAAACCTGCTTCACTTCTGTTTTTTCTCCTCTGTGAACAAGGTAGTAATATGAACCCGAAAACATGGACGCCTTCTCTACTTTATTTCTTTCACTTCACACACCCAGGTTTATGAAGTTCAGTTTTACTAAAGAAGATACAGAAAGATGTAAGATTTTCCTCAGTACCAGTGAAAAGCATGTGTGATTTTCTCCATCGTTCCTAACACTTAGGATATCACATGAAATTTCATTTTGGTCAGCACTTTGTAGGAACATCCAACACCTAAAACAATTCTTTCTGTCTAGTTTTCCTCCTGAAGATCCATTTAATTTTATATTCTGCTATTAAAGATCAGTTGGTTCTCTGCACTCTATCCTGATCTGTCGTGACCCAAGGCAAATTCTACCAGTTTTCTGTGGAACTTGGCATAAGCTTGGGAAAAACTATTGGCATATTTAATTGCATTTTCATCATCCTCATATTGAGTTTCCTTTATCATTTGATAGGCAGAGGATGAAGTTCTAATAAAGATTCCTTAAACCACAGTTCATTTCAGACATCTCAGACACCCCTGTTTAAAATAGAATGTTCTCTCCCAATAGTTATGGTTACCGCTTTCTGTTACAAGGTGCAGGCCATATGGTCACAGTAGCCAAAGAGGCTCCCAAGGCATCCTTGTGGTGGCTGTGAATTTTTCAGAAGTGTCGAAGATAGAGTCTCTGCTTTCAAGATACTTAAAAAGTAACTTGGGAGGTAAATGAAGCATCAAAGTAACGATAACACTTTCATTTATAATAATAACTAAATCCTAAGTGCTAAGCGCCATTCAATGTGGCTTTCTTGTAAGACATGTAAGGAAATTGTGGCCGAGGGAGAATAATTTGTCCACGTGGACACACATCAGTCTGCTCTTAACCGCTGTCCCCTATGACCTCTGTATTAAGCTGGTCTCTTGAGGTTGACATCAAAGTCACCTACTGGGTTATAATCCCTGTGGTAGTGTGAGAATGTAATCACCCATTTCATCCATGCTGAATGAGTGTGTTTGTTACTGGACTTCAAGGATAGGCAGTCTTACTTATTATTACATTCCCAGCTTCACTGGAGCCTGACACTCAGCAGGAACGTAATGAATGAGTTAATAGTCTCTTTAATCTACTTCGTGAGGGCTATACAGGTAACCCTCATTCAGTTCTCACAACAACATTATGAGGTGGGCACTATCATTATTCTCATTTTATAGATGAGGAAAGTGGAACTCAGAAAGATTCTGGGTCACACAGCTCACAGGCTTTGAACCTGTATCTGTCTACCAGCACGCTGTATCTGTCTACCGCACGCTGTATCTGTCTACCGCACGCTGTATCTGTCTACCGCACGCTGTATCTGTCTACCGCACGCTGTATCTGTCTACCGGCACGCATGCCTTAGCCACTTAAACATACTTCCCTCAAGCCTCTGCCTATTTTCAAAACTGCCGCACCATGTATGCAATAAAGCAGACTCCCCGAGGAAGCAATATTCCTCCATTCTGTTAGGTGGAATTGGAATATACTATTTAAAAAATATCTTTAGAATGTCTAGAGAGAACAACTCTCTTTAATCCTTATCTGGGCAACTTGCCTGGAGCTGGGCTTGATGTTGGGATGGTATGATAATCAGCATATAGACATCGTCTCTGTTTTCACAAAGCTTGTTATCTCTGTAAGAATTATATTTATTTTATGAGGAGCTATTATGTACCTAGTGTTTTGTATACACAGTCTGTAAACCTGTTGACATCCATGCAAAGTAGTTATGACTATCTCTGTTGTACAGATGGAAAAGATTAGTTCTAAGAGGTTGGCAATTGTTCAAGAATAGTCAGTGGCAGAAATATTGATTAGACTACAGGTGTATCATTGTCAAAGCTTGTACTTTTCCTACTACCCCTGTCAATGAGGGTAGCCACATGACTACCTAGAAATACATGCATTACTCGTGAGAATTGAGGTTGGTGATATCCACCAGTGACATCCCTTAGCAGGAAGGTATCAAAAACCCCTCCTGTGAGATTCAGCAATTTGCCTGAATACATATGGCTAATGAGTGAATGAAAGTGAACTCTGTCACCTGCTCAGGATCTTTAGAATAAAAGAAATCTGCATAAATGTATATTAACCCAGTGGGTGTGGCTCAGTGGATTGAGCATCATCCCATGGACTGAGAGGTCCAAGTTCGATTCTCGGTCAGGGCACACACCTAGGTTCCCAGCTCGATCCCTAGTAGGAGGTGTGCAGGAGGCAACCAGTTGATGTGTCTCTCTCACATTGATGTATCTATCTCTCTCTCCCTTTCCCTCTTTCTAAAAAGTCAATAAAAACATACTAAAAAATAAATCTATATTAAACAGGTTGATAATTTAACAGTCTTAGAAAATTTTATAATATAGGTGTGACTAATAAAAATCTTCAAGGACACTTATTTGAAGGTGTGACACTTTTCCTTTACATTGGCTTAATTTGTACATCCTATTACAGAAAGAAGGTCATCTCACATGGACAGATGGATCTTCTTTTGGCCTTAAGAAAAATGAAATCAATTCTTTTCCACTGCTACCCAAGAATGAAACAGATTGCTACATTTTACAGCAAAATGCAACCGGATTAAACTATTTTTTTGCAAGATTTTTCTGTTATATTCCATTGCCATATATTTGCAAATATGAATGTAATTATTTTATTAATATTCTTATATTTATGCACCTCACTATATTATTATTTTAAAAATAGAATTATAATTTGTAAATAAAATTATTCCTTTCTTTTTATATTTCTTTCAGCACCTTCTCTGCAGGAAAATCTTTTGATCTATATAAAGGATGTTGGAACAACTGAAGTTGTATTTAGTTGGAATAATTTGAATGGTTGGAATAGTTTGAATAAGTGGCTGCAAATAGGATATAAAATAATCATTAAATATTATTTAGATTATACACAACAACATTTTGAGAGCATACCCCCAAATACCACAGAAAAATCAATTACCCAACTGTTTCCTGGCCATGTTTACAGATTTTCATTCTTTGCAATAAATGAATGGGAGGCAAAAACTACGCTAAGTCCAGTATTTGTTGTTGAAACACGTAAGTTACAAGACATCTAAAGTTACAAATTTTCAAGTATTTAATATAATCATTTGTAGATTATTTCCTGATGATCTGGTGTTTTCTCATAACACTCTGGGTACACCTGCAACTTTACCAATTAAAAAAATTTCTTTTCTTCATTGAATTTTAGAGAGAGAGGAAGGGAAAGGGAGAGAGAGAGAGAAACATCGATGAGAGAGAACATCGATTGGTCGCCTCCCGCATGCCCCCCTACTGGGGATTGGGCCCCCAACCTAGGCATGTGTCCTGGCCGGGAATCAAACTGGCGACCTCTTGGTGCATGGGTCAATGCTCAACCCCTGAGCCACACTGACTGGGCAACTTTACCAATTTTAAATTATAACTTATATATTTGTATTTCCTGTTAAACTATTAACCTGTAAAGAACTATATCTTATTTGTCTTATAGCATCAGCTAGATTGGAGCCCAGTTCATAGCAAGCATGCCTTTCTGTGGAAACAGATTTTTGATATGTGCTAATAGCAAAAGATAAACAGATGTGTGTCTGGACTTAAAGAGGAGAACAATGAAGAGTGTTACTGAGGAATAAAGTAAATACAAACAAAACTATGTAGAAAAATATAACCTAAATTCCCACTCGGTGGTGCATTTAATAAATGCTTTCTAGAATTCCGGGTGTGGGTGATAGTGAAGATTTGTGGAAAGGAGAGGCTCCGACTCAAGCTTGAGGAAGAAAAACACATATGAGCAAATATGTAGAGACATGAGTTTGTGGGAAGAGAATCATGCACACTGACTGGAGAAGATTTTTTTGGGCATGAGGGTAAAATCAGTTTGAGAGGTAGGTGGTGCAAAATTTGAGCATGCCAGTGGTCTCTGTCTCAGATATTTGGATTTGATCTTAGTAGCGATGGATATTAATTAGGTCTATAGTACTGTAAGACTTGCTTTACCTTCCACAAATCACTCTCAATGTATTATATTACTCAGTCCTTACCTCAGCTCAGGAGTAGCTGTGTAGAAACAAGAAAACTGGGCTTCTGAAAGGTTAAGTAAACTGACTAGAGTAATGTGATTTGTTTAGCAGATCCAAACAGGAACCCGGATGGTCTTAATTTAACTCATGAGATATTGCTTCTAAAGAAAGAACCAAGAGAATGTGTACGTTGGGAGCACAGGGAACGGATATGGGTTTGTGGCTGATATGTGCAAGGTGCTGTTTTAAGAAAATTAATCTGAAGGGATTAACTAGGAAAATCACTGGCACTGGATGAAATGGTTTGTGATGGGGAAATATTTCTGTAAGAGGACAAGTGCCCGAGTTCCGGTGATGTTGGGACCAAAGAGTGAATACTGTGATGTTCCTGCCTTCTAGTTTGACAAGACAGAAGGGGCAAAGGTCACAGCATGGGAACACTGACTGCTGCCAGTGTCCTTCTAGTGGTGCCTGTGTTAAAAGGAATGATTGAGCCATAATGTGTGTGGAACTCTGTGCCAAGTGCTTTACATTCATCTCATTGAATCACCACAATCATTTTACAAGGCAGCTACTACTGAAATTCCCATCGTATAGTCAAGAAAAGGGAGGCTCAAATATAGCAAGTTTCTTGGAGAGAGGAGGCAGAACATGTAAGAGCTGAGCCTCAAACCCAGTTTTCCCTTTCTCTTCAAACTGAAGTGTTATGGAAGTACTGAGCAGTGAGTGGTGGTTCTGGCAAACCGTATTGCTAATAGCACGTATTTATCTCCTAGGTCCATTATCAGTCCAAAACTGCACAGTTACTCATGTGACCCCAACAGAAATATTTTTACACTGGGATCCTCCAGATTCAGCGTCTTTTCACCATTACCTTGTAACTACTTTGGATGTTGAAAGTAATAGATCAGAAGAGGTGTTTGTTGAAAAACTCAATACCTCAACAACAATTAGTGGTCTCAGATCTTTCCATCATTACCTGATATATCTATTCAGTGTAGCAGAAAGAGGAACTTTAAGCTGCTTTGATAAACCTATTTCAGCCATTACAGGTAAGTGTGGCCCTATTTTGCCTTTAAGTAAAAAACATAAACTGTATATGTTGAAAAATTATTTTGATGAAATTTAATCATGCAGATCCTTTATAGATGAATATTCACAGGTGAATATTTGTTTGAATGTTGAATCACAATATTTTCTTTTTGTTAATTTTCACCTGAGGATGTTTTTTCCATTGATCTTTTGAGAGAGAGTGGGAAGGAGGGAATGAGACCCATCAATTGGTTGCCGATATGGGGCAGGGATTGAACCTGCAACACAGGTATGTGTCCTTGACCAGGGGTCAAACCTATGACCCTTTGGTGTGAGAGCCATTGCTCTAACCACTGAACCAAACCGTCCAGGGCTTGAATCACAACTTGAAGGGTGGATTCTAAATAACTGTATTCATTTAGATTTAAACATCAGCATTGTTCCTACCAGAGTTCCTAGAAGATATCTTCCTTATCATAGCCTTGGCCAGAAAATAAATTATTATAAAATATGAATATTAGCTCACTCAGTTCTCTTTAATAACACTAGATCCAACAAATATAAAGGTCTGCACATTTAATCAGTTTTACTTTGTTCATTTTTTCACACAGTGTGATTATTTCACCACTAGGGGGCAGTCTCACCCTAGGACTTTTGGCCAATGCATTTCTAATCTCCACTCCCACAGGGCAGTTTTTGAATCTTATCTAGAACATAATTATTAATCTAGCTTTTATTTAAGCACTCTATTGACCCTCTTAAGTATAAGTCACTCTTTTTGGAAAAGATAAAACACTATTTTATGAAACAGTGCATAACTAAACCCATATCCCTTTGTGTGTAATGTATGTATTGTGTGTGTGTGTGTGTGTAACATGTCTTTATGAAAAATTCTTTGAAATTTCACCAGTTAAAATTTAACCACACTAGAGCTGAGGTGGAAAACCTGAATGTTCACAGCCATAGATTAATTAACCTCCTCATACTTACTGGAAATACTTGGGAGTCTTTGAAAATAAGAACAAGAAATATGTATTATTTAATGTTTACTAAATTGCAAATGTTTAACATACATGTATTCAGTGTTGTAAGTACTAGCCAAAATATTTTTCCAATTGGACTCTTGATAGCAGATGTTTCTTCTTCCTCGAGCTCAGACAAAGCATCTTTCATTTGATAAATTCTTAGCTGAGTTCTTTATACTTTAGGAAGATGGTTTCATTTTAATTGGCAGGCAGACTTGGAGGATTTCTCACAGATACATTAATTCTGAGGCCATATTGAAATCTCCCGTGGTACACACCTGTCTGTTTAATAGAAAGGTGAGAGGAAGGGACATGTGAATCTGCACGTTTAATTTTGGGTCATTTGTTATGTGTGTTAACCGTAAGCTGACACGGCAGTGCATGTCCGGGACTTAGTATCCCAGTGCCTTTTTACTCACCTGAGGTTGAGGCAATATTCATTTTTTTTTTTCATTTATTATTTACTCAACAAATTATTTTTTAGTATCCGAAACTGCAGTAGGTACTGGAGATGCAAACATAAGTATGACTTGGTCTCTGCCTTCTACTAATGGAGCGAGACAAGTATGTTTAAAACAATGATAATGCTGTATTTTAATTGCAATTATAGGGACAATGCTCTGGGTACTCTGGAAGCATAGACAGGGATCAGTAACCCAGGCTTGGGCACAGGGATAGTCACAGAGTCTTCCTGTGGAGGAGAGGTGCTCTGAGTCCCACAGGGACTGGAGTTCACCAGGTGAGCGTGGGGAGGCACGAGGATGTTTTGGTAGAGCGAACAGATGTGCGTAGGCAGCGAGGACCGAGGGAGAGGCATCTGCCTGGCCATACCAGGGAAAGCCAGAGAGGCTTTTTCAAGAGACCAGCATTTGAACACTAGGACATCGAAAGTAGGTTGGCATGGCCGGAGTACAGAGGGGCATGTAGAAAGAGTCTAGAAAATGTGAGTAAGCTAGACACATAACATGAAGGGCCTTGATATTAAGGAGTATAGTTTTAGTCAGTAAAATGTAACTTTTTTGCACCATGGAGGCTTTTGAGAACATAGAAATATGAATGGACCTTCTCCCATAAAAATACACAGGCATGCACGGAGAATTCTGTGCTTATAGGCTCTGGCAGACCTTACCCAGTATCATCATTTCCTCAGTCTCTGCTTGTGTGTGGTATTCAGTAGACTCCATCTCTGTTCTCCACTGAAGTACATGTTTATACTAGGGTTATAAGTTTTGCAAGTATGTAGGAACAAAGATAGGAAGTTATTTCACCCTGAAATCTTATGAACAAAATTTCTAATTGGGTTATGCTGTCATTTCCTGATAATTTAAAATAAATAATCAGTTTTAACACTTCAAGTCAAGCCAGTTACAATTTTGTGGCATTAAGGTACAGGATGAACAGACTGTGGAATGATACTTTCCTGAGAAATTAATATATGATGTTTAATTGTGTTGATAATGAGGTAAACTTCAGAACAAATTAAAAATCAAGTTATAGTTTCTTAAAACAAAGTAATTATGAAAATCATAATGAGTTCTTTAAAGAGTATTTAAAGTAAAACTACTGAACAGTTTAAAATTCCATAATCACCCTTATGATAATGAACTAATGATTCATCACTGTGCTTGGGAACTACTAAAAGTTCAGGGGAAGCATATAACACAGGAAAAATAATTAAGAGTGAAAAGAAGGCATTACAAATTCCAGAGTGTTATATAGTAGTAAAAATCACAAGGCTTGATATTCAAATACATTGTGTAAGGAGATAAACCCAAGTATTTTCTTTGGTTATTGCAATAGAGCATCAAGAAAATTTTCTTTGATTGTGTTCTGCATGAATTGTAATCACAATAATTTCCCCTTTATTTCTAAATGTGTCATATCTTTCAGAAATTAGAAAGGTAATATAATTTAAAGTTGCAGCCATCTTTATGATAAATACTAGTCTCAAAGTTTTAAAAACCATCTATATGTTAATGATGCTTCAATTTATATCTCTAGCTCAGACCTTTCTCCTAAACTTCAGACTTAAATATCTAACTGCCTGCTCAATGTATCTCATTTGGCAACCTAAGAGAGACATCTTCCATTGAATATCTCCAAAACCGAGCTACAGATGTTCCCACCCAAAGCTGCTTACCCCTGGGCCCCTTATACCTCAATTCACAGCCATTCCATTCATCCAGTTGTTTAGGTCAAATCCCGGAAGGCATTGTTAACCCTCGCATTTCTTTCACAACCTACACCCAGTCTCTCAAGAAATTCTGTTGGTTCTGTCTTTAAACAAATCCGAATCCCAACACTCGTCCCCACTTAGGGCGATGGCCATCCAGGCCACCACCGTCTTTCACCCAGATGACTGGCCTTGCTCCCCTGTGTCTACCACCGGTGCTCACCATAGTCTGTTATTAATATAAACAGCCCAGATGATTCTTTAAAATTTAGGAAGGCTATACCGCTGAATAAAACCCTGTAGTTGCTACCTCGTGGATTCAAAGGGAACGCCTGTGGAGCTCTCTGGGAACCCCTGGCCTCATCCGTTCCTCTCCCCTCCATTCACTCTGGCTTCCTTTCTGTGTTGGAAGATGCCAGGTCAACTCCTGTCGCAGGGCTTTTACATTAGCTGTTTTTCTCTGCCTGGAACTCTCTTCTCCCAGAAATCTGCGTGTCTAACGCCTTCACCCCCTTCAAGTGTTTTGCTCAAAATCTCATCTTTTCAAAGACACCTGCCCTGAATTCCCTATGCAATACCACAATTTCCATGAGCACCACACTCCTCTTTAGCACTCATCGTATCTAAATTACTGTACAACGTATCCATTTGTTATACGTATTGTTTACTGACAATTTCCCTTCATTAGAATATGAACTCCGTAAGGCAGCGACTTTTGTTTTTTTATTGATGTGTTCTACATGCCTAGGAGAATGCCCAGGACATAGTAGGTGCCTGTGTGTATTTGATAAAAGACTAAATAACTTCATTACTCTGATAAAACTCTTAAAAATCTGAAGGCTTTGCAAAACATCGTCTATTTTCCCTTGATGTGTGATGTTTGTGCTTAATCGTATTGGTAGAGCTTACATAGTAATAACAAAACACAGTTTTTTTTCCTCCAAAATTGAGTTCTTTTCAAGATATGGTGACATGGGATTTGTTTAAATTATTTTAAATATGAATTAATATTGAACTAAGATATTTTTACCCAATAGAATGAGCACTGCTAACAATAAACTAAGGTATGTGTATCTCTTTCTCTGTTTCTCTAAGGTATACTTCCACCACAGAAAGTTTATGCTAACCCTGAAGATGTAGGCGAGGACAGTGTCCTTATTCAGTGGGAATCCCCACAAGATGGCCATGAGGTCTACATTCAAGTCAAATCCATACCAGATACAAGAGTAGTCATGGCTCTTTTTGTAAAGGATGCTAATAGATTCAAGGTTGATCATTTAATCCCTGGAATGACCTATGACATTGGAATGGCAACAGTGATGAATGGGAATCTGAGTGAGCTGGTGACTATTCAACAAACTCTAAGTGAGAATCAAATACTTTTCATTCACAACAGATATTTGCTGATCTTCGGGTACTGCAAAATATTCTCTATAGATCCCTCTGGTAGTGGGTTTTGCTTTTTAAGTAAATTGTTGGTGTATTTTGTCTAATGGTTGCCTCAGGACCTACAGTAATTTTTCTTCCTTTTACCTTGACAGTGCTGACTGCTTGTATAAAGGCAGCATTGTTCATGGTTAAGAACTTGATCCTCAAGCCATATGCCTTGGGTTTGAATCTGGGTTCAACTCTTTAAATAACTCTGGGCAGTGTGCTCAACCTGTATATGCGTCAGCTTCTATACTTATAAAATGGGAGAAAATAATAGTATGAATCATGGGATTCTCTGAGAATAGATGATTTAGTAAATGTAAGGGCTTGGAACAGTGCCAGACACCTAGTTACATAGATGTTTACATAATAATTAGTGCTGTATCGAGAAAAGCAGGCTGTGGCACACTCGAAGCAAACATTGACAGTATCAAAGGGTTAGAACCAAACCAACAAAAAATGTCTATGTCCTTTCTCAAATAAGATCAACTTACTCAATTGGCAATTATTAAAAGAGCTATTAAGGAAAGACAGTTAAAAAGTAAAAAGAATCTATGAATGAAATAATATTTATACTGTGAAAAACACTAGGAGAAGAAAATGCAAAGTGATGTGATAGTGACTGAAGAGGGATGGAGGGTTATTGTCAACAGGTGTAAGAGAGGGGCTTACATTTGAATGGATATGTAAAGAAGGAGCCAGAGTGGAGTCAGCCAGAGGGAGGGCACTGCAGGTACACACAGCTGGCGTGAAGGCTGTAGAACAGAAAGAAGTTTGGCATATCCAGAAACAAAAGGGCCCGGATGTATGGTGTCTGGTGCACAGGGAGAACGGTGTTTGGAAATGGTAATAAAGAAGGATTCAAGGGTCAGATCACATAGGTCTTACAGCCGATGCTTTTGAGTTTCTTCTGAGGCGATGGGAAGCCATTGAGAGTTTTGTACAGGAGAATGACAGTGTGACCTAGGTCACAAACATTTACCTGTGGCTCTGTGCAAAAAATGATTTGTAAAAGGGCAAGGAAAGTGGGCAAGAGGTTGTGGAACATAGACAAAGGATTTTGGTGGGCAAACTGGGGAAGGGTGGATACAGTTTATATTATGGAAGTAGGTGGTCCAAGCTTTGATGCTGGAGTGCTTGTGATAAATAAAGGAGAGGAGAAAGTTCGTGTTTGAACTTGAACAATTTGAGTCGATGGTGGTGACTCTGAGGAAGAGAAAGGTCATTGGACCTCACAGGCCTTTTGGCTATCGGTAGGGGCAGCCTGGTGGGAAAAAATGAATTGGTTCCCAAAATTATGTACTGGCAGTGTCTATGCTCAACCAGCAATGAACCTTTTTATTTTACTCTCAAAAGACTAAAACTACATTTATGTATGGTTCTTTCATATTTAATTTCTGAGAAAACCTACCGAAAGAGAATTGTCATAGTAAACAGTTATGAAAAAGAAAACTAAAGAAAGAGATATTGCTGAAGACAATTACTTCATGTCTCTGATTTCGTGGCACAATGGAAGTACTAAAATTAAAATGCATGGACGGAAAATGAACTCTAGTCTTCGATCTACCAATTACCAGCAGTGTGTGGACAGAGTGCTTCCGGATGGGCTCGGTGCCTAAGTTTTCTCTCTAAAAAGTTTAGATCATTGAACACGTTTTAAAATTGACTTCCAGCTCTAAGGTGCTATTCTGCTCTGACTCTAGAGAACTAAGCGTATTTTAACCCAGCTTCTATCTAAAATATACAAATTTTGCCTCCTTTTCTAAGTAACAATCTCTTTTGAATTACTTCTCAGCTTTATAGCTTCAAGTGTAAGCACAGTTCTTGATTTTGTTTAATTTAAGGACAAACTGCTATTCAACATGGAAGCATGAATTAACATCTATACATTTTAGAAAGAATAATAGAATGTTGGGGTTTGAATGTGGGACAGAGATCTTGCCAATCTGATAGGCAATCCCCAGCGTGGTGCCTCTGGTCATTTTGTCATGCTTGCGTGTGTCCTCTGTCATGGGGTCATGTCTGTTGTCCAGGGCATCACAGAGCAAATCCACTCCCAGATTCAAATGAAAGGTCATCCCATGTTTGGAAACAGCTGTTTTGTGTTCTGGTTTCCATAGTTTACTTCCTTCTGGTGAATTATTGCTCACTCTTTGGAGTAGTTCACTATTTCTAGTTTATGAACTGAATAGTTAAGAACTGAATAGATAGGACAATTATAACCCTATTGTCCCATCTATTCAGTTCTTAAGCTCCATAATGACTTTTAGTATCACCAGATTATTTATTGTTCATCATTTGTACATGTCTCAAGTGATATAAACAAATATTAACCTATTCTAAGGAGCACAGGAAGAATTAATGCTTTCCATGCATTCATTCAACCGATTTTTGTTGATAGCTATTATTTGCTGTGCCCTGTTTCTCTCTCTCTCGTGTACTTCGAGGCAATCAAGCATAGAGGGGTATTTCCTCTTCATGAGCTTCCACAACATTTATTTCCCTTTCCCCTTTGAAACATATCTCTCTCAGTTCTAAAAATATCTAGCAAAACTTGATTTCCAGTTGTTATTATGCACCTTGAAACATAAAATGTGCCCGTTGGGAGAAGGCAGTCTTACCAGCATAGACCCTGGAACTGAATTGGCTGGGTGAGAACTCTAGCTCCACAGCGATCAGTTTACATCCTTTGGGAAGTCATCCAAACGTTTCGGTCCTCAGTTTCCTTCTCTCTAAAATGAGAAAGATAATCGTATCTACTTTACGAAGTTAGTATGACGTAAGGTCTCAGACACCAGGCAAGCACTATGAGAGTGCCGTATGGTTCTTATTCTTCAGCAGGAGTGGAGTGTGGCTTTGGGGAGCTGTGGCCCTCCCTAGTGGGAAGAAAAGCCCTTCCAGCTGTCCGTGCAGTCTCTCCTTGTCAGGGAATTAACTATACCCAAGTTTCTTGAGGGAACAAGCCCTGCAGGAGAACTGGTGTTTGTGTTTTTTTTTTTTTACCTCTTGGTATAGAAGAATGCATTTTAAGGGACCGTGGGTATCCCTGAGAGCTCATTCTACCTTGTCTGTAATAAAAGACTTTGAATTTGGCCTAGTTCAGTTTATCTCACATTGAAAAAACCTCACACAGCCCCCATTGCTACTGCTTTTTCTGAAAGTGGTGGTGGAGACCCATCAGAAGTCTTCAAATTATGTCAGTACTTTTTTTTGTAAAGTAAAATCTTCTCCAGCTTGAGTTTCTAGAGGTTCAGGATATAATTTAGAAGAGAAGGAAGAACTTTGTCCTATTCTATACCTGTCCAGCCTTGGTGACCCCTCAGGTTTAATGTTATACATTAAGGCCATTGGGTCCATTCCCCAGACAAGTGAAATTGATGGAAAATCCCACATTTACCCACTGAAGGGAATGTCACTGACTATATACATTTAGAACTTAAACTAGACTATGCCTATTTAAAGCGTGTCTCTGCTTGGAAAATGTCTTTGGCACCCAAGAGCATAGAAATGAATAGTTTCCATGACTACACTGGTCACTCATTTCCAATCCCCAGAGCTTTAATTCCTGCTCAAGGCACATTGAGAAGCTTTCGCAGACCATTGCCCACAGATTCAGATGGATGGATACTTGTAGGATGTCATCCTAGCCGTAGAAAAGCCATATTGACTGTAAGAGACTTGTAACTGAAAAGATATGGAGGGAATTTAAAGGGGAAACCTATAAAAAAAACCAAAAAAACAAAACATTAGTTATGGGTAGAAAAAGAGGTTAAGATAATAAAACTGGAAAAGGGAAAACACAATAAAAGTACCTTGAAACCCAGTGGTGTACCATATGGAATTTTTTTTATGGTTTGTATATTGAACATTTCCTTATAACCACCAAGAATAGAAGAGGCAAGCAATTTATGTGCTACAGCAGAATAAATTGATGAATATTGCACAGATTTTATGTTCTAGAATGCTAATCATGGGTGTGTGCCTAAACCCTTCCCACAGCATTTGGCGCTATGTAAAGTGGCAGAGTCTCATGGTCAAATATTTAACAGTGACTTACAACAAGTTCCATTTGCATGGAACCAGATGCCACCAGTAAAACTGGAAAGCCCATCAAATTATTCTCTGGAAGAAAACATTACTTTTTCAGAATGTGTATTTCAGGAAAAGATGAAAGACAAAGCTAAGGATATATTGGGTGGTGTCCCAATAATCCATGAATAGAATTGAGATTAAAATTGACCTGAGGAAAAACAATGTGAATAGAAATTTTCTGAAATTTCGAATCTGCTCTAAATAGCACAGCAGGAGCCTGAGGGAACAGAAAGCTATTTAATAGAGGTCAGGGAGAGTGTAAAATGTCCTGCAAGCAGTTGCCAGAACTGTGTTCCTAAAAATGAAATGAAATGTCTGCTCAGAGTCCCTGTGCCTACAGGATGCAGTCTGACGTCCACAGCCCGGCATGCAAAGCCTGTCACGGACAGCGTCCAGCCCCTGGGGTGGCCCTGCCCGGCCTCGTCCCTGCTCCTCACACACACCGCATGTGTTCACCAGCCTGAGCATGTGCCTGGCACAGCTCTGAGCACTTTATGTATAAATACAACACTCATTTAATCATCACAGTGACCGTGCAAAGTCCATACTAGTCTCTTTCCCATTTTAGGGATGAGGAGACCTCAGCACAGAGTGACTAAAGAACTTGCCAAGGACACTCTGCCAGGAAAGAGCAGAAAGAACTTGACATTCCCAATACACGATGACGCCCTTTCTGGTTTGCACGCCTGGCTCATGTATTCTCCTTGCCTGGAGTTTCCTTCTCACTACCTCTCCCCCTTCACAAACACTCTTTCTGGCAAACTTGGACTAGCCTTTACCACTCCGATAAAACTTCACTGATTCTGCAAAGTCTTCCTGTTATCTCTGCTAGGATTGTTATTTCTTCTTCTCATCAAAATAGCTTTTTGTTTATGTCACCAGCTCAGCTCTTGACACTGGATAGGGACGGGGGTGGGGACTGGGAGAATGCTGGGGGCGGGGGAGAGGGGTCAGGAAGCCAAGCTCAGACCAGATGGCCAGAAGGAATGCCAGATAAGCTGACCTCAGAATGTTACCACTCCTCCAGTCCCAACTCAAAAACAGAGGTAGCTCATTATATCTCCTTTCTAACAGCTGATGCAGAAAGGACTGACCCACCTGCACAGTTGGTCAAGGTTTGCCTGCCATACGACCTCCCTGGGGTGGCGATAATGAGCGGTAGCAGAGCGCAAACAGTTAGGAAGCAAGGCAGCTGCAAGGAGAACTCACCTGACCCTGAAATAGAAAATTCTGCAAGCCTGCTTTTGTCAAAAAAGCCCACTTTTTTCCACACAAGCCTGCCTTGTCTCCAGCTTGTAAAAGCAGCCAAGCCGGCCAGTCCCAGCCCATTTGCAAGACCTTCCTCTCCTCGGGGCTGCCTCCTTTGCGATCAAGCATAAGCTTAATAAAATCTGTCTGAAAACTTCTCTGGGGCTTCCTCTCGATTTCTGCCCTGACATCGGTGCCACTCTGACCATCTGGGTTTCTTGTTAGTGATGTGTTTCTATTTCCTGAGATGGGCACTTCTCTGAATGCAGAAACTCGGCCTTATTTGTTTTATTTGAGTACTTGTAGTATATAGGTTCTCAAAAATATTTGTTTAATAAATAAGTACAAAGATAGAGACGTGGAAGAGGGGTACAGACTGACAATCCCCAGAAGAGGGGTTGTGGGGAAGAGATAAACCACAGAACTTATATGCATGCATGCATGAACAGTGGACATGGACAACAAACTGGGGACAGGGCAAGAAGGGAGGGGGAGGGGGGAATCAGTGGGGGAAAAAGGAGAAACATCTGTAACAAAAATTAATTAATAAAAAAAAGGAAAAAGATAAGCAAAGCCTTGCATATGAAAAAAAATTAAAAAAAATTAAAAACCTAGAAAAAAAACCAAACTTGGACAATATCAAATTATGTTTTGATACTATTACCGCAAATCAAAAAGTGAAAGTTAATTATGTACTTCCAGTATATTTGTACATATGGTCTGTCAAAATGTCCAACTTGTTTCTGTCTAGTGTTGACATAGTAACCAGAAGTTTAATGCATAGCCATTTAATATTTTCACAATTCTAGAACATGCCAGACAAAATACAGAGAAATATGCTTGAAATTTGAAAAAAAAAACCAAAACCCACTAGTTATAAATCTCTCTTTTTATCTTTCAGAGCCCAAACCAGTCCAAATTGTTATTCCTTACGAAAGTTATAGCACTTCTGTAATCTTATTTGTTCTAACACCTGATACTGGAGTGTTTGATGGCATACATATTGCAACTGAAGGAGGGCCAAATGTAACCATGCCTTTAAAACATGAAAATAAAATAACTGTTGACAGTTTAACCCCAGGCACAGAATATAATTTCTTTGTTTCCATCATCAGTGGGACTAAATTAAGTAATGTATATTATGTGCCTGCAGTAAAAACATGTAAGTATTTTAGGACTTGCATAAGCTTATCTTTAAAATTAGAAAAATAGCCATAAAAGCTCTGCAGATAAAAATCTATTTTTAGCTTCACCCAATATTTGATACAAAGAGGATTATTTAACTTTGTCATATTTTTTTCTCGGTTGTCTTTTTAGCTTGTGCTAATAATTTCAGAAAGCTTTAATCTCTTTTTCCTCTTTTGAATATTGTGCCTTTGCTCCTGTGAATTTGCTCTTATGTACCTTTTGCTGTAACATCAATATTAGCAACAACTCTGAGTATTGCAACTTATTATCATATTTTATAAACTGTCACTGTATGTGTAAACAATTATTTTTAATTAGTATAAAGAGGTAGCTGATTAGTAAACTTTATTGTTCTTTTTTTTCACATTGTGCCCGCCTCCCCTCCCCCCTCCGCCCCTTAAAGGGATACATTAAAAGAAAAAAATACCCGAGAAGAATCTGTGTGTTGTGTTTTGGGTAGGTTTGGAAGCACCATCAAATATCCACGAGGGCGAGGTTACAGACGTTTCCATAGAGATTCTCTGGAATCGAGCTGATGGGAGTTTCCAGCATTATGAAATCACATGCGTAAACTGTGCTGCTGCTTTCAAGGTACGTTACGCAAGGCTCTCGACGGAATTAAACTTGAATCTTTCGTGCCGAATCCAATATTGCTGCATTCTTACATTAGATAGTAGTGAAATTAAATAACCCCCAAGCTGTGTAGCCTGTGTTAGATTGTGGAGCACTTCTTAAACGAAAACCTGCTACTGTGTTCTTTTGGATTGATAGGTCCAGAAGGTAGAGAAAGAAGCAGCAACATTCTTCAACCTGGAGGCTGCCACAGTGTACACCTTTGCAATTCGCACTGAGAAGGAAGGTTTTAAAGACAGTGCTCCTAACGTAAAAGAAATCCAGACAGGTATAAGGGAAGGTTTAGTAAATACTACATTCTCCCTAGATTTTCTTCATGGGCTGGCGGTGTCCTCTTGTGTGTCTTTTTTTATTTCCCTTTCTATGGATTGTCACACCCTCTTTTGTGTATGTATTGTTAGATAGATAGTAGGGTGGCTAATTGCCTGGGGTCTGGTCAAACTCTCCATTTCTGAACTAATTTCTCCATTGTTTCGTTAAGCAGACAATGAAATGCCATTTCCCCAGTGTTAGCAGCCTACTTCTAATGGTAATTTATTCCATGGTAGTCATATGGAGTGAAGGATGATTGGGAAGGATGTATGCACAATGCGTGTTTTCACACCGAGGTGAAGAAAAATTGTCAACAAGTCTGCTGTAATGCTATTTAAGTTATTCTTGACACGGATGCTATATAGAAATATTTATATATTTAGAAACTGGTATTCTTTTACTGTGGTAACAAAGGATGGAATGGAGAGGAATCCCATGGCCATGTTGTTCCTTTCTTATACATAGAAGATTTTACAGAGGAAACCAAATATATATTATATATTATTCCATTTAACTTTTTTCCTGAGAAAAGAAGAGGAGCATTTTATATTTAGATTGCAATTAACTTTCCTGATGATTAACCTGGTCACTATTTGGTATTTCATTAGAACGAGTCCTAAAACTTATTAAATAGTTCTGAGGGTAGTGGTTGTACAAGACCAAGATGTAATCTCTTCATATATTTTGGAGACAATGGAAATGTTGAGTACAATACTACTGGGATACATATCGACTTTATTTCAAAGTTTAAGATGATTCTGGTTGTTGTTGTTTTTTTTTTCTCTTTTGACTTTTAACTGCTCATATCTACTAAGAAGAATAAAAGGAATGTTTTTGGTCATCCTCAGAGTTAGAAGAACATCAAATAAATCCCAAGAGTGTTTCAGGGATGTTTTAAAGCAGGTGCTTAGTGTGGTAGAAAATGTTATCTTCTGTGTGTGCTTTAAATGATACAGCCCCCAGTGCAGTTGAATTTCTGAACCATAGCAGAAACTCAAGTGCAGTAACTGTTAGCTGGTCTTCACCTAAAAGTCTTCTGGATGGATACATTATTTCAATATCCAATGAAAGCGTAATGAAAGAAGAAATCCTGCCATCCACAAAGAGGTATGATACTATTCAAAAGAAATTATGTCAGGTTACACGGAACAAAAGATTATCATTGTATATATATTTTTATAAACTGTGTAAGTGGTTTAATATAAATAGAAATTAGAAAACATTTCAAGACAACTTTTTGGACTATAATGTTATAGTCCAGTGTATCTGATGTATGGAGCTAAATTTATTTCTGCAAATAGATAATGATGACTTATTTCAGGACATTGTCATGCTTGTATGTGTAATACACACTCTTTGATTTACATAAAATTTCTCCATGTACAAAGCTATGACTTCTAATTAACCATTTGTGCTTAATTAAGCCCAGCACATTGTTTCCATGATAGGCAATAAAAACAGCACTTATGTATAAAATTCTTCAGGTAGTGTGAGAAAATAGAGTTTTCCAAATGTTTCTGAGCTAAATATCTTAATATGTGACTTTTCTTACTGTGTAGGACATTCACATTTGATAACCTTACTCCAGGGACTGACTTTTCAATTAGCATTTTAACTACCAAGGGACTAAGGAGAAGTCATCCTACTGTCCTCATGGTTAGCACTTGTAAGTTCATTTTATGTTTAATTAACTTTTAATGGGTAAAAATAAGGGGAATGGTTGTGTTTAAAGCCAATATCTAATTTTAAAAATGAATGAATCTGGAAGTGGTTTATGACATGCTTGAAGAGAATGAGCACTGGGTTATATTCCTGCTTCCTTCCCTTATTTATTATGTGACCATGGGCAAAACTATTATGTTCTCACTTAGAAAATGAGAATAATTATTCATGCCTAGGTATAAAATCCTGTTACTAAAATGAAATTCAAAGTTCTCAGTGAAAGTTCAAAGTGCCCTAAAACCCTAGGGCACTATCATTATGAAATACACAATATTTTTCTAACATCCTGACTGTATCTATAACATTTCATGAAAAACCAAACCAAACCTTGGAGTATGATAAAAATAGATGGCACTATGTTTTCAGTTGCATTTTAGGATTCAGCTGTCCTCTTCTGACCTTATTAGCATCACTTACATGTATGAACATATTCAGATGTTGCAAGGAGCCTTGTCCCTTGTGGTCATAGTTGCATGAATATGTGCTCAAGTACCAGTGCTCTAGGGGTATGAGGGGAGGCTTACTTCCAGAATTTGCCCTGGGGAGGAAGAAAAGGCACTGGGAAATGCAGCAACAGTCAAATCAATTTCTGGAAAATAAAATAAGAGTTTTGAGTATTTATATACCAACGCGGTACTGTGTGCTTAAGTTAACACCTTGCATCTCCCCAGATCACCTAACATGTAGGTATCATTCAGAGGCGTCCCAAACGCGTTATTTAAGGCGAGAGTTAACCCAGGTACCAAAGTCTACAACTGACATGACACTGCGGCCTCATGAAGACCATTCTAAGGAAACATCAGAAACAGATGAGAAATGGTTTCACTTTTTAAAATGATAGCTCGTTATTTTATTTCCGTGAAAGCTCCTTAGAATGCTGCTTAGATAGGGTTGAGTCCCAGCTGTCATCATCGTCCCCAGCCTTGTCGTCATCACACTGAGTGCTTGTCCTTTGTCAGGCACCTCGTTAGGTATTTCTTAGGATTTATATCACTTGATTTTCAAGGATGACTTTTATTCTATAAATCATAATGTGATGCCTATGTTTTACAAATGAGGAAACTGAGGACTAGAGACTTTCCATCACTCATACAAGATGACGGAGAGTTGAGCCCACATTTCCCTGACATCAGGGTCTACCTTGTCACCTCTGTGCTTTAGTGGAAGGGCCACTGTGTCGTAGGAATGACAGACTTCCCAGTCTTGGCTCTATGACTTTGTACAAGTCATTGTTCTATTTGGACCTCAAGTTCCTCATTGCTACCTTGGGTTCAGTGATATTCTCTGTGTTTGTTTTTAGAGGCTGTTGTTTTGGCTTTATTGTCCCAGATAAGGCTGGTCACCTTTATTTTTTTTCCTCACCCTTTTTACTTTATAATTTCACTTATGTCGTTTTTTATACCTCCCTTTCTTGAAAACCACCTCAAATCCATTTAGAAGTAGATGGGATATTAAAAATTTACCAAATAGAGCTACAATATATTATGAGAATGTGGGTGGATAATAAATTAACTCTAGTAAGAAGGGAATGTGCATTACCGAAAAATGAAATAAAATGGATTGTGAATCAGCAATACAGATTTGATTCTGAGCTGAATTCTAATAAACAAATCAGTATGTAAATAGGGACAAAAATCTCATGCAAAACTTGAATTTAGAGATGAAATTTTTTCAATAAAATGTTAATATTACATTTCTTCCAGTTAAGGAAAGCAATGCACTGTTTCAATGTGAAATATATATTAAAAGTAGAAACATGTGACTGATTAGAAAATAAGTTTCTAGAACCTTCTCAGAGAAAATGTTTAAAGGAAAAAGAAATTTGTGAACTTAAGGAAGTTCTTTTTTAATGCTGTACCATAAAGTTTTAAGTTAAACATTCCAATTGTAATAACTGCATACTGAATTCTGATATCAGAAAAATACATGTGAAAACTCATAGTTCATGTAATTTTATTGTGGAAAAAGGCTTTCTAGAAAACTCTTATTTTTTTCCCATTGAGGAGAGGCTACGGAGAGACTCGGAGTAAATAGCTTGCAGAAGATCACATGGTGCTAAAACTGACTGTAAAAACCTAGAGATCCTGTCCTCTCTTCCACAGTGCGATTGTCCAATGTTATCAGTCCAGTGTAGGTAACATAATGGCAGAATTTTTAGAGCATATCTTTTTCGTGTTTTATTTTATTGCCCTAGATCCAGACCCACCATCAGATTTGCTGATTTTCGGACAGGAAGAAAACACAATATATCTGTCTTGGAAACTCCCACACGGAGGCTTCGAGAAGTTCCAGGTAAAGAACCATGCTGCTGTCATACCACCTTGATGTTGGCTGAGGTCTTCATTTTACTCCTTTTTGTCCTTCGTTTTACGTGAGTGGTTTAGAAATGATAGTACCATTCCTTTCATGTAAGACATTCCTCCAAAGCAATTCTACCTACTGCTTTAGAAGTACAACGTTGTCATGGGAGGTGTTTAGATTTAAGTAAAAGCTGATGCGTGGCTTTTTATGAGTTTGGATTTTCAGTGGAAATAGATAGGTGCATGCCTAATACAAAAAAGTGAATAAGGAATAACCGGGCTGAGGATAGTATCCCTGTGACCACACTGGCCGGGACAGTTCCAGACGTTAGAGCTGGGTGCGGTGCCAAGATGCCCTCTCTGCTCAGTCTGCAGACCTGGTTAAGAGTGGGACTTCCAGCCCAGAGGGTAGGGGAGTAGGCTGTGCAGAGGGGACACTTTTCAGCTATGCCTGTAAGATAAATGTCTACATTTTCATCACTTTTTGTCATTAATAATGTAACCTGGTACCATGTAAGGACGTATTATACACACCCTATATTGTATGGTTTGCAGAGAAAATAAGCTTCCAGGGACAGCAATGCTGCTTTGTATCTGGGGGGACAAACAACTTTTTCATACTTTCACTGTGGTAGGAAATGGCTGTTTTAGTTGAAAACAATAGAAAGCATGCTGAAATAGTTTAAGCAATAAGGAAAAATATATTGTGTTAACACAAGTGTGCCTCATGGAGGCCAAGGAATAGAACATGACCGGGTGTTGGAAAGAACTGGAATCACATATTTTAAGCCCATTGAGAATCCAGGGATTATTTTGTATTTCTTATGTTTGTCAGCCTTAGTTTTTTTTCTATGTTTTTATTATTTTATTTTTTTCCTGATGACCAACTTTTTCATTTGAGCAATCCGCTGGTGCATGGAAGAGTGCCATACACAATATCCAAGTACAAATGGTGCATTAGCATCCACAGAGAAGACCAGATTCATTCTAGATTCCTAAGGAAAGGATTGTGATTATTCCAAATTGTGTCAGACACCCAGTTCAGTGCCAGTGAACAGTGGCTGTAGGTCCCGCATTATGTTAAAATGGTGACCACAGGTCTGTGGATGATAGGGCGTGTAAAGAGAATCGTTAGAACAGTAGAAGGTGTTTCCTGGAAATAAGAAGTAACATAAAATTTTAATGATTTATAGAATTGATACAGTCTAAAAGGAACCAGAGCAGTAAAATCACTAGACACTTGAAATAAAATAATTAGTACGTCTGGGTTTTATATATGAGTATGAATTGCCTAACAGTAAGGTCAATAAGAGAAACAAGGTAATAGTCATTATATGACAGACCAAAAACCCACCTTTATTACAGTACCTGCTACTAAAGACAAAGGGTAGTGGAAGGCAGAATAATGGTCTTCCAAAAATCTACAGCCCAATTCCCAGAACCTGGAATATGTGTTAGATTATATGGCAAAGGGAAATCAAGGTAGCAGATGGAATTAAGTTTGCTAATTGGCAAGTTTTAGAATAGGAAGATTGTAGTTTATCTGGGTGGTACAGTGCAATCAGAAGGACCTTAAATGTGGGAGAGTGAGGTCACATGACAAGGATGGAGGGAGACCGCACGCCGGAGTGTGCGCAGCATCTGGAAGCCAGGGGAGGCTCCAATGTTTGTGAGTGGGTGTCGAGATAGTATTGTCAAAGTCTTCTGATTCACTTATTAAAAGGATATATCCTGCCCTGGCCAGTTTTGCTCAGCAGTTGGAGTGTCAGTCTGTGGACCAAAGCGTCACGGGTTGGATTCCAGTCAAGGGCACTTACCTCGGTTGCGCTTTGGTCCCCGGCCCTGGTCAGGGTCATGCAGGAGGCAACCAACTGATGTGTCTCTCTCACATCAATGTTTGTCTCTCTCTCTCCCACCCTATCTGAAAAAGAAAAGGTGGAAAATAACCTCAGGTGAGGATTTAAAAAAAGGATATATCTTAAGAATCTAGATAGATGAAAAGGTAAATACTCTGAAGGTCTCTGATAATTTTAGTATTCTAGGCCAGCTCTTAACCACAATTTGACAGTAGTCAATTAATGGTTGAATTCTTTAGCAAGCAACTGTTAAGAAAAAAGTCCATGCTGCTGGATAAAGTAAGAGCAATTTAAGATATGATTTTTTTATATTTAAATACTTTATTTTATTGGGCTACATTTTCAGTATGAAAAAATTTAAATATCAGAAAAAGTAACATGAACACTCATATTTCCACCACCTAATCAAAAGTTGTAAATGTACATAGGTGTGTATACACACACACACACTCTCTTTATATATGAGTGTGTGTGTGTATATACATATATATATACACACGCATATGTATATATATATAGTTTTGGTAGAATCATTTTATTTTATTTTGAAATCTTTTTTGTTGAAAGTATTATAGATGCCCCCCCCCTTGTCCCCCATTCACCCCCTCCTCCCAGCCCCCTCCTGCCTTCCCCACACTATTGTCTGTGTCCATTGGTTATGCATATATGCATATAAGTTCTTTGGTTTATCTTTTCCCACCCAAGATATGATTTTTAAGGGAATAAAATATATCTTTTTGTTTTCTCCTGAGGCTAGAATATCCCCCTACTGAAAATCAACACCTACTATAAAATGTCCCGTCTGCTGAACAAGAGTGTATGCCATAGGCTGCCAGTGTTCTACAGTTTCTTTGGTGTTCAAACAATGGTAGCGATAGTATCATTGACTCTACAATATTCTGAATATATAAAATTCTATTTTAAAATAATCATGGGCTAAGCCTTCTGGTTTGTGCAGTTAAATTATTTTTAACGTGTTTAAACCATCAAACTTCAGCTTCCATTTGGTAGCTTCACAATGGAAATAAACTGTTTATCAATATGTTGACATAAGACATTTGCCACTTCTGATCAAGATGGTGGTGTAGGTAAATGTGGTACCTGACTCCTCCCACAACCACATCAAAATTACAACTAAACTACAAAACAACCCTCATTCAGAACCATCTGAAATCTAGCTGAATAGAAGTCCTATAACTAAGGACATAAAGAAGAAACTATGTCGAGACTGATAGGAGGGCCAGAGACACAGAACAGTTTGGTCCCACACCCACATGTGGTGATTAAAAGTCTGGGGGAGGTGTTGGCTTTGTAGGTCCCCTCTGAGGAACGTGGGTCTCAGCCCCACACCAGGCACTCTAACTTAGGGCTCTAGTGCTGGGAAGAGAAATACCCAAAGTTTCTGGCTGTGAAAACCAGCAGGGAATTGTTGCTGAGAGACATAATGGACTCCGGGAGTTCTAGGCATCCCTCTTAAAGTGCCCACATAGCCTGACTCGAACTCACTCCCTCTGACCCCCAGTGCTGCGGCACTAGAGAGATATGGAGAGGAACTGAGTTGTCTGTCTTCAAAACAAGGGCTGGGGGGGCAGCTTTCTCCCTGCAGAGGTGCTGGCAGAGGCCATTTTTCCTTTGCTGAACCCTTCCTCACACAGGTGCCATGTCTGAGTCTCCATCAGCCTGACTCACACAGTTCACCTTGCCCTGATGATTCCCTGAGATCCCGTCTCACCCAAGCTGCAGGCCCACTCAAGCCTGTCTTGATTCATGCTGTAGACTTTCCTAAAATCCCTCAAAGGTTTACAAACCCCAAACAAGCAGCATCTGGACTCAATGTGCCCCACACCTCTTGCTAAGCAGCCCATGCCTGGTGCTAACAGCAGCTGGTCTTGGTTTGCAGCTTGGCCTCTCTTAGGCAATTTAAGCTGAGCACAGGTAGCAGCCATCTGCAGATTGCTTTGTGGCTCATGCTGGGTGGCCCCAGGCAGGGCACAGCTGACAGCTGATCCTGGCCTACACCTCCAGTGGGCAGCTTCAGACCATGTGGAAGCATCACCACCCAGCCACTTTCATAAGTGACACCCTCAAGGAATGAGCTCACTGGGCACCAGAGCTCTACTGAGACAAGTCCTGTTCCGTGGGGTTGGCCCCTGTGCAGTAGAGCCTCTGCTGTGGTCACTGCCAGTCCTTATAGCTGATCGGCCTGGGGGTAAAACCCTTCCATTGACACATCATAATTAAAATGCCAGTGGTCAAAGACAAAGAGAATCTTTAAAGCAGCCAGAGAAAAACAGTTCGCCTCATAAGACTGCCAGCTGATTTCTCAGCAGATACTTTGTAGGCCAGAAGGGACTGGCATAAAATATTCAAAGTGATAAAAAGCAGGGATCTATGGTCAAGATTGCTCAGCAAAGCTATCATTTAGAATTGAAAGACAGATAAAGAGCTCTCCAGACAAGAAAAAAAGAGTTCATCCCCACAAATACAGTATTATAAGAAATGTTAAAGGGTCTTCTTGAAGAAGAAGAAGGAGGAGGAGGAGGAGGAGGAGGAGGAGAAGAAGAAGAAGAAGAAGAAGAAGAAGAGGAGGAGGAGGAGGAGGAGGAGGAGGAGGAGGAGGAGGAGGAGAAATGTGAATAATAAAATAGCAATAAATACATATCTATCATCCAATGTTCATTGCAGCATTTACAACAGCCAAAATATTGAAACACTCTAAGCATTCATCAACAGATGAATGGATAAAGAAGTGGTGTATATATACAATGGAATATTACCCAGTCATAAAAAAGAATGTTGTTGCCATCTGCAACAACATAGATGAACCTAGAGGATATTGTGCTGAGGGAAATAAGTCAGACAAAGACAAATGCCATATGATTTCACTTAAATGTGGAATCTTAAAAACATAATAAATGAACAAGCAGACCATAAACAGACTCAGAAACAACACTTTAATGGTTGCCAGATGGGGGTGGGGGAAGTGAGTGAAAAAGGTGAGTGAGGGGATTAGGAAGTACAAATTGGTAGTTACAGAATAGTCATGGGGATGTAAAGTATAGCATAGGAATATAGTTGATAATATTGTAGTAACTATGTATGGTGTCAGATGGGTACTAGATTTATTGAGACAATCACTTCATAAGTTATATGAATCCCTAGGTGCTGAGTTGTACAGCTGAAACCAATGCAATATCATACATCAACTGTAATTTAAAAATAAAATAATATTTCAAAAAGACATTAGCATATATATTATTCACTAGTTAGCTTAAGTTTAAAATATCTTAAATGATATATATTTATTAAACAATATTATATATATAGAGAGATACTATTATAGAGCTGTTTGTAAGGCTTGCATGAATTATAATGCCTTCTGTGGCTTCTCACTGTCTACCTAATCTACCTAATATTATGTATCCTGTTTATTGTGATCTCCAGTACCAAGGAGTGACTCCAACAGCTGCTGTAATCTTCCAGATTCCATATCTCTTGTATTTCAATGGAATTATATTGTCCATCATCATTCATATATTGTATGTTTTCCTGACTCTATTGTTTGTCATATTGTTTTTTTTTCAACCAGAATACATTCTTTCCCACGTTTTTCTTTGACAGTTCTACAAGACCCTGCTGAGATATCATTATGCCTCCATAAAGGCTCCCTTGAACACCATTTCTCAGTCTCCCATACTAGAAATCTTAATGTTGCCCTTTGCTCTCTTTCCTTCATGTCTATATGTACTTGTTCACGGAATTGTAGTGATTCTAACTTGGAATTATTGTAAAAATTCTCCCTTTTCTTTCCATCTCTGTTTTATATGCCTCCGCTCAGGACCCTCTTACCCCAAGGATCAAGCTGACCTTCAAAATAATTCTAAATCTGTTAAACCATAATCTCATTACCTTTTCCTACCCTCTTCTTAAATTCCCAACTCATATTGTAAATACATCTTACTCGTTCTTTCTTTGATAGTATGCACTTCTTTGAGATTAATCTGTGCTTTTTCCTCCCTGAAATGATCATGTATGTATTCTTCACTCTCACCATGTTTTGAAAGGACAGATGGCTTCTCAAGTTATTTCTAATATAGTTACTCTCTTCTCTGACCCACACAACTTTATTTTTATGTCTTTGCCATAGCATTTGTACAATACACTTGTTTCGATGTCTGCTCAGAAGCAGACATGATTGCTCACCAGAAATGTTTTGGATGTCAAGGCAGTTGACACAACACACTCATCTATGAGTAGGAATGAAGTGCATTAGGTGTTCACAACTCACTGAGGACTCCTAGGTGGGGACAGGCTCCTAGCATGCGAGAGGGGAAGGCAATGGAAGGGAAGAAGGTTGGCATTGTAGATAGAGGGTGGAGCTGGTGTAGGGGCTTCCTGGAAGGACTAGAGGTTCTACTGTTTAAAATTTCCCCTGCCCTGGCCAGTTTGGCTCAGCGGTTGGAGCGTCTTCTTGCGAACTAGAAGGTCCCAAGTTCGGTTCCCGCTAGGAGCACGTGCCCCCCCAAAAAAACAAAATAAAATTTTCCCTGAGTTACAGGGAGCTAGAGCCTTATTATCTTGGTTGTCTGGACATGGGGTAGCCTGGGAAGAGGAGTAGGGATCTAAAAATTGTCAACAATCAAACATAAAGATCGGAGTTCCTTTTTTATTTTTAATTACAATGCCATTATTATCTATAGTTTAAAGAAATAAAGTGAAGGAGAATTTTCTATTTGCTTGTTTGTTTTTTAAAATATGAGGGTATTATGTCTGTCTTCAGGCTGAATTGAAAGATTCCCAGAACAGAACCATTTCATTGTCAACAAATTTAATGTTTAATATTCAACAATTTTAATCCTTTAACAACACATTCTTGTCTTTTCGATGCTTACTTATAGTCTAGAAGACCTGCAGATATGACAATTATAGTTACTTGACCAATATCTCAATAAGGACTGGAGGAGGTAAGGTCAAGTCCCCTAAATCCTCTAAAACAAGAGAAAGGAGGCTGCTATGTACTAACGGCTGGTTGATTAACCAAGGCAAATTTCCAAAGCAACTGTCTTAAAATCTAGAGTCACCAAGTATTGTCAGTTCCACTACTGAAATATAAACTCCACTTGCTCTTAATGGGTCCTCAGAAAACCGAACTGTCTAAAAGCTCTCTACCAGTGTAAAATGATGGAGTCTGTGTGGCACACGAGACCATTCAAGTCTATATCATAGAGAACATAAGAGCACACGTATCATATTTCTTATGAGATTAAAACATCAACTTTAATTTTATTTTTTGCAGAAGAAGAATTAAGCTCTTCACGATAGACTTATGCAAAATATTCTGGTAATAAATTTTATACTCGGGTTTTGTTTACACAATAGAAATCCTTATTTTGTCTTGCTCAACATTCTGACAGTTCAAAAGACAAGAAACATTGATTACTATGGACATACTGTGAAATTCATTTAAACACCGAACATTTGTTCTAGTTAGTAATCCTCTGAAAGTATTAGATTGCTGACTTCCTTTTTCATGAGTACTGTGAGTGCAAAAATATTTATATCTTTTAATAGAATCTCAGAACTGTAATAATGGAACCGAAGGCATAATCTATTCCAAGCATAAAAATAAATATTAGCGTGCATATTTAAGACCTAAGAGAATTGACTGTGAACTTAGAACATCAAGAACAGGACATTTATGGAAGTTTGCCATTTCCTTTGTACACATTTTAACTATTTTTTATGAACTCTGAGTGATATGATAGACCAACACTGTCCAGTAGAAATGTGATATGAGCTACAAATGAAAATCACAGGTGTAATTTAAAATTTTCTAATAGAAACAATAACAAACTAAAGAGAAACAAGGGAAATGAGTTTTAGTAATATATTTTATTTACCCCAATGTATTAAAAATATTAACATGTAAATAATATATAAATAATTAATGAGATATTTTACATTATTTTTTTATAATAACTCTTCAAAATCAAGTGTCTGTTTTATACTTAAAAAATGTCAGTTCAGACTAGACACATTTGAAGTACTCATTACCCAGATGTGACAAGGGGCTATCTTAGCCCATGCATAGTTACTGTTGTCATCTGGATTTAATGATAACGCAGAAGATGGCAAAAATTGGCCCGTCAGTGCCCAGCTCAAATCCTACTTCTTTCTTGAAGCCTTCTCTGATCCTGTCATCAGGGAATGACTGCCTTGCACAAGCTCTTATGAAACTTCAGTTTAACCTTTCTGTGTTACTTTTATCATGCTGAGATATATTGTTCTTGTTGATGTACATGTGTTAACATTGCCATGTCTTTAAGGAACCTTTTAGCTCTCCTTAGGGGTAGAGTTCCAAAGTTCCTACACGTTGAGTGAAGCAGCACTTCCTTTTATTTGTTCATAGTGTCTACCTTCCGGACCTCATGTGCTAGCCTTCCAGTACGATGCAACTTTGACAAATGCGCCTGCGTTCAGTTGTCCTGTGACTTTACAAGGGGTGGTGGGCAGTAGGGTGGAACAGAAGGATCAAGGCTCTGGAATTTCTTGCTTTGAATACCAGCTTCACCTCTACTGTGAGACCTTGGGCGGGTTTTTATACTCTTTGATCTTATTTTTCCATCTGTCAGTGAAGATTATTGTTATTCTATAGGATTATTGAGGGAATTCAATGAGATAATGTGTTTGGCAACTGCTCTGTCATGTACATTTTATGAGGGCATCCTTTTGTCTACTTTGATCACTTTCTGGTACCATTACTGAGGCCAGTAGCTGACATATAGCAGAGTCAGTAAATATTTTAACTAGCAGCATAGGTGACAGATAATAGCCTATCACTTCCTAACTGGTCTGTTTCCATTCTTGAGTACCTTACAATCCACTTTCCACATAAGAGCCAGAGAAAACTATTAAAAAATAGTGTCTCTCTCTTGCCCAGGCCAGTTTGGCTCAGCAATTAGAGCATTGGCCTGCAGACCAAAGAGTTGCGGGTTTGATTCCGGTCAAGGGCACATACCTTGATTGCTGTTTGAACTCTGCCACTGGTCAAGGTCTGGCGGGAGGCAATCAGTTGATGTGTCTCTCTCACATTGATGTTTTCCTCCCTCCCTCCCACTCTATCTAAAAATCAGTGGAAAAGTATCCTCAGGTGAGGATTAAAAAAAAAAATAGTGTCTCTCATTGATTAACACCCTCCATAGATTTCCATTGCTCTTAAAATCTGAACTCCTTGCAATGGTCTCCAAGACTTCATCTGATTGGACCTTCACCTACATATCCGGTCTACTTAGTCACTATGTTGAGACCATGTCTGGCTTTTTTCTGTTTCTCAGGCACACCCTCCTTATAAGATTTTTGTGCTTGACAGTCATTCTGCATGGATATCTTGCCTCTAGTTTTGGTTAACTTTTTCCTATCATTGAGTTTGCAGCTCAAATACCATCTCCTCATATTCTCCCGATTGCCAAATCTAATAAAACTGCTTTCTATTCACCCATGGTGTCGCAGATCGATCTCATTCATTCATTTATTGACTTGCTTATCGTTTGGTGCCACCACTAGAAATGTAATTTTCTACAATCAGAAGCCTTTTCTGTCTTATTTACTATAATATCCCTAGTATGTAGAGTAATGCTTACCCTAAAATAGATGCTCTATAAATATTTGATGAATAAATAAAACTTTACATACCAGTGTTTTCGTATATGATTGGGGTGATGATGCAGGAAGACATCAATACTGAATATAATTATCAGGAAAAGTTGGAACTTGAGACAAACTTTTAGTAACGGGTAGGATTTAGATGCATGGAAAAGAGGAGAGGATATTCTACATTAGGAAGTTCACAAAGTCAGGAGTGAGTATTTTATCTGTTATTTGTGAATGTCATTCAATGATAGGGGCATCTTGAATAGTAAATAATTCATGAAAAACTCTATCCTTTTAGAATGATTCAATTCATTCCTATATTCAGTGTAGGTATTCTCTAGTGAAAAATCTAAGTCTTTTAAATGTTAATGGTAAAAGATTCACATTTTTTACCTTTGTCTGTCTTTCCTGATTCACAGTATTTCAACACAAATGCCCCAAGAAATGATCTTTCCATAGGGTTAACTGAAACCATAAAATTATTTGTTGCTGGATAAAATGTGTAACCATAGAATTACTTTTTTGCTATATAAATGAACATATTCTTTCAGAGGCTGTAAATTATATATCTGTTATTAAGCAAAATTTATTTTAAGAGATCATGTTAATCTTTAGGATTCAGATGATTTTTATTAACTATATTATATTACTAATGGTTATCCTAGTCTTACTCAGCCAATGAGATTATTTGTTAAATTTTAATGAATTAAGCAACAGTATCCTGGTTGCTTAGCAAAGTGTACTTGCATAATTGGGATCATTTTCCTCATCATTTAAAATTAATCATCCCAGGTCTTTAAACTATGCTTTAAAAGTAGGCATAAAGCACGAATTAAGTTTTCTTCCATTGGTTTCTATTAGGCATGTGTAGTTCACATACATTGGGAAATAAACCTCTATTTTTCACATTGCATTTTTAAAAAATTTACATATTTGCATTATTAGATCACTACAGACAATTTCTCTTCCTTCATCTTCTTCCTTAATACCTTAATATGACTCTTTGTCTGAATTGAGCACTCTGTTAAGATAATATTCTTCTACCATGACATGGTGCTTTCTCCTACCACCCTTTCAGATCAGAAGTACTCAGCATTCTGCTCACTCCTTCTGTCTTTCATATTCCAGACAAGCAAGGCAATTGTCAGTGACACCTTATAAATCAATAAGCAATGATATACTTCTAGACCTAATGATTATCTTCCTCCAGTAACAAAACACTTCCCACAAGACAGTGATAAACACGTCTGCTTACAAAACTTGTTTCACTCCCACCACATAATAATGTTTTTTAAAGCATAATAAAGCTGACATGATATATAAAATTAATGTGCTTACTTTCATTTAGAAATATGTTTCTGTTTTACAAACATGAATTATAGAGTGAAGAAGAGTAAAGATTGTTATAAGTAGCCTTTAATGAATAAAAATGTCTCCAAGGTATTGGAACTAGCAGATTAGTCCACTGAAAATTTCTAAAGGCCATGCCAATCCTCAGAACTTAATGAATAATTGACTGGCTTAGGTTATGCTAAAAGGTGGGCTGGCATGGAGTGTGACATTTATGATTCATTCATTTAACAAAAAATTGAAGCACCTTCTTTATTCCAGGTGTCTATTTTTGTTCTCTCTCTTGCTGGTTTTGTCTGTTCCCCTGACTCACACTGACTTCCAGTGACACTATTTACCAGTCCTGCAAATACTAGCTCTCTCCTGAGGCACACGCATGAGTTCTCTGGAGGTCCCTGGGAGTTGTCTCCACTGCCCACTTCTTGACATGACAGACCAGCTCTGGCTCAACCTATTTTTAACTACTCCCAGCTCTTCCCTGGGGCATTTCTGCTGCTAGGGTTTGTCTACACAGAGGCCAGCCTTCTTGGGTGGGGTACTGGGAAGACAGTTCAAGCCTGACCACTCCCTGTGTTCATACTACACCTCTGGCGTCTTTGTCAGGGCAGCAAATTGCTATACGGCCCTTTTTTGTTTGTTTTTGCTCAGCTCTGTTTCCAGTTTCCTTTTTCTGTGATCAACCAGATACATGAATAAAAAGTCTGCTGCCTACATACATGGCCCACTAGGAGGTGTTTTTTCCTCTAGCAGGTACCCCTTTATGGTCGTGACATACATAGGGCCCTCCTCATCTAGCTGGAGTGTGGGGTGTGGGCAAAAGACCTACTTCCCACCTGGGGCAGCCAGGAAAACGTTGTGGTTTTCTTCCCTAGGGCGGTAAGTTGAGACTTTAGTAGGTCTTTTTTTCTTTAAAATTAATTCATTTATTTTTGTTACAGATGCCCCCCCCCCCACTGGTCACCCCGCCCCCCCCCCCCCCCCCCGTCCCCAGCTTTGTTGTCCATGTCCATTGTTCATGCATACATGCATATAAGTTCTGTGGTTTATCTCTCCCCCACCAACCCCTCTTCTGGGGATTGTCAGTCTGTACCCCACTTCCACGTCTCTTTCTCCTCCTCCTGTCTTCTGCTTACACGGAATTGGGAGAGTGGGTATGCAACTTGACAGAATATTTTTTGTTTTCAGGTGACCAACAGGAAAAGTCCCAATCATTATATAGTATATCTATTATATATACACACACACACACACACGTAAGTCAGAACATATGTAAATGAAATGTAAAAACAATATAAGACTACTGGTCTTTTAGTGAATAACTTCTAATTCAGTCCTCTATGCTTATTACTGTGTAAACGTGACTGTTATTCAGCCTCAACTTGCCTCAAATTACTTTTGGTAAAGATAGGAAGGATCATGGCCCTTACCTTGCAAGAGCAATTTATGTAAGTTGGTGCTAAATAAATACTTTTTCTTTTTAAAAAAAAATTTGTTTTCTTTATTGATGTTAGAGAGAGTAGAAGGGAGAGAGAGAGAGAAATAGAAACATCAATGAGAGAGAACATCGATGGGCCGCCTCCTGCACGCGCCCCACTGGGGATTGGGCCCACAACCTGGGCATGTGCCCTGACTGGGAATCGAACCGGTGACCTCTTAGTACATGGGTCGATGCTCAACCACTGAGCCACACCAGCCGGGCAATACTTTTTCTTTTTAATCTTCACTTGAGAATATTTTTCTATTTATCTTCAGAAAGGGTGGGAGGGAGGGAGAGAGAAAGAGAGAGAAGGAGAGGGAGAGAGAGAAACATCGACGTTAAAGGGACACATCGACTGGTTGCCTCCTGCATGACCCTAATCAGGACCAGAGATGAACCACAACCGAGGTGCGTGCCCTTGACTGGAATCGAACCCGTGACTCATTGGTCCGTGGGCCAATGCTCTAACCACTGAGCAACCGGCCAGGACAATAAATACTTTTTAAACCATGACAAATATAAATTTATTTCCCCTTCTTTTAGGTATATTATTGTATGACATCTAGAAAGGAAAAGCTATTTAAAGTCATTGTTTATGGAAACAAAGCCAAAGTAAAGAATTTGACTCCGGGTGTGGACTACATGTTTCACGTGAAGACAGTTAGAGGCGAAGATTACAGTGTATCTGTAATGAAAATGGTGACTACAAGTAAGGAGATATCATGAATGCAATCTTTGCTTTATAGTTTTAAAAAATTGAAAGTATTTTGGCTTAGCATAAAAAAAACCGTTTTAAAACACAAAGCCTGTTAATAAAGAAATAATGATCATAAAAATATGTTAAGCAAACTCAAGAAATATAGGAATTAAAAAAAATTTGTATGTATAAATGTATTGGGAAATACACAGGGTTTTTAAAATCTGAAGTTAACCAGTATATATGTGTATATATCATGCATATCACATGTATTTGTGTATATATGCATGTATATATACACAAACATTATATATAATATTTCATATAAGCAAAATTTATTTTCTCCTGAAGTAGGGTTTTGATAAACAGAACATCTATCTTCTTTTCCATAACGTTTGTAAACTAATTATAAATCTGTTTCATAATGTTTTGGGGTTGGGAGGAGTTATAATATTTGTTACCAACAATTCTTGTGAAAGATGGTGAGGTGTGTAGGATTCCCTCTCAGTGAAGACCAATGTTGTAACAACATTACTTCCATTGTTGAGTGGGTTGAAATACAGTGATATGGGACTATTAAAAACTTTGATATAATCAGACCACATCTGAAAATGCCCTTACTCCTGGTCCTCACTACCTCTCTAA
Organism: Molossus molossus; assembly: GCF_014108415.1. Taxonomy (NCBI): domain Eukaryota; kingdom Metazoa; phylum Chordata; class Mammalia; order Chiroptera; family Molossidae; genus Molossus; species Molossus molossus. The sequence continues at coordinate 54,048,305 of NW_023425345.1, read as the reverse complement.
CTTACTTGCTTTGTCTCATCTTCATTCCACATTAGCTAACTGCTAAGTGGTAGCTAATAATCCCATGATTATATCATACAAGAATAGTTCTGGTTATGAGCATTCAGGAGACATAGTCTAAAAGAATGACTATTGGAAGTGACTTATTATTACGTCACTTAAGGAAAAATACTTGGAAACAAGGGAGGATATTAATGTGCCACTAAAATTAAAATTCATATATAATATTCTATTTCTCAGTTAGCTGAACTGAACATGTAAGACATTATACATGAATAAATTTAAGGATTATTACATAGATGTTTAAATTATTTTATACATGTTTGCTGTATTTTTATATATATATGTATGATTTTATTTACATATCATTTGCATTTTCAACAGAACCATCTAAGATATGTGGCTTAACATTAAAAGCTGTGAATACTTCTTCTGCAAATTTAACGTGGAATCCAACAGAGACCAACTTCACTCATTACAAGATTTATATATCAAACAGAACATTTGCGAAAGAATATCTCATTTGGGAAATGATAACTGAGTACACAGTTACAGATCTGACTCCTGGTGGAATATATAACATCACAGTACACCGAGTGAGAGGCAATGTTGAAGGACCTGGAACATTTATTAGCGTTGTTGCAGGTATGTAAATTCTTTTTGAGCCCTGGCCGATTTAGCTCAGCAGTTGAAGCATCGGCCTGCGGTCCAGAGAGATCCGGGTTCGGTTCCTGCTAAGGGCACGTACCTCGGTTGCAGTTTGGCCCCGGCCCTGGGTGGGTTGTGCGGGTGGCAACCACTCGATGTGTTCCTTTCACGTCGATGTTTCTTTCTCTTTTTCCCACTCTATCCCAACAAAATATGGAAAAATTCCTCGGGTAAGGATTAAAAAATAAATAAACAAATTCTTTTTGCTATTCTTAAAATTCACATCATATTGCATATTGTATTGTTCAAGATAAAATTTCAATGCATTTTTTTAAAGTTTGAAAACTTAGTCTATAGACTATTTCAGAGGTAAAAAACTAATTTTGCTGGAATATTTTGAGAATTTTTGAGGTAACACATGTAAAATGTAAATCAGATAAAATGGTGTCTGGCATCATTTTAAAATCCAATTGAAGGTGTGAAACCTATCAATATTTTAAACTTTTAAAAAGAGAACATGATTACAGCAATAACTTATAAGAATACTCTTCGGTGATCTTTAAGATTGTGGATTCCGACAGGCCCAAGCAGACATGTGATGATAACTCAGTCTACGGACATTTATGTTATGTGGCTGTTACACACTGTATTTATTTCTTACTGCTGCTTTGTCAAAGTAACACATGTTTAGTGACTTCAAACAACAAAAAGATTTATTATGTCATAGTTCTGTAGGTCATAAGTCCAACATAGGTCTCACCAGGCTAAAATCAAGGTATTAAAGGGCTATGTTCCTTTCTGTAGGCTTCAGGGGAAAATCTATTTCTTTGCTTATTTAGGCCATTTGAAAAGTTTAGTTCCTTGTGGTGTAGGGCTGAGGTACCCATCCTTGCTGGCTGTCAGTTAAGGATTGATCCTAGGTTTAGAAGGGCCTCATTTCTTGACTTGTGATCCTTTTCCTCCATCTTCAGAGCCTGCAGAGGAAGGTTGAGTTGTATTCATGCTTCAACTCACTCCTGCCTTCTTTCCCATCACATTGGACTATTCCACTTTTATGTACTGATTTTTTTTTTGAAGGGAGAGAGAGAGAAAACACTGATATGAGAGTGGAACATATATTGGCCGCCTCCTGCACACGCCCTACTCGGGATCAAGCCTACAACCTGGACATGTGCCCTGACCGGGAATTGAACTGGCGACCTCTTGATGCCAGTTCATGGGTCGACACTCAACCACTGACCACACCAGCTGGGCTCTCTTTCACTTTTAAGGGTCTGTGTGTTTAGATTGGGCCTACCAGGGTAATTGAGGTTCATCTCCATTTTAGGATTTGTAGCCTTAATTAAGCTTGAGCTCTGAAGCTATTGCTTCTGCATCTAAGTCCTGCTCTACTATTCAGTTGTTAGCTTTGAGACCTTGGAGAAGTTACCTAAATTTTTTGTTTCTCAGTTTTCTCATTTTTAAATTGCAATAATAATAGTATCTATTTGTGAATTGTTACGACTGCTACATAAAACAATAGGTGAAAGTGCTTAGCACACTGCTTGGTGTATCATAAACCTGGTAAGAGTTAGTTCTTGTCGTGTTTTATGTCCAGTGTATGAGTATCCTACCAGTCATAGTATATATTGTGCCCAGCCTATGATTTAATTACAGAAAGATTTAAATATAATATTCCAAGCTTATCATATACAGTGTTAGTACACAGGAAGTAATAAAAGGTAGTAATAATGCAATGAAACTTTTTAAATCTTCATGCTTCAGTTTTAGAAAGCTGTGCATTGTAGGTTTTCATTGTCTTGGTACTGTTTTGATAGATGTGTGCAACTCTTTGGTGAATATTCTGAGTTATGTAACATTTTGGTCTCACTTTGTGCGTACCCTGAGGAGTCAGAATCGACGGAGGCGCTCTCTACGTACTGTTCCTTTCCATCTTGAACTATTTTCACTCTCTTTCTCAAAGGTTAGTGTACCATAGTTTGCATCAGAATTTTGCTTTTGAGGTTATTCTCATTTTTTTGAATTGTTTTCCTGTATAGACATTGATCATGGGATCATATTTCTGTTTCTTTCTTTTTTTCTCAGCTTCTCAAAATGCAGTTTAGGTAAATTTACTGAAGTGCCAAGGGGAGAGTTGGGAGATGCTTTCAGTGCAGTGATTAGCACATGTGGGTGCTGAGCCTTGACATATGGCTAGTCCAAATTCAGATGTGCTGTTAAGTGTGAAAGACACATTGGATTTCAAAGACAGTGTGAAAAAAAAATTAACCATCTCATTAATAATTTTATCTTGATTGCAAGTGAAATGATATTTTTGATATATTGGATTAAATGAAACATATTATTAAATTTAATTCTACACATTTCTCTTTACTTTTTTAGTGTGGCTCACATTATATTTTTATTGGACAGTACTGCTTTAGAGAATCATACGAGATATATTTAAACATAGTTAAGGCTCTGAGATATCCTGCAATAAATAAAACTGTTTAACATAAAAAAGGAATTATTTGAAGACGTGGCTTGACCATAAGACATCTATTAAAGACTAAGGACTTAGGGCTCTGAAGATTAATTTTTGGGAAATTATGACCTAAAAAAATATCAGACTGAAGCCTAGAATTCCTTTTGCTAACCCCAGTTAAATTGAACACATTGTGAATTTTTTTTTCTCCTAAAACTCCAAAACATATTCACCTCTGTTTTTTATTGTTTAGTAACAGTTGAGAGTAATATTTTTGTTTCATATTTTCCTACCTTTTGAGAGACCAAATTTCATTGAGTGCAAACCAGGTATTTATTATGGGGTCTACTTTCAGTTAATAGTCTTGCAGCTCCTGTCCAGAAAGTTGCACTCTTCTACATGACGTAAGCATTGCTCCGCCTGCACTACCTCTGTCCGAGGGCAAGCCTCACTCCTGTGTGCCCAGACTTAACAGCATCCCACTGACTGCCTCTCACTGCCATTTTTAAAATTGATTTGAGAGAGAAAGAGGGAGGGAGAAGGAGGAGAGAGAATTCTTGTATGTGCCCTGACCCAGGATCGAACCTGCAACCTTGGTGCATCAAGACGGTGCTCCAACCAACTGAGACCCCAGCCAAGGCCTCTCACACTGCCATTTCTGCCTCTTTCCAAATCATATACGACTCATATGCCATTCCAGAGCAATCTTTTAAAACAAAAAATAAAGTAAGAAAACAAGTCAGATTGCTCTCCTGCTCAACATTTTTAAATGGATTTCCATTGGATTTAGGAAAAAAAATAACACGTCTAAAATGATTATGATGGTCTACGTGTTCATCAGACTCTCTCTTTTTTATGGGATCCCAGAAACTCAGGCTGGCTTTTCTCAGTTACTCTACATTCTGCCCATCTCCAGGGCTTCTATCCACGCCGTTCTGAAAGGTCTTTACCAAACTGTCTTAAAGTTTTCAGGCCTTCCCTCCTGATCAGATTGGCAAATTTCCAGACAAATATATTCTTCCTCCTCTTGGTGAGACACACTTCGTCCTTAGCCAAGAGTTCTTCAGTGTGTAATCTTAAACCACCGTCTAGGAAACCACATCCTATCTCACCACCATCTCAGTAAGCAGACCTTCACTTCTCCGCTCTTCCTCTTTCTTCCAAAGTCTCCCCTGAGGTCTTTTTCTAGTTTCTTACCTAAGGCTTCATGGATATTAGTTATTTTCTGGGATCCTTGAAGCAATAGTATTAGCTCTCCTATAAATCAGTAAGTGTTAGTTGTAGTTAATTAGGTATTTGTTACATTAGACTTCAGTCTATTTTAAGAATCAAGCTCTTTTCTCTTAAGCCTCAGAATACTGAGGACAAAGGTCTGTGTGCAGAATGAGCCAGGAAAAATGCCAGCAGCTGTAAACAGCAAAGGAATTGTGCCCATCACAAACCGGGTATTTATCTGATCTTTTACCTTGGGTTTACAAAATTTCTAATATTTTTTTTACTGATCTTAGAGAGAGGAAGGGAGGGAGGGGCACAGAGAGAGAGAGAGGGATAGAAACATTGATGTAAAAGAGAAACATGGATTGGTTGCCTCCTGCACAAGCCCTGACCGGGGGTTGAACCCACAACCTGGGTTTGTGCCCTGACAAGGAATTGAACCCGCCACTTTTGGTGCATGGGAGGATGCTCCATCTAACTGAGCCACCAGGCCAGGGCTACAATATTTCTAAAGAGTTTTTATAAAACTGCAGTGCTCACTACATTGACAGTTTGGGGATGATGCTGAGAGAATGACCGTATCTTTGAAAATGTCATGGTAGAAGTTAACTGGTTGATTATCAGTTTCAGGTACTAAGGAAGCATTATAAGCATTAAAGGAACTTTTCAAAGGAGATAAAGAAATATCATTCTAGAAGTGTCTCCCTCCCACTTTTCCAAAAAGAGAAATTGACTTAAGGTTTCTATTTTATGCAATGTGCCATGATCAGTTTTGTTAGGAAATGCACATTTTAAAATTTATATCCATTCAAATCATATCTGGTAGGGGGGCTTTAAAATGATAAGTGGAACTCAATTGTTAAGTCCAGATTCCTTTCTTTGGGAAATAGTGTTAAATTGGATGTGTATCAGATATGTTTTTCTGATGCTTGGCTTCATGTATTCTTCTGCTCCCATATATTGTTCGTCTGAAATCTGCACTACAGATAAAGCAGAGTGAAAAGCTGACTCATCAGCAACCAATCAGAACTTTATCTTTTTTTTTTATTATTGATTTTTAGAGAGAGAGGAAAGGAGAAGGGGAGAGAGAGAGAGAGAAATATTGATGAGAGAGAACATCGATTGGCTGCCTCCTGCACGCCCCCCACTGGGGATCAGGCCCACAACCTGGGTATGTGCCCTGACTGGGAATCGAACCAGCAACCTCTTAGTTCATGGATCAATGCTCAACCACTGAACCACACTAGCTGGGCCCAATCAGAAGAACTTTATGTACACACTCCCTTCAAGGAGGTACAGGCAATATAAGCAAAACTTTGAAAACAGAGGCAAGGGTAGAAAAAGCTATGACAATTAGGACTTACTGTTTAAAAGCTATCGCATTTCCTCTCCCATATGAAAACCTAGTGTTCCTTTCAAAGACACACCTAACTAAATATTTATCAGAATTTCTAACCCTTTAAAAAATTTGGCAGATGTTGGTTATAATTTTTTCCAATTGTCTTCCATTTGCTAAACATCCAGATAACTGTATTCATAGTTTGTTCTTACTTTGCTATAAAATGATTCAACTTTTCTATTAGAACCTAGCTTTAAAAAACAGTCTGGTTCACACACAGATTTTAGTAGGTAAAAAAAAAAAAAATCCTAGAAATAGATACCTAAATCAATATACTATTTCTATATATAATTATACTTAAAAATTAGTTATTGTTGCTCCAGCCAATTTTGCTCAGTGGTTAGAGCGTTGGCCCGTGGACCAAAGAGTCACGGGTTCGATTCCGGTCAAGGGCATGTACCTCAGTTGCGGTTCATCTCTGACCTTGATTGGGGTCCTGCAGGAGGTAACCTGTTGATGTGTCCCTCTCACATCGATGTTTGTTCCTCCCTCTCTATCCAAAGATAAACAGAAAAATATCCTCTGGTGAGAATTAAAAAAAATTAGTTATTGTCAAAGTTTTACATGCTTAACGCCTCCGTCTGGCTGGACATAATCGAAAGGATTCAGTGCTTTCTAACAATATGATTAGTTTGAAACCTGACCCTTAGACTATTGATTTTCATTTTTTCTTTGAAACTTTAGGAGAATAACTGTATTTCAAACCTCTATTTTTCAATATCAGAACCAGAAAAACCTGAGAAACTGAAAGCCTTCAACGTCTCCACGCATTCCTTTTCTCTGCGCTGGAGCCTGCGCTCGGGCCACGCCGCAGGGTTTCGTGTGGGTCTGGTTCCTGACAGTGGCTTTGTTACTATCAAAGATCTTGGAGGTGGAGAGTATCAGGTATAGTTTTCATTATCACACTTGCTGAGCCAACTTGTATTTATATTTGGTCCTAATAGGAAAGTTCTTTATGAAACTCATTCACCATGAAAACTTAGTCCCTTGAGAGTTTTTAAAAGCAGAAGACAAAGACAAAAACACTGATGCGGAATTGATGAGTCTGTTTCAGCGTCGGTGGACTGTTACCTTAGCAACGTCTATGCTTTTTTTTTTTTTTTTTAAAGTCTACCCTGAACTTACAGCCAGTCATCCAAGGGTTCATGAATACTTTAACAAAGAAAGGGCAGAGCTATTGAGTAATCCAGGCTCATTAATTGTGTACTTGCCAGGAGGATCTGTCTTTAAATCATTAATGCAGGCAACATTTCTCTCTAGAGCCATCAATGTGATTCTACTGCCTGAAAAATGTAATAATGATGGATATTCTTATCCTTTTTTGTTTAGTTTTTATTGGAACTTCAGAGACACAGGTATTTCACACACCCTCCTAGAAACTAGGGCTAAGCAGTGGGTTACAGATTTCTTAAGATTCTTAAATAGTTTCTTGTGACAATGAACTAGCATAGATAGAAATACTGATTTAGTGCTTGATAATGCAGTATGTTTTGTAAGTTTTTATTTGGTGAATAATTCTGTGATAGAAACATTTATGTTTTACAGTAATATGAAACTTGTGATATTTTAAACAGTGCAGAGTTGTACAGTAAAGTTACTTTATTTTTCTGATTGTGATAGATTTGTTATTTTAGCTTTCTTGCTGTCTAGGAAGAGTTTTATTGCAATTATCTGTTTTTGGTGTTCTAGGTTGATGTTTCCAATGCGGTTCCTGGCACTAGGTACGATGTAACCATCTCTTCTGTTTCTGCTACAACATACAGCTCACCTGTTAGTAGAACAGTGACAACGAATGTAACGAGTGAGTATGTGTTTCAATTACCTTTTTTTAAAAGTAAAGTATTTGGAGCCAGTACAAATCTATGGGATGAAAATACTTATATTAGCAATATGTAAATTATATGCACAAAAACAGTTTAGCAGTTAAAGCAAAATGGGAACTGAAGACCTGTTCAGAACCTGCGTTTTACTGGTTCTTTAACTTCCTTTTCTTCCAAAGACTAAAGATAATTATTCTATAATTGTTTGTGAAATGGATCAGAAACTGTTAATGGTAATATTTAAATAATTCAGAGTCTGAAAATGAACTCGCTACCCTTGCTAAAAAAGAATTACTCAGTTTGTGAGACTATTTCTTGTTTTCTTAGCTTTTGTGTGTAAGCCTGGTACAAGTAAGTTTCTTTTGAAAATAATCTGGCATCAAAAGTATATTTGGCATGTAGTATTTCATAGAATTCAATTTTTTACATTCTTCTAAAAGAATGTTTTTGGTATTTCCCTAAGCACTTAATCTTTTTATTTTTCTTCTGGTAGCAAAATTCTAGGGAGGATAAACTCACATTTAAGAGACCGTTAGTCTTTGGGAACTTCAAAGGTCTACATTTGCAGATACTTTTCTTATCTATGATTGTGAAATTACAATAATTATTTGACTCTTTAACAACATGATTTTGTTTTAAAAAATAGAACCAGGGCCTCCAGTGTCCCTAGCAGGTGAAAGAGTGGGATCAGCTGGGATTCTTCTGTCCTGGAATACACCACCGAATCCGAATGGAAGGATTCTCTCTTACATTGTGAAGTATAAGGAGGTCTGTCCATGGATGCAGACAGTATATACACAAGTTAGAGCAAAACCAGACAGTCTGGAAGTCCTTCTCACTAATCTTAATCCTGGGACAACATATGAAATCAAGGTAATTATTTTGTTAATAAATTACTCAGTATCAAAATATTTCATCTGTTTTAAAAGTGAAGGAGATTTTCCCACCTGGTCAAACCTTTACAGCTGCACAGAACAGGTGTCTGAAGAATGACGACCGGAGTCATGACCTCAGTGCCCAGCAGGGCTTTTAAAACAAACGTGTTATAATCCTTTTTCATTTTTATGTGCATTTTATGTTCGTTTTCTCTATTTTTAAAAGCATTAGCTTACTGACTTTTTCAAAGAACAAATCAAGTTTAAATGAAATGATGTCGGATTTATAAGTGAAAATGTCTATTTCTTTATTAAAATTAAAGTTAGCTGCTATTTTTCTCTTAATCCTATTGTGTTTGTATGTCAGTTATTGAAATTTTGGATAATGGGACGGAAGTTTCTAATGAGCCAGTTTCCCAAGGAACCATGAATTCAAATCAGCTCCATTCACCAGCATCTCCTGATAATTCACTGTGTGTTTGTGCTCCTAAAATTTTTTAGTCCTTTATAATATGTAATATGCAAAACTTAACATCTTATGTAAAAAATAAAGAAGAAACAATGAAAAACCATCCTAAATAGTTGGGCTATATGAAAATAGTTACAATGACGAGATAGGGAGCAGTAAAGATAATCTCCGTGCTCTTCTCTGTTTTCAACATAACATCAAAATACTTTTTGAGCTTTGTAGGTAATTGAGTGTTGAGGGAAAAAATCTATAAGAGCTGTGTAAATATGTGATCAGACATAACTGGAAATGACCTTCCAGATGGTAAGATATGTTAGAGAGATTTTGCCTGGAGGGTTTTTCATACTAGAAGAACGCCTGTTTGTGGAATCAAAGAACATAATGAGAACTGGAGAGCATATACCAATAGTAGGGGTCTCCCAAACGAGAAAAGTAAAAAGCAAAGTGTTACTGAAGCAGAGGTCAAAATCTAAGATTTGTGGTGATGATTTTATTGCAGAAACATGGGGTAAAGAGTGGGGACCCTTTTTCTAACGGACAGCTGAAAATGACATACTACCGATATTTTCTATAAACAAGCACATATTCGGATTAATTTCCATGTTAAAATATCCTGTTGAAGGTAATAGATAAAGATTAAATTTTAATGTGATATAAGAAGCTATTGTTGACAGACAAGTGATTTAGACAACTTAGTTCTGCTTAGGGCTATGTTTATAGGGTTTGAATTGAATTCTCTTACTTCAGGCCTCTTGGGAAGCCCTCATCCTCCTTTTCATCCCACACTTTATAAATCATTGTTGTGTTCATTATACTGTTTAAATAAATGTTAGCCATTGCAGAATTCCAAAAGGTATTTGGCATGTTACATTTGATATCTTCAAATGTAGGTATCAAATCTACATGATAATGGGAAAATCCTAAGTACATTACATGTGTTATTTCATTCAGTCCTCAGAACAATCCTATGACATACGTATATTATCATTCCCATTTTAAAGAAAAGGGAAAGGTGACTTAGAACAGTTAAGTTGATTGACCCAATCTACTTATCTGGGAATTGGTAGAGCTGCAGCTGAAACCAAGGTTGTCTGACTTTAGTTATGGCATTTGGAAGACCTTTAAAGTCTTGATCTCTTTTATGACACTCTCTCGCCTATTCTAATCCATTTGACTGGCTATCCAAGTCAAAAAGAACTTTTCCTTCTTTTAAATTCTAGAATCCTTAGTCTAAATGATAAATTAGACCTGCTTATTTTAAAAATTGTTTTTCTGAGTATTTATTTGCCTGATTAAATTGTAAACTCCAGAGCTGGATACCATAGCTAGGGCCTCGTATTTGTTACAGAAATAATGGTAGTGTCTTGCTTAGAGTGACTATAGTGGAAAGAGGCTGAGTTTTAAAAGTAAGCCCAACTTCAACTGAATTCTGGTTCTACTCCTTGTTCTTATGACTTTAGGCAAGTTACTTGACTAGTTTTCTCATCAAGAAAGTTTTGACAACAATACTTCATGTTTTGATTATGTGGCTGAGAAGAGATTTGTAAAACTGCTTGAAGATGTCCTGGTGCATAGCAGGTGCACCATAAATAGTAAATGTTATATTTACTACTAAATAGACTATAAAACTTGATTATTAAATTTTCATTATGAATATGAGAAATCTCCCTGGCCCGTTTGGCTCAGTGGTTGAGCGTCGGCCCACTAGGGGCACGTACCACCACCAAAAAAAAAAAAGAGAAATCTGTTGAATTAAACTATTCTGCAAATATATCCTTAGGGGAAATGAAATATGGACTAACTCCAAAGGTACTGTACATTTTGGGAGTGGTGTAGGAATTAGAGGAAAAGTGTCTTTATCATGTGCCAAATAATAGACAAGTCAAAGATTTATGATTTCAGAGTCTGTTTAATTAGACAACAAAAAGCTTGAACATAATTCTTTTGATCTCCCCTAGGTGGCTGCCGAAAACAGTGCTGGCGTTGGAGTGTTTAGTGACCCATTTCTCTTCCAAACTGCAGAAAGTGGTAATTTTCCTAAATCATTTATTCTAAATTAACTTAGTTATGAGTTTCTGTCACTTAAAATAAATAAGGATATAAAAAATCTGATACGAAAATGCATAAAATTTTTAATAGTATCATCATTTAGTTATTTTAGAGTCTTCTTACATAATTAATTCATTTATTAAAATATATATTGTTATTTCTGATTATAAATGCATTGTTATTGTAGGAAACTGAAAACACACACACACACACACAAATGTGCAATAAAAATTATTCATTGCCCTGTTTTACAAAAAATCCTGTTATCATTTTGGTGCATTTCTGGCTGGTCTTTCCCCTCTACCCCCTCATGAATATATTTCTATATAACTGTATATAATGGAAGTAGGCTTGTGCCATTTATGCACATTTACATCTGGCATTTTCCTGTGAATATTAAGTCATAAGCATTTATATGACATTACAATTTTGGAAATATGAATTTTAAGAGTTATCATATTATCCATAGCCTTAGTCATTACCAAACCAATTTAAAGGGACCTCCATTTCCAGTGGCAGAGAGGAAACATCTTGAAGTCGTCATTGACTCTCTCACAGTGTCAGCAAATCCCACCAGCACTATATCAAAATGTATCTTGACTATCACTGCTATTGCTAATCATTTTAATCTATTATCTTTTCTTGCCTGAACAACTGAAAGTCCCTTTACTGGTTGTCTTGTTTTCAATTTATCTGCTTACAGTTTATTCTCTTTACAAGAGCTATGTCATCTTTTGAAACATAAGCCAGACTATGTTTCTTCTCTCTTCCTAACGTGGGTTCCATACCATTCAGAGTAAGACCCTGGGTCCCTCCCATGGCCTCCGGGCTCTGGATGCTCCTTCTCTCCCAGGCTTCACCATTCTCCCTTCCTCCACCTGCGCCAGCCACACTGGTCTTTTTGAACTTGATATATTTCATACTTCTGCTCACTGACATAGTTTCTAGAGATAGTAACTCTCTTGGCAAATTAACTCTCGTGGCAAATTATGATCGAGAGAAACTAGAGAGACTCTAGGATCAGTGAAAGTAATCTTGGAATAGCTGTCTCAGTATTTCTCATATGTTGATTGTTTGGGGGCAAATTGCATTATTATATAATCCCTCTTGCTATATCTTTCTCTTTTTTTTGGTAATTCTGAAGAGGTACAAATGTAATATAAATATGAATTTAATTAGATCAGTGATCTTCAGTTTTTCTCTCAAATACCTCTTTTATTTATGCTACATAAAACCAACATTTAAGAAAAAATTTTGTGCATTTATTATTGTTTAATTAGAAGTAATTTCTTTCCCCATTAATAAAAATACTGTTAAGAAGAGTGTACAGGTTAACCAGTTATACTATACTGAGTTAATATTCCACCCATTAGCACAAAAGCTCAACTTTTTAACTTCCATGCAGCATTATTTCAGGTACACATAGAATTCATTTTGGCTTTACAATATTTAACATATCTCTTGCATCTTAATTTCCCACTTAGTAGATCCTTAAAGTGCAGGAAAATACTTCAAAAGTCTCTGTATTAACTTTATACAATTGTTTTCTGGCTTAACATGTCTTGTATAGTGTGCTCTTTGAAAAGTTGTAGATACTTTCACACAGATGGTATCTAGGCATGTCATTCATCTAGAAACATCCTCAAAGTGTTGGAAGATGCTTCTCTGACAGATGAAATGACTTTGTAAACAAAATTTTTTGATACTTCAGTATCAATTTTTTTTATTTAGATGAAGATGGATAAATTCACTCATAAAAATCAAGATAATGGGATTTTGATGCATAAAAGTCCAGAAGTAGAAACTACAATATTTAGAATAGGAAAAGGCCTGCCAAGTAAAAAAAATCCAGAACTAGTCTTCAGACACCATGAAATCACACACACACAAATATACGTTTTATTAAGATAAAATTTAAAGCAAGTTAATAAAAATATCCTCTTTCGTACTAAATGTTGTTTAAGTGATGAAATTATGTAATTGCTTTTAAAATCAATTTAATATTTTAGGTTTTCTTTTATTAGTATTCTGAAGTCATGCTTTGGAATTTAATAAAAACTTGGTTACCTTATAAAGTCAAATTTTTCTGCACTTGAGTTGCCTCCTATGACTGTTCTTAAGGCCCATTTGGGAATGTGTCAGCTTGTCTGACACATTTGTTAATTTGTTATATATAACAGAAGTACTTATAAATAAAATAAATATATGTATATATAGTCAGAAATACTTATAAAAATTTGTATAGTTTCCACAAATAAGAAATCTAAAGGGATGATTAAGATTCATGAAGGGAGTAAAATGGTGGTTACCATGAGGATTTGGGGGTGTGGGAATGAGACTGATGTTCAAGTACACACTTGCAATGGGCAGTAAATATGCCATAAGCATCTCATGCACAGTATAAAGAATATAGGCAACAATGTGGTGCAATAATTACATAATGTGATAGAGATGCTAACTATTGCTGATAGCAATCATAATACAGTGTATAAATATATCAAATTAACATTACATCTTAAATTTACACATTATTTATCAAATATATTTAATTTAAAAGAGATTCTAAGTTTTAATTCTTATAAATCCATAGCATCATATATTTAACAACCTTTCCTTTTGCATTATTATATTTTATCCATTAAAAGAAACGCAAATATTAAATCTTTAGTATCAGAAAATAATTGTATTGTCAATGTTTTCTTAAGATTTAATTAATTCCATTGATCAGTTTCCTTTAGAGACAAACATTTTCTGTCCATTATTTTATCCATTATTAATAATTAATCATTCCTCCAAATTTATTTCTTTGGTTTTCTGTTAAAACACAGCTGTCTTTAAGTTTCTCAGCTTCTACTGTTTGTCATATCATTCATATACAGCCCTCTCTTCCAAGACCAGGTTTTCTTATAACTTATATGGCTTTCTTTTGTAAATCATATTTTGACATGCTTCTCTACAAATTATTTCATTTGGTATCTTAAGACTAGGCACCTCTACCATTACTTACAATGTTTCATGCCAAACATCTTGTTTGGATTTCTTTCAATAGTGACTTGGCATGTTTTTTGAATATTCCAAAGGATCATGATTATTTACTCTACTTTGTCAGTTTTGCATAATGTGCCTTGAAATTAATGGGCATGATTTTCTTTCATTCTGTCCTTATGTTTGTCTCATCCCAATTAAAATAGCATGCAGATAGTTATTATTGCAGATTATGAATAATTGATAACAAACTGAATTCTTTGCAAGTTAATGAATTCTGATGCAAGTTAATTTTGAGGGTGTATGAAACTCAAAATGTAACAACCATGAACAGTTGGGTGGTATCCACTTTGTGTTAGGCACTACATATTTAGATATTTTCTAGAAATGTTTTTTGGTACAAATGGTTGGTTATTTGTTTCAGTTTGCCAATTCTTCATTAGCTAAAGAATTTATGTAATTCTAAAATATTTCAAGAAGAGATTTATGTTTCAATTTTTTTGGATGTTCACACACACAACTACCAATTGATGTTTTCAGACATATTTGAAATACTTTATCAATGAATGTGTTGATCAAATTTGTCTCTTAAACACAACTCTACGGGCCTAATTTCTAGTTATTTATTATAGGCAAAAGTTAATTAACTGTATTTCAAAACATCTTACCCAAGTAGATTCCCCCCCAAATGTATTGTATATTTAATTTCATATAACTCGTGAAATGTAATATCTCAAAATTATACAAATGGCATTCTAAGTTTTATAACATTATTTTTTCCTCCTTTTAATCCCTCTCACTTTCCCAGCTCCAGGAAAAGTGGTGAATCTCACGGTTGAAGCCTTTAACTACTCAGCAGTAAACCTGATTTGGTATTTACCTCGACAACCAAATGGCAAAATTACCAGTTTCAAGATTAGTGTCAAACATGCCAGAAGTGGGTTAGTGGTAAAAGACGTCTCAATCAGAGTAGAGGACATTTTGACTGGGAAATTGCCAGAATGTAATGTAAGTATCATACAGCACATTTTTTAATTTTTTAAAATTCTCACCTGGGGATATTTTTTTACTAATTTCAGACAGCGAGGGAGAGAGAGACATCAATGTGAGAGAGACACTTCAATTGGTTGCCTCCTACACCACCCTGCCCAGGGCTGGGGATGAACCACAACTAAGATACATGCCCTTGACTGGAATCCAACTGCAGACTCTTTGGTCTGTGGGCCGATGCTCTAAACCACTGAGCCAAACTGGCCAGGACTCATAAAACCCTTTTTATGTCTCAAGAATTTTAAGTCAAGTTTTATCCTAAAGTTTCTGGCCAACGTATATTTTGCCAAAGCACAGCTATTTGATTACGTACAGGATTAGGTTATAGTATCACGTTACATACAACTGGCTATCTTCAAGGTAGAATAGGAGAAGGGTTTGAGAATTCAAGAGTAAGATATCAGAATCGCTTAGGAGCTTGGGAGCGACTTCGTGACAGCAGTAGCATTTGTGATGGCCTTGGAGTCAGTATAGGTGGAGATTGTTTGAGGGGCATATTTAGGGTGAAGGGCACTTTAGAAAGCTCTGAAGAGAAATGTGTAGGATAGCACTAGAAAAAAGATGTGACAGGAAGAGAGGGAAGGGGAATCCACGAGGTTAAGTTTGTGGGAGTAGTTTTTTGTTGTACATGTCTTTGGTGAAGAATTTGTTATTGCTCCAGTTACTGATGGAAAAGCCCTGGAACTACTGAAACAATGCTCATTCAAAGATAATTGTGTTGATCTTTTGGATAATATTGATGGAGAAGCAGTCAAACAAAATTTTGCTTGTTATAAATACTTGAAGTACAAGTTTCAAAATCTTCTTTTTAGAATTGGAATATATTTCTAATACACACACACACACACACACACACACATGCACATACACAACATGAGCTTTATCTTTTGAGTACTTATGAGAAAACAGTGATAGTAAGAGTAAGAAAGCGACCTGTGCTTGAAATTTCACAAACAGGGATATATGTCATCTCCTTGGCTCTTGCAATTTTAACATTAATTTAAAAAGCTTTACTAATGATTTTGCTGTAGTTTTACCTTTATTCTAAGCCACTTTAAGTCCTATTAATAAAAAAGATTAAGGTGCCCTGGCCAGTTTGGCTCAGCGGTTAGAGTGTCCGCCTGCAGTCCGGAGAGGCCCAGGTTCGGTTCCCGCTAAGGGCATGTACCTCCGTTGCAGTTTGTCCCCGGCCCTGGTTGGTCGTGCGGGTGGCAGCCACTCGATGTGTCCCTATGACATCGATGTTTCCCTCTCTCTCTCTTCCTCTCTCTCCCTCCCACTCTGTCTGTACAAAAAATGGAAAAATGTCCTCAGATGAGGATTAAAAAAAAAAGATTAAGGTATAAAGAATGCAATGTATATATATTACTCTAAAACTGTAGACATAAATGGGTATAATTCTAGAAATTTTTCCCATGACTTGACTGGGTTAATTTGTTAAAATCTTAACCAATCATACACATATCACAAAGTCAAGAATAATATTTATAGTACAAAGGAAAAAGAAATAGTCTTCTTATATCTCTGAAGAGATAACACTTTTTTATTGATATTTATTTTATTCACTAGGAGAATAATGAATCTTTTTTATGGAGTACAACCAGCCCTTCTCCAACCCTTAGTAGAGGTACACCTCCATCGCGGACCACATACTCATCGAGCATGTTGGCACGGAGTAAGATAAGCTCCGTGTGGAAAGAGCCTATCAGCTTTGTAGTGACACACTTGAGACCTTATACGACGTATCTGTTTGAAGTTTCTGCTGTTACAACAGAAGCAGGTTATATTGATAGTACAATTGTTAGAACACCAGAATCAGGTATGGTTTCTTTGTGTATGTGTGTGTGTGTGGGGGGGAGGGGCAGGGAGAGTTACATTACTTATAGAATGGTCTTTATTTTTTGGATACAGATCTTTTTGTTAACAGAGGGAAGGGGGTGAGGGGGTTGGAAAGGCATAAACCAAATAATTTATATACATATATGCACAACCAATGGACACAGACAATGGTGTGGGAAAAGTAGGAGCAGGGGTGGGGGTAGGGAGCTGGGAGAAAGGAGGTCAATGGGGAAAAAGGGGGGACATCTGTAATACTTTCACAATAAAAAAATATTTATTCCCTTTCAATAATTTCCCCCCTAATAACAGATAATAGGCATCTTCACTTCTCGTTCATAACATAAGCATGTAAAAGGAGGAAGATTTGAAAGAAAAGATTCTTGAGCTAATGGCTGTGATTCTAAGATCAGCTTTTATTATTCTGTGATCTCAGCCATTACTCATACTCATGTATTCCTTTCTACATCTTCTGTAATCATCTATACCCTGCTCTCACTGATACTGGTGTCGCCAAATGTAAGGATAAGGCCTGCAGTAGCAGAAATATCATGTGATTAACATTCAGTATTAGACAAAAGCAGTAGTTAACCAATATACATACTGGTATCCTCTGCCCTGCAGTTTCCTCGTGGGAAAAATGGAGACGGTGATGTATGTTCCTTATGGCAGTGGCATTAGGATTCCATCAGTATAATTCCTTATTATTACTACTAAATTCAAAAAGTACATACTATTTCTAGATATAGGAATATATATTTCATTGTGATATTCTGGATATATATGTAAATTTATGTAGGTACTGACATAATTCCGTGCTAAATATATAGTATCAGACATTTGGTTGTGATTGGTAATATTCCAGGTTACTGGAAATTATTGCTGGTAAGGTAACTAAAGCATAATGTTATTTTTTCTGGTGACATAGCTATTAACTTTTATCATTTCATTGCATGTAAGTTTTAAATTTTCTCTAGATTTCACTAACCATCTTTGAATCATAGCATTTTCTTCTCCCATACTCCTTACTTCTTCTTATACAATAAAAAAAAACCTTTCATGAGTGTCACACAAAATGAGATTTAGTAGATAAGAAATTTGATTTGAAAAAAATATTTGAAATGTTTCATGTCCATGAAAAGAAAGGGTAAAATGTAGAAACACATCTATGAAAAATAGACTATTTTAAATTGTCATTATTTTTATATGTTACCAATGTTAAATTAGAATATTCTAACTATGGGTTATAAATTTCCTCTCAGAACCAAGTACAAATACTGATACAAAAACTAAAGATCAATGCAATAGATTCTGAAGGCTGAGGTATTTCCTTGATGCTTCTACTTGTGGGTACCAGGGGCTGAGTGTTGATCAAGCTAGATACCCCAGCCTGTTGAATGCAATATATGTACATATAAATGTTTCAGGACAATATAACTCTACACTGAACTATAAAGAAATGAAATTTATATATGGTATTCAAGAAAACTAGTGATTGTTGCAAATAAGTTCACCTTATGATTGAGCATGTCTTATTCAAATTGAACTTACTCTACTTTTCTTTGTCTTAAGTTAAGAAAATGATTTGCTGTTGTCGTGTTGTTTTATTTTGCTTCTGACTTTATGTTTTATTATGCATATTTGAGAAGGTAATTTTTAATTTTAAATATATATCTGTTCTGTTATTTATTCATTTTCCCCTGTGATTATTTCAGTGCCTGAAGGACCACCACAAAACTGTGTAACAGGCAACATTACAGGGAAGTCCTTTTCAATTTCATGTGACCCACCAACAATAGTAACAGGGAAATTTAGTTATAGAGTTGAATTATATGGACCATTAGGTAAGTCTTCACTGGTTTTGTGTTTACTTTTTAGAATAAGAATTATATAAAATATGTTGCTGTTATCAAATTTTTTAAAAATATCAAACTTCTTTAAAAAAAAAGAAGACCCTATAATTGAAGCAAATAGTTGAAAAGTAATAAGGAAGGTGAGGCTCTTTGAATGTTTTACTTAAAACCATAAATAAATATAAAGATGGCAAAATACTGTCCGTGTTCCATATTTGATGAGGAAGAGCTGAAAGACCTAGAGATAACCTCTCAAGAAGAGAAGTGTTGGAGGAGATACATGTCTTCAAATACTTGAACAAGAGGCACTTGACTTATTCTGATTACAAATATGTTTATGAAGAACAATAGATTTAGGTGACACTAAATCAGATTTCTGCTTAGAATAAGGAAATCATTTCTAATAATTAGAACTCTCTGAAAATATACGGGCCACTTTCTGAGGTGTCAAGGTCTCCATCTTTGTGAACAAGGAGAACTTGGGCATCCACCTGTCAGAGATATTTTTAGGAGTTCAAATTCTATGTTCTTGATAGTTAATTAAGTAAAATCTAAAAAAAACTGTTTCATAGTCAGAGATCTCATGGTTCTACAAAAGGAGTTAAATTCAAATAATAATGAAGTAACATAAATTCACATATTATCATTTATTTGAAGAATGAAAAAATAAGAGTCCTTCATTTTGAAACTTATTCATTTGGAAACTTTCATGAATCTCATGAATCATATGAGTAACCTTTATTTTTCATCTCTAAATACCTATGATCCTAAAATTCTGTAATATTTGTAGTTAAAAAAAAAAAAAGGTAGTCTTTCTTCTCCCCCCAACCCTCGCTCCCTCCTCCAAACACAGAGACAAACACAATACACAGACACACCTTTCCTATCTGGTATTATTTTGCAAAACATTGACAAGGCACCCTTTCATCTGTAAGGCTGATAACACATGTAAGATGCATTAAGTAACTATTGTATTTAAGAACATGGAAACCCCCAATGGCCTTAACAAGAGCGGTTATGATGAAGTATGGGGTAAATGCCTGATGGGGTGGACTTAAGAGGGAGGGGGAGAAGAGCGTTACAGCAGTGGGTACCAGACAACTCTTGGGTTTTGCTGCAAAGTGAAACAATGACAGAAAGCAGAGAAGGGACAGAGGTAAGCAGTGTTAGCAGCTCTCTTTTCAGAAGGAGCAAACGATGCTTGCTTGTTGGCTGATGTGAATGAAGAAAGGTAAGAATTACTGGAAAGTTATCTGTGTAGGCAGAAGTTGAGATCTTTTGCATAAATATAGGGATTGTTTGGAGATAAAAATACAGATGGTTTGTCCATAGTGACAGATTGTAAGGCAGAATATTTGGGACAGAGGCTGGTAAATAGGTAATTGTGTTGATGGGAGTGAGGCAGATCTTTTCTGTATGATTTAATTCTTTTTAATGGAATGAGAAGCGAGGCTATCAACTGGGTGTGATGATGGAGCAGAAAGACTTCTGAAGTCTCAGGAAGGAGTACAAAGTATAAAATAATTGTCTAGAAGAACAGAGGGTGATTGGACTCTGGAAAATGGACTAAGGTGCCAAGCACCAGTACGGGCTCATTGGAAATGTGGTAATGAATGAAGTGATATCAGTCAGAATGGCTTTGTGTTTTTCTCCAGCTCCCTTCAACAAGAGAAGGGCAAGAGAATCACAGGCTTATGTAAGGTAGTGATTGTCATTGTAATTGACAATGACATAGAGGAAATCAAGTGGGGAGGGACCAAACAAAATTAAATAGAAGAGGTGGTAATATCAGTGGATTGGAGGTCCCAGTGGACTCAAAGAATGGTCGGTTCAGGGTTCTAGAGTAAGTAAACAGGAGATAAGTCAGGATGGTCAGAGTGTTGAATGAAATTGAGATTATGGGGGATTTGCAATTATTGGTAACAGTGATAACCAAGTTATGACCGTGGGAGAGTGATTGAGATAGAGTAGAGGACTAGATTATTTAAAAGGAGCTCAAAGTGGTTTAAGGGTAATCTCTAGGTATATGAAATCACCACAAATTAAGATGGTAGCATTGAAGAAAGTGACATTGAAGTAGTAGCTATTCCATCCAGAATGAGGGTGAGTGACTCTAGGGTTAAAAGATCATTACAACAGTGAGGGCCAGTGGATGCCATTATGACATGAGATTTAAAACTGTGGGCCTTATGAGGAGGAAGGCAGAATGGTCTACGACAGGGTGATGAGGAGCAAGGAGAAGACGTACCACACCTGAAGGCCTCGTCACTGAGGGCGAGGGGGAAAACAGACTGCCCCCCTTGGGATGGCTGAGGGGAGCAGAAGTGGCAGACCTCTTAGGGGACAGTCAGGTTTCAGCTAGAGCAAGAAGGTGAAAGAACTATTCAATGGTTGAGGATTTAAGGAATTTTGATGCTGGGCTCTTTCAGGAAATTTTCTCAGAAGCTAAATTAGACATGTTTTCTAAATAAAATTTTCTGTAGATGAAAATGAGAATATTTAGCCTATTAATTGTCTAGATTTGAATATAAACTACTGTCACTGTTTCCATACTAGTAAAATCAAATGTAATTTCTTTTAGCGGGAAACGAACCCGGGTTTCTCTGGTCCGCGGGCCGACACTCTAACCGCCGAGTTAAACCGGCTAGAGTTAATGTAATTTCTTTTAAAATGTCAGAAAATAATGTGGCAATTGAACAAGCCTTTATAATTTAATAAATGTCATTTTAAACACTGGATGATTTTCATGTTAAATCTGTTATTTTAATTAAATTGATATCAATGCATGATTAAGCTAAATGCTTAAAATATGTTTACTTTTAAATGAAAGAAATTCAAATGAAAAAAATATATTGTATTAGTAAACAGTACACAGAGTAGCATTTTAATTCTGTCCTTGGCTCTAGACCTAAATGTGAGAATGATTATATGCTTGATGAGAAAATAACCCAGAGTTATCTTTTGCTCTGCAGGTCGGATTTTGGATAACAGCACAAAAGACCTTAGGTTTGCGTTCACCAACCTAACACCATTCACAGTGTATGATGTGTATGTTGCAGCCGAAACCAGCGCAGGGATTGGACCCAAATCGAATATTTCAGTATCTACTCCCCCAGAAGGTAAGAACGTCTCCTTTAGTGTGTTAATGAGATGTTTTTGCCCTGCTTGTGAATTTTATTGCATTGATTCAACATGATATGAGAAGCTATTGCATATATATACTTAATTCATGTTATTTCCTTATCAGTTGACTACCTAGTACATTTGAACATATGTTCCTCAGAACACTAAACTCAAAGCATGTTTCAAACAAAGCGGACCAAAGATCAAGCAAGGTTAGGGAACACGACCCGCAGTAACAAACCTGCTAGAGGTTCACAATGTGTATTGGCAAAACCTCAAGAAATCTTTAAATAAACAAACACATTTAACAGTGTTTAACTCACATTATTTGATGTAGAATATATAATTTTTCACAGACTAATAATGTTCAGAGGAACCTATCTCTAATGCCTATAACAAAATACGTTTATAACAAAAGGGTATTTTAAGCAAATAAGGAATCCTAGAGAGTACATCATACAAATTTACAACCATATACTAAAATTATTAAAACAATATTTCTCCTAAAAAACCATTTTTATTTGTAAACACAGTTTTAGGTGAACTATAGTGTTTAAAAAATGTTACCACACTATTTTATAGCATAATTTTTTGGTCTACACCAAACTTGCTAAATGTCTTCATTTCTATTTAGGGGCTGTAATTACTGAAAAGAATACAATACTTTTTTCACAGTCACATCAACATTTGAAAAATCTTACAGATTTTATCTATGTGATGGCTAACATACAGTAGTTTATAAATTAAATACATGTGTGAACACACACACACGCACACACACGATTGGGCTTGCATTCATCAGATATATCCATGCAAGTGTTTGACCATTAGAGGGCAGCAACTATTAGGGAATTTTGTACTTTTCTCCTTCAAAAAGCAGTAAACCTTGACAATATTTTGTTTAAAGAACATATAAAATATGTTTTAGGTTAAGCTCACATGAAAATGCTAATGTGTATATAGTTTCAATACACCAATTAAGAAAGAGATGCCTACGCATAAGCAATATGTTCTCTTTTATTTTTCTATTAAAAATTTTCCTTTGTGTTTCTCTCAGGAGAGTCTTGACTTTATATGTCTTCTCCACTAGAGCTTAATTTTTCCCAGTCTCCCCCTGAAAACTGCTCTTAAGCATTTCCAAGTAGGCTGTCAAGCACAGCAGAGCGACCTGGCCCTCGTCAGACAAGAGTGCTTGACTTTGGGCACAATAAATAGCATTTTCTCAACATCCTAATTGACCAGCAGATTTCGGTTTTTATGTCATGCAATGAAATAAATTCAAAACTTTTGTCTTCTTTCAAGTCAAGCCAATTTTGGTGCTTCTAACCTGAACGACAATTTAAGATTATTGTTTTATTTTCATTGTTCTTGGCCTACAGTCTTTGACAAAAATAGAGACATAGATAAAACATTGCCCCATACAATGCCATGTTGTTTATTCTGAATATCATTTAAACATTCATTTCCCTTTCTTTATATCTGCATTCGTATTCACGAAATAATAAGTATAATTTTAAGGACATTGTTCAATATACTTCACACGGATTATTTTTCACACCTAATTATTTTAAATAATTGCCCTGTATAATAAGCAGTTTACCCTGAGTTTTATCTTACTATCTTCTTGAGCTTCTCACCATATAGACCATGTCCAGTTGGCTCTCAGGAGGGTCCATGGGCAACAGGTGGACTCCAAGAAGGGCAGGAATGACATGGTTCTTACCCCTGCATACCCGCCTTTCTGCACGGAGTTCTCAGGGGATAGTTCAACCCGAGGAAGGGCTTCACTGGAAATCTCTGTCAAGGGCAGTGAAGGTAGCTTTCTACTCCTGACAACACTAATGAATTCTGGTCCCACTAATTAAACTTTGCAATATAGGAATCTTTAAGCTATATGAGAATACTCTAATAACTCATAAGGACTATGTTCTTTCAGTTAAAATTGATATTTTTATTTTAGATGAATCTTATCCACTTATTAATACAATAGAGAATGGATTTAAAAATTACTCAGTTTATTTTCTTCTCCATATTTAAAAGTATATTATAGTATATTTAAAAATTCATCAAGACAAACTTTTTAAAAAATTGGTCTTAGAGAGGGAGCAGGAAGTGGGGGAGAGAGAGAGAGAGAGAAATATTAATGTGAAAGAAATACAATAATTGTTTGCTTCCCACAAGCTCCCTAACTGAGGATTGAACCTGGGGATCCAACCGCGACCTAGGTACGTGCCCTGACCAAGAATCGAGCCCACAACCTTCCTGTGCCCTGGACAACGTTCCAACCAACTGAGCCACACCATCCAGAGCAGGACATACTTTTAAATTAATGTCTTATAAAACAACTGGGGTTCTAACAAATATCTAGATATTCATAGAAATGGTTGAATTTTGACCTATTATAGAAAACAGTATTTACTATTACATTAGAATGGGGCTGATTTCTTTAACACTGAGAATGTTATGCTCCATAGTCTACTTTGATTATCAAAGAAAAATCAACATTGTGTTTTATAAAAGTTCTATGTATTTCAAAAGATTCCTACATTTGCTTAATATAAAATGTCATCGAGTTACCTATTCTAAAATGAGACAGTGCTGCTGAATATAATATAGGAGACAGTATTTTCTTGTTATTTGTATGGAATTTAAAAATCTAAGTAAATTTTGCTGCTTCAGTATCACCCAATAACCTCTGTCACTAGTCACATATCTTGGAAGGAATTTAACATCATTTCTTAAAAGCAAAGTATCAAAAACCATGTTTACTTCCCCAGATATAGGTTCAAGAAGGGAAGCCTTGTGTCTCCTGTGACTTCAACTTGCTACTTTCTGCAAATGGTAGTACAGTCGTTAGTAAGGAAATCACTGAGAGACTGTCAACTTTTATTTTTCAATATATATTTTTTTCAAAATGCACTTCTAATGGAAATTTAATTTGCTCCATAATGGTAAAAATGAGTCTAATGTATTTCTATCCCGCCATCTGTCTCCATTTTTGTTTTTCTAATAGTGTTTCATTTGAAAACTTAAAATCATTTGGAACTTTTTTTCTTTTTTCTTTTTTAACCAACCATATATCTACTTTGTTTCTCATTGATTAGTAAGATTTATAAATGTGTTGACTTGAGAATGAGTTTTAGGTAATCTCTGTAGACAACACCTTCAGAATTGATGCTGAACTAGAATAATTGCCTTGTGTGTTTGATTTTCTTCAGTTAATTTGGTATCAATATTAAAGTAGTTTGATCTAATCCACACTTCTCTGGTTTTCTGATAAGAATTTGTGTTGTCGCAGATCAAATATCTTTCTAAAGGCAAGATACAAGGCTGTCTGCTTCCTTTTCTTTATCCCCTAAGCTTTCTTTTCCTTTATAAGAAAAAGAGAAGGAGATAGGTATACGGGCAATCTTATACAAGTTTGGGGGACATTTTTAAGGTAATATAGAACCATTTAACTTTTTACTTGAATCATAATTTTAGGCATTAGTATCATGGGACAATACTTACTAAGTTCTATCAAAATCATTTTATAAATTAGAAGATAAATAAACTACTACTATTCTTAAGCTTGGCTAATTAAGAAACAGTGAAATCTGTGTATTTTTAATGTAGTGGGAAGCTTGAGGTATCCCACTACATTAATGTGCTACATCACTTATTTTCTAGGAGGCAGAGTTGAGGTGACTAATTAATCTGATCAATGTAGTCATTAAATAGCGTCTTGAGATTCTACATGAGTTCAAATGAATAGAAAAATGACCTATCTCGTCTATAAATATGTTATGCAATACTGGCTCAGGCTTTGTCTACATAGCGACTGCGAAACACAATGTGAAGGAAAGGTGGAACGGGGGCGCGGTTAATCCCATGGGCGAGTTGTCTTCACACTGTACAGCCAATTGGAAAGTTTCTCCACTCTTTAACAACATGTATTGGTAAATATGATAATAGAAACATGTGCTCTGGGGACAATATATGCTAATAAAATAAAACTTGTACAAGAGGTGACCTGTGCAAAATGTTTTATCTATCTCACTTCCTCTGCCTTCAGGTGCCTAGAACAGGGCCCTGTGATGAGTGCTCCTTTGATGAATGAATGAATCAATCAATCAATCAATGTGGGGCCCCAGCCTAGAGCTCTTCCTCCGTCCTTCAAAGGACAGCTTGTTCTTCATATTGGAACTCAATCATACAAGTTATCCTTCTATATAGAGATACGCCAAAGTGCTTTTAGAAAAGGAGACTCAAAGAGTTAGCAAATTACAGTGTATAGCCATGTTGTAATTATCTCTTGGTTTTGAGAACAGATTTTACTCACGCTGGACACTTGAATCTTGACTGCATTAGTCAAATAATGTGCTCTTCAGCCAGAATGACTCATTTATCCATCAAGTCATTAACTATTCAAAAATGTTTAGAAATATGTATATTATTACAATAGCTAGATGGCTTTTTAAATGGTTATGTCATAGAGACAAAAACAAAAAACAAAAACAACTCTTAATCTATTGGATGAGTCCTCCATATAGTTTACCACATAGTTAATTTAAGCATAATTATGTTCACCAATTATAAATACTATTTATAAGAGTTGTGACATTAATTTTCAATTCCTTTATGTTATCTTAAAAGGGAATAGGGTCATTTTCCATTTATATTATACCCTCGCCCCGAGGTGTCTCTCTTCTAAGTAAAATTTGCTAAACCTTTACTAATGTGAAATACATCAGTTTAGGAAATTGAATTTCATGTGTGTTACCACATCCTGATTATAAAGAACAATATTTTATGTCATATTTTTTCTTTCTTGAACCAACATTTTGTAAGTTCTCTTAAATCATTTGTTCCTTACAGGAACCTTGCATAGTAATAGAAATAATATAATTATACCCATTTTATAAATAAGAAAACTGAGGATGGAGAGATGAATTGGCTATTTACAGTCACATATTCAGCTGTAAACAAAAATAAGTGGCCCAGGCCCATGGCAGGTTTATCTTTCATCTATTACTCCTTTGGCACTGGGGGGTTTCCTAGATGTCACTTTTGGTAACTTTATATCCAGAATTTGTTTAAGTATTTGGTGCTTTGTCTTAAACCAATTGTTAGTTTGTTCCTGTTTTTCTTTACTGCAAAGTGTAAGGTTGCCTGAAATTTGAGATTTATGTACTTTATTTGTAAAATCAGCAGATAAAAATCAATCGACTCTTCAATCTCATGTAATAAATTAAAAGATAGCCTAATAGAATTTACCAACTACATTTCACTGGATTCCAAGTCTTCTAGATATTGTTTTTTGATATGTTGTTATAATTCTTATAGAGCCTTCAAGGTTTCTACTGTGCATTAATCATCTAGAAACAGCTTCTTCTGGGAAGTTATTTTTTTAATGAAATGTTTCAAACCAATGTGATGACATTTTGATTTGGGGAAATTATCCCACAATCTTCTATTTTTCATTTTCATTTTTGAGAACAATGTGTAGAAATGTATCCAAGTACCCATGTATTTAAAGAGTTTTGTATATATTAATTATTAATAAATTAGTAAATTGTTTTTGTCTGTGTTCTAGAAGAATTTCTTACAGATCTTAAGTCATGAGTTAAGAATTTGGAAAATTTTTTAAAATTTGAAAATGTACTTAAAAAATTTCCCCTCCTTGTTTTTATGTTTAGTTCCAAGTGCAGTGTTTGACTTACAGCTTGCAGAAGTGGAAGCCACACAGATAAGAATTACCTGGAAGAAACCGCGGCAACCGAATGGAATCATTAACCAATACCGAGTGAAAGTGCTGGATTCAGAGACAGGAGTAATTTTGGAAAATACTTTGCTCACGGGAAAAGATGAGGTATTGCACTTTTATTTTACATTTTGGTGAGGCCTTTCTATTTGGTTCTGGCACGGATAACGTGGAAGGTTTTCAGCACTCAAACAAAATACTCGACAAGCTTTACAGTAGAATGTGAAGTAAATTTGGGCAGGGTTGAGAATATCAACACTGGGATCATATTTCATTTCAGGACATCTATTATTAGTTAAATGCTATTATTCTTTGTCAGCATAAGCAAAATGTTAATTGAGCTATTAAGCAAGCAAAGAGTCCTTCCATATGTGAATGTTTTTATGGTACTTCAGTTAATGAATTGTTTGGAAACTCCTATTATGATTTAAATAATCCTACTAAGGTTGTTGCCATTGTAACTGTTGCCAATAGACAGTACAGTAATTTTAGTAGCCATTGTTGACAAATGATTATATCTGTGTAGTCTTAGGAAGGTAAATTTCTCAGAGCTGCCTTATTTTAAAAAAGACATTCTATTAAAGAAGTGAAATAACTAACTAAATAAAATCATTTTTTTCTAGATATAAACTAAGAGGACAATGCTTTTGCTTCTGGTCCCACTGGAAGTCTTATTTTTCCCTTTGTTAGGAAGCCCAGCAGCCTGGATTTCCCTTCACTGTTTATATTCACCTCACCCAGCCAGCTCTTCACCTGTGAGGGTTACTGAGCCTCCAGACTTGTCAAATCCAAATTTTAAAAAAAAAGAAATCTATGGGGGTGAAATTGGTTTGCAACACCATACAGGTTTCAAGTGTACAACTCAGTAAAACACCTTCTGCACATTGCCTCCGGGGCACACCAAGAATACACGTACTTAGGACCAGTGAGTTCAGCTCGAGCACTAGCTTGGAGGTACTGCTCGATGGTTCTTCTGCAGCTGGCTTCCACTGTTTTGGTTCAAAATCACTGCTTCTTCTAGTTGTGTTACTTCCCCCACATATGTTATTGACTCTATTTCCAGTCCCAGCCTTCCTCTGTTCTGGCATCTAGTTGAAAGTTGAATCTACTAGGCGCTCAATGCACTCTGGCCACCCAGGACTTACTACTCCAAGTCGTTACATTTTAACCCTGTATTGATTCCTTTTCGTCTGTGAAAAGATGTTGAGTTATGCTTTCTCTGATACACAGGTAAAGGGCAAAAGCTCCCCCCTTTACCCCTGCTGAGAAGATCTTAAATTAGATACATAGCTTTTTTGGGTCTTGGGTGACAGGTCTCCCACACTTGTTTTTCTCTTGAAGAGAAGAGGTTCTACAGAGGCTTCTTTGCCATTTTACTTCTGTCTGCATGATCTGCAAGCCTGTGACACTGGAGAGAGAACATGAGCTTTGGAACCATATAAATCTGGGCTTGGTCACTTACTGGGCTGCGTAGCAGAGAGGTTAAGAGCATTCACCTACGAGACAGAATACTTGGGTTTAAACCTTGGTTTTGCTTTTACTGATGATTTAACTTTGGGAAAGTTGGCCTGGCATCTTTGAACTTCAGTTTCCTCTTCTTTGAGATAGGGATTATGAGTCCCTAAAACAAAAGGTTGATAATAAGGATTTCACAGATGAATGTATGTAAAGAACTTAGAACTGACATGTAGTAAGTGCTTTGCTAAATAATTGTGACCTATTGTGATTATTTTTCATTTTTAGCAAAGATTTTTCTTTAAACATTTTTTAAAAAGTTTTAAATTTCAGTTAACATACGATATTACATTGTTTTCAGGTACACAGCACAGTGATTAGACGTTTATATAACTTATGAAGTGATCACTCCAATAAGTCTAGCCCATCTGACACACCATAATGGTTATTACAAAATTATTGACTTTATTCTCTATGCTGTACGTTACAGCCCTGTGACTGTTTTTATAACTGGCCATTTCTGTTGTGATTATTAATCATGGCATTGGACCATTCACCTTGGTTGGCATTCAATGTTAGTTTCCTTATCCTCTCTTGATACAAGGAGACATTATACTTCTCTTTATTTTTGTGATGGTCTCTTTCTTCATTTGATCAGGCCTATTATTGGTATTTGGGCTTACCTTGAGGGTGGTTGATATGGGGAGACAGGTATGGCTGAGGCTCTAAATTCAAATGGACCAGGACCTTAACCCTGGTTCTGTACTAGTCTAGGTCTATGAACTTGGACATATCAACTTTTGGAGACTTGGTGCCCTCATTTTTAAAATGGGGCTTATAAACTCACATCATAGAGTGAGGAATACATGAGATGACAGGTAATACTTCTGGCTTAGTATATTAATTGTTATCCCTTTTCTTGACCTTGGTACCTATCTTAGGATAAGGACTCTTTTCTTCCATTCACTCTTTTTAAAAAATATATTTTTAATTTTCCATTTACAGTTGATGTACATATTATATTAGTTTCAGGTATATGACCCAGTGATTACACATTTATATAACTTACAAAGTGATCATCCTGATAAATCTAGTACCCATCTGACATCATACATAGTTATTACAATATTATTGACTATATTCCCTATGCTATACTTTACCTCCCCATGACTATTCTGTTACCACCAATTTGTACTTCTTAATCCCTCACCTTTTTCACCTATTCCCCTAACCACCTCCATCTGGCAACCATCAAAATGTTCTTTGTATCTTTGAGTCTGTTTCTGGTCTGCTTGTTCATTTATTTTGTTCTTTAGATTCCACATATAGGTGAAATGATACAGTATTTGTCTACCTCTGTCTGACCTGTTTCACTCAGCACAATACTGTCTACATCCATCTGTGTTGTTTCAGATGGCAAGACTTCATTCTTTTGTATGACTGAGTCATATTCCACTGTATATATGCACCACTTCTTTGTCCATTCATCTGTTGATTGACACTTAAACTACTTTTATTTCTTGGTTATTGTAAATAATGCTGCGATGAATGTATGGGTACCTATGTTGTTTTGATTTAGTGTTTTGGGTTTCTTCAGATATATACCCAACAGCAAATTGCTGGTCCTTCTTTGTCTCTTGTTTTAAAGTCTGTTTTGTCTAATATAAGTATTGCTACCCAAGCGTTTTTATTTTTGCACTTTCATTTTTATGAAATATCTTTTTCTATCTCTTTACTTGCAGCTTGAAGTGAGTCTCTTGCCAGCAGCATATGTAAGAGTCTTGTTTTGTTATCCATTCAGCCACCCTGTGTTCACTCTTAAACTTCTCAAAAAGTAATGGCTTCACACCTCATCTCGAGAATTCTTTAAATCCTTAAAATCTTGTTAGAAGTCACCAGTGTTCTCCTACGTGTCAAATGATGGTTACAGATTTCTAACAGTCTTCATCTTTCTGTCTGCTCCAAATCCATCCCTCTGGCCCCCTAGTCTTAGCTTTTGACATAACTATTTTCTCCCTAATACTTCTTCCACTTTATATACTGTGACTTGGCAAAATTTTGCCCTTGTGCAGTGAACAATGAAGAAATAGAAAAGCTAGGTCTACCTTTTACAATTTTCTAACTCCTTCATAAAGATATTCCAGAGGTTTCTGTTTTCAGCCGTCTCATTACACCTTCTTTTGATGATTTCCCAGCTTCAGGCTCTGCTTTCAATTTGCATGACTCTTTTGCCTTGCGTTCCGCAGTGATCTCCAACGCTCTGTATTTCTAATTGCAACCATTTGTGGGAAGGTTCTTCTAGGGCTCATCACTTCTAAACTCATCTACTCCATAAAGCAGCAAATATTTCTTTTGGGTTAATAGCATCTGATTCATAATCAGAAGGAAAGAAGTTGGGATGAGGAACAGATACTCCACAGAGCTCCTGGGACAGTGATGAGGACCAGTCAATATTCCCATAAAACACACAAGAAGAAAGTCTGTCCAGGCAATTAATACTTCCAGGATATCATGAACAAGGCCTGAAGAGAAGCTGACTTTAAGCCTACATACCAAATAACAGGCTGAGAATTCCCTCACCCGTTAGACTGGTCACCACACAGGGCTTTGACCTGAAGGTCATTGTCTAAGTGGAAGGCTTTTATGGCATTTTTATGTTTTCTGTTTCTCTTTTTGGATATTGGCTCCTTTATCTTTGTCCTGAAGGCTTGAAACCTCGAGGGTAGCTCTGACTTTGTTTATACTTAACATTCAGTAGCCATTCAGTGTTAAGGCCAGTTATTTCTGCCTCCGGAGCGTGACCATCATGCATATTTCATTCCCGTGTCCCCACCTCAGCACAGAATTGCATAGTCTCTTGTCTAGAATATTGTTGTTGTCTCACTTCATTAGTTTTCCCTTGTATAACAATTTGCCACGAGCTTAAAACATCTCACATTTATCATCTCACAGTCTCCGTAGGTCAGTCTGGGCAGCTCAGATGGGTGCTCTGCATAGGGTCTTACAAGGCTGTGATCAAGGGAGTGGCTGTGTTCTCATCTGGAGGCTTGACTAGGGAGGAATCCACATCCAGGCCATTGATTTCATCAAGCCAGCAAGGATTTTGCCTTTATGCAATGAATAATGAAGAAAATAAAAAAGGCAGCTCTATAGCATTCCTACTAAATGGTTGAGAATTTAGCTTCTGCTAAAATATTTGGTCAACTCTAAATAATAGGGCATTTTCTACCACAGTACCAACTCCTGTTCAATAAACTCTAAAATATTCTTCTTCATGGTCTCACAAGTATGCATTAAGTAACTACAAAGGTATTCTGTTAGGTCCAGAAAATATATAGATCAATAAGAAAACTACCTCGTTCTTTATCTATTTTGAACTGAAATATTTGTCCTCCCATATTTACCAGTATGTCTTGTTTGTCCTCTCTAGACCTTCATGGTTGATGACAGTAACTTAGAGTTTGGGATTTGGAACAAGGGAAATGTGTTCCAGTCCTTCCTCTGCTATCACTAGCAAGGTGAACATGAACAGATAACTGTAAAATGGAGATACTAGTCTCTCTCTCTCTGAACTGTCACAAATGACAGCTCATGGACAAAAGTGTTTAGCACTGTATTTGACACATAGTACCTTTAAATGTTAGTCTTTTCAGTAGTAACAATAATACAGACTGATTTAACTTTTTATCATTTAAAGATTGAGAAACATCGTCAGTCATGGTTTCTAGATCCTTCCTATTATTGATTATTCTCCTTATATATTTTCCTGTTTGCCAGTGAGCCTTGTACTTGGCTGAGTACAATATTCCACGTGTAGTTTTATTAGAGCCAAATCAGACATAACTATTTTCTCCTTTGGTGTAGATTTTCTACTTCTATGAATGCAAGGAACAAAGTTAATTTTTAGGGGGGACTCATTCTACTGAGACTGTCATCTGAAGTACCCTAAATTCATCTCTCCATGGACTACTCTTTAGTTGAATTGCACACTCAGCTGTCATCTTGTACTTATTCAGCTGTGACATTTTCTTCCAGAAGACACCTTCTTGCTACCTAGTGTTATGAATTTCTGAGATTCTTACAGATACATATTTTTCATCCAACATATTTTTCAAGTTTACCAGTGTTTGTCCCTGGTACACATAAGACAGCCAGCTAAATATTGGCCAGTTGCTATGGAATGAGACTGAGGACAGGACTCAATAACAGTTTAGGAATGCTTGAGATAAGTTTACTCTGTTGAGCATAAAGAACACAAACAGAATCAAGCCTTAAGGATTATTTCACCCAAATAATGTGCAGAATGATACAGCATCCGCTAGGAGGTGTCCAAACATGCTAATTGCACACTTTTCTTTTTACCATTGCTTGATAACAGATAATATAAATCATGTTATAGTCTATAATAAAATATAGAACCATATCTTAAGAATAAATCTACATTTTTATTAATTTAATTCAGCACACTTCTAGTGAGTCTAAATTGATAGATATAATTTCAGGCTATGCAGAAAAATATATATTTGGGGTTTGTTTTAAATAAAATAGATAAAACTATAATGAAGATTAGTACATGTAGAATGAAGTTGGTTTATTCAGGTGGTTTTGGAATTTAACTCTAAGGACTCCTAATTCTTTCACATAAATTCCAAAGATTCCTGGGTAGCTTAGGAGAGGCCTTTTATGCTGATGAATTGTGACATTCCCTGACTCAGTTGTTTTCAGCTGGGGGTGATTTTGCTCTCCAGGAAGCATTTGGCAGTCTCTGAAGACATTTTTTGTTGTCATGGCTAGGAGGATGCTTCTAGTGGGACCAGAGATGCTGCTAAACTTCCCACAGTGCACGCAACAGCTCCCTACAACAAAAAAATAGTCTAACACAGAATGCCAATAGTGCCGAGGGTGGGAACCCTGGACCCACTCAGTGAGTCCTTAACTTTTGGACGTTGTAATGGATATTTCCCCACTATATTTTCTTGATTTCTGCTTCTGCTTTTTCTCTGTCCCCTCCATCATTTTGATTTGACTCTTTCCCATGATCTTTGATCTTAAATTTTTTCATCATTCTTTTCCATCCTTTTCGCTCTTAAAATTTTTTTCTGATTCTTTTTCATCCTTTTTGCTCTTACAATTTTTTTTCATCTTTTAAAAAAAACCTGATTGATATCTACTGCTTTTTTTAAATAGAGGCAAAGTAGGAGAAATATCATGACATGGCACACTTCATGGTAATTAGTACCATTCTGGGTTACTACAAACCCAATGTTCACATTATTGCCCAAGTTAAGAGAGTCCTTCCAATGAATAGCAGGAGTTGGGGGAACTGTAGGTACTCAGAGGCATTCAGGCCAGCTCTTACCTTGAAATGGCAATATGTCAACAAAGATGCTGAACCTAGTTAATTGATGGGATACTATGGGCTAATCTCAATAATTTATCTGACATGGGTATAAATATTGAGGGATTTAATGCCAAGTCACCGTTCAGGGGAAATGCTTTGTACCTTCTGTCGTGGTTTGTACACAGTAGGTTTGCGGAGTGGCTGATTGATAGTGGAAACAGCTGTGTGGCTGGGCATACACTATGGACTGAAACACCAGAGCATCTCTGAAATGTGTCTCTGTGCTGCGTGCGCTCCGTTTCCTGTGGAGGCAGAGCTGCGGCGAGCCCTTGGCAGACAGAGACCTGCACCTGTCCCGCACAGGCGTCCTGCCCCAGAGTCCTTAATCACAACTTTCTAGTCGGACTCACATGGGCGTCCCTTGCTTTTCACCGTAACACTTTTCTGGATACAGGTGTAACACAATTTAGATACTATCTCAAAAATATCATTTGGGGAACTGGAAATTTTCTGGAAACTTTTTTCTATTCTTTTATCTCTCAGAAAAGTTAATATTTAAATGACTTGTTTTGTAGATAATTAAATAAGTAAACTGCTTTAAATTGTCTTGCTTTCCTGAGACTTATTTTTCTAAGCATCAATCTTTTGAAAATACCAAATGCTTTATATCAATATGGAATAAAATCCTGTTTTTGGCTCCGTGAGTAAAGACAACCCCAAAACATATAAGATAATTAAAAGAAAACTGTACCAAAACTTATAAATAAATAAAACCTATATTATGAATTAATTATAAATGCTGAGAAGTTTATAATTGAGAATAAATAGGGTAATTTTCTTTCTTTCTTTTAAATAAAAGGTTGTGGAGGTGAGTTTTGAAGCAGAACTTGAAAAGGAATAGACAAAAAGAGTAGTTCTTACAATTTTTTTTTCTTTTTCTTTTCAAAACTATTTTATTTTGGAAAATTTGAGCACTCATGAAAATAGAGAAAAGGGGATAATGAGCTCCCATCATCCGTTGCCAGGACTGAATAGTTTCCAACATTCTGCCATTCTTGCTTTAACTCTTGTGTTGTTGTTGCTAATTCTGTGAAAATCTTTTATTAAATTGTTTTTCTTTATTGATTTTTAGAGAGAGAGGAAGGGAGAGGGAGAGAAAGATAGAAACATCAATGATAGAGAACATCGATTGACCGCCTCCTGCATGCCCCCCACTGGGGACCAGGCCCACAACCTGGGCATGTGCCCTGACCAGGAATCGAACCAGCGACCTCTTGGTGCATGGGTCAACGCTCAACCACTGAGCCACACTGGCTGGGCTGTGAACACCTTTTAAAATGGATTACAGTTCTGGCCAGTTTGGTCAGTGGTTAGTGCATCAGCCCATGGACCAGAGAGGCCCGGGTTCGGT
Organism: Molossus molossus; assembly: GCF_014108415.1. Taxonomy (NCBI): domain Eukaryota; kingdom Metazoa; phylum Chordata; class Mammalia; order Chiroptera; family Molossidae; genus Molossus; species Molossus molossus. Next base: position 54,012,569 of record NW_023425345.1, on the reverse strand, counting down.
TCCCGTTAAGGGCATGTACCTTGGTTGCAGTTTGTCCCTGCACCTCCACCCCCACCCCGGGGCCTAGGGCCATGTGGGAGGCAACCACTCCATGTGTCTCTCTCACATTAATGTTTCTCTCTGTCTTCCTCCCTCTCTCCCTCCCACTCTATCTGAAGATAAATGCAAAAAAATAAATAAAATAAATAAAATAAATGTCCTTGGGTGAGGATAAATAAATAAATAAAATGAATTACAGACCTCACATCATTTGGCTCCTACATGTCTAAGCACACATCTCTGAACAACACAGATGTCTTCATTCATTCAATAATTTATTACCAAACTAACAAAATGACCAATATTGTCTTGGGATCATCTAATACCTAGACCATATGCAAATTTCTCTGATTATCTGCACAACCTGCATTGGTAGGTATGCTGAAATTGGAATCAAAAGTCCACACATTGCATTTGGTTATTAAGTCTCTTAAGGCAACATTATCTTTGATTACTATTAGCCTTATTTTTAAGGTTAACAATCCGTACTACATACCTAGCAGTATTTGGCTCAAATACCCTTTTCTCATTCTGTTTCAATCAGCTCTGCTGTGTGGGGAGGGAGAAGAAAGAGTCATCTTGTTATCCCAACAAAAACCTCTAAATGTTCAGAATCTGCTCCTGATATTTTTCACTTCAAAACCTGGTGAAGTTGATGTGTGTGAAGTACATTATGGGATCTAGGAACAGTCACCTAAATATTTCTTAGGTCTAGAGCATTGGGATAGGTCGGCTATGAACCTGTTTGAAAACCATTGCCATGCAGTTTTATCCATGTCTGAAACTTCATGCGATCACAGATAAACAGCTATTATTAATGTATTATTAAGCAGTGATGCAGACCTCTCACACCTGGTATAAGGCAGTATGACTAGAATACTTACCTTTTTGGGGAGAAGCAGTTAAAATATTTTAGTCTTGAAATCTTTGCATGAGGATATTGAATTTTACAACAACTGAAGTCAGAAACAAGAGCTACTTCTTCCCACAATCCAGTGTTGGTCTCTTAAGACATAGGAATAAGCCCTGGCCTGTGTGGTTCCATTGGCTGAGTGACTTCCCATGTGCAGAGACGTCACTAATTCACCAGTTCAACCCCTGGTCAGGGCACATGCCTGGGTTGCAGGCTCAATCCCTGAGGCAGCAGATCATGTTTTATCTCTCTCTCCCTCTCACTTCTCCTCTCTCTAAAAAAAAGGAAAAATTATAGTGTGTCATAATAATGCAGGATTTTAGTAGCTCCAGGATGAAATTTGGGAATATAAAGGAGATAGGAATCATGGAAATAACATTATCTTCTTAGAAAGCATGATTCCAAAGTTGCTAGTTTCTTAACTTAATACTTGAGTGAAGTCATTATTAAGCATAATGGTTATAAACAGTCATTATAAATCACTATTTTTAATTACAGTATATGAACAACCCCATCGTTCCAGAAACCGGGAACATAGTAGAATCAATGGCAGAATTATTTGAGGGTTCAGCAGAGATATCTTCCGACCTGTACGCGATTGCTTCAGTTATGTATAACAGTCGCCCACATCCTCATTCTCCTGTGAGCAATAGAGCTGAAGACCAGCATGTAACAGGTAGGTACAGTTTTATGTCCTATGAAACTACCAGTGCTAGCTAGCACAGATATGAACCTCAGCTTAGAGTTCAACCAAATTATTAATGGTTCATGGGCTGGAGGCAGATTTTTTTCTTCTTTAACTGTTGGATAACCTCATGCAACAAATGGAAATGCCACACAGGCAGGAGCTGGCCCCTCCTAACCCATTTGACCTTCCTCCTAGAGAAAGTAGCACCCTAGAGTCTTTGACCAAGCTGCATAGACAATCAGTTATTACAGTTGCCAAAGCAGGTGTGATGGGGAGGGATTAACATATCTTCAAATCATTTACAGGCCTCACACTCTCTGCAGCTTTTGACTAATAGGTTTTCAAATGTCACTAAAGGTAAATAGGTCAGAAAGTTACAACTCTAGTGCATGCAGTGATAAACAGGTGTAGGTGCCCCAACGACATGGTGAGGCCATTAGTATATACACTTGCTCTTCAGGGTCAATGGATCTTATTGCCTCTAAAGGAAGAATGTCATATATAGCAAATTAAAAATACTTGGTTAGAAAACACAGGTTTTAATTATCTCTCTGGCTTTTCTGAAATGCTAATTGAGAAGAACATTTTCCCCTTATCTTTTCTCTGATTTGGTATTTGTCCCGTTCCATATTAGGAGTGTTATTTTATTGATGGTAGAATCAGTGAAAAATACCACAGTAGCTATATGTTTATTTCATTTTCTGATTTATTCATTTTTCTGTGCAAAGGAGACTGGGGGCAATGCTACAAATTAAGAGGCTCGTAGTTTCTGTTACAGGTGTTCCCTTACACAGTTCAAGTTTGGCCTAATTGCTGATTAACACTATTGGAAGGACAAGTTCTAAATAAATTTTAAAAAGTCTAACACTACTTGAAATCCTTGTTCAGAGAGATTTATGTATCAGTTATCCAAACATGCTTGCTTCAAAATGTTACTAGGTTTAGTGAAAGTGTAATGAATTTTGAGTTCAAATAAAAGTCTCATTTCTTGCTTTCACATTATAGTTAGCAATGACTTATGACATTCCAATTTAATATCATTGCTTAGTCCGTCTTTTCAGAAAAATTTTCTAGCCAGTCCTTTTTAGCAAGTTATATTTTCTCAAAACACTAATCTCATGTTCTAAGATAGCATAATCACTAGCAAAACTGTAGTAAGAGCACAAAATGTTTATAGATGTTGTTGGGGTGTAGTCATCATATTTATTATTAATTATACATCTGCCTTTCACATAGAGAAGGGCATGGAAAGATTGGTGAATAATGTGAAATCAGGTTTAAGATTTCACTGTGTGAGCAAAAATAATTTGATCATGAACCCAAACACCTCTTTTTTTTAAAAAAAAAAAAAACAACCCACTGATTTCAAATAGGAACTACATGGAATCAGTATATCACTGACATTGCTGCCGAACAGCTGTCTTACGTTATCAGGAGACTCGTACCTTTCACTGAGCACATGATTAGTGTATCTGCTTTCACCATCATGGGAGAAGGACCACCAACGGTTCTCAATGTTAGGACGCTTGAGCAAGGTAAGAATGCATATCCTTTGAGATAATTACCTGCAAATATTGCTCTTGCACATTATAGTACTTTTTCTTTTCATTCATATTAATTGTTCATTCTTCTTTTCAAGTGCCAAGCTCCATTCAAGTTATAAACTATAAAAACATTAGTTCTTCATCTATTTTGTTATATTGGGATCCTCCAGAATACCCCAATGGGAAAATAACTCATTATACAATTTATGCAATGGAACTGGACACAAACAGAGCATTCCAGATGACTACTATAGATAACAGCTTTCTCATAACAGGTAGAACAAAGTTTTGAATTAAAAAAAACTATTTCTATTCTAATGGAAAATGTGCATCTCCCTGTGCCTTGAACCCTGCAGGGCACATGCTTCATCATTCCAGATTTTCTTGTGCGATGCTGCCATGGACCTCTTTAGAAATGTGTGAAGAAATAACCTGATTAAATGTGTTCTCCTTCACACTTATCTATAAAGAATCAGAACCATCAGATCACAAGTATTTTAGGAATATACTCAACCAAGGAAATTTTATGTCTGATATATGGCAATAACTTGTATTGAAGGCTTGAAGGGGTGACTGGGAAGTGAATTGGCTGATATGTTTGTGCCAAGTCAACTCTACTCCTTGCAGTGTGCCAAAAATTATTTTCAGCCTCAACTTATTCCTTAAATTTTAGGAAAGAACTAAAACATCATCAACATGAGAAGACCCTCAAGCCCAAGGAATTTTGGGAGAATAGGATTATAAGGAAACTGTCCTGGGGAATCAGTCTCTCAAATAAATGATTGTCATTATGTCGAGTGGCCCTAATCTAAGAGTGGCATTTTAAGGAATTAAAACAAATTGCCTATTGTTTTTATAGGGTTAAAGAAATACACAAAATATAAGATGAGAGTGGCTGCCTCGACCCATGTTGGAGAAAGTTCTTTGTCTGAAGAAAATGACATCTTTGTGAGAACTCCCGAAGACGGTAAGACTATCAGGTGCAGTTTTAAAAGAAAAAAGCACATGGTGTTACATGCTCACTGTCATCTACCTCATGCTGCCTTTAGTATCTAAAGCCACAAGCATGAAAAAAAAAAATACACGTATTTAAAATGTTCTTTTCTTACCCCAGAACCGGAATCATCACCTCAAGATGTGGAAGTTACTGATGTTACTGCACATGAAATAAGTTTGAAGTGGTTACCACCTGAGAAACCCAATGGGATTATTGTTGCTTATGAAGTTCTCTATAAAAATATGGATACCTTGTTTATGAAGAACACCTCAACAACAAGCATAATTTTAAGGGACTTGAAACCTCACACACTCTATAACATTTCTGTGAGATCTTACACCAGATTGGGTCATGGCAATCAGTTATCTTCTTTACTCTCTGTGAGGACTTCTGAGACGGGTAAGTGTTTTGTTTGTTTGCTTAATAATACATAGTAATGAAGTAAATATGGCTGATAGTTGCTACACTGTTTCTATTTTACTTAACCTAAAACTCCTCATTATTTCATTTTCTGTAAACCAGGAATTTATTTGCTTTTTCTGGTTAAAGTGTGGGAAAAGGCTTGCCATGCAAATTTCTAAAAAGTCTGATTTGCATACAAGGGAACTCCAAAATAAAAATCAGTTAATTTTACACACAGAAGGCTTTAAGAAAGTAATGTTTTTCAATGTGCCTGAAAGTGAATGAATAACAACTTGCTTTCAAATGAGGTAAAAGCAGGGATGCACTCATAAGAATAGATTCCTCAAATAAGTGAGATCATGTGATATTTGACTTTCTGCTTGGCTTGTTTTGCTTAGCATAATACTCTCCAGGTCCCTCCATGTCATCTCAAAGGATAAGAGATCTCTCTTTTTTTACAGCTGCATAGTGTTCCATTGTGTACATGTACTACAGCCTTTTTATCTATTCGTCTACTGATAGACATTTGGGTTGTTTCCAGATCTTAGCTATTGTAAATAGTGCTGCTATGCACATAGGGGTACATATATTCTTTCTGATTGGTGTTTCAGGCTTCTTAGGGTATATTCCTAGAAGCGGGATCACTGGGTCAAATGGAAGTTCAATTTTTAACTTTTTGAAGTAACACCATAGTGTTTCCCATAGTGGCTGCACTAGTCTGCATTCCCACCAGCAGTGTACTAGAGTCCCCTTTTCTCCACACCCTCGCGAACACTTGTTGTTTGATGATTTGTTGATGGCGGCCATTCTGACAGGTGTGAAGTGATACCTCATTGTTGTTTTAATTTGCATCTCTCTGATGATTAGTGATGTTGAGCACTTTTTCATATGTCTGAATATAATGAACTGAACAAAATGATGAATAAAATTGACCCAGAGACATCGAAGTATGGTACAGACTGACAAACCTCAGAAGACAGGGTGTTGGGGGCGGGGAGAGATAAACCACAGAACTTATATGCATGTATGTGTAACCAATGGACATAGACAACAAAGCTGGGGATAGGGCGGGTGGTATGGGGAGGAGGGTGTCAATGGGGGAAAAAGGAGAAACATCTTCAACAAAAACAAATTAATAAAAATAATTTAAAAAATAGAATAAAATGACTATAAAAAAGAATAGATTCCTATACTCTAATGAGGTATGTATATAGATAGTGGTGCATTGTGGGAGCACAGAAAGGGCATGCGTGGGGAAACCTTATGAAGGAGGAAGGATTTGACCTGGATCTTAAGGAGTCAGGTGGAATGGGCAGGAAGACCTTACAGAGGCCGTACGGTTGGTGGGGAGGCGATAGCCCACCTAAAGGAAACAATGCAAACAAGGAGTTACTTGTGTTTCAGTCTCACTGATGCGACAGCAAACAGCATAAAGGAAGACATTTTGCCTGATAATGTTAGTTTATGTTTATAATCATACATTGGGACATTACTCTTAGGTCAACTTTATAGTAAGTGCTGCGAATTAAGAACTAAATTTAAAGTTACTATTTTATCCCTACATATAAAAAATAAATATTTATTGACTAGCAACTGGCTGAACCATATGGAATTGCTATTCCTATAGGCCACAATGCCCAAATATCAGCAACTTCATATGGCTCAGCCAGATCCTAATGGCTCTGTTGCTGACCTTGAGGATCAGGGACTCCAGTAAAGCAGCTTACCTTTGAGCAAAAGTATCACAGAAACTGGTCACAGAAATTAATTAAATGAGATGACGCAGTGCCCACGGAGAGTGACATTGGTTATAATTGCAGGAACAAGAGAGAGAGATGAAAAGAACATTTTTTTTTTTATCCTCACCCGAGGACATTTTTTGATGTTTTGTTCAGATAGAGTGGGAGGGAGAAAGAGAGAAAGAAACATCGACGTGAAAGGGACACATCAAGTGATTGCCACCCACACGACCCAACCAGGGCCGGGGACAAACTGCAACCGAGGTACGTGCCCTTAGTGGAAACCGAACCCGGGTCTCTCCAGACCGAAGGCTGATGCTCTAACCGCTGAGCCAAACCGGCCAGGGTGAAAAGAACATTTTTTTTTAACATTAAGAGTTCCCCTGATATTGTCCTGTTTCATTGCTTTTATAGATATTGTACTTAAGTATTTTTGGTGAAAAAATATCTGCTCTTTCCCCAGCCTATTTTTATTTTATTTTACCCTGGGCCAAGGAAAGAAACAAGCATGTTTTCAGCACCTGCAAAGTGCCCAGGGCTCTGCTATTGGCTTTCACAATTTGCCTTTTTATTCTAGAGTAAAGCATTAAGGTATTATTATCTTCATTGCCTAATGAGAAACAGAGATCTGAGAGGTTCATCCTTTCAATAAACATTTACAATATGGCAAACCATACTGGGAATATATAGCACTGTGGAATAAATATTTACCCACCTAAAGGTAATATTAATTGGTGAGTGTTTAATTGCTTAAGGTAATACAGTTGGTAACTGATGAAACTGGAATTGGAACCCAAATCCATCTGTCCATAAAGCCCATTTTCTTTCACAGTACATGCTGTTTTAGAAACGACCCATAGAGTTGGTAAATTATAAGTATATCTAAATCTTTCTGTTCACTGTTGCAGTGATATTTTGCTGTTTTGGGCTCTGAACAGTATTAGAAAGGAAAGGAACTTTTAAAAATCCTGTTGTAATATTAAACAATAGTCAAATTCATGCATGCATATCAAATGTTTCACTACTTAAGTGGTCACAGCATCAAGTACGCCTTATTTTTATGACTTCATAGAAATCATTTTTTGTTTGCTAATTATTACATGTCTGCAATTTTTTACTTAGAATTAAAAAGTAAATTTGATTTTTATTTATTTGTTGTTTAAGCTTAATTCTAAGGTAGGAATGTTAATAAACCGTAAGTGAATGTAAGAATTTAAATTGAAATATAATTTATTAAAATTTTTTTCTTTATTGATTTTAGAGATAGAGAACGGGAGAGGGAGAGAGAGAGAGAAACATCAATGAGAGAGATCATTGATTGGCCACCTCCTGCATGCCCCCCACAGGAGACTTGGCCCACAACCTGGGCATGTGCTGTGACCAGGAATTGAATTGGTGACCTCTTGGTGCATGGGTCGGCGCTCAACCAGTGAACCACACCAGCTGGGCTGAAATGTAATTTAAAATGCAAATTTTAGCCCTGGCTGGTTTGGCTCAGCGGTTAGAGCGTCGGACTGAGGACCAGAGAGTCCTGGGTTCTGTTCCTGCTAAGGGCATGTACCTCGGTTGCAGTTTTTCTCTGGCCCCAGTTGGGGTTGTGTGGGAGGCAACCAGTCGATGTGTCTCTCTCAGATTGATGTTTCTCTTTCTCTCTTCCTCCATCTCTCCCTCCCACTCTGCCTGAAGGTTAATGCAAAAGAATGTCCTCGGGTGAGGATAAAATGTGAATTTTAATTTTGGAAGGTGTCTTAGAAAATGCACAGAACCCTTTATTTATTTATTTTTTAATCCTCATCCACGGATATTTTTTGGTTTATTTTCTGATAGTGTGGGAGGGAGGGAGAGAGAGGGAAACATCAATGTGAGAGAGACACATAGACTGGTTGCCTCTCATTGACCCCAACCAAGGCCGTGGAGGAACCGCAGTGAGGTACATGCCCTTAACTGATATCGAACCCATGACTCATTGGTCTGCAGATCATGCTCCAACCGCCGAGCCAAACGGCCAGGGTAAGATAGTAAGCCTTTAACCAAATGCCTCGAATATGTCTGATCGGGGGGAACAATCACCCATGGACAGTAACTTAGATATTGACCAAAATTTTGTGTAGGAATCTATAATTTTATATTAATTAAAATCATGTCTTAATTTATCTACATAACATGAAAACTGTGTATGCCAAATGACAATCTTTTGGCATATACAAAGTAACTTCCCACTTTCTCTTTTAGTATTATCATGAACTAAATTATTTATTTTTAATTTTTACCTAGATTTAGCTTATTTAAACTAACTGTTATAATTACTTTTTATTCTCGAGTTATCTAATTTACACGCTGCTCCTACGACTGGGAGCACCGTGCTGCTTCAGAACACTGAAGAGCGCCCCACGACTCTCCGAACCCGTGAGTCATCAGGTCGGTCTCCCTCCGTTTCCCTAAAGAGCCAGCAGCGGCTCTGCTACTGGACAGGGACCGGCCTGAAGCAGCTCTGCCTCCGGCAGGCCTGCAGTGTGTGGGTTCTTGACTTTGTGCAGGAAAGATGTCACAGCACAGGTCCAGGTGATTTAGCGAGTCCATTTATTAAAGCTGGGCACGTGAAATAAAGGAGGGACCTCAGGCAGACCAGCAGCAGGAGAGCCTGGCTGGGGCTCAGCTGTGGCTCCCTCCAGACGTGACAGGAAAGCAGGGAGCCAAGGCAGGGCTGTAGCTCACTGGGAAGTCAAAGAGAAGGTGGCCTTGGAGACGCGATAAGGGGGTCAGCCTGGGTTGAGCTGCCACTGCCCACTGCTCCCTGGTTGCGAGTCTCCTGAGGACCCTTGAGTTTAGGAGAAAGTAAAAAGTCTATGCCCAGGAAGGGGATGGGCATGCCCTAGAGAGAACCAGCATCGAGTCTTTGTCCTGAGGGCTTTAGATCTCTCTCTCTTTTTTTTCCCCTTGTGGGCAAGAATCTTAGGGGAGGGTTTCAGCAGAATATTCATTAGCTTTCTAGGTGTATTTTTAATATACTGATATATCAACATGAGTGTATAGAGGAGTTTGGAATTACTCCATGGTCTGTTTTCCCGTTTATCTTGGACCTGTTGGGTTTTAATGGGGTTTTTGTTACTTGTTCCCCTGACTTCATCTGTTCTTGGGTTCAGCTGGCACAAATGGCATTAATTGGGTCTTTGTTCTCTATTTTTCAGACCAGGGTGATTTAAGCTATGTTTTATCTGGTTAGGGAGGGGAGGTATAAACCATTTGCTCTCAAGTGTCCTTGGTTGGTGAGATAAGGTCTTTCGATTCACCAGCTGCTATAAGTTGTTCATATTGTTTGGCCTTGTTTAATTTTCTTGTCTCAGTTTCCCCATTCTCCTGGCCCAGAAATTTTCTTAGCTTCTTTTTTTTTTATCCTCACCCGAGGACATTCTTCCATTTATTGTTCAGATAGAGTGGGGGGAGAGAGAGGAAGAGAGAGAGAGAAAGAGAGAGAGAGAGAGAGAAACATCGATGTGAAAGGGACACTTTGTGTGGTTGCCACCCACATGACCAAACCAGGGCGGGGAACAAACTGCAACCGAGGTACGTGCCCTTAGCGGGAACCAAACCCGGGTCTCTCCAGACCACAGGCCAATGCTTAACCACTGAGCCAAACCAGCCAGGGCTTCTTAGCTTCTTAGTATCCTGCCACAGCTATCCTCTCAGGATTAATGAATAAAAATGTAAAGAATATCAGCCTGGGTTATAAATGCATATTTATATCCTAAATACTGGTGGTAGACAAGGAACTCCAGAGGGACAACTTAGAATATGCCAATGAGAATTCTTCAAAATCAAAAATTATACTGAGTTATAAAATTCAAGCTTAGCATCACTAATTCCTTTTTCCCCTTGCTATTAAAGAGCTGTTCAATTCAATTTTCCCTAGTTGTGAGCTTCTCTCTTGCTTTTAATATATTCTGTATCATATTGAATATATTTATTCATTCATTGAACAGATTTTTATGGACTCCATAGCATGTACTGCAACTCCAGTAGGCACTGTGGATACAACAGGAAATAAGACAAAATTCCTACCTAATGGAACTTAGCATTCTTAGAAGGACCACAAAAAATAAGCCAGTAAACAAATAATGCATATTACTTTTAGTAGTGGTAATTTCTATGAAGAAAAATTATGAGGTAAAGAAGAGAGTTATAAAGTGGTGAGTAGCTATTTGAAATAGAGGGTTGAGAAAATACTAATTACTAACTCTCTGAAATACTAATGAGTTATGGTATTAAATTAGATGAGAATAAGGAAGAGAAGTGTTTCAGAAGGAGGAATATCAATTGCCAAGTTCCTGAAGTGACAAGATACTTTATATACTTGAGTTATGGGGAGGGCATTAGCAGATGAGAGAGACAGACAGACAGACAGACAGACAGAGGTGGGTCATGCAGATTTTGTGTATGTGTATGTGTGTGTGGCACCAATGTAAGAAGTTGGGTTAATTTTAATGGGAAGTTATTAGAGGATTGTGAGACAAGAACCTGGTATGATTTGCAGTTTTAGAAACTGCTGCTGAATGTGCTGGATCGGGGAGTAAAGGGATGAATCAGGATCACGAGGTTTTTGGTCTGAATATCTGGGTGAATAAATGATGGCACCATTTACTTAGATGGGGATGATAGGAAACAGGTCAATTCGGAGGAATTCAGTAGTTTTGTTTGGAACCTGTTTGAAATATTCAACCGCCCATCATGAAGACAGTTGGATATATGTTTGAAAGTCAGGGAAAGAATCCAGAGTTGAATATGTAAATTGAAGGCATCACCATATCTCTGATATTCAAAGTCAAGGGATGAGATGAAGTCATATCAGGGTGAGTGTCCTAGAGAGGGAAAGAAGCATGCAATTATATCCTGGGGCAACATAACCCGTAGACTTTGGGGAGGCAAGGAGGAGCCAGTCAAGGACTGAGCGGAAGTGGCCAGTGAGGTAGGAAGAAAATCAGAACAAGAACATATTCTGGAAGGCAAGTGAATAAAGATTTTCAAGTAGAAGGAATATATTTCTTATGTCAAATGCTGCTAACAGTGAAGGAAGATGAGACACATACAATTGGTTAATAGTTTGGCAAGATAAAAGTCACTGATGACTTCACAACAGTAGGTTTCATGGAAAAATATGGGGGAAAAAAAACTGAAGGGGGACTAAGAGAATGCTAGGTAAGAAAATGGATACAAAGAGTAAAGACATATTTTGAGGAGTTTTGATATAAAGTGAAAGAGAGAATGAAGCAATGGTTGAAAAGACACATAGAATCAAGAGTCCTTTTTATTTTTTTACTGTGATATAATGTGTGTACACATGTATATAATGATATAAATAATTCAATAAAAAATAAAGTATATAATCCAACAGAAAGGGAATAAGTTCAGGTCTAATGCATTTGACTAGATAGAATGGAGCCTCGTGCAGAAGTGGGGGGCTAGGACTTGGAAAGAAGAGAAGAGAAGGCAATGAAAGGAAAATTGGTAGGAAGATAATGCAGTTCTCTTCTGAATGTTTATATTTTCTCAGTAAAATGAGAGGCAAGTTTATCAGCTTTGAGTGAGGAGGGGGAGGGTATTGGAATCTTGCAGAGAGAAAAGATGGTGAAAATACACACAACAGTGAGAGACTGAAATATATACTCTGTCAGGCCATGAAAATGATTTCCATTGAGATTTGAGGTTATAAATTTAAATGAGACTTGTCAGCATGAGATGGTGTTTTATTCAGACATTTTCAGCTGTTAACATTGCCAGTGTGAAACCAGCACTCAGTTTGGTTTAAACCAAATTGGAATTTTGCCAGGGAAGTAGGCAGAAAAAGAAGTGGATGGAGATTGCTAGGGAGTGATGTTAGTGACAGACACTGGACTCTGAATTGAGTAAGCAGGGAGATGATGGAGTGATGAGGATAAAATAATTGACTTGATGAGGATAAAATAATTGTCCGATTGGCAGAACAAGTCAATAAGCTGGAAAGATAGAGAGGGGTTGCCATAGAGGAATATTGACAGTTACGGATAATGACAAGGTCTCGGGTGTTGTTATGAGAGCTAGTGGTTAAGGTGAGGTAGAGGAAAAGACTGTTGGACTTACAGAGAGCAAGGAATGCAGACCCCAGGAAACTGGACAGATCGTTTGCATCGATGTTGACATCTTTAAGAGTGATAGAGAGAAAGTTACTCATCCAGGTGATAAAAATTTTAAGATGTTTGGAAAACTGGCAGAGTATCACCAGATGACTGTCTTAAAGCAGTGTCGCTCATGGAATTTTTCAGGAAGGAGAAAGGAGAAAGGGGAAAAGATCTTAATATGACAAAGAGGAGCAATGATATAACTATTCAACTCCCAGGTCCTATGGTTATAGCGATTATGCAGAATAACAAATGGCTGCCTGGTACCCAGGAGGGCTGAGATGTAGTACTCTCAGCAAGTCCAAGATTTCATGGAGAGCCAGAAGGTTAACAAAGCATTCAGAGTAGATTTGGGGTGTTTGGGAAGAGATAGTAGGATTATATTGCTATATCAAACTATGTCCTGATTTACAAACCTTCCAACATTTTTTGAACTATCAACATTCTTTTTGTTTTATCCTCATCCGAGGACATTTTTTGTTCAGATAGAGTGGGAGGGAGAGAAAGGGAGAGAGAGAGAGAGAAACATCGACGTGAAAGGGACACATCGAGTGGCTGCCACCTGCACAACCCAACCAGGGCCGGGGACAAACTGCAACTGGGATACATGCCCTTAGTGGGAGCCGAATCTGGGTCTCTCTGGACCGCAGGCCAACGCTCTAACTGCTGAGCCAAACCGGCCAGGGAAAACTATCAACATTCTTATGTCAGTTTTTTTTTTTTTTTTTTTTCTATTAAGTCTGCCTTAGATGTGATATGCTTCATAGCAGGTAACAACTGGCGGGGGGTATCTATACTTTCAAGACTTCAGAATTTTATGTGTCGACTTTATTAAATTTATTAGTAGCACTTTTATGTCCATTGTATTTAGAATACTAATAAAAAAGGATCTTTATTTTTCTTTTGAAAGGAAGGAATTTAATAGCAGGACTCTATAATGGCATACTCTTTACCTATTTAGTTTATATTGTTATTGTTCTGTGCAGGCGATATTTAAACATTATCTTTGCAACTGTGGCTTTTTCATTCCCATGATAATACACACACACACACACACACACACACACACACACAAGTGTAGATATATAAATATGTGTGTGTGTATTTTTTTTTTTTTTTGCTGAGAGTGCATTATTTAAATTTTCATTTATTGAGGTTGTATTGATGACATTCTCTGCTCTTGATTGTTTGAATATGTTTTTATTTTACTCTTATTACTTTTTCTGGGTATAAAATTTCAGTTGTTTTTTAATTATTGTCTGTTATCAGTCTAACTGTCATTCCTACATAGATGATAAGTCTTTTTCTGGTGCTGTTAAGATCATCTCTTCTTTGTATACTATATTTTCACAATGAAGTGTCTAAATATGATTTAAAAATTTTCCTGCTTGGGATTTATTGAAATTCTTGATCTGAAGTTTGATATCTTTTGATGATTTTGAAAAGTCTCAGCCATTATCTTTTAAAATATCTCTTCTTCCTCATTTATCATCTTAGACGTTAGTATAACCTCTATGTCTGCCATTTTATATTTTCTTTCTCTGAGCTAAATTTTGATAATCTCATCAATGCTATGATCCTTTTCACTAAATTTCTATCCTTATCTAATCTGCTTTTATACATTAAGAGACTTTTAAATGTAGTTATTTTGTTTTCCTGTTCTAGAAAGCTTTTCTGATTCTCTATCAACCTTGCTTGGTTATTTATATTACTTATTATATTTAAAGAATTCTCAGTTCATATTTTAAAATTTGTTTTATTTATGAAAATGTACTAAACATTCATATTTTTATTGTTTACTAAGTTCAATGGCTAGTTTTTTGACGTTTGATTCGTGTTTGTGTGTGTGTAAGTATGTGTATATTATTTTTTCCTTTTTCTTTGCTGGCTTTACCTATTGGTACCTGATTTGCTTGGGTGTTTAGTGATTTTATCAGTAAGCTCATAATCCTTGAAACTTTATCTGTGGGAAATTTATGTGGCCCAAGTTGAAGTTGAGTTGCTTCAGAGAAGTTTCATGTTTACTTCTGCTATTTGCTTTAGAATGGTAGCAACTCAGGATTAAAGATTTGTTTTCATTTAAATTCTGAAGAAGAAGTTTTTTTCAGGCTATATAGGCAGCATGGATTTGGGCCAAATAGGTTCATAGGAATAGACTTGCAGTTCCAAAACTGCATAATTTTTCTTTCTTTACCACCACTTTATCAAGAGAAAAAAGTTCTCTTCTGTCCTCTTTTGTAGAGTGGGTTTACTCCCTACCCCTGAGAGTGAATCAACTACATTGTACTAGTCCAAGAGTTACCACTCACAGTGAATTTCATGGCATTCTGCAGACTAATTCAAAGTGTCCCCTAGAGTTGTCCAATATAATGGTTCAGGTTGAAATTGCATTCTTACGAGGTTCTAGCTGTTTATCCAGGGAGATCCCTTACCTTTCTTCTGGTCTACGTCTCTCTGGTACTCCACACAGCATCAATACAGAAACTCAGCCACCAGGATGGACCAATATCCTCCCAGACAAAGCTGGCTTTAGTACCAACTTACATCTTAGGATACCTGTTTTTACTGTATTTTTGTTGTTGTTTTATTTTACTTTATTTATTTATTTATTTTTATTTATTTATTTATTTATTTATTTATTTATTTATTTATTTATTTATTTTTGGCCACTACAGATTTCTTACTTTCCTGTCAACTTGGCAAGCAATTGAAAGAAAAAAAAATTGTTTTAATTATTTCAATTAAGTTAGTCATTCAGTTTAGAGTATCTATTTTGTCAGAAATTGAATCCCACATGTAGTGTTGGTATTTGAATACATATGCAGAGAACCATTTTAGACCATGGCATTTAATAGAATTAAAATTTTAGTAGACACAAACAACTAGTGCTTTTATTTATTTATTTATTTATTTATTTATTTATTTATTTATTTATTTAAATTCTCACCGGAGGATATTTTCCTATTTATCTTCAGATACAGTGGGAGGGAGAGAAAGGGAAAGAAAGGGAGAGAGAGAAAAACATCGATGTGAGCGGGACACATTGACTGGTTGCCTCCTGCACGGCCCAGACCAGGGCCGGGGATGAACCACAACTGAGGTACATGCCCTTGACCGGAGCCAATCCTTAGACTCATTGTTCCACCGGCCCATGCTCCACCGCTGAGCCAAACCAGCCAGGGCACTAGTGTTTTATTTAATGATACCCTGCATCCTTAGAAAACTGTTTTGCTGCCAGGTCATACTGTGTGGCATTATATCTAGGAAAAATTACCTGCCTTCTTATAGACCATATTTTGAATCAAAACTAATTATTAACCTTATATACATAATTAATGAAAAACAGAATCATTTTAAGTGTTTTCCGATTCTCTTTCTTTCACCTCTGTGTTCTGCAGTGTACTAGAACTTAATCTAGCTATAAGTATTTTAATAAAAATAACATCCTGTAAGCATTATTCTGTAAAATCAGTATGAATTTTCTTTTGAGATGACACTTTTTATTATGCAGATTTTAGTGTATAATTTATCTATACCTTACTTCATTGAGGATATTTATCACAATCATATCCTAGTGCACTTGGAGGAGAAGTTCCGCAGAATAGATTTTTAGGATTTATGCACTTATTTTATTTTTCTCTTCTTTTAGTGCCTGATAGTGCACCAGAAAATATTACTTACAAAAATATTTCCTCTGGAGAGATTGAAATATCATTCCTTCCCCCACGTAGTCCCAATGGAATCATACAAAAATATACAATTTATCTCAAGAGAAGTAATGGAAATGAGGAAAGAACTATAGACACAACCTCTTTGACCCAGAGTATTAAAGGTAAAAATATGTATATATGGTTGGATGTTTACATTTATATTGAGAGTGCCCACAAAATATTAGCTGGTTCTAAATGTTAAGTGTGAGTAGTTTTATACAGGCGATGACCATTCTGACTTTTTGCTTAAATAAGCTAGGAGTTCATTTCAGGTTACATGAAAGAATATTCTAAGTCAGTCCTTGTCCACATTATCCTCTATCATTTTGTCTTCATAAGAGGACTTACTATTTCAATGACCTACATTTTCATTTCATTTTTACTCTGGAAGATTGTTAAGAGATATTTGCTATTAAAGGATATTTTGTAAGTCTCAACTTATCCATGTTAATTCTACTCAGGACTGAAGAAGTACACCCACTATATGATTGAAGTGTCTGCTAGCACACTCAAAGGTGAAGGAGTTCGGAGTGCACCCGTAAGTGTACTGACAGAAGAAGATGGTAAGTATGGCAATAGATAGTGACATACTTTCAATCCATCCTTTTCAGAAAACGTGTGTAGATGAAGACAGAATGCGAAAAATCCCCTGCCTGGGTGTCAGTTGTGCGCCATGCCAGCATTGCACAGGCTTCGTCGTCGGGTGTAGATGTAGCTAGCAGGTCAGATTTATGTTCAACATAACCAGGTGCAACATGCTTTTTCTACTGTTCTGGAGTCATGTGCACTGTAAAAAATCACTAATATTTCTATTCATCAGAATTTTTAAGGCTAAGATTTTGAATTGTTTTGAACATCAACTAATATATTCATTATTATTGTGGTTTTCAACTTTTATGTTTATAAGAATAGACATTTACATAAGTTTTGTAGCAGATTCTGTTATGTCAATCTGCAACAGTTTTTTGTCGCATTAGAATTAGTTTAATGACTTCAGACTATTTTCCAGGTTTGCTACATAATTTGCAAGATGTCATTCCTGAATGTTAATAACCTTCCTATTGAATATTTAAACATACACTTTCCTAAGCTAAATAATATCAACTTTCCTCCTGAGACCACTTTACACCAGTACCTCACAAAGTTAGAGCCATATGTCATGCTAAGAAATTACTTTTGAAAAATATACCTGGATTTAGATTTGCATTTTATGTTTAACACATTGTGTGTTTTGGGACTATTAATTTTTTCTGTAAAAGGATGCCCTATTGCCATGAGGGTTAGGCCTGTATATATCATTAGTATTTATGGGTATCTGTTTTTCTCCTCTCTTTCAAGTTTTCCAATCTTCAACCTAGGTTACACCCTGTTCAGATTCTAGTCATTCACCAGGACAAAGTGCATGGTACACTTCTCGAAGGAAGACTTTTCTCTGCATCCTTATTATTTTATTCAACATAAAAAGTTTTCGGAGTCCTCTTCTCCCATTTCAGGTCTCCCATGGTTTCTTTCCCCTCCACCAAATTACTCACTAAAGCATGGTAGTAGGGTGCTGTGGGATTCCCCAGCCTCTAAGTCTTCTCAGAGGTTAATCTTCCTTAGTCATTGCCTCTACTTACTATGCTTGTTTCTCCACCAAAATATATCTGTCCAAATTTGTATTTTTAAATAAAAATTTGTTTCAATTGCAGTTTACATTCAATATTATTTTGTATTACTTTAAGGTATACAGCATAGTGGTTAGACAATAATCATATACTTACAAAATGTTCCCCTCAATCTTTCCAGTATGCCCCTGGCGCCATACATGGTTATTACAGTATTATTGACTATATTTTCTATGATATCGTTTACATCCCCATGACTGTTTTGTAACTACCAACCTGTACTTTTCAGTGCCTTCATCTTCTTTACCCAGCCCTCCACCATCCTCTCCCCTCTGGAAAACATCAGTCTGTTTTGTGTATCTATGAGTCTGTTTTTGCTTTGTTTGTTAATTTATATTGTTCTTCAGATTCTACATATAAGTGATATCATATGGTATTTGTCTTTGTCTGACTGACTTATTTCACGTAACATAATACCCTTTAGGTCCATTCATGCTGTCACAAATGGTAAGATTTTATTATGTTTTTATGGCTGGGTAATATTCCAGTCATCTATTGATGGGTACTTGGGTTGGCTATTTAAATAATGCTTCAGTGAACATAGAGGTGCATATATTCTTTTGAATATAGTGTTTTGAGTTTCTTTGGATATATATCCAAAAGTGGAATCGCTAGGTCATAAATAAGGCTGTTCCATTTTTAATTTTTTGAGAAACCTCTTACTGTTTTCTATAAAGAAAACCAACAGTGCATGAGGGCTCTCTTTTCTTCACATCCTTGCCAAAATGTGTTGTTGTTGATTTATTGATGATAGCCATCAGAATGGCTACTGTCAATAAACTTCAAATCTATGGACACAGCACAAACAGTGCTAACAAAGCAATCCATAGAATTACAGGCTTGCCTCAAGATACAAGAAAAGTTTAAAATAAATAATCTAACAATATACCTAAAGGAACTATAAAATAGAACAAATGAAGCCCAGAGTAAGTAGAAGAAAAGGAGTAAGAAATATCAGAGCAGACAATAAGTTAGATAGAATCTAAAAAATACTGAAGATCAATAAAATAAAGAGCTGGCTTTTTGAAAAGATAACAAGACTGATAAACCTTTAACCAGACTCATTAAGAAGAAGAGAGAGGACCCAAATAAGTAAATTCAGAAATGAAAGAGGAGAAGTAACAACTGACACCACAGAAAAAAAAGGATTGTAAGAAAATATTATGAACAACTATATACCAACAAATTGGACAATCTGGAAGAAATGGATAAATTCCTAGAAACATACAGTCTTCCAAAACTGAAACAAGAAGTAACAGAACATCTGAACAGACCAATTACAACTAGTGAAATCAAACCAGTAATCAAAAAACTCCCAACAAACAAAAGTCCTGGCTTGGTTTTACAGGTGAATTTTACCAAACACTCAAAGAAGAACAACTGTTGTTCTCAAACTATTTCAAAAAATTCAAGGGGAGGGAAGATTTCCAAGCTCATTTTATGAGGTCAACATTATTCTAATTCCAAAACCAAATAAAGGAAAAAGTATAGGAAAGAAAGTATAGGCCAAGGAAAAAAAGTATAGGCCAATATTCCTGATGTACATAGATGCAACAATTCCTAACAAAATATTAGCACAGTTAATCCAGCAATATATTAAAAAGATCATACACCATGATCAAGTGGGATTTATTCCTGGGATGCAAGGTTGGTGCAATATCTGCAAATCAATTAACATGATACACCACATAAACAAAATGAAGGATAAAAATCATATGATCAAATCAATAGATGCAGAAAAGCATTTGACTAAATCCAGCACCTATTTATGAAAAAGATTCTTAACTAAGTGGGAATAGAGGGAACATATCTCAATATCATAAAGAACATGTATGACAAACCCACAGCTAACATCATACTCAGTGGATAAAAACTAAAAGTATTTCCCTTAAGATCATGAACAAAACAGGGATATCTGCTTTCACCACTCTTATTCAATGTAGTTCTGGAAGTCCTAGCTTCAACAATCAGGCAAGAATTAAAAATAAAAGATACCCCAATTGGAAAGGAAGAAATAAAACTGTCGTTATTTGCCCACTTCTTTATTTCTAATCTAACTAAACTGTTCTGAAAATGTGAGATCTTAGGAACCTACCTGTAAGATAGTAACAAATATATATTTCAACCAGGTAGAGCTTTTACCTCTCAAGTCAGTAGTTTCAAATTATTCTATGCATCTGAATACCTGAGCTGTTAGAAAACAGAGAGTCAAGATAAACTTTCATCCACATCCTTGGCCTCATCATCAGTATACCTGCTAAGGATCAGGGTGAAGAGTGAGACCCCCTTACAAAAAATTGCAAGGAAATTGAGAGTGTACGAAGTCCTGAGAAAGTTTGCTTTACTGGATATTAGGAGCTCCTGTCCTCATGAGCTTTCAGTTCAGTAGAAGAGGTATGCATTTAACAAATGTGTACACAAATAATGTTTATAATTCTAATTACTGGTATAAGTGTTCCCCCAAATTATTCACCAGGAAAAAGAGGTACTGTAGCTATTCTGAAGCCGCTGAGGAAGTTGTGTGTGATGTGACTTGAAGGAAGATGAGGAAACAGTGGGGGAGGGGGGATAGATAGGAACGTCATCCAGGCAGTGAGAGCTGGAGCTTCTGAAGACTGTTCTCATTATTCTCATGCTCTGTCATGATGAATCGGATAGAATGCAAAAGACACTGCATTTATTTGACTAATTTTAAAAATTGGAGGAAGGAAAAATGGCGGCGGAGTGAACGGAGCTACACAGACCGTCTCCCAGAACCAAACTGGAATTACAACTATAACACAGACAAATCGACGGGAAAAACCAACAGAAAAGCAGCTTGCGAGGACCATACAACGAGGGACACTGACTCCATCCCGGTAGGCTTGCGAAGGCGCGAGACGGGGCTGGGAGCCCACGGTCGGCAGCTCGGCAGCGGCCTCAGCTGGGAGCAGCGCCCTCGGGTCACACTCCCAGGCGGCTCCACAGCGCAGCCGGGACAGAGGCTGAAACAGCCACAGCCACTCACCTTGGGCTCCGGCGGAGGGAGGGCGGACTGGACTGGAACTGTGTCGGGACACTCGGGGTTTGGAGGCGCTCAGAGCTTTGGCTGAGTGCAGCCACCCAGGACGGTGGTCACATTGCTCCTTCCCAGGGCTCTGAGACAGGCAGCAGCCCCTCCCTCGGAGATCCAACCCCACCCTGTGGGCCATTGAAGTGCTAATTGAGGCTCACTAACAACCAGCATCTGCCCCACCCTCGTGAAAGCCCCTTGGCTGAGCACCAGAGGGAGTTTTTCAATCAACTGACAACCCAAAACTCATCAATTAACCTAGACTGCTAGCCTCCAGGCAAAAAGCTAGAGGATAACAGTACGTTTCCTGGGCTGGCAACTTTAACCAGGAAAGTAAGACTTGACAGTGGTGTTCAACGCGGGTCCTCCCTCGCTCATCTAAACACAGGAGAGGGAGCCACAAACAGCAGAACACCAACACCCACAGGGAGAACTTGACAGGCTCCAAAGCCCACATTGATAGCTAAAATGGTGAAACACAGAAACAGAAGCCAAATGAAAGAGCAAGACACCTCCACCGAAGATGAGATCAATGTGGAGCAATTAGGCATGTTAACAGAGCTAGAATTCAGAGCCATGATCTTGAGGAAGCTGAACAGCATGAGTAAGGACATAGAGACACTGAAAATAAGCCAAATGGAAATTAAAAACCAACAAGAAGTGATAAAAAATGACATATCCGAAATGAAAAACACATTGGAAGGTTTAAAAAGCAGAGTAGGGGAAGCTGAGGACCGGATCAGTGAATTAGAAGACAGGGTAGAAAAAATCAACCAATCAGAAAAACAAAAGGAAAAAACTATTAAAAAACAGGAAGACAGCTTAAGAGAACTATGGGACAACTGGAAACGTAATAATATTCGCATTATAGGAGTCCCCGAAGAAGAAGAAAAGGAGCAAGGGATAGAGAATATATTCAAAAAAATAGTGACAGAAAACTTCCCTAATTTGGTGAAGGAAGAAGGCATTCAAGTTCAAGAAGCACAGAGAGTCCCAAGTAAGAGGAACCCAAACAGGCCCACACCAAGACACATAGTAATTAAAATGCCACAAATTAAAGACAAAGAGAGAATCCTAAAAGCAGCAAGAGATAAGCAGCAGGTTACCTACAAAGGGAACCCCATAAGGCTCTCAGCTGACTTCTCACAAGAAACACTACAGGCCAGAAGAGAATGGCATGAAGTAATCAAGGTCATGAAAAACAAGAATCTGAATCCAAGACTACTCTACCCAGCAAGGCTATCATTCAAAATAGAAGATCAAATAAAGAGCTTCCCAGACAAAAAAAAGCTAAGGGAATACATTAGCAGCAAACCAGCACTGCAAGAAATGTTAAAAGGACTGCTGTAATTAGCAGTAGAAATGGGAAGAAAAATAGAACCACACTAAACAAAAATGGCAATAAATAAGTACATATCAATAATCACCTTAAACGTAAATGGATTGAATGCTCCCATAAAGAGACACAGAGTAGCTGATTGGATAAGAAAGCATGACTCATCTATATGTTGTTTACAAGAGACCCACCTCTCAACAAAAGACTCACATAGGTTGAAAGTGAAGGGATGGAAAAAAATTTTCCAAGCAAATGGAAAGCAAAAAAAAGCTGGGGTAGCAATTCTCATATCTGATAAAATAGATTTCAAAATGAAGACCATAACTAGAGACAAAGACGGCCACTACATAATATTGAAAGGATCTATCCAACAGGAAGATATAACCTTGATAAACATATATGCACCCAATATAGGAGCACCAAAATATATTAAAAATCTTCTGGAGGACTTCCAAGGAGAAATCGACAACAATACAATCATAGCAGGGGACTTCAACACCCCGTTGACAGCACTGGATAGATCCTCTAGGCAAAAAATTAGCAAGGAAACAGAGACTCTCAATGAAGCACTAGACCAAATGGATTTAATAGATATCTACAGAGAATTACACCCCAAAACTACAGAATACACATTCTTCTCAAGTGCACATGGGACATTCTCAAAGATAGACCACATGATAGGACACAAACTAAATCTCTACAAGTTCAAGAAGATTGAAATCATATCAAGCATCTTCTCAGATCACAATGGCATGAAACTAGAAATCAATTGCAACAAGAACATGCAAAGACATTTCAACACATGGAGGCTAAACAGCATGTTATTAAACAATGAATGGGTCACCGAGGAGATCAAGGAAGAAATTAAAAACTTCCTGGAAACCAATGAAAATGAACACACAACAACACAAAATCTATGGGATGCAGCGAAAGCAGTTCTGAGAGGGAAGTTCATAGCACTACAGGCCTACCTCAAAAAACAAGAAAAATTTCTAATTGACTGTCTAACCTCACAACTTAAAGAATTAGAAAGCAAACAAAAAGAAAACCCCAGAGCAAGTAGAAGGAAGGAAATAGTAAAGATCAGAGCAGAAATAAATGACATAGAGACCAAAAAAACAATTCAAAGGATCAATGAAACAAAGAGCTGGTTTTTCGAAAAGATAAACAAGATAGATGGACCCTTAGCTAGACTCACCAAGAAACAAAGAGAGAGAACCCAAATACACAAAATCAGAAATGAAAGAGGAGAAGTAACAACCAACACCACGGAAATACAAAAGATCGTTAACAACTACTATGAACAACTATATGGCAACAAATTCGACAATCTCAGCGAAATGGACAAATTTCTAGAAACACACAGTCTCCCTAAACTATTCCCGGAAGAGATAGAAAACTTGAACAGACCAATAACAACTAAGGAAATTGAAGAGGTAATCAAGACTCTCCCAGCAAACAAAAGCCCAGGCCCAGATGGTTTCACGGGGGAGTTTTACCGAACATTCAAAAAAGAACTAACACCCATTCTCCTCAAACTATTTCAAAAAATTCAAGAAGAAGGAAGACTTCCAAACACGTTCTATGAGGCCAGCATAATTCTAATCACAAAACCAGAAAAAGACACTACGAAGAAAGAAAACTACAGGCCAATATCCCTGATGAACATAGATGCCAAAATCCTGAACAAAATACTAGCAAATCGGATCCAGAAATACATCAAAAAAATTATTCACCATGACCAAGTGGGATTCATTCCAGGGATGCAAGGCTGGTACAATATTCGCAAATCAATAAACGTGATACACCACATAAACAAAATGAAGAATAAAAACCACATGATCATATCAATAGATGCTGAAAAAGCATTCGACAAAATCCAGCATCCATTTCTGATAAAAACGCTCAGCAATGTAGGAATAGAGGGATCATATCTCAACATAATAAAGGCCATATATGAAAGACCTACAGCCAACATCATACTCAATGGACAGAAACTAAAAACATTCCCATTAAGAACAGGAACAAGACAGGGATGTCCACTTTCGCCACTCTTATTTAACATTGTACTGGAAGTCTTAGCCACAGCAATCAGACATGAAGAAAAAATAAAAGGGATCCAAATTGGAAAGGAGGAAGTGAAACTGTCATTATTTGCAGATGACATGATATTGTACATAGAAAACCCTAAAGACTCCATCAAAAATCTATTAGACTTAATAAATGAATTTGGCAAAGTAGCAGGATACAAAATTAACGTCAAGAAATCGACGGCATTCTTGTACATCAATGATGAACTCACAGAAAGAGAAACTGAAAAAACAATCCCATTTACCATCGCTCCAAAAAAATTACGATACCTAGGAATAAACTTAACCAAAGAAGTAAAGGACCTATTTGCAGAAAACTACAGGTCATTGAAAAAAGAAATAGAGGAAGATATAAAAAAGTGGAAGCACATACCCTGTTCATGGATTGGAAGAATTAACATAATTAAAATGTCCATACTACCCAAAGCAATCTATAGATTCAATGCAATCCCTATCAAAATACCAACAACATATTTCATAGAACTAGAACAAATACTTCAAAAGTTCATATGGAACCAAAAAAGACCCCGAATAGCCACAGCAATCTTGAAAAAGAAGAACAAAGTTGGAGGGATCACAATACCAGATATCAGGTTATACTACAAAGCGACTGTAACCAAAACAGCCTGGTACTGGCACAAGAACAGGCATATAGACCAGTGGAACAGAACTGAAAACCCAGAAATGGACCCAAGGCAATACGCTCAATTAATATTTGACAAAGGTGGCAAGAGCATACAGTGGAGTAAAGACAGCCTCTTTAATAAATGGTGTTGGGAAAATTGGACAGCTACATGCAAAAAAATGAAACTAGACCATCAACTTACACCATACACAAAAATAAACTCAAAATGGATAAAAGACTTAAATGTGACCCGTGAATCCATAAAAATTCTAGAAGAAAATGTAGGCAACAAAATTTCGGACATCATACGGAGCAGAATTTTCACTGATACATCACCTAAGGCAACAGAAATAAAGGAGAAAATGAACACATGGGACTACATCAAACTAAAAAGCTTCTGCACAGCAAAAGAAACAATCATCAAAATGGAAAGGCAACCCACTGTATGGGAGAACATCATTGCCAATGATGTATCAGATAAGGGGTTAATTTCCAATATATACAGAGTGCTCATACAACTCCACAAAAGGAAGACAAAGAACCCAATTAAAAAATGGGCAGAGGAGTTGAATAGACACCTCTCCAAACAGGACATACAAATGGCCAAGAGACATATGAAGAAATGCTCAACATCACTAATCATCAGAGAGATGCAAATTAAAACAACAATGAGGTATCACCTCACACCTGTCAGAATGGCCGCCATCAACAAATCATCAAACAACAAGTGTTGGCGAGGGTGTGGAGAAAAGGGGACTCTAATACACTGCTGGTGGGAATGCAGACTGGTGCAGCCGCTATGGAAAACAATATGGTGCTACCTCAAAAAATTAAAAATTGAACTTCCATTTGACCCAGTGATCCCACTGCTGGGAATATACCCTAAGAAGCCTGAAACACCAATCAGGAAGAATATATGTACCCCCATGTTCATAGCAGCACTATTTATAATAGCTAAGATCTGGAAACAGCCCAAGTGTCCACCAGTAGACGAATGGATCAAAAAGCTGTGGTACATATACACAATGGAATACTATGCAGCAGTAAGAAAGAAAGATCTCTTATCCTTTGAGATGACATGGAGGGACCTGGAAAGTATTATCCTAAGTGAAAGAAGCCAAGCAGAAAAAGACAAATACCACATGATCTCACTTATATACGGAATATAATGAACATAACAGTCTGAGGAATACAGTAGACCCAGACACATGGAAGTAGGGCACAGACTGACATCCCTCAGAAGAGGGGATGGGGGGGGGTGGGAAGAGATTAACCACAGAACTCATATGCATGTATGCATGACCAATGGTCATTGACAACTAAGCCGGGGACAGGGTGGAGGGGGGGTGGGGTGGGGGGTGCCAATGGGGTAAAAAGGTAAAATATCTGTAACAAAAAAAAAAAATAAAAATAATAAAAAAAAAATAAATAAAATAAAATAAAAATTGTATGCAAATGCCAAAATGATTAAAACAGTGTGCTATCGTAGATGTGCAGTATTTTGTTTAGATTAGCATATTAATTACATTTATTAAGCAATACAAAGTTTTACATAAAAAAGAAAATATCCAAAGATATAGTAAGATTAAATATACAACACCAAGAATTATCTCATATTCCACATAAATATCTTAAAGCATATTATAGAATAGAAATGCTTAGTTACAACATATGTTCTAAATCAGTGTTATTTTTTATTGCAATATTTGTTTTTCCAATAATAAACAAAAGTTATGTTTTGCAAAGGTATTAGGGGAAAATATTATATGCTTCTGTTTTGACAAATGAGAATCCTCAGTTAGAGGTAGGTAATGCCTGTCTTGGGAAACAGACATCTCCAAGTGATATATGATTCTTGTGATAATCAGTATTTGATAGCATTTTTATTGTACTGCCAGTGGGAATAACAAGTGAAAATATAAATACAGTTGTCATCATTATTCCTTCGAACTCATTTCATAAACCTTTCCTCTGCTCAATAAACTTTCTTTTTGAAAAACTGTTTTACCAAAATAATGAAAACATACACAGAGACGCATACAAATAACTATAACTATTCCGAAAATAAAAATTAAAATAATTCAGGTAGCATTTTATCCAAATTATTGGGTAAAGTGATGTGCACATGTACAGGTGAATAAAGTAAGATTGTTCAAAGATCTCAAAAAATGTTCAGAATTTCTATTAACTTCCTACTTGTTCATTTTCCATGTAAAACTACGTGGTAATTTATTCCCTTTTATATGCAAAAAGTTGTGTTTTAATATTCTAAGACATTACTATAGTGTTATACAGCAGTTGAGAAATGCCATTCTAAATGTCTTATCTAAAAGGAAATATAACCTTGGCTAACTAGTTTACAGCAGTTTTGTTTAGTGCTTATTCAAATAGAGTGACTGAAGGGTTTGATCCTTACGCTATTGTAGCAGAATTAGGTGTGGAACCCTAAACTGTATTTTCCTGTTTATGTGCGGCAGTGGTGTTTCCTTTGTAAACCATTCCATTTCGTCGACTAAGTGAACAGATTTTGATATTATTTTACATTTTATTGACACAACTGAAACTGAGGAATGTAGTTTTTACTTGTGTGGTCATTTTAACTGTTCTCCCAATGTTATGCTTATCATTTTCCCTCTTTTTAATGTGTGATTTTTTTGCCCATCTATTTTTGTTTTGTGGGGAGCTTTATTACTGTATATTATATTCATTCACCCCATAGTTTTATTTTTATTAGACAATGATGATTTACTAAGATGTACTTAAGCAGTAGGTGAATCACTGTGACATACCCCTTGTTCTTCTTTCTCATGAAATGTTTTTTTCCATTGAATCACAGAAACAGATGTTCTAACACCACCATGCAAAATCTTCTTTTATCATCTCATTTTGAAAGTAAACATCAGTCTCCCATGCCCATGGAAAAAAGCACTGTACCTGATTCATTTACCAGAAAGTTTATAATAGAAATTTTGTGCACCTTCATTTTAACCTTTTTTATATACATATAATAAAATGCATTATCCTTTACTCTAACTTTTCAGCTCCTGATTCTCCCCCCCATGACTTCTCCGTAAAACAGTTGTCTGGTGTCACGGTGCAGTTGTCATGGCAACCACCCCTGGAGCCAAATGGAATTATCCTCTATTACACAGTTTATGTCTGGTAAGATTTTTTTTTTCTTTTTTGGAAATAGTTCTGAGAACAAGCATTAATCTGTAACATAATAGGAATGTAGTTTTCTTTCTTTTTTTTAAATTTCAGAATATGATACATTAGGAACCTGATTATTAATAAGCTAGTTAATATGCTTTTATTAAGAAACAAGTTTTCCCATAGTATGTAGAGATGAAGCATAGTCAAATAATATAATTTTTGTAATTAAAACAAAAATGATTACATAGAATTGTTCATACAATAATTATATACTACATTTCTGCTCTTTAATGTTATTGACTGATCAACTTCAGTGAATAGAGTATATAATTTTAAACTCTTCCAGAATTTTGCACAAATATTCTCTATATTACTGTTTTTCAGTTTATTTGAACATAATCATTTTAACTAAAATTTAACTAAAAAGATATTTCTTTAGAAATCTGTTATTTAAGGTCAGTTTTCTATTGAAATGTAAGAAGTGGATTTATATTTTTCTAATCACTATTACCTGATTACCTATTTATGCATCAATTGGGAAAAATTAAAATTCTATAACATGTCTCATGTCAATTAACAACATGGCTATACTACTTTGTGAAAACTCAATAGATAAAAATCCTAATCGTCCGGTAATGTTCATGCTCTTAAAAGGATTAATCAGTTATGTAACATATTTCCTAGTGCATTTTAAATATCTCAACCCAAAAAACGCATTTCATACAATATTTTATGACACACGGGCATTTCCTACTTTTAGATTCCTGACTTGGAAGATCGAGCATTGAGAGGCTACAGTATTATAAAGAAATTTACTCTTATTTCTCCTAAATTAAGATTTTTCTTTTCCTTATCTCTCTTTTAAAAATTTTTAAAATTATTTTTTTAACTCATCTTTATTGTTGAATGTATTACAGATGTTTCTCCCTTTTTTCCCCTTTGACCCCTCCTCCCCAATCCCGCCCCCCTCCTGCCTTCCCCACACTATTGTCGGTGTGCATTGGTTATGCATATATACATAGAAGTTCTTTGGTTTATCTCATTTCGCCCTCCCTCTCCCCTTTTCTTTGAGGTTCTTCAGTCTAACAAACAATTTGTACTTCTTAATTTCTTCATCTTTTCCCCTCATCCCTCAAGTCCTCACCTATCTGGCAAGCAACAAAAAGTGCTCTGTATCTATGAGTCTGTTTCTGTTCTGCTTGCTCATTTTGTTTGTAGATTCAATTGTTGATAGATATGTATTAATTGCCATTTTATTGTTCATATTTTGTTCTTCTTCGCCTTCAAGAAGACCCTTCAACATTTCATATAATACTGGTTTGGTGGTGATGAATTCCTTTAGCTTTTTCTTGTCTGGGAAACTCTTGATATGTCCATCGACTCTAAATGATAGCTTTGCAGGGTAGAGTAATCTTGGTTGTAGGTTATTGCTTTGCATCACCTTGCACATCTTTCGCCACTTCTTTCTGGCCTGCAAAGTTTCTTTTGAGAAATCAGCTGACAGTCTTATGGGAGATCCTTTGTAGGTAACGGACTGCTTTTTTCTCACTGCTTTTAAGATTTTTTCTTTGTATTTAACCTTTGGCATTTTGATGATGATGTGTCTTGGTGTGGACCTCTTTGGGTTCAACTTGTTTGGGATTCTCTATGCTTCCTGGACTTGTATGACTGTTTCCTTTACCAAGTTAGGGAAGTTTTCTGTAATTATTGTTTAAAATATGTTTTCAATTTCTTGCTTTCTCTCCCTTCTCCTCCAGACACCCCTATAATGCAAATGTTGGCATGCTTAAAGTTATCCTAGAGGTTCCTTACACTATCCTAATTTTTTTGGATTCCGTTATCTTTTTGCTGTTCTGGGTGGGTGTTTTCTGCTTCTTTATATTCCAAATTGATAGTTTGTTTCTTGGCTTTACATACTCTACTATTGATTCCCTGTAAATTATTCTTTATTTCAGTTAGGGCACCCTTAATTTCTGACTAATCCTTTTTTATGTTGTTGATGTTCTCATTAAGTCCCTTGAATGTCTCACCAAGTTCCTTGAGCAACCTTATAACCTGTGTTTTGAATTCTGCATCTGTTAGATTGCTCATTTTCATTTTGTTTAGTTCTTTTCCTGGAGTTTTGTTCTTTCCTTTCATTTGGGATATGTTTCTTTGTCTCCTCATTTTGGCTGCTTCCCTGTGATTGTTTTTATGTATTAGGCAGAGTTTCTATGTCTCCTAGGCTTCATAGGGTGGCCTATTGTTGTAGGTGTCCTATAGGATCCAGTGGCACAGTCTCTCTGATCACCCCAGCTGGGCCCTCGAGGTGTACCCCTAGTGTGGAATGTACACCTTTCTGTTGTATGTGAGTCTTGATTGCTGTTGTCATGTCAATGGGAGGGATTTACTCAGGTTGATCAGCTGCAAGGACTTGCTGTGCCCACTAGCCACTGGCCTCTGACTACCTTAGAGGATCAGCTGTGTAGGGGCCACCACACAGAGCAAGACTTACTTCAGCAGGGCTCTGGTACCCACTGAGTCCACTCATTGAGTTTGTCGCTTGTGGAGGTGGTTGGGTGGTGGTGCTTTGATGTGGTCTGAAGCTGTCCACTGGGTGTGCTGGCTCTGGGGCAAGGTCATCCACTGCCTGTCTTCTACCTGGGGCCACCTGGCATAAGCTACAAAGTCATCTGCAGATGGTTGCTTCTTGTGCTGGGCTTCAGGTGTCTAGGAAAAGCCAAGTTGTGAACCAAGACTGGCTGCTTCTAGTTCCAGGCCTGAGGCCACTTAATGAGAGGTATGGGGCTCGCTGAGATCAGATGTTGCTTGTTTGACAGATTTTAGGAAAATCTGAAGCAGGATCCAAGACAGGCCATTCCTAAGGTAATGCCTTTGGAAACAGCTTGGGTGGGCCCGAAAGTTGGGTGGGGCGGGGCCTCAGAGAATCACCAGGGCAGGATAAACAATGTGAGCCAGGTTGCTGAAATCCCAGATATGGTGGCCATCTGCCTGCCCTATAGGGGAAGGGCTCACCAAAGGAACAATGGCTTCTGCCAGCACATCTGTCCAGGAGAAAGCTGCCTCTTCAGCTCT
Source organism: Molossus molossus (assembly GCF_014108415.1). NCBI lineage: Eukaryota > Metazoa > Chordata > Mammalia > Chiroptera > Molossidae > Molossus > Molossus molossus. Next base: position 53,981,387 of record NW_023425345.1, on the reverse strand, counting down.
CACTCCAATGCCAAACAGCTGAGTTCTTTCCCGTATGTCTCTGGTGCCTTTCAAGCTGCCTCCCTTTCATGCTGGAGCTCAGACGGAGCAAGTCCAAAGAAGTCCATGAGCAGACTCTTTAAGAGGAGCTGCCTGGGGCTCCAGAAGCCTCAGCTTCCCTCAGCCTCAGTTCCCACTGTATTTACAGCCAGAAGTTATGGGGACTTCTCTCCCTGGCACTGTAACCCTGAGCTGGGCACCTGGTGTGAGACATGAACCCCTCACTCCTCAGGGAGGACCTTCCCAGCCGAGGTACCTCTTGATTTTTATCCAACACACATGGGTATAGGACTAACCCATCCGCGCCTCCGCCCCTCCTACCAGTCTCAATGTGGTGGCTGCTTTATTATTGTAGTTGTAGGACTTTCATTCAGCTCGGTTTCAGGAGGTTCTAAATGATGGTTGTGTTGTAGTTTCATTGTAATTTTGATGTGGTTGTGGGAGGAGGTGAAACCCCGTTTGCCTGCGCTGCCATCTTGACCGGAAGTCATTTCCTAATCTCTCTTCACATTCTTCACATGCTGCTCTGTAGGACTACATCTCCTGTACTCTTCACTGCCTTATTCCTAGTCATTTTGCCTAGTCTTGACGAAATTGGGAGTGACATGAGAGATGTTAGTGGGAAGAGAAGATGTGAGAAAGTAGCCATTTCCATTACTGTATTCATTTATTTCTTTAATCCCCGTATTTAACAATATTGAAGGAATACTATATGCCTGAAGAAAACACATGTAAGACCCCTGCCCTCAAGGGGTTTATAAAGGAATAACTGGATTATATTCCCACAAACGCACAAATGAGGGAAAGTCAAGGGAAAGAGGGTTACTGTACTTTTGATGGGATGCTTCGGAAAATCCTCTTTAAAGAAGTGGCACTGAGTTGTGATCTGAGGAGGACAAGGAGCTCCTGGCTTGTGAAAATCTTCAGGGTGGAGTTTTCCAGGAAGAGGGACAATCAGTTAATTGCATAGGCTCTGTGGGGAATCACACTCTGTAATTTTGAAGACAAGAAAGGAGGTCAGTGTTGCTGGGGTAACAGGAACAGAGGAGAGTATTACTGAGGGACAGTCAAAGGTCAGTAGCCAAAACATAGTAAGGAGTTGATTTTTATTTTGACAATAATGGGAGTTACTGGAGAATTTCAAGCGCTTTGGATACTTTACAGAGACTGAATTGTAGGGAGCCAAAGGTTTAGTAGGGACCTAGTAGGGGTACTATGTTAGCAGTCTTTGCAATAGGTTATATTGGAAAAGACAAACGGGCCACTTTGAGCTATAGTTACACAGAAGGATGGACAGGACTTGGGTGAATTTGTTGCAGGGACAAAAAAAGGAGATGAATCAATAACTTCTAGATTTTTTAAATCAGGCGTGATGACTCCAAGATTTTGACACCATTCTACTGAGTTAGAAAAAAACTGAAACTGAAATAAGTTAATGTAAGCGAGAATCAAGATTTTTCTGGCTTGGGTTCCCAGTGCCTCATTGTGAAAACAATGTTTCTCTATGCAGTGATCATTCTTATCCCACTAAGGCATCATGGTGTTTTTACCATCATATGTACAACACACACACAGAGAAATACACTAGGTTAGATAGCATTCTGAGAGTGTTGTTTACTTGGCTCGTTTCTCTGGATATGAACTGGTATAGTCCATAGGACCTGCCTGCTCTAGGAATTTAGCTGTAATTCTAAGTTATCTATTTTCACTTCTGAATTTTATTAAAAAAAAAAAATAGTAGGATGTGTTGAAAATAAGCAATGGCATTTATTTATTTATTTATATGTATTATACTACCTCTCCAGAATATAGCAAGACTATAGAATTTTGTGTGGTTTATATGAATTCTGATGTTATGTAAAACATGACATTTTATGTTTTGTAATTGGTTCTCTGTGCTTTTTGCAATGTTGGTGTGGTCAGTGAGGGCACTGATTCAGGGTCACTCATTCTTTCTCAGCCTCTCCGGGTTTAGTTAAATTTCTTTGGGGTAAATATTCAAGCAATTTAAAGTTCACCTTCCCAACACTGCCTTTTCTCTCCTCTTGCTAGGAGTATCCCCTTTTCTGTCTCACTTCCTAAGGTGGGTTCTAGGTACTGGAGAAGCCCGATGAAACTGGGGTGAGAGAACTTCAAGTCTGTCATATCGTGGCTCGTCTAACCTGGCTTTTGGGGAATCATTCTGATACTGACCTGCAGCTGTAGCGTCTAGTTTCAAGGATCTCATTTTCCGTTTTCTCCTGACCCAACCCCAGGCTTATTCTAGTGCCCTGGATCTCTTAGCATGTCCATCGCACTCTCAGATGCTCTTGGTCGTTTTCCCTGCACTCCTCTGCAGAGCACAGGACGGGACGGTGACTTCCACAGGTCTTGCTGGAGATGATAATATATAAAAGACAGAGATTTCCCTCCATCCTGAGAAGGAACGTGCCCTTTGCAGTGGGGTTTACTTCACAAACCCCTGTGGGAGTTTTCAGCACTCTACAGTCACCCTAGGATCCCAGGACACTCTAGTTCAAGTGCTTTGCCCTTTTCTTCCTCTCACTATTTCTTAGTAGTGAAAAATCTTTTTTTATTTTATTCTTGATTGATAAAAACTTTCTTTTTTCATAGACACCTTCCTCTCTCCACCATCACTACTTATCCAACTCTGTGGTCTGAAAGCATCCAGGATCGACTATTGATGTATAAAAAGAACGTAGAAAACATTTTCCCTCTACAAAACTTGGTACATTTTACCCACACACGGAGAGAAAGACAGATTGAGAGACAGACAGAGAGAGGAGGGGGCGTGGACAGAGAGAGAGAGAGACCCTTTGTGCTTCGAGATTTATTAGTTCATTGCTGTCTCTAGAACAGAAAACTACCTGGCTCATAAATGAGATCGTATTTTTGAATGGATGAATGAATTAAAAGTATATCAAGAGTTAGAAAATGATACTGACTTTTGTTTTTGAATTTCTGCCATAAGTGATGTTCTTCCAGACAAGGGATGCTTCAGGTTGAACAGGGTAAGATCACATAAAGAAAGAATAAAAATGGAAGAACATGTCAACATGGTCAAGAATATTATCTATAACAGGCTGAAGTATATATTAACGATAATGAAGTATACAGAGGCATTTTTAAAATTTCCAGCATCTTCTCACTGAGGTAGTTATTGGAATCTTTAGCTCATATAGATGAAAGGAATAGTCATAATTCTGGGTTCTTTAATAATCACTAATGTTTTTTTTTAGAATTTTTGTCATCTGTTTTATTGGGAAGAATCAGAGGCAGGTATCATAACATAATGCACATAGTCAGAGTGACATAAGTTTGAACCCTGATTCTGACACTTATTTATCTGTATAGTTCTCTTAAAATACTATATATATGGTGGCTCTTATTATTAGCAGGGGTCCTATTTCAGGAGTTTACATTTCTCTCATAATTCTGCTTCTGTTGTTCCAGTTTCCCAATAATCACCTTTGTAAAAACAATAACAACATCCTTGGGTATTTACTCTTTTCAGTATGTCTGCAAAATGCAAGCTTCTTATTATATTTGTTATACTGGATGACGTTCCTCTTTGCCATGAATATTTCTTTACAAAAGACGCACAAGGGATAATATGCAATCATTCTATATCCACCACAGTGTGCATCACATATGGTTTGTGGACTGTGTGCTCAGAAACCTGCTTTAACTCATTGCATTTTAAATTAATTTTTCTTCTAAAATTTGCTTTGTGAAATAAGTTTTTTTAATCCTCACCCAAGGACATTTTTCCATTTTTTGTTGAGACAGAGTGGGAGAGAGAGGAAGAGAGACAGAGAGAGAAGCATCGACGTGAAAGGGACACATCGAGTGGCTGCCACCTGCACGACCAACCAGGGCCGGGGACAAACTGCCACTGTGGTACGCACCCTTCGCGGGAACCGAACCCGGGGCTCTCTGGACTGCAGGCCGACGCTCTAACCGCTGAGCCAAACTGGCCAGGGCTGAAATAATTTTTATCATCTAGCAAGATGGTAAAGGAACATTTTCCTCAGTTATATTGATATATTATACTTTTATGTTTTCAAATGATATATAGTCCTTGCATTCTTAGAACAGTACTATTTAATAAATAAATTTATTTTTAATTAAAAAATTGTTTTTATTGATTTTTAGAGAGAGAGAAAAGGGAGGAGAGAGAGATAGAAACATAGATGAGAAACATCGATCAGATGCCTCCTGTGTGCCTCCTACTGGGGGTTGTATCATAATCCAAGCATGTGCCCTGACTAGGAATCAAACCAGTGAGATCTTGGTCGATGGGTAGAAAGAAGCTCAATCACTGAGCCACACTGGCAGAGTATAAATCAATTTCTACTAGATCACTGTATGCTTACTCCTCTAATATACTATGGATTAAATAAATTAATATAAAGCTTATTTATTTAGTTTATAGTTAAATTCATCTTGGATTATTTAGCAATTTTACTGCAATATTGTCAGTGAAATGTAACAGCAGTTTTCTCCTTTGTTTATAAGACTTCCGAGTGAATGCTCTGTAAGGTTGAGCTAAATGACTGCGGAATGAAAGTGATGCTGAAAATTCTAGCTTATTACAGATCTTGGCTTTGGAATGTTTCTCACTTTTCTTAGCACTAATTATGGAAGGCAATTCTGAATCAGTCAGTCTAATAGATGTTTATAAAACTCTGTGGGGAGATATAAAATATATATAACCTTAAAATGATCGTATACTAATTGTAGATCTTACATGCCCATGTAAAATAATTTAAAGATACTTTCTAAGCAATATGTTAAGCAGGAAAAACAATTCTAATGTAACCTTTAAAGAAAAAATCAAAGGTCACTAGTCAAATAATTTCCCCAGTAACATACAAGGTTACCTTTGAAAATGGCCTTCCATATTCTAAAAAATATGTTTAGTCCTGTTTCTTCCAGTTTTCTAAAAGATTTTCACCCTTTTAAAGGTACCTAGTGGTTTGAGCATACACTATAGGTTCAATAATCAGAATGGGAAGCAGTCCATTTCAATATCCTGAATTTGCTCCCATTTTAGAATGAAGGTGGTAAAGATAGATTTGTGAGTCAGAACATCTCCGTAGAAAAGATATATGCAAGCTCAGAGGCATTCTAGAAACAGTATATTGGGGCCAAATTGGGATGATTAGTGATACACTGGTAGAGGGAGTGCTCTTGATCTTCAACTTGAGATTTCTAGTGAGATGGTAAAAGCTCTGTCTTGCTCTTTCTTGCTAGTTAGTCATTTTTTCAAAGATGCACATGTTTCATTGTTTCTTCTTCTTGTAAAACACTTATTCTCACACAGAAAGATGTGTATACATGAATGTTCATCACAGTGTTCGTCACAGCCACAAGATCTAAATTACCAACCACAGTAGGTTAATTAATAAACAATGAGGAATATTAATTCAATGGGCTTCTATAGAGCAGTTAAAATGGATAAACTTGAGCTATAGCTATCAAACTTGATAAATATCAAGTGTCAAAAAAAAGACAAGTTGCAGAATAGATGACCAAAATACAGTTATATAAATTGAAAAAAAGTAAAATTATGCTATACCTTCTTTGGTAATTTTTTTAATTAAAATATTTTTTTAATTTTTGCTAGTCATTTTTAATGAATGACTTGGATGAAGCTTGAGTGTCAAGGAGCACACACAGGCTATGTGTTGACAGCCCATGCTTTGCTGTACCTGCAAACTGTTAATAAATTCTGAATAGAAATCTAGCAGCATTTAGAAATGAGTAGGTATGCATGTATGTGTAACCAGTGGACATAGACAACAATGCTTGGGGCGGGGGGTGGGATAGGAAGGAGGGTGTCGGGGGTGGGGGGAACATTTGTAACAAAAATAAATAAATTAAAAAAAATAAATGTAAAAAAATAAAAATGAGTAGATTCCTGGTAAAACTTCAGGTTCCTTTGTTTCTTACAAAAATCAGAATGCTTTAGCCATATTTACCATAATAAATCACCTAGAGTTGAATGGAGGCTGTCTTTAGATGAAGCGTTTGCCCTGTGGTTTACCACAGTTCCTACCACAACTTGTTTTAAGGCCAATGTTTTTAGTCATTTATTTTGCCTGTCTGGCTCTCAAATGTTTAAACCCTAAATCTAGTGAATCTCTGTACCTCGTTTCTGAAATGCACAAAGCTGGGAGAGACTGTGATTTCTTTGCATTACCAATTTGGGGAACAAAATGTCTTGGAGAGCTCAAGAAAAGGGCTCAAGGGGCACAGTGGTTACCATTTGGGGCAGATGTTATTAGTTATTCATTAAGATTCTTTTAGTTTCCAGTGACTAGACCAAATCTAAAATGACTTAAGTAAAAATTGGAATTTATTGACACATGTAGCTGAAAAGTCCAGAGGTATACTAACTGGATGTAAGAGCTCAAATAATTTCATTAGATGTGGTTAATAGCAAGAAACTTGGCAAGGACAACGGCAAGATGGCTGTGTGTCTTGAGTATAATGGCACAGCAGGAAATGGGACGAGATGGAGCTGGAGAGGTGTGTGGTCCAGACACTACATGGATAAGAGAGAGAGAGAGAGAGAGAGAGAGAGAGAGAGAGAGAGACAGAGCGAGAGAGCGAGAGAGAGAGGGAGAAGGAGGGGAGAGAGAAGGGGGAGAGAGAAACAGAGAAATTTAATGTTAGTATTGCATGAGATTATTTATTTATTTATTTTTAATCCTCAACTGAGGATGTTTTTCTATTTCTCTTCAGATAGAGTGGGAGGGCGAGAGAGGGAGAGAAAGAGAGAGAAAGAAACATCGATGTGAGAGGGACAAATTGACTGGTTGCCTCCTGCATGACCCTGACCAGGGTCAGGGCGAACAACAACCAAGGTACATGCCCTTGGCCGAAATCGGACCCGCCACTCATTGATCTTCAGGCTCATGTCCTACTGCTGAGCCATACTGGCCAGGGCTGCATGAGATTTTAAATTTTAATTGAACCATACACCCAAAGTTTACACCCTTGGAGAAAACATTCCAAGAATATTCTATTACTCTTGGATTAAAATCCAAATTTCTTATTTTGGCTTGAGGGATTTTGTCCACTCTGGAGGGATGAAAGCTCTCTCCTCCAACTCAGGTACAATCCCTCTTTCTGTCTTCTGGACCCTAATTTCTTATGTCTTCTCGAAGACCCTGGTTTATAAATGCATTCTTTCTCAGCCTCATCCTTATTCTTTTTATTGGATTTTTCCTGTAATCTTATAAATATGTCTTTTTCTGCTAAAGGCAAGCAAACAAACAAAATGAAATTACACCAAACAACTAACTAACCATATGATGACAATAAGGGCAGTAGTAATTGAATGCCTATGTTGATTCAGACTTTATCTGAGACTCTGGAAAAGCTGTAGGATTATATAATGTACAACTAATTATGCCTTGCTAGTTTGGGACTGTTTAATACATAATTACTAAACTACTGATACTACACACTGTGCAGAGAAATTATTCCAAAGTGTAACATAAAAGAACAGTTCTTTTTGTACTGGGAAAACATGAGAGAGAGAATGAGTTGATAAAAGTCAAGTAAATGGATTTTGAAATTCTTTGTTTCTGGGGAGTAGAATTAAGTGAGTGAAAGGATTTATCTAGAATATTTAGATAACAGCAGATTAAAGTTTTGAAAATGAATTCGTAGAAATGAACAGAGATTAATGTGTCATCAGGTTAGATTGCCCACAGGAAACAAAGTATAAAAAGATGTAGGTTAGAATGAAGGTGACCTTTTGAAGGGACTCAAACATTATGTAGAAAACAATTCAGGCTCCCACTTAGGGAAAATGTAAACATTTGTTTGTCTTCCCATGGGAATTTGGGTATTCATGATTCCTTCATAGGCAAATGCTGCCCGGCATGGTCTTGATGTGATAAAAGCTGAGCAAAGGAATTGGAAAAGCAGAACAAAGAAACTGCTTTTATACTTTAGGATTTCCTTTATGCCCTAAAATTTACATTTTATGTATTTTTTTTCCAAATAGTTTCAGTCATTGGAATCGTTTTGTTTTCTCAAATTTCAAACAGCTTTAAAAATGTAATGAGTTCCTAGCCATAAATCATTAAAATGATTGCACTGAAGACTCCCCTCAAATTTTTTCTCAGTTTGAAAATTTGCACTTAACAGGAGGTTTGGCTGATGTTGAAAGTTATCTGTTTTAGAGGTTAAGCATGTGTGACGTTCATATTCCTTCCAGTTCTGCAGTTTGTGACTTGGGATGTGTGAGCGTTAGTCCAGCTTTGTCAAGTAGGCGTCCTCTCTTCCTCTTCCTGCCTCACTCAACCCTCTGTTCTCTCTTAAATCTTACCAATGAGCTCTCCAGTAAACAACCTCCTAACTCTTTAGAGCTATTGCTTTATTTTCTTTTTCTACTCATTGGTCACAACTAATTTTTTTGCTCATTCCTTTGTCTTTGCTTTTAGACACTGGGAGGAAAATTTAGTGTTATCATCTTTAAGGAGATCACATGGTTATTAACAAATTGTTTTATAATTATTTACTGCTTTGTTTTTCTCTTTGGAGGATAGTTGTATCTTACTCATATTGATGTCTAACACAGTTCCTGACACCAAGTGGACAACTCAATACATTTTGTTGAATTTTGCTGAATATTGAATGCATACATGTCATCTCTAAATTCAGAGTGGGTAGAGAAGGTATCTGTCTTTGTTTGGAGCACTAACTAAAAGAGCAATGCCTTCCCTAACTACATATTCTCTGTTTAAAAGACTAAAATAAAATAGAGAAAAGAAAATTCATGAACATGTTATTTAAAAAATGGACTCCAAATGACCAATACACATTTGAGAAGACATCACGGTCAGAGATGTGCAAATTACATAGATTTTTTATTTTTATTTTTTGTCAATTAAACTTGCAGAAATAAAGAAGATTAACACCCAGACTAGTAGTGAGAGTTTTCCAAAATATGTATTTTCACACATTACTGTTGTGACTCTAAATTATAATGAATTATAATTTGAAACAGAAATTATTTTGGAAGAGTAATCATTCAAATAAAATATTCAAATCATTTGACTCAACAATCACACTACTGGGAATTTAGCCTACAGAAATAAAATTACCATTATTAAAAGATACTTGTGTAAGAATGATTACTGCATCGTTGTTAGTAATAACTAAAGAAAAAAAGAGAGACAACCTAAATGTTGATTTAAGGAAGGATGACTAAATACCTATGATACAATCAAATGAGACAACTACAAAAAATAATTACATAGGTCATTTTTATTCCTATCATAAGAGAAAAATAATGAAGTAATAGAAGAGCATATACTTTTATAATGGAAATAAAACCCTATAATGGAACACATAATAATTCCATTATAATATTTTTAAACTAATAAGAATGAAACAGATTTTTAAACGAAACCAGCTGAAACCAAATGTAACAGCTGGTTATAGCAGTGTCCAAGCTGGGTGTCTCTGCAGGGGAGGGAGGGGCCCCTCTAAACTGCAGGCTTGCTCACTGAGATAGCTCTTCAGGGAGCAGAGCGCTCAGGCCTGAGCCCAGAGGTTAATGTGTTTCCTCCAATCTGGCAACAACATAAGAGCAAGGAGGATGAAGTCAGATCCTCAGGGACAGACCGCATCACATCTCTGCTTTCCATTGCCCTTTGTACTCAGTTACATGGCAAACTAGCTCTTGCATAAAAAATATTCCTTTTTGTTTGGTTTTGTGTTTTAATCCTCACCTGAGGATATTTTTTTCCATTGATTTTTAGAGAGAGTGGGAGGTGAGAAGGGGGGGGAGCGAAACATTGATGTGAGAGACACATCGATTGGTTGCCTCCCACATGACCCTGACTAGGGCCAAGGGTCGAACCTGCAACCAAGGTACTTGCCCATGTCTGGGATTTGAACCCACAACACTTTGGTGGGTGGTCCAGCGCTCTAACTGCTGAGCCAAACTGGCCAGGGCAAGATATTCTTAACTTGTATCAGTAGTTGAAATTTTGATTGGAGTTCATTTATGCTCAGATATTTTTCTACTTTAGTCATTAAAATATTGGCCACAATTCTAAACTCCAAAAGAAAAGCAAATACGTCCCACAGACAAGACATATTAGTATCTGAAAGATTTTGCTAACACTGTTTTTTTTTTCCTCTGGTGGTAAATCAGGATAGTTGTAGAAACTATATTTATATATGATAACTGAGGTGAATTAATGAGTTTATTTAGATAATGTATAATCGCTTTGTTTTTACTAAAATGCTCAGATATGAAGACACATTTTATTTTTTGATCTGCATTTTCATGATGATTGCCTTGATTCTACACTATCCATGGAACATACTCAGGGTTTTCTGATTGTAGGTAGACACTTATCTGCAATATTTTGCTGTGAAGATCAGGGCAAGAGGGCGATGTAAGGCAGCAGGTACAACTTGAAAACTATGCTTGATAAAGAATTTTAAAACTAGATACAATGCAATTAATGAGTTTAACTTCATAGCTCTAGAAATCTGAATTGGATTAGCTATATTGTAGCGTTCTCATGGCAGGAACATGGAATTGGGTAAAGTTTCTATGCCAAGGCCTCTGTGTGTGAGACTAATAGCCACAGCGCTGAGTTTGAAGGGACCCTCTCCTGTAGTGTCCATGAGCTGAAGAAAGCTATCCCTACTGCTGCTGACAAAGGATGTCTGATCAAACTGTTTCAAACTGCTGAGTTGTCTGGTTTATCCCACCTGTTTCCAATAGTATACTCCGGGTCCATATTTTTTTCACTATGGTAAACTTTTTCATTGTTTTTCAGATAACCATACTTATATTTGGAGTGAATTGACGCTTTTTTAATGGTAAAACCATGGCTGAAATGTCTCTTTGGATACCTTTAATTCACCTAAAATCTACTGTTCCTTTTAAATATTCAAGAATTCAAATATATCCATGGTAAAGAAAGGGCATTTTTATCTTCAGAGACAATATCCATTTACGTCTTGGATACCTTGTGTTTCTAAAGAAGAAGAAAATCAAGATTACAAGAAATATATATATTTTTCTGGGATATTGGTCATATTTTCTTATCTAAGTTATTTAATAATTAATTTTATTGTTCTTAAAATCTAAATTTAAAAAATTGCAGTTTTCAGCAACTCTAGATACCTGTTCATTCTTAAATTTAGGTTACAGCCCTGGCTGGTTTGGCTCAGCAGTTAGAGCATTGGCGTGCGGTCCAGGGAGACCCGGGTTTGGTTCCCGCTAAGGGCACGTATCTTGGTTGCAGTCTGTTCCTGGCCCTGGTTGGGTCACGCGGGAGGCAGCCACTCGGTGTGTCCCTTTCACATCGATGTTTCTCTCTCTTTCTCTCTCTCCCTCCCACTGTATCTGAACAAAAAATGGAAAAATGTCCTTAGGTGAGGATTAAAAAAAAAATTTAGGTTGCATTTTATACCCAATTCAAAATTATGGAGCCTGAACTAACATAACTGAAATAAAATACTTGTAGTGCACTTTTACGTAGCAATATTTTGTTCTTTAGACTTTCCCCCTCCTCCTGGGTTTTGCTACTTACTTGAAAGTATTGAGTCAATATTTATTTTCTTTTCTGGATTGACATTTCAAGTACTTTTAAAGATTTTAATTGAGTGAGAAACATGAGCTCTTTTTTCGCCTGTATGGTATATGTACATTTTCTAGTTTCTAATTAAATAAATACATGATAACCCACAGGCTTGCTATTTTAGATACTACTCTTCAGATATTTATTTATTTATTTATTTATTTATTTATTTATTCATTTGCATTTATCTGAAGTAGATGTTGCTTTTGTACAATATGTAAAAAATGAGTTTGTTGATAAACAGTCTAAATGAGATTTTGCCAACACCTAAAACAACAAATATTTGAACAACTAAAAGATAGGTATGAAGCCCTGGCCAGTTTGGCTCAGCGGTTAGAGCGTCGGCCTGGGGTCTGGAGAGACCCGGGTTCGGTTCCCGCTAAGGGCACGTACTTCGGTTGCAGTTTGTCCCCGGCCCTGGTTGGTCGTGCGGGTGGCAGCCACTCGATGTGTCCCTTCACATCGATGTTTCTCTCCCTCTTTCCCTTCCTCTCTCTCCCTCCCACTCTATCTGTACAAAAAATGGAAAAATATCCTCGGGTGAGGATAAAAAAAACAAAACAAACAAAAAAAAAAACATTGAAAAAAAAAAAGAAAAAAAATAAATAAATAAAAAGATAGGTATGAAAAGAAACGCTGTGAACACTTTGAATATAAGTATTCCTAGATATTCATTAAAATTAGCCCAAGGAGCCCTGACTGGTTTTGCTCAGTGGTTAGAGCATTGGCCTGCGGTCCAGAGAGACCTGGGTTCGGTTTCCGCTAAGGGCACGTACCTCAGTTGTAGTTTGTCCCCGGCCCTGGTTGGGTCGTGTGGGTGGCAGCCACTCGATGTGTCCCTTTCACGTCGATGTTTCTCTCTCTCCCTCTCTCTCCCCCCCACTCTATCTGAACAAAAAATGGAAAAATGTCCTCAGGTGAGGATAAAAAAAAAAATTAGCCCAAGGAAACACAGATATAAACACATCTTATAACACAGTTGAATTACTGAATATATTTGAAAACAAAATAAATTTATTTATTGAATTATTCTTTTTTTTTTTTTATCCTCACCGGAGGATATTTTTCCATTTTTTGTACAGATAGCGTGGGAGGGAGAGAGAGGAAGGGAGAGAGAGAGAGAAACATCGACGTGAAGGGACACATCGAGTGGCTGCCACCCACACGACCAACCAGGGCCGGGGACAAACTGCAACCGAAGTACGTGCCCTTGGCGGGAACCGAACCCGGGTCTCTCCGGACCGCAGGCCGACGCTCTAACCGCTGAGCCAAACTAGCCAGGGCTATTGAATTATTCTTAAATTCTCTCTTTTTAACATGTCAGGATAAGTGGCATCTTTATTTTATTAGTCTAGATGAATACATTTCTGTGCATACTTCTTTACTTATTTTTATTTACTTTTTATTGTTGAATGTATTACAGATGCCCCCCTCTCCCCCATTGATCCCCTGCTCCCTGCTCCCACCCCCCTCCTGCTTTCCCCAAACTAATGTCTGTGTCCATTGGTTGTGCATATATGCATATACACTCTTTGGTTTGTCTCTTTTCACCCACTCACCCCTCTGAGGTTTGTCAGTCTGTTCCCTACTTGCATAACTCTGGGTCTGTTTTGATTGATAGCTTATTTTGTTCCTGATAAATCATAAATAGGAGAGATCATGTGGTACTTGTCTTTCTCTGATTGGCTTATTTCACTTAGCATTATACTCTCCAGGTCCCTCTATGTCATCTCAAAGGATAAGAGATCTTTTCTTCTTACAGCTGCATAGTACTCCATTATGTAAATGTGCCACAGCTTTTTTATCTACTTATCTACTGATGGACACTGCCAGAATGGCTGCCATCAACAAATCATCACTCAGGTGCTGGTGAGGGTGTGGAGAAAAGGGGACTCTAGTGCACTGCTGGTGGGAATGCAGACTGGTGCAGCCACTATGGAAAACAATATGGTGTTACCTCAAAAAATTAAAAGTGAAACTGCTATTTGACCCAGTGACCCCACTTCTTGGAATATATCCTAAGAAGCCCGAAACACCAATCAGAAAGAATATATGCACCCCTATGTTCATAGCAGTGCTATTTACAATAGCTAAGATCTAGATACTTGTTTATTTTAATGTACTTCTGCTCAAAATGTATACGTAGCATTTAATTTAAAAGTCAGTCATACAGATCATCTCTTTTTCTCTTGCTCAGGGATAGGTCATCATTAAAAACTATTAATGTAACTGGAACATCATTAGAGTTTTCCGATTTGGATTATAACGTTGAATATAGTGCATATGTAACAGCTAGCACAAGATTCGGTGATGGGAAAACAAGAAGCAATATCATAAACTTTCGAACACCTGAGGGAGGTGAGTTCTTATCTATGTAGGCCAAGTAAAAGAATATCCTACCCAGACAAAATAAGTGTTAAATATAAAAACATATTATTAAGCCTATTATCTGTCATCAGTTGGATGTAAAATTGCTTTTTGGTCGCTTTCTGGCTGTGTGGTGATGGTAAAGTCAGTTGATTTCTCTGTACCTCAATTTCCTATATGTATTATGAAAACAATATAGTATCTACTTCACAAGGTTTTGTGAGCATTAAATGAATTTATATTTGTAAATGCACTCAGCACAGAACTGGATACTTAGTAAGCATTTTATGTGTTTGTTAAATGAAACAAAATAAAATGCATGAAGTCAGCTGTCTGCCTTTGTCCTTTATTATTCGATTTTAAAATTCCAATTTAGAACTTCATGTTATGTATTCTATATTAGAAATTTTGTAATGTTGATTTCAAATCCAGGGCAATAGGCATGTTTTAGAGCTAAGAGAGTGTTTTATGAGTAAGAAATCCATCTTTCCTCTACTTGGATATTGTTATATAGTGTTAGACGGATTGCCCAGTGAGCCTTAGGGATTTCATTTCTGACTTGTAATTAGATGTTATTTCAATTTAAGGGTTTTTTTTTTTAACAACAATAATCAATTATGAAAAGGGGTAAAATTTAGAACATTTCACACATTATTTGAAGCCACAGGCTCAGTTTTTTGTTCAATTGCTTTTTTTTTTTTTTTAAGCACCGAGTGATCCTCCCAAAGATGTTCATTATGCAAATATCAGTTCTTCATCAATAATTCTCTTTTGGATGCCACCTTCAAAACCTAATGGGATTATACAATATTATTCTGTTTATTACAGAAATACTTCAGGTACTTTCATGCAGGTAAGACCTGAGATTTTCCCTTACTTCTTTATTTATATCCTTCGATTTTATTGGTGATGCTATAGACTAGACATGGCAGCATAAAATCATTTAAACTATATTGTTAATTATGTGTACTCATTTTGTAAAACTCCCATTCACATACTTAATATGTCATAGAAGAATGTGGTGGAGAAATGTCAGATACATTTTTATTATCTCTATGCATGTGTGTGTGTGTGTGCGTGTGCGTGTGTGTGCACACACACACACTTCTATATCAGCTTCAAAGGTATTATCAACAATGAAGCTGCCATCTATTTAAAATTCTGTACATAAACATGGTCCTCAACGCCACTCCACCAAGAAATATTCTCTAAAGAGTTGTTGGTTTTGTTTACCCTCAATTATTTCTCAACTAAGAAAAAAATTCTTTGGTTTGTATACAATATAAATACTTTTCATATTTGGATGTGTTTGTATGTTTTTCATTTAAAAAAATGTTTTCAATTGTTAGCAGGAGGAGCTATTACTATTATTATTCTCAGATATAATGAAAACTAGAAATGTGGTTAACTTGAGGTATATAAGGTCACATACTTTGCAGATGCATACTTTCTGAGATATGAATGATAATAGTTGTGAAAATAGCTAAAATGCATTTTACTTAGAGAAATATTTATATTTTTTCCAGCAGAATTTATTTGTTTAAACTGAATATTTCACAGAACTAATGTATAGTAAAAGGATAACATTGGAATTGTGACTGAATTGGAAGTGGGGAAAGTTGGACTATAGTATGGAAAATACTAATTTAGAAAAAAACCTACACTTTGCTGATATGTATCTTACAGAAACTATTGACTGCGTGTTGATTATAATTCTCGCTATTCTTATTCCTTCGTATTTTTTTGAGCAAGAGAATAGAGATAAGTCTTAGTCTTTGCAAGTTGCCTGATTCTATTTGTGACTGACAGCCCAGGTTTAGTCACTAGAGTGAGTCATGGGAGCAGCAGTCTCTGGGCCTGAAGTATGACTTGTGCAGTGCATTGCAGTACAGTTTACGCTCACGAATAGGGTCAGGGCAGAACTTTGCAGGCCGTCTCAGCACTAACCCAGCAGTGAGTAAAAAAAGTCCAACAGGTGGTTCGGTTTTTACATTCCATTCAAGGCCCTCTAAGAAAGGCAGATCCTTCCCCTCCTTCAACCCAACCCAGTATAATTAAGCAATTTTTGCTGCACCTTTTTGTCCTGCTTTGTTTGGGGAAGAGATATGGGGATTAGCATACAATTTCTTATTATTTTCTAACTACAATGTTGTTTATACATTTAGCAATGTCATTATGTCACAGAGGTACTGGGAACTGCAGATTTTTCTTCTTCCACGCTTTTAGCAAAAATTTTGCAAACTGGTGTCAGTAGTTCTGAATCTTCGCAAAGCTTTTGCTTCTGTACAATTTACTTTATGGCTTATACATGATTTTATTTGGGTTCTCTTTGTCTACGTCTAAATAATCAAGTGTAAACATCTAACTCTGGTTTCAACATGATCTTACGAACCTACTTATTCAAACCTGGGTATATAATATGATCCCATTTGCAATTTCTCTGAGAAAATGTAATCTTTTATTAAATAATCTTAAGAATGCTGGAAAGTGTGACAGCTGCAAGAGGGCACAGGCTAATGATGTTCAAACATGTCTCATGTTGCTTGGAGTTCATCTGTGCTTTAACGTATTCCTAAAGTTAACGTTAAATACAGCCTCAAAACCTTCACTGCCTTGTTTTCTATTTAGGGTTAGTAGAATAGAAGAAAGTCTCAAAATCAAAATTATGTAACGGAATGAGTGTATAACTTGTTTTTTCCCCCAATGCTTTTCCTTCCCCTTCTTGCCGAAATTTGTAGACTGTCTCACACATGGCACATCATATCCTGCTTCCTCGTCCTGGTATCTTGTACTAGTCTTGGGCTCCTTTATGCCATAATAAACAGCTTGAAGAAAAGGGTCCTGTGACACATATCTTTCTCTCTCCTAAGTCCTCTGGTACTGTATCATACATAGGTTTAATACGCAATAAACATTGTAATTGAAAGGACATAAATTATTATCCTAGACCAATATTATTTTCAGTACTTATTGGTAATTTTTAAATCTCTCTACTACTATCTGCCAATCCAACCTGTTCTTCTTTTTCTTATCCTCACCTGAGGACATTTTTCCATTATCTTGTTCAGATAGAGTGGGAGGGAGGGAGAAGAGAAAGAGAGAGAGAAACATCGACATGAAAGGGACACATCGAGTGGCTGCCACCCGCACAACCCAACCAGGGCCGGGGACAAACTGCAACCGAGGTACATGCCCTTAGCGGGAACCGAACCCGGGTCTCTCTGAACCACAGGCCGACACTAACTGCTGAGCCAAACCGGCCAGGGCCAACCTGTTCTTCTTTCAGTTGTTGCATTTTGTTTTTCTATAGTCTGTTAACAGTTCTACTAATGCTTCCACATTTTAATTTTTACCCACTTATGCCATGTCTCCTCAGTGTGCCTGACATAGTCTTATTATATATGAACTACAGAATAAATTCTGGTTGATTAATCGAATTTGAAGAGTTTTTTTTTTATTAGATACCTTCAGATTGCATTTATATACACAAAAGAATAAACCTTAATTAGATAAATTTGAACCACAAGATGTTCTTTCCAAAAATAAATAGATGAATGAAATAATCTAGATCATTGATCTAATTCTAAATTTGTTACTTCTGTACATGTCTATGCATACTCAGCATGAATGACTTTTGGCTGGTTCAACATAATCTGTTAACGTAATTGTCATCAAGGTCACAGGGAATCAGAATAAATTCTATAACAAAGAAAAATTAAAAATTATACCAAAAAGCCACATTAATGTTTTACATGATACTTTATATAAGCCTGTTATTCCATGTGTAAAGTAGATATTTTAGAAGGCATTAAAGTTCACAGATCATACTTTGTGTGTGATTGATATATTATTTTAACTTGTCTACTCCTAAATAAGTCACCACAAAATTGACATGGATCTTTTATTACACTCATTTCCCCCACCCACCAAATATTGGCAAAAGCACCTAAAAAATATACTGAATTTAATTTGCTCATACGTCATAGAACCATCCTAAATGGTAGTCAAATCGATTATTTGGTATTATTAATTTAAATTAACTGATTACCAAATTTGTTTTTTTTTTATTATGTACCAGACATGGTTTTAATTGTTTTACATGTTTCATATCACCTAATCCCAAAGCTCTCTGTGAAGCAGAAGTGGTTATTCCCATTTCACAGTTGGGGAAGGAGAAGCGGTAAGATTAGATGCTTTTCCAGATCGCCCCTGCCTGAGCTGCATTCGGTTTACAGGGCTCCGGGGGCTCTGTGTAGATGGGGATGCTGCAGACTTCTCAGTGTAGATGGACATTATTACAAAATTATTTACACTAATTGCCAACTGTTTTTTTTTTTCAAGGTCTGTTTTCCTTTATTTAAAAATTTATTTTGTTTGTGTGTTTTGTGTTTAATATTTGCTGAGAGAGAAGATGATCACATAAATTTCCTAATAATTCAAACAATGCCTAGGGAAAAATAAAACTAGGAGTCAGGACAAAAAATCATAAAGTTTCTCTTTGCATATAAAAGAGTTTTTCTAATTACCTTGCCATTGTGCCAATGACTGTAGAGGACAGGAGGACTCATTAAAGATGAATAATTATATCTAGTTGAGTTAATAGAAAGAGGTGAACACTTTCATATTTCCTTTATTTTTAAGAGGAAGGAAAAAATTAAATTTTTATGACACTCTCAAGCTTTAAAATATATAGTTAACATTTTGAAAAATACTAGAATGTTTCAGAAGAAAACTAACACTGTCAGCAAAATTGCAGCATTTCCAATTGGACATTGGACCTTCTCCATTGCTAGGAGTTTTTTTCTCCTCAATATATTGATTTTGTAACAAAAACTGCTACCTTCTATTCCTCTTTTAGTATAAACATATTTCCAGTTTAATTATTGCAATAAAATGTTCTATGTTGATTTTCCTCAAAGATTAACATATTGAAATAATGAGGCAACCACTTCATGAAAAATTATTTTGAAATGTTCATGTATACGAAAACTATATTCTGAACAATTAAAACAATATGTTTATTTTTCAGAATTTTACACTCCATGAAGTAACCAATGACTTTGACAATATGACCGTATCTGCAATAATAGATAAACTGGCAATATTCAGCTACTATACATTTTGGGTAACAGCAAGTACTTCAGTTGGAAATGGGAATAAAAGCAGTGACATAGTTCAAGTATACACAGATCAAGACAGTATGTAAATGCAAAGTATTTCTCAATCTTTAATGGGATTAATTAAAATTTTGCAATTATTTCACAACCTTCTTCTATTTGTATAAATTGGTAGTAAAATCGACATTTTATTTAGGCACATTATAAAAGTTGGAAAATGCATTTAACATAGCTATTCAACTATTACAATAACAACAGCCTTTTCTCTTCATAAAACCTGCTACCATCTATTCATAAAAATTGTGTTGCTATTATCGCTTCAAAAGATGTCACAGCCATCTGGTTATGGGCATGAAAAATACTGTTGTACACATAGATGAATTTTCTAATAGCTAATATGCTTATCCATTTGCTTTAGGAACTACATTTTTTTCTCTCTAGCAACTTATTTTGTTTCAGTCTTTGAATCCATATAGGACTCTATGCAGCATCCTTATTCTTATTGTATTTGTGACTAATATACCCAGAATATATTTTTTTAACCCCAGAAGTTTCTTGTATGCAGCTTCTGCAGAATCTTGTTTGTGCTGAGTATTCAGTAAACTAACAATGGAAACTCCCGATGTTTTTTTAGGTTTCAGCTTTGAGAACACAATGATAATGTGGATCATTGCCTATTTCTTTTTATGGTTGTTACTTTTATTCATTTTAATATTATTTTGTATTTGTTTCAGGTATACAGCACAGTGGTTGGACAACCAAATACTTTACAAAGTGTCCTTCCCAACATTCCCAGTACCCATCTGGCACTATACACAGTTATTACAATATTACTGACTGTATTCCCTATGCTGTACTTTACACCCCTGTGACTATTCTGTAACTGCCAAATTGTATTTCCTAATTCCTTCACCTTTTTCACCCAGTCCCCTAACTTCACCTTGTCCATTTATTTTTTTAAATGACTAATTTATTGAGAAATAGTATTGACCTATACATTTACTGAGAGCAAAATTCCATGTTTATTATCTGAATATTATAAATTTGACAGACATTCTATATGAGGAGTGAATGCTTTTCTTGTTGGAACAATCTTTCAAATGGTTCACAAGTTGACCAACAGAATAAAATATGATAAAATATATGGAAAATGTGTTTACAGAGTCTTTAACAAAGTGTTTTAGTGTAATATGTCATCAATATCATTTCAGACATTCTTTCGATCCAGATTTCTCCCAAGATTTTTACCAGTCTATAACTTTTTATCAGTTATTATTATAGCACCATGAATAATAAACACATTTTGTGCACTACTCTAGGTAAGAGGTCCTAGATGACCTTACATGTACAATAAGGATAATATTTGGAAGGCAGAAACTAAAAATATTTTATAGATAATATACCTTATTTCAATATTTAAATATGATATACATACCCACACATACATATATATACACACACTTAATCTCCATGTTGTAAGAAAGAAAAGCCTAGAGAATATTATAGAAAACAATTCTCACAAATATTAGATGTGTGAGATGATAGGGTTTATTTTGAATGATTTTTACTATTATTTAGAATATATTTTATAATAGGTGATGTTTACCGTATCTGCATTTAAACAATTTAAGAACCGATGATGTAATAGATGCCATTTTAACAATTATCCTCAGCTTGTGAATTTATTTAAATTTAGGATAACTGATCATTGTTATATTTCGCACATTACCTGTCATAGTACCCGAAGGGCCTGTTGGAAACCTGACTTACGAGTCCATTTCATCAACTGCGATAAATGTAAGCTGGCGGCCGCCGCCTCAACCCAACGGTCTAGTCTTCTACTATGTTTCTCTGAGCTTACAGCAGACGCCTCGCCACGTAAGACCACACCTAGTTACGTATGAGACAAGCGTGTATTTTGATAATCTGGAAAAATACACTGATTATATATTAAAAATCACTCCATCAACAGAAAAGGGATTCTCTGATACCTATGCTGCCCAGCTACACATCAGAACTGAAGAAGATGGTAGGCTGGATCTTTTATTGCCTATTAAGCAGATTGTTGTTGTTGTTTTTTAATTTATATTTCTTTTTGACAGAACACATTCTTCTTATGATTATATAGATTATTTGTTCTCAAATAACTAACCTTTCAATAAACACAATATGCTCTAAATTTCTTAAAATTAGAATAATCTTATGTTAGTAAAATAAAGTCCCGTTATTGTTAAAGGCTTTTTAAAAAAATGCTAATTCACTTTTGTTTCATTTAATATTCTTTTTTTCTTTTATAGTCCCAGAAACTTCACCAATAATCAACACTTTTAAAAACCTTTCCTCTACCTCAGTTCTCTTATCATGGAACCCCCCAGTAAAACCAAATGGTGCAATAATAAGTTATGATTTAAGTTTACAAGGACCACATGAAAATTATTCTTTCATTACTTCTGATAACTATATAATATTGGAAGAGCTCTCACCATTTACATTATATAGTATTTTTGCTGCTGCAAGAACTATAAAAGGACTCGGTCCTTCCAGTGTTCTTTTCTTTTACACAGACGAGTCAGGTAAGCCGGAATTCATTTTCTTCAGACGATTCATTGTTTCAGCACTTGCTCTCTTGAAATGAATCTCATGGAAAATGAGAGGATATGTGATTGTCTCTTGGAAACAGGTTTACAACTATTCACCTATTTTGATTAACATTTTTCTTTTTCTTTTTGAATTTGGGCTTCAGAACAAAGTGTTCTGTTTAACGCTACTTTGGAACTGCTGAGTTCCAGAACAAGGACATAATTAACTATGCTATTTATTCCTGAAATTAAAAATATGATCACTTTATAAATCTTTCTTAATTAGAGACTTCAGGAAGCTACAGTCTCAATGATTTTTTTATGTTAAAAATTATGAATATAAGTTTTATAATGTGTTTTCCTACAGTGCCTTTAGCACCTCCTCAAAATCTGACTTTAATCAACTACACTTCAGACTCTGTCTGGCTGAAATGGAGCCCGAGTCCTGTTCCAGGCGGTATTGTTAAAGTATATAGTTTTAAAATTCATGAACATGACACTGATACTGTATTTTATAAGGTAGGTTGATTATGACAGTATATTTTTATTTAAAAATTTCAGAAATTGAATAAACACTTTTGACATGCAGGGGGAAAATGGACTGCTTTAAATGAAACAAGGGCCATCTTTTAAGAAACCGTTTTTGTTTCCTCCAATTTAAGGATGCTTGCGGAAAACACAGAAAACATCGGCCAGATATGGAAGCTGCAGAATTCATAGAGCGACAACTTACTTAGAATCTCTAACTTCTACGTGTCTATATTTTAGGAAATAATTGCACCATTTTGTGAATGCTGGAAAATATATAGTAAAATATTTTCAGACTAAAACCTGTTATTATCTTACATGTAATATATTTCTATTTGTTGTTAAAAGAAGTACCAAGTTAATGGTTTTAACCTTTTCAGAAAAGTGTTTTTACTGGCCTTCTGGTAATCTTCCCTCATGGTGTATAATCCCACACTAATTGGTCTTTTAAGATATATCATTATCTTTCACTTTTAACACTAATTAGTTGGTAACATTAAACACCCTTTCCCTCCTCTATTTTTAGGTTTCAGAATCAATGAAAAACACCCAAAGAACTGATGTAACAAAGGGCCTCACATATACTTCTATGATTTCTAGCATTTAATTGCCAAAATATTCTATAATACACGACATTTATTTTAAAAAGCGTTCTTATTTATTTCCCAAAGGAAAATTGAAGCGCTGGAATGTTTTTACTTAGTTATAGCAAGAAGAGTGCAAAAACTCTGCAATAAACATTGTTCCCAATGTGGTTTATGTGCATTTAAATTTATTACTGATGGTAAATCATTTTTATAGCATAAATAGCTTACAAAGTGAACAGTAAAAAATCAAAGCCTTTGATTAAGATTATGTCATAAGAAACAATAACTTTCTGGAAATCAATGTATTACTTCAAAATCTGAAAGGCTGAGTAGAATTTGAATTCTATTTATTACTCCATAGATGTGGAATCTTTTTCAAAAGGATGAAACTATCTTCATGACACAAAGTCTCTAGCCCTCTATTATCTATCGCTGGTCGAATCTTAACATTTTCCCACTTTTAATTTGCTTTGGCCCTATGGGTTCGTGGGAAGTAGATATCAAAATGGAAAAAAGAATCATTTTCTTAGTCTTATACGTTCGTAGGATAATTGTGGGTGTGTATGGAAGCGAGGATGTCTCTGTGTGATCTTTTCTCCTTGAAACGGCGATGACCAGCATTGACATCGTTGGCCCAGTGGTCAATCAAGGTTTTGGCATCAAACTGCTTGGTCTGAGCCCTGACTTTAAGACTTACTGCGCTGTATTAGACAAGTTGCTTAACCCCTTATGACTCAGTGTTTCTAAAGTGTAATGGGAGTTACAAAGATGCATACCCTAAAAAGTGAAGATTATAAGGGAAAATATACAAAAAGCATTTAGAACAATTCCTGGCATGTGATGAATGTGTTAGCTATTGTTGTTATATATAGTTATAAAAAGAATAACAAATCCTTCCAGCAGTGTAACAGCATTAAGCATGAAATGACATTATGCCATTTATGACTATGAAAATAAGTTATATTCCAAGATTTTTAGACAGTCTGTTTTCTCAACAGAAATACTAATATTAATACTCTATTAGTAGCAAAAATATAATCTTTATACCATGAAGTATTCAATGTATCACTTATGTGGTGGAGAATGTAGTTTTTCTTTAAGATTGACTACTTTTAGTTACTCTTTTTACATCTATTTTCTCTTCCATCACTTTTCATAATCTTGTTTTCTTCCAAATGCCATTCAATGTACTCTTCTTCCATCTTTATTCTTTCTTTTTTTTTAATCCTCATCTGAGGAGACTCTTCCATTTTTTGTACAGACAGAGTAGGAGGGAGAGAGGGAAACATCGATGTGATAGGGACACATCGAGTGGCTGCCACCCGCACGACCAACCAGGGCCGGGGACAAACTGCAACCGAGGTACATGCCCTTAGCGGGAACCAAACCCGGGTCTCTACGGACCGCAGGTGGACGCTCTAACCGCTGAGCC
This sequence comes from Molossus molossus, assembly GCF_014108415.1. Classification (NCBI taxonomy): domain Eukaryota; kingdom Metazoa; phylum Chordata; class Mammalia; order Chiroptera; family Molossidae; genus Molossus; species Molossus molossus. The sequence continues at coordinate 53,957,111 of NW_023425345.1, read as the reverse complement.
AAACCGGCCAGGGCTTTATTCTTTCTTAACATCTAATTTACTTTATCTAGTTCCCTCCAACTATTTTGCTTTCTCTACAAGTATATGTTCCTATATTCCTTTCTTCGTTTTCATCCACCCGTATGCCACAACAGTATCCATTTCTATTCTTTTTAATTTTTATTCTTTCAAGTTGTGTGTGGGTTTATGGGGGCGGAATGATCCCAGCGCCGTTCCAAATGTCTGCAGTGCCGGTCAGCACCGTGTGGCTCATTCCCACGGAGACTAAGGGGATGCAGGTGTGTGGGTAGCGCAGGCCACTCATGCATATTGAAATTCTTTATTCAGTATAAAATTTTATGAAAATATGTTTGGAAATACTCCTCACTTATGTCTCCTTCTTCCTTCTATTCTTGTGTCAGTCTGTTTACTATCCACTCTCACACTTTCCATTGCAAACTCTTGTGTTCAGTCACTTCTCTGGGGACCAGCCCTTTCTAACCACAATCGAAATTTACCTGCATTGCTTTAATTTCTTCTGAGTGAGCACCTGTTTGTAGATTTTTCTAATCAATACTAAAGTTTCTTGGTGACAAGGATCATGTGTTCTATATCTATAGACATGCTTGTTATCTATCTAACAGTATGCTTTTTAAATAGTAAATGTGAGAACATGAAAGGAAATGGTGTAATATAGTGAGTTCCTAATATATGTAGAGAACTTGCAAGAAATTAATTTAAAATATGATTCTAACTGTAAGTATCCCAAGAATTATAATCTTGCTAAATTTCTGCTACTGAAATGTTTAATAAATCAGTCAAAGTGTTTTATATTTTGGGTCAGATATAACGCAAGGTTCTTAAAATTAGACCACACAGGAGATTGTCTTCTCTTTACATAACTGATTAATGTTAGCTGCTCTCTTGGTTAGGATAATTATCATTGAATGAAGACTTCATACTCAATGGTATCATTTTCTAGGAGGAAGCATATTCTTCCTTGGGCACCTGTGCTGTTTTCTTTCTTATCTCTTTTTCCTATGATTGTGTCAAATATGAAATTTAGGAGTTGTCTGGGAAAACTCATAGTTTAAACTTCATAGGAGCAGAGATTTTGTTTTCTTCACTGCTGTATTCCCAGTGCTTAGCATATATTAGGTGATGAATAAATGTATTTATTTACATAGAATGTTACTGGGTATTTAAAATGAATTTCCATGAATTCAAGAAAAAGTAAGTATTACTGACCACCTATAATTTGGATTTAAATTGGGGGCTTTAATTTTGGCAGATTTAAAGAAAGTAATTAGTATATAATTCCAAGTAAGAATCTGGAAGGCAAAATGAAAACAAAATAATATAGCTTTTTAAAACAGTGGCAATGATAAGATTCTTCATGGCTGAATGTCTAGTTCATCCTTGTATCATCAGTTGAGTATAACCTGTGTCACAAAAATTTTTAATATTGTTTTCTTTTATTATTTTATTTGAGATGTAATTCATATTTTTAATGCTCTGGCCTTCCCCATTCTACTCCATTATATGTTGCAGATGTTCCCCCCCAACCTCAGGCCTGCTCCGCCCTATTGTCTGTGTCCACGGGTCATGCATATATGCATAAAAATTATTTGGTTAATCTCTTTCCCATCCCCACCTCCCTGCTTCCCTCTGAGATTTGTTGGTCTGTTCATGTTTCCATGCCTCTGGTTCTATTTTTATTCATCAATTTGTTTTGTTCTTTAGATTCCACATATTGTTTTCTTTTATTTAAAAATATCCATGCTCGTTACATCATAGGTGAAACATAGAAGGCATAACTTCGATGTGTTAAAGTATGTCTTCCAGTTACAAACACATTTTTGATGATGCATTGTGACTAAAAAACTTTTTCTACTTTTTAGAATATTTCAGGTCTGCAAACTGAAGCCGAACTTGTGGGACTGGAACCAGTCAGCACCTACTCCATCAGCATATCCGCCTTTACCAAAGTGGGAAATGGCAATCAGTTTAGTAATGTACTCAAGTTCACAACCCAAGAATCAGGTTAGACACAGTGTTTTGAACCTAAAATGTTTCATTTGTATTTAATCCCTTTCCCTTCCCTGTCTCAGTGTATGTGATACAGTGTTACTTAATGGTTCACTCAAAGAGAAGTTGACTTTTAATGCTTTAAAGCTGGGCTGGGTCTTGTCTGCTATCAAATGCATGTTTTCATGTGTGTAAATCCACATTCTTTTTGAGTTGAAGAAGTTGAAATAAAAGACTAGTTTAGGAACAAAGTGGGCTCTAGATAGCTCTGAAAATTACTTAATTTCTAAGACCACAAAATTCTATGCCCTGACTGGTGAAATAATAGAAAAATTTCAACTTTAAAGGTTATAATATTAGCTGGTTAATTAATTGTTTTTTAGCTTCACAGAGTCAGTAAAATAGATGTTCACAAAGTTCAGTTTTGTAAACCAACTTTAAGCAAGTTGTTAGTGGTCTCTTATTAACTTATTTCATAAAAATATTGTTATATGTTTTTGAAAATAAGGAAGCAAATAATCAATGATCTTTAATTGACAGAGCCCTGGACCACTTGTGAAATGATCTTTTCTTTAATTTTAAATTCCATTCATCCTGTAAGTATTCTCTTTTAGTTCTGATGCCTTTATCTTCCAGAAGAAGGGTTTAAAAAAGATATAAATTTAGGTCAGTGGAGAGAACTGTAAACAAGTCCAATGTATTTGAGTGTTCTTTCAACAACTATGACTTACAATCTACACATTGGCTATATACTAACATTCCTTGTAGCACCCCCTTTTCACTGTAATAAGAAAAGCTATGCTAACACTAGGACCATTAGGCAATTTGAAATTTCCCTTGAAAGTAACTGGTCTCTTCAGTCTGCCATCACTGTGGTGGGCTGGGGTGTTTACTGCTTTTTAACCAGATCTACCAGACGAAGAGCACCTCCGAGAAACTGGGTCACTGCCAAGTTAATTCAGGAAAATTCTAGGAAAAACTTGGACTGAATGAAAAACTGGGACCAATTTAAATCTTCCCTTCAATGATTTTTTAAATGGTACTGAGGAATCAGGTCTTCATGATTCTTCTGAGGAGGACATCTACATATAAAAGCACCCCCCCCCCCAAATTGGTTTGTTTGCTAGTGCTGTTAGGCACAGGTGTGCCATATCAGGGAGGCACCCTCATCTTTGTTTTGCACAAAACGTTTCCATAATAAAGTATTGCTCGGACTTCTCCTTTCTGATTGAGAGATAAAGCATTCGCTGCCTGAACTTGAAGCTATGCAGTTGCCTCTGAGGTTTCGAGGCTGTGACTGTTGCTTTGGCCCAGGGAACTACTAAGTGAATGGTTTAATATTGTAAGGACTAACACGATAGCAACGAAAATAGGCCAACTGCCGTTCGATTCAGCCTTTGTAAAAAACTTTCTGAGCACAGGTTGAAGGTTAATATATTAAATTTTTATTCTGTCTCTGCTAAACATGGTTTTATCTAGCAGTCACATAATTAAATGATGCATCTATTACATGTGTGTAAAATTTAACTTTAGGCCCTTATCTCTTAAGTTCCAGATGTTGTACAGAACGTACAATGCGTGGCAACTAGTTGGCAGTCCGCTTTAGTGAAGTGGGACCCACCCCAGAAGGCAAATGGAATAATTACACATTACATGATAACAGTTGAAAGGAATTCTACAAAAGTTTCTCCCCAAGATCACATGTATACTTTCATGAAACTTCTGGCCAATACCTCATATGTCTTTGACATCAGAGCTTCAACCTCAGCTGGCGAAGGCGATGGGAGCACGTGCCATGTCAGCACGCTACCTGAAACAGGTAATTTACCCGAGAGACAACTCATCTGAAACAGCTGACTCTTCATGGATCGTGTCCTACGTTTGTCAATATCACTATAATCTTTATAGCACATTTATCTAAAGATATGAAAGAAATATTAAAACATGCTTTTTCATCCCATGTGTTGTCAGAGTGCAGGTGTGTTGAACACTGAGCACTCCCTGCAGCATTGGGGAACTGAAAGGAGAAAAAGAGAGAACATCTGCTTTCCTGTGCTTCCAGACTCCAAACTTACTGAATTATGCTTTATCATTATTTAAAATAGGGAAAGTACAGTAAACGTTTGGTTCTCTCTCTCTTTTATCTCACTTGATTTTACGGAATTCCGGATGCTTCTCTGAACCCCGTGCTCGCAGCGTCACACTCACTGTCATGCATTCGCTCCCTACACGCCAGGCTTTGTCTACTATGACATTTGAACAAGTAAGTCCAGGTCACGAAGACCTAGTCTACAAAGAAAACTCTCAGTCTCCCTAACAGTGGTCCGATCTCTACAGTCTCCAACATCGAACCCGCTCATGTAAGTGAAAACCCGATTCCTTCAGGGTAGCGCCACTCCCTTGGAGGGCTCCCTGGTGGAGACTGTGGGTACTGGTCAGTATCTTACCTCTGGCCCATCCAGGTCTTTCATCTTGGAAACATCTGTTAACCCTTCTCTTTTGTGGAAATCAGCGGCACCCAGGATTACTTCATCTTTCTACCCTTAAGGCTATAAACTGCAGAACTACGAGACATGGGATACCTTCTCCCTGACTTCAGCATCCTGATCAGCATTTTTTCCTCTCATCCTTCCAGTGCGATATCTCTTCAGACTCCATTGTTCTCCCTGTTCAGCTGGGATGGATACATTTCAACAACACCTTTCTCTCCATCCTTAGATCTCAAGCCATATATAATTGTGACACCTTCCAGGAGATTCCCAACTCTGAGGGGATCCTACTGTTGTTTCCTCCAGAGCCTGGTTGACAAATGGTGCTAGAAGAAAATAGAAATGGTTCTACCTTGTTCAGCTATAAATTCACCTTCTCTAGGTCTCCCAGCTGCTCCACGATCTTCTAGACATCCCTTGTTTATACTCCCTCGGTTTTCCATAGGAAAACTCTGCTCTCATTCTGACCATCGTTTGCTCCCACTATCATCCATATTTGATGCTATCATTCATTTTACTAATAACATCAAAGATACTGATTTGCCCTACTTCAAATTTTACCTATGTCTTTATTTATACTCCCCACCTATTCTCTCTCAGTGATGCCTTCCTCTTTTCAGGAATCTAGCTGCTTATTTTTGATTCAAGCTTCTGTCTCCTCTAGAACAGTACTTCATCAATGTAATCTACTTTTTTTCTGCACTTTACCCCTTTCCCCTCTCTGGTGCATGCATGTACACCTCCTCTCTCTCTCTCTCTCTCTCTCTCACACACACACACACACACACACACACACACACACACACACTGGTTGAAAATTTCAACTGGGGACCAGGTTGGTATATTAACCCCAAACATATTTGAAATAGAATTTATGCTGCATGAATTCTCATTTTCTCCCTCACTTTTCTCCGTCTGTTTTTTATAATCAGTTGGACACCGTGCCTCATATTTTTATGTGATTTTTTCCCTCCCATCTTTCCTACATTAAATCAGAGCTTATTGCTCCAGTCGCTGCCATGGCTCTGCAGTTTTCCCCTTGTCCACCCGCCTGCCCGCATTTTGTCGCAGACCTCTGTTGCTTCCTGTAACAATACCCTGAAGTAGCCTTATCAGCTGTACTCATCCAGACTGCCCACCAGTCTCATCTTTCCACCCACTTACTTTGATTCAATTTGCTCCACTATATACTTTAGAGCATTTATGTGTTGGCAGTTGAAATTTATAATCTGAAGGATTAGAATTAGATGTGTATTTTTGGGTATCTGAAGTATAAAGATAATAATGAAAAGGCACAATAGGAGATGGCCCAGAACACTCCCAACATTCTTCTTATTCTTGTTGTCTGCAAAAATACATCCCAGAATTCATCACCAGTTAGAATCTGGCTTCTGTCTAGCTTTCCATTCTTATGTCCCCTAACTACAGCTTTTCGTTTGGCTGATGCCTCTAGCCAAACCTTTGTATTCAGCACATTACATTTTATGTATTTTGTTCTAAAACCTTTATTAAGTACCTGCTATGAACTTATCATTGTTTACATTCTCTTCTTTAGACACACTGAACACTTTTCCACCATCAGATTGCTTTGCTTCTTATAGCTAAATTGTCCTTCTCCCTTTCTAGATTACACCAAATTATATTCATTCTTAAAAGTCCAGCTTAAATATGTATTTTTTTTTTTTTTTTATCCTCACCCGAGGACATTTTTCCATTTTTTTGTACAGATAGAGTGGGAGGGAGAGAAAGAGAGAGGGAAACATCGATGTGAAGGGACACATCGAGTGGCTGCCACCCGCACGACCAACCAGGGCCGGGGACAGACTGCAACCGAGGTACATGCCCTTAGCGGGAACCGAACCCAGGTCTCTCCGGACCGCAGGCGGACGCTCTAACCGCTGAGCCAAACCGGCCAGGGCTTAAATGTGTATTTTTTAAAGTTTCCAATAATATGTAAAGTTTTAAGGCTACAGATTCTGGACATTACCCCAGACTTGCTGAATTATAGCCTCAGAAAGCAGAGCCCTGGAATATGTACTTGTAAGCATCTCTCTGGGTGATCTGATGCTCTGTACATTTGGGGAAGTCCTGGAGTAGATTGCCCAGGAACTTGGATGGCAGGTGATATGCAGTGGTGAGCACAGGCAAACAGTGTCAGAGCAGTCCAGAAAGGGGTGACAGGTGTTTCCCCAGTGGGTGGGCAGCAGAGCATTGCTATTTGCAGTCTGGGAGGAGAAAAGATGTTCAAATCCAGGTAGGTGGTCTGCATTGGGGTGGTCTAGCACCAGGTAAAATGGTCTTGATCATTGAACAGGAGCCGAGTTTTAGAAAACTGTGGGGAAAGAGATAGGGCAATAATTCTGAGATAAACGAGAGGTTCAGCACTCTAAAAACAAGGTAGGCGTCTCGTTATTACTGAGTCCACTGGAATGCAAGGGAATTGCTTAGTCACAGGAACAAAACAGAAGTTCAGTTAGTAGGACTGAGACATATGAACAAAATGCAATATGCACTTGATGTAGGGACGCCTGAACTTAAGGTTCAGGTCTTTTTAAACAAAAAATTAAAGATTTGAATTGGATATTAACTCAGGATTAAATGACCTCAGGAGCGGAGGTTGAAGGAATTTTAAATAAATTAATTAGGCAGCTCTTAGACATATCGTACAATGTCCTATGTAGTTTCTTACTACTAAGACAAATGGTTCTCAGAATTTGGCCTTCTGACTCCTGCATCAGGATGTGCATCTTGGAGGTCCTACTGCAGACCTACAGAGTCAGAATTTGGCAGTTAGACTCACAGATCTTCATTTAACAAGAGATGTGGGTAAGAAAATGCTGAAGTTTGAGAACCACTTTATTTCACTGTAAACTCTTTGCTTGTGGGGGCTATGTCTTATCTGTCTTCATTTTACTCACAGCTGCTCGCAGAGAGCTGTGGGCATTATGAAGCCTCAAATGATTGCAGAAAAAAAGAAATAAATTTTCTTATGCTTTTCATAAGGGTTTTACCATTGCAATATATTATTTCCAAATAACCATGAGGCAAAATTATATTTTTTCTCAGGCAAATATGAAAGCTTTTTTTCTTTTTAATTAAGAAGAATCATTCATATGAAACATGAGTATTAATTGCTGCTTCAACATATTTGAATATTTTTTACCTTTAAAATTAAGACTTGAGTCTAGTTTGCAATTATATTTATGATTACAATATGTATTAGGAAACTCATTTGCTTTCATCTGGGTTCACATGAATTGTTTGTTGATGAGATAGATGTTGGTAAGAACTAGCGATTCATTGTTCAGAATGGAAACAGTTTTATAGCTGTTGCAAACTTGTAATTTATGGTAGTCTAAGATTAGTCACAGTGTATAGTCAGCTCTGAGTCACCCACTCTGTGCTTATTTTTGACAGAAAGTAAAATCAAATTTGACTCACTCTCTCACTGCCTAGTGTCTGACCTTAACATTCCTTCCAGGGATTATTGGGTATTTTTCTCAGTGTAAACTTGGTGATATTGAGCACAGTTAAACATGCATCATGATGATTGAATTTATGAGGAGATTACTGTTTGGGGTCTAAACTGTTCCATTGTCACAGGCAAACATGTTGGAATAAGGATAATATAGATGAAGGCCTCAAACTTGGTACTTTCAACAGAATTTGTCAAAATATATCATATGTACCAATAAAAATATTATAGCAAGTTAATGTGCCTTAACTTTTAGACTTAACTTTTAGAATCTCAAATTAGTTCAAAATGCATACACTGATCCATATTATTTTCAAATCTTAGTAAATGTTGTGATTTAATATTGAATTAAAAAAAAATTTTTCCCCCTAGAAGATCATTTTAGACTTTGGATTTATTCAAAGTGCTTCCAAGTTAAGTAATTTAGAATTAAAAGAGAAAAATTAGCTATGTGTTTCAGATGCCCCAAATTTAATTGAAGTAAAGTAGCCAGTTTAGTTTTTAAGAGTGTTCTTTTTGGTATCGATTTATTAGCTTTTTGTCCAATAGCAGATATCAGATACCTGCAGGGACCCACTGGAAGTCCACTGAGCTTATAAGTATAATAATGGTACACTGTTAAAAAAAGAAAAGAAAAAGCAAAAGCTAATACAGCCCATTGTATTCTAAAATAAGGAGTTTATTATGCACTTTATTCAAATTCCTATTTTGTGGACTTCTCTGAGCAATGCAGAGATTACTGCACAAATTGTGATTATGACTAAATGTGATTTCCATTAACTAGCTTTAAAAAATAAAATATTTATGCCACTTATAAGAATTCAAACCATTCTTGCCCGGCTGGTGTGGCTCAGTGGTTGAGTGTCAACCCATGCACCAAGTGGTCGCTGGTTCGATTCCCAGTCAGAGCACATGCCTAGGTTGTGGGCCAAATCCCTAATGGGGGGCATGCAAGAGGTGACCAGTCAATGTTCTCTCTCATTGATGTTTCTCTCTCTCTCCCTCTCCATTCCTCTCTCTCAATACAATAAAGAAAAAATAAATTAAAAAAAAAAATGAATTCATGCCATTCTTAAGTACCATTTTACAGATCAAGTGTAGGTGTTGAAAGTGTTTCTCAGGATTACAAATCATTGAACTAATTCAAAAGTTCACTTTTTCTTTTGTCTGCCTCCCCCTGACATTGCTGTCCTCGCCCATTTCATCAGTTGAGATAAGTCAGACATGCAGGAAAATTGCATGATCCTGTTTGTTCTCAGGCAGTGAATTGACACGTTCTTACTAGTCAGTAATTGCTAAAAGCACAAAAGCCATTACAGTTGCCTGTCACAGATCAGGAAGAAATAGCTATTAGCATTGCTACTCTAATTGAAATTCAAGTGTTTTACAAAGTTTCTTTCATACAGACTTAATTTTTAAACGTAATACTTTTCTTAAGAAAGAACATCAGATGAGAAGTATCTTTTCCCCCTTTATTTTATTTTATTTTATTTTATTATTTTTTCCATCACCATTTATCCCCCATATACCCTTTTCCATCTCCACCTACCCCTTCCCCCCACAGTCACCACACTGTTGTCTGTGTCCATGAGTTCTTTCTAACTCTTTTTTTTTCTCTTAATTCCTTCACCACCTCAGACCCACCAGAGCTGTCTGCCTGCTCTCTCTCTATGAATCTGTCTCTATTTTGCTTGTTAGTTCAATTTGTTCATTTATTCCACATACGAGTGAAAGCGCATGGTACTTATCTTTCTCTGACTGGCTTATTTCACTCAGTATAATGTTTATTCTCCAGGTCCATCTATGCTGTTGCAAAGAGTAAAATTTTCTTCCTTTTATGGCCCAATGGTCTTGTGTGAATGTACCATTGCTATTTTATCCACTCATCTACTGATGGACACTTGGGCTGCTTCCAAATCTTGGCTATTGTAAATAATGCTGCAATGAACACAGGGGTGCATATATTCTTTTGCATATATTCTTTTGAACATAGAGGTGCATATATGCTTTGATTTTCTTCGGATAAATTACCAAAGTAGAATTACTGGGTCATAAGGCAGTTCCATTTTTAATTTTTGATCAAACTCCTACTGCTTTCCACAGTAGCGGTACCAATCTGCATTCTCACGAGCAGTGCACAAGGGTTCCCCTTTCTCCACATCCTCACTAACACTTGTTTGTTGATTTATTGATGATAGCCATTCTGACAGGGGTGTTGTGATATATCATGTTTGTTTCAACTTGCATTTCTCTGATGATCAGTGATGTTCAGCATCTTTTCACATGTCTTTTGGCCATCTGTATGTCCTCTTTGGAGAAGTTATCTTATACACTTGTAGTGTGGTGAACATTTGACAATATATACTTAGTTAATGCTTGCTATGTGCAGGCTCTGTTGAGTCTTGAATGGCATTGGTGTTCTCTGCTCTGCATGACAAATAACTCCACCATTATTGTAAAGACATGTCCAATAAATATAAAGCAACTCAATATAAATCTAGATAAATCTGTTAGTCAGATGTGTAGATTAAAGACAGAATCAAATAGGAATTCAGGAGAAATAGATTTGATTGAAGAATGTAATGAAGTGAAATAAGAATTGGATGTTATTATGCAGCTGTAAAAAAGAAAGATCTCTTACTTTTTGAGACAACATGGAAGGACCTGGAAAGAATTGTACTAAGCGAAATAAGCCAGTCAGAGAAAGACGAGTATCACAGGATCTCACTTACTTGTGGAATCTAATGAACAAAATTAACTGACGAACAAAATAGATTCAGAGACATGGAAGTAGGGAACAGACTGATGAACCTCAGAGGGAAAGGAGGTTGCAGGGGATGGGAAGAGATAAACCAAAGAATTTATATGCATGTAAGCATAACCAATAGACACAAATCAAAGTGTGGTGAAGCCAGGGGGCATGGCTAGAGTGGGGAGAAGGGGGTCAATGGGGGGAAAAAGGAGGGACATCTGTAATACTCTCAACAATAAAGATAATTTTTTAAATTAATTAATTTATTTTTGTTACAGATGTTTCTCCTTTTCCCCCCACTGATTCACCCTCCCTCTCCCTCCCTGCCCTGTCCCCAGCTTTGTTGTCCATGTCCACTGTTCATGCATACATGCATATAAGTTCTGTGGTTTATCTCTCCCCCACCACCCCCTCTTCTGAGGGTTGTCAGTCTGTACCCTACTTCCATGTTTCTAGGTCTACCCTGTTACTCAGACTGTTACGTTCATTATATTCCACAAATAAGTGAGATCATGTGGTATTTGTCTTTTTCTGCTTGGCTTGTTTCACTTAGGATAATACTTTCTAGGTCCCTCCATGTTGTCTCAAAGGATAAGAGACCTTTCTTTCTTTCTTACAGCTACATAGTACTCCATTGTGTATATGTACCACAGCTTTTTTATCCATTCATCTCCTGATGGACACTTGGGCTGTTTCCAGATCTTAGCTATTGTAAATAGTGCTGCTATGAACATGGGGGTACATATATTCTTTCTGATTGGTGTTTCAGGCTTATTAGGTTATATTCTTAGAAGTGGGATCACTGGGTCAAATGGAAGTTCAATTTTTAATTTTTTGAAGTAACATCATATTGTTTTTCATAGTGGTTGCACGAGTTTGCATTCCTACCAGCAGTGTACTAGAGTCCCCTTTTCTCCACACCCTCGCCAACATTTGTTGTTTGATGATTTGTTGATGGCGGCCATTCTGACAATGATAATATCTTGTAAAACTATGGTACAATGTCACAACCACAGTGTTTATATAGATGCAATCAAAATAGAGAACATTCTCATGAGAATAATTCTTTATGTTGCCTTTTTATGGCCATATAATGCATGCCCACCCTCCTTAAGCCTCTCCTTTTGTTAACCCTCTGACAACCACCGATTGTTTTCCATTTTCCATAAATTTGTCATTTCAAGAATGTTATATTAGAAAGTAGTCATGGGGATGTACAGTACATCATAGTGAATGTAGTCAATAATGTTGTGATAATGATGTGGGGTGCCACATGGGTACATGAAATATTATGTACCCACTTTCATTTCCCAACACACTCTCTTTCAAATAGGGATAACAGTACTTATATGGATTGTATGAGGTCTGATTTTTCCTCCTATGTATGGTGTCTGAATTATTAGCTATCAATTAAAAAAAAGAATGTTATTTAAATACTTTTTTTGCATTGATTGACATGTTCATGTGATTTTATTTCTTGGTTTGTTAATATGGTAGATTTATTTGATTGATTCTAATATTAAACAAGCCTTTGGTCTCTAGAATCAACCACACTTGATCATGGCGTACTTCTTTTTACATATTATTGATTTCTATTTGCTCATATTTTGTTAAGGATTTTTACATGTGTACTCATGAGGGATATTGGTCTCTAGTGCTGTGGGTTTATTTTTCACTGCCTTTGTCTAGTTTCAGTATCAGAGTAAAACTAGCTTCATAATGTGACTCTCCTCTAATTTCTGGAAAAGACTATGTATGATTGGTGCTAATTCTTCTTCAAACATTTGATAGAGTTCTCCAGTGACACAATCTGGGCCTGGAAATCCCATTTTTGTGTGTGGAGTTTTACAATTATGTTTAAGTGCTCTAAGGACTCAAAGTTGGAGCTGAAATGTGATATCAACCAGTTGCAAAAAGTGATACTTCTAAATAATCCATTTGTCAAAAAGGAAGTCTGGAAAAAAAAAAATGGCGGCGGAGTGAATGGAAGCTACACAGGCCATCTCCCAGGACCAAACTGGAATTACAACGAAAATAAAGACAAATCGTCAGGAAGGGGCAACCGAAAGGCAGCCTGGAGGACCACATAACCAGGGACACTGACTCAATCCTGGTAGGCTTGCGAGGACGCGAGAGGGGGCCCGGAGCCCACAGTCCGCAGCGGCCTGGGCTGGGACCAGCAGACTCGGCTGGGACCAGGGGACTTGGCTGGAAGCTGCGCCCTCAGCTGGGGCAAGTGGCCACCTCGGCTGGGTCTAGCGACCTCGGCTGGGTGCTACGCCCTGGGCTGGGTCCAGCGGCCTCAGCTGGAAACTGCGCCTTCGGCTGGGTCCTGTGGCCTCGGCTGGGTGCTACGCCCGCCTCGGCTGGGTCCTGAGACCTCGGCTGGAATGTTATGCCCTTGGCTGGTGCTGCAGCCTACACCCCCCTTAGCTGGGAGCAGGACCCTCGGATTATAGTCCCAGGTGGTTCCACAATGCAGAGCTGAGACAGAGGCTAAATTGGCAGCAGCCACTCACCTTGGGCTCCAAAAGAGGGAAGGCAGACTGGACTGGAACTGTGTGGGGACACTCGGGATTTGGGGGCACTCAGAGCTTTTGCTGAGTGCAGCCATGCAGGACTGTGGTCATCTTACTCCTTTCCAGGGCCCTGGGGAGAGGCAGCGGCCCCTCCCTCAGAGATTCAACCTCACCCAGTGGCCATTGAAATACTAATTGAGGCCCATTAACAACCATCATCTGCCCCACCCTCGGGAAATCCTCTAACACTGAGCACCTGTGGGAGTTTTTCAGTCAACTCAGAAACCAAGGTTCTTCGGGTGACTGCTGCTAATAGCCTCCAGGCAAAAAAACTAGAGGATAACTACCATTCCCTAGGCTAGCAACTCTAACCAGGAAAGTTAAGACATGACAGTGGTGTTTAAAGCGGGTCCTCCTTGCCTCATCCAAACCCAGGAAAGGGAGCCACAAACGGCAGAACACCAACACCCACAGGGAAAATTTGGCAGACTCCATAGCCCACTGTGATAACCAAAATGGTGAAACAAAGAAACAAAAGCCAAATGAAAGAACAAGAAACCTCTACCGAAGATGAGATAAATGAGGTGCAGTTAAGTAAGTTAATAGAACTAGAATTCAGAGCCATGATCTTGAGGAAGCTCAACAGCATGTGTAAGGACATGAGAACCATGAGTAAAGACATAGAAATGTTGAAAATCAACCAGTTGGAAATTAAAAACCACCAAGAAGAAATGAAGAGTGACATATCAGAAATGAAAAACACATTGGAAGGTCTAAAAAAGCAGAGTAGAGGACCAGATCAGTGAATTAGAAGACAGGGTAGAAAAAATCAACCAATCAAAACCAAAAGGAAAAAACAATTAAAAAACAGGAAGACAGCTTAAGAGAATTGTGGAACAACTGGAAACATAATAATATTCGCATCATAGGAGTCCCCGAAGAAGAAGAAAATGAGCAAGGGTTCGAGAATATATTCCAAGAAATAGTGACAGAAAACTTCCCTAATTTGGAGAAGGAAGAAGGCATTCAAGTTCAAGAAGCACAGAGAGCCCCAAGTAAAAAGAACCCAAACAGGCCCACACCAAGACACACAGTAATCAAAGTGCCAAAAATTAAAGACAAAGAGAGAATCCTAAAAGCAGCAAGAGAGAAGCAACAGGTTACCTACAAAGGAAACCCCATAAGGCTCTCAGCTGACTTCTCAACAGAAACACTACAGGCCAGAAGGGAATGGCATGAAGTAATCAAGGTCATGAAAAACAAGGATCTGAATCCAAGACTACTCTACGCAGCAAGGCTGTCATTCAAAATAGAAGGTCAAATAAAGAGCTTCCTAGACATAAAAAGGCTAAGGGAATACATTAGCACCAAACCAGCACTGTAAGACATGTTAAAAGGACTGCTGTAATTAGCAGGAGAAATGGGAAGAAAAATATAACCACACTAAACAAAAATGGCAATAAATAAGTACATATCAATAATCACTTAAATGTAAATGGATTCAATGCTCCCATACAAAGACACAGAGTAGCTGATTGGATAAGAAAGATTGACTCATCTATATGTTGTTTACAACAGACCCACCTCACAACAAAAGACTCACATAGGTTGAAAGTGAAGGGATGGAAAAAAATCTTCCAAGCAAACGGAAAGGAAAAAAAAGCTGGGGTAGCAATACTTATATCTGAAAAAATAGATTTCAAAATGAAGGCCATAACTAGAGACAAAGAAGGCCACTACATAATATTGAAAGGATCTATCTAACAGGAAGATAATAACCTTGTTAAACATATATGCACCCAATATAGGAGCACCAAAATATATTAAAAATCTTCTGGAAGACTACAGAGGAGAAATTGATAGCAATACAATCATAGCAGGGAACTTCAACATCCCACTGACATCACTGGATAGATCCTCTAGACAAAAAATTAGCAAGGAAACAGAGACTCTAAATGAAGCACTAGACCAAATGGATTTAATAGATATCTACAGAGAATTACACATCAAAACTACAGAATTCACATTCTTCTCAAGTGCACATGGGACATCTTAAAGATAGACCACATGTTGGGACACAAATTAAGTCTCTACAAGTTCAAGAAGACTGAAATCATATCAAGTATCTTCTCAGATCACAATGGCAAGAAACTGGAAATCAATTGCAAGAAGATCACGCAAACACATTTGAACACATGGAAGCTAAATAACATGTTATTAAACAATGAATGGGGTCACCAAGGAGATCAAGGAAGAAATTAAAAACTTCCTGAAAACCAATGAAAATGAAGACACAACAACACAAAATCTATGGGATGCAGTGAAAGCAATTCTTAGAGGGAAGTTCATAGCACTACAGGCCTACCTCACAAAACAAGAAAAATCTCTAATAGACTATCTAACCTCACAACTTAAAGCAATCAAAAAGAAAACCCCGGAGCAAGTAGAAGAAAGGAAATAGTAAACATCAGAGCAGAAATAAACAACATAGAGACAAAAACAAAAAACAAACAAAAAAAAAACAAAACAAAACAATTCAAAGGATCAATGAAACAAAGAGCTGGTTTTTTGAAAAGATAAACAAGATTGATGGACCCTTAGCTAGACTCACCAAGAAACAAAGAGAGAGAACCCAAATACACAAAATCAGAAATGAAAGAGGAAAAGTAACAACTGACACCACAGAAATACAAAAGATCGTTAACAACTACTATGAACAATTATATGGCAACAAATTCAACAATCTAAGCGAAATGGACAAATTTCTAGAAACACATAGTCTCCCAAAACTGGACCAGGAAGAGATAGTTAAAACTTGAACAGACCAATATCAACAGAAGAAATTGAAGATGTAATCAAGACTCTCCCAGCAAACAAAAGCCCAGGCCTAACACACATTCTCCTCAAACTATTTCAGAAAATTCAAGAACAAGGAAGACTTCCAAACTTGTTTTATGAAGCCAGCATAATTCTAATTCTAAAACCAGAAAAAGACACTACAAAGAAAGAAAACTACAGGCCAGTATCCCTGATGAACATAGACGCCAAAGTCGTGAACAAAATACTGGCAAATTGGATCCAGCAATACACCAAAAAATTATCCACCATGAGCAAGTGGGATTCATCCCAGGGATGCAAGGCTGGTACAATATTAGCAAATCAATAAACGTGATACACCACATAAATAAAATGGAGAATAAAGACCACATGATCATATCAATAGATGCTGAAAAAGCCTTTGACAAAATCCAGCATCCATTTCTGATAAAAACGCTCAGCAATGGGGGAATAGAGGGATCATATCTCAACATAATAAAGGCCATATATGAAAGACCTACAGCCAACATCATACTCAATGGGCAAAAACTAAAAGTGTTTTCCTTAAGAACAGGAACAGGGCAAGGATGCCCACTTTTGCCACTCAACATAGTGCTGGAAGTCTTAGCCACAGCAATAAGACAGGAAGAAAAAAAAAAGGGGGGGGATCCAAATTGGAAAGGAAGAAGTGAATAACTGTCATTATTTGCAGATGACATGATACTATACGTAGAAAACCCCAAAGACTCCATCAAAAATTTACTAGACTTAACAAATAAATTTGGCAAAGTAGCAGGATACAAAATTAACATCAAGAAATTGATGGCATGCTTATACACCAATGATGAACTCACAGAAAGAGAAACTAAGAAAACAATCCCATTTACCATTGTGGCAAAAAAAATTAAGATACCTAGGAATAAACTTAACCAAGGAAATAAAGGACCCATTTGCAGAAAACTACAGGTCATTGAAAAAAGAAATAGAGGAAGATATAAAAAAAGTGGAAGCACATACCCTGTTCATGGATTAGAAGAATTAACATCATTAAAATGTCCATATTACCCAAAACAATCTATAGATTCAGTGCAATCCCCATCAAAATACCAATGGCATACTTCACAGAATTTGAATAAGTACTTCAAAAGTTCATACGGAACCAAAAAAGACCTTGAATAGCCACAGCAATCTTGAAAAAGAAGAACAAAGTTGGAGGGATCACATTACCCGATTTCAGTTTATACTACAAAGCCACTGTAATCAAAACAGCCTGGTACTGGCACAAGAACAGGCATATAGACCATTGGAACAGAACATAGAACCCAGAAATGCACCCAAGGCAATTTGCTCAATTAATATTTGACAAAGGTGGCAAGAGCATACAGTGGAGTAAAGATAGCCTCTTTAAGAAATGGTGCTGGGAAAACTGGACAGCTACATGAAGAAAAATGAAACTAGACCATCAACTTACACCCTACATAAGAATAAACTCAAAATGGATAAAAGACTTAAATGTGACTCATGCATCCATAAAAATCCTAGAAGAAACTGTAGGCAACAAAATTTCACACATCATTCGAAGCACAATTTTCACTGATACACCACCTAAGGCAATAGAAACAAAGGAGAAAATGAACACATGGGACTACATCAAACTCAAAAGCTTCTGCACAGCGAAAGATACAATCATCAAAACAGAAAGTCTACCTACTGTATGGGAGAGCATAATTGCCAATGATATATGAGATAAGGGGTTAATTTCCAATATATAGAGAGTGCTCATACAACTCAAGAAAAGGAAGACAAAGAACCCAATTAAAAAATGGGAAGAGGAACGAAATAGACACCTCTCCAAATAAGACATACAAATGGCTAAGAGACATATGAAGAAATGCTCAACATCACTAATCATCAGAGAGAGGCAAATTGAAACAACAATGAGGTGTCACCTCGCACCGGTCAGAATGGCAGCCATCAACAAATCATCAAACAACAAGTGTTGGTGAGGGTGTGGAGAAAAGGGGACTCTAGTACACTGCTGGTGGGAATGCAGACTGGTGCAGCCACTATGGGAAACACTATGGTGTTACTTCAAAAAGTTAAAAATTGAACTGCCATTTGACCCAGTGATCCTGCTTATAGGAATATACCCTAAGAAGCCTGAAACACCAATCAGATAGAATATATGTACCCCCATGTTCATAGCAGCACTATTTACAATAGCTAAGATCTGGAAACAGCGCAAGTGTCCATCAGTTGACTAATGGATAAAAAAGCAGTGGTACATATACACAATGGAGTACTATGCAGCTGTAAGAAAGAAAGATCTCTTATCCTTTGGGACTACATGGAGGGACCTGGAAAGTATCCTAAGTGAAACAAGCCAAACAGTGAAAGACAAGTATCATATTATCTCACTTATTTGTGGAACATAATGAATATAACAGTCTGAGGAATGGGATAGTCCCAGAGATGTGGAAGTGGGGTACAGACTGACAATCCCCAGAAGAGGGAGTGGTGGGGGAGAGATAAACCACAGAACTTATTCATGTATGCATGAACAGTGGACATGGACAACAAAGCTGAGGACAGGGCAGGGAGGGAGGGGTAGGGGGGAATCAGTGGGGGAAAAAGTAGAAACATTTGTAACAAAAATTAATTAATAATAAAAAGGAAGTCTTATGTAAAATAAAGAAATACAGTAAAGTACAATGAATTGATATGAAATGAAATTATAATATATCAAAATGTGTGAAATACAGTTAACATAGTGAATAGAGGAAAATGTATAGCACTCAATGCATACATTGGAAAAGAAGAAATACCTGAGATCAATAATTTGTTATCCCACTCATGCACTAGAGTTTATATGAAGAAAAGAAAGATAAGCCCAAAGCATGCTCAAGGAAGAGAATAATAAAAGTAAGGACAGAAATCAATGAAATTGAAAACAGAATAGCAGTCAGAACAATCAGTGTAACAAAGAGCTGGCTCTTGAAAAAATAAAATTGACAAACCTCTAACAAGCCTGGCTTACTTAATATAAAGCGGATATGTGGAATAGCCCCATAACTATTAATGTTATTAGATCTGTAATGCTTTCCTTTGATACCACTCTGGCGGGGAAAGGGAGGTCCCCTCTCCATTACTGTCCTATGCCGGTAGAAATCCAAGTTCCTCACTCAGCCTCCTGACACCCAAGGGGAGGACGCTGGGAGGGGATGGGGAAGAGGGCTGCCCACTAGGCCTCCATTCAAGAGGCCTCCTGACACTGGCCCCATTACTGCCTCCCACATGTTCTCCACTGACATGATGGAGGTGTCTGGTGACATCTGGAAAGGGTGAAAGGCCTGGCTCCCTTTTTGCCTTGTCTGCCCTCACCCTATCAAGGATGGTTGAGTGCTTCATTACTGCCTGGTGAGGGCAGAAGACTACATTTCCCATTTGACCCTTGTTGTCATGGGAGAGAAGACATCACAGTTTTTCCCTGTGGTACTTGGGTCGATCTGTTATTGTCTAAAAGTTTTCTATCTTACAAGGCTTTGCTGTTTTGTTTTGGGGTTTTTTTGGCTAGAGAGAGAGGTTTTTATTGGTGCTTCTTTTTTTTTTTGGAAGCTGAGCTGGGTGACTTTTCTAGATTGCTGGCTTCTGGGATGTATGAGCCAAAAAGAAAACCCAGGAAACTCACCACTGTGTTGTTCCATGGGTCCTGAGTTTGTTCATTGTGCTGCCTTCTTCTCACCACCTTTCGGAGTCTTCTTATGTCTGTTTCATATTTTTTGTACAAGTTTTAGTTGTACTTCATGGGAAGAATAGGGAGATTGCATCTACTCCATCTTCTTAAAGCAGAAGTCTATTCATGGGGACATGTTTACTACCTATGTATGAAAACCTTTTTATCCGTATGTTCAAGATCAAGTTATTTTATACATAAATTTTATACTAGGTACTACTGGGAAGAATATTATGAAACAAATTTATTTCTTGTGCTTCAGAAATTTACAATTACATAATTTTAGGTCTTCATTGGATCTCAGAGAAAATGTCAGTCATTCATTTTACATATATGAGAAAGGAAGCAAAGAAGTTAAGTGTCTGCTAAGTGTATTATAACTAATTATTAGCAGAACTCTTACTAATCCAGAACTATTTCTACTATATCATAATGCCTCCCTTACCTTAGAAATTCAACAAATAATTTGCATTATAGTTAGAATAGTTTTCTTCTATTATTTTACTCTATTATCTAAATAGAGTCATATGGAGTGTTGGGGTGGGGGGGCGTTCTGGTCATTATACAAGTTTCCTCAATTTGTGCAAATATATTTATGATGTAAGCATATACATGACTTTATTCAAATATAAATTTAAAATTCAAGAAAACTAAGTTTCTATTATCAAATATGTGCTTAACCTATAATGTTAAAAATACTATTAGTTAAATGATAAGCTCTGTTAAATATTGAAGCAAAATACATTCTGGGAAATTTTCAAAGGTCCTGGACACATCTCACAGTTTTTATCCTGGATCAGTTCCAAAGGTGTAATGTCTGCTATTATGAAATTGTCTCAGGTATCAAATTCTAAATTAAAAATGTTAAAGTCCTTTCAAATGTAATTCCTTTTGCAAGAAAAATGAATTTGAGTTACTCTGCATAATTCTTCTTGACCCCATTGATGCTCTAATACCTTTCATTAAGTGGACTTCAGGCATCCACTCTTTTCTTCATCCCAGCTCCAGCTAAAACCAGCTGTTCTCCAAGCAGCATTTTTATTAACTTATTTAGGAACTGGGGCCTATCTTATTACACTATTTTCCATTCCTGCCGTATGCAGCTGTAGCTGATACTTTTCATAACAGCCTTTATACATCAACCTCCTCCCCTCTTTCACTCCATTTTTTCTTACTCTCTTTTACTTTCCTTTTTAAGTAAATTAAACTTGTATGTGTGTGTGCATGCAAAACCCCTCTTTCTTCTTTCTTTCTCTTTCTCTCTCTCTCTCTCTCTCTCTCTCTCTCTCTCTCTCTCTCTCTTCTCTTCTTCCCTTTCTTTCTGGTAATAATATTACTTGCATGCTTCAAGAATGTGACTATTATTTGTATGAGATTATAAATGTCAGGGGAAAATGTTTACTAATGGTATAAAAATTCTCAACTGTAGAATAAATGATTTTAATGATAACATTTTATTAATAATATTACATTAATTTAACTTAGTTTAAAAATCCATGCAATATGAATGTAAAGAAAGGCTTTGAATATAAGGTTGTACACATTACTGTTAACCTCAAAACATATCATCTCACATAGACCATAACAATGAAATCTATACCAATTAAAGTGTATATTAAAATTCAGTAGCCCAAAAGTATGCTACTAATTAAATTGGCCTACTTTAAATGAAAATTTTTTAAAGAAAAGAAGATTCTGTTTGTAATGTTTTAAATATAACTGCATTACTATTTTTTATGTATGAGAGGTCTAACATTTTTAAAGTTTAGACTTGAAAATTTTCATTTAAGTTGTTATTACAGAGAAATGGTTAATTTGGATAGAACACTATTCTCAGAAGTACTGTTAGGAACTTCGCCTGCAGATTAAAGTTACCAAAAGATAGTTGAAAGTAGTTGATATACTTGGACTAATCTGGAAGGCTTCATTTCTAGTATGAATATATGAGAAATACAATGAAGTTCATGATTGTTTTTATTAGCTAGAAAGTACTACTGTCTAGTCTTTTAAATTTCTATGTAAATGTAATATATGACTTATTTTGAATATTATTACTATGTTTTTATAGAACATATTTTTCTTTTTACATTTTTATGATTTCTTTTTATGATTTTTACTTATGGGAGATTATTTTTTGTGCAGTGAAATGCACAGAGCTTCCGTGCACGATTCAGTGAGTTTTGATAAATGCATAAGCCTGCATAACCAGCACTCGACATGCAGAACATTACATCTCCCTCAGAAAGTTCCTTGGATACCCACTTCCCAGGGCAACCACTGTCCTGCCTTCAATCCACATAGACTAGTATCAGTGTTCTTGAGCTATAGGAGTTCTTTTCTTTATTTCTTTATCTTTAAGTTTATTAAATACATTGTGGTGACGGGTCATATAGTTCTCAAGTGTACATTTCTATGAACATAATCTGTATATTGCATTGTGTGCCCACCACTCACAGCCAAATCTCTGTCACTATATACTTGGACCCTTTTATCCTTCACTGTCCTCCCACTCTCCTTCCTTCTAGTAACCACCATACTGTTGTCTGTCTGTGTCTGAGTTTCACTTTTATATTCCAGCTGTGAGTGAAATTATATGGTTCTTAGCTTTTTCTGACTGACTTGTTTAGCTTAGCATAATATTCTCAAGGTCCATCCACATTGTTGCAAATGGCAGTATTTTATCTTTTCCTGTGGCTGAGTAGTATTTCATTGTGTATATATAGCACATCTTCTTTATCCAGTCCTCTGTCATAGGACCCTTTGGTTGTCTCCATGTCTTGGTTATCATGAATAATGCTGCAGTGAACATAGGGGTGCATATATCTTTGCAAATAAGTGTTTTGAATTTTTCAGGTAGATACCCAGAAGAGGGATTGCTGGATCATATATGGTAATGCTACTCTTAATTTTTTGAGGAACCTTCATACTGTTTCCCATAGTGGTTGTGCCAGTTTACATTCCCACCAGCAGTGAATGAGGGTTCCCTTCTCTCCACAACCTCTCCAACACTTGTTACTACATGTCTTGTTGATAATAGCCATTATAACTGGTGTGAAGTGGTATCTCACTGTAGTTTTGATTGTATTTCCCTAGTAGCTAGTAAATTTGAACATCTTTTCATATATATCTGATGACTGTAGGTATGTCTTCTTGGGAGAGGTGTCTGTTCAGGTCCTCTGCCCATTTTATAATTGGATTGTTTATTTGTTTGGTGTTGAATTTCATGTATACTTTATATATTTTGGATATTAACCACTCATTGGAACTGTAGTTTGCAAATATCATCTCCCATTTGGTTGATTGCCTTTTGTTTTGTTGGTGGTTTCTTTTGCTGTGCAGAAGCTTTTTAGTGATATGGTCCCATTCATTTATTTTTGCTTTTGCTTCACTTGCCTTTGGGGTAAAGTTCATACAATGTTTCTTACGACCAAGGTCCATAAGTTTGGTACCTATGTTTTCTTCTATGTACCTGATTATCTCTGATATTACATTTAGATCTTTGATCCATTTTGAATTATTTTTTGTACAAGGGGGCAAACTGTAATCTAGTTTCACTCTTTTGCTTGTGGCTCTCCAATTCTCCCAGCACCATTTACTTAAGAGGCTTTCTTTTCTCAATAGTATGTTTTTGGCTCCTTTGTCAAAAATCATTTGCTTGTACACCTGTGGTTTTATTTCTGAGCTCTCAATTCTGTTCTATTGTTCTATGTATCTGTTTTTCTGCTAATACCATGCTCTTTTGATTATTGTCACTTTGTAATATGATTTGAAGTCAGGGAATATGATATCTCTGGCTTTGTTTTCTCTTTTCCCTCAGGATTACTTTGGCTCTTCAGGGTCTTTTGTGGTTCCATACAGTTCTGGTGACTTTTTTGTTCTGTTTCTTTAGAAAAATGACATTGGGATTCTGATGGGGATTGCATTAAATCTGCATATTGCTTTGGGTAATATGACCATTTTTACTGTGTTGATTATTCCAACCCATGAACAAGGAATATCTTTCCATTTCATTGCGTCTTTTTCAATCTCTTTTAATAATGCTTTGTAGTTTTCAGTATGTAGGTCCCTCACATCCTTTAAGTTTATTCCTAGGTATTATATTCTTTTGGTTGCAATTGCAAAATAAATTGGTTTTTGCATTTCTTTTTTGGAAGTTTCATTGTTAATATATAGGAAAGGAGTGGATTTTTGTACATTGATTTTGTATCCTGCACTTTTATGGTATTTGTTTATTATTTCTAGTAGTTCTTTTGGTGGGGTCTTTAGGATTTTCCATGTACAGAATCATGTCATCTGCAAAGAAGTGACACTTTTACTTCTTCCTTACCAATTTGGGTGCCTTCTATTTCTTTCTCTTGCCTGATTGCTCTGGCTAGGATTTCCAGAACTATTTTAATTGAGAATGGTGAGAGTGAGTATGGTTGTCTTGTTTCTTATTTTAGAGGAAAAGCTTTCAGTTTTTCACGCTTGAGTATGATATTGGCTGAGGGTTTATCATATATGGACTTTATTATGTTCAGGTACTTTCCATCTATATCCATTTTATTGAGAGTATTTGTAGTAAATGGATATTAGATCTTATCAAATGCTTTTTATGCATCTGTTGATATTATAAAATTTTTATTTTTTGTTTTGTTAATGTGGTGTATTACATTGATCGATTTGCAAATGTTGAACCATCCTTGTGCCCCTGGCATGAACCCCACTTGATTGTGATGTATTATTTAAAAAATATATTGTTGTATTCAATTTTGTAGTATTTTGTTTAGTATTTTTGCATTTGTATTCATCAGAGATATTGGTCTGTAGTGGGGGTTTTTTAGTGTTATCCTTGCCAGGTTTTGGTATCAGAGTAATGTTGGCCTCATAAAACATTAGGAAGTACTGCCTCATTTTCAGTTTTTTGAAAGAGTTCGAAAAGGACGGGTATTAAATCTTTGAATGTTTGCCAATCAGAAAGAATATATGTACCCCCATCTTTGTAGCAGCACTATTTACAATCGCTAAGATCTGGAAACAGCCCAAGTGCCCATCAGTAGACGAATGGATCAAAAAGCTGTGGTACATATACACAATGGAGTACTACGCAGCGGTAAGAAAGAAAGATCTCTTGTCCTTTGAGACTACATGGAGGGACCTGGAAAGTATCATCCTAAGTGAAACAAGCCTAACAGAGAAGGACAAATTTCATATGATCTCACTGATTTGTGGAATATAATGAACATAACAGTTTGAGGACAATCCCCTAAGGAGTGGGCAGGTGGGAGAGGGATGAACCACAGAACTTATATGCATGTATGCATGAACAGTGGACATGGACAACAATCTGGGGAAGGGGCAGGGAGGGAAGGGGGAGGGGGGAATCAGTGGGGGAAAAAAGGAGAATCATCTGTAAAAAAAATTAATCAAAAAAAAAAATCTTTGAATGTTTGGTGGAATTCACTAGTGAAGTCATCTGGTCCTGGACTTATATTTTGGGGGAGGTTTTTGATGTCTGTTTCAATTTCCTCACTGTTTTCTTATTTAGATTTTTCATTTCTTCATGATTCAGTCTAGGAAGATTATAT
Organism: Molossus molossus; assembly: GCF_014108415.1. NCBI lineage: Eukaryota > Metazoa > Chordata > Mammalia > Chiroptera > Molossidae > Molossus > Molossus molossus. The sequence continues at coordinate 53,931,752 of NW_023425345.1, read as the reverse complement.
ATTTCTAGGAACTTATCTACTGTTTCTAGGTCATTGAATTTGGTGGCATATGTTCTTTCATAGTATGCTAATATGATGCTTTGTATCTGCTGTTTGATGTAACTTCTCTTTCATTTCTGATTTTGTTTATTTGAATCTTTTCTTTTACCCTTAGCGAATCTGTCAACTTTTTAATCTTTTCAAAGAACCAGCTTTTTGTTGTATTAATTTTTTGCAGTTTTTTGTTCTCTGTTTGTTCAATTCTGCTCTATTATTTTCTTTCTTCTGTTGACTTTGGGTTGCTTTTATTCTTCTTTTTCTAGTTCTTTAAGATGTAATTAGGTTGTTTACTTGGAGTTTCTCTCATTTCTTTAGACAAGCCTGCAATTATATAAAGTTCCCTCTTATTAATGCTTTCATTGCATTCTGAAGTTTTGATATGTTGTATTGTCGTTCTCATTTGTCTCTATATTCTTTGATCTCACCTTCCTTTTTTTCTTCAACCCAGCCATTTTTTAGTAGTATATTTTTTAATCTCCACATATTTGTGGCTTTCTTTTTACAATTGATTTCTAATTTCAAAGCATTATGGTCAGAGAATGAATATGCTTGTTATAATTTCATCTTCTTCAATTTTTTGAGGCTAGCTTTGTGATCCAACATATGGTCTAGCCTTGAGAATATTCCATGTCCACTGGAGAAGAATGTGTAATCTGATGTTCTGGGGTGAAAGGTTCTATAAATGTCAGTTATGTCCATTTGGTTGAATGTGTCATTTAAGGCTTATATTTATTTGCTGACTTTCTGTTTGGGTGATCTATCTAGAGCTTTAAATGAAGTATCAAGGTCTCCAACTATGACTGTATATTTGTCTGTTTCTCCCTTTGGTTCTGTTAGTAGTTACTTTATATATTTTGGTACTCCCTGATTGGGTGCATATATATTAAAAAGTCTTGACCTGGCTAGTGTGGCCCAGTTGGCTGAGCATCGACCCATGCACTGTAAGATTGCTGGTTCAATTCTCAGTCAGACCACATGCCTGGGTGGTAGGCTTGATCCCTGGTAGAAAGCATGCAGGAGGAAGCTGACTGATGCTTTTCTTTCTCTCCCGCTCCCTTCCTCTCTCTCTAAAATCAATAAAAACATATTGAAAAAATAATTATGTCTTCTTGATGTAGTATCCCCTTTATCATTACAAAATGTCCATTTTGTCTCTTGTTACCTTTGTTATCTTTAAATGTATTTTGTCAGATATAAATAAGGCTGCTCCTGCTTTTCTGTGGCTATTATTTGCTCGGATAATCATTTTCCACCCTTTTAGTTTAAATCTACCTTTGTCTTTGCAGTTTAAATGTGTCTCCTGAAGGCAGCATATTGCGTTTTTTGTTTGTTTGTTTTTTTCCAATCTACTACTCTATGCCTCTTTATTGATAAATTCAGTTCATTTACACTTACAGTAATTGTTCATGTACGAGATCTTTTCTATAGCCATTTTATCTTTTGTTTTCTGGTAGCTCTGTATGTAGTCTTTTATGTCTGGTCTATTTCTTTTAGTGTAATTGTGAAACTCATGTTGTTGATGTTTTCTGTAATTCATTCTTTTTTATTGTTGCTATTTCCCATCATATGAACATCTCATTATTTGTGTCTGTTTTCTTTTGATTATTCCAAAATATGTGTTATGAATAAAACTGCTGTAGATATTTTTGTATAAATCTTTTTTTGTGGAATTGCTGGGATGTAGTTAGATACATGTTTAACTGTTCAAAGAACAAACAGTTTTCTAAAGTGATTATACTATTTTATTTTAGTTTTTATGTTTTTCATTGCTTAAAAACATTTTTTTTCTTTTTTATTGATTTTTAGATACAGGGGAAGGGAGAAGGAGAGAGAGATAGAAACCTCGATGAGAGAGAATATTCATTGGCCGCCTTCTGCCTGCCCTCTACTGGGGATCAGGCCCATAACCTGGGCATGTCCCCTGAATGGGATCGAAACAGCAACCCCTTGGTGCATGGGTCAAAGCTCAGTCACTGAGCCACCTGAACTGGGCTGATTGTACTATTTTAAATATATACCCAACAGCAATGTGTGAGAGTTCTAATGACTTAGTTATCAATAGAATGTGCATTATTTTAAATTTTGGGCATTCCAGTTGGTGTAAAAGAATTTTAGTCTTATTGTAAGTTTAATTTTTATTTCAGTGACAATTCATAATATTAATTCTTTTTTTTTTATCCTCACCTGAGGACATTTTTCCATTTTTTGTTCAGGTAGAGTGGGAGGGAGAGAGAGGAACAGAGAGAGAGAGAGAAACATCGACGTGAAGGGACACATTGAGTGGCTGCCACCCGCACAACCCAACCAGGGCCGGGGACAAACTGCAACCGAGGTACGCGCCCTTAGCGGGAACCGAACCCGGGTCTCTCAGGACCGCGGGCCGACGCTCTAACCGCTGAACCAAACAGGCCAGGGCCATAATATTAATTCTTTAACAGGGTTATTGACCCTACATAAGCAGTCTTTGCTTTACATGGTAGTGTGTGACCATAAACTATTCAGCTGAATCCGTGCAAAACAATCTTCATCATAATCAATGGGGAAAATTATGATTGTTTCATGACCTTCAAAATGTTTTGTCACTACATTAAAAAGGTTTTTACTGTCAGTTACAAATATATATACAATAAAAAATAATAAAATCAATATTTACTTACTGTATTATAATTTAAAATGTTAGAAATATTGAGAATTAAAGTGTTAGATTTCTTTATAAAAATAATTTATCAAGAGCAGTTGCTTTATTTTTCTTATTGTTTAGGTTACAATATAGAGAGCATCTTTTTCTATGACTTGGCACATTTTTATACTCCTTTCAAAGTTTGGATTAGCTTCCAACACATTATCCTTTGCACTTTTGATATTATGAAATACAATTTTATTTCTTCATAATGTTCTCCAAGATATCCCTTAATAGAAAGGATTTTTGTTGGCATTGCCTCTTCTGGGACATCATTCTTCATCTTCTTCATCACAAACACTTTTCTGTATTCATAAAGCTTGTTTTTACTAAGTTTCTCTGGCTGGATATCTAGTTTATTACATGGCAGCAATGGCGTCATTCCCATGATTAGTTATTTATTCTAAAAGTCTATTTACATTTGATTGAAATTTCACTTCCAGCATGCAGTACTACCATCTTTGTTGTTCAGTATGTCACATGAACATGGGAGACAAGGAGGCAAAGTAACTTACACTTTGCTGATTGTGCATGAGCTAAATAGAGGATGCACAGTGACCAATCAGTGATAGGCTTTAAAAGAAGTGACATGATTGGTCACAGATTATCTTGTACATCTGTTACTTATGTAGCAATTTTATGGACAAAAGATCTAGCAACAAAGGTCACTTTATGCAAATATTCATAGTTAATATACAGTGGTAACAAACTTTAACCCCTGGTTTGAACAGACAGATGTTATTCAATTAAACCATAGAAATGGAAATTCAAGCATGTGGAATGGGAAAAGTGAGGGAGGGTTTTCCTATCTTCTTTTGGGAAGTTTCTGTTCAAGTCTTATCCCATTTCTTTTCATTGAGTTGTTTTTCTTTTTAGTATTGAGTTATAGGAATTCTTTATATATTCTGGATACAAGTCCTTTATTAGATATATGCATAACAAATATTATCTTAGTCAATGACTTGACTTTCTATTTCCTTAATGCACCTTTGAATAAGCACATGATTTTAATTTGCAGAAATACAAATTACCAACTTTTAATTATAAATTAGTATATTTTGTGTCCTATCAAAGAAATATTTACTACATCAAGATCAGGAAGATTTTTTTTGTGTGTGTGTTTTATTCTAAAATATTTATAGTTTTAGCTTTTATATTTATCCATAATTCATCTCTAATTTTTTATATGTATGTAGTATGGGGTATAATTTAAAGTTTTTTTTTTTCAAACATGTATTCAATTTTTCAAGAACAGTTTGCTTAAAGACTTTTTTTTATTGAATTACCTTGGTAGCTTTGTCAAACATCAGTTTACCCATACACTTGAATCTTTTTCTAGACTATTCCATTGATTTATTTGCCTTCCTTATGACAATACCATGTTGTGTTGATAACTATAACTTCTTAACTGGCCCTTTAATCACTATAAACTGTCTCTTTTATCTTTGGGAACACTCCTTATCTTAAAGTTCTTTTGTCTGATATCAGTGTAGATCCCCATTCTTTAGTTTACTGTTTGCATTTTATATCTTTTTCTCTCCTTATTTTTAAATGATTTGTGCCATATTTATCTAATTTTTAATCCTCACCTGAGGATATTTTTTTATGATCTTCAGATAGAGTGGGATGAGGGCGGGAGGGGGGCAGAGAGGAAAGGGAGAAGAGACAGAGAGAGAAAGAGAGAGAAACATTGATGTGAAAGAGATACATCAATTGGTTGCCTCCTGCCCTAACCCGACTAGATTCAGGGACGAACCACAACTGAGATACATGTCTTTGACTGGAATCAAACTCGCAACTCATTGGTCCATGGGCTGATGCTCTAACCACTGAGAAAACCGGCTAGGGCTATGTCATATTTAAACTGAGTCTGACAGACAGTAACATATATCTCTGTGGACAGCATATAATTGGGTTTTTTATTTTTATCTTGTCAGATAATCTCTGCCTTTTATTTTTATATAAAAATTTTTAATTGATGTTAGAGAAAAAAGGGAAGGAGAGGGAGAGAGATAGAAACATCTATGAGAGAGAACGTCAATTGGCCACCTCCTGCATGCCCGCCACTGGGGATTTAGCCCACAACCCAGGAATGTGCCTGACTGGGAATCCATCTGGTGATGATGCTCAATCACTGAGCCACACCAGCTGGGTGATAATCTCTGCCTGTTAAATGAAGCATTTAATCTATTTATATTTAAAGTCATTGTTAATTTTAGTTCTGTTTGTTTTTTGTTTTCTATTTGTCCTATCTCTTTTTTAGTTCCTTTGTTCTTTCTGTTTTGTCTTTCTTTTTTTCTTTCTTTTTTTTGGTAGGTGCACCTAGGGGGAACCAACCCCGGGACTCTCTGGTCCGCAGGTGTATGCTCCAACCACTGAGCCAAACCAGCCAGGGCTATTTTGTCTTTCTGTTGGTTTATTGAATAGGTTAGCTTTCTATTTGAATTCCTCTACCGGATTTTTTTTTTTTTTATCCTCACCCGAGGACATTTCTTCATTTTTTGTTCAGATAGAGTGGGAGGGAGAGAGAGAAACATTGACATGAAAGGGACACATAGAGCGGCTGCCACCCGCACAACCCAACCAGGGCTGGGGACAAACTGCAACCGAGGTATGTACCCTTAGTGGGAACCAAATTTGGCTCTCTCTGGACTGCGGACCAAGGCTCTAACCGCTGAGCCAAACCGGCCAGGGCCCTCTATTGGGTTTTTATCTATACTTCTGTTTCATTATTTTTAGCAGTTGCTCTAGGGATTACAATATGATTCCTTAGTTTATCATATCTACTTAAATTAATATTGTACTTCACATACAGTTTTGTATATTTCCCCTTAATTTGTGCTCTTGTCACATTATATATCTTAAATAATTTACATCTGTGTACGTGGTAAAACCCAAATTTTATAGTATTTTATTTAGAGATCTAGTAGACATTTAAATAAATCAAGGAAATGCCACATATTTTTTGCATCTAATTATCATTTATTCTCATAGTTATGAGTTGCATCTGGTGCCATTACCTTTCAGCTAAAGAACTTAGAATTTCTTCTAGTGCAGGTATACTGGTGTCAAATTTATAATAGCTTTTTAAAATTCATTTTCTTCTCATTCCTATATCTGACAGCCTGTGATCTTTTTCTGTTAAACAATTTGTCTTCTTGACTATGAGTCACATTTTTCTGTCACTAGTAATTTTTCAACTTATATTGGATATTGTTGGTGATATTTTGCAAAAACTCTATATTTTGTTATCTTCTTTTGAAGAGTGTGGCTTTTATTCTAAAAGATCATTAAATTGTTGAATAGTGATTTTATAAATATATGGTTTGGGGTTTATCCTTGTTTTAGAGGGACTCCTTGGATCTGAGGACACAGAGTAATGTAAATATATGGCCCTTTTGAGATTTTAATGAGGTCTGAGTTGTTTATCAATTTTCAAAATCTGTCACCCCTGCATTGGGAAACAACTAATACTTAACTCAGTTTTCCATCTGTTGCTTTCCAATGCACTCTTTGTTGTGTTTTTTATATGTATACAATTAAGAGATTAGCCAAGGATTTCGGGGACATTTAGACCCAGAAATTGGGTTTCACCCCTCTGTTGCTCCCTTCTTCCTGCATCCCATTCTCTGACATCTCAAGCCAAAATAGTTTTCCTTTTCCCAGAGTTATTGTCTGCTGGAGGACTAGTCTGATATAGCTATTCTGGAATCATCAGAATGCTCCGCTACATTTATTATATTTGGGCATTGGACTATTTTGATATAAATTTTTGGCTGCTTCTGCAAAATTATTATTTTTTGCAGGATTTTAACAATTCAAACCACACTGAGCACTTTTATGTAAAATAGCCTTGCTGAATATCTTGTGATAAGTACATAGAGGAGGGATTTACATTGCAATAATATATATGACTTTAAGTTAAATGATAGATATTTTTGTTATTAAAAATATTTTGAGAATTTTTTATTGACCATTTCATTTCTCAGAGGTCCCCATTTTACTTCATGCTTTGATTCTTTCTAATTTTATTGGTTCTTCTTCTCTCCCTTTCTCATTTTGTCTCATCTTGACTCTTTCCTCCCCTCTCTCCTTCTCTTCCCTCCCTCTCTCCTCCGCCCTGCCCTCCCTCAATCCCTCCCTTCCTCTTTCTGTGAATCCCTGAGAAATACAAATTCTTTTTTTCTTATAGAGTTCTCCTCAAACTCTAAGTCAGGACCTTTTGAATATTTTAACTTATTAAGGTTTTTGTACAGCTATAGGCCTTAAAAAAGAGGAATGGTTTCAAGCAGCATTTGGTTGCAGTCAACACAGGGGACACTTGTTCATCAGTCAGTACTGGTGACACTTTCTTTTTGTAATTTTTGCATGAATCTATGCATTTATGCATCTATCCATTATTTTGTTCACTTATCATTTATGTGTTAAATAAATATTTTTTAAGTATCAGTGTGTGCCAAATATTACTTACTTACCTGTGTTTTTCATGATCTGCTTTTCCTATTTTACTTCACTATCCATTAACTACTGATGATTAGCTCATTATTTGCTGTTCTGACACTATAAATACGCCTTTTAAATGTTCTTTCATTCTCATTTCAAAGCTTATGTACACATATTTATCTCAAATTGTTTTTTCTTGACCTTTATGCTAACCTGAGTTTTTCCTCCCAAGAAATCTCTATCTATGCTAACAAGATATATAGTAACATTTTATTTACTCATATCTATTCTCAAGTAAATTCCTACAAACCAGTACATCTTTCTCATTTCCTCATCAATATTAATGGTTCAATTTAGTCTCCAGATGTTAATGTAATGGTCTTAATAGACAATTAACTCTACTCTGTAGTAATTAATCCCCTAAGAACTGCTTCATATAAAGTATTTTAAATCAAAGTTGTCATTTTTGATAGATATTCTCATGAGATAACTTACTATATACAGTTGTCAAACTAATGACTCTAAAACAAATCGACTCATTTTACCTCCAGATAGGACATTTATAACCTGTTTTCCATGCAGTGTTCTCAAAAAACAAACAAACAAAAATACTTTTTTCCCCAGAAGTTCTACTGAGATATTTTTATAAATAAATTCTGTGTTCACTAATACTTGGTTTAAAACTAATATTATTGCCCTGGCTGATGTGGCTCAGTTGGTTGGGTGTCGTCCCATGCACCAGAGGGTTGCCAGGTTGATTCCTGGTCAAGGCACATGCCCGAGTTGTGGCTCCATCCCCAGTGGAGGCATGCAGGAGGTGGCCTGTTGAAGTTTCACAATCACATTGGTGTGTTTTTTCTCTCCCTCTCCTATCGTCCTTCTCTAAAAATCAAAAAAAGTCTTTTAGGAAAACCCAGAACTAATATTATTATAGCTTTTTTCCATAGAATTTTTGGTCCCAAATTGTGTGTGTGTGTGTGTGTGTGTGTGTGTGTATGCATTAGGATAGACATGTTAAACATTTTTTAGGCAATCTCAATCCTCCTTATAGGCACTTTCTCAGTTCCCTTTCATGCAAATGAATATATCAAAATGATTTAATTTGTTACACTAATAAGTGTGTCGATCCATATCCTCAGCTTTTTAGTATCACCTAAAATCATGTTTATGTGTCATATTTTGGTAAATACTATTCCAGCTACTCCAAAATCTATCTCTGAATTAAGCCAAAGTGCCCAAGAAAAGTGTATTTGAACTAAATAATTAGAACCTCTCTGGAAATAGTTTTACAAAATTATAATTGATTTTGTAATTGTATTTGATAATTATTCTTCCCACCCACACTGAGAGATGTTATAAAAACTAAGTTAAATGTATTATTTATCATGTAAACATATTGTTGAAGGCATTGTTCATTAAATTACATGATACCATAATTATGTGATTTTGGTGGGAGAAATCTATCTTTGATTTCAGTACCAGGGATTATTGCATTTTTCTTAATTAATTAGTCTTTATTGCCACAGAGATTTATAATGTTGATTTAAAAATATTATTTGCTATAATACCCAGAGCCAAATCATAACTTACTTCTAGAAAGTATAGAGCATATCTATTTTATCTATTGACTGAATTCCCGGGTTCATGCCATTTGTTGTATTCTTATTTCCTTCATGCCCAGTAATTCATCACATTCTGCCAATATTATTTTGCCTTTTATATAGCCTTATTCCTCATTATTCTTTGTCATCATTGTAATTTGCATTGTATTGCATATATATAATAAATATCTAACCAGTTTCTGTCAAGTTTACTTTTTTCTAATAACTAGCTATATGGAGACTCAGTCTTTAAGTTTATACTTTACAAATTAATCTCTGTTGAGTGTTCTCTATTGCCTACAGTATTCATCTAAACTCATTTCTCAAACTTACAGTGCCTTTCAATAATACCACACTTAGTGGCCCCTTTTTTTCTTACTACTTCCTTAGACTTTCTTTTTTCCAGTCTAGTATACGTTTCAGCCCTTGACAAACATTTTGTTTCCTCTTATTCACCTCTTGTCATATTGAATCCACTTAAACATCTTTTCTCTCACATCTATACTAATCCTTAATTGTCTTTCAAATTATAGCTCCCAAAATCTTCTCTGTACATTGAGCCTTTCCTTTTGACATCGCCAATTTGTTTCCCATGTGAATTTCCCACTCCATGTGAGTGTCCAATAAATGCTATTAATTAAATTTAAGTAATGTAAAATGTATATGTAGTATGCTGAAATTTCCTTTGCATTCAACTTTGCAGGAATTTCTATTTTTATATTTATTCAGACTATGTTAGCGATAGTAAACTATAATTTTACTTGTGTATGCTCAGATTATATATTTGTTCCTTGTGTTTCTAAAAGGGCTGTGGATTGTTTAAAATTAGTGGAGACAAAAATATTCTTAATATACTAAGAAAGATTGTGTTGATACTTTTATAAGTTTTATAAATATAAATTTTCAGACCTATCTTTTGCTTAAGAGAGTACATCTGTGCTTGAAGATAAAAATATATAATAATAAATAATTAAGGAAACTTGGTCTTCCATGTTAGTATACTTAACCAGGTCAGTGAGAAGTCAATAAAACTACCATAAGAATCCTATCATACAGACTGGCAACTTCTAATCCTTGATATTTAGAAATTTAGAGAATAATTACTTTTCACACACATGTTCATCCTCTAAGTGGAATCTACCAAATAGTCACTAGAACTGGCATGAATTTAAACCTATAACAAATTGTACTTATATAGATCTACAGACTTTTATTTCACCCATGATGAAAGTATTTCACCGATAAGAATAATTTATGAATAAAAATATAATTTACAGAATACCTTGGCAGTGAATGTTGATCGCTTCATCACAGTTCAGTCATGTTTAGAAAATCTAAGCAAGCTGCGTGATTACTCCAGGAAGCATGGAATGATGTGTTCAAATTAGTACCATCTGTGGATAGAAAAAGTTTGAGGTTTTTAGTCATTCTTAAAGAATGGAAATCTGATTCTCCATGCTAAAATGAGTGTAATCCTTTTTGTATCTGTAATTCAATAGGGCAGTTGCTTTGAAATAGTCTAGTTCAATACAAAGTTCATCAAAAGAGAAGATACTGGATATAAATAAGGGTTACTGCTGGTCATTTATGAGTGCCTCTGAGGTAGCCTACTTAAGAAAATTGTGTATAAGTTATACAATATATTTGGCCTCAGATTAGATTTTATTTCTGTTTTCTTCTTTTAAAAACATTTGGTTGAAAAATATGGACAACATTTTTTTAATACAGGGAAATCAAAGGACTTTCAGTGAAACATAATTTAATCCCACAGTCAACACTTATTAAGTGCTCATGTGTCAGACACTTGGTGTCTGTCCAAGGTCATCACTGTACCTGCCACATGGAAGGCAACTGCAATATTTGTTACTCTTTCTTTAGCCAGATTAAAAATAGCTGTTGCATGGACCTTGTTTCTTTGTCAAGTTAAAATACTACCCTAGTTAGACCTTTACTTCTTTGTAACACTTTTTTTGGAAAATACTAGGGTCTGTGGATCAATATTAACCTGCTGAAACATTTTTTACTGTGCAACATAGTTTGCCATTAAATTCGTCTTTTTTTTTTATTAATTCATTTTTGTTACAGATGTTTCTCCTTTTTTCCCGTCCACACCCTCCTCCCCATCCCCCCACCCCATCCCCAGCTTTGTTGTACATGTCCATCAGTTATGTGTACATGCATATAAGTTCTGTGGTTTATCTCTTCCCTCCCCCATACCCCCTCTTTTGAGGGTTGTCAGTCTGTACCCTACTTCCACATCTCTGGGTCTACCCAGTTCCTCAGACTGTTATGTTCATTATATTCCACAAATAAATGAGATCATATGATATTTGTCTTACTCTGCTTGGCTTGTTTTGCTTAGGATAATACTCTCCAGGTCCCTCCATGTCATCTCAAAGGATAAGAGATCTTTCTTTCTTACAGCTGCATAGTACTCCATTGTGTATATGTACCACTGCTTTTTTATCCATTCATCTACTGATGGACACTTGGGCTGTTTCCAGATCTTAGCTATTGTAAATAGTGCTGCTACGAACATGGGGGTACATATATTCTATCTGATTGGTGTTTCAGGCTTCGTAGGGTGTATTCCTGGAAGTAGGATCACTGGGTAAAATGACAATTCAATTTTTAATTTTTTGAGGTAACACTATAATCTTTTCCATAGTGGCTGCACCAGTCTGCATTCCCACCAGCAGTGTACTAGAGTCCCCTTTTCTCCACACCCTTGCCAACACTTGTTTGATGTTTTATTGATGGTGGCCATTCTGACAGGTGTGAGGTGATACCTCTTTATTGTTTTAATTTGCATCTCTCTGATTATTAGTGATGTTGAGCATTTTTTCATATGTCTCTTGGCCATTTGTATGTACTGTTTGGAGAGGTGTCTATTTAGCTCCCCTGCCCATTTTTTAATTGGGTTATTTGTCTTTCTTTTGTTGAGTTGTATGAGCATCCTATATATTTTTGAAATTAACCCCTTATCTGGTGTATCATTGGCAATTATGCTCTGCCATACAGTGGGTTCCCTTTCCATTTTGATGGTTGTTTCTTTTGCTGTGCAGAAGCTTTTCGTTTAAAGTAGTCCCATGTGTTCATTTTTTCCTTTGTTTCTGTTACCTTAGGTGATGCATCAGTGAAAATTCTGCTGTGTATTATAAAGTCTTCTTTTTAAAAATCTTAACATTTAAAGGGGGAACAAAGTTCCTCAGAGAACCATGGGCATCTAGTCATCCCTCCTGCTGAAATGGGGAAAGGGCAGCCTTCTTACTTCTTCAGTTTATTAGATAGCTAATGTACCCCCTTTCCTTCCTGCCATTAGTTGGCTTAGTAAATGCTAGATAAAGGAAATGAAACATAGAAGGGGTGCATGGTGGTGGACTTGAAAAAAAGTAAAATGTCTAGACCATATTCCCTGGTTTATGAGGAAAGAGTAGAATCTATGTCTGGTTTTAATGCAAATGAAAAATCATTCTAAAACTTCTCATGTATGCACACTACCCTTAGGATAAAACTGAAACTCTTGAATCTAGTGTAGAAGGCTCAACAATATTGGATTTTGGCTGACATCTCCAACTTTCTATCTTCCTATCCATCTCCCTGTGCACCAGCAGCCTTTTTAAAGTGTTTTCAATGTGCCACACTCCCTCAGGGTCTTAGTGTATCCTGCTGTTTTTACCTGGGAAGCTAAATCTTATCTGTCAGGTCTCTGATCAAATTATAATGCATCAGAAAATGCTTTCCTGACCATCTGTCTAAATCAAGTCCCTGTTATACCCTCTTATTCATTTGTTCATACATTCAAAATTATTTATTAAATGCCTCCTTTATTCCAAGTATTAATTGAGACCTTCAGGGACACAATCTAATAGGTAGATAGATGGGTGTGTGTGTGTGTGTTTATGTGTTTGTATAGATATACACACACATATATATATACATGTAGTTGTTGCTTAATCTTTTTTACAGAAATGAATGTAGATCAAAACCCTTTTAGATCTTTGGTATAAATGTCAGAGTAAAGTGGAGATGAAATAGGATGAGTAAGAACTATCTGAGGTGGATTATTTTTGTATATCTAAGATGTGTAGGAAGATAGATATCAGCTCAAAACAATGAAGACTGGACACACTAATAGAACTATTTGGAAATACATTTTAAAATAATGCCCTGTAAGATTTTGAGTTTCCTTTTGCTCTGTATACTTAAGCAAAGGCCAGATGAGTAAAGATTGGTCATTTCATAGAGGGAAGTTGCATTAGTTTTCTTTTTATTTTATTGTTTTCCCTTATTTTATTTTTCCATCACTATTTATCCCCCCTATATTTTCTTCCACCTCCTCCCTTACCCCCCAGCAATGACCACACTTGTTCATGACCATGGGTTCTTTCTCTTTTTTAAATTTTTTGCTCAATCCCTCCACTCCCCCCAACACCCCACCCCACCAGAGCTGTCGGCTGTTCTCTATGAGTCTGTCTCTATTTTGCTTATTAGCTTAGTTTGTACATTAAATTCCACATATGAGTGAAATCATATACTTGTCTTTCTCTGACTGACATATTTCACTTAGCATTATGTTCTCTAGGTCCATCAATGCTGTCTCAAAGGGTAATATATTCTTCCTTTTATGGCAAAGTAGTAATCCATTGTGCAAATGTAACATAGCTGTTTTATCCACTCATCTATTGATAGACGCTTGGGCTGCTATGTCACAAATTATCGCAAACTTAGTAACTTAAAACAACATCGATTTATTCACACATAGTTCTGTGGGTCAGAAATCTGGGCACACTGTGCCTGGGTTCTCTACTCATTGTCTCACAGCTAAAAATCAAGGTGTCGGTCAGGCGTACGCTCAGGTGTAGCTCAGGTCCTCCATCAAGCTCATGTGGCTGTGACAGAATTCAGTGTCCTAGAGTTGTAGGACTGAGTTCACCATTTCCTGGCTGGCTCCGAGCCAAAGGCTTCTCTCAGCAGCTAGAGATGTCCTGAACTCTTTATTATGTGGTCCCCTCCTTCTACAAAGCCAGCAGTGGATACATTTTTGTAACCCTTGCTTAAAATATCTTACTTTCTCTTTTATATTTAACCAAAGAAAACTCTCTGCTTCTGCAGGACTCATGGTATAAAGCAGGCACACTGGATAATTTCTCTCTCTCTTTTAAAGTAAATTTATTTGGATTCTTAATTACAGCAGCAAGATTTCATCCCATTGGCACCTGTATCAGTGTTTGGTTGAACAGCTGGAAGAAGCTGTGTGGATAGGGGCCAGTAATCTTAGGGAACATCTGCCTGCATGAAAGTCAGATACAAAAGACGAGTTGACCAAGATTATCTCTAAACTTCTTTCAAATTCTGATTCTGTGATCTTCTGATTGATTTGCCTGTTTTATGAATTCAACCACCAAAATAGATCAAAATCTGTACTTTGTTCCTATTGCTACCATCTTATTTCTTCTTTCCTGAGCAAATAAAATGGTCTATGAATTTGTTCCTTTTCCTCTTGTGCAATGACCAAACAGGACTTGGTAAAATGCACTTCTCAACATCTTAATCTGATAACTTGATGGCCTTCCATTGCTTGACACGCTATCTATAAGTCTCGCTGAAACAGTATATCCCCAGGCCATTGTGCCATCTTTCTATTTGTTATTGCCAATAGGGACTATAAGCTATTGTCAAACACAGCTTAGATTACATTACCCCCTGTTCTAGAACCTCTACCTTTACCATCAATGAAATCCCATCTCACATGCCACCTTTTCTCTTAACACTTATCTTGAACCCCCAAGTCAGTCATATTTCTCTGCTTTGTGTTAAAATAGCTTGAAAAACGTGTCTTTTCTTCAAGTAGTCTGGGGTCAAATTGGCTGAGGGGTTTGACTAAATTATGGGAATTCTACTTTTTAGCCAATTCTAAAATTTTTTCTATAAAGAAAATTTTCTTAAAACATAACTTTCTCTAATTGTTGTTCTACATAATTAAGGATAGAAGAGGGAGGGTGTTGCAAGTAGTGTATCAGTGTTCTGTTTGTAATATTTCTTTAAAGGTTGATGTTTCTTAAAAGCAGTAATATTTGATGATAAATATTAATATTTGAAAAGAGTATTTGAATCTGGTTGATTGAATTCAATGGCTCTTAGTAATTTCCTACTTGTTTTCCATTCCTTTAGATTTTCTCTTTTCCAGATTTATGCAAATATATAAGCAATATGTCTTCAGTAAAAATGGAAGAGAAAATCCAAAAATTTAACTCAAGTCCAGACCTCTTTATATAACTCCCAACTCATGCATCTATATACTATTTGACACTTCCTCTGGACATCTGATAGGCATTTCAAAGTAAACATACTCAAAGTCAATACTTAATCATTCTGCTCAAAATTTATGCCTTCCACAATCATCCCCCTCTTTGTTAATAGTGACCTTATCTTCTCTTTTGCTCAATACAAAGACCTAGGCACTTTCTTCTACTCCTTTCTCTTATACCCCACATGCCATACACCAGCAAATCCTACCAGCGCTCCTGTATTACTTTTGAATTTATTTTTTTAAATATGTTTTTCATTATTATTTTTTGTTTGTTTGTTTTTTAGAGACAGAGAGAGGAAAGGAGAGGGAGAGAGATAGAAACATCAATGAGAGAGGAACCTTGATTGGCTGCCTCCTGCACACCCCCTACTGGGATAGAGTCAGCAACCTAGGCATGTACCCACTGGGTATCCAGCTAGCAGGCTTTTGGTGTATGGAACGAAGCTCAGTTCATTGAGCCACACCAGCCAGGCTGTCACCTCTTCTTTAAATTATATTTAGAATCTGAATACTTCCTATCATTTTTGCCACTGCATCCCTGGTCTAGGCCATTATGACTTCTTGTGTTGACATTGCAATAGCCTCCTAATTACTCTCCCTGTTTTCACCCTTGTCTCCTTTAGTCTATTCTCAACACAGTAGCTTGAGTGATTCCATGAAAATGTATGTTACAGCTTGTCAAATCAAGTCATAATGTCTTACAGGGCTGTATATAATCTAGATTTCAGTGTTTTTTCTTAAGACCTTGATTCCTACTAACCATACTAGCTTCCATGTTATTCTTCAAATATAGCAAGCATGGTTCCAACTTAGGGTTCTTAACAATGCATTTTCCTCAGCTGGGATGTTTTCCCCCAACATTTTTATATGGTTTGTTCTCCCACCTTTATCAGGAACTTCATGTCTTTAATCACTGAGAACTTCTCTAACTACTCAATTTAAATATCAATATCCCTGGAACTCTCTCCTTTGCTTCCTTATTTTTCTTCATAACACAAATCATCATCCAAAATACTATATTCAATACCTATTTATACTTTTTTGATATATAAACCTCCTGAAAGTGAATTATGCAAAGATAGGGACTTTTGTTTGTTTTGTTCATTGTATTCCCAGTGCCTACACCAGTACTTGGAACGAATTGGGTACTCATCTGATATTTATTGAATGTTGAATTAATATATGTTTAAGAATAAATGAGTTTTCTATTTATTAATTGTCTTATTTTCAAGTCTGTATGTTAACATATAGTTTTTATGAATTATGCATTTTCCGTACAAGTCATTGCGATTATTCACTCTATGTCAGCTTTCTGAGCAAAAGCCCATACACTTTTGCATGGTTGAAGAAAGTGCCCATAACACTTAGTACATTTTTTTTTCATATTTCTAACCATAACATGCTTATATTACTTGTCCAATAAATGGCTATTTTTTTTAAAAACAAGACCTAAACCTTATGTATCTTTAACCCATAAACAGGCTCAGAGCCCGGCACATGGTATGCATATAGCAAACCAATGGTTAACATGATATGTAGTAAGTGACTCTAAGTAGGACCATGTGATCACAGGTGATATACAGATACCTTAGTCTGTGTATGAATATCATGGTGCTGGATGATGTTCTAGAAAGAGTTTTGTTAATTGTAAATATATGCAAGAAAAATAAAAATCAACTAGTTATATAAATTATTAATTCACTTAATTGTCTTGTTTATTTAAAATTATTTTATAATCAACACAAGATGCACTTGTGTCTGACTAGACATTTAAATATAGAATGTTTTTCTTACTAATAAAAGACATAGGATTATATGAACATTCAATTTTTTTTTTGTACCATTGCTTGCATATTAAACCAAAGTTTATATTGTGAGTGAACTAGGGAACAAAATTAGGAATAAAAATAATCACAATTCTTGTCTTATACCCTTTTGAACCAGTCATCTCTGAAGCATCACCTTAAGGTTCTGCTTATTAAATGTGGGGATATTAATCTAAGGGCAATTGTAATAAGATACTTTATTATGCCAGTAGGTACATTATAAGAAGTATGTTTAAATCTCACTTTTCACTTCTGTTTACAAAATGTTTGGTAATCCAATTACTTTTTATTTTTTCTCTTTAATTTTTAGTTCCCAGTGTTCCCACAAACATTACTTTTTCAAATGTTCAGTCAACTAGTGCGACATTGACATGGATGAGACCCAACTCTATTTTTGGATACTTCCAAAATTACAAGATTACCACTCAACTTCGGGCTCAAAAATGCAGAGAATGGGAATCTGAAGAATGTATTGAATATCAAAAAATTCAATACCTCTATGAAGCCAACCTAACTGAGGAGACAGTAGATGGATTAAAGAAATTTAGATGGTATCGATTCCAAGTGGCTGCCAGCACCAATGCCGGCTATGGCAACGCTTCGAGGTGGATATCTACACAAACCCTCCCTGGCCGTAAGTTTTGTCCTGTATGTGTATGTATATTTTTGCATTCAAGAGAAAGCTCTTTAAATGTTTTTTGTTTTTTTTTTATAGAAATAACTCAAAGTGTAGGTAAAGATTTCTCTTACAACTTAAATTTTTTATTTTAAAACTTAACTGCCCTACTTGCTGTGACATCATTAACATTAAGTAAACACATTTCTATCATTACATTCTGAACATTATCTACATAGAATTGTGAAGGCTTTCATGCAAAGTATATATGTATATATATGTATGTATATTATGTATACATACATAAGAGTATATATACACATATATATGTATCTGTATATATATTATATATATCACACAGACACTGATTTCTGTTGTAGTCTATGTATTTATGTTGATTTCCATTTAATTGAATTATGTGCAAAATGACTGAACATAAACATTACTGAGTTAGTGCACAAACTAACTCATGTAATAAATATTTACTCTTAATTGAATTGAATACCAATGGGAACTCACTTTCTGTCATTATTAGGGTTTTCCTCTAACTTTCAGAGTTGTATTGCAGTAGTCTCTTGTGGTCTATTGTTAGGCTATACTAATTGATATCGAGAACACTTTGGTCATTCCTACATACTTCCTTCATATCTGGGGGATATGAAGCTAGATTTTACAACCTTTTCAATGACTGTAGGTTTACACACACACACTCACACACATGTACACACACATGTACTCACAATAACCCAGACAGATCTGTCTTCCAACAACTTTTCAGTGTGTGCTTTTCACCTGTACAAAATTTTGAAGCAAATAAGTACCCTGGGTCTGACCACCAGTTTGAGAGGGAGAGAATGGAAGAGAAAAAACAAAATAATCTTTAAAAATTGTTCTCCATCTACACATATGTCAGGACTTTTGCATTCAAGTAAACACTCTTTGAATGCTTTTCCAGAGAAATCACTAAGTCTAGGTAAAGATTGCTCTTGCAATTTTAGTTTAATATTTTAAAACTAACTTGTTATCCTAGTTGCTTGGACAATATTAACCATAATTTTGTAAATATTTCTATTACTTATCTGGAACACTATCTACATATAATTGTGATGTCTTCCAAATAAAACAAGTAAATAAGGTCCTGCAAGCTAGAGCTGTGAGAAATGACTACAATGTCTTTGGTATGCCTTTCCTGCCTCATGCCCTTCAGAGCAAATTTTAGGTTGCTAGTCACCCAACTCAACACCATCCCACACCAACCCTCCATAATATGGGGGCCTATGTTACCATCCTCCTGTATTAACCATGACTTTTACTAGGTGATTCTTTTTAAATGCAAATAACATTTTCTTTAAAAAAAAAAATGTTATCTATCAGTAGAGTAATACACACACACACACACACACACACACACAGATTTTCAGTGATAAATGGATGCTGCTGTAGTCCTTTATAGACAGTGAAATAAGCTTTGATCTAGAAGATTTATTTTCTAGATCACCAAATGTATCTCTTGTTTCTATTCCTCAGAGTACCTGGCATAGTGTTTCTATAGTAAATGTCCGATAAATGCTTGTTAATGCAATTCAACATTTGAGATAAGATCTAGATAAGTGTCCTACCTCTCCTCTTTGTAGCCCTTTGACTTTTGGTTTCTGTAAAATCGGCCCTTCTGGTTTATTTCCTACCTCTCTAGTAGCTCTTTCTAAGCCTTCTTTGCTCATCCTCGTTTCCTTTTCTTTTTTTTTTAACTCTAAGTTTTGGAATGCCAAGAGATTTATACTTGATCCCTTTCTTTATCACCATACAGCCCCTAGGAGATCTTACTTTGGTATCCTTATCTGGTCCTGTGGCTTTAAAGTCTACTTATTCAGTGATTATTATCAAATACGTATTTATTTCCAGCTCTGACTGCTCCCCGGAACTCAGATCAATATATTTACCTGATCAACTGATATCACTGGGCATGTGTGTTGAATATGCCTCCCCAAATAGGCATAGTCTAAACACCAAACCTCCTCATCCAGCAATCTTCCTGCACCGTTACTCATCTGGTTGCAGGAAATCCAGGCAGTGTGCTTTTCCTCTTGCGCTCCACCAGTGATCCATTTCTACTGTGCTGTCCTAACACACCCCGTCATTTGCATTGCTACCATATTAGTCCTGTCCTTCATGACTGCTACCATGTTAACCTTACTGACCTTCCGAACTTTCAGGCTGATCTGTTTAAACTTGAATCAGATGATGCCACTCCCTTTGTAAAAGCCATCCCATTATTGTTAGAATAAAATTAAAAGCTCTTAACACGATTAACAAAGCCCGCCATGCCCTGGCTCTTAACTAACACTGCAACCTCCTCTATGATCACTTTCCCACTTACCCTTAGCCTCCGCTCACTGGACCTTTTTCCTGTTGCCTGAACACACAAAACTCCTAGAATTTGGACCTTTGAACTCTCCGTTCTTTTTGATTGGAATATTCTTTTACCTCCATCTTCCCATGACCAGCTTTTTTATAATGCGTACCTCTCCTTAAATGATTCCAAATCAGTTAAAGCTATGGATTTTAGTTGCTTCAGCCAATAAGAATAAATAAAATTGAAGTGAAGATTTTATAGAAAAATGGGACATTGACTGAATGAATACACTTTAAAGTCCCAAGGACCACTGGAGTTACTTGAAGGGGTCGGACAGGTACCATAATGAAAGAAGCAGGCTGATAATAAGGCGATTGGAGGTGGTGGAAACTACGGCACATGAAGAGACCGCACCGTCTGAAGGGTCAGCCACCACTCACTTTCGGCTGACTATTCTCTTATAGACAGTCCTATTAGGACTTCTGATGTTTTCAAACAGGAAAGGTAGAATTTTTTTAATGTGACATACTCAGTTTCTTGTTTGTTAAAAAAAATTTTTTTTAATATACATACATTTAGCTGTTTAAACCAAGAGCTTCCATCGCCCAGATCTGGTCTGTGGGCAGCCCATTTTTAATCTTTGGTTAAAATGGATCTTTTGCCTATTTGTCTGCTGCCACCAAGGATTTCCAGCCTGTTCCTCACGAACATCTCACTTGGGTAGTACCTGCTTCTACCTGCTACAATGAGCAAGGAAGTGGACTTTGTACATGCACCATCTCCTCAAGCACTCTGATAGAAAATCTTCAATTCCATAAATCAACATATAACATGATCAGCTCAGACACTGGTAAATGGAACTGAGAAAATGGATTTTTAAAGAATCTTGTGTTCTTCATCTGAAAATTTTGGATTCTTTTCCCTTAAATGTCATTGCTTTCATACAGGTCCCTCCACTTCCTACTCCCTTTAAGGTCTATGACCCACTCACTAGAATTTGGCTATTTTCAATTCCCTACTACTTCATTTTACTCATTCTTGTTTAAAGGAATAATGGTAGAATATTTCAAATATTTCACAATCAAGGTGAGCTTTAAAAAAAACAAAACAAAAACAAACCAGCATTATTTTTCTAGTGTCCCCAAGATGTCTCTCTTTGCCATTGGTGATGTGTTTGTTTCTCTGTCCTTGGTGCAGCGGAGAGAATAATCTTGGTTTCTCTTTACCCCAGATTCCAGGTCTTTACTTGGTGACTAATATACAAAGGGCATTTCTCATGGGGTACCCTTCATCTTTTACCTGCTCTTCTTCTTCTCTCTGGGTCTAGTATCTCATTGCCACAATTTTAATTCACCATCATATAATATTTGAGAATAAAGAAATTTGTCTTTACTGAAGTAGACTATGCTACTCCTATTCCCCTTTTCTTTACCCTTGAGAGCTGATTTTCTATTCTTTTGTTTATCAATTAAATAGAAACATTTTTTTCTTTTATTTCCAGAGGATTCACGGAAATTTGCCTTTATTACACCGTGATTAAGAGACAAAAGTGAAAACATTTATATACAGAGTAGGCAAAAGTATGTTTACAGTTGCGAGGATGCAAAATGGTTTATTCTTGTACTATTATTTATTAATTATTGTATTATTTTCCATATGAACAACTGTAAACCTACCTTTGCCCCACCTTGTATTTCAAATTTGTCATAACATATATATAATTATTCTTAGTGTTTTCAAACTTACTAGCTTTCCATCCCGGTAGAAATTCATATATGGGTGGGAATAGTAAATTATTTTGTGTAAATCAGGAAAATGAATTGCTTATTCTTCCTTTATTCTCAGTAATTGAGGGGACATTTTTCTAATTATAATATTTGAATTTCATAGTAGTACAGTAAAAAAGTTTTATTTCTTATACTGGGCCAGTCAGAGATTATCTGAGATTACATCTGATATAAAAGACAAAAGACACTATATATATTATTGCAAGTATAGTGTGAACTAACATATAGTATAAGAATAAAATAAATTAGAGCAGTCAAGCAACAAAAATCTTGAAAGCAGTGATGTTTTAAAAATTAAAAGTAAGTGATGTTTAGATGTTGATTTTTCAGACCAAACATGGAAAGTATAGACATTTTGCAAACATAAGAAAAAATCTGGATGAAGAAAATCAGTAAATTTTGTATTATCTATCTTTGCTTTTTAAAAAATTGTTTCATAATATGAGAAGATAAAATTATAAAAGTGAACAACTTATTTGAATCATAGAAAAGACAAAACAACAACATGAATTAGTATAAAATTACTATTTGAGCATGTTATTCTACCAGCATCAAGTTGCTTCTAAGCTCTTAGTGAAATAGAACCTCTTATCAAAACCTCGAACTTCTCGATAAGGAGCTAGCAATTGATGGCCAGTTTGAAATTAAATTATTTGCTTTGAATAACTCAAATAAAAGACAACCCCATTTGTATAATAAATATTATTTTTAAATGTTTTAAAATGGCTTGTAGTATTAGAAAATACGCTGTGTTTACTCTCTCTGAGCTAATAAAGAAGAAAATTCAAATTAAAGATCCAGGGAGCAGAGTTAGAATGCAAGTTAGAATTAAATTTGGTTACTTCCTGTATCTGAATCTACCACTGTACACTAGAGTGAATAAAGAAAACAATATTCAGCCAACACAAGCTAGCATTTCTTTTTCCCACATACTTTGCTCTAGATCATTGAAGCCAAATTGCTATTCTCCTTAAGTCATCTGTGTAATAGAACCCTCTACTTCATGCTGAGTGTAGATAGATACAAACAAGCACAAAAATCACAAATGGCAGAAATATTTAACTTGAAGCATTAAAATCTTATAGATCATTTTACTAATCTTTTATTTTTCTGATTATCCCTACATTCAAAAGCAATTTGAATTGTGTGGGGGAGAAATATAGACTAAAAAGCTGCTAAGTATCTCTGTGGTGCACAATAGGTACTTATAATATTGAGGAAATGTACAACTTTAAAAGAGTGGGGTGTGAAATTAGTTTGGAATGAATTGGGACTCTCGTAATGTGCATCTCCTATGGACCACCAGGACTGGAAGACAGCAAGGAAGGAAAATTCCTGGGGTAGCACTTAGGTTGTGAAAACCACAGGATACCATACTCATGAGGAATTTTAACTACCCAAACATCTGTTAGGTTAAAAAAAAAAATTCAACAAAACATGCCTCATCAAAGAAGATTCCAAGGAATGCAACTTTATGATCTAAAAAGAAGAAAAACCAAATAGAGAGCAAAGGATGCCTTAACATTTTTTAAAATGAGAAAGTGTTAATGAGTTATTCAATATTTTCTTTACGGTATAATGTACTTATAATGTGATAAATGCTATCATAACAGAAGTAGATAGTATCCTTTCTATTAAAAAAGCAATAATATAATAATAAGAAGAGATGTTAGCCATAAAAAAATAGAAAAATATAGTTCAAGATGTAAAGAAGCCTATTTGGTTCAGTATATTTTTAGAATAGATTCTATCCTGCTGCTACTGGGGGAAATTAATATAATTTATTCTAAACATGATGAAATTAGTCAGATGCTGTTGAAAGTCTTTTAATTTAACTTCCTGAGACTCCCAGATGTGTAATTCAAGACATGTTCTGGCCAGGTGGCTCAGTTGGTTAGAGTGTCATCCCAATATGTGAAGAATACCTGTTCAGGGCACATATAAGAATCAACCAATGAATACATAAGTAAGTGGAACAACCAATTGATCTCTCTCTCTCTCTCTCTTTATCTAAAATCAATTAAAAAAAAAAAGAGAGACAACATCTCCCTCTTCTAGACCTGTAGATTGAAGTTGCTAGCATGACTACTTAGGTTTCCACAGACATCTCAGACCCCATATCATCATGCCCTTCCCCACTACAAACCTTTTCCTGTGTGCTCCTTGTCTCAGGGTATTGTCCCATTATTCATCTACCTATTGAAGATAAAAATCTAGGAAACATTTCCACTTCTTTCTAGCCATCCTCACCCCTAGGTCCATAACTGAGTCCTATTGGATTTACTTTCTAAATACTTCTAGAATTTATTTATTTTTTTAAGGGTCTGGATCTAAATCCAGACCCTTAAAATTCATCTCCCAGATTATTACAAAAAATATCTAAATGTCTTTCTGCTCTTATTTTATCTACCACCACCTGAACTCAGCATTTGAATACACTTATATGACCATGTTATTCCTCTGCTTAAAATCTTTGATAGTTTTCTGTTTTCCTGTTGTGTAAAAATCATTCTTTTTAGTATGCTACATAAGAGTCCTTTACGGTTTTGCTTATGTTCCCTATACATGCCTTGTTCTTTCTTCTTGGTGCTTCTTCTAGAAACTTTGATTATTATTATTTTCTTACTGTCCTTTCTTTTGGAGAGCAGCCTTTTCTATATTCCTCTTTCCATTCCATCTCCCAAAACGTGTTTCTAAAGTACTAATCATATAGTATCATAATTGTTTATTTATTCTTTTTTTCTTTGTGGAACTCTGAGCTCCTGAAAAACAGAGGTGACCAAGTAATCATGTCATGTTTGTTTCTACTCTCCATGCCTCCTCAATATTCAACACTGAGTGAGCATGGGATTTGGGCTGAAAGAAGGCATTTGACTTCAGTGTGAGAGTAGTTCATTGTCAAAGTTCTATATATTGTAAAATAATTCATACTAATTTTCATCATTTTTTTCTCTAACTTTCAAATACTTGCATGGTAATTGCAAAAATTTAAATTTTTCATGTTTGACATGTTCAGCTTCTTTTATTTCACAAAATGAGTCTATTTTATATTGTTAATTTTATTTTTTATTTTTATTAATGTAAGAAGTGTGAATTACTGCATATAGAAAAAAATAGCATGTAGTGAATAGAAAAGGATTTTAAGCAATAAATGAAAATAATAAATGCCTCTTTTAAATAGCTTGTAATATTAAGAGTCGCCAAATGATTAACTGAGGTAACAAATACTTTTTTAAAAAAATATGTTTTTATTGATTTTTTTAAAGGGAGAGAAAGATAGAAACATTGATGTGAGAGAGAAACATCAATCAACTGCCTTCTGCATGCCCCTTAATGGGAATTGAGCCTGTAACCTGGGCATGTGCTCTGACCTGGAATTGAACCAGGGCCTCTCAGTCCTTGGGAGAACGCTAAATCCACTGAGCCACACCAGCCAGGCTGAGATAATAAACTCTTAATTAATTTGTAGAGTAAGCTGGGTTATGATAGGTTGATAATCTGTGAAGAAAACAAAGAAGAGCAATGTCTAAATTTGGGCTGTTCAGTAAGATTACAAAGGTCATAATACTAAGCATATATAATTAAAGTATTTAATAAAACATGCAACTATATATATAATTCAAAAGATCTATCATCAGGTTATTAAACAAGTTTTTCATAATTTAAATACAAAATATTTTTCCTTTCTTTTTTTTCCCTTTCTTTTTATTGTTGATGCTATTACAGATGTTCTCTATCTGTACAAAAAATAGAAAAATATCCTCAGGTGAGGTTAAAATAAATAAATAAATAAATAAATAAATAAATAAATAAAAATAAAAATCAATATTATAGAAAACCTGGTTATCCTAAGAAAAAAGGAGAAAAACAATTTTTTCTTTAATATGGCTAGCTGCATTTTCACCATTTAAAAATTCAAATTCTCTCACTTTCTCATCTCAAATGTCAAATCTCATGTGAACTGAATTTATTTTGAGTCTTCTGAGAACCTTCCTTCTCTTGGTTTAGAGAGAAGTGTGAAGTACGCCTAATTCTTCGTGTTTTTGGTCATTGACCTCAGTTCCGGTCTGCTTCAGTACTAGGCCCTCGGCCAACAAAAATTCAGCTCCTTTTTCTTCTACATTTACTAAGGAAGAGGAGAGAACTCTGATTTGAGTACAGAAAAGTCCCAATTCTGAAAAGATCATAGGTTTTCTGTGTTTGGTGGATAGGTGTACTTTCTTTGGACTGCAGGCCAACACTCTAACCGCTGAGCCAAACCAGCCAGGGCCGATTGGTATACTTTCTGATATCAGTAACTGAACCGAGAGCCCTTGGCTGGATATTTAAGAATAATAACAAGCCCGGCTGGTGTGACTCAGTGGTTGAGCGTCATCCCATGCACCAACAGGTCGCCAATTTGATTCCTGATCAGGGCACATGCCCAGGTTGTGGGCCAAATCCCCAGCGGGGGGCATGCAGGAGCTGGCCAATTGCTGTTCTCTCTCATTGATGTTTCTATCTCTCTCCTTCTCCCTTCCTCTCTCTCTAAAATCAATAAAGAAAAACAAAAGAATAATAACAATAGTTAAGCTTATCAAGTATTTACTATATATTGGTATTATTCTAAGAACTTTATGCACTTTGATTCATTTGTGAACCTCGTTCATTTCTAGGGTAGAGTCTGTGCTCTTAGACTGTGACTAAGACTTGGGGAAATCCTCACGGTGGTATGAAAGTATTGAGAGGTGGAAAGGTGCTGTGTAGAATTACAAAGAGGAGGTATTCAGGTGAAATCATAATGCAAAGGAGATAATAGTAAGCATATAAATTAAAGTATTTAATAAAGCATCCAACTCTATATTTAATATTAAAAAAAAGCTTATGCTAGGTTGTTAAGCAAGTTTTCCAGAATATAAATAAAAATATTTTGAAATCCCATTTGCATAAGCAAATAAAATATCTTTTTCAGCAAAAGCACTAAAAACTAACAACCACAAAAAAGACATTCTAAGGATTATCACTATGTGATATTATTAGCTTTGACAACTGGGAATGAGAAAGACTTAGAGATGTGATACAAGCTTATAGCAAGTGATCCAACCATCTCTTAGCAAACAGATAGGATGGGATTTTTCCTTAATACACATAATCTTAAACACACTTTCGGTTTCTTTTCTCTTTTTTATTTTACTTTTAATTTACCTGCATACAATGATTGGGTAGACAAGATACCGTTTAGCCAGCCCTAGCATATGGTGATAGTCTTGCTTAAATTATTCCAGAGCTTCCAGGTGGAGCTAGAGATGTTTTCTTATGAAACATGTTGATCTTTTAGCACTCCAGGAACTTTGTGACTGGGAGGGATTGAGGGTAGGGAGAAATCTCTTTTAGTTTATCCAGAAGTAAAATAAATGAAATGTGGAAGGAGACAATCTGCAGTGTGTCTACCGGCTGGATGCCTGTCTCCATGTTTATCACTTTCTGCCAAGCCCTCGACCACCATGTCCCTGGCCCTCATGGAGCAGTCATTTAAGCCCCCTGCCCAGCCTTATTACCAAGAGTTGTAATCTTTGGTCACCTAATCTGAAGAGCATTGCCACTGCTTCTTCAAATGGTATGTTGATGTTGTAGAACGGTTGTCTTAATGCTGTACCATGGGCATTAGAGTCATCAGGGGGGCTTGTTCAAACACAGAGTGCTGGATGGAGCCTACCCAGGGCTTCTGATTCAGTAAGTCTGGGGTGTGGCCTCAAAATGTGTTTTTTTCTAATATCTTCCTAGGTGACATTGTTGCTGCTAGGCTGGAGGTCACATTTTGCTAACCACTGTTGTAGAAAGTTGTTTCATAAACATGATATTATTCCAAAAATGATGTTAACTGATTCTAAAAATAATGGTACTAATATTAGACCATTTTCAATCTTGCCTGGTATAGCTAGTATTGGAAGTGGAAGGTTTTATTTTGTTTGTTTTTCACCTTAAGCCAGTCTAAAATGAGTTGGAAAACTACTAATTAAGCATCAAAATAGAAAGTCATACAATGAAGTCTAATGCTGTGGATGTCCACGAATCATCTTCAGTACTTACCAAGTAGACTAATCAGACAGATTCTTAGGCTTATAGCATTTGCCCTTTGTGATACCATCTTGCTGTTGGAAAATGTGACTATAAAACAAAATTAAAGACTTGTAAAACAGTAGGAGATATCTGATACAACAACAGTAGTCTCCTGTACTGGGCAGTGAAATCACTGGGCTCTGGGGAAATATCTAACACCAGGGAAGGACAGCCGACTACTATAGTGTTGTAACCACTGGGATATGTCCTGAGATGCTCTTGGCATGCACAAATATGGTTCATCTAATTGCTGAACTTCTTCAGGGCCCTTGATGCCCCGGATTATATAAGACACAAGGCATATACCCAAACTACCCAGCCCCATTTTTAGTCCTGAGAGACTTCTAAAACTCAAAACTAATTCTTCTAAATGTGCTGAATCAAAGCCAACTCACAATCCTAGGTCCCTAATATTTATATAGCCGAGAAAGAACAGAGTGCTTCATTTAGTAGTGACAGTAGCTAGAAATCTGGTGGTGCAGTGTACCAAATTCTTAAACAAAAATACCCTGAAGGGTAGGCCCTTTACATAAACATTGAACTTAAATTCAAATAGATTTACAGATAATTTAAATTATCTGTGTACAGAGCTCAAGATTTTCTGTCTTTTGAATTGCTGTCAAATCATGTATTTATTTATGTTTATTCTTGTAGGAAAGTCACTCATGCATGGTGCACTAAAAACCATAAAGTATTTTCTACAACGTTTTTCATCATTAAATTAAATTTACAGGGATCCACAGAAGGCAAAGTTACTAATAAGTCTTTGAATGTGCTTATTCTGAAAGTGTAGTATTAGACACACCAAAATTTGATGGTTCTTAATCAAAGTGGCACAGACTTGGGAGCATTCAAACTTTTATATGGACTAGGCCAAATGATGGTCTATCCAGACTCACCTTTCAGCTAACACACTTAGCATGGGGACACAGATGGATGGGAAAGATGACCCTGACCCACATAAGACCCACATTCCTGTGCAAGGATAGAAGCATGATAATCAGGAAATGATGGTTGTTAGTTACAGAAAATGCATTATTGTGAAAACCAGGGGGAAAGTGCTTATGAAAGGAAGTGATTGGATTATGGGGAATGAGAGAATAAGGATAGATCATTCCTACTGAGTAAATTGCTGTGATTTATAAGAGAAAGGGTATAGTGATATCTTGGCCCATTACTGACTAGATTCATTTCACAAACAATCCTAAATCAGAATGTGACAGTTTATGGGGAGACAAACAAAGTCTCCCAAGGATGCTTATATATTACTAAGCTTTTAAACTGGTATATTTCAACTCCCATACCTTTACTGCCATCAGCACCTTTTATTTTGATTGTTGAGATTCATAATTTTAATTTTGTGTTCCCCTTATATAAATCTAATAATAATTTACTATATGCTGTAATAAAAGAGATAATACTGGATATATTTTATTATGTATTTTGGAATTCTGATAAATTCCAAGAGAAAATTACCTAAAAGAAACTTGAAATTTTTATATACTTACAACTACACTATATTATTTAGACCATACTAAAATGATTACATGCTATTTTAAAACAGATGAGCTTATGATATTCTAAATATTTCTCTCAAATTATCTATGAACCAATCAAATGATCATTTTCATTTCTTTATATAGATAAAACAGATATTGTTATATATAATATATATGTAATATATTCACATATCAGTTCAGTTCAGTTTTGTATGTGTTTGCTTTTATTTTTTTAGTTTAGATTTAAGAGTTCTTACTCTATCATATTCTAATCTTTCAAGTATACAAATTGTATAATACAGTCAAAGATAAAGTTTTCACAAAGGTTTAACATAGGGAACACTTTTGTAACAAAACAGGCAATTTCACCAAGTTTGCTGAAAACAGAAATGTTTAAATTGACAGTTTCTTTGAAAGAAAGAAGAAAGAAAGAAAGAAAGAAAGAAAGAAAGAAAGAAAGAAAGAAAGAAAGAAAAAGAAAGAAAGAGAAAAAAAACTGGGAAAAGTTCAAGAACTGGCATTAAAGCACAGCTCAGCAAGGGGCTAAATACTTTGCCTTTTCATAATGATTGATTACTGTATAGACCTTAAAATATTTAGTAGTATAAGTGGTTACTATGTGCCATGAGTTATTTTGTAATGTCTTTTCTCTCTTTTGGTTTGCTTGGGTAGCAGGCACTCCCTGATGAGGGCTTTGATTGCTAGTATTAAAGGAATGATTACAGGGTTGACATGTTACTATGGAAGACTAGAAGTTGAATAAGGCATCATACTGCTTTCTGAGCTGGTCTATAGACATATTTGCAAAACTAGCCAAGATTTTCCTTGGGAAATGGTTTTGAATGTCTCCTTAGTTGAGATCCCAAAGATCCAGACTATGGAACAGAGAAGACATGGACATATTTCCCTGGAAATATCTCCTACAATAAGCTGCCATTAATATAGTCACATAAAAATCTTGTCAACTTTCTTAGACACAGAAAATTTCTCAGTAAGCTGTTTGTGATCTCTAGGCAATAGTAATATACCACCTTTTTTGCCTGTTAGAATGAGTTAAGTTTAAAAGTGTAGTCATGATAACCATTGAGTTGGTATACTCAATAGAGGTACATGAATCAAATAGATTCTAGACCTAGTCTGCCCTCTTTTGATCTAATTCATTTTGGCCCATCTTTCTGTTATGAGTTAGATACCAAGCACCAAAATCTGCAGAGGCCCCTTCAAGTTTATGATAATTAACTATAAAATTTGTCCTCCCCCCCCACCCCCTAGGATAACAGTTCTTACAAAGACCTAGACAGTGGCCTCAAAGGCCCTACACAACTTAGCCCCCGTTTCCTCTCCACCCCTCATTCTGACTTACTTAACTCCAGACTTACTGGAGTCCTTGTAATTCACAGAACATACCAGGCATACTCCTGTCTCAAGCCTTTGTACTGTTCATTTTCCTCCCTGTGACACTATTCTTTCAAATGTCCTCATGCTTCTTTACCTCCTACTCTGCTTAGAGAGACATACCCTGACCACCATATTTAACATAGTAACTTCCATTAGCTTCCCACTTCCTATTATCCTGCTTCATTGTTTGCTGTGATACATATTACATTTTAACATGATGTATTTTTTACTTGTATATTGTATATTTATCCAAATTTTATACAATACTTAGATATTTTTTGTCTCCCTTCACTAAAATAGAGGTTTCATGATCCCCAATTCTTTGCTTCTCATCTCTATTTCCAGCACCTCAAAAGTGCCTAGCATGTAGTAGGTATTCACTAAACAGTTGTGGAGTTAAGAAAAGCCATTACATACTAGAAGCTCTATGTGATACATCCACACCTACCTTGATCTTTTTGATGGGCTTTGTGTTTTCTTAGTGCCAGGAACACAGAAGGTGCTCAATAAATATCTGTTGTTTGGATGTATACATATATTTCACCTAAAAACTAACAGAACATTTGAGTATAAATAAAGAGAAGGGAAGCCAAACAATATTTTCCTGTCTTATACCACTTGAAATGTGTGGTCTGTCAGTAAATTGTTTCTCCCACAAGGGTTCTTATAGAGCTAGAAGGCAGGTTTTGCTAAAACATTAATAACCAAGGGGCCTAATAAACTGATACTTAACTTTTAGCCCATTTGCTTTCACAGAGTCAAAGGCAGAAGACAAACCACTGAAGTCCATAAAACATTTCATATGTTTCAAAGCAGGTTTCTCCATGAGGAGAGTATGTAATAATTATCACTAATGTTATACTTGGTCCTGAAGCTCATCCACTCCTTTAACATGTTGAATAAAAGATTCAGAGCTGCTGTTTGTTAAGGAAAAGGTGGGCATAACATTTCTAAGGAATATCTAGTTTGCAAAAGAAAGGGGTTGCCACTTTTGCAAATAGAATGCATTATTCTGTAAGGACAGCCACAGGCAATTAATATTTTGGTGATGGGAGAGTGCTCATCATGCTCATTTGCTATGCATAATAACCTAAACAATGTAGGCTAAAATTTGAGTCAGTTTTCATAAAGCTAGAAGTAATAAGACTGAGGCTTTCAAGATATGCATATTCCAATCTCTTCTACTCTAGTCATCAGACTCAATTCTGTCATCATGATTAGCACCTCTCAGCTCATCAAATCTCTGAATCCTGGGGCAGTCCCTCCTCACTCCCTCCTCTGGATGATTCCCTGGGCCATTTGGACTGGATCTCTGAGACAGTGTTCAGAGTATTGCCCAAGGGTCAGAAGAGGTACAAGTAGGAAGGATATGTTTGGCACCCCAAAGGCATTTTCTCACCGAAACTTTCTTACACATTTTTGCTAGATTCCTCTCTGAGAGCAATTTTCAACCTTTTTTTTAATCTCATGGCTCACACAAACTAATTACTAAAATTCTGTGGCACATAAATATTTATATTCTATTTTTTGCCGATCCAACAAAAAATAAATATAATTTTGATTCATTCACTCTGGACAGCTATTGTTGTGTTGGCTCTTGTCATTTTTTTAATTTGACAGTCTAAGGGAAAAGAGATCAGTGCTTCTAACTAAATAGTCAGGTATTGCATAGTTTTAAAATTCTTGTGATACAGTGGTTGAAAATTGCTGCTCTATAGTAACATTTGAGTGCTATTATTAAACTATTTAAATGCTCTGATAAAAATTATTGGTTGAGTTTGAGTTTGCCACTAAATTCCACATGAATCATCTTTCTTAAAAATATGTTCTAAGTACCAATAATTAATTTATAGTTTGAAGATTATCACTACCATTAACATCTTAAATACCTATCTGGTATTGAAATAAACCTTTAAGCTCTCTTCAGAACATGTGACTCACTTGAACTGAATATATTTGCCATATTTATACTTCCCCAACTTGTAAGGAAGTATCTGAAATTTAAAAAACAAAACAAAACTTTTCCATCCTGTCTTCCTAGTTTTAGTCTCATCTTTCTAATTGTCAGGTAGGCACCTCAATCCTTGTGAGTTTCTCAGATTCAGTGAGTACAAATCCAAATTTATGACCCTCTTCCGTAGTCTTATCCTTACCAAAAATCTGTTCCTTAATGTGCTGTTGTTGTGAACTCTTGCAGCATTCTCCCAGTATGAATACATGAATTACCTGTTACTATTTCCTCTAGCTCGGTCTGTGTCCACAGCTAATAAGCCTACATGTTCTTTTTACATTTTCTAATTGACCCTAGGATTCATATCCTATCAATATCTATATCACTATTGTAATTTAAGGTCTCATCATATCTCTCGTGGTTTTTTGGGGGGATTAACCTACTTGGCTTCAGAGCACTTACCTGTTTTTTTTTTGTTTGTTTTTTAATTTTTATTGTTGAAAGTATGACAGATACCCCTCCTTCCCCCCCCCATTGACACCTCCTCCCTGCTCCCAACCCCCACCCCCACCTTCACTACACTGTAGTCTATGTCCATTGGTTATACATATATGCATATAAGGTCTTTGGTTTATTTCTTCCCACTTCCAGCCCTCCTCCCCTCTAAGGTTAGTCAGTCTATTTCCTACTTCCATCTCTCTGGATCTATCTTACTTTTTTCATAGCCACCTGAGTTTTCTCAAAAACCTTCAGTGGCATCCCATCGTTTAAAGAATAAACTTCAAACTCCTTGACATAACAACCAAGTGCTCCCTGACTTAGTTCCCAAATTACTATTAGAAACTTGTTCCCAACTCTATCCTCCATAAACCCTGGCCTCCGACATCTCTATTCTTTGAATTTAGGGATTCTGAATCTTCTCTGTACCATGGATTCCTTTGGCTGTCTGAGGAAGTCCTTGGACCCCTTCCTAGAGTAATATTTTTAGTGTATAAAATAACAAACATAAGATTACCAAAGAATGCAGTTCTACCAGTAATAACATTCTGTCTGTCTGTGGACCCTGTTGTTTATGTCTCTGTGGCTATGCTTTCGATCCTCTTCCCATGGAAGTGCCCCTAAACCTGCTCTTCTGATTATCAATATCCTTCTTGCCTTTCAAAGCCTGTGCAGTTCCTCTCTCCTCTGTGCAACTTAACCTTGACTCCCTGCCCCACCTGTACTCACCGTTTCGCCCTTTGTCTCTCATAGATTATTGGTACTTCTAATTAATCCTTATCTTTACTTTGCCCTTTATTTTTAAATATTGTATTATTTGACAATGAAGGGTCAAACACTATACTGGCCAATTTTACATTTTGTCTTCATAGTTCTTCGTAAAACACTGTAAAATATGCATATGAGGAAGATACTGATGATATACGGAAATTTTGTTGTTTGACCAAGATCACACAACTTGCTCCTTTTGTAAATTATTTGAGGAAAGAAATATTCTTATCTTTCTCTATATACACATTCTCAGGATCTATAGAATAGTAATGTTTGCTTATGTGGATTTAAAAATTAGAAATACTGAAAAATATTTATTTCCCAAAATTTAATGTCTCTAGAATCGACTAGAAAGCAAAGGAAGACAGAGATATGTATAACTGTGTTCCTAGGTCAATGTCTATACCAATTAACTGGGACTACGTACTTCCTAACATTTTACAAACCCTTCTTGTACCTAGTGGTTTCACAAATTGAAAACTTGCATCCCACACATGAATAAAATCATGTGGTTCTTGGCGTTTTCTGGCTGACGGAAGATTATTTGACTGTGGGTTATGGGTACACAATGCACTATACAGATCATGTATCACAGAATGTACACTTGAAACCTATATGATTTTATTAATCAATATGACCTCAAAACATTTAATAAAAAAGAGAAAACTTATACAAGGGCTTTCATTATTCAATTCCTTAAAATAGTATCTATTCTTTTATACTCTTAATAAAAAAAAATAATAAAAGTAGAACAAATTGAAGAATTTGTTTGTAATCATAATGAATCCAGCAAATCTTGACATTTGTAATAATAAGATTACTTATATAACTTATGTACTATGCTCCCCCCTCAGTGAAAACAATAAAGCCAACCCAATTTACATTCATATGACAATACATTTGCATCTAATTTCCTTCCTAGTTTCACTTTTCTGTAGTCAAATATGCTTTCCAAGTTTTCTTAAAACAACATTGTTAGGCTATTTTAGAATAAAAATATATTTATTTTAGCAACAGTAAAGTTTTCTTTTCAATATTACTTGAGTTTAAAAACCATGTATTTATGACCATTAATTTATTATATGAAAGTTTTCGATGTATAATAATTTTGAAAAGAATTACATGTTTTTATTTACCAATACCTTTAGATGCTGTGAACTGTAAGGTAATTCATAATTAATTCATTATGACTATCCATTTTTTATGATTTTTTTCCATTAGTGTTTTGTAGCCAATACTAACTCAAAAGTAGATGAGTCAATGATTTTCTATTTTTATAGCCCCAGATGGTCCTCCTGAAAATGTGGTCGTAGTAGCAACATCACCTTTTAGCATCAACATCAGCTGGAGTGAACCTGCTATCATTACTGGACCAACGTTCTACCTGATAGACATCGAATCGGTAAGGCTTGTCTACCTGCTGCCAAAGGCAGTCTAGAGCATGGAGATTAACAAACAAGAAAAACAAACAAACAGAAACGCACAGACACAGACAACAGCATGGTGGTTACAGAAAGAAAGGGGATAGGAGCGTGGTAAAGGATAAAAGGGGTCAAATATATGGTGATGAAAGATTCAACTTTGGGCAATGGACACACAATGAAATATACAGATGATACATCAGAATTGTCCACTTGAAAGTCATATTATCTTATTAACCATTGTTACCCCGATAAATTTAATTTAAAAAAATACAGGTTTTGGAACCAAACTATTTGCATTTTAATCCTAGCTCTATTAGACTTTAAGAAACTTACTTAACCTGTGTTTCGGTGTCCACATTTGTAAAATAAAGATTAATAATAGACAACACTATTCAAGGTACAGAGATTTTGTGAAAACTAAATCAGTTAATATAAATAAAGAACTTAAAACAGCCCTGGCCAGTTTGGCTTAGTGGTAAGAGCGTCGGCCTGCGGTCCGGAGAGTCCCAGGTTCGGTTCCTGCTAAGGGCACGTACCTTGGTTGCAGTTTGTCCCCGGCCCTGGTTGGGTTGTGCGGGAGGCAGCCACTCGATGTGTCCCTTTCGCGTCGATGTTTCTTTCTCTCTCTCTCTCCCTCCCACTCTATCTGAACAAAATTTCAAAAAATGTCCTCGGGTGAGGATAAGGAAAAAAAAAATAGAACTTAAAACATTACCTGACATGAAATAAGAACGCAATAAATGCAAATAAATATTATTATTATTATAATATTGATCCTCAGGGTGTAGAAGGTATATATGGTTAAATTTATAATAATACATTGGTATAAAATTCAGAGGGTAATACAAAAATGGAAGGGAGAAAGGCATTAGGAGAAATAAATCCCAAATAAATAACATCAGTACTTATTATCTTAGCTCTCCATTTGCATTATTATGCCTTATCCAACATTTTGATGTAAGTAGTACTATCTTCATTTTGCATAAAGATGAACTGAGGCCCAGACATGATATATACTTTTTCACATAGCTGAGACTTGGCTAAGACCAGGAGACAATGGTGTGATAGAAAAAAGTAAAAGCTATCAAATAGTAAATAAAATTTGCCAAATTGAAATATATAGTTACCAAAACCACTTTGGATCAAAGATAACAAGAATTTAAGCAGATTCTAGCACTTCACAATTTCCCTGGGATTCTTTAGTTTCTTTCTCCCTTCATTAACTCAACACAAATTGTTCAGTAAATCAAACACGCCGGCATTATTCTGTATTCTGGATATGTAGATGTGACAAGTCTGATGTGGTCACTGTCTTAATAGAGCTTATCTACAGCTCACTTCATGATTATATAATTATCTATATTCAAGAATCATTGGTTCCCAGACCCAGGAAGAATATATATCATTGAATTTAAGGCTCATAGTACAGCCTGGATTTTGCCAAATACTAGGCACATAGACATATAAGTCTTTCCCTATAAGACTCCAATTAATCAAAAATTGACCATATTAAATAAAAATATTTGGACACAGATATCATCCTGAATGATTCTACTGGAAATTAATACATTTTGTAGTAATTTGTTCATTGTTATCTTTATTGAAAAAAAATAACAAATATTTATTGAGCAGCCTCTATTTACCAAAACAAGGATGGAAAATAAAGTTTTGTTCTCAAGTAGCCCACATTCTAGTGGGAGACACTAGAATATAAACAGCTAATTATAAAGAGTAAGGTATGGAGTTTTGTGGGGGGATAAAAACTAGCAAAGTAATTATAAAATTTCTGTTATAGGGGACTTAGGATATAGACAAGACTTCACAGAGCAGGTTAAATTTGTTCTGGGACTTGAGAAGAGTAAGGGTTTACCAAGTAGGGAAGAGAGGAGGTGTGATAGAAAAGGGAGAGGAATAGAACCAGTCTAGTTGTGATACGGTATATAAAACTGCCACACACACTGTGTCCTACTTTTACTTCTTAATATTTGTTATCCATTGTTTTCCTGGTTGGCATTGGAATAGTTTAATTTTGCTTTATATGATCATGCCCAGTGAGCAGTGGTGTAGACAATCTGAATGATTGAAACACCTGACTGTAAATCTGTAAATACTATGACAGCCACTTAGTTGTTATGGAATCTTCAGGAATTCATCTCAACTCTATAAAATCAGATTTCAAGTAGCTATAATATGTAGTAAGGCACATAACATAAATTATCTGTCGAAATGAAGCCCACTGGGTGGAGCATTGGAGACCCCTGCTTCATTATCGGAGTCAACTGACATTCATCTCTAGATAATTGCTACTCAGCGTGACTATAAGCCTCATCTTTAAAAAAACGTTTAAAGCCAGATGTTCATGTGATATTTAAATATTGACAACCAACTAAACACACACACTTTCTGTCGGTGGAAATATGCACCTCATCAATTGGATTTCTAGGCTAATTTTTGCCCCCGCTATTGAGAGCAGTGGAATGTCTCCTTCCACCGCAGTGTCTTAAGGTGGAAGTGGTCTGTTTGACCTTTTCCAATGCTGATATTCTTTGTGAGCCTTTTGTTGTGTTTGTCACAGCAATACTGGATTAAGAAAGCTCTTAGAAAAGACCATTTGAAGACCATATACTGAACAAAAAGCCATATTTCAGAGTTACCAGGGAGGGTCAATTTGAAAATGAATGTAATACTGCAAACAGTGTATATAATATTTTTTGTGTGTTTCAAAATTATGTATCAGACAGGTGCATGCAAAATAGGATTTTAAATGTTCATCTCAGGAAAGGCCCTTCGTTAGTGCTGGAAACCTAAGCCGTGTTTAATCCCTCCGATGCATAGGCTGGACTTTCCATCAAAGATAGGCCATGTTTAAATAAATTATACAACTATATTTAGTACACCTAAGAATATTAATCCATGCACACTTAATAATTATGACACCCACAACTGAGTTCTCATTCAGTGTCATGCATGGTGCTAGTTCAGAGTTTTTCAAATTGCAGTAGAGACCAGCATTTAAAAATGAATTGGAGTAAAATGAAAAAGAACAGAAAATACCAAGTGTATTTAAAAAAGAAGTTGTATTCTTCTGAAAATCATTTTTCAGGTGTAAAGAAGTATACATATATACTTCTTTACACCTGAAAAATAATTTTATGTATTATGTTATGAAAAATTATGATACAAAATGTGCTGTCTTTTTGTGAGTCGTGCTATAAAAAACAAAACAAAATACTTCAGATCTATTTTTTTGAAATCTCAACAACACCCTATAAATACACACTACCACCTGTTTTACATACGCCGAAAGTAAGTCACGTATAAATGACTTGACAAATGCTATATAGGAACTATTAAGTGACTAAGTATGGATTTGAACCTCTGAGAGTTGGATACCAAAATCTATATTATTTCTTATATAAAAAAATGGAGTAAGACATTATGTTTCATTGACTGCAGAGATGATTTTTATACTTGATTTTGATTATTTTTGATGTTTTTTTTTTAATTATTAAAATAATTGCTGATTAGTAAACTGTTAAAGTCACACTTTAGATTTCCCAGGACAATCTGTTTAAAAAAACACAGTTGACCCTCAAACAACATAGGGGTTAGGGGCAGTGACCCCCACACTGTTGAAAATCTGCATATAACTTTGACTCTGCCAAAACTTGTTATACCTCACTATCCACTGGGATTGGCGTCAGGACCACCTGTGGATCCCGAAATCCTCGGATGGTCAAGTCCCCTACATGAATGGCACAGATCCATGCACACAGTGAGCCCACTGCATTTGTAGACTCCTAACTGCAGATTGAAAACAATACAGATGTTTATTGAAAAAAATCTGCATATATGTGGATCCACATAGTTTTAACCTGTGTAGTGCAAGGGTCAACTCTAATTTAAATCTTGACTAGATAAATACACGACATGTAGTTCTGTATTATTCTATTTTAGTGATTTTTATCTCAAATGCTACTTCCTTTAATTATTTGCTATTTTTTTCCTATAGGTAGATAGTGATGAATTTAATATTTCCTTAATCAAGTCAAATGAAGAGAATAAAACCATAGAAATTAAAGATTTAAAAATATTCACAAAGTACTCTGTGGTGATTACTGCATTCACGGGAAATGTTAGTGCTGCATACATAGAAGGAAAGTCGAGTGCTGAAGTGATTGTTACTACTTTGGAATCAGGTAAGGCATAGTCTTCATCATTGCTAGAAACTGACTTAGGCATCTTTCTTACAGTTTCTCACATCCTACCCTAAAAAGGGTATGTGTTAACAAAAAAAATTTAAAGCACATAAATATAAAATTCAATGACTCATGGTGATTGACTAATGTGAAGCTTTCTATTTTTGAGGCAAAGTGGAATTACTTCAAATAACCAATCTTTGTAAATATAAAACTAAATTAATGATAACCCAATTATATGTTCTTTGCCTTTATTTAAACACTAAATGTTTTAGAAATTGTTACCTTGCTAAAGAGATGATTTTCCCAATTGTCTATAGCCAAAAATACTTCACCTAAAACTCCATTTTAATTATTTCTGTCTCATGACTTAAATGCACATTAAAGTGATAATACTTTATTATTAAATAATCTGCAATTCAAAATTAGAATCCAAGTCACATTTACCATATTTGTTTTCTTCACTTAGTTAAGTGACATGTTTTATTATATAATCTATTTGATAAATGTCAGAATCCATACAGATTTCCTCAAGTTCCTATGAACAGGGTCTGAATGAATA
Organism: Molossus molossus; assembly: GCF_014108415.1. NCBI lineage: Eukaryota > Metazoa > Chordata > Mammalia > Chiroptera > Molossidae > Molossus > Molossus molossus. The sequence goes on along the minus strand of NW_023425345.1, from coordinate 53,891,693 downwards.
ATAAGATTGTAACCAATAAGAATTAAATGTGGAAAGTCAACTTCCCAGAACTCGCTTACCCCATCCTCCTTCAGACTCCTGATGTTCTTTGCCACCAGATATATCTTTGGAAAGAGCACATGAAGGGATGTGTTGTTCTAGTTTATTTGTTTCTATCTGTAAGGTAAGTATAGGAGGTAAAAATAATTTTTAGTTAGTTTTTTATTATGTTTTCTACTGCATTGTTTATTGTTATGGTTCTAAATCCAAAGTTACATCTTATTCTCTAAACTCTAAAATATACTTGTTTCTATTTTGCTGCGATGTACACCCCAGGTCTCTATTTTCTTATTGTACTTGTTGCACTTCTCCCTCAGCCGACCTACGTATGCAGAGAGGTGCTGCTGCACTTACTCACATTCATGCCATGAAGCATTAATTGTGAATCTTAATGTGCTACCTCTTCCAAGGATATTGTCGTTTACTACATCTTTACTAGACATAGAAAAGTTTCATTTTAGATGTAAAACTAAATATATTTGCAGAATAGGAAGTTCTTCTATCACTTAGAGAATTATTACACTCTTCGAACTTTCAACCTGATCTTATTTTTGAGAAAGATCTCTTGTAAAATAATATATGCAAAGTATTTCTTATGTATCCTAAAAAATGTTTAAAAGCCAATGCTGTGAAAATGTGCATTGAACCAATGTAAGCTTTATTTTAGCTATGCATTTTTGCACTTAAAATGTGATATTTGGCACAATTACGTGTTATCTGATTTTCTCTTTCTTTCTCACTGTTATATATGTACTTATTTTTGCCTGCCACGGGGCACTATCTCTAAAGATGTTTGCAAGAAAATAAAGCTTGTCCCTGAACTACTATTAACAGCCTTCTTCATGGAAATTTTTTACTTAGAATGGAAGAATATATCCATTTTAGTTTGATCAAAATAGATATATTCATTCAATCAGTCATTTATAAAGAATACTAATTATGGAGTATAGCAAGCACTAGTTCATAAAATATATTTTTATTATGAACTATATTCATAAAATAATTTTATCCTCATATATCTCATTTTCTTTCACAATAATTTATTGGCACTTAGCTAGTGATATGCTCAACTTTTATCAAAATTAAAACTGGAATATCTAGACTATATAAAGAACTCTTAAAAGTCAACACTTAACAAATCCAATTAGAAAACTGACAAAAGGTATTTCACCAAAGAAGACACATGACTGAAAAATAAACTCATGATATGATAGATTTTCAATATCATTACTTATTAGGAAAATGCAAATTAAAACCACAATGAGATATCACTATGCATCTATTAGAATAGATAAAATAATAATTTTTAAAATAGTGAGAATACCAAAAACTGGCAAAGATGCAGAAAGACTGAATTTCTCATACATTTCTAGTGGAAATATAAAAGCGTATAGTCACATTGTAAAATAGTTTGATAATCTTATATAAAACCTACCATGCACTTTCCACTTGATCCAGCAATTACACTCTTGGGCATATATTTCGAAGAGTTGAAAACTTGTGTTCATGCAAACATCTGTATGTAAATGTAGATTTATTAGTATTAACAAAACAACTGAAACCCACCCAAATGGTTTTCTATGATAAACAAATCTGGTACATCCATATAAGGGAATACTACTCAGCAAGGAAAAAGAATGAACTGATGATGTATGCAACAACTCTGATGAGCCTCACAATCATTATGCACTGTGTTTCTCAAAATGACAAACTCTGGAGACGCAGAATGATTAGTGTTGTGGGGAGGCATGGAGGGCAAATACAAAGGGATAGCAGGAGGAACTTCCTTTATGGTGATGGAATTGCTCTGTACTTTGTTTCTGGTAATGCTTATAGAAATCAATATTTGGATTGAGTTGCATAAAACTGCATATAAGAAAGCATAAAAAATGGTTAAATTTGAACATTGTCTATAGTCTTGTTAACAGCATTGTACCAATGTTGGTTTCTAGGTTTGATATTAAACTACAGTTATATAAGATGTCACCACTGGGGAAAGCTAGGGGAAGGTTACTTGGGACTGTGTATGATTTTTGCAACTTCCTGTGAGTCTTTATTATTATTTTGAATTAAATTCAAATAGTCATAGAAATGTGTTCTGTAAAAAATAAATGCATATATCAAGCTAAATAAGTAAGAAAAATATATAAGTCAATAAACTGGATCAGAAGTGTGGTTTCTGTAACATAAAATGCCAATGATTTCACAGGGCATCAACCATTTTGCTCGTTTCTATAATTCCTATGGTTTAAATAATCTGTGTAATATCCTTATAAACAGATATTTGAATGAATACGTTTTATATGGAGATCAAAAAGAACATATTTTTTGAAAATTTAATTACTAAATATTTTATTTTAGTCCCTAAGGATCCACCTAACAACATGACATTTCAGAAGATACCAGATGAAGTTACAAAATTTCAGTTAACATTTCTTCCTCCTTCTCAACCCAATGGAAATATCCAAGTATATCAAGCTTTGGTTTACCGAGAAGATGATCCTAGTGCTGTCCAGATCCACAACCTCAGTATTATCCAGAAAACAGACACATCCGTCATTGCAATGTTAGAGGGACTCAAAGGTGGACATACGTACAACATCAGTGTAAGTGTTCATAACTTTTAGTTATGTGCCTGTTTTACAAAGTTAGTTTACCAACTCGGCATTCAAAAAGACTTAAGCTCATGCACACACTGCAGTTTTCATATCTTTCTGTGGGATTGTTTAAGACATGTCAACAAAAAAATAGATTTAGAGAAATGAAATTGTTAATTTTCTATTATAATACAGCAAGTCCTGTGAAACTATGTAGATGATTAAAACATTTGTATGATTATAGTAGAAGTGTAGAAATAAAATAAAGAAGAAAGGAAATGCACGTTAAAAGTAAAAAAAGCAGCCCTGGCCGGTTTGGCTCAGCGGTTAGAGCGTCGGCCTGCGGTACAGAGAGACCCGGGTTCGGTTCCCGCTAAGGGCATGTACCTCGGTTGCAGTTTGTCCCCGGCCCTGGTTGGTCGTGCGGGTGACAGCCACTCGATGTGTCCCTTCACATCGATGTTTCTCTCTCTCTCTCTTCCTCTCTCTCCCTCCTGCTCTATCTGAACAAAAAATGGAAGAATGTCCTCGGGTGAGGATAAAACAAACAAACAAAAAAGTAAAAGTAAAAAAAAAGTAAAAAAGCAGTACTATATAGAGAGATAATTCTGACATGGAAGTAGGGCACAGACTGACATCCCTCATAAGAGGGGGTGGGGGGGGGAAGAGATAAACCACAGAACTTATATGCATGTATGCATGACCAATGGACTTGGACAACTAAGCCGGGGATGGGGCGGGGTGGGGGTGGGGAAGGGGGTGCCAATGGGGTAAAAAAGGTAAAATATCTGTAACAAAAAAAATAAATAAAAAATTAAAAAAAAAAAAGAGATAATTCTGCCAAATGGAAAACTGTTGTGTGATTTTTATATTTTAATTCCACATTATCCATTTTGGAAAGTAAGCATGTACATGAGTTCATGTGCATATACAGACACATACACACATTATTTGTTTCATTCTTTGATGATTTTTGTAGCATGTCTTGCAATTTTCAAATACAATTATCTGATTCAGAAAATCATCTTTTAAGCAACATAGAATTCATCCTAAATCTTAGCTTACCAACTAATCCTCCTACCAACTCTTTTTAATTATCAGAATACTATCATTAATGATTTTTATGTGTGTATATATATACATATATATGTTTATATATGTATTTATAGAGATATATGGTATATATATACCATATACCATATCTATGTGTGTATATATATTCCCTTACTTTATATCTTATTATAGTTCTTATATATATAATATAATAAAATAATATAATATCTTATATTTTTTGCTAGGATTCTTGTTGCATGTGTCATTAAATAGACTACCATTATGAAAGCTGTATTAGAGAGAATGGTGGTTAAGAGAATAAACTGACCTTGGTTCACATCCTGACTTTGCTATTTTCTGTGTCTGGTCAGTTTCCTTAAATCTGTATTGTATTTTCTTTATCTTAAAAATTAGTAATAGGAATAATAATTTTTAATAGTGATGTTATGAGTGTTATAGTTCTGGCAAGTAGTGAATGTGCTATCAGTTTTGCCTATTGTGAATACAAGAAAAAAATAGAAAATAAAGAAAAATAGAAAATAAACTCATAGTTTATTATTTTGATTGGTCACAAAGTGGAATTTACAGCATCCTCAACTTCTGAGAGTTTGTTAGAAATGTATAACTTTAGTCTGTCCTCATCTGCTGAATCAAAATCTGCAAATATTCATTTAGCAAGGTTTCTAAGTGACTTATTTCCACAATGCAATTGAGGAGCACTGTCCAAGTCGTCATTTATTATTTCACTTAAATGTCAGGTTGTATCATAAAGAAATAACAATAATGAAGCACTACATAATATCATTTTTGTTGTGGATACTTTTGTAAATTTACAAACTTTAGTAAGTATTTTAAAATATATTCTAAACCACATTTTGATGGCTTGGTTTATTTACCATAACTACCATATCACTTACATCACAATAATTTTAATCCAGTCAAAGCATCTGTAGTATGGAGTGTGAGTCACTAATCTATAAACAAATTAATTTCAATAAGCACATTATATTCTGAATTTTCTTTATCAAGTACAATGAAACTGGCCAAGAACATGGTCTCTGTTTTATATAGCAATATGATGTGAATAAAAGAAGATTCTGTATCTACTGTTTCCTAAGCACACAGTTAATTGAAAGGACTCGCATCTGTGTAAATCACCCTCTGCACATACAAATGGGAATGCTTTATGTGCACACGCTGCATTATGCAGGTTATAGCGTCAGATACTTTGGGGCAGGGGTGAAGAAGGGCATAAAGGGCAACTTTCAGAGGGATGATTTAATGCAGGAAAACTGGGAGGCTGAAGGAATAGGATTTCATTTCAGAGAAAGGAAAAAGAGGATCTTGAATATGGATTTACAGAAAGCCAGTTACCTAGCTACAGAGAGGAGGAACAGATGTTAGAGGAGACGAAGAGAGAGTACAGGAAGAGGCTTTCTTTTCTATTCCTCCTACAGGTTCCAACTGAAGCCTCTGTCCTTTCCTAGTCTTTGTGATCGGTCTGTTTAGGTCACCCAGCCTTTGTTCTCAGGGCTTAGTGACATAAGATGAGTTTTAAGAATTACTCAGTGTTAATGTTCTTCCTCCTTATGTAATATGCATTTAAGTGAGTACAAGAAAAACATAATGAATAGACTCTATGCAATTGTTTCTAAAAGAAGAATCATTTTAAAACTACATACAACCATAATCAGTTATATGTACACACAAGCAATAATTTGAAAATAGTAACAAGTTGTTTCTTTGTTTTAGGTTTATGCGATCAATAGTGCTGGTGCAGGACCAAAGGTTCAGATGAGAATAACCATGGATATTAAAGGTACATACACAAGCTGCCATTCTACAGATGCTGTTGTCTTAATCAAACAGTAATTATAATTTGAATTCTGTATTAGAGTTCAGGATGTAGTCAAGCTTTTAATGGCACATATGCATATAGTAAGCATATTTTAGTAATAATGTAGGCTTAATTAAAGCTAAAATTAAAATGCTCAAATAATGATTCAAATTACCATGTTAAATAAAAATAATGCCCACTTGCTGTTTTTCTTATATCTCTTTTTTTTAACTTTAAACGTTTCTGACACAAATTTTATAGCCCATTATTTTGTTTTTTAATTTTATTGAAGACAAAACTCATTCTTTAAATTATCCATGACTAGAAGTCACCTAGTTTTAATTAGATTTCTTAAATAATCTTTGTTAATATTGAAAGTCAGGTTCTTTTCAGTTAATCAAATAATGTTTACTGAACTGCCATATATTCAGCTTTATGATTCTGACTATAAAGATTCTGATCTATCAATTCATTAATCTGACAGGTAGTTTATAGTGAAAATATAACTAAAATTTGGAGCAACGACACCCCACCAAAGCCACAAAAACTTGAAAACATTGTTAAGAATTTAGGGCCATTCAGGGATTCAAGGTGCCTTCTCTTCCTGAGATTGAAAACACGCGTGTAAATGTGTCATCACTCTAAAAAGCTGTAAAAACCTGCAGAGAGCTAAAAAATAAAACAAAAAAGTGTATGAATCTTTATTAGAATTCCAGTACCTGTTGTTTCTCTCTTTAAAGCAAAATGTAACTTTTCTCAGTCTTCCGCAAGGACAGCAGAGGATAGTGATTAAAAGACAGCTCTAGGCTGAGTCTATGGTCAAACTGCTGAGATTGCATTCTGGATTGGCCACTCGATGTCTATTTGACTTTGGGCAAGTTTCTTAACCTCTGTAAGCCTGTATAGTGGAGATAATACTACCACACTTCCTACTTCATAGATCGTTGTGAGGATTAAAAGAGATAATCTTTGAAAAACCCTTTGGACAGTGCCTGGAAACTAGTACTATCAAGACTAAGAAATATTTACTATAAGATGAAGCTGATAAATTTTATCTTGCTATCAATGGGTACTTTACATAATTGCAATGCTATACATACGTGTTCATTATTTGCTTTTAAAAATATATATTCTTATTGATTTTTTAGAGTGAGAGGAAGGGAGAGATAGAAACATCAATGTGAGAGAGAAACATCAATCGGCTACTCCTGCATGCCCCTCACTGAGGATCAAGCCCACACCTGGGCCTGTATCCTAACAGGGAATCAAACTGGGACCTCTCCGTCCATGGGACGATGCTCAATCCACTGAGCCACATCTGCTGGGATAATTATTTGCCTTTAATTGATAAATTAAATTAGAATATATAAATACAAAAAGTCTTCAAAAATCAGTAATTTTAAAATGACTTCATAAAGAAGAGCTTACATCATATTATCTCAATCTCTGTTATCCATTGGCAGACATAGATATGCAGTTAATAATTAATACACTATATGAATTCTTTAGTAAAAAAAATCCCCATTTGAGATGCTTCGGTCATCCCAGGTAAAGATGATTAATTCTGACTTTCCTCTCCTTAGATAGAGCAGATAGACTCAGGACCAGTTATCCAGAGAACTTATATGAGTGCTGATGGCAAAGGTGGAGTCCCAGAGAAATCAATTTTTCTTCAGTAACATAAATGATATTGTTAGTCATGTAGAGTGACATTGAATTAATAGTAGTCTCGTTAAATTTGCATTTGACAGATAATGTAAAGTTGGATGGTAATATCTAATGCCAGATTCTCTCACTGGAAGCCTTTCCTTGGGGACTCCTCAGTGGCCTAGCTGAGAGCTTCTAAGAACTCCTGAAGCCCGAGGCTCTTCCTGCTGAATTCTTCCTCCCTTCCCCCCTTCACAGGTGTCCACCTGTGATCTGTGGTCCAAAGGCTCTTACCAGCTATTCCTGCTCGCTGTCTCTTTACTCTTCAACGATATTTTCCCCAATACACTTGCTTGTCATCTAATATCATAGCCGGTACCTCTCAGAAGGATGAGCTAAAGGATCAAGTCAAAAATATTTGGTTCCCTTTTATAGCCATGTGACATTAGGCCATTTTCTCATGTGTAAAATGGAAATAATATTGCCAATTTTATAGCATTATTGAAAGACTTTTTAAAAAGATTTAATACATATGGAGATTGAAGTTTGATTAAGCAGCTTACTGTTGCTCAAACAGCTGGTATATATAGCTATAAGATGAAATTAAACAGAGCTTCTGTAAATATTGATTTTGGAGATATTTGTATGCATGGATGGGAAATGTGAATTATCAGGGCACTTTTAGAAATTATTCTGGCAATATCTATTAAAGTTAAAAATACATATATCTTTTGTTCCAGAAAACCTACTCTTGGAAATCTCTTCCACAGAAATAAAAGGATGTTTGGCATGGCTAACGTAGGGGAGGGGGAGGGGCTGGTATGACTAGAATAGAAATCAGTAAACTAGCTAAAAGAAGTAAAAGCAGAAGAAAAAAATCTAAAATAGTAGTATGATTTAATGCATGTTTTAAAATTGTATGTGAATGATAGTATATATAATTTGAATTTAATATGTGAAGATAAGTCAGATGTCCAAAAATTATACCCGAGTCTCATTATTTTGAGTTAAGTCTTAAATATGTAATTATACCATCAGGAGATAATAATTGCCTAATATTTGCTGTGTCAAAATAAAACTCTGGCCTTGGCTGGTGTTTCTCAGTGGTTAGAGCATTGGCACACAGACTGAAGGGTTGTGGGTTCAAGTCCTGGTCAAGGGCACACGCTTGAGTTGCAGATTCAATCCCTGGCCCTGGTTGGAGTGCATATAGGAGGCAAGCAATCATTTTGTCCCTATCACATGGATGTCTCTATCCCTCCCTCCCTCTTTCTCTCTCTCTCTCCACCCCATCACTCCCTCTCCCTCCCTGCCTTCCACTCTCTCTAAAAATCAATGGAAAAAATATCCTTGGGTGGGTATTAACAAAATAAATAAATAAAACTCTGTTTCATTTGTTCTTTATGTTTATCATCACTTTATCTGTAAATTACCTGCATGAAATAAATGTTTAAAATGCTTATTTCTTCTCTTCAGAAACAAAAAAAATCAATTGTGATACTTCTTTGTTTATAGCTCCAGCACGGCCAAAAACCAAACCAACCCCTATTTATGATGCCACAGGAAAATTGCTTGTAACTTCAACAACAATTACAATCAGAATGCCAATATGTTACTACAGTGATGATCATGGGCCTATCAAAAATGTACAGGTGCTTGTAGCAGAAGCCGGAGGTATCATCAAACATTAATTTATCCTATTAAATTGTAAAGTATGAATCACTTTGAAGGGTATAAAAATTTTATTTCAAAATTAGTGATATAAGTTAATTTTTTATTATCACACAACTCTTGAGCTTAATAGATTGTCAATATTATCATTAACTATACTAATCATTTATTTATGCCTAACATTTTTATAAAAATAAGAGAAAGCAGAGTTAAAATATGTGATTTGTTTATTCCATATGCTAGTAGGATTGTTTTGACTTTGACAAGATGGAGTCTTGGTAGCTTCTTTGGATGTGTGAACATCAGTTACCTTGACTGAGGGATGTTTTTTTCTCTAGCTGCTTATCCAGGTAAATCAGCTCAATCATCCCTGGTAGTTTGTAGAGTGAGAGATACTTCATCCAGAATTTCCTCATGCAATTGTAAAAACACCCTTTATAAATGTGAAAGTCCAGGTATATGTTATTTGTAATCATCATTCTTTTTTTTCTGAAAATAGCTCAACATGATGGAAATGTAACAAAGTGGTATGATGCTTATTTTAATAAACCAAGGCCATATTTTACAAATGAAGGCTTTCCTAACCCTCCATGTATAGAAGGAAAGACAAAGTTCAGTAGCAATGAAGAAATCTACATCATAGGTGCTGATCATGCATGTATGATTCCTGGCAATGAAGACAAAATTTGCAATGGACCTCTAAAGCCAAAAAAGCAATACTTGTAAGTGTAGTTTGTACCTGCCATGCATCGTGTTAGCATGTGGTTGACATCTTTCATCCATCCATCCACCTATCCTTTTATCTTTCCAGTAAGCAGTGGGTATCCATCATATATTATGACCTGATTTTTTAGGCCCTAGGAATATAAAGATCAATGAAAGATTGTCCTCACATTCCACAGACATACAGTTCTATAGGAAAAGCAGGCAAATCTAAACGTAATTTTGATTTGATCTGATAAGGGACATAAGGTCAATATGAAAAATGTGTACTGGGACAATATAGGTAGGATAATTCTTTCTGTAAGGATAATGTGACTAATGTATAATATTTTGTGTCTTTCACTCATTGTTTTGCTGTGCATGCTAATATGCAGGTTTTTAGGAACACTAACATACTCTTTTGGTTAAGAACGATGGCTTTGATTTATCTCATTCATAGAAATAATTTTATGCTCTTTATACCACCAAACATCTGAATGAGTGATTGAAATATTTTTTTTCTTTTTTAATTCTCACCTGAGGACATTTTTCCTTTTTGTTGTTGTTGTTTTGTTTTGTTCAGACAGAATGGGAGGGAGAGAGAGAGAGAGAGAGAAACATTGACGTGAAAGGGACACATCGACTGGTTGCCACCCACACGACCCCAAACAGGGCCGGGGACAAACTGCAACCGAGGTACATGCCCTTAGCGGGAACCAAACCCAGGTCTCTATGGACCGCAGGCCAACACTCTAACCACTGAGCCAAACTGGCCAGGGCTGAAATCTTTACAATTCACTTCAATATTTGTTATTTTGTAGATTCTAACAATTGATTATCATATTAAAAATCACTGCTGATATCTGGCTTTGTTAATTTCTTTGCTAAATTGATTTTTTCTATTAAATTGACTATTATTTTTGTCATAAAGTGACAGACAGCTGTTTAAAATTCTTAAATTATTTTATTTTCAAAATATAATTTTTACTACTAAATTTGAAAAATGCATCTAGTCTCATCTTGCCAGCTAATTAAAACATTATTAAATTCTTTATAAATGTCCCAGGCCAAATTAGAATTGGAAAAAATTAAAGAAGTTAAAAAATGCTCTGTTATCTATTATTAAGTACAGTTACTTTGATTCCAAGGTTATTGCCTGAAATTTAATCATTATACATATGACAGTTTTGACACAAAGTTTAATATGTATTCAAATCCAAAGCAGACTCTTCATATAATCAATAGAATCATAAGAATTTAGAATTTTGAGAATAGTAGTGTTTAAATTATACATTGCAACTTATTAATATAAGTTGGTTTTATATTTTTAAAAGCCTGAATGTTTATAGTTTTAAATAAAGTATTTTAGTTGTCTTGGAGGATGTCAGAATCACATAGTGATTTTTAAGATTGATTCTCTTCTGCACCCATTTTCTATTTCATATGTCATAAAAGCATAGGAATTAAAAGTACAGCTGTGCACACACAGAATTAAGAAACTTTGTTCTTAATTGTGTGCATACGAACAAGATGAGTTCTATATGACAATTCTAAATCTGGTTCACTGGTATTTTCAAAGGTGGTCAAAGTACACCAGTTATTATGCTTTATATTTATAAAGAATGCTTGTGCAACACACTTTTACAGAGACTAAATTGTTTCATCCACACATATCTGTGAAGGAGGTAATCTGCTTCATTTTAGCTGCTGACCGTTCATGAGTCTGCCCAAATTCTTAGTCATTCTCTCATGAAATTCCTGAGGTCTATGTCTAGGGTAATTATTCATCTCACATAAAGATAGTATATATTTGTCTTGATGGTAATTCAATTCCAAGTTTTCATCTTGTAAATTCATTTTATCTTGAATAAAAATGTTTATTTTAAATAGCTATTTGCTAAACTGTTTATAGAAAAATATCATATGCCATGCAAATTGTTGATTTTTAATTTTTTTCCTATATTTTAGATTTAAATTTAGAGCCACAAATGTCATGGGACAATTTACTGACTCTGATTACTCTGACCCTGTTAAGACTTTAGGTAAGACATATTTTGTAGGTTACTTTCATAATCTCAACATGCTAATTGCAGTGTAACATTCATTAGTAAATGTATTCATCCATGACTGAATGTTCTCAAGTATAAATTCATTTCAAGGTTAATTAACCTGATTAAGGAAAAAAGTATTTTATAATATTCTATTAATAGGTGGATGTTCCATTCATTCATATCTGGACCTACTTTTGAAATGGTATCAGTTCTATGCTGATGTGTACTAACATTATACTAAGTAAATATTTATTTGGCTATTTAATATATAACCTTACAGTAGAACAGTTTTACCTAATTAAAAAAAAAAAAGGCTGATGGCAATTTTTCTGAAATAATCCCCCCCAAAAATAGAAACTTACAGTCCTCTTTAATTTTCTTTTCTTTCTAATCAACTCATGGGTTTTTAAAAATTGTATCAACCCAATCAGGCCTGAATAAAACACTAATATGATTTAGTCAGCTCCAAGTATATTTTTCTCCTCCTCCTCTGTTTCTTCTTCCTCCTCCTCTTCTACTTTGTCATTACCATTATCTAACACTAAATATTCTATGTCAGACACACTTTTAGGCTCTGGGTATGCATTAACTGATGAACTCTTCACAACTATCCTTTATTTTAGATCACTGGTTCACAACCAAAGTACTTTTACTCTTCAAGGGACATTTCAGAATGTCTGGAGCCATTTTTGGTTGTTACAACTGTGGGGGCTGAACTACTGGCATCCAGGGGGCAGAAACAAAAGTACCGCTGAACACCCCACAGTGCAGAGGACAGCCCCTCAGCAAAGACTCTCTGACCCATAACGTCAGAAGTGCTGAGGCTGAGACCCTGTCAGGTGCTAATGTTACCTCCATGTCAAAGACGGGAAACCAACGCCCATATTGAGTGAGTGAGTGGCTGGGCCAGGACTCTAGCACAGATTTGATAGCAATTACACCACCAATACAGGGTTTAGACATGGATTCAAATTTAGGCTCTTCCACTTGAGAAAATAATGTAATTTCTATCAACCTCAGTTTCTTTATTTGGAAAATGGTGATGAAAGTATTCACCTTGAAAGAATTAAGTAAAGCAACATATGTAAAGGCATTGATATTTTATAGTTACAAAATTTTTGAATACTTAATAACTTATTTACTTAATAAGTTATTAATACTTAATAACTTAATAAGCAATATTCAAAAACTTTAAAAATAAACTTCCGACCAACCATGTGGCTCAGTGGATCGAGCATTGTCCCATGGACTGTGAGGTCCTGGTTCGATTCCCAGTCAGGGCACATGCCTGGGTTTTGGACTTGATCCCCAGTAGGGGGCGTGCAGGAGGCAGCCAATGGATGTTTCTCTCTCACATGGACGTCTCTATCTCTCCCTCTTCCTTTTTTTCTCTCTAAAAAATCAATAAAAACATATTTAAAAACTATAAAAAAAAAAAGAAATTAACCTTCTTAGGAGAACTTATATCCTCAGAATTTCTCTGAGTGGATCACCACTTTCAATTTCCCCTGTGACAAGCTTTGACAATGTGGAATTTTGTAAGTTGCTTAGATACACAGTATACCATGAGCTGCAGTAGATTGCAGTGAGAGTTATCGCTAGAAGAAGATAAATTGTTCTACCATTTTCAGTAAGAAATTCTCACCAGGTTTTTAAGCATTAATTGTTTAGAAAGCCAGTTTCTGCAGCCTCCACTCCGTTAATACAACTTTGGATCTTGAAGAAATAAAGGGGCATGTGATTTGCTACATGGATGTTTATAAAGGAATAACAAATTTCTTTGGCTATTCTCTCTAATCTCATAAAATTACTGGTTTGACTAACTGTGCCCAATATGTTAATCATTTCTAAACTGGCTGATTAGACTTGCAATATTGAAATTGTGTGGAGTGTTTCTTCATTTGATAGATGATTTTATCACACAATGACACCACCCCAGTAAATGCCTTGAGGGCATCAACATAATTTTCTCAAGATTATAGCACTCGGAGACCATTACCACCACTAACTAGTGGTCCTGGAGTGTTTACTGATGGAATGAAAGAGACAAAATGAATAGCTCATAGGTCTTACGAAAATGGCAGGAGCAGGTGCTGGAAAGAGACCACCTTGCTGTGCTGTGGGGTTGGTTATGTGCTCTCTCTCTCCTAGCTTGTTGATTTCATACAGGTTATTTTTTAAAAATTTTATATAGTTATTTATTTTATTTTTTTATCTTATTTTTTAACTTACTGTTGACACTATTACAGATGTCCTCCATTCCAGCCCCCGCTTTACACACATCCACCCAGGGCCCCCCACCCCACCCCGCGCCGCCCTGGCTGTCACCATGCAGTCTGGACCATGTATCCATGCCTCTGATTCTATTTTGTTCATCAGTTTATTTTGTTCAGTAGGTTCCACATATAAGTGAGATCATATGATATTTATCTTTCTCTGGCTTATTGATGTGAGGACAACACATTCAGTCAGTTATCTGGGAGTCCAAGTTGAGATATTAAAGTCATAAAGAGGGGGAAAGCCAAGCCTCAAGCCACAGGGACCATGGTACACAGGGACATGATTCCTCCGATAGAGCAAATGGCTTCCCTCTGGCCAAGGATGGGCTTCTCCCACAGTTTGGCCATAGGTATTCTCAAGGTTGTCCTCAGCAATTGTCTTTTTTTTTCTTTCTTTCTTTATCTCACAGACTAAGGAATAGACTACAATCATTAACTCTAGAAAATAACAAATACACGGTTGATTCTTAGTTCCTTTTTGGAATCAGAATGACCTCCACCCCACTCGTCTAGGTACTGATGTTTATGTGCCCTGGTAAGAGCAGGAGTCTAGAAGGGGAGTGACAATGAAGGGTTTCATGAATCTATAATCAGATAATTTCTCAGAGTTCATATACTTTTTTTATAGACCGATGACATGAGGACAGCTTTTCAGGCTCCTACTTAGAGTGGTCTTCCATGGCATCTCCTCTGATAGATAGCGGCTTTATAACAAATAGGCTCTTGCTCTGTAATGCTTACTCTGGATTGGCCACATGGAGTTCTGCTATCTAATCATTTATGGCTTGTACAACAGTGACAGGCAGAAATAGAGGAAATTACAAGGAGTGCAACCCTCGGTTGTGGTAAAACGAGATGTTCAGATTTGGAATATGGAGTGCACCTTTAGACTGGAATTCCTTGATGACTAACTGGCAAAGCAGTTCAATCACTTTGATGGTTAATGGATGTAACACCATCAATTTCTGTCCTCACATCCATTTTCTATTGGATGTTATGTTTTTATGGAGATCAGATTCACTCTGAGGGGCCAGGCACCAAAGATCACCCTCCAGAAATGGCCCAGGTCCATGATTTGACATTATAAAAGGCCATCGAGTCATACAAGTTTTCAGGAAAATAGCATTGCCAAGGAAGATCCAGTAGGACTCAAAAAGGAAATAAAGTTGACCATTTCTGCAATCGTTGATAGCCAATGGCAAAAATAGTTTCATGGCTGTAAGAATGGGGGCAAGCAAATAATAAAATACACTGATATAATATCCCTAATGTCATCATAAGATCACAAAAGATGTCCGTGTTCTTTTTCTCTCAAATCTGTCATGTATTGGGATACATAATAGCATTTGCAATGGGCTAGTGGCTCTCAGCATTCTAACATGCCTCCTAAAGCCTTTTGTGTGTATGTGATTCCAGGCTTCAGTGAAAGAAATATAGGTCCCATTTAGGTCATCTTACCACCAGTAGATATATGTTTATTCACTGGCATTTTGCACACCACAGACAATGATCTTCAAGCTGAGTTGCCCATCAGTAAAATCTTCAGGATTTAGGAGACTTTGCAAGGCTGTGTTGGTAAATTTGTACAGAGCATATACTTCCAAGACAAACTATTTTGATAGTGGTTGTAACTCTCAGAGATACTATTCAGAAGCTAAAATTATGGACAAAAGAATCACCACAGACTGATAGACTAAAAAGTTTTTTCGTGAAAGGAACTAACAACAGTACAAGTGAGAAGGAACCGGGCAGAGCTTGGCTGGATAAAGATAAGAGGAGTTTGCACTTAAGAAAATCTTTATGGCCTGGGAGAATAAACACAGGAAATGACATGCACCATTATTTTAATCCTAAAGAAATTCTGACAATGTATTTGTTTTTGTTTTTTTCCACTCAGGATTGAACATTAGCATTTTTATTAACAAAATTCACAAGAATCCCTCTTAAACTCTTTTTAAAAATCTCCATAGGCACATCCGTTTATGGAAACTGCTTGTAGGCAATGTTTTGATTGCAAGGTTTAATTATAGAGGATTCCTGTGATTTGAAAACCACACACTCCTTTCCGCACCTTACAAGGCTTCATTAAAGCTGAACAAGATGAAACCTTCAACCCCATGGCAAAGGCCTTCTGTGATTTTCTTCTGTCATAACACTTCTTGTTTAATTACTAAGCTAACAATGAAAAGTTCCAATACTCTCACTTAGAAACAAATAGGGAAGAGTCTCTATGTACTTTTGCAGCAAAAGAATCACTTGCCTCCAAAACACCAGAGATATAGGGGTAAGTTTTATTTTGTTAAAGAGTTAGTAGGAATGTGGGGTGGACCTCATAAAGGCTGTGGTTAGACAGGCATATTTCAGGCACTTTGGGCATATGAAGATTTATTTGACCTTTGGTTAATTACTTAAAAAAATTAACTTCTGAAATCTCATTTCCAAAATGAGAACCATAACTCCTATCTCACAAAATAACTGGGATATGATACATGTTTATTCATAAAAATACTAAACATTCTTTATGTGCCAAGTGTTTTCTGAGAGTTTTTATATATAACTTCAGGTATTCTTCACAACAACCCTAGAACCCTAGAATACGTGATCTCTGACATATAGATATCATCTATGTATTGGTAAGAAGTCTGAAGCTGGCTCTTTAAGCAACCTGACCAAGATTACAGAGCTAGGAAGTCACAGCACCAGCTTTTAGTCCCAGGCAGCGTGATTTCAGTCCATGCTGTGCTTGTAACCACTGTTACTACATTGCCTAAAAATCATTAAGTGCCCCAGGAGCTTTCAATTTCATTACTATTGGTGGTGGTTCTGTTCCCAGACTTCCTATTCTCGCTGTTTCTCTTCTCAACATTTAAAACTATTTTTAGCTGTTCTCTCTTCATTTTCTTCTTACAGCTCTTGAAGTTAACATTCACAGGAGTATGCTTTATTTTTACACATTAAGATACAATAAATCCTTTTCTTAAAATTTTTTTTAGCAATGAATAAGTGTGACTTATCCCACACCCTGGAAACCACTATTATTATCTACTTTTAATATCTTGCCAATCTGACATATGAAAATAACATTTGCCTAGGTTATTTTAATTTATACTTCTTGAATTATAAAATTGAGTGACTTTCAGTAGATTTTTGTGCAGTGCTAGAATATCCAGGATGACTAAGCCAAAGGATAAGAACTCTTTATATTTAAGTACTGTTAAAAGAAATTATTTTCTGTTAAGATTAATAACAATATTAATAAAAAGCTCATGTAATATGCACCTATATCAAGAGCTAGATACTATAAAGTTTATAAGCTTTATAACCCCTTTAACTTAAGCTTCTTATAGATATAAAACTGACTTAATCAAATCCATATGCTGAGTTTAAATAATTATAATTTCAATCAAAAGATAATACTGATGAAAACTTAATTAGCACTTTATAATTATGATTTACTTAATTACAGTAGTACATTTTATTATGCAAATACAACATAATTTAATGTGACCTTTTATACAATTTTAAGTCTAGTGAGGAAATAACTTGTGCTTATTCCAAAACGATTCATGTTTATATTTTTAGGTGAAAGGATTCCATGTTCTATGAAATGATTTATAGAAGTGTCTTCATTCTGTACTGGTAATGCTTTCTGTGTACATGCATAGCAATAAATCAGAATTCGTCCTCACAATCATGCCACATTTTGTCCTTTTCTAATGGTCCTTTTGTAATACATGCGCCTCAGGGATTACATATAGTTTATTAATACATTATATGTCATTTCCCCACTTCACTTGGCTAGTGCTTTGAAATGGTAATCTAATCTGAAAATAAATTTTTGTGGTCTATGAAATCATTTTCCCCCCACTGGGTTCTAAGGTCCAGTGATTCAATATTACCTGATAAAGATTCTTTATTCATCCCCACGTTTCCTTTTCCAAGCACAGCCAATTAAGAGTCAGCATGTGAAAATTCATCGAACAAACCATTCATATTTTACTGTATAAAAAAGGTGTATCTGAAATACTTTAGGAGCTACTGGCCGCTTCAGTGTCTTCTGTATTTTGCTGGTGATTCTAGAGGACCATGAGACTCTGATAACTCTTTAAGATCCAATGTTTGTTTATCTCTACCACGCAGAATAGCCACTGGAACCCTTTTATATTGTTAACATTTCATAAACAATAATCCAGGGGAAAATATGAAACATTGATCCCTGCATATTTTGCAGACAGCTAACCTATTTTGTTACTTGACTTTAATACTTTTTTACAGTAAAGTTACAAATCTTATAAACTAAAATTTATTCTAATTCTAATTTGTAGTTGTCTAAAGTAAATGATTAATAATTTGTATCTTAGTTCGTTCAATGCCTGATCTCCAACCTGAAACATGTTGATATCTATTCCAAAATCAATATTTTTATTCATTAGTAAATTTAGCAAATATTTATTGAACATTTATTATGTGCCTGGTACTATTCTCAGTACTTGAAATGCAGTTTTGAATAAAATAAAGACCCCTATCCTCAGAGAGCTTACATTCCAGACAGGTAATGAACAATAAGGATAATAAATGAGTTATAAGTAAATTGAAGGGTGATTGAGAAAAGAAAGAGTAGAACAGTGTGCAGAAGACGTAGAAGAGAGGAGGCAGGAAGTGAGCTAGTTGTATCTTTCAATTTTAAATGGTGGTATCTTAGTTTGTTTGGTTTGCCATAACATGATACCGTAGGCTGGGTGGCTTAAACAGCAAACAATTATTTTCCCACAGTTCTAGAGGCTAGAAGTTCAAGGTTGAGGTTGTAATCAATTTGGTGTCTGGTGATGAGGCTCGTCCTGGCTCGTGAAGGCCTCCTTCTCACTTCCTCACATGGCCGTCCCTTAGCTCGTGCCTACAGAGGGAGGAAAACAGCCTCTTCCTACCTCTTCTAAGGATACTAATCCTATCGGGCCTGTTGGATTAGGCCCAACACATATGACCTCATTTAAATGTAATTACTTTTTTACTCTAAATGGATTTTCACTGGGGTTTAGAGCTTCGATGCATGAATTTTGGAGGCACCTATACATGAATAAGAGGTGGTCAGGGTAGGCCTCACTGAGAAGCAAACCCTTGAAGGTGATAAAATGGCCCTCCAGGCAGATATACAAGGGAGATATCTTTCCAGGCAGAGGAAGAAGCTGGTGCAAAAGCCCTACGTCAAGAGTGACTTAGTGTGTTCCAGGAACAAGGAGGCCAGTCTAGCCCCAGAGGAGGAAACAAGGTAGAGATTGGATGGGGAGTCAGAGGTAACAGGGAACCAGAGAGTTACTTAGGAACCAGGCCATGACCTGGCCAGTTTGGCTCAGGGGTTAGAGCTTCAGCCCACAGACCAAAGAGACTCGGGTTCAATTCTAGTCAAGGGCATGTATCTAAGTTGCTGTTTGGTCCCCAGCCCTGCTTAGGGGCCTGCAGGAGACAACCAATCAATATGTCTCTCTCACACTGATCTCTCTCTCTCTCTGTCTCCCCCCCCCCACCCCCCTCTCTGGAAATCATTGAAAAATATCCTCAGGTCAGGGTTAAAAAAAAAATTTAATTTGAGACCAGGTCAAATAGTCTACTGGAAGGCCTTTGGCTTCTCTCTGTTAGAAAGGAGGATTACAAGTAAAGAGGTAATGTTTTAAAAAGATAATTCTTGATATTATGTTGAAAATAGATGGAAAGAAGACAAGGGTGGATACAGGGAGATTTGGGTGTCCATATAATAATTCACATAACACAGGATGGTAGCCTGCATTGGGAAGCTAGCAGCAGAGATTACAAGAAGTGAACAGAGCATACACAGAAGTTTTTTTTTGTTTGTTGTTTTTTTTTGTCCTCACCTGAGGACATTTTTCCATTTTTTGTACAGATAGAGTGGGAGGGAGAGAGAGACAGAGAGAGAAACATCGACGTGAAAGGGACACATCGAGTGGCTGCCACCCGCACGACCAACCAGGGCCGGGGACAAACTGCAACCGAGGTACATGCCCTTAGCAGGAACCGAACCCGGGTCTCTCCGGACCGCAGGCCAACGCTCTAACCGCTGAGCCAAACCGGCCAGGGCAGAAGTTTTGAAGAGTCTAGTAAACCCCTCAAAACTTACTAAATAAATTGAATAATTTTTAATATTGTTTCATTTATGCATTTGTTGTTTTACTTCTGAACTATTTAAAGTAAATTTCAGAAGGAATTATATTCCACTCTGAAATACTTTGCCATGTTTCTCTAGTAAGTACCTATATATCCTATTGTCACAGTAAATGAAATGAACAACAAATTCTTTATTTTATATAATAATATATATTTTCAAATTATCCTCTGATATTTTTCTTTATAGTTTGTTTAAATCAACATCAAAATAGCCCTGGCTGGTTTGGCTCAGCGGTTGGAGTGTCGGCCTGCGGTTCAGAGAGACCCGGGTTTGGTTCCCTCTAGGGGCGAATACCTCGGCTGCGGTTTGTCCCCGGCCCTGGTTGGTCGTGTGGGTGGCAACCACTCAGTGTGTCCCTTTCACGTCGATGTTTCTCTCTCTCTTTTCCTCTCTCTCCCTCCTACTCTATCTTAACAAAAAATGTCCTTGGATGAGGATTAAAAAAGAAAAGATCAAAATAAAAGGTTCACACATTATCTCTGATTGCTGGGTCTCTTAGCCTCTTGTAATCCAGGAGAGACTTCTCTTCCCCCGCTTTTATTCTCTGTGACATAAACTCATTGAAGCAACCAGACTAGTTGTTTTGCAAAAGGTCCTATATTCTGAATTTGTCAGATTACTTTTACTTGGCATCATTTATTTTTTCCTCCTTTCAGTACTTTCTTATAAATTAATAAAAAGATCAAAGGTTTGAATATTCACAATCAATCATTTTTGCAGGGATACTTCAAAAATGTTGCTGTCTAGATCAAAATACCTCACATCAGAAGGAGTATAATATCTTGTTGTCACATTTTCAGTGATGTTAAATTGACGAGTAAGTTAAATAGTAGTGACGGCATAACCCTTCATTGGGAAGTTGTTTTTTCCCTTCTTATAACTAGCATATAATCTGCAGGGTATTATATTATTTTTTTGTTCTCTAAATATCCAATTTCCTATCAATCTTACTCTTAATCATTTAGAGATGCATTTATGATCGTTACCTGAATCACTTATTTCATTAGGAATGTAACATTGTATATTTCTAATTCTATTATTTCTTCCTTGGTTATTAAATAGAATTATCCTCTAATGAAGAGCTTTATCTCCTTAACTAGAACCATTGTAAATTCACAAATTACAGTTCATATGAGAAAGACAAAAAGAATGCCAAAATTTCTCCCTTTGATTACAAATTTTTAGAGTAAGGAAATGGTTGTACAGCTATAACCAATATCTACAAATTAGTATTTTTTGTTTATTTTTTCTTTTATTGAATAATATTAGAACATATGGATTTCTATATGTTGACTCTATTTCAATTAATTCCAGTTTTTATTTATTATAAAGTTTAAATTGTTCCCTCTTGGACCAGTAGGAACCTCTTCGAGAGGATCTTTAATTCTTATATCATTAGTTTTTGAAATCTTAGTTTTCTTGCTCCATTAGATATGTGAATTCCATTTGTTCCCTACCCACACTTTTTGAAATTATCTTCCAAGTTTTCCTAGTTTCTTTTAGTGAAAAGAGTATATAATTTGAAGATAAAGCCAACAGGATCTCCTCAAAGATTTTTTTTTTATCCTCACCAGAGGACATTTTTTCGTTTTTTGTTTAGATAGAGTGGGAGGGAGAGAGAGGAAGAGAGAGAGAGGAACACTGACGTGAAGGGACACATCAAGTGGCTGCCACCCGCACGACCAACCAGGGCCGGGGACAAACTGCAACCGAGGTACGTGCCCATAGCGGGAACCAAACCCGGGTCTCTCCGGACTGCAGGCCGACGCTCTAACCGCTGAGCCAAACTGGCCAGGGCTCCTCAAAGATTTTGGATGTATCCTAAGGAAGAGTCAAATGTGATTCTAAGGTTTTGGGCCTTAGCCACTGGACAAGGAAGTGGCCGTCATCTAGAGGTGGAGGGATGCATTTGAAAGAAGGGCAGAACAGGAGTTTAGCTTTGGAAACACTGAGTTCTTAATTTTAATTACACATCTAGGATACAGGTCATTATATAAGTAAGTTCTATACATAACAATTAAGTAGTCAATTCATATAAATGAAAATTGAAGCCATGAGGCTGGATGGGCTCACCAAGGGAGTGAGTTTAGATAGAAAAAAGAAGAGGTCCAAGGATTAAGGGATTAAGCCCTAGAGTTAAAAGATTTAGGAGAAGAAGAACAAACAAATTTGAACATTTTATTAGCATTCTTGATCAGCATTCTTGATAATATTTTTCTCTGTTTTGAGATCCCAGATATATTATGTAATGATAAGTAATGATACTGTTATACTTTGTCCTCTTCAGGTGAAGGACTTTCAGAAAGAACTGTGGAAATTATTCTTTCAGTCACTTTGTGTATCCTCTCAATCATTCTTCTTGGAACAGCTATTTTTGCATTTGCAAGGTAAGAATTATGTGTGCTTACATTCCTAGTATGCTTTGTGAGCATTATTCAGTCACAGTCCAATCAGGAGACAGAAGCCGCCACAGTTACCTGCATGGGACGTGTTTAATGAAAAGAATATTAACTAGTAGAAATAGTGAACTACCAAAGGGTGAGAGCACCCCAAGGGGTCCAGAAGTAGTAAGTGCAGCAAAGCAGATGCTGACTCTAGGGTGAGGAAGAAAGGACAATAAAGGAACTGAGAACTGGAAAAGTCCCACTCCCAAGGCTGAAAGGGAGTGGCTACGGCAAGCACATGCCTCCTGTTACCTATCAGTGGGAAAAGAAATATGACAGAGGGAAGAGGCTGGAGCTGTTCTTTAGAAGATGCCCATCATTGTTAGATGGTAGGCAGGCTGAATTGTTCTGTAGAAGCAGACAGCTCTCGCTGGATATCATGGATAAGCTGGAGCATGCACTTAAGAGGCAACTAGAACTCATCCAGGTGGGCTACTGGGCTCCCACAATGGATAATATTATTTCAATGTGAACCCACAAGGAAAGTGTCTCCCTGTCCCGGTAGCCTTGCAGGGTCATGCTGGTGTCCTCTATTGACAAATCTTAGCGTCATTAGCCAGCAAAGGAGAAATGTTACAGCGTCTGGCTCCAATATCACCAAGCAGGGCAAAGAAGAGTGGATTTAGAGCTGAGAGACAATCAAGTAGTAACACAAAAGCAGAAGACACCAGGCTTTCAATATAATTTTGAATAATTTATAACTGATAGATTTAATTTAAAGTTTATACAGAACAGATACTTGTACAGTAAGTGTAACACTAAAGCTATCCAACTTCTTTCCATACTGGGCCCCTTTCTTATATTTACTTTATCAACATGTCTGCACTACATTTTCTAAGTGTTCTTCAAATTCTCCGTATTCATGTCTTAGTCTTCCTGTTGTTTACAGAACTTCAGGGGAAATCTTAAATATGATCCTAAAACTTATTTTCATAAAGTAGATTTCCAAGTTAAAGAGACCCTACATTTACAAAAAATATCCAATCTACTAATTTCCTAAATAATTCACTAGGTTCTATTTTTATTTTACATGAAGAACGCCATTCTCTATTCTGAATTCCACGCATGAACTGTTTCATCTTGAATCTCTTAAATCATTTTGATGGATAATTTGAAAGGCTCTTGAAAAAGATATCTTTCTTGTACCACATACTGTTGTTCTCAGATTCAGCCAGATGTTGAAAGAAAGTCATTATTCTAGGCACTTAAAAGATATATTGTGTAGGATGTGGGCATTGTCTCTAAGGGGGCACACATCAGCCATATTTATATTTTTTCCTTTCTCCAAAATCTTTTTTGACTTCTCATGTCCTTATAGGATGAACTCCTTATTTGAGCAGGAAATGGTTCTCCCTTATTTCCTACAATTTCCCTACGTCTCTTTAGCCAAATGGGTCTATTCTTACCTAAACATTCCTTAGACAGTACAACTCTGGTTTTGTTCAGTCAAAATGTGCTTTCTCCTCCTCATTCTGAACCACCCAAGTCAAATTCCACCTCTTTACTTCCTCTAAATAATAAGAGTTGTAGTCACTTACATAACATTTCATAACTAATTAGTTACTGTCTTATGAATTATAATTTGAATCTTTTTTCTCTTTGTATGCTTTTTCTAAATTTAGATCCAAAATTGTAGTGTTGTTGAGGACAAGGACAATATTTTATGCTTCCTACATCATCTGCAATGCATAACTTATAATAAATCATACATGTTTGAAGTATAAAAGTTATATAAAATAGCTAAATAGTACTTTGTAATATACCACACTGTGTCATAGAAAAATAAGCATGTAAATAACTTAAAATAAAAATATTTTAATTTGATTCTTAGATTCATGTGACTTTTATTTTTTGAACCTGAGTTTTCTGATTGCAAATAAAGATAATATATACCTCACAATATTTTCTAAAAGTCAATACGATAGTTCAAAACACATTTTTAATGTATTTTCATGTATGTAAAAGTGCTTTTGTATGTAAAAACAATAGAGCATTGTCTTTTAGCACTGGTGCTGATAGCAATGAGCTATTTCCACTTTGGCATATTTCTTATTTGTGACAAATCTATGAAACAGCTGGAGGGGAGGAGATACAAGACAGAGACAGTCTCATTTGCTCTATATTTTAAATATGCTGTGGCTCAGGCCTTGATCAACTAATTCTCATTTAATTAGAAACTTCAACGAAATAACATGTTAAAAATATTAGTAGAATAGGTTCTGCAGAATTAAAACTGAAAAAAAATTGAGTAGCTATAAATGTTCAGTATATTCAGAGGCGTGATCCCAGCAAAGACATGATTTGACTAATGTCTTTACTTAAAAAAGGAAACTAAACCTAATTCCTTATGCTTTCCATGATATTCCCATCTTGGACTTTACTAAACTTATTTTAGAATTCGCCAGAGGCAGAAAGAAGGTGGCACATACTCTCCTCGAGATGCAGAAATTATTGACACCAAATTCAAGCTGGATCAGCTCATCACAGTGGCAGACCTGGAACTAAAGGACGAGAGATTAACGCGGTGAGCACACTCCTCTGGGTGAACAGTGGTCCGGAGGGCCGGGAGCCATGACCCTATGCTGACCTATGCTTGTTGGAAGTGTTTGTGGGGCTCCTATTTATACAGGTCACAGAGATCTTCTTTCAAAGGGTGACCTCCATCTTCTACACACTTCTCACTGATGTTCGGAGAATCACTTAATCTTCTTAATACTTAGAGTTCAATATGAACCTCAGAGTACAGTGTTCAACCGAGTGTTTTTTTCTGAGACAAATATTTTTGCACATGAAACCTTTAAAATTATGTTTAATAATTCACTTCATAGGATAGATTTTTTTTAACAACATACTTCTGAAGGTGTCCACATTTTTAATCACAAGTTTAACATAATTAAATTTGTAACTACTTGATATTGTTTGTTTTTATAAAAGCTTTTTTATAACTCCTTACTTTAGAATGAAATTACATTAAAATTATAAATTGTATATTGAAACTTTATTTTTTAAATTGCTCAGTATTTAAAAATTAAATACAAAGTAAAAATTACCTTTGGAAGGAAAATTAAATATGCATGTGCTAAATATGTGTCAATAATATGTATTGAAAATAGTGAAGTGCTTAATTTTAAAGAGTAGGTAATTTTTAATTTTTAAAAATCATTATAAATTATTCAGAATATTGGCGCATTTGAAAAAAGTTTGATTAAGATCATTTATCAAACTCTTAATTAAAATTATAATCAGGCTATCTTACCAAGTTTAGATTCTTTTAAGAGACAATATTTTGTGATGCTTAAAGAAACACAAAGCAATTGTTACAAAACAACTCAGATGGACTTTTGAAAATTATGAACTCTGAAAATATGACATCAACAGAGCTTGAACTTAAAAAGGAATTGATCATTGATAGCTGTTTTCTACAAAATTTTGCCTTTGCCTAATAGATTGACTTTGTAAGACTATTTTCAGCATGTCTAGAATACCTAAAATGTGCCATAAAGGAAGTGTCATCTGACAAGCAAGGCCTTCGAATGCCACAGAATGAAAGTTATTTAGTGTTATCACTAAACTACAAGGAAATTGGGTTTGTTGGATATGAAAAATTCTTTCTATTTAGGTATTTGTCTCTGTTAATATTCTAATACAGGCTGTTCCCTTCTAAGATGAATATTGCTCCAAAGACTGTGTAAGATGGTTATATATTACCCAGGACATAGTTTTCAGCACAAGAAATGTTGTGTATAAAAGATCAATAGATTCCCAAGGTAACCTGCCAACATGAAACCACATCATAGGAACAACAGAGCATTACCAGCATGAGGCTGTCTCTCCGTCCTTGAAGGGTCACACTGCAGAGTGAGAGGACGTTTCTACTCCTTTCTCCCTGTGAGCCGACTGCATTTCAGTAGGATTCTTCCAACTGCCTTTCTGCACTCCTTTCTTGAGTGTTTGTGCCCCCTCCACAGGTGGGGCCCCAGTCTCTTTCTTCTACACCCCAAAGTATGCAAGTGATAAAACTTCAACTCTCTTGGTGAATTAGCTGTTAGGACAATTTAGTTGAATCTATTCATACTAAAATGTGAACTTCTAAAGCATCCGTTTTTAGAGCATTTTTTAGAAGATCTTATTTATTAGTCCTGCAAAAGTCCTTAGTAAGTAGGTCTTTAGCAGATATGAAATAATGAAGTGGAAAGAAAAAAAGTCAATCAGTACCACTTTATTATTACGGAGGTTCTTGTTCTAGGCCGGGTTTGGTGAGGTCAGGTCCCCTAAACACTAAATGTTTTCAGTTTGTACCTTCCTCCACTTCTGAACACAATCCTTAACATAAAGGTAGAAGGTCTTTTTTTGTTTGTTTATTTTTAAACAAGTACTGTCATAGAAGTTCATAGAAAATGTGGGTGAGGACTGTACAGATTGTTTATCCCGTATTTATAATTCAGGGGCTGCCTTGTTTAACCTTAACTCCTTGTTATTTTTTTCTGACTTCACATTTATTTATTTATATGTCACTTTATTTGTAAAAAGATGTAGAAGTATTTCAAATATATTTTAAATAAGTCATTTATTTTTGCACATAGAAAATGAGTATATATTACCCCAATAATAGCAAAGTTGGAAATTTTAGTGTCCATGTATTTTACTTTCTCATTTGTTTGTTATGATTCCAGTATTTGTGACTGTAAAACATTCTTGTTTATAATTTCAATGGCACAAAATAATATGCTTTGCTTGATTTATTATAGAAATTTATTAAAATAACCATCAAATGGGTTGGTTATTAATTCTTCATTACAGAGATCTATCTCTAGCTGTATTATTTGTTGAAGTTTTTCATGTTAATAAAATCACTAATACATTAGACAATAAGACCAGAAAAATAGTAACCCAAAAATGGACCCAAAATTAGGTGCTGGGAAATCTCAACCCATTCAAAGCTATACAGGTCTGATGAGGGTAGAGCCACATGACTGATGGTGGATAGTAGATTCTGGAAGTGAAGAATCAAGGAGTTTGAATTAGCTTCCAAAATGCTGAGTAATTTATGCCAGAAGTCTTTGTTATTTGCAAGAATGAACTCAGATAATTTCCTTTAAGTCTACCCAGCTAACATATGCTCTTTTCTTCTTGAGGATCAGGCATGTTCTTTTCCATAGAACCTTCTCAATTTCTTCATACTAACTGGACTTGTAATTTTCCTCAGTGGTTTATGTCTCCACATGTCCATAAGAGAAATAATAAAAGAAGAATATTGAATCAATCATTAAAATATTAATTTTAGGAAGTTTCTAGTTGACCAAAAAATAGTCATTACAATGCTTGGTACTAAATCCTTTGAAGGATTTTATAGTTAAGAAATTATTTAACTATTTTATGTCATCTACTCTTTATTTATTTACATTTTAAGCTTTATCCAATAATTGTCATATATATATAGATTCTTATTGTTTATGTTTTACCTTGTTTCACAAAAGGTCTGAAGAATTCACTCACTAATAAAATCCTGCAAATGTGCTTTGTAATATACTTTTTCTTCTTGAAGAAGAATAAAACTCAAAGATCTAGTACTCCATAACTCCATGAAAACATTCAGGGGTACACCAAGATAACATTTTACATTCTTATTTGAAATGATAATTATATTATTTAATTATGCATAGTTTGTATTTAAGTTTACACAATCCATGCTATATTTTTTAGGAAGCATATTTAATATTTTGGCCTTATCCATGCCACACTTATCAGGTTAGCAAATGACCCTTGGGTTTTGTTAAATGATAAACAAATGAATAAAATGACATTTTGTGATGGCTCCTTCAAAACACAGCCACTTAACTTCTAGGAGAAAATATTGGCAAGCTCAGCAACACACAAGTAAAACCTGTCTCTTTAAGAATGCTGAGACTGGCCCTGTAGATTGTTTTCAAACTAATTTAAGTGTAACACAGACTACTTTCCCAAAGACGTATAGCACAAAATCGAGTAACACAAGTTAATGATTCTATTCACTAAACGAGTTTATTTTCACCTCCTTTTCACACTTAATTAAGTTACAGAAGTTTTGTTTTCCATGGCGATTAAATTTAAAAAATAGAATAGCATTCATCATTGTTTCTAATATTTTTACTTGAAAGACACTCAATTTATTCTAAGCCTCAAATTTTTATCAGAAATTTTGTGCATCATCCCATACTAACGATCTTGCCTATTCTAGTTGAGTGAATTTTAAGACTCAAGGCCCAATCCAGTAATAATGAATGGAACTACAGTTCTCAACAAAATGAAGCAAACGGTTGAATTGCTAGTTTAAGAGTGTCTTTCCTTCTTCAATAATATTAGATGTTTGCATGTTGAATTTTTGTTAAACAAATAGCTATGCCCTCAAAAAGATTACCATTTGAAAGAATCCTGCAAATGTGCTTTGTAAACTATAAATCAGAATACATTTGGTTTTGTTATTATTGTTATTTATAATATTTATAAAATTAAAAATTATCCTAATCTACTTTCTTTTTTTGTTTTTTTGTTTTTTTATCCTCACCCGAGGACATTTTTCCATTTTTTGTTCAGGTAGAGTGGGAGGGAGAGAGAGGAACAGAGAGAGAGAGAGAAACATAGACATGAAAGGAACACATCGAGTGGCTGCCACCCGCACGACCGACCAGGGCCGGGGACAAACTGCAACCGAGGCACGCGCCCTTAGCGGGAACCGAACCCGGGTCTCTCTGGACCGCAGGCCGACGCTCTAACCGCTGAGCAAAACTGGCCAGGGCATCCTAATCTACTTTCATGTAGGGATTGCTGACATAATAATCGCCAGTTTTTATGAGCAATTGCTATGTTTTAACTTCTGTATGTAATGATCTCAAGTAACTCTTTCATTCTTTGTAGTAAGTAGGTACTCTTACCCCCGGTTTACAAATAAAAAACAAAAGATGCTTAGAAAATTTAAGAAACTGTTCAAAGTCATACATCTAGTAAATGGGGTATCATGATGCTTACCCAGGTCTGGTTGATTCTGAGATATCAAGATGTACGTGTGTGTGTGTGTGTGTGTGTGTGTGTGTGTGTATTTAACTCTGAAGCATACTAGATGAGATCAATATAAACCCTCTCAAATGGACAAGGGTTCATTCTATCTTCCTTCAAACAGCATTTTCTATCAGAGAACAATTCTAAGGGAAGAACTCCTCCTTTTGAATATTTTATTTTCTAGTGATATGGGGCAAAGGAGTGATGGCATTTGAGCGTAAGTTCAAACTTGCAACAACTAGAAAATTATTAGTAGTGCAACTTTTATTGTGGCTTTAATAAGAATACATAGTAGTCGACTGATACAGGAAATTCTACATAAAATAGCATTTTAATTGCCATCAGTTCTTTGGCAGATTCTGGTTGTTAATTTCTCTTTTGCCTTAAACTGTTGTACAAGCAATAGCAAAAATATGAGAATCCAAATAAGCAATTGCTGACCAATATTTGAATTCAGGACAAGAAATGTACTGAAGTAGAATAAATTTTAAGATATTTAATGCACATACTCTTGTGGTAACAAATCAAAAGTAATGCAATGTTTGTATACTAAATAATCGATGAATCTTTACTTCCAGATACTCTTCATTTTTCTTTAGACGCAAGGAGATTTTTGTCATCCAGTAAGTTACTGTGGTGATGCAGAGCTCTGCTGTGATTATTTTAATCTTGTCAGGTGGTGTGCTCTGTATTTTAAAATATATATTATTGAGTGTTTTGTTGCTTAATGTGTTATTTTTTTCAAAGCCATCCCTCATGCATTCTATTTACAGTGTGTCCTCCATATTATTGCATGCTACTGATATGGTAAAATTAATTTGTCAAAATGCACATTGATTCATAATGTGCATGTCCTGAGAATTTGCTGTGTTCTCATGTTGTCTTAGCTTTGATAGTAAAACAAGTGTTCACTTAGATTTCTTCACATGCTTCTTGTCCTATTTTAACCATGACTCGAGGGCTGAATTTGCCATCTGACATGTGGAGGCTAGGTTCACACTTCACACAAGCTCATTTCAACTACTGCAGGTGGTAATCTGGAAGGACCAAGATGATGACATTTCCTGTCCTCTGACTCTGGGGCACACAGTGTGGCACATGCCATGAATCTTGTCTTCTGCCCTCACCACTGGAAAGCCAACTGTGCCTGCTTTCAGACACTTCTCTGATGCCCAGAAATGCCATTTTTATCTTAGCACAAAAATGACTTTATACATTCTGATAGCAAAATGTCAACATTATGTTGGACCCCAACAAATGATTGAGTGCCTCAGAGATAATCAGTTAATTCCTGCAAAAATTTGAATGGAGGTAGAGAATGAAAATGCATTTGATTTCAAAATCCCCAATCTACTGCAGAGGAACCAGCCAGCATGAGCCACAGTGCTGGATAGGGCCAAAGCTCCTGACACCCTGATTGACCATGACTAGTACTCAGCATGATTAAAAGAGAGGAAACAGGTCTATTTCTCCTCTAATCACACTTAGCATTTTGAAATCATAGTTAATCTTGTTTCACTTTATATTAACTAATTGTCAAGTTCCATTGACAAAATTCAAATAGTTTTATGAAAATACCTTTTCCTCAAAGGACCTGCTTGATCAGATTCAAACATTTGTCAGACCACTGAGCTAAAGATTTAAGTGCTCACATCACACAGAAAAGATCCATCTCTGACCAGCGCGCGAAGCTGACTTCTCAGCATTCCACACTCAGAAGTGTTCTGTTTGAGCAGCTCTGCTGAATGTCTTTCTTTGTCATCATTAAAGACAATCCTTTCGCGTTATGCCATTAGTACCTCAGAGAAAAAAATGCTTCTATGTTTATATTCTCCTCACTGTCTCTCCCCTTTCATCAAATTTTTTCTTCTAGTGTCCTGAATATTTTCCTGTTCAGTCAGAGTTCTGACACCGACAGAGCTAAATATAATAGTTTCGGAAAATGAAAATCTTTATAGAACACCTCTACATAAATTATATTTGTTAAAGTAGATGTGGCCTTCTTCCTAATTTAATTTTCTGAGGTTGCCTTCTAACCCCTTACAGAGAAACTTCAGTGCTTACCTGCCTTACTAGCTAATAGTTCAGACTGCAAGGACTTTTTAGATGATGTTACAACATCTGTCTCCTCTTCATTAAGTCCTCACTGAGAACTTTGCCCATCTTTTCACACAGCTGTCAACAGACTCTTCCTCCTCTCTATCGACTCCTCCGGCCCTGTTGCCCTGAGGTAGCTAAGCTTATGCCCATGGTTTTAATTTAGAATACACAGTTGACAAAATACACCAACTGTCAAGAATTTGTTTTCAACTGTGGTAATGTGGAGAGGTTTAGTAATTAGGATAATACAATTCCTGCACCCTGGGAATCTTATTTCGGCTCTTTAACATCAACAAGAATGTTGCTTTCTAATCTATCTAAAAGTCCATTTCACCTTGCTTGGATAAAATAAGTAACAATTGGGCACCTATCAAGTGAATGGCACTGTTCTAGGCACTGGAAATACTGTGATGAAAAAGGAAGGGGCATTGCCTCCAAAGAACTGCCCTTCAACTAGCTAAGTTCCTTTTCAACCTCTTTGTCCTTATAGATATGAGGAGTTATACTGAGAAAGTACTTAGATATCACTTACTAATTGATTGTTTTTCTAATTAAATAAGAAAAATATTACATTATTGACTTATTCAGGTTTGTATGTTTACCTTATAAAATGAAGTTTTAACATCAGCTACATAGTACCAGTCATTGGTTAGGATAATATTTCTAATTTATATTGAAGACCACAGAAAAGTTATTAATTATTTTATAAAAGGATCTGAAAGGGTGCTGTTTTAATGGATAGAACAAATCAAAACAATAGTAAAGAACAAAAATTAAGACACCTTTGAAAGCATTACAATATTTTGAATAAGTAATAAAATATCATTTAGAAATAGATGTAAATGTCAGAGCAATTAAAAACTCATAGTCAACATTTTGAAAAACTTAGAAAGATTAATAATGTTTTACCAGAGGGATCAAGTGTTCACAAATTTTTATTTGAATACGAAGTACATATCAGGGTGTACAAATTATATATTTTAGCACCAAGGCAGTAGAATTTGAGGTTCTTTCCTTTTTCACCCAACTTAACTGATTAGTAAAAATCACAAAGTTTCTTAATTTGTCCTATGCCACTGGTAATGCTGATTTAAGCTACTCATCTATATGCTATCATCTCTGGCTCTCTATTTGGACTATATTTTAATTCCCTATAGATTTCAACTAATTGACCTTGAGGGAAAGCTGAGTCTCTGTGACAATATGGTCTTCAATCACCACTGCCAACATAAATAAATGGTTCTTCTCTGGATCTATCAAGAGTAATCTGAGTGGAATTTAAGTTTTTGATAGACTTAAAAAAAATGAGCCCAGACATGAAATAACACCCTTTCAGGAAAATGGCATAGGATTTAAGACAGCTAAGATTCATGCAATAAACTGTTTAGCCTTTATGTTGGAAAGTGGGCAGTTATCTTATTGAAATCTGGACAATTCCCAAATTGATTTATATACTAAGGAGCTGAATCTGATTTAACAATAACCTTAGATATTATAAGTGAATAAAATCAGAGTACCATACCAGTAAAATGTTTTCCATTTAAGAACTTTTAGAAGTTTTTAAAAATGTTAATAAAGTAAGTGTTCTATTTGAGTTTCTTTGAGGGTCTCCACAGAGCACTTGATTAGGAAATAGTATCCCTTCTGAAATAACATTGTTGACTTTCATGAACATCAATTTTTATAAATTTTTATGTATATCTAACCAAACATTTTTTTCCTAAAGGGATTTAATTACCTCATCAGTGGTAAGTCCATTCATTTTCCTCATATTATGTCCCACATTCTTTTCTATCTTTCTGTGTTAATTGACCAAATTAATAATTTCTCTTATTTAAAAAATAAAACTTTAAAACCTCAAAGAAAAACAAAATTTAGAGCATAGCCAACACTTAAGGGGAAAATATAGCCATTATATGGCTACCACAGACAACAATAAGAAAAAAAATCTAATTTTTATTAGAAATAGGTGATCCATGCCCGTTTGGCTTAAATTTAAGCTATCCAGATAGGTATTTGAAGATTTCTTTCTAACTTCAACAGCCTTTTATTACCAAACTCTAGCAGGTTTAACTTTGAACTCAGCTAAAAGCAAAACAGCACCTTTAACAGGATCTGGATGGAGGTGCAGACCTAATAAAGATGGTCTCTTAAACACAGGATTTAAAATGCATATATACATCCTCATAAGTAGTTTTTAAAAGAGCAAAGTTCTCCAGTGTTGCAAAAAAAGGTATCCCAAAGTGGTTTCAGTGCATAAAAAACAGCCTTTACTGCCTTAAAAACCCAGTTCAGGATACACCTGGGAGAATTTCTTCTCTTAAAAAAATAAATCGCCTTTTCTCTTCCTTCCTGTTCCACTTCCAGTGCTTATTCCTAGAAACACCCAGAGAACTGTATGAACAAGACCAGCCCACTCTCGTGGCCTCTGCCCATCTGAAAGCTCACACCAAGGATTTTTCCGTAAGAATTTTCACCTTTGCTACAATCAGGAAACGGATCCCTCATTTCTGGGAACTGGCCCAAAATCCTGTTTCCTTCAAGGAGGGGCCTGAGGGCTCCGTAAAGGATCAAAGGGGCTGTGGACCTGGCCCAGACTGGAACACCAGGATGTGCCTTTCTAAATAAAAACACTCAACACCTTATAACCTAAAGTTTAACCTATAGGTAAAAATGAGTAGCAGCTGACATATACCAAAAAGGAGCTTATCTCCCCATCTTTAAAGAAAACAGAGGGGAGGACAGTCTAAAGTATTTGACCTGCTCTCCCTTCCAAGAACTTTGACGGGTAATATCGGCCAAACCCATGCTGCAAGGACAGGTATGTGGTCACAGAGTACAGTCTGTGCTGGACAAAAGCTGCTCTTCCTGGGGAGCCTGGCTCATGGCTGCTTTGTACGCAGAGTGCTTAGAATTAGTAGGGAAATTACTTGTCAATTCGACTTTGTCACTGACAAATACTTCATTAGCAGCTTCTAGAAACTGCCCAGAAACTCCCCACCACCCACCCCACTTCAGGATCATAGATCCTTCTAGTCGATGGGCTCCTTGCAGACTTCTGCAGCACTGCATTGGTTTGAGAGATATGTCTGCATCCAAAGAATACTCTGTACACCAATAGCCAGGAGGGATGGGCAGTCTGCAGCTCATCGTGGTGTTTCCTATGTGTCAATGGTACCACTCTTCTGAGCATAAGAAACCCAGAGCAAAAAGACAAGGCCATTCGCGTTCTCATTTAGCCAGGACACAACCGCATCGGTAATCGTTCCCAAGCTTTCTAACTTTACTCTTTCTTTCTTTCTTTTTTTTTTTTTGTCATCTTTAAAAAAAAAATTTTTTTTTAATCCTCATCCAAGGATATTTCTCTATTTATCTTCAGATAGAGTGGGAGGGAGGGAGAGAGAGAAACATCTATGTGAGAGACACATCGACTTGCTGCCTCCAGAGACCCTGACCAGGGCTGGGAACAAACAGCAACCCAGGTACGTGCCCTTAACTGGAATCGAACCCGTGACTCATTGGTCCACTAGCTGATGCTCTAACCGCTGAGCCAAACCAGCCAGGGCCCCAACCTTTCTCTTTATGAGAATTGGCCTGATGTGCCCAGACTGTGAGGATAGCATTGAGTAGGAGAACACTTTGCTTGGCCCGCCCAGATAAATCTCCATGACCAGGATGAACAAAACCATTTGTATCTGTAGAAGCTCTTTGTAAATGCTTTCCAAACTGGGTGGAGGTGGAACAGGTCTTTGAACACTAAAGCAGAGCCTATGAGCTTGATTGGTTCCATAATATGTATCCTGTCCCAGAATGACAACCTTCACGTCCCTTACATCACACATGTGAGTCCACGTGAAGACTTGCTGTGGGGGAGAATAAACAGTGTAATCTTCTTTTTGCAACACATTGCATCAGCTTTATAAAATAGGGTTTTTCAAACTCCCCGTGGAGGTGCTTCTTCCAGCGCTCATGGAAGCCCACTGACACACTGAGTCAAAGCAGCGAGGGCACTGTGCCTGCTCCGCCCGGCCTTCGTGCAGGCTGGCCGCTGCGTGCCCGCCGTCCTCAGCTACAGCGCCACGCTGGCGCCCGCTGGGCCCGCTGGGGGCTGCGGGCACGCTGCCTACTGGTGCTGCTCATCCTGAAGTCCAGGGGGAAGCAAACTCACGCCGCCCGGCGACCTGCCAGGCTGTCCTGAAAATTGTATTTCAAAAGTAATTGTGACATAAGCATGGACTGGACAATTACATAAAAATTAGACTATTAGAACCTTGTTTCTTACATGATATACATCCAAATATGAAGGACAGATTACAGAAAGTGATTGGGTTTAGATAGAAGGATACTAAATAAATAAATAAATAAATAAAGCCAAACCTATTTTTTAAATAACTTAGGCAGGAGCGATTTTATTGTTCCTATGTCTAATTTCCTAACAAAATAGCACCTATTAACTTCTAATGTTAGGTGATAAGCCAAGACCTTTGTTTACACTCTATACTGTTTGTTCATACATAGAGTGATCATAGCTTTGAGTCAGGGCCTTCTGATAATTCTAAATTGCTTAATATTTTAATAAAAAATTGATTCAATTCAGATACCCTCATAGTAATCAGAGCACTTATATTTCGCTTACTGTGCATCTTGGTCTGAATTCATCCATATATTATAATTAACAATGATTTACTCATTGTCTACTATGAATAAGGTTATGAGGAACTTGTAGTAAATCAAGTGTTAATCCTGCCCCTGCCTGCAAGTATACATGAACCTTAATGCATGTTTCCTTGTTGCATGTACTTAAATAGCCGCAGTACAAGGTAAAAGGTGATTTGTCCTAAGAAATTTAGTTTCACAGAAGGAAGATATTATTTTCTCTGTAATAGAACAGGGAAAATTCCATGGAGGTGTTAACATTTGAATCAGCTATTAAGGAATCAATAGAATCGGGTTGTGAGAAAACACCTGGAATGGTACAAACGGAGAGGGAGGAATACCGAGAGAATATCTGGAGTTCATACAGAGTATATGAAGGGGAAATGTGAGGGATAATGTATAAAATGTGGGCATGATTAGAAATGCTTTCACATGATTATATGAAAACTGAGTTCCTACAGTCATTGTGTTAGACGTTCATTTAAGATCTTGAATTGAGAACTGGAAAATCAGACTTGGATTTGAAATCTAGATATTTGTGACCACTCTTTATGCAGAAATCTTTATTAGGAAGAATAAAATAGGAAATCTTGTTGCTTAATCTAGCACAATCTAGTCTACCTGTATTTGAGTAAATTTAAGACAGAATATTCTAGTAGAAAGGTCTTTTCTATATCATAAATTATAGAACTGATGGGTAAGAGGAAGTTCAGTTATACAAAATAAACTAGAAAAAGTAACTATAGTACTAATGATAGTAACTAACATTAATGTACTGCTGACCAAAGCCAGGAACTTTTCTGAACATTTTACATATATTAACTTGATTGATATATTTTACCCATTTTTCAGATTAGGAAACTGAGGCACACAAAGATCAGGTAACTTGCTCAAGATAATGTAACTGGTATTTGTTGTAGCAGGTGTTGGAAGCCGTTAAAGCCATCATCTTTTAAAAGGAATGAATTCAGAAATGTTCACTCAGGTCCAATAACTAGTCAGTTATTAAAATTAGTATTTTCAGATAAATCTTTCAAATGCAAAATAAAATAATAAGAACAGTAGAGTAAAATCAACTTTCTGTAGCATTTTTCACTGAAAAAACTGACTTGAATGAAAAAATATATTTAATACTTTCTATATGAGAATAGACATCATTAATGAAAAAAGAGCAAGGGTATGAATAATAATATGCTGCTTTAGCTATTTCTTGCTCATGTATATTTTAACTTGATTACTCATGTTTAACATCTCTAGAGAATTCCATAAACATAACTGATTCTTCAAATGACTTACTGATGGCTGCCCAGAAACTAGCTCTATTTTAGATTCTAGATATTCCAGTAAAAATATTTTACCAGTCCAGTCTGGATCCTTAAGTAATCCAGGATCCTCTGAGAAGAGAGAGAATCTTTTCAGTCTGATTGTCCTTACATAGGTGGACCAAGAGCCTGTAATTAAATCAGATGTAGTATGTTTGAATTTCACCAATCACAAACTGAACACTGTTCCTTGTCACTGTAAAAATGATCTTCATGCAAACTCAAGAATTTGCATTTGTTTGGCAACAGGGAAATTGATTTGATAATCCAAGTATCTCATTTATTTCTATCTGAAGCTCAGTTAATTAGGATTTGCCCAACCTAATTCCCTTTCCATTCCTATTTCTGAGGAGCATCATGGCATAGAAGCACACAAGCATCGGGCATCTAAGGGGGCTTGGGGAGTGTGGGTTTAGGCCAGAGTGTCCTTTTCTCTTGATGGTCTTTGCTGAGGGGTAGTTATTTCGAAATGTTTCCTCAGTCCCTACTATTGCCATGTCAGAAGGATTTCCAAGGCCTCCATTTGAGATTCTGTCTTCCTATTCCCAAACCAAGGATTCTTCTGATTCAATAGCCCATTCATCCATCTCTATATTTATCTAGTTAGAGTCAGGACTTCTCGGTTGCCTTCTTAGAATTACTAGAAGGGGTTGTGGAAAACCCACAAGCTCATCCACCAGGACTTTGCTCAAACATTGCTACTTTATCACTGTCATGCCGTGTTTGATAATAAGATGCTCTACCAGGTTACAGCCTGAGAAGATGGGAGATAGCTCCTGCTTGAGGATACCTACGGCATGAACCAAGATTCTATCATTTTTCTTGATGATACTTGGTCCACCACCACCTTATGTTTCACCAATCCCTGTGTTGGAATGAAATATACTTCATTTTGACTCATGTTTTCTTCATTAAACACACCCCTTTGTGACCATTGTCATAATATTCATTATGCCACATTTTTCAATCTAAATATTTTCTTTCATTCATCAATTACTTCAAAACACATCCTCTTAAAATATTCTGCACTGAAGGAATACAATAAAATTATTCCCAATAGTATTTAAAATTTTAAACCTTTTGAGTTACATGTTTTATTTTATTACATTATACTTTGTGCCCTCTGTGTTTTTGCAGTGCTACTTTGTTGTGCATGACAAATATGTTACTAAAGATGTGCCCTTTTCTGAATTTGTGTGTTGTATAGTCTATTTAGTTGTTAGACATAATTTCAGTTTTTTTTAGAGTATAAATAACTTGATCAATGAACTGTCACAAAAGATATGTTTAAAGTAGCTGAAATGATTGTAATTTGTTATTATTATATATTCATCAAAACTCACTCATAAAACAAAACTTAGGTGATATGATGTCATTTTTTAATGATCCATTCTACCTGTTTCAGCATTTTTCATAGACAAAGAAAATATTTTTAAGTTACCACTAACTTTCTTATACCACTGTATTATACAATATATTAAAAATTGACCCATTTTAATGTAGTACCCCAAATCCCTAACATTATAGAAAAGTACTTTCTTAGCTTGAGAGAGAAGCTAAGTTATTATTTGTCTATATTTGGGTCCAAATAACATATAATATTTTTAAATGAAATAGAATATTTAATGTTCATGTCAGTTAAAGGCATTGTACATTATCCATTACTAGTTTATATTTTTCTGATTTTAATCTAGAACTCTTTTAGAAAGAGCTGTACCCTCAACTCATAATGCATTTAACACAATCTCTGTTGCAGGTTACTTAGTTATAGAAAATCCATCAAGTAAGTT
Organism: Molossus molossus; assembly: GCF_014108415.1. Lineage (NCBI taxonomy): Eukaryota > Metazoa > Chordata > Mammalia > Chiroptera > Molossidae > Molossus > Molossus molossus. The sequence continues at coordinate 53,852,292 of NW_023425345.1, read as the reverse complement.
TGTCAAATATCTTTTCTTCTTTTTGAATATCAACTTTAGACTCACTGATTTGATGAATCTTAATGTGTGGTTCCTTTTTTTGTATGTTTGTTAGAAAAACCTCCAAGCTGGATATAAATCATAAAAGCATGACTAATTGCATGGTAACTGGAGAAATGCTTTCTCTCTCTCTGGGGTGAAGTCTGCATGTCTGTATTTTAGCTTGGGAAGTAATACGGGGATATTTAAACTCCTTGGGGTTTAAAACCATGTCATTATGAGAATGAGGTCACTGCAATATTTTATATTTTCTAAAACCTTGTAATGTATAAAATGTTTTCTGTATGACAAAGAGGTATTATGTGCTTTAGGATTCGATGATAACTTTATGCCCTTACATTTACTTGAAAAAGTTTCTTCATTAAAATGTTAAATCATTCACTTAAAGTCACTTAAAAATAGAAGGAATTTTGAACCATGAATACAAAGAAAGTGCACTTAAAGGAAAAAAGTTAATTTTGTAAGTATGACAGAATGACTTTACGGGGCTGGGTGGTTTATGGGTTTTGCAATGTCCGTTGTTCTTTAACTTGTTAACCAGCGTCCATGCTAAAAGTAAAAGGACTCAATCTAACGTGACTTCATTTTATACCTTTCCTTGCTTGGAGGCCGATAAGCAAGAAATCCTTCCTACAACATGTTGAAGAGCTTTGCACAAACAACAACCTAAAGTTTCAAGAAGAATTTTCGGTATGTTACCAGCAGTTGTCACAACATTGCCAGACCTCCAGTCGTTTCATGTGTCACATTTCAGGTCCATTTTAGGCATGCAAGGCCATGAAGGACTCTGGCCTTGATAATCAATACCCAATTACCAGGTCGATTGTTTGGATAGTAATGTTACACTGGGCGGCCTCTGGCGCAACCTGAACAGAGTTATTCACCTACTGTGTCAGGAAAAGGTGTACTTCTTCAGACCTCCCGGCTACGGGGTCCTCGCCTGGTTTCTTCTCCGCGCTCTCTCCAGATGTAGATGCTAATCTATAATGCAGTATTGACTCATTTCTGTTTGTGTACGAGGCTTGGGTTTGCTTTTGTGGACTAGGCTTGGGTTATGCCCTAAATGTAGTTTATATTTAATTATTTTAGATAGAGAGACTAAATAATTCCAATTTATATTTGCCTGCTTCATTTATGTTTATGGTAGAGGTGAACCTGAGAGCAGAAGTTGATGTTTCCAGAAATCATATAAATAATGTTATTTCTAGAACCGTTCAAAAGTACAAAAATAGATAAGTAATGTCCATGTTTTACAAGGCCTATTTTTATGTTACTATGAAAATAATGCTGTTTCATGTTATGGACGGTAAAAACTTGTCACCTAAAATCTATTTAAAAGTCAAGAATAATATTTCTGCTTTTAGCATTTTATATATATAAATAGAAATTATTTTAAAACATAAGGTAGATATCAGATCTGCAAGTTATTTTAAGACTTGTAAGCATCCTTCCTAATGTAGATGATTATTTTGTATTATGAAAATAAAAGTTTTCCAAATGACACCAAACTTTATTTTTATTTATTTTTTTTCATAAAATTCACATAGTGTGTGAACTTATGAAACAAAGAATTGAACAATTGGCTTGAATGATTCAGGATTATAATATTTCAGTCTCTCAGAGAATAATAACAAAAATGTGAGAAGATTAATGGTATTTCCTACAGCTTTTTTGTTATGCTTCTTAAGTAATATTGGTCTGGACTTAACAAAATCGGTGGTACCATAAAACTCTTTTTAGCATTTACACAGCAAGAACTCTCAATTTTTCAGAAGCAAAAGTATAATTTTACTAGAATAGAAGCGAATATAATTACATTATGCATGACTGAGTAGATGAAAAGTTTTATTAGCAATAACATTTTCACATATACCGAGAAAGTTTCTGGTTTAGTGTTTGAAGATCATGGTTTTAAGAACTTGCAGCATTTTATATAAATATGTAGGTTTTGTGTATATATTATATAAATGTATTTATATATGTAAGGGACTTGTTTTTCTAAATGTTTTCATCCTAATGCTGTATTAAGTTTTTTAAAGAAAAATTATGTTTAAATAAACAAATGCATATTCCATGCATATATTTGAAAACCTTATAATTCAGGTTATATTCACTTACTATACTTTAAATATTTATAACCTCTTACTATATGATAGGCATTGTATATGAGACATTGATATATATCAATTCAACATTTAATAGCTAAGTGACCTTGGGCAAATCACTTAAACTCTCGTGCCTCAGTGTCCTCATGTCTAAAATGATAGTATCTATCTCATTGAGTTGTGAATACTAAAATGATTGAATGTGCGTAATACTAAGAATAGTGGCTGGCACAAGTGTTAGCTATTATGACAATTATTCCTACCAGAAAGAAGCTCCTATTATGCTAAGAACTGCAGATATGTATAAAACAATTACAAAGGCACTGTACATTGTGACAGAAACAGTCATAAAGAAACGAGGATCAACTCTGGATAGCAGTCAGAGGAGTTCACATAAAGGTGACCTTTGAGATGAGCTTTAAGAAGAGCAGAAACCCAGTGACTCGACATAGGGAAAAGGCATTCCCGAGAGAGGGAAGGAGTGCAAACGCGTAAGGATGCAAGACAATCCCACTCCTCTGTGATCCCACTGAAAAGAAGAAACAGCAGGAGAAAGCTAACAGCAGGGTGGCTGGTGGACGCCCTGTGTGCCCTGACACAGACAGGGCCACCAAGAATAACATTACTATCCAAACAATCAACCCGGTGATTGGGTATTGATTATCAAGGCCAGAGTCATTTAAATCTATAATCATTTCCATGTAAAATAATTACAGAAGTACCACTTTTCAGGTAATTTCCCATTCACCTTTCTTCTCCCCTCCCCTGCATAGTTCTTTGTCTCTTATAAATCTTCTCTCGAAAACTTACCACATAGAAACTGCTCAAGGATTCCTCACTTGGTTAATATTTTTTTCTAAGTCTGACACCGAAACACCAGAATTCAGATCTTTCCACTGTCCCTTTTCTCTAACACTTCTCTTCTTGCAAAAGACTGTCTAGATTTTCTTTTTGAGATAAAAGAAAGTGGAAGGGAGAGTCATCCAATTAAGATAAATTATTTATAATGACTTTGAATGAATTGTAAAAACAAATGTTTTTAATAGTATTAAGAAATTTGGCAAGTTGAGACATTTCTAAAATGGAAAATTATGAATTTTGAAAATGTAAATCTCAGCTTGACAAAATAATGAATACATTTTTTGCACTAACGTTCTTAATAATATCATAATTTTTCACCAAAATGTCAATTATAGATCTCCTTGACCCTTCATCTGTGTCTGATCATTCTTAATCTCACCTTTGCATTCTACTATCAATTTAACAATGCCTTCTGAGAACAGGAATTGACCTTTGACATCTTCTCAAACTGACCAGTGTTATACCAATTAATAGGCATGAAATCACACTGCCTGAGGAGAAAAAACAAAAATAAATCACTGAACTCCTTTCCCCTCCTAAGTAGACATTAAAATATTAAATAATATTATATGTGTACTTGATAAAACCATTAAGAAAATACAGAAAAGGATTACTAACATGGTCCCATGTCATAGAGATCCCCAAAGCACAAAGAAATTATACCAGAGAGCAATAGCCCAACTGACCAGCCACTTTTATTCAGGATGCTTTCAGTGAAAGTTTACATAAGTTCATTAAGGTCAATTTGACCTTGTTTCCACAGTTATGAGAAGTGTTTTCAATTTAAATATTTAAATAAAGAAGGGTTTAGAAGAAAGAATGGTTTTTTACTAAGTAGAATTTCTTGTTTACCTCTGAAACCAGTGTAAACTTTGCAATGCCTTCATTCCGCAGGAATTACCAAAGTTTCTTCAGGATCTTTCTTCAACGGATGCCGATCTGCCTTGGAACAGAGCAAAAAACCGCTTTCCAAACATAAAACCATGTATGTGCTCTTATTGTCTCTGGAAATGCTGTAAGATGACCATAAAATGCATCTTAGCATTTTTTATTTCTTAAATATATTTTATTGCATACTAACTAAATTATAATAATGCGTTTCGTTAGCAGCAACTTTCAAATTGTAGCTTTCTGCTCTGTTAACTTTATTAAAGTTAAGGTACATGGTTTTCAGCTTGTTCACACAAGGTTCATTTTATGCAGGTGCAAGAAACTAGAGACCTAATAGTTTCTCAGCTTTGTAATTTAACCCAAGTAACAAAACTCTCTAACACCTTCCTACAGACCTAGTTTTCCACTGAAAAGAGCAAGTTCACGTGTAACTAACTTTGTGCGTTAGTTTCCTTTAGGAGCATTGCAGTATTTTCTTAAGCAGGATTTACAAATTGGTTTTACAAATAAGACTGAGCTGTGCCTTACCATACTAAAAATGGCTTTGTTTTTCAGTCTATAAGAAAACACATACATATCATTGCATTAAGAATTAAAGGATAAACACAATATACATCTGTTAATAATAGCTATATGTTTGATGTTATATTTGTAACGTGTCTGCTATCTATATTCAATTTAATAACCTTTATATTATGAAATTAAAATGACATTTGTGAATATTTTCAATATTCAGTATTGTCAATATTTTTTCAGAATCTAAAGTTTTAGAATATTTTAATTTTAGAGTAAACATTATAATAATCTCTTTGTGCTGTGCCTTTTCAAAGCTATATTGGGGGAAATTCCATACTTAGAAATCAAATTTTTCTTTCTAAAATGACATTGGAATTAGAGAAGGATATAATCACAGAATGTAAAATCATAAAGTATATGGATAGGAAGAAATGGACCAAATTCTGATATTCTAGAACTAGAGGATAACTGAGACATGAAATAAAAAATTTAAGGAAATATGATATAGGAGGTAGTAGTAATCTAATGGAATCTGCTAATTCCCAAGAATTAGACTAGGATGAAAATACAAATAGCTTTAATCCTAAAATCCTTTCTGGAACAAAACAAATCACATGTAAATTACTTTAAGAGCAATTGACAAATAAGACATTATTGTAGGAAATAAAAAAATGTTTTATATTTGCAAATTTCTATGGCATAACCTTTCTGAACAGGCCCTTTCGTTTTCCCTGCAGAGAGTCCATCTGGATTAGATGCTTCATAAGTTTAAGAGATATGAAAATTCTCATATTTTTGTATTCATCAGTACCTAAATTTCTTCCAGACTATCTGTTTCATGCATACTTCGTGATATTCTGTTAAAATAAATACTATAGTCTGACTGAAGGACGGGTACTATGTAATATTTAATATTCATTTATAATTATATAGTTGGCTGAATTAATTTATTATATATCAATATATATAAAATAAGTAAATCAAATATGTCTAGCTAGTTGTCAAGGCTCAAAGAGTATCTAATTTAAATATGTAAAAATTTGAGGTGTTAGAGAGATTTTTTTTTTTATCCTCACCCGAAGACCTTTATGCATTTATCTTCAGATAAAGTGGGAGGGAGAGGGGGTAAGAGAGAGAGAAACATCGATGGGAGAGAGACACATCAACTGGTTGCCACCCACACTACCCAGCTGGGGCAGAGACAAACTGCAACTGAGGTATGTGTCCTTAGTGGGAACCAAATCTGGGACTCTCTGGTCCGCAGGCCGATGCTCTAACCGCTCAGCAATACTGGATAGGGCTAAAGAGATATTTTTAATATGTGAGATTTCAATCTTTTATTATTAAGATTTCACTATATTATTATCTGGATTCACATCATAGCTATAAAAAAATCAGACAGGACTAGCTGATTTCTTATAGGATGAAAAGAGAATAAGAATGGTTGATGAGACTAAATAAACAATCTTAAAACAACAAGAAGAACTGAGTACGATTACCCCAACTCTTCATTTCTGAGACTAAGACAAAAACAAAAATTGTTTATCATGGATTTATGTTGTAAATCAAGGATGTTCTGGAATATTAGAATGGGCATTTTATGCATTTTGTCTTTTCGAAAATCAAGTGAATAATGTACAATTGTCTTCTGCTTTCCTCTTAATGTCAATACTGAAGACCTGTGGTAATTTTTCAAACATATTACATCTATATTGAATAGCCTTTACTGGATTTGTAGGGGAAACTGTTTTCTTAACTGTCTTCTTAAAGAGTTGGAGGTCCTACAAGAAATAATTTTGTTAGGTAAAATTTTACATTTTTCAAGAATGTTATTAGAATAATTTATTAGTTCAACTAATACATGCTGCCTGCTGTATAGTAACAAAAATAACAACAACAAAAAAAAATTATGAACATGTGAGTTCTAATAGAACATCCTGGGTTTTGATCCTGTTTACCCATTAACTATCTTAGTGATTGGACATACTAGTTGTGGCCTCTATCTCTTAAGGTTATAATGAGGATCAGATGAAATAAACATGTAAATCACTTTACCTGGTAGTGGAACAAGGGAAACACTCAATAAATATTTAGTTCTTATGCTTATTTTAAAAACTGGTACCTTACTGAGTGACTAAGATTTAGTAATAGGCCTTTGTGGTCTATAGTCTGGGGTTCCCTAGCCTGGGTTAAAAGGCTAGTGGTAGACTCACAGCCACCACTATGTTCTGTACACCCTCCACTCCACCCACCCCACACACACAGAATAAGCAAATGAGATGTTTAGACTAAATATATTTCCCTGTTGTGCTCACAGAAAGCTGAAGAAACGTTTTTCCTCCTGCAGAGAATGAATTCATATTAATAGAATCTGAATTTTAGCCTGCGCCAGCTAAGTGAAGTGCATTGTTTCCCCTGAGTAATGTAGGAAGTAGGATTTCAAATATCACAGTGCATTTTAGAAGATATTAGCTTTCAGGGCTTTAAGATACTAGAATTAGCAACAAATACTTGCAGAAGAGATGTGCAAATCTCTGCTTGACAGGGCACCATGACCTTCAGAAGTGTTCCAACACTATGAATAAAAAATTTAACTTGTTGTTGACTCAGATAGTTATAAGCAGGCGTATCAAGTGAATAGAAGCCTCATGGCCTCCCTTCCTTAGCTGCAGGACTAGCCACACGTCATTACAATAGTTAGAGCATACCAAATTCAGAATCTTTGGAACATAATCATTAGCATGAATTTGTGAAAGCATTCCCCATCTCTAACTTTAAGCCCATTGGGCAAGTCTTTCATTACTAACAATATAGCAAGTCATTTTTAACATAAAACATGTGCTCACGTTTTAAGAATATGAGAAAATGTATTGAATGCTTACTATAAGCTTTCATATAAGTTTTCCTCAAGGGGATTCTACAAAATAAATATTATATCTATATATTATAGCTGAGGTAATAAAGAAGCATGGTAGTAGATCATCTGGAATTCAAACCCAAACTCATTTATCTATTTTTCCTCCACTATTGAGTACCTTCCCAATGAGGTTAAAAAAATCCTTCAAAATAAATATTTAGTAATAGATATGTTATTTTACCATTTTATGTCTAGTTAAAATTAGCACTAGACATTGTAATTATAATACCAACTTGGTAAAAAAATCCTCAGGGAAAAAAATCTAATATTTTGAAGATATTAAATAGGTGTTATCTATATTTTCCAGATCTTAAAATATTCTAATGAATAAAATTTGAATGTTGATGTTATATATAGAATAGGCAAATAAATTAATAGAAGAGAATAAATACTCCTGATATAAACATAAAATATAGAAAAATCTAGTGTACGATTAAAGAGACATTTTGAATAAGAAGGGGAAGAGTGGAATGTTAAAAAATTGGGACTATTTGTTGCTTCAAATGGCAACAAGCAAACAAACAATAAAGGATAGATTTTACCTCATTCTGTAAAATAAATAAATAAATCTCAATGGATTAAATATTGAAATACTTAAAAGCAGAAAAGCGCATTAAAATTGCAGAAGAAACTATGAATGAATTTGTGAAAATAAGAATATTGCTGGCAAACACTGTTGCATGAATGATTCAAAAAGCTATAATGAAGCCATAATGAAAAGAAATGAGAAATTTGTTTACAAAAGAATCGATTTAGTGTATGGTAAGGTAGTTAGCTAGATTGATAGACAGAGTCAAAGACAAATTACAAACTAGGAAGAAAAGTTTAATACATACTATAGTAGGCCACATATAACCTTTGTTTTTAGCATAAAGTATTTTTTAAAATAGAAAATGGTATAGTATGAAAAGGAAATTAATAGAAAAGGTATTTATAATGTCCAATAAATAAACAAAGCTCAATTTTACTTACAGTGAAGGAGATCAAAATAAATACTATCAGATATCAATTTATATTATCAAAAGACCATAAATTAAAATGTTAGATAAGATCCTGTGATAGTGAAAGTAAGAGGAAACAGAATTGTTTGAACATCTTTGTTCAGAGTACGAAATGGTATAATTATAGAACAATTTGGGAACATCTTTCAAAATTTGAAATGCACAATATTATTTGGGGAATTTTGTTGCTGGTAATGTACAAATACTTTCCAACATACGTGCAGAAAGTTCATTTATGATTATATAGCATTTTATAAAACAAAATGAGATTAATTCAAATCTTTAAACATGATATATTCAAACAATGAAATATTACATAGCTTTTTAAAATAATGAGCTAGATATCTTTGTTTATGTTGATAGGGAATGATACAGGTAAATGAAACAAGTAATTTGCAGAATATAGTGTATATCATCCCATTTGTGACTAATTTTTTGTGAGCATGTTGAGAAAATTCTGGAAACATATACAAGGACATATTAATAGCCATTGTCTCTAGGTAATGAAAATATGGGATAAGAGGGAGCTTCTACTTTAGTTTTACACTCATCTATAATGTTGAATGTTATACTATAAAGTTCTTTGTATTACATTTATAGTAAAAAAGTAGTAGCCATTTAAAATTGAATTAGCATTGATTTCTTTTTTTTTTCTCTAGATAATAATAACAGAGTGAAGCTGATAGCTGATGCTAGTATTCCAGGATCAGATTATATTAATGCCAGCTATGTTTCTGTAAGTTGCTATTTTTATATTTTTATAAAACACAAATACTGAAATGATATTACTCTTCCAACTATTTAAAGCAACAAATTTTTTACAACCTCATTGGATCTTGATGTGCCTGTTCCCTACAACTATGAACCTCATCTTATAGATGGGGAGACAGAGGCTCCTAATAGAGAGTTTAACCTACAATCATTTCACTAAGTGGCAGATATACAACCTCAGGTTAGATATATGCTTGTCTTTTTACTATTTCATTTGCTTTTTCAATGTGTTCTCTGTATACATTGAGGCCTACCATTTTCTCTTTCAAAAAAATAAGTCACATGGACACTCATGTCCATATAATATAACAATTTATTATGCTTTTCTTCCCTTCTAGATTTGTGGTCCTTCATGGGAAAAATGATGCCATGTTCTTTGTTCTATCTCCAGCTACTTGTAGAATGTGAACTCTATTGTAGCTATTCAATAAACCTATCTTCAATGAACCAACATCAGGCAATTGTGACATGCCTAATATACAGTCTTGCACAGACAATAAGTGCTCGCTGAACTGGACTGAAATGCAATGAAACCAAGTTGTTTTAGGGATCTCTCCTTCTCATTCTCCATTGCTCTTTTTGTCTGTCAATGTTCATCACTATCATGGGTTCATAGGAAACTTATATGCACCCAAGATGTCCACTTGAGTTGACACAACCATGAAGCCTCAGAGTAGAATTGCCCTTGTGGTTCACTCAACAATTCACTTTGGAACTCTTTCTTTAAAATTCCTAATAATTAGATGTTAGCCTCTCTTGAAACCAATTCATCCACTTCTTTGCATAGTATTCCATTGTGTAAATGGACTACAGCTATTTTATCCACTCGTCTACTGATGGACACTTGAACTGTTTCCAGATCTTAGCTATTGTAAATAGTGCAGCTATGAACATAGGGGTGCATATATTTTTTTCTGATTGGTGTTTCAGGCTTTCTAGGATATATTTCTAGAAGTGGAATCACTGAGTCAAATGGCAGTTTTTTTTTTTTAATTTTTTGAGGAAGCACCATCTTGTTTTCCATAGTGGCTGCACCAGACTGCAATCTTACCAGCAGTGTACTAGAGTCCCTTTTTCTCTCCATCCTTGCCAGCACTTGTTTGATGATTTGTTGATGGCAGCCATTCTGGCAGATGTGAGGGTATACCTCATAGTTGTTTTAATTTTCATCTCTCTGATGATTTGTGACGATTAGCATTTTTTCATGTCTCTTGGCCATTTGTATGTCCTGTTTGGAGAAGTGTCTGTTCAGGTTTTTTGCCCATTTTTAAAAATAAGATTGTTTATCTTCCTTTTGTTAAGTCGTGTGAGTACTTTATGTATTTTGGATATTAACCCCTTATCTGATGTATCATTGGAAAATATGGTCTCCCATACAGTGGGTTCCCTTTTTATTTTGATGCTGGTTTCTTTTGCCGTGCAGAAGCTTTTTAGTTTGATGTAGCCCCATTTATTAATTTTTTCCTTTGTTTCTCTTGCCTTTGGTGATGTATCAGTGAAAATTCTGCTACGTGTGAGGTCTGAGATTTTGCTAGTTACATCTTCTTCTAGAATTTTTATGGATTCATGAGTTACAGTTAAGTCTTTTGCCCATTTTGAGTTTATCTTTGTGTATGGTGTAAGTTGGTAGACTAGTTTCATTTTTTTGCATACACCTGTCCAATTTTCCAACACTATTTATTGAAGAAACTTTCTTTACTTCATTGTATGCTTTTACTTCCTTTCTCAAATATTAACTGAGCATAATAGGCACAGCAATCTTGAAAAACAAGAACAAAGTTAGAAGGATCACAATACTGGATATCAGGTTATACAAAATCATTGTAATCAAAACAGCCTGGTACTGGCAAAAGAACAGGTATATAGATCAATAGAGCAGAACAGAGAACCCAGAAAACAACTCAAGATATTATGCTCCCATAAGTCTTTTATCATTGTCTTATTCATAGGTCTTCTCACCCAGGCCTGCCATTCCCTTTAGTCCCACTGGGGCTCTGCGTATGTGATGCTCTGTCCTTTCCCCGATATCAAACATAAAGGCCCTGTGTCCCATTCGCTCTAAGACTCTGTTCGGGGAGACAATTCATTCTAATTTCTATATTGGTTGACAGTCACTCCAAAATTACAATCATATATTTAATCTTATTGTGAAAGGAATGAATAATGGGAGAATTTAAGATTTTTTAATATGGGAAGTGATATGTTGGAGAAGTTAATGCATCCTTGGAATTTTATCCTTTTTAATACTAGAACTTTACATATGTATTGAAAAAACACACACATTTACTATTGTGATAGCATACTTCATTTATTAATGTAATTCTCCTTTAAAGATATTGGTGAAATTCTGTGCTTACTATTTCTCAGTGTACACTAAACTCTATAGCATGTTAAAATTTTATTTTGATTTACAAAATGATGCATATATACATTCATGTATTTAAATTTCACCAGTGATTCTAATGATAGGTCTTGTGAAACAATAGAACAGGACAAAGGCAAATAATTGTATCAGCAACCTATTGATTTGTACCATTTTTAAATTTACCAATACATAGATACAAATTAATAGCTCACCTCCTCTAATGTTCAACCAGATATGGGGTGACAGTATAAGATATTAATATGATTAGGAAGGAAACCAGACAGTTTCTGTGGGTGTGACAAAATCACACAGGTGACATAGCAAAGGAATATTCCTGAATCCCCATTACAAACTCTAAATATTATAGGTTGTCAGGAGTCCACCATCAGAAGATGATAATGCGAGATGAGCAATAACTTAAGAAGTCTGAATATATCTACATTCTGCTGTAATCAAGTGATATTGTAATGTAAATCTTACGACAAGGTCACTGTGACCTAAGTGCAATGACATACATGATCATTACTGAATGGCACGGTAATCAGGCACAAACGGAATGCACATCAAGGCGGGTCTCAGTATTGCAGTGGGCAGTACACAGGGTGGGGCAAAAGTAGGTTTCCAGTTGTTTGTATGGAAAATAATACAATAATAAATAAGCCATAATACAAGAATAAACTCTGTGTTTTGCATACCCTCAACCATAAACCTACTTTTGCCCAACCCTGTATTGTATTGCTCTTCCTTTTCAGGGAAATCTCTTTTGCTTGAGATGCTAGGACTACTTGGGAATAGACAAAGCCATGACTCTGTAATGGCCCTCATTTATCCATCTCCAAATTCAGGCAGCCTTCACATCAGAAAGAATATCTGACACCTCAATTTCTCCCCACTCCCCATTTTAATTCCATGACACCTCCATCTGAACAATTGTCTCAGGAGCAAAAGACAAAGTCGATCTACAGATAGATTCTGGACTCCTATTTCTTCAGAAGCTAGAGGAAAAGGGAGGAGAACTATAAACAGGGAAGAAAGCAAAATAACTAATATTCAGATGGAACAGCAAAAAATGAAACCTGGGGAAGGGAAAGGAGAGGGCCAGCGAGTGCTCTGAGGGATGTACTTTAAGATTGGAAAACACCAGGTCCAGGTCTATAACTAGATTAATATGTCATCAACATGTATATCTCTCTGCCCTTGACTGTTCTAGGGAATCATGCTCCTGGAGCTAGGATTCACAGAGAGCTTGGCAATTTTTATTAAGAATGGACTTTGGGATGCCCTGGCCAGGTGCCTTGGTTGATTGGAACATCATCCCATATACCAAAGGTTTCAGGTTTGATTCCCAGTCTGTGCACATATCTAGGTTGCAGGTTCAATACACAAATGAGACATGATCAATGTTTCTCTCTCACATCTATGTTTCTCTCTCTCTCTCTTTCTCCCTTCCTCTCTCTAAACGTATCTTCCAGTGAGGATTAAGAGAGAAAAAAAAGATTGACTATGGGATAAAGGCAGGAAAAGAGATACTGCATTCCTGTCAACAGCCACTATATATACAAATGAGTTTAGCAATATTTTCAAGGGAGTTAACAATAGGAACATTATGTAATAGGACAAGAGGAAGGAGTCAAATCCTCAAAATTATCTATCCTGTCAACCAGATCCCTAAAATGACACTAACTTGAGAATAACTTTTACCATTATTAGAGACGAAAAGTTATGCAAAAAAAGGCATTAAAATGTGTTCCCATTTTGATAGAATATTATAGTACTTAAAGGACATCGAGTCCCTGAAAAAGCGAAATGGAGAAACATTTAAAACATGATCAATTACAATTAATTATACCCACCCTTGAAATACTTTTTTCTTCGGGCTTCTGGACAGCATTTTCTCAGTTTTCCATCTACAGCTTATCGACTCATTTATCTCAGTCTCGTGGGTTCTCTCTTATCTCCTCACCTATCAAACATTGAAAGTATCTATAGCCAATCCTTGAATTTAGTTCCTTTCCAAACTCATTTCCTTGGTAATCTCATCCAGTCTCATGATTTTAAGTAAGATCTATGTGCTGATTGCTTTCAAAGGTATGCATGCTTCTAGTTGAACTTCTTCAATTCCAAACTCTCATACCCAAGTGTCTTCATGACATACCCACTTGAATATGTAATCGGGATTTCCAGTTTAATATGCTCATAATGAATTCCTAATTTTCCCTTCAAATCTGCTCATCCTGAAGGCTTCCCCATCTTCCTTTGGAGTCTTTATTGATTCCTCTGTTTTTCTTATATCCAACATCCAATCACACAAATGTGGTTGGCTCGCCCTGGCCAGTTTGGCTCAGTGGTTAAAGCGTCGGCCTGCGGTACAGAGAGACCCGGGTTCGGTTCCCGCTAAGGGCACGTACTTCGGTTGCAGTTTGTCCCCGGCCCTGGTTGGTCGTGCGGGTGGCAGCCACTCGATGTGTCCCTTCACGTCGATGTTTCTCTCTCTCTCTCCCTTCCTCTCTCTCCCTCCCACTCTATCTGTACAAAAAATGGAAAAATATCCTCGGGTGAGGATAAAAAAAAAAAAAACAAATGTGGTTGGCTCGTCTTCAAAATATATCCAGATCTTATCACTTTTCACCATCTCCATTGCTATCACTCAGCTACCCATTCTCCCTTCACCTTTAACCCCCTATAGGTTAGTCTTACAGAAACCAGAGTGAAACTGATAAACCATACACTCTGTATATTTATAAACTTTCTATTGTGTTCTGTATCATTTATAGTAGAAACTACACTTTTTTTTTTACCTAAAAAAACCTAAAGCATCTTTATCCTCCCTCCCCGGTTCGTTCTAATGTCATCACCTAATTCTGTCCCCCGTCATGTACTCCACTGCAGCCACTTGCCATTCATAGAACAATCTAGACCCTTCTTTCCTTTAATACTGTTACACTTGACTTTTTTTCCTAAGAACACTGTCCCCCCAAATAATGCAGGGCTTACTTTCTTTCTTTACGATGTCACCAATGAGTCTGAACACTACTTTCTCATAGCATGTATCACTTTTAAAACGTTTATGCCTTTTGCTTATGTAGTAGACGTATTAATAGGCTTACTGTATTTCCCCTAACTAGAATGTAAGATACATGAGGTTAGGAATTTTAGCATCTTTTGTCAGTGATGAATCCTCAGCTCCTAGAACAGTGCCTGACACATAGTAGGCACTCAGATATTATTTGAATGCAAGAATGTGCATATTTAAAAAAAAAAAAAAACTGTGGAGAAATTGACTAAAACATTACGGGTTCTTCATTCTGGAGAGTGAGATTTTGGGTGAATTCTTCATTCTATTATATTTTCTGTATTTTCCAAACATTATATACTGAATATATATTGCTTCTTTTAGACTTAAAAAAACCTCTTACAATGTAAAATAATTTAACAGTCATGTTTATTTCAACTGAGACTGGAAAAACAGAAATGCTTTAATATATATAATGTGTTTAAGAGACTCAAAGTTTTATCCCAGAGACTATCACTGGCTAGCAGTGTGATTTGGGAAAATCACCTAAAGTACTTCATTATTCTTTCAAGTAAAATATGTATTATTCTTATATAATACTATATTCTCTAACTACTGAAATAATTGTAATTTAAAAATAAAATTTACCTTTTATTCTTATTTATTTAAATATTTGATGTTTGGAATAGATGTAATTCCATTACTACCTTTTTATTTATATAGTACCTTTCTTTAAGAAAAATCCACAGAGCCCAGCCAATGTGACTCAGTGGTTGACCATCGACCCATGTACCAAGAGGTCGCCGGTTTGATTCCCAGTCAGGGCACATGCCCAGGTTGTGGACCAAATCCCCAGTGCAGGGCATGCAGGAGGTGACCGATCCATGTTCTCTCTCATCAATGTTTCTATCTCTCTCTCCCTCTCTCTTCCTATCTCTCTCTGAAAATCAATAAAGAAAAAAACATGTTTAAAGGAAATGAAAAATGCACAGATACAGCTCACATTGCATGCCTACTTTCCAGGTGAATGGACCAAGATTTAGAAAAATTTGATAAAATATGTAAGAGCTGTTGTGACAGACTAGAAACATATCTCAGATCTTATATTAGCTAAATAATCCTTCATATTACCCCACATTACTCTTTTCTTTCCTTCATTTTTATTTTTATTTTCTATTTTTTTCAATTTCAGTTTCCATTCAATATTATTTTGTATTAGTTTCAAGTATACAGCATTGTGCTTAGCCATCACGTCTTTAAAAGTGTTCTGCCTGATATTCCAGTACCCACCTGACACCATACATAGTTGTTACACTATTATTAACTATGTTTCCTGAGCTGTACTTTACATCCCCATGACTATTTTATAACTGCCAATCTGTGTTTCTCAATCCCTTCACCTTTTGCATCCTGTCTCCCAAACCCCCTTCCCTGTGGCAACCATTAGTCTGTTCTCTGTATCTGCACCCCACAGTGCTCCTGGTTCAGAGCCCTGGAGAGTAAATATTAATGCCACAGTTTCAGTAGAGAAGTCATTTCTTGGAGGAAGAGTATGAAAATATCTGCAAAACCCATTGGTATATAACAAAAACAATGGAGTGGGTAAGGGCACTGGCTCTGGACTTGTACCAACTGTGAGACCTTGAGCAAATTCACATATCTAAGCTTCAGTATCTTCATCTATAAAGTGAGGTAATAATAGTACTAATTCAAAAAAGTTTTACAAGAAATAAATTAATCAAAATATTAACTATAAATTGCTTAGTATATTGTTTAGCTTCATGTAAACATTTCATTAAGGTCAATATCATCACTGGGTTTTTTTTCATGTAGTCCTTAATGTCTTATTGAAAAGTTAGAAATGAAGTTTAAGAATAATTAGTTGCATATCATATCACATAGTGAGGTTAAAATTAGATGTTGGAAATTTTTAGTATTTAATGTTATTTAGCATTCAAAGTGTACACTATTTAAGAATATTAGATTATTTTACAACTAGTATATTTTTTGTATACTGATCAATAACAAAAAACTATTATATATATGTGAATATTAATACAGTGTTGTATTTATATCCTTCTAGGGTTACTTATGTCCAAATGAATTTATTGCTACTCAAGGCCCATTACCAGGAACAGTTGGGGATTTTTGGAGAATGGTCTGGGAAACCAGAGCCAAAACATTAGTAATGCTAACACAGTGTTTTGAAAAAGGGCGGGTAAGCTTTTTGAAAATCTTTTCACGAAATGTTTTACAATTGTGCTAATATATGTGTGACAATTTCAGCTAATACTGTGAATCATCAATAACTTGGAAGGCAGTTTAACTAAGTAGCAATAACTGTCATATATATACATATAACAGCGGTTCTTTTGACTGGTGATTTTCTTTGAATACAGATCAGATGCCATCAGTATTGGCCAGAGGACAACAAACCAGTTACCGTGTTTGGAGATATAGTGATTACAAAGCTATTGGAGGATGTTCAAATAGATTGGACCATCAGGGATCTGAAAATTGAAAGGGTAAAAAATGGCGGGGGCAGGAACATATAGCAAATATGATTTTTTTAAATGTGTAAAATAAAATAAATTCCTAGAACTATCCCTTGCCATGATACCTTTAAGTTAACAATGCTTTCCTATTATTTTCTTAAACAGAAGGTTTGTACTGTTATCTGACTGTGCTATCTATGTCACTGTGTTTGAATTCCAGATCATGTGGTAAAAGTTTATATGAACCAGTTAGCATCAAATTCTTAGGTAGACAAGGGAAGAAAAGGAGGAAACAAGTAGATCAATAGATTTGTTTTATTTGATAAAGAAACTATAACATTTGACTTAAAACACAAATTTCCCGAATCACTCATCTCTATCTACAGTCAATACAGAAGCGATACTGTGGGATCCCACTTATCAGTTTATAGAAATATCTATATACGTAGAAAATAATAAAAGGATCTTGATACTTTCTGATATTACCAGATACTCAATACCTGTATTTTGGATAATTGGTATTCAATGTGTTTATTTAAGTTTGGGATCAAAATTGTTCCAAAATCTACTATTCCAATGCTACAAAATGTTGCTACATTTGAATATAAATACTCTATATTATCATCTCTTTACAAGCTTTCTTATTGTTTCTATTCATACTGAAAGGCAATTTTCTTTATGGCAACAGCAATAAAAGACCTTTGTTATAGGATAAATAAAAACAGTTTTTCTGTTTGGTAAACAGTAATTTTTAAAAGATCACCTTCAAAAGACAGCGGCTATCTTCAACCTTTATTGTGTACTTAAATAATTGTATTATGCTTCTTCAATCTGCCACTTTGTTTAGCATGGGGATTGCATGACTGTTCGACAGTGTAACTTTACTGCATGGCCTGAGCATGGGGTTCCTGAAAACAGTACCCCACTAGTGCACTTTGTGAAGCTGGTTCGAGCAAGCAGAGCGCATGACACCACACCTATGATTGTTCACTGCAGGTAAGAAAGATATATTATTAGAACCTTATATGAGACACTATAAAGTTTTTAAACTCAATGTCATCTTTTTATCATCATGATACCATTGATTATTTTTCTGGCAGAAGTTCATGCAAATTCATTCTAGATTTTACTTTTCAAATATTTTACTGGCTATACTAAAGATGTAGCTTTATAAAAGCTCAGATGGCAGAAACAAAATGAGTGATAAACATCTCTAAAAGATATATATACACACACACACACAAAAATATATATATCCCAGTAGAGGACTTTCCCTGAATTCTTGACTGTTTATGCCTTTATAGGCCTTTTAAAAATTAAAACTATAGACTATCATTAATGTATAAGTGTTTGTGTGTGTATGTGTAAGATTTTATGAATTCTATGAGTAAACATCTGATCTTTTTTTAATTTCAATTGATATTAGTATACTATTATAAATTAAACATTTCTTGTAAAAGCACATTTTTAGATTGGAGTTACAAAAGATAATGAAAAGAAAATGAAGACCATTTTAAGTGACCAACCCAAGTTTAATTCAAATTTTTACAAAGTTTTAACTACTCAGATGTCTTCCTTTGACCAGAGCCTCTGAACGTGATTAATTAAATATGAGTATAAATTGAGTTTTTTTCCCCTTCATTATTTTTTATTGTTGAAAGTATTACAGATATCCCCCCTGGTATCCCACACTGACCCCCTTCCTTCCCACTGCCACCCCCTCCTACCTTCCCCAACCTGATGTCTGTGTCCACTGGTTGTGCATATATGCATATAAGTTCTTTGGTTTATCTCTTCCCACCCTTCCAAACTCCATCCCTCTGAGATTTGTCAGTCTGTTTCCTAATTCTATGACTCTGGATCTATTTTGATCGACAGCTTAATTTTATTATTTGTAGGAAGTAAAAAATTTCTACAGAAAAAAATAAAAACACATGAGAAAATTTTCAACGTCATGCAGAGGAATGCTATATGGGCTAAATATTTGACATTTTTTTTATATTTAGCATTTCTATTGGTAACCAAAAATATGTTCAATATAAAGCTTCTGGTGTTAAGAATTTTTAACCATTTTTAAAAATCTGTTGCATACTTCTCTAACGACAACCTGTAAAATATTATGAAAGGAGAAGGAGTGTTACTTGTTTTTTAGAAAACTCAAATATTTGATAGATTATTAATAATAATCATCTTGCCCTATCTAAACACCCTTGGTAACAATATAAATTCAAAGAAACTCCAAAAAAAACCCACCCGTACCGCCTAATAAAAAAGACACGGTTTAGAATGTATTGCTATCAGCACATTTCCTTCATCACCACCAACACAAGCCACCTTTGACTGAATAATGTTTCTGTTGTTTCACTCTTGCTGCAGTGCTGGCGTTGGGAGAACTGGAGTTTTTATTGCTCTGGACCACTTAACGCAACATATCAATGATCACGACTTCGTGGATATATACGGACTCGTAGCTGAACTGAGAAGTGAAAGAATGTGCATGGTACAGAACCTGGTAAGATCTAAGACCGAGGCAGTGTCAACCACGGAATTTCTCCGTGGGAGGATCTCAGTGCAGCCATGGTAGGAGGTGGATTTGAAACTGTCTTTGAATTGCAAACACTCTCTTTTCCTACACTCTAAACCTCCCTGGGGAGCGGGGAGGGCAGCTGATGGAGATCGGAGGAGAACTAAAGCCCAAGTGCCACAGCCGTTCTTCAACCAAGTTACTTTACTGCTCATCATAACTTGTTTATACTTATAAGCATATAGGAAATAATTTATAAAATTGACTTGTTTTTAGCTTTAAGCAAGTTTGAGGAACTTAGAAAATGAATCAAATCAATCTCTTTTGTAAACATTCTTAAAGTTATAATAGGGAAGAAGTTTAAAATATGGACTGTTTGAGGTTCTAGATATTTATTTCACTCATCCATATTTATCTCTATTGCATATTAGTACCAATGATGTTCATGATAGTATATATAAACTAACAGTGAGCTTTTGCTTTGTTGTTTTGGTTTGGGAGTAAAAATATTTCTACAGTGTACAGATTTTTCTTTAACAAAAATAATCACATACTGTAATGGTAATGAGACTAACAACCCCCTATGAAGTGTCTAGTGGGTTCCAAGTGCTATACTAGATTCTTTACATGTATTATCTTATTTAATCCTTTATGTGTAAAGTTGGTCCGACAAAACTAGTCAACAGACTAAGTACTATTGGCTCTGCTTCACAAACAAGGAAGCAGGTATTCCAAGCAGCGAGGTGATATTCTAAGATTATGCTATTCATAACTGTCAGAGCCAAATGCCAACCCAAGTCTAACTATAATGTACAAGATGTTCCCATCTGTATCTTTGGATTGCTACACAAGTAGAGATTTTCTCAAAGTAAATACACAGATCTGTTCTAACAGTATTTTCCAAGGTACAAAACCATGAGTGGCATCACAGTTGTTAAAAGTGTGAGAAAACAGGTTCTTTGCTAAAATAAGTTTGAGAAAGAAGTTAAACTGATTTTCTTACCATTTCTTAGAGTTTCTATACTAATGCACACTGAAAATGGCAAATGCAGGACCCTTATGGACAACACTTCCTAAACGTATGTGATTGTGAAATCCTTAAACATTTTTTGACTTCAGGACTTATAATGCCATGTCATGGAACATTAATGTTTTTAGCAAGATGTTGCTCCAAACCAGAGACATCCAGCTTTTTTGGAGTGCACATCCCTTTCAGGAAAATGTTTGCATGTTCAACTCCAATACATATGTATTTGTTTTTTAAAGGTAGATTGTACAATTATGTAAATTATTAAACATATAAAATGAGAAATAAAAAAATAAGACATTAATAATATTTTGAAAACCTTGCTAACCGTGATGGCTTCATGTTATTAGGTATTTTTAAAAGATGAAATAGATACTTAGCACAGGCTAACTCTGTTTTGATTGTGGTTTTAAATACATATTTTAAATTGTTTCTAATTTTTTAGGATTAATCTAGCTTACTAAGAGGATTACTCTAGGAGTACAAAGAAAGTCACCCCTGCCAGTATCTTGTCATTTATTTGGGCTTCCATGACAAATATCTACAATCTCTTTGTAGTGATCTTTTTAAGCCACATCAATTCTCCGCTGGCTAGGTAACACTAGGTAGAGTAATCCGTATCCATTCGTTGATATGCTGAGAGGGAACAAATGAGTGAAGTGTGACCCTGCTCTCGGGATACTTCATAAACCGGAGATGCCTTGTGACCAGGCTGGCTTCACAGGTATGCAGACCTGTGCAGTCTCTCCGTTCCCCACACTCAAAAGGCCTTGCATCCGGTTTCACGTTTGCCGTCACTGTCTTGAACATCTTTAATAATTTTTGAGGAAGAAAACATACATTTTTATTTTGCAGTGGGCTCTGCAAATTATGTAACTGATTCTTATCCAGGGCTTTTGTAAGGGCTCCTATATCAAACCAATTATTAGCTGTTACTAAAACTCCTTTTTTTTTCTTATTTTTAGTGAACAGTGAGGATAAATAGAAAGCTGATTTTCTTCCCATGTGCTTGGATGCATGCATGTGCACTGGGGATCGGTGCTCTTGACATTGATTGGTACTGCTTGGCTCTCTGGATAGAAGAGTGTGGGACTGATTGGGATAGAGGCTAGAGTTAATCTTCAAATAATAAAAGTTGAAACAAATTGTGCCACACTCTACAACTTTGTAGAACTGAACTTTGTAAAGAGTGTGTTCAAGAATGCCTGTTAATTTTATACAATTTAGTATTCAATATATGCTATCGTCTTCAGACATTATGCCTGTGTAGCCAGCTAGAGCGAAATGCTACAGTTGGGAAGGGGGTGGAAAGAGCATGCATTTTGGAGCCAGAGAACTGAGTTCAGAATCCAGCCCTGCTAATTGCTGGCTCTGTGCCTTTGTGTAATTAACTGCTCTGAGCTAATTCTCTGTTGTAAAATAACAATCTTTTCACAAGATTGTTGTCACTATTAATAAGAGATGGTATCTGGAACCCCAAGCACGCAGCTAATGCCCAGCGTGCAGTGAATGTGACAAGACACTGCGAGTCCCTCCTGCTGAAAAGCTGGTACTCCGAAGCTCTCTTTCACCCCATTTCATTCCCGGGAATTTTACTCTTGACAGTCCTTTCCCTATGACGCAAAAAGAAAAAATGGAGAATGACCACACCTTGGCTCCAGTCCTTACAAACCAGCATTGCCTTGCACAAGAGTGGTTTCTTACTTTCCTCTGATGCACTTGGGAGTGACTCCAGTTTCCATGAAGAATGCTCGCGTCTCAGCACGCATTACAGTAGCCGTGGGCAGGGGTGGAGGATGGAACCTCAGCAAAGTCTTTCCACTAAAAAGCGCCAGAGGGGCATGGCCCAGACCCAGGACAGAGCTGTCTTTCACTGCCCACCAAAACAATCCATAGCAGCCGTGAGGGATTTGAAGGGGCTTTCTGAAAGAATACTCTGCAGTGATGTAAGATCCTGGGACACTATTGATGCTTCAAATAAGGGTTAATCTGGATGAGCCTCTTTCCTGCTCCGGTTCTCCCAGAAATTTACTGATGAGCACAAAGTGAAAGAAGGAAAAACAAAAACACCAATGTATTTTGGGTGTCTAGTTTTTTGGCAGTCATTTTATATATGTTAAGTCTTTTCGATCTTACCACGTAGGTTATACGATTGCCCTATGAGGAAACTACATCAAAACCTTAATTCTTAAGGTAACACTGCTCTCTAGGGAAGAAACTGAACTTGCGTCCTTCACTGTCTGGCAGTCACACGCCCGGCAGAGGGCTCTTGGAAGATGTAGTACTGCCCCGTGGAGCCCAGCCCGTCCTGCTGGCCGAGTCGCCACCCGTCGTTCTTTCCAGTGGAGAAGACGAGATGGTGACGGTCAAAAGCTTCATAGCCAATGTGACTTCAAATTTAAATGCGATTTAAAAAAAAAAAAAATAGCAGAACTCATCAATCTAATTGATTGTTGTTTTCAAGGACAGTATAGTGTCCATTTATTTCTACCAATAATGTTATTCATTGTGTAGTATTTGTTTGAAAATACTCTTTTGGAATTACCTTGAGAGGTAACTTACTAGCAATTTCAACGCAATGTTCATTACTTTATAACGACACTTCATTTCTTACCAAAACTGAATTATGTAACTTGATCATCTGCCTCACAAAACTTGATCCCTAATGACTTCTGGACAGTCTCCAAATTAAAGCTGTGTTTAAATGGTAAAGATTGACTTGCTGTGAGAATTAAATGAGAGTAACTCAACAAACATTCATTACACAACTGTGACATGCCAGGCAGTGCTATGGGCAATAGGAATTCAGCCGTAAATATCGGAGTTCTGCCCTTGTAGAACTAACATTCTGGTGATGAGCTGTTCGTGGAAACATTTTGTAATCCGTGAAGAAATGCATATTTCTGGTTATGACCAACACTTTCTGAAGACAGTTTCAGTAATGGGTTTCAAACAGGTTTTGTGGTATAGTAGAATTAATATAAACATAACCTCTTAAAATGGTCACTTAGAGGACATTCTCTTTAAATCAGTCATCTATTTGTATGTTTATATATCTTAAATATCTCTTTAATGTCAGGTATGTTTCCTATGTAAAAGTGAGGGTGATTTTCTATGCCTGTCACCTTAGCTACCATTGGGAAAGGCCAAACTCAGAAATGAATTATGATGAATAAACTTAAAGAACTCAGATGGTTCTAAATTTAGCCCAAACATGCAGATGAACTCTTAGATGTTCTTGTCCAGCACCTGGTTATTTGGACCTTTCAATGGTCAACTGCCTTTTATTTACAAATGGAGACTAGATACTTGACAATAAGTAAGCAAAATGTTAGGTGATCAACATAATTGTCAAACACATTGGAAATGTGCTGAAGGTGTATGGATATGCTCACTGGCAGATTTTGAAAGTAAATTAAGCATCTGAATCCCAACAGCCATTCTAACAACAACAACAAAAAAAACTCTTTATAAAAAAATTACTCAATTAGACCTAACCAAAAAAAAAAAAAAAAAGGAAACCTCTAAACAAATTTAAATAATCTAATTTGCCACTTTTTATAATCACAGCAAGAAAAAACATATTAACACTTGGAGTTCAATGACAAGTATTTTTCTCAAAAGAAACTTGAAGCCGTAAGAAGCCACAGGAATTTGGAAAACCTTATGTTTGAGATAGGTAGAAAATCATTTACATACACGGTAAATTCTGTGCCTCTAACTTCGCTGTTAACATTTGTTGAATTCAGTATTACTTTTCACTGTAACAGTATAGCTCACCTTATAAGAAATACCTTCACAACATCCATTTATTGAAGCACTCTTTCTTTTATGTCTAGGCACAGTATATCTTCTTACACCAGTGCATTCTGGATCTCTTATCAAGTAAAGGAAATAATCAGCCCATCTGTTTTGTTAACTACTCAGCCCTTCAGAAGATGGACTCTTTGGATGCCATGGAAGGTAAACAGAGGCCATGTGTACCCAATTTACTAGTTTACCACATATAGTAGAAGTATTAATTTAATAACAACTATATGTTGAAAATGTTTCAGAAGCTTGGTTGGTGCACTTATCATTTGTTTCATTTCTAATCTGAGTTAGGATAATAGCTTTTTCATCTGCACTATATTTTTGCCATGAAACACGTAAATCTTTTGAATTGTTAACTTTAGTTCTCTCTTGTGACATGTGACTTTATGTTCTAGGTGATGTTGAGCTTGAATGGGAAGAAACCACCATGTAAATATTCAGACCAAAGACTACAACTGGAAGATATTTTCAAATCCCAGGGGCCAAAATTACCCCCTCATTCTTCTGAATTGAAATGTGCAAACTCAAAAAAATCTCTATGCTTCCCTCACTGTGCCTTGCTAAATACATTGACATTTTATGAGTAGTTCTAATACATAGCTAATTCAGGATAGTTATTTGTTTTGTACAGAATACACATTGTGCATTTAAAATGTTTAAGCAAAGATATCCCAGAGGTTTTTAAAGACTTCCATATTTTGGGAATGAGCCAAATATAAAATTATCATTATAATAGCATTAATGTTTCAATGTGAATTTTCCCTATGTGTTGGATTTGATCTTGAACAAAAGTTGTAAATGTTGATTCGGTAGTGTTATTTTGGCCTCCAGGGTGTTGACGTTTCTTGTGGATAACTTCCAGGACTGTTATAATGATCTGTACTCCCATGTATGCCCCTGTGTTTTGAATCCTCTGTTTTATGAGTGCTGAGATATCATCTCATGATCTCGAACAGCTGAACAGTAACCCCTGACATTGCAGGGATTACTTAGCTTTTATACAACACACAGTAGCTCTTCGGGGACACTTAGAGCTATTTAAGTTGCATTGTGATCTTTAGTTTGAAAAAACAAAAAAGAAAAATTAAACAGTGCAATTGCTTATATGAAGCTATAGAGGACTTTTCTTGCCTGTCTACATTTGTACATTTTCAGGCACAAACTGTACCACTATATTGTATATTTAAATATATAGTTAAATGCATCAGAGTGTCCATTAGCTATATTCTCAACATAATATTAATACTTTTAATGATTTTCTTCAGCAGAAATGTATAAAACAACAATAATAAAAGCATGTAATGTGTTGCAAGCTTGTGAACTAATGATGTGCTCCTGTGGTGCCAACAGAGACTTCCGAACAGAGTGCAAGAAATGGTCTTTATTTTATTCCCCAGTTTGAGTTTGATTAATGAGTGTATTTGGTGGAACTGAAAACAGAGATACCAACCAGGTTACAGCAAATTAGAGATTTTTTTAAAAGAAAATATTTCAAACTCCTTTTGGTTAGATAGTGACAATGTACTAAGTTTTGAACTATATGGTATTATTTTGTCATAGATTTCAATTAAGAGTCATAAAACAAAATAATATTAATTATTCTATTTCTTCCATGATAGGAATTATATCTTATGCATATTTTTGCTGGAATATAAATACAGGAAATGTGATGGCCAATAAAATTGAATTTTAAGGAATTGAGTTATTTCGCAGCATGATTTCAGAGATCCTTATAAATGTAAATTTGATTTTCTATCACATATTAATATATAATTAATAATTATAATGTAATGAAGTATATTATATATAAGTACAATATAGTATACATAATTAGGATAGAATCATTTCTCTTGCTATTCATAGATAGTAATTTTTAACTTGAATTTGTTATCCAAGAAATTAAATCCTTAATTCTGCAAACAGCCCTGCCTCCTGTTTTTTCAGGGCAAGGAAGTATAAAATAAATGTAATCCACTATTGTTCCAACCAACAAGTTTATTCCATGGAAAGTTACAGAAAATGAGAAGTTATTCAGTTTGATCCATGTAACTGAAAATGTGTGGCATACCAGTGCTTATAAGTGTGGGTTTTTGTATTCATGGAAGACAGGTAAAAGCCTGTGAAAAATATTGATGAGGTTACTTTTTATTGTATTAAATAATAACAAAATAATAGTTTAATCTGCAAGCCAATTTTCTGTAATATCTGTAGAAAACAGATGTGTACAACACAGAGTACCAGTTTTGACCCATATACTTACATATATTTGTGTATAACACAGAGCTTTAATAAGGCCTCCTCTAAGACAATGCTTAATGTGTAAACAAATCACCTGAAAATTGCATTAAAATGCAGATTCTGCTTTATTAGGTCTAGAGTGGAACCTGAGATTCTTCATTTCTAGTAAGTACTAAAGTTATAATATTGTTGCCTCATCTCAGACCATATGTTAAATAGCAAATCTCAAAAAGACATTAGGATCAGAATAATTTTATGTCCACCTGAAATCATTTGAAACATGTTTACAAAAACCACTTGGCTTTATTATCAGAAAAGACTTACAAGAGAGCACCCATTAAATGTGTACAGCTGACTAGCTATATCACAAAACCGTAACTGAAATTGAATTGATATTCACATATTAACCATAGCTAAATTTTCTCTTAATTATGTTGTGAAAGGGCTAGTTTATAGCCAAGTTCTATAGGTGACTACTGAGTTTAAATTAAAATAATGAGGAACATCTGTAACATTTTTAGATCAGATTTGTCAAAATACATTGAAGCACATGTACAGTAAATGAGCAACATGTGTTTCATCTGAGCCAGATGAAACTGGAGCCTCTCAGAATGGTTTGCCAGAGACTCCAGCAGCTGCGGATATCACCTCGACTTTCGTCCTGCTTTAAAATGCAGAATTTTCTTCTTTTGGTTTATAGGTGAAATGTATAATAAGTCTTGAGGAAAAAAAGCTAATTAAACCTTTCTCTTGTCATAAAGGAGATGGTGATTCACTCTCCAAATCTGGAACCAGACACTGATTTTTAAAATGGGATTTAAGTTCAGCAAAATATTCTATAAGTCCATGACATTATTGTGATAAGTCCATTTTCATGGGCAGGCTTTTAGAAAACTCACGATGAAATACTTGATGAATCCTGGAATACACAATCTGAAATTCTCAACCAAATAATATAAAAAATAAAATATGAAAAAAGTTTATAAAGCATAATCTCATTAAAACAGCTTCCTTTCATTGGATAAGTAATACTCATAAAATCAGGACTCCTATGCCCACCAGCTCATAAAGATGCTTTGAGGAATAGATTACATCACACATATAAAAGCATTTCAAAAAAGTACAATGAATTCTACAAAGTTAATAGAACCTTTTACCCAGACTGGTCAATATATAATATTTATCAGCAAGATATTGTATCCAATTTTAGGATTGTATTGTACTTTGTGATATTTAGTGCTATATAGGTATATCTGTTTCACATGTAAAAATCAAAGAGAAAATTATGGCAATTGTATTGACTTCCACTAAATAAGGCCATTGATATTTTTATGAATGATTGAGAGCATTCTCAAGGGATTTTTGGACTAAAATGTACACAGACATGTATACAAATAACATAAAATGTGATTTGCAAAACAAGTCAAGATAATTTTCATTTTAGGCATTTTAACAGGATATTCTGAATCAGTGTCTAAAATATAGTCATTTGAAAATAAAACTGTAACTTAATAGAAGGTAACAAAAGTCATTATTTTTATTATGATTCTAGAATCACAAACTTATACAACTTCAGTTTTCATATAAAGTATTCTTGGAGTTAGAAGTAACTATAGTAAACTATAAACTATATAGAATATTTTTACATTTATTATCTTGATTAATGTTTACAAAATCCTTTAAGATCTGTAGGGTCCCATATTATAGCCAAATTGCTGTGTCCAAGACCATGTTTAGTAAGGGTGGGAGCTGCATATCACATCAAGTTTTACTGAAAGTCAATGATAAAGATAAAATTTTTAGCAAGAAAGAAAATAGAGACCTATTCAGGTGTTCAAAGGTAAGAAAATATTCTGGTTCTATCCAGAGACAGTACAAGCCAAAAGAAAATAGAATGACATATTCAAATTGCTGAAAGTACCTTCTAAACCTGAATAAAGGCAACTATAAAAAAGCTAGAGTTAATATCATACTTAATGGTGAAATAGTAAAAGCCTTCACCTTAAGATAAAGAAAAAAGCAAAAATGCCCACATTTGCAATTTCTATTCCACATCACACTGGTGTTTCTAGTCATTACAATAAGGCAAAAATAAATAAATAAATAAATTTAATAAAGTTTATAAAAGAAGAAATAAAACTGTCTATATGAGTAGAGGTTATAGTCATGAGTAAAATGACTGAGAGATGTACCAAAAAGTTTCAGGTATAATAAATAACTTTAAAAGGTTACCAGATATAAGACCAAAACACAAAAATTAATTTTACTTTTACACACTATCAATAAATATCTGGAGATTGTAATTAAAATACCATTAGCAATAGCATCCATAAATATGAAATGCTTAAGAATTAATTTAACAAGGTATGTGCAAAATCTATATACTAAAAATTATATTGATGAGAAGTAAAGAAGACACAAATACATTTTTTAAGATGCATGTCCATGAACTCAAATACTTAATATTGTTAAAATGTCAATTTTATTTATATTAATGTATAGATTCAACAGGATATAAATCTTAATCCCATAAGGCTTTTTCCTACTAAGAAATCAATGAACTGGTTTTATAATTTCTATAGAAATGATATAAAAGACCTGGAATAGCCAAAATAATTTTTATTTATTTTATTTTTATTGTTTATCCTCATCTGAGGATATTTTTCCATTGATTTTTAAAGATAGAATGGAAGAGATGAAGAGAGAGAGAAAAAAAAAACATTGATGTGAGAGAGACACATGGATTGGTTGCCTCCTGCACGTGCCCTGACCTGGGCCAAAGATTGAACCTGCAACCTACGTACATGCCCTTGGCCGGAATTGAAGCTGCAACCCTTCAGTGCTTGGGCCAAAGCTGAGCAACACTGGCCAGGGTCAAAATGATTTTTATGGAGAAAAAGTGAATGGTTTACAGTGTAGATATATGGTTTTTCTTATTAAAAAAAAAAATAGAAAGTCAAAAAAATAAATCCACATGTAGCTGGTCAATTGGTTTTCAACAAAGGTGGCAAAGTAATTCAATGGGGAAAACTAGTGCTTCCCAAACATAGTGTTGGAATACTGGTAATTCATTTGGAAAAACATAAATCTTCATCTCCATTTCATATAACAAATACAAAAATTAACTTGAAATGGAACACAAGTTTAAATGTAAAAGCTAAAACTATAAAGCTCATAGAAAAAAAAAAAAAAAAACTAAGCAAAAATCCTCATGATCTTAGCATAGGCAAAGATGTTTCACAGTATAAAAAATAAAATTAAAATTAAAAATTGATAAATTGTACTTCCTCAAATTATAGCCTTCTGCTCGTCATAAGACTTTATTAAGAACATGCAAAGTCAAGCCAAAGGCTGGGAGAACAGGAGAAAATATCCACACTACATGTGAAAAGATACAAATACTGGAACTTGTATCCAGAATACATGTATATTTATAGAATAATACACACACACAAATCCCCAATACCCAAAAGGTGCTCAACATCATTAGTCATCAAGAAAATGCAAATTAAAATCAGAATGAAATAATTACATCAATAAAATGATTAAAATTTAAATGACTATAAATATCAAGTCATCCTGGAAAGTATTTTGAGCAGCTGGAACTGGAAGTATATGGTATAATCACTTTGGAAAACAGTTTGGTAATTTCTTATCAAGTTAAGCATGAACAATACACCCAGCACTCTTAGTCTTTTATCCAAGAGAAATTAAAATATATTTCCAGACAATATCTCCATGAAATATTTATTATTAAATATAATAATAATCTTCTTAGCAGCTTTATTCATAATAGCCAAAGAATCCAAATACCCATCAACTGGAATTATTAAATAAGCTGTGGTATATATGGGCAATGCAATACAACTTGGAAATAAAATAGAAATGAACTATTGATACATACAGAACAAGAAAAATCCTCAAAACATTATGGTGAATGAAAGACAACAGACAGAAGGAAGTACTTATTGTAAAATTCCATTTAAATGATGCTCTTAAACAAGTTAAACTAATCTGTAGTGATAGAAATCAAATCAGTGATTACCTGGATTGCAATGAACAAAGGGGAAATTTTGGGGGGCTGATGAAAGTGTTTGATATCTTCATCTATCAAAGTGCCTTAAATTCTATACATAAATAAATGCATTTTATTTTATGTAAATTATAATTCAATAAGATTAATTTTGAAAAACAACAATACTGGAAAAATAGTTTCAAATATTTACAATATGCCACTTACATAATGTTTTAAAATCACAAGCAGTGCATTTTGTGGATTCATTCTTTACAGTGCACATACAAAATTATGAATGGGGATGTCAATGTGGACATCAGAACCGTGG
Source organism: Molossus molossus (assembly GCF_014108415.1). Classification (NCBI taxonomy): domain Eukaryota; kingdom Metazoa; phylum Chordata; class Mammalia; order Chiroptera; family Molossidae; genus Molossus; species Molossus molossus. Next base: position 53,821,373 of record NW_023425345.1, on the reverse strand, counting down.
TTTCCTCTGACATGGGAAAAATGCAGGTAGGGAGAGAGAGTGCCACAGAATCAGGGATCCACAAGGGTTTCAAATGCATCTGTAAATTTTGTTTTAAGATTTGAAGCACATGTGGCAACACAGATTGTTAAAATAAGTAGTGAGCAAACATATGTATGATATTCTTTAAAGTTTTTTTTGTGTTTGACATACTTCCTATTTTAAAAGCATGAGTAAATTTTAAACACTAACAATTCATTAAAGTGTCATAAAATGTTCGTGGATTGTTTTCACACATCTGCCAAAGTGTCCTGTTCTCCTGCTTGAACGAGTGCAATATGGAGAGAAATGTTTGCATACTTTTGTTACTTAGTTATTTCAGTCTCAAAGCACTAGCAACTGGTGTTTTAAATATTAAAAATAAAACTTGATATGTTCCAAGACCTTTCCACAGAATTCATTAAGTTCTTATCCACTTAGTATTTATAATCAGGTGAATTGCCAAGGAAGATACTTGTGGACTCTCGTACTGGAACACAGTTTCATCGGCCTGGACACCACATTCAGAGGGTGGCGCGTGCTCACAGCATTAACTCCTACTCCCTGGGCTGTTAACATCAGAAATTTTACAAATTTACATTTTATAGAACATACTTAAAATTTCAGTATGGATTATGTGCACAAAATAGAATATTATAGTTTTATTTACTATAATTAATATAATTTTTTAAATCATTATGCACCAGACACTCTTCTAAAGATATAAAAATTAATGCTGACAATTCTTGAAGTGGGTGCTACTATCTGCCTTTTACACATGGGGGAAAAAAAGCAAAAAACAAAAAGATGTTTAAATAACCTGTTCAATTTTACTCACTGAGTAAGTAAAAGATCCTAGACTTGAAACCAGAAAACTGATTTCAAAGTCAGCAGTGTTAGCCACCACCATACCCCACCGTATTTATTACCTAGAGACCACCAGGTTTATGATCATGTAGAACATACACTTGAACTCTAGTTCCTCCCATTCTCAAAAACAGAAGTTTTTCAATATCATCAAAAATGGACCACTTTATGCAAATTACATGTCATATACTCAGCCAGTGATAAAATAAATGCTAGCCTCAAATATCAAGTCCAATATTCTTTCTGTTACTTGCTGTCTCCTCCAATATATATTTGTTCCAAATCAAATTGTATTGTTTATTTGTTTATCCAGTTTTCTGCAGCTCGTTGCCAGATTCTCCTCAACTCTGAAGTGGTCATTTCACTGATCTGTTTGTTGCCTTGCATTGTCTGTTGAATTAAACTTATAGAAGATTCCTTTCCCATGTATTCCTCTTTTATCCAGACCTAAGCCAAGCTAGAATACTTGCTACCTACTAAAACATACCCTACATATTCCCAGTACCTTGCTTTGGTTTGCACAATCCCTTCAATAGCTCTTATCCACTGGAATTCCCCACACACTAGATTGTCAGTTGCTGTGAACAATTACTACGTTTTTCTTATGATTTTAACCACATAGCACTTAGCATAACATCTTACACATGAGATAAAGTCAAGCAACTATGTGCAACTGGAAGTTCGCCTAGCAGAAATTAAATAATGTTGCCTGTGTGACTGTGTATTGCATATGCTAAAATATCTGCCCAGTCAGGAGCAAACAAACACTAGTGGATCAAAGGTAAATGAGTGGGAGAGCAGGGAAAACCGGCTGCAGTCACATGTTCAGAGTTATCAGTTATCTGGGATGAAACCAAGGTCTTAATGGAATGCAAACGACGTTCAACAACCAAAGTCGACAAAAAGGAATTCTGTACAATTGGGAAGCTTACCAAAAAAGTAATCTTTTTATTTTCATACATTATAGATACTTCAACAAACCGAGTTTCCTGGGTTCAAGCAGTTTGGAAACAGCAAAGCTAATGGTTTGCATGGTTATATTGTGCATACATATACACATACACACCCGCATGCACGCACACACATTTCTATTGAAAGTACATAGGCCTTCAGAACATGAAAAATCAGGATCATTTATTAATTCAACATACATCAATGTATACTAATAGCCACTAGAAAAAACAAATATAAACATTACAACCAAAGCCCATTTTTCTCTCCTTAAATGACATTATATTTACTTGTTAAGAAGACGAGAGTGACTTCAACACTTTTTTGAAGATTTCATCCAAACTAAGTAGACTACAGAGACAGGGTGAGGAGGTTTCGTAAGAAACTTGGAACCAGATATCCCACAGGTGTGAGGCAGGTCTGGCGTTAGTGGCCAACGTGCACATGCGCAGACAGACACTAGGCCCAGAGAGGACAGTAACAAGCAACAGGTGGCAAACCAGGCCAACAGGACACATGAGCGTGGACTTGTAAGAGGTAGCATATCGTAACAGGCAGGTGGAGCAAAGCTAAAGAGAATCCAAGAACTGGCCCTGTGCAGATCCAAAATAAGTCAGAGGCAGGGCAGTGGGTCAGCAGGAAACAGGGTCTACTCGCCAGCAAGATTCAGAGGCGGCTCCCTTCCTTCCAGCCAGACCTCTTATTTCCTGAAGGTAGATAAATGGATGGATGGATGGATAGATGAGAGATAGATAGATGATAGATAGATAGATAGATAGATAGATGATAGATAGATAGATAGATAGATAGATAGATAGATAGATAGATAGATAATGGACATATATCTATCTCTATATCTCTCTCCTTCATAGTGCTTAAGTACTAAGTAAATGTTAACTGAGTGAAAGAATGAACAAATGCTTTAAATAAGTAAAGTACTAGAGAAATTTTAGAGGCAAAACAATATCAAAATCAGGTACCAAAAGTGTGTTACTACAAATCTATTCAAAGTAATAATACTGAAAACAAAAAACAGGAAAAGAAAAGTTTTCTGTTATTTGGTATATATATATATATATATATATATATACACATATACACACACACACACACACATATACACACACACACATATATATATATACACACACACATATATATTGCATACTGGGAAGATACAAAGAAGTAGACTGAAAAACTTTATAAGTAAAACATTTGGAACTTTATAAGTAACAAATTTTTTAATAGAAGTGACCATAAAATAAATAAACAAAAACCATACACAACCAATTAATGAGTGAGAAGATATTATGAGAAAAACTAGTTCACTGATAATGCCCAAATGTTATAAAATACTAGAAGGTTAAACTTATGGGACATTTCTGAAAAAAAAACAAAAAAAAACTATAAAGCTGGGAAATCTAAAACATGATTAATATTTTTGGTATGGGAAACATGTTATAAAGAACACGTTTCTTCTCAAATTACTTCATAGGTTTAATATGCCAATTTAAAAATCTTAATAGAATTAGATTATATCAAATTTTTTAAAAATGCTTAAGTTGTCTGGAAGAATAAGTAACTGAAAAATAGGTTAAAACTTTTTGAGTAAAGTATGATGAGAGGAAAACTTCCCTTTCATATATTAAAATATGTTAGTATCTAAATCAAGTTTAAGTGTATTACTTACATGAACAGCAAGCAATACCTCAGTGAAGCACAGAAGTCCTTCTAACATAGACCATGTTATAGGATTTTAGTATGTCAGATTTTGTATTAATAATACCCACCAATAGAAAAAAGATATGCTATTCAGTAAATGATGTAGGAAAATTGACTGCTAGGAATAAACCAAAATCATGTTGAGTTTCACTCCCTTACCATACACCAAAATGAATTTTGCAGAGAATAAGTCTGTGTGTTTCATGGACTTGTTTCCCTTTAAAGATCAAAAATAATTTCGCCTTCTCAAGTTGCTCACCCAACTTCTAATGCCCAGTGGATCCTACCACCCCATGTGAGACATTTACATTTTCTCTGCAATTTATAAAAATTCAAAGATGTATGTGCCGGAAACAAAACCTGAAATCTAGACTAGTAGGCTGCTTTACTTTAGTAGTAGGTTACTACTTTACTAGAAGGAACTTTACTTCCCAGTCCAATAAATTTAATTAAAGAAGCTTATAACATAATCCCTTATAATTAGGGAAGATCTTATTCACATAACTGAATTTCCTAGATGACAGTAGTTTATAATTTGAAGCAAACCACCTGGTTATTTGATCCCATAGCCTCATCTCTGTGGATCAGAAGCAATTCAGTTTCAACAGAAAGCTCAGCCTCACGCTAGACTCTAGGAATAATTTAGTCCTTATCTAGGGAATTTTATATATTCCTTCAATACATCTGGACCAGCATCAAGAGAACTTTGCTGCAAATGTCCAGGCTGGAGGATAGTTAACAACTTGGAGTAGTGATTTCCATTCTTTCTTTCTGGTCATGGCACCGAAAGAAATAGACCATTTTGTGATGATACCTAATAATGAATTGGTGAGTTTATGGCATGACTAGAAATATGACCATTTTGCTTTTGATATTTTGGCTTGAATTATATGTAATTAAAAATATCTATTTAATAAGTGAATTCATTTAAAAATATGAAAAATTAAGCCAGTTGAAAGGAGAAGCCTTCCATCATTATGGGTTTTTTTCCTGAGAAGTTTATTAAAGCCTGATTATTTCAATATCACCTTATATTACTTATATTATACTATATTACTTTATTATATTATATTACTTTGTATTAGTATAATCGTTTCAAAGTCCTCTTATAAATAGGCTACCCAGTATATAATATTTAAGATAAAATATTTTCAAAATGAGGATTTACTGGACTAAAAATTGTTTTACAAAATTAAGTTATTTTAAAATGAATTAAAATATTTTAATTACTATATAGCCAAGTCTTTATACAGAAGAAAGTTGAAGAATAAAAACAAGGAAGTTAAGGATTATGCTTCCCAATGCTGGGTCCCATACTATCCTTACCACCCGCAGCTACCCAGGAAAGCTGAACCAGCAGGGCTCACAAGGTAAAAGGGCAGCAACACGGGTCAGCTTCAGGAGAGTGTCCTGAAGATGCCCACGGGTAAGGTAACCACATGCCCTGAGGCTCTCCTTTATGGGGCCAGCTGGGTGACACAGTGACTGTCATTGACAGGGAGGCCAGGAGCATCAGGAAAGGCCAGGTAGCCCTGGCTGGCTTGGCCCAGTGGTTAGAGCATCGGCCCTCACACTGAAGGGTCAAGTGTTCGATTCCCACTCAAGGGCACATACCTGGGTTGCAAGTTTGATCTCCGGAAGGCAACCAATCAATGTGTTTCTCTCACAAGCATGTTCTCCACCAATACGTCTTTAAAAAGTAAAAGGAGGTAAAAAATTTTTAAAACAAAAGGATGTGCTTCACCTTAAGACCTTTTAAATAATTCCAAATTATGCTTTTATTTTCCAAATGTGATTTTTATCACATTCAATTTATTTATTTTTAATTTAACATTTCAATTACAGTGTATATTCAATATTACTTTGTACTAGTTTCAGGCGTACAGCACAGTGGTTAGACAATCATAAACTTTACAAAGTATTCCCCCCTTGATTTTTTAAATACCCACCTGGCACCATGCATAGTTATTACAATATTATTGACTATATTCTCTATACTGTATTGTAATCTCTGGGACTACTCTGTGGCCTGGAGGGTATAATGCTCAGTGAAATAAGTCAGACAGAGAAAGACAATACCATACGATTTCACTTATATGTGGAATCTAAAGAGTGAAATAAACGAACAAACAAAATGAGACTCATAGATACCGAGAACAGACAGATGGTTGCCAGAGAGGAGAGGAGTTTAAGGGACTGGATAAAAAGGGGAAGGGATTAAGAACTGTAAAACGTAATTTTTTAAAGAGTTGATTTAAAGTGGTCAATTCTGAACTCAGAATGAGTTCACAATCCGACTTTCCCCACTTCCCTCCCTCCTCTCTCCCTCTTTTCTTCTCTGCCTCTCCTCCTGTACCCCTCCCCTCTTTCCATTGTTTGCCTTTACTCTAGATAGACTATTAAAAGCCCCAGAGCCCCAGAAAAGTCTTGCTGCCCACTTCTGAAAGTAGAGCTAAATTACTGCACCCTCAGGAAATCTCACACTAATCTTATAAGATCTTATAAGATCATGCTTCATTTTTTCCTGTGGCTGAAGTTATTGCTAAGATAATGTATTTATGAAACTCTTTAAGTAACACACCACTGCCAAAAATAGTATTATAGTATTATCATATGTCCAAAAGCTGATTTTAATCATCACTTTAATCTTCAAAAGATAACTTATTCCATGGAGAAGACTGGGATTTTCTTCAAAGTCAGAAAAAAATAAGCTTTCTGGTGAACTGAAATGGATAAGATTAAAGAAAAAAATTCTGTTATGGGAGTTTTAGAAAGCTATATAAAATACCAAACCCTCAAAGAAGTAAAAATAAAGTTGGAAACCTAAGAAGTCTAGCTATCTTAGAATCATGCATAGAACATTAAGGAATTTATATCTTGAAATTACTTAGTTTTTTTTCTAAAAAAGTAGCATATGTTCTTAGTGCTATTACATCATGACATATTACAAAATCTAAAAGATTAAACCACACTAATTAATCTGAATATAACGTTAAAAGAATATTAAAACAATCTAATATCACTTACTACACTTATATTATTTTTAAGCATAATAACAAAAGCTACCTTTTGCAAACGTCAAATACAAAAATTGCCAAGGACAGCACAACAGATTGGTAAAGTGCAAAGCAACCCCTGATGCTTGCATTCTTTCTTTGTGATGTGATGTTTCTCACTAACCCAAAACAAAAGTGACACACAAGAGCTTTTGCCATGGAAAAGTCATACCACTGCGTGGTCCAACTTCATTTTAGCACAAAACAAATATACTCATCTACAGCCATTCCTTTTGTTATTTATTTTTTATGCTCTTAAATTCTCAAAGTGCTGGGATTTCCCAATCACAAAGAAAAATTAGCAAGGTTGACCACATTTCACAAAGGGATGCAAGTCATTCTCTGTTTCCTAGGATAAACAGAGGCAAATGAAAATTAAACTCTTATAAAGACAGATTTAAGTTATATAATTCAAATAAATTAGTTACGGGACTAAAAACATTATGAAATAGCAGTTCTAGGTGACAAGCATATAAAAAAATACAAATTTTCTGTTATTTAAGAATATTCAATTCTGCCAGAGAGAACAGAGGAGAAAACAAGAATAGACGAAACTAAATATGAAAGCAAATGGCTTGGAAAACATGTTAGACATAGATAAAGTAGGTGTAGCCTGTGCTTGTCAACACAGGAAGGGACGGATTAAGCATCAAGTCATCAAATACATCTGAGACACCCAATATTCAGGAGGTCTTATATTGACCACTCCTTAGTGAAACCCATTTTGGACCATATAAATTGAAGCCAAGCTGCCCAACAGATTATAGGTGAGTTACAGCCTTCGAGCAAAGATGTGTATTAGAGTTCAAAGCTAAAACCATCTACACCCTCTTATTGCCAATGATTATGTCTGGAGGTGAAAGTTGTGAAGAAGGCGGACAGGAGGAAAAAGATCCATCCATTTGAAACACTGTGTTAGAGGAAGGCCCTACCAGCATCCTGGGCCACAAGCAAGGCAAACAAGTGGGTCCTCGAGCAAATCAAGCCTGAAACATCGCTGGAGGCAAAAGTAACAAAACTAAAGCTGCCCTACTTTGGGCACATCATGAGAAGGTAGGTTTCTTAGAAAAGACACAGATTCAGGGGAAAACAGAAGGCAGCAGGAAAAGAGAGAGATCAAACATGAGACGGATTGGTTCCATTAAAGATGCCTTAGGAAGGAGTTAACAGGAGCTGAGTGGAACTGTTGAGAACAGAACATGGTGGACATCACTCATTCATAGAGTCACCAGGAGCCAGAGCCAACTCAGTGGCACATAGCACATAGCTTTTGATTAGGTGTATGAAGTATTTGTCTATTGGTTCCAGACACCTTCCATCTGCTGAAACCTCTCAATTCTAGTCCTCATGACTACTCTAAGTGGTGGCGTAGACTGAAGGGGAAGGGAGAAAGGCAGGACCTATGAGCATTGTACACAACTCAAGACTTGGATAATGTGGTCTCTCTACCCAACTTTGGCCCTATCCTCAGTATGCTAAACTACTCCATCTTCTCTCCTTTGCTTCTTACTGTATATTTTTAAATAATACAATAGACCATGGGTTTCAAGCATTTTAATTTGAACATCAGTTTTGTGATTTCTGGGACAGACTGCCTGTATATGGCAGTGTACATGGAAAATACCATCACATCAAATTTCCCAGTAGGACTGTATGCAGGTCCAAATCTCAGCCAACAGCTATCAGCGGTGCCTCTTTTGACCACGCCAGGAGAAAAATGTAAGTTATCCTGCAGATGGGCAAATAAACACTCAAAGATCCTCTAAATTACTTTGTCCTAGATTTTTTTTTTCCACTGAAGCCCATTCTTTTATTAGTCACTATGAGGAGCTCAGAAGAAGAACTTTTTTATTATATAAAGCACTGCTATAGGAGCCCAGGTTTAGTTTATAAGCATGTGACCTTGGGCAAGTAGATTCATTTCTCTGTGCTTTGTTGTTCTCTCTTTAAAATGAAGATAACTATATAATTATATAATGTACTTGATAAACCACACGGTAATGAGATCATTCATTTTAAGCATTTCAACACAGGGCCTGCTACTCTTTTTTGTTTTTCAGAATTAAATAATGGCTACAAGTTTACAAAATAGGACATTTATATATTTTTTATTCTATATTCTAAAAGCACCAATTCTTGAATTTATATTGCCAAACATCATAAATCTCCTAATAGTTTGTACTTAAATACAGGAAAATAAAAAATCTATTTACATGGTTTAATAAAAAGATCATAATTACATTGTAAAATTACATAGCAAAGCTTTACCAATTACATCTAACCCAGATCATGAAATCAGGGAAGCTAAAACTTAATATGACTACTTCTTATGTGACTAGTGATATGTTAAGCATATAATGCATATACTTTATTTTTTTATTTTTTGTTATGTGCCCCTAGCGGGAACCAAACCTGGGACTCTCTGGTCCACAGGCTGACGCTCCAAGCACTGAGCCAAACTGGCCAGGGCAGTGCATATACTTTAAAAAGCTCCCAATTATATGCAATTTAAGCATATTAAAACTTTTGGAATTTTCTATCACTTAATATTCTCAAAATTGCAGGCAACCATGTCTGGGCTTCTGAAGAAATAAGTATCAATGTGTGTGTACGTCTGATTAAACAACTTTTTTTCCCAAACTGGTTGAAAACTTTACGGAATAAATGTGTTTGTACAGTGGTGACTGTTTGTCACAGTAGGCTCTGACATAGGCATTAAAGCACCAACTATTTTAGACAATATGTCATAACCAGCCAGTAGGAGGGCAGTAACAAAATACTTGGCTAACCATTCTATACTGGAGACATCTGTTTAGTTTAGCAATCTAGTAACACCAGACTCTACTATAATTTGGATTATCTGAATATCACAATTTGTCTAGTTTTTAAAAGATGTGAACAACATTGAAAAACCATTTTATCTTAGACATTTTAAACATTGTGGTATGTAGCATGGAAAAATGTTTACATGATATTTTAAGTGACAGAGCCAACACATACATAATATTGTATTATATTTATATGTTTAAGATCATTTAATACAAAATTTACATTCTATAATAGTACATTATTTTTGTTCATATAGCAAACAAAAACAAGTGGAGTATGATTTATTGGGGCAACATGTAGATGGATGATTTTTTTCTTTTCTGTGTAACACTTTCAACAATAAATTTTTTTTAAAAAGTTAAATAATATAAAACTTGTTTACATAGAGTATTTATGTAAATAGAGACAGCGCTAGACATTGTCTATTAAATGCTTCATTGACATTGTTTTAATCTTTGAAACAACCTTACAAGGTAATGTTATTTCCACATTATGTACAAGTTAACAAAGACTTAGAGATGTTATATAATTTGCCTAAGGTCAAATATTACAACTGGACCTATAATTTGGATCCAACATCAAACCCTGCATTTGTAATCACTGCAAGTTTTGGAAAGAAACGTTGACTTTATATATGCTGCACTCCATTCATTGTCCTTATTTGCGAATAGCACCTATCCTGTTTTTCTGGGAAGTCAGGTGACCAGCTCCTTCTGATTTGCCTGGGAATTTCCAAGGTTTAGAGCACACGGTCCAGCCTCCTGGGTACCTGTCCTCTGCAAACCTATGCTAGTTGGTCACCCACAGGAAGCAATACTTAATCTGGAAAGAGGCTACTAGTTCACAAATTGTACTCTCAAAATTCATAAAGCTGAGTGAAAAATAGGAAAGACTGAAGAGTTATGAAGAGGACTTCATGTTTTAAGCACCAAGGAATGTTTCTCAGGTAGAGGAGCATTCCTGTCTTTCCCTGGAAATTAAGTCTAGAAACTAAAAAATGAGCAGCAGCCTCTTTAAGTAGCAATTTGCAGCTAGTACGTGAACTGAACACAGGTTTTTGTGGGCGTCATGTTCTACTCCCAAACGGAAGGTACTTAGAGGTGAGAGCAAAGAACAAACTCTGTATTTCTTGGAAGATCTGAAGAGCGCCCCCACTCGTTCCTCCTTTGCCTGGCATGGGCTCATTTCCCTGGAACCGTCTTAACAGGGCTGCCCCACCGCAGCCTCACTGCTCTGCTTAACTTCTCGCCACCATCTGGAGACTGCAAGGATTCACCTTTAAAATCTTTCCCTCTCCTTGGTTTGTGCCCCTCCCCCAGCTCCTCTGAAGTGACTGGAATGTTCTGCTGGTCTAAGTGCAAACCTATTTTTACCACCGTGTTTGGGAATCTCTGGGCACAAAGTGTCTGCAGATTAGGTAAATTACAGGTGCACAGATTCATGTTACTGGTTTAGCGGCCCCAGTTTACAGCGTTAATCTGCCTCTTCTGAATTTTCCCTTTCGGTTAGCGCGCTCTTCCTTCACCTCCTGTTCCTTAGAGCCACTCACTGGTAGATCATTTTCTACTTACAGGACTAGGTTCTTCTCAGTTCCTTTTCCTCCTCTCCCCGAGCCCCTCTTTATCCTACCCCTCTTCCCTCTTCTTTCCCTTCTCACTGCTGAAAAAGGTATCTTCCTTTTTCTGTGTAGCCCACAGTTCTACTTTCTCAGCTATAACTGAAACTGCTTTCTTTGAACCCAACTCTGCAACAGTCTAGTCCTATCCCTTAGACATAACCTGCAAAACCATCTCCGCCAGTTTCAGACACACCTCCGCCTGTGTCCATTTCTTCCTTGAGCTTCCTCTTAACAGTCACTGTGTCAATCCACAGGCTTGCTAAGAAGCTTCAACTCTGCTCCCTAGAAATACCAACCACAAATCTCAGGAACTTCTGTCCCCGAATCATCCTTTCCCCAGCTTCCCGTTCGTGACAAAGTCCTCATTGTTTTACACTCGCATAGAACTGCATTCCTTTCCTCCAAATTTCCCAGCTCAGTTGTTTCTTTGTGTGATTTTTAAATTGGTGCCTGTCCCCCAGTAAACTGGAAATTTGTTGAGGCTGTAAACACGTGAAACACCATGATTTAAGTCACTAGTTTCAATATTTTGCTTCAATTATACTATTAACACAAATAAATCCCTAAATTTTTCTTAAACATCTTGGTTTTTCTATTAATTCCCTATGGCCATTTCAATCAGAGGCCTTATCAACTGAGTAGGAGAAGGATGGAAATGAACATTTGTTGTTTCATGTCATGGACTTAACATATTATTTCATTTTATGCTAAAATCAAGCCTGTGATGTATGTATTATATATGCCATTTGATCTCATAAAACTGAGGCTTTGAACATGTAATTAAGAATGGCTAGAACGTTGCTTCTGTTTTCTTCCAAAGCTCTGTTTTTCCATCACAAACACCACTTTGCCAAAGGTTCAGAGCTAAAACCCACCACTGACTGAAAGAGTCATAATCCTTTTCCTCCTGCCCATTCTCAAGGAGAGAAGCGGACATACTCAATCTTTTGTGGAGATGATGGAAAGAAAATACGCATACACAGAACCAAGTAGGAAGTAAGAAGAATGGGGTGGCAAACTATTTGAAAACCCAGTATATCACTCACCTCGTCTCAGATTTTGTTATGCGTGAACCTCTGCCCCTGAAGTAATTTATTGATAATTAATATTAGTGTTCTCTTATTATTATCTACTTTTCCCAATATTTAAAAAAGTGTGCTTGAATTATTAAAAGCCTAGGGGGGTTTCAGTTTTCATAAAGCTGTTGTGACCACTTGTCAAGGTCTGAGGCTCCTACGTGCTACTGAGAAATAATGTTGTTACCATTACAGACATCTCATATTTTCCAAACAACTGGAGTTCCAAGAGTTCACTGGTTTGTTTGGAATCACTGCGAGTTTTCCCATTACCTAATCTAATAAAGGATGGTTCTTTCCCAAGCTGGCACTTCCTTGTTCTCTCCTCCCACTCACGCCCCAAAACAACAACAAAAGAGAGAAAGGTCTTTGTCGACCAAGATGAACACCACCACCAGTTCCACTGGCCTAAGTTCCACAGAATGTTGGGAAAGGGGCTTTGTAATTTAATGAGAAACGATCATTCAATAGTGAAGGTTGAATACACACAAAGAAATGCCCCCTCAGTCTGAGAGGTTACTCTTAAGCAGCACCTCAGAGAGTTTTCTACTTTTTTCTAGAATCTTCTATGTCTACATTTTGAACTCACGGTTTCTCCCGTGGTGACACTTGAATGGGGGAGAAATAAAAGAAAAAGAGCACCCTTTCCTATTCGTTAGCAGTTCATGATGTACTAACTCTCATATCTATCCGGTATCTCTTAAATCAGTGACGAGTCCAAGAATAAGTAGCCCTAAATGTTACATCTATTATCCAAGCAAAAAAAATTCCTTAGTAGCAATATTTTTCCTATTTCATTTTTTTCTCTATGCCTAATTTCAATAATTAAGGTACTTTCATAGAGTACACAAGATTTTTGAACTGATTTCACATTTCTTAAAAAAAAGTTATGCTCATTACAGCCTTTGAGAATATTATGTCTTTTGTCATTGTATCAAATTTATGGATTAAAAATTTGAAAATTTGAGGTGTTAGGATTGACTAAATTCAGACAGGTCCCAAATTACTAAAATCTAGACCATCTATACCCCAGTTCTAGGGCTATTTCTGGCCCCCATTTTTATATCTTAGTCAAGTTCACTTACCATTCTAGATTCAAACTCCATGAGAAAAGAAATTATTTTTTCTCTGTTTTATACTTAGCATACAGGTCACTGTCTGGCATTTACTAGATGTCCCCAAAAATGTTGAATAAATGAATTTCAGTTGTTATTATCGTAGTGATCTTTGCAATGGTGCTATATAATTTTATTGGTTAAATATGACGTTTTAAGTTTTCTTTACATTATAAAATGCAGCTCCGAGTGTGGTTACGAGCACAGGGTAAAATGGATATTAGAAAATACCCTGCATTGTCAGAGCCTCCAGTCTGCGGTCTTAACTGCTGGCAGGCCATGGCTAGGAGACTGGTGGAAAGAGGAGAAAGTACCACAGAAGAAGTATTGGCTTCTTCTTATTCTTCGCTGTGCTTCTGGCTTTCCCAAAAGCCTAAAATCGATTCTCAGACTTCATAAGGAATTATCCAGCTGCACAACAACAAAAACATAAAAGCAGCCCCAAATGTCAATTTAACACCTCTCAAGTCTGTGGCTCCATAGAAAGAGACGGAGGAATTATCGAAAATGTAGCTACATTGTGTGACCATTGATTCCTGGCATTGTCTTTACTCTATTCACTTAAAAACTGAAGTCATATTGAACACAGCTTATAATTGTCACTGTTTGGGGTAAAAGAAGAAAACCTTTTTAAGCACTAAATATAAAGGCCAAAACTAAGTTGACTGTTAGTCCAAAGGCCACTTACAGGTGGAGTGGGTCCTTCCAGAACTCTAGGAGATAAAAGGAAACGAAGGAAAAGGGAAATTAAAGTAACAAAGAGAAAAGAAATAAAAGGAACAGAAAAGAAAAAAAGGAGAGAAACGAAAGAATACAATAACAAAGAAGAAAACAACAACCCAAAGATCGGAAAAGTCTCTGCAATAACTGTGCTTTATTTCCTTAATGGTTTTAACCCTAGCATAACCTAATGCACTAATGCTCATCAAACAGTTAATATAGACTATATGCCTCACACGCCTATCATTTGATCAAATCCTCACCAAAATTCTATTAGGCAACCACTATCATCTTGACAAAATTGAGATCTAGTGCTTACCTATGCACACATAAATAGAAATGAACTAAGTTAGGACCTCAAGGGAGTCCTTTGAGTCTAGAGCCCCTGCACTGCATCCTTATATTGTGTGTATTGGACCACGGGGAGGTTACCATTGAAAATTCTATTGATTTGCTTGTGCCTCAGTTGCTGCTCATCTCATCTAAATCCCATGAAACACCTGCTTTGGAGTCCAAGGACAACAACAATGAAAAAGCTGTGAGCACAGTGCGTAACACAGGAGCCATCACAGAGGCACCTTGGAGTGGGGGCCACATCGAGTCCTGAGACATCATCTAGCTTTAGTCTAAGTCTTGTTTCCACTAAACACTATTTTACAGAAGTTATTACATGTTATTGTATTCACATCCTCTGTTCCACCCCTTACCTTATAGGTACTACTGTTCCACCATGGAAGGGTATAGAATTCAGAGTTTGGTTGCCACCCCTCAAAAAAAAAAAAAAAAAAAAAAGACAGCAAAAAGCAGGAATCTGAGCATCTCCAGCCACCCCTTCCAGCTCCCAAATCATCTTACAGCCTTATTAAAAGAGAGGAAAGAGATTTACCTGCTGCTACTGAGGCTGCAGCCTGAAAGTCATGTAAAACCTTGGAAGGGCTGTAATGGTTTTAATCACAGGAATAGCATCTTTTTGACAGACAGGAGAGAAAAGAACTAAACCACTCTGCAAATATTAACCAGGCTATTTTGGAGCAATGGCTGGCTATTGCCTTTGAAATCTTTCATCATGGGTCTATACTTAGAATTCAGATGAGCCTGGGGGAGGGGAATGGGGCAGTGTTAATCTCCAGTTGTTTTGAAGTTGTTCTGTAAGCAGGTCAGCCTTTAAACTGCCCCAAATGGAAGCATTCGGTTCTGCGTTTGAATTGTGGTATTCTCCCTGTGTATTTTGTTTTAACCTGTTCTGCACATAGATGGTCACATCATTCTGGGGGTGACTCTTCTCAGTTTTCTTTCAAACTAGATGTTAAAGAGCACTGGCTGTGACCACATTGGGAGACGGATGCTCCATGACAGCTAAAAGTTGGATTGAGTTTCAGGAGCTACTATATATAAAGCTGGGGCGACTTATGTCACCGCACTAATTAAATGCCATCTGGGTGGTTCCTCTGGGTTTTTGAGCCCATCACCCAGTTCAGACCGAGTCAGAGGCCAAGGAGGAGAACATGATGATGGACCTTTTTGAAACTGGCTCCTATTTCTTTTATTTGGACGGGGAAAATGTTACCCTGCAGCCATTAGAAGTGGCCGAGGGCTCTCCTTTGTATCCAGGGAGTGATGGTACCCTATCCCCCTGCCAGGACCAAATGCCCCCGGAAGCTGGGAGCGACAGCAGCGGAGAGGAACACGTCCTGGCGCCCCCAGGCCTACAGCCTCCCCACTGTCCGGGTCAATGCCTGATCTGGGCTTGTAAGACCTGCAAGAGAAAATCTGCCCCCACCGACAGACGGAAAGCCGCGACCCTGCGCGAGAGAAGGCGGCTAAAGAAAATCAACGAGGCCTTCGAGGCACTGAAGCGGCGGACTGTGGCCAACCCCAACCAGAGGCTGCCCAAGGTGGAGATTCTGCGGAGCGCCATCAGCTACATTGAGCGGCTGCAGGACCTGCTGCACCGGCTGGATCAACAGGAGAAAATGCAGGAGCTAGGGGTGGACCCCTTTAGCTACAGACCCAAGCAAGAGAATGTAAGGCCAGATGCTGTTCGGGCAGGGAAATACAAAGTCTGATTAGACGCCTTCCTTGAGGCTTTAGCATCCAGCTGGTTGGTCTCTTTTCCCGTCTCCTTTCCTCGCCCGCCCCTCCCTCTCCCTCTCTAATGTACCCCCAGTGACCCTTGGACACGGGGTGCCTGCAAAAGGCAGGAAATACGCACCCGGCCCAAGGAAGCAGGGGAGACATCCCCACAAAGGCACCCCCACCCCCGGAACCGATGTTTCTTTCCTAATCTGCTGCCTTGGTTTTCCTCCAGCTTGAGGGTGCGGATTTCCTGCGCACCTGCAGCTCCCAGTGGCCAAGTGTTTCGGATCATTCCAGGGGGCTCGTGATAACTGCCAAGGAAGGTAAAGTAAAAGAAAGGGCAGTGGGCTATGCTAGGGAACACCCCGGGAGGGGGCTGGTGGCTCGCTCCGGGCAGAAAATACTCAGAGCCACAGCAGGGACGCGCCCTGGAAGTGCGCTCCTTTCGCGCCCTTCCCTGGTGGCCGAAGAGGCCTGGAGCAGGGCTCGGAGCTGCCCCTTCTTCCTTCCTTGGGTGCTATGTGTGTGTGTTTTCTGCGCTCAGGCGGGGCAAGCATTGATTCGTCGGCCTCCAGCAGCCTTCGGTGCCTTTCTTCCATCGTGGACAGTATTTCCTCGGAGGAACGTAAACTCCCCTGCGTGGAGGAGGTGGTGGAGAAGTAACTTGCAGCCGGTGTTGGGGATGATCACCGCAACAGAAAGATTCCCACCCTCCCTCCTTCGCCTAATCCTTTGGATTAGTTCACATTACATTAATGTTTAGGAACCCAGACCCAGGAGTTTAGGAAAGGGAAGGAGACATTCACAACGAAACTTCTCCGAAACTGTTGTGCACGCTCAGATGGAAAAGCCTTTTTGGCTTTGGGCTTTTCTTTTTTGGAACAGCGAGTGGCTTAGGACCAGCAGCCTTACTTTGTTTTTGTTTGGTTGGTTTTGTAACACATTTACTTTTATTATGGTGATTCTTTTGTGCCACGGTCAGAAGTTCATTCCTGTCTAAAACAAAGTGGGAGCGTTGCATTTAAATGTTGGTGGTATTGAATGTATTTTTGTAAATAATCTTAGTATCTGCATTTTATATGTAAACTTAAATATCTATTGTAAAGTGATGGACGTATTGTATATACAATGTGAGAGGATCCTGGTATTGTAATATTAAAAAAAAATGAGTTTCTGTATGAATAAAGTTGGTCCTATTTAATTCAGCTGAAAAAATACGCTTGAGGTATGTGTACATAAAGAGAGCCATATTTTAACTTAGACACTACACAAGTTCATTTATTTGGGTGTTTTCTTAAAGGCTGATTTAAAGGGAGGGAAATGAGTTGTTTTTCTATGTCTGAATTAAACTGTTCATTTTTCTAAAAGGAATATCCAGAAGGAAATTTACCTTTTTTCTTGCGTCAGCATACTTTCTTTGTGTTTTAACTGGCCCATACCTGGAGCTCTGGGTGAGATTTGCTTACCCAAAGTTAACAACGGAATTTTCAATCCAGTAAAATCTTATTGTTGCAAGAAATTGCCACACAAAAACTCTTTGCTTAGCTTTCTAAAAGATCTTCAGCTAATGTAGCCCAAGTTACTTTTCCTCTTTGACTTTCTCCAGAGCTGGCTTGATGAAGCATTCATCTGGAGTCCCCAGGGGATGGACGGCCTCCCAGCCAGGTCTCTGGGCCCCTCCCCGGTTTTCTTGAACTACACTGGTGGCTAGAAGACTGGGTTAGTTTTGCAATCAGAAAGAGAAAACAAGGGGACAGTCTGTCGGTTGGGGTGGGGTGGGTTTCTCTGGAGGAAGCGTTGCTTTAAGAGAGGGAAGGGTTAAATGGTTGAGGGCAAAGGACAACAACAACACACATGAAACCTCTTAGCTGGGCCAAATAGCAAAACCCCAGAGAGTCCTGGAGCCCCAGGAGCTCCTCAGGGTGAGGCTTTTACAACGTGTGCCAGGTTTGTTTATCCTGTAACCTCAGGAAGAAACGACCACCAAGAATCGCAGTGGGAAGTAAAGGATAGGAGAAGGGGAAGCTAGTTGGCGTTGCTACTACTCTCTTGCATTCTGTAAATGGCACCTTCCATTTGACTCCCTGTCCCCACTTTTGTCTTCCCTCGTTCTCCCCACAGCTACACCTCAGTTCAAACATGTGAAAATCAGATCGAATTCAGTATTGCCCAGCCCAACCTTACTTCCGAACACGCCATTCTGGATCTTCCTGTCGCACAGCACAGAAATTCCGGATCCCGCCGCAGGCAGCGCCCCCTCCAGGCTCGGAGCTCCCTTTCCATCTCAAAATGCCTCTCTGAGGGGAACAGTCCAATACTTTGTTTCCTGAGCATCTGGATAATTCTGATTTCTCCTAGAATAGGCTCACAATGCAGAAAGTTTCACAGAGGAAACTGACATTGACATGCAATCCCTCTCAAAATCTGAGAAGAGCAGGTGGGAGTGTTCGTGGATGCAAACGGCCTGGGCCTAGATGAAGGCTGCTGACAAGCTAGACTAAATCCAGGCTGCCAGGGGCCAGACCTTGTGCCTAACTTCTCCTCCCTGCGTCCATTTCTTTATTTGTAAAAGAATGGGGATGACAACAATAATGGAGTTACCAAGATTCATTGGGTTAATCCATATAAACTGCTTAGCCAAAGAGGGCACAAAATAAACACCAAATGCCAGTTCTCTTTATTTTTCATTATTACATTAAATTGACCATCAGGAGGCTTTTCTGCTACCAAAAGCCATAGTTTCTTCAGATCCAGCCTTTGTAGGCTCTGGCTGGGGAAAATATTAATATCAAGGAGTCCAGCAGCCACATGAATGAGCCATTTGCAGCATTTTACATATTAACACATACAATCTTACAACCTGCAGGAGAAGTACTGCTGGGACATCTAATTGAAAGAAAAGGAGCCTTTGGGACAGAAAGGTAGAGAGTTGGGAGTCAGAGCCGGGTGATAGCAAAGGTTTTCAGCCTGTTCTCCCAATCATCAGGCACCCCCAAAAAGAAGCCTTGGGAAATAAAAAGAAACATTTATTGTCTGTAGAGTAATTTTGCTCTCTTTGAAAAGTGTTTTCCAAAAACTCCATCTCAAGAGCGACTAGCTAGTAAACTCTACCTTGGAGCACTAATTTAATTTAAAAATAAGTGATAAAGTATTTCAAATTATTCAATTAGAACATGTGGGAATATGTCTGGGTGGTGTGTATAACCATTAATCATACTCATTAGGTATCTATGACTTTCTCCAGAGAATCAATAGAGATTTTTCCTGAAATGTGTGTATGTATATACACACCTATATTTTTAAAAATCAATTTCATGCCATAGTGAAGTTAAATATCATAATTGATCAAGTGAACTCATTTCACTTGTATTTGCACATGCATTTCTAAGATTTGCATTTTAAACTGCTCACTAGCAGAATGCTTTTATCAATTCATGGACTTTACTTGCTGATAGATTTGATTCAGTCTTTGCAAAACAAATCCTCTCTATCTCTCCTAGCTGGGTAACTTGAGAAATTGTTTAGAATAGGTTTGCCTATAGAAGTCTCTTCGTTAAATAGAGCAAATATTTCCCAAAGACTTCATGTGACCTCCACTGCTGTAGCTAACATGTTAGGCTTTCCAATGAAATCCTTGGTGTGTTTGCAATTAAAGTGTTTTTATTGGATATTAATGATAATAATCTTTACTAAGGCCAAAGCCAAAACAAGCAGGGCCATGGAAGCAGCAAATCAAGATGTAATAACGTAGTAAAGATAAGCAATTTGGGATTTAAATTGAGCATCTTCCCAGAAGCAGGCATAAAGTTATCAAGTATGAAATAATGAGTGATTTTCTTTTTCACATTTCTATTGAAATAATTAAACCTGAAATGTCAGCTTTCTCCAACTTTAATGATCACATCTGAATTATTGAATTCCAAGCCATGTTTGGGAGATGGGAGTGTGGTGTTGAAATTCATTGTTGCCACTACTCTTGAGACTGCCAGAGAAGTCTTGGGTCACTAAAGTAACTCCTAGCCTTAAGACATTTTTGACTTAAAGTTATAATGTATCAATTTGTGCTTTCTCTAAGTAATAATTTATCCCATTTATTCATCTCAAAATCCTCCTCCCAGAAAATCATATCTAAAAAATATTTTTAAATATTTAAATTTAAACTTTGAATGTATCATTTCCTAATTTAATGCATTAGAAAATTAGCAATAACACAGTTTTTTCCTGGAAGAGCCAAGCCATCAATATATTTCTCCAACAGACCCCTCCAGTGACTCCCTTAAAATCAAAAGAAGTGTTAAAAATATGACCCTTGGTCCTAGAGGTTTTATTCTGAAAAAAAACAAAAACAAAAAAAGCAATTTTTGTAAGCATAGTTCAGTAAGCCTATTCCATGGAATGGCTATGCCATATTGTTGGAACAAAGATAACGTTGCAAGAACTGGCTACTTTCTCTACTCTCAAGGCTGCTAAAAGTCCTTACTTAGGCCTTTGATCTCTCCTGGGAGTCTTCGAATTCAAGCAGAGGCCAATGTCTTCCTCAGCTGTCTTCTCTACAAAATTTTCCAGCAGCTTTGGCAGGTATTAATGTGTTTACATAGGTGTTCCTGGTTCCCAGAGCTAATAACAGTTTGAAATTGTTTAGCACATTGTGAAAGTCATATATAATAAATAAAAATCTCTAGAACAACTCCTTTTGTCCAAGAGTTGATAAGGGTCTAAGGTAGAGGCGAAAGTGAATCGAAATGGACTTATCTTTCCATGTACAATTGCTTCTCCAACTAAGAAAAGCATGCAGATTTCCTAAGGTGGGCCAATTTTACTGGTAAAGGAAGCACCGAACATCATTTTGCTGGTGTAGTCTGTCCATCAACACTAGGATTGTTGCCATAATGCTTACGCTAAAATAGCTTCTCAAAAAAAAAAAAAAAAAGTTGATGATTACTTAAAGGTCTATGCAATTAAAACCAGTTTATAGATCTAACTTGTAAGAAAATCAAACATGTATTTATTTATATTAAGAATGTAAAATTAAAAAAATTAAAGTATCTATCTACTTCACCAGAACCTTGGTGGACATTCATGTACAACACCAAGCCCTGGCTTGTTTCCTTCCTCTCATCTGCCTGTTCCAAGGCTTTCTTAGCAGTGCTAGGATATTATTTCTAAAAACCTGCTTACACATTAAATACATGTAAGTTATCTCAGCATGTGAGAAGTCCACTTAGAAAACAGTTGATATTTTTATTCTTCTCTATAAGGAACAAAAGCCAGAATCTAGTCTGATTTTTAGTAAAAGAGATCACCTGAATAACCAGTGACTTGAAAAGTGACTTTTAACTTCTTTCATACTTCTCTGTTCAACTTCACCACTCATAAAAACATTTTTTTTCTCACCCATTTTTCTCTAGGAAAAGGGCAGCGGAACCTCTCCTGAATTTGGGGACCCGAGGCATGTTTGAGGCGCTGGCTTCCTTTGTATACTGTCTATTTTTTTTTTTTTTAACCTTTCTTCTTTAGCCCCTGACAGCAGTTTAAAAGTGTTGTCTCGTTTTTCTTACGTTTGGGTTCTGAGATCCTATTTTCAGCACTTGAATCCCAAGGGTCCTTAATCCCGGACCCTGTCTCCCCTTCAGCAAGTCCCATGAAGCCGCCGGGCGCTTGTGTTTTCTTGGCTACTTTAGTTCCACTGGCCCGCGGCACTCTGGCAAATTTGTTTTGAGATCACCTTACCAAAGACAGCACTAACCTCTGAGAACTGCCCTTACTGACAGAGCCTCCTGAGCGACAGCGTCTTCCCAGGACCGGAGTGCACAGAAAGACCGGCGGACCCAGCTTTTGCGAATTTCTGCCCTGCAGCCGAAGGGGACGCACTGTGCCCGAATTGGGAGAAAAAGAAAGCAAACAAAATTCACCTTCAGGAGTGCAAGTTAGACAAAGGCATGCCTCGTTCCCAGTGCCTGTGACAAATTACTGTCTACCCATTGAACTTTGGTTACAGTCTTTTACAAATGAATCTAATAATAAATAGTTCCCATAGTATCCCATTAATAGTTCCCATAGTATTTAATAGTTCCCATAGTATTGGAAGGAGTAGATGGTTGAGAACATGCTTAGTAAACAGAAAAGCCTTAATAATTGTTTGCTACAAATATCCCACACTGAGAGGTTGGTACAAAGCACACTGGGTGCTTGGTGGAAAGAAATCAGCTGAAAGGTTTACAGGAGCCTGACTTCTATCTTCCACCTAAACTTTAAGGAGCAAGTTTATTTGCACCCAAATCATAAATCTACACATAACTCTGTGTAGCTGTGGCCAGCGTGCTAACATATGAACTCCATAGCCAAAGAAGGTGCCGGTATTGCTGCTGGACTGAACCTGTGGGATTTGGCTGAGAATCCCTGGGTGAGAATATCTCCCACTATAGTATTTCAGAGGCAGCAACTTGCATACATTTGACTGTGTTTACCTGCCTGGATACAGCCTTCATTCTGCCTCAGTCCTTAGCAGCTTGTCTCTTTTATCTGGTATGGCCCTGGGTTACTGTATTCATTTCAAAGGCATCCACTTGTTAATAGTCCTAAATAAGGTGCAGATGGATTTCCCACTAGCTAGACAATTTAGCAGCCCATTGGTGTGAAAAGGAGCCCCATTTTCAAAAGGTGGTGGTCTTTGCCTTAGCGAGGACAAAACATGGAAGAGGGACTGTAGCACCTTGTAGCAAAACTTGGTGACTGGAACCCTCCCACCCCTGGTTTCTGTGGCCACGACTTTGGAGAGCAGATCTCACCCTGAAGAGTTAGCACTTCTCTGGTCCCTGCAGACCTGGGATCAGCCAGTCAGGGTGGCTTTAGGAAAATAATTTTGTGGAAAAGTAATAGAAAGGAAAGCACCACCCTTCCCAAAGTAACTCTGGAACCACAACAGTTACTGTACCAGAAGACAGCAGATAGGGGGAGAACAATCCCTCTTGTTTTAGTAGGGCCCGCAAGCTCTGGTCCAAAACCTCAGACTATTTAAATCTATCTGTGTAAGCCTTAAGTCATTGTTTCTTCCTATCGACAAACAGCACCCCCAACCCCAAGTGATCTGGACGCGGGTTCAGGGCAGAGGAGGATTGGCAGAAGTTGATTAATAGATTCATTCTCGCTTCAATGACAGGCCTCCCCTCTCGTCGTCGTCTACCCACCGAAGTTTCAAAGACCCTGCTATGATTACTTTTCTGGAAGGCTTTTGTCGCGGGAGCGTGTGAAGTTACTCAGGGTTTGAGCTGGAAATTTTACACGAGCCCGGAAGGATCGCTCGCCGGCAGCTGGGATGCATCTGTAACGGTGGTAGTTTGCCTGAAAGCAGAAAATGAGCGACCCCAAAGCCCCGCTTGGCTGTTTAGTCTGTTGAAATGACAGGGCGGAGCAGAAAGAGAGGGAGAAAGGAGTCGCGACCCTAGAAAGGGAGCTCGCCTTCTAAAACTGCATTTCTTCGAATGCAAATCCTAGAGAGGCGGCCGTGCTGGGTCTTTGGCCCGCTCGGGGTCCAGGGAAAGCCTGGGAGGAAGGAGGCGGCGCGAACACGTGCAGAAGGGGAAGGGATAGCAGGACTTTCCCCATCACCTGGCCCCTGAGCCCACCTCCTTTCAGATGAATAGACACACAGAGAGAACTGAGCTCCCTGCCTAACTCCACTAACATAGGACTTAAAACAGGACAATCTGATCAGAACAAAAGAGATATGGTAAACAATCTAGATTCACTCCATGATTGAAAGTGTCACTTCAAAAAAAAGGTATCCTGAGATAACTAAAGTTCATGGAAAAAAGAAACTGACACTTAAAAGTAAGGTGATTCCTCACACCCAGGATTGGAAAGGCAGGTCAGCTTTTGGTGAGTTCCGTTTATTAATTATTATTTTTGTAATTGTGCGAGAAACAGCAAAAAGGTGGACTTCCTTCGTTTCTTTTGTCTTTGACACTCTTTAAGTGACTCTAGAGAGTGCAAATGAGCGGGTTGGGGGAACCATCCTCCGCCCCCGGCAGAAATGCAGTAAAACCATTAGCGTCCAAAGGGGCAGTAAACAGCAAATTGTCTCCAGAGGAAAGGCGGAGGTTTGCCCAGACGGCCCCGGCGGGGGTTGCGGTGGGATATGCTAATAGTGCCTGGCCACTGGGGCCGGCCTCCCTCCCCCAAGAATATATAAAGAGCCCTAACCCCAGCAGGCCGACCCAGGCCGCCAGGCGTCTGCCCTTGTTAATTACCGCAGAAACCGACCAGGGAGCTCGGCCTGGGTTTGCCGGCCCACAGCGGCGCCAGGCTACAGTTTCTCCCCTAACCCCCTCGCTGCTGTCCAGGTGCACCGCCTGCCTCACCACAGAGGATGGACATGATGGACAGCTGCCAGTTCTCGCCTTCTGAGTATTTCTATGATGGCTCCTGCATCCCTTCCCCTGAGGGCGAGTTCGGGGACGAGTTTGAGCCTCGAGTGGCTGCCTTTGGGGCGCACAAAGCAGAGCTGCAAGGCTCAGATGAGGACGAGCACGTGCGAGCACCTACGGGCCACCACCAGGCTGGCCACTGCCTCATGTGGGCCTGCAAAGCATGCAAGAGGAAGTCCACCACCATGGATAGGCGGAAGGCGGCCACCATGCGCGAGCGCAGACGCCTGAAGAAGGTCAATCAGGCTTTTGAGACGCTCAAGAGGTGCACCACGACTAACCCCAACCAGAGGCTGCCCAAGGTTGAAATCCTCAGGAATGCCATCCGCTACATCGAGAGCCTGCAAGAGCTGCTGAGGGAGCAGGTGGAGAACTACTACAGCATGCCTGGACAGAGCTGCTCAGAGCCCACCAGCCCCACCTCCAACTGCTCCGATGGCATGGTAAGAGACAGCTCTGGTACTTACCTGGGCACCCCTATCTCTTCCAAAACTCCTTAGATATCATTTAAACAGGTGTGGCAAATAAATATTCAAAGATTATTTTGTGGTAGGTGAGTGTGGGGAGGCAGTTGCTGTTAAGAGAACAGGGGTGTCTCATTTGGAAAGATGCCAGGACACGGCTGTTGAATGTACTTTGGTTTGACCTCCTACCAGGTTCCAGGTGTACATTGTAGGAGGGAGTTGTCATGTGAGCTAGGTGGCTGTGAATGATCCATCACATGTTTTGTCCATCGCTCAATTTCCAAAATATACCACCAGTGAACCCTGTCATACACTAGTATTTAAAGACAACTCTTTCAAGCTCCCATGGCCCCCCAGTTTATAACTTAATAAGGGAATGGAAGGAAATATATGGGCCCCGATCCCTGCTCTGCTGAGGCCTGGCTGGAAGGCGATGTCCGTGCATTCTTTACAGAGGGCGTCTGCTCCAGCGCTGCCAGGTTTTAATGTGTTTTTGCCCTGGGAAAGTGTTCTCTCCCTGAATTAGTGTGGCTTCCTTCTACTCCAATCCATTTTGCATGGTTAACCCAATGCACATTGCTGGTGAATTCCACCCCCCGCCCCCTTCCCTTTGCTGTGGCTTTCCTCTTGTCCAAGCACAGAGATTGACCTCAGTGCCCTTGCAATTTGGTAGGACTAACCTTCCTAAATCAGAGCAATGAAGGTGATTGACAGTGGTCAATTTAGGGAGCTAGTGGGCTCTAGAGCAGAGAATCCTTTGCCAAGACCTGAAAACTAACTTCTTTTGTGTCTTCTACTACAGCCTGAATGTAACAGCCCTGTCTGGTCCAGAAAGAGCAGCAGTTTTGACAGCATCTACTGTCCTGATGTACCAAATGGTAAGAAATGATGACTGCAGAGGAGTTTAAAGACCAGCTCAACTTTACAGTTCAGTCTGTCAAAGCAGTCCATCCTTCCTGGTAGTATGGGGGAAGGGAACAGAAGTAATGGTTCTTATGCGGAGTTCTTGGCAGAGCAAAATACACACACACACACACACATTTTTTTTTTTTTTATCACAATCCACCTAACCGATACACACATGTGCACTTCTGCTTGAAATAGTACCAGAAGGATTTTCTACTCCCTACATTCACCATCACTGAATTGCTAGATATTTGTTGAAGATTTCTACATGAGGCTTTCTGTGACCAGCTGACCCCTGAGTGTCAAAGGAGCTGACCTGCAGTTTAAAGGGCAACATCATAAGAAAGCCTATATATTTGATTTTTTTTTTTTTTTTAATGATTTTCTCTTTGTATTCTTAGTATATGCCACAGACAAAAGCTCCTTATCCAGCTTGGATTGCTTATCCAGCATAGTGGATCGGATCACCAACTCAGAGCAACCTGGATTGCCTCTGCAGGACCCAGCCTCTCTCTCCCCAGTTGCCAGCACGGAGTCACAGCCTGCAACCCCAGGGGCCTCTAGTTCAAGGCTAATCTATCATGTGCTATGAACTAAAAATCTAGTTTCAGTCAGTTCTGCCAGGAGGGCCTATTACACAGGGGGAAGGATGCCCAAAGAGTCCAAAAGCAAGTCAACTTGTATATAAAGATTTTTTTTCTGTTGTAAATTTGTACATATCATCTTGCCACTTTATAAGAAAATGTATTTAACTAAAAAATGACCATTGCCATTAATACTTATTTTTTTTCTCCTCTCCCCCTTCTTTTTTTCTTTATTCTTTGCTTTAGATACTTAGTCCAATAATATTATTCTGATAGGGGGCAATTCATTGAAGGTAGCTTGTTGCAATGCTTAACTTATATATATTTTTTATAAATATCACTTATCAAAATATTATCTCTGGTGTTTAGATCTTTATTTTTTTTCTTCAAAACATTAGAACAGCTGGAAGTCAGTTACAGGAAAATTTAAATATATTTAACTTTTTTTCTCTTTAATCCTTTGGTTATATTGTATTAAATAAAAATATAACAGTACTGCCTAATGGTATATATTATTATCTTTTCTTATAAGAAATACATCTTTTTAATGTAAGCACAAAATAGTACTTTGTGGATAATTTCAAGATATAAGACGTTTTGAAAATTCCACCATAAATAAAATTGCTTAAAGGAAGAAATATTTTGGTTCATTATTTTTTGAAAGACTGTCCCTAATAGTATTAGCAGTTATTGACATAAAATCTTTAAGGTAGGGCTGAAAATAACCAAACAGTTGGCTTAGAGGATAAAGCTGAATATTTATCATCTCATGGATTCAGGATAATCCTGTCGATGTCATAAATGAATAGAGCAAGTTTTTGTTTTAATCCTATTTCAAGGGAGCCTACTAAATAAAATTTTTCCCTTAATGTGTACCATATAATGTCAGGTTGTGTTTGTGTGGAGGAAGATAGAAATTATTCAGGACAACAACATATGTTCAAACAACAACAACAAAAGAATGTACACCATTACATTATGCTAATACTTACAGTACATTAGAAATCATGAGTTAGGTCATATTTACTTTATCTACTTGCTGAAAATATCTTGATACATTAATGTATTAATGGTATCAATAAAATATTTAAAGGTATTGAGCTGATATATATATATATATTTTGTATTATTAAAGTGCTGGGATAAGAAAACATAGACACTACAGTGAAGTGAAGCAGACTGCAATTGACTTCCTTCTTTTCACAACCTTTGAAATTTTATTAACCATTGTGTGTGTGTGTGTGTGTGTGCGTGAGAGAGAGAGAGAGAGAGAGAGAGAGAGAGAGAGATGGCCATACATCTTTGACTGTTCATTATTTGAGATGCAAAAATAGAACAATTAAGTGGAAAGTTAGGTTGAGACGATCATTGGAATAATTCACACAAGTTTACCAGTGAGAGAGAGAAAACCGCCATGTCCTTGGAGCATCTGAAACAACTGTTCACAGAAAGCAAACACAAATAATTGTTGCACCTTCTAATGTGTCCATTAGTTTAAAATTACTAAGGGCTTATAGTTACATATGTTAATCAAGCAAAGCGGCCAGACTCTGCTACAGCTTGGCAATCATACTGTTCTCAGGAAGGTTTTCCCTTTGTTCTGATGTGATTTTTCTCTTGTGCTTGTCCAGTTATAAGACTTAAAAGAACTGAAATTATTCCATAAAGGGAGCGAGAGGAGAGGGGCTGAGTTCAGAAAATGATGTAGGCACTGTCTGTTAGCATCTGTTCAAGTATGAGATACTGACTTTTAGCTCACAGGTAGTACGTCTTTCTTTGTCCATGATTTGGGAGTGTGAGGATTTGAGGTGAGGAGAATTTAAGAGGGCGTGATAGAGATTCACATATAGTTTCAATATAAATTTGAGTTATTAATCTTTTTAGGCACTGTGTAGATAACATTTTCTCGTTTTTATATTTCTGTAAAGAGGTTGCAGATTTGCTGTGGTTCTTAGTAGAATTAGAATAAACAGGACCATCCAAAGATCGGCTTGTTTTTGACAGTTCAGTTTTAAAACACATTATCATACTCAGTTCTATTTAATAAAAGTCAGCAGATAATATTAGGTGATTTTTAATTCAAGTGAATAGAAATTAACTTCTTATTTATTTATTTATTTTTTACCAAACCTCAGTTATTTCTATAACTGGCAGGTGGATTTGGTACTTGGTGACTGTTATCATGCCTCAAAGTATTTAGTTAGAGTTTCCCGGTGGTCTGGATTTAATGCAGGTGGTGATCAATATATCAATAAAGACCACACTCTCCATGCCAGGTGGCGCAGGTAGCCTCATTTCCAGTGTAGTAACACTGAAGGCTGGTGGCTAATCAGAAAACGGCTCAACACAACACATCACGTGTAGTCGTACATACAGTTTTCACAGGGGGCCTTCAGAAGTTGGTTCTCCAGTAGTCTAGACCCCGAAAAGTCTATTTTTTTCCAAGAAAGTAGGGGTGGGGGGAGTGATACCAGCAAAATATTCACATACTGAAAGGATGTCATCATTTATAAATCCCTGGAGCGAAATATGGGCTGCCACTGAGCTGGTAGCAGACCACGTCATCTCAGCGGGTGGAAAAATGCAACCAAGAGTCACATTTCTGGGAGCAACTAGGAAAATGTTCTCTTTACTATCTGCAACCCTGATGGAAAGGGGGTTCTTAGGCAATAAGAGTCGAAAGAGACTCCTTTCCTCTCATGCCTGGGAAATGCAAGCTCACTGGGTTACATAGGAAACTGTCCAGAAAGGTTATGGAAACTGGGGAGTACTATTTGGAACCAAGTGGCTTTACTTATAATCCAGGTGTCCTGATTGCAACCCTTTTTATTTCCTCATTTGAAAGAAGCAAGTCAGATATAATTAGTGGCTATATTATACCCACAAGTCCTTCTTTAAAAAGGCATTTCTACAAATATTTAATCTGAGAATGGTATTCCTTAAAAATTTCTCTTTGGGGTTATAAGAGTTACTAGATTAAAGTAGTAATTTAATTCTCTGACTTTCAGAGGGGGTATTTCTGGGAATGATGTTAGAGTAAAGCTATTTGTAACTTCAGAAAAGTCCTACTCAAATGGCAAAGTGCATCTGAAAATATCACCACTCGATGTCCCCACTGATGCAAAAGCACTAAGCATCCAATTTATTGCCTTTAGGAGTTCTGATTATAGATATTTTACTTGACTGATGATTTAATTGTTTAATAATATGGTGCCTTCACTGAGGAAAGATCTAGAATTCAATCCAAAGTCCAAACTAGATCTAAAATTATTAATGTATTGCTCTCTTTTTAATTTTTCTTGCCACGTCTTTAAAATGGGTTAAATGACAATTTATGATAAGATTACCACTAAAATTATCATATTGTGTTAAGATATAAAAATAATCCTTTATAAAGAAAAATAAGTAAAACCTTATCTCCACTTACACTACTTGGTTCATCTCATTCAAATCTAAGTGGGCAGTAATGATAAAGCAGCAACCAGCCCTAATGAGTGAGTACTGATTCATTATACAAATAAAAACACTGAGGCTTAAGGAGCTTAATAATTTGCCCAAGAACATTTTATTTGGCCTGGCTATTTGGGCCCCTTCACAGCACATGTTACAGGAGACTCAGACAGAGGTTACAAGTCTTCTTATGACCTAGCATTGGAAGTCCCAGAATAGTTCGTCTGCTGCGTTCTTCCGGTCACGAAAGTTACTAAAGCCAGCCCAGAATCACTGAGAAGCAAACTAAATTCCACGGTAAGTAATGCATTTGTAGCCACATTTAATCTACTACATTTAATTTAATGACTCATGCATACTTGCTGTCTCTGTTTCCTTACCTGTCACCTGTTCCACTCTTCACAGAAATCTGGCTCTGCCTCTGTCACCATCCATGGTCAAGACCCCTTCAAATCAGTGAACCATTCCTGTGCTGGGGAAGCTTACAACTCCAGCCCAGATGCTGTCACTGATCTTTAGAACTCAATGGCACCTCCAACTAAATATGTTCCAAATGAAACTTACACTGGTCTGCCTGCCTCCCTACCTTATGACCTGGTTCTCTTTCGGTTTTGACACTTCAGTGAATGATGTCACCAGTTATGTAAACATGAAACTTAGGACACACTGCTAATACTTCAACCTTCCTAACCTCTTGTCTAATTCATTACAAAATTCTATGAATGTACTCTCCCAAATAACTCTCAAATCTCTGCTCTCAATCTAAACTATGGTTACCTCTATCCAGGGATATCACCATATCCTCTTAACCAGTCCCTCCATATTTTCTCTGGATCTCCCACTTCTGGTGACAGGATACAAAGTTTCCGTTGGGAACAGACCCTTTCCTCCTCTCAGGCTATGTGGTTCAGGTGGGATTGACTGTACTTTCTGGCTCCAGAAAAGAGCAAGTCATTCAGACCTGACCTTGACTATGGCCTCTTCCTTGGCCATGATGGTTGTTTCATCGATGGATATGTGATCAAGTTGTTTCTTACGTGACACTCCTGGGGATATTCCTGGAAAGGTAGGGAAAAAGAAGTTCTCTTTCTGCTGGGGTGATAATATATCACATTTTTTACTCTAGGCTGCCAGCTTCCCTTTTATCCCCAGGAGAAAAGATTCTGCTTAGAAGTAAAGCCAACACAGTAGAAAGCGGAGCTATAATGCAGAGAGATGTATTACTGAAAACATAATTAAGTATCTGGATCCCCAAATGCCTGACTATCTGCTCTTGGCTATGCTTTATAATTTTAAAGCCAATAAATAATCTTTGTCTTTAATCCAGTGTAAGTGGGAACTTTGTTAATTGAAACTGAAAGAATCTTGCTTAATACCACTCTGATCTTTTCTGCCTATTCCAGCCAGAGAAAGCAACTCAAAATATTCATCTGATCATGTCAACCACCCCGTTTTCCTCTCAGCTTATCGTACATGCCTGTCTCCTATCCACCTCTCTAGCATGATCTCTTTCTAAAGTAATATCAAGTCCCTGCTCTCTTTTCTTTGGACACATAAGGGACTTTTTTTTTTTTTTTTTTTTTATCAGTCACCACATTCCCTGTTACCAAAGGAGCTTTACACATTTGTTCTGTCTGCAATTCTCTCCCCCTGGCCCCTTTCAATTTACCTGGTTGAT
This sequence comes from Molossus molossus, assembly GCF_014108415.1. Taxonomy (NCBI): domain Eukaryota; kingdom Metazoa; phylum Chordata; class Mammalia; order Chiroptera; family Molossidae; genus Molossus; species Molossus molossus. The sequence goes on along the minus strand of NW_023425345.1, from coordinate 53,789,817 downwards.
TTCCAATCTCCTTTTAGATCTTAGTTCAGGCATCAATTCTAAGGCAATTTTTTCTTGAATTCTTTCATAGGATCAAGTCTTCTTATTCTATGATATCAAAATATCATATCCCTCTTCTCTGTAGTATGTCTCATCATTGCAACTATGCATTAATTTGTGATAATTAACATTTGTTTCCCCCACCATGAAAACAATGACCTGTTCTTGTTCAACCCTGTGTCCCCTGGACTACAGTAGGATATTTTGTGTATGTATATGAAGAGCTGATATTGTTGAAGCATTTGTTGTGAAATGCATTCTCATTCTGCAAACTCAATCCTTCATAGACGTTCTTAGTGCAATTTTCTATTTTTCTAGTGGTTCTCTAATTTTCTGTTCTATGTTCATTTCTTATACTGACATTTTTTATTCTGGCCAATCTTTATGTATTAACATCTTAGGGTTTTGTTCTGTGGCCTCTTTTCTTTCTGGTCTACTGTGGACCTTTTCCACTTACATAGGTTCACTTCTTACCTATCTCACATGGTAGAGATATTTCTACCATTGCCTGACTCGTACCTTTTCAAGGGAAGCTGCGCCCCACACAGCTTCTGATTGGCATGACTGACCTTTCCATTAACTATTTATCAGTTAGGGGTGGATATCTGAGTGGAGGAAAACAGTCCATAGACAGACCAACATTTATGAAATGCATCGCTTGATTTCAGTATATGCATTGCGATAAACAGATTTTTTTATCAGGTGTTCAGACTCAGAGAAGTACATTACTATTTAATAGCGGGAACTATACTGAAAGGTCATTATGTTGATGGGACTGGAGTGGTTGGTAGGACATGCACAGACTGAAATTATGGGGGAACATATGAGTTAGGTAAACTAAAGAAGACCATTGGTAGAAGGATAGAGTGAACTGAGAGATAGAACAAAGCACAGCCCCCACTGTGTCCCCACTATTTGTAGATCTGGGGCCTGGACGAAAGTTGTAGTTGCTTCCGAGTTCTTTACCACTAATCAGCGGAGGGAACTTGGGCAAGTTTCTTAAATTTTCAACAGCTGTTTTCTTATCTGTCAGTGTGGATAATAATGGTATATAAATAATAGTTTGTGAGGCCTGCATAATATAAGGTATATGGTGTGCTTAGCTTAGTGCCTAATAGATAAGAAATAATAAGGATAATAAATGAAAGAAAGTATAATGGTTGAGACTTTATCATTTAGGAAGAAGAAGACGCCTAAGTGCCTGATGTAGGGACCTTCGAAATCATCCTGATTCCAGGAATATCTGCCTGGGCCTTGGGCCCAACAGGTTCCTGTATTACTCTTGTGAATCCCATATATTACCTAGCTTGAGTGTATTTGCAACTGAAAGAATCACATTAAACGTCTTCCAAACATGAATCGGCAGGATTTTCTTTAGAAGGCCGTTCACATTTTACTGGCCCTCTGGACCTTTTCTTCTCGGTAGCACCGTCAACATGGACGAAATCGAACTCGTCTTCTCCCACATTCCCCCTTTGTGACATCGTATGCATAGGGGAGCAGGCACATTTTCAAATAATTTTTTATTCTTCCTTTTCCCTCAAAGCAATCCATTTAGTTTGCCAAAAACATCACACGAAAAGCAATTGTATAAATGATAGTAGTAATGCCAATAGAAACAATTTGTGTTTTCTTAATAAGCATAATTTTCCACACTGTAATTTATGAAATTAGTCTGATTTTTATAGTCTGCCTACATTTAATGGGATATGATTCTTTTTTACTCAAAAAATTGTTTTAAATTGAACATTTTATAATCTGTGGAATTTTAGGGTCAAGGAATGTTGAGTCTAAGCAAAAGTTAAGAAAGGACATTTATTAAATGCTTCTTTTATACTATAAACTGGGTTTACATGTATTATTAATTTTGATCACTAATAGATAAAAATAATTACATCTATTCATGGAGTGACTACTATCCCTAGAACTGCTTTCAGAGTCTAATATGCATAATATATAACTAAGCATATAAGCAGTTCAATACATGAGTACTGCCTACTCCAGGCCAGAGCTGAGGAAGGGCTTACACACAGAGAGAAATGTAACATGATTAATTTATAAGTGGAGTTCTTGTAAACCCTCCAGTTATGGATCTACACAGCAACTACAGAGTTCAGTGCAAATGTGAGGCAAGTATCTTGAGCAAGCAACTAAGATCTTAAAAATGGTGTTTTAGGCCCTGGCCGGTTTGGCTCAGCGGTTAGAGCGTCGGCCTGCGGTCCGGAGAGACCCGGGTTTGGTTCCCGCTAAGGGCACGTACCTCGGTTGCAGTTTGTCCCCGGCCCTGGTTGGTCGTGCGGGTGGCAGCCACTCGATGTGTCCCTTTCATGTCGATGTTTCTCTCTCTCTCTCTTCCTCCCACTCTGTCTGAACAACAACAACAAAAAAATGCAAAAATGTCCTCGGGTGAGGATAAAAAAAAAAAAAAATGGTGTTTTAGTATTCTGGTAGTTTGGAAAGGAGAGAGGGGAGAGTTAGGATTAATTAGGAGGATATTGTAATAGCCCATATGTGAGGTGATGTTGTCCTTTAGCTGCTGCTGACTTGGGGGTGGGTGGTTCTCAATGAAAGTTGTTGACTGATTGAGCCACTGAGGTTATGTCTGCATGATGCCAGACATCTGGATATAGAGAGGAAAATCCAGTCATCCAGATGTTTAGGTTACATGATATGTCACCATCAAACATTTAAAACGTTTAACTGATTGACTGCCTTTAGTTTTTCATCCATGTGAATAGCATTGAGTTAATTCAGCTTGAGCATGTACCAATTGCTAGTCCTTGAATTTTTGCCAGGGAATGGCAATCGGGTTGCCAGTGCAGATGCATCACTAAAATCTAAATGGTGGAATAGCAGACAGGTGAATGTCGAAATAAATGAGAGCTAGGAAAACATGAAGAAAGTGAAAGCTTCCTATGATCAGAAATGCATTTTAAACACTATTTATTGTGGTTTTTCTTCTTTTTATTCAAAGAATTTACATTGGGTTGGGTGTCTCAAGCTTACAGCATTACAGTTCTCTCAGTAACTATTATTTTTTCACATCAAAGTTAACTCCTTGGAAATATTTCACAGATAATTAAATGTTAACACTTTCCTTCTGTGCACAGTCAAAAATGTCATATAAAAGTAAAGCATTGTAATACCATATTCAGTTCACTAAAAGTAAATTTTATCATCCTAAACAACTATATTGCATATACTAATGTATTTGAAAATCCTAATTCTGATAAAACCATACTGCTGCAGTTAAGTAATGGTAATAACATAAAATAAATATATCTTTTTTCTTTGAAAAGTTGTCTCTGAAGCAAAGTACATATAACTTGAATATAATAATATATTAATTTATCAGAAGATGATGCCTTTTAATCAAATTCATGCTATGTCCAAATGCTAATCTGACTTGTTGAGAAGTAAAAGTCTGAGTTAAATAACTGGTTAACTGGCTGCTACGGGGTTGGCCTTTTATTTTACTTGAAGAAATTTCTGATGTTTAAAGTTACATTTTGAATCACTTGGTTGGCTTTACATTCTGTGCACAAGGATATTAGTACCTGGCAAGATGAGCTATCTACACAGGAAAGTGACAAGAAGAATTGAGGGAATTTCCTGAATAACTAAGATTCCACCAACTTTGTTAGTATATATTAGGAAGGCCATGAGTTTAGGGAGGTTCTGAGTTCCTTGAATGCAGAGCTATTCTCTGTATCCCTAGCACCTAGTCTTGCTTCAGATACATAAAGTGGATAAAATAAATGCTCTTTGAATAAATTTCTATTCTCATATCAATTTGTATACATGAGTAGAATATCTATTGGAGGAATTCAAACTTCTTTCCATCTCTAATTGCAGATCAGAACATCCATCTTGTTTTAAATGTTATAATCTCTTTCAGAAAGACAGGATATATGATATGAATAGTCTCATACAAATTTAGAATCAATTCAACATGAAGAAATGAGTATCCGCTACAAAAGCCATCTCTTTACAATCACAGGCTTAATAACAGAGCTAGAAATGATTGCATCAAAACAGCCTGCCAATGTTCAAATGGCAGTACATTTTTTTTTTTAATTACTTGAAGACTTTTGAAAGTCTTTCAGGCTTGCTATGCTGGAAGGAGAAGTGTCTTTTACATTGACATATTGCCAACTCAAAGCATCTAAAAGCCCTTTCAGAATTACATATAAACAAGAATCGTTTCACCCACCTCTGTGCTGGAATGTGACAGCTGGTTAAAGTAAGCATAGCAACACCGCACAACAATGGCAAACAGGATGAGTGGCTTAACCAATCAAAAATAGAGCATCGAAGTAAAACTGCTCGTATTAGATTTCTTCTCAGGACGGAAAGGTTAAATGTTCTGTACTGGAGTAAAGTCCCTCGAATCCTTGATGACCACAAAGGTCATGATGGTGAAGCCATCCGAATTCAAGATGTGATTCGACAGCTCAAGAGTTCTTTCATATCACATGGGGGTTCTTTGTGGTTTTCTGATCCAACATAGGGAATATAGAAAGCTATGTGTGTAGTAGTTAAGGGAATGGGTTATGAAGTAAAAGAGATCTTGGTCAAGTCACAAGTTTCCCGTTTAGAAATTAATCAAGTACTTTCCCTCTCTGTGATTTATTTTTTCCAGTCCTAATAGAGCGTTCTTAGTCACCTCCGCAAGTGTTTTTAGGAATATATATATATATATATTCCTTCAGGCTCTGAAATAAATTCCTAGTACATACAACACATGCCATACCTGGAGATAATTAATTTTATCTCCTAGTGGCCAGCAGAATGTATACAAAATGCTGTGGAGGGCATTCTGAGGGAATATTTCCCAATATGCCAAATTATTCTTCATCTTGAGTCTGACAAGTGGTTGGCCCATAGTCTAGTTTAATTTACAATATTTTAACAATACTGTTCAATTAAATACCATAACCAGAAGTTATGTTTAGGTAGAATTAGATAAAACATAAATGTACTAATTTTTCCCTTTTCATTTGTTTCTGCCTAGCAATAAATATTTAATCAAAATTCCAAAACAAATTGTTTCAAACTCATTTGACAAACTCTAGAATTTTCAGGTATTAATGTTCATATAGGAAGTTATATAATACTGTAATATTACAGTTATTTAAATAAGTTACCTATAATTATTATTCCCTTTATTTTGGTTAATCTACAAATTTTATTAAAATCTTACTTTCAACACCAAAGACTATCTTTCCAGCCCACTTCCCTTTTGAACTTCGGTCTTCATTCTTTGATTAATAAATGAAGATATAATTTTAATGTTTTCACAATACAAATTAGTTTCTGAATATTAAATATGTGTGAGAATATAATACAAATTGCGATGAAAACTATTTTGTAATCGTCTTTATTTATTTATTTTTTTTTCTTTTATTGATTTTAGAGAGAAAGGGAGAGGGAGAGAGAGATAGAAATATCAATGACAGAGAACATCAATTGGCTGCCTCCTGCATGCCCCCCCACTGAGGATTTGGCCCACAACCTGGGGGTGTGCCCTGACTGGGAACCGAACCAGTGACCTCTTGGTGCATGGGTCGATGCTCAACCACTGAGCCACACTTGTAATCATCTTTAGAGAAAAACATTTGAGTTATACTTTGAAAGTATGTTCCAGTGATTGGCATACATGATCTACAATTGTTGTTTCAAATACAGTGCTCTTCAAAATATCTACTTATATGGCTATTTCAGCATATGAAAGAAGACACTTTTTAATTCTTGAGTGTGGCAAGCAAATTCATCTTTTTTTTTTTTTTAAATCAATGTATAATAAAAGTAGAATGGCAAGACATAGCTCACCAAAACTTACATATATAGGATTCTAATTGTTAGCATAATCCTCTCTGGAGGTTAAATCTTAAACTGATGGCTATTAAGTTTCATGTGTTATATTTACTGTGGCGCTTGGGAACACTGACAAAGGATTGAGTGTCTCTGGTATGTCCATTCTAGCTTTACTCACTGAGCAACATCACTTGCTGGTAAGTTATATCAAAGACTTCTATTTTTATGGGTGGTGTGTTTTTCAATTACTTTGTATATTCGCTCCCAGTAAATGTCCAGTCAGAAGTAATGACATTTTCTATAATGTTCAAATCCTTTCTGCAGTACTTGAACTATACACTCCCAGCTATTAAGGGACAAAGAATGACAGTGTATATGGATGAGGGTGTTATGAATATAATTACCCCATTTTTACTTTTTCTAAATTTTCTAAATGGACACTTTTACAAAGAAGATCAAACAATGCATGGCAATTTATACAAACTCTGCTTGTATAACTATTATCCAATCTGTAATTTCTTTTTTAGCTAGCTAGTTGACCTTTGAAAGCAGCTCTAAAGATGCACATGGGTGCATCTACTCTCATTAGATTTGCCATAAGAGGGAAGGATAGGTTGGGAGAAAAGGGAGATGTGAATGAGGGCAGGCACTGGGATACTTACCACACTTACAGTGCTTAGAAAGAAGCCTTTGTGAACGCTAATGTGAGTGTGTCTCTTCCCTCCTGCCCCAGGGACCATGCAGACCATCCCCTATGGAATTGTTCCACCCCACTTATATTTACACTCAAGGCCCCTTTAAGAAATAGCACACTAATTTAAAGACAGAGAAAAAATACTGATCTCAATGAAATAACTCCTTCCAAGTCTATTTCAGGGCCAAAAATAGGTACTGATAATTGTAACTCCAGCATCTCTGCTAGACTTTTAATACAATTATGGGTTTTAACTTACTATAGTATAATAGTTCATGTTACTCCCCTTTGCATAATTTTAATTTGTATTAATTTTTGAAATTTAGGACATTTATTCATAAATCGAATCAATATTAATTAATTAATTTATTTATATATTTATATCTTTTTAGAGAGAGAGGAAGGGAGAGGGAGCAAGAAACATTGATGAGAAAGAACATTGATTGGCCACCTCCTACATGCCCCCACTGGGGACCAGGCCCACAACCTGGGCATGTGCCCTGACCAGGCATCTAACTGGTGACCTCTTGGTGCATGGGAGGACTCTCAAGCACTGAGCCACACCGGCCAGGCTCTAATCAACATTTAAATGTTGGTTTATTACTAATGTATCTCTAGTATATTTTTTTGTAGACAAAGCTTTGTCCTCCTGTAAAACACAGATACTTAGAGTCACTTGAAGAATATCCCAGAGGTCCTAGAAAAATATTACTCTTTACTGAAGGCTAGACATGAATGACTTCTAAAGCTTTAATAAAATCCACAAAATAACACGAGGACACACACTTCATGTGCATTTTCTAATAGATGTGCAGAAATTTTTCTTTCTAATGAAAATGATAGTCTGGCTATAAGTGATGAAGAGAAGCTAAATGAAGAAAATATTTTAGTGAGATGTTGCTGAAGCACAAAGGTACCTGGAACACATTCCTTTATTTTTCCTCTCTCCCTCTAAGTCCCACTCTAGTTTTTTTGCTCTTGTTATTATAGAGGCATATACCTTCATATTTGAAATATTCTCGCAGTGAATTATAAACCCCAAATAACTCTGAGTTATGTCTGTAATGCTTACCTCCTAAAGGACTTCAGCCGGGCTGCATAGTTTATAGCTGATAAACTGGGAGTCAGTCTTTCACTGCAATGATGTATTCACTGCACTAAGAACCATTTCCACTGTAAATTAATTCTTGAAATGCTGGGCCATAAATGTCATCAGTATCATTACCCAGTCTGCGCCCAGAAGCAGCGACTCTGTCATTCCGCTGCAGGTGCTAGCGTCTAAAAGTAAGGTGCTCCGAACCAAACACATTAAACCATGACTCTGTTCTTAAGGGCAACTCCTTTCAAAGGTCTCTTTACTCTACGCTGCTTGGCAAAGAGATTAATGGATGCCATTTCTGATATGCAACTTGCTTCAGGGTTTTTCTTTTGCCCTTTTAGAAGGAGGCAGCCTTGAGTGCCTCTTACAAATATATTTCCCAAATGTTCCTCCTTTAGAAGAAGACGCTAGTTCAGTCAGAATTCATCCTCCTTATGCCTCTGTTTGGAATATTTGGACTTAAAATTTGTCAGGTCTTTATTGAGTAATCAGTGTGCAGAGAATTTACTCAGGATTATGTGCAGGGATAAAAGAACCAGACAATACTGGGCTGCCCTTGAGGAGCTTAGGTTTTCTTTTCATAGGGTGAGAAAGAATCCTATCACGATGAATCAGGGAGCAAATAAAGAAGTAAAACAACTTTCAGGTGTTAGTTACGTAGGGCCCTCATTGCACATTTTCATGTTTATTGGGGAAAAATATTCTTGAGGAAATAACATATTGGCTTAAATCCTTGAGATACATTTTGTTGAATAGTACATCATTTGAAATATTACATTGATTCCATAATTGCTATACAGAGCAGAGAAGAATTTTAAAAATTGTGTTGTTTGTCTTGATATGTTCTCTTTTTTTTAAACTGTCTGAGTTAACTCAGTGCATAAGATCTAAAGTTCGGGATGTATCTCCCTGGCGAAGAACCTTTGGAGCTGCCAAAGAAAACTGTCATTTTTTTTCATTTGCCTCAGATTTTGTACTCAAGGAGAGTACCAAAAAAGTGTTTTGCTCCTTTAAGCATTCTATAATCTTATGATTAAGTCTCAATCTCTGGGTTTGCCTATATCCCTGGGCTGTGACCTAATTCTTATATTTTTTTACTTTGTCTCCCTTCCACTTAGGTAAGACAGCTAGAGGAGGCTAGAATTGGGTAATTGTTCTTCAGCCTACATGGAACACAGCTCTAGAAACTTATTTTTCACTAAAGAGTAAGCCTTTGCATGGAGCATTCTCTGAGTACATTTTCAAAAGGTAACACAGAGGTAGATGTGGGGCATTGAGGGGCTTGAAATTGCCACTCATTTGTTAAACTGAGTGAACACCAATTTAAAATTATTCAGTCAACATAATAATGTCAGGTGAATGGCTTCTAACATTTCCCTACTGACTGCTTAAAGAAGCAGAACATTGCTTTAGTGTCCTTGTTTTTGCTTCTTCTATTGTCATATTTCCTGAAGAATCCCTTCTTAAATGGGAACTGAGCCTCTGCACCTGTTAGCTGTCCACCGAAGGTAAGGTTTCTCTCTCTCTCTCCAGTTTCTTTGAAGAGTTTCTCTTCATCTTTGGTTTTCTGCATTTTGAACATGGTATGTTTAGACATTGAAAGTCTGAGCTAGCTGGATCTGTGTTTTGGTCTCTGTCACTAATTTTTAGAAAGTTCTTGGCTATTACTAATTCAAATATGTCTTGTGTTCTATCCTCCCTTTCTTCTCCTGGTATTTCAATTACATGCATGTTCCACCTTTTGAAATTGTCACAATTTCTAAGACAATCTGCTCTTTTATTACTATAAATTTATAATTATTTTATCATGACAGAAAGAATGAATGAGGAATACTCTGTTATAAATTATCTGCATCATCACTACCTATGAATTAAAATACCGTTATTTGAAAATACACTTAGATTAGTTGTAAATGTATATTGCAGAATTTAGGGCAGCAACTAAAATTTTTTAAAAGCATAATTGATATGCTTTTTAAATAAAGTATAAATGGTATCAAAAGGGAAAAATTACAAATACAAAATTAGGCATAAAAGCAAATATTTGTTTAGAATGAGAAAATGAATTACAATAAATTATGCAAAAAGCTGACAAATGCAATAATTATCACTAAAACCAGAAAAATAACACTATTTCTGTCAATTAACTATCTTATACTTTTTATAATATATTTTTCTGACATGTCTTTGGCTGCACACATTTTCATTCTCTTCTCATTTGTCAACAACTTTGTAAAACAAGCCTTTGTAGAGAAAATAGAAGACAATTTACTCTTTCTTTTATTATAGCTAATAGAATTCTTCATCAATTGATTACAGAGGAGCCTAAAAGATATGACCTTACACACACAGATGGGCTCACCAGTTGTAGTGTGACAATAAGTAGTATCTTTCAACATAGGGATTCTGATAAATTCTGCTATACTTATTTTAAAATATAGTATGTATTTATTTTCTTTTATCTTTACCCGAGGACATTTTTCCATTTTTTGTTCAGATAGAGTGGGAGGGAGGGAAAGAGAGAGAGAGAGAAACATCGATGTGAAAGGAACACATCGAGTGGCTGCCTCCTGCACGACCCAACCAGCACCAGGGACAAACTGCAACCGAGGTACTCGCCCTTAGCAGGAACCGAACCCAGGTCTCTTGGGACTGCAGGCCAATGCTCTAACCACTGAGCAAAACCGGCCAGGGCAGTATGTATTTTTAAATTGTATATAATGCATTTCTATGTACATTCCTTACACGAGAGAACTTCTGTTTTGTGTAGGTCTCGATGAGAACTGAATCTTCCTGACAATTTTGCTGGTCCAATGAGTAAAATAATTTTCTGCACTGAATATTTCCAACTTCGTTTATGCTCCACTGTCTGTTGCATCTTCTACTGGGACATCATTAACTGTATGACACGCTAGTTGAACCTCTAGCCTTGGACCTTTGTGTGACTGTGCCAGGTAATTTGGCATAATAAAAGCCTGCATGGGGATAGCAAACAATAATGGAACTATTCCCCAGTCCCAAATTAAGCATATCTCCACCTCAAATTTCCATTAGCCAGATCATACAAGTATCAGCAGACACTCCAACTTACCCCAAAGGAGGGGCAGTAAGATATTGTAAACGTCAAAATAGAGACAGCAATCTTAATGAATTGTAGTTAAGATAGTTTACTTTTGCGAGTGACCATGTGAACACATTGCAATAGCGTGTGTTAGGACTTTCTACAGGACTTATGCAAGGGAAAGGCTTTGAAACTTTAACTTCATTGTCTTCACTATAAATCTACCTCTGAAGCAATTATTAGCTGCTGATATTAAAACCTTGAAGTTCTTGTTTGAATCTTCTTATTCGCTCTTTGCCTCAAAATTCCAGTCTACTGCCATGTTCTCCAATTCCTCCTTTGAAATATTTCTTGCAGAGAGTAAGTCTTGTATCTACAGGTTCTAGTGTATAGGCCCATTTGTCATCTCTGTCACCTTATTGTAGCAGCCTAATTTCCCGGCACCCGGTATTCTCCTAATCCTAAGCATCCTTTAGTTTTTAGCTGAGCTAACCAAAAAGTCTGGCAAATCCTTGGAGTCTAGAAGCAAAGTAAGAATCAAAATCCACAGAATTCTCAGGTGACTGAAGAGTATTTGGTGATCATTGCCATCTTGCATAGAAGAGAGAATGATCTGGTAAGAGAATGAGCAAATCAAAACAGGGAAGGGGAACAGTCCATGAAAGCATGTGATTTCTGCTAGAGCTCTAGCATCAGCCAGATCCCACAGGGAACTCTGGAGTATAAATCCTAGCTCAGACTCTGTCCTTAGAAAGGAAAAAGAATTGAGCTTTCACATTTATCAAGACAGTCACTGCCTAAGGGCCCCTCTGGGGACCTCCCAGAAATGTCCCGCTCTCTGCATTTGTAGGCAAAGTGGCTCCAAGTGCAGCGTTTTGCATGGTAACAAGGCACACGGACCCTGGACATGCACCCACAGATGAGATCAACGGGATGTGAGGGGAGCTTTCTCTCAGTAGGAGACAATGCTGTCGAAAGAGCCAGTTAGGGTCTGTCAGAGGGGTAAAGTGAGCATAAACAAGATGGTTCCTCTGGTACATATATACAATGGAATACTACTCAGCCATAAAAAAGATGAAATACTGCCATTTGCCACAGCATGGATAGACCTTGAGAATATTATGCTAAGTGAAATACGTCAGTCAGAAAAAGCTAAGAACCATATGATTTCACTCATATGAGGATGTAAAATTGAAACTCATAGACACAGACAACAATGTAACGGTTAAGAGAGAGAAGGGGTAAGAGTGTAGAGGGGTGAAGGGGTGGAGGGGCCCAAATATATAGTGATGGAAGATGGTTTGACTTTGGGTGGTGGGTGCACAGTGCAATATACAGATCACATATCATAGAAATATACATCTAAAACTTAGATGGTCCTATTAACCAATGTCACCACAATTAATTTTTAAAAACTAGAACCAGAACTAGAGGTTTTTGAGATACATCATTGTAGTGTTCTTCATTTTATTTACTGTTATAGGGATGAAATAACTTTGGCATGCCAGTCCTATCGAATAAACATGCTTTGATTAAATTGCACTTTACAAAGTTTAAGAAGGAACTCTTTGGCATAATTCAGAGGGCAGGGGAAGATATAGAGAACACATTTCTTGAGTAACCTGAGCCTCTGCTATGCTGATTCTGTCAGTTTACTGACTATATCTCTAGCTAATGGAAAAGAGCATAAGTACAAATATGTGCTTTTCCAGGTTTACTGAGGCATAATTGACAGATGAAATGCGCAGATACACATTTAAGGTGTACCACTTGATGTTTTGAGATAGGTAGTCATTGTGAAGTGGTCACCACATCAGCTAATTAACGTATCCATCAACCCATCACCTCACATAGTTACCATTTTCTTTGTTTCTTTTTTTGTAGTGACAATGCTTAAGATCTACCCTTTTAGTAGATTTCAAGTATTTCAATGTTTCTTGGCTGCTGTCAGCACCAAGTGAAAGAAACACATCTAGAATTTAAGGCTTTATAAGAATGCAGATATAAAAATGAAATACCAATGAGCGTTATGAACCAGTAAAGAAAAAGAAGTAAGTAATAATGAACAGAGAAAGATGAGAGTAAATAGCAGTTTGATGGAAAGGTTTAAAAACTCATTTTCTTTGAAAGGCCCAACTATAATTTTAAAGTGACCCAAGTTGATCATTTCAGTCATATATTAAATAGAAATGCTTTGGGCAGAAAGTTTAGTAGTTAAACAAATAAGATTGCACGGTGGTTAGAGAATAGTTTCTGAAGACAGATTTATAGATTCAAATTTTAGAAAATAAACTTGAGCAAATTATCTATTTCTCTGTACCTTTATCTATTTAAAAAATTATCTTTATTGCTAAACGTATTACAGCTGCGCTTCCATTTCTTTCTCCCATTGACCCCCTTCACATTGACTCCTGTTCCCTCCCCTCCACCACACTATTGTCTGTGTCCATTGGTTATGCATATAAACCAAAGAACTTATTTCTCTGTACTTTTAAATATAAAGCATCTATTTTATAGTTACTTGTGAAAATTAAAGTTAATATATGTAAAGTATCTGAAATATACTTGCACAAAAAAAATGTAACTGAAACACAGTAATATATAAATAAATAACTTAAAATTTGTTTTGAGGTTACATACGTAAGACAGAAAGATGATTTTATTGTCATGGATTTTTATTAATTCCCTAGAATAATTTACCAAAGAGGTAGAGACTGACTCTCCAACAACCCAGGCTTTATTTGTAGTAGAGGGATAATTAATTTTGTATCTATTTATTTTTTATGCAAGTGGAACACCACCTGTTTTTTCTTTGTTTTGTACCCTGCTTTAAACAAAATTCAGACATCTTTTCATATGAGCACATGTAAGTATCCCTCATGCTTTTAAAATTCAGTGTAGAGTCCCATTATGTGACTAAAGCATCATAGAGTTTACACCACCTGTAACACATGGGTGAACATATAGGTTGTTGACAAACAACACTGCGAAGAATGTCCTTGCATATGGAATTTTGAGTATTAAGTGAATACATTTGGTAGATATATAAGGTAAAATTAAGAGGTGAAGCATATGATGTAGCCTTGCTCTGTGTAGACCATTATAGCAAAGATTACAAAGGATTCAGGAAGATGAGAAAAATGATAAAACATGTTAAAGCTAGGCATTTAAATATACTTCACATGGTTTTGAACACTCTGCAGTTAAATCTAACTGTATGTGTGTTAAAAACGGGGACTGAATATTTAAAATTCTATTTGACTAATCCGGTAAAAGAAACCCACTGTCAACAAGTTCTGCCTGTGTATATAAAGCATCTGATTAGAGGCTTTTAAATAAGAGCAGACAACCAAGAGTCAGCAGATGTACATGAAAGAAGCCAAAATAAATAGAAAACAAAAATCTATAAAAATATCCCCAGAGAGATACGTTTGACAAATATATGAAGATCTACTATGTGCCAGACACCAGGGATTCAGTGGTAAGTAGAACAGACAAAAAGCTCAGCCCTTGTGGTACTTAGCAATTATTGTATCATGGAATAAGAAAGAATTCTATTTTTTTTTTTTAAAGAATATTTGGACAACAAAAAGGAGCTCATGGAAATAATGAAAAATTTAAGAGAAGAGCTGAACAGTAAAGTTCAAGATACATCCTAGAAAATAGAAAAGAGAGAGCAAATAGCGGAGGAAAGATAAGACATTTTATTGGATCGGGCCAAGTGGCTTAATATTCGAAGAACAGGAGTTCTAAGAACAAAAAACTAAAAAGCAGTGGAGAGGAATAATTCAAAAAAATTCAAAACATTTCCCAAAAGTTAAGAACAGGATTTGTCAGATTAAACGAGTACACTGAATGCCCAACACAATGGGTTAATACTGACTCAAAGCAAATAACATTAATGTGCAATTTCAGAAGATTGAGAACAAAGAGAAGATTCTAAAGCCTTCCAGAGAGAAGAACACAGATTTTGTACACATGACCAAGATCATAAACCTCTCAAGTGCAATACTGAACCATAGAAGGCAGCAAAACAATGTCTTTATAATTGTGTGCAAATTATTTCAATGTATACTTTCTTTCAATTAAGTGTGAAGGTAGGAGATTAAAAAAATGTCCTGTTAAAAATAAGGATGTTTTTAGCAGAAATGCATGGTTTCAAAAAATTTCTTAAAGAAAGTTACTGGAGGATGTATTTCACTAGTAGGAGAGAGTTTACAAAGAACAAGTGAGAGCCCGGCTGGTGTGGCTCAGAGGTTGAACGTCGACCCATGCACCAAGAAGTCACCGGTTTGATTCCCAGTCAGGGCACATGCCCAGGTTGTAGGCCTGATCCCCAATGGGGGGCATGCAGGAAGCAGCCAATTGATGTTCTCTCTCATCAGTGTTTCTATCTTTCTCTCCCTCTCCTTTCCTCTCGCTCCAAAATCAATAAAGAAAATAAAATTGAAGAACAACAAGTGAGACAGAAAATCCGTGAAGCAAACACAGGAGTAGGTTAATGGGAATTTTAAAGGGACAGCTAGCTATTTAGCGGGCCAATCAGATTGGAATAAGACAGAAGTCTCCACAAGAAACATGTTCAGGAAGAGAAGACTGAAGAATAGCCTCACTTTTAAAATGTATCACGAAGAGAGTAACAAAACATTGGGGAGAGTTAGGGGATGCTTTAATATAAATGTCCAAAAACTCACAATAAACAAAGAAAACAAAAATTAGTTCTATGGGGAAATAAAAAAGGTTGTGCAGGAAGGAAAGAATAACCCATATAATAACACATGGCTCCTCTGTGAGTGACATTTGCAGAACCCTGACCTAAGACTGGGAATAATCTGGAGCAGGATGACATTATAGGCTGGCTGGTGGATTTTGATTCATATACTTGAGGTCACTCAGTTCTCAACTAAATTGGATCACAAAATCTCAAAAGCTTATTATTTCATTGGGTGGACTGAAAAATATGGCCATAATAGTTCGCTGCATGTTAGCCATGGGCTGAGCTTGTGGGTGGCGTTGCCAAATATAACGTGGTGTAAGTCATGTTGCCTAGGTTCTTAAACCCAGGACTCAAGAAGCCTTGTAGTCGTTGCACATGGAACACTGAGACAATCATGCTGCAAAGAGGCTCAACCAAACCTTCTTGAGTGCAAAAGAGTACGCAGAGAGAGACTGCCATTCCTGCCCCAGCTGAACACAATCCCCAATCAACATACCAGCCCCACCAGAAAACTCCAGTGAAACCAGCAGGAGAGCCAGCCAACCAACGCACAGAGCCATGAAAAATGATAAATTGTTTTAAGTTACTAAGATGCTGGGCACATTGTTGTGCAGCAATAGATGATCGATACAATGTACAATGTTTATTTGCTACTTCCAGTAGCGCCTCTTCTCTTGGCAGCTCATTTCACCATTCTTATCATGAATACTGCTAGCTGCTGCTTTTCCTAGGACACTAAATCTTTTCCTCATTAAAACATATTTTTAAAACTTGTTTAGTTGCATGTCTCCTTCTAACATATACTTGGTACCTACTATGGATCAAACTTTTTTTTAAAATTCTCACCAGAGGATATTTTTCTATTTTTATCTTCAGATAGAGTGGAAGGGAGGAAGAGGGGAAGAGAGAGAGAGAGAAACACTGATGTGAGAGAGACACATTGATTGGTTGCCTCCCACACAACCCCAACTGGGGCTGGGGCTGGGGCTGGGGCTGAACCACAACCGAGGTACATGCCCTTGGCCAGAATCGATCCTGGACTCTTTGGTGTGAAGGCCTATGCTCTAACCTCTGAGCCAAACCAGCCAGGGCTTGCTTGTTTTTTGTTTTTGTTTTTTTAAACATAAGATCTGGCCTCTGACTTTATTTCTGGCCATTGCCCGATTCCATCACTTGACCTAGTGGCAATCCTCCAATTGTGACATTTATCTCATGCTTCTTAGTCTTGAAGACACCTTCCCTCTCTCTGAGAATAATTCTTCCTAATCAGCCTGACAAATGCTTGTTTAGACATATTGTAACACCTATTGCCTTGCAGATTTTAAAATTTGCAGTGTGGCTCCCCTGTGACCAGGTCTTACTTGTTTTTATTCAGCATCTTCAAAGCTTCTTTATCTTCATCTCCTGCTAGAATCTGTGCTTCTTATGCTGTGGCTGTGCATTAATTGACAAAACCTTCACTTTCTCCTGGGTACAAGTTCAGTGACTGCTCTCCTGGCTTTTTGTTATGTTATTTTTTAGGCTTGTGAAAACAGCGTGCTTGGGAAGGATTTCACTAGTCTCCACATTTGCTCAGCTGTAGACTCACCTTCAGCAAATTTCTGGGCTGAAGACTATATCTCATTATTGCAATTTTGAAGCCTGTGTTCCAGGGTCCAATAAAGACCAATACTTCTGCTGTGTGCTCAGCAAGACCTTGAATGTTTCAGACTGTTCTTGTGCATATTTTTTGCATATGTTTCTTATTTCCCTTTGATGTTCCTTTACTTATTTTATTTTATTTATTTATTTTTAATTTTTTTTTTCTTTATTGATTTTAGAGAGAGGAAGTGAGAGGAGGAGAGAGACAGAAACATCGATGAGAGAGAACATTGATTGGCCGCCTCCAGCATGCCCCACACTGGGGATCAGGTCCACAACCTGGGCATGTGTCCTGACCGGGAATTGAACCGGCAACCTCTTGGTGCATGGGTCCACACTCAGCCACTGAGCCACACCGGCCGGACTCCCGTACTTATTTTAGAAAGGTTCAATTCAGCTTTAACAGCTTATCTGATTCTTAAATTGCTCCCTTTTCTAGTTTAGGCAGATAGAACTAACACTATTTGCTGTTGGATTTTTTTGTTGTTGTTGTTTGTTTTTAAATCCACATCTGAGGATACCTGAGAATATTTTTTATTGATTTTTAGATAGAAAGGGAGGGGGTGGTGAGTGTGAGAGAGAAACATTGATGTGAGAGAAACATTGATTGGTTGCCTCCCAAATGTGCCTAACTGGGGATCAAACTCAAAACCTAGGTATGTGCTTTGACCAGGAATAAAATCCTCAGCCTTTTGGTGTGACCCAGGATGACCCAGGAGATAACCTTCCACTGGACAAACATTCAGGCCAGGCATGGGTTCTGCTGTTGATCTGCCTGGCTTCCTTTGGAATGCCTCATCATGTGTGTGCCTTCCCTGGGTTCCTAATGTCAAAACTTCCTCTCGAATATTCCTTCAACACATTGGCAATACACATGCAAGCCTGTGGCAGTCACTGTCACCTTGAAGGTTCTTGATATCTCCCTGGCCAGTTTGGCTCAGCGGTTAGAGCGTCAGCCTGCAGACCTGAGTGTCCCGGGTTTGGTTCCTGCTAAGGGCACGTGCCTCGGTTGCAGTTTGTCCCCAGCCCCAGTTGAGGTCGTGTGGGTGGCAACCAGTCAAAGTGTCTCTCTCTTTCTTCCTCCCTCTCTCCTCCACCTCTATCTGAAGATAAATGCAAAAATGCCCTCTGGTGAGGATACAAAAAAATAAAAATAATAAAAAAAAGAAAGTTCTTGATATCTAGATCAATCTTCTTAGTTTTTCTTTCTCAATAGGTCCAAACTTTCTATACTAAACTGTTTGATATAGTTGTCCTTTTCTTTTCTTTTTTATCCTCACCTTCCATTTTTTTTTTTTTTTTTTCAGATAGAGTGGGAGGGAGAGAGAGGAAGAGAGAGAGAGAAACATCGACGTGAAAGGGACACATCGAGTGGCTGCCACCCGCACGACCCATCCAGGGCTGGGGACAAACCGCAACAGAGATATGCGCCCTTAGCGGGAACTGAACCCGGGTCTCTCTGGACCGCAGGCTGACGCTCTAACCACTGAGCAACCCGGCCAGGGCTAGTTGTCCTTTTCTTTCAGAGGGTTTCCCATATGTGTTCACGTTGACTCAGCAGCTTTACTTGAATTGACTGCACGGTTCTAAGTCAGGAATTTCCTGGATTTTGCTCTTTGTGGAGCACGTCTCTGTAATCTGATTTTTAAGGTCTGGCTTCTTTTCCTCCACTAGACATTATTGGACCTTATTTACCCTTTGTGAACAACTGAAATAATTCTTCTAGTTTATATACTCTCTTTAAAATAGATGAGATCTGGAAGAAGCATTTTCTTTTCTTCCTTTCTATCTGTTTATTGTGGTTTTGATGATCTAATGTTATTTTCCTCTTCGTATCTGTCTCTAATATCATCTAAGATCTGAAAATTAAAGAATGCTTTCTCTCCCTCGAATTTCATTATTTGCTTCCCTTTATTTATTTTCATTCTTCTCCTGCTCCTTTCTGAGTGTATGGCTGAGACCTACATTTTTCAAATAATTTCTTGGTTTCCTGGAATCTGATTCTATGAAGCATGTTGTTGCAGGCATACATCTCTGTAATTTCTTTCACAGACTCCAGTTTCGTCAAAGTTTCATTGGGTTGCTTCTGTTTCCAATCAAGAAGAAGGGACATCCTCTTTATGATAAGGAACTACATAATTTTATTTTCTCATAATTATCAAAATTGACCATCCTAATGTAAGTAAAATCATAGCTTCTCTGACTATAACTTGTGTAGTGAACAGAGGCACAGCTATTTCGGGACCACATGGTGATAATAGTGAAGAGGGTACATGGACGGACATGTGGACACAACACGTGAATCAAAGATGTTAGCTCTTTGCCAAGAACGCAGTTTCAGAGAACAAAAAGAACAAGAAAATTTTAGGCAGCTGATGTTTGGGCCTGGAACTAGTAACATCAAGTTTGCAAATCACTAGTAGAGTCTACTTGCAACTCAACAGCTTGTGCTGTTTAAAGTCCTGATCTGAGAGCCTGGCTCAAACTCATAGCATAAGCAGCAAATATTTGTCTCCCTAGCAATGTTCAAAGGGAATGAATCCATTTTTCTGTCTCTTTTGCAGGGTCAAGTCAGAATACAGTTTACCATTAAGCTACTACAGCTTGCATTCTAGAGCCCAAGCCGCCAACACCTGGCAAGGCCATTATGGCCCATTTCTTGCTGAGATTCAGTCAAAGCCTGAAGATAAAGCTACCCTAAGCTATGATAACCTGTTAAAGTCAAAATGACCATGTAGCTTGCACTCACAAAATTCCAAGTCCTAAGGCCACTCACTTAAATCATACATTTTAAGGAACTACAGAACCTTAAAAGTATGCCATGTAGCCTGGCTAGTGTGGCTCAGTAGTTGAGCATTGACCCATGTACCAAGAGGTTGCTGGTTTGATTCCTGGTCAGGGTAGATGCCCAGGTTGTAGGCCAGATCCCCAGTGAGGGGCATACAGGAGGCAGCCAATAGATATTCTCTCTCATCGATGTTTCTTTCTCTCTCTCTCTTCCTCTCTCTCTTCAATCAATAAAAGGGGGAAAAAGCTAAATAAAAAAGTATGCCATATAGTACAACTTTGACCATCATCTAGTTTTTATGTATTTATTTATATTTTTAAAAATCCTCACCAGAGGATATTTTTCCATTTATCTTCAGATAGAGTAGGAGGGAGGGAGGGAAAGAGGGAGAGGGAGAGAGAGAGAGAGAGAGAGAGAGAGAGAGAGAGAGAGAGAGAGAGAAGCATCGATGTGAGAGAGACACATTGATTGGTTGCCTTCCGTACAACCCTGATCAGTGCCAGGGACTGAACTGCAACAGAGACACGCCTTGACCAGAATTGAACCTGCAACCCTTTGGTCTGCTACAGCCGATGTTCTACCCAAACTGGCCAGGGCAGACCATCACCTAGTTTTTAAAAAAATAAACACTTGATTAAGTAAACCACCATAAAAACTTTAAGGTCCAGGTAATATATTACCAGAAGCCCAAGACCAGACAATAGTATCTATTTACTGGAGGCAAACAGATCGCAAAGGGCCCAGAAGGTGCTGGGCCATACCAACTCAGTCCCTTCCTTCACATTCTCCAAACACATGCCACTGCTCCATCACAGAGGCCGCGCATTTTACTCTCGGGCAGTCCACTGAACTGCTAGTTCTCCACTGGGGACAGTTTTGCCCCAGTGGCAATGTTTGGAAAAAATTTTGGCTGTCGTAATTGGAGGGGTGCTACTGGCATCTAATGGGCAAAGGCCAAGGGTGTTGTTAAACATCCTACAAAGAGGAGGAAAGCTCCCACAACACGAAATCGCAGGCTCAAAATGTCAGTAGGGCTGAGGCTGAGGAAGACTGCTCCATAGAGAAATATAAAAGTTGAAAAGAATATTTTTCCTTAACACCTAGATTCACCATCACACCAAAATTAAATACGAGGTAGGTAGACGTGATATCCCATAGGAGAGCAGTGCTGATAGGCACGGGAAAGATACTAGAGGATAAAATGACAGATGTCATTTTGAAAATGATGTGCATCTGTGTGTATGTACATGTATTTGGAATTGTTAAGAGTAACTGTCTACATGGCAGTATTTTAGGTGATTACATTTTTTTTTTGCGTTTTGCTTTTATTGATTTTAAAGAGAGAGGAAGTGAGAGGGAGAGAGAGATAGAAACATCGATGAGAGAGAACATCAACTGGCCATCTCCTGCACGCCCCCCACTGGGGATCGGGCCCACAACTTGGGCATGTGCCCTGACCAGGAATTGAACCAGTGACCTCTCGGTACATGGGTCGACGCTCAACCATTGAGCCACACTAGCCAGATGATGATTTTCAATTTAATGTCTTCTTTTTATTTCTTTTTTAATGTTTTATCAATGCTCAATTAATATTTCTGCAGTGATCCATTTTAAGGAGAAATGACTTTGTTTATTTGAGACACCCAGCCTGAGGCCAAGTCAGGAGAAAGGAACTATGTCCTATGACATGATTCTGAGCTTCCCAAAGACACCAGGGACTCTGTGTCCCTCAGTTGCAATATTACAAAAAAATACTCTTCAGATTCTGACAGTCCTGCTGGGAATAGAGCAGAACTTGTTACAATGATCATTATTTATCTTTCATGTGGCAATGGACTTCCTACTGCTCTGTAGAACAGAAAGGAACACATGACTCGGCAACTTCTTTGTCATGAGCTCTCTGGCCCTTGACTTCTTCCCTTTGTGTCACATGACAGGGAAGACAGAGTTGCTTGACTCCTGCCATATTATTATCTCTAAATCACATCTGAAATGGGAGCCCAGCAAGGAGGATTTAGATAATGACACATCAAAGAAAAAAACACGGTCTAAAAATATTTGGTTTAAAACCTCATTCACAAAGTGCCAAGTATTATTTTCTTTGACATGCTCTCTTGCCTGCCTTTGCAAAACTATAATCAGAATAATTTCCCACTGGGAGAGAGCATGGTGGTTTTGTGACCCAGCTGGCAAATTTATAGAAATTGAGGAAAGTGTAGTTCAAAAAACTGGAGCATCATAAGATTCTGGAATAAAAAGATAATCATTATGATCATTCAAACTAACTTTCCTATTTAAAAAAAAAAAAAAAACACGCAAAAAAAACGCAGAAACTGGAACTTCCAAATAGAGGTATATCTTGTTGAAGATCATATTGTGTGTTAATGAAAAACCAGATATCCTAACTCTTGTCATCAGTCCTTTCTCTGTGTGGTGACACTTTCTCATCTACCGCATTATACTTTCATCAAATATTCATTGAGCATTCATTATAGGCCCTTTGGTAATCCTAAAAAGCACAGAATTCTTAAAGGGCTAGAAGTTGAGTAAGAAAGGACTTGTATATTGATATTTATAGAACAGACATAAAGTGATACATGCCCTAAAAGACATATAGTCACGGTAGAGGAGGTCAGAGAAATGAAACTCGAACTCCTGTTGAAACTGCACAGATCACATACACACGTGAAAGAGGCTGTGTGTGATGAAGGGATGAGCGGGGACCAGGGAGAAGAGCGAGTCCAGGTCAGCTCTCGCTAATTACTATCAAGAAGGTGTACAAGCCCATTTCTTTCCAAGAGCAACTATGACTCTTAACTTTTTTATAAAATGGTTATAATTTTGAACGGTGTCAAGTGAAATTGTTTTCAAGTTCCTACTTTTGTATGTGCATTTGTGAGGAAATGGGGGAATAAGGAGAAGAAAGAAAAGGGAGAGACTAGAAAGATGACGAGAGGCTTTGGGGTTGAGATGGTGGTCAAGCTAGAAGGCCAAATGTTATGTAGGTTTGCAACCGATAACCTCTCTCCTTAGGATCCTGTTATATTCTATATGATTTTTTGGTTTGGTTTTAGAGGGAGGTAATAATTATTGAACTATCTATTTTGCATATATTTTTGTTATCTCAATAACTGGTACCTTTTCTGACTCTAGCAGGCTTTACATGTACCCTGGGTTCTACCATTTGCATCTTTCTTACAAATTGAGATGTGAAATATCTCTGCAGCTTTTGTGCTGCTCCTTTGAATCTCGTAGGGCAGTGAATCTCTTTTGTGACAAGGTTGTATTGAGACTACAAAACAGATGGGAGTTGGCCAGAAACCAGAAAGAACAGAGAAAAGCCAGCCATGAATTACGATTGCCAAGAAATGATCCAAAGTTATTCTGTATTAACTAGCATGGAATATACTGAAAGACCCAGACTACTGAAGGCTAAGTTCTTTTTTTTTTTTTTTTTTTTTTGCCAAAGAGTAGTGAAAGCTTCTTGATAAATTTTAAGCACCTGCATTTCTTCTAAAATAGGAGGGGGAGGATTTCCTTTCAGACTTGAACTGGTACAGAACAGGGAGATGGTTGGTTCTTGGGTCATTTTCCTATCCACAGCAGAAGTTGTTGTGCCACTAAAATAGAAAGTGATGGGCAATAATGACATTGCATAGAAGATGTAGATTGTCTTTTAAGGTACTTAAAACACACTATGTGTAGGAATGAATACTATTTCATCCATATACTGATGTGATAGGAGAGAGAGATTATATTGCTCTTAGATCAAGTAAGGAAAACACAGAGCTATTCATTATGGATGCTTTTTCTAGTTTTCATAATTACTCTGTTTACCAGTGGGATAAACATTTATTCAGTACTCACTTCGTGCAGGGCATGGTCTCCTCGCTGGGATTTGTCAGATGAACAATGTAGTTGCTAACATATGCCAATGCCCTATTTTAGCTTCTAAGCCTGGGAAATGCCATTGCTTCTTTCTGAAATGCAGTTCGCTCTACTCATTCATTCTTCAGATCTCAGCTTAAAAGTCTCTTCTGTCGAAAACCTTTCCTGACTTTGCAAGGCTGAGTTAAGAGCCCCTCCAATACACTCTCCTAAAAGTCTGTGCACTTCTCAATCTTAACTCTAGACTTCCTGTCCCCTCCTCTAGGCTTAACATGAAGGCAGAGTTTGATTCAGTCTTATAGTTTCAATGCCTCTCTCAGTGCTTCGTGTACAGCACACACCCAGTGAATGCTTGTTGCATGAATATAGAAATGAATGAAAAACCAGATGAATGAATGGATGAATATACTCCCAAGTACAGTGTAAAGGAAGTGACTAATTTCATGTAAAGGAATCAGGAAGGACTTTACAAAGAAGGTGAAATATTTGTTGGAACTTTAAACATTCTTTAAGTGATTTAGTAAAGAGTTCTTGAGGATCTAGGCAGTCTATGTGCTTTCTAGATAGTAAAAACACAGTCTAGATCAAAACTGTCAAGGTCTCTATTCTCAGATTTAGAGAGTAGGGCCAGTGAGACTATAAACAACAAAGAAGCAAATAAATAATAAATTAGTTAATAACATTGTAGATAGTAATAAATGTTACGATGAATACAAAACAGTGTTATTTGAAAGGGTGTGAATAAGGGTAACCATGAGTACAACATTTCCAGAGGTTAGCTTAAACAAAACTTCATAATTTTAGTAACTGATTCTGTTCAACTCTCCAACTTCTGGCTTATGAGAGGCGTCAAGGCTGTCTTCTGGAAGGCACATACCTCTGGTTGGGAAAGAGCTCTAGTCCTGTGCTGCTCCTTCCTCTCCACACTCAAAACTTCTGCCCTGTTCCATTGCACACTCAACAAGACCCCTTTCTTCTGCTCATGTAAGTTGAAAATTAAAGTCTTAGCAAACAATGTGAGCCCCCTTCTGTCTCCCTAGCTAATTTATTCAAGGAGAATGAGAGGAAACAGAGAAAAATTGGTGTGTTTTGTTTGAAGGTAGAGTGCACAGTTTAGGTTGTAGGGGCGGGTGGAGGTCAGCAGGCACGGGTGGGAAGGGCAGCGCTGTGAACAGCCTTGTCTCTGAGGGTTCCACATGGCTGTGTAATGAGTCCTTGGCTAGCAGGAGACAAATCCTGTAAACCTACTTCACTGATAAGCAAGGAATTTAGATACTCGTCAACTGAGAATATATATTACAATTAAAAAATATCCAGTGGAGGCTTTGAAGGATCAACAGAGTTGTCAAAATTCTTTCTTTGATTGAATGTGAGCATATCCAGTTCAGGCATTTCATAGCTCATACCCATAGGCATTATGGCTATGTTCCCCCAAAATCCCCACATTCATCAGAGGAACTATGTATGCTTAATGAGTCAAATCCCATTCACATTTATTGCTTAGTAAACTGTGCTCTTCCAATAGTAATACATAGGTCTTAGATATTAAGAATAACAACAGGTCACATTTGTCATCTAAAACATCACTAAGCATGAATTATAATTTCCATTATTCTAGCATCTGCATCACTATTGCCCCAAATTCAGTTTTATGGTAAATTTAAGATGCAGAACTATATCACTGGCAAAACTTCTCAATATAACTTGAGTTTTCTAACTTGGATTTTTTTTAAACTGAAAATAAACACCTTAAAAAGCTGCCCTGTTCCACTAGAACCTAGTGACAAGTACTTTCTATTTATTGATTCACTTAACAAATAGAAATGAAAACCTACTATGTAATGGCATTGTGCTAATTGATGGAATGCAACGGAGTGTACTTTCTAAGTAGAAAGATGTTAATCAAATAATTATACAGAGAAAAATAAATTACAAATGATCCAGTAGTTGCAAAGGAAAGATGTATGGTGCTTTAAGAGTAAGTGATAGGGACCCTGATGTAGTCTAGAGAGTCAGGGAAGGCTTCCCTGAGGAAGAGATAAATAATGTGAAGTTTAAGGGAGTTAACTGGGTGAATGGGGGATAGCTGGGGAGTAGGCTTGAGGAAGAGAGTTCCAAGTAGATGCAACTGTATGCAAAGTCCTCTAATTGAACAGGCATTCAATCAGAAGGGCCGCTGTGGGTGAAGACAATCGCTTTGAGATAAAACTCGGAAGGTGGGTTGAGATCAGGCCTGTAGGACCCAGGTGGCTATTTTAGATAGTTTGGTCTCTATCTTAAGAGCAGTAGGAAGCCCTTGAAGAATTTGAAGCAGAAGAATGATGATGTCAAGCACGTGTCACATCTGAAATAAATTTAGTTGAGTATGCCTCATCCTTCATTTTAATAAGAATGAATGAAAACCTGTTTTGCTATGTTTAAAGGTGGTAAAAATAAAAAGCTTTCCTACCAGATGTGTTCCTTTACATGTAAACATGTTTTTCTTACTAGTTGTTAAAGGCATAAACATATTTATTCCATTTTGGATACACGTTAAACACCTCACTCAAAGGAGCTAAACACCTGTTGTGCCTCAAAGATATAAATATATTTTGAAAAGTAAAGAAAGTTCTGGTACATATTCATGAGGAATGGCATAACTTGCAAAAATATGATCTAATCCATGATGCAATGGTTTATGGGACTTTGGGTCTAACTACTCAGATTGAGGTTGACACAACTGCAAACCAGTGTATGTCAGGCACTTTCAGAGTGCCCAGGGCCCCAGGTTAGCACGAGGCACATTGACTCCCTGTATCCTTGAGTGTGTGCAGAGCTGGCTGCAAATTGCCGCAAGCAAACCATTCGGTAGCTTGTACTCTCAGCAAAGACATCTGCAAATGAGACCATGGGACACACCTGCTGGTGGTGAGCAGTGATTGCACTAATGAGAAGGACTGTCAATCACTGTGCATGCAGCATGTGCCTTCCCTTCCCATCCCATCTTGCTTGCTTGAAGATGTCTCTTAGTTTCTTGAGAAAATTAAAAAGTGAGAGCTGTTTAAGCTAAGTGGCATTTATGTACAGTGTTTTGTGAGGGGGGAGGGTATTTTCAACTCCTCAAAACCTCAAACTTAGATTTTTGTTTCGACCTGCTGTGTATTTCAGTAGATCAAAACAAACAAACAAACAAACAAACAACAACAACAACAACAACATGCTTTTTGAAGTAGGAAACTGCCTCTCTGGATACCTTCTAGCTTTTTTTTTTTTTTATTGCCAGCTAGCTACCTAGTCTACAAATGTTAGTGCGACTCAAGCATTAGTTCTTGGGTGTCTTCTCTGATCTTGTTCTACATGTTCCCTTAGTGAACCTATTCAATCTCATGGCTTTAAATATTGTCAAATGTTGAAGACTCCCAAATTTATATCTTTAGCCTAGATTTCCCCTGTGAACTATACACTCATAAATCCAACTGTCTGATCAATCACTCTACTTAGATGTTAATTAGTCATCTCAAACTCCACATGGACAAAATTGACTTTTTTATCTCTCCTTCAGTAAATGACAATTCAATATTTCAGTTTCTCTGGCCAAAGCAAAACAAACAAACAAAAAAACCCACAAAAAACCTTTGTGTCATCTTTGACTGTCTTTATTTCGTGCACTATTACAATTTATCAAAAAATTCCATTGGCTCCTCATTCTTTGTAAAAACCAAAGGCGTCACCACCTCCACTGCTACCACATTTGTTTACCACCAGTTTCTCACACAAGGTTAGTGCCAGACTCAGCTGGTCTTCCTGCATCTGCCTTGCCCCTTTCAGTCTCTTCTCAATGCCCAGAAAGATCCTGATGAAATACACGTCTGATTGTATTATTCATCTGCTCGAACACTTTATTGTGTTTCATCTAACTCAACACAGAAGCTGAATTCCTTAAAGTGATCCACAAAGCTCTATAAGAAGTGTTTCAATATCATTTTCCTAATCTCACCTCTAATGTTCTTCCCTGGTTCACTCTTCTGTAACCTCATTGGACTTCCTGCTGTTTCTTTTCTTTTTTCTTTTGTCCTCACCCAACGACATATTTTTGATATTTTGTTCAGATAGAGTGGGAGGGAGAGAGAGAGAGAGAGAAACATCGATGTGAAAGGGACACATCGAGTGGTTGCCACCCGCACGACCAACCAGGGCCGGGGACAAACTGCAACCGAGGTACGTGCCCTTAGCGGGAACTGAACCCGGGTCTCTCCAGATTGCAGGCTGATGCTCCAACCGCTGAGCCAAACAGGCCAGGGCTGTTTCTTGAACACATTTTTCCATTCCTACCTCAAGACTTGAACCTTGTTCACTCTTTCTGCACCTGCAATGCTTCCTCTACATATCCATGTGGCTCACACCCTCATTGCTCAAATTCACCTTCTCTGAACACAGAGGGTTAATTAACCATCCCTTATCCTTGCACACTTCTTACACCTCTTGTCTTTCTCTTGTGATTACTACCATTCAACATAATCTATGTTTTACTTATCTTGTTTATTACCTTTTTCTACTAATAAAATATAACCTCCTGAGAACTTTGATTTTGGTCATTTGTATTTCTTATTATCTCCATAGTTTGGATATTTTCCTGATCCCTAGTTCCTGCTCAGTAAATACATTCTGAATGAAAGAATTCATATTCATGGCATGATGAGTAAAAATGTAGTGACTTCATTCAATAAAATAGTAGGCAGTGGGCAGAAGTACTTACTTAGACATACAAAGAGTGTCAAAGATAAATTTTAAGAGCATATGTTGAGTGAAGATAAAATAAGATACAGAGTATAATTTTTTGCATTGTAACATTATATAGCTTTTAGAGCCATTATGCTTGAATAACATTTTTCTTACAAGTATATCTACCAATACTAATAAGCAGAATGAAAGGAGAAAAGAAGGATGATGGGGAGTACAGGCGGAAATTAATAAAACAAGAGAAGACATTGCACAGACTGATGAGGACAGCATGCCATGAGTTAAGAAATATGAATAACCTGGCACTTGAG
This sequence comes from Molossus molossus, assembly GCF_014108415.1. NCBI lineage: Eukaryota > Metazoa > Chordata > Mammalia > Chiroptera > Molossidae > Molossus > Molossus molossus. The sequence goes on along the minus strand of NW_023425345.1, from coordinate 53,761,043 downwards.
GTCTGAAAATAAGCACACATATACACACAAGAATCATTCTTGCTACAATGTGTAGAATGACTATTAAAAGGGTAAGAGTCCATGTGGTATTAATCCACTGTGATTGTCTAGGTGAGATATGGTAGTAGATTGAACTGAAATAACAACAAAGATGGAAAGAAATGGATACATTTGAAAGATGCTGGGGAGGTAAAAATTCCTAAGATTCGATGCTGCATTGGTATTGGATGACAGGAAAGATAGAGAGCTTTCAAGGACAATCCCTAGGTTTCTTGTTCTGATGTGATCATTCACTAAAAAGGGGAATATTAGTATAGGAATTTCTTTATAATTTTTGGTTTAGTGTATTTTCATAAGTTTTATGATCTAAATAAAATATATTCCGATAGCAGTGTTCATAAAGCTAACACCACAGTATTTTGATAGCTGAATTATGTTTTATGGAATTCATAATTCTTATTTTCTGGTTCATTTTAACTTCAGATAATAAAATGAATTGAGTCCAGTTAGTACTCCAGATTATGTCAAGTTTTCTAGTTTTAGAAAATAATCTTTAAAGCTTCAAGATTCAGGGTTTTGTACTTTGCAAAGCATTACTCAAACAAACTGAGATAGCGACAAATTAAGAGCAGAGAGTCTGATAACATAAAAAAACTAAAAAAAAAAAACTATAGCAATTATTTGCAGTTGGCTGAGGTCAATTTAGTTGAAGCATTTTGCAAAAGATAAACACACATAAATTTAAAATGAAACTTAAATGTAAGTATCTCTAAGTATTGAAATGAATCATTCCTATTCCTGTCTTTCTATTGTGCTCTGTACCTTTATGATAACACTTATCACATTCTGCAGTGAATTATAATTATTAGTGTTACATGTCTTGTGTCTCCTACCTAATTATAATCTCTTCCTGAACAAAGACAGTATCTCATTTTTTTTTATCGACACTCACATTGCTTAGTGCATACTGTTCACTAGATATATGTTTGTTGAATTTAGTTATCTTTTAAATAACCAATTTTCACTTCTCCTGAGACTTTTTATAATACTCTGGATCCAAACCAGTTTTCCTAAGAAAATTACTTACAAGCATCAGCATATATTTGATGAACTTGATTGCTAGACACTAAAGCATTGTAAGGGCTTTACTTGCATACCTTCTGGAGCATCATTGAAAGAATTTGCCATGTTCTTTTCTATCTGATTTCCCCCTATGCTTATTGTTATTGTCCTGACTCAATTATATGCAAAGGGGTAATGATATGACTATTGTATTTCAGCATCTACTCCTGGCATCTGAAAAGCAACTAGTAAGCAAGAAATGATGATACAAGCCTGTGGTAACAGAGGCTTGATTTTTTTTGCCAATTTCATACAAAAGAAAAAAACAAGTAAATTTGTATGTGAAAGTGCTTAGAACAGTGACCAGTAGATCTTCAGTATATCTTTATTCCTATCTACACACTTCTTTTCTTCTCTCTCTCCAATTTAGTCATTCAGCAAATATGTATGGGCACATATTAATGAATAAAACAGCCCAAATCCCTGCCCTGGAGGAGCTCATATTCAAGTGGACAGAGACAGACAAAATAAACAGCGTAAATGATAGAGAGAGAGAGATGTTGGAAGGTGATGAGTACTACGGAACACAAGATTCAGTAGAACAGGCTGACATGGGTTGGGAGTGTGAAGGGAGTGGACAGCCAGGTTGCAATGTAAGGTGCGATGGTTGAGGTAGACCACATTGTTACAATAAGACCTGAACAAAGCTTTGAACGATCTGCAGGAATTACAACGTTGCCTTGGGGAGAGTAGTCTGGCAGAGGGAAGAGCTAGCTCAAAGGCCTGAAGAGGGACATGCCTGGTATTTTTGAGGAACTGCACAGAGGCCAAGGTGACTGGAGGGAGTGAGCTAATGGAGTTTGGTAGGACACAAGGCAGAGAAGTCAGCGAGAGCTGGGTCACAGAAATCCTGAAGGACGTTGTATAAATCTTGGTTTTTAGTCCAAGTAGAGTCATTACAGAGTTCTGAGCAGGGGAGGGACACAATCTGACATATTTTTAAATAATCTGTCTGCTGACAACAGTTGTCTAGAGTAGACCAGGGGTGAGAGTGTGGAGTAAGGGAGACCAGTTAGGAACATTATTGCGATAATTCAAGGGAGAGATGGTGGCTGAGAATTAGATGGTGGCAATGTAATTAGTGAACAGTGGTGTTTCTGCATATCTTTTGATGGTCGAGGCAACAGAATTTCCTGACACACTGGATGTGGGATATAAGAGAAATAGTGGAACTGGAGTCCATGCCAGTGAATATTACTGTCAGCATGAAGCTGCCACTAGTTGAGATGAGAGGATGCTGAATATGGGGGTGCAGTGGGGTGGGGGAGGTGGGGTGGTCAGGAATTCAGATTTGGATGTGCTGGATTTGTAATGTCTATTCGTCATCAAATATTATCTTAGAACTTCTGAATTGAGAAAGAGCTTTGAGACTACACAAAGTACAATATTTGTCTGTCTATCAGTAACATCTCTCCAAAGTAAGAGGAGTGTTTGTAGAAAGGATAGGATGACTTGCACAGGGCTACACAGCATGACTATTATTGTCATAGGAGTGTTGTTTTGTAACTACAGTCCAGGCATTCAGTCTTAGACAAGCTCAGAATCTTCTGGTCCATTTCAAAGAAAAACCTACCAGGGATAATTATTCCAGTCACCTGAGAAGAGGCTTATTACAAATCTTCCTGCCCTGGCCAGTGTGGGTCAGTGGTTAAAGCGGGGGCCTGCACACTGAAGGGTCATGTATTTGATTCCTGATCAAGGGCACATACCTGGGTTGCTGGTTCAATCCCTGCTCCAGTTGGGGTATATGTGGGAGGCAACCAATAGATGTGTCTCTCTCACGTTGATGTTTCTCCCTCTCTCCCACTCCTTCCCTCTCTTCCACTCTTTCTAAAATTCAGTGGAGAAAATATTCTCAGTGAGGACTAACAAAATACAAACAAACAAATAAAAAGGAACCTTCCTTGTAATGAAGATACACACTTAACCATCATTCAGAGTGTGCATCGTGTCAGACACACTGTCCCATGACCTCACTTAAGGCTCACAGCAGCCCCATGCGCTGAGTCTTCTAACTGTTTTCCCTATTTTTCAAAAGAGGAAAATAAACCACACAGAGGTTGAACAATTGCTAGTAAGAGGCAAAGCTCAGATTTAAAGCCAGGTTTCTGATTTGAGTCTAAAGTTCTGTATCTTCCCCCTTCAGCTTAAGCATTCAAGCCCTAAAAATGCAGTCAGTTCTTGGAAGGATAACTTTGAAAGCCAGTCACTATTGTTATGGCAATTAAGATCGTGACAACAGGTGTTGGGACAGGGAGGGAAGAGCAGTCGTGTGTACACTTGGCTCCCAGGAAAAACGGGGGCTGGGGTTACAGAGTGCATAACATTGAAAGAATAGGAGGGGGAAGATTAGGACCCCCAGATTTCAAAGACAACTTTTCCTGCTTCATGCTACCTAAGACTAATTATCCTTTGGAGTAAGCCTGTTTAAATATATCCCCAGGGAGGTTTTTACAACATTAAGTGATTACTTTAAATTAAAGAAGGTATATATTATGTTGATTTTGCATATTAAATAATAATTTGTTTAAAGTTGCCTACCAATAAAATGTTACACTGAAATTTTATTTATTTTCCTGTTGATGGACTAGGGTTTAATTTAAAATGTGCCAATGACTATAAAAAAGAATGAAATCTTATCATTTGTGACAACACAGATGGACCTAGAGGGTATTATGCTCAGTGAAATAAGTTAAACAGAGAAACACATACCATATGATTACTCTTATATGTGGAATCTAAAGAACAAACAAAACAGAGACAGTGAACAAACTGAGCATCTCCAGAGGGGAGGGAGTGGGGGATGGGTAACAAAGGTGAAGGGAGTAAGACTTTACAAAATAGTCATGGAGATGTAAAGTACAGGTAGGGAATATAGTCAATAACATTGTAATAACCATGTATGGTACCAGGTGGATACTAGAATTATCAGGGGGATCACTTTGTAAATTATGTAATTGTCTAACCAATGTGCTGTACACCTGAAACAAACATAAAATAAAATAAATGAAATATGCCAATGACTAAACTAAACTCTTTATTGGCACTTACTAAGTTAAACTGAAAACTCACTTGCCTTTTTTATAGCTAGCTTTGCGATGACTGAAGAGAACTTCTAGGACAGTCTGTCGTAGATTAACTATGGTGATGGCTCACAATGTTCACTTTCTGTAGTCTTGTCAAGTAATTCCAGGAAGTGGGCAGGATACACATGTAATCTTTAGTTTCATTAGTACTGGCTCACTTTCGGAGAGAGGAGACATTGCCTTCTCTGTCCAAACCCACAAAGTAGTTGACAGTTGATAAAATCTTTAAATATACTGAGTTGAAAAATGACTGAGATGTTTTCTTTTAACATGTGCCTTCTGGCATCCTTTATTCTTCATACAGAAGAACCATTGTGTTTATCAACACAATTTATTTCTTTGGCTTTATTTATGTTCCCTTTGTGGTAAGTTGCTATGTTCGTGTCTAAATGATTGAAGAGCCTTTCTTTCAAGGCATTTGTCTGCTACCTGGTGGTCAGATGGAAAACTGCACATCCAAGCACCGGAAAACCATATGTAATTTCCTGGCCACGTCAAAGAAACAATAAGAGTATTTCAAATTTGCATTCAAAAATCCAGTGTCTCTCATTTTACTAGCAGATGGGCCTGGCATCAGATTAAATAATTGGTTTCTTAATACCATTGAGGTTTCAAATATCCCTTTTTTTATAACATAAATATTCTAACACATACACAGAGAAATTTCTATTTGTTTAATTTCTTTTGTACAGAGCTATAGTCTTCAAGGTCATTTGTTAGGCAACAAAAATAAGGAGAAAAAGCAAGATTAAGAGTCATTCTTGGAACTAGGAGGAAGACTGGTGTTTCCCAAGATGCTTCTGAATTGCTAGAGTGGTAAGACGATGGCTTTCCCCTGGTTCCTCTTCTCTTTTTTCTTTAAAGCGTGCATGAGTGCACACACACACACACACACACACACACACACACACACCAGAAGAAAAGGATAGGCTTCCCTTGGTAGTGATTGTTCACTTATCATAATTTTCTATTTTGATACCCAAGCCCAGAGCAGCATGGCTACTGTTCAGTCTAACCCGGAATGACAAAAAAGTCTGCATCAGCTTCTCTTTCCAGTTTTTCTCTTCTGCACATTAAGTCCCCAAATCCCTTAAAATATGTGCCTACCCCACCAGAGGAAGGTTTACCTTATCCATCTGCAAATTAACTCAGAATGAGCCTAAAGCTGTGGACCCCTCGCCTCCAAAGCCCCTAGAGAGGCCCCAGCAAATGTTTTCATATTATCATATGTTTTTATACAATTTACACACACAAATTTTTTTTTTTAATTTGTCAAAACTATTTTTTTTTAAATATTTTTTCTTTATTGATTTTAGGGGGAGAGAAATGGAGAAGGAGAGAGAGATAGAAACATCAACGAACAAAAACATCGATTGGCTGCCTCCTGCATGTCCTCCACTGGGGATTGGGCCCACAACCTGGGCATGTGCCCTGACCGGAAATCGAACCAGTGACCTCTTGGTGCATGGGTCGACGCTCAACCACTGAGCCGTACCTGCCAGGCTGTCAAGACCATCTTTTACTGTGAAGGACCCAATTCATACTTCCCCTACAGTACCCTTGGGCACTTCGAGTTTGGGGCAAGAGAACATTGAGTTGCAGATACTCCACTTTAGTTGCAATTTAGAAAGACAGCTCAGAATGTTTTAATAAAATAAGTGAGACATAAAGTCTTTATGTGAATATATATGAATTTTTTAGCCATTTTAAAATGTATTTACTAATGAACTAAAAGAACATTCAAATTTACATGAGTGAAATATGAAAAGGTCACAAAATAACTGACCTTTATATAAATAGAAATTAATCCTATAGAGAGAAGTAAATTATAACAACAAAAATAAGATAGTTCCCAAAGTGTAGCTCATTAAGAAGAGAAGGAAAGCTTGGCAGGAAGTCCTGGTGGCTCTGGGCTTCAGAGATAACCGAATCAACAGGAAGTGTTTCACAAACCCACTTTGTCCATGTGTAACACTTTGTCTATGTAAATTTCTTGTTGGTTTTACAAGAAATACTAACAGAAGACATAACATTAAAATCACTCATAATGCTGACCTGGCCAGTTTGGCTCAGTGGTTAGAGTGTCAGCCCACGAATCCATGAGTCACCAGTTCAATTCCGGCCAAGGGCATGTACCTCTGTTGCGGTTCCTCCTCAGCCCTGGTGTGGTCATGCGGGAGGCAACCAGTCGATGTGGCTCTATCACATCAATGTTTCTCTCTCTGTCCCTTCCACTCTATCTGATGATCAACAGAAAAATATCCTTGGGGGAGGAATAAAAACAAAACAAAACAAAACAGAAAACACTCATAATGCACTACCACTACAGTGAGAATGTCAGTAATAAAGTGTTTAAAGTCTATTGTCAATTCAAAGACAATTAATATTAAGATAAGTTATTGAGCAAAAATAGTCCTGAAAACTTATGGCTTATATATGACAGTGGGTTTTCCAAGTTTAGCCACAATCCTAAAAAATTAATTTGACATTCCAAATAGCAAGTTATGAAGTTGTTAAAAAAAAAAAAAAAAAAGGCCCTCGAATGACATATCAGAAATAAAAAACACATTGGAAAGTCTAAATAGCACAGTAGAGGTAGCTGAGGACAGGATCAGTGAATTAGAAGACAGGGTAGAAAAAACAACCAATCAGAAAACCAAAAGGAAAAAATAATTAAAAAACAGAAAAACAGCTTAAGAGAACTGTGGGACAACTAGAAATGTAATAACATTTACATCATAGGAGTCCCTGAAAAAGAAGAAAATGAGCAAGGGTTAGAGAATATATTTGAAGAAATAGTGACAGAAAACTTCCCTAATTTGGTGAAGGAAGAAGGCATTCAAGTTCAAGAATCACAGAGAGCCCCAAGTAAAAAGAACCCAAACAGGCCCACACCAAGACACATAGTAATCAAAGTGCCAAAAATTAAAGACAAAGAGAGAATCCTAAAAGCAGAAGAGAGAAGCAACAGGTTACCTACAAAGGAAACCCCATAAGGCTCTCAGCTGACTTCTGAACAGAAACACTACAGGCCAGAAGGGAATGGCATGAGGTAATCAAGGTCATGAAAAACAAGGATGTGAATCCAAGACTACTCTACCCAGCAAGGCTATCATTCAAAATAGAAGGTCAAATAAAGACCTTCTGAGAAAATAAAAAAGGCTAAGGGATTACATTAGCACCAAACCAGCACTGCAAGAAATGTTAAAAGGACTGCTGTAATTAGCAGGAGAAATAGGAAGAAAAATTGAACCACAATAAACAAAAATGGCAATAAATAAATACATATCAATAGTCACCTTAAATGTAAATGGACTGAGTGCCCCAATAAAAAGACACAGAGTAGCCCTGGCCAGTTTGGCTCAGCGGTTAGAGCGTCGGCCTGCGGTCCGGAGAGACCCGGGTTCGGTTCCTGCTAAGGGCACATACTTCGGTTGCAGTTTGTCCCCGGCACTGGTTGGTCGTGCGGGTGGCAGCCACTCGATGTGTCCCTTCACGTCAATGTTTCTCTCTTTCTCTCCCTTCCTCTCTCTCCCTCCCGCTTTATCTGTACAAAAAATGGAAAAATATCCTCGGGTGAGGATAAAAAAAATAAAATAAAATAAAAGACACAGAGTAGCTGATGGGATAATAAAGCATGACTCATCCATATGTTGTTGCCAAGAGACCCACCTCACAACAAAAGACTCACATAGGTTGAAAGTGAAGGGATGGAAAAAAATCTTCCAAGCAAACGTAAAGAAAAAAAAAAAGCTGTGGTAGCAATACTCATATCTGATAAAATAGATTTCAGAATGAAGGCCATAACTAGAGACAAAGAAGGCCACTACATAATATTGAAAGGATCTATCCAACAGGAAGATATAACCTTGATAAACATATATGCACCCAATATAGGAACACCAAAATATATTAAAAATCTTCTGGAGGACTTCAAAGGAGAAATCAATAGCAATACAATCATAGCAGGGGACTTCAACACCCCACCGACATCACTGGATAGATCCTCTAGACAAAAAATTAGCAAGGAAACAGAGACTCTAAATGAAGCACTAGACCAAATGGATTTAATAGATATCTACAGAGAATCACACCCCAAAACTACAGAATTCACATTCTTCTCAAGTGCACATGGGACACTCTCCAAGATAGACCACATGTTAGGGCACAAACTAAGTCTCTACAAGTTCAAGAAGACTGAAATCATATCAAGCATCTTCTCAGATCAAATGGCATGAAACTAGAAATCAATTGCAAGAAGAACACACAAAGACATTTGAACACATGGAAGCTAAATGGCATGTTATTAAACAATGAGTGGGGTCACCAAGGAGATCAAGGAAGAAATCAAAATCTTCCTGGAAACCAATGAAAATGAACACACAGCACCACAAAATCTATGAGATGCAGCGAAAGCAGTTCTGAGAGGGAAGTTCATAGCACTACAGGCCTACATCAAGAAACAAGAACATTTCTAATTGACTGTCTAACCTCACAACTTAAAGAATTAGAAAGCAAACAAAAAGAAAACCCCAGAGCAAGTAGAAGGAAGAAAATAGTAAAGATCAGAGCAGAAATAAATGACATAGAGACCAAAAAAACAATTCAAAGGATCAATGAAACAAAGAGCTGATTTTTCGAGAAGATAAACAAGATTGATGGACCCTTAGCTAGACTCACCAAGAAACAAAGAGAGAGAACCCAAATACACAGAATCTGAAATGAAAGAGGAGAAGTAACAACTGACACCACAGAAATACAAAAGATCATTAACAACTACTATGAACAATTATATGGCAGCAATTTCGACAATCTAAGCAAAATGGACAAATTTCTAGAAACACATAGTCTCCCAAAACTGGACTGGGAAGAGATAGAAAACTTGAACAGACCAATAACAACAGAAGAAATTGAAGATGTAATTAAGACTCTCCCAGCAAACAAAAGCCCAGGCCCGGATGGCTTCACGGGGGAGTTTTACCGAACATTCAAAGAACTAACACCCATTTTCTTTAAACTATTTCAAAAAATTCAAGAAGAAGGAAGACTTCCAAACTTGTTTTATGAAGCCAGCAAAATTCTAATTCCAAAACCAGAAAAAGACTCTACAAAAAAAGAAAACTATAGGCCAATATCCCTGATGAACATAGATGCCAAAATCCTGAACAAAATACTAGCAAATCGGATCCAGCAATATACCAAAAAAATTATTCACCATGACCAAGTGAGATTTATCCCAGGGATGCAAGGATGGTACAATATTCACAAATCAATAAACATGATACACCACATAAAAAAATTAAGAATAACGACCACATGATCATATCGATAGATGCCGAAAAAGCCTTTGACAAAATCCAGCATCCATTTCTGATAAAAAAAAAACTCAGCAATGTGAGAATCGAGGGATCATATCTTGACATAATAAAGGCCATATATGAAAGACCTACAGCCAACATCATACTCACTGGGCAAAAACTAAAAGCATTTCCCTTAAGAACAGGAACAAGGTAAGGATGTCCACTTTCGCCACTCTTATTTAACATAGTACTGGAAGTCTTAGCCACAGCAATCAGACAGGAAGAAAAAATAAAAGGGATCCAAATTGGAAAGGAGGAAGTGAAACTGTCATTATTCGCAGATGACATGATGCTATACATAGAAAACCCCAAAGACTTCATAAAAAATTTACTAGACTTAATAAATGAATTTGGAAAAGTAGCAGGATACAAAATTAACATCAAGAAATTGATGGCATTCTTATACACCAATGATGAACTCACAGAAAGAGAAACTAAGAAAACAATCCCATTTACCATTGAGGCAAAAAAATTAAGATACATTGGGATAAACTTAACCAAAAAAATAAAGGACCTATCAAAGAAAACTACAGGTCATTGAAAAAAGAAATAGAGGAAGATATAAAAAAGTGGAAGCACATACCCTGTTCTTGGATTGGAAGAATTAACATCATTAAAATGTCCATACTACTCAAAGCAATCTATAGATTCAATGCAATCCCCATCAAAATACCAACGGCATACTTCACAGAATTAGAACAAATACTTCAAAAGTTCATATGGAACCAAAAAAGACCTCAAATAGCCACAGAAATCTTGAAAAGGAAGAACAAAGTTGGAGGGATCACAATACCAGATTTCAGGTTATACTACAAAGCCACTGTAATCAAAACAGCCTGGTACTGGCACAAGAACAGGCATATAGACCAGTGGAACAGAACAGAGAACCCAGAAATGGACCCAAGGCAATATGCTCAATTAATATTTGACAGTGGAGTAAGGACAGCCTCTTTAACAAATGGTGTTGGGAAAACTGGACAGCTACATGCAAAAAAAATGAAACTAGACCATCAACTTATACCCTACACAAGAATAAACTCAAAATGAATAAAAGACTTAAATATCACTCATGAATACATAAAAATCATAGAAGAAACTGTAGGTAACAATTTCAGACATCATGCGCAGCAGAATTTTCACTGATACATCACCTAAGGCAATAGAAACAAAGGAGAAAATGAACACATGGGACTACGTCAAATTCAAAAGCTTCTGCACAGCGAAAGATACAATCATCAAAACGCAAAGGCTATCCACTGTATGGGAGAACATCAATGCCAAGGATATATCAGATAAGGGGTTAATTTCCAATATATAGAGAGTGCTCATACAACTCCACAAAAGGAAGACAAAGAACCCAATTAAAAAATGGGCAGAGTAACTAAATAGACACCTCTCCAAACAGGACTTACAAATGGCCAAGAGACATATGAAGAAATGCTCAACATCACTAATCATCAGAGAGATGCAAATCAAAACAACAATGAGGTATCACCTCACACCTGTCAGAATGGCCGCCATCAACAAATCATCAAACAACAAGTGTTGGCTAGGGTGTGGAGAAAAGGAGACTCTAATACACTGCTGGTGGGAATGCAGACTGGTGCAGCCACTGTGGAAAACAATATGGTGTTACCTGAAAAAATTAAAAATTGAACTTCCATTTGACCCAGCGATCCCACTTCTAGGAATATACCCTAGAAGCCTGAAAAACTAATCAGGAAGAATATATGTACCCCTATGTTCATAGCAGCACTATTTACAATAGCTAAGATCTGGAAACAGCCAAGTGTCCATCAGTAGACGAATGGATAAAAAAGCTGTGGCACATATACATGATGGAGTACTATGCAGCTGTAAGAAAGAAAGATCTCTTATCCTTTGAGACTACATGGAGGGACCTGGAAAGTATTTTCCTAAGAGAAACAAGCCAAACAGAGAAAGACAAGTATCATATGATCTCACTTATTTGTGGAATATAATGAACATAACAGTCTGAGGAATGGGTTAGTTCCAGAGACATGGAAGTGGGGTACAGACTGACAATCCCCAGAAGAGGGGGTGGTGGGGGAGAGATAAACCACAGAACTTATATGCATGTATGCATGAACAATGTACATGGACAACAAAGCTGGGGACAGGGCAGGGAGGGAGGGGGAGGGGGGAATCAGTGGGGGGAAAAGGAGAAACATTTGTAACAAAAATAAATTAATTGATAAAAACAAACAAACAAACAAAAAAACAACTCTCTCTTATGAACTACCAAACATAAAAAACAAATTTTGATCTACCAGTTTAGAGAAAACTACTACATTATTGCTCTATTTTCTCCTTCAAAAATATGATATTTTACTAAAAAACGTAGGAAGAATATGTACATTTTCAGGTCATTAATAAATAAAATTATGTAGCACATCTAGATTTTGTGGTATTTGTCACCTTCTAAAAATTTATTATTTCTTGTGATTTCTATTTCTATTCTAAATAAATATTCCCTTTCACACCTTTGTAAGAAATTACCTTTGTAATTTTTTTTTTTTTTTTTTAAGTATTAAGGCTTTGGGTCTGTCAAAACCAGAATTTACCCATATATATACCTGCACTGTAACTACAGTATTACCAATTGTGGGTCCCTTCTCAATTCTTATAAAGCAAGGTCTCAAGTATAGGTAATGGCTTCAGATTTATCTAAAAGTCCACCCTCTCACCAGTCCATCTTCAGGGTGAATTTGTTAGTGGAGGCAGATAATTTAGGAAAGAGAGGGGAGCTAGACTGGCTGGGCCTATTTGAGTCTGGAAATTACAGTTCATCTGGCTGAGGTCTGGGAATTATAGCTTCAGACACCCCAGGGGATAGCCAAATCCCTGCCAAGGGGATTAACATCCCTCCCCTGCCTCCCTGCCCACCCCCCAGTAGGGAGGAAGGATGGGCTTTCCAGTTTCCCCAGGGAACCACTGTTTGTTCCCGCAGGTTACCAGGGGCAGGAAGACCAACAGATAGGAAACTCCTCTCTGGGTGCATTCACAGTGAAATCATGATGGCACAGGGGAGGAAAGTGCTTGCAGTGGAAACCAGTTGTCGCAGCAGAATTCTGAGGCATGGGTACTAGGGTCCAAGATGGCAACCATAAAGGGGAGGAGTCTAGCCTGGGAAAACCTGCGGAAAGGATCGGATTGGAGGAGGACATGGAACCCCTGGAAGTTCCAGGATTGGTTGGGACGGGGGTGGTGATGGGCTTGCATAAGCCTGCAAATAATTAGGAAGAAGGTTGCACAGTTTGAAAGGCAGCTTGCTGGTTCCCCCAAACCAAAGAAATATATGGAGGATAATCAGGATCAGCATCAAACTGTCTTAAGAGCAAAGCCTCAGATCTGTTGACCACAGAAAGAGTTTTTATGTTTTGTTTTGTTTTTTTAATCCTCACCCGAGGATATTTTCTTTTCAATTTATCTTCAGACAAAGTGGGAAGGAGGGAGAGAGAGAAACATTAATGTGAGAGAGACACATCAATGCTGCCTCCCGCACAACCCCGACCAGGGCTGGGATGAACTGCAACCAAGGTACGTGCCCGAGACTCTTTGGTCCCTGGGCCGAAGCTCTAACCACTGAACACCCAGCCAGGGCAAAAAGACTTTTAATCAAGCTAAAGCTAACATGTTGACTTGAGTTCTGTTTCAGCCCCAGGCCCATGAAAGCAGGGCCACCCTACAGACAAAACCCTCACAAAACCAAAGAGAACACTGCCATCGCTGACACCAGGACCTGATACAATAATCAACTACTCCCCATCCTGCCCCAACCAACAGTAAAGCCCATGATCCAACTCCTTTAGCCACCATGATTAATGATTTTTCCTTATTTTCTGGAAGCCATCAGGGAGTCCGGTCTCTGAGCATTACCTTACCCGTGACTCTGGGTTTGGCAGTTTCCTCAATTAATAAACCTTTACTTTCTTGGCTGCAAATTCCTGTTGAAGTTTGATTGGGCTTTGATGCATGCAGGCAACTGGACCCTCTAGTCTGGTAAAGTCATTGAGAAGGTATGGGCCTGGAGAGGGCCTGTAGTGTGTGGGCTCTCGACGTCATACTGGAGAGATTTCACAACACGGGTCCAGAATATTTTGAGAATATGTTAATTAACGCTGAGGACAGTGAGATAAAGGAAGGCTTAGGTCAGAAGAAGCAACAGGACAGAGCCCATGTGGTGCTGCTTTGGCTCCCTCGAAATGTTATAGTGAAGAAGCGGGGGGCTGCATGGACTCACTGAGAAGTAAAGGTCACAGTGACAGAAGTGAGCCAAGGCGGGGCTGCTTTTAGCTCACCAGGAAGTCAGAGAAAAGAGGGCCTTACAGACAGGTTTGGGGCGTAGCCCAGGATGAGCTGCCACTTTTGGCTGCTCCCATGGTTGCAAGTTTTGTGGAGACCACTAGAGTTCGAGAGAAAGAAAGCAGAACTACATGCCCAAGAAAAAGAAGGGGTGAGGGGGTGTTCCAACGAGAGTGTGAACAGGCTACTTTTATCTTAAGGGTTATTATGTTTTCTAAAGGCAGGAATATTAGGGGAGGTCTTAAGGGAGAATCTCAATAGAGTATTCATCAGGTGTGCCCTTCAATATGCTGATTTATCAAAGTGAGCCTATAGAGGGGTCAGAGTCATTCTCTGGTCAGTTTCACCTTCAGAGAATGTCACTGAAAAGGGACCAGTGGGACCAAGGTGCATCTGCCCCAGCACGGTCTGGAATATATAAGCCATTTGCTCCATGTTGTCCTTGGTGAGGGAACATATGACCTTGTGATTTATTATCTGGCTGTAAATTGCTTGACCAGTTTGTTCAGGGATCTGCCTCAGTTTTCCCATTCCACTGGCCAAGGAGTTTTCTTAGCTTCTTACTAACCTGCCTCAGAAACAAATTCCCCCTTGCAACCCTTTTTAATAATATCATGGACCACTCTTGGTTGCTTATATTTATTGAAATTAAATCCAGTTCTATTTAAAATGGAAATCTTTATACTTGATTCAAAGTTCTTCTCTAGAGTATACATAAACTGTGTTATTCAAAGTGTGGTCCACAGACTTTCTGGCCTATGAATGTGCTACCAAAGAGAAAGAGTTTGTACACCCAGTACTGGCAGATTCAAACACTGGACACTAAGAATTTCACTGGAGGAATATAGGCTATTTTGTTATGAATTGTGTCATCCAGGGGAATGACAAGCTGATGTTCAAAGCCAAACTCCCAGATGGGGTGTAGATTACAGATTATATAGAGCAAAATCACAGGACTCGTGGGTTCAGGGGTTTGGGTTTGTGCTGGGAGTTGATTGGTTGTAGGTCTTGAGGATAGTTCTGAGGTGTGTTCTAGCATTCCTATTTGGTTTCTTGGGAAAGTAGCCAAGGGATTGTTTCACCTTAGGGCTTAGGAGCTAAAACATAATTTACAGCAAGATGTTATCTTTAGCCTGCCAGAGGTTCTGTCTTTGTGACCATTAGTCAGATCTGAGCTACTGTCTTCTGCTGCCTAGGGGGTTGCTGAATATCTGGGGGAAGGATAGGTCTCTGAGAGATTCATACAGAGAAATATTATTTCTAGAGCTAGATTTTAAAGATAAATTTATTTATTTATTTTTATTAAAATATTTTTGTTACAGATGTTTCTCCTTTTTCTCTCATTGACATCCTCCTCCTGATCCCGCCCCTACCCCCATCATTGTTGTCTGTGTCCATTGGTTACGCAGGTATGCATATAAGTTCTGTGGTTTATCTCTTTCCTCCCCCTAGTGTCCCTCCTCTGAGGTTTGTCAGACTGTACCCCACTTCCATGTCTCTGGGTCTATTTTGTTCATCAGTTTGTATTGTTCATTATATTCCACAAATAAGTGATATTATGTGATATTTGTCTTTCTCTGACTGGCTTATTTTACTTAGCATTATACTCTCCAGGACCCTCTATGTCATCTCAAAAGATAAAAGATCTTTCTTTCTTGCAGCTCCATAGTACTCCATTGTGTATATGTATCACCGATTTTTTATCCACTCATCTACTGATGGACACTTGGGCTGTTTCCAGATCTTAGCAATTGTAAATAGTGCTGCTATGAACATAGGGGTATATGTATGCATTCTGATTGGTGTTTCAGGCTTCTTAGGATATATTTCTAGAAGTGGGATCACTGGGTCAAATGGCAGTTTTTAATTTTTTCAGGTAACACCATATTGTTTTCCATAGTGGCTGCACCAGTCTGCATTCCCACCAGCAGTGTACTAGAGTCCCCTTTTCTCCACACCCTTGCCAACACTTGTTGTTTGATGATTTGTTGATGGCAGCCATTCTGGCAAGTGTGAGGTGATACCTCATAGTTGTTTCAATTTGTATCTTTCTGATGATTAATGACGCCGAGCATTTTTTCATATTTCTCTGGGCCAATTGTATGTCCTGCTTGCAGAGGTGTCTATGTAGGTCCTCTGCCCATTTTTTAATTAGTTTATTTGTCTTCCTTTTGTTGACTTGTATGAGTATTCTATATATTTTGGAAATTAACCCTTTATCTAATACATCATTGGCAATTATGCTTTCCCAAATAGTGGGTTTCCTTTCCATTTTGATGCTTGTTTCTTTGCTCTGCAGAAGACTTTTAGTTTGATATAGACCCATTTATTCATTATTTTCTTTGTTTCTTTTGCCTTAGGCATTGTATCAGTGAAAATTCTGCTGTGTGTAATGTCTGAAATTTTGTTGCCTACAGTTTATTCTAGGGCTTTTATGGATTCATGGGTTGCATTTAAGTTTTTATCCATTTTGAGTTTATTCTTGCGTATGATGTAAGTTGGTCTGGCTTCATTTTTTTTACATGTAGCTGTCCATTTTTCCCAACACCATTTATTAAAGAGGTTTTCATTACTCCATTGTATGCTCTTGCCAACTTTGTCAAATATTAATTGAGCATAATGTCTTGGGTTAATCTCTGGGCTGTCTGTTCTGTTCCATTGATCTATATGCCTGTACTTGTGCCAGTACCAGGCTGTTTTGATTATAGTGGCTTTGTAGTATAACCTGATATCTGGTATTGTGTTCCCTCCTACTTTGTTCATCTTTTTCAAGATTCCTGTTGCTATTCAGGGTCTTTTTTGGTTCCATATAAACTTTTGTAGTATTTGTTCTAGTTCTGTGAAATATGTCATTGGTATTTTAATAGGGATTGCATTGAATCTATAGTTTGCTTTGGGTAATATGAACATTTTAATTTTGTTAATTCTTCCAATCCAGGAACAAGGTATACACTTCTACTTTTTTATATATTCTTTTATTTCTTTTTTCAATGTCCTGTAGTTTTCTGAGAACATGTCCTTTACTTCTTTGGTTAAGTTTATTCCTAGGTATCTTAGTTTTTTTGCTGCAATGGTAAATGGGATTTTTTTTTTAGTTTCTCTTTCTGTGAGATCATTATTGGTGTATAAGAATGTCATTGATTTCTTGATGTTAATTTTGTATCCTACTATTTTGCCAAATTCATTTATTAGCTCTAGTAGATTTTTAATGGAGTCTTTAGGGTGTTCTATGTACAATATTTATGTCATCTACAAATAATGACAGTTTCACTTCTTCCTTTCCAATTTGGATCTCTTTTATTTTTTCTTCTTGTCTTATTGCTGTGGCTAAGATTTTCAGTACTATGTTAAAAAAAAGTGGTGAAAGTGGGCATCCCTGTCTTATTCCTGTTCTTAAGGGAAATGCTTTTAGTTTTTGACCATAGAGTATAATGTTGGCTGTAGATTTTTCATATATGGCCTTAAAGATAAATTTAGTCAAAGTGATAAGGATGTTTGGTTTCAAATGGTATGCTACTGGTCAGAGATAAGTAAATTTAGGGGAGAATAAACATTTAGAAGTTTGCATAGTAACCTGACACTGATGTAATGTCCAAGCCTATCTGAGCCCCTTCTCCAAGTTCTTTAGTTCATTTCATGGACCCCTGTGCATTGCTGAGGCCCTCTTCTGTGAACCCTGAGAGACAAAGGGAATTGAAGTGATGATTGGTCCCCATCTTTTTCCCAGGCCCACAATCCCTTTAAGCCCTGCTGTCACAGGCTCTACAAGAGGCTTCCCATCTTTTGCCTTTTTGCTCATGTATGCCCTCACACCTCAGGGACACATCTCAAAGCTCTGCTATAAACCTTCTCATCGCCTCAGCTACAGAAGCAGTGCTGTCATCCAGGAACAATAGATTTCTGCCGTTTAGCAAGCATTCAGCTAGGGAGTGAGTTCCTAGCAATGTTTTCTAATAGTTACCCCTACATGTCTATGAGAGATTGTCTTGAAGCTCCCCCTCTCTTATGTGGTTTCAGATGAATGAAAGTGGAGGTGCAGAAGGAAAACTTTCTCTCCAAAAAGCTGCATTCCTTACACCTCTCTCACTCTCTCTCCCATATCAATCTCTATGTGTATCTCTCTCTGCTGTTGTGATGCTTGGTGGTAGAGGAGGGGCTGAAGAGAGTGAGGCCAGTTGCACTATCTTCTAGAAATTCTAAGGCTTTCTTTAGATTATGTAATTATAAATTCTGATTCTAGTCTCTGGTCTTAGCCATAATTCTGGCTGATAGAAAAAGAAATTATTTCAACATTATATAAAATCTACCTTAGATTGCATTCTGTTTGGGAGAATAAGATTGAAACCATCTGTGATGGTTTATTTTGTGTGTCAACTTGACAGGGGTAGGAGATGACCAGATATCTGGTAAAACATTATTTCTGGGCATGTTTGTGAGGGTGTTTGTGGAAAAAATTAGTATGTAACTCAGTAGACAAGAAAGTAAAGAAGATCACTTTTATTAATGCAGAGGATGGGCATCATCCAATGCATTAAGGGCCTAGATTGAATAAAAAGGCAGAGGAAGGGTAAATTTGCTCTTTTTCTTTATCTAGGACATTTATCTTTTCCTGCTCCTGGTTCTAAGGAGGCCTAAGGCCTCAGACTAAATTACATTATCAACATTCCTGGTTCTCCAGTTTGAAGATGGCAGATTGTGGGAGTTGTTGGCCTCCATAGTCACATGAGCCAATTCCTATAATAAATCTCCTCACATATATCAATTTCTATATAGTATCATCTATCTTTATACTGTCATCTATCTATCTA
Source organism: Molossus molossus (assembly GCF_014108415.1). Lineage (NCBI taxonomy): Eukaryota > Metazoa > Chordata > Mammalia > Chiroptera > Molossidae > Molossus > Molossus molossus. The sequence continues at coordinate 53,742,341 of NW_023425345.1, read as the reverse complement.
TCTATCTATCTATCTATCTATCTATCTATCTATCATATATCTATATCTATATCTATATCTATATCTATATCTATATCTATATCTATATCTATATCTACCTATATCTATATCTGCTATTGGTTGTTTCTCTGGAGAACCCTGACTAATATACCATGCTATTAAGTGTTGCATTATACACGAGCAGTTAGAAAGCCAAACAGCAACTATGCATAGTGGTCTGAGTTCAGGGAATGCCTGACCTTGGACTCAGCTGTGTTTCCTTTACTTCTATGTGCAGGTGGTCTATTGCTCATAAATAAAGGATGTTGCAAGAATTAAAATGTGTTGATATACTTGCAGTTCTTAGAACAGTTCTTGGCACATAATACGTAATTAATGTTAGCTATTAACTATAGCTTTGACTACCCATCAAGAAATAGAGACTCTGTCCCCAGTCCTTGAACCTGAGCTGGCCTTATGACTTGAATTGGTCAATAGAATGTGGTGGAAGTGACATTGCGTCAGTGTGAACCTAACTCTCAAAAGGCTTTGTGAACCTTTGCTCTTTCTTGAACTCCTTCTTTAACCGTAAGAACAAACTCAAACTAGCTTGCTGGAAGGTAAGAGACCATGTAGATGCTTACTGAAGCATATCACTTGGAAGTCAGTCAGCCCCAGAAACTGAGCTGTTGAGCTGATGTGCAAATGATTATGAACACATGGAGAAGCCCAACCAGCCAAACCCACAAGAACTGCCTGTCTGAGCCCAGCCTACATTGGGGAGCTTCAGAATTAAGAACTAAGTAAATATTCCTGTTTCAATCCGAGATTTGGGGTAGTGTTCATTCTCCAGTCAATATCCAGCTCAATGTTATTCCAGACTCTGTCTATACCTGTCAAGTCCCACTCAACTTTCAACACCCATTTCAATTGGTATCTCTTCCAAGGAGATTTTTCTGATTTCCTCAGATAATGTGTTACCTCACCTGTAACTGAACCCTCATTTTGATAATTGTGTCCTTTTGTAGTTGTTTTCTTATGTGCCTTGTTGAACAACTGTTAGTGTGTTTCTCATCTTGGTTTCCCTATAGCTAGTAAGTGGACAATCAGTAGGCATGAGAATGTGACCCACGCATAGCCAATCATGTTATTTTTCTCATAGTGATTTGCCTTAAGAAGTGAATAGCAGAGCCAAGCAGGACCATTCAGAGTTTGCCTGTATGATATCGACTCTGAAGAAGAGACTCTAATTTTCCTTTTTGATCAGGAGCTCTAAGGATATAAATCGGGTGCTGCAAGACACTAGGAGAGGAACAGAAAAGGGAGAGAAACTGACTGTAGCCTAAATAACAAGGGCCACAAACAAAAAGAACAGAGACAAGTGGAGCTGAGGGAGAGAGAGAGGTAAGAAAAGGCAGAAATTGTATTAACATTGAGACCCTGAATCTGGCCTGCTTTGGTGGTGGTTAATTTTTGTTTTTTCACCCAAGTTCTACTGAGTTATGTGCAACAAAAAAAGAATGCTTCCAATTATCTGGTGAATTGAAGAAGGTTAATGTGAACCATCATCCCAGTGCTTTATCATTTCTAGGCAGGTTGACACCATAATGTGTTTTCTAAATTGAGGCACTTCTGAGAGTTAAAGAGGGTGCTATTAATAATTATTCTGAGAAAACAGATATTAACTGAGACTGTCTCAGGGTTTCCTAAAAAAAAAAAAAAAAAAAGTAAAAAAAAGAAAAAAAATAAGAAAACAAGTGAGCTTGTATGTATAAAGCTGAAATCCAGCTGCTGGAAAGTTGTATTTCAAAAAATCCAAGTACAGGCCCTCTATGGGTCTCCAGTTGCAACTAGTCAACTTCTAACCCTTAAAACCCTTTTAGATACAACAATGCCGTTTTAAAAAATACTCACAGGAAACATGATTTATTGAACAGGTAGCAATTAAACCCTGAAACTGTGTTGTGTTCATGTAGATTATTTCTTGAAGTTCTATTTGTAATTATTCTAACTTAACAAGTGAAAATAAGGACATCTTAGTTCATGTGTAGGAATTTTCCTTTAGGATATTGTGTATCCTATCCTTGCAAGGGAGGGGGGAGAACTAAATTAATATTATGTTTTTGTTAGATGTTGAATTCGTTTGGTTTATAAATGTCACATTCAGATCAAACTTTGTGTTGGCCACACAATAGAACACAATGCATGGCTAAGGCTGGTGAAATGTTTTCATTACTATTAACTTTTATTTTTCTATATAGGCTAAGACAGTTGAAATAATAGTGATTAGTCTCCCAATCCCCCATTCCTGATGTTAAGACCTCAGGGACTTGGGGTTAGGAGAGGACTTACGAAAGATAGATGGGTCTGTGTTCCGATGGAATGCAGCAAGAAACAGTACCATTAACACAATTGGAAGTAACATTATGATGCCCAACTTGCTTGTTTAGTTGCTAACTGGAAACCCAGTTTTACTCTTTACAGTTTCTCCCATAGCATAAGCAACCAAATATATGGAGACAAGTCAGCAGTAAAGTCTTGGTGTGTGTGTAGATGAGATAATGGTGGTTGTCATCTAAAATGTTTACATCAACCTTCACATTCACCCTCAGAACAAAAATCATACTAGGAAAGCCTAGGAAATAGATGAGTTACCACTTTTATCTTTTCATTCTTTTTTAAAAATAAAAATATCCGATAATTAAAGCTCTTTTCTCCTTTAAAAATGTCTAGTATTGAGTTCTCTATTCTGATGAACTTCCTGAGTGAGCTACAGAGAACTGAGATAGACCTTAAAATACTCCAGAATCCATTCTGTGAAGTTGACAAGTGAAAGGTAATTTTATTTAAGAAATATTAAGCACTCATTCCATGTATATTTAATAACTATGGGGGGACTTGAGATGATAAAGACACAAATGGGTATACTATAAGACAAGCTAAGAAAAGACCTAAAGAGGGGTTCAGCTATCATAATGAGGATTAATGATGAGATAGATAACATCAGGCCTGGACAAATTAGAAAAGCTTCTTGGAAGAGATACCATTGGAAATGGGCCTTTAAAATTTAAGATATTTGGGGAGGAGGGCATAGGTAAGGAAAGAGGTAGTTTGAAAATAATCAAATCCCCAGGGGAAGGAAAGTTTGGACAGTTTCCAGGAATAGGTGGTGGTCAACTTGAACTGAAAGATAAAACAGGAAGAACGGTGCTATATGGTGGAGAAATACCTCTTCCTAATGTTAGCACATTTGCCCACCCCCATACATTCATACACGTACACATTCACACACACACACAAGCAAATGCTTTGGAATTGGTGGGTCATAGTAAGATGCAGTCTTGATATCTTCACCACTACAACACTATTCTCTTTGTATTTAATTTCATATTGAAGAACTTGTGATATTTTCAGTGTTATGGAACCTCATGATTCTATTTTATAGTCCAACAACCAGATTTCAATATCGCATTTCACGTTTTGTATGTTGACTTGTGGATCGGAGGGCACTATAATGTCCTCCTTCCCGAATACTATACTAGTGTTTTGGTTCAAAGAATCTTGCCGAAGAATCCAATGTGTGTAAAAGAATAGCTTCAGGGCAATTTATCTAGAATTAATAAATAGAAAAAAAATGGGGAGATGAAGTTTCTGGGAAAACAGTTAAAAGCTCACAAAAGTCCTAGTAGGGTCTATGCCTAGGTAGGAATAGTGAGAATAAATAAGAGAAGATAGTTTTATGAGATTTTGTCAAGGTAAAATGTAGACTCTAAGAACTGACGTGAATGGCAAGTGAGAAGGATGACTACATTCGTACAGGGAATGGTAATATTGGTAGAAACAAATGTGTCAAAAGGGAGGTAGGAAGAAGTTCCCAAGTATGATTTTGACCATAAGGCATTTGAATTTTTTCTCCTGGTATATTATTGGTAAAATTAATTCTCAACATGTCAGTCATTTAGGAGGATCTCATTGGTAGTAGGAAAGAATGAGATAAAAGTTTTTCTTAAGATGATCCCTTGCTTCCACCAATATGAAACATCACTTAAGTTGTGTCACATGCCCACTTCACTGGGAGGGGCTGGGAGAGAACAAATGTAAATAATGCCTGTGATTCTTCTTTGTGAAACGGGAGCCGTGAGTTTACGGTTCCACAGCAGGTGTCAGGTCCTGCTGGGCTCTGAAGATACAGACACTGAGCTACCAGGTTGTGGTCAGAACAATCTCAAATTTGCCTTAGAATCTAACCTCTAAATACTATGACCCCACAGTGTCATCTGAAATAGAGAAACACACATGCGAAGATATTCAGGTGCCTTCAGCATCTAGAAATCCTTCCACGTGCATGCTCTAAAATCATGTAAAGTCATTTGACAATGAAGACAATACTTCCAGTCTGGTGTTCCATATTTTTACTTCCCAGCAGCATAATACCACTTTGGTCAGGTTAAACCACTGCACATTTTGCAGGTCTTTCAAAATAAAAAATAAAAACAATTGGAAAGACACGATCACATGCAATGGGGAGAAAATACTACTACTGCCCAATCTTTCCCTGTAAATGTGAAATATCCTTGGTTCATCTCCACACTGTGTATTTATTATAAGCCCTTACAGCAAGGGATTTTGTTTATTTTAGTTCTTTTCTTCTTTTTTTTTTTGTAGCACCAAATAGACACAGTGGCTAACAAATAATTCCGAAAAATCTTTAAAATATTTATCACATCAGAAATTGTCTGGATCTGTACTTTTATCCACGTCTCTGGCTTGATGTGTTCTTCATGAGAGTAAGCTACAACATAAGATTGTGTTCTGTTTCTGCCACTGATGTGGTTTGTTGACTGTTAATACTTTACACATATCTTTTTGTATACTATACAATTTCAAAGTACTTTTATATACAGTGACTCATTTAATGTAATGGTGTCCCCCGAACCTCGGATGATGGTTAGATACATGGGCTCGTGTGTTCCACGCCATGGGTTCAAATCCTAGTTCCACCTGCTAGCTGTATGACTTTGAGCAAGTCACATACATATCTATGCTTCAGCTTTCTTGCCTATGAAATGGAATCTATTAAGTTGTTGAAGGCATTCAATGAGATAGTCTATGAAAGTACTGAGCACAGTAGAACTCAGTAAGAGCTAAATGTTGGTTATGTATAAATTATCACTTACATACTTCATTGGGATATAACTATGATGTATGGAAAAACTAAGCATTTTTGAGGCATGTGTTTAGAAAAGCAAGCTCATATAAATAGATGCATGGAGTCTTCATGATTTCCTAGGGGTTAGGTATTTTAGTTCCTTTATAAGCTGTGAAAAGGGAACTGATGAACAGGAAACTCTAGTTACTGCTAGAGTAGGTGTTGAGTAGTTCCTCCCACTATGCCCCATGAGGGCACTGTGTCTGTCTTGTTTGCCATTGTATTTCCAGAACCTAGCACATATTAGGTACACAATAAATATTTGTTAAATGAATAAACACAGGGAAAAGTCTTAATAGCTATTTGATTAATCTTAAACTTGGGTACATTCTAGGATTCAAATATGAGTGATCTTGTGAAAGCAAGACAAGATTTAGAGATGGTAACTCCAATTACTATGAACTCCTTAAAAATAAATATCTAAGGGAGAATTAATAATATGCTTGATGATATGACTTTTCTTCTTTTAAAAAATAAAAACATTTATTTTATAAAACTTATTAATGAGGTTCCATTTTGGATGATCCTTGTCAAGGAGCTTTCGTAAAGAACCAGAAAGATTGGATGTTATTCACTGTGAAAACTCTGAATCCCCAAAACATTACTCCTTATGTAAATGTCCTCAAACCTTTGAAGACTTTGAAGTAATTGATTCCAAACTCATAGATCTAGGGAGTGTTTATAAAGAGTCAGTTTCTAGTTCTCACTATAAAATTCAGAAATGATAGTGCCAATTAGCATAAGTTGGTAAAAATTTCCAAGTTATCAGAAGGCAAATTTATTTCTTTGTGTATTCACCTGTTCTGTCATTCATTCATTCAACAAATACTAATTGGCCACTTACATTGTGCCAGATATTACATCAGATGCCAGGATACCGCAGTCCACAGGACAGTTAGTCACAGCCCTCTCTCGTTGAGCCGGTGACAGAGAGAGGGCTGAGATGGGTAGGACTATCCCGAGTCTGGGGAGATCTTGCCTTATGTTGGCCCCCCGAACCTGTAGAGCATTGATTTTCACTTCACAGTGCTGCCTAATGCTTGTCTAACAAGCTGTGTCTGCATGATAAACACAAACCAGCTAGGAGATGAGAAATTCAGTATTATTCACATATCCACAATAGATGTTTAAAATAATGTCGACAAAATGTTACAACATCTCAGAGTCCTACAGGCACAGCTGAGTAAAATACACTGTGATCAGACCTGTTTGGTTTGTCCTGGTTGAAAGCTGCATTTGTAAACTGGTGAGATTCATCTCTGAGCAAGTTCTTGAGTCAGCCTCGAAGTCCCTGGATGCTAGATTTTGTATTTAGATCTTAGCATTGTCTTCCAAAATAGCAGTAATTCACATAGAGAATTTCCTATTGATTACATGATGAAGCACGGAAAACCTGTTATTCTTTCTAAAGTCAATTGTAATTTAAACTCATTATCTCCCCTGAGGATCTTCTATTTCCATTTCAAATGGTACCAGAGTCAAAATACAAATGCCCAATGAAAAGTTTCGGGCATGTGTATTTGCCTTCAGTATCATAGCAGGAGTTTAGGAAAATCTGTCCACTAATCTAACCAAGAGAAAGAACTAAAATTCACCAAGATCACTGGTGAACAGTAACAACAGATTTTAACACCTAATTTGTTTATTGTATTAAAGACTGAGCTTCATGTAGGAGAACTGATATGTCTTTAACATGATTTTGGACATGTGAGTAGCTCTAATGTGATCATTAATAATAAAGAGCATTAAAACAAGTTGTAGTAATTTTTCCCATTCTCTCTGAGTTCAGGGAGACTTGAGAGAAACACAGGTGTCATTTCTAGGTTTTAGGAATGGTTGCTTTTGATAAAAACTTTAGGGGAAGACTTAACATTTCAACAACTAGATTTTACCGAAGAAAATTGGCCATTTGACTGGTCACTTGTATGCAGGATCATTGTGACAGGCTATCTGTCCTTAGGTGTCTTTGGTGCCCCTTTGCTGTGACAAACGACCTGGCTTACATTTATTAGCACTTAACAATATGCAAATGAAACACAAAAATACAAAGACTTCTAGAAAACACAAATGTAGGTATCTGCTCATTGGATCATTGTTCTGTAATTCCATAACAATATTTATACTGATGATAAAACATGATCATTTAACAAGTAACAAACACGGCTAAATAAAAACATACTCACCTTAAGCTCCAAATTTATACAATGTATTAAAATGTGTCGAAATGACCATTTTCTCATTACAAGGGTTCGATGAGTTTCCCTTTCTGAGAATCTGTGGCATCGCCTGAATAGCTTTAATATTTCTTTGTTACATGATAACTAAAATATATGTTTTGTTAACTTTTTCTTATAAAAATGAGAACCACCTCTTTCAAACTGAATAATACTCAAGCAGTCTCTATTCGGTCCTTTAGTCATGCTTGCTCTCTTGTAAACCTATTTTACAGAACATTCAGGGTCCTCCCCCTTTCCCTCCCCCCAGTTCTATCTAATAAAAAATGCTAAGTTTCCAAGGATGAGAGTTTGTTACCACAGTAGAACCTTGTTGAAACTGACGTACCTCCTAGATCCCTTGCTGCTTATACTCTGCTGGGTGATAGACTACCAAGAGTAGGCAGACTTGCCATTGACAACAGGATCACCTGACAGGGCCAACAAAAATGTGCTGGATGATTCTGATTAGTTTTCAAGAAAACAGTTCCTACACTGAGCTTTATAAATTTTTAATTTGGAGGGTTTCCTGAAATGTACAATTTACTATACCTTGGGGAATCAATTTCTGCATTTGAGAAAAGGGAATATTCAAATATTTGCCTCAGTTTCAATGGTCTATCTAGAATGTTTCAGGTGGACATTTATTCTTTGTTCAGGTACAGTTGTAGGTTTAAAGTATTTAAGTGCCCAGATCATTATTACTTCCTATTCATTCCTTAGAGTAAAATCAGATTTATGTGCCTAGATTTACCGCCAGTCACAAGTTACAATCTGTATGTGTGGCTCTCACAGGTCATTTTTCAGTAAATGACACTTTGTGAAAGATGGTTATCTCATTGTCTGTTTACCTACATGAATCGTGAAATGAGTGAGGTTTCCTTACCCTCTAGAAGCAGCAGTATCTTTTCACTCACAATATTAGTATCACTGGTTTATGTATGCCTAATTTTGAAAGGGATAATACTCCTGATCTTAGATTGCCCAAAACATTGATTTTATATTTGAGAAAACTTATCTCAACTTTGTATGACATACGTATTTGTATATACACGCACACATATCATAATTTTGTTGTGTTTTTTTAAGCCGTAAGCTTTAAAATATCAAATAGACTTCTATGACATCACATCAGGGTAGGTAGAAAGAGCTTAGATTTCTCTAGAGCTTATTAATCAAAAATATAAAACAAAAAAAATACTGAGAGCAGGGTTATATATAAATATATGAGCATCCGTTCATGAAGTTAGGTCCTTTGCTAATTGTTCTCTTACCAGATTCATAACACTTGGTAAGAAAAGACCTAAGTTTGTAACAAATACACTCTCATAATATATATTTTGTGGAATAAATATACATTATATTCTGTTAGACTTAATAATAGATACAAGCAATACTTAAATTAAAAAATATATACAGTACTAGAGTCCTCTATCCTTGCTTCTAGCAAACTAAAAGTTGAGCTATATTGCCCCACTTCTACAAATGCATAATAAAATTCATGGAAACAGAAAATAAAAAGCCAATTGCTTCAGTTACTTGAAAAGAGTATAAATATAGCATATTACTTGTTTTCAAGAGGGGAAATGACCTTGACTCTGCAATTAACAAACTTTCTAATTCTGACAGCTCAGCAGTATGGACGTGACCCAAGTCAGGGTGGGGGACGATGTGCAGGTCTAAGTGGCGACAATATTGAACTGATGCAGTTTGAACTAGAGCCTAATGAGGGATTTGTTCAACTCTGGAAAAGCTAGCGACCCAAGATTCACTTAATCCTGGCCCTGGTGATTTATCTGAAAGTCATGGACTTTATTGTTACACTGTTTCAGTCTGCAGACTGGAAAACATCTCTGGTGGCGCGGAGAATTCCCACCGCAGTGAATGGAAGGTCTGTGTGTGTACAGAGCAGTGAGCAGTGGGCGTTCAGCCCCAGAGAAAGAAGGTGTTGAGTTGCCTTGGTAAAGAATTTATACACCACGTATTCACAGCTTCTTGACAGGTATAATTATCAGTGTTGTCTTTTTTCTTTTTACTAGGTGCTGGGATTCAGAAGCACGGTTCCAAATTTGTGACTATCAGATGTTGGATCGAACAGCTTTTCTTCAAGAACCTGGAAGGAGAAAAAGAGTGAAGAGAAATCGGTGATTAGCATTCATTTGTCAACTACAATATGCTAAAAATATCACAGGCGCATGTGCTCTGTGAGAAGAGCAAGGATTATTTTGGGCGCTATCATTCACGCACAATCTTCCACATGTGAGGAAAGTTGTTTGATGTTTGCAAAGGAAGTAATTGCTGAATGAGGATGGGAGAGACACCGGTTATTCCCTAAAATAAAAAATACAGCACCAGTTTGGAAACATTTTAAATGTAAAACATGCCTTCCTCCCAATTCCAGGCAACTCTGTTTTTCTTTATGAAGGTGAAGAATAGATAACCTTCATGTGGTGCGTAGGGCAGTCCGTAGGACTCTTGTTGAGGTACAGGCAGCAAAGTCTCTCTGACAGGCAGGAGGCACAATATTTCTTCTCCGAAGCAGAGAGGAGGCCTGTTTCTTCTCCCACAAGGTCAGCCGGACATCAAGTTCAACACAGCAGGCGGCTGCCCATAGGGTCAGACGGGGGGGAGCAGCCTCCCCAAACACTCCTCTGAGACCTGTCCCTCTTCCCCCATGATGGAGTCATTTCTTTCAGAGAGAATACTGGTTTTCAGTCTTTGATTTTAAAGCTGCAGATATTTTCATTTAATTGAATGCAGAACACCACATACAAAACAGATTTTAACAACTGTTCTGGGCGATGTGAAAGTGGGGGGCTTGCCCTCTCAGCTGCCATTCAGCAGATGTGCCTAAAAGCCCGGGGCTCAGGGTGGAACCGAGAGCCATGCACAAGGCCACTGTGCTTCTTCAGAAGACGCCCAACAAGACATCGCACATGACATCTGTCATGAACATGTTAACACGACGACACCGGCGACCACGATGACTACTACGTCTGAGTGCTCACTAATTGCCACGTATCTTGTTAAGAGTTTTGCAGGCTTGTTCTACACAAGAGGCTGTTTAACTGAACCTCCGATGAAGTAACTTCCTATTGGTCCCAAGTGACAGAGTTCTAGAGATTCTGTTTTTAATAAATTCATTTATCCTACATGTAGTCACATGTCCCAAGGGGATGGGTCTCAGAACAAGTACATTTCAGTAAGGATCTTGGGTCTCCTCATCCGCCAAGAGGGGGCGTTGGCCAGTGGGACACGCCAGCAGCCAAAGAGCACCAGGCATCCACAGTGTGGGTCACTGCAACTCCCACGGGGAGAACCATCTGCTCCAAGTGATCTCGTTATTTTCTTTGCTCCCAGGACTTAAAATTCAACAGGTTAGTGTTTTGTTTTGTTTAAAAAAAAAAACAAAAAAAACAAAAACAAAAGTTTTTTATATTAGTATAAATGTTATCAGTCATATTGCTTTGTCAACTTTTAAATTGAGCCACTGTGGCAGGCAAAATAATGGACCCCAAATATGTCCCTATCCTAATCCCCAGAATCAGTGAATATGTTAGATTCTATGGTAAAGGGAAATTGAGGTTGTGGTTGGGATTAAGGTGCTAAACAGCTGATGTTAAAATAGGGAGATTATCCTGGATGGTCCCGGGGGGCCCAAGGCCATGAAGGGGGAGAGGGAGCGAGAAGGGAGTCAGGGAAGGGGTGGCGGATGGAAGCAGAGGTGAGCCATGCAGTCTGAGGACTCGGCAGGTTTGAAAGAGTGGATGATGCGACCACAAGGCAAGGAATGTGAGCACCCTCTGGGAACGGGAGAAGACAAGGAAATGAGCCTCCTAAAGCCCAGTGAGACTGTGTTGAACTTCGGTCCTACAGAATTACACAATCACTAATTTGTGTTCTTGTAAGTCACAACATGTGTGGTAACGTTCCAGGGCAGCTGTGGGGGACTGATATGGCCATGATAATGAAGTTCTTTCAAGTATGGGGCACTGCTCTGAAAGTAAGCGGTGAGGGGAGGTGGATGACTCCAACTCTGAGCAGTGTGACAATGAACCTCTGGGACGCTCACGTGAGCGAGTCTGTGAGGAGGGACAGAGGAATATGAGGCAAGTGCCCTGGAGAGAGGCCAAGCAGCACAGCTGTTGAGAAACAGAGGCTCCGAAGGCCGGGTTTCTAGGTTGGAATCACTGCCCTATGCTAATTTCGAAACACTGTGTCAACTTCTAGAAATCCTACATGACTCAGTTTCCCTCTTTAAAATGAGATTAAAAATAGTACCTAATATTTATACGATTATTGTGACGGTTAAGCAATTTGATATATATGAAGTTCTCAGCAGAGTTCTTGGCACAGCCTAACTGTTTAATAAACTGTATTCAGCATTATGATGATGATTTCTGGTCGAGTTTTCCACTTGGTAACCCTGGGTCCCTTGGTCCTCCCTGTGCTTGGCTGGCAGCTCTGGCAGGCAGGGTTGCCTGGATGAGATCATCCAGCCACGGCCATGGGAGGAGAAGGTATAGAGCAATCAGTAGAGGACAAAACAAGGAAAAGGAGGACCTAAAGGGCGGGAGGGAAAAGAGTCGTGAGGCCTCTGGCAAATGCCAACTGCTTCGTACATCTGCTGAGATCCTGCCCGGGTTTGAATGTGAGTGGATTCTCTATCCTTGTTCCAGCAAGAGGACAGAGGAACGAAACAGGCTTGTGGTCTCGACGTGCTCAGAATGCTGGCATCTCAAGAAGTAGTCCTCTTTCTTTCCTCTTTTATTCTTTGGGAATCTAGGTAAAATATAAAATATATCTTTCCATAGTTTATGGATGTATATAAAGTCAGTCTTTAAAAAACGAGATGCCTGAAGCTGAATGAGTGTAATACTCTCAAAACACTGATTCAAAAGAGTGTATGCACCTCTATGTTTATTGCAGCAATATTTACAATAGCCAAGATATGGAAGCAGCCCAAGTGCCCATCAACAGACCACTGGTTAAAAAAGCTGTGGTAGATATATACAAATATTACTCGGCCATAAAAGAGAATGAAAGCTTATCATCTGTGGCAGCTTGGATGGACCTAGATGGTATTATACGAAGTGAAATAAGTCAGAGAAACACAAATACCATGTGATTTCACTTATATGTGGAATCTAAAGAGCAAAATAAATGAAAAAATAGAAACAGACTCATAGATACAAAGAACAGACTGATGGTTACCAGAGGGGAGGAGAGTGGGGAGCTGAGGGAAAAAAGATGGAGGGATTAAAAACTACAAATTGGTAGTTACAGAAGAGTCATGGGGATGTAAACTACAGCATAGGAAATATAGTCAATAATGTTGTAATGACTATGTGTGGTGCCAGGTGGGTACGTGAAATATCAGTGGGACATTTTGTAAAGTATAGGACTGTCTAACTATTATGCTGTACACCTGAAACTAAAACAAAATAACATTTAATGCAAACTGCAATTGAAAAATAAAAAAGGGGGTATAGCATAAAAGAACCTATATTTATATTCTCCACATACTAACTGCATGCAACATATTTTTCCATTTTCATCCAGCAGTTACCATTGCTAATTACTCCATAATTTATATCATCTCAGATTTTTTTAAATGTTCTTTCTAATTTAGAGAATATGAAATTATATATTTCATGATACACAATAATATAATATCTGACAAGTATTTGCTTTACCTGGTCTTTGCGTGACTTGTCATTCTTAAAAAATAAAAATCAGAGATCAGTTCAAAGTAAGTATGTCAAATTAGCTTCAAACGTCTTCACAAAAACAACTGGCATGAATTAGCAAGTGTAGCAAATCTCATTTAATCCTTAAAAATCTTAATTAAAAGTTGAAGAAGAGCTAATGAAAGTCTCTTTGACTATAAATTCAACATAAAATCCATAGGTGACATGGCTTGGCTGTATTCAACTTGTACTTGGAATGGTCACCACAGTGTTAATCTCAGGGGCCATAACTGTGCTGATTGAAAGTGTTGTCTTGGTGGGCATAAATATAAATTTAAAATTCACTCAAATACAGCTTTACCATACCCTGTGCAAGAAAAAAACATAGTTTGTAAATCCCATTTATTATAAATGTTAGTCTTTGGTGGTGAGACAGTGGGGCATTCTGAAGTGCTTTAATGAGGGTGGATGGAACAGAGAAATGGAATTGAGTGTACGGCCCAGCAGATATGTACGGCCATGCTGAATGCTGCCAAAGATGACTGAGTGAGCACAATGGTGTAAGTTTTTAGTAAGACCTCAGAAGTCAGATGGCAATATCTTTTTTTAAAAATACTTCAGAAAAATTTTACTATGGGCCAGTGGCATATCAATGTAATACTGAGGATAGAGGGAAAAAATGGCCTGTGTTGCTCAGTGGTTACAGCATCGGCCCATGCACTAAAGGGTCGTGGACTCGATTCCCAGTCAAGGGCAAGTACCTGGGTTGCAGGTTTGATCCCTGGTCCCTGTTGGGGCTCATGCAGGAGGCAACCAATAATCAATGTGTCTCTCTCACATTGACGTTTCTTTTTTTCTCTCCCCCCACCCCCTCTATCCCTTCCACTCTCTCTAAAAATCAATGGAAAATATATCCTCAGGTGAAGATGAACAACAACAAAATGAGTCAGTGGAACAAGTGTCAGTGTTTGACCAAAAAATAGTGAGTTGTTATTATTAGCAAAAAGACCTTGGAAAGGACTCTGAAGGTACACATGTAAAGTACCTTTACATTTGGAATGGATGAGAGAGAAGAATATGGACAGAATGACTTCTCCACAGCCATCCATATCATTCCCTCTTCATGGTATCATCCTATTGCAAACCACCATATCTCTTGCCTGAACTTCTAAATAATAGCCTCCTAATTGGTCTCTGTTTTCACTCTTACCCTGCAATGATCTGTTCTCCCGATAGCAGCCAGAGTAATCTTTTCTAATACCTAAATCAGATCATGTCACTCTCTTGCTTAAATAACTTGAGTGGCTCCCACTGTAATAAAATCTAACTTTCCTCAGTGGTTTAATCAGCTTTCTGCGACATGGCCCCCATCCATTCCACTGTCCTCTTCATTATTCCCTAACGACCCTGGCTTTCCTTCTGCTCCTCCGACACCAAGCAGCTCGTCAGCCTCAGAGCCGCTGCACCAGCTCTTTCCTCCTCTTCTGCTCATTGCCTGGCTTCGCCTAATCATTCAACCTCAACTTTCATGGCACCTCCTTTGAGACGTTTTCCCTGGTCACCTAATTGAAAGTCATGATCTAACCAATCTCCATCAAAGCACTCTGTTTGAATTCTGTGAAGTCCTGGTCCCTGCAGGATATTTAAACTTACTTGTTTACTGACTACCTCCTCTCACCAGAATGCAAGTACCATGAGAGCAGGACTTTGCTTTGCTCACACTGGGTTCTACAGCCCATTGGACAGTACCTGGCCCACCACAGTGCTAAATATTTATTGTTGAATAAATATAGTATTTAGAGTGGAATGAAATTTTAAATAAAGGCACCAAAGTAAGGTGTATATATAATAAGACTAGCAGGCTAGAAAAGAAAGATTGTTAAATTCCTGTCTCTCAAAGGACAAATCCCATAATTTTTTTTTTCCTTATTGATTTTAGAGAGAGAGAGAGAGAAACATTAATGAAAGAGAACATTGACTGCCCCCCTCCTACATGCCCCCACATTGGGGATTGAGCTCACAACCTGGGCATGTGCCCTAACTGGGAATTGAACTGGCGACCTCTTGGTGCATGGGTCGACGATCAACCACTGAGCCACACCAGCTGGGCAGATCCCATACTCTTAATTTCTCCATGTTGCTTCTGCGTTTCATAAATGTCACACACAAAAAGTGAAAGTCTCATTTCATATTCAATGTTTCTGGTTGTGCAAATAATAATTTGACAATGAATGAGTTAAAATCACCACTACTCATTGTCATTGTTCTAAGAACATATTTGAACCTCATTTTAAACACACATTTGCAGAAACCATAGCATAGAGAGATGACTTGTGGCTTCCAAAAGATAGCAAGAAAAATATATATGACTCCAGAATATCTGATGTTGGCAGATGAAATACCTGGCAGAGTAAGATGGAAAATAATTCTGTGCTGGTTGTAAATATGGTTGTGGGGAATCTGCTGAAGTGATTGCAGCTTCACCTAAATTCTAAAACATGGGGTTTTAACTTACCTTAAAATGTTCTTCTGAGGATGAGGGATAACAGGTCAGAAAGGCCTACCACATAGCAGACATTTCAAAGATGGCAATTCTTACTCTTAAGATTTTTTTCTTGATTTTTCTTAATATATAGAAAAATCTAACTTAATATTCTTTGCCATAAAGTGGAATTTAGAAAAAGGCAGGTGCATCTTAGACATATTCTAAGTGACATCCAAAGAGAATTTCAGAATCTTTCCTAGTATGGAGACTGACAGGTGTATATTCATTCTGTTCAAAGAAGTTGTTTTCTAATAAACTGTATCCTAAAGGGGATCTTCCCATGATCGGCGCTCTGTGGTTGTTTAGTCTGTACACTGTGCTAAGACAACTGGCCAAGGGAGTGAGTGGGGAGCTGGATTTCAGCCCCCACTTTTGTCAACTAGCTTTGCGCCTGGGGATCTGGGTTTGCACAGAAGCTGCATTTTCCTAATTTGTATAAAGGCATCCAATAGTCTGTACCTGGCCCTCCCAAAGTACACTATTTTCCAAAATATCTTACCATTGCAAGGAATATGGCTGAATTACACACAAAGCAAGCATCTATCATGTTTACATTTTCTTTTTTTTTTTTTTTTTATCCTCACCCTAGGACATTTTTTCCATTTTTTGTTCAGGTAGAATGGGAGGGAGAGAGGAAGAGAGAGAAAGAGAGAAACATCGACGTGAAAGGGTCACATCGAGTGGCTGCCACCCACACGACCAACCAGGGCCGGGGACAAACTGCAACCGAGGTTCCCTTAGCGGGAACCGAACCCGGGTCTCTCTGGACCGCAGGCTGACGCTCTAACCGCTGAGCCAAACCGGCCAGGGCATGTTTACATTTTCTGAGATCATTGTTTTCATTTGTCTAATTGTTTTTTTATTATTAAATCTAATATTTTTGTTCCAGATAATAAATTATATTAAAACAACAACAACAACAAAACTCTACCAGGTAATGGACTTTCCCTGTACAGAAGAAGGCACTTCTCACCTATGACATGTGGTTTTGTTGTGTTTGCTGCTGCTGCTGTTGCTGCTGCTGAATTAGCAGTTGCTGCTGCTGCCGGCGGCGGGCTGTCCGCAGCTTCTCAAAGCGAGCCTCCATTTCTTCCAGGACTTTCGGGGTGTACCGCACCACCAGCTTGACGCTGTCCTTCGCAGCCTTGAGTAGCTCCACAGCTTTCTCGTGGTGTTCGCCTTCCACGCTCTGAAAAGAAGGTGACATTTCTTAAACGGAAGAGCTCCCATGTTCCTTTTCCTGAGCGACATATCTGAAATTAGTATCCTATTAAAATCCCCAAAATTGAAATTTCATGAAGGCATGGCAAATAGGATTTATTACCATCATCATTTTTCTTTAGTACTTTTGCAGCTGAACTCTAATCAGGTTAGGATTCACTAGGGTACAGAAAGGATTGAAGGGGCTTCAAGTGAAGAGGGTGAGAATAATGAAGGCCTAAAATATAATGCTTACATTTAAAGAGGGATTTCTGCATTTTATCTGGGAGAGTAAATGTACTGGTCCAGAAAATTTTGGAAAAAAAAAAAATAGTAATGAAGGGTGACTTTCCCATCAGATACTAATATTGATTAAGAATCTACAAAGAGTCAAGTTGAGTCTTACTGGTGCAGTGAGAGACAGAACAGAACAGAGTCCAGAAGCAGATCCATTACAGGTAAATTTCATTATATGATAAAGGTGGAATTTAGATCCAAGGGGAAAGAGATTATTAAATAACGATGCTGGAACAAATAATTAAGTGACTCCAAACTTATAGTCAATGCTAAATATAGCAGATTGATTATAATTTTAAATGTAAAAAATAAAACTATAAAACAACTAAAATACAGCATAAGTGAATAGTCATCATCTAGCAATGAAAAAGTAATTAAGTAAAAATACCAAAGATTAAAATCTCAAAATCAAATTTAAAAATTGTAAGTTTCTGTTTCTCACACACCATAAAAAGGTAAAAAAAAATTCCCCCAGAAAAATGTATTTTCAACATATGACCATCAATTTGTTAATATTATTCAAATGAAAAGCTCTTAAAAGTCAATAAAGTCTGGCCAGTGTGGTTCAGTGGTTAAGCATTGACCCATGCACCAAGAGGTCACCAGTTAAATTCCTGGTCAGGACACATGCCCAGGTTGTAGACCAGATCCCCTGTGGGGAGCATGCAGGAGGCGGCCAATTGATGTTCTCTCTCATTGGTGTTTCTGTCTCTCTCTCCCTCTCACTTCCTCTCTCTCTAAAATCAATAAAGGAAAAAAAAAAAGTAAAAAGTCAATAAATTGCTGAGCAAAATGGGCAAGTGAATTCATAGACAAATAGTAACTTAAAAAACCTGTATGTTCAATAAAACTATGAAAACATGTTCAGGTTCCCTAGTTATCAAACAAATATAGATAAACACAAAATATTTTATTTTTAATTTAAAAATGGTAAATATGTATTTTTTAATATAATGTATTGACAAGAATGTAGGAAAACTGACTCTCATACACTGATGATAATTTAACAAAAACCAGCATAAGTTTTTTGGAGGGTACTATTGTTATACATTGAATAAACCTTTTATAATAAGTAATTTTCCGAGAAATTTACAAAGGATATAATAAAAGATGCAAGGCATATCTATAAAGTAGTTATAATATAACAGGAAGCAAAAAATAAATTGATTCTTGACTTTTGAATTTCAAAATAATCATTTGAACACAGTGGCATACACAGTAATTGGGGAAACTATATTCACTCTAAATAATCACAAAGAAACTTCTCCCAAACCTGTTAATACTTCTCCGGGTTCGAATTATGCAGGAGCAAGACCAGGAAAGTTGTTATCAGACATTTTAGGGCCCTAAGAAAAGGAGACAATGTCCTTCCCTCCCCTCTGTTCCCCAGGGCACATGACATAACACCCAGTTTACAGGATGGACGTCCAAAGGCCTTTCTGATTTGCTTCCTGGATAAAGCTCAGAGAAGAAACACCTCTGTGATGAGACAAACAGGGACTGAGACGGGTTTAAAGACTCCCAGCACACCTCAGAGTGGCACTGAAGTGGCAGAGAAGGTCACCCCAAATTGGCCGAGGTTACATTTTCACAACCCAAGCAGAGGGGGAACTAAGAATGGATATCATAGTGAGTTACAAAAAAATAAAGTCGTTTGCATTTCAAGGCCACTTCATTTATATTTTGAGATTCATAATCTTATTAGTACACAGATTTGTTTAAAAGTTTTAAGAGGTTGTGTTCCATTCTGCGGTCTGCAAGGTGGATGTGGACTGAGATAAAAAACAAAAAGGTTGAATTCGGCAGTGAGGCCGTCAGTCATCGGTGACCCTTAAGAGCACTGCTTCAGCCATTTGTCAGCAAACAGGCAGACATCAGAGGGTAAGAAATGACCATCAGGAGCCCTGCAGGCACCTTATATAACCGCTCCTTCACCAAATCTGGGTTACAATGAGAGCAAGGGGTTATAAATAACTGATGGGGAAAATGAATTTTTATCTGTGGCTGAAGCCTAGGAAACGAGGCTTGTCCCCTGATTAATTCATTCTTTTAATTATTCGCTCCATCACTAACTTGGTCACTCAACAGATATTTATTAAGTATTTATTTTTACTAGTTACAGTTATAGTTCTTTGGAAGAACATGAAGGACAGGAGACATTTTGTGCAACAGAAACTCTATTTTCAGCGTGCCTGTAATTTCTGTCATGTGCCTCAACATGAATTGTTAACGTATGGGATTCTCCCTTAAAATAAAACACTGGGTGATTTGGTTGTCCATTCCCATCTCTCATTTCTTTTTGAATATTAAAACTTAGGTGTTTATATGTTTCAGTAACAATGGCTCATTATTTTCTAGGCCTGACGATGAGTCTTGAGATTTCTTTTTGGCTTTTGTTCTATTTGCTTTCATTGAATAGGGTTGGAAATTCTAGGCCAGACCTACAGAGGCCCATTATCCCACTTAGGCTCTATGCCTGCAATTTAGAGTCACCACAGGAGGGCTGTGGTACTAATATGTGGGACCATTAGGCTCTCACCACAGTGAACAGCTGAGAGGCACATGGCCAGTGTGTCATACCCAGCCCTGCAGAGTGTCAGGGTTACCCTCTCCCACCCCCAACTCTGCTGTCCCCCAAACACAGTTAGCAATTTATGAACAGCAGACTCCACGGTCTCTGAATGCAAAGGTTTTGCCCGGTGCTCTATCTTTGGTTTAAACAATGACTCGGATCTTTCTGGCTCAGCAGGTTAACAGGTCTCCTGTTTTAATCTACCTTTTACTTTGTCTTCTTCATCAGAGCACAGAAACACCACCTAAGGTCTGGGCAGAGTGGCACACTTCTTCATTTCTACCACCGAAAATGCTTTTTTAAAATAATATAAATTACTACACGGTTTAAACAGCATAATAGAAACTAAGAGGTATCTCTTACAGAGAGATATGAAGAAATATAAACATGTTTGTAGAATGTATTATTTCTAACACTCTTTAAATTTGTTTTTAATTGTTTTCTGAAAAATGCTCTAACTCTTGTCTCAAAAATTGTTCTGGGTGCCTCACTTTTTCTGTTTGTTTACTGGCTTTGCCTATGTTAGGAATATTTTTGAGTGCTTATGCTTGTCTCCTCAATCTAATCTATTATTAATCTCCGGAGTGCTATCAGTCCCTCGGTATAACTTTTTAATAAGAGAGAAAGTAAGTTTTCTCTCTTCTCCCTTTCCCTGTTGAGGTAAGAACCAAAAAGCAGACTACAGAACCAAAAAGTAGACTACAGAACCAAAAAGCAGACTACAGAACCAAAAAGCAGACTACAGAACCAAAAAGCAGACTACCTCTCCATGGAGTTCCAGTTCCCTGCGTCAGAAGAGGCCAAAGTGCGTGTTCAGTTACGGTGTCCACATTGATACACAGACACTTGCCAACAGGACTTCCTTCAGCCCTGAAAGTTTATCATTTATTCCTACTGTTGGCTTAGTCCATTTCTCACTCTTAATAAAAGTATGTCTTATCTCAAGATAAATATTTAAAACATGTCTTGAAATACAATAGTGTCTTTGTAAACAGTTAGGTTATTTCTATCACACCTGTATTATTTCTCTCACAGCTGCGTTGTGTGCCAACGGGCTGCTTCTGAGCACTCACCGAGAACTCGGAGCACCGCCTTTCACAGGGGACCCCAATGCGGCCCTTACGCGACTTGAGGGGACCCAGGAAGTCTTCTAATTTTGTCGTGAAAAACCTTCCTCCATTTAAAACCTGAAAGTCTATACTTTAAGAAATGTTCCCACTTCCTAGAAGAAACTCTGTGCTTTCAGATTGTATCCCCCAAGGTCTGGGCAGAGCGGCACACCTTCTTCATTTCACAGTTTTATTGCACATTCTACGGTCTGAGCAAGTGTCGGGCACGGGTTGACTTGACAAGACTTTCCAACAGGCATCTGGTCAAAGTTGGATGCTGTTAAGGAGGTAAGGGATGGTGAAAAGGCTGGTGGTATGCTAGGCACCCAGGAGTATTTAGAACCAAAAGAAGTGTGGTCTTAAAAAGGAAAAGCCCTGAAAAGAAATATAACCTACCTCACAGTTGTGCCCAGTTTTCCCGTGAGCATTCACTAAAATACATTAAAACACACCAAGAAGACTAGACATTCTTATCCTGAAACTATTTCTATCTTTTCCTGCTAATTAAAAAAAAAATACACATAGAAATCCATATGGGCAGAAGAATTAAAATAAATTTACTACCATTTCCAAATGCATAAATACAAACTAATAAAATACTATACTGATATGAAACCATAAGAACGGAATCTTCTGTAATAATACTATATAAAAGAATATGTTTTCACTAAGGAAGCTTGGAAAAAAATAGCTCTGTAAATAACCAGATGGATTTAATTAGCAATCCCATGCAAGCCTAGGACGCTTTAAAGTTAGTTAACTTGATGGAAGTTTAGCAAATCAGTGGCTGGTAAATTAATCATGGACACATTTTGATTTTTCAATCTTTTTTTGTTGTTGTTGTTCAGCTAGAGTAGGAGGGACAGAGAGGAAGAGAGAGAGAGAGAGAAACATTGACGTGAAAGTGACACATTGAGTGGCTGCCACCCGCATGACCAACCAGAGCTGGGGACAAACTGCAACTGAGGTACGTGCCCTTAGCGGGAACCAAACCCAGGTCTCTCTGGACTGCAGGCCGATGTTCTAACTGCTGACCCAAACTGACCAGGGCGATCTTTCAATCATTTTTTTCTATCTCCACACATTGTGAGATATCAAATGGATGGTATTTCTTGGTACACCCAATTTTCTAGTTGATTACAAATCCTCTTTAAGAGAGAATTTTGGATTGTGCTGCATATGTGAATTTGTTCATGACATGTGCTCTCTCCCCTCTGATAGCTGTTAAATTTTGACCCTTGCTAGACCTCAGATGGGAGAGATGCCTGCCCTGGGGAGGAATATTGTTATCTGTGCACAATCACTGCACAAGGGCCTATGCCCAGGTCTACATGCAGGTCTTTCTCTGTGGGATTACACGAACACAATCCTGACCTAGCTTGCTGATACACTGCTTCAACACTGTGTTGAGTAACCAAGAATGGGCTATACCTATCAGTTCTTCTAGGCATATCTAATCTAGGTTTCTGCACAGGCTCCTAAATGACCCTAGCCAGTTCTTTCAATTAAGGGCCAAAAGGTGTTATCAGGGAATGAATGTCACACCAAGGGTACTTGGATTATGATATATCTTTTTTTTTAATCCTCACCTGAGGACATTTTTGCATTTATCTTCAGATAGAGTGGGAGGGAGAGAAGGAGGAAGAGAGAGAAAGAAACATCGATGTGAGAGAGACACATCAACTGGTTGTCACCCATACGACCCCAACTGGGGCCGGGGACAAACTACAACCAAGGTTTGTGCCTTTAGTGGGAACCGAACCTGGGACTCTCCTGTCTGCAGGCTGACACTCTAACTGCTGAGCCAAACTAGCCAGGGCTATGATATATCTTAATGCAAATAAGTAGCTCAGAAACTCAGAACATTATACTTGTAAAGGCCCTTAGAAACACTCTTGTTTTTCTCCTGGCAACTTACTGTATAAGGAAACAAAGACCAAGAATGGCTGTGACCTGGTCCATTTTATAAATGTGTTAGTTGTTAGAAGTCATGATTCTTGATGACTACTCTTTCAACAACCTCATTCTGCTTTTCTAGATTAACTCACCTAGACCGTGGTAGGTTGTTTTATGAGTGATGTGGAAGCATGACAATGAATGACAAGGACAAATCTGTCAGCTCCCAGCTCTGACCAGTAAGAGTTGGCTGGTGACAGAGCAGCGTGCGGCTCCCTGCCGGGCTCACTGTGAGTGGGTTATGATTTCCAGCTTTGACAAGGTCCGGAAGAGCCAAAGACAGACCTACTTCTTTCCCACAACGGTAGTGGTGATTGATCATTTTGTTCTTCATGATAGTTTGGCTTTTAGTCCATCAAGGTGTTCTGATATTATTTTAAGTGTGTGTGTCTAAGCATATAAATGTGTGTGTGTGTACCCTAATGTTTACTGAGTGCTTACTAAGTGCAAGGCACTGCTGGCGGCTGTGTGTGCATTATATCTGATCCTCATAACAACACTATAAGAAACATAATGGGGAACTTAAGAAATTTATACTCGGTCCCCGAGTAGTAAGTAGAGCAGATGGAACTGAACTGGAGACTCTGCTCTTACCTACCAATCCACAGCCTTCAACAAAATAATAAAGGGAACATTAACATCCTGTGATGGCTTTCCCTGTTCTTGTTTTTTTTTTTGTTTTGTTTTGTTTTGAGAGTAGAAAGAGGGCTGGAGAGGTAAGAAAATCTTATAATTGTGCCTTAGTGTAGCTCTACAGTCAACATTTTGGGTCATTTAAAAAACATTAATTGGGTGTTAAATTAAGAATGAAATATCTCTGCACAAGGTACAGGATATATTCAGGAAAAAAAAATCCTTTATGACTCTGATCTTTTCCTAAGCTCAAATATGTTAATTTCCTGTTCTAAATGTTCTGTATTATCTTTTGCTGAAGAAAAGTGGCAAGTGTATAACAAGTATCACAATGATTGTTTGGAAAAATGTGCTAATGCTCTTTCATAGTAATTTGTTCCTGCCTAAATATTAATATCTATTTCAGTGCACAGTAATTTATCGGTTTATAATCATTCTGCTGCCATTGGACTGTCCAAGGGAAGGATGAGTCTTATTATTGTGTGCTCAGTAGTCAGCGAATAAGCCATCTCTCTCTATACAACCCTGGGTTTGCATTTGGGCTCCTTCACTTATCAGCTTTGAGAAACAGACAAGGTGCTTAGTGTCTCCAAGCTTTAATTTGCTCATTTGTAAGATGGGTATCACAGGGTATCTACTTAATAGGATCATGATGGGCATTAAATTTCATGTGCACAAAGCACTTTGGAAGAGCATCTGCCCCTTCAGAAGGGTCCAGTAAATGCTAACTCTTTGTTGAACAATTTCCTCTCTGATAATCTTGCTTTAGGGCTTCAGGTGCTCAAGGACAACAGGAACCACAAAATGCAATTTGCCTTTGCAGTAGGAGAAAGTTTCCTTTGTATTTTCTAGGAAGCAAAAGTTTACTAAATAAATCAATAGCTTATGGAGTTCAATGGAAGAAGGTTAAAACTGCTTAGGTAAATCAACTGCTTCTAATCACAGTCAAGTAGTTTAGAAGCATCATTTCCAGACATACAAGTGATGTGCTAATTACAAATGAGCATTATTTGTTCCTGGAAAACTGTTCCTCAGTCTCTCCAGTGTCGCACTCAGTTAAGGAAAGGAGCATGCACAGGAGGTTCACTTGATAGATCATGCAGAATGTAAGCAAACTTGAGAGGGGAAAATCATCAAATAACCAAACACTGCAAAAGAGCAAAGAGGTTAATGGGGAAAAAAAGCATATTTAATCACACATATTTTTATCCTGTGGGAGTAGTTATAAATATAAAAATGTGGAACATGAAAGTGGAGAGTAGCAGGCCCAGGGACAGAAAACCTAAAGGGAGCAAAAGCTTTAAAAAAACAACAACAAAAACAACAGTGCCTGAAATCACAAATCTAACATTCGGTTGATCTCAGCCCATCTTTCAGGTCAGGAGACTGACATGGGAAACAGATACAGCTACATCTCAGTCTTAATGTAGGGACTCTGCTCACCTCCAAATGTTGTAGCATCGAAAGAATGAGAAACAATTCCTGGTTGTTGGAGGTGGTTGCATGCTGTGCCCACCCACTCTCTCCCAGCTATGACACTATGTGACACACACACACACATATGCAAATATACACACATGTGCATATGTGTACACACACATTCGCATACATACATACACATATGCACACACATGCATATGTATATGTACATACACACATCCACTTACACACACACAAACCATTGTCAGTAGTACAAATGTGAGCACTCGAGATTTAAAAACAGAACAAAGCTGCGTGGGAAAATATTCCTGGAAAATAAGATCTTTACATCAGTTTCTTATTTTTGAGTGGTAGGTTTCATCTTCACTCATGATTCACACTGATTTGTGCCTCTAAAATGCATGCTGTGCCCGCCCACACTCTCCCAGCCATGACATTGTGTGACAGTACACCCCCAAGAGCAAAGCCTCTTGCAAATGTTCCGAAGTGGGAATGTTGAAATTGGCAATCCTCAGCATTTGCTTGCAGGTCTGGTTCAGCACAGGGGAGGGGTTGTGGGGGTGTGAGGACCACCATCCCCCACAGACCCATGGGGAACCACCTGTCCCATACTCCTCACTTTTACTGCTCCGCTGAACCATGCAAATACATCTCAGTCACTAAAATTTAGTGTTATTCCTTAATCAAATCAATCATCAAACTGACCCTTAGTACAGCCAGAGTGACAGGACAGAAAGGCCATGATAGGGGTCAGGAGATCTGGATGGGATCAGTAGACAAGTCACTGAAGAAGAGTGTGACCTCTAGAGTATGACCTCTGCATCAGTTCATCGAGACTGGAAGTCCCAGGAAATGCCTCAGTCCTGGGGAAACCGAGAGAGTGGGTCACCTATGAAGACACAGCAAAGATTAAAGAGTGCAGAGTAGTGACTGGAATGTGATATTTGTTTTTAGTGAGGTTTTTTTTTTTGTTTTGTTTTTTTAAATCAGCAGCCCTTGTGAATTTTGAATTTTCAGGGGACATGAGGGGAAACAATTTTTTCGAAGAAGGATGGGCCCTGGCCAGTGTGGCTCAGTTGGAGTGTTGTCACACACTCGGAAAGGTTGCGGGTTTGATTCCCAGTTCCCAATCAGGGCACATAACTAGGTTGCAGGTTCTAGCCCGGATCAGGAGGGAGGCAGCCAATCGATGATGTATCTCCCACATTGATGCCCCGCCCCCTGCCCGTCCTCCTCCTCTAAAATCGATTCCAAAAAAAAAAAAAAGGGATGGAATTTGTTGAGCTCCAAAAGGCAGCATGAGAAAGGGGAAGGCACGGAGAGATTGAGAGAAGAGAAAGGTCTGAAAGAGTATCTCTGAGGGAACCCACTTCACTTTTGCTCACTGGGTTCTGCCGAGGCCCTGGCAGCAGACCTCCTACCGGCGAGCATCATCTCCTGCCACTGCAGAAGCCCAGGGCGGATGGAGCTGGGATTAAACTGCAAAGCTCATTTACAGGAATTACCCAGACTCGGAGGCTTTTAAATGCTGATGAACCAGTGCTGCAAACCGGGACACCGGCTGAGATGCCCGAGGACCAACTCCCAAGCCCACCCTTCAAACAGTCCCCGTGGTTTTTATGGCAGGTGTTTTTTATCGTGGTGGGGACAGGCCTAATGCTGGAAGGTTCTATGAAATTTTTCAAATTACAAATACGCAACAACAAACGCTTAGCTTACACGAAGTTTGTGGGGAAGCTTATCTTACTAATAAGCATGGAATTCATTTTTTTTTCCAGAGTAAAAATAGTTATCGATCTAAAAATTGACAGAAGAATCAAATCTCCACACCCAATTAAGATTTGCACAAATCTGACCCGATAGAATTGGAGTTGACAGAAATCGTGGCCAGAGTGGGAAGTCCACGGGGAAAAGTTGTCTCGGATCCTATCCCCTCTCCCTAGACAGTGTGCGTTCTGCTGCAGGAACCAGAATTCTGTCACCCAGAAGAGTTGCTTGTGTATTTTTTCCCCTTCAGCATCTTATTCTAGTCATCTCACAGAGACCATCGTTTTCTGAGGGCTGTCAGAGAGACATTAATAGGTTCCTTAAATTATTCAGCCAAACCCTTCAAAGGATACACTCTATTACTTAACCTGCTTCAGAATCCCAGGTGCTCAGTCAATTAACCTAAAGAATATGGGAGAAACCCCATAAATCTAGGCAGGCGTTTCCGAGTCGAGGGCTGTCAGATGTGTTTCCTGTGAAGTGTAAAGCAGCAGGGACCTTCATGTTGCTGTGTGCCATAAACTCAAGACGTTAATAATAGCTATAGCGTTTAATTAAATTGCAGAGACTCAACCTTACAGGTGCCTCCTTGCAGAAGAAGTGAACATTAAAAAAAAAAAGAAAATTCAGGTTTACTGTCCAATCTCTCTCTGGCTCTGCATATAAATGACTTTTCCAATTACAAGCACATCCACAGAATATTCTCGAGATTTGTCACCAGTGACTTATGCTACGATGTTCAGGTAGATCTACAAAATAAACTTAGTTACTTTAAGCGCTCTAACTGGACCTCAGCTGCAGATTTCTGTCACCCTTCCTCCCTGGTTCCTGCTAGCACTCGCCATGCAGCCACCCCCACTCGACACCTGGGGATATCGTTTTTCCTCCCTTGGGTGCACAGCCAGTCAACCACAACACTGGCTGCTATTCATTTCCCATTGACTAGCTCATCCTCTTCTTCTTCTGCCTTATAATTTCTTATCTGGATTTTAAAATGCCCTCTTGCTTCTCTCTTGTCTAAACTCTCCTCCAGATTGTGGTCTGAGTTGCTTGGCCTTCCCAGGCCCTGCGTTATAATCTAGTGAAGAGCAGAAAGAACACAGCGGTGGTGGACACTGACCTTGAGGGCAGGGCCTGCACTACCTTGATTGTTTCTCCCCAGGATCTACCACAGTGCACAGCGTTTACTTAATTACTCTGGGGAGAGCTGGCCTTGAGGCTTAGACCCACAGATTACCAGCTGTATGATTTAGGACACGTTATGTCATCTCCCTGAGCCTCAGTTTCCACACATGCAAAACAGTGGAGTAACATTTTCTTCAAAGATGTCCTTTAAGATTTAATGAAATACCCATGTTAAGTGCCACGTACTAAATCCGGCCCACAGATTTCACCCAATAAAGGCAGGTTTCTTTACCCCTTAAATATTTCCTTATTTTCCAGAAATGAAAGCTAATAGAATGTCATTTTCTTGCTCAAAATAAACTGCTTACACCTTACAATGGCCTCCAAGGACCTTCACAACCTTCACGCTCCATCCCAGCCACCCGCCCTGCAACTTCACCTTCTAAGACTTTCCCTCTCATTCATGCCCAGAATCACACTGGAGGGTGGTTTTTGTCGTTTGATATTGAACATGCCTAGGTCATTCCTGCCAGAATTTTGTAGCACTCGCTCCCTCTCATGAAGTTCTCAAATAAAAGGTGCTCAACTTTGCTCTTAGTTAGGGAGATGAAATCCAGAATGGAATAAAAATGATTCACCTATTTTTAAAGAGTATAATGCATTGCCAAGGATTTGGTGAAATTTATATTATCAGACAATATAGAAATAGAACTTGGAGTTCAATTTGGTAGTATCTATTAAAATAAAGTATGCTTATGTCCTCTTATCCTGGCTAGCCACAGACCAGTATTTACCCCAGAAAAATAGTTATTCATACACATAAAAATTTTCATCGAAGCAGTGTTCACAATAACAAAACACACCAGGAGCCAATTGGGTAGCAAACTAAATGTCCATCAGTAGAATGGTTAAATTAAATGAGGTAGCCACATACAATGGAATACTATAGAGCAGACTGCATAACCTAGCTACGTACTGACTAGGCACAATATCCGAGACATACTTCTGAGAAAGCAAGTCATAGAATAGGTATATGAAAATATCTGTATTTTTAAAACGTACTTAAACCAATAATAATAATAACAACAACTAACATTTGTTGAGTGTAACCTATCAGGTACTCCTCTATCTGCTTTAAATGTGTTAAAATTTATCTTCCTAACAACCTGGTGGAGGACATGATGCTGTCACCCCAGTTGCGTAGACAAGGAGACAGGCACAGTAAGTTTCAATGAGTACACCATTAATGCCTAAGGTATCTGTCTCCAAGCTCGACCTCTCAATCACTGTTGTATCATAAGTTTACCTCGAAAAGTTAATAAGTAACTGAATAAGTGCATGTTTGTGAGTGAGTGTGCGTGTGTACTTGAATGCAGAGAAAAATGTTTGGATGAAAGCACACTATGAGCACGATTCTTCATGGGGGAGAGGAAGGAACTGGAACAGAGTGAAGGAGAAGCAAGTGGTTTAAGGAACTTTACTTTTTCATTGGTTTCAGTCATTTTACCCCGAATTTTATATAGACACGGTCACACATTTCTTGCATAATTTGTTTTAATACAATAGAGCAGTATCATCATGAGGAAAATGAGAGGGAAAAGTCTTAGAACAGACTGGAGAAGGGGACAAAAGGTAATTTTCTTAAGAAGCGCTTTGAGGCACAACTTTGAAGTGATTTGAGCAGAAATCAATTATAACTGTAATTGCCCAGGTAATTTAAGTGAAATGAAGGGATTTTCAGCTGTATTACCTAAGAAGTTATGAATGTGGAAGTGTGGGCTGTGAGCTCTACAACCCCAATTACAAGGGAATGCCGCCGAAATCCTGTCGGAACAGTCGTGACCGAATGCTTTTCTCCTGGCATCCTTAATTTGTTGAAACTTGACTTTTCCTTTCCTCCGTTTCTTCCCATTTGTTTATTTACCTGTGCTCGCATTTCAGCGATATGGCCTGGTAGATCATTCATGCTTAAGTGTGAGCCCTATAAATTCGGGCTTTCAGGGAATGATGTTTGACCAAGAAATGGGGAGAAAGAATTATGAAATACTGCATGTTTAAATTCCTGCTTTTCCTCTAATGGCTCCTAAGATGAAAAACTGCAGTGACTTCGAGCGTGATCAATGTGAGATCCCAGAGAGAGTTACAAATCAGTCAACTTAGGAATAGTTTTGAAAATGAAATGAGTTGGCTTTCTATTTCTCCTTTGCTATGATGATTATTGATCCTCTCTGTCCTTTCCCCCCAAATAAGTGTTGTAAGAAAGAAATAGCTATTCCCTACATAATGAGATCTGTTGCCTCTCTCACTAAACATTAAGTTATACCTATGCCTGGTTTCCCTGCCTCTAGTTCAGGCCCCTTCTAAACCACTTCACACTGCAATCCCAATAAGCATTCTACAATGTGATCATGTCACTCTCTTGCTTAAAATCCTTCTGAGTCTCTGTATAGCTCAGAAACAGCCCAAAGTCTCCAGCCCAGTGTGCCTCATTACAGCCTGGCTCCTGCTTCTATTTCTGGCCTTATTTTCCAACTCTTAAGTCTCCAAACAGAAGAATTTCCAATTTTCTGTAGTGTCTGGACTCTGATATTATTTCTTCTTAATGTGGCTCTTTCAACTCCCTCACTGCCTCCCTTCACCTACTTAACACCTGCTTGCCAGCTTCATTTCAGACCCATTGGTGAACTCAAGAGTGGACTCCAGTTAGACTTTAACTGGTCAAAAAAAAAAAAAAAGTGGTGAGCACTTAGCATATTTCTGTTTATGACATCGGTACAATATTTCTACAAATCACCCAAAGCTAAAGCTAAGGCAAATTATGAGTAACGTAACCACTTCTATTTATGAAAAACTTAACAATGTTTCTAGGAGAATTAGATAAAACTAAGCCCCTTTAGGATATGATCTGTGTTTTGTTTAAACTGTTTCTTCCTCAGTACCAGGCATAGGGCACATTGATAATTATTTTTTGACAGTCTGGTTAAAGCCTTTAAGGTGGTATTCTTAAAATACTGTTTGTGCCCTGGCTGGTGTGGCTCAGTTGGTTGGGCATCATGTGCACTGAAGGGTTGCTGGCTTGATTCCTGGTCAGGGCACATGCCCAAAGTTATGGCCTCAATCCCAGGCTGGTGGCATGTAGGAGGCAGCTGATTGATGTTTTGCTTTCACATCAATATTTCTCTCTCTCTAAAAGAAAAAAAAATCAATTAAAAAATCTTTTAAAAATTACTGTTTGCCTACAGAGATAAATTCAATAGTAAGGAGCTGTCAATCTCTTGGCCTTTGCCATTCATAGCAAGTAAGGCCACTGCAGGGCTCTTTTCCACAGACCCCTCAATGCAGAGACAAGCCTGGAAGGAAGGCTCTCCCGGAATGGGCCATCTGTGCAATTCCCTATGTGCTACAATTTTGTAGAAGGCTATTCTAGTCGCATACACCATACAATGTATAATGTATGCAATCCAGATGTTAACAGTGCAGCTCCTGTTTGGTTTGTGTCAGCCTCCATGAAATTGGACTAATTTAGGTTAAGGTAATGGTTCTCAAACAGGCATGATTTTTTCCTCCTCAGAGGACAGTTGACAACATCTGAAGACATTTTTGATGTCACCATTGGAGCAGGGAGTAGCACCGGCCAGGTACGCTGCTAAACATCCCACAATGCACAGAACAGCCTCCTCAAGAAAGAATTATCCAGTTCAAAATATTAACGGTTCCAAGAGAACTCTGGTTAAGACAAATGCAATTTAGTGAGGAGTTTACAGAGTAGAAATTTAAAAAAAAAAGTTTCCTGCTTTGAAATGCTCTCAGTTTGCTAGAACTCAGTTAATTCATTTAAAATTAACACCTGTAAAGCTAAATTAAAACCTATGCCCTTATCCAAAACCAAAGGAAATCATTCAGTATTGTACACTTTCACCTGGATGACACACACATACCACAAACTACTAAGTATCAAGCTCCTCACTTTCTCACCTGAGCTCTCTTTTCTCCTGTATCAACAGGAGATGGGATCCATGCCAGGAACTTGGGATTGCCTTGGTAATTCTCTCTCCTTTATCGCATATCCAATCAATCACGTGGTCTTGATTATATACCATTGTCTCCAAAAGAGTTTTCATATCTCTTCCTTCCCCTCCATCCTAATTCCTCTTCTTTCACTTAAGACCTTCACCATGTCTCTCCCAAACTCCTAGAGAATTCTAGTTGGTCTCCCCACCTCCAGTTTTCCTACACTTCTACACCCCCACAAGCTGGCAGTTGCCGGAACAAAACCATTTCTGTTTGCCATTTCCTACCACCTTCAGTGGTAAGTCCAGGCTCCTTCTCAAGGCTTAGGGGGCCTGCTGTGACATGGCCCTGTCCACCCCTCCAACCTCAACTCCACCACACCTGGCCTTCTTCAGCTACACATGACATGCTGTTTTTTAGGTTTGTGCACACCTTGTCCCCGTTGCCTGCAGGATTCCTCCACCAGCCCACTCACTCTGACATGTCCCTGGATGACCACTATTTAACCTTTAAGATCCTACCTATCCTGTCATCTCTTCTACAAAGCCAGAAGGTTTTTGTTTGTTTGTTTGTTTGTTTGTTTTTTAAATTCTGAATCATCTGCCAACATTGTTCACATGCCTCAATGGCAATAACTGGCTAGATCTGGTGTTTCCTCTTGAGATGGACACAATTCCCACTTGGTCATCTCCACCCTTTTATATAACCTCCTCTTCGACCCACGGTAGCGAAATGTATCACTGCTGATTCAAGGACAGCCCTTGGCAAAACCAAATCCAGTGAAGCATTACGCTTCCTGGGCTTTCAGAAATAGAAGCTCAGAGACAGTCTAGAACCCTCAACATTTCCATCATCACATTTTACTATATTTCTGAATATGTAATGACTAATGGAGATATAGCAATGAGTTCAGAGTGAAAAGGCTGAGCTGGGTGATGAACTAGGCTAGGCCAATGCTAGGGGATC
Organism: Molossus molossus; assembly: GCF_014108415.1. Classification (NCBI taxonomy): domain Eukaryota; kingdom Metazoa; phylum Chordata; class Mammalia; order Chiroptera; family Molossidae; genus Molossus; species Molossus molossus. The sequence continues at coordinate 53,709,629 of NW_023425345.1, read as the reverse complement.
AAATCTGGTGCATGCCAGCCTTGCCACTTGATTCAAAAATATAATGACAACATACGTAGATGGAAACTCCAGGATGTAAAGTCTCATGCCTGGGTTTGTATTCAAAGTTACATTCTTGAATCTTAAGCTATGCTATATTTACACAGTTGTTGGTGATAACAGGCACACCTATGAATAGAAATATCACTTCTCTTGAGAAGAGTTTAGATGCCACCAAACGACTGGAATGTAATTTACATTTTAGAGTAAAGTCAACAGTGATTAAAATTACCAACTAATGATTCTGCATCTGACAGAAGAGAACAAACCAAGCAGGTAAGGCCTATGGTTCAAAATGACACACCATACAACCATTTTTAAACCTAGATTTATATTTTATTTTATTATTTGTATGATCAAGTTTTGTTTGTTTGGTTTTTGTTTTGTTGTTTCAATTATTTTTATTAATTTGTTTTTGTTACAGCTGTTTCTTTTTCTTTTTTTAAATTAATTAATTAATTTATTTTTGTTACAGATGTTTCTACTTTTCCCCCCACTGATTCGCTCCTCCCCCTCCCTCCCCGCCCTGTCCCCAGCTTTGTTGTCCATGTCCATTGTTCATGCATACATGCATATAAGTTCTGTGGTTTATCTCCCCCATCCCATCCCCTCTTATGGGGACTATCAGTCTGTACCCCACTTCCACGTCTCTGGGACTACCCCGTTCCTCAGAATGTTATGTTCATTATATTCCACACGTAAGTGAGATCATGTGATATTTGTCTTTCTCTGCTTGGCCTGTTTCACTTAGGATAATACTTTCCTGGTCCCTCCATGTTGTCTCAAAGGATAAGAAATCTTTCTTCCTTACAGCTGCATAGTACTCCATTGTGTATATGTACCACTGCTTTTTTATCCATTCCTCTACTGATGGACATTTGGGCTGTTTCCAGATCTTAACTATTGTAAATAGTGCTGCTATGAACATGGGGGTACATATATTCTATCTGATTGGTGTTTCAGGCTTCTTAGGGTATATTCCCAGCAGTGGGATCACTGGGTCAAATGGAAGTTCAATTTTTAATTTTTTGAGGTAACACTATATTGTTTTCCATAGTGGCTGCACCAGTCTGCATTCCCACCATCAGTGTACTAGAGTCCCCTTTTCTTCACACCCTTGCCAACACTTGTTGTTTGATGATTTGTTGATGGCGGCCATTCTGACAGGTGTGAGGTGATACCTCATTGTTGTTTTAATTTACATCTCTCTGATAATTAGTGACATCGAGCATTTTTTCATATGTCTCTTGACCATTTGTATGTTCTGTTTGGAGAGGTGTCTATTTAGTTCCTCTACCCATTTTTTAATTGGGTACTTTGTCTTCCTTTTATGGAGTTGTATGAGTACTCTATATATTTTAGAAATTAATCCCTTATCTGATGCATCATTGGCAATATGGTCTCCCATATGGTGGGTTCCCTTTTCCATTTTGATGATTGTTTCTTTTGCTGTGCAGAAGCATACAAAATTAATGTCAAGAATGTATAAGAATGTATAAGAATGGCATTCTTATACACCAATGAGGAATCACAGAAAGAGAAACTAAGAAAACAATCCCATTTACCATGGCAGCAAAAAAAATTAAGATACCTAGGAATAAACTTAACCAAAGAAGTAAAGGATCTCTTCACAGAAAACTAAAGGTCATTGATAAAAGAAATAGAGAAAGATATAAAACTGTGGAAGCACATACCTTGTTCATGGATTGGAAGAATTAACATCATTAAAATGTCCATACTACCCAAAGCAATCTATAGATTCAATACAATCCCCATGAAAATACCAACGACATATTTCACAGAACTAGAACAAACACTCCAAAAATTTATATGGAACCCAAAAGACTCCCAATAGCCATAGTAATCTTGAAAAAAAGAACAAAGTAGGAGGGATCACAATACCAGATATCAGGTTACACTACAAAGCCACTGTAATCAAAACAGCCTGGTACTGGCACAAGAACAGACAGATCAATGGAACAGAACAGAGAACCCAGAAATTGACCCAAGACAATATACCCAATTAATATTTGACAAAGGTGGCAAGAGCATACAGTGGAGTCAAGACAGTCTCTTCAATAAATGGTGCTGGGAAATTTGGACAGCTACTTGCAAAAAAATGAAGCTAGACCACCAACTTACACCATACACAAGAATAAACTAAAAATGGATAAAAGACTTAAATTTAACTCATGAATCCATAAAAATTCTAAAAGCCAGGCAACAAAATTTCAGACATCATACACAGCAGAATTTTCACTGATATCACACCTAAGGCAAGAGAAACAAAGGAAAAAAATGCACACATGGGATTTTATTGTTTTCAAACTAGTTGCTTTTATTCGTTTTGGGTCCTTTAAATTTTTTAATAGAAAATATATTTATATTCAATATTGTTTTGTATTAGTACCACACAACTTCTTTAAAAGTGGCCACGCCCCATGGCTGAACTAAGAAAGGCGAGGTTGTGGCAATATAACTGCCAAGACTCTCACTGCGTTCCTCGCATCTGAGGCTCAGCACCTTCCAGTGAAGTTAGAGTTGGGGCATCTCATATGAACCTCCTAGTAAGCACACATGATGTCTGATATGTTATTTGAGTCCCATTTGTATCAGTGTCTTTTCTCTTTGAGAAAAATCAAGAAAAAAACAAGATCAAAATCCATTATAGAAAACTGGAGCCTTAACTCGGTTTGCATTTCATTAGGCATACTTATGCAGCTGTGGTATAACAACATTGCAACTCTGCTTTAGGTGGGTGCCGGCAGTCTGTAGGCCAACTTTGAATAAGTTAGAAGAATGTTCCTTCTCCAGCAAGTTAGGCATCAGCTGAATCATAAAGCATAGCTTTCAGGTGATAGAAGTTGGCTTCTCTACCAAAGGTTAAAGCAATAACCAGTAATTGGTTTTGGTGAGTTCTACAAAGCATCAAGGATGCCAGAACTTGACCTAGCACAGAACTTGAAGGCAAACACTGTATTCTCTGGAGATGAACCACATATTTCTCAGCCAACAGAAAAAGGATGATTGCTATATTTACATTTTCTGCTTTTGTAGATTGAGTCTTTGTCGCAATAGTAAATATAGAGAGACCCATCTGGGAGTGCGACTTAAAAAAGCTGTTTAAGAATAATATACAGTAATACTGCTGTGTTTTGTAGAAATATAAGGTCTCATTTTTGCCAATGGTATATTTATTAATTCTCTCTTTTATCCTCATAAGTGTTAAGAAAGGCACATAGAACAGGTGTCGTTACATCAGTTTTGCAGGTGTAAGGATGCCAAAGAAATCAAGGGCTTGTCAAGACCTTCCAATAAATGGGATCCAACTGCCTCTGAATTTGAATATTCAATGGGGGATTTTAATAGTTGTTAAGTCTAAACTTAGTGAACTGGTTTAAAGTATAGAAAGAACATTTTAATATACAAAATAATAATAAAACACTAAAATAGAGGAAAAGTATTTTCTCACTACTTAATGAACAGTCATTGAAGGTATCAGAAATTCTTAGCACATCACCAGATTTAGAGCTGATGGACAACACTGAGATTCATTTTGTATTTAAAATAAATAAAAATGGAACCTCTTTGGTAGAGCCTATATGAATGTGCCTCATCTGGCTCCCAAACAACTCCTCAGCTCTCATGTAACCCTCCAGTCACTCTCCAGTGATGCCCCAGTCACTCTGTTCTTCATTCAGCCACTCCTACAAGGCCAGCCATGGACTTCCTTACCTGGGGAGCTTCTCACAGGCTCTTTCTTCTGATGATGCCTGGCTCTTTCTTGCCCTCAGTCTTGGCTTAAATTTCACCCCTCAGAAAAGCCATTCCTAATGCTATTAATAGCATGCCTCTTATTCTTTTACATGACACCTTATTTCCTTCTCCTTTTCCCCTTTGACACTTGCCATAGCATTTAATTTTAAGGCAGTGTTATATCCTAACGTGTAGATTTGTGTTCTTTGTGTATTTCCCCTCCCCCATTGCTTCCTTCAGCCCACACCTAGGGAACAACAACAACAAAAAAGGACTCAAAATTAATTGAAAGCCTGTGGCTGTAAGCTAAAAAGAGATGCTTGCCTTTTTTCACCATCCAAAGACTAGACAAGGTTGGGGCTGCAGGAAGGAGGAAGATGAGGCTGAGGGGCTTCATTGACTATAAAGGAGAAAGATACCCAAAGCAGGAGGGGAAGAAAGAACTTGCATTGTCAGAACCAGGAGCAGAGTGGAAATGCTCAGCATGTGCTGTCATCAGAGTGGAAAACCAACGTGTCCATGGTCTGTGGACAGCTGGTCCCGTTTGTTGTCCTGGACACTTGTAAACCCTCTGGATTTGGGGTATTAACACACTAGGAGGCTGGATAATGGTCCTTAAAGACATGGGGTCTTACTTCCTGGAACCTGTAAATGTTGCCGTATGAGGAAAAAGGGGCTTTGCCAATGTGGTTAAGTTAAGGATTTTGGGGAGATTATTCTGTATCATCTTGGTGGGCCCTACATGCAATGACAAGTATCCTTACAAGAGGGAAGTAGAGGAAGATGTGACACAGAGAAGAAGGTAATATTCCTGTGGAGGCAGAGATTCGAGTGAAGAGGCCATAAGTCAAGGACGGCAGGCAGCCACCTGCAGATGGAAGAAGCAAGACAGGGATCTCCTCTGGAGCTGCTTGAGGGAGCATACTCCTGCTCAAACCTTGAATCTGGGCCATTCAAACTGATTTCTGATTTCGGGCCTCCAGGATGGTGAGAGAATAAATTTTTATTGTGTAAGCTAATAAGTTTGTGATAACTTGTTATAACAACCATAATAACCTAATACACACAGGGAGTAAAAATCTCATTACTTTGGCCAATGTAGAACTGAACTGAATCACTGAAGGACTTTCCTTTAGGGTGGGATAAGGGGTGGATATATCATGTTACATATACATTCATATGCATATATTTATCATCATTGTCATTTTCTTACCCTTGACCAGGCAGAACGTTCCAAGAGGCTTAGAACCTTTGCTGTTCTGTTCACCATCTATAACCAGGGCTTAGCTCAGCAGCTGCCACATAACAATTGCTCTACAAATAATTGTTGAAGGAACAAAAAACTTTGTGAAAATAGCACAAGATGAGGAAAATGCAAACAACAAATGGTAAGAAAATGATGGTAATAACTATGAAAAAGACTGCACCAGCAACTAAATTGAATAGTCAGATATCCATGATCAGTAATCTAAAGAGAGATTGAGGTCAGTCTGACCCCATGTGTGAGACTGCTCCCTAGCATCTAGAGATTTGTACTTTAACAGTAGCTAAATGTGAATGTGTTCTGGCAGTGATACATTTTCAATCAATTTTATCAACACCATCTCAGTGTGTTGCTCAAAGCTCGAGTTGGTCTAGCAATGTCCAAGAGCTAATATACCTGGTGCTCACTGCTGCTGGCTGAAATCACAGGGTGAGAATGTAGCACTTCCAGCCGGTGAGCTATTGTTACTGGTTCTATTAGGATAGCACAATATCTTCCTGTTCCATTTTTTTAAATGAAAAGAACTCTTATCATGAGCGAATTTAGAACGAAGGGGACTCGATGCCACCTGCTCAGCATTGCAAAATATACCCGAGTATGCTGCCTTGTCTGTTCCATTTCAAAAGTGAATGGAATAAAACAACCTAATTGTACTTGTCTTGGCTCCTTCATAATCTGGAGTGGAGTGTCACATGATGTCATTCAGTGAACAAAAATTTTCAACACTTAACTGCAATTCCAGTTTGCACTTCTATTTAATTATAACCCAAACAACCTCCCACTCAGATGCCAAGAAAGGTAAAGGATCTGGGAATGACTCCTAGGCAGAGAGAATCTGAGGGGTATTGCTCTATTTTCGACCTCAGTAACGTTTTGAAACATCTAGCACAGGTGGGATGCTCACCCCAGGCCTCTGGGGCAACCGAGGCTGTGGCTTGCCTTCCTCCTCTTTATGTCTGCCTGTGTGCCCTTCTAAGTCAGCGGACCTGGACAGTGAGTGTGCACCAGGGCTCTGCCTGGCTGTTCAGGCCACTCTCTGGTCCCTGAGGTTTCTGTGCCTGGCTGTTCAAGCCACACTCTGGTCCCTGAGGTTTCCGTGCCTGGCACAAAGTGGAGAGATGAGTTAGGTAGACAAGGCACAACTCAAATGCATTCAAAACAAACTCTTTATGCCCTCTCCGTATTCTGAGCCTTTTGAATGCTGGTAATCTCCTCCTTTTTCAAAACGTTACTATTTTTTTAGACTATTTCTCAACTTTTTAAAGGTCATAGCCTCTTATGAGAACTTGAGAAAAACAATAGACCCTTTCCCCACCCAAAATGCTCTTATGAAAACCCATAAAGGTGAAGACACCTTGATCTTTTCTACGCCATACATGAAAAGTCTAATTTATGAATGGCTAAGATACTGATTTACCCTTCAAGTATGACGAATAAGGCCAAAATGCCTGGGTTAGAATGTCCAGCTCTGTCATTCAGTAACTGTTTAACCTTAGGCAAGTTGCTTGATCTTTCTCTTCCTCAGTTTCCTCATTTGTAAAATGAGAGTGCTTATAACAGAACCCACCACAAAAGATCATTATGGAGAAATAAACTCATTATGTAAAATGTTTACAGTGGAGCCTTGAGTTAAAAACTGTATATGGAGCTTCGACCACGTGCAGGGACTGGTCTAAGACTAAAGACAAGGCAATGAACAAACAATTACTGCTGTCAATGGGGCAAGCATTTTAATGTAATATTTTCCATCCTCGCTTCACACCTGACCGTCTTTCTCCATAAACAATGTAGGCTGTGAGTACTCACTCTTAACTTGGCAAAGATATTTATAAAACGGAAAAAGGCTAGATTCCAGGAAAACAATTTATTCTGTTCTATCCCCAAATTTTTACTCATTTGTCTGTTACGCTTAAAAATCAATTAGCACTGTGCATACACTGTATCGAAAGTTTTATTTAGGATTAACTACAGAGCTGGGCGAATTTAGCAGCAATTTTCCCACCAGTGATGCTTTAAAACTATGTGTGGGTTTCAAATGCTAATGAAAGACTCTCTGCTCTAGGACATATTTTTAAAGTTCTTGTGATTTTATTTTATCTTTCTGTCCTCTGCTTCCTGCTCCCCACCTGCCTCTCTCCCTTCAGTCCTGGTAGGATGTCATATTTCAGGTTGATTCTTTTCGGCTTTCCTCCTTAAAAAATTATCAGAAAACAATGATAAATACACAGGAAGTTGAAAATAAATGTATGGGGAAGTCCCAAGCACCCTTCACACAGATTGCCCGAATATGAACATCTTATAGAACTACTGTATAATAGTGAAACCAGAAAACGGACATTGGCACAGTCCACAGAGCTTACAGACTTCAGTGGGATTGACTTTTCAAATAATAATTACATTTGGTAAGCATCAATGATGATCATGATAAAGGTTGAAATTTACTTCATGTGTATATAATTGGGTGTGGGTTTGTGTGCACATTTGTGTGTATCCGAGAGAGAGCGAGAGAGAGAGAGAGAGAGAGAGAGAGAGAGAGAGAGAGAGAGAGACAGAGCGCGCGCGCGTGTGCAGGCTGTGGCCCTACCCATTTCATGAGACAATTTTGAGAACAAATGGGAGAATCTCTTGTGAATATTGCTCATAAACAATAAAGCACTAAGTAGCCCTGGCCGGTTTGGCTCAGCAGTTAGAGCGTCGGCCTGCGGTCCGGTGAGACCCGGGTTCGGTTCCCGCTAAGGGCACGTACCTTGGTTGCAGTTTGTCCCCGGCCCTGGTTGGGTCGTGTGGGTGGCAGCCACTCGATGTGTCGCTTTCACGTCGATGTTTCTCTCTCTCTCTCCCTCCCACTCTATCGGAACAAAATATCGAAAAATGTCCTCGGGTGAGGATAAAAAAAATAAAATAAAGCACTAAGTAAATAAAAAGTATTCTAAGTATTATATTATAGTGTATTTATAATCTTTCTGTTCAGAAAAAATGTCTCAGTAGTGTGTACAGAGACTAGGTAGAGCCTCCTTAACTGTATAAGGGGTGTGTGTGTGTGTATGTGGGTGTGTGTGCGTGTGCGCGTGTGTGCGCGTGTATAGGAGTAAATGGCAATCTCATCAAAATCTCATCTGAAGACATAGATCAGAGTCACAGGGTTAGACGGAGCCTTGGGCCCACTGTTTCAGCTCTACACAGTACACATATTTTGAAATAGTCTTGCCAGTGGTCTTCTAATCTCTGATTAAAACCTCAGACGATGGATGCATACTATTTCATGCTTCAGTCTTTCCCTATTTATAGAGCTCTAAGTGCTTAAAGACCCTTTGTTATAATAAGATGAAATCTGCCTTCCTTGTGATTTTCATGCATTGGTCTTGGCTCCGCCATCTGGTGCCTCACACAACGTAGGAAGACTGGAGACAGCCATCGTTCCCGAGGTTTTCTTCTCTCTCCCAGACAGCTCCAGTCCTTCTTTAACAAGTTCATCGTATGTAAGACTTCTCATCTCTGAACTAGCTTATTGTTCTTTGTAAGAATGGAAGCAGGGTCGCGTAGCACCCTGGGCTGTGAGCTGACAGAAGGGTCAAGAGCTGGACCCACCTCCTCCCGTATCTGTGCACATATTTGTATTCACGGCTCCTACTATCACATTAACACGTTTTTTTGTTTTGTTTTGTTTTTTCCAGGGTTTGATATTTAGCCATTCCTTCCTAATTCTGCACATAAGTAGCTGGTTTTCTGGGTGTAAGAGCAGGACTTCATATGGATTCTCATTAAATTAAGCCATTTGTGCAATTCTATTGAAATACTTTTATATCTGGCCCTGGCCGGTTTGGGTCAGTGCTTAGAGCATCAGCCTGTGGACCAGAGGGTCCCGGGTTCGGTTCCCGCTAAGGGCATGTCCCTCACTTGCAGTTTGTCCCCACCCCAGCTGGGGCTGTGTGGTGGCGACCACTCGATGTGTCTCTCTCCCATTGATGTATCTCTCTCCACCCCCCATCTCTCCCTTCCACTCTATTTGAAGGTAAATGCAAAAATGTCCTCTGGTGAGGATAAAAAAAAATACTTTTATATCTGGACTCTATCACTAAATGCATTTACTGTCCCTGCTGGCTCCACCTTGGCTGTTGTCTTTATGAAGAGTCCTTTAGTCTTTCCTCAAAATTGTTGATAAAATACTTGGACATAAAAGGGTGAAAGGAGATCATTCAAAAGCTATAAATTCTACCTGTAACATCTTGACTTACTGTTAATGTTAAATTTTCATTGAGAATTCAGCTCTAAGTTTGTACTGAGGGTTGACTTAAGCAGCCATACACAAAAGGCCTCTGTATTTTCTATAAAATTCAATTGGGTGATTCAATGTCTCATTAGTGGAAATCCCATAGGAAATTTCTCTTGGAGCTCAGGGATAGGAAAAAATAAATTTCTCCCAAGGATAGCTGAGGTGTTATGAGTTTCCTTCTTTTTGACTTCTAAGATGCTCTATCTTTTCAAATGTTTAGAGATGCATGGAATTATTTCTTTACTTTCTAAGTAGGGCATTAGAAAGCTTTCCCTAGAGTTCTGAAGTAGTTAAGGTTTTTTTTAGCCCTACAGATCACGTCCTTCCAGAATTTGTTCTCAGTTTAGAATGGTATGTTCTGAAAATTTTCCATATTCACTTCCATAAATGATTCTTTATTTTAAGTGTAAACAGTAATAATTTGATCATCTGCTAATGTTTTCTCTCTTTATTTATTTATCTTTTGACCCTTTCATTAAAGAGTAATTTTTTTTCATTAAGTACTTGTGTTTGACTGGAATCATTTATACTGAAAACACTTCTGAGCTGGGTGTTAGAAGCCCAGGGTCTTTGCTTAGATTAACTACTCTTTGTGTGACCACGGGAAACACACTGGGCTGTACAGTTTCTCATCTGCAGAAAGAAAACTACCTCTTGGTGAACATCTGATAAATATTAGACACTTAAAATGTATACAACTAACTTTTAAATATTTAAAAATAGGTCATTTATAATACATGGTCTGAGTATATGGATGTGCAATATTTTAAACACCAAATTTAGGAGCTTTTAAAGCCAATCCAATGTGGTCAGCAAGCATTATATCAGAAAGGCAACACTTTAGAGGTTGGCCATTATAAAAATATTTGTTATACCTATTTCAATGAACAAATAATGTTTTGCTTACTAGCAAAAATATGGCAGAAGTGATTCTCATTGGCGAAATTAGTGACTCATCAACAAGAACGATAAATAGAATTTATTTAATGAATATTCTACTTAATCTCGGTGGAATACTAAAGACTTCTGGAGACATTCCCCACATGAACAGGGTACAAAAATCATAAAGAGGCCCATGGCCTGTACCATAGGATTAGTGGCATAAGTTTGATTGCTAAACTTTCCTATTAACAATGATCAGTTTAATACAATTTCTGGTTGTCTGATGCTGAACATAGAGATACCAAAATTCTGGTCTTGAAATGTTTTATCTGCCTCCAGAAAACCTTCTTTCTAGGGTAATGATTGGAACATCTGAATGGACAGGAAACTATGATTTCATCTAACTTATGGAAGAGGCTGCATGAATCCATTTAATGCCTTTTTGCGAAAAAAGTATTTGCTAAAATGTGCCTGTAAGTATAGCAGAAGTTGCTTTAACATAATTAGCATGAGCATCATCATAGGAGGACTTCTAACCCTCTTCAACCTGCATCAGTAACCTCCCTTACCTACCAAAGATGTGTCTGACCAAACTATCACTGGATAGTTCTCAAGCGACATTTTGTCTTATTTTAATTGTCATCAGCACCCTTCAAGTTACTATCCCCCTTATCCCAATTAGAAAATTCAAGTTGAGGGGATATTAATCCATAATCATATGGATATTGGGTGGTAGAGTCATTGCAAGAAATGGATGGGTAATTATTAAATGCCTACAGCTGTGTTCCTTGCAAATGTGTGGGTTAAATAAAGCCTCTTTAGCTCACCTTGACAGGTAGCTAAAAGTTAACTACCTATTAAAGTGATTTAATATATATTCATTGTTGCTTTATATAACTACAATTACTATTAATATTAATATATTTTTGGTTCCTTTTTGTACTTTTCATGTTTTAAAATCTCTAATTTGTTTAGGCCTCCCCAATATATTCAGAAAAATTGTAAATTTATACACTAAGGCACAGATTAATTACTTTGTGACATAATTACATGACCAAGCTCTAGAGCAGTCTACAAGAAAGTTTGACTCTGAAATTATCAGTTGAAACATGTTTTGAAAAAGTCATAGTTATCTAAAGGTCAATAAAGAGCTCATCTCAAAGCATTGTTACATAGAGAAAAGTAACTGAAATGGTAATTTTAGAATTGGAATGCTGAAATGATAGAGATAATATTCACGGACTGACTATTTTCATATACATCAGAGATCAGCAGAATTTAATGGATAGTTTGGGGGTCTATAAAACTACTAAAAAGAAATAAAATACAAGATACAAATACAGAACAATTCCCCTCCATAGTTACCAATAAAATATTACATTTTAAAGTAAATTTTATTGTAGATAGTCTAAACAGAAATCATATGTCGACAAAAAATATCTAGTTTATTAAAATCTTAAGTTCTTAGGAAAAAGAAAGGTAATAGAAAAGTAATCGACATGTTACTATTTATACTTCTGAAATGTGTGCTTTTAGGTTATTTACTTTTGCTGTATGTAGAAGATATGAAGAGAAAATTATTCATTTTATAATAAGGTATTTCTTTGGTAATTCATTATTACATGCAGAAGTAATGGCATCCAAAGAATATAAGGTTATAAAAAAAGTATGTTCCAGCTTTTAGTTTGAAATATTATACATTTTAATTTACTTTAACTTCATATGAATATTAAAATATATATTGAATAACAGATAATGTAATCAAACATTTTTGTGGGGGAGGCTGACATTTTTATTACACTATAGCTGCCCACTAGGCTTAAAAATGATCCGCGCAGTAGCCTTTTCCATATGTATTATATATACATTAGAATTATCCTTTTTCTTTAATTAAAATAAAAAATATAGGGTAATGAGTTTTATCTTTATTTTGAAAACGTATTTTCTTATAGCAATTTTGAATAAAAACTGCCTAGAAATAAATATGTTTTTCTAAACATTAATTCAATTAAAGTATATATGAGAAAAATTCTACCAGTTGGGATGATTTTCCAGATAGTTCACACATACTGTATCTGAACAAGATGAAATGAGACATAAAACTGTAAAATTACTGCTTTGGCTGGTTTACTATTCATCAAAGCTTAGCCATTTGGAGCCCAAATTATGATTCGTTCCAGGATTTCAGCACTGACTTCAGGAACAGCGGGGGCGGGGGAGGATGTGCTTAAGGAGCACACCTTGGGATATTTTATGAACATACCACTCCGTTCACCGATAGCAGCTGGTCTCCTCTTTTGAGGCCTCCGTGTCTTTCCGCCACCCCTCCGGGAATGATGCGAGAGATATAAATGGGGGAATTTTGCTCCTTTCCTCCCATCACGTTAAAACCAAGGCCTTCATCAGTCTTTGGCAGTTCGACTACCCGAGGGTGGGAGTGACCTTCGCTAGCAGCAAAAGCTGCAACTGTTGCCTGAAAGAAAAGACGGTTACTTGGTAATAAAACGAGGGAAGTAAGGCGAAGCATAGGCTTTGCGGTGGGGAAATCAGGCAACTCCTCCTATTTTTATAGCCTTCTCCTGTGAAGGAAAGAACACGAAATGGAGCGGTGTTCTTCATCCAGATGTGAGTCCTTTTCTTTGGTAAAGCGCAGCCCAGCCCAGCTATTTATTTCTAGCTCTCTAGACATTATTCATTACGATAAAAACGTCCCTTCTTCAAAAAAAAATTTTTCCAATTCCTTCAGTTAGATGGAATTCCTCCTATTCTTGTTCTCCAAATAGGTTTGGGCCAAATGCTACCTACATATGGCACATATACTGTAATTATTATGTATGTACAGTGACCACTGTCACCTGAAGGGCAGAGTTTGTGGCTTACACTTCTTTGTATGACATAGTCTACCCTGGTGCTTGTACACAAATCTTTATAAATATGTATTCAATACACTGAGAAGCACTTATATGTATATATACTGGTAAATACATCTATAATTTTGCTATTGCCAGACCACTGGCTTAGCAAAAATTATTTTCTGAGGATGCCTAAAAAAAAAATAAAAGCTATAATACAATAATAGATTAAAACAGATTATTATTACATGTCAATATTTCATATTATTTTGAGAGGTCCTCTTCTCTCCGGTTCCCCCCCCACCCCGACATTTTACATTACTATTTCAACGACTATAGCAATGTAGGCACAATGAGCAGTCTATAGTTTTATACCTAGACTCACAAAATATGGACATAATTTTATTTTAAAATTCATACATTAATTTTTAAAAAATATGTTGAAGTCAACAACTTACCATTAGTTCCCACCCCTCATGGAAATAAAATTACAGCATTTAAGCAGTTTCTATCAAGAAAAGATTCTCTGCCTGCTCATTTTCCACCTCGATTAACCTTTCTTAAGCAGAGTTGATTAGATGCCTACTATAAAGTGATTTAACCAACACTATAAAAATATTGATTCCCAAGTACTGTACATTCTTTTCCACACACAGCATTATCATGTCAATTTAGCATTATGCTACTGTCTGCATTTAGTGGAAGACAGTGAATGATATGGAAATAATGGCTTATTTTCAGCTACATGCATTTGCTCATGCAAACCTTGTCATCATGCATAGATTTTAATGGCTGACATGGATGCAATGCAGACAGCCCAGAAACAACCAGAAAATATTGTGCTATTGCAACATTATGCTGCTCTCCTGCTGTTCTACATGAATAAGAAATGAGAATGTTAAAACACTACATAATTCACTCTCCCCTTAATTAAACCATGTAGGGATCATTTTTTTTTCTGTGTGTGTTCCACTTCAGTACAAGCAAAGCATGATATAAAGATAATAATACCCTCTTTTTTGCTTAGGTTAAAAAAAAAAAAAAAAAAAAAAAAAAAAAAAAAACCCTTACCAATCTACAGTGTTCTGTTGCAGGATGATATCTAAGACATCAGGAGGGAAACCAAACAAGGGGTGATGTAACACAAAAAAGAATTAAATTCAAAATTCTGACGATTTTCACCAGTTCTTAGTTCTCATACATTATTAAAAACAAAAACACTTTAAAAAAGTAAGTGTCTATGTGTTATGACATTTCTGTATTTGTACAATAAGAACTGCACTGGCAATTTTAGCTTAAAACTATTATTTCCTAATGGACTATTTTCCAGATAATTTCCTGATCCTGTCGCTGTAACGTTTCCATCAGTAGGGTCTCTACAATATCTGGATTTAAGTTTTTAAAGAGCAAATGTGGTTACTACCACAAAAGGTGACAGGCCTTCCTTTTGGGTTAGCATCACATTCTTTCAGCTACGCACTACTCTGCTGGACACCTGGAAGAACCTGTATCACTGAGTGTCAGGTCAGTTCTCTTAACGATTAACTTAAATCAAATCTTTAGATTTGTGCAAATGAATCTTCATGCACTGAACAGGGAACAGGTTCTTTTGGATCAGAGGAATGTGTCAGAAAACCAAGTAGTATTTCATAGAATGAATCAGTAGATTTGCTTGTGCCAAATGGACATTTAGTGAGTTTAATGAAATCATTCTCCTTTCTTAAGCTACAGAAGCAGCAGAAACGTTCAATTTTCCGTTAGGATTTTTACCTGGGAAGTAGTACTGGTTCTAGACTCTGGGCTGCCACTGATGTCTAAATTCTCTTACAGTGTACACACGAGAATACCTGAAACACACACGCGCACAATCAATTACTAGATCACTGGGGTTAAATATATTTTTAAAGTTACTCAAGCCTTACCTTTGCTGTGGCCCTGGCACGGAATTCGGGACAGCCATTAACAGTTATCGTTTCGTGCATATATTGATACACCTAAAATGTTCACATAAAAAAAAAAGAATGTGTAAGACATTAAGCATATTAATTCTTTCATTGAAGATAGGACGATACATTTTCATCGCAATACAAAAGTTTCCCATTACAAAGTGAAATAGGCCTGAGTCAATTATTCTGATGATTTGGACCAAAAATCCCTTGTATTTTTTTTGAGGGGGGGAGTTTGGGGCAGAGAAGGCAATCACCTTTATTCATAAGTTTTTAATTTGGCTTTCCATGTTTATCAAATGTAGAAACTCAGTTTTCTTACATATATTATACAAAGTACTTTGGTGGTAAAAATATTTTAGCATCCTATATAGCTCTGTCTGTCAAATATGTGATAAAAATATTACTTCCTGGATCCATATAACACTTTAGAAATAGTTTTCTGAATTAATATTCCACAAAACCAGGATGACTATCTTTTCTTTGCATGTTGGAGAGTATGTTACTATTCATAGCATACTCATAATTTATAGATAAAAAAAAGTATTCAGGAGCAAAAACAAGACAAGTAAGAGATTCTTAAAAGCAGTAACACACTAAGATATCAACTATGGGTTCATGTTAACATTTAGATGAAATAGTAAGAAAGGGGGTGAACTCTGGACCCAGAAATCATGATGTTGTCGAAAGCATACAGGTTATACTGACTAAGGGACCTAAGTTTGAGCCTTATATGAATACAATTGGGCCAATTATTATTATTATTTAATGTTTCCCACATTATTTGACTTCAATCTTTTGGAAAGAAATCTTCTAGGATTGTAAATTCATCGACACTTTTCGTGAAGAAGATTGAAAACTGTAGTGCTCACCTGGGGCCAAAGCTCCCCCCAACCCCCAGGCCGCATTTGGCCACGTCTGGAAACATTTTGTGTGGTCGCAAACAGGGAGGAGGGCAGTGCTCCTGGGGTCTGCCCAGTGCTGCGAAACACCCCACAGTGCTCAGGGCATCCCCGCCACAAAGAATTGTCTGCCAAAATGTCAGGCGTGTTGAGACTGAGAAAGCCCGAACTAAGGAATTGTTCCTTAGTTCCTTCTCATATGCAGTAATTCGTAAAAACACACTTGTATAGCACAGAGTAAAGGGTCTTGGAAAAGTTCCATAAATAGTTTTTGGAGTAAATGTATCATGATTCTGGTGTGCATTTAATGAGGGCTTACTCTAAGCCAAGTGTACTGCTAAGCACTTTATATCTATGAGCTCATTCATAGATATGTGATTCAGGCGCTCTACACCCAAGGAAACAGCCTGTGATCACACAGCTACTTAGTGGCAGATTTAGTACAGAGATTCACACCTCACGGCCTCCAACATCTTTCCTCTTTCAGCCACGGCAGACTTTCTTCTATTAGGACAGCATCAGACCATTTGCTATTCTGGCAGCATGTGTGGAAAGGAAACCTTGCAGGTGTCAAAAGTATTTATTTCTATTTTGAATAAAGGTATTGAGGTTTCATATGGCGCCTGCCCTAACAGAAGTGGTGGTTGTCAATGTGTGATACAATTCTGAAAACAACACATTCATCCCCCCGAAGGAAAGTGAAGTAGGATTTTGATCCTCCTTTAGGAACACAATATACAAAGATTAAGTGAAATAATTCCAATATTATTGCCGGTGTTCTTTTTCCTTTTTTAATGAAATAGTAGATTCCAATTAGTTGATTTTCCAAAATGGGCTGAAGGGGACAAGGTCTGGTGACAGAGTCAAGTCAAAACGTAGAGATATTAATTCTATTTCTAATAGTTGTATCACCTTATGAGAGTTTTGTAGCCTCTCATTCCCTAAGGGATAAAATATATCTTTGCCTCTCTTACTTTACAAGGACAATTGTAAAAGTGTTTGTGAAATATTGAATGCGTTTTTTCACGGAAAGCTAAAGTATCTTACCAGATATCCTAAAGGATTTCTTACGGGGAAAACTAAAAGTGAGCTAAACAAGGGACAGTGGGGCTTACAGTCTACAGAATCCTTTGGGTCCCCAAACTTCTGGCAATCTTTAGCGACAGCGTTTCTAAACACATTCCACTGGTTAAGATGGGTTTAGTTCCTAGTGAAAGTCCAACAACTGATAGACACTCTAACAGTTTTACCTGACATTTTAGTGTTAGTAATTTCCTAACTTTGAGTAATTACCACAGATTCAATGGCACTTTGCATAGTTAGAACATATTGCAAGCTATTGAAAATGTATAAATACATATTAATTCAGTAAAGGCAATGGAAGTGTAGTGAGTTGGTTCAGAAGGTTCATTCATTCATTCATTTGTTCTGCTAACATTCTAGTTAGGATGTTAGGCACCTAGGCCAAAATAGGAAAGAATACTTCTAAAACTTTGAATTAACATTAATGTTCATGATAGAGCGGGTGTCGTACATTAAAAAAAATAAATTATTTAAATTTTATTTTTCTTTGTATTCGAAAGCAAATAAACTCCTTTTCCTGGATGGAAATTTTATCACTGAGAGAATAACAAACACTAATAAAGTAAAAGCTTTGTTTTAACTTCAATTTATTTACCAATTTTACAATAGAATTCCCATTTAGATAGAGTTTAAGGCAAAGAGCTAAAATTCTAGTGCAAGAGGATTTTTGCTTTTGATATTTCATTTATACATGTATATATAGGCTATGTAGACAGTGTCTCAATATAAACTTTACACTAAATCATTCTTGATTTTGAAAACCTTGATTGCTACAAAAAGGAAGGTAAAGCATAACAATTCTATATCATGAGTTTCTTGCCCTGGATCCCTTTTTTAAGTGACTTTAAACTCCCTAAAATCTATGTATCTTACTTTCCAGGTATATAAAGCCCCAAAGAAGCAAAGAAGATAAAGCATGTGGCCTCATAAGCCATAACCCATTATTCTTATAATAATAGCTACTATATTTCCATTATTACTTTTATATCCATGCTTAAGATGCAGTTGGAACGATGCTTTTAGAAGTTAGCTATTTGGCCAGCAAAGTGTGGAAAAAAATCCCTGTGTTAAAACCTAGATTTTGATTGTTATGTCTTCTGCTCTTATAGTTTTATTATCTTTCATATTTTGATGTTATTTCAAAACTGTGGTGGGAGGAAGACGTTAGGCTGGCCCTCTTAACCCAACCTGCTCGGCTGAGCATCACCTGGCCCTGTGACCCAGTTCTGCCCAATGAGAATTCAATTAGAAATAGCAGAGAGGCTTCTGGGAAAGCGCTTCTCTCTTGGTACAAGTTCTGTTCTTTTTCCATGTCTACTTCTCGTCCTTAGTGTGGATATAATGAATCCTGGCAGGTAGCTGCCTTCCTCTCAACTTGTAACAAGGAAAAATCGTCCTATTTGTTTAGGCCACAAAGTTAGATTTTTTTCTATTTTCAGCCAAGAGAATTCCTGATTGTTACATTATTCAAGTAAATGTTATACAGAACCATGCTATCTTTAAAGTCAGGTATCTTCTAACCCCATACATTCCAGAAGTTATACTGTAATTTGTTCATTAAGAATTGGTGCAAATTTGTTAATCTGAGGGCTTAGAAATGGAAAGAGGATAGACTAAAATTGAAGTTTAAAAAAAGGAGACAGAGACGAACTCTTAGAAAAACACTGTTAAAAAAATAAAAAGACAAGCTGACTGGGAGAAAATAATTGCAAAACACATATCTCATAAAGACCTCATACCCAGAACATACAAAGAACTCTCAAAAGTCAATAATAAGAAAACAATCCAATTAAAAATTGGGTAAAGTATTCGAACAGGCATGTCATCAGGAAAGATACAGGGATGGCAAATATAAAAAGATACTCAACATAGTCACTAGAAAAAAATTGAAATTAAAACCATAATTAGGTATATCTATACCTAATTATGGGTATAGAATGTCTAAATTTAAAAAAAATATTGACAAGACCTAGTAAGGACAAGAATGTTGAACAGCTAGAACGCTCATATATTGCTGGTTGGAATGAAAAACTGCACAGCCACTTGAAAAAACAAGATAACAGTTTTCTACAAAGTTAAAACCTATATTTACATTAAGATTCAGTTATCTACTTTGAGCTACTGATCCATGATAAATACAATGTATACGCATACAGAAACGAGATGCAAACACTCAGAGCACCTTTATTTATGATTGCCATAAACTGGAAATAACTCAAATAGCTTGCTACTGTGAATGAAGAATCAAATGTAAGTACAGCCACACCAGGGAACACTGCCAGACAATAAACAGGAACAAACTACTCATATTTGAAACCTGTGACTGAATCTCAAATGCATGTTTCTAAGTGAAAAAACAAAACAAAACTCTATGATGATTTTATTTACATGACACTCTAAAAAAGGCAAGTAATAGGGACAGGAAACAGATTAAAGGTTGTCAGAATCTAGGGGTGAGGATGAGTTTCTACCAGGAATGGTGGAATTTTGGGGGGGCGTTTGAACTGCTCTATATTTTAATAATGGTGATGGGTACATGATTTTATGTGATTATTAAAGCTATACACTGAAAAGGGGAAATACTACTCTATGTAAGTTATACTTTAATAAATCTAACTTTTAAAAAAGCAAAATATATTTTTTATCCTCACCCGAGGACATTTTTTCCATTTTTTTTGTTCAGGTAGAGTGGGAGGGAGAGAGAGGAAAAGAGAGAGAGAGAGAAACATCGATGTGAAAGGGACACATCGAGTGGCTGCCACCCACACGACCAACCAGGGCAGGGGACAAACTGCAACCGAAGTACGTGCCCTTAGCGGGAACTGAACCCGGGTCTCTCGGGACTGCAGGCTGATGCTCTAACCGCTGAGCCAAACCGGCCAGGGCCAAAATAAATTTTTTAGAAGTGAAAATATTTATAAACTTAATAATGATTTTAGAAAGTAAAAATAAAGAATATAAAACACAAAGACCTACATATAATTAAGAAATTATTTAATATCATTTAAAAATGACATTAGCCCTTGATTTTCAAAGTTTGTAAATAGACAAAGCAACAGATATACTTTAATGTATGGTAACATCTCTTTCAAACATAGGATGGTCCAGAGATTTTGTAGTGCTTCATTATGAATAGGCGGGTTGCTAAAATGTCAATGAATTACAATTAGGATATAATAAACCCTCCATATCGGTGACTGGCAAAAAAGAAATAAACCTTTTGGCAACATTGTGAAAAATGAAAATAACATTAGACCAAGTTACCTCAAGAGAGAAAAAACAGGAAAGGCATATGATCAAACTTATTAGAGAAAATGAATAAGAAACAAAGTCCAAATGGGAAAATGATATGGTCCAAATCCTACCACATTACAGTGTAGATTAAGGTTTATTAAATGTATGGCCTTTATTAAAAAACAAGCAAGTCTTGGCACATTGGCTCAGTTGGTTGGAGTATCCTCCTAATGCACTAGGGTTGTGGGTCTGATCCCAGGTCAGGGCACATTCAAGAATCAATCAACGAATGCATAAATAAGTGGAAGAACAAATAAACGTTTCTCTCTCTCTCTCTTTCTCCCTCCCTCCCTTTCTCCCTTCCTCTCTCTCTCTAATTCAATCAATACTTTTTATAAAACAAGTAAAAATGAACTTTATGTTAATAAGAAAACAATGTAAATATCTGATATCTATCAGATATCAGAAAAAACTGATATCTATCTTTATCTATACTTTTTAATGGATTTCTTGTTTTTCAGACTTGGAAACTCAAAAGTTATTTGATGTAGTATCTGACTTTAAAATATTTAAGTATTTTCATAACAAAAGTAAAGACTGAGCTCTCCCTCACCCTTTTATAATTATAGTCAACTTGAGAGATCAGACAACATTTACAATATTATGCCACAATAATTTTATCATAATATGATAAATACATGGCAATTTCTGAAAGCCGGGTTTAGGCCAGGACAGTTATCTAAAATGAATTTGCGGCTCTAAATTTCACTGCATTCAGTAGATTGAAGACTAGTCATGCAAAACCAGAAGGCTCTGATGTGAATGTGCCAATTGCACTCGACATGACCTGAACGACGTAGAAATAGCACTTGATTCACTGAATACCTGCTTTCCTTATTTTATTTTTTTTAATCCTCACCCGAGGACATTTTTCCATTTTTTTACAGATAGAGTGGGAGGGAGAGAGAGGAAGAGATAGAGAGAGAGAAACATCGATGTGAAAGGGACACATCGAGTGGCTGCCACCGCACGACCAACCAGGGCCGGGGACAAACTGCAACCAAGGTACGCGCCCTTAGCGGGAACCCAACCCGGGTCTCTCTGGACCGCAGGCCGACGCTCTAACTGCTGAGCAAAACCGGCCA
Source organism: Molossus molossus (assembly GCF_014108415.1). Classification (NCBI taxonomy): domain Eukaryota; kingdom Metazoa; phylum Chordata; class Mammalia; order Chiroptera; family Molossidae; genus Molossus; species Molossus molossus. The sequence continues at coordinate 53,688,253 of NW_023425345.1, read as the reverse complement.
GGGCTGCTTTCCTTATTTTAGAAGGTTTTGTAGAAATAAGTCCAGGTCAACTGAAAGTTGATTCCTCTATTAAGAAAGATATATTTCAAAAACATCAAATTTTGCCTTGAAATTTTCTTCCATTTATTGAAAAATAGCAGCCAGAGAAATTTTGATGTATTTAAAGCTATCACTATCTATGTATTTATCACATATATTTTCCATATGCTTTTGTGACTGTGGAAACATTCTGTTCAAAATTTAGTGTCACAATTTATATAAACTAAGTAATTTGGGATATGAAATTTAATGTCTAGAACCCACTATTAATTGTAAAAAAAATTTAAAGGCACGTACTGGTTAAAAGTCATGTCTGCTATAGTAAGACCATCAAGGATCAAATCAATCCTGTAAAAATAAAAGAAGGTAAAATTTCCAGAGTAAAGTCTTTTTCTACATCTCTATATGGCCATCAACTTTGATGACAACATGCCACCACAGACAAGGAAAATATTTATGGGTGTAAAGAAGCAAAGGACAATAGATTTCTGTTAGGTTGAAATGATTTACAGAAGAGGATTCAGTCAGTAAAGCAGACATTTGATATTACTGGTAAAATCAATATTGTGACTGACATTTCTTTCAGGAATCAACCATGGACTTGAAGAGGAAGCATTCCTTCTTTGTTCAGTGTCAACTGTGCCATGGGAAGTATTTTTTATTTTATTTTTATCTTTATTGTTGAAAGTATTACAAATGTCCTTCCTTCTTTTCCCCCTTGACCCCTCCTCCCCCTCCCCCACTCCCGCCTTCACTGTACTATTGCCTGTGTCCATTGGTTTTGCATATATGCATAGGACAAAGCACCCAAAAGACCTTTTAGGCAGTTAGTTTCATTACTTTATTACTATTATTTTCAATCATGCTGATGCAGAATATAGTAAATGCCTTTGACAAGACAAAGAAAGAAGAAGAAACCTCAGTTAACATTTCTTGATACAAGTATTGTCTTCAAGAAATACATTTGGTCATACTACAGTCTCCTACGTCAACTATATCTGGACAGAATACATCTGACAACCAAGTCATCACAATAAAATGGCATTACTTATTTTGTTTTGTTTTTTATTTTTTACTTTAAATATATTTTTATTTTTCAATTACAGTTCACATAAAATATTATATTAGTTTCAGGTGTACAGCCCAATGATTAGACATTATATAATTTACTAAGTGATCACCCTGATAAATCTAGTACCCATCTGGTACCATACATAGTTATTAAAATAGTATTTATGGGTTTTGTTTCTTTAGATTCCACCTGCAAGTGGGTGCTTCCCATGCTAACATCAAAGTGGTCATTGTTTCCTATTTGGTTATTATTCCTTCACCTAGCTTCCTTGGTTGGTAGCTCCCTGAGAAGGAAGGACAGAATGAAGACGAGGATTGAGCACTTTAGACCTCTAGAGATACAAATTTTTTGTTGTTGTTGTAATTTTATTTTATTATATTTCTTTTTATTAACCAGTGGGGTGACATATAATAGGTTTTTATATATATTATAAAATATATATATTTTTATATATATTATAAAATATATAATAGGTTTCAAGTGTACATTTCTATAATACATGATCTTCATATTGCATTGTGTGCCCACCACCCAAAGTCAAATCATCTTCCCTCACTATATATTTGATCCCCTTTGCCCTTTACCAAGCTTTCCACCCCTTTTCCTTCTGCTAACCACCATACTGTTGTCTGTGTCTATAAGTTTTATTTGTTGTTTCTTGTTTGTTCATTTATTGCTTCAAGTTTTATATCCTACATATTAGTAAAATCATATAGTTCTTAACATTTTGTGTGTGACTTATTTCACGTAGCATCATATTCTGAAGATCCATCCATGTTGTTGCCAATGGCAGTATTTCAGCTTTTCTTGTGGCTAAGTAGTATTCCATTGTATATATGTACTACATCTTCTTTATGCAATCATCTGAAGCCCAATATTTTAAAGAAATAAGACAAAAAATTATGAGCTTTGTGTGGAACCATAAAATACCCTGACTAGCCAAAGCAATCCTTAAAAAAAGGGACAAAGCCAGAGTTATCACACTCCTTGACTTCAAATAATACTACAAAGTGACAATAATAATTAAAGAAAAACACACACACAGCATGTTATTGGCAGAAAAATAGATACATAAACCAAAGGGATAGAATTGAAAGCCCAGAAAACAACTAACATGTTTACAGAAAATAATTTTCAATAAAGGAGCCAAAAACATAAAATGAAGGGGAAAAAAGCCTCTTCAGTAAATGGTGCTGGGAAAATTGGAAAGTCACCTGCAAAAGAATGAAACTAGACTACTGTTTGTCCTTACATACAAAAATAAACACAAAATTAATCAAAGGCCTAAATATAAGAGCTGAAACAATAAATTACACAGAAGAAAATATAGGTACTAAACTTATGAACCTTGGTCATAAAGAACATTTTATGAATTTGACCACAAAGGCAAGGGAAGTAAAGGCAAAAATAAATGAATGGAATCGTATCAAATTAAAAGCTTCTGCACAGCAAAAGAACCACCAACAAAACAAAAAACAGCCAACCAAATGGGAGATAATATTTGCAAACAACAGCTCTGGTAAGGGTTAATATCCAAAATATATAAGAAACTCATACAACTCAACACCAAAAAACAATCCAATTAAAAAGTGGGCAGAGGAACTGAACAGACACTTCTCCCAAGAAGACATACAGTTGGCCAACAGATATATGAAAAGATGCTCAAATTCACTAGCTACTAAGGAAATGCAAATCAAAACTACAATGAGATATCACCTCACACCTGTTAGAATGCCTTTTATCAACAGGACAAATAATAACAAGTGTTGGAGAGGTTGTGGAGAAAAAGGATCCCTCATTCACTGCTAGTGGAAATGTAAACTGGTACAGCCACTACAGAAAACAGTATGGAGGTTTCTCAAAAAATTAGGAATAGAGTTTCCATATGACCCAACAAACTCTATTCTGGATATCTATTCCCCAAATTTGAAAACATTTATTTGCAAAGACATATGCACCCTCTACGTTCATTGAAGTGTTATTCATAGTGGCCTAGACATGGAGACAAATGGTCCTTCAATATCTTCTTAACAGCACTGAAACCTCTATTTATCTCCCACAGCCCACATGTGTGTTTCCAAGATCAACTACATGAGTCAAACTTTCTGCTGCAATGTGGTAAATGCCATTTATAAATTGCTTTATGGATATTAAGGAGACGACAGCAGTAGAAAAGTTGAACTGAAATGGTCGATAATTTTTGACCAGTCTCATGCCTTAAACTAAATTTATGTGAAAATAGATTCAAGGGAAATATAGTCTCAAATTGGAAGTAGTCTCCAATGCTTAGATTTAGATGAAGATGAAGAACATTTTGGACAAAGTGATGCCTTTAAATATCTACCCATCTACCTAGCCAAGTTACAAGGGAACAGGGACTCTTCTGAAATGTGGTTTGTAGGTTAATTCTAATGAAAAGAGCACATTAAGAAAGTTGTTTGTTACTCTACCTCCTAAATGATGTGAGAGGGATGAGAGGACCTTTAAGGAAGGTATTCTGGAATCATTTAACAAGGTGGGTTTAATGACAGTATATTGTACATTCTTTTTTTTTTTTTTTTTTTTTAATTATTTTCTTATTCTATTGTTGACACTATTGCAGATATCCCCCTTTGCCCATCTCCACCATTCTTTAATTTGTTTTTGGTTATGTAGGAACTCAGTAGAAAAGCATCAGGACTATTGATATGTTACATAACACAGTCCTCAAAATTTCTATCAATTTTGAAATTTCCAGAAGTTATTTATATCACTTGTTTTAAATGAATTAAAGTGACTATGCCATATACTTAATTTTTCAAAGGGAACAGAAAATATGCTGTTCAGTGTTATCATTTCATAACTAATTAATATATTATATAAAAGCAGAATAATTAGTTGTGTAGCTATAAAACTAAATGACTATAATTTTTAAAGCTGTGTCATTAAGCATTAATTTCTCTGCTTATTTTAGTAATTGGTTTATATTACCTAGTGGATTAACGCATAGAATTTTCATAAGGCAGTACAAACTAAATAGTTTTTGCAAATCATTTAATAACCACAAGGAAAAAGATCACAAATAACAAAGCATTTCCACAGGGTCCACATAGCAGGTAGCCAAGACACCAGGGAGAAATCTCTTTCCTTACAGTTGTCTAAAAAAGAATTCCCTTAAGGCAGCTGTTCCCATCCTGTCCTTGTTACACAACCAGAGTCTCCTGTGAAAGGAAATGCCTGAGCAAAATTTTGGAAAGATGTCATTTCCAATTAGTATAGCACCATTCAAAGGGACTGGGCTATCTGTATTTGCTTATTTTGGGTAAAATTCAAACAAGGTTTGGGGCCTAAATTTGACTCTTTTTCTTATTGGATTAAGATGATGGGAAATCTCATGAAGGATCCCAGTGTAGGACATTGGCTCAGCAGGGATTACCAGTGTAGCTAAAAGTTTGCAACAGTTGTAAAATAAGTTTCTATTTCTTAAAATAAGTCTTTATCTGGAAAATATATTAATCATTTTCAATCAATTAGGTTTATAATGTCATTGTCATATTGGTCATATCAGCTAAACAATGAACACTAAGGAAAAATTTAGCTCACTCATTAAGAACCAACCTGATTAGTCCATTGATTGAATCAAAATGATAATAGCTAATAATAAGGTTACCAGAGGCAGCAGTAAAAATACAGGATGGATAATTAAATTTGAACTTCAGACAAACAATGATACATTTTTAGTTTAAGTATGTCCCACACACTATTCCGGATATCATGATGGATTATGGTTGAAGGGAGACTATTTTGGTTTAGTGGGCAGGAGCTGTTGGATACAGTTCAGCACAGAACAGTGAATATATATTTTTTTAATCCTCACCCGAGGACATTTTTCTATTTTTTCTTCAGAAAAAATGAGTGGGAGGGAGAGAGAGGAAGAGAGAGAGAGAAACATTGACGTGAAAGGGACACATCGAGTGGCTGCCTCCTGCACAACCCCAACCGGGGCTGGGGACAAACTGCAACCAAGGTACATGCCCTTAGCGGGAACTAAACCCAGGTCTCTCTGGACCATGGGCCGATGCTCTAACCACTGAGCCAAACCGGCCAGGGCCAGAATAGTGAATTTGATTAAGGAGTAAACTGAACAGAATTTGGTGATGGTAAGCTGATGGGATGAATTTTGGTTTGGTCATGGGAGCAGAGATGGGGGATAATAAGGTTGACTTTGGATAATGCTGTTTGAGTTGTCTTATCATCTCCAAAAGATGTTCAGTATTCAGCCAGATACACAGGCCTGAAGATCAGAAGAATATAAATTCATGAGGTATCTATTTAGTTGGCAAATGGAGGCCATTGTATATATGTTATTCTCTAGCAGAAATTTAGAGTGAGAAGAAGAGGGGTTACTGTAACTTATGTAACTTATAAGCCAAGCCTTACTCTTATATTTAACCTACAGAAAGCCAAGGCATAGTTTTAAAAATTTAAATAACTTACACATACTTCTTTTTAAGTTAAATATATTCAGGAGAAAGAGAATACAAAGAAATAAAATTTTTAAGGTGATTTGACAATAAAACTAATTCATACACACTACAGAAAATTTATATAATATAGAACTATTTACAAGCAAGATATTTTCAAAACTGTATAATTTCATACCAGGATACAACCACTGTTAATAATTTCGGGGGTTTATTCCTAGTCTGTTTTATTGATTTTTAAAAAATCAGTATTAAATCAGTCATTATATACTTTTTATAATCTTATCTTTCACTTAATATTTCCTCATGTATTAAATACTCTTCTATATTATTTAATGGTGCCATCATATTTAATTTTATAAATGTGCCATAATGTATTTATGAAAAGATGATTGAGAGATGAGGGTGCTCATTGGGTGACTCAAAGTTTTCATAGCTCTGCACATATTAAAGAATGACCAAAAAATAAAATTTAGCAAGTAGGTGAATCATACATATAGAATCCATGAATAATGAGGACTGATGATATAAGCTTAATTCATTTAAGAATCTACAGAATGGAAGACTTCCAGTCAAGATGGTGGTGTAGGTAAATGCGGTATTGCGTCCTCCCACAACCACATCAAAGTTACAACTAAACTACAGAACAACCATCATTCAAAACCACCTGAAATCGAGTTGAATGGAAGTCCTACAACTACGGATTTAAAGAAGCAGCTGCGTCGAGACTGGTAGGAGGGGCGGAGGTGAACGGGCTGGCCCCACACCCACATGTGGCGGATAAAAGTCAGGAGGACACCTCGGCTGGGAAGGTCCTCTCTGAGGACTGAGGGGTCCCCATCCCACACCAGATGCCCCGCTCAGGGTCCCAGTGCCAGGAAGAGAAGTCCCCATAACTTCTGGCTGGAAAAACCAGTGGGAACTGAGGCTCAGGGAGGCTGAGGCAGCTGGAGGCCCAGGCAGCTCCTCTTAAAGGGCCTGCGCACAGACTTATAGGACTTGCTCCCTCTAGGCTTGGAGGGGAGGCAGCTTGAGGGGCACCAGAGACATACAGGGAAGGGCTAGAGAGGTGGCCTTCTCCAGGACAGACGTACTGTCAGAGGCCTTTGTTTCTTTGATGAGCCCTTTCTTGGGGCGGCAGATAGCCACCATATCTGGGACTCTAGCAACCTGGCTCACACTGATTGCCCTGCCCTGGTGATTCCCTAGGGCCCCGCCCCACCCAACTTTCAGGCCCACTCAAGCTGTTGCCAGTTGCTTAACCATAGGATTGGCCTGTCTTGGATCCTGCTTCAGGTTTTCCTAAATTCTTTCAAACAAGCAGCATCTTGTTTGATAGCCCCATACCTCTCGTTAAGTAATACACAGAAACAAACACAGGGAGGCAGCCAAAATAAGGATACAAAGAAACAGGTCCCAAATGAAAGAACAGAACAAAACTCCAGGAAAAGAACTAAGCAAAATGGAGATAAGCAACATAACAGATGCTGAGTTCAAAATACTGCTTATAAGGATGCTCAATGAACTTAGTGAGGGCCTCAAGAGCATTAAAAAAGACCAGTCAGAAATGAAGGAGGCACTAACTGAAATAAAGAATCATTTACACATATTCAATAGTAGAGTAGGTAAAGCCAAGAAGCAAACCATTGATTTGGAACACAAGGAAGCAAAAAACACCTAATTAGAACAGCAAAAAGAAAAAAGGATCCAAAAAAATGAGGGTAGTGTAAGGAGCCTCTGGGACAACTTCAAGCGTGCCAACATTTGCCTCTTGGGGGTGCCAGAAGGAGAAGAGAGAGAACAAGAAATCGGAAACCTGTTTGACACAATAATGACAGAAAACTTTCCTAACTTGGTGAAGGAAACAGACATACAAGTCCAGGAAGCACAGAGAGTCCCAAACAAGATGAACCCCAAGAGGCCCACACCAAGACACATCATCATCAAAATGCAAAAGGTTCAAGACAAAGAGAGAATCTTAAAAGCAGCAAGAGAAAAGCAGTTAGTTAGTCACTTACAAAGGGAGTTCCCATAAGACTGTCAGCTGATTTCTCAAAAGAAGCTTTGCAGGCCAGAAGAGAGTGGCAAGAAATATTTAGAGTAATGAAAAGCAAGAACCTACAACCAAGATTACTCTATCCTGCAAAGCTGTTATTTAGAATCAATGGACATATAAAGAGTTTCCCAGACAAGAAAAAGTTAAAGGAGTTCATCACCACCAAACCATTATTATATGAAATGTTGAAGGGTCTTTTTGAAGAAAAAGATAAAACATATGAACAAACAAAATGGCAATGAATACATATCTATCGGCAATGGAATCTACAAAATGAACAGGCAGAACAGAAACATTCTCATAGATAACAGAGACTATTTTGTTGGTTGCCAGATGGGAAGGCGGTTGGGGGAATGGGTGAAAAAGGTGAAGGAATTAAGAAGTACAAATTGGTTGCTAGACTGACAAACCTCAAAGAGAAGGGGGTTGGGGAGGTAGGAAGAAATAAACAAAAGAAGTTATATACATAACCAATGGACATAGACAACAGTGTGGGAAAAGGTGGGATAGAGGTGGGAGTGGGGAGGAGGGAGTCAATGGGGGAAAAATGAGGAACATCTGTAATACATTCAACAATATAGATAAAAATAAATAAATACATAAATAAAATGTAAAAAAAAAAAGAATCTACAGAATGAAGAGTAGCAGAATGGCTTGCCTTTCCTGACAATGTCCTGGCTCAATATTATGAAAACACCAGACTATACTCTTTATGGAGAGGTGTTTTCCATTTCATCTTTTCTCATGTGTTCTGTTAAATTAACTTGGTTTCAAGGCATCAGGCTTGGTTCTGTATACGTAATCTCATAAAGTGCATGTTATGACTAAAACAATCACTAGGTTCTAATTTGTGATCAAAGGTGACCTGTAGCTTTTAAAATGTGCAGGTTTTATAAAGAGAAAGAGGGAGAAAGAAAGGGGATGTAAAAGCTGCTGGCATAAGGCAGACCTGTGTTAAGGGTTCTATTTCAAATTCATTCATTCAAGGACTAAATAGACACTCAGAAATAATGACTCTGTTCTCTACTTTCTTAAGAGTAAAAAGGTAATTGAAGTAGGGCAAGTAAATAAACATAATTAGACATACTTATTTATCAAGGTAAAGCCTAAAAATGTTCTAAGGTTGGAAATACAAAAGGGCAGACAATGTATCCTCTTAAAGATAAGAGACAGAGCAAAATCACCTATCCATAAGTGGACATAAACTTAACCACACTGCTATTAATGACAGATTTTCTTTGGCTTGAATTTTCCAGATTGCTCAGTCCATTCCTTCTCTAATTTGATGAACTGTTTACTCATATGCCCTAACACCTCTGATGGCACAGTCTTCCAAGAAGGAGAGAGCAGAGGCTCATAATAACCGCCAGGGGTTAAATAAGTTTTGAAATGAGAATATTTTGATGTGGCCTATGTCATGTGGCATTTGATTCAGTCCTCTTAACACATACAAGTATATTTAAAACACTACTGTTTTACAACCAAGCAATGGGTACAACAAACATCTCTTATCCTCACCCCATTCTGTACCCCATCTGGTGGTGGGGGTCAGGCTTTCGGTGAGGCTCAGGACTAAGGCTGCCATGACGTTTAGGGCATACATGATGCTTAAGAATAGGGTAAGTGAGGGGATGTAAGTACACCATAAGGAATATGGTCAATAATATTGTAATAGCTATGTACAATGCCAGGTAGTTACTGGAAATATCAGGGGAAACACTTTGTAAGATAGGTGATTGTCAAACCATTATGCTGTACACCCAAAGCCAACACAAATAATATTGGAAGTAAAAAAAAAAAAAAAGAATAGAGTAAGTGCTAATATCTCTTCAAGACTCTGATTTCAATTCTTTTGGATAAATACCCAGAAGTTTCCTCCATACTCTTTTCTACAGCAGCTGTACTTTTTTGCATTCCCACCATCAGTGTGCAAGGGTTCCGATTTCTCCACATCCTTAACAACTCTTGTCTTTTGTTTATGCTAAGTAAAATAAGCCAGTCACAGAAAGATAAATACTGCATGAATCCCACATGAGGTATCTGAAATAATCAATCTAATCGAATCAAAGAGTGGAATGGTGGTTGCTTGGAGCTGGGGGATGGGGACATGGGCAGTTACTAAGCAATGGGCATAAAGTTCCCATTAAGCAAGGTGAACAAGTTCTAGATTTCTGCTGTACAATACTGTACCTGTATTCAACGATACTGTGTTGCACACTTAAAATGAAATCTCATGTTAAGTGTTCTTACTAAAATACACTCAGGATTCCGGTAAATATATTTCTTCTCCATATCAATTGGAAATTCTTTTATAAAAGCTAACTGATAAAAGGCTTGTTTTGGGACTACATTAAGCAAACATTCTCTTAAACCACCAAATATATTTATAGTTTAGTTTTGCAAAAATCTCAGCTGCATTTTTGCAAAATTTCACATTAATAAAATAATTTGTTAAATACATGTCAATTATACCACAACTTACAAAATATCGATTAAATATTATTTACACAAATCTTTCATTATTTCCATCTATGTGAATCTCAAAAGACAAAATTACATTCATAAATTTAAGGGTACTGTATAATAATTATAGCAACTATATTTATTTATTTGTTGAAACCAATTCAGCTGACCTAGACATATGATTCAAGATGACATGACAAATCAGTTTCAAGAATCACTTTATAAGGCTTCACCCCTCTGCTCTGAATACCCCAGCTCTACTTGGACCTGCTTAAGATTTTGTGAAAGTTGGATTCATATCAAGACCAGAAACAAAAAAGAGGTCAAAGAAATGGATCACTTTACTCCTGCAACAGAACACAGCAAGAAAATAATGCACTGTTTACATTTGCTATCTTAGAATGAAAGTATTTGAAGTTTTTGTTTTCAAGAATGAGTTTTGTTATTTGCCAAGAAACAGGCCTGTGTTTTCATTAGGGATATTGTTGGAAGATCCCTACAAAGGAAAACATCTGCATCATTATCACAACTGTCAGAAAAATTATCTGGCAAGCCAACGCTGTAAATGCCACTTGTCTCAGGCAGCAGAGATGCTAATGCATTCAAAAGCCCAGACCTGAACGTGAACTAAAGTTCATTTAACTTCTGAAAGTGATATGCCAGGTTTGATTATGTAAGAAGTAAGACGTCAAAAATGCAACATTTTTATATGAAAATATTTCAAAAGACATTTTCTCTCTGGAAGGAAAAAGTAGGTCAGTTTTATCAACATGGAAGATAATATGAATTCGAATGTATTATTAACCTGTCCTCAGGCATGACAAAAATCTGCCTTTGTATTTCCATATCCTTCAAATTCTATCTTATAAGAACCTATGTTTGGAAGGGTGGGGGGGAGGGCTCAGAAAGTTTTAATTAGGTTGAAGTGCTTCATTACTTCCTACCCTCAGTCAGGTAAATGCTATCAGTCCAGATTGATGCAAAGAATCTCTCTCTCTCCTGGTCAATAATTATGCCTGTCACATTGCCCATTTATTTTTATCAGAGATAATTGTCAGCATAGCTCACATTAAAAAAAAACAAAAAATCTTCTGAGTCCATGCCTCTTTCTAAGTCTATAGTGTTCTCTTTATATCCTTACTGCCTATGTAAATGCATATTTTTTAGTCTTTTATTTAAAGAACAAGATTAGGTTGTCACTTTTTTCCATCTGTTAAGCAAATTATCTCTCTGTATTATAAGATTAAGGAAATTCTGCACTGATATGACCAATGAACTGCAGAGCCCATTCACTTGTCAATTGCCCAGGCTTGCGTTTTAAACTGAGTGGCCTATCTTGCTGCCTGCAAAACTAGGGATGCCTGTTTATGTAGCATCTATCTAGCTTTTATCATCTTGCTTGGAGACAAAATAGGAAATCAAAGTCCCAGTCCAGCGACTGAGCAGTGGAGAAGAGGAATGTGGTCAAAGAGAGCTACATGATACTGAGAACATTTCCCCCCAAACTGGAAGTTTTCTTCGGTAGCTGTCTTATTAGATCAGAATGTAGTGTGATCACAAACAGCCTCAGGACTCAAGGCACCAAAACTATCCCCTCTTGGACTATGAGGTGACTCAGATTCTCAGCAAGATCCAGAGTCCACTGCATTGTAGTTTATGAAAGTGCGAGAAGAAATAGGCCATTGCTCTCTGGCTATGGGCAAGGGGTCAAACTGGTAGGTCACGGCTCTCTGATGATGACCCTTAAGAGGTGGATGAAGAGAAGGTCCCCTTCTCAAAGTAGGAGTATAAAATGTTTCTCCTGTAATTTGGTTGAGTCATAGAATTGTTGCCAGGATTCACGGGGAGCTATTAGGTTTGTTGCCGGTGTTTCCCTATGTGGGGTCAAAGTCGCTATGGACCATTTCTTAGGTCAGAGATTTTCACCTGGTGTACCATGGCAGACACCGGTGTGCCACAAGAATTTTGAAAACATGCAGTACCTGACTATTTAGTCAGGGGCACTGACCTCTTTTCCCTTAGATTGTTAAAAAAAAAAAAAATTACAACAGCCAACACAACAATAACCATTCAGTGAGAATGAAGTAAAATTATACCTACTTTTTTTTGTCAGATTGGCAAAAGTATATTTTTCAGTGTGCCGTAGAATTTTAGTAATGTGCTGTGTTATGAGAAGAAAAAGGTTGAAAATCACTGTCTTACATGGTTTCCTAAATTCAATATTATAATAATCACGAACCAGGCAAGAAGTTTAGATAGCAGAGGGTCTTAATATAGGATTCACCAGTGGTTTAAAAAAAAAAGTGTGTGTGTGTGTGTGTGTGTGTGTGTGTGTGTGTGTTTGCAACATGTGACAAGGATAATAAATCTTCCTTTCTTGATATTATGCATAATAGAAACCAATATTTGTTTCTATTATGTCAACACATTCTTCAAACAGCAAATTTTATAAAGATAGAAAGATTCTCTTTGTTTTATGTAAATTAAACTTCAGGTTATTAAATAGATACAAAGCTTTACAAGAGAAAATAATCAGTAAGACTACCAAGAGTAGTAGGTACTTATTGTATTTGAATATGGTTCAATTAGATTGCTAAGTAACTGACTTAGAGTTCCTTCAGAAAACGATTAAAGCATTTTTCTGATTCTTTATTGTTTCTGCTTTGTTTTAATCCAGTGTAGTTACTCACACAAATAATGGTTTTAGTTCTTTTTTTTTTAAACATTAAATTCTTTTGTTTCAGATAGGATGCACTCAGATGGAAATACCAACAATAAAATTCAAAATGGCTCATACCAGATGGTTTGCAAATGTTGCTGCATAATGGAATCACCTGGGGATCCTTCAAATACACTGATGTCTGGCTCCCACCCAACATTCTGATCAAATTGCAAATGGGTGAGAGCTGGGCATCAGGGTTTTAAAAGCTCTCTCATGTGCAGTAAAATTGGGGAACCACTGGCTCAAGCTCTGAGAATAGCTAATAGCAAGAAAATTCAAGGTAAAGCAAATCAAGAGAATTCATTTAGGGGCTTAATCTTGTCTTCCAGGACCCAGGTTTTTCCTCCTCTGAAACACTCAGAAAGTCAGCTTTGTCTTTGGAAGCCTGTTCTCTTTGTGGCCCTCAAAGACTGTCATAGTTCCAAAAGTCACATCCGGACAGGGCAACATCCAGTGGAAAAGGGGAAATTATGTTTCCATGTCTCTTCCAAATAGCTCTCATATATTTCTCAGAAACGTGTTGGGACGTCCACATCATGGCAAGATGAAAGTCATTTATTTTCCCCCACTCTCTAAATTAATCTCTCACAAGGCGATTGGACTGACACCATGGCACCAGCCTTATACTAAACCAATCAAGATTTAGCTGAGGTTAGGGTCACCCTTCCTTGAGTCATGTGGAGTGTAGGGATGAAGAGGTAGTGGGTGTAGGCACCTGAATAAAATCATATTTCTTTCTGTTAGGAAGAAGTGAAAGAATCTATTTGGTAGGAAATCTAGAGTACCTATTTGCTCTGTTCTCCTCTCTGTTCTGCAGTTTGCCATCTATTTGGATAGGTTCCTCCTATGCAAGACTTCTGTGTATTTTTTCTTACACTCCTGTCTTCATATGAACAGAATACTCCATAGAAATGAGAAATCACGATGATGTCAGGGCTCAGAGGAATATCAACTGCAAACAACCCCATTCTCATAGCATCTTCTTAGTGGTAGGGCTGATAGTGAATTTTAATTGTTTTTAATTTACAGTTTGCTAGTATTTACAATCCATCCAACTCAGGCCCAGAAGTGTGTTAAAAAGTTTCTTTTGCAAGTGTTTTATATTGCCAACTTAATATATTCATATTATTTCTATTTACATTTAAGTAGACTTCAGATTTAGAGTCCACATAAAAATACTTATCCCTGAGGTGTTACTACACTAACCAGAAAGCAAAGGGAGAGTTGCAAGCAGCTATTTTGGGCCTACTGCAGTGAAATAATGGATGGTTAGCAACCTGCCTGCATCTTGGTAGAGTTTCTTCTCCCTAGTAGTGCAGAGGTGGCCTCCAGAAGAGTGCAGCAGTAATGATGGAGGCCATCTGCCTACACCAAGGTCATCATTCACAAAGTTCTTCCAGCATGTCAGTGCTTGTCTACTCAAGGATAAGGAGACATCAACACTGCTGGTAAGGGGAAAAAAACTGACAGGCGTTATACCGCTCTTCACAGCTGTGTGTTATTTGTCTTCCGGTATAATTTAGGTAAAGTTCCCAGGAACTAATCAAGTCAGAAACCAGGAAGTGGTGAGTATCTCACTGAACTGTCCCCTGAATGAAGATCTGAAATGCTGCCTGCCAAGCTGCTCAGCCGACTTTAATGAACAAAGTGAGCATAGACCACCTCTCGGAGAAAATCACTGGAGGCCAGTACTGGCATCTGGGCTGGTTCTGCAAGGGGCTCCCATAAGTTATAATCACGCGGGTGGCAGGACAGGCTCACCCTCGAGGAAATCCTTCAGAAGAGACTGTCTTCGGTGTTGAGAACCAGACCCATTACATTGCAACTGCTCTGCATTCCACACTTAGAAGAGATGGGTCATGATGGGACCCCTTTCTAAACAACGACACAATTGCCAGCAAAAAGCGACAAGGTGAGGCACAAGGTGAAGGTAAGGTGGCTCAAGTTTTGGCTTAGATGGAGAAAAGGCGTCAGCATTTAGCAACTGAAACCATGGCATATTAAACTTCACTAGAAGTGTCATATCGTTCATGAGACAAATGAGCAGAAGCCCACAAAGCTCACGTGAAGGCTTCATAGCAACTGGCTTTGGTATTTAACATGCATGTATTTTCTGGTCACATATAAATAGAGTATTTCAACCTGAATGAGAGAATTCCTCAGTGGAGGCCCTTCTGTGGACACCTGGACATGTCTGTCCCTCCTCCCCAGTTCAGCAGCTTGGGTAGACTGCCTAGCTAGCTGGGCGAGATGTGGTCTTCAGGCAAAGGGCGCGGCGCCCCATCAGAGCACTGTGGGAGAGCCTCGTAAACCCCGAGATCTGGGCTGAAAACAATGTCCACTGTCACCTTCCAAATTTATTTTCTTATCACATTGCAGAAATAATTAGAACAGACATATCTTTAATTTTTAAAGGGTTGGGTCTGGCTGGTGTGGTTCCGTGGTTGAGCATCGACCCATGCACCAAAAGGTCACCAGTTCGATTCCCAGTCAGGGCACATGCCCGGGTTGTGGGCCTGATCCCCAGTGGGGGCATGCAGGAGGCGGCCAGTCGATATTCTCTCTCATCAATGTTTCTATCTCTCTCTCTTTCTCCTTTCCTCTCTCTCTAAAACCAATAAAGAAAAACAAATTAAAAAAAAATTCTTTTCAAGGGTTGGAAATTATTTCACTAAAAACATATATTTTTGAAGATTCTAAGTAGATGGCCATACAATTATATATATATGTTGCTAAAACTTCAAATGACTATATAGCTACTAAAAGCATAACTCAACTGCATTATATCTAAGGTAATCTATGTATATACATGCACGCATACACACACACACATATATATATGCATGTGTGTGCACACATACACACACACTTTTTTTTTCAAATTGTCTTCTTTTCAGTCTAAGAGGAAGCGACACTTGAATACTGTCACATCTCGCCCATGGGGAACTGAGAGTAAGTGGACCTGAATTATGTAACAGTATTACATGCAAACCAATACAAAAAGTATAAAATGACAGAATCAAAAATTTTCCGTAAGCATTTCTTATGAACTGTGTAATTTGTTAAGAGGTCACCAGATGAGTCAAAGAATGGGAAGCCACCCTGCATGAAGGAAATGAAGGATAAGAGAATGATTAAGTCAGAGAGAGGAACCTTGCCGAAGTGTAAGGCTCTGGGAACTCCTAATAGATTTGGGGTCTCTCTTAGAATTTCAGCGTATAAAGTATTGCCCCTCAGTTATAAATGTACAAAATGATAAAGAATATGCTATGGAAATCCAGTCCTGTACTTAGCACTTTGGTGCCTCTATGTGCAAAAAAAAAGGCCGATCCTTCCTCAAGATACAACCATCTCTCGGGAAGTTGTAATTATATATATTCAAATCTAGATGACCATGAAAATTGTGGTCCTAAAGCGTGCAGTGCTCAGTCTTGCTTGGGGCCCTTGAGAACTTCCAGAGGAATTACTAAAGTAAGCATACTCTTCTTTAATAAGAAGACAGATAAATCCTGCAGTTCAGGTGATCAGAACTGCTGCTACATGCAAGTACTGAACAAGTCCTGGGCAGAGGGGGCAGGACACTCAACTGCAGTAAAATAAACAGAAGGGGTGAGCACAGCAGGCAGAGAGGACTGAGGACACGTTCCAAAGATGCCCAAATCACCACAAACACCTGCTAAGAGTTTGGCACCATTGTCTATGGCTCACTGGGAGACCACAAAGGAAGACAATGTCTCTTGTAACTAGACATTATGAGGAGAAAAGGTGTTGAGCCAAGACTAGAGCCAGACTATGTTCCTCAGAGTCACGTCCTTCCCAAAGAGCTCCTCCAGGTGCTCGCTGCCAATTGAAAATTAGTATTTTTTGCATAGGGGAAACTATT
Organism: Molossus molossus; assembly: GCF_014108415.1. Taxonomy (NCBI): domain Eukaryota; kingdom Metazoa; phylum Chordata; class Mammalia; order Chiroptera; family Molossidae; genus Molossus; species Molossus molossus. The sequence continues at coordinate 53,671,555 of NW_023425345.1, read as the reverse complement.
TTTGTTGCACTATCATAGGTACATTCAGATTCACTAATTTGGGGCCTCATTTACCACTATTGTACATAAAGACTACATATGATATATTTATATTATTTTTAAGCAGCAAACAGGACTCTAAAAAATTACACACACACACACACACACACACACACACACACACCCCACCCTTAGGAAAGGTCAATGGAAAATTCTGCTATGGAAAAAGCATTCTCATAGAAATAATCTAAGCCCTAAGGTCATTTAACTAGCAACTGCTACGTTTCTAAAAGAACCAGTATCATAGACAGAATTAAGACTCTGAGGCTGAAAAAAGTGGGGGCAATACATGAATCCATCTCATTCTCCTTCCAGACACACTGGACATAAAAGCAGTGGGACGAGAGAAGGTAGAGCGAACACATCAATGGTTACTTGGTTTTTAACGGCCCTATGAAATAGAAGGTAACAACGAAGGTATTTTAATGGAAGGAAATAAATAACTTACTACATTAAAATAAAAAAAATATATATTGAATTGCAGTGTCTGAAATCATATCCCTAAAATTTTACATGTCCATTAGCAGAGCAAGTCAATAAGCTTAATTACAATGCAACTGCCTCTAAATCCAATGAAATTGTTTTATATATGTGTGTGTGTGTGTGTGTGTGTGTGTGTGTGTGTGTGTAAACTTATAATCCTCACCAGAGGACAGTTTTGCATTTATCTTGAGGTAGAGCAGGAGGGAGAGAGAAAGGAAGAGAGAGAGAGAAATATCGATGTGAGAGAGACACATCGACTGGCTGCCACCCACACAACCCCAACTGGGGCCGAGAACAAACTGCAACCAAAGTATGTGCCCTTAGCGGGAACCAAACCCAGGACCCTCTGGTCTGTGGGCGGACACTCTAACCGCTGAGCCATACTAGCCAGGGCTGAAATTATTTTATATATTAAAAAATATTTAGCTACTGTATTGAGAAAAACAACTCTCCTTTTACTTTTTTTTGGCTGCCGTTATGTACATCAATATCAAATACAATGAAATATAGTTCATTAAGCATATCTTTTCTAGCAGTTATAAATACTGCTTTTAAAAAAGGAAATCAGTATTTGTGAACACCTAAACATTGGCAGTGAATAAACAAAATAGTCAAATGGATATTTAGCTTATAAATATTTTGCTTGTGAACTCATGTTTAATTAATCATCCATTGTAAAACATCTTTCAAATCAAATATAAGTAATGGTCAAAACGTTCTAGAACCTTTTAATAAATGAACAAATATAAACCTTTTATTACTGGGAACTGAATGACAGAAAATTTTTATTTTATCATCTGCAAAATTTAAATGTTTTAAAAAGTATCCTATTTTTCAACATTTATTTTTCTCACTAGTAGGTCATTATAACTATTTAGCTAACTAAATTAAAAACAAAATAAATGTTCTGAGATTTTTACTATTTTTATTAAGGTATAACCTAACAGGACCCAATTTTCAGTATATAGAAGTTTAATCTGAGGAAAATTCTTTTTCAAATTCATAACTTCAAATATGAATGTGCTTCAATTTGTCTTTGCACTTGGCAATGCAAATATTATAAAGCCATAATTCTAATAATGCTCAATTTCTTTGTTTTTATTTTTATACCATGATGATTAAATCAATATTTTAAATGGACTCTTTATTACTCAAGTTTATCCTTTCTAACATGAAAACCTGAGTGTTGTGTATGATTCAGTGGTTCTATTACTTTCAGTCCATAAGTCATGAAGATCTTGGACATTTCTCCCTCAACTGTGATAGTGTGCCAAAATTAATTAAGGCAAATGAACATTCCAAATGACCCTCTTACTCTGAACCACTATTTGAGTAATTGCCTATGCTTGACAAGGTATTTTGCATGAACTACTAACAATGTGATTTGAATTACACTCCTAATTTTAAAATCTTCAATCATAATAATTAGTAAATTATTGTCCTCTCATGGAACTATCTTCAAACACTTAAAATATTTATTCTTGAGATGTTCTTTTGAACTAGTATGGTGTTTTTATAGTTTCCTAAGACCTTGAATTTCTTCCAATCTTATTTGGATATTTTAATTTTTATTGAAATGAAATTGACACAAATCTATGTCATATCTGTAGGAAGGACATATTTTATGGCTTATGTAGGGATGTCTAATTTACTTAGCAATCACAATTCTCTCAATGTATAGTGGCAGTTGGTTACACTGTGTCCTGGACACTGAAGTAATTACTGTTTCATCTGTGAGGAAATTGAATGATTTTCAATGAAATTTTAATAGACTCCAGTTACAATTCACTTTCTGAAATAAAATGTCACAAATATCTGGCAGTCAAGCAGATGCCATTGAGGAAATTGAAGGGAATATCTTTCCGATCAGAAATTCCAGGAGATAGGGTTCTTTAATATTGTTACAGTCTCAGTAACCTTGACTCCATATGGCTTTATATTCCTCAGAATAGTTAGCCCTGAAAATTCTTTAGAGATATGTATGTGGCACTGTCATTCTCGTATGGCTGCATGCCTGTTCATATTTAGAGTAGGACCTGAAAATTGTTTAGAAAAGTGTGAGAAAAGAGTGATGTCAAGGAAATCAGTAAAAGAGAAATTAACTATTTAATTTTAGAAAGACTAATTTCCCTCTCCTTTGCTGACTTTAAAGGAAAGGGAACATATTGCAGTTAACATAAAAAATACACATTTGCCCATTGTCATCAGGGTGGCTATCCAATCCTCCAAGCTATCTTTGTCACTGGTGTCCCTGGTCACTGGCCCCATATTTCCAGAAGCAAGACTGAGGAGAGGAGAAGTATCTGTCTCTGTTGGCCCCTAACCCCTCACTCAATGACTCTAAGGTAAATGGTTTGTTGTGTTGTTTTTGTTGTTGCTTGGTTGGTTCTTTGTTTGATTTTTTTCTATTTGTTTATTTCTTTGCATAGCCTCTGGAAAACGTGGAAAGATGCTTTTCAAAATGACTGCCATCTCTTGCCTATCAACTCCTAGGTCTAAGTGCTCTGACTACACCTCCAGGTGCTAGGCAATGAAGAAGAGACAGTCAAGTAATTTTGGGCTGAACTGAGGACAAGTCTGAGATGAACCACTGCTGACATACAAAAAACAGCAGCAGAGAGAAAATACAGTTCAAAAAGTTTCCAAGTATCGGGCTTAATACATATTTGGGGTCCCTCGTATGGTCAATAAGTAGATGTGGAAGGACAAGGTAGTTGGAGAAGACAAGTTTACCTATAACATATCTCTTTTATTTCTACCAACGAGACCAGGCCTTTTCCCTAAAGCTGTGCTTATGGGTTTAAAAAGTTTCCTTGGCTGTAGAGCTAACTTATCAAGAGAAAGACTATGGGTATTTTTGAATAGACACACATATTTGTAATAGATCCTGAAACATACTTGCTAAAGTTTGGTCTTAAAAATACTAAATATTGCAGAAGGGGCTGAAATTTTCTAGAACTGTCATAACTTGTTTTGATGATATAATGACAACTATACAGTAATTAGTAATTAATTTTTTTACATTGCCTCCTGGAAATTTGAATAACAAATATATGAGAGAATATATTACTAAAACACAATACATTGTTTTGTGTTAAATGAGGAGAAGAAAAACTAGAGGGCAAAAATTCAAAATAATGCTGTTGGCACACATGAGACACTGACTGACATAAATAGGAATTATGGAAACGGGAATCATCATGCAATTTTTCAATTATTTTAGCTCAAAACCGATCAGTGGTAAAATAGTATTTCATTGTTTCCACATTTCAGAATGTTCTGTTTTTGCCACTCTTCTTAGCAGGTGGAACTAGAAAGACACCTTCCAGACCTTATTTTATCATCTGTAAAATTAAGAGGTTATAATAGGTCAAGATGCCAAGTGAATCAGTTTCCGAAGATTTTCCAAACCCCTAAATTAAAATTTAAAAAAAAGCACATGTACATATCCCAGGAAAAACAGACCATAATATAACCTGATTTGTAATCATCAGATTCAGAGAAGTTTTTGACTCCTAAAAGGCTAAGAACCACAGGGCTGGGTGCTTTCTAAGGTTCCTTTTCCACCCTTTACACATTACTAGGTTTTATTTCAAATATGATATTTACACACTTACATGAAAACCCGTGTGTTACATATTTGCACATTCATAACAATGTATACAAATACATAAAACCTAGAAATTTTTATTCTAATTACAGGTCAAATTGTCAAGGTTAGGAACAATGTTTATTTTATTTTTTCTTTTAATAAGTTCATTGGGGTGACATTGGTTAATAGGATCACATAGGTTTCAAGTATGCATTTCCCTGATACATCATCTGTATGTTGCATTGTGTGCTCACCACCTAAAGTCAAATCATCTTCCATCACCATACATTTGGTCCTCTTTACTCTTTACTGACCACTTTCCCTCTGGTAATCACCATGCTGTTGTCTGTGTCAATGAATTTCAGTTTTATACCCCACATATGAGTGCAATCATATGTTTTTCTGGCTGACTGATTTAGCTTAGCATAATATTCTCAAGGTCCATCCATGTTGTTGCAAATGTGGCAGTATTTCATCTTTTCTTATGGCTGAGTAGTGTTGCATAGTAAATATGTACCATGTCTTCTTTATCCAATCCTTTATTGAAGGACACTTCGATTGTCTCCATGTCTTGGACACCGTGAACAATGCTGCAATGACCATAGGGGTGCATATATCTTTGCAAATACATGTTTTTGAGTTTTTCTGGTAGTTAACCAGGAGAAGGATAGAAAGGTCATATGGAAACGCTATTCTTAATTTTTTGAGGAACCACCATATTGGTTTTCATAGTGGCTGTACCAGTTTACATTCCCACCAGCAGTGAATGAGGGTTCCTTTTTCTCTCCAACCTCTCCAACACTTGTCATACTTGTCTTGTTGATACTAGGCATTCAAACAGGAGTGAGGTGGTGGTATCTCACTGTAGTTTTGGTTTGCATTTCCCTTATAGCTGGTGAAGTTGAACATCTTTTCAAATATTTGTTGGCAGTCTGTACGCTTTTTTTGGGAGAGGTATCTGCCTATTTTTTAATTGAATTATTTGTCTGTTTGTTGTTGAATTGTATGCATTCTTTATATATTTTGGATATTAATCTCTTTTTGGAGCTGTCATTTTTAAATATCATCTCCTATTTGGTTGGTTGCCTTTTTGTTTTCCTGCCAGTTTTTTTTTGTTTTTTTTTTTTGCTGTGCAGAAGTTTTTAGTTTGAAATAGTAGGAATAATTTTTTTTTAAGATTTTAAATTGATTTTTAGAGAGAGAAAAAGGGGGAGGGAGGGAGAGAGAGAGAGAAACATTGATGTGAGACTGAAACATCCATTGGCTGCCTCCTGCGTGGCCCCTACCAGGGATCAAGCCCATCACCCAGGCATGTGCCCAACCAACAGTCATACGAGCCAGGACAACAATTTTTAAATGTAATAAAATTTTGATTATAATTACTATCACATTTCAAGTTTAGAAGCCATTTTAATGTAAGTAAAATCTTATTCTGAACTAGAGCTGTTTTAGGTTTTGTCTGGGATTTGTATGAGCTCAGAGTCCCATTTAAAAGTAAAAGCTTATGAGAAAAATTTTGTTTGCTAATGAAAATGAGCCATTTTAATGAATTTCTTCATGCATCCAACAAATATTTATTAAATGCTCATTATTTGGCAGACACTATGCTCGGTGCTAATTTTGCTAAGATGATTGAAATACTCTCTACCTTCAGTCAAGTAAGATAGATGACTTTACTTAAAACATTAATTAACCTTGATGAGAAAAATTGAAAGAGGCCACAAATCAAGAATGTGAAACTATTCTCTATTTGAAACATTAGACTAGTTCTTTTTTTTTTTTTTCTTCCCCGATTGGACCTCAGGCGCAAGAAAAACATAATTGGAGTTATCATCGTCTTTAGTTTATAATACATATTCATCATTGCTCATTAATTCATGGATGGCTTGCTTGTATTTACTTACTTTTACACACACGCACACACACATACACAATCACACAACGAACACCCACAAATCTTCTAATGAAACAAAAGCTAGGATCACAATTAGCTAGAATTAGCACTGTGCTCCCCACCCCTGACTCCACACTCATTGCCTTGGCTCTCCCAAATGATACACATAGGGCAATAAAGGAATACATAAATTAACCAATTTATCAGAAAACCCTGAAGCAGATTTGTGTGTATAGTCTTTGGTGTATTATTAATGTGACAGATCAGGGAGGAAATTACGGCTTATTCCATAAATAGTTATGCTTATAGATAAAAGCCAAAACTGAATCCCTACTTTATACTCTGTACAAAAATCAACTCTAGGTGGGTTAAGAACAAAACTATCCCAAATAAAGTTTTTTACTTTTAGTCAAAACATAGGTGGATATCTTTTAAAACATTGGGGTAGAAAAATATTTCTTAAGTGATATACCAAATAAGCATTGATTATTTTTAAAATGAACAATATAAATATTTAAAATTAAAAGTTGCATTCATAAAACACATATTAATGATAAGTTACAAAGTAGGAGAATGTGTTTACTGTACCACCAGGAGAGAATTAGTTACAAGAATACATAAAAGAAATATAAAAATATATATAAAAGCACAAACCAGTAGAAAAATACATGAACAGATATTTTACAGAAAAATAAACATACATGAATAATAAGTAGAAGATAGTCAACAATTTAGTAACCAATGAAATGCAAATAATGACTACAGTAAGATCATTTTATTATATTCAATTGGTAAACGATTCAATGTCACATATGTCAAGTGTTAGTGGTAATGTGGATACATAACTTCTATATTGCTTGTTGGAGTATAAAATGGAATGGTTGAGTTTGCAACCACTTGACAGTATCTTGTAAAGCTGAACATCTTTACACCTAATGATCCAGAAACTCCACATCTAGATATGTACCCACTGGAAGGTTCAGTCATCTAAAAGAAATGGATGAATCTTAAGAACAGCTCCGGTGACCACCATGTAAACCCAGAAACAACTCAAATGCTTATCAGTGGGAACACAAATTAATTTTGTGGTATATTTACACATAAATGGAATTTCATCCAACAGTCTAAACAAATGAATTACAGCAATACAAAAAAAACAAAAAACAAAAATACACCATGATTGAATCTCAGTAGTATGATATTAAATTTAAAAGCATATCCCCAAAGATTTCATCAACATACCTTTTTGTAACATTCTAAACAAATTAAATTAAAATAGTATATTTGAGGAAAATATACAAGTACACAGACTATATAAAAAGCAAGGAAAAGATGAATAGAGATGAAGCAGTCAGTTTTCAGCCCTAAATCTTGTATGAAAGAAAAAATGGAAGGAGGTTAAGAAAGAAAAGGAGGAAGGCAGAAAGTTAATAACTGCCCTGAATATATTTTAATTATGGGTGATACTAATTTCATTTTCTTTCCCATGTACAAATCACACTGAGAGAATAACAGCAATCTTGTTAAAAATGCCTATTTGTAACTTAAGATTCATTTTAGATGCCTTGTACAAAACAAGAAAAGGTTAAATGCCTTGTTTACTGGAAAAAAAGAAAATCAGTTGTCATGCATGCACCAAAAATAGAAGTTCTGACTTCCACTTCTGTGATGTCAGCAGAAGGCAGAACATTCACTTTATCAGACTGACACAAAATTCAACTTCTCTGAGAACTCTATTATTTCAAACTACTGTGTAAGTACACGTAATTACAAGCTTCTAGAAAGATGTACTGTTTATTTTATCGTTTGTAATAGCAAATTGAAAAACTTCAGCTGAGTATTTACCCAACAGAAATGCTAACAGCCTTCAGAGTCATTAAGACTATTTATGAAGGTCCGTTTGGATATTTTTAAGATCAGTGGCCCATTAGTGCAATTATAGTCCAGGATGGTTCCTGCCACCAAGCACTGTTCTTGCTACCAGAAAGTGACATGTTGACGATATAAACATGCCTCACATTGTAAAAATGTGTCTTTTCTCTGAAAATAAAAAAGCTGCAGAAATAAGAATATAACTATGGTATAAAAACTCTGTTTCCAGTGAGTGATGTAGTCATTTTGTTTTTGCAGTTTCCTCTCATAAAATTAAAGATTATGCTCTCCAAAAGCTCAATAAAATTACTACATTTACTTTTTGTTGTTATTTTTATCAGTTTAAAAAGATTCACAGCATCTATCTTCCCTTCCCATTCATACAGTCTTACATAGTCACATGTTCCTACCAGCCATACATGCTCAGCTTTAAAAAATACTATGTAATCTACGTGAAAAAAACAAACCAACAAAAAACACATGGATTACTTGCTATGTAACTACAGATTCATAGAATTGGAAGGAGCTTAGAGAAAGAATCCAACTATTTGAGCAATCTTTCTCAATTGATACCAGAATCCCTTATTAGGAAGTAGTCTTCATTTTAGGGTTTTGGGTAGAGATGGGAGGACATATCACAGATTCTTGACAATCTAATGAAGTCAAGGTGTTATTCTAAGAAAAATACACTCATGTCTAAATATTCATGACATTTTTTTGCCTTTGACATTGAGTAATTACACACATTACAAAGGACTATGTGACTTTTTTTGGTAAAAATTAATGGCTGCTTCCTGGAAAAAAAATAATTCCAAATTAACTAAATCACATAAAAAAGAAAATTCTGTGTCAGCTTAAAATATATTTCAACGAGAAGGCTATTTTATTTGGTTTGAAAGAAATTAAATTTTGGAGTTACCTTTTACATGGAAATAGTAATGTCATTTTTAGTGCTCAATCAGTTTTGAGTCTATTGTAATAACATCAAGTGTTCAAAGTTGTATCTTACATCGCTTTCAATAGCAAACAGAATTAAACTCCCTGTCAGAGCGCAGTAGGCTTGTGTCAAGACACCTGCACTTTCTCCAAGACACTTTGAGCTGAATTGAGATTCTACCAAGAGCGGAATGAAGTTTGCTTTTTTGGAGAGGTTGGCATAACAATGCAGCCCATATCAGCAAGGAAAGGCGTTTGAATCCCTTTCTCAATTTTAAATCATTCTCAGCAGAAGTACCATTTAAAAGAGTTTTACAGTCTTTCCAGTGGTAGATATCACCCATGGATAAACTGACAAGGCTTTCTCTATTCTGACTCTCTTTCCGTCACAGGTGTCCACCTTCCAGCACCGGAAAGGTCAGCATGTGGGCTCCAATCTCTCCCTCCAGAGTGGCAGGTCTTTACAGCAGCAACCACATGAGATCAGCAAATCTGGGATCTCACCACTAGCCTCCTAATATCTACAAGAAAGTCAAGCCACTAATAAACTTATCTAAGATATTGTTCTCACATTGTTCTACGATATACAGCAATATTTTAGTTAAAAAATAAATCAAGTAAATTTTTCAACCCCAGTTCAGCCAAGCACATTGTCATATTCTCTTGGAAAGCCAAGCAACATTTGACAGTAAAAAGAACACACTTTACTCTATTTTTAAATAAAAACTTGAAGATACAAGTTCCAGGTTCTGGCTGTAAAATTACTAAACCAGTTTTCACAAAGCAGGCAAGGCATCTTTTGGGATAATTTTCAGAGTCTTTGCCACTAATGCATTCTAAAAGTAGTAAGTTTCTATGAAAAGTAGAACCTCTGTCTGCACCAGAGGAATCAAGCTGGATGTTAGACCCAGAAACTCCATGTGTGCTTTCCATGTACATATAGTATCAAGATTATTCTTCTATTAGGAGTTCTGATAGACCAAAAAAATTCACTTTTGGAACAACTTGGCCTTTAAAGTATCCATAGGGTCTTCTCTCTCTCTCTCTCTCTCTCCCTCTCTCTCTCTCTCTCTCTCTCTCTCTCTCTCTCTCTCTCTCTCCCCCCACACACACACTAAGATATCAGCATTCACATGAGAGATAAAAATCAGTTTTACTGAAACAATCATAGTTTTCATCAAATTGCATGACAAGTGGAAATGGCACTGCTTTTATTTTGACCGTAACTGGCTTCGAAACATTAGCAAAATGTCAGAGGTCAGAAGTAGGTTACATCAAGTGAACAGAGGCAGTCTTTTATTTTTGTTTTGTTGTTGTTCTGAGCAACCAACCAGTTGAAACACTTCTAGGGCACATGATTTAATCAAGTTTTCTCCACTTATTTATGGTACTTTTGCTAGGAAACATCTCAAGACATGTTGGGGCAAATGTAAGTTGTGGTAAATTTCTACGCTCTTAAAATTGGACTTTTTCCTCAAGAAAATTAAAATTCTATATATTGTGTGATAAGTTTTCAGGATTTTCAGAAATAAGCTTTTCTGACTTCTTGTTGACAGGAGACTTAGCACACAAGGAAACAGTCTGGCTTTTGTGTCAAATTACGTTTAGCAAAGCAAATAAAATCAAAGGAAATATAAGAGCCATCAACCTTTCTTTTCTTTGTCATCTCCCAACTTCATCTAAATTCAATATGAACAAAAAAGAGGTATACATAAATGTACTGTTTGATACATTATTGTTAATTCTGATGACTGCAATGCTATTCTAGATGTCATTCTATAACAAGGATGATAATTTTATGTAATGGATTCATGCCACTATATTCATGTTTAAAGTAAGACATTAAAAACATATTTTGCGGCGAAAAAAATTTTGCTCACAGAGGGGAAAAAGCAAAAATAAAGCAAATATATACTTGCTATACACACACACACACACACACACACACACTCACTCACATATTTGCTTTTACAAATATATATTTACTTGTACTTCACCTACAATATGAAGCCTATATATGACCAGAAGTTAAAAACTCTTACTCTTAGGAGGTTATTCTACCTGAAACAAAGAATAAAATGCCACAAAACTACCACAGAAGCAGGATATTACAAACCTTTTTTAGGATAGGGTACTGTACACTTAAATATTGCATAAAGGCTAAAGGAGGTAATAGTATTAAAAATGAGGAACAAAAAAAAAAATAGTGATTGCAATTTGGAAATGAACTCACAGCATAACCAGGGATAATTTGTGACAACAAAAAATAAAAGGGAAGGAAGTAAGGGTCTGAATTTACTAAAGAAATACAATTAGATGTATTCAGAAAGAAAAAAAACCTTTCTTTTACATAAACCTAATGGTAACCACACACACATACACACAACCCCAAAACGAAGACACAGAGGGAAAAGCATAGAATACCACCAAACTAAAACAACAGACAGAAACACAAAGGAAAAGAACAAATGGAGGCACAGAGCTACAAGAAAAAAAAGATAAAATGGCTATAAGAAATCCCCATACACCAATAATTACCCTAAATGTATACGGACTGACTTCACCAATAAAATGGTACAAAGTAGCAGATTAGATCAAAAAACAAAACCCACCATACGCTGCCTTCAGGAGACACATCTAAGCTGCAAAGACAAATATAGACAAAGTGAGAGAATGGAAAACAATTTTCTAAGCAAATGGCATCCACAAAACAGCCATATTTATATATGACAAAATAGATCTCCAGATAACAAAAGTAACAAGAGACAAGGATGGACATTTTATAATAATAAAGGGAACACTACATCAAGAAGACATAATACTTCTCAATATATGCACCCAATTAAGGAGCACTGAAATATATAAAGCAACTATTAACATAACTAAAGAGAGAAATTAGCAACACAATCATAGTAAGGGACCTAAAAACTCCACTGACAGCTCCAGATAGATCATCCAAACAGAAAATCAATAAAGAAATATTGGTCTTAAATGACACATTAGACCAAATGGACATAATAGACATTTACAGAGCCTTTCATCCCAGAACATCATATTATACATTTTTCTCCAGTACACATGGAACATTCTCAAGGGTAGACCATACGTTGGGACACAAAACTAGCCTCAACAAATTTAAGAAGACTGACATTATACCAAGCTTATTCTTCAATCACAATGCTTTGAAATAGAAATCAACTGCAAAAAGGAAGCAGAAAAACCCGCAAAAAATGTAGTGATTAAACAATATGCTACTAAAAAAATGAAAGATTCAAAATAAAAGTTGAAATTAAAAGATATACAGAGATTAATGAGAATGGCAACACAACATATCAAAACTTCTGGATGCAGCAAAGGCAGTAATAAGAGGTATGTTTATAACATAACAGTTCTGTCTCAAAAAGATAGATAGAAAGAAAAATCCCAAGGAAGCACCCTAACATTACAACTCAAATACTAGAAAAAGAACAGAAACAGCCCAAATTCAGAAGCAGAAAGGAAATAATAAAAATTGAGGAGAATTTAATGAAATAGAAAAAAAAAAAAAGACTATGCAAATAAGCAATGCAACAGAGAACTGGTTCTTTGAAAAGATTAATAAAATTGAAAAACCTCTATTTAGACTCACTAAGATAAAAGAAACCCGGGTGGTGTGATTCAGTGGTTGAGCGTTGACCCATGCAACAAGAATTCGCTGGTTCGATTCCAGTCAGGGGATATGTCCAGGTTGTAGGCCAAATCTCCAGTGGGGGACATGTAGGAGGTGGCTAATTGATGTTTTCTCTCATCGATGTTTCTATCTCTCTCTCCCTCTCCCTTCCTCTCTCTCTCTCTAAAATCAATTTAAAAAAATGAAAGAAAAAAGATAAAGAATTCAAATAAACAAAGTTACCACAGAAATACAAAGGATCATATAAGAATATTACGAAAGAATATATGCCACCAAATTTAATAATCTAGAAAAAATGGATAAGATTTTAGAAATATATAACCTTCCTATACTGAATTATGAAGAACTAGGAAATCTGCCCTGGCCGGTTTGGTTCAGCGGTTAGAGCGTCAGCCTGTGGTCCAGAGAGACTTGGGTTCAGTTCCTGCTAAGGGCATGTACCTCGGTTGCAGTTTGTCCCCGGCCCGGTTGGGGTCGTGTGGGTGGCAACAAGTTGATGTGTCTCTCTCACGTCGATGTTTCCCTCTCTCTTCCTCCCTCCTTCCTCTCACTCTATCTGAAGATGAATGCAAAAATGTCCTCAGGTGAGGATAAAAAAAGAAAAAAAGAACTAGGAAATCTAAATAGACTGATCAACAGTGAGGAAATTGAAACAACCATCAAAATCTTCCCAACAAATAAAAGCCCAAGAACAGATGGCATCATTAGTAAATTCTATAACCCTGAGACAAAAATCTGGCAAGGATAACACAAAAAATAAAACTACAGACCGATATCTCTGATGAATATAGATGCAAAAGTCCTAAATAAAATACTAGCAAATCAAATACAATAACACATTAAAAAATAATACATCGTGATCAAGTGGGTTTCATTCTAGGGTCTCAAGGATGGTTCAACATATGCAAATTGATCAATGTAATCTACATTAACAAAATAAAAGATAAAAATTATACGATCTTATCAATAGATGCAGAAAAAGCATTTGATAAAATACAACATCCATTTCTGATTAAAACACTCAAGAAAATGGATATAGAAGGCAAGTACCTCAACATAATAAAGGCCACATATAACAAACCCTCAGCTAATATCATACTCGGTAGTAAAAATGGAAAGTTTTTCCTCTAAGATCAGGAACAAGGTAAGGGTGTTCACTTTCACCACTTCTATTCAACATAGTACTGGAAGTCCTAGGCAAGAAAAAGAAAGAAAAGGCATCCAAATTGGGAAATAAGAAGTAAAATTTTCCCTTTTTGCTCATGACATGATTCTGTATATAAAAGACCCTAAAGATTCCAACAAAAATCATAAAAACAATAAAAAAATACAGTAAAGCTGAGGATACAAAATCAATGTACAAAAATTCACTGCTTTCATATACGCTAACAATGAAATTTCAGAAAAAGAAATGCTAAAATAATTCCTTTTGCAATTGCAACAAAAAGAATAAAGTACCTAGAAATTAACTTAGCAAATGATGTGAAGGACCTATATATCCTAAAAACTACAAAGAGTTATTAAAAGGGATTGAAAAAGACACAATGAAATAGAAAAATATTCTGTGTTCATCAATTGAAGGAATCACCATAGTTAAAATGTCCATATTACCACAAACAATATTTTGTTTGTCACAGATTTAATGCAATCCCCATAAAGATTGCAGTGATATTTTTTAAAAAGATATGGAATTAAAAAATCAGAGATTTGTGTGGATCCACAAAAGACCCCATATAACCAAAGCAATCCTGAGAAAAAAGAATAAAGTTAAAGGTATCACACTCCTTAACTCCTAACTTCAAATTATACTACAAAGCAACAGTCATCAAAATATCATGGTATTGGCAGAAAAACAGACACACAGACCAATGAAACAGAATTGAGAGCCCAGAAATAAAACCACATGTTTTTGGGCAAATACTTTTTGATGAAAGAGCCAAAAAATACAGTAAAGGAAAGAAAGCCTCTTCAATTAATGGTGCTGGGAAAATTGAAAAGCCACATGCAAAAGAATGAAACTAGACCAATAATTTCAACTGGTGTTCCACAAGAATTTTAAAAATATGCAGTACCTGACTATTTAGTCAGGGCCACCAATCTCTTTTCCCTTAGATTGTCAAATTTTTTTAAAATGACAACAGCCAACACTATAGCTATAGCTGTCCAGTGTGAATGAATCAAAACTATACCATTTTGTTTTTGTTTTTTTTGTCAGATTGGCAAAGAATATAATATATTTTTTGGTGAGCAACAGAATTATAGTAATTAGGTTATGTGTTCTATGAGATGAAAAAGCTGAAAATTGATGAACTAGAGTACTGTTTGAACCCATATACAAAAATTAACTCAAAATGGGTCAAAGAACTAAATATAAGACCTGAAAAAATAAATTACGTAGAAAAAGACATAGGTATTAAACTTATGAACCTTAGTCTCAGAGAAGATTTGGGGAATTTGACCCCAAAGCAAGAGAAATAAAGGTAAAAATAAATGAATGGGACTATATCAAACTAAAAAGCTTCTACACAGCAAAAGAAACCACCAACAAACAAAAAAAAGCAACTAAACAGGAGAAGATATTTTCATTTAACAGCTCCAACAAGGGGTTAATATCAAAACTACATAAAGAACTCATACAACTCAACACCAAATAAACAATCCAGACATTTAAAAGATGGTGGCAGGCAGGACCAGAGGGAGGGTGAGTGTGTGAGAGAGTGAGCTAGTGTGTGAGAGAGTGTGAGTGGATGTAAAGGTGGATGACCAAACTCCTGCAGTGCAGAGACGCGGAGCAGAAGGTTCCTGTGCTGTGGACAGGAGCAGCCAGCTACCTCGGTAAGTGGCTTTTCAGGGTGCTTCTCCCCGCACCACGGGGAGGTCCCACCATTTTGGAAGATCCCAGGTCTTCCCTGGGAGGAGGCAGTGGGAGCGGCTAGGGCCCAGCAACCTGAACCCACCAGCGCATCTGGCACCATCAGACCAGTGGACACTCTGTGTCAACACAGATCAGTGCACAGTAGTGGAGCTCCCAAGGTGCCGGTTGCAGAAGCCGCGGAGAGCCTGGAGCCCAGCACCATTCCCCATAGTAGCAGTCCAATCAGAGTTGAGATATACCCCCAGAAACAGAGGCTGGGGAGCAGACATCCATTCCCAGGCAACAGAAGCACAGACCAGCAGCTGAGACCCATCCCCAAAAACTACAGCAAAAGCTGAGCAGAAGTTGAGCCCTACAGGACAGCAGCACTCCCCAGCTGCCAGCTGTGGGACCTGGGGCTCCACAGAGGCCTGTGCAGTCCAGTAGCCCACAAGAGCAGTGGAAAGCTGGAGCTCGAGAGAGACTAGTGAAATCCAGCAGCCCGCCCATGGGACCTGCAGGGTGCAGGGACACCAGAGAGGCCTGTGCAACCAAGCAGGGATGGTGCCATTCAATTACCCACAGAACCTGTGGGATGCTGAACCACCAGAGAGGCCTGTGCCACCCAGCAGGGACTGTGCCATCCAGTTACCCACAGGACCTGCGGAGTGCTGAAGCACCAGAGAGGCCTGTGAGACCCAGCAGCCCATAACATAGGCATAGAGCTGGGTCCCCAAAGGGACTGTGCAGTCGAGTTACCCGTGGGACCTGCAGGGTGCAGGGGCACCAGAGAGTCCTGTGCAACCCAGCTGCACACAAGATAGGCATAGAGGATGTGAAAATGGAGGCAGAGTGAATAGAAGCTACACAGATGATCTCCCAGGACAAAACAAGAATTACAACTAAAATAAAGACAAATCATCAGAAAAAAGCAACAGAAAAGCAGCAGGACAAGACCATATAACCAGGGACACTGGTAGGATCTGCAGAGGTGCAAGAGGGTGGCAGGCTGGGAGCCCATGGACAGCAGCAGTCTTAGCTGTGAGCAGCGCCCTTAGGGAATAAAGACCAAGCCTGCTCCATAGCACAGAGAGCTGAGACAAAGTGCCAAAATAGCCACAGCCACTCACCTGGGGGCTATGGCAGAGGAAAGGCAGACTGGGCTGGAACTCTGAGGGGACACCCAGGATTTGGAGGGCACTCGAGTTTTTGCTGAGTTGCAACCACAAAGGACAGTGGCCAGTGTGCTCCTTCCCCAAGCTGTGGGGAAAAGCAGCAGCTCCCCCTCCCTCCATCCCGGAGATTCAGCCTTTCCCAGGTGAGGCAAAGAAATGCAAATTGAAGCTCATTAACAACCAGCATCTATCCCACCCTCTGGAAATCCTCTTATGCAGAACACCAGGGCTACATTCCAAGGCACTGAGTAATGGAGACTACTAGCCACCAGGAAAAAGCTAGAGGATAACTAAACCTTTCCTGGGCTTGCAAATCTCCCCAGGAAAGTAAGACTTGATAGTGGTGTTTAACATGGGCCCACCCAGGCCCATCCAAACCCAGTAGAGAGAGCCACAAACAGTAGAACACCAAGACCAACAGGGAAAATTTGGCACGCTGCAAACCCAATGAGATAGCCAAAATGGTGAAACAAAGAAACAAATCCCAAATGGAAGAACAAGAGAACTCTATTGAAGATGAGATCAATGAAATGCAGCTAAGCAAATTATCAGAGGTAGTGTTTAGAGCCATGATCTGGAGGAAGCTCGACAGCATGAGTAAGAACATCAGCACCATGAGTAAAGATATACAAACATTGAAAATCAACCAAGTGGAAATGAAGAATGACATAGCAAAAATAAAGAACACATTGAAAGTACTAAACAGCAGAGTAGAGGAAGCTGAGGACCAGGTCAGTGAATTAAAAGACAGGGTAAAAAAAATCAACCAATCATAAAACCAAAAGTCAAAAACAATTAAAAAACAAGAAGACAGCTTAAGAGAATTGTGGGACAACTGGAAACGTAATAATATTTGCATCACAGGAGTCCCCAAAGAGGAATAAAATGGGCAAGGGTTAGAGAATGTATTTGAAGAAATAGGGACAGAAAAATTTCCTAACTTGGTGAAGGAAGAAGGCATTCAAGTTCAAGAAGCAAAGAGAGCCCCAAGTAAGAAGAACCCAAACAGGCCCACACCAAGACAGATAGTAATCAAAATGCTAAAAATTAAAAACAAAGAGAGAATCCTGAAGGCAGCAAATGATAAGCAACAGGTTGCCTACAAAGGAAACCCCATGAGGCTATTAACTGACTTCTCAACAGAAACACTACAGGCCATAAAGGAGTGGCATAAAGTAATCAAGGTCATGAAAAACAAGGATCTGAATCCAAGAATACTCTATCCAGCAAGGCTTTCATTCAATATAGAAGGTCAAATGAAGAGCTTCCCAAACAACAACAACAAAAAAGGCTAAGGGAATATATTAACACAAACCAGCACTGCAAGATATGCTAAAAGGACTGCTGTAATTAGTAGAAGAAATAGGAAGAAAAATAGAACCATACTAAACAAAAATGGCAATAAATAAGTACATATCAATTATGACCTTAAATGTGAATCGTTGAATGCTCTAAAAAAAAGACACAGAGTAGGTGACTGGATAAGAAACCATGACTCACACATATGTTGTTTACAAGAGACCCACCTCACAACAAAAGACTCACATAGGTTGAAAGTGAAGGGATGGAAAAAAATCTTTCAAGCAAAGGGAAAGGAAAAAGAAGCTGGGTTAGCAAAACTCGTATCTGATAAAGTAGATTTCAAAATGAAGACCATAACTAGAGACAAAGAAGTCCTATGTCCAACAGACATAATATTGAAAGGATCTATCCAACAGACAGCAAGATATAACCTTGGTAAACATATATGCATCCAATATAGGAGCAGCAACATATATTAAAAATCTTCTGGAGGACTTCAAAGGAGAAATCAACAGCAATACAATCATAGCAGGGGACTTCAACACCCCACTGACATCACTGGATAGATCCTCTAGACAAAAAATTAACAAGGAAACACAGACTCTAAATGAAGTGCTAGATCAAATGGATTTAATAGATATCTACAGAAAATTACACCCTAGACTTGCAGAATTCACATTCTTCTCAAGTACACATGGGACATTCTCAAAGATAGACCACATGTTAGCACACAAACTAAGTCTCTACGGGTTCAAGAAGATCGAAATCATATCAAGCATCTTCTCAGATCACAATTGCATAAAACTAGAAATCAGTTGCAAAAAAACATGCAAAGACATTTGAACACATGGATGTTAAATAGCATGTTATTAAACAATAAAGGGTTTACCAGGAAGATCAAGGAAGAAATTAAAAACTTCCTGGAAATGACTGAAAATGAACACACAATACAAAATCTATGGGAAGCAGTGAAAACAGTCCTGAGAGGGAAGTTCATAGCACCTCAGGTTTACTTCAAGAAACAAGAAATATTTCTAATTGCCTATGTAACCTCACAACTTAAAAAACTAAAAAAGAAATGAAAAGAAAACCCCAGAGCAAGTAGAAGGAAAGAAATGGTAAAGATCAGAAAAGAAATAAACAACATAGAGACCAAAAATCAATTCAAAAGATCAATGAAACAAAGATCTGGTTCTTTGAAAAGATAAACAAGATTGATGGACCCTTAGCTAGACTCACCAAGAAACAAAGAGAAAAGACCCAAATAAACAAAATCAGAAATTAAAGAGGAGAAGTAATAATTGATACCACAAATATACAAAGGATTGTTAACAAATACTATGAACAATTATATAGCAACAAATTGGACAATCTAAGTGAAATGGACAAATTTCTAGAAACACACAGTCTCCCAAAACTGAACCAGGAAGAAATAGAAAATTTGAACAGACCAATAACAACAAAGGAAATTGAAGATGTAATCAAGACTCCCAGGAAACAAAAGCCTGGGCCCAGAGGCTTCATGGGGGAGTTTTACTGAACATTCTAAGAGGAACTAAGACCCATTCTCCTCAAACTATTCCAAAAAATTCAGGAATAAGGAAGACTTCCAAACTTGTTAATTTGAATTCCAAAACCAGAAAAAGACACTACAAAGAAAGAAAACTACAGGCCAATATCCCTGATGAACATAGATGCCAAAATCCCTAACAAAATATTAACAAATCAGATCCAGCAATATATTAAAAAAATTATTCACCATGACCAAGTGGGATTCATCCCAGGGATGCAAGGCTGGCACAATATTCACAAATCAATAAATGTGATACACCACATAAATCAAAGATAAGAACGACATGATCATATCAATAGAAGCTAAAAAAAAAGCCTTCAACCAAATCCAGAACCCATTTCTGATAAAAATACTCAGCAATGTGGGAATAGAGGGGTCATATCTCGACATAATAAAGGTCATAGGTCATATATGAAAAACCTACAGCCAACATCATACTCAATGGGGAAAAACTACAAGCATTTCCCTTAAGAACAGGAACAAGATAGGGATGCCTACCATCACCACTCTTATTTAATGCAGTACTGAAAGTTCTAGACATAGCAATTAGACTTGAAGAAAAAATAAAAGGGATCCAAAGTGGAAAGGAGGAAGTAAAACTGTCATTATTTGCGGATGACATGATATTGTACATAGAAAACCTAAAAACTCCGTCAAAATCTACTAGATTTAATAAACAAATTTAGCAAAGCAGCAGGATACAAAATTAAAATCAAGAAATTGATGACATTCTTATACTCCAATAATGAACTCACAGAAAGAAAAACTAAAAACAAAACAAAACAAAAAAAACAAACAAACAACCCAATTTACCACTGTGGCAAAAAATTTAAGATACCTAGGAATAAACTTTGCCAAAGAAGTAAAGCACCTATTTGCAGAAAACTACAGGACATTGAAAAAAGAAATAGAGGAAGATATAAAAAAGCGGAAGCACATACCTTGTTCATGGATTGAAAGAATTAACATAATTAAAATGTCCATACTACCCAAAGCAATCTATAGATTCAATGCCATCCCCATTGAAAATACCAATAACATATTTCACAGAACTGGAACAAACACTTCAAAAGTTCATATAGAACCAAAAAAAAAACAAAAAACAAAAAACAAAAACCCGAATAGCCACAGCAATCTTGAAAAAAAAGGACAAAGTAGAAAGAATCATAATACCAAATATCAGGTTATACTACAAAGCCATTGTAATCAAAACAGCCTGGTACTGGCAAAACAACAGGTATATAGATCAATGAGACAGAACAGAAAACCTGGCAATTGACCCAAGACATTATGCTCAACTGATATTTGACAAATGTCGCAAAATGGAGTAAAGACAGCTTCTTTAATAAATGGTGTTGGGAAAATTGGACAGCTTCATGCAAAAAAATAAAAGGAGACCACCAACTTACAGCATACACAAGAATAAACTCAAAATGGATAAAAGACTTAAATGTAACTTGTGAATAAATAAAAATTCTAGAAGATGTAGGCAATAAAATTTCAGACATCATATGCAGCAGAATTTTCACTGATACCTAAGGCAAGAGAAACAGCATAATTGCCAATGATACATCAGATAAGGGGTTAATTTCCCAAATATGTAGAGTACTCATACAACTCAACAAAAGGAAGAAAAAGAACCCAATTAAAAAATGGGCAGAGCCCTGGCTGGTTTGGCTCAGTGGTTAGAGCATCGGCCTGCAGTCCAGAGAGACCTGGATTTGGTTCCTGCTAAGGGCACGTACCTCGGTTGCAGTTTGTTCCTGGCCCTGGTTGGGTCATGTGGGTGGCAACCACTCGATGTGTTTCTTTCACTTTGATATCTCTCTCTCTCTCTCTCTCTCTCTCTCTCCTTTCCACTCTATCTGAACAAAAAATGGAAAAATGTCCTTGGGTAAGGATAAAAAAAGAAGAAGAAAAAAAAATGGGCAGAGATCCTAAATAGACACCTCTTCAAAAATGACATACAAATGGCCAAGAAACATATGAGGAAATGCTCAATGTCACTAATCATCAGAGAGATGCAAATTAAAACAACTATGAAGTATCACCTCACACCTGCCAGAATGGTTGCCATCAACAAATCATCAAACAAGTGCTGGCGAGGGTGTGGAGAAAAGGGGACTCTAGTACACTGCTGGTGGGAATGCAGACTGGTGCAGCCACTATGAAAAACAATATGGTGTTTCCTCAAAAAATTAAAAATTGATCTGCCATTTGACCCAGTGATCCCACTTCCAGGGATATACCCTAAGAAGCCTGAAACACCAATCAGAAAGAATACGTGTACCATTATGTTCATAGCAGCACTATTTACAATAGCTAAGATCTGGAAACAGCCCAAGTGTCCATCAGTAGATGAATGGATAAAAAAGTTGTGGCGGAAGACCGAAAAATGGCGGCGGAGTGAACGGAGCTACAAAGACCGTCTCCCAGAACCAAACTGGAATTACAACTATAACACAGACAAATCGACGGGAAAAACCAACAGAAAAGCAGCTTGCGAGGACCATACAACGAGGGACACTGACTCCATCCCGGTAGGCTTGCGAAGGCGCGAGACGGGGCTGGGAGCCCACGGTCGGCAGCTCGGCAGCGGCCTCAGCTGTAAGCGGCGCCCTCGGGTTACACTCCCAGGCGGCTCCACAGCGCAGCCAGGACAGAGGCTGAAACAGCAACAGCCACTCGCCTTGAGCTCCGGCGGAGGGAGGGCGAACTGGACTGGAACTGTGTCGGGACACTCGGGGTTTGGAGGGCGCTCAGAGCTTTGGCTGAGTGCAGCCACTCAGGACGGTGGCCACATTGCTCCTTCCCAGGGCTCTGAGGAGAGGCAGCAGCCCCTCCCTCGGAGATCCAACCCCACCCTGTGGGCCACTGAAGTGCTAATTGAGGCTCATTAACAACCAGCATCTGCCCCGCCCTCGGGAAAGCCCCTTGGCTGAGCACCAGAGGGAGTTTTTCAATCAACTGATAACCCAAAACTCATCAATTAACCTAGACTGCTAGCCTCCAGGCAAAAAGCTAGAGGATAACAGTACCTTTCCTGGGCTGGCAACTTTAACCAGGAAAGTAAGACTTGACAGTGGTGTTCAACGCAGGTCCTCCCTCGCTCATCTAAACACAGGAGAGGGAGCCACAAACAGCAGAACACCAACACCCACAGGGAGAACTTGACAGGCTCCAAAGCCCACAGTGATAGCTAAAATGGTGAAACACAGAAACAGAAGCCAAATGAAAGAGCAAGACACCTCCACCAAAGATGAGATCAATGTGGAGCAATTAGCATGTTAACAAAGCTAGAATTCAGAGCCATGATCTTGAGGAAGCTGAACAGCATGAGTAAGGACATAGAGACACTGAAAATAAGCCAAATGGAAATTAAAAACCAACAAGAAGAGATAAAAAATGACATATCCGAAATGAAAAACACATTGGAAGGTTTAAAAAGCAGAGTAGGGGAAGCTGAGGACCGGATCAGTGAATTAGAAGACAGGGTAGAAAAAATCAACCAATCAGAAAAATAAAAGGAAAAAACTATTAAAAAACAGGAAGACAGCTTAAGAGAACTATGGGACAACTGGAAACGTAATAATATTCGCATCATAGGAGTCCCCGAAGAAGAAGAAAAGGAGCAAGGGATAGAGAATATATTCAAAAAAATAGTGAGAGAAAACTTCCCTAATTTGGTGAAGGAAGAAGGCATTCAAGTTCAAGAAGCACAGAGAGTCCCAAGTAAGAAGAACCCAAACAGGCCCACATCAAGACACATAGTAATTAAAATGCCACAAATTAAAGACAAAGAGAGAATCCTAAAAGCAGCAAGAGATAAGCAACAGGTTACCTACAAAGGGAACCCCATAAGGCTCTCAGCTGACTTCTCACAAGAAACACTACAGGCCAGAAGAGAATGGCATGAAGTAATCAAAGTCATGAAAAACAAGAATCTGAATCCAAGACTACTCTACCCAGCAAGGCTATCATTCAAAATAGAAGATCAAATAAAGAGCTTCCCAGACAAAAAAAAGCTAAGGGAATACATTAGCACCAAACCAGCACTGCAAGAAATGTTAAAAGGACTGCTGTAATTAGCAGTAGAAATGGGAAGAAAAATAGAACCACACTAAACAAAAATGGCAATAAATAAGTACATATCAATAATCACCTTAAACGTAAATGGATTGAATGCTCCCATAAAGAGACACAGAGTAGCTGATTGGATAAGAAAGCATGACTAATCTATATGTTGTTTACAAGAGCCCCACCTCTCAACAAAAGACTCACATAGGTTGAAAGTGAAGGGATGGAAAAAAATTTTCCAAGCAAATGGAAAGCAAAAAAAAGCTGGGGTAGCAATTCTCATATCTGATAAAATAGATTTCAAAATGAAGGCCATAACTAGAGACAAAGAAGGCCACTACATAATATTGAAAGGATCTATCCAACAGGAAGATATAACCTTGATAAACATATATGCACCCAATATAGGAGCACCAAAATATATTAAAAATCTTCTGGAGGACTTCCAAGGAGAAATCGACAACAATACAATCATAACAGGGGACTTCAACACCCCGTTGACAGCACTGGATAGATCCTCTAGGCAAAAAATTAGCAAGGAAACAGAGACTCTAAATGAAGCACTAGACCAAATGGATTTAATAGATATCTACAGAGAATTACACCCCAAAACTACAGAATAAACATTCTTCTCAAGTGCACATGGGACATTCTCAAAGATAGACCACATGATAGGACACAAACTAAATCTCTACAAGTTCAAGAAGATTGAAATCATATCAAGCATCTTCTCAGATCACAATGGCATGAAACTAGAAATCAATTGCAACAACAACATGCAAAGACATTTCAACACATGGAGGCTAAATAGCATGTTATTAAACAATGAATGGGTCACCGAGGAGATCAAGGAAGAAATTAAAAACTTCCTGGAAACCAATGAAAATGAACATACAACAACACAAAATCTATGGGATGCAGCGAAAGCAGTTCTGAGAGGGAAGTTCATAGCACTACAGGCCTACCTCAAAAAACAAGAAAAATTTCAAATTGACTGTCTAACCTCACAGCTTAAAGAATTAGAAAGCAAACAAAAAGAAAACCCCAGAGCAAGTAGAAGGAAGGAAATAGTAAAGATCAGAGCAGAAATAAATGACATAGAGACCAAAAAAACAATTCAAAGGATCAATGAAACAAAGAGCTGGTTTTTCGAAAAGATAAACAAGATAGATGGACCCTTAGCTAGACTCACCAAGAAACAAAGAGAGAGAACCCAAACACACAAAATCAGAAATGAAAGAGGAGAAGTAACAACCAACACCACGGAAATACAAAAGATCGTTAACAACTACTATGAACAACTATATGGCAACAAATTCGACAATCTCAGCGAAATGGACAAATTTCTAGAAACACACAGTCTCCCAAAACTATTCCCGGAAGAGATAGAAAACTTGAACAGACCAATAACAACTAAGGAAATTGAAGAGGTAATCAAGACTCTCCCAGCAAACAAAAGCCCAGGCCCAGATGGTTTCACAGGGGAGTTTTACCGAACATTCAAAAAAGAACTAACACCCATTCTCCTCAAACTATTTCAAAAAATTCAAGAAGGAAGACTTCCAAACACATTCTATGAGGCCAGCATAATTCTAATTCCAAAACCAGAAAAAGACACTACGAAGAAAGAAAACTACAGGCCAATATCCCTGATGAACATAGACGCCAAAATCCTGAACAAAATATTAGCAAATCGGATCCAGAAATACATCAAAAAAATTATTCACCACGACCAAGTGGGATTCATTCCAGGGATGCAAGGCTGGTACAATATTCGCAAATCAATAAACGTGATACACCACATAAACAAAATGAAGAATAAAAACCACATGATCGTATCAATAGATGCTGAAAAAGCATTCGACAAAATCCAGCATCCATTTCTGATAAAAACGCTCAGCAGTGTAGGAATAGAGGGATCATATCTCGACATAATAAAGGCCATATATGAAAGACCTACAGCCAACATCATACTCAATGGACAGAAACTAAAAACATTTCCATTAAGAACAGGAACAAGACAGGGATGTCCACTTTCGCCACTCTTATTTAACATTGTACTGGAAGTCTTAGCCACAGCAATCAGACAGGAAGAAAAAATAAAAGGGATCCAAATTGGAAAGGAGGAAGTGAAACTGTCATTATTTGCAGATGACATGATATTGTACATAGAAAACCCTAAAGGCTCCATCAAAAATTTATTAGACTTAATAAATGAATTTGGCAAACTAGCAGGATACAAAATTAACGTCAAGAAATCGACGGCATTCTTGTACATCAATGATGAACTCACAGAAAGAGAAACTGAAAAAACAATCCCATTTACCATCGCTCCAAAAAAATTACGATACCTAGGAATAAACTTAACCAAAGAAGTAAAGGACCTATTTGCAGAAAACTACAGGTCATTGAAAAAAGAAATAGAGGAAGATATAAAAAAGTGGAAGCAAATACCCTGTTCATGGATTGGAAGAATTAACATAATTAAAATGTCCATACTACCCAAAGCAATGTATAGATTCAATGCAATCCCCATCAAAATACCAATGACATATTTCATAGAACTAGAACAAATACTTCAAAAGTTCATATGGAACCAAAAAAGACCCCGAATAGCCACAGCAATCTTGAAAAAGAAGAACAAAGTTGGAGGGATCACAATACCAGATATCAGGTTATACTACAAAGCGACTGTAAACAAAACAGCCTGGTACTGGCACAAGAACAGGCATATAGACCAGTGGAACAGAACTGAAAACGCAGAAATGGACCCATGGCAATACGCTCAATTAATATTTGACAAAGGTGGCAAGAGCATACAGTGGAGTAAAGACAGCCTCTTTAATAAATGGTGTTGGGAAAATTGGACAGCTACATGCAAAAAAATGAAACTAGACCATCAACTTATACCATACACAAAAATAAACTCAAAATGGATAAAAGACTTAAATGTGACCCGTGAATCCATAAAAATTCTAGAAGAAAATGTAGGCAACAAAATTTCGGACATCATACGGAGCAGAATTTTCACTGATACATCACCTAAGGCAACAGAAATAAAGGAGAAAATGAACACATGGGACTACATCAAACTAAAAAGCTTCTGCACAGCAAAAGAAACAATCATCAAAATGGAAAGGCAACCCACTGTATGGGAGAACATCATTGCCAATGATGTATCAGACAAGGGGTTAATTTCCAATATATACAGAGTGCTCATACAACTCCACAAAAGGAAGACAAAGAACCCAATTAAAAAATGGGCAGAGGAGCTGAATAGACACCTCTCCAAACAGGACATACAAATGGCCAAGAGACATATGAAGAAATGCTCAACATCACTAATCATCAGAGAGATGCAAATTAAAACAACTATGAAGTATCACCTCACACCTGCCAGAATGGTTGCCATCAACAAATCATCAAACAAGTGCTGGCGAGGGTGTGGAGAAAAAGGGACTCTAGTACACTGCTGGTGGGAATGCAGACTGGTGCAGCCACTATGAAAAACAATATGGTGTTTCCTCAAAAAATTAAAAATTGATCTGCCATTTGACCCAGTGATCCCACTTCCAGGGATATACCCTAAGAAGCCTGAAACACCAATCAGGAAGAATATATGTACCCCCATGTTCATAGCAGCACTATTTACAATAGCTAAGATCTGGAAACAGCCCAACTGTCCACCAGTAGACGAATGGATCAAAAAGCTGTGGTACATATACACAATGGAATACTATGCAGCGGTAAGAAAGAAAGATCTCTTATCCTTTGAGACGACATGGAGGGACCTGGAAAGTATTATCCTAAGTGAAAGAAGCCAAGCAGAAAAAGACAAATACCACATGATCTCACTTATATACGGAATATAATGAACATAACAGTCTGAGGAATACAGTAGACCCAGACACATGGAAGTAGGGCACAGACTGACATCCCTCAGAAGAGGGGATGGGGGGTGGGGGGGTGGGAAGAGATAAACCACAGAACTTATATGCATGTATGCATGACCAATGGACATGGACAACTAAGCCGGGGACGTGGCGGAGGTGGGGTGGGGTGGGGGGTGCCAATGGGGTAAAAAGGTAAAATATCTGTAACAAAAAAATAAATAAATAAATAAAAAAGTTGTGGCACATACACACAATGGAACACTATTCAGTTGTAAGAAAGAAAGATCTCTTATCCTGGGAGATGACATGGAGGGACCTGGAGAGTATTATGCTAAGTGAAATAAGCCAATCAGAAAAAGACAAATGTCACTTTATCTCACTTATTTTTGGAATATAATGAACAAAATAAGCTGATGGACAAAATAGACCCAGAGACATAGAAAGGAGTATGGTTCAGACTGACCTCAGAGGAGGGGGACGAGGGGAATGGATGAGAGAAACCAAAGAACATACACACATGTATGCATGACCAATGGACATAGACAATAATGCTGGGTCAGGGGAGGGGAAGGAGAAACATCTGTCACAAAAATAAATTAAGGTATCTGGCGGAAAAAAAAAAATGGGCAGAGGAACTGAACAGACACTTCTCCCAAGAAGAAATACAAATGAACAACAGATAAATGAAAAGATGTTTAACTCAGCTATAAGAGAAATGCAAATTCAAATTACAATGAGATACCTCCTTATACTTAGAATGGCTATTATCAAGAAGACAATTAATAACATGTGTTGGAGAGGTTGTGAAGAAAAATGAACACTCATTCCCTGCTGGTGGAAATGTAAACTGGTACAGCCACTATGAAAAATAGTATGGAGGCTCCTCAAAAAATTAAGAATAGAGTTACCAGCAACCCCTCTTGTGGGTATCTACCCGAAAAATTTGAAAACATTTATTCACAAAGATATATGCACCCCTGTGGTCATTGCAGCGTTATTCACAGTGGCCAAGACATAAAAACAACTCAAGTGTCCTTCCCTAGATGATTGGATAAAGAAGATGTGGTACATATATATAATGAAGTACTACTTAGCCAGAAGAAAAGGTGAAATATTGCATCTAGAACAACATGGATTAACTTGAGAATATTTTGCTAAGTGAAATAAGATAGACAGGAAAAGTTAAGAACCATATGATGTCACTCATATACGGGATATAAAGTTGAAAGCAAGAAATGAACAAATAAGAATAACAAATAAATAAAAACTTATAAACACAGACAACAGTGTGGTGGCTACCAGAGGGGTAGTAAAGGAAGAGCAAAGGGGGTCGAACATATAGTAAAGGAATATGTGCCTTCAGGTGGGCCCAGAATCCAATATACAGTTCTTGCATCATAGAACTGTATACTTGAAATATATCTAATCTTACTAACCACTGTCACCCCAACAAATTTAATGGAAAAATAAAACACGCCAAAGCAAATAACAAAACAAACAAACAAAAAAACCCACTCCTGCTCTAAAGTGATCCAAAATACGACGATCTAACCTCTACTGTTGTTGTAGGAACTTCCTACATTACAAGTGAGCCCCTTGCTGAGTATTGATAGTTATCTTTAGTTGTCTGCATTTTTCTATTTACAGTACAGTTGTCTAGCATGGTTACTTCCCTTTCCCTTTATCCTACCAAATAGCAAATGACAAATATCATATTAAACACTATTTTTCTCTTTTTGTGGCTAAATATCACCAAGTCCTTAACTTCTCGTCTTATAACAGGTTTCCAGATTCCTTACTATATGGAGTGGCCTGTTTTCTTTTATTTATCTTATTTTAAAACCACTTCATATTGTCAACTTCATTCTTAAAGTTTAGAGCCTCCTCAGAAGAAATAAAATGAGAAAAGGAGCAAATGGGAGATAATCTAGAAACAAACAAAAATTATGATCCAAGTGCCTTAAAAGTAAAAAAAAAAATTATGAACCACCTGATGGGCATGGGTATTTATATTGGTTGGCAATTTCATATAGTTTTAAAAAGATTGATCACAGCTTACTAAATATATAACAGTTTTTAAAAAATTAATTTTGCTTTATAGCAGTTAAAGGGTTGATTCTGCTTATAACCTTTATCCGAAGCAAATGTGGCTCGGTGGTTGATTAGCGTCTGTCAGAATAGCTTGGGTTACAACAACCCCAATATCTTGGAGGCTTAGATGAAAAAAGGTTTACTTCTTGCTCAGGTAACATGTTAATGAAAGGTTGGCTAAAGCCTACAGTTCTCATTTTCTCACTCTGCAACCCAGCCTGATTGATATTTATCTTATAAAACGTCACTAGTCAGATGGCTAAGGGAAAGGAACATAGCAAAGCATGCACTGATTCAAAGGTGTCTATGAGAAAGTGGCACAGATCACTGCCACTCATATTTCCTTAGCAGAAGCAGTCGTCATCACCACATCTAGCTTTCAGGAGGATGAGAAAATCCGATTATAACATGTGCGCTAAGAAAAGAACTGTAATATTTTTAAAGAATCCTATCACAGAATGATAGATTCCATATGGAGTTGGTTTATTTTCTTATTTTTCAGTTCTACTACACTATAAAATACGAACAGACAACATCTGGTCATTGCCCAAGGAAGGCAGTTTTTGGTGACTGTGATTCAGTTCTGCATTTTTGGGTTAAACGTGCATATGACAGTCATATGTGTGGGAGCTAGTCCTCACCACAGACCACTCTTAGCAGTACCTCACACACCAAATCAATGAGCATATCACCCAAGAAAAAGGAAGCCTTGATGTTTTAAAAGTTGAAAGATGATGAGAGTAAATAGACTGCTCGTTCTGTTTTAATTATTTTAGTTTCAGAAAGAACGTCTTTGTATTCTTTTGGAGAAATTAGATGTCCTCTAAAAATATGACGACTCATATACTATTGATGTTTTTTCTCTGAGGCCCAAAGAACAAAGTGTCAGGAAAAGTCCGTCTCTTGGCCATAAAGCCATTTGAACGGCAATTCAATTCTCTTACAAAATTCTTTTATCCAAAATCAACATTATATAATCTGTATATTTCAATCTTTAAATTCCCTTATTATATTCAATGTATAAGTTTGGATCATTCAAGCTAATTAACACAGTGATAAACAGAAACTTAAGGAAGCCACTTAAAATCACAGAAATGGTCATCACTGGGACAATCAGTACCATTTTTTTATCTTCACCCAAAGATATGTTCATTGATTTGAGGCGGGGGGAGAGAGCAACATCAATCAGTTGCCTTCTATATGCGCCCCAGCCAGTGCTTGAACCCACAACCCAGGTATGTGCCCTAACTGGGAATCAGACCTACAACCCTTTGATGTATGGGGTGATGCTCCAGCCGATTGAGCCACATGGGCCAGGGCAGTATCATAAAAATGTTTTATTTCATCTTTCATTAAAAAATTTGTCAGTCAGTACCTCTCACTATGGGAAAGCAACATTGTCAGCCCATTTATCTGCTGTGCTCCCTGAAATTACCTGCACAGAATGGGAGCGATTTAATTATTAATCAGGTCCTTTCTAGCTCCTTCAGCAATAAAACACAAGCAATATAAGAACTGCCTACTATTATCTATATTCTATGAATAAAGCTGTGTGTGGATTGGCATTTAAGTGCAACATATTCATTAATAGATCAATGCACAGATGGTTGTGCTTCGATGCTGATCTCCACAAAAAATGATTTCTGTCTTTATTACAGATTACAGAAAAATAGTTAAAGAGACAAAACATCTCATCTCTTTTAATCATGCATTTGCAGTAAAAAAATAAATAAATAAATAAATAAAATTTCATTAAATTATTCTTCCCACATAAGAGCTGCACCTATGCCAAGAGCTGATTAAGTGGTTTCATCAAAATGTAAAACAAAATATGGGATTGCTTCAATATGTAACAATAACTACTGTTATGCTTGTGTAAGGCAATTACAAAATTGGCATTTATTGCCCTACTTGCTTTTTGAGCGTAATTTGAATTTTACAGGCTTGTTGGCAATGCCATGACCTGTACCTGTTTCTGCTCTGGTGAATAAAACTAAGAATAATGCCACTGTAAGTTCTTGTTCTCTTCTCCGCCTGTCATGAAAAAATTCATAACTTTCACACTGGAAAGTATTAACTTGCAAATATTTCTGGAAAACTCAAATAATTTAATGACAGATTCTGAATATTACTTGAATAAGAAACCAAAACTTCAAAGGTTTCATGCCAACATAAAAGTACCTAAGAGACCAAGAATAAAAGGATTCTTGGATCAACAGAATTTAATTTTCAGATATTTGCCACTGAACATGATCATATTTCCTAATTATACTAGAGTGATTCCTCCAACTTTGTTCTTCTTTCTCAAGATTACTGTGGCTATTTGAGCTTTTTTGGGTTCCATATAAGTTTTTAGAATATTTGGTCTGGTTCTGTAAAAAACACCACTGGTATCTTGATAGGAATTGTGTTGAATCTATAGACTGCTTTGGGTAGTATAAACATTTCAATGATGTCAATTCTTCCTATCCATCAACATGGCATATGCTTCCACTTATTTGTATCTTCTTCAGTTTCTTTCTTTAGTGTCTTAGCATTTTCCAAGTATAGTTCTTTTACATCCTTGGTTAAATTTATTCCTCTGTATTTTTTTTTTTTTATGAGATTGTAAATAAGATTGTTTTCTTAGTCTCCCTTTCTGATAGTTCATCATTGGTGTATAAAAATGCAACTGATTTCTGGATATTTATTTTGTATCCAACTACTTTACTGAATTCATTTATCAGTTCTAGAAAATTTTTGTGTGGAATCCCTAGAGTTCTCTATATACAGTGCACACACACACACACACACACACACACACACACACACACATAATCTCATCTGCAAATAACGACAGTTTTACTTCTTCCTTTCCAATGCCGTTGAATGCCTTTTATTTTTACTTCTTGTCTGAATGTGGTAGCTAGGATTCCTAGCACTATATTGAATAAAAGTGGTGAAAATGGACATCCCTGTCTTGTTCCTGATCTTGAGGAAAACATTTTTAGTTTTTTCCCATTGAGTATGATGTTGGCTATGGGTGCATTTTTCTTTATTGGCCTACAGATTCACCTGCCTGACAACATGTATTCATATTTTATGTTTCTATTGAAAAACTTTGACTACATTGATTCAGAGTATTTTATGATTCAGAATTGTTGTATACATATTGCTAATTTTACCATTACTTCCCACAATTAATGTAAAGTGACACAAAAAAATAATAAAGGAAATTCCAAACTTAATGAATATAAATAATACCATGCAACTCATTTGAAATGTTAGCCAAGATGAAGTCACCAAAATAATTTCTGTATAACATGCATTGCCTTGAAGAACAAAATAATTATAAGAACATTACACTGCATATAAAATTAACCTTACTAGTTCAACTTTTAAAAATGTAAGGCAGATAAATTGTATCATCTTTTTCCCTCTGACACTGTTGGACTGCCTATGCCTACACGTTTTCACTGACCTCTAATGACACTCATACCCCACTTTAACACAGTGTTTGTAAGGTATATTTATAACTCCTATATAATGTCTCTATATTTATTTTTTACTCTCATTCTCTCTTTTGAAAAAGGCTTGTGTGTTGATTTGAACAGGTATCTATACCACAATTACAACTCCAGACCCAACTTTCCCCCCAAGCTTCAGACTCAGATGCCTGCTAGATATCTCTACATGGGTGTCTGAAAAGTACCATCAATTCATTATGCCGCAACAGAACATATTTGATGTGTCCTATTGTTTAGTTAGTCCTGTGGAAAGTAAAAGAGGTGACAGAATGTCTAAAAATGAAAAGCTGGATACCAGAGCTCAGGGAAGTAGCACTCTGTGGAGAAAGAAAAGAATGTATGAGAGATTTAACCTTTGTCTGCAGAGTGGCTGCAGCAGTTTGACCAGGAGGAGACCCACAGACTTTCCACACATCTTTTACCTTTCCTACTGAGTAGCTGGTGGCCAAGAGTTCACACACTGAGAAATTTCCCTGTAGCCTTTGTTCAACTTTATACATTAGAACTTGGAGACACAATTATGGTTATTTACTCAAGCTGTATTCATTATAAACAAAAATTAAATAATCAGTAACTTCATATGACAAAGATTTAGCACAAGTACAGCCTAAAGCTGGCAAAAGCCAAATGTAACCTCATTGGGTAGGCTACAGTTTAATCTACAGTGAGAGAGGTGTTACATGTCTCCACCTTAGTCACCTGGGTCTTTCCCACCTAGTGACTACACATAAACTAACATTGTTGCAGTAAAAGAATGTGCGTTGCCCTGGCTGGGTGGCTCAGTTGTTTGAAGTTCATCCCTTACACCAAAAGTTTGCAGGTTCCATCCTCAGCTGAGGCACATGCGGGAGGCAGCTAATTTATGTTTCTCTCTCTCTTTTTCTCTCTCTTCCTCTCTCTCTAAAAATCAATGAAAATATATCCTTGGGTGAGGATTAAAAAATAAAAATAAAAGAGTGTGCATTAGCTGCAAGCAGAGTTGCAGAGAGGGAGGTTGATACAAGCATTCCCTCTGATACAAGGAACTGTCCAGGCCGTCACTAGGTTCAACTCTTTGGAGAAGATGATGGTAGGTAATTCATTATTGGAGACTTCTAGCAAGGCAGATATACTAGATTTATGGACTTTAGGTTCAAATTAAGAAATAATTACTTAGTACCTGATGGGGAAGAGGTGATGGGCTTACTGAATATTATTTTATTCAAAAAGCAACATAGCATATATCTCTCATATGAATTTTTTTGTAAACAATTCAATTCATTCATTGTCAAGTCAATTCCACCACATAAGTCAATACAAAATTCAAATAGTCATTACTATATACTGTTTTCACCTTAGGAATCTTAAAACCATTAGCCAGGAGAGCATTACAGAGATGTGTTAGAAGGGCACCTGTCCAGATTTTCCTTTATTGCACTAAACCAGTGATTTTTTAACCCACGTGCTGTAAGAATTTTTAACACATGCAATACCTGATTATTTAGTCAGAGGCACTGACCTCTTTACCCTTAGATTGTCAAAATGAAAAGGACAATAGCCAACACAACAATAGCAATCCAGTATGAATGTCCTGTCTTGAACAATAAATATATAGGTCATAATAAAGTTGAATCTTATTTCAACTTTATAAGTCACCTCTCATAATAAGGTTGTATCTCATTGGTTAATTCTTACATACAAGTATAGGCACTTAATTTTTTTAAAAGTCACGTTGGAGAAATAAGGGTAGGTAATTACCACTATTATTATTATTTATTGTAAACCCATCAAAATTATACCTATTTTTTAGTCAGATTGGCAAAAAATATACTTTTTGGTGTGTTGCAGAATTTTAGTAGTTAGTTTGTATGTGCCATGAGATGAAAAAAGTTGAAAATCGCTGCACTAGACAGTAATGTTTGGATAACTATAACTAGTCAGTAGGAGGTTACTCTTTCAGATTTGCTTGTGAAAGATTTAGCTGAATGTTTTTTTTTAAAAAAATCTCAGCCCTCATTAATTATGACTATTTCTAACTGAATTTCCAGATGACTTCATGTGACCACTGAAAAGTTTAAACTATATGTAACAGTTACCTGCTAAGCCAGTCACTTTATTGGTACCATAAGGTCAACATTTGGTTTTATGTGAACATACAAATCCTGATTGAATCTAATTCAAGAATTTAGCAGACTAAATTATATTTTATCATCTGTCCAAGGAGCTAAAAACAGAAGGCAGAAATGTAGTTCCAATCTTAAGCATTTCAACTGTTTGTGTGGAAAAGACATGTTTTCCACTCAGAAGATATATGGCTGAACATAGTTATTAGAATCTGAGTATCATACCTCTCGAATAGCAGTACAAAACTCACTCTGAAGCACTTTTTTAAGGGATTGTAGCTTGTGCACTGGAACTTCTCCAGACTCCTGTAGTTTTTCCAGTAATTCAATTGCTCTGGCAACATCTGAATAAAAAAAAGAAAATCAAAATGAAAAGACCTAGAGTAAACTGTGTCTCATCAGCAAAGCACCATCACTCCAACTGAATTGTGATGATGACAATTAAGTGGAATTAACTATAAAATCAGAATTTACAATTCATAGTTTATTGATCTACTACTCTTTTGCTAAAAAGCCATTTTATTCTATTTCACACATTTTGTCACTGAATACATCTTCTTTGGTGTCATTTCATACATAATATATATGGATATATAATATAATATATGGATGGGCAGTTTGACTGTTCTTTCAGACAAAGAGCAGGAAATGTGTCTTTTATTTATTCTGATACCCCAATAAGCAAATGAGTCCTGTCAATTCTATTTCTCAGATGGTTTTCTCAGTTTGACTTTTTCTTAACCATACCACATTTATCACATCTGCAATTTTACATTTATTAGTATAATGATTTGATTAATGTACATCTCTTCATCTTGTCTATAATCTCCTACAGGGTAGAACTTTATCTGGTTTGGTCATCACTGCATCCCCAGAGTTTGGTATAATACAGTGAATAAATGTTTGATAATGAATGAATTAATTGATGGGCTCTCTCCATTTAACTGCCATTGAGTTATTCCAGGCCCTCACCATCATCTCTGTTCTATCCAACTGGAATCATTTTTTCTCCTCCAGCCTCTTCACGGGTTCACAAAGTTATCTTCCTAAAATAAGAAAATGATCGTGTAACCACCTACCAGCTTCTAGGACAATACCAAGCAAACGAGTTTTTAATAACAATTAATATAAATGCTTCTCTTTCACTGAACAGTATCAAAGGTTCATGCATCAAGAAACACAGTATTTTATTGCCATAGCTTCAAAATTCCCAAGTTGGTTTTGCATTGCCAGGAGAAAATGTTATGATGAAAGGCCATTTTAATAATGCCTATGGCGATCTCTTCTACCTCTGTGGCTGTGTACAGTCAACACCCACTGAACGTTCTCTTAGACATTTATGTATAGACCAGAGGTTTTCAATTCCTAAGTGATTAGTTCCAGAAAGTATTCCATAGCCCTGCCATCAGATTATAAATTCATCTGTCCATCCATCCACTAATCTGTGTTCCTAGTAGCTGTGGCACTAAATTTAATAAGAAGAATAAGACACTTCCTTTCTGAATTCACCATCAGACGAGAAAGGAATACTACAGCCTAGCTACCTAAA
Source organism: Molossus molossus (assembly GCF_014108415.1). NCBI lineage: Eukaryota > Metazoa > Chordata > Mammalia > Chiroptera > Molossidae > Molossus > Molossus molossus. The sequence continues at coordinate 53,634,947 of NW_023425345.1, read as the reverse complement.
ATAAAATCGTTTCCACCCCAGAATTTGGGTGGGGTTTTCATAGGTGAATGTATCTAAACAATGAACATACGCAATAAGTGACTTAAATGAAGATTTTTCCTTGATGTATTGCCAAACTGATTGCCAATCGTGGCCAAAAGAAGCACAAATCATGAAATCAATACGACACTGCCATTTTCAAAAGTTTGTCTTTTTGTACATAAACGGGAAGTCAACATAGTCAATTGGACAATACCAGCCACATCCACAATCAATAAGGTACCAAGCTAAGAATTTTATGCATATCTAATTGCACAAAAGACTCTACACTTAGATGTCCTCAGTTAAATGAAATTCTCATCATGTTTAACAATGAGCTTTTTTTTTTTAAAAAAAAAAATCTTGACACTAGCTCTTCTCTTCCTATATTCCTATTTCCACTACAGCATCCCCAGCTTGTCTTTTAAGCTAGGCCATGGCATCCTCTTTCACATTCACCCTTGCAAGCAGCTAGTCAGCAAGTACTATAGATTTTATCTCAAAAATGCTTTTTGAATGGAGCCTCTTTGCTTCATTATACTTCAGGGAAGCCTTTATTATTTTTTAGCCATAGTATTGGAACATTCCCTAACTGTTCTTTCAATTAATCTTTTTTCTTTTTCAGTCCATACTCCATACTGCTTCCAGAATGATTGTTTTGAATGATAAACCTCATTGTTATACTCCCCCACATAAAGCCTTCTCTGGCTTCCCACTGCCTACAGGGTGAAGTTCAGAACACTTCGGGTTACACACAAGGTCCTTAACAACCGGCCTCTTCTGACTTGGCTCTAGAAACCTCCTCCTGCCCATCTTATACTTTGTCCGCCCGACATTTTTGTTACTCTAGGACATGCCACAGAATTTCATGCCTCTATGACTCTGCACATGTCACCCCCTGTGCCTGGAATACAATTCATTGACTCATCTAGGAGTGGCAGGAACACATAGTGTCCCAGGAGACAGCTGGTTGCTCTTGCTTTCAAGAAATTTACAGATTTAAGGGGTCATAGATGTGCAATAAAGTGGGTGTGTGCTGTAAAAGAAGTACTGCAAGTCAGTGCATGGACCTATACCAGACATTTATCATCATCCGTGAGGTCAGAGAGGACCTCTTTGTGGCAGTAACAACAGCTAAGCAGAGTCTAGGTAGGAGGTGCAAGTGGGGAAAATGGAAGAATGTTCCAGGAAAATAAATGCAGATTGAAGTCTTATCAAGAGAGTGTGGGCATTCAAAGAACTGAAAGGAGTTCAGTATGGCTGAAGTTGCAACCAGGGCAAGAGAGCAAGAAAGGAAGTGGAGAGAAATCACATCATGGAGGGTGTTTTATAGGTCATGTCGGGAAGCCTTGGCTTAAATAGCACCTCCTTAGGCATGTCTTCCCTGTTTCTTCAAGGCAGATTTAGCTGCTTACAGGCCTTTTTTCATTCATCCACAGTAATCATGTCTTCTCTCTGCAATACCTGTTTGCAAAAAAAAAAAAAAAAAAAAAGAAAAAGAAAAAAAAAATACCCTTGCAAATCTATAAGGCTCTTGAGGTGTCAGAACAATATCTTATTTGTCATTGTATCCATAATATAGTGCAAGTACTTAGCAAATATTAGGGGTTTAATATATGTTTGTTGAATGAGTGATAGATTAATGAATGAGAAAGGCTCAGAAAGGAAGGGGTTAGAGATTTATGTCTAGGTAGACACATAACTTCCCATGAGACCAGACCTATCAGCCTTGGTCAAAACTGACTTGGGTCTGGTGTGGGGCAACCCTGGAGAAAGTTCAGAAAGGTGAAAACCTGTGATATTCATCACTTTTCAACCTTGGCTGCACATTAAAACGATCAGGAGTGCATTTAAAAATGATTAATGCTAAGACCCACCCCAAACAAAATGAACCAGAATATTCAGAACATGGTTTTCACCCTTGGTTACAGATGGGTATCCCTGGAGAGATTTAAAAACCATAGATGACTGGGTTCCACCCCTAGAGAGTCTGATGTGACTGGCACAGGGTGGGGTCTGGGCATGAGGTTTTGTAAAGCCCTCCAGGTGATGCTCAAGTCCAGCCAGGGTTGAGGACCACTGGCCTAGTTGGCATGGCGATTTTTATAGCCTCCATGTGATTCTAATTTGCAGTCGGGGTTGAGAAGCTCCTGTACAGAGTAACGGTTCTGAATCATGAATGTGACAAAGAACAGTCTAGGTGAACTTACTAAGGTTCCTGGTGCCTCAATTCCACCTCAGAGAGATTGATTCAGGAAGTGTGAGAATAAGACTCAAAAATGTGTCTTTTAAACAACTGCTTGGTGATTCTGAAGTTGGTTCACACACCCCATTTGGAGAGAAAGGAAACAAAACGATCCTTCAGGTTCTTTCAGCCCCAACATTACAGGAACGCTTGCATTTCCTCTGACTCTATGTAACAGGACACTAAATGGGATTCTTCCAGGAGAAAAATTAAAAGCCCGTGAATAAAATTAATTAGACTGGTTACCACCCACATTCGGAACCAGCATTCCTTAGCCAAGGCTACTCATAGACACACTTGTGGAATTCTTAAACCAGCCTGCTGCTCCAGACCAATTAAATCAACATTTCTAAAAGTGGGATCTAGTCAGCAGTTTTTTTTAAAAGCTTCCAGATGACTCCTATGGCATCCAAAGTCTAGAAATATTGTTTAAAATAGAGTCATCAAGGAAACCAGACACACCCCATGAAGACGTATTAAAAGCCGGGCCAGACCTGTTATATTATACTACAGGCCTTTTCCAAACCTTATTAACACATTGTTGTAAGATGAACAAAAAATTTATGGGGAATTGCTAAGTCATTAGCTTGGGACAGAGAACGAGGTCTTTTGTTTCCCTTCCATCCACTAAATGAGAAGTGTTCCTCCAGAACAAATTGTAGGCATTGGGGTGCCTGCACGGGGCAGACAGATCTCTTTCCTGGTTGCACAGGCGATGGGCTTGATCTGCCTGCCCCTCTGCCCCTCTGATCAGAGGCACAGAACTGAGGAGCAGTGCCCACTTGGGCCTGAACCATCTTGCTCGTACCTACCCAAGGGAACCTAGCACGATGAGGTTATGGAATATACAGCAGGTGCTAAAAAGCCAAAAGAAATCTAAAAACCAAAAGTGATTTTCAGGTCCGTCCAGCCCAGACCTGGCTGGCGCTGCAAACAAAGCGGTGGTGAGTGAGAAAACAAAGATGCGACGGCAGTTTTAAATGGAATTCACATTCCCTTTAGCTCGGTACAGGTGCCAGAAACCTGCAAGGCCTGAATCTGGAAGGCAGCAAAAGAAACCTTTGAGTCAGCAAAAGATTTGTTCTTAAAACTATTGCACAAAGTGTGTGTAGTGTATTCGTGAGTTCCCATGAAGTTCTTTTTTTTGTTTTTTGTTCAGGTAGAGTGGGAGGAAGAGAGAGGAACAGAGAGAGAGAGAAACATCGACGGGAAAGAGACACATTGAGTGGCTGCCACTCGCACGACTGGCCAGGGTTGGGGACAAACTGCAACCGAGGTACGTGCCCTTAGCGGGAACTGAACCCGGGTCTCTCCGGACCGCAGGCCAACGCTCTAACCGCTGAGCCAAACCGGCCAGGGCTCCCATGAAGTTCTTATTCAGAACTTCCTTACACTTACTTTATGAAACTACCAAGTTTGGTTGCTAATGTATAATAGTCTGGGTTTACTGGTATGGTTCAGATTATAAGGAATATGAGGATAAGGACTGGGGAGGCTGATTTACAAACACAACAAAAGCATGAAGATCTCAGAAACCAACTCTTCTCATCCACCAACTCTCAGGTTCATACCGCTACCATTCATTCCATTATCTAATCAAACTACTTGGGTACTGCCCTTGACTCCTCATGCTTTTTTTTTTTATCCTCACCTGAGGACTTTTTTTTTTTTTTGCATTTATCTTCAGATAGAGTGGGAGGGAGAGAGGGAGGAAGAGAGAGAGAGAGAAACATCAATGCGAGAGAGACACATCGAGTGGCTGCCACCCACGTGATCCCAACCGAAGCCAGGGACAAACTGCAACTGATGTACGTGCCCTGAGCGAGAACCGAACCAGGGTCTCTCTGGTCCATGAGCTGACGCGTTAACTGCTGAGCCAAATCAGCCAGGGCTTCTCACTCTTTCTTACACTCTGCACTCCACTTCTAAGAATCCCCACTTCTAAAAGCAACAACAACAATAAACGTTTATTTAATGTCTACGAAGCAGGGGCCATTGTATGCTAAACACTTCCCATCTTTTAACCCATTTTATCCTTATGACAACTTTATGGATAGTAAAAACCCATGACATTAGGTGATGAAAAAAATGGAGGCTTATAAGAATGTAAGTCTCTCGTTAACAAACAGGAGATGTGGGCTTGGGAATCTGAATCTAAGTGATTCTAAGCCCGGCGCCTTTTATTTTCATTCCGATCACAGCGTTCTTTTAGCAGCTTTTCCCTTCAGCATTCAGTACTTTTATAATTGCCCTGTGCTCTGCAGGCTTTCTTGGTCAGAGGCTGAGCTCTTAATCTTTCTTAATATCCCTCAATAAAGATTAACCCCTGTTCCATTTACCGGTACAGGCATGCCTCTGAGATATTTCGAGTTAGGTTCCAGATCATTGCAATAAATCGGGTATCACAGTAAAGTGAGAGTTATCATCGTTTTGCCGGTGGAGGTCCTTGCCTTGTTGGTAAAAACACCGATATCTGCGAAACGCAATAAAGTGAAATGCAGGAGAACAAGGGATATATGTATCCCTTTCTACAATCGCCTGGAGAGTTTTTCAATGATATGGAGGAACGGTTCTCAGCCTTGTCTGTCCACTGAAATAACCTGTGAGTACTGGAAAAATAAAAATAAAAACAGATACCTAGATCCTTCCCACATATATTTCTGATTTCATTGTTCTGAGATATGGTCTGAACGTTAGGCTCTTCAGAGTTCTCAGTGTTTATAATGCGTGACTATGTTGAATCACTGATATGGACTCTTGAGGTACACCCCGGGGTTCTAATAACAGTGCCACTCATAATACTAATTGCTGTCCATGTAATGTTCAGTATGGCATTGATCTAAACATCTTCCTCCTCTTAACGGCACTATGAAGTAGGTACTATTATTATCCCCATTTAATATAAAAGGAAAATGAGGGCCATGGAGTAAAAATTACTTCTCCAAGGAAAGAGCTAGTAAGTTGGAGAGTTAGTATTTGAATCTTGGCATTAGGACTCTAAAATCTGGGCTACATTTGAGATGTGGCTCAGGAATCCATATTCTTCCAATCATTCCCAGCACCTGTTCTCCAAGCATCTTTGTTCGCAGAGATTAAGTGAATCTGATCAACAAATCCTTGCTTGAAGGCTGAAAAATAGTGGTTCTCAAATTTTAGTCAACACACAAATTTAGCCCTGGACTATTTACTAAAAATTCAGATTCAAAAGAAAAGCAGCAGCAGCTCTGGTCAGTGTGGCTCAGCTGGTTGGCATGTCATCCCTCATACCCAAAGTCTGAGGGTTCAATTCCCGGTTGGGGCACCTGCCTACGTTGTGGATTTGGTCTCCGGTTACGGTGTGCAAGAGAGGCAACCAATCGGTGTTTTTCTCTCACATCAATGTTTCTCTCTCTCCCTTCTTCTCTCTCTAAAATCAATAAACATATCCTCAGGTGAGGATTAGGGAAAAAAAGAAGCTGAGCACGGGGCCTTGAAATCTGCTCTTTACTAGTCATCGCAGATGGTTCTGAGGCAGGAAGCGGCTCCCAGATGCACTTTTACAGGGTGCTGACAGTTTAATGTATGACCCAGAACAAAGTAAGTTGATAGGCATCATTTATTCAGTGCTTACTTGCCTCATTTAGATCATCTTATAAAATTCTCACAGTATATAAAAAGATTACTACTGTTTCCATTATATAGTTAAAGTAAAAAAAATAAATGAATAAAAACAACAACTAAGGCTCAGAAAGATGAATGATCTGGCCCAAGGCTACACAACTAGTAAATCGTAGGGCCAGGATTCAAAACTATATGTGTTTGACTCCAATGCCCATGTTCTGATTTATTTCTCTATTCTCTCCCACAAAATGGATTAGAAATAAAACAATATGGCAAATTTAAGTTTTCAATAGAGCATCATAGACCATTGTAAGCTGGGGCAATCAGTCATAACAGTGTCCAAAGTCCCATACAGTAAACTTTCAATACATGATGGTATAATCATTGTGTTCATATTGATAACACATTGAAAAATGATCAAATCATCATCAATTGCCTATGATGGCAAGATAACATATTTTGGAAAGATTATCTTTAAGATGTTGAATGCTGTAACCAGAAATAATGACAAAATGTTGCAACTTAAATGAGATGAGCTTCCAGAGATATAGAATAGTTCAACTATCATCTTCTCTTTCCTTAATGATGAATTTTGATTAACTTGATTGACGTTCAGACTTCCAAATTGAATCCATGACTCATCTGAATCTGGAACTTGGATGAAGATGGAGCTGGGTCACTTGAAACATATTGCTTATTAATTTCATAAAAAATATCAAATACTATGGCAAACAATATAAATTATCTGACCCAAAGCCATCTAAAACCATAGTATTCCTTGCTTTCTTCTACTGCAAAAGCTAGAAACCAAACATACTTCTGTTTCCAGACTCTTTTGCAATTTAGCTAAGCTGTTGCAAGTGTAAAATGTCACTGGGTATGGCTTCTAGTATAGTTTTTTCTTTCTTTTTTTCTTTAATTTATTGGAGTGACATTGGTTAATGAGATTACATAGGTTTCGGGTGTACAATTCTATGATACATCATCTGTATTGTACTGTGTGTTCACCACCTCAAGTCAAGTTTTCTTCCAGAAAGTTATTTATTTATTTATTATTATTATTATTATTATTTATTTTTTTTTATCCTCACTTGAGGACCTTTTTCCATTTTTGTTCAGGTAGAGTGAGAGGGAGAGGAAGAGAGAGAGAGAAATATCGATGTGAAAGGGACACATCGAGTGGCTGCCTCCTGCACGACCCCAACCGGAGCTGGGGACAAATCGCCACCGAGGTACACGCCATTAGCAGGAACTGAACACGGCTCTCTTTGGACCGCAGACCAATGCTCTCTAACTGGCCAAAGCCAGAAAGCCTTTTAAATGGACAAAATGCTGGCATATGCCTTCAGCATGCTGGTCTTTGCACCCTTCTTGTTTCCCCTTTCTTTTGCCAGCTACAACATCTTAAAGTGCCCAGAGGTGAAAGAGCCATTTTGTAATTATGACAATGACCATGGTATGCTAAGAAAGGTGGAGCAGGAAGAAGGAAGAGACCTAGACCTTGATGTCATCACTGAGCTGCTATACTGGCTTTGAACTTCTCAACCCCATGACTCTCGTCTATGAGACAAATATATGCTTTATGATGTGATTTTTTTGTGGCTTGAAACCAAATATACGCTGATACAAGAGCACATGATTTTAAAAGCACTATTCTAGGCTGTAGGGACAAAGTTAATGTTATAGAGAAACTGGAGTCACATATGGTGGTCCTTTGACAAAGGGAGTCATGGGAAGTCTCTTGAGAAGGTGACATTTGGACTTAGAATGATGAAGAGAAGCCACAGTCATATGGAAGTCCAAAGGAGGAAGATCCAAAGAGAATAGCAAGAGCAAAGGCCCCACAGAGAGTAGCATGCCTAGATGTTGGAAGAATAGACAAAACCAGGGTCATGGAACATGGTGAGTAAGACAGAGAGCAACAGCAACAGTGGTGTGCTGGTAAATGATTAACAAACAGATCTCCTAAATACAAAAAAAACAAAGTTTTTTAATTAAAAACCCTGATTTGTAGTATTTGCTGATTTCTGTAATGTAAACATTCCCACCATGGTCTGTTTCAATCTATCAACATGACATCACTCGCTTACAAAATTCTTGACTGTTTAACAATTAATTCTTACAAACCAGAAAGTACCAGTCCCAGCACATTGCCAGATAGGAGACAAAGTCTGAGAAGTAAACAAGGGCCAGAGTTTGTGCAAATATTTCATAAGAAGGTTACATTTTAGTACAATTGCTAAAGAAAGCCATTGGAGAATTTGGGGCAGGAAGATGAAATGATCTGATTCACATTTTATAAATATCACCATGACTGCTATTTGGAATATTAATTTTAGTGGACCAAAGGTATATAGAGGAAACCAGTTAGTAAGAAGGTTATTACATTAGCCTTGGCAAAAGATGGTGGAATCTTAGACTGGAATGGTGGCAGTGGGGATGGCGGGACATGGGATGGCGGAACATGAACAGGTTAGGTAGGTAGAAGAAGAGTCATCATCACCCTGAGGGGTGCACAGCTATATGGTGAGATCTCAAAAGAATGCTTCTTCAGTACAAAAAGATGTATTAGTAATACAGTCAAATGCCTTAGTGTTTCATCAATAACTGTGGCTCTTACTTCATGTATATGCAAATGGTGTCAACAAACATATCTTTAACTTTATTTTTATTGTTGACATTATTACAGATGTCCTCATTTTCTGCCCCTTTAAGTGCCCCCATCCCCACACTGGCCATCACCACACTGTTGTCTGTGTCTACGGGTCATGCGTATATGTTCTTTGGCTAAATTTGATAAGTAGCAGGAATAATCACTACCCTGAAGCCAAATTATTTTTAAAAAAATAAGAGGGTGGTCCTGGCCAGTTTGGCTCAGCAGTTAGAGCATTAGCCTGAGGTCCGGGGAGACCCGGGTTCGGTTCCCGCAAAGGGCATGTACCTCAGTTGCACTTTGTCCCCAGCCCTGGTTGGGTCGTGCGGGTGGGAACCACACGATGTGTCCCTTTCACGTCGATGTTTCTCTTTCTCTCTCTCTCTCTCTCTCTCTCTCTCTCCCTCCCACTCTATCTGAACAAAAAATGGAAAATGTCCTTGGGTAGGAATTAAAAAAAAAAAAAAAAATAATAGAGCCCTGGCCGGTTTGGCTCAGCGGTTGGAGCGTCCGCCTGCGGTCTGGAGAGACCCGGGTTCGGTTCCTGCTAAGGGCACGTGCCTCGGTTGCAGTTTGTCCCAGGCCCTGGTTGGTCGTGCGGATGGCGGCCACTCGATGTGTCCCTTTCACATTGATGTTTCCCTCTCTCTCTCTCCCTCCCACTCTATCTGTACAAAAAATGGAAAAATGTCCTCGGGTGAGGATAAAAAATAAAAATAAAAAATAGAAAAGAGGGTGGCACTTTCCCCTGTTAATCTTTTTCTGTCCATATAAAATCCAGGAATTCAGGGTTGATAAGGGATTATATAAAATGTTTTATCACTGCACCAAGTAGTTGGAGTATGTGGGTATAACCTGAAAGTCAAAGTGACCTGGGAAATAAAATGTGGCAACGATGACTTTATGCACTACAGTCACTGTGAGGTCTAAATGAGAATGTAATGCTCATTTTAATAGAGTGTCTGGCATATGATCTACATATAAGACCTATACCATCTTTTCTCCGAAGCCTTTCTTCCTGCGAGTGCTCACTTCTTATTCTATTTGTGACCATGTTTTGAGAGGAAATGTAAAATTATAGAAAGGAAATTATGCTGCCCAAATTTCTTTTGATGAGATGACCAGATGTCCTCTTTTGAAAGACATAGTCTTACATTTTTTTCAATTACAGTTTATATTCAATATTATTTTATATTAGGGGTACAGCAAAGCAATTAGATAATCATATACTTTACAAAGTGTCCCCCCTGATATTTGCATGACCCAGTGGCAGCATAGTTATTACAATATTGTTGACTATATTTCCTATGCTGTACTTTACATCCCCAGGACTATTCTGTAACCACCAATCTGTGCTTCTCAGTCCTTTCACATTTTTCACCCAGTCCCCTAACCACCCTCCCCTCTGGCAACCATCAGTCTGTTCTCTGTGTCTGAGTCTGTTTCTATTTTGTTTGTTTGTTTATATTGCTCTTTAGATTTCATATATAAGTAAAATCATGTGGTATTTGGCTTTCTCTGACTGACATATTTCACTTAGCATAATACCCTCTAGGTCCATCCATGCTGTTGCAAATGGTAAGATTTTGTTAAAAAGCACACTCTTATATTTGAGCAACCAAAGTTTAAGTGGAACGGCTATAAACACTAAATCTAGCCATAAGTCAGAATTTCATGTATAGTATTATAGAAGCCACTATTAAGACTACAGTTTAAATAGGGTACATGAAATATTGACTCATCACTAGCTTTTTGGTATATATAAAAAGTGGGCCAAAGGATGCTCAGTTTAAAAATCTAATGCTGTAGAACGGAGCATGTGTGTCAACAAAATAAAATAAATGGCCAGTAATGCTTTGCACCCCCATTGCTGCAATATGAAAGGAAGCTCTGTCAATTTGCAGGTTACTAATGAGACATAACAATCAGCCTGTCCCTCTCATCAGACACTCATCTCTGCTTTGATCTAACAGCAACTTGCCATGTTCCTTAAATGCAGACTAATTGGTATACCCTAAGAGGAATGGCTCCATTTAAAGGTGCTCAAATGGAAAACACAAAACAAAAAACAAGCAGAAAAAAAAAAAAAACTTGACTCATTATGCTGTTAAAATTATCCCAATTTGTGCTTATCAAAATCTGAGCAACCTTTCCTTTCCTTCATGGGATTTGGGACAATGACATATATCATAAAAAAAAATTTGACCATGTTAGAATTTTTAAATTATAAATTTATAGAATAACAAAAACCCTGCTCTACTCAGTCTTTCCCAAAACCACACCCACCAGGAGAACCATTTAGCTACAAAATGAAAGGCTGGAGCAGCTAAGAGATTCTCTTCAATGGAAGGTGGCTATTTCATTCGAAAGTGATCCTTACATAATAAACAAACCTTTAGTTATACAAAGCTTAAGCTATGGCTTTCTTTGGTAAACAGTCCTTGTTATGTTATGTGGTTGGAATGAGTAATGTGTTCCTAGTTTTTCTAGAAATTGTATTCAGAATTTTTTGCTTTTTTCCCTTCCTTAAAAAATGAAAACAAAAAATCATCTAATTTTCCCAAGCAGCTACAGTCGAAGCTTGATTTGCCTATCATTACCTGAGACCTTAGGAAATCAAAGTTTCATCTTCATTTTTGTTTGAGCTTTCTATTATCTCTATTATATTTGACGTCTTTTCTTCTCTTCTATAGTTTCACCTCACTTTTCTATTTAATCTTGCATCTATGTCTTTATAGCATGATAGCCAACTATAATCTCCCTGATCACAATTAAGTTAGCTTATTTCATTTTCTCTTGTTTCCAGACTTCATGGCATCCATGCAAACTGTGTTTTGGGGAGTCTATGAGGAATTAGACCTGGCCAAAATGTAATTTGTTTCTTCATGCCCAAAAGGAGTTGCCCTTTTTCTTTTCTTTTTTTGCTTAATACTGGAACACCCATGTCCTATTAATTTTTGTATATGTCACTGTTTCCAATACAGAATAATGACAACTGTAGGTACTTAAAAATATTGTCCAACAGAATTAATTAATTGTATGGAATTATATTTTCTCATTATATTTATATAGGTATTTGTATTCACTAGTTAACAATGATATTTGTTTAGCCCTATTAGACAAGATTTGGATTTCTTACAAAATGTGAATTTTGAGAAAATGAGAATTTAAGGGACTGGCCTCCATTTTACTGTAATGATCAAATTTTATCTACAAAAGTGAGAACTTACTGGTATGATTTGAAAGTGAATCAGAGGTCATTTTAGCACCCGTGAATATTTTTAAAGAAGTCTTATTTTCAGCTCTCTGGGCAGGTATTTTAAAGTACATTGCCCAACTACAATTTGTATGCAGACACATTGTTTCTGAAGTTTTTTTGGGAAAATATGCCTATAATGAGCACTAACTCATTAGCTAATTAAGTACACTGGAGGTATTTCCATAGAAATACAATAAAAGTACCTCATACAGACTAGCAATATGATACCTCAATAGAACACCACCAGCTACGCAGCCTGTTCATCCACGCTATTCCTTGTTTACTTCATCTATGAGCTCACTTGATTTTACATACAGCTGGATAAAAAACAAAGAAAGAAAGAAACACCTTACACAGAGCTTTCAGTTTAAATTGAGGTCTCTGTATTATATCTTTCCTTCCGTAACTCGCTATCTAATGGCTTCTCACTAAAGGTTCGTAAAAATTTTATTATCTGGCATCTTAAAATATCAGACATAAAAAGATGCACACCTTTAGGCTTTGTGAGTTGTGATATTTCCCTCAGTGAAAAACAACCCAGCTTTTATACCAGTAGTGATTCCACCTGTGCATATCATAAAAATGGGAGTTTTTACTTGTAATTATTATTAGTAAATCCCAATTCCCTTTCTCACAGTGCTTGGGAAATTGGAAGGCAAAGACTTTCTCAGGAAATTACCAGAGAGACAACCAAGCAAGTTGGGTGTTTTCAGAGAGTCATTAAAAAGAAACCTTACAGATTTAACTTGCATGTCCTCAAATAACTTTCATAAGTCCATCTACTATACTAGAAAATGAATGAATGTTTTTTATCTAAACTGACACTTTGATGTATTATTCTGCTATCAAACTACTTAATAATATGTTTCCTCTTTTACCTTATCACTACTATATCTTACTGTCATCCAGTTTCTTAGTTTCTTCGAGAATTGTGTGGTGAAGTTAGTGTGGTGCTATCTACATCTTTAGAAGATGCTGAGGAAACAAACTGGAGCTTGGTGTTTGCAGAAATTGTTATGGTGAATATTTATATATTTTGTCGAGAACATGATTACCATCAAGTTGAATAGAAGATGATTTAAAATTCCAAGTACAGATCATGAAATAATGAGTTTCTCATTATGTTAGAGTCCTAAGGGCTGTTTTCTCAGACTTTCTATTGATGTTTCTTTTATAAACCAAACATTGAGGACAGAAAAGGAGGAAAACCCTGGCTTATCTGGCTCAGTTGATTGGAGCACCTTGAGGTGGTGTGTTTGATTCTCGGTTGGGGTGCTTTTGGAGGCAACAAATTAATGTTTCTCTCTCCCCCTTCCTCTCTCTCTCAAATCAATAAAAACATACACTTGTGAGAGGATTAAGGGGGGAAAAAAAGGAGGAAAAGGAATTTTCATAGCAAACTATTGGTAATTAATGAAGTGTTATTTGGTCATAAGTACAGTTATATGATGGATTGAATAAATGTAAAGATCATCAAAAACAAGCTTGAGTACTTTTTTTAAATTAGGAAATTATTCCATCTTGATGAGTTTATAGGGTAAGTATGAATCCTAGTTCTATGCTTTAGATAGCTTTTTCTTTGCTTAAAAAAATCTATTAACACTTTTTGTATGTTATCAAGACTATTACTAATCATTTCTTTCTATATTTAAAATAAAAATTTTCAAAGATGATTCAAAATGATTTAACTAAATGAATTACTTTAGCTTAAAATTGAAGTAGCTATTATATTAATTTTCTCTAAGTCCCAAAATTAATTATTTTACTAAGAATTATAATCATGTATATACAGTGATTCCATTTCTTTAAAATTTTCATTTTATGATAATTTTCTTTGTTATAAGATTATTCTTTATATTAGCAGTAATAGAATTCTGCCTTATGAGTTACCAAATATTTTTCTCCTAATTTTAGCATGTGCTCTGGAACCGTAAAAATATTTTAGAAGTGTCCATTCTGGACCTGGGGCCTTTGTTAGGGATACATTCAGCTTTCCTTTTCAACTTTTGTTTTGGGGTTTTCCTCATACTCTACCACCTCATAATCAATTTTAACCATTTCTATGGTCTTAGAATGTGCATTTCACCTCAATTTTTTTAATATACTCTCAAGTAGTATATACTTTTATACTTTTTTAAAAAAACCTCTTTTTGCCCAGCTGGGGTGGCTCAGTGGAATGAGTGTCATCCCATGGACTGAGAGGTCCTGGTTGGATTCCCAATCAGGGCACATACCCGGGTTGTGGGCTCCATCCCCAGTGCGGGGCATGCAGGAGGCAGCCAATCAATGTTTCTCTCTCACATCGATGTTTCTATCTCTCTCTCTCCCTAAAAAAAAAAAAAAAAAAAAAAAAAAAAAAAAAGCCTCTTCTATATCTATAGCTATTTTCTAGTTCTCATTTATTTCAAAGCTGTTTATTTTTATCAGTGTTCTTTTTCTTGATTAAATATGAAAAAATTTTATTCTTCTTACTGGTCTTTTCAAAGACCCAGCATTTAGCTTTATGATATTAATTTTGTTTCATGGTCATGAAACAAATTTATTTCATGATAATGTATTTTAATTTATTTCCTGGTACCTGCTTTTATCTATATTACTTTCTTCTTTGTAGCCTGCTTATGTTTATGTGTGTGTGTGTGTAAATGAACCTACATTTTCCTCAGAATCCCACTGTAGCTACATCTCGTGGATGATTTCTCTTTAGTCTACCACTTGATTTTTATTTCGTAAAGTAAATGCTTTTTAGAGGGAAAAAAAATTGCAAGGCAATGGTTTTTAGAGGATTATACTTTATTTCTACACTTTTTGATTAGAAAGTATTACTTGTGTGATTTCTCATTTGATTTTAACACCATTTTTGGATTCATACATGGCAAACATTCCATAGATGTTTGAAAATAATAAAATATGTAGTATGTGTGTTCAAGTTTAAGTGAGTTATTGAAATCTTAGTCTTATTTTTTATTGTCTATTTGAACTGTCACTTTCTGAGAAGTTGTGTAAATTGCTAATTTCCCCCACTAACAATGCTTGCCTCATGAACATATATTTCTGAACTATCATGCTAGGTACATCAAGGTTTAGGGTCCTGATAGATTCTTGATGATTTTTCTTTGTTAAAAATCATCCTTTGTCACATTTAATTTTGGCTTGAATTCTATTTTGACTGGTATTTTAATATTATTCTGTTATAGATTTGTGCTAACTTTCCCCCGGTATTTCATCTCTTTATTTTCAAACTTTTCCTTTATGATTGTCTCTTTTTCAGGATACCTTATTATTTTCTTTGATATTTATTTTTCAAAGCATGTATTCTTTCTTTACCCTCACGCAAGGATATGTTTTTATTGATTTTAGAGAGAGGAAGGGAGAGAGAGAGAAACATTGATGTGAGAAATATCGATCAGTTGCCTCCCCTACGCATCCCAACCAGGGAGCAAACCTGCAACCTAGGTATGTGTTATGATGGGAATGGAACCTGCAAACTTTTGGTGTATGGGACAATGCTCCAACCAACTGAGCCACCCGGCCAGGGCATCAAAGCATGTATTCTGTTTGCTCTATTAATTCTATTTTCTCTGTGATAATTTTTTTTTGAGATAACCACCTTTAAAAAGATGCTCATTCTCAAAAAGTTAGTGGTATTTTTTTATTTAATATTTATACTTAAGGATTTAGATTAAACTGTATGCTTCCATAATCAAAGGTATTTCCATCCAGCTGTCAGTGAGTACAGTTTTTAATAATAAGAGCTTATTTCCAAGACTAGGAGGTATGCAAGTAGCAAAGGAATAGCCAATTCAGCAAGGAGCAATAAAACGATGGTTTGTCACCAGGTTTGATGGTTCAGTCACTCCTGGTCTTGAACATTTCTTAGTAGTCTGAAATGTCAATGAAGCCAGAACTAGGACTAGGGTACTCTGAAACCCAGGTCAGATCTATTTCCTTTACACTACTTAATTGAAATTGTTCAGACTTGCTTTTGTCATTTGGTTCTCATTAAAAATAGCTTGCTGTAATCACAAATGTGTATCAATTATGATTCCAGCATATTAAAAATCAACATTCACATATATACTATATCAACGCTTATGTTTTATGAAATTCCATTATATCAGTATGTAATAAGAGTTACAATAAAATTTTTGACTCATGGGGGGAAAGTAATGAAAATTATCAAAATAAATGCTATAGTTTTAATATGCTCAATTGTATGTGGAGTATGTCTCACCAGAATAGATAACTGTATGCATCTATTGATGCCACAGATAGGTCAAATGTAAATGAAACATGCTCATTTTGCTTGACTTCTATCAAAGAGTCATCAAATGTAGGAAAGTGACTAGAATTACAGAGTTGGAAGGGACTTCATATTCCAGCCTCTACTTTTTAAGTATAAGGAAATTGAGGACAAAGGACATCAAATGATCTACCTGAGATTTCGATCACAGAGATAATTTAGGGAGGGTGAATGTTTATTATCAAATGAGAAATAACTGCAGGAGAGAGAAGTCTGAAGGCATCGAGACCAGGTAAGAGATCTTAGAAAATGAGAAAAGAGCCCTTTCTGTCCTGTTCTGTCCTGTACTTAAGACAGTATGATGCTGAGTAAAGTTTGCTTTTTAAAAAATCATACACAGAAACAAGGCCTTTAAAAAACATTCTAATAAAGGTATCTAAGTGTATTTTTAATTGGCTTTTCCATAAGTATTAATGATATTGAATATCTTTTCATACGATTATTTACCATCTATTCATTTCCTTGGTGGAGTGTGTATTCAAATCTTTCATTTTTTCAATTGGGTCATTTATTTTGTTTAATTATTGAGTTTTATGAGTTCTTTATATATGCTAGATACAAATTTTTCATCAGACATTTTGTAAATACTTTCTCCTAGTCCTTGGCTTGTCTTTTAATTTTCTTAACACTGCCTTTCAAAGACCAATAATTTTAAACTTATGATAACTTTCCATAATGGTTCTTGCTTTTTACATTCAATCTAAGAAGTCTGGATTACCCCAAGGTCTCAAAGATTTTCTTCTATAAAGGTACTTTCTTCTAAAAGAATATATTTTAGGTCTTACTTTTAGATTTATGGCCCATTTTGAATTGATTTTTGAGTATGCTGTGAAGGGTTGAGGTTCAATTTTTTTTTTTTTTTTTTTGCCTATGGGTATCCAGTTTTTATAGTACTATTTATTGAAAGAACTAGCTTTTCTCCATTGAGTTTCCCCAACACAATTGTTGAATATCAATTGGCTACATATTTATGGGCCTATTTCTGAACTCTATTCTATTTCATTGATCTGTATATTGATATTTACATTAACATTATACTTTCTTGATTACTCTGTTTCTAGTAAGTTTTGAAATATAGTACTATAAACCCTCCAACTTTGTTCTTGTTTTTCAATTTTGCTATTCTATATCTTCTTCATTTTCATATAAATTTTACAATTAACTTGTCAATTCTTACAAGGAAAAAAAAGTGCTGACTTTTTAACTGGAATTGTGTTGACTCTCTGTAACAATTTAGGAAAAACTGACATCTTTACAATATTGAGTCTTACAATCCTATGAACATAGTATACCACTTCATTTATTTAAATCTTTACTTTTTCTCTGCAAGACTTTGTAGTTTTCAGTATACAATTCTTGCACACCTTTTGCAAAATTTGACTCTACATATTTTAAGATTTTGATGCTATTGAAAATATTAGTTTTTATTTTAATTGCCAGTTGTTCATTGCTGGTGTGTAGAAATAAAATGGATATTTTTATATTAGTCTTTTATCTTCTCTCCTTACCAAAGTCACTTATGAGTTTTAGTAGCTTTTTGTAGGATTTTCTACATAGACAATCATTTTGTGAATAAAGATAAACCACTCCAGCTTCCTCTAGCACCAAGTTCTCTTTTTGAACTCTTACTACAGGCTCATTCTTTTTTCTGTCATGCTCTATCTTGACATAAAGCCTTGTTTTTCTTTTCATTTGGGACCTTTTTCCTACACTCTTGACCAACTGAATGCTTACTCATGCTTCAGATTGCAGGTCAAATAATACTTTCTTAGGGAAACTTTCTCTAGAATACTTCTCCATGATATCCTTTTCATTATTATTTTTATTAATCCAGCCAACAAATATTAACTGCCTACTATTAAATGCACACTATGTGCCATGGTTCTTTCACAGTGCCACCTATCTTTGCTTCCTAGTATTTGTCATTATTGTAACTTTACATTGATTTCCATGATTATTTGACTATTATCTCTCCTGTAGATTGTAAGTTTCATGAGACCAGGCCATGATTATTTCTCATTCTCCCCTGATGTCCCTGCCCAGCTGAAGGCCTGTCACATGTCAGGCCTCACTAAATACTTAGTGAATAAATAATGAGCCAAAAGAAAATACCAGTCCCGAAGATGAAGAAAATATTTTGAGGTAGGGCTGGCTGGCTAAATGCTATTCAATGCACACTGCTCAAAAGATTGTTCACCAGCTGTATAGTCATAATTGAACCTCTTACATAAAAATGTATCAGAATAATTTTTTAATGTAATTTTTAATAAGTTCTAGAAGATGGAAATTTAGAGGTTGGGTTGTAGACACTAAGCATGAGGAATTAATTTTAAAATTCAGAAGTAAAACATGTATTTGGGTAAAAACATACTGTAACTTCATATTAGATTTTTGAATAATTTTATATTTTCTTGTCAGATAAAATAGATCTAATCCCATGACCACTAGATGTCCTTATAATTATACTTGTACCTTTTCTAGTTCATGAACCATTAGGATCTAATTGACTCAAAATAAACAGGCAAATGCAATAAACTTGAAATGATTTGTTCAACAAGGTCTTGAATTTATAATAAATGGTTTGGTTTTGTTCTATTTTAGAGAAGATTAAATAAAATAAGCTTAGCTTTGTTTTACCTTTTAAACATGAGAAGCAAGATCCAAATGCTTAAATCTGAGTATAAATTCACATTTTTAAATGCACGACAAATTACTCATACATAAACAGGTTGAATTAGAAAGGCATTATTTTTCAAGTGTTATTAACATAAATATCTCCTGCCATAATTTACTGAGTAGTTTTATTTTATCTTTAATTATATATTCACTGAATGAATACCTTATCTCAGGTGCAAGTGCTTCATCGTATTTTATTAATGCCTTAAACACACTTATTTTTCTGTTACATTTATCAAGGGTATCTCTAACAGATATGGGAATAAATTAATATGTCTCTCTTAGGAATCCCTTTTTTTCTGTATACATCTCAAAGTCAATACTTATCAATGCATATAAACAATGCAAAAGAAAGAAGAAATTATTGGGCTGATTTATTAAGCACTGATTGAGGTAGCAGTACTATTTTTCTGACACTTCAAGAATAGAGTGCTGGTTTAAGTGCCATAGAAGTTCAAAAGTAGTGAGTGAGAAGAGCACAGTGTGCATCTGAGAATCACTGTTTATTTAAAAGCACTGTTCTTCTCATTTATGGGGGTAGATGGTGTACCTACATGTGGCTATTACATTCAAGACATTTTAAACAATTAGATATGAAATCAATATGACTATTCTTATAATGAAGGATAGATCTTTCAAAAATACATTATAGAAAACTTGTAATATCCATATTTTTAAATTAAACAAATCTTAAAAATTACTCAAACCAGTATCCTTAAAAGGGCAAAAAGAAATATTCTGCATGAATTGAACATCTATACTTGGATTTCTGTTATCACACCAGCCAAAAAATTATAAAATTTTAATACACATTTTAAAAATTCCCAAATATGAATGTGTTATTGCATTCCAAGAAAAAAATAAGACTAAAAACATGGGGCTTTTTGTGGGGGAAAAAAACCAAGGCTTATTGTTTTTATTTGCAATTAAAATGTCAAATGCAAGAATTCGCATGGCGGGAGTGAGTTGAAGAAAACACAGGTGCCTAATTCACAAGCTACAAAAAACAGTATAAAGGTGACCATCTGGGAGAGCTGGCTGACTTAATTTTCCTATGAGCCTACCGTCTGCTCCATATTTATCTTCCAAACTCCACATTCTGACCTTGAAAATGCATCTACATGTTTTGTGACATGGATTTCCTTATAAGCATAAATGCCTGTAGACCTAATTAATACAATGAAGGATATTAATACAATGAAGGACATACTACGGTGTATTTTATTTCATCTCCGTTTGCTGATTTGTTGAAAAAGTTTTGTTTCTGGTGGTGATGCCTTTTCAGCCTTCAGCCGTTCTGTACATTCCCACACTTTCCATGACACACCTGCACACCCTCACAAGCACACTTCTGAGAAACAAAGGCCTCTCTGAAAATGGTGGTTCAGGACAAGGCCCAGAAAGCAAACCCCTGAGAAGGTCAAGGAGAGGAGACGGGAACCCAGGACGATAATCCCGATGTGCACGCAATGAATCATCGTGAGCAATACTCAGGGGAGGAATGACAAAACTAAAGCAGTGAGTGGTCTCTGGCCGGTCACACAGCACTGACTACCCAGGCATCCTGAGGGTGTCAGGATTTCTGAAGGATGTGTCACACTTTCCTGCCTTGGCGAATTAATATACCGAGCAGAAAAACATTTTTTTTACACCAGTTTTCTTTTTATATCTCAACTTGAGTACTGAAAATTATACTCCTCATTCTAACAAAAAAGTACTTATTTTCAGGGCCTTGTTGCCTTGCCTTTTCTAAAACCAGTCTTTTGTTTGATCCTGCATTTTTATATGTATATTAAAAGTCTATAGCTATTACTTCTGCAATATCCTCAATATACTCGTGCTGTAATCATTTCAAGACTGTTCTCCAGCACTAAATACTTTAATAGCATCTGTGCTTCTGAAACTCGTTTCCGGCCTTACATTCTCCCAGGTCAAAGCTCCCTACTTTTTACTTGTTCATCCCCCAGCATCCTAAAGCTCATTACGTGCTCAGCTAAACTCATCGACTTCTAGAACAACATGTTTCCTTTCTGTTTTTTTTCTTTCCTTATTTCACCACCTATTAGTCAATAAGGCATGCCTATTATTATTTCTTCCTCCTTTTCCGCTCCCACAACTCCTCCTCAAGTCCAGGTCAAGTCATCCCGGTTACAACAATAATACAGTACAAAATTGTCAAACTGTTCCAAAGAATAATAAGGTCCCTGGAACAGAGTTCCATATGCCACAGGACTGGGAGACTCACCAAGCATATCATAGGCTACAGTGAAGGAACAGCTTTAAGTTTGTTTAACCCAATGTTGATAAACCTGGTATTTCCCACTTTATTTACCATGGAATCTTTTTCAAGGAGCACCCAATAAAATACCCCAGAGTAAGGTTTGAAAACACTGATCTTCCCCATTAATTCAATTCTGTAACCAGTTTTCATACTAGTTAATACATGGCAACTCAGATCATTTCACTTTTCTGCTCAAAACTTTCAGACACTCTCATTTACTCATCAAAGAAAGCTAAGCACCCCTATCTATCTGCAACCTACATGTTTCATCTTATCTTTCATGACTTCATCTCTGTAGTTAGCCAGATGTCAACTGTGGGCTCTGTTGTACTGCAACTGCTCATCTCCATATCAAATAAACATGCAGAAACAAATAAATGTGTGCCGTCTCTTAGCAATGAATCAACATCTCTTTAAAGACTTAATGGTTTCCTGATGCTCACCAAACCTAAATCAAAGTCTACTTTACTGAAGAAAAGTATATTTACTTCATTTTCTCCAGTGTTTGAAAAACTCTGCTATAGATAATTAAAGCTACCTGCACTGAATATTTCTAGCAAGTTAATTTGTCATATTGCATGGCTTTTGTGAAATAAAGATGGCATGTGGCGCTTAGCAGAATTGAGTCAGCTGGGGACCTGGTGAGTAGGTGTGGACCAATCATATTACCTGCCATCACTTCAGGCTTTTACTAGTGTCAAAATACATATTCTTGCTCAATTAAAAAAAAAAGTAACATTTACTGAAGATATTTCTAAACCATAACAAATTTTAGGTAATAATTTTAGCAGAAATGTTACTGATTTGTTCAAGAAATATTTCATTGCTCATAAGCTTTGGGTCAAGCATTGTACTAGGCAAAAGGCAGTCAGCAAGATGGACAGAGTTGTTACACGGTATGCAGTTCTTACTGTTCTTATAGACACAGGAGTTTCAAGCATGTTGATAATTATCTCTCCCTCCAGCCTAGATACTATTTCCACACTCCCTTTAAAAGCAAAAGTTCTTGAAAAAGTTGTTCATACTGCCTTTAAAATATCTGTGTCTATCCCTTGTTGAACCTACTCCAGTGAAGCTCTCATCTGCTATTTCAACAAAGTGTCAGGAACACCAAGCACCTTTGCACTGCTAGACACAATGACATCAACTCCCAGATGACATCTTACCTCACTACGAGCATTTTGCCCAGATAATCCGTCCCATCTTCTTAAAAGGCTCATTGACTTGGTTTCTGATCACTACTCCTTTTTGATTTTTCTTCCTGGCTGTTGCTTCCTCATCGTCTCTATCTTTAAATGTTAGAATTACCCAGAGCTGAGTCATCAAACACCATGTCTTTTCATCTTCCAGATGGCTTTAAATGCCGTCTATATATGTTGATAATTCCCCTATTTATATCTCTGTCCTGGACTTTTCTCTTGAGTTACAGAATTTTATCTCCAGCTGCCAACTCAAACTCTTCATGTTGGTGTCTGGTATCTTAATATGACCGAAATCTACAATCTTCCTAGACTATCCCTCCTTCCCCCCATGCTCGTCTATAACCTTCCCAATCTCAGAATCCTAAGTGAAGCTTCACCTTTTTAGATGCTCAGGCTAGACACCTGCTTCATCTTCAACGGCTTTGTTCCTCTCACATCCTATATTCAATCTTTCATCAAATCCTGCTGGCCAAGTCTTCCAAATGTATCCAGAATTCTCCACTTACCGTTACCTCTCCTGCTACTTCTACGCAGGTCCCAACCACCTTCGCCTCTGATCTAGATTCTTTTCATTACTTTCTAACTAATCTCCCTGTTTACCCTTTATGTTTTGGTCAACATAGCAGAGTCTGCTCAAACTAAAATGCCCTCTTGTGGCTTTAATATATTAGCATAAAATTCAAAGTCCTTAAAAGAGCAAACCCCAGCCTCATCCAGTCCGTGGGCACAATGGCCTACCTCGAGTGCTGGGTTTAACTCTACCAGAACGTCCACACTGTCTTCCAGGAGGCCCTGAGGTGGCCCTGAGCAGCCACAGTCGAAACTTCTGGAGGCAGATTATCCAAGGCTTCTGCATGGCAACCCCAATGCATGGAGCCCTCCCTGCCCAGACAACTGCAGCAGGGTGGGGAAAAAGCTAGGTGCTGACCCTCTGCTGGGGTGGCGGGGCTGGACCCAGCTCCCAGCCCTGGACCCAGCTTCCACCCTGGACCCAGCTTCCACCCTGAACCCAGCTTCCACCCTGGACCCAGCTTCCACCCTGGACCCAGCTCCCAGCCCTGGACCCAGCTTCCACCCTGGACCTCACTGCTGGAAGCTGCCCGTGCAGCCTGGCTCCACCTCACAGCTGTTGCTGGGGCTGCACCTTCAGGACCTGGGGCTCCTAGGACCATCCTGCCTAAGCCTGCAACCTGCCCCTTTCCCTCTCCCCCTGCCCCTCCCAGTGAGAACTGTGAAAAATAAAATGACATCACTTGTTGAAAATCAAACTTTAAAAAAAAATCTCTCTTTGACTTCATCTGTCACTACCTACCATTATCCTTATTCACTCTGTTCCAGCCACACTGGGCTCATTCCTATTCCTACAACACTTTTAGAGCTTTATTGACTCTGCTGTTCACACCTTCTGGTTTTCTCAGTTATCATCGGACCAACCCCTCATTCCCTTACAGTTTCTCTTTTAAAACATCTAATACGTGACAACTTCCCTGGTGCTCCACATAAAAGGGTGACCCCTCATGTTCTTGGCTCCCTCATCGCACAGTGCTGCTTCGTGTTTTCTTACGATACTTAGGATTCTATGAAACACTACATCCTTAACTTGTTAATTTACTTCTTGCCTGCCCTCCGCCCCTGCCACACTAGAAAATAAGCTTCATGAGAGTTGAGATCATGTCTGTTCTGTTCACAGTTACATCCCCGGGGCCGAGAACAGGGGTGGAACACAGCAGTCACTCAATAAATATTTGTTGAGTGAATGATTGAATGAATTTCAAAGAAGGCATTGTAAGGTGCTTCAGAAGCATAAAACAACGAGATCTAACCTAGGCCGAGGGAACAAGAACAGACTTCTTGAGGAATCAGAAATCTGAATGCTAAGAAGACAAGGAGGAGTTTGCCAGGAAAAGGGAAGAGGAGGAGGTGAAGAGAACAACATTCCCCAGAAAGAGAGCACCTGTGCCCAGACCCTGAGTTTATTTGTTCATTCAACAAGTATTTATTGAACACGTATGATGTACCAGGCTGTGTTCTAGGCATTTCAGACATATGGAATAAACAGGAAAGGCCATATGCAAATAAATATTGCATCTATGGTCAGTTAAAAAAATGCTATAAAAACAAATGTGGACGGGAAAAATGGCGGCGGAGTGAACGGAGCTACACAGACCGTCTCCCAGAACCAAATGGAATTACAACTATAACACAGACAAATTGACAGGAAAAACCAACAGAAAAGCAGCCTGGAGGACCTTACAACGAGGGACACTGACTCCATCCCGGTAGGCTTGCGAAGGCGCGAGACGGGGCTGGGAGCCCACTGTCGGCAGCTCGGCAGCGGCCTCAGCTGGGAGCGGCGCCCTCGGGTCACACTCCCAGGCGGCCCCGCAGCGCAGCCGGGACAGAGGCTGAAACAGCCACAGCCACTCACCTTGGGCTCCGGCGGAGGGAGGGCAGACTGGACTGGAGCTGGGTCGGGACACTCGGGGTTTGGAGGGCGCTCAGAGCTTTGGCTGAGTTGCTGCCACCCAGAACGGTGGCCACATTGCTCCTTCCCAGGGCTCTGGGGAGAGGCAGCAGCCCCTCCCTCGGAGATCCAACCCCACCCTGTGGGCCACTGAAGTGCTAATTGAGGCTCACTAACAACCAGCATCTGCCCCACCCTCGGGAAAGCCCCTTGGCTGAGCACCAGAGGGAGTTTTTCAATCAACTGACAACCCAAAACTCATTAAGTAACCTAGACTGCTAGCCTCCAGGCAAAAAGCTAGAGGATAACAGTACCTTTCCTGGGCTGGCAACTTTAACCAGGAAAGTAAGACTTGACAGTGGTGTTAAACGTGGGTCCTCCCTCGCTCACCTAAACACAGGAGAGGGAACCACAAACAGCAGAACACCAACACCAACAGGGAGAACTTGACAGGCTCCAAAGCCCACAGTGATAGCCAAAATGGTGAAACACAGAAACAGAAGCCAAATGAAAGAGCAAGACACCTCCACCGAAGATGAGATCAATGTGGAGCAATTAGGCATGTTAACAGAGCTAGAATTCAGAGCCATGATCTTGAGGAAGCTGAACAGCATGAGTAAGGACATAGAGAAACTGAAAATAAGCCAATTGGAAATTAAAAACCAACAAGAAGAGATAAAAAATGACATATCAGAAATGAAAAACACATTGGAAGGTTTAAAAAGCAGAGTAGAGGAAGCTGAGGATCGGATCACTGAATTAGAAGACAGGGTAGAAAAAATCAACCAATCAGAAAAACAAAAGGAAAAAACTATTAAAAAACAGGAAGACAGCTTAAGAGAACTATGGGACAACTGGAAACGTAATAATATTCGCATCATAGGAGTCCCCGAAGAAGAAGAAAATGAGCAAGGGATAGAGAATATATTCAAAAAAATAGTGAGAGAAAACTTCCCTAATTTGGTGAAGGAAGAAGGCATTCAAGTTCAAGAAGCACAGAGAGCCCCAAGTAAGAAGAACCCAAACAGGCCCACACCAAGACACATAGTAATTAAAATGCCACAAATTAAAGACAAAGAG
This sequence comes from Molossus molossus, assembly GCF_014108415.1. NCBI lineage: Eukaryota > Metazoa > Chordata > Mammalia > Chiroptera > Molossidae > Molossus > Molossus molossus. The sequence continues at coordinate 53,609,169 of NW_023425345.1, read as the reverse complement.
AGAATCCTAAAAGCAGCAAGGGATAAGCAACAGGTTACCTACAAAGGGAACCCCATAAGGCTCTCAGCTGACTTCTCACAAGAAACACTACAGGCCAGAAGAGAATAGCATGAAGTAATCAAAGTCATGAAAAACAAGAATCTGAATCCAAGACTACTCTACCCAGCAAGGCTATCATTCAAAATAGAAGATCAAATAAAGAGCTTCCCAGACAAAAAAAGGCTAAGGGAATACATTAGCACCAAACCAGCACTGCAAGAAATGTTAAAAGGACTGCTGTAATTAGCAGTAGAAATGGGAAGAAAAATAGAACCACACTAAACAAAAATGGCAATAAATAAGTACATATCAATAATCACCTTAAATGTAAATGGATTGAATGCTCCCATAAAAAGACACAGAGTAGCTGATTGGATAAGAAAGCATGACTCATCTATATGTTGTTTACAAGAGACCCACCTCTCAACAAAAGACTCACATAGGTTGAAAGTGAAGGGATGGAAAAAAATTTTCCAAGCAAATGGAAAGCAAAAAAAAGCTGGGGTAGCAATTCTCACATCTGATAAAATAGATTTCAAAATGAAGACCATAACTAGAGACAAAGAAGGCCACTATATAATATTGAAAAGATCTATCCAACAGGAAGATATAACCTTGATAAACATATATGCACCCAATATAGAAGCACCAAAATATATTTAAAATCTTCTGGAGGACTTCCAAGGAGAAATCGACAACAATATAATCATAGCAGGGGACTTCAACACCCCATTGACAGCACTGGATAGATCCTCTAGGCAAAAAATTAGCAAGGAAACAGAGACTCTAAATGAAGCACTAGACCAAATGGATTTAATAGATATCTACAGAGAATTACACCCCAAAACTACAGAATACACATTTTTCTCAAGTGCACATGGGACATTCTCAAAGATAGACCACATGATAGGACACAAACTAAATCTCTACAAGTTCAAGAAGATTGAAATCATATCAAGCATCTTCTCAGATCACAATGGCATGAAACTAGAAATCAATTGCAACAAGAACATGCAAAGACATTTCAACACATGGAGGCTAAATAGCATGTTATTAAACAATGAATGGGTCACCGAGGAGATCAAGGAAGAAATTAAAAACTTCTTGGAAACCAATGAAAATGAACACACAACAACACAAAATCTATGGGATGCAGTGAAAGCAGTTCTGAGAGGGAAGTTCATAGCACTACAGGCCTACCTCAAAAAAACAAGAAAAATTTCTAATTGACTGTCTAACCTCACAACTTAAAGAATTAGAAAGCAAACAAAAAGAAAACCCCAGAGCAAGTAGAAGGAAGGAAATAGTAAAGATCAGAGCAGAAATAAATGACATAGAGACCAAAAAAACAATTCAAAGGATCAATGAAACAAAGACCTGGTTTTTCAAAAAGATAAACAAGATTGATGGACCCTTAGCTAGACTCACCAAGAAACAAAGAGAGAGAACCCAAATACACAATATCAGAAATGAAAGAGGAGAAGTAACAACCAACACCACGGAAATACAAAAGATCGTTAACAACTCCTACGAACAACTATATGGCAACAAATTGGACAATCTAAGCGAAATGGACAAATTTCTAGAAACACACAGTCTCCCAAAACTATTCCCGGAAGAGATAGAAAACTTGAACAGACCAATAACAACTAAGGAAATTGAAGAGGTAATCAAGACTCTCCCACCAAACAAAGCCCAGGCCCAGATGGCTTCACGGGGGAGTTTTACCGAACATTCAAAAAAGAACTAACACCCATTCTCCACAAACTCTTTCAAAACATTCAAGAAGAAGGAAGACTTCCAAACACGTTCTATGAGGCCAGCATAATTCTAATTCCAAAACCAGAAAAAGACACTACAAAGAAAGAAAACTACAGGCCAATATCCCTGATGAACATTGACGCCAAAATCCTGAACAAAATATTAGCAAATCGGATCCAGGAATACATCAAAAAAATTATTCACCATGACCAAGTGGGATTCATTCCAGGGATGCAAGACTGGTATAATATTCGCAAATCAATAAACATGATACACCACATAAACAAAATGAAGAATAAAAACCACATGATCATAGCAATAGATGCTGAAAAGGCATTAGACAAAATCCAGCATCCATTTCTGATAAAAACGCTCAGCAATGTAGGAATAGAGGGATCATATCTCGACATAATAAAGGCCATATATGAAAGACCTACAGCCAACATCATACTCAATGGACAGAAACTAAGAACATTTCCATTAAGAACAGGAACAAGACAAGGATGTCCACTTTCGCCACTCTTATTTAACATTGTACTGGAAGTCTTAGCCACAGCAATCAGACATGAAGAAAAAATAAAAGGGATCCAAATTGGAAAGGAGGAAGTGAAACTGTGATTATTTGCAGATGACATGATATTGTACATAGAAAACCCTAAAGACTCCATCAAAAATCTATTAGACTTAATAAATGAATTTGGCAAAGTAGCAGGATACAAAATTAACGTCAAGAAATCGACGGCATTCTCGTACACCAATGATGAACTCACAGAAAGAGAAACTGAAAAAACAATCCCATTTACCATTGCGCCAAAAAAATTACGATACCTAGGAATAAATTTAACTAAAGAAGTAAAGGACCTATTTGCAGAAAACTACAGGTCATTGAAAAAAGGAATAGAGGAAGATATAAAAAAGTGGAAGCACATACCCTGTTCATGGATTGGAAGAATTAACATCATTAAAATGTCCATACTACCCAAAGCAATCTATAGATTCAATGCAATCCCCATCAAAATACCAACGACATATTTCATAGAACTAGAACAAATACTTCAAAAGTTCATATGGAACCAAAAAAGACCCCGAATAACCACAGCAATCTTGAAAAAGAAGAACAAAGTAGGTGGGATCACAATACCAGATATCAGGTTATACTACAAAGCGACTGTAACCAAAACAGCCTGGTATTGGCACAAGAACAGGCCTATAGACCAGTGGAACAGAACTGAAAACCCAGAAATGGACCCAAGGCAATACGCTCAATTAATATTTGACAAAGGTGGCAAGAGCATACAGTGGAGTAAAGACAGCCTCTTTAATAAATGGTGTTGGGAAAATTGGACAGCTACATGCAAAAAAATGAAACTAGACCATCAACTTACACCCTACACAAGAATAAACTCAAAATGGATAAAAGACTTAAACGTGACCCGTGAATCCATAAAAATTCTAGAAGAAAATGTAGGCAACAAAATTTCGGACATCATACGGAGCAGAATTTTCACTGATACATCACCTAAGGCAACAGAAATAAAGGAGAAAATGAACACATGGGACTACATCAAGCTCAAAAGCTTCTGCACAGCAAAAGACACAATCATCAAAATGGAAAGGCAACCCACTGTATGGGAGAACATCATTGCCAATGATGTATCAGATAAGGGGTTAATCTCCAATATATAGAGAGTGCTCATACAACTCCACAAAAGGAAGACAAAGAACCCAATTAAAAAATGGGCAGAGGAGCTGAATAGACACCTCTCCAAACAGGACATACAAATGGCCAAAAGACATATGAAGAAATGCTGAACATCACTAATCATCAGAGAGATGCAAATTAAAACAACAATGAGGTATCTCCTCACACCTGTCAGAATGGCCGCCATCAACAAATCATCAAACAACAAGTGTTGGCGAGGTTGTGGAGAAAAGGGAACTCTAATACACTGCTGGTGGGAATGCAGACTGGTGCAGCCGCTATGGAAAACAATTTGGTGCTACCTCAAAAAATTAAAAATTGAACTTCCATTTGACCCAGTGATCCCACTGCTGGGAATATACCCTAAGAAGCCTGAAACACCAATCAGGAAGAATATATGTACCCCCATGTTCATAGCAGCACTATTTACAATAGCTAAGATCTGGAAACAGCCCAAGTGTCCACCAGTAGACGAATGGATAAAAAAGCTGTGGTACATATACACAATGGAGTACTATGCAGCGGTAAGAAAGAAAGATCTCTTATCCTTTGAGACGACATGGAGGGACCTGGAAAGTATTATCCTAAGTGAAAGAAGCCAAGCAGAAAAAGACAAATACCACATGATCTCACTTATATACGGAATATAATGAACATAACAGTCTGAGGAATACAGTAGACCCAGACACATGGAAGTAGGGCACAGACTGACATCCCTCAGAAGAGGGGATGGGGGGGTGGGGGGGTGGGAAGAGATAAACCACAGAACTTATATGCATGTATGCATGACCAATGGACATGGACAACTAAGCCCGGGACGTGGCGGAGGTGGGGTGGGGTGGGGGGTGCCAATGGGGTAAAAAGGTAAAATATCTGTAACAAAAAAATAAATAAAAATTCATATAAAACTTAAAAAAAAAAAACAAATGTGGATCTTATTGATCTTATGAACCAATGTCACCCCAATAAATTTAATTAAAATGAATTAATTGATCCATTAATTAATTTAAAAACCCAAATCTGGGATTGAGAATAAAAAATGGTGGGAGTAGGAAAAGAAGGCTGTTTAAATATTGTGGATAACATTTCTGAGGAGGTAAAGTTTGGGGCCACAGGCCAAATGAAGTTCAAGAGAAGTTATTAGCTAAGGAAAAAGCATCCCAGGCAAAGGAATAGCAAATTCAGGAGGGTATGTTTATAAATGGAGGAACTCTAAAACACTGGCCATACAGGGTGGTAAGAAAACTGAAGAAGAAAACTCTAGAGCCCCTCTCTAAAAAACCCAGCGCGCCAGTCATATTAAGAAGGTTGGACAATGGGAAGCCACCAAAGAGTTTAACGCCCTGAATGGCATGATCAGATTAATATATCTTAGAAAAATCAAAAGCAAACATCAGCCTCACGACTGGTTCCTGGATATTTTAATACTTAACCTACTACAGCTTCCGTTCAGGCTCAACAGTCATTTCTAGTGCAACCCTATAAGCATCAGATAAAGCGAAAACGGTGCCATTACGTGATTATTTCCCTGTGTGCAATGATCTTGTAAGTAAAAGTTTTTAAATTTTTCAGAATTTTAATATAACTGAATGTCATTTTAAAAAAATCTTTTTTTTTAGACTTCTGTCCCCATATTTTCGATGATCTTTTTAAAATTCACCCATTTTTTTTGTGTGTTACATCCTTTTCTTATAGTTTCTATGCTCTTGAAACATATTTTTAATAATTATACTAATTATTGCTTATTTACATTGCTTATTTATAGCTGCTTTCTGATTTCTTCTTTGTCAACATTTTTTTTTTTCATTTTTCCGACATACCCTCTTCTCTCTCCATTTCTCTTCCCTCTGCCAGAAAGGCGGGGCTCATTCCCACTCTAGTCCATTGTGGGCTCCAGTGTTCTCTGGCTTTCTGTCTCCAATGTGTAACTGACTGCGAGCAAGCTTTGTGAGGGATTCTACATTCCACAGGAATCCAGCGTAGCTAGAAGTTTCTGAAGAGTGTTGTCTTTCGTTTTACTTCCTTTCGTCTGTCCTAGTTTAGGATTCACTTTATGTAAGTTTCTTGAGAGAGATTTTCCTGAACCAACCCTGCACCGTACATGCAGACCTCAGGCTAAGGAGTGCGTTCGGGGTGTGGGGGTGTGGCGATAGCACAGGTCTCACCCCCTGTTCCCGCACTGCCCCCAGCCTCGGGCGTGTTTCTAAGTAGGGGACCATTTGGCACCCTTTTTACCGCCCTCCCTCCACTTCTACCAAGGTGTCAGCAGTCTTCACTCCCCTTTTCATTTCTGACACCTGGAGATTGCACGTCTTCATTTGCAATCTAAAGCTGTAGATAGTTTTTTAATTGTTAAATTTTATCTAGCACATCATGATGTTTGTAATGAGAGAGGCTCTGTGTTAGCTCAGTCTGCCATGTTACAGATGCACTCAAATTAGTCTCTAAATTGGAATTTAATTTGAAATGTGAGCAACAACATAAAGACAGTCTGCCTGACCAAATAGTTGCTCAGATGTGCAAATAAGTAGCAAAAATTAGTCAGACTGCATAAATGCTTTCCAAGTCTGTCTTCCCAACTGGGGACAACATTTCTTTCTCAACTAGGTTAGTGTGAAGTATACAGATCACACAGGATGAGTTAATTTTGCAAAACAGTAATAGTAAACCATATAGAAGCCGGTCTAAGCAGAGAGAGAAGTGAGTATGTGGCAGAACATGGGCAGAAGAGACACGAGACGCCATATAAGTTGGTAAGAAGAATTCAGCCAAAATTTTAAACAAGTTGATGAAAGTCCAAATGTGAGCTAGCATGAGAGTACACAACCTCTGTGAGTAGCACTTACAGGCTTTTTCCCACCAACTTTCACTGTGACCTCATGAGAAAGAATGGATCAGGGCGAGACTAGAGGTGAAGACCCATTACAACTGGGAGAAAGTAAAAGAAACACCTTCTATCCCACCAGCAAGGAAGAGGGAGACAGAAAACAAACCTATTTCCAGGATCCTATACCAGTACCATTGGAGGTCCCCTACCACTGGCAAGGGGTCTCTCCCACACAAGGCCCTCCAACCACGAGGGCTGATGTTGGTCGAGTAGACCAGATGGAGGCAGGATCACAAAGAAAGCCACATCCTTGTGTCCCAGGCATAGGGCCTGCCTGAGATTGAGGTTGAGGCAGGACAACAGAGAGGCCCCTTTGTCCCCCACCACCTGGCTAGTAAGTACCAAGTGATAAGCACCAATACTCCACCCCCGGGGGAAGGCTGAGAGCAGAGAGAGAGCACCATCTGGGACACAGGTACTCAAGGAAGAATGAAAGGGGAGCATGGAGCTCCTCAAACAAATTAAAGGTAAATGGACAAGAGACTTTCTTTTCTCACTTTTTAATGCTCAAAAAGTAGGGGTCGGTAAGCATTTTCTATGAGTAAAATAGTACAGAGTTTAAGCTTTACAGACCAAATGGTCTTTGTTGGAACTGCTCAACTCCACCATTAAAAGCAGCCACAGACAATATGTAAATGAATGGGCATGGCTAAGCTCCAATAGAACCTTACTTATGGACACAGGAATTTGAGTTTAATGTAATTTTCATGTGTCACAAAATATTCTTCTTTTCCTTTTTTCAAACATTTGAAAATATAAAAAGCATTCTTAGTTCATAGGTGGGATTTGACCTGTGGACTATAGCTCATGACCTCTGGTTAAAAGCAAATTAGTAGCAATGAGTGATGGGTTTACAGACTGAGTACAACAATAGTGCAAACGATGAGAGGACACAAGTGAAAGTTTATTGTTGGATATAAGTAATATCTGAAGGGAGACTTTGGTAAACATATATACTCCCCACCCTAGGTCTACCACTACAAACAACCAGAAAAAGACATAGCAAGATTAGGAAGGTTCTACATCAATATTAGATGAGCAAAGTATTAATTGAATGTAAAACAATCAGTTCTTTTACATGATAATTTACAAAAGGAAATGTCATCTTGAAAAATATTCAAGAAAAAAATTAAATGTATTTTCTTTTAAAGCTTAAAACAATGGAGAGCAATCTAAATGAAGAAGTTTTGAAAACTTGTTAGTACATATAAACAGAGAATTGTAAACATGGGGGTGACTCAGGGGGGGAGTAAAACTAAGCAGGAAGTTAGGCATACTTTAATGTGTATCTACGACTAATCTTGTTTATGGCTAATTTGTTCAACTACTTAAGGTATAGGACTGCAATGGCCAAGATCAGGTTGTGATTGCTATAACAGAATACCACAGACTACATGGCTTCAACAGTAGACGTTTACTTCTCACAGGTCTGGAAGCTGGGAAGTCCAAGATTAGGGAGCCAGTGGATTCCGTTTCTAGGGAAAACCCTGTCCTGAATTGTAGACTTCTGCTTTCTGAAAGTGTCTTGACATGATGGAGTGTTCATCCATTCTGTTTTCTTCTTTGTCCAAGGACACCGATCTCATCACTAGGGCCCACCCTCATGACATTATCTTAAAGGTCCAACCTCCATATTCCATCACACGGGGACTTAGGGCTTCAACATGTGGATTTTGGAGGGGTGAGGTGGGGAGGGGCACACAAACATTTACTCCATAACACGCACCCAGTCTTAACACTTTGCTATTCCCAGTTATCATTTGGATGCCAAACTGGCAGCACTTGGGAAATGTGTGACATCAGAAGAAACAAGTGTCTGCATGGCCAGAGAAGACCTAATTTATCCAGAGGCGTGTATCTGTCAACCTCAGGCGTAAGGTAGGTCTGAGAAGCTGAAGTGAAGCCGACTTTCCCTTTGAGCAATCACAGTAAATGTCCCAGCATTCCTTCAGGAATATGCAGTAAGTTTTACTGCCTTGTTTGTTTTTTCAGGTCCACTATTCCTTTAGAAAAACCTATTTTCTAGAGCACATATGCTGTACCAAAGAAGGAAATGGATAATCTATTTTTAGGTTAAAATGTTTTAAAATTAATAACTTTTGGCTTAAAGAAGTAAGCTTTAGTTATCTGTCGGTTTTAAGTGGAAACGCTTTCTACATTTAATGCTAGACGAATATGGAATTACTTGGCCCACTGAAATCTGTGTTGAAACCTCATGGTGGTTATTTTAATGGTGATGGGTAAGCAAAGAGTGTTCTGCCATTCAGGACATTTAGAGCTAATCCTTTTTGTTTTTAATCCTCACCGGAAGATATGTTTTTACTGATGTTCTGAGAGAGACAGAAAGAGGGAGAAACATCAATGTGAGGAAAAAAACATGACTGGTTGCCTCCCCAAAGTGCCTCAATGGAACCCACAACTTAGGTGTGTGCCCTGACTGAGAATTGAACCCACAACCTTTTGGTGTACGGGACAACACTCCAACCAACTGAGCCACCCGGCTAGGGCAAGAGCTAATCTTGAAAGAAGCCAAACATTTCTATTCATGCCTGATGTTTGGGTTCTGCTATATTCCCAAATCCCTCTCACTTATCCTAACATAAGGCAAAGATTGTAGGGAAAGGGGATTTCGGGCACGGTTATCATTTTTTCACTCCTTACGTCAGCCTGTCGAAAGTCCAGGTTTGTGAAGTTCTGCCTGTGCATTACATATCATTGAAAGGGAATCTGAATGTCACAGTCATTATCTTTGGGTCACTGGCATAGCATGGGAAGAAGGAACAAAATATTGCTAGTGCTTTCTTATAATTCTATCTGTGGGCGTTTTGATTTTTAGTACTAACAAATTAAGTGCCATGGATAATAAGCACAACCATTTATTAAACACCTGCTATTTTCTAATAACTCCACTAGACTTTTCAAATACATCACTTAAATTAATCTTTACCAACACTTAATATACATTCCTTTTACAAGCACTGGACAAAGTTCTTTCCCTTTCGTCTTGGCAACATGCTGTCCTGTTGTGCCTCCTACCCCTCTGCCTATCCTCTGAAGCCTGCATGCAAGCACTTCTGTGTCTGCTGCCCTTACAAGTTTAAGTTCTCCAAGGCTGGTTACAGACCCTGCTACAGACCTATGTACTGGCTGTCCACAGTGCAGTATGGTGATTAAGCCCAAGGCCTCAAGAATCAACCAACCTGAGCCCCAACTGCTTCAATTGCTTTTATTTAGCTTCTTTATGCCTCAATTCCTACATCTTCAAAACACTAATGGCATCTGCCTCAAAGAATTGTCATGAGGACTAATTGAAATGAAACATGAAAAGCACTAAGCACAATGCCTGGCATGTAGTACATGCAGATTATGCGTGAGCTGTTGCTAAAATACTCAAACTATGTTATCGTAAATTATCTGTTTAATGTCTATCTTCCCTAGACTTCAAGCTCTACCCTAGCCCTTGATGTGAGACGTGACACACAGTAGAGTCTCATTCACTTGAATGGCTAACTGAAGGAAGAATCAGAGGAGTGTATCACCATGCAAAGTGGGTGTCTCAATTCCCATACAAAGAATGAAATACAATGTGGAGAGAGTACGCAACACTCTGAGCTTCCCTAGATAGCAAGCAGCAGAATTGCAATTCAAATCCATGTCTGTCTATTGCACTTTCCATTTATTGCTCTGGGGGAAGCGCATGCTCTGGGGAGAAGTGGTGAGCATCATCACTCATTACTGAGCTCTTACTGTGGACCTGGCAGTGCTCCTAAGCACTTGCATATGTTTTCTCAGTTAATTCTTACAGCAACCTGAAGAGGTACAGACCATTATTACATTCAGTTTTACAGCTGAAAATGAAAGGGCAGAGAAGACAGCAACAGGCCAAGGTTAAATAGCTAAGGAGAGGCAAGGATAGGTAGGATTTGAATCCAGACGGCTGGATCCAGAGCTCACACCCTTGACTGGCACACGTCTGCTTATTTTAGCATCTCATGATTTTTTTTTTCTTTTACTGATTTTTTAGAGAGGGGGAGAGGGAGATAGAAACATTGATGAGAGAGGACATAGACTGGTCTCCTCCTGCATGCCCCCAACTGGGGATTTGGCCCACAACCTGGGCATGTGCCCTGATCGAGAATTGAACTGGTGACCTCTTAGTGCACGGGTCAGTGCTCAACCACTGAGCCACACCAGCCAGGCTCTCGTGATGTTTTGTAATTAAACCATAATGGAGAGAAAAAAATCACTCCATTATATTTTTCCCCTTCAACTTCTTAGTGCACTTTTGATATCTGCATATAAATAGAATAAAAACACTGAACATCTACCTAAATTCTAATCCCCATCCTAAACAGTTACTGAATCTTAAAATCTATCTGTAACAACTTTCCCAATTTGTCATTCAACTTTTGCCTTTATGTTCCCAGTAATCCAGTAATAGGATGTTCACTAATTCCTGGAAGGCACTCACTCTAACTTTGAAGAGAATAAATGTAGAAAATGTTTTCTTGAGCTAAAATCTGTCATCTTGTATATTCTGCTCTCTCACCTACTTTTAACCTTAAAATGATGCGATATTTGAAGACAAACCATGAATATGTTCAGCACACATTTGAGGCACTGCGATAGGCAATGGGTACACAAAGATGACATTAATAACTTAGGGTGTTAGGATGACAGCAGTGTAAAAGAAAAATTCAATCTTGGGTAGTAACTGCTTTCCTAGAATTATGAAAAATAAAAATATTATTGAAGCATCAGGGAAGAAGTGATTTTGGGAAATGGTAAGTTGGCAAATGAGGTGTGTATACAGGAAAAGTTTTGTTTTGAATTCCAAGCATCTCCAAATGCTTCCTGCTTCTAGACAATACAGTGATACCTCGGTTCTCGAACGCCTCGGTTTTCGACCAAATCGGTATTCGACCAGGAGATTCGAGAAACTTTTGTCTCGGAATCCGAACAAATATTTGGAACTCGAACTTCCGAGATGAGCCGAGTTGAGCCGAATGGCGTTCATTCGGCCCAGCGCGCCTTGCTCGCGTCATCAGTGTGCGTGCAGAGAGAGAGTCACGCTTTGTGGAGTCACGCGTTCCTATTGGTTTCATTGCTTCGGTTCTTGAACAATTCGGTTCTCGACCGTCCTCCTGGAACGAATTATGTTCGAGAACCGAGGTATCACTGTACTAAAATAAGCAGTTCCCTGCTTCTTAGTATGTCTGAAGGCAAAAGCATTCCCTGTCCCTGCCCTCTGGCAGGAGGGTGGGAGAACAGGGCTTCTAGGACTCAAGGAAGAAATCATTTTCATTGTTGAGTAGTTACCATGGCAAGCCTGTTCCAAATACTTTATATACATTAACTTATTTAAAGCCAACATCCTATGAAGTCTGTCCTATTTTTATCATTTGCCATTTTACAAATAAGAAAACAGATTAGCAAACAGTCCAGTAATGTTGGAAGTTGCAGAACCAGTAAATGGTAAAGCTGTGATTCTGATCCAGACAGGCTGGCTCTGGAGCGCATGTTTGCCATTCTAAGTCACCCCTGCCCCGACCCAGGGCTGGGTGACGATGGCCTGACCTAGGTCCAGGGCCTGCCCGAGGTTTCTGAGGCGCGTGAGTGGAGTCCTGGGGGGCGGTGTCCACCTGGCACTACAAACGAGGGAAGTGAATAGCCAGGGCTGGCTCCCTTTCCCCGACGAATGAATAAATGAAGACCACATTAATTTCCACTAAATTTTATCTCTTTTATTGTAACCTGCTGTTACCAAAAAAAAAAAGGGGGGAGGGCAAAATAAAGGCAGTTTCGCTAAACTATGTCACCAAACAAACACTTAATAACTAACCTAACTGCAGCTTCAGCCTCTCGCAGAACTGGCATTTTAAACCAATCAATCCAGAATTTCCTGATCAACACTAGGGCGGTAATCTGCCTGGTTAAACCCCCTTCCTTCCCTTAAAGGAAGCTGTCCCTGCCTAAAATAGTCCACTCTTTTAACTTCTTAGTCACCCTCTTTCTGCTTATAAAGACTTTCCACTTTGAACTACTTGTAAGGGTGCTTTTCTAGTTGCTACATGGGATGCTGCCCGATTCATGAATTGCTTAATCAAGCTAATGAGATCTTTAAATTACCTGGTTGAATTTTGTTCTTTAATATTGTCATTCAAGTTAGGCATTATTTTAGAATATTAATATGGTTGGTCAAAGCTCTTGCTATTCCTTCTAGTTCTAGGTCACCTGTAAACATCTTCTATGGCCCTCACACATGATTCTGGCAATAGTGTTAAAGAAGGCAGGGAATGAAACTGCTTTGGTGTCCTGTTTCAAGCACTTGAAGCCCAAGAGTGCGCCCATCCCCTTCATACACCTCCCCCCCCCCCCCATTTTCCACAAGGCTTACACGAGTTGTGATGTCAGGAGCATAGTATGGCTATGGCATGTGTTTCAGATTTGACAAGACCTGTTCTTAGTGATCCCATGTAGGCTCTGTGGGATTACCAATTTCTTTTCTAAATGCAAACACCCCACTCTTCTATTAATGTGCCTTAGATTTTTCTGCCAGGTAGGTCAAACTACAGTGTCCTAAAGTAGCTTTCTCATCTGCAGGGAAGCCGAATATTTTCTATCAACAATTGCTGCTCTTCTCCAACACGCCTCGGAAATCACTTTCGGCAGTCTCTCAGCCATGTTCTCCAAAACTCAGCTGTGATTGGACTTTTTCCCATCTAATTCGGGAGTTTAAATTTTATTACAAGTCTGTGATTCCCACCATTCTATCTTTTTTTCAGGTTAAAGATAACTCTCTGTTAGAAAACAACAGATTTTACACTGAAATATCTTAACTATTACCACACAGGGGGAATAAACAAAGATAACAGAACCAGTGGGTCCTGAAATAGCTATAGTGTTTTTAGGGGGAAATTACCATCAGTTTAAATTAGAAGTCTTAGTTTTCTGTCCAAGACAAATAACTATCTGCAAAATAATTTTCAATCCACGTGATTTCCAAGTCGTCTTTGACCATACTTATTTTTATTAGGCAAGACTTCAAATCTGGCTAACACATTACTTAGTAAAACTCAATCATAAAGCATTGATGTGATCGATATGACTTGAAGGTTAGGTTCACGTTTGCAAACAAAGAGTGATTTCAAATTAAATCTGCTTTTGCTTATCAGGACATAACTTTATTATTCATCTGTATGTGGTTAAAAAATAAATAAGATGAGGCCAGCCGGTATGGCTCAATGGATTGAGCATCATCCCATGGACTGAGAGGTCCTGGTTCGATTCCTGGTCAGGGCACATGCCTGGGTTTCAGGCTCGATCCCCAGTAGGGGGCGTGCGAGAGGCAGCCAATAGATGTTTCTCTCTCATATCGATGTTTCTGTCTCCTTTTCCCTTCTTTTCTCTCTAAAAAATCAAATGTGTGTTGGGGGGAGGAATTCTGCTGGAATCCTACCCACCTACTTTTTTTTTTTTTTTTTTAACTTTTTCAGTTGTATTCAGGCATTAACTTGCTTGATTTAATGAACAAGTTAAGATAGCATGGGCATTCAGGCGCTGGAAGTCGAGCTACAAATACCAACACCAGCACCTCACCTCTTTTCTTGGCCCTGGAAAGCTTTCCACTTTTAGGAGTCTGCTGCTATGCATACACACAGAGGCAAAATGCTAACCTAGATAGATAGCCATTGCTTTCGCATTATTATAGATTAGAAGACTTTATTACTATTATTATTATTATTTGCTGTAAGAATGACTCTCTGGATACTGGATCCAACTAAATCAATTTCATTCATTCATGCAACCAATGAATAAATGTTGAGTGTGCCAACCATATGCCAAACAATGTGTTGGGCTCTACACATTTCTGACCTGATGAAAACTGTATCTTAATAGAAAGATGTCAAGGCTTAAAAATAAATAAATAAATAAATAAATAAATAAATAAATAAATAAATAGATAGATAAATAAATGAGCAAATCTCTAAGAGGTATTGGCTTTGCACCTATAATATACTACTTAATGTCCAATATGCATCTCCGCATTTGATACTACTCTCTAAATGCTCCCTGTGAAAAGGCTAAGCCAAGCTGTGATCCCTGAAAAAGCACTCCAAAAGCAAAAGCATTAATTTCATAAATGACCAGAGCACAGCAAATCCATCTCAGGACTTAGATAACGGACACACCGAATTAGAAGGTATTCACTAGATTTCTATTTCTTTTTCTGGAAGCTCTGTCATTAATCTCTCAATTTCTTTCCAATTTCAAAGCTGTGTATAAGACTCATTAAGTACAAAATACCTTTTCTTCTAATAATCAAACCACTTCGGAAATCTGGGTGTTTCCCTTTCCAACTTTCCATTATCAAAAAGAAAGAAAGGGTAAATGTGACAGAATTCTGACTCCTGGAAAATGTCCTAGAACTATATAGGGCAACGGGAAACACTCAACTATTGGTTGGCGAAAATATGTTCAATAATTGTTTTGTACTGTTTAGTGACTCCTACCACAAACATGAGAATGCAGGCAAGCACGTACTGTTTGTAGACTACAATATCTCTGACTGCTGACGTGAGAAGGCTGTAGGGCAAGAGCCATCCAATATAATCAGCCCCTCTCTCTTTCCTGCCACATCACAATCACCAGAGGACACATCTTTAAAACAACATAAGAACTAGCTTTAATTTTTACTTTCCTTCTTCCTTGATCTCTCCTTGTTTTATATATATAACAAGGAAAGAGAGAGGGGAAGAAGGGGCAAGCCCTTTTGGACTGTGAGCAAAAGCAATTTTCAGGTAAATACAGGTTTTATAAAAACTAGTGAATACAGCTTATTAGGCAAGCTAAGGGCTGTCCAAGGCTTGCATTCGGAGATACATAAAGTAATAAGCGCTGCATGCCTTGAAAAGTGAAAGGAAGAGAGAAAAATTGTAATGTGTCACAAAGTCTGTGAAAAGGGTGGCACCGTGGGGTCTTTCATTTGCGTTCAATGTTTGCCCTTATGTTGTTTTGTCCATGAGGTTGCAATCTACAAAATTAAAGCTCTTGGTTTTAGTGTAGAATATTTAAAGGACAAAAGTTTTATTTTTTAAAAGGGGAAACACATCAAGGGTTGTTTAATCAATATTTTAATTTATGACATTTTAGAAGCCAAGAAATCAAGATTTACATTTACATTTATGAAAATTATCCAAGTTGAATTTAATTCACAGAAAAGTTGACACCAACATTTTCTCTTATATAAGCACCAAATGCAGATTGTAAGCTACTGATCATTTCATAAACAAAGTCTCAAATATTTGAGATAGCACAATATTAATTACTCCTGGAAATTGCTTTAATTATACATTTCTCTCCAAAAATTGGCTTTGCATTATTTCATTATAAGCCATTTGCTTTTAAAGCCATTCTGCCTAAAATTAGAGGAACATATCAGCAGAAGTGTTGGAGCTACTGGACTTAAGAAAGTGCCTGAGCCCATGAAGTCCTTTACATAGTAAAGTATACCCATGCTCTTTGTTATGAAGGTGTTAAGTGTCATGGATTGCACCCTGTTTATTTCCCTTGAGTTTAACTGAAGGTCATTTCTGATTTCAGAGACTAAAATCTGGGCAAGCTAACCTCTGCTGTAAGGAAGAATTGCTATGAACATTTTAAATTCTGGAAGAGAATATCCATACTAATTTACTTATCAGCATCTTTTCTTTGCCACAAGGGTAACTTTCAAGAGCTACTTTCTGCATCACTGTCTAATATAAAATATTAAACTGAAAATGAATATATCTCATATTCTGACCGCTTGGATTCAACATGTAAATTTATGCACAGTGATAGATATGTAAATTATATATCAAATTACATTAGAAAATCTAAATATAATAGGAAAAAGAAGCAAACTGATGATCTATAGATTTTCTTGGTATATTTATAACCAAATTTCTATCGCAGGATACATAGCTAGAGTGTTATTATTTCTTGGTAATTTTTTTCAATCATTCGTTTGGTTCTAAATGTATTAACGGGATGGTAGCCAAGTTGTACATGTGAAACTGTTTTCATGTGTATTCTTCCCTCTTTCCAGGATACTTTTTTCCTAGGGATCTTATTAATCAGCAGAACTTCTTAAATTTTGCTTTCTCGCCCTGGCCAGTTTGGTTCAGCGGTTAGAGCGTCGGCCTGCGGTCCTGAGAGACCCGGGTTCGGTTCCCGCTAAGGGCACGTACCTCGGTTGCAGTTTGTCCCCGGCCCTGGTTGGTTGTGCGGGTGGCAACCACTCGATGTGTCCCTTTCACATCAATGTTTCTCTCTCTCTCTCTGTTCCTCTCTCTCCCTCCCACTCTACCTGAACAAAAAATGGAAAAATGTCCTCGGGTGAGGATAAAAAAAAAAAAAATTTTGCTTTCTCAGTGAGCCTTCCTTGACCAACACTATCTAAAAAGATCCTCCCTATTTTTCTCTATTCTCATGCTGTGTTTCTTGTCTTGCAAGAACTTCTTCTTTTCAATGAATCTGAAAGCCTATGTATAATTTACAATATCTAGCCCCATCCTGGTTTCTCTAGCACTTCTTCAGGCCAACATACTTGACGGTCCCAGTATGCCCATGGGAGGTTCTTCTCCTGAGCACTCTGCAAAGTCTGCTTTCTGTTTCTTCAGCTCTCGTTCTCCAGTGTCACCAACAGCAGCTCTGACTGCTTTCCTTGATGTGGTCCTCTTTTTCTCACTAGCACTTACAGTTGTATATCTATGTGTTCAGTGTGCAACACTTTCATTAGGATGTAAATTCCATTAGACTTTATCTATTTTGTTTATTAGTACTACCACCTTATTGTTTAAAACAATGCTTGCCACAAGCTGTCACTCAATACTTATTTGTTGAATTAATTAAGTCCTTACTTATTACCTGTTTCTCGCACTAGACTCTGAAGGACCATTAAAGCAGGAACATTGTTTCTGGTATTCCTATAGCATCTAGAATAACGTAGGTGATAAATAAATACTGAATAAATGAATGAATGAATGAATGAATGAATGAATGAACTGTTGTGCGTGTGTGTGCGTGTGTGTGTGTGTGTTGTGTGTGTTTAGTCTTTCTCTCCTGATAGACTCTAATTACAACAAACACTAAAATTATGTTTGTTTAGCTCACCAATGTATGCCAATCCCACAGTAGGGTCTTGCACATAGTAGGCATGCAATAAATAAAAGACAAAAATCCCCAGGATTGGGACCTGATTGAATAGAATCTACTCAGCCAACAGCCACCTAGAGTTCTCCACAAGGTTAACCTGAGGTCTTAATGGCAGATGGAAAAGAGTTTAAAATATGCACAGAGCAGTGAAAATCTTAAGCTACCACCCTGTTTACCTTTCAGGGCCCAGCCTCTTCCTTGCAAAGGCTAGTTTTCCAGACAAAATGCAAGAAACATGCACATACTTCTGAGCATTTTTCTTTCAGGTAATATCCTTTGTATTCTGGGAGAAGTAAAACTTAATTTCAATCCATATCTTTGATTTGTGTGCTTAAAACCTTTGCCATGAAGATTCCAGATAAGTCAATTTATGGTGCCAAAGGGCATCAAATAAGAAAAAATTAGACTGTAGCATAAAATCTCCCAATACCTAGAATAGTAACCTTGAAAACACCTCTTATCATCCTGTCCCTTCTTTCATGTTTTACATTTGAAAAATGAAGATGCTAAAAAAGAACTGGTTCTCAAATTATGGATTATGGATTCAGGCTTGCTGAGATGTTCTTGGTAAGTTTTGTCAAACATCTTCTTTCCTTCCTCTCCTTTGCCCAACTGCTACAATCCCCCTTGGCTGATAATCACAGCTTTGTTGAGCTATGGTAACTGATAGAAATAATCAAATATGTAGGGGACAAAAAAGGTTAACAACTACTGGCATAAACTCTCCCTACCATCCTTCCAGGGCCAAAATGCTGTGAATCCATAAACTGTACCTCAGTTCACTACTAACTCTCTATATGTTAACAGTGCTAAGTTACTGCAGACCTTAGTTCACTTACACTAACTTACATTAATTTGTGATTTTTCTACTGTGATCAGGGACTATGTTAGGCACTGAAAATACAAAATGAGTTTAGAAATGGTCTCTTCCCTTGAGGAGCTCTATTTAATGAGGAGACAAGATGCAACAGAGTGTGAGAAATGTTTTGATGGGGCCAAAGCAGCAGGTGACCTCAAAGCACATCAAAGGACATCCAAACAACCTGCAAAACTGGAGTGAACTTAAAAATCTTCCAGTAGGTGACCAGAAACTGAGTCCTAATTTTAATGAATCAAATTAAAGCTGCACAGTGTCAGAATCATCTCAGCCAAACTCCTTATGTCACAAAGAGGAAACCTGATGCCCAAAGAGACTAACTCCAAAGTGAGTATCAGAGTTACAACTAGGACCCAGATAAGTAGTATTGGGCTTCATCTTTTAAGAAACTCTTTTTTTTTTTTTTTGGTAGGACAATTTTCACAACTCTTTTATTTCATCAGTTTAATGATGCAATTAATTATATTTTAATAAAAGGGATAGTAAAATGCTCTTATATTGACTTCATGCACAGCAATGCTGCCAATAACCCATCATCAGTAAATTACAGACTTTGCAGAGAGCAGCTGGTGAATTTATTCAGCTACAGTCACTGTCTCTCCCAGCTTGCTTCTTGAGCTACTTAACTGCAAGAAACTAATCACGCTGAGAAGGATGGTACAGTCTGGGTGTGAACAAGAACAAACTTTAAGAATAGATCTTGGTCAGATTGTATTTCCTCTCCACAACTGAGGGAGGCATCTAAGGGCTAAGATAAAACCAAAACGTGAAATTTTTTTCAGTAGTATGTAGTATATAAAATTGCTCAGGAATACAATTTTCTTGGAATTTTATTTATTATTATGATGTTTGCTCCTACTGTAGTCGTTTCACTTGAGATACTTGAAGACTGATTTAGTAATGGGACAGTATAAGCGTTCATTATATTAAAACAGAAATACTTAGGAAATCCATCATTTCTTGTAGCTTGCCATCTGTTTGGCTCTTAGTGGCAATGGAGTTATCCTGCTTAGTGCAGATGATGATATTGGGGTGAAATCATAGATTAAAGAATGGATTTCTGAGTTCCTTAACTACTGTTATTAATTTACTAGCTTACAAATCAATATTTCCCAACATAAAATCATTTTTTTCAACTCTTACCCCCAAGTAAGGTTGCTAGGAGTGCCACATAACATCTCTTCTAGCGCCAACAGATTGCGTTAAAGTCACCCACAATCTCTCCAAATAAAAACCTCACTGGCTTTTTCACTGTACTCGCAGCAGGATGCTCTTTTGCTTTACCCCACATTCCAGGTTAATTCGCTAAAAAGAATATTTTTGGAGGCAC
The DNA here is from genome assembly GCF_014108415.1 of Molossus molossus. NCBI lineage: Eukaryota > Metazoa > Chordata > Mammalia > Chiroptera > Molossidae > Molossus > Molossus molossus. Next base: position 53,589,377 of record NW_023425345.1, on the reverse strand, counting down.
ATCGAACTAAATCATTTTTGTCTGAACACACCATTTCCAAATGGCCGCCCAGGGTCCTAAATCCGGCCGCTGCGGACGGGGACAAGCAGGTGTCCTCCGATGCAGGGTCGTGGGACTCCAGCGCCTTCGCCACTGGACACTGGCTGCCAGAAAGAACACCCGAACACTCGGGGACAGGTATAACCGCTCACGGGTGCAGCAGAGAGGCCCGGACCGCAGCGGAGGACTTCATCCTGAGGCTTGGGGAGGTCTCAGGGGAGGAAGCAAACACTGCTTCCCCATCAAGTCAGAGCAGAGCGCACTAGGTCGCAGGTCAGAAGTTGAATTTCAGCCCAGCCTGCGCTGCGTCCCAGCGCGCCCTGCAGCCAGGGCACCGCGGTGGCAACGGGTGGAAGAGAACGCGGCTGGCCGGGGCAAGGGAAACTGTGGGTTGCCACTGCAGAAGAGCACTCGGAGGCAGGGACAGACTCGACCCCCTCCGCCTTCGGAGCGCGGAGCCAGGAAGAACCGGACTCGGCAGCCGCGACGATGCGCCCACGGCCGGGACACCGCGCTGCCCGCGCTCCGCGTTGCTCTGTTGGCCGAGAGCAGCTCCCCGCCGCCGCAGCCCAGCCAAGTGCGCCCTGGCACCGCTGACCCCGGGCGCGCCTCGCCCGCCCCCGGGCGGCTGCCTGGGCTCCCGCAGCGGGACCGCCCATCGCCCCCAGCGCCGGGACAAACTTCCTCCTTCCTGGGCCCCCGGCCGCGCTTTCCTGGTCTCCGGCTGCAGGCACCCGCCCGGCGCGGCGAGCTTCCTCCCTGCCCCTGTGCAACCCCGAGCCCCGGGCGCCTGGCGGTCGTCGCGCATCCGCTCCAACAAAGCCGGCCGCCCGGAGGCGACCGGGCGAGGGGCTGGGAGTGGTGGCGAGGGCGCCACTGCCCGGCCAAGGCACCTCTAGGCCGGGCGAGTGCGGCGTGAAGGGGCAGCAAGGACGTGGCGGGCAGAGAAAGGGGAAGAAAGTATCCTGCTCTCGGCGCGAACGCCTCGCCTGCTCCGCTCCCCCGGCTCGCCCGGCTGCCCTGCCCGAGCGCGTCCGCCTGTCCCGGGGGCAGTTGGCAGGGGCAGAAGGGGAGACAGAGGGGGCTCGGTGGCCTGGCGGACGAGCCGCTCCCTTACCTCTGTCCAGAGTGAGCGGCTGGACCACTGTCAATGTCGCCATGTCTGCCGTGGGAGCCGAAGTGACGCTCGGCTTCAGCAGCAGCAACCGCTTGTAGTGAGAAAAAGAGGAGGAGATTGGGGGCGGGGGTGGAGAGGGAAGACGGGAAGGAGGGGGAAGAAGGGGGAAGGAGGGAAGGTGGTGGTGGTGGAGGAGAAGAAAGCTTGGGTGGGTTGGCAGCCAGATGGAGACGCAACTGTTTCGCTGCGGACAGACCTTCGGAGTCGGCGTGAAGCTGAGCAGGTATCGGAGAGCAACTGCGCCGCCGGCTCTGGGCAGGGAGGCGCTGCCCGGGAACTTCGCTCTTCCACCCCAAGGAGAGCTACGTGGGTGTAGCTGGTGTGTGGCTTTCTTTCAACTTTCCAGTCAAATAAAAACGGTCAGAGTATATAAGATTGAAAGGGGATTTGGGGTGGGGGGAGGTAGGGAGATGAATTTTTTTTTTAGGTTAATGGAAATTGTCAAGCCTTGAATCCCATTCCCTGGAGAGAAAAATGCTTCTAGCTCAGAAATGCTGGGATTCAGATATAGTTGCTGTTAATTTCTGTTGAAGTTTTTTTTTGGAATGTTGATTTGTAACGGTATGCAAGATAACTGACTCTAACACCAGGGTTCCATCACTAGGTCTCCATTAAGGACCTGAGTATATTGCCTAGAAAATAACTGACTTCAAAAGCAAACGTCTTTAAGATGCTTTTAAGTAAAAAATACACAAATGACTTTCATTACTAAGTTTGTAAAACATACGTAGCACTTTTTCAGGTTGATCTAAATAGCCAGTGGTTATGTAGAGTTGCCACTATTAATATGTATATTAGGAATTGAGCTAGGAGTGTTGCATGCCATGTGCCAAGACCCGATTTAAGAATTCAGTACAGTTCCTGTTTTCCTGGAGCGTATGATCTAGTGGGACGTGATGGTATTAAAAGGGTGACTTTAGAGTCAGTTGATCAGGATTCAATTACTCGAACCTTCAAATACTGGCTGCGACCCCTTCAACTGCTTTCACTATCTTGCTACTGTAGGACTCATTTCCTGATGAAGAAATTAAGTATATAGAAATCTTGTAACAGCAGAATGGTGATGACTGTGGCTTTAGGATTGCAAAGGACAAAGCTGCCTCCATTCCCTCCCCTATGACAGGGCAGAATTGTTTTGGCTAACAATACATTCTGTTTTACAGTGAAATAAATGGTATATGATCTGTACCATTGTCTGGATGGATGACAATATGGATGATTTCTGGAGATCTTTTTGATCCATGGTCTATATTTTTTAAAAAAGGAAGCAAGATTTCACCAATGATTTGAAAAAGTAACAATGATTGGCCATACATCCAACAGACCTTAAAGATATCCCTGAAATAATTCAATATACCTATATTTTCAGAGTGTTTTAGAAAGAAATTGATGTTGAAATTCAAGTCTTAGTTATGTGTTCTTTTTTTTTTAATCCTCACCTGAGGACATTCTTGCATTTATCTTCAAACAGAGCGGGAGGGAGAGAAGGGGGAAGAGAGAGAAACATTGATGTGAGAGAGACACATCAAGTAGTTGCCACCCACACAACCTCAACCGGGCCGTGACAAACTGTAATCAAGGTACATGCCCTTAGCGAGAACTGAACCTGGGACTCTCCAGTCCGCAGGCCAACGCTCTAACCACTGAGCAAAACCGGCCAGGGCAAGTTATGTGTTCTTGAGAAATGGTGTAATTCCTCACTGACCCCCAGTTTCTTCATCTGTCAAACAAGGGAATAACCCTCATTCTTATTGAGAGTCTCTCAAACAAGGAAACAAATTCTACCCTTCAATCTTGCTGAGTTTTGTGAGAGTCTGAATGTGCTTTGCAAACAGTAAGGAATATATACATGTATTCATACAACAAACATACATCCCACCTGAACTGTGTGGCAAGCACTCTGCTAGGCACTAGCCTTGCAGAAATTCATGAGATGCAACCCTGTGCCTGGACAGTGTTGGGTCCAAGCTAGGAGACAAATGAGCAAGCTATGAGAATTTCATGCAGTAAGTGTTCTAAGCACCACAGAAAGGAAGTACTATGGGACTGAGAAAGAAGCCACAATTTTGTTTGATTATCTTTATTCACATTCCCTAAATCAAACAACAGAAAGAAGTTGAATTGTGCACAATAAAAGCAAAGTATGTTATAAGGCTTTGCACAAAATATCAAACCTCATTCAATAATTGAGGATGAAAAGAGCATGCAAATCCTTTGGCCACTAATGTAGTTCTTATAAGAACATATTTTATTATGAATATGTATTTGAGCAGCTTCATTCATAACTTTAAAAGCCATAATAGTGCCTACTTCAACACAAATCTGCAAATATGAGCTCCATGAAGGTAGGCTTTTTGACTTTTTGTTTCCTGATGTATCCCCAACACCAAACATTTAATCGCATGTTTCTGGACTTATGTGTTGAGTTCCTTAGTTGAAAATCTGTTCTATCATTCTTTCTGTGTTGACTCTGTAGGGTTTTTATAAGAATTAAAATAGAAAGTAAGAGGGAGCACAAATTACCATATATTTGTCGATTATTATTTCTAATAGTGGCAACTTCAGTGCCTTTAGTTTGTGCCTATGCAGGTGTAGAAAATTAATAATAAACAATTCATTATGTTAGAATTTTTTTTATGAAGTATGAATAACAACTATTGTCTCTTCAAAAACACATGTGAATTTCTATGTAAGACATACAGAGACAAAAGAAAACTTCCGAAATCTCTTCTTTTGCTTAGGTAGATGTGGCCCTGCTTAGGTCTCTTGAATAATTACCTGGACCACTCCTATGCCACCTGTAGTATTTCAAGGTCAATATTCTTGATCTATTCATGTGCGTGTTGATTTGTTGATTGTGTATTAATCAGATAATTATAAAAACATCTGTGGTTATACTTTTAGCTATTTGGTTACACAATTACTACAACTTTTCATTAAATGATATATAGTAATTTAGTTCTTGGCACCTGTATTTTTAATAGAATTCATTAATTCAACATATACTTACTAAGTACTTTAGATGTGCCAGGTTTACTATTTCCTCCTCTTTTTAGCCCAGAAAATGTAGGTATTGTTATTTCATTTTATAGGTAAGCAAACTGAGACTCAGAGGTTAAGTAACACCTGCTTAGTAGCGCTTGTGCTGTTCATTAAGAAACAGACTTTATTTTGTACTTTTGAAGACTTAGTGATTTCAGCATTGTATTCCAGAGTTCCAGATATATAATCTATATACCTATATCTATATCTCCTTTCTCTTTTTTGTTATGCCTGAGATAAACTCAAAAAAAAAAAAAAAGGAATGTATAGAGAAAATTTAAGTCAAAGTAGAAAAAAAGAAACTATGATGCTGGTTTCATTTTGTAAAAATATAGGTTAACATTAAAATGACTACCTACTTTGAAATATAAAATCTGTTCTTGTTAAAAATTTTCATTCAAAGCTACATTAAGATCTGTTTCACTTCATTGAATCTTTTTTAATTATGTGACAAAATCAAGAGAAGGTTTGCATAAAGCATTAGCATACCAAGAACATGTGTTTAGTTAGATTATAAATGGATTATAATAAGCACAGTTACATATGAGGAAAATAGCACCTTCAAACTGGAATTCTTTCAGCCTTTGGTGTTAGAAATTATTTTTGACTGATTCAAAGTATCATGTTATCTTCCTTTATTCTCACAGCTTTGTCAAAATAGCACTAGATTAAGCTGAAGTGCCAACCTATACTTTGGAACATAAATGTTTGTGGGTTTTCAAAAAATCATTATCTATAGAGAATCTTACTGTATTTATTTTATCCTTAGATTAGTTTGATAACTAATTTGTCTGCTCATTTAACAAGTACTTAATGTACTTAGTACACATGCACTGTTCTAGGTACTGGGATTTCAGTGAATAAGAAAAGACCCTGAGTGTGCTGGGGAGAAAGAGGCAGTAAACAAAGTAATAAGCAAGCAAGAAAGAGATTAATACATAACTAAGTACTATGCAAAGAGTGAATAATTTGACATTTAACTGGGGTCTAGAACAATGTCAGAATTACAAAAGACAGGGCTAAGAAGGACATTCCCAGGAGCAGGAGAGCAAAGCATGGTGCATGTTTGAGTAAAACAAGCAGTTCAATTTGGAGTATAAGGAAAACAAGGCTAAAGATACCATTGAGAGTTGGGTTGCGAAAGATAATATCATTAGCAGAAACACAATGAACCTTTTCATGAATAACTTTGTGTCCATCACACCACCAAATGTACAAATACAGTCTGTGCTGAGAAAAATAAAACTGTTGTAGCATCTACATTAAAAATTACTAACATCAGAATGAAATGAAGAGTTACTAATTCAGATTTGGATGGTAGAAAATTAAAGATTAAATATAAATATTAAAAGTCAATTCTAATTATTTTTTATTTCTTTCAAAAGAAATAGAAAATAACTTTGAGAGAAGAAAATCTGTAATCTGAATAATTCCTCAGCTGTAGGGTCTTATTTGCATTATTTTACATCATCAGTTATCATGCAAATCATACATATAATAATTTACTTTGATTCTGCCATATGCAATAGCACATATAATAAGCAAAGTCTTTCTGATATTGGGGTGTTTTATTTATGCCTATTTAACTCATAGAATATAAAATGATGTTTTTGTTTCCATTTGAAATGCACATTTTCCTATTTTCACAAGAAGTTATGATAGATCCTTTAATAATGAAATTTGAATTTGAAGCTTGCAATTGTTTTCTTATTCTTTATGCATCCCAGCCTCATATTGGCAGCATTGGGAAAGCCCAAGTGATACAGGAGAGGCAAGATAAAATGATTTTTAAAAGTGATACTGGACTCATTATTTTTCTCACATATACTCAGGAGGTATGTCCAAACTTACAGAACTCACAATTTTAATGGTGTTAGAAATATTTTTATTGCCATTGTACATTAAAAATTAAAGATATAAGATATTCAATTTTGTGTCAAAATTTGTGCTTTTATCCAACAAATGTTTATTATGCATGTGCTATATGCTAGACGCTATTCTGTGCCTGGAGAGATTTAGTGTTAAACACGGAAAGAGTGCCTGTCCTAATGGAGCTTAGTTTTTATGAAGGGAGACTTAAAATACAAATACACAATAAATCAGATAATCTTAGTAGTAAGGACCACAAACAGTGATATGCTGATGCCTGTTTACACTGTTATTCAAACCCCAATTATGTGCATCTTGTCTCAACATCACTTTTAGTGATATCACATTGCTATTTTTAGATTGCCCATGATGGGAGTATTTACACTATGGCTATTGGCAAATACTATATATTGAAGTCCCCACCCCCCACTCCTTGTCCACAGAAAGCCAGTTGTTAAACCTTTACCAGCACTCCACAAAGACAACAAAGAAAATGACATAAGACGTTGTGATGAAATATGCAGCAGGGGAGGAAGCTACTTTGGAATGGTCAGAAAACAAGTCACATTGTACTTGATAGAAAAAAATCTACACTCTATGTGATGAAGTACTGACTAGGATGCTGTACCTGAGACAGTGAAGAAATAGAGACATGCATGTGACTTTTGAGAAGTTTATAAAATATTTGGAAAGGAAATAGGAGCATCAATGACAAGGCATAGAATTAATTTTGAAATGATGTATCAGTAAGAGTAAGTGAAGTTATACATCTCTGTGTTAAAGGTATATAGAAATAAAGGAAAGTCTGGATTCTGTGAAGGCCTGATGGAGGCCGCTTATATTCACCTGCAGAAGAAATTTGGAGATATATATGTCTTTCCTGCATTTAGATGACAAAATATTAAACCTTAAAGCAGACAGTTACTTGTTGCAATTTTGAATCGAACGATTGCTAACCAGGTGAACTAAAATCTTCAAAGAGATTTCATAAGAATCTAAAGGAAAAAGAGGGACATGATCATGATCATTTTATTTGAGTGTCTGTGTTGCTAGAGAATCTTACCATGGTGAACTGAGAACTGGTACCCTGACCTTGAAAAAAAAATGATGGGCATTTGTTTGGGATTTTAGCTTCCTTCACAATATGGATTAAGTGGCTTTTTCTTGAAAATCACCTCAATTCCTGACTTTTATATATATTTTTAAACATTTAAAAAAAGTTTTTTTTCTTTATTGATTTTAGAGAGAAAAGAAGGGAGAGGGAGAGAGAGATAGAAACATTGATGAGAGAACATCGATTGGCTGCCTCCTGCATGCCCCCCACTGGGGATCAGGCCCACAACCTGGGCATGTGTCCTGACCAGGAATCGAACCAGCGACCTCTTGGTGCATGGGTTGATGTCGATGCTCAACCACTGAGCCGCACTGGCCGGGCCTGACTTTCATATTTTTAATGCAGCTGAATTTATCTATTTCTACTTCTGGTACTATGAAATTAATTAAGGATATTGAGGAGAAACAGATGAAAAGGCCATCTTCGCATTCTTCCCAGATTGTGACACAGCATAGGAATTGAGGCTAGTAACAGAATTTAGCGGTGCTGACAGACATGCCTGTCAGTAATTAGTCAGTTTAAGAGCAAAATGCATCATTAGTATGGACAGCACACTCAGAAGAGATTTCCAAACTCTTATTCCCCCTGTTGCTCTAATTTAAAGCAAAACTTACTATAATTTTAATTAGTGTGCATTTAAATATGATCTGTGGGGCCCAACCTGAAGCATAAATTGTCTTTTTTTCTTAAAACTTATCAGTGGAATCAAATTATGCTGTTAAAATAAGTTCCTCACTCTCACCTTCTCTGCCTTCCCTGCCTCTTGGTGCTTAACCCCTTGCGCATGGAGGTGGACCTCTCTGAGGCTTTTGCTCTTATGCCATTCCCCACGTCGCAGTTATGCCAGGTACGTCAGCTTCTTGAAATACGTTGTCTCTGAGAAGTTTCCTTTTTCAACAATTTCTCAATTTTCTTCATGCCAAAACCATTTATTTACACAATACATGAAATCACGGCTTTATTTTGACCTCTTGAGGATTGAACTGAAATGAGAAAAACGGAGACAAACGAGGATGGTTTAGACACTGACTGTCTTCAGGTTCCTGCCACCTGGGATTTTGCATAGATCAGTAGTGGTAAATCAAGACAAACATTTTTATCTAACCTCCAAATCAAAGCAGTGTCAAGCAAATGGAGAAAGTGAGCACATCTCTGTCATTTTTACGTAGGATAGGCAAGTAAATTATTGTATTAATCTTCTATGTGTATAGTTTATATATTCTCTTTTTAACAGGATATTTTTTAGATGTTTTAAGTGTAGAATAATGCACATGGAAAATGATTCTCAAAAGGTATTACAAAAGCCCACTCAATACATGTAACCAGTGTTAATAGGGTTCTTTTTGTGTGTGTATTTCTTCAGAAAATCCACACATGCACATAACTTTTAAAAAACTCATAGCATTACCATACACTATATTTTACACCTTGGTTATTTTATCTAGTGATATTTTCATGTCAATACATAGAGATTAAATTATCCTTCTTAACTTCATAAAACTCCATCAGAATTGTCTCATGCAGGTATACTTTCAGGTGGCTTGTAGGTTATTGCCATCTCAAACAGTGCTACAAATGAAAATTTTTCATTGTTTACATCATCTTTAAAAGCATGAATTCCATTCAGTTCTGGCCTTGTACTTTTGTGTAGTCCAGTGCAAATATGGCCACTTTCAATGATATCTTCCAGATTATAATGCCTGTGACCATTTTATTTCTGCCTTATTAATGCATTCTGTCACATTCCAGTTGATAGATCAATAGAAATGTGATATTTAATTGAGGTTCGAAAACCTAAAATGCCAAAGTGATTAAAAAAAACAAACAGCCCTGGCTGGTTTGGCTCAGCGGTTAGAGCGTTGGCCTGCGGTTCTGAGAGACCCGGGTTCGGTTCCCACTAAGGGCATGTACCTCGGTTGCAGTTTGTCCCTGGCCCTGGCTGGTCGTGCGGGTGGCAATCACTTGATGTGTCCCTTTCACGTCGATGTTTCTCTCTCTCTCTCTCTCTCTCTCTCTCTCTCTCTCTCTCTCCCTCCCTCTTCCTCTCTCTCCCTCCCACTCTACCTGAACAAAAAATGGAAAAATGTCCTCATGTGAGGATAAAAAAACCCCAACTAATTCCTATACCACTTTATTGTGTTTAAATATGTGGTGTGATACACCATCTAGCAATCCAGTATATCAACAATGATTACCATATTTTTCAACTAGGAAGCCAACAATATATATGTCTAAAGCAAGTTAAAATGTTTTAAAAAAAAAAAAAAAAAAAACCTAAAAATTCCACTTTTAGATATTTGATTAGCTATTTTATTTTCACCAAATGAAATAAGATAGGAACACAACAAAACACAAGGAGATGTTTAAGTACTTTATTTTTCAAATAAAATAACATATTGATTGCTAATTGTTGCAAATATAAGTAAAACTTAAAATAAGAAACATTTTTAAATTAAAAATTGTTACTATTTAGTACTTGAAAGAATATTTTTTAAATGCATGTAGTGCTCTCTACTGGTCTTATCTTTATTGCAACTACAATCAACATCACACTTTTATTTACAGGGCATTCATGAAAATGGTCTCTATCCCAAAAGACTAGTATTTTTATATTTATTTGACTTATCCTTTAAATGCGTGTGTGTGTGTGTGTGTTCACGTGTACACAAATATTCACTCTTGAATTTCTATATTGAAGTCAGTTTTGAACTCTGCAAATGAATTGTTGCAATGCATTATGACCAATAATTATACAATAAAATGTTAATAAAAAAGATGGATGTTGACCTTTAACGTAAGGCGTAATGTTTTTCCATTCAGTTAATAAGCAGTGGCAGCATGTAAGGTTCTTGCTTTCCCTGGTCCCTGCAGATGACAGGTGAAGTCCTCCCAGGAGGAAAATAGGTACATGTGTGTACTCTGTGATTCACAGGAGACAGTGGCCACCATCGGGGACCCTCTCTTTCTTTTTTCTCTCAGTCACTCCTTCCTGCACCACTCCCCAAATAATAAAAAATTAGCTTACTGTTGCTTCTTCATAACCAATAGTTATGAAAGCCATTTGTTTTAGAAAAGTTTGTATGGGGTGGAGGGAGGAAGGGAGGGAGGGAAAGAGAGAGAATATACATTCATTCATTTTTTTCTATGGTTGCATGTCAAGTGGCTACTGGGTACCAAGTACTACACTTGATAAACACCAAAGATAAAACAGTATTCAAGACCTTCAGTACTCTACTGCAATTATTGCCATTTGTGGAATTATTTCTCAATTAAAATAGTTACGTGCTCCATTAAGGAAAGTAAATTATGCATATAACTGAGATACTTAAATTAATCCGGGAATTCAGAAAATAGTTCTCCAAAAATGGGACATTTATGGTGTGTGTAAGGAGACACTTGAGCATGTTTACATACTGGGGAGAAGTAGCTAGCAGGAGTGAAGGGTTGAAGATACAGAAGAAGCAGTAAGAGAGAGCATGTGCTGACCAAGAAGGCAGGTGAGGGTAAGAGGGATTTGAAGAACAAGCGGCACCACAGGCCTTGGTAAGAGGAGGATGCTTTCCTAGGAGCCCGAAGGTGATTGACAGGACTCGAGGTAGGACTGGGATGAGGTTGAGAGAGATTCCATTGGAAGGCTTCTGTAATTTTGATGATGTCCTACCCGTGCTAGGACCAAAGAACATCTGAGAAGAGTAGAGAGTGTTTGAAATAACTATTGAATAGAGTTAATAAATGTGGATCAAGGTCCAGGTTTAGTCAGCCTTTCAGGGATTTTTCTCCTCCTGAGGTGACTGATAACGCTTCAGTCATGTAACTTCTCGGGAAGCCCCAAAATACTGAACTATGGACTCCATGAGTGACTTTGTGAATAACTCTCTTTAATATTCCTCAAAGTAAAAATGACACTCTAGTTTAAACAATTTTTAGTGTCTTCAGTTTCAGGAACACTGAACTTATTTGGGGAAAGTTGTCTTTTTTATCACGACGCCTGGCTGAGTGAACATGGATGGAGAGAGCACTCTCAACTCTGGGGACATCCTGGCCAGGGTTCTCCAGTGTGGCCCTCGTTTACCTAAAGCAGATATTTTCCACTGATGGCTGCAAGAATTTTTAAAACATACAGTATCTGACTGTTTCGTCAGGGGCATTGACTTCTTTTTCCTTAGATGGTCAAATGAAAGTCAACAGCTAACACAACAATAACTATCTGGTGTAAATGAATCAAAATTGTATCTACTGTTTTGTTTTGTTTTTGTCAAAACGCTGTGTGCCACAGCATTTTAGCAATTAGCTTAAGTGTGCCAGGAGATAAGATTAAAAATCGCTGATCTAAAGCAATACATTCTATTCCTATATTTTGTAGTATTAACTTTTAGTAAATAATACTAGGTATATTAAAATACTTGTTTAGAGTTTATTTCTATTTCTTTATGACTATTTGATAATACTTAGTAAACACCTACATGTGCTTTTACCATATTTGGTCTGCACATAGAGAAAGTAATTTAATTCTTTAAAAAAACCAGCATTGATATTGACATACATATAATTGAACAGTTTGCATCCACCCAAATATGTTTTTCTAGAGTGAGAAATAGGGCTCAAACTCAAACCCAGGTGACAATCAGTCCAGTGCTTTATATGTTATACTATATTATTACACTAGATTGTAAATTTCACGAGCAGACCATGTTTGGTTTGCCACTGAATACTCACTGCCTGGCATATAATTGATGTTTAGTAAGCATTAATGAATTAAAGAATGGGTAAAATAACTACCACCAAGCAGATAATATTCATTTTCAATACATTTTACAATGGAAAATTAGTTCAACTATATTTATTGGTTGCTTACTTTGTATAAGCATATTTGTACATTCTATTGAGATTTACAATAAAAGAGCCCTGGCCGGTTTGGCTCAGCGGTTAGAGCGTCGGCCTGCGGTCCTGAGAGATTTACAATAAAAGAATAAATAACATGTGGACCCAGACCTACATGAATTTACAGCTGTCACAGTGATCTGCAAAACAGGGCAGGGCATGGTAAATGCCATAACTTACAGGCTTGTGAACAAAGTATTACGTGGAATATGGAAGCCATCCTGCAAAGGTGGCATTTATACTGCATCTTTAAAAACAAGAGGATATTTTAGGTGAAGGTAGGATTGAAAGACATTTCAATCTAACTGAACAGACTGTATAAGTGTGTGGAGTCAGGAAACGATGGTTTGTATTTATTTTTGAGATAGTCCACTCAACTGAAAAGTAGGAAACATGAGGAAGTAACAAAATATTAACACTAGAAAGAAGCTGGTAAAGAAGCGGGGTACTGTAGGAGGCTTTGGGTGTCACCTTACAGAGTTTGGGATTCATTCAGAAGACCTTTCAAGCTTTCTAGTCAGGAAGACACTATAAGGTTCTTTTTGAAATAGTATATTAAAATATAAAATAATGATTATAAGTCTTAAATATATATTAACAGAAGGTCAAAATTATTCATATGAACTGATGATGTTCTAGTCACATCTGAAGAGAACAGATCCATTCTGAGGCCATAGAGATAGGTCTTCACATCAAAAACTTGGTTCCTTGGTTTTGGGGCACCATTTTCTTCAATGTTTATCATGGTAGACATGAAAAAAAAATTACTTTTTTTCAGAGCTGATGACTTTGGCTGTAAAAGAATGTTAGCATACAAAGAAAAAGCATACAGTGGCTTAGGTTTGAAATTCTGAGGACTCAAGATTTCTTAACACCCCACGTTATTCTTAAAATGTCATGTATATACCCTCAAATAACTCTGCTAATTTCTGAACTAATAGTTGTAGTAGCTTATTGTATCTCTAAGCAATATAAAAAGAACAATGGGGGGGAAGGTGAGTGATGTTTATGTGACTAGGATATAAACAGATACTGGTATTACATCAAGGATGAGATGTTAGGGGAGGCTTTCAGGAATTATTGAGGAAACCTCTTCATTCCAAGATAAGTTTTAAAATAATGATGATTTGTTAATTCAGTTGGAATGTTTTAAAGAACATGAACTAAATGAGGACAGAGTGGTTCCAGAGATTAAAATCGTGGCACACTGAGTCAATCATGTCCTTTCTGTTATAATTACTGTTAACAACCATTTTAATATTAGAGATGAAGCTTGGAAAAAAATGGAAAATGTCACTGAGCCTACAGAAATTATACAGGGGTTGGCAAAAGTAGGTTTACAGTTGTAGGTACTAGAAACACAAAGTTTGTTCTTGTGTTATTACTTATTAAGTATTATTTATTTGGCCCTGGCCAGTTTGGCTCAGTGGTGAGAGTGTCGGCCCAAGGACCAAAGAGTCTTGGATTCGATTCCAGTCAAGGGCACATGCGATTCGGTCCCAGCCCTGGTCAGGGTCGTGTGGGAGGCAACCAGTCGATATGTCTCTCTCTATCTCTCCCTCCCACTCTGTCTTAAGATAAATGGAAAAATATCCTAAGGTGAGGATTTTTTAAAAAGTATTATTTATGTGTATTACAAGGGTAAACCTACTTTCGCCCACCCTGGATTATCAGGAGGGAGGAATCTCCCCTTACCTCGTGTCTCTATGTATACAACATTCCCACTAAACATTTTCAGCATCATGACGTGTTTGTACAACGTGACTGGCATTTTCATTCAGACTAGTGGATGTACAAAAGACGGATTCATATGTGTGTAAGACATTTTAATCATAGATGTGAGATTCATCTTTCATGTTCATGTGGGACGTATAAAAATGTTATAGCTCTTACAGCAAAGTATTTGCATTCGATGTCAGTGGAACTTTCACATTAGTAGATGAGATAAAATATTCAGGGAATAGGAGAGATGGTAAATGAGCACGTTAACAATTTAGTGTTATGTGCTGCTCGTAATTGTAGCTCTGTAAAGAGCTCCCACTGAGTCCACGGGACGTGTGGGTGGAGGTTAGTGCCAGGTTAATCGTTGCATTCAACACATTCAGGAGAAAAAGTGGAGATAAAATTGCAGCATTTATATTTCTGCCCTCCAATTTTCCTTCATCGCTGTGCTTGTTATATTTTCTTCAGTTGTTATTATTTATATTCCGTGTCTGATTATTTTTCCCTCCCCTGACTCCTTGGGTTATTAAAGAAATATATTCTATAAAGTTGACTTCCAAGGCACTTTCAAAATAAAGGAAATATCATTCATCTATTCATGTTCAATATAGACTAAGGAATATCGTTCCATGGAAAATATTACCAAGTAACCTCATTGAAAAATAGATTTGGGGGAGGAAAGAGGCATTTTACTAGATGTTTCCACCGCATGCCAGGGACTGTGGTACACCACCCATGCTAAGCCTGCAGGTAATTTTAATTATCATCTGACAGGTCATCTTTCTTTTTTAGTAGTTTTCTAGTCCTTTGGGAACCACCAACTCAATGATTAGAGAAGTTTTTTTCTATGTAAGGAACAAACTTCTCATTTTAAATACGCAGCTTCAATAACCTGGTTTTCATATTCCGAGTCCTCATCTTTAGGATGTGGTTTAGATCTGGGTTATAGTATAATACGTTAAAATAATAACTTATAGTATAATAATTTAAACCTGGAGTTGATAACAGTTAGGTAGTAGTAACCTAACTATTATCAACTCCAGGTTTAAATTATCTTTAAATTGGAAGCTGCAGAATATTATCAACACTTTTTCAGTACTATGTTCATTTGGAAAGTTAATATTTATGTAAATTAAAAATGCCTGTATTTTGTTTCTCAGCTGCTGATATACTCTTTTTTTCATGCTATCATTCTTCAAATTGTCCACTTCTGTGTTGGCTTTTATTTTCATCCTTTTTATCAATCTTAATATTGCCTTTCAAAATTTTATTTTTCAATATATTCTTTTGTTAAATTTGGAAAGCATTTACACAAGTCATGAAGGAACTGAAGCTAGCAAAAATAAATATAAAACAACCATTTGTGGACTATAAACTGTCTTGCTTATTAAATGCAAAAATCCTTTTAAAAAAGGAACACACAAAACTTGACTGTTGGTCTTCAGTTTTCAAAGAGAGTTCTGTAAAACAACCTTCATCATGTCACAAATTTTATTGAATGGTTTAGTGAATCAAACACAAATTAAATTTGTAAGTTTTTGTCATCACATATACATTTAAAATTGTGGGCAAAGGAGGGGAAATGGGGACATATGTGATAGTGTAAACAATACAAATAAACAAATTCACTTTAAAATTGCCATTGCCGCCCTGGCCGGTTTGGCTCAGCGGTTAGAGCGTCGGCCTGCGGTCCAGAGAGACCCGGGTTTGGTTCCCACTAAGGGCACGTACCTCGGTTGCAGTTTGTCCCCGGCCCTGGTTGGGTCGTGTGGGAAGCAGCCACTCGATGTGTCCCTTTCATGTTGATGTTTCTCTCTCTCTTTCTCTTCCTCCCACTCTGACTGAACAAAAAATGGAAAAATGTCCTCAGGTGAGGATAAATAAAATAAAGTAAAATAAAATAAAATAAAATTGCCTTGATTACTCCACTTAAAAGGTTTTTTTTGACAGAAAAAGCCTATTTTGTTTTTAAAAATCACTTAATATTGTCTTTTGATTTTTACAAATTCAAATGCATTCTGTAGTAGAAAGGCTTCATTTTGTTGTTCATAAGCTTATTGATGGTTTGGATTTTTCTTTTTAAAAATATGTTTTAATTGATTTTTTAGAGACAGGAGAGAGAGAGAAACAATTGCTACCTCCTGCATGCCCCCTATTGGGGATCAACCCCCCCAAACCCAGGCATGCACCCTGACCAGGAATCAAACTGAGACCTCTCAGTCCATGGGACGACACTCAAGCCACTGAGCCACACTGGCCTGGCTTGATTTTTCCTTTTTTAATAGAAATCATGACTTATACATTCATTTTTCTAGATATGCCAAATATATGTCTTTATAAAATTTAAACTAATTAAAATATGTTAAGATGTCTTTCTAAAACTTGGCAACATCCTTATCTTCATCACATGAACTCTTCTCACTGGGCAATACCTTACTGCATTGAGGGGACTATAAATGTGTTTGCTTTAGAATGAGAGGTAGGTTGAACTTCTTCATCTTCTTGGCCTGGAATCTCTACCTCCTATAGGATTCATTTAATAATGTTCTGGTGTTACTCATGACTTAGACATTTTCATTTAGACAGTAGTGGTTAGGCATCAAATTTTTCTGTAATTCTATTGGTATCATTGGATTGTTTAAAAGTTAACATCCAGGCCTGGCCAGTACTGTAGCTCAGTGATTGAGCATAGACCCATGTACCAAGAGGTTGCTGGTTCGATTTCCAGTCAGGGCACATGCCCAGGTTGTGGGCCTGATCTCAAGTAGGGGGCGTGCAGGAGGCAGCCATTCGATGTTCTCTCTCATCGATGCTTCTCTCTCTCTCTCTCTCTTTAAAATAAATAAAGAAAAAAAATTTTTAAGTTAACATGCAGGAATTCTTTTAAAGAAAATTTTAAATGTGGAAATATAAAAATAGAATATAGACCACTGTGATTGATCCCCCAGCTTTTATCTAGCAGTAAAAGAAAGTTTCATGCCAGGCCTGAGTGGTGACTCAGTTGGTGAGCATTATCCCGTGCACCGAAGGGTAGCCAGTTTGATTCCCAGGCAGGGCACATGCCTGGTCTGTGTGCTCAGTTCCCGCTTTGAAATCAGTCTGTGGATCCATTGCTTACTCCTTGTGTGGCCTTGGCCAAAGGACCTAAGATCTCTTGCTCTGTTTCCACATCTGTAAAACTGGATTATAATTGTACCTATGGAATAGGTTGTTGTGAAGATCGAATAAGAGAATCTGTGTAAACTGTTTGAAACAGTGTCTGGAATACACTGACTTTATGTTGACTATAAAGTTCCTAACAGAGAACAAATGATAGATGAGAATTATAAAATGTTTCTATTTGCCTGAAGGATTTACTCAATTCTGCTTTAATAAATCAGCTTCTGTAAACTTAATAAATATAAGTAAATTGTTCCCCGGGAGGAGGTAACAAGATTAAACGTCACCTGTCACACAGTAGGTAATGTGCATTTCCCTCTGAGTGTGTGTGATCAGGTGGATTTTCAGACTCTTCTTGGAAGAGACATGGAGGTGACCTTGACTTCCTGCATCTATCTTTTTAGTCTGTCAGTATATTTTAAGGCCCCATTGAAGAGAAATCAGTCTCATGTTCTTAAGCTTTAATTAAAAGTTAAATGAGGATTAGGTTCTAAATCCAGCTGAAAAGTTAAATGTATGATGGAAGTCCACTGTACTAAGATCTACCTACCAGTTTATTTCTACGGTATAAAATTTTTTTGCTACTTGGCCAAAAATACTCCCTGACCATTATACCTAGCCAAGTTTCAATTGCATATCTAACCCAGATAAGCTGGCATTCCCAAAGGAATGGTTTCTCTAGATGCTCAGCCTTAAAACCCCTGGTTCCATTTTCTACCCTGCCCTTCCCTAAGGCGCGTGCACACACACACACACACACACCACCACCACCACCACCACCACCACCACCACCTCTGTAACTCCAATTACTTAAACATCTAGCCCCTTGTCGCCAGCCCCTCCATTGAGCTTTTGGCTAGTAGAGACATCAGATATGGGCAGTCCTTGTTCCTGCTTGTGTAAGGGAAAGTTGTATCCTTTTCTACTGAAAAGTGGTGGCATATGGATTCCTCTCATTCCCAGTCTGAATATATCAATTATTCAACCAATATTTATCTAGTATTATAGCATATTAGAGATGGTGAGGACACTTAGGATACTAATAGGTAAAGAAGATACACTGATTTCATCACACTTCTGAGTTGGCAGAAAATAATGAAAATTTTCTGTAATATATATCACTGATAAACTCGAGCTAACTTTCCTCTGTGGGATGGCCAGACCAGAATACATCCTACATAAATATGAAAGACTAGTGAGAATTCAGATATACGTACTATTGTATCTGAGTGGAAGTACAGTTGTTTGAAAACAGTCTCTTTTTCCTATTCTACTTTTCATCTGTGAAGGACAGAAAGTACAAAATGGTCTGATATTTTTTCTTCATTTTTCTCCTTGTTCTACAGTTGCTGTATGATCTCATTTGAGGTTAATCTTTTATTTTTAAATTAGAAAATGAGGGAAACAATTTCATAGGCACTGCATCTGTGTGCCATATTTAAACAGAGATTATTATTTTTTATCACCTTTTCTCAAAGCTTATTATAATGATTTATAAATATCTGGACATTTTATTATATCACAACAATGTTGCTTTTTTCCTAATGTTTTCATTGTTATAATATAAAGTAAATTCTATAATAACAAATATACTGATAGGTACTGGAATTGAGAGCCTTATTATGTGCCAGACACACATAGAGTATTTACTAACTTTTTAAAATTTTTTTTTCCTTTATTGATTTAGAGAGAGAGGAAGTAAGAGGGAGAGAAAGATAGAAACATCGATGAGAGAGAACACCGATTGGCCGCCTCCTGCATGCCCTCCACTGGGGATCGGGCCCACAACCTGGGCATGTGTCCTAACCAGGAATCGAACTGGCGACCTCTTAGTGCATGGGTCGATGCCCAACCACTGAGCCACACCGGCTGGACTTTACTAACATTTTAAAATTTAATCTCTCCTGCATCTCTACGAGGAAGATATTATTACACTCTATTCACATATAAGAAAATCAATACACAGAGAAGCTAGAGAGTATAACTACTCTCTCTCATAAGCCTGATTTCAAAGTCCACTTGGCCTTACCTATAACTCTCAAAAACTACATTTAAAAACCCACCATGGACCATATCAGCTTTTCATGTACTGTTCAAAAGCTAAGTCACTCATCACGAACGCAGTCTGTTCCTTGTTGGTAGTTCTGATATTTGCATTCAAGGCTGGGAATTGTTTAAATGCCATTGGGCCAAGATCACTTCTTTGAATAAGACTCTAATGTGGACAAAGCAAGATAGAGAAACTATAATTATATAAAACAATGTAAATCAATGAGGAGGTTGATTTCTTTGATGCTACAATATATTTCTTGTAAAAATCATCACACTCAAAATGTTCACTTTAGCTTTTCTTGCAAATGCATGTAATTGGCCCTAAGGATTGAGTAGTGATTTGAATGGACCATATTTGTGAAGTAAAATGTTTCTGTTTCATTTAAATCTCTTTCCTCTTTTCATATAAACTGTGCCCATCTCTAGCTTCTCTTGATTAACCTTCAAGCATTCTGAAGGCACAGAACCAATGTCTTAAACACTATCTGCCTTTTACAGTTGGCTCTTTCAGTGACTATGAATAGCTCTTTTTAGTTCTTATTGTCTTATGCTTTGTCCTGTTATCCAAATGCCTTTGAGAACTTTAGTAGTTTGGGAAACAGCAAACTACTTTTTTCTTTAATCTTCTTAGCTGGCAGCTTTTCTTTTAATAGTATTTCTTGATTGGTTTAAAAGTAACTTTTGCATATCTGTGTTCTTTGACACGAGAACTTTAAACCAGTGTAAGCCAAGGACATTTATGCAATACCTCTAGAATGTTCCCTGCAATCATTTCCTCATTGAATCTCGAACCCCAACTCTCTCTTACTTTATTTTTTATATTCATTTTTGAAATTGTACTCTGTACCTTTATTATTGCTATGGACTGAATGTGTCTCCCCAAAATTCATAAGTTGAAATTTGAACCTCCAGTGTGATGGCGTTTAGATGTGGGGCCTTTGGGAAGGGACCAGGCGATGAGAGTGGAGTCCTCATCAGTGAGAATAGGGCCCTTATGAAAGAGATTCCAGAGCGCTCCCTCACCCCTTCCACCTGTGAGGACAGAGCCAGAAGATAACCATCCAAGAACCCGGGAGCAGTCCCTCATCACACATAAAATCTCCTGGTTGCCTTGACCTTGGACTTCCTGGACTTCAGAAGTGTGAGAAATACATTTCCGTTGTTTGTAAGTCACCCAGTCTATGGTGTTGTGTTATAGCAGCCTGAACTAAGACAATTAGAAAACTTTCCACTACTCAACATATTTAAAATAGTGACAGAAAACTTTCCAACTTGCATCCAAAGGTATTATCCTCTCTATAAACACCAGACATCCAGGTTTACTATTTCATCCTTTTTATGTTTTTTAACAACTTTGTTTAGATATAATTCACAAGCCGTAACACTCACCCACTTCAAGCATACAATTAATTATATTTACAGTCATCACTGCTGTATAAGTTTGTAATAGTATAATTGTCCCTAAAGAAAACATCACACCCCACCTCCACTTCCTCAAATTCCTAGCAAACACTAATCTTCTATGACATAGTCCAGACGTTTAATATAAATAAAATCAAATTATATGTGACCTTTTGTGTCTGTATTTTTTGTTCACTTACCATGATGTTTTAACGTTGATCCATGTTGCAGCATATATCAGTACTCAATTCTTTTAAATGGACAAATACTAGTCCCTTGTATAGAGATATATTTTTTATCCATTCTTCAGCTGATAGTTATTTGGGTGTTTCTGATTTTTTGCTGCTTTAATTAATGCTACTGTAAATATTCATGTATGAATTTTTATGTGGATATAGGTTTTCATTTCTCCTAGGCATATATCTAGGAGTGGAATTGCTGGATCTTCTGATAAATTCATGTTTAACAATTTTTTTTTTTTTATCCTCACCCGAGGATATTTTTCCATTTTTTGTACAGATGGAGTGGGAGGGAGAGAGAGAGAGAAACATCGACGTGAAAGGACACATCGAGTGGCTGCCACCCGCACGACCAACCAGGGCCGGGGACAAACTGCAACCGAGGTACGTGCCCTTAGCGGGAACCAAACCCGGGTCTCCCCGGACCGCAGGCCGACACTCTAACCGCTGAGCCAAACTGGCCAGGGCCATGTTTAACAATTTTAGTACCTGCTGAAGTGTTCTCTAAAATGGCTGCATCACTCTAAAGATCCCACCAGCAAAGTGACTTCCTTGGGCTAATTCAATGGGTTCTTTGTTGTGTGCAGCCAGTGAAGTCTCTTCTCCGTTAACTTAGGGATCAGCTAATGATTAGACAGAGATTTTTTTAAAGGCCCTGAACCAAACAGTCTCCCAGTCTTTGCTGAAGGTCCCTGCTTGAATGTCAGGTAAAGCCTCCAATGCTCCAGCATACAGTTAAAACTCCACCTCAGTCTTTACTTCCTACTTGGGCACAGCATCAGTAAAATCACATATAAGTATGGCCTTCTAGATGTTCAGGACTTTACAAGTCCTCCAATGGACATCTCATTCTCCCATTTCTCTTTCCAAGAAATTTGATCAACCTCTTGTTATATGCAACTAGTATCCCTGCCTCAGTCAGCTGCAATGTTGAACAATTACCACAAACTGTTTTCCACAAATTCACTTGAGATAAGACACACAAGGGAGTTGAGAGTTAGGTCAAATAAAGGCCAGTCCTAAGAATGTAGCTTCATTTTTAGCAGCTGCTAGGAAGGTCAAATAATAACTATTCTCTGGAAATAGGGCTTTAGGAAATTCTAAACCCGCTCTGTCCTGTCCAGTGTCTGCGAGGCTGCTGCTGGTTACAGCTGTGAAATTGTGAGCCTAGGTGTTTTCTATGCTACTATGGAGCTAGGAAGAGGGTGACAGGAGTAAAGCGAGTTAAAATGCCACAGAGCTCATTATTCTTACTGTGATTTAGCCATTTTTCTTTCATAAACTCTTCTGTAATTGTTGCAAGCCTTTGGTTAATTTCCAGTTTAAAATACGTTAATTTTAACAATCATTGCGGTATTCTGGTTGTTTTCATAGGAAGCAGATTTTCAGAGATTCTTACTCTGCCATTTTGGTAATGCTACTTGGGTCATCCCTTTTTGTATGTCTCAGTGATATCTTAAGGTCAGCATCCCAAAATGTCCTCATTCTAACTCTACATAATCCTTCTCCACATTTTAATCTTCTTTTCTAGCTTGTCTCAATGAATAGTTCTACTGCCCTTTAGGTTGCACTAGACAGAAATCCAGAGGTTAATTTTTATACTTATTTCTCTTTTTTTCTTTTATCTCCCAACTCATATTCAACCCATCACCAAGACCAGTGTGTATTACTTCCTAAATGACTCTCAAATTTATCCATGTTTTAGTATCTCTAGAAAAAGCATCCGTTCTCAAAAACTGACTCCTGGATTTTATAATAACCCTTTCACTAATCAACTTGTATCCAATCTGGACCCATCTATCATTTATCTACATAATAGATAGTAGACTGCATGCCACTTTTTAAATGCAAAAGTAGTTACATCACTTTTGGTCTAAACCCTTAAATGCTTTCCTACTCTCTTACGATTGAAGCAAGCATTCTCCCTATGATCTTCAAAGCTCATTCATGGCCCAAACTATGTTCTACTATAAGGCAGTAGTATACATTCTTCCCTCTATCTGGGAAATCCTCCTTTTTCTTTTGATCTAGTGAACTTTTATTTACTCTTTTAATCTGGTCTCAAGTGTTGCTCTCAGAGAAGCTTTTTACAACTCTCTGGCTAAATCACAAAGTACCACAAATTTTTCCTCCCCAGCAATTACTACACAAGCAATTTCACATTTGTTTATACGATTATTTATACAAATCAATATATTGTTTATTTGAACATTAGTCTGTTCTATCAGCCTATAGGTTTTTTTTTTTAATTGTTTATTATTTATTTATTTTTGTTACAGATGTTTCTCCTTTTTTACCCTATTGGCAGCTCCTCTCCATCCCTCCCCCGCCCCGTCCCCGGCTTAGTTGTCCATGTCCATTGGTCATGCATACATGCATATAAGTTCTGTGGTTTATCTCTTCCCATCCCCCTACTGCCTCTTCTGAGGGATGTCAGTCTGTGCCCTACTTCCATGTTTCTGGGTCTACCGTATTCCTCAGACTGTTATGTTCATTATATTCCGTATATAAGTGAGATCATATGGTATTTGTCTTTTTCTGCTTGGCTTGTTTCACTTAGGATAATACTTTCCAGGTCCCTCCATGTCGTCTCAAAGGATAAGAGATCTTTCTTTCTTAGAGCTGCATAGTACTCCATTGTGTATATGTACCACAGCTTTTTTATCCAATTGTCTACTGATGGACACTTGGGCTATTTCCAGATCTTAGCTATTGTAAATAGTGCTGCTATGAACATGGGGGTACATATATTCTTCCTGATTGGTGTTTCAGGCTTCTTAGGGTATATTTCTAGAAGCGGGATCACTGGGTCAAATGGCAGTTCAATTTTTAATTTTTTGAGGTAACATCATATTGTTTTCCATAGTGGCTGCCTACAGGTTTTTTGAGAACAGAGACCCTTTCTGATTTTGCTCACAGTTTTATCTCCAGAGTATTAGAACAATGCCTGGTGCAAATTTTGCGATCCATAAACTTTGTTAAATAAATGAATCTTGATAAATAATCTATGCTAAGGAAAAGCATAATTAAATTCTTACCTTTTAGCCAAGCAGTCAGACAGGATAACTGTCAAGCAGTCAAAAGAATCAGTCTACTTGTCTGTTTCAACTTTAATGTTTTACTCTTTATTGAAAGAAATAGTAGTTGCTTTGAAAAAACATCTAAACTGTGGACATCAAGCCAAAGCAAATATGGGTAGAATTTATATACTCAATTTGAAGTTCATCAGTATATCAGATTTTGAAAGTTATTTTGACAGTGGAGTTCTTAATAGCACATTGTATTGATTTTCTATATTTAAGTATTAACATAGAGTACCAATAAGCTAATCAATATTTTTCTATTTAACAGATATTCTCTGATCTAGAATAATGGAATAGATTAGTTAAATTACTTTATTATCTTGAGTTGTTTGTGGACTCAGTTTAAAAATTATTTTCTGAGCAAGGTTGGAGTGATTCTTAATGTTTTTCTATTATATCAGGGTAAACCACTGAAATAATTGATTTGTGGTTAACTACATTCACAATAATGTGCCTTTTGAAGGGAATATCATCAGTCTTCTAAAATATTGTATTGTTTCCTTAAATTTGAATAGATTGAAAAGAATATTTTCTGAAGATTGAATCAGGGTTTATTAATTTGCTTCTAGCATCAGAGGCCTAGTGTATCAATAATAACTTATCCCAACATGACCTGACCCAGCCCTTGGAAAATATCAGTTTCTCTTTCAGCAAGATTCTCTTTCAGCAAGATTGCCAGTATGGTTTAATTTGACTTAGAACCATCATTTTATAACTAAGCATTTTCACAAAATGCTTCAGATGACAGCCTGGATTTCTTTGCTTAACTTTTTAAAACATTCAAACTTGAATAATCTCTAGAATAAACTGTGTCCATTTTAATTTCTTCTTGGCATAGAATTGCCCTGCGGTATAAGCTGCACATTTTCTACCTAGAGATAGTTCATTTCTTTGGAAAGTATGTTTGTGGTTTGGAGTATCTTTTCCATTGAATAACAGAAAAACTTGTCTTCTTTCTTAGTATGCCGAGTTTTCCCTCCAAGTATACAACTGAACTGCCGTTCTATTGTATTGCTCACTCTAATCTCCCAAACGTTGTGCTAAATCTCTTACTGTTTTTGGGTCATTTCCAAAATACAACGCCTGAATTAAATATGTCTCCAGTAGATTTTATCCTTTAACTGTATCCTTCTCTCCTTTGTACCGCTATTACATAGAACATCTGAATGACTTTATTATATGAGCATGACTGTTATTTTCTGCTATTTTGTCTCTTCTACTTGAAATAGTTTCTTATTTCTCTAGTACTTTTTAAGATCAGAGCCCATCAGTTACAAATGCAAAAGTTGCAAAAATTTTCCAGTAAAAGTACAGCATATTACTATAAGAGAATAAACATATTTGGAGCTCTTTTGTTCATTTTATTCTGCTTTCATTAATATGGTGAAATAATTTCCACATCTAAATGTGAAAGATATGATTATCTAAATACAACAACTTTTCAAGTGTATTCTGCCAAATCTTCAAATAAACATTATATTTAAGAATAGTTTTATATTTACACAAAAATTACTAAAATAGAACAGAGTTTCTATATACCCCAAACTTAGTTTTCCCTGTTATTAACAACTCATATTTGTATATTTGTTAAAATTAATGTGGCAACAATATTGATACATTATCATGGACTGAAACCCATAGTTGAGTCATATTTCCTTAGCGTTTACCTACTGTCCTTTTTTTGTTCTAGAATTCTTTCTAGTAAACCACTTTATATTTAGTAGTTAGGTCTTCTTAGCCTCTTCTTGCCTGTTATGGTTTCTCCGAGTTTGCTTGTTTTTTGATGACCTTGACAATTTTAAGGAGTACTTTTTTTGGATGTTTTTCACATGATTAGATCTAGTTTACACATTTTGTGGAGGAAGATCACAATGTAGCTTTCTCATCCCATCACATCAAGGGTACTTACTCTCAACCTGACTTATCACTGTCGATGTTGACTTTGATCACCAGGCACAAGTAGTGTTTGTCAGGTTTCTCCACTATAAACTTACTCTTTTTTCTCATTTTTATATTGTACTTTTTGAAAAAAGTAATTATGCACAGCCCAAGTTAAGGAGTGAACAGGTATGTTCTACCTCCTTGAGGGCAGAATATCTACACCGATTATTTGGAATTCTTCTCTGTTGGAAATTTTTTTATTCTCTCCTGTTATTTGTTTATTCAATAAACTATGCATATTTATATGGACTCATGGAGATTTATTTTAAACTTTGAGTTATAATCCAAAAGAATTATTTATTTACTCAAGTTGTTTCAGCTTTAGCCATTAGGAGCACTTTTATACTTTTGAGCACAGTAGATGCTCCAGGTTCATCCTGTATATTTCCTGCTCCAGCCCTAGAATCAGCCATTTTTCTAAGGAGTTCTGGTTCCTTTATGCTAGAAAATGGTATTAGAAACCAAGATCTGGGCACTAGATGTTCTGTCTTATTTTTTCAAGCTAAAAGGATGGAACTAATATTTCTTGGGCTTCTACTATAATCTAAGCCAGAGCTCAACAAATTTTTCTATGAAGGGCCAAAGAGTAAATATTTTAGGCTTTGCAGCTATATGGTTTCTGTCACAACTACTAAACTGGCTTTGAAGTGAAAAAGCAACCATAGACAATATATAAGCAAATAGGTATGGCTGTTGACCAATAAAACTTTATTTCTAAAAATAGGTGACAGGCTAATTTTGCTGAACCCTGATATAAACCATATGTGTGGCTCATGTGTATGGGAGGAAGGTGAAGGGGAAAGAGAAAGTGAGAGAGAGAGAGAGAGAGAGAGAGAAAGCACTATGAATTAAATGAATTAATCCTTAGAGTAAAAGAGTTAAGAATTGATCTCAAGTGGTCTGAATATAAAGCCAGGGTTATTTTTAGTTCACCTTACTGTCTTTCAGTTGACTCTGCAAATTATATCCCTGCAGTTCTTTGTATTTTCTTTTTCCGGTTTCCGAAAGCAGTAGACTGTTTCATGTATAGACTAATCAGGTGTCAGAAGCAATGTAACTGTGACAAAGAGGTTGGTTCTACATGTTGTATTTGGATATTAATCTTATTTACTTTTGATCAAATGTTGTATAGTTATAAACTCTAGGTTATTAATAAATAGATCAACCTAGACAACAAAGCTGTTTGCTGAAATATGCTGTCGAAAAGAGTCATTCAAAGTAAAGACATTTTCCAGCTAACATAGTTTTTGGCCAGTTATGTATCAGTGTTATTCTGTAATGAGGAGCCTCTTGTTTGCCAGTAAAAACCAGCATGCTAAGATGACAAACTCAAGAACAGTCCTCTCCGGAGACTAGCAGAGGAAGACAATGAGGAAAGACGGATAGGACAATATCAAGATAGACTTAAACCATCAAAGAAAGGGAAGAAAGAGAACCAAAGAAAAATGAAGACACCCTAATGTGAGCCAGATTGATTTCTTAGAACATTTTAAGTCCATTGCTGAGCCAGATGCTTTTCCTGTATATGTTATGTCATTTCCAGACCATTTTATTTGAATTGTTCTCTAGTGTTAAGCCCTCCCATTCACAAATTTTTTTATGAATTTATAATTCTGGATGCAAAGTTTCTCTTACCAAGGCAGTCCAGCTATTGAAAATAAACTACATTTACTTCAACTCTGTAACAACATTACCTGTGTGATGCATATTTACTTCCTCAAACTATTATAAGTCATGAGTAATCAATAAAGAGCTGGAGAAAGATAATATATTAAAGGCAAATCACACAATATTTCTAGATTTATTTGCCTTGTACAGAACATAAAACTCTACTATTATTGATTACACATTTTTCTAATTGTTCAAAATCTGTTCTTCAATATATCAATGATATTTCCTAGAATGGTATCAAATGAAACAAATTTCTCCTCCCACTAAGCCATTAATCAGGAATAAATACAAACTGATTGTAGTGTATTTAAATGACACACCAGTTTGTATAACTATTGATCATTCATTATGTATACCTCTGGGTCAAGGACAAAAAAAAAGACTAGAATAGTAGATTAGAAAAGATGCATAGGAAGGTCACATGGTTAGATTTTTATTTTTTTGGTTCCTAGATAATGTTTCAGAGAATATTAATAATATTATTAATACTACAACTGATATTAATAACAAATAATATTTAAAAAATAATATTATAAAATGTAAAAATAATAATAATTGTATTCACCAGTCAGGAAAACATAAACCACTCTAGACATTTCAAGTGCAAAGGGATTTGTGCATAGAATTAATTACAAAGTCATTGGAAAAGCTTGGTGAACAAAAGAGTACAAAGGATTGCCCTTTGATCCAGAGCTGGCACCACTCTGTGCTGACACACATCCTTACTCTGCTGGAGCTCTGTCCCTGGAGTTATTGCAACTGAGGGGGAACCTGGGGACCATATTCCCACAAAGAGCCCCTAGGAAACTGCTGGTGCCACTTCTGCTGAAGGCACCCCAAAGACAAGAAAATGCCACCTCTTTTCCTCCTGCTATCCAGTCTTCTGAACCTATGTAGAAAAGAAATATAGTTTGCAGGATACTACTCTTACAATTCAAAAGTGAGTATAGAAAGGCAAAACTAGAGCTTATGTCAACAGGAAAGAACTAAAATACATACAATATGATAAGCAAGAATTTTAAGATAGATAGATAATTTATGTAGTTCTCATAACTGTGTGTAGATATGCTTTATGCCTATTTCACCAATGAGGAAACTGAGGTATAAAGAAGCAGAGTGATATCAAATTCCCATAGCTATTAAGAGGTGAAATTTAGATTTGAATCCAGGAAATATGATTTTACCTGCAATCCTTCTACTATAACTTAACTAGCACAGGTGCTCTGGACCCTCATTCATTTGTTCAAAGGAAATAAACTAGTTTTTTCCAAAGCCCCCTTTCTGAGTGCACATGACCTGTTCTTCATGTGCCACTGGCATTGGCCAACTTTGGTCTATATAGCTCCTCCCCTTTGTTTAACTAACAATCTCAATGATAAGTAATTTCATATAGGTTTTCTTGCCAGGTCAGCTTCTTTTGAGCCCCAGCTGCTACCACTATACTGGCCTCAGCATGAGGGAAAACACTACCCCTTCTCTTTTTCATACTTAACATGAGCACCTCACCCAGACATGGAGCAGTCCACTTTTTCCCACAACACCGCTAAAAATGAGGCTATCACTTGGCAAGATTTTATCGAAGGCTCTAAATAAATTTAAAAAGGCTATCAAAACACAGAATAAATTACAAATATAATGAAATGAGGCTATTTTTGGAGTGCATCAGTCTAGGCCAGTGGTTCTCAACCTTCCTTATGCAGTAACCCTTTAATATAGTTCCTCATGTTGTGGTGACCCCCCCAACCACAAAATTATTTTTGTTGCTACTTCATAACTGTAATTTTGCTGTTGTTATGAATTGTAATGTAAATATCTGATATGCAGGATGTATTTTCATTGTTACAAATTGAACATAATTAAAGCATAGTGATTAATTATAAAAACAATATATAATTATATACTGTGAAATATTTATTTCTAATTACAAATAAATGAAGTTTTGTCTTGAAGCATGGTGTAGCATGGGTAACAGTCTTAATACAACAACAGTAAACTACATTGCTACATTTTGCGTCAGTATGCATAAAAAGCCAACGTCAGTACAAAGGTCGAGATTGCTTCTTTCTCACCAAATCAGAAATTTGGGGGGCAGTCTCTGCAAGAACACAATGAAGATCATCTTCCACAAATCTATTTCTGTATTTAGACTTGATAACCAACAAGCTGGAAAACCCTGTTTCAGCTTGGAAATGGAAGAAGGAGTAATACAGTCTCAGACAGAACAGGATATGATTGCAAACACTTGATCCAGAATTTTGTAACTGGCATTGTAGAGAAATCAGTTCTTGCTGCATCACTGTTAGTAAGTTCAATGAACTCCTCTTGTGCTCTCTCAGTAACATCTTCACCTTTGACTGTGAATGGGCTTCTGGCAAGTACAAATGGGGTGTCAAGTAGATTTTGAAAGTATGATAAAATTTCATCTGCAAGCATGTGCAAGTGTTCTTTCACAGAAATGATCATTGTAATCCTTTTGTCTGGTTAAATGTCATGTTCCTCAAAGAAAGCAGATAAGGTAGGCAACATGTAAATTTTATTTTCATTTAATTTTTTTTTTTGCCAAAGCTGAAGTTTCATTTGGAATGATTGGATCTTTTCAGACAAATTGAGGCATCTTGCATTTGGTCCTTGCAGTGATAAATTTAACTCATTCAAGATGGCAACCAAGTAAGCTACTTTCTGCAGTTCACTTTTATCCCTGAAAAGTGCTTCGAACTGCGGTCTTGCTTTCTGATTAAAAAGTGTTTTGAGTTCATCACGAAGCTCAAAAACACGTTTTAAAACTTTTTCTGTCTACAACCATCTCATTTTAGTGTGAAATAGCAGAGCACTATTTGGTGCATCCAACTTGTTGCACAGTTGCGAACAGTCAACTGTTTAAAGTGCTCGCCTTTACAAAATTGACAGAACTTATGACGTTTTTCATTACTTCTTATAACTCTTGTGGCAGGCAGCATCTTTGTTGCTAATATTTGCCAATGAATCATACAGTGAGTTCTGACAACTTTTGGTGACTCATTCAGTACCAAACATTGAACTCCAGATCAACATCCTAGCATAGCTGGAACACTCTCTGTGCAAACATCACAAACCTTTCCCAAGAGAGCTTATGCTCTTTCAGAAATGAACCAACTGTGTCAAACACATCACATGCAGTAGTTGTCGTTTCAAGAAGTTTGCAAAAAAGGTACTCATCTTTTAAGTCACCATCATTAATATACCTCACATAAACCAGTAACTGTGAACAGTTTGCAACATCTGTAGATACATCAAGCTGGATGCTAAATATTGGAAGTGGAGCAGATTTAATTTCCTGGATTACCTGATCAAGAATATTAGCAGACATGTCATCTATTCTTCTGTGGACAGTGTCATTAATAAGGAAATTACACTCAATTTCATAACAAATTCATCTCCAATCATAACTCGAGCAATATCTTTGGCCGTTGGCAACAGTAAATCCTCAGCAATGGTATGAGGTGTCATAGCTCTAGTGATGCTAAGTGCCATCAAATATGAAGCTTCAACAGCTGCTATGTTTTGTTTGTGGTACTTGCCACCAGTGTCAAGTATGGCTTTCTTGAATTCAGCTTTGCTTCTAAAGTAGTTGGCATCCACCCTGCCCAGTTTGGCTCAGCGGTTGGAGCATTGACCTGTGGACAGAGAGTCCCGGGTTTGGTTCCCCCTAGGGGCACGTACCAAAAAAAAAAAAGTTGGTATCCTTGCCAGCAAAGCTCAAATGCTTGATATCAAAATGGCATTTTAGTTTGTTCAGCTTCATAGATTCAGCTGATAGATCTTCACAACAAATAACACATTGCAGTTTCTCAATTCCTGCTGTAATTATTGAGGTAAAACCATACTCTAAAAAATCTTCACTATATTTTCTTAACCTTCTTCTCTACACAATCCATTGTCATGGGATGGTTTGCTAATGAAAATAATATATAACAATAGCTTTAATAATACAAAAGATGATACATGGCATAGTTTAGTCAATGCAGTTCATTAAAGTTTCCTATGATTTACCATTCTGTGTTGTTTTTTATATATACCTGTTACTATCACAAGAGGGCAGTATTCACATCAACCACAGCTGAATATAAAAAGACCGATCAGTATCCAGATTAAGTTCCCATCGTACAGATATTTTTTTTAGCAGTAGTTGATGATTTTACAGTACGTGATTTTACATTTACCCTGTAATTATAATTCATGACATGTCGTTTTACCTTTAATACTGCTGCTTTCAATACAGTAGCTGATTTTAACAGAGTAGTTGCTTTCTACACAGTAGCTGCTCTCTACATATGTGTGACTGGTTTGCATAAGTACATTATAGCACCAACCCTGTCACATACACAGGCATTTGTATGGAGTGTATGTGATGGGGTTGGCGCAATGATGTCATCACGCTGGGTACTCGTATGTGGGCGTATTTGCATGTGGATGGACCTGCCTGGAGATGGATAGAGGAGTGGTGTCTCGGTTCCTAAGACCATTGAAAATATGTGTTTTCCTATGGTCTTAGGCGACCCCTGCGAACAGAATTTGCCTGGTTTTATTTCCTTTCCCTTACTAAGAGAAAGTATTCAAAACTTGGGATGCACTGGGGTAAGTGTATAGTCTTTCTGTGGTATACTTGAACGCTGTCCAATGGGTCTGTACACAGCTTACTTAATTCTTTAAGATGATTCAATTTGATTTACTATTGATAACGTTTCGTTCTCTGTGCAGATAGATGTTAACCTTTAGAAGACTGTTAAATTGCCAATGACTTTTATCCAATTAAAATACAAAGTATTTCTGTCTGATAGAAAAGATAATCCCAAAGGTTATATTTTATAGTCCTGGAAGATATTAAACAGTTTAGTATTTAATTTAACAATGTTATATCAACATTTTTTTTTTCTTTCTGTTCTTATTATACATACTTTGGCCTTTCCTATACTCCATTGGACTGGGTTCACCTCTGGCTTAATTCTTAAACAAGGTTTTCAACATGAGCTTACTTTATATTTTTAAGAGTCTACTCACTTTGGTAGCACATATACTATTTTTCTATGAATTATGTTTTTAACTTCTAGAACATTATATTTTCATACTCAGATTGGCTTGTTCACATGATTAGTAAAAATAGAAGGGTCCACTGGCAAATCTTACCACCAGATCTATGCCTAACTTGTGGATGCTAGAAAACATTACAAATATAGGTTCATACATAATAAGATTAAATATGTAAAAATTATAAATCAAGATTACAGACAATTAAATGAAATATATTCTACCCATCTACCTTGACAAGTGTTTCTTCATAATGAATACATTGAGAAATATAAATTAGGCTTCAGTAATTTTTATTATTGAAGGCCAGAAAAATATCAAATAATAAGTAAATTTAATTACTACAGTACATGCTGGGTTGCTCCATTCAAAGAAGTAAGTATAGCCCTGGCTGGTTTGGCTCTGTGGTTAGAGCGTCGGCCCACGGACCAGAGAGTCCCAGGTTCGGTTCCTGCTAAGGGCATGTATCTTGGTTACAGTTTGTCACCACCCCGTGTGGGTTGCAACCAGTTGTGTGTCTCTTACGTCGATGTTTCTCTTTCTCTCTTCCTTCCTCTCTCCCTCCCGCTCTATCTGAAGATAAATGTAAAAATGTCCTCCAGTGAGGACAAAAAAAAAGAAAAAAGAAAAAAGAAAAAAGAAAGAAAGCATTTGGGTGAGTAGTACAGCAAAAGATACATAAAATATAAATTATTATATATTCATTTCAAATGTATATTTCTAGACTTCATGTCAGCAAAATCACTCATTATGGTGTTATAATCAAAGTTCTCACATAATTTGTATTCTATTGACAGTAATGTCAAATTAGACAACCTCTGTTGAATCATCATAGTGTTTAAATAGGGTTTATTTGATGTAGAACTTGAATTTTAGTAAATTTGTCTGGAATTGTTTATAAATTTATAATGTGATACTTATATTTGTGATTATTATATAAAGTTATATGTTCAAAAGTTGTAATGGCTGTAATATTTGAAAAATTAATACCTCACAGAAATTATATAAACTAATTTTATATAGAATTTTATATTACTTATGTCAAGAATTTTACGCCCTGGTCAGTTTGGCTCAGCAGTTGGAGCATTAGCCCATGGACCAGTCTTGGGTTGGATTCCAGTCAATGGCACGTGCTTCAGTTGTGGTTGGTCCCCGGCCCTAGTTGAGGTCGTGCAGGAAGGCAGCCAGTCAATGTGTCTCTTTTCACATCAATGTTTCTCTCTCTCACCCCCCTCTCTCCCTCCCTCCTTCCCTTCCACTCTATCTGAAGATAAATGGAAAAATATCCTTGGATATTGGATATATGTATTTCACATACTAGGATATGTGAAATACAGAAATTCCACAAAAGTTTCCCAAAACAGAGTAAGATCTTCAAACATCCTTTTCTCAGCACTCCTTGAGCATAGGGTGTGGTTTCATCATTCACTTCTTATTTGAGAACCTCACTGTTTTCCTTAACTCCCTCCTCTAATGTATCTGGTTTTAACAGCATGTGAAATGTACATCCCTCTCAAATGCTGCGCCTAGCATTCAATTCCTGGTTAAAGGTCAGATACTTATAAGCATGACTGACTGAGACTCAACTCTTTTTATTTATCAGTAAATTCCCAAAGAAGAATACACAATCTTTACAAAGGCAAAGACTTTGCCATTGCAGGACATCCTTTGTAACCATATGGGGGTGGGGGGTGAGAGAGAGAGAGAGAGAGAGAGGAGACATTTTGGAAAAAGAAACAAATATTCAGATATAGAGCTTAAAAGGGTCCAAATAATTGCCCCAGTCTTTGTCAAGGACAAAAACGAAGAGGCAGAGCACTTG
Organism: Molossus molossus; assembly: GCF_014108415.1. Taxonomy (NCBI): domain Eukaryota; kingdom Metazoa; phylum Chordata; class Mammalia; order Chiroptera; family Molossidae; genus Molossus; species Molossus molossus. Next base: position 53,555,101 of record NW_023425345.1, on the reverse strand, counting down.
TTTTGTTTATGTTTAATTATATAGCCTAAAAGGTGTTCCTCCTTTCTAACAAAGCAGACTGTGCTTTAAAGGACTACTCGAATTCCACCATTTTCTCTCAAGTTCCTTTCTGAGCCCGTTTTTCTAACTTTATCTGACCTCCGAATACAAGTAACATTTTTCAAAATTGAGATTGAAAGTGGTTAGTGAGTATTTTTTCAAGGCATTCATTTATTCATGTAAACATAATTTATAGTACATCTGTTCCATTCCAGCCACTATTCTAGTTGCTTGGGGTAAAAGTGCACAGTTCATGCTTTTGGTCTTTCAAGGGATACATGCAATTGTCTAGCTTATTTATTTGTCCAAGCGAAAATATTTCTGTAGGCAAAGTGCCTTGGGACCAGAGGAGAAAGATCTATTAGACAAGTAGGCATAGTATCCATTCCCAGTGCTATTTCTCCAGAGTAATGAGAATTAAATTCAATTCCCAATATTAATCTATATTCATTTTCTGACTGTTGATGACCTTGAAACCATGAATAGCCACAATTTAACTGGGGAACTAGATTGCCCAGCTGTGACTCCCCTCCAATGATATACTAAAGCCATAGAAAAAATAAATTCAACCCAGTTACAGCCACATTTTTTCAATTGCCACAACTGTCCCCATTGCACACAACACAGTTTATTCTGCTGGAGGGAATCAATGGATTATCTGTTGTTTCTAATAACTTGCATCATTACTCTTCTCTATTTACGGATAAAATGGTGGATTGAAAATAGCACAATTAAGATTGAAGACAACACAAAGGCTTCTAGAAATGAATGTGAAGAATATAATTTGTTAACTCCAGATGGCAATTGACTTAACTGTTTATAGTTGTAACACAGGGTAGGGGTAGGTGTGTTCCTGAGTTTAGTAAACAGATCAGAAAATATGCCAGTGAGTGTTGGTTCATGAGGAGTTACTAGAGAAATAAAAAATAATAAAGTCAAAAGGGAAAAATCAATAGCACTTAGTCTAAATCACCTGAATCATAGGATGTGGTAAATCATTGATTTCTGTATTGAGAATATATAGAATATATTTATGAAATTTTATTTGAATTAAAGTATTAAAATATTATTAAATATTCATTATATAGTTCCTCAAAAACAATTAATGTTAGCCAAATTTTAATTTATACATATATTCTTTCAAGTCTCTCTATATATACTCTTTCAAGCAGCCCAAAGCATGCTCACATGTATTATCCCATTTATCTTTATAATGGCCCCTATGAGATACAGGGGGTTTTTATTGTCACCTCCTTGGAGATAGGAAAGTGAGGGAACAATAGATTAAATGAATAGAGGCAGGCATAAATTGATTTATGGCTTCAAAGCCCTGCAAAATAAAATCATGCTTAGTTTACAATTTATTTTTTTAAATTATGGTCTCCCAGGTGTTTTAAAGGCAGCATTTATTATCTTAGACTTTATCTGATACTTGTAAAATGTAGTGGTTTTTCAATTACCCTGGAGGCTCACATTTTATCTCTGGAGTTATGTTCCACATAAGAAAATAATTCCTGAATAATGTGTATCTAAATATTAATATTTTGGTCAATAATTAATATATGAAGAAAATTCAATAATTTCTACTTATACAAAAATACTCGAGTAACTAATTTATGGATAAATATCAACAGTGCAATTTGCATTTTCCTGTATGGGTTTTACTATTCTAAGTATACCTCAGATAATCACTCACTTTCAGGTGTGTCATATTGAGAGATTTCATGAGGATGTAAAATGGCTAATGTACAATTCAGATCACTTTTATAACCTCAGTTCAAATGAAAATATGGGGTGGGATGAGTCCAATATACTTTAGTTGCAAAAAGGAACACTAAAACCCAGACAATAAGAGTCTCTAAACCTTGCCTTAATAGGCAGTCTGCTCTTGTGCCAGCTCTGGGGAATGTTTTAATGTATGTTCTAGCCTAAGGGGGTGCTCCACAGAAGCACCCAACTTGTGTTCCACTATTTGCCTCTTCCCTTCATCTCCTTCCAGTATTGACATTCTTTTTTTGTCGTCGTTGTTGATCTTACCATGTAAAAATCTTTTTTTTAAAAAATCAGAAGCAAGAAATTAGAGTCCTTTATTTACTTTCTACTCTTTTTTTACTATTTTTTTTAATGGAAGGTATTGTGTATGTATAATTTGAATACAGTGACAGCATAGGTTCTCCATCTCCTGATGATAGTTTCTAGAAGGGGGTTCAATCAATATGCACCTCTAGCCACTTAATCTTGCATTTACTTCTTTTATCAGGATATGCACACTGTTCTCTTGTACTGATAACTATACCTATAGCTGCGGGGTTGTCTATACCCTGCTAAATGCTGCAGAATGACTTGAACAGAACTGAAGAGTGTACATCAAGGGCAGAGGTTGTTGCCCTGGCGAAGTATTCCAGCTGGACATGAACAGCACCTGCAATGAGGAAGTACCTGTAAAGGAGTCAGTACCTTGCCTGAGCAGCCATCAAAGGCACTAAATAAACCATGGTTACCTTTTCTTCCTCCCCTTTCAGACTGTAGGTGGCAGCTGAGCCATTGTCCAGTTTTCGGTGTGTCAGCCTCTGCATTAGCATGTGTGAACATCTCAGAGGGAGAATTGTTAGCTTTCTGTGCACTGAGGCTCAATAATGACCCTTCTAGATGGCAATGAAAGACTCAAATCCACTGTGCATTAAGTCTTGTTGACCACTTAACTACACACTCTTAGTTTCTCTAAATGACTGTTTCATTTGCTGTCAACAAAGAACAAATGTCTTTGGTACTACAAGGCACTTGAACTTCTCATTGACTCTTTTTAAATTTTGGTGTTGATAAGAATAATTCTTTTTTTCGTATCTGTCAATAAAAGCACTGTGATAAAAATAAGGCTGTTGAGTGAGTATAATAGTGATGATATTTTCAGATCTGAAATGAATTGGATCTATGTGTCTTCATGCCTGGAGCGCCACTGGGAGCCAAATACAGAGTCAGATGGCGGTCTGATTCACCACTCTCGTAAGCCCATCTTCCTCCAGTGGAAATGCTTTGTCTGGATTTAGACCAGGCCTGAATATTGGAAGGGGCTATGTGTGAATGGAAAAACAGAGGGAGTGGATCAGGCTCTCTGAGGTCAATTTGGTCATCTTCCTTCCCAAATTCACTAATATCTTTGAGGGCAATTTTCTGTTTTCTGCTACTTTTGTTTTTGTTTTGCAGAGCACGTAGGGTAATTTGAGCTCACCCAGAAGAGCAAACTGAGCTCTCACTAATAAAAAGGAGTCTCCCTGACCACCTACTCTAAATGACCCACTTCCCCAGCCATTGACAAGCCCATCACCCTATTTATTTGTAGCCCTTATCATAATGCAGTATGTAGAAAACTGCCTGAATTACTACCTTCATAAGGTAAATATTTGTTCAATGAATACAGAAATGAAAAATACTAAGGTTTTTAAAGGTTTCTTCTTCAGGAGAGTAATTACTGTTGTCAAGCTGACCTGTTTAATTTAGTTTAGAACTATCCATATGTCCTTGGGAAATAATGAACTAGTTTTGCTTCTATCTCCCTTCATTCTCTGAAACAGAGAAAAGGAAATCAGAGTGATCCAGCTTCCTGCATTTCTTAAACTCTATGAGCACTGTGAAGCCAAAATCAAAAGAACTCTGGACTGTGTCAGTTATTAGGTGAGAACTGAGTCAAATTAGGAACACAATGAACAAATAAAATTCGATTAATAACTATTATGTTGAGGAGGTAGAACTGATTTTGTAAGAAGGGTGCTGGCCTGGGAAAGAATAGAGTCATTAGAATTTATCTTTTATTAGTATAAAAATAAGAATAGAAGTAGTCGTTCTCCTTGTCAGAATCATCTACTGTAAGCCAGAGACGATTATTACTGTTTCGCATGGGACATGGAGCCTGGAAGCTCTTTCTTTTTATTCATAAGTGTAGAGATCAATAAAGAACTTCTGCCAAGACACTGAGATACAGACCAATAACATTATGAGTTCAGATAGAAACTCATTGTAGATAATGACCTGTATAGCCACAGTGATCAACCTTATGACAAAAAAAGAAAAGAAAAAAGGTGTATCTAGTAAGTTCTCTTCCTCTGTGGTGAGGTTGATATAATTGGATCTTTTATTGAACTAAGAGGAGTGACATCTGTTTCCATGTGTGTAAAGAAAATGTGTGTTTGTATTATTCAGAATAGACAAGGTTATGTTGCAGTTGTAAAAACACTAAGATCTTAGTCACTTAAAATGCCATTTACTACTTTTATGGGAACGTGAGTTAGTCACTTAAAATGCCGTTTACTACTTACATGTGAACGCTGAGAGCTGCATGATGTGGTGACACAGGATCCCGACTAAAAGACCTGCAGGCTTAGGAGTGAAGTCACTCTCTCTTTCTTTCTTTCTTTCTTTCTTTCTTTCTTTCTTGTTTTTGTGTTTTTTTTTTTAATCTTTACCCAAGGACATTTTTATCATCACCCGAGGAGCTCGGTGAACTCTCTCTCCCCTCTGAAATGCTTCTATCCAATGAGACAAAGGCACTCTACTGTTGTTCACATTTAATGTACCCAAGCCAGTCACATGGGTTTTCTTAATTGTAAGAGCATATATTTTCTTTTTGTCCTTCCAGGGAAGCTTTAGTTATGTATTCCACAATAGCTTTGAGTATAAAAGCACGGTGACAATAGAAACTGGTGGGAGCAGGGCAAGGCAAGTAAGTGTGGAGATAAATACGTTTTAGCAGAAAACAGTCCAGAGAAATAGGCGGCAGGAAAATGAAAAATGGGTTTGGTATAGTCACTAAAAATGAGAAACTTTACTTCCAACCCTTCCTTCCTTTTGCTTTCTTCCCATTTCCTTCTTTCTCTCCTTCCTTCCTTCCTCCCTTCTCTCTCTCTCTCTCTCTCTCTCTCTCTCTCTTCCTCTCCTTCTCTTTTTCTTTCTTTCCTTTTATCTTGTACACAGTGTCTGGTATGAGACAAAAATACTGCTAATGATTTGTGGTAATAAAGATAAAAAGTGCAGCCTGGCTGGTGTGGCTCAGTGGACTGAGCATCGTCCCATGGATTGAGAGGTCCTGGTTCAATTCCCAGTCACATGCCTGGATTGCAGGCTCGATCCCCAGTGGGGGGCCTGCAGGAGGCAGCTGATCAATATTTCTATCTCACATGGATGTTTCTATCTCACCTGGATATTCCCCTCTCTCTAAAATACCAATAAAAACATATTTAAAGAAAAAAAAAGATAAAGCGCATGACTAGTGCCTGAGGGTGTCACTCCGATCACAGACCTGACGCCATGCCTGTCTGGTTCCTTTCTGTTTGAGGATGACAACAGACACAGTCACATATTCCCACTTTCAGTTTCAGAACAGGAGGCCCCTTCACAGTTGTGTCTCACTGAGATCCCACTGTAGGAACTATGCTGACAGAGGGTAGGAAGGAATTAGACGCATGTTGTAACAGTCTGTCTCCCCCTCCCCCGTCTGTGGAGAGCTGGCATCTTCATCAGCACTCACGGCACCAATGGAGCAGGAAAGTGTCTGTGTGGATCCGCAAATGAAGGCCCAGCACCACCACCTGCTAAGTAGTTGAGCGACGGAAACTACGGTTCTTCTCTATCATTACCAGAGATTCTCAGCTGGTTCACTTCAAGTTTGTTGTTGTTAACATTTATTTTGCAGACTTTTGCAAGGCAAAGTTTTTTGTTTTTGTCTTTTAAAGACCTAGAGAGTATTATGTTAAAGGAAATAAGCCAATCAGAGAAAGACAAATATCACATGATCTCACTTATTTGTGGAACATAATGAACAAAATAAGCTGATGAATAAAATAGACCCAGAGACACAGTAGTGGGGTACAGACTGACAAACCTTAGAAGAGGGTAACAGCGGGTAGGGGATGGCGCAGGAGGGAAGAGATAAACCAAAGAATTTATATGCATGTATGTGTAACCAATGGACATAGACAACAATGTTGCAGGGGGTGGGGATTGGGAGGAGGGTGTCTGGTGGGAAAAAGGAAAAATATCTGTAACAAATAAATTAATAAAAAATTTAAATTCATTGAAATAAAGAGATATAAAACATAGAAAAAGAATAGTTTATTGATTTTTAGAGAAAGGGGATAGGAGAGGGAGAGAGAAAATCGATGTGATGCATCATTGATTGGCTGCCTCCTACATGCCTCCTACAGGGATCAAGCCCACCACTCGGGCACATGCCCTTGACTGGGAATCAAACTGACGACCTTTCTGTGCAAGGAGAAGAGGCCCAACCAACTGAAACACACTGGCAAGTGCCACTTGAATTCTTTGCAATCAATTACACTATTTAAATACAAAGCAACATGTACATCATTCTAAAAATTACGTTTATTTTGGGCCCCAAAAAGTTTTCAAATTTGTTCACTTACCAACTAGACAATCTCAGCCAGTAAATATTATCTTAGAATATTTCAGGATTTTCTTTGGTCATAAGCACAAACACTACCTAGAGGATTTACAATATAAAAGGTAGAACAGTAAAAAATGGAAAGCTATAATAAAAATAAATAAAATTATAATGTGCTATGTTTATATATTTGGATAATGCTTGGTAATACAAGTAAAAAAATAGTTAATATTTTAATGTGCATTTCCTGTGTGCTGGGCATTTTGTTTAATCTTTTACAAGGACAATTTTATTTAATCTTCACAGCACATCTATGATAGAGGCAGACTTTGCCAACACAACAATGAAAGAAGCTATGAGTGCAGAGGCAAAGTTCTGTCCACATCTTCCCGAAGAAATCAAACCAACAGAACCTTCACATATGGTGATGTTTGGAGGCCAGACTTGAAGAATGATTAGGAGTTTGCCAGACATATAAGCATTCCAGGCAGTGGGAAAAACAAGTTAAAGAGAAAATATGAAGGAAGTAGAGGTACAAAGACTCAATAGGTTCAAATTATCACATCACAAAACTCCTTTTGAGCCATGCCAAAAAGTATAGATTGCACAGTGTAGGAAACCATTGAAGAATTATGAGCAAAGGTGACTATTATTTGATTATATTAAAAAAAAACACACACACAACACACAACACCCTGTGGTAATAGAGGGTGGATTAGAATAATGCAGAGGGAACTACAAACTTCTTTAATATATGCACAAATATAGGTCACAGAATTGATTAGTATAAAACATACAAGCTTCAGGGCCACACAGAACTGGATTTGACTTCCAGCTCTGCTACCCAGCAACACTGCGACCCTGTAAATATCATTTACCTTTTTTTGAGTGTATTTTTTCATCAATGAAATGGAAGTGATAACAGTGCCTACCTCTAAGACTTGTTTAATGATTTAATAAGGTAATGGTTATAAACTCCTTAAACATAGTATACACTAAGACATATTATCTTTTATCATTTAAAATACATCACACAGTATCTGACGCATAGTTGTTTCTCAGACAATAGAAGTCTTTACATGTGTATTTAGAGAGATCGAGTCTCCGTCAATCTATTTACTTACACGTATAGTAAGTAATCTATTTACTAAAACATATAGTCTATGACGTCGTCGGCACTGTGATGGTGACCCTCAGCCAGGAGCACAAGTGGAGAATTTTCTGTGTGTTGTAGATATCCCAGATGAAGCCACAGCAGCGCCAAGGCAAAGGAGAAGGCAGCAGGAGAAAATTGCTTATGCTAGTTAATGTTTCAAAAGGAAAGCTCTTGAATGTGTGAATATAATTTTGACTCCCTAGTACTTGAAAAAATATGTGTGTGGCATATCCTCCAACATAAATATATCACTTAGGTTTTAATAAGAGAAAACAAAAAGTATTCTAAGTAATCCAAGAAGGAAAAGACGTAATATAAGAAATTATAAACCTCAAAAAAACATTGGCTATATTGGAAGAGTAAAGGTGGGAAAAAACCATCGTAAGGCTCAGGTTTGCTGCTAGCTGTCTGAGATGCAGGCAATTTCAGGAAACGTAGGGATCCACTTCCGTATGTCTATGGCCACCTGGAGCCCCAAAGTGGATAATTTGCAGGGGAATTCTCAGGAGCTATTGCAACACTTCGCATTTTCTGCTGAAGCTCACATATATTTTACTGTTAATCCAGGAGCAATGCTTTTCATTTCTCACATGAGCGTTTTTCATTGGTAAATCTAGGCCATAATCCTGTTGGCAAAGAAAACAGAGAATGGAATGATTCAGAAATGGTGCTAAGTTGCTAACAATCAGAGATGATAATGAAAAATAATTTTTTTATTGGTCTAGGTAAGTATATGCTAATGAGACAAATACATTCATAATAATTTTAGTTTGGATTCTTTTTATTTTGTTAAAGAATAGAATTTATTTTATTTGGGTACTTTTAGTATATTTATTTATACTGATTTGTTTCATAGATGAGTTATAAGCAAATAGAAATGCTAGTTGTAGGCATTAACAACCTGGATGGTCTTTTCAACAAACAGTGCTGGGAAAACTGGATATCAACAGTCAAAAGAATGAAGTTGAATCCTTACCACACAACGTATACAAAAATTAATTCAAAATAGATCTAAGACCTAAATGTAATGATTAAAACTATAAAAATCTTAGAATGCAAAAGAGTAAATCTTTATGAATTTGGATTAGGTATTGGTTTCTTAAATATGACACCAAAAGCACAAGCAACGAATGCAAAACTAGATACATTCATCTTCATCAAGTTAAAAACTGTTGGCTTCAAAATACAGCATCAATAAAGTACAAAAGACAACTCAAAGGAAAAAAAAATGTTTGCAAAGTATATATTTGATGAGGGACTTGTATCTAGAACATAAAAAGAATTCTTACAATTCAACACTAAAAAGACAAATCTTTAAAATGGGCAAAAGAGATATCAAATAGAGATATTCCCAAAGAAGTTAAACAAATGAAAATATATGACAAGAGGCTCAAGATCATTTGTAATTAGGAATATGCAAATTGAAACCACAATTGACTATCACTTCACACACACCAAAATGACTAAAACAAAACAGACAGACATTACCAAGTGTGGATTAGAATGTGGAGAAATGGGAATTTGCATACATTGCTAATGAGATTGTAAACTTGTGCAACCACATTGGAAAACACTTTGGCATTTCTCAAAATGCTAAACATAGAGACACCATATGACACAGCAATTCTACTCCTAGGCATACACCTAACACAACTGAAAACTTATGCCCACACAAATATTAACTTATATGTTAATGTTTATAGCAGTAATATTCATAATAGCTAAACTGTGCAAGGAAACTCAATATCAATCAACTGATGAATGGATAAAAAATATAGTCTGTTCATACAGTCCTAGTTGTCCATAAAACAAAAAAGTATTGTACATGCTACAACATGGATAAATCTTTATTTATTTATTTATTTATTTCCTCACCTGAGGACATTTTTCCATTTTTTGTTCAGGTAGAGTGGGGGGGGGGGGAGAGGAACAGAGAGAGAGAGAGAAACATCGATGTGAAAGGGACACATCGAGTGGCTGCCACCCGCACAACCGACCAGGGCCGGGGACAAACTGCAATCAAGGTACGCGCCCTTAGCGGGAACCGAACCCGGGTCTCTCAGGACCGCAGGCCGACGCTCCAACCGCTGAGCCAAACCGGCCAGGGCTAACATGGATAAATCTTTAGAATATCATTGTAAGTGAATGAAACTAGACAATAAAGACCACATATTATATGATTCCATTTATATGAAATGAACCGATCCAAGTAGGCAAATCCATAGAGACAGAAAGTAAATACTGATTTCTAAGGACTAAAGTAAAGGAGGAATGAGGAATTGCTATGGGGTTGCTTTTAAGGGTGATAAAATATTCTTAAATTAGATAGTCATGAATGTATTAAAATGACTCAATCATATATTTTAAATGGGTAAATTTTATGATATGTATATTATATCTCAATAAAACTATAAATAAATGAAGAGTGAAATTTGAAACAAAAATAAAACCCAAAAGCCTAAGAGTAGACTGTTAGCCATTTACCTTATGGTAACAAACATGTAGAAGTATAAGTTATAAAACACAAAACAAACTATAAAACAATGAAATAAGATCAAATGTTTTATTCACAGAAGTATAAAATAAGTAGGAATTTGGAGTGGTTTATGAAATTAGATTATAAATTACCAGTTGACACAGCATTTTTGCTTTGTACTATAGCAACATGATGGCAATTTTAATACAAGATAGATTCCTAATACATACTTTTAATAATAAAACATACTTGTATTAATATAAATAATATAAATGTTAATATAAACATACTTTTATTAATAAAATGTTAATAAAATAAACATTTTAATAATGTTTCTCTATCAATTGTCTTCCAGCATTACAATATTAAGAATGTGTTATGTGCCCTGGCCGGTTTGGCTCAGTGGTTAGAGCGTCAGCCTGCGGTACAGAGAGACCCGGGTTCAGTTCCCGCTAAGGGCACATACCTCGGTTGCAGTTTGTCCCCGGCCCTGGTTGGGTTGTGAGGGTGGCAGCCACTCAATATGTCCCTTTCACGTCGATGTTTCTCTTTCTCTCTCTCTCTTCCACTCTATCTAAACAAAAAATGGAAAAATGTCCTCTGGTGAAGATAAAAAAAAAGAATGTGTTATGCTAACACTTTAGACTCAGTGAAATTAAAGAATCTGAAAATATATTCTGACTTTTAAAAATCTGTTGTATGGTCTGAGGAATACAGTAGACCCAGACACATGGAAGTAGGGCACAGACTGATATCCCTCAGAAGAGGGGATGGGGGGTGGGGGGGTGGGAAGAGATAAACCACAGAACTTATATGCATGTATGCATGACCAATGGACATGGACAACTAAGCCGGGGACAGGGTGGAGGGGGGTTAGGGTGGGGGGTACCAATGGGGTAAAAAGGTAAAATATCTGTAACAAAAAAATAAATAAATAAAATATTATTCAAAAAAATAAAAAATAATAAAAAAAAAGAAAAAGAAAAAAATAAATAAATAAATAAAAATCTGTTGTATGTATCACCATAAAATAAAGGTAATAACATGTGAAATTTAGAATGCTAAAATAATTATTAAATAATGTTATTAGAATAAATTTTGGAGAAATATAAGTTTTTGTAAATATTATGTTTCAATTGAAGCAAAGAAAATTATTTCTAGAACCAGAAATATTGTTCTAATTTATTACAGTAGCATGAAGGTGACTAACTTTACAAGGTAAGAATGATGAATTATTCAAAAGAAATACATAATTTTTTTCACTAAAATGCCAACTAAGGAAACAAAAAATAATAAATCAGCATTTAGAATTTTAAATATTTACATAAAGATAAACATCGGGCACATTTAAAATTCAGATAAAATCCATTCTTTTCCTGTGAATTGTCATTTTTCTTGTATACCAGTCATACATTCTTTTACCACTTAGGATATTTCTCTTTCATATTTGCTAATTTAAAAATCAAAATAATTAAGGTAGATAGAATAACACACCTATGGATTACCCTAGCATTCTATATAATCATTGCTTTTTAAAATCTGTACTCATGTCTCACTCATTATCTCTCTAAAATTTGTTTTTTAATTCTTACTTGTTCTATCTTATGATTTATTTCATCTTGCTACTTCTTATATAATTATGTGCTTTTTAACATAATAATTCTATTCTTAGAAATCACTTTTATTCATCTGCTTTGTTATATAAATCTGCTTGTTAGATATAAAAGTATTTCCCTTTTAATCCAATTTTATGTTTTTTTTAAACCACTAATTCACACAAATAAAAAACCTAGAGCTGGTCTTTGAAGTTAAACCTATTAAGTACTATTACTAGTAGAAGTTTTCTCTTACTTACCAGAGTTATTTTAATTGTCCTCCACATGAATCTTAGTCATTTCTCCAACCCACAGGATTTGGGGATTACTACATTAATGACATCCTCTTTGGACCTGTTTGGCAAGAATCAACAAATATCCTAGACACCTTGGCATGTCACATAACATGCCGGAAGGTGCAAAGTCATCTCCATGAAAATTCTGGAGCCCGCAACCTCAGTAAAGTTTCTCAAGTGCCAAGTGCCAGTGGCCCATGTCACGTTACTATATTCCCTCCAAAGAAAAACATCAGTTTCTACACCTGGTACTCTGCTACTGTTGAGAAAAAGGCCCCTTTGGATCCCTCAGGCAACAAGCATTACCTCTTCCTCAGCCTATAGCTGTGACCCCGTGGGGAGTTTCTTAAAATCAATAGTATGAGAAAGAAAATTTTCAAGGCTGGCTTACACATAAAAAAATTTTGCAACCAAACAAAACTACACAATTATAGCATAACCACTCCACTCAGTTAGGATCTGGGAAGACAGTGAGAAAGAGAAATCTTCCTAGTAGACAGAACCTTGAGCAGTGTCTACATATAGTGTTTTATTTTGTTGGTAAAGAAGCTGGCCAGATATATGGATTAGATACTAATAGAAGATGATTTCCATGAATGTACTGGATAGTGGTGAACACGGAAGGGTCTTAACTAAGCATGAGTGACAGGGAAGTCAGAGGAGGAGGTAAATGGGAGATCAGCAGAAGATACCTTTTAGGTCATTACTGAGTGTGAGGATATTTGTATCTCATATATATACTGGTTCAATAAAGGGTATACACAGCAAAAAGACCCTCACAAATGAGGTGGAGAAGATGACTGATCTGCGGATGTTAATCGGTCTCTTTCAACAATTACCCCAGTGTTTGCTCAGTGATTTCAAAAACAAAGTGTCCAAGACAGTTCATATGGGAATTATGCAAAAGTTAAGTCACATGGATATAATTTCTCCAAGATGAAACTGGTCAATGAACACTGTTGCTGTATATGTAGTTTATCAGATAAAAGCTGAGTCCCCAGTATGACACCGTACCCTAAGAACAGCCAGTCACCAGGCGGCGAACAGATACATTGAATGTTTATATCTTATGAACTGCAGCAATTTGAACTCTGTGGAACAGACACTATGGATATGGATTTCCCTTCCCAGTCCCATAGACTTTTGCCAGCAACATCAACCTTTGACTTACTGCCATGGGATCCCAAACATTGTTTTTCACCAAGAAACTCAGTTACTGGGCTACAAGTGAGGAAATCAATAAATACCCATGGGAGTCCCTGGTCTTGCCAGGTACCCAATCATCTAGAAGTACAATGAGAACAAATGCATCTGGAACTAAGCAGAGAGGCTCAGCTCAGCACTGATGTCCCGTTTTCTGTACTAACAGCATTGGCTCCCTGGTTCCTGAGGGAGGAACGCTTCTACCAAAGGACAACATGAAATTTCAATGAAACTGGAAGATGAGATTCCCAGTGAACCAATAAGCAAAGAAGGAGTTTATTAACAGTTTGGAATGAATGGTTTGATTATTAAGGAAAAATAATGTCTCTGCTAACCAATGGAGTGTTGTGTAAAGCAGACACTCTGGAAGTCTTACTGTGTCCATCTATGGTGGGAGGTATTACTGAAGGACTATAACAATGAAATTCAGGTGGGACCATTAAGGTTTACAGACCATTACAAGCCAACTGAGCATAAAGTTGACATTGAATAGGTAGCAGAAAAAAGAAGTTATTGTTATTAAGTACTGGTTCCTATTTAGGTTTCGAAATCACTGTCTCCCCAGAATTACTTTCTTGCTTAATTTGTTTTAATATACAGGGTGGGGCAGAAGTAGGTTTATAGTTATTTGTGTGGAAAATAATACAATAATTAATAAATAATATAAGAATAAACTATTTTGTGTACTCACAACTGTAAACGTACTTTTGCCTCACCCAATAGTTGTGTATATTAACATATCATTTTTTCTTTCTCATACTATTTTATATAAAATATTTTGGAGGTGGAAAGCTTTATAATTGTTTAGGTTAAAGTTTATCTAAAAAAAAATTGTGACCAAACTGGAAGGATAAGTAACATCATCCTGATACGAATAAAGTAACTAATGGAATTTGCGATCTTTATAGGGAGAGAGTGATCACACTTGTATTTGAATAAGAAATAATTGCAACATGCTAGCTTTAAGAATGTTTTTTTGTTTGTTTGTTTTAAAATTTCAATATGGATAGAAGGTCTACAGGGATGCTGAACGACCAAAGGAGTGAATATATTGCATACTATTGTTTCTAGAGCAACCAGCATGCACCCTTATTTCCTTTTCTTGATGTCTTCACATCACAATGACTGGAAGTTTAGAAAATACATTTCCCAGAATCTTTTGCCAGCATGTTTCTGGTTTAGAGTCCACCAAGTAGAGGCCACAATGTTTGCAAGACGCAGAAACCATTCTTCTTTGTAAGGAAAATGTATGCTTTTCAATAGATGTGATGCTTTACAGCTCCTCTGGATGCCCAGGACGGTGCATCTGGAGCAGTGTCGAGCTGAGCTCACTAGTTTCCTGTGATTCCTGGAATGTCCTCATCCTCTTATGGTTGGTGGTGATAGTGAGTAACAGTGAGTGACAGTGAGTGCTCTCCACTGTTGCCGCGCCTCTCACCCTACAGATGTATGTTTAAGCCACTAATTCACTGCATTAAATTCCCTCCTGCTTGAAATACCAGAGTGGTTGCTTTATTTTTCTGTCTTCTCATTGATACCATGAAATGGTTTAAATCAATTATAAACACTTAAGATTTGACAACACTACTTATTTTAGCCTGAACAGCATATGAAAATGTGATCAAGCCCTGGCTGATTTGGCTCAGCTGTTAGGGCGTCGGTCTGTGGTCCAGAGAGACCTGGGTTCGGTTCCCGCTAAGGACACGTACCTCAGTTGCAGTTTGTCCTCAGCCCTGGTTGGGTCATGCAGGTGGCAGCCACTCAATGTATCCCTCTCACATCGATGTTTCTCTCTCTCTCTCCCACTCTATCTGAACAAAAAATGGAAAAAATGTCCTCGGGTGAGGATAAAATAAAAAATGTGATCAACTCTTACCACACTGAGCAATATTATCTAGTAGGCTTTACTGAGTTAGAATGAGAGAACCTTATTGATTTGGGGGGAAGAAAATCATAAATCTATGATTGTGTATAACAATTACATTAAGCTAATATTTCTTGAATGTTCACCTAGTGCTAGACTCCGTTCTGAGAACTTTACATATCTTATCACAGTTAATTCTTACAACTCTATGAGGTAGGCACTATTATTACCCTTATTTTAAAGATGTAAAAACAGAACTTCAGAGAGGCAACTTGTCTAACATTGCATAGCTCAGAACATTTGTATCCAGGCATTCTGACTCCAGTGACTTCATTCTTAAACACTGCAGTGTGCTGCATTGTAATGCAATAAATAAAGGTCAATCAAAGATGCATAGTCAATAAAAGTGGTTAAAATGAATAATGTAGGTGAGCATAGGTTTCATATAAATTACAATGTTTTCAGAGGCTGCCTATGTGACATGAATATGCTTCTTTCCTCATATATCTTTCTGTGCCCCCCAGTGTCCAGTGCTCTCCTGGTATTTGCTACTTTTGAGAACTATGAGGATGGCTATGTTAATAGCTAACATTTATTGAGCAGATAGTGGCCAGGCAATGTGCCAAACACTTCTGAAATGTATTTCACCCACTCCTCACCAGAATCGTATTATTGCTCACATTTTACAGACTGAAAAGCTGAGGCTTAGATGATTAAGTGATTTTTCCATGTAGGTGACAATAATAATAACTTAGCCTACTCACTTCAGAGCCTGGCACTTAGTCACCAGGCTACCACGTTCAGGAAGCTGGCACTACTAAGGAAGTGCATTCATGTTCCGTAGAGAGAGTCCTGATATCCTGAAGGCATTGGAAACATTCAAATCTAAACTTCTCTCTTTTCTTCTTCTCTCTGTAAATATCTCTGTGAAAATAAACATATGCATAGGACCTAAATTAAACTAAAGTGGCAAAGAAAATGAGGCCACGAGTCTAAAAGAAAATTTACTTCTTGTTTTGTGGACAGTGGATTTTTACGGCCTCTGCTTCTCAAGGAGAATTCTGAACTGATTTTCTGCACGTTGAAACCTTTATTCTCTTCGTTTGAAAGGAAATGGAACTAAGGAGGAGAAAAGGCTGTGTACGTGAAAGGCTGAGGCTGAAGACATCTTGATGTTTGAAGCAGCCAGAAGATATTTATTTGCCTCTTCATTACTATCTTTCTCAAGTGACATGAACATCTACTTTGGACGAGGGAGGGGAGGAAAACTAGATTCAAGCCCTTTGAGGTTGCAGGCTCCAGAACTCCAAGAAGAAAAAAGGATTAATAATCATTTTGATGTCAGCAGGCTGACACACCACACTTGATCCTGTACTTCATTTTGATCTGAATTAAACACATCAGCTAGGGAACAGCTCTGTGCCCATCAGCGGCTAGACTTAACATGATCCAGATTCCATCTCTAACACACCTCTGAAAAATACACCTGCTTCTCTAGGGCAGCTACCTGCCAGGTGTCTCGCTATGTATTCTCATAGCACCCTATTAGACTCTGTGGCACGAAACACAATGGTGATATATTTGTAAAAGTATTCCTTTTATATTTGTCCTCCTCTCTGGCACAGTGTTTATGTTATATTATAGACTAAAGAGGTTGGCTTAGTTGCAATTGTTGTAAATTCATAATCAAAGTCTATAGCCACATGGTTTAAAGAAAATAGGAAGAAACACTTTTTTCAGGAGATAAGCTAGTGAATGTGGTTTTATATTTTAGAACTTTGGTGGATATATCACTGAGCAGAAAAATTAAAACACACACACACATTCAGAGCAGGCTTTGTCAATAAATCTAATTCTGTTGACATGAATAATTGGGCTGGGAACTGTCAAACCACTGGGTTAAATATAAATTTAGTTTGGAGGCATTTACTATATGTAGATTCAATTAAGATATAAAGAATCAATCCAAATGATAGTCAAATACCCTAATTTTACAAGTGAGGAGGGCGAATGCTCAAAGCCACACAGTTATTTAGTTTCAAAGCTCGAACTAAAACTAGGCTTATTCTCATCAAGTCAGCACCCTTTCCAATAAGTGGAAGACATTACGAAGTTTCATAAATGCATATCAACTAGTGAGTGCTGTCTGTTGCAAGTAATAGAAATGAACTCTGGTTAACTTCAGCAGAAATAAAATTTATAGAATAATTTCAGGAATTGTGAAACAAAATCACTACAAATTAGGCTTCCATTGAGTCAAGCGAGAAGTGGACTTTGGTCAGAGCTCCACCAGCTTTCTGACTGCAGTCCACTGTCCAGACCACAGGGCCACCGTGTGATCCTGGGAATTACCTGGACTTGCTGTACCAATTCCATGAGAGTCTGGACAAGTTATGTGGGTAATAGTCACGCGTCACTTTAGGAAAGCGAATAATTAGAACCCTGTCTGCTGACTGAGCTAACACACCGAATCAGGAATCTATGGGAGGTGTGTTCATATTGCCTCCTGCAGCTCAGTTTCAAATTATATCACTCCTTTTTTTCTCCCTCTTTTGTTGAGCAGCGTTAGAATCTATTTTCATTCATGTTTTTGTACATTTACAGACATAAATATCAAGTTCGGAAATCAGTTAAGCTTGTAGGAACCATGTTGATATGCGGTTCTGATTGGAAGCCTGGAGACTATGAAGGATCGACCACTGGATATAAAGGAAATCAGTTTAACTGTCTGTGGAACACACTCATGCAAGAAAGTTACTGTGTTTTAAGCAAATGGTAAGGGTTTTTTTTTGTTTGTTTGTTTGTTTTTGTTTTTTTCAGAGAGAGAGAGAGAGAAACAAGTAGGAGAGAGAAACAAGTAGGAGAGGGAAACATCAATCGGCTGCCTGCTGCACACCCCTTTCTGGGGATCGAGCCCACAACCCAGGCATGTGCCCTGACCAGGAATTGAACCTGGACCTCTCAGTCCATGGGATGATGCTCAATCCACTAAGCCACACCGGCCGGGTAGGAAAGGGGTTTCTTTATCTGGCAAGAGAAGGTTATTGTGATTGGAGAATGAGGTATTCCAAGTCATCCCAAATCTCATCTGTCTAGCTATCCCTATCGTGTCCTCACTCTTTTTCAACCAATGCCATAACCTGTGAGCCAGATATGTGAGTCATATGCAATTTAATTTTTTTCTAGTTCTCACATTTTAAAAAGTCAGAAGAACCAAATGAAACTAAATTTTATATTTTATTTAACCCAATATACCCAAATATATTATAATTTTAACATATAAAGGACATGCATATTAATAATGAGATAATCTCTCATTTTAAGCAGTAAGTCTTTAATATCCAGGGTTTATTTTGCTATATGAGGCTAATGGTATCATAATAAACAGCAGAGGTCTTATTCTGTTTCTCTTTCTTTAAGCTTTCTATAATTATATGTAGTCACCTCACCCTACAGTCTTGAATTCTTCATGCCTTGCGTAGATGTGTTGCCAGATTCTACCCTTTAACAGTCTTTAGGCCACAACCAATTCAAGAATCCTCATTTCTCGAAGCATCTGCTCTCTACCATCTATTCCCAAATACCAATTTCTTCACCAGAGTTTCTATCGTAAGCAACAGCACCA
The DNA here is from genome assembly GCF_014108415.1 of Molossus molossus. NCBI lineage: Eukaryota > Metazoa > Chordata > Mammalia > Chiroptera > Molossidae > Molossus > Molossus molossus. Next base: position 53,536,453 of record NW_023425345.1, on the reverse strand, counting down.
GCTCTGAAGAACTTAAGAAGAAATTGTGTTCCTGAATGAACAATGATTAGTTCAAGAATGTACAGAAAGGAAGGAGAGTACGTATCAGAAAATAAGCGGGCACTAAACGGTCAAGAATCAGGGAATACAGTCAAGTTCAGGCTAAGGATACCATTCTTGGCACTTCTTCAAGGTTCTCAGTACTGCTCATTAAAGGCTTTAACTGTACCTGTGTCTTTGCAGATTCAAGATCAAAGCTGAAGAATTTCATTGGTCCCATATGGCGAGCTGGCACCCTGGGAGTCAGGGGGAGGTGGTTTGAATCCTTCTTCTCTCATGAGTTGAATCAGGAGAATTCCTCCCAAATAAGATGGATGGCAGGAGAATAAATGGTAGGATGATAGGATTAAGACACAGAAGTCACTGTCCGTCACACAAACACCCAGGAATAAATACAGTGGGATATGTGTGTTTTCTTGCTTATGACAAATAAATGTATGACTCTCATAAATGTACTCAATAAAAATGAAGGGCTTACTACATAATTTGAATTGAGAGTTTATTATATTTTGTGATCTAATTTATGATAAATATTTTAAATTTCAAAAAGTAATATTTCTGATTTTAACGTCAAATTTTTTCAAAAGGCATAGTTTTTTCTGAGGTAGTCATTGTTAGTAGTTTGAAAGTTTTTAGTTTGTTTTTTTCTGTGCCAGTAGTGAAATTTTAGAGGCTTCTCTGACTAAATTATTTTGAAACGATAAGGAAAAGTCTCCATCAACAATTATTCTTTTAATTTTGATGTTGTCAAAGTCTTATTGTCCCTAAGAAAATAAATCACTTAGTTCTGAGAACAGCTTTTAAAATGCACGAAAAATTTTTGTTATGGTATCAAGGCAGTAGTATTCAACATTTGTTTTTCATTTTATTTTATTTCTCCCTTCACCAGTTGTCCCCTCTATGCCCTCTTCCACCTCCGCAATCACCACACTGCTGTCCATATCCAAACCCTCCACACTCCTGTGAACACCAACATTTTTTAAAATATGTTTTTATTGATTTTTTTTTTTTAGAGAGGAGGAAGGAAGAGAGAGAAATATCTATCAGCTGCCTCCTGCACGCCCCCTACTGGGGATCGAACCTGCAACCCGGGCATGTGCCCTGACCAGGAATCCAACCGGGACCTCTCAGTCCATGGGACTGGTGCTCAATCCACTGAACCACACCGGCCAGGCTCTTTTTCATAAAAGAGGGAGACAGTCACAGAACTCACTATTTACATAAATTTTAATGTTACTATTACTAGGATTTAAAATGCATTTTTGTTGCCATTTGTCATGTCATCCATTTCAAAGTTTAGAAAAATGATGTATATTCTGCCCAATCTTGCCTGTTTCATTTTCTCAATGTAATGAAATGTGAAAATGGCAAGATAGCAAACTCTCTGGGATCAAGGGACTGTGTGAAACCTCTTCGCAACCAGCCAACAAACCTCTTAATGAAGAGGAATGTGTGCAGGACACAGCACAGCTGAACTGCCATGAGGAGCTGGCCAACTCATAGCAACGAGAACTACGGAAGTTTAAAAATAAGGTCTAATCTAATTTTGATGGATTTTAACAGGAGAATGACACAAGAAAATTCAGTGCTGAATGTTATAGTTTGCAGTCTATTTTTCTTGATTTTCTCAGTTGATATCTCAGTACTGATGTTAGGCTAATCAAAAACATTCATTGATAACTAACAGAGTTTATGATTAGGACAATGTTCCAGGGTTAGAATGTAAAGATAAGTCTTATATTAAAAAAAAAAAAATTCAGCTATGATTTTAATTGTTCTATTTTTTCCTCCAAATATAGTAATTAACATTTTAATTAAGTGCCTACTATGAGCACAATATTAAGCCATATAACTAGGTAATTAATTCAACTTCTTTATAATGATTTGAAATGCCAATTTGGTAAATGTGTCCCGGCTGATTATATTGGAAGCTATTTGATGTAATCAGCCAGCTAAGTAACTTATCTCCACCAGGCATATTGCTACTTTCTTCATTCTACATTAGGCACTGGTGCCAAACTGAGCTATGAGTTCAGCTGCTTTGATATTGTTAGCCATAGCTACTCAGTTATAGGATACTTTGCTCCATTAGACACTAAGAAGCACCTTGACTAGTAGAGAAACCAACTATATTGGGAGTCTTTATTTCCTAGACCACTGTGTATTCCAGCCAGAAGATAGGAGGAAAAAAAAAAATCAAGAGACAGAGTTGTCTACTATTTTACATGCAGAGTATTCTTGGCAGTGAAAAGCAAGTCACAGCAAGGACAACTGAATGAGACACAGCATCTGAGGGGAAATGGAGAGCAAGCCCATCGCTAGCACATCTGGTTCAGTTTTCTAGCTTCTACAATATTCGCACTTCTCACACCATATGCTCAGCTCATCATTTAATATCTTCATGGTAAACATGAATCCAGACTACTGAGAGCTTCATTCTTATTTCCTGTCTCAAGAGTCTGCCAGGTATTATTTCTAAACAACTGTATACATACAACGAGGCAATACAGAAATTCCTATAAACTGACTTTTGCTGGCAAATCTTACTTAGATTATTAAATAACATATTCCATAATATAAAAACACATTTTATTAAAAAACAATCTCTATTACTCCCTGTAACCTGATACTTTCTATATATCTTCTCTTATAATGTCCTTATTCCAGGTTCTGTTTTTTGTTTATTCAACAGATATTTATTTATTGAGAACCTACTATATTCCAAGAACTATTCCAGTAGCAATGACTACAGTATGAACAAGGGCACACAGCATCCCTGACACCATAAAGCTTAAATTCTAAAGAGGGGAGGCAGACCATAAACAAATAATACAATATAAAATATCAGAGTATAAATGATATGCAGCAAATAATCAGGTTAGGGAGCAGGGGACATTGGAAGTATATTTTTAAACAGAATGGCCAGGGAAGTCCTTGCCAAGAAAACATTTTAGTTAAGACCTGAAAGAATAGAAGGATAAAACTATGTAGAGATCACAATTAAGTTATTAATAAGGAAATGGGTTTGTACTATTGGAGGTGAACTACATAAAAATGCATTCATGTAGGTATCAAAATTATTACTACAATAACCACAATGTTGTCATACTTTTGACAGAAATATTCAGTTTAAATTTCAAAGTGGATTTCATATAGCACCTGTAAACTATTAAATAATAATGGAACATTGAATTAAAACTGTGAAATAAGAGTGTATAAAAAACACACACAATATGCTGTGTTAAGATTTGCAACCAAAATTAACAAACAGAAGATAGCAATATTTAAAAGTAATAATGTAAGATAGTTTGAAATACACATGCAGCATAGCATCATGAGACAGGTTAGTCCTTATTAATATAAATATACCACTAGAAATTTTAGAGACAGTTTTGTTAGCAGGAGGAGAGACTATGCAACTGTGATAAATAATAAGTTTAACCCAGCCAGTGTAGCTCAGTAGATTGTTATCCCATGGACTGAGAGGTCCTGGTTCCATTCTTGGTCAGGGCACATGCCCAGATTGTGGGCTTGATTCCCAGTAGGGGGCGCCCCATGGGGGAGATGCCAATCAATGTTTCTCTTTCACATCGATGTTTCTATCTCTCTCTCCCCCTTTCTCTCTCTCTAAAAAAATCAATAAAAATGTATTTTTAAAAAGTCTTTAAATGATAAGCTTAAATGTAGAAGGCTAACGTGCAGCTTGGATAAGAGTGGATCTTGTATATTGATCATTATTTAAAGCTTATTACCAAAAACATGAAAATTAAGAACTTGAAAAACTTTTTTATTGAGATATTTTATACTCACATTAATGATATTAATTTCCTTCGTCATTTAAAAAATTGAATAGTCTTTCATTTTCTATTTAAAAGCTAACAGAGTCCAATATACAATTTTTATTTGATCATATAATTCATACAAATTAATTGGATCAATCTCATAAAAAAGTCATAGAATAGTTCATTAGGTCATATAAATGGTAAGTTGATGATAAAAAAAAATAGATCATTCTAGTAATTTATTTGTTTACTAAATTCACTGTGTTTTTCTTTGGATTTATTTTACTTTTATCATTATCCTACAAAATACCTTCTAATCCAGCTACCACTGTTGGTACAATTCCCTAGGTATAAACTCAATTCATCTTTAAAAATATTAATCACTCATTCTTTGAACAGACACAGGATGCCTGAACATTGATTAACTTAAATTTAGATTAGTTGATGAAAAAGTTTAATTTAACATTAACTTCCGTAGTGATGAGGTGCTATAAAAAGTACATTCCTATATTTAATGAGCAGAGACTTTAGTGGAGAGAAAAGATCCTTTCTGTCATAGCAGATTTATTGAGTCACTATAAATATTTTATATATTCAGTCTCTAAAAAAAGAAGCAATGGCTTATTACTTATCTTCTCATTGCTCTGCTAAAAGAATCAAGGGGAGTGAGGAGGACGGGGTAAATTCGCACACTATACATTCTACAATACATTCTAGAAAGCACGGAAGTTCTGGAAACTGTGTGTACGTATAATAAAGCACATGAAACCCACAGAACTTGCAGGAGAAATTGCCGTTGTAGGGTGTGAGCATTCTAATGGGCAAGTACCAGACATAAACAGGAGGTAATCTTTCTCAGGAGAAGTAAAAATGTAAAACCTTTATTTAAAAGAAAATCCCCCTGCCCTGCTGGTGTGGCTCAGTGGTTGAGCGTCGACCCATACACCAAGAGGTCACCAGTTCAAATCCCAGTCAGGGCACATGCCCAGCTTGTGGGACTGATCCCCAGTGTGGGACATACAAGAGGTGGCCAGTCAATGTTTCCATCTCTCTCTCTCCTTCTCCCTTCCTCTCGCTCTAAAATTAATAAAGAAAAATAAATAAATAAATAAATAAATAAATATCCCCTAAGTAACTATTTATTAAAATAGAAAATAAAATTTCCATTAATAAAATTCTTATCTATAAAGAAAAGAAAAATGAGAATATCCTTGTGGGATACTACCAAATAAATACTCAGAGGTAAGTCATATTCATCAAAGTGGGAAGTATTTTAAAAAGAAAGAAGAAATCAATAAGGACTACAGAAGGGATAGTTTACAGAATGTATCAGAATGGAAGTAACTGGGAACAAAGCAGAAAAGTGGTAATTTATAAAATTTTAACAGAGAAACATAATTCATGAATAAGTCCAAAAATTGTGTTTCTATTTTGTTTGTTTTTTTGCGTGTTTTTTTTTTTTTTGCATGTGTGTGGAATATGGGGAAGTGTGGGGGTGTGAATAAAATATAAACTTTCTGATAAATGTAATAAAAGAAATAAATAATTTTAGGCATAAAACAGGAGGTACAATTGAAATGTTAATTAGTTTCAAAGACTACTTTTCATAAACTTAACAAAAGATTTGAAAATATTACTGAAATAAAAAACTTTCTGAAAAATTGCCAATATTGACTCTAGAAGTAAAAATGTAAATTCTGAATAAACTAATAACCACGAATAAAATGAAAATAAATTGTTAAATTTATTAAAGAACTTATTAAATATGTTAAGGAATTCTTCCTTTACTAGTTATAAATACAGATGCAACTGACACTATATAAACTACCAGGGGCGAGAACAGTGGTACATTTTTTTCTATCATTTTAAAGTTAACATACTTCTGAGGTCAAAATGTATTAGAGATCTCTCTCTCTTCATGCATACCTGCTTATGAATATGTACTATTGAATATCCTTTGGAATTGATTTAAAAAAATCATAATACACTAATAATCCTCTTCAACCACATAGTTATTTACAGGAATTCTAGGAAATATTAATATTAAGAAATATACTGATATCATAGATCAATATATTATAGAAAAAAATACAACCACCATTTCAACAAATGGCCAAAAATGGATAAAATAAAATTACATACCTAGAAGCTGATGAACTAGGGGGAAAATTAGACAAGGGTGATCATAGGAAACTAGATTAAAAAAAGAATTTATTGATCAAGTTAGGTAATGTTGGTAGTAAAAGTTGGGATATAATGAGGACAGAAAGAAAGTCACTGTATTCAGTAAATTGGAAATCATTTTGGCCTTGATAAATGAAGTTTTAGCTGAAGGTGGGGAGGAAAAGAAAGACTAGAGAGAAAGGTGTTGATTGGCTATGAGGTCAACACCATATAAATTATTATATTGTGTGACAATATAATATTAAAGAAATTATGGCCAATTTCTTTAATATCAACTTTGGAGTAACTAGAATTTAAAAAATTATACACCCAAATAGTGACTCTATTATTTAAAATTAATTAATTCTTTCTTTGATTCACCAATAGCTAAGCAGCTATTGGGTAGAAAGCGCAGTACCAAAGGATCCCAAGAAAAACCAAATTTCACTGTATTGACGAGAAGTTTGTATTCTAGTTTTGAAAATTAAGACAATTAGAATACAGAATGGAAAGTTTAGGACTGTAATAAATGTTTTTCTTGCAAAAAGAAAACAAATAAAAACAAAAACAAAACAGCCACTCTAGAATATTGCCAATAATTTTTTCTTGCAGGCCATAGTTTAAACCATATCCCAGAAAAATGCATGTCAATACTTTTTAAATTGTATGGTGTCTGGAAAATAAAGGTAACACTGTTTAGATATGTTATACCATGATAATGTTCATTGTCTCTAAACAAAATGAAATTACTTGTGTGCTTCAGGCAGCAACAATAAGAAATCCCAACTCTTTCAAGGAAAAGAGTTGGTTATTCAGAATTTCTGTTTGGACACAAGAAAGTCTCATTCCCTCTCTCAATACTGACCAAATTTTACTTAAATTTCTAGAGAAGAGAGCTAATCTTTTGTCAGAATCCTCAATTGCCAGGGAATACAAAACAGAACCAGATAAACAAACATTGCAAAAGTAACATTGGAGAATGAGGCATTGATAGCTCAGATAATTGGTCCAAAAGTTTATTTTAACATTTATTAATTACAAACAGGAATTTTGAAAAACAAAATTTGATTGAGCACTACCTTTTACAAGGTATTGTGACATGCAATGGGAGGAACGCAGAACGGAACAGGCACAGTCCGCACAACTGCATTTTAAAATCTGTCTCCAACATTTCTTGAAATTCAGACCTCTGAGATTAATTATCTCAGTTTGGGCTGATCTGAAAAATGCCTTGTATTTTATCTTTATTGTTAAATAATGGTTTTGCAAGACATAGAATTCTGATTTCTATTAATACATTAAAGATGTCATTCCATTTAGTTATTTTTTTCCAGTGAGAAATCAGTCCACTTCATTTATATTGCTGTTTTCCTGAATGCAATACATTGTGCCCTGGCAGGTTTGGCTAAGCAGTTAGAGCATCGGCACATGGTCCAGAGAGACCCAGGTTTGGTTCCCACTAAGGGTACGTATCTCGGTTCAGTTTGTCCCCAGCCCTGGTTGGGTCGTGTGGGTGGCTGCCAGTCGACGTGTCTCTCTCACATCGATGCTTCTCTCTCTTTCTTCCCCCCTCTCTCCCTCTTGCTCTATCTGAAGATGAATGCAAAAATGTCCTCGGATGAGGATTAAAAAAAAAAAATGAATGCAATATATTGTTTTTTGTTTTTTCCTCTTGCTATTTAAGACACTGCTTGTCCTTGATATTGATTTGTGGTTTGATTATGTTGTCCCGCAGTGTACTTTCTTAGCATTTATTCCATGTGGAGTTAGCTGAATTTCTTGTTATTCACCAAATTTGTTAAAAAAAAAAGTTCTCCAAATATTTTCTGCTCTATACTTTCTCTTCTTTTTCTGGAACTCTCTTCACATGCATGCCAGACCACTTTTTCTTTTCTTTTCTTTTCTTTTTCTTTTCTTTTCACAGTTCACTAAATGTCTGCTCATCTTTTTTTACACAATTTGGATAATTTAAATTGATATGTTCAAGTTCAGCGGCACGCTTCTATTGTCTCCAATCTGCTGTGAACCCCATTGAACAAATGTCCTGACAATGTTCCTGCTTCATTGAAGTCTAGTACTTTCTATTACATTAGACACTGTGAGCAGATTTTGTAGAAACTGTGCATTGTTATTTTCCTCAGAAAATGTTTCTTTATGTTCTAACAGTTAAATTACTGGTCATTCTTCTTGACCTTGTGGAGGCTTGGTTTAATGCTTTGCTTATAGTTTTAACATCTGAAATGTATTGTTTTAATAACTTGCATTTCAGTAAATCTAGCTGAGATATTGTAGGGAGCAAATATAACCGACACCAACAACAAAAAGCAAAACACTAATGAATTCATACATAGAAGATAGATTTAAGCAGCAAGAGAGAAAAGAAGAAAGCAAGCCAGCTGCCCCCCCCCCCCATTGCCCATAGAGTTGAATGCAATCTCCTGAAATTGAGATACATTGCCCTTCATTGTGGCAACCCAGATGAATTTACCAGTTTCGTCATTTCTACTATATTCTACCAACACCCAGCAGTAGAACCCAAGTCGGTTCAAGACAGGGCTTTTGCAAATACTGTTTTCTATACCAGGAATACCTTATAGCTAATATCTTTAAATACTATTCACACGTTACTCATAAAACCTGCCCTAATTCTATCAGGCAAGATTAGGTCCTGCATCCTGAAACCTTCTTTTCAAGTCTCAATTACAGATTCTATCTCAGCATATCACTTCTCTAGAGGAATTCTACTTGAGCAGTCTCTCACTTAGTCAACAATAGCTACTCTGTGTATAAAATGTACCAGGCATTGGTTTGGGTGCTCAAGATGTGTGATAAAAACAATATAAATGATTTCTGGCCTGAGAGTTTCATGAATGTTGTATCCTGATTTTATCTTGAGAAACAGTTCTAGATAGTAGTTAAAGGAAAGGACTTTGGAACTAGATTGCATCGTCAAAGCTCGTCTCTACCATTCTGGAGCTGTGTGCCCTTAAGCCTGTTACCTAACTTCTCTTTGTCTCATTTTCCCCATTTGTTAACTGTAGATAATATTTCATAGGTTCCTTGAGAAGATAGAATTAATTCAAATGTGTAAAACATTTCAAATGGTACCTAGCATATAAGAACTCAATAAATATTTGATATTATTATGTTTGTTTTTCATACCTAATGTGATGTCTAAAAATAATAGTTATAAATGACATACTATTGAATGAATAAATAAATGAATATCTATGCTTCTGAATTTAAAAATTTATCATAGATTAAATACATTTTATACTACTTTTCTCTTTTCTAACTATGTTTTATATAAAAGTTCTGGCTAGGAAATGTTACAAGTGTTAATGCAATAACTGTATTTACCCCTTCCCTACAACCACTTTGACTTTCTTGTTCATTCATTCAACAATTTTGTGTGTGTGTTCTTCTTCATTAAAAAAAAATAATGTGGCATTACTGTTCCTCAGACATTTACCAGCTAGATGGTAAAATGATATCTATTTAATTACATATAATAAAATGCAGTATATGATGAGCACACGAGGGAATGAAATGAATCACACATTTGAAAGCATATACAAACTGTTTGGCAAATGTTAATTTGAACTACATAAAATTGCTAATATTTTAGTGGTTTTGATCATTTAAATGGAAATTTCCTATGGTTAAAAATAATAGTCGATAATACAAACACATATTCCATGTCTCAGAATAATATGTCAGTTTAGAAGAGGAGAAACTTTCAATCAAGATGACCAAATAAAACTTTAGAAAAGGAGGCAAATGGAATTTGAAGAAAAGGTAGAGGCAAGTCAAAGCAGTGATTCTCAAAATTTGGTCCCACAATGTTAGATGAGTATAGAAATTAATGACCGAAATATAGATAACCTGAAAGAACAGTGGTGAGATATTTTTGAAATAGTTATTTCATTTATTTTATTCTTCATACACATCCCATTTTCTAAAGTTGGAAGGTTGAAAGAAAATTGCTCGAGACAGAGTATCTCTGATAAACATTCTTAGAATTAAATTTTACAGATATACTAATTTCATAGATCTAATAATTTCAAACCTCTGAGTCTATGTACAATTTGATATTTCCCCCCACATACTTTTTACTTAATATAACTTTTAAAATTCCATGTGACTTCCCTGGCCAGTGTGGCTCAGTGGTTGGTGCATGGCCCCATGCACTGAAGGGTCTTGGGTTCCATTCCCGGTCAAGGGCACATGCCTGGGTTGCATGTTCAATTCCTGCCCCAGGCAGGGTGCATGCAGGAGGCCAAGGATCAATGTGTCTCTCCCACACTGATGTTTCCTTCTTCTTTTTCATCCCCACCCTCTCTCCCTTCCATCTCTCTAAAAAGCAACAACAAAACAGTGTCTAAATAGTCCTATATCTATTGTAGAAATTGAATCTATAACTTAAAATCTTCACAAAAAATAAAATAGCATCCTTTACTGGTGAGTTCTTCTAAACATATTAGGAAGAAATAATATCAATTAAAAACAAACTTTATTGGCATATAAAAAGAGGAAATATTTCCCAACGTATTTTATTAGAACCAAATTAATTTGATATCAAAATGTGACAAGGACAATATAAAAAAGAAAAATTACAGGCCAGTATCTCTCACGATATGTAAGCAAAACCTTTAAATAAACAATAGCAAATTAAACAAAGTAATATATAAAACATATAATGTATTATCATGATGAAGAGTAATTTCTATCAGGAAAGCTTGGTTGGTTTAATATTAGAAAAGTTGTCAATATAATTAAATACATTAAAAGAATAAAAAATAAAACCAATCATATCAATATATGCAGAAAATTATTTTATAATATTCAACACTCAATATGATTAAAAACACAGACTTTTCACAAATTGCAATGAAAAAGAAATAAACCTACTCAATTGGTAAGGGATATATATAGAAAATATACAGTTAGCATCATACTTAATGGTGAATTTAACATTTTCCCCTTAGACTAGGAACAAGACAAGAATGCCACTATTACCACTTCTATTGAACTTAGTACTATATGTTCTTTCTGGTGAAATAAGCATGAAAAAATATAACAATGGGGGGTATTAACTAACATGATTGTGTATATATAAAATTTAGTAATATTTATAGATAAACTAGTAAAAGTTTTTTTGTACATTTACCAAAATTGCTGGATTCAAAATTAATATGCAAAATTAACTTTTATGTCTATATGCTTAAAACAAGAGTTAAAAAGTAACATTAAAATATAATAGTAAAAAATACATAAAATAACTCCTAGGAATAAATCTTCCAATAGAGGTGCTAAACCTCTGCAAAGCAAATTACAAAATATGTCTAAGGAAAAGTTTTAAATAGCATAAATAAACACAGAGAATAAAATGTTCCTGGATTGGAATATTTACTGCTTTGTACTGTGTAGAATTTTAAAATGAGCCCTAATGATTCACACTTTTTCATGATCTTCTCCTCTCGACTTTGGGCAGGACCTTTAACTTGCTTCTCCCACAGACTATGGCAAAGGTGAAGGGATTTTACAGGTAGAATTAAGGTTTCTAACTATTAAAGTTAGGAAAAGGGCAATTACCCTAGGTGGGTCCAATTCATCACATGAGCCCTTTAAAGAGGCTCTCGAAGCAAAGGAAGAACCTAGAGATTCTCCTCCTGGTCTTGAGAGGCAAGCTGCCATGAGATCTACATAGTCAGGGAACAGATGCTGACATCTGATCTCTGAGCCAGGCCTCAGATTAATTGGAGAGAAGTCACATAACCAATGAACTGGTACAGATCTTCATGGCCCTTACCATGTTTAATGCAGGGGTCAAGATAAATTCATACATACAATGAACCAGGCTACAACCAACTCCAGGATTCACCCTGCACAGACAGACTAGGAGATCCCAGAGCTGCTCGACAACATTGTGGCTGATGACTGCATCCAGCTCCACCTGTTGTGTGCCTTTAACCCTGACTGTCAGCTCTTCGGCCAGTCAGGTCTTAGACTGCCAACTGCTCCCCCAGTCATATAGTCTTTCTTCTGGAAGCCAATATTGTTCTCCGGGTACTTGCAGTGTCAACACAGACAGCAAACTTTACCACAGGCATCAGCTGGTCAACCCCATCTACCTCCAGTCTCAGGCTTCAGCAACATTAAAGGAATCAATGAGAAAATCTGAGTCCAAGCCTACAAGCCACAGGTGAATTTCACGTTTGAGTTTATCCAGAATGCTGACACAGACCTAGGTCCAGGTTTTCACCTACACAAACTGTGAGGTTGAGGAGCCAGGTGGATTAGGTGTGTCTGACCTGGGGCCAGGACTCACCCAAAAGGGAAAACCAGTGTTGATGAAATTTCGGGTAAAAACTACATTGTAACACATTGCACACCTACCTTGCTCACTCCTAAACTCAGCAAAGAACAAGGCCAGGGGGTAAGAAAGAGCCAACAGGAATGTGGTTCTCCCTTCCTCCCAACATCTCCATCCCTCTACCAACAACTCTTGTCCCTACTATCTTAGAAGGTATCTAGGTTGTCTGTCTTATGCTGGTTATTTAACTAATACTCCTCCATCCAGGCCTGATTTACCGAATGCAGATTTTAAAAATCTCTATCAAGTTTTACCTGCTGGAAGTGTTTAATTTAGGGCTGCATCCCCCTGGGCTTATCTATTTCTTCTTGCTGTTTCTTCCTTTCCTCTTTCCCACTCTCCTCTTCTTGGATTATTTAACTGTCTCTTCATCTTACCTTTTATGTCCCACAACCCTTTCTTTAACCTCCAATGTATTTTACATCTGGAGCAGGACGTAGTCAAATTGTTGTGCTACCATGATTCTCACAACAATTAATCAACCGCTCTGTGCAGTAAGAAAAAGGCACAGACACGTCAGACATCAGACCCCACCAACAGTTTGACTGCAACCTTGTGAGCCCTGGCTCTGGACAGAAAACTCCCCAAAAGACATGCCTAGACTTGGGAGTATGGAAAATGGGATAATTAATGTATTGTTTTAATTCCCAAAATTTGTGGCAATTTGTTAGGCAGCAATAGAAAACTAAAACATTAAAGGTTTTATATCCTACCAAATTAATCTATAGGTTAAACAAAATCCCCAAATCCCAGCATATTTTAAAATAAAAATTAACAAGCTTATTCTAAAATTTATAAGGAAATGCAAAGGATTTATGAGTCAAGGAAATGTTTAAAAAAATTTTTTTTCTTTATTGATTTTAGAGAGAGAGGAAGGAAGAGGGAGAGAGAGAGGGAAACATCAATGAAAGAGAACAGAGGTTGGTCACCTCCTGCATGCCCCCCACTGGGGATCGGGCCCACAATCTGGGCATGTGTCTTGACTGGGAATCGAACCAGTGACCTCTTGGTGCATGGGTCAACTTAACCACTGAGCCATAACAGTCGGACAAGTCAAGGAAATCTTGAAGAAGAATAAAGCTGGATTACTTTTTTACTATATATTAGACATATTATAAAGGTACAGTAATTGTGAATTTGGCACAGAAATAAACATATAGACTAAGGAAACACAATAGAGAGTTCAGAGATGGATTCACACATATTTATTCATCAGTTTTGTGATAAGAACAACCCTGGCGTTTGTAACATAAAGATGGTCTTTTCAATAAATGGCACTGGGTCAGTTGGATATTTATAAATAATGCGAATGAACCTTGACCCATATATATGAACTTGAGATAGATCATAGGTGTAAATATAAAAGGTAAAATAATAAATCTTCTGGGATAAAATATAGTAGAATGTCTATGTATGCTTGAGGTATGCAAAGATTTCTGAAACAGCTCACAAAAGCAAAGTTTAAAAGAAAAGATTGATAGCCCTGGCCAGTTTGGGTCAGTGGTTAGAGTGTCAGCCTGTGGTCCAGAGAGACCCAGGTTCGGTTCCCACTAAGGGCGTGTGCCTTGGTTGCAGTTTGTCCCAGGCCCTGATTGGTCGTGCGGGTGGCGGCCGCTGGATGTGTCCCTTTCACGTCCATGTTTCTCTTTCTCCCTCCCTCTCTCTCTTCTTCTCTCTAACTCCCACACTATCTGAACAAAAAATGGAAAAAATGTCCTCGGGTGAGGATTAAAAAAATAAAAATAAATAAATAAAAGATTGATAAATTTGTTTTTATGAAATTAAGAATAGCTATTCCACAAAGGACACAGTTATTAGAGTGAAAAGATAAGCCAGTGGCTGGACCAAGATGAATAATTTACATACGTCCATCAGAAAAATTGTGTAAATGGGATTTTTCATAGCCTCAAAGTATCTCCCTTCCCAAATATTTATTAACTTTCAAGGGAATACAGTAACATTATATTGAAGAAACCTGCCAGACACTACCTTACCTGAATGATTAAGTTTAACATCCCCAGTAATAAGACAGATCGACATTATGCATTCACTGATAGGACCCACTGAGTAGGGCACATCCCCTCTGTGGTAAACTTCCCCTAGGTCCATAGCTTCACCCTAATCATGGGAAAACATCAAACAAACCAAAATTGGAGGAGATTCTACAAAATACCTGACTAGCACCTCTCAAAAGCTTGAAGGTCAAAAATGACCAGGAATGACTGAAAACTATCACAGACCGGAGAAGACGAAGGAAATCCAACAATTAAATGCAGTGTGGTATCTTGGATTAGATGCTAAAACAACAAGAAAAAGGGACATTAGTGGAAAGATTGGTGAAATCTGAACAAAGTCTGTAGTTTAGTCAGTAGTATTGTGCCAACATTTATTTTTAATTTTTTAAATATGTTTTTATTGATTTTAGAGAGAGAGAAAAGGGGAGAGAGAGAGATAGGGAGAGAAAGAAGAGAAACACTGATCGGCTACCTCCTGCACAGCCCCTCCTGGGGATCGAGTCTGCAACCAGGGCATGTGCCCTGCCTGGGAATCAAGGCAGGACCTCTCAGTCCATGGGACTATGCTCAATCCACTGACCCACATTGGCCAGGGCTATATTTTTTATTTCTAATAATTGTATCATGGTCATGTAAAGAAAGCTGGATAAAGGGTAGACAGTAACTGTGTATGTTTGTAACTCCTCTGTAAGTCTAAATATTTTTCAAACTGAAATGTTAAAAATCAACTAATAAAATTTTTAAAAATGCCTTCAGAATATAAATATTTTTCAATAGGTAATCAAGAAAAATATTGTGAAAATCAATAAGGAAAACATAAATCTCAAGGTTATAAATGAAGGAAAAAAAAAGGCATAGAGCTCCGCCAGTGTAGCTCAGTGGATAGAACGTCCACCCATGGACTGAGAGGTCCCAGTTCAATTCCCAGTCAGGGCACAAGAGAGGGTTGCATGCTTGATCCCCAGTAGGGGGCGTGCAAGAGGCAGCTGATGAATATTTCTGACATTAATGTTTCTATCTCCCCCTTCCTCTCTCTTTAAAAAATCAATAAAAACGTAAAAAATAAAAAACAAATAAAAAAGACAACGGCATAGAAAAGAGAGAGGATTCAGTTGGCCAAAAAACATGAAAGCACATTCAGCAACATTAGACCCCAGGGAAATGCAAATTTAAACTGCAATGAAGTATCATTGCACAGCTACTGGAATTGTTAAAATTAAAAGACTGATAACTCCAAATGTTGTCTTCTTACAATTTTCCTTTTAAATGAACCTGGATATAATGTACAATTCAAATTCCTGATTTGAGATGAAGTTTGAATTGATAATGCGGGGTTCTATTCTTTCCTTTACTCTACCTGTTAAAATTCACAGTGGAAATTACAGATATTAACTAGTTAGCTTCTTGAAAGAAAATCTGTGGTTCTTCATAACAAACAAAACTATGGTGTTCTCCAATACTCGTACTTCTGGCATGAGTCCTTGGTTTTTATTTTGTTTTGTTTCTATATTCGCTTTCACTTCTTTGCTTACAGAAAGAACATTTTTTAAAAGAAGTGTAACAGCAGAATACTTCCACACAGCAATGTCTCATTATGGCAGTATTCTGTAAGACTTGCTAATTAATCTGGTCTCCCCTCTCTGAGTATAATCATCTTAACTACAACTTCTGATTAAAGTGCCTATTCCCTTAATAATATTAGGAAGGTTTCTTTGACTCAAATTATAAAAATTTGAATGAGAATGATTCAACTCACAGTAGAGAAAACCAAGTACTCCATGGAGTTAGACATAATTAAATAACTATAAATAATTCATAAATTTTTCATGTTCAGACCCTTAGACATAAAGCCAAAGAACTGTCTCTGTAAAGTATCTTTTCTTTTTCTTTGTTCAGCCTCTGCTGATCTCTGTATGTCCCAAGGTCCTCCAATCCCACTAGCACTGATATAATGCTGCTTCCTTCTGTTAGGGAAATTATTACTAATAGCAAAAACAGATCAGTGTATGCCACGTTTTATCTTTCTCCCTCCCTTTCTCTTCCTTCTCCTCCTTCTCCTTCTTTTAAAGTATAAGATTCTCTCTCTTGAATGAATCATTTATGGACATTTAACCCTAGTTGGGCCCATCAGATTCTCTCTTTCAGGAATGTGAACCGATGACTCAGAGACAGGAGGGCCGTCTTTGTGTGTCCAGGAACATGCCACTGTAAACTCAGGAGCTGGGGAGCTCCTGTGCATGAAGACTCAGGATAGTTGAAGAGCTCTAGATTTATCACATAGCAGTGGTGTGTGAGAGTGTGTGTGTGTGTGTGTGTGTGTGTGTTGAGGAATGATAATATAAGCATTCTTTCTTGTGGTGATTTATTCAAACTATAAAAACAACTCCTTGAAGAGTAAATTGCTATAAAAGAGACTTACTCAAGTGTTCACCATAATGTGTGCTACTACATAAAGGACCAAAGCAGTCCTGCCACAAGAAATGTCTCTATTTTGAGGCTGAACAGAGTTAATGCATATAAAAAATTTAGAATGTTGTCTGGGAAATAATGAGAACTCAATAAATGTTACCTATTATTACGGTTATGAAAAGATGAGTTTGGTGAAGTGACATAGAATCACTTACAATTAAAAGAGAGGTGCAGGGAAAGGAAAATGTGAAGAAAAGAGGAAAAACAAGTGTATCAGAATATGTGAAAACTCTGTCTTGAGAGTTCATGAAAGTGTGGTTAGAATAGGAAATAAAACCACACAGTGGTTTAGTTCTGAATAGGATGGTTGAGTAACTGTACAATGAGGAGTTTTATTCTCTTGAATGTTATGAAATGTGTATTTTTAAAACAGCCATCCTTTAATCCATTTAAGTATTCAGCCACACTTGATGCATTTGAAAATGTATGCCAAATACATGCAGCTTGAGAACCAATGAACTAGTTAATGAAATGAATGTAGTTTTTGTTGCCAGATCAACAGTTGCTGAATGATTAGTTTAACTCAGAAATCATTTTCATGGAAAAAGTGTGCGAGAGTAAGAGCAAAGACTGTTTGAATCAAGTTATATGATTTGGGTCTCTGGACAGGCAAATTCAGCACATAAAATACAAACAGTCCAATCCAATCCTGTATTTTAGAAAAAGTATTTATTTCTTTTTTATTTTTATTGTTGAAGGTGTTACAGATGTCCTCCCTTTTTTAGAAAAATTATTTCTAAGATGCTATATATAATCTTGCATTCTATATTTTATTTTTTTCTGCTAATAAAATCATCAAATGAAATAAAAATTACATTCCAAAAGCATTACAATAATGTTATCTAATGTTTATGTATATTTTACTGTGTGTCAGCAGCTCCGGTGGGCTTGTAACATAGAGTATTACTTTCCATTCTTTGACCACCCTGTAAGGCAGGCTGCAGGGGGCACTGCTTCTGGCTTCCCCAAACACTAGTCCTGTCTTTTTCCTCATTATGAAGTCACTATGTGGTTTAACACGGAGCCAACCCAGCTCCACACATTGGCCTAAATCAGTAAGAGTACTCTTTCCCATTCTTTGTGCTACAAAATCACTTTAAAGGGTAGGCATGGGCACCTAAGCTGGTTGAATCTGGATGAAGCTTAAAGGGCTTGTATTTGATGTGTATGAGAAGAGAAAGGCTCTCTTACTTTGGAGGGAACAGTGTGAGCTGGGAGCTCACAATTAAAGCAGCCATTTGGTTACCCTGAAGTGAGCTGACATTGGCACGAAACCTTGGAAAAATGGAGCCAAAGCTATGATAAAAGCATTCTTGAAACTTCTGAATTCTTCATTTTCATGAGCCACTAAATTTTGGTTAAGTTTGTTTTGAGTAGTTTTGTGGAACTTTTATAGACAAGCATCTTAAATGATTCATAGGCATATCTTATTATCCACATTACATGAGGAAAATTAGATTCAGAAGTGTTACATCATTGCCTAAGAAAATATTTTCTAGAACTTGGATTTGCATTCTGGAAGTCAGAACTATAGAGCCCTGGCATTTGACTGGTAAGATAGATGGCTTTCCTAAATGATGAATGGAAACATTGCGTTTATTATCAGCACAGTCAAGAAATTTTTTAAAAAGTGTTTATTATTTTTCATCTAATTGAAAAGGTTTCCATGGTGGGTTTTCTTTTTTTAATTAATTTCTTTGGGCAAAGTGAAACAATTGAAATAAATATTTGGATGCTTTGGAATCCAAATATTTGCATTACTCTGTATAAAAAAGGAATTTTGGAAGTTTGAATAATCACAAGAATTGTTTCACTTATCTAACTTTATATTTTTTCTTTATTGTTGAAAGTTTTACAGATGTGTCCCTTTTTGCCCCATTGACCCCTACTTCCTGCTCCCATCCCCCACTTGCCTTCCCAGCCTAATGTCTGTGTCCATTGGTTGTGCATATATGCATATCAGTTCTTTGGTTTATCTGTTTCCTCCTTCCATGATTCTGGATCTCTTTTTTGTCGACAGCTTATTTTGTTTATGTTCCACAAATAAGTGAGATCATGTGGTACTTGTCTTTCTCTGACTGGCTTATTTCATTTAGCACAATACTCTCCAGGTCCCTGCATGTCGTCTCAAAAGGTGAGAGATCTTTCTTTCTTATAGCTGCATAGTATTCCATTGTGTACATGTACCACAGCTTTTTTATCTACTCACCTACTGATAGACACTTGGGCTGTTTCTAGATCTTAGCTATTGTAAATAATGTTGCTATGAACATAGGGGTGCATATGTCCTTCCTGGTGGGTGTTTTAGGCTTCTTAGGATATATTTCAAGAAGTGGGATCACTGTGTCAAATGGCAATTCTATTTATCTAATTTTAAATCACAGTTGGGCTCTTGAGTCTCCTCTGTCTCTAATGTTTTGAACAGTCTGCCTGGGGTAGTGGGAAGAGTAAAAATTTAGGAAATCAGAAGTTTGGAGACCTTGTACTAAACTTGGGAATTTCCTGAAGGACTCTGTGCTATTGGTCAGTATTTGAATCTCAGTGTTTTCTTCTATAAAAATTGGTTAATAATACTTCCCTTGCTGGCTTGTTGAACAAATAAAATGTGACAATAGAACCATGACTGGCAGAAAATAATCCCTTAAAATGATATCTAAATTATATACAATATTTTTGTAAATTCTATAGCATTATAGAGCCTATTAGTATTATCCAATGTTCTGTACTTTTCCAAAAATTGGATTCCTTAGATAAATGGTGTTGGCAATACATTCATTCCTCCCTTACAACATAGAAGAGCACTAAAAGTAAACTCATAGTTCAATTGGATATTTGCACATCTTATGATCCTTAGTCAAAATTCCCTGTTTACTGCTTGATGGATTGTGTGTTGGAAACAATTTTGACTCTGAAATCTTGACCTTGACATGGCAACCATACAAATTGATGTTAACATCTCTCAGGTCATTTGGCAAAAACAAAGTAGAACTTTTTTTATTGTTGTTGTTTTTAATCCTCTTCCAAGGATACTTTTCTATTTATCTTCAGATAGAGTGGGAGGGGGAGAGAGAGAGAGAGAGAGAGAGAGAGAGAGAGAGAGAGAGAGAGAAATAGTTATGGAGAGAGACACATCAATTGGTGGTGGAACTGAACCGCAACTGAGGCATGTGACCTTGACCGGAAGGGAACTCGAGACTCAGGTCAGCCGGCTGACACTCTAACCACTGAGCCAAACCAGCCAGGGCAGAAGAATGTTTTTTTAAAAAATGCAATAAGCCCTGGCCGGTTTGGCTTAGCAGTTAGAGCATAGGCTTGCGGTCCAGAGAGGCCCGAGTTTGGTTCCCGTTAAGGGTATGTACCTCGTTTGCAGTTTGTCCCCGGTCCTGGTTGGGTCGTGTGGGAAGCAGCCACTCGAAGTGTCTCTTTCACAATGTCAATCTCTCTCTCTCTCTCTCTCTCTCTCTCTCTCTCTCTCTCTTCCTCTCTCTCCCTCCTACTCTGTGTGAACAAAAAAAAATGGAAAAATGTCCTCGGGTGAGGATTTAAAAAAATGCAGTAAATGAGTGAGTGGATTACAAGAGATAACATCAACCACAATAATAATATAAATAATATATGTAAAGTGCCTATATAGATTAGCCACTATTTTAAGGTTCATTGCCTTTTGTCTCTCTTGCCTATGTATACCCTTCTGTCATCTCTTGGCCTGCTGGGATCAGTGCAACACAATGAACCTACAACCACACGCGGGTTGGAGTGAGAGGGAGCTTTGCAAAAGAGCAAATGCTGCAGAGCTCTGGATGTAGTCCTTTTTATTTGCAGATTGGTACCCCCAGGTTAAAATTATTTCCTTAATGCCAAAAGATCACAAACCCTTATTCACATGAAAAGGAAGCACCCAATACACCTAGGCAGGCCAGGTTCCCCCCCAACCCTGGGTCAGGTGAGAGTCCTTAACATAAGGTTACAAAACGTCCATCTTCCAACCTCCCAACCCCATACTCTTCCTAATTATCACCTGAGCACCACATCAGTATTTTGTTGTATGAGTGAAGAACCAGCACTTTTCCACTTTAATGACTGAAATTTATTCTTTTTGAAATCAGAGGAAATTTAGAGAGTACCCATCTGAAAGTGCTAAATATAATTTAAAGTGAAATTTAAAACTAAATCCAACAATATTTTCCCCTATGTTTCATTCAAATTAATGAAATCCTTTTAAATACCATTAGAAAAATATTACAATAAAAACTTCATCTGGCTTAAGAAATTTAGGGTTCTTCAAAAGTTTCTAATTTTTACTGTAAAATAAAGACCAAATTTTTCATGAACATTAGAATATCTTATAATTCCATGTATTTTGCTGTGTGCACACACACACACAAACACACACACACACATGCACACACAGAAACTGTACACAAAATAATGTGTCTAAATTATACAGATTCAAATTCTTTCTTTTTATTTATACATATATTGGAATTTTTAATCTGAAAAGTATGAATAATTGCTTTAGTTTTCTATTTTTCATGGGCTTCATAGATCAGCTTTAAATTTCACTCTTTTAAATTAACTTTGCTTGCTGTCCCAATAGACTAGCACTAAAGAGCATATATTAAATATGTTAAAAATAAAAAGGTGCTTCATAATGCATTATCTTCACCAAAGCAAATTAAGGGTGTCTTTCAAAGAAAAACAATGTCTGTGTAGAATGTTAATAAGTCAAATGTTTATTTTTATGGCATCCCATTTCTATTACAAATAACAATGGTTCTTTAAAAAAAAAAAAAAAAAAAAAAGGAGGAAGAAAAAAGAGAAACAGAACAAAGCAAGAGTTTAAAATAAAACCTGAACAGGTGCAGAGTAAGGCAGTATCCAGAGTAGAGTAATGGCAACCTCTCCCTTTGGGTATTTGTCATTTATATGATTAGCATTTGTGTAGTGTCTGTAGATGAATTTACACAAAGTAGACCAAATAGGAAGTACAAGCTTCTCTAAAGGAGATGTATATTGTGGGAGGACTATCTATCATCTTGTGCTTCTGAAATTGGTTCTAACAAGGGGCCCTATTAGTATGCAGGCACTTGTGTTATATTCCTTTTCCAGTTTTTGTTCTTGGAATGAGGTATCCCCATGAAACTCATTAAACCTCCTATTTCTGCAGCTGACACTCCACTCAGGCATGAATAATCTAAGGAGTAAACAGAAAGTTGATATAAATATGCAGGCATTTTTGATGAAACACTAAATAATAGGTAACTAAAGAACTGAAAGTGGCTCATCAACAGAAAAAATTGTTTTACTACTTTTATTATGTATAGTTATGAGAAACTCTAATCTGAGTTTTAAATGTTTGTTGAAAATTACATTAAAATAAAAATTGTCAGGTGTTCATACATATCTAAGGTATTACTAGTATTATGAATATTTAAAGCACGGTGATGAGAAAATTCAAATAAATAATTGTAAATTTATTTTCCTTGATCATCTTTAAGATGGTGTCTAACATACAAGGCAACAATGAGAGGAAGGGATCATTATTTAATAAGTTCTTTGGGGATATTTGATTATCACTCTGAAAGAAATAATGTAGGAATCACAAATCATGAAACTCAGAAAACAGGTCATCCACTTTGAACAAGTAATTGTGTAATATATCCCAAGTAAACAAACTGAAGGGAAAGTATCTTTGTTAAATGACTACTGATAGAACAATTAACATTCATCAGATTGGTACAAATTAATGTTTGATGATATTTGAAAGGAGGCAGAACTCATACTTTACTGTTGATAGTGTCAACTCAAAAATTTTCTTAGAAGAATAACTTGGCAGTAGCAAATGAATACAACAATGAGCATATTCTTCACCCCAGTACCTGCACCTCTAGGTGCTATGTTGGAGAAACACATGCTCCTCCTGTGCACAAGGATGCAATTTGCTGTATTGTTTGTATTAGTGAAAAATTGGTTTCAATGTGGTTATTGATACAGCAAAAATAATTAGAACCATACCTCACATCATTTCTCATAAAATTGAGTCCGCATGGATTAAAGATTCAAAATAAAAGCAAAACTTTATAAAATGTTAAAGAAGGTATAGGATGATTATTTTCCTTATTGGGACAGGAGAGAGAAGACAACACAAAAATATAACACTGCAAACAAAGTATTAAAACTTCTTGAAATACATACTACATTAAAATGGCAAGTTAGGTTTCAAAAAGAGACACTGAAATCTAAAAACACGTATCTTGAATTTACAAGATACCTAAACATGCATATAGCAGAGAACTGTTTTTCAGAGCAGATGAAAGAGGTATTATGATCAATAAAAAGAAAATAACCAACCCAGAAGGGAATAGGTAAAGGATGTGAGTAGATAATTCAAAGAAAATATGATAAAAATCATATTTAAAATTCTAAACCTCATTAGTAATCACAGAGATAAAAATTTAAACACAAAACAGATTGGCAAAATTGTAAGTCTGACCATAAATATGTGGGTAAGTATAAGTAGAATGGTTGACTCTCTTAAAATACTGATGTGGATGTAAATTAACATAACCATTTTATAGCAACTTGCCAACATTTGGTCCATTTAAAGATGTGCACACACTTCGATGAAACAATTGTATATCTAATCATATACCTCAGTGAAGCTCTAGTACATATGTTCCAAGTTACAGGCACAAATATTCCTAAGAGCATTTAAAAATAAAATATTAGTTTTAGTTCTATCATCTCATTTTTAAAATTTTTTTGAAGTCAGCGTTTATGTGATATTTCTATATATTTATTTCTTCTGTAATTTTCTTGATACCTTTTATCTCATTTTGAGATACGTGTGGTTTTAACATATATTTGTTTATTTGTCTATTTAGAGCATGTCATTTCTGAGGTTCCTTCACTGTATGGGAGTGCCTTTGATCTTTATTCTCTTTTTACTTACGGAATTCAACCTTAATATTTTTCTCATGCTTATTTTTGTGTGAATCAGTGTTCCTAAACTTTCAAAGGGCGGCTTGATTCAGACGCGTTCTCTAATTTCACAGAGCTTTCTCTTCTGTAGCATCTCGTAGGAGCTGGCTTCCCGACATCCCTGGCTCCACTCTCTCCCCCCCTCTCACAGGACACCCCTTTGCCTCCTCTCTGCTCCCTAGGCCATGCTAAATGTGCGTCATCACTATAAACAGTTGCTTTCTGTGATCCTGCCCTGAAAATCGGCCTTGGCAGGTCAGTCTTGAGCCTTGTTAGGACTAAAATGTCCCTACTCCTTTAAGCTTCCCGCTGCAAGCCCTGCATTTACCTACCTCTGGACCGTGCCCAAACCCCTCCCACTGCCAGCCAGGTTGTTACTGTCTTGCGGTGCTTTCTAGTGAACATATGTTGGCTGCTCCACTGTTCTCTTTTCACATCAGTGCATATGCATCTATTATTTTATTTCCTACTCTTTGTAGCTCTCTGTTCCTATTGGATTCTCTCTTTCCCGGCGCCCTTGCGGTGGAAGAAGCAAGCTGCCATGTTGTGAGCTGCCCTATGGAGAGGCCCCTCTGGCAAGGCAGTAAGGAAGGCCTCCAGCCAACAGCTGGTGAAATAGAACACAATGCTGCACGAAGAAAGGACAGAGGATGCTCTTTATGCACTGATGTGAAAAGAAAATCCATTTCTTATAAGTTTAAAAAAGCAATGTACAGAACAGTGCCTGGCATGCTACCATTTATTTACACATTTAAAACATTTCTGGAAGGATACACAAGAAACTAGTAACCATGGGTACCTATTTTTGGTGACTTAGGTGGGTGGATGGAAACTGGGTGGCTAAAGTACAGAGGTGGGAGGGAGACTTCAAAATCTGTAAGTAGTGTTTTACACTTATTGACTTTGAAGGCATGTGAAAGGATTAGCTATTCCACAAATTAGTTAATTGTTAAAATGCTTAAAGGAAAAAATAAAATACGTTACCAGGATGCATTTACTTCTTTGTAAAGAAAACTAAACATAATTTGAATAAAAAAGCAAATTGATTCCCTGGCTGGTTTTCTCAGTGGTTAGAGCATCGGCCACGGACCAGAGAGTCCCAGGTTCAGGTCCCACTAAGGGCACATACCTCTGTTGCAGTTTGTCCCTGGCCCCAGCTGGGGTTCTGTGGGTGGCAACCACTCGATGTGTCTCTCTTATGTCGATGTTTCTCTCTCTCTCTTTCTCTCTCCCTTCTGCTCTGTCTGATTTAAAAAAACGCAAATTGAATTCTGTATGGTGCACATGTATGTTTCTAAAGCAGGCAAATCACTAATATGTAACTTATTGATACTTGCTTATTAGTAATAATTCAAAAACATGCATAATAATGATAAATTTCAAATTTAGGCTAATGGTTATTTCTGGAAGGAGAAAGAGATAGAGATGACTAGAATTGGGGGAGGGGCACTGGCCGGAGGCTAAGTAGGTTAGAGCATTGTACCATACCCAAAAGGTTGCCAGTTTGACTTCCAGTCAGGGCCATACCTAGGTTGCAGGTTCAATGTCTGGTTGGGGCATGTGCAGGAGTCAATCGATCTATGTTTCTCTCTCACATTGATGTTTTTCTCTCTCTCTCTCTGTCTGTCTCTGTCTCTCTCAAATCAATAAAAACATACCTCAGGTGAGGATTAAAAATAATAGTAATAAAGTTAGAGTTGAAGAAAGGGAAGCCAGGAGACTTTAACTATATATTTTACATAGTTATTTCATATTAGGTTATATAGACTCCAAAAGTTCAGAGATAAGCAGAAACATGGAAATACTTGGTATTTTCAGGTAAAAATTATTTTAGGAAAGTCATTAAATATATTTTCATAATAGCATTAACTGGGATTCTCTAAAAATTATATAAAATGTAAAGATGACAGAAAAATTGATTAGTCATTGAACCTATTAAGAAGGTTCATATAAAACATAAATAAAAGCTCATGTATCTATCTTCAATATTAGTTACAATAAAAGTAAAAATACCAGCATTATTAATCCCTATTGATTACTAATTACTTTACCAAGGCAGTTTCATTTTACATTCATAACAACCTATCAATTTGTAACATGGCTGAAAATCACGTTGAAAAAACAAAATGTTGTAAGTCACTGCAACAGTAAAAACTAAGCCAAACCACAATAAAACAAATATATTTCAAGGAAAGCAGAAACACTCACATATAAGATGAGTAATTTTTTTTATAGCACCAACTTAATAAAATCCAATAACTTTTCTGGAATTTAGAAGTCTTCTAATTCAACCTATTAACCTAAAGTAAGAATAACTTCTGTATGTCCTGGAAGATGGTATTTCAGTTGTTTTTATCCAGTTGGTCCTAATTGACTCTCCAAAGCAAGGCAAAGAAAACTCAAATCCTTGTTGCATAAACCCTTTAAAGTATTTCGACATTATTTAAAGTATATTTCAAATCTACCATTTCTACGCTGTACATTCTTGATTACGTCCATTTCTTTTTTATTATTATTACAAGCAATTCAGGCCTTGGTAAATTAATTTTTAAATGCTTCAGTTTCTCAAATTCCTTTGAAATTTGATCTCCAAAATTTACTACATTACTACCCTGGCCCTGGCTGGTGTGGCTTATTGGTTTGGGTGTCATCCTATGCACTGAGGGGTTGCCAGTTTGATTCCTGGTCAGGGCACATGCCTGGATTTCAGGCTAGATTATGCACACAGGCAGGAGCCGATCAATGTTTCTCTCTCATTGATGGTTCTCTCTGTCTGGGATTCAATAAAAAATCTTTTGAAAGCGTGGCCAGTGTGGCTCGTTGTCCCATGAACTGAGATGTCCTGGTTCCATTTCCAGTCAGAGCACATGCCCAGGTTGCAGGCTCGATTCCCAGTAGGGGATGTGCAGGAGACAGCCAGCCGATGTTTCTCTCTGACATGGATGTTTCTATCTCTTGCTCCTTTCCTCTCTCTTTAAAAAAATCAATATTGAAAAAAAAAAAGAAAAAAATTTTACTACATCCCTGGCCGGTTTGGCTCAGCAGTTGGAGTGTTGGCCTGCAGACCAAGGAGTCCGGGTTCAATTCCAGCCAAGGGCACGTACCTTGGTTGCAGTTTGTCCTTAGTCCTAGCCAGGGTTGTACAGGAGGTAGCCAATCGATGTGTCTCTCTCAAATCAATGTTTCTCTCGGTCTCTGTCTCTCCCTCTCCCCCTCCCACTCTATTTGAAGATACTTGAAAAAATATCCTCAGGTGAGGATTTTAAAAAATAATAATAATGATAAATAAAAATTTTTACTACATTACTACTCTAGATGCATAATTTAAGTCAAAAAGTCAACTTCTTACCAGAAGTAGGAAGATAAATTGGGCTTGATGGAGAGCATGGTGAACTAGACTGCCTGTCCTTGTCTAAAGTGGACATATCAAATGTTAGTGCAAGTTTTATAAATATATTTCCTCCTTTTGGTAACTACAAAATAGCAGTTATTTCTTTCATATGAACTGGCCAAACTTATTGTCTAAAATATCCACATACATTTATTTGTTTCTGAAGGAAATAAATCATCTTCGATGGCTGTAAAAAAAAAAAAAAAAATGACAAAATGGGCTTATCAATCAGGTTAGGTTAAATGATGTAACCAGGAATCCTCAAATCCTTATAGGGGATAAATAAAGGTTTATTTATTGTTTATGCAATGAAAATTAGCATGGGCACTCTACTCCATATAGTAGTTCAGGGATCCAGTCTTCCTCTATGTAGTACCTCCATCATCTCTTCTGACCTTGAAGTCTTCCATCT
Source organism: Molossus molossus (assembly GCF_014108415.1). NCBI lineage: Eukaryota > Metazoa > Chordata > Mammalia > Chiroptera > Molossidae > Molossus > Molossus molossus. The sequence goes on along the minus strand of NW_023425345.1, from coordinate 53,508,825 downwards.
ATATTCTCTGTATCAGTTAGACATACAGGGTAAGAACCTAAGCAATGAGCAACGTGTCATATGGACAATTTTTTCAGCATTCATTCCTTGAAGTTGCATTCATCACTTTTAACTGTATTTTATTTGTTGAACTCAGTCAACCACTTATACCTAATTTATTAAAAAATATGAGATGGTTATATGCCCAGAAGAAAGAAAGAAGAAAGGGAAAGAAAGATTGATTTAGTGAACACATAGCATTGTCTCTTCCAAAGGGATGACAGGTACTCAACGCATGTCTATTAATCACATGGGCATGTTGGCCCAAGTTGCTAGATCTTTGAATTGTTCAACAGAATCCACAAATTCAATTTTTTTAACATGACATCTCCTGATTATTTTTAATCCTTACCCAAAGATATTTTTCCATTTATTTTAGATAGAGTGGGAGGGAGAGAGGGGGAGAAAGAGAGAGAGAGAGAGAAACATCAATGTGAGAGAGGCACATCGATGGGTTGCCTCCCACGTGACCCTGACCAGGGCCTGTATGAACTGCAATCAGGTACATGCCCTTGACAGGAATTGAACCTGAGACTCTTTGGTCCACTGGCCGATGCTCTAACTGCTGAGCCAAAACTGGCCAGGGCCATCTCCTGATTTTTAAATGTTGGCTACTAAATCATTTTAATGACCTAGTATGAACCAAACAAATTAAGTCTGAAATTAGATCAAGTCTATAGGCCAACAATCTGAAAACTTTGACTTTATTAAAACCTCATGTGATCCTGTAGAGAGGATTACAATTCAAGATTTCTTCTACCATGCATCTTGGCTACACAGTGTTCCAAAGCTAACGTGTTGGTTAGCATTCATCAGAGTTACTGTGTGGTTCCACAGGAGCCAGATGGGTAGAATGAGTTTTGGTGAACAACCCAGGAAACCAGGATGAAATCTTAAAGGTCATTCAATGTAGCAAATAAGAAACTAGGGCCAGCTACAACTCTGTAGTAAAGTTGTGCTCCCTGGGCTCTTGGAATCTGTAGTGCAGATGCAGAAAGACTACATACAAACGAAAGGCAGTGTCTGCTCTACAATGTAAACCGGACTCTGTGGTTTAGATGGAATACATCACAATTCAAAGGGCTAAGTCATCATTCTTAGGTAGGGTAGTTAGGAAAAGGTTTGTGAGGTAGGGACGACTAGAAGTAGGGCATGACAAATTTAATAATGGGGAATTTGAGAATATTCACCTAATAAGTGGAAATGGAGTAAAGAAGAATTCTAAAGAGCTTAATTAACTTTTAAGTTCTGCCTTAACTAGCTTCCTGAGTGGCAGAGGCTGCTAATGATCTCCTAATCACTATTCCCACTTTCTTCTTAATTTTTAGCTGGGCACATACCTTCCTTGCCTTTAGGTTTGGCCATATGTCTACATTCCAGCTAATGAATATAAGAAAAGTAGGTTGTGCAACTGCCAGAAAAAATGCTCTTTTTTTAAAAAAAATCCTCACCCCAGGACACCTTATTCCATTTATCTTCAGATAGAGGGAGGGAGGGAGAGAGAGGGAGAGAGAGAGAGAGAGAGAGAGAGAGAGAGAGAGAGAGAGAGAGAGAGAGAGAAACACCGACGTGATTGAGACACATCGATTGGTTGCCTCCCCCACAGCCCTGACCAGCACCAGGGACTGAACTGCAATGGATGTACATACACTTGCGAGTCTTTGGTCCTCAGCCCCTGACACTGAGCCAAACCAGCCAGAGCCAGAAAATGGTCTTAAAGAGCATCCTTTCATCTCTCCCTCCTTGTTGCTGGTTAGAATGAACACCTGAATGCTGAAACTGCAGAAGCTCTTAAGGGACCATACGTGGCCTTGGAACAGAAGCCCTTTAGGGTGTTAACAAGGTAGAAGCCTGGGCTGAAAATCTTTGGGCCCCCTAAATGGGAGAAACAAACAAAAAATCGTCTCATATTTCCACCACAGATACTCTGTCTATTATTGTTTTATCTTAATTTCTGCTTTCTTTTCCAATACTCAAATTTGAACATATTACTTTTCCTCCTGAGCTAGACTTTCCTTAAAATAAGAGAGGTACATTTATTAAATGATCCCTTTGACATGTTCATACTTTAACATTCTGTATGATTCAGAAGGAAATTTTTAAATAATTTATTTAAATAATTGTATCATGTCACAATTTGCACCAACACATTTCATATAGAAATGTAAATAATTCACTCATTATCTGGGTGCTCCCTCCAAAAATAAAAAATAATAATAATAAAAAAGGAGAATTCAGTCATTTACTCTATTTTAAATGTAGGCATTTCTGTTTGAGAAAATGAGTGATGATATGCATCATACCTAAAATGAAATAGACTATTTTCCAATAGAAATTAGAATAAAAACATATTCCAAAGTTGCTCATTTATTAATATGGCACTCAAAACAAAAACATATACCATTAATGAAAGTATTGAAATTTTTGTAATTGATTCTTTAAAACAAGTGATTAACATTAGTTTCTACTAAGCCAACATTTCCCAACATAAATCTTCATAAGAAATCAACAAAATTCATATGCTGGGGTGAAATAACAGTTTATACTGCTTTCATCTATATTTCTTTTTGAGACATTCACCAAACATTAGAACAGGAAAAGCTTCGAGCCATCTCAAACAAGCAGATAAACAAAAACATTTATCTTTGTTTAATCAGTTATTTCTATAATGTATTTGACCACCACGATATTTATCTCCAGAAGAGGTTTTGGGAAACAGTTCTGGAAGGTATTCTTTTCCAGAATCCTTTCTTTATATCCTGCTGCGTCTCCATTTAAGAAAGGAAACAAAGCCCCAAGGTAACAGATCGGTTAAAATCCATTTGCTATTTCACAGCACTTTCTGCAAGAAAACTGTTCGTAAACCACAGCTTGAAGTTCTCGGAGGAAAACCAGAATGAGCAGGGAGCTCTGTTTAAACACTGCACATATAATTTTGCCTTTTGGGCTGTGCCTTTTGTAGCAAAACAGCTTTGAATCTGAAGACTCATTATCATGTTATGAGCATCAATCAGACATTTGACATACAACCCTGGACTTTATGTCCTTGGAAAGAGATTTTAAGAAGATAATTTTAGTGCTTGCTTCTAGGCCTTTCTGTGGTCGTAAACCTTATAAGTTCATGTAGGCAATAAATATTTGAGTTTTTTAATATTGGTAAAAAATGGAAGCAAGGGACTAACTTAAATGAGAATAGTACAGGACAAAAATAAGCAGTTAGTAGTTGCAAACATAATTTTTGGTGTAGAATGATTTTTGTTGTTGTTGTTCTTTTAAGTGTTTTGTCTACCAAGAGAACAGACATCTTCTACAAAGACCAGGAGATGCCATCTGGTGATTTTATACAATATTACTATTTAAAAAGCTCTATTTTAAATCCTCAACCCAGGACACTTTTTTCCATTTATCTTCAGATAGAATGTGTGTGTGTGGAGAGCGGGGGGGGGGGGGGATTTTTCCCAATCGTAAAACATTTAAAGACTCGTTCTTTTGAGTTTTTGTGATTGTGCCTAGGGAAACAGATTTTTAATTTCTTTTTAGCATTAAGAAAAATAGGCTAAAAGCTATTTCCATTATTTAAAACACTTCCATAGATTTGTAACAGAAAAGTAAGGAGAGAGAAGAAATACTGACACATATCAAGATCTGGAAATCCATAAAGTTGCAGAGTCCAAAGCACATATTTTGAGAAGTGCTGTCAAAAATTATCTTAATATGTTTCCCCTGGAATTATAACTATTAAAAGGCTACAGAGGACCATGTTATAAACATTTGGGTTTTGAATAATAGAACAGATGACAGATTATCATTTTATTCAGTTGCTTTACAAATGGATGATTCAAACACTTGGTAGAATTGTTATTTTTATTTAATTTGCACTTATAAATCTCATTACATAAAATGGGGTGCTAAGAACAGTTAACAGAATGCTTTTATAGAAATATAACAATGACAACGAAGGATTATTGACTTAAAAAACTGCCATTCCTGGGGAAAGCCCGGAAATCAGTAAATGGCAAGTAAACTATAAAACATTTGCTCAGAAATAATGATCAGCTTTACATTTCAAAATATATGGCGGGTCACGCATAGTTGTTTTGGGTAGTGATTGGCATTGATGTATGTTGATAGGTCAAAACAAAGAGTAGATTGTACAGGGAAGAAAGAACATCTGTAGGAGCTCAGACAAGAGACGACCAATTTTGGTTGTTAGGCAAATTGAATGTCACTGGGCTGTTATCTTGATTGGAGGTGACCATTTGTGCTTAGTTTTGAAACCTGTGCATTTTATACGATAACAAAATGCGATAGTGCATATGTAACACAGACTGGAAAATACATTCAGTCATAAACCTGAAGGTTGGGTTGTATTTTCAATTTTGATTGAAATGTGCACTTGCCCACAGCAGTATTTCATGAAGCCCTTGAACTTGTGAACCCATGGGATTCTACATGGCTGTTTTAACATGTGCAATGTTTGATTGTTTCCCTGACTAACCACTAATATTAATTTGTGTACATAATTCACAATACTCTATTTTGGAATTCAGCATAATATTTTGTTTCTATCTACAGATTTAGTCCTCCAGAGAGGACAGAGACTATTAAATTTTCAAAGCTCCTCAGTGCTATTCCTGTATCTAACAGAAATAACCAACTGAAAATAACCAGTGGGGTTTCTCCAGGGAATCTAACTGTACCTCATTACACAGTGTCCATTTTCCGAGACATGATGCAATCATAATTAATCTCCAGCTTATTAAATTGCTGTCCTGGCCTTTAGAGATGACTATTTTTATGAGAAGAAATTCAAGAAACAGAGAGGTACTAACGGTTACTATTGCCATATGCCTGCTGCTATTGTAAAATACATTGCTTCAGTAAATGCATTTCAGATAAACTGTTTCCTTTTTTTTAACTTATTTTATTATTGAATGTATTATAGATGTCTCACCTTTTTTACCCCCATTGACCCCCTCCTCCCCAATCCCACCACCTTCCTGCCATCCCCACACTATTGTCAATGTTCATCGGTTATGCATATATGCATAGAAGTTCTTTGGTTTACCTCTTTCTGCCCTCTCTCCCCTCTTCACTTTGAGGTTCATCAGTCTAACAACCAATTTGTACTTCTCAATTCCTTCATTTATTTCACCCATCCCCTCATCCCCCTCCCATCTGGCAAGCAACAAAAAATTCTCTGTATCTATGAGTCTGTTTCTGTTCTGCTTGCTCATTTTGTTTGTAGATTCAATTACTGATAGATATGTATTAATTGTCATTTTATTGTTTATATTTTTGTTCTTCTCCTCCAAGAAGACCCTTCAACATTTCATATAATACTGATTTGGTGGTGATGAACTCTTTTAGCTTTTTCTTATCTGGGAAACTCTTTATATGGCCATCAATTCTAAATGATAGTTTTGCAGGACAGAGTAAGGTTGCAGGTTCTTGCTTTTCATCACTCTGAATATCTCTTGCCACTCCTTTCCGGCCTGCAAAGTTTCATTTGAGAAATCAGCTGACAATCTTATGGGAGCTCCTTTGTAGGTAACAAACTGCTTTTCTCTTGCTGCTTTTAAGATTCTCTCTTTGTCTTTAAACTTTTGCATTTTGATGATGATATGTCTTGGTGTGGACCTCTTTGGGTTCATTTTGTTTGGGACTCTCTGTGTTTCCTGGACTTGTATGTCTGTTTCCTTCACCAAGTTAGGAAAGTTCTTTGTCATTATTTTTTCAAATAGGTTTTGAATTTCTTGCTCTCTCTTTTCTCCTTCTGGCACCCCCATGATGCAAATGTTGGTACGCTTGAAATTGTCCCAGAGACCCCTTATACTATCCTCGTTTTTTTTGAAGATTGTTTTTTCTTTTTGCTGTTTTGATTGGATGTTTTTTACTTCCTTATATTCCAGATCAATGGTTTGCTTCTTGGCTTTACCTACTCTGCTATTCATTCTCTGCAAATTATTTTTTTATTTCAGTTAGTGCATCCTTCATTACTGACTGGTCCTTTTATATGTTGTTGATGTTCTCACTAAGTTCCTTGGAGTTTTCCTTAAGTTCCTTGAAGGTCTCACTAAGTTCCTTCAATGTCTCATCAAGTTCCTTGAGCAAAACCTGTGTTTTGAACTCTGAATCTGATTGATTATTTATCTCCATTTTGTTTAGCTCTTTTCCTGGGATTTTCTTTCATTTTGGACATGTTTCTTTGTCTCCTCACTTTGGCTGCTTCCCTGTGATTGTTTCTATGTATTAGGTAGAGTTGCTATGTCTCCTAGGCTTCATAGGGTAGCCTATTGTTGTAGGTATCCTGTAGGGTCCAGTGGCACAGCCTCCATGGTCACCCAAGCTGGGCCCTTGAAATGCACCCCTCATGTTGCACCCCTTGTGTGGACTGTCCACCCTTCTCTTGTGATTGAGTCTTGATTGCTGTTGGAGCATCAATGGGAGGGATTAACTCAGGCTGATCAATTGCAAGGACTGGCTATGTTCACTGACCACTGGCCTCTGATGACCTTGCAGGATCAGCTGTGTAGAAGCCCACCACACAGAGCAAGACGTATTTCAGCAGGGTTCTGGTACCCACTGAGTCCACTCATTGAGTGTGTCACTTGTGGAGGTGCTTGGGTGGTGGTGTTTCTGTGTAGCCTGAAGCTGTCCACTGGGTGTGCTGGCTCTGGAGCAAGGTCAGTCACTGCCTGTGTTCTACCTGAGGCCACCAGCATAAGCTATAAAGTGATCTGCAGGTGGCTGCTTCTGTGCTGGGCTTGGAGGTGCAGGAAAAGCCAAGTTGTGAACCAAGGCTGGCTGCTTCTAGTGCCAGGCCTGGGGCTACTTAGTGAGAGGTACAGGGCTTGCTGAGACCAAATGCTGCTTGTTTGAGGAATTTTAGGAAAATCTGAAGCAGGATCCAAAACAGGACAAAGCCATTGGAAACAGACTGGGTGGGCCCAAAAGTTGGGTAGGGGAGGGCCTTAGGGAATCACCAGTGCAGGGCAAAAAGTGTGAGCCAGGTAGCTGGAGTTGGAGGCCTCTGACAGCAAGTCTGTCCAGGAGAAAGCTGCACCTCCAGCTCTCGCCCCAATACCAAACAACTCAGTTCTTCCCTGTGTGTCTCTGGTGCCTTTCAAGCTGCCTCTCCCATGCTGGAGCCCAGAAGGAATGAGTCTGAGTAAGTCCATGAGCAGGCCCTTTAAGAGGAGCTGCCTGGGGCTCCAGAACCCTCGGCCTCTCTCAGCCTCAGTTCTCACTGGTTCTTACAACTACGAGTTATGAGAATTCTTTTCCCGGCACTGGAACCCTGAGCTGGGAACCTGGTGTGGAACAGGGACCTCTCACTCCTCAAGGAGGATCTTCACAGCCGAGGTATCCCCCTGATTTTATCTGCCACACGTGGGTGTGAGACCAGCCAGTCCGCACCTTTGCCCCTCCTACCAGTCTGGGTGTGGCTGCTTCTTTAGTTTCATAGTTGTAGGACTTCTGTTCAGCTCAATGTCAGGTGGTTCTGAATGATGGTTGTGCTGTGGTTTAGTTGTAATTTTGATGTCATTGTGGAGGCGATACCGCATTTACCTACCCACCATCTTGACCGGAAGTCTAAACTGTTTCTTTAAGTATCAAAGGTAATATCTTCAACAATATGTATTTTAAGTTACAATCCTATTAAAGTGAAAATTTAAAAATTTATACTAAAATAAACACACTTACCTACTTACCTACTTACTTTCAGAAACAGAAAATATCAAGCATAATTTAGCTCTTCTTTTAACACTTTAGAGTAATTTTCATGATCATCAATTTTATTCCTGGCTTTAGTATGATTATGTTTTTATGTCCTCCCTTAATATTATTTATTTATTATATAGTGTTTTAGTTTTCCAGTGCAGTGCTAAGCACATAATTAGTTTTTTTTTTAATACTTATGAAATGAATGCATGCATTTTCAAATGAAGCTTTCAATTCTTCACTTTCGAATTTAATGTGGACAGAACTTTTCAAACTTGTTGGAAAAGTGCTTTCATTACATCTAATGTTAAATCACAGGTCTAGCCAATAAACAAAATCCATGAATCTTAGAATACCAGATATTTCAATGGACCAAAACATTTCCCACTTATTATCAGTTCTCAGATTGGTTACAGATGTTGAAGTTGTACCAAGATTGACCACTAAAAGAAAAAAAATATATATATGTTCTTATCAGTGAACAAATAACATGGATAATAATGTATTGTGTTCTTGGGCAATCTATTATGCTAACAAATATAAACATCACCTTAAGTGGTTTTTATATTCAGTTATAATATAGAGGAAATGTCACATATAAACTTTAGAATCTGCGATCTTTACACATGTAAGGCCAGAATCAGCCCTAAATAACAGTGCCCTGTGCAGATAATAATTGAGAACTGTAAGATTAGTGAGCATTCCCTTGGGAACTCTCCAGGGCATGTTATATAATCCCAAACTGTCATCTGTGATTTTATTTTTACCAATATTACCTGAGCTGACTATATTGATACTGTTATCTACATTATAGAGAACCAAGATTATCTCTAAAGTTCATTTGTTTTCATGTACTCCAAGTCTCTTCCTAGCCCTCAGTGATGTTGACTTGATTAGGTCAGTGATAAAGTAGAAAAAGGTGATCAAAAAGAAACAAAAAATGAAGCAATGTTGTTAGATAATAATTTTTAGAGATTATCTGGATACTGGGGCAATGGTCTTTACATCCAGATTGTTTAAGTCCTTATAAAAATATAATTTCATTGATATAATTATTGTATTTCTTCTTGTGTGTTTTTTCTTTTCTTTTAGTTTTGGTACATTTATTCTGTAATAGTTTTAAAGAGTTGATGCTAAAATACTAAAAATGTTCTTAATTTTAACCTACAATGCTGATTGTGATCATCTTAATTTTATTTCATGATTTTTTTTCCAGAAATTTCTAAATTAAATGACAGATAATTTAGAAATGGGCATATGTATTTTGATTTTTTAAGTGGATCTCAGTGAAATTTGTTTTATGAAGTATAGGATTATAGACATTCTGTGGTGTAGATATAATCTCTAGTCGACAAATTGTCTTAGATTTAGATGGCACCTGTCTAAAAAAAGCATACTGCTTATAGAACCTCATTTTGGTGTCCTTGGCCCCCTAAATCTGTGGATGTTTTTTGTTATTTTTACAAAATCTACGCTTCATTCTCTGTGTGGGTGCTGAGTGTTGATTTGCTTATTAATAGTCTTCCATTCGACAACTAAAAATCCAAGACCAAGTAAAAAGGGGGGTCAATTCCCTGCATTCTAAAGAATGCTAAAAATAATGAAGAGTCCATGATCTTCCTGAGCTTACTACAAGGCAAATAGCTCAGTCATTCCAGATTACTGCCCTAGTGTTGATCCCAACCTCACTTCCTTTGAAGCAGAAATTGAGGGAGTAGGGAGACCTGGAATTTATCCAAGTTATGAATTATTAACCCAGGGAAGATACTGGTTTTTCACTTCTTTGTTTTAAGAGTAAAGAAATGGTGGTGACCAAATCCAGGAGAGAGGCCTGAGGAAGCGCCACCCCCAGAAATGACATGTCAACACTGGTGTCTCATTGCTCAGCTGCACGTGTTCTTGTGCAGCATGCTCATTGACCTATGCCTATCTGTTCAGGTGCAAGTGAATTAGGTTATGGATATGAATTGAATATGATCTATTAAAAACATCCTATAACTATAGATCTAATATGTATTTTTTCTGAACTGAGTTAATTCAATAGGATACACAATTCATCAAAAACAACATATTCAATAAATGTTATCCAAAAAACTAAAAGTAGACTTCTATTAGAATTATAACATAATTTATTAGAAATGAATCTACTAATGAGATTAAACTATTTAAAATAAACTGATTAATATATGCAGAGATGTATATTACTTAATGTTAGAATGCAACAAGTTCAGGATTACCTTTATTTTTATTTTTCATTTTTTTAAAATTTTACAGACCAAAATATGGTTTCATTAATATCTTGATGAGGATGACAGTATTTTTAAATATAACTCAATTTTTAAAATTATTTCTGTTATAAGTAAAATCATAATAATCTATCATCAAAAATCATTATTGCCCTGGCTGATGTTGACAAGTGGTTAGAGCATCAGCCCTTGGACTGTAGGGTCTTGGGTTCAGGTTCAATTCCTGGTCAAGGGCACATACCTGGGTTGCAGGTTTGATCCCTGTCCCGTGTTGGAGCAGGTGAGGCAACCAATTGATGTGTCTCTGTCACATCAAAGTTTTTCTCTCTCCCTCTCTTCCACTCTCTCTCTCTCTAAATAATAATAATAATAATAATAATAATAATAATAATAATAATAATGGAAAAAATATCCTTGGGTGAAGATTAACAAAAACAATCATTATTAATAATCTATTTCCTAGTAGCTCAATTAGGTCCTCCAATTTTTTGAAAAGCAAAGAGTTTGAAAACCATTAACTTGCAAAATAATTTGTCACACAGTGGTCGAAGTCATTAACTTTTTTTATTTCTGGAAAGTATTCTGAAATGGCTTTACCAGGATTTATTAAGCAACTATTATCTGTAACTGTTACACTCCTTAATGGCATCTAATTTAACTGAACAAGAGCTAAGAATTATACAGTGTAGTCTTCCCCATAAGCCAGGTACCGTTTGTTCCAAGAAGTTTCTATATTAGTTCGAAACATATAAAACTGCTGTCTCTATTCAAATGGTTGAACATAGAAATGTCATACAGTTTAATCTATCTATCAATCACTCAATCCTCATCACAACTTTATGGCTAGGTCTTGTTGATATCCCATTTTAAAGATGAAAATTGAAGCATGAAGACGTTAAGTCACTTGCCTAAAATCTCTTGGCTAGAAACTGGTGAAGTCAGAATTTGAATTCAGGTCTTCGCTCTCTGGGTGATCTCTTAACTACTAAATTAAAGCTAGCCCCAGCCCCAATGTACTCAGCAAGATTTGGAAAATAAAAACATTCCCAATTTCAACACATATTTGTCAATATAATATTTTTAATAATGTTTTTATCTTGCCATATGCTTTAAATAAAATTTATAAAAACTTTGGAGCTACAGATTTATCTAAATTTAATTACCATACAATTTAATTGGTAAAGCCAAAATGCCATTATCAAAAATACTTTCTGACAAGGAAAGTCTAACTTCATTTTTCTATTTAAATAAGCATGTTAATACTCATTTTAAAATGTATTACAAAAACTACTGAGAAATATAGTATAAAACATGTCTTCTTAATAAGAGGATATAATGAGTCCTCTTAATCAAGATGTGATTAGTCATACAATATTATAATAACTTAATAAACAAAATTATAAATCAATATATTTCTCATTGCTTATTTTTAATAATGCAATGTAATACATAACTCATATAATACATTATTTATTTACCCAGAATTAATTTGATCATTAAATATGTTCACATACATGGATCAAACTCTCATGCTTGGTCACTGGGAATAATTAGATTAAAATAATATATCAAGTCAGAAGGAACTCTATTAATTTTGCTAGAGGATTAAACTTTTCTTATATTTAAGTAAAGAGAAACTTTTCTGTTACCCAAAACTGAGCAGTTGGGCAACTAGCATATGTTTTTATTTTTTTTAATAAAAAATAGAGAATGTAGTTATTTTAAAAGATGAAATAAAAGGTGGATTAAATAGAGTATTTCATGATATGACTTCATAAAATTTCTCAACTGCTTTGTTGAATAATACATACCAAATCAGAAATGAATTATAAAATTTTTATCCATAAGTTTTACCTAATGTATCTTGAAATTTTTGGTGATTTTAAAAAATATCCATTACATTAAAATGATGTCATTCATTAACCTATACTGCTTCAATTCTCCAAAGTTTTTTTCCAGATACTTACAGCTTCCAAGGATGTGTTAAGAATAGTCGAAAATGCCCTGGTCGGTTTGCTCCGTGGTTAGAGCGCCAGCCTGCGGTCCTCAGAGACCCGGGTTCGGTTCCCGCTAAGGGCACGTACCTCGGTTGCAGTTTGTCCCCGGCCCTGGTCGGTTGTGCAGGTGGCAGCCACTCGATGTGTCCCTTCACGTCGATGTTTCTCTCTCTCTCTCTGTTCCTCTCTCTCCCTCCCACTCTACCTGAACAAAAGATGGAAAAATGTCCTCAGGTGAGGATAAAAAAAAAAAGAAGAGTCGAAAAGGCCCTGGCCAGTTTGGTTCAGCGATTGAGCGTTAGCCTGCGGGCCAGAGAGTCTCGGGTTCGGTTCCTGTTAGGAGCACATACCACAAAAAAAAAAAAAAAAAAAAAAAGCTGAAAAGAACTGCTTATATTTAAATAATATTTAAATTCATAAAAAAATTGTTTTCAATATTCCATATTTCTTACCTATATGTTATTTGCTTAGCTCTTGTGGAACTCCCTCAAAGTTGATGAATTTTTTTTGACAATAGTGGGAAGATTGAAGAGATGAGATATTTAAACCACAATCTGTTTTAGATGCCAGTGTTTCATCTTCAACAGAAATAGCTATTAAAAAAGACACAAGTCCTAAGATGGCTTATTCCTTCTTGATTATTTATTGACAATGACTTGTTTTCATTCACCAATAATACTTTGAAGTTACTGTGTTTGATGTCCACAGAGGTTTTTGAGGTGTGCATCTTTCTTTTGTGAAGCAGAATAGAAAAGATAGGGAGAGGGAGGTGGTTTAGGGGAACCTGCTTTTACATTTCTTCCACAGATTCACTCTCAGCGAAATCAATCTTAGAAAAGAACACATATGGAATTGAGTAACTGGAAATCAATACTCTTTAAACTATCCTTGCTCCTTTATTCCTTTTAAGGTCTTAGTGTTATAATGGTTTACATATCTAGGTTGAAAGACTGTTCCAAAAAGTATTGTAAGGCAGTGTTTAGAGAAAACTAAAACTCTCTATTTGTACCAAGCCAAGACCAAACCCTTCAATAACTTAATGAACAGATGGATAAATAGATATGCATGTGTGTATAAACATATTCTATACTGAGTTCATTCATTAATTGTAGTATTTCTCAATCAAGTGTCCATAGATCCTTAGGGATTCATAGATACATTCTCACCAGTGTATTAAATTCTCAGGTCTGAGAAATTCTGATTAAATTTTTATCTGGGTCAAATTACAGCTCCCCACTTACTAGCTGTGGATCCTTGGGCAAGTTACCTCCCCTCTCTGAATTCCAGTTTTCTCATCTGTAAATTAGAAATATAATGTAATGTAAAATGCTCATTTCCTCCTAGGTTGAATTAATTAAGAGAAACATTTCATTCACCCATAAAGTTGGTAAGCCAAAATGTTATTTCAGAATAACAGAGACTCCTTTTAATTCTGATGTTTGGATTCTGGGTATAATTAAATAAAAATAATGAACAATACTTCAGAAATAATTGTACTACTTCTGTCAGCCATCGTGATCCAACTTTTTCTGTGCACTTAAAGAATGTGAAACTTTATATTGCTAAAAGCTAATTAGTCAGGTAGCTAGAATATAATTTTGGATTCTTAAATAGAAAGCAAAAATATGTATTTTATAAGATGAAATACAATGAGAATTAACTCTAATTGGAATGAGTAATTCATGACATGATTTGATAAAATGGGTTTTAGCTACCAATATAGATTTTTATTTAATCAGACTCCCTAGAAGCCCAAAGTGCCAGTAGAAATACCTTAGCAGGAAATATAGAGCATGTGGGGGAAGAAAATATTACTAAGCATTAATAAAGGTGTGTTAGTGTTTTGTGGGAAAAATAATATTTTAGCTATATGGTAAGCACTGTATAAGTCTAATTTAAACTCATATTTCTTACTGTAAAAATGCAGTACGCAACTGATAAATAGATTTTCAACAATATTCAGAGCAAAACCACCTTTATCTAGACCAACTGGTACACAATTAATGATAATTTAATATACATCGAGGTAGAGCATGTTGGGTGGTATTAAGAGAGGAAAGAAAGCACGAGACAAGTTTGGGGATTTCCTCAGATTCTCAGTCCAGGTTAGACTCCCTAGTGTAACACAACATCCCTAAATTTTACTGGTGTAAGACAATAGAGATGTATTTCTTACTCACATCACATCTCACCCAGAGGGTGGGAGACTGTTCATTATGGTTATCAGGGACCTGGGCTCCTGACGTGCAGCTAGCTCCACCATATTCTAGAGTCCTGGAGCCTTCCACAGGATTTTCTGAAGCCAGAAGCAGAGGAATAGAGAAAAGAATCTGCAGTACAGTATCTCATTCAAGGGTTTAGGGGCCAGGCTAGGACAGCACACATCATTTAGGGCCACATCCACAGGCCAGAGCTTGGACTCTTCATCCCACCTCATAAGGAGTTGGAAATGTAGTCTCTCAATGCACCAAAAAAGAAGAGAACATAGATATTGGTCAACAACCAGCTGGGCTCTGCTAATTCTCTACAGAAATGCAGAAGACTGGGTTTAAATTCACAGATTCTTGCTATGTTAATGACATTATTTTTGCAAATGTTTCGGTTAGATTCACATACTACTTTTATTTAATCATAATGGACATTAATTCATTAATTCCTAACTTCACGAGACTGAACAATCGTGTATACATAGTGACTTAATTCTATTGTAAAGAAATTGAGTTAATTATAATAAGAACAATTAAATGATTGCCAGCAGAATAAATTTAAATGCTTTTAATCTCAATTTTCTAAAACAAAACAAACACTCCACAACAAATAAGTACAGTTTTACATGACAAACATAAAAATCTTGAGGTTTATAATAAAAATAACAATCATAAAACTAAAATCACATAGGTCTTCTCACAAACAAATGATTAATTTATGGGTGATAAGATATAAATCTTATGATGACAAGAACTAACAAGAAACATCACCCAAACCTTGCTAATGTTACATCGTACTGTCCTCGACTATATCTGACTTGTAATCATTCTTCAACCTTCTATTCTATTTTTTACTAAATGTTAAAGCTTGGCCCATTGCTTTGTATTTTCAAAACACTTATCAATAACTTTAAGTTTCTTATTCTCTCAAAATTCTAGTTACTCAAGCTTGGTCTGTGTCACTTTTAATTTGATTTAATTAATGCTGCATTAAAGACATTGAGATTTAAATTTTTAAATTTCAACTCCAGTACTATTTTTCTCTGGGAGAGCCTGGGCAACCACTGCTGGTCCTAAATGCTAATATGTAACAGCAGATCCAGGATGCTTGGAGCTGAATTTTCAGCTCTCAGCTCTTCTAAAATGAAACAAATCATGACCACATGTCCCAAGCAGAAAAGTATACACTTTATCCAAGCTTCAAATATTAGTTAGGCCACCATACTTTTACACCCAAAATTTCAAACATTAAGAAAATTCAGTTATTACGTCAAGTCAATAAAACTGCTGAACATCAGTAAAGTTTTTACTAACATCAAAGGTGCCCCTATTGTTTGCCTGCAAATATCCAGACTAGTGAGTCTATCCAGTAATCTATCTTCTACAACCCTTTAAAAATGTCTCTGTGTTTTCACATTACTCTCTATCTCAAAGTCTTATAATTTCTGATTTGGTTCTCCAAACTCTTCTATATACTACCAGTTTATATTTTAAAAGACATTAGTTTTTCTGAGCCTTTAATTCTTTGCTTATAAATCAGGGATAATTATTTGGATTTAGCAAGGTTTTGTGAGACTTAAATAAGATAATAATTTGAGTGGTAAATTCTTTATTATTTTATTTATGTATTTATTTCGTTAATCCTCACCTGAGAATATTTGTCCATTGATTTTTAGATAGAGTGGAAGGGGGAGGGGACGAGAGAGAAACATCGACATGAAAGAGACACATCAATTGGTTGCCTCTCCTATGACCTTGACTAGGGCTGGGGATTGAACCTGCAACCCAGATATGTGCCCTTGACCTGGAATCAAACCTGATTTCCTTCAGTCTGTGGGCCCATGCTGTAACTGCTGAGCCAAACCGGCCAGGGCAAAAAACTCTTTATTTTTATTACTAATATTTTTAATCCTCACCTGAGCATATGTTTATTGATTTTAGAAAAGGGAAGAGAGAGAGAGAGAGAGAGAGATTGGTTGTCTCCCATACACGCCCCAACCAGGGGACTGTACATGCAACCTAGGAACCTCTCCTGACCAGGAATCAAACCCTAGCCTTTCAGTGTATGGGACAAGGCTCCAACCAATGAGCCACACTGGCTAGGGCTAAACTCATCATGCATTTATTTTTAGCTTCTTTTTAAATTTTTTACTTATATTTATTTTTATTTTTTTAATTTATTAATTTTTTTATCCTCACCTGAGAACATTTTTGCATTTATCTTCAAATAGAGTGGGAGGGAGAGAGGGAGGAAGAGAGAGAGAAGTATCGCCGCGAGAGAGACATATTGAGTGGTTGCCACCCACACGACCCCAACTGGGGCCGGGGACAAACTGCAACTGAGGTACGTGCCCTTGGCGGAAACTGAACCTGGGGTTCTCTGGTCCTTGCCTACGCTCTAAGTGCTGAGCCAAGCCAGCCAGGTCTATTTATATTTTTTATTGAATTCCCTGGGGTGACATTAGTTAACAAAACCATATAGATTTCAAGTGTACAACTCAACAAAACATCATGTGCATACTGCATAGTATGCTCACCACCCAAAGTCAACTCTCTTCGTCCCATTTATCCCTCCTTTGCCCACTTTCACCATTTCCTCTGGCTGTCACCATCCTGTTGTCCATGTCACTGTGTCATATATATATAATTTTTTTGCTTAATTCCTTCACCTTTTTTACCCAGGCCCCCAACTCTGCTCCCATCTGACAACTATCAATCTGTTCTATGTATCTATGCTTCTGTTTCTATTTTGTTTGTCAGTTTATTTTGTTCATTAGACTCCACATGTAAGTGAGATCATATGGTATTTGTCTTTCTCTGATGGGCTTACTTCACTTAGCATAATAATTTTCAAGTCCATTCAAGCTGTTGTAAAAGATAAGAGTTCCTTCTTTTATATAGCTGCATAGTATTCTATTGTGTAAATATACCACAGCTTTTTTATCCTCACATCTACTGATGAGTACTTGGGATGTTTCCAGATCTTGCCTATTGTAAATAATGTTGCAATGAACACAGGGGTGCATATATTCTTTTGGATTAGTTGTTTTGGGTTTCTTAGGATATATTTCCAGAAGTGGATCGCAGGGTCAAAAGGCAGTTTCACTTTTAATTTTTTGAGGAAACTCCATACTGTTTTCCACAGTGGCTGCACCAGTCTGCATTCCCACCAACAGTGCAGGAAGGTTCCCTTCTCTCTACATCCTCGCCAACACTTATTGTTTGTTGATTTTTCAATGATTGCCATTCTGGCAGGTGTGAGTTAGATCTTATTGTGGTTTTAATTTTTATCTCTCTGATTACTGATGTTGAGCAACTTTTCATATGTCTATTGGCCATCTGAATGTCTTCTTTGGAGAAATGTCTATTCAGATCCTTTGCCTGTTTTTGAATTGGGTTGTTTGTCTTCTTGGTGTTGAATTGTATAAGTTCTTTATAATTTTGGAAATTAACCCCTTATCAGGTGTATCATGAGTGAATATGTCCTCTCATGCAGTGGGTTACTTTTTCATTTCTTTAATGGTTTCTTTTGCTGTGCAAAAGTTTTTTAGTTTAATGTAGTCCCATTGTTTATTTTTCCTTTGTTTCCCTCACCCAAGGGGATATATTGGCAAAAATATTGCTATGAGAGATGTCTGAGATTTTACTGCCTATGTTTTCTTTTAGGATTTTTATGGTTCCATGACTTACATTTAAATTTTTATCCATTTTGAGTTTATTCTTGTGTATGGTGTAAGTTGGTGTTCTAGTTTCATTTTTTTGCATGTACCTATTCAATTTTTCTTACATCATTTATTGAAGAGATGCTCCTTATTACATTGTATGTTCTTGCCTCCTTTGTAAAATTTTAATTGACAATAAAGGCATGGGTTTATTTCTGAGCTCTCTATTCTGTTCCATTAATCTATATGCCTGTTCTTATGCTAGTATGTACCAAGTTGCTTTGATCACAATGGCCTTGTGGTGTAGTTTGATATCAGGTAATGTGCTACTTCCAACTTTGTTCTTCTTTCTCAAGATTGCTGTGGCTATTCAGGATCTTTTTTGGTTCTATATAAACATTTGGAATATGCCATTGGTATTTTAATAGGGATTGCATTGAATCTATAGTTTGCTTTGGGTAGTATGGATGTTTTAATGGTGTTAATTATGCCAATCCATTAACATGGTATATCCTTCCACTTATCTGTATCTTTCTCATTTTTGTTTTCAGTATCCTATACTTTTCTGAGTATAGGCTCTTACTTCCTTGGTTAAATTTATTCCTAGGTACCTTACTTTATTTTTATTTTTTGCTATATTAGTGGTAAACTCTTTATTACCAATATGGGTAAAGCATCAACACAGTATCCCTATTTTCCTTCTTTTTTCTATGCATGCTCTTGAGGTTTATTCTTGTTTTTCTGATTGTTTTTTTTTCTGTGTGTTTTGTCATATGCACTCACTCACTAGGGCAACTGGCAAATCAGGTACAGTCTCCACAAAATATTTATTTATTTATTTATTTTTATTTTATTTTTTCTATCACCATTTGTCTCTTTATACCGTCTTCCACCTCCACCGGCCCCTCACCCCTCAATCACCACACTGTTTGTGTCAATGAGTTCTTTCTTTCTTTTTCTTTAAAAAAATTTTCTTTTTAATCCTCACCTGAGGATATGTTTTTATTGATTGTAAAGAGAGAGAGAGAGAGAGAAAAAAACACATCAATGTGCAAGAGAAACATCAATCAATTGCCTCCTGCATGTGCCCTGACTGGAAATCAAACCCGTGACCTTTTGGTGTACAGGATAATGTTCCAACCAACTGAACCACACCAGCCAGGGCTTTTCTTCTTCTTTTCCTCCCCTCAATCCCTCCTCAAAATATTTATTAAATACCTACTATGTAACAGTGCTATGCTAGATATCATGGATACAAAGGCAGGCCAGATGCTTACCCTCACAAGTTGAAGCATAGGGTAAAGTGTGATAAGTGGTAAGAAAGTCAAATAAGATACACAGAGGCGCATACTATGTTTAGAAAAAGCTCCCTGGAAACTCAATGTACAAGGAAAGATCTGAAGGTTGTAGAGGAATTATCCAAGCAAATAAGTAAAGAATGCACCAGCAAAATGAAAACAATGTGTATAAGCAGAGGTGAGTGAGAACCAGTCATAAAGAAAATGGGTAGAGATGAAGAAGAGAAAACCATGCCAACCTGAATCTCTGAAAAAAAAAAAAATTAAAGCCATTTCATATGTTTTTCTTGTGTCTGGAACACCCTTCTACCTCTTTCTTGCTCAACTCCTACCTATTCCTGAGTTTCTAATAAAATGTATCTCCTCTAAGGAGGCTTTTCTCTCTCACCCTTTTCACAGTACTTTCTTGTAATTAATTGCTAAAGTTAATTTTCTCTCCTTCTTACTAAACTACAAATTCCACGACAATGGTCTTGCTTTTGTATTTCTATTAGCAAGTGGGATGCCTGGCATATACTTGATGCCTAATGTATACGTTGCATGAATAAATGGAAATGACCTCCTGTTTAATACCAAGTATGCATTAAGCACTGTACCAAGAACTTTGTATACATTATCTCACTTAAGCTCCCCAGATTATTTCCATTTTCTATATGAAGAAACTGAATCTTGCAATAAGAGATTTGCCCCAAATCAGACAGCTAATAAGAAACAGAGCAAGAACTGAAATCAAGGACTAACTCAAGAGCCTGAACTCCTAACCTATGTATGATAATAATTTTTCCTCGGTTTTCCCTATTATATTTACTCTTTTGTTTTTGATGACCTGAGATTTACAATTTGGCTCACATAAAAGGTTATAATCGCAAGAAAAAAATTATACAACTTTAAACATCCTTAAGTTTCTTTTATTTTTCACATGTGTTTTGACCAGATGTATTTCCAAATGTGCACTTCAAATTTTGTTAATTTGACTCTGCAGTATAGTTAAAAGGCCAGTTGGGTCATTTTTTTAAATAAGAGGTGAGGTTACAGATAGGTCTAAAGTAGAGTTGAAATAGCTATGCTCTTTTGTTCTTAATACATCTGTTAGATTGCATGACAATGGAACCATTGTGGGTTTTTTTAATGTCACTTTTAAAAAAACTGTGTTTCATCTCTAAACAAAAATTTGAAGTGCGTGTGTTCTTTCCTTTGCAAGCTCATTGATTGTTTTCTAACCTAAGCTGATTAAGTGTATTTTTTAGAGGTGGAGGAAGAATATTGCCTACAAAATCCAAGTCTCCTAGATCTAGATCTTGTACAAAATCTTCATCAGACTACTGAAATTAAAATTGCAGCAGTTCAGTTAAACATTCACATGATTTTTTTGTTCTTAATTTATTTAAATATATATTACAAGAAGTCACTTAAATGTTATTTTCTAATAATATTTATAGAGAAACAAGTAAACTTGGGTGTTATCATAACAATGATGAATGAAATTTGATTGCCATTCAGTTATATACAACATAACCACATCTCTAGGCAAGATTTAATTTAGTTTTTATTATATTAGTCTTTGCTTTGTTCTAAATAGTTATGCTGGCTTTCAGAGAATTTTAAGAATTTGTTACATACCTTAACTATAACAACAATTTGGTCTTTTTAACTGCCAGATGCATTTACAATATTGAGTCTTATAGAATGCTATTAGGTGTAGCACTGTCAAAATCCAAGGGCAATGCACAAAAGGTAGATAACAAAGTAGCATATAGGAGCAAAAGTCAGTCACTTTTCTATTAGTGCTTGTCTAATCCTGACAAGAATGAATGTTCATGTGTAAGAAAATTTTGGTATTTTAAGCTAAATCTTTGACCCAAATATTGATCGTGGGCTGTGTTAGTACTGAAGTTCCATGAAAGATAAAACAGACAGTGTACATGTTGTCGGCAAACCCAAGCCACCCGTACCTTTGGATGCTTCGAAAATCTTTTGTCACGGTTGTCAGATTCAGGAGCTAATGATCATAGCCATGATTTTCAACCCTTTTTGTCTCCCGGCACACATAAACTAATTACTACAATTCTGTGGCACACCAATAAATATATTGTATTTTTTGCTGATCTGACAAAAAAAAAGGTATAATTTTGATTCAATCACACCAGACAGCTATTGTTGTGTTGGCTGTTGTCATTTTTTTAATTTGACAATCTAAAGGAAAAGAGGGCAGTGTCCTTGATTAAAATATCAGTTATTGCATGTTATAAAAATTCTTGTGGCACACCAGTTGAAAATCACTGGGTTATAGTAAAGACCATAATAAAAGGGTCAAAACTCCAAAACTTTATAAGCATAAATCAGATACCATTTTTGTTTTGGAAGTTCATTCAATGACTGTCAACTGTATTTAAAGTAAAATCTAAACTCCTTTCCACAATCTATCAGGTCCTTCATGATCTAGCTCCTCTTATCTCTTTTTCTAAATCTCTCAACCTTCTAACGTTTCAACATCACTTGTTAACTTTCTAACTCCATGTACCCCGCTTGTTCCAACCAGAGACCTTGCGCTTCTGGTTCCCTCTGCTCCTGCTCTTAACGGAAGTCACTCACTCACCCTTTACTTTGTTCAATTTTCTATAAAATGATATTTATCTGCTATTATAATGTGCTAGGATATACATATTTATTTTTTTAAATTATCTTGAGATGTGAGTTATGTGAGGACAGATTTGCACCTTAATAGGAAACAATGGATCAAGCAGACTCTGGGTTAAAACAGAGCAAATCAATCTTTTATATTCTACAGTTTTCTCTTAAATGGCACTATCCTTGAACACCCATGTTCACAAATACGTACAACATGGCACTACTTTTATTATTCATTCAACTAACTTGTATTAGGAAGTGTTTACTATGTGCAAGGACTGCGTAATGTATGGGGCACTGAGATTAAACTAGGATTATAAATATAGTCCTGCAGTGGTTCAGAGTCTTCTTGGGGAGAAGGGTTGGGAAAGGAGTAATTACAGTAGTATAATAGAGCTTTAGCAAAGATATGAATAGAGCAGAGAGAAGCAAGGGCTCATCTGTTTAATGTGTTCAGGGAATGCATCCAGGAGATGAAGATATTTGTACAAAATCCTAAAGAGAGTGTTTGAAAGATTGCCAAGGCAAAGAAGCCGCTGAAGCCAGAAGGAAGATCTGTGGAGATCAAAAGGAATTGGATTTTACAGGGTATTGTGAGAAGCCAGACATAGACAGAGCACAGATGTGTGCGTGCAGGAAGAGCTAGTGGGCACAAAGTGCGGAAGAGCTATTTGGCAACACTGTCGGTGACTTGGTGGGGGGGCTGCAGTTCTTTATTGTGCAAGACTTTGATATCCTTGGACCCTGCTCATGCTGGTAGCAATCTCCAGTCATTATGACAAACCAAAAGTAACCTCGCTTTTGGTAGCCAGCTTCCAAGCTGATTGCCAATCAACCAGACACTCCTACATTGTACAAGAGTTTGTCTGTGTTACCAACAGACAAAGCAGAAATGATACATTGCCCTTCCGAGACTGGGTTATAAAAGATTGTGGAGTCTGGTGTGTGTTGCTCTCTCTCTCTCTCTCTCTCTCTCTCTCTCTCTCACACACACACACACACACACAGGCACACTACTCAACCACTCTTGTCAGTCTGAGAGCCAGCTGGCTCTCTGAACAGCCCTATGAAACTGAGGCCTCCTGCCAACAGCCACATGAGTGACAGTGAACCAGGTTCTCCTGCCCATTCCGATAACGGTAGTTCTGACCAACAGTCTGACTGTTCTCATCAGAGCCAGAACCACCCAGCTAAGCCATTCTGATTCCTGATCCACAGGAGTTCATATGAGATAATAAACATTTGTTGTTTTAAGCTGCTAAATTAGAGTATGATTTATCAGACAGCAATACCCTACTCACTTGCGAATGGCCCTAGGGGAGCAGTGTAGATATCAAGTGAAACCAAAGGTCTATGCTAAGGGCTCTGGACTTTTCACTATAGGAGGTGGGGAATGATGAATAGATTTTAAGCAAGAGATTTTGATTTATACTTTAGAATGATTCCTTTTGTTTTGAACATAGTGTCTTCTATTCCACTCCTTGGTCCTCCACTATTGCATTTTCATCTACCTCAAAAAGGCCTAGCAAACTACATGGTATTTTTTGTATTGTTCCCTCTTACTTAGACCATTTGTTTCTTGCAAACAGAGATGGATTCATTGTTATTTATAAACCATCCTTTGTGTTCCTGGAAACCTGTTGAGCATGGTGAGAGATAATCAGTAAATACTTGTGATTAATTGATTGATGGGAGGTAGGCGAACCTGCAGAAAGGGTGTTGGGTTAGCAGGCTATTATATTAGTTCACTGGAGAAGTCCTAAAGAAATGTTCTTTAGAGATAGTATAGAATGAGAAAGCAGAAATCAGTCATTTTACACACACACACGAACATTTACAGTTAGTTTCGCAGTTATAATCATCTATCAAAAACAAAACACTAAAATACTTAACCCTTTGCACTGCTTGCTCGTGTTGTCACAGCTCTTAAGCAGAGGTAAAAAAAGGAGAGTCTAGTGGACGAAATAGTTTGACAGAGCCCAGTGATATTACTTGAAGTTTATTGTTACAAAACAACAATACAAAAAAAGAAGAAAGAAAGAAAGAAAGAAAGAGAAAGATTAAATAACCAGTAGATTTTCTCACTCTTTCAAATGTGATGAGTTGGTTCATATTAGGCTGCTATACATTTCAGTGGGAATAGCAATCAAATGTTATATAGAAATAAACTCCATATCTACACAGAGTTAAAAGTACTAGCTATAAAGAAAGAAGCTTTAGTCTAGCCAGTGTGGCTCAGTGGTTGAGCATCAACCCATGCACCAAGAGGTCATTGGTTCAATTCCTGGTCAGGGCAAATGCCCAGATTGTGGGCCCAATCCCCAGTGAGGGGCATGCAGAAGGCGGCCAATCAATGTTTCTATCTCTCTCTCCCTCTCACTTCCTCTCTCTATAAAATCAATAAAGAAAAAAATATATTGTTTTTAAAAAGAAGGAAACTTTATATTCATATGAAGATATTGCAGTATCTCAATTAAACAACAATGAAAGTTCAAGCAAATATCAAAGAGATGTCAGTTAAAATCTCTCTCTCTATATATATACACACACAAAAATTTTTTTACTAGAAAATCTGAATACATTCTGAAGCACTTGATAAAATGTACAAAAATCTATTTTAAAATAAGTATCCTAAACAAGTGTAAATATGTACTTTTTCAAATCTAAAATCAGATAGAAAATTGTATCAACAGATAGAACATAAAGGTATCACAAAGGTCATCTAGCGTCTTATCATTCAAAATAATGCAAAAAGGTGTCCAAATACCCAACACATATTTCAAGATTTTTCTTTTCTTTCTTTTTTCTTTTTTTGTCTAGAGTGCTTCCAATATATAAATGAGACACCTGATTTCATGATCTACCTAAAGTCTTGTCTTTATTCCTATATTTTATTTCATTTTATAAGAGTACTTCAGTTGAAGTCCTTGTTTTGTCTTTAAGACTCCCAAATTAATGCCCACTTTCTTGTTACATAAGAGTAGCTCTTGTTTTGACAAACGGGCCTTGAGTTTCATTTTGTAGTTTAATTTCATATCTTTGCACCACACACACATGCACACACACACGCACACACACACACACACACACACACACACACACACACAGAAATTGGCAACCTAAGGTGATGTTAGGCAATCAACTACCCTTCATGAAAAATATTACAAAACATATTTTTTTTTTCTTTTTGTTGTTTGTTCCCTAATAAGAAGCTCATTTGCTATACTTAACATATTATTACAAATATTTAAGTGCCACATAGTGGTTTTAGTTTAGGAATATGAAAGAGAAAAAGGGTAATTTCTTAGGAATTATCTATGCAGAAAAATTAAAGTGATCTCTCAAGGACTTTGATGCTTAGATTAAAATGTTATTAATTTTTATTGGATTCTTTATCACAACTGCATAGATGAGATATTGTTTCCTCAATGGTAAATTGCTATGCTGATGCAGAGAAAAAACCCCAAGAATTTGGAAATCTTTGCGTGTGTTGTTCCTTTCCAGTTTGTGTGTGTGTGTGTGTGTGTGTGTGTGTGTTTTAAAGGAGCAACTAAATACTTTTTTTAAACTAGAAATAAATTTTAGCTACTTCTTTTCAGAAATAACAATAAATTTGGTGGATGAGTTCCTTTCCTTACTTTTTTTGGTCTCTAGAATAAACTGAAGTTGTACATAGTCTTCTAATCAGTTGGAATATGATTCGTTTTATTTAAAAAAATTTTTTTACACACATGCAATTCAATTTATTTATTTTTATGGCTTATAATTCCAAAGGCTTAACTTGTTTCTTGGTATAACAGCTTTATTAGTTCAAATCAAAACATCACATGTTCTAGCCTATCATGATGATGCAACATGATTTAGCTCTTCTTTGTAGCTGTAACTCAGTAATCCGTTTCATTCCGATGATTCCTGAGACACTCTCTTGGATTCCAATGGCTCCTGCTCAGCAGTGGTATGTTCTGTCAGGGGCTTGCTAGAAATGATTTCACAGTCCTCCTTTCTCTTCAACACGCAAATCAAAGGCTGTTCTCATATTCAGCATACTTATTCTTGCTGTTATTCTTATTTCAGGAGGGCCAGACAACTTGGAGATAAAGAGAGCTCTCTGACAACCTAGTTGCCCTGCACACCTTATAATAAACTCTTTCTTTAGAACCCAGACTGCTAACTTCTTCAAAGGGTCACTCTGCCCCAGATAATTCCTCAGTGGCAGGAATTGTGCTGGATTATAACACAAAGGGAATATAGGTCTTTGGTTGGGTGTAGGGGGTAAAGGGGAACAAAGAAGCCAGTATACTCACTGGACACCCCTGGACATAGAAAATACAGATTTCCTTTTCAGAATCCTGCCTAGTTAGGAACAGAGAATGAATTACAGGCAGGATTCTGGTACCAGAAACTTGGGTAAGGCTGCTGGGCCATGCCTTCTAAGCAATAAAAGAGTCTAGAGTTATTTATCTCAAAATGTGTGGTCTGGCCAGTGGCTCAGTGGTTGAGCATCGACCCATGCACCAAGAAGTCGCCGGTTCAATTCCAGGTTGTGGGCTCAATTCCCAGTGGGGGGCATGTAGGAGGCAGCCAATCGATGTTCTCTCTCATTGGTTTTTCTATCTTTCTCCCTCTCCCTTCTTCTCTCTCTCTAATATTAATTAAAAAAATAAAAATGTGTGTTTTCTTCTCAGAGTTCACTTTTTAGGCTGCTCTAGTTCAAAGTCTGCAACTGGGGGCGTCTACAGTGGCACACTGACCTGCTTCTAGCCTGACCTCTGCAACTCTGAACTTCCTTCAGAATGTAGACTGTTTTGAAACAATTCTTTCATGTGCCCTTTCCTCCTTGCCTTTATTGCAATTACTATGTGAGCAAAAGGAAGTTTTAAAATAAGAGTTTATAGTGACATTATTAGGCACCATATCACTTTATAAAAATTTTAAAAATATTTTTTAGGCTGTGAAAATCAGCACAGTTTCCAGAGTCCCTTTGTTAAATGGGAATAAATGTACAGTGTTTCTGGAGGCTCAGATTTCAGCTCAGCGTGCCTTTGCTGCAGAGATAAAGTACTTGGAGCAAAAGTTTCCTTGTTTACTTGACACATTTTCACAATAACCAGGAAATTAGATGTATAGGAACATTCTTGTTTTTGTTATAAGCAAAATCTCAGGAACTCTATTATTTACCTACTTACTCAAAGTCAAACATTTGACCCTTAGCAAAATTATGTGAAAATATGAATTACATATGAACAAGGTAATCTACAATTCTTTTAAAATTGTATCCTCTTTAATAACGTTGCTTCTCTCTGGTAAGAAGGTTTGCTTGTACTGGGGATGACCAAACATAGCAAAATATTATAAAATGGGAAAAATAAATTGTGGGATTTCTGTATCATTTTGTCTCCTTTAATTCTAATTTCAGTCTGGTTTCCTCCTATTATTCTCAATATCTTTCTCTTAGGCATTAAGTATTTTGACCCCAGCTTCCTTCTTTCTTAAGCAGGCTTCAAACCTTTTTATCCTATACTCTAGTTTCTCTGCATCCTCTCCATCATATGCTTTTTCTATTTACTAGAAAGCTCTTCTCAGATAATCTGATTAATTAATATTTGCTCACGGTGTTTAAAATGTCATCTCGAATAGCATATTAATATATATCATTTATTAAAATACAATAAAATAAATATTGTATATTTAAATGCTGGAGTTGTATAATGCTTAAACTTTTAAAAGATCATGATTCTCTATCCCCAAATTAATTTAAAATGTAATACTATTTGTTTTGAAATAGTACAGATACACATGCATGGTTAAATTAAAATAATTCCTTTAGAAATTATCTGATTGTCTCATTTTAAGTATGGTAAGATAGCTGAAGGTTTTGGGGGGCTTATTTTTTGGCTCAGTTGTTTGTTCACAGGCTTTGCCACTGTCCTAAATTAGCTTGTTTTGCTACTGCCCCGATGCTAAGCAATTTACAAATATTTAAACTGTGCAACAATCCTGTGAGATAAGTGATCTCAGAATACAAGTACTGAAATGCCAGTGTAGGGAAGTTCATCTATTTTCCAAGTTTTCCCACTTATTAGTTACTAGGATTCAAATGGAGACTCAATGAATAATGATTTTAAGCTTCGCATATGCTTAGTGACCAGTCAACAAGTTTTTTGTGTTTTAATTTATAGGCCAGTGATCTACCCTCAGGCCCCGCAGTGCTGACGCTGTTTTGCTCTCCCTGTCTGGCTCCCAGGAAGGTTTCTAGCCCCACTGCGCACTCCTGCGCTGCCCCTGCACAGCAGCCTTGCCTCTGCCGGACGGAGCCCGCACGCACGCTCTTCCCCGCCTGCGACGGAACTTACATTAACAGTCTATTTTGTACAATTACTTAAAATAAGACAATGACAGTAGCCACCGCCCCCATCCGTGATTTTGCTTTCTGGGGTTTGTTCCCTACATTCAAAAGTAGCCAAAGAAGATTACGTGGGAAATTCCAGAAATGAGCAGTTTGTAAGTTTTGAATTCTGAGCTGTATGATGACATCTCACACTGCGGCTCCGTGCTGCCTGGGATGTGACTCATCTCTTTGTCCAGAGTATCCATGCCCTACATGCTTCCTGCCCCTTAGTCAGTCAGTTGCTATCTTGGTTATCATGATTGTCTCGGTATTGAGGTGCTGGTGTTTCAGTAACCCTCACTTGACTTAATAATGGCCCCAAAGTGCACAAGCAGTGATTCTGGTGATTTGGATATGTCAAAGAGAAGCCAGAAGGTGTTTCCTTTAAGTGAAAAGGTATGTATGTATAGCAAAAACATTGCATAGATAGGTTCGGGGATCATCCCAGGTTCCAGGCATGCCCAGTGGACTACTGCACTGCTGAGTCCAGAGAAAATGGTTTCATCTGACAATGTGGATGGGGGGATGGGGGGTGTCTAACTTTACCTTAACCTTCCATTTGAACCTTGACAAGAATCCCAGGCCTCAAAATCATGAGACATTCCAGGTTTCTAATGAGAAAATAGTTTTCTCCTCTAAAAGCAGTTAAATTCAGCTCCTACCCTTAAGTCATAGATTAAACATCCACCTTTTCCCCAACCTCTTATTTGGTTTCTTCTCTCCGTCTCTTTGTCTTTGTGGGTTTTTTTGTTTTTGTTTTTGTTTTTTTTTAACCATCATCACCACCACCACCATTCCTCTTTGGTTCTTTTTCAGTAGACTTTCTAGATAAAGAGAGATCCATCTGCGTATTCAGTTTGTCATATTTCATTGGAAGTCTGAACATTTTTAAAATAAAAAGATAATCAGCCTGGTGGGGAAATCCTGGACTTTGGAGTCAGATTCCCCATTTTATTCAAGTCAGGGCACAGAGAGAAAGAAAATGGTACTATTTGTGCAGTCCGCTGGGGTAAATGACAGCACTGAAGTAGATGTCCCCCAGCAAACCCTCCACCTTGAGGCAGTGGTGGTCCCTTTCATGGCACACGTGGCTCACAGGGTGGTTGGGCTGCCAAGCTCTGAGCATCAACAAGGTTTCAATCCTGTTTTGCTTGGGAGCTGCACAGCCTTGAGCAGGTTAACCTCTCTCAAGCTCCATTTGTAAACACAGGAATTATAGTTCGCACTTCTTAATACTCCTTTGAGAATCAAGAGGGCTAACATATTTGAAAGTGGGAGCACAGTGTGTACACATAGTAGGTCAATAACTGTCTGCTTCCTTCCTTCATAGCTCCCCCAACAAACCACACCTTGCAGTGTGGGTGCTCACATATTTGTTAAGCAAATGCCTGAGGTGAATGTCACTGTAATACAGTAGGGAATAATTTGGGGTCAGGGGATCATGTATACCAGAGAGAAGCATTAAGC
This sequence comes from Molossus molossus, assembly GCF_014108415.1. Classification (NCBI taxonomy): domain Eukaryota; kingdom Metazoa; phylum Chordata; class Mammalia; order Chiroptera; family Molossidae; genus Molossus; species Molossus molossus. The sequence continues at coordinate 53,479,168 of NW_023425345.1, read as the reverse complement.
AACTTGGCAGAGTAAAGGAGGGTGCCCAGTAGGTTAAATGGCTTCGTAACTTTCTCAGGACTCCAGTGGTGACAGATGTCTTTGTTGCTGGAAATCATTTGATCCGAGGCCTTTGGAAGGAATAGAGTAGGCTGCAGGGGTCAGGAAAGTCTAGTGCCTTGTTTCTCAGTTGAAAGGAAATAGCCCAGGTGGTTAGTTAAAGACATTTTCTTTGTTTTACAATGGATTTATCTCTGTTCTGCTTAACTTTTATCTCCACATTCTTCTTTTCCTGAAGAATAATCTGTTTACAACTTCTCAGGTTTACAATTCTTCCTAGGGCCAGGGGCATTCCACTAACTCTCACTTCAGATTTGGGAATACACATTTTTGTTGTTGTTGTTGTTAATCCTCACCCAAGGATATTTTTTCCATTGATTTTTAGAGAGAGTGGTAAGGATGGAAGAGAAAGAGAGAGAGAGAAAACACTGATGTGAGACACACGTCTATGGGTTGCCTCTCACATGCGCCCCTATCTGCAGAATCAGCCTGCAACCCAGATACATGCCGTTGACCTGGAATTAAACCAGAGACCCTTTGGTGGCACCGACGCTCTAACCATTGAACTATACTGGCCAGGGCTAATGCACATCTCTACATTTAAACTGCAAATGCCGCCACACCAAAATAGAATGTTTGGCATACTCCTAAGGCAAATGAGATTGACCCTGAATTTCACTAATATGTAAAAAACAGGGAAGGAATGTGAAGAACGTTAAATCCAGATACTAGTTTATACCGCCCTTCTCTTTTAATTTTCTTCAGCTTCCTCTTTTTCTATTTTGAGTCATTTCTTTTTTCGAGTCAAAACAAACAAAAAAATCCACAGAAACTCCAAAGAGGCAATTGGAAGGAGGATATGTAACAAGTCCATTCTTCTCTCTGCCTCTAGTCCTGGGGGAGTCCGGTCAGCCGGTGAACCCCTTATCTCAGTGGGTTACCTACCCCACAGGCCGGCCCCAATCGCCCCGGGACGCTTTTCCCAAGTCTGCCTGCGAAACCTCCTTCCACGCCTCCTACTCTCTCAGCTGTCAGGAAATCCTGGAGCAGTCTTTGCCCTGGAACCTCTTGTGTTTTCAATAATCAGGTTTTGAGCTGAGTTTTAAAAATACGTAAATAAAACGAGCACTTCGGGGACCTCGCAGCGAAACCTGGGGTTGCTGGTTCCCGCTGCAGGCCGGAGGCGTCGCCGCCCCCGGCTGGCTTTCCAGAGGTTTACCCCGAGAAGCTGTCACAACTTGCTTGAAAACAGTGACATGGGTCCTTGGGGCTCATCCTAGGTACTTGTGTGTGAGAGACAGGAGGACGATCTGCAGTTTGAGGGCGCTTTTCGGGGCAACCGCTGGGTGGGCAATGCGTGGAGGGACTGATGTCTTGCAGGGCCCAGGGCCCCGGCGCAAGGGCGCTGTGCGCCTCACCCTCCGTCCCCCCCTCCGGCCTGTTGCTTCCCCTGCAGCTCCAGGTCGGTTTTTCCCGGCGACTCTAGTGTGACTTCCGAACTCCTAGGCTCTTGGCTCAAGTCGGCATTTGCCCCCGCCCCCCGCCTGCTCCCCCAGAGCCTCAGGAGGTCTCCAGCACCCCAACTGTCGCCTGAGAAGTCCACTCGGGGGCCGCAGGTCTCAGAGCTGCAGGAGGTGGGGGCAGCTAGCGGCGATGAAGCCGTCTTGGCTGCAGTGCCGCAAAGTCACTGGCGCCGGAGGACTCGGGGGACCTCTGCCCGGGTCCTCTCCGGCTCGCGGGGCAGGCCCGGCCCGCAGGGCTTATGTGGCCCCCGGCCCGCGGGGCACTCTTGGGGGCCGGGGCTGCCGCGCGCTGTCCTCGGGCGGTGGCGGCGAGTACAAGACCCACTTCGCGGCCTCGGTGACTGACCCCGAGAGGTTCTGGGGCAAAGCTGCAGAGCAGATCAGCTGGTACAAGCCCTGGACCAAAACGCTAGAGAACAGACACCCTTCCACCAGCTGGTGAGTGACGCCGACCCCGATCTCTGGCCTCGACGTCCCCTGCACCGGGTACCTGGAGTTCTGCTAGGAATAAAATCGAGACTGGAGATGTGTGCGCAGATCTTTCCATTTGTGTTTAATTTCCTTTTCACAGCTCTCTTGCCTTCTCTTGAGGGATTCGGTTATCTATTGTGAGTCCAGTTTTCCTATAGACAGAGATTTACCTCTAGGACAGGGCTCTGCTTGGCACTGGGGATGTTAAACGGACTAAATCAAGGGCCTGCTCCAGCGACAGTACAGCCTAGTGTGGCAGAAAGCCACGTTAACGAAGGCAAGCAGTTTATTAAACTAGGGAAGTTTTGCTAAGTTTTGCTGTGGGGAAGAAAAGGGTAGAGGAAAGACGTCAATAAAATCACACCTAAGTAGGGTTTGGAAAGACGGGTATGTCTTCTCAAAGTCCTTGAAGACCTAATTATTGAAGATCAGGAGGTGGAAAACAGGTTGAACTTTGATTGTTTCTGTGATTGTGAATAGTTGTGTTTTCCGGAGAGATGGGGGAGGAGACTGTCAGTCAGGGGCTGGGTCCAGAAGGGTTTTGTGTGTCATGGCAAGGAGCTTGGATTAGGTCCATTGCCCTGTTTTGTATATGAAGCTGGAGTATGCCAGGTGGTGCTAGAAATGATGGTAGGAATAAAGGCTTTCTCCTACAGTTGCAATTATAAGTAGTTTTAAACATTATTTTTATATTACAACAAACAGATACATTAGAAAATAAATGCTCAACTTGTTAGAATATTAAGGGTGAGGCACAGTCTGTGAGAACTCAGAGTTGTGGTTACTTTTTGGGCTCTATGCCTAGCCCTTAGAACTGTGGTTGCTCTCATCTGCCAGCCATTAGGGAGAGATGTTTCCTGTAAAAATTCAAAAAACACTGCAGTAAGGTTTCCCATCCCCATTTCTAAGTTCCCAGCAGTGAGATGGGGAAAATAACCTGGTCAGGTTTGCATCTGACAAATGTCTTTTTGTTGAGGCCAGGGAACCTAGAACAGGAAGGGCAAGTCGACCAGAGCGGATCTGTGTTGCCACCATATCCTGTCCAGTCCTGTCCTGTCCGAAAATGTTTGCACGGGGTTCCCTTTAGAACTGTAGTGTCTTTCCTCTTCCAGTTCTTTTTTGTGTATGTCATCGGTCATGTTTGACTCACTTTCTTTTACGTGCCTGGCAGTGACCCAAGCACTGTGTGGCCCCTGCCTCGGGGATCATGATAATGAAGAGTTGGAACCAGAATGCTGGGTTCGAGTCCTGGCTTTCACAGTTACTGTCCGTGTACACAGGCATGTTTCTTAATCTCTCTGTGCTTCAGTTTTCATATATATAAATGGAGAAATAGTGTGAGGATGGACTGCGTAAAGAAGTAAGACCATGTCTTGAATGAAACAGACCCTATACATAGATGTTAGAGAAAGAAGAGCTGTCTTCACACTCATACCACAATTATTTTAGGAGCAGGCAACCCTAGGGTTTCTCAGATCAAAACACAGATTATTTCCTCTCCTAAGAGTGTGTTCTCAAAGTGCTCTGTCACATATCTGTCAATAGTATGGTATTGAAATGATTTATATGGCTATCTCTCCCACAAAACTGTGTGCAAATAAATCAAATAAGAAGTCACTGGACTATTCCAAATAAAACCAATGAGAGCCAAATCCAAGGCAGTAGCCAAACATATATGGAAGAAAAAGGGCAGGTTGCTGGGGTTTGGAGGGCCCAAGGGAGGGCAGGGGATGTGGATGACAAAATGTCCATCAAATACACACTTAAGTCCTGAAGATTTTCTCTCTAATTTGTTTTTCTTCTTAAACTCTGGTTGCTTGCCTATACAACTGAAGTAAAGATGGTATCTTTAGCTTGAGGTAAAGATCTTTAGTTTTAGTAAACAGACCTGAGGCTTTGTTCTTTTCTTTTTTTTATAATATGTTTTTATTGATTTTAGAGTGAGAGTTAGGGAGAAGGAGAGAGAGATAGAAACATGGATGAAAGAGAAACATCCATCAGCTGCCCCTTGCATGCCCCCACTGGAGATACAGGTACCCTGACTGGGACGATGCTCAACCAACTGAGCCACACAGGCCTGGGCATGAGGCTTAGTTCTCAAGACACATTGATATTGACCAGAATCTGATGTCCTAAGGACTTAATGATTCAGGAAGGGAGTAAACAGACAGAAAGGAGAAAGGACCATGTTAAAGAAATGGACTTTCTGCATGGTTACAACCCTCGCTCTGCCACATACCCTGGGCAATGTTCAATATTCTCATTTTTTAAATGAGAATAATGGTAGTATCAATTTCTTAGGATTATGGGGATGGGGCTTATGTAATGACCAGGACTGTGTCTGACACACAGTACTAGAAATTATTGTCTTTTGACTATGGGAGAGAGAGTCTCATAAGCTAATGTGGTTTGGGAAGTTTTCAGATAAATGGTCGCCTTTGAACTGGATCATAAAGTGAGACTTAGGAGGAAAAAAAAATTTTTTTTTTAATTTTTTATGTGGGGAACAAACATGACAGACATAGAGTAAGCAAGAACCATGGGTGCTTGGAGGATAGTATAGTAGAGTGGTTAGCTAGCCGTGGTTACTTTGAATTACTGGTTCTGGAACCCAGAAGGTAGCTTCAGGATGGTTTCAGAAGGCTTGGCATCGCAGGCTAAGGCGTAGCATTCACTTTTCAGGCTCCATGGTCCAGTCTGACTGGAAGACTGCAGACAGGTTTTGTTTGACCCAGGTGCTGGGTGTTTCATGTTTGCTTATAAAAATTAGTTGTCAGTATCTAACTCTTGGAAGAGTTTATCTAAAATCTAAATTCCCTTAACAATTAATTTTTTGGGTTTCTCTTGGAAAAAAGAAAAAAGGCAGAATATCTGTCAGCAATGGGTCAGCGGTCTTCTGTGGCAACACTTGGCTGGCACCGAGTAGCTGCTGTCCCAGGCTAAATTAGACACCGTGACCGCCTGGCTGGGGTAAAGGGAAGAAAAGAGGTTATGTTGACTGACTACAAGAATATGAGTCAAATGTCCAAGTGGAAGAACTGATCATGGAATTAAAAATAATGGACCGAAACTGTGAGAAAGCTTGACGTAGAATTATGGATTTGACTCTAAATTGCAAAGAGGTGAGAGTTAAAGCCTAGTGAACATTGAGTGTGGGGAGGGGGAGAGATGGAGAGGGAGGGAGAGAAGAAAGTGAAGGAGCGGGAGAGACCAAAGGGAAGAGAAAAATACAACGAACTAAACTTTGGAGATACGTAGAAGAGGAAAAAACTGTGAGAATGGTTGGGAAGTGTTCAAAGAAGTAGGAGAAGGAAGAATAGGATATTTTAGTGTCACAGAGTATGACAAAGAGAAGAGATAAAAATAGGGAAAGTCAGTAGAGGTCAAGGGCTCTAGAAACGTTTTGAGGCCATTGAGGATGGAAAGATCAGTTTTGACTCAGTGACTTTTAATACTGGGATGTCAATGGAGAGATGAAGGCCAAGGTCAGAACAATGCATTTCAGAGTGGGCTAATGGTGTGCAGAAACATCCCACGATGTGTTTGACAGTGACAAAGGGGAGACAGGATGGCAGCATGTGAAAGTGCCTAGGTTACCCGAAACAGCTTCTCCCCTCCTCACTGTCCCCTCTGCTCCCTTTGAGAAACCCATGTTTAAAGGCAGAAGTGAAGAAATCTGTGAAACAGGAATAAAGAGAATTTTGCTGATTTGAAACTTATGCCTCATCAGCAGGACTCCCTGTAGCTGCAAGTTGAACTTTGTGTAGCTTTTTTTTTTTCTTTACATAATAGAAGATCATGAAAAAAGCAAGATGGGCAAGTTTAAAAGGTAGAATAAAGAGCTACTCAACACATCTATATGTCCCTATTATAAACTATTCAGCTAGATAGCTAAACATCTGACTGTGAGATGGACAGCGAAGATGAGACAGTGGAAAGGGGATGAACAAATATTTGATCAATTATTCTGAGGTTATCAGGCATCATGTCTGTAAGTTGTTCAGAGGGGAAAAGTTCTTTATCTTGAACCGGCAACTTTTCTGTGAGTTTGACATTGCTTCAAAGGAAAACAAATAAGGAAAATATAATGTGAATTTTATATAACCAGAAAGTAGTTTAATCCCCCTATTGAATCTTGGTTCTTTGGCAAATGATTAGTCAGGCACATTAAACTGGGAAATTCAACCTTTTTTTAAAACTTAAGATTCTGTGAAATGTTTTTGTATGTCTCAGATTTTAATAGTTATATTCAATTATTTTGAAGGTGAGAGTTTTAGCTAAGGATGAAAAATATGTCCCCTTTTGACAAACTCTAAAGGAAATGAATTTATTTATAATATTGTGTACAGTACAGGTATATATATATATATATATATATATATATATGATCATTTTTGTATAAATATAAAAAATATTTTAAGAAAGTACATGGTCAGCATGGAAATGGTCTGTTGGAAACACAGTTCCTCAAAATAACCTCATCAAAAAGACCCATTGTAACAGATGGGCCTGATTTTATTTCCGAAGGTCAGCAGCTTGGTGCTGTGCTGCATCTAATTTTCTCAGTGTGTCGTGCACCTGAGCCTCCGGGACAGAACAGAGCGAACTACAGGAATGCGCGATTACATAAGCAAGGGTAGATCACCTGACAAATGGCACAGTCAATGAACAATGGAAATTCAAGCAGCTCCTATCAATCCACTACCAGGGGTAGGGGAAAAGCCAGGCTCTGAGCACCTGGAAGGTGGCTTACTTTTCGTTTGGTCATGCCATATACTGTTATTGAGAAAAAAATCCAGTGGTTTAAGTTACCTCCTCCTTTTTCTCCTCCTCCTTCCTAAGAGAGCAATTTCCACTTTCATAAGCAACAGCAGCAACTTCACAAAGGAAAGTACTGTTTTCCATTGTGGTATTACATTTGCAAGAGAAATGTGTGGGAAACTAAGGCATCTTCGTGATAACGTATATGATTGTAATAACTTCTTAAAATTGCAATAGCAGGAAGCACCTCTGAATGTGGAACTCAAATGCTTGACCTAAATTATGTGGGTAGAGAACTTCTTATAAAAGGTTTAATTATATTTGCTTTTTATGGTATTGTGGCTGAACAAGGGAAGGGTCAGTGAATAGAAAGGAGAGGCGCTATTATATAATGTAGAAAAATTGAAGTTTAAGAATTTTGAATTTAAACAGTCCAGTTGACCATCTCAGAATAGCTAAAAAAAATAAACTATTTTATGTTCTAACTTAGACAGAGTTTAATTTATGACTTATAAACATTAAATGGTGAATTTTACTAATTTAAAATATGACTTGCTAAGTGGGAGAAAAACAATTGAAGTGTATAGGGGTTTGTTTGACTTAAGAACTAACTCTGGAAAATTAGGAACTCCTTCTCCTTAGATTTTGATGTTAGAACAACATTTCCCAATCTTTCAAGATTTCTCTCCTAAATTGATACATTAGTTAAGTAAAATAAATTTGGGGAGATTAGGAAAAAGAAAGAATGCTAAGTATCTACTGTGGACGTAACCAATATAGATATTTGTAAAAAAAACAAAAACAAAACAAAACAAAGAAAACAAAAACAAAAAACAACAATTTAGGATGATAGATTGCTTTTTAAAAAAAATTTAGTAGCCAAAGGGATATAAAATCAGTTCTAGTGACATTTAGCTAAACAACTGTAAGCAAAAGCATTGGAGCTTAGAAAAGTCTACTTTTGCACTAATTTCACTTTGCTTTCTCTACAGTTTTTCTGATTTTTATAGAGCTTCATTGATTCTCAATTGAAAGTGCTTTTCTAAATCACAAATGCCCTGACCTTGCCTTTCTCCCAACTCTCCCCTTAATCAAGGCTGAGTGAAATTAGCCACTATTACCAATGGAAATTTGTCAGAGCCCCTATTTTGGTGAGTAGAAGAAAAAAGTTGAGGATCATTACTTGTAGAGAGAACAAACTGATTTCTGGGTTAAAATATTGGCTTCACTCTTTGAACAGTACCTTGCCTCAAATAATCATAAAGTAGGGGAATTATAAAATGTAGACTGTGATGGGTATTATTGTTAAGCAGTATCTGTTCTCTACTTCTGAGCACATGGGAGGCTCGGGTTTGCACACATAAGCCTGGTTATGTGGTTCGCTTTGGTGGATGCAGTCGGAGGAGGAAGGTGTGCCAGTGCTTCCGGCTGTACTGCACTCTGGTGGGTCACAGCTGCGGTGAAGCATGTGTAGGATGGAAGTAGTCTGGATTGCTGGGCAGAGATGTATAGGTGACAATGCTTTGGGGAGTCAACTTGAACCCACAGTGAAGTTGTATAAGTGAGAAATGAACATTTATTTTTGCGAGTTACAGAGAATTTGCAGTTTTTATTACAGTAAATCCAGTCCATTCTTTTTTTTTTCCAACTTTTTTCTTCTTTATTGATTTTTAGAGAGAGAATAAGGGAGAGGGAAAGAGAGATAGAAACATCAATGAGAGAGAACATCGATCGGCCGCCTCCTGCATGCCCTCCACTGGGGATTGAGCCCAAAACCTGTGCATGTGCCCTGACCAAGAATCAAACTGGTGTCCTCTTGGTGTATGGGTTGACGCTCAACCACTGAGCCACACTGACCTGGCAAATCCAGTCCATTCTTACTGATTGACAAGAAAATAATAACTTTATAGTATATTTGAAAGGATTAAGTGCTAATGTACCTAAGTAGTGCCCAGCATATTGCTAGAACAGTGTTGTTTGTATCCATGCTATGAGCCAGGTACAATATTTAGTTCTTTAACTTATTTAATATTTATAACAACCCTCTGAGGTAGGGTCAATTTTTATTCTCAGAATGGGGGTAGAAATGAAGGTACAGAGAGTTTAGGAAACTTGTCTAAACTTATAAAACTACTGAGTAGCAGATCTCAGATTTGAACCCAGGCTGTCTGAATTTAGCATCTATATTCTATCTAAATACTACATTATTTTGTTCTATAATAATAGTCTCAGTTAATTTTAATTTTTCTTTGTTTTCTGAACCTTTCTCCATTGAAACCACTAAAAGTAATTTAAAAAAAAGCAAACTAGACTGCATCTTAGTAACATTTGGAAAGCATCCCTAACAGATACAGAATAATAGACTGATGTTTTTTGAAAAAAATAAACTATATTTTATACTATATATATATTTAATCCTCACCTGAGGATATTTTTCCTATTGATTTTTTTAGAGAAGTAGAAAGGAGAGAGAGAGAGAGAGAGAGAGAGAGAGAGAGAGAGAGAGAGAAACAGCAACATGAGAGACACACATTGATTGATTGATTGCCTCCTGCACTCTCCCCGACTGGGGCAGAATAGAACCTGCAACCCAGATGTGTGCTCTTGACTACCAAATGAGCCCATAACCCTTCAGTCCACAGGCTAATGCTCTAACCGCTTAGGAAGGGCTACATAAAATATTTAAAATGTGTATAACAGTCCCAAAGGTGAAGTGAGGGGATGGAAGCTTTATATTAATTATTATTTTAAAAATGTTTCCTGAACAGTAGAAAGCAATATTAATCTCCTCTTTTAAAAATGCTCTGTTTTCTGGCTTAAGGAAAATCTATAATGGCCACATTATTCATTGCTTTCAGTAAGCTTTAATATTATTAAATATTGAGAATATGGTGAAACATAACCTAATTAGTTCATCTAATTATGAATATTTGAAAAAATTTTTTTTTCTTCCAACCTCTTAATAAAAAAAAAATACTGGGAATTGTTGCATGTTTGTAATTATGGAGGCTATTGATTTTATTTACTTTTTTATCCATTCATATACAGTATTCTTTTCTCTCTTCCTTTCACTACATTTCATCTTGATCCTTGTGCAGGTGGACAGACCTGCATGTGTTCAGTACAGAGATTAGGTTCTTAGGAATCATATTGTGTGTAGTTTTCTTACTTTGAATATGAACATCTCACTTTTTGAAATTCAGTATAAGAACAATGAGTTGTGGGCTCTCTCACTTTTCTGTATTGTTCCATAGATGTTGCCAAACTTTGGGGAACAAATGATCTAAAAATGTTCAATGCTTTCTTTGAGTGTTCAGGAGGTTAGCCACAATAAGACTTGGGATATTTGCAGAAACTATACTGGATTAGGGAGGAAACTGGTCTGTGATTGTTCTGTAGTTTATGACAGAGCTATTCCTTTCTTTAGAGCTGATTCCTTGTCTCTCAGTAATGATAATGACAACAGCAACAATGACAACCATGGCAATGACAATCGCAGTTATTAATTGTGCACTTGCTCTGGGTTAGGCCCTATGCTAAGGCTATATAAGCATGTTTCTTTCAATTCTTCCAATGCCTTATGAGATAGGCATAGTGAAAATGCATTTTTATAGCTGTGTAAACTAAAACAGAGAGATTAAGTGATTTGTCAAAGAGTGGTGGACTTAATTTTTCAACCCGTTGGGTCACATTGTACAGCTTAATTTTTGTATTGAGCTGCAACTACACTTTTAACTTCTGTCTGGTGTCATACGACTATTTAGGTGCCAGGACCTAGAGGATACAGAAGAATAAGAACAATGTTAGAATTCTACACATTTTTAATCAGAGATGCCACTTCTCTTCATTTGTTGTCTGTGTTTCCATGTGTCTTCCACTCCCCTCTCATTTTAGAGAAGTCTGTTCTCATTGTTTTCCCAGAGTCAATTTAGTCATGTCTTCTTGACAAATGGGTCTTTCCTAAAAAGCACATCACCTTGAATCTTATTTCCCTTTGAGCTAGTTTGTCAAAGAATGCTCAGTGTTCATCTCCATTTTGTCACTATGCATCCGCTATAAGAGCTTACCCCCCATGGTGTTTTGTTCTTACCAGTAACTTAACAAATCACCATGAGGTCATGGAATGGCCAGGATCAGGTCGCAGCCACCTCTGTTATTTCCATAATGGAACGCACGGAACTGTGTATATGCATTGATCTGATTTTAAAACTTCAGCACATGCAGATTAACCTTCTTAATCTAGCTCCTTAATCTGGATTTGTACATAAATTGCAGCTACATATTATTTGAATTATCCATCCCACTAGAACCCAAAATAACCCATAAGTCTTTGTTCTAGCAAGGCATCAAAGGGTTGGAAATTCTTTTGTCTTCATGGGTCTAAATTTCATTACAAGGCACTTGGATCCCTTTGCTCTTCTTTAGCTCATTTGTCTTTAAATTGTAGAGTACTTTACATCAGCATGGGTTTCTAGTCAACAAGCCAAAGACAAATGTACTGCAAGGAGGGAAATACTTTGTTTCTATGGGACAGACCAAGCACCCATGTGAGTGTACACTGGAAAAGTTGTCTCTTTGGTACATATCAGATTCTAAAAATTTCAGATTTAAGAGTTGGATCAATATTATGTTACTAGATTGTCATTTTGTAGTAAATATGTTAACCAAATATATCAATTTTTATTAACTAAATGATGATCACTGGTGAAAAGTGATTAAAAGACAAATACCATATGATTTCACTTATATGTGGAATCTAAAAAGTAAAACAAGCCCCCAAAAAGCAAAACAAAACAAAAAAAAAACCAAGTTTATAGATATAGAGAACTGATCTATGATTGCCAGAGGGAAAGAGGAATCTGGGGTGGGGGAATAGGGTGAAGGGGGTCAAAAGGTTCAAACTTCTAATTATAACATAAATACATCATAAGCTCTGGCCAGAGTGCTCAGTTGGTTGGGGTGTCGTCCTATACATTAAAAGGTTCTTTTTCTCACTAAATATCTAGTTATTTCAAAGACTGTAATTGAGGGAAATAACACTCTTACATTAACATTTCTAAACTCCTAAAGGATGGTCTCTCTCTATATGTCTCTATTTATATGTGTGTACTTTTTTGTGTTTGTGAGTATGTGCTAAAATGTTACAGGATACCAAATATATTATCATGATAATAATAGCTACAACAGTACCCCTTAAGATAGTTTTTTAACTTCTCAAGAACATGCTTTCTTAAAGAAGAATTTAGGGAAGGTTAAGTAACTTGTTCGTGTTCGCTTGGAATGCAGGGGACAGATCTGGCATGAAAAACCAGATCTGTTAGACTTCAGAGCATATTAGCTTCTCATTGTGTCATATTTCCTCTCTAATCAATCCTGTTTTATCCTCGTACTACCAGTGTTACAGATTTAAAATCAAGCCACACACACAGACACAGATATGTGTTGATCTGTTATATTTATAAAAGTGAAGTTTTGGTTATAGAGTTTATTCATTCATTAATTCATTTGTTCCCTTATTCATTCATTCTTTCTTTCTGTTGGTCGTTCAGCAAATGTTTGCTGACTGTCTTCTGTGAGCCAGGCACTAATCCAGGTGCTGAGAGTCTAGATAGTGTATACCTTTAAAGAACAATGCCATACATCAGAGGAAAAAAGTGTTTTTGCTTGTGGTAAAACCTGTTTTTGTTTTCCTGTTTAATAAGAGAAGAGTAATCATGAGTGGCATGGACCACTTAGCTATTATTTTCTGAATATATGGGTTATAACATTTCTTTTATTTTACAATCAACCTTACTTCGGGTTGTCTTTGTCAAGACATGAATGACTAGAGCACACAGCCTCACATTTTGGTGAACAGTGGCTGTTCTCTAACTAATGAATCCTTTAATAAATAAAAGAGGCAACCAATTTAATTTTATCCCTTTATGCAGACTCTCATTTTCTCTCAGAGGTGCTAACACACTGGAAGGTGAGGAAAAGACAAGGAACAGACTAACAAACAAAAGAGTGAAAGGAACTGATGGGCTGGTTAACATTATCTAGATAATGCACTTTCGGATAATCAAGCAGGCTGCCCTGGTATTCAAGTTTCAAATTATTGAATGTTATGGAAAATGGTTAATTTGTTAATGCGATGTGTAGGCAATGGGGGAATTGGCAAAGAGAGCAAAGATGTATTCTGTGACATTTTTCTCAGATTAGTTTGAGGATGAGGCCAGGAAAAAAAGGCATAATAAAACTGTGTCTACTTTGTTTAGCATTTTAAGTTATGCTCAGTGATATCTACTTAGTTATGTAGGTTTATCTTTGTAGATATGTCTATCTTATGTTTGTATCTGTGTGTACGGCTGTTTGGTGAGAGGTGAAGGTGTGAAGTTGGATGAGAGACAGAGTGTGGTTTAGTTGAAAGAGCAGAAGCATAAGACTTAGTTTGAGACCTAGGTTTGAATTACTTTTCATTGACATTTATTTATTCAAAAATAATTCAGATTGAACTTTAGGTTCATGTTTTCGTTTTACAAGGAAGCAGTATTACTTTATATTTTAATTAACTAAACTTAGCAAGCCAAAATAGATGGAAAATCAACTGTAGTTTAATATTTAAATACATTTTCTATATCTTGGTATATTTCCCTTCAATCTTTCATTTAAAATTTTTATTTCGGAATAATTACAGACTCACAAGAAGTTATAAAAGTAGTACAGGGATGTCCTCTGTACCCATCACTCAGCTTCCCCCACAGTAACATATTTTTTTTTAATTGATTTTATAGAGAAAGGGAAAGGGAGAGAGAGATAGAGACATCGATTGGCCACCTCCTGTATGCCCCCCACTGGGGATTTGGCCCACAACCTGGGCATGTGCCCTGACCAGGAATCTAACCGGTGACCTCTTGGTGCATGGGTCGATGCTCAACCACTGAGCCACACTGGCCGGGATCCCACAGTAACATCTTATATAACTATAGTACCTTATCAAAACCAAACTTGACATTGGCAATACAATTCACTAAACTACAACCCTTACTCAGATTTACCACTTTTTAAATGCACTCATATTTTTTGCATGTGTATATGTTTGCCTTTTTAAAATCTATAATCTATGCTTATTTACCAGTTTGTTTAACTCTCTAGGTCTCTATTTTTGTTCGTACAGAAAAATAAAATTATATTGCCCATACCATGTGCTATCTCACTTTTTTTATTTGTAATAAGTTGTGATTTTTAATGTATGCAGAATATTTTAACATATTCTTTGGTAAATGTAAAAGTATTTCACAATCCTATTATGTTGATATTTAAGTGGTTTTTCTTTATTTGCTATTATGAGCAGGCAGATAAACTTGCATGTTTGGATGCAGAATTCCAGATTTCTCTCTGTATCTGTCTTCTGTTTGTCTGTCTCTTCCTCTCACTCTATTTCTTTCTTTCTACTGATAAATTCTTATATTTCTGGGTCAAAGATAATTTATATACTTTCTCATGTACATTGTCAATTTTTTTCTCCAAAAAGATGAATAAATATTGTAAATAAGGTCCTACAGCCTTTATATGTAGAGAATCCATAAAAGCAATAATTTAGTGGGCATAGAACACTAGAATCTGTAAAATCTTAACATTGTGTCATATTTTCTTCAGACCTTTTTATTTTAAGCAATAAAACAAAATTGATGCTTCCTTTGTATTTTCCCCAATTACATAGTCTTTATGGAAATAATCTCTGAAGAATTTAAAGGGCTCAACAGGAAGAAAAAGCTCTTCTTAGATATTCTAAAATGATTGATTGTGTCCCTCCTCTTTAATAAGAGCTTGTATTAAACATCTCTCCGTGGACATGAGCTAAGTGTTCTACAGAATGAGTTAATGAATGATGTGTCTGCCTTCTGGGAGCCTCCGCTGTAGAGGAGAGTTTCATCAGAACATAGCAGTGTGTCATTCTGCATAAGTTATAACCTTAAAGACAAAGCACTGGATAGCTAAGACAAAGATGCCATATGAAAATAGAAAATACACACCCAGCCGGTGTGGCTCAATGGGTGAGCATGAGCACCAAGAGGTCATCAGTTTGATTCCCGGTCAGGGCACATGCCCAGGTTGTGGGCCAAATCCCCAATGGGGTGCATGCAGTAGGTGGCCAATCGACGTTCTCTCTCATCAATGTTTTTATCTCCCTCTCATTCTCCCTTTCTCTCTCTCTAAAAATCAATCAATCAATCAATCAATCAATCAATAAAGAAAACATGCAGTCCTAAAGTCCTAAGGTTTAGAGCACCATAGTTTCAATCTTGACATATTCCTCCCCTTTCTTCCTGTTTCTCCTTCACCAGAGGGAAATGACACCATGTCAAAAAATTGGCTTCCTCCTCCCCTGCATGGTGCTAGAGCTGCTCTTTCTTTTCCTTTCTCCCTCTCTTCCTTTCATTTTTGTTCTTTCTTCATCACTTCATTATTATTTTCATCAGGATTATTTCTTCTCTCCAAGAAATACCAGTTGACAATGGAGAGTGTGCCTCCTCTTTGCCCCTCTTCTAGTTCTCTGGATAGCTTTGAGGTTCGCGGGGTTACCTCCTTGGGCCTCTGTGGGCATTCTGGTCCGTAGGCCTGGTATTCTAAGAATCTGCTCTGGTTTGGAGTGTGTTTCCTTACGAGCTCATTGTAACTTCCTTCTGTGTCGGTTGATTGAGGACCACTGCTCCTTAGAGTGTCTTAAGTTCTCTTGAAAAGGGCTGACTAATGAAGTTTACTTTCTCTTAAGATGTACTTTTTAAGTTCATATTTACTTAGGATTATACTTAAATTTTATTAAATGTATCCTTTGACATTTAAATGTGTCTTGCTCTTATCTCTTACATTGATCTTTAATATTAATTTAATTGCAGTTTTATCCTTTTCTTATATTAAACCAAGTCCTGTTTACTTCTGCTTCAGTTTTCTGTTTCCTGCATTTTCTCTAGAATAAAAGTAAAACAAACAAGATAAAATGGTGTTCTCACCTCCTGCTTTGAATGGAACTGTCAAGCATGACTCACAGCTGGAGGATCCTCATGATGATTCATGTATGCCTTTTCTCTTCATTGACAGTGCATCCAGTTCAGATAGCAGGTATTGATTTCCTGAAAGCCTTTCTTTCCTTTCTTTTTCCTGTTGGCTGCATGTCTCACTATTGGCAGTTCACTCAGTTTTAATCCGAGATGGTCTGGCCAGGGTGCAGATGCCTGGGCGGTCCTTTCTTGTCGAGATGGGGCAATCTGTGCCCAGAGCTGGTGGGATAGGGCCAGGTCCTGAGTGTATGTACTCATGGATGCAGGATCAGTGGGGCTAAAGAAGTCTCTCTCTGTGTTAGGTTTCTCTGTTAACATAATTGTCCTATGGAGAGATGCGCTTTCCAGGTGCTTTATCAAAAACAATATCCCTAGTGGTTAAATTACCATAAGGTTATTATGCTGCCCCAAGTAAGCAATTACCCAATTTGGAGGATTTCCTGGAACAGTCAGTTGATACTGTCCAAGGCCAAGTATCTAATTTAGATGGGATGTCATTGTGTGAATAAAGCAATATGATGCCCTCTTAAAAATGTTTAAAGCCTCCTCTGTTTGTGGGCAATAGTAGTCTTTTGAGCTAGTCATTGTTTTTGCTGAGCGTTTACCTCATGAGACTTTTCCCCTTATCTGTGTCAATGTGTCAGAAGAGTATTATTTCAATTCACGTTCATTCACACTTGCAGACATTTATTTAAAAATAATTATTGAACATTTGCTGGGTGCCATTAATGAGCTAACTCATGGTCTCTGGCCACAGGAAACAGTGTCCAGTGAAGGTATAAGAATTTCTCAAATAAGCCCACAGTCATATAGAATTGGAGATTCATTACATTTTCCTTGGAGTTAAAAAGCACTAGGTTCCAGTCTGCCATGTGTTAATTTGATAATTCTGGGAAGTTACTTGACCTCTCTGAGCTTCATTTCTTAAGGTAACATGGGAATGACATTCTTTTTCTAAATGGATGGGGTGTAAATCAAATGATTTGGTGCATATAAATTACCAGACTCAGAACCTGGCCCATTGTTGGTGATTTAAAAATGTTAGTTCCTCTTCTATCTCAAAACTGTTTTTTTCCTTTCTTTTTTGCACATTTTTAAATCTTTATTGTTGAAAGTATTACAGATGTCCCCCTGTACTTTCCCCCATTGGCCCCCTTTGCCCCACTCCCACCCCCTCCTGCTTTCCCCAAACTATTGTCTGTGCCCATTGGTTGTGCATATGTGCATGTAAGCTCTTTGGTTTATCTCTTCCTAATACCCCCCTGCCCCCTTTTCCCTTCCCCCTGAGATTTGTCAGTCTGTTCCTTACTTCCATGTCTCTGGATCCATTTTGATTGACAGCTTACTTTGTTCATGATATTCCATAAGTAAGTGAGATCATGCCGTACTTGTCTTTCTCTGTCTGGTTTATTTTACTTGGCATAATACTCTCCAGGTCCCTCCATGTCATCTCAAAGGGTAAGAGATCTTTTTTGACACTCAGAGGTGAAAAAAAAAAAACTCCATTCCTTTGATAGCATCCTTCGCCCTACTTCTAGTTCCTTTTGTTTCGTTTCTCTAATAGTTCCCTCTCCCCACCATTTCATTATTTACCACGACTTCCCAGGCTTTTCAGTAGGTCATAACTGATTCAATTTCCTTGTTTGCCTCTCAGGTGCCTCTCAAGTGCCTCTCAAGTCTGACTTGAAATCCATTTCTGAGCAGGGCATTCCCCTGCCAAAACCCTTCAGTGTCTCCCTCCCCTTAACAAGGCATTCAAGGCTTTTAAGACAAGGCTTGCACTGGTCTTTCTTGCCTTAGCTCATGCCATGTTCCCACCCCAAACACACATCTCTCATTTTAACAGCACTAATGAACCTGTACTTCCAAAACAGAACCTGAACTTTGCCCTATTTTTGTACTTGTCTCACTTGTCATTGCCATTGATAAAACGAGCAATATTCTCATTAATTTGCCACCCCCCTTCCCTTAGCTACCTTCACTTTTCATCCTTCTCTTTTAATAAAACAAAACAGTTGAAAGATTTGCACAAGCTAAAGAGAAATCAGAGCATCCTCCTTCTTTTTCTATCCTAACTTCTTGGCCATATTGTCTGTACTCCAGGTCCTTTCTCCCTGATACTCCTGCATCCACTACAGGGTCACTCTATCCAAATTGCTCTCCCAAAGGCCATAAATACCTATTTGTTGCTTAACTCAATAGATTGATTTGGGTCCTTCCCTTAGTTTATCTCTCTTTCGTATTTGACTCTTCGGAGCATCTCTGTGTCATTGAAATTCCTTGGACTGTACTCACCATCCAGACTGGTAGCCAGTAGCCAACGTGGCTATTTAAATTTAAGTTTAATTTATTGTGAATTAAGTAAAATTTACAATTCAGTACTGCAGTGCCGTCTGTCGGCCTGCCGGGATGGGTGCAACGCAATGAAGCTACAAGCACACGCTGCTTGGAGTGAGGGGGAGCTTTACAAGGTAGCAAATGCTCCCGATCTTTGGACACAGTCCCATTTATTTGTGGATTGGTAACCCCAGGTTACAAGTGGATTTATGTAAAATATTTCCTTGAGATGGCGTCTCTGTCAACTGTACATCCTAGTTTTGTCTCTTGCTTTTTATAGTGGAAAGAGACTTTGAAACTAAAAGATAACAAACACAGACATTCTTGAGTCCTAGAACCCATTAGTCCACTCACGCAAACCTTATCTTAGTCACATACAAATGAAGCACTCAGTTGTACCTGGGCTGGCCAGATAGCGAGAATGCATTAATTCAAGTTTACAATTCGTCCATCTTCCAAACCCCTAACCCCACACTGAAGTCACCTTAGTCAAATGCGGCTCTTGAGCACTTGAAAGGTGGCTACTGTGATTGAGGATGTAGATTTTAAATGGTATTTACTTTCAATTAATTTAAATTTAAATTTTGCCAGCCACCTGTGGCTAGTGGCTACCCTACTGAGCATGGAGATATAGAACATTTCCATGATCACAGAACTTTCTATTGGACAAGCCTCTGGAGCAAGGTTTGCTAAAGTTTTTAAGAGGCTAAGTAGTAAATATTTTCTTTGTGGGCCAGATAGGTTCCACAGCAGCCTCTCAGTTCTGCTGTTGTTGTGCAAAACCAATCACAGACAATATATAAACAACTGAGTGTAGCTGTGTTTCCATAAAGCTTTTTTTATGCATGAAGGTGGTGGGCCAGATTTGTCACGTAGCTGTAGTTTGCTGGCCCCTCTCAGAGCCCTGGTTTCTTCATATATACTTATTTCATTTTCTTCCTGATTTTGTCTAAAATTTTACTTTTTTAGTCTTCCTATTTCTCAAATCCCCCCCTTCTTTTCATCTTTATCACAACACGTTATTGTTGTGAAATATCACTAGTCACACTCTCCTTGTGTCACGTTCCAGCTTATTGTACCCGTTGCCTGTGCTCTCGTATCTTGTTTAAGCCAGTTTCCTCCTTTGTAAATGAGTCTAACAGTAAATGCCTGATAGGGTTATTATATAGGTAATACCTATCAGGAGCACAATTTTATACACAATGAAATGTGTATGCACAATGCAATTTCATACACAATGAAATGTGTATAAGATTGTGCTCACAGTAGGTATAAAGTACACTCACATTAACTCATCGACATAGAAGAGGGGCTGAGACTTGGAGCTTGACTGCCTGACACCCAGTCCCAGCTTGTCACACAGCCTTGTGGACCTCGGGTAGGGCCACTCACCTCTGTACCTCAGGTTCCTCATCTGTACAATGAGGATGTTATTAGTAGACACACCGAGTTTGTTAGGAGAATTAAATGGATTAATTTGTATTAAATGCTCATAACATTGTCTTGGTGCAAAGCACTACGCTGTTGGTTTTTATTTTATTTTACTAGTTTTATAGATGAGGGAAGAATGCTCAACAGTCGCACAGCTAGTAAATGACATGTCTGAGATTTGAACTCTGGTCCTTTGACCTTAAAACCCAGGCAGGTATACTTCCCTATATCCCTTTCAACATCTACTGGCTCCTTACCATATTCCCTTAGTCAAAATTAATCTCTTTTTTGCTTTGTGCTTTCATTATATGTTGTTTACACCTCTACCAGGACATTGGCCACATGTTCCTTTTTATTATAGTTATTACAAATCACTCTATTTTTGAGTGAAAAACATGTTCCCAGTTATATTTTTCTCCATTCCTTCACAGTCTCAAATTTAATCAACAACAAATTATGGTTAAATTTGTTGAGTAGAAAAACTTTCAAAGAGAAAATCAGTATTGTAAATGTATCAGTAGATAAGGTGTTGTAATCTGCTGAAGCCTGCTAATAAAGTAATTAATTATTTCTTTTAAAGGTTACATATTTATCACTAGTATAAAGATTTAGTATGTAGATAACCAAATGTACTCATCATCTTTTTCTTGACCTTTATTAAATTTTGAAAAAGAACTTGACATTTGTTTTTATTTTTTTATGAAAGTGTGATGAAATGAATATCTAAATAGTAAGTCATCAATGAAGGAAATTATAATATGATCCAGAGAAGGAAGATCCTATTCAAAGGTTAATTATGAGTCGGACTTTCCAGTTATTTAACAATAAATATGTGCAGACGACAGAAGTCAGTAGCTGAGAATACAGAAAGGGTTTAACCCTGTGACTACTGAATGTGGTTGTGCTGGAGGAAGCTTTGGACTCTTATTTCATGCAAATTGAAATATGACCATTTGTGAAAGAGTTACATGGGCCACACTGTTTAAAATACATTACATTTTATTCTTGGAATAGCAGGAAATGGTGGAATTGAGAGGAACGTTGTAGATTTTATTAATTCAACTTTGCTTAGCTGGGTAATCAAATGCACAGAGTAAATGCTATCAATTTCTCCTTCTAAAAGAAGTAATATTAGTTGAGTGTCATGTTTATCTCCTTTTATAGTGTTTAAATATTGATATCATAAACATGTGCTTAAATAACAACATGTTAGCTCTCAACAAAGAAAAAGTTGGTGGTGATGGGAACTGATGAAAACAGAAGAATCATGTGCACATTTGCCCCAGCTCCTTCTGGCACCCAAAGACCAAGACTGTGGAACTTATCAGGCCCCAAACTTCTTAAAAATCCTTCAGACATCTACCACATTCATTGACCTAGCCCAGTATGTGGGCCAAATACACACTCCGGTGTAACTTGACGAACAAGGCCAACACAGAACGGGTTAGAGTCTGGCATTAGATACTGTGAAGTTTGAATCAGGGTAGGCTAAGGTGAAGAAGAAAAGAAACCAAATGCAAACAAGATTCCAGTTCCTCCAAAGATCTGAGTTTAAGTTTTTATGTTGGATATAAGCTAGCAGGGGTTAACGAGGAAAGGCAAGGGAAAATAGAAAATTATGTACAAGAAGAAATGCATGTAAGGAATTTCAAGAACTTTGGAATTTCAAGAACTTTTCTTCTTTTTTTTATCCTCACCTGAGGACATTTTCCCATTTTTTTGTTCAGGTAGAGTGAGAGGAAGAGAGAGGAACACAGAGAGAGAGAGAAACATCGATGTGAAAGGAACACATCGAGTGGCTGCCACCTGTACGACCGACCAGGGCCGGGGACAAACTGCAACCGAGGTACACGCCCTTAGCGGGAACCGAACCCTGGTCTCTCAGGACCCAGGCCGACGCTCTAACCGCTGAGCCAAACCGGCCAGGGCAAGAAATTTTCTTCTTTACGAAGCTCCTTCTGAAGACCCTCAGCAGTGCCTTTGTGAGCTCAGACCTTGCTGATGGCACATCTTGCCTCCTTCCATAGACATCTGACATTACTGCAGTGACTATAGACTAGTTGAGATTCCTCCCATTGCATTTGCTCCCATTGCATTTGCCCTGAAATGTATTCCATTGCTTTTCAAACTATGATAATTCTAAAGTTTGTTTCAATTTGCTAAAATTTATGGATCTTAAGACTTTTGTATCAGTCAGGATAGACTATATTTTGCTACAAGAAAAACCAACCTTCCAATCTCCCTGGATTAAAAGGTCCAGGTATGTGTCACTCATCCGAGTTTATCTTGGGTTACCTGAGAGATTTGTTCCATGTCATCCATCCTTAAGCAAGGATGCGTGCTGATAGTTACCACTTGGAATGTCACTCATTCTTGTCACAGAGACAAGGGAATGTGGTAAACATGCATTAGATCTTGAAGACATCCTTGATTATTTCTGTGGTCATGTCATGGGTCACAGCAAGCTTCATGGCCATGCCTTATTTTAAGTGAGTATGAAAGTGCACTTTTGGAAGTTCCTGGAAAAAGGGCAACCAAAATCATAGTAGACAGCAGGAGCAATGATGACAGATCTATAGCAAATCTCTCCATGTTATTTGAAGTTTCTATGTAGCCCTTTTTTATGACTGTTCATTGCTTAAGGTTAATTTTGATTTAAAAAATATAAAGAAGTAAAAATTTTATGGTCCAATTTTTAGTTTCTTGAACCTGAGTTTAGATGTTGTCATAAGTATAGAAAATGCTCTTTTTTACTAGATGAAAATTGAGATGTTTTTATTTAATTAAATTTTTTTTCATTAATGATAATTATACTGATAGTTTATATTTAAATCACCCATTCAATACACATACATGTTCATAAAAGTTAAATAACATAGAAATATTTATTCAATAAAAATATAGACTAGCCCTTCTCCATACTGTCTCTCAATTTTTCTCTTACCAACACTTTACCACTACTAACATTTTCTTCTCATATTTCCAGACTCCTTCTTGTTCTTTTATGCAACACAGACATTAACACACAGGCACCTTGCTTTGAAAAGTACATTTTGGAGATATACATCTCCTCCTAAATTGTTGAACTAATTTATTTGGTCATCAGCATTATATGAGAATATCGGTTTCTCTTTACTCTCCCCAACACTGTTTATTATACCTTTATATCAATCCAATGGTGGAAAATGGCATCTCATTATTGCTTTAATGTTCATTTTCCTGATTTTCTATAAGGCTGGGCATGACATTTTGTTTGTTTCTTTATTGGCCATTATTTTCTTTTTCCTCTATAGATAGTGTACTGAGATTCTTTGCCTATTGGATTTTAATTGTTTTCTTATTGATTTTTAGGTACACTTTAAATGTTATTGAAGTTGCAAATATCTTTCCCCTTGTTATTTATGTTGACAATATGTCCTTCCCACAGCTTTATGTTCTTCTATTTCTCATATATATATAATGTCTATATATTATCTATATCTACCTACCTACCTACCTACCTGTCTATACACACATGAACACGCACTCATCTAAGTGTGAAATGCAGATAGCTGAGTGGAATAAATTTCAGAACCCAAGTAAGAATCCCTATTCACTTGTTAATTAATTCAGATTTTGATGACCAGAGTCTTTCTTATGGCTTAATTTCCAGGGATTATTTAAGGAAGAAGAGGGGATTTCCAGGTGGCAATGGTATACAGGGATTTTAGGTCCCCTGGAAGTTATGTAGAGCCTGTTCCTGTTCTAAGGTCTTAAAACTCCTAGAGGGTTGTCCATGCAGAAGCTGTCTCTATTTCAGAAAGTTAGAATCCAGGCTGTTAAACGTTTGTCTGATATGTATGTGTGTATATATGTGTGTGGGGGAAGGTGGTGTTATGTTTCAATTTTATATCCAAACATCCATGGCCCATTGTTTATTTCTACCTGCCTCTGATCTTGGAGTTATTTCAGAGTTTTACTGAGTGAAGTTTTGTTTGCTTTTGTTTGTGAGTCGTTTTATTTCGTGTTTAGTTAGGGTTGATTGGTTTCTCATGAATGTATTCTGTGGTATGGCTGTATAAATTCTTCCACACATATCTTCTTTGTTATATTTTGACTTTACAGTGTATAAAATGTTACGGAAATCTTTTCATATTTGTATACTCAGATCTACCATGTTGCTCATGACTTCCAGACATAGTCATTCTGCTCCTGTCTGCTTTATATTCCAAAAAGGTGCCACTGTCTGACCAGTGGAAGCACCATTTCTAGTGGTTGCACTATTGTTAACAATTTAATTTGTTTTGTTTTTGTGGTTTTTTTTTTTCCGTTTTCAAATGGGCTATAGGGTACATTTCAAATTACCTAAAATTTTCTGCAGGAGGAATTTGGGGCAGGATGTGTAGGAAAAAGAATATGCAATTGTAACCTTCAGCAGGGCAGATACCACCATGTTTTCTCAGGCAGGCATTACTGGGGTTTTGGCCTGGGCTGTGCAGATGCAATGGATCCAAGTTCGAAATATGGCAACTTTGAAAGATATTACCAGGCAACTGAAATCCATCAAAACATCCAGAAAATTGTCACGCCTATGAAAATGATAGCAGCAGCAAAATATGCCTGAGCTGAGAGGGAGCTGCAGCCAGCTCAAGTGTATGCAACACGATCTTTGGCTTTGGATGAAAAGGCTGATGTGAAGGTGCCTGCAGACAAGAGGGCACACTTCCTTATCGGTGTGTCTTCAGATAGAGGACTTTGTGATGCTATTCATTCCTCGGTTGCTGAACAGATGAGAAGTGAGGTGGCTATACTCACAGCAGCCGGGACAGAGGTTAAGATTGTTGGAATTGGTGATAAAATTAGGAGTCTACTTCATAGGACTCATTCTGACCAGTTTCTGGTCACGTTCTAAGAAGGGCGAAGAAAAGCCCCACATTTGGAGATGCGTCAGTCATCTGATGAAGGATCTATCATGTTTAATCCATTCAGATCTGTCATCTCCTATAAGACCGAAGAAAAGCCCGCCTTTTCTCTTAATACCACTGCAAGTGCTGAGAGCACGAGTATCTATGATGACATTGATGCTGACATGCTGCAGAATTACCAGGAATATAGTCTGGCGAACATCATCTACTGTCCCCTGAAGGAATCTACCACCAATGAGCAACATGCCAGGATGACGGCTGTGGACAATGAGAGCAATAATTCTTCTGAGATGATTGACTTTGACCTTCAACAGAACCCGCCAGGCTATCATCACAAAGGAGTTGATTGAAATCGTCTGTGGTGTTGCAGCTCTGGATTAATGAAAATCAAGTTTATCCTCACACAAGAGGCAAAGAAGGAAAATTCAGCCAGCTGATTTTGTTTTTAGCTTACTGCTGCCCTGGTCAGAAGATATTATTGGTCCATTGTTTAAGTTACTAATGACAGCAAGATATTTGTAAATTATCTTACAACAAACAATTTAGAATAAGAAGAATAAAGCATATGAAATTGTTTTGTTTCTTTCCTCAATAGAAGTTTAATTTAAAGAGTCATTCACAAGATTATATTGACCGAACATTCCAGTAGTATATCTAAAAACTGAATAGCCTTAACAAAGATTCTGATCTATCCATCCATTCATCCATCCATCCATCCATCTCTCCATCTATCTGCAAATATATAATGCTAATAATACATATGGGAAAATAGAACATCACAATCAAATGAGGACAGTAAGGATTAGTCAAAAAATGATGCTTAAAAAATTGACTACTGATAAACCAACAAATCTAATTGTACTGCCACATTGCAATGTGTATATACACACATATATCATACAATACATATGTGTAATATATTGTGTACATACATGAATAAATTATTGGCACATTTAAGAGAGCATTAAAAAATAAACAAGAAGAGAGTAGAATTAATTATGTTAGAGGAAAAACTTGCAAAGGAAAAAGATGAGTTTATTTCACTACATAAAAGTTAAAAAATATTTTATCTTGAATATCATGAATTAAAATTAGTAAAAAAAATTAGAAAATAACTTTTTAGAATGTAAGACTTAAGTTCAATGTCCTATATAACAGTTTTAAAATACTGGAAAGACATTGTTCTTAATACTGGTAATCAAAGAAACCAAAATTAAAATACTTTTTACTTCTCAAATTGAAGACGATTGAGAATGATCTGTGTTTAGAGGAGTGTGATGAAATGCATTTTCAGGTAATGCTGCTGGTAATATAAATTGATTCAGTATTTCCAGGAAGCAATTTGCTTATTTTATTTGTGTATGCATGTGTGTGTTATTTGATTGTAGGAATCTAGCCTGCAAATATAATAAAAAACAATGTGACCAATATTTCTCTACAAGAAATATCATCCCAGGTTAATTTAAAATAATGACAATGTTGTTAAAGGCAGTTTGAAACAATGTAGATTTAAGTGGAATGATAGAAATTCATTGGATATTAAGATTATTTCCAAACAAGATAATATACTGAAACATTCACTACAAAACATCGATAAATCCATTGTTTACTTTCTTTTATAGAGAAATTAAAGCTATTTTGGTCTATTAGTAAACATGTTTTGTGCCATGCTCAGAGATTTTCTATGAAAAAGCCTTGCTTTTAGAAATCATAAAAAATATTTACGTCTGCCAGTCCACAGAATGTTACTGTAAAAGACACTGCACAATTGCTTAACTCTTAGTTTTCATTAGAAATTGAGGTTTCTAGGGGTTAAGCATTCTGACTAATCATATATATATATGTATATATACTATATATATACATATATATATACTATATATATATTAGCAATAATACAAAGAACATCTTTGTGTGCAAGGAAAGTAAAACACATGTTTCAATAAAAGACGCTATAAGGAATGAAATACATTTTGTTGAGGGAAAATAAAGTAATTTTGTCCTCAAGAAAGACAAAACCAAAAAAACAAAACACCCAGAAATCAAAACCAGACACAATTTGAATATGACAAAAAAAAAATAAAGGTATAGAGGTTTATGAAAAAATAATCTTTGGATAGGAATTTATACATGGACAAGTTGATTAATTTAAAATAAATTATTATTTTTTAAAATATCAAAAGTACCCTGGTATAGGATTCGAGTTGGCCCTCCGTCTTTGTTGAAAGAACAAAGCTTTGCTGCACTTTCGATCTGCTTTTGATAACAAATTGAAAGTTCCTTTATCTTTTAAGTAGCCTACCTGAAAAACAAAGGTGTTGTGTTTTATCAGAATAATTTCTGTGCTTCATGGTATCTCTATCATCAAGTCTTTGATTACTTGAGTAAACCTAGTCTCCTCAATATTAAAGGCGCTATCAATTTGCTAATAATTATATAACCTTTTGTATTCACCTTTGAAATCTTTTATTGTCACTTTGGTTGTGTAGATGATTAGGTACTGGTTTATAATGATCTGTGACCCTATTTGGTCTAGTGTTTTAACCTCTTGTATTTTTGACAAATTAAATTCTAAATTAAGTCCTTTGGACTTTTAGCTAACTTTGGGATTTTTAAGAGGGTCCCTAGAACATTTCAAGAGATTTGTTCCTTCACCTTATAGAAGAGAGATATCAAATCAGTTAGGCGTACTTTATATGTTAGATTACATGGGGAACATTGTCAAATAAATGATGATTCACTTTCCTAGGTTGTATTGCATTGTGAACACTCAGCCTTGTATTCCCTGACTCTGGTGATGAGGATATTTCTCTCAGTACCTAGGTGCAGGGACAGCACCTTTCATAGGGGAGAGCTATTTCCTGCTTCCGGGAGGCAAAGGATGGTTAAGGTATCTTTGTATTGACTACTTTTCAATTAACTTTAATTCAAAATAATCAATATGCCAAAGTGGTATTATTTTGGAGTTGTCTGCCTTATGCTCCAACATTTCTAAAATTCTGATATGTCCTGATATCATATCAGTCATAATTCCAGTTATCTTCTTATAATGGGCATATTACAGAAATAACCAAATTTGTTCATTTAAATGTGATGAACACTCATCAGATCTTTAAGAATGGGCATTTTTAATCTTTGTCATTTATAGACAGTTACTGTTTTACTTTGATGCTTCATCATTAGGGACATTCTCGGAAAGGACTCTGACAAATACTTCAGAATGCACAACTCGGGGAACTTTCAGGTCATACCACTGAATTCCATTTAAGGAAACTTTCTTTCTTAAGCTCTCTATGACTTAGTAATTTGTTAAAGTATATCTTTGTGAACAAAGGTGAAAGAGTCATTTTTCACTCTACCTTACCCTTCCAGAATTCAGAAATTGTCAGTTAGTGTTTTTATTTTCATAGCAATATTGTCATTTGAGTGAGTTCAATAAGAATCTGTTCTCCTCATAGAAAGGCTACTGCCTCTTCTGTGGCTCAAATTCTATTGCAGAAAAGTATTTCTACCCTCTTGTACTTCATGACTAGTGAACCCATTTCACCAGTCAAGTGATTCAACCGGTCTACTAGTTCTGCAACATTTCTGGCTAGTTTTACAACATTTTTACTGTGCCTACTATCTTCAGATCTTTGGTTCAGGCAATCTCATTATCATAACTGCATGACTTGTACTCCATTAGGATTTATTTTCACTTGCACTTGGTGGAAAAATCTATGGGGGAGTTGCTTAAATTCTCATCTATTGGGAAGTTACTGCACAGCTGGATTATTGGTTACATCTATTTCATTACGTAGTCAAACAAGGACTCAGCACTGGTCATCACCCTTAAATTTACATCACAGAATAAAATGAGAATTGCCAGGTGATGTCTCTGGCAATAAAGGAATAAGATTTTTCAGAATTTTACTTCAATGATGGGGTATCGATATATATTAATATATGGTCAGAAATGTGTCTAACACTTGAGGGGAGACCAGCTAGTGTGGCTCAGTGGACTGAGCATTGCCCCATGGACTGAGAGGTCCTGGTTCGATTCCCGGTCAGGGCACATGCCTGGGTTGCAGGCTCAGTACCTGGTGGGGGGCATGCAGGAGGCATCAATGTTTTTAGCTCTCTCCCCCTTCCTCTCTCTCTAAAAACCAGTAAAACCATATTAAAATAAATAAATAAAAATAAAACTTTAGGGGATATTGCTGAATTTGTCACCAAAACCATGGCTGCTCTAGAAATATCTTTACATTTACTTACTCAAGTTGTTTCAGATAACTGAATTGCTTTCAACTATAGTCTAGCAAAACAAGGTGGTGTCTGTGTCACCACTTGTGTATTTGAAATAAGTTCTTCAGGATTGATTGAAACACTGTGCAAAATCATAAAATAAGCCCACTGGTTATAAGTACCTTTAGAAAGTTTTTGGTCTTTTGACCTGTTTAAAAGGGATAGCTTTATGGTTTAGAATTATCCTACAATTTGGAATTAGTGTCCTGTTCTTAATATTAGGAATAATCACTATCATTGTGCATCTACTGTCTTCATAATGCTGTACGAACTCCACAAGAGTAATGGTAGTACAACGTTTTGAATGTATTTCTAATCCATATAGGACCTTAGATGGACAATTAAAAGACAAATTGAAAATTACTTGAATACCTATGATGAACTTCACTAGCTTTTGTTTACTTTATAGGACTGGAAGGCAAGCCTTCCTCTGTTCTGGAGCTCTTGTTGCTCAAATGTGGCCTAAAGCTACCAAGAAAACCACTTTTCCTTCCTACATGGACTATGACATACCAGGAATGAGTCTTCCCGGTGACAGGGGATCACAATGTGAACACATGAGAAAATCCACTCCAATGATTGATCAGTGATGCTTTTGAAAAAAATACCTGATCTAAAGAGAGAAATATGAAAATTGACATAATTGGAGTCATTTTAAAATGTAGCTGGAGGAGCCACTACCGAGGAACTGCCTTGCATGTCTGCTTTCTGAACCTCTGAACTGGGCCAAACCACTCACATTCCATATCCACCAGAATGAAAGTTTCCTGTTGATATGACTGATAGAAGTGAACTTTTACCTAGTGACCACTTCACCCGACTAATCAATGAAGTACAAATCTAGCTTTGTCAGTACCAATGGACTCTTTTAAAAACAACTTACCTCAACTTTTTCTTTTCTTTTCTTTTTTTTTTTTCATAAAAAAACATGATTCCCTCTTCTGTAATCCAGACATTATTTGTGTTTCTACCTAAATCTGTTTACCCTGAAAACTGTAATGCTTGCATCCCAAACAAATACTTTTGCCTCTTGAACTGGTTGTTGTATTTTAGACTGACAGGATGGGTTGTGAGTTGGAGGCTGGCTGAAAATGATTATAATTAGGACATATTCTTTCCAAGGATAAATGTCCAGCAGGCAATTGGCTATAAGGGTACAGAACTCAGAAAGGAGATCAGGGCTAGGGCTAAAGTTGGAGGTTGAAACCTTTGAAGCATAGAGATCACTTAGAGAATGTATGTAGAGTGAGTAAAAGAATGGATATAGAATGTTGGAACGTACTATTGAATTTGACTAAGGAAGAAGATTCCATGAAAGATATTGTTGGTTTGCAAACCGACTCCTACACACAGAAGGCAGGGAGAAACCAAGAAAGAGGCAGGTCATTCCAGATTGGTCGGTGGCAGGTTTAATAAGCAAGGGAACTTACTTACCAGGCTTTTCTTAGGTAGCTCCAAGATGAGTGGATCTCTACACCCATCCACCAGAATCTTAAACATGTATATAGAAGCATTAACTGGGGTCAGTCATGTATTTAGTACGAATGATCTCAACACCCTACTTTCTCAAGGTTATGTCCTTAAAAAGTTTCTCTCAAGCTTATGGCTTTGAAAAGGCTGCTAGTTTGGGAATAGTAGGTGTGACATACATCGCAGAGACAGGGGAGAGAGTGAAGAGCCTCCGATTGTCTTGGTTGACCTCCAGAATCAACCAGCAGTCTTATCCTCTTGATGACCTCCTCCAAAAGATGTTGATAAGGAGCAGGTGAGAGATAGGAGAACAATAAGGCAAATGATAAAGTAAATTTTTCATGAATATTTGGGTTTGAGAGGGCCTCTTTTTGTGACATGTCATAAACATGATTAAATATTGAGCACAGCCCAGCCCTGGCCAGTTTGGCTTAATTGTAGAGCATCAGCCCATGGACCAATGAGTCTCGGGTTTGATTCTGGTTAAGGGCACGCATCTCAATTGCAGTTTGTCCCTGGCCCTTGTTGGGGTTGTGCGGGAAGCAACCAGTTGATGTGTCCCCCTCACATCAATGTTCCTCTCTCTCTCCATTTCTCTCCCTCTCTCTCCCTCCCACTCTATCTGAAGGTAAATGAAAAAAATAAAAAATAAATAAAATATAAAAATAAGTAAATATTGAGCACAAAGAGTGGTAGTGTAGAAGCTGTAGATAAAGGGAAAAAGAATAATGACATCAAGGCATGTTCCAGCAAGTCAGTCTTCCATGTGTTCTTATCTGAAACAAAAGCAAAAAATAAAGAGAAACCACATAAATATCTTGTCGGAAATTTTTATAAAGCATCTTATCTTACTTTTGCCATAGACATTGAGTAAACTTTACTGTTTTCTTGGTGTATTAGTTAATTATGGTTACAATCATGCTGCATATCAAATAACCATAAAAATCTCCAAATCATGAAATGTTCAGCAGTTATATCCACATAGCTGTAGGTAGTCATGGGGTCAGCTGATCTAGGATACGTGTAACTGAAAATTTTGCTCCAAGACATGTATCTGGCTGGGTGAGCTCCCTGCTTCTTTTGGGCACTGTTTCCAACTGCCAATATTCATTCTGGGCTCCAGGCTGAGGAGGAGTCAGCAGTAATACCTGGAGACTCTTCTCCTGGAGAAAGCAGAGGTGCAGGAAAGCAAACTCAATTGTTCACGTGCTTTTAGGTCTCTGTTTGCTGATTAGCCAAAGCAAGTCAATGGATGAGCCCAAAACCAAGGGAATTGTTCTTCACTCCAGGAGGTGGGGTGAGGGGAAGAGAATAGTTTTGAACAAATAGAGAAGCTCTCACACTTGATAATTCAGAATGATTTTATTAATTACTTCTTGTGCTGTGCTGTAAAGTAGTCATATTCAGTATTATTCAAATATTTAGTGTCATTTGATTGTGATGAAATGATCCCTCCTCCTGTTGCCTTCCGAATCTATTACTTCTTCATGCTACTGCTGTGTCTGTATCTGTTCTTTTTTTATTATTATTTTAAAAGTATTACAGATGTTTGCCCTTTTACTAGTTGTTCTTAATTCCCTGCTTAAAGTCATACGAGACTCTTTGAGTGAAGACCAGAAGGTGACGCTCAGCTATTTAACAGGACTTTTACTTGTTGTTTTAATATTTATTTCCTGTTATTTGGCATTGTTATAATGTTTGCTAGTCTAACAAATAGATCATTGTTGTGCTTGTATTTTCATTCTAATCCCCACTGCCTCAAAAAGTAGTAAATAATTAGTTTTTCTTTTCATAAAAATGAGTTATATTTTCTTAAAAAGTATCCCCATCTATCTACAGGATGTCTGTATTTTCAAAGGAAGGCATTGGTCAATTAACAGGTGAAGAGTACTGAATTGCAAAAAATTATTTTAATTAAAATTGTATGTGCATATCCATTCTTTATTCAAATTACAAAGCATTTCCAACATGTGGAGAGAGATAGAATGGGAGGGAAGGAGGGAGAGAGAGAGAGATAAATATCGATGTGAAAGAGACACAACAACTGGTTGCCTCCCACACAACACTAGGGCCAAGGAAGCACCATAACTGAGGTATGTGCCCTTGACCGGAATCAGACTCATGACTCATTGGTCCAAGGGCCAATGCTCTAACCACTGAGCAAAACTGGCTAGGGCTGGAGGCAGTGTATTTAATTGAAACTAATGTATTATCTGTCTATCTATCTATCCACCTATCAATATAGATACTTTTCAAAGAAGACTTGAATTTTCCAGTAAGTTGTTTTTGTTTTTTTAAACAACAGGTACCCAACCTTCAGTCATACATCTACCATTTGTTTGCTCCCTCAGCCCACTGTTTCTGTGCTACATTTATATATCGCTCATTTCATCCATGTAGGTAATTTTATTGCTCTATACTCTAGTTTCATCCAAGCAATAAAAACCACAAAGATGTCACCTAGATATAGTAGGTGTTTTTTTTTAGTGCCCATCAAAATAAATACCTATTTATTAAAATAAAAATGTCACTTTGGTACCATCTTACCTATCTAGTTTATAGCTATCATTTCCTGCCGTAACATGCACAAGGAAGCACTGTTTTAAGGGCAGTTCTGCCAAACTAGAAATATACAAACCTAGTTAAACAACTACATTTTTTTTTTTATATCCTCATCTGAGGACATTTTTCCATTTTTGTTCAGGTAGAGTGGGAGGGAGAGAGGAAAAGAGAGAGAGAAACATTGACATGAAAGGGACACATCGAGTGGCTGCCTCCCGCACGACCCAACCAGGGCCGGGGACAAACTGCAACCGAGGTACGCGCCCTTAGCGGGAACTGAACCTGGGTCTCTGTGGACCACAGGCCAACACTCTAACTGCTGAGCCAAACCGGCCAGGGCGCAACTACAACTTTTGAAAAGAGTCATTTACTTTTACTTTCCAATTATTTTTCAGGTTTGTGGAAGGGATGCTTAACATTTGTTATAATGCCATTGATCGTCATATTGAAAACGGGAAAGGAGATAAGATTGCTATCATCTATGACAGTCCTGTCACAAATACGAAAGCAACTATTACCTATAAAGAAGTCCTGGAGCAGGTAATGTCATACATTTTCTGTACAGTATATGTTATTCAGTAGTCCTACAGAAATAATTTAAATAGCATACAGGATCGTTGTATAACCTTTAATTATCTAAATCCATTGACATGTTACCATATGTTTCTGTTCATGCACTTTGGACACAGGACTGCAACTCATTTGAAGTGCTTTTATCTCTTCCATTGATATGTTACAGTACTGGAAATCTCTAAGAAAATGTTCAGTTCCTCTCTGGCCTCTGTTTTCCATCTGCACTGCCATCGCCTTCATCCAGTCATTCTAAATTTAGCTCTTGTACGATTGAAGCTGTCTCCTGACTTCCCTGTTAGCAGGTCTGCTCATGTCAGGTCTTCACCAGAGACTTTTCTCCCTAAGCAACAACATATTTCTGTACCCCACTTACAATTTTTTTCTTAAAGAATTATTGTTATTCAGAGAGTAAAGTGTGAACTTATGTGATGTATAAGACACTTTGGATTCTGAGCATAGCATTTTTTATAGTTTTATTTCCCAGCCTTTGTGGCTATGGACACAACAGTGTTCACCCTGGGTGGCCCGTCACTCCCTCGGGTCACCGGACCCTTCCCAGCTCTTTGCCCATGCTCATTCCTTCTCCTTATTTATTCTTATTCAGTTTGTTTCCCACCTGTGTAGTTCTTAGGTGGATTGTGATATTGACAGATGCATTCTGAGACTCTCTTTGCACATTCGGGTAGAAATGCGGTTTCAGAGGCAATTAGAACAGTATTAGGTATTGCGGACTCTGGGAGAGTTCTAGCTCTGGGCAGCATTTATTTACACCTGCTTTAAAGGGAGATAATTGTGTAGGGCAGGGTTTTCCAACCTTGGCACTATTGACATTTTCAGCCAGAGAATTCTTTGTTGTGGGGTGCTGTTACGTATATTTAGGATGTTCAGCAGCATCCTGGTTTTCTACTCATTAGATGCCAGCAGCACCCTCCTCCCAGCTGTGATGATCATCAAAGACTCCACATGTTGCTCAATGTCGCCTGGGTGGCAAAATCATTACTAGCTGAGAACTACTGGTTGCGCAGAGCCTCTCATACTTGGGTTTGCAAGCATTTGCTTTTAAATTAAGGCCTTTTGAGTCACATTGTCTTCTTTTGCTTTTTTTTTTTAAACTTATTTAGGGTTTCCATTCAGCTTTTAGAAAGTTTCATTAACTTTCCCTGATTCTCTGAAATTACATCCTTTTGCATCTGCAGTGTTCCTGTTTA
This sequence comes from Molossus molossus, assembly GCF_014108415.1. Classification (NCBI taxonomy): domain Eukaryota; kingdom Metazoa; phylum Chordata; class Mammalia; order Chiroptera; family Molossidae; genus Molossus; species Molossus molossus. Next base: position 53,444,564 of record NW_023425345.1, on the reverse strand, counting down.
GCCTTCTAAGAGAATTCAAGAACGGCAACTGAGACAAAAGAGTGAACTCCCCATCCTGAGTTATTGCAAATAATCAAGAGACAAAACAGAAGCCAGTTTTGCTCAGACTGGGTCACAATCCCAGCGTAAGCTGATTAAACATTGAAGGATCTATGAAAAGGGAAGACTGAAGAACCAGACTTAGAAAAACGGCATACCTATTCCCATTTCATTGAGTGGAGAAAAACAATTTTACTTGGCTAACCAAAGTTATAATTATAAAAACAACAAACAAGCCCTGGCCGGTTTGGCTCAGCGGTTAGAGCGTCCGCCTGCGGTCTGGAGAGACCCGGGTTCGGTTCCCGCTAAGGGCACGTACCTCGGTTGCAGTTTGTCCCCGGCCCTGGTTGGTTGTGCGGATGGCAGCCACTCGATGTGTCCCTTTCACATCGATGTTTCCCTCTCTCTCTCTTCCTCTCTCTCCCTCCCACTCTGTGCAAAAAATGGAAAAAATGTCCTCGGATGAGGATTAAAAAAATAAATAAATAAATAAAATAAATAAATAAATAAATAAAACAATAAAAAAAATAAAAACAACAAACAAACAAACAAACACAAAAACAAAACAACCACAGAGTACCGTGTTCACTGTGTCATAAGCCTCTATACCTAAGTTTTTGATATGCTAAGATATCAGTTCAAATCACTGTAAAAAAAAATCAATCATCCACATCATTTGTCACCTAACCAACATAACTATAATTTTAACTAAGTTAAACATCAAATCTCTAATTTGTCCTTCTTTCACATTGTTATTTTAAATTTTAATTCCTTTTTTCTTTATTGATTTTAGAGAGGAAGGGAGAGGGAGATAGAAACATTGATGAGAGCCCTGGCTGGTTTGGCTCAGTGGTTAGAGCGTTGGCCTGCGGTCCAGAGAGACCCGGGTTCAGTTCCCGATAAGGGCATGTACTTTGGTTGCAGTTTGTCCCTGGCCCTGGTTGGGTCCTGTGGGTGGCAGCCAGTCGATGTGTCCCTTTCATGTCGATGTTTCTCTCTCTCTCTCTCTCCCTCCCGCTCTGTCTGAATAAAAAATGGAGAAATGTCCTCGGGTGAGGATAAAAAAAAAAGAAAAAAAGAAACACTGATGAGAGAGAACATCAATTGGCCGCCTCCTACATGCTCCCCACTGCGGCTTGGGTCAAACCTGGGCGTGTGCCCTGACAGGGAATCGAACTGGCGACCTCTTGGCATATGGGTCAACACTCAACCACTGAGCCACTCTGGCCGGGCTATATTCCATGTGTTATTTTAGCTTTGCATTTTTTGCTTTTAGACAAGGTTTATTTTATTTTTTTAATTAAAATGTGTTCCTATTTTGGCATACTGTCACTCTCTCATTTTAATAATTTTAAGGCCTAAGATACAAGTCAATCTTAATTGGTATACAGAAGCTAATTTATGTATTAGAAAAATGTTATCGGTATCAACATATTATATTTAACATGTAACCAACGTCAGAGTCACGGAGAAATCTTGAGAGAAACCCCAAATCAGGAAAGTTAAATAATGGTTGTTGCTCTTCTCATTTTCTTTTTAATCAGGTACGTAAGCATATATGATACATGCACATCCACATTTGGCTTAGGAGCTGTTTGCTCACTCATCTTGATTTTCTAAGTGTGGATTCAGACCCTTCTGAGGTTTGTGCTGGTTCATCGGTTTCAGTTTAGCTTGTCATCAAGCACTTAAAAGGTCGGCTTCTCTCACCTGCTGACAGACAGCTGACGCCCTGGGCTTTTCTTCTCCAAAGTACTAAAGGAGGAGCTGCTAGGAGCGAGGAAGGCATTGTGCCCCACTTTGATCACCCACTCCCGCTGGTTCCCTGTGGCCTTCATTTTATTGAGTAGAGAAGACAAAGAAAGATTTAATGGATGATGCCATTGCGAACCAACAAAAAGTAGTGCCTTGGCACTTGATTTGTTTTACTCTGCCCTGTCTTGTTTCTACTGGGAGTTTCTGGCTAGGTAAAACTTTAGTTAGCATTTCTTATTTAATTATCGAACCAACTAGTTTTAGGCTAAACTGTTTCAGTGACATGAAAGAACTGGAGATTTTACAGGATGATTCAGAATTAGAGCTTTTTCTAAAATGGCCGTCTTTTATGTAGATCTAGTCATTGAAATGACCCTTTAAGATTTTTATAGAGAGATTTGAGCCTGGTTTAAGATTCATGTGTCATTTTCAAGCGGCTAAAGTAACAGGTAAACAGTAAAGAATATGATGGGGGCTGGGCTGTATCTGTGGGAACACGGGAAGCCCCGGCTCAGCCAGGGGTTAATAGTGCTGGCGGTGGTGAGAACAGCTCCAGGTGTTCGACCAGAGGGTCAGACCAGACCTGGGTTTAGCAACCGCAGTACTTGAGCTCCAGCTAGGAAAGAATTCAGAGCCAAGACTCAGACTGTAAGAGAACATTTATTTAGAAGATCACAGAGGTGGAAGGCATGAGTGGTAGAAGAAATGGGCTCAGGGAAAAGTTACAGAGGCAAAAGAAGGGCCTTGGGGGAAGTGGAGGGGATGGGGTACCGGGAGGGGATGGGGTACCGGGAGGGGGAAGGCGTGAGGGCACTCCCGCGAGGAGCAGTGTGCTGGGTCCTCTGTCCTAAGGGTTTAAGGGGGAGATTTTAGGGGAGGTCCCAGGGGAGGACCTCAATAGAATATTCAGCAGCTTTCCTGGTGTGTCCTTTCAGGGTTGGGGTCTCCACTGATTGATTGGTCAGCGCCAGGGCAGGGGTCATGATTCAGTGCTTCTGGTTCTTTGCCTGATTTTGCTGCTGCTCTGGGCCTGGAGCTGAAACACAACTGAGCCTAGATGTTCTCTCTAGGGAGGAAACGTCAGGAGGTCTAAAGCATATGCTAAGGGAGGGAAGGTTACCTTGGGGGTGAGGACCTTCTTTTTCCAGTTTTTCCCATTGTTAGGCACCTGGGGCTTCCCGCCCCGGTGACCTTCTGTACCTGGGGCCTCCCGCCCCGGTGACCCTCTGTACCTGGGGCCTCCCGCCCCGGTGACCCTCTGTACCTGGGGCCTCCCGCCCTGGTGACCCTCTGTACCTGGGGCTTCCCGCCCCGGTGACCCTCTGTACCTGGGGCTTCCTGCCCTGGTGACCCTCTGTACCTGGGGCTTCCTGCCCTGGTGACCCTCTGTACCTGGGGCTTCCTGCCCCGGTGACCTTCTGTACCTGGGGCTTCCTGCTCTGGTGACCCTCTGTACCTGGGGCCTCCCACCCTGGTGACCTTCTGTACCTGGGGCCTCCCACCCTGGTGACCCTCTGTACCTGGGGCCTCCCACCCTGGTGACCCTCTGTACCTGGGGCTTCCTGCCCCGGTGACCTTCTGTACCTGGGGCTTCCTGCTCTGGTGACCTTCTGTACCTGGGGCCTCCCACCCTGGTGACTCTCTGTACCTGGGGCCTCCCGCCCTGGTGACCCTCTGTACCTGGGGCCTCCCACCCTGGTGACCTTCTGTACCTGGGGCTTCCCGCCCTGGTGACCCTCTGTACCTGGGGCTTCCTGCCCTGGTGACCCTCTGTACCTGGGGCTTCCTGCCCCGGTGACCTTCTGTACCTGGGGCCTCCCACCCTGGTGACCTTCTGTACCTGGGGCTTCCCACCCTGGTGACCTTCTGTACCTGGGGCCTCCCGCCCTGGTGACCTTCTGTACCTGGGGCCTCCCACCCTGGTGACCCTCTGTACCTGGGGCCTCCCACCCTGGTGACCCTCTGTACCTGGGGCCTCCCACCCTGGTGACCTTCTGTACCTGGGGCCTCCCACCCTGGTGACCCTCTGTACCTGGGGCCTCCCGCCCTGGTGACCTTCTGTACCTGGGGCCTCCCACCCTGGTGACCCTCTGTACCTGGGGCCTCCCACCCTGGTGACCTTCTGTACCTGGGGCTTCCCGCCCTGGTGACCCTCTGTACCTGGGGCCTCCCGCCCTGGTGACCCTCTGTACCTGGGGCTTCCTGCCCTGGTGACCCTCTGTACCTGGGGCTTCCTGCCCCGGTGACCTTCTGTACCTGGGGCCTCCCGCCCTGGTGACCTTCTGTACCTGGGGCTTCCCACCCTGGTGACCTTCTGTACCTGGGGCCTCCCGCCCTGGTGACCTTCTGTACCTGGGGCCTCCCACCCTGGTGACCCTCTGTACCTGGGGCCTCCCACCCTGGTGACCTTCTGTACCTGGGGCCTCCCACCCTGGTGACCCTCTGTACCTGGGGCCTCCCACCCTGGTGACCTTCTGTACCTGGGGCCTCCCGCCCTGGTGACCTTCTGTACCTGGGGCCTCCCACCCTGGTGACCCTCTGTACCTGGGGCCTCCCACCCTGGTGACCCTCTGTACCTGGGGCCTCCCACCCTGGTGACCTTCTGTACCTGGGGCCTCCCGCCCTGGTGACCCTCTGTACCTGGGGCCTCCCGCCCTGGTGACCTTCTGTACCTGGGGCCTCCCACCCTGGTGACCCTCTGTACCTGGGGCCTCCCACCCTGGTGACCCTCTGTACCTGGGGCCTCCCACCCTGGTGACCTTCTATACCTGGGGCCTCCCACCCTGGTGACCCTCTGTACCTGGGGCCTCCCACCCTGGTGACCCTCTGTACCTGGGGCCTCCCACCCTGGTGACCCTCTGTACCTGGGGCCTCCCACCCTGGTGACCCTCTGTACCTGGGGCCTCCCGCCCTGGTGACCTTCTGTACCTGGGGCCTCCCACCCTGGTGACCCTCTGTACCTGGGGCCTCCCACCCTGGTGACCTTCTGTACCTGGGGCTTCCCGCCCTGGTGACCCTCTGTACCTGGGGCCTCCCGCCCTGGTGACCCTCTGTACCTGGGGCTTCCTGCCCTGGTGACCCTCTGTACCTGGGGCTTCCCGCCCCGGTGACCTTCTGTACCTGGGGCCTCCCGCCCTGGTGACCTTCTGTACCTGGGGCTTCCCACCCTGGTGACCGTCTGTACCTGGGGCCGTCCCGCCCTGGTGACCTTCTGTACCTGGGGCCTCCCACCCTGGTGACCCTCTGTACCTGGGGCCTCCCACCCTGGTGACCTTCTGTACCTGGGGCCTCCCACCCTGGTGACCCTCTGTACCTGGGGCCTCCCACCCTGGTGACCTTCTGTACCTGGGGCCTCCCGCCCTGGTGACCTTCTGTACCTGGGGCCTCCCACCCTGGTGACCCTCTGTACCTGGGGCCTCCCACCCTGGTGACCCTCTGTACCTGGGGCCTCCCACCCTGGTGACCTTCTGTACCTGGGGCCTCCCACCCTGGTGACCCTCTGTACCTGGGGCCTCCCGCCCTGGTGACCTTCTGTACCTGGGGCCTCCCACCCTGGTGACCCTCTGTACCTGGGGCCTCCCACCCTGGTGACCCTCTGTACCTGGGGCCTCCCACCCTGGTGACCTTCTGTACCTGGGGCCTCCCACCCTGGTGACCCTCTGTACCTGGGGCCTCCCACCCTGGTGACCCTCTGTACCTGGGGCCTCCCACCCTGGTGACCTTCTGTACCTGGGGCTTCCCGCCCTGGTGACCTTCTGTACCTGGGGCTTCCCGCCCTGGTGACCCTCTGTACCTGGGGCTTCCTGCCCTGGTGACCCTCTGTACCTGGGGCTTCCTGCCCCGGTGACCTTCTGTACCTGGGGCCTCCCACTCTGGTGACCTTCTGTACCTGGCCCTCATCCTTGCTCTGCTTATGAGTAACTGCCTACCACAGCAGGGCCTAGGAAGGATTTCTGGAAGACTTCGTACCTAAAGTTAGCCCAAGGGACCAAACGTTGGAAGGGAAAGACTGTGGGGAGAAGGAAGCCTTGCAGACGGAAGGAATAGGACCTGCAGAGGTGCTGTGGGAAGGCAGAACCTGTGTCCCCTCAGTGGCTTCGGCTGAAAGTCCAGCACAAGGGGCGGGAGAGCCCGAGCGGAGGGCCGAGAGTGCCACACGCTGCTTGAACTTTCTGCTGTGGGCAGTGGAGACAAAAGAGCAAACCCAGCTCTGGCCTGTGGGTCGTGATCTGGCTCCTGTGACCTACTCCTGTGACCACCACAGGGCCCCGCCACTGCAGGCCGCTCTCCTGGCCGCTCCAGTCCCCCTGCGAGCTCGGCACACCCCTGCTCTCTGCTGGGTGGAGTTCGCACTGCTCTCTCCTAGAGTGTACGTCCGTGTGGGCCGGGCCTTTGTCTTGTTCACAGGAACAGTGTTTGGTGCATAGTAGACATTTGTTGAATGATGAAGGGATGGATGAATGAAACTCCACTTGAAATTTCTAGGGGACTCTAGTTTCCTCCACCGCAGAAACGTCTTGTTTTTAAATTGTATCAGTAATAGAACGTGATCTTTCCAAGTAAATTCTAACTTCTTAATATCTGTAAAAGGTTTTAGTTTTATATTTGGCTTGAGAGTTCAAGATGAATATCTCCTTGAATATCCCACCTATACAACGCAGATCTGTATTCCAGGGGACAGGCACACGTGTGCTGTGTTTTTCTCTTCTTAGGTCTCTTCAAGTTAGTAGTTATGTAAAATCTCAGTGAAATAAAAGGTGTGTGTGTGTGTGTGTGTGTGTGTGTGTGTGTGTGTGTGAGAGAGAGAGAGTTTGTTTGTTTGTATGTATTATATGTAGTGTTTATCTTTTTTAGAAATTCCTACATTGAATTTAATTTCTCCATCTCTAATTTTATTTAAAATTTCTCTCTCTGTATATGGTAAATTTATTTTATTTATAGTCATACAATTATACATTTTTATTTACTAAATAAGAATACGATTCCCTAAATAGCCTTTGAGAAATTTTCTTGAATGTATGTATACAGGGAAAAATTGATGAAGCCCAGTGTGTGCTAAATTTTCCTGATTTAATTTAAACTGATAGAATCTATTATCTCTACTAAAGGTAATTTTTGGAAATATAATTACAGCAGTTGTTGTAATTATGAAGGTTGAATAATTTAGAGGAAAAATTTACTCTGATATCTAGGGTCATGTCTCATGAAAAGTCCTCCTTCCACACTGCCCTTTGGGCTGCTCTCTTCAAAGTATGAATGCCATTGTGTCAGAAATATGTCAGGGTGAGAGAATATGATATTCCTCTGTCTGTCACATCATCAGTATTTCCTCAAGTAAAAACCTAAAACACAAAAACCGGATGATGCAGAAAATCAGTCCTGCCAGTGGGTGCTGTGTTGAGAGGAAAACACAACAGTGCCTATTAACAGTTTCCTTTCCTTCAAGTTCCTGAAGAAGCAATAAAAACTTCATTTGTGTTACTGTCAGCTCCACTAAAAACTACCTCTGTAAATTACCCTTTTCAAGCTTGGTAAACAGGTGAGTGATGCTCATATGAGATTGAATGTACAGTGGTTAATATATGATTTTTCCTAACATAATTTTAAAAACCCTTTCTTTGAAAGGTAATATACATTCAGATTGGTGCATAGACCCTAAGTACAAAGCTTGTTAGAGTTCCACATAGAACACCCCCATTCGACAAGATCTGTCACATACCCAGAGACAATTCCCAGCCCTTACTATGCCTCCCTTTAGTCATTTTTCCTCACCCTCATGTAATTTTATGCGCAGACATCAAAAGACCATTTATGATGAGGTTTACCTGCTTTTGTATCTGGCTTTTTTCACTCAGTCTTTGTCTATAAGGTTCTTTCATCTCAACAAAAGAAGTTGTTGTTTGGTCATTTGGGTCATGACTAGTTCGGGGCTGTTACAAATGCTGCTGCTGTACATATGTTTGTGCACTGAATTTTGTGATGAAACGTATGCATTTCTTTTGGGCATGTGCTTAGGAGTGAGAGTGCTGGTTCATGGAATGTGTACATGTTCAATTTGAGTAGATAGTGTCAAACAATTTTCCAGAGTGGTTGGACCGATGGGTTTCCCGCTTCTGGTATCGTGTACTTAGTATGGAGAATCCCGAGCCTTAATATTGGCCTTTCTGATGAATGTGTTGTGATATTGCATTGTGATTTTAAGTTGCTTTTTCCTAATGACTAGTGAAGCTGAGCACCTTTTCCTGTGCGTCTTGGCCAATTTTTGCTGCACTTTTCTCAAAGGCCCATTCAGATATTTTGCCCATTTGTTCTTCTATTGCTTTGTTACCATGTTCCAAGCTAAGGGGGGAGACTTTCTCACATTTAAAGAAAATACCTTATCAATACCTGACAACCTTAAGAAAAAACGATGATGATGTTGTAACGCAAGTGTTGATGAATTAAGTGGTTTTTAAGAAACTAAAGCTGAGAAGACAGTTTCCCCTATTTAAAATATAATTAATGATAAAATCGACCCTGTACTCATCTATCCTGGAAGGAAATTGGGAAGCAGATGTCCTCCAGTGGAACAGCTTAAAGCAGTATTGAAGCCCCAGTCTTGAAGGCTGGGAATGATCTACTGAAGACGGGGCTGTGCAAGTATTTTTATTTTAGATATGTTGATTTTGAGTGGCCTGGCTCAATCTTATTTTTCCATAAGCCTCACTATTTTTTGTGATCTATTTTGTGTAATACAAGGTTGCATAATGAGTTTGAGCAGAAACACTTGTATTTAGTTTGAAATGGGAGATGAATGTATACCAACCATTGATTAAATTTTTTATCAAAATTGTAACTGGAACCTTATTTTGAATAACTTTTAGACTTAATAAAATTTAAGTTCGATTCTGAGAGTACTCCATGTTAAAAAAAATAAGTATTAGACCAATTTAATTAAAAAATAAAACATTTTAGTAATTCTAGCTTCATTTTTCCATGTTTAGAGCTGTGTATTCAACAATAAAGTTGTCTAAAGATAATTTTTACATCAACCCAAAACAACAATGCAACCAAATCGTGGTATTTTTAATGGTGCACTCCAAGGGAAGGTTTCTGTATAATTTCCACATAGAATCCCAGGAAAAGTGCTTTAGTTCTCTTTCTTTCAGTCATATGATATACAAAATCTACTTGGATGATTTTCATCATTTAAAATTGCCTAATAAATGATGTAATGCTTTTAAAATTTTTTTTAATTTTTGTTTTTTAAATTTATCATTATTTTTGAAAGGATTACAGATGTCCTTCCTTCCCCCCACAACCTCCTCCCCACTTCTACCAACCCCTGCCTTCACCTCACTATTGTCTGTATCCACTAGTTATGCATATATGCATATAAGTTATTTAGTTTATCTCTTCCTGCCCCTTCATATGATTTTTTTTTAATTCTTTTTTTTTTTTTTTATCCTCACCCGAGGACATTTTTCCATTTTTTTTTTATCCTCACCCGAGGACATTTTTCCATTTTTTTGATCAGATAGAGCAGGAGGGAGAGAGAGGAAGAGAGAGAGAAACATCTATGTGAAGGGACACATCGAGTGGCTGCCACCCGCACGACCAACCAGGGCTGGGGACAAACTGCAACCGAGGTACGTGCCCTTAGCGGGAACCGAACCCGGTTCTCTCTGTACCGCAGGCCGACGCTCCAACCGCTGAGCCAAACCGGCCAGGGCTTTTTTTTTTAATTCTTAATGTTTAGGTTGAAGGCTAGGCTGCTAAAACAAAGGTACCCAATAATATAGTGGATTAAAATTTTTAAAAAGCATTTCTCATTCAAAAATAGTGAGATTTAGTTTGCTATGACCCCCAGATAAAATCTTTTTGTCTCTTCATCCCCAACTTCATTGCTTTCATCTTCATCTTTGAAGTTGTGATAAGGTGCATGTGAGATGCCAGAAGAGAATGCAAAAAATCTGAAATGCTTTTTTTGAGGCCTGTACTCAGATTTGTTCTACATGACCTCCCAGCACATCCCATTTGGCCATCAGCTGCAAGGAAAGCTTCTACCGTAGGAGTTTCTACCATAAATATTCCTACATATCATAAGCAAAATAAATACCAGATCTTACACATAAATGAATGTAACCCTTTAATGTCAATACATAATGAGTCTAGGGAAGCAAATAAAAACTAAAAATAAAGTCTTATAGGTAGTGTGCTAGAGATAGAGAAGGAAGACCTCCTCAGTGACATGTACTCCTCAGACACATACTGAGTGTTTATGGTGTACCATTTACTGTATTAAGAAGTGGGGTCAGAACAGTAATAGCTCTCTCCTTGGCAAGCTCCCCTTTCAGATGTAATTGTAGGTGGCTGAGGAGGGAAGAAAGAACTTTTCCTAAGTCTGCTGGATTTTTATTTCTTTTAGCTCAAAATAATCCTCATTCCAAAATGACATATTTTGGGGTGGTCATTTCTGGTCCTCTTCACTTGTACACAGAAAAGCCACAATCTGCATTGTATTTGAAAGCTCCATCGTCAGCAAGGTGATTTTGGAACCAGGCTAACCAGAGAGAGAGAGGAAAGGAGCAAGAGAGAGAGATAGAAACATCAATGAGAGACTTCCGGTCAAGATGGCGGGTAGGTAAACGCGGTATCGTGTCCTCCCACAACCACATCAAAGTCACAACTAAACTACAGAACAAGCATCATTCAAAACCGCCTGAAATCAAGCTGAATGGAAGTCGTACAGCTACGGAATTAAAGCAGCAGCCACATCCAGACCGGTAGGAGGGGCGGAGGCACAAGGGGCGGCTGCTGCGGCGCGACGGGCTGGTCCCACACCCACGTGTGGCGGATAAAAATCAGGAGGCTCCCGCGGCTGGGAAGGTCCTTCCTGAGGACTGAGGGGTCCCCGTCCCACACCAGGTGCTCCGCTCAGGGTTCCAGTGCCAGGAAGAGAAGTCCCCATAACTTCTGGCTGAAAAAGCCAGCAGGAACTGAGGCTCAGGGAAGCTGATCTGGCTAGAGCCCCAGGCAGCTCCTTAAAGGGCCCGCGCACAGACTTATCGGACTCTCTCCCTCTAAGCTCGGAGGGGAGGCAGCTCGAGGGGCACCAGAGACATACAGGGAAGAACTGAGCTGTTTGGCACTGGAGCGAGGGCTGGAGAGGGGGCTTCCTCGGGGACAAACGTGCTGTAAGAGGCCTTTGTTCCTTTGGTGAGCCCTTCCCGGGGGCGGCAGACAGCCTCCATATCTGGGACTCCAGCAACCTGGCTCACACTGGTAGCCCCGCCCTGCTGACTCCCTGAGGCCCCGCCCCACCCAACTTTCAGGCCCACCCAAGCTGTTGCCACTTGCTTAACCATAGGATTGTCCGGTCTTGGATCCTGCTTCAGGTTTTTCCTAAATTCTTTCAAATGAGCAGCATCTGGTCTCAGTGAGCCTCATACCTCTCATTAAGTAATACACTGAAACAAACACAGGGAGGCAGCCAAAATGAGGAGACAAAGAAACAGGTCCCAAATGAAAGATCAGAACAAAACCCCAATAAAAGAACTAAGCGAAATGGAGATAAGCAACCTAATAGATATTGAGTTCAAAATACTGCTTATAAAGATGCTCAATGAACTTAGTGAGAACCTCAGTGAACTTAGTGAGGGTCTCAAGAGCATAAAAAAGGACCAGTCAGAAATCATGGATACACAGTTAGAATTGAAGGAGGCATTAACTGAAATAAAGAATAATTTGCACAGCTTCAATAATAGAGTGTGTAAATCCAAGGAGCAAACCATCGATTTGGAATATAAGGAAGCAAAAAATGCCAATCAGAACAGCAAAAAGAAAAAAGAATCCAAAAAATATGAGGATAGTGTAAGGAGCCTCTGGGACAACTTCAAGCGTGCCAACATTCGCATCTTGGGGGTGCCAGAAGAAGAAGAGCGAGAACAAGAAATCGAAAACCTGTTTGAAACAATAATGGCAGAAAACTTTCCTAACTTGGTGAAGGAAACAGACATACAAGTCCAGGAAGCACAGAGAGTCCCAAACAAGATGAACCCCAAGAGGCCCACACCAAGACACATCATCATCAAAATGCAAAAGGTTCAAGACAAAGAGAGAATCTTAAAAGCAGCAAGAGAAAGGCAGCTAGTTACCTACAAGGGAGTTCCCATTAGGCTGTCAGCTGATTTCTCAAAAGAAACTTTGCAGGCCAGAAGGGAGTGGCAAGAAATATTCAGAGTGATGAAAACCAAGAACCTAAAACCAAGATTACTCTATCCTGCAAAGCTGTCATTTAGAATCGATGGCCATATAAAGACTTTCCCAGACAAGAAAAAGTTAAAGGAGTTCATCACTACCAAACCATTATTATATGAAATGATGAAGGGTCTTTTTGAAGAAAAAGATAAAATATATGAACAAACAAAATGGCAATGAATACATATCTATCAACAATGGAATCTACAAACAAAATGAACAGGTAGAACAGAAACATTCTCATAGATACAGAGAACATTTTGTTGGTTGCCAGTTGGGAGGGGGGTTGGGGGAATAGGTGAAAAAGGTGAAGAGATTAAGAAGTACAAATTCATTGCTAGACTGACAAAACTCAAAGGGAAAGGGGTTGGGGGTGGGGTGGGAAGAAATAAACCAAAGAACTTATATGCATAAAAAAAAAAAAAAGTGCGGTCAGAAAGACGAGTAAGACACAGTTTCTTTATTCAAGGAGTTCATAGTTTGCCTGGTGAGAAAAAGACAAGACCAATTGTGTGATAAAAGGGCGAAAAAGCATTGAGCATTTGTAGCATGGAGGAAGAAGGGACAGACTGGGCCCTGACAGGTCAGAGAAGGCTCTGCTGAGGTAGTGCTGTATTAGCTAAGACATGAAAGAAAGACAGAAATATGTGCTGCGGTGTCCCCAAAGGACTGCAGCAGACCTGTTTATTCAAGAGAGTTGACATCATTATGATGAAGGTGTGCACTCTGAAGACAAAACTGACTATCTTTGCTGGCCAAAGTTCTAGGCCAGCAAGAGAAGTTAAATGGGAAACAAAAGAAGATGGTTGAAGGGTAAAAAAAGGAGACAGGCAGTTTTTAATAATTTTTTTTGGTTCTTTTTTTAATTGATTTTTTGAGAGAGAGAGAGAGAGAGAGACATCGATAAGAGAAAACATCAACTGGCCCCCTTCTACATGCCCCCCACTGGGGATCGGACCCACAACCTGGGCATGTGCCCTGACCAGGAATTGAACCGGTGACCTCTTGGTGTATGGGTCGATGCTCAACCACTGAGCCACACTGGGAGGGTGAGACAGGCAGTGTTTAAATTTTGGGAGGAAAGAAATAGAGAAAGAAAACAATTGTTCCTACAAGTGGAAGTGGAAGGAATTGGCAACATTTATTCTTTGTTCTGTTGACTAGCATCTGAACCTGTTATACAGTCAGCAACTTTGGGACAGCTGAACACACTCCACTTTTAGTTTCTGACCATTGATAATGTATGAAACTGAAGTTATTGGACCTGACAATTTTACAGCAGTAGGAGGATAAAGCTAATTAACATCAATTGAACACATAGAGTAGCGCCTTGAGTGATACAAATAAAGATTTAAGGGTAGAATCATATTTTGAATGTATGAAACAAAATATTTTCCATATAAAATTTTGAAATCAATAAATATGTAGATATGGGAAGTGATGCTGGTAACATTTTTATTTTATTTGGCAGTTTTATGCTCACATATGTGCACTTGTAATAGTTAAGTAAAATAAATTTAAATAAATCAATGGAGGCTTACATTCAATAGAATTATTGTCCAGATTAGAGAACTTGGGGAAACTATTTATTTTCTCATGCCATACTTGATTTAAGATAATTTTGTTTCTATTACAAAACTGAATTACATTAACTTTATCATATATAGTTTTCACGGGAAATTTGATCTATTTTTAAATATTTATTACACATTCTTGGCATGTGTGATGAACTATGTTTGCTTTGTTTATTAGTTACTAATGTATGCATTATATTTGGGAATTTTTCATTTTTATAAAGATGTATGGCTCCTTTCGTTGAGTGATGTTAATGCTATTGGAACATACCCAGCTACTGCAGTGATCTCATGTCCTTGTACCCTCTTGGGCATTTCACACGCTGTCTGTGAGTCCTTTATATATATTGATTGACTTTCAGGATATATTGACCAACAAAACCATAAAGGCTAACAGGAACATAGCCGAATGCTGGGAAGTATGGTTGATGTAGCTGGAGTAGTTGTCATCTTTTATGTACTGTTTGTAAAAATGCCAGAAGTGTTTGCTTAATTAAAGCTTTGATTAAGTAATCAGTGCAGAATTGATGTAAATGATGCGCAGTTCCTGGTGACATCCTGTGCTTTTTCATATTTGCCTTACTTTATGAGGAAAAACTCAAAGAAACCATGGTTTCTCAAAATTGTGAAATGTACAAACACGTCCTAAAGGAAAAACGTTCTTACATAGTTTTTGTATTGGCTTAAATTGTTTCTATTTTAATGTACAGTTAAAACTAAGCCTTGATATTCTCTATAAGCTCAATAAATATGCAAACCATATCCGATTTATGAACAGGATAAAAGCAAATCTAACAAAGTCAGTCAAGCTTAAATTGACAATATTAATTTCATTTAGTGAGTGATGTTTTGCTGGAGCTGAATGACTTATTGCAAAGAGCTTATGTTTCTGAGTGCAGATCCTTTAAGTCTGACAACATGTTTCCTATGATGTCCTCATTCTCTTGTCATAGTGTTAGAGAAATGTGTGGATGGTCTTTCTCTGTTGCTAGTGGGAGTGGGGTCCTTATGATATCTTGAGAAAAAGAATTTTCTGAGACTCTCATGGGAGGATGAGTGATTTTTTATTTGCATAGAATTACATCCTTGGATTTTCAAGGTCCCATTTGCTTTAATCCAGTCCTGGAAGAGGTGCAGCTGGGGATTCAGTAGAGCTAGAAGCAAAGCCAGTGTCAGAGTTTCTGTTCTATGTTGGAACTGGGTCTGGTTTAGGATTAGGCTACTTATAGACCATTGTGTGTAGGGGGACCACATGGCTGTGAACCACATGGGTGAATGCAGGAGCATGAGAGCCCCCTTAAGCCAGGAGCACAAGAGAGCAACCAAGCAAGGGAGGAAACTCCTTTGTTTAGCAGCTTAAGTATCTCAAATCTTCCAGAGTTTGCAGTGGCCACCCCCACTCTGGCCAATGACATGTTCCCAGGTGTGACTGACAGGCAAGTACCTTCCCTGTGTCACCTAGACTTCTCTGGGCATATGTCCATTCTTCTCCTGTCCTGCCCCGTGGCTCCCTGGGGAGTGTTCAACTGCAGCTTCCTGGCAGAGCTGCACAAATGACATGCCTCTGGTATGTGGCCTTCCCTTTGCTCCTTTTCAGTTTTTCATAACTAGGTTAAATTACAATGGTATCAATAGTAGCACTGGCTGGTAAAGCCTTTTATTATACAGTGCACCATGACATCATCTGGCCTTTATATGAGATTATAAAAACAAGTACAAAAATACAGTGAAATTGTATGGGTTCTCCAGAATATGCTGTATTAATTTTTTAAATTGGCAAAATGAAAACACAAAGTTTAAAAATTCTCATGGAGCCCTGGCCGGTTTGGCTCAGCGGTTGGAGCGTCCGCCTGCGGTCCGGAGAGACCCGGGTTTGGTTCCCGCTAAGGGCATGTACCTCGGTTGCAGTTTGTCCCCGGCCCTGGTTGGTCGTGCGGGTGGCAGCCACTCGATGTGTCCCTTTCACATCGATGTTTCCCTCTCTCTCTCTTCCTCTCTCTCCCTCCTAGTCTATCTGTACAAAAAATGGAAAAATGTCCTCGGATGAGGATTAAAGATAAATAAATAAATAAAAATAAAAATTCTCATGGAGAACTCATGGACCCTGAAAATATCTCCATAGACCCTGGATTCAGAAACACTACATTAAACAATGTATTAGATAAAGTGAAAGGAATTTGCCTCTAATTGACAGCATGGATTAATGCTGCTTTAAAAAGGATATTCTCCATTTAGCCATTTAATGTAGTAATTATAGCAGCCACACTGTAATTGTTTTAAAATAATAACTGTTTTTCATTTTACGTGTTTATTACTATATAAACAGATATGCAGGGAAATATTAATTACCACAGCCTTTATGTTTGTGGAAGGAATATAGCCATATTTAGATGACTTACTTATGTACCAACTGAATTCTCTTTATTAATAGTATGTAGTAGATTCTGTAACTTGAAACGAAATTTGAAAAAATTTGCATATTAACCATATTATGCTAGACTTTTATTTTTTTATTATTATTTTAAAAATAATTTTTCTTTATTGATTTTAGAGAGAGAAGAAAGGAGAGGGAGAGATAGAAACATCGATGAGAGAGAACATCGATTGGCCGCCTCCTGCATGACCCCAACTGGGAATCAGGCCCACAACCTGGGCATGTGCCCTGACCGGGAATCAAACCAGTGACCTCTGGGTGCATGGGGCGATGCTCAACCAGTGAGCCACAGTGGCAGGGCTATGCTAGATTTTTAAAGATATCTACATAAAGATATTTCCATGCAAAGTTGTGAAAAGTAGCTTCTGTAGTAGTTGAACTTTGTTTTATTTTAGTCCGGGTGGGTTATATTTTTGAAAATATAATAAAATTTGCTTAGGGACTTGGAACATTTTCTTCAGAAACACTCTAGGAAACATAGTAACTAATAACTTTGAATTGAGCTATGTTTTAAACATCCATGTGAGAACTGTTTAATTGGAGTTTGTACCGTATTTCCTCATATATCTGTGAATAGTACTTTTCTGAGTGGTGCTTGGGTTCCAATCCAGCCACCAAACTGCTTAACACACTTAATAGCTGGAATAAAGTGCATTACAAATGAAAAATAATAAAGTTAACATTCTTGCAATGTTCATAATTAAGGGCAGAAGGGAGGGAAATAAAATGAATACAAGTGAAAATGTATTGGAAATATTGGTGCTAGAGAAAACCAGCTTCAATTCGAGGAAAGTGCAGAGATAAAGACCAATGAGGAAATTCTGAGAGGCCTTTCTGAGCATTTTAGAGTTACAGAGATTGATGTCACTGTGAAGGAGGCACGTGCAGGTGGTCTGTGAGAAACAGATTGCCTGAGGTGGTGAGCGATGGGGTAAACAGTTGAGGGAAAAGGGGAACATCATAGTGTAATTTCCCAAGGACGAAAGAAGGACGTTTGAGGATCAGCCCGGCACAGGTGCATGAAGTAACCTTAGAGCTTGGTCTTTCTGTATATGGAGGTGGGGAAAGAGTAAAGACCATGTGTAAACTGGAGCTTATAACTTTCAGCTATTTTAAACCTCAATTCTTACACAATGTAACAAAACCACGCTTTCAGACAGCTTGCATTTTTAGACACAATATTCACTTAAATACTATAGTTTGAAATGGTTCTGCCTTTGTGCAGTCACCCCCTAAGGGTCCCTTCTGTTTTCACCTCTCTACTTACCCTGGTTATTGGAGAAATGCCTTCTCTGTTGCTGGTGGGAGTGGGATTCTTGAGGTGTGCCTGGACTAAGCACTGCCGATGTGGCCGTGCCGGGAATGCAGGGGCAGGACAGCGCCCGCAAGCCAGGAGCGGGAACCAAGAGGCAAGAGAGCAAAAGCGGCAAATTCCTTTGTTTAGAAGTTTAAGTATCTTAAATCTTCCCACGCTTGCAGTGGCTACCCCTACTCTGGCCCATGACCTGTTCCCAGGTAGGACTGACAGACAAGTACCGTCCCTGTGTCACCCAGACTTTACTGGGCATGGGTGTATTTGGTCTTCCCTTTGCTCCTTTCCAGTTAATTAACAACCAGGTTATTTACAAAGGTGTCAGTTAGATTCTTCAGTTGAACAGCATGACTGTCGTGCTAATCTCTTCACCTGTCTTGCACCCGTTACCTTACCTCCATGCCAGAACTCCAAACCTGGATCAATCCAGTTCTTTCCTTCCTTCATCCCTGGACCTTAATATGCTGAATCCTGTTGGAGAAAAACAAAAATAATTTAACATCAGATATAGGTTTACTATAAATTCATGGTTTGCCATATCCACTGGGACTTCAATGCTGCATTTTAGTTTTACCTTTAGCACATTTTCAATATGTCTTATGTCTGCCCTCCAACAGCTATTTTGCACTTCCAACCTTTCCACCTCCGTGCTTCATGCTTAAGAGGGAAACATTCATTCAAACCAAGGAACCAACTTTGTGAAAGGCCCTACTTTTCCAACCTGTCCCTAAAACCGAAAACCTGGACTCCAACTTTCCTTCCTCCCACTACTTCCCTGTGCCCGTCAATCAACAGCCTCTCTACAGTCTGAGTATTTCTCAAATCATACCATTTATTTTTATCCCCATTGTCACAATCCCATGTCTTGAAATAATTATTTCATTGTAAGAATATGGAAAGTGCCTACTTCTAAAGAGGACTTAACACATTTACATTATTACACATTGTTCTTAGATGAATCTAAGGGCTTAACAAAGTTCTAAATGATATGTGATATTGAGTATCTTTATACCTGTCCAGCCCATCTCACAACCTCCTTCACCCTGGATTCTCGCTCTGTGCATTCTGAACTTCCTGTTTTCTCAGGCAAATACCTGATTTAGATGACAAATGCCATGAGAATTAAGAATTTGGTGAAATTATCAAATGAATAAAAGCAGGAGAAAGTCATTATTATTTGACCATTAACACCTAGAAAATTAACTGTTCTGTTTCCTTCTTCTCACACACCCTGCACCGTCACGTGCTGATGATAGGCATCAGTTACATTCTTCATTTTCATTCCTTCAGACCTTAGACTTCTCCTTGATGTAGGATTATTTTCTCTGTCAACAATGGCCGGTCTGTTGAAAAAAAGTACAATATTAAAATTAACAAGATGTTCCTTTCAAGATGTGATAAATTCTGATGACCTATTCACAACATATGAATCTTAAAGAAATGGAAGCACACATTCCTTACCAAGTCTCTGAGCTCATATTCTTAGAGAAATGTAGGATTAGACTAATATTCTATGAAATATAGTCTGAAAATCACATTAGTATTGAAATTATACAGATTATTGTGGTTATTTTGAGCCTGAACTAAATGGATTAAACAATTCTCCTTCATTTTGCTTGCAAATACATAGTCTTAAAATGACCAAATATTGATTGAAACCCACTTGTGAAGAAAATGGAAAGAGGAAAATGATTATCCTGAGTAAAGGTATTTACTCCTCCATTTGGAGAAAATTATTTGATCAGAAGTTTGTTAGTAAATGTATTCTAGTGCACTGGCAGATAACTGTTTTGAACATAAGATAAAATTTTACAATTTTTCCCCCAAATTTCATAGAATTCCATTTTTAAATATGAAGTATATTTTCCTTTGTGTTTTAGATAGTAATAATAAATTTTACTCTTGAATATAAAGGAAAGATTTCTCTTCTTTTAATAACACCAACTCTACTTTTCTGCTGTTGAACAGCTTATCTCACAATTGAATTACTTAGTATAGTATCATATTTAAATAAAAATGATCTCACTGTCATCCCCAATAAATGGTCACTGTCTCTAAAAGTTACTTTTCTAGAAGCTTCGCTATAAATTTTTGTCTTTTTGATAGTTCTGTATGTGTATCCAAGTGGGAAAACCAAAACGTGATATGATGTGCCTGTGTATACATAAAGACATGATTAACTTAATATATTTAAAAGTAAAATGCAGGTATTTTAGGTAATAATCTCTTTTTATGGAAAATTCTATACTTCTGAAGAACGGGTCATTTATCCCTAATTTTAGTAAATTCTTTTCTCAGATATTATTATTGATTTTTAAATCGTCCTTTTTCCCGTGATTAGACCAGGGTTTGCAGCGTGACATCATTGCAGCTTGAAAATATGTGTTCTCTTTCTTCTCTTTCATATAGTTTTCTTTGACATGGCTCTGAGGTTGCCCATCATTGTTGTCTGTTTACTATAATTTGGACACCAACATGATCTTCGTCATACAAACAATTTTCTTTCAAAGGACACATTTGCTGTTTGTGAAGCAAGTGCTAATATTCTCTATAGAACATAGTCTTTGGTCTGTTTCCACTAATGTTTGTGTTTGTGTTATGGACATTTGCTCATGAAATTATACTAACCCACAGACTGCTTTTGAAT
Source organism: Molossus molossus (assembly GCF_014108415.1). Classification (NCBI taxonomy): domain Eukaryota; kingdom Metazoa; phylum Chordata; class Mammalia; order Chiroptera; family Molossidae; genus Molossus; species Molossus molossus. Next base: position 53,424,564 of record NW_023425345.1, on the reverse strand, counting down.
GGCGATTTTGCAGAATGAATAAATAAAAATCTATTGAAATCCTTTTCATTATTTATACCAGTATGTTTTCACTTTATTATTCTAAAATTTAAAGTTGTACTTTGTATCTAAACCAAATATATATGTATACCATTTTCCATTACATGAATATTTATTGTTACATTGTCTTATTCTGTCATTATTATATTTATGTCTGCTATTGTCAGTGTAAGAAACATCCAAACCTATAAGAATGTTTATGAGTTTATTTGAGCCAAACTGATGACAACTGCCAAGAAGCAAGATTTCAAAGGATTGAGAAATGCCCCCCAGAATGGCAGTTTCACTCCTTATTTTATACATCAGAATCAAAGGAGGAGGCCCAAGGAGGGCTCCAGGAAGTCCACTGGTGGCAGATGAGGGAGGTAGGAGAACACAAAGCGGGGACATGTCTGAGACTGGATAAAACATAAAACGGAAATACTCATACTTCCTTCACATTGGTGGAGACAGCATAGAAAACAATGAGCATTTATAGCAGATAGAGATGGTATGAGGGGAACAAGGTAACAATGAGAGGTTCTGTGGTCTCCTGCTTTGGTGGGAGATTGTGCCTTGAAGGGTTTGGAAAGAAGGACATTACTCTGGCACTTCAAAGGTGTGTTATCATAGATGTAAAAAGACCATAGACAGGTTCAGTTAAAGTAAAGATTGACCTTTGTCAAGAAAGATACCAGCCTAAGATAAAAGCTTGACTGCTTTTAGTTAGGAAGTGTTAGTTTTAGACCATCCTATGAGGTTACTTTAGGTCTCTGAGTTTGTAAGTCCCCCCTGAGGCCTCCGCAGAGCCGATCATGTTTAGTATGCGCCTCCTTTTTTTGGCCACATTATTTTTTTCCTGGACTCTGAATTTCTTGGCTTTGGGGATTATGTCTTCTTTATTTTTGCATCTGCAGACTTGACTTCCTATAGGACACATAGCAGATACTACATAAAAAATGGAATCCATGACAGGATACTTCATATACTCATTAGTGAAAAGAAGCAAACAGTGTTGCATCCACCTAAATGAATATACACATTTGCTTTGTTTCTCCAGCTTCCTTCACAGCTCAGTCATCCTCCCCCCGGCAGAGTGGCATGGCCTGGCCTTGACTGCACAGCATATGCGTTATCTTTGATGTCAGAATGAAAACCAAATTTAGTGGTGTACTATTAAGTATTCTGCTCTTGGGCTCTCATATTAACCAACTCTAGATTTAATATTCATAAGGAATATTGTAATGAAACATTAAATATTTTAATATTAAATCAATTTCCATTTATTTTTTTCTTGCTGTACGCTAATGTTTTGTTTTTCATAAGCCTATTTATTAGAAGTATCATCAGAAACATTTTTTCCCATACATTTTCTAATATGTATACATAATTTAGGAGATACAATGGGTAATTTTACTGGAGTGACATTTAGCCCTAGAAAGTGCTACCAAATAAATGTCCTCCATTGATCATATAAAACTTTTGTCTTTAGCACATCTGTGGTGTGGTTAGCCAAGTATCAAAATATTTAGGAGCATCTGCAAGAAGCAAGGTAAACTAGGCCTAATTTCCGCCATCTAGTGGTTTTCTAGATCTAGTGCAGCCTAAATTGACAAGGTTGTCTCCAGGGCCCTGGTTAATAACTCAGATGCTTACAGGAGCCAAGCAGATAATATAAATGGAAGAAGTGGTTGGGAGAAAAATAAATTAATGGCATATATCTTATTCTGTGGTTGTGGAACTATGGTGTAAGCACATAACATAAACAGGATGTAGAATAATATGTCTTAAATTCAGAATAGAAAGAAAAATGCAAACTCTGTGATAAAGGCGAGTTGTATGTCAACTAAGCAGCTAGCGATTATTATCAGGTTCAGTTGGTTGTTGTCATTTAAGAATACAAACCCAGTGCTGTGTTCTTGAAAAGCCTTTCAGTTTACAAAAACTAGGAAGCTGGATTTGTATATGGAACCATCTAGTTTTAATATGTTGGCTCATTTTTTTAAAAAGTTGCCATATGACCCTACCTTAAATACATTTTAGAGTGACCTTTAACCATTTTGAGATCTTTCGTTCAAAAGAGGTCTTGAATTTATTCATTTTATCTGTTTTAGAGGACAGAAAAGAATTTGGCATCTTTCAGCAACGTTGTGAATGAAGTAGGACTGAATATAAAGTTACTGAATTATTGCTAGCTTGGGTCTTGTCGAAGATTATTTTTTATTCACGAACACACAGTATCGAGACGCGGAGGTTATAGCTGTAAATAGGATACTCTTCTCATTGGCCTCACCCTCTGCCGTACCTACAATGGGATACCCAGTAATGTGACCACGAAGCAGGGCCACTTTCTGAAGAGATTGCACTCAGGTGTTTGGATATGACTTTCCAGTATTTATCTTGGTTCTGAACTCCCTATAGAATTTAAGTTCATAATTTATATTACTTTGATGTGTCTTCCTTGTAACTTAACACAGGGCAGCTCTGAGTTCTTAAGAAGTAACACTAAATTATAGTTTACAATATAGGGAGACGAAAACACCTGGCCAGTTGTTACTTTTTTTCACTCGCATTCTTAACCTTGACTACCTCTCTAAGCTGCACAGAGGAATTGAATCAAGAGAAAAAAATAATAAGAATGATCAGGATTCAGATCCTTTAAATGTGTACAAAAAGCAGGAGATGCAGAGTGAAATGAAAGGAACTACAAATAGCTGTGTGGCCTGATTCCTTCTCTCTGGCTTTCTCTGTTTATTATCTCGAACAGCCTATTACCTGCTACAGGCCCTTTAGCTCTCTGACCTGACCTAAAACCATATTTTAACTTGTTTTTTTTTTTCTGTTCTAGATCCCCTAGTCTCTCCACCATTTCCTTTTCACATCATATAGGATCCCCCTTACACTTTTGTACTGCTGCTTTCTTTGCCTGAAATAGTAGACTCACCGATACCCACTCATTCTCAACCTGCTACATGTCTTTGCTAAAATGTCACATTATTAGTGAGGTCTGTGCTGTTCACCCCATTGAGAATTATATCCCCTGTACTTCTAATCCCTCTACTTTGCTCTACTCCCCCCTACTCAATAGCACTAATTACCTTTAACATAATGCATAATTTACTTATGTGCATTATAAATATTTTCTTTGATAAAGCACAAGCACTCTGAAGATAGGGGCTTTATCTTATTCTTTTACTGATGTTTCAGAAAACAGTGTCTGGCATATACAGTACTTTATACACACACACACACACACACACATACACACACACACACACACATATATATATACACATATATATGTACATATACATATTTTTTTAATGAATAGAGGGGGAATGTCTTATTCACTTAGGTCTGGGCATACGTCCCACAGTCGGTTATAATTACCCATGGAAAGGTTTCTTGCAATAAATTATAGCATGTGTGTAGGCTTATGATTTATTTTGTCTTTATTACTAGAAATTGCAAGAAATACATGTTAAGAGAATAAACACATTTGTATGTTTGTTCTCCAAAACATATGTTAAAAGTAAAAATAAGTTTGTATGTTTGGTCTCAATATAGAGGGCAGTCACTTTGTATAGATAATTAGCATAAAAACTGTAAAGAAAAAATATAATTGACCTGAGGTGGTAGAAAGGGCAAAGAACCCGAAGCTGAAAGAACTGTGATGGTACCTTGGCTACACCAGTTTCTAGCTCTCTCACCTGTGGTTAGCTATTTATTATCTCTGAGCCTCAGTTACTTCATCTTTAAAATAGGAATAATAATAATAGACTGTCTTTCTACCATATAAGTGTGTATTAATATTTTTTTCGAAATACCTACTTTTTTCTTCAACAGTTAACCCAACATATATCCAATGTATAATCGTTTTATTTTTCTGTTCATGTGATGGATTCACCCTTTAGAATAAAAATTTCACAGAGACATGTCTGCCTTCATTTTTCAATGTAGTGTTCCAACTCTAAACACAGTGTATGACATGTAATAGTTGCTCAGTAAATATGTTGTTGAATGAGTTATTAGGCAAATTTAAGCTATGATGTTTGTATGGTATAATAATAGTAAGCTGGTTTGTAGTCCATGATTATAATACAGATGTCTGTTATTATTGTCACTGTCTAAACCCTTATCATCATCATTATCAAACATGTGTTACTCAGGCTTCTTTAATTCACTACCAAGACGGTGATCACCTTCTTGCATTACTGACTTAACATTTTAGTGAAACAACACAGAAAACACTTTGCTGATATAATGATTTTGTTGTAGGTCTCTAAGCTGGCTGGTGTGTTAGTCAAGCATGGTGTCAAGAAAGGTGACACTGTGGTCATCTACATGCCCATGATCCCACAGGCGATATATACCATGCTGGCATGTGCAAGGATAGGAGCCATCCACAGTCTCATATTTGGAGGATTTGCATCCAAAGAACTAAGTACCCGCATTGACCATGCAAAGGTAAGTACTTTATTTGGAGAAATCAAGCAGTAGTATGTATATAGTGCAGCCATATCTGTGGATGAATCAACCAAGAGTGATCCGTACTTATTAGATCCTCCAAGAGTGATCCATACTTATTAGATCCTCCAAGAGTGATCCGTACTTATTAGCTCCTTCCAAATAAACACTTAAAGTATATTTTCTCTTTAACATATATCTATTAACCAAAATTTTATTTTTGAGTCAGTCCCATGTGAAAGGCACTTTGCTAGGTGCTGTGAGGAATATAAAATGTAAGTTAGCCTTCCATGTATTTGGGTGTATAAGACTGGTAAAATAACTAATAACTACTTTATTTATTCAACATAGATTTATTAAGCCCCCATTATGTTCCTGGTACTATCCTTGGAATGGGCTAATAAATAATACTCATCAAATGGGGGTGTGGGGGGACATCTAACGAGTTTTATTATCTACACGATTCCAGGAATGGTGGAATAGTACAGAGGTGAAGAGGGTGTCAGTGAGGAGTGGAATCACGTGTTTAAATGAGATTCTAAAATAAAGTTGATAAGGTTGTTATGAAATATCGTTGAGATATTCAATTTAAAACACTTAATGGAGTGCCTGGCATGGAGGACTCATTAAAAAAAAAAAAAAAAAGGTTAGGTATTATCATTCTATGAATTTAGAGTAGGGAACAGAAAATAATTTTTCGTACGTCACCAGATAGTGTTTCAAGCATTGTGGGCTGCATGGTTTCTGTTGCAGCGCAAAGGCGGCCTTGATGCTCCATGAACAAAGGCCACGGCAGTGTCCCAGTGAAACCACGTAGAAACATGCCTTGGGCAGGGTGTGGCTTTCAACCATGGTTTGCAGACCCCTGATTTAGAGGAAGGAGAGATTTCTTTTAGTTGGGTGGCCAAGGATATGAGATTATAGTTAGAACTTGGCTAAAATTCAGCTCATTGAAGAGAATGGCATTGTGGGATTCAAAAGGAGAGAAAAACAACGTAAGTTTAGCATTAGAGGTAAGAAAGGTTAAAATTCATTTGGAGGCCAATGAATAGACAGATGTGACTGTAGAGAGCCAGAAGATGACTTTGCAAAGGAGTTTATGTCTGAACTGGATCCTATAGACCTTGAGCAGTCAAAGTTTCTGAACAGATGAGTGTCATATTTTAAGCAGTGTTAAGAGGTTAAGAGGAGGCAAGTCTTTCAATATGTTGTGAGTGGGTCAGAGGCTAGAGGCTGGAATAAGACCCTCTGGTAGGTGGTCTGCTTGCGAAGCAATGGGCCATGTGTAGGAGAATAAAGATGGAGGAAGGAAGGTTGTTGTAAGAGTGAGATGATTACTCCGGCTGGTGTGGTGCAGCTGGTTGGGTGTTGTCTCATGCACTCAGAGGTTGTCAGTTCAATTCCCAGTGAAGAGCACATGCCTGGATTATAGGCTCGATCTCCAGTGTGGAGCAGGCTGGAGGCAGCCAATCGACATTTCACTCTCACATTGATGTTTCTCTCTGTCTCTCTCCCTCTCCCTTTCTCTCTGTCTCAACATCAATAGACTATTCTTAAAAAAAAAAAAAAAGTAAGAGATGATTGCCGTTACAAGTTTTATAAATCCACAATGAAACATTCTTTTTTATTTTTTTCTCCCCCATTTCAGGAGACATTCTTAACAAGGAAGGGAACTAATATACATTGAAGGTTTCCTGAGTGCTAGGCATTTAGTGAGGTTTTGCATGTCTGACTTCATTTGGAATAGATTATTTATTAGAACTAGAAGCTGGTTTGTGGACTAACTGGCTGGATTTCTCTCTTTCTCTCTCTCCTTCTAACATGTTGAGTTAGTGCTTTTGAACAGAAATCTAGGGGGAAATATCAGTCAATCATTGACCTGCAAATCAGTGGGCAGTGGGGACCTCTCTGAGGAAGGCATAGACTCCAGTTTTTTACCTGCAGAAATCTAAACATCATTTGGATAAAGGTATGAGATGTATTCTTTCCTTTTTGTAAAATTTTATGTGCTGTGGGGAAATTGAGCTATTTAAAAAATAAGTATTTATAAAACTTATGATGTATCAGTGGAGGAGTTTTCATCTAACACACACATTCAACATTTTTAAGGAGTTTGGGTAATAAATGCCTTCTTTTGGGGGCAGGACCTTTAATCACATCAAATTAAAGGCAAGATGATGGAGAAAGAGATGTATATCTGAGATATTTGGATACAATTAATAGTTGAAATCACTATTTTCAAATAAATAGGTCGAATGAAAAGTTTTATTTTAACAGAAGATAAGAAGAATATAATGTAAGAAGTCAATTGAGACCAAACAGTGATGTCAGCTCTCAGTTCTTGAGTTTGGCAAAGAAAGAATTCAGAGCCAAGAACTCTAGTGCAAGAGGAAGTTGATTTAGCATGCAAAGCAAAGGCACTCTCCAAGAGAAGACTTGAGTGGGCTGCTCAGAGAGCTGCCTTGGTCTTTTGGAAAGAAAATCACAGAGGCCACAGAAGTGAGCCAGCTGGGCTGTGTGGACTCAGGAAACATGTTACAAAGGCAAAAGAAGAGCCCTTAGAGACAAGTTCGGAGGGTTAGCCTGGGACAAGCTGCCGCTGCCCACCGCCCCACTGGTTGCAAGTCTTGTGGGGACCCTTAGAGCTTAGGAGATAGAAAGCAAAGATACCTGTCTGAAGAAAGAAGGTGCGGGCACGCTCAAGAAAGAGAGCACCCACTGGATCCTTTGTTTTAAGGGTTCTTTAAAATCTGTTTCTAAAGGCAAGAATTTTAGGGGCTGTCTCAGGATGATCTGAATAGAATATTCAACAGCTTTCCAGGTGTGTCCTAAAATGTGCTGATTCGTCAAAATGAGTGTATCAGGGCCATTTTCTGGTCAGTTTCACCTTCAAAGGATGTCACGAAGAGGGCCCAGGTAACGTCCGCCTCAGCACAGTCTGTAATGTATAAGATAAGACCTTGCAATTTATTATCTGGCTGTTAATTGCTCGGCTAGTTGGTTCAGCTATCTGCCTCAGTTTCTCCATTCCACTCTCAAGGAATTTCCTTAGCTTCTTACTATCCTGCCTCAAAACTTCCAGTAAAAGGCCAATAGAAATGTGAAAAGGGTTTATTTCTGTAGGGGGAGAGTCTAATTCTGACTTTATTAAATTATCCAAGTTTTGATATGTTCTAGATGCTTTTAATTTGATAAGTAACTTTTATTTATTCAGAATTCTAATCTTAGGAAATGTTATATAGAGTTATTTTTGTAAGTATTACAGATATTAAAATGTGAATTATATTCAAATGTATGACCTTTAAAAATATAATCAAAGGAAACAAGGCTTACTTTTTTATTCTTTTCTCCTCCCCACCCCTTTTAAAAGGCAGCTTGATAGACTAGAAAGAGAAAGTTTCTGTAATCAGACAGAAAGAGCCTCTCTCATTTCACCACTTGTAACCTGGGGCAAGGGATGTAACTGCATGAAGCCTCAGCTCCATGAATATTAAATGATATTCAAAAAGCAGAAAGTACTACAGATGCATATATTTGGCATAATATAAACCTTCTCTAGATGAAATGTATTGTAACCAGAAATCAGAATTCAGGAATAGATGCACTATCTCGGATTGATTACCTATCTCCTGAATAATGTATTATCCGTTTCCTTTTCTATGGATTTCTTGGTGAAGAAATAGTGTACTTAAAAGAATAATGACACATTTGTTTTTGCAAATGAAGGAGAATTTTGGTTCAGCTCCACAAATCCTTAGTGAGAGCTTATGGTATGGCAAGCATTGTACCTGCCTAGGAGACAGGAAGATGACTAGAACCCATGTGCAGCCTGGGAGAACTTCTGTGCAGGTGCGGAGGAAGGAACATCGACGACAGTCAGGCATCCGAGGCTTGCCCAGAGTGTACCGAGGAAGGGAGATGAGCCCTAACTTCTTCAGCCCCTTTCGGGGATGTCTTTTGACTTCATTTTTGTACATCTTGAATAATGAACAAGTTGTCAGGTAAAGGAAAGTGCCAAGTGTGTCTTCATGACAGAGGCGGGTTTAGGTTTTGGAGGGCTTGCGATCTAAACCATTTGGGGACCCTTTTTAAGAAAAAAAATATGACAAAATTACAAATCTTCATTGAAAATGAATATGTATTTAGAATGAAAAAAAAATCATACAAGAATGATCAGAGATTCGGGTTCCTTCCTTCTGTGGTTTCTAAGCATTTAAGCAGAGACGCTTACATGAAAAACCTCAAAGTTGCTTCCTGATAGCAAATGGGCTGGTCCTTACCTTCCCCACCACAACCCCAAGAAAACGCTCCAACTTCAGCAACAGCAACTGTTCTGGGGCCTCCGCAAGTGAGGGGCCCCTGGACTTACATTTTATTGGTTCACAGCAAATCTACCAGCTACATGAATTCTTTGAAAAGTATTTTTTAGCAGCTCATACTTATTAGCCAAAAGCATGTTAATGTGTAATTTTGGACAGGCAAGTGAGATTTATGTGGAAGTGGTTAGGTTTGTAACACTTTGAAGGGGCTTATTGGTCTTCAGGTCCTTTATTCAATAGAGAACAGAACTATTCAAACATTTCTTTAGAAATGTTAAACTGCTTGTCAGCACCTGAAATACTGTGATTACCTTAATTAGGTTTGTTAAACTTTCTAACTCTTTTTTCTTTTTTAAATTGTAGCCCAAGGTGGTTGTCACAGCATCATTTGGCATTGAACCTGGAAAGAAGGTAGAATACATGCCACTTCTAGAAGAAGCGCTCAGAATAGGACAGCACAGACCAGATAAAGTTCTCATTTATAATCGTCCGAATATGGTAATCTGAGTATTGAACTTGGTTCTTGCTTATAGTGATGGGCTAAGGATGATTCTAGTTTTGACAATTTAACACAAACCCTTAATTTATGAACCATTAAATGTACTTCCCAAATGTCAGAGTTTTGGGGGAAAAAAAAAGATATTAAATATGAATGGTATTTTCTCTCTTTATAAAAAAAAAAAAATACTAGCTTAAAACAAAAAGATAGAAACACAGAAATAGCCACAATATTAATGAGTTGGATTCTGTGGATAGTCTACTGTGATGCCATTTATTAATTTGCATCATCATAATAATAATAGTACTAGCAAACACTTACTGACTTCCTACCATACGATTTTTAAGACACTCCATTAGTGGATCACTTCAAAGAAAATCATCTGGATAACTCTGTGATCTAGGTGATAGTGTTACTCTTATTTTAGGGAAAAGGAGTCTGATGAACGGAGAGAAGCTTGCGCAGCGAGTCAGGGTCAGGATCTGAGTGCACGCACTCTGCCTGCCTGCTTCATCCCTGAGCTACCCTGCCTCGTGGAAAGGTGTGATTAACTTGTACGGAAATACCTTTTAAAGACTTCAGGAAAGATATGTAGTCCAGAAGTAAAAACTATGTTCAGGAAAACAAACTTTGAATATTCTAAACAGATACATATTCTGTGATCCATAAAGGAAGAAAAAGCAGTATAATACATCAATGAACATATTTTACAATTGCTTTCTCTAGTAAATTGGACCTAATTATCACCTTCTTTCTGCACTCAAGTAAGTATCCATGTATTTATAGTAGAACCAACTTGAGTTTCTAGCAGATTAAGATTTTTTTGCAGAAGAAAAATTACAAGAGTGGAAATAATCATGTATAATTTTGTGGAATTCTTGAGAGCTTAGCTGCAGAAAATGCTTAAATGACAAGATAAAAGAACAGAGAACATTAAAACTATGTCATTTTGATCACCACCTAGCAATTTCCATCACCACATTAAATTCCCGTGTTAAGTTTTAGTTGTCTGGGGTTCATGAACTGCTGCACTCAATGATTTTAATATTCTTACTATCTCAAAAAAAGAATTTTGAGTTTCTTTTAGATTACCTCAAGCATATTTTTGAAAAGGGTTTGTTGTTCTTAAGTCAGGGAGTGCAAAGTCAGCAATAAAGAAGGTTTTGGGTGGGAGAGGGTTAGAGAAGGGTGGGACCACACACACACACACACACACACACACACACACACACTCACAAACACGTGTTTATGTGGATATGTGTGTGTATGAATTCATGTAGAATTTATGAAGAACTTTTACCAGGCCTGATGCTAAAAACTTTCAAATACCTTTTTTATTTAATTTTCATAAACCCATAAAGTAGATGCTATTCCTGGTTCCATTTTGCAGATGAAAAAAACAAGGCATTTGCAGTCCGGAGAGACCCGGGTTCGGTTCCCGCTAAGGGCACGTACTTCGGTTGCAGTTTGTCCCCGGCCCTGGTTGGTCGTGCGGGTGGCAGCCACTCAATGTGTCCCTTCACATCGATGTTTCTCTCTCTCTCTCCCTTCCTCTCTCTCCCTCCCACTCTATCTGTTCAAAAAAAAAACAAAACAAGGCATTGAGAAATCATAAGTAAAAGTCATACCTAGTACATGCTGGAGTCAAGATTTGACCTTCAGTTAAATGACTTAACCAACACATTTCTTTTACTTTATAACAGGGTGGTATGGATATGAATGTTTACTATTCAGATTTTTCTAATGCAAATATCTTCTCTTTCCTCTTAATACGTAGAGATACATTCACCCTTTCCCCTTCCATATATGACTCTCACTCTCTCCCTGTTCCTTTTTTTAAATACCCTTCCTTCTGTTTTGACATATTTTTATTTTACACATGAGGGCTTTGGATGTCTCTTGTCCTTCATGTTAGAACTGCTGTGCAGGCAGTAATTAAGCCCAATGGACTGGCTTTGCTTTGACTTTATAGAGACACAAATTGAAGCTAAGTGAAGTCTTTCATTAACCAGATTTGCATTTTTGCCAGAGGAGGCAAAAACCTGGCTGCTATTCCTAAACTTCAGGCAAGCAAATCAAGAGAATATCACCTCAGTCAGCTCCAGTGCTGTTCCAATTATTGCCTTTTAAGAATGATAACAACCAGAGAGGACATGACTATCGAAGTAAATGTGTATATGTAAAAGCTATTTTCCCTCTCTTCCTTTCATCGAATCTTCTTTACACACATGCTTATATTTCTTAGCCTGAAGAATAACCATTCATTCAAGTCCACATTTCACTTAATCTATAATTACTTTTGTGATGACTCAATTGACATTTTTAATTGTGCAGTGTGATGATATTTATTTATTTATTTATTTATTTATTGCCTGGACTTCAGAGTATTCAGTTGACCATCATGTCATGCTGCTCAGGAAACACGCTCATCATAAGTCTGTGATGATTTTTTATAGGTCTGTAATATGATGTCAAGGCTTGATCATTTGTAATTTTTATGTTTGTCTGATGCATAAAAACAAATAAAAATATACAATTTGGTCATAGTTAACTATTTTCATTTACCTAAGTGGCATATCTAGAGCTCGTCAAAGTGAGGCTGGAGATGCCTACAAGTTCACCTTCATGAAAGTTACTCCGATTATTATCGATCACTGTGTGTATTCATACAGGCCTTGAACTTGTGATGTTACATTGAAATGTTAATTTACAAAAGTACACATTGAAAAATATGACCATTTTTTTATAGCCCTGATCAATACATTAAAGAGCCTGACAAATAACAATGACCTGGCTTTTGTAAACCTCTCAGAGTCTCTGGGCTTAGCTTTACCTTGATGGATGAATGGTTACCTATACTGTCTAGGTGGTAAATCTTACTAACTTTCACTGAGGAACATGTAGCCTTGTGCCTATGCTAACAAGTTCACAACTATAAGCTTTCTAAAGTGTCACCTTGAGCTTAGTCATCATTTCAGAAAATAACTAGACATGTACTGGGTCTTCACTCTATTAAATAGATGTTACTCTCCCTTAGAGAAATTTTCCCATAAACCACTGCCTTTCTCTTCCCTTGTCTGGCCTATTTCACAGGTACAAGTTGTAAGAGGTCTGTCTACCTTCCTTTAAGGTGTGTCTGTCTAACTCATGACTCTGGTGTCATAAAATTTATGACACAGAACTTGGTTCTATGAACAAAACAAAACTCCAAGCATTTATACCCTATCAATGGCCTAGATGGAGGGAAACTTGGGCAGCATTTTAGATATCACACATACTTTCATTAATTTCCAAAATGAATTTTCCTTGAAAAAGCAAAAGTAGATTTTCCTTCCACTCTGGAAAATGATTTAAAATTATTTTATTTGGAAAGATGGCCACCATATTATTCCTAAATGGCCCTTGTATAGAGAGAAATTTTAATGGGTTAGTTGACATTTGATTGTAAAAAGGATAGTTCCTGTGAAAGAAATTGGTTACAAAAAAGAAGAAATGAGTTTATAAAGTTAATAGTGTATGTACATTTATGAAAACATGAACCTCTGAGTTAAGCTCTGACTGTTGATGAAACCATAACAGCATCACGTTGAGTTTCTTAAGGAGAGGTCCAGATTTTCAGTTCAGTTGAAGCCAATGTCAAACTGTTGGAATTTTTATGAACGTTTATCTGAGATATTTATAAATCTGATATTTAATGCTGTATAAGTAGCCTAAATTGTAAGTCAGATGCTCAGACTAACATTGTTCTCCGAATTTAATCTCCTCTGTTCACTGTGTATACCCCAATGTTTGCTCTGCAGGGGACAGTTCCTTTGGCTCCGGGTCGTGACCTTGATTGGGATGAAGAGATGGCAAAAGCACAGTCACATGACTGTGTTCCTGTTCTTTCAGAACATCCGCTATATATTCTTTACACATCTGGGACAACAGGTTTGCCGAAGGTATTCACTCTCTTAGGGAAAAGTACATAGTGGCAGATTTCTTTTGCATGGGAAACATTTGATTACTGACTGACAATGCTGCAGACTTTGCCTTGAGGTTTAGACTTAGGTACTTTATATTGTTGTGTTTTTAAACAGAAAAATATGAATGATATTTACGGGCAAGGGCTTTGCCCCCATTTCTTCTAAACTCTGCACATATATCAGCAATATACAGTTGCTTAAGTAAGCTATTAAAATTAGACATTTGATTGAAGATCAGTTGGTTTAATAAAATTGTATAAAAATATATTTTAAATGGAATATTTTTAAATTTGAGATATAACTTTCATACAGCATGGGATTGATTTTTGATCTAAGGGAATTTCATTCTCTGTTATAAATGCAAGTTTGAGAATTGGTTTGGACAGTATGAACAACAGGCAATTTATCCTGAGTACTGAACCCTCTGATTTGCAGCACAGAAGACACTCAGGATTTTTAAATCTGCTTACCATGAAAGTTGTCTTCACCAAACGAAGTTAAAATCATCAATATTTATGAAGGTGCCAGATAACAAATTCCACTCCCTGGTATCTCCGAACAGTATTGTTTCTTTACACAATTTCATAAAGGCTTGCAATATCATGTTCCCATTCATCTTTATTAGTGGGTTCAATATTCATTGAGTCACAGAATTTTAGTGGGGGAGGGGACTTTCAAAATCACTCACATCCTAGAGGGCAGTGGCCTCTTTATTAATATTAGATCTCTGTAGCATCCGAGTTCTGAAAACACAATCAGTTAATAATCTTAAAAAAGGAAAATGAAGATGTTCCATATAAAACTCACTTGCTGTGAAAAAGAAAACATTTGGTAGGGGAATGTAAGGTTACCAAAGAGAGAGACCATGTCTTCTGGCACGTTAGACTCCCTCTGCGCTTTGTGTGTAGTTGGTGCTCATAAATGTCTGTTGAGTGCATAAGTAAATAAATAAAGCTATTTGTGTCACTGTAGAATCAGAGCCTTATGTTTCTGTTTTTGTTTTAATTTGGTCACAGAAAAATGAATGTTTGTTCTATTGAAGACTCTTTAGACTTATCTAAGCAGTCCAAATGATCTACTGGGCATCATCTTATCCTCCAATTTTTGCAATTTTATACTATGCACCAGTTACATAGAGTTCAACTGAATGCTTGACTAGTAAAAGTAAGTCTTAAGCTAACATAAAATTTTCAACTTGAAAGGAAATCCCTGACCCTGAAAAACAAAACACACATGTGTGTACACACACACACACACACACACACACACACACACATGCGCGCCAGAAAGTAATTTAGCTTCTTAAAAGCCTGAAGGAATTTTATAAAAGTGTTTACATCACCTCAAGATTTTAATTTACTCTGAAATTCACTGTGGCCTGGATGGGGATCTTTGTGGGAGGATCAGAAAAAGAGCACATCAGAAACTCAAAACCAACTCAGCCAGTGAAGTAGAAAGAAAAGAAAATAATAGAGAGCGTTAGCGCTGACAAGTGGTGGTTCCTAACAAGGGAACATGCTGGCTATTCCAGGACTTCTCTGGGTCAAGAATTTCTCTTTTAGATTCCTAGGTGCGCAAACTGAAGATCATTTGAAGTTTTAATTATTCCCATTTTCTTCTTTTGTACTATACTGAAGATAATCTAGTTCAGTAGATTGGCGAAGGCTTTAATTGTTTGGTGATCTTTAGTCACGTTTAATTTAGCTCAATTCAATATCCATTCATTGAGTGTTCATTCCGTGCTAAAAGAGATAAAAATATGAGTAAACCACAGTCCATTCAGTCTAGTGGGGTTGAAATACACACACACACACCCCTAATGACTGTGATCTTTTTTTATTTATTGGTTGATTTTAGAGAAAGAGGGAGAGAGAGAGAAAACATTGATTTGTTATCCCATTTATTTATGCAGTTCATTGCTTGATTCTTATATGTGCCCTGACTGGGACTCAAACCTATAGCCTTGGCATTTTGAGACGATGCTCTAACCAACTGAGCTACCGGCCAAGAGCTAGACTGTGATACTGCTCTAAGAGGGCAACACTGTTTCTCTCAAGTAAAAAATGAGATCCAATGGTATTGGAAGGATTAAATTCAATTAATTCATCAAATATTAGTGAGCACACACATGTGTGTCTGACTCTCTTTTTAGAAGTTTATACTCTATAGCTGGGCCGCAGGCACTAAAATAAAGAACTCTAATATGTGGTAAGTGTTATGAAGGAAAGTACGGCGGGGTAAGGGGCAGAGTGATGGAGTGCTGTTCTATAAGGGAAAGCTCTTGATACGGCGACAACTGAAGGATGAACAGAACTTCAGACAGTGACTTGCAGGCGGGAGGGCCTTGCAGGCAGTGCGGATCAGCATAAGCACAGGCAGGAGCGTGGGAGGGAGCTTCCAGGACAGCTAGTGCATGTGGTACAGAGGAAGAAGGAATGGCTAGATATATGGGCAAGAGCCAAAGTTACAATTTAAGTAAGAAACTTAGGTTAATATTTTGTATGTAAAGGATGAAGGGCACTACTACTTTTTAAGGAGGAGAAAAAAATTTAAGGAAGGTAACACTTGCAACATTTTATTTGGAATGTAAGCATGTATAAACTACGGAGGCAAGAATGCTTCAGGTTGTTTAATTGGTTTAGAACTTAGCACACTTAATAGGGAGGAATCAAATTTGGCTCAAGGATAAGAGTGAGGCAGAGGAGGAGTCCAAGACTTTGAACCTGAGAACGTGGGAGAACATTTGAACACTGACTGAAAAAGAAGCACAGTAGGAAGGTTTAGTGCTGGGGAAACTGAGAACTTTTGAACACACTGAGTGTGATATATCTTTGGGACATTAACATGGAGATGCCTAGTCAGTAATTGGAGGTGAAGATCTGGATTCAAGGAGTACATCTGGGTTTGTAGATAGACCCTTGTGGGTCATTATTGTGAGGTCTGGTGTTTAAAACATGGAAATAGGTAGATTTTGCAAAGTTGGATATGTAGAATGGCAAGAGAAAATAATCGTCTCTCACCATCCCTCAGAAATACTTCCCTCGTCTCTTTAGTGGACTTTAGAATCTCAAGTGCCTTGAAATTATACATTGTCAAAAACCTTTATGACACTTATTTTGTTCTACCTTATACATATACGTTTTTATTTACTATCTTCTTAACATTGCATGTTCTCTGAGGTCTTACAATATGTTCCCATACTGTATCTTTAAATCCACTACGTCACTAACCTTAAAGTTGGGCCATGGAAAAGCCTCAGAATATTTGTTAAATGATCTCTTACTTCTCCATTTAGCTCCCAGCATCCTCTTTATTCATAAAATGCTCACTTCAATTTTGGTAGGTATAATCAGGATCAATGGGATCTGAAAACTCAATATTGGGATTCCCAGAATAGAAGTACAGGGAAGATGAGGCCACGTTTGTTTATGCAGCATTGAAATAAAAACTTTATGTCATCATATAGTTCCTTTTCTCAATCTTTAATCTTCTTCATGAGGGAAAATAATGTTAGCCTATAAAAATATTCTGCTTAAAAATGCTCATTTCTTATAGGCACGTGTAAGACACGCATAAGACAGTCTGTTCTTTGGTTAGAATTTGCAGCTATATTTAGGGCAAATTTGCATCTCGGCATCTGCCAACCCTGGATTTGTCGGGTTGCTGTATGACAGGTTAATCTGTTAGTTGCTGCAAGTATTCCAGCAACCGCAGCTGAGCGGCTTTGCATACATTTAGGCCCTGTTGTGGGCCTCTGTCCTGCTTGGTTTGGGTGCCAGCATTTAAGATCCTTCAAAGCACTTCATAACAGAATAACCCTTCATCTGGATGGGGTGCCCTTTGGGGAGTGGGAGAGTTAGTGACGGTCACATTTATCTTCCTGTTTGTTACCATGGGGGATAGTGACCCCCCTTCCCAAATGACAGGGAGGTGTAGGAAAGGCCTTTTGCCTTACCCATTTACACACATCATGTCACTTTTATTCCTGCATGTCAGGTGACTTACTCATAGTCCCTACCCAAAGGGAAAAAAAGAAAAAGTCAAATTAAAAAGCAATGAACGTTTTTATCTGTGTTCCAGTTACTGCAGTTAAAATGCTGGCCTTGTTCCGCCTTTGCGATGACCTCACGGTTGTCCAGATCAGTGAACGTGTATACTGTTGCTGAAGTTCCCCCACAGAGGTAGCATCAGAGCTTGTAGCTGGAGATGTTACATTTGATGAAATATCCTAAGTGGAACCATTCCATTTCTACTGATATGATTCACTAAGTTCTACAAGTTTCTAAGGTTTCTCCTGAACAAAGAAGAGCATTTGTAAGAAGAATATTTTTCATACATGGGCTTAGTTAACTGTTTAGTCATCTACTCTGTCAACAAATGTATTAAAATATTGTCCTATGCCAGTCACTGTGCTGAGGAGACAGAGGCATTGTCCTCACAACACCCCAATGATGAAGAACTCCCTAGGCTGGGTTGTGGGTGCTCGGAGGAGGTGTGCAGGCCCTGGGCCCTGGGGAGCGGGCGGGACACGTTTGCTGTGGGATCCTGGCCGCATCCCGCAGAGGTGATACTTTCATAAGGTCTTGAAGTATTTCTGCAAAGAAATAGGAGCTAACCAAGCTCAGAAAGGGGTGAGGGTGGGGACTCATTCCAGGAAGAGAGACTATCGTCCGTCAAGCCCTCCTAAGACAAGAATATTGTTGATGTGTTAGATTGTTTAAGTTACCAGAACCATACATTTTACTTCTCAACGCACTGACTTCAACCATTGTTTAGTGCATTGTTATTTTTCTTCAGGCAAAATATTTATTCTTTCTTCTTGCTTTATTTTTTTCTCAACTTGTCAGGCTGAAATTTATATACTGTGTATGAAATACATATAAACACACAATACATGTAGACCGATAAACGTATTTACATTTATATGTGTGGGAATAAATATAGATCTTATGTGTGTGAATATGTGCATTTGTCTTGTGTAAGTCTTGTGTAAGTCTTGTGTAAGACTTGGATGACTGAGGAGCTCAATTTAGGAAGCATAGAGTTTCACCACAGATTCCAAACTTCTGTTACCTGAGTAATTCGAGATTTTTCTTTCATATTTTTATAGAACAATTAAAAACATTTTTAGAGTGAAGTATTCCAAGCTCTTATTCTTATTACACACCTCAGTCTCTCTTTCTCTTTCCTTATGACTGGTATTGTTCATAGTGTTCTACCGTATTTCTCTTAAGTTGTGGCAACCAAAACTGTACATGGCACTTGACGCTGACTTGTTTTCAGTTTCACTTTAGCGGCCCCATTTGCAATGTTTTGTGGCTGTTCTCGTCTCAAAGACAGCTCATTAAGCTGGATATCATAAAGAGCCATCTGTGACATCTCTCTGGTCCTGTCCCTGGGCAATTAATGATCAGCCTTTCATTTTATTTGTGCGGACTGAATTTTTGAAAATACCCTTGTATGTTAAAAGTGGGGTTTATGGTTTTGTTCTTTTCTTCTTTAAAGAGAACCTTCACATTGTTTGCTTTCCCGTTTCTGAGGTCGAACTCATATTTGTGTCTTTATTTGTGGAACAAAGTGCTATTCCCACCTGGCTGTCTTCCAAGTTCTCCAGAAGACTTTAAGTATAATGGTGATTCCACAAAAACCAAAGCAGTATATTGGCAGGTGGCAGGGCTTTTCTGAGAATATATTAGGTCATCGACTGTCTTTAATTTTGAGGTAAATAGAGCTTAAGTACATAAAAAAAGTAATAACAGATTCACAAGGGTAAAATGCAGCCAACTTGTGTTTTAGGGTTAAGCATTGATATTAAATAAGTATTTTTATCTCATCCTCAAGTTTCAAATATGTTTTAAGATACCATTTTTAGTTTCTGATTAATTGGGTGTACTTAGAATATAATGATTTATTTAAAGCATGACTTATCTGTTTTCAGAGGCTGAACAAGCGTTCTCTTTTGTATTTTAAGTAGCATTACCTGGAAAATAGAATTATAAACCCAAAAATGCTTTATTATTAGTCGCATATTAATATCAATATTATAATAAACTCATTTTAACATGATTTTTTAATTTTTTTTAACTTTTAAACTTGTAAAAGATCTACATGGAAAATATGAAATGATGAAGTTATTTTTTCTGTACCATATCAAATACTCAGAAAATTGAAACTATTACCTGAATATTTTGGAGGCAAAACCAAATTTCAGATCTAGAGTCTAAATTAATAAATTGTTAAATGATGCTAGATGGAAATTTTTACATTCATCTTTTAAAGAAAAAATTAAGTGGGCATTAAAGACCAATAAAAACCAATACAAATTTTCCCTCTCCTTTAGCTCCATATTAATTGTTTTTGATGATAATCTTAGTTATTTTGACACTTCTGCCTCTTGTGTGATATTAGCATGGGAAAAATAAAAATCAATAATTGCTAAGTCTAAGGAAATAATTTTGTTACTAAAGTTTAAAAGTTTAGCCTTGATAATTTTAAATGTGTTTCCATGCATGGTCTCATTTTTAAGCCTTACTTTTTGGGGATCACGTACATTTAACTATCTTCTATTTTACTGGCAGAGCAGCACTGGTAAATATACTTTAAAGAAGTGTTCACTTGAGAGGTAAATAGAAATTTGGTAACCTACCCTTTAAATTATCTTCCAAGTTTTCCAAATGAACTACTACTTATTTATGTTCTCCCAAGCCTTTAATTCCCTTTTAATCATGTCCAGTTGATTTACTTCACCCTCCATGCTACATAATCTAAAATTTAACCCGGTTATGATAATATTTAGACTAATTGATAAAAATGAGCTCTAAATGCAGGGACAGGGGGTGGAGAGAAAATTCTAAAACATCTTGAGTGAAATCATTACTGACATTATCTCTGCCTACCATCATATATGGATAGCATATTTTCTATGACAAAAAAATCCACTTTTTTTCTACAAAACAAATAAAAATTTTTTAGAAAAGAATATTTGCAAATTGATTGATATCTAATTCAACAAGGTATTAAACCATAGGAAATGACCCTCTCAATCGGACAAAGAAATTAGCAAAGTACATGAAAGAGCTGCCTGGTTTGCAGGGGAAGGTGCTCCGGGTTTCTCGTGCTCCCGAGGTAATCAAGAGAGCCAGCTGCATGCTAACTATGTCATACAACCGAGAGAGTAGCTGTCAAATGCCAAGGCAGTGATATTTGCTAAGAGACCAGGTGTTGCTGCTGGTAGATAAAATGTGTTCCACAGCTTGATACCTATGTTTTATTAGTGGTACCTGAGGAGAGTAGAAATTTTAGTAACTGAAAGAAAGTCAATTTCTTTTTATTTCCACTAACTTATGTATGTGTGTTACAGAGGTACAACTAGCAGCACATTTATTCACTAGGACCACATTTGCCCTTTGGGTAAAGTATTTCCTACACAGAGTAATTTTACTGCTTTACTAAAAAACGCTTCAAGCCCTGGCCAGTTTTCTCAGAGGTTAGAGCATGGGCACCTAGGATGGAAGGGTTGTGGGTTTGATTCCCAGTCAAGGGCATGTACTTGGGTTGCAGGTTCTATCACCTGCCCTGATCAGGGTCATAAGGGAGACAAGCAGTTGGTGTGTTTCTCTCACATCGATGCTTCTCTCTTTCTCTCTCCCTCCCTCCGTTCTACTCCATTTAAATATCAATGGAAAAAATTCCTCTGGTGCATATTACGAAACAAACAAACAAATGCTTCAAAATACATCTAAGTGAAATACTAAATGTTTCTTAGCAAGGATTTACTTTCCTGCTCTAAATACTCACTTCAAATGTTTTTAGCCAATGATGATTAATGTTTATAGTGAAGCAATAAACAAAATTATTAAATTTACCATCAGTTCTTATTTATCATGACCCTTATGCCCAGTTTTCAAGTATGACTCTGCATGAAAGTTGAATATGTTCAATATTGTAGGAACTGATTCATGAAAGTTGTAGTAGAACAATGTAACAATCCCTACTTTCGTCCCAAATGTAATATAAGGGAAATCTGTCAGCCTTAGATCCAGCTCATCAGAATTGATTCCCCAGAGTTCCAGAATTCACCATTAAAGAACTGTTCAGCTCAGACCTTATACTAGCATGGCCCTCAGTACGGCATTACAATGAGGCCCCCCGTTAGAAAGTGGCTTTGTTTCTCCTAAGCATCCTAAAATTTAATGCTGTTGGGGAATAAACAATCTTATGTTCATCTGTATTTTAGACACACAGCTACCTTTGATCTTTCTGTGCACTTAATTTTGAGTTTGCATTTTTGTTATGGGAATATTTCTGAAAATGTAATGTTAATTTATGTGACCACTGGAACACATTTTTATTGCATGTGATTCTGTGAAATTGTAAGTTTTCTTTAGAAGGTCGGGAATGGTCTGTGAGAATGGATTCTACAAGTGGACTCATGTGGAAAATTTATTCTGTGTTTATTATTGGAGGAGTCAAAGAAATAATGATTCAGATACAATTATATAAAAGTCAAAATGATTTGTAGCTTATAAAATATAAGATATTTTAACCAGAAACATTTTTTAGGTAGATAATAGAGAATCTTTTAACATGATGTTGATTCTAGCTTTTCTTTTTTTCTCCTTTAGGGTGTGGTTAGGCCCACTGGGGGGTATGCTGTGATGCTGAACTGGACAATGTCTTCTATATATGGACTTAAACCTGGAGAGGTAATCATGGTTTTAAATTCACTTTACATGAGATTTCTCTGTTTACAATATATGCATTTTATTATTTGCCTATTTTTTAGGTGTGGTGGGCAGCTTCTGACTTAGGCTGGGTTGTTGGACATTCCTATATCTGCTATGGACCTCTTATTCATGGGAACCCAACAGTTTTATATGAGGTAATAAAATATAATTAATACAACATGTATATAACATTTATTTTACTAAAATATTTTTGAGAAGTAGTTCTAAGTAAGAATAGAAAAATTAGAATGGGGGCAGGGGACATTTTTATATCTTCTTCTTCCAGTTACAAATATGATTCCAAAAGAGAAAGGAATATATAGAAAATAACGGTCAGCTAATTAAATATGTTGAACAATGCCATGAAAATTGTATTCTGAAAAACATACATTAAAAGCTTGATGTCGCCCGGCCAGTGTGGCTCAGTGGTTGAGCATTGACCCTTGCACCAAGAAGTCGCGGTTCAATTCCTGGTCAGGGCACATGCCCAGGCTGTGGCCCAATCTCAGTGAGGGACATGCAGGAGGCAGCCAATCGATATTCTCTCTCATCAATGTTTCTATCTCTCCCTCTCTCTAAAAATCAATAAAGAAAAAAAATTTTTTTTAAAAAAGCTTGATGTCTATCCCTAACAGATTTCTACAAAATGTTATACTGATACTGATTTTAGAATCCTAGTAGAGAAAATAGTTATCATAAAACAAACAATATAGATTCACCATTTTGTTCTTATGGTATTAATGGGTTTCCAAGTGTCTTGATTTTAGCTAGATATTTTTGGTGGTTTCTGATTACAGCTTTATGTATAAGGAAGAGAATTATAAGCTGACCAGATTAATAGCTAAATAAATAACAGCTTTAAGATTCTGTTGCATGGGTTAATGTCACCCAGGAATAAGATTTCTGTGTGGACACCAGAAAATTTTGCTCACATGTTCATTCTGTTTAATTTTTCCAGTGCTTTTTATGAATACTTGAAACACATACTTGTCAGGGCTGTAGGAGGCCAAAATTTTAGAGGAACAGCAAAATGATAGTTTATTAAATCAGTGTTGAAGATAAAATTGGACTTCTGGTACAAAAAGCACAAGATGGGAAAGTATGGACATCTTTAGTCTTATTTTTATATTAAAAATAATTGCAGGAGTGAAGTATGGGACACTTGAGTTGGTTGCACTCTATGTGGTTAAGTCCCTGTGTGTTCCAGTTGTTCATAGGGCGAACATAAGCAGGTGGTAAGTTTCTTAAAAAAAAAAAAAAAAAAAACAGAAAGAAAGAAAAGAAAACCCAACCATATACAGTGTTATAATCTTATTTTATTCTTTCACATTTGGAAATTTGTGTTCAGTTTAATGGGGAGGAGGAAGAGTAACTAACTTAGAACACATCTGGAAGAAGAGGGCTATGATGAAAATAATGTCATGAGAAAGGAATGAAGGATTGTGAAAGGCTAGTTTCAAAAACAATATATTTAGTGTGCATAGATGTCCAGTACCTTTTACTATTTAAAGAATTATGTATAGCCTAGCTAGTGTGGCTCAGTGGTTGAGCATTGACCCATGCACCAAGAGGTTGCCTGTTCAATTTCCAGTCAGGGCACATGCCCAGGTTGTGGACCCCATCTCCATCCCCAGTGGGGGGCATGCAGGAGGCAGCCAATTTATGTTCTCTCTCATCAATGTTTCTATCTCTCTTCTCTCCCTTCTTCTCTCTCTAAAATCAATAAAGAAAAATTAGTTTTGAAAAAAAGTATTTCTATATATAAAGAAAATAGTGTAGCAATGCAGAGTACAGAGACCAATATTTTGGGAATAATTAGATAAATTTAACTGTCCAGTAGTAGAATAGGCAACTTCTCAAGTAAAAGGTTCTCTTTCATTTAAAGTCTCTCAATATCAGTCAAGGAATGTGGAGAAGGGAATTTTATATGTGGGGTGTGGATACTAGTATTAGATTATGTCAAGGTTCTTTACCACCTTAAAATCCTGAAACTTAAAGATTCTGAAAAAAATTCGAGACTATTCTTTTTCTTTGTGGAATTCTTCCAATCATCACTTGAAGACATCGATGTTCCTTTATTTTTACTTGACCTGACTGATTTTCTGTCTCTAAATGGTGGGAGATACTAAGTCAGAATATGACACATTAAACCACTTCATAGTACTCTACATCTTTGTATTATACCTTTTTACTTTGTAGTCTTAATATGTAGTGTGGTGTTTGTAATACTTAAAACAAAATAATATTGACAAATCTGTTCCATATAGAAGTCCTTGCAAAGAATAAGTATTTTTATTGAAATAATCATTTCCTGTGAAGTAAAAGAACTTCAACACAATACTTACAAATTGTGATAGTGCTAACATACATGTGACAGCAAATGGTGTCATTATATTTATAAGTATTAAGCTGCCTTTGAAACTGAAGTACACACCACTGAGCATTTATCATAGGCCTTTTGCTATTTCCTAAGTTTATTTAAAACATAATCTTAACACCATAAAAGGGACTTGGCTGTTTGTCTTTATGCAAAATGATGTGCTCAAGAATAATATGGATGCTCCCTAAACATTTGTTTTGCAGAAGAGTGAATGAAGTAAGCTACACTTTTAAACTTTTCTCTCAGCACCCTGGTTTCTTTCCTACGACTTATAAACATACTCAATTCTCTGTAATCACAAAACCAACCCTGTTAGACCTTTTTCCACTTCTAGCTAGCCCATCTTCATTTTCTTCTCTACTACAGTCTTTGAAAAAGCACTGTACCCACACTGTCTGAACGTATTCTTCCAGCTACTCCTCATCCCACGGTAGTCCAATTTCTCTCCACATCACTTCACAGAAGCTGCTAAAGCAGAAGCCAACAGTGACTTCATAAGTCAAAGGGCCTCTTGGATCTGATTTTATTTTCCTCTCAGAAGGACCAAACCTGACAGCTCCTTGCATGGAATTCTCCCTCCTCTCCTGTGCTCCATGCCCTTTTGCTATTGTTTATGCTGTTTCTGTTGCCTGGAATGACTTTCCCTCCTTTTTTTTTCCATCTGGTTAATTCCTACTAACCTTGAAGACTCCGCTTATAAGTTGACATCTCTCCAAAGGTTCCTCTCACAGTCTTTGGCTGTACTTAGTGTCCCATTCCATTGAGTACATTCTGTCACTGAGCTGACCACATTGTACTGAAATTACCTCGTCGAATGTGAAAGCCTCAAAGACCAGTCCCTTAGCACAGTACACAGCACACACTAAGCACTCAACAAATACTTACAGAACCAAACTGAACTCCAATTTTCCTAACTTTTTGAAAGAGTAGCTCATCCTTCTTATGCTGTCTTGGATTCTCTTACCTTGATCCTAAACATTGGTTTATTAGAGTCTTGTTTTTAGTCTCCTTTTCTCCATCTGCCTGTATGTCCTTGTTATCTCCATGCAGTTGGATTTGAGTATTACTAATAAAACCAAGGCTCCTCATTCCCTATGTCTGACCATCTTGCTGAGCATCACCTTGTTGTTAGATAGCTTCAGAAGGTCTGTCCTCATCTTATGCTTATGCTTATGAGCTCCCTGTCACCACTGTTCCCTGCAAAACATGATTCTTGTTATGTATTCTGTAGTTTTGTTGATGCTACTTACATCCACTCAGTCCTCAAAAATAAGAAACTTGTAGTGATTCTATCTTGATTATCTTAATATATTATACTCTATTTGTCATTATATTCTGTTGAATCTACATTTTAATACCCATCAAAAGTGTTCTCTTTTTTTCCCAACCCCTCCTGCCTTATATTCAAGGCTGATATCAGCTGATATGCACAAGTATGTCTGTCATGTTGACTGATGTCCTTCCTATATTTGGGAATTGGATGTGATTTGTGCCTGTGTGTTACAGAAGCATATTTTAGATTATCATCAGATAATTGATCTAGAACATTTACTAAAAAATTCCCCTGCCTTTAATGTCACTACCTCCTAGGCCATCTCTACCTCCATTCCAGTTTCCTAGCTCTCCTCAAGTACAGTTTGTTATCTTTCCAAAATGCACAGTCTGACATCGAACTTTGTTGCTTAAAATCCTTCAAACGGTTGAGTTCTGCTTTCAGGACTATGGTGATGACATACTTTTCCTTATTCCTTCTTCAAGTATAACGAAATAACTTAGGCATTGTGTCTAAGACATATATAAGAAGACCAAAATATGGAGAGAAGAAGGAAAATAGTCTTTAGGGATCTTTGGAGTCAATGAAAACCATGGCAGTGAGACCCTGGGTTTTATTTTTTCCTATTTATCCTGTATTTGTTGCTGAAGAAGCTGAAAACCTAGAAATGACAACAAATGCAATCATAAATAAATACAAACCCTTAATCTTTTGAGCCAAAGGAGTAGCAAGGAGGCAGCCTAAGCAAGACATAAAACTTTCAGATCACTCTACTCCAGACAAACACTATAGAAATATCTATCTTCCTACTCCCATTCCCAACAGCAAAGGTTGAGTGGGCAGCTTAGACTTCCGCGTTTGTTAGTCAGTAAGGAGAAACCATAACCCTCTCCCCACAAGTGGTATCAGAGAAAATAGACTAGGGAGCCAAGACTTTTATCCCTGCCAGGTGATACTGAAGACCTCTCAAATCTGTAGTAAGAGTAGAGCCTAGACAAGGAGCTGGACTTATGTGTTCCCTCATCAATAATGGCACACTCCTCCACCTTCCCATTGGGATGGTGTCCCAGTAGAGAGTCAGTGTTTTCACCATTGATAACAAGGCCACTTTTACCCCCTGCAGTGTCTATGGAGGCCATGTTGAGAGCAATGACAAGATACTCTGACCTCACCAGCCAGGGAGGTATTATTTGGAGCTGCATTAATGAAGGACATCCTGCCAATTGGGTATCAATGGAGGTCAAATGAGGAACCTGTGTTTGTTTTTTTTGTTCTTTCCATCTCTCTTTCTTGCTAGATTAGAATTGAGGTAAGTCATCTGAAACAAATTTAAACATGAGATGATCTCATAATATAATACACAAAATGTCCAGGATTTGATGAAAAAAAAAAAAAATTCTACCATATACCAAGAACTAGAAACCTCAAGCTGCCTGAGAAAAAACATTTGATGGATGCCAACACTGCGATGACAAAGATGTTAGACTTACTTGACAAAGATTTTGAAGCAGCCATGTTAAAGATACTTCAATAATTAATCATGAACATTCTTGAAACAAATGAAAAAATAGAAAGTCTCACCAAATATATAGAAGCTCTAAAGAAAAACCATATAGAAATTTTAAAATGGAAACTTACAATAACCAAAATAAAATCTCAGTGAATGGGCTCAATACCAGAATGGAAGAGACAGAAGGAAGAATTAATGAACTGTCAAACAAATCATAGAAATTACCCAATCTAAACAATAGAAAGACAAATTTACAGAGCCTCAACAACATGTGGAATGGTAACAAAAAAATCTAACATTTGTGACATCAGAGTCATGAAAAGAGGGGGAGAAAGAGAGTGGGGCTAAAAAGTACTCAAAAAAATAATGAAAAACTTATGAGCTTCTCAAATTTGGCCAAAGATATAGTCTCAAGCTACAAAAAAATCTGTAGATTCAAGAAAGTCAGGCCCTGGCAGTTTGGCTCAGCAGTTAGAGTGTTGGCTTGTGGTCCAGAGAGACCTGGGTTCCATTCCCGCTAAGGACATGTACCTCGGTTGCAGTTTGGTTGGGGTCGTGTGGGAGGCAGCCACTCGATGTATCCCTTTCATGTCGATGTTTCTCTCTCTCTCTCTCTCTCTCTCTCTCCCTCCCTCCCTCCCACTCTATCTGAACAACAACAAAAAAAATTTTTAAAAGAAAAAGAAAACAAAATATTTTTTTAAAAAGTCAGTAAACCCTCAAATAAGATTAAAGAAATTCACACACACCAAAAACATCATAATTAAACTTCTGAAAACTTAAGACAAAGATAATAATCTTCAAAGTAAAAAGAGAGACAGCATACCTTATCTGTAAAGGAAAAAACAAAACAAAAAACGTTGAGACAGTATTTTTCAGTGGAAACTAGGGAGATCAAAAGGAAGTGACACATTTTTCAAGTGCAGTAAGAAAGACATTGTAAATTCAGAATCTTATATCCAACCTATATGTCAGGGATGGAGAAGTTATAAAGACATTCTGAAGATGAAGAAAAACTTAGAGAATTTGTCACCAGTAAGCCTCCCATAAAAGAATAGCCATTGGCCAGTCCTTAATGATAAAAGACTATTACTTCACCCTATGTCTGAGAACAAGGCAAGGGTGTTTACTTAGAAGTCTAACATAATTCTGGATATTCTAGCCAGTTTGATAAAACAATGTCTAAAAACAAAAACAAAAACATTTCAGAAAGGAAGAATAAAATTTTTTCTATTTGCTGATGGCATGATTAACTATGTAGAACACAAAAAATTTCATAGTTAGTTAGTTCAACCAGATCTCAGGATACTAGATAAACACACAAATAGTAACTGTATTTCTATATACTACCAATGAACAACTGTGGCTATAAAAGGACAACATGAGGGACTTTTGTGGAGATAAAACTGTTCTATAGCTTGACTAAATCAACATCCTGATTGTGATATTAAACTATAGTTTTGCCAGATGTTACCACTGTGAAAAACTGGGTAAAAGGGGAGGATGTAAAGTTCAGCATAGGGAATATAGTCAATAATATTGTAATAACTACATACAGTACCAGGGGGAATCTTTTTTAAAGTATATGATTGTCTAGCCATGTTGCTGTACACCTGAAACTATTACCAGATTGTATTAAATATAAACTATAATTTACAAATTTTAAAAAACTAGATAAAGGGTACATGGTATATCAACATTAGTTCTTCTAGTTGCATGTGAATTGATGATTACCTCATATAAAACATTTATTCAGAAATAAATAAAAACCCTTCAAAGAACTCCTCTCTCTTGAAGAACATCATTCAAAGTCATTTGGATGATACAAATGATCTGCCTTCTGCCCACTTTAACATTTTGTCTCCGGTTAACATTTTGTCTCCGGTGCCCGTCTCTGACTGAGCTGCTAATCCTAACACCCTTATTATTCTGGCACTTGTACCAGCAGTGCCAACGATTAAATTGTTCTCACTCTTAAAATCCCAATCCTGTTCTAATAATGTAGCAGAGTGGGTTTTTTTCCTTAAGGGGCCAACTTAAATTTGTCTTTCTCTCTTGCTATTTTCTTTGCTTTCCTCAGGTTGATTGAAGTGTTCTTTATACATCCACTACACTATCTAGATTCCTCTTATTTTTGCAAATACAGTGCTGAGATATGCTGAAATCTTTGAGAGCAGAAGATCTTTCTAATTTTTGTACCCCCAATGCCTGGCATAGTACTCTCCAGGAGGTAGGTAAAATTTGCGTGTAAATGAAGCATTTCTAAGAGGGTTAATTGACAACTTGAACATGCAAAATGCAGGAGAAAAACTTGCCTGATTGATTAAAACAAAAAAAGTTCTGACTCATCACTAGATCAGCAAGTAAAAAATTAAAATTATTCTGAACAAACTAATTGTCCCACTTGTGACCCAGTTTTAGGTGGATTGTCAAATTAACATTTATTATTATTTTATTTTAGTATTAATAGTATTTTCTCTTTAGGAAGCTAATCTTTTTCTTTAAGAAATAAAAATGAAATTCTTTTTTTTTTTTCCATTTTTTTTTTTTGTTCAGGTAGAGTGGGAGGGAGAGAGAGGAACAGAGAGAGAGAGAAACATCGATGTGAAAGGGACACATCGAGTGGCTGCCACCCGCACGACTGACCAGAGCCGGGGACAAACTGCAACCCAGGTACATGCCCTTAGCGGGAACCGAACCCGGGTCTCTCAGGACCGCAGGCCGACGCTCTAACCGCTGAGCCAAACCGGCCAGGGCATGAAATTCTTTATATAATGAACAGAATAATTAAGCAAATCATTTATGTACTTCTCATAGGATTATCTTTTCTAAAGAGAAATAAAAGTATATACATCTCAGTACGATCAAAGTTTTAGTTTTACTCTGAATAAATTATAATATTTCAAAGCTATAATATGAGGTAGTTAATTGGTATCTACCATTATATTTTTTCTTAATGATGCATTTTTATTCATTTAACAAAAGTTGATGTTCTGAAGTGCTAGGAGATTTGCATTTCATTTATGTGCCAAAATTATATGGAATGAGACGATAAGTTCATAAAACATTTCTCTTCTTGAGTGTAAATGGATCATTGTATATTATGAATAAATAATAAATGAATCCTTTTTTCTCAGCAAAAATAAACAATTTATATTCTGCAATTTCATACAAATCTATAACTTGAAAAACACTAGGAAGATGGTAATAGATACATAGGATATTCAGTTTAACTTCTAGATACATAAGAGTCACCCACTTAAGACAGTCTATGTTTCAGCGTGAAAGCATACATGGATACCTAAATAAGATTTTATTTTCTGCCCGAAAAGAACATACACCTCTACATCCGCAGGGTGAAACATATCAGAAATCTTAGTTGTCTGCTTTGCCTTTCTGTTCCTGATAATCACCATAATTTTAAACATATTTCTATTTTTTTCATCAAAGCAACAACAATTAAACACACACAGAGAGAGAGAGAGAACCTTGATTCCCTTCTCTCCCTCTGAAGGCTTGCCTGCACCCAATAGCTGTTTTCTAACCTGCAACTCTGCAGTCCCCTCATTTGGCCTTTGTCATAATCATTCCATGATGATAGCTTTTGCTGATATCCCAGTGATCTCTATTTCTCCAATTAGGACATGTTCAGTCCTAATCACACACACTTGGCTTCTCAACCTTTGCAAGTTGACCGTTTTCTCCCTCATAATCATTCACTTTCCTCCTAGAGGACACAACAGGCTCCTAGTTTCCTGACGTTCTTTTTTTTTTATCCTCACCCGAGGACATTTTTCCATTTTTCATTCAGATAGAGCAGGAGGGAGAAACAGGAAGAGAGAGAGAGAGAAACATTGACGTGAAAAAAACACATCGAGTGGCTGCCACCCGCACAACCCAACCAGGGCCCAGGACAAACTGCAACTGAGGTACATGCCCTTAGCGGGAACTGAACCTGGGTCTCTCCAGACCACAGGCCAACGCTCTAACCACTGAACCAAACCGGCCAGGGTTCCTGACGTTATTCTTAATGCTCATTCCTCCAACAGGAATTTGCCAATTTGTTGCCTGAAATCAATTCTTTTAGATCTCAGCTCCATGTCACTTCCACAAGGAAGCCCCCCTTCACCTCTCTAACTAGGTCAAAGTGTCTCTGAAGCACCTTGATCTTTTCCTTCTTATTGGTGTTACAGTTGCCGTTTCTCATCTGTTTACAGGATCTCTGATTTGTTTTGCCCTTTCCTGCTCTAAACTCTTCCAGGGAAGATCATCTTAGTTCATGCTCACCATTGCTTCTCAGCTCCCAGCCTTGTTCTTGACACATATTCGGCTCTCGATAAATATTTATTCAATAAATGCCTGAGTGAAAATAATCAGAAAAAAACAACTTGATTTTTACGTATATACTTTTTCCCTGAAGGAGGAGAAAGTAATTCTAATTTTCTTTTTACCAGAGAACTTCATAAACAACTTAAGTAACAAGTGATCTATATTTTTAATAAGCAAAGATTTAATTTTATTTATTGAACTGGACATATTTAAAGTATGCCATTCTGGAAGCCAAATTGGACTGACCAGTTAAGACATGCAAACCAATTATGAATAATTCAGTTCTTACTTTTGAGAGGAAGAAAATAAACAGTACCTTTGGAGAAATTTACTTTATTAATGGGGCACTGATTTACTTTATTAACAGCACGTGGACCAGGGCATATTTAGTACAGTGGTTTTGTCAAAGTGGAGAAAAGAAACAACACTTGAATATAGGAACTTTAATGTATGAACAAATTTAGCAACCAGGTGTGTCTGTGAGGGTATTTATTTGTGTGTGATGGTGAAGGGTGGTCATACACAGATGAGCTTTCTGGCCTCTCTCCTGTTTAGTGTTTGACTCCTTTTTCGAAAAGCCTGCTATCTTCAGAATCAAAAGCCAACACTTCTCAATGGCAAACAAATCGTCCAGGCCCTCCCTTTCTCTGTACCTTTGCTTGGGTACCAATGTACAAATGTGTATGTTGTACACACACTTCAGTTACATAATACTGGAGCCCAGGTTCCCACAGTGGCAGTGGTGTAGGTAAGGAAAACAATCGACTTACTTGACAAACACCTCCCATGACAGTCCTTTCTGATCCTTTTTATTTCTGAGGCATCCATTATATGGTGCCCTCTTTCATTTCTGATTTTATTTATTTGAGTCTTTTCTTTTCTCTTTTTTTCCTAATTAGTCTAGGTAAGGGTTTTTCCTTTTGTCTTCTTAAAACACCAACTCTTGGTTTTTTCTATTGTTTTTCTGTTCTGTTAGATTTATTTCTAATGTTTATTATTTTCTTTCTTGTGCTAAATTTGGTCTTAGTTTTTCTTTTTCTAGTT
This sequence comes from Molossus molossus, assembly GCF_014108415.1. Taxonomy (NCBI): domain Eukaryota; kingdom Metazoa; phylum Chordata; class Mammalia; order Chiroptera; family Molossidae; genus Molossus; species Molossus molossus. The sequence continues at coordinate 53,392,034 of NW_023425345.1, read as the reverse complement.
CCTTGAAATGTAAAATTAGTAAGTTTACTTACGATCTTTTTTAACTTAATGTCAGCATTTATCACTATAAATTTTCCTCTTAGTATTGTCTTTTGTTACATCCCCTAATTTTGTATGTTTTGTTTTTATTTTTATCTGTCTTGAGACACTTTTAAATTTTTTCTTTAATTTCCTTATTAACCCAATAGTTATTAAAGAGTGTTTTGTTTAGTTTTCATGTATTTATGGATTTTTCTGTTTTCTTACTATTACTGGTTTCTAGTTTCATTCCATTGTGGTCAGAAAACATACTTGGAATTATTTCTTTCTTTTTTTTTTAATTTAAGACCTGTTTTGTGACCTAACATGTAATCTATCCTGGAAAATGTTTCATATGCTCCTTGAGAAGAATGAGTATTTTTCTTCTGTTGAGTGGAAAGATGTTGGTTAAAAGGTACAAAGTTTCAGTTGTTCAATGTGTATAAATTCTAAAGATCTAATGTACAGTAATGTGATATAGTTAACAATAGTGTATTGTATATTTGAAATTGGCTGAGAGGGTAGATTGTAAGTGTTGTTCCCACCAAAGGGAAAAAAAGGAAGAAAAAATGCTAACTCTGTGAGGTGGTGAATATATTAATTAGTTTGATTGTGGTGATTATTTCACAATGTACACATATATCAAAACATCAAGTACTACATCATAAATATATCCAATTTTTATTTGTTCATTATACTTCAGTAAAGCTCGGGGAAATGATGTAAAACACAAAACAAAATAGATTTTACTTCAAATTAAAAAAAAAAAAATCAGCTTACTGCTTTTTGCCTAAGTTATTACCTAAAATGAAATATTAGGTATTGGTCACCTTAAATCTAGCTTGACATTAAGTCATAAACTGATTGGTATACTTGATCTTGATATGGCAAATGTTATTTCTGTGCAATAAAAAAGTCTTTTTGAGAGTCCTCAAGGAATGAAAGCTTGCTTTCATTTTACATTTGTTTGCATTTCACAAATTGTTAACTTCAAGCAGCAAACCATTTCAATAATCTCTTCAGAGTATGCTCACTAGATTAACCAGGGCAGATGGCTGCCTGTTAATAATTCAACAATTAGCTTTGAAGATATATACTACATCTGCCTTCTCAGGCAATAAATTAGTTAGAGGAAGTAGAGGATTTAAGATTCTGAATTGCAGTGTGGGAGCGTAGTCACTGGACTGGAAATGTCAATATTTGTGTTATTTGTCTCCCTCTGCTTTTACCTACCTTAGGCAAGCTAACTCAGCCTCTTCTGGAATCCATGCCTTCATCATTAACACTAGAGGGTTGCACGGTTTCTCCCAGTTCAGTACTTCTGTAAATCTGCTCCAAGTCCATTGTTTTTCTTTTTCTAGAATAAATCTATTATTTGATAACATGTTTTAATTTTTTTTAACTCTGGAATTTATTCCAGTTTCTTTTTATAGTAAGTGAAGCTGACTCTCCAAATACATTTAGTGAAGAACATTTTTATTCTAAATGAGTGAAAAATTTTAGTGTTTGAGAGGAAGCAGAGCTGTTAAGACGTCCATACTATGACTCCTGAAATGTCCACATATTGTTTGGCCTCAGACAAGTTACTTAACTGCTTCTCAGCCTCAGTTTCCTCATCTATAAATATCAGTACTAATTATACTTTTCTTATATGGCATTGAATTGGTGAATCCATGAAAAACCCTTAGAAGTACTGCCAGGATATAATAATACAATAAACAATATGAGCTACTGTGATTATTTTTAAAGTATGAATTTATACTTTCCCAGAATAAAATTCTACAATGTAAACACCAACCATTCATTCCCATGTGATCCAGTCACTGTAACGTTTGAATTTCCAGGTACTCGACATTTCTTCTTTCAAAGTCCGTTTGTCCTCACAACTCGAAGCAGTCCTCACAGGGCAAGAGTAGCTCCCTCTGCAGCTCACTGGTTCTCTTCTGAGCACCGGGCAAATGAATCAGCACACAGGCATGTGCTGATCCTGCCCCTTCCAGCTTTGAAGCATGAGCATGTGGAAAGTAACCAGTGGTCTCTCCCCTCAAGAATCTGTTCTTTTAGAGTAGAACTTGTGAGTGAAATAATAGTGGCCTCGAAGTCTTTGATCCGTGAATAACACATTTCATGGTTCACCATTATCCAAACATTTATAACCTTTCATTTTTATATTTTGATAGACTTTATCATTATTAGTTTTTATTTTATTTTACTATTATTTTTATTTCAGAGAGAGTAAGGAAGAGGGGGGGATAGAAACATCAGTGAAAGAGAAACATCGATCAGCTGCCTCCTGCGTCGCCCCCTACTAGGGATTGAACCCACAACCTGGGCATGTGCCCTGACCAGGAATTGAACCAGCAACCTTCTGGTGCATGAGAAAATGCTCAACCACTGAGTGACACCAGCTGGGGTCATTACTAGTTTTTATACTGTACATATATTTTAAAACTTCAGAATATTCAGTTTGATAATATCTTATTGAATGCTCTTTTCCTGAATTCATGGGAGGAAGAAATAGTTTAGATAGTCCTGTCTTTTCTCTCTTTATAAATGATTAGTGTGAGCCCCGGCCAGTTTGGCTCAGTGGTTATAGCATTGGCCTGCGGTGCAGAGAGACCCGGGTTCAGTTCCCGCTAAGGGTACATACCTCGGTTGCAGTTTTTCCCTGGCCCTGGTTGGGTTGTGCAGGTGGCAACCAGTCGATTTGTCCCTTTCATGTTGATGTTTCTCTCTCTTTCTCTCTCTCCCTCCCACTCTATCTGAACAAAAAACAAAAAAAAATGTCCTCGGGCGAGGATTAAATAAATAAATAAATAAAAATAAATGATTAGTGTGAAAATTACACTCTCTTTTATTTGCAGAGGAATCTAATAAGATAATGTATATGAAATGAGTTTGAAATCTTCAAAGAAATATAATATATATGCATATTATATATAGCAGAATATGACAGAATAATTTATACACACATATTTGCAAAATATTAATAATTATTATCACTTTGTATTCATGGACATAACTTTCAGCATTTCCAAATTTGGACATTTCATGTTTCAGAACACTGAAGATAAGAACTACTTTCAAATTGTTTTTTATTGAATACTTTTGTTAAATTATCCCCAATGTATCTTGGATGAAAAGTCATCTATTTCTGTAGCTGCTGCACCAGCTTTCTAATCTCTATGAAGTCATCCAACATGGACCCTCTGAGTTCTTAGCTCCTCCCAGACATCATTTTAACAATTAACTTTACCTGTCTGTATTATAGTTATCTTTTTTTACAAGAATTTTACAATCACACTTATGTTTACCTGTTTTGTCTAGTTTGATTATCCCTTTTTCAAGGTCAGAGATTTGTCTTTTTCAGGCAGAGGGATGTGTTACTTCATTTTAAGCCCAGTAGCCACAAGGTTGCTAACTAGTGCTCTCAGTAGGCACACATCACAGTCCTTTGTTTCGCCCTTCGGGTAATGGAAAATTATTTTTTAAAAATCTGGTATATCAGCAATGTCCATTTCTGTATGTATGGAATGAGAAAAAAATGATGACTCAGTTTTTCCTATGATTCAAGCTATATAATGTGATTTTCTCAATTGGGAAAGACTTTAAGCTGATGCCAGCATCTTCTAGATTTCTCTCTCACACGACCAGTTGTTCAAATATATATATTTTTTAGTTTATCTTTCTCTCTGTGTGCCTGTGTTTTATGTTGGAGCAAGCAAGTTCAGCTATTGTCATAGCTCCATCAGTAATATTTATTGGTGCCTAGTGTAGTTCAACATCTTGCTAGGGGCTGGTAGGGAAACAGAATAAATATCAGATGCACTCCTTGCACTGAAAACGCAGATGATATAGTTAGAGAATGAAGATCAATGTAGAGGACAGAAAGCAAACAAATTAAGACTAAGAAAAATTTTACTCTGTGTAAAAGATATGAAAACATCTCAGAAACTACAATGAGCCATGGCCTCTGAAAAATATTCTACTGTTTAGTCTTTCCCTTGTTTGGATGCAGTTTTCTGATGATAGAACTGAGGACCAAAGGAATGCAATACGTTGCTTTAGATCACATAGCTGGTAAATGGCAGAGTTGGGATGCTACCCTGGTTCACAGATATGTCCACCAGTCCCTTAAGGGAAGTTTAGGACTATAATAGACAGAAGAAACATTGTGGCTGAGACAGTACACATCATAATAATAGCTGCTGTTGATTGAATATTAGGTAATAGGAACACTTCTCAGCACTTATATACAAGGCATTAATTAATTCTCTCTATAAACCCATGGGGTAAATATTTTTAGCCCCAGAAACTGAATATCAGAGACATTAAATAACAATCTGTAGCACAGGAGTGATGGAGCTGGGATTTGAGACAAGGTTTTCTTTATCCAAAATCAGTGGTCTTGCCATGCTGTAGAGGCAAACAATTGGCAAGCTGTTAAGAAGTGCAAACTACATGGCCATGATCTGAACATTAAGGAGAAGGCAGGAGAATAGGGCTTCCGGTGGATATTGCAAGACAGAGGTAAGCAGGAAGTTGAACATAGTTATGATGTTTCCAGCTAGGACAACCGGTATGATGATAGTTATCTACTGAAGTACTGCAGTAGAGCCACAACTGTTGTGCTGGGAAAATGGCACTTTTAGTTTTGGTAATATCGAGTTTAAAGGTACTACTCAAACATTTGCATGATGCTGTGAACCAGGCTTGAAGCTCAGAAAAACTTTCAGAATTAGAAATGTAGAAGAGTTAATAATTTCAGGCACTAAGGTGGTGAAGACACCCAGAGAGGTGACGGTTGAGAAAGGGACACTATATAAACTGAAAATGAGAACTGGAGAGGCAGGAGGAGAATCAGAAAAGCAAGGTGTCCTGAAGACCAGTGGAGAGGAGGTTTTTCAGATGATGAGGGATCTGCAGTGCTGAGTGCTACAGAGAGAAGTCTGTTCGGGCAGCAAGGGGAGAGAGTTTTGGAGATTAGGTGTCATTAGCCGCCTTTATGAGAGCAATTTTATAGGAAGGTTTATTGTGTTTGTTTTGTTTTTTAATGTGGGGATATATGGCTATGTTTAAAGTCTGTTTTATGTAAAGGATTTGATGGTATGGAGGAGCCAGGCTTTGTACAACTTCAGGCTGAATTGCACTGTACGCATGGAATGGCCACACTTTATTTTCTGGGTGGAAATCTGGAAATGTAAAAGCAAGAAGCCATTTAATTTCTCTGGTTACAGCTTAGTCTCACTATTCACTATGAATAAAGAAAACCTTAACTGGTCCCTCTAGCAGAGGATAGCAGAGAGACTATGCATCGGCGTGGAGGAGTTCAGAGATGAGAGCTAGAAGCCACGAGCTAGCAGCTCTCCTAGTGATAAACTCTCGTTGTGACCGCTGAGAATGGTGAGCGTGAGTGCCTAATGAGCCCAGCACTGGGTCTGCAGAATTACCAGTCCCAGTGTTCTGCTTCATTTACTTGGCATCAATACTTCAGAGTTAAGCATCTTTTTAGTGGGACAGGTAAACGTATGACCGAGGTGGAAGCAATGGCCTGTTCACTGGGAATGGCCTCATCACGAGGCCCAATATGGTCAACTCCCAGAGCTGGGAGAAGCAGGGGAAGAACTGAAGTAAGAGGAATAGATCTATTTTTTCTTTTAAAATTTTCAGCTTCATTGAGGTATAATTGACAAAAAAAAAAAAAAAAATTGTAGAATATTTAGGGTGTACACCGTGATGATTTTATATACATGTACATTGTGACAGCATTCCTTTCATCCAGTTAGTAAAACATCAATCGCTTCATTTATTTATTCATTTAGTTTTGTTGAGAACATTTCAGGTCTGCTGTCTGAGAAAGTTTCAATTATACAAGACAATGCAAGAGACAGTAAAGAGAGATTATCAGAGTAGAAAGCTTGTACAAACTATTAATTCAAACCATGTAAAATGGCTGATATTTAACTGGTTTTGTTTTACTAAAATGGCAATTTCATAATATGTAATAGGAAGGAGAAGAAGACAGGCTGGTTAGGGAACTCAGCTTGGCCACCAGGTCTTTAGTTTTTCAGTCTATTTGTAGCCCTTTGTTAGAAGTGGGTCAGAAAGGTCCTACTACATCCATCCTGTGGAGAAGAAAATGAACAGATGTTACGGTCTGCCTATCCACCTGCATTCTAGCATCATCCAAGCTGTTTCTCAGAGTTAAACACGAAGAAATGTTTTGGTAGGCTTTCGTGTACCTAAAAAACTTTAGGTTACGGAATCCCTTCCAGATCTGACAAAGCTATTGACTTCTCTCACTAGGAAAATGAATATGTACACGTTTAAAACAAAATTCAGAATACTCATGAACTCCCTTGAAGTTTAAGTCAGGAACCCTTCATCTAAAAGATTAAGATGAAATCCTACTGGACAGGGATACAACCATACTAAAACCCCCAATGAGAATGATGGGCAACACAGAGGAGCTGCCAGGCCAGGCGAAGATGGGAAGGTTATTATGTCTTTGGAGAAATGGCAGGTGTGCTCAGGGCACTAGGTCCTACAATTCATATGTATGTTCAGTCTAGTCTGGTTTGTAGATCAAGGCATAAAAAATGTGAAACAATGAGGCACTTCTCCCAGTTTATTTTCTCAGAACATGGCCCCTATAATCAATTTGCAATTATCAGTATATTCTTTTATCAATATTTAGATTGGCTCACTTATTTATAACAGACAGAGAAAACCAGCAAAGGCTAGTGTTAGATTCTAGGCTCATCCACTAGGGCAAAGGCAGGTGGGTATTGGAAAATTTAATGTAGTTTCAGTCGACACATTGGTTCTCAATCCTGACTGCAGATTAGAATCACTTAGGCACACATAAACCACAACATTGCCCAGCTTCAACTCAAGGCCAATTAGATTAGAATCTCTGGGAGTGGGGACTGGGCATTGATACCTTTCAAAAGCATCCTAAGAAGTACTGATTGATGTATATTCAGGGGTGACCATCACTGGATTAGATGGTGGTATGGATAAGATGAAGGAAGTTAAAACAGTACAATATCCTCACAGCTGAGGCCAATGGAATGATGGGAAATTTTTAGCAAATAATCAAGGAAGTCAGTCTGGTAGAAATTCTTAGTCATCACATTGTACTTATAAATGAGTTTTTACCCCTTGAAAGGGAGCCTGCTTTAGTAACACAAAGTCTAGATCTGGGAGTCCTAAGGCTTAGGGTTATTATCCCTTCTAGCTTTAGCAGGGGAGGAGGGGGTGGAGGCAGAAGAGGGCATAGAGGGAATAAATGGTAATGAAAAAATAAAATAAAGCAGCAATAATGTTTTCAAAATTGGACAAGTTAATGTGAATTATTGAGAGAGGAATGTCAGAGAAGAAAAAGCTCATTTTTGAAACAGGTTATATTGGGTTCATATTTAAAAACTCACAAAAGAGTGAAGAGTGCAAATCTCACTCCACTGTTCCCAGCTATTTAATTTCTCTCACTGGGAAGCAGTGAATCATATGTATTCAATAGTTAATTCATGCATAAGCACTGTCTTTTCTCCTTTTTTATACAAATGGCATTGCACAAATGGTACGCATACTATTTGCATTTTGCTTTTTCCAGTAAATAATACATCCTCAAGTTAGATGCTGTACACCCAAACTCTTATCTATTGATAAAGGCACCAGGCATGTAGTGGGAAGTCAACAAATGCCATTACTGATTTCCTAAATAAACAAGCCAATGCTGCTGCACCTGTCTGCTGAAATGAAATTCAGTACTAGTCCATAAGGATGTTGCTGTCTTCACCTTAGAACTGCTGTAGAAACATGCAGTTGGTAACATTCTCAGAGGTGTTCTAAAAAAAGGACCAGATGTGTTATTAATCCTGCCACAAAAAAAAAGGCAAAACCCTCACTGGCTTGGCTCAGCCGTCAGAGCGTCGACCCTAGAACCGAAGGGTCAAGAGTTTGATTCCCAGTCAAAGGCATGTATTTGGGTTGCAGGTTTGAACCCTGGTCCTGGTTGAGGTTGTGTGGAAGGCAACCCATTGATGTGTCTCACATCAATGTTTCTCTCTCTGTGTCTCTCTTTATCTCTCTCTCTCCCTCTCTTCCACTCCATCTAGAAATCAATGGAAAAGTTTCCTCAGGTGAGGATTAACAAACAACAACAACAAAAGTCAAAAACTGCAGTTGACTCAAAAGTTTTTATGTCAAAATTTGAGAAACCACAAGTAGCTTTGACTCCAAATCTTAGATAAAGCCAATGATTTTTTGCTCAAAGGTTTAGCTCTGATGTTTTACATCTTTGTTTTTGCTAAACTACTATATTCTGTTACTGTCCTGTGTTGAAAACTTAACCTCATTGGGAATTATAAGAGAAGGCAAGACATTACCCGGTTTTGTAACTCAGGACTTGTCATCTGTGGTACACTAATATTAACACATTGAATCATAAGTAGTAGAAAATTGTAAGTGCAAGTTAATTTTAAGATATTTGGTAACTGTCTTGTTTTCTGTGCTTTGTAACATCACTAACCATATTATAAATATTAACAATTGATATTTTATGAATCTCTGATATAAAAAAATTATGATTTATAACAGCTGAAAGCTTATAATCTCGCCATTGCAGGGATTGCTCTCTGCCTTTGTTTTCTGGGCAGCAACTAACAGGGTAGAGTTTAGAGGGAGAAAATCAAAACAAATGGTAAGGACATGGACTTGAGTTTTAATGGTATGTTATGAGATTTTTATGCTCAATAAATATAATATTGATGAAATTTTTTGGTTCTGTGTCAAAATTGCAACAGTGATTATAATTTATATTATTTATAAAAAGTATGATAATGTTTTTAACTAATATTTCTAATACTTACACCATCATTGTTGTTATCATTAAACATCATTAATTAATGTCACTGTAAAATACATCTAATTGTGCTCTCTATGGAGGTAGTTATTATGGGATAGCCTTTTCATTATGACGCTCGCATCATCTTTTAGTGAGTATATATTATCATTGTCCCATGACGCTGGCACTGTAGTGGAATTCAAGTTCAATTGGCTGTAAAATATCTTTTTTCATTGGAGGTCAAACTACTTTAAAATATTATCTCAGTGCTTTTAGCTTATTGAGGAAATATTGGAAAATTGATTTATTCTTATTTAGCAGGCAAGAAAATGGCAAGTCAATTGCATAAAGCCAGCTAACAAATCATTTTTATGAGATTGAGATCAAGTTTCCGAAAGTCACAATTTAGCACACAAGGAACTGATCAGTGCCTAAGACAGATCAAAGAAGTAAAAGTCAAATGTTTACCTTGCTTGGTTAGAAAGAATAAAGTTGCTGATTCATTTATTCATATTTGTTTATTTATTTATTTATAATCCTCACTGAGGATATTTTTTTCATTTATCTTCAGATAGAGTGGCGGGGAGGTGAGAGAGAGAGAGAGAGAGGGAGAGGGAGAGGGAGAGGGAGAGGGAGAGGGAGAGAAACATCGATGTGAGAGAGACACATCTATTGGTTGCCTCCCCCATGACCCTGTCTGGGGCTGGGGATCAAACCTGCAACCTAGGTATGAGCGCTTGACCAGAATCAGATCAGCAACCCTTGGGTCAAAAAGCCTCTGAGCCAAACCAGCCTGGGCATTGATTCATTTCTAGACTGATGTGCTTAAGGCTTCAAAATTTGTTAGTCAAATTATGTACATGAGTTGTCAGATTGTATACTATGTCAATGTGTTGATCTATATGAGGTGGTAATGAAATAAATTGTGATCAAGTGTTTTGGGATAGTTGGGATAAAAAATAAATTTCTAATTGCAAAGAGTACTTTCTTTGGTATTAAAAGAGCAAAGGAAAAAGCAGTAGAACATACAAAAGTCTTAAAGAGTTTTTTTTTTCTTTTCTTTATGAATGTAATTACATTAAAGAATATTAAAAGCAATCATGAAAAACTAAAAGTAAAATCGAAATCATGCCCTATCAAAGATCCAGTTAGAAGTTGATAGTGAATCTCTATTATAGAACAGTTATGTTGTGCCCCAGATGATTATCAATTCACTTATTATTCTCTATGGGGAGATCTCTAAGTTTACTGCCAGCAAATTCTTCCCTCTTTTCACTTTAGTTCAGTGTTTCCCAAGTTCCAGAACGTAAGATCCATGGGGTGTTGAGATGAGTGATGTGGTCAAAGATGTTTAGGAAACAGAACATATATAACATATAATAGCATCCCAGGCACCTTGCTTTAGAAACACAGAAAGAAGCAGCGAAGATGAGAATGGATAGAAGAATAAAGAGTATGGCTGAGCCAAGATAGATTTTTGTGGGTCATTTCAAATTTTTGCAGAATTACTGATTTGTGTAAATGACATGCTCATTTTCCACTTTGTAGAAACATCAATTAAAAATGCTTTGTGTCTTTTTAATTGCATGGTTTGTCAAAATTGTTAGATTTGTATGCATGATTTTCCATTGGACATGTATAATGTCATTTTTAGGCTGCAGAAAACATGCATTTGGGAATATCTAATTGGATTTCTTTAATTCATAGAAGTTGCTTTCCTTGGAGTGAGACATTTAATTGAAAAGGCCATTGCTCAGAAATCACTGTTATTCCAGAGTTTTCTCTCTTCTCAAGTATTTTGAGAATTTTTATTGTAACTTTTAATAGTGATTGATCATGAAAAAAAGATGTTAGCAGTTACTAGCACCTGTATTTCTCATTTAGCCTACCATACAAAACCATATGTTTAAATTCTTGTAAAATAGAAGGCTGTTGGATACTATGAATTTGAGTTACATATATATACATATAGATATATATGTGGCTTTTATCTTTCAAAACTTGAGAAAGAAAACATTGCAGTTTGTAAAGCTTTTAGGCCCTGGCCAGTTTGGCTCAGCGGTTAGAGAGTCGGCCCCTGGACCAGAGAAGACCCTGGTTTGGTTCCCACTAGGGACACGTGCCTCGTTTGCAGTTTGTCCTCAGTCCCGGTTGAAGTCATGTGGGTGGCAACCAGTTGATGTGTCTCTCTCACATCAATGTTTCTCTCTCTCTCTTCCTCCCTCTCTCTCTCCCACTCTATCTGAAGATAAATGTAAAAATGTCCTTGGGTGAGGATAAAAAAAGCTTTTAGCATGCTGTAATGGGACAAATGTCCTTTCTGATGCCTGGGCATTTGCTTTGTTGCATTTATGACAGAACATGGGAATGTTTTGAAACTAAGATTTGTTGAGAATCCCACTTTATTAACATTTCTGTATTACATGTATAAGTATTGACCCGTCAATGAAATATGAGGCATTTTATCCAGTGACATCTTAAATGAATCTCATTGTAGGGGAAGCCTGTGGGAACACCAGATGCTGGTGCTTACTTCCGAGTGCTGGCGGAGCATGGAGTAGCTGCCTTGTTTACAGCGCCGACTGCAATTAGAGCTATCCGTCAACAGGACCCTGGGGCAGCCTTGGGGAAGCAGTACTCACTGACAAGGTGAACAGGATGCACAAGGCAAATTACGTTAAAAACTGCAATCAGAATGAATAACTGAACATTTTATTTTTTTTCTGGCGCTGCACTATCTCATATGGAAAGAGCCAAACGATTCTGACCATTATTAAGAATGACTGCTCTATACATATCTTTGAAATACTTGGCATTTTAACTATATCATGGATCCTGTAAATATCATATCATGTTTATTTCAGTTTAGATATTACCCAAATATTTCTTTTTTAAATTTATTTTATTTTTAAAAACATATTTTTATTGATTTTTTTAGAGAGAGAGTAAGAGAGAGAGATAGATAGAAACATCAGTGTGAGAGAAACATCAATTGGCTCTCTCCTGCACACCCCCTACTGGGGATCAAGTCCAAAACCCAGGCCTGAACCCTGAACCAGAATCGAACCAGAACCTCTCAGTCCCTCAATCCACTGAGCAACACTGTTCAGGTTCAAATATTTATTTATTTTTTAAACTATGCTGCTTATATTTTTCCTAAAGTAAAATGCTGACTATGATTTAAAATGCATACACACACACACACACACACACACACACACACATTTTATATCTATATCTATAATTATACCTATATCTGTGTGTGTGTGTGTGTGTGTGTGTGTATCTTTTGAAAATAAAAGAATGGTTTAAATAGAAAAAAATATTATTTTATTTCACATATACAGAAAAAATTTTATAGCCCAAATTACCTTTGTTGAAAAAATGAAGGAAATTATTTATTATTGTTTTAAACATGCTCTGAATAGTTTAGATATTTTTGTGTTCACTTATTGACATCTTCTTTAGTTTAATGATATGTATATCCAAAGATAATTATAGCAATTTGTATCTTCAACACCGTTTCCAGCATCAATTCTCAGTGAACCTCCTTGAAACAGGTCACTGCTATCATAAACTAAAGGAAGATTTTATAGTTTTCTCAAGTCAGAAAGTGTGTTTGAATTAAGCTGGTTTGAATTTTTTAAATTAAAAGCCAGATGTTATGAGTTTTATGTTGCAAGGGCCCAACAAAGGAGTTAGAAATAGATATCACACACCCATTACAGAGGTAAGAAAGAAGTTTTCAGTTGGGGCGGGGTCAGTGGTTTTATTTGTTTCTTTTTCCTCTGTTTTTCATTTTATAGATATCTACAGATGCAGATATATAGACATGAAAAATATAGATCTGGATTTACATCTAAATTTGCCTATCATCTAAAGAATTCTCTCTTACTGCCCCACCAGTGTGGCTCAGTGGTTGAGCTTTGACTCATGTACCAAGAGTTCCCGGTCAGGCAAGTGCCCAGGTTGTGGGCCCGATCGGGGGCATGCAGGAGGTGGCCAATCGATGTTCTCTCTCATCGATGTTTCTATCTCTCTCTCCCTCCCCCTTCCTCTCTCTCTCTAAAATCAATAAAGAAAAAAATTTTTAAAAAGAAGTCACTCTTATTAAGATAAAAAGTGTTCATAAAATGAATCTTCTGTTATAATATTTCTATTCACTCTCTATTTCTTCATTCAGTTACAACATTTCAATTACATTTCCATCAGTTTAGTCAAAAGAATAGACATATAAACTTTGGTAATACAGTTGAGGCTGTGTATAATCTTTATGTTGTAAGACAGTTCCAGGGCTTTTGAAGAAACAGTGATTGCAGTTTCTTGCAGTGTCTTTACTGACAAACGCATTCTGATTGCAGGGCATTCAGTTGTGTGACCAGCAAGCTAAGGTTTCTCATTTGCTGAATCAGCTTCTTTTCCCATTTGTATGTGGGTTTTTGATGCTATCTTTTCTGTAAAGGCAGGAACTGTTTCTAGTTCACCTAATGTACAAAGCATCAAACAATACTAAATGGCTCTTAAGTCATCATTTTTCAAACCAACACATAAAGACATGAAGTCCGATTTTAGCGGAAAAGAAATTACAGCAAGTTCCTCCTGATTATGGTCTTTTCTCTTTAGGCACGTAAAATATTTATGATGATGTGCACATGTGTTTCCTTCAGGTATTTAGGAATGAAGACTCTACAAACACCCTCAATTATTCAAGTTATTACTACTAATAAATGCACATGTTTACTGAAAGTCTCCTATGCTCCAGGTATAAGTGGTCTACAGTTATTTTGCTTTGTCATCAAATAAATAGGAATTGTGATTATCTTCATTTTACAAAACAGCAACATCAGTCCCAGAGAGTTTAAGCGACTCTTCAGAAAGAAACTAACTCAGGCGATTTGACTAGACCCCCACACTCTTAACTAAATACCACAGACATTCTTTTACTATGAGAGGTAAATTAGGAAGCTAACAAAACCTAGAAAAGTTTGCCATTTGTGGGATAAAGGCAGCTTTTACTTTTCATATGTTTTTAGTCTATTCAGAGATAATACCCTCACTGAACTACTTTAATGGATTCTCACTTGTGGACTATGAAAACGCTAGAAATAGAAGGGACCTCAGAGATTCAACCATCTTATTTTAAAAACAAGGAAACTGAGGTCCAAAAAAGGTTAAGTTTGGTCTGGAGACAGAATAAGTACCAGAACTCAACTCTTTTCATACAACTATATCTTTGTTTTATATTTTTGTTCAAGACATTTCGTATTTACACATCGAATTGACATCCACTAGATATTTATTTGCAGGATTTATTTTTCTGTTATAGAACACTCCAAGTGATTAATTTTTTTCTCTTTAAATGTATTACATGTCTCATTAAAGACTGTTTTAAAATAAGTTTGGAAATTTTCCAAAAACTTCAGCTCTCAAAACAAATTTAAGAGGGTTCTCTGAAATAGGAAACTAACCAAAACTATAAATTCATTTTATCACAGATGACTAAAGTTTGGAAAAATAGATTAGAGGTCATCTCATATAATCACTGTATTTCACAGTTGAGAAAACTTTGTCATCAAGAGGTGAAACAGCCTTCCCTGGATTTCAAAACTACTCTGGGGCAAAGCTGGAACTTGGCAGTACAGTATGGAAGTTAAGATTCTGACTCTGCAATTAGACAAACTGGGTTCAATCTACCATTTACGGGCTTTATGAGACCTTGGAGTAGTTAAATAGACTATCTCTCTCTCTCTCTCTCTCTCTCTCTCTCTCTCTCTCTCTCTCTCTAAAGATAGTAATAGTGCAAGAATATAATAAAAATAAAACGTATCCAATTCATGCAAAGCACCTGAAACAGTTCTTAACATAGACTAAGTCTTAGCTATTATTATCCTCTCCTTTCTAATTCACTGCTCTTTTACATCATATCACAGTGGTTTATTTTCCCTTGATTTTCCAGTTCAATCTTAAGTTAATAAATGCAGGGGTGGGCAAAAGTAGGTTTGCAGTTATGTTGAGTAGTATAGCAAATAGTCTACAAGGATGTGTAAATAATAAAGGCCAGCAATTTGAACACTCATGAAGTTTTATCTAAGTGCACTGTGCCATTGTGACATGCATTTGAATTCATGAGGCTATTGTAATAATCATGCCCTGCATGTCTTTTTCCATACTGACAACTGTAAACCTACTTTTGCCTACTCCTGTATTCAGTGCAGGGATTGCTGTTTAAGATATCACAGTACCTCACACTTAATACAGCCCTTCTTTTCCAACTACACAGCAGTGAGAGCTAATACAAAAGAGGAAAAGCAGAGCATCAGCGATGAGCTTTAAAAAAAAAAGAAATTTATGTGGACTGGAAATAGAATAGATTTGCCAAGTGGTAAGGCTGGTTATAGTCCGATGGATCCCGGAAAAAGTGCCATCCAAGTACTAAGCAGGTGAAATAGAAGTAAATTCTCATTGGGCATGCCATTCAGAAATTTTAAAACCGAAGTTGAGGCTGTAGATAAAATCTATAAAGTACCAGAGAATTAACAGCACCAAAGAGGAAAATCAAACTGATGCCAATAGATTTCAGATGACA
Organism: Molossus molossus; assembly: GCF_014108415.1. Taxonomy (NCBI): domain Eukaryota; kingdom Metazoa; phylum Chordata; class Mammalia; order Chiroptera; family Molossidae; genus Molossus; species Molossus molossus. The sequence goes on along the minus strand of NW_023425345.1, from coordinate 53,376,582 downwards.
GTTGTGAGAGATCTTCAACGTGCTGAAGGAGATTGTCAAACTAAAAAATTGTGATTAAAGACTGGGGGCAAAATAGACAAATGTTCATATGGACAAAGCTGAAAGAACTTAAACTCCAAAGACTTGCATAGAAGGAAAAGTACACATGGGGAAACGGTGTGGGCTATATAGCATAAGCAGCTGCCCAAACTGACGAAATGTTTTGTTGAATGTATATAGTTGGCATAATCATCATAATGGGATATTGTGTGTAAAGAGAAGCCAACATTCAGCCGATCCATGTTTCTCTCTCACCTCGACATTTCTATATCTCTCTCCCTTCCTCTCTAAAAAATCAATAAACAAAGAAAAAAATAAAGAGAAGCCAAAATTAATGTGGTAAATAACAGTAACAAAATGGTGGAGAGTTTTTCCAAAAGGTAATTTGAGCTTTCTATTGGGGAGCAGTAGGAGAAAATAAAGCAAAAGAAATGTGGAGGAAACCATAGGAACATTGATGGCAAAAATATAATGATGTTCTGTCATGTGAACTAGGAGTTGATGAGGCATCACTGAAATAATCTATTTTTATGTTACTTCTTTTGGCACAAGTAAGGAGTAATTTTCACTTGTTTGGTGGTTTATGAACCTTGAATAAGATATTCATTTCGTTTTCTCCTGTCCATATTTGATTACCTGGAAATTCTTTACCAGAATTTATCTTTAGCTCTTTATCCTTTTCTGTGCAGCTTCCTGTCCATTTTGGACTAAAATTAATTTAATAACACTACCATTTTCTGTTTCTCTTATGCTTAATTTTCAACTTTATTTCAGTCTTGAATTTTACACAGTTTTATATAAAATTAGGGAAAGGTATATAGGTATCATTCCCATTAATGCCCACTCCCCCACCTTTTTTCCTACTCTGAATATTGTTTATCATTTTTGTTTACCTTTTTAGTATTATAAATTTGCAAGTAGATTCATTTTTCTGTGTGTTACCATCATCAGAATATCACCTAGATATTTAATTAGTCTATAGTAATCCAGGGTTGCACTATCCAATAAAACTAAATACTAGCCACAGGTAACTACTAAACTCTTGACAAAGGATTAATACTACTAAGAAATTGATAGTTTTAATTTTTCATTTTAATTTAGTTTTAAATAGCCACAGGTGGCTGGTACCTACCATACTGTACAGTGCAAATATAGTACACATGTAATTATTATGGATAAATGTAACCTTCACAGAGTGTCAGATTCCTACGAAAAAAGGGCTAACTTTAACTTATAAATATTTTAAACAAAAATATAGTTTTGATTTTCATATTGCAAAAATATGTAAAAAATGTTTTTTGAATTTTCAACATGGATATTTATCTCTTTGTATTATAATAAAAATAATCGCAAGGTCATTGGTGATAAATTAAACTGCTGAAAAATATTTGTGTTTTTTTTTGGCAAACCAATAAAGTGCCCTTTAAAAGATAAGAAGACAACTCATACCCTTAGGCATCAGTTTATCTTTAAATTATCTTATAATTTATCTTTTAATTATGGATTTATACTAAGACATTTTTAGTAATAATTTTATTATAAAAATATCAAATTATATAGCATGGCTATGTTACTATAAGGAATTAGGAGTTAAATAATATTGGTTAAAATTTATTAAATGATTTAAAATTATTTCATTAGTCATGTCTTATTCCTAAACCTTATCTTTGTTTATGTTCATTAATATTATATAGTTCAGAGTCTGTAATGGATAAAAGGAAAACTTTGGGGCAGTTTTGAGAATTTGAATACAAAAATTGAATGATAGTTTGTAATGTATTTGAGAAAGGAATCATCCATACTTTGACATTTTTCTAAATCACCAATGATTTCAAAATTTTTTCTCATTTTAATTTTAATGGAAATGGAAGAAATTTTTTAACTTGTAAAAAAGCCAGCGGTCCCTTTTACCATTTTTTTTTATGGAATAGCAAACATTTCTATTTTGCTTTAGTGCCAGCATAAAGATTGCTACCATAATAATGTTAATGTAATTATAATCTAAGAAAAAAGTAATAGAATTATAACAACCATAATAATAAATACTGAGTTTTAAGATATGTTATGCTAAAATTTGCCATCAGATACAAATTCATTGCTAATGCATGGTTTATTATTGTAATCAAATAATTAGTTAATTGTGATTTACCTGGCTCAGAAATAATGCCCAAAAATAGTTAAATAAAAAATTATAATAAAAAAAACTTGTAAAAATGATGGCTAATATCAAGGTATTGTTTCTTCATTAGCCAAAAGTTATTTTGTATTGTGTGCTAACATTTTTTAATTGAGAATACTTTGAATATTTTTTTCAATCTTTATTAATTTATTTTTGTTACAGATATTTCTCCTCCCCCCCCCAGACATCTTCGTCCCCAGCATCATTTTTATTAATAAAAATGGCTCATCTTCTATTAAAGTTCATGCCATTTATGTAACACTTCCTCTTCAGAGCTCTCTTCAGCAACTTTAGTTACACAGTCCTGGACTTCCTCTCTCCTCTTGACTGCTACTATCATTGAGTGATACTTAATATCTTGACAATAAATTCTTCTATCAATACACTCTTATTTTTTCCAGCGTCTTTCAATGTTAGATTCTCTCTGCTACCATAAACACTATCACCTTTCAGAATAGACACATTTTTTTTATATTGAATTTATTGGGGTGACATTGGTTAATAGGATAACATTGGTTTCAAGTGTACAATTCTACAATACATAATCTGTATATTGCATTGTGTTCCCACCACCCAAAATCAAATCATTTTTCATCACCATATAATTGCCCCCCTTTACCCTTTATTACTTCCCCACCACCTTCTATGAGTTTCAGTTTTTGTTTAATTAATTTATTTATTTTTGTTACAGATGTTTCTCCTTTTTTCCCCACTGATACCCCCCTCCCCATCCCTCCTCACCCTGTCCCCAGCTTTGTTGTCCATGTCCATTGTTCATGCATACATGCATATAAGTTCTGTGGTTTTTATCCCCCCAACCCCCTCTTCTGGGGATCGTCAGTCTGTACCCCACTTCCACATCTCTGGGACTACCCCATTCCTCAGACTGTTATGTTCATTATATTCCACAGATAGGTGAAATTATATAATTCTTGTCTTTCTATGTTTGGATTGTTTCACTTAGTATAATACTCTCCAGGTCCCTCCATGTTGTCCCAAAGAATAAGAGGTCTTTCTTTCTTACAGCTGCATAGTACTCCATTGTGTATATGTAGCACAGCTTTTTTATCCATTTGACTTCTGATGGAAATTTGGGCTGTTTCCAGATCTTAGCTATTGTAAATAGTGCTGCTCGAACATGGGGGTACATATATGCTTTCTGATTGGTGTTTCAGGCTTCTTAGGGTATATTCCTAGAAGTGGGATCACTGGGTAAAATGGAAGTTCAATTTTTTAAAATTTATTTATTTATTTTTGTTACAGATGTTTCTCCTTTTCCCCTCACTGATATCCCCCTCCCCATCCCTCCCCGCCCTTTCCCCAGCTTTGTTGTCCATGTTCATTGTTCATGCATACATACATATAAGTTCTGTCTTTACCCCTCTACCCCCTCTTCTAGGGATTGTCAGTCTGTACCCCACTTCCACATCTCTGGGACTACCCCATTCCTCAGACTGTTATGTTCATTATATTCCACAAATAAGTGAGATCATATGATACTTGTCTTTCTCTGTTTGGCTTCTTTCGCTTAGGATAATACTTTCCAGGTCCCTTCATGTAGTCTCAAAGGATAAGAGATCTTTCTTACAGCTGCGTAGTACTCCATTGTGTATATGTACCACTGCTTTTTTATCCATTCGTCTACTGATGGACACTTGGGCTGTTTCCAGATCTTAGCTATTGTAAATAGTGCTGCTATGAACATGGGGGTACATATATTCATTCTGATTGGTGTTTCAGGCTTCTTAGGGTATATTCTTAGAAGTGGGATCACTGGGTCAAATAGCAGTTCAATTTTTAATTTTTTGAGGTAACACCATAGTGTTTTCCATAGTGGCTGCACCAGTCTGCATTCCCACCAGCAGTGCACTAGAGTCCCCTTTTCTCCACACCCTCGCCAACACTTGTTGTTTGATAATTTGTTGATGGCGGCCATTCTGACAGGTGTGTGGTGATACCTCATTGTCAGAATAGACACATTTTAAAGATCTCAAAGTTTGAAATTGCCCTCTCACAACTGATCCGCTTTTTCCTAATTCTATGGGGCCTTTGCTTTCACTGAATTTTTAATTTATTCTGTAACACCACTATAATCATTTTTTTTTAATTTCTCCTAGTCTCTTACCCTACTAACTCATGGTAATTTCCTCCATGGTGATTATTCCTACTTTGCTTCCCCATTTCTGTTGCCTTGTCTAGATTCCCCAGCCATCCCTTTTACCATTGATTTGCCATCCCTTCTTTTCTGTACTGCACACAACATGTGCTATCTTGACCTAGCCTCTTAGGTTATTAGTTGAGTTTATAAAAGCCAAGTGACTGCTTTCTACTTCTTTCACTTTTATGTAATACATTTAAAATTTCCTAAAATAGCCAGGACATTTCTCCCTTCAAGTCATTGTTCCTTTGTCAATTTTCATGCTCATACAAAACAACATACCTCCTCTTTGACCCAGTAGAATGAGTCAAGCTGACAAACTTTGCCAACTCCCCACCTCTGCACTTCATCTTTCTAAGCTTCTGGAATGTTTCAGTACCTAAAATTCCCAAGTATTTTTTACTGGTATTTAGGTATAAAGATGAATGCTCCTAAGGAGCTCACAGTTCACTGTGGGAAATAAACAAGAAATAGATTAATTATAGAAAGGGATACGGCCTTGGCCGGTTTGGCTCAGCGGTTAGAGCATCGGCCTGTGGTCCAGAGAGACCCGGGTTCGGTTCCCGCTAAGGGCGCGTACCTTGGTTGCAGTTTGTCCCTGGCCCTGGTTGGTTGTGTGGGTGGCAGCCACTCGATGTGTTCCTTTCACGTCGATGTCTCTTTCTCTCTCTCTCTCTCTCTCTTCCTCTCTCTCCCTCCCACTCTATCTGAACAAAAAATGGAAAAAAAGTCCTCGGGTGAGGATAAAAAAAAAAAAAAGAAAGGGATACATATTCATAGAAAAGATAGGAAATACATGTTGTTAGAAAATAAAGGTAAGACTATTTGAATCTCCATGAATTTTCATGAGATAAGATAAGTTAAAGGAATGCTAATGTCTTCTGTGGCTGTATTACATTGTTCAAGGTGCGTGAGCAGGTTTTCATTTGTTTGATTGTCCTTTTACTTTGATGATAGTGAATTAACTGTTTGTACACACATTGCTTTTACTTGACAGGTCATGGGCATTGAGAATGGAAGAAAAACAGTCATTCTCTCAATGAAGCACCAATAGTATCAAAATAATCCTATTTCTTTATTTCATACTTTTTGTTTTGTGGCATGTTGCTCCCTGCCAAAAATTTCGCATCTCTTAGTCACCTTGTATACCTTTCCATAAGAGCCTTTTTTTTTTTTTTTTTACTTTGAAGGCCATCATGTTATTTACTTTTTAGTCACCTATCTTTCCAATATATGTACTAGGAACAGGGGAAATATGTGCTTGAAATCAGAGTACTCTTTACCAAAGGAACTCAGGAGAAGAAACAAGTGCATCAAATTGATGAGCATATGTGTTGTCTTAGCTGATACTTGAGAGCATATTTTGTGTATGGACCTATGTAGAACATAGCCATCAAACTTGGATAGCGGAGATAATGTCAAGAAGGAAAAAGTTTTCATCTTGGATCATTAGATGAATATGACAGATATATTATAAAGATCAACTCAATAGCTTTCTTCCGAACTGAGAAGCTGTAGCCATGAATTACACTTTTGAAATACCTCTCTTCAATGCCGTGATGCATAGTCAGTTACTCTTGGGTCAAAACAAATCATGCCTCTAACCACTTTGTGGTATGACATACTGCCATCACGGCTGCTTTCCTCGGAGAGAATTCATGTGGTTAGATCCCACAATGTTTAAAAGAATGTACATGAAATTGTTTAGATTTATTTTCCAAGAATAATTTAAATTCACTCTCCCTCTCATATTTAGGTTTAAAACATTATTTGTGGCTGGAGAACGATGTGATGTGGAGACCCTGGAATGGTCCAAAAAGGTCTTCAGAGTACCCGTCTTAGACCATTGGTGGCAAACCGGTGAGCATTTTCTAAGCAGGTACATAAATATTGCAGACATGCTCAAAAACACTGCAAGAATTGGAGGAAATTCTCAGGATTCAGGTAGTTCTGATTTCAGTAGAAATGAGCAATTGTTTGATTATACTATTAAAAATGCCTCACAATCGAGATTGATGCCACCATTCTCTTGGTCCCCAGGTGTACAGCACTGAAGACTTCTTTTGCTTCTCTCCCTCTGTATTTCCTATATCCAGTAAGTCACTAAGTCTCTGATTTTTCTTTGAAGTGTCTGTTGCATTCATCCCACCTTCAGTAGCCCCATTGCCTCTGAGCTGTGGAAGCCTCATTATCATCTGCACTGATTTAAATTATTCTCATCACTCATCTGTTCTCTCTGCTTTCCTATGCACCCTGCACACTGCTCCAAGAGTCATTTTTTTTACAAGCGCTGTTTCTCTCATGGGATTTCCGATGGTGCTCTGGCTCCCTTCATATGTTCTATAATATTGAATATTTCTGCCCAGCATTCAAGAAGGAAAAATGTATGTTCTTTTTTATCAACACACACACACTCTCACACATATATATATATATTTATTTATTTATTTATTTGGTTTATTCTCGATTTTCCTTCCACTAAGTGATCCTTGGGAAGCAATTTATCATATTAAGTGGATAGAGTGTAAGCTTTGGGAAAAAGAAAAGACAATCCTTTCTGCTTCTTCTTTTGAAGAACGATTGTGTATATATGTGAAAGTAAGCAGATTGTTTGGAATCTGTTTTCCTCCTCACTGAGAGTAGCTTTGAGCCATGAGAACCTTGTAGTTTTCATGTGTACATGTTTCAGTTCAATTCTACCTAGATCAACACATCTGATAAACCCTTTATACTAGTGTTTTCAGAATTACCATCTTACGAGCAACCAGGGAAGAATATCAAATTTAGCTTTAAAATTTATAAAGTTTATTTGCACAGATTAGGTCTGATTTTAAAAATGTGTATAATGCAGAAGACCAAGTGAATGACTAAAACTGGGATTCAGTGTTTGATATTTTAGAACTCTTTCATTCTGATAAATTATACTTTTTATATTATCTTCTTGGATATCAGTATTTAGAAAAATGTGTTTTTTGTATCCTTTGTAATGTGTAACATAACATAAATGATCAGAGCAGAATACACATTCCTTCAATAAAATGAAAATCAGAAAGAGTTTCTATTCCCTTTAGTTTGATTTGCTAACTAAAGGAGAAATTTCTTACCTAAATTTAGATTTCTAACTATTTAAGAAATAAAAAAAGGATAACTGAATTTGGAGAAAGAGCAACGTTAGGTATAGAAAAACATAAAAACAAGTAAAGAATTGTTGCCTCTGTAAGGAAGAGTATTTATCGAATTGATGCATTCCTGATTTACCAGGAAAGTTCTAACGGTTATTTTCCTAAGCTGAGAGACAGAAACATATTGTCAGCTTCGAGATGTCCTTTCCTGGTCAAATGGAAGTGTTATTTCCAACTGACAGTGACTTTACACAAATGTTTGCAAAGGGTTTTGTTGTTGTTGTTGTTTTTCTCCATAAATTTGACTATGCCAAGCTTTCTAAAGGGAAGCAACACATTAATAAATAAAATTATAATTCTTTTACTTTTTGTTGTCATGTGTGTGTATAACAGGCTGTGCAGATGGATGTAGTTAGTGCATTCAGGCTTACAGGAAAGCTCACTCAAGCCTGAGACACAAGCATATGAAATCCCTGGTGGGTACTGAGTTCCCTGTGAATTCAAAATTTTTCTTTAATGTATTGTTCAGAGGGAATTAATAGCCACATTATGTCAGTGTGCTGTCACTTTAATCAGATTTGAATGGCTGCTCATTACTGTGGAAAACAGAGTGGGTTTCTGCTTACTAATGACTGATTCTTTCCATCCCCCTGCCTCATTCAACTGAACGGCGTTTGATATTGTGTCCAATTAAAGCACACAAATACATGCATATGGATAGGTAGGTAGGTCATTTGCTGGCTAGCTGGGTAGTTTTGTACTTTACAAAATAAATTCATCCAAGGTGATGCAGATGTCAGCTACTAACATAATCTGGTTAGAATCTTTATTTATTTGCACTGGGAAAGAAGTTGTTGTGGTGCATAATTGTGGAGTGATGCTGAAGTTGGCCATCGCGGCTGTTCACCCTTCCTAGAGGTGAAAGAGACAGCAACAGTGTGAAACCACGGGGTGGGGGACACACACACTTGGTGGGTTAGTCTTAAATCTTAGGAAAAAGAAAGAAAAATTCAATATTTCTAGCACACTCATGAATTTCCTAACGTTTTACATATCAAATAGTTGGTGGAACACTTCCCCAAGAGGTGTGCCAATGAAATTGGATAACATTTGAGGGAATGTTAAGCTTTTCACAAAGGAATACTTTATTTCCAATTTCAAGTTTTTTTTAACAAGGTCTCTATCTTGTTATTGACTTAGAAATTGATTTTTTAAATATAATGGCACACTTTCATAAGCCTTCCATACAATGTATAATTTATGAATTGGTCCTCTTATTACATTAATATATATGTACACATGAGCTGTTTAGAAACTGATGTGTAATTGGAATTAGTAAGGGATATATTAAGTAACTAAGCTGTATGAATAAAAATTGATTAGTTCCTGTGACTTGGATTATAAGAAGGCATACCACCATCAATCCATTTTATTACTGTGTTGGTTTTGTTATACATTTCCAGTGACTAACATCCTCTTTTGGCCCATTAATATCAACTTTGATATCTGATTTGAATAATATCTAAGATTCTAAATTGAGAACCAGTCTATGGAAAATTCAAAAGCAGATCAATTCTTCACAGGAGCATTTTAATAAAGAATCATCCCTGTCCAGCACCACTGAAGCATTAGCCCTTGTTCTGGATTGTAATGATGGAAACATTCAATGCTCTCATGAAGGAAATTTGTCTTGCTAAGTGTAGGTAGGTGGGATGTATCTGTTTGATTCATAAACCTGGATGAAAGATGAATTGTTGTCACTCATTCAGATGTTTACCTCCACAGTAACTTATAGATAAGGTGATTGAAAGCATCTGGATTATTGAATGAATTTTTCATTTTGTTTTTTACATAGAGAAGCAGAGATGCTACGATCATAATTTAAAAGGGGGAAATTAAGAGAAGAGATCATTGTTCCATCAAGATATGGCCGTCCATCTGCCAAAAAATAAACAGACAGAGCTTCATTATCCTCAGGTAGACACTGTGCTGTTGTAGATCATTTTCAGTGCTAAGTGCTGCTTTTCCACAAGTCAGACAGGAAGCACAATTTTAGAAAGGAAAAGCTGTCAGTTCAGTGCACAGTGTCCTTCAAAAGAATTGTTTTTTCTTATTTAAGATGACTCTAAAGGAATTGTTTTTCTTATGAGTGAATGACCAAGTGCAAAAAAGGATTAAATTTCAGAAACTAACTACTAAAACTGAAAACATATTAGAATTTATTCTTTTTTAAGGTTTCATGTTTTTCTTCCTTCCTTTCTTCCTCTCTCAATCTCTCTCTCTTCCTTTCTCCCCCTCCCTCCTTCCTTCCCTCCCTCCCTTCCTTTCTTTTTTTTCTACCGATTTATTGTACGACAGGTACTGGTTTAGAAATGATTGTAACAAAACAGTTTGACAGCCACTTTTTAATGTTATTTAATCCTAGGTAGAAACGCTTCATTTATTCACTTGCTATCAGTTAGTTAATCAAAGACAACGGCTACAAAGTGAGAATATTCAAGTTCCATAATGACATTTATAAGGGACAACTTGGTAAATGGTTTAGATCAAAAGAATCCATGATTCTTTCTACCTTCTGGCAGGACATATCTGTGTGATTCCCATGAGAAGATATAAAGCTTATGTTGAAAGTGTTTCCAATGTCCTTGTGACCAGGTAGCGATGAAGTGATTGATCGTTTGTTTTTATTTTTCGATGAAGTAATTGAAATGACCACCAAGTTGAGCAGCACTGGGTGATTTTGTTGTTGGTTTATTTGTTTTGTTTCCATCACTTCAATGGAGGACTAAACTTATTCATAGAATTTTTAAAACCCTGTGTAGGGATTTCAATGAAAAAAACATAGTCACCTAATGGATTGAGACATTGGTGACGATTGAAGTTATTGATCTTACTTTATCTGCCTTGAGCCTTCTTTGCAGTAATCACAGTATTTCTCACCCTGTTTGATTGAACTGCTGCAGTTTTAATTGCAATGGGTAGTTCTGAAATATCTGTATTCTATATATAGCCTAAATCCTCCTCCTGTGAGGAGGAATCTGATAATTTTGGATTTTATTAAGTGGACCCAAAGGCTCCAGCAAATTCAATCATGCCAGTTTTAAATCAAAATCATTGATCCTAGAAGCACACAGATCCTAATACCATGCTATTAAAATGTGTCAAGGTTACTTGACGTGATAATCCTTATTTTTGCAGTTTGGTAAGATATATTTCCTGAGAAGGGATAACTGGGACAATAATTGTGAACTCAAAAATTGGTTGGGATGGCTCAATTTAGTCCTCATCCTTTGGTTTTTCTGTAAAAATCCATTAGCAAGGAATTTTTTAAGAGACAACAATAGATTTTATTTACTATAATCAAAACCACAAAATGGAATAAGTAACCAAAGTTGAATAATAATTGTCCTATGCAGAGATCTCTACTGGAAATGGAACAGACTCAAATATAGTACTGCCTCATTCCACCCTAAGTAGACTAATTGAGAATACTTCACCAGGATTTGAATATTTGATAGCTAGGGTATCAATGTTTAAGCTGCTATTTTTTTTCCTGAATCATTCTTTTCCTTTGTTACCCTTCCATTCTCTGACATTCCACTTTGGGGCATCTCAGTTGATATACTTATTGCAGAAAGGTTTCAATCTGTCAGTCTATAGTTCTAAGTTTCATCTATAATAGGGAATGTTTTTCATCCCTGATATTCAACATTGGAAGCTTTAACACACTCGTTACTTCTGTCTTTTTAAAAAAAAAAAAACACAAACATTTTACAACTATGTGCTATGAGACTTCCTTCTAACTTATACATGCTTAGCTTGTGCCCCCTGCAAAGTCCTGTAGATTTTCCTGCAAAATGCCTTCGTAGGGCGAACCCACAAGAGGCTCTGTATGACTCACAAGACAATAAGGAAAACATCTTCTTGATGACTTTACCTTTAAGTCTCTATATTTAATGATTTAATATCTTTCCTCTGTGGTTTGGGGTCTAATAGTCACTAATAAATGTTCCTCTGTTAGCAGATCCTGGAGTAAGTATTTCTTGTACAATTAAGTTCTGCCTTCCTAGGTTTTACTTTCCAACTCTTGGTCATTCCTTGCTTCTGGGTTTTATCTAATTTCTGAGTCCATCAAATTTGGGCTAAGGCAGTAAGTTTTAATTCAAGTATGTGCCTGAATTTTCAAAGATGGTGGCTGGAATTATACACTCTGGAAATGCACACTGTGGAACTCAAAGGGCTGGGTTGGCCTGGACTGGCAAGGCATTGCCCCAGGAACTGAATTGTTCAGAATATATAGCTTCCTAATAGTAGAATACGGTTTTGGTAATATGAATGAATCACTGCTGAATTTTTCCTTTTCTCAATGTAATGGTCAAAAATAAATGGATCTCTTTTTTTATTCATGGATAGAAAAATTTATATAGTTTAGCATGAGAAGTTATGATTGAGAGAAAGAGTTATATAGACGCAGTGTCATCTCAGCAATGGTCAGCTAGCGATGCCGACAGTATCCATCTGGCGAGAGAGAAAAAAGACCTGATGTCATCTTTGTTGCCTGGCAACCACTTTTTTTATTTTATTTTTTCATTTAGAGCATTTTTTTTGTGTGTTTGTTTTTTGTTTGTTTGTTTGTTTGTTTTTTACTTTAAAGCAGGAAAGTTTTACTGATAATTTGAGAGGCAGAGTTTAGAGGTAAGCTATGTGAACTTGGTTTGTAGAGGGAATAACCTTTTGTCATATATAAGGCGGGTTTGATGAGGCTTCTCTTTTTGAAGGTGAATAATTGTTTACAAATTGTTAATCTATCTGAAAATAATTCTCCACGTTGAATAGCAGTCATTGAATCAAACATTTTCATCTTTATAGCATCACAACATAGAAATAACTTTAAGTGAGCTATTTTTCAAATGTGGTTACCATACACAAAGTAGTTAGGCTACATATAGTTGCTTTAAAGAATCTTTGTTTGTGCTCATTATTATATCAGATAATGTTTAAACAACAGACTAAACACTGGGACATCAAATAATAATATTGTTGGTTTGGTCTTTAAAGGGTCGTCTATTGTTCTTCCCCTGCCTTTGGCAAGAATCACATTTAATCATACTCTAGAAAGATAAAAGAAATATGTCATGTTTTTGTAGATCTTTATCAAGAAGAATTCCTAAACCCTTCCTTGATAAACCTTACTCTCTGAAAATTTGGTTTCTTCCCATTGCATATACACTCCTGCACTGTGGGTCTATTTGGCCCCCACGAAATAGTTCCTGATTTCTCTTCTGCTGTTAGTTCTTATTTGGAAAACAACACATGGCTATTCTTGGAAAAGTGAAAAAGTAGTGAAATGTGATGCTGAATCCTAACAGGATTGTGCATAACTCCTGGTTCGACCACATACGCTGTACCCACAAGCAAGTCCTCATCTGCTCGGGTCTTTTCTCACAGGCCTGTAGAAAATCGATGTGAAGTGCGCTATGTACGGACCATGCAGCAGAGTTGCTGGTGTCCAGTAACACTCAATAAGTATTTTTCTTTTACTTTCCTCTCTGAGTAACCCTTCGTGGATGTAAAGGCCATTTGAGCATCCTGGTTTGTCAGTATATCAGACTCAAGAAAACTTGGAACGTAAGAGCTCAAGTTATAGATGAGAAAAAGTAGCCATAGATAAAGTTTCCAATGTCCACTAGCTAGTTAAGATTAGAACCAGAACTCTCCGTGTTCTGTGTTGTCAGGAGTGCTCTCTTCATGTCTTATCCTGTGCCTTCATTAGTTCAGTATTCTTATCTAATCCAACTGCAGGTTATTTATGAGTTTCACCTCCATCAGAAGCAGTGTGCTGGTAAGGGGTGGGATAAACCCAGTGTCTCACAGTTTGAATTAATGGTCTTCTTCCAGAAGGAAAAGGTAGGCTGCTTTGAATTAAGTATTTTAAACTGTAATCGTACCATCTCATGAACACAAAGATTAAATTGATTTTCCTTCACTGGTACATCTCATTTTTTCTGCTTTCTTTTTGCTACCACCATTCAAGTTATTTATAGCTCACTGTATAGATTCAGAGGTGGAGAGAATGGTTTCTTTACAAATAGTTTCTATGCCCATCACGATGCTGTGATTAATGTGACTCGGTGGTGCTAGGTTGCTGAATTGATTTTTTTTCTAGGACTTCAGCTCTGCATGTGCCACCAAATTCTAAATCTATATTGCTTAAATGTAGTGTTTTTAGGACCACAGTGGGGGCAGATGGCAGATTTCCAGATGCCACAGGAGCTCTTATTTACAGAGCTGGACTTGGGGACCTGCCTCCACTTTCTTCTTAACTGTCACTCACATGTACTCTTCTTTCTGTGTTAATTCTTACTTGTAGACCAAAGCCTGGGGCTCTTTTCCCCATATCTAGACAATCACCAAGACCTTCTGATTCTGAGTATGCCTCCAGTTTAGTCTCATCTTCCACTACCGCTCACCTGCATCAGAACAGCAACACCTAACTGATTTCCTGCTCTGGGTTGGGGCCCTTAGTCTAGTGCTCCACTTTGCAACTGAAGAGATTTTTCTAAAGTGCAATTCTGAGCAAACTGCCTCTGCTGAACCCCCCGGGTTTCCTATTGTTCCTGGAATTACATCCAGATTCCTTAGTATTGCACAGAAGGCATGTCAGGATATCTGCTGCTGTTCATCTCTCTCACTTGTTTCTTATTAACGTTTAGTCCACCCACCACCCCCAGGCTTTGCTCTGCTGAGTGACTCGCAGGCATTCCCTTCACGGTCTAACTTCTCTACCTTTGAACAGGCTGCTATTTCTGTTTACCATATCTTTTCACCTAGAACACCCCCTTATGAGATTGGATCTGTGATTTGCTGGATTTTTTTTTTTTTTTTTTTAAGAACCCTGATCTCGCCTGGCCTGTGTGGCTCAGTGGCTGAGCGTTGCACCAAGAGGTTGCTGGTTCAATTCCAGGTCAGGGCACATGCCCAGGCTGTGGGCCCGATCCCCAGTGGGGGGCATGCAGGAGGCAGCCAGTCGATGTTCTCTCTCTTCGATGTTTCTATCTGGCTTTCCTTCTCCTGTCCTCTCTCTCTAAAATCAATTAAAAAAAAATTTTAACAAAAAAAAAGAACCCTGATCTCAATAATAGGAACTAAAGCCTGAACTCATCTAAAAAAATATGTATTTTCTTGTCAGCAAACATGTCCTGAGCATAAAGTATCAGGGACTGAACTGTGTTTGGTTTTGCTGATACAAATGATTTTCAAGCACACAGGATAAATCTGGTTTTATCTGTAGGCTAGGAGAGTGTTTTTATATAATTATATGCACAGTTGTTTTTGAGAAGGCCACTAATTCTTTTTTAAAAGATTTTTTAATATTTGTTATGGTAAGTGTCCTAAGTATTATTGTGCAGAAAGAAAAAAAAAAATCCGAAACCTAGTGTCTTCAAACAACCGTATCTCATGATTTTGTGTATCAGGACTAGGGGCAGAGATCAGCCAGGGACTGTGCTCGAGGTACTACTGTTGGTTGAGGCAACCCAGATATACTTAGCAGTGAATGGGCTAGGCTGGTAGATCCAAGGTGGCTTCACTCTCCTGCCTGGGAATGGCTGGAGGGAGGGCTGTCCTCAGCTAGGACTGTTGACAGAAATACTTGCAAATGGCATTTTTATCTTAGAGGATTCTGAGTAGGGGGCCATCTTACATGCTACTCAGAGGTTCCAGAAATAGCGTTCTAAAATTCTGAAGGCCTGTGCCCGGAAACAAAGTAGCACTTCCATTATTTTCTATTAGTCAGATCCATCTAAAGGTGACCCAAATTAAAATAGAGAGGACAAGGGTCCCCTGTGTTAGGAGGAGTATCAGAAAGATTACAGCCTCTTTAATCCCCACTGTGGACAAATTTCAGTGTTGCGGGAATAGCCTTTTGAACTCTTCAGCATAATATCCCCTTAACTTCTGTTAAAATTTTAATGTGTGTCTTACCCGGATGTTTATTTTTGCTCAATGTATATTATTTACAAAAAAAGAAGAGAAGAGAAGAGAAGAGAAGAGAAGAGAAGAGAAGAGAAGAGAAGAGAAGAGAAGAGAAGAGAAGAGAAGAGAAGAGAAGAGAAGAGAGGAAGGAAGGAAGGAAGGAAGGAAGGAAGGAAGGAAGGAAGGAAGGAAGGAAGGAAGGAAGGAGAAGAAAGAAAGAAAGAAAGAAAGAAAGAAAGAAAGAAAGAAAGAAAGAAAGAAAGAAAGAAGAGAGAGAGAGAAAGAGAGAGAGAGAGGGAAGGAGGGAGGGAGGGAGGGAGGGAGGGAGGGAGGAAGGGATTATACTGGGTATTCTGTTTCACAAATTTTCTAAACAACATTTTATGAGAATTATTTCCACTCAGATATTTTTATCATATTTAAAAGGCTTTGCATTACTACTTAATATGGACTATTCCCTATTTTTGACAATCTTCTAAACTTTAATGTAAGTAATACTGTGATTAATGTCTTTGATGATTAATATTGGTGACCTACAAATGTTTCCTTATAACCCTTAAGTGGAACAATGGGTTAAAAGGTATGTTCAATAAATAATTGCCAAGTTGCCATTCAGAAATGTTCTATTGATCTATTTACACAGTAACACTTATATAACAAGAATGATCATCTTTGGTTTGTGTGGGCTGTCTCCCATATACCATCTAACTGGGCCATAGTATTTCTGGAAATCTAGTGATTTCTCATGTGACTTGGTTCCTGATGTTGAGGAAGCCACAGGAATCTCTACCAATGATCAACTATTCTATTACAGCTTATGTCTGTCCATGAATTTCTTCCCATACATCTCCCTCAAAACCCCAAATAAAATAAACCTGGTCATAGAACCCAAATGATGTGCAAATGTTTAAGTAAATATTATTTGTTTTGTTGTGATTCATTAGCTTCTTTGTCCAAAAGTCCTCACTAGCTTGTAACATCACCCAGACTTAAAGCTTAAAGTCTTACAAGGACTTTGAAGTAGTCTTATGATCTGTCTCCTCATTACCTCTCTGGCCTTTTTTCTTGTTAACACTTTCCTCATTTATTCTGCCTCAGTCACATTGGCTGCCTTACTGTTCCTCAAATCCCCTGGGAATAAACCTGTCTCAGGACCTTTACAATTACAGTTTCTTCCTGTTGGATTCCTTGATCCTTGATACACAAATGAAACATGTCCTCTGTGTTTGTTAGGTCTTTGCTCAAATGTCACCTTTTCAGGGAGGTCTTTTGTGGCCACCTAATCTAAAACTACTGTCTCCATTACATCTCATACCCTGTCTGTGCTTTCTTTATATTCTTAATGCTTACTCTCTTTAATGTGCCTTTGTTTTACTTTTGTATGTTTTTTATTGTTTATTTCTCCAACTAGAATATGAGCTCCATGACAGTAGAAATTTTGGTGACTTTTGTTTATTGCTGTAGCCCCAGTGCTAATGACAGCACCTAACCTATAATAATTGCTCAATAAATATTTGCTAATAAATGATATGTGCCACCATGACTCCATTTGCAAATGTGAGAGACTGGGCTCACTCTCTGGCACAAGGACTATTCTTCCCCTGAGACACTGTCTAAAAGATTTTCCTTCTAATTCTCTTCATTCTACATTAGAACCTCAAGAGATACACTTGTCATGTCCGTTCTTCTCTGAAAGAACTATGCAAACCACGGCAAATGGTCTAAATTTTCTTGCTTAGGCCTCATTATGTTTATATGCATATTTACACAGCATAATTTATGTTTGAAAATATAATATATATTAGTTCTCTTTCCTTCCCTTCCTTTAGAGTGACAAGTGTTAAGGGAAATTCATTTAGGTAACAACTCACTAATGCAATGAGGTAAAGTGAGGCAGTAAAGACACATACAAAAAAGTGAAGTATTTTATTGGCTTTGAATGCAGTATGAATATAAATGCACCAAGGTAACTTATCCTTCATATTCTTCTCCCTGGTTGCCTCTTGTTTAAAAAAAAAGTGCTGGTAAATTGCTAAGCATTGTGTATTTCTAAGGTTAGGGGTCTTTGGAAAGATTTCTCCAAATGTAGTACCCTATTCTCTTCTTCAAACTGAATGTTCTGGTTTGTTTAACATAGCTGTTTCCCAACCACAGTGTCACATCTGGATTTCCTGTCTCCCTAAACAACTGCTCACCTGCTCATTGTAGCGTGGACAGTGTGAAGCAGAAGTTTTAAGAATATCTTTTAAATGGGGCTTTTGGAGACCTTTGGAGTTTGGTTAAGAGCTGCAGCTCGCCTGGGGGCTTTCCCCGACCAGAAGTCTATTCTCCACGTGCACCAGCCTGAGAGCTAAGGTGGCTACGAAGTGTGTGCATGAATGTGTGAGCACATGTGTGCATGCTTGTGTTACGGATGGGTCAGTTTGGGGGCCTCAGAGCAGTCAGAGGTATAAAGACAGAAAACCAAAGTTTTCATAACAACCATTATGGTCGTTCTCTTCTAACTTTTGTCCTAAGAGTATGGCTCCTTATTATGCTTAGAGTCCTAGGAACTGTCCTTTTGTCTGATTGTATCCTTTGCATGTGAGTACCTACTGCTTTTTCTAATCCCCTAAATGCATATCCAAATAAGGTCAATGAGATACTCAAATTGTGAACGTTCAAAGTATAAATATTATACATATACTTTAAGTAACTGACTGGATAATTCTTTTCACTGTCTTTACAATTCATTGAAAATAATCATAGTTGTCTTATAATCGTAAACTATAACAAAACAACTGAAGGTTAAAAGATTATAGGTGTGTAATCACTATACAAAGATGCTTAAGAATCTCAGGAAGTATGTAAAGCGTCAGCTTACTCAGGCCGTCGATATCGACAGTGCTCCACTAACCCGTCCTTGTCTTTAAGACAAGGTTTCATTGTCCCTTCCTGTCCCCACACTCCCTGATCTTGCAGGAACAACAGCGTGTTGACATGTCTGTACGAATCCACAGTAGGATGGGCGGAAGCAGGGTGCAGTTGTAGTTTTGCTGCGGTGGTTCTGTGCTTGCTTTTCTGTTAGGCGGCAGGTACTAGAGCCGTTGGAATGTAGGACCATTTGTAGGGTCTATGGCCATGTGTTGTCAAGTTGCTGAGAAGCCTTCTGTTGTTAAGAAATGTGGTGAGCTTGAACTTCATGTGATTGGAAGTACCCCTGCTGATAAACTAAACTTGATAGAAGCATCTTGAAGGGGATCTCTCCTTTTCCAAAGTGGTCCAGCAACTCTTGTTTCCTGTTGCTGCGTTGCTCTGTGGACCTGCCTTTAAGACCCTTGCTCTACGGGGTTGCTTCCCCTGCTCTTGTCTCTCCCATCAGTTTTGAAGGACAGCGGAGGTGAGCAATACGTCAGTTTTTAAATTTTTTTTTCTTTATTGATTTTAGAGAGAGAGGAAGGGAAGAGCAGAGAGAGAGAGAAATATCGATGAGAGAACATTGATTGGCCGCCTCCTGGCCGACTAGGGATCAGGCCCACAACTTGGGCATGTGTCCTGGCTGGGAATCAAACCGGCGACCTCTTGGTTCATGGGTTGATGTTCACACTGAGCCACACCGGCCGGACAGCAATACGTCAGTTTTTAAAAATCAAAGGGAAAGATGCTATTATCTCTTCTAAATACGTGGATCTCCTCCGATGCTCCGCCTGTGCTGGAAGGGGACTGGCCAGGCATTGCATGGCTGATGAAATGCCATTTCATAAAATACATTCCCATTTTCTATCGTGCTCTGAAAATATTTGAGAATTCTTTGTTAAACATCAAAAATGTCTGCTCTGGGTACTTGCTGCTTCTCCTCAGTGGTGACCATATGGCTTAGGACCTTAAGCACTGGGCTGTGACTTAGGGACTGTGTTTTAATGTTCAAGAGTGCATCTTCTGTTATCGATGCCAGCTGAGCACCATCCATAAAATGTGCATAATAAACTGAATGATGCGGGAAAGTAAAGAACGGTAGTAAATTCTTCCCATCGTTCCAAAGTGATATAACTGTGTGATAAATTATGGCGGAGACCACAGCGGAAGGAACACATTCTGAGTGCTTAGGAAGATAGATGTTTTTAATATTTTGGATTACTTTGGATCCAGTTGTTTTGGCAATTAGTCCCTTGGGTGTATGCATGTGTATAATATTAAGCTAGTAGTTCTGAAAATTTTCACTATTAATACCCTCTCATCCTGCCCTTCCACAGACACAGATCTTATACGTAAAACATTCTGTCAAATTTAAATTTGTATTTACTAATAATAACAAATGAATTCTTTTATAAAATATTCATTTTCATAACTATGGCTTTATGTCATAGCTGCTATTTTTCTGACTGTTACAGCTGGACACAGAGAAAACAAATTTAACATTTTTGTTAATCAATGCAGGCTAATTGTGGGTAAGTCTCTGGTCTTGCTGAAATAATCAGCATAGTATAAATATCTTTCTTCCCTTGTCCTGGGCCTTCTCAACGTCCAGGAAAAGCAGACGGAGAGCAATTTGATAAAGCATTGGTGAATTCAGCTTCAGATGCCAGGGTCTCCGGGCAAGTGTAATTCTTCAAAATATTAGAGTATGCTATTGTTCATATTGTTTTAAACATTGTTGGGTTACTTATTGCGGAGACTAAGCTATGCTTAACAGAAATACTTTGCACATAGCTGTTATTTACCACGATAAAATAACTTTAGGTGAGTTAAAAGCATCTTTTCTAGAGACTTTTTCATTTTTAACGTGTGTTATGAACCTCTCCCAATCACACAACTCTGTTCTTCACGCCTGCCATTCACAACTGAGAGCACGAGAGAGGACTTCGTTTTCTTTGAAAGAAGCACTACTATATATAGTATTCTAAATGTGTGTCCTTAAGTTTTAAAACTGTCAGTATGGCATGGATTGTGTTTCATTTTTAAATATTGCATTTGCACTGTTGATCTATTTCTCATGCATATAAATTCTGTGACAAACTTTGTGGAGAGGGACAGTGAACACACTGAAGAAATCATGATCTCACATTGAAATATTAAATGATACGTAATATTTCTTTTTCCAGAGACTGGATCCCCAATTACTGCATCGTGCATTGGATTAGGTAATTCTAAAACACCTCCTCCAGGGCAAGCAGGAAAATGTGTTCCAGGATACAACGGTAGGAAATGACCCTGACTATAAAAACTATGTGAGGCTACTAAATTTGAAATTTTTGTATGTGTATAGTGTGAATGTTATTGCATGAAATATGTTATGTGCTTAGTAAGTATTTCATTGAATGAATACCTGTATTAATAAGAAACGCCTTAATTTTATTAGCCAATTTGATTTTAAAAATGAGATTGTAGACGTCTAAGAATATGTTCTAAATGACATCATAATCAAGAAAATAATATCATTTATAAGGCATGTTGAAGATATGGATATGATAGACACAGAGAACAGACTGATAATTGCCAGAGGGGAGGAGGATTGGGAGACTGGGTGAAAGAGCTGAGGGGATTAAGAAGTACAAATTAGTAATTATAAAATAGACCTGGGAATCTAAAGTATAGCATAGGGAATATGGTCAATGGTATTCTAATAACTATGTATGGTGCCAGGTGGGTACTTGAAATACCAGGGGGAATATTTTGTAAAGTGTATGATTGTCTAACCGTGATGTTGTACACCTGAAACTAACACAAATAATATTGAATATAAACTGTAACTGAAAAATCAAGTTTCAATTTAAAAAATATACAGATGTGAAATTAATATGTACGAAACCTGCTAGGTATCAAGTACATAAAGAGTAAGAATTCTAAAAACAAGGATCTTTTCATCCCGATGGACACTGTAGGACAATGGGATACCCTATCCATCAGTATTCGTTAAGTTGTTGGTAGTGCTTACAGTGGTTCAGTAAAATCCCTTGGACTCCATTCCCTACTTGCATCATTACAGAAGTTGTCTAAGTTTTCAAATCTTCCATTTCCTTACTCAAGCCCTGTGTCTCATAGGGCTGCTGTGTTGTGATGTCACACAATGAAGCAGTAACACAAGCCACTGCCCGTTGAACGACTGCACTTAGTAACTAGTAAGCTAGTAATAGCAGAGAAGCCAGGTGCATGGACTTGATTTAGACTCACGTATTCATTTTATAGACAAGAAAACTGAGGCACAGAAGTTATTGACATTAACTTAGCTTCATGGATTTATCCCAGTTCTGTGGGACAGAATATGATTCCTCCATATAGTTCCTATTTGCATGGAAATTATACAATTTAGACATTTGTCTTTTGCTGCTCTAACATTAAAACATTGTATTATCCTCCTAGGACGATGACTGGTTAAGAAAATGTGGATCATTTGATTTAACCCAGTAGACGATATTTATAAAAAGACACTTAAAGTTTTTTTAAAGGTCAGAAATAGATACTCTGTGCCGTCAGTGACATCTCCAGGCATGGAAAGGCGAATCCCGTGTCAGTGAAACCCTCCCTTTGAACAGTTCTGTCATCTCTGCTCCTTTTGTCATAAAAATTGCTTTTGTGTTGGGCCATTTTTAGGGGCTGATGATTGTGGGAGATGCTGAACGTTTTCTTTTCAGTGGTTCGGTGCCATTTTTATATCCAGTTGTAAGAAGAAGGCAAGCTTTGATGCCTTATGGAATTTCAGGACAGAAGTGTCTCACTGTCTGAAAGCCATTGTATGTTAGACATTAGAGCTAAAGTATTTATAACCAAAGAAGTAGTGACTTTATGACTCTTGATCTTTATATGCCTTGTGGCTTTTCAGAGATTCAAAAGTGTAATGTTAAATGTAATATTAGAATTAAAAACATAGTATTCTTTTGAGAAAAGAAAGAAAACCATTTTCTGAGTGTGAAAAACATTTAATATACTATAACACAACCTCACATTCATGGAATACCTTAAACAAATGTGTCGCCTTATTTATTTATTTATTTTTCAAGCAATTTTTATACCAACCCTATGAGAAAGGAATTACACTCAGTTTTTAGATGGGGAAATTGAAGGGGTAATAGATTGTGCTCAGGGGCACATAGTAAATTGGCCACTGTACTGGGAGTCAGGAAAACAAAGATGAATTAGGGTTGGCCTCCACCCTTAATGAACTCACAATGGAGTGAGAGACAGATAGCTACCCTGCTAATAATTGTCAGAGTAGAATTTTAAAACAAAGTGCTCTGGGCACACGAAGAAGGGAGTGATTAGTTTTTTTCTGGGGATAATGTTCCATTCTCATAGCTTCTTTCAGTAGAATAACCTGGATGGATGAAGCCACATAAAGGATCTATTAAAGCTTAAAACATGATGATATATTCTCATTTCCAGTTGGTGCTAAGGGTTACTGAATGTGGATACAAGCTTTGATCTCCCCGAATCCTGCAGGATTTAAACAGTGTAACCGAAAGCCCTGGGATAATGTTTGGGAAGGTTAAATTGACCTATGAGGCGGATAAGTGGATAGGAAGCCTTCAATCAGAAAAACGGGGTTTCCAGGCTTTTAAATACTTTATTTTTAGTGTTTGAAATATTTTCTGGTGTATTTTAAAACGTGTTTCCTTTAATTTTTGAAAAGCTGAACATATTTCTAATGTTTTTTGATGGAGTGGAAGAATATGTTTAAATGGATATGAGCATAGATTTTGAAATTACTAGCATGTTTGAAATATGACGTCCTTAAGGGTGAGCCTACTGAAAGTACATGATCTTGTTAGAAATCAAAAGCATGTACTCTTTATATTTTTTGTGAGATATTTTAGCTTATTTATATATGTTTATGGTCTCACAGGAATTACAAGACGCCTTTTTAAAGCTTGAGTCTTGAATGTTGAATAGAGAAAATATGGAAACATTGAAGCTTTGAGGTCATGCATTTTTATTCAAAGTATTTATTTAATTTTATTTTGTAGTTATGATTTTGGATGACAACATGCAAAAACTGAAGACTCGGTGTTTAGGAAATATTGTGGTAAAGTAAGTAAAATTTGCTCTCCTAGCAAGAATTGATATATAATTTGAAGAAAATGAAATGTTCACAATGAATGATGTTAGCAGTAAGGAAGTTGCAGAATGAGCTTGTATAGTGTTTGAGAACACACATTGCCAACTCTTATAATTTATACATGTTTAAGTCCCATAAAGTAAAACAAATTTGGATACAATTTTTTAAAAAATAAAATTTGCATCTTTTTAATAATACTTTTCTGATTATATAAGTAATGCATGGACAATAAAAGTAATTTAAATACCAAAAATACAAAGAAGTAAATAAAATTTATATTCTCTTGCCCTTCAACGATCCATTGTTAATTTTGTAATATATATATACATATATATATGTATATATATATTTGACTTTCTTCTTTGTGGCAACTATTTTAGGTGGTTGAAACAATTTGGTTCATCCTTGTGTGTTGCTGTTTTTCCTTAACCCTGTTTCATGAGCATTTTTAACTTTTACTCTGCTTCTTTAAAATGTTTATCCCCATTCTAAGCCTCTTAATCATTTTCAAATATTTATAATTGTATATAATTCTGTATTGAACATCTTTTTTGTGTTGTCTTTTTTCTCTTTCAGATAATTATTATAGTGTTGAATGCATTTCTAAAAGTGTAATTACTGAGTCAAATAGTAGCATAATATGAAATCCCTGACTCATCAACTATAATTTGTTGCTAACAATTTTTGTCATTATTCATTTGCTAGACAAAGTGCTAAAATTTGAAAATATTTTAATGGACTTTGATTAAATCAATTGTTATGCTTGATGCCAGCTGAAATGGAAGCTGACTAAGTTGTGAGACACACAGAATGTGCCATTTTATTTATTTATTTTCTTTTTTTTAATCCTCACTCAAGGAATGTTTTCAGTGATTTTTTTTTTTTTTTTTTTTTTTTTTAGAGCGAGAAACATTGATGTGAGAGGTACACCTCAGTTGGTTGCCTTCTGTACACATCCTGATCAGGGATCAAACCCACCACCTTTAGGTGCCCAGGAAGATGCTCCAACTAACTGAGCCACCTGCCCAGGGCATAATGTGTCATTTTAATAACTGACACAACTCAACATGCTACATAGGTTGCTTTTATTAGTGCCTCTGATTTTGGAATTTTCAATAAATGGTTTAATTAGTAGAATGTACTGATATAGTTTAAGTAGAATGAACTTCTATCAATAAAGGACATGGCATGTCAAGTCTTATTAACAGGTTTCTTTTCCCATTTATGTGAAATAATTTTTATTACTGGCATTCTCATATTGGTAGAAGATTGTCTCAGAGTAGTAAAACATTTTAAATTATGTAAAAATTAAATAAAATAGTAATTTTTTTAAAAAGTATTTTTCAGGTAGAGATATTTTAACATTACAAAAAGCTAACAGAGGAGATACGCATTCTGATGCAATTCTTTTCAGATTTTTATATTATCAGTAAACATGTAACCACTATATTACTTTTTTTTATTTTTATTTATTTATTTTTCTAATCTTTCAGATTTATTTTATTTTTTAAGTATTTTTTTATTATTATTATAATTTTTTTTTTGTTACAGCTGTTTCTCCTTTTTTACCCCATTGACAGCCTCCTCCCTATCCCCCCTGCCCCGTCCCCGGCTTTGTTGTCCATGTCCATTAGTTATGCATACATGTATATAAGTTCTGTGGTTTATCTTTTCCCACCACCCACCACCTCCTCTTCTGAGGGTTGTCAGTCTGTACCCTACTTCCGTGTTTCTGGGTCTACCCTTTTTCTCAGACTGTTATATTCATTATATTCCATATATAAGTGAGATCATGTGGTATTTGTCTTTTTCTGCTTGGCTTGTTTCAATTAGGTTAATACTTTCCAGGTCCCTCCATGTCGTCTCAAAGATAAGAGATCTTTCTTTCTTACCGCTGCATAGTACTCCATCGTGTATATGTACCACTGCTTTTTTATCCATTCGTCTACTGATGGACACTTGGGCTGTTTCCAGATCTTAGTTATTGTAAATAGTGCTGCTATGAACATGGGGGTACATATATTATTTCTGATTGGTGTTTCAGGCTTCTTAGGGTATATTCCTAGAAGCAGGATCACTGGGTCAAATGAAAGTTCAATTTTTAATTTTTTGAGGTAACACCATATTGTTCTCCATCGTGGCTGCACCAGTCTGCATTCCCACCAGCCGTACACTAGAGTCCCATTTTCTCCACACCCTCGCCAACACTTGTTTGATGATTTGTTCAAGGCGGCCATTCTGACAGGTGTGAGGCAATACCTCATTGTTGTTTTAATTTGCATCTCTCTGATGATTAGTGATGTTGAGCATTTCTTCATATGTCTCTTGTATGTCCTGTTTGGAGAGGTGTCTATTCAGCTCCTCTGCCCATTTTTTAATTGGGTTCTTTGTTTTCCTTTGGTTGAGTTGTATGAGTACTCTATATATTTTGGAAATTAACCCTTTATCTGATGTATCATTGGCGATGATGTTCTCCCATACAGTGGGTTGCCTTTCCATTTTGATGGTTGTTTCTTTTGCTGTGCAGAAGCTTTTTAGTTTGATGTAGTCTCATGTGTTTATTTTTTCCTTTGTTTCTGTTGCCTCAGGTGATGTATTAGTGAAAATTCTGCTGTGTATGATGTCTGAAATTTTGTTTCCTACATTTTCTTCTAGAATTTTTATGGATTCACATTTAAGTCTTTTATCCATTTTGAGTTTATTTTTGTGTATGGTGTAAGTTGATGGTCTAGTTTCATTTTTTTGCACGTAGCTGTCCAATTTTCCCAACACCATTTATTGAAGAGGCTGTCTTTACTCCACTGTATGCTCTTGCCACCTTTGTCAAATATTAATTGAGCATATTGTCTTGGGTCCATTTCTGGGTTCTCTGTTCTGTTCCACTGGTCTATATGCCTGTTCTTGTGCCAGTACCAGGCTGTTTTGATTACAGTCACTTTGTAGTATAACCTAATATCTGGTATTGTGATCCCACCTACTTTGTCCTTCTTTTTCAAAATAGCTGTTGGTATTAGGGGACTTTTTTGGTTCCATATGAACTTTTGAAGTATTTGTTCTAGTTCTGTGAAATATGTGGTTGGTATTTTGATGGGGATTGTGTTATATCTATAGATTGCTTTGAGTAGTATGGACATTTTAATGATGTTAATTCTTCCAATCCATGAACAAGGTATGAGTTTCCATTTTTTATATCTTCCTCTATTTCTTTTTTCAATGTCCTGTAGTTTTCTGCAAATAGGTCCTTTATTTCTTTGGTTAAGTTTATTCCTAGGTATCTTAATTTTTTTGCCACAATGGTAAATGGGATTGTTTTTTCAGTTTCTCTTTCTGTGAGTTCATCATTGGTGTATAAGAATGCTGTCAATTTCTTAACATTAATTTTGTATCCTGCTACTTTGCCAAATCCATTTATTAGGTCTAGTAGATTTTTGATGTCGTCTTTAGGGTTTTCTATGTATAATATTATGTCATCTGCAAATAATGACAATTTCACTTCCTCTTTTCCAATTTGTATCCCTTTTATTTTTTCTTCATGTCTGATTGCTGTGGCTAAGACTTCCAGTACTATGTTAAATAAGAGTGGTGAAAGTGGACATCCCTGTCTTGTTCCTGTTCTTAAAGGAAATGCTTTGAATTTCTGCCCATTGAGTGTGATGTTGGCTGTAGGTCTTTCATATATGGCCTTTATTATGTTGAGATATGATCCCTCTATTCCCACATTGCTGAGCGTTTTTATTACAAATGGATGCTGGATTTTGTCGAATGCTTTTTCAGCGTCTATTGATATGATCATGTGGTTTTATTCTTCATTTTGTTTATGTGGTGTAACACATTTATTGATTTGCAAATATTGTACCAGCCTTGCATCCCTGGGATGAATCCCACTTGGTCATGGTGAATAATTTTTTTGATAATTTTTTTGACTATGTGTTGCTAGAAATTTGTCCATTTCACTTAGATTGTCGAATTTGTTGCCATATAATTGTTCATAGTAGCTGTTAACGATCTTTTGTATTTCTGTGGTGTCAGTTGTTACTTTTTCATTTCTGATTTCGTGCATTTGGGTTCTATTTCTTTGTTTCTTGGTGAGTCTAGCTAAGGGTTGGTTCATCAATCTTGTTTATCTTTTTGAAAAACCAGCTCTTTGTTTCACTGATCTTTTGAATTGTTTTTTTTGTTCTCTATGTCATTTATTTCTGCTCTGATCTTTACTATTTCCTTCCTTCTACTTTCTATGGGGTTTTCTTTTTGTTTGCTTTCTAATTCTTTAAGTTGTGAGGTTAGACAGTCAATTAGAAATTTTTCTTGTTTCTTGAGGTAGGCCTGTAGTGCTATAAACTTCCCTCTCAGAACTGCTTTTGCTGTATCCCATAGATTTTGTGTTGTTGTGTCTTCATTTTCATTGGTTTCCAAGAAGTTTTTAATTTCTTCCTTGATCTCCTCAGTAATCCATTCATTGTTTAATAACATGCTCTTTAGCCCTCATGTGTTCAAATGTCTTTGCATGTTTTTGTTGCAATTGATTTGTAGTTTAATGTCATTGTGATCTGAGAAAATGCTTGATATGATTGCAGTCTTCTTGAACTTGTAGAGATTTAGTTTGTGTCCTCTCATGTGGTCTAGCTTTGAGAATGTCCCATGTGCACTTGAGAAGAATGTGAATTCTGCAGTTTTGAGGTGTAAGTAGATATCTATTAAATCCACTTGGTCTAGTGCTTCATTTAGAGTCTCTGTTTCTTTGCTAATTTTTTGTCTAGAGGATCTATCCAGTGGTGTCAACGGGGTGTTGAAGTCCCCTGCTATGATTGTATTGCTGTCAATTTCTCCTTTGAAGTCCTCTAGAAGATTTTTAATATATGTTGGTGCTCCTATATTGGGTGCATATATGTTTATCAAGGTTATATCTTCCTGTTGGATAGATCATTTCAATATTATGTAGTGGCCTTCTTTGTCTCTAGTTATGGTCTTCATTTTGAAATCTATTTTATCAGATATGAGTATTGCTACCCCAGCTTTTTTTTGCTTTCCATTTGCTTGGAAATTTTTTTTCCATCCTTTCACGTTCAATCTATGTGAGTCTTTTGTTGTGAGGTGGGTCTCTTGTAAAAAACATATAGATGAGTCATGCTTTCTTATCCAGTCAGCTACTCTGTATCTTTTTATCGGAGCATTCAGTCCATTTACATTTAAGGTGATTATTGATATGTACATATTTATTGCCATTTTTGTTTAGTTTGGTTATATTTTTCTTCCTATTTCTTCTACTAATTACAGCAGTCCTTTTAACATTTCTTGTAGTGCTGGTTCGATGCTAATGTATTCCCTTAGACTTTTTTTGTCTGGGAAGCTCTATATTTGACCTTCTATTTCGAATGACAGCCTTGCTGGTTAGAGTAGTCTTGGATTCAGGTCCTTGTTTTTCATGACCTTGATTACTTCATGCCATTCCCTTCTGGCCTGTAGTGTTTCTTGTGAGAAGTCAGCTGAGAGCCTTATGGGGTTTCCTTTGTAGGTAACCTGTTGCTTCTCTCTTGCTGCTTTTAGGATTCTCTCTTTGTCTTTAATTGCATTTTAATTACTATGTGTCTTGGTGTGGGCCTGTTTGGATTCTTACTTGGGGCTCTCTGTGCTTCTTGAACTTGAATGCCTTCTTCCTTCACCAAATTAGGGATCTTTTCTGTCACTATTTCTTTGAATATATTCTCTAACCCTTGCTCATTTTTCTCTTCTTCGGGGTCTCGTATGATGCAAATATTATTATGTTTCCAGTTGTCCCACAGTTCTCTTAAGCTGTCTTTCTGTTTTTTAATCGTTTTTTCCTTTTGGTTTTCTGATTGGTTGATTTTTTTCTACTCTGTCTTCTAATTCACTGATCCGGTCCTCAGCTTCCTCTACTCTGCTCTTTAGACCTTCCAATGTGTTTTTTTATTTCTGATATGTCACTCTTGATCTTTTCTTGGTGGTTTTTAATTTCCAATTGGTTTATTTTCAGCATCTCTATGTCCTTACTCATGCTGTTGAGCTTCCTCAGGATCAAGGCTCTAAATTCTAGTTCTGTTAATTTGCCTAACTGCTTAACATTGGTGGAAGGTCTTCGGTGGAGGTCTCTTGTTCTTTCATTTGGCTTTTGTTTCTGTGTTTCACCATTTTGGCTATCACAGTGGGCTTTGGAGGCTGCCAAGTTTTCCCTGTGGGTATTTGTGTTCTGCTGTTTGTGGCTCCCTCTCCTGGGTTTAGATGAGCGAAGGAGGACCCACGTTAAACACCACTGTCAAGTCTTACTTTCCTGGTTAGAGTTGCTAGCCCAGGAACGGTACTGTTATTTTCTATTTTTTTTGCCTGGAGGCTACCAGTTCAGGTTACTTGAAGAGTTTTGGGTTGTTAGTTGATTGAAAAACTCCCTCAGGTGCCCGAGGGTAGGGCAGATGCTGGTTGTTAATGAGCCTCAATTTGCACAGGGTGGGGTTGAATCTCCAAGGGAGGGGCTGCTGCCTCTCCCCAGAGCCCTGGGAAGGAGCAATATGGCCACTGTCCTGCGTGGCCACAACTCAGCAAAAGCTCTGAGTGCCCTCCAAATCCTGAGTGACCCCACACTCTTCCAGTCCAGTCTGCCTTCCCTCTGCCGGAGCCCAAGTTGAGTGGCTGTGGCTATTTTAGCCTCTGTCCCAGCTCTGCACTGTGGAGCAGCTTGGGAGTTTAACACGAGGGCACTGCTCACAGCTAAGGCTGTTGCCGAGCTGCCGACCATGGGCTCCCAGCCCCCCGTCTTGCGCCTTCGCAATCCTACCAGGATCGAGTCAGTGTCCCTGGTTATATGGTCTTCGCAAGCTGTTTGTTGCTTTTTCCTGTCGATTTGTCTGTTTTAGTTGTAATTTCAGTTTGGTCCTGGGAGACGGTTTGTGTAGCTTCCATTCACTCCGCCGCCGTTTTGGAATCTTCTCCTATATTACTTTTTTTAAAGTTTAAATTTTAAGACATCTTTTTGGCAAATAGAAAAGTCAAGTATTAAATGTACTATTTTTTGTCATATTTTTCTGAATCAGAATCCATATTAACATAGAGCTAGTTGAAATGTGACCTGTACGGGAGGGAAATGCTAGCGTTGGCTGGCGGGCTTGCAAAAGAATTAATCTGAACAAGATAGAAAGTGGATGTTTAGCTTGCTTAGGGAAGCACGTGGTTTTTGAGAGCCTCTAACAGCACTCTAGAAGCATATATCTTTATATAACCTCCTAACTACAAGTGAGTCATCTATTTCATAAAAGCAACTTTTGTAAGTTCTCAGTGGTGGCATGTGATTTGAGCACAGTTTTAAACCCTGCATGTGCTCTGCCCTCTAAATTATTGGTAGCTTCGCCCACATCTGTTCAAAAATAATAAAAATATAATAATACCCCACCGAAACTATAATTTTTCTTGTAGCCATTAGTGTTCCTTCAGCTAATTGAAAGTAACACAACTACTGCCAGAAGCATTCTGTGGTTTGGATTGTCACCAATTCAGAATGATTTTTCTCTCTCTTTGTTCCAAAACAAGGAATGGTATTGTTCAGATCTGGGATTTTGAGATTTCATTCTAAACTAGTTGAGGATAGAGTATATTATGACATGCAGTGGACTTTGATTCCTTCCTTAAGTTAATAGTGAAACTAGTCCTTTGAAAATATTATCTGTTATGTATATGTAGTATATATAAAGTATTAAATTATATTTGAAAGGTAAGGTAAAAGTATTCAGAAAAAAAAGTTATTACCAAGATATTTCTCTCTCTCTCTCTCTCTCTCTCTCTCTCTCTCTCTCTTTTAATAGAAAAGTTCTTCAAACCTTGTTTTAGGGACTCATTTTTATCTGTGAGCAAGGATTTTGTTTTAAATCCACTGGTCCAATATCCACTCCACTCTAACTCATTGACCTGACAGTTACCCCTGCCTCGCAATGGCTGCTTGCAGTATTCATAAGATGTTTTCCTATTCAACATCTACCAAGAAGACTTGATTGCGTCAGTCCACTAGTTGTTTGGTATGCCTTTTCTAAAATGGAAAATGGCCAATGAATTCTTTTTAAAAGTATATAATAAATAAATGCTTAATTGAATTAAGTGAAAGGAAAAAGCACACCTTCTTGACCTAATAAAAAATATTGTGATTTAATAAACAAACAAACAGTATGTAATTTGAGAGCTAATCATTCTTTCCCTGTAAACCACATTGTAAAGAAGGAGGCCAGCTACAGAACCACTTGGCCTCAGAACCACTTGGTGGCCTGTAAACGGAATTTGATTAGGGATTATATACAGTGTCCAAGGTTCCCACAACATCTGAGATTCTAAACTTTAAGAAACCTATTGATCCCCAAATTTGAGAAATGTATCATCAACATGAATACATGCATGCTTAAATACCTATAAAATTTTATATCATAACAACTTCATTGTCAATGTAGTCTTCATCAATTTTCTTATTTTATTTGTGAACAGTTTTTAGGACATGCTTTCTCACTTCCCATGATTCCTGAATATGTCCAATGATAACTGGGAAATAATAACCAGTGATAAAGTATATGTGTGGCTTCTTATCATATGATTTCAACAGCAAAATTACAACCTTTTTATTTTTCAGAAAATGTTCTAGTTGATATAGTGTATTGCTATATTTTATTTTATTTTCATGGATAAGGGGCAGGGCCACTAGTTATAAGAGTACTCTGTCCATGAGGGGGTTAAAACAAGCTCGCATCAAAAGCTACCGCTGGGTCTGTTCTGTATAATAATTAAGTGCAATAGTCTTTAAAAGAGCAATATTTCGTAATGCCAGTTATGTTCACTAATTATACTTACAGTGATTAGAAAGAATAGAGGGAAAAAATCTGCATGGAATATTTGAAAAATATTAGGCTCAAACTACAAGTCAATAAAACATAAGGACTCATTGTTTTAATCCCAAATTTGTTTGCCTTTTGTAGGTACAGCTGTAGCTTTTTATTTTACTATAAAATCTGTTGTAAATGGTATAAAAACAATGGAAATTATCTCTAGCAGTCTCTTTATAACCTGAAGCTATAGTCATATTTCCATGCTTAATAAGATACTAAGTGTAGTTAATTCATTTTATTATATTAAGATGACTCATCCCTAAATCAGAAAAGTGTTACATAGTAATTTTGAAAAAAAAAAAAAATACTCTTGATCCCCTTTGGATTTTCAAACTCCTTTGTTAAGATGTCTAGAAAGCCCAGCTTTGCTCTCCTGGGGAGTCCTTAACTGGAAGGTAGGCATTTTAGAGATTTATAAACCACTATTGACTTTAGGGTGCAATAAACATGCATCTTGCAGTTTTCATAGATACCTTGCATTCATAGGATTGACCTCTTTAGTAGAAAGCTACATGTCTGCACAAATGTTAGAAAAGTCCTTTGATTTTGAAACTTACTCCAGGCAGTTAATTGAGTGGGAAAGTTATGATATCAGAATTGCTATGAATACAACATGTTCATGAATTTTAGAAGCTGCTCCTGCAATTGCATCCAGAACTCCAAACTGCAGAAATAAAAGTAGGGTCAGTAATTTCCAATGAATACTGGGCACGAGAGAAAAGTTTAACTGCAATTGCCTTCCTCAGTGCCATAGTGCTCACTGTTATTGAAGCCAGAGGTCTCTGGCTCTTCCTCTCCTGGGCATACATTTTCTCTGACCAGATCCAGTTGTTGCTATTGCAAGTGTGGCTTGTCTGCCTCCTGTTATTTCAGTGGCCTGTGGCCTGCGGGCAGTGATGGGGTGAGAGGGAGCTGTATGCAATTGTCCACGTGCCTTTCACTCTGGTGCCTGCCAATTCCTCGGCCTCCAGATACTGAACTCTTGGCCCTTAAAGATGTTTGTTTACATTTTTATAGTTTAGAAGAGTGATTCAGTCACTGTGCTGCTGCCTTGGAAGAGAGTCAGGACAGCTTTCTTTCTATCAGTGTATCCTTTGAGCAAAATCAAGAATGTCATATAATCGTAATGGCATTCTTTTCTAAATCTCATATACAGATTTTGGTACAATCTTTTAAAGGCTTTTACAACATTGTGAGGTGGGCAGTGGGACAGATACTATTCTCATTTTAGACATGGGGCTCTAAACATCATTAGTTGTTATACAGCTAAAACTCACATTTATTACCTTCTCATTTGTCTGCCCAGAGAGAAAGAAAGTATGGCCTAGTTAGTTTCTTCTGGGGAGATTAAAAATTGCTTCGTATGAAAACCTCAAGCAAAGCCTGAAGACACCAGAGGAGATGCTGGGAGTGCAAAGTCAGGATCTAACTTCAGGATTCTCTAGGAAACAGGAGTTATGTGTTCAATTTATTTGTTACCACAGGGGATCCTGACGGAGCAGTGAATGTAGAACATCTTTTATCTGGTGTCTAGGGTTTATATTTCAGATTGGTAAAGAATGTGTTACCTTTCACAGTGATAGACGGTCTCCTTCCTCAGCTATTTAAAGATTTCTCTGCATTCTGATGCCTCCCCCTCACCACACACACACACACACACACACACGTCACTGCTGCCTTAGTTATTCCTCTTTCCCCTTAAGATTGGTCTGTTTGGAAAGGACCTATGCTAAGAGGAACTGATTCACTGCTGGACCAGTTGTAACAAAATTCCCCTTTTACTTTGCTTGGAAGATTGGAAGAGCTGGGTGGTAACATTTGATCTTGGATTGGAAAGTTGAATATAGACATTAACCAGCATATTTCATAGTATTGTCATAAATTTTCCTTCCTTCTCCCAGTCCAGTGCATTTCTGTAACTACAGGGGAAAAAAAATGTCCTTTTTCTGTCACGTGCACCCACTATTCCAGAAGGAAGGCCTGCGCTTAATACAAAATAATGATTCGGTTGCCATAAGGATAGTGTTCACTTGGAATACTCTAAAAGAGTTCTGCTGTCTGCTCCAGAGCTCATACATACCTCGCTTCTGTCTGGAGCAATAGTGCTTCTCTCCTCACATGTTTTTCTACTTCATTGATATATGTTCACAAATACTTCCAATTCTGGAATGCTCTCTTTTCTGCTTTTCTTTAGGACTACTATGTAGCATCTTCCAAGAGTTTTCCTTTAGAGTTTCTTTTCCACATTCAAATAACAACATCTGGATTTTTAAAGATACCAGAGTTTATTCGTGAAGAACATACAATGTTTGTTTATTTTATATTACCAATTACCAAATGCAATTTCACATCTTGCTTTCCAGCCTGTTCCTCAGGGGATAATGAAGTAATTATCCGGAGGTAACTTAAAAATTACTTGGAACAGACACTTAATGCCATTTCCAGCAGGTTTATACCTTGGCTAGTGCTAAAATCTTTTCTTCAAAGAACTCTTGGCGGTACAGGGTTTAACCACCTGCTGTGAAACTTGTGTGACAAACATCTTAAATATTTACACTTTGTCGTTATTTCATTAACTCGATGGAATAAAATGACAGTCATCTCCCTATCTATATTCTAAAGAATACTCGTTGTTTGTAGTGCACAGTATACCAGGATCTTCTTGGGTCTGAAGCCAGAGTTTATATCTTTGTATCATCAATGTCTAACACAGTGACTGGGGAATACCAAGTACCCAATATTATTGATTAAATCAAGGATATAAATGCATGGGTTAATGCATGAATGAATAAATGAATGAATGAATGAATGAATGAATGAATGAATGAATGAAACCATTGAATAATTCCTCTGCTGTTTTCTTATCCACCTTTCATATTTTTTCATCCTCCCTCCACTGGCTACTTCTACTCAGATCTTTGTTGTTCTTAGTCACCCTGCCTCTCTGCATTAAACCACTGATTTATATCTCTCATTCCAGTAACCCACACTTTTCAAAAGTATAGTCTAACCTCACTGCATCCACTTCCTGTTTACTCCTTAACCACTCCAGCTACTGCTTCTTTCAGTCTATTGAAATGGGAATACTGAGGATGTGCAAAAGATCTCAATTACTGAGTGCCATGACCTCTGTTGAACCCACTACCAAACAATATTTGCACTTCATTTGACCTTGTTGAACACTCAGTCAGTATTAAAACTCTAGTGGCTCCTAAGATACTGTTTCTCTTAGTTCTCATACATCTCTGACTTTTATTTTACTTTTGCTCAGTGGTCTTCTTTTTATTTTTACTTCTTGGTTCTTCTTTAATATCAGTGTTTAACCTTAGTTTTCTCCTTCTCATTGCTGACTGTCTCCTTAGATCATACCTTTGGTACATTAATGTTAATTTCCAAGGTCTACAGGTATATATACTTATGTAGACCTTTCTCACAGGAATGAGGGATGGTATAAAAAGCCATACTATTCCTGTTCTTCAGAAAATTTATGCAGATATTTAAAGTTTGGTGTATAAGCTAAGAAAGCCTGTGTCCTTAAAGCTTATTTTTGTCTGAGGATGGCTACCTATACTTTTAATCCTCTATGCTTTTATTAATTATAATAATATAATCTATCCGTTACCAATTCTTAGTACCATATTTTTCTCAGGAAGAGAAAACACAGATTATCAGGCACCTTCTTTGAAGAATAGAGATTACAAATGTATCCAATTTCTGGGAAGTATAAGATATTCCCTTTCTCACCAATAAGACTTGTACTGGAAAATGTTAAAGTCTTGGTCCCATGCATACTCACTGAATTAGGTACATACTAAACCACCAGGAAGTGTTCAATACACTATGTATTAATTATTGCATACACTTAGGTATCTCCATTTACTGTGAGGAGACAGTGTGAGGATAGCTGGTGGACTAAAGTCTTGAATTTGGGGTACAGAAAATGAAAGAGAAGCTTGTTAGACAGTGTGCCCTTCTATATACATCGCTCTTAGTATGGACAATAATCCGAATGTCTGTGTACCAGCAATCATGTGGAACTCAAAACAGCTGCTCTCATTAAACCTGCCATGGATATTCTAATTTGCCTCAGACCCCACTACTCCCTGTTGTCCCCAATCCAGCCTGTCAGTTGCCATTCATGATCACAGTTACCTTTTATTTTTCTTATTGTAGGGAGATATTCTTATACTCATGTGTCTGTTTAAAAAATGTCACCAAGAAAGACAGAATGAACTCTATATGATGATATATTTCTTGAGAACAGCTGAAAATTATTTCTCACTTAATGTGCAAGCAGAATGCCTCTCCATCAGGTTTATTGTTGTTGTTTGCATATAGTTGGCTTCGCTTATGAGCGATATTTCTTTTAGTTCATATAATTTGTCACCTCTTCTTAGCGTCCTCTTCACTTCTTTATCCTCAGCATCTTGAAACTGTGGCTAATAAATTTAGAATGATTTTTAGTGGTCGCCATATTCCTAATTTAGTTCTGTGTTTAATAATTAATGTTTGCCCACTGGTTTGTAGAATGTTAACAGTTCAACTGATGCAGTGAAATTATTTGCATGGTGATTTAGAAGGATTAACATAACAAAGTCAGTTAAAAGGGCCTGAGGGGATTACCTACTTTCTCCTGCTGCCTTCAAGCAGGTGTCCTGGTGAAGAATAATGCTAACAAGGCAACAGCAACAACACAGCGGCATCTCTAGGTTCTGAGCAGATTACAAAATGCTTTCACATACATTTTTAAATGCTACAAAAAGAAGATCTAACAAGGGAGGACCTACTGGGACGCTGGACGCGGTGGAAATGGGCAACTGCCGCTGGGCTGCTGGTCCCACTTGTGAGCTGCTCTCTTCTGCCTGGCAGAAGGTGAGAACGCCAGGTCTGACCGGTGGAGCACCTGTGCCGTTGCCTCCTGTGAGCAGCAGCCCTGCTGCTTCCTGTCCAGTTTTCTCAGCAGCAGCACTGTGATGTAACTGTTTAACTTAGTGGTTTTATTGTGTGAGTACAGGAGGAAAGGTTTTTGAAAATCCTTAAGTTTTACAGTCTCTAAACTCACAAGCTATAAAGCATCTAAAAGGCTTCTGTATCCAAAAACTCATTAGGTGATTGTTTTTTGTTATTTGGCACTTCCTCCAGGGAACCGATATAAGAATTTATTACAGATAATAGATAGATGATTGATAGATAGATAGATAGATAGATAGATAGATAGATAATAGATAGATAGATATTAAGCCCTTGCCATGTGCATAATATCTGTTTGGTAATATGGAGGGAAGAAGGAAATATAGGCGTACTATTGGTGGAAGTGGGGTTCGTGGGTGCCACTGGATAAGAATTACAGAAGCCCTCCAAGGAGGATGAAGTATCATAGAAAGTTTTGTTCCTGTGGAATTATACCTCTGAGTTTCCAAGGTCCCATTTCCCCCAGTCCCAGCACCGAAGAACTGTCGCTGTGGCTTCAGCAGAGCTAGGACTAAAGCCAGCGTCCAGAGTTTCCGCTCCATGTTGGAGCACAGGTCCAGTCCAGCATCAGGCTGGCATAGTTTGTTTTCCCTGCTGCAGTTCATCAGTCGATTGCTTGTGGGGTCCGCGTGGCCATATGGCTGTGGAGGGAACACGGGCAGGAGCAAAGCCACAGCAACCGGAGAGCCAAGAGCTGAGAGGCCACAAGAGACACAGAGAGAACAAGTTCCTTTGTCTAGGGCATTATATAGTCTCAATTTTTTGCAGGGTTGTAGTGGCCCTGCTTCCTCTAGCCAATAATCTCTGTTCCCAGGTTTGACTCTCAGTCATTTTTCCTATGTTACCCCAACTTCACTGCACACATGCCTGTCTCTCCTTTGTTAGACCCCTTCCCCAGTAATCTGCAGGGAATGGGCTGGTGGTTCCCTGGGGAGTATGAAATTGCAGCTTTCTGGTGAAGCTGCCCAAATGACATGCCTATAATGTCTCGCTATCTTTTTCTCCTTTCCTATTCTTAATAACTAGCTAATTATAATGGTATTAAGAGGAAACTGGTTGGAAAAAAAGAGATGTATACTACCACTCTGTTTTGTTCATCGGAGTGAGATATCACATAGCTCTGTATGGTCATGAAAAGA
This sequence comes from Molossus molossus, assembly GCF_014108415.1. NCBI lineage: Eukaryota > Metazoa > Chordata > Mammalia > Chiroptera > Molossidae > Molossus > Molossus molossus. The sequence goes on along the minus strand of NW_023425345.1, from coordinate 53,338,098 downwards.
AATAATTGAAGAGGGATCAGTGAGAGAGAATTCTCAGAGTGGGCAGGCACATTGATTGTGAAGATACAACTGTTCATGAGATGTTTAATTGGAGCATTCAATTACACAGGCAGTTGGTACCTTAATATTTTAAAAAGAACAGAATTGATTTGCCCATGGTAGAAGGAGATTTCTCTTAAAAATAACTCAGTGAAGCATTTTGGTTTCTTTTTGCCAATGTTATGCTTCCTTTTGAAACAAGTGCTGCTGATAATTATTTGAAAGCCAAATGTGTGTGCCTTGTGTGCCCTTTGCAGAAACTCCAGTCATCCCTCAAGGGCTCTGCAATGTAGAGGTCAACTGCTTCAGCTTCCATTCAGCATGATCCATCCAGCAAATTTAGGGGTTACATTTTAATGACAGGATTTGAATTGTAATTATCTATCACACTAAAACGTTATTCTAATCGATGTGCCTTTTTACCGCCTTCATCGTAACCCTAACTGCTCTGTGTTTATGTAAGGTTGCCGTTACCACCTGGGGCTTTTTCAGGACTCTGGAAGAATCAGGAAGCCTTCAAGCATTTATACTTTGAAAAATTTCCTGTAAGAATTTTATTATACTTTTTTTTTTTTACCTTTGTATAGACTTCTCTATAGTTCTTGGCAACTTGCTCCTAAAATTATAGATGACAAAGCAACTTTGAAAGGTTACCGGGACCTGTTTCCAGACTTCAGGGATAATAATACCCAAACCACATAAATAAGTCATTTTTATATGTATTTTTAGAAGTCTCTGGACATAAAATTTCTCAGTTTGTTTTAGCAGCTTTTTCTGGAATTTAACAGCCCTCAGTATCAGGAAAAATTTTGTGAAAGTGAAACTTCTTTGGGCTTTTCATATTACTCTCTCCGTTGGACGCCACAGACTGCGGGCGCCACAGACTGCGCGCACCTGATCAGAATTCTGCACTGTCATCAAGACCCCTTCACCTCCTTGGCTCCTGGTTATGTGAGCAAAATTCAGTTGGCCTATCAGAAGTTGTATTTTTCCACCTTTTCACATATTTTTTGACATTTTTTCTTGAATGTACTCTGAGCTCTTTATTTTAAAATCCCATTTTAAAACACAGATACAGGAAAGAGACAGTGTTCTCAATACCCAACAAACAGTGACCTGGATGACAAAAAGTGTCTTCCTGTTTTCTGTCTTATAACGGTACCTGTTCCCCTGAGCCACGGTCACGTGTCCTGTGCTTATAACAGAACTTGGTTGATGATGCTCATCAGGATCCCACAATCATCTTTTTGCTGTCTTTTTACTTCTGTTTCCTGCCATGAGAGAGAGACCTGGTCCTTGTGCACTAGATAAAAAGAAAGATCAAAATTTCATTAAAAAGAAAAAGTGAGTCTAAGTATTAGCATTCTATCTTCTTTATTTGTGAGTGAAGGACAGCTAAACCTAATCAACTAGACAAATGACAAGAATTCAAATAGCTTCCTTTAGAATGAGATCGCATAGTTAAATGACCTCACTAGCCAAGATTAAACCTGCCCCTGAGGATTGTGGCAGGGAAGATTTGTCTTACACTTCAGTCAGCCCAGTCTGCCTGCCTGCGGGGCCAAGTTAAATCATCAGAATATGAGGATGATTAATTACAACCTGCCAATGGCAAGTAAGATGTGCTTGTGGATTTAACATGATCACCTTTCACACCGAAAGCTCTTCCATGTCCCAGTTTGTGTTTAAACTAGAGGAAGTGAATCTGGACTCTGCCTCATTGCCCGGACCTCAAAACTCTCATCTAAGGGGTTAATAACAGCACAGGAAGATTTAGTAACTTGGCCATAGCTTAGAAGTAACAGAGCTAACATTTGAACCCATATACTTTGGCTCCAGAGTCCATGCTGTTGAACGGATACTACACAATGTCTCTCTAATAGTAATTGCAGTAGCAATTGCAATGAGTGCCAATTATTGTGGGCTCATGTTGTCCAGGGTCTGCCCTCTTTCTATACACTAACTCCTTTATGTTTCATAAAAGCCTTATAAAGCATAGTTTGTTACCCCATACAATAGATGAGTATACTGAGTGTCGGAAAGATTAAGAAACGCAAATCGTGACTCACTGGGATTCGTCCCAAAGCCCATGCTCACAAACGTAGGTATCAAGGTAACTCAGAAGCATTTGGGAAGTAACATGTCTGTCTTTCTACTTATCCTTCCTGATTCTTCATTCTGTTGTGACTTCTGGACCAGTGAAGATGTGCTGCTCCTTTGAGTTGATTAAAAATTTAATTTCATACTGACTAATTAACTATGTTTCACTGAAGCTCGACTTCAGTTCTAGTCCATGTTAATAAACTGTGCGCTATTTGGTAATTATTCATAGAGAGCTTTAAAGCTTTTAAGTATTAACACAATTAGAGAAGAAATCTACCAAAGAATTACTCTGCAATACCAAATTGGAAATACTGAGCTATTACTTTTCACTTTAAAAAACAAACTAAAGTAATTTGGTTCACAAACTTTACAAATCTAAGTTCAAAATGCTTACCTCGAACATACATAAGAACACTTTCATTTATTCCTGGTTATTAGAGGAGCAAAGAGTTTCTATTAAGCTTTAAAAATCAAAAGTAATTTAATTCAATAAGCTAGTTATGAGAAAAGTCAAATGTATACAGTAAATTTATTTCTATGACATTTTATATTTTACCAAGATTAAAACTGATTATGTTACCCAATAGTATAGCCTAATTAGACATTATTTATTCTTATTTTCAGGGGTATTATGACACCATGGATGCTGGTTACATGGATGAAGAAGGCTATTTGTATGTTATGTCTCGAGTTGATGACGTGATCAATGTTGCAGGTCACAGGATTTCTGCTGGTGCCATTGAAGAGGTACTGACAAATATTAGTCGTCTGTGCTAGGGAATGTTTAGGAACAGAGCTCAGCTGACGTCAGTATTAAGGTTAAGTCATTCAACCTGGAACATCACCACACCCTTTACGTGAAGCAGAGGCTAGGTTACTCTGGCATCTCACCTCTCCCGTAGGTTTTCATGTTTCCCACGCACTCTCCCATTCCTGTCCGGGTGGCAGTATGGAATTCTAAGCACTTACATATATCTGTTATTTATGGGACAGTACATATACCATTACTTCTTCCTACTTGCTATTTGACTGCTTCTAGCTTCCTGATTTGCTCCTGCTTGATATAGTCTTTAAGTGGTGAACATTTAAACATTTTATTGTACTCTTAAGTCCTGAGAATTTTCTGCCAGTGTAAGTTATACAAAGTCTCCAGAAGAATTTTTTTTAAATGTCTTTAATTTATCATCTCTACATGGAGTAAAATCCACTTTTTCATTGTATAATACTCTGATTTTTTTACTTGTATAGATTCTTGTAACCGTTACCACAGAGAGGATACAGAAAAATTTCAGCACTGTCAGAGAATGTCCTCATAATGTCACTTTTTGTATTCTGACCCTCTCTATCCTAACCCCTGGTAATCACTGGATTTTCTTTGTTTCTGTGTTTATGTCTTCTCTAAAATATCATATACAGAAATAATACAGTATGTAACCTTCTGAGATCAGGTTACTTCATTTAGGAAAATACATTTGAAGTCCATCCGAGTAACTGTGTATATCAGTAAGTGCAGTATCCCATGGTGTGGATGTGTTAACCAGCTTATGTATCCATTCACCCATTAAGGGATATTTGGGTTGTTTCTAGTTTGAGGCAATTATAAATACTGCTGGTATATATATTTAAGTACAGGTTTTCTTGTGTGCAAAAATTACTTTTTATTTCTCTATCATAAATACCTATATGTAGTTTATGGGGTTATATGGTAAGTACATGTTTAGGTATATAAGAAACTGCCAGACTTTTCTACAGTGGCCCTGCCATTTTACGTTCCCACCAGCACTGCCAGGGTTCCTATTTCTTCCTATCCTCATAAGCACTTGGAATTGTCATTATTTTTTATTTTCATCATTTTAATAGATATGTAATAGTATCTCACTGTGCTTTTAATTTTTCTGTTCTATAATGACTAATATATTGGACATCTTTTCATATGTTTATTTGCCATCTACATATCTTTTACTGGTGAAATATTTGTTAAAATCTTCTGTCCGTTTTTTTGTTTCTTATTACTCAGTTTTGAGAATTCTTCATATATTCTGAATACAAGTTATTTGTCTGATATGAAATGTACAAATATTTTCTTCCAGTCTGTGACTGGTCTTTTTATTCTATTAAAAGTGTTCTTAACAGGTCAAAAGTGTTTTTCATATTAATATGGTCCGATTCACCAATTTTTATTTTCTTTTATAGATAATGATTTTAGTGTTGAATCTAAGAATGATTTCCCAATCCAATGTCATAATATTTTCTCCTTTGTTTTCACCTAAGAGTTGTATAGTTTTACATTTTACATTTTGCTGTATTGGTTTACATTTTAAATGAGTTTACATTTGTGTTTATAGAATTTTTTTTATATATGATGCAAGATTTTTAAATTTTTATTTTTATTTTTTATGGATGCTGATTATGTCAAGCATCATTTGTCGCAAAGACTGGCCTTCTCCCATTAAACTGCCTTTGCACTTTTGTCAAACATCAGTTGACAATATTTGAGTGGGTCTATTTTTAGAGTATCTCTTCTGTTTCATTGATCTATGTGTTTATCTTTGTCATCAATACTATTCTGTCTTCAGACTGTAGCTTTATAGAATGTCTTAAATTTGAATAGTATTCACATTTGCTCTTTTTTTCCACAAATGTTTTGGGTATTCTGCTTTTCATATATATATTAGACTGAGCTTTTGACTTACAATAATTTCTGCATGGATTTTGATTGGGATTATGTTAAACCTGTATAGATTTATTTGGGAAAAATTGTTATTTGAATTATACTGAATCTTCCAATTCATAAACTTTGCATGTCTCTCCATTTATTTAGGTCTTTTAGATGTTTTTTCAACATTTTATACTTTTAATTTACAGAGTCTCATCGTTTTTTGTTAGATTTATACCTATGTATTTAATATTTTTAACTATTATAGATTTAAATTTTTGTTTTCAAATTTTCATAGCTAGTTCATAGAAACATTATTGGCTTTTATAAACTGATGTATATATACTGTGATCTTATTAAATTCTTATTACTTTTAGGATTTTTGGTTGTTGTCTGTTTTTGTAGATTTCTTTTGATGTCCTGTGTGGACAATATGTTTGTGAATTGAGATGGTTTTAGGATTTTCTTTCCGATTTGAATGTCTTTTTATTTTTTGCCTTCTTGAAATGGCTAGAATTTCCAGTATGATATTACATAAGAGTGGTGAAAGCGTACATCCTTGTCTTGTTCATTATCTCAGGGTAAAAGAATTTAGTAGCTTAACATTAAGAATGATGTTTTTCTGTAAGAGATGACCTTTATCAAATGTGAAAGTTCCCTTCTGTTACTAATTTTCTGAGTTTTTTAAAAATCTTAAATGAATGTTAAATGTTGTCAAATGCTTTTTGTGCCTCTATCGATATGATTGTGTGACTTTTATTTTCAATCCTGTTTACATGGTGAAGTATATTAATTAATTTTCAACTGTTGAACCAGCCTTTCATTGCTGGGATAAACCTCACTTGGTTATAAGGCATTATTGTTTTTGTACATTGATTTTTTTTTAACTATGGTAATTTTTTTTGTTCTGAAATCAGCTTTGTGTGGTAATCTTAAAGCAATTTCATCTTTTACAGATAATATTTAATCATTTATCGGTTTCTAGTCTTTCATTTCTAATCTATCTGGATCATTATGCTTCCTGTGGATTTCCTGTAGATATGAAATAGTTGTGTCTTCTTTTTATTTTTATCCTATCTGACAATATCTATCTTTTAACTGGTGTTTTTATATCAGTTACATTCTAATCAATTATCGATACATTCATGTTTATGTCTACTACTTTATTAGGTTTATTTATTTGTTTTTTGCCATTTCTCTTTTTAATTCCCTCTATATCACCTTTTCTCTCTTCTTTTAAGTCATTTGGTTCTTTATGTAACATCTGCTTTTTTTCCCTGAGAAATTTGGTTTCTATTTATTCTAAAAGTGTATGTCCATACTTCCTGGGCCGATTATTAATTTTATCCTGAATGTGCAAAGATGGCTCTGGGTAAAATATTTCTTCACCCAGATCTTATTCTTAGGTGACCCGTGAGAGCCGATGGACAATTCCCTGCATCAGTAGCCAGACACTCCTCAGATGAGAAGAAAAACGGTTCCCCTCTGCTTACAAAGAGGAAGTAGGCAGCTCCCCCCCCCCCCAAAAGTCTCCTTGGAAACCCGATGGTGGGCTCCAAACTCCAACTCTTTGATATGTAAATAAAATCTCTCTAGGAGCCAGATAACCCCATGGGTTCAACGTTTACAACCAAGGAATGTTTCCGAGGCTTCATCTTTTTAACATGTAAATATCTAGGAAAATAGTGAGCCTGTCTCCCTGGCACATAGGGATCCTCGGTGGGCTGCAAGCACTTTACTCTCCCAGGGAAACTGGAAATTTTATTATCTTGTTAGATAACAGCAATTAACCAGACAAATAACTATAGCTCTAGTTCTCATAATTTTTGGAAATTCTCCGGAGGTTACGGCTTTTTTAGAGGAGAAATTCCGAAAAGTTGTATTTCCCCCACAGTTGTAATAGCGACATTAAAATATTTCGTGATTCTAATGTTTGGGTCACCTTGGGTTTGCATCTGTTGTTTGTCTTTTTTCTTAAGCAGTATTTAGTTGTTCCTCGTTTTTTAGTGTCCAATAATTTTAGATTTTATCCTGGACATTTTGAATATTACATTATGAGATTTAGGATTCTGTTGAAACCATCTGGACTTGTGGTTTTTTTTTTGTTTGTTTGTTTTTTTAATTTTAGCAAGTGGTCAACCCAGTGAAGATTAGGCCACATCTCCTTACCCACTTTCTGTGGACTGTGGTTTCAAAGTCAACTAAGTGTTCAAAGACTTTGTAGAGCTACTCAGTTCATCTCACGTGTGTCTCTCTCAAAGGTCAATGTGAAAGTCCAGTTAATGTGAAAGTCCAGTTAATAAGTGTTCTGAATCTTCTCTGTGCCGCTTCTGTTACTGAACTAAAGGAGTCTGTTGGCCTGTGCACAAAGCCCAATCAAATGTGAACAGCAGTTTGCAACCAAAAAAGTAAAGTTTTATTTTTAAGGAAATGATGCCAGAGTCACAGGTGAACTTGGCTCAAAGCCCTGGCTCCCCGGTGGCTTCCTGGGATGGGTTATTAGGGAAAAATTATTAATTGTGGTGACTAAGAGAGTTAGGGTCATGGTCTCTACTGCTCAGTGCTAGGGTAGGGGGCAGTGATCATTGCATCTGGTTCTGATGTCAACCATGGTGTAGCTTGTCTGGTTTTGCAAAGACGTGGTTAGTGGGGTCGTTCCACTTTTCTGGATCTGGAACTGAATTTCTCCTGAGGCCTAGATGTTTTCTTTAGTTTGATTGAAACAGTCTCTATGGTCAGTTTTATTGCTAAGGCTGTCCTGCGGGCTTAATGATGAAGGGCGTGAGCCTGCAGGGGAGAAGGGGACGGGAGTCAGGGTGCTGGGTGAGGCCAGTTGGAGTCAGAAAGAAAGAAAGGAGAAAAGGTCATATTATAGAAATGTAGTTTCTGCACAGGGTTACAATTCTGGTTGGATTCCTGCATACCCAGATTCTGGGGAGGGTCAGGACTTCATACACAGAGATCAAGTATCTTTTTCTCTAGCTCCTGCCTTTACCTGACCTATTTCTCAGTTCTTTATTCCCAAGGCTCCCCTTTCTAGTGCTCAGTCCTGCAAGGTCTACCTGTACAGTGTCCTGGGGAGAGAAAGGGAGTCTGTCTCCTTGCTCTCGCGCACCTGGGACAGGGCCAATGACCCGGGTCCGCTCTCAGGGACGGGGAGCTGCTGTGGGGAGGGCAGGTGGTGCCGAGTGTTCCCAGGCTCTCTTGGTGCAGGTGGTGGAGAGCCAACAAGGTTGCCACAGTTCCGCAGGGAGGAAGAGGGCTTCCTTGCTGTGTTCACCCAGGGTAGGGAGGATAAAAACAGAATGATTCTGTGTCCCAGCTCCTCTGCTGCTTTTTCCTGGACCTCTGGCTAGACACAGTATGCATTTCTTGGGGCTTTTCTGTCTGTATTCATTGGCCAGAATATAATGGAGGCAAAACCAACCAAACAACAAACTGTAAAAGCAACAGAAGTTTAAAACTCTCCAAACCAACCAACCAAACCGGGCACTCACTCTCAGGTTGTCTCTCCTGTTCTGACAGTTCTGACAGAATCTTCTGATCTGTAATTTAGCCCAGAGTTTACTTATTGTAATTCGTGGAAGTGATGAGGTGGAATGTATTTATTCTATCTTTTCCAGAACCAAACCCAGGATAGTTTATTCCTCACCTGAGGATATTTTTCTATTTATCTTCAGATAGAGTGGGAGGGAGGGAGAGAGAAAGAGAGAGCGAGAAAAAAAAATATATATATATATGTGAAAGAGACACATGGACTTGTTGCCACCTGCACGACCCCGACCAGGGCCAGGGATGAACTGCAACCGAGGTACATGCCTTTGACCGGAATCGAACCTGTGACTCATTGGTCTGCAGGCCAGCGCTCTAACCGCTGAGCCAAACCGGCCAAGGGAAACCCAGTTTAAACAGAGTGGCACAAACTTCAGTTTAAATGAAAGCAAATACCTAATGTAGTGTGATTTAAAATGCAGTGGGATCAGAGTGTACAGAATCCAAGTTTAGTTCCCTCCCTCTGATTAAAAGATGGTCACCTAACTTAAAGGAGGTACTTATCTTCAGCCTAAATTTAACAGCTTAACACTTCTTGTCATATTTTAAAAAATATGACAATGAGCCCTGGCCAGTTTGGCAAAGCGGTTAGAGAGTCGGCCTGCGGACTGGAGAGACCCGGGTTCGGTTCCTGCTAAGGGCACGTACTTCGGCTGTAGTTTGTCCCCGGCCCTGGTTGGTCGTGCGGGTGGCAGCCACTCGATGTGTCCCTTTCACATCGATGTTTCTCTCTCTCTCTCCCTTCCTCTCTCTCCCTCCCACTCTATCTGTACAAAAAATGGAAAAAATATCCTCAGGTGAGGATTAAAAGAAAAAAAAAATATGACAATGAGATGTTATTTGAGTAAAAGGAAAGAATTTTATAAAAATGTTTTGGAATATGTGACTTTTATTTAAAAAATATGTTTTTATTGATTTCAGAGAGAGGGGGAGAGAGAGAGAAACATTGATGTGAGAAAGAAACATCCATTGGTTGCCTCCTATATATGCCCTGATCGGGGACTGAACCCAACACCTGAGCACATGCCCTGACCGGGAATTGAACCAGTGACCTTTCAGTGCATGGGACAATGCTCATGCACTGAGCCACATCGGCCAGGGCTGAAATATGTGACCTTTATGTGCAGGCATAATATTATCTTGTTTTTAACTGACTCTGGATTTTGCGATAACCTGAAATTGAAATTTATGCTTCAGGTATTTCAGTGTGTTGGCAAAAGATGGTTCTGGTTGCATGAACTTTTAATTTCTTGCTTGTAGGAGATTCCTTCTAATATTTGCTTGCATTTCTCACAGAGTCAGCTAATCAAAATATGGAGATTGCATATGCACAGACCTTCACGTCAGCCAAAATTCTTTGTTCTTTCTTCTATTTTTAGAATGAAAGGAGAAGTGTTAGCCTATTTAAATATATATTGTGCTTTAATATATTTCTACTGACACTCTTATCATAACATGTAACAGCAGAGTGAGGCAGTTAAAGTCGCAAAATTGAAAAACTGTGCAGGAATCAGTGGCATTTAACAGCAATGTTGTCACCAAGTCTTGGAGTACTTACAACACATTACAGGATACCTCTCATCCTTCAAGGCTTTATATGAATTAAATGATCAAATCTGTATAGTATATTTATGTCTAATAAGAAAATTAGTATCTCAGTTCATATCAGGTTTATTTTTTCCATATTGGAATCAATTAGAGAGATGTACATCAGAGATGTTAATGTCCATTAACATTATTGTTTTTTCTCAACTCCTAGCACAATTGCTTACCACAGTGATAGTATGTATGTGAAATGTTTATGTTGATGCCAAATCTTACTGGGTAGTTAAATGCTTTTCCAAGGTTCTCAGTAGTGGATACTAGATTTCATCCTGACTTTTTAAAATAGGACTTGAGAGGCTTAATCTGTTGAAAGTCTCTTTTGCAGAAATTAAAAGTAGATGGAATGTTGTTTTATATATAGTTGTTTTATATAATGTTGTTTTCCTATATATATATTTTCTGTGCTTTTCCAATTTCTAAAGTAAAATTTGACAATGGCATTACCTTCCATAAGACTTAATCAAACAGAAATTCTATTAAAATTATATCCAAAACATTTCAGGAAACCCTATGTTATTTTCTGTTCTCATGGTAAGAAAATAGAGTCCAGGGAGAGCTTTTATACCTTTAAGAGGACAGATCCCTACACATGCGATGGCCTTTTGTAACTATTAAGTAATAATCATATTTATTTGAACAGTTGATTAATCTTTAAAAGCCTAGCACCTAGCTGGACATTTGGGACTCTTTGGTGGGAGTTCAAGATGTTCTTAAGGAAATTAGATCTGAAAACTGCTAGTTCAGGACTTCTGGGCCAAAATGACTAGGAGTCAATGTTGTCCTTCATGCTTGGTTCTCTTTCACAGTTGTGAGCAGACCTTTTCATGCAAAGAAATATCTCCAAGGAACAACAAATTGGGCTTTCTGTTTTATTCTTTTTCTGGTCGCTTAAGTTTCAGTTTGTTAAATAATCCTGGAAATAGCTTTGGGAACTTGGAAATTTGGTGTTAAATTATTGCATTTAAAGCCCAGGGCAGTGTACACGTATAATTTGCCCTTTGAAGGTTGTTCTGACCAATATGACATTGTTTGTTTGCCAAGTAAGCTATTTATTTTAGGAATGATTTCTTTGAAACTGAACATATTTCTATAAAGTGCATGCTCAACAAAGATGCTGTGCAGTTTCAGTCTACCCAGTGTTAACTGATTCCTGGGTTTACATAGTTGTAAAATAGCTGAACATTTTCCATAGTACATCAATGTGACTGTTGATGAAGGTGTGGAATCTGGCCATTTTCTAGATAACTCTAAGGTCAAAAGAGATGGAAAAAACATTTCTCTTCTTCAGCTCTTTACATCATCGAGGGTGCTTGATTTAAATCATGTTCTCTAGCCCGGCTGGTATGGCTCAGTGTTTGAGCATCGACCCATGCACCAAGGGGTCATTGGTTCGGTTCCTGGTTGGGGCACATGCTGAGGTTGTGGGCCCAATCCCCTGTGGGGGGCATGCAGGAGGCGGTCAATCGATGTTCTCTCTCATCGATGCTTCTATCTCTCTCTTCCTCTCACTTCCTCTCTCTCTAAAAATAAAATAAATAAACAAATCATGTTGTCTTATATGAAAATACTTCGAAACAGAATTAAGAAGCAGATATAATGTAGCCCACTAAAGGCACAGACTTTAAAATTCATTAAAACATACACAAAGGTGACAGTACACCTGTAACAATGAATGGCAGACATTTGCCAGACCTGTTCCGTAACCTTTATACGCTCACTCTTGGTGAGACTATTACAGTTTAAGTTGTATCTTTTTTTGTGACGGAGAGGGGTATTTGCCTATTGTTAACCACAGATGCACTATGGAATTTATATGAAGGGAGTATACAAACATGGCTTTTAATTGTTTTTCTCCACAAGACATTTGGCTGGCTTCTGTCCCTCAAATGCTGCTAAGGCACATTTTGATGCTTTCTTTTTTTAACGACTCAGTTGTTGAAATCATTGTTTGGCATGCCAGCTTTGTTGGAGGGGCCAACATAGAAAGTTGCCTCCCTTCCTTGATGGTATCTTTTTAACACTGACAGATCAATGTAATTTTATCCACTATAATAATGAACCTCATTTACAAATGACATGCAGTTATGGAAAGGGATTGTTTCTCACAGATTTTTAAGAATTTATGCAGAGTCGGCAAAAAATGGGAACATTTGATAGCAAAGATAGCTGTGTTATGTATTAATTCTGATTTTAAAATACTTCCTACCCTTACAGAAAGCCAGTCAACATTTTCCCATTTACTTCTAAAACACTAAGACTGAGGATGGAAACATGGTGAAATTAAAATAACAATGTGAGCTCAGCTGGTGTGGCTCAGTGGTTGAGCATCGACCCATGCACCAAGAGGTCGCCAGTTCGATTCCTGGTCAGGACACATGCCCAGGTTGTGGGCCCCATCCCCAGTGGGGGGCATGCAGGAGGCAGCTGATTGCTGTTTCTCTCTCACATGAATGTTTCTATCTCTCTCTTCCTTCCTCTCTCTCTAAAAAAAAAACAAAAAAAAACAATAAAACATATTTAAAAATTTTGTTTCTACACTCCACCCACAAACCTAAAAAAGTAAATAAGACGTTAACAAATGGGAAAGCTGTTGGAAGCATCGTGAGAGTTCAAGTTGCAGCAGTGGGACAAGGTGGTATTGCAAGGTCTCTGCAGTCTGTGTTTTGCAGAAGCTTTTTAGTCAGGCCTGACTTATGGAAAGAGGGCATGGATGTCATTACCTTAGCAATGAAGCTGATAAAACAAAAATTATTTATTTAACACATCCTACTCGCGGCACTGCAGAAGTCAAAAACGGTGGATGAGAACCCTTACAACTCAGTACTTCACAGTGGGTGCTAGCGATAGGGTAGAAGAGAAATGTTGACTTGTATCATTAATTAGGGCCCTGTGAGATGATACACTGGGTTTGTATCACATTGTAGCAGTTCATTGAGTTTTTCAGGAGTTAAGAGGAGAAAAATATATTTTCAACTTGGCTTAATCAAGAGAAAAAAAGTTTCTTTATGGAAAATTTGGGGGTTGGAAGTGAAATGTCCCAGACTGCTGATTTTTCTCCTACCTGTCTGGTTGTGCCTTCTTTAGTCTAGTTTGCCAGCTTCTTCTGTGTGTGTGTGTGTGTGCGTGTGTGTGTGTGTGTGTGTGTAGGCATCAGGTACTGGCGTTCCTTCGCTCATTTCTTCTCACTGTTTTCTCCGTAATCCCATCCACGCCCACAGCTTTCACGAGCATCTGTACGTTAATGACATTCAAATACGCGTCCCCGAGTCGAGACTCTCCTCAGCTCCAACTGCTTCGACTCGGATGTATCAAGGGAGCTTCAACAAAACATGTCCAAGACTTATTACGTGATCTTTCCTCTCAAGCTCAGCCCTCACTATCATTTTCTTGCTTAGAAAATGACACCACTATCCAACCAGCTGCTCAAACCAAATACACAGAATCATTCTTAACCCATGCTCCATCTCCAGTTTATCACCTGTATCCATTTTACTTCACCCACTACCGTCCTTGGTCTACGATAAAGCAGCCTCTCAGATGGTTTCACTGCACAGAAGGTGATACTCTAAGCAACCCTCTGATTATTCTCCACAATGAAACAAGTTTGTGTTTTTCAAAATCCACTCTAAAGTGAAAGAAGCCAATCTGAAAATGCTGTACACTGTATTATTCCACCTACATGGCATTGTGGAAAAGGACTCTGGAGACAGTAAAAATCATTGGTTGCCAGGGGTTAGAGGGAAGTGAGTGATGAACAGGCAGAGCTCAGGGGATTTTAGGGCAGTGAAGCCTGCCTATCAAATATTATAATAGTGGATACATGTCATAAAGCACATGGAATGGCTGGGCCAGTGTGGCTCAGTGGTTGAGTGTCGACCCATGCACCGAGAGGTCGCCAGTTTGATTCCTGGTCAGGGCACATGCCCAGGTTGTGGGCCAAATCCCCAGTGCGGGGCATGCAGGAGGCGGCCAATCAGTGTTCTGTGTCATAGATGTTTCTTTCTTTTTCTCCCTCTCCCTTCCTCTCTCTCTAAAAATCAATAAAGACAAAAAAACAATAAAGCATACATAATGTACAACACCAAGAGCGAACTCTAAAGTAAACTATGAACTAAGGTGATCATGCTGTGTCAGTGTTGGTTCATCAGTTATAACAAATATACCATGATGGTGAAGGCTTTGATGGTGGGAAGGCTGTTCTTTGCAGGGGCAGGAGGTACACGGGAACTTTCTGTACTTCTGCTCAGTTTTCTGCGAACCTAAAACTACTCTAAAAAATTAAAGTAGATGTAAGAAGTCCACCTGATCTTGCATCTCTTCCTGAACTACGGAAAGTGCGTACTACCTTCCCAAAGCTGCTAGAACTGCAGTTGGAAGCTCTTTGCGCAGCCTCTCATGACTTCTGCAGCTCCTTTTTCTCAGTCTGGCTCTGGCTTTCTAGCCACACGAGTTTCTTTCAGGCGTGAATGGACACGCACTGCCCTTCCACAGGGCTCCTCCTCCTCGCCCAATCAGCGTCTACTAATCCTTTAGACCTGAGCTTGTCATATCTTAAGGGAAAGCTTCTCTGACATTCATATCCTTCTGCCAATTTGGTTACTTTTGTTCTATTTTGCACATGAAAACCCAAGTTATTTCCCCAAAGCCCTCACCACTCTTATATTTAGACATTTATAATAATTACATATTTATGATTGATTAATATTGGTCTCCCCTGTTAGACACTAGGCACCATGAGATCATGCTCTGCCTATTTTGCTCACCACGGAGCCTGGCGCAGTGGTTGGAACACAGGAGGGATTTAGGAAATCTTTGTTGAGTGAATACCTGGAAGGAAGAATGAGAACTGCTAAATGAGCTGTTGGAGTATTACTGTTTTCTCTAGCCATTAGAGATTTGCAGTCACTGAAATATGTATTTTTCAGATAAAGACTTTCTGGATATGCATTTACAAAATCCCATCACAGCAGAAATGGCTTTTTATATCCTCAGCCTGTGTTTCTTGTGGTTACTCTGCTGGTTCTTGTGATCGCAGATAGGTAGCTGCTTTGTTCTGGAAGACGCCGAGAGCTCAGGGTGAGCGACATGAAAAGGTGCCTCGACCATGGTTATTCCTGACGCCAGGACTTCACCCCATGTCCAGTCTCTTATTTTGCTTTGGAAAGTCCTCTCTGGTTGGGTGGTCACTCAAGAAAATAAACGCTCTCTTCTTTGCGTAGTAACAGGTGCAAACATAAAAGCACTATGCATTTAGTCCTGGGCTGCCATGGGCTCCTCTGGTGGGCCTGTTGCAATTTGTTTACATGTGGTATCCACTGCATATTTTCCCTGACTTCATTAATCAATAATTGAGATGAAAAAAGCAAATCCATTACTTTCCAGGTAAGCTAAGCAATTTTTCTTAATTACTGTCAGCCTTTCGTGAGTGACCACCTTGGGGCTCCTAACCATTCACCCCAGTGGTAATGATATGAATTGTGACTTAGTCATCTTCACACAGACAGCTATGGGTTTTTAAGTTCTCTAACATGTACTTATACTCCCAACTGAAATAATTTACACACAGGCACACGCTAAATGAATGCCTTTCCTTATTGCAGTCGGTGCTTTCCCACGGCACCGTGGCCGACTGCGCCGTTGTTGGCAAGGAGGATCCTCTGAAAGGTCATGTGCCCTTAGCCCTCTGCGTGTTGAGAAAAGGTAAGGGAGCTTTGTCCTCTCCGTTTGGGTTCTGAATGATTAGCTAGGGTTAATTCCATGCTTACCATCTTAACTTTCCCCCTAGGTATAAACACAACCGAGGAACAAGTTTTGGAAGAAATCGTGAAACATGTCAGACAAAGCATTGGCCCCGTGGCTGCTTTTCGAAATGCAGTTTTTGTCAAACAATTACCCAAAACTAGATCTGGCAAAATTCCCCGCTCAGCTCTGTCTGCCCTCGTCAATGGCAAGCCTTATAAGGTAAAGTATCAAGGAGGTTTAGTGCTGAGTTCTGAAATGGTTTATCCCCATTTCTTGAGCATCAGCAAAGCTCTCAAAAATGGTTCCTAAGCATGACTTTGTATCCCTAAAATACACATAATAGCACTTTTTAAATGTTGAATGAGAAACTGCATAGATACTCTCTCTGTAGGAATAATGGTTTGGGAGAAACACAGATTAATTGAAACCATATGCTTTGAGAAGACAAGAATCAGTGTGTGAAAATATTTTTACTATTAGTAAATATGTCAGTTAAATTCAAACAAACTTGTGAAAATGCAGTTTTATTGAATTAAAGGTACATTTTTCTTCATTGTAATTATTAATGGCTATTAGTGAGAAAGCATGTAATTGAGGCTGGCTGTATGTGTTTCAACACTTCTAATCAATACACACGCTAATTGTACTATTTTAGAAAACTTTAGGCTGATGCAAGCATCTGTATTTTTAAAATTTGTTTGCATATTGTATACGCATAGATATACATATTTTAATAGAGCAGTTGCACGAGCAAATGAGAAATCCTTTCATTGTCTTTTCATAGAGGCACTTGGAAAGTCTCATAAGAGGAATTCTGCAGAAAGTAGCATTGAGGACCAAGAGTTTTGCTAATAGAACAGTTTATTTTATCATTCTGGAAAGCTGTAGATACACTTTTAAATATTAGGTCCAAAGTTTCCTATTTCTAAACACTTCCACACGAGTATTATAAGGTAATATTCATATAAGATAAAGGGCGACACAACATGGCACGTGATTCCTTATAGGGAGAGTGAGTTTCTAGGAGGGGCACTCATATTTCTCATTTCCTTTCCAGGTGACGCCCACAATCGAAGACCCCAGCATTTTCAGGCACATAGAGGAAGTGCTGAAACAGGCATCCTGACTCTTTTCCAAGTCAATTTTCTAACCGAAGCCAAGTTTTTTGAATTATTTCCCAGAAATAAATATTTAAATAGAAAGTACTTGCAAAGTGAAATGTGAATTGTGAAGCTTGGTCTAAAAAATGCACTGGAAGAGTAGCGATTACACCCAATTAGCATTGTTATCCATTACCTGAAACATGGCTCATTATAAGTTGTCTGGCACTTTGCTTTTAGAAAAATAGATTGAATGTATAATTTTTTAAATAATTGTACCCTCCCCTAATAAAAGCATTTTCATTGAAAAGGACATGAATATAGAGCCACTTCCTAAAAATAGGAACCTGCAGGTTTGACCCAAAACCTGAAGCTCAAGTTTAAGTCAGAAAACAATTACAATTTTTCTTACGGAAATTTGGAATGCTTTCTAATACTCTTGAGTTGCCCACATGTGTGGTAATCACCTAATCAGCCGATTCTCTCGGTAGCAGGGCCTGTCTAGTCATTTCCTGAGGGAAGGCTGGCTTCCTGGGTAGAGCTCTGAGGTCAGGTCATTTGTCACTTAGGGGAAAGCAGGTGCCTGGAGGTCACCTAATGCTTTCTCTTTGTCATGGAGATGAGGGCCTTTCATAGCCGCTCCTCCTGTCGCAAGGTCTTAGCTGACTGTGCACTTGGTGATTTCAGCTTCTATGGAAACAAGGAGATGGTGTGGAAATGGGGTAGACTGGCAAAGAGAGCTCTTCAGGAGAAAATGTTCAAGTTTTTATTTTGTGCTATGAGAAACCGAAAAAATCAGATTTTTTAGGTAAAATCTCTCATTTGTAAATAACCCACTAAGAAAACATGGTGACATCTGAGCACACCTTTCCATTTAACCTTCTATAAAACGATTGAGAATTTTTAAAAATGGAATATGAGTCTTTGTTAATAAGCTTACGGTCCTGTGCCAATTAACCAAAATAGATATAGATAATTAAATATTTGATTTGCATAGTGTTGGACATATTATCAGTAATCAAAGAATAAATAAATTTAAACACAAAAATATTAACCATGCCCATTGAATCTTTGAGGGGACTCAAAGTATCCCTTAGTCTTTCAGTGCATCAGGAACATTACTTTGAAGAACCGCTGTCCTGATATAATAGTTTGGGTATAAGAAATATGTCTAGATAAAGAGAAGATTTACTCGTTTCTTTTATAAAATTGCTTACAACCTGTATCAAGACATTTTGAAAATGTGTGCTTTTTACTTGGACCATAGGCTATGAAAATAAATGACTTCTTCAAGTAAATCTCTATTTGCTTAAACTGGCTTCTTGATTGTTACACCTGGAAAAATTATATTTATCTAGTTGTTTTCATTAATTATTTTAGTAGGCTAAATTAAATTAGATAGACATTCAATTTATAATTTGAGCCTGTAGGGTTCCTTAAACTGTAGCTTCTTTTGGGCACATTTAATCCATTATCACATCTGTAATCTTAACAAATAATCTATTTGTTATATCTTAGCATTCAATAGTATTACCTTACTTTTTCATATAGAATTCAGTTCATTTGAGATGGCAAATTTTTCAGCTGAAAGTGTATCATTTGTAAGGCATAAATATACCTATATTTACCTATACCTATAAGGTCTACTTGAGGTATATTACACAGGAGCAAGGAGTGTGTAGAGGTTATATCTTTGGTCCTCTTGCACATTTTTCCTGGTACTCACATCTAAAGTGACACTTTGGCAAGCAGGCTTGAGCTATTTTCCAGTTGAGTGAGAAAAAAAAACAATGCACAAGCCAGGAAAATCAGCTTTTTCTTGTATCTGGTTGAGGAAATTCATCTCTTTTGCAGGGTCAAAGGATGTCACTTTTATATTAATAAATGTAGGGTAAAGGATACACTTAAGTCATCAGATTGCTTAAATTTTGGAAGAAAAAACTGAATTTTCTATTTTAATACTTTTATCATAAAGCACTTTTACTACTTAGTACCTAAAATATTCAGAATAAACGTTCCTTTATTTTTATTTTTTTCATTAATTTTGAGAAAGAGGAAAGGAGAGAGAGAGAGAGAAAGAGAGAGAGAGAGAGAAACATCCATTGGCCGCCTCCTGCATGCTCCCCAATGGGGATCGGGTCCACAACCTGGGGATGTGCCCTGACTGGGAATCCAGCTGTCGAACTCCTGGTGCATGGGTCGATGCTCAACCACTGAGCCACACTGGCCGGGCTAAATGTACCTTTAAAAATGACAGTATAATGTTACTAAAAAATGCAATCACATTTAAATTTGCTGAAATTAATTCTGTATTATCATTCATATTTTCGTAATTTTTTTTTACTGTAAGACATTGGAAAAATTAAAATATAGAGATTTTCTTTAAAAATCTATAAATGTGTTTTTCGAATTATTTTGCTTATAAAAATATACTGCATGTATACAATCAAGACCTGTTTTGCATTTAAAAAGCAGCTTGATTTATATAAAATTTTATTTGTAAAGGCTTTGACTATTAAATATGTGAAAATTCATAATATTACTAGATGGTCATTAAATGGTTTAAGTGGATTTTAGAATCGGGCAGATATTATTCTATACATTAAAAGGTACTTTATGCTTTGTTGAGACACATAGCTGGCTCTTTTTACCCCTATATATTTGAGTCTATTATAAATTATTAATATTTCTTGCTGGTGATCTCTAACAGGGAGAAAATTTATGCCATTAAATCCTGTATAAGAGTAGACACAAATCTAGGTTATATTGTTATAATATCATAGTTTCTACATTACATTTGACTTCTGTAGGTCAATATCCCCATGTTTAGATGAGCTTAAAAGGCTCTTTGCATCTTTCCTGCCCAGGCAACATTCTAGCACATTTAAAGTCACTCTCATCAGCAAGGTGACTGCTCCCTCTTGTGGCCAACTCACTAACCGAGACAGTCCCTAAAAGAACAAGTTTAAGTCAATTGTTAAACTTTATGTGACCAGAAAACAAAGCTTAAACAGAGAACTGGAAGTATTCCTTTTTTATTGACAATGGAGAGAGTTTCTGTTACCATTATCTTTTGACTGAATCGGTTCAAACAAAAATAGACATCAAAACAAATGTCATGTACGTGCAAACATAGTAAATTAAATACAAAAAAATGAAATTACCAATGACAGGTCTTGCGCTTAATAAGATTAAACAGCAGGAAATCAGCAGATAGATAAATGTATTTTTAAATAGGTTTTACTTTGAAATCTTCCATAGAAACAAAGAATAAACAACAGTAACACCACCAAATAAAGCCACAGGGAAGAGATTACTCTTCTATACTTTATACACTATATATGTTAATCATTCTGTCTTTCATTTATTTCCTCTGATAAGATTGACTTCAGGGAAGTCGAAACAAGGCCATCTCGGCTAAAAGCTCATAACGTTAGACATGACTCTGGCTAGTGCCCTGTCGCACTGACAAAGGGGAGGGTGCGGGGTTTGTTTCCTTCCAGTGGACATGAACCTCAGACTCTGCAGTGGTTGGCGTTCACTGAGCAGTGCTGGCTGGCGGTTCAAGATATTTGAATGAACATGTGGCTCTTAGGAAAGAAAAAAAAAATTATATTGGTCCACAGGTAACAAGAGAAGATCATGATTTTTCTTTATAAATGTTTTTAAATAGTTGTTTTGACTCTTGTAAACAGTTTGGCTTTGTTTTGTCTTGAAAAGGAGATCGAGCCGTCACAGTGCTATTTCTAAAGAGAGAGGACATCCCTGATTGCCTTTAAAGGTCTGTTTTTGGCTCCGGTTCCAGGTTAAATCATTCTTTTTTACACGATCAGAGGCAGGTTTTCAGCTTTAAGTATTGACAGACTGGAAGGTGAGACGTGGAAGCATGAAACATCCATTTGACCTTTAGAATTCAAAAACTGTAAAAATGGCAGAATGGTAAAATACAAACAGTACTTGGTATTGTCAAATGTTTGCACTTGAGACTCCATGAACCATATATTTTATTTTTTTAAAAATCATATTTATATCCATTTACATAAGACTTAGACATTTAAAAGGAAATACATACACAGTAATACAGAAATGCCTAGTATATTACAATAAAACATGAAAAAAACAGGTGGCTCCGTTTCATAAAAGCATCTGTTGTACAGAATTTATGATGTGGATGATGTCTATTATTCACATGACTTAGCATTTTCTTACAATTGTAGTAAACTAATCAAACTTAGTATCTGACTTCCCCCCACCCCAAATCACATTTTCAGTTTAGTGAACCATTACTCGTGGTTATTTCCTTAAAATTCAGCCTCCGCAGAGGTGTTCTCTGCTCGTCTTCTTGGATGGTAGTGCACTTTAGGTAGGGTAGACTGAAAAGACGACGTCTAGAATATTTAAAGGACAGCGTTAGTTTACTGCAAGGTTGCAGACTGGAAGTCCCCCTCCCTGGCTACCCTCGGTGCCCAGCCATGCAGCCTGCCTCTTTCTGTCCTAAGAGAGGATGAATAGGATATCATCTAGCATGTAACCAATAGCTGTATGTAATGAACATTTGCTCTTCTCCAATTTTGTGCAGGCAAGCTTAATAAATAATATTTGCTCAATTTTGTGGAAAGCATGGCAGTAATTTTTAAAAAAGGTGTTAATAGAAAATATCAGCAGTCCTTTTCAGACATTTACAGCTTGCTTATCAATGAATTGGGTGTAGTTGACCTATTCCTTGGAGTAGATTTGTATTCTAGCTCATACAGTTTAGAGCTTTTATCAAGATATGTTGACAAAAACATAATAATAATAACTAACCTATTTTAAAGAATCTGGGTCAGTGATGTGGCATCACTGATTTTTTTTTCCAGTCATAATATATTTAGGAAAAGTTCCCAATTACTATTCCTGACACAAAATAAAAAATAAATAATATGTTCTAAATTGTTTTAATAACAAAAGTGCTAGTGTTATATCAAAATAAAAATTGGTTGTCCTAGGTTAACTTATTGTAAATGAATATCTGTATCTCATTGAATGGTGAAAACTAGGAAATATGAACTTGAATGCCATGCACAAAATATAGATTGCAAATAGTTAAAGAGTTATTCTACCCATCAGTCAAGAACTAAGAAGCAAGTACTACCCAACATATTAAATAGTCATTTGTTAGTTAGTGAAGTATTCATTTCTGGAAAAATCATCATGTTATGTGTAGAAGCTGCTACAAACAGTACTTCGTAAAGCTTCTTATTTAGCCAAATTAGCCAAATTATTATATACTTTAGATCATGTTTAATTAGATGCCAAATTGTATATTGAAATTAAAATGTAATGTTAAGGTTTTATATTCTGAAATTAAATCTCTTATCTGAAGGCTTTTTGTTTTATCAGCAGCAACTTCAAAGGGTGACCTCAATAAGGCCACACCAGCTCCCATATTAGGCCCCAAAGACCAACAATAAATTGTGTGGAGCTTTTAGTTCAAGACAATGAATAAACAGCACAAGATGAGCTGTTCCTCTGCCGGTAACTGCTTCCTCTCCCCCTCTCTGTGCGCATAGTTCGTTCTAATCATTGCTCTACAAAGTATTTCTTCCAAAATATTAATTCATTGTAAATGGTAAAGTACTTTGCTACACCACAGTTTTACTAAGACTGCCAATGAAACTCCAGTTTGGTGCGGATTTGCACGTCAGTTCCACCGATTGGTATTTCTGTAAATACAAATGCCTTATAGCTTATGATTATGCATCAATGCTTTCTGTTAGTCCTGTCTGCCATCCTTACAAAGTATTTTTAACTTTGTTCCTATGCCAAAACCCCAAGATATTAAAAATTCATATTTGTTTTCAACAACTATAAGCGATGTTGATGAAAAACAACATACCAAATGTTCAAAATTTTCAGTTATACTTTTGTTTTTTAATACAAAATCACCTCCAAATCATTTTCCTGTCTCTGCCACTAAGTGACTTTGAAAATCACTCTCTGCCTATTTCAGGTTCCCCTATATCAAATACCCACTTAAAAGGGTATTATTCTGAAAGTGCCAAATCTCATCAATAAATATTGCTATGCAGGCTGATATAATATGCTACCAAAGAGTAGAAGACTGTGGTAGCAGCCCATTGATATGTACTCAGGTGGTGACAGGCCAACAGACAGACCTTCAACCACAGCAGACGGATGGTGATAGCAAGTCCTAGATTAAGTGAAAATAGAGATTCCTTTCCACCCTCTAGCAATTCAAAGGGGTTCTCTCACTTCCGTTCCGCTAGGCCACACCAAAGGGTACTGTGTCCGTTTACTAGTCTATGTAGCTTCCATTTTTGTGGTGGGTTGTTTTTTGTCAGCCAAGGAAAACTACTCACAGCAAGTCAGTGCTGCCTCCTTTGAGTGGCTTGTCAACATGAGTATGTGCGAACAGTGGAGTTGTCTAACCTCTGCAGTCTTGAAGACGCAACTGCAAATGGAGAAAAGGGCTTTAGAGGGACTTGGATGGTCGCGTACAAAATTTCAGATGAGAAAGATTTTTTTTTTTTCCTGCATAAAGGGATCCTGAACATACTAGTAGACATTCTTTCTCTCAGATATAAGCCACTCACATTTTTTTTCTCTAGACCAAGTTACTAAGGAAAATGTATTCCCATGTGATGCAACTGAGCTTCAGAGCTGTGTGTTCTCCTGAGAGGAGATCTGTAGCAAGAGCAGCTCTCTGGGGTGTTTCTGCTTTTGAAACAAAGACAGCTCTTAGAGAATGTGGTGGTGGTGGGGGGGGGATGTTGTCCCCTCCGAGGGCTGAAGAGCTTCTACACTAATTTTAATCATGTTAAAATCCTCATACATTTTGTTAGCATGTCCCATAATATTAACAAGTAGGGAGAAATGTAAATCAAAGGTCACAGTTTATTATATCAGGACGAGTTTTAAAGGCTGTGATAACTATAAACTAGAAGACAAATAATGATTCTAAGTGATAACCATAATAGAGTGGGGCTGTTTGTTTTCTTAATGCTTACCAAACGGAAATAGCTTTGTGGCTATCATGTCTGACCGTCTCTCCTCTTAGGCCATTTTCCTTGGGAAGCACGTGACACAATTCTAATGTCCACAGAAGGAAATACTAACTGGGAAATGACTGTTGGCTTTGTGTTTGTTTAATTCTCTTCTCATGGTTGTGCTTGTTTATTTAAGGCCTTCTACCTTGGTCCAAGGGGAGAATATCTGATGCTCTGAGTTTCGGAGATGAAGTATAAAATTTTAAATATTCAAATATGTGGGATGACAGCGGAGTTCATTTCCATTTACTACCGCTAACTAGACAAATTGTTCAGGAACAGAAGAGTAAAGAAACACACATCATGCAGATGTTTATGGTTCTTCCTAGATGTGGACATTAGCCAACACTGTCCTCTTTAGGATAATAGAGATCATTTTTTAATGTGAATAAAGTGCCATGAATTCATGCATTAGCAGTTTACGTAAGAGACTGGTCTGATGAAAGCAAAGTAAACTTCAAGCAGAGCAAACCAACTCAAGAAAACAATTCCAAAAAGCTATGCAAGGGCAGACTATGATACCAGCATTTGCTAAACAAGCTTTTCACTTTATAAGCAGAAATGAAAAACTTTTGTACCCTCCGTTGTCATTTTTCTTGATTGCCCAGATGTTGTGGTTAACCTAAATCCAGCCGGTAATGTTTCCGAGGACCCGGGCATCATGCTGATTCCATGCACTTCGCGGGGAGGGAACTGCCTTCTCCAGGTTGACCCACGCCGGAAATTCTTGTCATCGCTCTGCCGAGAGAGTTAAAAACATGTAATATTGATTACTTATGTTCAGCCTATCAAGTATACATATAGAATATTATGCTTTATTTTAAGAATTCTATCAATTACAAAATGAAAATGCAGAAAGTTTAAAACAATTGTTTTTATTAAAAAATTTTCATATGATTTCACATGTAAAGGTTGTCATCTATAAAAGTAAACATTTTTGAAAACTTAAAATAAAACCCCAACATTTTCCCAAAAAGTTTATATTGGAGATACTTTATTGCACTTTAAGCAAACTGGTTTTATGGTATAATATACTTAGTGGAATAAGTGTCGGCTCATACACTTGAATAACTGTTTCATAAATTTTCCTTCTATGTGCACAAGAGATATATGTTATAGAAATCTGTATCTGATATAGCCTGGCTCATATAGGATACTATAATCTATATTCTCTGTAAGAAACTCAATTTGTCACATGTTATATTTTAGCTGATATAGAATTCATTTTTAATTTGTTGAAAAACCTGTGCAGCCTGGACACATCCTTTTAATAAACACTTGTATTCTTTAGATGCCACTAAAAGCATAATGTACCTGGTTGCTGTTTTATCAATGTAATTGCTTATTCTATTATGTATTGATGATAAATTTTTTCCCTGTCTGGACATACACAAAGTACCTACACAGACACAATTATTTTCTCTATATCAATAAGCAGCAATTTGTAATTTAGCATTTAATTAATATTGTTATTACTAATTCTAAGGAAAATTATTAATCATTCCACATAAATCTTATCTTCTTATATTACTAAGTTTCTCATCTAGAGAAGAACTGTCTATTTCCTGAAGTTATAGCTAAGTATGTGTGGTTGACCCTACTAACACAGGTGACTTAATTTTAGCATACAGAATGATTGATATTCAACTCAAATTATCACTGTTATAAATAAGTAACACTATAGAGGATTCTCCATCATAGATTGCTAATTTAATTAAGTGACACACAAAGTCACTTGTAATTACATCTATCCACTGTTCTCTTAGAATTCTTATTATCAATCTCTAAATTTTGTTCAGATTTGGTAGGCATTTTACAGTTTAAGAAAGGTCTGCTACTCCTCAATTGTTTGGTTTTACATTACACTAGATCTCCAAATGTTTACTGATACAGAAAAGAAGCAAAATTTCACAGTTGTAGCCTCTCTGCCTTCTTGAACCTTGGAGAAGTTGTTGCATAAACACAAATATTCCTCAGCTCTAGTAACAGTACATTACATCGTAGGGATATACAACTCCTACAATATATGAGTTAAGGGCTCAAAAATAAGCCAGAAATTTAAGAATTTAAATCATGATTCCTGACTTCTGCTCTTTCAACATAGTGTTACTGCAGAGAGTTTATGGGAACTATAAAGCAGCAACATCATGGGGAAAAGTTTCCATGAGATGAGGCTAAAATATATCCTCTTAATTAAAGTCAAAGTCTGTAGAAACACATGTGCTCTCAATTATTTTAGTGGCATCTGAAGGTGATCAACCTCAGAAACAAGTCCACTCTGGTTCTGGGCACGATGTTTAGTTATTTTTATTTACACTAAAAAAAAAAAAGAAAAGAAACAAAAAGTAGGACAAAAGGGAATAGAGTGCTTGAATGATGAAATCATTTGCTGTGTTTTTAACAATAATAAAAAGCTGTGTAATTTAAAGGCAGATAGTTACACCCCATATAGAACTTTCTGCTTGTTACTTTCAGGAAGCAACACTATAAATCATATAGGCTTTGTCTCTCGTTGGACAGCTCCTTCAGGTCAATCTGCATTTTAGAATGCAGCAGTATGACAGATCTTTAATAATTTTTATTAAATTTTTTTGCAATTTTTCAGCAAGGGGAATATTGTATTTAAAAGTGTATGTGGGTGTATGCAGACTATCATTCATTCAACAATTAAGAATACAGATGTAGCCCTGGCCGGTTTGGCTCAGCGGTTGGAGCATCGGCCTGTGGTACAGAGAGACCCGGGTTCGGTTCCCGCTAAGGGCACGTACCTCGGTTGCAGTTTGTCCCCGGCCCTGGTTGGTTGTGCGGGTGGCAGCCCCTCGATGCGTCCCTTCACATCGATGTTTCTCTCTCTCTCTCTCTTCCTCTCTCTCCCTCCTGCTCTATCTGAACAAAAAAATGGAAAAATGTCCTCGGGTGAGGATTAAAAAAAAAAAAACTATAAAAAAAAAGAATACAGATGTAAAAGATCGTCAAACAACGTATACAACTAAAATCAGTTACATATTAACTGACTTTAAAAATACTACTGGTGCCCTGGCTGGTGTGGCTCAGGTAGTTGAGTGTTGACCCTTGCACCAAAAGGTCACCAGTTCGATTCCTGGTCAGGGTTCATGCCCAGGTTGTGGGTTTAATCTCAGGTCAGGGTACATACAGGAGGCAACCTATCAATGTTTCTCTTACATCCATGTTTCTCCTTTTCTCTGTCCCTCTCCCATCCTCTCTCTCTCTAAAATCAATAAAAACATACTAAAATAAAATAAAACATTGCACATTGTCCTGATTATACAGGAGTATGAACTTATAGGAAGTTAGCCAAGGCCAAGACAGTAGAGTTTATCTGCCTATAACTTCCTCCACAAAGGACAGCTTGGTTTTATAATGCCAGGATCACTACACATTTGAATGTGGAATTATTGCCTCATTTTAGGATTTCCTGGGTTCATTCACAAAACTATTTTAATCAGCTTTTCTTTATAGCCAAGAAACAGCTGCATTTTGCAACACAAAATTATGCATCTCTTCCTGCTCAGGTTGCCTTCTTGCTATTTCCAAAAAGACTGTGTAAAACCTCGGACGGACTGTTGAGGTCCATTGCGTCTATCGAACAGAGTTTGCTAATCTCTCCTCTATTTCTTCATCTCAAGAGGCTACTTACATGCTTATTATTTTCAAAATAACTTAAACATGCATGTGTGATGTACCAGGATTCTTACCCTCAAGAGAACCTTCAAATCCTACAACCGGTAAAATTTTATTCACATTTTTAAGGAAGACTCAATATTGCTATAAAAAATAATAAAAAGCTTTTCATTTGTTGAAAGCAAGTTTCTTTTCATTTTAATATCATAACATGTCCTGTGAAGATATATTGCTATTTAAGAAATAAGCACATTTCTTATTAAAAAGCTGAATTTATTAGGATTAGTGTTATCATTACTTACAGTTTAAAAAAAAAAAAAAACCTTGCTCAACATTATGTTGCATTCACAGCTCGTGACAAAAGTCTGTTTTTGAATTACATCTTAGTGTTTCTAACTGCTGATATGACAATGTTTATGAAGTTCTTTCAAAAATAAAATGAGTAATAAAATGTAATATTTTGGAACAACACTGGAAAAATGTCTAGATTCTCTCCATCGAGCAAGCATCTGATTAATTTTTGTGAACTACTCCTTGAAAGTCGTTTTGCTTGAACCCTCAGGTTCTCCTGAGAGATAGAGAAGGACTTACTTCGTCCAGTCGCCGTTCTGTTCCCAGCGCCAGGAGGTTATTGTATTCCCGTTCAAGAATCTGCCTGGCCTGTCGACATCAAATAATAGTTACCAACACGGAAGTCACGTTTTATTTTTAAAAGAACAGAGATTGTATTTATCTGAGAAAGCATTGCAAACCCCGTTTTACTTATGATGTCTTAAACTTTTTAGTCCTCCCTATCTGCAAGCCACTGCGAATTTAACCTATAAATAAAAGGCAGGGCAATTTGCTCTCATCTTCGAATAGTAGAGAAATAGACTCATATAAATGTCTGAGATCTAGGGGCTTTGACCTCACTTTGCTACTTTATTCAAATGGAATATTTTCTATACAATTTGAAATACACAGAAACAAAATAAAAAGTGAAGTTAGACTGCCAAGTCTATGCAGGTAGTTCTCAAACCTGTCAATGATCGCCATTTGGGGAAACTTTAGATAATTAAGATTCTTATGCCCTATCTCTTGATACCTGATTTCTTAGGCCTGTGATATATACATAGGTTGCCGGTTTCATTTAAAAATGTTTAAGGACCTCTGGTGATTCAAATAATTATCCAGATTTGGGAATCAAGGGTATACCCAATGCTAAGTGTCTGTATAATTCAATATGTAAATAGAAACAGCTGTCTCTCAGAGAGGCAGAAACTAAAGGCCATCTGTCAGAAATATTGTTTTGGGGAATCTGGCATTCAGGTGGGAGGTTGGACTACATAACCTCTAAATCCCTTCCTGCTTAATTTCATGATTTTGTTTTGGCTAGAAAATCAGTAGCTTGAAACGAAAGCCCCAGTGACATATTTCAAAGGTTGAGCTAACTCTAGTTAGGAATCGTTAACACACAGCTAAGTTTTTTTCTCCCCTAGAAGTTGAGTTAGTTGCTATATAAATTAGGACACAGGGCAACGGCAGCACAGAAAGGCTTGCCTGGGTGTTCTGTGTTGGAATCTGCAGCAGTAAAGCTAAGCTGCTGTAGTCAAAGTTCTCATCCAGGGCTATCAGTGAGCCATGCACGCCACTCTCAAGAATGTTATTTGCATATTCTCGAAGTCCAATTGCTTGGATCCAGCGAATAACTCGATCATTGCTCCACACCAACACATCTAGGAAAAGAGGTGCAAATTTTAGGCTGCAGTATTTTGCATAATAAAAAAATAATAACAATAATAATGATAATAATGGTTGGAATGGGCCACAGGCATCTATCTGGCCAGGCCAGCATTTATGCTGGCTTTGTTACGCACGCTCCCTAACGCACCTGGACCCCCTATGTGCATGTATGTACTGTTCTGAGAACTAACCTTTTCTACTTTTAGCTCAGAAAAAAAGTTGTCATTTTGATTGTTTGTTATCACTGAAACGAGAACACAATGTCTCCAAGTGTTGTTTCTTGTTTTCATTTAGAAGCTCTGGGGTCTGTCTGAAGTTCAATATTTTTACCACCAGATGGGGACATTTCTTATTTGTGTCTTGATGCATAGCTTCAATAAAGAGAGCAAAATGAGAATCTTCATCAGTGTTTTTTAACCACTATTTCAATATTTCACATAGAGACGTTCAGTGGAAGAGACTTTTTTTTTTATCTGAAGTAATAAATCAAAGACCAGAACAAGTAAGATAAAACAAGGACTAAATAGTTTAATAGTTCCCTACTATTTTGGCAATTCATTATTTTAAATCACACACTAATGCAAAAATCAAGCACTTAGCCAAATCAAGTTGATTTTTCTATTAGCTTATAAAGTAGTATTTTATTGAGGTATGAAACACATTAAATTTTATTTTCCGAAACTAAAACATTTAGGGAAAAATATAATGTATACCTTTTCTTAGATGAAGACATACCAATGTGTTTTTCCCCCATTTCTTTTCATTATGAGTTGACAGAATGCTACATAAAAACCAGTAAAATCAGCAGAAAAACTAGAATGTTTTATAAAAAAGAATTTTAAGGAATTTAAGAGAAAACTTTAAAAACTTGAAACATTTTCCTAATCCTATAGAAAGAAAAACAAAAACGCATAATTTGTTATTACAGTAAGAAATACTTACAGTAAAAGTAAGTATTTCTGTTAATTTTTTGCTTTCTAAATAAAATTTATACTTCACCAGAAAAAGTATAAGGAATATTTTGGGAATTATTCTTCAGCTTCAACTGTTTATTTTCTCCCATTTAATTTATCTCTAAAAAACAAGATGGTATTTTTGGGGGGGAAGTGGTGAGAAAGTGTATTTATATACAATATTTTAAAAAAGTATTACTAATTTGTCTTAATGCACTCATTTAACCAAGTTAGGTTTTCTTGTGTATAATGTTAAAGCAATAAAGTGATACCTCAGCCCCACAAAGTTCCCCTCATGCCCTTTCTTGGTCACTATATTCACTGCAACAATAACCAATCTAACCAATATACTGACTATTCTCACCACAGATTAGTTTTGCCTGATTTTTTTTTTTTTATCCTCACCCGAGGACATTTTTCCATTTTTTGTTCAGATAGAGCAGGAGGAAGAGAGAGGAAGAGAGAGAGAGAGAAACATCGATGTGAAGGGACACATCGAGTGGCTGCCACCCGCACGACCAACCAGGGCCGGGGACAAACTGCAACCGAGGTACATGCCCTTAGCGGGAACCGAACCCGGGTCTCTCTGTACCGAGGCCAACGCTCCAACCGCTGAGCCAAACCGGCCAGGGCTGCCTGATTTTTTTTAGGTGTTCATAAGTAAAATAATACAATATGTATTTTTGTGTCTGTCTTTACTCAATATGGGATTCATCCATGCGGTGGCAAATAGTATAGATTGTTCATTTTCATTTCTATTTAGTAGTCCATTGTATGATTATGCCACAATTTAGCCATTCTGTTGATGGGCATTTGGGTGGATCCCACTGAAAATTATTAAGGATAGTGCTGGTTTGAACATTCTTACATATCTATTTTGTTTTATATATTGCTATTGAGTAAGTAACAAGGAAGAGAATTGTTGAGTCATTTTTTATACATACAT
Organism: Molossus molossus; assembly: GCF_014108415.1. Classification (NCBI taxonomy): domain Eukaryota; kingdom Metazoa; phylum Chordata; class Mammalia; order Chiroptera; family Molossidae; genus Molossus; species Molossus molossus. The sequence continues at coordinate 53,306,989 of NW_023425345.1, read as the reverse complement.
TTAACATGAACAGATATTGCTAAATAAATTCCACTCACAATTTAAAGCTCAGTAGCAGTGTATGAAAATCTGCAGCTTTACCAATATTTGGTATTTTTTATTTGCTTTGTTTTGTTTAATGTGCTTGTTTTTAGCCATTATGGTAATTTTGTGTCATTATGGGTTGAACTGTGTCCTCCCTGAAATCCGCATGTTGAAGTCTTAATCTCCTGTACTTTGGAATGTAACCTTATTTGGAGATACAGTCTTGATAGAAGTAATCACATTAAAATGAGATTATTAGGATGGATCTTAATCCAATATGACTGCTTTCCTTCATAAAAGGGGAAAATTGGAAACAAAATATGTATACAAGGAGAACACCATGTGATCATGAAGACAAAGATGAGGTGATGCTTCTGTAAGTCGAGGAACACCAAGATGGCCAGCCAGCCACCAGAAGACAGGGGAGAGGCCTGGATCTGTATTGCCCTTAAGTTTATTTCATTTTACTTTTCATATTTAAATCTACATTGCATTTTGAATTAATGTTTGTTCAGCAGAAGGTAGGTAGGGTCAGTGCTCCTTAAAAAGAAAGTGAATACCCAACTGATTCAGCATTGTATACTGAAAAGACCACTCACAACATAGTCATCTCTGTCATAAATTGAGAGTTCCTATAAGTGTGAGTCTGTTTCTGAACTTTTGATTCTATTCCATTGCTATTAATCTATTCCACCAGCATCACTCTGTCTGATTTACTGTAGCTTATTTACTGTTTATAGTTTGCAAAGGTATTAATTTTTAATAAATGAGCTTTTCTTAATCTATTTGAGAAACTGATTTTTTTAATGCTGTTAATCTGGTCAAGTACATTGATGAAATTATCAAATGTTAGTCATAAAATTCTTGATATGCAGTAGCCTATGTCCTTGAGTTTTATTTTATATTTTTTTTTACTCAAGACTGTCTTGGCTATTTGTGGCCTTTGAATCTCAATGTACATTTTAAAGTCTGATATAGTAAATTGATTTTATTTTTTTATTTTAATTTTTTTCCTTTATTGATATTAGAGAGAGAGAGGAAGGGAGAGTGAGAGAGAGAGAGAGACACTGACAAGAGAGAACATTGATTGGCCACCTCCTGCATGCCCCCACTGGGGATCAAGCCCACAACCTGAGCATGTGTCCTGACCAGGTCGACACTCAACCACTGAGCCACACTGGCCAGGCTGATGTAGTAAATTTGAAACTCCCCTCTCTTACCTAATTGGGTTTTTGTATTGAATCTATAAATCCATTTTAAGGTTTTATCTGATTTCCTTCAATAACTTTTTTAAATTTTCTGTGTAGGAGTCTCATAGTTCTTTCATTTTATTTGATGCTTGATTTTTCTATTCTATTTGATGTTAATATCTTGTATACTAGAAATATTATTGATTTTTCTGTTGGTATTTAATTTATTTTTTAGAGTATTTGTAAGTTCATAGCAAAACTAGGCAGAAAATAAAAAGTTTCTGTATGTCCCTTGACCCGCATAAGTGCCTCCCCCACTATAAAGTCCCTCACCAGAGTAGGACATATGTTACAATGGAAGAAACTTACATGACACAGAGTCCATAGTTAACAGTGGGGTTCCCTCTTACTGTTGTACATGCTACAGGTTTTGACCAATATATAGTGACATGGACCCATCATTATCGTATCACACAGAATAGCTTCACTGCCCTAAATATCCCTGTGCAGTCTGTTCATTTCTTCATCCTGCTTAACTGTAGGCAACCAGTGATCTTTTTACTGTCTCCATAGTCTTACCTTTCCCAGAACACCATGGAGTTGGAATCATACAATGCAGATTTTAACATTGGCTTATTTCAGTTAGTAACATGCATGTAAGTTCCCTCTATGTCTTTTCATGCTTTGATAGTGCATTTCTTTTTAGCCATATTGAATTTTTATCTACAGATTTTGCTAAAATCCCCCATTCAAATCATTTATCATTAAATCATTTGGATTTTCTGTGTATCTTTTCTAAGTCTTAAAACTTTTTAAAGAGTTTATTTATTTGCTTTTCTTTTTTATTACACTGATTGGAACTTGTAGTTCATCTTGAATAAAAGTCGTGGTAAAACTCTCAATATTAACATTAAGTATGGTTTTATGATTTTTAGTAGATACTCATTTATTAGATCAAGAAAAGCCCTTCTGTTTCTACTTTGCTAAGGTATTGATTTTTAATAAATTAGCTTTCTTCATCTATTTGAGGAAGTCCTGATTTTTTTCTTTATGCTGTTAATTTGATCAGTAACATTAATGGAATTACCAAATGTTAACCATAAAATTCCTGGTATTAAACCATCTTCTTCATGGTACATTATTCTTTTATTTATTCTTATATTTTGTTTACCTGCAATTATCCTTTTTTTTTTTTTTTATAATGCCCTTATTAGTTATTGCTATGAAGTTTATGCTGGTCTTATAAAATGAGGGTGGATATATTTTCTCTTTCTAATTCCTGAAATAATATGCATAAGATTTGTTATTCTTCTCCTTAAAATTTGGAAGAACTCATTGGTGAAGTCATCTGCCCATGACATTTTTTTCATAACATTCTTTAAATGTGATTTCAATTTTTTTTATAATAATTGAAGAATTATTAAGATTTTTTTCTTAAGTAATTTGTTTCTTTTCTAGGAGTTTGTCTATTTCTAATTTTTCAAATATTTTGCCATAAGTTTCCCTAAAATCCTCTAATCATTTTAATATGTAAAGGACTTGTAGCTATATTGCCTTTTTACTTCTTATATTTGTTATTTGTACCTTTTCTCTCTTCTTCTTATCTTCGGCAGAAGATTGCCAATTTTATTAGCCTTTCACAAAACCAGCTTTGGTAGTGTTCATTTGCTCCATTGTGTGTTTTTTGTATACAATAACTTCCACTCTTATTTATTATTTCCTTCCTCCCATCTTAAATTAATTTCTATTATTTTTATAACTTATTGAGATGAACACATAAATAATTAATGTGTAGATATATTCTTTTTTTAAAAATTATATTTTCTTTATTGATTTTAGAGAGAGAGGAAGAGAGAGAGAGAGAAAAATTGATGAGAGACAACATCGATTGGCTGCCTCCTGCATGCCCCCCACTGGGCATTGGGCCCACAACCTGGGCATGTGCCCTGACCGGGAATTGAACCGGTGACCTCTTGGTGCATGGGTCGATGCTCAATCACTGAGCCACACCGGCCGGGCATAAATATTTTCTAATAAATGTAGTCATGACTCTCATAGAGTTAGCTGTAGCCCCCAAACTTTGATACCTCAGTTTCACTATCATTCAGTCAAAATAGTTCCCAATTTCTTTGTAATTTCTTCTTTTGATTTCTATTAGCTTTTAAAGCTTATAATATGCATCTTTGATTTATAATCTACTGCAATAGAATGATTTTATCATTCCTAGATTATGCAAAGAACGTCAAACAATTTAATTCCATTTATGCCCTTCTTGCCTTCTGCATTATAGTAGTTATATATATTATTTTCACATAACATTTAAATGCCACAGACATTATTATTGCTTTTCTTATCATTATTAAAATTTCCCACACAGCCCTGGCTGGTTTGGCTCAGCGGTTAGAGCCTCGGCCTGAGGTCCAGAGAGATCCGGGTTTGGTTCCCGCTAAGGGCACCTGCCTAGGTTGCAGTTTGTCCCTGGTTGTGGTTGGGTCGTACAGGAGGCAGCCACTCGATGTGTCCCTTTCATGTTGATGTTTCTCTCTCTCTCTCTCTCTCTCTCTCTCTCTCTCTCCTTCCCACTCTATCTGAACAAAAAAATAGAAAAATGTCCTCGGGTGAGGATAAAAAAAAAATTCCCATACATTCCTTCCATTCTCCTTATACTGCCTGCATTGAAAACATTTTCTGTATGATGATTTTCTTTTGGCCTGAATAATTCATTCTAATATATTGTTTGTCTTTGGACTTTCCGGTAATGTAATTTCTCAGATTTTATTTGCCTGAACCTGTACTGTATTACTTTTGCCTTCAATATTGATAAACATACAGTTATAACTTTTAGGTAAAAGGTTAGTTTTAATAAACATTTTAAGAATGTCATTCCATTTCCCTCTTGCGTTATTTTAATTGTGGAGTCAGATATTTCAGGCTGCTTCTTTGAAAGTAATGTGGAGTTTTCTCTGGCAGATTCTAAGAATTTTTTGTTTGTTTGTTGTATTTTTTTGGGGGGGAGGGTCACAGTTTTCAGCTTTACCACAATGTGTCTAGATGTGTTCCCTCCTCACCTCCTTTCTTATTTTTTCTTCCTTTATTGATTTTAGAGAGAGAGGAAGGGAGAGGGGGAGAGAAATAGAAACATTAATGACAGAGAACATTGATTGGCTGCCTCCCGCATGCCCCCTTCTGAGGACTGGGCCCACAGCCTGGGCATGTGCCCTGACCGAGAATTGAGCTGGGACCTCTCGGTCCATGGATGATGCTCAAGCAGTGAGCCACACCGGCTGGACACCCCCTTTTCCTTTGAACCTTGTTTGGCTGCATCGAGTATCACGAACCTGTGCCTGTGGCTTGTTTGATTCTTTTTCCCCCGACAAATTTCCACCATTATCTTCAAATATCACTTCTTCCTCATTCTCTCTTACCTCTTTCTGGGATTCCAATTACACCGGCACTAGACTCCTCAATGCATTCAATTGTCTCTCAGGACCTCACCCATCCTCTTGTTTCTTTTCATGTTTCAGCTTTCAGGCCATAAATTTTCAAGGATGGGTCTTTTATTTGATTAAAATTCTCCTTTATTGTTCAAACACCTATTGAATTCTTCATTTCAGTTTTAAGCTTTCTGCTTCTTTAAATTTCTAGGTATTTCTTTTTTTTTCCATTTTATAATCATTTTTATTTTTCAATTACAGCTGACATACAATATCATGTTAGTTTCAGGTGTACAACCCAGTGATTAAATATTACATAAATTACTAAGTGATCATCCCAATAAATCTTGCACCCATCTGACACCATACATAGTTGTTAGAATAGTATTGCCTATATTCCCTAAGCTGTACCTTACACACTGTGACTATTCTGTAACTACCAATTTGTACTTCCCAATCCCTTCACCTTCTTCATCCATCCCCTCAACCCTCCTCCCATCTGACAACCATCAAAATATTCATTGTATCTATGAGTCTATTTCTGTTCTGCTTGTTTATTTTGATTTTTAGATTCAATTGTTGATGGGTATATATTTACTGCTATTTTATTGTTCATATTTTTTTCTTTACTCTTCTTCTTCTTAAAGATCCTAGAACATTTCATATAACACTGGTTTGGTGGTTATGAACTCCTTTAGCTTTTTCTTGTCTGGAATGCTCTTTATCTGTCCTTCAATTCTAAATGAGAGTTTTGCTGGGTAGAGAAATCTTTGTTGTAGCTCCTTGGTTTTCATCACTTTGAATATTTCTTGCCAATCCCTTCTGACCTGAAAAGCTTCTGTTGAGAAATCAGCTGACAGTTTTATGAGAACTCCTTTGTCATTCAGATAGAGTGGGAGGGAGAGAGACAAAGAGAAACATTGATGTGAAAGGGACATATCAAGTGGTTGCCATCTGTACGACCCAACCAGGTCTGGTGACAAACCACAACTGAGGTACGTGCCCTTAGCAGGAATCGAACCCGGGTCTCTCCGGACCGCAGGCTGATGCTCTAACCGCTGAGAAAACCAGCCAGGGCATTCTCTTGTTGCTTTTAAGATTCTCTCTGTCTTTCACCTTTTGCATTTTATTTTACTTATTTATCTTTTGAAATATTTTTTCTTTATTGATTTTGAGAGAGAGAGGGAGGGAGGAAGAGGAGGAGAGAGAAAGAAATATCGATGAGAGAGAATATCAATCAGCTGCCTCCTGCATGCCCCCCCACCAGGGTTTGGCCTACAATCTGGGTATGTGCCCTGACAGGAAATCAAACTGGCGACCTTTTGGTGCATAGGTCGATGCTCAACCACTGAGTCATACCAACCGAGCTAACCTTTTGCATTTTAATTATGATGTGTCTTGGTGTGGGCCTCTTTGGGTTGATCTTGTTTGGGACTCTTGATGCTTGCTGGACTTGTACGTCTATATCCTTCACCAAGTTAATGAAGTTTTCTGTCACTATTTCTTTAAATAGGTTTTCAATTTCTTGCTCTTCTTCTTCTCCTTCAGGCACCCCCATTATGTGAATGTTGGTAGTCATCCCAGAGGCTCCTTAAATTATCCTCATTTTTTTTTTATTATTATTCTTTTTTCTTTTTGCTGTTCTGATTGGGTGTTTTTTGCTTCCTTATATTTCAAATCACTGATTTGATTCTTGGCTTCATCTACTCTACTGTTGATTCCTTATAAATGATTCTTCATTTCAGTTAGTGTATCCTTCATTTCTGACTGGTCCTTTTTTATGCTGTTGAGGTCCTCACTAAATTCATTGAGCATCGTTATAACCAGTGTTTTGAATTCTGCATCTAGTAAATTGCTTGTACCCATTTTGTTTAGTTCTTTTTCTAGAGTTTTGTTCTGTTCTTTCATTTGGGACATGTTTCTTTGTCTACTCATTTTTGCAGGCTTCCTGTGTTTGTTTCTATGCATTAGGTATAGTTGCTCATGTCTCCTGAGCTTGGTAGAGTGGCCTAATATAGAAGGTGTCCTGTATGGTTCAGTGGCACAGTCTCACTGATCACCCAAGTTGGGTACTCAAGATGTATCCCCCATGTGGGATGTGTTCACCCTCCTCTTATAGTTGAGCCTTGATTGCTGTTGGCAAGTCAGTGGGAGGAATTTATCCCCAGGCCAATCAGCTGCAAAAACTGGCTGTGACCACCAATCTCCAGCCACTGGGGGATCAGCTGTGCAGGGGCACACCTCACAGAGCAGGACTTACTTCAGCAGAGTCCTGGTGCCCACTGAGTTTGCCCCTTGAGTATACTGCTTATCAGGTAGTTAGGTGATGATGCTTTGATGTGGTCTGAAGCTGTCCACTTGGTGAGCTGGCTCTAGATCCTCTTGGGAGGTGCAGGCCTGCGTTCTGCCCGCGGCCACCTGGCATGAGCTACAGTTATTTGCAGATGGCTGCTACTTGTGCTGGGCTTGGAGGTGCCCAGGTGAGACCAGGCTGGGAACCAAGGCGAGCTGCTGCTACTGCCAGGATTGGGGCCACTTAGCAAATGGTATGGGGCATGCTGGGGCCAGATTTTAGGAAAATCTGAAGCATAAGCCAAGACAGCCATTTGTATGAAAAGGCCACTGGGAACAGCTTGAATGGGCCTGAAAGTTGGGTAGGGCAGGGCCTCAGAGAATCACCAAGGCAGGGCAATAATTGTGAGCCAGGTTGATGGAATTTCAGCTATGGTGCTCACCTGTGGGCTATTGCAGGGGAGGGGGCGCTCATTCAAAGGAATAATGGTCACTGTCAGCAGTTCTATTTGGGAGAAAGCTGTCCTCGCAGCTCTAGCCCTGATGCCAAGCACTTCAGTTCCTCCCTGTATATTTCTGGTGCCTTTCGAGCTGCTGCCCCATTGCTGGAGCCCACAGGGAGTGCGTAGGAGTATGTCTGTGAACTGCCTGGTACCCTGGAAGCGCTCTGTCTCACTCAGCCTCAATCTCCTCTGGTTTCTACAGCCAGAAGTTATGGGGACTTTTCTCCCTGGAACTGGAACCCTGGGATGGGAGCACCTGGTGTATGGCTGGGCCTCCTCACTCCTCAGGAGAAACACCTGCAGTTGAGGTAGCTCGCCTGATTTTACCTGCCACATGTGAGTGTGGGACCAGCTGGTTCCGAGTCTCTGCCCCTCCTATCAGTCTTGATATGGCTTAATTCTCCAGTTGTAGGACTTCCGATTAGTCAGATCTCAGGTAGTTCTAAATGACGGTGCTCTGTAGTTTAGTTGTGACTTTGATGTGCTTGTGGGAGGAGGTGAGAACCCTCTCCACCTGTGTGGCCATCTTGACCAGAAGCCTCCCATTTTTCATTTCTTACCATTTGATTCTAGCTATATACTACATTTTTCCACTTTGTCACTTATTTTTTTTTATAACATTAATCACAATTGTTTTAAAGTTCATGTCTGAAAAATAATTATTCAGGTTCACCTGTGGGTATGTTTCCATTTTTTTTCCTTAGTTTTCTTTATTTTGCATATATATGTGATTGAAAATGTCTCGAGAGGAAGGTTGTGTAAAATGTCAGGCTTACTTATTTCCTTTTTGTCCAGGACCTTGGTTCCTTGATGCCTGACAGCTTTGGTAGTTCTAAATCACACAGTTTTTCTTTCTTGTTCTGTGAGACAGGGACAAGCAGTAGAGAATGACAGGCTTACCTCTACATATTTCTCTTTTTTCCAGGACCTTAGCCTTCTAGTCATAGGTGTTTTGGGTGCTTTCTGCTGCCCTCAAACAGCTGTTTGTTGATTTCTCTAGCCCTTTACTTGTTCTGGTTGAAGATTGGTCTGATTTAATGTACTCCGTAACAGTCAGAAGTAGAAGATCCTCAGATTAGTTTATGCCCTTTTAGTCTCTGCCAATTCATAGCAATGGTAAAACATCTGCATATGAACCTGGACGCTATATCTGCCTCACATCTCTCTCCTGAACTGCTGTGGCTTGAACAACCCTATTGCAAAAGAAAGACCTTAAGTCTCTCTTTGGATTTAGTTAATGAGGAACATGTGAGGAAAGACTCAAACTGCCCACTTCCTATAGTCTTATTACTGTTTCCTGACGCAGCCAAAGTAGAACGAATTTCTTCTGCAAGTAGGAGAGTTATTGTCTCCCTCAGAGTTTTGGCTCTTTCTCCATGTTTTCAGCAAAGAAAAACTTCCCTAATAATCTAAGATGTAAAATATCTGAAAATTTTACATTATATATTCACTAGGTTTACCTGGGTCAGTCCTAAAGTATACATTTTCCTCTGAGTTTCCATTATCTTGTTCTATTGAGGGACAAAGATCTCAGCAAATAGAATGTAAGTTGGTTAGTATTATACTTCAGTTATATGAATCAGCTGCTGTTGAGAGCAACTGATTAGTTCTAACCCTTGGTTATAGTACACTTTTACTTCAAAAGTTGGACAGGTGTGTATAGCTGACAGCAATGGTTTTCTAAGTGTTTTCTCTAAATGCCACATTTTAAAAATCTAATGGGTTTGCTCAAGAAAACAACAAAACTGTCCAGTTTTCTTTGCATTAAATGGATTTGTGAATAGGAAGTGTTTGTTCTTTTCTAGGGCTGGGTTTATATTTTGATATAGTCTAAGACATATTATATGGTCACCTTTTTTTCCTGCAAATATATTGAGATAGGGTATGCAGCAAAATGGCTGTAACCCATGAGGGCTACAAGGACTATGGTAGAGATAGTAAGACCAATCCCCCAACAGATCTATGCCTTAGAACAGGCAGAAGACCAGCTCAATCCAACGGTGACTAATTTCATCTTGTGGTAACCCCGGGCCTCATTATTTGCTCATTGTAATACATTATTAGCATGCTAAACGATACATCCCCAGCCACCATGAGTGGAAGCAGAAAGTCCATAGAAGGACACAAAATGGCTGGTGGGGCTGTTCCGAGAAGTCTCCGGCCCTATCCCAGAAAAATCCTGAATATTCCTCCCCGTTACTGAATGTCCAACCCCTCAAGTAAATGAGCCTCAATAAACGAAGTGAGTCCCCCTGGGCAGGGGCTGTCTGTCTGTGGCGTGGCCTTTCTCTGTCTCACCACTTCACTAATAACTCTCGCTTTAAACTCCACCCTGGCTCGTCTTTGAATTGTTTCCTGTGAGAAACTAAGAACACACAGCGGGTTGTGGACCTTTGGGCCCCTGGACCCATGGAACACCTGGACCACTATGTCCAGTCAAAAATTCCATTGCCACACCCATAGTTAAGAGTCATCAAATATATAAAATAAGCCATTTATTCACAGGGTGAAGAGAAATAAGTTACTGAACCAAACTTTCTTCTTCAGAATAGCAACATATCTCTCTTTCCATTTTGTACATCTGAACTCCTTTTATAAATCTGTTTCCAAGCAAAATGGACGCCCTGACTTTAATCTTTGTAGAGATCTTCTGGACCTAAACAATTAATGGCCAGAGACCAGTGTTGACTATTTCCTAGCAACAAATTAAATGTTAGTACATTCTTGATAGTCATGTGGCCTCTTACTTTAGAAAGCTGTTTATTAAGGTCAAAGTTAATTAACACTTCAGATAATTACAGAGATCCCCTAGTCACAGACAAGAGTTATTCCTGTAAATGTCGTCAGATCAGTTATAGGAAACAGGGGCTATTTATAACCTCACTCACAGATACTTATCCTATGAAGTTGTCCGTCTTTAATCTTAGTGAATTATGGAAGTTTTTTTTTTTTTCTCAGAGCTAGACTCCAAACAGCAACTGTCAAATATTAATAAAATATTTGATGTAGGACCAAATGTGTAATTCCTCTCCTTCCAGGTGGTGAGATCAAGCATAATAAAATCTAATTGGAAAACATACTTCAGGAAGAAAACTACAAAGTGGTATCCCTTAAATCCAAATGATAGAAGCTAAAGATGAGCTATAAGAAATAAATTATACACCATATTTCTCTGAATCATGATGAGAATATTCTATTAAATATTTGACGAAAAAATCTACATTGAGGCATTTCTAGAACAAACAGAATGTATAATTAATAGGTTCAGAGGAATACATTTCAATATTAAAGATCAAGAAGATGCCCCAAATGAGATGTTTACCTTGCAAAATGATGATCTTCTTTTCTGTGTTTTAATAAAAAATGTAATGAAAAAGAAATAAGGATGACATGATTCTAGCCATATACTTATGTTACTTAATGATCATTGTAACACACATAGCATTTTAGGTTTATAAAACTGAGACCCAAACCCCACTCCCAAAAGGCATTTGATATGAAAGAAAGAATATTACCTTTTATTTCATGTTGGCTTGCTTCTCGTCTTCTTTCCAGTTCTTTTCTGTCATAATTCAACCTTTTTAAGCACATAATTCCATACTGTAAACTTGTTCTGTTGTTGTTGTTTGTTTTTTTTAAGAAAAAAAAATTAAATTGACTCAGCAGATGAAGAATGAAGAATGTTCTTTGATTAAGCACATTCATAATTGTGCACTAACACTTAGAGACACGGGTTAATAAGTTACATTTGTAATTAAATCCTTTAGTATTGGTTAATCCAGTCTGACTGGTGTCTTTATAGGAAGAGGAAATTTGGAGCCAGGGATAGAAACTACGGAGGTGCACGCACACAAAGACAAGGTAGGGACACAGCGAGAAGGTGGCCATCTGCAATATGAGGAGAGACCAGTCCTGCTGCCACGTGGGTCTGGGGTGTTATGATTCAGAACTGTGAGAAAATAAAAATCTTTTGTTTAGGCCAACCAGTCTGTGGTATTTCGTTATGGCAGCCCTGGCAAACCAATTAGTTTAACCCAACAGTGTTAATAACTGTATTAAGATTCAAAGTATCTGCATAAGTTTGATTAAACAGCCCCAATTATTTTCTTTTTATCCTAACTTATGTCATCATCATATCTGATTTTTATGCCATTTTTATTTTAGTCCCTAGTTTAATGTTGGACAGGATGTGACCAAATATTTCCCAAGCCAAAATCACCAAGATTTATCTGTATTACTTTGCCATCATAATCTACTATAAATAAAACAATCACAAAGCAACAATTATTCACATAACCTACAAAGATATCAGGCTACAGCATAACATTTGTGACATGGTATTAAAACAAGCCTTTTTTTACTGCCTAAATGGTAAACAACTTGAAAAATAAGTTGCATTTTATTCATCTGTGTCCTTAGGGCTGTCTCAAAACCCATTCAGGTTTTTTTCTGAAAATTAATGTACAAATAAGCAAACACACTAAAAGATTTATACAAAAACAAAAATACAAAGTATTCTTCAGAGAAGATTTCCTTCTCAAATTTTTTTCTAGTATATCCTTACATTATATAATTTATAACCACGTATATTTATACTTAAAGCTGAATTAATTTTATTCTTAATAAATAATTTTCTATTCTAAAAACATACACAGATACAAATCACAAACACAGGATTTCTTTATGCTCTATAAGAATTTTTTGAGTGTATAGTTTTACAAGTTTTGGGCACCTAATATGCACACAACTCTACATTGGAGAGGCCCTGTAATTTGCTCCATGGAAATATTTTGCCAAGTAGATATTCACAAATGTTTTGAATAGTACATATTCTCTATTTCCTAAACATCTTTTCTTTTATTTAGTTATAGGCACATTATTTATTATTTTACTTGAATGACTCTTTGGAGGAAACCTACCGATGGAAACTATCCACCATTTTTAAATGAACACGGAGATCCTTTTTTGTTAGGTGATCTAACATTCTTGCATCTACCAAGCATTCCATAAAATAACTTCTGTACTGAGGTAACCCCAGGCTGGGAAGCCATTCATTTCCAATCCACTCGTGGTTCATATCTCCATATGCCAGGGTCTGTAGAAAAACCGGACACTAGAATTGTTTTATAGCAGTCAAGTTTCTTAGCCAATAAAATAAGATGGTAAATGGGGGATATTGCCTATTATTACAACTGATACTTAATTACTATGATATATGAAAACAAAGCAGAAATAATATTTAGCCTCTAAAAATTTTGTTTACTTTGGTACAAAATGGGACTCTGTATATGTATCAAGGTATTTGTCTATAGAAAAGGATGATATTCATTTTGTATTCTTAGAGGAAACTAATTTTATGCAAATATGCATTTTTAATAAAAATTAGAATTAATGGTATAATACAAATGCTGAGCTTCAATATTCTTTATGTCAATAGATTTAATGTATTTTATTTTTATCTGCTAACTAATATTCCACCATTTCCTTCTCTTCAGTTGTATGACATTACTATGGTATAATGGCAAATCTTGAGGTAAAAATAGAAAGTAGTAAATAAATAAAGGAGCCACAGGCTAGAGAGAGAGAATGGTGAAGCTTTATATGGACGATTGTCATTACCCAGTGAAGCATGAGCCATATTTTATAAAGATTTTTGGGAAGAATCTTTTTTTAGAAATCAATCAATAGAAACGCCATACTTAAAGAAGTAGGGCATGCCCTGGCCGGTTTGGTTCAGCGGTTAGAGCGTCGGCCTGCCGTCTTGAGAGACCCGGGTTCGGTTCCCGCTAAGGGCACGTACCTCGGTTGCAGTTTGTCCCCGGCCCTGGTCGGTTGTGCGGGTGGCAGCCACTCGATGTGTTCCTTTCACATCGATGTTTCTCTCTCTGTCTCTGTTCCTCTCTCTCCCTCCCACTCTACCTGAACAAAAAATGGAAAAATGTCCTCGGGTGAGGATAAAAAAAAAAAAAAAAAAAAGAAGTAGGGCATGATCAAAAACTAAGAATGATCATCTAATTCTTTAATACAATATAAACTGGTCTCATCAAACGCTGTTCGTAACAGCCAAAATGAAAAGTAGAATCAGCCATCACCCCTAAACCAATTTTTAAAAGGGATTATTACTCTTAATTTTATAGTGTTGGTCTTTATCAAATGTGAATTGCCATTATAATATATATTTCTAATGAAAATCTAGGTACTTCCCTTTTTTGGTGTGTTCTTAAAAATGATAAAATTCTTACCAAATCAAAACCTAATGCAATGCTAGTTTACTGAATGAAATATAAATCTTAGTAATAACTACTGAAATTTTCCTTACAGTCCAAAGTTTGCATCACATTAACTATAACACACATTTCAGGCACACACTGCTTAATAATAGGTATATGTTCTGAGAAATGTATCTTTACACACTGTGCAAATATCACAGAGTACACACTTACACAAACCTAGACGGTAAAGCCTACTATATATACACCTAGGCCATGTCGGGTAAGCGGGCCATCATTGACCAAAACATCATTATGAGATACATGACTGTAATTCTCTCAGTTTGAAACATGTGGAAATGCTAGAAAATGCACAACTTCCTTGCAAACATGTTTGCTCAGAGTGTGTATGTGTGTCTTGTACTGCCATCTCAATAAATGGTTGTAACTTTTGACTAGCAGTCACAATGCTGACAACATCCGTCCGACGCCAGTCCTCACACACTGTCCATTATACTTTAAAGCAAATGTGACTGCAAATAAATTTTTTAAATACCCTTTTATGTTCAACTTGTATGGTTCCTGATTAAACATATTCAGGGATGGTTTTAGAGAAATTTAAGTTATAGTTGATTCTTTTGAAGAAGAAAGGAGAGTTCCCTTTAAAAGAGGCCAGGTGTAAACTATGGTGATTTAAAAAGATATATATAATTAAGCATAATAAATTTAAATATACATATTAGTCTAATCTTAAGCAAAGGGAAAATTTATAGTATTGTGACATAAAACAGTTTTTTACTTTATATCCTCGTAGCATACTAATAATATTGTTTTAAAGCATTTGAATTTCCTACCTGGGCCCAGCTTCCTTCCTCAGATTCTTTCTGTGTTAGCAACAGGGAATGATTAATAAAGCAGATAAGTATAAATTAATTTCAAATGAATATAGTGAAATTTCTAGCAGAAGCAACATTGTTATTGAAAGTGTTAATTATACATAGGAAGCTAAATAAGCAGATTCTTATTCAGATCCACAGGAATCAATTTAGCAATTCAAAGGCAACTACATCATTTTTAATTAAACACACACACATGACACATGGAATTTTCATGATACATCTCATCTGGTAATTCTAATGTTTAAATGTGTAATCTTCCAAATGTAATGAATTACAATGAAAATTTCTGATTATATACACAAAATCATATAATATACAAATATGTATATATACATATATTATAAAATATAAATCATATATGTTTAGCCTACTATCCCCCTTGGCTACATGGTACATCATGTTGTGTATATGGTCCCTTGTTTTACATACATACACACACACACACATGTACACACACATACACACACATGATGGCGTAATCTTACACAAAGTAAATTAATGAAGTGGAAATGTAATTGCATTTTTCTAAAAAAGTTGTGTGGTAATCAATTAAATTTCAACAACAGCCAAAACAAGCAAAACTAAAAAACACAAAAAACAAACAGAACAAGCTAATCCAGAAATGCAATTAGTACACAACATGGGCATTTTTATCCATCATAAACCAGATAATCAATTTTTCAAATAGAGATAAAACTGAAAGCACAATTAATTTTTTAAAAAAAAAAGTTGCTAAGAATAAAATGCATGCCATGCTCAACTTTGCTACTTTAAATAAAAAAAATTTATGTAATATTATATTTTTAAAAGTAGACAATTACAATCTGAGTCACTAACAATTTTTTAAGCCTGGTTTTTGAAGACCAAATCAACAGAACATTTTTTTGGAAGGAGGGGGGGGGAGGGTAAAGCGCCCTATCTGAAATGCTAAACTACAAGAAATGAAATGATTATATTAAAAATGCGTATTCAACTTACACTTTTCTATGACAAGTTTAATGAGTTTGGTAATATGTATTACTGGTGAACGTGCAATTTGTTACCAATATTGCAAAATGGATACATAAGTTGTTACTGATTCTTGTTTGCATATTACAGATGCTTTGGGCATTAACCACACTATCACCATCTAGCACTGCTTCCCTGAAGAATGTCCAAGTGCAGTAAACTAAAACCATAACAAAAAATGTTAGTTATCATTGCATAACACGGTGGAAACATAGCCCATTACTTCCACCTATTGTAAATGACACAACTTTATCATTCAAATAGCAGCAAAATAACTTTTCTTCATGTTCAACAGAACTGTAAGGACTAACCGTTTTCGCGGGAGCTGCGAGATTTTCCATTTCTTCGTGGGTCACCCAGACGTTGCCTGAAGGCTGTGCGGAGGCCCCAGGGCGGCCAGCCATCCAGGGAGGGAAGCAGTGGTAGAAAGAAGAAAGCGCCAAAGTAAGTAACATCCTCACGGCAGCACGTGCCCCTGCCTCTCCAGCATGCACGGAGAGACAGCCTTGCTGGCTTGCTCATCGCTCCCTTTTCTTCTACTTAAAAAGATTAAATAGAAAGAGGCAGTCTGTGAAGCTCATGTGAGATCGGTCCAAAATAATACTTCTGTGTTTATTAACTAGAAAAAGGCTGAATCAAAATTTCCATTTCAAAGGTATGTGGCTATTGGATCCACGGGAGAATGGATTCAATTTGAACTGCAGGAGAGTGTTTTTTCTTTTTTTTTTTCCCTTCAGGAAACAAAGGCATAAAGATGTTTTCTTGTGTTACTACCTGTATTTCATTCACAGAGTTTTGATTCTTCAAGGTCCTTGGAAAGAGAACATTGGTGGTCCATACAAAGCTAAAAGTGCTGTGATAACCTGTCTGGGAACTAATGTCAGCTCTTCCCAAAGGTGTCCTGCCTTTCATCATTCAGTAAATATGCTGTTTTCCTCTATTCTTATAGAGAAAAAGGAAGTGAAATGCTATTTTTATTAAATAAAAGGTATTTTTCAGCCTTACTAAATACTGTCAGAAATGACAAAACCCAAGTTTCCTAATTTTTCAGCAGTTTCCTATATCATTATAGAGAAGAACAAGATGTAAAAGAAAATTTTCCCTCCAACAGGCACCATTCTATTATGACACATCATTTACTTTCCAAATGAAACAACCCATGATATTTGTTTTATACACTGAATAATGTACAATTTCTAAGCCAAAGTCTACTTAGTAACGCAAAACATTAGGCAAATTGTTGGTGGTAATGGCCAGTGGGAACCACCTCTCATCACATTCCACCCTTTCACTGGGAAATCTCTATGAACCTTGCAAGGTCGTCCAAGTACATCAGTCCTACAGTTACAATGGAGTTTATATCCTACCTATTGCTTCTTACTTTCTTGAAATGTTTCAAATAATTGAAAGTAGCAAAGTAGATACCCTAACATAAGTCAACAACATGATTTTCTCTAGTCTTTGCTACCATTCACATAAGTACCATGTTTAAATTTCCCTCTATTTATAAACAATACAGTTTAATATAATTTAAAAAGTAACTATAAAGAGAATTACATACATAAACTAAAAAGAGAATTATACACATAATTGAATAGCAAAAGGGAGTTGAGTAGTAAATATCCATAATTATAAATAAATCATAGGGGCATGAAAATCCCCACAATTATTCATCATATGTATGTTTAGAATTTTTATTCTCCTACTGTTTGGAAACGTTAGTACATCTGATTTTTTTTCTATAGGATATAAGTGTGCACATCTATGAAATATACTTAGAATACAAGAGCCATCCATGTCCTTAAAAGCCTCTCCTTCTTCCCCCCCAGTTTTTGGAAATGATCTTCATTATAAAGAGAAAGTGACACACAGATATATGAATCATTAAATGATTTGGAATAAAGCCCAGCTGGTGTGGCTCAGTGCTTGAGCATCGACCCCTGCACCAAGAGGTCGCTGGTTCAATTTCTACTCAGGGCACATGCCCAGTTGTGGGCCAAAACCCCAGTGGGAGGCATACAGGAGGTGGCCAATCGATGTTCTCTCTCATGGATGTTTCCATCTCTCTCTCCCTCTCCTTTCCTCTCTCTCTAAAATCAATAAAGAAAACATTTTTTTAAATCATTTGGAATAAATTGCTTTTATTGACTTTGTGAGGAGTATTGTGCTAACAAGAACTTTCCACTCATTTGTCACATTCTCTTTACCCCCAGTGATCACAGAACTTTGCCTGTTTTCAGAGTGAACTTCAGTGATGACCCGAGAGGAACTTCACTAAGCCAGCCTGAATTTATAATGATTTCTGTAGCCTCTACTCTGATTGTGAATTCAAATAATAATCTCCCTTCTTGTGTAAAACTTAACCCGTATTATCTCATCCTAAAATGTATACAGATATAATTTCTTTCACAGGTTATCTTAAAGTCTACATTTGCCTGTCTGCTACCGCATTCTGAAAAGGACAAAGTCCTGGAAGCTATGGTTTGAATCTATATCTTTATATGCAAAATGACTATATATCCAGGGCAATTTTCTACAGTATGGTTGACCAGCTTTCTGAAATTTTGTTAGTTGCTCACCTTTAATCTTTAGTTTTACATGTGAGGAGCACCACCTACTCTAGAATCTGGTCAAGTTACTCTAAAATAGTTTTACACAGCTCAATCAATTAGTCATTTGTTAAGGTTTTAACAAGTTTATTTTATAAGCAAACCCATATGTAGTAAACTATTCAGATTTCTTTCTTTTCACCACCAATTTAAGGGATGGAACTTCCATCTAGGTAATTCGTAAAGGGGTGATGCAGGGCACGAGGGTTTCAGCAAAGAGCCTCGCTTAGAACAGAGCCAGAGTGGGAGCTTAGAGCAACCACAGGTGGTGAGCTCACCGGCGCTTCAGCCCAGGGCAGAGAGTGCAAAACATAGGCTGGAAAACATGAAGGACAAGTGCCACTTTAGTTGTGGGTCTCTGAGAGGCACTGAAAACCACCTACTCACTGCCCTTGGAGCTGGAGAACACAAACCAGTAGTCATCGTGTGTGTGTGTGTGTGTGTGTGTGTGTGTGTGTGTCTAATACCATCTGAGTCTAAAGGTGATTTATACAATTTCAACTATCTGGTAATTTAGCAAATTATAATCAGGAGGCTTGAGTTCCACCAGTTTTACTTCTTAGTAACTACCCTAAACATTTCCTAAACTTCTCTAAATTTTAGATTTTACTTCTGTTAAGTGGTTAAAACTACATACTTCATACTAGAAAAGCACTGGAAAATGTACATGATGATATACTATATTCTGAAATGTGCTGGGACTGCGATGAGGCAGGTGAGTGCCAAGTGGACTGAATTTAAGGAAGCCTCACCTTCAGGGTTCTGTAAGTGCAGGGTTGGCACCTGACATTGAGGTGCCTTAAGTTGGGTGTTTGAGGTGCCCCCTTGCTTCACCTTAGTCCAGATGGAGTAGAATATTTAAGTAGTAGTATCAAATGAGAACTGGGAGAAAAATTCTTAAAGGAGTAAAAGACTCACCTAATTAAATCATTCAGAAGGAAGTTATGACATAAAAAGAGATATCAACATGCCCGGCTGGTGTGGCTCACTGGTTGAGCACTGGCTCAATTCCCGGTCAGGGCACATTCCCAGGTTGTGAGCCCAATCTCCAGTGGGGGGCATGCAGGAGGCGGCCAATTGATGTTCTCTCTCATCGATGTTTCTATCTCTCTCTCCCTCTCCCTTCCTTTCCCTCTAAAATCAATAAAGAATAAAATCTTCTTTAAAATAAATATCAAAATGAACTTAAGAATTAACTCATAAAAATTAATTATGGGAAAAGAATTTATTCTCTTGCTGTCAAAAAATAAAATAAAATAAATAAAGCAGCCAGACCTCAGAACAATCCTTAACCTTATCCAGTGGGAAGGAACCTCTGTTACTACTTATGTCATTTTGAAGTATTTGTTACTTTACGCTTGAATTCCAAAGTGCATTGAATCAAAATTTACTTTCCACAGTGAATGGCCTAGATCCACATTTTTCCCTTTTCTAAATTTATGTTTCTCGTGATAAGAAAATAAATAGTTCCCATTCTAACAAGACTAGTATGTATATAGTTCTGCCTCACCTATTTACACTACACACTGGGGTTTCTGAGGCTAACAGTAATGAAAGGGGGCCACAGCAGACTGCTTCAATGCTGTGCAAGGGCAGCTGGGCGAATACAGGAAGCAGAAGATGTACTTGTTGGATCATAGTCTCTGGGGCAAAACCACGTAGGAGTGCGACCTTGGACAAGTCAGTACCTATTTCACAGTGTTGTTAGGCGTTTATGCTTGACACATCTGCTCAAAATTGCCGAATTATATTTTTACCGAAGATCATATTTATTTGTCCCCAAACTTACTCATTTTCATTGCACTTTTTAAAATCCATTCATTGAAATAATATTAATTAAAGAAAAAATAAAAGATCTTTGGCTCACATATGTATAAAACTAAGTTAAATTATTTGGAAAGACTAGATATAGGCAAATCTTAAAACACACTGTCAAGGAGATACAATTGGGTCTAAGTCAGGGAAGAAACTGTAAATGTCCAGGAGTTATTACTTTAAAAAGAAATTCAAACTAGTGAAATTGAAGATGTTTTATGGATGAGGTTATGAAAAAATAATAACGTGGATCTCCAGGCAATGGAATCATATTCAAAGAGAGTCTTAGGTGTTTCATCTAAATTTGCAAGTTCCTGAACATTTATATATTTTTACTTAAGAAAAAATATTGAAAGAGTGTAACTTATTCTTTATGACATCCTTTTTTTAACCAAATATTAATTGAAATTAATTATGGAGAGGTTAATTAACTGACATCTCCACCCCTATTCTATCAGGTAAGAGGACTTCTAAAGTAACACCAGTTTAGGAGGAAGAAAGAAAGCTGGCCCTGGCTGGTTTGGCTCAGCGGTTAGTGTCAGCCCGCAGACCAACGAGTCGCAGGTTTGCTTCTGGTCAAGGGCACAGACCTCAGTTTTTGGTTCCCCCCTGGCCCTGGTTGGGGTTGTATGAGAGGCAACCAGTCGATGTGTCTCTCTCATGTCAACATTTCTCTCTTTCCCTCCCTCCCATTCTATCTGAAGATAAATAGAAAAATATCCTCGGGTGAGAATTTAAAAAAATAATAAAGCTGGAAGATGAAGAAGGGACAAAGAAAACAATCAATGTAAGCTTTAGATTTTCCTTTTGATGGTTTAGTCCATTTTATCTTCACAAAAACGGAGCAGAATCAGGAAGAAGTTCCCAATCAGTTGGGGATAAAAGAGCCCGAGAGCCTTGTCGTTTTCTCTCGAGAACGTGTGTGAATGGACAACACACCTGGCTGAGGGACCCAAACCCTGACCTGCACCTACAGAAGAACTCGAGTGATCTGGACTAATTGCACTTTTCTGGAAGACATGCTAGCATTTCTTTTTAAAAAAATGCTTTTGTACGTTTTCATCTTCACTTGGTGCAGTGGATTCATTACTAGAAGTTTACATGTAATTTCTGTTTTTCAAAGAAAATCATATATGAAATATACTAGAAATGAGTAAATATTTCCATGTAGGTGGAACAAAAGGAAGGCAAAGCATTCAGTGGGTCATTTTTAAAGCAAATAGACAGAACTTAACTCTATCTCACATTATGAACCAATATTTGGCAAAGAGCATATGCCTGTGGATAAAGAACTCTTAGACATTACTAACGATATGAAAAATTTTATAATCCTACAGAAAAATGGAAACGATTATAAATAGGTAGTTCATTTAAATACTAAATTAATAAACATATAAAAATTTAACTTCCCTGGTAATTTTTAAAATGTAGATTTAAACACTGTGATAATCAATGTTAACAAAGGGAGGAGAAAATGCTATCTAATACAATTTGGCATAAAGGTTTAAAATTAATAAGAATATAAATGCCCTATACTCAAATATTGCTTTGGTAATAAACACAGTTTATGTATAACATGGCTCCATGCATATCCACTATGGTATTGTAAACACAATAAAATTGTTAAATAAGCAAAATGTCCACTATTAGTAATCTAGTTACATAAGTTATGGTATGTCCGTGAAGGAGGTATATAACAATTAAACATGATATTAGAACTATATATTTATTAAATTGAGGAAAATCTTTATGCTACATCACTAAGTTTTAAAAGAAAAGTACAAAACCATTCACTTTTATAAAAATATAAAGCAAACAGACTGGAAAGGTCTCTATCAAAAAGTTAGCAGTGAAAAAAAATGTAATAGTTAACTAACAATATATGATCAGTCTTTCAAATGTTAATTCGTCTTGGAAGCCAATTGAACCATAAGTGATTTCTCCTCTCTTGGAATTCCACAGCACTTTGCTTCCATCTCACGTTTAGAAACTGAAATATATCCTCTCCTACTAAATCTGCTGGGAAGCATGTCTTAGTCCCTCACCATACTTGCCCTCTCCGAAGACAGGGTCATACTTATTCCAGATCCTCTGCGGTGACGGGTGGGGTGACTTGTACAAGCATCACTTTTAAGAAGAATATTTACTCATTATCCGCAATTTGCCAGGCACTGAGTTAAGGCTCGGGGACTATGGATAATCTGTTAATAATCTTGCTTGGCCTAGTGTGAGATAATTTGAGCAGAGAAAATTCTAGAACGTTTTTTATGCGTGTCCAGAGTGCTAACGCAAAAAGGGAAGCAGATGCAGACGTGAGAGCTTAGAAAACAGACATTCAGGAATCAAATACAGGGCGAGCTGGAGAAGGGTGGTCATCCTGGAGCAGGAAGACTGTTCCAGGCGGAAGAAAGATCAGATACAGAAGCTGACAATCAACCAGGAACATAACAGTTTAGGAAACTAAAAATAGTTCTGTGTCTTTGGGACCCTAACCTGAGGGAACAAAGCCTTTGAGCTGAACTGAGGGTAGATGAAGTGTCTCTTGAGCTCTTTTCACATTTGTCCTTTAAACAACTGAGCACTCTCCCTTAATTGTTTTAAAATTCCTTTAGTTCGCTTAGACCTTGTTAGAGAAATAGTGCTTAACTATTTAATTTTCCATTCATGATAAATAGGATGCTAAATAGAAATGGTAGAGCATATCTGTTTTCCGACTTGACGCTGGAACTTCAAATGCTCTTCATTTTGCAAGGCTGGACATTTTGAGTAATGTTGTAGGCATTTGCTCTTGGGAAGAGAATGTTGACATAAGCCAGTTGTGATGCTTCTCTCAGTTAGAAATTGTTCAGGAAACTATCAGATTGGAACTTGACTTACAATAACTATTTTAATGTCCTGCTCAGTTTCTGTTTTGAATTATTTTTTAACTTGAGTAGTCCTTCAGCTATAGTATACAGCCTTTTATACAGTTGAAAATATGTTATACATGCGGTTGTTAAATTATATTTTTCTATGTGTTATTTGAAAAGAACACATTATTTAAAGTGGAATTATGACAGAAAGATAAGCGTTTTTAAATTGGATGTATTTCTGGCATTAGAATCTAGTATACTGGGAAGGAATATTAGGGTAGATAGAGTAAAAATGAAAGAAATTCTCTAAAACTGTTTTAAGACCACATGTACAAATTGCATTAACACAATATCCCTTTTCTATCTTTTATCCACTACTCAAATTTATCTCCTTCTTCCACATTTTATTATTCTGTATAAGACACAGGGCCAGAGAAATCCAGTTAACATCTGAAATTGTATCATTTATCTGCAAAAAGATATAATTTAGGAACAGACAAAAAAAAGAATGAATATCTTTCCGGACTTTTTCTTAGTATTTACATATGTCATCTGGTGTGCATTTTTTAAAGACATTTTGTTGTTTCCTAATATTAGCACAGGGCAAAATTATGAGGATAGCTATTCCACTTGGTATTTACAAAACATCAGATATTTCTGTACTTGCATAAATATGAAAACTGCTTCAGAAGTTGTGAATTAGGCATCCCATCTTCAGAAAGCACTCATGCCAACAGCTAATCACCTGAGATGCTGAATTACATTAAAAAAAGAAACATACTGAAAATGAGTAAGCTTGGAATCTTATTGCTTGGGAAGAAAAAAAAAATTAAACTGTAGTCTAAAGACTAGATCAAAGTGTATCTTGGCTGCAGCCTTGAAATCTGATAGGAACCACAGCTCCTCGTTGAAACCCTGTTGGAAGCAGCAGCAAGGTTAACGAAGAGCTAAATCTCTCCAGGAGAATTCATGCTGACAGGACGTGAGCTGCCCCCATTCCGCTGTGTGGACTCAGAGGTGCCGTTACTCGCCCAGCCCGTGAGAGGGAAGGAGACAAAGTGACTCACAGTTCGCGATGTTGGAGGAGCTGAAGGACTTGTTAGGGAAACCATCTCCTGGATTGCTAACCGGAGCTTTAAGCGATGCAGAGGATTGCTGATTCCAATTTCTCTCTGAATCTCCGTGTCTGACAAGGCAGACATGATGGCACCGCTCTTCACGTTGGCTCTGCAGGCTGCCACATACCAGGCAGGCATTCCCAACCAGAGCTGTTGCACAGGGGAAAAATACATACACAGATTACAATAATAATTAAAATGTCAGTGTCTCTTGTGTACTAGACACTGATCTAAGTACCTTACATGTATGAACCCTTTTATTGCCACCATCCCATGACACAGATGCTCATTTTCCCCAGAAGAGACAGAGGTACAGGGACATCAGTAATTTATTTAAAAATACCAGGTAGACAGTGAGGGAGACAAAGATTTAAAATTGAGTTTCTGGGGTCTGCAATTGAACAATGGATTTTTATGATTAGGCACAAAATTAATAGTTGTGTAAAACCAAATCTCCCCTTGGAGTTAGGACAAGTACAGCTACAAGCTGCATTTGGTAAAGGCTCAATCAATGTTTGTTGAATGAGTGACCTTGATTTATAATTCTCCTTTGGAATTCTGAGTGTGAGGAATTCTGTCACAGAAGGGCCAGCTCTATCACCTCCAGCTTCATGATTTTGATCAAAGCCTGCAGTGTAGCTAAGTCACTTTTTTTTTTTTTATCCTCACCCGAGGATATTTTTCCATTTTTTGTACAGATAGAGTGGGAGGGGGAGAGAGGAAGGGAGAAAGAGAGAGAAACATCGATGTGAAGAGACACATCGAGTGGCTGCTACCCACACGACCAACCAGGGCCGGGGACAAACTACAACCGAAGTATGTGCCCTTAGCGGGAACCGAACCCGGGTCTCTCCGGACCGCAGGCCGACGCTCTAACCGCTGAGCCAAACTGGCCAGGGCGCTAAGTCACTTTTATCACGTACCAACCTACACCATGTGATACTTGTGTGAACTTAGTTTTGCCCTGGCCGGTGTTGCTCAGTGGTTAGAGTGTTGGCCCGTGCATCAAAGGGCTGCAGGTTCGATCCCCAGCCCTGGTCAGGGCACATGTGGGAGGCAACCAATCGTTGTGTCTCTTTCACATTGATGTTTCTCTCTCTCTCTCCCCCTCCCTTCCTTCCACTCTCTATAAAATACAATGGGAAAAATATCCTTGGGTAAGGATTACAGAAAAATAAATAAATAATATCAACTGGTATGGCTCAGTGGTTGAGCATCAACCCATGCACCAAGAGGTCTCTGGTTCCATTCCCTGTCAGGGCACATGCCTGGGTTGTGGGTCCTATCCCCAGTAAGGGGCATGCAGGAGGCGGCCAATCGATGTTCTCCCTTACCAATGTTTCTATCTCTCTCCCTCTCCCTTTCTCTCTCTCTAAAAATCAATAAAGAAAAAAAATTAAAAAAAATAACAAACTAGAGATTTCAATTTTTCAACTTTGCTGTGATGTTCTTGAGAGACAATCAGTTCAATGGTGCAAGGAGCACGTGCACGACCGGCACGCACCTGAAACTCTGGATGAATGCCAATGCACATGTGTGTTGTGGCGTCTGAATCACACATAGAAAGGAATGTCCTCTCCACTCTCCCCATCATGAGTTATGGGTAAGAAGCTACACTTTTTACTTAGCTATGAGTATGCCAGTGAGTGGTCTAAACCGTGTTTTTTCAACATGCAAAATACTAATTTTCAAGGGCTATTTATTGATTGATGTGAACAGACTGAGCAAATGGAGAGCATGCGAATGAGAAAAGCGAAGAGAGGAAGAAGAAAAACTATAAATCAGCAAAATACAATGCCAAGAATCAAAGGTCTTATACTTTTTACAGTTTGTATGTGGATAACGGGTGTGTGAAGCATCAGACTTCCCTTTCCACATCGCTCTCAGAAGACCCTGTAACCCTCTGAACTTCAGCTTTACTTTTTCTCCTTTGTAAAGTGAAGGGATTCAGCCTTACTCTTCTAAGGCATTGTGTTGGATAGCTTCTAACACAAATTCCAATTAGCCCCCCTCCTGATATCCCTGCCCTTGCATAATCTTGTTTCCTTGAGTCTGGGCTGGACTCAAGAACAGACTATGATAACAGTGAAGGGATGACACTGTCCAGATTAGATTGCAGAAAGACTGAGGCTCCGTTCCTGCGGATCCTCTCCCCTTTTCTCTCGGAGCTCATTCGAGGGAAAGCCAGCTGCCCTGTTGGGAGTAGGCCCATGAAGATGCCCACGTGGCAAAGAAAAGATGTTTCTGGCAAGAAACCAAACCATGCCTGTGAAAACACGAGTCAGATAGAAAGTGTATTCTCCCCAAGTCAAGCCAAGAGAACTCTGCCACTCTGGCTGATGCTTCCATTTACAGCCTTGGGAGAGACAGGACAGAGATCATAACTAGGCCATGTCCCGATTCCTGACCCACAGAAGTCATGAGGAAAATAAATGCTCAGTCTGGGGACCATTGGTTATATGGTAGTGGATAACTAATGCAAATACCCTCTATTTTAAAAAAAAGTCTGCCATACTGGAAGGCTACTTGTCTCTGTAGTGAAAAAAACAAAAAGCCAAATCTTTGAGTCAATGTGGACTGGGCTGTGACTGAAATAAGAGAGAAGAGAGAGGGGATCTAAGTTCAGTGCATGACTGAATCTTTTTATTTACTTTATTTTATATCTTCTTTATTGATTTTAGAGAGATAGGAAGGGAAAAGGAGAAAAAACATCGATTGACTGCCTCCTGCATGCCCCCCACTGGGGATCGGGCCCACAACCTGGGCATGTGCCCTGACCGGGAATCAAACCAATGACCTCTTGGTGCATGGGTTGATGCTCAGCCACTGAGCCACACCGACTGGGGTTGAGTGAATCTTTTACATACTCTTCCAGCAGGTTATGCACAAGAAATTGATCTTACCTTGACAGGTATGATTAGATATGACTGAAGACAGGACTTGACTGTCTTGGTTTATAAACACAAGTGGTTCAAATAACTAAACATCTACATATACCTTCATTGGACTCTAATTATTTCCTACTTCCTCTCTTTTAAGTAAGTTATTTGGATTTCTACACACACACACACACACACACACACACACACACGGAAATGTTTGGATTTACCCAAATGCTTGCCAACACATTGTTATCAGCATCATCCCTGATTAGACTTATTAGGGTTTTTATGTGGGTAAACGGTGTCGAAGCATCAGACTTCCTTCTCATCACTCTCAGCAGGCTGTGTGCGCAGGAGGTGCTGATGGAGGTGAGAGCTGGGAGCTCTCATGCACTGGTCACCTGGCTCATTCGCCCTGCTTATTCCAGTGCACAGTGTCAGTCATTTTAGAGAGCACCTTGTGAGCAATTTTTGTGTGCTCAGGATAGGTTTACTTTGCACAAATTTTACTGCCTGTCATTTCCTAGCCCTTAATGTTAGTACATAATTTTGTTTGTTTTTAATTTCCATTTTTTTAAAATCAAAAGGATTGTTCATCACTTGGAGAAATAGCAGCTAACTCTCTGCCCAAGGGTAGCTCATTTTATTGGATTGAAACTGCCCTAAGAGTGCTATCAAATTTGAAGTATGCTTCCTTAAGCATTTTGTCTTATAACTTATTTTTAAAATATAGTAATTTTAAAGACTTGTTTGGAAGCAGCAGCTCCGATTACTAAAATGCTAAAAAACCCTGCTAAATACAATAAAGGAAGACACAGCTTCTTCCCCCGAGTCCAAGAAAAAAAGCAAAGCATGTTTTTATATTTATCTATATAGGGCCATTTTTAAAACTCATATGGATTTTAATTTTTCTTCATTGGTCAACTCTTCCGCTCTGGATAGGATATGGCAATGAAGGGGGGTGGGTTTTTAATCCCAAACCATTTAAAACAATGAATCTAATCGCCTCTGTCAGGCAGGAAAAGCTTGCAATCTTCGCAAGCTCTAGAAGCCCACCCTAGAAAACTAAATGGAAGGGGCAGTGAACACTGCTGATAAGTAGCATGAAAGTCCCTTTGTGGTCAAATATGTATTTCCTTCATTGTCCGAGTCGGCCCTGGATGCCCTCCACCCTGCTCAGGTATACCTGAATTTTTCCAGACCCCTGTATTATGCAGGAAATAGTGAATGTGGTTGTTGTTTCATTACCACATTCAGTTAGACACAGAAGGGAACATGTCCCGCTTTATTCCAAGTGTTTAAACCTAGCTGGCCCCTAGGTGTTCGAGAATTAAGTTCAGGAATTGTACTATAAGCAAAGGGACAGTTCTCTATGCCGTTAGGGGGTAGTGATATCTTGCAAAATGCGGAAGTGTTAACTATGGAGAGGGCTCATTGCTGACACCTGCTGATGAGAAAGGACCGATGGACTGGGACAGATGTTTTCTTGCAGCAACAGAAGGGTAGCTCAAAGATTGATTCTTCTCTTCCTCTAGACATAAAGATGGTGGAATTTAGAGAAACTTCCTTGTATCCCACTGGGTGTGTCCTTCCGTCACAATCACAAGAAAGCAATAGAGTAACATCACCATGTCCACAGGTCCCTAGATAAAGCAAATACTTTCTTTAAGAGCTATTGCAGGCTATTGGAAAACTATGCCTTCAGAGACTGCTTTTACCTGACTCTCCCTCTCTCTAAAAAAAAGATCAAATTAATAGTGATTGAATTAAGAGCCTTCTGGTTTAATTCTCTTACCTCTAGCCATGCCACAACCGTGGGCCCATCCCACTGGGCAAAAGGTAATCCCTTTCTTCGAGCTTCTTCTAGAAGTTCATGCCTGAAGTATATAACAAAGATCATCAGTCAGGTAATGTGATAATAGATGGACGTGATTATTTTTAATTACATTATTTTTTAAATTAATTAATCCTTTATAAGCCTTTTATGAGCTAATAGCAGAATTCTTCCTTCCTTTGAGTAATACATGTACATCAGTCACTGATTTTATTAGAAATTAAACAGTGACATCTAAAAGTAATTTTCCCTAAAATGTATTCACTAAAATTCAACCATTAAATGTTAATGGACTAAGATGCTAAATAATATCATCAGCAAATATCTTATCCCTTTAACAAGAAAATGGCCCACATATGCATATCCAAGAATACATTATGGATTTAAATGCGGCTGCTCCCATCTGCATTGCTTGTTTTTCATTGTTATTCCAATGGTAGGGGAAATGTCTATACATAAAGGCAGAAGATAAATTTGGGCACTTTAGGCCCATTCAAAAGATGTGCTTAGCTTTACAATTCTCTCTGGGTTCTGTGGCTATCTTAGGAGTTAGTTCTTTGTCCAGACAACAAAATTACTTCTCATTTGAAAATAACGCTAAGGTAAAGTGACTTCTGTCACAACAAAGCTATGTAAGGTGTGAAATTAAATAGTACACTTATGTCCATTTATAATCACTCCTGTTGTTAATAAAAGTGAAATACTTCAATGAAAAACAAATGTTTCTGACAATAAAATGTTTCAAACAGCCCTGGCAAATGCGTGTTTAATCACTGTCCCTGCTACTGAGCCTTTAAAATCGACATCCATTTACAAAAATAATTTCAATTTGTTCATTAGTGAAATAGCAAGTTTGTTTTCTTTATATACACCTGGACAGGATTATATTTAAAAATGTATTCTCTGTTCCTTAGCATACTTTGATCTTACACACAAATAATAAAAATGTATATAATAATTGTTTTAAAATGTATTTTGTGCTTAGGAATCCATAATTAATTTCATATATAAACACCAAAATAAAGTATTTAATTATTTTCTACTATCAATAAATTACTTGCTTATGATGTTGGACTATAATATGTTAAAATACATAATCAAAAATGCCTTTCAACACGAGAGCTTTTCGTGTTTGCAAAGGATGTTATCAATACAAAAAACCATTGAGAAAAATAAGCAAGAAGACAAAACAAAAATTGAAGTTATAGTGGTTGAAGATACACATAAATCAACTGTTGTTTCATGTGATGGGATAGGAAGAAAATCATGGGCAAGTTCTGCATGTAGGATATTCAGCACCTGCAAAAGGGAACAGCGACCTGATGCCCAGAATCCAAAACACAATAGACTTCCTCTCCTGGCTTGTTCTCTCTCTCTCCTCCCCTCAGGCTTCCCTCAGCCATCCCTTCATGGAAACCCAATTAGCCTAGTCTCAATGTGAAAGATATATTGATAGAAATAGGGTGAAGAGTCAAACAACCAAATATCAGGTACTTATTTAACACCTGCTGTGAGAGACCCGAGGAAATAGCCATTTTCCAGGAGATCCCTGGTTAGACAAAAAACAAAACAAAACACATCATGCAATATACAAATACATGCTAAAAATCAGTAACACACATTCTGAGTGTGAGGATTTTAGAACGAAGACTAATAGCAATGGAAATAATTGGTGAAGTCTTTGCAGCAACTAAGCTCTGGGAGGCAGGTGGGAAGGAGATGGGGATGGTGTTCCAGGCAGGACAAGCACGCAGTGAGGGTGGAGAGGCAGAGCGGGGACTGAGCATAAAATATGTGCAAGAAAATTTAGCGTAGACCTCCGTTATAATAGACCTCTACAGAGGTGAGGAGCATTATTGAGAGTTGTCATGTTGTATCCATTATGGAAAGGAACACTTTCACTTATGTGACAGGTGAGCAGCATTAAAGTTGAAGTAACAAGCATACATTTATAATTTTTTTCCACATTTAATAAAAAAGCAAGTAAATGTGCACTAAACACTTAGAAAGCACATAACATTTTCACAAGTGAAGTATATGAGTTTTCCAAAGGCCATTTTTAAAAGTTAGAACATATTAATTGCAAAAGTTCTAGTTCCCGAATAAAAAATGCACCACACAAGCTAGAGTGATCCTTTAAAACTTAAGTCGAATGACGTAACTTCTCTGGTCATAAATTTTCAATTATTCCCTGTATCACTGAAAATAAAAGCTAAAGAAGTTCCTAGAATCTACTCTACTCTATTCATCTCTTTGATTCAACTGCCATGTTACCCAACAACATTGGTGTCTTTGCTGTTACCTGAAAACATCCCAGGCCTCTTTCTGCCTCAGGATTTTGCACGTGCTGTTTCCTCTGTCTGAAACTCTTGTCCCCTCCATCTCCACATGACTTACTTCCTTACCTACTTTAAATCTTTACTCAAATGTCAACTTCTTTCTGAATCTTTCTTACCCTCCTTCCCATAACCCCCACCAGATACTCCTTATCCCCATTCCTTGCTTTATTATTTTTATTTTCTAACATAGAGTGTCATTTATTCCTCTCTCTCATCTCCCAATAGAAATTAAGTTCAGAGAGGACCGAGGTTCCAGATATTCTGTTCAGAGGTAACTGTGGAGCATCTAAAACAAAGTCAGGCACAAAAGAGTTGTTCAGTAAATAACTGTGAGTGTTGAATACATCAGCCAGCCAGTGCTTACATTCAGGTACTTTTGTTTCAGTAAATTGCAACCCATAATGTATTTTTGTAGTTCAATTCTGAGCCACTTTGTCAGAATAGTACCCATTCCACATGATTTTAAGAGACAGACCTGGTTTGGGATTCATGATGGAAATCTGGTTAAGAGTCAATTCAATGTGCTCAAATAATTCAGTTATCTTTCTGAACAGTTATTTAACCATATAGTTTTTTGAAAAACCATTGGACAATGTGGCCCTTCAAAAAGTTCATCTGTTTGTTTTGTTTGTTGTGTTTTAATCATAGACTCTCATAACAACTTTAGCAAGAGTATGCACTTCAACTTTCCTTTTAACATCTGCAAATTGAAAATGTATATCTTAATTAACATAATTATTCCAAACAGAAATGTGTTATAAATCTCATTCAGTAGCTTCAGAACATTGATTACCTAAATATACATGTTTAGCTCCATAAAATTAAGGGTTTCAAACCCAACATTAACACTTTGACTTGATTTGGAAAGCAGAACATGCTGTGATTTTGTGTGTATTCAAGTGTGTGTGTTTGTGTACCAGATTATGGGCCATTCTTACGTACAGTGTGTAAAAAAGCCCATTACATATTTCAGCAGTGTTTTATTTAGAATCTAGGAACACATGCTAGAATGTTCAGAATTGCAATGATGTGATTACATTAAAACCAAAGTTCATTCATATGGAAACCTTTTCTCTTCAAGCTGCTTTGAAATGAAGAGCATAGTTTCTGACAAGAAATCTGATTTATTTGTGAATTTGAGTTGGGATTTACATAATTTTCTTCCTCCCTTTAGTTTGAACTTAATCAAAACCATTAAAAAGGTATAAACACACACAGGCACACATGTGATGGAACAATACAAATACTCATGCTGTTATTGAAAACCGAAGGGGCTTGTTACCTTCCCTTACACACTTCCACTTTTGCAAGACACTGTGGTCTGTTTCCCCTAGTGGCTTCCTGACGGTGAAGGGGAGCCTGACTGGAGGAACACTGGTGATTTTTTTAGGTTATTTGCATCCCCGTTAGACTAGATTGCTTTTAGTTCTTCATCTAATTTAAGCCCTCTTAAACTCAGATCTGAAGTTTATAGTTTCCATACTTCAAGGTTATTAATATTTTCTTATATTGCTGTGAGGAGTGGGAATTTGAGAGTTACATTGGTGCGTACAGAGAATATATGTCAGTCACTCAAGGGTATGCAGCATACAAGAGCAGACTCTTGTCTTCTGATCCCAAATTTTCACACATCTTCACTTTGTTTTATCTCCTCCAGACATTTTAACCTCCTAAACTTCCTTCTGGCAACTGTACTAAGGAGATGACCGTGAGATACAAAATGGTTAAGTTCCAGGAGCATGTACAAGACAAGAAACTGCATTTTAGAATTAAGGTAATTATGTTGGTTCCTTAAAGTCCATAAGTAACAATGCATCATGCATTTCTTATTTTTCAAATTTCATTCAAAAGGTATACGAAAATGAAGTTTTATTTCTTGGGATTATTTTCCTCAGGAAACTAAATAATCATTTATAAATGGAGGACTGATTTTAGGTAATGACATGAAAATAATGCTTTAAAACCCAATGCCATGATATTTATTATTTAGAAAATGTAAGTTCATTCAACTTGCATTTGGCCAGTCTAGTTAAATAGTACGCGCACCATAGCTTGCCTTGCATTTTCAAGAACACTAATTCGAACTTCCACTGGTATCATGAATTATCCTAACTGGAGTAAATATTGCATGTTACATAAATAGTAGTAGTAATTATAATGTGGAATTAGAGTAGGAGGAAATAAAACAAATATACACTGTGCTAGAGAACTCAGTAATATTATAAAGCATATGACCTTATATCAGTATAAAAAATATCCATGTAGCCAATTACTAACATTCTCCTTAGCTTCTTGGATAATTGCATCTCATTGGAGCCATTTTATTTACTCCCGCCCCCCACACACACACACACAACTTTTGGTTTTGAATTTAAGAGCAATACATCTCCCTATCTAAAGTGTTTTTTTCCCCCTATATTGATTTTAGAGAAAGAGGGAGAGAGAGACAGAAACATCGATGAGATAGAACATTGATTGGCTGCCTCCTGCATGCCCCCTACTGGGAATCAGACCCACCACCCGGGCATGTGTCCTGAATGAGAATTGAACTGACGACCTCTTGGTGCAACCACTGATCCACACCGGCCGGACTAAAGTGTTTTAAATAGTTCACCATGTTACCAATGCAAAAGTTTACACCAATGTAAATATTTTATAAAAATGATTCATAGCCCAACTAGTGTGTCTCAGTGGTTGAGCATTGACCCATGCACCAAGAAACGGTCACCGGTTCAATTCTCAGTCAGGGCACATGCTCAGGTTGTAACCCGATCCCCAGAGGGGGGCATGCCAATTGATACTCTTCTCTCTTATCGATGTTTCTATCTCTCTCTCCCTCTCTCTAAAATCAATAAAGAAACAAATATATATTTTTAAATAATGCATAATTTGTTTTACTTTGAAGCCCAATTTGTTTTAGGAATAAGTAATATACTCTAATTTTAGGCCAAAGGGCAAAATTTGAAATTTGAAGCTATAATCTGAATAGTATCCATTTATAAAGCTTTAACAATTAACCCATGTACAGGAAACAATGGAAAGAACACAAAATGAAAGGGTTCAGTCGAAACCAAGATTGGCTCTGGAGTCTGAGTGCAAAGTTCTACTGGGGAAGGTTTGGTACTTTACCCTCTTCATGTAGGTGCCATTGTAGTAATTGTTAAAAATTGTTTCTTGAATACATTGTTGGTGCAAAAATGCAAAGCACTAGGGAACACACAGGCAGAGTCTGTCATGCAGCACAGTCAGAAGTACCCAAACGGCTAGTAACTGTTACTTAGGTCTCTCTGAGAACGACTTGAGAACTAGGGGATATGATGTCTGGAATGCCTGTTGACATGTGTCTAATGGAATGGAAAACACAGAATTGCCTGGAAGGCCAACATCATTCCTTTAAATATGAACATTTCTCTGAACCAATGATTCCTTTGATGATGTGGAAATAAACACACTTCGCAATTTTTGTTTTAGGTCAGAGGCAGTGCAGCTTGTGTTACAACCAAAAAGAGAAATACTAAAGAGAAAAGAAAAAGAGGATGGTGCTGAAAATAAACATGTTCAGCAGCCATGGTGATTCAACTTACCCCGATGTGCTTTTCATGAGATGGAGAAGGATGGATGGAAAAGAAAAGCCCACACATGTTAATGAATACATTTCAATCCAAAGAAAGCCGTGGAATAAAACAAGAGCATTATTTCAGATGTGTAAAAGCTCAGATATGAGAAAGATGTGGTGTCTTATTTTTATTTCACCACAACACACATACTCACTGCGTCCAAAAGCATGATCAAACTGAGGAGAGTTCTTATAGTTGACTAATAATTCTGTCTCTTGAAAATGAGCCACTCTGAAACATGCTTGGTCACATTTTCCCAGCCTCTAGTGTACCCCGGGAGGCAATCAGGCACCTGTTAAAGGCCATTCTTTGCCTCAGGGCACTCCTGAGTTATTTTACAAATAGAAGCAAATGACTTTCTCAGTGGCACTCAGATTCTCATACAGCCACAGAAGCCTACTGTTAGAGCTCAAGCCAAAGTAGAGCAGACTTCTGGAGAGGCAGAAACTTGAAGAAGGAACTGGTTTTAGTGTCAGAATATCTGTACTGTTTTCATACTTGATTTGGTCACAATTACTAGCAGGTTCTGATTTTGAATTTCCTCAACTTAATTTGGGGCAGAAAAAAAATTTGTGCATTCCAGGTTCATAATTTTATTATTCTAACAAGTCCTGTCATGGTAATAGTATTTTTATTTTTGTAACTATGTAAGTGCCAGCGATCAGCCGGTGAGAAAGTATAAACGAATTCAGGCTTCTTTCTCTCCTTGCCACACTACTTCTTCCTTTATTTGAACTGGAAAATAAGTGTTGAGTGTGTGCCAATATAATCTCTTTCAATAGAAACATTTATGTGAACAGACCTTTATAAATGTTGCTACGAGGAAAAATAATGAATGTGATTGGTTCACCAACATTATCAGAAACCATCAGAGAAACAACACTGATTTAACTGTAGTGTTTGAAGGAGCCTGCTTGTTCCCTGGATAGAGTAGAGGCACTGGGAAAATATGGAATTTAAATAATTCATCCAAAAGCCATGGGAATATTATTGAACATTTTCTAGACAAGCATAATAGACTAAATCTTAGAAAAAGAAAACTTTCACTTCAGCTCATAAAATATGTTCAATGTAACAAAATATGAAGCAGAAATTCCTATCTCAGAAATAAGGCAAATCAGCTAGTTTTCTTGTTTATCGCATACTCGTTAGAAAGAAAAGCTTGACGTTGCAATGGAACACCCTGCACATGCCTCCGCTGAGTGCATTCATTCAGAGAAACCTTGTATCATCTTATAAAATGGGCATCACAGAGAAAAGTCTATTCTTTGACCTTAGTACTGGAACAGCTGTGGCAAGCTCTTTACATTTTCAAATGAACACAGAAAATAATTGTCCATTCAAATTGGCATCAAACTGTCCTAAGAAATGTAAGGTGTACTTTTTACATCATACATGCAACAGAAAGAAAACTAAGACCAAAAAGAGATAGCTTTTAAGTGATTAAGGTGGTTTTCCTGTCAACATACCTGTGAACATTTTTATGACCTTTGAAAACAAGGCAATTTCTAAACTTTACACAAAAATTGCCCAAAGAATTTGGGCCAGTTATTGCAATGGATAAAAGAGTCTTTGTAGCCTACCAATTATCTAAGAATTGTTTTCCAGTGAAACAGGTGGATTAAATCTGTACAAAGTAGAATGTTAATATTCTTCACATCTTCATTTATCATTTTTGAAAAAAGGATATTTGTACCAGGAAAAAAAACCTTAAAATAAAACATGAGAAATGATGAAAACAAACAGGAAACACAAATAAAAAAAGGGTTGCTTTAAGTTCTAATATATTTGTTATCAATTTATGTAAGTTATCTGTCTTCTCATAGTTTTAATAAACTTTCTTCTCCTCCACAGTCAATTAATTTAAGGGCCACAATGAGGAGGTATCCCACTTCAGAATATTAAGTATTTCAGCTTATGACTTTCTAAAAGATATGCTCTGCAAGAAACAGAAAGCTATAGGCATAAGTAACTCAGATTTCTGTGGTAATAGATTATAAATTTGTATCAAAGTTGTATATATGCAAAGATTTATTTTTGTTTGGATCTGTTGTTTAATTTTATTATAAAAATTAATACAGTCTTTCCTACAAGCAGTTGTTTCCAGTTAAATGTAACCTCATTATTCTCTTCCTCTCCAGTCCAGACTGTCAAGGTTATGATAATCGCAAGAAAGATTCTGTCAAGAATAATTGTTCTGCCCTGGCTGGTTTGGCTCAGCGATTAGAGCGTCGACCTGCAGTCCCGAGAGACCCAGGTTCGGTT
Organism: Molossus molossus; assembly: GCF_014108415.1. Taxonomy (NCBI): domain Eukaryota; kingdom Metazoa; phylum Chordata; class Mammalia; order Chiroptera; family Molossidae; genus Molossus; species Molossus molossus. Next base: position 53,270,099 of record NW_023425345.1, on the reverse strand, counting down.
CCCGCTAAAGGCGAGTACCTCGGTTGCAGTTTGTCCCCGGCCCTGGTTGGGTCATGTGGGTGACAACTACTCGATGTGTCCCTTTCACGTCGATGTTTCTCTCTCTCTCTCTCTCTCCCTCCCACTCTATCTGAACAAACTATCGAAGAATGTCCTTGGGTGAGGATTAAAAAAAAAAAAAAAGAATAATTGTTCTTTAGTTACAGACTATCGTAAGTAATAGGCAAATAACAAATTTTAATTGACATAGAAAAGGACAGGTTAAGTTACCATCTAATGAATAACATCAAATCCAATTGGCATAATGTGTTCCTTGGGAGCATCAGCTCAACAAAAAGACACTACCAGCTAACACGTCTTATATTTCAAACAGGGGCCTGAAATTTTCAGTTGTCTTCCTTTAACTTTCCAGATCTCCTACTGAATGAATGGGCCTTCACCTGTTCATAAACTAGTCAACTGTGGATGTAAAACTTTGCATGAAATAATTCACTAATTGAACTTTAAATGTAGAATATAATTGCCTCTTGTTTTTGAAGCTTCAAGTTGATAACTCAGAAATAGTTTGAAGTCAATTACCACCCCAGACTGAGGAATGAATGGGTAGTAACTGAAGGAAAAAAGTGGAATAAAGACAGAATTTCTTTTAATATGTTAAAATTGAGAATATTTCAATGGTGATGGCCCTGACACAGAAGAGAGCAGAATTTGAGGCTATAAAAGTAAGTAAAAAAAGAAAAAAGAAAAAAAGTAAGTGGGAATCAGCACAACATAACTGAAAAAAATGGGATGGGGTGGTCTTCAATAAGAAGACAAAAACCTAGTTGTCTGTAATAATAAAAAGACAGAGGAGGGCAAGTGGTAATATGTATTGGACAGTATATAATCCAGTGTTCTCTTTACTCTCTCTGTCCAAGGTAGAATGTGAGCTCATGCTGTACAAGATGCAGGTTTAAGGAGAGTGGAGTTCTCTTACTAAAGTGGGGGAGGGCAGTCAGGAAGAGATCAACCAAAGAATTATATGCACATATGCATAACCCATGGACACAGACAATAGTGAGGTGAAGCCTAGGGCAGGGCAGGGACCAGGTAGATGGCAGAGGAGGGGGTTGGGGGGAGAATCAGACAAGAAAGGGGGAACATCTGTAATACTCTAACAATAAAGACTGAAAAAACGTTGCAGAGACTAGAAGGGAGTTTGGAAAATTTTGAGGTTACTGGGCAGTGTTGAAATCCCAGAAGAAACTGGTGCCGATTTCCCTGCTGTACTTTTCTCCCGCAGCACAGAAGAGCCCAAATATAGACACGGCAAACAAAAATTCATCGGTGGCTGTGGTTATGACACATGGGTATGAGCAAATGAAAGAGGGGTAGGAAAATTTAGAAAATTTTGCTTGCCTTGAAATTACGGACATGGAATCTAAGCTAGATCGGGAGAGAGGAGAGGACAGGAAAGGGCTAGTGGGAGAAGCTGACAAAGCACGTCGAGAGAAGACTCCAGTTAGAAAGGAATGATGTACTTCAGTCAGTAATTTTGGAACAGGAGAACTTGGGGTGGTGACAAGATTCGGAATATGACCATGGGAGGCATCTGAGTTGGAGTAGAAACAACATTGAAAGCTGTGAAACTTAAAGGTTAGGCTGTGACGGGGTGGGCTCCGTGGATATGAGGGCGCCCCAGGGTAACTGGCAGGAATGGTTTTATATAGGAAGTCAGATGATGGGATTCAGATAAAAATAGACAGCCAGGCACACTTATACTCGTTCTGACAAATGAAAGCAAATGGTTCAGAAGTTTTAAGTGTGGTTCATCATGACATTACTTTAGAAATAACTTTTCTTTAAAGTTAATTCTGACTTCAAATCACTTTTGGAGATATTTTTAAAAGAGATTAAGAATCTTGATTCTTCCAAGAATTTCTTTATTCATTTGCCTAGCAAACTTAACCCAGTGAGGCAGTGAGGCCCTAAATGAAAATTTTGACAATGTAGAATCTGAAAGAAGCACATTTAATTGTATGTTTGTATATGCATATGCATAAAATACACACATGTACACATACATTTTTTAAAGAAATATCTTTTGGTAAAGACTATTTTTTTATATTTTTTATAAAACCCTGCAATAAGACATGGATGATCACTGCCCTTTTTGAAAAGCAGAGACAAGGAAAATAATCTTGCTTCATGAATGGCTGATTTTAAATAACTATGGAAAGAGCCCTGGCCGGTTTGGCACAGTGGTTAGAGCGTCGGCCTGCGGTCCGGAGAGACCCAGGTTCGGTTCCCGCTAAGGGTATGTACCTCGGTTGCAGTTTGTCCCCGGCCCTGGTTGGTCGTGCGGGTGGCAGCCACTCGATGTGTCCCTTTCACATCGATGTTTCTCTCACATCGATGTTTCTCTCTCTCTCTCTCTCTCCCTCCTGCTCTATCTGAACAAAGAATGAAAAAGTGTCCTCGGGTGAGGATAAAAAAAAATAAAAAAATAAATAACTATGGAAAGAAACCATATCTTCAATGATCTTATGAAAAATACAATATGAGCTAATGCAACATCCTATTTTTATGAAACAAATATGGAGAATTCTTTCTAGATTAAGATGTCAGCGTTATATTTAATTAATGACTTTTTTTTATTTTTGAAAAGGAACTAAATCATCCTTGTTTTTAGGCACTGACTTTGTAAGTTTAACTGGGATAATGTTAGATTGATTCAAGCACACATTTAAATTTTTTATATTGCTTATTTATTAGTGATCATTACTACTGATATATCAAACTTTGGAATATTATGTGAGGTTAATTATATCAGGAAAAGTCAATTTTATAATGTGGTTACATCTTGTGCTTTGAAATTACCCACCCCTCCCAGTCGTAAACAAAAAATGTACAGTATTTGGTTTGAATATATTTGTTGCTCATTTTGAAGGAAGGAATGGGTTTAGATAAGAAACTATTCTCTAAGGAAAAACATATGCTACTTCTTTCAGAGTATAAAGAGAATGAGGAATTCTTTTTTTTTTTTTTTTTGATTCCCTATTTAAAACATTTAAAATTATATAGGTTATTCAAGGTCCAGCTGAAAGACTAAACTATATACTCTTTAAGTTGTAGCCTCATCTGAAATCCTAAATCATTCAGATGTAATCTGGGCTCAGGAGACCTGCACTTTTGTACACCACAGTGCCTGGAAAGTGATATGGAAAGGAAGTGTGTGGAAGAAAATAGCAGTTTCTACCTCAAAGGTGTTGTGAAAATTAAAAGCTATAATACAACATAAAATGTGTAGAAGAGCGGCTAGTATACTATAATTGCTCATTGTGATTATTAAATAACTATATATAAAACAGATTACTATCATTACTCTACAAAGGATGAGGAGGAAGATGGACTAGAATACATGCATGCTAGAATACAGGAGTAATCATAAACAAGAACTAGAAATTAAGTATATTAAGACCATAATGTGCATGGTGAGAAATAGAGAAACAAAGCTGGTGAGATAAATAGAGACTAGATTATGTAGAAATTTATGGGCTGCATAAAGGCATTTGGCATGTATCCTAGGGTTGCTAGGGAATGATTGAGGGATTTTAGGCAGGTTCCAAAATATGATTTAGATAGATCTCTTTAGCAGAAGTGTGAAGAATGGGTTACAGGAAGGCCAGCCTGGAAGTCTGCAGATTGTTTTGGATGGTCTGAGAAAGGGAAGAAGAAAATCAACACACTTAGAGATTTTTACAGAGCTAGTACACGAAGGGGGTGGATATACAGAAGTTAAGAGTGACAGCGTACAGTAGGTGAGCGTGACAGTGGTACGTGAAGGTGCAGAGAGGAGGAGGGAGAATATGGGCAGAGATCAAACCCAGGTTTCCGGTTTGGTTTTCTGGGTAGAGGTCACTGCCTTAGTCCCTGTTCCATTTTCTTAGGTTTTCCTTTTTACCCTAGAGTTCTTTCCCCACCGAGCTTCTAATCACACACTTAGTTATTCAGAAAACATAATTTGAATGCCTACAATATGTCAACACTGCAAGTGTTTTAAAAAGCAGAGGTGCTCCTGAGTTGAGTTCTCTAAACTATATAGAAGATCACAGAATCCCAAGGCAGGGACAACTTAAAGAGCATGTGATCCAATCTCGCAGCTGAAATGGAATCTCCTATATATAATCTCACATACATATGCTCAACAGGTCCATACTGAACAGAATGAGAATCCATTCCATGTGGTCAATTCTTTCTTTTTTGATCTGTGATCACGAACAGTTCTCCCTTAGACTTAGCTCGAATTTATTTGTAACAACCTCTGCTTTGGGCCTGAAATCTTATCACAAGCTGTAAATAACATGTCTGACTGCTCTTTTGCTTGGCAGCATCTGGATCTTTGTTGTCTACACTCTACATATTCCTAAGTAGTTCTTGCACTCTGTGGAGAAATGATTTGGTGTCATTTTGCTCCACTGGTCACATTCCTGTGACTATATGCTGCCTCAAATACATCTTCTTCAAGTTTATTTCCCAGAAATTAACATAATGTCCAGTCACGACCTGGCCAGTGCATAGATTTCTGGCCTTATTAACTGCTTTTATGGATATTGAAAATCATTAACTTCTTTGTCAGACATTGCTAATTTTTCCTTTTTGCAGAAACATTTTTCTTAGGAGCAGAAGTTAAATTATACACATCCTCCTGCACACAAATAATATGCATAGTAATGAAGTTGGATGCATACTTATATAAATGCCTTTATTAAACTTCATCTTGTTAGATTTGGATTTCTCTATATAGGTCTTCCTTAAACAAAAGGATTTACCTAAAAACTTAATGATATCTCCCAGCTTCATGCTTTCACGAAACTGTTATTCTAATTCAAGTCACTTATAAAATGCTGAGCTGGCCACCCAGCTTCTATTTCACTAAGTCATCGACTCATTTCTTCAGTCCCTCTGATTACAATGGTTCCATTCATTATAAACGCATTTTGTTAGTCTCATTCCAATGTTATGTTTAGAAATACCTTTTAAAAAGTATATGAAATACCTTGCTGAACTCAATATATGGTATTTCTACAGCATTTTCCCTCATCTGCATGTCTAAAACACGTTTGAAAAATTTAAGGGCACAGCTTATTGTTAAGGAACTCCATTTACTCTTGCTGATCATCTAATACATGTTTTACATTTACTTTGAAAATTAACAGTGAAGTGACCAGTCTTAAACTTGGGGAACATCTTTTAAATAAGAACATTAGGTGGCTTTCGGCTTGTGGCACTTTTCTCCTCTGTTCGAAGACGAGTTAGAGACGAGAAGACGTCTCCTGAAAGATGAAAGTGCAATAATCTGTCTTCATGTCTGTCTCTCTAATATTAATCAAGACAAACAATATAAATTTATTTAGAAAAAGAGGTCTTCATTCTAGTACCTGTAACCATTGTGAGTTTTAATTTCCTATTACTAATTCTTATTTTACAGTTTCTGTGGACAGAAAGTATGGAGACTCTCTAGGGCTTCTGTTCTATTTACTCTGTGATCTATTAATGGTGTACTGTGGATTCAAAACAGAAAGCCTATTTCTTCCAAATAGATGAACTATGTAGGGAGAACACTTTGGTTTTCCTTAGCTTTATTTTTCCTAATAAATTTCAATGCATCTTGACCTTTAGCCTTTGGGTATTGTTATTTTTTAGGTTCAAGGAATTCTTACAATGTCCTTGTTTGGAGTGAGGCACGGCTAACGGTGATCAGATGGCAAGGCCACGAGAGCCCCAGCTCAGTGTGGGCAGAGGAGACACACTCCCAGAGTTCCAAGTAGGGAACTGGGACACATTTTACGAAAGAAAGATTGAGAACCTTGTGTTTAGGTTCTGAAATATTCTACACTATTACATCCTTTTGAGTCATTGGCCAGGAGTGTTCCCCTATCACATTGCTTATAATTAAATGAACTCTTGACTCTAACTAATTGACCTGAGTACACATATCTTTTATACATTAGGCCAATTGGATGCTTTCACCTAGGAATTTACAAATATGAAATAGACCATATGAGTTACTGACAATACTCCAGAGAAATATATTTCATAATTAGTTATTACTGAAATTTTGAGGTTGTCCTGGCTCTGTTGTTTCTGCAGTCTCTAAGATCTCTAATATCCTACCAGTGAATCCCCCTTTTTGCTTAATCTAGCAAGATTTAGTTCCTCTAGCACGCTCACACAATGGATATTTGTAGGGGGAGCAAAGACATTTACCTTCCATGTATATAGCATTACTTAGATGGGAGAATGTATTCAAAGTTTCTAACATAGGTCTTACAAATTAACCTCTGAAATACAACCTGTTTTTAAATTTAACTTGACACATAGGCCCTTAATAAATATTTATTAAATGAAAAACTGTTGTGGAAATTCTGTGATCGCTTTAATTATGAATATTTTCTGTGACATTTATTTGCTAAGAGGTGGGCAATCTCTGAACCTTCCAAATGCCAAAGATTAAAAGTGCAGAGTCTCAAAACACACTAAAGATTGTGCACTGAAGAAGACCCTTAAAATTGCAATGGAAATAAATTAACTAAATCTTCAGAGTTTCACTTTTATGCCTTTGAAGTTCTAACATAAAGATTCATTGGTAGTGATTAACTGTGACTGCCATGCCCCACAGATAGAACTTCTCTAGAGGATGCTGCTGATAGCTGGGTTGAAATGTTAATTTTGCTTTAATGATGTCGAAAAATTTATTTAAAATATAAACCCATTTTTATTTAGCAGTGATATCCATTCAGGAGAACACAGTAAATAAAACATATAATAATAAATTATCTATATTATAACTAAAGATCGAAAATGATAAGTTAGTCAATACATTACTAGTCAATGATAAATGTATTTCAATTAATCTCAAGATACAGATTTCAGCATGAATATATGTTTTCATAAAAATTTATACAGTGTTAAAAACGCAGGAGTGCCCTGGCCGGTTTGGCTCAGCGGTTAGAGCGTCCGCCTGCGGTCCGGAGAGACCCGGGTTCGGTTCCCGCTAAGGGCATGTACCTCGGTTGCAGTTTGTCCCCGGCCCTGGTTGGTCGTGCGGGTGGCAGCCACTCGATGTGTTCCTTTCACATCGATGTTTCCCTCTCTCTCTCTCTCTTCCTCTCTCTCCCTCCCACTCTGTCTGTACAAAAAAGGGAAAAATGTCCTCGGATGAGGATTAAAAAAAAAAAAAAAAAACGCAGGAGGAAACAATTATCAGATAAAAATTGATATAAAATTTCAGAATTTAAATTTCTGGAGATAAGTAACCATTCACTGGATATTCATGAATTTTAATATGTTCACTGCCTGTCAAGGGCTGTTATGAGTGTTAGACAGGTGTAACATCATTAATGTCATAGTAGCTGTAAAAACTGGCTACTTGGAAACAAAGTTGAGTCTAGAAATAACAGTCCTTTGGGTCAATACATGTAAGACAGTCAAGTCAAACACATGAAGAGTATAAAATAGACAAATGAAACAAAACCTATTTGACTAGAAACACAAATTATAACATTTCTGAACCCCAAAGATCAAGAGAAAAATCTTAAACTATCAGAGAGAGAAGGAAAGTGTCTAAAGAAACCCTACATGTTGCATACGAAAGATGAAATCAGTTGACAGGGGACAACACTGGAAGCAGGAAGAGAGGTATTTTCAACGTTCTGAGGGAAAATTATTTAAACCAATACTTTCACACTTTGAGCAATTATCAATTAATTTGAGGTATGAAATATATGTTCAGATCTGTAAGTATTTAGTAAGTTTGCCACACACCTGTCATCACCTTTCTAGAGAGGTGATACAAGTAACTGGCAGTTAAATATATTCCAGGGGGGGAAAAAAAGGTAAGAAATCTGGTGAGATAGCAATACAAACATATTTCACATGGATATTTCAAAAATTCTTCTTTAGGCAAAGATGCTAATGACCTAAAATTTCATTTTCTTCCTTCTGAGTTGATGGTTCTTGATTACAGAGTAACATAGTTATGAAATCAGAATATTGTAGATGCTATTAAAATTTATTTTTTCTTTATTGATTAGAGAGAGAAACATTGATGAGAGAGAACATTGGCCGCCTCCTACATGCACCCCACTGGGGATTTGGCCCACAACTTGGGCATGTGTCCTGACCAGGAATTGAACCGGTGACTTTTTGGTGCATGGGTTGATGCTCAACCACTGAGCCACACCAGCCGGGATGTAGATGCTATTTTTAAGAAGTGGTGGGGCTTAACTTGTGCATCCTGGAAACCTGTGACTATCCAGCTCCTTCTGTGTCAGGCAAGTTTATGTAATTTGGGGGCTTCAGGTTTAGGAAACCCCCTTTTTCCCATATACCTGAGTCATATTCTAGTAGCCCTTTCAGTAATAAAGCTGACATTTCGATCTCTAAGTGTGTGACTCAAATAGATTAGAAACTTAGTCAAAGAGCAGAATTCCTATTTACTGAGTTCTAAAAATACTCATATCTATATTCTACATGAAAATCAGAGATTTGGGGAGTCAAAGAACAGTCAGAAATTGGGGTTTAAATTTTGGGCCAGACCATATAAGTTTTGGGCTTTGCAGTAGCTTCTACTACATCATGCAGTTATTTTTTGTGGTTGTGGTTTACGAGGCTGAAAGAGTAGCTTTAGGTTTTAGCCTAAAACATTAGCTGGAGAGCTAAGAAAGGGAAATAAGGTTAAGATCAGGTAGCAAGTATAAAAGGGAAGAGGTAAAGTTCTCAGATCTTGTTTGTAATGTGAGCCTCAGAAATAGGGGAGATGTTTAGTTTGTGTTAAATCAGAAAAGGCGCTTGTAGTCCAATTAAATCAAACAGAAGCTGATGGACAAGACCTCAGAGAGTAGTGACACCCTAGAGGGAGCCCACATGGAGAAAATTGTGGGAAATAAGAACAATAAGTGACTTGATCCTTAAAGATTAGGAAAGCTATACCACGAAGCACAAAAAAATTGGTCAAATTTTAAGGGGGAAGACCAGAAAAATTAATGTAAAGTACTCAAAGGCATACTCTCAGTTCGACACAATTCTAGGTATTAACAGCACTCTATATAAATCTTCTGGAAAAAAATTAAGGAATTGAGGCTTAAAAGAAAGTACAGCAGAAATAAGGCATAGTGAAAGTGAACAGGAAGAACAATAGTAGATTGACTTTAGGCCCAGGTTACATGTTCTGATGAAGACCAGCACCTGTGTGATCACACACAACTTAGAAAGGTAAAGGTTGATAAGACTTTTTTTGAACAGTAGGTGCTTTAGCAGATCCAGTATTGCTGATTTCTCATTTCTCATCATAGGACAATAGCTAGAAACATAAGAAAAACACATGCCTGTACCAGAAAGTAAAGTAAAAGTATAATAAGGCAGGAACGCAGGTCTAGTAAGCTGCCCTGACTCTTGTGCGTTCAATTCGCTGGATAGTAAATGTACCTCAAATTAGACCTTCTTTGCGACTGGCAATATTACAAACTGCTGAACTTTACAAAAATATGGGATGTCTTTAATGCTGTTCTGGGAACGTATGGTTTTTTAAAAATGTGTCATAACTAGCGTCTTTAGAGAAAATTATTCCCAATTAAATTTAAAATCACAGATTGCCAATTGTAAACACCCTGATATTCTAGAAAAGTTAAAAACAATTTTTTTTTTCTCTAGATCTGCCAATTCCCACAGAGACTAATGAATCTCTGATATTAATTTTGGGATAGTGACTATAGATATAAGTTAAATACTGTGTCCTGGAAACATTAATTTTTTGGCCAAAGACTAGAATAAAAATCTGATAGGAAACCATAGTCATTGCAACTAAACATGTTCAACTTATAGTGTTCAATTTTTTTTTAAAGAAGACGTTCCATTTTATGGTTTTGTTTATCCATCTAATAAAATATACTTGGATTTTTTTTCATCCTGAAAGAAGATGAGTATAAAAACTTAACACAGAAAATAGTATTCCTTAAAGCACATTTAAAGAGAATAAGGTGTCTTTAGAAAAACAGAAAAATAGACTTGTTTAAATAAAAATTTAAATACTTTAGAAAAACTAAGAACAAGTGGCCAATGTTTAATAATTGATAATAAAAATTGATATAAATGCATTTTTAAATTATATAAATAAAAAATAATTTATCTGTGTATCTTATAAAACTCATTACATGAGAACACTTCACAGTTTGGTAACCCAGAAACCACGATATAGGGTCATGCATGTCCTGAATAAGTGTTAGCACTATGTATACATCTCACAAATCCTGGTTACATATTTATGCTCAGACAGTTCTTGGTTGGGGATAAACTATAATAAAATAAATACTCTGTGTTTTCATTAATTACCTCTTTTGGGTACATTTTAACCCAAATACTGTTATTTAGTATAGGAAATAATTATACTAAGAAATGTTAGATTTTATTATATTATAAATGTCCTTAATGTTCTTCTTATATTAAAGACAAGCATTCAATTTAATACATACTTTTAAAATCATATTTTGCCTAAATATATTGCAAAATGAAATTCAAAAGTCAAATATCATAAGACTTTCAAACTCAATCCACAACTAAAATCAGCTCTGACTGTGAGAATACATGGATTTAAACAATAATTCCATAACATTAATATCAAATCAATCTAACAGAGTGTGAAGTTAATACTAGCTAAATGCTACCTCTAAATGTTTCATTTAAAAAATCATTCCATAATTAGGATGGTAGCTGTCAAAAAGGACATTTAACTTGGTCTCATAAACAACCAATGAACTATGTAATGCCTGCCTCGATATGAGCCTTGTATGCAATGTGAAAGCCAGCCAGATTGCCATTTTATGTAACTATTTCATTGAGGGAAAAACAAAAATTAACTTTTGAGACAAATAAACCAAGTCCATTAGCCAGACTGGGTTTTGACTATTCTTATTTCTTTAGATGTAAAGTAATTTTCAGGAAATAAAATAAAAGTCCTTTAGACTTGAAATAAATTTTAAAGAATCTATCAAAGGAGATTAAAACAAATTTTTTTCTCAATAAATAATCATAAAATTGAATATAACAATCTTTGATAGTGATAAAAGTAAGACATTTCAAGCATAGTGTGATAATTAAATATACATTTTGAGTGATAATTAACTAAAAAATATTTACAAGTATGGAAAGTTACTGAACATTTACTTGTATTTAAAAATTAATGCTCTCAATATTACTTCTATTTTCTGCACAGTATTTCTACTGAATTTGGGTAAATACCTAATTTTTGTAAATAGAAAATTAATGAAACAATTTGGCAAGGGAGTTGTTCTGAAACTTTTAAGTACACATTTTCTCCTTAGTAGTAAACATTTGCAAAGCAAGTGAGATTACAAAATAGTAAGTAAATTCATTAGTTTGAATGCTATAACCATGAGAGCATCTATCTCTGTTACAATAATGACAACTAGAACCATGAACAGTTGAGAGGGAGGAAAAGAAATAACCAATAGACTCTGGAATAAAAAGAAATTCTTTGGCTTTTAATAACATGTTCTAACGGTGCTAGTTTGTCACTAAAAAAATGTTACTACGTATTCAAAAAATGTTATTTATGGATCCACTTGCATTCCAATAGTTGCTGAGACTCAAAATTTGCCAATTTTGCAAGTTATTTGAATGTTCCATATTATATGTGAATGAAAAGATGCACTATCAGTTTCCTGACAGATGCAAAACAATCTGTTGTGGGTCTAAAATAACTTTGCATTCAGTCACTCAGAGGAATTTCTCCTTTTAAATACTCCATTGTAAGGGGAGATACTTTAACTGTCCTGAGAAGAAATACAGAGATGAATGGTATACTCTCTCATTTTGTCATACCAACACAGTACTGGATTTCACATCAAATAGAATATAACATTATTTGTAAGGCTGCATTGAAATATTTAAATATATTCAGAGAAACTTTATATCTACTACAGGTAAAATATGTCAAATACTCATTTCAAATGATTGCCTATCAGAAGTATGAAACTTGAGCACTGAATAGTTTTAGGAAACACCAGGGCAATATCTGCATCAGTCTGCTGTTTTCTTTCCAACTAGTCTTTTTAAATTTCCTACAAGCAATGACAAAGTGTAAATTAAAGTTAGAAAAAGGAGAAAAACAATTTCCAAACCTACTTTTTCTTCAGTCTTCTATCCTTCTCAGCTTGAGTTCCAAGTTTGCCTAACCCCAGGGACTCCTGAGCCGCAGCCTCAGTCTCCATGAAACCTCCTGTGAAGAAGTAACTTTTCACATCAGGTGGAATGCGGTGTGTCAGTTCTGAAATTAAATTCTTAAACATTTATTAGGGCAACTGTTTAGTATCACACCCCCCCTCCTTTTTTAGTGTGATAATACTTCCAAAGGAACACAATGGCATGGGTACACACATAAACATACACTGAGAGAATGAAAAATATAGTGGCTACTCTTAGACTCTTCAATGGCACCTCATAGCAACATAAAATATGTGGCCTGTACACTGATAAACCTGTGAATATATACTTTGCAAGTCTCATGGTTTCCTTTCCTGCATTTTTAAATAAAAAATAAGAGTATATTTCTGTGGAGTATTGGGTTTTTTCAACATTTAAAAAATTTTAAATATTTTATATATAATGGAATAATTGATCATCCAATGAGTAGAAACTCAGGTGCATGTCTTCAATTCCAAGTCAAGAGAATGGAGAGGCATTCTCTGACTTCTAGAAACTTTTCATATCCAGCTTCTGGAACCTTCTTTTGTTCACCTGTATGACCCCTGTATTGAGAATAAACCTTACTTTCAGAATCTCATATATTCTGGCAGGTTATGTTTTGTAAATGTTTTAATACCTGAAAAAAAGTCTAAATCTTTTTTCAAAAAGACCCTTGTGAGAACTGTTTTTACCCATAAAATCAAAAATTATTTGGGTTAGTGGCAATTTTATTGACTTTGGAATATACACAATATATGTAACCTTGGCATGAAAGGAGAAAGAAAGAAAATGTTAAACATCAAACACAGAATTAAATATTTTTCAGTGTAATTATTTAATTCAGAATCCCTAAACATAATTAATTCATACATAATTTGTTAGAATTGAAAAATGAGAACTTAATTCTGGGTTCTGTATTCTCTTTGTAATTTATTATTCTATATGAAAAATACTATTTTTAAGTGGGTTAAGGTATGTGTGTGTGTGTGTGTGTGTACTTGTATATATAAATATATACACAAATATATTAAGGTATTATATATATTTTTTTAAATGGAAGAGATTTAGACTCCTATTAAGCTCAAGATTAGGTGCAAATATTTTTTTAAAATATTTTTATTAAATTTTAGAGAGACAGGAAGGGAGCAAGAGAGAGAAACATCGAGGTGAGAGCATCGATTGGCTGCTTCTTGCACTCCCTCTACCTGGGATGGAGCCAGAAACCCAGGCACGTGGTCTGACTGGGAATTGAACTGACAACTTTTTGGTGCATGGGACAATGCCCAACCAACTGAGCCACACTGACCCGGGGCAGGTACAAAGATTTAAGTTAATATGAACTCTTACAAAGGCTACACACACAAAAAAATTTACCAATAAATCAACAAATAAGAACTATTAAAGACAACTTTTATTCTCAGTCACTGTAATGGACATTTTCTTACTTAACATTTGCAGGACTTGAGCAGAGGCAATTTTGTTGTTACTGTTTTTCATAATTTATTTTAGTAAATAATTTATAAATCTTGATACTCTTAATTTTGGAGCATTGATATAACAAGTTACTCTCATAACCTACTAACGCTATTACTGAACTCTATAATTATAAGAAACTTCCATTTGATTGAAAGCACATTGATTGCTATCTAAATCTTATGCATGGCTTTATAGTTTGGGGACCAACATTTATTTTATTCAATTATGCATATGGGCAATTAATACTTAAAGAACTTTTTTATTATGGAGGATTTTCATTGTTGGTGTCATTACAAAAGACATCCAATAGCTAACTAAGGCACTCTTGGGGATCATTTTCAAATGTGGGGTTTTCTGTTATGCACAGTGAGTGAATATTTTCATTTTATTTCTCTCATTGGTATATTTGCCTTACTGTACATTCATAAATTATTATTCACAATTTGCAATTAATGATAAAATTGTACTCTCTAAATGGAAATGGAAATGATAGATTCGCTTTAAAATTACAAAAAAAATTCAGCAGTACAGATGGGCACATAGAAACTGATGAGGTAGAACCATTCAAAACAGTGAGACATTTTCAACCACCAGGTGGTTGGATCAATTAGGCTTCTTAGTTTCCAGAACAAAAAATAACAAATTCTGATTTTGAAAACTTAATACAAAAATATATAGACAATATCTAATTAATAATTTTATATTGATTACATGTTGAAATGATAAAGTTTTCATATATTGGTTTAAATAAAATATATTATTAAAATTCATTTCACCCATCTCTTTTTACTTTTCTTAATGTGGCTACTAGAAACGGAAAAACTACATATATATGTGACTCACATTTGTGGCTTGCATTATATTTCTGTTGCCAGGACCATATACTGGTGGTCTTAAACTGGACATAGTACTCATCCTCCAGAGAGTGCAAATATTTACTTATGTTGGTGGAAAGAAGAGGCGACATATTTAGATGTCACTATGGCTGCAAGTGTAACTGATATATAGTAAGTAGGGGGAAAGGATCTAACATCCTCAAAAAATACAGAACCCTTTAGTTTGTCCTTCTGAAAATAACAAGTGCCCCTGATGAGGAACATGGCTTGTGGGTGACTCTTTCTCTATAGGATCCATTGGGAATGTGGAGAGAACATTAACTCCACCCGCTTCATGGCATAAGATACTTAGGCATAGAAGAATTGAGTCTCATGACTCGGTGAATACTCAGATAATACGTTGTGTATCACCTTGCCCGTGACCCCATAGTAGTTGCACATACAAAAGCCGAAGCCCATATCCTTGCCCTTGAAGTTCTCCGGGCTATTTATCACCCAGGTATACTTTTGTAAAGACTTTAGGACTTGGAACTGTAGCAGGAATGATCACTCATAGAGTGTGAGGGGCCTAATTCAGTATTTTGCTTTCAGCCCACTTTCTATATAAATATTTTGAGTAACCCCAAATCAATGTGACAACAATCTACCGGTTCAATCTCATAGGATAGATATCATGTTGGCCAGTGAAAGTGAATGATTGACTTGCCAGAGCACCTTCTGGAGCCAGGGGCATCGTGCAAGTCTCAGGCTCAACATCTTGTCAACAAGAGGCATGGGGTGGAGAAGTAGGGAGCACCCTGCTGGGGAGAAGCAGGGACCCAGGTCCACATGGTTTGGTTAGATTAGATAATACTGCCTCCCCATCTGGTTGCAAGGTCTGAAATGTAACAGAAATTTCAACGCTGCCGCCATTGGACCAACACAGGTCTAGAGCATGGCTGAGGGTGCCCTGCACGGATAGTGATTCCAGCCCCAGCCTCTCCCGGGCACCAGTGGGAAGCTCTTAGAGAATTTAAGTGAAGGTTCTGAAAAGTGTGATGCTTCCTAAGACCCAGACTGAGGAATTCAAGGAAAGGCCCTCTTATGCCGAGATCTATGGGTAGTACTGGTTGGAGATATTTGTTCATTTTGATTGTGAAGGCAATTATCTTTAAGTTGCCTGGGCCTTAGTCTCCATTCAAAACAATGTATGTCATGTTGGCCCTTGAGGTACACATCTGGAGAAATTTCTGGCCCAAATCTACATTTTAAGATCTCTGCTTCTCTATTTTTCCAACAGAAGAATCTATTATTGTATAAAAAAAAGGGGGAGCTCTAACTCCAGACAGATTAAGGTGATATACTGCAGCTGATTGGTTGTTTCACCTTTCGTTTTTTGGACCCCTCTTCAGTATTATTTTATACCACTCATTTCTGTTTACATTTGAATTGATAAATGGTCACTTAATTGTTTCCATGTCTGTTAGCTCCCTGGAGGAGGCACCTAGGCAGTGCCAGGTCCTAAAGACTACAGAATCTGTAAACAGTACACTCATAACTGAAGCTAACTGCGGCTTTCTCCAAAGAAAGCCTTTCACCATGCAGAGAGTGAGTCATCCCTAATTGATACCTTGTGGAATTTAGATTATATCAGTTGGTTCCATAGCATCTAGGAACAATCTAATGTTGGGGGCGAGCACAGCCACACCAATTTTATGTGCAGAAAGGTGCTTGCTAAATAATGCTGGTGCAATGTTGATTCTGTTTTTGTCACAATGAAATTATTTTCTTTATTATGCTAATTATAACAGGTCAGTGAGTTCAGACAATTGTAATACAATCCGATAGCTGACCATAAATAAAAGGACTATGCAATTCAGTGGGCAAAATAATATCTTTGAAATGTATTGCCTTTCATATGCATTTAAAAATATATATAATCATTTTTTAAAAAATCAATAATATATTCATTTTATATATCTTTAATTGGGAATTCTGCCTGTTCAAAATTAATATAATTTATGCTTGTATTTTTACATTAAAAGAGAAAGTTTATTTAGAAAGTTACAGAGATAGTAGAGTGAGCCTGTGAGCTCAGGAAACAAGTTAACAGAAGCAACAGAAGGGCCCTAGGTGCTGGGGAGAGGGAAAGACCAAGGTAAGGAGCCTGGGGGGGAGGGGGAGGAGGCACGGCTGTGCTCCCGAGAGGGACAGTACTCCTTTTTACTATTTTTTCATAGCTTTGCTGTCTTTGGTTCTATTTGTTCAATTCTCCATACTCGAAGATCTTTTTGTTTCTGATTTTGGTTCCCTCTCTTGCAATGACTGTCAATGCCCTCTTTTCTTTATCATCACGGTTCACTGTTAGCATCAGCTAGGCTGGCCATGTGTGTGCTGTTCTGTTTTCCTGTGTAGCCATTATGATGAGGGCTCTCTGAAGACCTGGGAGAGCTGATGTTTCCCATGAAGTAAACCAATGAACAATGAACGTTAAGATCATATGGAGCAGAAGGTTCCCCCAGAAACAGTAAATGTCTTAACACCTCTATCT
This sequence comes from Molossus molossus, assembly GCF_014108415.1. Taxonomy (NCBI): domain Eukaryota; kingdom Metazoa; phylum Chordata; class Mammalia; order Chiroptera; family Molossidae; genus Molossus; species Molossus molossus. The sequence goes on along the minus strand of NW_023425345.1, from coordinate 53,253,014 downwards.
TGTCTCCACATTCTATCACCATTTTCATAAGCTGTGGGAAAAGTGCCCCCTAGCATGGTATTTGGTTGTTCTAACTCCTAGCTTCTGCTTAGATTCTTGACCCTGGAACTTAGATCATTTCATTTGTGTGCTTGTCTCAGCTTTAAATTGCTGCCTTCTGAGCTCTGCATTTCCAATCTCTCCACAGCTAGGTAACTGGATCTTTTGTCCTGATAATTTCCTGGGCTTGAAAATTGGTTTCACATTCCTGACCCCAGCCCATAACCCACTTCCAGACTAACCACAGTAAAGACCTAAGTTCCTTTCCAGCGTGTTCCCTCTGGAGTTTGTTCTTTCATTTGCCTTCAGTACCTTTTCCTCAGGCATCAGTTCTAGTTGAAACTCTAACTTGACACCTTTCAATTCTGTAGAAAATCTGCATTTAGATGTTCCTAATAGAATCAAATGTATCCATGGAGAAAAATTTTAATAATCTGAATTCTTTACTTATATCATATCCACATTTTTAATAAGAAAATTTATACTGTATTCTGTGATGTCTTTTATACTGTTGCCTTAAATTGGGTTTTAATTTTTATGCATTTTTGTGTAATATCCTCAAAAGTTATGGAATAATCATGTTTTTAATTTGTTAACTTATGAAACTTGTCCCACAGGACTAAGAGCTCAATGAGGGTTTTTTTTGTTTGTTTTTTGTTTTGTTTTTTTCAGATAAAGTGGAAGAGAGAGAGGGAGGGAGAGAGAAAGAGAGAGAGAGATGTGAGAGAAAGACATTGATGGGTTGCCTCCCACTTGAACCAACCAGGACCAGGGATTTAACCTGCAACCCAGGTATGTGCCTCTGACTGGAATTGAACCCTCGACCCTTCAGTCCAAAGGCCGACACTCTAACCAGTAGCCAAACCGGCCGGGGCTCAATGAGGTATTTTTGATTAAAACAGTTCCAAGAGTATATTGTCTGGAGCACCAGACAGGAAGTGAGAGCGGGGAACCAATACCAACTATCCTACCAAACAGCTGCTTTGCCTTAATCATTGTTAAACTCATCTGCATTTCTATATGCCATAGAATGTGGACCACTACATGATCTTTAGATATTGTCTAACTCTGAAAGTCTGTAATTTAAAAATGCAAATGCATCTTAGAAGAAACAATTCATAGTCCATGTTTTATAGAAAAAGGAAAAAAGAGTTGCTCAACATAAGCTTAAATATTCGTTTCACAGATTCAGTATTACTAGGGTTGAAGTACATTTTAGAAACCATCCAGCCCAAACAGGTCTTTCTAGCATTTACCTTGCTTTTGCTTTATAAGTTACCTAGTTTTCAGTGACAAAGAAGGCATTACCTCATAAGCCAGCTCATTGGACGTAATTCTGACACTCCAGTGTTCTTCTTTACACTGAGATGAGTCAATCTTTCTACAACTTTAACACTGGTTCTAGTTTTATATTCTCACTCAACAATGAAAAAGCCAACAGTTCTTCCACATAATAGCTCTTCAAATATCTATAATCAGCCATACTGGTGTGCCAGCAAGAATAAACACGCTCATCTACGTATCTACTCCTCACATGAGTTCAGTCTTCTACATCAGCTTAATCCTCCCCTCTGGCCTTCCTCCAAGGTTATGATATGTCTCTAAAGTGCAGTGAACAGAAACAGACACTGTTTCTTGGCTGATATCTTACCACCGTGGAGTAGAATGAAAAGTCTTCTTTTATCCTAATACTATGTCCATAATGTGGCCAACATTTATAACTAACATTGACTTTAGAGTCACATAAAATTTCTAAAATTTTCTTATAAAAAATGTTTAGAGCAGAGTATTTTGGAGTCTCTATTTTTCGCTTTTTTTAAAAAAAAATATAGTATTTAGGAATAAGACTAATTTTAAAAATTTGTGATTCCTACCCATATTTGCAATCCATAAATCAGACATCTGTGGGGTTGAAAAGTTCATGAAGTGATTGGCAGACGTGCTGACCAAGGAGGGAGTGAGTCCTAAGTAGGCCGTGAGAAACCTTGTGCGAGGTGGCCTCGCTCTACTCATTGGCACTACTACAGTCCTATCCAACCAATTACCACTCCCACCTAATTTTTCCATCACCCAGGCCCCATTTTGATACCTTATCCACAGGGATGTCATGAGTCACAGCTTGTCCACTACCTTTCCTGTTGTGTTACTGAGCAACTCTGTCAAGGAAACAAAAGAGCTTTTTGCTTGATGTGGCTATTTTTAACACAGCTTAATTTGTTTTGTTTCCAAATTGGCTGATGCTTTCTGATAAAATTAAAAATCAAGCCAGTCAGGATTCTAATTACTCTTGCATAGTCATGGATAATGGGTTTCAGAACCCCTGTTTCTAGCTGTTTGGATAGGAAAGAAAACATAGCAGCAAACTTCTCTGGGCCAGAAACATACTGAAGGTTTTGTTTTGTTTTAAATTAAAGGCTGTATATGTTTATGTGTAGGGGTTTCCATATTCATATTGTCCCTGCTAATCATCCTTTTGTAAAATATATATTATGTGTAGTATATTGAATTTGGTTCTTCATGGGTTATCAATGTAGTCACATTGACTGATCTGTCACATCTGAAGTTTACCTTATTAACCTAGATTTTAGTTATATAAGTCAATAATGCCACCTTTACAAATATTCTTCTTTATGAATTATTAAATATTCTTTCCTTGTTGTTTAACATTTCTGATGAAACCAAGTGAACATTTTCATAGTTTTATTTAGACAGTTTTACTCCTGCATACCATGTTTTGTTTAAAGACATCTAGCATAGTTCCTTGCAGGTTAATTTGTATTTCTCTTCCCTTATGAGATAAACTCTTCAACTAAGAGTTCCAAATCTTAGGACATGATTTAACATTTCCATTTGGTTCTTCGACACTATCATTCCTCAACTATGTTACTTTCTATGCCGGCCTTTCTTATCTTCCCTTTTCATTGGTAAAAGATTGGCACACAGCTGTGTCTGAGTTTTCCAGATCAAGATATTAAAAATCATAGTCATTAGAGGTGCTTCCCTAATTTCTATTGATGCATGAATCAGCAGCACCAAGTGGCTGTGCCTGAGGTCTTTCCCTCACAACCTGGATTTTCCTTCCAGGTTAAAAGTAGACTGGAGTCCATACCCCTCAAGCAAAATACTAGTGATACCATGTGCCATTTTCTTTGGAAGAAATATGGTTTCTTGGAACCTATTTATGCCGTGTTGTCTTCATGGTTACTCAAATCTTATTTTGAATAAAGGCTTTTTAACTTTGATTCACCTTCAGTGTAGCATATCTATAGCTCCAGAGGTGTAGGTATTGGTTCCCATCTTCTTTTCCAGTACTGCCGTCCTGACCATTGCTGCTAATTCTGACTTTGTTTATACTCGATCTTTGTTGAGCTCAGGAATCTTATATAACTATTGCCAGTTTCTGATGCCGATGGAGTGGATAAGAATGTAATTGTAATTGATTTCCTTTTGTTCTGACAGACACACACCACCAAAAGTGGGTAAAAATATCTAGGTTCCTAGAAGAATCTTTATTTTTTTAACTTTTTTTTTTAATCTTCACCTAAGGATATTTTTTTTCCATTTATCTTTAGATAGGGTGGGGGAAAGAGAGAAAGATAAAGATAGAGAGAAAGAGAGAGAGAGATCAATCTGAGAGAGACACATTGACTGGTTGCCTCCTGCATGACCCCAACCAGGGCCAGGGACCAAACTGCAACCAAGGTACAGGCCCTTGACCGACATCAAACCTGCAACACTTTGGTCCTTGGGCTGATGTTCCAACTGCTGAGCCAAACTGGCCAGGGCTATTTTTCTAACTTTTAACTATATCTTGGATACCCTAACTTTAACACACTATTGTTGGCAAAACTTCTAGTGATAAAGTAATTACTCATCTAAGTTAAATGTAAAATAAAAAATCTAAGTGAAAATGCAATTAAGTACATTTTAAAAGGCAAAAATAAATTATGAAAACTAAGATGAACATCCATGTTGGAATACAAATATATAAAACTATTACTTTGTTAGTAAAATAAATATTTTAAAACAGTTAACTATCAACACTATTGTGAATTATACTATAATATACGGGGAATGACACATAATTTGCTAAGACTATAAACAGTTGTGAAATTAGAAAAAACAAAATTTAAAACAATGTCTTGAAACAGACATTTTGTATCCCAAAAGTAATCTCCTTCATTCTTCATTCATTATGCAATAATATTTTTTGATAGTTTAAGGGGGTCCTCTTTTAAGAAATGAAAATCCAAGAGTATTTAATTCTCCTGCTAAGTAACAGTTAACCTCCCAGCGAGCTCACATCAGCTTCCCACAGGTTCTGATGCATTGAGTGGGTTTCACACTGTGAAAGTTGGAAAAGGCATTTTTAAATAACATACAATTACAGTTGTATATCTGAAAACACGAAGACTTTCTCAGCAATCACGTTGGTGCCAGGGCAGGAAACGAACCCTGGCAGCTGAGGCATTGCTTGTTAATAGTCATTCCTTTATTCGAAAACCAAATGGAGTCCTCAGAAATTTGTATTATTCTGTTTAGCACTTACTCCTCAAGGTAGGAACTAAATCTCTTCCCAATAATTTAAGTTAAGTTAAATAGGAAGAGAAGAGGAGAAAATGGAAGATGTAATCATGAGTTACTAAGACGATGGAAAAAAACTTCGGAAGAAAAAACAAATATATAAGAAGGACACCAAAAAAGCCAAATGTATATATTATCATTCCAGAAGCTATATTTCACATATTATTTTTGTTTCAGACAATTATATATATGTATATCTTTCTTTCTCTCTCTCTCTGTATCCATTCATCCATCCAAACATATATGTTTATATAATAACCTAAGGTCATTTCAAATGTACTGATCTATATTTTTATTCAATTAGTCATTGGCAATAACTAATTCTAACGCAATCTCTGTTGCCTATTCCTCCTACCTACATGCTGCAGAGTGTTAGTGAAAAGCTGCGATAGCTTTAAACAAAGAAACCCTGTCCTTTATATTTTATGCCCTACATATAATAATGCTTTATTTTGACTTAAAAATTCTTTTTTTTTTTGTATGCTTCTGAATTAAAAAAAAAAAACTTTTAAATTCACATAGCTAAGCTTTTATACACATCCATGCTCTAAGCGGCAGTGTACTCAATGGTTTTTTTTAAAGCTGGTTTTGAAACACTGGCATTGGATGACTGTCAGTTTTGCAAGGTACTAAGACATTGTTTACTCATCAATAAATAAGAATGGCTGTAATTACACTTGCCCACAGGATTCTTGAGTCTGTCACAGAGTTTGCACTAAATAAATTCTCACTATGCTTATTATTAAAGAAATCATACGGGTTGAACATTTTACAATACACTATTTTTGTGTGTGACTTTTGTCAAGCATTTTTCAGCTAAATTGGATTTACAAAGCTGAGTAAAATGAAAAGTTTGTCAGGTAAGAAAAAAAAATAGAAAAACTGGGAAATGAAATGAAATAAAACGCAGGTGGACACTCGGCGTGACTGGACTGAGCAGCAGTGGGGAGTCGAACACGCATACTTACGGAGCTGCCCGAGCCGAGCTTTTTCTTTTTTACCAAACAAACGTCCTATTGAAGATTTGATTCCCTTCTTCTTGGGGGCTTTGTGAAGAGAGTCTTGGCTGCTGTTGGCACTGCCAAGCCCAAGGCTTTCTGGCTCGAGGGAGGCAGCTAAACTACTGCAAAACACAAAAGAGGGCAAATACGTATTTTGATGCAACATCCACCAGGGACATGAGACTTGTTTCCTTCATTAAGGTATGAAAGGAGAACCAGGTAGAATTTGGAAGTTATGTTGTCCCTTTCTGCCTACTTTCCTCTTAAGCATATTAAAGTGTGGTTCCCTCAGTAGTAGGGCCTTGAGCCTCTAAATTTTCTCTAGAAAAAATATATTTTTGTTCCAAATGATTTTTCCCATATTTTGTATAATCTCAAACTAATCAATGAACATAGGTGGTCTTATTAACTACATATTAAATGGCCTTCTATTATTTAGCACATGGCCCTTTTTTTCCCTCAGAGTGCTTTTAAAATCTTGAACATAATGGCCTATGATAAAAAATATAGATATAACTAATCATGAAGTCTAGCCAATGATTTCACTGGATTTTCACTAGCCATCTTTTTCTCTGTTTTGGAGGTAAATTCACTTAGTTTAAAATCATCTGGTTGGGATTCAGAAGTAACAAACCGTATACCCTAGTGATCACTGTATACTTTTTCTATAGTCCTCAGGTATTCTTTTATGAACATGATATGCTAAAATGACTTTCAAGTAGTTGGTCTAGGTTCCATTCCTGGTCACTGTATTTGACACTGTATTAATAGCAGACGTTCAATAGATATGGCTATGATTCTTTTCCCACACCTATTAAATTGACAATGACATAATTAATTATTTAACTTTACTTACTGCTCTTCATAACTTGAGTTCACATTCCCCGAACTTCAAAAGGTATTGTTTTTTATATATTACAATGTAGTTCAGTCTTTTTTAGACAGGAAAGCTGGAGTAATTTTTTTTTTCACATTAGAAATTAAAAATAAACAAAACTAAAAGAATGCTTGCCAGAACAAAAAGCTCTTTTTTCAAAATTATTTTTTGTAAAACACATAGCATTTAGAAGACAGATTCTTTAAGTATCACTCATTGTTATATTCAGTTATATCAATTAGGTATGTAGAGATGCTGCAATTGATGACAGTAAAGGACATACATTTAAGATTGCATTACATGCTTAGATGCATTTATGTCATTAATTATTATGGAGAACTGCTTGCAATTTTTCAGGTGGATGGAAAGGACAGTGTGGAGGGTCATTATAACAGACGGGATATTTCCCGATGTAACCTTATCTTTTCCATTAGTATTTTGTAAATGTGTTTGTTTTTTCCCTTCTAAGAACTTTCTGAGGAGCAGCAGTACCCAAAGGATTGTGCACCTACCAGTCTGCTAAAAGTAAATGGGGCACAATCATGGACTTTTCAGACATTAATTACTCTTACACTCCAAGTCAAATATATATGTCCTTGAGGGAAGCAGAATACGCCACCTTGGAATGCGCCTCTTGGCATGTGGATTATTTTAAGCTGAAGACAGTCTGAGTCGAGCACTCTCAAAAGAAACATTATACCTCCCCTTTAACTGCCTAAAAGAAGGTGGATGGTGGAAGGTACTAGGAAGAGAGAGAACATTCTATACTGATCTGCACAGCATGGTAAACATTTATGTACCAAACAGATGATCTTCTCATTTTTCTATGAATTGTCTCCCTCCCCTTTGAAGCCACGGCCCCTTAACCTTGTTTTAGCCCAGGATGGTATATAAGCCTCAATATGAGCCTGCTTGCCAGGGAGTCGCATAATTTTATGGGGCTCCCATATGAATAAAATGTGTTTCTCCTGTTAATCTGTTTTATGTTGACTTAAGTAAGAGCACCAAGGAATTATAAAGGGGAAAAGTTTTCTGCCCCTACATTCTAGAATCCCTTTAGTTTTTCTTACCATTCCTACTAAGTTCTTCCTCTAGCCTGATTAATATCATTAGGAAATATACACCAACAGTAGAAGAGCTATTCTTATAAATATTGGTTAGCAACAAGACCACGGATATAAAGTTAATTTTAAAACTAAAAATTTGATTTCAGAATGAAAATGTATTCTTTTCACAATTAACATTGCTTTTATATATTTCACAAGTTGAAATACAAAGTTTTATACAAAAACTTAAACAGTCTATTTGACCACACTGAAAGGAAGAGGGATGTTTTCAGGAGCGCATGCACTGTGCAGGGTGCTGGGAGTCATACCTCCTGGCCTCGTTGTGGTAGGAAGAGGGGAGGGTGTGCGTCATCCTAATGGCTCTAGGTGTCGGGGGAGGGGAAGTTTCACATTTAATTGTTGCTTTATCCTCCCGACCATCTTCTTCCACAACTGCAATCTAGAAATCAAAACAATATATTCAGATGAACTCTTTCTAAATTTCAACAGAAATTAATAAAAATAGAGAATCATCAAAGCAAGGCTGAGTAAAGGTAAGACAGACACAAAACAAAATACTTGGCGCATATAGGTTTTACATGTATAAATTTACATTATTAAAGAGTGTTCATTTAATAACTCTTCAAAAGGGAAGACACTCCAATTAAAGTAACCATGAACCCACTACAAAAAATACTTAAGAATAAATAAACACCAAAGAACAATATGCAGGGGCCAGGCCATCATTGTAAGTAGATAGCCAACATTAACAATAGAAAAGGAAGTTCAATTTTTAATTTGACCCAGTGATCCCACTGCTGGGAATATACCCTAGGAAGCCTGAAACACCAATCAGGAAGAATATATGTACCCCCATGTTCATAGCAGCACTATTTACAATAGCTAAGATCTGGAAACAGCCCAAGTGTCCACCAGTAGACGAATGGATCAAAAAGCTGTGGTACATATACACAATGGAATACTATGCAGCGGTAAGAAAGAAAGATCTCTTATGCTTTGAGACGACATGGAGGGACCTGGAAAGTATTATCCTAAGTGAAAGAAGCCAAGCAGAGAAGGACAAATACCACATGATCTCACTTATATACGGAATATAATGAACATAACAGTCTGAGGAATACAGTAGACCCAGACACATGGAAGTGGGGCACAGACTGACATCCCTCAGAAGAGGGGATGGGGGGTGGGGGGGTGGGAAGAGATAAACCACAGAACTTATATGCAGGTATGCATGACCAATGGACATGGACAACTAAGCCGGGGACAGGGTGGAGGTGGGGTGGGGTGGGGGGTGCCAATGGGGTAAAAAGGTAAAATATCTGTAACAAAAAAATAAATAAATAAAAAAAATTTCAAAAAAAAACCCAAAACAATAGAAAAGGAGCGAAGGGGAGGCCAGACATTACAAGCACGGTCATCTGAGCAGCTCTCCCAGGAAGCTGCAACTTCGCACTCCCCAGGGAACCACCAGTCCGTCCCTGCAGATCCCTGGGGGAAGAACGCTGACAAAGGGGAAGATGGACAAATGTGCAGTGAGTCGGGGTGATGCACTGACCCATGCACCAAGAAGTCGTCGGTTTTATTCTTTCTTATACCCACTGAAATTCTACTCAGATTTTTTCTATGCTCCCAGAACTGGAGTCCATTTGTTCCCTATATGTAATGTTTATACTCTTGATTTCATTCTGAACAGTAAAGCAGTGTAATTACTACATTTGCACATTTTCTATGGGCTTGATGCTCTGGTATCTGGGGTCATGCTGAGCCAGGGGAGACTGCCCCTTCCAGGGCTAGCTAGTTCCCAGAGACAGCAAACCCCTCCCTGGAGAGTGTCTTCCACAGGAAAATCAATCAATCCAGACCTGGATCCCAAACCATCTACCTGTCTGGCTGTGACCCCTAGGAAGAAATATTCCTCTGCCATAACCATTCCAGGACAGGTGTTAGACAACCAGAGACAGCCCCTATACCTGGAGCCCGCTGAAATGATTCAAAACAGCCAGTTCCAGTCCCACCTACCTTGCCTTTCCCACAGAAAGCTATAACGCCTCCTGCCCATGCTTCCCCTCACTCTCTCCGTCTCCTGGCCATTCTGCCTTCCCTGTGGCCTGCATAGCATGGTGAGCCCAGTCTTCATGGGATAGTTAACAAGTTATCTTTTGTTTTGTTTTTAAGTTATCTTTATTGTTGAGAGTATTACAGAGCTTCTCCCTTTTTCCCCATTATCTTTTCATTGCAGTTGTCTCCTGATCTGTTGGCCTCCCTATACCTTCGTAACAGTAAAACCTACATTTTAAAACATGAAACATTGTTCTAGAAGAGAGTGTAAACTATCTCATTCTTTATATTAACAGTGCTCTATATAGTCTGTAGAAAATCAGGATACTTAGTCCCCATGATCTAATCATTGCTCCAAAAAGCATCAAATATTTTTGTTTTTAAATCATCTGCTCTTATGATCATATATAAAGAATTCAATGACACTTAAATACTTTTAATATTTCCTTTTTATATTAATAAAGTATTTCAACTACAGGGAATATCATTTTAAAGCTTTGATAGGAAAGAAAAATATTCAACTAGTAATCACAAGTTATTTACAGTACCTTTCTCCGGTGTTTCCTTAGGTCACTTGGCTGTGATTGGCAGTAATAAAAGCAACATAAAACAGAACTAGTTAATGATTATCATTTGACCATGTTACAAGTTTAAATAGTATCTATAACTTGGTTATTTTTTTTATTCCATTTCTTTTCTAAGTAAATGTGCTTATATTCATTTGTTTGTAAGAGCAACCCTCTTGGGAGTTACTTTAGAGAGGGAACTCCCTGGACAGCCTGGGTGGAGCACATCACCAGGGTACATGCCTGAGCTATGAGACAGGGGCCCCAGGGAATAGTCAAATATGATGGTAACAAAAAGATTATGCATAAACAATGATCCAGTGCATGTATATGGAGTTTATAAGCATTGCCAATTGTTCATCTCTGCAGAGCCTTGGGCCTCCTTGGGGCAGGAAGACTGTTCCTGAGGATCTCCATCTTCCTGGAATCTAACAGATCCCCCATCCCCAAATGCCAAAAGCTCCGCCCTCAGTATAATGTGTTTCTCAGCTCCTGTTTTCTTGTCAATGCTCTTTTACTGAATTTTTAACAAAGCCAGTTATTTATAATTCCATATGAACCTTATTCATTTAATATCTTTGTTTATTTTTATGTGAATAAAATAATTTTTGTTAAATGATTCCATTATACTTTACACATTAGTTGTTATCACAAAATGGGTTGATTTACCCATCCACTATTCTAACTAGATATTGCTAATATGTCATTTATGCTTATATATTTGTGGTGAGGTAAAAGTTTAAACACAAAAACAAAAAAAATCACAAAAATGTTTGCAAAATATATAAACGTATACAACCTAACAATTACAGTATCTTTGCAATCTGTATTTTCTGTCCCTAAAATTTTCAATGTTACTTGGACTATTCCAACATGAAATGTACCCAACATTATTTTTTCTCCAATATTTTTTACATGTGAAAGAAAATCTACCTGTTTCACTATAACAATAGTGAATTTGATGACAAGGTTTCATTAGGTGATAAGGACTTTCTTGATTTCATTTCTTGTTTTTCTGAGTCAGATATTGAACATTTTAAAAACTTTTTAACCCTCAGAAAATATTCTAAATATTTTAAGTACTCTAATTATAGTGCAATAATGTTTGTTTACCTCTGATTTATTTATGGCTGACTACTCAAGAAAATGCGTAAAACCACTGGTATCCTTGTCTCTCTCTCTCTCTCTCTCTCACCCCCACACATACACATACACACACACACATCACATTTATTTTATTAATATAGAAAAAATAACAATGTTGTCAAAGATTATGATGCTAATGTTTATAAAAATACTTAAAAGTTCAAAACACTATGTTGTGAAAATGTAAGGAAATAATAGTAGTACAGAAATAACCAGTTTCCTTGCCTTGAAAGCTGACTAAATTATGCTCTGTAGACCAAGATTCTCACTTTGCTTTAGTGACAAGTAGGTCATCACTATATGTAGCATATATTAAATGTGCATAAATTAAGCCAGACACAATATCATTTTAGTTAATAAGATCAGAAGGATGGTTTCTAGGTTTCTAAAATAAGTAGATCATAACGTAGCTGAGTTATTGCCTTTGTCTATCTCAGTACATTGGCTAAAATCTTGTGCTATATCTGGGTGGGGTCCATTATGATTAGTTGGTCTTTTTTTCTGATTGGACATTGTGCTCTCTATTTTAAAAGCATTGTTAACATCAAATCCGGAAATTAGCAGAGTAGAGGACTCATTGGCCTAATGGCTTCAGGAGATAAATACCCCCCCTTTTTAATTTCACCATTTATTACATGGAAGTGCCATAACCACAAGTCTGCTGTGGGAAGTACTGCCTCACCATGTGAATAGTTTCCTGTTTCAGGTCTCAATGTCATAAGCCAAGGAAAGAGATACCTAAATTTATACACATAACAGAAATGTGTGAAGATAAAATTAAAAACTTTAAAAATCAATTATTTTCAAGGTAGTTTTTCTCTATATAATTCATTACCATGTCACAAATTATCGCAACACATTTATTTTAAAAGGTCATTTAGAAAATGAATTAAACTTATTTGAAAGATACTACACACACACACACACACACACACACACACATAAACACATTGTGAACTTTTATAGAAGCTTCACAACCTTCTCACCAGAAACATACTATACACCAGATTTTTTGTAGTATTATTAATTTCTCTGTCATTTGTTATATTTGCACTACATTTTAGAGTGTATCAACTATTATTTTACCTGTTTGCATTTTAATTAATCTCATTTTTAGATAAATGTCATTGTTTCAATAATACAGTTTTAATATTCATTGTAAAAACAGAATTTTACTTCCATAAATAATTCAGAATATTTAAATTGTCATTATTACTGTCAATTCAACATATGCCCAGCTAACCACAGATTTTAAAACAAGAAGAAGAAGACTATGTGCTTTTGAGTTAGCAAATTTGAAGAAAAATCCAGCTCCACCTACTAGCTGTTTTGACATGGGCAATTTACTCATACTCTCAAAGCCTCAGTTACCTTTGCTCTCTAGAGATGTAATACCACCAGAATTTCAAATGTCATGAGAATTAAATGACTAAACATAATGGCATTTAATAGTTATTACAACCAGGTTTTCCCAAATTATTTTTAGCAAGGGGATCTTTGATTCTTACCAGTTCATTCTTTCAATATTTAATTCCAAGTATGAAGCTAAATAAAATAAAGAATTAAATAATAGCCCTGTCTGGTTTGGGTCAGCGGTTAGAGCATCTGCCGGCGGACCAGAGAGTTCTGGGTTTGGTTTCTGCTAAGGGCACATGCCTCGGTTGCAGTTTGTCCCCGGACCAGTTGGGGTCGTGTGGGTGGCAACCAGTCAATATCTCTCTCTCACATAGATGTTTCTCTCTCTCTCTCCCTCCTGTAATAATAATAATAATAATAATAATTAATTATTATAATAATAATTATTATAATATTTATAATTATTAATAATAATTAATTATTATTATTATTATAAAGATGTGCCTGGCTAGTGTTGCTCAGTGGTTGAGCACTGACCCATGTACAAAGAGGTCGTTGGTTCGATTCCCGGTCAGGACACATGCCCAGGTTGTGAGCCAAATTCCCAGTGGGTGGCATGCAGGAGGTGACCAATTGATGTTCTCTCATTGATGTTTCTATCTCTCTCTCCCTCTCCTTTCCTCTCTCTCTAAAATCAATAAAGAAAAAATTTTTAATAAAAATATAATAAAAAAGGTGAAATTATTGACATCAAATTCTAAAACAAAATTGGGAAATTGCTGCTATTGCCCTTGATGGTTCTTCTTACTAAAATAATTTAATAGTATATATACCTAAAATTATAACATTCTATGTTAGTGTATTGAAGCAATTATAACAAATAATTTTTGTTATTTATTATGGTAGAGACAGTCTCACTGTACTTCATCAAGATGTCATTAATAAAAATGTACTGCATGGTTTAGGTGATACAGATTTCTAATGTGCTATTTAGATTACTATTCTTCCAGTTGCTTATTACATGACCTTGGGAAAGTTACACCTATGTAGCTTACACATCCTCATCTCAAAATAGGATTAATAATTGTACCTACCACATAGGGTTATTGTGAAAAAAAGAAACAGTAAAACACACAGAAAACCCTTAGACTATCAACTAACCCAATCAGTATCAACTAATATATCATTAATCCTAGTGGTAGCAAAGTTTATCTGGACACATCATCATACCAGTGTCATGACTCCCATCCGATCCATTTCCCGGGCAGGACTCCGAGGGGTGAGCTTTGGCGTTGAATGCCCACTCGGGGGAGACGAGCTGGCCAGTGAAGAGGCTGTCACGGAGGCAGTGATGGAGGTACCTGGGTGGACTCTTGCTAAATTCAGGCCTTCCAGGCTCACACTAGCTACTCTATTCTCAATTTCTTCAGCTCGTAACTCTGTCGATTCTTTTTCTTCCTGAATTAGCCTGAAAGATACAGTTTAATTTTGATCCATTATATGCTCCAATAATGCTGTAAGTCAATAAAAACTTCTCTGTGAGCATTTTATATCAAATCTAATAGTTTCATCTTTATTTTTCCCTGGGAAATATAACTTTCAATAAATTCAAGGGACTTCCTGGCTCAGATTTAGAAAATCCTTCTTTCCAAGTGATACGTAATTCCTCTCCACTTTCAGTTTGACACTCTTTCTATATTATAACCTGAAAAAAAATCCTTGCTTGCCTAATTAACTTATGCCATTAATCCTAAACTTACATTTGAACTCGAGTGCTGATAAATGAGAGTTTTAGAAACTCAGATTCCAACAAAGTTATTAAATCTTACCTCTGACCCAATAACAAAGTTTCATTGGTAATCCTCAATAAATGGTCATTCATCATTATCATTTGGAAAAATAAATCCCTGAGTCCTTTTTAAAACATTAACATGTGTTTAGCCACATCACCTTTAAATAAGCACCATCCAGTTAATAACGTGGAGATGATAGAGAGATAGACAGACAAAAAATTAAACTGTTGCTATAGAACCTTTTAAGATGACAAAGCATTGCTCTTCACTTTAAATAGAAACAAGCTTCAAGAATGTGTATATATTAGGTATACAAAGACTCAGAGAATAAAGAGCTTTAGCTGGGTTACAGAAAGTTCCTATTTAAGTTGAATCTACATATATTTTACATATTGTTATAATAAAACTGTGTACCAGTATAGTTTATTTGAAAAAAGGGGGACAGAAATCTCCTGAGAAACTTTCTCATAACTATAAATGGCTTACTGGGATCTCCTATGACATATACTTTTTAACATCAAGGTTATGATCATTGTAAAGTTTCTTTTTCCATTTTTACTTTGGAAGACAATTTGGCAATTCCTTACAAAACTACACATACCCTTACCATAGGATCCAGTAATCATGTTCCTTAGTATTTATTCAAAGAAGTTGAAAATGTATGTCCATACAAAATCCTGTACATGGATATTTATAGCAGAATTATTTAAAATTCCCAAACTTTGAAGCAACCAAGATGTCCTTCAATAGGTAAAGGGATAAATAAACTGGAATATTACTCAGCACTAAAAAGAAGTGATCTATCAAGCCATGAAAAGACACTGAAGAACATTGAATGCACATGACTAAATGAAAGAAGTCAATCTGAAAAGTCCACATCATATGTGATTACAACTATATGACACTGTGGAAAAGGAAAACTATGGAGACAGTAAAAAGATCAGGGGTTGCCAGGGGCTGAGATGAGAAGAGGGATGAAACAGGCAGAGCACAGTGGATTGCAAGGCGGTGAAAATACAGCCAGCCGGTCCTCGTTTATCGCAGTCAATCAGTTCTAGGCTGTACCGTGATAAATGAATTTCCGCGAAGTAGGACTCTTTATTCATTTGAAAAAAACCGTGATAGAGTGAAGATGCGAAAGTCAAAGCACAAAGTGCGAGGGATGACTGTACTTTATTTGATACTATATTGATAGATGTCATTATACATTCTTCCAAATGTATAGAATGCACAACAGCAGGACTAAACCATAATGTACACTATGAACTTTGGGTGAATATATGTCAGTCTAGGTTCATCAGTTGTAACAAACACACTACTGTGGTGGAGGATGTTGGTTATGGGGAAGACATGCATGTATGGGGTCAGGGGATATTTGGGAAAATCTCTGTATTTTTCCTCAATTAAATTTGCTGTAAATCCTGAACTGCTCTAAAAAATATAGTCAATAAAAATATTGAGAAGCACATTTAATCTTAATTATAATTTTTTACTTGCACAAAGAATTTAAATTCTGTTACTTTGAAGTTTATTTTCATGGGTGTGTTTTATCTTGAGCCAAAGATCAGAAATCTAAAGAAAAGCTTTATCAGGTATCAAAGTATAGCATCATTAACGTTTTAAACACATGCCAATGGAAAAACTTTCTCTTCAAAAAAATATTAGAATTTTTTGTACACTTAAAATGATTGCTGGAAAATAACTGCAGAAAATCTAGTAATGTGGTTCTGTTGTACAAAGAACTTGTAGTTACTAACTCTAGTATTTGATTCGTTGTAAAGGAGAGTCAATCAAACCTAGAGGAACAGTTGAGTAAGAGGTAAATCAAAGTTTAATCAAACAAGAAATTCAATGTTTTCAATTTATTTGGAAAAAAATAAATGACAATCCATTGATCTTTTGAATCCTGATGTAAATATGGAAAACAAAGAAAATAACAAAATATATTCCTTTTAGAATGTTGCAGAGTGTTGGGGAGGGATTCTCATAGGAATCATAGAGAAGGCTGAAAGAATAAATAAAACTACGAAAGTAAATTGGGCTAATAGTAGCTAACTATAGATGAATAGATTAATGAATGTTGCAGCAACAAATGAGTTTTAAGTAATTTGATCTCTCCCTTTAAGAGAATCAATGAACTTCAAGAAGCCAGAGAAGAGGGATTTTTTTAAAAAAAATAATTTTGTGCAATAATTAAATTAATTTGTGAAATAAAAATATCTTAATCAGAGATAAATACTGATTAATGTTAGCATATTAGCACAGTTTATATCAAGATGCCTATTTCTTTTAAATGTTGTTATGTACTCAAATCTTATGTATTTCTTAATTTCTTACAATCATCCACAATCTACAGTAAGGGGGTCAGTAGTATATAACATATTGAAAGATAATAGTTTGAATTTATTATTTGGGTATCAATTTAATTAGTCTAGGTCAAGACTGTTATTGAAAATTACTACCCCAGTGCAAGAAGGCTAAGTGTTCCTGGAGGGACTTAGGTTGTTATTGAGGGTGTGTGTATTTGTTTTTTCGTGAAAACAAATTTCACAACGGTGTATATTTGATTTCCAGTCCATTTAGTGAGTTTAACCATTAGCTGCACAGTATCAGGAAGTGTTATTCATTTGGAATTCATGTTTTATATACTTTTCTATTTACAGTAATCAAATATTTATGAAGCACTTTCTATTTATCGAGCAAAGCACTAAGTTCTGAAAATAAAACAGTGAGCAAAACCATATATACTTCTTGGCTCTCATATAACTTATAATCTAGTGAAGACAGAGAACTAAAGGGGTAGAAAACTAAATTGAAGGACAGAAAAAGTGATGGCGGACCTGTTCATGGTGAGTAAGTGTACAGCAGGCGGAGAGTTAGGGCAGAACAGTGTGGATTGAGGAGAATGCTTGAGAAGAAAGAAACAGCTACAACAAAGGGGACAACGTGGAACGTTCAAAGAACTGGAAGTCACATATAATGGGAACATGGACTGGAGAATGTTCAAGTAAGTGGGCATTGCAGGCCATCAAAGGATTCTGATTCTTAGCTTAAGAGAAATTGAAGGGCTTTAAATGGAAAAGTACATAAGTACATTTGGGTTTTAAAAAGTCTGCTGTGGCTGCAGTGTCAGTTTGGACTAGCTTGGGAATCCAAACAGTACAAAGAAGTCAGATAAAACTATTACTGTCATCCAGATGAGAAACTATTACAATGTGCAATATGGTGAAAACAGTGGAGAGCCAGATAAATTTGAATCAAAGTACAAGGTCATCAGATTAAAGCTAGAGTCAGAAAGAACAAATAAAGGCATTGTTCAAAATAGTAAAAATTGCTCATCAGTTGAAAAGCAAGTTAAAAATAGTTTCCTGACATTTGAAAGAAAACAAACCCACCTGACACAGTAGGGTTCTTCCCTGGGGTTAGTCAAATTAATGACAGAAAAAGGCCATAGATCTCATTGGAATGCAATAAAATACATATGTTAAAATTTAAGTTACCATAGTGGAAACATTACTCAATATTTGAAATGTTAAGCTGTACAATTTCTATTCTATAATGTTATCTACTTTTTTGAAATCATCTATTATCTAGATACTGTGTAGTGATAGACCCTTTTTCAGATCTACTTTGAATAATTTAGTCATAGTTCATTTCATTTCAATGTCTAAATACTTTTAAGAGGCTGGTTGCACAATAATCTGCACGCTATTTAGTACCTTTACTGCAGTATTAAATATGCCTTAAGAATGTGTCTTATCACCACAAACACCATCTAAATAGTAAATTTCAATTTAAAAAGTGCTTTAAAATCCATTGAAGATTTTATCTTTACCCCATTCTTTCTTATTCCTCTCATATCATGTCTGTATGTTTCATGTATGTTCCTTCCAAAAGCTACCCTCATTCTGTATAGGACATATACAGATATTCAGGGACTCTTGTGAAAATGCACATTCTGAATCAGTAGGTGTGAGGTGAGGTATGAAATTCTGCAGTTCCAACACCCTCCTAAGTGATGCCAATGCTTCTGATCTGATGACCCTGTTGTTAGTGTCAAGGTCTTCTAATTCCTTGAAACCATGAGTAATAATGGAACTCACCTGATTTCTTTGTTGATGGCATCTAATTGTTCCTGAAGCATCATAGCTAGAGTCTGGGCATCAGAATGGCCACTTGGAGAGAGAAGATCCATTGAGCTAAAAATTGTTTCTCTGTCATCATCATCAATATCAGATATTTCTGTGTCACTTTCAAAAGGGTGGCTGCTTAGGACTCCAATTTGTTGAGTTCTATTCCACTCATGATCCCCAAGAGATTTTACCTGAACAATAAAGGAACAATTATAGCATTTATCATATTGTTCATTTTCAAAGCAATATTCTGAAAAACAACAAAAAAAGCACACATGCTTTTATAGATTATTTGGCAAAAGCTAAACTGATTATTAACATTTTAATGTACTGGTTCAATAAAATAGTTCCTTGGCATTTTATGCAATGGGAGGTATTGTAAGCATAAATATCAAGATTTCAATTGAAATAAAAACAATGAATTAAAAACTTCTCCATGATTTCTAGCTTAATCTCAGATATAGGTAACAATTACTTCAAAGCATTTGTATGTGCAACATTTCTCCTTGTTTACAAAGTAACCCTTTCTATCAACTTGTACTCAAACATTCTCATTTCTTGTAGATAATTAGTCTTATATACACTTTTGTATTATAGACTGGGACTATGAATATTGTCACACAACAAATTATACAAGAATTCTCTCTCCAACAGTCATTTACATAAATTCTAATTAAGTGTTATTTTAAAATATTACAATGTAATTTCATTTCATTTCCACTGGTCCAGTCATGTAAATGCCCAGTTGATTTTTTTAAGCCCAAGGTATACTAATTTACATGGATATGTTTTAACTGGTACAATAAAACTTCATTTGAATGCAAGTCTTGATAACCAATAGACCAGTGTGTTTCAAGCTGTAATCTCAAAGTATGAGAGGTTTCAGAGTAAAAGGGAGTTCCTAGAGTTCTCTGCTATTTTTTAAAAACAAATTTTTCATTTTTGTGATGATGTAAATAATTTTTTGGGGGGGGAATCACATGATATTGCCTTGAGTATTTATTTAATATTTGAAAACCTTAATTAGCTTATGTGTTAAAAATTGTTTTGGTACAAAGTAGCACTAATTTATTTTTCATTAAAAAATAAGAAAAGAACTGAGGTGAACTTAATGTATTCTTCATGTGTTCATTTATCTATCCATTCAACAGCTACTGAATGACTACTGTAGGGAATTAATTTGTACGTGGCACATCACATAGGTGCCAATTAAAAACTAAAGGGTTAAAAGAAAAAAAAAAGAAAGAAAGAGTTTGTTCAAATAAAGACAAATAGGTTATATAGTATTCTGTACACATACAAGTGGTTGGGAGAACAAACTATGCTTAGGGTACCAAGGAACTGTATTTTCTACAAAATACAATGGCATACATATTGAACATGCATAGCTTACAAAGTCTAAGTTATTGAGTGAATGAAAGTCTGATACTGCAGTTGATCATGGACAGTTCTCTACAAACACCTTCAATGGTCTGTGTACATTTTCCTCAAAGTGCTTTTAAAGTAATGATTAAAAATAAAATAATGAATTAATTTCCATCAACGCTATGAATGCCATTGCTTAGGTGCCCAAGCAAAGCAAAAATACATTTGTTTGGCAAAATAACATAGTGGATAAAAGCACGGAATTTGAAATGACACAAACATAGGCTCACGTTTTTATTCTATTAGTACTTTGCTGGCTGGGTAGTTGAACACTTAAAATTTCTGAGCGTCAATATTTTCATATCTGAAATTAGCATAAAAATAGTACCCAATTCACAAGGTTATATGGATAAATACATGAGAAATGCTTAGTTGAACTTCTGGCATATAGTAGCAGCTTTATGTTAGTTATAGTTTTTTTAAACTATGTTTTTATTGATTTTTTTAGAGAGAAAGGGAGAGCGATATATAAATACTGATGTGAGAGAGAAACATCGATTAGCTGCCTCCTCACGCCCCCTACTGGGGATGGGCTTGCAACCCAGGCATGTGCCCTGACCAGGAATGGAACCAAGACCTCTCAGTCCCTGGGACGATGCTCAATCCACTGAGCTACACCGGCCAGGTATTTTAGTTATAATTTTTAAAATATGTCACACTTAAAATTTTGAATCTTCTCGGTATTGTAATTCTATCGAAAATGGAATAGTGTATTTACTTAAACCCATCAGAGACTTGAAATAAAACATTTAACCTTTGGCTCGTCTCTTCGCACACCCATGCGGCCCCTCCTTGGTCTCCGTATCACTTTAGTTGTTCTGTAGTCAGACTGGCTGTCCACGAGGGATCCCACTGAATAGCGCAACTCTGCGGAGGTGTCAAGATGAGTCCTGGAAAAAAGGAAAAATATGAAATAGAGCCAGTCTCCAAAATTAAACTTAGCAGCAAATTATTACCCACTGCTTAACTGGCAATAAAGCATTAACCCTCAAGGAAAGAAACTTCGAGAAAGAAAACTATTCAATTGTAATGACCCTCTGAGGTCTCTTCAGGGGTTTATGTCAGAAATCCCAGGTTCAGGTTCTTTCCTGGTCTTGTGTACCTTCTCTTTTTAGAATATAAAAAACCTTACTGCTCATGAATTATTATTTTCAAATACAGTAGCACAACAAAACATGTTAAGATTGACAACCAAGCTTCAAAGGCTTAAATTCTGGCAATTCTATTTAGTTTGAGCTGGTTAGTAGATATCCCAAGGCATGTTATTTGTTACTGTATTTGCTTTAAACATTCCTCATTAATCTAACAGAAGAAAAAAGCATAAACTTTTGTTTTCCCAGAATTCTGTTTTTCAACTTAGAAAATCAACAAAATGCTTAAAATAAGGTTGACCCAAGGTTAAAGGTATTTTTAAAATAATACAGGATATACTATCAAAATAATTTCTTAGCTTTTAATAAGACATTGATAAAAAAAAAGAAAATTTTTTCATAAGCGCATCTGATTCTAAAATCTACTTACAGATGAAACAGAACATTCCAATTGAAAGATATTGTCACACTGTTCTTCAATAAGCATGATAATAAAGTACACTGAAATTAAAGTGTAGTAAAAGTTTCTCCAGGAACATTATTTATATAGAGATTTACAGCAAATTCAGTTTATTACTACAATAATAATGATAACAGTGGCAATACGCTGTCCTACAAAATAATTTATTATAAGTAGCAAATACACTTAAAGCTCTGTTTACTTTTGAACTCAGGGCTCCTGCTGATCTATGTTTTTGCCCTTAGTTCTCTTTGCAAATGAAGCATTTCCAAATATTTGGCTAGATTAAACAAAAGAGGGTAGATGAAGTCTGAGTGTTTACAACAGAAGACACTGACCTAAAGTCCTTGTTTTACCAAATAGGACATTAAAAAAAATGAACTAAGGAATCCTCCCCGGGATAGAGGGCGGCAATTGTTTTCATAGCAGTGACGAGACTTAGTCACACAAACTTGTCTTCACTGTGGATTAATCATATATAAAAACTAACCAACAAGGCCATGGTTATAAATGGTACAATTATTTTTGACAGAGGATATAAATTTCATGAAAACAAATATACTTTCGTCACCCTTGTATGTTCAAGAAGTTGGTGAGTACTTAAATATCTGGTATTTAAGATAATGAATGAAATTGATTGTAATACATTCCAAACTAGCTCAGAGTATTCTAGGTTCCTTTTGTCTGTGGCTACTTCAGGCAATGTTTCTTTGGTCATCTGAGTGGGTTTTCTAAAATGACAACCTATCATCAGAAGAACATTGTTTTTCTGTTTTATCTCTCAACTCTAGGTCATTTATATAAAAACAAACAAACAAACAAAAAACATGAAACAAAACATAGATCTGGTCCCATTGACAATCTGCTTAAAGATCTGCAGTGTCCTTAAAAGGCTCCCTACAATGAAGGCCCTTTCAACTTTCCAGCTTCCCTCTACTTACTCTCTGCATTTCTCCATCTGGCTGTACTGACTTTCAACTCCTTCAATAACTCACACTGTTTCACTTCTGAGCCCTTGAAAACAGTCCCTGCCCATTTACATGGGTAGCATTCTTGAAGTCTGTTTAAAAGTCCCATTGTCATATACTATTCCAGCTCCTCACACCCCTTCCATTAAAATAGTCCTCAAACTCTTATCCCTCTATTTTACATCTGGAACACGACCTCTTCCTCAAAATCACCGTTGTGTCTCTAATGTTATAGTGTCTGGCAAGTGGAAAGTTCTTAAATGATCTTGAAATAACAAAAGACCTGGGCCAAGAGCAATTGTAGAAGACCCCATTGCTTATACTTTATCCTTTATTCTTTCATTCAACTTTGTGAGCTAGTTCTCTAACAATTGAAATCAAAGGTAATATTTCTATACATTTAACTTTTTAATCATTTTGCATTATTTTGAGAAGCATGAGGAGATCTAAGTTACAAGTGTATGCAAAATCACCGATTCATTTAGACAAGGAGCCATCATGTGGTTTTCCCTCCTGAATCTCCTGTGACACTTGCACATAATCTCACGGAAGAACATCCATAGATACACCAAATATGAATTTTCTTAGAGTAAGCTTGCAATCCATCCCTCTGCTTCTGGAATGTCCTCCATTGTACTTTTCAATTATCCACATCCTACCTTTTGTTCATAGTTCAGCCAAATCAGCCACTCAAACTTATTTTACTTCCTTCTCAGATGAGATAATAGTAAAGGATATTAGTTTCTGATAATCGCCAACTTTAGCTCATCTCTTCCTACCTCCCCAACTGGAAGGTCAGAAACAAGTTGATGAAGTTCTCATGCACTATTTTTTCTATTGTATCTTTCTTAACTATGTGCATTCAAAAGCATGGATGTTCAACAAATCATTGTCATTTAACATAAATTCAGTTATCCTGTAACTTACTATAAATTCCATCAGTTTAGCTTAATAATTCCGATACTACTTTATACTTCTGGTGTGATTTACTGTTTACAACATCCTTTTGCTTACTTATTTTATCTGCAAAGTAAGCTTGTGAGATAGTTAGGAAAATAGTATTGTATACATAATTCATGTAAAATATATACAAAATTAGAATCGTATTAAGAAAATGGGTTTTCCAAAATCAAACAGCTAGTAATTGTATGTCTAATACCTATGAATGTCAGGTTTATTACACTTGGTGTTGTGTTGTTTCTACTGCATTCTGATGCATCAGAGAAATTGTGCTGTGTGCAATTCAGTTATTGTGGACAAATGTCACACTCTTAGGTGGCCCATGATGACTCACTGTTGCTATGAACTTTTAGACAGCATGCCCAGAACTCTGCATTTCTGAGACTAAAGGTCAAAAAGACCACAAAATAGCCATTGGTCCTATTAAAATATATTTAATTTGTTAACTTAATAATGTTTATTCTATGTATTTACTCCTTTGATATTGTATTAGCTCTTTTTCTCCTTCTCCATCATCATGATCATCATCATCACCATGTGAACACATGGACTTGAATTAACATTTTCAGTTCAGATATATGTCAGAGTAATTTTTTAAATAAACATGATTTTCTAAATTAAAAACCTACCTATTTTTAAAAATTTAGATGTATTTATGGCTGTAGAAATGTGTTTCTTATGCTCATCAGAAGAGAGAAATACTCATAATATTGAATGTTTTATCAGTACTCATACTGAAAAATACAAGCTCCTTCAGAATTGTTTTTTTTTTTTTAGATTTGGATTTTTAATCTGAGCATCTGAAAAATACTTTATCAAATATTTATTAATTCAACAATATCTATTGAGAGAACACTACATGCCAGTTTTTGTAAGGTGCTGAATTTATAGTAATTAAAAAGACAAAAAGTTCTAGCCCTTGTGAAGGTAATATTCTTAATATAAGCATAAGACCATGAAAAATGAACTTCTAGAAATTTGTGGTGGTCAGAAGTTTTAATTACCTAATATCATTGTATTACTTAATAAATAAATGATCAAATGAGGAGTCCTTTTAGGGTTTCTTATTGAATTTGAATATAAGGCTTAAGCAAAAAAGATAATTATATGTGAATTATTGAAGTCTATCTTGAGAGAGAAACAACTGTCTCATTGCTTCTTTTTTTAAAGATGAGGTATTGAGTCAAAGTAGATGAGTATGGCTACATTTATTTGAATTTTTTAACAAGTATAATTTCTCTTTTCCTCTTTATTTGCAATTACTTTACCAACATAGCTATAAGTCCTTTGGACAAGAGTGACCATAATCGATGAGGTTTCCTTAATAACATTAAGCATTGCAAACATTTTTGCATGTAGAGAAAAGGGCTGATGTAATTTCCTACTACACAGTTCTATTTCTTCATTTAAGATCCTTTTTACATATTTTATCTGTGCAATTAAATGCAGAATATGAAAGGTAGTGATTTCGATTTTTATTGCATATCTGCGAAAGGACTTCTGAATTAGAGAATTATTTTTGAGTGTTGAAACTAAATTGGTGAGGAGTCAAAATAGGGCAATGATGGCTGAGCAATAGGAGGTACTTGTTAACTTTATTTGAGGAGATATTAACCATAAGGAAATTCATACTGATTTTTAATCAACTGGAGATAAGCTTTTAATTTAATGTTACCTTGATATTGTGGGTTCAATTAAAGAGCCAGTTCTCATTTTCAATTGGTCAAGTTCAGATCTCAGCTTTTCAATTTCTTCTGCTAATCTTTCCTAAAAATCAAAGAATTGTTATAAAATGATATGCAAAACCCAATAATACCGACACTCAATTATGATAAACCAAGATACCAAGTTTAGTGGCTTTTTAAAAATGAAAAACTAATGGATATAATTTCATTAAAGATTATTAGTCATGAAAGTAAAGCATCCGTGTTTCCCCCCCTTATAATGAAAATGTGAATAATAGAAAAAAATAAAAATCCTGGAATTCATTAATCCTAAATTAAAAAAAAAAAAAATACCGGTGTAACTCACTGGTTGAGCATTAACCTATGCACCAAGAGGTCACTGGTCAATTCCTGGTCAGGGCACAGGCCCAGGTTGTGGGTCTGATGCCCAGTGCGGAGCATGCAGGAGGCGGCCATTCAATGTTCTTTCTCATTGATGTTTCTACCTTTCTCTCCCTCTCCCTTTCTCTCTCTCTAAAATCAATAAAGAAAAAATGAATAAAAATAAAAAATATGGGAACACTAAGGTCATGACCAACTATGTATACATCACGTAAAAATGTGGAGTAGAAATCATAGCCAGTTTAAAAACTAAAGCAAAGGTCTCATTTATGCAGTAAGTGAAGGATTTCGATTATTCTGTAAGGGTTGAAGGACACATGGGTGAAGGAGAAAGAAGACTGAATTCACAGGATGAGGAAAAGTCATCATCTAATATGAGATAAAATTATTAGTTTGATAATAGTACAATTATTTATGTGACTGATAATTTTCTCAGATTGGCATTGTCAGTTTCAGTCTACACATTTATGAAGATAAGGGCTGTCTTATAGCCCTTAAATGCTCATGGAAGCGTTTACTTTTGTTTTCATAATTATAATTTTTATAATATTATGAATGTGTAAACATGTCCTGCTGGATTTTCTATTGCTGTTTTTCCCTCTCCAAGTGGCCTATGCTTGACATTTTATTTCATTCTTACTTCTTTTCTCAGCACACTATTTTTTTGTCAATGTGATCTTTGTAAAGTTTCTCTTATCTGCCCTTTTTATTCTTACTACCACCCTTTTTACTTCTTTCCTGAATTATTTTACCAGCATCCACAGAGGTGATGCTCCCTTCAATCTTTTCTCCACATACTCTTCTGTCAAATCTGTCAACATTGTTAAAAAAATATATGTATGATCAGATCAATCCTTTCCCTAAAAATATTCAACAGTTTCTTATTGTATTTTTTAATTCATTCATTTGCTATGACCACAAATATGCATTAAGCACCTCTTGTGTGCTAGGCACCTAAGATATAGTAATGAACTAACAGATTTTCTGCTTTCCTGTAATTTACAATTTGGTAGAAAACACAATAAACAAATATGGTCTAAGGTTGCTGATAGAAAGGAGAAAATAGGAGAATTGTGGAAGGACTCTTGAATTAAGTGATATTTGTGTAAAGACCTGAAGAGAGGGAGGGAGTTACAAAAACTGGAATATTTTAGGAAAAGGCATGGCAGAGAGAAGGAACAGCAAATGCAAATGCCCCTTAGTGGGAGTATATTTGGCGAGCTAGAGGGCAAGGAGGCCAGTGATGCTGGGTTGGAGAGGTTAGCAGCAAAGGCAGATAAGGGATGGATTTCCTCATGGACCTTGACAACAGAGTGGTGATTGTGGGGTGGGGGGAGTGGAAGTGGAAGAGGGCATAGAGTAGAGACACAGTGATAAAAAAAATAAAATTTAATGAAATTTTAAAAAGAGAGAGAAAAGTATGATTGCAGGGTTTTAGAAGCGTAGTCCTAAAAGGCTGGCAGACCATTTTAAAGCTGTGGTTTTACTCTGAGTGAGCTGGGAAATGACTAGAGGGTTTCTGAGTTGAGAAGTGGCATGCTTGTTCTAATGGCTATAAAATGAACTGTTGAATGGGATTAGGAAGAAGGGAAGAAATAAAGTTATTTGTGTTCTTTCAAAAATAGAGGCAAGAGAACTGTGGCTTGGACGACAATGTACTAGAAAGAGAATGGCTGGAACTTGGGTACATTTTGAAGATAGAATTAACAAGAATTTGCTATTGGACTGAAGGTGGAGTATAAGATGAGAGGGGTTAAGAATAACTCCAAGGCTTTTAACCTGAGTAACCAAAAGAAAGAAGTTGTGAGTTACTGAGAAAACTGCTAGTGGTGGTGGTCAGGTTAGGTGGTGGTGGTGTTTGGGAGGAATTGACCTGTTAAATTTGAGATACCTAGGTGTCCAAATAGAGATATAAAGTGGGCTCTTGAATACATGAACTTCCTCAGGATAGAGAACTCAGTAGGAGATCTAAATTTGGAAATACTCAATTATAGATGGCATTTAAACCCATGAGATCAGATGAGTTCACCAGGGACTAAACACAGAGAAGAAATCCAAGGACAGTCCTTCGAATTTCAAATTTTAGAGATCAAGATGAAGAAGAGAAACATTGAGAGAAGAGGTTGAGTATACAGAGGATTTCAAGTAGAATGCAGTATAGACAATTGAGTGGAAATTTTAGAAGTTACAGGAAATATGTTTAGATTAGGAAATATGTTTAGCTGCAAGAGATGATATTGAGGAATGAAGTATGACCTGGGATTTGCTTCCTTCTGGCAACTGACATGAACAAGGATGTGAAGCATGGAATGATTAGTACTGCTGGTAGCTTGGGCAGATTGTTGATGCTACAAGGGTAGGTTGGTGGTGGGGGAGTGGGTTCTGGGGATCTTGCCAGGAACACACAGAGTTTTGGATACCATAACATTGCACAACAGAATTAAATCCAGAATTTACAATCTGGTCAAAACCTAGTTCTTTTTACACATATCCCAGTCTCAGCAAACTTCTGATGATACAACCAATCAACCACCTTTATTTTTTTTCACTGTGCTATTGCATAGGCTCTGTCTTTGGTTCTCCCTTCTCTATATAAGAACATATCTGCCTTCAAAAGCCTGAAGAAGTGTCCTGTCCACCCTCCATGTAGACATTCTGAACTACTTCAAAGAGAATCTGATGTTATCTTCTAGGCACCATATTATATTAGTATATATATCTTTTGGGAGACTGTGTATGCCAAAAAGTTTTCATTGAAATTAACATCATAATGCATAGTATTCAATAGGATTGAATGTATAATTTTCTTTTTTCTGGTTTGTTTTTTATAGGCTCTGTCATCACTTGGATTGTTGTTAGAACAGACATTTTAAAAGGAATATTTTGGTATGACTGTATTTATTTGTTTAATTTCTTTTTACTTATTTATTTTAATTGTTCACTCTTATCTTTATTCTTTTGTCTTTTCAAATACCTTTTATATGCCATACTTTGTCCTTTCCTTCTCTTAGTCTTTACTCTTTCTCCCTTCTCTTTGTCTATTCCTTCCATCTTTTGTTCAACACACATTTATAGATCACTCTGTAAGTTAGTAATTTTATACTATTTCATTTGCCCATGCCAAACAAAATGAAATTAAGACAAAATTGCTAAAAAGCATTAGAACAAAAGAGGACAAAGATATATCAGCGATCACAGCTTTTAACATTTCATAATCTGGTCCTGCTCTTCCTCTTCTACCACATAACTTACAACAGGGGTAACCAATTCAAACTGAACTATTATGCTGATTATTATTTAAGATATCAAACTCATTAATCACACCCTCCCCCACAAAGCACCTGCAATCATGTTACATGCACTGTATTTGAAAGGCTTGCAACACAGTCTTACTTTTTCTTAAAATTTTAGTAAAGATTCATTTCCCTGAAAACTTCTTAATAGCAATAATGTATGGTGGTCGTTTCTACCTGTAGTTCTTATTATCTATTTTACTCATTCAACACTTTGCATCTGCTAATTTTCAACTCATTTGCTTTGTCAAATGTGTGTTCTCTCTTCTCAGTTAGATTTTTCAGCTACTTTGGAACTAGGATCATGTTTGAAAATATATAACTTAATACAATTCTTATGCATAATAGGTATTTAATAGATTTCTGCTAAACTGATATATCAAACTAGACACAAATTAGTACATACATTTTTACTCCATTTATATCAAGCACAAACAAGTCAAAACCAATTATATTTTTCTGTAAGAAGTCAGGATGGTGATTAGCTTTTAGTATAAGTGTAGTGATTATATATTAACAAAAGGGGGGCTTCTAGAGTGTTGATTTCTAATGTGTTTAATTTATAAAAATTCATCAAGTTCTCCCTAAAAAGTAAACTCTTTGTATGTATAACATAAAAGTTAAAATTGTTTCAAAAAGAAAATGTTCTAAAATTATTTGTATTTAAATTTATTTTATAAAATATTTACCAATGTGAAATAGACAAATGGGCAAAATGTGTTCCATAATACCTTATCATGTAGAGATTCTTCCAAATTCTTTCTGAAAGTTTCTGATTCCTGAATTAAAACATTCTACAGAAGAGAAAAAAAGAGAAATATTTAATAAACTAAACAGAAAATAATTAAATATGAAGATTATTTTTATCACTCAAGAATCTTCAATGATTTCTTCCATGATGCATCTATGTATTGATTTCCACAGAAACCAAGTTTCAATGGAATCTTTAAACATGACACTTTAACATTTTGAGAAATATATTATTTAAATGAGATATGTTATTTTGTAACATTTGAATTGACAGGTAGACTGAATATTATCTTTATATCTCTGTTTGCCTCCTCTCAGCCTTTTAAAATGTTAAATAATTAGGTTACTTTTCAAATAAGAAAAGTTTTATATTAACCAGAGGTATTATTGACAAATAATTCAGATGAAATGATTATTATTATCTGAAAAAGGAAGAAATGATAAGAACATATTTTTAAAAGTTCAATTTCTGGACTTCTAGTTCAAACATAGAATTAACGATTTCTATGATAGTTCAATTTTAGAGAAATACAAATATAACTTTAGTGATTAAAGAACAAATGTTACACATCATGACGTGAAAATAAGTTGCATCATAAATATTTTTTTTAAAATCCTTGTCATAAAAGTATTATTGTTGTAAAAGCTTTATAATTTTCTTATAGTACTACAAAACATGATTTAAATAATGTATTTTTGCCCTGGCTGGTATTGCTCAGTGCTTATAGTGTTGGCTCTCGCACCAAAGGGTCAGGCGTTTGACTCCCAGTCAAGGGCATGTACCTGGATTGCAGGTTCAATTCCCAGCCCCAGTCAGGGCACATTTGGGAGGCAACCAGTTGAAATGCCTCTCTCATATCAATGTTTCTCTCTTGCGCCCCACTCCCTTCCACTGTCTCTAAAAATCAATTTAAAAACTAAAACAATGCATTGTTTTCAAGTTTACAGAGTAAAATTAAATTAAGAATGTAGTGATTGGCATGGCAGCCATGCACTTGGAGTTGAATAGAAAGAAGTCATGCCTTATGATTTCTTAATGGGTATATTAATCAAAATAATTTAACTTTTTTTTCTATTTTGGTTTATTGTATGGGGCAGGGAAAAATTTCTAGCTTAAGTAGTGACTGGCATTTAGCCTAAATTTTGAAAATGATTTGTGCAACGAGGTTTTAGCCCCTCCTTTTGTTTATACCTTGGAATTGGAAACCAGCTCACATAACTCTTGTTAGTTGGTAGCTACCAACTATCAGTGAGACACATGTAAGTGTGAATGAAATTGCAGAATGTACAGAAGTACTTTTTTAAAACAATGCAGCTAAAAACATTGCATGCCTAAAGTATGTAGTAGGAGTGTCATTATTGGTGATATATACTCACTCACAATTTGAGTTTTAGACCAGTGGTATTGCTCAGTTACTTAAAACATTTGAATAGTTCAAAACAAGCCTCCTGTACACCCCACATATTCATTTTTCTCTGAATCATTATTTTTGTTGCATGCCAGGCAAAGAATAAATGAAATATTTTTATCACAAAAGTACAGCTTATTTTCATATATTTGTTTCATATGATCATGTTAATATGCAAGATTTATATACTATAAAGAATATTTTATTCATTTAAAAATTGATTCTACACATTTTTATAGAAACTGTTCATTCACTTCTAAGAATATCAGGCTTTTTTTTTTTACTTAATAAGGAAAGTGAATGACTCGGTTGACCAATGTAATGGTTACAGCAGGTATAAAACAAACATGATCATAAGAACACTGTTAAATGTTCCTGTGATTTAACTTCTGTTATTTTACCTTCTCTTCTAGGGCCGCCATCCTTTCCTTTAGGTGTAACTGTAAACGTTCATTGGACTCCGTGAGAAGTCTGTCCACAGTGTCGGATAATCTCTTGTTGTGCTCCTCGTTCATTTTCTCTCTTTGCCTAGCCTTACGTGCAAGAAAAAAATATAATACATTTGACATAAAAACCATTTAAAAAGTATTTAAGTTTGTTTTACATTTATTCCGCTTTAAAATTGGATGCTTATTTTGATTAAATTGCTAGAAACTTTTTAATGCACAAGGCATATTCATAACATTTTAAATATAATGCATAATCAAGAAAGACATCCATTTCTCATATGTAGAACATAAATCTGTGAACAGATAATTGAGGGAGAAATTCTTGGTGTACATACTCTTTGAAGTTCTTGATTTTTCTCTTCAAGTTGACCTTCTAGATGTCTCATCCGTTCTTCAATATTCCCATGTCTCTCTTCAGCCTATTAAGAAATATGAAGAATGCACCTGACATGTAAGATTTGATGAACACTTTTCCTCTAAATAAACTGAAATAAAATGTAAAGCAAGCTACTACCAACCGCAAATGTAGTTTTCAAAAAATAAATTTTCTTTAAACAGGCAGCTGAACAGCATTGCTTGAAATGTGTCAGCTACAAAGGCCTGTTACATCCAAGCATCAGCAAAACATTGGAGTTATTTATGAGCAATGAAATCAGCCAAATGTAACATGCAGACTGTGCATGGTTTGAACACAAACCTGCCATTGTCCAATCTTAAGCTCCTGAAGCACTGAACTGCACAGATGGTCGATTATCAATAAATAAAAGTAACATAATTTTTATAAATGAAAAGAAAAACTTAGATGGATTCTATTTAGCAATAGAAAGTAAAGTCCAGTAGGACTACCTTCCTACGTATGGAGATCATTTCTTGTAGTTTAGCTTCCATAACATATTGATAATCATCAGATGAGGTAGAAGAGGTTGGATCAGACTAACAAGTCAAGGAAAGGAGAAGGACAAAATTGAAAAATCAGAACTAAAGACACTGACACTGAACAGAACATAGCACAGAATGCTTAAAAGAAAAGTGTGACGGCAAATTTAATACTTTAATAGACAGAACTTTATGTGGAAAGATCTACACCGGTATCTGGTGAACATGATGCAGTTGATGGTTATAATTGAAAAACAATGGTATGTTCAAATAAAAGGCTACCAACCTAAGGTATGGGAGGTTAGTGATGGCTGGCGGTGACAGACTACAGAATGAATTAAAGCAACTCTGAGAGACTCATGTAATAACTGGAATTATGAGAAACCAAACACTAGAACATGTCTCTGATAGACTGTTAAAAGTTTTGTATTTTAGTTTGGCTGTTTATCATATTACTTAAGAATAATGGAAACAATGTATCTCAATGTTGAGGAATATGCAAAGGCAATGGCTCAGGTGAAATAAATTTGGAATAAAGTTGATCATAAACCCAACTCTGTAGAAATCAGAGAAAAGCTAAGCCACTGGGTAATTATTAGTAGTGCTCTTCCATTCAAGCAGGACTGCGTTTCCTCGGCAACAGCAGAAACTTCCCAAATGACCTGTGGTCTCTGAGTCATCTTATGGCTGTATGTTCTCAGATAAAGTCTTAATTCGAAGTTTCAAATGAATATTATTAAAAGTCCTCAAATTATCGAGGTGACAATAATGCTGTGAGGACAAGAAAAATGACTTGTGAACTCTCCTGAATGACACTAGTGACCACTCCAGAATAGTTTCTGCATTGATTTGTTGCTAGGGAAACAAAATCATGCCCTAAAATGTATAGGCAGCATCTTGCCTTTGTGAACTTAAGTGTCCCAGTGCCAAGGTTAGTTACATGTCTTAGAGGTGACTGTTAGGCTACCACAGACGCAGACTTTTTAACACATGTGACATTGCTGATAGCTGAATTGGATTGGTATGCTATACACAGGTTACATGTAAAGTTACATCAACATTTTCATGATAATTACAAGTTAAGTAATTATAGCATCAACAGTATATATGTCAGGATGACAAATTTTAACTCTAGAGCATATTTTATTACATTTTATAAGTTCATTCTAAAACTGTAAAACTTACTGTATGCAAATATAAAACTATATATAAATATGTCATGCAGTACCTGAAAAGAAATAGTGACCTATTCACATATTGGTTCACATGCATATGTACTATTTTATGCAACCAATTCCAATTTAATCTATCAAATAACATTTAACATTTGACTGGAGTGCTTATGCAAGTTACAGTTCAACATTTACTGCTTTTTATTTTCCTTCTGATATTCTTATTTCATAAATAGAAAAAATTATGAAGAAATAACAAATTTTCTCCCCAAATTTCCAAGCAGAAGCAACACAAAAAGCTGTCATAGTCCCCAAATGCCATAAAGTTATTTTAAAAGAGCATTTAAAACTTAGAATTGAATTAAGAATATAGTAAATGGGTCGAAATGTTGAAATTATATAGCCTATATTCCACAAATAAGTGAGATCATATGAAACTTGTCTTTCTCTGTTTGGCATGAACAGTGGACATGGACAACAAACTGGGGAAAGGGTAGGGGGGAGGGGGAGGGGGGAATCAGTGGGGGGAAAAGGAGAAACATCTGTAACAAAAATTAATTAATAAAAAAATAAATTAAAAAAATTATATAACCTAAATTCATAAAGGGATCTGTAATCTCTCAAAAGTATAATTTAACAGACAGTGGTGTGAAAATTAATCAGGTGACTGATTCAAGGTTGTCAAGACATGAACATTTCAATTTCTAAAACCGTATCTCCAAAAATACAAGCCAAGTTCAGTAGGTCTTAAACTTTCTACCTGTTTCCATCTTAACTACTGAAAAGACACCAAAACATTGTGAATAGTCACTTCAGAGAATGAACAAGAATTCTGTCATGTTTAAATTATGTTATTGCTCATCTTTTTTGGGTACTAAAAATAAATAAAATACATTATGGAATTTAAGACAAATTATGTCCTTGCTGAAGGAATATGCATTATAATTAAAGAAGCAAACATCATAAATCATAAGATTGGGAACACAAAACCTTGATTAGTTAATTATGTATATAATTACAAAAGCCACATTTTTAGTTTATCCATAGTCATTCTTCTGACGTTCTAAAAATCTTAAATGAGATTTACCTATCTATCTAAACACACACACACACACACACACACAGAGAAACGTGGCTGAGATAGAGCCTGCCAGAACAGAAATCGTAAGAAGAAGCAGAGTAAACTCTAGCTTTTAAGCTTAAAAAGAAAAATAAAACTCTACTGAAAAAAGAAGAAATCAAAAAGGTCCAGAACAAATGAAATTTCAGCAATATTTTATTAGGTAGGAGCAAACTGAGGAAATCACTTGGGGTACACAAGTAAATATATGTATCAAAATAAGAGCTCAAGAGGATAAAACAAAAGGCAAAAAAAGGTGAGATACCTATTTCACGTTTTAAAAAATATATATCCTAGCTCTGGCTAGTTTAGCTCAGCAATTGGAGCGTCGGCCTGTGGACCAGAGTCCCGGGTTTGGTTCCTGCTTGGCCCTAGTGGCTAGGGGTACATAAACAAACAAACAAAAAATATATGTGTGTGTGTATTCTAAATTAAGAATTCTCATGAATATTTAAAGTCTTACAAGTAAAGTATTATATTTTAAATTATGTGTTGTTTATTTCAGTCTATCAGAGGTTAATTTGGGACAATCATTTGCTGAATTTTAAATCGTGTTTGTTTGGAAGAGATTCTAAACTTTCTTATATTTTACTCAGGATAATATTAATGATTATTTCACACTAAAATTTTACAAAAGTTATTTTTATTATTTAGCCACTTAACTACCTGTAAAATAATTCAATTCAATAAAATAACTCTTTATAAAAGTTTTTCATGTTCAAAGAATAAAAAGACTAAGTATACATATCTTAATCTAGATTATAATAATTTAAAATATCTTCACAAGAAAAAAATAGAATACTATTACATTTGCACAATTTTGTATACTTTAGAATTTTTTTCTTAATTAAATAACAAATTTACTTTTATCTTTAAAAAAATACACTTGTAGAATTGCCAGAGGTATTTATGGCATGATATGTGATTACAGAAGGATCCTGATTGTAACATTACTCTAATCAGACTAATGTTTAATTCAGCTCGTTACTCCAATACTGTATACATAACCAACTAAACCAATACTTTCTAACCCTGCAATACATTGCCAATGTCTGCCTTTTTACTACCCTATTAACTACTTCCCTATTTTAATTAATAGGCATCATTTTACTATTCTTTAAATACTTACTTTTTCAG
Organism: Molossus molossus; assembly: GCF_014108415.1. NCBI lineage: Eukaryota > Metazoa > Chordata > Mammalia > Chiroptera > Molossidae > Molossus > Molossus molossus. The sequence continues at coordinate 53,217,218 of NW_023425345.1, read as the reverse complement.
GAAAGCAAATGTCTATGCCTGCTTTTATATTGCCACATCAATTGCTTCGAATAATCCCTAATGCCAGAATTTGTACCTTGCAGTTCACCTACCTATCTTTCCCACTTCCTGCAGTGGAGTGGAGAACTTAGCACAGAATAATGGCTGTGTGAACATCTAAAATATATGTACATTTTGAGTGGATATTGAAAGTCAAACATGCTTTTAGTAAAAATCTGGACTTTTATTCTAGAGACTTGCCTATATACTTTGAAGCAACGCCATTTCCATTTGACTGTGAAAGGTAACAGTCATTTTTTAAAATATTATAATGATTGTAAAATTATAAAATATGTAGATAATTGCAGAATCTAATGGCTATAACATGGCAGATAGTATTGAATGTTCTTCAGACTACTATGAATTTTAGTTGGTTCAGCAGAAATTGCATCTACTGAAAGCATGGTCTATTTAATTGCTGGAGACTTTAGTCTTCTACAAATCAAACTTCCAACTTCTAACAAATTTTTTTCATGCTGTAGTCACAAAGGAATCAATTGCTTATGATAGTTCCTATATTTCTAATACTAATTTATGTTAAGCCTATTAAATTATGTCTCATTTATATACATATTAAATATCAACATTGTACGTTTATATCAAGTGATTATTCTTATGTGCAAATATTACCATGAAATATTAATATAAGGACATGAAATTTTGTTTGTTTTTTCAATGTTTAAATAGGCAAGGGAATCATCACAGTCATATATTAATCATTCATGCCAGCATAAATATGCAAAATATGAAAAATTCACCTAAATAAGAAACCAATGTAATAAAGATTAAATGGACTTAATTTTCATAAAGCCTAAAGAAAATCTTATGGATTCCATTTGGGTTACTGGTCATTTCTAGAAGTACATCTAGGTTGTTCAATTGTTTTATTGCAATACCTTTGTCAGGGCTGCAATTCTCTGAGCCAGTTCAGCCTCTACTTCAGGTAAGGTCTCGGCTTTTCTCATAGTCTGTTGCAACTTTTGTTCAGCCAGCTCAAGGCGCTCTTGTAACTGTCTGTTCTTCTCTTCCATCTGAAATAGGGATAGAGAAAGAGACACGTAAAGGGCCACAGTGAGGATAGCAAACAGCAGTCACTAGGGGTTTGGACTTCAGCCATTATCTCAGACCTCAAATCAGCAATTCCTGCCACACCTACCATGAAAAAGATTGTTGTCCACAGGTTTTACTGTTACTTATTCACATTTCTTAATTAAATCCAACACATTAAAAGAAACAGAAACGCTCTTACCAATGGCAGCAAAAATAAAAGAAGTTAATAGGGGACATATACTTGGACAAATGGAATACAACTCAGTACTAACACTTCAGATGTACCATGATAGCAAAATACTGAAAAGCATAGCATTAGCTGGAGAGGGACGGTAATGTATCATAATGGTTAAGAGTGCAGGCTCTAAAGATGGGGTTGGCAAACATTTTCTGGGAAGAGCTAGATGGTAACTATTTTACGCTTAATGTATCATATAGTTTCTGTTCTAAAAATTTGAACTGTGGTAGCACAAAAACAGTCATAGACAATAATTAAATAAAAAGGTATGACTCTGTTTCAATAAAACTTTATTTACAAAACCAGAGCCATAGTTTTGGTACATGGGCCATAGTTTGCCAACTCCTGCTCTAGAGTGGAATAGATTTCGGCTTCCATTATAGACTCTGGCAACTGTCAGATGTATGACCTTGGGAAAGTGTTCAGGTCTCTGAACCTTACTGTCTTCCATATAATAAATGTGCTTGCTTCACGGGTGGTGGTTAGATTTAAGTGAGGAAATACATGTAAACTGTCTAGGGCAGTTTCTGGTTCATGTCTAGATCCAAAGTAAATATTAGTCGTTACTTTTATTATTATTAAGACACACTTCTAAGTGACACACTGAAAACCACATCTTTTAGTTCACTCCATTCTAAAATTTAGAGAATGATCAACTGCCAAGAAAGAATATATTTTATTTACTCCATATTTTGTGAGAATGATGAGAACATCCACATGGGCCAGAACAAAACCAACATAGAGATACTGAACCTGCCGTAGGATGGCCTCTTTATTTGCTAACTCATTTTCTAATTTATCATTCATGTCATGTATGGAGGTAGATTCTCTCTGAGCACTGAGATAACGCTTCTCAAGGGTTGTGATCCTTTCTTCCATATCTTCCTTCTGTGCCATGGCCTACGATTAAAATAATAAAAACATTCAAATCAGATTCTCGGGTAGTTCAATGTTATTCAAATAAAATGGTGAGACATAAAAACCATTGCATTCCTGAAGGAAATATTAATGTCTTTCTTTTCATGGAAGGAATGTAAGATTTCTTGTGAGTTTCCCTACTGTACCTGTTAGAATTCTTCCTAGATCTTGGGCTAACCAAGAGCTTTCTTTCTCTGAGAATGTAGTAAGTACATTTCGAAACTGCCTACTGCAGAACTGGCATTCTCAGAAAATATGTGGCAGATAAGTTCATTCACTACACAATAAAGATAAGTATAATTTGGGGTAGAGTTGCATACAATACAATTGGTGAAATGGTGTCTACAGTTCAAAATTACAAGGTAATCTTCAGATAAGGATTCTCATTTTCACATATAAGTGTAACTCAATGGTTAAAAGAGGAGAAAAATTGGTAAATTTGAATCTTATATGCAAATAAATTGATCATTTGACTTTGGAAATTAATTATTTCCAATTTTCCCTAGTTGCATATATTCTAAAAAATAATAATTTAAAGAACTCAGTGAACACATAACTCTAGCAAGAAAAATTGAATATCAGTGCAAATGCAGTAAAACCATTGCATTAATAATATTTCAACCATCTAATTCATAAGTAATTCAGAGCTCATTGTACCTTCCTAAAAGATCACATGGGAATGAATTAGTTGGTCTATAATCTACCTTTAGACATGATGTTGGCAAAGGTCGGCTGCAGAAGTGAGCCTCATGGGCCTGGTGTGGTTTCCTGATAATGTGGGGGGCTACTTTGCAAAAAGAGCCAGAAATTGAGGAGATGTTGTTGTTTTTCACGTATTATCCAGATTCCTTGATCACTCATTCCTAAACCCTTTATTACTCTCCTCCAGGATCCAGACCAACCCTGCCATACCCACAGAACAGATACATTTTTCTCCAATATCCCAATAGAAACAGAAGCTCCTAAATGGATAGACCTTCAGCTTCCTGATCTCCCTTACCACCATGTGGAAATCTAACCTCATGTACACAGATTCTTCACCTTTAGCTTTTAGTTTAAAATAGGTGTTCCACCTTTACTCAAAGTTTAATAGTTATCTGTGCTCTGGGTTTTATGCGTCTTCTTCTTTAGGGTACTTGATCACTCTTCTCTCCTGAATTTTCAAGGTAATAGTAGAAGTAAATTCCATAGCAACAGCTGAAACAATGAAAGAAGCTCATAAAGAAGCTGGTACAGATCACTGGTAGAAGGCAGAGGAAAAAGGGATGATTCAGAGAAAACAAAAATAAGAATGATGAATTATCTGCTTGACCACTGACCATAATTGAATTGAAATTATGGAATTTTGCCAAACTCTTGGAGTGGGTGGAAGACTTCCCATAGTTTTAAAAATAAGTAAGCAAATTAATATATTAGGCAATTAATAAAATCATAGAAAAACAGAAAGCTGTACAACAAAAGAAAATACTATCATAAGAAACTCTTACTTGGATGAGTTGTGGAAATTACTTACATAATCATACTAATGGCAACAATGAATGTGATTTTGAGATCATTGTAGTGGAAGAATGGGAAGAGAAAGTAAGGGAGAGAATAAGAGAGCTAACATTCCCATATAATATAAACAAAGGTTAAGTTTAAATAAGAGAGAAAATAAAAAAAGTAATGGCTAGAAAAACTGAGACTCTTGGGGAAGTGAGATGGAGGTGGGTGGGCTGTGTGTGCGTGTGTGCGTGTGTGTGTGTGTGTGTGTGTGTGTAAGATTTATACTCTCTAGATATGATTTGACTTTGAAAAATTATATAATATCAAAATTAAGTAAAAAGTAATATACCATGAAACGCATCATGCTGTCCTCAGTCAACCTAACCACAAATCAGCTCTTTTTTATTACTTAGCCATGGAATGACACCACTCTCCACAGAAATTTAGAATCATTCTTGAAAATTTCTTCTCCCTAACTCCCACTTTAATAGCCTAACCTGTGGTCTTGCTATTGGTCTTTTTTCCCTGATTACTGATTCTCAACCTTACTGTCCAAGAGAGAATTCTAAACGCCAATCTGATCATATTGCGTCTTGCTTTGTGTTGTGCTCTGTCTTTAATGTAAAATCTGAGCTACAAAGTCTAGGAAAGGAGTAGCTTTATGACCTGACACTTCTCTATTTCCATGTACTGGGATGAATCATGTCTCCCCTTCCTCCCCTCAAATTCGTGTCTGTGAATTTAACCTTATTTGTAAATAAGTCTTTGCAGAAGTAATCAAGTTAAGATGAAGTCATACCACATTAACAAGGACCTTAAATCCAATGACTGGTGTTCTTCTAAGAAGAGGGAGATCTGGGACCCAGAAACACACCGGGGAAAAGGCAATGTGAAGAGGGAGGCAGAGATTGTAGTTATACTGTGACCAGCTAAGAACACCAAGGAATCCCAGCAACCACCAGAAGCTGGAAGTGGCAAACGTTCTTTACTAGATAAAGCCTTCAGAGGGAATGCGGCCCTACTGACACCTTGATTTTGAACTTATAGCCTCCAAAACTATGAGAGGATGAATTACTGTTGTTTTAAGCCACTCAGTTTATGGTAATCTGTTACAGCAGCCCCAGGAAACTAATACACTCCATGACTTCATTTCCACCTGGAATGTATTTTTTTTTTTTTTCCTTTATTGATTTTAGAGAGAGAGGAAGTGAGAGGGAGAGAGAGACAAAAACATCAATGAGAGAGAACATCGGTTGGCTGCCTCCTGCATGCCCCCCACTGGGGATTGGGCCCACAACCTGGGCATGCGTCCTGATGAGAAATCGAACCGGCGGGCGACCTCTTGGTGCATGGGTTGACACTCAACCACTGAGCCACACTGGCTGAACTGAAATGCATTTTTGTTGCCTTCTTTGTCTAGATCAATCCTGCTCACCTTCAAGTCCCAGTTAAAGATGACTCGCTTAATTATGTTATATTAATTTCAAATTTATAAAATCTAATTAATCCATCAATTTGGCAAAAAAATATATATATACATATCCAGTAAATATTTTGACATTAGGTACACATCCATAGATTTTAGCCATCACAAACAACAGTTACTATTTAAAAAGCATTTATTTTAAATTTTGACTTTTTCTATTTTATATGTATTTTTAGTCCAATGATGGTAGGGTATTTATCTCAGAGGATCTCTTCAGAGTACATATAATTGTTAATATTGCATTCTGTTAGTTTTGTTTTCTACAGAACTCTGGGAATATCTTGTCAATGTTTCAGCTCAAAGAGAAAATTCTGAATCTAGCCTGCATATATAAAATTTTTGCTAAATTTTAATAGCAATGAATTCAGTAACATATATATATTTCTTCACAACATGAATTCTGGAGTAGTATATACTTGTGCCAAATCCTAGTTTTAATACATATTTTCTTTGTTATCATGTAAATGTTGCTTAACCTCCTTTTTTTGTGCATGAGATATTAATACTCACCATACAACATTGTTGGAGTATGTTGTAATGTTTAAGTGCTTTGCATGGTGTCTCATGCAGAAAACACACTCAATAATTAATAGCTAATTTTTATTATTAATTAGTATTAAGGCTACAATTAGCTGATATGACTGTGCCATACATTAAATGCACGAGTTCTTGTACGTGATTTTCGTGTTGCATTTTTAAGTCAGTGATTCATGTGGGAGATTCAATTTTTAACTGCAGGCTGTGTTGACAAAAATAAATTTTGAATTTACAAGTTGAAGTATCTTTTCCCTGTGTGTCACTTAAAATTTCTAAAAAAGAAAGCTTTTTCTTGTCCCTGAAAACTGCTGTATAAAAAAGGAGAAAACAGAAGAAAGATTCAATTATCTCTTGACCTGAAGTTTATGTATAAACTGCATGTTATTATATCAAATAAATATAACCCTATACATCTAGCAAAGTGAAGAAGATAACTCCATGTTTAGATAATAAAAAAGACAAAATTTATTTAATCACTTGGCAATCTTTTGAAGAGCTTTTAATGGGATGTTGGAAAGATATGCTGGTTTTATTCATAAAACAAAATATAATTTAAATACTTCACAGGAAATTCTAATTCTTTCCATATTTAAATATTTAATGAGCTATTATGTCCAATACCTGTAGTAGCCTTCTTGATTAAAAAGTGGAGAGCTATACTTCTGTTATAGACTGTCTGTTTACTTTTATTTTTTTTCCTGTTTTTTTTTTTTTTTTTTTTTTTACTTTTGGAAGCTAAGGCTTAAACAGATAACTTCCCTCCCATTTTTATGTGTTAGTACATTTTTGGATTTGTTTGACCATTTCCTTTTCAAATATTTCAGGAAAAATAGGTTTAGCTGAACTTTCAGGCTGTGCTTCTGGATCAAACACTTGAAGATATTCTATAATAGTTGCTCTTAAAAACACTTTCCCAACACAAAGAATCAATTCTAAGCTGCCTGTGTTTTCCAATGCGTGTGATGTGCCTTGACTGAGCCCCTCAACTCCACTAGGTCACAATCCGTTTGTAAGCAACTAAAACTAAACTTTAAATAAAAACCAATGTTAGATAGATTTGTTTCTTGACAAAGAATAATTACAAAAGCATCATTTGAAACCACTAATGAAACACACTTTTAATATTCATTTTAGATAAATTACACTGTTCTCACATGCAAAGCAAAATACATTTCAGTTTTTAATGATATGGTTAGTTTTTCCTATTTTTATAATTTTTTTAAATTTAATAAATATTTATTGCTTACTCAATATATAAATCATGCTGGCCTGGCAATGCTACAAAGGTGGCAAGATAAATCACCTTAAATTTTTTCTACTAAAATACTTACAATCTAGTAGATTTTATGTGTCCACAGACCAAGAGTATATTATTACTCAGGAAAACAAAAGCTAAGTCTGGGGCTTTGAATGTGAGTAAATTTTTTTTTTAAGTGTGTGATTTTTATATCTTCATGCTGATTGGGAAAAATGATCAAATGATTATTTAGGGGGCAGTTATATTGCAGCCACGTTTTTATGACAGTTTCTATCACTGAAGCAATGCTGTATCGCACTGATTTTGGAAGCTGCTCAAAGTGGAAAAGTACAGGTTTGATATCAGGCTTGTCCTTGTCTTCCTGGTACTGGAGCCTGAGGGGGTGGGGAGGGCAGTGCACAGGCCTTGGACAAGTCACTTTACCTCACTCAACCTTAGAATGTTCACAGAAAAGTGGGGATATGACAAGCACAGTTCTCTATTGCACAGTTGTAAGGACTTGGAGGAATTAGATATAATGCACCTAAAATAGTTTTCTTCAAGAAATTCCTAGCAGCAAACCAGGAGCTTGTGGCCTGTGAGCTGAATCTTTCTGAAAGTCAATCTTTTTGACTTTCACGTTGTCTCTCTCTCTCTCTCTCTCTCTCTCTCTCTCTCTCTCTCTCACACACACACACACACACACACACACACACACACACACACACACCACATGTTACATCCAGAAAGGCAGACAATGTATAGGCTCCTTGTGCAGATTTCATTACCTCTGTCACTTTCTACTACCCTGCACCTGGCGCTTCCTACTTCTATACTGCCGGCCTGGCTCTGAATGTATTGGTTTTTGCAACCTCCTTTCATAGGTGAATGATGACAGATATTCTTTTCTCATGAAACTCTTCTCAGGTACAATTATATAGAAATTATAGAGCTGATAAGAATACTTGTATTATGAAAGAATTCATGTGAAGGTAGAGTACCTTACCCATTAGGAGAAGGGATTCCCAATAAAAGAATACCTGGTACCAGGTGATTACAATTTTTTGTCACCTGTATCTAAAGACTATGAGAATCAATGAACTATTTTTTTAATCCTCACCAGAGGATACTTTTCCATTTATCTTTAGATGGAGTGTGAGGAGGAGAAAGAGAGAGAGACAGACACAAACAGACAGAGAGAGACATTGATGTGAGAGAGACATATCGACCGGTTGCCTCTTGCACAATCCCACTGGGGAGGGGGACCAAATTGTAACTGAGGTACATGCCCTTGACTGGAATAGAACCCACATCTCTTCGGTCCATGGGCTGACGTTCCAACCACTGAGCCAAACTGGCCAGGGCTCAAGGAACTATTTTTACATCAGCAGTAAGTCAGAGAGAGCTGGAGACACTGAGCTCTAACTGTGACACTGGATTAAATAAGTATGAATACAAGAAGTGAATGTTCAATGAAAGGAACACACCTAGCTCTCTAGACTAAGAGAATAAAGAAATATACAATGAGTAAAACGTCAAGAAATCTCCTTGGTGGTTTCCTAGTCAGAAATCTCAGCATTCCTTAACAGCGATATAGGAGAGGTTAAATTCATTTACTTTATACATTCTCTGAGTTTGGGCTCTGAGGAGGAGTTAAGATAAGAGATATGTCTGTAGACTCTTAATTCATATCAGGGTGTAGACAGCTCGATATTCTTATCAGTGCAGTGATAGAGCAATATACTACTTCATGGGTCATGTATCTTCTTCTGAGAGAATACTTATTGTTTTAGTGCTTATTCTAATCTCACCCATGACTTTTGATGTTCAAACATCTATAAGCATTCATTGTATCAACAAAGATTTTCTGAGTGTCCATCATGTCCTCAGTAGTTATGTAGGTGACTTAAAAGGAGTAGTAAACAAAGCAAGACAAAACAGATAATTCCATCTCTTATGAACTTTTATGTACAGCTGGAGAGGGAGGCATATAATACACAAGTAAATCAGCAAAATACATACTGGTGCAGGTGGCAGTAAGTGCTGAGAGACTTAAAAAATGGGAGAAGAGGGAGGGTGTATATGTGTAAACAGCATGGTGAGGGAATACTTCACTGAGAAAACATATGAGCAAAAGGCAGAGGGAAAAGAAAAAAATAGCAGAAGAGGCCGGGCTTGCTTAACAGGCCACCTTAACTGAAGAGTGAAATAAAAGAAAAGACTGGCAGATGAGTCCCAAGAGGCCAGTAGGAGGGAGTGGAGACAGGACATGGCTTGTCGGTACTGCACAGCATTTGATTTTAGTATAAGTAGGATAGGTCGCGATCGAAAAATTTTAAGCAGATAAGTGACTTGAGCTGACTTAAATTGTAACCAATTACTCAGGCTGCTGTGTTGAGTAGAAACTATTATGATAACCCTCTGAGAGATGATGATTCGGTGGAATAAGACAAGCCATGAAAATCACGAGACGGGTTCACATTATGGAGATACAGTGATGTTGGAAGGAACAGGATTACCACTGAATCAAATGCAGTGCGTGAGTGGAAGAGGCACCACGGAGAGCTCCAAGGCGTTTGGTCTGAGCAACAACACTGGAGCTGCCCTCAATTGAGATGTGTAAGACTTCAAGTAAATTTGGCTTCCTGGCAGAATAGCAGGAAAACAATCTTGAGAAACCTAATATTGAGATACACACGGGAGATTTCAATACAGACATTGAAAATTTGGAGAGAAGAATAAGTTGGAGATTTAAATTGGGAGTCAGAAGTCACTGGGTGCTTTCTGAAGCTATGACACAGCATGAACTTGCTCGGGGAGTCAAGGTAGATCCAGAAAGAAAGGCCCTCCAAGATTGGCACTCCAGGACTGGGGAGGGAGTTAGCCAGTCAAGGAGGCTGAAATGGGACGAGTAAGTCAGCTGGGGGGAAACCAGGACGGTGTAGTATGCTGTTAGTCAAGTGAAAAAGTGCTCCAGGGAGTGAGAACTGGATCAGGTGCTTCAAAGAACTGAGAAGTAATCCCTGGACTCAGCAGCATGGAGATCAATGGCAGCATGGACAAGAACAGTTTTGATGGGACAGTGAAGGCCAAGTATGATGAAATGGGTTCAAGAGAAAATGAGAAGAAAAGAACTGACTACATAGAGTAGGGTCAACTCCAATAGCAGCTAGTAATTATATACAAAGGGATAAAAATTTATGATTTAAATGAACATGTAAAACTGGAAACAATATGTCACAAAATAAAATGTCCATAAATTAAGATAATTTTCTTTTTAATTGAATAGAGTGAGAAAGTGAAAACATTCTAAATTTTTACATTAGCTGGTAAGATGATTTGGCAATGTTACAAATAAATGATCTTGCATCTTTTGTAGTAATTTTCCAGCACTCTCTTTTTAAAATAGATAGCATGATGTTGAGTGTGGCAAGAACTGGATATATAGAAAAAAAGAAGGTCCCCACATTCAAACATATACATTCACATTCATAGTCACAAAACCAAAATGAAAGGGGACATTTTTAAATAATGTCTTTGAGTAGTCCCATATCTAAGAGCATTGCAATTCATTATACATACATATATCCAGGGTTAAAATTAACAGCTCAAAAAAATTTGTTTTACAGCTTTAAAAACTGTCAAAACTTTTTATTATATCTGAGATTTGCTATCAAAATTTCTTTCCATATGTATTTAAAGGGATCTTGAAGTGAACAATTTTTGCCTTAGTGAACAAGTTTCATAACTAAAATAATGCATCCCGAATTATGGTCTTTTCAGATGTAAAGAGGATTGCCACTAGGGGAAATTATGGAAAAAGCATCTCAGATATAGGGTTCAGGAAGTAAAGATTGACAGTATTATTAATCACTTACCTCCCTGATGTCCCTTTGATATTTAGTGTTCATTTCTTCTGTTTTAATGAGATCCTTTCTTGCTGTCTCTGCTTCTTGTTCCACCTCTCCCACTCGGGAGGAAAGTGCTGCTAAACGTTCTTTCATTTGGGCCATTTCATAGTTTTGCTTTTCAAGCAATTCTTGTAGTTCAACTATTTGACTAGTTTCATCAGTTGAGTCTATAGAACCATTGGATAAACGCTGCAGGGGAAAAAAAAAAAAGACATGGCACTTAGGATTTTCTCATCTTTAACTTAAAATTCACAAATGTAAAGAAATGAAACTGGCCTGGCCGGTGTGGCTCAGTGGATTGAGCATTGTCCCATGGTCTGAGAGGTCCCGGTTCCATTCCTGGTCAGGGCACATGCCTGGGTTGAGAGCTCAATCCCTAGTAGGGGGCGTGCAGGAGGCAGCTGATCGATGTTTCTCTCTCACATCGATGTTTAAAAACATATTTAAAAAAAAAAAAGAAGAAACTGACATGGCTTTCACACTGAGAACTAAGAACTCTAAGAGAATTCATTTAAGAGGAAATCTAAGTTTCTGAGAAGATCTCTTAATTGACATTAGAGTATAGAGGTGGATCCGTTATTTTCAAACAGGTTAACAGAGGCATTTGAACTAAAGGGTATTATCTATTTACTACACGTAGTTTCACACCAAATCCTGGTATATCCTAAACATTTCATAAGTGGCAGCTATTATGTTATCAACTATACATACAATTTATTATAATATTACATTTATGTAACAATATATTATTATTAAATAATAAGTAAGGGTACAGAAACTATGTAATATTTTCAATTTTTATTCAAGATCCTGTGTGCATCTGATTTTCAATGATGCTCAGATAAAGAACTGATGCATCATTTTTCTTTTAAAGCAGGTTATTCCAGCTGTGAATGTGACCTAGCTGGGACAAAGGTGTAGAATACAAAAGTCTGATCTCTATATTGCTATCAACATAAAAGTCATGAGTACACACAGCCCATGTGAAGGAGGCTGAAAAGAATTAAGTACTTTGAGACTGAGTTTTCCCTTTCCGAAGGGGCTGCCTAGAAGCCAGGGTGACCCATGTCTTCAAAAGCATGCCCTACAGCCTTGCTGCACTGAAGAAGTTTTGTGGTGACAGAAACAACTGGGCAGAGATAAGTGCTAAGAGAGAAAGAGCACAACCAAGTTGAAATAGCAAAATGAGAAAGAGCAAAAAAGTACAATCAATTCCATTGTAATGCTTGTTTGGAACATATGAATTTGTTCCAACACAATAGATATATTAAGAAACACTTTGAACATACATAAACTATGTTTTCTTATGCGTCCTTTCATTTCTGAGAATCACTTGCTACACACAGAATATTCCATTTACCAGAACCAAGCCAGGTAGAAACACATGCACAGTCCCCAAACATCTAGCGCCGACCTCGGTTCATCGTTTTGAGACAAACCTTCTACATCTGTGTTAGAAGTTTCTGTCTGATTTCAGAGAGTCCTCTTTCCATCAGCTCACAATAGTTCACAGCTATAACTTTTCTGACAACCATCCCATAAGCAAACCTCAGGTCTTTTTCAAGGTAAAGAGTTCTGTTTATGATTATATTCATACTATGCTTGACCATGTACCATTTTATTAGTTTTCTATCTCTTTTTTATGTCACTGATAAAGTTTTTAGTGTGTGCTGCAAACCCATTTCCCTCCATAGACCTGTATTTTTTTATTGTGCAATTTTGTATAACTTAAGATTTTTAGGAATGAATGAAGGGCACACAGGATATCTTTTTATTATTTCTTTCAACAGCATGTGAGTCTACATTGTCTCAAAATAAAAAGTTTAATTTAAAAAATGTTATGGTTCTGGCAGGGTAGCTCAGATAGAGTGTCATTCGGATACACCAAGGTTGGGTGTTCAATCCCAGGTGAGGGCACATACAAGAAACAACCAGTGAATGTGTAAATAAGTGAAACAACAAATACATTCAATGTTTCTCTCTTTCAAAAAAAATTAATGTTACAGCTACTGACTAATGGAGAAAAGGGGAGAGCAGAAAATATGTAAAAGCAGTGAGAAAGATGGGCAGAAAAAGATGGAGTCAGACTTAGGATAGTATTTAAAGATGCCAGTCAGCTCTACGGACCTAATACTTTGAAGGCATTATTGAACTTTGGTATTGCAGATACTGGGCCTTTAATTATCCAGCAGAATGATAAGAGATATTACAACTGCGTAGGAATCTGGAAGGACGCTTCAGTAGGTTGACCAGATTTCCCTTCAATGTCTGTTCTCGTCTGAGATTGATGCTAGCTGCAGAAGCACAGCTGAGAATGTCCCCAGGATCACTCTTAGAGGAAGGGAACTGCCTTTCCAAAGTTATGCCCCTCCCCTCAGGCTACATATAATGTAGCACGGTATTATTGTGAAGCTAATGAAAAACATTTTTGACAGCTTTCATGGATACAAAACTGGAAAACATTGATAGTGACTTTTATGCAGGTCACAACTATCTGTACATTGAACTGAGAAAAGCCAGCAATTGAGAACTGGCTCAGGGAGGAAGGTGAGAGCCAATTTCCAGTCAGTTATGTGCAAATTGGAGGTAACTAAGCTGTAATATTAAGGGTTCTTGTCATAACAGCAGATATCCTCTGACTCTGAGCACTACTTACAGGTAACTAGGCAAGCTTAAGCTTTGCTAGAACTCCTATCCTCTCACACTGAGAACTTTCTGCCATCAACTTAAAAAAAAAGCAATTTTTAGAAACTACAAACATTACTAGAAAACAAACCTTTACTTTGAAAAACTGTTTCATATAATTTAAAAAACATTTAGAATTTTAGTGCCTTAAAATACTGGGGAGAAATTCAGACTCAGATAATCATACAACACTGATCTGAATTAAAATGCAGAACTTTGACTCCCCAGTTCAGTTCATCTACTCTTGACTAGATTGCCTGTAATCAGAACATATAAACCAACATGCTGAAGTCATACATGCTGTATGTTATGAACAAGTACCAAGAATGTAATGTGTATCTGTGTGTGTGTTTATATGAATATACATACATATACATATTCAACAAATATTCGTTCAGTGCAACTGAATGATGTTAATTTTCTAATTAGAAAAATGATTATTTCAATTCTGTGCACCTGAAATCTATTAAAATCTTGTTTAAAAATTGCGTATTTTCTAATGGGCTCAAGGTAAGAAAAATTTTAACCAAATATAAACAGCAATCAGAAAACTAAAATAAAACACTTTTAAAATGTTAACCTCCTTAATTCCTTTAAGGAACAGATGTGTACTGCAGCTTTTATACTACTTTGGAATTTGGGACTTTTCCACGGGAAAATTTTTAAGCTCAATTTGTTTCTGAACTGTTTATGAATCTTTTGTTTAAAAATGTGTAACATTTCATTGGTTCAAGTCACTTTCAATATATTTTTAGTGGGCTTAATATGTTTTCATAATTTCAGAGTAGGAAGGCCATATAAAAACTGTTTTTTAAAAAAAATCCTCACCCTAGGATATTTTTCCATTTATCTTCATATAGAGTGGGCAGGAGGGAGGGAGAGAGAGAGAAACATTGATGTGAGAGCCACATATTGACTGGTTGCCTCCTGCACGACCCTGACCAAGGCCAGGGACTGAACGGCAACCAAGGTACAAGCCCTTGACCAGAATTGAACCCTCAGCTCTTTGGTCTGTGGATCGACGCTCTAAGCCAAATCAACCAGGGCTAAAAAATGCTTTTTATCTTAGAAAAGGAATATATAACTTCTTTATTATTATTTGTAATCCTCACCCGAGGATATGTTTTTCCCTATTTTATAAAGAGGGGAAGGGGGTGAGAGGGAGAGAAACATGAATCAATTACCTCCTATATATGCCCAAACCTGGGCTCAAACCCACAACTTAGGTATGAACCAGCAATCTTTTGGCACATGGGACAGTGCTCCAACCAACTGAGCCACAAGGGCCAGAACAAGAATATATAACTTTTGTTCCAGATCATTTTTATGTAGAATTAATTTAAAAATAAATTGTGATACTTTAACCTAAATGAAAGTGACTTAATTAGAGGAAAACCCAGTGCTTATTTAAAGTAGCTTCATTGAAAAAACAAACAACCTTGCTGGTGTGGCTCAGTGGATGAATGTCAATCCATGAACCAAAAGGTCGCTGGTTTGATTCTTGGTCAGGGCACATGCCCAGGTTGTGGACCTGATCCCTAATGTAGGGCATGCAGGAGGCGGCCAATTGATGTTCTTGCTCATCAATATCTCTATCTCTCTCCCTCTCCCTTCTTCTCTCTCTAAATCAATAAAAACAAACAAAAACATAACATACCAAAACAAAAAACAAAAAAAAAACCAACAACAACAACAAATAGTATATTTAGAGTTGTGCAACTATCAAAACAATTTAATTTGAGAACATTGTCATCACTTCAATAGAAACATCTTACCCATTAGCAGTCATTCCTGTACCACTAATCTATTTTCTATCACTACAGATTTGCCTATTTGATACCTTTCACATAAATGGAAGCACAGAATAGATAGCATTTTGTGGCTGACTTTATTCACAAAACACATGTTTTTTGAGATTCACTAATGTTGTAGCACATAAACAACATTTCTTTTATTGCAGAATAGAGTTGCATCATGTGGATGTACTACATGTTATTTATATATTAACCAGGTAATGGACATTTAGATTGCTTCCACCTTTTGGCTACTATGAATAATACTGCTAGGAACAGCATATGAACATATGTGTGTAAGTCTGTGTGTGAACATATGTTTTCAATTCTCTTGGAGAGAATCTTAGGAGTAGAATTGTTGGATTATGTGGTATTTCTAAGTTTAACATTTTGAAGAGCTGTTTCCCATAGTGGTTACACCCTTTGACATTCCCACCAGCCATGATGAGAGTGCCAATTTCTTACATCCTCACCAAAGCTTATTATCTGTCTTTTTATTATAGCCTTTATAGTGGGTATAATGTGGTCTTTTCCTTATGGGATTTTTTTTTTTTCCAAAGGTACTTCACATTTATTTATACATTTGTTTCAAAGAGTGTAAAAGATTTACTTTTCCTATTTGTTCAGGTCTGCACACTGGATTAAGAAAATGGGAATTAGCCTTGCTGGTGTGGCTCAGTGGTTGAGCATCGACCCATACACCAAGAGGTCACTGGTTCAATTGCTGGTCAGGGCTCATGCCCAGGCTGTGGGCCCAATCCCCAGCGCAGGGCATGCAGGAGGCGGCCAATCGATGTTCTCTCTCACCCATGTTTTATCTCTCTCCCTTTCCCTTCTTCTCTCTCTCAAACCAATAAAGAAAAAAAAATTAAAGAAAATGGGGATTAAAATATAGAAAGATGTCAAAGCTTCTCCAAACCTGCTCTGAGAATTAGCTGCTTAGAGAGACAAACATGCAGCACCCATAGCTCCCACTAGCCTGAAAGCATCCATTCCCTTATATTTTATCTTAATAAAATGCCTGTAATTATGCTTCCAATAGGAGGCAAAACCAATTAGAAAAATATTGTAACATTTCACTGGCAGTTGAGATGAAATATGAGTTCAATAATCAGCTCCTGCAAACACTCATGAACAGTGACAGGGAGAAACCCGTCATCCCAGGCTGCTCAGCCGTGTGGGTGGGCTGCTGAAGTCAAGGTAAAGCAGCGAGGATGAACAGGATCACATTTTCAAAACGCTTTTTCAAGGTGAGCTGACAAAGGCAGATGTAAGTAAACATTCCCATATATCCCTGCTGTTACCAGTATTTATTCATATTCCAACAGCTTCCAAAGTGTTCCCAGCCACCTGGTTGACTTTTGCCTTGGAGTCCTCCAGAAAAGCATCATTTATCCTCCTGTGCTCAGCTGGTGAGTTTTAGTTCTTTCTTCCTCCTATTGCGATTGCTTAAATTCCAGTAATTCACTCTTCCGTGTTCCTCTGTCACCTTTTGAAAATCTCTCTTTTCTTTTTCCCTTAGAGAATCATAATAACCCTGGCTCCTGGCTCAAGTTGAAGACTGTGGGTCACGGAAAGCAATTTGACAGGGACTTCTGTTAGGCAACTCTGTCTCCAGTCTGCCCAAGAACTTGGTCATTTTATATTCTTTTTTTTTTTTTTTATTGATTAATTTTTGTTACAAATGATTCTCCTTTTTTCCCCCACTGATTCCCCCCTCCCCCTTCCCTCCCTGCCCCTTCCCCAGATTGTTGTCCATGTCCACTGTTCATGCATACATGCGTATAAGTTCTGTGGTTCATCCCTCTCCCACCTCCCCACTCCTTAGGGGATTGTCCTCAAACTGTTATGTTCATTATATTCCACAAATCAGTGAGATCATATGAAATTTGTCTTTCTCTGTTTGGCTTGTTTCACTTAGGATGATACTTTCCAGGTCCCTCCATGTAGTCTCAAAGGATAAGAGATCTTTCTTTCTTACCGCTGCGTAGTACTCCACATTTTATATTCTTGAGGCTCTCTAAATGCATCTCTTCTGAGCTTTCCTTAAAGTCTTTTTTTCCTCCTCTAGTTTTTTGCTCTTCTCTTTCTGAATTGCCTTCAGTTTTTAGATTTCAGCAATCTCTTGTATCTGATGTATTCACTTTTCACGTGGTGCTATCAAAGGTCTGCTCCTGTGTGTCTCAGGTCCTCTGTTCTCCCATGAAGGGCTCTCAGAAGTTGCCTTGGAACCCAATCTGGGGCCATGCAGTGGGTTCAGCTCCAGGATGCCACCCAGTGGGGTCCAAGGCCCAGCAGGAGGCTGAGGAGGTGCAGAGCCTGGAGCTCACCACTCTCCTGCTGGGGCACATGGTTTAGAGCCCGTGGGACCGGCTGCTAACGGTATGAGAAGGATGGGGGCTCACCTTCTGGTTCTGACTTGCATATCCTAACATTAAACATCTTTTCATGTGCCTATTGGCCATTTATAGATCTCCCTTGGAAAAATGTCTATTTAAAATTTTTAACCATTTACTAATTGGGTTATTCATCTTTTATTATTGAGTTATAAGAATTTCTTATATATATTTTGGATATGAGCCCCTTTATCAGATATATGACTTGCAAATAGTTCTTCCCAGTCTGTGGAATATCTTTCCACTTTTCTGGTGGTGCTGTTTGAAATGCTAGTGTTTTTCATTTTAATTAAGTCCAATTTATTAAATATTATTTTTTATATTGTTTGTGCTTTTAGTGCTGTCAAGAAATTATTTTCTATCACGGGTTATAAAGACTTTCAATTATTTCTTTCTTTTAATCTATAAAAGTATATGTTTAAATTATTACTTTTACATGTTGTGTTTTAATCACACAGATTTTGCTTCATTAAAGAAATACTTATTGAGCACTTACTATGTGCCAGGTGGGTGGTATTTGGCTTTAGTGTGTTTTTTGTTGTTGCTGTGTGATGATACATTCCTGACATCAGAGAAATTCTCAGCAAGCAGAGGAGTGACATACAGATAAGCAGCTATTAAGAATTGCAATGCAATGTTCTAAAGTCATCTTTTGATTACACGTGTATGTTATGGGAGCAGAGAGAAGATGCGTGCTGTTTGAGTTGTCTTTAAATATGAGTAATGACACACTGCATCTCAAGTACAATAAGGATAAGGGAGGGGATAGTGTTCCGGAAGGGGAAACAGCATGAGCAAGGGCAGGGAGGCATTTTCTGCAGGGAAAGTACACATTGTGCCATATGCAGGGTGTAGACACGTGCTATGGGGAAGCGGGGAGACACGAGACTTGAAAAGGAGGACAAGCAGAGATTGTGATGGCCTCAGCTTTTCATATGAAAGAGAATGAACTTTGTGTGTTAAATAGAATGACAGAGAGTCATCAAAGGTTTCTGAAGAAGAAAATAACAACAATCTGCTGTCCAACTACTCATTTTTCCTCATAACCCTGGTAATCTATGTAAATATTTAGATGTAAATATTATATTTACAATATATATGTAATCAATATATATATTGATTGATTAGAGAGAGAGAGGAAGGGAGAGGAGAGAGAGAGAAACATTGATGAGAGAGAACATTGGGCTGCCTCCTGTATGCCCCCCACTGGGGATCGGGCCCACAACCTAGGCATGTGCCCAGGTCAAACCGGTGACCTTTTGGTACATGGGTCGACGCTCAACCACTGAGCCACACTGGCCAGACTAAAGCCCTTCTTAACTTCCTGTAAGAGGCAAGTTTTGCTTGCCTGCTCAGCATCCATGTTCCTTTCCCTTTCCCTGCAGCTTCAGCTGCTAGATGAAATACAGGATGTCCCGTTATGTTTGAATTTCACATAAACAATGAGAATGTTTTCAATACAAGATATAACATGCAGTATTTGGGTAAAAGTTTCACAAGGGCAAAACAATGAGCCAAGACTAATAGCACAAGTCAAATGTTTATCTGGCAGAAGGGACAGAAAAATCAAAGGTTGGGATACACAGTGAGTTTAGGAATTTTAAGACCAGTGTGGCTAGAAAGGAATAGGCTTGTTTAAATGGGAAACATCTGCAGAGTTTTGAGCAGACGATTGACATGTTTAGATTTGTTTTAAAACATCACTCTGATTCATGTGTTGAAAA
Organism: Molossus molossus; assembly: GCF_014108415.1. NCBI lineage: Eukaryota > Metazoa > Chordata > Mammalia > Chiroptera > Molossidae > Molossus > Molossus molossus. The sequence continues at coordinate 53,197,719 of NW_023425345.1, read as the reverse complement.
TAGAACATAGAGTGTCCATCTATGGGAGATGCAGAGGGACTGGGTGGGAGGTGATTACAAAAATCCAGGTGAGCCCTGGATGGTTTGGCTCAGCGGTTAGAGTGTTGGTCCGCGGACCAGGGAGTCCTGGGTTTGGTTCCTGCTAAGGGCACATACCTTGGTTGCAGTTTGTCTCCGGCCCCAGTTGGCGTTGTGTGGGTGGCAACCAGTCGATATGTCTCTCTCGCATCAATGTTTCTCTCTCTCTTCCTCCCTTTCTCTCTTCCGCTCTATCTGAAGATAAATGCAAAAATGTCCTCAGGTGAGGATATAAAAAAATATAAAATCCAGGTGAGAGGTAATAGTTGTTCATATCAGAGTGATTAACAGAGTTAGTGAGAAGTGGTCAGATTCCAGATATATTTTCAAGGCAGAACAAATAGAATTATGTATAATTTCATGTGGGGTGTGAGAAATAGGGAAGTCCTTAGGATAACTCCAAATTCTTTAGCATGAGCAGCTGGAAAGGCATGGATTTTATCCTCTGAGATGAAAAAGATATAGCAAGGTTTTGGGGGGAATTCAAAAGGTCAGTTTTTCACATTTTAAGTGTGCAACTTTCCTTAGATATACAAGTAGAGATGTTCCGTAGGCAGTTGGATATATGTATTTGGTTGTAGGGTCCGAACAAGAGGTAGATTTGTAAGTCATTATCATATGGATAATATTTAAAGCTACGAGGATGACTGAACTCACTGAGAGAAGGTATAGAGGACTGAGCCCTGAATCACTTCGACGTCAAGAAGTCAGGAAGAATAAGACTGACACAGAGCCGCTGGTGAAGAGAAAAACAAACGGGAGTATGGTTTACTGTAATGCTGTAATGCACGTGGAGAAAAATGAATCAAAGAAGAAAAAATGCTCAACTATGTCAAATACGGCTCAGACATCGACTTCCACCGGGACTGAAGATCGCCCATCGCATTCAGCAATGTACATGTAGTGATGACAGAGATGGGGGGGAGGGGGGGGTGTTCTGTGGCACAGTGGTGCGAGGACCCAACCCGCATAGGTTTGTAAAAGAATGCAAAGGAAGTGATCGGAGACAGTGGGTCGACGACCCTTTGGAAGAGCTTTGCTGCAAAGAGGGGTGGAACATGGAGTAGGGTCAAGAGAGAATTTCTTAAGTTGGAAAAACTTGGTATGTTATAGGCAGAATGAAAAAGAAAAGAAAATATTGATGACAAAGAACTCAGTAAGAATTGCTGGAGAAGTATACAAGATGACTGCTGAATACGTCAACACAGGTGTAACAAAGTTTGCTTTGTGTAAGTTGTTTTTGTTTTTTTTTTATTTTAAGGCGCATAGCTAGTCATCAGCTCTTTCATCCTCTTAGAAACATGGGAAGATTTAAGACTTTTCTTAAAGTCAATACGCTTACATTTTGAAATCCATGAAATCGAGTATTCTATATTCTGCTTGATTCCTCCCATCTTCACTTCCACTGTGGGTATACTTGGTGCACTACTTATCTTGGTCCCTGCTTTCATGAGCTAGATGACTTTAGGCCAGTCATCTTCGCTCTACACATCTCACAAGGTTATTGCAGGGATCAAATAAAACAACTTTCTTAAAATCATTTTGGAAAACTGTAAAGGACTTTCTACCAATTACTTATCTTGTTCTTATGGGCGTGCAGCCCCTTTGTTAAATGAGGTTTCCAGACAGGCTTGAAAAACGGTTTGCCTAATCCGAAAAAACCGAAGCCAGCATTAAGAAATAGTCTGTATAATACTCATCCTGGAATCTGAAATTCCCCTTCAAATAAAGGGAATTTCTGGTCCTGCATGTTTGGGAAATACTACGTACTATGTTCCCGCTTGGGGCTTGACAATATTAACAGATAAAAATTCTAATCAATGCTAAAGTAAAAATGCCAGTTCAAAATTGTATAGCAAAAGATCCTAATATTCTTGTCCTGGGAATTTTCTATTTTGCAGGAGCTGGTTCTGTAGAACACTCATTAAATTCCCGAGGAACTAGTGCTTCATGAGAATTGATACATTCTACCAAAGTGAAAAAGGAAATTAAGTCAACTGCAGAATATCTGAATGACAGACATGGACATTTTCCTGAATTGGTTTAACAGATCAGACAAACCAATACACGAGGAAGGACAAGTACATGTTCTTCTCTGTGTCATTCCCTGGCATAAAATGACACTCACATTATGCCCATAGGATAGAGATAAATGAACCAACTTCCTGTCAAACTCATGTGAATCAGTCAGTCATCTTTTTTCCCTCCTTAATTTTATTTTATTATTATTTTTCCCATGACCATTTATTCCTCATATGCTCAATCAGTCAGTCTTTTAACGTCTGAAGACATCCTACATCAGCAAAGATGGGCTTGTTTTGCTTTCCTCAAATGTAAGCTAATGGTATAAATGATATTGAATCTAAATTCATAAAGATAGATGAGTCAATTCCACACCTCCTATCTAGTAGAGTCATTATAAAGCATAAAAACCCAGTCACTGCATTTAGAGAGATTTGTTTTGAATTTAATGCATTCCCACACAACATTAGATTTTTATCACTTTTGTCATTGCATATAGAAGATGGGTGACTTTTAGTCACAAGCTTCCTCTCCAGCTCAGCTCCTATAAAACTGACATGAGATCACTCTGTGCACATAGGGATGAACCACAGAGCAGCCTAACCTTGTCTCTTCGGAGCCCTTTTCTAGCCGTAGACCTCCAGGCCACTTCAGCCATGTATCTAGGGCTCCGCCTGGATATTCTCTCTCCTGGGACATGCACCAATCCCAACGTGGCAAAATCATAAATACCATCCTCTTGTGTGGTTACATTGCTTGAAAATTCAATTGAAGAATAATAAAAAAGAAGTACACATTTTATTATGAAAAAGTAGATCACAATATGTGGGATCAATGCACAGAACAAAATATTGTTAGTGCTATTCAGATGTAAACAAATCCAAACAATAAATATCTCTGATATAGAGAAGAAATTAGAGGTTAATCGATAATGCATAAAATAAGCTACAGTTGACAAAGACTGAATTTTTGGCAGAACAGCTGTTGGCAGTAGTTAACATGTAGTGAGGAGAGCATATAAAAATGGGCAAAATGCAGTTAATACACTGGACACAGCCCCATGGATGATGGCTTTAAGCTGGAACTTACCAGAGGTTTTTAAAGGAATGGTATTTGTAATTAATTACGTTTGTTAGAATTTTTAAACAGAAACATGGTATATTCATAAGTCAAACATTTGAACGTATGGTTAACGTAATTATATGCAAGATATTTATTATGTAAGCCTGTACAAACCCTGGAGGCCAGCTAAGGTCTGTTTGGGCAGAAAGTGTAAGCTTCTAGGTACCTGGCATATGGATACAGTAAGAAGGGGTGGTGGTGTCGATCATGGCTGTATAATTTCCTTTGGTCCCATGAACTTCTCACCCCCTAGAGAGAAGCACACAAGGCTAAAGCAAGGCTCCATAAATTGTGGGCCCAGAGCATGGACCCTCTTGCCCAGGTTTAAGAGCCATATTCATAGAGGATGAAAATGTTGAATGCCACTGACTTGGAGAATTGGTTCAGAGTAAAAGTTAACTGGGAGAAGTTGTGGGAAAAATTAAAGAATTTTCTTAAAAAGTATACTCATGTCCTGGCAAGTTTGGCTCAGCGGTTAGAGTGTCGGCCTGCGGTCCAGAGAGACCCAGGTTCGGTTCTCGCTAAGGGCACGTACTTCGGTTGCAGTTCGTCCCCGGCCCTGGTTGGGTCGTGCGGGAGGCAGCCACTCGATGTGTCCCTTTCACGTCGCTGTTTCTCTCTCTCTCTCTCTCTCTCTCTCTCTCTCTCTCTCTCTCTCTCTATCTCTCTATCTCTCTATCTCTCTCTCTCTCTCTCTCTCCCTCCTGCTCTATCTGAACAAAATATGGAAAAGTGTCCTTAAAACAAAAAAACATATACTCCTGACCCAGTCGGTGTGGTTTAATGGTTGAGCATCAACCCATGTACCAAGAGATTTGATTCCAGGACAGGGCACATGCCCAGTTTGTGGGCCAAATCCCCAGTGGGGGGCATGCAGAAGGCGGCCAATCAATGTTCTCTCCCATCGATGTTTCTATCTTTCCCTCTCCCTTCCTCTCTCTCTAAAAATCAATAAAGAAAAAAAAAGCACACTCTTGTATATAATAAAATAATCAACCCTAGGAAACAAATAAATATGCATAGTTATGAAAGAATAAATGATCCAAAACAATCGGATTGGGTTAGAATGAATTTTTTAGAACCAGCAAAAGACCCAGAGAAATCGTCCTGGCATGAAGGCATGTGAGAGCACACTGCTGTCTGAAAGTGGGAAGACCAGCATCCCTGTCCTGCTTTAGCCAGATAAGTCATTTAATCTTCCTAAGGACCAATCTCATTATCTATGAAATTAAGAAAAAAAAATATCCACCTAACTTGGAATTCTGATATGTGAAAGAAATGACAAATCCACATAAAACTGTAATGTAAATGATAGCTTAAAAAGTATTTAATCAGAATGCTTCTCTGTTTAAAACACTATGTCTTCCCATTGCTCTGAGGATAAAATCGGACTCCTTACCACAGCCTAAAAGAAACGGAAGGATCTGGCCCCTCTCGCTGCTCTGTCCTGTCCCCTGCTGCTCTCTCCCCTGATCACTAAGCTTCAGTTACCTTGTCACCTTTCCTTCCAGAGAATGTGACAAAGACACTCTTTGCTGTCCTTAGTGCACCTTGGTACATTTTGTGTTTCCTTTGTTTCAGAAACTCTAAGGTTTTCCCTACAGTTGGCTCCTTGCCTTCTTTCAAGTCCCAGGTCAAACCCCAACTTGGTCCTAAAGAAAGTTCTTTCTTGCCATGACTATTTAACACCCACCTTGCGCTTGCCCTTCGATCACAGTCACTCCTTTTTGAAACACATTTTTTTTTTACCCCCTTTCCCCATGTATATGTATTTGTTTATTGGCAATGCCTTTATCTGTCTTGTTCATTACTCTGACCTAACCTAGAACAGGACCTATTTCCTAGCACCTTTAATGAGATCATCACTAAATATTTATTTAAAAATGAATGAACATAAAAACCCATATTATAACCACACTATTCAGTGCTTGTCATCAATGTGCCAAGACTTTTGTCATTCATAGTTAGTGTTTTTTATTCCTTGCAACAAAGCTGTGAGTGAGACGTGTATTTCCCTGTAACTGATGCTCGGGGAGGCTGAACCCTAAGGTCACACACTGCTAGTAATTGGCAGAAGTGGAATTTACATCCAGGTCCACTGACTTCAAACAAATTACTATGCCTCACTGTCTCTCTGGTACCCCCTCCCCCCGAATCAGACAGAATTTATCTCTTCTATAAGCTCATTTTGACTCCAGTCTATCATTTTTTGCCATATTAATCTGGGCATGTTTATTTCCCAGTCTTGTTTCCTGGTGAATTTATTACAGGGACTGTGTCTTCTGTGCCTCCACCACACTGTACCATTCTACATATCCACATCACTTAGCAAACATTTGCAGCTGGGAAAAATCATTGGAAATGCAGAATATACAAGTCAGGAGCATTATTATCTCCTTCATGAGAGCAGCATGTTTACTGAAAAAAAAAAACTCACAAATTAACTGTCCTCTAGGAAGCAACAGAAAGGAAATTGTTGAGGTCAGTTCTGAGCTCTTAACGAAGTAAAGTTCTGTGTTCAGCAAATTCTTGTTACCCTAGGAATACGTATGCTCTTCTAGAAGAACTGATTGAATGCATGGCATACAGAAACACTTAAACTTGTTTCAGTTCAGCTTATATTTTCTTTTCATGTTTTGTTTTTAAATGTTAATAATTACACAAGTTTTCCATGAGCAATAAGGCCCATCTCTGAGTGTGCTTTTATGAGACTATTTTTATCAACTATTTTGTCAGCAAGGTTCTTAAGTCACTGACATAAAACATTTCCTGTTGGCTAATAACCCACCCAGACTATGTAATTTAAGGAACTTCACTGCCCTAAACTAAGGGCAGTCCATGTGACCGGGATTTACAATCACTTCTGACAGCTCCAGGGCACCTAACTATAGTTTGGTGCTTCCCCCACAACAACCTCCTTGCAGTTTACACACCAACAGGCAGTCATCCTACACTGATAACTTTCACTGCACAGACACTCCCGAAAATAATATGCTCATTTGCTTTGTTTGAACATACTTTTGAAGCAGTTCTCAATAAAAACTAAGGGTTAAGGACTTAAATTACAATTCTATGATATGTGTTATTCAATGGTATTGACATACTTTAAATAATCATGTTATGAGGATAATTTTGAGAAGAAAAGATGCTTTATACTGTTATATGTGTATAATTGAGGGGTATTTACATAAGGATGATAAAGTAATAACTAGGATATTATTTCATATTTTATTAAGAAATGTCAGCAGTTAGGACTTGAATAGTACTGGGAATCTAATATACAACATGGTGATTATAGTTAACAATAATGTATCATATACTTGAAAATTGCTAGTAGAGTAGATCTTAAATATCCTCATCCCCCTGCTCCCACAAAAGATAACAATGTGGGATGATAACTGTGTTAACTGATCTTTTTGGAGTAATCCTTTTACAGTTTTTCCATATATCAAATAATCAAATTTTACATCTTAAATTTATGCAATGTTATATATCAATTATGTTACAATAAAGCTGAAAGAATGTCAGGCAAAGAATTATGATATAAGTAAAGCTTTTGAAGTACTTTCTTGAATCATCTCAGGTGTAATACACACTGAAACACAGTTCACTTTAAAAAATTTTTAAATATATACACATGACATTTTAGGTCCACTTGGAGGATAGGGGTATAGTATATTAAGCAATATTAGTGTATCATATTCCAAAGCATTTAGAAATCACCCTTCCTACAATTCTGGGAAATTGAAAGAAAAAAAAAAAGAATATCAGTAATTAAAATTTTTTTAAATCTTTACTTATATCCCTAACAAAAAGTGAGAGAGTTTATTTCTGGGCTATGTACAGCCAAGTGCCCATCAGCAGATGAGTGGATAAAAAAGCTGTGGTACATTTACCCAGTGGAATACTACTTGGCTGTAAAAAGGAGGAACATTTTACCCTTTGTCACAGCATGGATGGACCCAGAGAACATTATGCTAAATGAAACAAAGCAGTCAGAGAAAGACAAGTTCCATATGATTTCACCCATATGTGAAATTTAATGAACAAACTGGACTAACAAGCAACATAGAGACAGACGCATAGACAGAAATCAGGCAGACAGCTCTGGGGCGGGGTGTTGGGGGTGGTGGTGAAGGGCTTGAGCAAAAAGGGAAAAAAAAGGGAGAAAGAACTCATGGACAAGTGTGGAGATTGTGCGGGGGCAGGGGGTTGGGTGGAGGTGGAAGAGGGTATAGGGGATAAATGGTGATGGAAGTAAAATAAAATTAAATAAAGAGGGAAAAATTGAATGAGACAACAATATCACAGAGTTTCTCTTTCACACTGGTTGAAATGCCTTCACTAAAACCTGGAAAGCAAAGAAAGTTATAGACAAGTGCTTCAGGTCACCACCTGCTCAGAATCATATATATATATATATATCTGTGGAGTCCAAAAGACACAAACATCAATTGTACACAGATCTTAGACCTAATTCTGTAGCCCATTTCTGAAAATTAATCTGACATGAATTCTTACCTTCTATAATGCCTGGATACTTAGGATGTATATCTTAAAGAAACAGTACTTGAAAAAACAAAACTTGTATAAGCACTCCTCCTACTCAGAAATACTAGACGTGTTCTTTAACATCTAATAGTTTTTCATAGTAAACTAGTTCTCAAGATTTTATGCCTTTGAAAGGCATGTTTCTTTCATTCTTGTCTGGATGAGCATAAATGCAGCATTGTTATAGAAAACAATAATTTTTAGATGTCTAATAAAATAAACTAGATGATTATAAAGTCCGTTTTTAAACACAAATGAGTGTGATTCTATTATTCTCTGAGGAAAGGTATGGGGAATGGTACTGTACTATTGATTATATAATTAAAATAAAACAGCAATGAAATGAAATGAAATAAACATAAAATAAAACAAATATAGCATTCATAAAATAAAATGAAACAGCAATAGAAAATTACATATTAGTTTCCTAAACTGATTTTCATGTGCAAATGCCTTTTTCTAAAGAGCTTGGTGGTTTTTTACTGAGTTAATGTCAGTTTATTGATCTGAAGAAAAGATAAATAATATTTATTCAGATTTGAAATACAGTTTATGAAATCTAGCTTTCAAATTATAGTTTATTTTCAATACTTAGATTAAGATTTTTATAAAACACATAGATAAAGATTAAATAATTAAGCCTTAAATAAAGACTTGTTTGATTCTCAGTCAGCAGAATTGATGGCAGTCTCAGACATTAGTTTATTAGTTGATTTTGCTTCCTTTGCTTTTTTATCTGAATTTAGAAACAGAAGAAACCCCAACATTTGTTTCAACTGGATAAGAGAGGAAGTGCTCAATTTATTTTCTAGTAAAAAGTCTAGTGCTATTTGTTTTGTGGCTTCTTAATCTCTGTTTTAAAACCTCTTGACATTTACAATGGCACCAATTTATCTACCTGATTCATGTGATCTTGATGATTAAAGAGTTCAACCACCCAAAGATAAAACTTGTTAAAGGCAAATACCCAGGAGATTGTCTGAGCCTCATGCACAGAAAGAGCACATGACTGTAATCTTTATCTGATTCCAGGTCTACCAGCAGCTAATCTTCTTCCTCTTGCACTAGGTACAAGTGGGTCAGCACAGAAGAGGGCCAGATTGCTGGTTTCCCTGGCCTGGGGCTAAGCCCCACTGGAAAGGAGAATCACCCCCCTCTACCCCACCCTCAAAAACCTATAAAAATGCCATGACTTCATAGTCTTTTATGTAATTTATCATTAATAGGAGTACTGCTAAAGCCTTCCCAAACAAACAGAAAATACTAAGTCAAATAAGAAATGATCAAAAAGTTTTTGTAGTGATAAATCCCAGATTATTCGACAACTGTACACAATATCACTTATAAATCAAAATTAATCGTTTGTGTACTTTAAGAAGTCCTGGATATGTATAATTGATATATCTATATGGGTATATTTATTCAATTACATGTGTTCAATTGAATACACGATTGAAATATTTTTAAGAGAATCGAGTTAACAGTAAGTAATAAGAAGTTCAAATATGTATATGCCTAAACACAAGCATATTATTTTTAATACTCATCCTAGGATGCGTTTAGAGAGAGAGAGAGAGAAATATCGATGTGAGAGAGAAACATGGATTGATTGCCTCCCATATGTGCCCAGACTGAGGATTGAAGTCACAACCTAGGTATGTGCTCTGACCAGGAATTGAATCCACAAACTTTTTGGTTCATGGGACAATGCTCATCCAACTAAGCCACACCAGCCAAGGCATAAACACACAGACATATTTTTAAGAGAATCAAATTGAGAACAATAAATGAAAAGAAATCATCATGAACTTTTTTTTCTTTATTGATTTTAGAGAGAGAAAGGAAGGGAGAAGGGGAGAGAGAGAGAAACATTGATGAGAGAGAACATCGATTGGCCATCTCCTGCATGTCCCCCACTGGGAATTGGGCCCACAACATGAGCATGTGCCCTGACCAGGAATCGAACTGGTGACCTCCTGGTGCATGGGTCGATGTTCAACCACTGAGCCACACCAGCAGGGCATCATGAACTTTTGACAAACAAATCAAAATATAATAATGTTTATTACACGGATTCTATATTTCATATTCCTGTCAAATAATATAGTAAGTAAACATTTTCCTGTAAGAGCATGGCATATGGGTCGTACCTTTTCATGAACTTTCTGGCTTGGTTCCATCCCGTCAAGATGTTCTGACTCTGTGGATCCCTCACTTGATGCCATTTTTCTTTGAATATGAACATTTTGTTCACGCAAGGCAACAATCTGTAAAATAAAAGCATAGGCTTTTAAAATCTAAAGTACAGAATAAAATATAAAAAAATAAAATTTGCTTGAATGTGGTTAAGAACTAGTAAACACAATCAGAAAAAAACATTAAATTTTACTGATTATTTCAAAAAATATTTTAAAAATTATTATTTTGAATAATATTTATAGGAATTTAAAATTTACTTTCAAATTTTTCTGGTTGCCAAAGGTATCTATCAGGTTGGAAATATATCCAAATCAAGAGTATGATCTATGTGTTCCTAAATCAGAAATTACCTTCAAAATTAATTTATGAAATGTAATAAAATTTGCACTGGGCTGTATTTTAACGTATAAAAGAAACATAAATAAAAACATTGAAGGCTGAAGGCTAATTAGTAGCACATTTATTTACCCTAAGAAATAGTGTATCTGCAATTTAAAAACTAATTAACAAATAAGCTGGACTTAAATAATTGTGGCTCTATCGTGGGTACTTAAAATTAAATTGATCTCACTCTGGTCAGTTTTGCTCAGTGGTTAGAGCGTGGGCCCACCTACTGAAGAGTTGTGAATTGGATTCTGGTCAAGGGCACATACCTGGGTTGCAGGTTCCTCCCTGGCCCTGGTCGGGGTCGTGCGGGAGGCAACCAATCAACATGTCTCTCTCACACTGTTGTTTCTCTCTCTCTCTCTCTCTCTCTCTCTCTCTCTCTCTCTCTCTCTCTCTCTCTCCCTCCTTCCACCCTATCTAAAAATCAATGGAAAAATATCCTCAGGTGAGGATTAACAACAACAAAAAATTAAGTTGGTCTCATTGTCATTATTTTAATGACCATTGTCTTAGCACAGCTAGTACAAATATAGTAGTTAATTTACAAAAAATGTCAATGAATGCAATTAATTTCTGCAAATATTCAGCTCAATTTTACAGATATACTTTCAACTAAGCAAGACTCTCTGATAGTTGTAGATTAACTGATCTTGGTAATATACAAAGTAAAAAATAACATTCTAGCATTTTTTAATGGTGTTTTAAAATATACAGTTGACCCTTGAACAACATGGATTTGAACTACATGAATCCACTTATATGCAGATTTTTTTCAATAAATACTGTAAATGTATTTTCTCTCTTATGATTTTCTTAATAACATTTTTTCTCGTTTACTTTATTGTAAGAATATAGTATATAATGCATATAACATACAAAATATGTGTTTATCAACTGTGCATGTTACCAGTACGGCTTCTGATCAACAGTAGGCAATTAGTAGGTAAGTTTTGGGAATCAAAAGTTATACACAAATTTTTTGTTTGCTGGTTTACTGTTCAGTGGTCAACACCCATAACCTCTGAGTTGATCAAGGGTCAATTGTATTATCAGTTCAGACACTGAATCGGTATTGGTTCTAGTCAATGTCCATAGTATTTAATACACAACAAATAGTGAATCATATAAAACTTACATGTTGAAATTATGAGGCTAATTTGTCATACAAATTATAATCATCAAATAAACAAAAGACATAAGGGAAGTGGGTGTTTATCCTGCTGCCTGTCACTGCTTCAACACCCAGGTGGACCAGGATGTGTTCACAAGATCAAGTGACCTTGCATATGAGTTCCAGCGTCTGAACACATGGCTTGTTATTTTGTAAGGGCATGTCACCACATACCGAAGAACAATGATGTAAATGTTCTTTCTGGTAGTACTGCAATCACCAACTAACGTGTTCCCTTGCTCCCATTCTTGGTCATTTGCAACCTATCATCCATGAAGCAGCCAGCTTCCTCTTTTGAACATTATGTCATTCCTCAGCTTTCTACAGAACTTCAATGTCTTCCCAACTCATGTAGTACACACTGAAACTTCTTAACAAGGTCTATAACATCCAACATGATCCCTTTGGCTACAATGACCTCCTTTCTGTCCCCTAAATGTACCAGGCAATTTCTTAGCCAGAACTGAGAAACTTGATCTTCCTGCCTGAAACAGTCTTCCCCAACTCAGACCTAGCTGACATAATCCCAGCTTTTGAAACTCAGTTTATTTGTGTGAGTGTTTAATCATCAAAATATAATATTTTATTCCTTATTTGCTTATTTATTTCATTAGCAGAAGTACTAATATCTCATGGAAAAATAATTTTCAAAGGAATACCTTATTGGAAACATTTTCATATGAATCAATACAGTATATTATTATGTGCATGGTAGTCAATAAAAATGTGTTGAGTTAAATAATGAGTGGGCATAAAAAAAAAACAAAGAGAGTAAACCTAACTCATTTAGAAATAACAAAAGATAAAGATTTAAAATGTTTGGGAACTCCTTCAGAGACACTGCTTTTATGTTAGTGTGGACGTGAATTAAATCAAAGGAAAAACAAAATAAAACAGTTTCTGCATATATAATTTTATATTACATTCTTAAACTGTTTATTTTGCATAAAATAATATTACCATCAATACATAATAAGATTTTATTATGAGCTTTTAAAAATTTAATTGTATGCCAACATTTCACTAAGATAAATTAATGGTTTAACGGTTTAACAGATACATCGAGACAAAGGTAAAAATACAATTTTAATTCTATGCATACTATTTCATTTTTTAATCTACTTAGAAATAAAGAGAGACCTTTTCAGGAAAAAAAAACCCACAAAATTTAACTTCCAATTTAGAGATTAACTTTCAATTTTTTAGTAAGTCATATAAATGTCAAGTACGTCCTACTGCCTAAATAAAGAGACCATCTATAAAAGTTTACTGAATGAATCAATGAAAGATGAATTAAGATTCTTATTTAAAAAATGAAAATACCAAATTCATGTGGAAAACATTATTTGCAAGCACACATTACAAAAATATGAATATCAAAGTTTCACAAAGTATATGCATGACAATCAGTTCCAAGAAAGAGAATTTTTAACTATTAACATACAAACTATACTTCTAAAAAAAAATCTAGCCCCCAAATCACATTTTTGAAACAGGAGACTGGATGTATGCATGTTATTCTATATTCTCTGTCACTCTAATATAATTTTATTCCGTTCTATTTTTGCCCACTAACAAATTAGCTTGGGTAGTTATGAAAGCACAGTTTCAGCATCTGATTTAATTGCAGGTGTTAATAAGCTTGATTCTTCCTTTCACACTAGGAAGAGTGAGAGCTTCTCTCCCAGAAATGGGACTTTGGGGGTTGGGCCATGTCTTCAATGTGTTCAAATGGGTGGAGAAGTTCACCTAGAAATCACGGGCTAAAGGTGGCACAGTCCTCTTTAGGAAACCCTAGTTGCTGACTGAGCAGTAAACACAGGGGATGACTTGAGAACCAGTCTGCACTAGCAAGCAGAATAAAAAGCAGCTGATTCTCTGAAAACATTCTCTGGGCTCACACTGAGAGAGAAGGCTGTCCAAGGGAGGGCCCAGTGACTTCTCTGGAATGCCAAGGTAAGCGCGGATTCCTTACTGCTAAATAGCATGAAGTACCACTAATAGGAGGTCATGGCAGGTAGAAGGAATCACTTCTGGGTAGTCTCTGTTTCTTACCCAGTTAGTTACATAACCAGAAGTAAGTACTGGAAATGCTCTCTGTGCCAAGCACTGTGCTGAACTATTTTAAACTGTGAATTAGGTATTATGACCCACATTTAACAAGTGATTAAACAAAATAAAGAGAGTTCCAAAATACATAAAGAACTCATGCAACCCAACAAGAGGAAAACAAATAATCCAATTTAAAAATGGGCAAAGAATCTGAAAAGACACTTCTCCAAAGAGGACATACAGATGGCCAGGAGACATATGGAAAAATGCTCCAAGTCCCTAATCATCAGAGAGATGTAAATAAAAAGCACAATGAGGTATCACCTCACACCTGCCAGAATGGCTACCATCAATAAATCAACAAATAAGTGCTGGTGAGTATGTGGAGAAAAGGGAATCCTAGTAAACTGCTGTTGGGAATGCAGACTGGTGCAGCCACTGTGGAAAATTGTATAGAATTTACTCAAAAAATTTAAAATAGAACTGCTGTTAAACCCAGCAATCCCACTTCTAGGAATATATCCTAAGAATCCTGAAACACCAATCGGAAAGAATATATGCACCTCTATGTTCATAGTAACATTATTTACAACAGCCCAAGTGTTCATCAGTAGATGAGTGGATAAAAATGCTGTGGTACATTTATATAATGGAATACTATGCAGCTATGAAAAAGAAGGGTATCTTACCCTTTGCAACAGCAGGGATGAACCTGGAAAGTATTATGCTAAGTGAAATAAGCTTGTCACAAAAAGACAAATATCACATTATCTCACTTATATGTGGAATCTAATGAACAAAATAAACTGACAAAATAGGTCCAGAGGCATGGGTGCATGGAACAGACTGAGAGCTGTCAGAGGGGAGGGGTATGGGGGAGAGGATGAGAAAAGATTAACCAAAGAATTTATATTCATAACCAATGGACACAGACAATAGTGTGGTGAAGGCCTGGGTGGGGCAGGAGTTGGGTGGAGGGAGGCAAAGGGGGGAAAATGGGGCAGCATCTGTAATACTGTCAACAATAATATATATATATATATATATATATATATATATATATATATATATATATATATGAACTAAGTAGGAATCCAGTAAAATTCAGCTCCTTATCTTTACAATGTCTGCTCTGTCAAATTGTCTCACATGGGCTTAGCATTTGGGCTCTATAAACTCAGAGGAAGTTACTGGTGGGTGAGGATGGGGAGGAAGCAATTCCTTTCCAAGGGCTGCTGTCTTCCCACCCTGGAATCCTCTGTGCTTCATTAAGGAATCGGCCCTCCCTGGAAAAATTCACATATAGACACATTGTACATTCTTTTTCAATCCACTGAAGGCCCATGGAGCTGTAGTCAAGACACATTTCCACAATCATTTTAGCTGATCAGCCAGGACTTGTTAAGTGTTGGCATTTGTTTCTAAATGCCCACCATCCCTTCATATTCCTTTTGGTAACAACATCTTACATTTTCAATGGGGATTTCTGAATTTCCCTTTCAACTCTAATCCTAGAGGGGCTGTCAATCAGGTGGCCAGAGCTGATGGCAAACAGGTGGGCACATGATCCAAGCCAGGGCAACTGGCACACTCCTTGAGATGTTTCTGGCAGAGGTGTGGGGGAAGAATCTCTCTAGTGTGGAGGAATAGCGAGTAGGGTAGGGTCAGGGTGCTGTCTGTCATTACCATATTCTGCCTCACGGAGAAAGCAGGGGGAGGAGATGGAGCCCCATGAACTGCTTCCGCTCCTGATTCTAGCCATTTTGTTTTCTTTCGACATTTCTTTATCATCCATGTTTTCTCCTAATTTCTTTTTAAATCTTATTTTTCAGTTACAGTTTACATTCAATATTATTTTGCATTAGTTTTAGGCCTACATACAGCATAGTGGTTAGACCGTCACATACTTTTTAGTGTTCTGCCTGTTATTTCCAGTACCCTCCTGGCACCACACATAGTCATTACAATAGTATGGATTACATTCATCTCTACCTCTGGCATTTCAGTAATAAAAGCCTAAACTTTCCCTTTTGTGCTCAAACTGGTTTTGATTAGTTTTCTGTCACTTGCAAATAGAAGTGTCCTTGCAAAGATAGCAGGGAACGTGGAAGGCAGCACAGCACACGCAATGGCTACGTGGAGATTTGGGAGAATTACTAAGAATTTACCAGAGACACAATGGGAGAAAAATCTTCAGACACATAGAAGAGTACAGCTCTTTGTGTTCCTAGTAAAAAGTATCTGGAAGAAGATGAAAGTATGACTGAAGACTGCAGAAAGTAAAGTCGTTCAACTAAAGCTCCGGTCTCTTGGTGCTTCTATCTTCCTGGCGTTTTGCTTTGTCTTGACCCTTGTCTGTGTCTCCTGTTTGCGCATTAAACTTTTGATGGCCTGACCCATGGCTTCTAGTCATTCCCAAACACACTGTATTTACAAGCAAATCTTCCAGATTTTGTTCTTGCCTTTGCGTCTGCCAGGTAGTTGTTGGCTCTTAGGGATATCTGACCAGCTCTGACTTCTGGTGGTCTTTCCAGTCTGGAAAATTCCCCAGCTCGCATTCTTTTTTTCAGCCAGACTCTCTCTGGGATCCTATCCTGTCTTCCAACAGGCCCTCTGCTCTCCCTTTGTCACTGAAACATGGTTTCCCTGCTAGCTTGGAGAGCTTTATTCATTTCACAAGTATTCGTTGAGCACAGGCATTAGAAATACAAATGGAGGGAAAAGAAGAAATCCTTGCCCTAAGAAAACTTTAATTCTTATTGGGGGAGAGAAACTATAAACAAAATAAGGAACATGCACTTTTAAATGGTGATAATTGTACAATGAAAATGAAAGCAGGGGAGAGGTGTTGTGAGGTGCAGTTTCATTAGAAGTTAGGTGCTTTCTGAGTAAAAAGGACGCAGTATGGCTATGTGAGAGAAAAACTTTCCAGGCAGAGGGTGGGGAAGATGTAAATTCTTATTGAAAACAGAGTTTGAGATTCATGAAAATGCTTCAATGAGTTCTTCAAATGATGTAAAACATCCTCTTAAAAAAAAAGCTAAAATATTAGTGAAAATCGAAGTGTCAGGAAATGCACAGAAGCACATGATTCTTAAAAGAAACGTAATTTTGGATAAAATAAGAGTCTATTCAATATCTTTATATTCCCAAATTTGGGAAGTTCTCAAGAGTTTAAGATATATTAATCTGTCTACTCAAATACTCATTAATCACTGTTCTAAATATCAGACACCACTGGGGAAAATGCAGATTAAGCAACGAGATTGCATTCTAGTAACGAAGGAAAAGAGAAAAGGGAGAAAGCAGTAAAATACCAAAATAGCAATTATTAAGCTCTTAAAATGGGCTTGAAATTGTGCTAAGCACATTATAGAAATTTGTATGTTTACAACTGTTCATCTGTGCTTTCTAACCAAGTCTGAGACTTCTTCAAAGCAGATTTGAGACAAGTAATAATGTACATGCAGTTTATTTATCCTCAAATAATCTTGAAATGCCTGGGTTGAGTCCTGGCCCTTTTAAGTGTAACTGGATGTAGGATCTTGTACAAATTACTTAAACTCAAGTTCATGCTTCTCTGCTATAAAATGAGAGAAGATAATACCTACTTTTTAGTGTTTGTACTGTAAAGTATTTAATCAAACATTATGTACATTAAACATTCGTTACTTAATGACAATAACAAAGACCTCCATTCACCTCTTCAACTTTATCTTCCTAATTACACTTTGTGCTCTAGCTTATTGAAGGAATTACAGTCACACACACACACACACACACACACACACACACACAATGCTATCTTGGCTGAGTTTTTCACCTGGGTTGCCCTTTATGAGATGAGAGAAAAAATATATATATTGGTCTCTGCCTCCAATGTCTGGCATAAAGGTCCTAAAACCCTTGTAAATTCCTAAGTGATAAGAGCACTAGGAACATCTTATGTTCTACTGAGGTGGCTCTGGGTGGGCTCCTGGATGGCTCCCGTGTGGAGGCTGGTCCCCAGAAGAACTAAGCTATGATTGGAAGCTTGGAATTTGCAGTCCCATGCCCCATTCTCCAGAGAGGGGAGAGGGACTGGAAATGGAGTTGTTTGATCATGCCTATGTGATGAAGCCTCCATAAGAATCAAAAACTAGACCTGTCCGGATTGGCTTAGCAATTAAAGTGCCGGCCCATGGACCGAAGAGTCACAGGTTCAATTCTCATCAAGGGCATGTACCTTGGTCGTGGTTCGGTCCCAGCTCTGCTTGGGGTCATGCAGGAGGTAACCAATCGATATGTTTCTCTCACCATCGATGTTTCTGTTTCTCTCTCTCTCCCCCCCCCCCCTTCCTCCCTCCCACCTATCTGAGGATAAATGGAGAAAAAGCTTCCAGTGAGGATTAAAAAAAAAAAAAAAAGAATTCTAAAACTACAGGTATCAGGGAACATTCAGGTTGGTGCTTATATCCATGTTCTGGAAGGAAGATGCACCCCAGTTTCACAAGGACAGAAGCTCCTGCACTCAGGGTGCTTCTAGATATTGTCCCATGTATTTCTTCACGTGGTTGTTCATCAACATCCTTTATCATATCCCTGCATAAACTTGTAAAAACCTAAGTTTTAACTGCTTTCCTGAGTTCTGTGAGCTGCTTTAATACATCCATCAAACCAGAGAAGGGGGTTGTAAGAACCTCTGATTTAAAGCCAATCAGTCAGAAGGACAGGTGTAATTTAGACTTGCCAATGGCATCTAAAATGCAGTGGGACTAATTGTGAGACTGAGCCTTTACCTGTGGGATGTGATGGTGTCTCCAGGTAGATAGGGTCAGAACTGAGTTAAGTTGTAGAATACCCAATTGTTGTCTCAGTGAAGTGCTTGGTGGAAAAAAAAAAACTCCGAGAAGTGTTGTGAATGAGGTAGGAATGCAAGGGTAAAGTAGAAACACAGGAGGTAGACTGTGGTTTCTCTACATACCTTTCTACCTTTTAACTGCCTTTTAATCATCTTTTAGGTCTTAATTTATATGTTACTCACTTTGAGATGGGTTCTAGCACCATCCTACTTTCCAGGGATTTAAGTTATATAATTCTTTAGTATTCTTCAATAACTGGTGTCATACAAATCATCAATCTTTATCACAATTGGCTGTTATTTTTCTTTCTGCCCATTTTGACATTGAGACCAGAAACTGCATCTGATTGATTATTTATTCCAGTTCTTAGGATAATGGTTGACAAGTAGGAGGCACTCTAGAAATATGATGATATGCAGACTATGTGAATGAAAAAGACCAGAAGGGAATTGGATAAATTAGATGCAAAAATACTCAAGAATTTATACATGAAGAAGAAAATTAGTCATCCACACAGAAGACTATGTATGTAAACTTAAAGTATTTCTCAAAGTTCATATTACATGATTTAAGGTTAAAAGGGAGCCATGAACATGGAAGGATTCATTGGGGAAATTAAGAAAAAAGAACATAGTCGTGTAGGATCAGGAAAAAGCAACTTAATAAAAATCAGCAAGAGATATGATGTAAATACAAAATAGCAGGCAATTTTATTGTGTCTTAAAATTTTTATAAGTATATTGCAGCCCAGTTAATGTTTTAGGTGCATTGAATTACATGCTGTGTTTGTACACTTTAGATTTAGAGTAGATTCATGATAGATGGAAAAATGGAATTCCAAGGGTCTCTGGAAATTTATTTCTGCTAACATAATTCTTAAAGTGGAAAAAGAAAAGCAATGTAAGTTATTTTAGTTTTAAATTTTCCCCCTCTTCTTTATTTTTGAAAATATTAATGTACAGGACATTTCATGAAGTTAATTAAGGAAGAAAGAAAAATAAGAGACAGGAGTTTAGAAAATAAATGAACTACTAGCAATAATACTAGCTGATATTTGTTGAACACCTATGATATGCCACATCCATGCAAAGCAATTTATATGTATTATCTCATTTAATCCTCCCAATAACTTTAAAATTGGGGATTTTGTTTTTATTTACAAATGAGGAAACTACCATAGAAAGAATAAGTGAAATACTTGCTGTCATTAAAAAAAAATAAATTACTGAGACAGATTTCCAAACCAGGTCTGATAGCTTCAAAATTTATGTTTATAAGCATTACACTAAAATGCTATTTTTAAAAATAATAAAATAATTCACAGGATACACAATCCAAATATTTATCTAGTCACGACTACAGTTCTGTGATCTGATAGCAGGGCAATTTACCTGCCTTGATTTGGTAAAATAATTTAGACATGGTTAGAAGATGTCTTCAATTATTCCTAGGAATCAAAATCATACTGTTTACATTATTTATTATTTTAATTTATAACTTATGTGCCACAGGCATTTCAATTTACCTTGCAAATGTCCCAACTACTTTTAAAATAAATCATGTCTAGCCCTTATTTTAATTCTTCAGGGATCTTCATTCTGAGGTCTTTAAATTCATATTTGCCTTTCCTATTTAACAATGACTTCCAGACATACCCACATCCAATTAACAAATATTCTTTTCATCTATTTTTACCCCAAGCTCAATTAACAATTCCAAGAGTGAGACTCACAGAAGTCTCACTACACCAACACATAATTTGCTTCTACACACATACTTATTCAAATTTAGCTGAATTCCATGCTTAGATTACACTGAGGTTGCAATATGAAAAAAAAAAAGCAACTAGAAAAACAGTAGGGATTTATAATTTCCTCTTAAGTAACTCTACAGACACAATAATTTGGATTTGTGTTGTTATATATTAATTGAGAATCTATAAAAATTGAGAAATTTATTTAAATAGAATTAAAGACCCCAAGCTAATAACTATTTCACTTTCCATCTCTGGCTTTCAAACAAGATTTGTAAGCTTCACTGAAGCATATTAAAACCAGTGAAAAGCAACATCATGTAGTCTATACAATGTAGTTTGATCAGCTCGCATGTAATCTTCACTTGCAGTGTTTTTCACTGAGCATGGATACAATCTGAAAACTTGTGAGACTGAACTGAACCAATGAATGATAAAATTGTTTTGAGATAGAAATTAGAAGTTTCCATGATGGGAATGTGTCTCTTGTCAAATTCAAAAACATAGCTTTTTAATTAATGGTCTAATGAATGAATCCATTTATCATAATGAATGACCAAATAGCTTGAAGGTGTGAAACACAGGTTCACTTGGTGCTTTTTAAAGAATTTTTACCACTAGCTACCTCTATTTAGCCAACAAAAATTAGCTACATGAATGAGACATACTACATACCTTTATTTTTAATCTCCTCTCTTTGGCTGATCAGCCTTCCCAATTTCTGTTAGATGAATTGACTGGGTGCCAAAATTTAAATGCACATCACCAGTAAGTTTCTGGTGACCCTTTGACAGAAATATAGTACAGTAAATGAACAGTACACAAATGACTAATTCTAAATTTTGCATTTGAACCGATTTTATTTATAGTGAAAAACATAAGGATACCTTGTCTCACCACAGATTCTAAGTTTATCTACTTTTTAATAGTGAAAACAATCTTTTGAAAGTAATATTAAAGCCCTGGCCAATTTTGCTCTGTGGTTAGAACATTGACCTGTGAACCCAGGGGTCACAGGTCTGACTGCTGGTCAAGGGCACATACCTGGGTTGCAGGTTTGATACCTGGATTGTAGGTTCGATTTCCTGATTGGGATCTTGTGGGAGGCAACAGTCAATGTGTCTCTCTCACATTGATGTTTCTCTCTCTCTTTCTCTCCTTTGCTCCCTTCCATCTATCTAAATAATCAATGGAAAAATATCCTGGAATAAGGATTAACAACAACAACAAAATTAAAGGGTTTTAAAGACTATTCTTAAAATGCTAATGGCATGCAAAACTGACATTTTTAGTTGTAAGTTTAGGACAATGGTTATAATAGCCATAAAATTCCAAATGTTTTCTTAGGTATAGATTTTTTTTCTTAATTGATTTTAGAGACAGAAAGGAAGGGAGAGGGAGAGAGAGATAGAAACATCGATGAGAGAGAACATCAATTGGCCACCTCCTGCATGCCCCCCACTGGGGATTTGGCCCACAACCTGGGCATGTGCCCTGACCAGGAATCGAACCGGCAACCTCTTGGTGTGTGGGTCAATGCTCAAGCAGTGAGCCAAGCCGGCCGGGCATTAGGTATATTTTTTCTGCAGATGTTTAGGATATACATTTTCAACATTATAATATTCATCAAGAGTAATTTTAGCAATAAGTATTTTTTAACCATAGTGATTGATATAAAGTCTAAAATAAATTACAACTCTCTATCAAACACTCTATTCTGTTCATCTAATAACTGTTTCAGTCTTTGCATTTTTTGATATTAGGTTATTTCATTTATTTCCCCTATTCAAATATTTTCTAAATATTAAAAATAATAATAAATTCAAATGCTGGTATTTTCAAAAGAAGCATATAAATGGCTACAGAAAATACAAAACCACTTCAATTGGACAGAAGAATTAGGTGGACATTACTAAGTCACGAGACTGCTCCTGTTGTAGGTTAGCAGGTAAGAGTGACCTAAGGTGGACTAATGGTAGTAGCAATGACCAAGGGAGTTAATATGGTGAACTACAGAAATTAATCCAGAGAACAAAAGCAAAAATAAATCTTAAAGTGTTTTCCAAAAGTATCAATATAGAAAAATGCGTTCTGAACAAATTATGTTTATCACTGCAAGAAAACAAGCCTCAGTTGAAAATACAAATAAGCAAATAAATGAATGAGGGGGTGGGGAAGAATGGTTGTTAAGCAAAAACAATGACACTGAGAAGTGCAAAACCAAGTGTAAAACAACTGCAATAATTCAGTGTTGAGTGCTGACAAACTTGGCAGTGATTTAGTTGAAAGTTTTGAATTTCATGAAAAAATAAATTACAACTCCATCACCCAGGAAGATTTCATTGCTAAATACTTCTCACTTCCCTGAAGAAGACAGCAGAATCCTATTTTTAAAATAATTTGATGTCTGTTAAGTTAATTAAATGAGGAGGCATTAGACTGAGGTGGCTCTACTGTCAGAGTGACCTAGGAGAGGAAAAATGGCAGCTGACTGAATGGGCTCTACACTGACCATCGCCTAGGACCAAACTAAAATTGTAACTAAAATAAAGAAAGGTCATCTGGAATAACCATCTGGAGAGAACCCTTATAACCAGGGATGTAAAGAGGAGCCCAAATCAAGACTTGTAGGAGGTGTGAAGGTGCGAGGGCTGGCTGGGCTCCCACAGGCAGCAGCTGAAGGTTATCTTAGCTGGAAACATTCCCTCTGAGAAGTCTGGGGTTTAAACCTCAAGCCAGATTCCCAGCAGAGTGGCGGAATAGGGAAAGGTGCACACATAACATTTGGCTATGAAAAACGCCAGACCACAGGTTCTGTCTACAGGGAGAAGAGCTGGGAACATGGGCACTTGCCTGAAGGGCCAGCACTCTAAGTTACAGCTACAGCCACTCACCTTGGGCTCCTACAGAGGGAGAGTGGACTGGACTGAAGCTACATGAGGAGAATTGAGGGTTCATGACGCTGGGAAGTAGGCCTTTAGGAGACCTATGTTGAGTTATTCCCTTACACTACAGAAACAATTTTGTCAGGTAGTCTTTTCCCAGGAGAGCAGCTTTAGCCTAGAGGGGAAGCAACTGCCCCACCCTTTGGAATTTAACCCCGCCCACTGGGAGAAATGCAACCTGAGGCTCATTAACTGTCAGAGTCTGCCAGTCAGCCAGTAGGTAGAGACAAGTCTCTGAATGCTTTGTGCCTTGGACCTGGCTATAGGTTGTTGGGTTTTGTGGATCTGGGAACTGAGCTATGAAGGTGTCTGCTTGGGACCCTGGGCTGAGCCATTAACCTATACTGGAGAAAATATTTTTCTCAGGCAGTTTTCCCATCAAACATCTATAGTCCAGTGGGGAAGCAACTGCCCCACCCATTGGAATTTAATCCTGACATAATGGGTGGAGTCAGTACCTAGCACAGAACTGCAATTTAAGACTCATTAACTGTCAGAGCCTACCAGACAGCCTGCAGGCGAAGAAGAGTCTCTGAGTACTTTGACCCTTGGGCCTGGTTCGGGTCATTGGGTTTTGAAGCTCTGGGGTCAGAGCTGTGAAGGCAGTTGCCTAGGGCCCTATAATGAGTCATTAACCTATGCTACAGAACCATTTTCTTCAGGCAGAGTTTTCCTCTCATAGCAGCTTTAGCCTGATGAAGCAATTGCCTTACCTACTGTAAATAGACAAGACAGTAGTGTTCAGCTTGGTCTCTTCCATACACATCTAAACCCAACAGAGGAAGCCACAACCTGCAGAACTTGATATCTACAGGGAGATGTTGGCAGGTTCTAAGCCCTGCTGAGAGAGCCAAAATAGTGAAACAAAAACAAATCCCAAATGAAAGAACAAGAGAATTCTCCAGAAGAAGGGCTAAATGAAATAGAGATAAGTTCGGAAGCTAAGCAGGGTTAGTCCTGGTTAGTACTTGGATGGGAGAAATGGAGATAAGCAAATTATCAGATATAGAGTTCAGAGTAATGATTATGAAGAAGCTCAATAACATGAGTAAATATATAGAAACAATAAAAATCAACCAATTGGAAATGAAAAACAATCAAGCGGAAATGAAGAATAACATAGCAGACATAAAGAACACATTGAAAGGAATAACCAGCAGATTAGAGGAAGCCAGGGATTGGATCAGCAAATTAAAAGACAGGGTAGAAAAGAATCACTTCATCAGAGAACCTAAAAGAAGAAACAATTAAAAAACAGGAGGTCAGCTTAAGAGAGCTGTGGGACATTATGAAACAAAACAACATCTGCATCATAGGAGTCCAGAAGAAGAAAAAAGTGAGCAAGGGTTAGTTAGAGAATCTATGTGAAGAAATGGTGGCAGAAAATTTCCCTAGCTTGGTGAAGGAAAAAGGCACACAAGCTCAGGAAGCACAGAGAGACCCAAGCAAGAATAACCCAAATAGGCCCACACAAAGACACATGATAATTAACATCCAAAAATTAAAGACAAAGAGAGAATCATAAAGGCAGCAAGAGAAAAAGCAACAGCTTACCTACAAAGGCACTTCCATATGGCTGCTAGCTGATTTCTCAACAGAAACACTAAAGGCCAGAAGGGAATGGCATGAAATATTCAAGGTAATGGAAAACAAGGATCTGAATCCAAGACTACTCTATCCAGCAAAGTTATCATTCAAAATAGATGGTGAAATAAAGAGCTTCCCAAAACAAACAAATAAACAAACAAAACCACTAAGGGAATATATTGGCACCAAACCAGCATTGCAAGAAATGTTAAAGAAACTGCTGTAATAAGCACAAGAAATATATAGAGAAAAACAAATAAAAATGGCAATAAATAAGTACCTATCAATAACTTTCAATGTAAATGGTTTAAATTCTCCAATCAAAAGACACAGAGTAGCTGAATAGATAAGAAAGCATGACTCATATATATGCTGTCTACAAGAGACCTACCTCACAACAAAAGACTTACACAGGTTGAAGGTGAAGAAAAAGAAAAAAATTGTCCAACCAAATGGAAATGAAAAAAAAAAATAAAAAAAGCTGCAGTAGCAATATTCACATCTGATAAAATAGACTTCAAAATGAAGGTCATAACAAGAGACAAAGAAGGCCACCACGTACTATTTAAAGGACTGATCCAAGAAGAGGATATAACCTTAGTAAACATATGCAGTCAATATAGGAGGACCAAAATATATGTAAAGAGTTGTGGAGGACTTCAAGGAAGAAATCGACAGCAATACAATCATAGTAGGGTACTTCAACACCCCACTGACATCACTGAATATATCCCCTAGACAAAAAATTAACAAGGAAACCAAGACCCTAAATAATGCACTAGATCAAATGGATTTAATAGCTATTTACAGAGAATTACACCCCAAAACTGAAGAATACACATTCTTCTCAAGTGCACACAGAATATTTTCAAACACAGACCACATGTTAGGACACAAACTAAGTCTCTACAGGTTCAAGAAGACTGATATCATATCAAGTATTTTCTCAGATCACATTGGCATGAAACTAGAAATTAATTACAATAAAAGTACTCAAAAGGTTCAAACACATAGAGGCTAAATGGCAAGTTACCAAATGAATGAGTTACCAAAGAGATTAAGGAAAAAATAAAAATTTTCCTGGAAATCAATGAAAATGAACACAAAAGAACACAAAATCTATGGGATGCAGCAAAAGCAGTCCTGAGCAAGAATTTCATAGCATTATAGGCCTACCCCAAGAAACAAGAACAATTTCTAATATACTATCTAACCCTACAACTTAAAGAGCTAGAAAGTGAACAGAAAGAAAAACCCAGAGCAAGTAGAAGAAAAGAAATAGAAAAAAAAAAAAAAAAAGAAAGAAAGAAAGAATCAAGATCAGAGCAGAAATAAATGACACAGAAACTAAAAAAAAAAAAAAAAAACAATTCAAAGGTTCAATGAAACCAAGAGCTGGTTCTTTGAAAAGATAAACAAGATTGATGATCTGTTAGCCAGACTCACCAAGAAACAAAAAGAGAGGACCCAAATAAACAAAGTCAGACATGAAAGAGGAGAAGTAACAACTGACACCACAGAAATACAAAGGATTGTTAGAAAGCACAATGAATAATCATCCGCCAACAAACTGGACAACCTAGGCAAAATGGACAAATTCCTAGAATCAAATAGTCTCCCTAAACTGAATTGGGAAAAATTGAAAACTTGAACAGACCAATAACAACTAATGAAATTGAAGTTGTAATCAATAAACTTCCAGCAAACAAAAGCCCTAGAGTTTTACCGAATATTCAAAGAAGAACTAACGCCTATTCTCCTAAACCTATTTGAAAAAATTCAAGAGGAGGGAACACTTCCAAGCTCTTTTTATGAAGCCAGCATAATCCTAATTCCAAAACCAGATAAAGACACTACCAAGAAAGAAAGCTACAGGCCAATATCCCTGATGAACATAAATGCAAAATCCTCAACAAAATATTATCAGATTGGATTCAGTAATTCAGCAAAAAAAAATTTCAGCAAAAAAATTATTCACCATGACAAAGTAGGATTCTCCCCTGGGATGTAAGGCTGGTATATTATTCACAAATCAATAAGTGTGATACACCACATAAACAAAATGAAAGATAAAAATCATATGATCATATATCAACAGATGCTAGAAAAGCATTTGACAAAATCCAGCACCCATTTCTGATAAAACTTCTCAGTAAAATGGAAATAGAGGGATCATATCTCGATATAATAAAGGCCATATATGAAAAACCTACAGCCAACACCATACTCAATGAGCAAAAACTAAAAGCATTTTCCTTATAAACAGGAACAAGACAAGGATGTCCACTCTTATTCAACAAAGTACTGAAAGTCTTAGCCACAGATTTAGACAAAACAAAAAACTAAAAGGCATCCAAATTGGAAAGGAGGAAGTGAAACTGTCATTCACTGATGACATGATAGTGTACATAGAAAACCCTAAAGACTCCATAAAAAATCTACTATACTTAATAAATGAATTCAGCAAAGTAGCAGGATACAAAATTAATATCCAGAAATTGATGGCACTTTTATACACAAATAATGAGCAGTCAGAATGAGAAGCTAAAATAAATTTCCATTTACCATTGTAACAACAACAACAAAATAAGATACCTAGGAATAAACTTAACCAAGGAGGTAAAAGACCTGTTCTCAGAAAACTATAGGACATTGACAAAAGAAATAGAGGAAGATATAAAAAAGTGGAAGTATATACCATGTTCATGGGTTGGAAGAAACAACATCATTAAAATGTCCATACTATCCAAAGCAATCTACAGATTCAATGCAATCCCTATTAAAGTACCAATGGCATATTTCATAGATCTAGAATAAATACTCCAAAAGTCTGTATGGAACTTCAAAAGTCCCTGAATAGCCACAGCAATCTTGAAAAAGAAGTACAAAGTTGGAGGGATCACAATACCAGATTTCAAGTTATACTACAAAGCCATCGTAATCAAAACAGCCTGGTACTAGCACAAGAACAGGCCTACAGATCAATGGAACAGAACAGAGAACCCAGAAATTGACCCAAGATATTAGGCACAATTAATATTTGACAAAGGAGATAAGAGCATAGAATGGAGAAAAGAGAGTCTCTTCAATAAATGGTGTTGTGAAAATTGGACGGTACATGCAAAAAAATGAAACTAGACCAGCGACTTACATCATACACAAGAATAAACTCAAAATGGATAAAAGATTTAAATGTTATTCGTGAAACCATAAAAATCATAGAACAAAATATAAGTAGAAAAGTCTCAGACCATCACACAAAGAACTTTCACTGATACAATGCCTAGGGCAAGAGAAACAAAGGAAAAAATTAATACATGGGACTACATCAAACTAAAAAGCATTTGCACAGGAAAAGAAACCAGCATCAAAACAAAAGGAACCCACTCTCTGGGAGAACAGATATGCCAAAGATACATCAGATAAGGGGTTAATTTGTAAAATATCTAGATACTCATACAACTGAAGAAAAGGTAGACAAACCACCCAATTAAAAAATGGGCAGAGGATCTGAATAGACACTTCTCCAAACACTTCTCCAAATGGCCAAGAGACATATGAAAAAAATGCGCAATGTCACTAATCATCAGAGAGATGCAAATTAAAACAACTATGAGATATCACGTCACACCTGCCAGAATGACTGCCATCAACACATCTTCAAACAAGTGCTGGCAAGGATGTGGAAAACAATATGGTGTTTCCTCAAAAATTAAAAATGGAATTGCCATTTGGCCCAGTGATTCCACTTCTAGGACTATATCCTAAGAAGCCTAAAACACCAATCTGAAAGAATATATGTTCCCCTATGTTCATAGCAGCACTATTTATAACAGCTAAGATCCAGGTACAACCCAAGTGTCCATCAGTAGATGAATGGATAAAAAAGCTGTGGTACATTTACACAATGGAATACTATGCAGCTGTAAGAAAGAGAGATCTCTTATCCTTTGAGACAACATGGAGGGACCTGGAGAGTATTATGTTGAGCAAAATAAGCCACTCAGAGAAAGACAAATACCACATGGTCTCACTTATTTATGGAATATCATGAACAAAATAATAAGTTAATCTAAATAGATCCAGAGACATGGAAGTAGGGAAAAGACTGACAAACTCAGAGGGAAGGGGGTGGGAGGATTTGGGGAAGAGATAAACCAAAGAGCTTATGTGCATATATGCACAATCAATAGACTCCAACAATAGTTTGGGGAAAGCTTGAGGGGGATGGGATTGAGGAGGAGGGGGGTCAATAGGGGAGAAAGAGAGGGACACCTGTAACACTTTCAACAATAAAGATAAAAAAATAAAGAAAAATAAAATAAAGTCAGGGCAACCTACAGTCACAAACCAAAATCTAAGCCTATAAATGCCTCAAGGTTACAAAATCAAAACGCTAAGAACAACCAATCACAAACAGCCAACTAGGCTTTAAGGTACAGGCAAATAATTTGCTTTCTTTACTTCTAAACTTCTGAAAGTATGCATTAGGCCATTCAGCTTTTACCAAAGACTGCATTAATATGCTAAGGGCCTTTTTCCTAAAGTGAAATGCTCTTGGGACTTCTTTCAGTTAGCAGAAAAGGTACTAGGGCATGTCTTTCCAAAAGCGAAGTGGCGTAAGCGGAGGCGTTCAGAGGAACGCTGTCCTGTCCACCAGAACGCTCTCCTGTCTTTTGAAGAGGGGGAAACCTTCAAGTCTTTCCCGGCTCCTATCTGGCAGTGGCGGTAAGGACCACTTCCGGTTTGACTCTGCTGGATGTGAATGTATTTGTGTTCAAATAAACTCTCAAACATTTTAATATGCTTCTGTTTATCTTTTAACATGTCTCACGGGGAAAAAATAGGACTCATTAAAGGTATTGATTATTGTAAATGGCATCTTGGCATAGAAAGAGGCTTCTTTCATTGTACTCCCCACAATCGCTCCCACTAGGCCCCTAACCCTCTAATTTGACTTGGCCTTCAGCTACCCCTGGAACAACTGACTGCAGTAATTATCCCGCCCCCTCCAAATAAGAAAGCAAGTTCTGCCCAGAGGAGAGTCACAGCCAACTCTAGTCCAATAGGTCCAGAAATGCTCAGTTCAGAGTAACTCTGTGAATGCGGCCTTTTCTTCAAAAATCTCAATCAATGTTTATCTTTTATGAAATATGTTAAGACATAAATATAAGTTTCTACTTTAGTTATTTTCTGCATACTAAGAAGTATTAAAATGCTTTGAACAAATACTGATTATTAGATTAATAAAGGTAATTCTATATAATACTTGTCATATCTGGGACATCTGTTTATTTAAGTGAGATTTAGCCGCTGTCAGTAATTTGGGGATGTTTTAGAATGAAAATTCCTCTTTGATCATTCAAACACGCTACATTGCCATAAATAAATATTCTAATTTTTTTAAATGTCACATTAAAATTAATCTCTCTTATCTGAGTACTAACCATGCCCCACCCTGATTAATCTCTGAGATCAGACATGAGATTTGGCGCATTCAGGGGGCTGAGGTAAGGGGGAAACAAAAAGCTGTTGCTCAATGGATATAAAGTTTCAATTATATAAGATGACTGAGTTCTAGAGATCCGATCCAGCTGCACAGAACAGTGCCTATAGTTAACAACATGGTATTATGCACTTTAAAATATGTTAAGAGGATAAATGTTATATTATATATTCTTACCATAAAAATAAAAAACAAAAAGATGAACAAACCAAAAAAAAACACATTTTTGGAGGTGAAAGATATGTTTTGTACTTTGTGGTAATGTTATAATGAGTGTATACATAAGTCCAAATTTATAGAAATGTATGTATTACATATGTGCAATTTTGTTTATCAATTATATCTCAATACCACTTAAAAAAGAGATGGCCAACAAGCATATAAAAATAATGAAATTAACCTCTTTGAAAATAGACTGTATTCCCCTTTCAAGACTCTGAGATTTGACCTCCTCAGCCAGGCATGGCTAACACTGTAAGTACACACTTGAGTTTGTTCTTTTTCTTTCCCCAGTTAGAGCTGAAGTGACAAAATTATAGGCTGTGTCTTGGAACAATTCTTTTTACTCTCCATGCTAAAGGAAAGAGTCTTAAGGAGGAGGGGGGTAAGCATTTCAAAGTGCTTGAAATGTACTTGAGAAAATGCAGAAGGCAGAAACAATATCTGTTAGTCATTCTTGCATATAAAACAGCAAGCCAAGGCAATAAAAAGAATTTATCCATTTAATTTGTTCCTTAAAAATAACAAAAGAAGCACACTATACACAGTATTCTGAACAATTCCTTTCAAAGTAATCCATTTGCTTGGGTTTTAGAGGCATTAATCATGTGTTGTATTCTTTTGCATGCATTTCAGTTTTATTTTTATGTGATTTTGAAATGTGTACATATTACAAAATGTCAGAATGTAAAGGGACCAGAACTTATGTGGTCTTTAAACTTTATTTTTTTGGTGAAAGATAATGAAGTTTACAGAGAATAAATGAATGATAAACCATTTCTTGTCCCCAACAAATTGCCAACTGTCAGTCCAATGAGGGACGCACACTTCACCTCTTAGATTCTAGTTCAATCATCTTTAAAATAAGTTGCACAGTATCATAGCTAAAAAGATCAACATCAGCCCGGCTGGTGTGGCTCAGTGGTTGAGTGTCGACCCATGCACCAAGAGATCACCAGTTCGATTCCCGATTAGGGCACATGATCAGGCTGTGGGCCCAATCCTCAGTGGGGGGCATGCAAGAGGCAGCCAATCGATGTTCTCTCATTGATGTTTCTCTCTCTCTCTCTCTCCCTTCTTCTCTCCCTAAAATCAATAATGAAAAAATATTTTTAAAAAATCAATATCAGCATCAATAACAACAATATTTACTCTCTGTCAAGCACAGTTTTAAGTACTTGGCATGTATTAACTCATTTAAACCTCACAACAAACTTGCAAGGTAAGTTCTGTTATTAGAATTGAGCTAGCACATGGCAGAACTACTAGGGAGAAACAAAATTCCCCTGGATTGTGATTACAACTCTGGTTTGCAGTTTCTTTTTTTGCCCTCAGCCCTCTTTTCTTAGCCAGAGCACAATGTATTCACAGCACCCATTAAATATCCTATATAGAATAAAGGTTTTATACCTGCCATTTTCACCTACTTGTCCACATGAACTCCTAACTACTCCTTACTATCCACTTTTCGTAGAAAATTCTATATTCCTTTGCTCCTTCTTATTTCTATTGTGATACTTATCTCATTGCTTTGTAATCTCCAGTTTGTGGGCTGTATGCTTTATGTTTATGTTTTATTTAGGTCAAGGTTCTTATTAGTAGTTCAAAGTCACTTGCATTGAAATCACCTATGGTGCTTGCAAAAATATAGAATCCATTTTAATGAATCTGAATTTTAATATACTTCCAGGTGACCCTTATACATCCATTAGTCTGGGACTGATACATATAAATTTTTCAAGCACAGTTTTCTTTTGTCCCTATATTGGAGGTAGAGGCAGCAGCCCAGCGCAGGGGTGACCCATTTCACGCTGCCTATTTTTGTAAGGCTGGCAAGCTAAAAATGGTTGCACATTTTTGAATGTTTGAAAAGAATCGAAAAAAGGGGAATACTTTGTGACATAAAAATGATAAGAAGTTTAATTTCCAGTGTCCACAAATGCATGTTTATTGGAACATGGCCAAGCTCATTTGTTTGTTTAACTGTCTATGATTGCTTTCACTCTACAGTGGTAGAGTAGTTGTGACAGGGACCATGTGGCCACCGAGCCTAAAGTATTTACCAGACAGCCCTTCAGAGAAAGTTTTTTGATCCCTGATGTGGTAGTTCACGTGCATCTCTTTAAAAAAAACCCTGGCCAGTGTGGCTCAATGATTGAGCATCGACCCATGCACCAAGAGGTCACCAGTTTAATTCCCAGTCAAGGCACATGCCCGGGTTGTGGGCTTGATCCCCAGTAGGGACCATGCTGGAGGCAACTGATTGATGGCTCTGTCTCTCACATCGAGTGATCTCTATCACTCTCTCTTCCTTCCTCTCTCTCTAAATATTATATATATATATTTATCTACTATATTATATATATTATTATATTATACTACATTATATTATATTATATATATAAAACTGTACAAATGAACACAGTGAAACTCAGAACTATAATTCTACTTCCTGATTTTGAGATTTATGCTGTCTATTAACATGAACACATTTTTTTCTAATTTCATTTATATTAGTAGAAACATCAGATAACTTATCAATGAAAATGCAATACCTGACTGAGTGAATGTATTTTTGCATTTTTGACTTGGTATACTTGTGTCTAAATAGGAATATTTTGAATGACATTGATTAATAATATTATAAAAGTAAATGGATTAAATGTGCAATGGTCTCTATCCACAATTCTGTAATTTGTTTCACAGAATTTATCACTGCCTAAAGTTATTTTTAAACTTATGTTTCTAATATAAGCTCTTTGAATTATTAATCTTTATATATTTTTTTTTATTAAATGTTTTTCATGGTGTTCAGTTGTTTTGTTTTGTTTTGGTTTAGTTACTTATATTTCTACTTATTTACTGCTAGTGTGGGAATGCTACTGATATTTGTGTATATATATTTATATAACTTTATTAAATTGATTAATGAATTCCAAGCATTTTTGCAGTTTATTTTTTCAGCTCTATTAAGCTATAATTTACAAATAAAATTATAAATATTAAAATGTTAAAGTGTTTTGATATACATGTACATTGTGACCAAGAATTCTTTACATTCTGTATTCTAGATGCTACTTGTTGCACTTGAATATCCATTCTCTTACTCTTTAGCAATAGAAATCCTTCCTATGGCCATGTAAATAGAGATTGTACCTGCTGGTCTCTTTTACAGCTAAAGGGATTGTGAGACCAAGTTGTGTTCAATGAAAGTAAGCAAAAATCATTGGTACTACTTCTTTATCATGCCACTATAAGTTATAAGTTATCCCCATATGTTTCTTGATCCCTTGCTGGCTAGAAGTGGACAGGCACTTCAGCTCAAATATAGCAGGCGTGTATGTGTGTGTGCTTATGTGTGTATGAGTCGAGCTAATAAAAATTCTGATAAACTCTATCAGTAAGAAAAGATAAAAGCAAGTTGCACAAATGGATTTTATGATTTAGAACCAGCTACATCATTTAGAAGCACCATATTGAGTTTATGTGCAGAAAAAATTTGTTACTTTGGTTGTTACAGGAATGAAGAAAGTCTAAGATTATGTACTCAACTTGTGATGTGAATAATTCTGATACAAATGGAATGTGCTTACTTAAATTTCAAGGGGTCATGGTCCTCTGCAGTAAATTCAATAACCATAGGGTTTTTCCCATCGTGGTAGGAAGTGTGCAAAGACAGTGGAGCACCTTGGTCTGAGCACTGTGTTGGACTGGGGGTTTTGCTCTGAGGTGGTTGTGATGGACAGATGGAGCTTAATATTCTACCACAAATACCTAGTGAAGCAACATGACGCAGGGTTGGATGTTAGCTCAATCATGCACATATCAGAGTCCATTGGAGAACTGGGTTATGATCTGAATGACTAAAGCCAGGAAATGGGACCAGAGTATAAATTGGTCCAAACATTTAGATTATCAGTGTCTTTCTGCAACAAATCCAGGATTTAGTCCTGCCCTCATAGGTGCTTCCACATTGAGCCTAAATGTGTTATCTGCTGAACCATGTGTTTGATACCTGAAAAAATATTTTGAACATGTTAAGTTCATTTGTAAAGAAACATTTCTGGTGAAACTTAGTCCTACTTTCCAAACCATTTTCCAGGAGTTCTGAATAGCACTGGGCAAAAAACTTCCAAACACTTGCATGTTTTAACCACCCTTTCATGGGAAAAGTTCTATGTGTCCCCCAAATTACATTCATTAGAGAAGAATCATAAACACCATTTTCATTATTAGCACACTATTTATCATTTACTGAATGATTGTTATAATTATTTTGCTAGATTTTTTTTTTTACTTTGCATTATCTCATTTCATTATTACCACAGACTTACATATAGACATTGATCTCATTCATTTTTTTACCGATAGGTATTTACCGGTTTAAAATGCAAACTGACTTATCTAAAGTCACATAGCTTGAAAATGGCAGGCTAGGGAGCCAAAGCCCTGTCTGTCTGCGTCAAAGACTATAACTTTTCTCTACCATGTCTCCTCTCTAGTTCTTAACTAAAAGCTCATATGAGAAGCAATTATATAACTTATTTATTTATTTATTTATTATTTTCATTTAATTTTATTATTTTTTAATCCTCACCCAATATTTTTCCATTGATTTCTAGGTAGAAAAGGAAGGGAGGGAGGGAGGGAGGGGGGAGGGAAAAAGAGAGAGAAACATCTGTGTGAGAGAGACACATTGATTGGTTGCCTCCCAAACTGCCTCCCACAGGACCCTGACTAGGGCCAGAGATCAAATCTGCAACCCAGGTATTTGCCCTTGACTGGGAATTGAACCCACAACCCCTCAATCCATGGGTCAACACTCTAACTGCTGAGACAAACCAGCCAGGGTTCTTCTATTTTTTTAAGTTCAGATAGCTTGGATACATTTTCATTCTTCAAATGCTTTACAGGTGATGCTAGTATACAGCCAGGCTTGAGAACTACTCCATTCTGACCTATACCTTCTATCTATGTCTCCTCTTTGATAACTGGCTTCCATGTAGCAAGAATAATTTTTTTAAAAGCACATCAAAGATTCAGTAGATTGCTCTTCTTCTAATATTGTAATAACTTATTTTCCTCCCCAAGCCTTTTCGTTCTGGATACAACAAAAACATCAGTGAGTGTACAACTCCATCCGATCCCATGGAGAGATAATAGCTCTATTTCTGGGACCCAGTGGATAATAGCCCAAACCGTGTGAAGAGGTTTTAAAAGGAATGAACAGAGCAGAGACAAGGGCAGCAGCTCAGTCATTTACTAGTTGTATTTCAGGTAGGTTGCTTCAAGCTTCAGAACCATATTTTCTGCATGTTTGAAATGGTGATAGTACTTGCTGCCTTACACATTCTCACTGTTAATCAGAGTAATTATGATTACGATGTGAGGATCTGCAGACCTGAAGGGGGTGGGGGGGGGGTAAGTGATGGAAACTGTCTGGCAGAGTGTGAAAAAGTCACAATTCTGTAGTGCTTGACCCAGCCCAGCACCTCAAAAATAGTAGATCTCCCAGAAATGTTTCCAATGACATTGTAATCTAATTGTATTGCATTTTCCTCTTAAAAACTATAATTTTTCCTTTCCTGCTCTCCTCTTCCTTTTTTTTTTAAAAAAAAAACTGATGTTATAAAATTTCCTCAACACATATTCTGATTTTACATATAGGCTTTTTTCCTCCTTATTTCCCAATTACAGTGCTTTTTGGGTGGAAAAATAACATATTGATTCTATCAACATATTATAAAATGAGATATTCTCAATACTAAGAGTTCATAAAGAAATCTTCAATTAAGATAAAAAGTTAAGATGATTTATAACTGCATAGTAGAGATTTTGGCTTTGCCCAAAGAGAGGTCAGGCCTTTGTCCTCAGCTTTAGGAAGAATCTATGTCACGCCTGCCAGACATCTTTGTTTAGGGTCAGGTCTAGCCACAGTGGATCTTAGGATGAGGCTAGCCACACTTAACGCTTTTACCTGAGGGGCAGGTTATGCCAGAAAGACCTACCATATGATTTACAAGGCTTTGTGTCTTAAACCGGAGGCTGAGATCAACGACATGGACAAACAATTGATTATTCTTCTATAATAAAACCTCAGTGAGAACTCTGGACACTGAAAGCTTGGGGAGCATTGGGTTGGCAGTACTCTGTGTATACTCTCACATATCAGTTCCAGGAAAGAAATGCATCCTAAGGACAATGGAAGTTTGAAACCCTCCCAGACTCTGCCCTATGTGCTTCTTTCCTTGGCTAATTTGGTCTGTATCATTTTCCTAGAATAAGCCATAACTGCGTAGACTGGCTTTCAGTGAGTCCTGTCAGTCTTTCTCATGAATTGTAGAACCAGAGAGTAGATTTGGGAACCCCTGTACTTGCTGTTGGTGTCAGAAGTGAGGCCAGTCTTGTGAAGGATCACACCCTCAGACTTGGTAGATTGTCTCAGCACTAGTAACGGGATATGGATTGAATTTCTGTGTTCATATGTTGGATCCTAACCCCGAATGTGATGATAGTAGGATGTGGAGCCTTTGGGATGTGATTAGGTAAGGAGGGTGGGGCCCACATTGGATTTAGTGCCCTTATAAATGAGACCCCAGAGGTCTCTCCCGCTCATTCCGCAGCATCTATGAACCAGGAAGCAGGCTCTCACCAGGACCGAATTTGTCAGCACCTTGACATCTGACTTCCCAGCTCCCAGACTCTGAGAAATAAGAGTTTGTGGTTTAAGCCATCCAGTCCACAGGAGTTTGTGATAGCAGCCCTCTCCCAAAAGGCTACGACAAATAAATAACATACGGCAGATACCAGCTGATCAAATTTGTGATGTTTTCTACTACAAAATTTTAAAAAATTAAAATCCCAAACAGTCAAATTACTATTTACAAAAATAATTTTAAAAAACGCCACAGATTAAAGCATTTCATGCCCTTTTGGTCCTTCCAGTTCCGTTTCGTGTCCCAAATGTTCACGCATTTGGAACTTCCAAATTTCTCAACATTTGAGATCCACTGTTCTTCCCCTTTAAAAATGAAACAGAAATAAAGAAATGCTGCAGAAATCCTCTGATCTTGCTGAATATAACTTGAGGTCTCCCATTTTCTACACTGAAAACATAAGGACCACTACAATGCTCTCATGAGAAACATGAGGTGCAGAGAGGTTACATAAATTACCAGGGGTGACATAATTAGCAAGTGACAGATAAAGGACTCAAATTGCAATCTTTTGACTTCAAGTTAAATATTCTTTTTTTTTTTTTTTTTTACTTTGAAACAACTCATCTCTCGCTAAATTTCATAGAGAGAGAGAGAGAGAAGCAGAAAGAGATAGAAACATCAATATGAGGGAGAATCATCAATCAGCCGCTTCCTCAAGCCCCCCACTGGGGATCGAGCCTGCAACCCGGGCGTGTGACCTGACTGGGAATCGAACCAGCAACCTCTTGTTGCATGGGTCGACGCTCAATCCACTGAGACACACTGGCCGGGCATATCCCATTTATTTATTTATTTTTTAAATTAATCTGTGTCATAAGGACACTATTGTAAACATATGGGTAAAATAAATGGGCCAGTTTATGATGCTTATGATCAAAGCATTAATATCAAGGATGATCTTATTACTAATATGAAGAGAAAAAAAGCACTTCAAATCTCCATGTGCAAAGATAAAACAACCATGTCTGCTATCACAAGGAGAACAAATCCTATGTTTTTATAAAAAAAAAAAAAAAAAAAAAAAGAGTTATTCAAAACAGAAAAGAGAATCTGAAAAGATTTCAAACAGACTTCAAATGTCTCACACACAACAGGAGACCATTTTAACCTATATTTTAAACAATTGCCTTACACAGGTCTTGGAATAGTAAAAATAGTGGAAGTAGCAAACAACAATTTCTTTAGCTCTCTTTTCATTGTTGGGTTTTAACACAGTTATTGTAAAACATCTTGATTTCCTTTTATTTGGGAAAGATTCTTTGTACTAGAACAGTAAAATTATCAATAGCAAAAAAGACACTTCCTATCGATAATAACTGGCGTAATTTAGTTTCTACACTTATCTTTACAATGCAGTATTATTATGAAGGATAATCTAGAGGTAAAATAAGGAATTCATAGACATTTGTGAATAACTGCCAGTTCGACAGTGCTGAAAACTTATGTGTACAATATAAAGCAAAAAAATAATAATAAAATACATTATTCAACTATCATTAACGTCTTCCATGAAATAAAATCAATTAAGAACGATACACTATTCTACTTCAAGATAATACAACACTAACAGAAAAAATAGGTTCCTACAAAGTGGATCCTTTGGAAACTCATAACAGATTGCTGGCAAGCTAAAAACATCACATCAGAGAATGTTACTTTGTCTTCAAGGGATGTGTGTTCAGAGTTGCAAGGATGTCAGTACTTTATGCAAATATTGTTGTCATTAAACAAATACTAATTTCCGGTAAGTTTAGCCATGGCGATTTGCTTCAAATGCTAATCAAACAAAAAGCTGGTATTTGACTTTCTGTTAGAGTGTTACATCAAAGTTGGCCATGGGATTTACGAGTAATAAAAACAGTTTCATACATTTAGTAATGATGCATATAATCTGCTGAATTAGGATATATGGTATATATATAAACATAAGGAAATTAGAAAGTTGTAAGATTTGTCATTTTTATAAAGGCAAATTATGCCTGCTTTTATCTCAGAAACTAGAAAAGAGAATTAAAAGAACCAAAATAATTGAGTAATTGACACAGGGTCTGTCAAGATAAATCACATCAATTTTGAGATTCTGAGGTAATTGAATAACTTCAGATGGGTATTGCTATCAGTTACCCCAAGGCTAATTCCTTTAATAAGTACTGCTCAACAAGTTTCCCATATCCTAGATGATCTTCTGGGTCATTTTAAGCCATTAAATTTCTTTCTGTTTAAATATAGCTGAGTTGCTTATGGAATTCAGAAGCATCCTGATTTTTATACCGGTTAAATATTAGGGAATCATTTACCTCTGGATTTATTCCAAGTGATTAAAGTCATCTGAGACAACTTTAATTTCATATCAGTATCTCTTCCTTTCAAGTTATAATGAATAACAGAACTTCATAGATTTAGACAATAAAATACTGTGGTAGAATTCGAGTACTTTCAGGTGGTTAGTGCTGTGAAAACTTAATTTAATTTGCTGGGCTAACTTCATGGGAAGCTCCTTTGGGTCTACCATCCCACACTAAAGTTTCCTTGCATCGTTTTATTGTCCCCTTGCTATATTCTACATTATCTTATTCTCAGTTTCCTTAGGTTCATAAGAAATAACTCTGGTCCACCTTCCTTAGAGATAATACCTGTTTCATTCTGAACTCTCACTGAAGAAATTCCTGTCTTCTTTCCTCTCCAAATCAGAACCCTATACATCTCTACACTACACATCCTGTTCTCCTTCCTCCATTTCTCAGAGGAGGCAGTTCTACTCCTTGCTACTGATTTTGAAACCCTGCTTATCCTCTGCTGTGTCGCCCATAAACAATCCCTTGTCCTTTGCGTCTTCCTTCTTTCTTCCCATTGGCCGTAAGCATTTTCAGTTGGCTCTCTTACTATTTATTCCCTGCATTCTCGGCTTTTCTTTGTTGCAAACTTCTTCCATTTTAAAATTTCTAATTGACTCAGTTTCATCACAGCTATTCTCCTTGCATTACTGTTCATTGAAACTATCTTTGCAAACATTTCTAGTGATCTTCTAATGGTGAGTCTAGTCACCTCATATTAGATACAATCCTCCATGCCTTCATGAAACTTTTGACACTGTTCATCACCTCCGATCCCTACACGTAAAACTGCCCCCTATCTCTTTCTCTGTCTCTCTCTTTCTCCCCCCTCCTTCTCTCCACTTTCTCTCCCTCTTCCCTTCCATCCTTCCCTCACTTTCTCTATCTCTACCACCTCTATCACTATATTTGCTTCAAAGAGTCTTGGGTCACTTGAATTTCCAGCTTTCATTGCTCCTTCCCAGCCTCTAATTGGCTTTTTAAGGTAAGTTCCACCTTTGCTTGTATCTATTCGCCCTTTCCGTTCATTTCCATGAATTCAGTACCTGTTTTTAACCTAAATCAAAGGGTTGTTGTGATCATTAAATAGTGAAATGTATTTAAAGCAATAGCCATGGTGTATCTGTGGTCCTAGAAAACCTCCTCCCACTGTCCTGATCTAATATTATTATGTGAATGGTACTTTATTTCCAATGAAATTTCTTTATTTTTTTCATAGGAAATTAGACTTAAGGGATAAGGCTGGTTGTAGATAAGGTCATATAAAATGTTAATTTCTTTAAAAAAAATTTGAATTGAAAGTTAGTAAATAAAGTGGTTAGAATAAACATAGAATATATAACATATAGTTCAGCCTACAACTATATATACCAGTTCTTTTTTGTGTATGATGAAACCATGTAGCAAAGCTTTTAAAATAAGCACATCTGTGTGCTCACTGAAAATTAGTCTATAAATTGAATTTTTACTGTAGTTTCTGAATAATCCATTTGTCTGGCTTAATTAAATAATTATAAAAGTATGCAGGCTTCTTCTAAAGGAGAATATATTGTTAGAATGTAATCTATTCCTCTTTTCACTTGTTTTCATTGTACTTTCTTTTGTGGTTTCCAATTTTAAGCATTAACAAAAATACTCGAAGAGTATAAAGGCTTTATTATATTTTCTGTCTAAATAACCTGTGCTCACTTTTTTAGGATAATAGCCTGTAAAATGTATTCACGGCTAACAATACAATCTGCCATGTGGTCTATTCAAAGAGGAAAAAAATAAAAACAAATTTTGATTATGTATATATATTTATTTATAATATTGCTTTGACTCTTTCATTTATATCTGTATTTTCCAGTACTAAAAGAACATAAGAAATGCCAGACAGGTATAACACCCCTGTTCTACACTGTTCAGTATCTTCTCACACTAGCCCCTAGTTTCTTATAAGAAATTGTAAAAACCTGAACTATAAACATGGTACCTTTACTATCATATGTATTTTTTACCTTTAACTTTGGGAGATGTCATTTGTCTCCAAAATTAAAAATATGATCATATCTCCTCCCTCCTTCAGAGCTCTCTGTTGGCTCACCATGTGCTATAGGCGAAGCCCACCCTCTGGCCATCCCTAGCTCAGACCCGCCTGTCTCCGCAGCTGCTCCCCCTTCCCTGATCCTGACGGCCCTTTTCTTCTTCCAAGTCCCTCTGGTAAGATCTTTATAGTCACCCTTCAAATTGTGGGCAGTTTTATTCTCTAGGAAGATTATGAAAAAATATTTCCATCCCTAGTAAGATGTAATTAACAGCCCTGGCTGGTTTGGCTCAGGGCTAGTGTTGGCCCATGTACCAAAGAGTCTAGGGTTCGATTCCAGTCAAGGACATGTACCTCAGTTGCGGTTTGGTCCTGGTCCTGGTTGGGGTCATGAGGGAGGCAACCAATTGATGTTTCTTTCACATTGATGTCTCTCTCTCTCTCTCTCTCTGTCTCTCTCTCTCTCTCTTTCTCCCTTCCGCCTTTCCACTCTATCTAAAGATAAATGAAAAAATATCCTTGGGTGAGGATTTAAAAAAAGATGTAATTAACAAAAATATTATTGCATAAGCTTAAAGTGTAAAATGGGGTGATTTCATACATGCATGTATTTCTAAATTATTACCACAACAAGGTTACTTAACACAGCCATTACCTCATATAGTTACCCCCCAATTTTTTTTTTTTTTTTTTGGTGGTGAGACCATTTAAGATCTACTCTCAGCAAATTTTAAGTATGAAATGTAGTATTGTTAACTATAGCCACCATCTTGTAAATGAAAGCGTGTATCCTCTGACTAATATCCTCCCCTTTCCCTCAACCTCCCAATCCCTGGAAACCTCTAATCTACTCCATTTACATGGGTTTGACATTTTTACATCCTACATATAAGTGAGGTCTTACAGTATTTGTCTTTCTTTGTCTGTCTGACTTATTTCAGTTTGTATAAGACCCTCAACATTCACCCATATTGTTGCAAATGGCATGATTTCTCTAGGAAGATTTTCTTAAGCCTTCTACGATTCCCCCTCCATACCCAAATAATTACTCTCTTTTGTAATACTAAAAAAAACAAGTAAACTTTCTATTTATTAGACCTTGTACTTACTTTCCTTTTCACATTAATCATATTGTATTATAATTACTTTTTATTGTGGTAAAGTGTGCATAACATTAAACTTTCTATTTTAACCATTTAAAAAAATTTATTGATTTTAGAGAAAGAGAAAGAGGGGTAGAGTGAGAGAGAAATATCGATAAGAGAGAACATCAATTGGCCACCTCCTACTTGCCCCCCACTGGGGATTTGGCCCACAACCTGGGCATATGCCCTGACCAGGAACTGAACCGGCGACCTCTTGGTGCATGGGTCGACACTCAACCACTGAACCACACCGGCTGGGGAACCATTTTTCAGTGTACAGTTCAGTGGTGTCATGGATGTTCACATTGTTATGCAACCATCACCACCATTTGTGTTCATAACTTTACTCATCTTCCCAAACTGGAACTCTGTGCTCATTAAATAACTCACCATTACAATTACACACTTATTACCATATCTATCTCCCATACTAGACTTAAGAGAACAATGATTGCTTTATTACTATCTGGGTTTCATTATTATGTATTGATACCAAGTATTGAACATAATGCCTTAATAACAGAATATACCCCATAAATGTTTGTTGAATTGAAGGGTTATGATCAAAATTACATATCAGATCATCACATCAACCAGCCATAACAGATTATGTCAACTTTCCACCTCTACTCCTCTCTAACCAAACACTTCACAAAACAAACAAACCAAGAAAACCCATTCTATGATGGTGTTCACTTTACAAAACACAACAATACCTCCATGCTTTCTCCTTTCATAAAGTAAGAATTTCACATTTTGATCATGGTATTCAGGGCTCTCTAAAATCGGAGTCCTATCAATATCTCTATCCTCCACTTCTGCATCTTTTCACAACTTGATTCTTACCAACACAACATCATTCGTTATTACTGAACAACCAATTTCAGGTTTTCTTAATCATACCGGCTGCTCAGCCCGAAACGTTTTCTACCAGTTTTGAAGTCAAATCTTACTCTTCCTTCACAGGCGAGACTTCCCTAATCCTTTGGTTCAGAATAATACCCTTCTCCTCTCTGCTCTTTTGCACTTTGTTTGGGCTTGTAATTTTGAATTTCTTTAGTTTTGCACTGAATTACATTTTACCTACCTGATTATACATTTGTCTCTATCACTTGATGGCAAATTACATGAAAATTTGCATAATTTTAAACTTATTT
This sequence comes from Molossus molossus, assembly GCF_014108415.1. Classification (NCBI taxonomy): domain Eukaryota; kingdom Metazoa; phylum Chordata; class Mammalia; order Chiroptera; family Molossidae; genus Molossus; species Molossus molossus. The sequence goes on along the minus strand of NW_023425345.1, from coordinate 53,153,906 downwards.
TTTCCTATTCCTTTCTGTAAGAGACTCATAATTTTTTGCATATGGTAGTTTCTCAATAATTATAATTTGAAAGAACAAACATTATATTACTTTGATGCATCTGATCAATGTTTTGCTGTTTATTAACATGTCTAAAGTTGTTCAAACTCTCTATTAAGAAAATAGCCAAGGAACAATCTGAAAACACTGGTCAGGACAAACTCTATACAGTGAAATTTGACAAATATATATTGACCACAAGGTTGATATCACTGTACTGAGTGAAATAAATACAAATGAGCAAGATGCAGTCCATTTTTCTCAGGGACCTAACGACCTAGGCTCAGACAGGTGTATAATTAACCCTAATGCTTGTTGTGCAGTCATAATAAGTGCTGAAGTAATAAGCTTTAGCAATTTGAACTAAAGAGCAATGACTGTTGGCAAGAAACCATAAAATATTCCATTAAAATTATGATGATGTCTGAACTTGAGTTTCAATGGCGAAGTGTAATTTCAATGGATGAATTGGAGTTGTGGATCTATTCCAAGAGAGACATTAGCATAAGCTTTAGAGGCAGGAAAAATGTTGACTGCTTTCAAAACAGTGAATACCACAATTTAATAAGACCTTAGTCAGGGGCAGTAGGAGTACTGGGAGTTAGAGCTTGATTTGAAGGTTAGGACATTGAAAATGCTCTTGATGGTATATTACAGGTCTATGTAATATATATCATTATGCATATCTTAATGTAGTACATTATATCATTATGTTAACATAGTAATATGGTACATATTAGATGTAAGTATATATTACATATTGGGATATGTTATGAAAAATAATCAATATGATTGGAGCTTGGCTTGATAGGTTTAACTTTGAAAAATCACAGAGCAGAAAGAGATAGAAGACAAGAGCAGACAGAAATCTAGTATAAAATCCCAGGTGTGAAATAATAAAACTTGAGGTATGGTGTTTATAATGTATATGGAAAAAGATGAGAGTTAATATATTGGGGAGGGTAGATTGTGGAACCAGTTGAATATATGGTTTAGAACTGACTGAATACATAGAGTTATGACAAATTCAAAGATAAGCACATCCAAGTTGGACAGAATAGTGTCACATTAGGATAAATAACCTCTCTGGGCTCATCCGTAGTATAGTAGTATGTCACTCCCAGTATTATTCTGCTGGTATATATGTATTTAGAACAGTGTTCAGTAAATATTAGCTATTTCTATTATTAAGTGATCAATAGAATGATTAAGAATGGAAAATGACATCTTACTATAAAATATGCTAGTTTTATTTGTTTATAAGTTATTAAAAATTCAAATGCTATAGAAATATGTAGTACATACACTTGCAAATACCAGAGACAATTAATAATAACAGATTGATATTCACATATAAACATATTTTTAGTTTCATAATGACATATTATTATTATTTTTAATATTATTATTATTATTATTATTTGGGTTTATACAAAATTCAGATTATTTTATGCATCTTCTTCCTTTTTGTAGAGTGGAATATTTTGGAGCTCTTTCTAGAACAGAACATATATATATAGTTGTCACACATTCTTTTAAATAATGCTGCTTATTTCATTGCATTCATGCGTCACAGAGAATCTCAGAGACACGTGGGAAAATTAGGTGGAGATTCAGGCCCCACTGTACATACGGTGCCTTTGCACATATTAGAATAACTAGTCCCTGTAGGTGGTTACAGCCCTGCAAGTGCACATCTTGACTAGAGAACCCTGAAGTGGATTTCAGTCTCACCCTTGGTCCCATGCTGGGCACCTGTGGCAGAAAACAATCTATACACCATTAGCAAAGCTGGGTAGAAATGCCAAATCAGTGTTTAAATTCTTCTGTGCAGCTAAGAAAAGAGCACACATTTTGAGCTAAATATCTGGTTTCTTTTCCACAGAAGTCATGGTTGAAGCCTTGGATGGATGAGAAATTGATGAGGCCTTCGTGGGAGAGACTATATAAAGAAAAGGTATTAAGGGAAGATAACTCCAAAACTACCTGTGAGAACGGGGAAAGGGAGAAACAACACGAGACAGAGACAGACAGAGGGAAACAGAGAATAATGATGCATGGATGAAAGAATAAATTCTATCATCTTTTAGACTCTAAATATGCATATATATTGTTATATACATATATGCATACATCAAGGTATCACTTGCAGTCTGAACCCCTGAATTCTCCTTCTGAATTTGGGAAGTGAAACACTTCAGAAAAATGTTTGGATAAATTCTTTGCTATCTAAACTCTCATTATCACGACCAAAAATTCAGGAATTAAACAAATGCTGATAATGTAATATCTTCACTCTCCAAGCTTGCTAGATGAACTCAGGGGGGGAAAAAAGGTTTGAATTATAAGGAACTGTTGTAAATACACTGTCATTTTAATTTGAAATCTGAAGCATCAAATGAATTTTCCCTAACCCCTGACTCAATTAGTCATTTGCAGAAATTTTGTTCTAATAACTGATTGTGTTTTGCCTATCTGACATATATTTATTTGGCTCTTAAGAATGTGCTCTTAAATAAGTTTTCATTTTTTTTTTTTTTTTTTTATCCTCACCCGAGGATATTTTTCCATTTTTTGTACAGATAGAGTGGGAGGGAGAGAGAGGAAGGGAGAGAGAGAGAAACATCAATGTGAAGGGACACATCGAGTGGCTGCCACCCGCACGACCAACCAGGGCCGGGGACAAACTGCAACCGAAGTATGCGCCCTTAGCGGGAACCGAACCCGGGTCTCTCTGTACCGCAGGCCAACGCTCTAACCGCTGAGCCAAACCGGCCAGGGCAAGTTTTCATTTTTTAAATAAAAAATTTCCCTTTATTTTCTAAAATAACTTCTTCAATGACTTCCTCTAATATCCAACTTTATCTGGTTCCACTTTCTAAAGCTGCAATAGCATGAATTGTTCTAACTAATTTTGTCAGGTTTGTTATCAATAAATGATGCCAAAATATCTGGTACCATTTGCTGTTACTAAAGAGAATCAAGAAGTCAAACTGATGCTTCTTAATATTCCATTTTGAAATATAAATAACATTATGAAGAAAAGTTGAGTTTTCCTATGTACTTTCTTTTAACATCATTAATTATCTATAAATGATTTATTATTAGAAAGCTAAGATACCTTTATTGATTGACTTATTTATTTGTTGAATCTGTGCATTCCTAAACAGGAATTCAGACCCATGGAAATGAATTACAATCAACAACAAAAAAATAGATTGAAATTAATAATGAGTATACAATTATTTTTCTCTTATTTATATCAATAATTTAGAACAAAACAAAAGCATTCAGAAAGGCTACAGTCTTTTGCGACTAATTTTAATGATTTAAAATGTACTTAATCTATGTGCAAGCGATCAAATGTACCACAGTGCCTACAAGAGACCACAGCGATATTTGAGCCTAAAATCTTCTCTCCACTTTTGTTCTCAACTGCTGTTTTCCCTTGCCATGTGTAATTGAACTGTTCACTTGCCATTTCTGGAGCAAAGTTTCAGAGCTTCATTTCAATGTATGGAACATTTTTATTTCAGTATAAATACTTCAGCCAAGTAAGTGGTCCCACTACACCTTTGTTTATGACAAATAGAAAATTCATCAATGCTATATTAAGCAAGACTTTCAAGTTAGTAGTCACCAAACATTGTGTTTATTTACCCTTATCAATAAAATATTTTGATTCACCCAAAATAAATATAAATATAGATGAAAATAAAAATTAACAATGATAAAATTCAAACATTTAATATTTTCTTCCTGTACACTCAGAATGAACACACCTGCTTTATAGATAATTTACATATTCTCTCTCATGAAAGGACTAAGTTTTTCTTGTCCCATTATCATAGAGGTTCTTTGACTCAATGACTGGGAAGTACCAATCTCTTCCTTTAAAAAAATATCATCCAGTTTGCTAAGCTGATCTGGTTACCAAAAAGCTTTCTCTCTCTCTCTCTCTCTCTCTCTCTCTCTCTCTCTCTCTCTGTATATGTATATGTGTATATATATAGCCATCATTTATGCTTTTAACACTGCTAGCCTTTAATTCACATAGAAATCATTCTTCTTGCAGTTAAAAGTCCATTACTTCTAAAGTTTAAATTGTTAAACCTGGAGCAAACAAAATCATATATGAACTGTTCAACTGCCCAGCTTATTTTAAAGAACAGGGTGTTTATACTACATAAGATTTTTAGCTAGTTTTGAAAATGTGTGAATTTGAATGTGTAATGTAAATGTAAATACTATTTTGTTAAGAATCCCTTGATAATAAATAATTAATTGCATTAACTTCCCAGTTCTTGAGTTATTTTAGAACATCTACTACCAGTGATAACAATATTTACATCACTGAAATAAAGTTCTGGAAAAATTTGCCCCATTAATAAAATGTGTGTGTGTGTGTGTGTGTGTGTGTGTGTGTGTGTGTGTGTGTAATAGAGACAGACAGAGAGAGAAAGAGAGGAAGGGAGAGAGAGATGGGGCTATTTTAGTGGACAACACAGATTAAATTGTTATATATATTTATAAATTTGTGATATATTCTAATGATCCAAGTTACTTTGTGCACTAATAACCAAAAGAAGTAATATATTCTAAAGAAAAACGATTCTTTAAATCTGAGATGATTATAAAATACTTTCTTAGAGTCATGGATGAGATCAAAAGAAATGGATTCCGTGATGCCACTGAACATGGGCACAATGCTTTTAGAAGATAATAACAAGGACCTGAGGGAAAATATGTTTATGTCTCAGAGGAATTAACTTCTTCTGCAACATTTTCTAAATTTAGCAGACATGCTAAACGTTTTCCAATTCTGGAGCCTGTTTTACTTCTCAGAAGGATTAGCATTCTGACTGCAGTCTCTCCAAACCCCCTTCTCACAAGGTCCCATGTCCCTAACTCTTGCTTAGTTTCCTTTCATCTCTTAGTGACAGATCTGAATCACCAGAAATAAGAGAACATGACTCTGGCAACCAGTTTCAACAAGACTTAGTCAGTGGCAAATACAGAATGTAATTTATTTTTTGTGACAGTTTTAATAAACATGACGTAAAACACAAGGGCTATAATGTTAGCGATATTGCACCTCAGAAGAGGAGAAAGTTTGGTGTGTTACCTCCTGATTAGCAGCAGCTAGTTCTTCTTCCAGTGCAGAGACTCTTTCTAAAGAAACCCTCAGTCGCTCCCTTACCTAGAAGAAAAAACAAAATGTGCAGTAATGTATATCCCATAAATGCTAAACTGTTAATCCATCATTAACATTATCGGAGACAGTCACCCCTAGCTATTCTCCACTATTCATAGTCCTAAGTGCTCAAGAATACTGTGAATACAATGACATCTCATAATGTCCTTGTATCATGAGATGTCTTTGTAAGTAAGTCCTTTTAGTGCTTCAACGATAGATTTTCCAGTGGTGTTGGAGATACACCAGTCTTGTTCTCAGTTCTGATTCATAGTAAGTGGGAAAAAAAGTTCAAAAGTGTGTTATGAATTCGCCTGGGAGATGGTCACCATTCTTTAAAAGAATAAGTCCATTTTCATTTGGCATTTACTACCTAACTACAAAAACGATATGTCTAAAAGTAAAGGATTCTTAGAACCTGAAATACGTTGTCCATTGCTCATATGTTTGTACTACTTAGAGGTCTACCTTGTTATTGAGGGACTGAAAACAATTACTCTGGAATTCCTAACTAGTTTCTAGATACTAAAGGTTAAGCCATTATATTTTGTAGAACTAAAGACTCTGCACATTTAGTTTGAAAATACTTACAATTTACTAATGTTTCATATACAAATGAAACTAAAAGTGTTTCTTTTATTTTGCTTTAGAACTTCTAAATTGTTATATTTATTACATGTTCAGATGCATAGATATGCTCTATATTTATTATATTTATACAAAAGGATAAATATTTTTATCATGTAAAAGTATTACATTTATTTAAAAACACAGAATAATAAATTTGACTGAATTAAAACAAATGACTATAGCTGCTTAATTTTCTTTAAGAAAAAAAATCAATAAAATGTATAGCTTAGATTTAAGATGCAATTTATGGCCCTGGCTATGTGCCTCAGTTGGCTGAGCATGGACCTGCGTCAATGATTCGCTTCCTAGTTGGGCCATGTGCCCAGTTTGTAGGTTTGAGCCCTGGTCAGGATGCGGGCAGGAGGCTATTGATGGATGTTTCTCTCTCTCTCTTCCTCTTCCTTCCTCTCTCCCTGAAATCAATAAAAACATATTTTTTTTAAAAGATACAATTTATGGTGAGTATTTATTTATGAATTAACATAGATTTTTTTAAATTGGAATGTTACAGTATTTGCATAGTGAATATGTATTTAAATATATAACTATATATTTATAAACTTTAACTTTACTAAATTTTGTTAATTCATCGAGAGTGTATTTTATGATATTCTCTTTTTAGTACTATTTAATGAAGAATATAGGTTAAATACTATATGAAATAAATAAAACACATGTAAGTTTATAGTTGCAGTTATAACATTCTTTCCCAATTATCAAATAAACAAAAAACAATAGTATCCTATAAATCTATAATTTAATTAAAAATTTTTTAAAATCTCAATCACATTTTTGTACTGTATAATGATAGTATAATTCAGGTGACTAGGTGCACTTTACTGAAATAATCTTGAGTAATAAAGAATAAATATCTGAGTGGATTAACTTTAGTTGTATTTCATTAAGCTCAAATTCTCTGAAATTGGTAATATAGCCTGGCTGGCATGGCTCAGTGGATTGAGTGTCATCCCATGGACTGAGAGGTCCCAGTTCGATTCTGGGTCAGAGCACATGCCCGGTGGCCTTGATTCCCAGTGAGAGTGTGCAGGAGGCAGCCGATGGATGTTTCTCTCTCACATTGATGTTTCTCTCTTTCTCTCTCTAAAAAAAAATATATATATATATATATCAATAAAAACATATAAAATATTGGTAATACATATACATAAATAAACATTTGATATCAAAGAAAATTATACAAATACTGTCATAATATCTAGGTGTGCTAGATGAATTGCCAGGTACCAGGGCTGTTAGACAAATATCTAATTGTTTATAAAAATGCATAAAGTTAATTCTGATTAATAACTGAATAAGAGTTACTTGGAATGAACTCTTTGATGATTTGATTTGAGTAATACTCTTTTATGAACATCTTGGAAAGATGCCAAAGAAGCAAATATCTGCAGGGCATGAAAATGAGGGAACTGTTGATATGTTGAACGCAGATATGGACAAAAATTATCGTAGATGTGCTGGATATTTACCAAGGATGATTGTAAAGTTTTATGCCCACTTCCTAAAATACCAACTATAAAATATGGGTGTTTTGATAAAGGTCTAGGAATCCTGGTTAATGAAAACAGCAATGTGGAATGTTAAATATAAGTAAATGATCTCACTATATGTAACATTGATTGGTTCACCTTCAGACTGTTGTTGTGAAGGGGTTACAGTACCATATTTTATTTTATTATTAATTTTTTATCTTCACCTGAGGACATTTTTCCATTTTTTGTTCAGATAGAATGGGAGGAAGTGGGAGGAAGAAAGAGAGAGAGAGAGAGAGAGAGAGAAACATTGATGTGAAAGAGACACATCAAGCGGCTGTCTCACGCAGGACCCAACCAGGGCCAGAGACAAACTGCAACCGAGGTACATGCCCTTAGCGGGAACCAAACCCGGGGGTCCCTGGACCACAGGCCGATGCTCTAACCACTAAGACAAACCGGCCAGAGCTACAGTACCATATTTTAAAAGATATACTAACATATTTGAATGTTTCTAATAGGGTCGTTTGAGTCATAGGAGGAGTGGCTGAAACCAAACCATCTTGCAAGTTAAAGTATCTTCCTGACTTTCTTTTCTCAACCGAAAATCACAGAAATGATTTCAAACTGCTTATTTACAAGTTAAGCATTTATATTCTCATTACATTGAGTCTTCAATAAAATAGAATCACCCCTCAATAAATTTATAACAGCAGTTATAAATTGAGATTATATTATCCACCAAGTGATGAATCTGAAGCTTTCTTTATAAGAAAATAAAAACCATTCCTGAATATCTTTTGAGTTAATGTTATACATGTAGAAAATGCTGGTATAAATATCAATATATTGTATGAATTTTTATTCACATTTATTTCAGGATGAATTGTTCTCTGTATTTAATTCATCACGCACTAATTTCTGCTAAACTTAGTAAAGAAAAAATGGATAGGACAAAAGAGTAACTTTTCCAGGGTTTAAAGAACCCTACATTTTACCTTGTGTGCAATGCTGTAATTCCACTAATAGAAATAAAATAAAAAGTATTGCCCTGGCCGGTTTGGCCTGCGGTCTGGAGAGACCCGGAGAGACCCGGGTTCGGTTCCCGCTAAGGGCACCTACCTCGGTTGCAGTTTGTCCCTGGCCCTGGTTGGTTGGGTCGTGTAGATGGCAACCATTCAATGTGTCCATTGGGTCGTGTGGATGGCAACCACTCAATGTGTCCCTTTCACATCGATGTTTCTCTCTCTCTCTCTCTCTCTTTCCTCCCACTCTATCTGAACAAAAAATAGAAAAATGTCCTCGGCTTAGGATAAAAAAAAAAAAGGATCTCTGAGAAACCTTTTAGCTCTTTGCTCTGCTCGGAGATGCCATAATCACCTTTATTTTTCTTACTGGATTTGATGTTCTTTTTTCCCCTAAACGTAAGTACATAGTTGATAACCTTAGCTTTATATTTATTTTTTTCTAATTTTTTTACTATTTAAATCATGTTTAATTGATCAATTTCTGCATAGTTTTTAAGTTAAGATATATTGCTTATTTATAGAGCTATAGTGTAACACCCAAAATATATTTAATGTACATCTAGTATCTTTGATATATAATTTCATCTATTTGCTTCATAAAATATAAAAATAAAGGTAATTATAAGTTTTTTTCTTCCCAAAAGATGTTTCAAGGCCAGAGAAAATTTATCCCTGGGTATTAAAATAAAATTAGTTCCTAAAAATGACAAATGTGTTTCAAAAGGAAAAGGAACTTTGGTGAGATAAGCATCCATTTTAAATAAAAATTAAATTATTGCAGGATTTTATTTTGGAATTATCAATTCTATAACAACAACCATTATGAGGAAATCTCTAAAGACCAGACGTTCAAACCCAGTTTTGGCACTGAGATATTAGATCATAAAAATAAATGGGGAGTCCATGTATATTTAATATTTTTCCTAAAGTTCACATACAAACCCTATAAATATTTTTTAAAATAGTCAATGCATGCAAAAAAATAAAACTAGACCATCAACTTACACCATACACAAGAAAAAACTCAAAATGGATAAAAGACTTAAATGTGACTCATGAATCCATAAAAGTCCTAGAAGAAACTGTAGGCAACAAAATTTCAGACATCATACGCAGCAGAATTTTCACTGATACATTACATAAGGCAACAGAAACAAAGGAGAAAATGAACACATGGGACTACATCAAACTAAAAAGCTTCTGCACAGCAAAAGAAACAACCACCCAAATGGAAAGGCAACTCACTGTATGGGAGAGCATAATTGCCAATGATACATCACATAAGGGGTTAATTTCCAATATATATAGAGTGCTCATACAGCTCAACAAAAGGAAGACAAAGAACCCAATTACAAAATGGGCAGAGAAACTAAATAGACACCTCTTCAAACAGGATATACAAATGGCTAAGAGACATATGAAGAAATGCTCAACATCACTAATCATCAGAGAGATGCAAACCAAACAACAATGAGGTATTACCTCACACCTGTCAGAATGGCCGTCATCAACAAATTATCAAACAACAAGTGTTGGCGAGGGTGTGGAGAAAAGGGGACTCTAGTACACTGCTGGTGGGAATACAGACTGGTGCAGCCACTGTGGAAAACACTATGGTGTTACCTCAAAAAATTAAAAATTGAACTGCTATTTGACCCAGTGATCCCACTTCTAGGAATGTACCCTAAGAAGCCTGAAACACCAATCAGAAAGAATATATGTACCCCATGTTCATAGCAGAACTATTTACAATAGCTAAGATCTGGAAACAGCCCAAATGTCCATCAGTAGACAAATGGATAAAAAAGTTGTGGTACATATACACAATGGAGTATTATGCAGCTGTAAGAAAGAAAGATCTCTTAACCTTTGAGACGACATGGAGGAACCTAGAAAGTATTATCCTAAGCGAAACAAGCCAAACAGAGAAAGACAAGTATCCTATGATCTCACTTATTTGTGGAATATAATGAACATAACAGTCTGAGGAATGGGGTAGTCCCAGAGACGTGGAAGTGGGGTACAGACTGACAATCCCCAGAAGAAGGGGTTGGATGGGGGAGATAAACCACAGAACTTATATGCATGTGTGCATGAACAATGAGCATGGACAACAAAGCTGGGGACAGGGCTAGGAGGGTGGGAAAGGAGGATATCGGGGGGGGGGTAAAGGAGAAACATCTGTAACAAAAATTAATTAATTAATTAATTAATTAAAAATAAATAAATAAATAAAATAGTCAATGTGAAACCAAATATATTTCTCATTTCCTCCAGCCCTCAGAATTGGTGAGCATATTGGAGATTGATGTCAAAATTACTGTTCGTCTTAGCTAATTGTAAAAATCCTACCCTCCAACTCAGTGGATGTATTAATAAGTATATCCAATCACTGTTATTGTCCATAGCCTGCTCAATCTTTTATACTGTATTTAGCTCTTCAGGTGTTCCCAAACCACACATTCTCAAGTACCTTCATTCAAGACATACAAAATTTTCTCTGAACAGGTCATGTTTTTCTCTGGTTATTCTATATATTGGTCATACTGTTTAGAGTATTTGTATTTCTCTGCTTTAAAAAATCCTGACACATTTTTTATACCCAGATCAAACGCCATTTCCTCTGTGAATACATTCTTGACTTCCTTGCCTCTTTTCAAGCAGAATAAGTCACAACTTTTTTGTGATTCTGTATCACATTGTACATGTCTTCTTACCAGTGCCTGTGACTGATCTGTGAATCTGCAGCTTTAATTATAAACTCCTCAGTTGTAAGAAGAATGTACTATTTCTCTTTCTCTGCAAAGTATCTGCCAAGGAATCTGACACATAACAGATATTCTGCAAAGTCTTGCAAATTCTTAACAATGTACTTTTGTGATAAGAAAGGGGATATAGCCCCGTCCAGTTTGGCTCAGCGATTAGAGCGTCGGCCTACGGTCTGGAGAGACCCAGGTTCGGTTCCCGCTAAGGGCACGTACCTCTGTTGCAGTTTGTCCCCAGCCCTGGTTGGGTCGTGCAGGTGGCAGCCACTTGATGTGTCCCTTTCACGTCGATGTTTCTCTCTCTCTCTCTCTCTCTCCCTTCCACTCTATCTGAACAAAATATAGAAAAATGTCCTTGGGTGAGGATTAAAATAAATAAATAAATAAATAAATAAATAAATAAATAAATAAATAAAAAGGGGATATAATATGGAACAACATTAAATATATTAAATGATTATTTGATAAGCAATATTAGTTGATGTTTATCAGGAATCTTTATATAATTTATATTTTGTTTTATTCAACTTTATTCATAAACTAATAGTTGCCTCTCATAGCTAAATAAAAAATAAAATAAATTTTTCTTAATCTGAAAGACAAAATTAGAGTTATCAATATGTACACACTCCAGATAATCCTCAGCTCAAGGAACATCTGAAACCCAATGATAAAAATATAAATGTATATAAATATTAAATAGAGCATGAGTGTCTGCATGTTAAAACCTAGATATAATTTGGTAATAATCCCTAGTTTGCATTTTAATGTTCAGAACTTGTCAGGTAGTTTAACTGAAGTGACCCAATTCCACTTTACAAAATCTTAACACTTTATTAATTTTAAAATGTTCATTATTTAAAATTTATAAAATGGAAATCATGTCATAAGCCTTGCTAATCTTCAAAGGATATTATCATCATATTGGCTTATTTATGTCAGTAGAATTTATCTGAAGAATAGCCGAAAGAAGTTTATATCTGGTTTGAAAAAGACCTAAAGCAGGTTTTTCTACTAATACCTTATGCTGTTACATGCAGAGATTTTAAAATGCATATGCAGAATGATGGTATTAGAGACCTAAAAACTTTGTAGGGTTCTAATATACACTTCAAGATATGCTTAATTGACAATTAGTAGTCTCCAAAGTTGGCCTCTATATACATGCATTTCAGAGAGGGGTGTGGCAAGAGAAAATGAGAGAGAGAAAGAAAGAGCGAGAGTGAGAGACAAAGAGGCTAAATGACAATATTAAATTTCAACTGACCATAGGGAGTAGGACCATAATGTACCATAACAGAAGTATAACTTGATAAGCCATAATTCAGTGCAATTAATAAAAAACATAGTTATGAATATTACCAATATACACACAATAATCCTGTTGCATTTATTAAAAATGATTTTCCTGTAACTCGAATGTGTTCGTCTGAACTGACTTTGGGAGCCAGGTGCATCATGAGGACAAGGAGCAATGTTGTGTGATCCTTAGAAAAGGCACAATGAAGCTGACATCTTTTGCCAATACTGTACTATACCTTTTTCTTTTTAGTAAAGTTTTTTAAAAATCAGCTTTTTTGAAGTAGAATTGACATATAAAATTGTAAGAATCTTTTTACAATACTGTACCTTTTCATCCAAGGCCTTGTGATGCTCAAACAAAGATTTCAGTGCCTTGAGAACCTCAACTTCGCTGGAAACTCCCGAGGGGGACTGGGCTTGTCGTTTTACCACCGTCATTCTCAGTGACCTTTCATGCCGTGACACAAGGCACTCCAGATGCTCCAGTAACAGCTATTGGGTTTAACAGAAAATATAATTATTTTAACAGAAAATATAAGATTGTAGGTATACATAATATCTAGTGATAACCTCAGATTATAATACAAGTAAGCAGCACAAAGTACAAACCTGTGTCTAACCCAGGGTTCATAAAATACACTCAAACTAAATTGCCTTCATATTACATAAAAAGATACTAAATTTTAAAATATAATGTTAGTTTTATGCATTCTTTTAGTATGCATTCAGTAGAACACAACATAAAATGTGTGACCCAATATGAAAATTGTTAAAGACTATTGCGCAATGCACGATGATTTTATTAATAGTGTTTAAAGTCAAAATTAATTTCATTTATATTTGGTTATTTAAATTTTTTTAGTTGAAGGAAATGAGCATAACCATCACGTGGTTTTAAATGTGATTGTAATGATAAATAATCACATGTTGCACAGTGATGGTCACTAATAATTTTATGTACAATTAATTCTTAAATTGTAGCATTAAAAAATGTATGCGATAGACTGGAATATAATAACTGAGATTTGCAACTTTCACTTTGGGAAAAACAGTTAAAGGATATTATTTTATTTTAAAATCTTTTTTTTCAATAATAGTTGACATACAATATTATATTAATTTCAGTCGCACATAATGTATAACCTGTGTCTACCCAGAGTGGACTCTGGGGTCATGATAAAGGTCAGGAATAGTTGGAAGTCCAGTGGTTTCAGTATGTTCCAGACTCTATGCTATGAGTTTTTCCAGAGAAATTTTACTTTTAAGTGTCTTGTTACTTGGGCTATCATCTTTGTTTTATTTCATAAGGGAGCTCTGCCACTAAAAACAAAGATACATGAAAAGAAAAATTTTATAAACTACCGGGTTAAGTGATCAGTTATTGAAATGTTGGTATTGAAGAAAATACATGACCAGTTAGTTTTATAGGAGAGCTTTTCAGAAGGAGGAGGAAAGCACAGACTAATGAATGGTGTCTACACAAAATAAAAAAGTCACTCCAACAAAAGGAAATAGCAAATATAAGATTCTGGGGTGGAAAAAAATAAGGAAAACAAGGTTGCCCGGCTGGTGTGGCTCAGTGGTTCGATTCTCCATCAGGGCACATGCCCAAGTTATGGGCCCAATCCCCAGTGGGGGGCATACAGGAGGCAGCCAATCAGTTTTCATTATCATCAATGTTTCTCTCTCCCTCTCCCTCTCTTTCCAAAAAAAAGCAAAAAAAGAAAAACAATTTTTTTCCATGATTTTTTCCTAAAGCTTACACTCCAATGAAAATTTTTGATTGTCACAATGCCACTCTTAGATTCAGTGTCACATATTAGTATCACATTTCTTAGAGCTTTATAAGTTAATTTCTCTCTATTTACTGTTTCTCATTATGGTTCAAAGTGTCAGATAACTTTGCCATGCATTGGCACAAAAAAACACAAATACCTGAGAAGAAACATATATAGATCAGTAGGTAGAAGTGATATTTAAGGGTCAAAATAATAGTAATAGAAATTTCATATGAAGATAACACAATTGTCAATATTTCAAGTTTTCCTTTTTTATCTATCAACCTCTGATTAGATTCATGGTATTGTACTCTTGAATTCTATAGGTACATGCCAGTATTGAGTAAATCCAAGCTGCTTCAGGTAGGTTACGTGTATTGTATGATTTTAACCCTCTCTGTTTCTCCAATAGCACCTGGTGTTAGTCTTTCTCTGGCAAAGTGTTTGAACCACACCAAAAACTTGTGGTTTCTCAGTGTGCCAAGTTTTTGCATATGCTGTAACCTCTGGCTGGAATACTTTTTCCTTTGGCTCCTCATTCGGCCAGCTCTTTCTCATTCTTTAATCTCAGCTTAAATAACATTCTCTCAGACAAACATTTGCTCAGTACTCTACGTAAAGTTGGTCTATCCACGTCCCAGCCACCATAATTCTCTATTTGAATCTCTTGCTTCATTTATTCATAATATATCATGATATATAATTTAAGAACAGTTTCTCTAAATTTTATTGTTTTCTCATTGAAATATTAACTCCATGAGGGTGGGTACCATGTCTGTCTTGATCTTTTTGAGCTCTGTATCTGAATATTGGCTTAGTTCCTGACATCTATAGATAGGCAACAAGTATTTGTTGGGTAGATACATATCAGTATTACTGTTGTTTAGAATTTTAATATGGAAAAGCACAAGACAAAAGTTGGATTTTAGTGTAGACTTGAAATTTGTGGTTTCCCCAAATCTTCTGAACATGCCCACCATATTTAATAGTTCCCCACATCTTGAATGGTATCATCTCAATAATATAGGATCCAAAAAACATTTCTCAGACGTGCTTACCACTAGGTGGCAGGTATGTGACTTAAGAGTCCACCAACCAGAGCCACAGGCACAGGACAGATTCTGAGAGGGTCAGATGAGGAAACATGCCAGGCAAGAGTGTCTGTTTTGCTGGCACAGATAGTAGCAGAGGCTGCACATTACTGGACTAGGAGTGTGAGGAAAACTTAAAAGACTGAAAAATGTCCTAGAAATTGTGCCTGGAAGCACAGCCTAGAGATTTCTTACACGCCTTAGTCAACGCCTTCTTGATTGAAACAACTAGGCTGTACTGTTATGTGCAACTAGGAACTCCCATCTGTTAATAATAAAACCAAATGTATTTTGGTTAATATAAAACGAATTCCAGTACAGCAGTTTGAAAGTCTGAAACCCTGTATTGAAATCCAGCCTATCCTTCTAAAATTAAAAAAAAAGCAAAGGCCAAAAAGGAAAAAGAGCATTTCCTAAGGCAACATAGTGATTTTAGTAGCAAGACTATAATTTAGGTTTCCCATAGTCCTGTCTTGACTTTTGTAGTATATTGTCCTTTACTTGAAGTAACTGAGTGTAAGTGATGTCTTTAAAGTCTTCCCGAAGTTTTAAAATATTTATTTTTATGCACATACAAGAGATAAGGTACTGCACTATATATGGAATTAATTCCAAGCAGGGGCCATTTCATACTTACTCTTGTGTTGTTTCTTTCAGCTTTAAGTTCAGAAATTTCTTCTTCCTTTTCTAGAAGTTGTTCTCTACAGGCATTTAATTCTTTCGTCAGTGCAGCAAATTCCTGAAAGAGGAATAAAAATATTTGAAGACACATTTCAGATATTAAAAAATATATATTCCAGCAGAAATAAAAAAGAAATCACAATCTAAACTTTTGAATGAAAAGAGTGAGAAAAAATGGCTCAGTTGACTGGCAATATATATATATATATATACACACACACACACACACACACACACATACATTGCCATTATTAAATTAACTTGATTTCAATGTTCAAAAAAAATGCTAATCCATGACATATGCATTTTATTATAATATGCTGCTTGGATGAATGGATAAAATATATTTCAAAATGTATCAGATATAGCATACTGAACTTAACATTATTATGATAACATATTAATACTATAGAATAATTTAAATTTGGTTAATTTTGTTAACTACTCGAAAAAATCTTACACTTTTATCCCTATAGAGCAATGTTGCAACTGTACATACTAGGTCATCAAAAAACCAACCACAGATACTGCCACCAACACCAAACAAAAAAATCCTACTAAGTGTGCTAGTTAGAGATTAAGAAGTTAATTTATTCATTAACAAGATGAAGAAAGAGGATGTACCTCTTACACACTAATACATGGACTTAAGATTTATCAACATTATCAGTCTCATTAATATATGCATAGCTTTCCTTCTGAAATGTCAGTTCCATGTGAAATGGGTCTTAGTCTGACTTCACTGCTACACTCCCAACATCTAAGACATATTGGGTGCTCAATTAGTATTTATTTTCAATAAATAAAAATGGTTTATATTGTTATAACAAAAATGGAAAGTTTTGAAGTATTTCTCTATGAGACAAATGACACTTTGGAGGAATATTCAATGGCTTCATTGTCCAAAATGAGATCAGATAGCATAGGGTGGG
Source organism: Molossus molossus (assembly GCF_014108415.1). Classification (NCBI taxonomy): domain Eukaryota; kingdom Metazoa; phylum Chordata; class Mammalia; order Chiroptera; family Molossidae; genus Molossus; species Molossus molossus. The sequence goes on along the minus strand of NW_023425345.1, from coordinate 53,136,976 downwards.
GTGGAATTAGGTTTAGGTTTAGCTGTGAGTACACAAAAAACAGGGTTTATTCTTGTATCATTATTTATTAATTATTGTATTATTTTTTATACAAACAACTGTATATAATATAGGTAGTTTTACCACTAAGCAGAGTTTAGACACCGTAAATTTTTCTTTAAAAGAAGATCAAGAAATCTAATTTGACTATGCTGCCACTCTTATAAGCAAAGATTATTTTTAAATATATATATATATTTTTATCCTCACCCGAGGACATTTTTTCTTTTTTTTTTTTTTCAGACAGAGTGGGAGGGAGAGAGAGGAAGAGAGAGATAGAGGGAAACATCGAAGTGAAAGGGACACATCGAGTGGCTGCCTCCCGCACGACCCAACCAGGGCCAGGCACAAACTGCAACCAAGGTATGTGCCCCTAGTAGGAACCGAACCAGGGCCTCTCTGGCCTGCAGACCAACACTCTAACCGCTGAGCCAAACTGGCCAGGGCATTTTGAATATGTTTAAAAATAATAAACAACCATAGCATCATTAAATCATTTAGAGTGGTTCTTAGTAATAAAATGGGTGCTTTCAAATATTTAAGTATTTGGGGAAATGTAGCTGCAGGCTGAGAAGTCACTGTCAGAAGATTAAAGAAAAAAATGGTTAGACAGGCTTGATTAACCTTCCCTCCACAAAGGCAATTTTAATATAAAGTAAATGAAAATGATGATTATGCAAAGCTGGGAAATGTTGAGGGTTTTTATTTTTGTTTGCTTCAAACTACTTATTTTGCTGAGCTTTTCTGAGTGGCTGCAGCCCAGGTGGTTACTTCAAAGCCCTCAGAGTAGACCTGGAGCTTAGAGTCAAGGTGAAAGATTCCATCATTACGTCGGGGCTGGCATTACAGATACAGGTTTTCTCTCCTAATTGCTGCCTGCTTAAATGTTATTGATATTCTGCAATATATTATTTAAGTGGAGAATGGAGATAAACAAGTAGAAAACAATAACCATTTCCATAAAAAATGAAGCCTTTATATAAACTTCATAGTTTTGATGGAGAAAAGAAGAAAGTGACAAAGATTCTGTATTGTGTATTATTAATGTATAGTCACTTAAAAGAAACCCTATACTCCTGAATACTATAAAATAAAACATAACCCAATCTGTATACTTAACATACCAATTTAAGAAATATATATCTGGGTTGATCTTTCTGGAGATATAGCTTGCTATCTACAGAAAGATAAAAACTAGAAGGAATTGGTTATTTCCAGGTAGTGAAATAATAAGTGATATTTTTTGGCTTCCTCCTATCTATTTCTATTATCGAACTCTCTACAATGGAGAAATATGCTTTTATGTGTAGAGAATAAGAGAATATACAACTCTGTAAGTGCAATCAGGTATTCAAACCCGAGTGATGATGTGTCAATGCAGATGCATCAGTTGTAAGAAACGTACCACGACAGAAATTAGGATGCTGTTGGTGACTAATGACTTTGCATTTTTATTTATTACCATGGCACTGATTATGAGCAAACTATTCAGCGACTCCATGTATTAAAATTAGACTTACACTTATTAACTTCTTGCAAATTTCAGGCACTACTTTCATATTCATTATCTCATCTTGCTCTCTTAATAACCAGCGAGGGAGTCTCATTCCCATTTTATGGCAGAGGAAACTCGATTACTGAGAATTAAGCCCAACTTCATGAAGCTGTAGAGAGTGAGTTAGGCTGTGAACTGGGTTCTCCAGACAGTTTGTCTAGCACTTTCCCACTATACCATTTTGACTTTAGCTGTTCATCAGGTTTACATGATTCAAACTCAGGGTGCATTTTAGCAATATTCTTTTTCCTTATCTGAAGAATTAGATGACCATTACTTACCATTACAGGGCATGATCCTTCGCAATGAGTTCAAAGGGAGGGTGGGGAGCGAGGAGGCCCAACAGGGTGTTCCTCCATATAGAGAGACAAACACATTTTGCATATCCGGAGTTGCGATAGATGCAGAGACCTCATGTGGAGTTCATTTTCAAAAGATTTTACACTTTTCCTCTGATATTTCTCTCTTCTGTACCCACCTTTTGACACTTACTGTTAATCATTGTGTTTTATAGCATCTTTTATGAGATAATAACAGCAAATATAATTAACACTGATTGAGTCCTTAGAATATGCCAGGCATCCTGCCAAGCCATTTATATTGATTATCTAAGTAATCCTAGTAAAACCATAAAAAACACAGTATCTCACTAAATAACACTATATACTCTTATCATATAATCCAGCAATCTCACTCCTTGGTATTTTCCCCAAAGAGTTGAGGACTATCTGCACAAAAACCAGCACCTGGGTGTTTGTAGAAGCTTTATTCATAATTGCTAAAACTTGGAAGTAACCAAGTTGCCCTTCAGTAGGTGAATAGATAAATAAGTGGTGCTACATATCAATGTTATATTATGGAATATTATTCAATGTTAAACACAAATGACCTATCAAGCCAAGAAAGAAACATGGAAGAAACTTAAATGCATATTACTAAGTGAAAACAAAAACAAAACAAAAGCACAACAATCTGATAAAGGCTACATTCTGTATGATTCCAATGGTATGATGTTCTGGGGGGAGAAAATCAAAATGATGGAGACAGTAAAAAGATCAGTAGTTTCCAGGAGTGCTGTGGAGGTGAAGGGGAGGGTGGGCGGTAAATAGACCAAACTCGGAATATTTTTAGGACGGTAGAATACTCTGTGTGATATGACAGACACATGTCATTATACGTGTTTCAAACATAGAATGTCCAACACCAAGAGTGAACCTTAATGTAAATTCTGAACTTTGGGTGAACTTTGGGTGTAAATGTAAGTTCATTAACTGTAAGAAATGGACGGCTCCAATGGGCGATGTTTTTGATGTGGGAGGCTATGCGTCTGTGGTTACAGGGAGTAGAAGAGAAAGCTCTGTATCTGCCCCTCAATTTTGTTGTGAACATGAAACTGCTCTAAGAACATAAATTTTCTTTTTTTCAATCTCACTGAGGCCTAGAGAAGTTATGATATTTCCCTAAATTTAGACACTTAGTCAATGATATAGCTGGGCTTTGAACCCACACAATCTATTTCATACTAATGATGACAATAGGTTGCTGTTTTTCCTCGTGATCATGAGCTTTCTTTCCCCTTCTAATTGGTCTTTCCTTCAGTCTTTGTAAAAAAAAAAAAAAATTCAAGATCACAAAACTTTTCAGAGCTTCCTACTTTCAAACACATTAAATTTAACCAGACTTTAACTTTTAAATCATTTAAAACATGGCCCTTTAACAATGAATTAGCTTTATTTCTTGCTAAACAATAGCACTGATCATTTTTGAGCAGGAGCTACCTGAATGGATTACTTCATCTCGTCCTTATTTTGAAGATAAGGATACTGAAGCTTAGCATGGGTAAATAAGTTTCTCAAGGTCACACCACTAAAAACAATTCACCCTGGGTCCAACTCTTTAATTTCTGCAACACTGTTTTCTTCTGGTTGAAAGTGAAAAATCATCCAATTCCTCAACTGTAAAAATTATACAGATTTATCATCCCATACAAACAATATTTATTGAGCACCTACTACATATCAGAACCCTGCTAGGTGCTGAATATACAGAGACAACTTAAACATAGTTCTCATACTTGACCCCCAAAATCTTTCAAAATTCACATTTGAGGCACATCAGGGATTTCCATCACTAACAAACATTCAAAACTCATCACCAAAGTACCACACACAAGAATTATTATATGCTTAAAAACACTGTTGATATACAGGGGACAATGACCCTCTAAAATCTCTTTCTTACAAGGTGTATCTTCTGCATCTATCAGATGTTTTTCTTTCCTATTTGTATTTCCATCTTTCTAGTTACTTATCTCTCTTGTTTTCATTTTCTCTCACATACTATTTATTATACCTGGACTGCTCTTACCCATTCTCTCTGCCTAGCCAATTTACTCTTAAAGCACCAGCTTGCCTTGTTAATACTCTGTAATACCTTGTTCAAAATCTATCAGTGCACTTACCATATTGCTTTTATGTTAATTGAATTATGTGTTCATCTTCTCCAAGTAAACAGTATGCTCTTTTAAGGCAAGGTTTATTTTTATAGTCTCAGGTCTTCACATAGTTCCTAACAAATTGTATACACTCAACAAAGCGTTGATGAACAACAAACAAATGGTTTACTTTCCCTAAACTTTTTTACTTTAATACCAAAATGATTTTTAAAAGATATAATTAAGAAGAGTTATTTTTGTTTCTGAGTGAGATTATTAAAATTTGCTCAATATGTCTGATATTCATTTTATTTTGTATCTATTGTTTTTGTTTATATCTGAAACATTATATTATCGTATTCTATAACATCAGACAATGATGTTACTGTCTGTTATATTTATATGCATGTATGTAAAGTGATACTATTGTTCCCAATACTTTGGTCATTCAGATTTATCATTTATTTATTGGATACATTATATTGATCTTATTCATTATAAAAGTGAAAATACATTTTTAAACTATATGTTATTTCTTTATCCTTTCTTTTTCTCAAAATATAATCTATAGAATAGAATTTCCACAAGATTCTCAGAAAAAAATTTATAATCAAATGGATGTGGAAAATATGTATGCTAACTTTCGTTAGCTACAAGTATCAGAATATAAAATATTCTGAGGAAAGTTGGGTTTGTGGTCAAGAATTGGGAACAACTGCATTTCCATCTACAATAAAATAGATGAATTAAATATGCTAAATATACCCAATGGAATATTGTACAAAGGGTAAAATAAGTAGGCTAGATTTTTATATAGCAACATGGAAAGATTTCAAAAACATACTTTCTGGTAAAAAAGGAAAGAAACAGACCACAGTGTATCACACAGAGTACTGTCAGAAGCTGAAAACAGCAAAGGATACATGTTAGAAGATAACTTCATTTATACTTCACCATGTCTGAATTCAAAGAAGCTGAGTTTGCTTTGAATCACTGAGACAGGAGTCATAGATCAGTTCCTGACCACAAATTATAATGAACAACTTTCAGGCTAATCTTTGTGTTCCCCAACAGCCTGCCAAAATTTCAACCTTGCCAAGGACCAAAATTACTTTCCCTACTTTGTATTTTTTTTCTTGGAATTTTAAAGTGCGGTCAGGACACAGAGTACAGTGTGAGTACCACAGACCGTAGGGAATGCCCTGTTCTTGCCAGCATGTACTCATGCACACCACACACACACACACACACACACACACACACACACTCATGAGTACTCCCAATGTATTGGGCACTATTCTAAGTGCAAGGCAGAGAGCAATGAAAGAAGCAGGATCAAGTCCTTGTGCAGGTGAGTTTAGATGCAGTCAGGCACTCACCACACAAACTTTTTACTCAGGAGGGGATCATTTTTAGCTACATCAATCCCCCTCAATTCTAATTCAACTCATAACGTAGAGCACTTGTTCCTTAAAATATACAGCAATACGAAATAACTTTCTTCCTGTTAGTATCCTTTTAAAAGCCTGTCATTTCTTATTAACCAACACATTTTCTTGTGCTCCTAATTATAAGTTACAAGTTTCTTAAATTACGTAAAATGTAAGCTTCCCCAATTTCAGCTAAATTCCTAGTCTGACTGCCTTTTCCCTCCTGCCCACCTCATCCTTTTCTTAAGGTGTTGTTTCTTGAGCATTTATTATAGGCCAGGGATGTTGCTAGAAACTTTACGTCTCATTCATGATTTACTATCATGGCAGCCTTATTATTCTATAACACGGATGAGAAAATGTGGATAAAAGGGTTTAACTCGAGCAAGGAGCCTGCTAGTCTTCGGCAATGTCAGTGCTGGTATCTACATAACTCGGGCTTTCCAGACCCTACAGCACAGGTGACCTTCCTTCTGTCTTCATGGTGGTTTCGCTTGTGCATGCTGGCATCTCAACCAGGGTGAACTTGAGTAATTCAAGTGGCTGAGCTACTACAGTTTCAAACAATAGTCCTTGGGTCAGTGGGTTATTCTCAATCAGTTCCATGCAACAATCTTCTGTTGGTCCCTGCATATGCTACTCTCAAAGTGAAAAACAAAGGAGCAAAGTACAGGTTCACTCAGCCTACACAGATTCTATAGATGTAACCGGGTCAGAGTGTCTGGATTCAGAGCTTCCTCTGGACATCCTTTCTCTTGTCTCCTCCTCATGCCTCCTTCCACACAGGAAGTCACCACAGCCCACCAGGCTGCTCATCTTTGGACAGACATAGAACATTTGATTTTTGTATATGTTTACCTTTAAGTCCATTTTCTGATATTTAATATTAAATATAGAAGGACTGAAAGAGACTGTTAACTTCCCCGACTCATTATAGAATGGTGTGCTAATGCTGTGAGATTTATTGGGGGGTAGGGGAGATATATATTCTTATTAATGAAATCTTTGAAAGGCCTTGGTTTAATAAGTGAGTCCTCCCCTCAGAAAAACAGGAGAAGCTGCATGACAAGAAGGAAAATGAACCTTTGAAGTCATTGACACCAGGCATCGGTCTCAGGAGAACTCTATGACAGTCTGTTCATCATCGTTACAATGTTAACACTCTTTACCTAGTAAGAAAACCTGCACTCTCTAATCTTGTGGGTCACTAAATTAATGAACTGACAATGGCCTTGTTTCTGCAGCCGTATATCTGAGTAAGCGCTGGATGAAGAATCCTGAGTGCAAAGCAGTCTGAGAGAGAAGAGAAAAACTAAAGGGTGAGTCGGAATTCAGCTTCACTGAGCACCACCAACACCCTGACCAACCACAAAAAAAGCATCCTTTAAGTTTATTCTCCAACCATCTAACATTTGTGCAAATCAAAAATAACTCTGAGGAAAGCATATGGCATGGAAGCATGCTGACTTGACCATCTAGCACTTAAATTAGACAAAATGAACTACTTCAGAATGTTTTTATAATGATTTCCTTCGGCTATGCCCCCAAATTTACTACATTTTGCTGTCTCCTGTTTTGAAAATGAAAAATTATTCTACCAATTCTATTTGTAATACTTGGTAGGAAGTTTTGGATTTTAAATCTGCATATTTTTGGACAAAGCTGCACATAAATTTACATATATAAAATACATACCTCCTTCCGCACATCATAAGACATACTTTCTAGAATAAATTAATGTCAGAAATATTACATTGGAGAGAAGAAAACAAAATAATAAAAGATAATATATTCCTTAAATTTTATATGTATACATATCTCAGAATGTTAGTTATAAATTCACAAGAGACTTTAGAAATATAGTTTAGAAATCATTTAGTTTGGAAACAAAAACGCATTTGTTTCATAGAAATCAAAACCCCATCAGTGTGTGTGTGTGTGTGTGTGTGTGTGCACGTAATTTTTTTTCTGTATTGTTATGTAATCAAATGCAGTGTTAATGACCTCTGGTCTTATTATTGCCTCCTAGACTTGCATGAGATCAGGGTAAGCTGTCATCCAAAATTACTGTGTGACACAGCCATGTCTCATGGTCAGCCCTGGGCTAGACAGCTGGAGGGCAGAACTGCTTGCATAGCTAATACAATTTGACAGGCACCACTGGACTCCCAGATTTTCACGGAAAATGTTGAGTAAGGATGCTCAATTCAAAAAGAAGATGAGATTTAAACTCCACAAGAATATTTTGTGTCGCCTTGTTTTTTTTTGTTTTTTTTAATGTATCCATATTCCAAAAGAACTGTTTTGTCTTTTCCCTAAAACGGCATAGTAGATTATTTTAATGCAATAATAATGACCTGAGACGTGCAAGTTTATTTCAAATCAAGCATGCTACCACAGTGATGTAAGGGTATGTGGACATAGGTGGTGGGTAACTTTTGTTTTAAAAAAAAATCTTCTAGTCAAGGTAGCTGACATAAAAAGTCCAAAACGTGGATATTGGTTGAAATCAAACATACATGCTGTCAGGCGGCCTCAGGCTGTCTGACCATCAGGTGTGTTGCTACCATCCTTTACTTTCTACACTCCCCTGAACTGTGCCATCTTGTATCTTATCCTCACTTTGCTTTCAGACTTCAGTGTGTCAATGTGCACAGAGGTTCCCTGCTATCAGGTGATCTTTAACAGCAACTATGAGAGATTCATCTTGATTGTTGAATCCGGGAGGGCAGGCAGTGTTATTACAGATTGGTTGGAAACATATTTAGAGGCAGAGTTAATTTTTCTCAGTACTCCCAAGTCAACATCATGACTTCTGTGGGTCCTAAGAACTTTTGCCTTTGTGGACCCTTTTGTTCATAAAAAAAAAAAATATTAAAAATTACATTTTATTACTCTGCTGATATAGAGATAAATATAATCCAGACAAGTTTATATTCATTTTAATTTTAATTTTAAATGTAATAGAAACACTTTCATGTTGCCCAAAAAGCATCATGAGCCCTAAGCAGTGCATGCACTGTACCTTATGGGTAAACTGGCCTTATACTCTGCCTGCTCTGGGAAGTCCTGTGTGCCATGGTCTGAACAGTACTAACTTCAGGGTGAAACAGAGCTAGGTTCCTACCCAGCCCAAAGCCTCAGTTGTCTTTCTGGGAAATGTAGATAACATGCGTTCTTATTCGATGGATACAGGTAAAAAATGAGACCATTGGTCCATATGATTCAGTAGTCATGCTTCTCGTTATTTATCCAAAGGAACTGAAAACGTGTATCTACAACAAACCCTGTATATGGATATTATAGCAACTTATTCATAGTTGCCAAAACCTGGAAGCAACCAAGCTATATTCAGTAGAATGTTATTCCATAAAATGGAATATTGCTCAGTGCTAAAAAGAAATGAGCTATCAAGCCATGAGATGACATGGAGGAACCCAAAATGCATACAATTAAATGAAAGAAGCCGATCTTAAAAGGACATATACAATATAATTCGAACTACATGACATTCTGGAAAAGTTAAAACTATAAAGACAGTGATTGTCATAAGTTGAGTCAGAGGGGATTGGGATAAATAGACGGAGCACAGAGGACTTTTAGGGCAGTAAAAATACTCTGTATAGTACTATAATGACAGACACATGTCATTATACAATTTGCCAAACCATAGAATATATAACACCAAGAGTGAACCATAATGTAAACTATGGATTTTGGATAATTATGTGTTAATGAAGGCTCATAAATTGTAGGAAATGTGCCATCTGATGGGGGATGTTGATAATGAGGGAGGCTATGCATGTGTAGGGGCAGTTGGTCTATAGAAAATATATGTACCTACCTTCCTATTTTGCCGTGAATCTAAACTGCTCTTAAAAAAGGAGTTTTCAAATACAAAAAAATGAGATCCTTAGTATAAATGTCACTAGCATAGTTTCTGATTATAATAGATGTCCAATACATGATATACATTTAGTCATTTTTGAGCTACTTGTAATTATTTCACATACAATTTTGTTTTCTTCCAACAACCAGTTTTCCATATCAGAATAGTATATTTCATTAGATGCTTCAGGAAATACAAAACTCATGCAGTGTTTTTTCTTTTTTAACTTGCCTTTATTTATTTATTTTTAATTCTTTTCTTTATTGACTTTAGAGAGAGAGGAAGGGAGAGGGAGAGACAGAAACATCGATGAGAGAGAACATCAACTAGCTGCCTCTTGCATGCCCCCCACTGGGATTTGGCCCACAACCTGGGCATGTGCCCTGACCGGGAATTGAACTGGTGACCTCTTGGTTCATGGGTTGACGCTCATCCACTGAGCCACACTGGCCAGGCCATGCAGTGTTTTTTCACTCATGGTAACAGACATGTAGCTCAAGAATCACATAACTGGCCCTGGCCGGTTTGGCTCAGCGGTTAGAGCGTCAGCCTGTGGTCCAGAGAGACCTGGGTTCGGTTCCCACTAAGGGCACGTACCTTGGTTGCAGTTTGTCACCGGCCCTGGTTGGGTCGTGCGGGAGGCAGCCACTAGATGTATCCCTTTCATATCGATGTTTCTCTCTCTCTCTCTCCCTCCCACTCTATCTGAACAAAAAATAGAAAAATGTCCTCGGGTGAGGATTAAAGAATCAAATCACTTACATAAATCTCATTAATTATCCCTCACTTTTGGGGGAAAGTTCCTAATATCACTCCTACTAATAATCAGGGACAGCATGATTGTTCTTAAGAGTAACAATAAAGAAGAGAGAGTCTCACGGTATCATTAGCAGACTAGCATATTAGAAGTGACTGACATTAATATGACAGAGTCAAAATACCCAGCACATTTTTATTAGAGAAAATGACGTGTTGTTCCCCTTTGTACTGAGTAAAGTCTTGCTGATCAATTAATTAGGTTTTTATTACCTAGAGCACATCAAATACCACTCTATGTTCTCTTTAAAAAAGAAAGCATCATATTAATGTCTATAAAGATATAAACGATGAGGACATTCTCTGGATATCATAAAACTGTTCTTAAAAGCCCCCTAGAACATGTCTCTGACCTTATCTGCCAGTATTCCCTCCACATGTGTCTGATTGCATCTATTACTATCCTGGGGCTCACACAACTCTCAAGATGTTGTCTGGAGAACAAAATAAAATGACAGGACAAAACATATTTGAGGAGTTTTCAGTGAACTCCTGCGTTGGTTGCTATGAGATGCTGTTTGCGAGGAGCCCAGCTGCCTACAAGTCTGGGCAGAATCCAGGGTTATGGCCTAAAGCCTACCCAGGTGAGTAGGGTGGACAGTGTTGAACTACGTGTCCTCTCCTTGGAGCTCTGGCTCTTTGTGTGAGTAGCTTCCCACAGCTTAAATGTGAGCAGCTTCCCTAATTCCCAAATCCTGTCCGTATGTGTGTTATTATTGGAATGAGAAACACAAACTCGATGGCCCAGAACAAATACTGACATTACCCACATGAAGTATCCTTTCCCTTTAACTTGCTCTGCTACCCTGTACTTTGCCCCAAAACAGAAAAAGCCCTTAGGTTTGATCATACAGTATTGGACACATGAAATAAAAGAGAGAAGGATCATCAGTGACAAATCCTTACGCAGGAACCGCGCCTTCCAGTTCTGTAACCCAATTAATGATGTCTATAATGTTGAGTCGTCTTTATAAAAACAGGACAAATGTCATGTATCTCTATTGATCCCCAAAGATATTTTTGCTCATTTGATGTTCAAAGCATTTGAAAATGTATTAAAACGAATACATTAGCAAAATCACCTGGCCCAGTAAGCACTGTAGCTAAAGCATGTCAGGGCCGAATCATGGCCAACTGAAAAGTCTGTTGGCAGATAAAGCTGATTTTCAACAGCTCTGACGGTGGAAAGCAGGAGGTATGTTTGACAAGATGCTGCATATTAATTTCAAAGGCTTTAGCATCTGGTTAGGTAACACCTGCTGTGTCGAACACTCCCAGGCACACAAAATAGCATCCAAACTGAATATTTAAATCTCCCAACACAGCCCAACAAACTCAAACTCTAAACAAAGTCAAATCACATCTGTCTAGTCATCAACACAGTTAAATAACCAAAAATATTTGGACTGTGACTTTTTTTGTTATTCACTGAGTTAAAATGGTGTAGTGGGGCCCTGGCCAGGTGGCTCAGTTGGTTGGAGTGAAGACCCGTACGCCAAAAGGTGGAAGGTTCGATTCCCAATCAGGGCACATACCCAGGTTTCAGGCTTGGTCCCCAGGCCAGGAGCATGCGGGAGGCAACTGATTGATGTTTCTTTCTCATGTCGATCTCTCTCTCTCTCCCTCTCAAAAAAAAAAAAAAAATGGTGTAGTGGCTGCTATAGAAGTTATAAAGTATATGAAAACATAATGTCCCTACTTGGAGAATGTTACTGCATGCAGCATTTACAAGAGTAGACCATGGCTCAGAGAATAACATTTTGTGCCATATTAATGTAGAATTAAGTAGACTCCGTCAATGAGAAGGGGAGGGATGGCACGACATGACGGAAAAGCAAGCCATAGAAGACGCAGAGCTGGCAGGGCGCTTTGAGCAATGTGTCTGAAGGGCGTCCAGGCTCAAGGCTACAGCCATCTGGGCCGAGGGGTGGAAACAAGCACAAGAGAGCTCTGGATTTGCCAGGACACAGCTACGGGACATTGTGTCATGAAATGTTCCAGGAACGTCACAAGTTTCTTGCATACCAAGAAATGTTCTTAGAATAATTGACTTTTTGGGGTTGTTTCTTTCAAAGAAAACACTTGCCCTTGTCAGCCCAGTTTGGATACGCGGTCTGCTTGACAATTCCATCTTTTACTGTAAATTAAGAAGTCGGTTTTATCATTTGTTTTCTGACTCCACAAAATATGGAATGCTAACGTGTAGAAGATCTTGTAACTTTTCCAGATGTTATAATGTGCACAGTGGTAAAAAACAAACAAACAAAAAACATAGTACATAATGGCAACTGGAGCAATTGCAATAAAACACGGGAACTGTGTTAATGGGGCTATACCCAGGGAGCTCATAAACCCAGGCGCAGTCCGGCTAATCCACGTAGAGGGCATGTGTCTTCAGGGAGCATCTAAGACAACATGTGAGAAATGAGCAAGAGCCAGCTCAGCTGTATAGATGTCGAATGAAACATTTTCCTGATAAAGGGAACAACAGAAGGCACCACTTCTAAAATTAAAAAAAAAAAAAAAATCTAAATACACTGAAACTGTGATACTTTACAAAAAACCATAGGGGTAAATCATAATCTTGGATTAGGCAATGGTTTCTTAAATATGATACTAAAAGCTCCAGCAACACAAGAAAAAGTAGATAAACTGGACACCATTGACTGTGGCCTGCATTTGTCTTCCTTCAAATTAATATGTTTAAACCCTAACCCCCAATGTAATAGTATTTGAAGATGGGACCTTTGAGAGATAATTCAGTTTAGATGAAGTGATAGTGGTGGGGCCATCATGATGGAATTGTTGCCCTTACAAGGAGAGGAAGAGACACCGCTCTCTCAGCCATGTGAGGACACAGCTAGAAGGTGGACATGTATGAGCCAGGAAGAAGACTTGGCCATGCTGCTGCCCTGAACTCATATTTTTCAGTCACCAGAACTGTGAGAAAATAAATCTGTTTAAGCCACCCAGTCTCTGGTATTTTGGTATGGCAGCAAGAGATGACTAATACACCATCAAAGTTAATTTTGTACTTCGATCATCCAGAAAATGAAAAGAAAATCCATAGAGTGAGAGAAAAATGTTGATTTGTTTCTTGACTATACATTTACAACTCATTAATAAAAAGACAAATAACCCGATTAAAAATGAGCAAAGGATCTGAATAGACAGTTCTTCAAAGATATACAAATGACCAATAAGCAAATGAAAAGATGTTCAGAGTCACTAACCACCAGGGAAACACAAATTAAAATCACAGTAACACATGACTTCACACCCACCAGGGAGGCTATCATCAAAAGATAAATCATAAGTGTTGGCAAGGGTGTGGAGAAACCTCCTACGCTGCTGGTGGGGATGTAAAGTGACACAACACTTTGAAAAACCGTCAGGAAGTGTCTAAGACTACAAAAATGAACTCATCCTATGATCTAGCAATCTCACTATTGGGAATAAACCTAAGAAAATAGAAAACATGTCCACACAGAAATTTGTACAAGGATGTTTATGCCAGCATTATTCCCCAAAGCTAAAAGTAGAAACAACCCAAATGTCCAATGTCCAACAATTGAAGAATGAATTGTAAAAACTATAAATAGATGATAGATAGATGATAGATGATAGATAGATAGATAGATAGATAGATAGATGATAGATAGATATTAGAATATTATGCAAAAATAAAATAACTGAAGTTCTGAAATATGCTATAACTATATGAACCTTAGAAATATTATGCTAAGTTAAAAAAGCCAGTCACAAAGGACCATGTATTATATAATTCCATTAATATGAAATGTCCAGAATAGGTAATATGTAGAAACAGGAAGTAAAACAGTAGTGGCTAGGGCGAGTAGGGAAGATAGGGAGATGGGAAGAGGTAACAGCTAAGGAGTACTGATATTTCTTTTGGGGGTAATAAGAATGTTTTAAAATTATTTGTGGTGATTGGTGCACAAGACAATAAGTTGTACTTTAAAAGGGTGAATAAAATGGTATGTGAATGATGTTTCAACAAAGCTGTTTTAAAAAGGCAGTTCAGTATAAGTGTAGCAAATGTACACAAATGTATTGTGGTCTTTGGTAAAGGGCAATGGGAGCTAGCGAAAGGATTTACCAGGTGAATGACATTATTAGCTTTATCTTCCTTCTTATATGTTTAGCAACCACTGAAAGACATTGAAAACACCTGATTTCTGGCCAAGCTAAGAGATGAATTCTGGACACTGTTAAATGTATCAAGGTAGTAACATCCTGCCATACTTCCTATTTTGATGTTCCTCCTCCAGAAACATAAGATATTAAAAACAACACTTTACATAAGAAATATGCCATTTTCCCATCTCCTACCAGGAGACTTCTCTGACTCCAAAGATACATCCTGTTTGCCATCCTGTTCTAGAATGGCACTTTTTAAAACATCTCTAAAAAATAAATATTGCAAATAGTCCAAGTTAAAAACTTTTACTGTAGAGAATTCAACTGAAGAACTATGACTTCATTGTCATTGTTTGTTTACATGCACAAATTGCATTAGAGTGACTGACCATTGTCCATGTTATGCAGAGAAATCAACACAAGAAAGCCACTTTCTTTGTCTGAGGGTCCATAGCACTCCTTACTCCTTTTTTGTTTACTTAAGCTCGTGTTACTTGGGAACATGGAATGTATCTAGAAGTGAATGTATATATATTCCATGAGTAAGAAAATGTTATACCAAAAAAAGTAAAAGCAGGTTGTAACTCTCAAGGAAGAAAACATTTTCAATACTTCCTTCATGCTGAGTTTTTACATTCTTTTTTAAACAAACCCATATTTATAAATATATACCAACAAAAGTATTTTATAATAAACTAACTACTCTGAAATGAATTATTTTCTTTTATCTTTCATTGAATCTATTGGAGTGACATTGGTTCACAAAACCATACAGCTTTCAAGTGTAGAACTCAACAGAATATTGTCTGCATACTGTATGGTGCACCCATTGTCCCAAGCAGTTTCTTTCTATCCCCATTCGCCCCCCCCCCCTTTGCCCATCTCCACCTACTTCCCACCCTCTCTGTCCCTCTGGTATCTGTGTCTTTGTGATATATATATATATGTATATATTTTCCTTAATCTCCTAACCTTTTTAACCTAGTCCCTCAACCCATCCCTTCTGACAGCTGTCAGACTATGCTCTATCTATGAATCTATTTCTATTTTGTTTGTTAGTATATTTTGTTCATTAGATTCCACATATAAGTAAGATTATTATTTGTCTTTCTCTGACTGGCTTATTTCACTTAGCATAATACTCTCCAGGTCTATCCATGCTGTCGCAAAGATAAGATTTCCTGTTATGTTTGTTTGCTTGTTTTTGTAGTCAAGTAGTATTTCACTGTGTAAATGTACCATAGCTTTTTTACAGTCTTTTGATTAGTAGTGTTCTTTAAAAACTATCTATACTTCCCAAGTAAGCAAAAATCTAGTGTTTCTACATCTGCTTTCAAGGTGTAAAAGGTTTAGACTCCTCCAGTCAGTCATAAGTTTGCTCATTGTGCTCTACTGCTTTCAATAGATCGCTCAGAAGGTCACTGGGTGGTGCGCCAGTGCATGGTACATACAAACGGGGACCCTGTCAATGTAAAATATTGATAGATGTTAAAATGTGAATTGTTTAGAACAAAATGATAGTTAAAAATGAAATAGTCTTTTCAAATTAATGAGATTGTTAGGTGAGTTAGCTCTCGTTTTAAATGATTCATGCCACTCTTCCTTTGACTTTTGTTAATCTAGGGTAGTAAATTTCCAGATCCCAATAAAGCAGAAGACCAGAAGTTTTCATTCTAATCTAGTATAAAACTCTCTGCATCTAGATGGTCAACTCTGGGAGGGCCAGAACTTTGCCTTTGTTATTTTGCCAGTTCCTCCCATTTTTTCCTCCCCAGAGGACATTTTTGCATTTATCTTCAGATAGAACAGGAGGGAGAGAGGGGGAAAGAGAGAGAGAGAGAAATATCGATGTGAGAGAGACACATCGAGTGGTTGCCACCCACATGACCCCAACAGGGGCCAGGAACTAACTGCAACCGAGGTGCGTGCCCTTAGCGGGAACTGAACCGGGTACTCTCTGGACTGCGGGCCGACACTCTAACCACTGAGCCAAACCAGCCAGGCAGTACAGTGTTAAATATATTGTTCACATTTAGTGATGAAAACCTTTTAATGCAGATTACTAAACATTTAAAAAAAAAAAAACAGAACTAAAATCTTGTTTCTGACACAACTATTGAGGAATACATTTTAAAACACGGCATCCCAGTTTCATTCTTTTGTAAGTGTTATGCTTTAAACATTTTAAACTTACTTTATATTGTGAGTATTATAATTATAATAATTAATATCTATGAGAATAGAATTTGCCACTTACTTTTTCTTCTGACTGTAGCACAAGGCAATTTAGTTATCAAGATTTAAAACAATGACGGCAATCTTATATTTGGTTATCTGAATCTGTGGGAATTCTGTAAGATCTGACTGAAAGAACTCCCCTTAGAAAGAATGAACATATTTCTCCTTCTGCTAGTCAGTGCAAAGAAGGGACTACTAAGAGTTCAATAAAAATTTGAACTCAAACTCTTGTCAAGGGCAGCACAATGGTAACCCTTGTTTTTGTTTTTGTTTTCCCCTAAACCTTAATTCAAATTTATATTGATAATCGTCCTGACACCTTTTTGCTGATGGTAGATTTCCTCTAAGCTATCCTGTCTCGGAGGGTGGTTCTGGATTTATGCAGGGTTTTAGTTCCGATCCTCTGTTTTTCCTAGGTTCAAGACCTTGTCTCCTTCCTTGCTCCCAACATACCCCATTGACATTAAACCCCAAGTTTCTAGTTCCTGGAAGCAGCAAATGTCTTCAATATGCTCAAGTCTTCAGAAAATATTATACTGGCTTTTCAGTGGCCTGTTGCATTTGATCTCAGTGTTTGTACCGGGAAGGTGTTTCAGACATTCACTTTTTCCACATTGGCAGAAAGTAGAAGTTAAAATATGTTTTCTTATGACTTCTTATGTTGAATTAACATTAAACATGATTCAGGTCATCACGAACTATCCTTAGGAAATTTGTTTTTTCTAGTGTGTGAGACACAGGATTAAATGTGACATAAAAATATTAATGAGTTCATAAAAGAAAAACACAAGAAATCTAGGTTGATAGTGTGTAAACTGTGTTTAAAATAATTCAGTTCACTAAAACATTCACATTTCAGCAATGCAGTGCTTTCTTTTAGTCTGGGCTGCAGAAAACCTCAGGCCTGCGAGGAGAGCAGATGAGCGCTACCTTTAACCATCTGAAAGGCTTCCACTGGGAAGAGTTGCTTCAATCAGACAAAGAATGACTTTAAGGAAGTTAGGAAATCTATTACATGATACATCCACATCACCATTTAATTATTCAACATTTTAGAAGTGGCTGTCAGGTGTGAAATTGTGCAGGCATCACAAAGATGGGTAAAATAGGATCCAACTCTAAAGTGCTGCTCACAGTCTAAGGATATGTTTTGGATATACTGTGATATAGACTATATCGTGTTAAAATTAAAATTCATTGTGTTAAAATTAAAATTCATTCTATAAACGTGGAGACAGAAGTCTACTGCAACTCAATTATGTATTGTAAAAAGGTACATAGAACATTCATTGTTTGGGTGGCACTGAAAAAGGATGCAGTTACTTTGGAAAACCGTTTGGAACTTTCTCAAAATGTTAATCGTAGATTTACAATATAACCCAGAAATTCCTACATGTGTCAGTCAAGTCCCTGTCCTTCTTACAGTCAGATAATGAATCATGTAAAACCCTGGGGCCATATCTCTTTTTTAAAATGTATATATTAATGAATTGATGTATTAAATGGATATTCATATTTTGCAAAACATAACGTGATCCCACCCCTAGGGAGCTTCTCTTTGGAATGAAAACCATGTGAACAGGCACAGAGCCCTATGTTAAGCTTGAAGAATCTGGAACCTCAACTGGCCATGGCTGTGCTGATCTGGAATGTCTGATGGGGTGAGTTTGTCACTGGTCTGTTCACATGAGGGAGAAAGGTGGCCCCTGGGATGGTGAAGTCACACGGGGGTTAGACCTGCCAGCTTGAGGCAGGTGTGTTTGAGTCTCAGCTCCATCACAGAACCAAACACACACTCTCGTTAGGCTGTTGTGAGACTTAACTAAGTTATTCGTGTCAAGTGTTTCGACAAGTATTAAGTACTTGCTAAGTATTAACTATTTATTATTATTATTATTGTTATTATTATGACTATTACTGGAACAAACTCACAGGTCACATCTTTAGGATGGGAGGCTCGTGTCACAGGTGATTCTAGGAGTCAGCTGTATGTCCCCAAACCTCACCAGCCCGAAGGTACTGACCTTGTAACATTAACTAACCTCAGCTACTATGGCTGGTATTTTACATCCATGTCCTCAAGTTCACCAAGAGAATTCTATCATCATCACTTTTGGTTATTTTGGCAAGAAAAAAACAAACAAACAGTGGCATTTGGGACTAATATTGTAATAATGACAGCTGTTTGATAGCGGCTGATGTTCAAAGAATCTGGACAGAATTAGATGGAAAGAAAAATGTATACATGTGACCATGGAAAACAAAAGATAAAAAATATATCATACAAAAAATTTAAAATGTGTGTGAGGGCAATAAGTCCTGTAATCTGATTTCATGGTTAATATCTGCATTTTCGTTTACATTTTTATTCATTTTGACATTTAAATTGGTGATGTAAAAAACACGTAATAGAGTTAAATATTTTGTGAATACACCAGTCACTGCTGAGAATTTCAGCACTTATCCAAAGCAAAGCTCTCTTAAGTAACATAGCATCCAGAGTAAACTAGAGAGCTTTGATGGTCTATCTTTACCTGGAAAACCCTTCCTCATTCTCTAAGACTTAGATGGCATATCTCCTATTCTAAGAAGCTTATCTTCTGCAGAAAGGATCTGGAAACCTGTCCTGAGGTTTCCCGTTGACCAGAGTTATCTATTCATGGTGCTGTAATTATGCGTGTAGCTGTCTAAAGACCCACAGGAGACCACATAACTGAAGAGCAGGAATTGTGATGTTTTTATTTTTGTTTCCTTCTCACAACAAGGTATTTGAACAGAACAGGATCTCAACATGTTTGGATGAACAAATTACCTAATGAAATAGAAATGGAGGTATATAGCTGAGCACAGCACAGTGATTCTAAGATTGCAGAGTTCAGCCACCTAAACAAGTACTGGTGCTATTTTCACAAATTGGTCAGACCAGGTCACCAATGCCCAGGTTTGCTCACATCACGTATATTGTTTATCATATTTTTAATCTATTTTACTTTGGTAACACTGACAGTTACAAAAATGGTAAATTATAGTAATGGGCATTGCTAATTAACCGGGTAGCTCCTGAATTTTCAGGTATTCAAAGTGCTGAAGTATTAAAGAAGGTTTAAAAAAAAATAGTTCCCCCGTACCTCAGTATTATAGTAGTAGTGTATAGAGAAATTACTAACACATTATAAGATTTATAACATATGATTATTTTAAAAGTATTTTACCA
Source organism: Molossus molossus (assembly GCF_014108415.1). Taxonomy (NCBI): domain Eukaryota; kingdom Metazoa; phylum Chordata; class Mammalia; order Chiroptera; family Molossidae; genus Molossus; species Molossus molossus. The sequence goes on along the minus strand of NW_023425345.1, from coordinate 53,117,200 downwards.
AATGTTCTGGGGTTCTATTTATTTTGATGTTTGCATCTGTAAATGTTTCAAATTGCCAGTTTCAAGCAATCGAAATAACACAGAGAAAAAAATATTAACCAGTTTTGATTGTGTACTAAGATCCAAAAATATTTTTTAGTCTTTTAAATAATAATTTCTCTTAAATAATCACCATACTCAATTAGTACACAATCCTGAAAAAACAATCCCAAATTTGTTTTTGATAAAAGTTTGATTTTCATATCATTTCAAAAAATTCAACTGCTAGTTGTTACTGCCTAGACAGCTGTATGTGCAAAATATAGTTTCCATAAGCAAATCTTAAGGACTTTACAGTATTTAAGCTACATATGAACTAAAGAAAGTAGCCTGTATTACTTGAAATTTGTCTATGCATCAAAACACTGCACAAGTGGAGGTGAACAAAAAGGTCTTTCTTACTTACTGTATAAGTTCCTATTGATACACCACCTATCTTTCAAGATTCACTTTGTATTTTACCACTACAGACAGAAAAGGGTGTTCAGATATTCCCCCAATTAGAAATAAATGACCTCGCTCTCTTTTTCTTTCATCTACCTATCGGACTGTCACCTATCTTTCTATTATCTATCATCTATCTATCTATCTATCTATCTATCTATCTATCTATCTATCTATCTATCTAAATCTGTGTTGTATCACTTGTTCTTACTTATTTTATAATCTTTCTTTTGTATGTAAGAAATATTTATATCTATATCTATATATTTCCAGGTTCCCCATGATAATATCTTCCCCATTATAAGACAAAATATTCATTTTGGTATCATGAATAAACACCTTAGCAGTGTTGAGCACATGGTAGATGCTTTACAAATTCATGTTGAATTAAAGGGGTTAAGTAGTTTGGAAATGCCAATTCAAACTTACAATGTCCAGTAGGTCACAGATGGTTCTCCCCAGGGAATTTTAGCAGCTATAAGGTCACCCTTTAGAAAACTCTGATTTTTTTTCTGTGGTTGTTAATTCTTTCCTGGGCATAATGCTTTGTGGGATATTTCTAGAAATGCAATCTACTGAAAACTGCAAATGCAAACTCGGCATAAACATCAACACCTTCCTCAGTGGAAGCTCATAATTGCCAGAGAGAAACGCACCCAGGCTCTCAGCATCCTTCTTTTCCATGATGTCTCTACACCATTTACCATCACTAATGCTTCTAAATGAGCAACATACTATTTCTTCTAAATTGGATGTTTGTGTCTAAGAAAATGCAAAAGTAAGAGCACTAAATGCAATTGGAGGTGTGCTGAAGTTTGTATATTTAGATCCCATAAGAGTTCCGGGTGTCAGATTCACATTCATCAAATCTAAGTAAACGTTGTTCAGTAGCTTTGACCATGCAGGGGAAAACACAACAACAAACATCTCTTCAGACGCTAAGGCTTCCTTCCCCCCACCCTGGCCCCCCATCAGACTCTGTTGCAGTGCCCAGCTCCACCTTCCAGTGTGCCGTTCCCCTCAGTCCTATCGCTCTCCTCCTGCTGTGTTCTCATTTCCCAGGGCTGCCTGTGGCATTTGCTTGTACATGTCCCATTGATTTTCCTCATGTTCAACATTCCCAATCATTCAACCTTCTTTGAAGCATAAATCCTCTACTAAGTATCCTTCAATGAAAGACAATGACACCTACATTCGTGAACTGAAAGCCATTATCTGACTCTGTTTCTTCAAGGCCACTGACTTGATTTCTGGCCTCATCCTCTGGCAAATCCCACTGGAGCATAATGCCACTTGTACCTGTTCCTCTACAACACGCAACACACGCACTTACAGATGGACTTTGCTTGCTTTTTATTAGGCCAGGACTGCTCTCCGCTCTTCAATACCGGAGGGAGGGCTCCCCCCTCTGCCCGTGCCAACACAGGTTTCTGCAGCCCCTTTTTACCAGTGACTCCGTCCCCACTCTATCATGCTTGAGGAAATTACCTTCGGATATTTCCCCTGAATTAAGCATTACTTTTCTTTTTTTTCTTAATCCCTACTCTACTGAAATAATTGTTAATCCGGGCTCTCTACCTTCAGTTTTAAATTTAATTCACTTTACAGCTAGAATACCACTGATCCTCATGCCTTCTTTAGCAATTTCATCCCCGCTTCTCCCACCAAATAGGTCACCCCAACATCTGATGAAGATTCACGCCTCGGGGATAAAGTAAAAAGTCCTTGGCCTTTTGTTCAAGGTCAGTATGTGCTAATCTCTACCTATAGCCCTAAGCCACTCCTCTAATTCTTTAAAAGGAATGTTCTGCCTCAGGGAACGCATGTCTACACCGCCCTGCCTGCTGGCTTTGGTTTCACATCAGTTCTCTTGCCTGGATCATTCACCTGTTCACCTCTCTACACCTTCCAAAGCCTGTGTTTGTTTTTTAAAGCTTGGGTCACGTCCCAGTACTTCAGTGAACACTTCTCGAACTATCCCAGGATTTAAGGAGAACCTATTTTTCTTCAGATCTAAGCAGGAAGAGTGTTGTGCTCCTGATTATGAAGACAATTTAAAACTGTCTCACCAATTGTTTTAGGAAAAGAAGTGTAATGTAGTATGCTGGTCATGTTTGATATAATAAAATCCGCAAAAATGGACCAAAGAAATCTACCAGTTATTTCTTTTTGAAAAAATTCATCCCATTCATTCACACAGTCATTCACTCAAAAACACTGATAGACTTCCTAGAAGAGGATCCGGCACTCTGCCAAAAAATGAAAATATCATGGCAGACCCTATTTAGTTAAAATTGACAAAAAGCCTTGCCCTGAACAGAGCTTGCTTCTTTGTAGGGATGGTGGTGGGGGCTGGGAAGACAGATAAAGAAGACAAATAAGTAAATATAGGTTATGTTAGATGGTGGTAAGTGCTAATGAATAAAACAAAATGCAGTTTAGATAGGTGGGCAGGACACACTGGAGGAGAGTGTGCCATCTGACCAAAGGCCTGAAGGGGTGAGAGAGTAAGACGTGTATCTAAGGGGTAGGTAGGAGGAGTACTTCTTTTTTTTTTTTTTTTAATCCTCACCCGAGGACATTTTTCCATATTTTGTTTAGATAGAGTGGGAGGGGGAGAGAGAGAGAGAAACATTGACGTGAAAGGGACACATTGAGTGTTTGCCACCCACACAACCCAACCAGGGCCGGGGACAAACTGCAACCGAGGTACATGCCCTTAGCGGGAACCGAACCCGGGTCTCTCTGGACCGCAGGCCAACGCTCTACCCGCTGAGCCAAACTGGCCAGGGCAGGTGGAGTACTTCTGATGCAAGGGAAGGCCTGGTATAGATGTCAGGGCATTTCGAGCAGAGTGAGGAAGGAAATGACCAGATCCCAGAGCTGACTTCAGCCTCCAGTGTGTGGGACCCTCTACAGGCCATTGTGAGGACTTAGCTCTTTGGAAGGCACTGGGAAATGCTGGGAGGAAAGTGACGGGATCTGATTTATGCGCTAATATAACCCTTTTGGCAGCTGCTTGAGAAGTGGGGCAAAAGAGGAAGTGGGATGATCAAGGAGAGAGCTACTGCAGAAATTGGGAGAGGGATAATGATGACTTGAACCAGTGTTCGCCATGGAAGTGACTGAAGTAGCCAGATTATATAATTGTATGATAAAGCCAACAGGGTATGTTGAAAACGTGTATGTCGCTGTGAGATAAAGAGGAAATGTAAGGATGATGGCCGGTGATTCAGAGAATTTTGTCTAAAGCAACTAGAAGAAAATGATGGAGATTGAGAAAATTATGAGAAGAGCGGATTTGGAGCAGGGGCCAGGAAGTCAGGAGGTCAGTGTTCGATGTGTTAAATAAATTGAGATGCCTATTAGAAAACTAAGTTAAGATGTATTTTTGAAGTCTGGAATTTAGGGAAGGGGGTCCAAGTTGGAGATGTTAATTTGGGAGTCATTACTTATTAAATGGTATTTAAAAGTATAATTCAGTCAAGATTACCAAAGATACGAGAAAGAATGAATACACAGAAGAGGCCCACGGAACAAGTCTGCTGCACTCCTCAATGTTCGGATATTGGGGAGAAAAAACTGAGAGAGAGTGGGCAGAGAGGGGGAAGAAACAGCAGACAGGTGCATTGCCAGAGGCTGGACCAGGTTTAAGGAGGGGGTAATGACTCTGCCAAATAATGCTGAAGACTAAAAATCAATCACTGCATTTGGAGACCCAGAGATCACTGATGTTCTTAATGTTATGTTTCTCTGGAGAGTTGGGGGCGGAGCCTGAAAGAATTAGAGGATAGAAATTGGAGAAAATCAGCATTCAAAAATTTTTGAGTCATTTTCCTGTAAGGATATGAGAGAAATGGGAGTGGGGGGGGGGGGTGTAACTTGAAGCACAAGTGGTATGGAGGGGGGTTTGTTATATATTATTACTAACATCAGAAAATTTTGAACATTGATGGAAAAAAAAATAGAAGAGGGAAACTGATCAAAAAGAAAGAGAAGAATTATTAAAACTGTCTTTGAGGAGGAGAGAGGGGAGCAGGGGGAGGGGTTGGCCTCTGCCAGGGGCGGGGCCAGCTCTCCAGGAGGAGATAGAGCAGACAACATAGCGAGCAAGTGGGGGAGTCAGTGGGGAGACAGGGTGTTGGAAAATCCTATTTCAGTTAGAGTAGGAAGCAGAGTCAACGACCGAAAATGGGAAAGGTTGTATGGAAATTTGAGAGAAACTGACGGTGTGAAAGTGTTGTTTAGGACACCAGTCTTCAAACATATTTGCTCAATTATTCCTTAAAAGACATATAAGGAATGTAACTCCTCATACATCTTTAAACTTAAATATAAAATTTGTTACTGTATGTTCAATTGGAAGCAAGTATATAATTTTTAATATGTTGTAAACTTTGGCATATTAAAACATAACTGTTACATCACTCTTTTAAATACATCAAATTGAATCACAATGCCTTTATAATTTTATACTCACCATTATCCATAAAAACATAAAAAAAAAATTCTTCTTTAAGACGGATATTTTGCATTTTTGTTCTGCCTGAATTTTATTTCCATTTTTTTCCTCAACCACATGAAATGTATTTTTAAACTTAAAGTCACTTATTAATCACCTAATATGCTTGTCTGCGATAATTATATTTAAGTAAATTAAGTTAAAGTATGTAATATCAGGCTTCAGCTTTTTAATTTTTCTTCTGGTTTTAATTTCATGAATTATTATTAGTCAAAATACTATTAGTCAACATTATTGACCAATTATTGTCAAGTTAAAATAGAAAAACACACATTATAATGTGTGATGTTTGATTATAAAATACAGAAAGTACATTTTATTAGCACTGCACAGGAAAATAAAAATGACATTATAACTTGACTAGGAATACTCCACAGATGCCAATTTTGCATTTTGTGTTCTTGTTTGGTGCCCCCTGGGATTTCTGCAACAGAGCAATGCACCATGGGAGAATTGTGGACAGATGGGAGCGGTCATGTCCTCTTCCCATCTTTACTCCTTTCCTTCTCTCTTTCATCTTCTTTTTTATATCTGAATCGAGAGAGATGTATTTGTAGCGTGAGATGCGATAAAGGAGAATCAACTTGTTTCTTCAATAGACAAATCAGTTTTAGGAAAGAGAGTTCATGAAAAATCTAATCACAGATCAATGTATAATCCTTGGTTAAATTCTGGACTGAATCAAAAGCTACGAAGAATAAGAGTATTTGGGGGGTAATTGGAGGAGACCAAGTATGGACTGTGTGTTAGATAATACTTTGGCATCATGTGAAATTTCTTGGGTATTTTAATTATATTATTATAATAAAATAAAGTCTTCATTGTTGCTAAATCTTTAAGGTGAGGCACCGTGCTATCTAACACTTACTTTCAAATGTTTCAGATGAGAAGTTGGAGAAAAAAATAGATGAAGCAGATGTGGCAAAATAATCATAAACAGAGATGAAGGAAAAAGTGACAACAGTAAAGTTTTTCTAGGCACACTTTGTCAGCTTTAATGCACGTGGTCAGAGTTCAATGTGTTTAGTCTATAACCCTCTGGGATACGATGAGATAATTCAACACTTAGGAATAAAACAGAAAGGACATGCTGACATATATGTATTTACATGAGTCAGGCTAGAAGGAGAGTTTAATCCTGTAGAAAGGAGAGCCAGCATTGAGCCATACAAATAAATGAGAAGGTGGGTGTCTTATGCCACGTGCCACAGCTTGCTCTTTCTCTCGACTATAACGTGCCTCAGAGCAAGTAGATTTTAAAATGGCTTTATCCCTATTGGAGCTCCGGCGCCCTGCAGAGTGGGGTTACAGATGTTTTGTTTGTTTGTTTAAACTCATCAATCGGTAACAAAAACTAATGAATAGTACAAAATAATAAAGGTCAAAAATATGTCCTCACCCACGCTTAGCTCCTCACGCATGCGGGTGGATGCGCGCAGGGGTCTCACTTCTCTAGATACAACCAAATGCTTTCGTCACCGGTGACAGCTTTTCTACAGAAATAATCCTCTTAGAGGTTGTTCTTTGTGATTAATAAAAATGGGAACAGAAGCAATTGCACCAAGACCACATCTTCAGGTCATTTCGTGATTATTTTTGGCTCAACAATATTGAAAATTAAAGATTGAAAAAAGAGATGCCTTTGAATTCTGGATGAGGCCAGTGACTTAATATCTGTTCCTCCCATGGTTATTTGTAAATCAAGCCATGTATTAATTTTCTTTTTATTAGAGCACAGGTTTCCTTACATGCTTTTGGAACATAATAGAGATGAGCTATAAAAAGGGGTCTCCCCGCTTCCCTCATGTTGGACTTGCATCTAAATGAGTTCCTATATCTCATAGGTCCTGTACACGTCTTCCAAGCTGCACCATTCCACACCTGCTCGTTATCTCCCATTATCAACAGCTCTGACAACTAGTGGGAGTCCCTGCCTGTTACTGTTTCCAGCTAAGAAAATTTCTGATAACCTCAAAAAACAGCAACAACAAAAAAACCATTACTCTCATTCTCTCTTTCATTTTCTCTCTCCTCTCTCTTTTTTTTTTTTTCTACACTTGAGCAGAGGGGTTCAGTCTAAAGCATCTCCCAGGCGAGTCCACACTCTTTCCTCAGTTAATTCTCACCTGGGAGGTAGAGGTTCAACTAATAATAATGATAATTTTGAAGAACAGGGAAAGAGGGAAAAGGGAAGACAAATCAACTGTTTGTAATATGCTTTCCATCAGATCCTTCAAATCTGAGAAGCCTGTGAGGTAAATAAATATTATTATCTGTATTCTACAGTGAGGAGCATGGAATTCAGTAGGATTTAAAAAATTCCTCCAGGTCAGCCAGGTAGTAAGGGGTCATAGCATGCCCCTCTCCTCCTCACCTGGAGGTGGAAACCACACATGCTTTCTGAGTCTGTGGTTGAAAGTCACACATCGTCCTGATATCGCCAATGAAATCCAACTCCGATCCCATTCTCCTGCAGAGTCGATTGCTGGGTAATTGCCCTGAGATAATTGGTAATGATATTTCTGTGCCTCTTACTGCTTCTGAAAATCAGGAATGACGTGAACAACCAGATCCACAGCACACAGAGTTTTGCAAAATTCTTATTCAGTACTATTCAGCTGTACAGATTGGAACCTATTGGAGGTCAAGACGATTTCTGTTTGTCTCCTTCAAAGAGCTTAGGGAAGCCTTTCACGTGGCTAGTCCTACTCTACTACAAATGAGTAGTCATAGAACATGTAATCCTAAAGTACAAACAAAGCATGTTTCTCTGTTTCTGATGGTTCTTTGATTCACACTCGACAATCACTAAGAATTCCTTGTAGGAATGTAGCAAAATTAGAAACTAAACACAAAGACTCTGACCTTTACTCTTGGCTTTAACTCTGTGTGCAAAGATCTCGAACTTACAGAACAAATTTCTTCATGCCCAAAACCTTAGGGTTCCCTATTAAAAATGAAAAGTTCAGCCTGGCTGGTGTGGCTCTGGTTGAACATTGACCCACGCACCAAGAGGTCTCCGGTTCGATTCCCGTGGAAGGCATGCAGGAGGCAGCCAATAGATGTTTTCTCTCATCGATGTTTTTTTTTTCTCTCTCTCTCCCTCTCCCTTCCTCTGTCTCTCTAAGATCAATAAAGAAAAAAATTTAAATCAATTTTTAAAAGTAAAGTTTAAAATAAATAAATAAGTAAAAATAAAAAGTCCAGCTGATAACAACTCAGACGGATGCCTGGGCACTTTTCACTTGTGTGAGATGCCCTACCTAAGTGCCTACTTGATCATCTCTCCAGACCACTCTTCCAACACCCTACATTGCTCTTTCCAGCTCTCACCAGGAACCCTTACACAAAAGGACATACTCCTTCCACAGACTGACTCCAGCAAATCAACTGTGACCAGTCCCTTAAAGCAGGGAGTCATCTGGGGTTGTCATCAGAGATGCTCACAAATATTCCAGGTCTCCTTTCCTTTGGTCACACAGCAATATGAATTTCCTTTCTCACGGTGAAGTTAGCTGTGACCATGCTCGAATCCTAATTCTTCCCTTTGCTAGTTATGTGACTGGAACCTATTTTCTCACCTGTCAAATGAGGAAATGTAGCTAATTCAGAAGGTTGTTGTAAGGATTAAGTGGGCATGTCAAGCACCTAGAACAGACACCGGCAGGATTTTCTTTTCATTTTCCTTCTCTCATTACTGAGAACAGAAACAACTTTTACCTTCTCTCCACTCTCGGAGCATAGAGAACAAATATTCACACAGTAGAACAGCTGATTCTAACAAGTGGGCGTTTGCTGTCATAATGGAAAAGGGTAGGTGAAGATTATTTCTCACAAAGGTTGTTTGTGTTTTCTGTTTCTAGCACAGTTCCAGGATATGGTAAACAATAAAATGTGTATTAGTTGACCAACAATTAGTTAATTAATTATGGCCTCCAGTAATTCTTCAAAATTCAGTTTGTTTGCTCCCTCACCTATATGACATTTTTCATGATTCCCCCAGATACCTTTAGTGGTTTCCTTTTTGAAATTACATTTATCTATCTATCTATCTATCTATCTATCTATCTATCCATTTATCTATCTATCATCTATTTATCTATACACTATATCTATTTTATAATACATAACATTGCAAAACTTAGAGATTGCCATCCTAACCTGTAAATAATTACACTCATACATAAAACAGCAACAGAGGAACTACCATCATTAACTGAGTCCTTATTATGTGCTTGACTCTCTGCTAAGCACTTTATATAATTATTTCATTTAATCTTTCACCAGCTCTACTATGGAGCAGATACTGTGATCACCATTTACACGTGAGGAAACTGAGGTTTAGAAAAATTAAATTCCTCAGTGTCACAAAGCTAGCAAGAGATGGCTAGAATTCTCTTCTCTCTGACCCCAAGCCTGACCTCAAAGCCACCACGACAGTGCACACCCTCCCTGACCTATGTATCTCTATACCGCTCACCCCTGCCCAGCCCCTGCGTGTAGTCAAGTGCTTGAACACAAGGAGCACTCCATCAATCTTGTTGAATTTGAATTAAATAATATCCATGAGCTTTTATTCATTTTGAGTGCATTTGCACATTTTACCCAAATTCCTAGGCACTTCAGATTGGAAAGCTTCCAGATCCAAGATTGCAATTCATACACGATGGTCCTTTTGGCACAAAGCACCCAACATCTTAATCTAACAACATGCCTCCACTGATACACAATAGACTCTGCTCAGTTTCTATGTTTAAAAAACACAGTAAACTATTTTTAAAATATAAGTTAAACTAATATCCTCAAATTGTGCCTTACTTGGGTGTTATGTAGTATTCAATTGCATTTAGGGTGTCAAATGCTCATTTATTCATTTGTGCTAATCATTGCTCATATCTCAACTCGCTATGTGATCCATATTTTCGAACTATGGGCTTTTCAGAATTGTGTCCTAATCTGACCCTGATTTCTCAACCACTGCTTCTGTTTGTCTATTTAACTCTTGTACTCCTGACCTCTGCTCCTCATAATCAGATTAACTTGGACAAAGCTGCCTCAGGGAAGAGGTCAAAACCATTGCTAATAATAGTAGTTGGCCTACTTCAGTCTATTTTCAACACAGTAGCCTGTTCACACCCAAGTCAGAGCAGCAGCACCACCTCCTCATAATCTTCCAGTTGCTTCTTCCTCCCTCCCAGTAAATGCCAAAGTCCTTGCTGTTGCCTGCAACACCCCACACTGTCCACACTCTTCTCCCCTGACTTCCTTAATGCTTATTTTTACTCTAATATAGTCTTTCGTGGCAGAATTGTCTTCTTTGCTCAAACATGCCAGGATACTTCCGCCTCAGCGCCTTTTCACTTGTGATTTCCTTTGCCTTTTCCTAGTTTCTCCCTCATCAGAGTCAAATCTGTATTCAAATGCTTCCTTGTCACCAGGGCATTCTCTGACCACCTCACTTACATTTGCAACACCAGTACTTTGCTCTATTTTCAACCAGGACCTTTATCACCATCTAACATATTTGCTTACATTGTTACGTTTATTGTCTAGTCCCTCTGAACACTGTTTGCTAAAGGAAGGACAGAGGCACATTTTTCTATTTTGAGTATTGTTAGATTATGAGACCTAGAGACATAGCCGCCACCTACGTTTCTCAAAACATACTTATCAAATGACCGAATAAATGAATAGACACACCATTACTGGCTTTTGCAAATGTTTTGAAGCATGGATTATGATTACACTATAATAACAACCAGTTTACAAAAACTAATAGTATGTGGTTATAGCTTGTTATCTTTTTACACATATTGTTAGAAGTAAGTCGTTCATATTTTAATTTTTTAATGAAAAATTTAAAAGAAGATGCTAAAGGCAGTGTTGCTTCCAAGGTAAGGATCGGCTCTTAAATATATATAATGTCCTTATTTTCAATCTTCTGCGAAAGTAGATCAAAGAACCAGAAAATGAAAGGTTAGGATGCACAGAACTGATGACGGTACTGTGGTTTTGAAGGGGAACATATCTGAGCATTGACAGGAAATTACTTATAAGAAACAGTTCCTCCCAGGAAAAGGAATGAGCATTTTTGGAGTACTTCTCTCTTTTCCAGTGGAATACCATGTTTTCCTGAAAGTCATGCTCTGACCTGATTTTTAACTTTAAGGAAATAGATCAAATAGACCTTTTCTCATGATGAGCAACCTTTTCAATCTTTCTTAACCTCAATCTTAGAAAATCTGAACTCAAATTAATCTAACTTTATTTTTCATAATTAATCTAAATCATATCTAAGACGTAGTAAAATTCAGCCACCATCTACTATCTAATGCAACTGCTCTCTTTATTTGGAATGTTTCCTCCAGGAGAAAGTACAGCCGCCATTGAAAGGCCAGCCTTCAGAAATTTTAAGAGAGAAGCAAACAGAGAGAGGGGGAGGAAGGCAGAGAGAGAGAGACAGAGACAAAGAGAGAGAGAGAGAGAAAGAATTTAATTTGAAACCAGAGAGGAGCTCTTCAATTACTTTGAAACGCTGTGTGTTTTTGGTTATTCAGGCCAAACATTCCCACCCACCGTAACTTCTGATTAGTCCTTTTCTCTCATTCCCTCCCTCCCATTGTCTTGCCAAATCAATTCCTCTGGCAAGGACTATGGTTACAGCTTTCTAATTTCCTGCCATTTAGAATCTTCACTCTCCAGACATCCTTCAGAGCTCCAAAAAATATCCCTGAAGCTCAGAGCTGCTCATCACACTGTGTGGAAAAGAAAAAAAAGGCAGACAAATTTCCATTATCTGCATGGCAAAGATCACATTGTTTAGCATGGCATACACACTTTTTCACAGCCTGCCACTGATCAATTTATCTGGTGCATCCCTAGCCAGCCAAGTCTAGATGCACAAATGACCACACGCTCTTTTGTTGTTTCATGAAAAGAATAAGCTTTAATAAATGAAGAAATAAAACAAAAAGATGCAAGCTGTTTTCATCATTTATGCAGCTTTTGACCACCTTATGGGTAAAATATGAGCCAAAATCTATAGTCTTTTCTCAGAAATTAATTTCTCTGGGTCCCTAAGTGGAGTAGGTTGTGTATTTCCCTCTATTTATAAATCCTACATTTTAAAAATTGACTTCAAAGCTTAAATAGTCAAAGGCTATGCATAAACATCAAGAAGTTATTTTAAGCAGAATCTACAATATATAGAAAACTAGGGCAAACTATGAAGTAACACTTGGTTTAAAACTCATTAAGAAGAAAGTCTTTTGAATTGTAGTTTATGAAAAATAAACAAAGAAGGTCATTTGAGCAAAAATAACACTGTGTTTAATGTAAGATCATTAAAGACAGTGATATTCTGGAGGCAAGTTCCTATTCGTTATGAGATACTCATGCAGTTTCGCAATAAATAATTTAATTATGAGCTAACTATAATTACATCAGGTATTTCCCAAGTTTTTACATCTTAATCAACACAGAATCCTTTCTCAAAAGGTAAGTGAACCACGGAAAGAAAAGGGAAGAAAGAGCTAAACTGTCCAATGCCAACAAGAAGGTGCTCCTGAGTGTGTTGAGAGCGGTGTTGGGGTAGCTGCTATCGTCCCCTTCGTAAGGAAGAACCTTAACAATTAATCAAAAGGCCAGGATCTGGCATTCTGTTCCCTTTAGCCAAGTGTTTTCCTCATGATGGTTTCTATTTGGTGAATTTGCTGACAACTCCTTATGCAGGTAGGTCTGACCTGTCCCCTGACCTACAGTGGTGGCCAGCAACTGCACCTTATTTCCTGGCACCTGGCTAAGGCTTGTCCGTCATGTTCACAGGGTCAATGACAAGAGTACAAATGGAGGCTCGATCTGTTACCTTCTCTTCCCACCGGCTTTGTCCTACACAGTGAGGGGACTCAGACACCTGTGTACACATGTACAATTTGACCCAAGGTCCAAATTCCTCTACCACAAGCAGCCTTCCTTTGGCCATGGTCCTGGGGGTGAACATGTCAGAGGTCAAGTCTACAGACAAAGCAAGAGGTCAGTTCAGTGAGGCGTTTTGATGCGTGGATGGTGAAAACTCAGGTAGTGCCTCTCCACGGTGATACATATTAGATATCACACAGGAATTAAAAAGTGGTAAAGAAAAAGAAGGTTCTCAACCCTGGCCCTTCTGTTGATGAGGGAAGACCTACGAATCACATCACTAGAGGTGCCTGTTCCATCCTCCTGTTCTCCCACTTTTGGTCTGAGATCACATGTCAGGGTCAAAAATCACCTGTAGAGCCAAGGTGAACAAGCTTTTAATTGCAGGGATTTGCATGGTCTTCTCGTCCCAAGGATCTTAGGGCCCTCGACAGCGTCCTCCCCTTCACCATGTCCTCCTGCTTCGTGGAATACTTCCAGGCCTCGCTTTCTGAACCTGCTCACTCCACCCAGTCCTTTTTGGGGACCCTTCACTTCTATTTTAGCTCTTGATTCCTAACGTTCCCTTTAAACTTGAAATTGTTTCAAGTCTCATGTGAAATTCAGTCTTTGTTTCCTCACGGCGCCCAACTCAATGCCGAGGTCACCTCTACTCCCTCCCAAATCAGATGTGGGTTCTGTGCCTCACAGCAGGTTCGGGATCTGGAAATCTATCTGGAACAAGAGAGTAAGGCAGATACCACCTTTAAAGAAAATATTCTCCTTTCCCCCCCCCCCCGACAACCAAGGACTCAAGATAGTTTCCGTGGGAATTCAACCCAGTCTTTCTTCATCAGAAGTAGTGTGAACATTTACAAAAGTTTAGAACCATGCCCTGGCCGGTTTGGCTCAGCGGTTAGAGCGTCGGCCTGCGGTCCGGAGAGACCCGGGTTCGGTTCCTGCTAAGGGCACGTACCTCGGTTGCAGTTTGTCCCCGGCCCTGGTTGGTCGTGCGGGTGGCAGCCACTCGATGTGTCCCTTCACATCGATGTTTCTGTCTCTCTCTCCCTTCCTCTCTCTCCCTCCCACTCTATCTGTACAAAAATTGGAAAAATATCCTCGGGTGAGGATAAAAAAACAAAACAAAAAAACAAAAGTTTAGAACCATTAAGGGAGACTAAAAGAAGAAACAGAAGGGCATATATTCCACAGAGAAAGAACAACCTGGCCATTCCAATCACCTAATTACCTATGCAAACAGAGTACATAGAGGACACTGAGCAGAACATCTCTTCTGTAGGCCCTACCCACATGTACACACTTACTGACTTTATCATTTAAAATCCTTACCCTCCATTTACATCAAGGGCAGACTAATTTAAGTGATATGCAACATTTAGAATGAAGGCCTTGCCCTGGCTGGGTTGGCTCAGCGGTTACAGTATTAGGCCTGTGGTCCAGAGAGACCTGGGTTCGGTTCCCACTAAGAGCGTGTTCCTTGGTTGCAATTTGTCCCCGGCCCTGGTTGGGTTGTGCAGGTGGCAACCACTTCATGTGTCCCTTTCACGTCGATGCTTCTCTCTTTCTCCCTCCCTCCCACTCTATCTGAACAAAATATGGAAAAATGTCCTCAGGTGAGGATAAAAAAAAAAAATTAGAATGAAGGCCTTGATTTTTACATCCAATAATGATAATTCACATGATGGGTTGCTAAAGAATAATAAATACCTATAACTTCCTGTTTGCAATTATTTGAGGAAATGAATTAATTGTAAGTGAAGATATTTTACTTAAATCCTTTAAGGAGTATTTTTATGAGCATTTTTATCCATACAAAGTTAGGATCTTTTTAGAGCTCTGTACTCTCTAATTTTTTCACATGTAAGTAAACTCTTTATTAAGACCATGCAATTAGAAGAAAAAAAAACTTTAGAGAGGCACCATGGTATTCTTTTCTTTATTGAATTTATTTGGTGACATTGGTTAATAAATTCAAATAGGTTTCAAGTGCACAATTCTACGATATATCATCTATGTACTGTATTGTGTGTTCACCATCCCAAGTCAAGTCTCCTTCCATCACCATTTATCGCCCCTTTACCCTCTTCTACCTCCCTCACCCCTAGGCACCACGGCATTCTGATAAAACTATAAATATATTGTGACACCACTGGAAATTCAAAATAATTACTTTTATACAATAATGAATTTAATTCTATTTCTTAAAGTAAATACCCTAAACTACCCTGCTTGATTTAGCATTTTTATTTTCTTCAATCCACTGTCCTTTCCTTGATAACAGATTGTAGAAACAAATGAGCTCATTTGTTATTTTATGACAGTTTACTATTTAAGCTCTCACTTACGCTTTTATTACCAAGAAGAATCTCTCATGGACTCCTAGTGCCTGTCTTCTGATACTTTTTTTGTTGTTGTTGCATTTCTTCAGTGTTTTTTTTTTCCTGCTAATAACATTAATCTGTAAGATCACACATGAGAAAACTAAAAGGAATTTAATAAGAATGTATAATATTTTCCTATTACTGACATCTCCATGAATTTTACAGCATTTGTTTGCTTTTAAAACACTATAAAAATGAACTATGAAAATTATATTTTATTTTTAATAAATAATAATTGGCACCTGAAAAATTAAAGATAATGCTAACTCAGCTGTAATAAAACCTATAATAAGGCTATATTCCCCCTTCCTACCAGCTTGATGTACTGAATTGCTGGCATAGGATAAATCAAAAGGAAACTTATTTATTTATTTTTCTTTATTGATTTTAGAGAGAGAGGAAGGGAGAGGGAGAGAGAGATAGAAAGATTGATGAGAGAGAACTTCAATTGGCTGCCTCCTGCATGCCTTCCATTAGGGATTGGACTCACAACCTGGGCATGTGCCCTGACTGGGAATCGAACCGGCAACCTCTTGGTGCATGGGTTGATGCTCAGCCAGTGAACCACACCGGCCAGGCCAAAAGGAAACTTATTGTAGAATATAACCTGTTGTTTCTCAGAAATCTTGAGAATTATCGAACATGTTTATAAATACTCTCTGATAAATGCAAATATTACAAAAATCCAAAAGCATATTATTCATATTGATCAACATATTGTGCTTTCATAATTAAAGTAATAAAATGTAAATAGCAAATAATTCTAAATATTGTGCCATGATTATTTCAGCGTCATCATCCATTTGTCTGATTTTGGATTCATGTTTACATCTGGCTGCCCTCCAGCATTTATTCTGATGTTTGGTCCAGGCTTCATCCATCAACTCAGATTTTCATATTTGAACTTTTCAGTGCCCATCATCTGGATGTTTCAAAGTCACCTCAAACTCAGTATCCTAAAAACTTGCGATATACCTTCTTTTTCTTTGAATATTTGTTTATATTCACATAGATGCTTTTCATGCTTGACCTCTTTTCAAATCAGAAATATAGGAGTTATTCTAAATTTCTTTTTTTTTCTCTCATCATTGGCATCTAATGAATTATCAAGACTTATACATTCTGCTCCAGATATATTTCTGGTATCTCCTTCCTTCTCTCCTGTCCCACAGTCCTCATCATCTCTTACCAAACTCTTACCAAAGTTTCCATCATATGTACATGGAAGGTCCTTAAATTTCAAGCATACCAAGTTTTCTGTTACTCATGATTGAAAGTTATTATAAAATTGTTCTTAGCAAATAATTCTTATAAAATAGTTCTTACGATGTAAATATTTTCTTGGTTGTAAAAAAATCAAGGAAAAATACTTCCTGGGTTTATAATTCTTATGTAGCTTTTCTTTGGGGAGAAAACAGTATAGAAGAATGGCAATGTGCATTGGATAAATTTCAAATAGATTTGTTTTAGAATTTCTTCATGCTTCTTTATACTTGGCCAAATTATACAACTACTCAGAGACAGTCTGCTCATTGCTACAATGAGGATATTTCCTGGTAGAGTTATTGCTGAGATTAAATAAGTAGTAAATTAGTTACAATGTAAAAATCTTCTCATCCTTATGTATCATCTCTACTAAACACTTAATTTGCAGCTACCAGACATTTATATTTTTATTTGGTTGTTTTTATGGGTTGAATTATGTTCCCCCAAAGCTGATGGAGTCCTAACCCTCAGTACCTGTGTGTGACCTTATTTGGAAATAAGATCTTTGCAGATGATCACATTAAGATGAGGTTATTTGATTTGGGCCTTAACTCAATATGACTGTGTCCTTATAAAGAGGGGAAATTTAGACAGAGGGACAGACAATACACAGAGGGAAAACAATGTCAAGACACAGGGAGAACACTAACCACAAGGAATGCCTGAGGCAACCAGAGGGAAGCAAGAGGCATGAAACAAATTCTTCCTTACAGCTCTCAAAAGGAATCAACATTGTCAACACCTTAATTTCAGACTGAGCATCTGTAACTGTGAGACAATCATTTCTGTTGTGGAAGCCACTCAGTCTGTAATACTTTATTATCGCAGCCTCAG
Organism: Molossus molossus; assembly: GCF_014108415.1. Classification (NCBI taxonomy): domain Eukaryota; kingdom Metazoa; phylum Chordata; class Mammalia; order Chiroptera; family Molossidae; genus Molossus; species Molossus molossus. Next base: position 53,099,797 of record NW_023425345.1, on the reverse strand, counting down.
GAAACTGATACAGTTGTTTCACTGTTTTATGTAAATGTGTCTGTTCTTGTGTTAACTCTTTTAGAAGGATAATTAAGAAGAGACATGCTGCTGAAACACATAGATTCACTTGTATCACTTAGTAAAGTACCATGAGTAACTAGATAATTAATAAAAGATATTGATAATGCCAAACACGAAGTTCTGTTGAACCCAGAGGAAAACATGTAAAATAAATTGTCCTTATTTTCTACAGAGCTCAAGGGAAGGTTTCATGGGCAAAAGAGAAGCTAAATTAAATCATTTATGTAACATGTGTCCTGAACTTCTCCCTGTATGTCTCTCTACCATATGGAATTCTATGTAACTCTTTCTGACTAACTGTTCTGTATTATTCAGATTCTATCAGAGAAACCAAATTTCACTCTAGATGGGGGAAAGGGGCGAGGAGATTTGTCAGAACATATTAAATGACTGAGTCACTGGAAGGATGCAAGAAACTGACTTTAGGTTAAATAGTTAGTAAATAATACCACAGAACCCGGATCCAGGGGAACTGCTCCTTTCCCCAGTCAGAACATCTCCCGCTTCCCAGCACCACCAGCACCAGCTCCAGAGCCACAGCGTGCCGCTGCAGCCTGCCCCAGGGGGTCTGTGCCACATGGCTGGCCTCTCAGTGTCCTCAGAGTGGCAGACAAGAGGCTGAGAGCTCTGCTAAATCTGCCACAGGGGCCCCACACACTTCTCTGTGTGCTGTCAGCCAGACGAGCAGAAGCCCAGGAAGAGAGCTTTCTGAGAGAACACGAAACAAACTAAGCCTAAATCACATCTGGAGCCCTGACTGCAAGAGAATCTTGAAAATGTAGGTAGTAGCTTTCCACATGATGCTATTAGAAAGAGGGTGAGATGTTTAGAACATCCACCCTACCCACCAGATAAACTAGTAAGGGTGGTTTGCTGTGGAAGTACTTAAGTGCCCAGTGAAGTTTCTAGTAGAGGAGCCTACTCTCCATTGCCACTTCCAGACTATTGCCTTCCCAAACCTTCCACTTATGAAATCCAAATTCTCAGATTACACTGCCTGCTACCTTTCTTTGTTGCAGGAAAGTAAAGATATAATTTAATTTATTTCCCTTATTCCCTAAAGATTTTAACACCTGTCTTACCACAACTTTTGTTTTTCTAGTTAGTTTTTGATGATTTGATATTCGTGCAAAAGTATCTTAAATCTTTTCTTTTTCAATGATTTAATCCTCAATCCTATCTCAGACACCCACTTTCAAGGTCATGCAATGTCCTGGTAATAACAATCGCTACATCTTAATTCCCATAATCTTAATGTTAAACTTATTTTCTATACACTAACTTCCAATTTCTAAGTACTCCCTCAAATACCCAAAATTCAGCAATTCTTCAAAGCGAGGAGGACTTACATCCACTGCATATCATCTCTTTATTCTCTCTCACGTCCTCACAGCCCTAGCTATCCATCTTAAATACTAAATCCATCATTATAATCACCATTATAATCTTGCAAACTCCTTCACCTTTCCCAGTATCTTCTTCTCTTCCCCAACACTCTAAAACTACTTGTCTTGCCTTGTAATTTTTCATAACATCTATCATCTATCTATCTATCTATCATCTATCATCTATCATCTATCTCTTTTCCTGCTTGACTATAATTTCCATGATGCCGAAGACACTTTTGTTCACTACAATTGCCCCAAAATGTACAAAAATGTTTGGTATATAATAAGAGCTCAATAAATATTCATTTATTAATCCAAATTAATGACATAATTATTTTGTAATAATGCCTTTGTTTAAGTAGAACACTGACTGCCCCATTATAGGTGCTCAAACATTGTGTTGAATAAATGAGTCAAAAGCGTATTGCAATTCTAAGATGAAGCAAACCCTTAAAAGTCTAGTTGACTTACACCATCCACAAGAATAAACTCAAAATGGATAAAAGACTTAAATGTGACTTGTGATTCCATAAAAATCCTAGAAGAAAATGTAGGTGACAAAATTTTGGACATCATACACAGCAGAATTTTCATTGATACAACACCTAAGGCAAGAGAAACAAAGGAAAAAAATGAAAATGTGGGACTACATCAAACTAAAAAGTGTCTGCACAGCAAAAGAAACAATCATCAAAATGAAAAGGGAACCCACTATATGAGAGACCATAATTACCAATGATACATCAGATAAGGAGTTAATTTCCAAAATATATACAGTACTCAAACAACTCAACAAAAGGAGGACAAAGAACCCAATTTAAAAATGGGCAGAGGACCTAAAGAGACAACTCTCCAAATAGGACATAAAAATGGCCAAGAGACATAAAAAATGCTCAACATCACTAATCATCAGAGAGATGCAAATTAAAACAACAATGAGGTATAACCTCACACCTATCAGAATGGCTGCCATCAACAAATCATCAAACAACAAATGCTAGAGAGGGTGTGGAGAAAAGGGGACTCTAGTACACTGCTGGTGGAAATGCAGACAGGTGCAGCCACTATGGAAAACACTATGGTGTTATCTCAAAAAATTAAAAATTTAACTGCCATTTGACCCAGTGATCCCAATTCTAGGAATAAACCCTAAGAAGCCTGAAACACCAATCAGAAAGAATATATGTACCCCCATGTTCATAGCAGCACTATTTACAATAGCTAAGATCTGGAAACAGCCCAAGTGTCCACCAGCACATGAGTGGATTAAAAAGCTGTGGTACATATACACAATGGAGTACTATGCAGCTGTAAGAAAAAAAGATCTCTTATCCTTTGAGATGACATGGAGGGACCTGGAAAGTATTATCCTAAGTGAAACAAGCCAAGCAGAGAAAGACAAATATCACAAGATCTCACTTATTTGTGGAATATAATGAACTAAACAAATTGATGAACAAAATTGACCCAGAGACACAGAAGTAGGGAACAAACTGACAAACCTCAGAAGCGGGGGTGATGGGGGGAGATAAAGCATAGGACTTATATGCATGTGTGCATGACCAATGGACATGGACAACAAAGCTGGGGATGGGGAGGGAGAAGAGGGTGTCAATGGGGGAAAAAGGAGAAACATCTGTAACAAAAATAAATTAATAAAAATATTCTTTAAAAAAATTCTACTTGGACAACCCATTAAAGTTAAATGGAAAAGTCCATTTTGTAAATGAAATATAAGAAATACAAAAGCATCTATTCTTTTTTGTTATATATCATGAAATCTGATTATATTATCTTTGAAGTTTTTTCTTTTATATTTTCCCTTATGAAATCTTTGACATTTTCAATAATTACTTCAGCTAAAGTAACAATATAATTTTTTAACATTAAAAATATGTGAGATAACTAATTAAATAAATTCTTAAATTGGTCAATTAATATAATGATAGGTTATATTAATAGTGCACTAAAACTATTATTCTCTTCAAATTGATTTTACTCTCTTCAATCTGTCTTTCAGGAAGAAAATCAAATAGCTTGAAAATATTTAAAGATTTATTTTAATGATGCCTTTCAGCAGTCATAATGCAGTTCCCAGGTTATTAATTACATCAATTAAATCAGCCATGAGAATCTATTAATAAGAAATGGAGAAGAAAATTAAATTAGTAAAAACTATTTAAACTGATTAGCTAATTATAGAGAGACCCACACTACATACACATAAGATTGGAGAGACTTCTCCATACACTAACACACAGGTAACATCATTCAGCAGGTAACTTTGATGTTTACAGCAATGCTGTCGTCAGAACTATAACGAACCATTCAGATGTCTACATTATGTCAAATCGCATGAAATAGTATACTTAAAGAAATGCTTCAGGCCTGGCTGGTTTGGCTCAAATGTTTCAGTCCTGGCCACTTGGGACTGAAGGGCTGTGGGTTCAATTCCAGTCAAGGGTATGTTGTATCTGAGTTGCAGGTTTGATCCCTTGCCCTGGATGGGGTCATGTGGCAGGCAACAAATCAATGTGTCTCTCTCACATCAATGTTTTTTTCTCTCTCTCTCTCCCTTTCTTCCACTCTCTTTAAAAAATCAATGGAAATAAAACAACAATGAGGTATCACCTCACACCTGTCAGAATGGCCACTATCAACAAATCATCATACAACAGGTGTTGGTGAGAGTATGGAGAAAAGGGGACTCTAGTATACTGCTGGTGGGAATGCAGACTGGTGCAGCCACTATGGAAAACAATATGGTGTTACCTCAAAAAATTAAAAATTGAATTGCCATTTGACCCAGTGATCTCACTTTTAGAAATATACCCTAAGAAGCCTGAAACACCAATCAGAAAGAATATATGTACCCCTATGTTCATAGCAGCACTATTTACAATAGCTAAGATCTGGAAACAACCCAAGTGTCCACCAGTAGATGAGTAGATTAAAAAGCTGTAGTACATGTACACAATGGAATACTATGCAGCTGTAAGAAAGAAAGATCTCTTATCCTTTGAGATGGTGTGGAAGGACCTGGAGAGTATTATTCCAAGTGAAACAAGCCAAGCAGAGAAAGACAAATATCACATGATCTCACTTATCTGTGGAATATAATGAACTAAACAAACTGCTGAACAAAATTAACCCAGAGACATGGAGGTGGGGTACAGGCTGACAAGCCTCAGAGGAGGGGGTTTGTGGGGGAAGAGATAAACCACAGAACTTACAGGCATGTATGCATGACCAATGAACATAGACAACAAAGCTGGGGATGGGGTGGGGGGGCGGGAAGAAGGGTGTCAATGGGGGAAAAATGAAAAACATTTGTGACAAAAACAAATTAATAAAAAAAACATTTTTTAAAAATATCAATGGAAAAAAATATGTTATAACAAACAACAAGACAGACAAGCTGACTGAGGTCTCAAAGATAGGAAGCAGTCCATCAAGAGTTATGAGGGAGGTGGTCAGGAGGTAGTAATTGTCCTTCCCAAAAGCATCCGCAACTTTTCTCTGGTGGGAATAGCATATTGTTCTTAGAGCCAGTGTGCTGGGAACAGAAAGGTTGAGTGAGTGTGCTGAGAGAAGAGGGAGTCAGGATCACTCCATGCAGTGCCTGGCAGCCCGGGGAGGGAGTCTGGCTTCTGCCGCAAGGGCCACTATAGTGCTTTTCTGGGAGGGGGGAAGACGGGGAAGCATTGAATTACTAAAGTATTATAAGAGCTAATTGTAGAAACCTTTTAAAAAAAAATTTGTAGGCCATCCTAGTTTGTATATAATGCTGGAAAATAATATAAATACCAAAATTACAGTACATTTTTTAAAAAGGGCAGTGCTAAATATTCAGAGAAGAAGTATCAAAGTATAACTAAATGACTTGCACTACTGGAAGAATGTATTTTCGACACTTAGACATTTAAGGAGTCATAAGAAAGGAAGTCTGGTCTAATGATTACTAACAAAAGATGAAAGAGAGTTTGAACGTCCTGTGGCCCTTAATAATGCTACATAATACAGTAACTCTGGTGAATGGTCATTTGACATATTAATCATCTAATTGAGTGGATGGAGGTTTATTCTGATCTTTACTAATCACCAGTTCATTGGAAAAAAGCCAATACATCGCAAACACCTTCAGTGTATGATCCACAATAGTAAGTGCAGTCTATATGCAGTGAGTGCTTATTGTGACTATTTTAATTGAAATATGATTTTGAAGTTATAGGTGGACTTCTGGTCAAGATGGTGGTGTAGGTAAACGTGGTATCGCGTCCTCCCACAACCACATCAAAGTTACAAATAAACTACAAAACAACCATTATTCAAAACCGCCTGAAATCAAGCTCACTGGAAGTTCTACAACTACGGAATTAAAGCAGCAGCGACATTCAGACTGGTAGGAGGGGCAGCGGCGGAGGCTGTGACACAACGGGCTGGTCCCACACTTAAGTGTGGCGGATAAAAATCAGGAGGACACCTCGGCTGGGAAGGTCCTTCCTGAGGACTGAGGGGTCCCCGTCCCACACCAGGTGCCCCGCTCAGGGTTCCAGTGCCAGGAAGAGAAGTCCCCATACTTCTGCTGGAAAAACCAGCGGGAACTGAGGCTCAGGGAGGCTGACGCGGCTGGAGCCCCAGGCAGCTCCCTAAAGGGCCCGCGCACGGACTTATGGACTCTCTCCCTCTAAGCTCGGAGGGGAGGCAGCTCGAGGGGCAACAGAGACACACAGGGAAGAACTGAGCTGTTTGGCACTGGAGCGAGAGCTGGAGAGGGGGCTTTCTCAGGGACAAACACATGCTGTCAGAGGCCTTTGTTCCTTTGGTGAGCCCTTCCCGGGGCGGCAGACAGCTGCCATATCTGGGATTCCAGCAACCTGGCTCACACTGGTAGCCCCGCCCTGGTGACTCCCTGAGGCCCCGCCCAACTTTCAGGCCCACCCAAGCTGTTGCCACTTGCTTAACCATAGGATTGGCCTGTCTTGGATCCTGCTTCAGGTTTTCCTAAATTCTTTCAAACGAGCAGCATCTGGTCTCAGCGAGCCCCATACCTCTCATTAAGTAATACACTGAAACAAACACAGGGAGGCAGCCAAAATGAGGAGACAAAGAAACAGGTCCCAAATGAAAGATCAGAATAAAACCCCAATAAAAGAACTAAGCGAAATGGAGATAAGCAACTTAACAGATGCTGAGTTCAAAATACTGCTTATAAGGATGCTCAATGAACTTAGTGAGAACCTCAGTGAACTTAGGGAGGGCCTCAAGAGCATAAAAAAGGACCAGTTAGAAATCATGGATGCACAGTTAGAATCGAAGGAGGCATTGAAACACCAATCAGGAAGAATATATGTACCCCCATGTTCATAGCAGCACTATTTACAATAGCTAAGATCTGGAAACAGCCCAAGTGTCCACCAGTAGACGAATGGATCAAAAAGCTGTGGTACATATACACAATGGAGTACTATGCAGCGGTAAGAAAGAAAGATCTCTTATCCTTTGAGACGACATGGAGGGACCTGGAAAGTATTATTCTAAGTGAAAGAAGCCAAGCAGAAAAAGACAAATACCACATGATCTCACTTATATACGGAATATAATGAACATAACAGTCTGAGGAATACAGTAGACCCAGACACATGGAAGTAGGGCACAGACTGACATCCCTCAGAAGAGGGGAGAGGGGTGGGGGGGTGGGAAGAGATAAACCACAGAACTTATATGCATGTATGCATGACCAATGGACATGGACAACTAAGCCAGGGACAGGGTGGAGGGGAGATAGGGTGGGGGGTGCCAATGGGGTAAAAAGGTAAAATGTCTGTAACAAAAAAATAAATAAATAAATAAATTCATAAAAAAAAAAAAAGAATCGAAGGAGGCATTAACTAGGAGGCATTAACTGAAATAAAGAATAATTTGCACAGCTTCAATAATAGAGTATGTAAATCCAAGGAGCAAACCATTGATTTGGAATATAAGGAAGCAAAAAATGCTCAATCAGAACATCAAAAAGAAAAAAAAAAATCCAAAAAAATGAGGATAGTCTAAGGAGCCTCTGGGACAACTTCAAGCGTGCCAACATTCGCATCTTGTGGGTGCCAGAAGGAGAAGAGAGAGAACAAGAAATCGAAAACCTGTTTGAAACAATAATGGCAGAAAACTTTCCTAACTTGGTGAAGGAAACAGACATACAAGTCCAGGAAGCCCAGAGAGTCCCAAACAAGATGAACCCCAAGAGGCCCACACCAAGACACATCATCATCAAAATGCAAAAGGTTCAAGACAAAGAGAGAATATTAAAAGCAGCAAGAGAAAGGCAGCTATTTACCTACAAGGGAGTTCCCATTAGGCTGTCAGCTGATTTCTCAAAAGAAACTTTGCAGCCCAGAAGGGAGTGGCAAGAAATATTCAGAATGATGAAAAGCAAGAACCTACAACCAAGATTACTCTATCCTGCAAAGCTGTCATTTAGAATTGATGGCCATATAAAAACTTTCCCAGACAAGAAAAAGTTAAAGGAGTTCATCACCACCAAACCGTTATTACATGAAATGATGAAGGGTCTTTTTGAAGAAAAAGATAAAATATATGAACAAACAAAATGGCAATGAATACATATCTATCAACAATGGAATCTACAAACAAAATGAACAGGCAGAACAGAAACATTCTCATAGATACAGAGAACATTTTGTTGGTTGCCAGTTGGGAGGGGGGTTGGGGGAATGGGTGAAAAAGGTGAAGAGATTAAGAAGTACAAATTCATTGCTAGACTGACAAACCTCAAAGGGAAAGGGGTTGGGGGGGTGGGAAAAAATAAACCAAAGAACTTACATGTATAACCAATGGACACAGACAATAGTGTGGGAAAAGGCGGGAGGGGGGCGGGAGGGGGGCAGGAGGGGGGAGGAGGGGGTCAATGGGGGAAAAAATGTGGAACATCTGTAATACATTTTACATCCAACAATAAAGATTTAAAAAAAAAATAGTTATAGGTTACCTAAACCAAGAGGTTTTGAAATGCTAAGAGAATTTTTTTTTTTCAAATCATTGCACATTTTTATGTACAAGTTAATTTTCTTATATTATGAAGAAACATCGCACACACCACTGCCTGGTTTTGTACTATAAGGTTTACAGTGTAGGCTGTTATAGAAAGATAAGAGCAAGATTGATTTTTGCAAGTGTTCTTATTTCAACCAAACATCATCAGAGATTTTATATAGGGGAATAACTTAGGATGAATACAGGAAAATATTTAAAATATGGCTTTTTATATATGTTTGTTCTATAATAGCTTTCTGAAAATATTAAATCCATACATTTAAAAAAAGAAAAAAAATGTGAACTGAGCTGTAGACATTCTTTAATTGCTTCAAAATAATTTGTTGCAGTTATATTTTTTTCTTGATTCCACTTTCTATACTTTCCTAAGGAATGAATAAGTACTGTCATATGTACACAATACCTTATTTTTAGAAATATGCATCGACCATCTACTATGGATTCTATACATGCAATAAAATATAAACAAATTCAATGTAACTCTATATGTCTTATGTTCAGACACATGACATTTAATTAGAGGATTATATCTATCTGAAGGTTAGCTCTTTGAAAAAAATCTTTTCAAAGTCCTTGTCCAGAATTCTTTAGATATAAAACTTGAATCAATCAGTACTACATCTCTTTAAGCATACAATAGAAATATTTTTGAATAGGAAATCACACAAGCTTTCTGATTCTAGGTTTCTGCTAGTTCAGTACTACAATCCTTAATTCTTCCTACACACTGACGCACGACTTATCTTTATAAGCTACATCACTTAATCATTTTACCCCACTTGGTCTTCCGTAAAGATTTTCCTCAGAAGTCACTTTCCATGACAAACAACTCTCTTATTTACTTTAATTCTTCACAGAAGCCATTCCATCGGTCTGCTTGGACTGAAACCAAGATGTATTTAGGATGCATCACTCTTCTATGCCCTTCCTCATGGAAACCATATTCTGTATTGGTTAAGATAATGGTAGCTTCTATAACAGAGAAAGCCTTAAATCTCAATAGAATTTCTTCTAATTAGCAACGTGGAGAAATATGCTCCACACACTCCCTCAAGTACCCAGGCTGGTGGAGGTTCTATGGTCTTTAACATGTTGCTTCCAATTTGCTTAGAGAATCAACATCCATCTATCAGAGGATTACATGGCATTTTATAGGCCAAGTTAGAGACTGGTGTGTGCTTTTCTGGCCACTATTTCATTGGCCATAAATCTGTCATAAGGCTGCTCTTAAGAGGAAAGGAAGATGGGAAATATACTGTAGTCGAATGCCCTACAGGAAAGGAAAACAGTTTTGCAGAATAGCTAATCAGTCTCCACAGGCTCCCATGCTTCATGTATAAGAAGCACAGGACTGTTTCTAGATCTTAGCAATGGGAAACAGTGCTGCTATAAACATGGAGGTACATATATTCTTTCTGATTAGTGTTTCAGGCTTCTTAGGATATATTTCTAGAAGTGGGATCACTTAGGATATATTTCTAGAAATGGCAGTTCAATTCTTAATTTTTTGAGGAAACACCATATTGATTTCCATAGTGGCTGCACCAGTCTGCATTCCCACCAGCAGTGTACCAGAGTCCCCTTTTCTCCACACCCTCACCAGCACTTGTTGTTTGATGATTTGTTGATGGCAGCCATTCTGGCAGGTGTGAGGTGATACCTCATAGTTGTTTTAATTTGCATCTCTCTAATGATTAGTGACGTTGAGCATTTCTTCATATGTCTCTTGGCCATTTGTCCTGTTTAGAGAGGTGTCTATTTAGCTCCTTGGCCCATTTTTGAATTGGGTTCTTTGTCTTCCTTTTGTTGAGTTGTATGAGTATTCTATGTATTTTGGAAATTAATCCTTATCTGATGTTCATAGTAGCACTATTTACAATTGCTAAGGTCTGGAAACAGTCCAAGTGTCCATCAATAAAGGGGTGGATCAAAAAGCTGTGGTACATATACACAATGAAACACTACGCAGCTGTAAGAAAGAGAGATCTCGTATCCTTTGAGATGACATGGAGGGACCTGGAGAGCATTATGCTAAGTGAAATAAGCCAATCAGAGAAAGACAAATACTACACGATATCACTGGTTTGTCGAATATAATGAACAAAAAAGCTGATTAACAAAATATACACTGAGACATAGAAAGGAGTGCGGTTCAGACTAACTTCAGAGGTGGGAGGCGGACGGAAAGAATGAGATAAACCAAAGGACTTACATGCATACGTAACCAATGGACATAGTCAACAATGTTTGCAGGGTGGGGGTGGGGGTGGGGGTGGGGGGGCGGGTTAGGGAGGAGGGTGTCTGGGGCAAAAAAGGAGAAACATCTGTAACAAAAAAAAGAGGCACAGGGTATGTTGGCATTTTTCTGGTTAGTAAATAGTTCTTTATTTATTGAGACACAGAATCAGACCTTCTTAGAACTGGCCACCTTCTATATTCTCATCACTGTGAGAAGTTTTAGTTGTGATGCGGTTGGCCTATTCCAAAACCTATCTTCCTATTTTATTTTGTTTTTTAAATTTATTTCAACTCAAATGTTTGTTTTTTTTTACTTTACACCTCTATTGCTACTCATATCCATGAACACTTATGCACATTGCTTAACACATTACTGTCATTCAAACATTTGAATTATTTGAATTTCTGAGTATTGCATTCTTTTTTCATCTGCATGCCTTTCAAAAATGCTACTCATTTCAGTAAAACTCTATTTACAAGGAAATCTTTTCTTGCCTTCCTTTCCCCAGTCTGGGGGTGGTGTCTTCACTCTGTATTCAAAGAACCTAGAATTTCACTCTTTAATGTGAAGGATACTGAAAAAATGAAAATTCCCATTAACTTAAGCAAGACCTTTGCTGGTTAGACCTTTCCACCCACACCTCTTGCTAAATCCAGATCTACCCACCAAAGAGCCTTTAAACCATGGCCTAGCCTGCTCTCTCCACACCCAGTTCCATGATTAAAGCTACAGCCATTTTCACACACCTTCCAAAAATATGGAAAATGAATAATTCTCAAAGCAAAACTGAACTTTGATCGTCCTTCATCAATGTATCCTCTAAAATTTTAAGCATCTTAGTCCCCAGAAAACTCTCATCTTCAGCCGTTCTCACATTGCAAAGCTCCTAGATGAGTGTATGATCTAAGGGTTAAACTAATATATTTATCTCCATGAGAATTTAAATTAGCCTTTGATCAGAATAAAAGCTATATATAATAGCAAACTGGTGGGAAATTAGGTCAATTCTGTAAAATGGTGAGGGCAAAGAGGATTAATTTGGAAAAAATCTATGCCAATTATATAATCAAAATGTTTGTGTCTTAATATATTTTTTGAACCATGGCATTTTCTTTGCCTGTAGGAATAGAGGTAGTCAATACCTTATTTTAGTGTCAGCACTGCATAAGCAAAGTGTGAAAACAGACCAAGAAAATAGAGTTGGGTATCTGATATATCATCACTTTTCTCTTCCCACTGGACTGGCCCTATCAGCATAAAATCATGCTGCAGTTTTAACAATCCTGAAAAACACAGTATTGTTCCTTTCATCTCCTTCTACATCCCATTTGTCTGCTTCTCTTTAGAATAAAATTATTTGAAAACACTGTATCTACTCATGGTGTTTACTTCCACTCATTCTATTCTCTCTCAAACCCTCCTGAGTAAAACTCCTCTTGACAAGGTCCACAGAGACCCCACCCCCCAAATACCCCAAGTATCTGTACAGACCCTTCCTCACCTACTTTGAGTTCTTGCCCAAATGTAACTTTCTCAGAGAAGTCTTCCCTAATGCCCCCAGCATCCCCTGCTTAACTTTCTCTTTAGTGTTTAATGATCATCTGCTATGCTATGTATTTTATTTGTCATCATCACCAGGCACTTGCACTAGAATGTAAGCTCCACAGGGAGGGTCTTTTATTTTATTCATTTCAGTATCCCAATTCCTAGACTAGTGCCTTAGGAGATACTCGGTAAGTTTTGTCGACTCAATGAGAGAGCAACATTGATCAAATGAGTAAACCTTGACCATCAGTAAACATGGAATGTCAGGGTGCAGCCTTAAAGTAAACAGGCTATTGAAAGGATCAAGAACCCAGACACTGATATAGATAAACAAAAGATGCAGCAAAAAAACTGGGTAAAATTTTAGGATAGAACGAGATGAAGCTTCACCATTCTGCTGAAGAAAAAACCCATACATACTTCATGTATTCCAGAGACATGACTCATTTTGAGCAGAGCTGGTTTATAAGTGGAAGCAGGCAAACATAACTTCTAGGTATAAGGTGAAATACAAGGAGTTCCTGTCAATAGGAGGGATCTGCATTCCACTCAAACTACTGAGCACTTACATGGTCAGCCCTAAGCAGCCGTGCTTTATAATTGTCTATGCTCACAAAATATAATGTAACTTCACCAATAAAGAAGTAAATAAACAGAAATATCACTCCAGCAACACAATCTACAAAAAGTGTCACCAAACATATCTCCTCAGCAACTTTAGAATAATCATGTCTCTAATCAGCAGCGGAAGAAATGTGCTAAAGCCCACTTTGTTTTTCTCAGAATGATAGGACTGCAGTGCTCACCCACACAACAGAATCAGCAGCATGGACAACAGAAAATTCTATTTTACATAGAAAACAGGCACTGTGCACTCCACACTTATTTGTAAATCAAAGGATATGAAAACCATATTTTATAATAATTATGAAAAGAGACCATTGTGCCATTGTGATATTTTATTACCAGTAAAATGTGTCATATTCTAATTTTATATTGCTTTTCTAAAATTAAAGCATAGCAGTCAGAGTTCCAGTTTTAGAAGAAGAAGAAGAAATCAAACATCTTATCACCCTAATGAAACTGTTTTCTGCTCAACACTAAGAAGAACTCATGTGGAACCAAAAAAGGCCTAGTACGCCAGATTCAATGTATCCAAAGAAGATCAACTGACACACAAATGAGTTACTTTTATTTTAATGGACCACATTACAGAAAATACCAGCAAAGTCAACACTTTCTTATATTAAGCATTTACGTCACAAAATATAAAATAAGGTCATTATAGATTTCTCTAGCCAACCAAAAAAAGATAACCGAGTCTAAAGCTAATGTTTTATTTACCTTTCCAGCATCAAGTAATAAGGTAATATCTTAAATTTCTGAAATTTATTTATTCTTGCTATTTTCAATCTAATATTAACTTTTGTTTTACGTTGTAGAATTCTAGAAACATAAGTAATGGTTCAAAAAATATTGTGAAGGGGTAGGAGGGAGAGAAAAATGATGGGAGAAGAGCAAATGAGAGAAGTAAAACCCAAATCCAATGGTCCACCATGAAGGAATAACTTTCAGAAAGAATATCAGCTTTGCTCTAAATGAGTAGCTCAGTTGATTGGAGCATTGTCACAATGCCCCAAGGTTACAGGTTTGATCCCTGGTCAGGGCACATACAAGAGGCGAATGCATGTATACATGGAGCAGTGATTTGATGTCTCTCTCTCTCTCTCTCTTCCTTTCTCTCTGAAATCAATAATTTAAAAAAAGAATATAAACCTTATATTCATTCCAATTATAGTATAGACATATGGATGTAGGTATAGAAATAAATTATGTATGTATCAAGATTTTTCTAGATACTAATAATATAATGGTAAGCAATGTTCAGTGTCAGTTGATTTAGAACTGTGATTTTAGGTTAAAATCTTACTAAGTATGCAGTACTGAAATATTTAAGAAAATGTACTGAATATATTACATGTATTAACATTTAAGAGTAATATAAGCTATTAAAAAATGTTATCTGTAAGCAATTTAAGCCTTTAAACACAAAATCAATTGCAGCACCTATATAAATGGAGACCAAATATAAAAAGGTATTAATTAACTTTGTAAATGACAACATGTAGAGTTAACAATAACCCTGTAGAGGTGAATGTCAAAATTTGCTATGTAACTTCAAAGCATTGAATATTAATTCTTAAAACTAATCATCTAATAAATATTGCCTACATGTTAAAATAAACCTCATGGATGTATGTGAAGGGTGGAAATGGGGGGAAAAAACCATGAATACACAAAATAATTTACACACTAATAGATATGAAAGGAAAGTGGGTCATAGTATGGTGAGAAAACATGAATGGAACTCTTCAAAAGGGAGGCCGTCAATAAGGAAGTGACATTTCGGACAAAGCTCTGGGTCAGAGCTCTGCAGGTAGGCTGAGTGTAGGAGGAGGGATGTGGAGGCCAGGATGGAGATTTAAAGAATTTTTTCCCCAAGTACACAATAAGACCTTAAAGTTTTAAATATGGAAGATATAAAATTTGATATGAATTTTTCAATGACTGCTTTGGTTGCTAAGTTGGGGGGACAAAAGTGGAAACACACAATTAAAAGACTATTTTGTATTTCAGTTTCAGTTGATAGTGCCTTACACAGGAAGAAAATTAGGATACTTGGATGTGTGACATCAAGTAAAGCTGAAAGAATTTGCTGATTTCCATTCAGAACTGGGGTGGGGGAAAATGATAAGGGAGAGATCACGAATAAATCCTAAAATTTTGGCTTGAGAATCTGAATAGATGGTGGTGTTATTTATTGACATTGAGAAGACTGCGGAGAAATAAGTTTTGAGGACGGAAAACCAAGACTTCTCTTTTGAGAAAGACTAAGTTACCTGTTAGAAGTCCCAGTGGAGATGGGAAGTAGGCAGCTGAGTGTATACATTTTAGGGATCTGTGGATATCAGGGCAGGAGAAATTAATTTAAGACATGTACCTGTTTATCTGGCTTCTTATTTTGTTTTAATATTAGGTGGTTAAGTCTAGCATGCAATTATCCACAAACGAATATTTATGATGGAAAAAATGATGTTACTAACACTAAAGAGCAAATATTGTTTTTATAATAACTGTATTAGTATTTTAGTGTTGAATACTTATTGGACATGATTATTCCTTGTTCTTTATTTCATGGGTGAAAAATCAAAGGTGCAAAAAGCTATACCTCTTTGGTCAAAGAGTCAAAAACAATGTCAAAGAAATAAATTATTTTCCTACTATATCATTTATCTTTCTCAAGGGAAAATTTTCCAGTTTTCTTATATATAATAAATAGAAGCCATATCAGCATATCAAAGTGGCATAACTAGTACAGTATTTATTCATTAAAATGCCCATTGAGTAATTAGGTATAATGTGCTTGGAATTCAGCTAGGTACTACATATTCGGAGATGAAAGATAATGCCCGAACCTTCAGAAAGCCATAGCATAGCAGAAAAGACAAATCATTAAATAATAACACCAGGGAAGGAAAAGGATGATAGTGTAAGCTGAGGAAAGGAAAGGAAAATGAAACACAATCAAAGGATCATAGAGGACTTGGGGTGAGTTAATGGTTAGATGATATTTTGAATAACAAAGAGTTACCTAGGCTATGAATGGAACAGTTTTAGTCAAACTGAGAAAAACAAAACAAACTGAATTACCACATATAATTGGCAACCAGGATGTGATCACGATGATTGACATATTGGTATATGAGGATATGGTAATGCATAACATAGGAAGATCTGTATTCCCTATACCTTGTAGGATATGTGAAGTAAAGAATATTTTCTCCTGCCCTGGCCAGTTTGGCTCAGCAGTTAGAGCATTGGCCTGCAGTCCAGCAAGGGGCACGTACCTCGGTTGCAGTTTGTCCTTGGCCCTGGTTGGGTTGAGCGGGTGGCAACCACTTGCTGTGACCCTTTCACGTCGATGTTTCTCTCTCTCTCTCTCTCTCTCTCTCTCTCTCTCTCTCTCTCTCTCCCCCTCCCACTCTGTCTGAACAAAAAATGGAAAAAATGTCCTCTGGTGAGGATTTAAAAAAAAGGAAGAATATTTTCTCCCAAGGGTAGAGGTGTTGAAGAATTTTTTTCCCCAAAAAAGGAAAATGACACAAGAGGGTACACTGAAATGGAGTTAAGACTGGAGGCAAGGAGATTAATTTAAGGGTTATAATAGCAACAACAAAAATTTGAAAGAAACTGGAGGTCAACTGCCAGGTTTATGAAATTACTTCTGGAAGTAACTAAGAATTAATTAACTACATATTAATTAAATAAATGCAATGGACAAGTATCCTGGTAACTGAGCTGTTCAGTTCCCTAAAAGGTCAGCATTATCTTCGCAACCACAACCTTTGGCCACAGTTCGCTGGATCAAAATAGTCTTCAGAAATAACAGCAGTCATGACATTTGCTAGAAGAAATTTATGACTCGGATGGCATAGCTATAATATACCAGTAATCCAGTCAAATGAGAGATTTAGAGATGTTGCTAGTGAGCTGTAGACTTTACAGTTGGAAGATTATATACCCTGAAGTTCTGGGGTGGATATTTTCAGGCTTGTGCAAACTGATGACTAAGCCAATTTGTAGAAAAAGAAGGACAGAGAAGATGTAAAAAAAGAACAGTAAGATAAGAACCATGCACTACCTAGTAGCTCAGCTCCCAGAGGCCTGCCCGTTCTCATGAAGTCAGATAGTCCTTTCACTCCATTTTTGGATTTTGTGAGGCCCTTCCAAGCTTTACAATGAAGAGTCCCTGGCCTTGATCTAGTTCACATACATCTGGTGCTTCAACTGAAGGAGCAGTGGGTGAGAAATGCACTAAATCAACAATAAAAAAAAACAAAAAAAAACAAATAAGAAACTATGCAGTTAGAAACTTTTTTTACTCGATGTACAGAAGAAAAAGAGAGAGAGAGAGAAAACTATTTAGCTTCTCTATAGATATCTATCAGAATCACATGTATTTTAGATACAATCTATTTCATTTTCAGATTTTTAGGTATTAATTATTAGCTAGTTCTTAGTATTATGTTGAAATCTATCTTGAGCTTCACTTATTAGCAAATCAAGAATTATGCCTACTCTTTAGTTTCCCCTCATCCCATAACTTCCTTCTTTTTAACAGAATGCCTAAAAAATGTTTATACATTTCTTATTAGCATCTTGCTCTTTCTCAACATATTCACTGAAGTAGCTTCTCACTTATAGAAGCAAAAGCCCTTTTATCTCAACCAATAATAACTTGTCTCCATTTGTCAAATATCACTTAAGAGTTTTCTATTAATAGTGTGTGTTCCTCGTGTATCTGGCTTTTTGCTAGAATTTAGCTGACATTCCAACTTTGTATTGTAACACTGATATGAATGCTGTGAAGCGGCACTTAGCCTTCCGAGCAAAGGGGCTCAGTTTCAGATCCAATGTCACCAATACCCTGGCTGAAGAAAGGGGTTTATATAGTTAAGTGTTGTAACCATGATGAAAAGGGCATTCGTTAAAATGTTCAAAGTGCTTATAAGTATTCAAGTATGATACTGTTATAAATAATGCTGTAACATTTTAATATAAAAAGAGATGTACTCTGTAACGATGCTAATTTTCTCCAAAAATGTCATGATTCTAGGGTCTAATAAATTTATACATGTATTCTGTAAATGGTATATGTCTTCAATACCCTCTTTTTATTCTACTCTTTATGCTCAAGTTATTTTTTTAAAAGTACTACTGAGCAAACCTCAAAATCTACAAGGAAATTAGTGCTGATAGGTTATATTCAGTTATAGACTTTCCATAGTGATTTTCCGGTGCTTATTAGTTTTTAAAAGTTGGAGTTTTGGGGTGAAAATGAAATTTTATATAAAAATTACTCTGAATTATAGTCCTAATGATAAATGGGAAAAATATATATTAGAGCTTATCAATGTTATGGCAAAGATCCTCTTCAATTATATCTTTCTTTTTTAAATCCTCACCTGAGGATATTTTTCCATTTATCTTCAGAGAGAGAGAGAGAGAGAGAGAGAGAGAGAGAGAGAGAGAGAGAAACATCAACATGAGAAAGACACATTGATTGTTGCCTCCTGCATGACCCCAACCAGGGCTGGGGACCAAACCGCAACCAAGATATGTGACCTTGACTAGAATCAAACTCATGACTTTTTGGTCCACTGGCCAATGCTCTAACCACTGAGAAAACCGACCAGGGCAATATTTTTCAATTGTTACTATCTCTCTGGACTTTTTACCAAGTAAAAGAAGGGACACAGTGAAAGAGGCCAATGTTTTAAAATGTTGCCAATGCATTTTTCTTCTTGGAAATTAAGTTGTTTTCTTGTTACTTTTTAGCCTTAGAATTCTTTTAGAGAAGGTCAGGAGTGGATGTCAAGGACTGAAGTGCATTACTGAACTTTGAGTTTCAAACACAAGAATTCATAGGAAGGCAGACCTTCAAAACAGAGAGTAAAAGCCTTTCTAAAAACAACCAAAGCAGAGTTTACATCTGTCAAGAAACAAAGCTGAGATGATAGACCATGAAGTCAGGAGTAAGAGCAGATAAAGCAACTGATATATAGATAGGTTTGGATGGACTGAACTGATTCAGGTAGATTGGAGAATGGATCATCTTGGGGTACTCTTGGCAATCCCTGGTGCTCTCTGAGAATCCCCCACTTTAGCAGGTGCTTTGGCCTCCATAATATAACAAGTAATGATGAAGAAGTTGTCCAGGTGAACAAAGATGAGAGCAGCCTCAGAAGATCTGGAACACTCCAGCTTGGAGTATTAAATCTGTGGTTGAAATCTTCAAGACAATGGGCACCCCAAGCTATATGGAGGTTCTGAGAGTTCTGTGGATTTCAAAAGGCCTGGTTTCACGGTAAGAGGGTCTCAGAGCTTGGGAGCTTGACTAGAGACCTAGGTCTACAGTCAGCAGCACTGGGTTCCAGAATTCGTGGACACCAGATCACGATACCCAGTTTCCTAGAAGGTGACATTACTGCAGGTGAAGCCGTGTGATCATGGTGATACAATAAAGCTGAAGAAAGTCTAACTCAATACCACAAAAATACCCAACTTCCCCTCTCCATCCCGATACTATCTGGGCAAGGAGAGAAAGAAGAAAGTTCATAAGCATAGATAGAAACACTGCCCATCCCTCCATAAAAAATAAAAACTGACTAAATATGTAAAAATGAGACTATTTTAAATTAAAAGAGACTGAGATCACATTTAAGATACTGTCACATATTTCTTCATATGAGAAAGTGAAGGCTCAAGAACAAAAAGATGTCCATTGTAGAAAATAAGAAAATATATAGGACTTTTTTAATATTTAGGAATTGAATAAAAATTTTAGTTCCATTATAATCTTGTAAAACTTTTTCATTCTTGCTGCCTTTGTTGTAGCTGAGTACAAATCCACCATGAAATGAGAATAAAATATAAGGTTAAAAACTAGTAAAACACATCGGCAAATTGTGCTACTAGTTACTTTGCTAAATCAGTCAAGTCATAAAATACAAAGTCAGATTTTCACACTTGTTCCCAAATTCATGTTCACACATCATCAAAGCAAAGTCTTCAGTGAAAATATGAGTGCTATAAATATAGTCAGCATCTCAGCATACATAGAATGCACTAAAAAGAATTAATTATCATAGCACTTAAAATTCATCAATCACAACAAGGCTGACAACTATTATTTACCTCCCCATCAGGTCAGCTGACGATAAACATGAAACGAGATAAATGTATCATCTGTTCTGAACTATCAACACAGTAATCCTCAGTGGCTCAGCAGAATTTCCAAAATGTATTCTAACATACTCATAAGTATTTAATATTACATATAAACTGTAATTTTTTATTTAAGACTTATAATGCTTAACAAATAAAGCTTTTAATTATATTTTCTAAACTATTTAAGTAGCATACTACAGTGTATCAAAAACCTTATTTTAGATACCAACTAAAGATGTCTTTCTCCATCATGAGTTAATCACAGAAAACCAAAAGTAGACACTGTCTCTTAAAGTTCCAGAAGTTTATATTAAAAAGAATAAAAGTGTTCTGTTTCCATTTCCCTAAGGAATAATGAAAAGATGTGAATGATATATTGACTACTGCAGTTCACCCAATTAATAATATGCATTATGTAATATATATTAAATGTGAAGGTTAAACATCTTTGAAAAGTCATGAATGGTGGCCTGCCCATGCCTGACAAATTCATGGTTTTACATCAGTAAACACTAATTTACCCAGTACACACTATCTGTAAAATACACCCTGAAACCTCAGTTGGAAGCATAAGAATAAATAATTAAAAATACATATCTTCTGTAAAGCACTTAAATACACTTAAATGCATTTTAGAGATAAAACAAAAATTTAATCTGAAACAGTCACCGAGAAGCCAGGCAGCAAAGGATTTATTTAATGTGATATAAGATTAAAAAAATAAATAAATCTCTGCTGGGACAATTATGTAGTAGATAAAATCTAATATTTAAACATTTGACTTACTTTTCCTTTTTTTTTTTTTTCACAAATCCTCCCCAATGGTAAATCAGGCACTGTCCCCCAAACCCCTCTCTCCCTAACTTAAAAGAAGGAAGGAAGGGAGGGAGGGAGGAGGGAGGGAGGGAGGGAGGGAGGGAGGGAGAGAGAGAGAAAGGTCAGGAGAAAGAAAAGTACAGTGTGGCCAAAACTAGAATAAAGATATTCGAGGATACATAAGCTCTTTCGAAATCTCCTGTGCCGTTGCCCACGCAATGTCCTGTTACTGGATTCACTCTGTCTCCCCACCACTGTTTTGTGGATAATTCACTCATCTAGCCCAGATCCGAGAAGTCTCCCTACACCTCCTGGTAAACTAAGATGCTCTTGATAGACCATTTATCCTACTGTTAACATACCTCT
Organism: Molossus molossus; assembly: GCF_014108415.1. Taxonomy (NCBI): domain Eukaryota; kingdom Metazoa; phylum Chordata; class Mammalia; order Chiroptera; family Molossidae; genus Molossus; species Molossus molossus. The sequence continues at coordinate 53,078,518 of NW_023425345.1, read as the reverse complement.
ACTAGAGTGCAGATCATAAATTATTTTAAAAATCCCTTCTTCCCATTAGGGAATGAGTCCTGTGTTTAACCAACATTTTCCAGGCCCTGGTACAGTGCTTGGCCTGTGCAGATATTAATCAGAAGGAGAAACTTGAACTCTGAGTAAGAAGAGAGCTGACTGGCTCTCAGGGATCTCAAGCTATGACATTTCCTTACTGAATTTTCCTTAGATAAGTATCCTCCCCACAATCTTCTAGGGTTAAATTTTGATTTTGAACAGCACATTAAAAGTATGTCTACATCTTAAACAGAGACTCACAGCACCCATGTTCATAGTCAGATGATAAGCTCAAGTCCAGTACAGTGGTTAAGGTTACAGCTCTTGGATCAGATTTTATTGGATCAAACATTGTCATGCCTAGTAGACGGTAGTGTTAGAAAGTTACTATATCCCTAGTAGCCTGTTCTTTCCTTTGTAGAATATGCATAATAGTAATAGCTACCTCAAAACTTGATTTTGAATGTTAAAAAAGACAAAGTAATAAATATATGGGACAATCAGTAAATGTTGATAGTATCATGACAATAATGAGGCAAAAAAGGAAGATGAAGTGGTGGGTCTTGATGATTTATTCATTCATTAAATATTATTACTGAGCGCCAGGCACTATTCTACATGTTTGGATATATGCATGTATAAAATATCACTATGAATTTACATTCTGGTAGAGATAAATATACATTTTAAAATCCAATAGATATGTATTTTATATAATAATAGAAGATGATAAATACTTCGGGGGAAAAATAGAGAAGGTACAGGGAGATTGGAAATGTTAAGAAGGAGGAAGGGGGAGAGAGTCTCAACTTTAAATTGGAAAATCCCAGTAGGTATCAATAAAATGATGTTTTTAAAAAATGTGCTTTTATAATTTTTCAGAGAGAGAGGAATGAGAGATAGAACTATCAATGTGAGAAACATTAATTGGCCGCTTCCTGCACACCCCCGACTGGGGATCGAGCCCGCAACCTGGGCACGTGCCCTCTCAAATCCATGGGGTGATGCTCAGCCCACTGAGCCACCTCAGCCAGGCTAAAATGTGATTTGAACAAAGACTTGAAGGAGGTAAGCATGTGGATTTCAGGCATAAAAGCATTTTGATATAAACTGCAAGTGCAATGGTTCTGAGGTATAAAGTCCTGTTTTGTGTGTGTGTGTGTGTGTGTGTGTGTGTGTGTGTGTGTGTGTAACAGAATGAAGGCCAATATAGCCAGAGTGGAGGAAACTAGGGAAAAGATAAGTATGGAGTGAAGTTAGAGAGTGAATTTTGACTTGTAGGTCATTTAAGATTTTGAGGTTTTATTTGGAATGAGATGGGAGCTTTAGGAGAGTTTTGAGTACTAGAATAAAAAGAACTGGCAGTTTAACATCCCTCTGACTTCCTTGTTGAGAAGAGACTATAGAGGGACAGCAGTAGAAGCTAGGGTTAAGGTGTATTGTTAGAAGATTATTACAATAATCCAAATAAGAAATTTGCTCAGGGAAGAGGGTGTCAATGGGAGAAAAAAGAGAAATGTCTGTAACAAAAATAAATAAATTAATAAAAATCAAAGAAAGAGCCCGGCTGGTATGGCTCAGTGGTTGAGTGTCGACTCATGCACCAAGAGGTCGCTGGCTTGATTCCTAGTCAGGGCACATGCCCATGTTATGGGCCGGATTCCCAGTGTGGGGCATGCAGGAGGCGGCCAATCGATGTTCTCTCTCTCTTTCCCTTTCTCTCTCTCTCTAATATAAATAAAGAAAAAAATTAAGAAAGAAAAAAAATAAATGATTGCCAAGACCAGTGTGGTAACAATTCAAATGATAAAAATGATCCTCTTAAATATTAATCAACTATTATTGAGCCTCTGAAGAACCAGACACCCTACTAGGTATAGTCCAAGTAATCACTCAGGGAACTCACACTTTAGTGCTCCAAGATGTTACTACACACTTAGATCAGTACTGTGGCATGCTTTTACGTTCTTTATTTTCCTGTTCTTCCATTTCTTGTAGGCATGATTGCTTGGAGCAAGTTCTATCCTCCCACCTTGACTTCACTGACTTCAATTGATTTCCATTAAGTTTGATTAAAGAAACTAAAATTTGACTAAGGTTTTACCCACCCAGAGATAACTAGAATTCTGAAAGAGGACTTATTTATCCAAATGAACTCCCACAGTGTAGGGGAGGGGGGGATAGGGAGAGTGAGAGAGGGAGCGGGCAGGAGGGAGGAGGGAGCCAGCTGATGTCTATATTAGTTGCCTATGTCAGGCAGATTCTGCGCTTCTTACCAATTCCCACTCCTGCCTTAACAAATCAAACAAACCAAATAAAATAATAAATAGCAAGAGAATGATCTCACAAATCTGGGAGTAAATACATGACAGATCTTTTGAAAGTATCTTTAATATTTAAGAAAGGTAAGCAAATGTAACATAAGATTTAGCAATTAAAAATGGAAAGAACTGTGTTTGATACTAGCCCAACAACTAATTTGGGGAAAGTAATTTAACCCCTCAGAACCTCCTCATGTTCAACAATAAGTATATATACAACCAGAAAACCTTCCCTGTAAACTCACCATGAGGACTAAAATTGACCTCTCATAGGTGACAATGCTTTGTCAAACTAAAACCTCAGAAAAGATTAAGTTGCTATCAAAATAGAAGGAAGAAATTATCTCTCATTAAAAGAAGTAACTTTGGGACTAGGAAAATTTATCAACCATTTAATTTTAAATAAATATCTCTTTAACTACGGCTTTAAAAATATTTTAAGCGCAGATTGCACATGTCTATATATTCTTTTGGGTTATTATAGATAGATAAAACAGGAGTATTTAAAATAAAATTTTACATACTCAAATAATTATCCCTATCCATATATTAGCAGAGTTTACAGCTCTAAGGTATTTGAGTGCATTTCAATAAAAATAACATATAAGAAAGGATAGAAATAATATGACATACAACTTGCACCTATCAAGATTTTAGAGATGTTTCATATTGCCACATTAATTTTGATTCTCCCCTTCAAAAAAAGTACATTTTACAGATACAATTAAAGCCTGAACCTACTCATTGAGTCTTCCTTTGTTTCTTTCTCCAGGGATATCCACTATCCTCAAGTCAGAATATATTATTCCCACATGAGTTCTTGCATATTATACATATATGTATGTATCCATACAAAACAGATAGCATCATTCTGTCTATAAATAACTTGGTTTTTAACTTAAGATTAAATTTTTGAAATTTGTCAGTATGCATACATCTAGCTGTAGAACATCTATTTTCATTGCCAGTCTTTTCTGATAAAGAACAAAACCGTTTGTTTATTCTCTTGCAGAGAACCACATCATTTCCAATTTTTTTCTTGCATTACAGTTAATTAGCAGGCTTTATTTTATTTATTTTTAATAACTGCTATTCAAATGCATTCAGCTGTAGGACATTGTCCATGGCATAGTAAAATCTGAGAATCTTGCTCATGAGCCCCTCCTTGACAGCTGTCCATATTAATGCAAGATCATTTTATGTGAAAATTAATGTTTTGCAAGAAGTCCCCATGAGAGAAGTTGTCTTTTCTGGTGGAAAATCAAGTACCCAAAGAAAATCACAACACCGAGAAGAAATACAACAAAGTAAACCTGTTGTGGTAGCTCCCTATGTGATCTTTTGAGTATCTAAGACAATTGGAAAAGGCTCTATTTTCTCTTGTAAAAAATAAAACAAACTTGTGAAAACAATTGCTATTACTCAACAAATAATTCCACTTCTTTGTGTTAATCAGATAGATTATGTCTTTAAAGTGATTAGTAAACAACCCAGCCAGTGTTGCTCAGTAGTTGAGCATCAACCTAAGCACCAAGAGGTCACCGATTCCTGGTCAGGGCATATGCCCAGGTTGTGGGCCAAATCCCCAGTGGGGAACATGCAGGAGGCAGCCAATTGTTGTTCTCTCTCATCGATGTTTCTCTCTCCCTCCCCCTTCCTCTGTCTCTAAAATCAATAAAGAAAGAAAAATTGTTTTTAAGTCATCAGTACACAAAAGACTAATAGTTTCTTGAATAGGATATCTGAGATCAGGTTTCGGGGATAAAAAGACACATTTTCTTGAGTTGTGTTTTGCTCAGGGGTTGACTTTCCCCAGGCTAAAAGTTAACAATTTTGAAATCACTGTGGATCAGCAATTTTCTACTCCTGTGCCACGATAATTTTTAAAGCATGCAATACCTGAGTATTTAGTCAGGGACACTGGTCTATTTTGCCTTAGATTGTCAAATAAAACAATGACAACAGTCAATACAATAGTAACTTTCTGGTGTAAATGAATCAGACCGACAAAAAATATAATATTTTTTGGTGCGTTACAGAATTTTAGTAATTCATTTACATGAGCCATGAGATAAAAAAGTTGAAACATACTACGACAGGTGTATAATGGACTTGAACAGTTAAGTAAAAGGTAGGCTGATGATGACAGCCGGTTTCTCTCTTGGAGTGGTAAGTTTCAGACAAGCAAGAGGAGAAAACTAGAATGATCAAGGTGATACTGAATTAAGGTTAGAGACAGAAGTTTGAGTTCATGCTTAGCTTGATATAAGTATAGAGGAACACTGTAGTGAGCTGACTAATGACCCCTAAAAAGATGTGCCTGTCCTAATCCTTGGAACACCTACAATTATTACCTCATGTGGCAAAAGAGTGAATAAATTACCTTATTTGGAAAAATATGTGATTAAATTAAGGGGCTTGAGAGGAACTGAGCTGGTTTATCCTGGTGATCCCTACCTTATAAGAGAAAGGCAGGAGTTTTGAGACAGAGGAGGAGGCAATGAGACCACAGAAGCAGAGATTGGAGTGATGTGGCCAGAAACCAAGGAATGCCTAGAATCACTTCAAGGTGGAAAAGGCAAGGAATGGATTCTCCTCTAGAGCCTTGGGAAGGAGTGCAGCTCTGCGAACACCTCAATTTTAGAATCCTAGCTTCTAGACTACGAAAGGACATATTTCTGTGTGTGTTTTGTATGCTACCCGGTTTGTGGCAATTTGTTACAGCAGTCACACGAGACTAATACAAATCTATCCATCTATTATCTACCCATCTTATATCTATCTGTCATCTATCTATCATCTATCTATCTATCTATCTATCATCTATCAATCATCTATCTACCTATAATAGTATATATACATATTTAATTGTTCTGTCAGCTGAGAGAGCCTAGAAGTAATGAGACCCCAGTAGCAAAGGAAATATTGACCAGACTCTATTTTATTTGAGAATTTTTTGGAGAGCCCTGCTACCAATGACTCAATTTGCCAATATGTGATATGTTAATATCTCATCTGTCACATTCACAGAAATCATGTACATATGTAATAGCATCTAAGTGATTATGTCCAGACATGCTTACACATTTACATATCAAAATACATGTCATTTATTAGGCATTAACTTTCTCTGACAACTCTTTTACACTCAGAGTATTATATTGACTTATAAAAATTATATATTTAGATGAATTATATTTTGCATGAATTTCACTTTAGAAAATATGAAAGAGTATCACATTGGAAAGCACTAGATTTATTATCAGTCAGGATTAGGTTCTGGGAATTTTGAGCACCACTAGTCCTTGGAACTTCTGACCCTGTGACTGTTTTCTTCTCCAGTGTGGAAAGAGTTCGCAGGTTGTGACTTCTCAGTTCCTAATCATGCCCTAACTCTAGCATTGCAAAGTGTGGCAGATGCTGGGGTGGGTGTACTGGAAGAAAAAAAGGAAATAATATTTTTCAGCACCTAGAATTTGGTGTTGGCAGCAAAATTATTTGTCCATGATAAATTGCACTTATCTTTTATGGAAATTGTGTTCATTTTATGGAATTATGCTCACTTTAAATTAACTACACACCTAAATTATAGCATACAAGTTTTATTTGCATTCTTATTTTATTTCCAAAAATTCTTATTGATTAATTACCTATTTTTGAATGATATTAAATCCAACTATCAAAAGTCTACCTCTGACTTTCAGTCTAAAATGAAATTCTATATTCTTCACCTTATGGTACCTGTTAACTTGTTAACTAACATGTAAATGTGTCAATAATATATTTATTTGAAAAGCCAACAGAGAATTAGAGAAAGAACAAAGAATTACAGATTTGAGCTCAATTCCACCATGATTTTCTGTAGAGTCCTTTCAAAATCTATGTAAATCCCAGGTGACTAATATTTTAATCAGAAAAATAGAAATAATAACTGATCTCTATAGTAATTATAAAATATACCTAGGAAAAATGTAATAAGAAAAGGAACCAGCACTTTACTAAGGTTTTTCTGGCCAAGGACTATTCATACTTTGAAAAAGTGAGAAAAGCCCGGCCAGTGTGGCTCAGCGGTTGAGCATTGATCCATGCACCAAGAGGTCACCAGTTTGATTCCCAGTCACAGCACATGCCAACAATGTGGGTCTGATCCCCAGTGTGTGTATGTTGGGGGGGGGTGCAGGAGGTGTTCAGTCAATGTTCTCTCTCTCATCAATGTTTCTCTCTCTCTCTCTCTCTCTCTCTCTCCCTTTCCCTTCCTGTCTAACACCAATAAAGGAGAGAAAAAATTAAAAATAAATTAAAAAGTGAGACGAGAATTAGAATATTTACACTTTTAGATAATGACAACATTAATTCATGACTCCTGTAGCCACAGTTAAAAATTATGAGGGTAATCATTAAAATAATGTTACAATAGATAATATGATTTTACACAAAGAGACTACAGGTGTTTATTATGGAGCCATAATATTACATTTGCAAAGAAAATATTTGTGTTACTCAAAAGCTTTAGTTGGTAACTTATTATTAGCAAAAATACAAGAGGGTTTAGTTTCCCACAAGAGAAATAAATTGTAGAAATCAATGTCTTTGAACCATAGCTTCCCTCCACACAAGTAGTGAATCATACTCTCCCATCTGTCCCAACCCAACTGTATCTTTTAGTAACACATGTCTCTCTGGAAAGAGCATTGGCACATGTATTTATTATTGCTTTCATTTATATATAGTTCAAGCTATGCCTCTATTTTCCTAGAACCTTCTGCCCTGTAATGGTGTTGAGAAAAGAGTTACATACTTTATTGGAAAGATACCAGTCACCACCATTCATAATTGGAAATAGTAGTTCAACCAACAAATGGAAAATTAATGCATATTCTAAGAAAAAGTCTATTTTTAAAATATCTAATGATGCATATTAGAGACCCTATAGAAACTGATAGAAATTTTAGCTTCTATGAATATATGACCTTGATGCTAACAGGTCTCCTTTATTTGAGATTTAAATAACATTGACTGCTACTGTTACCATAGAAAGTCAGGGGGCACCGTGGAGTCTCCCCACTGGCCAAAACGGTTCATGGGGAGGATCTCACACTGAATACACCAAAGGCTAGAAGAATGAATGGATAGGCTCACAGCTTTCCAAAAGCTAGCAAGATAATTAGATAGAGAAAAAAGCCCTCCCCACCATATCCCTATAGAAACCTGGCTTGAGTAGGAAGATTAGATAGTCGGTCTTTGAGATGGGAGTGAACCGTTCTCCCAGGTTCCAGCACCTTAATAAATCTCTTCTTGCACTAGCACCCAACTCATGAGTTTGGCTTTCATTGTGGTGGGCAGTCAAACCCACTTGTTCGGTTTCACTACCCCCACATCATGTCCTATGGGAAATCTAATGCATTCCTCTTTGATGTTTTCAAAAACATAGGGGTGTTCATTCTTGTAACTACTTCACTCCAAAGTCCTTGTCTCACTGAATTTCTGAATATAGTCTTTTTCCCCTAAATAATCTCAAAACATCATTCATATAAAGCATGTACATGTTTAATAGATAATAATTGCAATCTCAGAATGAATAATAGTAATGCATAATAACAGCAGAATTAACAAATAGTAATCTGAATATAAGGCATTGTCATTTTATTTTATTTTATTTATTTTTTATCCTCACCCGAGGACATTTTTTCATTTTTTGTTCAGATAGAGTGGGAGGGAGAGAGAGAGAGAGAGAAACATCAATGTGAAAGGGACACATCAAGTGGTTGCCACCCGCACGACCCAACCAGGGCCGGGGACAAACTGCAACCGAGGTACATGCCCTTAGCGGGAACTGAACCTGGGTTTCTCTGGACCGCAGGCTGATGGTCTAACTGCTGAGCCAAACCGGCCAGGGCAAGGCATTGTCATTTTAAACAGTTTCTTTAGTCATCACTTCTTCACAACATTGCTAATTTTGCTGTCCAGCAGACCATTTTCCTGCTGGGGTCCCACACCCACAGATCCCAATTTACTTATTATGGAAAGCAATTTACTTGCCTCTGTCTCTCAAAGACCAGCCTTAGAGAATTTATCTTAAGAAAAAAACAACTCATTAAGATATATTCCAATGAATATATCTTCACCCTGATATATTTCATCCTGAGAAGAGTTTGTGAACTTCTTACATAAAAAAAAGCTTTTCAGCCTAAATTTATTATCTTTACTCTCAAATAGACCAATTAATTAGCACTAGAAAAAGGAGATATAGAGTAAACAACAAAATTGTTGCCCTTCAAAATTCACAGTCTAGGCAGAAACACAGACAAATGAAAAAAGTCGCATACAATGCACTAACTGCTATAACAGAGCTATGTGAAGTGTATAAGCAGCAGAAAAAATCCAGGGATTGTAGAGCTCATGGTTCGGGGGAAGATGCACACAGAAGAAAACAGCTGATCTGAGTTAAGTCTCCAAGTGTGGATAAGCATTTGCTAGGCACTTAGGAAATTAAGGCATTTCAGACCCAGGGAAGAGCATTTGCACAAACATGGAAGTAATTTATTTAAAAAAAAAAATAGTAAAGACATAATCTTTGACAGGGTATATGCAGAATGATGCAATATAATTACACAGAAGATAGGGTATTAAAGGGATATGTTTTGAAAGGGGTTCGGGGTGTTGGGTGAAAAAGGTGAAGGATTAAGAAGTACAAATTGGTAGCTACGAAGTAGTCATGGAGATGTAAAGTGCAGCATAGGGAAGAGAGTGAATAACTATGTACGGTGCCAGGTGAGTACTTAAAATATTGGGGGAACCACTTTGTAAAGGATATGATTGTCTAACCACTATGTTGTACACCTGAAATTAATACAAAATAATATTGAATGTAAACTATAATTGAAAAATTAAAAAAAAAAAATTGCTTACCTAAGAAGCCATAGTTCAGTTGAGACTTCACATGACTCTAACCCAACTGCTTTCCAACTGAAACTTCATGAAAGACTCTGAGTGAGAATCAGCCAGTCAACTCTCAGGTCATAAGAAACAGTGATAACTTGCTTTTTTAAGCCACTATATTTTAGAGTTTGTGTTCAGCAATAGTGGATAACTGAATCATAGCATGTGTATTTTGGTGGTGATGATGGGGTAGGTGGTAAGAGATGGAACTGGATAAGTAGCTGGGAACCAGATGAAGTATGGTCTTTACGACATTTAAGATTTTGGTTTTATCTTAAGGGCAGTGGTAAAACAGAAAAAAAATTTAATTGGTTTGATACATTTTTTTGTTAGAAATTGACCTGATATGATTTACATGATAGATATTGCAATTTAGATTTTAAAAGGCTATCACTAGCAACACGGTAGAAAGATGCTTCACTAACTGAAGTAAAAAGAATGAGCCTGAACTGAAATGGCAGATGGGAGGAAGGGGGCTGCAAGTAGTGTCGAGAGACACGAGGAGAAAATGTGTATAGGACTTAATCAGTCAGATGGGAGATATAATTTCGAGAACTCAAATAGTAAAAGTGACAGAAACCCAAATTAAATTTGCTTAAGCTGGAGTGGGACATATTTCCAGGATAGAGGGGTTTCTCCTGGAACTCAAAGACTGGCTTGTGTCTGCGTCTCTGGGACAACTGGAACGAGGAACTTTTCTTCTCTACTCCTTCCTAACCCTTCTTTATTTTCATTCTCTGAACAATGGCTTCTTTGTGTGGAGGAAGACATGGCCTCCAAATTGGCTAACATTTGCATCGAACAGTTCAAAATGTAATGGAAAGCCTACTTTCTCTCCCTCAGATCCAGGAACAAAATGTTTAGGAAGTCTGGACAGATATTTGAGAAAGAATTCACTCCACAGTACTCGAATTCTCCTGAGAGAGTTTTTTTCTGATGTGGTGAATAGTCTGACAGAAGAAAATAGTATGTTCAAGTGAAAGGGCAATAATGAAGTAGAAGTTATTAGTTCTATTATTTGAATAGAAATGTTTTCTGAATCAAAACACTGTAGAATTTTTCAGCAAAATAACTGAAGGCTGCTTGAAAAGTATGTCAGGACTTTTCTAGTTCAATGCCATGTGAGTCAATTTCAAACTCAGTCATAAGGCTAGGGGAATATTATGGTAACTAAGGTTCTTCGCTTTTTTTTTTTAAAGGTAGAAGTTCCTTTGAGGATAAGATCACAGGGTATATAGTTTGTGAGCAAATCTTAAGGAATTTTACTGGATTTAGTTTAGATTCCAAAAGTGCTCCTCTACATACTTTAAAAACATAGGGTTTTGTGGTCATATACATTTTCAAAGTGTTACATTCTATGTCTGCCTTAGGCATTTACTACATAGATTAGAATATTAGAAACTCTGAAAAAACCCTCTTTATATTCATATCTATACACACATATAGTATTTTCTAATATATTTGACAATATTTTTCCAATAACTTTTCTAATATTCTGTACTACATGTTGTGGGAAATGCATATAAAATAATGGTGATTTAAAAATCTCTTTCTGTGATTTCACAACAGGAAGTGTTTAAATTCTAATTCCAATTTAGACTATATGGTGAATGACATAGTATATTATAATATTATATTATGTATAAAACAATTATCACATATATTACTAGCTAAATACAATTTCATTAACTAGTACAACTATAAATAAAGGATAATGTTGGCATTAACTCTTATCCTATTTTTCTCAAATGTGTTTATACCTTATTAATATGAGATTCTTTGATTTGATAATCTACAAATTTTAATAGGCATAATTTTCAGATTATGACAGAATTTCATTAGGAGAAAATAATACTTATTTACTCATGGGTTTCTATAATTTAATTTTTTACTCATATTTTGGATGGCAAAACATTATAATTAATTCCAGAAAGGACATGACTAAGATTAGAGCACAAGTTAGTAAATCAGTAAATTGATGAAGTTGAGGTATTTAAAAAAAAAAATTGCAAATGAGTAGGAGAACATATCCAGAATCCCAAATCATGTCTCCAGAACAAAAATCTTAAGGCCCAGAGATGTACATACTAATTATACTTTTTCTGGATGTTTGAATAGGGTTCTTACAAAATATAGTAGAACATAGTCAAATACAGTGGCTCCTCCATCTTCTTGCCAAAAGGATAATTCAAATCGTTTTTAGAAGTAAAGACCACTGGGGTGTAGCCTGAATTATACTGAGTACAAATGAATAAGAAGTTTTTGGCATGGGACCAAGAAGTGGTTTAAAAAAGCATCCCTGTGACTCTCTGACCCCAGTCTGGCACTAGCCATGATAAGTGAGAATCACTGGACTGGGTACACCTAAGTTACCTGCCAACTATTTTGAAATACTCTTATAATGTACATTATATGTTCACACTTTCTGGTTATCATTACTTATTCATCATAATAAAAATTTACTAATTTGATCAAATAGTTGGTAATGCTAGTCCAATAATTATTCATTGATAAATGTGTGGTAATTATTTTACCAAAATTAATCCAATGAATAAACAAGAGTCTGTAGCTACTGTAGAGGAGGAACAAACATTCTTCTACCTACAATGTTCTTTTGGCTGGTCTTATGATCAAACAGACATGAGACATATTAGCACAAGAAAATAACAAAATAACATGTGTATGGGAACCCCACATACACGAGATAACCAGAAACCTCACATGCAATAGAGGTTCAGAGATCAAAAGGGGGATTGAGGTATATAAATCATCCTGAGCTAGGGATGACTTAATGTATCTTTGGGGCTTCAAAGGGTCATTGCAGGGTAATAAGAAGAGCAGATGTTTAGTAAATAAATGGAAGTTTGCCCTGCCCTAGAGATAGGTCAGAAGTTATCACAGATAATCTCATTATGGCCAAGGCTCCTAATTCAAATTATTTTAGTTAGAGCAACAAAGGAACAGACGTTTCTCTTGAACCTGAAACTAAAATTGCCTTTTGCTCAAAGTAATCAGCTAACCACTGAGGCACATCTTGGGGTGACTTGTTCTGAACCCCCACACACTATCAAATGTCTTATGAATAATAAGGTGGTATTATTGAGATTCTAACATTTTAAACTATCTCCTTGCTAAACTTGGTTTTGTGATCACCTAAAACATATTTCTTATAATTTTTATGCATATTAAATGATGCAAAGCTTTTCACAAACTAAATATAAAATGAGTTGACTGGACTTAGGCAATCCTATCAGGGAAAACCTGTGGTTGAGGTGAGATCAGGTAGGTGATGTAGTGGGATTTCTCACCAAACAGAAGTGGGGAAATTTGAGCCATTTTGATGCAAGCTTTGTTAGCTTGTTTAGGTCAATCTATCTACCCAATACATTAACTTATGGGGTTGCAAGACATCAAGCAAAAACCTTATCAATGACAATAAACCAATTTAAGAGAGAAATTCAACATAAGCATGAATCCTGGGAACTTATTACTGAAATTTATGATAAATCTAAGAGAAGCTTAAAATGTAAGGTATACATTAGGCCTGTAAATCTCGCATTTATTCATATATTTTTTATTTTAACAAGAATGTGGCAGGCAGATTATCTAATTTTCAAATTCATCATAAATTTTAACTAGCAGCCCTAAATTTATTTAATTACTGAAAGAAATTGTATGCTTATATAAATGACCTAAGTTATCTTGATAGCACCTACAAAAGTAAAGAAGAAATTAAATAAGAAGTGGTTTATCGGTTCTGTTTGATTTCAAAACAAACATACACAAATACAATAGTAGTGTTTTACACAAAATGAAGTTAAAATTATCTAAATAATAGGTGAAGGGATTAAGCAAAAAAACAAAACCTCGTAGACACAGACATCAGTATGGTGATTACCAGAGAGAAAAGGGGTTGGGGGCAGGCAAGGAGGGTAAAAGGGGGACAAATGGTGACCGAAGGTGTCTAGACTTTGAGTGGTGACCACAATACAATATGCAGATGATAAATTATAGAACGGTACACCTAAAACCTATATAATTTTATTAACCAAGGTAGTCCCAATACATTCAATAAAAAATTAAAAAATATATAAAATTATATTCACCTAGGGAAGCTTCTCTATCCTCTTCCCAAGTTGAAGGGTAGCCGTTTTTATGCTTTTATAGAACTGTATGTCTGTCCTTGATCTACAGCTCTACAGTAGAGGGATTACTGGTTCCTATTTGTCTCTCAACGGGCCAGCACGCTCCACAAGTGGAGGAATCAGTTCTGCTTTCATTCATCATGATATCCTCAGATCAGCAGTTTCTTGCACAGGAGAGACCTTCAAAATTCCCAATCCCCCCAAACCTTAAAGAATATTTAAAATCCTTTCTGCTAGAGGCATATTTCAAACTCACTCTTTTTAGAATTCCTGCATATTTTATTTCTGCTTTCCAGAGACCAGAAGAATCTTTAAAACTGATGAACCTTAAGAATCATTTGATTGCTAGAATTAATGCTTTCATATTCATATATCTTATCATAAAGGTTATCCATTGTTCTGGGAATAAGCATTATTTCAGCAATTTCCACCAGCTATCCTAAAAGTTACTCTTTGCATAGGTGAATAGCTACAGTAATCTCCTTTCTCTATTATTTAAGCTAATTGCTGAAAATACAGTAAGTCTAGGCCATTACTCAGAGTTAAATAATTTCAGATCATAACTGAACCATCTCAAATGAAATAACATTTAGCTCACTAAATGGGTAATTTACTTGGAGTATTAATAGTCAAAGAGAATTAATGCTTAAGCTAAATGTACTTACAAACTCCCTGGCCATTTCTCTAATATCATTTAGATTCAGAAAAGGTGTCTGTAGAAAATCCAAGGCTTAATTTATATAAACGTTTACATGAACAATTTATAAATGCACTAAGCTTTAACCATTGAGATTTGATTAGCATATTATGTTTTTCAATTGCCAAATGAATTATCATAGGAAAAGGAATCAATCATCAAAGTCCTTGAAAAATGGTGGTTTTCTAGTTGCAAAGCATGTGCTTGGGAATCAGTAACCCTGGATAATTTTAAAATTATATCATAATTTTCTTTTAATTTCATTAATTTGGTCTATATAATGTAGTTGGGTGTACCATATGATATTTTCTTTTACTTTATGAGAGATAAAATATTTTAATGATATTATTTAAAAATATGCCCTGCCCTGGCCAGTGTGGCTCAGTTGGTTGGAGAGTCATCCCATGCACTGAAAGGTGGCAGGTTCAATTCCTGGCTAGTTGGGGCATGTACAGGAGGCAACCAATTGATGTTTCTCTTTCAATGGATGTTTTTCTCTCTCTCCCTTCCTTTCTACCTAAAATATCAATATAAACTTATTAAAAATAAAAATAAAAAAGAACTCTGCATAACTAATAGAAACAAAATATAATGTACATCCTGTTTTTCTATCTTATTAGCCCATAGGTGATATTTTTTCTGTTTCTGTTCTTTAAAATATGAAAGGTAAGAATATGGAATTGTACCTGAGTCAAATTTTATGGCACAGTTCTCTCTATGTAACATTCTCTAATTGAAGAATTTATTATCTTAATTATAATTTAATTTTGTTAAAGCATTGATATGTAGTAATATAATACTACAACATTTTGACTTACCTTGAATAATAAAATAAATGGTCTTCACTGGATTAAAAATATATTTATTTAATTACCTGAATCTAAATTTATCTAGATTTAAAAATTATCAATATTATGATAAAAAATATGTTGCAAGGGATTAAGCAAAGCAAAAAAGAAATTAATTAATTAAAAAACAAAACAAAACTTGCCCAGCCAGTGTGGCTCAGTGGTTGAGTGTTGACTCATGAACCAAAAGGTCAACGGTTCGATTCCTGATCAGGGCACATGCCTAGATTGTGGGCCCAATCTCCAGTGGGGGGCATGCTGGAGGCAGCCAATCAATGTTCTCTCCCATTGATGTTTCTATCTCTCGTTCCCTCTCCCCTTCCTCTCTCTCACTAAAAATCAATAAAGAAAAATAAATAAATAAATAACAAAACTTGCTCTGGCTGGTTTGGCTCAGCGATTACAGCATTGTCGGCCTGAAAACCAAGGAGTTGTAGGTTCGATTCTGATCAAGGGCACGTACCTCAGTTGCAGTATATCCCTGGTCCTGGTTGGGGTGGTGCAGGAGGCAAACAGTCAATGTGTCTCTCTCGCATCAATATTTCTCTCTCTCTCTCTTTCCCTCTACTCTGTCCGAAGATAGATGAAAAAATATCCTCAGGTGAGGATTTAAAAACAAACAAACAAACAAAAAAGCCTCATAGACACAGATAACAGAATAGTGATTGCCAGAGGGAAAAGGGTGATGGGGGGAGGTAGAAGAGGATAAAGGGGGATAAATGGTAATGGAAGGAGACTTGATTTGGGGTGGTGAACACACAATACAATATACAGATGATGTATTGTAGAATGTACACCTGAAACCTATAATTTTATTAACCAATATCACCCCAATAAATTCAATTAAAATTATGTTGCACATTAGTGTTAGTGTTAGGGTTAAGGATGGGTTAAGGTTAGGGTTAGGGTTGGGTTAGAGTTAGGGTTAGGGTTAGAAAAAAAAATTATGTTGCATAGATTATTGGTGCTATCTGATATAACATGCAAATGAATATTTTAATATAAAATCCACACTGAATTTTGAAATAGTGAGACAGAATATTATGTTTTAAAAGTATATATCACGGATATACATTGTAGAATAAGAAATATAAGTTGTAGATGCTAACTCACACTCACTGACAAGAAATGTACATATTTGGGCAAACTAAAACTTCTTATGTCAGAGTCACCGAAGGGCAGAACAATAGGCTTCTCCCTGGAACCAGGCATCTTCCCTTTCTAGTAGGAAGAGTAATGTTTGAAAAGATTTTGACTCATTATCTTGTCATTCTAAAGATATCCTAAATCTAAATTTGTGTATAAATCTAAAAGTGATTTATACACAAATCACCTTTGAAAGATAAGATTTTACCAGCTTTATCAAATATAGCTCTTAAGGATCCATAGATTGTGGCTCATTTCTCAAAGGAAATATTTGATTCACTTTGCCTTGTACGTACAAAACATTATTGCATCACGCCTGATTCTTCTCATGACTAAGTTGAAATATATAGAGAATCATATTCATGTTTTTCTAAATGTTCTATGCACTTCTCGGTGGAGCTTGGACCTTAAACTAGTATTTAGAAGGAATGGAAGACTGTTTCATAGTTACTATAATGGATATATCCTTACACTTATGCAAATATATTTTCATATGTAGTTTGATATAAGCTCACTGAGAAAAATTAGGAAATACAGATAAGCAAAATACAAATAAATCACCAATAATTGCACCACCCAGAAAGAGCATTTCCACACTTCAGCCTGGAATATAGTGATGAGAAGCCCGTCATAGTGTGATCCCGGAGCTGTAGAACAATGCAGATAAAAGAGACCAGGGTAGTCAATGAAGATAACAGTAGCTCCAAGGATTTGTTTGGAAAGACCCCTGAGACATTTCTGGAGACTTGGAAAATACTTGAAAATATGGCCGACCTTTTGCTAAGTGTTTAATGTCCTGCAATGGTAAAGTGGAGTAGCTAGTGAAAATTGGGTTACTATAGGTTACTACCGTGCTTGCCAGTTTCCACTCCGGTTAGAGTGCACCCGGAAACACACACTGTGTAACACATTATGGATATACACACAATGAAGTCAGTGCCATTTCTAGATGAATATGTTGTGTATTTAAAAAATCAACATATAGTCTTTCTTGTGCTAGACAATGCATGAGACTTGTTTTTCTAAATTCTTAAATTATAATTTAAGGCTATTTGCCTAGCTTAATCTCATCTCTTAATTTCACCCTAGAGTTAATAGTCTTTAACATTAAAAAATGTTGAACCTTTAGAAAACAATAGTTTATGCATTAGATAAAAATATCTTAAAACTCACAGAGAAAATGCCATCCTTTATTTCTCTAAAGAAGTCAAGAATTGCTTCAGATACTCTAACTTCTATAAAACTTGGGTAATAACAGACAACTACATTTTAAAATAAGTGTTAGAGCCTGTCCCTCTTTAAAAAAAAAAAAAGAATGTGAACATGTTGGCAGCAGGGTGTGTGTCTGCTTGTGTGTACATGTACGTGCACAGATTTTAGATGGTAAGAAAATTAGATGGCAACAAAAGATGATACAGGATTAGAATTCTATGGAGTTGTATGTTATGGGTTCCCCAATGTTCTAGTCATTTGGGAGAAAAATTAATTTTATCCCAAAGTTAAATTTAGTGTTTTTCTGGTGTAACCTAAGGGAATTTTTTGTATACATAAATATGTATTTCAAAATGTACCCTAGATAACATTAAACTTTTTTTCTATACTTAAGTAACTATACTTAAGAATGAGTTCAAGTGCTACTGTATCAAACAGTTCACAGAAATATTTTTTAAATCTTTATATTTAAGCAGGGTGTTGTAAATCTCTTTAAAATTGCAATGGAAAGATAATTATTAAATAATTTTACAGTTCATTTATTTCTCTGATCCAGTGCCTTCCATGATGCTAAGTTCTTTTGCAATCTTCTGGCTCATGTTTTTCCCCAGAGTGACAGTGACATACATACATCTGTTCAAATTATTTAACATCCTATCTCAGTAGACTCTTTTGGCCTGAATACAAAGTTCAAATGCTAATTTATGAGCTGGCCCATGTGACCTCCTCCATCAAAAATATAACACATGGTATTGTTATACTTCACAGCAAGAGAAGCAGAAGAGCTGGGAGCCTTGTTTCTTGTTCTGTTCTTGTCTTTTTTTTTTTTTTTTTATCTTCACCCTAGGACATTTTTTGATATTTTGTTCAGATAGAGTGGGAGGGAGAGAGAGAGAGAGAAACATCGATGTGAAAGGGACACATCAAGTAGTTGCCACCCGCACAACCCAACCGGGGCCGGGGACAAACTGCAACTGAGGTACCTGCCCTTAGCGGGAACCGAACCCGGGTCTCTCTGTACCGCAGGCCGACGCTCTAACCGCTTGTCTTTTCAACGGACATTTATTGGGCTACCCCTGTGATCCCGAGGAATACAAGGACTAGATACCAGTGTGCAAGCAGGCAAAATATGGTTGAAATGGTAAAGAAATTACAAGCAGTGTGGTTAAGATATTTAAAGTAATATCAAAAATATTGGCATTTCACTCTTAAAAAACAAGACGTGTGTGCGTGTGTGCGTGTGTGTGTGTGTGTGTGTGTGAGAGAGAGAGACAGAGAGAACCCTTTAGTATTAGATGTAAAATTATATATCAAAAGCAATATATAATCACCCTGGCAGGTTTGGCTCAGCGGTAGAGCGTCGGCCCGCAGACCAATGAGTCATGGGCTCGATTCTGGGCATGTACCTCAGTTGCGGTTTGTTCCTGGCCCTGGTCAAGGCCGTTCAGGGAGGCAACCAGTCGATGTGTCCCTCTCTAATCAATGTTTCTCTCTCACTCTCCCTTAAACTCTATCTGAAGATAAATAGAAAAATTTCCTCGGGTGAGGATTAAAAAAAAAAAAAAAGCAATATATAATCAATATGTAATAAGCAGTATTAACTGACATGACCTCACCATGTGATGGTTCTTACAAAATATTAGCAGAGAATCATGTGTGTTTTGAAATAAATCTAGAAGATTTATTAGGATGTCTTAATTCATTTTTAAATAGAAACTGGATTGACATCTTTAAAAGCCTACTATTTGCCAGGAAGAAAACTATGCTCACTCTCTCAGAAAGCTTTTTCAGATCTTAAATTTATAGCTCTAAATACTAATTTAGCTTAAACATGTATACAATTTGCCTTAACTGTGTTTTAATATTTTGTAACCTTAGATAAATAAGAGAAAGGATAGGACAGAGGTCATAGTTGGAATCAGAAAGACCAAAATTATAAATTCAGCTCTAGTACAGGTGCCTCAGATTTTATTATTATTATGGGAATGATTTCTTGATGAACACAGAAGCTTAAATTCAGAAAATTTAACAAAATGTATTGATCAGAAAACAGCTAATACATTTAATCTACTGAAACTTCAAATCGGGAGCATAGTCATTAATAAACCATATTTTATGTAATAGATATTCTGCACAAATTATGATAAATGAGCTTTGATTCTAAATGAAAAGCTAATTGTATATATATCCATATATAAACTTTATATATATATATATAAACTTAGCTATGTAACAGCAATGATTTACTTAATTCAATAATAAATTTAAAAGGGTAATAATATGCCAAAATTATTCAAATGATTCATTTAAGATGAGAATATATTTGTACTGTGACTTCCACAGGAAGGAAGACGGACACAGACTGTGTCCATTACATGAGAGGTAAAGAGGAAAAGGCAGGAACATAAGATACTGTCTCCTGTGTCTTTCTTTTCCCTTATACTATTGAAACTAATTTAATCTCACTAGTTTGAGGCATAACGTGTCAATTAAAATACAAGATAATAATTCCTAAAATAGTTTTGGGTGCCTACTATGGGACAGGCAACTACAATAGAATAAGCAAGAATGAATTAGACACTGTTCATGCTTCAAACATTTTACAATCTCTCTGGTAGAGCAAGTAGAAATAATAAATTAACAAGATTAGGGCTGACATTGAGCTGTGTAGACGGTCATATAGCAGTACCAAAAAAATGTTTTCATCTCTCTCTCCCTCTCCCTCTAAAATCAATAAGAAAAAAAAATTTAAAAAAAGAGATTAATTGGAGTTTTTCTGGTGAAGGTGGAATACATTCAGCAAATACACAGGAATAAGAAACAGATTGTAATGTGCAGGGGAACTAACGCAACATAGATGTAATAAAACAGCAAGAAATTATGCCAAAAAATGTCCCCAAAAGCCAGCCTCTACGCTCTTTTAAACTGTGTTAGAAAGAATGGACAGCCTGGCTGGTGCGGCTCAGTGGACTATCGTCCCACGGACTGAGATGTCCTGGTTCGATTCCCGGTCAGGGCACATGCCTGGGTTGCGGGCTCCATCCTGAGTGTGGGGCATGCAGGAGGCAGCCCAACAGTGTATCTCTCTCACAGGGATGTTTCTATCTATCTCCCTTTCTATCCCTCTAAAAAAATCAATTAAGACATATTTTTAAAAAGAGAGAAAGAATGGGCAGTCTTCTTTTAGCAAAATTAGGAGCCATGGAGTGATTTTAATCTGACAAGTGTAAAAGGGCAAGTTTTGCTTTGCAAACAGTCGATTCTGGCAACTTCTACAGGATCAGTTATAGGAAGGCTAGGTTTCATGCAGAAATGACCACAGTGAAAGATGGAAAAGACAACCCTTAAGAAAAAAAAATCCTAAATGCTGCAACCCAAAGATAACTACTGTAAATATTTTGGTGTTGATACCTGATAATTAAGAGGAGGTATGCATTTTAGCCTTCTTAGAATTGTCAAATTAATAAATTCCCAATTTCACACAAATTGCCACAGAAAACAGATTAATTTTATATGAAAATGACATCTTTGGACAACTGAGAATTTTACCAATATACTACTAAACTTATACTTAGGTAAAACCTTGATAGGAGGTTTACTTAGGGTATGATGATTCACACAGAAAAGAATGGCTTACTGAAATGTGATTCCTGGGAAAACCACCAGTGCATAGAAATATTGCTGAAGGTACTCCAGGGGTTTCTAAACCCATGTACACAAAAGGTTCGTCTTCTACTGAATAGTCTTTATATTCTCTGGAACACTGACTAAGATCATTTAATGAATCCCTTTGTCTCAATTACAACACAGAGTTCTAATGAAATTAGTAACAGATGAAAGCCATCAACTTCTGTTTTCCATGTAAAAGACATAACTTTCCAAAGCTTCTCCACTTTCTTTTCAAACATATATTTATTATAAATTATATATGAAACATCACCCATTTGGTGCATGGTTTGGTTAACAGCAAGTAAATATTCCTGCCTTCAGATATTTATGTACATCAAAGGGAGAGTTTGTATTTATTGAGCACCTAAAATGTCAATTATTGTACAGATTCTATCTAATTTCATGTCTGCATTACCCCTTTTGAGGTAGATATTAGAAGATGGCTAATAAAGTTCAAGGAAAGGGGAGTATAGAATGGGGGGTACTCAGGGGTGACTCACAGGAGGCAAGAAGACATACTTTCCCACTGAGGTTGGAAAAGGCACTCACTGTGTTCATAAGTGAGAAGTCACCAATCTGATTTTTTAACAATTAAAAATGAATAAATATGGTCAAATGTTATAGTTTAAAGAAGAATTTAAAGATACTGAGTCTTCTGATCACATATATAAATTAAAAAGCAATAACTTTAATAAAAATATTTATTGTGCCAATAATTCAGGGACTGTGATTATAATTCAGAATTACATTTCAGGCACTGTTGCATTTTTTGTGAAAACTAGCTATTCTACATCTGGAATCAAGAAGATATTAAAAAAAAACACACACTCATTTTATTTATTTATTTTTTAATTCATTTATTTATTTTCATTACAGATATTTCTCCTTTCCCCCCACTGATCCCCCCCCAATAAACACTCATTTTAATATCAAAAGTTATCTAATTAAAAGCCTCTGCTACCAGTATTATTCTTTTTTGTTGTTTTTTTTTATCCTCACCCGAGGACATTTTTCCATTTTTTGTTCAGGTAGAGTGGGAGGGAGAGAGAGGAACAGAGAGAGAGAGAAACATCGACGTGAAAGGAACACATCGAGTGGCTGCCACCCGCACAACCGACCAGGGCCGGGGACAAACTGCAACCAAGATACGTGCCCTTAGCGGGAACCGAACCCGGGTCTCTCAGGACCGCAGGCAGATGCTCTAACTGCTGAGCCAAACCGGCCAGGGCACCACTAGTATTATTCTTAAATTAATTGTATGAATTTGGGACGTATGTTTTGAAAAGTTCTTAAAGAAGGTCACTAAAAGCTAGAAAACGTTCTAGTGTGAAGATTAATTACAAATTTTAATATGCAACACAGGAAAACTCTCTACTTGAACGTGGAATTTTTTATTCCTTGTACTACGAATATAGACATAACAAGCTAAAGTATTTTCAGGGGGGAAAATTCACTCACGTAAGCAATTTTTTCCATTTGTTGAAATGGAAATAACCTATTATTAGATGTTAAAACATCATAGACTAATTCTGTCTCTGAGCAAAAAATTTAGGCTTTTTCAAAGGTGCAATTCCTTTGTTTTCTCTACTTTTTCATAACATTTGTATATTAATGTAACAGCATTATTTATGGTAGAAGTTATTTCAGGATTTTAAAAGTTTCTAAATATCAAACACTATATAAATATTTGACATTCTCATCCATGTAAAATCTCACCATATTTTATCTCATTTTAATTGGCCTGCAAATAAGGAACATATTAACAACAACCATAGTAAACAGGTAAGCAGCTCGGATAAAGTAAGAAGCATAAATTATTCTAAGGAGGAGTGTTGCGTCATAAAAGTCAGAGACAGGAATAGAACTGGGTCTCAAGAATGAAGACAAGAAAGGGTACATGAATATGAACAAACTCCCTCTTATCTCTCCTCTTTTAATCCTCTTGGTTCCCTTCTATTTAAGCTCTCTGAAGTTCTGCGTTTTGCCCTTTAGTTCCTTCCGTTTAAAAAAGAAATAAAAAAGGGATTTTATACAGCTCCCAAACTTTATGTGTACAAATACAAAGCTTCCTCTTTTTCTGATTCTCCAAAAGTTTCCTAGAAAGATCTCATTGGCAAGTTTAGACAAGGTGGTCATTATTGAACTAAGTAACTGAGTTGGGGAAGGACATGGTTGCGGGATGGATGGTAGGTCTTGGTGGAAGGAAACATCTGTATTTCAATGCTAAACACTAGATGCTTATCCTAATCCTTAGCACCTACACATTCAGGCATGTGCCTGCTTCCACCTGAGTTTTATAATCTAAAACATGATAAACAATAATATGAACAAAGCCAGTTCATTTTAACAAAGTGAAGGCAGTAATATTCAACATTCAGTGACAGCCTTTTATGCCCAGTGAATTCTGGCTAGACTTTCTTTTGACTGTAACAAATACTCAGTGCTCACATTTTTTTATTTTTGTTAGTGACAGAAAACAGAGATATTATCAAAGGTAAAAATCATTTAATAAGTTATATTGACAGTAGTTCTTTAATTCTCAAGTTTTTTTAATCTCTTAAGAATAGAATGGGCCTGCAGGTTTTTCAGACTTAATTTTATAGCAGTTGTCTGTTGCCTAGCACTGCAGAAAACACAAAGAAACACAAAGAAAAAATTATGAAAACCCAGCGAAAGAAACATAAAAATTGAATGAATCTAAAAGTGGTTACCAAGAATAATGCATGTTAATATAAACCAAGAGTTATTTGCATAGATGTTCTCTGATCATAAACTTATAACAAGTAAAAAGTTACTAATCCAGCATGTAAAATAAAAATTATTCAGAGAATGTTAGTGCATTGTTTTTATTGCCAATCACTAATTTGTTTTTATTATACAGATAATTACAGGGAAAATACTTTAAGGAAAAACAGTGAAAATACTTATATAGTAAGGACCAAATGTGACAGCTGAATGAGGTTCTCTGAGGAATATTTCAGGAATATGTAGACCCTGGCCAGGTAGCTCAGTCAGTTAGACCATTGTCCTGATACATCATGGTTCGATTCCCTGTCAAGGCACATACAAGAATCGAGTGCATAAATAAGTGGAATAACAAATGGATGTCTCTCTCTCTAAAAATTTAATTTTAGCTCAGCGGTGTGGCTCAGTGGTTGAGTTTCAACCCATGCACCAAGAGGTCACTGGTTCAATTCCTGGTCAGGGCACATGCCCAGGGTATGAGCCAAATCCCCAATGGGGGGCAAGCAGGAGGCGGCCAATCAATATTTTCTCTCATTGATGTTTCTATCTCTCGCTCCCTCTCCCTTTCTTTCTCTGTAAAATCAATAAAGAAAAAGAAAAAAAAGAGAATTCCACTATGGAGATACAAATATGACTGCAGGGTATTAGACACAAAGAGATAGTCCTGCAAGTCATTATACATGGCAATGGACAAGGAGTGCTCTCTATACACAGAAGTCACAGTTTCCATTTTTTTTTTTTTTTTTTTGGTCTTATTTGTTTAGGAGTGAGGTGTGAATTTCCTTATCTTGTCCTCTTTTCTATACATGCATTCATTTTCTTTTTAAATGATTTTTTCCCCAAAGAACTCAACCATCTATTTCTTTCCAAAGATATGTTTGTCGGTGCTATTACTTTCTATCTTCTTGTATGCCTCTGATGGGTCCCTACACTGCTCTGCTGGGTGTGTTCCTCCCCACCTCTCCACTAGATCCTTCAGCATGACTGTCAAACCCTGTATGCCACTGACACATTTAACAATTTAAAACAACGCCTTTAATATATTCACAACCTCTCTTCTGCTGCCTTAGCCTCCTCCTTATTACCGCTCTGCTTAAGTGGTCTCACTGCTTCCGTTGGTTTTAATTTGTTCATTGCAACCTGGCTTCATGTCTAATGAAATGAATCCAATGGTCCTTTCAGTCTACATCTAATCTGTCTATTATTTGACATAATTTATGACTCCTTTCTTTAAAATTGTCTCCATTCTTAGCTTCTACAATGACACACTATTTAGTCACTATTCATCAGTGTGTTCACTTAACAGATATCAAACAGTTATCATTTGGCAGACATCAATCATTGTAGATACTAAATGGCAAAGTAGAAACCTCAGTAAAATATGGTTCCTGAACTTTTGAGGGAATAAAGTACACAAGTAATTGTTATAAAATGTGATAAATGCTATAATAAATATGATATCATGGTAGAGGGCTTATTTAAAAAACTTTATATAAATCACTCTTTCAATTCCAGTATATAAAGTCACTAAGAATTACTCTATATAAATCTCTTCCTGTAAGTGAAAATAAGCAAAAACAGCTTCTAAGGAATTCTGTGTGCATGACATAAAACATTATTCATTTTGTAAAACAGACTTAAGTATGAAAGGTAATTATTTTGAACGATATTATTAGTTTTGATTAACATTGTAAATAGAAAACATTCATCTTCATTGAATAATTATGAAGCTAATCATTAATCAAATGGTACTTCACAGGCAGATTATTTGAACTGAGAAAACTTATAGAACTGTACACTTTTAAAGGTGAAGGGAACTTGAGATCATTTGGTCCAAACTCATTATTTTATGGAGAAGGAACTGATTCTCTGGAAGACATTTGCTCCAAAACATACAGAATTCATAGGGGCATCACTGAATTAGAAGCTAAGAAGCTCTGTACCAAATGACCTTTCCACAAAAAAGCAAATTGAGCACTATGGTAAATCTGTACAGTGAAGGACACATCCCCCCTTTCTGAAAGTACAATAATAGTATAAAGAAAAATATTTTAATAAGCATTATGTGTTTTCCCACCCTTTCATTTACTCTAATTATAAAATGACAGATCAACTCCTAAACACAGTGCTGAACTCCATGAAATGCTCAAATGGATGTTACTTAACCTGAGAGTGTGTTGCCCTAAAAAACAAGAATGAGAAAATCAGATTCTTAGAAATGTCTTTTTTTTTTTTTTTAATCCTCACCCAAGGACATTTTTTCATTTTTTGTTCAGATAGAGTGGAAGGGAGAAAGAGGAAGAGAGAGAGAGAGAGAGAGAAACATTGACATGAAAGGGACACACTGAGTGGCTGCCACCTGCACGACCAACCAGGGCCGGGGACAAACTGCAACCAGGTACACACCCTTAGTGGGAACCGAACCTGGGTCTCTCTGGACCACAGGCCAACACTCCAATCGTTGAGCCAAACTGGCTATAAAAGAAATGTCTTTTATACCTTATAAAAAATTGCAATCTGAACCTCAAAAGATGTCACCAAAAATGCAATAAACATTCTAATTTTTTGTCATCTGATCACTTCATTTTAGGATACATCTACAACTATTTACTTTCTTCTGAAAAAATTATAGTTGCCAAAGGCAAACTTGTATCTGAAATCTGCCTCAAATCTGTCACATATAAATGTTTACAGGGAGATTACATTTTCTCTGTGGAGTGTTAAGTTTTATTTATTTATTTATTTATTTATTTATTTATTTATTTATTTTTATTTAAAAAATTTTTTTCCTTTATTGATCTTAGAGAGAGAGAGGAAGTGAGAAGGAGAGAGACATAGAAACATTGATGAGCCCTGGCTGGTTTGGCTTAGCAGTTGGAGCGTCGGCCTGCGGATCAGAGAGTCCTGGGTTCGGTTCCCGCTAGGGGCACGTACAAAAAAAAAAGAAACATCGATGAGAGAGAACATTGATTGGCTGCCTCCTGCATGCCCCCCACTGGGGATCAGGCCCACAGCCTGGGCATGTGACCTGACCAGGAATCGAACCGGTGACCTCTTGGTGCATGGGTCAACATTCAACCACTGAGCCACACCAGTGGGACAGAGTGTTAAGTTCTAAAGTCAATTCATAGAGCAAAACTCAATGTATTCAAAACCACTCTAGACAATCACCTAGGGAGTGTGAGTCATTGCACTGCTGATCAACATACTACATTCCACTAAGTGCTATCCAGTCAGTTTTCTTCCCCAAGTTAGAACACATCGCTGCTACTGTGGACGAGAACAAGATGGATGACCTGCCCTGACATAAGGACTTTCTTGTATTAAAAATACAGTGTTTTCTTTCAAATGTATGAGAAGGAGCCTTAAAAGCTGGGATTACAATCAGCATGACGAGGTGCTCACACCATGAGAAGCGCAGGAGTAACTTCAGGAATCATTCGGGTTTCCCATCTCACATTCACGTGGGGGGATATGCTCATTGCGTGGAGTCTTCTGTAACTTTTACATGGTTACGTGTGTCCCCTTTTTTTGGTGTTGCAGTACATGAGCAGTTGAATTTCCGTAAGATACATGTGCAAATGGTGCCACTATACTTCAATATATACTTTCTCATTCATATGAGACATATCTGTATACATTCTATACAGATATAAGATATATATGTGTATAAGTATTCAACTATTCACATATACATAGCATAAGAAATATTTGGTGTTTTTTTTTGTAAGAGAAAGTTTATTTAGAAAGTTACAGAGGTAGAATTGAGCCAGTTGGGCTACATGGACTCAGGAAACAAGTTACAGAAGCAAAAGAAGGACCTGTGGAACTTAGGAGAGGAAAAGGCAAAGGTCATAAAAAGTGGGGATGAGAAGGAGAGAAAGAAATAGACCACTTTTTTCTTTTTAATATATTGATTTTTAGAGAGAGAGAAACATCATTGTGAGAAAGATACATCAATCGGCCGCCTCCTGCATGCCCCCACCGGGGATCAAACCCACAGGGGCATGTGCCCTGACCAGGAATCGAACCGGTAACCCTTTGATACATGGAATTATGCCCAGTCAACTGAACCACACAGGCCAGGGCTGTTCGCCCACACCTTTTATGGATAGCTCCCTAAATTTAGTTCTGTGCTCAGATAGCACTTCCTCAGGAGGCTTACCCTGCCTAAAACCGTTATCTCTTCCCACCTTAAAGTCTCCTACTCTTTTATCCTTCTTTACTTTTTTTAAAATAATTTTTTATTTATTTATTTGTTACAGATGTTTCTCCTTTTTCACCCCATTGGCACCCCCTCCCCACCCCACCCCCACCCCGTCCCCAACTTTGTTGTCCATGTCTATTGGTTATGTATACATGCATATAAGATCTGTGGTTTATCTCTTCCCATCCCACCCCCACCCCCTCTTCTGAAGGATGTCAGTCTGTGCCCTACTTCCATGTTTCTGGGTCTACTGTATTCCTCAGACTGTTATGTTCATTATTTTTCGTATATAAGTGAGATCATGTGGTATTTGTCTTTTTCTGCTTGGCTTATTTCACTTAGGATAATACTTTCTAGGTTCCTCCATGTCGTCTCAAAGGATAAGAGATCTTTCTTACAGCTGCATAGTATTCCATTGTGTATATGTACCACAGCTTTTTGATCCATTCATCTACTGATGGACACTTGGGCTGTTTCTAGATCTTAGCTATTGTAAATAGTGCTGCTATGAACATGGGGGGTACATATATTCTTCCTGATTGGTCTTTCAGGCTTCTTAGGGTATATTCCTAGAAGTGGGATCACTGGGTCAAATGGAAGTTCAATTTTTAATTTTTTGAGCTAACACCATATTGTTTTCCATAGTGGCTGCACCAGTCTGCATTCCCACCAGCAGTGTATTAAAGTCCTCTTTTCTCCACACCCTCGCCAACACTTGTTGTTTGATTTGTTGATGGCGGCCATTCTGACAGGTGTGAGGTGATACCTCATTGTTGTTTTAATTTACATCTCTCTGATGATTAGTGATGTTGAGCATTTCTTCATATGTCTCTTGGCCATTTGTATGTCCTGTTTGGAGAGGTGTCTATTCAGCTCCTCTGCCCATTTTTTAATTGGGTTTTCTGTCTTCCTTTTGTTGAGTTGTATGAGCACTCTCTATATATTGGAAATTAACCCCTTATCTGATACATCACTGGCAATGATGTTCTCCCATACAGTGGGTTGCCTTTCCATTTTGATTATTGTTTCTTTTGCTGTGCAGAAGCTTATTAGTTTAATGTAGTCCCATGTGTTCATTTTTTCCTTTGTTTCTGTTGCCTTCGGTGAAGTATCAGTGAAAATTCTGCTCCGTATGATGTCCGAAATTTTGTTGCCTACATTTTCTTCTAGAATTTTTATGGATTCACCTGTCACATTTAAGTCTTTTATCCATTTTGAGTTTATTTTTGTGTATGGTGTAAGTTGATGGTCTAGTTTCATTTTTTTTGCATGTAGCTGTCCAATTTTCCCAACACCACTTATTAAAGAGGCTGTCTTTACTCCACTGTATGCTCTTGCCGCCTTTGTCAAATATTAATTGAGCATATTGCCTTGGGTCCATTTCTGGGTTTTCAGTTCTGTTCCACGGGTCCATATGCCTGTTCTTGTGCCAGTACCAGGCTGTTTTGATTACAGTCGCTTTGTAGTATAACCTGAGATCTGGTATTGTGATCCCACCTACTTTGTCATACTTTTTCAAAACTGCTGTGGCTATTCGGGGACTTTTTGGGTTCCGTATGAACTTTTGAAGTATTTGTTCCAGTTCTGTGAAATATGTCATTGGTATTTTGATGGGGATTGCATTGAATTTATAGATTGCTTTGGGTAGTATGGACATTTTAATGATGTTAATTCTTCCAATCCATGAACAAGGTATGTGCTTCCACCTTTTTATATCTTCCTCTATTTCTTTTTTCAATGTCCTGTAGTTTTCTGCAAATAGGTCCTTTATTTCTTTGGTTAAGTTTATTCCTAGGTATCTTAATTTTTTTGCCGCGATGGTAAATGGGATTGTTTTTTCAGTTTCTCTTTCTGTGAGTTCATCGTTGGTGTATAAGAATGCCGTCGATTTCTTGATGTTAATTTTATATCCTGCTACTTTGCCAAATTCATTTATTAAGTCTAGTAGATTTTTGATGGAGTCTTTAGGGTTTTCTATGTATAATATCATGTCATCTGCAAATAATGACAGTTTCACTTCCTCCTTTCCAATTTGGTTCCCTTTTATTTTTTCCTCATGTCTGATTGCTGTGGCTAAGACTACCAGTACTATGTTAAATAAGAGTGGCAAAAGTAGACATCCCTGTCTTGTCTCTGTTCTTAATGGAAATGTATTTAGTTTCTGCCTATTGAGTATGATGTTGGCTGTAGGTCTTTCATATATGGCTTTTATTATGTCGAGATATGATCCCTCAATTCCCACATTGCTGAGCGTTTTTATCAGAAATGGACGCTGGATTTTGTTGAAGGCTTTTCAGCATCTATCGATATGATCCTGTGGCTTTTATTCGTCATTTTGTTTATGTGGTGTATCACATTTATTGATTTGCGAATATTGTACCAGCCTTGCATCCCTGGAATGAATCCCACTTGGTCATGGTGAATAATTTTTTTTTGATGTATTGCTGGATCCGATTTGCTAGTATTTTGGCGTCTATGTTCATCAGGGATATTGGCCTGTAGTTTTCTTTCTTTGTAGTGTATTTTTCTGGTTTTGGAATTAGAATTATGCTGGCCTCATAGAACGTGTTTGGAAGTCTTCCTTCTTCTTGAATTTTTTGAAATAGTTTGTGGAGAATGGGTATTAGTTCTTTTTTGAATGTTTGGTAAACCTTCCCCGTGAAGCCATCTGGGCCTTGGCTTTTGTTTGCTGGGAGAGTCTTGATTACCTCTTCAATTTCCTTAGTTATTATTGGTCTGTTCAAGTTTTCTATGACTTCCCGATCCAGTTTTGGGAGACTGTGTGTTTCTAGAAATTTGTCCATTTCGCTTAGATTGTCCAATTTGTTGCCATATAGTTGTTCATAGTAGCTGTTAACAATCTTTTGTATTTCTGTGGTGTTGGTTGTCACTTCTCCTCTTTCATTTCTGATATTGTGTATTTGGGTTCTCTCTCTTTGTTTCTTGGTGAATCTAGCTAAGGGTCCATCAATCTTGTTTATCTTTTCGAAAAACCAGCTCTTTCTTTCATAGATCCTTTGAATTGTTTTTTTGGCCTCTATGTCATTTATTTCTGCCCTGATCTTTACTATTTCCTTCCTTCTACTTGCTCTGGGGTTTTCTTTTTGTTTGCTTTCTAATTCTTTAAGTTGTGAGGTTAGACAGTCAATTAGAAATTTTTCTTGTTTCTTAAGGTAGGCCTGTAGTGCTATGAACTTCCCTCTCAGAAGTGCTTTCGCTGCATCCCATAGATTTTGTGTTCTGTGTTCATTTTCATTGGTTTGCAGGAAATTTTTAATTTCTTCCTTGATTTCCTCAGTAACCCATTCATTGTTTAATAACATGCTATTTAGCCTCCATGTGTTCAAATGTCTTTGCATGTTCTTGTTGCAATTGATTTCTAGTTTCATGCCATTGTGATCTGAGAAGATGCTTGATACGATTTCAATCTTCTTGAACTTGTAGATATCTATTAAATCCATTTGGTCTAGTGCTTCATTTAGAGTCTCTGTTTCCTTGCTAATTTTTTGTCTAGAGGATCTATTCAGTGATGTCAGCGGGGTGTTGAAGTTCCCTGCTATGATTGTATTGCTGTCGATTTCTCCTTGGAACTCCTCCAGAAGATTTTTAATATATGTTGTTGCTCCTATATTGGGTGAATATATGTTTATCAAGGTTATATCTTCCTGTTGGATAGATCCTTTCAATATTATGTAGTGGCCTTCTTTGTCTCTAGTTATGGCCTTCATTTTGAAATCTATTTTATCAGATATGAGTATTGCTACCCCAGCTTTTTTTTGCTTTTCATTTGCTTGGAAAATTTTTTGCCATCCCTTCACTTTCAACCTATGTGAGTCTTTTGTTGTGAGGTGGGTCCTTGTAAACAACATATAGATGAGTCATGCTTTCTTATCCAATCAGCTACTCTGTGTCTTTTTATGGGAGCATTCAATCTATTTACATTTAAGGTGATTATTGATATGTACTTATTTATTGCCAATTTTGTTTAGTGTGGTTCTATTTTTTTTCCCATTTCTCCTGCTAATTACAGCAGTCCTTTTCACATTTCTTGCAGTGCTGGTTTGGTGCTAATGCATTCCCTTAGCCTTTTTTTTTGTCTGGGAAGCTCTTTATTTGACCTTCAATTTTGAATGATAGCCTTGCTGGGTAGAGTAGTCTTGGATTCAGATCCTTGTTTTTCATGACCTTGATTACTTCATGCTATTCCCTTCTGGCCTGTAGTGTTTCTTGTGAGAAGTCAGCCTAGAGCCTTATGGGATTTCCTTTGTAGGTAACCTGTTGATTATCTCTTGCTGCTTTTAGGATTCTCTCTTTGTCTTTAATTTTTGGCATTTTAATTACTATGTGTCTTGGTGTGGGCCTGTTTGGGTTCTTATTACTTGGGACTCTCTGTGCTTCTTGAACTTGAATGCTTTCTTCCTTCACCAAATTAGGGAAGTTTTCTGTCACTATGTTTTTGAATATATTCTCTATCCCTTGCTCATTTTTTTCTTCTTCGGGGACTCCTATGATGCGAATATTATTACATTTCCAGTTGTCCCACAGTTCTCTTAAGCTGTCTTACTGTTTTTTAATCGTTTTTTCCTTTTGGTTTTCTGATTGGTTGATTTTTTCTACCCTGTCTTCTAATTCACTGATCCTGTCCTCAGCTTTCTCTACTGTGCTCCTTAAACCTTCCAATGTGTTTTTCATTTCTGATATGTCATTTTTATCTCTTCTTGATGGTTTTTAATTTCCAATTGGCTTATTTTCAGCATCTCTATGTCCTTACTCATGCTGTTGAGCTTCCTCAAGATCATGGCTCTGAATTCTATCTATGTTAACATGCCTAACTGCTCCACATTGATCTCATCTTCGGTGGAGGTCTCTTTCTCTTTCATTTGGTTTCTGTTTCTGTGTTTCACCATTTTGACTATCACTGTGGGCTTTGGAGCCTGTCAAGAGTTCCCTGTGGGTGTTGGTGTTCTGCTGTTTGTGGCTTCCTCACCTGGGTTTAGATGAGTGAGGGAAGACCCACGGTAAACACCACTGTCAGGTCTTACTTTCCTGGTTAACGTTGCTAGCCCAGGAAAGGTACTGTTATCCTCTAGCTTGTTGCCTGGAGGCTAGCAGTGGAGGTTATTTGATGGGTTTTGGGTTGTCAGTTGATTGAAAAACTCCCTCAGGTGCTCGGCATAAGGGTATTTCACGAGGGTGGGGCAGATGCTGGTTGTTAATGAGCTTCAATTAGCACTTCAATGGCCCACAGGGTGGGGTTGGATCTCCGAGGGAGGGGCTGCTGCCTCTCTCAGAGCCCTGGGAAGGAGCAAAATGGCCACCATCCTGCGTGGCAGCAACTCAGCAAAAGCTCTGAGCGCCCTCCAAACCCCAAGTGTCCCAACACAGTTCCAGTCCAGTCTGCCCTCCCTCTGCCGGAGCCCAAGGTGAGTGGCTGTGGCTGTTTCAGCCTCTGTCCTGGCTGCGCTGTGGGGCCGCCTGGGAGTGTAACCCGAGGGCGCTGCTCCCAGCTGAGGCCGCTGCCGAGCTGCCGACCGTGGGCTCCCAGCCCCGTCTCGCGCCTTCGCAAGCCTACTGGGATGGAGTCAGTGTCCCTTGTTGTATGGTCCTCGCAAGCTGCTTTTCTGTTGGTTTTTCCCGTCGATTTGTCCATGTTTTAGTTGTAATTCCAGTTTGGTTCTGGGAGATGGTCGTTCACTCTGCCGCCATTTTGGAATTATAAGAAATGTTTTGATGGTATAAAAATTTGTTTCAGGAAACTGTGGAATTTTGGCATAAATCCCAAATTCTAACAATAAAACAACTCAAATATGTAACCTATTGTATAGAAAAGAATTTGGTCTTTATCCTGGTTTCTAAGAAGGGTCTTCTAAACCCTTGGAATGTCCTCAGTGCTGAAGTGTCTATCTTATTCTTGGTGGGTCCTTCAGACCACACCTGAGTTTATGCCAATGAGGTGACTTATAGCAGGCACTCCGAAATTCAGTTTCAGGACAGGGTCTGGGCAAGCCAGAGAGATCAACCATGTGATAAGAGACTGGGGCTCTGAGCCATGCAAAATCAGCCTGATCTCGACCTCCAATGAATGGAGAGGACTAGTGATGGAGTTCAATCACGTGGCCAATGATTCAGTTAACATAACCTGCACGGTAACATCCCAACAAAAACTTTAGACATCTGGAGCTTGATAAACTTCGTAATTGGTAATACACATCAGTGTGCCAGGAGGTTGAGACATCCTGATAACAGAGCAGCTTTACATTTGGAACCCTCCCAGATATCATCCTGTGTGTCTCTACTTTTGGCTTGTCCTGATTTGTATCCTTTATAGTGAAACTTTAATTGTAAGTATAGCCTCTCCCTGCGTTCTCTGAGTTTTTCAGTAAATTATCAAACCTGAACGGGTAGTGGAAATCTTCAAATTTATAACCAGTTGCTTAGAAGTTTGGATGGGTAGGGAACCCCAGAGCTTGTGGCTGGTGTCTGAATTGTGGGATCTTGTGGAGGACTCTGTGCCCAGTCTGTGGAAGCTGAGCCGACTGGGTGGTCGTGTCAGACCTGCATTGCAATAGCCATGTCATAGTGTGACTAACGCTGACTATGTTTGAACAGAGTGAGCTGTTTGTTTAAGATGGAATTCATATCATCTTCCTTAAGAAGGTACAAACACTGGGTAAAAGATATGAAATTAACTTAATCCAGTCTGATAACTTAAACAGTTCCTTTAGGTAAATCTCTGATTCCCCCCAATTTTTTTATCTTGTGCGCTGGCTTCTCTCTAAGATGACACCTCAGGGTAGTGGGGCTTATTCAAATTCAAGGAAAACAACAAGGGTCCAGGGCCTCAAAGGACACTGTCCTCTACCTCCTCCATCCCTTGTCTGTTTGGTAGTGGGTCTTCCTTCTTTTATTCAAAAACTGTCTGTGGTTATGTAACTTGAAATCTCTGTTGGAGCCTGGTCACCACTGCCAGCCAGCTTATCCTTACCTACGCCCCAAGTTCCACTGAGTTTCCTCGGATGGGTGGTCCACCGCCCTGCCTTTACTGATGGAGCACAATGATTTTCCCCATTGCTGGCCCAACTGCAAGCACGGGTACTCAAATCAGCTGCCTCCAGCATGTCTTCTCGGGGAGGCTTAACCTGAGAGCTCACAGGTTTGTTCATCCTCCAGGGAAACGGGGAGCCTAGGAAACCAAACTCCCTCTCCTTCTAGCTCTGGGTAAAGGAGTCTCATTTCTGAGGACCAAACCCATTATGGTCAAATCTTCTGTGGGCTATACATACTTTTTATTTTATCTTATATATCTTTAACCTACTCAATTCCTGTCCTTAGTTCTTCTCATTACCCCTCTGGCTAAAGTCAGGCTGTACCCCATCCTCTACCCAATGCCTGAGGTCAGAAGCTACAGATGAAACCATAGTTTAATGGGAAAATCAAAACAAACCAGTTTAATTTTAAAAAAAACAACACTATTATCCTTTATTAAATAAGAATACAGATTTATCATTATTTATTTAAAGTAAAAAAATATGTATATGTGGCCAAAAAAGAAAACCAAATTAGGTATTATTTAGGTAAAACTGAATTAGGTTCTTTTTTTTTTTTTTTTCTTCATAATGACATTGAAATACAACTGCTGAAGTCAAAACAATATTCAACTATTTAGTTTGGTCATCCATATGCATTCATCTTGAATCATGCATTTTTAATGACACTGCTGAAAATGTACCCACATGTTGACATGATTTGTATAAATCATGTCGTCTTTCTATGCTTCAGTTTTTAGATTTATTCAGGTCAGAGCCAAATGATAAACAAGCTCACAATAATTTCACTTAGACCAAAGGAATGCACTGGGGATAATAGAGATATATTATTTTCTTTATCTTTAACAAAAAAACATCTGATAAATACCTAGTATTAGACGTCCCATGATTTGAAAGGACTTTGTAGCATTTTTTTTTATTTATTTTATCCTCACCCGAGGATATTTTTCCATTTTTTGTACAGATAGAGTGGGAGGGAGAGAGAGAGAGAAACATCGATGTGAAGGGACACATCGAGTGGCTGCCACCCGCACGACCAACCAGGGCCGGGGACAAACTGCAACTGAAGTATGTGCCCTTAGCGGGAACCAAACCCGGGTCTCTCCGGACCACAGGCCGACGCTC
Source organism: Molossus molossus (assembly GCF_014108415.1). Taxonomy (NCBI): domain Eukaryota; kingdom Metazoa; phylum Chordata; class Mammalia; order Chiroptera; family Molossidae; genus Molossus; species Molossus molossus. The sequence goes on along the minus strand of NW_023425345.1, from coordinate 53,042,379 downwards.
TAACCGCTGAGCCAAACTGGCCAGGGCCTTTGTAGCATATTTATTAGCTCTGTTGAAAAAATAAAAATGATGTTTTCAGACAAGAATTATATATAACTATTATCTTCCTTAGCAAAAAGAAGTAATATACATTTACCAAAGAACAACTTGAATGCACAAATAAATAATTTTTTTTTCTTTTTTTTTGGTACGTGCCCCTAACGGGAACCAAACCCGGGACTCTCTGGTCCGCAGGCTGATGCTCCAACCGCTGAGCCAAACTGGCCAGGGCACAAATAAATAAATTTTAAAAATCACCTAAAATCTTACATCTTTGACAAAAAAAAAAAAAAATCCTGAATATTTACAAAATGTAAAATCACTTAAAGTCCTACTTTTCAGGGAAGCAAATCATCTTTTGGGGTATACTGTCAGAATTTTACAAATGCATTCACTCAAAAACATTTATACCAATAGAATCATATTGTACATGGAACACTGTCTTATATTTTTATTTAACATCAAATAGCAAACATAAAATTAGAATAGTGAACAAGTTTAGAATATTTTCATTGTGGAATTAAGGATAAACTAAATAATAACATCAATTTTCCACTTATTGGCCTTGAATGAATACAAGAATTGTGCAAAAAGCTTTAGCTTTATATATATTATTTTATTTAATATGCAAAAATCTATAATTAGGACACTCTCATTATTTTTTTATTAATTTTTTTATAGGTTTGGAGTGGATAAATCAATCACCCAAAGTTACATAGCTTGTAATAGGTAGTAAAGGTATTTAAGTCAAGTCTACCTGCAATATAAACACTATGTTTAAAGTTGGAGTTTAAATTGCATCCCTTAGTTCAAAAAATATTGAGAGAATGAGCCATATCTATCAGCTCTTTCACCAAGTTTCCAAATCAGACACATTAGCTAGTTTTCCCAAACTGTTCCAAACCTCAGCAAAGCAACTGTTCACTCTTTTCCCCTCTTCTTTTTTCAACCCATTCCTATCACTACTTCCTGGTTCTCAACTATACGATGACTTCCTGTATGATTCACATCAGGAGACAAAAGTCACCTGCCAAAAGTCAAGACTGCTTTGACTGCATCCAGTAAAAATGCGACGAATCACATAAAAACTTATTTTAATGCAATTGTGAGGTTCAAAAATAGTATTTTTTTATGTGATTCCAAAATGGTAAAATTTTAGGGAAGAATTTTCAAAACCCATAGGCCCCACTGATTCCTTGCAAAGTCCATACAAAGTTTTTTTTTGTTTGTTTTTTTCTTCACTTCTTGCCAACTTAAATTTAGAGAAAGACAACTGCTGTTTCCAAATCGTGAAATGTGCTCAGGCAGGGTGATGGGAGTTGGACAATGAGCAATAAGAGATGCTGCTATTTTTAACAAGACAAATACAGCATTCATGACTCATTAAAAATAATCTAGTGTGCATCTTTATGCTATTTTGTTTTGTTTTCAAAAATTGATTCATTCTTTAACATTCATATATGAAGTCCTGGCCAGTGAGGCTTAGTTGGTTGTGCATGGTTCCAAGCACTGAAAAGTTGCCAGTTCAATTCCTGCTCAGGGCACATGTCCGGGTTGAGGGCTGGATCCCCAGTAGGGGTCATCCAGGAAGCAGCCGATTGATGTTTCTTCATTCTCACATGGATATTTTCTCTCTCTCTCTCTCTCCCCCTTCCTCTTCCTCTAAAAATCAATAACTTTTAAAAAGTTTGTATATATTAATATAATTTAAAAGCACAAAGTTATTTATTAATTATAACATACCAAACTGCAATGCAGATTATAAAAACAGCTCCACAGTGCATAGCAGGAGATGTCATTCCACCATAGAAAGACAGTTTGAAACTCACTGAAGGTAAGTTTTCCTTATGGTTTTTATTCTTCTAAGGTTTTTATTGCGCTACAAATGTAGATTCACAAAGTATCACTTACAGAGCCAAGTTTAAGTTGCCTCTTCTAGTAAAACAAATTCTTCTAGAACATTTATTGTATTCAACACGGAGAACATTTCTTTGTGTTTCTTTATTCAGTGAGAATTTATTTTTCCACATGGCTGTGCTGTGAATATACAAACTAGTTACGATCTCACCAGCATTCACAAAACCTAATTAGGGCATGTCTATGTTGAGGATGACTCCAGGATTGAAAATTCCTTGGGTAAAAAGCTATAACATAGCCCTGGCCGGTTTGGCTCAGCGGTTAGAGCGTCCGCTTGCGGTCCGGAGAGACCCGGGTTCGGTTCCCACTAAGGGCATGTACCTCGGTTGCAGTTTGTCCCCGGCCCTGGTTGGTCGTGCGGGTGGCAGCCACTCGATGTGTCCCTTTCACATCGATGTTTCCCTCTCTCTCTCTTCCTCTCTCTCCCTCCCACTCTGTCTGTACAAAAAATGGAAAAATGTCCTCGGGTGAGGATAAAAAAAAAAAAAAGCTATAACATAGTCTTTCATATAACCCCAGACTTAGAGTTCTGTGGAGCGATCAATTAACATATAACATATCTGCAAATAACATATCTGAACTACATTTTGAGCACTGTACAAACCAGGGCATTGGGGTAGGGAAAAAAATCAAATAACATAGTAAATACATAAAGGCAAATATTAGAAGAAAAAATATTCATATATACTGCAAACTTTCTCTCTCCCTGTTTTACCTTGTGACTAGCAACATAGCAGCCCAGCTTACTCAGAGGAAGTCTAGCATATTGGTTCAAGGACTCAGAAGCAGGCAGCTTGGGTTGAAATCACAGCTCTTCCACTTATTGTATGACTTTGAGCAAGTTATTCAGGTGAAAATAGAATAATAACACTACCTGTCACACTGTATTATTATAAAGGTCAACTAGTTAATACATTGAGCAAACAGTTTTGGACAGATCACAGACTGTGCCTCATGTATGGTTTGTAAAAAAAATTACCTGGTTCCCTGTGCTTTATAACTCATGATAATTATATAAATTTAATAATTTAGTCATTCAGTTATTTAAAAAATATTTATAGAATACTATAATTGTTTCCCTTATTTTTTCCTGGGTCTAGAACATTTTTGGTCAAGATTATACAAAACAGTATTTATTGACGCACTTGATAGGCATTAAGATATTAATAAAAGGGAAATCCAATATGGATACACTTCTTTCCTCTACGAAGTGGCATTCCAGCAAAAATATTCTCTAATTATGTCATCTGCTCCAACATGGATTCTAAGACTTGACCATTAGGGAAGCTGAGGGGAGAACCTGTTTTAGGGTATCCCTCAGAACACGCCAGATATGCAGCTCTGTCTGACCCTGTCAGCACTCTGGCTCCAGCCACATTGGTCTCCTCACTTTCTTAGGACACGTCAAACAACCTTCCACTTCAGATTTGTATTTGCTTCTCTTTGTGTCTAGAGCACTCTCCTTTCTAACCCTGCCTCTACCGCCAACACACAACCTTAAATTAAAAGTACTTATACAATATGCAATGGGAATTAATATGGCTTGGTTGGTATCACAAGAAGGTGAAAATACATTTTGATAAACAAACAATACGTTTAATTAAACACTGGGCTCCAAATGTCAATATGACTATCTTGAGTTTTTAAGATTGTGTTGATTGGTGGAAAGGAACAGCACAGGTATGCAAAGTTCCCAATTTATATGGTGACCTTAAGAAAAGAGGGGTACCACACAAACAGCAGAATATCTTGGCCTTGTCCATCAGTACCCTAAAAGATAGGGACCACTGACATCACATTCTCTGCAGTAGTAAGAAAGCAGAAAAGTCCTTGCTAATAACAACACATAATGTTTTATGCTTAGACCTTATATCACCATTTTGGAATGCTAACGTCTAGAATGCCCACTGAGAAAAGGTCTACCAACATCCATTCTCCTAATTCTTGTACCACATATGGTGTGAGCAACACAGCATCCTCAAAGGGGGAACAGCAGAGTCATAACCAGGCTGTGAGGCTGTCTCGATGTCCAGATTCTTCTCAGGTAAACCTGAATCCCCACATTCCACTCTCTGCCTCTGATTTCAGTGCTTTCACCAGCTGGTTCTGCTCTTGCTTTGGGTCTGACAACCACAATCACACATCTTTCTTCACCTCCCCAGCTAGGAGTTTGTGACTTCCCTTAAGGAAGACAGAAAATGAGCAGCATGGGTTCAATCACTGATGCCAGGAGGTGCAAACCTGTTATTTACAATGCTCCTCCGGCACAGCAATTAACTATTGTCCTTAACTATGTGAAATTATTTTTTAATATCTATTGCTATTGAAGTTTTGGTTGACCCTAAGGTCATAGAGAGGTCAATATTTCTTACTGACTTAAAAAATACTCTCATAACTGGCATAACAAAACAAAACCACAGCAATCCAATCTGTTCTAGGCTGAAAAGGTTCTCAGTAGGAATTGTGCCTCTTACTTTCACCCTCTCGTTAGAGCTTTTCTTAATACATTAGATCTGTGATCGGGCTTTTGGCTTGCAAATAGACAGATGGTATTCAATTGCACATTTAATGTTATATTTTCTAATATCACAATACAGAAATAGTTATCATGGGCTGCATATCCATTTTCTGTAGACACTCAGGGAAAATAACATTCACATTTCCTCTGTTAGCATCACTTCTGTGCAGCCAGAGCTTCACGCCACGCCTTGCAGTCTGTTGATGCATTGCTTCTTCATCTATTTTTGTTTTAATCAGGGAATTAATGGAGAATTCTAGATAGTATAACATTTTGTTAATAGCAATGAAGGATCCGTTTCTAAAGAATTAGGATATATCTAAAACCAAAACCACAGTGACCATTACTGACTGTTTTCTCGATGTTTCAGAAGGCCCATTAGAATTTTGAAATCCCTTCCATTAAAAAAATAAAACGTATACAAACTCCATTAAATAGAAAATGGTCAGAATTAGAGCACGTGATTTTTACTACTATGCCACTGTGTTCACAGTCCCAGGGATAACATTTTTCATTAACACTAAATTAATGCAATGAGAAGTTGCACAACCCACCAATTACCTTTTAGCCATGTAATCCCTAGAATACCCTTTGACTTTCCAGTCCCTAGGAACAAAATACGTGCAAATGTATTTCTACCTGTAGTTACCATGTTGGTCCTATAGATTTTTTTTGTTTTCTTGGAAAAAACCTCCATTTTCCTGAGGGGATTTGCATTCAGTGAGTCAAATGTCCATTTATAAAAAGGAAGTCCTAATTTAATTGATTCCTTTGTGGTTCACATTGCTCTTACACTTGCCAAGTTGAATTGTGTGCTGGTAAGGCTTTGCGTTTCCTAAGGTTAATGACGTGTAACCAAAAAGATTTAGATGTTTTCATGGGAATGTATTAAGACTAATTTGAATACTAAATAAATTGGTGTGTTTTTTGTTTGTTTGTTTTGGTTCTGAAAACTGGCAGAATATTATGAAGCAAAAAAGATTCAAATAATATATGTATTTAGGGATTTTTTTCCAAATCGTATAGGAGGTTGAAGAATAATCATTTGAAAAGGATGTCCTCTAAAGTTCAAAATGCAATATTTGTGGGATCACTGATTTTAAAAATCACCTTAAAATTGTTAAATTTCTATCTTCCTGTGGATTTGTGAACACACCCTTAATAATTACTTTTCAACACTCTCATATCCACAATGGAAATAGTTCCTGAAGTTAAAGAGAAATGGAAACAAATACCTAAAACTGTGGATTTCATCACAGAGTAATGAGAACAGTGAATTTCATCATCCCACCAAAACAGCATACTTCTGACATCACTCCTCTCACCAGTTAAGTCTTATGACAAAGTAAGTAGTTACACATCCATTACTACTGCTGAACAGAGGGCCAGGGAAAGCATGGCCCAGAAAATAATCATTATTCACAGTATTTTGTGAAAAATTTAAAGTCCCTCTTCGGCTTATCTCAGCTCTTACAAGTTGACCTCGTGATCATCCCTTATTAAACAAATGTTTATGAAATATTGACTTTGTGGTCAGTACTACAATAGACTTCAGTGCATAAAAGTGAGCAAAACTATACATGGGCCCTGATATCTAGAATTTCCATTAAAAAAGAACACAAAGTCAATACATAAATGTGTAATTATATATTGAGTTAACTAGTATGAAACAAAAGAATATGGCGCCATAAATTGACAAAGATGAACTTGACTTTACGTAATGGGTCAGCAAAGACTTTTATATTAGGACAAGGTTCAGTTGGATATAAAATTTATAACTTAAAAGTGACAGAAACGAGAGAGAATTTACTGCTCCCTCATATAAAAGACTCCTAGACAGACATGGTCCAAGGCAATTAGTGGAAGAAGCTCTAAGTGAACAGAGGCCCAGATTTTTCTCTTTTGTTTCTGCCAATTTAAGCATGTGCTTCACCTCATTATCAAAGATGCTGTTTGCGACCCAGCAATCAGCTTTGCATTCCAACCAGCAGGAAGAAACGGTGGATTCCATCTCTCTCTCTCTCTCTCTTTTTTTTTGTTAATAATTTTTTAATTGATTTTAGACAAAGGGAAAGAGAGATGGAAACATCTATGAGAGAGAACACTGATTGGTTGCCTCCTGAATGCTCTCCACTGGGGATCCAGCCTACAACCTGAGCATGTGCTCTATCAGGAATCTAACCAGTGACCTCTTGGTACATGGGCTGATGCTCAACCACTGAGCCACACCAGTTGGCTGTGGTTTCCTTCTCTTTTAAAGAGCTTCCTATAAAGTTCACACAACATGTCCCTTTATGTTACTGAGAACTTAGTCATAAGCCATACTTAGCTCCAAGAGAGGATGGTCTAATCATATAAAATGTGTCCAATGACAAACTTGGAATATTTTTATAAAGAAGAAAACCAGACATTTAGAGGCAAGTAGCAGTACCTACCTTAGCTTCCCTGAGAAAAATGACTTTAGATCTGAAGTTTGAAGGGTGAATAGATATTATCCAGAGGGTGGGAGGAGAGGAGGGGTAGATTATATTCCTGGCAGAAGCAGCACAATCCACATGACTACACCTAGCCTCCCTTGCAGTTGGACATGGATCACTTATATAGAGTAGGATTTTATGTGAGAAAGAAATAACTTCTCTCTTGTTTTAGTCAACGTTGTTTTGAATTTTTTAAAATATGCAATGTTATCCTAACTAATCTTATTTAATATAACAGTCGTTGTTAACCACTTAGAGAATGTCTAATTTCTTTACTTTGCTATTTTTCTTGAGCCTGGTGCATGATTAATGTTTTCTTTTTGTTTATTAGTGATACAGTTTACATTTACAATGAGGTTGTGTAAGTTGCCAATAGTATTACACAGATGTAAATAAATCTGTCAAAATCATTATAATATATAATATATAAACATATTTTATAAAAGCTGCTTGAAGTATTATTTTGTTGTGCTAATGCAGAGATTTTGAAATTATTTAGATAAGTAAATCTTATATTTAAAAAATGTGTCTGAAAAAATATTTTAAAATAAGCCAATTTAATGCCTATACTTTCATGTGATATATATTCTCTGAAAATATCTCCTACCCATTTTTTTTAGGAGGGGGCATTGGCAATTTATCCAAAACCACTTCATATTTTAGACCAGTCTTTTGTTTTTTTACAAACTCAGACTTGTCAAGAACAGCTTTAAAACACAGCTGAGGATACTAGAATTTCACATAAACATTATACCTCAAATGTGAGAATTAATGTTATATTCAATGCTGTTAGAATAGTAAATGCATTATTAACCAGGCCATAATGATCTATATATTTACTTAATAGATCTTTCAGTATAAAATGGTATTTCATCCAAGAAAGATAAACAACACTGTATCTTATCTTTCATAAAATAATTATTTTAACTATAAGGCTTTCTAAAATTAACATTGCTCTCCTTAGAAGGGAACTTTAAATTATAGTAAAACATTTTAGTTTTTTACAAAATCTCTATATATTCATTGAACCTCCATAAAATGAGATTACCCTACATCAGCTATCAAAAGATTCCAATAAGTTAAGTTATCTGCTCACCAGCAACTAATGAGTATGTGTACACATCTTAGAAAAGAATTACAGAAGAAAGACCCATGAAATAGGTTTAGTGTGAAAGATACCGATCTTCTGAGACTGATTTATTCACGAAGTAAAAACATTGGGATTAAATGCGAAGCAAATATAAAGTAGGTTGACAAAGAGAAAGTCAGTTTGGCTAGGAAGGCTATATTAGGATATATGGACAGACTCTATTCCCATGAACTTACTTAGAAATGACAAAGTTGTCTTTCAACACTGGCAGTTGTATTAGTCATCTATTGTTGCATAACAAGTTCCAAAATTCTGTGGCTAAAGCAACAATGATTAGTTATTATCTCTCATTGTTTTGGTGAGTCAGTTTGGTAGTTGCCTTAGGACCTCTCTTGTGGTTGCAGTCAGAGGCTGGTTGGGGCCACAGTCGTCTGAAGGATTGGCTACTACTCAAGGATTCACTTCCAAAATGTTTCACTCTCATGAATGGCAATTCAGTGCTGGCTGTGGGCTGGGGACATTCATTCCTCTTTGTGTGGGCATGTGCACTGGACTTCTGGAGCAATTCCAAAGAGCAAGGAGGAGATGCAGTGCATTCACAATCTCCTTTCAGGAGGCACCCTCTTTGAGGTGCACCTTATGTTAGGGGTCAGTTCTAATTTAGCGAGGAACCAGTATACGCAAAGGCATACATTTTAGGAAGTGAGGACCACTGCCAGTTATCTTGGATGTTAGAAACTAAATTGGGTATTATTAATATTGTCATCATTTTTTATTGTAAAAAGCCTGCCATGTACGTGGTAGTTTACTAATTTCTAATCTTTATAAAATTCTTTTACTTTACTTCTAATCTTCACAAAATTCCTATGAGGCAGGTTTTATTATTTTCATTTTATACTGAGAGAACTAAAATTTAAAGTAGTTAAATAACTGGCCAAAAGTCACATAGGTACTAAGTGGCATGATATAAGTTGATCTGATTCAAATCTTATAGTCGTTCAACCGTAACATGGTGCTTTTCCAAAAATATTGTCTGCTCTGGGCTGATCTTGCTAGATATTAAAATGCTCCCATAGTGACCATGGCACCTCTTAAATATAGTACAAAGTGCGGGAGATGGAGACATTAATAAACATTAATAACACCGGTACTTTAATAATTACTTTCTAGATAAAATATATTTCATATCAAAGCTTATTTTTGCTCTATTAAATTAAGATTTGCAATTCTCTTCTCACTGAAGATAAATTCAAAAATATCTTGAGATAAGTAATTAGTGAATTCATAACCAGTCACAGAGTAGGGCCCTTTCATGAATGTTTTAACATTATAATTTTCTAATGAATCCATAATTTTGAACTTGAAAGTATACCTTGGCATACAGAAAGATAATTATGAAAGCAGTCACAATTTGTAGGCATTAATACTGAGATTCAGTTGAAAGCTTAAAAATAATGATCAACACTCAAGATGGATTATTTTTGACATTCAAAAAAATTTATAGTACAGGAATGTCAGCCACCTAACACCCATCTTCTAATAAACATGAATTATTTTAATCAAGATATAATTTGAAATCAGAATTTTAAAACTGGTTATTTACTCTAGTGATAATTTAAAGATTTTGTTTCATTCTACAGTTTCCAGGCGATGGGTAAATCATTAACAACAGATGAATATTATTCTTGACATGGCAATATATTAGGTCTGAATTTGGAAATTTCATGACAAACATGTTCTAAAGGAGGGATAAGCTAAAGGTCATCATTACTGAGAGCTGGTCTTCCATTTAATCAGCTCATTTTAGTTATAGTTTGAAATCCTAACAATTCACTCATCAATTTAATTTAAAAATTGGCCCATGAAAGTAATAATTAAATGTCTTCATTACAACAAATCAAATTATGTTTTTCTAGAATAGAATAATTATTTAAAACTAGAGGAAGCCCTGGCCGGTATGGCTCACTTGGTTGGGCGTTGATCTGTGCACTCAGGGGCTGCCAGTTCAATTCCTGGTCAGGACACATTGTAAAAAGCAGGCTTGAACCTAGGAGTGGGGGGCGGGGGGTGTTGTGCAGGAGGCAGCCCATCGATGTTTCACTCTTGCATAGATGTTTCTCTCTCTCCCTCTCTCCCTTCTTCTCTCTCTAAAAATAAAAAAAATCTAAAAAAAAAAAAAAGCTAGAAGAAAGCATTGTGGATATTTAACCTCTGCTCACCAGTTCTCTTTCAAATAAAAGTATCTTTCATAGTGGTAAAATTTCTCCATCTCTGGCAACATTCCCCATTTGCAACATTTCTACATAGCTATCACCTGGAATTGTTTTAAATGAAGATTCATTGGTTCTTACCAGATTTTCTGAATTACTCTGGGGGTGGCAAACCTACATTTTGGATAATTATGTATTCTGAAGCTTAAGAATATCTATAAAAATTCTAAGATCATTTATTCCAACCCACAAGAAAGGAGGGATAAAATAAACTCTAGTCAGTAACATAAAATCTGAAAGTCCAATTTCCATTCCCATACAGAATTTGCATTGACTGTAAGAAGTAAATAGACGCTTGAGAAACAAAACACGTCATTCAAATATTTGATACTTTAATAATAATATTAATGAAGAGAATGCTGTAGGTCTACCTGTTTTATCTTTGTTCATGTTGAGACCCATGGTAAGCACCTCAATTGGCCTTAATGGTTCTTGAAGTTGTTAATTCTGCTCATCCCATTGCACAGATAAGGAAAAAGTGGAGTTAGAGATTATGTTACCTGTACCGTCGGTGGCAGAAGATGACTAACATTCCAGTCTGTCTGACTTCAAACTGCTATACTGTATCATTATAGATTAAAGAAGATTTAGTATTTAATAGTGATAACTTTAGAAAAAAACATTCAATAAGAAAAAAAATAGAAACGGATTTATATAGCCTCATAATGTAGAACATTATACAAATTGAAATGGAGCAACTGAGTTTTATATAGTGTTCATATGAAGTGTATAGATCCTGACATAATTCAGTGGACATTACATTTGAATAATTATATTTATTTAAAATTTAGAAATATTTTTATACAATTCTTACAAAAATAAATTATGACCTTACTTATAAAGTCACCACCAAATGAACAAAGATAACATCAACAATCATACACATATACACACATACACACGCACACATACATAAACATGCAAGATAATGAGGCTAGTCAACTATCTTATGTAAGATAATTAATATTTTATAGTCACAATGTCAAGTTTAATCAACATATTCTCAACATAAAGATAAGTACAAAATGCATTTTTGTGTCCTTTGGGATAATGGCAGGCATTTTTTATATATTTAGACATTCATTGGGCACTTACAGTTTGTTCACTTAATATATATATATAGTATATGTATATATATACATATATGTGTGTATATATATGTGTATATATAGTATATGTATATATGTATATATAGTATATGTATATATATGTATATATATAGTGTATATATATATATATAATATATACTGTATCCTTAAAATGGGGAAACAGCACAGCTGGTGTGGCTCAGTGGATTGAGCATTGTCCCATGGACTGCGAGGTCCTGGTTCAATTCCCAGTCAGGGCATATGCCTGGGTTGCAGGCTTGATCCCCAGTAGGGGGTGTGCAGGAGGTAGCTGATCAATATTTCTCTCACATAGATGTTTCTATCTCTCCCTTCCTCTCTCTCTAAAAAAAAAAAAAAAAAATCAATAAAACATATTAAAAATAAAATGAAGAAACAAGTATGCATACTAAAATTAGATTTGTGTTAATAATTATTATGATTGAGGTAAAGAATACGTTTCATGAGACCTTAGCATGATGGCAGGTGAACCTAACTAGGGACTGAGATACAGTCATAAAAGACATATATTGCACTGAACTCAAAAGAATTAGTGAGATTTGGGGCAAAAAGAAATTGAAGAGAAGATGGGGTATGAAGGAAATTCTAGGAGCAGTGAGAATATAGAGATGTAATGAATACTTTCTTATGTCTTAAAAGAAGTCTAAAATCTGTTGAAAACCATAGCCTGTTTACGGTGAAGCTCATTACAGTAAGGTAGGAAAGCTTTGGGAGGGAGGCTGGGCGAGCCAGTCAGAAGGCAAGCAGACGCCGAGCACAGGTATGATCTAGGCAGTTTCAGGTGGGGCCAACCAGATGTTCTCTCTCTTGAACTTGAAACTCGAGTAGTGGGATGCAAGTAGAGTTAACTTATCTGTGATGGCGCTGTGAAGAGACTGCCCTTCCACTCATTCTAGCAGGGAGATGTGAATGCAGCTCCTATACCTTCAGGTCTTCATTCAAATGATCTCTTCTTCAGGACACCTTCCCTGCCCCCGTGGTTCGAACTGCGTATTGCAGCATTTCCTCCTCCACTTCTATGGCCTATATTGCTCAGCATTTAACATACTATACAGTGTCCTGTATAGTTTTTTATCCCATTATAATGTAAGCTTCATATTTCACTTCCTCACTAAAATGCAATGCCTAGACCAGAACCTGGCGCATAGCAGGCTGCATGAGTCAATAACATCCTGAATCTTTCCGTTTTCTTTTGAAGTTTCCCATATTATTCCAATACATTTTTTCTTTTGAAAATCTAAGAAAATTCTAAAAATCTAGAAAGAGCGGAGTTCTATCTAGGATGGTCACTTGGGTAATGTCCCCTTGGCCATTCACAGAACGTGGCTGCTATATGTGAATTGAAAACTAATTTTTTTACTTGTCTTTCTGTTCTAGAGTTATTCTGAATATCCTTACTCTTTTTTTTTTTTTTTTATCCTCACCCGAGGACATTTTTCCATTTTTTGTTCAGGTAGAGTGGGAGGGAGAGAGAGGAACAGAGAGAGAGAGAGAAACATCGACGTGAAAGGGACACATCAGTGGTTGCCACCCGCACAACCAACCAGGGCCGGGGACAAACTGCAACCGAGGTACGTGCCCTTAGCGGGAACCGAACCCGGGTCTCTCAGGACCGCAGGCCGACGCTCTAACCGCTGAGCCAAACCGGCCAGGGCTCCTTACTCTTTTTTTAAAAAAAATGTTCTTTCTTGAAGATACATTTTAAGTTACCTCACTCTTTTAGCACAGTATCACTGTATTTTGAATGATACTATATTATAATATTTATTTTGACCTAGCATGTATTGAAATAATTGCTCCTTAAAATTTAGACCACATGTAAAGTAAGTTATTAATAAGTGTTTCCCGAATGAAAGAAATGTATATGCAAATATTTGAATTGAATTATTGTTAAAACATCTGATTCTTTATGCACACATTTCAACATCTAAACAAAATGTTATTAACACAAAAACAGTTAAACAATAATAAAGTATAATTCTTCAAATACAGTGAATTTGTAATGTTTTCTTTATGATAATTTATCTTTTTAGGGTTTCAAAGAACCCTTCCTTTTTATTTAGCTTCTTTGTAACATGAATCAAAATACTTTTGTGGCTTCTCATAGGCCTACTGTAATTTCAAAGCTAGGTCATCTTAGAAAAAGCAGATTAATGATGTGCTAAATAAGAAAAATAAAATATAGGATAAAAGGAAAGAATATGTTATAGAACAGTATAACATGACACTGTACCTCAGGACAGTCCATGGGATGCTCAATCCACTGAACCACACTGGCCAGGCTGATTTTATTGGTAGAAAACAATATTATTTTCTGATTTCTGTACTTTTCCCCCCAACATAATTAAAATTGTGAATATTTAAGCTATAAGAACTAGGTTATACTCATTTTTTTTAATGATATTGCTGTTTTTCATTTCACTTTGACAACTTCTGCTTTGTGACATCACATAAAATATTTTGTGACAGTCTTTAAAAACGTTATATACTTTTAACATTGTCAAAATGCCTAATAATTTTTGAGATGCTCAGCAATTCTCAGACAGTTCTGCTGCAAATAATGATAGCATCATATCTTGTTGACACTTAATAATGTACACTACTTTAAATCTTTACATGCTATACAGAGCACCCAGGACACAAAGGGTGCTACCCTTTTTTAATTTGTAGATGTTTTGAATCATACACTAAATTAGCCAATTTCACAAAAGGGTAATTTTAATTTTGCATTTGCATATGTGTAAAACTTGAGATGATCATAAAAGTAATAATGAAGATCCAAGGTGAACTTAAAAATAAATTTTGAAAATACAAAATAAGTATTTATAAAAGAAATCCAAATATAGTTCCAAAAGGATACTTAATATCAATGCTCTGAAAGTTTATATTCTATAAGCACAAAAACAGCTTATGCAACATTAAGATCTTAAAAAATTCATTAAATATATTTTAATAAGCTCTCCTACGTATAAAGTGTTTCAAATGAAGTATTTAAAGTGATGAATTTGCTTTCTTAGACATTTTTTCTAAATTAAGAAAAAAAAGAAAAGATCATTTGTGGAATAAATTATGCTATTATTTAGAAAGTACATTAATCATTAAAACAACATTAGCTAATTTTGACTGAGTGCCATCTTTACTGAGAGAAAATGCTGTATATATGATTTCCTAAGTAATCCTTTTAGAGTTCATGATGATCTCATGACCTACTCTTATTTCTTTACATTAGTCAAGGAAAGTGAAAATACAGAAATAACTGCAATTGCTCATAGCCACACTCTCATTTTGAATCATGTGTTTAATTCCAAAAGAGATGCTCTTAACCATTATGCAATCTTATTGTTACCACTAGGGTAACATTGCAAAAATTAACTGCGAACTAGAATTTAAAGTGGATGTGAAAATAAAATGACTTAATTAAAGTTACCACATTATAATAATAATATCTATATGTACCTTTGAAGTCAAACCAAATAACCTGCTATTGTGATTTTTAAATAATTTTCCTTGAGGTGACTAAGATTTTTGAGAGCAGAAGCCAATTGTTTTCCTCAACATTGTTGAAGTCCAGCATAGTGGGATTATTCAACAAGGTTTGTTGAAAGATTTCACAAATTAATAGAAGAGAATTAACTTTAGGCAGTCTTCAATTTAAACATGAACTCATTCATTCAACCTAAAAGCACAGACAACTTATATTTGACAGGCATTAGGCTAGGTGTCAGTTAACAGATACAAGTTCACAAATTAGTGGTAAAGAGAAGTGGGAAAAAAAAGGAATGTAATAAACAGTACATTGGGCACACACTAATTACTTGATTGAGGTATAAGGACAGGAGGCTTTAACTTGAATTAAGGTTCAAAGATGATATTCATGGAAGGAGTTAAAAGGAAATGTTAGCTTTCAAAACACATTTACAAAATAAAGCGTATTCACACATAAAGAGGCAGAAATATCTAACTTGAATTAGGTTCAGGGTAAATATTCAAGGAGGGGAGATAAGGAAAAAGCTTCCCAAACGTGTTTGCAAAGTAACCAAGCACACATGCTTGCAATGATAATTCTGGGTAAGTCAACGTGTTCAAGGATTTGTGGTCCAACCCCACCTGCCCCATTCTCCTCATTCTTTGCCAAGGTCATTTATCCATTTCTATAGTGTTCCCTACCCTGTAAGCAGATGCCTCCCACTTTTACATTTGCTACTCACAGACCTCTCTCCTGAGAGCCAAACCTGTGTTTCCAACTGTCTACTCAATCTGTCCAAAACTGAACTCAATATATGCATTGTTTTCCAAAGCTGCTCCTCCTCCATATTCATTCTCTCCCTCCCCGGAAACTTCAGAGGTTAGCTTGCCTTTTTCTTTTTTGTGTCCTTTATTCAGTAAGTTAATACATCTTTTATATCTCTCTTAACAACTTTTCTCTCATTTTTAACTGCTGTTAGCTCACATTCTTGCCACCTCTATGTTCTATTATGGTGTACAGACCCAAACTCTAGCTGCTTCTACTGTTGCAGCCGCTGCTTATTGAGCTCTTACCAACCACCAGACACTGTGCTCAGTGCATAAAACGCTTTCTCTTAAGAGTCTCCTCAATCATTTCCCAATATCCTATTTCCCTCCCTTGAGGCATGACCTGAATATAGAGCTGTTCTAGCTAGGTATAGGTGAAATATATCTGTGGACTTCAGCCTGGGACTCTTACAACCAACCATTCAGGTGTTCCTAGCAGGAGGTCATTCGAAAGCAGGATTATCATCAATGCCTAGCAAGACATTCTTATTTTCAATTTGTAATTTAATTTAATACATATTTACTAATTATGGCTATGTGTCAGGCACCCTGCTTGAGTCTACTGATTTAATAGTAAAAAGAAGGACACAGGACCTGTCCTCACAGAACATAGAGCCTAGTAGAATTCTATTCAGCAGAAACCTCTGCAATCGGAAGAGTTATCAGTTCCTACGGAGCTCTAGGAGGTACCCAGGGATTCCTAGGGTCGGCCTCATTAATGTAAAGAGCATTATTAAGTTAACAAAGGTGTGTATTTAGAAAAGCTCTTCCCCTCAATTTCCCTTTTTGTCTTTCAGTGCGATTCCAGGATATAAGTTTACTGACAATTCAGTTACTATAAAAATGTATTTGCAACTAGGATAATATTGTGTCAGAAAAGACAGAATGAAGAGGTGTAACTAAATAAAAACCTTAAGTTTAAAAACTAAATGAGTCTACATAGTATAATGCTTTCATGTGGTAGAGCCACATTTCTATAAATTGCAAGATTTAGAGACAATCAAGATCAGAAATGATGTAGCTGGGAATATTTTTGCTGCTGTATTTAATCACGAACACTTCAGCCAGTATAATATGGAAGGAGGAGCATGGACTTCTGGGTTCTGTAATCCTGGATTCAGGCAGGAACTACATTAATTACTCTCTACGTTATTAACAACTACTTGGGTATCTTTTGTGAGTATCAGTTTTGTTTTTGTTTTGTTGCTGTTGTTGTTTTTTTCCATCTGCAAAGCAGGGACATCACGACAATTTGCCTGTATATTGTAGAAAGCTACCGAACTGTTCTTTCTGCTCCAGTCCCAGCACCCAGCCAAGGCACAACCCAATATTCTAATGAAACAGAAAATACTGTTCATCCTCATTGAAAATCCTTACATCTCAAGTCCCCAATCCTGAGGATGACATTTAAATGTATCTATATTCTTGAGTTTGAGCATTTCACGTTTAGTTATTTACTATCTCCAGCTGAAGCTCCAGTTATACTAAACTCTGTCTCTCCCACACACCAGCAAGGACCTTTGAACATGCTGGTCCACCTGCGTCAGGTAGCTCTCGTGTTATCTCTACCACTCATACTCATGCCTGCACACATGGGTGGAAGAGAAACCTCCATTCTCTCTTTCAGCTGCAGACCCCCGCCTATATCACTGTGCAACCTCAGAGCCAAGGGCTCTGTCTTTCTTAGCATTTATGCCTCATTCTTTAAAGTAATAATTATATATGTTCCAAACATTCTGCTAGATATTTCCAATGCATTTAACAATTATCAATAATAAGAAGTTATAATGTGTCCCAAATAATAGAAAAATAACGGTGGGTTTCTAGTAGTACCAACATGACAGAATATAAAAAAGTCTGGTTCTTTGCTGAGCAGACAGAATGACCTAATCTCATTTGCTCACAAAGATAATAGTGTTCCATACTGAAAACCAGCAATACCTTTTGAGTGAAATTCTTCATGTATTTGAGATTTCCAGCTTGCCTATTAGTTTTCTATATATTTCAAATGCTAACCCTATCTACTAAATTGGAAAGTGTGAACTAATCAAATTTTACATTTCTCTTGATGAAATGTGAAAAATGTCAAATAATAAGGGACACTAAGATATAAAGAAAAAAGTCTCAAAAGGTTCTGTCTAGCTGTCATAGAAATATATACTTTTTAATTTTTAAATGTATTTTTTATTAGTTTTTCAATTACAGTTTACATTCAGTATAATTTTGTATTAGTTTCAGGTGTACAGCATAGTGGTTAGACAATCATATACTTTACAAAGTGTCCCCCCCCCCATATTCCTAGTACCTGCCTGCCACCATAGTTATCACAGTATTATTGACTATATTTCCTATGCTGCACTCTTATCCTTGTGACAATTTTGTATCTACCAATCTGTACTTCTCAATCTAAAATATATTTTTAAAATAATAAAATGAACGCATTTCATTGATTACTTAGGGACTATTACTTATTTTGAATAATCCAACCATGATACATATAGGCTGAATATAAAACAAATTTACCTTGATAGATCTTTAGACATTTTCTTTAATAATATATAGTTATGCCTCATAAACTTCCCATATAGTTAAAAGAAAAAGAATTTGTTGCCTATTGTGTTAAATATTCAGATTTTAACCACTTAACTTAAATATAAGCTCTCAGTTTACGACAGAGACATTGGCAGTATCCATGTGATAGAGACAAGGATTGATCAGATGTTCTCCAGGATTAAATCAAAGCAAAAGAGCTTTGATAGTGGCAGGAACAGGCAAGGATCAAGGAAAAGCACTCACTAAGGCATGCAGAAATGAGGGGACTGCGTGCAGGCTTCACGAGGGAGGTGGCATTTACGATGAGTCTTTAGGTAAAAACAGTTTTCCGTTGGGCAGGAGAAGACCACAGACGCACACAGGCAGCTTTCTGAGAAAGCAAAGCCAAGCAGTGTGCTGCTTGGGATCCAGACCTCAAAGGGCTTCTCATGTCAAGTTAAGAAAATGAACTTTATCCTTCAAGGACAGGGGCTACATGAAGTAGTTTAAACTGGAAAATGGCAGATGACTATGTTTGCATATGTTTGATAAGTGTCTTTCTCTTGTTTCCAGTGGGTACAGGGGGTGGGGGACAGGGGTCAATAGCGTCAGCCGTATTTACATACAGGCCTGGCAGGAAATGTTATTAATGCTGGGACTGAATGGCAAAGAAATGTATTTTAAGCAAAAATGATTCCTCTGTGGGTTCAACAGATAAACGTGCTCCTGTCAGAAATCAATTCTTTTGGTCTGAAAAGGTGGTTTGCAAACTTTGTTTTTATATAGCCCAGTATTTGTTACTGTCGTTCATGAAAGCACAGAGCAGGTACATGTAGAATAAGGAAACATGAAGGGCTTCGAAGAGTCCATTCCTCATCCCTACTGACTCTAGCAAAAACTGACAAGCTCTCATGAAACCTCAGAGCTGTGCAGACAGTTTGAAAACCACTAGGTCAAGATAGTTAATCTCTAGGAATGAGAGGTAGTGTGCTAGTCACCAATACCTCTGGGAAGATTAACACACTAAGTGACGATTAACCAATCTAGGGGTTTAGTAAAGCATGTCAATGGTTTATTTGCAAAAATAGAGCTAAATGGAAAATCATATTGAGACATCATTTTGGGGACATAAAATTAAGGAGAAGTTACTGCTTTCATATATACTGTATTATATATTACATGTATATCCATTTAATTTTGTTTTAAAGTAGGTTTCCAATTCGTATATATTTGAGCCCCACAAATTTACAGTTCTAACACATAGAAATATTATAATTAATCTTTTCTTACTGTTGGATTTAATCTTAATTTTTGTCAGTCAAAGGGCCTTCTAGGCAACTACATTCTAGAACTTAATTTTGATGGTAAGTAATTTACTAAACATATAGTGCAAATTAGATGGTGGCATAATTCATGGTTCAGGAAACTCTGAATAGAAAAATGCTAACAAAAGTGATTACTAGTAATATAGAAGTGAGAATGCACACATAAGGAAATTGATTTAAATTAAGTGTTAGATTGACTATACAAAAAAATATTTGCATGTGTATAGAAGTATAAAGGCATTTGACTAAATTAAAATGCAGTGAAAAAGAAAATCTTGTAATTAAAATATCCCTCAGCTTCCCATTTGTTGCTTTTTTACCTCTGAGCTACTCCAGTCAAATACATTCTAAATCTTATTCTTAAAACTTGATAATGTACAATGTTAGCAAAAATGATAGGATAGTTTAAATATTTAATGAGAAGATGAAACTAAAACTCAGTTTTATTCATGCTAAGTTATCTTCAAAGTTTTTTGCATATGTTAACTCTTATGCTAGAATAATTTTAAGAAAGTAAACATTAAAATCTCAACTCCTTGATGCAAAATCATTTCAGAAATGCAATTATGCCACTCCATAATGAGAACCACTTTTGAACATTTAACTAATCATTTTCACAAGATATGTATTTTTTGAGAATGATCTAATACTTGTACAGCATCTCATTTCTTATAACAGTATTTCAACCAAAGAAAATATGTTGCCTTAAAAATAGGTTAAAGTATGTAAGTAAGAAAAATGATCATGTTTAATTCTGTCCTTGGAAAATAAAACCAGAATCAACTTTTATCATCTTTTACTTTGATACTTTAAAACCATATTTCTTTCTTCATTCTCTTCCACCAAAAACTAACAATAGCAACTAAAAGTTAAGCACATTTTCTGTTATCATAAATGTCAAGATCAAATATTATTTTATAAAATAAAAATGTAGAATAGAGTTCACATTTGCCAAGATTTCTACTTTATCTGAAATCCTAGAATTTTTACACACATTGTTACAACATCAAAGGGGTGGTTAAAAATCATTCCAGTGCATTTTCAAAGAAAATCGCCTGCCAAGAAAGGTGTCAGCAAGATCTTTACTGAAGGAATTGTAGAAAGCCTGTCATTACTGAGCATACGGAATTTACTGACCCTTAAACTTTAAGAGGCTGAAGTAGAATACCTAATGTCAAAACCTGCCCCAAAGAGCCAGCTACAGGATATTGTAAAGTGTGTTTATATCTCAGTGCACGGAGAAGGAAAAAAAAGTAATAATTCTGCAGAACAGCCCCAGGGCACTTGCATTTTGAGTCGCTGCCACAATAAGCAGACGGCCGCTGGGAAGTGAATACATTCTGTAACAGCACAGACTTGCACTATCAGTAGACATCAGTGTAAAGCAGGAGAGGAGACAGGATTAAAAATAGAAGTATAAAACGGGGAGAGAGAGTAATTATATCTACCGCTTGTAGTTTGCAAAGGCAAGAGATTTTAATAAATAAGATGTGCATTTATTCAGAGCCACGTTTTTAAAGAATTCAGACTACCTCTACTGTATTAATTCTCTAGGTCTTTATAGTTTTTCCCCCCAGAACATTGTAACTATGTAGCTAAAATAATTAAATGCCAGGATGTTTATATTCCCATCATGTAAAATATACAGAGAGAAGAGATTCACTTTCCCTTTTCATGTAACGATGACATGACTGAATTACAAAGTAAACCTTACTACAGAAAGATGCAATTTAAGGATAAAAAATGAGGTAGAATCTGATTTAGTTTAGCCTTAACCATTTTCTAGATGGATGACTGATTTAGTCTCAGGCAGTTGAAATACATTTAGTAGGTAACAACTCAGTAACTCACTATTACATATATATTATAAGTCATTTTGACCTTTTGATAACACAGAAAATCTTCCATCTTAATGAGTTTTTACTTTACTTCATTTTGAAAAACATATTAAACATGGTACTCAAGCCTCCTATATTACTAATTGCTCGTATACTGCACACATAAAAAATTAAATAACAGAAATCATGTTAAGCTATGTACATAAAACATAAAACATTTTTTCTAAGCCCAGAGGACATAGTTTGCAAAGTTCCATAAAATGCCATTTAATTCTACTCTCTGTGATATATAAGGGAAGTAAATCTATAATCTTCACCATATTATATCCATAAATAACAATATTAGGAGCACATCTCATAAACCCTCTTGGATGATACTGTAGAAATTTAAAAATCCCTGTGAAAATTAAGTGTTCTCCACTATTCTGTTTGAATTCACAGAGAATCCTAATACCATCTTATTTCCATATTTAAAACACAGATTAATCTGACATGCATGTTACCCATTTCTTACATCCTCTTTAATACTTTCATACTTTGCAGTTTTATTTTTCTTATTTTCCCTTCATTATAAGTTTGACTATATATTGGCTTCTTAAGTAGTAAAGTTATTTAAAGCACACTTACTTGAAAAGTGTAAAACCGGGTCCCATTAGGAGGATGCACTTTAGGGGAGCCAGAAACGGTGTTCATATCCGAGAAAATCATTTCTGATCACAGAGACAATATAATCCACAAGGAGCTACAGATGTAGAGCAGCAAGCTTAGCGTACAGATAAATCCGTGCATGCATTGAGGGAGGCTAGAGGGTAAAATGAAATCTGCCCCATCCTTCATAGATACTCAGTGATAGCATGTTGAATCTTTCTTCTACATCTGAAATCTAAGCTGAAAGGTCTTCAGCCACTGACCTTTTGTGTCGCTAGTTCCTTAGAACATACAATGTTTAAAAAAACATTTTTAAACACAGAAGGAAAAAAACAAGAACCAACAATAAATGGAGCTTGTGCAGAACCTGGCAGCGCTGTGGACCTGCCCATCTGTTCCCAGTGATAATCACCTCCCTCCACCACAGCCTAGCAGAGTGATTATGCTAAATATCCTGGTTAACCAATAACACAGTTTCATTTCAGGGAGCGTGTACAGTGTAATTCAGGGGACCTCTTCTGACTAACCTGAAGCATGTTTCAAGCTGTATTTAGTAACAAATTGTTGTTCCATTGCTCTTATTTCTGTATGTTTCTAAATCTATTTGTCACTCCCAGTATTTTCAACAAGATTTTTCAATTATTGTACAAAGCCTTTTATTATAAAGTAAAGAGTTCTTTTTAAATTTATAGATCAAAGCATATTAGAGCTGGCTAGGACAACGATGCCCCTGGCGTACAGTGCAGAAAGGCTCTATAATACTAGAAATATAAAATAAAATGCACCAATATTTCTACTTTTCTGAACTCCCAAAGAACATCATAATAAGAACACAATCATTATTCTATTTTCCCATCTTAATTCAAAATTATTAATTTCATAGTCAATGCCTAAAAAGTACATTTTTTAAAAAATCAAACTTTATTTTTTATAGATAAAAATTAATATATATTTTTTATACCTAGATTTTTGATGCAAGATGAAAAAATATTAATTGCAAGCATCTAGGCTGTATTGCAAAGAATGTTCATTTTTTATGTCTTTTAACACAAATTATTCAGTCTGTAAAAAAGATCATATTGAGCCCTGGCCGGTTTTGCTCAGTGGTTAGAGCGTCAGCCTACGGTCCAGACAGACCTGGGTTCGGTTTCCACTAAGGGCACGTACCGCAGTTGCAGTTTGTCCCCAGCCCTGGTGGGGTCGTGAGGGAGGCAGCCACTCGATGTGCCCCTTTCACATCAATGTTTCTCTCTCTCTCTCTCTCTCTCTCTCTCTCTCTCTCTCTCTCTCTCCCTCCCTCCCACTGTATCTGAACAAAAAATGGAAAAATGTCCTCAGGTGAGGATAAAAAAAAAATCATATTGAGATGACTTTACACTTTTTAGAGGTAAAAATAGATGTTCCATTTACACATGGTTCCAAGGTGGAAACTTTGGGAGGACAGAGATAGAATGAGCCAGAAGTGGTGTCTTTGTGAATGTATCTAGGATGACGTAGTTATACATAATCAAGAACCAGAAACCACCTTCTTTGAATCTGAAGACTATATAACAAATGTGATGATGATAGGCTCTTAAAACTTATTATTCATTTTTACTTTGATTCTCCAATTATGATTCAAATTTGTAATATCAATGAGGAAGCAGAAAATTTATTCTTAATTCTTTAGATGGGATTCCTACATTCTGGTAAATGACGAGAGTAGGTAATTGTTCACCTAGCAAACTGCTAAATAAACTGGAAGATAATTGTTAAATACATGTTTAATTTGGGGATAATTTTAGATTTATATTAAAGTTGCAAAGATAGTACTGAGTTCCCATTAATCCCTCACCCAGCTTCCCCAATTAACCTCTTACATTACTGTGGTGAATTTATCAAAACTAATAAACTGATATTGGTACATTATTATTAACTAAACTCTAGACATTATTTGGATTTCACTAGTCTTTCTGTTAATGTCCCCTTTGTGTTCTAGGTTCCAACCCAGGGTACCACATTTATTTATATTCCGTGTTTTCCAGTTTCATTTGGTCTGTGACAGCTTCTCATCTTTTGCTTGTTTTTATTATCCTGATAGTCTTAAAAGACTATAAAGAATTATCTGTAGAAGACTATTAAGAAGTACTACCCAAGTACTCTATAGGGTGCTGATATTAATTTTGGTTAATGCTTTCCTTAAACTAGGCTAGGGCTATGAATTTGGGGGAAGAATACCACAGAGGTGAAGTGTCCTCATTATATCATATCAGTGAAATGATCTCATTACATCATATTGGGGGTACATGATATCCACATACCAATAGTGATATTAACCTTCATTACTTGGTTAAGGTAGAGTTTGCCAGTTTTCTCCACTACAAAGTTACTGTTTTTCTCTTTCCATACTCTACTTTTTGGAAGTTAGGCACGAAATCTAGTGCATCATTAATGATGTGATAGGGAGGGGTAAAATTAAGATTTACCGCCAGGAGAGATTAGTGTCTATATATATTAAATAGAATTTTTGTGTACAGAAAATTTGCCTCCTCTCCTCTAATTATGTTTTACTGATTTACTTATATCAGTATAAACCATGGTATATTTATTGCATACTTCAGATGATAATACAGTACAATATGATTTATTTTGATGTTCAAATTGTAGCGCCTGTTTCCCTTTGACGTGTTCCCATTCTTTCGTTTTGTTGAGCACATACATGATTTTTTTTAATGTATTTTTCTTGACTCTGGGCTAAAAATTTTCACCTGTGTGGTTAATTCTGGCGGCACAGGGGCCTCAGGTATTTGGCCAGGTCAGAGCCTGGGTGGAGGACCTGCCGACTGGGAACCTGCCTGCGGAAAGATTGGAGAGCCAAGCGGGGCTGAAGGGCTGTCAGTCAGCCAGGAAGACCTGAGGCCTTTGAGGAAGAGGAAGTGCCTGCTTTCCGCAACTACAAGCTACAGGCACCACTCCCAACATGAGACTGTTTCAACTATTCTGACCAGAACCCAGATACACCAGCAGAGCCCAGTTCCATGGGGGAAGGGAGAGCAGCTCAGAACAGGGATATTTAAGATGTGAGACCAAAGGCAGACCCAGACTCTGGGATAATGATGCCCCATCCACTGAACTACTTCAGGCTCAGCCCTGCCATGCCTCGGTCAGGTTGCCCAGGAAAAGACAGGCACAGTGACTCACACTGGTTTGTATCATAGAACTTCCCAGAAGACCGGGGATGAACACATCAAGAGGCCACATTCAATAATATTGGAGCAAAATCAGCGAGCTCCACAAATAGCAGATCCAAAGGTTGGGTTTTTTTTCCCTTTCATATCTCTTATTTCATTCTTTCCTTTTGTTCTATTATTTTTTCTCTTTTCTATTTTTATTTTTAATTTAATTTATATTTTTCTTTTCTTATTCTATATTTTCTGTTCATTATTATTACTTTTTAAAAATTTATTTTTATTTCATTAGTTTTTTCTTATCTTTTCTTTTAAAATTCTTACTCTATTCTTTTTCTTTTTTTCTTTCATATTTCCTTTTTCTATTTCTTCTTTTTTATCCTCTAATTATTGTGGCCTTGTGTCTTTTGGTATTCTTTTTTAGTTTCTTGGTTATTTTTTCCATGTTGTTTTAAATTTGGTCTTGTTTTGTTTTGTTCTGTCAACACCTGTATAACAGTTGGCACAATGTAGTTGGGGTTGAGCCTCACAGTCAGCAAGCCTGAGGGCTGAGCCCACCCACAAACAGGACAACAACAATCAAGACCCTAATACAACAGGAGGGCACACATAACCCACACAAGGAACATTCCTAGAGCACTTAGCTCACAAGATCAAGAAGACCACACCACTGCATCCCACAAGAAGGCTACCCCATCAAGGATAGGAAGCATAGCTATTTTATGCAATACATAAAAACAAACACAAAGAAACAGGCCCCAAAGGAAAGAACAGGAAAAATCTCTAGAAAAATAGGTATATGAAATGGAAGTAAGGAATTTATCAGAAACTGATGATAAAGTAATGGTTTTTAGAATGCTTAACAGCATGAAAAAGGACATAAAAACCATAAAAAACAAAGTCAGAAATGAAGAATGAAGAATTGCAATACAAGATAGAATAAAAGCACTCAATCAAAGCAGCAAAAAGAAAATACTTAAAAAAGCATGAGGAAAGTTTAAGAAAACTTTGTAACAATATGAAACAGAACAACATCAGCATCATAAAGGTATTAGAAGGAGAAGAAAGTGAGCAAGGGATAGAGAACCTGTTTAAAGAAGTATGGAAGTGGACATGCCTAATGTGGTGAAGGAAAATGTCACACAGGTTCAGGAAGCACAGGCAGTCCCAATCAAGATGAACCCAAAGAGACCCACACCAAGAACCATCATAACTAAAATGGCAAACATTAAAGACAAAGAGAGAATCTTAAGGGTCGCAAGAGAAAGATAGTCAGTTAACTACAAGGGAGCTCCCATAAAGCTGGTATCTGATTTCTCAACAGAAACTTTACATCCAGAAGGGAATGGCATGAAGTATTCAAAGTAAAGAAAAGCAAAGATCTGAAACCAAGACTACTCCATCCAGCAAGTCTATTATTCAAACTAGTAGGTAAAGAGTTTCCCAGACCCCCCCCCACACACACACACACACAGAAAAAAGTAAAAGGAGTATGTTACCAACAATCCAACATTGCAAGAAATGTGAAAGGGACTGCTGTAAGAAGAATAAGAAATATATATAGAGAGAGGAACAAGGCATAAAGAATACAATGTCAATCAATAAGTACTTATCAATAATAACCTTAAATGTAAATGGATTAAATGCTCCAATGAAAATACATAGGGTAGATGAGTGGATAAATAAACATGGCCCACATATATGCTGTCTACAAGAGACCTCCTCAAAACTAAAGACTCACACAAAATGAAAGTGGAAGGATGGGAAAAAATTTTCCATGAAAATGGGAATTAAAAACAATGTGGGGATAGTAATATTCATATCTGACAAAACAGACTTCAATAAAGGCCATAACAAAGAAGGTCACTACATAATACTAAAAGGATTAATCTACAAGAAGATTAATCTACAAAAAGGAATAATCTACAAGAAGATATAACCCTGGTAAACATTTATGCACCCAATATAGGAGTACTAAAATATATTTAAAATATTTTTTATTATTTAAATATAAAAATATATTTAAAGTCTTGGAGGACTTTAAGGGAGAGATTAACATCAATACAGTCACAGTAGGGGACGTTAACACACCACTGACTTCTCTGGATAGATCTTCCAGAAAAAAATAAACAAGGAAACAGTGACCTGAAATGACACACTAGATTATATGGATTTAATTGATATTTATAGAATATTTCATACCAAAGCTGCATAATATACATTTTTCTAAAGGGTATATGGAACATTATAAAGATAGATCACATATGAGGACATAAAATAGTCTTTACAAGTTCAAGAAGATTGAAATCATATTAAGTATCTTCTCAGATCACAATGGCATAAATTAGAAATCAACTACAATAAAAACAAGCAAAAATATTTAAACACTTGGAGGCTAAATAGCATGTTATTAAACAATGAATGAGTTGCCAATGAGATCATGGAAGAAATATAAAAACTTCCTGGAAATAAATAAAAATGAAAACATAAAATCTATGGGACACAGCAAAAGCAGTCCTAAGAAGGAAGTTCATAGCATTACAGGCCTACCTCAAGAAACAAGAAAAAGCTCAAATAAGCAATCTAATTCTACAACTAAAAAGAATGAGAAATAAATCAACTAGAAAAGTCCTGAGTAAGTATAAGGAAGTAAATAATAAACATTAGAGTGAAAAAAAAATGACAAAAAGACTAAAGAAACAACACAGAAAAATCAATAAAACCAAGAGCTGTTTCTTTGAAAATATAAACAAGATTGATGAACCTTTCGCCAGATTCATCAAGAAACAAAGAAAGAAGATCAAATAAATAAAATCAGAATAAAAGAGGTGAACAATGGATATCACAAAAATAAAAAGGACTGCAAGGAAATACCATGAACAACTATATGTCAACATGGGCAAAAGGGACAAATTTTTAGTAACATACAATCTTCCAAAACTGCATCAAGAAGAATCAGAAAATCTGAATAGACCGATAACAAATAATGAAATTTAAGCAGTAATGAAAAAAACTCCGTAAACAAAAGTTCTGGACTGATGGCTTCATAGGCTAGTTTTACCAAACATACAAAGAAGAACTAACACCTATCCTCTTCTATCTATTCCAAAAAAAATTCAAGAGAAAGGAAGTCTTCAACACTCTTTTCATGAGGACAGTGTTATTCTAATTCCAAAACCAGATAAAGTCACTACAGAGAAAAAATTACAGGCCAATATCCTGTACATAGATACTAAAATCCTCAATAAAATATTATCAAATCAGATTCAGTAATACATTAAGAAGATCATATAATATGACCAAGTGGTATTTATTTTGTGTATAATATTCACAAACCAATAAATGTGATACCTCACATAAACAAAATTTTTTAAAAAATCACATGTTCATAGCAATAGACACAGAAAAAGAATTCAACAAAATCCAGCATCCATTTTTGTTTTTTTGTTTTTTAGCCTCACCCGAGGACAATTTGCATTTATCTTCAGATAGAGCAGGAGGGAGAGAGGGAGGAAGAGAAAGAGAGAAACATCGGTGTTAGAGAGACACATCGACTGGCTGTCACCCACATGACCCCAACCAGGGCCGAGGTATGTGCCCTTAGCAGGAACTAAACCTGGGACTCTCTGGTCCACAGGCTGATGCTCTAACTGCCGAGCAAAACTGCCCAGGACTAGCATCTATTTTTGATAAAGACTTTCAGCAAGATGGGAATAGAGGGATACCTCAATATAATAAAGGCCATATATGACAAACTATAGCTACAATCACACTCAATGCGTGAAAACTAAAAGTGTCTCCCTTAGATCAGAAACAAGACAGGGATGTCCACTTTTACCACTCTTATTCAATGTAGTACTGGAAGTCCTACCTACAGTGATCAGACAAGAAGAAAAAAAATAAAAGGTATCAAAATTGAAAGGAGGAAGTAAAACTGGCATTATTCACAAATGACATGATATTGTAAATAGAAAACCTAAAGACTCTAACAAAATACTATTAGATTTAACAAATGAATTTATCAAAATAGCAGGATACAAAATTAACATTCAGATATTGATGGCATTTTTATACACCAATAATAATCTCTCTGAAAGAGAAACTAAAAAAAAAAAAATCTCTTACAATTGCAACAAAAGAAAATAAGATACCTAGGAATAAACTTAACCAAGGAGGTAAAAGACCTGTACTTGGAAAACTATAGGGCATTGCAAAAAGAAACAGAGGAAGATACAAACAAGTAGAAGCATATTCCATGTTCATGGATTGGAAGAATTAACATTAAAAAGTCCATACTATCCAAAGCAATCTATAGATTAAATGCAATCCCTATTAAAATACGATGGCATATTTCACAGATCTAGAACAAATAATCCAAAAATTTATATGAAACCAAAAAGATCCCAAATAGCTACAGCAATCTTGAGGAAAAAAGAACGAAATTGGAGAGACTACAATACCAGATATAAAATTATACCACAAAGCTATTGTAATCAAAACAAACTGGTACTAGCATAAGAACAGGCATATAGATCAATGGAACAGAACAAAGAGCCCAGAAATCGACCTAAGCCATTATGCTCAATTAATATTTGACAAAGAAGGCAAGAGCATACAATGGAGTAAAGAGAGTTTCTTCAGTAAGTGGTGTTAGGAAAATTAGACAGGTACATGCAAACAAATGAAACTAGACCAACATTATGCACAAGAATAAACTCAAAATGGATAAAAAACTTAATTGTAAGTTGTAAAACCATACAAATCATAGGCCGCAAAATCTTAGACATGTCATGTAGCAGAATATTTTTCAGTACATCTCCTAAGGCAAGAAAAACAAAGGTAAAAGTAAACAAATGGGACTACATCAAACTAAAAAGCTTTTGCACTGCAAAAGAAATTATCCTCAAAATGCAAAGGAAACCCAGTCTATGGGAGAACATCTTTGCCAATGGTATATTGGATAAGGCATTAATTTCCAAAATATATAAAGGACTCACACAACTCAACAAAAGAAAGACAAACAATCAAATTAAAATATGGGCAGAGGACCTGAAGAGACACTTCTCCAAAGAGGACATAAGATGGCCAAGAGACATATGAAAAAATGCTCTAAGTCCCTAATCATCAGAGAGATGTAAATAAAAAGCACAATGAGGTATCACCTCACACCTGCCAAAATGGCTACTGTCTATAAATCAATGAACAAGTGCCGGCAAAGATGTGGAGAGAAGGGAGCCCTAATATCTGCTGGTGGGAATGTAGACTGGTGCAGCCACTGTGGAAAACAGTTTGGAGTTTTTTCAGAAAAACTAAATATGGAACTGCCATTTGACCCAGCAATCCCACTTCTAGAAATATATCCTAAGAATCCCAAAACACCAATCAGAAAGAATATATGCACCCTTATGTTCATAGAAGCAATATTTCCAATAGCTAAAATCTGGAAACAGCCCAAAGGCCCATCAGTAGATAAGTGGATAAAAAAGCTGTGGTATATATACACAATGGAATACTATGCAGCTACAAAGAAGAAGAATCTCTTAGCCTTTGCCACAGCATTGAGAGACCTGGAGAGTATTATGCTAAGTGAAATAAGCCAGTCAGAGAAAGACAAATATCACATGACCTCACTTATGTGTGGTATCTAATGAACAAAATAAACCAATGAATAAAATAGGTCCAGAGGTATGGACGCATGGAATAGACTGACAGATCTCGGAGGGGAGGAGGGTTGGGGGGAAGGGAAGAGATGAGCAGAAGAACTGATATGCACATATTCATAGACCCTAGACACCGACAATAGTGTGGTGAAGGCCTGGGGTAGGGCAAGGGCTGGGTGGAGGGGGGAAAAGGGGACAAAATGGGAGACATCTGTAGTATTATCAACAATAAAAACATGGCCCTGGCCATTTTGGCTCAGCGATTAAGAGCATGGGCCTGCAGTCCAGAGAGACCCAGGTTCAGTTCCCACTAAGGGTGCGTTCCTCGGTTGCAGTTTGTCCCCAGCCCTGGTTGGGTCGTGCAGGTGGCAGCCACTCGATGTGTCCCTTTTACATCAATGTTTCTCTCTCTCTCTCCCTCTCTCTCTCTCTCTCTCTCTCTCTCTCTCTCCCCCTCCCTCCCTCCTTCCCTTCCTCCCTCTCTCTCCGAACAAAAAATGGAAAAAGTGTCTTCGGGTGAGGATTTAACAAAAACAAAAACAAAACAATAAAAACATTTTTTTTTCTCCTGTATAAATCACCTATTTGCTAAAACTACTAGTCTCCTTAACTATAATTCTAATTATCATTGTATGTTAACTTGAAAAATTATTTTATTTTTTCAGCATTATTTAAGCAGACATATTAGTTTATTTTTCAAAATAATATTTTTTTATCCATTTTGATTTCTTAAAAGAGGCAGGAAGAAGAACCAATATTTATATATAATCAATATATGTATAGTGTTTTATTCTAAATGCTATTGAAAATTGCCAAAATATACATTTTTTTTCTAAAACATTTTTTCTATGTAAGCTATTTATGACAATGATGTTATTTCATTTTTCTGATGGCCTATTTGAGAAAAGTCAACTTTCTCTTTTGGCCTGATAGAAACAGGAAAAGTGGTGTCCAGGTCTGAAAATTGCTAAGGATATAGAATCCTGCCTTGTTCATTATGTTTGTAGAGAACAGGCATGGTTTCCAGGCCCTGGAGATATAACTCTACAATATACGGTCTCTGTCCTTAAGAAACTTTACATTTGGTGGGAGAGAGATCAACTAATGCGAGGTAGATAGCAAGTACGACAACTGAAATCCGGTCTACTGAATGCTTAAGACCGACTTTACCTACAAGAAGACTAAATGAGTTCATCTGACAGCACCTAACTCAAGGAACATATCAGGGTGACCCTGGCAAGAGCAGGAAGTTAAAAGCCTTTCCAAAGAGAAGGATCAATGTGTGAAAAGATGTAAGACGGCATGGAATGAATGGTTGGGGAAATATGGCTTAAAACATTTCAGGGAGTAAAATGCAACTGTGCTACATGTGCTTTTGCATGTATAAATATTCAGTGAAATTAGTAAAGAGACTTAATCTGGTCAACACCCTATTTCTATGAAATTGTGTAAAATTAGAACATCCTTGTCTTAAAAAATATATGAACTATAGAGTCATATTTTCTTGCTTTGGGTTAGTATATTTTGGTGTTTTTAGTTTTCCAAATAGCTATCCAAGATTATTTTGGTTTGTCAAGAAACATAATTCTTAGTTTGATTGCTTTTGATTTATACTAAGACTATTTTAAGTATTAACTTGAAAGTGAAAGTATATAATACATTATTAGTAAGTAAAACAAAATTTAATGTGCAGTCGGTTTCCAGACAATGTCTACCACTTGGAGGGTAAATAACATGTCCATTTCAATCGCTACATTTAGAATAGCCCCCCAGATCTCTCAAGATGTGTTTTTCACCAAGAGAAATGAGTTAAAAATATGAATTCTAGAAAGTTTAATATCGGCTACCTCAACTACTTTAATCTTTACAGAAAGAAATTGAAAATGAAAAAGTTAAAGGATGACTAAATCACATGTTCTTCAAAAAAGGGTAAAATGAAGTCCTAAACCCAGATACTTGTTCCTGATAGACTATCTAATGCATCCTTGGCCTTCTGAAATGTATGTTATCAGCTTGGTTTTATAAAAAGTTCAAAAAATTAGTTTAGAGGCTACTATTTAAAATTCTATCTGGAAGATTCAGGTCAAACATTTTTTTTCCTATCATTTCAACATAATTTTTTAAGCAAATAACTATAGATATATTTTGTTTAAAAAAATTATTCAATATAACTTTTCCATCATTCCTTTATTGATATCGGATAAAAAGCTCAAAAATGTTATAGAGATGAGAATTTGGGGAGTTAAAAAAATACACTGAAAAGGGCTTCTCATTTGCTGTTAGTTTCTGATAAATGCTAAGAGAAAAAAATTGCTATACTGGACAAGAATAGGAGAGAGAGGGGTTGGGGGAAGAGGGAGAAGAAGAAGAGGAGGAGGAAGTGAAGGAGAAGGAGAGTGGAGAGATATCCCTACAATTTACACTGTATTATAGGGAAGCACTGCAGGATAACAAAGAATTTTATAGCCACGTATTCAGTTAGAAGTCATGCCAGATGGAGTGAAATTTGCAGCCCAGGTGGGCAATATATCCCAGTGAATTCATATGTATGGCATATGGAAGCTAATTAAGTATATAATGCCAGCTAAGTTATCTATCTAGCTAACATCTGCCTAAATATATTCATATTTATGCAACTTTATCTATATGTGTATCCTTATTCTTATATCACCAGTTCTGCAAAATGCAGCAAAGACGACCCTCCGTAGATAGCAAAACCCTGTTTACTTTTACATCCTGTATCTGTGTCTCCTACTTCCTGACAGTCAGCTGCTTCTACACAAGTTTATAGAATCTGTTCATTTGTTCACTCACTCATGTGTTCAACAAATCCTTATTGAGGAGTGATGTTGTGCCAGACACCTGCTACATTAGAACAGAAATGAAGACAGGTGAACCTAATGATAAACACTTTGCTTTTGTAGTAAGCCAATGAGAAGCTCCATCCAACTGGTGTAATGAATCTAGCAATGACCTCTTTTCTTGGAGCATCCAAAACAAATAAATAAGCAAACAAACAAAAAAAACACACAAAAACTCCTAATGTCTTGGTCATTTTCTTTCAAGTTCAAGTGATTTATTTGTTAGCAAATCATTCACTGAGATTCCCAAATAAATGAAGATAATATTTAGAATCCATTGGGAATCTTCAAGCCATGTAGACCAAAAACAAATCGAGCATATTGAAATTTGAAGTTATAAGCTTCCACTTATAACAAGAAAAAATATTAGATTTGGTTTCAATCCACATCTTGATAATAAGGTTTTTTTTTCACATAATCTATATGTGTATAGAGTTAGGCATATGTGTATATGTGTGTATATGTATTTGTATATGTGTTATGCACATAAATACAAACATGTGTCTTTGTACCCATATATACTTATACATATATATATACATACATACATACCTACACATAAACTGTCTTCAGAACTGGAGATTAGAAAATTTTAAAATAGTATCTTATTTCCATATTCCACCTTCTCTTTTACTTTAGTTCCTCTTTGCTTAAAAAACATTTTCCACAAGTGTTTACACATATAATGATAGCCCATGAATACCTTTATGTAAATTACAAATATTCAATTGTATAAAATTCAGGATTGGGTTTTGTTTTTTGTTCCTTTCAAAATATTAGTTGATTATAACTCTATAATTATACAACTCAATAATTTTATTATATTTTGTGGCTTATCTCATGTCCTGAAATGTGTCAACAGCCTGATTTGACAAAAATCACCAGATGTTCACATAGCTTAAGTTTTTATAATAATACATAAAAGGATTTCTGAGCTCTGACTTTTATAAAATATATAGAATTAGTTGAGAAATACTGGGTCTCTATGGCATAAGAACTACATATAGAATATTATATGTTGAATTTAAATTTGGTTATGCCCTATATACTCTATTGTATAGAATGGGTTTGAAGTTTCACTTTTCCTCAGAAATTAGTAAAATTCCTAGCCATTTGTGACCAAAAAAATATTTCTACCCTGGATAAGTCTATATTCTCTACTTTAGTTACTGTCCAGTTTCCATGTATGTTATATGATACTTTGCACTAGAATTATTGTATCAGAATACAAAGAATTCTCAGCCACTTATATAAAATTTGGAATTTATTTATATTTATCAGGAAGCAAAATTTCTAGCTAAAGTTAGATATGAAATATGCTTTCTTAGTGCAAAAATTATACCTTAAATAAAACTTCTTGTCTATCACTATCAAGAACCAGCACAATGCATGGCATAGAATAGGCATCATTAAATATTTGGGAAATGCTTGAAATATCTTCCTCTGGTTGTGTTGCTTCTCTCTGTTCCTGGATTAAATTGTAATATTAATTATCTCATTTTGACTTGCTGGCTAGTCCAGAGGATTCAAAAATTCTTATTCCAAGATCCTTATATTTACTATGTGGTATATATTTTACATTCAGACTTTGGGGTGGGTACATGATAGGCAAGATTTGATGAATGAAGAAAGAAATGAATGAACAAATTCCAATATTCTAACTACCAACCATATTGTTTTTTATTATATAATGCTGCCTAAGTGGTTTAGAAAATAGATTTTTAAGAATATTGAGACCTGTAATCTTTCAGTTTACATGCATTCATCCACCCAAATGCAC
The DNA here is from genome assembly GCF_014108415.1 of Molossus molossus. Lineage (NCBI taxonomy): Eukaryota > Metazoa > Chordata > Mammalia > Chiroptera > Molossidae > Molossus > Molossus molossus. The sequence goes on along the minus strand of NW_023425345.1, from coordinate 53,006,837 downwards.
ACACAGCTCAATTCATTTCCATGCACCCATTCACAGAGCATTAAAAGAAATATCACATTGAAGGGAAAAAATGGTATATTCTAAGCAAACAAACCAGATATTCTAATGTTTTTCATTTTGCTCACTTTATTCTAAATACTGATAGCATGAGGGGAAAAGAATCATCATGGTAACTTTTTTTTTCAATCCTTACCTGAGAATATTTTTCTTAAAAAAAAGTTTTATTATTATTTTTGTTTTTGTTAATCATCCTCACTTGAGGACATTTTTCCATTGATTTTATTTTTATTTTTAGATAGAATGGAAGGGAGGGAGGGAGAGAGAAAGAGAAACATCAATGCAAGAGAGACACACAGACTGGTTGCCTCCTACAAGACCCCAACCAGGGATCAAACCCACACCATGACGCTTCAGTCCACGGGTCGATGCTCTAACTGCTGAGTCAAACCTGCCAGGGCATGATGGTAACTAATTCTTTGAGAGATCTTTTAGGGTAACACCACCATGGGTAGCTGAAAATAATAGAAATAACTTAAGAAACGATTAATTTTTGTGGATGGACATGTCACAATAGTACCATGTTTAAGAATAAAGAAGATTGCAAGATTACAGGAACAAGGACAATATTTGACAAAACTGTGGAGTAGTACTTTTCAAAATCGCTACTGTCACAGTTGCCATGGGAACAAGTGCATTATTTTCTTCTTAATTTTACTTTTGCCAAGAATGTTCTTTGGAAGACAAAACCAATCACTATTCTGTGTTACTTTTTATTAAGAGCAAGAACAGCAGCTCAGTAATGACCATTTATTGAATGATCTTTTACGGCAGCCATCGTGCTGCCTTTTAAAAAGCCCTCTAAGGAAGGTAACTATTCCTCAGTTACATATAAAAACACTGAGTCTTAGATCAATTATAACTTGTCTAAGATCACACAACTGGGAAGTGGAAAGTCTCGTCACTGGAAATCAGGTCTATCTGATCACAAAGCTGCACTGTAAATCAAAGTTGCATCTTGGCACTGCTCTATTTGCCAATGACGTTGATGCAGTTCATTCAGTGCAGAATGTGAAGAAGGGATTAATAAATACCTGACTGATTAATTGCTTTCATACATCAAAACATTTTTATGTGACTATTAGATGATGACGTCCGTATTTTTTATTTTCTGGACATAGGTTTTCCTAATGGATCAGACTCGGGCTGTGAAAGACAGAAGGGAACTCAGAATAACAGAACGGTTATTGGTCTGAGCAGTTGTCCAAGTTTTTGGCTTGAACAGGGGAAGATGAAATTGCCACCAAATGAGACGAAGAAGTGCAGAGAAGCAGGTTTGGGAAAAATTCAGTTGCTCGTTTTTACACATGTTGAGTTAAGGTTTCTATTACTTAGCTAAATTAAGATATCACATTGCAGTTGAATTTACAGACCTGGAGACAACATTAGAATACAGACTAAAGACCACAAAACCAGGAATGAAGTCATCAGGAAGTAAATGCAAATAGAGAAGAGAAGAGGTCCAAGTTCAGGCCCTAGTACACAAAATAAGAGTCCAGGGAGACCAGCAAAAGACAATAAGTAGAAAAAATCCCTGAGGCAGGGGGAAGACCAAGAGAGGAAGTGTCCTTAATGTTCGGGGATTAACTTGAATTAAGTAGGTAAGAGTGATTATCTTTATCAAATGCTGCTGAGAAATCAAAAGATGCAGATTGAAAACAGGCCACACTAGATTTAGCAATGTAAAGGTTGATCTCAGTGGATATTTAGGAGAAAACCAGATTGAAGTAAGTTTTTGATGAAATGGGAGAAGATAAGAGTGTTCTTATACAATAGTCTTACAGCATATATTGTTGCCAAAAGAACCAAGGAAACAAGACAGTAGCTGGCAAGGAAAAGAGGAAGAGAAATAAGAACAAGCTGCTGTTCTGAGTAAAAGGCTCTAGGAGAAGGGGAAGAATTGGTGAGGTAGGATGGAAAGAGGCCAATTTCTGGAGCAACATCCTTCCACAGGTGAAAGGAAATAGAATCTATGAGAGAAGAGGTTGGCTTTAGAGAGGACGAGGATACCATTTCTGTTAATAGGTGGGAAGGCAGAGCATGTGGGTCTCCATGCTGATAATAATGATGATGGAAGTTTGTGCCGGTTATCAGGAACTTAGAAAGCAAAGAAATCAGCTGAGAGTAGGGTTAGGGAGAGAGTTGTGAATGTTTGAGTAGTGAAGGAATGATATGAAACAGTTACATAGGAGAAAAGAAAAATATAAAAATATAGCATATTAGTCCGGCCAGTGTGGCTCAGTGGTTGAGTGTTGACCCATGCACCAAAAAATCGTCGGTTCATTTCCTGGTCAGGGCACATGCCCAGGTTGTGGGCCGGATCCCCAGTGGGGGCATACAGGAGGCGGCCAATTGATGTTCTTTCTCATTGATGTTTCTATCTCTCTCTCTCCCTCTTACTTCCTCTCTCTAAACTCAAAATCAATAAAGGAAAAAAATTATGTATAGCATATTAAAGAACATAGCTTAGACATGCAAGCAAATCAGTTGATGTTACCTCCTTCAATGAAAGGCTTTGGCTGTAGATGAGTGGGTTACAAAAAACTATAGTTTTTACTGCCTGGCCAAAAGCAGTCTAGAATGCATGCTGTCCGGAGGCAGGCAGTTCCATACACTGATGACCAGTGAGGGAAGGGACGAGCCACACATATCCAGTTCATTAATTTCCAACTCACTTATCAAGGAAACCATTTCTTCCTGGGGGAGTGCAAATTATGCCCATATTCATCATGACATAATACACTCTTAATTGTGTGTCTTTATACTTATCTAAAAATCAAGGGTCTATTGTTTCTTCCCTTTTCTTATCAATACCCTCATCTTAATTTTCTAATATACTCTGTTTGACCCATTCAGTAAAATGTTGGATTAATCCGATTGGCCAGCTTCTTTGCCACAATCTGAGTTTGCATATGTTGTTGGCATACATCACAAGACCAGTGCACTGACTCTCCGCCACCCCCACCCCAGCAGTGCCTCTGCACTGCCCGACCCTCATTCACTCCCACTTTCTTTTCACAGTCTGTTTACAGCTTCTTTCCATTGCTTGTTCATTCAATCTCCACAGATTAACGGTTCGTGGTTTTATACAGAAATCCCTTTCTTACAAATTTACATTTATTTGCTCCTCTCCTTATCTTTCTTTCCTCTCATCTCGAAGTCTGAGACTGAGATTTCCACTTGAATTTTGTCACAAGGAGAAAGAGAGCTTCCTAGCAATTTTAAGTTCACATGGGATCTTCCTATGAGTCATTAGCCATGGCTTCCAATCCCTTTTCTAGAACAATCTCTTTTATGGGTTTTCCTTGATTGTTCCTTTAGAGTATTTACGTATTCATTCTATAGCAACTTAGGTTGCTACAGAATACCCCCTGACAATACTTAAAATCCCAGATGGTTAGAGATAGAGAAGACCCTAGAGATCATCTAGCACAGTAGAACCTTAGAATCCTCCAAGGTGCTTTAAAAATACCAATGTTTATACATCCCTGTATACTGGTGAGGAATCATGCTCCAATAACAGAACATTAAAAACAAAAAACAAAAAAACACTGTTCAGGCTTCACCTCTAATGATTTTGTTTTAATTAGTTTATGGATGCTAAATGGGCACTTTTCTAAGTCTCCCCAGATGTTTTTCAATGTGCAAACAGGATAAAGGCGTCTCTGATGTAGCATAATTCCTTTATTTTTATAGTGAAACTGAACATAAGAGAGATAAAATGTCCTGCTCTTCTTGGTCATATAATGAATCATTCTGAGCTAAGTAGGGCAGAGTTTTCTGACTAGTGTGTTGCAAGTAGGTTATAGGTGTGCTAAAACGTCAGTCTCTAGGCTTCAGGGTGACTCCTTAAATCCTGGGACTTCCTGAGCTCTTGCAGTACTCAATTCTAGGTTTGAGCATACTTCTATGTCTTCATTGCTCTGATGCAGAAATATGATGATTTTCTATTTGTGCCAAAATGTGGAAAAGTTTGAGAAGCACTAATCTGGTGTACTCTTCTCCTCAAAAAAAAACTCTGGCTAATATTTCTTCTTTGAGAAGTTTATCTTTTCACTTTTTTCTTCATTAAATTCCATTTTTAAATGTTGACCCTCTCTTCTAAGTGTAAGTCATGTGACCAGTTTTGTGTTACTAGTATATTCTTCAGTCCAAAAGCTAAATAAAGAATAAAAAGTTAAATGCCACTTAGGAAATGACCACAGCATAACTTCATTGTGAACATATTGATAGTGAATTATTAAAAATGTCCTGGGTCACACTCTTAGATAGAAATGTAGACACCTGAACAACTATGGTCAAATCACAGTTTTGCAGTTTGTGGGTAAGGAGGCCATTGCAGACACACAATCAAGATTATGTCATGATAAATTATGGGCATACATTAGTTTTTTCAATTTATCTGCTTTGTACTTGACATTCACCACACAAAAATAAATGACAAGAACATACATGTTAACATTTCATAACAAAGGCAGAAATTTGTATTATAACTGCCTTCCTTTAATATATAAAAAAGCACATAAACAGTAACCTGATTACAGTGCCAGGGGCAGCATTATATACACTGGCAGCCCCAGTGCAAAATAAATATTAACTAGATTAAACTGAATAGATGTACAAGATATTTTTTAATCTCATTGGATTATTACATCATCAACTCAATACATGGGCTCTAGTGTCAAACAGACCCCAGTTTAAATCCCCATGCTTCTACTTACTTGATGAATAAAGCTCTGATTTAGCTTCTCCAAGCCTCAGTTTTCTTCTCTGAGAAGTGAGGATTAAAATAGGTTTTAACTCATTGGGGTATTGTAAAAATTAAGTCAGATAATGTAGTAAAGCACTTACAGTTACAGTCACCCTCTCAATCACTCAGAATTAAACTTAGTTTCCAAATTTCTTTTCACCAATAGATTGCATTGCATCTATTCCTTTCTCAATTCTTTTCTGTTGCCCAGAATTCTCTTTTTACTCATACCCAAGACCAGCTCTAATGATCCCTCTTCTATAAATTCTCACTGGTCCACAATCCTTTTATTCTCAAACAGCTCATCTGTACTTCAGGTTTAGCCCTTATTATGTTCTGCAACAGGCAAGTTATCAGCAATTTGGTGCACCTGTCCACTCAACTGGGAGCTCTTAGAGAATGTGCATTGTGTTCTCCACACAGCAGCTTACAAAATCTGTAAATGTGTAAATCAGACCATTTCACTCTCTTACTCTCAACCCTCCAATAGCTTCCTATTACACTTTGGGGAAAATCCAAAGTCCTTTCCATGGCTATAAAGCCATACAATATTTCATCCTGGCCCTCTGTGTCCTCATTTTGACACTATGCTCCTATACACTGTCCACTGGCCACACAGTCTCCTTGCAGTTCCCAGAATATAATGTCAGTCAAGACAGGGAAGTTCTGTTGAGCACCAGCTATAAACTGGATGGCATTCGAGGCATTTAGAGTACATTGGTGAAACCAACAGACAAACACGCTTCCTTGTAGAGCTTTCACTACAGTGGGGGAAAATGCAGAGACCACCCGCATTATAGGAAGTAAGTTCAGAGAAAAGAAGCAGAGCCAGGAAGTGAGAAAGGAACTAGAGCAAGGGAAAAGGGATCAGTGAGTTGTGCTTTCCAATCCTGCATTAAGCATATTCTCCCCTTAGCATCCTGTTCCTTTTGCCCAGCTCTCTCCCCAGCCAACCCAATATTCACATGGTTCCCTCCATCAGTTATTTAGGTATCTGCCCAAATGTCATCACTTCTTTAACTGAAGAGAATATAAAATGTTCGCCTCCACTGACACACTGCAATTCTCTATTCTCTTGATCAGTTTTATTTTCCTCATTGCATTTTCACTACATATAACATTTAATCATTTTTTTAGGGTAAATATTTTTTTCTGTTTCAGTAACTGTTGTATTTCCTGGGCTTAGGATACTGTTTGGCATACAGTTGTGAGAAAATATTTATTGAATAAAAAATGCAGGTAATAATTAGCTTCAGCTAGTGGTTATTGAACATGAGTAGAGTTAAGAAAACTGAAATTTAATCAATATATTATTTCTCAATAATTTGAAAAAGTTTTCATATTTAAAAATTCTGCTTTTGATGCCCATGCCACTTCTATAGATAACAATGATCTGCCAAACTTCTCTAAATGAGACCACTCATTCCTTAACTTGACAATTATTAATTGAGTGCCTACAATGTTCTAAGCTTTGTAGTACACATTGGGGATATAATTATTTTTAAAAAGGCATCTCTAATTATTAAAAACGTTGAATGTGTATTCTTATAAACATTAAAATACAAAGACAGTTTGTGAAGATCATTACACTACTTTTTTTAAGTTAAATCATCATTCAATAATAGTCATACTGGCTTGATTTCTTTTTCTGTTATGCTATTTACTATATTCTTTTCTTTGTCTTTAGAGTAAAGCAATCTGTGTGCCTGGTAAAGGACTGGGAGCATCTGAATTGGTTCATGCCCCTTCTACTCTTAGGAGCCTTGGTACTTACTAATGATCATGATGCTTAAGGAGTTAGTTAAATAGATGTGCAACCATGGTTAATCATGTATGTTGGATATATAACTTTATAATCCCAAGTAGTCATAGATGTCAGCAAAGCAGTTCACCCAACTGCTACAAGATGCAATCATTCATTTTTTTCTCTCTTTAAATTTCTACCTGGATATGGCAGGTTTAAGACAAAAATTACACATCCTCTTTGAACAGTGACTGGGACTAGTTAACATCCAGACTTGATATAAATTTACTGCAAAATATTAAAATATATATATATATATTTCCACATATAAAATATATATATTTCCCACATATAAAAAATATATATTTTCTTATAACAAGAATTTTGAGAACGATCTTTTTTATTTTTTATCCTCACCCAAGGACATTTTTGCATTTATCTTCAGATAGAGTGGGAGGGAGAGAGGGAGGAAGAGAGACAGAGAAACATCAATATGAAAGAGACACATCAAGTGGTTGCCACCTACACGACCCCAACTAAGGTCGGGGACAAACTGCAACCAAGGTACATGCCCTTAGTGGGAACCGAACCTGGGACTCTCCGGTCAGCAGGCCGACACCCTAACTGCTGAGCCAAATCAGCCAGGGCTTGAGAAAGATCTTTATTATTTTGGCAACTCAAATGTTAAACTGTTTTTCTGGTTAGTTAGAGCTTCTCCCAGAGAAATAAAAGGCAAACACATTGTAAAATCCATATTTTGGTCACTTAGTTGTTAAAGTTTAATATTCATATTACAAAATATAACTTCCCTTATGACCACTAACAAAATAAAGCTAACCATTAAAAAAACACACAAAAAAACTGCTCAACATTAAAGATAAATATTGATTAGATAAATACAAATTCTTTGTTAAAAGAGAATAAAACAGAAACATATCAATGGTAAATATCTTACAAATAAATGTATAATTTATATTTCAAAGAATAAACGTTTGTTAATAAAAGTTTCTAACAAAAAAAGAGATTCATGTGTTTCAATTTTTTCCTCTGGATACAAAATAAATATGGAAACAATTAAAACTACCTGAATAATTTTGATAATCTATAAGTTTTAATGTACCAACTTTTATAGTTTGATAGTTAAACTATAATTAAAACCTAGAATTATAAAGGTATAAACAAACATCAGGTGAGAGATAGCAAGAAAGACATCATCTGAAGCAAAGGACGGCCAGTAACTTTTATGAACCATTACGTGTAGTATTGACTTTAAAGTGTTTTCTGTTTGGCAATGTAATCTTTTATCTTAAAATCATCCATTAAAGCCTTTATTAATAACATCTTGGGGAAGAGAGGTGCTGGGGGGCGTCCATGCATGAGTCAAAGTTTATGCAGGGGGCAGAATCTGTTCGGAGTGGGCCTGAGAGTATCTAAGGTCGTTGGAATAGAGCCTACAGCATGAATCATAAGTAAGACGTTTGAGGCAAATGGCAGACAAATTTAAAATCCCCTTGGACATCTTCAGAAATGTTAAAGGCACTGAAATGCCCATAGTAAAGTAGATATTAAAGGAAAGAACTTAAGGAGAGACCAGTTATTCATTTAACAAATCTTTTTTGAGCTCCCAACGCTGTTCGAACTGCTAAAGATTCTACTGTGAACAACACACACACACAATTTCCTTTCTGCATGGAGCTTACCTTCCAGTGGAATAAATAAGACATGTATACAGTGTACTGGAAGGTGATGGGTGCTATGGAGTGGAAAAAAGAAAAGTCAAGAGGAACAAGGAACTACATTTTCAAAGACAGGTAGAGAAGGCCTCAGTGAGAAAGTAATATCTGAGCAGAAATAGACTTGAGGTGAGGGAGTGAGCCACAGAGATAACAGAGAAAGAGAACCAGGCGGAGCAAAGCAGATAAAGATGCTAAGGAGGTAGCACGTTTAGAGTGTGACTGAAAGACAAAGGAGGGTGGTGAATCCAAGCTGGGTATATGAGCAAAAGAGTAGTAGGTGATGAAGTGAGAGAGAGAATAACAAGCCAGATTATGGCGAATATCACAGGACATTACATGAGCTTTGGTTTTCATCCTGAGGACGATGAGGAAGAAGGATTGGGGAGGCCCTGAGAGCTTTTGAGGGGAGGGGAACATAATTAAATGACTGAGCAACATTTGAAAAATATCATGCTGGCTTCTGGATTGAGAATAAAGCATGGTGAGGGGTGGTTAAAGGGGAAAAAAGGAAGCAAGCTGGAAGGATATGGAGCTGGAGGTGGCTCAGACCAAGGTGGCCATGGCGAAGGGGACAAGACATACCTAGACTCCAAAAATATTTCTAAAGTAGATCTGGATGTGAGGGAAACAGCAAACAAACACAACTCCAAGCATCTTACCTACACAAAGGAAGAATGGAGTTTCGATAAACTGTGATGGGGAAGATGATGGTTGCATCAGTCTCAGAAGAAAGATCTAGAGTTCACTTTTCAACATGCTGAGTTTTAGATACATATTAGACACCCACATGGAGATGTCAAATAGGTTGTTGGAAATATGAGCTTAAATTTCAGTGTAGAGTCCTGGAAAGAATTACAAATTTGGGAGTCTTTGGGGAGTAAACATAGGGAGTTAGGAGAGGTCCAATGACTGAACCCCAACATTAAAATGTCCAGTGAAATGTGGGACTGGGTGTTCACTACTGAAGCTCGTGACTGAAGCAAGAGCTATCTAGAGAGAAAGCTTCTCTGTCCAAGTTGATAACTTGAACAGCAAGCCAGGTGGTCTGAGAAAGGAGGTGGTATTTTCCTGCCAATGGAGGTGGTATTTTCCTGCCAATGATCACCAAAGCCCACTATGCTGGCCAGTGAAGTGACAAATCACCACACTGCTATTTTCCCATTCTGAATTGACTGGAGGGCCAGGATGGGAAGATAATAACAAGCAACATGTGCTTTCAGTGGGATACAGGGCTCCACACCAACACCCAGAGTAACCTGGGCACTCCAGGTGTCAGTGCTAGGGGGTTCAGTACAGATTCTTCAAGTAAAATGTTAATAAAGCCAGTGATCAGGGCTTTCAATGCTTTTTCTCAACAGAATACATTTCAAATAAAATGATATGTGGAAGTACAAGATATAAAACATATAGAGTGGCGTTTCTTTGCTTGAGGCAGAAGTGACAGAATCACAGACTTGCTATTCAAGAATCCCTGCTGGAACTCTCCTTGAGGTATCCCGGCAGTTCTAGAGCCCTGGTAAACACTTAGAAAACACCAGCAGAAACATTAAAAGAAAGAAAGAAAAGCAGTTCGGAGATGAAAATAAATAGGATTTGAAACAGTCAGGGAAGGTCTGGGGGAAATGGACTTGAGAGAATTGAATGTGTCCTGGTTGTCAATGCTTTGTTCTCCTCCTGCCACAGACGATGATATCTCAGTTGCAAAACCTTCAAAACTACGGACAGCGTATGGGGGATAACCAGGACCATCTAGCAACAAAGTTAAATAAGTTATAATTTATGAAAGAGAAAATCTCTAGTTTAGAAGACAATTAAACTGATACGAATGAGAATACATGTATACAGCAAGGTTTATCCATTTCAGAAATAACACATTAACTCTAAAGTAAGGGGGTTAAAAGATGCATGTAAGAGGTTTTCAAGGACAAAACACTTTCAATTAAGAGCTATTTTTCTTTCTCTTTTTACCTGTTGACACTATTACTGATATCTCTCATTTAAAAACAAGCTAGTGAATATGCTCTCCCACAACTGCCCTGGGAAAGAGGTTGCAATGAAGAGCAGGCATAATAATGAACCTATAATTACATCCAAAATAAATCTATTTTGATCAAATGGGAGATTAGCCTTCCAGCCAGCTGTAAGTGGAAGTGTAAATAGGAAAGCAATCTTATGGGATCTCTCGAGAGGCATAGTACAGCGTATTTAGAGATGTGAGACTTTCAGAAGGTATTTATAACAGTGAAAATAGAGATGCTCAAAGCATGCAAAACTAATTTAAAAGACTAGATAAATGTCATAAGAAATACAAACCGGTATTTATAAATGCTCATTAAAATGATTAGTATCTTAGGCAATTATAATGACCTAAAATGATATATGCTTTACTTCATCAATCTGCTATATAGAATTGAGATATTAATATTTCTGTCTAAGCCTAAAAGATGCATCACTAGTTTACAAATGTGAGCAGTTAAATAATTGGCCAAAGATGTCAGAGTAAGTTACATTGACAATATAAGACTTCCACTACAATGTTTTCAGACTGCATGCCTTATATCTGCAATTGTATCCTATGGGTGTGCTGGTACAGTTCCTAAAGCCAGACACTCAAAAGAACAAATTCCTAATGATCTAGATACATCATCTCTGGGCTTTTTTTTTACACAAATCAGATGCAAAAAAGACCTGACATTGAATGAAACTAACTCATATTTTTCTCCTACTAGAATTATGTAAATTCTATAATGGCAGGGGGGTTTGTTTCAATTACTGCTTTAACTTTAGTACTTAGAACAGTGTCTCACATAAAAGAGCTACTCAGTGAATATTTGTTGAAAGAATGAACACAAGTTACCATCCATAAGCCAAAGTACAACACCCTTCCTGGGAGTAGTGGGTAAAATGTCTACTTTAAACTAACAACTTTGCATAGTAGAATTATAGACTTGAATAGGTAGAAGGCCCAAAAATGTATATTCACTTTTTAGACAAGAAAAATCAGTTACTCCCCAATTATAGATAATACATTGTGGGTTTGGTCAAAACAGAAAAATAACAATATTTGGTAATCAAAACAAACTGGAATTAAGGAATTGATTTTTCTAATTTACCTAAGCTAATAATCATCAGGGTGATTGATTAAGGAAAGAGAAAAGCCTTAAAACATGGTTATGTGGCATTAGGTTTTTCCACTCAGATTAAAGTATGCAAAATAGCAGGTTAAAATAAAACAAAGCAAAAAAAGCATACAAGCAAAATGGACCATGGAGCAGTTAAAACCCAGTTTACAGGTGACTCAAAAGAGAGATGAAGATTCAGCTTTGAATTCTTAAAAGGGCTATGTGTTCATGTGCATGCAAGATGGGAGAGAGAAAAAGTTTTGCATTCTAAATAACTCAATTTATCATAGTTGCAATCAATCCTTGCATGATTACTATGTTATAATTAAAATTTGTTAAAATACAAATGTTCATGTAATAATTATTCATTCTTATATTCAAACCTCCAGCCATGCTGGTATAATTTCTCCCTCTCATATACTCCCAGATTGTTCTGTTTATAGTTTCATTAGAAGGGTTATAACTGTATTTCTTACATTAGTATAATTTGCATACTCTTCTCTTCAATGAACTGTCAGTTCTCTTCTAGAGCATGAGTAATAGCTTATTAACTTTTAGCACTAATATATAGATATTTGAATCATAAAATATGGCAGAAAATCTATATTATTGTTTTTTCATCTATAAATTGAGACTGTAAGTCATATGACAGTAAAAACACTTACTCATGATTACATAGTCTATGCCTGGAAGGGAGTAAAATAATACTTATTAAATGGTTCATCATAAAGATGCATAATGTTTGCATCGTTATAAAGAACAATAAACATCAGGACATATAGCATGTGTAGTAATGATACATAGTTAAAATAACATATAAGGATATTTAAACAATTACATTCCAAGTTACATAAATCAGGACATTGGAAAAAACTTTAAATGGAAGTTATGTGTTAGTTTAAAGGTATCATGTTTTTGAGTTTGGAGTCTATTTTGAATAGAGAAGTGTTAACCACATCATTTTCCACCTAAGATGTGATGAAGGTAAGACTGTGATATTGGGGTTAAAAGGCAAATTTACTTAGTACTCTTTTATCTCCTGTAAATAAGGCAGCTATATTTGGGCCACTACTCAAATAGCTGCGTAGAGAGAAAAACACAAACATGCCAAAAACCAAATTTCACTGTATTCTTAATCAGAACATATGCTTTTATAGTGACTCACCTGCCATTTTATTTTGTACTAAGTGGTTATCGTAATTAACCTACCCTGCCCTTGCCAAGAGAAACGATTTCCTGTGAAATAGTAACAGAAAAAACAGGTGCGATGGAAGAGGTAGGTGGGTTGGAAAACGGATTTTCACATCTATAAGCACTTAACATTAAAATGTTACACTCTTAAAGTAGTCGACAATCATATGCCAACTCGCAAATCCAGGAAAATAGAGAGTGGATGCATGCTTGCTCATTTCCGTATAACCCATGCCTTGTGTCCTGGGACAAGCACTAAAGCAGGGTACAGATTACTGGATATCCTCACCCTGATCCTGATCTGTACATTGCTTTAGCACCTGTCCAGGGCTCAATTTTATATATAATACCTAATCATGGTAAGTATGATGATAAACCACCCAAGATTAGCCTCTCCAATTTTTTTTTATCCTCATCAGAGGACATTTTTGCATTTATCTTCAGCTAGAGTGGGAGGGAGGAAGAGAGAGAGAGAAACATCGATGTGAGAGAGAGACATTGAGTGGCCACCACCCACATGACCCCAACCGGGCTGGGGACAAACTGCAACCGAGTCTTTCCAAATTTTAACATAAGACATCAACCCTATTCTTGACTGGTTTTAGTCTTTCTATGAATTTTGATAGAAGTAACTACTTCTAAGTTATAGGTTACATACATTTAAAAATCTTCTCATATGTTAAATATGATATCAATTTGCAGAAGTAACAAAAGTTAGGCCATCCTACAATCAACCACGTTATTTAAAAAATTATAGAATAACTTAAAATGTCCAATAAAATGTGAATAATTGGTCAAATTTCATGTAGAATATTATCTCAGTTGTTAAAGAACAGAGGTATGAATCAGTTTTATTTCTCAAGTGGCACTAGAATTTACCTCATGCTGAACACTGTTTTGGCAAATAGTTGTCTTTAGCTATAGGGGGACTTGGCTCAAAAATATGGTTGTTTAAGTGAAAATTTATAATATAAGAGATGTCACTACTATTACTAAAATAAAGTAAATACAACTATGATTTTATTTTTCTAAGAAAAAACACTCTACATTACATATGTCTGTATGAAAATGCTATGTACATATAGTCAAGGTTGTCTGTGATATGTCCAATTTGCATGGACATGTCCTAAACAGTTGGAAACAGCAGCGAATGAAGAATTCAAAGCAGAAGTTTGGCAAGAAAAATTAATTGACTTCAGATACCGTGCTCAGATTCATTACTGAAATCCAAACTCCATTCAGACAGCACCCCAAAAAAGGCAGGAGAACTGGGTCTGATAGGAAAGACCAGAATGCTACAGGTCAATTCCCAAGGCTGGAAGTGATCTTCCTTGGTTCCTTGGCTAAGCTTAGCAAAAATCTTTCAGTTTAAAGTAAGAAGAAGAACAACAACAACAACAATAAAAGAGCCTGAAAGGAAGCCTGGATGAGCTTTAGAAATTCAGCCCAAGTTGACTAACATTGCTGTGCCTTCTGAGAGGAAGCCTTACCACATTTGGTGAGACGCAGCTCACGCACAGAGCACAAGAGCTCTGGTGCCTCTCAGACACGGAACCCACATTTCTCCACATTCAGTCCTGGCAAATTATTTCCCTCTATCTGCTTGGACTCTGTTTTTCCTCCTTTGACATCCTTTCTCTCTCTGTCTCTTCTTTCTATGAGGCATTATGAATATCCAGAAAATGTGATGCTCTCAAGTGTTCTGATTGTTTAGTGATTTCCACTGGAACGAAATGGTATGAGTTGAATCCTGGTTTTGCCACTTTGTGTAGTGGATATTAGGTGTCCCTGAGAGAGATACTTAGCTTTTAAAGTCACAGTTTCTAAGGCTTTAAATTAGCTATAATAGCAAACACATAAGAGCATTGTTGCAAAGATTATATTTGGATATAGCATTTGAAAATAAGTAGCACTACAGGTACCTAAATTAAGTATTTATTAATTTTATTTATGTTATTTGTATTATTCTCTGGCATTTTTCTAAACACTATGGTTATTTTCTGATTTTCTTCTCTCTTCTATTTTTAGTCCCCTTACTTATTTTGTGTATATAGCTTACATGTCTGTGATAAAAAAAATAAAAAAAAATACATAAGTTACAGAAAGAGGGACATATAAATTTCAATTGCAGTTATTATTAATTTTTATTTTAAAACCCAACCACAAAGCCATACTTAATTCATAGAAATGTCCAGTTTCCAGAGTAGAATATGTAAAGCTAGTTTTTGTCACTCATTTTCTAAGTGAGTAGCATCCTGTGTTGATATCATTTATAGCAAGTTTAGAAATGTAATTTACACATCCTACCCCAACTACAGGAACATTAAAGGTAGTAGAGAAAACTCATTCTAGGTCAAAAACGACTTTAAAGCTACCTGAAAGAAATGTTCTCCGTGAGTTGAAAAGAAGCTATTTTCGAGCTTTTTCCATTGCACATCAAAGGGATATTTTCTGCTAATGTTGCCTATTTTGACTTATAAAACCTCAAATTCCTGCTAATTACATGATCTGAGGCACCACCAAAAAATATAATTCTATAACTATTCAATCCAGTATTATATTTACATCCTTATTAAATTTAAAATGGTATACTATTAAAAATTAAGGCATGTAACTAAATAGACACATTGTTGGGTATAAATAGAAATTCTCTCTTGAGCTGTTTGAGTCGCCCTGCAGTATGTCTGGTAGAATGGTCAGAGTTCTGCAAACAATAATGAAATTAATAAAACTGGAACTGTGTCCCGAACATCATGTTCTTGACAGGAATTAAGGTGATGCTATCATAAAGGACACCTGCTTCCAGAAATTCAATTGGAAGACTCTATTGCATTATTTCCCTAAGAACAAAAGCATTTTAGATGATATGAATTATTTTGGGATGGGGTGGGAGGCTAAGGTAAGCAGAGATTTTGAAGTAATCAGTATGTCAAATCATTCTTTATCATCTAAGCACATTTTCCTCTTTGATTCGGTAAAATGTAGTCATTGTATGCTATATTACTTTGAGTCTTGAAATGGAGACAAAACTAACAATCTACTTTTATCTATCAAAAGAGATCTTAATTTATAAGGGATCCTTTTTCACCTTAAGTCTTAGGTGATGTGCTTGGAAGCAGATAATCAATATTATCAATGATTAGGCAAAGGTCGTTAAGATTCATGACAATCTTTAAAAATGAGTCATTTTGATCACTGAAAGACTGTCACTCTCCTAGGACAGTCTTGACTTTACAATTTTTTTAAAAAAACATCATTACTACGGGGATGTAATCTTATTCCAGCGTCACGCATGGGATGCACCATTGCATAGCTGTTGACATCATCAACTACAGGGAGATTCAGAGCTTAATTTATCTCAGTCCATTTTCCTGTTTAGAAAAGTATTAAACACTATGTAGTTAAAAATGAATTATGTTTATATATTTTGACAATAATGCTAAATTCACAATCAAAGTTACTGTATAACAACCACATATTAAACGTCTCTCAAGTTTTCCTTGGAATTACAATTATTTTCATATATTGCCCTCTTGTGGCCATATATGATGCTACTAATGTCAAAATGACAACGTCTCTATCTAGTAAGTACTAGATAGAATATCCATAAAACCAACATAAAGGTTTCATTTCATAAAATGAAATTCTAGAGCTGCTTTTAATATAATGTTTAATATAAAGAGAAGTTTTAGGATATAATACTAATATCTAGAATTAGAAAAGAACTAGTATTAGCATTGGAAAGGGCTTTCCTTTTGGTTACCTAACATAATAAACTAAGCTCTTTGACTTTCAAAGACGGCTTAAGAAATTAAACAAATACAATCATGCAATTAAGCTGTTAACATTGTATTGACCCTGAGCTAGCTATTTAAGCTTCCTGGGCCTCAGTTTCCTCCCTGAAAAGTTTGAGCCAGGTGATCTTGATTAATACCCATTTTAGATGTGTCTTATTAGCAAGAACTAACAATCAACAGCTTCATTCTTATTTTTTACTTTCTGTACCTGACTTTTGGAATGTAAATAAATTTTCTACTAAGTCATCTGTTTTTGAAGCTGCTGCCTCCTGGTCACATTTGCAAGCTTCAGAGGTAGTTCTTTATGAAGCAAAGAGACACAGTGACACACACTGTTTATTGTCTTCTGTTGTTTTCAGTGTCAGAATAGCAAGGGGAGTGACCCAGAGCCAACAGAATGGAAGAAAAGGACCACAGGTAGAGCTGCTGAGTAAGCTCCCCTGGGTACACTAAATTACTTGACCTTTCTAACTCTTCCAGAGGGATACATGCCAAGAAGAAAGGTAAAACAAGCTCTGCAGACACCATCACAATAAGAAATGGACATACATTAGATCATGCAAGCTTTCTAAGTGGTTATGTAACATATATTTGAGGATATATATATATTATTTTATAATGTAGTGATTACTTTAAAAAACGTATATTGCATTGGATGAGCTTTGATAGTGTAATTTAACTAAATAGCTACTTAAAATATAGGAGTTATAAAATATAGGGTGGGGCAAAATGTTTACAGTTGTTCATATGGGAAATAATATAATAATGAATAAATAATACAAAAAAAACTGTTTTGCATACTCACAACTGTAAGCTTACTTTTGCTCCAGCCTGTATTTTATAGATGAAAAGTCTTTAACATTAAAGATAACTAATTAGTCACTACATTTATTCAATAAGTCAATGATTATCCTTTTGAACAGCTGGAGATTCTCTTTGTTTTTGTTGTTATTGTTTGCCTGGACCTTGCATCCTCAGACATCATGTATCTCATCTAGTCCCTCTATATGGTCTGCATATATCAAATATTCAGAGTTCTAATTAACTTAACCAAAGAAAGAAATTTAGGAAAAGAGTACTTAATAGTTCATAGAAACATCCACCCCCAAAAAAAGGAGGCATCTGACACCTGAAAAATACAAAGAGAAGGCTTGGAAGTTAACTGGGATTCATCAAACATCAAATTTCCTCCCTAGGACCCATCCAATAAAGACACTGTTGTCACAGAACACTAAATGCCACTATATTGACAGCTTCCACTGGGCTCTAGGATTTAGGTCACTGCTGCTCCTATGAAATATATATTACCGCTTCTGGTGAGCCACCAGAAAGGATTCTTGTGATAGGCAGAATAATGGCTACCCAAACAGGACAATGCACACAGTTCACACACAGGCGCACCTGGAGTGCCCAGCTCAGGTGATAAGAGAGGATGAGTAACTGGGCCCTCTAGAAAACCTACTACAGAAGGCCACTCAACCAAATCTGGAAGACATAGCAGCTTTACCTAATACATAGGAACAAACACAGGGAAGCAGCCAAACTGCAGACACAACGAAACATGTTGCACATGAAAGAACAGGAGAAATCTCCAGAAAAAGAACAAAATGAAATGGAAACAAGCAAATTAGCAGATATAGAGTTAAAAACAATGGTTATAAGGATCCTCAAGGAACTTAGTGACAACTTTAAGGAACTTAGTGAGAACATCAACAATGTAAAAAAGGACCAGTCAGAAATAAAGGATACACTAACTGAAATGAAGAATAATTCACAGGGAATCAACAGTAGAGGACACTAAGAACCAAATAAAAAATTTGGAATATGAGGAAACAAAAAAACACCCAATCAGAACAGCAAAAAGAAAAAAAGTATCCAAAAATGTGAAGATAGTATAAAGAGACTCTGGGACAACTTCAAGTGTGCCAACATTCGCATCATGGTAGTTCCAGAAGGAGAAGAAAGGAAAAAAGAAATTGAAAATCTATTTGAAAAAATAATGACAGAAAACTTTCCTTACCTGATGAGAGAAATAGACATACAAGTCCAGGAAGCACAGAGAGTCCCAAACAAGATGAATCTAAAGAGGCCCACACCAAAACACATCATAATTAATATGCTAAAGATTAAAGACAAAGAGAAAAATTTTAAAGCAGCAAGAGAAAAGCAATTGGTTAGTTATCTACAAGGGAACGCCCATAAGACTGTCAGCTGATTTCTCAAGAGAAACTTTGCAGGCCAGAAGGAAGTAGCAAGAAACACTCAAAGTGATGAAAAGCAAGGACCTACAACCAAGATTACTCTACCCAGCAAAGCTATCATTTAGAATTGAAGGTCAGATAAAGAGCTTCCCAGACAAGGAAAAGCTAAAGGAATTAATCACCACCTAACTAGTATTACATAAAATGTTAAAGGGTCTTCTTTAAGAAGAAGAAAACCAAAGATAAAAAATATGAATAATAAAATGACAATAAATACATATCTGTCAATAATTGAATCAAAATAAAAATAAACAAACAAGCAGAACAGAAACAGATTCATAGATACAGAGAACATTTTGATGATAGCCAGAAGGGAGAAGTGTTAGGAGGATGGGAGAAAAAGGGGAAGGGATTTAGAAGTACAAACTAGTAGTTATAGTGTAGTCATGGGAGTGTAAAGTACAGCATAGGGAATATAGTCAATAATATTCTAATAACTATGTCTGGTGTCAGATGGGTATGAGATTTTTCAGGATGATCACTTAATAAGTTTTATAATGTCTAATCACTAGGGTGTATACTGGAAATTATATAATATTGTATGTCAACGGTAGTTGAACAATTAAAAATGATTTTTAAAAAAACACAGAGGCAAAAGGCAAATTTTAAAATTAAATTTTTTATTTGGAAGATACCATCCAACCAAATTACAACATAATTACCACAACGTGCACTATTCGGTGTTTATGATTCTGTAAACACTTCCATCCCCATATTGCTTCACAGTGGCTCCTTACCATGGAGCAATGTAGAACTGTGTTGAAGAGCAAAGCCTTCATTCCCAAGAGACCTCATTTCCAGTTTGGGCTCTGACCTGTTCTAGTTACAATCTCCAAACAGCCCTCTCCGTGTGCAAAATGGTAGTAATCATAGTACTTACCTCATAGGTTAGTAATGTCACTCAGAGGCATGGCATAATGCTTTAGTGACTTGGCACATTAGCTCACACAAAACAAGTACTCAGTACATGTTAGTTATTAATATCAGTAATGATTAGTCAAGGGCATGTCAAATGTGTACTGAGTGAATAATACTATATTTACTTAGTTCATGTTTTTACTGTTGTAAACCATTAAAATGTACAAATAGTAGGGGTTTATAATAAATCACACTATGTGTGTGTGGGTATATTTGTGTGTAAATATATATGCTTATATACAAAAATATTATCATCTACCAGGAAGTATTCAAGTATACATTGCAATAAAATTGTTAGAAATGCAGAAACAGCAAATAGATCGAGGCAATACAAAAGTACAATTGGTAGATAGAGAGGAAAGCACGACATTGGTTGGAAATCCTTTGCTACTTCATTCTTGCTCTTGCCTTTCCCATTCTATTGCTTTACCATTAGCTTTCTTTAAATGGTCATAGGAATTACATAGTAAATCTAAGCTCTCACCTGTCACAGGCATAGAAAGGAAACCTTCAAACTGCAGATGCAGTTCCTTCTAGTCTGAGGCAAAGAGAAGTGAGCTAGGATGTGTGTGCTGGGTCCCATTTTTACAGATGGAGGCTCGCTCTTGTGCCCTGAGGGCCTCTGTGGCCCATGGATGCTCTGAACTGCTGTGTTCCTTTCCGGTCCCGGCCACATGGGCTCTGGCAATGGATAGGTCTCTATGAAACTTCTTGGCATTTTGATTTTCAGTGGCACCGGAGACCTAGCTGGAATCTCGTTTTTTTCTGACTAGGAAACGTAATGATTACTTACACCGTCTAAAGAAGAACTCTAAATATTACATTTACTTGATTTATCACAGTTTCTAGTCACAGCAACTCTTCAGAGGTAATTAATATATTAATGAGAAAATCTTACAGAGGTTAGAAAATTGGATTATGATTACACATATACTAAGTAATAAATGTGTTTGTCTAACTTCAAAATCTGGTGGTGTAGCCCTGGCTGGTTTGGCTCAGCGGTTAGAGCGTCGGCCTGCGGTCCTGAGAGACCCGGGTTCGGTTCCCGCTAAGGGCATGTACCTCGGTTGCAGTTTGTCCCCAGCCCTGGTCGGTTGTGCGGGTGGCAGCCACTCGATGTGTTCCTTTCACATCGATGTTTTTCTCTCTCTCTCTCTCTGTTTCTCTCTCTCCCTCCCACTCTACCTGAACAAAGAATGGAAAAATATCCTCGGGTGAGGATAAAAAAAAAAAAATCTGGTGGTGTTGCTATTTTAATATATCATCTTGCTGCCTTCATAGTCTTACAGGAAAAGAAAACACTTTCCAACTTTATACATTTGGAACAAATCTAGGATTTCTTCTTTTTCAATGCAAGGAATAAAAGAATGAACTTTAGAACGGTTTAGGATGATTAGATACAAAAAGGCTTGTTTTCCCTTAGAGAATATTCAATGAACCAAAAGTCACAGTTATGTGTTAGGTATAGGACATTTGATGATAAATTTCTCATTGTCCCCACTTTTAGTTCCTGACAACCTTATGTAAATAACAGATATGTAAATAACTCTAATACAAGGTGATACAGACATTATGGAGCTCACCTGGGAACTCAGGTTAGAAAACAGTGCTGGAATCATTATTAAGGTTTTTTGTTTTTGTTGTTT
This sequence comes from Molossus molossus, assembly GCF_014108415.1. NCBI lineage: Eukaryota > Metazoa > Chordata > Mammalia > Chiroptera > Molossidae > Molossus > Molossus molossus. The sequence continues at coordinate 52,985,615 of NW_023425345.1, read as the reverse complement.
TGCTTCTTTTGTTTTTCTAACAAAAAAAAGAATAAAAAAATATCTGCAGAGGTTCCCAGAGGTGGCGACTTATCTTTCATTCTTGAAAGATAAAAAGGAGGTTGCCAGTATGGAAGGATATGGTAGATATAGGAACAGAGCATTTCAGGCCAGAAGAATTTTATGAGTGAAAGAAAGAAATCTTAATAAACTAAAGATCACACATTTATTTAGATAAAAACTGTATAATTTAATTTAAGAGGATAACAAGAATAAATGGAAACATTAAACAAGTTAGGATAGTTTAAAATTAGCCACAATCCCCCATTAGGATGGTATATAAGGTAATTGTATTTTTCTTTTGTGTGGGAAAAGGCTAACAGAGAGGTTGTTAATATTTTTATTAGGAGCTCAGGAAAATATAACCCCCAAATGAGAGAACCAGGTACGTAAAATGCTGCTGGACTCTTTGGCAAAGCTTGGAAGTAAAAAAAAAATCTATTTAAGCCCTGGCCGGTTTGGCTCAGAGGTTAGAGCGTCAGCCTGCGGTCCGGAGAGACCTGGGTTCGGTTCCCGCTAAGGGCATGTACCTCGGTTGCAGTTTGTCCCCGGCTCTGGTTGGTTGTGCGGGTGGCAACCACTCGATGTGTCCCTTTCACATCGATCTTTCTCTCTCTCTCTTCCTCTCTCTCCCTCCCACTCTACCTGAACAAAAAATGGAAAAATGTCCTCGGTGAGGATAAAAAAATTTTTTAATCTATTTAAGAATATGCTCTATGTTAAGCTGCTTGCTGTCCACTTTGCAATATAAGTAAAATGTTATTATTTCATTTTTTTTCTGGAAAGCAGTTTTTATGTCCTGTCACACCAAATATGGATACAAATAAAAGTTGGAGATTCTTCTATTTCTAGAAATTTCTGTAACCTATGCAATAGCAGGTTTTGTTCTCCTAAGCTGCTCCATATAAACTGTTGGCTTGAAGGGAGGCATCTTTTTTTGTAGCTTACAATACAAATTTTATAGCTAAGGGTTTAAAGTCGTGGCTAAGGCAAAAAGCCTTCATTCTTTCTTTGAATGTTCCTGCTGCAACTCAATAGTCCCGTTTTTCATGAAACCAGAGTTATGTCTGTAAGCTCACTCTGTGGAACGAGAAAGTGTTCAAGCTTTTTGTTTTGTATTCCTGAGAGCGGAGGGCACATTTCCAGCCTTCAGGTAAATTAATGAAGTGACCCCACTCGATTGTAACCGTGTTGTTCCCCAGAGCTGGGAAGGCTGTTAATAACTTTCTGAAATTGAGTCATTTTCATGTGTTACACGTTAATTCTCCATGACTAAAACCAGTTCCTTCCCCCAGGGACTTTGTCATTACCCCCTTGTGAAGAAAAGGGGGTTATTTCCTTGAAGGAACATGCTGTGCACAATAACACAATCTTCACAGACAATACTTGGCATCATAATTAGTTTTGAGAACCACATTAGACAGTGTAATATCTTTTGTTTCAACCATTAACCATAATTTTGAAAACTCGAGGGGAAGGAATGTCTACGTGTTTTATCTTTCTGTTTTTCCTTTTTTTCTTGATGTTCCAAGTTTCCTTTTTTTATTATTATTATTATTTCCTTTCCATTTAGAGAATTTATTTATTTTTTTTTTTTTTACATTCTTTTAGAGTACGTTTTTGGGTGTCAACTTCTCTTACTTTGCTCTCAAATGAGAATGTCTTAATTATCCCTTGCATTTTAAAGGATATTTTCATTGGATATAAGAGTCTGTGTTGATAGTTCTTTTCTTTCAGCACTTAATACTGTACCATTCTCTCCTGACATCTAAAGATTTTGGTAAAATTCTGTCATTTGAAATGGTTTCCTCACATGGATAATGTTCATTCCTCTCTGGGTGCTTTTAAGATTTTTCCTTTGTCTTTGTTTTTGGGAATGTGACTATGATGTGTCTTGTTGAGGATTTTTTAAAATTTATTCCATTTGTGGTTTGCTCACAATTGGGAATTTTTAGCCATTATTTCTTAGAGTAGTTTTCCAGCCCCCCCTCTTTACCTTTTCTTCTTGGACTTGACATAAAAGATCAAGATTTTGTTTCAGTTCCATATGTGTGTGGCTGTTTATTTTGTTTTTCAGTTTGTTTACTCTTTGTTTTTCAAATTAGGTAAACATATTTTTTTAGGTTTTTTAAAATAACATTTAGCTATAAAAGTTACTATGTACATATAATAGGAAACCGGAAAACAAAAGAAGCAAAGAACAAAGCCACCCATCATTACCAGCCGGTTACAGTCTGTCTCTCTCAGCCCCGTGTGTGTACACAACTAAGCTTCCATTTTTATGTAATTAAGGTTGCACATTTATGTAGCATGCTTTTTCACACATGATGAATATTTACCATTTCAAAGTCCCAAAGCTGTTTTTGTCTCCAACTTCAGTGAGTCTTTCTCTGCCTTCTCCATTTTATCCTTGAGATTTTATCCTTGTTTTTGTGCATTTTGGTTCTAAAATTTCCACTGGGTTCCCTTTATAGCTTTGATTACTTTATTGAAACTCTCATTCTTTTCTCCAGTATATTGTATTAATTTATTTTTCTTTTTTTATTATTTTACTTTATTGCATTTATTGGGGTAACACTGGTCAACAAAGTAACACAGATTTTAGGTGTACAGTTCTATAGTACATGACCTGTACATGGTATTGTGCATTCACCGCCCTCAGTCAAGTCTCTGTTCATCACCATTTATCCCCCTAATATCATCTTCCACCCCTTCCCCCCACCCCCATCTCTGGCAAACATACACATTTGGATGATTTTTATGTAGAGAGATAAATAGAATGCTAAGGATGAATCTTGGAGCAATGCTTGTTTAGTTGATTTTATCCACATAAGATCTGTGCAGCATGATAGTCATTTTATAAATTTGACATCTCTATACAGGATTTCTGAGAGCTCCATATTTAATATGCTAAAATAGATACAACAATTCCATTTTTTTTCTTTTTATGCCTTAAATTTTCTTTCTCACTTGAATACATTTTGGAGATTCCTTCTCATCTTCTCTAGTTTTCTGTTGCTTATTTCTTCTCTCCTTTCAGGGAAGTACTTGTTACTAACTTGTTACTAAGGGAATTGTCAAAGCCCATAGTATGTCAAATACAAAACCCAACAATCTTGTTCATCACTCAGTATCTGCCTCATGAAGAAACAAAATATAACTACAAAAGCAATAAAAGCTACCAGATGAGTAGTGTGGGAGTATGTTTGACTGGTATAAGTTTTCCCCACTATTTTTCTGTTAAAACATGTTCCTCTGGATCAAATCTCCAAATACTACCTGCAACAAAAACAACATTTGGAGCATCTCTGAAAAAAAGAAAATAGAAACTACAATAGAACATGCACTCCCAAGCCTTGAAATATCCCCAACATATCAAAATACCGCCTACAGCCTAGAAAAATAAAATACAATCACCCACTCCCCTCCCACCTCCAGTATGACTGAACCACACACATTTGTCTTAACTACACTTACAAAGAATGTCTATTCAGTTGCAAATTTGTTTTCCTATGTCAGCAATAAAATATAATATGCAAACAGATTCTACTGATGCTGAAATGTGTTTTTAGCTTAAACTAAGAGTTAAAATATGTGTTTTTATAGATTATAAAAACTTTTCTTAAATGAGAAACAAGAACATCCTTCACATAATATATACTAAGTAAATGTCTACTGACTAGAATGTCTACTGACTAAGTAAATGTTTACTGACTAGAATGTCTACTGACTAAGTAAATGTCTACTGAATAGAAATAATTCATGAAAAAATCACACTAATATCATAACATCCAATGACACAATGGAGGCCAAAGTTGCTGATAATCCAGGCAATGAATGCTCTGCTCTTTGGTAGGCCATTGGAAAAATGAATGTCAAGCCCTGGCCAGTTTGGCTCAGCAGTTAGAGCATCACCCGCAGACCAGAGAGTCCTGGGTTCGGTTCCCGTTAAGGGCATGTACCTCAGTTGCAGTTTGTGCTCAGGCTCAGTTGGGGTTGTGTGGGTGGCAACCAGTCGATGTGTCTCTCTCACATCGATATTTATCCTGTTTCTCTCTCTCTCTTCCCCCCGTCTCCCTCCCACTCTATCTGAAGAAAAATGCAAAAATGTCCTCGAGTGAGAATGAAAATTAGTAAATAAAAAAGAATGTCAGGTCGCTTTTGAAGAAACCATATAATTCCATGATATCCTATCTACACAGTAATTAATTATAACCATTTTTTACCTGGTAGTGCTAAGTTTATACTGAACTATCAGGAACTATTAGTTGTTTTTTGATATTTGAATTTAGAAGAGGCTTAGCTATGATTGATGATCCTTGAATGGGAACATGATTATATATACTTATATATGGTTACATATGTTTAAATTTAATGTTTATATAATATTAGGATTATAATAAAATTTTAGAATTGCATTTATATTCTAAATGTTGCATCTCCTTTATATTCAATTGAAATAGTTCTTAAACTATTATTTTTAGCCTACACTACACTTCAGGCTAAGATAATTAAGCACAGAAAGCAGGGGAATGTATAAAATAAGTCTTTGCAAAGGAATAGAATTCTAACAATTATTAATTATAGTAATGATTAAAAATAGAATGAGCAAAAACTTAGTGCCGGAAAAGCAAACAACAAAAATGTCATATATCTTACATATTTGATATAACATGCTATCTTAATCAGTTTTGGCTACCTACTTCTCCTTACGCAGATTTTTGTTATATATTTTCCTCAATCCCATGGTTTTAGCTATCATCTCTGTGTGGACATATCTACCTGTGATTTCCACCTATCAGTCCAGTTTTAAATTTCCCATGCCCCAACAAATATTTCCATTGACAATAAAATCAAACCTTGTCCAAAACAGAATTACTTTCAAGTGAGCTTTCCTTCTGAGATATATTTTTGTTGTAAGCAGAATACTACTCATACTACTACTAAAAAACTATGAATTTTACAAATAAAAAACTAGTGACTACTTTGAGTCCTCACCATATCATAACAAGCATGTAGTTATGTACCTTATTTGCAGGATTTTATTTAATTCTCTCAATCACCCAATGAGGTAGTTGTTAAAATCATCAGGGGTTTTTTGTGTGTTTTTATTGTTGTTATTTTTGGGGTGTTTGCCGAGGAAGAAACAAATGGGAATTTAACAAGAAAAAATGGCATACCTAAGGCCAATTTTTGGAGAAGAGAACTGGCGGTAAAATTAAATGGACTTTCAATCCAGATCTATATTTCTATAAATCATAAGTCACATAAATTATGTTGCTTCTCATTAACTAAGTCACCTAGTTCAAACAACTGAAGTTGACTCTTCTCCCTTCTTTATTTATTTCTGTGATTCCAAGTTCCACTGGTTATAATCTCACAGAGTATACCATTTCCATTTCCATGGCTAAATTCTGGTTGTGACAGATGACAAAAGTGATCACAGTTCTTTGCAGATCCACCCACTAACAAATAGAGTACAGTTACCCACTCTTTGAATCTGGGCTGGCTTGTGATTTATTGTGAACCACAGGATGTTTCAGAATTTAAGTTGTATGACATCTGAATCAAAGCCTTAAGAAACATTTTATGCCTGCTCTTTTTCTTGTGAGACCTCTTCCAACTGGCCCAGCCTGCTGCAAGATGAGAGACCACACAAGACGAGCCATCCCAGCTCATCTAGCCAACATCCTTGACCTGACAACTGACCAAAGTCATATGAACAAGCCCAGCCAAGCTCACTTGAACACAGAACATATCAGCAGGGGTGCCCTGTAGAGCCCATCCCAAATTGCCACTCCATAGCATCCTAAACTAAATGTTTACTGTTTTAAAACACTGTGTCAGGTGTATGCATTGAAATGTAGCCTATTCACTTAAGAAAACTCTGCTTTAGTCAGACCGGCCTACTTACTATTCCCCCGCTTTTATACTTGCATAATGGATTTCAAACTTTCACATTTTTTCTTGTAATAATATTATATGGATTAAAGACATTGACATATTTTACCTTCTGATAAGACATTAGGGCAGTTCCCCTACGCTTGCTATTTCAAATATTGGAGATTTTATATATATTGTGATTATATATATATAATCACAAATTCTTTTATAATAAGAGTTACCAGAAAGTTGCATATAAAACTAAGAGCTAAAGAGATACAACCAAAAAAAGTAGAAAAATAGGTTAGCTCTTGTTATAAAATAATTTCTACACAGAATTATATAAGATTTATATATTTTGCCCTGGTCAGCCAGTGCGACTCAGTTGATTGGAGCATTGTCCCATGAAGCAAAACATTGAGGTTCAATTCCCAGTCAGGGCACATACCCAGGTTTCAGGTTCAATCCCCAGTTGGAGTGTGTAGAGGAGGCAAGCAATTGAAGTTTCTCACATCAATGTCTCTCTCTCTCTCTCTCTCTCTCCCTCCCTCCCTCTCCCTTCCTTTTTCTCTAAAATCAATAAAATAAAACATATCTTTGGATGAGGATTTAAAAAAAAAAGAAACTTCATACTTATAGCATTCTTATCCTTCTATTTGCTACAAGACTTTCTTAGGGATCTGATAATAATGTTAGTAAGAACTGCAAACTTATCAACTCCTTCTATTTGCCAGACACTGTACTAAAGCTTTATATGCATTTGTTCACTTGATTCTTAAAACATACATATCCAAATTATTTAAAATGTCATTATAAAAATACAGTATGCTGTCATTCAACACTCTGTTCAGGTTGGCTAAAATAGCAAAGAAATTATTGATTTGAAATTTATTCAAAATAATTTAATACCATATGGCATCTCTCTGGACAAGCTTCCACTAAATATACCATACAGAAGATATCTATCTAAACGTTAAAATATAAACATCAAAGGTCCCTCAACCACAAAATACATGCACAGATTCCTGACCCAAAACTTCTATTAATTAACCTGTATGATTTCTTAAAATTATGCAAAGTCCAATAAATCTGTGACCTCTAGTTCTTTGCAGTCAGACTATTATTAGATGCAATATATTATCGATGAAAACCGCTATAAATACAATATTTATTTAAATTATATTTGGTTATAAGAATAGAGAGACAAATAGTACTAAAACCCAATAATCCTGGTGGGTATAATTATCTAAGTTGAGGCTCTTTGGAGAAAAGAGAAGGACATGCAGGATGGATGATGTCATGGTGAGATGGTTTCTATAAGAACGAATAACTGGATTGGGAGTCACCTGAATGTAAGTTACCAGATGAAAACTCAAATTTTTGTTACTGATCCTTTATAATTTACTGTTATATATGAAGACACAAAAGTACATTTACAAATTGTATTTATCACTCAAAAATAGAGAAACAAGAAACAAAGAAGAGAATCTGGATACATTCAGATGCCGACAAACTGCAAGAATCAAAGCCAGATTGCTTAACCTCACTAGAAATAATTGCCCAACTCAAACATGTTAGAAAAATCTTGGAAAAACCTGGCTTAAGAAAATGCTATGCATAAACAATAAACAATCACAAAAACAAAAATCAGAACAGATTTTTTTTCTTTTGCAATTTCAATATAGAACAGTGATATAAATTGTTATTTAAAAGTAGTAAGGTAATTTGGCATTCCAAATCATAAGTACAGGGTTTAATTTTGCAAGATGATGAAACCTACATTCTTTTTATATTTGGGAGGCAGATTACTTTCTAGCTTTGGGCTCCCCATTGTAAGAGGAATATCAACAAACTTTAGCCCAACCTTTAAAAGTTAGTTGGGATGAAATCATGTAAAATTTGGAACTTTAAAAAGAAACAGCAACACTTGAATCCTAAAATGTTAAGATTTTTTCAAATTAAATTCCATGAAACACTAGATGCATTCATTACTGCTGTTTAAACATGACTCTAGAAAGACTTTAGAACAAGTGAATATTATTTTGAAGCAGACAATAGTATATGTAGTGCATTGTTCTATTATGATAACAAAATTTACTTTTGTTACATAATTTATTCCCAAGTACAGGACAATGAAGCATTGCTATATTCTAATGTCTGACAATTGATCAAAGACTAGTCAGACAAACAGAAATGATGCTTCTATGAACATATCTAGCCCATCATTTGTCATATGTAAGTTGGTAGACACACAAATACATCTTTGATTTTGGTTTGCTTATTTTTAAAGTAAGGCTTTTATTTATTTTTTTGAGTAGGTAGTAGTAATAGTTTCTTAAAATGGTATTTATTGTTTTATACCAAAGATTAGTTCTAACAGGATGTTTGTATAAAAGTGCTCATTATAAATTATAATTTTGCAAGGATTTTTTATTATTTCATGAAATATGAAAAAAACTGATATATGATTGCACAATTAAAAATGACAAGTCTATATCTCTATTTTTAAAATTTTTCTCACAAAGAAGTATAGTGTTTTCTACGTCCATAGATAATTTAATATAGTATAAATTAAAAGTATTTTTATTGATTTCTTTTTTTTAGAGAGAGAGAGAAGGGAGAGGGAGATAGAAATATGGAAAGAGAGAGAACATTGATTGGCCGCCTCCTGCATGCCCCCCACTGCGGATTTGGCCCACAACCTGGGCATGTGCCCTGACCAGGAATCAAACCAGCAACCTCTTGGTGCATGGATCGACGCTCAACCAGTGAGCCATACCGACTATTTTTAAATGAATTATTATTCCTTTAATATTCTTGTCTTTCATTTCATATAAGCGTATATTCCCACAAGGTGGTGCTCTTTATTTAAAAATCATACCAGAAAGCAGTTTTGTTCTATATTTGCATAGTTCTCAATAACACTATATAGACATCAGCATATCGTAAGTGATCAAATGAGCACTAAAAGTACATTTGTCTCTTAAAATTTATCTTTATTGATCATGCTTTTTCACTTATTGGATTAAAGATAGGTTTTTATTTTTAAAATGCCACTCCTCAGCACAAGCCAAAGACTTTATCTAGTAGCCAAAGAAGAATAATATATTCTTTATCTAATACTGGAAAAAATAACTTAGATGAGGAGTTCTACTTCCACTTAGAATATAGAAAGTATTGAGAGAGCATTGTTCCCATGCTAACAATGAAAAAGAAACAGGTAATCTAAAAAAACATACATTTTTATTTAATAGTCAGAGAGCTGAGGATATAAGACTTCCAGATGAACTAAATTCCCAAGTTGACAAGTTCCTCTGAGGAAAGACACGATATATGTTCAACCTGTTTAATTATTGGCAGAACATGGGACACAAGTGAAAGCAGCCATAAAAATAGGTAAGAAATAAACTCATATTGTAACAAATTCTTTAAAGCTTAGTGTGGGCTATTATGAAGAAATCAGAATTCCTGGGAGCCCCATGCCCAAGGGAAGTCTACACCTGCTTGACTAACAGCTCTTTTGCAAACTGTGTTCAGCTACTGCTTGGGGATAGGTATGAAAAGAGAAAAAGATATCTGCCACTGGGGTAAGTGCAAGAATTATTCTAGCATCTAACATCTGCTCCTGCTTTGATAAGAAATGTCATCCGTCTGTGAGAGAGGAAGGAAACCCTTTCACAAATCCCAGGCAAGGGTTGGCCGCCACTAGGGGGACACAGAGGATCCTCTCACCCCTTACTCCCAAACCAAGGTCACCTGCTAGTGGGAGTGGAATACAAATCCACCTCTTCCAACCAGGACTCCCAATGGGTTTAAATAACCCTGCCATTAGGAGAGGAACAGGGAACCCAGGACTCTTCAAAGGTATAAATAAGAGGTCTATTGCTGTGGGAGAAAGGCAGGAGACTAGCTTGTGGGAACACCCACTGATTCAACACAGAGATCTGCTGCCTTGGAGAAAAGGGAGAAAACTCTAAATCCCCTGGGAAAGGGCAAGAAAATGGAGAAAGGCCAAGTCTTGAGGCTTGGTGCACAGACCCAACTTAAGGCTGAAGCTGGAGAAGCAGAACTACGAAGTCCTAGTCTCCTCTCCCCCTGACTCCTACCACGAGCCTTGCAATGAGTAAGTAACAAGCTGCAGTAGTCTACTGCTAGGGAAAGCACAAGAAAGTGCAGAGTTCTCCCAACCCCTTTTGTAGGAAAGGCATGCAGAGAGAGTCTTCTGAATATTGAGGGGGGAACAGGAACACTTAGACCAACCCTTTGGCATTTCAAAACTCATACAAAATATAACACAGGTGCAGGTGCAGTTCAAAATAGAGGAATTTTAAGCTTCTGTTGCAGTAAAAGTGTCATTAAAGCCCAAATCACACTTTACTACCAACTCAACCTCTTAAATTAATGGCCAGGTAAAGACAGGTGACTATTTATGAATATATATATATATAATTTACCTCCGTTTATTTTCCACACGATGTTTGGTATTTAACCATAACTGTAAGCCATACAAAAAGAAAAAAGAAGTCCCATAGAAGCAGACACAGAGAAATGCAAGTAGTTCAAATGTTAGGGTTTTCAGAAAGAAATTAATTCACTCCTAGTTCTGGAGGCCAGAAATCTGAAATCAAGTTGTCAGGAAGGTTAGGTTCTTTCTGGAAACCCTGAGGGAGAATCTGTTCCCTGTTTCTCTGCTAGCTTCTGGTGGTTCTTAGCAATCTTTGGCATATAAGTGAATGACTCTAATCTGTCTTAATTTTCACTGCATTCTCCTCTGAACATCTCTAGTGTCCTATCCTCTTCTTAGGAAGACACTAGTCATTGGATTTAAAGCCCACCTAAATCCAGGATGATTTGATCTCAAGATCCTAAACTAATTGCATCTACACAGACTGTATTTTCAAAAAAAGGTCCCATTCCAATGTTCTGGACAAACATGAATTTGGGGTCACACCATTGAACTCACTACACTCCTTATGCTATTACATCTGCCCAAATTATTCATCTTCTACTCTTCCAGTGGTTTATCTTTTGGAAATCACTTCCTCAGGGAGTTTCTTTGACCTTATCTTCCACTCTTAATAATAGTTTCCCATTGTTTCCTTCACACCAAATGCGTATAAATTCAGTGGTATATTTTACTGTTTTAAAATGTTTTTGGTGGTATATTTTATATATATCATATTATATATAGTTATGTATATATAATAAATATAAATAGATTCATTGAAAACCACATATAGTAATGTGTTTGTGTGTACACACATGCACACAGTCTGTGTGATCACTTAAGAACATGTGAATGTTTCTTCATTTAAATTTGTCATGGCAGAGGACGTTAGCAGAGACAACTGAAGTATTTAAGGAATGGAGAAGGATAACAAAACCATCTGAAGAATGAAGAGTACAGTGAAGAAGAAAAGACAATGAACAGACATCTGTAAATCTAAGTAGGTATTGATGATAAAATATGAGAAAACAATGGAAAGGGAAAGGAAGGCAACAACACTTTACATTACATGAGCTGTTAAGAAAAAAAAAATCTAATGATTTAAAAAATTAAACGTAAACTATCAGTCTAGCCCTGGTTGGTATGGCTCAGTGGTTAAAGTGATGGCCCGCACACCAAAGGGTGGCAGGTTCAATTCTTGGTTAAGGGCATGTACCTGGGTTGCAGTTTTGATCCCTGGCCACAGTCTTTGTGGGTGCTGGAGGCAACTAATTAATGTGTCTCTCATATTGATGTTTCTCTCTCTCTCTCTCCCCTCTTTCCTCCGTCCTTCCACTCTCTCTAAAACTCAATGGGGAAAAACCAATCAATAAAAAAGACATCCTTGGGTGAGATTACCAAAAAAAAATCAGTCTACTATTTGGATTATAAGGATTATAGCATTTTCTGATAGAATGAGCAAAAAATAACTTTTTTTTTTTTTTTGCTTAAAACACATGCGCGCGCGCGCGCGCGCGCACACACACACACACACACACACACACACACAGACCTAGCTTGCCAAAGGCAAAAGCATCTTAAGAAGTGAAAAGAAAGGAAAGTAGTCTTCTCAGTCATTCCTATTAAATCCAATCTTGACAGCAAAAGATAGTTAGATGACTAGCTACGGCTACCCTGCTTGATATGATATCTAAATAGAAACCTTCACACTTTGCAAAACCTGTATTTTTATAGTTACACTTTAGAAATACAGTATATTTGAATTCTTGGCAAATCTTCAGTGTTACTATAAGTGAAACTTATCAAGCATTTGAAGCAATCTTTCTTACTATATCTTGAAAATGGAAATCCTTTATGGCCAAATAAAAATTGGATGTGACCTTAATGCCTTGACAATGTTAGAGGTACATTTCTTAAGGGCTAGAACATGGCATTCTTCCTGTATCCTATGACATCCCACATCATTTAGTTTCGATAGACAAATCAAGATAGCCAAATAATCCAATCCAAAGAACTGATTAATGCTCCAAAAGAAATTGATTCATAAGTAAAAATTTTAAACGGAAAAAGGAGGAAGGAAGGAAGCAAGTCTATCATATGATCCAGGATATCAACTGTACTCTTTAGCTTACCAAGTAAAGGCTATTTTATACCTGATTTTTTTTTTTTTTTTTAGGATGAGAGATATTAAGTCCTGATATTTAAAAGCAGAACATAATTATAAGAAACAAGTTCCAGACATTTATCAATATTTTCACACCACATTAACATAATTTCGCTAGCTAATTTTTAATAATGATGTATGCATTTGGGTGATTTGTTTTTTGAATTAAACTTCTGCAGAGTAACAAAATAAAATAATATTACTTTTTAAATCTTAATTCTGGTGCTGGTCATCTTTCTGTATAATGAATGTAACACTTTTTTTAATTCTGTTTCATAATAATTTTAAATATGTATAAGTTTTTACAAAAATTTCCTACTACTAATATCCAGGAAGTATAATATATTACATACCTTACTTATGATAATCTATCTTCTTTTCACTTTTAAAAAATTCAAACTAGGATGAAAGTCACATTTTCTTAAAGATATTTTATTTCATTACTTTAGTATGGTTGGCCAAAAATAAGTTTATATAATCTAGCTATTAAAAGGGAGTAATTATATTAGATGGATTTTGAAAATTAGATATGACTTCAGCTATTAAATATAGAAAGATCTGAAAGAGCTATTATGTTTGGTTAAATAAAAAGGAAGGAAAGAAACAAGGAAGAGTGAGAGAAAAAAACATTTATTATTAAATAGAAATAAATACAAATATACATTTCAATAAGTGTAGAGTACTTTGTGAGTACTTTTGATGTATAAACACTTTGAGGTATCAATAATTTAATAAGTATAGAGTAATCTTCTTTGCATAAATAATGCATATGAAGAGCTGCCAATATTTTAAAAGAAGAGATCCTCATGAGTGCACATGAACAGGGAAAACAGTTCAGTTCCTGGCAAATATTACTTAATAAATATTTGGGTAAAATAATGACATTGATTAATTAATTAATAAGGAAATTCACTTCTATTTCACTTCTAATATGGAAACATTACAATTAAAATAACTAGTATATCAATATCTAGTGATATTAAATCATTACATAATTTAATCATTAGATGACCAGTATATGATATGTAATATGTAAATTTTTATCTATATTTTGTCTGCATCTATGTAGATGATCGTATGTTTTTTCCCTATTAACATGGTGAATTTCATTCATTGAATTGTAAACGTTAAACTAATGTTTAAAAATTTTTAATTTTACATTTAAAAAATTTTTTAATTTCACTTAAATTTTTTCTGGCCTCTTATGTCATCAGACAGAGGTGGGCCACATGTTCATGTGATTTGCTTCTAACTAAATAGAATATGGTAAAGCCAACGAATGTCATTTTCATCATTAGATATGTATGTGTATATGTATGTACACACACACACACACACACACACTCACACTCTAACCCACACCTTGACTGCAGCCAGTTAAACCCTGAATAGAGGACCCATCTAAACTATTCTCAGACTCTTGTGCCACAGAATTCAAATAATAAGTGTGTTGCTTTAAGCCTCAAAAGTTGTGGTAATTTGTTATGCAGCAATAGAAAACTAATAAAACTTGGGAAGTGCTTCTTCTTTTTAATTGATTTTTAGACATTTTGATAGTTGGTATAATTCCTTGAATGATTGTTGAGTTCACTTGTGAAGCCATCTGGTCCTAGAGTTTTCTTTATGAGAAGATTTTTAATTGATTATTCCATTTCTTTAATGTGAAATTGTTGTATCTGCATTTTTCATTTTTTATGTTAACTTTGTTAAAGTGTGTTTTCTATTTCATCCATAGTTTTAAATTCATCAGCATAAACTGTATTCAACTTATCCTTTCTATCATTTTATTTTTATTTACTGATTTTAGAGAGAGAGGAAGGGTGCAGGAGAGAGAGAGAGAGACATCCATGAGAGAGAACATTGATTGGCTACCTCCTGCATGCCCCGCACTGGGGATCGGGCCCACAACCTGGGCATGTGCCCTGACAGGGAATCAAACCAGTGACCTCTTAGTGCATGGGCCGACTCTCAACCACTGAGCTACACCAGCCGGGCATCTTTTCTATCACTTTAATATCAACCTTTCTTTATTCTCATATTTTAGATGTCTTTTTATTTTTTTAATTATTTTTATTAATTTTTTTTTTTTTACAGATTTTTCTCCTCTTTCCCCCATTGACACCTTCCTCTCAGTCCCCTCTAACCCTGTCCCCAGCTTTGTTGTCCATGTCCATTGGTTATGCATACATGCAAATAAGTTCTGTGGTTTATCTCTTCCCTCCCCCACCACCCCCTCTTCTGAGGTTTGTCAGTCTGTACCCTACTTCCATGTCTCTGGGTCTACCTTATTCCTCAGAATGTTATGTTCATTATTCCACAAATAAGTGAGATCATGTGATATTTGTCTTTCTCTGATTGGCTTGTTTAGTTTAGCATAATACTCTCCAGGTCCCTCCATGCCATCTCAAAGGATAAGAGATCTTTCTTTCTTACATAGTGCTCCATTGTGTACCACGGCTTTTTTATCCATTCGTCTACTGATTGACACTTGGGCTGTTTCCAGATCTTAGCTATTGTAAATAGTGCTGCTATGGACATGGGGGTACATATATTCTTTCTGATTGGTGTTTCAGGCTTCTTAGGGTATATTCTTAGAAGTGGGACCACTGGGTCAAATGGCAATTCAATTTTTAATTTTTAAGGTAACATCATAGTGTTTTCCATAGTGGCTGCACCAGTCTGCATTCCCACCAGCAGTGTACTAGAGTCCCCTTTTCTCCACACCCTTGCCAGCACTTATTGTTTGATAATTTGTTGATGGCGGCCATTCTGACAGGTGTGAGGTGATACTTCATTGTTGTTTTAATTTGCATCTCTCTGATGATTAGTGATGTTGAGCATTTTTTCATATGTCTCTTGGCCATTTGTATGTTCTGTTTGGAGAGGTGTCTCTTTAGACTTTTTTTTTTTTTTAAATAAACTACACATCATTTTTAGAAATTCACTCAAGACAACCTTTATCTCACATGAACTATTTCTTCCCACTTATATTTAATGAAATTACTTATATACCTTTATTTCAAAGTTACAATGACATTGTGTGATATAATGTCAAATTTTAGTTAGGTTCTTTGTCTTTTAGAGAATGATGATATATATGAAATGAAACCCAGTGTTTTGGGATAGGCCTACTAACAAGATTTTTTTTAATTGCAGAAAAAAAAGTTGTCTATAGAAGAACAGTCATTCATGTGGATTACTCATTTTAATCTCTAATAAAGAAAAGTAAAAACAGAGAAAATAACTGGCATTACCACAAAACTCATCATACACCTGTAACAATATAAATGGTTCCTATGCAAATTAGTTCTTCACAACCTGGTTTAACATTCACCTTTTAAAATAAGTTTTCCCAGAAAATAAAGATAAAATCTTCCCAACTACACTTACCATCATTATTTTCCTATAACACAAAAGTAAGCATTTGCCTATATACTCTTTTTTTACTTATGAATCACGTTTTTAAAAGAAACAATTGTTAACCAATTAGAGCGCAAATATCTATAGCATTGAGTTGTTATCTTTTATTTTTTTTAAAGAGTCCAGAATAGTATTAAGAACACAATGGGCAAATAAACCTTTATTTTTACTTTATTTTTCACATTGTAATGAACAATGATATGCAAAGGCTGTACTCATTTGGTTTTTTTTTTTCAGATAAACATCCTAAATTAAATGTATCTTTGATCAAGAATAAAAATAGATCCACTTTATTGTGTTAGATAAGAACAGTCTAATTAGAAACACCCTTTTGTTTAGTTGAGGATTCAAGACACTAAATATCTGTCCTCTTTTGTATGAGAAAATACATAATAATAAATATATGTATTATATATGTTTTATATATGTGGCATATATAAGTATATGCACACATATATACAAATGAATCTATGTATAATAAAATTAAACAGAAATAGAAATGGTAAAAAAGAACAAAGTATGTATAATATCTACAGTTGAAATTATATTATTTTGGACAGAATTATGATAGATATTTTGGGGAGCAAAGAGAGACAATTAAAATAATGTATATTAAATTTTAAATTATATGATCAGGAAACTAAGTATATTGTAATATATATATTTCAAAGTTGTATTATTAACAAAAATAATATATATTTGTAATAGTTCAAGTTCCTGATATATTATACTTGTTTTTTCATTAACATATTTGTTTTCCTTCAAAAACTTCAAGTACCTTTATTCTTATAGATTGATTAGAAGTTAACAGTAAGTAACAAGTAAATATATTTCCAGTAAGAAGTTGTTTTATTACTCTGAACTTCCCAATACTTGACTAATACTCAAAAGAGCATTTATAAAATGTTTCCTATCATATTAACCAGTGAAATAATATGCTGACATCTCAAAAATGCTTCCCACATTCAGTGTTATTCTAAACCCAACTTTCAAGTGTCAGCCTATAAATTCATATCTCTTTGCTCACTTTTATATTTAGCATAATTTAAACTCATGAATAAAGGAACCCACATTCTAATGTGCCCTTCATTTGAGTAGTTTCATACTGTTGAAATATAGATGCTTAAATAGTTCTAATCAGTAATGTATTAATGAGTAGGAAATGACCAATTATAGAGATCTTTTGCTACCATATATGCTAAGCATCCCATCCTGCATATGAACAATCTTTTATTATTCTGACTAGATAATCATGCCACCAACATTTTAAGTACCTATTTTGACAAGCTAAAATATTAATAAATAAATTAATTAAAATGTTGTTGTTGATTTCTTTCTTTCCTATCCCCTATCGACACTGGCATATAGGAATATCTGATTCAATTTTATGCCTGTCCCCAAGGAATACACATTAATTTCTTTCTGCCCTCACATCTCTTCCATGGAATCACATGCTGATTTAGCTGTTGAATAAATATACAAATACAGTGAGATCGTCTGTGAGTCATTGCTTTGGATGCAACCTCGTTTGGCTTTGGAGAAGCACACCCTTGTCTATTTCACAAGTAAAAACCCTGAAGGACTTCCCTATGGGGAAGTTGAAATTCTGCTAATCAGTCCTTTCTTGTCTTGTTTCAGAGAGGCTGAAAGTGGTGATTTATACTTTCAGGGCTGTTATTACTACAGTTATTACTTACTAAGTCTGTAGTGAGTACATCTAGCACTTCTCCATAGAACATGGGGATACTTATTACCAATAGTACTATGCTTTGAGTCTTTAAATAAAATTCTAAATCAATAATGGAAGTTCCATTTCACATCTACTACTCTTTTATTTATTGAAGTTTGGAGTAGTTTATCTACATTTTTTTCCGTCTGAAGACGTATTAGTATTATCATGCTTGGTTCACTTATTTGTTCACCAAACATTTATTGAAAGCCTACTATGTGCCAGGAATGTTCTGAGCACTGGGGATGTAACTATAAAGCAGATAGAAATTCCTATTTTCAAGAGACTGATATCTAGTGATATTAAACATGATGAATAAATAAGATATACAGTATCAAAACTCTATCCTTCTGATTTTATATTGCTGATTTATATCCTATCAGTGGCCAATATTTGACATGATCCTTGAATTCTATGTTTTCCCCACCATAAGATTCTACTAATAGTGCTTTTGTACATTTGTATTTTCTGCAATTATCATTCTTACTACCACTACCATAGTCCAGAGTAAATCCATGTAATCTCATTCAGAATTATTGTAACTGCTTCACTCTCTTCATGCAGTATTCTGCTAGTGTTATCATCTTAAACACATAAATATAATCGCATGTATTATGTGCTTAAGAATATTTGTTCCCATTCATTCATTCAGCAAATATACATTGAGAGACACATAAAACAGGTGTTATTCTAGACCTTTGGAACATAGTAGTAAACAAAATAGACAAAGGCCCTACTCATATGGAATTTATACTATAGTAAAACAAAACAAACTATAAACACATAGGAGCAGGAAAAGAATATTGAGTAGTCATGGGCGATCTCTCTGTTAAAGTAGCATTTGAGCAGAGACCTAAAGGAAGTGAGGGAGTAAGCCATGGGGAGAGAGCACGGTGAGCAGAAGGAATAATAGCCAAGTGCTTGTCTGGGTGAAGAAACAGAAAAATCGTTAGTACAACCAAAGTGAAATGAGCTAGGAATGGATGGTAGGAGATGAGTTCCTAGAGGCACTGTAAGGAAAAGAGTCATAAAGGGCCTTAGAAATGTGAACTTTGGAAATTTTTTCTGATAAAAAGTGAACAAAGATTTAAGCCAAAATATGACATAATCTGACTTATATTTTAAAAAATTTATCCTTCTTGGTTCACTGAAAAATGGACATGTGAGAAAGAATGATGGCTTTTGTCAGTGATAGTTTTGTAGGGGTGGTGAGAATTGGCTGGATTCTGGATAAATTATGAAGATAGAACCTACAGGATGACTCTAAGATTTTGACTCTTGGAAAGGGTAGTAGCGTGAAGTAGCCATTGTCTGATACAGGGAAAACTGCAGGAAATTTGTGCAGAGTGACAGAGAAGATCAGCTCACTTTTTAACTTGTTATATTTTAAATTCCCATTGGATATACAAGTGGATGTGTCAAATATTTAGTTGAATACAAATTTCTGAAGTTCAGGGGAGTGATCCAGTCTAGAGATGTAAATTTTTCAGTTATCAATGTCTAGATGGTACTTAAGTTGTAAAACAGGTTATGATTATCAAGGGAATTAATATGGGTAGCAAAGATTGCAGGGCCCACATAAATGATCCATCCAACACTGATCTCTCTGCTCCTTGACATCAGTTTTAGAGTTTCATTCCTTCTGTCCTTTAGTTATTTCCATCACAACAACCTGGATCTTATAGCACCTGGAAATGTTTTGGTCCTGAAATGCTTATTATCAAGCATCCTCTCCTCTCACCAAAATCTTCTATCCTTCTTCCTATATCCACTGCTCCTGTTTTTCAAATGTATTTAGACTTAATTTATCTGCTTCATAAATCTCTTCTTATCTTCACTGTAATTGTCATTCAGCTTAGACTTTATGACATTCTTGCTAGTAATATTATTATCTTGTCTCATTAGCCTTCCATAGTGATGATCTAGCAGAACCACCACCTGAAATCACAATGGCTGTAGGCATTCTCCCCCCATACCTGAGCTACAGAGCACTGTTGTAGGGAAAAAAACAAAACAAACAAATACCTTTGAGTCATTTATAACCACTACAATTTCACTGGTTACAACCACAAAATGGACCCCAAACACTTGCCACTAATCATCTATGGTTTATCTAGTTCTCCCACAATCCATCATGCTAGATAAATCTTCTCCATATCCCTGAAATACCTGATCCCATCCTCTCCCCCATCACTCTCAGCTAATTAACCTTTTTACTTGTGGGGGAAATAGAAGCCATTAAATGGAAACTCTCGACTTTGTAAGATCCCTACCTACAAATAGGTTTTCATCAGCTTCTATCTTTTTTTCTACCCTTATTTCAAATTTGAAGAGACATTGCTCTTTCTAGACAACACACCCTGGAGTCCATTCTTTTTGGCCTCATCTAGTGCTCTATCAATTAACTTCTCTTCCTTCAGTGCATTCTTCTTCCTCTGTATGTGCTTTCCACGTTTCAACACACTCAAATTTTCTGTTTAAAATAATTGTCTCTCAGCCTCATGTTCTATATTGGCTATTATTCTCTCCCACTTCTTTTCTAATTAAGTGCTTTGAAATTGTTTTCTATAGCCAATGAATCCAATTCTTATCTTCCATTTAATCTTTCAGACAACTGAAAAATTGATTGTACCTGAATTACTCTACTAAAATTATTCCCACCCAGATCATCCTTTATCTTCTTGCTGCTAAATTTCAATGGATACTTTGAACTCTCAACATCATGAAATTGTTAATAAATCATTTTGCCTCCCTCTCTTGACATTTGTGTGGTGTTCCTTCCTTGTGTCCATCTCTGTATTGCCTTTTTCTGAGGCATACATTTCTTTCTATCTTTCCCCTTCCCCTGATTTTATTTAACACTTTTCTTCCTCAGGAAAAAACTCTATTATCTTCTCTCTCAGAATACACTTTTTTTGGGGGGTGACCTCATCATCTTCAATAACTTCAATTAACTACTCAGTATGTCCAAATCAATGGCTATAAATAAGATCTCGCCTTTAAATTCCAAAATCATTTATGTACTGCCAAATCCATCAGATCAATTTATTGTGTCCAAAACTGAATTTATCATCACCTTTCCAAAAATTATCTAGCTTATAGGATTCTTATTCTTATGTATGGTACCTTCATCCATTCACCTGTCAAAACAAAAAGTTCAAAAAGCAACCTTGACTTCTCAATAAGTCTCTTTCTCCTCCCTCCAAACAAACACCAATTCATGTGTTCATTATGTTTTTAATATCTCAAGAATCAGTCCATTCCTCTCCATTCTTACTGTCATTCTAAAGGTTTATATTAATAATTTAGTTTTTTACTCAAAATAAAATGATGACTTTCTCCAGGAATATTACCCTCAATTAGTTGTATAATGCAGTGTGATAGACACCAAAAAAGTTCCTATAATCATTTTCATCATCTCTGCTTTGGATGACTATAAGAGTATTTTCACTGGTCTCTCTGCTTTAGTGTTTTCTCTAAATCACTCTCTAACCAGAGCCAAGAAAATGTTTCTAAAGGAGAGGGCTGATTAAGTGATTCACCCGTTTAATTTTTTTAATGGTTTCTCGTGATCCTTAATATGGAACATAAATTCCTTCCTTTAAATATCTTATTTCTTGCCCTGACAATTTTCTACCTTGTATCTCACCACTACTTCTTATCATCCACTTATTTCAAACTCTAGTCACACTATGTTATTTTTTCATTTTTGACCTATGCAGACACTATTTCCTCTGCTTAAAATACCACGTTCCACCTTCCTCAGTGGACAAACTTCAATTCATCCTGCAGTTATAAAGTTATTTCTTTTTATTTACCTTCTGTGATTCTCCAGCTCCTTTTCATTTCCACTGATTGGATTACTGGATCCTCTTATTTTCATCTCATCTTTTGCTTATAGTCTATTGTAACTGGTTTTTGCTAACCTCTCTACTTCACTATATCCTAAGATTCTAAAATATAAAATTGTGTATTTTTTGCCTTTTTATTTCCCAAACCTAAGCAAATGGCTAGTACATAGTATACACTGAAATATACACTGAATTCAGACAAAAAAATGGGACAATAAAGTAACACAGCAGCCCTGGCTGGTTTTGCTCAGTGGTTAGAGCATCGGCTGTTGGACCAGAGAGACCGGGGTTTGGTTCCTGCTAAGGGCACATACCTTGGTTGCAGGTTGTCCCCAGCCCCAGTTGGGGTCATGCAGGTGGCAACCAGGCGATGTGTCTCTCACATCCATGTTTCTCTCTCTCTCTTCCTTCCTCTCTCCCTCCTGCTCTCTCTGAAGATAAGTGCAAAAATGTCCTTGGGTGAGGATTTTTAAAAAGTGATATAGCAATATAACATTCAGGTTGAAACAAGTTAAATTAGACCATGATTTAGACTCACCTTTTTTATTCCCTCATCTTTTGAAGCAGATGAGTAGAACATTGGCATTTTTTGAGTATTCAAATTAAAATCAGTTTTGAAGACTTTTAAATTGTAACATCATCTAAAATTTGAAAAATATATAATCTGGTCTGAAGAGCACCCTCAGGAAATTAAATCTGTTTTTAATTCTGTGGAGTGTTTATTCACATTGCTAAGAACCAACAGGAAGACCATTAAAACAAGAACAGAAAGTACAAAAAATATGGAATGTACAATTCCGGTTCCTCAGTGGGGAAAAAATTAATAGAGCTGGAGAATGTTCAAGACATTGTGCATATCAAGCCAAAGGACAGGAATTAGATAGGGAATAGCTTTTTAACCACACTTTGAAAATAAAGAGAACCATTAGCATTTGGATAAAGAAAACTTAGAACAATTAAAAGTGCCAAGTTTTGAAAGAAGCAAATTTATAGATCTTATTACTCTAAGGTAACAAATAGAAACAAAAACAAGGGAAGAACTGAATACCCCTAGTGGCATTCTTGCTGTCAATTCTGGATGAGGCGATGAGGTTAACTTAATTCAAACACCGATAAAAGCACTCTGAAATATCACACTTCCATGTTTGACCAATGTGTTCAGGGATGTTCCATGTAATCTAGGACTTGGCCCACATTATTCTTTACTCTTTATTTTGTCTCTGTGGACCCTTAAAACAAATCAGAAATGATAAGAAAGTAAATAGTTACTTAATAATCAGAATGTTTCTTAAACCAAATGAAACTCAGGTTCTCTGTCCATTTTTATATAGATTATTGGTTTATTTGTTGTTAAGTTATATGAGTTCTATACATATTTTGGATATCAGTCCCTCATTAGAGGTATTGTTTGCAAATATTTTCTCCCAGTCAGTTGGTTGCCTATTTTTGTTGTTGATCATTTCTTGAAACATTTCTCCCAAGAAGACACCCAGATGGCCAACAGATACTTGAATAGATGCTCAACTCCATTAACTATAAGGGAAATGAAAATCAAAACCACAATGAGATACCATCACACATCTGTTAGAATGGCTATTATCCCTTATCAAGTGTTGGAGATAGCAAGTGCTGGAGAGATTGTGGAGAAAATGGAACCCTCATACTGTTGGTGGGAATGTAAACTGGTATAACCACTATGGAAAGCAGTATGGAGGTTCATAAAAAAATTAAGAAAAGAACTATCGTATGACCCAGAAATTCCTTTTCTGGGTATCTGCCTAAAAATAAATAAATAAATAAATAAATAAATAAATAAATAAATAAATAAATAAATTTATTGGTAAAGATATATGTACCCCTATGTTCACTGAAGCATTATTCACGGTAGCCAATACACTGAGTGTCCTTTGATGGATAATTGGATAAAGAATATGTAGTACATATATAAATGGAATATTACTTAGCCATAAGAAAAGATGAAATACAGCCATTTGAGACAACATGGATGGATTTTGAGAATACCATGTTAGGTGAAATGTCAGACAGAAAAAGACAAGAATTCTATTATTTTACTCATATGTGGAATATAAAACAGAAAGCAACAAATGAAAAAACACACATTTTTAAAAAACTCATAGACATAGACAAGAGTACAGTGGTTACCAGAGTAGAAGGAGGTGGGGGGCGGAAGAAGAGGGTAAAGGGCACATATATTGTGATGGAAGAAGATTCAAATTTGGATGGTAAACACACAATGCAATATACAGATGATGGTATTATAGAACTGCAGTTGAAAATTATATAATCTTATTAACCAAAGTAACCCCAATAAATTTAATAAAATTAAATAAAAGAGAGAAACTCCCCTCATTGTGTACGTTAGTCAGTTTGGGTCTATACAACTAAACTTAATATTTATGCCAATCTGAGCTACTAAATCCCACTTTAAATCTAGCCTAAAGTCTGGGAAAAATCCTGGCTCCTGTCCAGGGGTTGGCCAGCACCTCTATGTCACTGGTTC
Organism: Molossus molossus; assembly: GCF_014108415.1. Lineage (NCBI taxonomy): Eukaryota > Metazoa > Chordata > Mammalia > Chiroptera > Molossidae > Molossus > Molossus molossus. The sequence goes on along the minus strand of NW_023425345.1, from coordinate 52,961,561 downwards.
ACTGGCCCAAGACAGGAAAATAATCTGTCACACTACCAGTTCCACATGGAACTGCATATTCACAGCTCTCCAGATATCAGGCACAGCTGGTACAGTTCAATAAAAGTGTTCATGCTTTGTACCCCTCTTTCTCAGTATCCAAAATGCTCTTGGCCATTTGAAGCTAAGTTTCTTAGACCTTGTCCTGGACTTCCTAAAGGCCGGATGACAATTTGATCATGTGAAACACCTCTGATAACATATAGTCACAAGTTTTTCCCATTCCAATATTGTTAACATTTAACATTTAAAATTTAAAACACTATGGCAAAATGGTGTTTTAAGTACTACTTAATAATGTTTTACCATTTAGACTTTAATTACCTATTTTCTTTCCCTGTATTGTTATATATGAATGTATGCTCTTATTTTACACTGAAGACTAATCTGTGATTCAATTTTTGTGAATGAAAAACATATGCCAAATGTAGATTATCTGATACATTTTTCCAAAAAAAAATTCTAGGTTAACACTTAACAAATAATGTTCTTCTCACTAATGGAAGAATTTATTTTCTATGATAACTATGTGATTTAGAAAAATCTGCAAGTTCTTTCTGCTGCAGCAACTAATTTCCAGTTTCTGAATTTAAAAACATGCTTTTAAAAATCATTTTCAGAAGAAAACCATTAGAAAACTTCTTGAATTGCCCCTGAAAATCATGAATGAGTAATTCTTTCATGATTGCCATTAAAACTGAGACTAATTGAATTTTTAAAACACCTATTTAGCACTTACTGTTAAAAATATTAATGCAAACCATATTTCTTGAAATCCTCAAATTTATTCTTACTAGATCTGCAAATTTATTTATAATGACATCTGCAAATTTTGACACAACTTTTATACATGCTTGGTATTTTAAAAAGTGCTAAATTATTTCTTATGCTTCAGGAATAATATTTACGTCTACCCACAGAAAAACGTACAGTTTTAAAATTCACATTTAAAGATATATCTAAGATCTCACTATATTGGTAAAGAAATAAGTCCACAGCTATACATCCTTTTAAGTGACCATTCATTCAGCACTTTACATATTCTGTTCAATGAGTAAATAATCATAGAACCCTCCATCTCTTACCAATGAAAATTTCATCATAGAAAGGGTTTAGAAATACATTATAAATATTTATACAAAAGACATATCTTCAGAAATGGATAATAAATAATATTATTTAGATGACTTAATAAAAAGGCATTTTTCAATAAATAAAAAATATAAATCTTCAAATAGATTTAGGTTATGTATAATTTAGCCAGACTTTCACTTTCCTAACTTAGGGGCCAAAATACTACCTTCATTAAATTCCTTATTTTTTTAATGACTGAAGTAACCCTAGAATAGTATTATCATTTCAACATCATACTTAAGACTGCTTTATATAAGTTTTAGGGAAGACTGAAATGTTTTCATTACATAGACCCAGATAATATTGTTCTTTAACAATGGGAGACACTGATTTATGTGTGCTTTTACCTGCCCTCTGCCCCTAGATTACCTGAACTCCTAAATACTCTGAGATCTGCATGATGTCCTCCACTCTACAAAATGTTATAAAGTAAGCACAATCATTGAATTTCAGAAACTGTTGGCAGCAGTATAAAATACCCAGTATCGTAGCAGGGCACAGCAAAGAGAGACACTCTATCTTCATAATATTATAAATATGTCTAAAGAAAAAAATCATACACATATGTATAAATATACATACACATATGCACTTCACATTTAGTTCATGGGGATGAAGCTGATTAAGTTGGACGTCAGGACACCATCTTGCCTTCCGGTGACCTTTTCCCCTGTTAGGGGCATCTTTCAGTAACTAGGCTTTATGCTCATTCCATCTTCTATGTTTGGAAAGATGCTTTCTTGACAGGACAGTTGAAATAAAATTATCTTAACATGTAAATAATGGGTAAGAATTTTATCACCACTTGCAGAAGAGAGGTGTTCAGTTTTGTTTTGAACAAGAGACAAATCCTTTTAAAACCCATTGCTCTTAACTGTAGAATTCTTTCCAGAATCAGCGAATAGGGGAGAAAGACATCTTGAAGGAAATGGATTTACTTTCTAATAAAAGTTGAATACTATGTAGAAACAATGTGCAAGGCAGCAGGGGTGAAATTACATCCCATAAGCAGGCACCTACACTACTTACATATAGGGTTGGCCATAAATCCTATCACAATATTACTTCCTGGGCTGACTTGCATTTCATCTTGTCTTATACTGCAATCTAATAGGTCCAGGAACAAAATATAAGCAGCTATTTGAAAGCAATACATTTTTTAAATTCCTGCATAAACTAGACAACAAAAGGAGGAAAAAAGAACTGAAATATGTTGTTTAGCCTATTTTAGTAGCAATTTGATGAAGATTAGATAGCATGAGACACATGAGGGAAACAGAACAGAAAAGCTACAGCTGAAAGATATTTTTCTAACACCTCCCTGGTGTTTTAATTTGATAAATGCTCTTCACCTGGATGCCTCAGATGACGTAGAGCTAAACACTGAACACTGGATTCTGTTCCACATTAAACCACACAGTGCTAAGTAAAAAAGCAAACAGTGATAAAAATTACTGCATTGACTATTTGTTGAAATAAATTAAATCTTATTACTTGAGACATATAGCATGAGTTCATGTTTGTACTTCAAACATGAAATCACAGGAATGTTATAGTAATTGATGTTTTCTGAAATCAGTCATCACAGAAAGGAGCAAAATGTTCCAACACTAGGCTATTGCTTAAAAATGATAATTCTCTAAAACCTTTGAACACTTTTTCTAATTTTCTAGAAGCTTCCTAGCTAAAATAGGAAGCAAACAGCAATATCAAGAATCCATACTGTTGACTAAATAGGCTGAAAAAATAATTTTTCTCAGTAACTAGGAAATATATTGCAACCCAAATCATATACTCATATTTAGAATGATAAACTTTCAAGTTCCAAAAGGTTTTAACTGTTGGTGTAACCCATTAGTGGGACATAAAAGTATTTACATGTTCTAATGAAGCCTTGATTCTTATTTTTAGAGTCAATACATGGAGAAGAATTTTATGAGTTATTAAAACTTTTTAAAACACCAAATGACACCACAAAGCAAGTTCACACTTTTGCATTAGTTGCTGCGACAGCTATATTTTTCAAAACGTTACCTATGTGACAAACTGTATAAAAGTAACTGTCTGATGATCTGGTGTGTACATAATTCAATTCATCAATATTTAAATTTAATGAAGAAGCTAACTTACCGGTGGATCAGCCCCCTTAGAACCAGTCAGACCTCCTGTTAGGGATTCGATATCCTGAAAAGGGGAGAGGTGTTGATTGTAAAATGCCACTCAACGTCATGGAGAACTTCCCAGTCCCACAGTGTAATATTTTCTTTAGCTACAAACTTAGATCACTCAGCTACATTTGTTTTGTTTTGTCTTTAGGCCCTCTTGCTGTACAAATGCTCTACAAATAGCCTGTATCTATAATTTTAGATGATTTTCTCCCACTCTGTACATCTGTAAAAACAAAAAATATAAATAGACTAATTATTCCTGAAATACGCAAAAAAAAGGCTCTAGGTGGAAGAGCAGATGTTTAGCTCTCTGAGAAACTGAAGCGAGTGCAGAAAAGAAATTAGAAAATGTTATAATTTGCAAGAATTCTAATCCCATGGAAAACACTGAACCTACAGAAAGTTTCCAATACCTATAGTCCATCTGTTACTATACGTGATAGGGGTGCAAGGGTAGAATAAAATATGATTTTTACTTTTTCCTCTTCTTCTCTTCCTTTCCCTCCCTTTCACTAACAATGTGCAAGTACAATGTGTAAGTAATTGATTAATAAACTGTATATGTTTAACCTTATGTTCTGGCTAGGATTTTGTTGCAGTTTTCGATTAGGTCTCAGAAATACAGGGATGATGCACACTCAATCACAGCTTGACTGGTTTCAGAATGCAGACCATCCTGTTCCAGGGACCCGTAATTAAGACATTCGTCAAGACCCGAGACCCCACAGGGACTCAAATTCTAGGACTGCAAATCATCGGAATCCCTCTGTACTCCCTGCCCACATTCCCTTTCCCCGACTCCCCTATATGAGCTTTCTCCTAGCAAGCTCAAGGGGAAGGTAGATGTTAAGCTTTTTAGCTGTCACCTTCCCAGATTTCTGGCATCTGATATTATTAAATGTGCACTTATTATCCAGTCCCTGTCTCTCAGAGCACTGAACTTGGTTGACCTCAGGTCATACATTGATGAAAATATAATAATAATAGACTAGCTAATATTTTACAAAGATCAATTTCTAATCTTGAATCAGTAACCACAGAAGATCACGTCTGAGTCACAATTATGACTGTCAAAGGTATTACCAGTGGAGAAATGAGTGATGCTGTGTGATAAACTGGAGATCATGTGCACTGCTGATAAAGAGTATAGCTCAGCCATCATTGTAGGGCTTTGGTTCCAGGGTTCCTAATCATCTGACTTTTTCAAAAGAAGCCAAACTTCAGATTTTTTAAATAAAATCTCTCAGGATTTTATGTTTGCAAGTGTTTTTATTTTTAAACCATGTTCCCATACCTCTAAAATGAAAACAAACAAACAAAACTGCTCAAGGGCTGCCAGATAGGAGTTTGGGGCTACCTTGAAGAGTTACACTATTTGCTAAAAGTTTCTTTCATGTGACCTTAGTCACTCCTTATATGTCTGCAACTCATGCGCATAGGGTCGAGGAACCAGGGTAAATAATGTTGTAGTAGAATATCAAATGAAAGATAACTGAGTGAAGATAGAAAAGTAGATACCCATGATCAGAGAAACAGCCATCAACTTCTTGATATCATTAAGAAGATTCATGACACTAGTTCACTTGGAACTTAATTACATCATTTCCCAGGTTATCTAAACAATGGGGAATCTTAACGAACATGGGGCTCAAATGAGCATGTGCAGAAAACAGTAAAGGCAGGGCAGGGGAGAAGGAAGGGGTGGTGTGAGGAAGCACCACAGGCTGGTGGAATCCCCTGCGAACCACCCAAGAAAATGACAGGGTAGGCAGTTTTATGAAGAGCTTCCATATAGCTGATTATTGTTCTCCTCCCAGTGAGGCATTGAACTTTCCACCTCACTTTTCCCCAAACCAGATCCATCTGCAGGCTATAAATGGCTTAGGTGCAATACGGAATTGGCCCTTCCTAACAGAGCAGCCTGCCAAGTCTATTGTTTGTTATCTGACTGATCCAGTTCATGGTAGTGCTGTAGGACTAGGGACCAGGGCAGGAATTAGAGGGAGGCAAGTGATGTGCAGAAGGTGTAAAATTTAAGGAGGCACTTCTTCCCAGGGTCATATAAGTGCTGACCCTACACTAGCAGGATCTTGAGATTTAGTGCCTCCTTAAATATCGTGCCCTAGTAACCTCATTCTTAGATTCCTGCAAGAACAGGCTTGGCAGTTATACAATCTTGGAAGTGAGTGACTCCTTAAACATTATGCCCTATACGCCTTACTTGGCTCAGCCTAGTCCTGGCTCTTCTAGGGACATAGAGAGCTGATACCACAGTGACTCTGTTTATGTAATAAACTCTAAGTCTATTTGGACTCACTCTCTCCTTCCCAGTCGAATGTATAGAAGTGTGGCATGACAACCTGGTACCTGCCTGCACGCTGCTGCTCACAAACTACTCGCTGCCTAATACACAGCCTCCACTATATGACTTGTTATCACCTACACAGAAAACAAAACAAAACAAAAAAGAGACAAACAGAAAAACCAACAAACTAGGACCTAAACATTATATAATCAACTTGATTTCTTGAAAACAAACTTTAGGTAATGAAAGTCTCACTTCTCTCTCCAAGGTGTCAAGTATCTAAGTGAGGTTGTTATTCCGTCCTTGACACAAGTTAGTCTTTGGGCAGCTCTGCTCCGGAGATGGAAACCTGGTAATCCAAGGCTGCCCCTGAAGTGGACGTCTTAAAGCTGCGGAAGGTTGACCAGCAGGTGGAGTGAGGCAAGCAGCGTGAGAGTGTAGTTAGAAATTTGGGGGGATCCCGGAGCCTGGGTGTCATCTCAGCACAGGTTTAAAATAAACTCCACATTACACAGAACTGACGCTGTTGGTTTTCCAACTGCACCCCTTTCCCATGGCCCCATGCTGTAAGAGTTAACATACTTTTCCCTTGACAGACAATTTGAATGATGGAGCTATAGGGATTAATTATGTGGTTTTCAGTGCAAGTCATTAAGTTCAGATGTAAGTCCTGCTTCCTCTGTGTAGAGGTAGGAAGAAGAGGATATTGGGATTTGAGGTCTCCTTCAAGGCTATTGCTAGATCCTTATTTTTATTTTAGGATCAGCCAGGTATGGTCAAGAAAAAAATGTCAAAATTGTTTCAGTGTCAAATACATTAAAAATGAAGAAAATAAGTAGTACATTGAATCTAACATTGCATACGCCATGAAACCAAGAACATCTTTAAACCTGACAGTCACATTTAAAGTTAATATCAAGTTTTCAAGTATTACTCTTCCAAAAAAATCACTTTGTATAATATAAAAATACTTGAGCCATACTAACATTACCAGCTAGGGCTATTTTTAAAATTTGATTTATGCATATTTATAATTTCGGACTATTTTAGAAATTCTTTGGAGGAAAATGATTATATTTCAAGATAGAGTATATTTTAGTGCATTCAGACAATCTAGCAAAATTGTATCAGTGCAGTGACATCAGCGTAAAATAGTAAAATATCAACCATTTATTGAATGGTTGTTTTCAAAATTTGTTTCAAGGCCTTTAAAAATATTTGATGAGACATTTTATGTTTGTAGAGATGTTTACATGATTTATATTTAAAATATCAAAATTAAACATTTCCCTCATCCCTGTTGGAGAAAAATCCCTGGAACTGTTCACCTCTCATTTGTCCTCACTGCCTCTCGGCACCTTTGATACCAAGGTTGCCCACGATACCGACTGGGCTGCATCAATTGTCAGCGTTCCATTACCATTTCTCTTCATCTCTGGGCCGCATCTGACACAGTGGACCACGGCATCCTCCTGAAAATACTTTTTTTCTCTTGGCTTCAACTTTGTTTCCCCCTCTATATCATTTTATTTAATACCATGGTTTTAAATACTGTGTATGTGGATGAATTATGAATTTATATCTTCGGCCTCAACTTGCCCTCTGTGATCCACCCCGATCTTCACTTGCAAAATCAAACCTGATTTCCACCTCAATCCCGCCTCCAAATTAGGAGCCGGTCTCAGTGGTCTCCTTCTTGACATCACCATGCACCCAGTTTCTCAGATCGAAATTTATCAGTAAATCCTGCCAATTTTCTCTCTAAAATACAGTGTGAATTTGACTATTTCTTACCACCTACATTTATACCATCCTAATGCCTTGGACCATATCAACAGCATGTGGACTAGAGAAATCACTTGTGTCCTAACTGTTGTCCCTCCATCTGTCCTTATCTTTCCTGCCCCCATGTGCTCTCCATAGAGAACTACCCATTCAAAATACAAATTAGATCAGATTATTCCCTGACCCAAACCTTCCAAAGGCTTCCCATTATTCTTAGAATAAAATACAAACTTATTACCATGTCCTGCAACACCCTGTAGTGACCTGGCTTTAGCCATAACACTGATCCCTTTTTACCATGCCCCCTTTATTAAGGCCTCATTGCTGTTTCAAAAACAGTCCAAATATTGCTCCTATTTCAGGGCCTTAGCACATGCTTTTCCTGCTGATTAGGATGCTCATTCTTTAGTTATCCTTCTAGTTAACCTACTCACTTCATTCAGATCTCCCAGTTTAAGTATCAAAATCTCAAACAAATTTTCTCTAACTAGTTGTCTAAATCAGTGAAGTCTCCACCCAGGAACAAATGGCAAGCTCAAAAACACTAGAGAACATTGACTAAAATGATATTTTATAGATGTATGGGTGTTTTGGGGGGTCAAGGGGGATGCTGAGGCACAGGGACTAGCAACAGGTAGAGATCATCACCACCCTTCAGCCCAAAGAATTAAAGCAAAAGAACAATGTTGTGAAGAGTCCAGCAAAGGGTGACATCCGCCTCAAGGACAGCTTACCACATAGTGGAAGCTCAATAAATACTTTTTGAATGGATGAATAAAGGATTGAATGAATAAAGCACACTCTACCATTTTTATACACAAAAAAGCTGAGGCTCAGATTATATAAACGATGAAGTATTTCTCATTTTTATATAAATGCATCACTTTGAGAGCATGGCTCAGGGCAATAGTGTTTACATAACAAATCTTTATAGAATGCCTGAATGAACAAACTAATGAATGACTTGCCCAAGATCACACAGCTGGTGAATGCTGGAAAGAAACTTTGAAATCCCTAGTGCTATAACCTCAAGCCCAGGGTACTTTCTATTCCATGCTTCACTAATGAGATATTCTCCTAAAGGAAAATGCTCTCAAGTCTGTATAATCTCATCTGGAGGCAATGGATTTTATATATCCCAGGATTTCTTGTTCATAAGAAGGAAATATACCAAATAATTTAATAGGCAATAAAAAATACATTACATCTATTTTCTGGTGAAATGCTATCAATACATCAGAATAAAGACATGATACCTTAATCATTATGCAATGGATAAATCAATGCTTAAAAATTTTGTTCTTACTATTGCTCAAATACATTAAAGATCAATAGTTTATTTTTATGTAAGATCTCATAGTAAGTAGTTTCACAGCACTGGGAATGAATAACAGAAGACAAAATTCTCTTAAAAAATCATTCCGTTTTTCACATAATGCTTGATAGAAACAATCTTTCATCACATCACACCAGCTCCTTGAGGCAAGCATCCAAATGATGAAGCTTAGCTTGTTAATGAGGCATCTTCCTACTCTACTAGACTTAAGCTGTTCGTGTTTCCTTGGCTACTTTACAGAGTAAATTTCCTGGGAGGCAGAGAAGAAGCAGGAAGCACACACACCACCAATTTTATAAATCTTCTTTCCTATGGAAGCCAGAAGGAGCCCTCTTCAGTCATTCTTCAAAATTAAAACAAATAAAACAAACCCTGCACTTTTACTTTGGGTATAGTCCAGCCCAAACCTGAACTTTCCTAGAACCACATAATTAATTCCTTCAAAAAGGAATGATTGAGCATCTGCTGTGACTGAGGCACTGTGCTGGACCCTGTGAACATGATGATGAATAAGGCAAGGCCACAGCTTTCAAAGGGTTCAGTCTAGTACAGACTCAGAATGGCCAAGACAATTTAGTCAACAAGCATATAGTGTATACATAAGATGGGCAAATTACCACACTGAACCTGGTGCATGGAATCCAGACTCTATGACATGCTCTCTGACTTCAGGGATCGTTCAGTCTATGAGTATAGCAAACTGCAGAACAAATGAGGCAGAATTCTGAGAAATAAGTGTTAGAATTATAACAAGGGTTGCAGGGGTACATTTTATAAAGTGAAACAAGTTTGAGTATTTCATGTTGCCAATATTTTACTTCATTTTTTAATGCATACTGGGTAAACTTGGTTGGGTAACATAATAATTAACATTTATTGAGCATTTATTTTACCAGTCACCACACTGAGCACTACTGCCTCACTAAATAGCATCCTAGCTCCTTTACCTGTTATTATTTTTACCATTTTTAAGATAAGGAAACTGAGTCTTTAAGAGTTTAAATGATTTGACAAAAATCACAGTTAACAGGTGTTCAAATGTAGACAGGCTGGCTCCATAGGCAATTCTTTTTTAACTATCGTGCTCTCTTGCATAAGTCGGGGTATAGAAAAGAAGAGGATGTCTTGGCATTCCACATAGTGACTTGAGAGAAAACATACTCATTTAGTATTTGTACAAGAAATGAATGAAACTGCAAGCAGAATTTTTCTGAAAGAAAAAAAAAAAATATCCTTGTTTGACCTACAGATAGGAGCTAATGCTCTTCGATTTAGCAAAAAAGGTAAGATTCCAAAGATTTTTGCTATATATTTCTAATTTCAAAATACTCTCCTCAAATTCAAACCTAAACAGGCAATCTAATATGTATCAAAGACAATTGTGTCATTGTTTCAACAGAGCTTTCTGAAGAAAGTGCTAAAGAGATTCAAGGCTCTGTCTTTTTTCCCTGGGGTGCTCTCTTCGAAGCACTTTCCTTTGTGAAATTTTTGAACTGCTTTTATCTTGTCTGTTTTCTTCCATATGGCTAAGGTGATAAGGGAATTTTGGGCTAAGTTCTGACTCAGTATCATTCAGTTCCTCTTCGCCAGCTTTTACACATTGATGCCTCCTTGTTATCTCAAACTCAAAGTGTCCAAATCAGACATCATCTCCTCTGCTCTGCCACTACTATGGCCAACTGTCTCCCATCCAATTTTTTCCTCCAACATGTATCTCTGTTGGTATTTCCAAGGAATAGTCACCCACACTAGATTTCTGGAGGTCAATAGAATCTTCTCTCAATCTGGTATCCATATACCACACCAAGACAATTTTTCCTTCTAAATATCTGCTCAACCCAATCTATTCCTTTCTTTCAATAACCAATGCATTCACTACCTTAGTTCAAAACCTCTTTATCTTTTTCCCCATCCTTGGCTTTCTCCAAAATAGTTTTGTGAGTTATTTTTCCACTCTCACCTCTCACCTTCATACAGAGAAATAGTTTTCAAAGTGTGTCCTGGGGGTCAATAGCCTCCGTGTCACTGGGAACTTAGAAATTCTCCCCCTCTCTCCCTCCCCCCCTCCCTACCCCTCACCCTCTCCCTCTCCCTCCTTTTTTATTTTATTTTATTATGTATTGGTTTCAGGTGTACAGTTTAGTGGTTAGATAATCATATACTTTGCATAGTGTTCCCCTGATATTTCTTCACCCCAGTGCTGCCGAATCAGAAACTATGTTGAACAAATTCTCCAAGTGAGTCTGATGGAGGCTGAAGTTTGAAAACCACTGCTCCAGAAGGTTGTGTTTCAAGTGCAAGTAGGTATAGGTTACTCCTACACTCAAAATTCTTAATAAGTTCCGCATCTTCTTAGGAAGAAAAAATATCAAGGATCTCTATGCATGAGGTCTTTCATAATGTAGGTCTGAACTACTCTTCTCATTTCAGCCTTCACCACTTCCTCAAAAGAAACCTAATACTATCTCAATACACCCTCTACCTCCTTTTTATATGTTTTGTTTGTTTTTTTTGCATTTATGCTTTTGCATCACAGATCCCTCTGCCTAGAAATTCACCTCTCTCTTCTGGATAAAACTTAGTCTGCCTTTGAGACGTATTCCAGGCATTACCACCTCTCAGGAGACTTTCTTGAGTTGCTCAGGCTAGGGTAATGGTTCTACTTACTGTCACCGCCACAGCATCTTGAACTTAACTCTATCATGACTCTTAGGACACCATTTTACAAATTTCATTTTACTCATTTGTCTTTCCCAACCATTTAAGGGTTAAACAACTTAAATGTTTAAGTGGTGCATTGATTGGCTCTGTATCCCCAGAAGTTATTACAAAGAATGACCAATAAATGTTAAAGAAATTAATCAATGTTGAATTTAGCTTCCCATGAACTCCTTCTACAGGAAAGGGATGAGCTGATTTGTCTGACATTAGTACTTGGTACCACTTTGAAACATGCATTATTCTATATGAACAGATTTGCATTGTGTTTATATATTGGTTCTGTTAGTGTAAACCAGCCATTGAGAAGCTGATTATCTTTGAGTTTACTGCAGAAATTGAAATTCTGAATGACAAGACATATGGTCAAGGTTTTTTTTTGGGGGGGGGCGGGGGGTAGTTGTTGGTTTTTTAAATAACAGAAATACTGCCCCAAGGGGTCCTGCCCGAGGAGCAGCTAGCAGCCCTTCAGTTCTGCTCAAGCCTGCAAGATGCAACACAGGCAAGAAAAAATAGCCTAGAGATCAAGAGAACAGGTTCAAGCCTGGCTTCACTATTTACTAAGTGACCTTAGGCAAACTGCTTTATGACCCTCATATAAAATAAGCTATCTATGTCCTAGTACCTATCTTAGGAGGATCTTAGAATATTATGATAGTTCATGGGAAGTTACTTGCTGATAACTTATAGTAAATTTTTAATTAATTTTAGCCATTATTATCCATGGACACAGGCACAGATTAGATTACACATCCATAAAATGAAGACATGCTAAAGACACATATTATAGGATATGTATTGAAACAGAATGCATGAACCTAAATCCCAGATATAGATTAAATTTTGGTATAATCTCCATTAGATTTCTATGTGTTTTCCCTGAAAGGCAAGAGATCTTTTGTATTTTACCTCCTTAATTAGCCCTATAATTTTCTGTATTTCTATGACATTATTGTTATAATTTTTTGACTGTCATTTAAAAATAGATCATTATTATTCTTCCTACTAAAAATTGAACAATCTTTTTGCTGTGGAATAAGAATCATTTATTGAATAAAAATTTGTACCATGAACCTATACACATTTTACTTCTCTTCCACTGTATCACTGAAATCATGTTTTTATGTACCAGGGTGAGCAGCTTTGGGTCTGTTTGAAATGTGCTACAGCAGCTGAGAGGAAGCATCCAACACTTAAAAGAGAATATCAATGTTATAATCCTAGATACACATAATTTATGGGAGATTTATCTATCAGCCTTTGTTGGTTGAGAGTCAGAGAGGATTAATTACTGAGATCTTAGTTCACCATTAAACCTTCAATTAATTAATGATGCTTGATCTTTTCCTATCTGACATGAAATATAAGTAAACAACCAGGGGAAAAAATGCAACACCTCACTCTTCTTTTAAAAATCAGGTTTTATTTCTAACTCATTAAATAATAACCTAAAATATTTACTCAGTTTAAAAAAAAAACAATATTATCCTTTCTGAGGTGATTTTTTTAAAGAGGAAAAACTAAAATATGTCTGTCTTTTCAACTGTTATTATCTGCAATTCCACAGAATGTAGTACCTTAGGGCCATTTATCATTATGGTTTATAAAGAAATGTGAAGAAGAATTACTTGTTAACTGAAAACAAACACAGAGCAAATTATTTATATATATATAAATATATATATATAAATACACACACACATACACATAATTTCTAATAAATAATATCTATCTCTCTTACTAGATTTTAGATATTAGGCCAATTAACATAGTTTTTAATGTGATCATGAAAAGCTGGTAAGAAACAGATTAAATATTTTCAAATTCATCAAGTTTATACTTTCAGAGAAATTTGGCATGAGATTTCCCCCTAAATATTAAGTATTTCATGCTCATATCTTAATTTTGGGAATAATAGCGATGCGGAATCAGAAGGAGCTGTGGGGAGAGATGAGGACTCGGAAAAAACAGCAATTAGCAGCACTATGTAAAATCAGATATGCAAAAATATAAGAAAAAGTCTAATTTGAATATATGAAATATGCAGACAAATTCCCCCCAATTGTTATTTTCTTTCATTGGGAGAAAAAAACATTACTACATTTAAAATCACAGAAAGTAAATTTAAAATGTATTTCCTATTTCTTCTGTTATTTAAATGATTAATGAAGGTGATAATGGTAACCAGAAATAGCAATAGACATATCATTTCTCTATTTTTCATCTGGGTGATTCCATTTGAATTGATGCTACCAGGATTCTGATATGAATCAATGTTTGCAATATCAACATCACATTCTCAAAACATTATTAAATAAAAGGAAATAAAACTGACTAAAATAAGATTATAAAATGCACTATTATGCCACTAAACTAATTCAGACTATAGCATAATGGGAGAATCTTCCAAACTGGAGACTTAGAGTCAATGCAGAATGTTCAGTAGTCAATATATGTTGTATAGACAGTCTTGCTTTCTTTTAATTATCCAATCAAGTTTCAAAAAAAAAAAATCAACCAAACCCCTTATACAGGATTCTTCTTTTGTAAGTCATTGAAACCTTAGGCATTATTAAAAGATAACACCTATGGAATTAGTCACTAACTAAATCATTTCAACAGATTCTACCCAATTTTAGGCACCTCCAGTATAAACTCATTGGAAGGAACTACATTAAATTATTCATTCTTTTATTGTATGCTTTGCATTTGCCAAATGTTTTGCACATAAAATAAGGTAACTTCAGCAAATGCCTATTGGCAGATAATAGCTCAAAGCAAACTTTAATCAGTCATGGAAAGGAAATAGTAATTTCAGACCAGAGGTAACACTCAGGGAGAAAATTCCATAAGAATAAAAATTATCAAAAAGGAAAGAGAAGGAGAAGATACATCTTATTTATTTTACAATATTGTTTAAGATGCCTTTGAAAACTATGATTGGAAGGCTCTAAAATGCCTCTCAATGATTTCCCTGGAATTCATGCCCCTGTGTAACCCTCTCCCCTTGCGTGTGGGCTAGACCTAATGAAGACGTGATAAAAAGGATAGGTTATTTCCAAGTTAGATTACAAACACCTGTGACACCCCTGTATCTTCTCTCTCAGAACCCTCTGGGGAAGCTGACACACTGTGAATATCCTTATAAGGAAGTCCATGTGGCAAGAAACGAATGTCTCATGCCAATAATCAGCCAGGAACCGAAGATTGCTGAGCTCATGTACGTGAATGTAGAAGCCCTTCCTCCCGCGTTTGAGCCAGAAGTGACCACAGCCCTAGCTAAGACCTAAATGGAAGCTTTGTGAGAGATTTTGAGTCTGAGACCCCAGGTAAACTGCACCAAATCCCTACCCACATATATTGTAAGGTAATAAATGCTGTTGTTGTAAGCCTGTACGTTTAGAGGTTTACAAAACTGTATAATTGTTCATAAAGAAAATAGGAAAGTATTATCCTAAGTGAAACACGCCAAGCAGAAAAAGACAAATACCACATGATCTCACTTATTTATGGAATATAATGAACATAACAATATGAGGAACGGGGTAGTCCCAGAAACATGGAAGTAGGATACAGACTGACAACCCTCAGAAGAAGGGGTGGTGGGAGGAGGGAAGAGATAAACCACAGAATTTATGTGCATGTAGGTAGCACCATTGGACATGGACAACAAAGCCAGGGACGGGGCGAGAGGGTTGGGGAGGAGGGTGTCAATGGGGTAAAAAAGGAGAAACATCTGTAACTAAAATAAAATTAAAAATAAAAAAAAATAGTAGTAATTAGTACAAGCAACTAAACTCAAATTTCATACATTTCTAATCTACAATTAACTTTTGTATATGCACCATATAAGGGCTCTATATAAAATTAAAATATTTCACAGCATTAAACTTTTTTACAAATATATCCATAAAAACTAAACATTCTTCTTGTTCTAATTTTTATGCATTTGCACAACTCTAATTATATTTCTAAAAGCGAAGCAATGTTGGGAAAAAACACTAAGTGATCAGTAAATTGCATTATTGATAATTATCAGTATGAATCATTTTATTTATTTATTTATTTATCCTCACCCAAGGAATTTTTTTCATTTTTTGTTCAGGTAGAGTGGGAGGGAGAGAGAGGGAGAGAGAGAAACATTGATGTGAAAGGGACATATCGAGTGGCTGCCACCCGCACGACCCAACCAGGGCCATGGACAAACTGCAACCGAGGTACATGCCCTTAGCGGGAACCGAACCCGGGGCTCTCCGGACCGCAGGCCGATGCACTAACCGCTGAGCCAAACCGAACCAGCCAGGATGAATCATTTTAAACAGTACACAGGACTCACAATGTATTTTCTTCCACACGTTTCCATTGTCTTCACCATTTCTAAATATTTAAGGATCCTTAAATTTCTAAGAAAACATTATTTTCGTGATAATTAGTATAAGGTTGAGTTTTGGTACCTCAAAGTCATATAACTATCAGTTATTGTGTGAAATCCCATAAAGAAAAGCAATTTTTTTTATCATGTATGAATGACTTGATAAAATTGACACAGAAGAATGTTTAAAAGCACTATAATTTTTAGCTGCTGAATATACCATCATAGCAGATGACTCATACTTTATTTTTAACCTAAGATATTTTATAACACAGATCAGTCATTCTATGTCTGACCACATAACAAAAATATAAATATATATATATATATATCTTTGTTAGAAACCTTAGCTTTCTGCTCAAATGATCGCCACTCCATATCAATTGATGTCTGCTCCTTCTAAATGGTTTTGCATTTAATACTACCCAACTCTAGTTTCCTTAGGCAACTCCCTGACCTCATTCCTAATTCCCAGTGCTGTTACATAATTGTCTCAACAAGCATGGTCTCCAAAAATGAGAGAGAAAGTTATCCTGAATTTTGCAATGAGAAAATCAATGAAGAAGCTAGTTTAGTTTCAACATATTGTGGTTGTGTCATGCAGTTCAGTGTCACATGGGCTGCATGGCTTAATTAGAAACAGGAGCTTTAGAGCCAGGACAGCTAGGTTCAAATCCTGCCTTTGTCCCTGATTAGATATGTAAATGTAGTCTAGTTACATAACATTTCTGTGCTTATTGTATCATATATAAAACATATAACGATAGTATATATCTCACATGGTTTTTGGAAGAGTAAATGACTGTATATAGCAAATGCAAACAAGGGTTAGCTGATAGCAGCATCAGTAGCAATAGTAGTGGCAGTAGTAGTTATATTCAATTTTGTGTTGATGTATTTTGCTTTAAATTTTAAATTATGTACTGGAAGGGGGGAAAATCTGGCTTTTCAGTTCTTCTACCAGGTGTATGGCCTGTAGGCTCTCCATTCTCATAATCTAATCACAAAGGATGTGGTAGCCCAATTTTAGCAGGAGACATTGTGACTGTGTGAATGGTAAGGAAAAATTCTGACATCTTGCATATTTGCATATTTAAACTTTGCATATTTGACTTACAAAACCATGAAGCAAACAGGCTTCTCTTGTGAAAGAAAGACATAAACCAAGGTTAACAGATCTCATTATATTTTTACAGGTTAAATAGGGACCTATTAATAAGCAGGGTCTCTAAGTATTCTTGTATCTAAAGGCTTCAGCAAAACTTTTTGTTTCTAATACATATTACTGTACTTCCATTTCTTCAGAGTTTATTTTTAATCAAGATCAAACAATTTCTCAAGCCATAGCCATATCATGAATTCTTCTCTCAGGAACGGAATTAAAGATTTTATGGACAGTTTTTGAAAATAGGCAATAAAATGGGATCCAATTAGTCCTGACCTATTTGATCTCCTGCTCTGTTTTTCTCCACTAGATGAAAAGATACTCTTTTATCCTTAAACTTCATACACTTAAAAGGAAATAGAGTTTTACCTTTGACCTTGATTTTTGTCTCTTGAGAAGTAAAACAATGTTTTGCATGGTAAGGTAAAAGATTTTAATTATAAATCTAGGTTTATTATGAATCTAGTATCACTCTGTTGTTTAAATGAATCATAGACATTACCTAATGAGAAAAGTGGACGGCTAAAATAGGAAATGTATATTTCCCCTGAATTTCTAAATTTAATGAATATATTTTAATTGTATAATAAATTAAATAGAAAATTGAAGAAATTGTTCCCTTTCTCAATTGGAGTTCTTATCAGAAAATGTACAATCCAAATGAGATAAATTCTCAGTAATTATTTTTAAGGTCTTAGGCTATTCTAATTTACAAAATGTTATACCATATAATAAGTTATAAAAAGTTATACTAAATTATTTAAAACATTTACAAAACACAATTATTTACTCTTGTTACAGTTCTTTTCCCTTGCAACAACTTCTCAGCTCTGACTAGGACGATATGTCCAATTAGTTTGGGAAAGGAAGGACGACAAAGCCGGGAAATGCATACTTATAATTATGAAGAGTTTTATAGGCCACATCAGCTGAAAAATCTATTCATAAATATATAACACTATTGAATACAGATTTATGTTATTCAGAGGAGGAAAATTTATACTACAATTTAGCAATTACATTAACTTACAATTAATGTTAATTATATTAACATTAATGTAATTTAGCAATTACATTAAACTATAAGACAACCTGGGTTCTAGTCAGAAATGAAAATCAACCCATAGAAAAACTTCCAAAATGTTACAAGTGCACTTACGTTGCCTCTCTCCCTTGCATTCTAGTATGTTTTCTCAAGGCTAAGACTTTGTTTTGTTCACCACTCAATTTCCAGGCCCCTAGGTCAATGCCTGCATATGATGAGCACTCAATAAATACAATCGACTGACTGAATGAATAAACTCTTTGAAATCAAGTCAGGTTGGAATGATTAATCAAGGAAATATTTCACATTATATTTTAATAAAAATTTACATGTGGTGTTTGGAATCTGAAATACAGAATACTACAACCAATATGATAAAAAATAATCCTATTCAGAAACATTTGTTGAGCAACATTTTAAAATAAGATATGTAAAATATATCTAAATAAATGTTACCATGGGTACCACTAATCCAGGAAAGAAACATGAAGATGACAACAATACAGATTCCATGCCTTATTCTGAGAGTTTCTGATTTAGTAAGCCAAGGATTGAAAATATTTATTTCTAAGAAAAGATATTTCCTAATGTAGGATGGCTGTGGATGAAGTGTCAGAAGGAATATGAACATGTAGGATTCTGAGGGGAAAAAAAGTCTGTAGACTGAGGCAAATTCTTTTAAATTTTAATTAATTAATTAACTAAAATGAATTTGTATAGCTTTTATCATTCCCTGTGCCTGTAGAGGGTTTATGTAATATGCAGTTAAGAAGTGTTGTTAATTTCAACTTTACTTAGTCCTTTTAATATATATGTATTAAACACATATGTATGTATGTATATTTACACACACACAAATACTTATAAAACACATACACACAAACAGAAAGTTAGTGGAAACATTCATTGATTTTTCTCCTTTAAATTAGTGGATTTGAGGGGAATGAATATAAATTATCTGTTGCATGTTCCATGACAATTACCATATATTGTAACAAAATACATTTGAGCACAGGGCCTTTATTATAAATATTGGTAGAACTAAGATATTTGCTATTCAAAAGAAAATTCATCCAGAAACGCCTTTAGATCAGATTTTCTACTATCAAAGGATATGCAGAATCAGGCCGTAAATCTATAATAAAACCAGAGAAAGACTTCAGAAAAAAAACATTATAGGATTTAAGAAATTATAAGAAGTTACTATAGGTGGTATATAGAATATAAACCTTTTTTAATGCACAAATTATCTAGATGTCCTGAAACATTAATAAAAGCTAAAACAAAATCAATTGAATAGTGACTTGAATTTCATTTGTTTGTATAGCAGTTTAAAAAATTCTTGGGGTTCAGCATACCCTACTCTGGTATTCATCATATATGTGTGTGTGTGTGTGTATTAAACATAATAATACTTGAACATTATTTTAATTTTTTAATCATTTTAAGTTTGTATAAACATGACTTTTGCAGAAATATTTTCTTCTTGATTTAAAGTTTTTTTAAAAAAACATTATCATGACTATTTTATGTAAAAAAAAAATTATGTAGTGATAAAATTACTTTGTTCATAGTAGTATTATAAGCACTTGTTAAGAACATGTAACCTTAAAAATATGAAATATATCCTAAAACAAAAGTTAGCATCTTCTTTGAATATTAAAATTAGTGTAGGTTAAAGGTAAACAAGATTAAAAATAAATAAATTATTGAAGTATATGATCATTTCATTAACATAAAAGTTCTCTTTTAGTGGACTTTGTTGTCATGTTTTATCTGTCTTATAATTTTAAATAATATTAATTATTGTTTGTGAATATGCATTTCTTAGCCTGGAATCATTTTCCAAGTATCTCCCTGTCTCTCCTCTTTTTAATCCACCTTCTAGGAGTAATATACATTTTCCTCTCTCCGTATTTTTACTTATCATACAATTCCAAACCTGTATCTGCTTCCCCAATTCTATTGAATCCTATCTTGCCAAGGGCACAATTATCTCATTATGTTGCTAAATTAAATCTTATTAGATGTCAATAGTACAATAACATAGTTTAATCTTCACTCCTTAAAATTTTAATCCATAAAACTGTCTTTCATGAAAAATTGGACTTTCTCCTAGTTCTACTCCTACCCTGACCACTCCTCAAATTTCTTTCTTTTAACTGTTATTAAATGTATTGGGTTGACACTGGTTAATAATATTATATAAGTCTCAAGTGTACAACTCTATAGTACATCATCTGTATGTTGTGTTATGGATACCTCTCTACCTGAGCTCCTCTGACACTGGTATTCCTCAGGTTCAACACTTGACCCATTGTCTTCTTACTCTGTGATTCCCTTAGATAATCTCAACCATTCATAGAGTTACAACCACAAACAATAACATACAGGGTGGGGCAAAAGTAGGTTTACAGTTGTTCACATGGAAAATAAAACAATCACTAATAAATAATAATACAAAAATAAACTGTTTTGCATACTCACAACCGTAAACCTACTTTTGTGCCACCCTGAACACTGATGATTCCTAAATCTTTAGCTGTTCTGATGCCTATCATCACTGAGAAATCTCAAATATAATGTATCCAACTGAAGTCTTCATTTTTTCTACTCAACTGTCCCTCATGCAGATCAGACTTTGACAAACCCTCAGATGATTCTTTTCTCCATCACATCTACTCAATCACCACACCTGCTAGTTTTACCTCTTAAGCAAGTGTTAAATTCCTGTGCATATACAGTAACATGTAAAGCTGATGAAAATGCAGATCCTACACCTCATCCATAGTTTCTGATTCAGTGGGTCTGGGAATAAACATCTGCATTTCTAGCAAAGGAGGCTTGTTTTTATAGAATGGGCAACATCTGAGCATGTTTACAAACTGTATATAGGCTGTGCATAAGGAGTCCAAAGTAGAAAATGGGGAACTGATAAAATTCTTAGGCATATAGACATGCCCCTGTTGTGAAATTAGTCCTGTAACATTTGGTAACACACTGTGACATGGTGGTTGGGGTCAGGGGATATACAAAACTTAAAGATCTCATTATTTTCACTCTATCTAGTCTTTTCTTTGTTACATGAGTCAGAAAAAATACCTTTACTCGCTCCTTTTCAAAATATATTATATTATATATTATAAAACATATTTTATATTTCATTAGAAAAAATGACATCCTTTGTTAAAAACAAGACAATAGGAATAAAACGGATTTATGCACATTCATTGTACCCCACCTCTCCAGGACCAGACTTATTTTACAGTTTCCAGGTCATCAGGAATCACCTGATCAGCACTGTTTCAGTAACTGCCTCATAGACCCCTGCCAGCCCCTAAAGTAACCTTGCAATAGTCAACCTGCCTCTTTGCCTCGTCTGTTTTCTTTGTTTCCGCTCCCTTGTGCCTACAAAAGTCTTATTGTGCACAGCTTCTCAGAGCTCCTTTCCATCTGCTACATTGGGTGCTAACCAATTCAAATCCATTTTTGCATAAATAATCTCTAAAAATGTTTATATGCTTCAGTTTATCTATTGATAGATCTGATGTAAGAAGATGGAACCTAAGGAGACCCGATGGTCCCCAGGAGCAATGAGGAGCAACCAGATGTAGGAACCTGTTGAGCCCCTGGAGCTCACTGCTTTCTCATTGCTCAGGAAGTGGTAAGTCCCTCGTAGCTTCACAGCTTTTGCCTTTTGAGCTTTCAGACTTTATTTGAATATGTATTTCCTGCACTGAGTCCGGAAATTGCTGGAGTCAGACTGGTCCGACTTAAAAACCAGACCAGGTCCAGGTTTGGACTGACTCAGACTCAGACATTGGACTGGTTCCAGGTCAAACTGGTCTGACTTACGCTGGACAGGAGTCAATGTGAGGCCTTAGGTGAGGAAGTTTGATTTGAGCCTGAACAAGCAGGTTAACTTTACCAAGATAATTGTGAATTACTGCAGCCACAGTTGAGAACATTTAACCTTGATACACTTACCCATTTATGAGGTGCCCTAGAGAGAATGGAGTGGTAGCTAAGCACTCACTGTAAATGGTGGAGGGGAAATTGTTTCCTCTTCTACAAGTTCTCATTACCAGGATGAGACTCACGGGGACACCCCACTGGCTCCCAAAGCTACAGACTGGTCCTGGGAAAACTGGCAGGAGACTACAAAGGGTAAGAATTCCTACCAAAGTCAGCTCTCCCAGATTTCTACCTGTGGTGCCTAATCAAGAGAGGAATATTTCACATTGTCCCTTCCTATCTAAATTTAGGATGGAAAAATAAAAACATTGTAAAAATTAGATCTTGGAATTTCGACCAGTGAATTTGTGTTTGGGTACTTGCTGGTGGTCAATTATTATTTTCCCGGGACAACTATTGCCTTCTTGTTTGTCTCACTGTGTGTCCTTTGAGAACTTGGCTTGGCAACTGTCAGGCTGGGGGCCCCCAAGATATGGCCAGACAGAAACATGGGTTGCATCCCATCTGAGGCTGAATATGGCTGGACAGAACTGGGAGTTTCACTCCATTTGTGACTAGGGGCCCACTGACTGCTGCAGCTCTCAGGGAAATTGTCTGAATCGTTCTTTCTTTTGGTTATCTTAGGGGGTGGCTCTGGACCTTCAGAGGGTAGTGTCTTTTGCACTCTCTTTGGGGATGCCTCTTGCATCCAAGGGGTTGTTCCATACTGTCAATGAGTCCCTAAGTAAGGGCCAAAATGAAAACATAAATTGGATATTCTTCCCTGCCACTTATGGTAATTATGACTTTGCAATAAAATTATTTGGCTCTCTGAGGATAGCCTCTGAGGACAACAGTTACCTCATTTGGAAAGCAGAGATAAGCCCATCTAACTCTAAAAGGAACAACAAGGTCACACTTGAGATGTATGTATATATAGATATATAGATATATAGATACACACACACACACACACATATATTTGTATTTTAAAAATTAGTTTTGCAGTTGTTAAACACAAAGTTCTATCAAGGGTATGTCTATCACTTTCAAAATTAAAATAATAAAAATTTCTGTTTTTATCCTTGTAAAGATATTTTCTTCTGACAAATATAAAATTTGTTATAGCTTGTGAAAAAATAAGTTAGGAGCTTATCAGGATAAAATAAGAAACATGAGAAACCTTCTCTGCCCAAAGGGCTGTCTTTTGTTATTGTTGTTTACTTTGTAGAACCCAAAGCATATGTTTCTGGGACATGTATTCCAAAACAATTTTATATCACTGTATAAAAGATTGCTAGTTCTACTGTTGAGTATTGGGTTTGAATTTACATTTTAACTGCATTCAGTATTAAAAATGATATAAAAAGTAAAGCAGCCCAGCCGGTGTGGCTCAGTGTTTGAGCTTTGACCCATGCACCAAGAGGTCACCAGTTCAATTCCCGGTCAGGGCACATGCCCAGGTTGTGGGCCTGATCCCCAGTGGGAGGCATACAGGAGGCAGCCAATCGATATTCTCTCTCCTCGATGTTTCTATCTCTCCCTCTCCTTTCCCTCTCCCTCTAAAATCAACAAAGAAAAAAAATTTTTTTTAAGTAAAGCAAAGGCTAACAATTACCACAGAAACATTTCTGAGGACAATTACCAACAAAGGCAACAAAGAAGGAAAAAAATATATGAAACCCAAATAGATAGTTGGATATAAAAAACTGTTTAAAAACAAAAATTTTGAATGGAAATAAACTTCACTGAGAATGCTCCAAGTTTGGGTTTCCTGTATTTTATATACATTAGGTAGTAATAAAATGTCACCTACAAGTTGCCCCCAAATTGGGTAAAAAGGTGTGGAAGATAAAACAGAGGTGGACTATGAAAAACTGGCTATATTGCACAAAAATTTTTAACAAGCACAAGTGTTCAAGATTTTGAGATTGACAGCTTAGACTCCGGAGTAATGTCACCTCTTCCCACACTGACGGGCGAGGTGGCAAATCAGTCAATGAAATAGAATTTTCTTCATTTATGAGACGAGGACCATCACGCACAGGGTTGTTGGGAAGATTAAATAAAATGCTAGAGTAAAGTAGTTGCCACAGTGCCTGACAGTTAGTCATCCACCATTCAGCACAGGTCATCTCTTAAGTGAGGTTGTTGTAGCTGTGCTATTACTACTGCTATTATTATTACTACTATTACTACATGTTGGGTAAAGGCATAGTGCCCCCCTTTTGGACCTTAGGTCAAACTGAGCCATACATGTAGAGGGAGTTGGAAGGCACCAGCACAAAGGAACCACATGATGCTGGAACTCCATCAGGACGCCATCCACACCATTCATCTGGTTCTGATGGCAGCAGAATATAGCAGCTAGAGCTTAGGCTCTGGTTCAGACTAATGGGTTCAAATACTGTCTCCAGGACTTTCAGAATGCCTGATCTTAATTGAGTTACTTAACTTCTTTATCTATAAAGTGAGAAATAAAAATAATAGCTGACTAAATGGGGTGTGTGAAATTTACATGGCACATTTTACATAAAGTACTTACACAGTTTATGAAACATGGTCAGTGCTCAATAAATAAATATCAGTTGCTGGCTAACACACTACCATTCTTGCATTCAGTATGTTGTAAAAAATGGTAACGTGGTTCTCCTTTAAAACAGAAGCTCACTGCATATGCTTCATTTTATTGGTCACATAACTGTTCTGATAAACCCTGATCTAAACTCCCTTTTGAAATTTCAATTAGCCTCATAAGTGTAAGCTGTACATTCTAGGAAAGGTAAAAAGAGTAAAAAGGAAGCAGCTGAGAGCTTAGATTTATAAGAGTTGGATAAGTAAGGAGAGAGAAAGGGAAAGAACAGCAGACTGGCAGCTGGAGAAAGGGAGAGAACATGTGGGAGGTAAGCAGGAATTTCTTATCACTTGCTCCTCAAGGTTGGTTGCTGGAGAGAAATATGGAAAATAAAGTAAATGACAAACACCTGGGCTATAGCTTCCTTTTCTGAGACCCACCCCCCACCACAAATGACTACTCTGGCTTAGTGCCACACTCAAGCATAGATTTTGCAAGCAGATGTAGTTCATGCACACACACACACACACACACACACACACACACACGCACACAGAGCACACAGAGCACACACACACACCCCTTCAATATACAAATGTGCTGCAGCATGTCCCAGACTAAATGTATCTTTGGACTATTTTCGATCCCATCTAATACTCTGTTTCTCTCTTACCACTGACAGCCACGTTTTTGTGTTTTTTTTTATCCTCACCCAAGGACATTCCTCCATTTTTTTGTTGTTGTTGTTCAGGTAGAGTGGGAGGGAGAGAGAGGAACAGAGAGAGAGAGAAACATCGATGTGAAAGGAACACATTGAGTGGCTGCCACCTGCACGACCAACCAGGGCCGGGGACAAACTGCAACCGAAGCACGCGCCCCCAGCGGGAACCGAACCCGGGTCTCTCAGGACCGCAGGCCGACGCTCCAACCGCTGAGCCAAACTGGCCAGGGCTGACAGCCAAGTTTTTAACATTGTCTTCACTAGTTTCCTCCACTGGATTTCCTCCACTCCAATCTGACTTCAAATACCACCACTCCAGGAGAGCCAATCTTGTTGACATTACCCAATTATTATTAGTACTGTTTTTTAATCCTCACCTGAGGATATTTTTTTTTTTTCTATTTATCTTCAGATAGAGTGGGAGGGAGAGAGAGGGAGAAAAAGGGAAAGAGAGAAACATCGATGTGAGAGGGACACATTGACTGGTTGCCTCCTGCACGATCCCAACCAGGGCTGGGAACGAACCCAACTGAGGTATGTGCCCTTGACTGGAATCGAACCCAAGACTCATTGGTCCGCGGGCTGACGCTCTGCCGCTGAGCCAAACTGGCCAGGGCAACATCACCCAATTATTTAAATTTATTTTAATTATATGTCAGTAGGATTTCCTGGAGTTGTTCACAACTTTTTTTCAAAACACTGGGATTTATATATCACAGTAAGGATTTAGAGTTTCATCCAAAGTGTCACAGGAAGCCACAAAATGTTTTTTGGGGAGGGACGTCTCTGAGGACAATACCCATCCTGGGTTTTACTCCTAGTTCTTTAGTGTTCCCTCCAAAAACAAAATTCTAAATGGTGGTTGTTATGGATTGAATGTTTGTGTCTCCCCAAAATTTATATGTTGAAGCCCCAACACCCATAGTGTTTCTTAGTCTTACCCATCCTAAAAATAAAGTTCTAACATCCACACGTTACAAAACAGAAAAACTGCTAACGTTCGTTCTTCACCCTTCCTCAGCCCTCACGGACCACCCCTCGATCAGTATTCCTCAAGTCAACCCAAAACCTGTCACCATCTTCATCACCACAGCTATGACTCTGGCTCAAGCTGTCGTCTTTTATCATAGGAACTCCTACAATGCAGCCCTTATTTTTGTTCCATATGCCCTCTGGCTCTACTCCATTTGCTTCTATATTTCCATGTTAAGTATGAATCATGCCCTTCATTATTCAAAACATTTTAAGTAAACCCCAATTCTTTATTGTGGCCTATAAATCTCAGCTCAATTCTGTGCCTTCCCTATCTGTTCAACTTGATTTCATGCCACTCACGCTGGCTCGCTAGGCTCTAGCTGTACTGGCCAGATTTTAAATCCAGTGTTGCACCATGCTCTGTCTTACACATGTTGTGCCCTCTGCAAGAATGCTCTTTCACCCACTCTTCTTACACATAGTAATTAGACATTTATACCACTGATGAAGTGATTCCCCTAGATAGGTCTAGTACTCACCTGACACCATACATTGTCATTACAATATTACTGAGTCTATTCCCTACACTGTACTTCACATTCCCGTGCCTATTTAGTAATGGCCAATTTGTACTTCTTAATCCCCTCACCTCTTTTCACCCAGCCTCTCTACCTCCATTCCACCTGGCAACCATCAGTTCGTTCTCTGTATCTATGAGTTCGTTTCTGTTCTGTTTTTTAATTTCTTTTGTTTTTTAGATTCTACATATAAGTGAAATCATATGATATTTATCTTTCTCTGGCTTATTTTACCTGGCATAATACCCTATAGGTCCATCCATGTTGTTGCAAATGGTAATACTGCATTTGTTTTTTTGTGGCCAATATTCCATTGTATATATGTAGTACATCTTATTTATCAAAACATCTATTAATAGACACTAGACCACTTTCTTATACCATATATAAGAATAAACTCAAAATGGAGTAAGGACTTGAATGTAAGGCCCCAAAGCATAAAACTTCTAGAAGAAAACATAGACAATAAACACTCTGACATTGCTCTAGTAATATATTTATGGGCTAGGTCTCTTCAAGTGAGGGAAACAAAAGAAAAGATACACAAATGTGACTACATTAAACTAAAAAGTTTTTGCACAGTAAAGGAAACCATTGACAAAACATAAAAACAACTTAATGAATGGGAGAACATATTTGCTGATGATACATCAAATAATAGGCTAATGACCAAAAGTTATGAACAACTCATATAACCTAACACCAAAGAAACAAAAACATAGTTTTAATATGGGCAGAAAACCTAAATAGACACCTACACAGAAAACATACAGATGGCCAATAGATATATGAAAAGATGCTCAATGTCATTCATCATCAGAGAAATGCAAATTAAAACCACAGTGAGGTATCTATTCTATGCCTAGAACACTGCTTGGTGTTGTGAGGAAAGTTGAGTAAAAGTAAATATAATTTTTACTTAAAAAAAAAAAAAGGTTAAAATCCTGAGGATCTAAGGTTCAGATATACAAAGCAATATGAAAAGAATATATACAATAATTTCATGATGTGAAAATCACTGTAAAATATTTAATAAAACTTACAAATGAGTCTCTGTAATGACAGTGACCTCAAATCCCACGGCCCAGCAGAAAGTGAGCTCCAAGGAGATGAGACATAAAAAAGGACTATAGCAGATCCCATTAAAGAGGCAGAATCAAATTACATCCATATGTGCATATACAAGGTGTGTGTGCAGTAGGAATTCTAAATAGTTGCAAATATGCCCTGGCCGGTGGGACCCAGGTGGTTGGGCATTGTCTTTTGCACCAAAAGGTGGCCAGTTTGATTCCTGGTCAGGGCACATGCCTAGGTTGCGGGCTCAGTCCCTGGGTAGGGGACATGCAGGAGGCAGCCAATCCATGCTTTTCTCTCACATGGATGTCTCTCTCTCTCTTTCTCTCTCACACTCTCCATTTCTTTTCTCCAAAAATCACTAAAAAATCTTTTAAAAATAAAATAAAATAGTTACAGATAACAGATAAGAAAAATTGGAATTGATTTAAAAAATCCAAGGTACATAATACTTTGGGGTAACAATTTAAATATACTATATAAACATTTATTAAGAAATTACCTTGTGTCTATCCTCTAGCTGGTATCAAATTGTCAAAAATGAGTAATACATAGTACCTACTCACAGTGTCCATAGTACAATTGGAAGGAGAGGGAAGAAAGGTGGTCATATAACACACTTCAGCAAGTGGTATAGAAAAGACATCAGTGCAATACAATGGAAGCCCCAGATTAAAGAGTCAATCAATTTTGCCTGGTGGATTCTAAGATGAATTTACAGAGAATGTGCCGTTTGAGTCAGGCCATGAGTTTAAGTTGAGTTTTGGCCACTCCTAAAGAGAGAAGCTTATTCCAGATAAAAAGAATGGCCTGTTCAAAGTTATAGGCCTGAGAAAATAACAGGGTATCTGTGAAATATGGAATGTAAAGCAATCTTAGTGAATTAATACAATATAGGTTCTCGGATCATATAAGACATCCTACTGAAAAGTAAAAACACAAAAACCCAAATCAAAAAAGGTGATACAGTTGGTTGGTTTGTCATGATGCGATACTGTCTAATCATTTGTTTAACTACTTTTTACTGTGTTAATCATTTTGTTAATTGAAAAGTAGTTTATCTTTTCATAAACTACTGTCCATATGTACACTTTTAAGTCATAGACAGTCCTAGCCCAGGCAGCAACTGAGTACTTGTAATGTGGCTACTACCACATGTTGAAATCATATTTTGGATACATTGGTTTAAATAGGATACATTATTAATATATTTTTTGTTTGAAAATGTGACTTCTAGAAAATTTTCAGCTACATATGCAGCAATTTCTCTCAGACTGTGCTGTTCTGAAGGCTTATAGAGCAAGTTAATGGTATTCTCCAGGAATGGGCAACAGTTAAGAAGACTAGACATTATTCAACACTGGGCCCATAAGTCCTCTCTAAAATTTTGTATTTTCAATGAAAAGCATAAAAGTTTAGCATTACATAAAATGGATGTATTTTCATATACAGGTGAGAAAGCTTTAAAAATGTGGTTTCACCAAGGGAAACAATATTTTATA
The DNA here is from genome assembly GCF_014108415.1 of Molossus molossus. Classification (NCBI taxonomy): domain Eukaryota; kingdom Metazoa; phylum Chordata; class Mammalia; order Chiroptera; family Molossidae; genus Molossus; species Molossus molossus. Next base: position 52,932,115 of record NW_023425345.1, on the reverse strand, counting down.
ATTTTAATTAAATGTGAAAAGCTTCTACAGTATTTTGCTACTCTAGCAGAGAGTTTCATAACCACATTATTTTTTAATGAGGCTATTTATTGTGTTACTTTTGTTATTTCTACAACCCTAGATAATTAACATACAAAAATTCTTTATTTTTCTGATTCATGTATAATATCCTTCAATTGAATCTATTGATTTCCAAGTATATGTTAAACTAAATCAAAGACTAAATCAAAATATAAACATCAAGTAGAAATGCACACAGCAACATATTAATGGTGATTATCTTTATGCTTTAATTTTAAGAAATATAAAAGTACAGAGAATGAAAGCATAATCTAGAAGCAAATTGAAAATGGCTTTAAATCGTAAGTACCTATTTGTCAGAACTGAAGATTTTGGGATTCATCGAGAATTTGCTGTAAAATTAAGAAAAATATATTTAGAAGTTACTTGTAAGTCAGTGAACTTATATGAAAAGTTTTTCGAAGTAATTTTGATAAAATTATCACTTGTATAAAAATTACAACTAATATTTATTTAACTGAATTAACATGAAGCAATAGTGGCCTTCAATAACATTAAACTAATTACATAGTTCCACTAATTTCTGTGAAGTGTCTTAAAATAAAATGGATTGTTACTCTTACCTGTGTTTAGGGAATCTCTGTTAATATAAGTGGCTCAGTTTATAGCCTTCCTCAAATGACTGGGAATAACACAGCTGTTAAAATGCATGAGATTACACTGTAATAGTGTTCTGTCCCTAATAACAAATCAGGCCACAAATACTAATAAACATAATCACTTGGCCCTTAATGGAAATTTTCTGCTAATTTTGAAAGCTTTACAATTAACTGTGATTCAATGAACCTGATTACCTGTTAAATTAAACTGTGAGGGAAGGCAAGTCGTGTTGTTTTAGGAAGTCAATATGAAGATTCTATCTGAATTTTTACTCTTCAAGGCAAGGTATTTAAAAAAATAACATTGTTTTATTATTTTTCGTAACTATAAAATTAAGTCCTGCTTAATTCATACATTGCACTAAGATGTCAATACATTTTTAATTTATTTTTTATTATTATTTTTAATACAAATGACCCACCAAGGCCCTAGACGACTAGCATCCCAGACTTTCTCACCCCCTTTGCTCACTGCTCAGGTCCCTCCATCGCGTAGCTCCTCGTCATGCGTCAGCCCTGCAGCCCTGTTCTGGCCTGATCGTCTTCGCTCATGCTGTTCCCTCCTGCTAGATGACTAAGCTCTCAGGGTCTCAGAACAGCTCCTGCTTTTCATTTAGGTCTAAGTTCAAATATTACTACGTCACAGGCATCTTTCCAAAGTTCCCTTTCTAAGAGCTCATCATTTTCCCCCAATGCAAAAAGTATTCCTTTTCCTCAGAACAACCATCAAATGTGAATGTATCTTGTTAATTAAGGTGCTCCGTTGTTTATTGTTGGACTTTCCTCTGTGGAACATACACTCCAGGAGAGCAGAAACATATTTGCTTGCCTACTGCTATTAACAAACTACCATTAACAAACTAATGGCAGACATACTCAGTTTCAAAGTCCATAAGCATATCTCTGCAGCATATTTTTCAATGGTTACAGGGTGGTCCACCATTTGAATAAACTAGACTTTATTATCAAATCCCCTATTATTGGATACTTAGATTAGCACCATTTTGTACTATCATAAAAAAAAATTTGATTCACATCCTTGTACTTAGATATTTGATCATTTACCTGGTTATTTCCTCCAGATATTCCCCTAAATTAAATTGCTAAGTAAATTAAGATGTTCACATTAGCCCTGGCCGGTTTGGCTCAGTGGTTAGAGCGTCGGCCTGCGGTCCTGAGAGACCCGGGTTCGGTTCCCGCTAGGGGCGCGTACTTCAGTTGCAGTTTGTCCCCAGTCCTGGTGGGTCATGAGGGTGGCAGCCACTCGATGTGTTCCTTTCACATCGATGTTTCGCTCTCTCTCTCTCCCTCCCACTCTACCTGAACAAAAAAATGGAAAAATGTCCCCGGGTGAGGATTAAAAAAAAAAAAAAAAAGATGTTCACATTAAAAAGTGTAAGTGGCCAACTTCTACAGTTCTACAGCATTCCAATTTCAATTCCCCCTAGCAAGTTCTGGAAAACCTAATGTGTTAACTCTGTGTTATGGACTTGCCAGTGTATTTATTCCACAACACATTTCCCATGATATTGACACGAAGTTTCCTACTGTCTAATTTAACTCTCAGCTCAACTTGATTAATTTATTGATCAAATTTTATTGAGTGCTTATTAAGTGTCTGTTACTCTTCTAGCCACTGGGAAAAGAATAAAACAATTTCTCTATTCTTATGAAGCTTATATTCTAGATAAAAATGGCGAATGATAAATAATTTGTCACTTAGCCGTAAGGATGTGGATGCAAAAGTCAAAGATAAGGGAAGACATTTTATATAGGATGGTGGGCATAGCCCTCAACACTATGGTGCCATTTTAGTGAAGTCTTAAATGCAGTGAAGGAGTGATCCATGTAGATCTCTGAAAGAAAACCATTCCAGGAAGAGTTCTGAGGAACATCCAGGGTACCAGTGAGACCAGAGGAAAGAAAACAAAAAGGGACAGTAGTCTGGGTTACAAAGAAAGAGAAGGAGGAGATGTGTGTATATAAATATGTATGTGTATACTTATATATACATACACACATACATTTCTATGCTTTGAAAGTAGAGCAAAGAAGATTAAGCATTGGTTTAGATGTACATGTGAGAGAAAGAAAATTATAGAAAAAAATGAAATATGTTACAAAGATGTGGAAGGCAGTTGAGTGAGCAATTTTGGGGGTGTCTGGGGTAGAAATCAATGTTTCAACTTACAGATATGTTGTATTTCAAATTTCTATTCAGTGTCAAATGGGAGCCATCGAATAACCAGTTTCAGGTGTGAGTCCTCCTTGAGGAAAAGTTACTAGCTGGAAATGCAGTTTGGAAGTATCACACTATGAACTGTACCTAATGCCATGAGACTGGATGAGCACACCTTGAGTCCAGGTAGAAAGAGAAGACAGAGGACCAACCATGGTGCATGTTGACATTGAGAGGATGGGAAGATGGGAAATAATTTACATTGTTCAAATCAAGAAAAAAAAATAGAATACAGAACCTGAAGAAACAGAGGTTTTAAATATCCTTCAGATAATATTGTATGACAGTATTATGTTTCACAAGTACATGATTGATAAAAGATACACACTAAAGGCCTTGTGCCCTAAGTTTTATATTGATAGCATTTTTTTCTTCTTTTGAAATAAAGGATATAAATAAAACAATTTCTCAGATAATTTTATGTTTAAGCCTCAGGTAAACAAAATCTACTGGATATAGGCTGATTAGGAGATAATCAAATATTGTGTACTTTTCTCAGCATTTAAAAAAAGTAACATTAAAGTGGAAGTAGTAACATTAATGAGAAGAATGCCACATTGGCTCGAAGGCTTTATGAGCATAAACTGTAATGCTAGGATGAATAATAATAATAACAAACACTTGTATTGTAAGTATAATGCTTTGCAAGTTGGATGTACAAAAACAGACAAGCAAATAGAAATTATATCAAACAAATGAGCAATTACTGACAAAATAATATGATTCACAGGCATTTGAGAAGCTAATGGGCTATATACCCTCATTTTACCTTGTATTTTTTACCTTTTATTATTTTTATTGAGATATAATTCACATGCCATAAAATTCACTTTTAAAGTATAAATCTGAGTAGTTTTCAAGTACATCTACAAAGCTGTATAACCATCACCACTATCTATTTTCAGAAAAATTTTATCATCCCAAAAAGAAATCTTATTATCCATTAGCTTTCAATCCCTATTTCCCCCATACCTCCTTTTTCCTATTTTGGAATATCTTATTTTTATTTATATATTTCTAAAAAAATTTATTGAATTATTGGAGTGACACTGATTAATAAAATTAGATAGGTTTCAAGTGTATAATTTTACTATAGCTTGTATTTTTACTAATTGAAAATAAATAATTTAAAATTAAATTTAGTAAATTAATTTTATATAGTTATATATCGTTCATTACATGACTGACGGTGAGATATATACAAATTTTAACTTTTTCCAGCTTTTTAAAAATATAGTTGATAAATAACACTGTAAGTTTAAGGTGTACGACATGATGATTTGCTACACATATATATTGTGAAGTGATTACCACAATAAGGTTAGTTAACACATACATCACCTCTCACATGGTTACCTTTTTGTTTTGGTGAGAACATTTAAGATCTATTCTCTCAGAAAATTTTAGGTATACAATACAGTATTAGTAACTACATTCAACATGCTTTACATTAGACAGAATTCATTTTATAACTAAAAGTATATATCCATCCTTTCACCAACTCCCCTATTTCCTCTCTCCTCAGACCCTGGTAACCACCAATTTATTCTCAGATTCTATTAATACAATTATTTTAGGTTCTACATATAAGTGAGATCATGTAGTATTTGTCTTTCTCTGACTTCTTTAACATAGCACAGTGTTTCAGGGTTCATTCATGTTATCACAAATGGCAGGATTTTTTTCTTCTTATTGCTCAATAATACTGCATTTTCTCTCTCTCTCTCTCTCTCTCTCTCTCTCTCTCTCTCTCTCTCTCTCTCTCTCCCTCCCTCCTCCCCCTCTCTCCCTCTCCCTCTCCTTCTCTGTCTCTATCATCCATTTGTCCACAAACAAACAATTAGGTTGTTCTATATCTTGGCTATTGTAAATAATTCTACAATACACAAGGTGATGCAGCTATTTGTTTGAGATATTTATTTACTTCAGATATATACCCACAAGAGGGATTGCTGGATCATACAGTAATTCTATTTTTAATTTTTTGAAGAACCTCCATAGAGTTATCTATAATGACTGTATCAATTTATATTTGCACCAATAGTACACAAGGTTCCCTTTTCTCCACATCCTCACCAAAACTTATCACTTATGTTTTTTGACAATAATCACTCCAACAGGTATTAGGTGATATCTCAGTTTGGTTTTGACTTGCATTTCCCTTATGCTTAGTGACACTGAGCTCCTTTGCATGTATCTGTTGGGCCTTTGTATGTCTTGTTTTGAAATATGTCTATTCAGAACTTTTGCCCATTTTTAAATCAAATTGTTTTCTGCAATTGAGTTTATGAGTTCCTTATGTATTTTGAACATTAATCCCTCATCAGCTATATGGTTTAAAAATATTTTCTCCCATTCCATAAGTTGTCTTCATTTTCTTGATTGTTTCCTTTGATATGCAGAAGCTTTAGTTTACTGCAGTCCTGCGTATTTATGTTTGCTTTTGTTGCCTGTGCTCTGGTGTCATATCTAAAACACACTGCCAAGACCAATGTCAAGGAGTGTTTTTCCTATGTTTACTTTTAGGAGTTATACAGTTTTAGGTTGTGCACTAAGTTTTTAATCCATTTTGAGTTAATTTTTGTGCTACAAAAATAAGGGTATATTTCATTCTTCTGTATTTGACTATCCTGTTTTATTAACAATATTGAAGAAACTATTCTTTCCCCCATTGTTTATTCTTAGTTTCCTTGTCATATGTGTGTGGATTTACTTTTGGACTCTCAATTCTGTTGTATTTGTCTACGTGTCTGTTTTTATGCCAGTACCATACTGTTTTGATTGTCATAACTTTGTAATATAACTTAAAATCAAGAGTATAATGCCTCCAATTTTGTTATCTTTATCAAGATTTATTTTTGGCTCTTTGGGCGCTGGCTTCACTGGTGAATTCTATCAAACATTTAAAGCAGAATTAATGCCAAACCTTCTTAAACTCATCCTAAAGACGAAAGAGGAGAGAATACCCTCATTCATTGGAAGAGGAGGGAATACACTCATTCATTTTATGAAGCTATAATTACCCTTACACAAGGGCCAGCTGAGGACACTATAAGAAAAGAATACTGTAGGTCAACATCCCTGATGAATATAGAGGCAAAATTCTCAACAAAATTTAAGTGAACCAAATTCTATAGAACATTAAGAGGATTATACACATTGATAAAGTGGGGTCCATTTTTGGGCTGCAATAATAGTTCAACTTACACAAAGCTATAAACGCAATACTGCCCAGGCCAGTGTGGCCTCAGTTGGTTGTATCATCGTCTTGTACTCCAAAAGGCTGCAGGTTCTGCTCTGGGTCAGGGAACATTCCCAGGTTGCAGGTTCCATCCCTAGCTGGGGTGCAAATGGGGGGCAACCAATAAATATTTCTCTCTCACATTGATATTTCTGTTTCTCTCTCTTTCACCCTCTTCCTTCCTTTCTCTCTAAAGTAAATAAAAACATATCCTTGAGTGAGGATTATAAACAAATAAATAAGTAAATGTGACACACCACCTTAATAAAATAAAGAATAAAAACAAAGGGATAAAGCTCCAGGATACTCACTCTCACCACTCCTACTCAACATAACACTGGAAGTCCTAGCCAGAGTAATTAGTCAAGAACAAGAAATAAAAGTCGTCCAAATTGGAAAGGAAGAAGTAAAGTTATCTCCGTGTGCAAATTACATGGTCTTGTATGTGGAAAATCCTAAAGACTCTGTCACAAGACTATTAGAACTAACAAATAAATTCAGTAAAATTGCAGGATACAAAATCAATATACAGAAATCAATTGTTTATAATAACAATAAACTATCTGAAAATGAAATAAAGAAATAATCACATTTACAGTATAATAAAAACAATAAACTATGAAGAAGTAAATTTAAACAGGTAGGTGTAAGAGCTCTATACTAACAATTATAAAACAGTAATAAAAGAAATTGAAGACACAAATAAATGGAAAGATATCCCATACCCATGGATCAACATAATTAATAGTGTTAGAAAAAAGTGCATACTATCTAAAGTGATATACAGATTCAACACAGTCTCCATCAAAATTCCAATGGTATTTTTCACAGAGATAGAAAACACAATTCTAAAATGTGTATGTAAGGTCAAATTTTAAATTTTAACTCACGGTTCAGTTAAAAATTTTAGGCAGAACCACAAATATTTTCTTTAATAAATCAAACAGACTCATTGAGTAAATAAAGTAGTAACATTTAACATTGATATGGTTCCCAAAATATTTGATTTTTAATATTGATTGTCATGGCCTTAATTAGTAATAATGACTAATAGCTTACTTTTACATTGAGTTTATGTACATATAATCAAGTTTCATAAATACTAAAATGTAATATAAATTTCTAGCATAAAACAAGGCTTCTTCTAGAATGTGAATAAAAGCCATGTATCTTAAATTGTATTGATTTTTACCTACTCTATTACTTTATTCTTTACACCAACAAAGAGCTGTAGCAACAAAACGTGTCACTAAACTGAAGTTTATTTGTCCAGAGAAATGGATAAAGCTAATTTGTGTAATCAAGAAATAAGTTCATCCTTTTCAACTCATTAGAAGTATGGTCTAACTGCAAACTAAGATAGTTAAATCATAAAGCAGTGATACAACTGCAAAGACATTCATTTCTAATACTAAGTGTAATCCATGGATATTGGTTGAGATTTTATTGTTTACATAACAGTTCTTCAACTAGATAATAAACTACCTCTTAGTTGGAAAGCTCCAACACACACACACACACACACACACACACACACACACACACACAAACTTTCTTTCCTTTGTATACTGTTTGTAGGAGGAAACACACACACACACACACAACGCCTATTATCTAAGCAATGCAAATTAGAAGAAATGCTGCGAAAAGTAGTTTCTTCTGGAATAAAGGATTAAGACTTGCACCTGCTAAGTAATAAGGCCTTCTTAGAAGAAACTGCCACAAGTGGGAGTCTTACTATGTTTTAATGTATTTTTTTATTTTTGTTGTTTCTATTAGCAAAACTTATGCAGGGAATGTTTGTTTGTTTGTTTGTTTTGGTAAGACCACAAATGTACTCAGAGTTGTGGACGCTTTGGAGAACTAAGAAATATTACTATCTGGACCAGTAGCAGCTGGTAACAAGGAATATTGTCCTCAGGTGAAACAGGAGCTCCCTGTCCAGTGAGACCACATCTACCCCAAGCCAAGAGTACAGAAGTCTAGACCCTTCCCTCAAGGTGTAGCCAACTGGGCTGCATTTGCTACTTCACATTTTCTCAATGGGATCAATTTGAAGCCTATTTTTAGTTAAGTCTAAATTCTTACTTAGTTCTTAAGAGCTCCTGGGAGTGATCAATAGAGGAATCCAGACAAGGAACAACACTATCCATTACCAGAGAGAGATCAACATTCAGCCCATAAACATTCAATATTTCAGGTGGTGTCATGGCTATGTGGGTGGAAAATGGCATTGGTAGAGAAATTGTTCTTTTAGATAGGGTGAACAAGGAAGGTATCTCTGATGTTGTGAAGTTTGAGAAAAGACCTGAGGAAATTAAGAGTCCTTGTTCTGCACTTAGCTGAGGGAAGAGAGACTTTAAATCAAGACAGAACTAACATTGGAATGTTCTAGGAAGAGTGAGAAAGTGGATGTGGCTGAAGTGTGGTTAAAGATGCATAGAGAAGTAGGAGCTGAGGCTACAAATGAAAGGGATAGTGACAGATTATATAGAGCCTTGAAGATCATTGCATGGTGTTGCGCTCTTAAACTAAAAAAACAAAGTACCAAGTTCCACAAGATATCTGCCTCATAGTTTTAAAACCAGAAGAGCTCTCAAATGCCATCTGGTCTAACTCCTCAATTTTAAAGCATTTCTATACATAATGAAAAAAAAATTTATTGAAACTAAAAGACAAGGATAGAATTTTAAAATGTATGAAAGTGACTTGCCATTGAATACATTTGAAGGAAATTCTGCTAGAAATTTTTTAACAGTTTTTGCATATTAGGTTCCATTTGTTTAAGTCCCGAATCTTAATGTCATCTCATCAATGGCAAAACTGTGAGAGGATGAGAGCTAGCTGGCTGATGTGTGGATAATGCGTGCTCACAGTCTGGCACTGGCTTGGCACTTATCCTAGCTGTAATTTCATCACCTTGGGGGAAAGAGAAATAGTGATAACTGTTTTAAGCAAGTGAGCCATATTTCCCTTACATACAACTGCCAGAATGACTATCCTCCAAAAATTGTCAATTCCACTAGGGCTAAGGCAAAGTATTTTATGTTCAAGTTGATGAATGAAGAACAGCAGACCATCCTGGCCAGTGTGGCACACTAGTTGAGCATCAATTCATGCACTAGGAGGTTGCTGGTTCGATTCCCGGTCAGGGCACGTGCCCAGGTTGTGGGCCCAATCCCCAGAGTGGGGGCATGCAGGAGGCAGCCTATTAATGTTCTCTCTCATCAATGTTTCTATCTCTCTCTCCCTCTCCCTTCCTCTCTCTCTCTAAAATCAATAAAGAAAAAATATTTAAAAAACAAAAAGAACAGCAGACCATTCTTGAAGGATAATCAGCACGTAGTCATAAAATAGTTTGAAAATCACTTCACAGGAATACCCAATAATACTAATGATACCCTATTACCCCTATTAGTTAAAAGAAATATTCCATTTCATATTAGTAATGGGCTTTAAAAATATTTATTAATGGCTTCAGCCCTGTGTTGTTGTTGCTATTATTTTTTTAAGTGAAGAACAACTGTATCCAATGCCTCTATTAACTAAAAACAGTTGTATAGGCTCCAACACAAAGCCATACCTTGTTTGTTTTCTGGAATCTATTTCTTAAGTTTCTGGCTTTACCCTAAAGAGCCTATATCTTACTCTGATGTCAATTCTTCTATATGCAATTTTCTAACTCTAATACAGCTCCTTAATTATTTGCCATTCAAAACTTTTCAGTGTGGTGATTACCCCTTACTGAGGAAATATCCTTTAAATAAAAGTCTAATTTTCATTTTTTAATTGTGCTGAGATACTAATGATATCCAAAAGAAATAGAAGCCCCATTGACATCAATGAACAGATTTTCTAGACAGAAAATCAAGGAAAAGGCAGCCTTTAATGACACTAGCTCAGATGAATTTAATTGATAGCTTCAGAGCATTTCATCCCAAAGCATTAGAATATATATTCTTTTCAAGTGCACATGGAACACTTTCTAGGGTAGACCACATGTAAGGCCACAAAATAAGACTCAATAATTTAAGAAGATTTAAATCATACCAAGCATCTTCTCTGACCACAATGTTATGAAACTAGAAATCAATCACAAGAAAATAACTGAAACACACAAAGACATGGAGGTTAAATAACACGCTACTAAGCAATGAATGGGTTAACAATGAGATCAAGGAAGAAATCAAAAGTTACCTTGAAGTAAATGAAAATAAGAATACAACAACCCAAACGGTATGGGACACAGCAAAAACAATACTAAGAGGGTAATTCATAGCATTACAGGCCTACCTAAAAGAAGAAGAAAAATCTCAAATAAACAATCTAACTTTATACTTAAAGGAACTTAAAAAAGAACAACAAACAAAACCCAAAATGAGTAGAAGGAAGGGCATAATAAAGATTAAAGCAGAAATAAACAAAATAGAGTTTTAAAAAATAATACAAAGTATTAATGAAACTAAGAGCTGGTTCTTGGAAAACATACACAAGATTGACAAACCTTTATCCAGACTGAGCAAAAAAAGATGACCCATATAAATAAAATCAGAAATGAAAGAGAACAACTGTCTCTCACCCTTCCTTTCTCTCTCTGTCTTTCTCTCTTTCTCTTTCACTCCTCTTCCCTCCCACCCCCTTCCAATCTCTCAAAAAACGAATGGAAAAAATATCCTTGGGAGGATTAAGAAAAGGGAAAGAAAGAGGAACCCGCATGCACTATTGGTGGGAATGCAGATTGGTACAGCCACTGTGAAAAGCAGTGTGGAGTTACCCCCCAAAATTAAAAATGTTACTGTCCTATGACCCAGTGATTCCACTTCTGCTAATATATCTGATGAAAACTGACACTACTATAGTCTGTAAGAATGTATCCACCCCTACGTTCACAGCAGTATTCTTCACAGCAGTGGTTCTCAACCTTCCTAATGCTGCAACTCTTTAACACAGTTCCTCATGTTGTGGTGACCCCCAACCATAAAATTATTTTTGTTGCTACTTCATAACTGTAATTTTGCTACTGTTATGAATTGCCATCGAAAATATGTGTTTTCCGATAGTCTTAAGTGACCCCTGTGAAAAGGTCATTTGACCCACAAAGGGGTCACGAGCCATGAAAAAGAAGAAAATCTTACCTATTTTGACAGCATGAATGGACCTGGAGAGTATAATGCTAACTGAAGTAAGCCAGTCAGAGAAAGACAAGTTCCATATGATTTCACTTATATGTGAAATCTAATGAACAAAATACACTAACAAACAAAATAGAAACAGACTCATTGATACAGAGAACAGACTAACAGCTGTCAGAGGGGAGGGGAATTGGGGGGCTGGATAAAAATGTGAAAGGATTAAGCAAAGCAAAAATAAATCTCATAGACACAGACAACAGTATAATGATTACCAGAAGAAAAGTGGGGTGGGGGAGGTAGAAGCGGGTAAAGGGGGATAAATGGTGATGAAAGGAGACTTGACTTTGGGTGGTGAACACACAGTATAATATACAGATGATGTATTATAGAACTGTACACCTGAAACCTACATAATTTTATTAACCCATGTCACCCCAATAAATCCAATAAAAATTTTAAAAATTTAAAATAAGTAAATAGCATAAGAAGAAATCTAAGTCAAAGTCATACATTTAGAGGAGTTAATGCTTTTAGCTGAACATCTCTATCTGTCTTAGTTTAATTAAGTTTATATTTAAAACATCATTCAACCACAGATCTTAAGAGAATCACTGAGTAAAAATGTATTTTTACAGTCATATACATATTATGATATATATTTATTTATTTTCATAACTTGGTGGGATGAAGTCACTTCTAAATTCTGTGCATGCCTGCTGACTTTTACAAAAGGATATTTCCTATAAATAACATCATGGCATACTTAGTTTAATATACTTTGAAACCGTTTTTTAGAACATATACACTATTTGAGCATGAAAGAACATTTGTTTCATTTGCTTATAGTTAAAGAGTGATGTTTTTATTAACAAATTATATCCATTCTAAATGTATTTAGAGTTAGTAAGTCTCAAGAAAACTAAATGCAGTTTTAAAATAGTCTGGCATTTCTCTACTTTGAGAGGTCAAGTATGATTCTTATGAAATAGCCTGTGATATAACTGGTGAGAAGCATGGCCTACATATGCTCACGTCTTAAATTTCAAATAGAATCAAATTCCTAATTGTAACTTTCTTCTGTACAGACAGAATTTTCTCTCAACAGAATTCTTTAATTAGGAAGAGAAATTGTTCTTGCAAAACACTTCACTGATTATAAAACAGGGAGGAGGTGATTGATCGAAATTACTGGCACTAAATACATTTGGGTCTTCATGTCAAACGCATATACTAATTTCATTCTTGTATGGCTAAGAGCTATACATATGTCAGAGAACCTAAAATGGACAGAACTTGAGACTTGTCATCTATTGGTTTTGCTGCATAGCATTTATTCCTCCTCTCTGTTAATGAGATCTCAACTTCATTGGAACAATATTTCTCCCCATCACATTAGGACTGTCAATTAAAGTACTGCTCCCCACGGCCAGCCAGTGTGGCTCAGTGGCTGAGTGTCGACCCATGCACCAACAGGTCACCAGTTTGATTTCCAGTCAGGGCACATGCCCAGGTTGTGGGCCAAAACCCCAGTGGAGGGCATGCACGAGGTAGCCAATAAATGTTCTCTCTCATCAATGTTTCTCTCTCTCTCTATCTCTCCCTCTCCCTCTCCCATCCTCTCTCTCAAAAATCAATAAAGAAAAATATTGTTTTGAGTACTGCCCTCCTCTGGTCAAAGTGTGGACTTGGACTAAATTTAGGCTGCTTCAGATCTCTTACCTCAGAATAGGAATTCTGAACAGAGTGTCATGAGGCTGAAAAAAATTGGAGGTGATTCAGCTCATATGCAAACATCCCGTTGATGTCCCTTAGTTTCTGCTCACATCCCTAGATTTTCCTTGGTACCTATGCTTCCTGGGACCTAACTTCTTCTTTCTGAGACTGTAAGCTGCCTTATATACTTCTAATAAATTTGTGTTTGGCTTTAGTTAGCCAGAATCAACTTCTGTTACTTACAAAGATTCCTGACCAATGAAAGCTAATAAAAATGATAAAATATTATGTGTTCAGAGAAAATGAAATGTTTCTGTGTGGTAGTAATACAAAATAAATTAGAATTGACACATAAAATGTACCTTAAATCTCAAGTTGGAAAAGGCAACAGGCAGACAAGTGATAATTTAATGGATAAAATATAACAACCGAGCAAAACAAAAAATGACAGTTTTTATTACCTCGCTGCAGCTATTAGAAATTTCATTAGTACTACCATAAAGAGGGAAAGTATAGGGCCTGTAATGAAAATGGGAAGCAGGTGTAGATGGGGCCAAGACTGGAGATTCTTTCATGTTGATACCAGGATTTCCTAGAAAAATTCCCCTGATCAATTTTGCTTAAACATGGTCTGCTCTCAAAGACTGTATTTTGCTTTGCATGTGTTCTAAGATCTACTGAATTCCTCAATGCATTTATAAGCTCCAAATGGACAGGGCTTGTGTTTACTATGTTTTCTATATCTGGTAGAGTGAATTGTGCAGAATATTTATTTTATTAATACATGTTGACTTCATTCCAGTTAACAACTGAATGTATACACACACAGCATTTTGATCTTTAAAGCTGCCCCCAATGATTAGGTAGCTGCCTCTGCGACATGATTTAAAATAAATTGGGGCATCCCAGGGAACACACTCCCACAAGCTTTATCATTAGAAAAAATATTATTTTACTCTAAGTCTTTTCTAAAAGCAACTCTACCTCTTTCTTTATAATCTCATAATGTAGCATTGGCGTTATACCATCCATACATGTTTTACTTCCATAACCATCAATATACTTAAGGAAAACATAGATAAATTATAGAAGCTCTAACACACTTCTATGGACATCTATTTAAATCCTTTATGTCTATTTAAAAACCTATATCTTTATACAATCACAGAAGAGATTTCAGCACAATAGTAGAGTAAAACACTCAACAAAGATTTTGACATGCCAAAAAAAAAAAAAATGGGGGGAAAAAGGAGGGACATCTGTAATACTTCCAATAAAGATAAACTCAGAAAACAAACAAACAAACAAAAAAAAACAGAAAGAAATGAATACAATAAAATAGTGAACTATAAAGATAAAAATCAATACCAGAAGGAAAAAAATATTTTACTACTCAGTCACAAAGGTAGTTCTGAATATCCTGGTGATCAAAACAAAGAAAAGAACATAATTACTTTTACAGTTGGGGTCACAAAACCCATGAGCACGAACAACTGGAACAGCCCTACTGAAATGTGTCTAAAGGGTGAGTTGCTGTTCAGCTGAAATTCATTGTTTCTATGAAGAAATGCAAATGATCTAGTTACCAGATTACCTCAGTTTTTTTTTTGTTTGTTTTTAATTTTTTTTTTAATCCTCACATGAGGACATTTTTTTGCATTTATCTTCAGATACAGCAGGAGGGAGAGAGAGAGAAACATCGATGTGAGAGAGACACTTCGAGTGGTTGCCACCCACATGATGCCAACCAGGGCCAGGAACAAACTGTAACTCACGTACGTGCCATTAGCGGGAACCGAACCCAGGACTCTCTGGTCCACAGGCCGATGGTCTAACTGCTGAGCCAAACCAGCCAGGGCCAGATTACCCCTGTTTTAATAGAAACTGGAATTATAGATTTTATGTAAAATATATCAAATTTGAAACTTGGAAATTATAGTTGGGAGATTTTTTTTTTTAATTGTCTCAAATCAGACTGCCTGGGTTGATGCCTTCGCTACATTACTTACTGTTGTTTGATCTTGGATATGACAACCACTCTCTCTATGCCTCACCTGAAAACAAAATAATAATAGTATCTACCTCATATGTGTTTCATGAAGATTGCAGTGGAATAGCAGAATGTCTGATATAAGTACTTAATAAATATTAGCTATTATTTCTATTTAAAACAGTGAGTTATAAAACCAAAATATATCTGCAGTGGCATGTGTAGGTCAGTAGTTTAGACCTGTGATTTAGACCTGTGATTTTGCTATAGCATTCTTCTCTAAAATAACAATTTTATGCAAAGCATCATATAGATAATGTTCAGATATGATCTATATGAAGAGTAGGTATAGAGTATGTATAACCCAGAGAGAGTTCTGCAATGAGATACTCTTCTTCAGGCTCCCTCAACTTCCACTTTCCAGTCAAGTTTAATCTTAACCAAAAATCAAGTAGTGCCACGCAATCATATTAGGAGACTGTATATAATAACCAACAATAAGAACTTGAGGATGTGTCTCTCAACCTTCCTCTGATACAAACTTTTCTCTAAACAAGATACACTATCCATCAAATCATGTTTTAACAGAATCCTCTTAATATGCATATCACACATCTATTTCCAAATGTAAATTGGCTATATCTGTGATTGACCTTCGTAATATATTTGTTAAGGTAACAATGCCTATGTAGTTTCCTTCAAAAACTTTTAAAAATAATTCCTCATTTATCAACAAGGAATTGCCTAACGTTACATAACACCATGAAAGTGCACCCATCTCACTTCTTATAGTAAGCTTCAGCTTCCCACAGTCAAGTCCCTTGAGGAATAGTTTATATGTTTTCTTCCCCTTGTCCTCTCGCATGCAAATCCGGACACCACCTCAGGCAAGCTTCAGCTTTCACACAAGAAGTATTTTTATCATGCGAAAGTCAGGTCTTAATATTGACTTGCCAGATCACTTCATTCTAGCCCTCCTAATAAAGAAACCAGTTTTGTAAAACCTGTCCAGTTGGTGCTTATCTAAACTGGTCTTGCTGTCTTGCCATGATATGTTTTATTTTCAAATTTCTCTTCTGAGATGTCATGAGGGTGCATGTGTCAAGCGTAAAGGATACTAATTACCTCTTCAACTTGTCAGGTCTCTGAAATACATGAATTACATCCCAACTGGCAATATATAACACCAAGCAACCGATCTTAGCCCGGGATAGAACCTCTGTCACCGATGCCTAGCTTTAATTAAGTTTAGTGGCACATGTGTACAGGTTTAAGCATAGAGGCAAACATGTTCAATAACATAAAGGTTATAAACATACCGTGCCTTTATTTCACTGCTCCACTAGCTACATGCAACCTCTTTGAAACTTATAATTAACATCTCAAAATACTGACTAGTTCACTACATCTTTTCTGCTTGCAATTGAATGTAAAACATAAAGAGGACATGCTTTGTCAGTCTGCAGAGATTGCACAGCCAAGTCTACACAAGCTGCCTCATAGTTTATGGTGACAATTAATTGAAATGATATCGGACAAAATAAACTAATGAATTAAATAGAACCAGAGGCATAGAAACATGGAACAAACTGACTAATCTCAGAGGGAAGGGGCGAGGAAGGGTGGGAACAGATTAACCAAATAATTTATATGCATATATGCATTGCCCATGGACACAGACAATAGGGTCCTAAAGGCCTTGGGTGGGGTAGAACTGGGTGGAGGGAGGCAATAGGGGGGAAGAGGGGAGGGGGAACTTCTGTAATACACTCAACAATAAAGATTTTTTTTTCAAGTTTTTTTTTTCTTTATTCATTTTTAAAAAGAAAGAAAGAGAGAGGGAGAAAGTTAGAAACATCAATGACAGAGAATACTGACTGGACACCTCCTGCATGCCCCCCACTGGAGGTTGGGCCCACAACCTGGGCATGTGCCCTGACCTGGAATCGAACCTGTGACCCCTTGGTGTATGGGTCGACACTCAACCACTGAGGAACACCAGCTGGGCAACAATAAAGATTTTTTAAAAACAAAATGATATAGGACATACCTATCATTTGTTTTAAATATATAAAGTTAAAAGAATGTTAATAAATAGAAAGTTAATAATTTTAGTTTCTTGAAAACCGTGAGCAAAGAAAGACTATCATTCTGTAGAAAATTGTCTATATTGAGGTACTTGGGGAATCAATGAGATATAATGTTACTTATCATAATAGTCATCTGTTCTGTCCTAGGTATTCCAATTCTAACATATCCCCAAGGTGTCCAAAAAAAATAATTACTCTTCTTCATAAAGAAAAAAATCATGGCATCACTTAACAGAATACAATTCCCTGTACACACTGAAAAGCTTCCAATGGAGTACATTAAGTTCTTGCAAAAAACATCTATTGTAATGCAAATCATGAAATATAAAGACACTCTAGAATTTCTGTCTATAAAGCAAGCTCATTCAGAAAGTTCTGCAATTTACAATGGGATAATTTCCCTACTTAAGGTGCTTTATTTCTGAAAGCACAAATTAGAGGGTAAAATTAATAAGCATTTCTCCTTCAAGGCTGTAAATGAGATAAATTATGTGATATTTTCTATTAATTTTATCTAAATTGTCAACTAAAATGTCTGATATTGAAGAACATGTTAAAGAATTTCAAGCTATTATTACTTTGCTTATCTTAAATAATGGAGCTATCTGCAAATATACGGGGGAAAAAAAACAAAATGTCCCTGTTTCATATGAAAGTATTTCTAGTCATCTTTCAGCTTGGCTGCAACTGTTTGTCTCTAAGTTTGAATAATGTTAAAAATAACTTTAAAGGATTTGTAGAATATCTTCTTTAAATAGGCTGTATTTAACATTGTTAAGAGTGACTGTTAATTGTTCCACCTATAAGTTGCAAAATGACATTATGTTATGCCTGGATAACTTGAAAGCTCTATAATTATAAGGGATGACAAAATATTATTAAATTGCCTCTATAATTAATTCAGCTATTTTTTTTTCAGTTCATGTGAGATTAAGTAAACAAAATTAAGAATTTAGAAAAGCTTAATAACATAATAATATAAGTCTACATGATATGTACATTAAGTTCTATAAATTAAAATACAAAGAATAAAATTTTTCCCAAGTTCTTTTTAGAAAGTTCAAATATTTTATCATATTAAAATATAAGAAAATAATTTAGAAAAGACCACAATTTCTCATCATACTTTATTAAAGATAGAAATATTAATAAAATTAGAAAATAAACCAAATAAAATCTTTTCATCCCCTAAAAATCAAACCTATTTAACCAATTATTTAATTTTTAAATTGCAGAATATTTTAAACACAGCATATTAGAACCTGTTGGAGAGAAACCAAACAATTCTCAGGGGGAAAAATGTTCTTTTTTTTTATCCTCACCCGAGGATATTTTTCCATTTTTTGTACAGATAGAGTGGAGGGAGAGAGAGGAAGGGAGAGAGAGAGAGAAACATCGACGTGAAGGGACACATCGAGTGGCTGCCACCCGCACGACCAACCAGGGCCGGGGACAAACTGCAACCGAAGTATGTGCCCTTAGCGGGAACCGAACCCGGGTCTCTCCGGACCGCAGGCCGACGCTCTAACCGCTGAGCCAAACTGGCCAGGGCGGAAAAATGTTCTTAATAAAAATATTAATAAAGAAAAACTGATCCCTGGCCGGTTTGGCTCAGCGGTTAGAGCGTCGGCCTGCAGTCCAGAAAGACCCGGGTTCGGTTCCCGTTAAGGGCACATACCGCGGTTGCAGTTTGTCTCGGCCCTGGTTGGGTCGTGTTGGTGGCAACCACTCAACGTGTCCCTTTCACATCGATGTTTTTTTTCTCTCTCTCTCTCTACCTCCCACTCTATCTGAACAACAAATGGAGAAATGTCCTCGGGTGAGGATAAAAAAAAGAAAGAAAGAAAAACTGAAAATAAATGAAATTAAACATCTAAGTCATAAAGCTAAAAGAAGAAGATAATCCTACAGAATATAGAATAAAATATTTTAAAATGATAAAAAATAAATTGATAAATACAGAAACAAATATTAAAAGCTGATAAACCAAATAAAAGTTTTTAAGCTGAATACCAAAAACAAAAAACTTGACAATGTTTTTGAGACAGGCCAGTAAGCCACGACAAGTGGAACAGGGAAACAGAGCTGAGACAGAGCTGAACACGCTGACAGCAATTTACAGCGATGATACAGAAGTTCACCTCCCTAGAATTAGCATCTAGGCCTCAGTTGTATTTCTTCTCTAGAACCAGAAAAGCATGGAAACCAGGTAGACAACACCAGGACCAGCTGCAATGACCAAAGATCCCCCGCCTTGACCCTGACCAATCAGTGAGGACCAGGACCCTGAAGGAGCACACCTAGAAAATTAATGCATATTCTGTTGACACCCTCCCCTGAGACCTGCCCTGAGAGTCCTGCCTGCAAGAGAGAAATAAAAGCCTCAAGACAAGGGACCCAGGGCTCGCCCTCCTCCCAGGAGCGCGCCTGTGCACCTCCCCTTTCCACTCCCCCCACAGGCAGCATCTCCTGGACTCTAAGGGTCCCCATGAGACTTGCAACCAGGGAGCCACGGGCAGTGGCAGTTCATCCCAGGCAACCCCCCTGAACCTGTCCCCAAGGCCCGATTTTCTCTGACTTCTCAGTGAGCCAAAGCAGAGCAGCCTGGGCTCAGCCCGCCCTTCCTTGTTTCATGTCCCCAGCTCTACTAAATGTCCTCTGAAATTCACCTGGACTGGTCTTGTGAAACTTTTTCCTGCACAAAGTCACGAATACACACACTGCCAGCTGCTCCTGGGCAGACCCACCAAGGGCCAGGTCCCCTTTCTGTTAACACTTTTGAGTATTCTAATCAAGAGAAAAAGGAAGAAGAACAAGCACAGGTACCCAAAAGAAAACATGATAACAGATAAATAATAGCTACTTTAACAAACCTTAACAGAATCCTTCATTCTTTCAGTAATCATATTCCACACCCTAATTCATTTTTCTTTCACTCTCTTAGAAAACTATTTCAAATCTTCTCTTCTATCCAAAAACCTCCCACTTCTCCCCCATATTCAGTCTCAGCTGATGCCTTTACTCAATACTATCCTGCAAATTGAAGGAACAGGCTCCCTAATCACATCAGCCCCCTTTGCAGTATTTGTTCTGACATACTTGAACATCCCAGATGCTACATAGAAAACACTGTGTTCCCTTCCTGAAGTCATTGCCACTACCCTCCCTGCAAACCTTCTCAAAGACATAAACTCCAGGGAGTCTCCCCTCGTCACATACCACACATTTATGAATAACTTCCATCAGCATAAAAAACCCGTTATTTTATTTAGAAGGAAAAAAAAAATACTTATCTTGATTTTAATTTACCCATCACCTACCACCTATTTGTATCTTCCTATTTACAGCCAATGTCCTGAAACACCTCTTAAATACTTGAAATCTCTAATTCTACTCAATTCACTTTCTCTTAAATTCACTGAAACTGCATTTTGACCACCCTGCTTCACCAAAAAGGTGCAAAAACAAAACAAAAAAAAGTTACAATATGTTAGGTAATGTACAGTGTTGAGCATACTCAAAATTTAATCAGATCCAGGCTTTGCTTCTGAGACATTTCTAATATAAAATAGTCATTGCTTTCCCTAGGATTACAAACAATGAAGAACTAGACACTATCAACTAGAAGAAAACAGTCAAAAATTAAGCACTCCAATGGTACTCTTTAATGATATAAAAAGGAGTCAGTGATTTTGAACTGTTACATTTCTTTGGCTCCTGCCATCCTGGTATTGTTACTCTGCAACTCCCACAGGTTAACAACATCTGCCACCACTGCTACAAAGTTCAGCTGAAATTCAGCCCTTGCCTTCAGTAGTCTTGCTTTGGATGCTGCTTTGACACGTGGTGCTGGCTGCTCAAAACATGTTTTCTCCTCTTTCATCCCCTTTTCTTATTTTCTTCTCTGAACCCAGCAGTTAAATGAAGGCTGTCTCTGGTCTGTCTGGGAGGATTGAGATTAGAACTGAAACTTTCCAGTGTATCTTTCCACTTTCTACGTAACAATGGGAAATACTTGAATCTGCAGGTGAAGTCTTTTTTGCTAATTCAGACATGAAGACCCTGAGGTTCCAGGTTGACGTAACTTGAAATCTAAACATCAAATTTCACAGGCAATGTTTTCTCTTTGTACTGAGGACAATATATCTTGGAGTAAAATGATTGTATGAAAGTTTCTAAAAATAAATATCAATTTATGTTAGCACAGAGGGGGAAGTTCAGTATGAAAAAACACAGTAAGAATAGAGGTTTTCAATTTTTCATCTTTATAGGCTGTACAAAAATGATGCGATTAAATTCCCAGTTTTGCTAAATAAAATAATATAGATAATAATTTTTTCAAAGAAAAACAAGATATTCTAGTTTAGTTACAAATAATTTTTATTTCTTACATATATCGCAGAAAGAAAAAACAAACAACCCCAGTTAACAGCCAAAACAAAAAGCAATGGCAACATTAAAGCAAAAAAGTGAAAGAAAAATTAATGACATGAAAAATTGTTTATGACATGATAAAAGAGAAAAGCGTACATAAAATTCCATATAGCATGATTTCAATTTTGAGAAAAGTATCTCTCCTTTAGAGTAACAGATGATAAAGATCTACTAAAATTGAACTATAAGTAATTATAGATACCTGAACATTTACTATAAAGCACACACACAAAAAAGCCAGCCAGACAACTACTTCCAAGAATAGGCCACACTTGAACAAGGTCCGTATGCGACTAAAAGTGGAAAATGAGAAAAATATGTGTCAAAAACTGTGTTGAGTCTGGCCAGTGTGGCTCAGTGCTTGAGCATCAACCTATGCACCAAGAGATCACCAGTTTGATTCCCGGTCTGGGCATATGCCCAGGTTGTGGGCCTGATCCCCAGTGTGGAACATGCAGGAAGCAGCCAATCGATATTCTCTCTCACTGATGTTTCTATCTCTCTCTCCCTCTCTCTCAAATCAATAAAGGAAAAAAAAACATTTTTTAAACCTTACTTAGAGTTCAATTTTAATTTAAAAAAAAAAAACAACTGTTGAAAATCAGCCCAGAGCATCACAAAAATTTTCTTAGCTATGTCTGGTCTTATGTTTTTGACATTTCTTTTAATGAGGAGATTCTTTAAATTAATACAGCCATCCCTTTGTGGTCTTTATAGAGTAGAGATCACATAAATAAAAATACATTATTTTTAAGTTTATGATGATGAAATACATATAATTCCAGTTCTAACATGTAAGTTATGATTCCTAAGAATTTTTTCTTTTTCTCTAAGTTTCAGGTTAAAGAATTCCTCCAGAAATGTAAAACAACTAGTAAGTATTACATGTTTAATATTGTTCTTCACTACTTTGCTTTTGACTCTTAACATCTCAAGTGCTTTTAGAGGCTGTATTTCAACAGTGTAATGGTATAAAGTTTCAGTCTGTATGATGAATAAGTTCTAGAGATTTACTGTACAAAAAATGCTGTCCCTGTAGTTAATACTGTGTATTGTGCACTTAAAATTTTTAAGAGGATACATTTTGTTAAGTGTTCTTACAACAATGAGAAAAATAAAATTAAAAAATAAGATAAATCAGGGAAACATATATTTAAATCCTGTTGCTGACACCAGTAATATGAAAATAGAAAACAAACTTTTCTGAGACTTTATCTTACTATATATAAAGTAGAATTAAAAGGATTCCTTTCATGCCTTGCTGGTGTGGCTCAGAGGTTGAGCATCAAAAGGCTGCCGGTTCAATTCCAGGTCAGGGCACATGCCCAGGTTGTGGGCCTGATCCCCAGTGGGGGGCATGCAGGAGGGGGCCAATTGATGTTTTCTCTCAATATTTCTCTCTCTCTCCCTCTCCCCTGCTCTCTCTCTCTAAATTCAATAAAGAAAAAAAAATTTTTTTTAAAGGATTGCTTTTAGCACCACAATGAGGATAAAACATTTGAAGGAGTCAACTAACATAGTGCTTGGGAATGTAATCCATGATCAATATGTGCTCTCCTCTCCCACCATCCCACTCTGTGCTCTTCCCTCATTCATTATCTGAATACTTCTAACATTGTCTTACTTTTACCACAAATCATCTTAAATATAGGTTTAACCCTCAGTCACCTCAAATAAGCTAAGCATTTCTTGATGGAGAGGCATTTTTCATTTGTCTTTTCCATTTCTGTAAGCCCAGTACAATGAACCCCCAGGATAACCTAAATGCCCATTCTGTGTGTTCCCATATTAGCAGTCACATGCCTATTACATACCCATTGTACAGAGTGGGGGGAAAGTAGGTTTACAGTTGTGAGTACACGTAACAGTTTATTCTTATATTATTTATTAATTATTATATCATTTTCCATATGAACACTGTAAACCCACTTTTGCCCTGCCATGTAATATAATCTTATTAGGGATCTGTGTCTTCTGAAAATGTGTAAAATTACTAAGAGCAGTTATACAGGTTGAAGATGATCAATTCGTGTCCTAGATAACACCATGCTCTCACATCACCCCTGTCTCTTATTTGAGGGTTTCATACAGTGCCCAAATCTGAGAAGAATGGTGAAAAGTATAGGTGCTCCCCCCAGGACTAAGGAGCTCAAAGTTTGAGTTTCTCTTTAACCTCAGGTGAACATCTTCAAACATCTAACAACTGATAGTTGCAGATAAAGCCAGGTTCAGCACTGCATGAGTCGTTTGGGGAGATAGGAAAATATAAGATATAATCTCTATATTCTCAGAGATTATATTGCATTCAGAGAAAAAAATACATGAAATGACATTGAGTAAGACAGCATTAGTAAGGAAGTTTAGACTTGTATTTTAAGTTATGAGGCAGAGAATGAAAGAATATGCGTTAGAGAGAGACAGCTTCAAGGTAGGACTTTGGAGATATAGTAAGAGCTTAATAATTTATATTCCACATTAGTTTTCCAAATTTAACTATGTGAATTATCCGAAGTGACTGTTAAAAATATAAAATCAAAACCTCCAGAGAAGATGATGTCATTGTCAACAAGCATCATGAGTGATTCCTATCTTTAGTCAAGTTTGTGAAAACTGTTTTTAGATGACTGGGAGCCATGAAAAAGTATTCTTTTAACCCTTTGATTGAAAAATAATTTAAATATCATGTCATTCATCTGCTTTCAGTGTGCAATGGCATAATTTTAATAAATTTATAGAGCTGTGCAGTCATAAATACAATTTTAGAATGTTTCCATTACCCGAAAAAGATCCCTAGTGCTCAGTTGCAGTCACCTCATATCTCCACCTCTACCCCTAGACTATCACTGATAGACTCTCCAACACTATAGCTTTGCCTTTTCTAGATATTTCATATGCATAAAACCATACAATTGTGAATGGTTTCTTTCTCATGGGATAAGGCTTTGAGTTTCATTTAAGCTGTGGTATCAGTAGTTTGTGTATTGGCATTGTTAAATAGCATTTCATTGCATGGATATTTGTTTATCCATTTGCCAGTTGAGGGACGTTTATGCCACCGCCATTTTTGGCTATCATGAACAGTACTGCCATGAATATTTGTAAACAGGCTGTATGTGGACATATGTTTTCATTTCTCTTGGGTAGATTTCGAAGGATGGAATTTATGCTTAACTATTTTAGAAAACTGGCCTCCAAAAAAGTTTTTCACTGTGTTTATGCCATATCACATGCCAGTTAGCAATTTATGGAAGTTCTAGGGTCTCTGCAACATATCAACACTTGGTATTAGATTTTATTTTTGTTTATAAATGTAAAGTGTAACCTTGTTGGGCTTTTCATCTGAATTCCTAATGCCTAAAGGTGTTGAATGCATTTACATGTGCTTATTGACATCTATTTATCGTGCTTATTGACATCTATTTATCATTGTTGGCAAAACATCTATTCAAAGTGTTTGCCCATTTTTTAATGTTCCAATACTTTTATTTCTTTCCAGCTTTATTGAGATATAATTAACATATACCATTGTGTAGGTTTAAAGTGTACAACAGGATGATTTGATACACTTATACATTGTAAAATGATTGCCATAGTAGGATTACTTAACACCTCCATTATCTCAAATAATTATTTCTTTGTTGTGATGAGAACATATAATCTATTGTCTTGGCAACTTTTGAGCATACAATATGGAATTATTAACTATAGTCACCATGCTGTAAATTAGATCTTCAGAAATTATTTCTCTTATAACTCAAAGTATGTACCTTTTGACCAATATCTCCCCATTCTCTCTCCACCACCGCCACCTTACACCCCAGGCCCTGGCAACAACCATTCTATACTGTTTCTCTGATTTTGACTTTCTTATATTCCATATATAAGTAATATCGTACAGTGTTTGTCTTTCTATTTCTGACTAATTTCACTTAGCATAATGATCTCCTTTTCCATCCATGTTGTTGCAAGTGTTGGGATTTACTTCTTTATCGTGACTGAATAATATTCCATTATATATATATATATATCTCCCACATCTTCTCTACCATTTCATCTATTGGCAGACAATTAGATTGTTTCCATATCTTGGCTATTGTGAGTAATTTTGCAGTGGGCATGGGAGTGCAGAGTGCTATTTGAGGCCCTGATTTCATTTGTTTTAAATATATACCCAGAGTGGATTGTTGGGTCATATGGTAGTTCTACTTTTACTTTTTGAGGAACCTCCATACTCTTCCATAGGGGCTGTATCAATTTTGTTGGTGCTACAACTTCACCATAAACCTGGACTTCCAGAAAGACTTTCTCGACCGGGGATGTTTATCTAAGATAGTGTTCTCCATGAGCTCCTGGACCACAGCTAAAAGGAGCTGGAGCCAGTTCCTGGGCCATTGCAGAGTTCACAGCTCGCCCAAGTCGATATGCCTATTACCTTATACAGAGTTTAATGAGACGCCTTTCAGGTCCCTTTGCACATGGTATGGATCCCACAGCACCCACAAAGGTACTCTGACCATGAATAGATGCCAAACTGTTGTTGAGTGAGGAATAAGAGTGAGGGACTGTTATTTGACTATGTTCCTGACATCACTTGCTGTTTATCAATATTTTAACTGAGTTGTTTTCTTATTATTCAGTTGTGAGATCTTTATATATTCTGAATACAAGTCTTTTACCAAATAAGTGATTTTCAAATATTTTCTCCTAGTGTCTTTGTCTTTTCACTTTCTGAATGGTGCCTTTTGAAATATAAACGTTTTTCATTTTGATGAAGTTTAATTTATCTATTATTTTCATGAATTATGTTTTTAGTGCCATGTATCCCTGCTTAAACCAAGGTCTCAAAGATCTTATCCTATTTTTTCTTCTAAGATGTATAAAGTTTTGCTCTTGTATTTAGGTCTCTGGGCCATTTTGAGTTAATTTTTGTGTATGGTGTGTGATAAAGTTCTAAATTCATCTTTTTGCATATGTGAATATCCAATCATCCCAGCATCATTTGTTGAAAAGTCTATTTTTTCCACATTGAACAGTTTTTTATTTAATTAATTTATTTTTGTTACAGATGTTTCTCCTTTTTTCCTTTGACACCCTCCTCTCATTCCCGCCTCCGCCCCAGTATTGTGGTCTATGTCCACTGGTTATGCTTATATGCATAAATTATTTGGTTTATCTCTTCCCTGCCCCCTACCCTTTCCTCTGAAGTTTGTCAGTCTGAACCCTGCTTCTATGTCTCTAGGTCTATTTTGTTCATCACCTTATTTTATCCATTATATTCCACAAATAAGTGAGACCATGTGATACTTATCTTTCTCTGACTGGCTTATTTCACTTAACATTGCATAATCTTGGTATATTCCCAGAAAAATCAATTGACAAAAGTACAAAAATAAACTCTTTATTGTTTTCCATTGTTCTATCTTTATGTCTATTCTTAAGCTGTATTAAGAATATGCTATCTTTAAGCTTTTCAATCACTGCATTTTAAAATAAGTTGTGAAATCAGTCATTTAAGTCTTCCAACTTTGTTGTTAATTTCAAACATTGTTTTGGCTATTTGTGGTGTTTTGCCTCTTCATATAAATTTTAGAATTATTTTCTCCCTTGCTGAAAAAGAGCCATCTGACATTCTGATAGGAATTGTGCTCAGTCTATAGATCAATTTATGCATATATGCTATCTTAATTTTGAGTCTTCCAAAACATGAACATGGAATGTCCATCCATCTGCTTAGAATCTTTCATTTTTCTTTGTAACAATTTGTCATTTTCAGTGCATAAGCCTTGCATGTATTTTGTTAAATTTAGTGTTAATGATTTTCTTAATTTTGATGCTATTTTGTATAAAATTATTTTCTTAATTTTATTTTTGATTGCTTTTTGATACTATATAGAAACAATCAATATTTATATATTCATCTTTTATCCTGTGACCTTGCTGAATTAGTTTATTGGTTCTAGTAGTTTGGGGTTTTTGTTTGTTTATTTTTTATCTTCTTGTGAACATGGAAGTATTTTAAGAAAGGGAGTAGCATAGTCAATTTTGCATTTTAAATAGATACTTTTGCAGCTGCAAGGAGGATGTATGTGAAGGAGGAAATGCTGAAGAAAGGAGATTATTTTTTAACTTTGTTGAAACAGTTACTGACATCCAGAATTTTAGCAAGAATATATAACAAGACTAGAGGACCAGAATTAAGAGAGATGATTGCTATTTTTTACATAGAAATTGACCTGTTTATCGTAAGAAAATTGCTTTAAGCTATCTTTAGGATTAATTACATTTATTGTACTCATTAAAGCTTATAGAATTCTGCTTCCAGTAATGGCAGACTGTGCATGATGTACCATCTCTGTTGATTTAGAAAACTATAAATATTGAATAATTTTTTTATTCACTTATGACCTAATACAAAAAAAAAAAAAAAGATAGTGAAGAATTGAGAGTTTAAAATTGAGGGAAAGTTAGGTCTCAGACATTAAGGTCTGTTTTTCCCATACTTTTAGAGGGAGGGACTAGCTCAGCCCATTTGGCGGTGTCATTGGACTAGAACAGTGATTTTCAACCGATGTGCCACAAGAATTTTTAAGACATGCAATACCTGACTATTTAGTCAGGACACTGACCTCTTTTCTCTTAGATTGTCAAATAAAAAAGTGACAACAGCCAAAACAACAGCAGCTGTCAGGTGTGAATGAAACAAAATTATACTTAATCAGATTGGCAAAAAATATAAGTTTTTTGGTGTGCCACAGAATTTTAGGAATTAGTTTATGTGTGCCATGAAATAAAAAAGGTTGGAAATTGTTGGCCTAGAGAGGAACAGTAATTGTCCCTGACAAAATGGTGTGGGCTCAGACAAATCCACCTCATTTGGAATCAAGTATGAAGGCTCATACTGATTTCTAAATGGGGGATCTTCTCAGGAATTATTTGGATAGAAGTGATTGAGGATTGCTATTTTCCCAGCCACATGGCCAAAACAAATAGTTATTCCCTCTGAAAGAAGATAATATAATCCTAGAACTAAAATGACTCCTACTAACAATTTTACAAATAAAATGACTGACACATATACAAAAATAACCACATACATGACATGACAACAATAAAAATAAACAAGTAAAATAAAAACTGACTATAGGAGTTCCAGATATTAAAGTTACCTAAAGACTTAAAATAACTATGCTTGCAGTGGTCCAGGTGATAAAAGACAAGATTATAAATTGTCACAGGAAAATGGAAATTAAAAAAAAAAACAAAACAAAACAAATTGATATTGTAGAATTGAAAAAGACAATAAACATAAAGGGAACCAAATAAGTGGGTTCAACAGCAAATTAGATAGAGCAGAGAAAATTAGTGCAGCCAACGGCAGGTACAGAGAAATACCTAGTTAGTCATAGACAAAGAGAAGTTACAGAAGAGGATGTAAGAGGCATAGAAGATAAAATAAGAAGAAAGAGCATATGGAAAGTGGAGTTCCAGAAATAAAGGAAAAATAAAATGTTATTTTTTTTATTTTTTTTTTTATCCTCACCCGAGGACATTTTTCCATTTTTTGTTCAGGTAGAGTGGGAGGGAGAGAGAGGAACAGAGAGAGAGAAACATTGATGCGAAAGGAACACATCAAGTGGCTGCCACCCGCACGACCAACCAGGGCCGGGGACAAACTGCAACCGAGGTACGCGCCCTTAGCGGGAACCGAACCCGGGTCTCTCAGGACCGCAGGCCGACGCTCTAACCGCTGAGCCAAACCGGCCAGGGCAGGAAAAATAAAATGTGACAGGAGCAATATTTTTAAAAATTAGTAAAAAGTTTCCCAAACTAATAAAAGGCATTAAGTTACAATGTTCATACTCCCTATGATCATAAAACAGGAAACATTTAAAAAATACATTTTAAGTAAATCATAGCAAAACTTCTTTAAAAATTATTTAAAGCAGCCAAAAAGAAAAACAAAGGAAAAAACAGATAATTTGACCCTCAAAGAGGCAACAGTTTAATTGACAACTGCATTCTCAATAGCAAAAATGAAGGTTAGAATAAAATAATATGTTAAGAGTGCCAAAAGAAAATAACCACTAACTTAAAATGCTACAACAAGTGACAATATCCTTCAGAAATAAAGGTGAAATAAAGACATATTCAAAAATATCTAAGCTGAGAAATTACTCATTTGTAGGCTTTCACTAAAGGGAATCTGAAGGCTGCTCTTCTAGTAGAATAAAAATGATCCCAGGAGAAACAGTCAAGATCCATAAAGAATAATTAGTAATACAAATAGTAAATGTATAAATAAATCAAAAGACCATTGACTTATACAACTATGAAATAATATATTTCACATTACACACTGGGAATTAAAGGCAAGAAAAGGTCACATTAACACTGCACTTTGGTGTGCTGAGGATGCACATTGCAATTTATATGTTAAATGATAAAAATATAGCAAAAGAGTATATAACTAACTGCCAGAGTAACAGAGGGGACAACTGATTTTTTTAAAAAAAGCATATTCAATCAATTCAAAAGGAGGCATGAAAGGTTAATAAAAGAAACACAATACAGGGAAAATAGAAACCTCTAGTAAGACAGTAGATTAAGCACAAATATACAAGTAATTACAGTAAATTTTGAAGTAAATCTAATAATTAAAAAGGAAAGATTGACAGGCTGCATAAAAATAAAATTCGGAAACTATTTGTGGGTAATCAATGTAAAGACACAGGGAGAATGAAAGAAAAAGGATAGAGGGAAGGCATACAGTGGAAACACTAAAAAAACACAAATTCTATAGTACTTAAAGCATGCAAAGTAGACTTTATGACAAAATGTCGGTATGAAAATAAAAGTGGACACTTCATGATGACAGAAGGTTAAATTGGCCATGGAGATATAACAATGACATGGTTGAATGCAATTAACAACAGCCTCAAAACATATGCAAAAATTAATAGAATTACAAGGGAAAATAGATCCATTCCCCATCAGGGGGGAAACATGAAAACCTGTGATTATACTAACATTGAACTTTAGATTTAGAACTGTAACAGAAAGTACACTTTACAAGAAAAATTCAATTTATCTTACAATATTACTAAAAAATGTGATTTCAGAGGTCAAATCTTTTCTACAAAAAAGATCCTAAGAGAGATGTTTCTTCTAACTCTATGAATGTCTACTCCCATGGCTCATTTTGTATTGATTGAACATAGTTCATGTGACCACATTCTAATGACAGTAGCTGTTCGAATTTTTAAATGACATTTTTATGAATATTGTTAAATAATATTTATCATGTACAAAATTAACAAAGGTAAAATAATCTTGCCATTATTTGAAAGTGTATCTCCTTTATCTTAGAACTAGATCACTGGGCAAGACCTTCATTATGAAAAACTTTCAAATTAATAACCAGTGTTATTTCTAAACTTGGTCCATTACAAATATATTGTCAGTCACCAAAACATGTTTCTTCTAAACTCTCACAAGTATAGATAAAATTTTGAGCCAATATATTACATATCCTAACTGAAGCAGATGACCCTGCAAGTGGGCATTACAAAAACAATCATAGATCAGAATACTCAGGAAAATTAGTTTACTGTAGAATAATGTAGTGTCAGACTCTAATCACATTCATTCTTGAACAATTTCCTCTAATTAACAGCAAAATCTTCTTTTGCCAAATACTTTAGGAATGTCAATCCTTACACCTGCCTTTGGAAGGCAACCTGAGACCTTTTGAATATCTCCAGGTATGGAAGGGGAACAAGAATCAAGTGGAATGAGATCTGCCTGATTCCCATAGCATGTATTCCAAATTCTAACATCATGGATCTCACTTCTTGAAAGGCAAAAAAAATAAAAAGGATTAAAAATGTTTTGAGGGAAATTCATTCTAATTCAAAGTACAGGGAAAAAATTAACAGTCACTCAGAACCTCAGTCAATAAATTCTGTCATGTTCGGGAAAAATTACTAGATCTTAATGTAAGACAAACAAACAAACACTAGACTCACAAATAAAACTTGGGTGCAATGCAAAATTTAATTTAAAATTCAGGACCTTTGTACCTTTGGCCTACTAATCTTCACTAAGATTAAATT
Organism: Molossus molossus; assembly: GCF_014108415.1. Taxonomy (NCBI): domain Eukaryota; kingdom Metazoa; phylum Chordata; class Mammalia; order Chiroptera; family Molossidae; genus Molossus; species Molossus molossus. The sequence continues at coordinate 52,900,484 of NW_023425345.1, read as the reverse complement.
ACAAAATCTTTAAGCCGAAGTAGTCAGATAAAAAGTATCAGGGGCTTGCCAAGGGCCATGCAGCATAAGCTAAAACAGAGCTACTATTTTGTAAACTAAATTACAGGGATCAATGCAAAGATGTATGATAGGCTTAACGAGAGTGTGACAATCACATTTTTAAAAATTCCACAATTAGCCTGGCTGGTGTAGCTTAGTTTTTTAGCATCAACCCATGCACCAAGAGGTCACCAGTTCGATTCCTGGTCAGGGCACATGCCCAGGTCGTGGGCCCAATCCACAGTTGGGGGAATGAATGCGGGAGGCGGCCAATCGATGTTCTCTCTCATTGATGTTTCTATCTCTCTCTCCCTCTCCCTTTCTCTCTCTCTAAAAAAAAATCAAAAAAGAAAAAAAAATTTTTTTAATTCCACAATTATAATTTTAACTCTCTCTCTTTTCCCAAACTAGAAGATTATGATGGTTGCTACCTAGATTTGAGCCATAAGGCCCTGAAGAGAAATATCTAGGAAAGGTAAATAGTATAAATGTTAACTTTTCTGTTACTGAATCTAGAATTTTCTTCAAACATTAACAAAAAAAAAATGAATCATGTGTATGCTAATGCTAAGTTTACGGAATTAATCTATGAAGTTTACTGGAAAGCAGGTTAGACATTCATCTAACGGCTGTTTTTCTGTTGATATCATTCCTTCTGAGAGAATAAGAATAAAAACAAGTTAAAAAATCAATAATTACAACAATCTAATCCAAATATAAAAAACAAAAACATTCTTTTACTTTTGTCCTCCTATAAAATGATAGTTAGACATAGATCTCAAACACTGGTTGTAACATCACAAAACTATCCATATCATTTCTTTTGTAAAAACTTTCTTAATTTGACAATAAACTCTTTTGTATAAAAATATGAAAAATAAAAAATAAAAAATTGGAATTTGAATTTTTAAAACCTTGAATTAATATCCTTTCTGCATATCTTCAAAGCAAGTGATATACATCCTAATCTTTTTTGTTCTTGATATAAAACTTACTTCATATTAGCAGGGGCTTTGAGGTGCAATATCAATACCAGCCTTATATAGACCATGACTTCAGTATAATATAAGGCTCTATAAATTGTATTTGTTTCTTGTTTTATCCATATATTTAATATATACTGTCTAATTATTAGAATTATGTGACTTGCCAAATAAGTACAGAGTAGATATCATGGAAATGTTTTCAACATGCAAAAGAATAGTTTTTATTTTTATTTTATTACTTAGTAATTTTTTTAACAACAACTCAGCTTCACAGAATACAATCTAGTGGAGCGAGAAATAATTAATAAACAAGACAAATAAATATACACTGTGTTGGATGATTATGTGCTGTGGAGTGAGAGCTGAGAATAGGAATTGGGAGTATTAAGTGGGCTACTACAAGTTTAAATAGGGTGATCAGGCATGGCCTCGCTGAGAAGATGATATCTGAGTAAGTCTTGAATGAGTTGAGAAAGCAAGTCACATGGTAGGAGGACAACTTTCCCAGTCACAGGAAAGAGCCAGTGCAAAATCCCTAAGGCAGTTGAATACCTGACATGTTGAACAGCATCAGGGTGGTGGAAATAGACTGAGTGAGCTAGAACATAGCAGGAGATGATATCATTCAGATAAAAAGGAAGGAACCAATGTTAGACCTTGTCCAGTTTAAAGACTTGGGCTTGTACTTTGAGATGGACAGGCATTGTGGAGATTTGAGCAGATGTAAAACAAACATGAATTACCCTTTATCAGAATCAGGATCTCGCTTGCTGTTCTTTTGGCAACAGACTGATGAGGTACAAGGACCCAAGCAAGGAGATTATCTAGGAAACGCCTGTCTAATTCCCAGGTATGAGATGGTGACTCTGACTAGGATAAAGTTGCAGAGGTGAGTATAGTGGTTCAATTCTACATATACTTTGAAGATAAAACTGAGTGACGTAACTGCTAGATTAAATACAGAATGTGAAAAAAAAATAAGGTGCTAATGCTCTGGCCTACACCATTGGAGAGTTGGCATTGCTATTAATTGGCATGCAGAAGATGAAATTCATCTCCAGATCATGAACTCAGTTTTGGACATGTTAAATTTCTGCATTCGACAATATGAGTCTGAACGTCAGGGAAAATATCTGGATTAGAAATGTACATTCAGCCTCATCAACATTTAGATGATGTTTAAAGCCAGGAGATGGAAGAGATCATCAGTGGTATCAGTAGAGACTTGAGAAAAGGTCCAGGAACTAAGTCCCGGAGTAATCTGGTATTACTGAATCAGGAGGATGAGGTGTAACTAACAACAAAGACTGAGGAGTAAGCAATGATGTAGGAGAAAAACCAGGCAAGTGAGATACCCCAGAGCCCAATGAAAATGTTCTAAGAAATGAGAAATGTACTATGTATATTGATAAACAGGAATGTGATGATCATTACATTTAGCAATATAGAGGTTATAGATAATGTTCACAAGAGCAGTTTAGATAAAGTTGATTGATTGAATACCTGACTGGAGTGGATTCAAGAGAAATTAGGAAGAAAAACAAGTGTATGTAATTGAAAAAACATTTTTTTTTTTTTTTTTTTTTTTTTTTACTTTTGCTGTACTGGGAAAGATAAATGGGGTGGTAGCTTGATAGGGCAGGGTCATTAATCAATTTTTTTAATGGGAGAAATATAAGAATATTTAATGCTGTTGGCTATAATCCATTACAGATAGAAACATTGCTGATGTAGAAAAGAGAGGGGGAATGTTTTGTCCTAGAACAGCAAGAGAGCATGAGATCTAGAACACAATGGAGATAGCTGGCCTTTTCTAGAGACTTGGACAGTTCATAACAGTAGAGGATTAAAGACAATGAAATAACTAGAAATAACAGTCTAGTTTCAAAAAACTAGAAATATATGTGCTAGTCAGTGGATTATAGGCATTGCCTTCTTATTGCCACAAGGCATTCCAAGGAGCCATAATTGGCCAAGGTCTTAAGATAAAATAAAGCATGGACATCATCAGCAACATTATACTATAAGCACAGAACCCAACCCAGAATAGGTCCTAAAATATTTGTTGAATAAATAGTAATTGTTTATTAAATGGCTATGATTAAATCAATAAGCTAAGCTGTATGCCCTTTATAATCCTTTGAAATTAACAAAAGTTTAGAACATATTAGAGAGAACTTGAATTCCCTCACATATATATAAGTAAATACTGCCAAACCCATTGTCGAAGGATTTGGCAAAATGGAAAGTAAAATCTAGGTATTATAATTTCTAGTTAAGTACTTTTCCATGAAACTCATACTCTCTTGCATATTAAAAGGACATAATGGGTTATCAAGTATGCTAAGTACATAAAAAGACAAATTCATAATATCATAAATATGAGGATTTGGTATCCTTTAATAACTGTGTTCAGTATAATTATACTAATTTTAATAATCATTTCACATTTCATTAATAATTATTTTGCTTGCCTTATTAGAACTTAGTCATGAGAAATGCTTTCAATGGCCCATGTCTATTTAAGGTTTCCAGAGCAGTTTAATACTTCTTTAAATCTAGATGAACGTAATGAGATGAAGGAGATGGCTCAGAGTAAAACAAAAGGAAGATATGAATGGAATCCTGGTGAGTACCACTTACTAACAGCATGGTGTTGAACAAGTTACTTAACCTCTCTTTGCCTTAGCTTTATCATCTGTAAAATGGGAATAATAATAATAACAACCTCATTGGAATGTTCTGAGGATTCACAGAGATAATGCATCCAGCCAATTGAATGAATGATCTAGATTCAGAAATCAGCATTATTATATCTCCTCTGATTCTCTCAGATGAAGAAATGAACCTCAAAATAAATTTCTGAGTAAGTCTTGAATGAGTTGAGAAAGCAACTATCTGTCTTTTTGTTTTGAAATGTAAGTCTAACTATTTCATAGTTCTAGTTCAATATAGGATTGCATCATATACAAAGCCCTATCTTCTATCCAACTTAAAGCTTCTTCTCTCATACTCAGTTCAGGCTTGTTTCAAGCTTTGAAGTGTGCACTGAAGGGTGGGGCATGGTGGTCTCTCTTTACTCTGACATCCTTCACTTACAGCAACAGTGTCTGAGTCTTTCAGAGTCAGGGCTGATAAAGGGAAACAGGAGAAAGGTCACAGTAGTATGTGACTTATCCAGTTGTCAGGGTTTTCCGAATAGCAAACATACAGTCAATGACCCTCCTTCTGGAGTATGTCTGTGGCTTTCTCAAGTAAAAATGATTCTCCTCTCTTTTATTGACTTTCTCTCAGTCTCTTCTCTGGTACCAATCTCCCAATCCTCACTCATTGTTCACATTTAGGTACCTGGGTTTCTAATAAAGTACTCACTCTGTGGGTTTACACAAAGATAACCCTAAGCTAGCTTCCTTTACAAAACAAAAACTACAAATGTTTTTATTGATTTCAGAGAGAGGGATAAGGAGACAGAGATAGAAACATCCATGAGGGAAACATCGATTGGCTGCCTCCTGCACACCCTCTACTGGATGGAACCTGCAACCCTGGAATGTGCCCCGACTGGGAATTGAACAGGGAACCTCCTGGTGCATGGGACAACACCCAACCAACTGAGCCATATTGGCCAGGACAAGTTCCCATTTTGAGGGTTCCATTAGCTCTTCAAAAATCACCAACTTTTGTCTTGACATTGGAGTTCTTACAACTTGCCTGATATATAATTCTTTAATTTAGCATAGAGGCAGGATATATCAAGCCACAGTTGACTTCAGACTCTATATCTTCATCTTCTGGAGGACACAAACATATCACGCTCTCTGGATGTTTTCCCTGCATATCTTCTCACTTAGCTAAATTGAAGGGGAACCAATTAGCCCTCACACATGAAGTGGTAGATTATGCATAGCAAACCAACAGCTCTCCAAGAAAACTCTGTCTCTCTCCTAGCTTTACCACCTCAAACTTTTAGAATCTTAAAATCGACTTCTTAGTTAGACTATATCTTAAGTGCCTCCTGCAAGTAAAGTTCTACACCTCACATTTTTAGCCTCCCCTCAAACAGAAAGAAAGACTCCCACTTTATTATGGATACGTAAATGAAACATTGCCTAGCATAGTAGGAGTGTGCAGAAATGTTAGCTATTGCTATTATTCATTTTAACTTTATTGTTTAACATTTAAAGACTGGGTAGATGAGGAATTGCCCACATAAAAAAAATTAGAGGAAAAAGTCAAAATGATTTAAAAACCATGACAGTTTAATGTTATAAAAGTCAAGAGAGTAGGCGTTTCCTTTTGTTTTGTTGAGAATCATAATGTCAAATTTCGCAGTGAATATTTTTAAAGATTTTTTAATTGATTTTTAGAGAGAAGGAAAGGAGAGAAACATCAATGTGAGAGCAGACCACTGATTGGCTGTCTCCTGCATGCCCCCTACCAGGGATAGAGCCTAAAAACTGGGCGTGTGTCCTGACCAGGAATCAAACCAGCCACAGTACATGGGAGGATGCCCAACCAACTGAGCCACACTGGCTAGGGCTGCAGTGAATTTTAATAAAATAAAACAACTGTGTTCATCAATTAGTTACTGGTGACTTGATGCTAAACAGCAAGTCAGAGAAAAAGCCAGACTGCATTTGCTCTAAAAGTGAATACAAGGCGAAGAAATTGAGACAGTGAAGACAGACAAGTTGGGAAATAAGTTTACAGTAAAAGAGAAGTTAGATTGGTAGCTATGCAGAGACAGCATTTTGTTTTTGTTGGTTATTACTGGTATTGTACTTGTCATCATTTTACTTTTAAGGAATAGATTTTAACATGTTACCCAAAAAGCTAGATGTGTGCGTGTGTGTGTGTGTGTGTATGTGTGAGTGTGAGTGTGTAACAGAAAGAGAGAGAGAAAAAAACTAAAGATATTAGAAACAAAAGAAAAAAATAATTGAAGGAGGAGATGAGAAGGAGGGATCAAGGATTTAGAGTGAAATTAGTCCTAAGTGGGAAAGGCAATGCTTAAGATTAGAGAACATAAATAAATAAAGACAATTTTGGGTGTAAACAAATATATAGTGGTATGTGAGAAAAAATATGTATATTGAAGGAAAACATACCTAGTAGACTAGGAAAGGAATAGTTATGGAGAATTAAGGACATTAGAATTTCAAGATAAAATAATTAATAGAACTGCTTGACACAAAGATGCAAGGGGCATGAAGAATGAAAGAGGATCAATAGATTTGAAAAAGATGCATCTGCCCAGCTGGTGTGGCTCAGTGGATTGAGGGTCCATCCCATGGACTAAGAGGTCCCTGTTCAATTGCCAGTCAGGACACATGCCCGGGTTGTGGGCTCGATCCCCAGTAGGGGACATGCAGGAGGCAGCTGATAGATTTTTCTCTCTCACATTGATGTTTCTAACTCTCTCTCTAATAAATAAATTAATTAATTAAAGATTCATCCATTGGTAGCATACAGGAATGCATTTTAAAAAGGCTGGTGATAATAGAAGTCTGATAGTAAGGGTTAAAAAGAGAGATATAAACAAAAAGAAATAAAAGATATAAATAATGAAAAACAAAAGCTGCAGGTGAATATCATTTCACTTGGCCATGAGAAAAAATAGATTTAAAAAATCACTTCATGTGTTTCAGATGGCCAAGAGACATATAAAAAAAGGTAAAAAGTCACTAATTATCAGAGAGATGTTAAATAAAATGACCATGAAGTATCACTCACACCTGCCATAATGGCTGCAATCATTAACAAATCAACAAACTGCTACTGCTGGAGAGGAAGTGAGGAAAAGAAAACCCTAGTACACTGCTGGCAGGAATACAGACTGATACAGTCACTATGCAAAACAGTATAGAGTTTCTTCAAAAAAATAAAAAATGGAACTTCCATTTGACCCAGTAATCCTACTTCTGGGACTATATCCCAAGACTCCTGAAACACCAGTCAGAAAGAATATACACATCCCTCTGTTTATAACAGTGCTATTTATGATAGCTAAGATCTGGGAACAGGCCAAGTGTCCATCAGCAGATGAGTGGATAAAAAAACTGTGGTACATTTACACAATGGAATATTATGCAACTGTAAAAAAGAATAATATCTTACCCTTTGAGGCTGCATGGAGGGACCTGGAAAATATTATGCTAAGTGAAATAAGCCAATCAGAGACAGACAAGTATCACATGATCTCACTTATATGTGGAATCTAATGAAAAAAATAAACTGACAGTCAAAATAGATTTAGAAACATGGATGCATGGAGCAGAATGACAAATCTCAGAGAAAAAGGGGGAGTGGGGAAGGGAAGAGATAAACCAAAGAACTTATGTGCATATATTCATAACCCCTGGACACAGACAATAGTACAGTGAAGGCCTGGAGACAGGGTATGGGAGCAGGGTGGAGGGGGTCAATGGGGGAAAAGGGCAAGAATATCTGTAATACTTTCAACAATAAAGATGAATTTTTAAAAAAAATTTAAGAAAATAAAATGACTACAATGAGAGGTAGCAAAAGATACAGCATCTTTCTCTTGACAGGACTAAGGGATAAAATGCTTAGTGTGGTAGTATTAGGTTTCTCTGAAATGCAAAAACTTCAATCTAGATGTTATATTCTCAGCACAATAGGAACGGAGGTTGTTTGACTTAATCAAGGAATGCATGAGAGTGGTCTTTGAGAAACTGGAAAATGTGGAAAAACTATTTTGAAGAGTGTAGTAAAGAATTTATAAAAATATAAATAAAGAAATAAATAAATAAAAGGACTTGCAAAATTTGATTAAGATTTTGGAGAGTAAGGATTTTAGTGCTTTCAATGTGTGCTAGTATTCATTATTACCCAATAAAATTGTGCAGTAAAGGTTGGCTAAGAATAATAATGATAATACCTATGGTAATAATAATAGCATCAATAGCTGCATTTAACATTTATTGAGCATGTACTATCTATGAGGCATTGAATTGATCATTTGACATGTTCCAGCTCATTTATTTCTCATAATGATCCTATAAGGCAGGTTCTATCATTATTTGAATTAACTACTTTGACCAAGGTTACTGAGCTAGTAGGTAGCAAGCCAAAATGATACGTAGATAGTGTGCCTCTAGAATAAAAGTAATTCTGTCACTCTCTGCAAGTTTCACTGAAATAGTTTTCATTTTCAAATGGAAAAATAAAAATCTGGAGACTCTGATGCTAAGTAATATAAACCAGTCAGAGAAAGGCAAATACCGTAAGATTTCACTTATATGTGGAATCTAATGAACAAAATAAACTGACTTACAAAATAGAATCAGAGGCATGGCTACATGCAACAGACTGACAGAGGTCAGAGGAGAGTGGGGAAGGGGGACTGGATGAAAGAAGGTGAAGGGATATGCTAAAGAACATATATACCTCACCCATGGACACAGACAACAGTGTCTGTGGTGATAGAGGGAAGGGGAGTGGGGGCTGGGTGGAGTTGGGCAAGAGGAGGGGGATGGGGACATCTGTGATAGTGTCGACAATAAAAATAAAGTTAAAATAAATAAATAAAATGTCAAAATATAAACATATTCCTCTTCTCCACAAGTAGTCTCTTTTAATTTAATTCCTCTTTAGAGTGTATACTAGGACATCCCGGTTTATAAAAAAAAAAATACCTCCTGACATTTTATAATGTTCAGGGTTTCTGAAGCACATACATACATCTCTTTTCAACCACTCCTAAGGAAAGCTATCATCCCTTCTTCCAATTGAGGAAACAGAGTTTCAGAGAAGTCAAGCTATGTACCAATGGGTCCTCAGCAAATAAGTGGAAGGACTCCAGCTTAAATTTAGATCTTTTGACTCAAGTTCAAAGCCTTGGCCATTCAGTCCATCACCAGTCCTTGTCTCTTTTGTCTCCTCAATATTCTCGCCATTTTTATTGTCCCTATTACATTCAAGGTTCACAATCCTATTTTAAATTGTCACATTTCACTAAAACTCTTACATTATCATGGTCAAGTTTCTCTAACATAATGATGACCCAAGTGAATCTTAGCTTAGATTCCATAGCATTATTTTAGCAATAGATGTACTGCACTTAGGTCCCGTGTTTCATCCCTCCCTGTAATTTTGCCATATAACTTTGTATTGCTTTCCACCCAAAAAGAAACTTAAAGAGCACTTGCTTGTTTCTGCTTTGCTCTTACTCCTCTGCCATGACCATGAATAATCTGGCCTATTGCAGGATTAGACACATGCATAGAGCTGAGTGACCCCAGTTGATCTAGCTAAGACCATCCACATCAGACAATGGCCAGTATAGCTAACTATGCAAACTTTATCTACCAGTGGTATACGTGAGCCCAGCCAAGACCAACCACTCCAAGTCAAGATCAGCTGAATTTCATGCACTCATATTTTTGCGTGACCACTGAGCTTTTGCACTGTCACACAGCATTATTTTAGCAATAGATAGCTAATGTATGAGTATTATGCAATCTATCCTAAATTAAACATCACAATAATATTTCTTCATTATTACCTTATCATGTCACCAGTTCACTCAAAATTCTACTGATTATCCTACAGACAAACTCCTGTCCTTAGCTGTCACCACACATATTAACAGGCCACACTCCTCCACTGCCACGATATGAAATTTCATTCCTACTGTACAACCCTTCAATAAACAAATCTGTCAGTTATTCTCTTTATTTAGTTCCTATTTAGTCTTCTTCAAGGGGAAATAAAAGGATACTGCTAGCTCATCTGTCTTTGTGAATATTAGGAACCCCAAGCCTAACCTAGAAAGCAGAGTATCGGCTGAATTTCTGTCTCCCAAATGTCCTTGAGAGCGTCCTATACAAAACTCTACTACTTCACACGGATCACCCCTGAGTTATTTCCAACCTTTTCTTAAAAATAACTCCCCAAAATCACTTTCCACATAAAAATTTCCTTATGATAGTTAATCACAATCAATATTATAACTCAAATGTTTTCAGTACTTCTGTAATCTTGTACTATATTAATTTGGATCTATTTATATATTTTTTGCTAAACAACTTTATTCCCTAGATTTTCTGGGAGCCAAATTATATAATTTTTTTTCTATTCTCATTACAAATATATGTAACCATTTAATAATACACAGAAGGCCCTCGATATATATTAAATAAGGTGATAAAAAGGAATTTTAAACTTTTATATTTTTTGCAATGGAAATCTCTCTGCCTTTAATTTTTCTTTAAATATTCTTAATAAGCATGTTAGTAATTAACAATTATTTTCCCTGATTTCAAAAATGTTAGACTGTATATTTTATCAATATTCCTAATAAATTGGTCTAATGCTCACCGAAATATGTGTGTGTGTGTGTGTGTGTGTGTGTATATATATATATATATATATATATACACACACATATATATATCAGTTTATATTTTGGCAATCTGGATTAAAAAATACAAACATTTTTATATTTAATGCTTTATAAATTAATGAATTTTGCTTATATTATTACTTACGTTATTTTCTTTAATCATCATAAACTATCCTGTGAGGTGTTCATATTAACCACTTTTTGTAGCATGGAAATACGAAGTCCTGAGTCAAGGTGATGATGGAAGGTAGAGTCACAATACAAACCAGATCTTTCTGTTTCAATTTTATTCTTCTTTGTACATCAAAACACATATACATTTAGTTCTGGTTTTACCTTAAAAACCCTTACTACTGGGACTCGACTGCTTTAAAAGAATTGTAGATGATTAACATATGTTCCTGTTCTCATGGAGCTTACAACCTAGGTTGGTAAACAGGCATCTTAATCAGATAACATAATGATAACATGGTAAATTAAGATACATGAGAAGTGGGTCGGACAAAGATATTGAGGCAGAAAATAATGGGCAGAGATAAATATGCACAAAAAAGACTGGAATAGATGAAGTTTGTGGGAACTGCAAGCAGTGAAGTATTATTTAAGCATGTATCATGACACAGTCACAGAAGTGAAAATGTTAGGTGATAGAATAACGAAGAAGTTCAAGGCCAGGTGCAGAAAATAATAAAGAGATTTGAGAATTATTTAAGAGATTAAACACTGTATGACCCAAAGAGGACTAAATTCAGAGATGAGGGAGAAAGCATCATCTAAGAGGACTCTCAGGAGTCTGGGTGAGACATTTGAGCAGATTTGGTTGAGGAGCAGAAAACAGATCGATGCCTGAGTTTGGGGCATACTGAGTCTGAGATTCTGTGGAACATTTAAATGGATCTGTGTAAGGTACAAAATTGAGTATGCAGTTTAGTAACATCAGGCCCGGAGATGTGGAATAATTTAAAATTATCAGTACTCTTTAAACACATTAACGCCCACTCACATAATGAAGAACTAAACACTATGGTTCAAACACCCTTCACATGATTAGGGCTGCTAAAATCACTGCTGCATTTGTTCCTAAGAGAATGATAGCAGAGAAAGTGACTAAAGCAAAGTGCCAAGTCATCAACCTAAATGTTTTAGGCAATTTTTATGACAATATGTCACAGAGTTTGACACTGCTTTGAAATTTCTCCCATGTTTGCTAAAATAATTTTCATTTTTATGTTATTATAGTATTCAATTTTACATGCTTCATTTCTGCCTCAAAACTCACATGTATAGTAATCATTTTCTCCTTTAAGCTAAAGGTCAAATGGAGTGCCACCAAATGGTGCAGGTACATGGCTTACAAAATATTCAGAAAGATTCAAAGATACCAATTAAAGAAGAATACTCCCCTATTACTTACAGAAAATCTATAGCCCTTAAGGTACACGTTAGGTGATTAAAAATCTACTTTAAAGAAGTGACAGGACCATCACTGTCCTAAGAACCTGTGGATTGCAAAGAGTATTCAATATTTATAATAGTAAAATACAAAATATTGAAAAAAAGTGGCAAAGTATTTGTAAAAGAGATTGAAACCATATGCATCTAAAAGTACAGGTTCATAATCCCTAGTATATAATTCCCACACTTATACACTCTATAAACTGATACTTTATTTGTAAGTGGATTACAACATTGATTGATGGCAAAACCAGACATGTACTAACATGAGACATTTCTAGTCTTTGTTTTTTTCATGCAATAGAACTATTCATAGAATTCTCTTCAGATATGAAAATATATAATTATGGGGTGCTATCCAGAATCCATCTGAAGGAGTGTTTCTTTTATACATTATATACATACAAAAAACTCAGGAAAATTTTGGACTCTAAAACACAACTAACCCCAGGAGTTTAGATAAGAGATTGACTCAAATTCAAAACTTGAAATTTTAGGTCATGTTATAAACTAGATAGTCAACAAAACCAAATTTCTAGAATTAAAATTTTTTATTCTTGTACTTTTAATAAGGGATTTATCTATACAATATCATTATGTATGAAAACATTTCCAGTTTTTTCTTTTCCCCCCAAAATATATTGTTCTAGTACTTTATATTTATAGCATCCTTATGTAATAACCACTCATTTTTGTAAAGATACAGAAAACAATTTAAAAACCCAAATTATTCCTAGAATTGCTTTGATAGAATTAGGATCCAAATTGACATCAATCAGGCTTGAATAAAATATAAAAAGATAAATGTAAAAGAGATACATGCATATTTCTACACTTAGGACCAGAGTCAACTTCCAAGAAGAGTAGGGAAAATGGGAATACATGTAGCATTTATGCAATTCAGTTATAAACTTAATTTGACTCCTGTCAAATATACTGAAAGTATGTTGAACTTGCCCCCAAATATAATACAGTCCTATGCTTCTTCAATGAAACACTTTGTCCAGAATGAGAAATGTCCCATTCTATGCTTGTCACAGAAGATAATGAATAGTACAATTGGTTCAGGAACCACACTTTAACAACAATAGCATGACCAAGTCAAATAATCCTAGTGAAGAGTAAATACAATGGTGATCATTCTAGAAATTACCTTATGAAAAACAATTCAAAGACTGAATTATCTAGCTTAAAGAATAAAATTATTGGTGAAGATATTTGAAATTACTCATTCGGTGTAATTGAACAAACCAATGTACCAACAGGTGAGAATTACTGGAAATATTATTGTATCTCAGAACAAGTCAAACTGACTGAAAATGAAAAAATGGGGACAGGAGTTATCCATATAGAGTTATGGGATTACCTAATGAGCATGTGAAAAAGGGTTCTAGGTGGTCCTTTCCATTCTGAAAGTGATCAAACTCTCAACATCACAGTGCAAATAAATAGTACAGCTGGGTTTATAATTTTTTCAACTTTGATTATATAACTTTTATATTTATGAAGACATAATATTTATAAGATATAATTTCATGGACAGAAGTCAACTCTTAAATATTTGCTGTATTATACTTAAAGCAGAGGACCAATCAAACTTGTATTTATTTGAAAAAATATTGTATTGGAAGTGATTATTTAAAATTTATTCATATTCTATGCTTTTTTCCCATACCTAAAATAAACACAATTATGCTATTCTTAAATGAGAAAATTGACTTTCATTACTAACTTTGTATATAAATAAACTGGAAATCCTTAAAATATTATATTCTTTTTCATAAAATAAGACTCTTGACAAAAATATTTTTAAAATAACTCATCTAACAATTTTAAGTTTGTGAAAATAGGGCTGAGAAATTTTGCCTTTTTCTAATTTCCAAAATAGTTTATTTAAAAAAGAAACTGGTTGAAATGTGTTTGAGTGGAGAGGGTAATACAGCAATAATTCCCAGAATTTTTAAGCAGGTGTTAGGCATTTTTAAGGAAAGACAAATAAAAATAATTAGACAGTAGACTTCCAAATTATTATCACTTCCAAAGACAGAACACACAACTGAAAATAAAAAGTACATACTTTCAAATGTCATGATTGTGTTTAAAAAGCAAGAAAGAGAAAATCAACTATTCCCATATTCTGGCGATTAGCTCAACAGGTGATTTTCTAATCCCAACAAAACATATAGATAAATTTTTCAAAAAAAAAAAAGACCAGATAGGAATTCATGCTTCACCAACATACCACAACTTTCTTTAGGCAAGGTTTTATGTGAATTATCTATGCTTAAATTTTTCTCACCAAAACATGCACATCATATATTATAAAGGGAAAAGTAATCCTAAGAATGGGAATAAAGCAAAGCTCACTTAAGTCTTAACACACTTTCAATTGCAATAAAAAAAGACAAGGCTACCAGGAAGCATACCTGGGGCAGGGCCGAATTGAGCTGTCTCTGGAGCGAATCTCTGTCATAGATGACATCCTGCAGTCTTTGCTGGGCAAGTGAAAGACTCTCTTGGGTCTCCCGAAGGGTGTCCAGAAGACGGTCCCTTTCATCTAGCATATTCACCATCAGCTGCTCAAAATGGGAGTCTGAGTCCGAGCCACTGCTTTGGGACCCCCTTTGGCTCATTGGGGTGTCCTCATTAATCGTAGGCATCACTTCACACATCATTGCTTAAGGAAAGTAAAGGGGAGGAAAATTTTAGTAAAGAGTGGTTTCCAATAATGCTGCCCAGCCCTCAACACACCAGCTAGCTCATTAGCCTCATCGTCTCTTTTTCCCTTTCTCCAATAAACTAAATATTTTGACCTCAAGGAAAAGGTTTCTTTTTTCATGATTTATCCCACCTAATTCAATTTATAGTAACATGCTAATACACTTATTAATTGATCACCTTTTTTCCCTTGCAAGTTTACAAATCCCTTATTGCTAATAACTCCATGTTACCATTAATTGTTATATTGTTAATGACAAACACACTCTCTGGCACTTAATGAGTGGGCAGTAAATTATTTTTAAATGACTCAAATAAGTCCATGAACTAATGTTCACTCTTCTATTTAGGAACATTTACACATAAGAGAGTATTTTGTTTATATAACAATCAGAGTTTACTTTTTTATTTTAACAACAAATTTTTTCATACCAGTTTAAAGCTTCTTGACTTTCCACGTCCCATTTTATTATTTTTAAATGTGTTCTCTTCCTAAATTCCTGCAGTAGTCTACACAGTAAAGTGACTGAATTAGATATATGCTTTATGAAATAGGCTGAGGCACATAAATTTGTTTAGGTTAATATACTACTAATTGCTCTAAATATTCCTTTGCTTCCTGTGAGCTACATTGTCTGGTTTTCATCCAAACAATACAAACTAACACTTTCAAATATTCTACACAACAGATGACATAAATTATATTAGCTAATGTAGTAACTTCACATCTCAGCTGCTAATCAGAAGCTCCCAGTCATGAAATAAATGAACTGCTCAGGATATTTTTTAAAATAATGTGTTAATTTGATTTAAAATAGACAACACAGACATTAGGACATACCATTGATCTATTTTGTGGCATTTTAAAAATCAGAAATTATCTCATTTTCTCTTTTATGCTCTATTTTACATTTAAAAAAGAATCAAACACATCTCAATTTCAGCTGTTGTACTGAGGCCAGGAGCTATTAATTAGAGGGCTTGGTTTTGTAAAAGGCTGATGTGGAGAAAGGCTGGTTTGGCTGTTGATCCTGGAGCATTCTTTGGTTTTAAAATGCAAGGTCAATTCATTTTTCTGCCTACATATCCCTGTCCTTGGGGAAAATGTTTATGGTGATATTTTCAAATAAAATGTCAAGACTTAACAGCTCAATAGTTAATCGCTTTTTATGTAATTCTTTGTATAAATTTAGTTATTGAGGAGAGAGATTTAATGACCTGTGAATGATTTGGTCAGGGCTTACTGAAAACTAGGAGAAACTTTCAGAAACATAAGAGGAAAGTATTTTTGTGACTGATACCCTATGTAAACAAATTAAGCAGGTGACTTTTAGAATAAGTCAAGATAATGCTTTGAATTGTTGCTCATCATTCAAAACAGTGGGGTACATGAAGGTAAGAATTTGACTTGTTCAATTTCTTCTTCACCCTGAACTAAATAACAGGGTAGATACAGAGGACATATTAATGCACACGTGTGCACGCGCGCACACACACACACACACACACATATTGTAACTACCTTTAAATATTTAATGATGAAAATATATTTTTTCAATTTGAATTATATTTGAACACTATTACAAAAAAAAAAACAGCAAAAAAAGAGACTCTTCAAACTGCTACAAATTTTCTGTACATCGATTGAAAACAAATTGCAAAACAGAAAAGTGTTCCAACACATTTGAATATTTAAAACAATTAGCACACTTGCCATGCATGAAATACACACAATGAACAGCTGTGTCATTCTGAGAAATCATTACCAGGAGCCAATGTGTTGTGTGTTTTTGTTTGTTTGTTTGTTTGTTTGTTTTTGACATTTAAGGTTACAACAAAATACTGGAAAAGGAAATGGTAGCATTGTGACAATTTATGGCAGAACACTTGCAAGGTTTAAATTTTAGGGTTATTTAAACATTATTAAATCTGTATTTTAAATTATATCCTTCATGAAAGAAAGTCATTAGCCCATCTTCACTTGGAATTACTTATAACAACTTTAAATTCCAAGGAAACATATAACTTCAATGATTACCTTCATTATAATTTTCTTCTAATATACTACCCTAATTCTACAAAGGCTTGTCGTCATGCTCTTAGATCAGTATAAAAGCTAGTCTTTGATTTAATCCAAAGATGCTATGATAAGAAGCACCTTAGGGATTTAGGAAGTCTATTAAATCTACCCTCAAGAGAACTCTGTTCAATTTCACTCCTGTAGCATGTAACCCAGGGCAAGTCACTTCACCTGTCAAAACTTTAGTTTTCTCTTCTGTAAAGTAGGATTAATAATCCATGCTTTTAAAAATAAAACACAAGCCTGTTCTAGGGTTCTGATAGTACATCCGACTGAGATTATACAGTACAATAGTAAAGAGGTGTCACAATTTCAAGTATTTATTTCTATTATAAAGTGACACAACATTCATCTTTCCAGAAAGAATCTATTTCTTTTATGATTCATTCTGCTTTCATGCCTAAAGGTTTAATTCCAGTGAACTCTTCACATCCAATTTAAAAAAATCAAACTGTGCAAAAGTTACTTAGGAAATAAGATGAATACATGCTGCTTTTCTTCACCAATAGTCAACCCAAATAAGTAAATGTGAACTCTTCTCAACAAAACTAGGGAAAATATTTCTACAAAAAATAAGGCCACTTCAATGAATGACCTTAACTTCTTAAAATAGAACTCAGATTCTGTCTAATATAAATTACAAAATACTTGCATAATCCTTAAAATATAAAGTAATATATTTCTTAAATGCACATTTTAGGTATTAAAATCTATTTAAAAATCTATATTCAGTGTAAGAGTTAAACACTTCTTATAGACCCGATGACACTTGAAGCGACTTGAACGGTCCAGAAGGCTATGATCATTCAACCTCTAGTATATTTCATCCTCATATACCACTTTTAACTTTTATAATCATTTTCAAAATTAAAATTACCTTGAATAGCATAATTCCTGAAAAACGAGGAAGGGATTACAAATAGTTAGCTTTCATGTTTGCCTTTCATCTCCTCCTCTCCCAAATCAATTGGATACATGAATTACATTATCCTCTTCTAGATGTTTATGCTTTGTTCATTAAATTTTATTTTAAAAGGAAAAAAACAATAATAATAAACTCGGTTGGTTTAATTATCCCAGTGCTTAAAATTAGCTTGAATAATTTTATACAAGGAAAACCAACTCCCTTATTCTTAGCACATAACCTTGACTGTCTTCTAAATCTCTCGGATTTCAAAATAAAAGTTTGGATGCCCACTGGAGTCATTACCCAAAAGGTTTCAAGAACCAATGTGTTTCTGAGCACTATATACCCTTAAAGCAGTACCTATTCAGATATAATAGTGCTGCAAAAGGCTTTTTTTCCGTCAGTGAATCACTTTCTGTCAGGCAGATCACTAGGATTTGGACCCTAGTAGAGGCAAAGATGAAATTATTTTTGGTAGTTAGTTTCTTTTGCAAAGATTTGGTTTCAAGAAGTAACCCACCTCCATCTCTGTCAAGCCACAAAAAAGTAATTCAGTGAGAGAAATCCTAGCCATTGTCTGATTACATTACATGAATATTCCTCCTCCTATTTAACTCTTTGAAATCCCCTGTCCTCGGGAAACAGTATTATCATCTCTAAGGGAAGCATTTTGCACTTTCTCCACTCCAGCGCTTTTACAGATGGCCAAAGGGCCAGCTCACCCCACATGGCTGGACAGTTATCTCTCGGCCACACCCCCCACCCCCCCATGAAGAAGTTGACTTCATAATTTCCACACTTAAAATTCTTCATTCTGCCCAACAGGAGAGAACCAAGTAGGGAGGAGGTAGAGCAATTGGAGGAGGGATAGGAGCATGGTGGAAAGCAAAAGGTACAGAGCAGTAATTGGCAAGGAGGAATTTGCATCTAATCTTCCCTGGGGGCGGGGTGGGGCCGGGGGTAAAAAAAAAAAAAAAAAATTAAAGCGGTAGGGAAACCACGTAACTCAAATTCGGTTTTTGTACCTAATGCCAGTAATTTCGGGTCCTGCTTCTTCAATTGATCAATGACAACCGCAGTCTCCGGCTCCGCGCGAAGGGAGGCTCACGCCCGGCGCTCCTGGACCATTTCCCTAGCAACGGGAGGAGAAAGGCAGCTCAGCCACCCGCGAGCCCCGGCGCCCTCCCGGAACGTGCCCCGGCTCGGAGGGCTGGCAGCCGCTCCGCATCTTCCCGCGGCTCCGTCAGCAGCCAAAAGGAGAAGCGTCCATCGGAAAAATGGCATATTACAAATTTTGCTTTGGGAAGCAGAGCTCGGTTCAGACCATTGTCAAAGGGAGGAGAGGGGGAGGCGGCTCTTAAAGCAGCAGCATCCCCTTTGCCGGAGCCTCCGCAGCTCCCCGCGTGTAGCTGGAGACCCGGGGCAGGGAGCTGGGAACCGGGGGCTGGGTGTGACTTGGAGAAACTTAACCTAGCGGCGCTGCTCCCCCTTCAAGTCCGGGCCACCCGGAGGGTATCTCCCCAAACGTGAGCTTTGGGAAAAGGCATGAAGAGTATCTGGAAGGGATGTTCTCCACCTCGTCCCCCGCCCGGAGCCCCTCCGGAGTTCCTGGCCCATGCCGGAGAAGTCGGAAAGCTAAAGGGCTGCGAGTCCCCAGGGATGCGAGAAGCAGGACAGGTCCCCTCCTAACCCCCAGCCTATTTCCGCGCTCCGGTGTCTCATTTCACTTAAAAGGGCGCTTCTCCTCGGGAAAGGCGAGCAGGCAATCCCCCCACGCCCAGTTTCTCCTCCCAGCCTCTTTGCAAGCCTCCTCGCCTGCAGCAGTGGGCCGGGAGAACCAACCTGCTGGGAGCCGGTTTGGAGGCTACATCTTCCCTCCTCACTTGCCTCGTGCTGTTGCTGCCGCCGCTCCTCCTCCTCCGTCTCTCCCCCCTCCTCCTCCTTGGCAGCCGCCACCTCCTCTTCCTCTGGAACAAGGGCTTCCCCTGGAAGCTGCTGCAGTGGTTTCCACCGGCCCTTAAATAAATTCTGAAGTAATCACGTCTTTGCTCTCTCCTCCTCACGCACACGCGCTCGCGGATACACACGACTGCCCCGAAGCCGCGGCCGGGCTGCTGGGGCTCGCGCTGGTCCCAGTGCCCCCGGCGCAGGCAGGAGCTAGGGGCCGGCAGGTGTGGGAAGGGGATAGGTTCGTCCTCGCCCGAGCGTCCCCCACCCAATGGTCTTTGCAGGAAACCGTGTATCGGCCCGCGCTGCTGGGGAGGGGAATGGGCTTGGGCACCTTCTGGCTCTCTGGCCTCCTGTGCTTGTCATTTCTTTCAGCAGTTTCCTTCTCCCAGGACTAGGGAATGATAGTCATGGTTGTAAAGAATTGAGTCAATCCGGGGTGTGGCGGCATCTGTTACTTCTCGGTACCTCTCCAGCTCTTCATTCATTGCTTTGGCATGAGCATTGTGCGTTAAGTACTTACTCCCTGACCTAGTAAAATTCAGCTTTGAGCAAAGTCTGGTCTCCATAGAGTTCTAGTTCCCCGACACATCCTTTTACCTATTCTCCTTTCCTTCTTCATTCACACAAACCCATCCTATCAGGAACAAGAAGGAAGCCAAAGACAAAACCACCAGTACCTCCTTTCAGCAAAAAAGCAAACGTTTCAGTATGGGAAATTCACATATCTTAGTTATAGTGAAAAGAAAGAGGTCATGCAGAAGGGAAATGGGAGAAGGGTTAAACATTAGGAATAATTTGGGGGGTAGTGTAAGTACCTTCCGGACATAGTACAAGAAATCCAAAAGGCATGTTTTACTTTTGTTCAAAGCAAAGAGTCCCAAGCTAACAAGAAATAGCATTCAAATACCAGCTTCCTTAGGTTAAGTACTTCAAGAAACAGATCTTTCATTTTGAGGCTAGCATTTAATTTATTTAGTGACTCCACAGTGAAATGTGAAGTCAAGTATATATGTTTACTCTCTTCTCTTCTAGATTGTTATTCAAATCCTGCATCACAAGAAAACTGTGTAGGAATTAAGTATAAGGATGATATGAAGATTCATTAGATGTCAATGGGAATACTTTCTCAAATATAATGTACATATAGATCATTAATGGATCTTGTTAAACTGTAAATTCTGATTCACTAGGATATTGGTGGACCCTGAGTTTCTGCATTTCTAACAACTCCCAAATGGGAACCACACTTTGAGTAGCAAAGATCTAAACCACCCAATCAACTCTTCACTGTGGCTTAAATACTCTTAACCATAAGAAGCCATTAACTCACAATGCAGCCCAGTCTATTTTAAAATAGACGATTATATAATAGCTTCATTATATTAATCAGATATCAATACTCATATCTGGAATTCCCTAGAAGACATAAAATGTCCTTATATATGACAGACCTTCACATTTTTAAAGATGGTTAATATGACTCTTTGTCCAAGGATTTCTTCCTATTTAAATCTTAGTTCTAATTTTCTTGATAATTAGCATTTGGCAAATATGGGCTCAGATGTTCCTACCATTTCCAACAAAAGTCTTGATTTGCCTGATTCTCATTCACATACCAAATAAACATTTTAATTGTAAGTATAATCCCCACACATTCAGTGGACACAACAGAGTTGAAAGTCTACCCCATAGTTAATATCACAGAAAGGAAGGATTTGATAAAGGATGGCAGAAAATGATAATGGTGGAGTAAAGGATATCTTATTAAGAAGATACAGTCTTCATGGTTTGCTCTCCGCTTAGAAACTGTATATTTAAATGTTATCATTCTCAACACCACGGCCAGGAGTATAAATAACATTTTCTATCAAACTGAGAGGCACTATTAAGCAATTTTTCAGAAAGCATCAGGTAAACGAATTCACATGAGAAGACTCACTTCCTGCACCAGTTATTAAAGTTTAGTGACTTAGCATGCAAGAGAATGTCTGAAAAGCTTGTTACAATACAGATCTCTAGGCCTGTCACCACAGTTTCATATTCAGTGGGTCTGTGGTATGATCAGAGATTTGTGCATTCTTAGTAAATTCCTAAGTAATGCCAATAACATTGCTAGGTCAGAAATCCCACTTTGGAACCACTGTTTAAATTAATCTGAACAAGAAATGTTTCTTGTTCAGTACAATAAGTACTTATTCTACAGAACAAGAAAAATAACTCATAAATATTTTGCACTCAAGGCAAAAATCTCTTGTACAAATATAAAACCAATTATTATGCTGAGGTTTTCATTTGCTCTGATAACCTCAGCATAATAATCAGATGATAACCTTAGCTAAGAATCAATGAGTAAGATGAAATAGCTTATCTCCTAAATAGTTAAGTAGGTTTAGGCAGAGGTAGCAAAAGCCCCCTCTTTCATTAGTCTTAGTGCCTAACATCAATGAAATGATTTAGTCTGTAGAGACTTGCAATATTGCCAGCCATACTTACTAATGCTTCTACTGCACATTTTATTTCAAATGTGAGTGTTTTTGTCTCTGTACTCTTTTAAGTGGTAAATGTCACACAACCACTCTTATTTTTACTATGATGGTTAGTCTTTCCATCTCTTTAGATGTTCTGAATATTGCATGTTCTATTAGTAATAAAATGATAGCAATAATAATAAAAAGCACTTGTTTTATTTAAATCAAGGGTAGTTTTGCTTGTAAAGATAAAGTTTACTTAAATCAAGCACCAAAGAAAATGGGTAATTAAACATGGGCCATGACAATAAAAAATATTTAGTAAATGGTAGCAATTTGTCTTTTAAGTGCAAGGGTAATTTTTCATGCAAAATGAAAGCAAGTATTAGGTTGTACCAGACATGTTGGTATCAATATCACCTCATTATATAGTTACCCATTTATGAAACTATTTTGTCTATATTCAGAATAGTTTATAGTAACACTAAAACAATTAAATGAATTTTCTTTTTTTTAACAATTTTTTTATTGATTTTTAGAGAGAGAGGTAGGGAGAGGGAGAGAGAGATAGAAACATCGATGAGAGAGAACATCGATTGGCCGCTTCCTGCATGTCCCCCACTGGGGATCTGCACATATGCTTACTGTTGAATTAAAATTTTAAGATGGATTTTAATAGATTATAGAAGTAGCTCCCATGATACATTTTACCTAAAGTTCTGTGGGAACATGAATTTTATTTTCATTGAACAATAAGGCCATGCAAAATATTATTACACTGTTTATTTATAATAGGCAACAAACAACCTCAAATATATAATGAATTGAATCCAACTGAAGTTTGTTTTTCACTCTCTCAATATTCCAAAATGAGAGTTGGTTAGTGGGCTACTTTCTTCCACACAGCAATTTAGGCTTTTTTCTTGTCTGATCCCTGCCATCTATCTCTTGAGTTTTCTATGCTGATGGGGGGGGGGGGGGGGAGAGAGAAAGAGAGAGAGAGAGAGAGAGAGAGAGAGAGAGAGAGAGAAGCTGGAGGAAACACACCTATTTCTAAAAATCTTTGGCCTAAAAGTGACACAACTTTTCTCACGTTTTAGTGATGAAAACAACTCACAGGACAATATCCAATTTCCAAGAGAGGCTTGGAAAGTAGTCCAGCTTTAAGGCTGGAAAACAAAGTTTTGCTAAAAACTTAGCCAGTTTCTCCCATATAGTGCTTGTGAAAGTGATAATAGAAATCAAAGGTATGTAAATAATATGTTATGTTTAAATTTTGTATTTTGCATACATTTTAAAAATAGATTAAATGCAATGAATTGAAATCAATGATCATACAATTTATAATCAATTCAATCACAAAGAGTGAGCATTATTTATTATGTGGGTTTTATGTTTTTTTTGTTCTTTATGCTGCACATTACTCTTCTTACTTGTCTAAACAAGCAAACTACAAAATGTGAAAGCTATACTAAGCACATACTTGCTGACTCTGTGTCTCCACATAAATGTATAAGTATCAATTCTCTCAAGATAAATTGTTGTGCAAGGTTACATTAATCAACCTTTATCTGTGCATTTATAAGGGATTACTGTAAAATGTAGCAATTTGACAAATAGTCACTGAGATTTCAACTCATAACTAAGAATATCTTAGTGTTATAGAAGAGCAAAAACTGTTAGTTATTTTTTGAAGTCAGGTGTGATAAGAAAAGACAAGTTTCAGAGAATTTTTTTTTGCATTACTCAATGCTATTGAACATCGATCTAAGAGAAATACAAGGGCACTAAAAATAAATTAAAATAGTGATGCCATTTGAAATAACTTTTTATTATTTTTAAAGAAAAAAGTAATATTTCATAGCAAAAAAAATTATTTTCAGCCCTATGAGATAAAATATTAAGGGGGAAAAATATTCTAATTATGTTCTCCTATTGTTTTTACCTAGAGAGGAGATTTATTCTAACATAAATCTTCATAATAAAGGTTTTCATTTTTGCCCTTGCTCCAATTCAGGCAACCTAGCTTTGTAATTAAAGAATCATAAATTATTATGTTGAGATTTCTAATCTAATTCCATTCTTATGATGAGTAAAATAAAAGTCAGTAGTATTAACACCTGGGTATTTCAATTGAGGTACTGAAGAAACTAGGCAGGTATTTTTTAACTTCTATCAAATATAAATCTTCCAGAATTTGATTCAGAATTATTAATGATTACCTAATTACTTTGATCATTGACATCACTGATACCAATCCAATATTTCTTTGTCAATTGTCAACACAAATGAAGTGGGTGAAGTTGAGATAAGTGAGTACTGCTATTCTTCAGCTAAGAACTCATTGGGGAAGACAGTCACCAACATAAAAATAGGCTTTTCCTTAGTGTTCACCATTCAATGACATGTAAGCAGTCATGGACAATAAATTAAACCATAAAAATAACTGATATGGATAATCCTTACTGGACATAGTTTAAAAGATTCATAGAGCAATGACGAATACAAATGTATGCTTTAGAAAGACTATGAATAGGAGACAGCATCTTCAATATTAAATTAATAAGAATTCCTAGACAGTCAATATTATGTAGAAAACTCTCTTCAAATGACTGTTATATATAATGTCTTTAGTAACTGGCACAGACTTAAATGGGGGTGGGCCTGAGTTTATATCTCATGACTACTGAGGAGGCAGATGGGGAAGGGAAGTCAAGACCAAATGGAAAATAGCAAGTGTCTTTGAACGTATTAATGGAGTAAAAAAATGATTTCAAAACTTAGTAGCTTAAAGCAACAGTCTTTTTCTTATTTATTATATTATTAGTGGTCGAGAATTTAATAATAGCTTGCCTAGGTAGTTCTGGCTTAGAATCTCACACGTAGTTGCTAAAAGCCACTTTTAGCAAATATAATCAGCTACAACAGCCTACCTTTGTGAAATGCAGATTTTTTTTATTAAAAAATTAAATTATATTCAATGATTAAGTTTATAGTTAATTTATATATTTTAAGAATATATAAGTACCTGGTAAGCAAAATGTTTGTTAGACATGGACAGAATTATAGGAATTAAGTACAAGATAAGTAGTTGGAAAGCAGATCATGTGCGTGTCAAACACAGAGGGAGATGGATAGATCACAGATGCCTCATATTCATGAGACACCTGGCTACTATGTATTTATAATATATAAATGTATCTAAAAATAAACATATAAGAGCCTGTAAGTGTTCAGGTAACACTATATAAGGAAAATTATCACTGGCTGGAGTGGCTCAGTTGGTTGAGTGTCATCCTCTTCACACAAAGGTTGTCGGTTTGATTCCCAGTCTGGGTTGTGAGTCAGGCACATCCAAA
Source organism: Molossus molossus (assembly GCF_014108415.1). Lineage (NCBI taxonomy): Eukaryota > Metazoa > Chordata > Mammalia > Chiroptera > Molossidae > Molossus > Molossus molossus. Next base: position 52,875,155 of record NW_023425345.1, on the reverse strand, counting down.
AGACAACAGATCAATGATTTCTCTTTCTCTCCCTCTCTTGTCTCTTCTCTCCCTTTCTCTCTCTAAGCATGTCTGCAGGTAAATATTAAAAAAAAGAAAAATGATCATTCATGAAGTCTTTTTTTGACCATCCATTGGTGACCTCAATTATAACTTTATGTCCTCCACTAAGTAACACAAATGAAGGCCATGACTGTTCATTAGCTAACTGGAGAGCTACATCTATTGACCAGGTGTATTTGTTCCTGCATCTCTCTAGTAGAAAATGTGTGTTATTGCCTAAGAGTGTCTTCTGCCTATTGATCTCTAGCGCAAACTTCAGTGTGGCCCTTGTAGCCACACCATCATTGTGGACGGTGGGTGTGACAGAGGAACAGGACCTGTGAACACTGCATGCCCCAGGATTCAGAGGGTGGTGTCCTTCCTCACTGGACCTTATCATATGTGTGTTAATTACCCTATCTCTTTTTCCTTGCTTCTTTGTGTTTTCAATAGACTTGATGAAATGTGTGGTTTGAGTATTTTAATTTGTTCTGTGAGCTGTTCTTTTTTATGACTTCTGGTAGAGCTTGCTGATAATATATTTGGAGGCCACCACTGTATCAAGGTGATGTCCCATATGACACTTTATCTTGAGAAGTGAAGAGGCAAACTGTGTTCTTTATAACCTCAAATATTTCCCTTTGTTATCTCCATGGGTTGACCCCCAAACAAAACAAACAAACACACACAAAAAAAAACTGATACTAACCAACCAGATGCCCACCAACTGGATGCCCCCTGGAATCTATGAATTTCCATTCAGCCACAGAACCTAAAATAACCTCACAGAAGTGTAAGTTATGTCAGACAACTATCACGAAATGGTGCCAAACTGCAACCAGGTCCTGATTAGATTTGTGTAGGAGAACCAGAAGCTGGACTCCTGGCAAGCTGGCAATAAAGGTTCATTACAGTCCTTTGATTAATCTTGAAATTATTCAAACCTGCATATTTTGTAATTAAGTTTATTTTAGTAAACATTTTCCCATAGTTAGTGAATATTCATTGCAGTATATATCTGTGTTGTACTTTCTTTTCATTTACTTCCCTATCAATTTTAGAATTTGGGGGTTATAAAATTGGTCTTTGGGTATTGAAAATTATTTTACAATTTATACATTTGTAAATAACATCTTTACTTATAATTCTAGATGTATGAATCATCAAGGAATCAGCTGTGTAAGGGGTCAGGAGTAACACGGTGTGATAAGAGATATAAGGCTTTGGGAGCACAGAAATAATCACCTAATCTATTTATAGGACATTAGAGCTGAGGATGAGAAGAGTTTACTAGGTAAATCTATGAATAAATGGTGTGAAATTGCAACAGCAACAGCAAATAAACAGGGACAGATAAACTGTAGCTTCCATGGACCAGGGGATGTTGTACATTTGGCTACTGTGTATAGATGAAGGAGACTTAGACTGGAATAAGAGAATGAAAATCTAAGGCCATACACTAAGGATATGTAGCCTAGCCGATGTGGCTCTGTTGGATGAGCATTGTCCTGTTCATAGAAATGTTGCCAGTTCAATTCCCACTCGGCACAGTTTCAGTTTCTGGTTGGGGCATGTACTGAAGGTAACTGATTGATGTTTCTCTTTCACATCGATGTCTCTCTCCCTCACTTTCTCTCTCTCTAAAATCAATTTTAAAAATGTACTACAAAAGAAAAATAAAGAACATGTAAATCTTGTTAAAGAGTTTAAAATTTATCCTGAGAGTAATAGAAAGCCTAGAAAAATTTTAAATCAAGGAAATGCCACAAATTTATAACATATTTTAGAATGGATAGGATAAACATTGGGGAATGAGAAAGTTACAAGTAAGATATGAAGATTGAAATACACACCAATGGACTATGAAATAGGCAGGTGTATGTTAAAGTTTAAGCAAGATGAAGTCCGTTTTGATCATGTTGACTTTTATTATTTGACTGTGAGCTATCCACTTAAAGGTTTTCAAAAGGAGTTGTTAATGCTAATCTACACAATGAGAAATCTGGGCTGATTAAATGTTTGGAAGTCATTGGTGGCATTTGAAACCATGGAAATAAACATTGACAAAGAAGAAAGTGTGGAATTAGATGGGATGAGGGCAAAATTACATAATCTCAATGCTAAGAAATGGTTCTAACAAGGGAGGGAAATTAGGAGGTATATGTCACAGATACCAAGGAAAGAGAACAAACATTGCAAGAATGGGGGAGGGGAAGGTGACCACTGTCAAATACTCCTGAAAAATCAAGTAAGATGAAAAATGGAAAGTATCCTGTGGATTTAGCAAAAATATTATCAGAATCTTTGGCAGCGTTACACAGAAATGTTAATTACAGAAGACAAATCACACAGACTTAAGGAACCTAGATGTTGAAAAAGTGGCTGTCCAAGAAATGAGGCTCTAATGGTGTGAAAAAGATGGAAGGAAAATGAAAAGAGATAATAAGAGTTCTTGTCTTGGAAGTCAATAGCATTCCAAGTGGTCATTAGGTGGAACTTAATAAATTCCAGAGTCCCCTGAAATTATATGCAAAATTTATATGCATATGAATATGAGCATTTCTTTAAGATATTTATAGTATGAGGTTCTTAAGTCGGAGATCAAAATATTATTAATGAGAGCTCTATATAATATATTAGATACCCATTAGTATTATACACTATATGTACAATCTTTATGACTTGTATAGACCTGAATTTATATATGAGGACACCATATTATTGTGATTGGTTTTATTTAGAACAGGAAAGCAAGTCTTATTACTTTATTATAATGCATACTGTGGTATATTTTATTACAGTTTACTATTATACACAATAGTTTCTGAAGAAGATGATAAATTCCCACCTGTGGTAATACTAATTGAACTACCTTCTGTAGGAGGGGTAAGTGCCCTTTCTGTATTGACATAGACTGGGTCATGTGACTTTTCTTTGTTCACGGGATGTGAGCAGAAGGGGCCATGTCATGACCTAATAGAAATGTGGATGTCATCACAACTTTGCCATGGCCTTTTTCTCTGCCACAAATCCAAGATAGTTGCTATTCCGTCAGCCTTTCTAATATATAGTCATCAAAATCAGATCTTGCCTAATATGTTCACGTCACTATTTTTTAAAATAGTGTTGCCATTTTCAGCCATTCCTTCTTTTCCACTCTATGCAAAAGAAGAACTGCATTAAGAATTTTATTTTTTTTAAACAGAACATGTATATATTGGGTGATGAAAGTATATTACTTAATATGAACCCTGTAAAAAGAAAAATGAGGCTGTACTCCTAGGGGCCTTAAGGAATAAAAAAGGCAAAAATCACAATGGAAAGATTCTGCACATGGAAACTCAGGTGCTCACAGAGGCCTGGAGGTCCTGAGCCTGTGGACCACTCCAAAGAGCTCTTTAAGTTTCCCCACTACATGACAGCTGACTTCCTTCAGAATACTTTTGTCATATGAAGTTGAACAAGTTGAATATGTCTAATTCCTTCATTAATGTCCAAGGAGATAGACTGGGATTGCCATTGCTGAGGCAAATTCGAGAACCCGTCGAAAAGAACAAAAGCAACAAGAAGCTAATTTTAAAAATAGGCAAAAGAGTTTAAAAGAAGAACAAAAAAGATGTTACATTGGATTGAAGACTGCACTAGGCTGTGAAAACAAAGGGTTTGCTTTGCTCCAGAAGATGGGATATAAAAGTGGTCAGGCCCTTGGCCAGAGTAGAGATGTATTGTTGAATTAATTCCTCTCAACACCAAAACAGGAAAAAGTGGCATTGGTCCTAAGGCATTATTGAAATGGAAAACAGAGGAAACATTAGAAAGCTACAAAAGAAAGATTCACATGAAAAACCAAGATAAAGAAAAAGTTGCAGAACAGTTCCAAATGTGACTTAAAAATAAGCAAGATGAAATGAAGCTAGAAGATCTTTGGAGAAGCCAGTGAGCCTATCAACAGTTGGATACTCAGAAGAATATTCAGGTTCCCAGGGAGGCTGGGTACTGGCTGAGGCTTAAAAGGGAGACTGAAGAAAAGGAAGAGGAAGAAAAAGAACATGCTGAAGATGAATATCAGAGTGAAAATTTAAGTGTACTGGACAAATTACAAATATTGGCTGTTGTTTAAGAGGAGAACATCTGTATTCTATTTGGTGTGGAACAGCCTATGAAGATAAAGAAGGCCAGGACCCACTTCTGCAGATCATGACTAAGATTATTCTCAACAAAGTAGAAACTTGGAAAATGCTGTTGTTTTCTAGGCAGTTAAGCAGTTAGAATTTCTCAAATTTTTATGCCAATTTTTTTTTATGTTTTGTTCCTTTTGTACTTTAGAAATACTTTGTACTTTAGAATATAATTGTCACTGACTTCAATAAATTAATGGAATGCCGTTTCAGAACACAAGTATTAGAGACATGAGCCATCACAATTTATGACTCTATTGTGATGCTTATGCAGTTTAAGGACACCAACAGGTAACTCTCTTATTCCCCTCTTCACTTCAGAACAAATTGAAAAATAAGACACGTGGTTCAGATATCAAAATATCAGCTTTATAGTGAGGTCAAGGCCTGGAGTGGGGTGGGAGCTGGGTAGAGGAGGAAAAGAGGGGAACATGGAGAACATCTGTAATACTCTCAACAATAAAAATACATTTAAAAAAATATCACAACAAACTTTAGCATGAAAAAGTAAAGGTATACTCCAGTATAATTTTGTACAAATTAAACAGCATTGTTGTCAAAGAAGGTAGATGTGAATTTGGTTTTAAATGTTCTTTATGAGTTACATTAAGAGTAAAAAGCATGAGTAAATGGCTTGAACAAATATACACAATTTATTTGGGCATGAGGGAAGTGGGAAAGAGTTAAGGGTTGAGAAGAATCATCTGACTACAGAGATGTCCTAGGTACAGAGAAGTAAGACATCTAAATAGTTAGACGTGAGATTAACTTGCTCAAATAGGTGATGCTAAAATTTTCTCTGGTGAAGAAAGTAAAGACCAAAAACAGCATTATGCTAATTGCATATGGAAATAAATAACAGGAAAAGAAGGAATGAAGTAAAACATCTGTTATGTACCTGTTACTTTGAGTTACTGAGCTTCAACTATACCTAACTATGAGATATTTTCATTTATTTTTTTCAATCCTCACTCGATATTTTTTCATTGAATTTTCATTGTTTCAGATAGAGTGGGAGGAAGGGAGGGAGGGAGAGAGAGAGAGAAACATCAATGTGAGAGAGACACATCAATTGGCTGCTCCCCCCATGACCCCAACCAGGGCCAGGGATTGAACCGCAACCTAGGTATATGCCCTTGACCAGAATCAAACCCAAGACTCTTTGGTCCTCGGACCAATGCTCTAAGCACAAAGCCAAACCAGCCAGGGCTCACTATGAGATATTTTAAAACTAAAAAAAATAATTATGATGTCATGAATAATGATCAAATAAACATGTAGACAGAGTAATATCAAAATATATCTCTTTGTATGTTTCTCCTTCATCTGCAGACAAAACTATATTTCTTTTCTTTTTATCCATAACTCCTCTAAGTGTACATTTTCTTTGTGTGATGCATCCTCCCAGTAACGAAGGCTTATTATTTATTTATTTATTTATTTATTTATTTTTGCCAGGAAATAGCACCAATGTGGTCCCCCACTACAACAAATTATGCAGTCGAGTTTCCCACATTTGGGGAAATCGCAGAGGTCTACATCCAGAATGAAATGGGTGAGCCTCGCCCTGGGAAAACCACTTCCGTAATCATGCTATCTCCCCTACCAGGTAAGTATGAGGCTCATCATGTTGGAATCTCCATTTCATTCATCCTAAGTTGTGACCTTAATTTAGTATGATACTGAGATTTGTTTAATTTAACCACAAAATATTTTCAGTTTTTCTTTCTTTCTCCCATTGTGACTCAATATTTTATGTAACATTATTGTAGAAGTTATTTCACTGAGCTTTTTAAATAATCTTAAAGAAGTTCAGCAAGAATAAGAGAAAGTCAGGATATAAAGAAAGTCTTGGGGCAAAATAAACGGACAGGGAGTTGTACTAGGGAGTTGCAGTGGTAAATTATACGTAAATATTTCAGCAAGCAGAGCATTCGAATCCTTGTCCACACATAATAGGCGAGAATCCAGCAGATGAGTAGGGGTGAACGGAATGCTTGGAAGCACGCAAGGTTGATTCGGATATGGACAGAAGCAGAACTTCAGCTCGTGGGAACTTGCAAGAGCAAACAAGGACACCTGCCCGAAGTAAGGAAATAAAATGTATTATTAAAAGTATTAATTAAGCAGATTGCCTGGTTTCAAATGTATCATAGGCTAGGTGACCTTAGGCAAATTATTTAAATTTTCTATATTTCCCATTTCATTGTGTGTAAAATAGGGATAAAATAGTACCTACATCACAGAATTAAAAGAGATCATTTATAAACAGAGCTAAATAAATGCCAGCTATTATTAGAATCAGTAATTTCAGACCTGAGAAACCAGGCAAAATCTAGTACTGTATTTTCAAATGAGATAAAAATTAGAGGTCACAGTAGATCAAATTTGTTTAAGCAGATGAAAGTCAGGGATGGTCTTGATAGATAAGCATACTTTGATTTTCTCTCTTAATTCTGAGGTTTCATCTAGAGAATATATAATTAAATTATATAAAATTTGTTAACATTTTTTCCATCAACATTCCATTTAGTTTATTAATGAATTTATAAAATACTTTTTAATGTAGTTAGTTATCTTCATCAACTCTTTATCAGAATACAAACATATGGTTAGATTAGACTATTAAAGTAGGAAAATCTTTTATGTGTCCATTATAAGGGAAAATGTATTGGAATTACGCCTTGTTGGACTTCAAATTGTATTCCTAAATCACATGGTATGAAGCTAAGACAGCTTCTGAAAAAACAGCACTACAAATCATTTCCTCAGATGATATCATTCTTTGATAAGACTAGAGGAGAGCTCTCTTCAAAAGAATAAGAACACATGGTAAAATATTAATAATGCAATTATTTTAGGATTAAATATGTTTCAGATCTATAGAAAATATTTCTGTGTTTAAAACAATAAATTATTAATTCATCCAACAAATATTTATTGTTCCGGACACAGTGGATACAATAAATAGAACATACTCTCTTTGAGCAATTGACATAATGATTGTTAAGTTTAGATGAGCAACCTGCCAAGTCAAGCAACAAATATCTACTTAAACTCTTCTAAAGCAGCGATTTTCAACCTTTTCCATCTCGTGGCACATAAACTAATCACTAAAAGTCTGTAGCATACCAAAAATTTTATTTTTTTGCCAATCTGACAAAAAAAAAGGGGGGTGGTAATTTGGACTCATTTACACTGAATAGCTATTGTTGTGTTAACTGTTCTCATTTTTTTATTGTAAATTCTAAGAGAAAAGAAGTCCATGCCCCTGACTAAAGAGTCAAATATTGAGTGTTTTAAAATGTGTGTCTGTCAGGGAACACAGTTGAAAAGCACCATGATAAGGTCTATTTTTATTTTAAAAAGGTAAAGAGTTGTACTTGCTTCAGTGGCAATTTAATAATGCATGCAGTAGCTGGCACGCTGGACTGACTCATGAAAAAAGTTATATATTTTTTTAATGTTAAACTAAAATATGCAAAGATAGCTTGTTCACTTGAATAACTTCTCATACATCAAACACAATATTGTTTACTTGTTTATCCCTCCAACTTCACCAATATGTCATCTATTTGATAGAGTATTATAATATTCTCAGATAACTTCTGATATCAACTATAGTAGTTATGAGAAAATGTTTACATCTCCAAGTATTTGGCTTTTGCATTTCCTTAGGAAAAAAACATTTTATTTTTTATTGTTTAAGACACATTTTTATTCAATTGTTTAATAACATTTGATGAACATTGGTTCTAAGCCTACTGTATCAATTTCCCCAAGTCTGGCTATGGGGGGAAACTGAGGTAGCAGGCTGTCAAGTGAGGATGTAGCAGGAAAGACTCAGGGCAGAAAAATGTAGAAATTTCTAAACATGAATTCTTTGTTGATGTGCAACATTTGGGAAGGCTTTTCCAGAGTTCTGATAAGACTTCAGGTAGAAGGATAAATCCTGCCAAGGCAAGAAACCATTTTCAAAACCTTAAATAAAATGTGAGCTACTAAAAATAATTAATTTCCAGATACTATTTATGGTACAATGAGACACAATTTCCAAACAGAAGGCATATTACAGGAAACTCTTTTAGTATTCTAAGATAATTTGAATATTTGGGTGCATACTATCAAAAATTGAATATTAAAATATATTAGGATTCAAACTAAGAGCTTGTTTTTATAATATGAGAAAATACAGGATAAACTTGATGCTCCTGTCAGACAGTGTTCAAGAATATTATTATATCCTGTTATGTTTACTACCATAAATTTTACATTTTAAGGACTTAATGTGTAATTTATAATTTAGTTCATTTTAGAAGACATTGCTTTATACTTATATCAAAAGCTCTAATTTCAACAAATAGCTCATAATATTCCATATTAAGTGTACTCTAAATATAAGTCCAAGATGCACAGAAGGATTATGCACATTTAAAATTGGCTAAATAATGGAAGATATGACTAATAAAGTAGGTACTGTCAAAACATTGTAAAATAAACATATACATAAGGAATATTTGCCATTTATCAAGTACCATCTCCATGAAATGTTTTAGGCCCAGTCATTCCATGAACAATTGCTGCTTTAACAGTTTCTTTTTGTTTCTCTCTTTCCTCCTCTTTCTTTCCTTCCTTCTCTCTCTCTCTTTTTCTTATCTCTATTATTTATATTTATATGAATTAGAGATGTTATTTCTCTAATTAATTTTTATACCAAGTATTTAAATTTTAGTCTTGCTTTATATTATTGTACATACCTATATTACTTTAAAAAAATTTTTCTAGTTATATTTGTACGTATTTATTTAATTGTCTTTTACTGGAATAATGTATGTACCATGTAAATTAAAGTCTGCATCTCTACCTAAAATTACTTCAAATGATTTTATTAATTACTTTTCTGTCACCTAAAGATATCTTTAACTTATTCAAGTGGGAAGACTATTCAAGCCTCCAGGGTTATCTCCTTAAAACACTTTAGTAAAAACCTATACTTGGTGAACAAATAAGCACATTATATATATATATTTTTTTTTATCCTCATCTGAGGACATTTTTGCATTTTTATCTTCTGATAGAGTGGGGTGGGGAGAGAGGAGAAAAGAGAGAGAGAGAAACATCAAACATGAAAGAGACACATCAACTGGTTGCCACCCACATGACTGCAACCCAGGTGTGGACAAACTGCATCCGAGGTACGTGCCCTTACCGGGAAGTGAACCCAGGACTTTCTGGTCTGCGCGCTGACGCTCTAACCGCTGAGCCAAACCGGCCAGTGCAATAAGCACATTTTAAAAAGGACTAACCACGTCAGCCAATTTGGTAAAGATTAATAAAACACCACTAGCTTAACAAAGCTGTACATGTTTGTGGGTCAGGTACTGTGGGTATCAGCAAAAGTAACCTAATATTTTCTTGCTTTGTCACTTACCTATCATAGGACAAAAGAACTGGATAGATGCACAGGTGATTTAGTGGAGACTAATTCACAATTATTATTTTGTGATTACTTAGACAGTGGGTATTAAAAGAAGTAGTTTGTCCTTTAAAAATTATATCAAGATATTTAGGATAACCTTCAGATGGTGACCTTTGTTCTTTGTCAACTTTGGCTAATTATAGGTCTTGGTTTCAAGGTTAAAAATGTTGTATCCATTATGCTGTCATTTTTCTGAAATAAATCAGTTCTTAAATGATACCCCTGTAGTGAAAGTTTTTCACATCAGGAACTGTTCTGGCCATGCAGTTCACAATTTAATTGTTGTGAAAGGAAAGTATATTAAAATATAGTCATATTAAATGACACCTTTAAACTAAGTGCTACCACTACACTTTCATTTAGAACTTTGAAAATAGAGTAAAGTCACTTTAAAAAGTAATGTAAAAAGACAAAAAGAAACAGAGTAAAACAAATCATTTGCTTATCTTTGTGTGATACATTGAAAAAATGGTTCTATATATTTATCTAGACAGTATATATACACACACGTATATACACACACACACACACATACATATATATTCGTGGAAGACAATAAATTTAAGCATGCTACATTTCTCCAAAGAATTTCAAAGTGGTCAGATCAAATGATAAGTAGAAGGTATGCTGAGCAGGGCTTAAAATTAATTTAAGTTTCTTACTCCTTTTTGTACTGGTAGTGAATTCACATATAACAAACCTGAGAATAATATATAATTTTCATAGTAAGACCAATTCTTGTCTTTCATTACATATGACACCATTCTGTGAACCAAAGAAAAAAATAATCCTTAATAATAATATTAATACAAATAATAATAAAATCTTTCTTGTAAGATAATCAAGCCATGAGTATTACATTCCTTTTTCTGTTTCATATAGTAGTTTAGAATAAAAGCTAAAACTAAACTAAAATATTTATTCCTGTAATCTGCATCTCTGATTAGTTAGAAAATGTTTTCTAATACTAGACAATAAAGAAATGAATATGGACAGTCCATAGTAGCTCAACAAAAGTCATAAAAATTATTTTTTAAAATGACATTCTGAGATCTATTTCAAGAAGTTCTTTATCTGAGAGGGTCATTAGTTCATCATTATGCTAGTTGAGTTTAAAGAATGTATACAAGTTTTTTAAAAAATCTGCCAAAACCCAACTAGGAACTCTGATGTAGCATTCTAAAAAATGAGATAGGAGATTTTTGTTTATTTGAACATAATTTGATGAACCTAAAGGTAAAATTATAAATACAAAAATAATATTCTCTTCTATGACAATCAATGTTTGGCTGACAGATTGAATTAATTCATTGACTTTGAAGGTTTAGCTCTGGGAGTTTTTAAATTTGAACTTTACATTATGACAAATAATTTAATAAATTATGTCACATCTATTGATCAATATAAATGATGTATAATGTAACTTCACTATCACATAAAATTGTTCAATATTATTTAGCAAAGGAGCTAATATCTCTCGTTATTTTACACCTTTTTTAGAACATTTGCTCTCTTCCAATTATAAGAAAGGTGGAACATCTGAAGCTGGTGTCTGCCTTGAAATTTCTCTGCCACTGAGTGAATTAAAAGCATATTCTGTAATTTGCATCTTCAACATGTTTCCCACTGGTATGCCCTCTTTATTTTCCTCATTCATAGCGACCTGACTGAAAATTTCTACAACAGATGAATAAATCATAAGTCTATTGATTGTAGCTATCCATTTTATACCACATTTAGGGACCATATTATTTGAACAATAAATTTGCTAGCAAGGAATTCAGCAAAATGATCCGCGCACTCGAATAGCAACTGTAATCACAACATTTAAGCATCGGTACTGACAGTTTGCCTTAACATTTCATCATGCACTTCATTCTTCACAATGAATTGAAGTTTAAATTAGAGGCATTGCTTTGGCATAGGAATTCATATTACCTTTTGGAAATTAAGATATATATTTAATTCAATACTCACATAAAACTCAGCTATCTTCCCTTTGTATTATATTCTGTCATTTTACATTCACATTATCCTGATATCAAAAAGTCCTGCTGTTTTGCCTTTCTCCACTAGAATAGGGAACTAACAATAGAAATGTTCAATGATGAAACCATGGTTACACTAGAAGAAGTTCTGCATTAGTCAGAGATTCTATTAATTTGTGTTATGTCCATCATTTGAGGCATATTTTAGTGTTTTAAAGCAGCATCTATTCATGAAGGAGGTACAGTAAGAGACAGTTTTAAAAGATCAACTACTTACATTAAACAATATCAAAGGCTCCTAAATAAAACAGATATAAAGTATATACTCTTTCATTTAGCATATATGTAAAATAGCATTCTCCAGATAAAAGTCATCATTATATAAGCTTATAATAGTCCAAACTGAAAAACAAAACAAAACCTAATGATCATTCCTAAGGGACTGTTTAACCAAATCAAGGTTTTAAGATACAATTAATATTCTGAAAGATTTGAAAAGGACATGATATAAAGGGGATGATTCGGCTGCTGTCTGTCTGGCCCTCCAGATTCACTCTCGACCTCTCTCCACTAAGTCTGAGCTACCTAGACTTGGGATTACTTTTAATAATTAAACTGAAGTCATACATTAAAATGTATTTGAGTAAGTTAATAATCATATTCTCAATATGTATGCAGACACGGTGCCTTTCATGTGCATTCTTTCACTACATGACAAAAATGCTAGTTTCTAAGCCATTTTATAAGTTTTCACCACTACCAATAAAAATCAGTTAAATTATTTTGACTAACTCTGACAGCAAGTGAGCTATTTCATGAAAAATATTAGAACACATAGGATGAAATAAAGGGTAACATTAACTAGATTATATCATTAATAACCATAGTATTGCTAAAATGCTATGGAAGACAGGGTAGCTATGTCTATGAAATTTGTTCTCTTGCAAATATATAGAAAGTTTCTAAGAGACATATGAAGAAATGTTCATCATCACTAATCATCAGAGAGATGCAAATCAAAACAACAATGAGGTATCACCTCACACCTGTCAGAATGGCTGCCATCAACAAATCATCAAACAACAAGTGTTGGCGAGGGTGTGGAGAAAAGGGGACTCTAGTACACTGTTGGTGGGAATGCAGACTGGTGCAGCCACTATGGAAAACAATATGGTGTCACCTCAAAAAATTAAAAATTGATCTCCCATTTGACCCAGTGATCCCACTTTTAGGAACATACCCTAAGAAGCCTGAAACACCAATCAGAAAGAATATATGTACCCCCATGTTTGTAGAAGCACTATTTGCAATAGCTAAGATCTGGAAACAGCCCAAGTGCCCATCAGTAGACGAATGGATCAAAAAGCTGTGGTACATATACACAATGGAGTACTACGCAGCGGTAAGAAAGAAAGATCTCTTATCCTTTGAGACTACATGGAGGGACCTGGAAAGTATCATCCTGAGTGAAACAAGCCAAACAGAGAAAGACAAATTTCATATGATCTCACTGATTTGTGGAATATAATGAACATAACAGTTTGAGGACAATCCCCTAAGGAGTGGGGAGGTGGGAGAGGGATGAACCACAGAACTTATATGCATGTATGCATGAACAGTGGACATGGACAACAATCTGGAGAAGGGGCAGGGAGGGAAGGGGGAGGGGGGGACCAGTGGGGGGAAAAAGGAGAATCATCTGTAACAAAAATTAATCAATAAAATAAAAAATAAAAAATATATAGAAAGTTACCTCATTCAGTTTCTCTTGCAGAAATGAAATATAAAAAGAGATAGACTGGTTTTATATTGTTAGGCAGCAAGAAAGCCGTATTTCTATCATAGAATATAGGTTTTCTCATTTTTAAGTTTTTGCTAGTCACTATATCATGTACCTTAATAATAAAGAAACCTTATTTTTATTAGCTATAGTATATAAACAAGCATTGATTCATTACCAGTAGTGGCACAAATAATGAAAAGAAATAGCACAGCCAAATGTAGAGAATAAATGAAACCTTAACAAGTTACAATTGTTATGTGAGAAATGATGCAATGACTGAATTGAATCCAAGTTTTTAAACAGATGAGTTACTTAATCATATCTATATATAGCAGTTTCACTGGTCTACAACTTTTTAAAAAATTATTGTTCAACCTTCGAAGAGTTTCAGAAATTCTCATCCAAAAACTGTAAAAACTATTACATAGAATTTTAGTTTCCATAAAAATATTTTGAGCTAAATTTTATTGAGATTCTGGAAGATAAATGAAAGCTTATTATTTTGACCCAGAATTACATTTATCTGAACACTTTATTAACATTCTTGTTATAGGTTCCATGAATATTTTGCATCTCTAAGGATGATCACTCCACTTGAAAATTCTGACCTAATTATCACAGCATTTCATAAAACTTAAAACTCATTACTACCATGATACCTTCTTAATATTTTCTCATTTATTTAATGTATTTCAAAATTAAATTTATTTCAACTTACTGAAGACTTTGTCTTCATAACTTATTTTATCTTCTCTTGGTAAGAGAGATCTAATCCACTTTAGGTTTGCTTCACCCAATTACAAACGAACTTTTTATAGCAAGTTCAAATTTATTTAAATTGGTTTTAAATATAGGCTTGGTTTCTGGAGCTCCCTCCATGTTTTATTCTATTGATCCATCTCTCTTTTTTATTATCAACCTCTCCTTTCTTTTGACACCTTATGATTACAAACATATAAACCTACTTGGGTCTAATCTATCTTTTAACTCCCTCCTAGGACCCATCTGCTCTACCAGTTACTACTCTTGATCTCTTCCCATTTGCAGCCAATCTTCATGTCCTATTCATCCATAATCTCCATTTCATTAGCTCCCACTCATTCAAACAACACGCACCGATATTCTCAAACTGAGGTCCACTTGGAGCTTCTTGTTGCTAAACCCAACGCAGTTGCCAGGCTTCATCTGACCTGAGCCGCTGGAGACAGCAGGCAATGCGGACAACCCTGTTCCTCAGAACTCTTCCACTTCAGCGTTCCTAGAACCACGTTCCCTAATTTTACTCCTAACGATAATGACAATATTTCCTTGTTTGCTCAAGAAAACTTTGGATTATGCTTACTGTGATGGTGCCCCATTCATTTTTATATTTGTCCAAGATATTTTATTTTTCAATAAAATTTTTCTGTTAACTCTTGCAGTAAGTGTGGTGAGATGTGTTCAGTAAACAGCTACTTCAAAATGTCCAGCTTCTGCTGTGATGTTGCCTAGCATGTGAAAAACATGGCCAACACCCAGATCCCTCATTTTAACAATAGTTTAAACATTGTTATGATGATATTGTCATTAAAATAGCCTTGGACATAATCTCATGTAGACCGTAGATTGAATTTGCACTCACAATATATTTGAACAGAGCAAAAGATAGAGATGGCATGATTAGTTTCTATTATTATTTCTGTGCCTTCCCTAAATAGGATGCTTCAATTCTTAGAAAAGGTAGTATTAAATGAACCCTTAGACTCATTTCTTTGAAATACACAATTTTTTATAGCACTTAAAAAAAAAAAAAACAATTTATTTCCAATGTTGTTTTATTTTTTGTTTTTCTTTCTCTTACACACTCACGTAAAGTCTCTTCTACTATTTCACTTGTTTGGGGCTTATTGTGCTTTATCAATGATTTCCTATAGTTGAAGGGTAAACTCATCTACTCAGGGCACATACAAATTAAAAATATATACATTTTCTTGTCAGAAATACTGGTAGACGAATTGTAACGTGCCCTGCTCACATTCATTTGAATTGATAATGTGCAATGCATGTTTTTTGACTTGGACATTTGTCCTTGAGCACACTGTATTTAAGTGGCACTTTTAATACCCAAAGGATACTTGCTATTCCCAGTGTTTGTGTTTAGACTTCTGAAAACTCTAATCTCTTTCTCTAAAGATTATATAGCCATATTAATGCTAAACTGATGTGTTCAAGAAGCTGGACTGGGGTATAGGAGAAAATGTTACTCCTTTTCTGTTGCTCAGCATCTTCAAGGCCCTATTTCAAACGATTTATTTTGTTTTCTTAAACAAAATCCATATTCTTCACACTCTCATTTCCTTTCCTACCAAGAGACATAATTGTCTTGACCAACCTTCTCATATTTTTATTCATCTAATATCTCTAAAGAGATTTTAAAATATGGACCTTTTTAAAAATTTTTTTAAAAAATTAATTCACAGACTTCCCTGAAATAATGTGAATATCTGCAATTTTTGAGACAACAAAAATGTATTTTTAAAAATATATTTAGAAATTTAGAAAAGATAGCCAATAAAAACTGCTTTAAGATATATGTGATTTCATTATGACAACTCTGAAGTACTAAGCCAATATAGAATGTTACAGTTATTATTACTCTATTGGGAAGTCAAAATTTTATCTTTTCTGTATCTATATGCAGGAGGCCAAGAGTGAAGGGAAGACGAGGACTTTGGAAGGAAGCAAATCCTGAGGTGCTTTCTTGGATATTACATCTCTCCGAAATGGTCTGGATAAAGCCCTGTGTGCCCTCCCTCTGCTCTGCAGTTAAGCTACATGCTTCAATTGCCACAGCTTCTTTGGCCTTGTTTTATTAAATTCAACACCAGCACTAGGGTGTGAAGTTGCTAGGGAAACAATTTGGAAAGATACTTATACATAGCTGCAGTTGATTTTCTCTGGATTAATAAGTAGCTCAATGCAATTTAACTCATTTCAAGTCAATGATGCTACCCAATCTATCTGTGGAAGAAAATTATGCTTATCTCTATTTAACATTTGGTGAGCGAATTACCTATTTGTGTTGCTTGCTCCCCTCAGTCCTTAAGTGCTTTTAATTTCAATGTAAACAGAATTATCCGTCCGTACAGTCCCACCCTTTAACACATTGTTAAATTTTTGCAATAGCTTTGTAGCCTCCCCTAGACACTTCTGGTGTCTTGTGACAACGACTGTCAAGAGGACCTACCCAGGACAATAATTTTATGGTGGTGCTCTTGGCTAGAAAAGGTCACTAGCTTATTAATGTCATGGAATCTTTCACAGGTGCTTCTAAAATTCTCTATTAATGATTATCCCAATGAATGATTTGTAAAAATTATATATTGTATTGTAATACATAGTGTGTGTGTGTGTGTGTGTGTGTGTGTGTGTGTGTGTATAACATGTATCTCCAATTATATTCTAAGGACAGAATTGCTTAAGGACAGAGACCTTCGGTTCTACTTTTGACACCTAGCTATCATTTAAGTCATGCCTCCTATATTCTTAAAACATTCTATGTCTCATATCCGCACATCCTGCTAGGTATTGTTATCACCATCTTATATCAGGAAAACTAAGTCACAGAGAGACATGTGACTGGTGTTTAAGTCCACAGTGCTGAGCTAGTGACAAAACCACGACTCACACTGAAGATACTTGGCTCCAAAACCCTCTCTCTGCACACCACAATGTGCTGCCTTATAGTAAATTAGGTTTGTTCTTGATGATGTTTGGCCTCAAGGACGCAACTAATCAACAAGAGGATAGGTTCTGGATGAAAGAAAAACAAATGAGATTGCTGCTACCTTCTGTTTGCTTGATTTTTAGAGACGGGTAGGAGAAGCAAAGTGAGGAATCATGAAGCAGATGGCAGGAAACGCATCCTGCAGGACCGGGACACTCACACTGCTCCTATATGACACCCTCCCTCACTCAGTAGAATATACAGAAATAGTAACAGTAACAAATAGTATTAGTAACAAATCTGCCTTTTTTAGACAGCAATTTGTAAGGCAATTGAGGAGGGAAAAAAACATGAAGAGAATATTACCTGACTATTAACATTCTCTCCAGGCAAATGAAAGAAGTAACATACTCTTTAGGCCATTTTCCTTGGGTGTTGAAATTCATGCAGAGTAATTTTTCTGATAGGAAATGCCACTGGCTGCTGGGAATTTTGAGTGGTCTTTGTTCATAAACATGGACTTTTTAAAAAAAATTTATTTTCCTTTATTGATTTTACAAACAGAGGAAGTGAGTGGGGGAGAGAGAAAGAAACACTGATGAGAGAGAACATCGATTGGCCGCTTCCTGCATGACCCCCACCGGGAATCAGGCCCACAACCTGGGCATGTGTCCTGACCAGGATTCGAACTGGTGACTTCTTGGTGCATGGGTCGACGCTCAACCACTGAGCCACACTGGCCAGACAACATGAACTTTTTTGATGTCCTGAGTTCATACTACACAAAAGAGGCACTCAACATATATTTTCTACATGTCTATTAAATGTTTTGCTTTGTTTCACATGTAATTTGTTTTTTAAAAATCCCTTTGTCCTATCCTACCAGCAACAGAATAGAAATCTTGTTTGTTCTAGAAGGTTATAGACAAAAATCCTTTAATTTCAAAAAGGAATCTTTTAGTATTCAGCTTCTGTGCTACCTAATCAGCCTTTGGCAGTCCAAGACAAAAGGTGATTTTTTTTTTTTATAAAAGATACCACACAAAATGAGTTATATGTCATTTTATAAAATGTTAGACTTACAACATCTAAACTTTATGACTCTAAAAAATTTCTGTTGAAAGTCTCAACCAAGTATCCCATCAGACTGTAGTATTAACACTCAGGTTCTTGGTAGAAGTCATCTTACCCTTTTCCACCAGCAGGGGCATTGACAAATCTCCCAATTTAATCAGTTCATGCCAATAATAATTTTAGCAGTATGAAGGATCTTTGTGAATGTACATATTACATGAATTTTACATGCATGCAAAATTGTACTGGTTTAAAAATGATTTTGATGGGAATTTTATGTGAAAGCCTTTCTTTTGCAGGAAAGAAGACAGGAGTTATCTGTAGGGGTTAGCAGTTCAGTGAATTTCGAGTAATAGCACTAATAGTACCTCCTAAGGGTGCAGCATTCGCTGTCTTCAAAAAGAAGTGTCAAAATAAAAAATAGGCAGTCATTACTATTACTGTTCATTTTTGCCAGTATCTTTTGTTCTGGAAACGCTAAAACCACATTTCTCCCAAGTTATGTAATTTAGGTGAAAAAACAAGGACATGGTTCAAGTTTGTCAAACAGGACAAGACCTACTTTGTAAATACAACACGGCAAGCATCCATCTGTTACCAATGTAAATTTGATTAACAAAATGAATATCATGTAGCAAAGAAAATGGCTAATTTTCAAAGAAAAGCCCAATTCAGATATATTCTGATATAATTCTCACATGTCCACGATTTAGAGAACTATAATAGATTAGAAATATATAAACTTGTTATACATATATTGCAGTAAGATTATATAAATCATTTTTTTCTATTGTTAACTGCAAATGCAACTTAAAAAACAGCATCAATTACACTGTGAAGATGTAAATTAGAACTGTGGGTAACCCAAGTGTGGTGGGGTCCTCTTGATCAGCACCTCACTTATATGTGCCCATTCGCTATACAAACTCTTTGCAACACTCTTCCCCAAAGTAGATACAATTCTAGAAAGCAACAGCTTGCCATGTAGATTTTATTGGAAATGGAGATTTGCCACAACCACACACCAGAATTTAAGAAAAATCTTCCCAAGTACCTTCATCCCATTCCCCTCCTGTAGCTCTCTGCAGCCTCAGCCACTGCTTTAAACCTCTGGAATCTGCCCTCAGGGTCTCTTCCTTTCACTTGTTTCCTCCTTAGCAGAATTCACTTATCCCTTAACCTTCTAAATCTTCCAGATTTCCTCATTCCTACCACCCAATTCAGTAAGCAAAGTATGTTATAAAGCTTTGGGGGCTTAAGATGTTAAATATTTTTTTCTTATGACAAACAATGTTTTTATTCACAAATGAAATCGATATCTGAAAATAAAAGATTTATAGGAATATATGGCACAAATTGATTGAATATGCCACCAAAGAGGGGAGGGAGAAGAAATACTAATGGAACCCAAGTACATAACCTTGACCAGGAATCAAACCTGTGACCCTTTGGTCCTCAGGCCAACACCCTAACCACTGAGCCAAACTGGCCAGGGCAGTACTTTTTTTGTTTCAAGTAAGGAGTCATTTAATGACTGTAGAAGAGAAATTTTAGAGCTATACTTTAGGACAATTATAGTGATATAAAAGGTTAACTTAGTTGGAAAAAAAGAAAGACTAAAATCACATATTTTCTCTATAAAGGGAAAAAGGTAAATTTTTCCCCCACCCCCCGCGCAAATAATGCTACCTCAGAAAAAACATACCTCAGCACCTTCAAATCAAACTCACTTGTAAATAGATATTCATATCCTGAGACTGATTATTTAATGACACACTATTTAGGTTGATACTTTCTTCCCAACACAATAGCATATGGCAGTTAAAAATTAGTTTTTAATTTTAAGAAGATCCTATCAGGAGTTTAAGGAGCCTTTAAGGAAAATAAAGTATTAATATCACTAGTGTACACAATTATTATTGCGGCTTATCTGAAAAACTGAAGAATGTATAGTCCATACACAACCCAAACAACCAAAATCAACTCTCACTCACCATGGTGAATAGCTCGTTATTTCTTAATACACCTAAGGCAGTTCTTTACAGCCATCTGTGAAAATGAAAATTTTGCTACTAGTAAAAGACATATATAGATACAGATATTGACATTAAACATATATATAAAATTGGCATATACATTAAATTGATGCCATATGTATTTTAATAATACATATATATTTATTATATATATATATATATCTCAAACCAAAATCCTCCTCATGGCAGAAGAGGAAGCATGTGCACCCCAAAAGTATGTGGAGTTATATATTAAAGTGACATTGCCAAAGGATACAATTTCTTCGTATTATCATGCTTCATCTAAACATTCTTGATATTTTATATTGTACAGCACAGCACAATGTATCCATGTTTCTTTTAATATGCACTTTAATATTCTCAGTTACTTAAATTTGCTTGCCAAAAGTTTAAAGTAAATTTTTAAAATTTCTTAAAATTGAAGCTGATGCGATAAGAGACTCCGAATTTGCTCTCAACAATTGTGATTCCTCCCTTCTGTCTTAGAACACACTCTGATTTTGTTTGTAGTAACAATTTGCTGATTACAAATACTCACTACGCCAGACCTTCTCCCAGTCAAGGGCCCATGGGACCCATTTCAGTTCCTATAAGGTGTCTCGTGGCTGGGAATTCTAGAAAAGCTGTTATTTTTCTGGGGGGGGGGGGGAGTAGGGAGAGCATGAGCTTTAATAAGCTTTTTGGTTCTTGTTTTTTCCCTTTTTCCTTCCTGGAGCATAGCATGAGGCCTGGGACAGGAGCAGTTACTTTGAGCTGTGGCCCCATGGACAGGTACACCTGTGAATAAGCTGGTGGGGATCTAGAAGGAGCCCGAGAGTCGCCAGCGCTGTGACTGCCCAGCTCTGCAGTGCTGTCCGGTAGAACTCTCCACAGCGCTGCGTGCTGCCCAGTCCAATCGCCGCTAGTCCCATGTAATTATAGAACATTTGAAATACAGCTAGTAAGATTGAGGAATGAACATTTAATTTAATGCATTTTTTAAATTTAAGTAGCCGCACGTGACTAGTGGCCAGTCTATTGGACAGCACAACTAGACTTATACCTTGTTTAGGAAGGCTGCTTTAACATGCAATTGACTGCACTCCACTACATGTACTATGTTTATACTGCAGCTTCATGTTTTCTCTTTACCCCTTGGTACACACACGCACACACACACACACACACACACACACACACATCAAATCATACCTTGGTGGGACTGACCTACAGATAACTGAGAGTCTCTTTAGAGTGGCACACAGGATGAAGCAAAAGAATGGAAGCCTGGAGTACTGAAAAGAGACTAATTTACCACAGGCAGGCTCCACGCAACATCCAGCTTCTCCGTCTGCCCTTCTCAAGGCCGGCAACCGAACGGCGCAGAAGGACGTGTGCGCGGGCGAGTTCAGCCTTTCCTTCTCCGGGAAACGGTTCTGCTTTCCCGCAAGAGAGAGGTCACGTGCACCTGTTAGCGGCTCTGGCTTCTCTGACTCCATATTCAGACACGGTGCCTCGCCTGGCCCGGGTGTGTTCTGTGTTAGGGCCGAAGAGAATAATGAAGAGGCAGAAAGCCCTGGCGGATGGTAAGCAATACACATATGTTCAATTTCTTCTTGTTTCCAGATCACTGCGCAGATCAGAGGATGAACAGGGATCGATGGAACGACCACCAGAAGGAATAGGAGGCTAACACTGAACAGTTGAAAGGATTCACTACTGCTGCCATTCTATAAGCAAGAAACAATGTTAAAAAAAAAAAAGTCTTGTCTTTGAGTGGAAGGAGAAGGATTGGACTTCTGGAATCCCAGTTACAGCCATAACTATAACTCCATGAACACAAAGTATTAAGGATACCTCTGTGGTGGTGATTTTCACCCTAGATTGCTAATAGAGGTACAGCCCAATAGTCTTTCGTAATGAGAAATCGTTAGGCATCTTTTGTAAAATAAATAGATAGATAAAGTCCTACTGTATTTATGAAATAAATTACTGCTGTCTTTCATTTTGTTATCCAACTATGGCCTTACTGTGCATTTAATATTAACTGAAGCCATATTATTAAATTGCAATTGCTTGCCCTGGCCAGTTTGACTCAGCAGTTAGAGTGTCGGCCTACAGACCAGAGTCTTGGGTTTGATTCTGGTCAAGGTCGTGTACCTCGGTTGCAGTTTGTCCCTGACTCTGGTCGGGGTCATGTGGGAGGCAACCAGTCGATGTGTCCCTCTCACATTGATATTTCTCTCTTCCTCTCTCTCCCTCCTTCACTTTATCTGAAGATAAATAGAAAAATATCCTCAAGTGAGGATTAAATAAATAAATTATAATTGCTTATTTTCAGTCAACAGGCTTTCATTTTATACACTCCTTGTATAAGAAATATTAGAGCATAAAAAACATTTTAAAGGGGAAAAAAATTTTTTTCAAGCAGAAACTATGGTAAAGAGTCAAAAGCAGACCTATAAGAGCATGTTTCTTCCCAGAAAATGCAGTTCTGGACCTGATCAATTCACAGTAGCATGCAACTAAAGGAACATAAATAGATGAAGAAAAACACACTACTCTCTGACATGTAAATTCTAATCATACTGAGATATAAATTATACTGAAAATAATAGTGGGTAGATATAATAAACCCAAGGAAAATATCAACACCTAAAATAATCCAGATAAATAATTTCCTTTATAGTCTTCCTTAGCTATAAAGTAAATACCAGCTCATTTGGAATCTATTAGTCACCGAATAAACAATGATAGGCAAGATTCTTTGAGCACCTACTATGTGCCAGACACTCTGCTTACCACTTTATATTTGTTGTCTCATTTACTCCCTTAATTAATTGTTAATAAAATTGAATATGATCAAGGCAACATTTTATTAGCTTTATAAAAAATTTATATTATGTCATAGCTCAGCAAAATATATTTTATATTAGTTTTATATTACCTATAAAATTAATAATTTATTACCTATTTATAAAATAAATAATTTGTTACCTATTTATTAATAATTTATTACCTAGTAATAATTTATTACTCTAATCTATATTACCTATAAAATAAATAATAACCTCCTATGAAGTAATGAGTATAATAAGAAGACTTTTAAACTGTAAACCCATAAGATTAACATCCTCACACCCACTTAGGGCTCTATCACTGATTTATCAGGTACATGGGTAGGAGCAAGCCATTGAAATGACTTCTAACAATTGACCTTATGAGTTCTGAGAAATTGTTTCAAGTAAATGTAAAATAATAACCAATTGAGGAAAAAGAAACAAAACAGAAGTTACTCTTGAACCAAAAGGTTTTGTGTCAAGAAAACAGGAACAGGACTTTGTTATGGGTGTTTCCTAAAGATAAAGATGTAGAAGCAAACATGGAAAATGGTTCAGAAGTTTCAGAAGTCCATGTAGCTGTTTATGGAGTTTCATGTACAAAAGCATAACAGCTAAGTAGAGGTGGATGAAAACAATGAAGCAAAATGTTAAGAGAAGAAAACCTAGTCAGAAGCATCCACTTATGTGTCTCACAATTGCTACACAGCACTGGTTCTATGAACAGAAATAGATAGGAACAATTACAAAGCATGGCGAGAAACAAGTAGAACTTGCCCATTAGCTTGCTGGAAATCATGTACTTCAAGAACAGGGAGATGGGCTGAAATGAGGTGTTACAAGTCTGTAAATCATCATGGTTTGTATAGTGTTAGAATTCTTAAACCACTTTATGGCTTCTGTCTTTCATTGGTGAATAACACTTCTCATTGATTGACCCATCCACCTGCTCTGCTTTCTCCTCAAATTACCCATGAAATCACAAGTGTCCGAGTTTCCATGGCCCTAAAGCAGCGATTTTCACCTGGTATGCCACAAGAATTTTTAACACATGCAAGACCTGACTACTTATTCAGGGGCACTGACCTCTTTTCCCTTAGACTTTCAAATAAATAAATGACAACAGCCAATACAGCAGCAGCCATCGATGTGAATGAACCAAAATTATATCTATTTTTGTGTCAGGCCAAAAAAATCTATTTTGGGGTGTGCTGCAGAATTTTAATAATTAATGTGTGCCATGAGATGAAAAAGGTTGAAAATTGCTGCCCCAGAGAGAGTACTGAATGTGATTTTCCCCTTTTAGAGAGGAATTTCCTCTGCTATCCAATCGTTGTGCCCGATCCTACAAGCACTCAGAGCTCCTCTATATTTTGACCAGTGAAACAAACAGAACCACTTCGGGAAGCATGAGTATGACACCCAGGCACAGTCACACGGTGCAGTGAGTGCCCTTGGAGAGACAGGATCTGCATAACAATTCAAAATCTTTCTTTACTTTCAGGTGCTCCCTCTATACTTTTAGCATGTGTCCTGGAGACTAAGCACCCAGTAATGTAGTTTGGCCAGGTGAGAACACTTCCAAACAGGGAAACCAGCCCCAGAATGTGAACATTACTCTGTATTGAGAAAATCATTCTTAGGCTGGCATAAGAAGGACCATTTCTTTCCAAATGTTCAGGAGAGGAAAAAAAAAAAAATCCCATCCTTTAGAGTTGGAAGCACAGGCAAAATGAGAGGTACATTATTTCTTAGACTTGCAGAACTATCCTAGCTAAATGTTGCCAGACAGTAGAAATTTGGCTAAGGCTTTGCACATTGAACTGTCCTGAAGCTGAAAATCTGAGTGTGTTCTGGTAGCACGCAGATGGACCTGAGGGGTTTCAAGAGAAAAACGTGCATCCTATTGGTTCTGAACAGCAAATCACTGGGATAGAGCTGCCATTATTCAAGGATAAGGACACTGGAAGAGGGCAGAGAGGAGATAAATAGAGATGCAAAAAAAAAAAAAAAAAGAGAGAGAGAGAGAAAAGAACAAGGAAACTGGAGAAAGTGTAAAGTGGAAGAAATGGCCTTGGTTAATGAAAAGACGAGGCAAGACCTAATGGGAACGTCGCCTGAAAAAGAGAGCGTAAAGTTGACTCCTCAAATGTAGTGTGACAAGAAACATAAGACAATGTGAAAATGCACTAACTATGCACAGTCACTAAAATGTAAGAAAAACATATGCTCTCTGAAATAAGGGGGAAAAGACAGGAAACCAAATGGAGACACACCAGCATGATAGCCATACAGCATTCACAGCTTGAAAGCCTGTGTTCAGATACGGCTTCATCACACCACTTACCAACTCTGATGTTCGTTTGCTATTTAGCTTCATAGAATCATAAAGTTTCTTGTAAATAATAAAGAAAAACTAAAATCATGCTAAAATTGATATAGTTCAATTGATAAAATACGAAGAGAAAAGTGCAGGATAACATCTACTGAAGGGACCCCAGTTTTGCCACTCTGAAGCTGCCTTTTGGGGATATTGATTTTAAGCTGTTTATTAGAGAAACAAAAGAATCAGAACCTTTGACTCTCCCCCATTTCCTGCCCAAGAGATTCAGACAGAGAACCTCGTTTCAGGAAGGAGATCTAGAGAGGTTTGCTCTAGACTAATTGGAATTAAGTGTGGTGAAGAGAGGGCTTCAGGCAGGAGGACTCCAAACCTGTTAGCTAGGTGTTCTCTGTGTCCCACTGTTTCTGAATCACCTAGCAAGAATTTTCCTGCCATGCATTTCTGGCTCTTTCTCAACTATCTGTAATCGCCCATTTTACTTCTGAAATCTAATACCTCAATCTCCCTTTTTCTCCTTTGTCCAAAATGTCGTATATACCTAATGCTGCCTCACTGTCTTTGGAATTCTCATGCCTATGTGAATTCCCCATATGAATGTATTCAAACTTTGCTTTTTCTCCTATTACTGTTTCTGTTTGTTTCATTATTAGTCCATCCAGAAGAATTTAGAAGGAGAAAGAAATATATATTTTTTTTTTTTTAGCCTCCACACTATAACAAAGGTTTAAGGGCTCTAATAAAAACTATAATGAATAGCCTAGCTGGTGTGGCTCAGTGGATTGAGCTCATCCCATGGACTGAGAGGTCCAAGTTTGATTCCTGATCAAGGCACATGCCTGGGTTGCAAGCTCAATCCCTAGTAGGGGTCATGCAGGAGGCAGCTGATTGATGTTTCTCTCTCACATCAATGTTTCTATCTCTCCCTCCCTTTCTCTCTCTAAAAAATCAATTAAAAAATACATATATTTTTTTAAAAATTAACAATAGCCCTGGCTGATGTGGCTCAGTTGGTCGAGTGTCATTCTGTGCACCAAAAGGTCACCCATTTGATTCCCCTGGCAGGGCACATACCCATGGGACAGGAAGCAACAAATCAATGTTTTTCTCTCTCTCCTTCTCCCTTCCTCTCTCTTTAAAATCAATAAAAGATATTTTTAAAAAACTACCAAGAATAAATAATATATGATACATCTACATATATTTTTTACTTGAAAAAAAAAAAAATTATATCCTAACCTTACACCATATACTATAATAATGCCAATCAGTTTGAAGAATAGTATGTGAAGTGTACAACAGCAAATGGATAAAATAAAAATACAGATGAACCTGGGTGTGTGATCTAGGGCAGAGAGCTAATAAAGCTCAAAATTATAAAGTAAATCATAAAGAAAAAAAATTAGTATGTTGTTATTAGACGTGTTAAAAAAGAAACAACGGGCCCTGGCAGGTTTGGCTCAGCGGTTAGAGCATCAGCTCGTGGACTGGAGGGTTGTGGATTTCTGGTCAAGAGCATGTATCTGGGTTGCAGGTTCAATCTCCCGCCCCTTGGGGCTATGCAAGAGGCAACCAATCAATGTGTCTCTCTCACATTGATGTTTCTCTCACTCTCCCCCTCCCTCCCTCCCTTCCTCTCTTTTTCTAAGAATCAGTGGGAAAATATCCTCTGATGAGGATTAACAGAAAAAGAGAAGAGAGAGAGATGACAGGCCCAAAATGGAGTCATTAGTGCTAAGTCCCATGTCACCAAATTGAGACATAATACTTAATTACTGTTCAACTTCTTCAAGGAGTAGAATTGCTAAGTAGACAGGACGTGGTCTCATCTCCCCTGGTTGCTCAGAAATTTTCTGAGACTGAAGCAGGAGAATGAATGATTTTTATTTGCATGGAATTAAATCCCTGAGTTTCCAAAATTTAATTTCGCTTAGTCCAGTCATAGAAGTGCACCTGGGGTGTCAGTAGAGCTAAAATCAGAGCCAGCGTCCACAGTTATTTTTCCAGGTTGGAACCAGATCCAGTACAGCATCAGGCTAGCTTAGGTTGTGCTCCCCACTGCAGTCTGTCAGTTCATTGCACATGGGGAATCCAGATGGCCGTGGGCCACAGAGACAATGAGAGAGAACCAAGAGTGCACTCTGAGCAACAAGAGCCAAGTGTCCCAAGAGTCCCAATAACAATTAGTCTCAAAAGAACAAATTCCTTTTTTTAGGGATTATGTATTCCCAAATTTTGGCACACTTGCAATGGTCACGCCTTTTATGGCCAACCATCTCTGTCCCCAGGTTTGATTGACAGGCAAATACCTTCTCTAGTCCCCCCAACTTTACTGGACATGCATTTATTTTCCCTTTGTTGGATTCCTTTCCCCAATGTTTTTTAGAGAATAGACTGGTGTTCCCTGGGGAGTGTGAAATTATAGCTTCCTGGTGAAGCTACCCAAATGACATGCCTATAATAACTGTCCTTTCCTTTGCTCCTTTCCTATTATTAATAACTAGCTAATTACAATGGTATCAGAATCTTAAACTAGTCAATTACCTGGTTAGCACTAATAAGGTAATTTGCCCCTAAATAAATCTTCTCTTTGCCACAAATAATCTGCTCTTTGCTAGCATAACTTCTTTGTCCTACCCTTGTCTGCGTATAAGTCTTTTATTTTGTATGGTTCTCTGGATGGGATGATGCCCAATTCATAAATTGTTCAATAAGGCCAATAAGATATTTGAAGTTCACTACTGAATTTTGTGGGGTTTTTTTTTTTTTTTTGAACACACAATTACCTATTAAAAAACAACAAAGCCACTATAAACAAAATTATAAGCAAAAATTAACCAGAGAAAACATAACATTTTAGAACCAAAGAGATATTTCCCACAAATCAATTTCTAAAATTCCATTAATAGTTCCAGTGCTATTTTTAAAAGATATGAATAAACAGTTCATAGAAGAAATATGAATATTTAATAAACACACTTTTCATCCTAATTAACATTATTGTTAATTAGGTAAAGTAAAATGCCATGTTACCTATTAAATTCACAAAGATGATAGTATGGCTGAAAGTGCACAAACTGGGTATTCTTACATCTGCTGGAAGTAAGGCCCAGAACAACCTTTCTGTGAAGCAATCTAATGTATTAAAAAGAATCTTTAAAAAATATTACATACCCTTTGACCTAAAGTATTACTCTCTACTATTCTATCTAAAAGTAATAAAAATTCTGACAAAGATTAATGTACAGTTATATTTATTGTGGTGTTACTTTTAACAGCAAGATATTGGTAAAAAAACCTACATGTTCAACATTTGGAAAATGATTAAAAACATATTGGCACTTCCATCTGCTGTTGGGTTGTTAGGCATAGATTTAAATCCTGATTCTCTGTCTTCTCTGCATCTGATGGTTTCTAAGTTAGTTATCTTATGCTTCGTTTCTTCAAAGGCAAAATGAGGTTAATAATACCTATCTTAGGGTATTAGTATCAAGAGTAAAAATTATGGTACATTTAAAGTGGAACAGTGAAATGTTGTGCTTGAGAAAAGTTACCAAAACAATGTTTGTGCAAATCAAATTGTATGAATTCTTCTGAATATTTTTGAAGAAAATTTCATACACAAAATTCAAGATATTATTTTTTAAATTATTTTTATTAATTTTTTTGTTACAGATGTTTCTCCTTTTTCCCCCATTGACACTCTCCTTTCCATCCCTCCCCCGCCCCTTCCCCAGCTTTGTTGTCTATGTCCATTGGTTATGCATACATGCATATAAGTTCTGTGGCTTATTTCTACCGCCCCCAACCCCCACTCTTCTGGGGTTTGTCAGTCTGTACCCTACCTCTATGTCTCTGGGTCTGTTTTCTTCATCAGTTTGTTTAGTTCATTATATTCCACAAATAAGTGAGATCATATGATATTTATCTTTCTGTGCTTGGTTTGTTTTGCTTAGGATAATATTTTCCGGGTTCCTCCATGTCATCTCAAAGGATAAGAGATCTTTCTTACAGCTGCATAGTATTCCATTGTGTACATGTACCACAGCTTTTTTATCCACTCATCTACTAATGGACACTTGGGTTGTTTCCAGATCTTAGCTATTGTAAATAGTGCCGCTATGGGCATAGGGGTAAATATAGTCTTTCTGATTGGTGTTTCAGTTCTCTTAGGGTATATTCCCAGAAGTGGGATCACTGGGTCAAATGGCAGTTCAATTTTTAACTTTTTGAGGTAACACCATATTGTTTTCCATAGTGGCTGCACCAGTCTGCATTCCCACCAGCAGTGTACTAGAGTCCCCTTTTCTCCTTACCCTTGCCAACACTTGTTTGATGATTTGTTGACGTCAGTCAGGATTTTATTTTGTTTTTTCTTTCTGGCCTTGATTCATACAGGCTTGTGCTGGGTGATTTGCTCTTTCCCCATACCTGAACTGAATTTGAGCCAAATTCTGTGAGCTAAGCCAAAAGGTATCTGCCTGGGGCTGTGAGGGCAAACAAGGCTCCTTTCCTAAAAGTGAAAACAAATTTGCACAAAGTGCCAGCCTGGGGATGCTGCCCCAAGGAAGCTTTCAGAATTAGAAGCCTCTTTGGTGATCAAGCACTGTGACAGGGATTGAGCAAATGGACCACTTAATAGGGGATTTTCCCCACTGGTTTACCAGATCTAGGCAACATTGTTTGGTGTGAATAGTATGACAAATGGGGTGTGACAGGTTGGAAGACAATTATGGAAACACAACACCAAATTATTCAAGTTGCCTCTACCCACATATAAACAAATAGAACTCCACAACTGAAAAAGTGAGACCTTCAGCTGTGGTGATTTAGAGGATTAAAATCATTTCTTCAATAAATAATATTAAAATTTACTGAGCTTTTAGGTGCGAAACATGACTCTATGTTCCCATTCATGAATTTATCCAATAGTTACAACATTCTGTGACTTGGTTCTACAGTAAAACCTCTTCATAAAGGAAGAAACAGACGAAGAAATGATAAATGCCTTGTCCAGGATCATACACTTAATACGTGTCTGAGCTGGGACCAAGGTAGCATGACCCTCCTCCACAGGCTTCCTGTTCTTCCACACTTGTACTGCTAGATCAGAATGAAATTTACTTCAGACCAATTTTTGTTACACGTCAGACACCAGTAAATAGTCATTAGAAAACTGGCACAGAACAGTTCACACAAACTATTCAGTAAATCAAAACATTCCAGTTCTCTGTCCTTTTAGGAGCTCTAACCACACTTTGCCCAAAGGGCAGATAAAACAATCTGTTCTATTAGACTCGTGGTCCTCTTTAGGCACTGGCCAGAACCCTGCCTGAGGCTGACTGAAGGATAAAGGATTTGTTACATTCTTATGCCTCTTTGTGCCCAGCAGGGAGTATTTCTAAAACACTTTAACCAATGGATATTTACTGAATGTTCTCCACTGAGAATCCAAATATAGCATTCATCATAATGCTCAAAAACCACTACTTTCACTAATATAAACCCAGTGCTGATAGCCTTATGCAAATTAGAAATATAGCATTCATCATAATGCTCAAAAACCACTACTTTCACTAATATAAACCCAGTGCTGATAGCCTTATGCAAATTAGAAAATCATTTGTTGTTCAATACACGGATATCCAAAGCCCTTGTTACAGCTACCACTAGAGTAGGTCTTCTGAAACAATGGGATTGACCACCCCAGACTGAATTCTTGATTACAGAAGCTAATGGCTCCTAGTTACCAGCCCTTAAAATAAATTGTGGACAGAAATCTTATTCTCTCTAGGCTCATACTATTTAAAGTATGGGTTAAACATTTTAACATCTATCTTGTTTATGACTGTATTCTCATCACATAGAATTGTGCCTTAGTATAGAAAACCCCAGAGCAAGTAGAGGAAGGAAATAGTAA
This sequence comes from Molossus molossus, assembly GCF_014108415.1. Taxonomy (NCBI): domain Eukaryota; kingdom Metazoa; phylum Chordata; class Mammalia; order Chiroptera; family Molossidae; genus Molossus; species Molossus molossus. The sequence goes on along the minus strand of NW_023425345.1, from coordinate 52,843,789 downwards.
AGATCAGAGCAGAAACAAACGACATAGGGACCAAAAAAACAATTCAAAGGATCAATGAAACAAAGAGTTGGTTTTTTGAAACAATAAACAAGATTGATGGACCCTTAGCTAGACTCACCAAGAAACAAAGAGAGAGAACCCAAATACACAAAATCAGAAATGAAAGCGGAGAAGTCACAACGGACACCACAGAAATACAAAGGATCGTTAACAAATACTATGAACAATTATACGGCAAAAAATTGAACAATCTAAGTGAAACGGACAAATTTCTAGAAACATATAGTCTCTCAAAACTGAACAGGGAAGAGATAGAAAACTTGAACAGACCAATAACAACAGAAGAAATTGAAGATGTAATCAGGACTCTCCCAGCAAACAAAAGCCCAGGCCCAATGGCTTCACAGGGGAGTTTTACCGAACATTCAAAAAAGAACTAACACCCATTCTCTTCAAACCATTCCAAAAAATTCAAGAAAAAGACTCCCAAACTCATTTTATGAGGCCAGCATAATTCTAATTCCAAAACCACATAAAGACACTACAAAGAAAGAAAACTACAGGCCAATATCCCTGATGAACATAGATGCCAAAATCCTGAATGAAATATTAGCAATTTGGATTCAGCAATACATCAAGAAAATTATTCACTGTGACCAAGTGGGATTCATCCCAGGGATGAAAGGTTGGTATAATATTCGCAAATAAATAAATGTGATACACCACATAAACAAAATGAAAGATAAAAACCATATGATCATATCAAAAGATGCTGAAAAGCATTTGACAAAATCCAGCACCCATTTCTGACAAAAACACTCAGCAATGTGGGAATAGAGGGATCATATCTCGACATAATAAAGGCCATATATGAGAGACCTACAGCCAACATCATACTCAATGGGCAAAAACTAAAAGCAATTCCCTTTAGAACAGGAACAAGACAGGAATGCCTACTTTCGCCACTCTTATTTAATATAGCACTGCAAGTCTTAGCCACAGCAATCAGACAGAAAGAAAAAATAAAAGGGATCCAAATTGAAAAGGAGGAAGTGACTTCCTATTACACATAGAAAACCCTAAAGACTACATCAAAAATCTAGATTTAATAAATGAATTCAGCAAGGTAGCAGGATACAAAATTAACATCAAGAAATCAATGGCATTTTTATACACCAATAACGAAGTCACAGAAAGGGAAACCAGAAAAGAAATCCCATTTACCATTGTGGCAAAAAAAATTAAGGTACTAGGAATAAACTTAACCAAAGAAATAAAGGACCTATTTGCAGAAAACTATAGGCCATTGGACAAAGAAATAGAGGAAATTATAAAAAAGTGGAAGCACATGCCTTGTTCATGAATTAATATCATTAAAATGTACATACTACCCTAAGCAATCTATAGATTCAATACAATCCCCATCAAATACTAATGACATATTTCACAGAACTAAAACAAACACTTCAAAAGTTCATATGGAATCAAAAAGACCCAAAATAACCACAACAATCTTGATAAAGAAGAACAAAGTAGGTGGGATCACAATACTGGATATCAGGTTATACTACAAAGCACTGTAATCAAAACAGCCTGGTACTGACACAAGGACATGCATATAGATTAGTGGAATAGAACAGAGAACCCAGAAATTGACCCAAAACATTATGCTCAATTAATATTTGACAAAGGTGGCAAGAGCATACAATGGAGTAAAGACAGCCTCTTTAATAAATGGTGTTGGGAAAATTGGACAGCTACATGCAAAAAAGAAAAGAAAAGAAAGAAACTAGACCATCAACTTACACCATACACAAGAATAAACTCAAAATGGATAAAAGACTTAAATGTGACTCATGAATCCATAGAAATCCTAGAAGAAAATGTAGGCAACAAAATTTTGGACATCATACGCAGCAGAATTTTCACTGATACATCACCTAAGGCAACAGAAACAAAGGAAAAAATGAACACATGGGACTACATCAAACTCAAAAGCTTCTGCAAAGCAAAAGAAACAACCATCAAAATGGAACGGGAACCCACTGTATAGGAGAGCATAATTGCCAATGATACATCAGATAAGGGGTTAATTTCCAAAATATATAGAGTATTCATACAACTCAACAAAAGGAAGACAAAGAACCCAATTTAAAAATGGGCCGAGACGCTAGATAGACACCTCTCCAAACAGGACATACAAATGGCCAAGAAACATATGAAGAAATGCTCAAAGTCACTAATCATCAGAGAGATGTAAATTAAAACAACGATGAGTTATCACCTCACACCTGCCAGAATGGCTGCCATGAACAAATCATTAAACAAGTGTTTGCAAGGGTGTGGAGAAAAGGGGACTTCAGTACACTGCTGGTGGGAATGCAGACTGGTGCAGCCACTGTGGATAACAGTATGGTGTTTCCTCAAAAAATTAAAAATTGAACTGTCATTTGACCCAGTGATCCCACTTCTAGGAATATATCCTAAGAAGCCTGAAACACCAATCAGAAAGAATATATGTACCCCTATGTTCATAGCAGCAGTATTTACAATCGCTAAGATCTGGAAACAGCTCAAGTGTCCATCAATAGATGAGTGGATAAAAAATATGTGGTACATATATACAATGGAATACTATGCAGCTGTAAGAAATAGATATCTCTTATCCTTGAGACAACATGGAAAGACCTAGAGAGTATGATGCTAAACAAAACAAGCCAATCAGAAAAAGACAAATACCACATGACCTCACTTATTTTTGGAATATAATGAACAAGGTGGGCTGATGAAAAAAATAGACCCAGAGCCCTGGCCGGTTTGGCTTAGCGGTTAGAGCGTCGGCCTGCGGTCCAGAGAGACCCGGGTTCGGTTCCCGCTATGGGCATGTACCTGGATTGCAGTTTGTCCCCGGCCCTGATTGGGTCGTGCGGGTGGCAGTCACTCGATGTGTCCCTTTCATGTCGATGTTTCTCTCTCTCTCTCTTCCTCCACTCTATCTGAACAAAAAATGGAAAAATGTCCTCGGGTGAGGATAAAAAAAAAAATAGACCCAGAGACATATAAAGAGTATGATTCAGACTGACAACCTCAGAGTAGGGAACAGGGAGAATGGATGAGATGAACCAAAGAACTCATATACATGTATGCATAACCAATGGACATAGACAACAATGCTGGGGGGGGGGGGTCTAAGGGGGGAAAAGGAGAAACATCTGTAACAAAAATAAATTAAGCCAAGAACAGGTATAAAGTCAGACTATCCTGAGGAAAGTGGAAAGGATGGTTACTTTTATCTCCCTTATTTCAGTGAAAGCTTTGAAGCATGTGGATTGGAGCTTTGATTTTGGTAACTTAGGGTAACTTAGTAATAGTCATTAAATTCAAATAGAGGGATTAAAATTAATTTCTTAGAGGATTGCTTTACTTGTTAATTTTAGAAACTTCTCTTTACTGAACTCTAACTAGCTTATCTTTCTAGTTTATGGATGTCAAGTCATGACATGGACACAATTCATATACACAAGAATTTCATAGGCTCTATAAGTTAATAAAACTTGTTCAATTACTTATTCTATAAAGACACACAGAAACACTCCTATATAAGGTGTGCACACACATATAATTATGAGCAAAGTTCATGAAACATATATTTTTCCTTTTTAACTCGATAGGCCACATGCTAAATTTGAAAGATTTGGATCTAAAAAAAGAACTTAACCAGTAAGATTTATTAAACTCAATGGACTTTGAGGAAACTCAGAGTGGCTCACCACATTTCAGAAAATCATGATTATTAATTTTATTATCTGGATTAAGTATTATTCTAGTTGATATACTAACTAAAAATATATTTCATATTTTTGTCATTAAAAATAATGGTAACAGCCCTGGCCGGTTTGGCTCAGGAGTTGGAGCGTCGGCCAGCAGTCCAGAGAGACCCGGGTTTGGTTCCCTCTAAGGGCACATACCTCGGTTGCAGTTTGTCCCCGGCCCTGGTCGGTCGTGCGGGTGGCAGCCGCTCGATGTGTCCCTTTCACATCGATGTTTCTCTCTCTCTCTCTCTCTGTTCCTCTCTCTCCCTCCCGCTCTACCTGAACAAAAAATGGAAAAATGTCCTCGGGTGAGGATAAGAAATAATAATAATAATAATAATGGTAACATTTTTTTTGTTTTATATCTCTAAAAGATTATATAAAGAAATTCAAGAATTGTCTACAATCTCACATTGAACACATTATGCTATTATTTTTGAATTCAGTTTGGCTTTGCCTAAGATTGTGATATTCATTCTTGGATCCATTATGTGATATTCTTACTAGGTTTTTTTAAAACTAAGTTTTTATTAATTCATAAATATTGATAGCTCATTTTAATTCATGTAAAGTAGGTCATTCACTGTGCTATAACCTGAGGACAAAACAATGAAGATGAAATATTTTATCAGTAAGGAACAGCATCTTAATTATATTTTTTAAATCCTTGCATTGGGATCTAGTTTTATTTTTGGAGATATAAAATTTATGAATAGTAATGTTAGTTTTTAAAAATAATATACTAAGCTAAATACTGTTAAGGCACATTAAGTATATACATGATTTTTATCCCCATATGATCAAAAAATATGCAAATATAAAGATGTCATTTAACTTTCTTGTTCATCAGTAGAAGAGCATGTAGATTGCTATGAAAGTTTCCAAAAACAAACTTGGTTTTTCTTGGAATAATGTTACTCTTTATTATGGCTGACTTTATCAGGTCACAGAATGAATATTCAGTTTTTTCCAGTGTAGTATTTAATTTCAAAGATGTCAAGATTCAGAATATTTTCTGTGGCCACTTAGCTTCATATTGAACACAATACTATAGGTCATATGACTAACATAGATATATAATATTGAAATTCGACCCATATAAACAAAAATATATCATAGTTAATGTGTAAGTCAGGTGCCAGCAGGAAACAGATGTTATATTCAATTAGGATAACTTGAGGATAGTTCATCGAAGAGATTATTTTAAAAGTTAGTGATGTGAACATCTTTGAGAAACTCCACAGGGAAAGGACTTGTGCACTAAATACCCACTGTATCTGCCTTGCTTCCTTCTGATCATCTATCAGAAATTCTTCATTGGCTAATTTCAATGGGAAGTCAGAGGACAAAATAGCATGTTGACATAACCACTGCAGGTACACATTCCAGGAGGGTGAGCAGGGTAGAGAGTGGATCTAAAAGGGCAACAGAAGATCCAAGGCACAGTTCATCCTTTGGTTTATCAGCATATGCTGTTGTCTTGGCCTGGGTAACAGGTGCATTCCAAATACAGAAGACACGAGGAAGAAAACAGGGAAGATGGCGATAAGCAGGACCAGAGGGAGGGTGAGTGGACGAGAGAGTGAGCAAGTGTGTGAGAGAACGTGAGTGGACTTGAAGGTGAATGACCAAACCCATGCAGTGCAGAGACGGGGAACAGAAGGTTCCTGTGCTGTGGACTGGAGCCACCGGCTACCATGGTAAGCAGCCCTTCAGGGTGCTTCTCCCTGCACCGCGGGGAGGTCCCACCATTTTGGAAGATCCCGGGTCTTCCCTGGGAGGAGGCAGTGGGAGTGGCTAGGACCCAGCAACCTGAGCCCACCAGCGCACCAGGCACCATTAGACCAGTGGACACTCTGTGTCAACACAGACTGGTGCACAGTAGTGGAACTCCCAAGGTGCCATTCTCGGAAGCCAAGGATGGCCAGGAGCCCACAGTAGCAGCCCAATCAGAGCAGATATATACCCCCAGCAACAGAGGTTGGGGAGCAGACATCCATCCCCAGGAAACAGAAGCACAGACCAGCAACTGAGACCGATCCCCAAAAACTACAGCAAAAGCTGAGCAGGAGTTGAGCCCCATGGGGCAGCAGCACTCCCCAGCCACCAGTAGCGAGACCTGGGGCTCCACAGAGGCCTGTGCGGTCCAGTAGCTCACAAATGCAGTGGGAAGACTGAGCCCTAGAGAGACTGGTGCAATCCAACGGCCCGCCCTCTGGAACTGCAGGGTGCAGGGGCACCAGAGAGGCCTGTGCAACCCAGCAGGAACTGAGCGATCCAGTTACCCGCAGGACCTGTGGGGTGCTAAAGCACCAGAGAGGCCTGTACCACCCAGCAGAGACTGTGCAATCTAGTTACCTGCGGGACCTGCGGGATGCTGAAGCATTAGAGAGGCCCCTGCGACCCAGCAGGGACTGTGCCATCCAATTACCCACTGGATCTGCAGGGTGTGGGGGCACCAGAATGGCCTGTGTGACCAAGCTGTGCACGAGATAGGCTTAGAGGATGTGAAAATGGAGGCGGAGTGAATACAAGCTACACAAACGATCTCCCAGGACCAAATGGGAATTACACTAAAATAACGACAAATCCTTGGAAAAAAGCAACAGGAAAGCCGCAGGACAGGACCATATAACCATGGACACTAGTAGGATCTGCGGAGGCATGAGAGGGTGGCAGGCTGGGAACCTAAGGACAGCAGCAGTCTTAGCTGTGAGCAGGGCCCTTGGGGAATAAAGACCAAGCTGGCTCCACAGCGCAGAGAGCCAGGACAGAGCACTAAAATAACCACAGCCACTCACTTGGGGGCTATAGGAGAGGGAGGGCAGACAGGGCTGGAACTCTATGGGGACACCAAAGATTTGGAGGGCACTCAGAGTTTTTGCTGAGTTGCGGCCACAAAGGACAGTGGCCAGCGTGCTCCTTCCCCAAGCTGTGGGGAAAAGCAGCAGCCCCCTGCCTCGGAGATTCAGCCTTTCTCAGGTGAGGCAAAGAAATGAAAATTGAGGCTCATTAACAACCAGCATCTATCCCACCCTCTGGAAATCCTCTTATGCAGAACACCAGGGCTACATTCCAAGGTACTGAGTAACTGAGACTACTAGCCACCAGTAAAAAGCTAGAGGATAACTGAACCTTTCCTGGGCTTGCAAATCTACCCAGGAAAGTAAGACTTGACAGCGGTGTTTAACATGGGCCTACCCAGGCTCATCTAAACCCTGTAGAGAGAGCCACAAACAGCAGAATACCAACACCCACAGGGAAAATTGGGCAGGCTCCAAAACCCACTGAGATAGCCAAAATGGTGAAATAAAGAAACAAATCCCAAATGAAAGAATAAGAGAACTCCATCAAAGATGAGATCAATAAAATTCATCTAAGCAAATTATCAGAGGTAGAGTTCAGAGCCATGATCTTGAGGAAGTTCAAAAGCAGTAAGGACATCAGCACCATGAGCAAAGATAAAGAACATTGAAAACCAACCAAGTGGAAATGAACAATGACATAGCAGAAATTAAGAACACATTGGAAGGACTACCCAGAGAGTAGAGGAAGCCGAGGACCGGATCAGTGAATTAGAAGACAGGGTAGAAAAAATCAACCAATCAGAAAACCAAAAGGAAAACACAATTTTAAAAAAAGGAAGACAGCTTAAGAGAACTGTGGGACAACTGGAAATGTAATAACATTCGCATCATAAGAGCCCCGGAAAAGGAAGAAAATGGGCAAGGGTTAGAGAATATATTTGAAGAAATAGTGACAGAAAACTTTTCCTAACTTGGTAAAGGAAGAAGGCATTCAAGTTCAAGAAGCACAGAGAGCCCCAAGTAAGAAGAACCCAAATAGGCCCACAACAAGACACATAGTAATTAAAATGCCAAAAATTAAAGACAAAGAGAGAATCCTAAAGCCATCAAGAGAGAAGCAACAGGTTACCTACAAAGAACACCGCATAAGTCTCTCAGCTGACTTCTCAACAGAAACACTACAGGCCAGAAGGGACTGGCATGAAGTAATCAAGGTCATGAAGAAAAGACTGCTCTATCCAGCAAGGCTATTATTCAAAATAGAAGGTCAAACAAAGACCTTTCCAGACAAAAAAAAAGGCTAAGGGAATATATTAGCACCAAACCAGCACTGCAAGATATGCTAAAAGGACTGCTATAATTAGTAGAAGAAATAGGAAGAAAAATAGAACCACACTAAACAAAAAAATGGCAATAAATAAGTACATATAAATTATCACCTTAAATGTGAATGGTTTGAATGCTCTGATAAAAAGACACAGAGTAGCATGACTCAATAAGAAAGCATGACTCACATATATGTTGTTTACAAGAGACCCACCTCACAACAAAAGACTCACATAGGTTGAAAGTGAAAGGATAGAAAAAAATCTTCCAAGCAAATGGAAAGGGAAAAAAAGCTGGGGTAACAATACTCATATCTAATAAAATAGATTTTAAAGTGAAGGCCATAACTAGAGACAAAGAAAGCCACTACATAATATTGAAAGGATCTATGGAACAGGAAGATATAACCTTGGTAAACATATATTCACCCAATTTAGGAGCACCAACATATATAAAAAATCTTTTGAAGGACTTCAAAGGAGAAATCAACAGCAATACAATTATAGCAGGAGACTTCAACACCCCACTGATATCACTGGATAGATAATTTAGACAAAAAAATAACATAGAAATACAGACTCTAAATGAAGCAGTAGATCAAATGGATTTCATAGATATCAAGAGAATTACACCCCAAAACTACAGAATTCACATTCTTCTCAAGTGCACATAAAACATTCTAAAAGATATACCACATGTTAAGGCACAAATTAAGTCTCTACAAGTTCAAGAAGATTGAAATCATATCAAGCATCTTCTCAGATCACAATGGCATGAAACTAGAAATCAATTGCAACAAGAACATGCAAAGACATCTGAACACATGGAGACTAAATAGCATGTTATTAAACAATGAATGGGTCACCATGGAGATCAAGGAAGAAATGAAAAACTTCATGGCAACCAATGAAAATGAACACACTACAACACAAAATCTATGGGATGTAGTGAAAGCAGTTCTGAGAGGGAAGTTCATAGCACTACAGGCCCACCTCAAGAAACAAGAAAAATTTCTAATAGACAATCTAACCTCACAACTTAAAGAACTAGAGAGCAAACAAAAAGAAAACCTCAGAGCAAGTTGAAGGAAGGAAATAGTAAAGATCAGAGCAGAAATAAATAACATGGAGACCAAATAAAACAAATGAAAGTATCAATGAAACAAAGAGCTGGTTCTTTGAAAAGATAAACAAGATTGATGGACCGTTAGCTAGACTCACCAAGAAACAAAGAGAGAGAACCCAAATACACAGAATCAGAAATGAAAGAGGAGAAATAATAACTGACACCACAGAAATACAAAGGATTGTTAACAGATATTATGAACGATTATATGGCAACAAATTTGACAATCTAAGCGAAATGGACAAATTTCTAGAAACACATGGTCTCCCAAATCTGAACTGGGAAGAAATAGAAATCTTGAACAGACCAATAACAACAGAAGAAATTGAAGATGTAATCAAGACTCTCCCAGCAAACAAAACCCCAGGCCCGGAAGGCTTCATGGGGGAATTTTACTGAACATTCAAAGAACTAATACCCATTCTCCTCAAACTATTTCAAAAAATTCAAGAAGAAGGAAGACGTCCAAACTCATTTTATGAGGCCAGCATAATTCTAATTCCAAAACCACATAAAGACACTACAAAGAAAGAAAACTACAGACCAATATCCCTGATGAACATAGATGCCAAAATCCTGAACAAAATCGAATCCAGCAATACATCAAAAAAATTATTCACCATGACCAAGTGGGATTCATCCCAGGGATGCAAGGCTGGTACAATATTCACAAATTTAAAAATGTGATACACCACATAAACAAAATGAAAGATAAAAACCATATGATCATATCAATAGATGCTGGAAAAGCATTTGACAAAATCCAGCACCCATTTCTGATAAAAGCACTCAGCAATGTGAGAATAGAGAGATCTTATCTCAACATAATAAAGGTCATATATTAAAAACCTACAGTCAATATCATACTCAATGGGCAAAAATTAAAAGCATTTCCCTTAAGAACAGGAACAAGGCAAGGATGCCCACTTTAGCCACTCTTATTTAACAGTATTGGAAGAATTAGCCACAGCAATCAGACATGAAGAATAAGTAAAAGGGATCCAAATTGGAAAGGGGGAAGTAAAACTGTCATTATTCGCAGATGACATGATACTATATGTAGAAAACCCCAAAGACTCCATCAAAAATTTACTAGACTTAAATGAATTTGGCAAAGTAGCAGGATACAAAATTAACGTCAAGAAATCAATGTCATTCTTATACACCAATGATGAACTCACAGGAAGAGAAACTAACAAAAAATCCCATTTACCATTGCAGCAAAAAATTTAAGATACCTAGGAATAAACTAAACCAAAGAAATAAAGGACCTATTCACAGAAAAGTACAGGTCATTGAAAAAAGAAATAGAGGAAGATATAAAAAAGGGGAAGAACATATCTTGTTCATGGATTAGAAGAATTAACGTCATTAAAATGTCCATATTACCCAAAGCAATCTATAGATTCAATGCAATCCCCATCAAAATACCAATGACATACTTCACAGAACTAGAACAAATACTTCAAAAGTTCATATAGAACCAAAAAAAACTCAAATAGGCGTAGCAATCTTGAAAAAGAAAAAGTTGGAGGAATCACATTACCAGATTTCAGGTTATACTACAAAGCCACTGTAATCAAAACTGTAATCAGCCTGCTACTGGCATAAGAACAGGCAGATAGACCAGTAGAACAGAACAGAGAACCCAGAAATGGACCCAAGGCCATATGCTCAATTAATATTTGACAAAGATGGCAAGAGCATACAGTGGAATAAAGACAGCCTCTTTAATAAATGGTGTTGGGAAAATTGGACAGCTACATGCAAAAAAATGAAACTAGACCATCAACTTATACCATACACAAGAATAAACTCAAGATGGATAAAAGACAAATTTGACTCGTGAATCCATAGAAATCCTAGAAGAAAATGTAGGCAACAAAATTTTGGACATCATACGCAGCAGAATTTTCACTGATATATCACCTAAGGCAACAGAAACAAAGGGGAAAATGAACACATGGGACTACATCAAACTCAAAAGCTTTTGCACAGCAAAAGATACAATCATGAACATGGAAAGGCTACCCACTGTATGGGAGAGCATAATTGCCAATGATACATCAGATAAGGGGTTATTTTCCAAAATATATAGAGTGCTCATACAACTCAGCAAAAGGAAGACAACGAACCAAATTAAAAAATGGGCAGAGGAACTAAATAGACTCCTCTCCAAATAGAACATACAAATGGCTAAGAGACATATGAAGAAATGCTCAACATCACTAATCATCAGAGAGATGCAAATTAAAACAACAATGAGGTATCACATCAAACCTCTCAGAATGGCCACCATTAACAAATCATCAAACAACAAGTGTTGGTGAGGGTGTGGAGAGAAGGGGACTCTTGTACACTGCTGGTGGGAATGCAGACTGGTGCAGCCACTATGGAAAACAATATGGTGTTACCTCAAAAAATTAAAAATGGAACTGTTATTTGACCCAGTGATCCCACTTTTAGGAATATACCCTAAGAAGCCTGAAACACCAATCAGAAAGAATATATGTACCCCCATGTTCATAGCAGCACTATTTACAATAGCTAAGATCTGGAAACAGCTCAAATGTTCATCAGTAGACGAATGGACAAAAAAGCTGTGGTATATATACACAATGGAGTACTATGCAGCTGTAAGAAAGAAAGATGTCTTATCCTTTTACACGACATGGAAGGGCCTGGAAAGTATTATCCTAAGCAAAACAAGCCAAACAGAGAAAGACAAGTATCATATGATGTCACTTATTTGTGGAATATAATGAACATAAGTCTGAGGAATGGGGTAGTTCCAGAGACATGGAAGTGGGGTACAGACTGACAATCCCCAGAAGAGGAGGTGGTGGGGGAGAGATAAACCACAGAACTTATATTCATGTATTCATGAACAATGGACAAGGACAACAAAGCTGGGGACAGGGCTGTTAGGGAGAAAGAAGGGGGATCAGTGGGGGGAAAAGAGAAACATCTGTAACAAAAATAAATTAATTAATTAAAAAAAAAATAGAAGACACATAAAGTCCCACAGCACTTTTATTCAATCACACTCCTATCTGAAACCTAAAATAAACCACAACCACTGTTTATATAAGAAAATGGGTGGAAAAGAGGGAGGAAAAAAAGGAGTTAAATAATGTGAAATACAACTAAGTCCCCACTTCTTTAGCTGCTTATTTGGTTGGTGATCGTAACTGCCTTAATCTAAAATACATTCCCGATTCTCCTTACCCTGTACCAGTAACCTTTCTGGACGGGGTTCTTCAGTGTGGTAACCCAAATCATCTTTCCTATAGAATCTGACATCTTTATTTGTCACAATTTCCCACTGATCAGGGCTATTAACAAGCACCAAATAAGTAATAAGAGGTGCCCTAATGAGCCCCCTAGATTCCAACAGTAGCCCTCTTTTTGTTTATTGTTCAGATACATCCCTTATAAAAGGATTTATAACACCAGTAAATTCTCTTCTTGTTGATTTGGATGTATGACAAGCCCAAAATGGCCAGGAGATTTGCCTCCAATTCATTGGAACCATGACTACACACACACACACACACTTTTTTTAAAGAAACATTCCTGCTTTGGGCATGAGACTCCTCACCTTATAATGTTCAAAGTTAGACTGACAGAAAGAAAATGTTCACAAAATGTTACTATCTGTAATAATAAAAATGACCATTTTCACTGTCATCTCTTGGTTCTCATATCTATGCATACGATGCATGTATAAGCTGCTGGTTTAAGGCATATGTCACATCCTGTAAGCCTATGGTGTCCTGTTTCCTCCAACGAGCAAGCTGCTTCCTTATATGAATATGTAATCCTCAAATCCAATTAGGCTACTTCTGTTACCAGTTACTCCAAGCATTCTTAAAAGGGCTGATATCCCTCCCCCGAGTGGGGGAAATTAAGTTTGAGTGTAAAATAAATCTGAGACATTATAATTATATATTTTTAAATTGAGGTAACATTGGATTTATAATATAATATATTTCAGGTATACAACATTATAATTTGTTGCTGGGGCTACTACTTGGTCAAGCCTGCAATATTCTGTAGTAATTGCCTAGTTTCTTCAAGAGCCACAATGGCAAATTAAATCAATATGTGATAGCGTCTACTATCTCTGCATTTTTTAGGACCAGAATGGTGACCCTAATGTTCATCATACTCCTAAGCAAAAAGTATTGTTTTCTTGGATGGGTTTGTGGGAAGGAATAGTTCCAAAGTATTCTATTTGGCTTTCCCCACTATATTGTCTCTTACTCTATAGGCCAGGGGCTCAATGTGGAGTCACTTCTACAGTCACGCATATCAATTCTAAATATATGCCCAGAAATCGAGAAAATGGCCACTGAATGGGTGTGCAGATACAGTGAACTCACTGTGAGCCACATTTTCAATGAAACTCCATTTATGAGCTGACCCCCATAGTTTCCCATTTGAATGAGGGAGAGAGAAAGAGGGCATAATAGTACTTTGGGTCTCTCATATGGATGCCAACTCAGAACCTGTTTATAATAGTTCTTGAACTGTTTGTGTAGAGGTAAGGAAGGGTGGGAAAGTTGTCAGACTGATACAAGGAGAGAGAGGAAGAAGATTGGATAGAGTTAAGGTAGGTTCAGTAAAGCCATTTGTAAACCTTGAGCCAAAGTTGGTCAACGGAATCCTGTCTCCTGGAAGGGATCTGCGTTAACATTCCTTATCCACTGGAAGAGAGAGCAGCCTGTGGAAGGCGTGGCCTCAGTCCACATGTGGGAATGAATTTCAAAGAGCAAGATATTGTTCCTTATCCTCACTTGATTATCCGCCCTATAGTAGGGGATCTGCTAGGCACCCTGTCATGTCTATCACATTATCATAATGTGGAATGCATGGAATTGTGAAATGAAAAATGGGATTCCAAATAGAATCAAATCAGGGCAGCCTCTGAAATCTATTTCTTCAAATTTTTTTAAATTTTGAACTCGTGTTAAGGCAGAGACCTAAGAGTGGCACTTAACATGAGAAATCTAGGAAAAGCAGGGTAGAGAACTGGGTAACGGAGTAGGAATGCGGAGTCTAATTCTACTTTTCTAAGACTTCAGAAGAACCCTCTTTTTTTATCTTCTCAAGTTCATTTTATCCTCCATCCCCACAGCTCTCTTAATATAAAATGTGGTAGATCAAACCAGAGTGTGTGTATAAAATTGAGATTTGTTGACTTTCTGAGATTATAGTTCTCATGGATCTTCTAATAAAAAGATATTTCCAGTACACTTATGAAAATGAAGACATTAGGGGGCAGCCGCCCTTGAAGAGGTTACAGAACTCTTATAGTTACCAATCTAATCATATGTATATTTCTCCCTTTTATAGAAAAACAAACAAAAATAAAAACCATTCAAAGTTATCTTTACTTAAATTCCTCTTATTCTCTTTTTAAGCCAATATCTAATTGAGTTTCCAGCAAAACCAAAACTATTATTTCAAAGTCACCAGTTGTTTAATCTCATAGCCAATTCTTTTATTTTTTTAATATGCTTTTTAATTGATTTTGAAGAGAGGAGAAGGGAGAGGGAGAGAGAGAGAAAAGAACATCAATCAGCTGACTCCTACACGCTCCCCACCAGGGACTGAGCCTCAACCCAAGCGAACCAGCACCCTTTGGTGTATGGGACAACCCTCAACCAACTAAGCCACACCAGCCAGGGATCCTGGTCAATGCTTATTTCTTATCTTACTTGATCTCTCAGCCACATTTCTACCTTGACAGAGTTTATTCCTTTGGTTTCCAGGATACCATATATTTTCAGTTTCTTCCTTTCATAATGGCTATCACAGTCTCTTTTAATGACTCACGGGACTCAGCATTTGGTCCAGTTGCTTCCCTCTTTGCCGAGTTGTTCCTTGGAGATCTTTTTTTTTTATTTTTGTTACAGATGTTTCTCTTTTTTTACCCCATTGGCACCCTCCTCCCTATCCCCCCCGCCCCATCCTCGGCTTTGTTGTCCATGTCCATTGGTTATACATACATGCATATAAATACTGTGGTTTATCTCTTCCCACCTCCACCACCCTCTCTTCTGAGGGTTGTTAGTCTGTACCCTACTTCCATGTTTCTGGGTCTACCATATTCCTCAGACTGTTATATTCATTATATTCCATATATAAGTGAGATCATGTGGTATTTGTCTTTTTCTGTTTGGCTTGTTTCACTTAGTATAATACTTTCCAGTTCCCTCCATGTCATCTCAAAGGATAAGACATCTTTCTTTCTTACAGCTGCATAGTACTCCATTGTGTATATGTACCACTGCTTTTTTATCCATTCATCTACTGATGGATACTTGGGCTATTTCCAGATCTTAGCTATTGTAAATAGTGCTGCTACAAACATGGGGATACATATATTCTTTCTGATTGGTGTTTCAGGCTTCTTAGGGTATATTCCTAGAAGTGGGATCACTGGGTCAAATGGAAGTTCCATTTTAAATTTTTTAAGGTAACACCATATTGTTTTCCATAGTGGCTGCACCAGTCTGCATTCCCACCAGCAGTGTATTAGAGTCCCCTTTTCTCCACACCCTTGCCAACACTTGTTGTTTGATGATTTGTTGATGGCGGCCATTCTGAGAGGTGTGAGGTGATACCTCATTGTTGTTTTAATTTGCATCTCTCTGATGATTAGTGATGTTGAGCATTTCTTCATATGTCTCTTAGCCATTTGTATGTCCTGTTTGGAGAGGAGTCTATTTAGTTCCTCTGCCCATTTTTTAATTGGGTTCTTTGTCTTCCTTTTGTTGAGTTGTGTGAAGGTTTGGAAATTAACCCCTTATCTGATATATCATTGGCAATGATGTTCTCCCATACAGTGGGTTGCCTTTCCATTTTGATGATTGTATCTTTAGCTGTGAAGAAGCTTTATAGTGTTCCTTGGAGATCTTTTTCATAACTAGTATATATATGGAGAGTGGTGACTCCCAAATGCAAATCTCATACTCATTTCTTTTCCTTGAACTTCATTTTCACCGATTCTATTGCATTTTCAACCTCTCTAGTAGTCATCTCAAAATTAGCACGGCTCTAGCCATCTCTGTGTTTACCTCCCAACCCCCTCATCCTACGTCAGTTAAAGAAGACTCATCCTTCTAGCTACTTACACAATAAAATAGTTGAAGTTATCCTTGACACCTCTCTTTCTCTCATACTTCACATTCAATCCCATACACATCTGCTTTTGACATATATCCAGACACTGGCCACTTCTGAAAACTTTCTCCCACCTATTGCCATTCCTTGCCTACATATTGCAATGACCTCCCATCAAGTCTTCCTGTTTTCACCCTGCCTTTTTAAAGTTGATTCTCACCATAAGCAAGATTGATCCTTTAAAAATGTAACAGATCAAGTACTTCTCTGCACACAATGCTCCAATAAATATCTATGCATGTTATGATAATAAAAAGATAAAGTTTTTCAATTGCCTACATAACTTAGCATGAACCTGGTACTTCTCTGATGTCACTTCCTCCTATTCTTCTTCTCTCTCACTTTTCCCCAGACACACTGGCATTCTTACTGTTTTCAAAGACATTAAACCTGTATTTACAAGAGGCCGACCTCAGGGCCTTTGCACTGTCTTTTTCTTCTGCATAAAATGCAGTTCTCCTAGATATTTATCTGCAAAGTTTACTTCATTTTCTCCTTCAACAATAGGTTCAAATGTTCCCTTTTCAAAGAGGTTCTTCCAGGCCATCATTTAAAAAATTGCAACTCCCACTAAGGCATTCTGTTTCCCCTGACCTGTTTTATTTTTCTCCACAGTTATCACCTTACAGAATATTATATATTTATTTGTTTTGTTTGTTTGTTTGTTTGTTTTTTGGTCCCTGTCTCTTCAACAGTATAATATGGAATCCATAGTTGCAGATTTGTTTTTATTTTGCTCACATCTATATTTCTAGTTCTTGAAACAGATCCTGTCATATGAGGCATATAATAAATATTTACTGAATAAATAAATGAACAGACAAATGAGTTTACATTTGTTTTTTAATACCACACTGCCATACTTTTGTATAAAAAGTTAGTAAATGGGCTGACCCTGCTCTTCTTATATATTCATTAGAAAAAATCCTTGCATGTCAAATAATCATGCAGTCATTTTATAACTTTATAAAAGCAAAAATAATATCAAAGTCACGCACTTTAATAGCTGTTTCCTAGTTCCCTGAAAATAACTTTAAAATGACTTCTAGCAGATAATGAGTTAAATTCATAGGAGCTAAAGAAATTTATTCTTATTTGGTTTCTAGGTGAAGGTAATGAGGACCACTTCTGCTTGTTACATGAATGTTATCACTAGTTTGCAAAAGTGAAGTGTATACCTGTAAAGCACACATAGTGAAGAAATATATATATAAAGAAAGAAGAGCAGGGTGTGAGGACAGCATCTGAGTAGTCAAAAAGGTTCAGCAAGAGAGGTGAAATAGTCGGTGAAGCAGAAAGCAAACCAGAAAATATTGCTTTTATGTAAATATGCACACACAAAAAAGTATTTTTAGGAGGTCAAATGTGTCAAATGATGCTAAATTGTCAAATATAACCTTTCTTCTCAAGCAAAAGAACAACAAAACTTGTTACTCAGGCCTGACCTTTTAATGAAATCTGAGTTAAAAAGGCAATAGAATTGTTAAGGTTCCCATATGTATCTGTTGAATGAATTAGAATGGGAGGATCATGCAAGGATTTTGGACCCAAGGCTTGATACATGATATATCATTTGGCTGCGTGCGTATGTCACTTAGGATATGGGTCCTAACTTCTGCAGATCAAATAAGATGATCATGAAGCAACAATTTTGACAGGCAGACTGTTCTGGTTGGCATTTCAGCAGTACAAAAGAAGAGAAAAAGATGCTCAACAAACACTAAATTGCATCTGGAGTTAAGTAATGAGAACTCTGTAAATTTTCTTAAGAAGCAAAAACAGATATCTTAGAGACAAAAAAATTATAATCAATTGCAATTGCGTGTCTTTTTATTCTTTCTTATAGTAATCTTATAAAAAACACTAATAATCGGTAGGACTATATACCCAATTAACTATACAGGCTCCTATTTTTAAAATAGTTTTATTGAGATATAATTAGCATAATTGACCCATTTAATGTGTAATATTCAATGGTGTTTTATACATTCAGAGTTGGGCACCAGTCATCACAATCCATTTCAGAGCATTTCCTCACCCCCCCCCCAAAAGAAAACAAAACAAAAACCCAAAACTCCATACCCATTAGCAGCGACTCTTGTTCTCATGAAACTCTCTCCCAGATCCTAGGTGATCAAGATGGCTTTCCCCCCTCAGCTTGACTAAACATTGGACAGGTTACTTCCTGACTATAGACTCTTGACCCCCCCCCCCATTTTCTTAGAATATTTACTTTAGAAAACTTGTCATCGCAAATGCTTTTTCTGCCCCTTTGAAATGTAGATAAATCTTCTCCCAGACTCTTTAGAGTTTTACAATCTAGAAATCTTTCACAAGGGTCTGGGAGTCATCTCTTTGAACAATCATCAAGGAAGATGGTGCCACTATCTTCCTGTGTCTGTGGGAGGGCAGGAGCCTAACTATATTAGCAAACATAGATGGCCCAATCACACCGCCCGACTTCCCCTATCCTCTAGTGCGTCCCTGACCTCACCCCAGCATTTAACAATCCTTTCACTTTGTATTGCAGAGAAGTAGATTTTTTAGTCTCTCTCCCCTATTGCAACAGTCTTGAATAAAATCTTCCTTGCCTGTTTAACTTGTCTGGTACAATTTTCCTTTCACATAGGTGACACTATTTTCTATTTTTATTTTCTATTTTCTATTTTTATATATTTGCCTATGCGAAACATTTTATATTAATGTCATCATACAACATGTGGTCTTTAATTTAGCATAATGTTTTCATGTTCAATGCATGTTGTAGCATGTATCAGGGCTTTATTCCTTTTCACCGCTGAACGGTATTTTACTGTATGCAAACACCGTATTTTGTTTATTCATTCAGCAGGTAATAGACATTTAGGTCATTTCTACATTTTGCCTATTATGAATAATTCTGCTATGAACATTCATCTACAAGTTTTTGTGTGGACATGTTTTCATTTCCCTTGGATATATTCCTAGGAGTAAAATAGTAACTTGATGAGTAACATTTTGTGGAACTCCTAAAGTTTTTCCCAAGTGACTGCACAGTTTTACATTCCCGACAACAATATATAAAGATTCAAATGTCACCACATCCTTGCCATCACTTGTCATTATCTGTTTCATCATTGCAATTCTGTTGGGTGTGTAACAGATTCTCATTGTGGTTTTGATACCTTTTAATGTGCTTGTCATCTTTGGAGAAATATCTATTCAAATCTTTTACATGAACTTAAACTTAAAATGCTCTTGTCTTGATTTCTTAGATTTTGAGGAGATTTTTAAAGGGATATTTCCTTTTTCTCTGCTTTATTCAAGTTTATTATAGACATTCCCCTTCTTAAAACAAAAATGGCAGTGACCCCCTCCCCACACTCTATAACATATGTACCTTTTAGTCTGCCTATTTTGAGAGTTTCAGATTGGTTTCCTTGAGCCATCAACATTTACCAAAAGAGAGTGGTCAGCTCCCTAACAGACTGCCTACCCCCAGTTACCTACCCCACTCCAGCCTGATGAGAAACTGGACCCAGATGGGAATCCCTGTGGCCTTTCCTGATGATACTCTGGGTGCCAAACCCAATGAGTCCTCTGTGTAGGAAGCATCAAACTTTGTCCATTGACTGCATAGTAGCTGCCAGAGATCACACAAGAAGGCAAATTCCAGAGCCCATCTGCTGCGTTGTGTTTCATAGTGCATTAAACAAAGAAAGAAAAGAGAGAGAGAGACCCTCAAAGGGTAGTATTAAAATACTTCTCTCCTTCCCTGACTCATGACACTGACAGCAGAATGACTGTGCGACCTTGAACCTGGGATTTCTCACCTTGTCATATGAAGTATTAGGATTAACCCCTTTTCCCCCTTGCTGGCTGGTTCAGTGTGCTCTGATTATTGCATGGAAATAAGGATGAGGGGAGACTAGATCTAGAATCATAATTATAATGCTATCCCCTAAAGTTTACCTTTAGTGAGAAATCCCTACCTTTTATAATGCTAATGTAATGTAAGAAAATGGGCTGATTTTGTAGCTGTCCTTTTGTATGTGTATATTTTTATAGCTGCAGCTTGTCCACACAGTATAATTTTGCAAGTTTGGGTGGACCACCTTGAATTCTTTGCACAGTTCCAAAAAATGTTCTCCAGAAGGAGACTTGTTGGGGCCCTTCGTAGCAATAAAGGATATTTCAACTGTCCTTTAAGTGTTGTTACAGTGTAACAGAAACAAACCAAAGCATTTCATGTGGGTCATGAAGAAATATACACAATCTTTCTTTATTAGCGAAGCTATTTATTTTTGGATATCAGCCAGTGTTGATTTACATTAAACCATGAACTATATCTTCAAAGTTTGAAATTGTTTCCTAAAATATAGATAGAGTTGAAATGCAGATGTTCAATTTCTTGGTTATTTAACATTATATGTTAAAATTTTCTTATAACTTCAGGTCTGCCTCAATCTAGAAAAATAAAACTGAAATAATAGAATCTACAATTACAAAACTAATAAATTAGGGTAACATTACATACACATTATATAGTATTCTTTTCTAGAAAAAGTAAGGAAGACGTCATTACAGGATTAAAAAAAAAAAAAAATCCCAGCCAGTGTGGCTCAGTGGTTGAGCATCAACCCATGCACCAAGAGGTCGCCAGTTCTATTCCTGGTCAGGGCACATGCCCAGGTTGTGGCCTGATCCCCAGTGAGGGGCATGCAGAAGGCAGCCAATGTTCTCTCTCATTGATGTTTCTATCTCTCTCTCCTTCTCTCTTCCTCTCTTTCTAAAATCAATAAAGAAACAAACAAACAAACAAAAAAACCAGTTGCCAACTGTATTTAATCATCTGACTATCTAATATTGTTTATACAAAATATTTATGAAACATAAAAGGAAACAAATCTTGCATCTGTATCTTTATATTGAAATAACAGATGCAGAAATAAATACAACTCAAGCTTTCCAGTATAATTAAATTAGTCTGACTAAAAGTGTATTGCTATTCCCCCTGTGGTATAGTGGAAATAGCACTAGAATTAGAATCAAAAGAATTCAGTTTATATTCTAGTTTGACAGCATAACAGTTACATGAATTTGAGCAAGAGAGGAGAAAATATTCGGTAAATTCTAAAGTTTATATAGATATAAATCATTACTATTCTAAACCTGACAATTAAAGGAATATAAAGACTAATAGACAGTAGGAAAACTCACCTAAGGGTTGTATAATAAGATTTTTTTTTCCCAGAAAACCTAAATTAACTTTATAATTACTTTTAAGTAGCTGAGGATCAATCATACAAATAATGACTAACAGTTATTTTTCTTTTTCACCACAGATAAAACAAGAGATATGTAGTTTAGGGAAATTAAATAAAGATTTTTCTTAAATTTTCTAAGAATAATATTTTATATCAAAAGGTAGTTCTATATTATTAAGATAGAATATCCAAACTTATTTTAAAATATATGTTTGTGAAATGACATATTCTGAAAAGATTTTTTCAAACTATAATAGCTTAGGACAACAATTTGCACAATTACTTATCAAGAGATTTCTATAATAAGCAAATTGATGATAACAAAATTAATATTAACTTTCAGTCCCTCCCAACAGCTGTCCTGCGAAGTTTCTCTGCTCAAATTGATTTCTTACTCTATAAATTATTTTAAAACGTTTCCACTCTCTACAACCTATCCTCTGTTCCCCTTCCTGTTAGCAAATGATCTCCCCGGCTATTTCACAACAGAAAAGGAAAAGGAAGTCCTTCAACTTCCTCCCACCCATCTTGCAAATCATATGTCTATACACATCCTCTGCTCTTTCCCCTTCCAAAAGAGGTATCCCTTATCATATCCACGCCTAATCCTCCATCTGTGCTTCTATCACAGACCTTCATGGCTTCCCAGGAACCTGAATTCATACTAGGTTATTTCTCTATCCTTTACATCCAAGGTTTCCCTTTCTAGTGTTTGTATTTAAACATGATCAAGTCTATAATCTGACAAACAGCAAGCACAAAACCTTCCTAAATCATAAAACCTTATCTAGTTAATAACCTATTTCCTTCCGGCTTCTTCTAAAACAAGATATGAAAGAGTTATAAAAATATCTAAAATACTTTTCTGGCTCTTAAAAGCTACATAAACGATCTTTTCAAAATGTATTAAAAGAAAAATAATTGCAACTCAATTCATAGCATTTTCTTTAAAAGTTTAACTGCTGAACTCTAAATTTTCTAGATAATTCTTCGGCATTTTATTTAAACTTAACTTTGTTTTAATATGAAGGTCAGAATCATTGTAAATTTTTTATTTTTGCATATTATTTGATTAGATATTCTGAACATTTCCAATGTCACATTTAAAAAAAATCTATAATTGCCCATAATAAAAACTGCATCTTACTGGAGCTTTCTCTAGTTTTCTATGAAAAAAAAAATTACCCTAATGAAAGAGTAATAAAGTGATATTGTAATAAATTAATAAATCCTTACTTACCATAATAAAGAATAACAAACTAAAATATGAATTGGTCTTTGTCTAACCCAACTAGAGTTCTTAAACAAAACTGCAAAATTTATTACAAATCCAAAAGACCTTGAACATTAAAGAAAATTATTACAAAGAAAGTTTATAGGACTTACCCTATCAGATTATAAGGATTACTACAAATCTATAATAATTAAGACAGTATGATATTTATATAAGAATATTCAAGTAAACCAATGCTAGAATAGAGAGTCAAGAAGCAGATTTACACATACTAAGTCATTTTATTTATAAATAAGCATGTCAATGCTAGTCAGGGAGAATGGCCTTTTAAATAAATGTTACTAAAAATTAAATATAAATAAGAAAAAACATAAATCTCTACTTCTATATTAAACATAATAAAGAAGAAATTCAATTTTTACTATTGATGCAAACGAGAAAGCTAAAACAATAATACTTTTAGAAGGGAACGTAAAGTGTATCTTAGAGTAGGCAAAGATTTACACAAGACACAAAAATTTTACTGAAATTGCTAGCTGTACAACATTGAATTAATAATATCATCAAAACTATCATTAAGAGGGTTAATAAGACATACTAGAAGAAAATATTTGCAATAAATATACCTGAAAAAGGACTCATATCCAGAATATATGAAGAATTCTCACTAAACAATAATAAAATAAATAAATAATTCACAAAAGAGGGTGTTCACATAGTCAATAAACATTACTATAAAAAAATTCAAATTAAAACCACAAAACACTCACCACAGTGGCTAAAATTAAAATAAAAGAGCATTTCAAGTGTTAGAACAGAGATGTAGTAAGGAAAACCCTCATATGTTGCTGGTTGTAGTGTAAATTGGTCCAACCGCTTTGGCAAACTTTTAGGTAATATTTATGAAAGTTACACCTACACTTATCCTAGACCAGCTATTTTCAACCTTTTTTTATCTCATGGCACACATAAACTAATTAGTAAAATTCTCCAGCAAACAAAAAATATATATTTTTGGCCAATCTGACAAAAAAAATAGATATAATTTTGATTCATTCACACTGGACAGCTATATTTGTGTTGGCACTTCTCATTTTTTAATTTAACAGTCTAAGGGAAAAGAGGTCAATGCCCCTTAGAAAATAGTCGGGAATGGCATGTTTTAAAAATTCTTGCAGGACACCAGTTGAAAATTGCTACCCTAGACCCATCACTTCTACTTTTAAATTCCTAAGAGTACATATGTGTACCACATGATTTTTATAGCAATTTTATTTCTAATAATCAAGTACTTGAAAAAACTTAAATGGCCACAAACAATAGAATAGATACATAGAATGTGTATATGCATACATAGCAATAAAAAGAACAAATTAATGATAACCACAATGGCATAAATGGATCTCACAGATAGAATTTTGATTGAAAGAAGTTATACATACTATATAACTCAATTTATAATAGCTTCAAGAATAGGCAAAACTATCTATGGTAATATATATCAGAATATTGGTTACCTCTGGAGGAAGGTACTCTGGGATGGAGCACAATAAAGATGGAATCTCATGGAGTTTAATATATTGATCTTGGTATTGGTTAGACAGGTGTCTTAATATGTAAAATTCATGTGAAATTCCTCCAGTCATACACTTAAAATTAGTGCAATTAACTTTGCAAATGTGTACTTTAATTTAAAAATAAACACACAGAAACAAAAACACATACAAGAATTGATATGGCCCAATGCTCTGAAAATATAGAGGAGAAAGCCATTACTTTCATCTGTGGAAACTTCATAAGTTCAGTTGAAGTGGTGCCAGCTAAATATCCCATCCTGTCACATGCATTCCCTCCTTTCACATGGTTCATGCCTGAAGACTGAGTGAAAGCAAGTCTGAAAAACACTCACTCTGGTTAACATTTTTATGCTGATATCAAGTGACTCCCTCCTACTTTCTTCATGCTTTGTTAGGCTTTGCTGACAAGATCATGAATCTTTTTAAAATTAATATCCTGAAATGATGAATCACTTTTGAAAACAGAAAGATTTTAAAGGAAAATGCTTCTTTCTTCAAAATAATTAGTAATTTTATCCCCTAACACTAGTATTAAGCTGTTTCTTCCTTTTTCCTTCAAATAATGAGGCACATGATTGTTAACTTGGAGGTGGTTTTCAAACTGAAATTTAGTGCAGAGATTGTCTCTTCAATAACCTATACTTTTCAGTATGCCTACCATTCTCTCATCTACTCCATATTATTGACATCTCTTGAAAAATGCTTATATTCACTTATTTTGTTACATACTTAATTTTGTAATATTAACAGGCTCCTAATTAAATGATACAGATGAATTGATTACACATATTTTACATAATACTTGAGATAAAAATTAGAGAGAATCTATATACGAAAGTAGAAATGAAAAGATAGAAGGTAATTTATTAATTTGATTAAGTTTATACTTATTTTTGTAAGTATAATTGTGTAAGAAAAACTTTTAGTACCATGAATGTCAATTATCAAGTTAAACGAACTGAATTTCTTAGATATATGTAAACTCTGTATCTTCTACCTCATATAAGATGCATGGCTTACCTCTTTTTCTTTGAGACAATCAAAACAGATTTTGTATAATAAAACAATTTTAAGAAAATTAAAACCATGAATACAATTAAAAAGATAATTATACTTTTAAAGAAAACAGTTCTATTTGATCATAATGTACATGAGATGAGTAGAGAGTAAGCAATAAGTTTATAATTTGCAAGTTTCTTCAAAAGTGATAAATTCTATTTGAATACCAAAATTAATATGATTAAGTTTAGCAAAAATAATTAATCAACTGGAACATAATTTATCTTTAGCTTTGAGAGCCAACATAAAAATCCACACACCAAAACATTTTTCAGGATTAAACATTATCATTTTAAAATAATTTTTCTTATTATCTGTCATATTTGTCTCCTTAACTCTTCAAACTGTTTCCTCTTCCAGACAAAAGTTTAAAATATGATGTTAATATAACATTTATTTCTAACATTTATCATACTTGTCTATAATAAGCTAAAGATCTTTCCAAGAAATAGAAATTAAGTGACATTGATGTGAGCAGTAATGTTTAAGAATTCAGGCTTTGAAACACTCACTGCCTACCACTACTGTATTCTTATTTCCTGTTCCTTTGGCTATGGCCCCAACCTATCACTAACTCCTGTTCCCCACATTGAGAGCCTGCTTCTTGTTTCTCCAATGATGTTCTTCTATATCCTGGAATTGATGAGCATAGCTTTCATAAGTGGAGAAGTGATTTGGGGTTTTCTGCTTGTAAAGGGAGAGCAGACAAGGAAGGAGATCTACAATCAATATAAGGAAAATAGTAGGCTGAATCTTGATACTGACCTTCAGCTCACTATTTTTACTTAATCCAATCTATTTCCTAAAAATTATTTTAAAGTGCAAATATGTCAGTATATATTTGTCCCCTTTACCCTTTATAATCTTACTTACCAATGTCACCCCAATAAATTTAATTTAAAAAATATAGATGCCAATATGATCATGTTGTTTTATCTAAAATTTTTCAATATTTTTCCTTTGATCTTAAGGTCAAGTTCAAAATTCTCAACACGACCTACATCATTTGGTCCATGTTTAACAACACTTAAGTTCTACAGGCTGCATAACTTTTCAGAAATTAAGATTTAACTGATCAAAGTGCAGCAAATTAATTGGAATAAAATACCTGTTGCCTGACACATTTCAAACAATACCAACCAAATAAAATGCTCTGAAATAGAATATTGGTTTAATTTTCTCTTTCTACTTCAACTATGTTGGACTTCTGGAATTAAAATGTATTTAGCATAGTAAGAGTATTATGACTCTGCAAGCCTTTTCATAAACAAATGATAAACAAAAAAATTATTTAAGCCAATTTTAAAACAAAATATATTTAAAAGTACTAATGAGTCCTTGATATTTTTTGTCATGAGATATTCCATTTTTAAATAATAATTTACATGTAAATATATGAAATATATGTGTACACATTATTTTTAAATGATGAATATATATATACATAATTTTTTCTCAGGCCACCTTTTCTTGCTAGAGGTCATAGAATTATCAAAGACTTAAGAGCTAAACACAGAACTAAATGACATCTCAGTGATATGTGTTCATGTCACTCACTTATCAATAAATATCAATGACTTAAGTGCAATTCCTTCCAAATTCGTTCAAGATTAAGCAATTCTTTTTTTCCTTCCAGACATATTCTACAATGTACCTTTAGATATTCTACTGTGATTAAAAATTTTTAAATCTCTTTCCAGTGTTTGGTGATATAGACATATTTTCCAGCATGTCTCAAAATGTATTTCGTAGATATACAAGTTGTCTTTGGGTTTTAATAGGTGTTTCATGAAAACAAAACAAAACAAAAAGGTCCAATATCAAATACTCTTGGAAAATTCTGGGTAATTCTATCACTGTTTCCTCATCAGAAAATATGGATCACATTAATATATATTAGGCAGGTAGGTTAGCAGTTAAACTCTCTCCACTTCTTCATTAGGTTTCACTGAGAAATGTTTGCCCATTTATACACTCCACTTCTCAGCTCCCACTGCAGCCAGGTGTGGCCATGTTACTAGTACTAACTGATGGAATCTGAGTAGAAGTAATGCTTGTTCCAGGCCAAATATAGATCTTGTAACATAGAAATCCATACCTGAAACCTATACAATCCTATTAACCAATGTCACCCCAACACATTTGATTGAAAAAAAGATTTAAAAGTTTTCCTCCATGCTTTATTTATTTATTTATTTATTTATTTATTTATTTATTTATTTTATTAACTTATTTTAGTCACAGATGTTTCTCCTTTTTTACCCATTGACACCCTCGTCACGATCCCCCCCACCCCACCCCCAGCTTTGTTATCCATGTCCATCAGTTACGCATACATGCATGTAAGTTCTGTGGTTTATTTCTATCCTCTCCCCCACCCCTTCTTCTGAGGGTTGTCATTCTGTACCCTACTTCCACGTCACTGGGTCTACCCTGTTCCTCAGACTGTTATGTTCATTATATTCAACAAAAAAAGTGAGATCATGTGATATTTGTCTTTCTCTGCTTGGCTTGTTTTGCTTAGCATAATATTCTCCAGGTCCCTCCATGTCCTCTCAAAGGATAAGAGATCTTTTTTTCTGACAGCTACATAGTAATATAAATATATATGTGTGTGTATCTATATCTATCTATCTATCTATCTATCTATCTATATATATATATATATTCACACCTTTTTTTATCCATTCATCTACTGATGGACACTTGGGCTGTTTCCAGATCTAAGCTATTGTAAATAGTGCTGCTATGAACTTGGGTTACATATATTCTTCCTGATTGCTGTTTCAGACTTCTTAGGGTATATTCCTAGGAGTGGGATCACTAGGTCAAATGGCAATTCACCTTTTAATTTTTTGAGGTAACACTATAGTGTTTTCCATAGTGGCTGCACCAGTCTGCATTCCCACCAGCAGTGTACTAGAGTCCCCTTTTCTCCACACCCTTGCCAACACTTGTTGTTTGATGATTTGTTGATGGTGGCCATTCTGACAGGTGTGAGGTGATACCTCATTGTTGTTTTAATTTGCATCTCTCTGATGATTAGTGATGTTGAGCATTTCTTCATATGTCTGTGGGCCATTTGTATGTCCTGTTTGGAGAGGTGTCCATTTATTTCCTATGTCCATGTTTTAATTGGGTTCTTTGTCTTCCTTTTGTATGAGCACTCTATATATTTTGGAAATTAACCCCTTATCTGATTTATTGTTGGCAATTATGCTCTCCCATACAATGGGTTGCCTTTCCATTTTGATGGTTGTTTCTTTTGCTTTGCAGAAGCTTTTGAATTCGATGTAGACCCATGTGTTCATTTTTTCCTTTGTTTCTGTTGCTTTGGTGATGTATCAGTGAAAATTCTGCTGCGTATGATGTCCGAAATTTTGTTGCCTAGAATTTCTTCTAGGGTTGTTATGGATTCACGAGTCACATTTAAGTCATCTATTATGAGTTTATTCTTATGTATGGTGTAAGTTGATGGCCTAGTTTCTTTCTTTTTTTTTTTTTTTTTCATGTAGCTGTCCAATTTTCCCAAGAGCATGTATTAAAAAGGCTGTCTTTACTTCACTGTATGCTCTTGCCACCTTTTTCAAACATTAATTGAGCATAATGTCTTGGGTCAATTTCTATGTTCTCTGTTCTGTTCCACTGGTCTACATACCTGTTCTTGTGCCAGTACCAGGCTGTTTTGATTACAGTAGCTTTGTAGTATAACCTGATATCCGGTATTGTGATCTCACCTACTTTGTCCTTCTTTTTTTCAAGATTGCTGTGATTATTCAGGGTCTTTTTTGGTTACATATAAACTTTTGAAGTATTTGTTATAGTTCTGTGAAATATGTCGCTGGTATTTTGATAGGGATTGCATTGAATCTATAGATTGCTTTGGGCAATATGGACATTTTAATGATGTTAATTCTTCCAATCCATGAACAAGGTATGTGTTTCCACTTTTTTATGTCTTCCGCTATTTCTTTTTTCAATGTCCTGTAGTTTTCTGCAAATAGGTCGTTTACTTCTTTGGTTAAGTTTATTCCTAGGTATCTTAATTTTTTTGTTGCGATGGTAAGTGGGTTTTTTTTTTTTTTTTTTTTTTTTTTGGTACATGCCCCTAGTGGGAACCGAACCCGGGACTCTCTGGTCCACAGGGATGCTCCAGCCACTGAGCCAAACTGGCCAGGGCAATGGGATAGTTTTTTTAGTTTCTCTTTTTGTGAGTTCATCATTGGTGTATAAGAATGCCATCTATTTTTTCAGGTTAATTTTGTATCCTGCTACTTTGCCAAATTCATTTATTATATCTAGTAGATTTTTGATGGAGTCTTTAGGGTTTTCTATGTATAATATCATGTCATCTGCGAATAATGACAGTGTCACTTCCTCCTGTTCAATTTGGATCCCTTTTATTTTTTCTTCATGTATGTGGCTAAAGATTGCTCTGGCTAAGACTTCCATACTATGTTAAATAATAGTGGCGAAAGTGGTCATCCCTGTCTTGTTCCTGTTCTTAACGGAATTGCTTTTAGTTTTTGCCCATTGAGTATGATTTTGGTTGTATGTCTCTCACATATGGCCTTTATTATGTTGAGACACGATCTCTCTAATTACACACTGTTGAGCGTTTTTATCAGAAATGGGTGCTGGATTTTGTCGAATGCTTTTTCAGTGTCTATTGATACGATCATGTGTTTTATATTCTTCATTTTGTTTATGTGGCGTATCACATTTTTTAATTTGCGAACATTGTACCAGCCTTGCATCCTTGGGATGAATCCCACTTGGCCATGGTGAATAATTTTTTTGATGTATTGCTGGATCCGAATTGCTAGTATTTTCTTCAGGATTTTGGCATCTATGTTCATCAGGGATATTGTCCTATAGTTCCCTTTCTTTCTTTTTTTTTAAGATATTGTTTTATTTTATTAATGTTTTATTAATTTGTTTTTGTTACAGATGTTTCTCCTTTTCCCCCATTGACACCCTCTTCCCCATTCCCCCTTCTCCTTCCCCAGCTTTGTTGTCCATTGGTTATGTATACATGCATATAAGTTCTGTGGTTTATCTCTGGTTTTGGAATTAGAATTATGCTGGCCTCATAAAATGAGTTTGGAAGTCTTCCTTCTTCTTGAATTTTTTGAAATAGTTTGAGGAAAATGGATATTTGTTCTTTAAATGTTTGGTAAAACTCCCCCATGAAGTCGTCAGGGACTAGGCTTTTGTTTGCTGGGAAAGTCTTGATTACATCGTCAATTTCCTTAGCTGTTATTGGTCTCTTCTATATCTTTCTGGTCTAGTTTTGGGACACTATGTGTTTCTAGAAATTTATTCATTTCACTTAGATTGTTTAATTTGTTGCCATATAATGATTCATAGTATTTGTTAACAATTCTTTGTATTTCTGTAGTGTCAGTTGTTACTTCTCCTCTTTCATTTCTGATTTTGTGCATTTGGGCTCTCTCTCTCTTTGTGTCTAAGGATCCATCAATCTTGTTTTTGTTTTTGTTTTGTTGTCTTTTCAAAAAAAACAGCTCTTTTTTTTTTTTTTTATCGATCCTTTGATTTGTTTTTTGGTCTCCATGTCATTTATTTCTGCTCTGATCTTTACTACTTCCTTTTTTCTACTTGCTCTGGGCTTTTCTTCTTGTTTGCTTTCTAGTTCTTTAAGTTGTGAGGTTAGATAGCCTATTAGAAATTTACTTTGTTTCTTGAGGTAGCCCTGTAGTGCTATGAACTTCCCTCTCAGAACTGCTTTCGCTACATCCCATAGATTTCGTGTTGTTGTGTGTTCATTTTCATTGGTTTCCATGAAGTTTTTAATTTCTTCCTTGATTTCCTCGGTAACCAATTCATTGTTTAATAACATGTTATTTAGCCTCCATGTGTTCAGATGTCTTTGCATGTTCTTGTTGCAATTGATTTCTAGTTTCATGCCATTGTGATCTGAGAAGATGCTTGATATGATTTCAATTTTTTTGAACTTGTAGAGACTTAGTTTGTGCCCTAACATGTGGTCTGTCTTTTAGAATGTTCTATGTGCACTTGAGAAGAATGTGAATTCTGTAGTTTTGGGGTATAATTCTCTGTAGATATCTATTAAATCCATTTGTTCTAGTGCTTCATTTAGAGTCTATGTTTCTTTGTTAATTTTTTGTCTAGAGAATCTATCTAGTGATGTCAACGTGGTGTTGAAGTCCCTTGCTATAATTGTATTGCTGTCGATTTCTCCTTTGAATTCCTCCAGAAGGTTTTTAATATATTTTGGTGCTCCTATATTGGGTTCATATATGTTTACCAAGGTTATATCTTCCTGTTGGATCCTTTCAATATTATGTAGTGGCCTTCTTTGTCTCTAGTTATGGCCTTCCTTTTGAAATCTATTTTATCAGATATGAGTATTGCTATGCCAGCTTTTTTTTCCTTTACATTTGCTTGGAAGATTTTTTCCTTTCCTTCACTTTCAACTTATGTGAGTCTTTTGTTGTGAGATGAGTCTCTTGTAAACAACATATATACGAGTCATGCTTTCTTACCCAATCAGCTACTCTGTCTTTTTTTATTGAAGCATTCAATCCATTTACATTTAAGGTGATTATTGATATGCACTTATTTATTGCCATTTTTGTTTAGTTTGGTTATATTTTTCTTCCTATTTTTTCTACTAATTACAGCAGTCCTATTAACATTTCTTGCAGTGCTGGTTTGGTATTTGGTGCTAATGTATTCCCTTAGCCTTTTTTTTTGTCTGGGAAGCTCTTTATTTGACCTTCTATTTTAAATGTTAGCCTTGCTGGATAGAATAGTCTTGGATTCAGATCCTTGTTTTTCATGACCTTTATTACTTCATGTCATTCCCTTCTGGCCTGTAGTGTTTCTGTTGAGAAGTCAGCTGAGAGCCTTATGGGGTGTTCTTTGTAGGTAACCTGTTGCTTCTCTCTTGCTGCTATTAAGATTCTCTCTTTGTCTTTAACTTTTGGCATTTTGATTGCTATGTGTCTTGGTGTGGGCCTGTTTGGGTTCTTCTTACTTGGGGCTCTCTGTGCTTCTTGAACTTGAATGCCTTCTTCCTTCACCAAATTAGGAAAGTTTTCTGTCACTATTTCTTCAAATATATTGTATACCCCTTTCTCATTTTCTTTACCTTCAGGGACTCCTACGGTGCAAATATTATTATGTTTCTAGTTGTCCCATAGTTCTCTTAAGCTGTCTTCCTGTTTTTGTAATTGTTTTTTTCCTTTTGGTTTTCTGATTGGTTGATTTTTTTCTACCCTGTTTTCTAATTCACTGATCTGGTCCTCAGCTTCCTCTACTCTGTTGTGTAGTCCTTCCAATGTGTTCTTTATTTCTGCTTTGTCATTCTTCATTTCTTCTTGGTGGATTTTCATTTCCAGTTGGTTGATTTTTAATGTTTCTATGTCTTTACTCATGGTGTTGATATCCTTACTCATGCTGTTGAGCTTCCTCAAAATCATGGCTCTGAATTCTACCTCTGATAACTTGCTTAACTGCATCTCATTTATCTCCTCTTTGGTAGAGGTCTCTTGTTCTTTTATTTGGGATTTGTTTCTTTGTTTCACCATTTTGGCTATCTCAGTGGGTTTTGGAGCCTGCCAAATTTTCCCTGTGGGTGTTGGTGTTCTGCAGTTTGTGGCTCTCTCTACTGGGTTTGGATCAGCTTGGGGGGACCCACAATAAACACCACTGTCAAGTCTTCCTTTCCTGGGTAGATTTGCAAGCCCAGGAATGGTTCAGTTATCCTGTAGCTTTTTGCCTGGTGGCTATTCATTACTGTTATTTGAAGAGCCTTGGTTTCTCAGTTGAAACAGAATCTCTCTCAGATGTTCAGCACAAGAAGATTTCCTGAGTGTGGGGCAGATGTTGGTTATTAATGAGCCTCAGTTTGCATTTTAGTGACCCACCTGGGTGGGGTTGAATCTCCAAGGGAGGGGCCGCTGCCTCTCCCCAGAGCCCTGGGAAGGAGTAAGATGGACACTGTCCTGCATGGCCCACAACTCATCAAAAGCACTGAGTGCCCTCCAAATCCCAATGTTCCCACACAGTTCCTGTCCTGTCTGCCCTCCCTCTGCTGGAGCCCAAGATGGGTGGCTGTGGCTATTTTAGCACTCTGTCCAGGCTCTGCACATGGAGCCAGCTTGGGATTTCAACCCTGAGGGCGCTGCTCACAGCTAAGACCAGTGCTGTCCGTGGGCTCCTAGCTTCCCTCTCACGTCTCTGTAATCCTACCAGGATCAACTCAGTGTCCCTGGTTATATGGTCCTTGCAAGCTGCTTTTTTGTTGCTTTTTCCCTGATGATTTGTCTTTATTTTTGTTTTAATTTCAGTTTGGTTTTGGGAGATGGTCTGTGTAACTTCCATTCACTCTGCCGCCATTTTGGAAACCTTTCTCCATGCTTTCTTCCTTACTGAACTAACTGATGGCAGATGAATCACTGCATGGAGAACAGCTGCCCAGCTACCAGTCATAATCAGTTTTTACTACTTAACTGAACAAAAGTAGTTACCTATTCTAACTAATTCAACTGACCAGGAATTTTGAGAAACAATTTAACACATAGCCTCACCCATAGGAAAAGCTTAGTAAATGTTATCAATAGTGCTATTACTGTGAAATATTTTGATATTCACTTAGTTGCCTTATCAATCCATTCTTTCTTTAAGATAGCTGGAGAAAAATTTCAATCAACTTTAACTTGAGAGGATTTAAATAATAAATCCAACTTTTTAATGGCACATTGTAAGTATGCCATTTGATCCATGAAGTATTTCATATTATCTGAAAGGAGAAGTTATTCTGTCACTACTGAATCTTCAGGGATTTTCACAATGAATGCCTGCTTCTTTTATGTTTATTACTGTAATTATTTGATAAATGAAGGAATGCATGATCCAAATTGAGAATCATCTCTAAAACCAGCCTGTAGCAACTCTGTATATTGTTCCCAGATAATGCACTAAAAATGACTAGATATGGGTTTGGTAATTTTTTTTTCCAGCCTTCATTCATGTTGAAAAAAGTCAATATCTAAAATAACTCAATAGTTAATTTGTTAAAGTGATAATGCCACTTTTTTCTGGTTGCCTTTTCAATGGAGTCTAACTAAATCTTTAGTACCTCATTCAATAATTAACAAGCTATCAATTTTGCTGTATGTATAAATCCAAACACATGTAGCAGCTACTAGTTGACAGCCAATATAAGGCATGCTATTTCTTAGGAGTTCTCTTGGCTTTGGCTATCATTTTCTTAGTCATTTACAGAATATCTGTCATCAGTCTCTTGTTTTTGACAGCAGCACCCTTTGATGACAAACCATCATCCTACAACTCTTTACAATCATATAGAATTTCTGCCATCCATAAATCAGATATCTTTCTACTGTTTAGAGCATTTCACAACCAATTAGATGGAAAATAATGTCTGCTTTCTGTTTTATTCTATAGAACGTATTATGAATCCAGGCCAGTAAAATTGATTGTGAACTCAATTTAAGGATTGATTTTTGCACAATTTAAATACAAAACTTTTGCTACTTTGACAATTTTTATAAGTTAAAAAAATGAAATTAAACTATTTCCCATAAATACACTCATGAAAGACAATAATCTGAGGAAATATAGACTAAAAATAAGTGTTGAAATTTTTTTGTTGTGTGACAAAATTTGGGAGCTTACTCTATTCTCTATCAATTACCAAAATGGATGTGTATATTTCCCAAAAATATCTGTATTAAGAATACATTTAGAACTGGATAACAATGTAAACTAAGAACCAATGAATATAAAAAGGCAAATATATACATCAGCAATGTTTTTCAAAATCCTTTTGTAATTAATTTATAAATGAAAAAAAGTTCTTAAATGCATTAATAATTTAGCATTCTGAAAAAATAATGTGCTTTTATACAAATATATTCAAGAGTGAAGATCTCTTGACCTATTTTATTTCTACGACTAGGAATATTTCCTATAAAATTTAAGTATATTGCCTCATATTTACTATGATTGAAATCTCCATGCATAAACTGAAAGACAAATTTGTGTTTACTTTAAAAAAAATTAGTCTTGTATTTCTTAAATGTTACTTAATATCCCAACATCCTTTTTTATCTTAAAATACAATACAATGCTTCTTAACACATGAATAGTAATCTCTTTGGTGTTAGTTGGATATATAAAACATATAGTTTCATATTGGCTGTGAGTCTATTACATCTGAAATTGATTTACCTAATTAAGTTCTATTTTAAAACTAAGGGCCTAAAAGAGTAAGTTAAAGTACAGTACTGTTAATAAGATTATGTCAGTCTTCCAGTTCTTACACTCTACAATTCCTAACGAAATAATATCTGTATGTTATTTTTTTCCAGTCTTTTGTTCAGCATAACCTGTTTCTAATGGAATCAAATGACAGAGAAATATGTCCACAAGGAGAGGCAATTATTTTAAAAGACATTTGTGGTCTGCATAGTTACTTGATTTTATTTACGTAGAAAAATCAGGGAACTTGAAAATATAAGGTGAAAATTGAATACAATTAAACAGGAAGTTACCTATGATGGGGCAGTGTTTTCAGACCCACTAAATGCTTTCATTCTTTCAAAATAAGAAGCTTTTGCTGGTCTATCCTTTCCATAGGAACTAGAAAGTGAGAGCTAATATTTATTTCACATGCATCATATGCCAAACACATTTTAAGCACTTACATACACTAAAGTATTGAATCCCAACACAACCTGTAAAAGTAGATACTATTATTTTTTTCTCACAATTTGACAAATAATGCTACCAAAATTAACACAGCCCATAGTTATAGTCAGCACATAATTTGCTGCCCATTTGGGGATATTTGGAGAGTATAAGTATGAATAATTAAGATAAGAACCCAAACATAAACTAGGACTATCTCAGGTAGACAAAACCATTTGGTCATTTCGCTTATATTTCATGATGGATTTAAGAAAATAGAAGTTATACTACACAATTTTTGTTTTCCTAGCACTTAAAAATCAGTACAATGCTACATTTTTATTTCACTAGTTCCAAATCCTTGGGACAGACTGTATTGTACCTAAGTAACAATGCCAAAACAATTTGTAGAAATGTTTGCTTTATACTTCAAATAAGCAGGGAAACAACTTGGCAGAGGAGCTAGCCTGGAAAAATACAGAGAATTTTATGTTCCCTTTAGATACACAGAAATTCCAAACTTTAAATTGCTTAAGTCATTTCTTTAAAAGGGGTATTGGAAAACAAATTTGAGTACTGTACATAAACCTAATCGCATTTGCAAAGGTTTATTGTTCATCTCAGGAATGTCAACATGAAACATTTAATAAAAGATATTGTCCATTTTAGCACATTTGTTCAGTGCACACGTGGAAGCTAATTATAGATTTAGTCAAAATACTTCATGATACATTCTCAGTTACTTAGAGAAATTGATTTAAATGATATTTATTAACTACTTACTATGTGCCGGGCAGGTAGAAATATTGAGGAAAAAACAGTCGAATTCGACTTAGGGGTTTGTGGAGGAGAAGAGAGAAATGAAGCCAACCATGTAGCAAATAATAATTGCTATAAAATATATTATTAAAATAGTGACTGCAGGGTGGCAGGGTACTTTTGATTGAGTTATTAAGGAATTTCTTTCTCAGTAATGTTACACTGAGGAGTAATATTTGAGCTGAGATTTTAATTATAGGAAGAAATCAATTATAAGACTGTTGATGGGAAGTATCTGATGCAGAGGAAAGAGCAGATTCAAAGGACTGAGATGGGAACAAGCTTGGTAGGTGGAGAAAAGAAGCAAATGGGGTGGAGCTTGGGCATAGCAAGAAAGCAGCTTATCAGGAGAGGGTGGGGAAGTCAGTTCTGGCCAGCGCCCCAGCCCTGTAGACTCTGGTACTTGTAGGTTTAATCCAAATGCCTTTAGAGTCTCAATCAGTGGGGAGCCTGATTTGGTGTACATTTTAGGCATGTTACACTGGCTGTAGAGCAGAAAACAGGTTATAGGAAGACAGAATTGAAACACTGAGACCAACTGAGTCTTCTAAGTAGACAAACAGCGATTTTAGTCTGAGATGGTGTTTTGGAAATGGGAAAAGGTTGATCTGTTTGTAATGTGTTTTAAATTTGAACAAGCAAGAGTTAACTGATATACTTCTGGTGAAAAAAAAAAAAAAAATCACGGCTCCTTTCTTTTTTTTTTTTTTTTATCCTCACCCGAGGATACTTTTCCATTTTTTGTACAGATAGAGTGGGAGGGAGAGAGAGAGAGAGAAACATCGACGTGAAGGGACACATCGAGTGGCTGCCACCCGCATGACCAACCAGGGCCGGGGACAAACTGCAACCGAGGTACATGCCCTTAGCGGGAACTGAACCCGGGTCTCTCCGGACCGCAGGCTGACGCTCTAACCGCTGAGCCAAACTGGCCAGGGCACGGCTCCTTTCTTACTGTCATAATTTTGGCTTAATTAATGGGATTAGATTTAGTGGTTTTGTTTTTTGTTATTCACCTGTCAAAGGATTCAGAGAGTCAATTAATAGATTTCAGGTGCTCAGTGAATGCAATAAAATTGTATGCAAAATAATTGACTGTATTTATATATATGTGTGTGTGTATGTATGTGTATAATTTTGAGGAGAAGTGAGGTAATTACCTTCATCAGATAATTAGAGATTCATAAATTAAAGCAAGAGGGGAAACTATTGAGCTTATTTTCTTAAATATTGCATACATGCTTTCTCATGAACTGGCTCTCTCCGATGTCATCTCTTACTATTCCTATCTGGTAATTTACATTATATTAATACTGAACTGCCTTTTTTCTATCTAAATTCACTACAATATTTCTTTCTTCAATATATTTTCTACTGTATTCTCTGTCTCTCAGCATTTTTATTAATCAACCTTTCTGCATCCTTCAAGATTTGGCTAAGATATCAAATCATTCACATTCTATTATCCAAACTCCTAAACTGAGCTAACTTTTTCCTCTGGTCCCAAAACTTATTGAAAGGGCATTGTATATTTTAAATCTTTTAAATTTGTATTTCTATGTGGAGCATGATGCCTGATTTGTGATACACACTAAAGGGAGTTAGCTATCTTTGTTTGTTTGTTTGTTTTCAGAGTAAAAACTTATTTTACATTATTTATTGTTTATGTATAAATACATATATGTAATTGTTCTTGTCTCATCCCTGTACTGTTAGCTCATGTGGAAGTCCTGTATTTATTTTTAATATTTTTAATTTATAAAATTTTATGCTTAGATATAGGGCAAAAAAACTGGTACTTTAAATTTGTGATTGTTTTAAGGTTTCAAAAATTAATTTTCAGATAGTTCTGGTGTATTTCCTCTTTGTTCTGACATAGTGGTTTCTCAATACAACTTTAGAATGTAGACAATGTAAATAATTGCAAATGTATTTAATATCATTTTTAATGTATGGTATATATTTTAAATAATTTTTAAAATTATAAAGTATTGTAACCACATTACAGAATATGGAAAGAAGCCCTGGCTGGTGTGGCTCAGCGGTTAGAGCGTCGGCCTGCGGTCCTGAGAGACCCGGGTTCGGTTCCCGCTAAGGGCGCGTACCTCGGTTGCAGTTTGTCCCCGGCCCAGGTTGGTCGTGTGGGTGGCAGCCACTCTATGTGTCCCTTCACGTCGATGTTTCTCTCTCTCTCTCTGTTCCTCTCTCTCCCTCCCGCTCTACCTGAACAAAAAATGGAAAAATGTCCTCGGGTGAGGATAAAAAAAAAAAAAAAAAGAATATGGAAAGAAAAAAAGTCACTCAAAATGCTATTAATGTAATACAATTGCTGTAATGTGATGTTGTACTTCAATCTAGGATTTATTTCATCTTTTTTTTTTTTACATACTTATTATTTGGGCTCCCCTTTTACTTAAAACTCCAAGGATTTTCCTTTATTGTACAAACTATAGTGTTTATTTATTTTTAAAAAGTTTTTATTGATTTTTTTTTTTTTTTTTTTACAGAGAGAGGAAGGGAGAGATAAAAACATCGATGTGAGAGAGAAACATGATCAGCTTCCTCCTGCACACCCCCTACTGGGGATCAAGCCTGCAACCCGGGCATGTGCCCTGACAGGAAATTGTACTGGGACCTCTCAATCCATGGGGCAACATTCAATCCACTGAGCCACATGGGCTGGGCTATAGCATTTATTTTTAACAGCATGCACTGTTTTTATTTAAATGAACTATTATTTGTGTGTTTTTGTTTTTTTATATCAGGGTTATTTCATTAGATAAGATTCACAGGACTAATATTACTAGATCAAAGATCATTAAAATAAAGATGTCTCTTGGTACATATTGCAAAACATATTTCCAATATAGTAGTATAATTGCATTATTACCAATGAAGGATAAAACTACTATAAATCACATTCTCCGTTATAAATAGTTATTCTATCTTGTTTATTGAGTGGGTAGGAAAGTTTGTCTCACTTTTTTTGTTGTTAATGTTTTTATTGACTTTTTATAGAGAGAGAGGAAAGGAGAGGGAGAGAAAAGCATTGATGTGAGAAAGAAACATATTTCTGTTGCCTCTCACTCACACCTTCACCTGGATGAAACCCACAACCTGGGTATGTGCCCTGAGGAGAATCGAACTGGTAACCTTGCAATTCACAGGATTGATGCTCAACCAACTGAGCCACGCTGGCCAGGGCTGCTGCACTTTTATCTTGCCTAACTTTGCATTAGTTTCATAATGACTGAAGCTAAATTTTTAAAAATATATATTTAGGTACACATTATATTTCCTCCTTGCCTATTTCTATTGTAGTCACAATTTGGTTTATTTTTTTCTCATTAATTTTCTAAAATTATTTATAAAACAACCAATTATTTCTACCACATTTGAAATTTTGTTTTAAAACTAATTAACATTTACTGAACACTAATTGAATGATCACAAACACTGTCATGGAGTTTCCATGCACTAGCTCATTAAATTCTCAAAACAAATGATACAATAGGTGCTATTGTTGCCCTCACTTTATAGGCAAGAAACTGAGGTATAAAATAGTTAAGTAACTTCTAGTAAGGAAAACTAGACTGCAAATTCAAGCAGACTGACTTCAGAACTCCTACTTCTTTTCTCTCTTACAGTTGGCAAAATACTTTTGGTCCATCATTAAACATTCATTCATTCATTCATTCATTCATCTTTATTGATTTTAGAGAGAGAGGGAGAGAGATAGAAACATCAATAAGAGAGAACATTGATTGGCCACCTCCTTCATGCCCCCTACTGGGGATTTGGCCCACAACCTGAGCATGTTCCCTGACCTGGGAATCAAACTGGTGACCTCTTCGTGCATGGGTCAATGCTCAATCATTGAGCCACACCAGCTGGGCTGAACATAGATATTTAAAGCTCTGTCTATGTAGAATTATATTGTACTTAATTTGTATTTCTGTCCCTTGATTAAAAAAGAAAAAAATACTAATTCCTGGTCATTCCCTGTTTAACAAAATACATGCAAAAGAAATATGTTCCAGTGTTAGCTCTTTGAAATCAAAGCTCTACAAATTATTGGAAACACATACACAGAAGTTAGATACATATATCATACAACAGTGCATCTCAGTTACATAGCCACATGAATAGTGCCCACGAGAGTTGGGCATGCACACTACCACAATTGTGCATTGTAACCCTGAGTTGCTAACTTCTGGTATCCAACTACTAATTTATAAGATCTACAAAAATAAATATTTTAGCTTATTTGCAAGATACTTTTAGTGCTTTCTTCTGGAAAATTGAAATCTTAAATATGGCACTAGATTGATTGTGGCTGCTATGATATATGTAGCTATAAAGAGTTTCTTTGTTTCTCTTGAAAATGTTTCTTATGCCAAACATACAATCTACATATTAACTCCTCAATAATAAGTCCATAGAAAGTCATTCTCACATTGGGTAAAAAAATCTCAGGCTCTGAATCAGAAAGACTGTAGAAATCCAAGACTGTTGCTTACTGTGTGACCTTAGACAAGTGAATAGTTTTCAGGTTTTTTTACGTTTAAAATAGGGATAATAATAGCACCAACCTTCTTTCAAGTATATTTTGGGGATTAAATATATTTAATGTAACAGGAAAGCAAGCTGGAGATGAAGTGTACAATAATGTTTATTGTTTTTAATACAAAACAAGGTCAGAAGTGAGTAGTAATCTCAAAACAGTGCCTTTGATATCTCTTGAATGTGAATATAAAGCTTTTGAGTTTAATTCCTGGGCCTCTGGATTAAGGCTTTTTGAGGTCTTCTTTACTGCAGTGGGTCTGCATACCGATAAATTAGACCATTGTAAAAAAATACACACTTGACCTCCTTGTCAGTGAACTACAGCTTTTTTTTCAGTTGGGAGAAATTTGCTCCCCTCCCTTGAACTATTTTCCAATTAAATCAAAACTGAAAACATAATTATTTCAGTTTATTTTCCAGATTCTGAAAGTGATGACTTCGTTTATTATTAAGAACAACAGCTGGTAACATCTCAGATCATGCAAATCAGTCAACCCACTATGATTTGGTTTTCTTCTCTGTTTTGGAGTGAGCTACAGCTTTCTTATTGATCCAAAATGGGATTATGTTCAATACAAGAGAAAAGCAGCCAGTTACATCATTGCTAGAAATTTTACTGTTTTTAACTATGGTATTTATATTGTTATCATTAAAGATAATTAT
This sequence comes from Molossus molossus, assembly GCF_014108415.1. Taxonomy (NCBI): domain Eukaryota; kingdom Metazoa; phylum Chordata; class Mammalia; order Chiroptera; family Molossidae; genus Molossus; species Molossus molossus. Next base: position 52,801,663 of record NW_023425345.1, on the reverse strand, counting down.
TTATACTTTATCTAGTCTGTTTACAAGATAAAGAACCAGGAAAATGGTAAACTTTCTATTAGTTATGGGAAGAATAAATATTTTCTAGTCAAAAAACCTTGGTTTTCCCATGTCTCATTCACTCCTTGATTATAAAAATAATTGTGATTATTTAATTTTCATCATAATATTATTCATGTAATGCTAAATATGTTCAGAAAGCAAAACTTTTATTGGACAAATATTATGACGTATATTTCATAAGTTTCTTTTAGTAATGAAAATATGACTAATAATAAAAATTAAAACTCAAGGCTCTTTTCTAGACAATGCCAATTATTTGATCTGGATTATACATTTTATGCTTTTAATTGGTATTTTAGTGCTTACATTCATAATATTTTTTTTAAATCCTCATTTTCAGAAAGTGTCATAAAGAGTATATGATCATCATCATATTTACTTTGTTATGTCTATGAAGTAAAATAAAATTCAGGAAACAAGATACTGCTGAATTTTAAAAGGCACATAAATATTTTAAAAGCAAGAAAATGAGCATTTCTATTTGGAGAGCCAAATGAGAGTTCTTAGTGGCCAATATATTCCAGATGAAATTTGACAGTATTTCAAATAAATTGATTTTAAGTATCATTCCATCATTTGGCTAGCTATTTTATTTTAATTCATGTATATAGTTGATTATTTTTCTGCTTTTTCTAAATTATTTTTTTAAAACTAAACAGAATCTGGTTTCATTCAAGTTAAACTACTTGTGCATTTGACTACTTTTGAGTGTTAATTGCTGAACCATATTCTCCTGCTGTGCTATCCACATGCTGAGAATAAATTTCCATTTTTTGAAACTACATGAAAAGAGATGGTGTTTTGACCTTTTGGTTTTATGCACCACACTTGACAATTTTTTAATTTCAAAGCAGAACATAACCTGAATCATGTTGCTTATTAAGCACTCTTCTGTAAGGCCCAAGACACCCAGGATAGGGAAATGGAAGATGATTGCCCTAAACATTCCTAGCTCTTCAAATGAGAAAAGGAAGAAATTGAAGCACAACCAAGGAGAATCCAAACAGTTTCTTCCTAGATTCCAAATCTTCTTTTTTCCTTTTTGGAATATATGTATAGAGAATTAAATGAATGATAAAATAGCATATAATTCATGGAACACTATTAGCACTGATTCATGCATAATCTTTTTTCTGTCATGTTTTTCTTCTTTATAAAAACAAAAAGTATCATAAACCCCACTACCCACCAAAAATTAAAATATTAGCCCTAATTTATATTTACTATGGATTCTTCCTCTTATCAAATCTACAATCTGAATAATTTATTTATCATTACAATCTGCATTTTCACTCAACATTGTTAAGACTTATTGCATATTTTTCTGTATTTGACTATTATCAGTACTATTCATATTACTTGAATATTTTAGATACATCACTTAAATAGAATTATGCAGTATTTGTTTTTCTGTGACTGGCTTATTTCACTTAGTGTAATGCCCTCCAACATATTCATCCATATTGTTGCAAATGGCAAGATTTCCTTCTTATTTAAGGTTGAATAATATTCCATTGTATGTATATACTATGTTTTTTTTTAATTTATTCATATGTTGATGGACATTTGTGTTGTTTCTATATCTTGGCTATTGTGAATAAGTTTGCTATGAACACAGGAGTTGAGATATATCTTCAAGATTTTGATTCAAATTTTTTTGGATATGTACCCATAAGTAGTATTGCTGGATCATATTGTAGTTCCATATATAATTTGTTAAGGAACATACATACTGTTTTCCACAGCAACTGCACCGTTTTACAGTCCCACCAACAGCACACAGCTTTCAGTTTCTCCACAATCTCAACAGCATTTGCTATCTTTCATTTTTTTATAGTAGCTATTCTAACAGGTGTGAGAAAATATTTCATTGTGGTTTTGTTTTGCACGTCAATGATAATTAATATTTAGTATACCTATTGACTATTTGGATATCTTCTTTGGAAAAATGTCTATTTGTGTCCTTTGTTCATTTTAGAATTAAATTATTTGGTTTTGTGCTATTGGGTTATAGGAGTTTCTTATATATTTTGGATTGCATATGTACAGTGTGCTAACGTTTCTTTTGGGTAGATGAACTTTGAAGTGAAATTACTGGAGAGTAGGCTAATGTTCCATATCATAACACATTGTCAAATTGATAGTTTATTCATTCACAAGTATTTATCAAAAAATATATTGTGTCAATCATTATTTTGTATTCATGGAATACATCAATAAATAAAAACAAAGAATGCTGTCTTCATGGAGTTTACATGTAGATAGATAATACACTACCTGAGTTCTAAATTATACTATATAGCTATGGTAATTCAAACAGTTTTGTATTGGCAGAAAAATAGACACTCAAAACAATGGAACAGAATTGAGAACCCAGAATGAAAACAATGTGTATATGGGCAAATCATTTTTGACAAACAAGTCAAAAACATCCAATGAAGAAAAAAAAAATCCTCTTAAATAAATGGTGCTGGGAGAATTGGAAAGCCACATGCAAATGAATGAAACTAGACTAGAGTTTATTCCTAAGTAAAAGAGTTAATTCAAAATGGATCCAATACTGAATATAAGATCTGAAACAATAACTTACATAGAAGAAAACACAGGTTCTAAACTTAATGGACTTTGGTCTCAGAGAACATTTTATGAATTTTGCCTCAAAGGCAAGGAAGTAATGGAAAAAATAAATGAATGAGACTATATCAAACTAAAACACTTCTGCACAACAAAAAATACCAACAAAACAAAAAGGCAATGAACCAATGGGAGAAGATATTTGCAAACAACAGCTCTGACAAGAGGTTAATATTCAAAATATATAATGAGGTCATACATCTCAACACCAAACAAAAAATTCAATTAAAAAATGAGCAGAGGACCTGAATAGATACTTCTCCCAAGAAGACATGTGAATGGCCAACAGACACATGAAAAGATGCTCAGCTTCACTAGCTATTAGGGAAATGAAAATCAAACTACAGTGAGATATCACCTCACAGCTGTTAGAATGGCTACTATCAAACAAGACAAGTAATAACAAGTGCTGGAGAGGTTGTTGAAAAAAAGGAACGCTCATTCACTGCTGGTGGAAATATAAAATAGTACAGCCACTATGAAAAACAGTATGAAAGTTCCTCAAAAAATTAAGAATAGAGTTACCATATGACCCAACAACCCCTCTTCTAAGTGTATATCTGAAAAATTTGAAAACGTTTATTTGCAAAGATATATGCACCCCTATGTTCATTGCAGTATTATTCACAGTGGCCAAGATGGAAACTATCAAAGTGCCCTTCCATAGATGATTGGATAAGAAGATGTGGTACATATATACAATGGAATATACTCAGCCATAAAACAGATGACATATTACCATTTGCAACAACACATATGGATCTTGAGAATATTATGCTAAGCCAAATAAGGCAGTTAGAAAAAGCGAAGAACTGTATGATTCCACTTCTATGTGGGATATAAAACTGAAAGTCATAGACACAGACAGCAGTATGGTGGTTACCATAGGGAAGGGGGTAGGAGAGTAAAGAGTTAAGGGGTCAAATATATGGTGGTGGGAGATGATTTGACTTTGGAAGGTGAGAGCCCAATGCAACATACAGATAATTTCTCATAGACATATGCACTTGGAATCTATATAATCTTATTAACCAATGTCACCCCAACAAATTTAATTAACAAAAAAGAAAAACTAATTTGAGCAAATATTATAAGAAGTGATGGAGTTAACCATATAGATATCTAGTGGAAAAACTTGAACCAAAAAAATAACAAGAACATTTCTAGGAATAAGTTGTGGAAGTCTCTGACTGACTATAGGGAATAAGAAAAATTGCATAACAAGTCACAGAGGATAGAAGATTTCCTGAGATGTCCTCTCACAAATGTAAACAATATACAAATCCAGTCAAGATAAAATCTCAGAAATATGTCCCTTAGTACTTTTAAGGTAGTAGGACAAGGAAAGGATAAATATAATGGTCTGTGTGATGAAGTTGTCTAAGAATGAAGATTCATGAATGTTTCAGTGCAGAGTCTGAAGGTGTTTTTCAGGGTAGACGAATATTAATAAGCCTTCTTTTCTATATCTTGCCTCATCTAGGTTAAATATCAGCAGTCAATAAAGTGATGTAAACCTATTTGTTCATCTTTTATTTATTAAGTCCCTGGATCCAAATGTGCTCAATTATCAAATTTCAGAATCCCTTGATGTATGGAATTGCCATGACCTTGGGTTATTACTATGAGGATAAGCATAAAATTTGAAAATGCAACTCTTCTATTTAAAAACCATCAGTAACCACCCCCCAACCTCGATGATAAGATAAAGTCATACTTCTTCAGTGAAATGAAATTCTCCACATTCAGTAGCTTCCTTTCCTTTTTAGCTACTATACTTACTACTCTGTTTCAGCCATGGTCCATCAGGAAATAGCTAGTACACTCACACTGGGTAATTAGGGAGAGTTTAATAACACTGTCAAATGTATGTTAGACATCTTGGTAAAAATAATTCAGGAAAAATTTTTGCCAAAACAGCATCATAGAAACACTATTTGTAGTTGGTTTATGAGTGTATATATATATATATATGTATATATATGTATATATATAGCCTAGTTGAGACACAAATACAATTCAGGGAAAGTAATATATCTCCAACCGAAATGCAAGCAATCAGAGTTGATAAAGGACAAGGTATATTAAAGATGAATAATAAAATTAACAAAATTGTCCAGATCTATTAATTATGCTAAAAAAAAATAATAATGAACATAGCCAACTTTTGTCCTCGGTGACCTTCTCTTCACAGATTGGTTCTATAGAAAAGAATATCATTTAAGATTTGTGGACATAAATTTATGTTGTTTTTGTTTTTATTGAAAAAAGAACTGAGAACATGACTACCTACCACTAAAGGTTGGCCTTATAAAATCTGTTCCCTATAGTGTAGTATGAGTTGGTAAAGGAGAGCTCCTGGCTTAGGTGGAGAATGTGTAAGTAGAAAGGAAGCAATGCATTTAGAGTACACAATGCATTTTTATTCATATTATTGTACTAAATAGAGATATTAGGTCAGCAGGGCAGAGCATGTTATGATCTGTATGTGACAGCTGAAAAGTCAGAGATTTAGAATGCTTGCAACGATCGTAATGTCCCACAAAGTATTAAGAGTAGAGTTAGAATGTGAATCTAAGTCCCCCAAAATCAGACTTCAGGAAGCTTTCATGAAATTCAGTTTCAGTCAGTCAAGTACCAGGTACTGATTGGTATTCATTCAAAGTTAGATGAAAAAGAGTTCTATTATTTAAGAACTTACAATAGGGCTTGAGAAGAGAAAATTATAAATTTGATAACATAATTCAGAAACTCATGAGACATAAATTTATTTGAAAATTTAAATCATTTTATATAGAAACAATGGAAAACCACTGTGATTGATGTGTGCTGATAGGAATTGCATGCAGTTAATGTGTCATAAACCCTTTCTAAACTGTTTTTTTCCTGATTTCTTACCAAGCTTATCCCCTAATACTTTATAAAAACACTGATTAAAACATTCTAGACTTTATTAGCATGTCCTCTGACATGTTAAAGTAATATAACTGCATAAATGAAAGTGGTTATTATATAAATCTAGAATAGGAGCATATAATTATTCATGTTACTTGGGTTCAGTATTTAATTATAAATTACGTGGAATTTAGAAATATCTCTATAGTGTGGTAAAATTACCTTTGCTATTTTAAGCCTTAAATATCAGTTGCTATGCTCTTCAGTGTATTTATGGCACAAATGGACAACACTAGGCCTTAAATATATATACACACAGATGTGCAAATATTTTAATGACTAAGGTACTTAATTAAGAAAATCATAGTCATTTGGTCCATCTTCTACTTCTAAAATATTACTAAATGTTATATTAAAGCAAACACTGATTATTTGGTATATGATAGTATTTCTTGGAAAAGCATAGATACATATTTTCATCTTTTTTAATGGTTACTGAAATTTTAATGACATTTTTTACAAAACTATAAACTCTTAAAATTATATAGAACCACAAAAGACTTCAAATAGCCAAAGTAAACTTGAAAAAGAATAAGTTGGAGGTATCATGAAAGTTGATATCAAACTATACTACACAACTATAGTAATCAAAATGGCATTGTACTGGCACAGAAACAGACGTAGAGATCTGTGGAACATGCTGGAGAACCCGGAAATAAACCCATGCCTATATGGTCAATTAATCTATGACAAAGAAGGCAAGAACATACACTGGGGTAAAGACAGTTTATTCAATAAAAGGTATTAGGAAAACTGAATAGCTACATGCAAAAAAGAATAAAACTGGATCACTTTCTTACACTGTATATATCTGAATAAACTAGAAATGAATTAAAAATAAATTAAGATAAGACACCAAACCATAGAACTGCTAGAAGAAAACATAGGCAGTAAACTTTAATATCACTCTTAGAATATTTTCTGGATATGTCTCCTAGGGGAAGGTAAACAACAAACCAAAAATAAACAAATGGGATTAAATCGAACTAAAAAGTTTTTCGCAGAAAAGGAAATCACCAACAAAACAAACAAACAAAAAACCCACAACTTACTGAATGGAAGAAGATATTCACCAATGATATATCTGATAAGGAGTTAATATCTAAAATATATAAGGCACTCATACAAACCAAAAATACCAATAATCTAATTTAAAAATGGGCAGAGGACCTAAATAGACACTTCTCCAAAGTGGACATGCAGATGGCTAATAGACATATACAAAGATTCTCAACATCACTAATCATCAGAGAAATGCAAATTAAAACCACGAGGGGATATCATCACCTCACACCTGTCAGAATAGATATCATCGGTAAGTCAACAAACAAGTGATGGCGAGGACGTGGAAAAAAGGGAAAGCTCGTGCACAGTTGGCAGGATTGTAAATTGGTGCAGTCACTATGAAAAATAGTATGGAGGTTCCACAAAAAATTTCAAAAGAACTGCCATATGACCTAGAAATTTTACTTTTGGCTATTTATCTGAAGAAATCTAAAATGCAAATTCAAGGATATATGTATGCCTATGCCATTGCATCATTATTACAAAGGCCAAGGTATGGAAGCAACCCAAATGTCCCTGGATAGATAAGTGAGTCAAGAGGAGCCGTACATACATACAGTGGAATAGTGCTCAGCCATAAAAAGAATGAAATCTTGCCATTTGCGACAACATGGATGGATCTGCAATGTATTATGCTAAGTGAATAAAGTCAGACAAAGAAAGACAAATGCCATATGATCTCACTTATATGTGAAATCTAAAGAACAAAATAAACAAACAAAACAAAAACAAACTCATGCAGAGAACAAACTGATGGCTCCCAGATATGACGAGGGTTGGAAAGAAGAATGAAAAAGTTGAAGGGATTAAGAAGTACAAATTGGTAGTTACAAAATAGTCATGGGATGTGAAGTACAGCACAAGGAATATAGTCAATAATATTTTAGTAACTATGTATGGTGGTAGGTGGGTACTAGAATTATCAGGGGGACCACATCCTAAGTTTATATAAATGTCTAATCACTGTTATACACTTGAAACTAATAGAATAGTGTATGCTAAATGTATTTGAATAATTAAAGTTTTAAAAACAGAAATTTCAGAGAAGTGTAGTATTAAAATTAAGTACATTTCAAATATCTTATTGGATTTATTCAGTTGGGCAGCATCCCATACAGCACATAGAAAGGAACTCCAACAAGCAAAATGAAAAACTTATTGGCAGAAGGAAGCAGGAACAATGAAGTTGTAGTAGCAGATAGAGGATTGGTTGTGGCAAAGGAGAGTTATGCCTTCCCTTAGGGGCTGGCAGGGGTCTAGCAGGCATATTGCTTCAACAGTGCTGACCAAGTGATTCCTGGCTGACTGGTTTAAGATTCCATTTCTGGGACAAGCCAACAATGTAATTAAGTCTCAAGCTAATGACATGGGGCTTAGCATAAGTGACTCTATTTTTGGCCTGTTGGCCTGTTTTTAACAGTAAAAATGGAAATGAAAACAGTATTTTTTTTTAATGTTGACATTATTTTCTTCATTGTTAACAATTTTTTTCCTGAAACTTCTCCTCTGGTTTTAACTTGATCAATAATGAGTTAACTCTGCAACAGGAATGGAATTATAAATTAAATTATATACTTAATTATATTGAGTATAACATTGAATGCAGAAAGAAGAAAAGAAAATAAATAAGTGTAATGATAATATTTATTGCTTACCATCAACAACATACAGGGTATCAAATATATTATTTCATTTATTACATACTATTGTTCACTTTTTTTCACTTTACAATTGAGGAAACTGAGGTTTAGAGAAGTTAAGTAATATACTCAATATATGTGCAGTGGATATGGGATGAATCAAATTTTTAAAATTCTAGTACCTGATTTTTATGCTTTGTACATCACTACCTCATAATATCAGGGTGATTACTTTAACATTGCAAACATATAATTTTAAAGAAAAGATTGTTTCTGTCTCTAGATTGCTGGAGTTAATAGGGACTAATTAGTGACACAAAATATTTTTATGTTTCTTGGATCATTTTTGGCTAAAAAAGATCATTTTATTTCATTTTACTCTTTAAAAATAATAAAATGTCTAGGTTTAGTTTAAAAAGATCATTTTCATATTAATGAATAGCATTTTTTTGCTGTTTGATAGGATTTAAGTTGTTGTCCTATGACCATTTCTTTAAACTTTAATTTCTCTAGGAAGACACATGCTGTTCATCAAGTATTGCTAATTCAGAAAATTTATATTTAAAAACTTAGCTCTTATTCCAAATTATTGTACAAAATATTTTAAAGAGATACTTATTAAGAAAAAAGTATGTCTCTTCCATTACTCCATATAAAATTCTAGGACCCCTTAGTGATAAATGGCTAACCCTGAAAGACAGATGTAAGGAGTATTTTCAGCTAAAGTTTTCAAAGCCTTTAAACATTAAGATAAAATATTATAGGTAAAGAAAATTGCACTTTTTATTTTTTACTGTTCTAGGAAACATAAAATAGATAAAAGGAAAACAAAATGTATAGATTGGAATTCTGTTTTTCAGATTGGTTAAATAATTTACTATTCTATTTCAACAACAACAAAAATCTATCTATTGAGTCATTCTAGGAATAAACTTAGTTAATTTCTCTTTTCTTTTACAAATATTCAATGGAAAACACATACATGACGATTCAAGTTATCACCCTTCAGGATGTTCTCAGAACAAATGTGTGGTCACCATCCTACATATTTTTCTGTTTTTGCCTTGAAATATATTTTTATTTTTCAATTATAGTTGACATACAATATTAGTTTCGGGTGTAAAACCCAGTGACTATACATTATGTAACTTGTTAAGTGATCAACCACATAAATCTAGTACTCATTTGACACCATACATAGTTATTAAAATATTACTGACTCACCCTGGCCAGTTTGGCTCAGGGGTTAGAGCATCAGCTTGCAGACCAGAGAGACCAGGGTTCGGTTCCCGCTAAGGGCATGTACTCTGGTTGCAGTTTGTCCCCGACCCTGGTAGGGGTTCTGTGGGTGGCAGCCAGTCGATGCGCCTCTCTCACATGGATGTTTCTCTCTCTCTCTTCCTCCCACTCTCCCTCCTGCTCTATCTGAAGAAAAATGCAAAAATTGTCCTTGGGTGAGGATTAAAAACAATTATTAAAAAAATATTATTGACTATATTCCCTATGCTGTATTTACATCCCTTGATTGTTCTATGACTATCAATTTGTACTTCCTAATCTCTTCACTTTTTTCACCCATCCTGCTAACTCCTTTCCTCTCTGGAAAACTTTAAAATGTTTTCTGTATCTATGAGTCTGTTTCTGTTCTGTTTGTTTATTTATTTTGTTTTTATATTCAAATGTTGATAAATATCTATTTATTTCCATTTTATTATTCATATTTTTTTATCTTTTTATGAATTTTTTAGATCCTCACCTGACGATATGTTTTTATTGATTTTAGAGAGAGAGGAAGGGAGAGGGACAGAGAGAGAAATGTCAATGGGAGAGAAAACCATCAGTTGGCTGCTTCCTGTATGCACCCCGACTGGGGATGGAACCCACAACCCGGGTATGTGCCCTGACAGGAAATCAAACTCACGACCCTTTGGTCCAACCAACTGATCCACAATAACAGTGCTTTTTTTCTTCTTAAAGAAGACCCTTTAACATTTAACGTAATACTGGTTTGGAGGTAACAAACTTCCTTAGCTTTTTCTTGTCTGGGAAGCCATTTATCTTTCCTTTGATTCCAAATGGTAGCTGTGCTAGGTATAGTAATTTTGGTTGTAGGTCCTTGCTTGTCATCACTTTGAATAGTTTTTGCCAATTCCTTCTGCCCTGCAAAGTTTCTATTCTGAAATCAGCCAGTAATCTTGTAGGAGCTCCCTTGTAGGTAACTGACTGTTTTTCTCTTGCTGCCTTTAAGATGTTCTCTTTTTCTTTAATTGTCTTGGTGTGGGTCTCTTTAAGTTCATCTTGTTTGGAACTCTCTGCACTTTCTGGACTGTCATACCTATTTCCTTTTCCAGATTCAAGAAGTTTTTCTCATTATTTTTTCACATAGGTTTTCAATTCTTTGCTCTCTCTTATCTTTTTCTGGCACTCATAAGGTGAATGTTGGTACACTTTAAATTGTCCCAGAAGCTCCTATACTATCTTCATTTTTCTGGATTGTTTTTTTCTTTTTGTTGTTCTGATTGGGTGTTTTCAACTTCCTTATCTTTCAAATCTCTAATTTGATCCTCTGCTTCATATATATATTCCACTGTTGATTTCCTATAATACTTAATTTGTTACTGTTCATGTATTCATCATTTCTAACTAGTTCTTTTTTCTGTTTTGTAGTTCCATTTTTATGTTTCCTATCTCTTTGTTGAAGTTCTCACTAAATTCATCTACTCTTCCCCTAAGTTCATTGAGCATTTTAATTTTTTTATTATTATTTATTTTAATCCTCACCAGAGGATATTTTTACATTTATCTTCAGACAGACTGGGAGGGAGAGAGAGAGAAAAATCAATATGAGAGAGACACATGACCCCAACTGGTACCGAGGATGAACCTCAACCGAAGTATGGGCCCTTGGCTGAAATAGAACCCAGAACTTTTTGGTCTGCAGGCTGACGCTCTAACCACTGAGCCAAACAGGCCAGGGTATCATTGAGCATTTTTATAACTAGTGTTCTGAAGTCAGCATCTAATAGATTGCTTATCTCCATTTTGCTAAGTTCTTTTTGTGGAATTTTGTTCTGTTCTTTCATTTGGGACATGTTTCTTTTTTTCCTCATGTTAGCAACCTCCCTTTGTTTGTTTCTATGTAGTATATAAGCTGCTATATCTTCTGGGGTTGGCCCTATATAGCAGACTTTCTGTAGGGTCCAGTGGCACAGCCTTTCCAATCATTCAAGCTGGGTACTCCAGGTATGTTCCGTCCTGCTCACCATGTGGGATGCATGCACCCTCCTGTTGTTGTTGACCTATGATTGCCATTGGCATGTCAATGGGCTGGAAGCACTGGCTACAACCACCATGGAAGATTAGCTATGCAGGGGCCCACACCATGGAGCAGGACTTACTCCAATGGGGCTCTGGTTCTGCTTAGTCCTCACCTCGAATGTGTGGCTTGTGGAGACATTTGGATGGTACTCTTGTGTGGTCTGAAGCTGGCCAAGAGGTCTGTTGGTTTTGGGGCCTCTTGGGAGGTGGAGACCATGGTCAGCTGCTGCCTGTGCCCTGCCCCTGGCCACCTGGTATGAGCTACAAAGTGGTCTGCAGATGGCTGCTACTTGTGTTGGGCTCAGAGATGCCCAGGAGAAGCCAAGCTGTGAACCAAGGCTGGTTGTTACTAGCGCCAGACATGGGGCCACATAACAAGAATGACAATGCATGCCAAAGCCAGATGCTGCTTGCTTGAGACATTTTAGAAAAGTCTGAAGCATGAGACAAGCTTATCTGGAAATGCCACAGAAAACAGCTTGTGTGGGCCTACAGGTTGGGTGAGGTGGGGTCTCAGGGAATCATCAGGCAAGGCAAAGAGTGTGAGCCAGGTTGATGGAGTCTCAGATATGGTGCCCATCTGCCAGCTCTGTTGGGGGAAGGGCTCCGAAAAAAACAACAACAACAACAACAATGGCCTCTGCTGGCACTTCTGTCTGGGAGAAAACTGCCTCTCCAGCTCTCCCTGATGCCAGACAATTCAGTTCATCCTTGTATATACTTGGTGCCTTTCAAGATGCTTCCCTAGTCTGGAGCTCAGAGTGAGTGAGTCCAAGTAAGTCTGTGTGCCAGCTCTTTAAGAGGAACACCTGGGACTCTAGCAGCCCTTTGTATCACTCAGCCACAATCCCTGCAGGTTTTCACAGGATTTATCAAGACTTCTCTTCCTGGCACTGGATCCCTAAACAGGAGGCCTGGTGTGGGGCTGGGACCCCTCGCTCCTCAGGGGGGACCTCTGCAGCTGAGATATCCCTCCCGATTTTTAACCATTGTACATGGGCGTGGGACCAGCCCCAGACCCTTTTGTGCCTCCACCCCTCTTATAGTCTAGATATGCTTTTTCTTTAAATCATTAGTTGTAGGACTTCTGATTAGCTATATTTCTGAATGGTTCTGAATCACCAGGTGGTTCTGAATCATCATTTTTCTGTAGTTTAGTTGCAATTTTGATGTGGTTGTGGGGGCATGTTAGTACCGCATTTACCTATGGTGCCATCCTGACTGGAAGCTGGACTGGAATTCTTAAATGTACCTAAGGAATCATGTCAGCACAAACAAGTAAAAGGATCTCAGAAACTTTTTGTATTTTTTTTTAAATTGATGAAACTATCTGTTTTGCCAGGCGTGTTCTGCGTCTTTTTTTAAATGCAGGACCTTTAAACTCTTTCTTCATTTCAAAATTATAACTTCAATGAAAACACTTTTCTTTGGATTTCTATGGCAGGATGGGACTTATTAAATCTTATTAAACTTGAAAAGGGTAGGCAAAAAAAGAGAACCAAGGTTTCTTGGGCACTGTGCTAGAATCCTAGAAATAACTTCCTCATTTGCAGAAGGTTTTATTTTCCCTATTTTGCAAGATGAGGAAACTAAGTCCAAAGAAAGACCATCTAGAACAAAAGAGAAAATAAGCTGTTTTCTCAAAAAGAAGAGAGTGTATCATGGTGTCCATTAATAATATGTATACAGTCATCCCTCGCCACTTCACGCTTTGACTTTCGCGGATTCACTCTATCGCGGTTTTTTCAAATATATTCATTAAAAAGTTGATTGGGTCAGTGAAAATGATACAGCATGCGCTCAGTTGTCTGAGTCAATTATACACGCCTGTATCATAATTAAAATTAAAATTACTGTACATATGGATTGTAGGCCTATGTATTCAAGCACCCCTGCAAATCCTTCAATGCCAGGTGCAACCGCTCGGCCACTCCTTGTGTGTGGGCAATAACTTTTTTCCAAAAAATCTGGTGTGGTGAATCCAAACCAATCAGAGCGTGCTCTTCACTGATTGGCTATCCTATCCTCTTACTATCCTGGCCACTGATTGGCTTAGCCTCCTGCAAGTTCATTTCTCTTATACATGCTTCTACATCGCTACGCATCGGAAGCATCTTTGCTCTTGTAAGTGTTTGTGATTTCTGAGAACTTTTATCTAAGCCCCATGATGGCTCCTAAATGTGCTGCTGCTTCTAAGCCTTCTGACGATGAAACTAAGTGCCCGAGGAAGATGCTTACCATCCAGGAGAAGGTGAAATTCTTGGATATGATCAAAGATGGCAAGAAAATCATGAAGGTTGCCTGCCATTACGACTTGAATGAGTCTACCATTTGCTCCATCTGTAAAGATGAAAAGAACATCCATGCAATGGCTACTGTCACTTTCAACAGGAAGCAAAGCATGTCGTGACAAGTTGTAATAAATTGATAGTCTGCCCTAGCTGTTTGGATCAGCGACAGCCACAAGAAAAACATTCTGTTGGATTCGCTGGTCATCTGGGAGAAGGTGAGGCAGCTCTATCAGCACTTTATGGCAGATGAACCTCAACCAGGACCCTCTTCTGAAATGTTCATGGATTTCACGGCGAGACAGGGTTGGTTAGAGAAGTTCCAGAAGAGGTATTATCTGAAGAGTGTCATTCTCCAGGGAGTAGCTGCCTCTGCTGACCAGCCTGCAGCAGAGGACTACGTGAACAACACGTTCCAGAAGATCCTCGAGGAGGGCGAGTATCATCCAGAACAGGTGTTCAATATGGATGAAACAGGACTGTTCTGGAAAAGAATGCCTTCCCGGACATTCATTTTCAAGGATGAGGCCGAGGTCCGTGGCTTCAAGGAATATAAGGATCCCTTAACTGATGAGGATCTGGTGGAGATGACTAAGTCTGCGAGTGAGGAGGAGGAAGAGCAGCCAGAGGTTCCTGAGGGTCAGGAGGAGGAAGTTGGCTTTATACTTGAGCATCTCTCGAAAGTCATGAGAACTATTAAGGTAGTACAGGACATGATTGGCAAATGGGACCCACAAATGATGCATGCATTGCGGTTCCAGAATGCACTTGATGGCGCAATAGAACCCTACAAAATTCTCCTCATGCATAAAGACAGCGCCAGCAACTGTCTATCATGATGTTCTTCAGCGGTGCACCCAGACACCCACTGCCTTCTCGTAGTACTTCTTTAGCAGAAGACGATGACGCACCTGCTGAAGATACTGCACCACCTGAAGACTCCAACTGAGATTGTGCCTTCAGAGGAGCAGTAACCTTGCTCTTCTTTGCTGTGCAGTACATCTCTTCATCTTAATCGCTTCATCATCAAACAAGTTGCACTATTTTCATAGGTTAGTGGTTGTGTGTAAGAACTGTGTGTGTGAATTAAATGTACAATAATAATAATATGATATTTGTAACATCTAATATGTCTTATTTTTTCTTATTTTGTCTAATATATTGGGTAATACGAGTGTAATGGTAACTAAAAGGTGTTATTTCATGTCTAGAGAGCTCTAATAATGTTAAAAATGTATTTAGAATGTCATAAACAGGTTTTCTTTGCTCTAACTGCGAAAATATTTTATTTATAAATAAAGAATTTTACTTTGTGGAAATTCATTTATCGCAGTAGAGTTTGGAACTGATTAACAGTGATAAACAAGGGCTGACTCTATTGTAATTTTTGTAATTTGCTTTCAAATCTTGAATGTGTCCTAGAAGTCTTTAGCTGGATCTCTTCTTGACTTTTAATCTTGAATTCTTGACCACATCCTGACATGATTTGTTTTGGTACTCTAGGGCTCTCTGCCATCATCAGGTAAATGGGGCATGATTATGAATTCATTTTACTAAATTTCAAAAGACATCAGAAAGTCTCTGAGATTCTATAATGCATTCATTATATTGTGCAAAAAGATTTTTTTTTTAAGTATTAAACTGTTTTCAGTTGGCCTTTTGTTTCTAATGTCATAATGTCTGCAATGAAGAGACAAGGAACCCTGCAGAGATTTGGCCACAGGCGCCCTGTGTCTCCAGGACACATCACTCCCTACGACACTCGCTGTTTCCCTCACTTAGCTACCCTGATGCTTCAGTGACTTGCATGCTTTTATGGGAACAACAAAAAAATAATAATTTTACTGGATGATTTGAACTTAACAGATGATGTGATCAGTGAAGAAAATTGCCTTCTCTTTTGAAGAAGGGACATTAAACACTTGTTTAAATTTAACTCATAGACTTTTTTAAAGATATCTCTATTTGTGCCCTGGCCAATTTGGCTCAGCAGTTAGAGCCTGGGCCCGCGGACCAGAGAGTCCCGGGTTCGGTTCCTGCTAAGGGCATGTACCTCGGTTGCAGTTTGTCCCCAGTATCTCGGTTGGGGTTGTGTGGGTGGCAGCCAGTCGATGTGTCTCTCTCATATTGATGTTTCTTTCTCTCTCTTCTTCCCTCTCTCCCTCCCACTCTATCTGAAGATAAAAATGAAAAAAAAAAAAATCCTCAGGTGAGGGTTAAAAAAAACAAAAACATTCAAGTACTTGTTAATACAATTCAATTTAATATTAGTAACTAATAGGATATTTTAGAAATGATTTATTATCTATAAAGGTGCTTTTAATGTTATTTAGAATAAATAGTGACAGTTTTACTAGTTACTATAGCAACTTAAAATTCTACTTAAAAATGTAACATTCCATTTCTCAGAAGACATTTTAATTAAAACATACTGAAATGTTAACGGAAATGAATAACTAATCCCACCATCATAGCAGAAGGGCATACAATATAGCTATGTCTGATAATATAAAAAATACATAGCACTAAAAATAAATTTGGAAAAAATATCTTTTTTTGTTGCTTAATTTTACTTTAATTAGACTTACTACTTCTACCTCAATACCTATAATTTAATACTTTTACACTCTGGACTTACTGAATCTATTGAAGTTGCTATTACTTGAATACCAGATACTATTTTATATTTCTTTTCCCTCACTCTGAGTCTTAAAATTCCACAAGGTAAACAAACATCTTTTCATTATTAAGACAACACAGATATTTTGTTTTAACCATTTAATCCCTAGGAAGAATGCCCACTCTTCTAAGTACCCCTGATGTTTTCTAAATAGGTCACTAATACGTTTTATACATGTTAAATTCTTTTTTACACTTCAGTAAGTTGGTATGTCTCAAGGGCAGAGCTGCTATTGTTTCCCAGAGTCTAGTTCTAGCACTCAAAGTAATGGGCTCTCAATAGTAGAATTAATGCTTAATGTACACATGCAGAAATGCATGAGAACGAACCAACTCGTTCAGAAGGTAATAATTTATAAAGGCAGTTATTTAAAGAGCTCATGAAAAGATGAGAATGTTATATGTTTAATCTTTCCCTGCTGGGTCTCAAGTAAAACTATTCTCGAGCTCTGTCTTTATTGCAATTTTTCTTAAAAATTTTTTTTTGTTCAGTTTAGTATATGCTCTTAAGTGAAAAAGGTACTTACAAAATAGCATGAATAATATTACAAAATACTCTGTGTGTGTGGTACTTAGAGATCTTGAAAAGGTTCACTAAGTTATTAGTATGGTTACAGCAGAGCGTTAACATTTTTCTTTAAAACATATTTTTCTTTCTTATTTCAATTTTTTAATTTTATTTCATTTAAATTTGATCATGTAAATTTACTTTAAAACTATGTTTCCTAAATGAAAATACATTAGCAAATATTCATATTAAATGAAAATATCATAGTAAAAATGTATATAAATACAGGGATTAAATAATTCAAAATGATAATAGCATTTTCTTAGGTAAAAGGATTACAATTGTAGTTATTTCTCTTTTTAAAATATATTTTCTAAATAATTTTTCAAGCATACAATTTTTTTTGCAATGAGAAAAATATGTTTTAAAATGAACAATAACTACCCCTTTATATAAAATACTTGCCAACTCCTGACTTAGTTCTCCAAATAAAATCCTTTCACAACCACAAAATAATTAAAAAATGTAATTTATAAATGTCATTTACAAAAGTTAATATATATGTTAAGACTAATGTATCAAAAGTGTTAAGATCTTGTAGAGAAAATTATAAAGAGAAAATATGAGAGTTTAAATTATATAGAGAAAATTATAAGATTAGCATGCAAAAGATA
Source organism: Molossus molossus (assembly GCF_014108415.1). NCBI lineage: Eukaryota > Metazoa > Chordata > Mammalia > Chiroptera > Molossidae > Molossus > Molossus molossus. The sequence goes on along the minus strand of NW_023425345.1, from coordinate 52,783,839 downwards.
TAAAGAACTGCTATCAGTTTTTAAAAGTCTAATATTCCTATAGAAAAATGGACAAAAGCACAGAAAACACAACTGGCCTATGAACATAAAAAACAAACAAACAAAAACTTGTGTATCTAGAAATTAGAGAATTGCACTTTAAAGCCATGTGGAAATATTATTTTACACCCATCAGACTGGTAAAATTAGTTTGACAATGTCAAGTTTTGGTGAGGCTATGGCTCAGATAGCATGCTAATATTCTGGTACAAATTCTGTGGTGAAAATTTTGACAATATCTATTAATGTTCAATATATGAATAATCAATCCCCCAGCAATTTCACCACTGGGAGTTCACACTAGAGAAACGCTTATAAAAGAAGATGGGTTTGTACAAAAACATAAGCTTCAGGAGAATGAGAAATTCATTTTTCTCTTGTATTCTTAATGATTGATATGTATTTTTTAAATGAATGAAATAAAATCAATTACCAACTAAATGTGCACCAAGAGGACAATGGATTCATTTTGGCACAGTCATACATAAAAATCCACACAAAAGGGAAAATAAATAAACCAGAGCTATAGCAACATGATGGGTATCAAAGGCATAATACTGAGTAAAACCAAGTTGCAAAAGAAAGAATACATACAACATAAATATAAAATACTACATGTTAAAATAATACTACACATCATTTAGAGGTGGAAACATAATGCAAGTATAACAACATTTAGGAGATGATTTTCTCTGAAGTTTAAGCAGGGAGATTAGATTGGGGAGGAACACATACTGAATTTACAAGATTTATTTATTTTATTTTATTTTATTTTTTTTATCCTCACCGAGGAAATTTTTCCATTTTTTTGTTCAGATAGAGTGGGAAGGAGAGAGAGAGAGAAAAACATCGACGTGAAAGGGACACATTGAGTGGCTGCCACCCACACGACCAACCAGGGCCAGGAACAAACTGCAACCGAGGTACGCGCCCTTAGCGGGAACTGAACCCGGGTCTCTCTGGACCGCAGGCCGAAGCTCTAACCACTGAGCAAAAATGGCCAGGGCCAAGATTTTTTTTAATGCTCTATATTTATTTTGGGTAATGAAAACATGCATATTCATCATATTATTTTATAAACTTTGTCATAATTATAATATAGTTATTAAAAATAAAAATAATAATGTGAAATATTCTGGAAAAAAGGAGAAAGATTTTATAGGAAAATTGAGCTACTGGATTTGCTTGGCCCAAGGTGAAATGCAAAAACAGAAGGCTTCCTTTTGTTTTCTGCCCCTGAGAATAACTGCTAATGTAAATGAGAATAAAATATGAGTTTGGGAAATTAAAGGGTCACCTAATCAAGCAGGATCTTAAATGCCAAGTTGAAGAGTCTAAATCACTTTCTGAAACAGTGTATATTTTCTAGAAAGGAGATCAAAAGAGCATTTCAGGGCAACACACTGCGCAGTAGGGTATAACATATAACAATATGGAAACTATTAAGATTATCTAAATGTTATGAAAATCTGAACAAACCAAAAAAAAAAAGATTTTGTGACCAAAAAGCTAAAATTGAGTTTGGCAGGTGTGGCTTAGTGGTTGAGCGTAGACCCATGCACCAAGAGGTTGCCAGACCGATTCCTGGTCAGGGCACATGCCCAGGTTGTGGGCCCGATCCCCAGTGAGGGGCATGCAGGAGGCAGCCAATCTATGTTCTCTTTCATCAATGTATCTATCTGTCTCTCACTCTCCCTTCCTCTCGCTCTCAAATCAATAAATAAATTTTTTAAAAAGCTAAAATTGAGTTAAAATTTTACATTTTTCAATTTCTTTTTCACTCTTCTCCTTCTGGTACCCTCAAGATGCAAATGTTGGTACGCTTCAGTTGTCCCAGAGGCTCTTTACACTATCCTCATTTTTTTTTTTTTTATTATTTTTTCCTTTTGCTGTTCTGATTGGGTGTTTTTTGCTTCCTTATATTCCAAATCGATGGTTTGCTTCTTGGCTTTACCTACTCTACTATTGAATCTGTGTAAATTATTCTTTATTTCAGTTAGTGCCTCCTTCTTTTCTGACTGGTCCTTTTTTATGCTCTGGAGGCCCTCACTAAGTTCACTGAGGTTCTCACTAAGTTCATTGAGCATCCTTATAAACAGTGTTTTGAACTCAGCATCTGTTAGGTTGCTTATCTCCATTTCACTTAGTTCTTTTCCTGGAGTTTTGTACTGTTCTTTCATTTGAGACTCGTTTCTTTGTCTCCTCCTTTTGGCTGCCTCCCTGTGTTTGTTTCTGTTTTAGGTAGAGTTTCTATGTCTCCTGAGCTTTCTAGGGTGGTCTATTGTAGGTGTCCTGTAGGCTAAGTGGCACAGCCTCCCTGGTCTCCCAGCTGGGCCCTTGAGTTGCACCCCTCATGAGGACTTTATACCCTTCTGTTGTCATTGAGTCTTGATTGCTGTTGGCACATCAATGAGAGGGTTTTACTCAGGCTGATCAGCTGCAAGGACTGGCTGTGCCCATTCCTTTGGTAAAGCAACTGGGAATAGCTTGGGTGGGCCTGAATGTTGGTGGGGCGGGGCCTCAGGGAATCACCAGGGTGGAACAAACAGTATGTGCCAGGTTGCTGGAGTCCCAGATATGGTGGCCATCTGCCTGCCCTGTGGGGGAAGGGCTTGCCAAAGGAACAAAGGCCTCTGATAGCACGTCTGTCCAGGAGAAAGTTGCCTCTTCGGTCTCGCCCCAATGCCAAACAACTCAGGTCTTCACCACAGGTCTCTGGTACCTTTCAAGCTGCCTCCCCCACGCTGGAGCCTGGAGGGTGCAAGTCTGAGTAAGTCCATGCACGGGCCCTTTAAGAGGAGCTGCCTGGGGCTCCCACAGCCTCAGCCTCCCTCAGCCTCAGTTTCTGCTGGTTTTACAGTCAGAAGTGATGTGGACTTCTCTTCCTGGCAGTGGAACCCTGAGTGGTGGTCTGGTGTGGGAGAGGGACCCCTCAGTCCTCAGGGAGGACCTTTACAGCCGAGGTATCCCCTGATTTTTATCTGCCACACGTGGGTGTGGAACCAGCTCTTCCCGCCTCCGCCCCTCCTACCAGTTTCCATGTGGCTGCTTCTTTAATTTCGTAGTTATAGGACTTCCATTCAGCTCGATTTCAGGCAGTTTTGAATGATGGTTGTTCTGTAGTTTAGTTGTAACTTTAATGCGTTTGTGGGAGGAGGCAATACCCCGTTTACTTACGCTGCCATCTTGACTAGAACTCCCCACCGTTCTTTAATTTAGTGATTAGAGTGAACTAAAAACTGCCTTTGATAGGAGGTTGTCTTACTCAGTACATAGTGGGCAAACTACAAATGTTTCACTTTAAGGAAAAGTGATACATTTGGTTTTAAGATGAATAAATAAAGCATATAAACAGAAGGTACTTCAGAATGAGTGGAATGAAGGTGAAGAGATAGATACAAATAAAGAAACCTGGTTGTCTGGAACACTAGCTTTGCCAACCAATCATTTTCCTCAGGCCTTCCCTGAGTCTACTAGTTTCTTTATAAATCATTAAAATCAGTGGGAGAATTGTAAATGGGGAGATGAGAAATAGTGTTCTTGAGAGAATTAGAGATGTTGGAAGTTTGTCTTGTCTTACTCTTACTCAGTTTGCCTTAACTATAAAACCTTATCCTTACATACCTCACGTGGGTAGTTCTAAAGGCCTATGCTAAAGGTCTGCACCTATTTAGGCCCCTATTGTTGTTCACTGCAGATATCTCCAAATTTTTTTCATATAAAGCTGTGAGGAACATTGTCTATTCTGCATTATTTTCTTAGACTAAACTCTCAAACGTGAACTTACACAAAGTACGTATAACAGAATTCGAACACTCTTGGTATGTATTTCCCAGTTGTCCTCCATTTTCCCTGAACAATGCCTGAAATACTTTGCCATCCGGTCCCAATATCCTTTAGCAACCTTATCACTCACCAAAGTTATTTTCCAATCATGTGAGTTTACTTATGGTTCTGAGCCTGCTCTTTGCTTTCATAGATCCTTCGCTTAAGATAAAATCATGGTCTTCATTTAAGTTCAATGAACTTTTATTGCTTTTGTGGACAACTCTGATTCTCATGGCAATATTAATCTATTCTCCCCATGTGCTCCCTTTGCAGTTGTCTCTGATCATTAATACCATTATCACAAGATACTAGTTAGCTGTCGTTCTGCTTGGCTATGTTACTAGCTCCTGATAAACAGGAACCATGTCTTCTCCTCTTGATAGTCTCAGCAAGACCTAGTGAAAGTAATACACAATCAGATCTTGGTCAATGTTTTTGAATGAGTAAAAGGAGCATATGCTGTTTCCCCAAATGGAACCTAAATTCTCTGACTCAGTTTTTATCATCCCTTAGGGCAGCAAATTATTTCGACAACTGTTGACTGTGGTAAATCTCAATTCCAAATTACCCGAGACAAAATAAAAAAGTTGAATGGATTTACAGAAAGAGCCCTGTGGGTTTTTAAAATATGGATTTTATTCACATTTTATTAATAGCTATATGAATTGTTTCATTATAATTTTAATGATGTTTACTCCTAGAGCAATGTCAAATGTAGACTAATTGCATGTGTCTTGAAGAGAAAACAACAGATTTCAAAGTTGTTTTTCATGAAAACCTAGAAAAGCATGAGGTTTAAAAAGCACTTCTGAGATCAAACTACCATAGAATATCAAACATATTATATGTTTGTCTCTTTCTTTAAGAAAGTTGTATATTTAAGCCACTATTTCAAAAGTCTACAACTAACTCAGAAATGTTCAAAAGCCAATGTGAGTAGCTTTTTAACCTGCTGTGTTTATTCTGGGTTAGGGAATTTTACACATTAACTTCAAAAGTAAATTAACTCCATCGCTTTCAATGGACTGTTTGTTTTCTCTCTCTTCTCCAAAGCCTGATTGCTCAGAGTTTCATAGAACGTTTGGTAGCAATAGCTTCTAAGTTCAATGCCATGAACACTTATATATCCTATATATCACCTTCATTCAGAACTGTACTCCTTATTCAAGCATTAATAAACCAATCATTGTTAACATGAAAAAGAAATGATTAATTTCTCTCATGATACACATCTGCTCTCTGCCTGGAAGTTTTGTAGAGTTTGTAAACCAAAAAGAAATAAGAAGTCTTTATTGATAGGGATTTGATGGCATAGCAGACATTTTGGGACATCATTTTTCTGTTAGGCAAGAGTTTAGACATAACCTGATGAAGTGATCATAAATTCGAATTCTATAAAGGAGTTGGGCAAGTAATATATATGAGCAATGCAGATGTCGGGTGGCAAACTTGAGCTCAAAGGCTCCATCTAGGGGGCCCTGCAAGCGCTCTGTCCCAGAAAAAAATTCACCGTGTAGGCAGGACAGCAGGAATGGAGCCCAGAAGCCCAAATTTCAGTTTGCAATGAAATCAAGCATTTAAAAATTGTTGTTAAATAATTCAATATTTTTAAACTTGTGTGGGCCAAAAAAAGCTATGTGACAAGTGGGCATCCACTGTGCACCCTACACAGTATGAATGTGTCCAACCTCTTCTGGCCCTGGAATTACTGGCTCTAATTCCCATCCAAAGTGTCTTGGGTGTTCAGAAAAATTGCAAGCTTTCAAGTTAGGAAGCTGATCTAGTCCCATGTCAGATTATTTGTGCTATCTGGAAATAGGAAGTTTGAGTTTGCCCTAAAACTTATTTGAAAATGTTCAAATTTTGTTTGAAATGGAAAAAAAAATGCAAGAAAAGAGGCTTTTGCTACAGAAATTTTAAAATAGTAAGTGAGAAACATTAAAAAAAAATCAGTCAGGCAAATTTAGCTTGATCAGAAATACCAATTCTTCCAGCCCCTGCTTACATTATTATAGGTTATGCTAACCTTTCCCAAATTATATAGTTATATTTTAACTAGAAAAGAAAAAAAATTAATCAATGTTATGTAATAGTCTCACCAGTCCATACCAATTTAATCACCAGTGACACTGTTTCTTAATACTAGTGTTACAAATTAACTTTGCTCTTTGAGTATTTGTAAATACATTTTTTTTCTGTTACAATAATAAATAAAACCTCATTGCAGAAAACATGAAAATAAAGACATTAATAAAGAAAGTTTCAAGTTAATAATGACTATCCTATGTTGAAAAACTTCCAGGTTGATTGTAGCTACACACACACACACACATATTGGCATTGTTTTAGGTCAGTGAATATGGATATATATAAGTTTTGAAAAAGCAGAATATCTAGATGTTCCAATATTTTTTTTTTCATTATTTATTTATTTTTTTGTTACAGATATTTCATCTTTTTTACCCCATTGGCACCCCCCACCCCACCCCACCCCCACCCCGTCCCCGGCTTAGTTGTCCATGTCCATTGGTCATGCATACATGCATATAAGTTCTGTGGTTTATCTCTTCTCACCCCCCACCCCCACTTCTGAGGGATATCAGTCTGTGCCCTACTTCCATGTTTCTGGGTCTACCATATTCCTCAGACTATTATGTTCATGATATTCCGTATATAAGTGAGATCATGTGGTATTTGTCTTTTTCTGCTTGGCTTATTACACTTAGCATAATACTTTCCAGGTCCGTCCATGTCGTCTCAAAGGATAAGAGATCTTTCTTTCTTACAGCTGCATAGTACTCCATTGTGTATATGTACCACTGCTTTTTTATCCATTCATCTACTGATGGACACTTGGGCTGTTTCCAGATCTTAGCTATTGTAAATAGTGCTGCTATGAACATGGGGGTACATATATTCTTCCTGATTGGTGTTTCAGGCTTCTTAGGGTATATTCCTAGAAGTGAAATCACTGGGTCAAATGGAAGTTCAATTTTTAATTTTTTGAGATAGCACCATATTGTTTTCCATACTGGCTGTACCAGTCTGCATTCCCACCAGCAATGTATTAGAGTCCCCTTTTCTCCACACCCTCGCCAACACTTGTTGTTTGATGATTTGTTGATGGCGGCCATTCTGACAGGTGTGAGGTGATACCTCATGGTTGTTTTAATTTGCATCTCTCTGATGATTAGTGATGTTGAGCATTTCTTCATATGTCTCTTGGACATTTGTATGTCCTTTTTGGAGAGGTGTCTATTCAGCTCCTCTGCCCATTTTTTAATTGGGTTCTTTGTCTTCCTTTTGTTGAGTTGTATGACCACTCTATATATATTGGAAATTAACCCCTTATCTGATACATCATTGGCAATGATGTTCTCCCATACAGTGGGTTGCCTTTCCATTTTGATGATTGTTTCTTTTGCTGTGCAGAAGCTTTTTAGTTTGATGTAGTCCTATGTGTTCATTTTTTCCTTTGTTTCTGTTGCTTTAGGTGATGTATCAGTGAAAATTCCGCTCCGTACGATGTCCGAAATTTTGTTGCCTACATTTTCTTCTAGAATTTTTATGGATTCATGGGCCACATTTAAGTCTTTTATCCATTTTGAGTTTATTTTTGTGTATGGTGTAAGTTGATGGTCTAGTTTCATTTTTTTGCATGTAGCTGTCCAACTTTCCCAACACCATTTATTAAAGAGGCTGTCTTTACTCCATTGTATGCTCTTGCCACCTTTGTCAAATATTAATTGAGCGTATTGCCTTGGGTCCATTTCTGGGTTTTCAGTTCTGTTCCACTGGTCTATATGCCTGTTCTTGTGCCAGTACCAGGCTGTTTTGGTTACAGTCACTTTGTAGTATAACCTGATATCTGGTATTGTGATCCCACCTACTTTGTTCTTCTTTTTCAAGATTGCTGTGGCTATTCGGGGTCTTTTTTGGTTCCATATGAACTTTTGAAGTATTTGTTCTAGTTCTATGAAATATGTCGTTGGTATTTTGATGGGGATTGCATTGAATCTATAGATTGCTTTGGGTAGTATGGACATTTTAATGATGTTAATTCTTCCAATCCATGAAGAGGGTATGTGCTTCCACTTTTTTATATCTTCCTCTATTTCTTTTTTCAATGACCTGTAGTTTTCTGCAAATAGGTCCTTTACTTCTTTGGTTAAGTTTATTCCTAGGTATCTTAATTTTTTTGGCGTGATGGTAAATGGGATTGTTTTTTCAGTTTCTCTTTCTGTGAGTTCATCATTGGTGTACAAGAATGCCGTCGATTTCTTGACGTTAATTTTGTATCCTGCTACTTTGCCAAATTCATTTATTAAGTCAAGTAGATTTTTGATGGGTAGATTTTAAAACTTTAGGGTTTTCTATGTATAATATCATGTCATCTGCAAATAATGACAGTTTCACTTCCTCCTTTCCAATTTGGATCCCTTTTATTTTTTTCTTCATGTCTGATTGCTGTGGCTAAGACTTCCAGTACAGTGTTAAATAAGAGTGGCGAAAGTGGACATCCCTGTCTTGTTCCTGTTCTTAATGGAAATGTTTTTAGTTTCTGTCCATTGAGTATATGTTGGCTGTAGGTCTTTCATATATGGCCTTTATTATGTCGAGATATGATCCCTCTATTCCCACATTGCTGAGCGTTTTTATCAGAAATGGATGCTGGATTTTGTCAAATGCTTTTTCAGCATCTATTGATATGATCATGTGGTTTTTATTCTTCATCTTATTTATGTGGTGTATCACATTTATTGATTTGCGAATATTGTACCAGCCTTGCATCCCTGGAATGAATCCCACTTGGTCATGGTGAATAATTTTTTTGATGTATTTCTGGATCCGATTTGCTAATATTTTGTTCAGGATTTTGGCGTCTATGTTCATCAGGGATATTGGCCTGCAGTTTTCTTTCTTCGTAGTGTCTTTTTCTGGTTTTGGAATTAGAATTATGCTAGCCTCATAGAACGTGTTTGGAAGTCTTCCTCCTTGAATTTTTTGAAATAGTTTGAGGAGAATGGGTTTTAGTTCTTTTTTTAATGTTCGGTAAAACTCCCCCGTAAAGCCATCTGGGCCTGGGCTTTTGTTTGCTGGGAGCGTCCTGATTACATCTTCAATTTCCTTAGTTGTTATTGGTCTGTTCAAGTTTTCTATCTCTTCTTGGTCCATTTTTGGGAGACTGTGTGTTTCTAGAAATTTGTCATTTTGCTTAGATTGTCGAATTTGTTGCCATATAGTTGTTCATAGTAGTTGTTAGCAATCTTTTGTATTTTCGTGGTGTTGGTTGTTACTTCTCCTCTTTCATTTCTGATTTTGTGTATTTGGGTTCTCTCTCTTTGTTTCTTGGTGAGTCTAGCTAAGGGTCCATCAATCTTGTTTATCTTTTCAAAAAACCAGCTCTTTGTTTCATTGATCCTTTGAATTGTTTTTTTGGTCTCTATGTCATTTATTTCTGCTCTGATCTTTACTATTTCCTTCCTTCTACTTGCTCTGGGGTTTTCTTTTTGTTTGTTTTCTAATTCTTTAAGTTGTGAGGTTAGACAGTCAGTTAGAAATTTTTCTTGTTTTTTGAGGTAGGCCTGTGGTGCTATGAACTTCCCTCTCAGAACTGCTTTCGCTGCATCCCATAGATTTTGTGTTGTTGTGTGTTCATTTTCATTGGTTTCCAGGAAGTTTTTAATTTCTTCCTTGATCTCCCTGGTGACCCATTAATTGTTTAATAACATGCTATTTAGCCTCCATGTGTTCAGATGTCTTTGCATGTTTTTGTAGCAATTGATTTCTAGTTTCATGCCATTGTGATCTGAGAAGATGCTTGATATGATTTCAATCTTCTTGAACTTGTAGAGATTTAGTTTGTGTCCTATTATGTGGTCTGTCTTTGAGAATGTCCCATGTGCACTTGAGAAGAATGTGTATTCTGTAGTTTTGGGGTGTAATTCTCTGTAGATATCTATTAAACCCATTTGGTCTAGTGCTTCATTTAGAGTCTCTGTTTCCTTGCTAATTTTTTGCCTAGAGGATCTATCCAGTGCTGTCAACGGGGTGTTGAAGTCCCTTGCTATGTCTCCTTGGAAGTCCTCCAGAAGATTTTTAATATATTTTGGTGTTCCTATATTGGGTGCATATATGTTCATCAAGGTTATATCTTCCTGTTGGATAGATCCTTTCAATATTATGTAGTGGCCGTCTTTGTCTCTAGTTATGGTCTTCATTTTGAAATCTATTTTATCAGATATGAGAATTGCTACCCCAGCTTTTTTTTGCTTTCCATTTGCTTGGAAATTTTTTTTTCCATCCCTTCACTTTCAACCTATGTGAGTCTTTTGTTGAGAGGTGGGTCTCTTGTAAACAACATATAGATGAGTCATGCTTTCTTATCCAATCAGCTACTCTGTGTCTTTTTATGGGAGCATTCAATCCATTTACATTTAAGGTGATTATTGATATGTACTTATTTATTGCCATTTTTGTTTAGTGTGGTTCTATTTTTCTTCCCATTTCTACTGCTAATTACAGCAGTCCTTTTAACATTTCTTGCAGTGCTGGTTTGATACTAATGTATTCCCTTAGCCTTTTTTTTTTTTTTTTTTTTGGTCTGGGAAGCTCTTTATTTGACCTTCTATTTTGAATGATAGCCTTGCTAGGTAGAGTAGTCTTGGATTCAGATTCTTGTTTTTCATGACTTTGATTACTTCATGCCATTCCCTTCTGGCCTGTAGTGTTTCTTGTGAGAAGTCAGCTGAGAGCCTTATGGGGTTTCCTTTGTAAGTAACCTGTTGTTTATCTCTTGCTGCTTTTAGGATTCTCTCTTTGTCTTTAATTTGTGGCATTTTAATTACTATGTGTCTTGGTGTGGGCCTGTTTGGGTTCTTCTTACTTGGGACTCTCTGTGCTTCTTGAACTTGAATGCCTTCTTCCTTCACCAAATTAGGGAAGTTTTCTCTCACTATTTTTTTGAATATATTCTCTATCCCTTGCTCATTTTCTTCTTCTTCGGGGACTCCTATGATGCAAATATTATTACGTTTCCAGTTGTCCCACAGTTCTCTTAAGCTGTCTTCCTGTTTTTTAATAGTTTTTTCCTTTTGTTTTCCTGATTGGTTAATTTTTTTCTACCCTGTCTTCTAATTCACTGATCCGGTCCTCAGCTTCCTCTACTCTGCTTTTTAAACCTTCCAATGTGTTTTTCATTTCTGATATGTCATTTTTTATCTCTTCTTGATGGTTTTTAATTTCCAATTGGCTTATTTTCAGTGTCTCTATGTCCTTACTCATGCTGTTCAGCTTCCTCAAGATTATGGCTCTGAATTCTAGCTCTGTTAACATGCCTAATTGCTCCACATTGATCTCATCTTCGGTGGAGGTCTCTTGCTCTTTCATTTGGCTTCTGTTTCTGTGTTTCACCATTTTGGCTATCACTGTGGGCTTTGGAGCCTGTCAAGTTTTCCCTTGGGTGTTGGTCTTCTGCTGTTTGTGGCTCCCTATCCTGGGTTTAGATGAGCGAGGGAGGACACATGTTAAACATCACTGTCAAGTCTTACTTTCCTGGTTAAAGTTTCCAGCCCAGGAAAGGTACTGTTATCCTCTAGCTTTTTGCCTGGAGGCTGGCAGTCTAGGTTACTTGATGAGTTTTGGGTTGTCAGTTGATTGAAAAACTCCCTCAGGTGCTCAGCACAAGGGGCTTTCAGGAGGGTGGGGCAGATGCTGGTCGTTAGTGAGCCTCAATTAGCACTTCAATGGCCCACAGGGTGGGGTTGGATCTCCGAGGGAGGGGCTGCCTCTCCTCAGAGCCCTGGGAAGGAGCAACATGGCCACCGTCCTGCGTGGCTGCACTCAGCAAAAGCTCTGAGCGCCCTCCAGATCCCGAGTGTCCCGACACAGCTCCAATCCAGTCTGCCCTCCCTCTGCCGGAGCCCAAGGGAAGTGGCTGTGGCTGTTTCAGCCTCTGTCCCAGCTCTGCGCTGTGGAGCCGCCTGGGAGTGTAACCTGAGGGCCCTGCTCCCAGCTGAGGCCGCTGCCGACCGTGGGCTCCCAGCCCCCTCTCGTGCCTTTGCAAGCCTACCGGGATGGAGTCAGTGTCCCTTGTTGTATGGTCCTTGCAAGCTGCCTTTCTGTTTTTCCCGTCAATTTGTCTGTGTTATAGTTGTAATTCCAGTTTGGTTCTGGGAGACAGTCTGCGTAGCTCCGTTCACTCTGCCACCATTTCTCTGTTCCAATATTTTTAAAGCAAGCTTCCAATCCATATACATTTAGGATTTTCTGATGTTCTTTTTTTACTATTAAAAATAGTACCTCAGTATGTATCAACTTGTATATGCAAACTAATTTATTATTTGTTTAGGGTAAAATATGGTAAACTGAATTTCCGGAAATGTATATGGACGTTTTGAAGACTTTTTGATACATAACCAATTTTCTCCAAAAAAATCTAAAAATGAAAATTCCCCAACAATTATGTAACCGGAGGGCTTATTTCCCCATGTTGACATTATTCTTTTGATCATAGTCTATGTATTACGTGAAAAACAGGATCTTAACATTGGTTTAGTGTATAAATGTTTGATTTTGTACCAAAACTTCTTTTCATACCTACTGGCCATTTCCTTTCTCCTTTTGTAAATCTTAGACTTGAGTCATCTTAGACTGCTTGTCCTTTTATCGATTTATAGGACTTCTTGATATATTCTTCAGATTATTCATCTTGTGCATATAATAGAAGCTGCAAATATTTTCCAGGGTTATCACTTGTCTTTTACTATTTATGTGTGTTTTTTAACTGTACCCATCTTCTTAGTGCATATAATAAAATTGATCAAAATTCTCATTTAATTATAGTCTTTGAAGGATTATCAGAAAATATTTCACTCCCCAAATTAAAAAATGTTTACTGTATTTGTATAATAACTTATGTTTTTCATTATATTTACAATGAAATATTTAGTGTCTCTGTAAAGTAATTTTCCAGGAAATTGTGAGATAAAGGTATGACTTTAAGCTTTTGCAAACTGTTAATTAGTAACCACCATTTTATTTACTTTATTCTAAACATTTTATTTTGTTTTAAATTGAATTCTTTAATAAAACTGGAATATGAATGCTTTTTTTAAACATATAATCAATTTGCATGTCAACATTACAGATGAATTGTCCATTTCCTCCTGTTTTAAAATACTCTATCATAAAAATATGCTTCTACAAGAATCCAACTATATGCAGGTTGTGTGATAGGGCTCGATTCTTTATCTGCAGAATTCCTCACAGTGGTGTTGTAAAGCTATTTTTATTGAAGTTTGGTGGGAATACAATATTATAGTATTAGTTTTAGATGTACAATGCAGTGATTCAATGATTATACCTCATGAGGTTATCACCACACTGTCTAGTCACTCTATTAGTGACTGCATTCTCTATGCTCTACACTCTATTCTTGTGAGTTGTTTATTTCATAACCACACGTTTATACCTCCTGACCTTCACTGATTTTTGCCCTTCCCCTCACTGCCCTCTCCTCTGGCAACCATTAGTTTGTTCTCTGTATCTACAAGTCTATTTCTGTTTTGTTTTGTTTATTTATTAGTTTTGATTTTTAGATTTAAAATGTAAATGAAATCATCCATATTTGTTTTTCTCCATCTGAGTTATTTCACATAGGATAATGCTCTCTAGGTCCATCTGCATCATCTCAAATGGAAGCATTTTATTATTTTTTATGGCTGAGTAATATCCCAGTGTAAAAGGCGAAAGATTTATATGATCTGAAGAGAAGCCAGGGTATAACATCCCATTGTATATACAGTACATATTCTTTACCCATTTATTTATTGATTGATACCTCAATTGCTTCTGCATCTTGGCTATTGTAAATAATGCTGCAATGAGCGTGGAGGTGCATATACATATCTTTTCAAATCAGTATTTTTGTCTTCTTTAGATAAACGCCTAGAAGTGGTATTTTGGTCATAAGGTAGTTCCAGTTTTTAATTTTTTGAGAACCTCCATACTTTTTTTCACAGTGGCTACACCAATTTACAATCCCATCAGCAGTGCATGGGTGTCTCCTTTTCTCTACATCCTCACCAATACTTATTTTTTCCTGATAACCATTCTGATAGGTGTGAGGTAATATCTCTTTGTGGTTTTGACTTGCATTTCCCTTATGATTAGTGATGTTGAGCATCCTTTTATATGTTTTCTTTGAAGAAGTGTCTATTTAGGTCCTCTGCCCATCTTTTCTTAATGTTTTTATTGGTTTTTAGAGAGAGGGGAAGGGAGAAGGAGAGAGGAATAGAAACATCAATGAAAGAAACACCGATTGGCTGCTTCCCATATGCCCTCCACTGGGGATTGAGCTTGCCCCTCTGCACATCTTTTAATTGGATTGTTTTTTTTTTTTCTGATATTAACATGTATGAGCTCTTTTCATATTTTGGATATTAACCCCTTGTCAGATATATCATTAGCAAATATCCACTCCCATTCAGTAGTTTGCCTTTTTGCTTTGTTGATAGTTTCCTTCACTGTGCAAACGTTTTTTTAGTTTGATGTAGTCTCATTTGTTTATTTCCCCTTGCATGGGGAGATATATATAAAAAAAAATATTGCTAAAACAAATGTCAGGAGTTTCCTGCCTATGTTTTCCTCTAGGAGTTTTATGGTTCTGGTATTACATTTAAGCTTTAATCTATTTTGAATTTATTTTTGTATTTGAAATATGATAGTGATTCAGCTTCATTTTTGGCATACATTTATCCAATTTTCCAAACACCAATTTTTAAGAAACTGTCTTTTCTCTGCCTCTTTTATTATAGATTAATTGACCATATAAATGTAAGTTATCTTCTGGGCTTCCTTCTGACACATTGATCTTTGTATCTGTTTTTGTGCCTGTACCACACTGTTTTGATTACTATAGCTTTGTAGTATAGTTTAAATCAGATAGCATGATTCTTCCAACTTTGTTCTTCTTTCTCAAGATTGCTTTAGCTATTTGGGATATTTTGTGATTTCATATACATTTTAGGATTATTTGTTTTAGTCCTGAGAAAAATATTATTGGTTACTTGATAGGGATTGCATTGAAACTATAAATTGCATTGATTAGTAGGAATATTTAACTATATTAATTATTTTAACTAATGAGTACAGTACATCTATCCTTTATTTGTGTCATCTTTATTTCATCAAGGTCTTCCAGAGTACAGATTCTTTACCTTCTTGATTAATATAAATATTTCTATGTATTTTATTCCTTGATTAATATAAAATATTTCTATGTATTTTATTTCTTATTTTTCTATTGTTAATGTGTTTGTTTTCTTCATTTCTCTTTCTGATTATTGATTACTAGTGTACAGAAACATCACAGATTTCTGTATATTAATTTTCTATACTACAACTTTAAAGAAATCATTTATTAGTTTTAAAAAGTTTTTTGTGCAGCGTTTAGAGTTTTCTACATGTCATCTGCACATAGTGAGTTTTGTTTCTTTCTAATTCGGATGACTTTTATTTCTTTAAAAAATTTTTTTTCCTCTATTGATTGCTAGAGGGAGAGGAAGGGAGAGGAAGAGAGATATAGAAACAATGATAAAGGAGAACATCAATTGGCTGCTTCTTTCATGCCCCTCACTGGGGATTGGGCACACAACCTGGGCATGTACCCTGACTGGGAATTGAACAGGCAACTTAATGGTGCATGGTAGACACTCAATCACTGAGCCACACTGGCTGGGCTCTTTCCTTCTCCTTCTCCTTCTCCTTCCCCTTCCCCTCCTTCCCCTTCCCCTTCCCCTTCCCCTTCCCCTTCCCCTTCTCTTTCTCCTCCTCCTCCTCCTCCTCCTCCTCCTCCTCCTCCTCCTCCTCCTCCTTTTCCTCCTCCTCCTCCTCCCTTTTTTTTTGTCTGATTGCTGTAGTTAGAAACTCCAGTACTATGCTAAATGAAAGTGATGACAGTGGACATCTGATCTTGTCTTGTTTCTCCTCTTAGGGGAAAAGTTTTCTGCTTTTTACCATTGGGTATGATATTAGCTGAAGATTTGTCATATATGGCTTTAAATGTGTTGGGTTATGTTTTTTCTATACCCACCATGTTGAGAGTTTTCATCATAAAGAGATGTTGAATTTTGTCATATGATTTTTCTGCATCTATTGAGATGATTTAATGATTTTTATCCTTTGTTTTGTTAATGGGTGTTGGTTGGTGTGCAGATATTGAGCCATATTTTTATCCCTGGAATAAGCCCCACTTGATCATGGTGTATAGGTCTCTTTAATGTATTATTAAATTTGTTTTGCTAATATATTTTTGAGAATATTTGCTACTGTGTTTATCAGGAATGTCTCTCTCTCTCTTTCTTTCTTTCTTTCTTTCTTTCTTTCTTTCTTTCTTTCTTTCTTTCTTTCTTTCTTTCTTCTTTTGCTTTTATTTTTTTGCAGAGTTTTGTCTATTTTTGGTACCAGGATACTGTTGGCATTGTAGAATGAGTTTGAAAGCAGTCCTTCCTCATAAATTTTTTAGAACAGTGAAGATAGATATTGCTCATTTTTTAAATGTTTAGTAGAATTCATCTCTGAAGCTATCTGGTCCTAGACTTTTATTTATTAGGAGTTTTTGTTTTGTTTTGTTTTTTTTACTATTCAATTTCATTACTAGTAACTGGTCTGTATAGATGTTCTGTTTTTTCCTTATTAAGTCTTAAAAAATTGTATGATTCTAGGACATTATCCATTTCTTCTAGATTTTCCAATTTGTTGGTGTCTAATGTCATAGTATTTGTTTATAGCCTTTTGTATTTGGTATTGCTTGTAACTTCTCATCTTTTATTTCTAATATTGTTTATTTGAACCATTCCTTTCTTTTCTTGGTGAATCTGACTAAAGATTTATCAGTTTTGTTTATCTCTCCGAAGAACCAGTTCTTAGTATCATTGATCTTTCTATATTTTTTGTTGTTGTTGTTCTGTCTCTATTTTATTTATTTCCAGGAAACTTGCAAAGATTTTGAGTTAAGTCATGCTAAGACCAAAGACAGTGCCTACAAATGCTCAATATATTTTAGCTATAACGATGACGATGATGAAAGTGTTATGTCTATTTCCACACTTTCTATTCCATTAAGCTCTCTATTCATGTGCAGTTTTATATAACAGATGAAGTGCACCATTGTTATTGTTCATAACCCATATTTCTTATGTTACCCCTTTATTTGTCCAGAAGAAATTAAGTACCACTATTTAAAATTGCATGACTAATGGTTTGCTCAAGATTTTTTATATGACTCTTCCACTGGGCACATTGTGGTACCTGACATTTCTCTAGAAAATTATGTGTTACATAAAGTATTTATAACTCATAAAATGCTATTAAAAATAGTGATCTCAAAACAAAAATATTTTGTAGAATTATATTTCTTTTTGAGGCTAAATTTTATGAGTCTAAAGCTGTATTTTTTCTCTTTAACATACATATTTTTTTATTTAATAATCTGAGTATATTTACAGCCTAGATTTGATCATTTATTTAATAATCATAAAAGTATCTGCTTTATAATATATACTTTGTTATTTTAACATTATTCCGAGTGCTAATTAACTGTTGTGAAAATTTTAAATAGTGTAAAAGTAATGGTAGGTAAAACTACGGTTGCCTTAGCATGAATCGATGCAGTGCCACCGAACTGTGCTAATTATTTCATTCTTCACTGCAGTGTACTTACAGGGGGGGAAAAAAATTGTTTCACTTAAGAATGTCCTTAAGGAAAGAGTAAGAATTACTAATGTTATTAAAAATTGATCAGCTTTTTAATATTGTATGTGATTAAATGGGAAGTGTGCATAAAACCTGGCTAACACAATTTCCCTTGCCCTGGTAATTTCCTGAGACCCTGCCCCATTCAACTTTGTGAGGCACCCAAGCCACTTCCAGTAGCTTTTTTCAGACAAATGGCCTGTCTTGGTTCACACTATGGACTTTCCTAAAATCTCTCAAAGGTTCACAAATCCCAAACAGCATCTCACCTCAACATGCCCTACCTCTTCTTAAATGGCCTCCAGCCAGTTAGAGGCAGCCAGCCTTGGTTATGTAGCTTAGCCTCTCCCAGATGCCACCAAGGCCAGCACAAGAGGCAACTGTCTGCAAATCACTTTGTAGCTTACATCAGGTGACACAGGCCTGCATCAGAGCTTCTCCCAGGATGTCCCAGAAGCAACATACCTATTAGCCAGCTTCAGACTATACCATCCAAGCATCTCCACAAGTGACACACCCAAAGGGCAAACTCTGCAGGTACCAGAGCACCACTAATGCAAAACCTGCTCCAGGGGGTCAATTCCTGCATGCAGCAACTCAACTATAATAATAGGCATTTCTCACAGCCAATCAGCCTGTTGGTTAATCCCTCCCATTGGTGTGCCAACAAGCAATCAAGGTTCAATTACAACAGGAGGACACATGCAACCCACACAAGGGACACACCTGACACATCAGCTCAGGTGACCAAGGAGACCGCACCACTGGGCCTCACAGGACATCTGCATAATGCCACTCTACCAAGACCAGGAGATGCTGCAGTTCTACCTAATGCATGGAAATAACACAGGGATTCAGCCAAAATGAGAAGACAAAGAAACATGTCCCAAATAAAAGAACAAAACAAAACTCCACAAAGAAACCAAAACAAGGTCCCTTTAGAGAGGTGAACTTTAAGCAGATAGATACCTAAATGAAACAAACAAACAAAAAAAGAAACACAAAACAAGTTTTGTGACTAGAAGAAAAGCTTTATAGTATATGAGTAGCTCAAAAAGATGTATTCACAATATTATTTTCAGTGTAGAAAACATAAATTATACATATCTCTTAAAGACTTATAGCACATGAATGTTTGTGCTGCCCTAACAAACCAGGATACTAACTGAAAAACATTTATTACATCATAAAAAATTATTTTCTCCTTTGCATTATTATGGCCATGCCTAATTCTGTATTGATGGGTCTCAGAAAAGTGAGTAAGTTACCTGGTCACTACGTCTGCACTGTGTTTGCTTCCACTTGACTACTAAGTGTTCGTTTCTATTCTGATGTTGCTATACTCAAAGCATTCACTGAGTGATTGACAAGCTATTACCTGATCTGAAACTCCTTAAACTTTTCAGCAACTAAACCATGACTAAATCATCTTACACTATGGGATCAAATGTAATATAAACTTGTGTAATTTCTGTTTCATAGTTTTGATAGTTTCAATATAAATAACAGAAGGACTGTACACTAGAAAATTACAAAATTCATATTAAATGCCAAGTATTCAATATGTACTTTACATATGTTATTCCACTTATTTATTCTAACAACTTGTGAACTATTATTAGCTTCACTTTGTAACAGAAATACAAAACTTAATAAACTTGTACAAGACCATTCATACCATTCAGATGGTGAGAAGTATAAAATAATATGTACTCAAATAAGATTGACTAAGTTTCTTTATGAAACTAAGCGCTGCTTCTAAAGAACATAATCTGCCTATGCTATCTTCATGTCTAATTTTTTAATGTATTTTTTATTGTCCTTGGGACTAAAATCAAACTTCCGAACATGTTTGATATACACCTTCAGAACTGAGCCATTTGCCATCCATGACAGTTTAGCTCTTTCCCTTCGTGTGCCATACTCTCAAATATGAAGCACATTGCTCTTCCAAGGGTCTATGTTCTCTCTCCCATCTTGGCCTTTACTACAGGTTTAGTTGTAACACCCAAGAAGTCCTAATGGAATGTTTTAAAAGTAAGATTGTGTTCAAGTTTTAGTTTTGGATTTCAGACATCTTTTAATAATGGAAGAGGATCAAGCAGCCTTTAGAAATCCAACTCAGGCTCCAAATCTCTTTTAAGATAGAAATGATATATTTGTCCATCATTAATAATTATTATGTGTCCTGGGCAGAATATTCCATGATGATTTGAAAGTTCTATATCTGCTCTGTGCAGTAGAATAACCACATATGGCTACTGAACAGTTGAAAGAAGCTAGTATGACTAAGGAACTGAATTTACAATTGCATTTTATTTTAATTAATTTAAACTTAAAGAGCCACATGTGGCTTGTGGCTCCTACATTGTACAGCACAGGTCTAGAAAAATAAAAAACAATTTAAAAGATAATAGGCAGAAGCAAAAATATTTTAAAAATTATAATTTCTTTCTTCCCCTCTGCTTCTATTTTAGTCACTGAAAGCTTATACTCTCTTTTTTATTTGAACTTCTGTATCCCCTGGTAAAAACAAGCCATTTCAAGTTTATAGCTGCCTATGTTAACAATGTCAATTACTATTTATTTTAATTTTTTATTTATTAATTTTTTTGTTACAGATGTTTCTCATTTTTCCTCCATTGACACCCCCCTCCCTTCCCCCCACCCCCAGCCCCATCCCATCTCCAGCTCTGTTGTCTATGTTCATTGGTCGTGCATACATGCATGTAAGTTCTGTAGTTTATCTCTTACCCACAACCCCCCCCCCCTTCTCTGAGGCTTGTCATTCTGTACCCCACCTTATGTCTCTGGGTTAATTTTGTTCAGCAGTTTGTTTAGTTCATTATATTCCACAAATAAGTGAGATCATGTGATATTTGTCTTTCTCTGCTTGGCTTGTTTCATTTAGCATAATACTCTCCAGGACCATCCATGCCATCTCAAAGGATAAGAGATCTTTCTTTCTTACACCTGCATAGTATTCCATTGTGTACATGCATCACAGCTTTTTAATCCACTCATCTACTGATGGACACTTGGGTTGTTTCCAGATTTTAGCTATTGTAAATAGTGCTGCTTTGAACATGGGGGTACATATATGCTTTCTGATTGGTGTTTCAGGCTTCTTAGGGTATATTCTTAGAAGTGGGATCACTGGGTCAAATGGAAGTTCAATTTTTAACTTCTTGTGGTAACACCATAGTGTTTTCCACAGTGGCTGCACCAGTCCGCATTCCCACCAGCAGTGTACTAGAGTCCCCTTTTCTCCACACCCTTGCCAACACTTGTTGTTTGATGATTTGTTGATGACGGCCATTCTGACAGGTGTGAGGTGATACCTGATAGTTGTTTTAATTTGCATCTCTCTGATTAGTGATGTTGAGCATTTCTTCATATGTCTCTTGGCCATTTGTATGTCCTGTTGGGAGAGGTGTCTATTCAGTTCCTCTGCCCACTTTTTAATTGGGTTCTTCGTCTTCCTTTTGTTGAGTTGTATGAACACTCTATATATATTGGAAATTAACCCCTTATCTGATACATCATTGGCAATGATGTTCTCCCATACAGTGGGTTGCCTTTCCATTTTGATGATTGTTTCTTTTGCTGTGCAGAAGCTTTTTAGTTTGATGTAGTCCCATGTGTTCATTTTTTCCTTTGTTTCTGTTGCCTTAGGTGATGTATCAGTGAAAATTCTGCTCCATATGATGTCCGAAATTTTGTTGCCTACATTTTCTTCTAGAATTTTTATGGATTCATAGGTCACATTTAAGTCTTTTATCCATTTTGAGTTTATTCTTGTGTATGGTGTAAGTTGATGGTCTAGTTTCATTTTTTTTGCATGTAGCTGTCCAATTTTCCCAACACCATTTATTAAAGAGGCTGTCTTTACTCCACTGTATGCTCTTGCCACATTTGTCAAATATTAATTGAGCGTATTGCCTTGGGTCCATTTCTGGGTTTTCAGTTCTGTTCCACTGGTCGATATGCCTGTTCTTGTGCCAGTACCAGGCTGTTTTGGTTACAGTCGCTTTGTAGTGTAACCTGAAATCTGGTATTGTGATCCTTCCTACTTTGTTCTTCTTTTTCAAGATTGCTGTGGCTATTCAGGGTCTTTTTTGGTTCCATATAAACTTTTGGAGTATTTGTTCTAGTTCTGTGAAGTATGTTGTTGGTATTTTGATGGGGATTGCATTGAATCTATAGATTGCTTTGGGTAGTATAGACATTTTAATTATGTTAATTTTTCCAATCCATGAACAAGGTATATGTTTCCATTTTTTTTATGTCTTTCTCTATTTCTTTTTTCAATGACCTGTAGTTTTCTGCAAATAGGTCCTTTACTTCTTTGGTTAAGTTTATTCCTGGGTATCTTATGTTTTTTGCTGCATTGGTAAATGGGATTATCTTTTTAGTTTCTCTTTCTATGAGTTCATCATTGGTGTATAAGAATGCCGTCGATTTCTTGACGTTAATTTTGTATCCTGCTACTTTGCCAATTCATTTATTAAGTCTAGTAGATTTTTGATGGAGTTTTTAGGGTTTTCTATGTACAATATCATGTCATCTGCAAATAATGACAGTTTCACTTCCTCCTTTCCAATTTGAATCCCCCTTGTTTTTTCTTTATGTCTAATTGCTGTGGCTAAGACTTTCAGTACGATGTTATATAAGAGTGGCAAAAGTGGCATCCCTGTCTTGTTCCTGTTCTTAAGGGGAATGCTTTTAGTTTATGCCAATTGTGTATGATGTTGGCTGTAGGTTTTTCATATATGGTCTTTATTATGTTGAGATATGATCCCTCTATTCCCACATTGCTGAGCATTTTTATCAAAAATGATTATGTTGAGATATGATCCCTCTATTCCCACATTGCTGAGCATTTTTATCAAAAATGGGTGCTGGATTTTGTTGAATGCTTTTTCAGCATCTATTGTGATCATATGATTTTTATCTTTCCTTTTGTTTATGTCATGTATCACATTTATTGATTTGCCAATATTGTACCATCCTTGCATGTCTGAGATGAAACCCACCTGGTCATGATGAATAATTTTTTTGATGTATT
Source organism: Molossus molossus (assembly GCF_014108415.1). Taxonomy (NCBI): domain Eukaryota; kingdom Metazoa; phylum Chordata; class Mammalia; order Chiroptera; family Molossidae; genus Molossus; species Molossus molossus. The sequence continues at coordinate 52,761,149 of NW_023425345.1, read as the reverse complement.
GCTGGATCCAATTTGCTAATATTTTGTTAAGGATTTCGGCATCTGTGTTCATCAGGGATATTGGCCTGTAGTTTTTTTTTCTTTGTAGGGTCTTTATCTGGTTTTGGAATTAGGATTATGTTGGCCTCATTAAATGAGTTTGGAAGTGTTCTGTCTTCTTGAATTTTTTGGAATAGTTTGAGGAGAATAGATATTATATCTTCTTTGAATGTTCTGTAAAACTCCCCCGTGAAGCCATCTGGACCTGGGCTTTTGTTTTCTGGGAGTTTCTTGATTACATCTTCAAATTTCCTTTGTTGTTATTGTTCTGTTCAAGTTTTCTATCTGTTCCTGGTTCCATTTTGGGAGGTTGTGTGTTTCTAGAAATTTGGCCATTTCACCTTGATTGTCCAATTTGTTGGCATAAAAGTGTTCATAGTATGTTTCGATGATCCTTTATATTTCTGTGGTGTCGGTTGTTCCTTCTCCTCTTTCATTTCTGATTTTGTTTATTTGGTTTCTCTTTTTTTCTTTCTTTGTGAGCCTGGCTAAAAGGTCCATCGATCTTGTTTATCTTTTCAAAGAACCAGCTTTTTGTTTCATTGATCTTTTGAATTGTTATTTTAGTCTCGATGTCATTTATTTCTGTCTGACCTTTACTATTTCCCTCCTACTACTAGCTCTGGGTTTTTCTTTTTGTTTACTTTCTAGTTCTTTAAGTTGTAGGGTTAGAAAGTCAATTAGGAATTTTTCTTGTTTCTTGAGGTAGGCCTGTAGCGCTATGAACTTCCCTCTCAGGACTGCTTTCGCGGTGTCCCATAGATTTTGTGTTGTGTGTTCATTTCCATTGGTTTCTAGGAAGTTTTTAATTTCTTTCTTGATCTCATTAGTAACCCATTCATTGTTAAATAACATGCTATTTAGCCTCCAAGTGTTTGAATGTTTTTATGTGTTTTTATTGTAATTGAGTTCTAGTTTCATGCCACTGTGATCTGAGAAGATGCTTGATATGATTTCAATTTTTTTGTATTTGTAGAGACTTGCTTTGTGTCCTAACATGTGGCCTATCTTTGAGAATAACCCATGTGCACTTGAGAAGAATGTATATTCTGCAGCTTTGTTGTGAAATGTTCTGTAAATATCAATTAAGTCGAACTAATCTAGTTTGTCTTGTAAGGACTCTATGTCCTTGTGAATTTTTTGTCCAGAAGATCTATCCGTGGTGTCAGTGGTGTGTTAAAGTCACCCACTATGATTGTGTTGCTATTGATCTCTCCCTTGAAATCCTCCAGAAGTTTTTAAATATATTTTGGTGCTCCCATATTTGGTGCGTATGTTTACCAAAGTTATATCCTCTTGTTGGATTGCTCCTTTTAATATTACGTACTGACCTTCTTTGTATCTTATTATGGTCCTTGTTTTGATGTCTATCTTGTCAGATATGAGTATTGCTACACCAGCTTTTCTTTTCTTTTTCATTTCCATTTGCTTGGAAAATTTTTTTCCATCCCTTCACTTTCATCCTGTGTGGGTCTTTGGTTGTGAGGTGGGTCTCTTGTAGACAGCATATATATGCATCATGTTTTCTTATCTAATCAGCTACCGTATGTCTTTTGATTGGAGCATTTAAACCATTTACATTTAAGGTAATTATTGACAGATAGTTATTAGTTGCCATTTTAATTTTATGCCTGTGCTCCTCCCTCTCTCTCTCCCTCTCTCTCTCCCTCTCTCTCTCTCTCTCCTCCTCCTCCTCCTCTTCTTCCTCTTCCTCTTCCTCTTCCTCTTCCTCTTCCTCTTCCTCTTCCTCTTCCTCTTCCTCTTCCTCTTCTTCTTCTTCCAACAGTCCCTTAGCATTTCTTGCAGTGCTAGTTTGCTGGTGGTAAATTCCTTTAGCTTTTTTTCTTTTATCTGTGAAGCTTTTTATTTCTCCTTCAATTTTGAATGATAGTCTTGCTGGATAGAGTAGTCTTGGATTCAGAACCTTGCCTTGCATTACTTTGTACACTTCAAGCCACTCCCTCTGGCCTGCAGTGTTTCTACTGAGAAATCAGCTGACAGTCTAATGGGAGCTTCCTTGTAGGTAACTTTCTGTCTCTCTCTTGCTTCCTTTAAGATTCTTTCTTTGTCTTTAATGTTTGCCATTTTTATTATAATGTGTCTAGCTGTGGGTCTTCTGGGGTTCATCTTGTTTGGTACTCTCTGTTTCCTGGACTTGTGTTACTTTTTCCTTCACCAGTTTAGGGAAGTTTTCTGTCTATTTCTTCAAACAGGTTCTCTATTCCTTTCTCTGATTCTTCTCCTCCCAGTATCCTTATAATGCGAATGTTGTTATATTTTTTTTATCCTCACCCGAGGACATTTTTCCATTTTTTGTTCAGACAGAGAGGGAGGGAGAGAGAGGAAGAAAGAGATAGAGAGAAACATCAATGTGAAAGGGACACATCGAGTGGCCGCCACCCGCATGACCCGACCAGTGCCAGGGACAAACTGAAACCAAGGTACACACCCTTAGCAGGAACCACACCCAGGTCTCTCTGGACCACAGGCCAACGCTCTAACAGCTGAGCCAAACCAGCCAGGGCAATGTTGTTACATTTTATACTGTCCCACAGCTCCCTTAAACTTTCCTCCTGCTTTTTAACTTTTTTTCCCATTTGCTGCTGTATTTGAGTGTTTTTCTCTACCTTGTCCTCTAAGTCACTGATTCGGTCTTCAGCCTCTTTCATCTACTATTAAACCCTTCTAAGGTATTTTTCATAACAGCTATGTCATTCTTTATTTCCTCTTGATTTTTATGCATATCTTCTACCTCTTTGTGCATAGCTTCTACCTCTTTTTTTAAGCTGAAGTAGTTCCCAGTGAGCTCTTCATAATTCTTATTAAGTTGCTTGTAGTTCTCACCAAATTGTTTGAGCACCCTTAAAAATCATTGCTTTGAATTCTTTATCTGTGCTGTCTTCCATTTCCTGTAGCTCCTTTTCTGGTGATTCCTCTTTTTCTTTCCTTTTGTTGTTGTTTCTGTGTCTCCCCATTTCAGCCGTCTGGTAGCTCTATACCCGCTGAGGGATGTTTGGATGTGTATGCAGCTCAGTGTATATTAAATAAAGCTACTGAGTCTCCCAGACTGTTTTGTTGCATGTCTCCTCTTGCCTGCTGTGGATCCTGGAGGACTGACTACTGGGGGCTAGTATTGGTGTGTCCTGGTAAATGCTGCTGCTGGATCATGTGGGCTTCTCTGGAGCTGTGTTCCCAGCTAGTAGCTGATGCCACCTGTAGCTGTATAGCTCAGGCCCTGTTGGAGCCGCACTCCCTGCCTGTACCATGGGCAATTGGATCCCACAGTCCCTTTGGAGACTGGGCTCTACACCTCTCTTGTGGGTATCTGGGTCACACAGGCCTCTCTGGTGCCCCTGCACCCTGCAGGTCCTGCGGGCGGGCAGCTGGATCACACCAGTCCCACTAGGGCTCCAGCTTCCCACTGTTCTTGTGGGCTGCTGGGTCGCACAGGCCTCTGTGGAGCCCCAGGTCCTGCCGCTGGTGGCTGGGGAGTGCTGCTGCCTCATGGGGCTCAACTTCTGCTCAGCTTTTGCTTTAGTTTTGGGGGATGGGTCTCAGCTGCTGGTCTGTGCTTCTGTTACGTGGGGATGGATGTCTGCTCCCCAACCTCTGTTGCTGGGGGTGTACCTCGACTCTTTGCACAATCAGGCTGCTACTGTGGAGGATGGTGCTGGGCGACTGGCACCTTGGCAACTCCACTACTGTGCATTGGTCTGTGCTGACACAGAGTGTCCACTGGTCCGATGGTGCCAGGTGCACTGGTGGGCTCAGGTTGCTGGGCCCTAGCCGCTCCCACTGCCTCCTCCCAGGGAAGACCCGGGATCTTCCAAAATGGTGGGACCTCCCCATGGTGCAGGGAGAAGCGCCCTGAAGAGGTGCTTACCAGGGTAGCCAGCTGCTCTTGTCCACAGCACAGGAACCTTCCACTCTGAGGCTCTGCACTGCTCGGGTGTGGTCGTCCACGTTCACGTCCACTCACACTCTCTCACACACTAGCTCTCTCTCTCACACACTCGCCCTCCCTCGGTCCTGCCCGCCGACATTTTTTTCCCCATTAAGTACTATTTAAACACGTAAAGATGCACAAAGGAGACCATTTTTTCTCACAATTTTCTTCAAATGTGCATATTGGGGCAAAATCTGGTTAAGAGGGATATCATTTTAAATGTAGCATTTGTATTTTGCAAAATCATGCATGTGAAGATTAATTTTATGTATCAACTTGGTGAGTGATTTGGGAGATTAACATTTAAATCAGTAAACTGGGGGCTCTCCCGCGAGGGGGTCCCCCCCACGGGGGCACGCCGGTGTCCCGGGGGGGCCGGGCCACCCCTCCCACGGCGCGACCGCTCCCCCACCCCCCCGCCCCCAGCGAGGGGGCGTGCGGGGGGGCGGGGCGGACTGTCCCCAGTGCGCCCCGGGCGGGTTGGGCCGTCGGGCCCGGGGGGTTTCCAGGCGCCACGCCGTGACCAAAGCACAGCGAAGCGAGCGCACGGGGTCAGCAGCGATGTCGGCCAAGATATCAGGTTATACTACAAAGCGACTGTAACCAAAACAGCCTGGTACTGGCACAAGAACAGGCATATAGACCAGTGGAACAGAACTGAAAACCCAGAAATGGACCCAAGGCAATACGCTCAATTATTATTTGACAAAGGTGGCAAGAACATACAGTGGAGTAAAGACAGCCTCTTTAATAAATGGTGTTGGGAAAATTGGACAGCTACATGCAAAAAAATGAAACTAGACCATCAACTTACACCATACACAAAAATAAACTCAAAATGGATAAAAGACTTAAATGTGACCCGTGAATCCATAAAAATTCTAGAAGAAAATGTAGGCAACAAAATTTCGGACATCATACGGAGCAGAATTTTCACTGATACATCACCTGAGGCAACAGAAATAAAGGAGAAAATGAACACATGGGACTACATCAAACTAAAAAGCTTCTGCACAGCAAAAGAAACAATCATCAAAATGGAAAGGCAACCCACTGTATGGGAGAACATCATTGCCAATGATATATCAGATAAGGGGTTAATTTCCAATATATATAGAGTGCTCCTACAACTCCACAAAAGGAAGACAAAGAACCCAATTAAAAAATGGGCAGAGGAGCTGAATAGACACCTCTCCAAACAGGACATACAAATGGCCAAGAGACATATGAAGAAATGCTCCACATCACTAATCATCAGAGAGATGCAAATTAAAACAACAATGAGGTATCACCTCACACCTCTCAGAATGGCCGCCATCAACAAATCATCAAACAACAAGTGTTGGCGAGGGTGTGGAGAAAAGGGGACTCTAATACACTGCTGGTGGGAATGCAGACTGGTGCAGCCGCTATGGAAAACAATATGGTGCTACCTCAAAAAATTAAAAATTGAACTTCCATTTGACCCAGTGATCCCACTGCTGGGAATATACCCTAAGAAGCCTGAAACACCAATCAGGAAGAATATATGTTCCCCCACCTTCATAGCAGCACTATTTACAATAGCTAAGATCTGGAAACAGCCCAAGTGTCCACCAGTAGACGAATGGATTAAAAAGCTGTGGTACATATACACAATGGAGTACTATGCAGCGGTAAGAAAGAAAGATCTCTTATCCTTTGAGACGACATGGAGGGACCTGGAAAGTATTATCCTAAGTGAAAGAAGCCAAGCAGAAAAAGACAAATACCACATGATCTCACTTATATACGGAATATAATGAACATAACAGTCTGAGGAATACAGTAGACCCAGACACATGGAATTAGGGCACAGACTGACATCCCTCAGAAGAGGGGAGGGGGGTGGGGGGGTGGGAAGAGATAAACCACAGAACTTATATGCATGTATGCATGACCAATGGACATGGACAACTAAGCCGGGGACAGGGTGGAGGGGGGGGTGGGGTGGGGGGTGCCAATGGGGTAAAAAGGTAAAATATCTGTAACAAAAAAATAAATACAAATTCATAAATCAAAAAAAAAAAAAGAAAATTATGCTTAACCAACAAAAAACAAACAAAAAAAAATTGCTATACAACAGGGATGAAAAGAGAGGCATAAATAAAACCTATGTCATTAATAAACTTTAAATATTAATAATATTTAATACTTCTTATATAAGTACTCAAATATGTAGATGTGTACACATAAAAATAATTAAAGCTCCCTGTACATTAAAATAAATAAATAAATAAATAAATAAATAAATAAATCAGTAAACTGTGAATAACAACACTGCTCTCCATAATGCAAGTGGGTTTCATCCAATGAGTTCAAGGCCTGAGTAGAATAAAAAGATTGGCCTCTCTGAGCAGGAGGGAATTCTCCAGCACACTGCCTTGGGATTTACTCTGCATCATCGCTTTCTTGGTTTGCCTGCTGGCCTTGGACTGGGACTGCGGCATCGACTCTCCTGGGTGTTGAGCTTGCCGGCCCACATGGCAGACTGCCAGTCTTCATAGTTGTGTGCACCAACTCCTATCATACATATATATACATATATATTATTAATTGTATATGTGTGTGTGTGTGTGTGTGTGTCAAATATATATAACTGATTTTTTCTCTGGAGAACTTTAATACATAGATATGACTTTTAACATTTAAATTTCCCTTTGTGTGCCTTTAACATTACTCTTCTATATACTTTTATAACTTTTGTGATTATAGATTTTCACCAGAAAAGTCAACAACAAATTTATGAGAACAAGCTATTACTTTTATTAAAAGGTATTCAAGAATAGAAATAAGTCACACTACACTCAACAATGGATAACATTTACACAGCCACGATGTTCTAAACACTGATTACTAATTTAATTTTTATTTTTTTATTTTATTTTTTTTATCCTTACCCGAGGACATTTTTCCATTCTTTGTTCAGATAGAGTGGGAGGGAGAGAGAGGACGGGAGAGAGAGAAACATTGACGTGAAAGGGACACATGCCTCCTGCCTGACCCAATCAGGGCCACGGACAAACTACAACCAAGGTACGTGCCCTTAGTGGGAACTGAACCCGGGTTTCTCTGGACAGCAGGCCAAGGCTCTAACTGCTGAACCAAACCGGCCAGGGCCTGATTACTAATTTAACTAAAAATTATAGTTTACATATTAAAGTGGAAGAAAGGGAATAATAAGAACACAGGGGAACTAAATCCTTATCTGCCATAAAAGGAAGTAAATGTATGTGTACAAAGATAAAAATGAAAAATAATGACATTAACTGTTTCCTAGAAAAATATAGGTAAGTATCAGAAGAGATAGCTGAAAGAGAGAAGTGATTGCCACTGGGGATTAACTCTGGGAAGTCTGATTTTCAACACTATGTATTTTTAAACTGCATGCCCATATTACATTGATAAATATTTTTATATAAAATAAAAAATGGGGGAGGGGAAAGTAGCCAATGGAGAGAAAAATTTAGTAAAAATCCCTGGAATGAAATGTTACAATATGCCTGATGTGGCAACTATTTCAAATCTTAATGTTATTATAATTGCCGAACATATATGCACTGAATATATGTAAAGAGTATCGTCCACACAGAAATGGAATTAAATGAGTAATTTAGATTACCTTTGGTCCAGCCTCTGCGAGCCAGAAGGCACCATGGAGATCATCTGTACATTTTTCATGGCTCCTCCCAGCCCGTCTGCCATTCCACCCTTATCGCACAGAGGCCTGGGCGTGAAGCCGTCACAGCCAGTGAAGAGATGTGTCATCGCTGCTGCCTGCAGTTTGTCAGGTGGGACAAACAAAACTAGGGTGTCTTAATTTTTCAGGAAAAATCAAACGATCTGATTGGTAAAAAGAGTGAATGGAAAACAAAGGTCAGATTGACTACATTTGCAAGTTCACTTTTTTTAAATATAAGAAAAATTATTTTTACTTTTACTTAAAATTTTTTCCATAGATTTGGATTGAACTTGAAATGTTCAGATCTTTAAGAATGTAGCTAAAGCCCTGGCCGGTTTGGCTTAGCGGTTAGAGTGTTGGCCTGCGGTCTGGAGAGACCCGGGTTCGGTTCCCGCTAAGGGCACGTTCCTTGGTTGTAGTTTGTCCCCGGCCCAGGTTGGTCATATGGGTGGCAGCCACTCGATGTGTCCCTTTCATGTCGATGTTTTTCTCTCTCTCTCTCCTTCCCACTCTATCTGAACAAAATAAAAAACGTCCTCGGGTGAGGATTAAAAAAAAAAAAGAATGTAGCTAGAAAAATTAAGATAAACACTCACTACCAGTTAGCATAGCAGTGTTTATTTTACCCCCAAGTGGGAAATGTTCAGAATGGACTCTCTGGAACATGAGGAGGCATTTTTTTTATCTTATGTGATCATGATCTGTAAGCAAATTGTACTTTTGGCCATTTTTATCATTAGACTAGATAACTATAATAGCTTTTCACTTCCCAGAAGCATTTTTCTGTGGTATGAGATTATGGATATTCATGGATTTCTATGTATCAAGACACCAATGAATCTTTAGAGGTAAGACTGTCACTGAGCCAAAGGCTTGGAAAGAATAAAGATGGAAAACAGCTGGTTGGATTCTATGTGCCAGGAGTAAAGAAATGCCTGACAAACTGCTTAACTGTAAATCTGGAAGACGAATGTCATAGATAGTTGACACAGAAGAATTTGAATGAAAGGAATGTTGGAAAGCAGGGAATATAAAGTTTTACTGTCTTTCATAGTCATAGAGGATATGAATGACAAAAATACAGTCCACATAGATTGCTCTGATAGATCTCAAAGGACATTTGTCCTTTAATAGAATCAGATTTATTTGGTATTATGTATTTTTTACTGTCAATAAAATTAATTACTAAAACTAAAATGACTAATTATGTAGTTTAAAAATTATAATTACAGTATGAAGTAAATTACATAATGCTGCTGTAGAAGTAAAAATCCTTGATTTTTTTTTTAGTTTATATCTTGACCAAAGGCTGTGGTCCTTCCTCTTTTGAATTTTACTTCAATGAAGAAATTTACAGGACACCCTATAAACATTCAAGTAATTTTAATCCCTGTCATTCTGCCCCAGCTCTTCTGGATTAAAGATCTTCTGGATCCTATGCAGTGTTGTAGTGACTTTATTATGCTCAGGTATGAGCTTAAGAGTAATTCCAAACAGAAGACTGCAGTGTTGATTTCCTCACCAGCAAAGAATTTTCAAAAGTCATTCATAGCATCATGTAGATTTACCTTCTGAAAAATAATTACACACAAACATTAATTAGAAGAACATAGAATTAAAAACCTAACTTTAAATTAATTATTGAGTATCCCATAGCTTTATATTTGGCCATTTGGATTTTGTGGCTATTGTCTGAATAAAGCAGAAATAAATCGTTTTACCTCAGCATCTGAAACTCAGGGAGCTGACAGGTAATCACTGGCTATTTTTAGAACCTTGTTCTATGATTTATCATCTTGCCTGAATCGTAAATTGAACTGTATTTGAACTACACTGTTGTATACAGAGCAGTCTCCCAGTTGACACAAAACAAAGTAAATACATTTGCTTTGTAGGATGCAGTTGCATTTTTATAAAATGATAATAAATTGATCATGAAAACCCATGTTTTAACAAAGTTATAACTACACCACTTTCTAGTTATTGATATTTGAACATGGGGATGGGCAGATGAATTTAGTAAAATGCTATATTATGTGCTATAGCATATGCTAAAGTACAATACTATATATAAAATGCTATACAGAATTCTATCAAGATGCCAATATTGAGAATAAATCTTGGCTAATAATAATAATTAATACCATTTATTGAGCACTTATAATGTACTCAGAAATATAATGCACTTTACACACCTGAAATAGCTTTATTAACACTATTATTTTTGGTCTTATTATTGAATGCGAAGTTTATCAGAGTACATGCAGGAAATAGATGACACACAAAAAATGACAAATAATATAAGCTAAAAAATGACAAATAATATAAGCTATATCTGTAGAATGGTTCTAATTGATGTTCAGTGTCTCTTCACTGAGACATAGACTGGACCTCAGTATTTTCTAAAATCAAGCTCTTTTCTCCAGTTCTATAAATTGTTATCATAATCCTTTGTTGACTTTCTTCTTTTTTTCCTCAGACATTTGCAGATATTCTTTCTGTACCTTAATAGCCTTTTTTTTTTTTTTTTTTTTTTTTCGGTACCAGCATATTTATTCCTGATGTTTTCAATTCCAGTGTTTCAGTCACATCTATGAAAAGATATCTTTAAATTTGACCTTTCTTTTTAAAAAAATATCATTCATTTTTCTCTGCTTACGTTTTCCAAGGGATTTTAGACCTGTTCTCTTTTAATGATTTTACCAACATAGTCCTCTGTGCAATTTCACCCAGCTTAAAAACACTATGGAAAACACTATGGTATTTCTTCAAAATGTTAAAAATTGAACTTCCATTTGACCCATTTACAGTTGCTAAGATCCGGAAACAGCCCAAGTGTCCATCAATAGATAAGTGAATAAAAAAGCTGTGGTACATATATACAATGAAATACTATGCTGCTGTAAGAAAGAAAGACCTTTTATCCTTTGAGATGACATGGAAAGACCTGGAAAGTATCCTGAGCAAAACAAGCCAATCAAAGAAAGACAAGTATCACATGATCTTGCTTATTTGTGGAATATAATGAACAAAACAAACTGATGAACAAAATAGTCCCAGAGACATAGAAATAGGGTACAGACTGACAAACCTCAGAAGAGGGGGTTGGGGGAGAAGGAAGGGATAAACCACAGAACTTATATGCATGTATGTGCAACCAACGGACGTAGACAACAATTCTGGGGGTGGGGTGGGGTGGAGGATCAGGAGGAGGGTGTCAATTGGGGGGAAAAGAAGAAACATCTGTACCAAAAAATAAATTAATAAAAAAAATGTTTTGGAAAAAAGCAAGACAGCTGAAGAAGCAGCAGGTAAAAACTTTTTAAATTCAAAGTATTTTTTTAAATTGGTGTTTAGAGAGAGAGGAAGGGAGAGAGGGATAGAAACATCGATGAGAGAGAAACCTCCATCATCTGCCTCCTGCACGGATGGAACCCATCACACAGGCATGTGCCCTGACTGGGAATCCAACCAGTGACCTCTTGGTCCATGGGATGATGCTCAACCAATGGAGCCACACTGGCTGGGCAGCAGGTATAAACTTTAAAGACAAGAGAGGCTAGAACCTTTTGGAGTATAAATTACATATATTAATCAGAAAAAGGGACGAGAGATTAAGTGGAGGATTTTCTTTACTGAAATGTCTGAAAATTTTTGCTCATGCAATGATTTTTTTGTGCTTTAATTTACAATTCATGTTTATGCCAACCCTCCCACAGAGAAGCCCTGGTACAGGGTTCCTTTCTGGCTAATTGCTAGGATTTATTGCTTTTTTCAACAGTTGGGCTGCTCATTGGCCCTCATTATCGATGACAACAGATTAGCTGCTTAGTCACCCTGGGATAAAAAGCCCTCAGATCCATCTGCTTATTATATGGAAACCTTAGTTTTATTATTTTTAAGTAAAACTAAAGGTATAATGAACAAAATTTTCTAGAGTTTAAACATAAGATTAACTTTGAAATAGTAATATATTACTTGTCCCTAAATGCCTTGAGACCATTGAATACAAAGTACATACTTGTTTTATGCAATCTTGATAGCTGGAATATTAATACAGTTGGCTAAGATGGCCTCTCCTTAATGTTTCCCTCAGCTTGACTACACTTTAGATAAGTCTCTTTCTGAGTATAGGTCACTGAACTTCATTCTCAGAACATTTACTTTAGAAAGCTTAAATTGTAAATTATTTCTCAGCCTTTTTGAAGTGTAAATCTTCTACAATTCAAGGATATCTTTCTCATGAACCAGGGAGACATCTTTTTGAAATGTAGTCCTCAAAAAAGATAGCACCCCTGTATCCCATTTTCTGTGGGAAGGTAACTTCTGTAAATGCCCATCAGCAAACACACATGATCTAATCACATTGACCAAACTCACCTTCCGCCGATGACCTTCAGTCCTTTTCCATTCTTCCACCTTTTGTTTTGGAGGAGTTAAATTCAATCCTTTTTTTTATTACAATACTCTCTCTCCTCTATTACCATAGGATGAATAAAACCTTCCTTCCTGTTTAACTGGTCTGGTACAATTACTTTTTTAGCTAAAACTATAAGAATATTTGGGCCAAAGGAACAGAGATTTAATCCTCACTTGAAATGCAGCTTTCATTTACTCAGCTAAGCAGTGTAGATACAAAGTTGAATGAGACTGTGATGCTCAAAATTTCTTAACCAAATTTATTTTCTCTCATCTTCTCAGTATAGTTTTGAAATTGAAATAGTATGATCTTGGTTCATAGAGTTTTTCCAAATATAGTTTTCAACCCATGTCTTTAAATTTTTGTGTTTAAATACTTGCCACATCCACAATACAGTTTAAAAAGTTACATTAAATGCCTTTTATTTATTTATTTATTTATTTTTCTTTATTGATTTTAGAGAGAGAGGAAGGGAAAGGGAGAGAGAGAGATAGAAACATCTATGCGGGAGAACATCGATTGGCTGCCTCCTGCATGCCCCTCACTGGGGATCAGGCCCACAACTTGGGCATGTGCCCTGAATGGGAATCGAACCTGCGACCTGTTGGTGCAAGGGTTGACGCTCGACCACTGAGCAGCCACACCATCTGGGAACATTAGATGCCTTTAAAAAAAATTTTTTTTTCAAATCCTCACCTGAAGATATATTTTCATTTATCAAACAGCTGCTGAGCCCAATCAGCCAGGGCTGGATGCTTTTTTTCATCGATACCTTAATTATAGAATTCTAAAAATTATCACTTGAATTAAAAATTAGTAGTCATTTTAACTTCAGGTAGTCTGCCTTTGAAGTGATGATAACTATTAAAAACAGAGGTAAAAATATTATCAAAAAGTTTGGCAAATAAAAAATAAAGTACTGTAGATCACTCATTTTTATATAGTCTTAAATGCAAACATAATAACAAGTATTAAAACGTAACATGTTAGTATTCCACTTAAAGTAATGGACAATTTTTTTTGACTCATTGCTGTATAACTGACAAAGTTGTAAGAGATTTAAAGTATATTGTGATGATTTGATGTACACATACATTGTGAAAAGATTCCTCCCTCTAGTTAATTAATACATGCATAATTTCATATATTTATCTTTTTTTATGAAAGTATTTAATTATACTCTTAGCAAAGGTTAGTTATACAACACATATTATCAAATATAGTCATCGTGCTGTTCATTAACTCCTCAGACCTTTATTCACCTTATGGATGAAAATACCCTTTTACGAGCTCCCCATTTTCCTCATACCCAAAACCTGGGAACTCCTTGTTTCTGTGAGTTTGACTTTTTTATTTAGATTCCACACAGAAGGAACAATACCATGCAGTATCTGTCTGTCGGGCTCATTTAACTTAGCATAATGTCCTCAAGGTTCGTCCATGTTTTTATGTTATTCACAATAGCTAAGATATGGGAGGAATGGACAATTTATGAAGTATAAAAACAGAAATTTGACAGCTATTATACATATGATGAAACCTTTGAGGACTTAACAAAACTTTACATTATTTGCACTTGGTCTACATCAGAACAATATTTTTGATGGAACAAACATTTAGATTAATGATTTTCACCACTGCACTTCTCACCAGCCCTGACCACCACCCGTGTTCTACTTATTTCTGTGCTTCTTCAGTTTGGCCTGTGTGGACTACAGACCTTTGCTTCTGACTTTCAGGTGGACAGTGGGGATGGACGGCACCCACAGCGGACTAGAAGATCATGTTTTCTCTGCCTTATCTCCAGCTCTGACTTCTCTCCTGGCACCATTCCCAAACCTGTAGCTCTCACAGGTTCTGGTAACACCGTTCCATTCCCTGCCCTTGTCTCTGTAGACCCAGGGAAATACTGCATCCACAAGTGCCTTAGACTTCCCCATGCCTTGGCTTCCTTCATTCTGAACTCACCTGTATAAACAGTTCAGTCATTAGACTTTCATCAGATAACTCCTTTGAGGGAGGGAACCATCTGTTTTCTGCCTGGTATAGTATGTATCATACTGATGCTACATATGAACTGAGCTCAAGATCCAGTCCTAGATAGTTAAGGAAATTAACATTACATTTTAAAATAGGCCAGTTTAATCGTTTGTCCTTAAAGATAGTAAAATTTAACTTACAAGTATTTTTATTATTTCTTTATAAATTTGAATTACTAAAATGTCCACATATACACAATAGTAGAGTAAAAAAAAAAAATGAACTTCCATGACTCCCATCACCCAATTTTTAAAAATCATAAAATTTTGCTGTATTTGTTTCTATTTATTTTCCTTGCCTTTTAAGAGAAGGGTGGAGAGGGTAATAGAGGTGAGAATATATATATATAGGTGTGTGTGTGTGTGTGTGTGTGTGTGTGTGTGTGTGGAGAGAGAGAGAGAGAGAGTAGACCTGTCTCTCCTCCTACTATATTTTTTATGTCATTGCCTTTTTGAAGAAATTAGATCAGTTATGCTATAGGTGATCCACAGTCTGGATTTAGCTGATTATTTCTTGCGGTGTTTCGCTATACATTTTGTTAGACTGGGTATAAGTTCTTAAGATGTGAGTCAATGTGGGTACTTTTTTTTCTTTTTCACAAAATCATTCTATAGTGATGCTTTGAACTTCATAATGTATCACTTTGGAGGTCCGCATTGTCTAATTGTCTTGCCTCAGTGACACTGATTGATATGTTGTTTCAGATGGTGACGTCGTGATTCCTTCACTTCAAATCTCTCCATCAAGGTTCACCTGATGATTGGCATTTATTGCTGGCCATTGCCCAGATCAGCCCTTTTGTTCACAGTAGCAAAACAGTGATTTTTCTAATTATGTTGTTCCTCCCAGATTTATTACCTGGATAAAAGAACTTTTCTTTATCCATTACATTCTTTTTGTTACCACAAATTACAGTTTGTGTTGGAAAGGTAGAAAATTAGCTAATTCTTTTGATATTGTCAATTATTAGAGTAATTAGTATACTGTTTATTTCCAGTGATATACACTGAGTTTTGTTTCTCAATCCACCCTTTTTATTTTAAGTGCTATGATAAACTCATGACTTTTATTTATTTATTTTTTATTGTTGAAAGTATTATAGATGTCCCCCTTTAATCCCCTATTGATCCCTTCCTCCCTTGCCCCTAATGTTTGTGTCCATTGATTGTGCATATATGCATATAAGTTCTTTGGTTTATCTTTTCCCACCCCTCCCAATTCCATCCCTTTGTTAGTCTGTTCCCTACTTCCATGATTCTGGCCTCTTTTGGTTGATAGCTTATTTTGTTCACAAGTTTTCATAAATATCTGAGATCATGTGGTGCTTGTCTTTCTCTGACTGGCTTATAATACACATGATAGCCCTGGCCAGTTTGGCTCAGCGGTTAGAGCGTCGACCTGCGGTCTGGAGAGACCCAGGTTCGGTTCCCGCTAAGGGCACGTACTTCGGTTGCAGTTTGTCCCCGGCCCTGGTTGGTCGTGCGGGTGGCAGCCACTCGATGTGTCCCTTCACGTCGATGTTTCTCACTCTCCCTTCCTCTCTCTCCCTCCCACTCTATCTGTACAAAAAATGGAAAAATATCCTCAGGTGAGGATAAAAAAAACAACAACAACAAACCTAATACACATGATATGTTAATCAAATTCAGTCTTTTTTTCTTTGACCTACACAATGTCCCTTCTTTTGTCAGGGACAGCTCCTGTGAAGTTTTGATAAAACACCATCAGTTTTATAGCTTATTTTCTAGCACAGCACGATGTCCCAGGCTCCTCAAATACATTCTCCAAACCAGACTTGAAATCAGATGTTTTCAATGAGTCTTCTTTCCTTTTAGTCAGAAATAGTTAGAGATGACACTTGAGAGAGAGAAGAGGTCAGTACTACTCTGCTGTTATTGCTTCTAGGTCTTTTCAATGGACAGACCCAAAGAATATGTAAATTTTTCAAAAGGAAAAATTAAAGTGGTCCTATTGCTATTTCCCATGAATTGCACTATTACAGGGTTTTTACTTAGCTCCTTTGCCTTAATTCCTGTTATTTTACTTCATGCTGGAAATCTTGTTTACTAACAAGTAGCATAAGTTACAAAACTAATAGGTATTTACTTTCTCTTACAATACACATATAATGTTTATCATTTTAAGGATTGATTCATCATATACCCTTCAGGAAAGAAAAGAGTTCTTAGGAGAGAAAAAAAACAAAACACCCTGATTGTATTTTGGTTAATAATTTATTTATAGAATGTTCACTTCTAGCTATGATGGAGTAATTGATACTAGACCTATCCTCTACCATAAGCAATGATAAAACTAAACAAGGTACATGGTCTACCTGAAGTAAGGATCATGGATTCGAGTTCAGGCTGCCGAAGTGGCTGCTAATTCCAAAGCTGCTGCTGCTGATCCAGAATCCTCTGTGAGGGCTTTTGATGAGTCTTTGATCAATGGCTGAACTGCAGATGCAAAGATCCAAGACCTAGTGCTACAGGGCTGAACAATGACACCAGAGGTTGTGCCATGATATTCCTGTTTGACCAAAGTGAAGAGAACTCCCTCGGGAGGTCATTAAGTGAGATCCCTAATTACCCAAAACTTAAGAGTAGGTACCATGCATAGATTAAGACCACAGTCTACAAGTAAAAATAAAACCGAAATAAAATGCCCAAAGACAAAAAGCCAGATGGGATAAAAAAAAAAAAAAAAAAGTTCCATTTAATGACTAGGCAGCAGAAAACTCAATACTCTGTTTTTTAAAAAGTCAACATAATCCAGACTGGCTTAATGTATCATTATAATGTCCAGCATAAAATAATTTATCTAAATATTTCTCATTGTTATAACTTGTATTTTTAAAAAAAAACACCAGCCTCACCTTGTCTTATATATCCTTATATATTCTATAATAGTACTTTTTCTGAAATTTTTCTCTTTGAGTGACCTTAACATTTTAAATATTTTCAAAGATCTTTCTGTCTCGGATACTTGTTCTGTCATTAGGAAGGATGGGAGAGGTGAATGTATAATAACAGTATGCTTCTTTGTGTTTTTGTTTTGACTTCCAATGAAATTATTCTGCGTTCCACTAACTTGATGTATAACAGTCTCTTTTGATAATGTACATATTTCTAATTTTTGAGATTTACTAATATTAATAATTAGAATAGAATAGAGTTTTTTCCAGTTTATAAAGAATTTTCAAGCATTCATGAATCTCCCACTTATGAATAGCATAAAATATTTGCTAATACTACAGGAGATAGGGCAAAGAACCTCGATAAGAGGAGGGGGGAAATCAGTCATTCACAGTCCACAATTTTGTTAAACTTTAGTTGTTGATTTATAAATCACCATGTATATGAGTAGAATGGCAGAACACACAATTGATTTTCCTATTATAGACAAATAAAAAGGAATTACTGATATTCAGCACCTTCTGAGTGATATTTTACCTCAAATTCAAAACTTTATTATTGTTGGGCATCAGAATTATACAATAAAGAGGAGTTAGCAAATTGAGACAAATTTTGAACTGTAAGAATATACATTTTTGCTTCTAAGTGCACACTCTTCTGAATTGTCTGTTAAGTGCTACCAGAGTGCCAACGTGGTCTTAAGTCTTTAAAACCTGAAAATAAAGGGATCTTATAATAATTGCCTCAAACCATTATCGTAAAATCCACATGCTAAGAAAGATTTTAAAACACATGAGTATTAATTTTTCATTAAAATGAAATTGAATGGGGTTTCTTGCATGTGGTTTTTAATTATTTAGGCAATGATGAGTTAGGGAAAAAACATGGATCTGAAGTTACCCAGACCTTTGTTCTAAATCCTGACTTTGTCACTTCTAGCAGTGTGTCAATGAAGCAAATAGCTTCATCTTACTGATTTTTAGTTTACTTATCTATAAAATAATCACACTCATTTCTTTATTTTAGGAGCTTTATAATAATGAAATGTGATAACCCAAGTAAACTTTCTTAGGCGTGCCTGGAAATGTCATAAATATTCTCTATGTGTTGGTATCATTTCTGTGCTTATTTTTTTTTAACTCTTCTCTCATAACACAAAAAAAAGTTCAAAAATCAGACCTTTTCAGAAATTTTAGAAAATGGGAAGTCAAGAGATATATTCAAATGTTATTTAAATGCTTTCATTCTCTCACCATGATAAGCTTCAAGCTACTGCATCATGCTCCCATTCTCTACCTCCCCTCACATGACCAGAAATGAACAGCCTGCATTCCTATCACAGAGGTGTCTGCCCTTGTCCGCTACATCACACCTGCTTTTTCACAGTAGAGAGTGTTGCTCCCCCAATTTCCCTATCATTCCTTCCTTATGTGTCCCTATTCTCCTGGATTATCTTTCTTAACATATAACCATGCTGTCTTTTCTTCTAGTTTAAGAAACAAGAACAAAGTTCTCTTGCCCCACAATCTCTTGTGCCATTTCTATTTTCCTTTAAGCAAAATTAAACATTTGCTGTACTTGCTATATGTATTTGCTATACTCTAATTCCAAATCTCATCTAATTCAGGGATCATTTTTATATCAGACCTTCAGATATCCAGCATCACATAAATTATTCATTTTGATTCCGATGTAGGATGACTGGCTATTAAAACTGTTTTCTACAAAGTAACCTAAAATTTTGTCTTTTCATAATCCACACTAATTCCTCTTTTAAAAGGAAACTCTGTTGAAAGCGCTCAAATCTTTAATGATAGTTATTATGTCTATATTTATTAATTTCTCCTCTAGGCTAAACAGCTTTACTTTTTTCAAAAATTGCTCATATAAAATAATGCCTCCAAAACTTTCCTTATATAACACTATTTTTCTATATCCAGGGATATTTGTCAAGGCCTCTAATAATGTGTCCTTTAGCTAAGCCTATTTAAAAAATAATATGTTTTAAATTTAATTAAAAATTAAGCATTTTATGGTCATCTTTAAAAAGAGAAATAAATTACATACTATTATAACTTTTTGTGTTATGCTAAGCCTAGACAGGGACAAAGTCCTCCTCAAAGATTTGAAAGGTAGAATTTATCTACTCTATCGCCCAGAATCTATTTTTAAGCATTTAGTAATGAAGTTCAGATAAACATTGAAGAATTCATGTTCTAGATTTTTCAGAGAAAACAGACTAGAAATATTAATCCAGTACATTGGTTTCATATTCATCAAGATGTTTTATATTTAGCAAATTCTTTTTATATAGTTTTTTTTTGGTACGTGACCCTAGTGGAAACCGAACCCAGGACTCTCTGGTCCACAGGCCGATGCTCCAACTGCTGAGCCAAACCGGCCAGGGCTTTATATATACTATTTTAACCAAAGTTTGGTTAAAGAAAAAAATGAGATAAGAAAAGAAATCAGTTCAAGGTTGCTCATTAGAATTGACTCTGTGGGATGAATCAGCAGTCCAATGACCAAACTGACTGGTCAAAAGTTGTAGATACAGAAAACCTTTCAGGAGAGTTAGGAATTCAAATAAACCAAATTCCTTTGAAGTTAAGCCTTGGTGCCTTCAAATATTGCTGCTTATTGTTCCATTGACTTTTTAGTTATGTAATTCTTATGTTTTTTATTGATTTTTTTTTTTTTAAGAGAGAGGAAGGGAAAAAGCGATACAAACATCAATGTGAGAGAGAAACGTGGATCGGCTGCCTCCTGCACGCCCCCTACTGGGGATCAAGCCGGCAACCCGGGCATGTGCCCTGACTGGGAGTCAAACTGGGACCTCTCGGTCTGTGGGACGATGCTCAATCCACTGAGCCACTCCGGCCAGGCTATATAATTCTTATTTAATAGGTGTTTAATCCTCCCTCTATTTTAATTTCTTATGTTGTTTTTCTTTCCTCTTTAATTCTCAATACTGCATTTTAGGTAATTTCCTTCTATTTTTCATTGTATTAATTTTATCTTATGTTGTGATTAAATGACTAGTTGATCATCTACTGGGCTTTCAGTTTCAATAACTATATTAAAAAACTTTAACTTTATGTTTTATTTTATTCTTAAAGTCCATCCTTTTTCATAAAACATTGTCACGTCTTATCTTTTGACTTTTTATTTTATTCTTTATTTTAAACATACCTATTTAATAAGTACTTATTTAATAAGAAGCAGCTATTTTTCTTCCCAGAGTCCAAGCTGAGATAGACCAACTTCCTTATCATCTTCCTATCCTGCAATGGATATTTTTCTAGTTTACCTTTATGAGTGTTTACAGCTGTAAACAGCTAGCGTCTCACTATGACCTCCCGCAGGGCTCTAGCTCCTTCCCTTACATGACATTTAAACCTCTATCTCCATTGGTAGGCTAGTGGCCCAGACTTTGTTGACCAATCTGCCTATTCTGTCTTCCCTACTCAAAATGTCAGATCAGGATTAGTCTTACCATCCAAGCCTGAGAAATAAAACTTAGTTCTACTTCTAAAACCATAATACTTGATACGTGGATTGTTTTCTTTGCTGACATTGGCCTGTTTGAGTGAGGCTGACAGAATTCTGAGCAGCGGAAGAGCCGAGTGGTGAGAACGTTATTAACCCAGATAAAAACAGAGGTGAAGGTGAAGGATGGGAATCCAAAATTGATCTTTTTCTTTGAATTACTGGATTCAGCAGCACCCGAAGCTAGCACTGACCCCGAAGACCTTTCAGTTGGTGTGAATTGAAGACTGCCTGAGTGGGGTTTTGTCACCCTGAATATGAGAGTCATCTCTGGTACAATAGCTTAATAGCTATTCCCATTCCCCCCCCCCACCGTTCTCTGTCTGGTATGTGGTAGTAAGTATGAATTTGAAAGTAAAATGCAGAGAACAAGAAATAATTCAACTAGCCCATGGTGAACACTGTGATGTCCAGCTTAGGTATCCCTTCTGGACTGAAGGATTAATCAACCAGCAACTGGGCATTGTGCTAGTAGACAATTCTCAGTTGTCAGCCTGTATCACTGTACCAGTCAAGGTTCAGAGAAACAGAACCAGCAGGATACACACACACACACACACACACACACACACACACACACACATATAGTGAGAGAGAGAGAATTATTGAAAGAAACTGGATTGCACGATGATTGGAGCTGACAAAGGAAGTCAGAAATCTGTAGAGCAGGCTATCAGGAAGTTCATGCTGGATCTTCTGGGCACACTCTAAAACTGCTATTTATAGCAGAATTTCTTCTTCCTCAAGGAATTCATAGTTCTTTTCTTAAGGCCTTTCATTTTTTACTTTTAACAACTCTATCATATAGGTAATTTTATTATTGCATGTAAGAGATAAACTAATGAAGACTTAAAGGATTTTTAAAACTAGCTATGGAAGGGTTCTCCAGAAAAATAGAACTAATAGGAGATATACATACATATATATTATGTTTATTTTAAAGAATTGCCTCATGCAGTTGTCCGCACTGGCAAGTCTGAAATCTGTAGCACAGGCCACTTGTTTCAAGATGATGGAGAACGTGTAAGAAGAGTGAATTCTGTGGGCATAGGCCCACACTTAACTTGTTGTGAAGTGATTCCTTGATCCCAAGCACTGTGTATGGAATACCATGCCTGTCAATAAAGCCTTCTGTAGATTCTTGGATGATAGTTATGACAAAAACATTGTGCGTCGGAAGGAAAAATATTCACTTTCAAAGTGTCCATTCCATTAAGAACAAAGCACTATCTCTTCCATGATGAAAGCAGTCTACTGTAATCAACTTGTCATCAGGTGATCACCTGGGGAATGGTACCATACTGGGGACTTGGTGATGATCTCTGCTGCTGTCTGATTGGACACTTATAAGTTGAATAGAAAGTAACTGTGTGTCAATCTTATTTTTAATTTTTTAGGCACCTTCACACTGGTTTCCACAATTGCTACACCATTTTTCATTCCCATCAACAGTATACAAGGATTCCAATTTCTCCACAAACTCACAACACTTTTTTTCTTTCTTTCTTTTTTTTTGTAATAGTCATCCTAACAGGTATAGGGTGGTATCTCTTTGCAGTTTTAATTTGCATTTCCATGATGATTACTAATGTTCACCATCTTTTCATGTCCCCATTGGCCATTCATATATAGTTGAAAAAAATGTGTGTCTGAATGTAACTTCACCAAGAAAATTAAACTTTCTAGTATAATATTTGCATCTATGTATCTGTTTTTTCTCTCAAATATATCTAAAGCTTAATGATAATTATCCCTGGGTCACAGAATTATGGGTAGCATTTTCTTGTTTATATATGTCTCTATTATATCATATGCAGAGTTTATGTTTCAAATTTTTTTACACAAAACACCAAAAGACAGTAAATATTATGATTAGTACAATATTTTAGTACATTTGACATAAAGCAGTTGGCCAACTTCTAGGAAAATCTAACAAATAAACAGATACATTTTAAGCCACAAACCTGGACAACAAATAATAATCTCACATAAAAATAATAAGCTAAGCTAAACCGAGAAAAAGCTAGTGCTGATCTAAGCAAACAATGTAAGCCTTGAGTGAAAGAGTGAATATGTCACAAAACTTTGTACAAAATTAATTTTACTATCAAAAACCTTTCCCTCACAAGGGCAAAAAAGAGGTTCCAACAGAATGTTGTAGCAGTGCTAATAAATGGTGTTAAATAATGGTGCAGAAGCAAACCATCCATATAAAACTGATAAAATTACTCTCTCATCAAGGAGAAAGTGAATGACTATTTCCTCAATCTTTATGCACTTGCTTACCTTTTGAAGATGTCTCATTAAAGAATATAGAAATTAAAACATTGCATAATATGTTCAAGCACTGTAAGAATAAACTATGATTCATTTTACTAACCTTGGTGATACTCCCATAAATATTTGACAGAACAGAAATTGCTCATTATTACTGTTCTGTACAACCTGGTATATATCAATATCATATAGTGTATAATGATAAAATTATCTTGTAAAAAGAAAATTCTTATAATGTAAACAAATTTAAATTTATTAAAGAAAAACTACCAGATTCTACTTTTGATGCTGCAGTGTAATCTGATTTCACTACCCTTCCTGCTGATGTCAACTTACAAATTTCAAACATATTTACTCAGAAAACACCTGTGAGGATATAAGGAATTTCTAATGAATAAAAAAAATTATAAAAACAAACGTTATAAAAGAAAACAGCTATTAGTTATCTCAATAATTTATTTCTGAATTTATATAAGTCAAATAAAAATTGGGTTAGTATTCCATAATAAGACTTACATTTCCTTATGTTTTCCCCTCTTTCCACTCTGAGGGCCCCAGTCTTATTCTTGGTCTTTACAGAAATATTTGAATTTGGTAGAGCAGAAATTCTCTAAATAAGTAATTTAACTTTAACCTCTATAACCTTGAATTTCACTATCTCTTCAAAAAACACTTTAATATCTAAGAAGTATCATACTGTATCAGAAAGAACACATATTTATGGGTCAGAATTAAGCTACTAAACCCACTTCTCTGTCTCTGGCTATAAGAACCTGGACAACTTTCTCAATGGAATAATTTTCAATTTCTTTACCTGAAAAACTGAATGAGTAATGATTACTTTTAAACATTTAAATAAAACCTCTCTCACTCTCTTGCTCTCATCATCTTTTTGTATGCAAACACTACATCAGGCCCCATGGATATACGTAGATATTTGTAGATAGTGCCTGAAATATAGTAAACGTTCAACATTAGTCACCTACTCATCTCCCATATTCCAATTCCACATTCTCATTTATTTAAGCCATTTTCTTCTTTTAAGATACAGATAAAATCCTTCATTTTCCACTTGAATTTTGTCAACATTCCCACATCATAGTAATCTGGCCTCATTTGCCAATTAGCATTCAATTTTTAACACTGTTATATTTGTTCTGTTGGATATATAAATAATCACTCTCTGAATTTCCTTCTAAGCATTTTAAAGAAAAGAATTATATATTTTTAAACATTTTCTTTTTATCCTCACCTGAGGACACTTTTGCATTTATCTTCAGATAGAGCGAGAGGGAGAGAGGGAGGAAGAAAGAGAGAAACATTGATGTGAGAGAGACACATCAAGTGTTTGCCACCCACACAGCCCGAGGTGGGGTCAGGGACAAACTGAAACTAAGGTACATGCCCTTAGCGTCTCTCTGGTCCACGGGCTGATGCTTTAACCACTGAGCCAAACTGGCCAGGGCAAGAATTATATATTTTTAAATGCATATACTTTAATCTTGTATTTACTAAAAATAATTGCTCTGTAAATGTTTAATAATTAAGGCTGAATATAAAGAAAAGTTTACTCATTTGTAAAGAACTACACGGAGTTGGACCAAGATCTCTATGGTACATTGACCAAAATATCTCTTTAGATTTACTTTCTTATTTGATTCACTGTTTGTTTAAGCAATTTCAATGTTTTGAAATATCAGCAGAATAAAACTAGGTAACATTTATTGAGCTTCTACTATGAGCCAAGGCCAAGCTATAAATTATTAATCTCACTTGCAGATAAAGAAATCAAAACTCATAAAGGTTAGAAAAACTAAAATCTGAATTAGACTCAAGTCTGCCTAATCTCAAAGTCCAGGTTCTTTTCCATTATACCACAGTGTCTGCCAATTCTTTGATAATTCAAATCTGTTTTAATTCCAGTTCCCTCACCAGTGTGATTTGCAGACTTCTTAGTTTTACACATAAACACACACACACACACACACACACACACACACATTTTATCTCTCTTTCTTACAAACTCACACACATTTCAGAAATAACTATTTGTTCTCAAAAACAATAGAGTAATAATATAGAAAATATTTACTTGAAGATCCCTAAACTTTACATAAAATTAATACTCAGTTATAAAAATGATTTGTAAAATACTCTTAGATTTTCATTCTTATTTCAAATAGTATTTCCTTGGTCTTGTTGAGAATAAAAAACAAGACAGCTGTTGAACCTCAATCATTCTCAAGGCTATTCAAATATCAACAGAAAGTTCCAGTCAAAGTTGAGATGATAGTCTGTAGTGGTTTAAAAATTTAATATATGACATACTTCCAGGTGAGTATTTGTAGGGGGCGGGGGAGCCCACCAAACCCTTGGCAACCACTCATTTTTTTTTACTGTCTCCATAATTTTGTCTGTTCTAGAATGCATATAATTGGAATCATATAGCACATATGTAGTTTTTTAGCCTGGCTTCCTTTACTTAGCAAAATATACCTCAGGTTTCTCTATATCTTTTTCTGGACTGCTAGCTCATTTCTTTTTATCATCCAACAATATCCCATTGTATGGAGGTACCATCGTTTGTTCATCTGTTTACCTGTCGAAGGACATTTTGGTTGCTTCCAACTGGGGATATTTACTATAAAACTGCCGTGAACATTCATGTGCAGGTTTTTGTGTGGACATAAGTTTTCAGTAACTGTGGGTACATACACAGGAATGGGATTGCTGAATCACATAGTAAGAGTATATTTAGCCGTGTGAGAAATGGTCAAACAGTTTCCGAAGCAGCCGTACCATTTTGCGTCCCCACCAGCAACCAGGGCGAGTTCCAGCTGCTTCACTCCCCCACGTGCACTCGATGCTGCTGGTGCTTGGGAGTTCAGCCTTTCTGATAGCTGGGTAGTGGGAAGATGAAGTCTTTGTTGCTCAACTAGTTTCTTAATGTTATCTTTACTGTTTAGGTTCTAAAATTAGTTGTGTCTAACAACAGTTTTAAGACCCTGATTTCTGGATTATGTCGTCCTGTTATTTCTTGCTTGCAAACCCACCAATTTTATTTTTGAGCTCTTCTCTTTCTGTAATTCCTGAACAAATGCTATCAACAACCACCGACGCACATGTTGGCATTCTGTTTTCTGACTTCTTCCCCTAAGGTTAAGAGTTCATTGTGGACATAATTGTTCTCCATGTTACCTCAGCAGACATATTGCCTAATCTTTTGCCACAGCATAACGTGGGTTGCCTTCTATCCAGGCACCAGCTGCTAAACTAACATATATATTTTTTCTTGGTTTACCAAGAAAAGGTCCAACTCTGTAGAGAATTTTATAAAAGTTTACTTGAGTCAAACAGAGGATGTGGCTGGAAGCAAGATCTCAATAGAGAAAAATGCTTTGGAGAATAAACTTGCAGTTTCTTTTGAGCATTTAAGATTAGGAGGGAAGGAAAAGAAGATAACAAGAAGGTGAGAGAAAGCAATACTGGGACCACATTACCTCTTGCTTGCTTTAAAAGGAGGGATTTGAAAGAGTGATCTAGGTATGAGAAGAGGGCTGTGAAAGGGGGCACTTCGAAAGTGTGTTAACTTAGATGCACAGAAACAATGAACAATGAACTTGCTGAAGGCAAAGATAATTCTTTTAGTAAATAAGTTATATGCCTAGGATATACCTACCCACCATGACCCGCCCAGTTAAGAATTTACGATCAGATCACCCTATAAGGTTACTTCTCATAGAACCTCTTTTTTCATTCACACATTTTTATGGGAGACAGCTACTATTGATGATACTGTCCTGTATTAGCCCAAATAAGCTAGTGTTTTTGAGAAATCCCCTACTTCACTAAATACTAAAGGATTTCCAACACTTTACAAAATGAAAAAAGTTGTCAAAGGGATTTGCCCTCTTTATTCATCAGAAAGGATTCATCAAACATAAACAGTGTTCTAGGGTGATTTAAAATAACAGGAGACTAACCTTGGCAGTATGGAAAAAACTCAGGACCCGCTAGATATACACTAAAATTAAAGCTCATTCTAGATAGTTGTTTCTGTGGGGCTTAGATTGATTTTCCAAGAGAATTAGGGAATAAGAATTGTTCCACGTCAGCTTTGAAGAAGAAAGATGCGGAAAGCTAAAGACTTATATTTTAAAAGCATGTGTATGGCACTGGCTGGTTGGCTCAGCAGTTAGAGCATTGGCCTGCAGTCTGGAGAGATCAGGGTTCGGTTCCCGCTAAGGGCATGTACCTCAGTTGCAGTTTGTCCCTGGCCCTGGTTGGGTCGCGTGGGTGGCAGCCACTTGTCCCTTTCACGTTGATGTTTCTCTCTCTCTCTCTCTCCCTCCCACTCTATCTGAACAAAATATGGAAAAATGTCCTTGGGTGAGGATAAAAATAAATAAGTACGTGTATTTTTTCTTTAAAAAATCCAAAAGTGTTGATCAAACAGAGTCCAATTATAATCATAGCAATATAAATAAAGCACTTCGTTTTCAAACTCAAGATACATAGTTTTAATAGTTATGCTTAGTTTAAAACCTGCAGCTGTTAAATCTATGATAACTTACTTTAATAACACTGGTTGTTCCAAAATAAGAAAATTGTATAAACTATTTCAATTAACTCACTTCGAAATGAAAATTAGTAGTACACATTTAAACATATTCCCAATGATTATAATTCTTTATTCACATAGGACACCATTCTGAGAATTAAAAATAACATCAAACACCTATTATCTACTGAGTGAGAAAAATCCATATTGTTATCTTCCCAAAAGAACAGAGAGGTTTTAAAGGAAAAAGGAGTTCCTCTTAGAGAAAAAGTATTCTTCCTTTTGTACTCTGAATCCTGGCCTCTCTCAACTTGCACAGATTATCTAGCTGTTCATTCCTTTATTCATTCATTCACAAAGTCTTCAAAATTGTATTGTGATTCCAGTATGTACTGAGAATTATGCTAGTCATTGAGGATAAAATAATCTTAGAGAAGAAGTTTGAGAAGACAGAGACATTTGATTTACTAAAACCTAGCAATAGGCTTCTGTCATCCACCCAGCCCCCATTCTCAAACTGGAGCAGACCAAAGCTTCTGTTCCTGAAAGGAGGAGACTATATGGAAGGGGATTGGAGTCAGGCAGGAAAACTGCAGGTACTGCAAGAGATTTTTATATTATCCATATTTTTCAGTCTCAATCTCCCAAGGGCAAAATAACTAGGAATATTCCTGGAATTGCAAGTGCTAGAAGTCCCAGCCAGCTTTAGGTCCCAGATCATCTTCATACATATTTAAACCAGAGTGGAAAGCAGTGATCAAATGGTGCCGAACATCAGCCAGAAAAAAATTGGATTTGAATCTTGCAAACAGATCCCTGGAACTCAGGATGGGTAACTGTGCAGGATCAGACTTCATTTTATTAATTCTGCAATAAAATTCCCCCCCACACACATACTATGTTATTTAATTTTTGGATCCTACTATACAATATTATGGTGAGGTAATTTACCAGAGAGGCACTTGTTCCCACAGTGGCATGGTACAAAGAACAAGGGAATGAACACCGATGCAGATAGTTTGCAGCTGCGGTGGTAAGGAATGGAGGAATTTTCTACCCACTGAGTGCTCTTTTCCCTGCAATTTAGGAAGCAAGCTCATCTGATGAGAATGGTGAAGTAAATGCATCAAAACTAACTCATCTTTAACAACTTAAACAAAAGAACTAAATTGTGTCCATTTCCTATGCATCCCTCCTCAGTCTTCCCAACAAATACTTTTTCCCCCCTTCTGCTACTGAGCCTCTTGAAATACCTCTACTTCCTGACGTTTCTGTGGCTTTATTTTTATTTATTTACTTGTTTGTTTGATTCATCCAAGCCTGCCATATGTGGTTTCTGCGTCTCTCAGTTCTAAATTTTCGCTTCTTAGAAACAAGAGTCCAGTGGGTCAGTTTGGTTTGATTGGACCCACCTGACACATTCAGCTGTGGCCAGGGGTCATTCATATGATTCTGGTGGCCATTTCTGAGTCTAGATTATTTCCAGAAAAGGAGAAGTTATTATTAGTCAGACGGCCAGACATGTATCTATGACACACTCAAGCTTTCCCATGGCCTCTGTGTTCCTGGTGTTATTCATTTTCAGGTGGGTCCTTCTCAGTCTCCTTCTTGTGTTCTTTTTTTCCCTGACCTTAAATGCTGGTGTGTGTCAGGGTTCTCTTCAGTGTCCTCTCCTCTTTTCACTCTACGACTCTCTCCTGGGTGATTGCATCCCTTTCCAAGGATACAATGAACACCTTTTGAGTATCGATGCCTAAATCTCTACCTCTTTTACAGATCTCACTCCTAAATGGCAGGCTTGTGAAAACCATTAAGAATAGAGCTAAGAGACAAAGAGAGAGAAAAATCTTCATGGCACCAAAAGAGGCAGAGCCCAGGATTTAGCTGGCCTGAAACTAGATCTGTCTCGAATACGTTTTATAATAGTAATTCTTCTTGCTTAAGCCAGGTTGAGCTGGGTCTCTGTTACAACCCAAAGCATAGTAGACTGATGGAGACATTTTTCTCAGTGCTTTCTATTGTCATTGGTCTCAAGTTCCTATCTTGGCCACCTTTCCTGTTCACTCAAGGTCAGGCTAACAGCAGCCCTACAAAACACATTCATGCTTTTCCAGAAATATTCTCACCCTCCCATTATCAGCTTCCTCCTTCCCCAATTCAACACACACACACACTGAAACAAACAAAAACACTAGTTATCAATATGCTCTTAATTGTTACTTTTAAAATGTGTAGCTATCAAAGTTAATCCAAACACAGTTCTCTGACACTAGAAAAACATAAATTTTCAGAATGAAACACAAGAAAGCTGAGATCTAGCCATACCTATTTTGACAATATTGGCTGGGAAAACACATGATGTTAGAAAATATTTCTGCCTTTTTTTCTTCCCTAGTAAAAATTATAATATCTATTTATCACAATGTTGTTTCAAAAGTCTAATTGGTAAGAGCTGTGAAATGTTCTGAAAGATGAGAAACTGCTCTTTGACAATGAGATCTTAAAAGAAATAGGTACACATCAGTAAGTGGAGAAAAATAAGAAGATAGTAGATGAATAAGATCTTAAAAGAAATGCACACATTAATAGTTGCATATATACCATTTTAATGTTGACATGTACAAGAATACATATATTCTCATTCATCCAGACTATAATTATATAAATAAAAGTTTGCATTTTTTTATATTTACAAATATAGAAAACTATATGAAATCCATATACATTATGGCACCTTGACAAAGATGCTACAAAGGATTTAATGTGAAGGGGGAAAAAAACTCAACCATTATTTAATACTATACAGATATATTTATATCTTGATTGCATGAATATTGATCTAACCAGAATGCAAAATTAGACTGGTCATAAATATACCTCTATTTCTATATGTAGCTTTATATTAAAGCCTGAGTGCAACATAATAAGATGTTGTAAGGATATCCAAAACAAGGCTTTAGAATACTTCCAAGCAATTCCTGTTATTAAGTAAAAGCTAATTTAAATATAAATTAAATGTAGATAGATTCCCAGCTGGTCAACTGGGCATGGTCTCATGGACTGAGAGGTCCTGATTCAATTCCAGGTCAGGGCACATGCCTGGGTTGTGGGCTTGATCCCCAGTAGGAGGTGTGCAGGAGGCAGCCAATTGATGTTTCTCCCTCACATCGATGTTTCTCTCTCTCTCTCTCCTTTTCTCTCTCTCTATAAAAAAATCAATACAAACATATTTAAAAAAATTAAATATAGATGATACATTTTACTTTTAGTATATCTTGCCTGTAGCACATATCCCAAAATTACCTGAATAAGAGTTAACATTTTTCATAGCAATATTAATTCATTAAAAATGAATTTCTCTTTTATGGAAAATACCATACAAGATAGCTTTATGAGATTAAAACAGGATAATAACTGTCTTGCATCTTTAAATAAATCCTTCTTTAAGCCAATTCTATTAGGCTAAAAATCTCACTTCTTTTAAAATGTAGAGCCACCTTTAAAACAATTTGTTATGCCCTGGCCGGTTTGGCTCAGCGGTGGGAGCGTCGGCCTGCGGTACAGAGAGACCCGGGTTCGGTTCCCACTAAGGGCAAGTACCTCGGTTGCAGTTTGTCCCCGGCCCTGGTTGGTAGTGCGGGTGGCAGCCACTCGATGTGTCCCTTCACATCGATGTTTCTCTCTCTCTCTCTTCCTCTCTCTCCCTCCCGCTCTATCTGAACAAAAAATGGAAAAAAAATGTCCTCAGGTGAGGATAAAAAAAAATTAAAAAAAAACAATTTGTTATATATAAATATTCAGAAGGATAACACCAAAAGAACAAGTAGAATAAAAGTTATAACGATGTAGTAGAAAGAACAGAAAGGAAAGAAACTGAAGTCTTATTACTTGGTTTAATTCTTGCCTTAAATAACTGTGTGACCTTGTCCTAGTCACCTCTTTCTTTGGGCCTCAGCTTTCTCAACTGTATGAAGAGAATGTCAAATTTAGTCAAGCAAAGCCCTATTGTCATCCCAATTGCATTTTAAGTGTGTCAGTTATTAATTGTACAGCAAGGAAAGTTAATTGATACTAATATTTAATAATTGATAACAAAAGCACATGTTGAATCTTAGGTAACATTATAAAGAAAAATAAAGAATAATTTTTTTTCCAAAATAAAATTTAATCATCTGAATTTATCAAATGTATTTATGAAACTGGTAGCTCCAGTTTATTTTTAAAAAATAGGAAAATGTAGCCTGGCTGGTGTGGCTCAGTGGTTGAGCGTCAACCCATGCACCAAGAGGTCACAGGTTTGATTCCCAGTCAGGGCACATGCCCAGTGGAGGACATGCAGGAGGTGGCCAATCAATATTCTCTCTCATCAATGTTTCTATCTCTCTCCCTCTCCCTTTCTCTCTCTAAAATCAATAAAGAAAAATGTTATTAAAAAAAAATCTTTAAGCCTGGCTGGTGTGGCTCAGTGGACTGAACATATCCCATGGACTGAGGGGTCCCGGTTTAATTTCCGGTCAGGGCACATGCCTGGATTTCAGGCTCAATCTCCTGTAGGGGGCAGGCAAGAAGCAGCCAATCAATGTTTCTCTCTCACATGGATGTTTCTATCTCTTTCTCCCTCCCTCTCTCTCTGAAAAACCAATAAAAAATTTAATTAAAAAACATTTAAAAATAGGAAAATGTGGTTATTCACAGACTTTGGATCATTGGTGATGTTCCATTGTATTTTTCTTTACTAAATTGTGTGCCTTTCTGGTCCCTCTTGCTCGTAGTTAAGAATTTAAAGAACTGGGCTGTAGATGGGAAATAAGGAAAAGCACGAGGTGACCTAAAATCGTTCGGCATGCCTTTGTATTCCATTTTAAGGAAACACAACAGTAAATCAGAGAAGAGTGAGCAAAAAGTTGCTCGGGGCCACTTTTATTTCTGCACCAAGAGCTGGGCATACACAGGACTCACAGGGCGCTTGTAAAACTATCATTTTTCTCTTCCTATTGAAAAGCAAATGCAGCAGAATTCAGTAAACATTAGCCTGGTCAAATTGATGCTGGATTTCTCTTCTTTCCTGAAGGCACTTATACTAACACAATGTCATTATTATTGTAGAAAACCTAAGACTGGCTCTGTGGTGAAGATGCCAAAATAATTCAGCCACTATCAAGTGAATAGTTGAGCACTGTGCACATATTCATTTACTTGGACTAGTCTCTTTTGAGATTGTTCAGAAATAAGGCATAAGCCACCTGCTCAATCAACAAAAGCAATCACAGGAAAGCAAAGTCAAGCTTCAGTGCAAAGAAAGGTTAGAACAATAGTCATCTGGGAATAGAGTAACACCAGGCTCACTGCTGAGAATTATTTTAAGCACAAAGAAAGGCAATTTAGTCCATTTGGTGGAAGAATACTCTAATGAGAGTTTAATAACAGAAGAAATACATATCCCCAGGCTTAAGTGGAGTATTCCATCAAACTCCTGGCAAGGAATTTTAAAGCTACCCTTCCTTCACACCTGCCATCTTGTTTTTCTTTACTCACATAATAATTGTAAAGTATGTACTGTATACCAGGCACTTGCTCGTTTTATGGAAATGAAAGATATAGCATCTGCTCTGTAGCTTGATAATTATTTTGACAGGGTTATGCACCATATGCTAAAAGTGATATTTGTCTAAGTCTGGAATGTCAAGAAGGATGTTCCAGAGTAGGAAATTATTGACATAAATCTTAAAGACATGTAGGAGATAGGCCAGGTGAAGAAGGGGGATCAGGGTATTCCAGGAAAACGGACATCTTTCATTAAAACATGATGGATTGAGAAAACTGCTAGAAGACAGGTTACGTGTTTAGAAAGAGTCACGGATGAAGTTACAGATGCAGGAATCAGATCATTGACAGCTTACAAGTCAAGCTACAAAGCTTTAATTTTATTATAAACGCTGTGGGGAGCCACTAGAGGAATATTTTAAAAAGCATAGTAACAAGATTTGGATTTTCTAACACTTTCTCTGCATAGAGTTTAATATTCTATTCACTCATTCAACAAATATTTGTGAGCAATGTGCAGTATCAGGGAATGAATATGCAATTATAGATAAGAATGTCAGGGTCCCTGCCTTCATGGAGTTTATAGTTCCCAGTAGAGACAGCCAATTGTGTATTACTCAAAAGGTTATTTCAATAATCATGGTGAGAAATGATAGAGGTTACAATTCAGGCAACAACAAAAGAGGTAGAAAAGGAGGAATACAAGGTAGGAGTACAAGTAACAAGATTTAGTCATCCTGGTAATCTAAACCCAGGTAACAACATTTCAACAGTAACTTTGCAGCTGATAAAGAGGTATCTATCAAGTGGCTACTCTATGCCAGGCACTGAAGCAAGTGCTGTATTTTATTCAATGCTTATGACAGTTCTGTGAAACATCTATTATTTGTCAATTTTATAAGAAACTGAGAATGGATAGATTTAAAAAATGACCTTAGTACTTTGAAGTTTCTTCCATCAAGTGTTGGAGCATATTCCCCACAAAGCTTGCTTTTGTGGCTTGCTTTGACCCCTGGACTGCAATGGGAGTGAGGTTATACCAGTTCAGAGTCGAGGCCTCTGTCTTGTGTGCTCTTCTTCTCCCATAGGCCCATGACCCAAAAGAAACATTAAAGCTAACATGACCAATGAACAAAGCTGAGAATGGACCCCAACCACAAAGCTTTCCGAAACTTTAGGAAAACTTATTTTCAGACTTCTCAGAAGAGATCCTGTGCTACACTTTTCTCATTCATATCCTCTGTCTCTAACACATGTCACTCTTTACCTTTACTATCATGGCATTTTAATTTTTGGACCAGTAGGAAATGTTTATGTATGTGAATAAATCAAGATATACTAGCACCTTTTAGGATTCTTCATCACGTTCTTGTAGTATAACATCCTCTCCCTGTCACTGATCCTCTGATGGTACTTCCTAGACATTTTAAAATGTTTTTTGTCAGGTCATACAACTGTTTACCAGAATAACTGTAAACCAAGAATCATTCCGCAGAGCCATTCATAAAAGAATATACTAGAGCTGGTAGGGCAATTAAAGAAAATATATTCTAACTTCCTTCTATCACAGATGAGAAAACTGAGGTTCAGAAATCTCACCCGCCCAATGTCATATACTTGATTAGTGAGAGACCCAGAACTCTGGCCAGTGCTTTTTCAACTTAAAATATACCGCTTCCACCCTGGCTGGTTTTCCTCAGTGGTTAGAGTGTCAGCCTGCGGTCCAGAGAGACCCAGGTTCGGTTCCCGCTAAAGGCTTGTACCTCAATTGCAATTTGTCCCCGGCCCCGGTTGGGGTTGTGCGGGAGGCAACCACTCAATGTGTCCCTTTCACATTGATGTTTCTCTCTCTCTCTCTTCCTCTCTCTCCCTCCCACTCTATCTGAACAAAAATAGAAAAATGTCCTCGAGTGAGGATAAAAAAAAAATACTGCTTCTAATCAATGATTGGTAAATGGAAGGGAAAACTGTAATACGTACTTTTGTACCCCTAGGAAATTTTCAAGTCCTATAACATTAAAGTACAACTAAATGAAAGGAATCTAAACAACTAAAACACACACACAAAATGTGAGAAATTAACAAAAAAGGAAACAATATTTCATTAAGCTACATTTTCTGGAAAAGTAAATATCAATTTTTGCGTAGTTCACTAGAGAGGTAAAATTCAGCAGAGACTACTTTAATACAAAATTAAACATTCAAGGATGCAGTTAAAACACACTTTAAAGAATTTTTAAAAATAAATGTTGTGGAGCAATAATTAATGCCTTAAATAGAATCATTATAAAAATAAAATGAGTGTGATTATTATCTTTCCCAAGAAAGTACAACCTCCAATATCCTTTTTATGTTTCAGAAAAGTAAGAGCTTTTGAAGTTTAAACAACTACTCCTATTTCACCTGAATTTTAATATATACAATTAAATTACCTTAAAAATGATGAATTAGTCTTTTTTTTAATTCTCAAAATGACGCATATAGTTATTTATTCTCACTATGAGAATTTTGATAATTTTGCAATTATAAAATAACATATTTAGATGGCTTGCTAAAATTTACGTAGCAGACTAGGCATAAATATCAAAACAAAAGAAAACTGCTGATTCTGTAGAGTATGGGATGCCTTTCCAGTCAATACTTCCTAGAGAAGAATCCTCAGATCCAGACTCAGATGAAGGACAGGCTGGCCTCTTATGCACCTGTGAGTTCCCTGCAAAAATAGGTGATGGGAACAAAAGTGGGCATATATTCCAACAAAACCTATCTTGGAAATCTGTATTTTCTCATTCAGGGATTTAGTTTATTTGTATTGGTCCCTGGCGTTATAAGGTATTGTTCAGTTGGTGTTTGAACCAATGTCATAGAAACTATGCTCACCGTGAGTTATAAAGAGACTCATAGACAAGCCTGTCTGAAGAGAATGAAGCTGATGTGAACATAGCATACAGCCCCAGAGACACAACTACAGTAAGAGAGAACTGGAGCATAAAAAAGAGGAAGAGAGAGACTGCTTATTAACCTTTCAAAACAGGAGAAATCAGCTATTTTCTATGAATGGTTTCCTTAAGATTACCCTGGTTCCTAATGCTTCACAGATGTCATACCTGCTAGGATTATACAAAGCTAATAAATTAAGTCCCTAGTCTGGAATCAATTGAGAGACAAATTGGGAAATGTAATAGAAATCAAATTGTCAGCTTTAATTAGTGATAAAGCTAAGTGGTGAAGCGCAATCTTCTAATAACTCACTATAAATTTGTCACAAACCTAGAAGGAATGCTATCTGTCTCACCCATGAGGTCCTGTACCTCAAACAAACAAACAAACAAACTGCAGCATACAAGCACAGGTAAATACATTCCCCTGCATTCAGGCAAATTTCAAAAAGAAAGCAGAAAGGAATGGGTGATCCATACACAGTCAGCATGTTAGTCCAATTTGCCCAAACAATAAGTCATGCTACTCATCTGTGATATTAAGTCTCATCCCAGATAATCTTATTTAATTAGGCTGGGTGTCAGCAGGTCACTGAGATTTTGTATAGCTCCCCAGGTAACTCTAATGTGCACCCCATCTTGAGAACCTCCTCTCTGGGTAAGACTTGGTAGAGAAAAAAGTAGCCATGGTCAACCTTTCAAGCCTTTTGCAGTGTGTGCTATTGGAATTGATCACCTGACTTATAGTCAACCTAGACTGTAATTGTCCGTCTCAAGTAAGCATATCAGCCTTTTTCTAAGGACTGTCCTGTTTTCATATTCAATAGGCTTTAACTAAAATATCAATGATTTTACTTTTGTACTATTTTTGATCTTCTGATGGGTAAGGCATATCCCACAGAAAGTTGCATAACCCATCAAAAACCCATTTTAATATTTCAATTAAATTAACTCCAAGGATCAATAAATCCAAAATTATAGCTTTTGCTATTTCCAACCCAAATTATGTCAATTCGTGTTCGTTATAGTTCATCAGAGTTTCTGCAGTAATATTAAATAATTTTAAGACATGCCAATGATAAAATAACAACTAATATGTCTTATATTTGTATATAAATCCCTTCCATTACTATTTCACTGAGAGATATAGGAGGAAAAGCCTAAATAAAATGTTTAAAATCAAAATATCTTATTCAGATAAACAAATCTAAGGCCCAATGAATTTAAAGCTCTCCCCAATTTTTTATTCCATTAATCACTGCAAGAAGAAGTCCTAATGCTTACAGTTATAGTATCAGTTTTCATCTGTTGGAACAGCTATGACTCCAAGAGCACCAATAAAGGTGAATTTACATCACCCAAACTCTCGAATGTACCTCATTTAAAAAATTAAAGTA
Organism: Molossus molossus; assembly: GCF_014108415.1. NCBI lineage: Eukaryota > Metazoa > Chordata > Mammalia > Chiroptera > Molossidae > Molossus > Molossus molossus. Next base: position 52,723,822 of record NW_023425345.1, on the reverse strand, counting down.
TTAGCAGGGCACTAGTATTATTATCATAGCACTGGATAATTCTCAACAAATTTAGAAACTAAGCCAAACCACAATGCCTAGACATTTTTTGGTAAAACTATGCTACCAAAAAGAAGTTGGAATTGTCATTAACCACTAGTTCTCAATCCTGGCTGTATATTGTAATCACCTAGTGTACTCTTAAAATTTTCTGATATCTCACCCAAGAACAATTAAATCAGCATTTTTAAAGAATTAATTTGAGCTGATCTATTTTTTTTTAATCTTCCTTTTTTTCTTAAAAAAAAAAAAAAAAGAGATTTTAAAGTAGTTTCAGGTTTATAGAACAATTGAGAAGAAAGTACAAAGAGTTCCCATATACTCCCTCATCACCCCCTAAATTCCCCCAATATTAACATCTTATATTTAGTTTGGTACATTGGCTACACCAGTTACTTAAAATTGATACGTTGCTATTAACTAACCTCTGTAGTTTACACTAGAGTTCACTCTCTGTATTGTAATGTGTACTCTCCAGGTTTTAACAAATGTGTCGTGATATATATCTACCATTACAATATCATACACAATAGTTTCACTGCCTCCAAAATCTCCTGTGCTCTACCTACTCATCCCTTCTCCTCTCTACCTGAACCGCTAGCAACCACTGATTTTCTTACTGTCGCCACACTCTGCCTTCCCACCTGAAGTGCACACTTGGAGTCACACAGTATGTCGCCTTTTCAGACCGGCTCTTTCACTTAGGGGTCTAGGTTCCCCCATGTTCTCTCACGGCTTAGGCACTCATTTTTTATTTTATTTTATTGCTGAATACAATTCCAAATTATAGATATACCACAGCTTTTAAAAAAATCCATTCCCCTATTGCAGAACTTGGTCCAGAGTATGTTAATGTCCCACCAGAGTTAAAAATCACTGCGATAGATCATAGCAAGAATTCACTGTAGTCATACTAAGATATCAGGCACTTAATGCCAACCCGTCTTTAAACATACATTGAAGAAACACAAGTGGAAGAAAGTTCTCATTGAGAGGCTAATATTTTTCAACAAACAGTATTCGTTTTGGGAGGAAAAACCACCTATTCATACTGTCTTGTTGACATTTGAATATTGTTGCTTTCTTACAAAGTCCAGGAATTTGCACTGCCAGCAGCTCCAGTCACCATCTGCTGTTCTGCTCCCTCCCCACCTGGCGTTTAAATGCAATGGAATCCTCCTAATCCATTGGTCTTTGGGACTCTATGCTTTCCCACTTTCCAGTAAACAAGCATTTCAGTTCTGTGCTTTTGTCAGTTAATACGGGTATTTAGGAACTTGAAATCTGTGGGTTAGGAAAGGTTGAAATAAATCTCCAGTCAAAATAAATCATCTCATTTATTTCAATTGGAGAATTACCTTCAGCATATTTCTTAAAAAAAAAAACTTTCTCTTGTTTGTTTTATTTATAGCTTGTGACTCCAGAGGCCTAGGATGAATCAACTTCTACACAGTTTTGGAAAGCCCCAAACTTTGTGTTTCATTTTTCTTTTTGCTGTTTTTGTTTTCAAATAGCTCTCTGGACATACACTTCACATAGTTTACAAATTATCCTTTTAAAGTGTACAAGTCAACATTTTTCCATATATTCACTGGGTTGTACAATGATAAAATAACAACTGACAGTCTAATGTTAGAATATTTTTTTAGTGAAATATTTACTTTATTATTCAATTTCAATTGCATTCAATATTATTTTATATCAGTATGGTGCCATGTGGGCACTAGAATTATTGTGGGAATTACTTCATAAATTATATAATTGTCTAACCACCATGCTGTCACTTGAAGCTAATATAAAATAACATTAAATGTCTACTGCAAAAGAATATTTTCTGCTCCCCTAAAAAAACCCTGTTCCCATTAACAAGCAATCCCCATTCTCCCATATTCCACTCCAGCCCTAGGCAACCACTATTTTACTTTCTTTCTCTATAAATTTTTGTATTCTGGCCACTTTATATGAGTGGAATCATCCAACATGTGTTCTTTTGTGAGTGGCCTCTTAAACTTGGCATAATGTTTCAAAAGTCATTCATGTCAAAAGCACCTATTAGTACTTTTTTAAAATTTTATTGCTGAAAAATAGCCCATTATATGGATATAACACATTTTATTTATCTGTTTATCAGTTGATGGACAGTTGTGTTGTTTTCACTCTTGGGCTATTATAAATAATGCTGTTATAAACTTCTGTATATAAGTTTTTATGATGGACATACATTTTCATTTTATTTGGCCATATGCCCAGGAGTGGAATCGTGGGAAATATTATAACACTATGTTAACTTTTTGAAGAACTGCCAAACTTGTTTTCAAAGTGACTGCCCCATTATATATGCTCACCAGCAATGTATTAGAATTTCAATGTATCCATATCCTCACCTAACTTGTTATTGTCTATTTTATTATAGCTATTCTAATGAGTGTGAAGTGGTATCATCACATTATGATTTTGATTTGATTTATACTAATGATGTTAAACATCTCTTCATGTGCTCATTGTTTATAAGTATATCTTTCTTGGAGAAAATGTCTATTAAAACTTGTTGCCCATGTTTTAATTGCATTATTTGTCTTTTTTATTATTGTATAGTAAGACTTCTTTAAATATCTGGATACAGATTCTTTATTAGATATATGATTTGCAAATAAATTTTATTCTGTGCATTTCATTTCATTGATTGTATTATTTGAAGCACAAACGTTTTAAATGATGTACTCTAATTTATTTTTTCTTTTATTGTTTGTCCATTTAGTATAGTACCTAAGAAACCATTGCCTAACCTATGGTTATTAAGATTGACTCATGTTTTCTTTAAGAGTCTTATAGTTTTAGTCTTTACATTTAGGTATATGATCAATTTTGAGTTATTTTCATTTTACTGTATTGTATTGAGTTGCATTGTGTGTATTGTATTTTTTGCATATGATTTGAGGTAAAGATCCCACTTCATTCACTGGTATGTAGTCATCAAATTTTCGCAGCAGCATTTGTTGAAATGACTATTTTTTTTCACCATTTATTTTCTTGGCACACTTTACAAAAATGAATTGACCATATGTTTTTAATTATGCCAGTACCATTGGCATAACTGTCTTGATTACTGTACTTTGCAGTAAGGATTGACATAAAAAAATATGCCTTCCAATTTTATTCTTTTTTTTTCAAGATTGTTTGACTAATATGGGTCCTTTGCATTTCCTTGTGAATTTTAACATCAACTTGTAAATTTCTTTCAAAGTATCCACAGGAATTTTGATAAGGATTATATTGAGTCTATAGATGAATGTGATAAGTATTGCCATCTCAACAATAACTCTACCGATCTATGAAAATAGGATGTATTTTTATTTACTTATTTAAGTCTTTTAATTATCTTTCAGTGGGTGGTAGTCTAGAACTGAATCCACAATTTCTCCAAGGTGCCTGTATCATATAAGTTCTGAATGCTACACACCCCTGGAGGTTGTTGTAACTTATTTTGTTGATCAGTAGATTATTTGTTTAATAATTTATCTGAAATTATTCTAGAAAGTATATTTCTTCTATGGGTGTAGCCTCTGATGATCGTGCTCCTATATTTCCCCCTGTTTTCTTGTTGTTATTTTGTTTTGTTTTTACCCTGACCACTGGGTCAGCATAAGACACTTACTGGCCAAAGGTTAGACATGAGCCTCCTCAGCCATTAGAGTTTGACCCTATATCACTGAATATATGTGTATGATTTGGAGACTGTTTTCACAATTCAGGGATTTTATATTTTTTTCCATGTTTAGCCAGGAATAGTGCCTTAGAGGTTCTCTCTCTGATCATTCCTGAGACAATACAGCTGTGGGCTTTGAGGCACTGTGATATTATTTTAAAACATGGCTTCTTAGAAGTCAACACTGGTCACTGTGACTTATTGTTCTGTCATTGTTCATTCAAAGGTTGTGTTTAAGCCCCTTTGCTGAGAAGCTTCAGACATTGTTGATTTGTGTGAGGTTCGGATAATGCATTCAAGTCTACCCCACATCTTGTTTGACTGTTCCTGAGTTGGCTTATAATATATGTGAGAAGTCTTTGCAAACCAGAGAGTTGTCTATGATCCCAGGAGGGCTTTTATTGACTATCCTTCCTCAGAAACTCTTTACTAAGCTTCTGGCTATGCTGCCATTTTATGTGTGTGAGAGATAGCAGTGTCTTAGTCTGGAGGCTTGCAATAATATCTTTTGTGTTTGTTTGTTTGTTTGTTTGTTTGTTTGTTTTGTTTATTATCAGAATCCTGAAGGGTTGATTATTACTTTTATAATAAAAATGGTCTATTTTTATTACAAATAATGTCTACCCCTTTATTGTGACTAAAATGACACATTGATACTCAGCTATCTAAAGCTATATTCAGAACTAGTAATTAAAAATTCCAGAGCATGTAGATTAAAGGTTACTCTTGGCTTTGAGGCAGTCTATACAGCACTTTATGCCTGGCATGAACAATTTTAATCTAAAATATCAGCATGTGGGATGCAACTCACTTTGTGGATAAAAGACTAGGCTTCCATTTGTAGATTTATCTCAGATTCTTATAATTTAAGTAGCTGAAAAATTATTTCTGGCCTTAATATCTAAAAGCCTATTTGGAAAAGTTTCCCTGATGTAGGCAGAATTGATAAGAATAAAATGGTCCCTTCTCTTGCCCCAAAGTTTCCAGCCCCCAGTGCACACATTTTCTCCCAGTTATTCAAACACTAATATAAGTGCTACTATAAAGGAATTGAGCAGGTGTAGTTAAAATTTCTTTAAATTGGGGAAATTATCCTAGGTGAGTCTGACTTAATCAGACAAGACCTTTAAAATAACGAAACTTAAAAAAAATCCCATTTACTATAACAACAAAACAAAATAAGTTACTTAGGAATAAATTTAACCAAGGAGGTAAAAGAGCTGCACTTGGAAAACTATAGGACATTGAAGAAAGAAATCGAGAAATATACAAACAATGGAAGCATGTAATATGTTCATGGGTTGGAAGAATTAACATCTTTAAAATGTCCGTACTACCCAAATAATTTGTAGATTCAATACAATTCATATTAAAATACCAATGGCATATTTCACAGACCTAGAACAAATATTCCAAAAATTTATATGGAACCACAAAAGACCCTGAATAAACTCAACAATCTTGGGAAATAAGAACAAAGTTGAAGGTATCACAATACCTGATATCAAACTATACTACAATGACATTGTAATCAACATAATCTGGTATGGCATGAAACAGGCATACAGATCAATGGAATAAAACAGAGAACCCAGAAATCAGTCCACATCTTTATGGTCAATTTAGTATTTGACAAAGGAGGCAAGAGCATAAATGGAGTCTTTTCAATAAATGGTGTTAGGAAAATTAGACAGGTACATGCATAAAAATAAAACTAGACCACCAACTTACAGTATACACAAGAATACATTTAAAATGGATAAAATACTTAAATGTAAGTTGAAAAACCATAAAAAGAAAACACAGGCAGTAAAATCTCAGAAATCTCTTATAACAATATTTTTTCCTATACATCTCCTAGGGCAAGGGAAACAAAGGAAAAAAATAAATGGAACTACATCAAACTAAAAAGCTTCTGCACAGCAAAAGAAACCATCAACATACTGAACAGAGAACCCACTGTATGGGAGAACATATTTGCCAATGAGACATCTGATAAGGGGTTGATTTCCAAAATACATAAAGAGCTTATATAACTCTACACCAGGAAGACAAACAATCCAATCAAAAAATGGGCAAAGGACCTAAAGAGACACTTCTTCAAATAGGACATTCAAATGGACAATAGACATATGAAAAAATGCTCAATGTCACTAGTCATCAGAGACATACAAATTAAAGCCACAATGAGATATCACCTCACGCTTGCAAGAGTGTCTACCATCAATAAATCAACAAACAAGTGCTGGTGAGGATGTGGAGAAAAGGGAACCCTCACGCACTGTTGAGAATGCAGACTAGTGCAGCCACAGTGGGAAAGAGTGTGGTGTTTCCTCAAAAAAATTAAAAGTGGAGCTGCCTTTTGACCCTGCAATTCTACTTCTGGGAATATATTCTAAGAATCCCGAAACACCAATCAGAAAGAATATATGTACCCCTATGTTCATAGGAGCACTATTTACAATAGCCAAGATCCGCAAACAGCCCAAGTGCCCTCAGTAGATGAATGATTAAAAAAGCTGTGGTACATTTACACAATGAATACTACATGGCCATTAAAAAAGAAGGAATTTTTACCTTTTTTAACAGAATGGGTGGACTTGGAGATTATTATGCTAAGTGAAATCAGCCAGTCTGAAGAAAGACAAATACCATATTATCTTATTTATATGTTGAATCGAATGAGAAAAAAAACAAAAAACGATGAGAAAAATAGAACCAGAGGCATGGATACATGGAACAGACAGACAGCTGTCAGAGGGATTGGAGGTGGGGTGATTGGATGAAAAAAGGTGAAGGGATTAGCCAAAGAACATGTATGCATAACCCATAGACACAGACAACAGTGTGGTGAGGGCTAGAGGGAAGGGGTGGGCGAGGTTGGTGGAGGTGAGCTAAGGGGAACGCTGGGGACATCTGTAATAGCATCAACAATAAGAATAAAGTAAAAAGAAATAATAGAATCAAATGGCAGGATTTCCTTTTTTAATGCCGAATAATAATCCATTATATGTATATACCAGATTTTCCTCTTCTTCCATCTGTTGATAAACGTTTAGGTTGCTTCCATATCTTGGTTATTATAAATAAAGCTGCAAGAAACATGAAAATGCAGATATCTCTTCAAGATCCTGACTAACTTTTTTGGACAGATATCCACAAAGGATTAATGGATCATATATGAGTACTATTTTTAATTTTTTGAGGCACTTTCACATGGTTTTCATAGTGACTGCACTATTTTGTATTTCCACTAATAGCATATAAGGATTCCAATTTCTCCACAAACTTGCCAACATTTTTATCTTTCTCCTTATCCTTCTCTTCTTCTTCTTCTTCTTCTTTTGATAATAGCCATCCTAAAAAGTGTGAATATCTCACTGTGGTTATGATTTGTATTTCTCTAAATATTAGTGATGTTGAGCACCCACTGGTCATTGGTATGCCTTCTTTGAAGAAGTAGCTGTTCAAGTCCTTTACCTATTTTTCAAATTGAGTTATTTGTTTTTTGAGGTCTTTTTCCTATTAATTTGAAGGAGTTCCTTATATTTTTTGGAAATTAACCCCCCATCACATATGTGGTTTGCAATATTTTTTCCATTCTGTAAGTTGCCTTTCCATTCCATTGATTGTTTTCTTTGCTGTGCAGAAGGCTTTTGGTTGGATGTAGTCTCACATGTCTGCTTTTGCTTTCAGTGTCATATCCAAGATACCATTGCCTAGACCAAAGTCATCAAGCTTTTTGTCTATATTTTTATTTGTTTGTTTGTTCTTAAGGAGTTTTGTAGTTTCATGTCTTCTATTTTAGTCTTTAAAACATTTGGAGTTGATTTGTGTGTGGTATAATATAAGCTTCCAAATTCATTTTTTTTTTTTTTGTATGTGGATATCTAGATTTCTGAACACCATTCAACAACACTGATGAACCTGGAGGACATCATGCTGAGTGAAATAAGGCCAGCAAAGAATGGTAAACACTGCATAGTGCCACTTATGTGAGTATCAGAAATAGTTAAGCTCATAGAAACCAAAAGTAGAATGGTATTTGTGAGGGACTGGGCGGGGGGAGTAAATAGAGAGTTGCTGTTCAACTGGTATAAAGTCTCAGTTACTCAAGATACAGCCGTCCCTCGCCACTTCATGCTTCGACTTTCATGACTTCATTCCATTGTGGTTTTTTCAAATACATTCATTAAAAAGTTGATCGAGACAGTGAAAATGATACAGCACGCACTCAATTGTCTGACTCAATTATACACCCCTGTATTATTATTATAATTATAATTATAATTACTGTACATATGGACTGTAGGCCTATGTATTAGAGCAACCCCACAAATCCTTCAACGTCAGGTGCGAACTCTCAACCACTCCTTGTGTGAGGGCAATAATTTTGTCCAAAAAATCTGGTGTGGTGAAACCACGACAATCAGAGCATGCTGTTCACTGATTGGCTAACCTATCTTCTTCCTATCCTGGCCATTGATTGGCTCAGCCTCATGCAAGTTCATTTCTCTCATACACGTTTCTACATTGCTTCACATTGGAAGCATCTTTGCTCTTGTAAGTGTTTGTGATCTCTAAGAACTTTTATCTAACCCCCACGATAGCTTCTAAACATGCTGCTTCTTCTAAACCTTCTGACGATGAAACTAAGCACTGGAGAAAGATGCATACCATCCAGGAGAAGGTAAAACTCTTGGATATGATCAAAGATGGCAAGAAAATCATGGAGGTTGCCTGCCATTACGACTTGAATGAGTCTACCATTCACTCCATCCATAAAGATGAAAAGAACATCCATGCAACGGCTACTCTCTCTTTCAACAAGGAAGCGAAGCATGTCGTGACAAGTCATAATAAGTTCATAGTAAAAACAGAGTCTGCCCTAGCCATTTGTATCAGCAACAGCTGGAAGAAAAACATTCTGTTGGATTCACTGGTCACCGGAGAAAAGGCGAGGCAGCTCTATCAGTGCTTTACAGTGGACAAACCTCAACCAGGACCCTCTTCTGCAATGTTCATGGATTTCATGGTGAGCAAGGGTTGGTTCAAGAAGTTCCAGAAGAGGTATCATCTGAAGAGTGTCTTGCTCCACAAAGAAGCTGCCTCTGCTGACCAGCCTGCAGCAGAAGATCTTCCTCAAGGAACAAAGACGATCCTTGAGGAGGGTGAGTATCATCCAGAACAGGTGTTCAAGAATGTCTTCCCGGACATTCATTTTCAAGGATGAGGCCAAGGTCCATGGCTTCAAGGCGTATAAGGTTGATGACTATCATTATGTGTGGAAATGCTAAGGGATATTTGCTCTAGCCTGTCCTTATCTACAAGGCCAAGAACCTTAGGGCCCTGAAGAATAAAAACAAGAACCTGCTACCAGTGCATTGGATGCACAATGACAAGGGCTGGATCACAAAGCAGCTGTCATCGGACTGGTTCCACAAGTGCTTCATCCCCCAAGTCAAGCTGTATCTTGCGGAGAAGGGACTTGAGTTTAATGTCTTTCTCCTCATGGACAACGCTGGAGGTCATGAGTAAGACCTATCCTACGACTGTGTGCGGATCGAGTGCCTTTCTCCCAACACCACTTCACTGATTCAGCCCATGGATCAAGGCATTATTCACACGTTCAAGGCCCTCTACATGCGAAACACCCTGCAGCACCTCATCAAAGGCATGGACCTTGAGGAGAACTTCTTGCTGAAGGAGTACTGGCTGCAGTATACCATCATGACCTGTCTGAAGAATATCCAGGCCACATTGAAGGACATAAAGATGGATGCTGTGAAGGCCAGCTGGAAGATGTTGTGGCCTGAAACTGTCCATGACTACAGAGGATTCACCCCAGAGAATATAAGCAACTCAGCAGTGGATAAGGCAGTTAGGCTAGCCCCAATGCTGGGAGGAGAAGGTTTCATGGATATGACCTGCGATGACATGGATGAGCTGCTGGAAACACATTCGGATCCCTTAACTGACGAGGATCTGGTGGAGAAGACTAAGTCTGCAAGTGAGGAGGAGGAAGTTGACCTTACACTTGAGCATCTCTCGCAAGTCATGAGAACTATTAAGATAGTACAGGACATGATTGGCAAATGGGACCCACACATGATGCGTGCATTGCGGTTCCGGAATGCACTTGATGGAGTGATAGAACCCTACAAAAACCTCCTCATGCATATGAAAAGACAGCTCCAGCAACTGCCTATCATGATGTTCTTCAGCAGCACACCCAGACACCCACTGCCTACTCCTAGTACTCCTTCAGCAGAAGAAGACAATGATGCACCTGCTGAAGATACTGCACCAACTGAAGACTCTTCTACTGAGGTCATGCCTTCAGAGGAGCAGTTACCTTGCTCTTCTTTGCTGTGCAGTACATCTCTTCATCGTCAATGCTTCATCATCGAACAAGTTGCACTATTTTCATAGGTAGTGGTTGTGTGTAAGAACTGTGTGTGTGTGTAATTAAATGTACAATAATAATATGATATTTGTAACATTTAATATGTCTTATTTTGTCTAATATATTGGGTAATACAAGTGTAATGGTGGCTAAATGGTGTTATTTCATTTCTAGAGGGCTCTAATAATGTTTTTAAAAAGTATTTAGAAGGTCATAAACAGGTTTTCTATGCTCTAATTGCAAAAATATTTGATTTATAAATAAAGAATCCCACTTTGCAGAAATTCATTTATGGCAGTAAAGTCTGGAACTTATTAACCGTGATAAACGAGGGCCAACTGTAAATAAGTTGTAGAGATCTGTACGCCATCATGACTATAGTTAACAACACTGGATTATGCACTTCAAACGTTGCCAAGAGGGTAGAGATTGTGTTAAATGTTTTTACCACAGTAATAGATAAATAAATGGATAGATAGTCAGGTAGATAAATAGGTAACATAAGGTGAAGTATGAGAGAGTGTGAAGTATTCTCCTGTTGTCCCTGGAGAAAATGGAAGCAGACATGCACTCTGTAGCTGCAAGGAAATTAATTCTGCCAACAAACAATGAGTTTGGGAGAGAGCCTCATGCCTCAGGTGAGAAGGCGGCTCCAGCTAATACCCAGACTGTGGCCATGTGAGACCTGAGCAGAAAATCCAGCCAACCCTTGCCTGGACTTCTGACTGTGGAAATTGTAAGACAGTAAATTTGTATTGTTTTAAGGTACTAAGGTTAGGGAAATGTGTTACACAGCCACAGAAAACTAATACACTCTCTTTTTCTCTGTAATTAAATCCATGCCTCTTCTGTGCCTGATTGCTAAGGGCAGTTCTGCTTACCTGCATTTGTAAGCTTCTGCTGTAATCCTTCTGATTTAAAAATAGCCAGTTGCCCACATCAGAGCCACTCACCTAAATAAATGCTATCACAAGCAGTGACTAAAACCTTCATAAAGTATGGTAACCTGGCAAGTTCATAAACTCGTGTGGCCAGATATTATAAAGGCTAAGTTCCAAGTGACCTCCCTAGGCTTCGTGGTAAAAAGTCGACTGCAAAACAGGAAACGCTAACTTTAAGAAACACATAGACCGCTGAATACCATCAAGGTCAAAAACTACCACAGCTCCCATGTGCTACCCTAATGCTTAAAACTACCATCAAGGCCCAACCAGAAGATTCCCTGACTTTAGGAAGTATACAAATCTTGGGCCTAATAATATAATGAAAATTAGATCTATACAATTCTTAAAGACTGTGTTATTAATTTTAAGCATGATTACCTTCATATGTATGGGTGTGTTCATATATGCAGGCATATATGTATATATCAGCAAATTTATTGGGGAGGAAGTAACCACTGTATATAAAAAAGACAATAATTCCTAATCTTGAGGTCTTATATTTTAATTGCCATTTCAGCAGAATATCCATTAGATTTGAAATTGACCTCTGAAAAAAACCATTTTACTCAGATTTCACACAAAAAGTCATTTGGCAGATGAATCCTTTGAACATTTCTAAAATGTAAAAACGTATAGTTTATTTTGAGCAAACAATCCAATTTTCGTATGTAAAAATGTTGTCTATACATTATCAAACTTCAAAAAAATTAAAATATATGAAACATTTAAACTTATATTTGAATACGTTTTCAGAAATTTGTGGTATCTTCTCTTCCTGGATAATCCTGGCATTATTAACTGGAGCACAAGCTAAGCTGCTATGACACAGAAATCCCAAAATACAGAAACTTAAAGAAAATAGGCACTTATTATCACTCTTATAAATCCTTATTTCTCCGGAGGTAAGGAGCCTGAAATTAGAAGACAATTCTGTAGTCCTGAACATATGACTTCTGTCTTTGGGTCCACAGGTGCTGTTCCAGTACTTGTCACCTGCCACAGCAAGAAATAAGAAATCAAGGACACACAAGTGCACTTATTTTTGTGGGCCTGATTACAAATGGCATTCTGTACTTTCATTTATTCATAAGAACTTAGTTATGCATTTACACCAATAGCAGAGAAATCTGGGAATGTAGCCAGTATATATGTTCAGCTAAAACTTGGGAGCTCTAATATTGAAGAATGAGACAATGAAGAGAGATAGTTGGACTTAAAGTATTTGTCCTTAATTCTTTCCCATATCTTATCAATAATAAGCTATGGTATTTGCCTTCTCCTATTTTCAATGATTATATTTCAAAATTAATTTTCCTTCTTCTCTGGCATTAAAGCCAACTTACCTTAATCATTAATTAAGTCTAAGATAGAAAGGAGAAAATACTTTAATTAATTTAGCTTTAATTATAAAATGTGAAAATTTAGATTATACTACACTTTTTAGGATATTTTAATTTTAAACAAGAGAATACCAATTATGCTTATTTTATTGGAGCATACTAATTATTCTAAGATTAAAGAGAAGGGGGCAGTAAATAGGAAGATATAAATCAAACATAAGGGGATTGAGTGCAGCTTCCCAAATTCATGTTTCCCAATAATATGATCACGGATGCCACTTCTAAGAACAGACAAAATCTGTATGTCATAACTCTTATCATTTCTCCATGTTTAGCAGTCTGGGGCTGAATGTTATTTTGGGATAAACCATCCTGCCTTGGAGATTAGCATCAACCCTTTGTGAGTAATAGAGATAAAGGCAAGGAACAAAATAATTGCTATATAAAAAGCATTACATAAAAAGCAATTGCTTAGGTCTCTTAGGAACACACTAGTATTTTTCTAATAACACAGTTTAACTTCAAAGATATTAACTTAACACTCCAATAATAAAAATACAACAAATAATCAACAGTTATAAAGATAGAGAATTATTTATATACTTATTCCTTTGACATATGTGCAAATGAAGTTTATCCAACCTGTGGTTCACATCAATAACTTTCACCCTGAGCTATTTTAAAATAGCCTAAAAATAAAGTGACTTGGTAGCATCAATTATTATTGTAACAGGAAAGAAGTTTAATACTGCAAATGGCTGGACTAATTATGACCTCACCACCAATGAGGACTCCATTATCGTAGTGTATTTAACGAAAATAGATGAAAGCATATGTCCATACAAGTCATATACACATGATTACAGTAGTTTTATTTTATAATAGCCATAAATTTGGAACAAATAAATGTCCAACAGCCAGGTAATAGATTAACAAATCGTGAGATATTCATACAATAAAATATGACCCCTTAATAAAAAGTAATGACCTATTTATGCCTATAATGTAAAAATAGAAATATGAATATAAAAATAATTATGCAATATAAAAAGCCAGACTTCTACCTCCCCTCAAAATAGTTTAGAAAACTCAAACTGATCTCTAGTGATAGAAGCCAGATCAGTAGTAGCCTGAGGATGAAAAAGTATGGTGGGGAAGTAAAAGGGTGGAATCACAAATGAACTCAAAGAGCTTGTTGTAACTGGTAGATGTATTCATTATACTGTGATCATTTTGCATGTGTATACCTAGGCCAACACAGTAAATAGTACACATTAAATATTTCAGTTTACATGTATCAATTATACCTGAATAGAGATGTTTAAATAAATGAACAAGAGGAGATTCAATAATATCATTGGGTTTCAGTATGACAGAGAAGGAATAAAAGTTACAATTTGAACATGGAATAGCTCATGATCTCGTGTGCTCCTTTGAGTATGTGTTATGAGTGTGACTGTCATCTGTCATTTGTATCTCAGTGAGAAAAAACTGGAACCTCTGTTTCAGGTTATACTTGGACTTGGGAACATAGAGAGAATCACTGTCCCTGTGCTATAAAACTCTTGTGGAAATTGCAGGCAATGCCACTTTTCTCATTCCACATCTCAATTCGATGGTGAATTCCTCAAGGAACCCACTGTTCTAGGCTCATAAAATATTAGAGATGAAAGCAATTGAAGTTCATGTAGTGAAGCCGAACTATTTTCAGAAGACAGAATTGAACGTGCACATTAGCACACAGAAATACATTGGCATAGTTGGTACTACAACCCACCTCTTCTGATTCCCTGCCCAGGGTTTTGCCTTCACATCACTACATCATTTCCCTTTTACTGAACACTATACTCTGAGCATAGTCAGTGATCAATAAATGTGCTTACCAATGGATGATCCCAATTGACAAAATGTAGAGAAAGACTCCCTCCATAGTTACATCCTATTCAGAGGTTTGAGGTACAAAGAGTTCATAAGAAAAAGTGGAAAACTTAGGATCTTTCTGTTTATTCCTTTTTTCCTTAATTAAGATTATATATGTAAACATAAGTTCTTGAAAACAGAAAATTAAGAGCCAATTCTCTACAAACAATAAGAAAAATTAATTGGTGCTGTGGTGAAAAGAAAATCCAGAAAGTACTAGTAAAATGTTAATTTATGAATTAAGACTATTAGTACAGATTAAATCATTCTGGTGTACATCAGTGGGAGACCTCTGAGAAACTCCATGCTATTTATAGTGAATGCTCTGAAGCTGTGCTATTTGTGTATATTAAGTAACAAAATAACTACTGCATCAGAAGCACTTTGTAGAATCTATGGCGCTTGGCAGGAAAAGTGAATTGATTCTGAGCCAAGGAAATGACAGCATAGTATAGCTACTGCTGACTTGAAGGAATAGAAAAAAAAGTAGAATAGATAATAATAGATGCATACGGACAGTGAGGAGAAGTACAATCAGCTCAGATTAATTACAAGCCCAATACATGTGCAAGAGACAAATTTTGAAAGAGACCAAGATAAAAGGGGATAGGCTTTTAATGTGGCTGTAGTGGATAGATACATTCAGGAAAAAAGGCGGCTCCCCATTCACATCAGCTAGGACAAAAGGCCAGTCACAAAAGGGATGTCATGAATGACTTTTGAAGCAGAAAGTAGTCATCACACACCCCGGAACAAGGAGACACATTTAATCTGCCTAAGGCAATTACTCTTAGTTCTTCTTGTCATTTTTCTTAGGCGTTTTGGGAAATCTATCATGGTGACTAGGCATGCTGATGATTTATTAAGACGACAAATGTTGAAAAATATTAATAAAAACATAAGCTAATTCTATTTGACTCACACTATCACATCCCAAGGTCACACATTCAATAAATCACCCATATATATCTTCATGCACAGTTATGAATATGAAGAAAACAAAACCAACAAAATCTCCTTGTCCAAGACAGATATCACAAAATCTAACAACTTTGATCATTGGAGATACCCTTATTTACAGCATGACTCTGTTTTAGATTTAAATTTCAGTAAGATTGTGTTCTCCAACAGCAGATATATAGCAACAAGTTCTAGAAATGAGGAGCTGCTATCAATATGTTAACAGCAGAAAAATGTATGTAAAACCATATAAACTAAGGGGGGGGGTTCATAAAAATTATAGGAATAAACAAAACAAATAAGTGGTAATAATCAGAGGTCAATTCATGTAGAAACATATTTCTACACCTCTATCCATCATGATACCAACACATTCTATAGGATGATTTGTGTTCAGAATGATGACTCAAAATCATTAAAAAAATGACTCCCTGGCCAGTGTGCCTCAGTTGGTTGGTCATTGTCCTATGCACCCAAAGGTTGCTGGTTCAATTCCCAGTCAGAGCACATGTCCGTGTTGCAGGTTCAGTCCCAGGTAGGGGATGTGCAGGAGGCAGCCAATTGATGTTTCTCTCTTACAGTGATGTTTCTTTCTCTCCTTCTCTCTAAAAACCAATAAAAATATTTTTAAAATTTTTTAAAAGAGTGAAAAATTACCTTCCATAAACCACAACAAAGACATAAAAGTGAAAAATACATTCTATAAATGCCTTCATGTAAAATTATTTAAATGAAAACAAAAAAAATTATTGCCTTAAGTATAGAAATGATCTAGAAAATGTCCTTATGTGAAACACTGCATTAGTCAAAGGGCATTTTCTAAATAAGGCGCAGTAAACAGCAAAAAGGAAAAAAAGAAAGAAAAAAAGATATATTTACCATATCTCTTTTGCTTGGAAATGAGAAAAACCCAATTAAAATGATTAAAGAGTACTTTGACTCATACTGGAGAAGCCCAATGATTGGTTTGTGTGTGAGCTGGAGAGATATTTATAAAGTTGCCAGGAATCTAATGTTTTTAATCTCTTGACTCAGTTTCTTTCTTTTCTTTTTATTTATTCTGGTTTTGAAATAGTTTTAGACTTACAGAAATTTTGGAAGAACATTACAAAACATTTACATATATTCTTACTCATTTTCTCCTACAGTTAAAAATTGTGATAGACATAATATCATTTTCAAAACCAGGAAATGAACATTGGTACAATATTATTAATTCAACTACAGATCTCATTTGAATTTCATCAAGGTTTTTATCCCCACTAAGCTCTTTTTTCTTTTCTTTTCCAACATACAATCCAGACTGCCACATTGCATTTACTTGTTCAGTCTCTTCCCATTTGTGATAATTCCACTGTCTTTCCTTGTCTTTCATTACCTTGATGCTTTTGATTAGTACTGGTCACTAATTCTGTAGATGTGTCTCCATTTGAGTTTGACATTTTTTCTTCTTGTCTGCTAATTAGATTTATGTTATAAGCTCTTGGCAAGAATACCACAGAAGTAATGATTTTTTTTTTTTCTCTCTAAGTGCATAATATTGAGGGAACACAATGCCAGAATATCTTATTTCTGGTAATGTTACCCTTGCTCACTTTTTTAAGGTTTCTGTGCCAGGGTTTTTCTTTGTACAGTAATGTTTCTCCCTTTGTAACTGATAACTTGAAAGAGACACTTTGAGACTATGCTAATAGCCTGTTTCTCCTCAAACTTCTACCCAACGATTTTAGCATCCATCGGTGGATATCGTCTGGAACAATTATTCTGTGATGTTTGCTTTGGCACTGTTTCTTCTTCATTAGTTTCATTCTCAAAGCGACACTACTGAAGAAATAGTGACTACAAGTAGCTCTAGACTTACATCCAACCAGCTCAGCCATCCCAATGAGAAGTGCCCACTTCTTTCCCCAGTTGCAACAAAACAGTGCTATCAATTGTTTCCTTTCTTTGTGTCACATATTCATTGCTGAATTGATTACTACAGGAATCACCAAAGGGAAGGCCACTGTCATAGATCAGGCCTGGATTATGTTCCCATCCCTGGGGTTGGTGGATAGGGTAGTGTTCCTGTAACCACATGGACTGAGAATGGAGGAAAGGAGATTCCTCGAGGAAACTTGGATGTTGTTACCCTAAGGAACAATAGATGATGCACTGGCTAAATCAACAGATCTCCACAACACTAAGACATAACCAATTAATCCTGGTGTGTCTTGAGAACTAAGTTTGTCAGTAACAATTGTCAAATCCATCAACACTTTAAAAAATGAGCATTTCTATGTACCTGTTTATCACACTATGAAGACTACAAATTCTTGGTCATCTATTCCAGTGTTTCCCAACCCTTACAGTTGCTATAATTTAAGCTTTTCTTCTCTGACTTTGATATAAACAGAAAAAAACAAAAAACCCAAAGTTGTTTCTACAATCAAAATAGAGTCCTTGGTATATAGTACATGACATATAAATAACTGCTCAAAAATCTCATTGTTATTATTATGATGATGATGATTATTAAAATATTCAATTAGACACATATTTATGGAGTACTTGTTACATACAAGATACTACTAGATAATAGAAACTCACAGATGAATAAGGTTTTGATTTTAAGAAGCACAGAGACTAGTATGGACAATAAAATATGTACAAGATTTGCACAGGTTTGATTCCAGTCAAGGGCATGCACCTCTGTTGCGGTTCGGTCCTGACCTCAGTCAGGGTCACACAGGAGGCAACCAATAAATGTGTCCCCCTCACATCAATTCTTCTCTCTTTCTCTCTCTCTCTCTCCCTCTCGCCCTATCTGAAAATAAATGGAAAAATGTACAAAATTCTAATACCAGGAAGAATAAAACAAATCTCTAAATGAATCTTATAATAGATGCATAAGTGCTGTAAGTATAATACACATTTATGTGTTTTAAATAAGTCCCTTCTTAATCGCTTCTTCAAGCAGAAAACAAAGGACCACACTTTCAACCAGCTTTTTCTGAAAAGATTAGGCTCTCCATATACACTTAACTTTTTGTATGTAAATTGGATGTCACATTCGCTAGCAACTGAACAGAGTGAAGAGTAATTTATTTCATTGTTATCAGTGTATTAAATAAACAGACTAAAGATTGTGAGAAATAATTCAGTCAAAATGTTATTTTCCAGCACTTAATACAACAGTAACTTTATGCATCACCTTGTCTGGGTTTTTTCTATACATTAAAAAGTCAGATTATTTGATTATTTTTTCACAAAATGCCTTTCAATTTAGAAATTGCTTTTGAATTAGAGGACCAGACTGTTGCTAAGCAACAGTGTAAACAATTCTTAAATATAAAGACATGAGCATACAAAGTGGCAATATGTCTAATATTTTAGTATAGTTAGTTCATACAAATTTCAAAATAAATATTTTCAATATTCTCCTTTATAAATGAATTAGACATATGTGCATGTGTATTCAGAAAAAGTGGATAAATTAAGTGTGAAAAAGAAAGCAAAAATCTCAACCAAATTGGGTTAGTTTTAAATAATAATATTTCAGTTCTGCATTAGCCTTGTTCGCCTGCAAAAACATAAAATTTTTAAAAAATAATTGTTTCTTTGCACTTTTTTTATTAATTATTAATTTATTTTTGTTACATATGTTTCTCCTTTTTCCCCACTGATTCCCCCTTCCCCCTCCCTCCCTGCCCTTTCCTCAGCTTTTTAGTCCATGTCCACTGTTCATGCATACATGCATATAAGTTCTGTGGTTTATCTCTCCACCACCCCCTCTTCTGGGGATTGTCAGTCTGTACCCCACTTCCATGTCTCTGGGACTACCCCATTCCTCAGACTGTTATGCTTATTATATTCCACAAATAAGTGAGATCATATGATACTTGTCTTTCTCTGTTTGACTTGTTTCACTTAGGATAACACTTTCCAGGTCCCTCCATGTCATTTCAAAGGATAAGAGATCTTTCTTTCTTACAGCTGTATAGTACTCAATTGTGTATATGTACCACTGCTTTTTTATCCATTCATCTACGGATGGATACTTGCGCAATTTCCAGGTCTTAGCTATTATAAATAGTACTGCTTCAAATATGGGGGTACATATATGCATTCTGATTGGCATTTCAGGTTTCTTAGGGTATATTCCTAGAAGTGGGATCACTGGGTCAAATGGAAGTTCAATTTTTAATTTTTTCAGGTAACAACATATTGTTTTCCATAGTGGCTGCACCAGTCTGCATTCCCACCAGCAGTGTACTAGAGTCCCCTTTTCTCCACACCCTCACCAACACTTGTTGTTTGATGATTTGTTGATGGCGGCCATTCTGACAGGTGTGAGGTGATACCTCATCGTTGTTTTAATTTGCATCTCTCTGATGATTAGTGATGTTGAGCATTTCTTCATATGTCTCTTAGCCATTTGGATGCCCTGTTTGGAGAGGTGTCTATTTAGTTCCTCTGCCCATTTTCCAATTGGGTTCTTTGTCCTCCTTTTGTTGAGTTGTATGAGCACTCTACATATATTGGAAATTAACCCCTTATCTGATATATCATTGACAATTATGCTCTCCCATACAGTGGGTAGCCTTTCCGTTTTGATGAGTGTATCTTTCGCTGTGCAGAAGCTTTTGAGTTTGATGTAGTCCCATGTGTTCATTTTTTCCTTTGTTTCTGTTGCCTTAGGTGATGTATCAGTGAAAATTCTGCTGCGTATGATGTCTGAAATTTTATTGCCTACAATTCCTTCTAGGATTTTTATGGATTCATGAGTCACATTTAAGTCTTTTATCCATTTTGAGTTTATTCTTGTATAGGGTGTAAGTTGATGGTCTAGTTTCATTTTTCTGCATGTAGCTGTCCAATTTTCAGCACCATTTATTAAAGAGGCTGTCCTTACTCCTTACTCTTTTGCCACCTTTGTCAAATATTAATTGAGCATATTGCCTTGGGTCCATTTCTGGGATCTCTGTTCTGTTCCACTGGTCTATATGCCTGTTCTTGTGCCAGTACCAGGCTGTTTTTGATTACAGTGGCTTTGTAGTATAACCTGAAATCTGGTAATGTGATCCCTCCAACTTTGTTCTTCTTTTTCAGGATTGCTGTGGCTATTCGAGGTCTTTTTTGGTTCCATGTGAACTTTTGAAGTACTTGTTTTAATTCTGTGAAGTATGCCATTGGTATTTTGATGGGGATTGCATTGAATCTATAGATTGCTTTGGGTAGTATGGACATTTTAATGATGTTAATTCTTCCAATCCATGAACAGGGTATGTGCTTCCACTTTTTTATATCTTCCTCTATTTCATTTTTCAATGACCTGAAGTTTTCTGCGAATAGGTCCTTTATTTGTTTGGTTAAGTTTATTCCTAGGTATCTTAACTTTTTTGCCGCAATGGTAAATGGGATTGTTTTCTTAGTTTCTTTTTCTGTGAATTCATCATTGGTGTATAAGAATGCCATCGATTTCCTGATGTTAATTTTGTATCCTGCTACTTTTCCAAATTCATTTATTAAGTCTAGTAAATTTTTGATGGAGTCTTTGGGGTTTTCTACGTATAGTATCATGTCATCTGTGAATAATGACATTTTCACTTCCTCCTGTCCAATTTGAATCCCTTTTATTTTTCTTCCTGTCTGATTTCTGTGGCTAAGGCTTCCAGTACTATGTTAAATAAGAGTGGTGAAAGTGGGGATCCTTGCCTTGTTCTTGTTCTTAAGGAAAATGCTTTTAGTTTTTGCCCATTGAGTATGATGTTGGCGGTAGGTCTTTCATATATGGCCTTTATTATGTCAAGATATGAGATCCCTCTATTCCCACATTGCTGACTGTTTTTATCAGAAATGGATGCTGGATTTTGTCGAAGGCTTTTTCGGCATCTATTGATATGATCATGTGGTTTTTATTTTTCATTTTATTTATGTGGTGTATCACGTTTATTTATTTGCGAATATTGTACCAGCCTTGCATCCCTGGGATGAATCCTACATGGTTATGGTGGATAATTTTTTTGGTGTGTTGCTGGATCCGATTTGCTAGTATTTTGTTCAGGATTTTGGCATCTATGTTCATCAGGGATATTGGCCTGTAGTTTTCTTTCTTTGTAGTGTCTTTTTCTGGTTTTGGAATTAGAATTATGCTGGCCTCATAAGACGAGTTTGGAAGTCTTCCTTCTTCTTGAATTTTTTGAAATAGTTTGAGGAGAATGGGTGTTAGTTCTTCTTTGAATATTCGGTAAAAATCCCCCATGAAGCCATCCAGGCCTGGGGTTCTGTTTGCTGGGAGAGTCTTGATTACATCTTCAATTTTTTCTGTTGTTATTGGTATGTTCAAGTTTTCTATCTCTTCCTGGTCCAGTTTTGGGAGACTTTATGTTTCTAGAAATTTGTCCATTTCGCTTAGATTGTCGAATTTGTTGCCATATAATTGTTGATAGTAGTTGTTAACGATCTTTTGTATTTCTGTGGTGTCAGTTGTTACTTCTCCTCTTTCATTTCTGATTTTGTGTATTTGGGTTCTCTCTCTTTGTTTCTTGGTGAGTCTAGCTAAGGGTCCAACAATCTTGTTTATCTTTTAAAAAGACCAACTCTTTGTTTCATTGATCCTTTGAATTGTATTTTGGACTCTATGTCATTTATTTCTGCTCTGATCTTTACTATTTCTTTCCTTCTACTTGCTCTGGGGTTTACTTTTTGTTTGCTCTCTAGTTCTTTAAGTTGTGAGGTTAGATAGTCTATTAGAGATTTTTCTTGTTTTATTGAGGTAGGCCTGTAGTGCTATGAACTTCCCTCTCAGAATTGCTTTTGCTGCATCCCATAGATTTTGTGTTGTTGTGTCTTCATTTTCATTGGTTTCCATGAAGTGTTTGATTTCTTCCTTGATCTCCTTGGTGACCCATTCATTGTTTAATAACATGCTATTTAGCTTCCATGTGTTCAAATGTCTTTGCATGTTATTGTTGCAATTGATTTCTAGTTTCATGCCATTGTGATCTGAGAAGATGCTTGATATGATTGCAGTCTTCTTGAACTTGTAGAGACTTAGTTTGTGTCCTAACATGTGGTCTATCTTTGAGAATGTCCCATGTGCACTTGAGAAGAATGTGAATTCTGTAGTTTTGGGGTGTAATTCTCTATAGATATCTACTAAATACAATTGGTCTAGTGCTTCATTTAGAGTCTCTGTTTCCTTGCTAATTTTTTGCCTAAAGTATCTATCCAGTGATGTCAGCAGGGTGTTGAAGTCCCCTGCTATGATTGTATTGCTATTGATTTCTCCTCTGAAGTTCTCCAGAAGATATTTAATATATTTTGGTGCTCCTATATTGGGTGCATATATGTTTATCAACGTTATATCTTCCTGTTGGATAGATCCTTTCAATGTTATGTAGTGGCCTTCTTTGTCTCTAGTTATGGCCTTCATTTTGAAATCTATTTTATCACATATAAGTATTGCTACCCCAGCTTTTTTTCCTTTCCGTTGGCTTGGAAGATTTTTTTCCATCCCTTCACTTTCAACCTATGTGAGCCTTTTGTTGTGAGGTGGGTCTCTTGTAAACAACATATAGATGAGTCATGCTTTCGTATCCAATCAGCTACTCTGTGTCTTTTTATGGGAACATTCAATCCATTTACATTTAAGGTGATTATTGATATGCACTTATTTACTGCCATTTTTGTTTAGTTTGGTTATATTTTTCTTCCTATTTCTCCTGCTAATTACAGCAGTTCTTTTAACATTTCTTGCAGTGCTGGTTTGGTGCTAATGTATTCCCTTAGCCTTTTTTTTTTTTTTTTTTTTTTTTTTTTTTTTGTCTGGGAAGCCCTTTATTTGACCTTCTATTTTGAATGATATCCTTGCTGGGTAGAGTAGTCTTGGATTCAGATCCTTGTTTTTCATGACCTTGATTGCCTCATGCCATCCCCTTATGGCCTGTAGTGTTTCTGTTGAGAAGTCAGCTGAGAGCTTTATGGGGTTTCCTTTGTAGGTTGCTTCTCTCTTGCTGCTTTTAGGATTCTCTCTTTGTCTTTAATTTTTGGCATTTTAATTACTATGTGTCTTGGTGTGGGCTTGTTTGGGTTCTTCTTACTTGGGGCTCTCTGTGCTTCTTGAACTTGAATGCCTTCCTCCTTCACCAAATTAGGGAAGTTTTCTGTCACTATTCTTCAAATATATTATCTAACCCTTGCTCATTTTCTTCTTTTTCGGGGACTCCTGTGATGTGAATGTTATTACGTTTCCATTTGTCCCACAGTTCTCTTACACTGTTTTCCTGTTTTTTAATTTTTTTTCCCTGTAGGTTTTCTGATTGGTTCATTTTTTCAACCCTATCTTTTACTTCTTTGATCCAGTCCTCAGCTTCCTCTACTCTGCTTTTTAGACCTTCCAATGTGTTTTTCATTTCTGATATGTCATTCTTCATTTCTTCTTGGTGGTTTTTAATTTCCAACTGGTTGATTTTCAACATTTCTATGTCTTTACTCATGGTGCTCACGTCCTTACACATGCTGTTGAGCTTCCTCAAGATCATGGCTCTGAATTCTAGTTCTGTTAACTTGCTTAACTGCACCTCATTTATCTCATCTTTAGTATAGGTCTCTTGTTCTTTCATTTGGGTTTTGTTTCTGTGTTTCACCATTTTGGCTATCGCAGTGGGCTTTGGAGCCTGCCAAACTTTCCCTGTGGGTGCTGGTGTTCTGCTGTTTGTGATTCTCTCTCCTGGGTTTGGATGAGGCAGGGAGGACCCACTTTAAACACCACTGTCAAGTCTTACTTTCCTGGTTAGAGTTGCTAGCACAGGGAATGGTAGTTATCCTCTAGCTTTTTTGCCTGGAGGCTATTAGTAGAGGTCACCTGAAGAACCTTGGTTTCTGAGTTGAATGAAAAACTCCCTCAGGTGCTCAGTGTAAGAGAATTTTCAGAGGGTGGGGCAGATGCTGGTTAGTAATGGGCCTCAATTAGCATTTCAATGGCCACCAGGTGGGGTTGAATCTCCAAGGGAGGGGCCGCCACCTCTCCCCAGTGCCCTGGGAAGGGGTAAGATGACCACAGTCCTGTGTGGCTGCACTCAGCAAAAGCTCTGAGCGCCCTCCAAATCCCGAGTGTCCCCACACAGTTCCAGTCCAGTCTGCCCTCCCTCTGCCAGAGCCCAAGGTGAGTGGCTGCTGCCAATTTAGCCTCTGTTCCGGCTCTGCGCCATGGAGCTGCCTGGGACTTTAACCCGAGGATGCTGCTCCCAGTTAAGGGTGGCCCAGGCTGAGGCAGCTCCCAGCCGAGGGCATAGTGCCTAGCTGAAGGTGCAGCTCCCAGCCGAGGTCGCAGGTCCCAGCTGAGGTCGCAGGTCCCAGCCGAGGCCACCGCAGGTTCCAGCCAGGGGGCACAGGTCCCGCCGAGGGCGCAGGTCCCAGCCCAGGCCATTGCAGACTGTGGGCTCCTGGCCCCCTCTAGCGTCCTCACAAGCCTACCAGGATTGAGTCAGCGTCCCTGGTTATGTGGTCTTCCAAGCTGCCTTTTGGTTGCCCCTTCCTGACGATTTGTCTTTATTTTTATTGTAATTCCAATTTGGTCCTGGGAGATGGCTGTGTAGTATGCATTTACTCCGCCACCATATTCAGCAACCTCTTTGTACTTCTTAACAAACAACCATTCAGATATTCTGGATCAATGACCCTTCTCTAAAAATAAGGCATATTACAGATACTGCTTCTGAAAAACTCCAAGACAAGAGGGATTACCCGACTTTACAACATGTATTTTCATTTACAACACATTACATAATGAATTTAATTTTATTATGAGGGTACAACACTAAAAACCCAGCAATACATTATTTAATAAATGTAGGTTTTTACTAATATTACAAAGGGCAGGAACATCTTTGTCATCTTCTTAAACAAAAGAAGACTCCCTTTCCATATAAAGTCAGCTTTATATGAGTGCTAAGTTTGCTCCTTTGCAGTCAGAGGAATAGGCCTGTGAATTATTTTCTTATAAAAATATTGCTTTAGTTTTACAGAGGTAGCTCCACCATCAGATGAACTTGGTGACTGAAGAAGCCATCATTCTGTGAAGGGCTAAGCTGACCACCAACCTCAAGACGCTCCCTGCACTCCTAACTGGGCATGTCAAACCCTCAGCTCTAAGCAAGTGAACCATTCCTGCTGCATTCCACATAACACCACTCACAAAAGTGATATGGAACAAGGCAAAAACAAAAACTTGCCTTATAAAAGAAATGTCTTTGGGTAATTATCCTGCTACACTCCTATCTATAGATATTAGTTCTATAGATGTTAGGCCCTTATTATCAGAAAAAAAAAAAGATAAAAAGAATTGTGACTGAACTTTTCTGTAAAAGACAAATAAAGAAATTTGTCTTGCTCTTAGGCTAGACATTATGAAGACAAAGAAGAGTAAGAGAGTCAGAAGAACCAGAGAGATGGTGTGCGGCAGAAATACCTATAAGAAGTATCCAGCAGAAATGATGTACTTTCTAGTTACTTCTGTTGCCTCAGTGTACAGCCTTTCCTCTCTCAACTCCAGCACCCTGTCATAATATGCTTCCCACTCAGTATTTGTTGGAACAAGCTCAGTTACAAGTGTTTTTTTGGTAGGACATTTTCCCTGAAACATTGTGAGTAGGGATGTTTCCCTTCTGAATTGTATGGAATGAAACAGCAAGTACAAAGCATTAGCCCAACAGCAGAGGAATCAGGTAACAGAAGCTCCAGTCAGTTCTCACAATCTCAGAGGAAGGGCTTAGGTTTCCGAAGACCGTGTTTGGGAGCTGGAGTCTATCTTAAATTATTTCAAAGGAGCAGGAGACTCCTCCCAGAAGATATCTGGCTTACTTATATAATATAAATGAGCTTGGTGTTTGGGGTATTTTATCTGTTGAATTTGGTGCACTGCCATTTTTGAATTTATGTAGAATAAATATAACTCGTCACATATCATCTTAAACGTAGAAGTCAGGCAGTATTATGTTTGGCGTAGGAATGTTTTATGCTTCCTGCATTTTTGAGATGTGGATCACTGCCTGACCAAATGAAATAAAACCAACCAGAACTCTAGTTACATAATTAACGATTTCTATAATTAAACCAGAACTCTAATTACATAATTAAATAATTCTTTAATTATGTTAAAGTCACATACAGATTGCTTTTTTACACCAGCAATCTTGGTGCTAGTTAATAGGGTGCTTTGTACAAAATATAAACCAACTGAAGTAGAGATTAGGGACTAATAATAAAACAATATGATTAGACCCATGACAAAAAATAATTAATAAGGAAGAAAGAACAAGATATTTTATTTCATTCAAAAAGACAAAAGCAGCACACTTTTGAATAGCACAGCTTACTCTAGTCATGCATTTCATAACACAGCATATTTCTTTGCTTTTATTCTTTTCAGACCCAAATATTTCCTCACCTAGAAAGTAAAATGATATATCAAAGATTATTTTTTATTCATAAACCTTTTGCCACTAAAATCACATTCAAAATTGAAGATAAACTATGAGGATAAATAATAAAGCAAAATGTCTTGTCAGAGTACTAGGAAAATATTCATACCTTATAGATTACACATCATTAATTAGGTAGTCTAGCAACCAAATCATGAGAGATACAATGTGGCAATTTTTGGTATTTTATCAAATATGACTAAATATGAGGTAGACTTTTTCTATTTAACCCAGAAGCAAATATACAGCTCCAGGTATGTTTTTAAAAAGCAGTTTAGTGTAAACTGTATTCATAAAGCAAAACCTTCTACTCAGTTCAACATCTAAAAATTTACTGTGACTCTTGAAAACATTTTTTTTTTAATTTTTATCTTCACCCGAGGACATTTTTCCATTTTTTTGTTCAGATAGAGGGAGGGATAGAGAGAAAGAGAGAGAGAGAGAAACATCAACGTGAAAGGGACACATCGAGTGGCTGCCTCCCGCACACACGACCCAACCAGGGCCAGGGACAAACTGCAACCGAGGTACATGCCCTTAGTGGGAACTGAACCCAGGTCTCTCTGGACCACAAGCCAATGCTCTGGCTGCTGAGCCAAACTGGCCAGGGCTCTTGAAAATATTTTAAAATACAATGTTTTCCTAAGTAACTGCAACAAAGAGTTATATGCACTAATTTTATAAAGCACTGTAAAGTTGCCCTAGTGATACTGTCCTTGAGTTTGATGATATGAAAAATAAGGCATATTCTTACTTGGACATATTTATTGGATATTGCTAA
Organism: Molossus molossus; assembly: GCF_014108415.1. NCBI lineage: Eukaryota > Metazoa > Chordata > Mammalia > Chiroptera > Molossidae > Molossus > Molossus molossus. The sequence continues at coordinate 52,696,261 of NW_023425345.1, read as the reverse complement.
AGGTCTTGGGAATAAACCTTTGTATGACTATATTAAATCTGTTTGGAGAAAGAAAAGACATTTTCTCATGAGAATTAGCAATTTAATACAGAACAGTAGTTTAGCAGAAACCCTAGAAAATATATAATGTAAAACAAGGAACCATATGATACAGGGTAAAGTATTAGGGTTATACTCAACAATGCACACACACACACACACTGTGCCAGTGGCTTTCAGCAAAAAAATTTTAGTAGATGTAAAAATAATAGTTGTTAGCTAAAACATTAAGATAGCTTTGGTAAGGGATGAACAAAGGAATTTCATCACTGAGAATTATTTATTATTTTATAAATATCTTCCCACACTAAAATACATTAGAGAAATATGCTCCCAACCAGTGTGGCTCAGTGGTTAAGCACTGACCCATGCACCAAGAGGTCACCAGTTTGATTCCCAGTCAGGGCACATGCCAGGTTGTGGGGGCATGAAGGAGGTGACCAATCAATGTTCTCTCTCATCAATGTTTCCATCTCTACCTCGCCCTTCCTCTCTCTCTCTAAAAATCAATAAAGAAAAAGAAAAAGAGCCCTGGCCGGTTTGGCTCAGCGGTTGGAGCGTCGGCCTGCGGTCCTGAGAGACCCGGGTTCGGTTCCCGCTAAGGGCATGTACCTCGGTTGCAGTTTGTCCCCGGCCCTGGTTGGTCGTGCGGGTGGCAGCCACTCGATGTGTCCCTTTCACATCGATGTTTCCCTCTCTCTCTCTTCCTCTCTCTCCCTCCCACTCTATCTGTACAAAAAAAATGGAAAAATGTCCTCAGGTGAGGATTAAAAAAAAACAAAAAAAAAGAAAAACTCTATCACGTATAACTTAAGAGAATAGCAATCAGAAAATTTACCCAGTTTTCATTTCTGTAGGCCACAACTTCAGTTTAAACTGGATTCATTGCATGAACTGGGTTTCCTTCTTTGCATTTATGTTTGCCGATAAAATTTGTGGAATTATTTAGAAATGTATCCCCTGGTCAGGGACATCAACTCCAAAGAGGTAGAAAATTGTTTTCTTATGCATTTATTCTGAGATTTTTTAAAAAAATCTGATTCACATTTGTTTATACTAAATGCTTAATAAATGAACCATAAAAAGATATTCAAGACAATCTACTTTCTAGCTTTGGCAACTTCAACAAAATACCTTTTGGAACTGAAGGCAAAGATACCTTCTTGCAGAAATATCATACCAATTGAGTTTTTCCACTGTTTACTAGAAGCTCCAATGGCTGAAATATTGTATTAATCATCTCTGTTAACTTAAATATTTAGGTACTTAATAAGAATTGAGTGGAGAATGTTTTCATTATAATTTTATAGTTAACTCTTTTAAAACAATTCCAATTTTTCTAGAGTTGCCTGACTAATGAATAAGAAGATAATATAGTGTGGAAGCCTTGAAAATCTTCCCTCTTTCAGTCTGCTATGAAGAGTATAATGGACTTAATGCATCTAGATGCTACATCTCTGAATTTCCATCCTGTCAGCAGTTATATCAGTCTGCTTGGGCTGCCGTAACACAATACCACATACCGGTGACTTAAACAACATAAATTTATTTTCTTACAGTTTGGAAGGTTGGAGATCCAAGATCAAGGTGCCAGGTTGGGTTGATTTCTGGTGAGGCCTCTCTCCTGGGCTTGCAGATGGCACCTTCCTTCTGTGTCCTCACATGGCTTTTTTCTCTACACATGGAGAGGAAGAAAGATCTAGTGTTGCTTCCTCTGCTTACAAAGATACTGGTCCTATAGGATTAGGACCCCACCATTATGACCTCATTTAACCTTAATTTACCTCCTTAAAGACTTTATCTCCAAATACAGTAGCAATGAGAGTTAAGACCAACATACAAATTTTGGAGGACACAATTTAGTCCATAAAGCACTAGACCTCCCCATCTCAATGTGGCTCTATTCCTCAAAAGACCAACTGGTCACCTGGAGAATCAACTACCTTTGGCTCCTCCCATCCTGAAACGGGCTGTGGTTCATCCTCATAGAGACAGAGACACTTATGCCGGGCATGGGTTTGCCTTTCCTGCCTTCCAAGACTCAGTTACTACCACTGTCCTGAAGTTTACAGAATGCCAGCTTTATAGGTATTGAACTCCTACAGCACAACTTTTAATCAGCAGACACACTTTATAGCCAGGATGTATAAAAGTGGGCCTGTGACTATGGGATTCACTGGTCATATCTCACAATTCATGATTCATAAATAGCCTCATAGAACAATGGAATGGCTTTTTAAAGGCATTGCTGAAGTTCTAATTTGAAGACAATACTCAGAGAAGGTGGAGTGACATCCTTCATGATGTTGAGTATACATATAATCTGAGAACTCTATTATGATGCTGTGTCCCCAGTGGAAAGATTACTTGGGTCTGGGATCTAAGAAGGGAACACACTCTGTAGCCTATGTTACCATCACTGTAACCGCCACTCCTAAAGACTGAAGAATTTGTCTTCCTGTCTAAATAAACTCAGGGATCTCCAGTGCTGGATGTTCTAGTCCACAAAGGGGGCATATTCTTACCAGAGGACATAGCAAGGGTCATTGATCTACAAGTTATGCCCGCTACGAGGGAATTTTGGATTTCTTTTGTCTAGGACCCAGTGGGTAAGAAGAGATGTCACCACTATGGCCAAGGTACTTTACTGTGATCATTAGGAGGATGCAAAGATGCTGTTACACGTGGAGACAGGGAGTAATATGTATGGGACCCAGTGATCCACTAGGAGACTCGTATTCCATGGCCATGGACACTGAGCAAACACATGTAGCAACTCTAGCCTGAGGCAAGTATAGTTATCAAGGGCTGAGACTCCTCAGAAATACAGGTTTGAGTCGCATATAAAAGCTATGATGACCTGATAAGGTGATAGCTGAAGGTGAGGAATGCTTAGAATGGATGGTGGTGGGAGAAGATCAGATGTGCCCTATCAATAAACAGGAAAATCACTGGCTATTTTTCATACTACTAACCTCCTTCTTTTCTATTTCTCCTCAGGTTGAGAGACCCACACACACCATGAGGAGCTGCTCCTGGAATATGCATGGAGAAATAGATGTGTATTACACAATGAGTAGATCTTGATGACTTTGGTAATGAGGCACGCAGGGCACAATTGATGGATAGCCCGACTGCTATGACTCTGATCCGCCACCACACTGAATTTTTTACAACTGCCCTACAGTTTGAAACTCTTTCTTTTGTCTTCCTGCTCTCCTTTACTGGGATCAGATCTACATCATAATCTAAAGGTTTTTCTGATCCTCTTTGGCTCTCTCCCCCTTGACCCAGCACAGGGAATTCCCTCAATAAATCTCTGACATGTCTAGTCCAATCTTGGCATCTGCTTCTAAGAAAACCTGAAAAACACATAAGCATATATAAGCACAAAGTATTAATATAAAGGGAAGACATGATAAGAGACCGGAGGAAAAGAAATAATTTTTTTTTTTTTTTTTTGGTACGTGCTGCTAGCGGGAACCGAACCCGGGACTCTCTGGTCTGCAGGACAACGCTCCAACCGCTGAGCCAAACCGGCCAGGGCAAGAAATAATTATTAATGGTTTTAAAATTGCAGGATTTTTTATTTTTATAAACACAATTGTGCTCTTTACAAAATTGCCTAGAGTGAGCAAATATTTTGTAATCAAAAGAGCAAAGACAATAGAAGTTCTAGAGAAGGATTGGCTGTTATATCCAAAGATAGTATGGGTAAAAGAATTCTGGATAGAAGGGGAGGAAGATCATAGGGGGCACCTCAAGAGTAAAAGACTTCACAGTCTACCTAGAATGTGATCCAGTCAAATAGCAAGTAGAATGCTCTCCACTTGCTGAGAGGGAAGAAAATGTTCTTTCTTCTCCCTTCTGAAAGCTGCAAAAGCCATTTATCAGATAACCTGCATTAAAAGCCTAGGTCCACACTAACGATGCCTGAGCTCATTGCCTTAGTCTTCTCATTTTTAAATTAAAACCAGTAATAGTACTGCCACAGAAGTTTGTTTTAGAATTAAATTGAGTGCTGAGAAAAATGCCTGGCACATAGCATGGACTCAATTAACATTATTTTTTATGGTTTTTCATAAGTATCTCTCATATACTTTGAATAAAATATGAAGTTGAATCATTAAATAGTTTTTACCATTGGACATGTGGTAAAACAGGAATGAAGACTGAATAATATGGAGTTTGGAAGACATTTCATCCTAATGATTTCCTGACATATATTCACATTGTGTAATTCTAGGATTCAGGGTTTTGAAACTAACTTTAAAATAATGCAGACAAGTAAAATATATATACTTTTCAATTAAGAGCTTCATATAGAAAGTACACAATGTTTTCAAGTGTAACCACTGAGATTTGCCAAATTGAAAAGTAAGTGTTACAGAATGTCTTAACAGCCATATATTTGAGCCTTCTAAAACTAATGGAGCTATTTCACAGACACATATTTTTGCATGAAAAACACAATCCTGCCACTGAGTGAAGAAAACAGCATTCTAGTCCTCAACCAGCCGCTGGAGAGTAGAAGACATTCCAGGATGTTTGTTCACCAACTTGATAAAGCACAGCTGAGGTTAATACTTGGCAATGTTTGCTCATACCTGGCATCATTTTAATTTTATTCATGAAAATAACAATCAAGCACAGCTGGTGTGGCTCAGTGGTAGACCATCGACCCATGCACCAATAGGTCACCGATTTGATTCCCAGTCAGGGCACATGCCCAGGTTGTGGGCCAATCCCCAATGCGGGGCATGTAGGAGGTGGCCAATTGATATCCTCTCTCATTGATGTTTCTATCTCTCTCTCCCTCTCCCTTCTTCTCTCTCTAAAATCAATAAAGAAAAAAATATTTTAAAAAATAATAACAATCAAAAATGTTGACTGAGAGCCAAATGTGTACCAAGTTCTGTCACAGAAATAGAAGGTAAGACAATTAACATGACTAACTGCCTTACTCCCTCAAGGAGTTTACAATCAACCAATGGCAACCAAACAGTCAATAAGAAAACCAATACATAAACAAACTAATTAGTATTATCTATATAAAATAAGGAAAGAAGCCCTGGCCAGTTTGGCTCAGTGGTTAAAGCATCGGCCTGCGGTCCAGAGAGACCCAGGTTCAGTTTCTGCTAAGGGCACGTACCTCTGTTGCAGTTTGTCCCTGGCCCTGGTTGGGTTGAGTGGGTGACAGCCACTCGATGTGTCCCTTTCACATCAATGTCTCTCTCTTTCTCTCTCTCTCTCTTCCTCTCTCTTCCTCCCGCTTTATCAGAACAAAAAATGGAAAAAAAAAAAAATGTCCTCGGGTGAGGATAAAAAGAAAAAAAATAAGGAAAGAACAATATCACAGGGGTATTTGGGTGGGGACACAGGGAACTAGTCTATTATAGACATTAAGGGCCTCTCTCTTAGGTGAAACTTAAGCCAACTTTGAATAGAAAAAAAGGGCCAGACATTTGAAGATGCCTGGGGAAATTTCCAAGAAAAGGGAGAAGTATAAATGCTTGAAAGGGGAGCAATATTGGTTATTAGAAGAATAAAAAGATGATCTATATAATTGAACCTTAAAGGAAAGAGAGTGGTAGGAGGTGAGGACAGAAGAGTCAGACATCAGACCAGGGAAGAATTAAAAGTCATAATACTGTTGAGATTTATTTTAAGTTCAGGGGGGAACTTTTGATGGGTTCTAGACAATGATTGTGTGATATCCACCTTTTTGAAAAAGCAAACTTCACCAGGACAATTTAACCATTTGGCAGTCTCGCTAAAGTAGGTTACATAAATGGTATTTTAAATTATAATACATGAAATAAGAATATATTTGCAATGAAACAACATAGAATTTTCAGAGAAAAGTATAAGAGAAACCAACAATCATTATAATACATGCAAAAAAAATTAAAGACAATACCAACTAAGGTAGATGTCTGAGTTTTCTTAGGAAACATTATTAATCTAAGAAAGAATTTAAGCCTCAGAAGTTTAATAAAACCTTGGCCTGCTCATGTTGTTCTCTGCATCCCCTACGTCTGGATTGAAGAGCAGCACATTATTCTCTGGAAATGTCTAGGTTTAGAAGGTGAGATCATTCCTTTAGCAAAGTTCCATTTCACAGGACTACCCTGACTCTGGTAAGAAACAGAGATGGAAGAATGAATGCCAACCTCTGTAGCCAGACTTCACAAGTTTTTTGCTGATGGACACACAACTTAATTTCACCCCATGCCTTTGTTCTGCAAAGTACTTTCAATAAACGTCACCGTCTATGTAGGAAACACGTCTAAAATTAATCACACCTCTGGTAATATGTCTTTGAATCAGACGGGCTAAAGGCTCCCATGAAACCATGCATGCTATTTAAGAATCAGATGTGGCCATTCAAAGTAGTGAGGAACTTGTTAGTTGGAGGAGTGTTGACTTGAGGTGTAATTTATTTATATGTCACTTTGGTCAGAAGGAATTTTAAGAAGGCCTACAATAAAAGACATTAGTCACGTTTCAAGGTAAGATTACATTCTAAAAAGAAAGAAAAGGCAAGGCAAAGACAAAAGAAGGATGGGGCAGTACAATGGAGCCAGCATGAGATTAACACAAAATAAATACCATTAACCTTGTTGGAAGGTTCACAGATTGGCTCCAAGCTTTCCAGAAAATGTCATTTCTTCAGTGCCTTAATATAAAAACAACTAGTTTCCCAAGGAAAGTATTAACACTTTCTGAGATCACAACAAAATGTATCCCATGGACCCTCATAAAAGACCCTCTTTAACACACTGAATGACTTCCTCAGTAACATTCTTATAGCAAATGTAAACTTCGTGGCATTTATTAAAAAACGGGTGAATGATTCTTCCATATCTACAAATGCTACAATAATAACATCTCTTATTTCATATTTTAAACTGCTTTTAGCAGCAAGAATAAACACTTGGGGTTGCAAGAGGTTGAAAATAATGTCCACTATCAGGCCCCAGTCTCTCTAAACGCTCTTTACTTGAACGAACACTTAAAGAAAGAAAAGTAAAATGATGCACTCATACGTTTATTAAACGGGGCTAATTCTAAGAAAGGGGTGGCGGATGGTAAAGGTGCACAGGAGAGAACATTTACTTTCCTAGGTTCCTATTGGTGGCTGAGAAAATCATGGCTTAAAAACAGAGAGCACAGAAAAAATACCCTAACAGTGCCTGGACAACTACATTTCCCTCACACCAACAGCAAAGAACACAGATTTTCATATATATTTCTGGGTCAAAGACCACTTTAAGATTCAGATGAAAATTATATATTCTCTCACGGGAAAAAAAACAAAGCAAAACTAATGTAGCAAACCTCAGTTCTTAGCCCACTCTAATTTTAGAAAAAAAATTGACACTTGAGGATCTATTGCAGTAGGAAAAATCCTGAGGAATTTTTATCTTCTTGGTTTGTCAATCTGCAAAATAAGAAGAGAGAAAACTCCCCGCAGTGTATCAATGGCAACTAGTTGAGAAGGATTGGAGGCCACTTTGGCAGTGACCATGACATTGGCAGAGCACAAGGGGACAGAATTTGCCTGGATGGGTTCTCTTAAGCTTGCCTTTGTACAGTAATACCAGACATTCAAGTTCTGGGGCACAAGGAAATAAAGGTAGGAGATGGAGTTATCCCATCTTACATTTGGGAGTGCAGAATGGGGTATATATTCTCCCTGTGGTATATAAACAGAAAGGAGGGAGAGAAGAATTGATCCTCTATTAAGATAGTAAAGTGGAGGAGCCTACATTCAGTCTTTAAGCCAAAATCAATGCCTTCTATTATGCTAGCCCAATAAGTTTTTTAAAATTATCTTTCAGTATGTAGAATTCATAGGTCATATAAATATCTACATTTCTGGCTTTTCAAAACAAAAAAACACAGAAGATCTGGCAATGCTAGACTCCAATTTTTTTACACAGCAATCATTCCCTCCCAATACCAAACCCCATTGTTTTTCCAACACTGAAGACACGTTATCTTCCAGTTTGAGCAGGCTCTCTAGTAACCAGGTTGCCTACTTTGTTCATTTATATTATCTGCCTCATCCCTATAGTTATTTGAGTTTGGAACCCACTACTTCTAACCCCTAAACCTATGCGTTATATTTTATTCATTTAATGTGGCAGCTATGAGGGTGCACCTTGAAGACCTCCAGCTCTGGGGAACTTAATTGGCCAAAGCCATCATGCTGCACTCTGAACCCACCGCCACATGTGCACCAAGGCCTTCATTCTCAGTGGTTACTCCCAGCCAATGACTAAGCACGCAGGGATTCTAAAACACACTTCAGGACTCTCTGGTGATTTTGCTGAATCCTCTAAGGTTGCAGGACACAATAAAATACTTCTATCCAACTTTTCTTTACTGAGGGTGAGACTTGCCTCCCTCGGGTTTTTTCAGCTGCCTCCCATCTTGTCTTATAAAATCATAGCCTTATTAAACCCATCTCAATGTCTATGTCTTGTCGACCTAGACTAATAGAACTGGTATTGGAAGTAGAATGATCTGAGAAAGCAGGCAGTAAGATGTGGATTTGGGACTGGCTCACCATCACCCCAAAGGTGAAGAGAATGTCATTCTGGTTGATAAATGGTAAATGATACATGGATAGTCCCTTGCGCAAAGTGATACTGTAATTACTAAGAATATTACCTGTAGTGACTTGAAAACAATAAAAGAAAATAATGAAATCAGCCCAATGGAGGGTGGTGCCTAGGCAGGTGAAATGATGCAGGCATTTGAAAACCTGGCAGTGTTGGGAGTACCTATAAACAGTGATGTTGGCTGGGTTCTGCTAAATGTTACTGATGTCCTGCAGAAAAATATTGAGAAATTGAGAGCTATTAACAGGGAATTTTACTGGGACATGGGATTTAATACTCTACCAAGGACACCATCAGATGGAACAAAGTGGTTGCTGGAGTGGTTGTTATAACCCTGGAAATAAAGTGATAGCCAATGCCTGAGTTACCCTGGCAGATTATTGAGAAAGGAATTAAGAGTCTGAGAGAAGTGGGCATGCCGGACTAGATATATTATTAAAGGGCAAAAGGCCCAGCAGAGAATTATGATTCATGAGGAGGTTCAGGGAACACAGTAGTCATCATATCCTTCAGGAATGTGTGGGGAGAGGAGTACCATCATTAAGAAGTTCTGTGGTGGAACTCCTCTATAGTCCAAGAAAGATGGTAGAAGAGGAGATGATCAGTGAGATGCTGTCATTAACTTTCATGGGATGATGGGGGCCTCAAAATAATAGATGCTAAAGGTAGTACTTAATTGCCAGAAGCCAAGGGGCAGCAATGACAGTAACTACTGTGAGGTCAATGAGCAGGTAAGGGGACTTGACCTGCAGAAATTTGGGAAGATGATTAATAATAGACCATGATGTCCTCAGGAGCAAAATAGATAAGCAGAAAACAAAGGTGCAAAAAAACAAAAACAGAAATAAAAAATAAAAAAAAAAACAGAAAAAGAATAGAAAGGCAGAAGCACAATAAAAATCATAATCCCTTGCTTAAGTCCCAAATCTGAGTCCATTTTCAGAACTAGAGCCCATTAGTTGAAGAGGTATTTGAATCTCTAGGAACACTGACCTGACAACACATTGAAAATATTTAACATTATACCTCTCCATTGGAACCTACATATGAACATTTACTCGGGTAACTGTAGCTTAGTTGAAGGGGAATAAGTAAACTTTATGTATGTACTTACTTTATTATTATTATTTTTAATAACAAAACTTTTCAATGACTATTAGACAAAGGTTCTGAAATGATTTTGATACCTGAAGACTTATATCAGGTATTAGGACTTTATCAGAGTCCTTTTATTCGAATGGGATTTTATGGGAAACAGGTAATGAATAGTGTCCTGGCTAAATTTCATCACAGAATGTGCTCAGTGGGCAAAAAAAACCAACCCAGTGATCTTTTTCCCAATCTTTGAGAGGATGTTTGAAATCAGTGTGCTTGTTTGTAGGAGTCCCTAGTCTACAGAATAAGAGCTGTCATATTGGGAAAGGCCAAATGGAAACTTCTGAAACCATCTAATCATCTACTCCCTGCCAAGATAGTAAATTAAAACCAACATCATATTCCATAGGATATAGAAGAGATTAGTACTATCATTAAAGACTGAGGATGCAAGGCTAGTGCTCCATATTATCTCTTTACTTAATGCACACTGTAGGCATGGATACTGAGAATGGCTATAGACCATCTCAGGTTTAACAAGGTAGTATCACTGATAGCAGCAGCTGTTCTGTTGTGGTTTTATACCTAAAGCAGATTATCAAAGCCACAAATATGTGACTGGTTAATTTGGCAAAGGTGTTTTTACAACTCCAGTTTTTTTTTATTTTATTTTATTTTATTTTATTTTTTTAACCTCACCTGAGGACATTTTTGCATTTTTATTTTCAGATAGAGTGGGAGGGAGAGAAGGAGGAAGAGAGAGAGAGAAACATTGACATGAGAGAGACACATCAACCAGTTGCCACCCACACAACCCCAACTGGGGCCAGGGACCAACTGTAACCGAGGTATATGCCCTTAGCGGAAACCAAACCTGGGACTCTCTGGTCCACGGGCTGACACTCTAACCACTGAGCCAAACTGGCCAGGGCACCACCATTCCAGTTTTTAAAAAAGATAAGCAATCACTGCTCTTCATATGGAATAGACGACGATTTTCATTTACATATTTGCCTCAGGCATTTTTACACTCCTATCCTTTGTCATAATATAGTCGTAATACACAAGAGACCTGTATTACCTAGACATCTGCAAAATATCTCACTTATTTATTACATTGATGAACGTCATGTTGATTGGACAGGATGAGCAAAAGATGGTTAGTATTCTAGAGGCTATGGTAAGACACGTGTGTTCCACAGTATAGGAAATAAACCCTAGGAAGTTTCCAAAACTATATATTCACTGCAGTGAAATTTTCCAGGATCCAATTGTCAAAGGCATGCTATGTTTCCCCACAAGTTAAAACACAAATTGCTACATTTTGAATTCCTTGTAGAATGAACGAAGCATAATGTGTATAGGCCTCTTTAGGGCCTGGAGTCAACATATTCCTCAGTAGGAGTTTTGCTCTGGTCCAGATATGGGGTGAAACATAGGCTACCTGCACAGAGCAGAGCCTAAAGCATGAGAGCATGCTGTAGTCGGTCCAGGCCTTGGTGCAGTAAGCTCTGCAGCTTACATCATTTGATCTAGTAGACCTTACAGTGTTGGAGGTGTCTGTGATGGGAAAACACGCAAGCTCTGGTGGGAGAATCACACATAAGCCACTGGGATTCCGGAGGAACACTGCACATTCAAAGGTAATTTATACCTTTTGAGAAATAAGTCTTGACATGTTATTGGGACCTAGTAGAAAGGAAATATTTGACCAACAGGTCTCCCAGTGAGTATGTGTCCAGAACTACTCTTTATGAGTTGGCTTCTTTCATACCTGTCAAGTCATGAAATTAAACATGGCCAGCAGCAGTCCATCACAAGATGAAAATAGCACATCCGGGATCAAGCTTAAGCTGAATGACAGTGGCCACAGTGGCAGACATGAAAAGTACAAATGGACACAAAAATTATGGACTCTACTTCTCAAGGCAAATCTACCTATGAATTAATGCCTCTGATTATGTAACTTGTCATCAAAACAGACATCAACAATGAGCTCCAATATGACATTGTTTCCTATGAAGCCTAACCAGCCGGTTACTGGCAAATTGGCTACCTGAGTCCCCTTCCATCCTAGAGGGCCAGTGATTTGTCCCCATAAGGGAGATTTATTGTGAGTTGGATTTGCTTTTCTTCCTTGCAAAGTCACGACTATCAAGAGGCTTATGGAATGTTTTGCTCATAAGTATGGAATCCCACTTAGCATAGCATCTGGCCAAGATACTCATTTCACAGTAAAGTAGGTATGAGAGTGATCCCATCGCCATGTAATACACTGGTCAAATCTTGTGCCACACCATCCAGAGGCTACTAGTCTCACATAATGCTGCAACAGTCTTCTAAAGGTGTAACTGAAGGAAGCATTCTAAGAAGACAATGTGTTATTGTTCAGAAGATAGTGTATTCATTCATCAGAGACCACGGTATAATTCTGTATCCTCAGTAGGAAAGATACAAGGATCCTTCCAGGAAACAGGAGTCATCCTACTTCTCATCCCTTCCAGTTACACACTGGAGGATTTTGTGCTTCCTGGCCCATCACTCTGGGCTTGCCAGTACTGGAGATCTCAGCACCCAAAGGAGGTACACTTTTGTGAGGAGACACCACAAGGAGCCTATTGAATTATAAATTACAGCTGCTGTCAAAGCTTTAGACTCTTGTGTCAAGGGACTAACTAGCAAGAAGTTCATCATCCTCCCTGAGTACTGACTCTGATCAGCAGGAGACAGATCCGGTTTTACACGATGAGGGCAGGAAAGAATCCATGTGGAAATCAAGCGATCCATTTGGATGCCTTCTAGTGCTCTCCACTCCATGTTACTGTGAACAGACGTATATAGCGATCTTAAACTGAAAGGGGTATGCTCATCAGGGACTTAAAACGTCCACTGACTTGAAGAAAAAGCAAGGTATGGTAATGATGCCAGAGGAATGGTTTCCTACCGGGGACTAGAGCCCAGCTCTTGACTTCGAGCAAAAAAGAATTCAAAAGGAGCCTTGGAGTGAAGTGGAAAAGCAGGTTTTATTGAGCAGAGGGGACAAGCAAGACAAGCCATTCCACAGACAGTGGTGGTCTCTCCTCACAGAAAGAAGAGAGGCCCAAACTGTCCCTAGAAGTTGAGGTTATAGCTGTGTGTAATTTCTTTGGAAAATTGCTTGTATGGAGAAATCGAGAGTAGAAAAAAAAAAGAAAAAAACATTGGGGTTGACTTAATCCTTTACAAGGTATATTTTATGGTCTGTTTTTCTTTCATGGTATTAGTAAATGTTTGTGATATGGGCAAGCTATTGATAATCATCTTATCTCATGATAGATCAACCAAGTTTTGTATCTGATAGCAGGCTCTGAGTCTAACAAGGCTTCATTTTTGGTGTATATGTTGAGTTCTTATGCCCCTTCCCCATATTAGGGGTGACCTATATTATAGTGGAATTAATCTCTAGCCACATCCTGATCCCTAAAATATTCTGACCTTATTCTGATCACACTCTTCGTACTTGCTCAGTTCTTGAAATGCTCTTTCTTAAGAATTTGACACAAGTATTTTATCAGCTTCATTTTTTGTCTTTATTTAAATACTGCTTTCTTAGTAGGAGCTTCATGACTGTCCTACTTAAAGCATCATTTGCTTCCTAGTTATCTGTACTCCATTTCTGCCTTATTTGTCTCCGTAGCACTCATCATCACCTGAAATACAACATAATTCACTTTTTACTTATATGTTTATTGCTCCTTAACTCAAATGTAAACTTCAAGAAGACTGAGACTCTTTTCATCATATACCACTGTATCTCTATCCCCTGGAGCAGTTCCTGTAGATCTTACTGAATAATGTGATGTGGGATCATCCTTATAGGCAGTGTTAAAGAGAAAACCACCGGCCCAAAATGGTGTGACACGTGCTAAAGCCCATGACACCAAATCTAAACTCAATACCTGATCTAATTGCATTTTCAACCTTGTTCAGCCATGTGATTTTGATCAGTCAGTCTGGAATTTTCTGGTCAGCATCAATAAGATAACCTGCCAAGTGCCCCCACCCCCCGACTCCTTCCACAAAGGAAGCTGAGGTGAGGTGATTCACCTGACATGATCCCTGTCTTCCCTAAGGAAAAGTAACCTTGCCTGAAACAGTCTTTCTTGTTTTTCTATTAACTTTCTGGTCCCACCTATTTTCTGCCTATAAAAGCCTTCCAAATGGTACAGCCTCTCCGTCCCCATCTCTGCTTCCTAGATGATATGCTGCTTGATTCATGAGTCATTCAATAAAGCCAATTACATGTTCAGAGTTGCACAATTGACTTTTTGTTCTGTAACGGTGCAGTGGTCCGAGTGTGAAGTGACACAGGTGGAAGCTGGGTGACAAAGGTGTTGGAGTGTAAATGGGCACAGAAAGTAGCATCATCACTGAAAGGAACCAAAATTTTTCCACCCTGAAGTTGCCTTTTGGGGATATTGATTTTAAGCTGTTTATTAAGAAACAAAAGTCATCCCTGGCCAGTTTGGCTCAGCAGTTAGAGCGTTGGCCCGCAGACCGGAGAGTCCCGGGTTTGGTTCCCGCTAAGGGTACGTACCTTTGTTGCAGTTTGTCCCCGGCCCCAAGCAGCCACTCGATGTGTCTCTCTCACATCGATGTTTCTTTCTCTCTCTTTCTCCCTGTCCCCCTCCTGTTCTATCTGAAGATAAATGCAAAAAAATGTCCTCAGGTGAGGATAAAAGGGAAAAGAAACAAGAGTTAGAAATAACTTTTGACCCTCCCTCCTTTCCTTCCCAAAAGATTCAAACAGAAAAACCTGCTTCAGGAAAGGAGCCTTGGCTGAATTACCTTAAGAATCTTAACCCTGCCCTGGCTCTGCAGTTAGAGCATCAGCCTGTGGACCAATGAGTCTTGGGTTTGATTCCAGTCAAAGGCACATACCTCAGTTGGGGTTCATCCCTGGTCCTGGTCGATGTAGTGCAGGAGGCAACCAGTCACTGTGTCTCTTCTCTCATATTGATGTTTCTCTCTCTCTCCCTCCCTCCCATTCTATCTGAAAAATAGAAAAATATCCTCACTTTAGGATTTGAAAAGAAGAATCTTTACCCTATGATTAGTCAGGAAGACTCCAAGCCTGTTAGCTCTTTACCCCGAGTTCCATTGGTCCTGAGTTGCCTAATAAGCATTGTATTGCCCAGTCTCTCTTCCTCAATGACCTGTCACCGCCCACTCTCATTTCTGAAAGCAAAATCCTGTCCTCCCCTTTCTCCTTTGTCCAAAAATGTCATATATTCCCAATGTTGCCTCACCGCTTTTGGATTTTTCATGCCTATGTGAATTCCCCATATGCATGTATTAAAATTTGATTTTCTCCCATTCATCTGTTTCTTAATTTGATTAACTCAGCTAGAAGAATCTAGAAGGTGGAACAAAAAGCATACATTTTTTTGCCCCCACATCATCATTGTTAACATCATCATCATTATCCCAACAGCCGACATTTATTAAATGCTTATTATTCAGATACTTATTATGTGCCAGATAGTTGGCAATCTGTTTTGCATGCATTATCATTTTCAATCCTCCCAATTCTATGGCATGGGTTCTAGTATTATTCCCATTTTTGCTATAGCTCAGAAAATGTAAGTACCTTCATTAAGATAGAGATAATTGGCAGATGTACCTCAACCTGTTATTTCAACCTGGATCTTATATTTAAGCCTCAATTCATAACCTGAACTCTCTTGTGAACACAGAATCACAGAGAACAGTTCTAGAATTTTGTAGTACACCAAAGAAATAGAAAAAGACAGAAAAATATCAAAGTAATTTAGCAATAAGAAATGCAAACATTTCTTGTGTGAAAAGTGTGCTTTAATAAAAATGTAAAAGCTTTAAAAGAGACCAGAAAAATCTAAAAAAAAAAAGAAAGCTTTGTGCTATACCCTAGGTTTACATCCTTGCCTTTATTGATAAAAGTAGACAATGACTGTGCTCTTTCATCAGTCTTTAAAATCAATTCTAATGGAAACTTAATGAAAAATATTACAATAGTAGAGCAGAATCATCACAAAAACAAGCAATTATAATATTCTAATTCAAATAAAGAAAAAATAGAGATTTTTATGGAGGCATAGGTAATAATATATGTGCTAGAACACCACAATGAATTTTCAAATCACTAGCTTTAGCCTATAGTATTTAAACACACACACACACTCACACACACACAGTCATGAACCAATTGCCTCTTCCATTTTGTCTTTTGAGGCACAATTGAAACCCTGGTGCAGGATATCACAGAAAAATATGTTATCTTGGAAGCAGACAGCTAAACAGTCCTGTTACTTTAAAAACATTCAAATCTCAAGGCCGATTCTGTTGCTTGAGTGAAAAGCAAGTGAAAACTACAGAAAAGCAGCAAATCATAAAAGAATGCCAGGTATGGAAAGCACAAAGTCAAGGCTAAGAAACAATGGTCAATACATAGATTGAGTAGAGAGCAATCTCAGTTCATATGAAAATAGACATATTTTTATTGAAAAATCTCATTGCATTTGTTGTTTGTATCTATATTTTCACATTTGTTGAAAGCAAGCATCACTATTAAAAAAAGTTATAGAAAACATTCACAATGCTTTCATGTGTACATATTAAAGTTTTAATTTTACCACACTGCTAGCTTATTCATTTATTCTCACACACACACACACACACACACACACACACACACTAGTTGAAAACCTCTTGAGTAGTACATGTTGTTAGGTTTTGCTGCAAATACAAACATTTTTCTATGCCCTGAAAATCAAGTACCAGAACATATACATACACAGAAAATTGCAAAACAGTGTGAGAAGTGGTGTGGGTATAGGTAGAACGCGAGGAAAACAGCTAATTTTTAAGGAAAGATGTGTAGACGATGTAAATTGGGGGGAGTGAAGGAAATTAAAGCAGTTGGTCATGAAAACTTGACTAAAAGGGCCCAGTGAGACATTCACTGTGGATGGAGCATGGGCTGCTGCCATAGGCCAGAGGTAGAGATGGTATTGGAAAACAAAGTGTTTGTGATACTGTTATAATAACCTGGTTATTATTTAACAGGAAAGGAGTAGGGGGAGGACCAGATAATATAGGCATGCTATTTGTACAGCTTTGCTGGAAAGTTGCAGCTGAACACTGCAAGTATGTTCTCTGCAGATTGGTGGGAGAAGAAACTGGACAAAGGCAGTTTAGATGCATGCCCAGTAAGGTGTGGGTGAGGTGAGAAGGTACTTACCTGTCAATCACTCCTGGGAATGAGTCAGGGGCCAGAATAGGCATGGCCACTGCAAGGGCAAAAAACCTGAATATTTACCTAGACAAAAGAAGGTGCTCTCTTACTCTTTCTTTCTCTCTTGCTGCCCTGCTGGACTCCTGACTTTCAGGGCTTCCACAACCTACAATCATGTGCACCCCATACAATGGACGAATGGACCAAATCCAGCCTGATATTCTGCCAGACCCAATTTTATCATGGAATGAAAACTCTGGACACTGACCCTACTTCTAGCTCTGCTGAATCCACAGCTGCATGTTTTCCAAGACTGGGTTGAGGGATATGGAACTTGATAACCCCAGGAATGTAATCCACACACATAAGATTTTATACCACATCTCATTCTCCCATGTGGGCTTCTGAAAATGCTTATTTCAGCAATGCACCAAGAACCCCTCTCTCACAAGCAGCAAACAATGGGGAAATCTCTCCTGCAACATTTGTATCAAGTAACAAAGGGAATTTTAAATAGGAAAATGATATAATCAGTTTGGGTGTTTAGGAGACCAGTATAGTGTATACAGAGTATACTCGAATTATTGGAGGCAGAAAGCTGAGATAGTACATATTATATGTTAAACAAAATGAAGATGTAGGCTCCACGTTATAAAAATTAGTCTAAACCAAGGTGTGACCTGAGTGGGCTATTAGTGATAAGCAGCAGTGAAGTTAGGCAGATGCTATCTGTGGGATTCATAAACAGATTTATTGTCTGATAATATTTTTTCTTTACCCTTATGAAAGAAATATTAACAGCACAATTTCCCCAAGCATTTAAGTGTGTGAGTTCTGGTCTAAATTTAGGAGTAGCAGAAGTTTGGTGAAAAGGAGTCAGAAGTCTTTCCTTCGGTGTCTCAGGTAAGGTTGATTTTTCAACAGCGTGTTTGTGATGCCCTTTTTCATCATAATAAACACATTACACTTTCCATAGCTTGAATAAAATTTTTGAGCAATGTTAGAATTATGAATGTCTGTGACTATAAAGCCATTTAAAAAAATGTATTGTTGACACTAATTATAATTGTTTCAATAAAAATTGTTAGTCACAGTGTTATGTCTTAAAGATGACCAGTATTTAACAATATGCCATGCATTTCTTAAATTCATAATTGGTGTCTCTTGATCCTACACAAACTAGTCAGCATGTAATATGTAAGTCACACTTTCTGGTAAAAATTTACTGAGAGATATATATCACAATCAATGAGCCAATTTCAGGCCAGGCAGTGAAACCCAAATATGAGAAATCTGTCCACAATTTGAAGAAAACAATGCAAAGCCTGATGCAAGTTCATTTTATGATTACTACTTTGTACTTTAGAGTTAGAAATAATTGGGAACCATGCAGGTCATTATTAAAGGCACATTTCATTCATTATGGACACATTTTTAGGGATATTGATTTTGATAGAAAAATTCTACAGTGTACTTCAAAACCACAATCCTCCTCAAATAGTTTATCCTGTCAGTTCAAGACATGGAGCAAAATAAAGCAAATACTATAATTCTGTTTGTGATCTCTAAACTAATAAAACAATTACCCAGTTATTATCTTCTGTGAGACCCTCTGTAACTGAAAATGTCAAAAAAGGATTTTGATTCTTATTTGCTCTTTGGTCTTTTCTGCTTTTCTGTTGGATGAGAAAATGAACTTATATTTCCATTAATATTTTTATCTTTAACAACTATTTACTTTGATGGTATTGTTAAGAAAAAAAAATTAAGATTTTGGAAAAAGTTGTGTCTTTTCACCAAACACAAGACGAAAACATTACTTCAACCTACATTAATTTGCTAATTGTATACATTATTTGTTCTAATTGCAAAATCTTTAATATCAGTAGACATGATAAATATAATTTGAAAGAAAAGGATGAGGTAGCAGAGAACTAAGACCATTAAACATACAATATCATGTATCTGTGGTATAAGTAAATGCTTTTAAAAGGAGGTTTATTGAAATTGAGTTACTAAAGCTAACAAAAATAGCAATTATTCAGTGAATCATTAATGTACAAATAGTCCCTACAATTTTTTCTTAAACCTCGGCTATATAGTGGTTCTTTTCTCTGTTCACTGAATAGCTGATTAAATCACCATTTCAATTCCATAGATATGACCTAAAATAACATAAATCTACCATTTTAAGGCTATACAGAACTTATTTTACAGTTGAAGAAGCTGACATGCAGTCTCCTGAACATTAATACTTAATATTTATTGAAGCCTTTCTCTGTGGCCAGTACTTTACATGTTCTATCTCATTAAAGCCTCAAATCAACTCTTATTATCCCCACTTTATAGGGTAAAATTGAGGTTCAGAGAACTTACATAACCCACTAAAGGCCACATAACTTAGAAGTGGTACGTTTAACATTTGAATAGATATAGTTTTAACTAAATTCTTAACTGTTATATTATACTACTTCTCAGCTCACAATGAAAATTACAACAGAAAAGAATTCAGCAGCATGGTAAAAATATAAAACAAGTTGTTAATATTTTAAATCTGTCTCAAATAATTTTTCAACTCTTTATCAACATGTATTGCTGAAAACACTTGTGAATGACTGACACAGTTTTGACTTAAAATTGATTAATATTTAACTATTTGTTTAGGGACCCAATGAGCTAATTAACTAATTGGAAGTTAGTTTTATTCATGGAGCTGTCTCTTCGGCTTCATGTCAAGCTCACTTTGTAAAGAGCAAAGCAATTCCATTTCTAGTTTCATTCTACATCTGCCCAACATTTTTGTTGCTTATTTCTTTTTTTTTTTAAATTGAGTTAACTTACATACTTACATGAATATGATATATAAAACTATATAAGTGAGGCAATGTTTACACAGATATTAAATTATTATTGGACCTTCTGAGTCATAAGGCCCAAGGGGCGGGACAGTGGGACATCCACTTTCTAAAACACTCACCTACTGGATACCACTCAGTGAGGAGCAGAGAAGTGCACAGAAACGTGGCGTTCATGTCCACCAGAATCCAGACAGGTCTGCAGGTGCTGTTCCTCTTGCTCCTGAGTGAGTTGTGTACACTATAGACATTTGTCTCTTTCTTTAAAGTGAGTGCCCTGACATGCAGCAGAGTTCTCAGCCACGGGGATCAACACAGATACAGCAGACTTCTAAGGGTCAGGAAGCCTCTCTCTCTTTCTCTGGCAATCTTATTTTACTAATCATGTGGAGACTCCCTACTTCCTGCTTACAAATCCAGTGACTCTAGGAGTGAAGAGAAAAGTTAGCACATTTGACTGGACTACTCTCATGGACACAAAATAAAAATATGGGGAAAAATTAAAGGAGGAATGTCATGGTATTGACCACAACAGAAAGAGATCAGCAATTGATTTGATATCTTACTTTAATTGGTTTTCTAAAAAACCAGGATGAATATTGTCCAGTTGTCAGAAAAATAGCATCGGTGTTGATGCACTGGCTTCACTGAAATATTTTTACTTTCTTCCTAGACAATGGAAATCGATAGATCATGCCTGTAGCTAATTTATGACTTTTAGACCAATGGTAGGTTAAGGAGAATCACAAGATGGTATAATTGATGAGTAGATTCTGATCCGAGCTATATTTATTATATAATGTCAGACAGTTTTGACATATGTGACACTGTCCCCTAATAAGTTTTCCCCATTATTCCCATAAGACAATGTATAGTATAGTTTAATAGAATTTGATGGGAACTTTAATTTAATATATAAAATGAAACATTTTTTGTATGTTTAAATTTGTCTTCATTTAAACTGATAGGAGCCCAATGTTACCAAACTTATGTTTCACACCACTGTTTGGACTCTAAAAGTATGGGTATGAGTTAAACTACATTTCCATTACATATGAAGTCTGACAATAAACTAATTTTTTTTTTTTTTAATCCTCACCCCAGGATATTTTTCCATTTTTTGTACAGATAGAGTGGGAGGGAGAGAGAGAGAGAAACATCGACGTGAAGGGACACATCGAGTGGCTGCCACCCGCACGACCAACCAGGGCCGGGGACAAACTGCAACCGAGGTACGTGCCCTTAGCGGGAACCGAACCCGGGTCTCTCTGTACCGCAGGCCGACGCTCCAACTGCTGAGCCAAACCGGCCAGGGCTTTAGTTGTAACTTTGATGTGGTTGTGGGAGGACACGATACCGCGTTTACCTATGCCGCCATCTTGACCGGAAGTCCTTTTATTTCATTTTTAAAAGTCTAATGACTTCATCTTCTCACCTTGTCTGCTTCTCCATGAAAAAAAAAATCAAGATCACAAAGAAAACTGTATGTGATGGTTAAAGAAGTCTGATGATGCTTACAATGAGTTGAGTCATAAGAATTTGCTAGAAGACTGAATATATATATATATATATTACATGGTTTTCAAAATACATATAAAAATGTAAAAACCAATGAAATGGAGTAAATCATAGTCAATTTCATGAAGCTAGTTCTTTTATAAAAAACTAGCTTATAAACTTTACTGTAAAAACAATTGCAAAATGGTACTCAAAATATTTTTAACATACCATCATTTATATAAATATATAGAAAAATTATTTACAACTTTATAAAATATAACCTCATAAAACTTAAGAATCTTAGGGCATTTTCTAGGTAAAAATATATACCGCTAGTAAATAGAAGCAAGGATTATTATCATTGTGGTACCATTTTTCTAAATTAAATATTGTAAAAAAAAAAAAAAAACATCTAAAATATAGAGAACAATCTATAAATAATAGGCAAAAAAATCAAATAAACATTGCAATAATCTGTCAGTAAAATTATGCAACAAGAATTGCCCATTCTGTTATTTTTTTACAATTTTCACTTTTAGTTTGCAAGTTAACAGGACTCTATTTTAAGCTGGCTAAACATATCTTTGAATTATATATAGAATAAGCAGGCGTATGACTTAAATGAGATATTTCCTCCCGATAAAATAATGTGTACCATTTATAGTATTTCTTCAGATCAACTTCCTTTTCATATTTAACAAAGTTCTTAAACAAATGTACAGATCAATCTGGAACATATTATAGCATTATGCTATTCTTCTATAAAGGACATGTGAGAATGGAAATAACAATTAGCATAAGAATTGTTAATGGTGTCTTCACAAATTTTTGAGGAGTATTTTTTTATCAGATAATTTTGCAGCATTAGGTTTATCAATTATGTAATGAGATAGTAATTCACTTTTTAATAGGAAATCAAGGTATAAAAATGGATTTTCAGAAAAAAACTGCATGCAATTTAAAAAGTAATTAGAAGCTAAAATATGTAAATGTGTGACTGAATCTGAGACGTATATACTACTATAAAAGAAATTAACTTGAAACTGAATTTTTTCCGGTTTTAGTAAGGTATAATCTAAAAATAAAATTGTGTATATTTGAAGTATACAACATGATGATTTAGTATACATTTACATTGTAAAATAATTACCATAATCAAGTTCGTTAACACATTCATTGCTTCACATCGTTACTGTGTGTGTGTGTGTGTGTGTGTGTGTGTGTGTGTGTGTGTTGAGGACACTTCAGATCTACTCTCAGCAAATTTCAAGTGCAAAATACAATATTATTAGCTATAGCACCATGCAGTATATTAGATCCTCAGAACTTACTCATCTTATAACTGAAAGTATGTAACCTTTGACCCACCTAGTAGCCACCATTCCACTTTTAAGTGACACCATATAGTGCTTCAGTACTTACACTCCTGTGTCTGACTTATTCTATTTAACATAATACCCTCCAGGTTCATCCATGTTGTCACAGATAGCAGGATTTCATTGTTCCTTAAGCCCTTAAGGCCAAATTACATATATATATATATACATACTTACATTTTCTTTATCCTTTCTTCTGTTGACAGACATTTAAATTGTTTTCATATCTTGGTTGTTGTGACTAATGCTGCAATGAACATGAGAGTGTAGATGTCTCTTTAAGATATTAATTTTGTGTCTTTGGTATATATGCCCAGAAGTGGGATTGCTGGGTCATATGCTAGTTCTATTTTTAATTTGTTGAGGAACCTCTGTATTGTTTTTCACAACGGCTGCACCAATTACAATCACACAACAGTGTACCGGGATTCTCTTTTTTCCACATTCTTGCCAACATTTTCTATCTCCTTTTTTATAATAACCATCCTAACAGCTGTTAGGTGATACATACCTCATTGTGCTTTGAATTGTATTTTCTTTCAGATTATTGATGTTAAGCCCCTCTCACGTACCTATTGGCCATTTGTATATCTTCCTTGGAAAAACGGCATTGGTTGTAATGAGGGAAGAAATATTTTTAGACAGAAGAAGTAACAGTATATCTGTATAGTGATCCAGTAACAAGTAAATAAAAAGATCATCGTGGAGAGGGGAGGATTCCTGGAACAATGACATTGAGTAAGTAATAGGAAATGGAATGTAGAGCATGAATGGAAGGGTTGTCTCTAAATAGAAACACAATGAATTCATATATGGCAACAAATAGGAAATTAGAGTATGAATGCAAATTTTGGTAGATAGTTAGATATAGTAGTTGCTTTCTGTGAAAGTTCACTGATGACTGTTACAATTTCTCAATGCAGTAGGAAGTAAAGTGAGGATAAGAACTATTGAGAGCTTAAGAAATAAAGAAAAGAAATAATCATCTGAACAGATGAAATATGAAATAATTAGGGATACAGAGTATGATTGCTGGACAAAATAAAAGATCCATCTGTGATGCAGACTCGTGAATTTAAAGCAAGACAAGTTAGCATAGTTGTGCTCTGGAAACAGCTGTACATTGCTCGATATAGGAGAATAGTTTAAACTAGATTTGTGTTATGCTAAGGGAGTAAAATAGAGCAAGAGTAACATAATGAATAGACTGTAAAGAGTATATACAAGACAGGCATGAAAAACAGAGACCATGACTTTTAAAAAAAATTTTTCTTTATTGATTTTGGAGAGGAAGGGAGAGGGAGAGAGAAATAGAAACATCGATAAGAGAGAACATCGATTGGTCGCCTCCTGCATGTCCCCCACTGAGGATTTGGCCCACAACCTGGGCATGTGCCCTGACCAGAAATCGAACCAGCAACCTTTTTGTGCATGGGTTGATGCTCAACCACTGAGCCACACTGGCTGGGCAAGACCATGATTTTAAGCTGAGTAGAAGACAAAGACATGAGGAGGGTGAAGAACAGTACAATAATGTCCATATGAATGGAGTAAAAGTATTTGTTAGATGGAAGGAGATTTGAGGTCTGGATAGTCATGGTAAAACAATTTTCAAAAGGAGAAAAATGTGGTTACAGAGTGAGATGCATGAAATTGAAATTCAGAGTGTCATAATTATAGTAAGGACAGAATCTTTGGGGTATCCACAGGGAAATGTGTAGCTGCGGTAAGATGGGAGTGAGGGGGTTAAAACCAGAGAGAGTAGGATGATGGAAAAATAGTCTACATACATATTTTCAATATTTTTCAATGTTCAAATTTAAGTCTCAAGGGGGCGACTGTCCAAAGAGAGATAAAATTCTTCAGAAATGAATGTCATTTATAACATATATTCTAATGAAGAAAACAATCAGTATAAAATTTATGGTCCTCAATATTCACCTTAATTTAAAGCTTTGTTGTTGAATGCCAGTCCAACTTGGTTACAGTTAAATGGTGTTAAATAAACTATATGACTTTGTGGAATCAGTTTCCAAAAGAATATATTTATAGAGTCAGTGCTGGCAACTGAAATGAAACAGAAAGTCTTCCTCCATGTTATAAGTGGAGGAAAGGAAACATTTCTCTGATAGTACATGAGTGCAGGGCAGTTTCTCAGAGAGTGATATATCCCTGGATTACAAACAGTGACCTGAGTGGGCAACAGGTGCACCAGTATATGCAAAATATTCATTAATTTTGAGTCAAACCTGTGATCAGTGGAGACTTCCCTTAATGTTAATTGCTAAGGTTGTATGAAAGTAAGATAACGAAGACAATAAAATCAGAGAGGATGTGAATGTCATATGACAAAGAGAAACGGCGTGGAAAACCAGGTATAATTTCTCCTAAGAGTAGAAATAGCATAGAAATTATGAAGAATATAATTTTATAATATAAAAATATATGACAATTGGAATAGCAAAACTAACGTGCTGTAATAAGATACCTTGATAGAAATTTTAACAAAGTATTTATTATTCAAGGTCCATATAGATATATTTGAAAGAGAGAAATAATGTGTATTAGGATAGGTAAGGCTGGCTAGATTATGCTGCAGTAACAAACAATTCCCAAATCTCAGTGGATTATGAAAATAATAATTTATTTCTCCCTCTTACTACATATCCAGTGCAGGTCAGCAGAGAAGCTGTTCATGGAGGTCACTCTGGACCCTGGCTTGAAAGAACTTCTGTTCAACACTGGCATGATAACACCTGGGAGATCTATATCTATATCTATATCTATATCTATATCTATATCTATCATCATCTATATCATCATCTATATTGATATAGATATAGCATCTGTTCATAATTTGTCAGCCAAAACAATGAAGGCAGAGAAAGGAAATATTTTAATAGTCTTAATGACCACAGCATAATTATAATAAAATAAACCAGTTAAATAACAATAACATTTTCAAAAGCAAATATGCATATATAAATTTTTGAGAAGATAAAGGCTTAATTCAACTAAGCAGTTAAAAGTTCTAGTTCCTAACAAATGTTTAACACTGAACTCACCCTCTGAAGTATCTAGAACTGGGCACCGAGAATGCCTGCCCCTCCGGCACATCATTCCCAAGGGATGAAAATTGCCCCTTGTATAAAGTTGAATGTGAAATGCAATATATGGGGTTTTTTTGGGTTTTTTTAGTCATGTGATAGGACTAAGTCAGGCTTCCAGAAAAATATCCTTGGAATAAATTTGGAAACATCTTCTTTATTCTGCACCCCTTTTTTTCTATTTCTCTCAGAGGAGTCTGAATTCTTCTTCCTTTTTCTTAATCCTCACGAGGATATTTTTCTATTTATCTTCAAATAGAGTAGACGAGAGGGAGAGAGAGAAATATCGACATCAGAAGGACACAGCGACTGGTTGCCTCCTGCACGACCCCGACCAGGGCTGGGGACAAACCACAATCGAGGTACATGCCCTCGACCGAAATCGAACCAGAGACTCTTTGGTCCGAGGGCTGACATTCTAACCACTGAGCCAAACAGGCCAGAGTGAGTCTGAATTCTTTATTAAATGTAATCTGATGGTTTCATATTTTGAGATATAGGACTTAAAAATAAATATCTAATTATAGTGATAAGAACTGAACGTGATTTCAGGGGAAAAAGCTAAGCTCTCTTCTCCAAACAAACCTTTGAAATCCTAGTTATTTTTCTTTTAGCAACATGGTTTAGCTTCTGCTCTATAACGACAAATGGAAACTGTGTATGGAAGTATTTTGGTCATGCACAGCTGCACTCACACATGCTTAGCAGAATGCTGCTATTGAGGAAGATAATGTAGGTCAACACTTCTACAATGATGTGGACCTTTTTTGTAAAATCATGATTACCCTAATAAAAGGTGATTTGATTCCAGAGGAGTTAACATACCACAAAATGATATTTTTGATTTGATGGGAATAACAGAGAAGGTAAGAGAGAAGCAGGAAGAAGAGCCCAATAACTATCCAAGTGTCACACAGCTAAGGCACACAATGACAGAGAGAGACAGAAAGTCAAGTTCCAGCTGGATCTACATGAAGCCATAAGCTTGAGACTATAATGTCAGATACATAAGATGAATCCAGCACTGCACACTGTCAAGACAGTCCCATCCAAACTATTTCTGAGAGATCTGCTGGAAAGAGTAGGAATGACAACAATATAGATTGTGGGGAGTAATTTCTAGAAAGTATATTATGATGAAAACACAAAGAGACCTCTTTGTCATTTGTATTAGGAAAACACAGATGAAAAAAATAAAGAAAATGGTATGACATTATAAATTTTCTATAAAGCTATATATTTATAGATAATATTTTCAGATTATGAACAAAAATTAGTTTTTATTTAATATTGATAGCTAATATAGCAGAACACATAAGAACATGAGTCAGACTATCTGGAATTCAACTCAGCCTTGGCTATTAATATGTTGTGTGAGTTTTCACAGTTTGCTTGTCTTTCTGAGATTCAGTTTCTTCATCTCCGAAACAGGATAAAATTAGTAGGCTTTTGCTGTAATGATAAATAAGTTAATATGTGTAAATCACTTAAAAGAGAGTCTGGTACACAATGAGCACTCAACTTTATTCATTATTGTTATTAGTCAAGTTAATATCTTATTTGAATAACCTGTCTTCTCTAGGAATCTGGTAATATACTAAATGACTTACAGGCAATGTTGAATTATTCTCAACAAATTGACTCAAGGGAGAAATTAGCTACTGAAAGTAAAATCTTTTAAATACATTCTTTGGAAATACATCCACTGGTACTACTTATATTAATACCTACTATATGACATACTAATTAAAATATTTCTCAAGGTATGCCCATAATTTGCTCTAAATATATACATATGTATTTGTATATACAAAAATATATAAATCGAATACATATATGTATATATAAATATACATGTACATATATAAATATATATGTACATGTATATATTTATTTCTGTTTGCAAACAAATTGAATATTATTTCAGGAAGGATACAACGATCTGTTTATGGTGATTACCTCTGGGGAAGAGGTGTTGTAGATATGTAATGGAGAGAGAAAATTTTCATTGTATTATTTCACATATTAGGGTTTTGGTTTTGTTTGTTTGTTTGTTTGTTTTTATGTGCTTCTCATAGCATTTCAATTAAAAAAATACAAAAAGAATTTCCTCCATACAGAGCAATTTAGTTTGCCTCACCACATGTATTTCTGTTTTAATGATTTTTTCCTTTGTTACAGTGGGCGCAGTCTGTAGCAATCAGAAGGCATGTGTTGAATGACGCGTGAACATTAAGAAAGCTTTTCAATTCCGGCATCACTGGCACTTCCTGCCCTACTGGGGTGCAACAGGAAAACACCGTGTTCATTGACGACCTTCCAGATCAAGGTTAGCCCCAGGTACCTTGCCAAGAGGAGTACTCCCTGTTCCAGATTATTTTAAAATATACAGTCTTCCCAACCAGAAATGTATTGCAATTCAGGTATATTTTTATATCTGACATCAATGAGTCAAAGAATGTTTGATGCCAACACAAGTGACACATCATAAGGTTATAAAGGGAGATTGTGGCTCCAGGAGGCAGGGGGTCCTTAAATGAAGAATACAGTTTTATTCCAAGGAGAAAGAAAACAAAAGACAACCTTTTTTTTGTCCAGTGCAATTTCTAGGAAAGCCGTGAAATAGCCTTCTTTTTATAAAGTGTTGAAACTGTCGACTGTGTATATATTAAAGGAACACACTTTTTTTTAATCTTTTATTTTTAATGTCTTTATATAAGTCATTATCTAATTTTAACCTTGTCATGCTAAATCACTCCAAGAATAGCTATTTTATATCATTAGAATTAGCACTGATATTTGCAGGTATTTTCACTTTTCTTTACAGCCTATAAAAAGCAAAAGATATAAATTGTCATTTTGATAAATTCACTAGCCAAAACATTTTGCAGAAAGTGTGTACAGAATTAATTGCTTTGCCTCTCTCTGAATAATCAACAATAAAAAATTTAATGAATTTCTTGCAGTAATTTTATAATTATGCCAATGCCAGAAAAAGATATTGTTTCCTGACTGTATAGAAAATTTAGTTGGACTAATTTATATTTTTCTATACTTGTAAGGATATGAAATTTAGTTTGAAACAAACTACTTTTTAATAAGTACAGTATAATGGTTGAGCTGTAATAATTTTTTTTTTACCTTTTTTTCAACACTAACTTTTTAGAGCCATTTAGGTTTACAGCAAAATTAAGCGGAAGTTACAGAGATTTCCCATGTACTCTGCCTGCACACATGCCTAGCCCCCAGCACTACTAACATGCCCCACCAGAGCCATAATTTGCTACAACTGATGAAGCTACAGCGACACACCATAATTACCCAAAGTCTGTAGTTCACGTTACAGTTTGCCCTCAGTGTTGTACATTCTATGGATACAGAAAAATGTATAAGAAAATGTATCTACCATTATAGTATCATACAGCATCTTTTTGCTGCCTAATGTAATACTGTTTTACCTGCTCTGAAAAGTTGGGTCATGAACAACTTACATCTGACAATACTATTGGAAATACAAATTCCTAACTATTATTTATTTAATCAGTACCTTTTTCTAGCATAGTAACAATAAAATAATAATATAAAATGAAATGTTTAAATGTTAAAGTCCCAGAAAAATGGCTCTGGACAAAAATGATGGGTGTTATACAGGAAACCTCAAGGCACTGTGCGGTCTAAGGTCATATTCAAGTCAGACTTCACAGAGAAGCTTACTCTTTCTTCAAAATAGTTTTAAGTAACTCTTTAATTGCCAGAATCGATATAATGCATTTCACTTGGAGAGAAAGCAATTAGGTCAGAGGAATAAAATTCATTTCTAAGAGTACTGGATGAGAGGATGCTGATATATTTATTGTGCAGCCATTTGGGATAATGAGGAAAGCAGGCTATTACTATTCCCGCATAGACTACTGGGCATGTCACACTGCTATAAAGTTGGTGGACTTTGAGCACTTGCCACAACAAAAACCGATGAGGTGTTACCTCAAGGGGAGTAACTCCACCATAGTGCCCTGCTTACCTTGCACATATCCATATAGGCAGAGGATTGAATCCCAGCTGATCTGAGTGTTGGTAGAATGCCTTATGATTTTCTTGAAATAGGAGGTGATAGGAAGACTAAGAGGAACTTCTGTGGGATCGTTTCCTACTAACCCATTTCCTTTCCACCACCCCTCCATCCCAGAGGCTTTCATGAAACAGTCTCTTGCTCTGGCTGGTTTAGCTCAGCGGTTAGAGCGTCTGTTGGAGGACCAGAAAGACCTGGGTTCGGTTCTTAAGGGCTAGTACCTCAGTTGCAGTTTGTCCCAGGCCCTGGTTGGGGTCGATGTTCTCGCGTGAGGATAAAAATAAAAAAAAATCTTCCATATTATCCTTTTTGGTGTGTGGAACAAGAATCTCAGAGAACTGACACCTTTGACTTAATCTTCTTTTTATTGTCTATTAAGTAATCAACTGTCTAAATCTGCAAGAAGTTTATTGTCTCTTTACAGCTCAGGCCTTGGGCTTGAACTTGCCTATCTTGTGGATTTGCTTGACATTAACAGGATCTCCAAACTGAGTACAGTAACGTTTAAGAGCAGAACACAAGATGTTATGAGGCATATAGAAGTCCAAGAGAACTGAAATAATAGTGATAAAGGTATTTTGGATAATCATATAATACAATATATTCCAGTTGTATTCAACTTTACTTTTAAATAATACAATAGAAACAAAAAAGAGAGAAAATGAAAAGAGTATAATTATAAAAAAAAATCAGAGGGCATAGCATTTAACAAACCAAAGCTAACACACACAAAAAAAGTTGTTTTGTGAAATTTATATTTGTTATTTGTATGAGTATTCCTCTGTATTGCTTAACTATGGCCACAATAATTCTGCATTTAAAAGAAAAGGAAAAAAAAAAAAAAAACTAAATCTCAGTAACATACAATAGAATTTTATTTATTCAAAAATGGAACAAATAATCCTAAAATTTTATGAAGCCCCAGAAGACCCTGAATAACCAAAGCAATCTTGAGAAAGAAAATCAAAGCTGGAGGCATCACACTCCTGATTTTAAGCTACACTACAAAACTATAGTACTCAAAACAATATGTTACTGGCATTAAAACAGACACACAGGTCAGTGGAACAAAATAGAGAGCCCAGAACTAAACTCACACGTATATGGTCAATTAATTTATGAAAAAGGAGCCATGAATATACACAATGTGGACAGGACATTTTCTTCAGTAAATGGTGCTGGGAAAACTGGACAGCTACATGCAGAAAATGAAACTGGACCACTATCTTGTACCATACACAAAAATTAACTCCCAATGAATTAAAGACTAAAATGTATGACCTAAAACCATGACATTCCTAAAGGAAAACATAGGTGGTAAGCTCCTTGACATCAATATTGGTAATGATTTTTATTTACAAATTAATAATCAACTTGCCACAAGCTGAGAGCATTATTTGCTCTATTAGCAACCATTCGCAATAAATCCCTAAAAAAACATTTTTCATAATTGGAAACATTATCTAAACTTACTGAAGACTTAAGTTTATATAATGGGAAAAAACTAATGGAATAATTTTAGATTTAACATTGAACTCCCGTTTTTAAAAAAGTAGTTTTAAAATCATTTTTTAAATTTATTTCTATCATTATTTCTTTTCAGACTACTTTTGGAGGACAAAAATAGTGAGTCTCAGTCTTACTTCAAAAATAAGCCACTCCTCAAACTATATAGATACCTATTAAAAATGTATATTTGTTTCTTCTTATTTTTATAAAAAGCTACTTGGAGTTCATTTCTCAAACCACTCAAAAAGATATGTCCTCTTCCTTTAAAGAGAGGTAATTTTATTTTATTTTTTTAATTTTTTTTTTTATGAATTTTGTTTTTATTTTTTTGTTACAGATTTTTTACCCCATTGGCACCCCCCACAAGAGAGGTAATTTTAAATGTAGTACTTGGAATTTGATGTATGGCAATGAGGTGTGCTATGTTATTTGTTTTTGTGAATAAAGTTGGGCAAAAATTAGGCAAATGGCAGAGGGCAATCCTAGGGATGCTCATTGGACTCATTGTATTCTTTTCTTTAGTATCAAAGCAAACAAAAAATATTTTGTACACAGAATAGTTACCAGTATATACTGTCATCTCTTATACTACTAGATGAATCTAATGAAAACAATCTGGATTGGAATGTGAGTCATTGCACTTTTCACAGTGGATAACATTTCTTTTGCTTTCATAAACTTATTAAGAGGAAATTCTTTACTAAAGAATATACTAACTCTGCCCAGTTGGTGTGACTCAGTGGTTGAGTGCCAACCCATGCACCAAGAGGTTTGATTCCCGGTGAGGGCCCATGCCCAGGCTGTGGGTCAGATCCCCAGTGAGGGACATGCAAGAGGTGACCTATCAATGTTCTCTCTCACTGATGTTTCTGTCTCTCTCCCCCTTTCCCTAAAATCAATAAAGAAAAAAAATTTAAAGAATTAAAAGAATATACTAACTCAACAAAAATATAATTTAAATAGCATATCCCATCATGTATTGAAGTTAACCATGTATGTAAGGAGAAATCCTGCTATTAACCTTAGCTCTCTGAGCACCGCTACCCATAATTAGAAGAATAGCTTAATTGACATACAATATGTTAGTGGAATTGAAAATGAACCACTACAACTCATCATTTTCTTTTGCTATTGTTTGTTTTTTTAGCATGATCATCATATAGGAAAAAGGATCGAATTTAGAGTCAAACATCTAAGTCTGATCACCAGCTCTAACATTTACCAGTCTGATGGTGTCAGAAAAGTTACTTAACCTTACCATGTCTCCATTTTCTCTTATATAAAATAAGGATTAAAATGACTTTTTAGCCCTGGCCGGTTTGGCTCAGCAGTTAGAGCGTCGGCCTGCGGTCCTGAAAGACCCGGGTTCGGTTCCCACTAAGGGCACGTACCTCGGTTGCAGTTTGTCCCCGGCCCTGGTTGGGTCGTGTGGGTGGCAACCACTCGACGTGTCCCTTTCACGTCGATGTTTCTCTCTCTCTCTCTCCCTCCCATACTCTATCTGAACAAAAAATAGAAAAAATGTCCTCCGGTGAGGATAAAAAAAAAAAAAAAAAAAAAATGACTTTTTAAACAGAATTATTGACAGGATCAAAAAATATAAGGAATGTAAAAGTGTTTTTGTAAAATGAAACATCCAAACACTCTTGAATTTGGGTAGAATACAATATCAAAACCAAATGTATCCCATCAGTAGGATACAAAATTCTAATTAGTGTCACTGGACCTGTGGTGTTTGCCTTCTGGTGTTCTCCAGAATAAGTGTTACTTCAAATAACAGTAACTTGGATTAAATAACTGTGTCATATTGGTATCATAAAAGTACACTGCAGTTAGACAACATAGAAATATTCATAGAGTAATCATTTCTCCTTTCATTGCAATTAGTTCATTCATTTCCCCTTTTTTATTGGCAATTTTTTCTGTGTAATTTACTTTCATTCTCAGGACATTAGTGTATAACAAGACAAAAGATTTCCATTCATTAGAGAATTTGTACTGAGTGATGGTGAAATCATGTTTTGATTATGTTTAATTTTAGTTTAATTTCCGTCTTGTACATTTCACTTACAGGATAACAGAAGAATCTGAGGGGAAAATAGAAAATGTTAATGCAACAACTTGAAAAGATTCAAGGTTTGGTAGCAAAGAGAAAATGAATAATAATGTCTTATAGCAGCAAGAATACATAATAGCAATGAAATGCATAGATTTAAAAATATCATATTGCATTGTACATTGTCAGGCAAATGTTAATATAAACAATGAATTCGGTTTGAACTAGCTAATGCCACAGTGTAGAATGGAGGACCACTGCTTTCCTGAGAATTTCTCACTAAGCAAATAGTTTCTAAATTTGTTCCCAGGAACAAACTGTGGTATTTCAAACGGCCTTTATGTTGATCATATATAAAAGCACTTTAACATTTACATTGCTTAGAAATTACTTTTTTCTTTTCTTTATTGTTAAAAGTGTTACACATCTCTCCTTTTTCCCCCACTGACACCCTCCTCCCTGCACCCACACACCTCCAACCTCCACCTTCACCACACTGTTATCTGAATCTGTTGGTTATGCATATATATATATGTGTGTGTATGTATGTGTGTGTGTATATATATATATATATATAGAGAGAGAGAGAGAGAGAGAGAGAGTCAGTTCTTGGGTTTATCTCTTCCTAGAAATATTTTTAAACTGTTTAGAAAATATTTTGTTTCCACTATGCAATTTATCAGAAAATAATACCGATCATTATAATCATCTTTCCATTTCTTATGCTTAATATTTTCTTCAAAAAGAATGTAGCTTCAGATTGCACACGGCTGGTTCAGTTTTTAGTCTGCTGCCTGCCTGAGTCTCTGCATCCATTAATCACAAAATTCTGCCAGTTCCACCTCTGGAATGTATCTGTCCACTAATCTGAGCTCTCTGGTCCTAATATCACCTTCCCCAACCCAGTGCATTCTCCAACTTGCAGCTAGACTAAAATAATCTCTCTGCTGTCTAATTCTGAGCATCACACTTCAATTGGAAGTCTCCTAGTGGTTGCCCACTGATTTCAAGACAAAGTCTGCACTTTTCAAACATTGTATATCACTCAGACCGTCTCTCTCTCCATTTCCTAACATGCACTTCCCAGCCTTCTCCCACCCCAACACCAGTGATATGCTTCAGTAATCCTCCATGCTCTTGTAAACCCCTGAGCTCCTACACATGCTTTTTCTCATTGTTTAAAATACTCTTCTCCTATTTTGTCTAATTAATCCTCATCCATCAGATCTCAGTTTAGCTGTCACATTCTCCAGGAATACTGAAAACTGCAATGGGTTTCCTGTCTGTGTGTCCTCATCTCCCCCCCCTTATTTACCACCATATCCCCAGTCTGGCAGAAAGACAGGAAAATGGCACTTAATGAACAACCACTAAATAAACAATGAAGAAAATGAATATTTTAGGCAAAACTAAGTGTCATGTATAGCCAGTCAAAATGCGATTTGCATTACATTTTAAGCTAGAACATTTATGAACTACTTCCCAAACTCACTACCTCTATAGGATCTCCTCATGATAAAATAAGGCAATTATAGACAAATTCTCAAGATAATAAGGAAAATTTTTTTTTCGAGGGAAAATGGAGCACAACATTTGGTAAACATGTGAAGGAATTATTTAAGATGCTGAAAAATGCAGCCAGCATGTTGACAGAATTTTAGTGTCAAATGGGTATTGAGGAAATAAAATAATGCTCAATGAGAAGCTTAAATATATGGTATATAAATTAGTGTTCATCTGACTGAAGAGAAAATATGTTGGAAAAGTTTGAACCCTGAAGTCAAACAAATCTGGGATCAAATTGTATTTCCACTAATTATTAATTACATAACTTTGGAGGAAGAAAATTCTTTGAACCTCTATTCCCTCATCAATAAAATGAGAATCATAGTAATATGTCTTCCTATAAGGATGTGGGGAATAAACCTTTTGGAAACACAAACTAAAATATTTAGCACAACAGGAAATTCATTCAATATTAACAATATGGTTAATATTATAGAATAGTGGAATGGATGAGATTACTAAGAATTATAGCCCTGAGAGAATATATCATGTAGAAAATGATTTCTCTCTGAGCTTTGAAAATGAGTAACCAGTGGGAAACTGATAGAGACAGGATGGAAAGGCTGTATTTACATTTCATTCAGACCTTTATTACAGAGCATCTATTACAGACTAGTGTGTGCCATTCTCACTTGTGTGTGCATAACAAATTTCCTCCACTACACTGCAAATTTATAGTGAAAAAGAAAGAAATTTTTTCTTATCCTCACCTGAGGACATTTCTCCATTTTTGTTCAGACAGAGTGGAAGGGAAGGAGAGAGAGAGAAAGAGAGAAACATCGACGTGAAAGAGACACATCGAGTGGCTGCCTCCCGCACGACCCCAACCAGGGCCAGGGACAAACTGCAACTGAGGTACTTGCCCTTAGTGGGAACCAAACCCGGGTCTCTCTGGACTGTGGGCTGGTGCTCCAACCACTGAGCCAAACCGGCCAGGGCAAGAAAGTATATTTTGACCAAGTCTGCTAACTACCTGGCAACTAGCACAGTAAGTTTGCAATATATTATTATTCATTAATAATAATTAATGTTTTACTTCAATAGCTGTGTGAGTGAGTTTAAGAAAAAGAGTCTGACTGATCATTGAGACCAAAGTTAAACAGTATGAGTGAGGTCTTATTACAGTGGGCCTTCAAAAACAGGCCAAATATATACTCAATTTTATTAAAAGTATTAAATTAGTTTTGAGTAACTGATGAATTACATAATAAAACTATCCAGTTTTCCTAAATTGATGTTAAAGATCACACACACACACACACACACACACAAAGAAATGTTCAAGGATTGGCAGTGCTGTTTTTTAAATATGTTTTTATTGATTTTTTTAGAAACAGAAACATCGATGTGAGAGAAACATCAATTGGCTGCCTCCTGCACGCCCCCTACTGGGGATCCAGCTCGAATCCCAGGCACGTGCCCTGACCAGGAATTGAGCCAGGACCTCTCAGTCCGTGGGACAAAGCTCAATCCTCTGAGCCACACCAGCTAGCTGGCAGTACTATTTTTAAAGAAAAATGCCGAGAGGAAGTATAATACTATTAGTTATTAACATTTACCATAAAGTAAATATAACCAAAACCATTAAACACAGACAGATAGATGGAATAGTTTAAAACTCAGACACAGGTCCAAAAGTGGGCTATTTTAGCCAAATTATGAAGGACTCTGAAGGTCTGGAACTAAAGGCAGTCCTTTCAACAGGCAGAATATTAGCCATATATCTCACTGTTCACTTTGTCTGCAAAGATAGATGACCCAAAGTAAGGAGCTGTACCAATTATTGGGCTGTGTCTAATGAATATTGGCTAATAACCAGGGACTTGTAAGAAACAAGATTAAAGACTTGTGACTGAGAACGTTAGGGAAGAAATATTCAACAAAACACTTCTACAGTGAAGTAGACCATTAATAATCTGATGCATGTGTTTACCTACTCTGGATGTAGGTTAGCCTTCATCCCAAAAACCTAGTACTAATCATAAACGAGGTGAGTGGCCATGGTGACATAGCCATAGAATATGCATGGGGATAACACCATGGAATTGTTTTAATAAAGATTGATCTAACTACCACCACTGTAACCCAGTGTTTCAGAAATGGTGACTAATTCTAGTCCCTCAGCCTGCTGTCATGCTTCAGTGAAATCAGCCAGCTAGATGATAGCAGACTGACTACATTGGATCTTTTGCATCATGAAGAAGGCAGTAAAACATCTCATGGAAATAGCAACTTATTCTGCTTTTGAATTTGCTTTCCTTACACATCATGGCCTTGTCAGAACCCCCATGTGTGGGTTTACTAAATGCCTAATGCATCAACATTTTGTCCCATACAATATTACTTCTAATCATCAAACAAATGGCAAAAGACATAGATACAGGACTAATGCTCATGAATTTACTGATTTTATCACCCTTAAAGGATGAAAAGGACTAGTGAAGACTCAACTGTGTTCCCAGCTAGAGGACAAAAATATCAAGCTACTACTTTCTTACCAACTCATAGTAACTACTCACTTAAACTTCTAACAGAATTAGATCCTGGACACAGATTCCTTAGATAGAAGCTTTATTCAGGCTTATCTTAGATCAAATCTATATTCCTCATGTAGATCTAACCCTAAGATTGATGGGAATAAAGGAAAATAGCATTTATTGGACACCCAATATTTACTAGCCGTAGTGTTAGGTCTATTTAAACAATGAAGACATAACTATGATATATGCTTGAATGAAGATTGGAAACCTGGTTTGCTTTATTCCAAAGCCCATGATTTTCTAGTGTGCAGCATTGGAATAAGGCTAATTCCCTCAGTAAAAAAGGTTTTATAAACATTTTTTTTAAATACTAAAGTATAACAGATTTTGCATATACTTCAAACAATGTGAAGAATCTGTCAGAGTTGGAAAATTTTATTGTATTTTATTTAGTGTTAAGAATGTACATTTAGGAAGGGAAAAATGGTGGCGGAGTGAATGGAAGCTACACAGGCCATCTCCCAGGACCAAACTGGATTTACAATAAAAATAAAGACAGATCGTCAGGAAGGGGCAACTGAAAGGCAGCTTGGAGGACCACATAACCAGGGACACTGACTCAATCCTGGTAGGCTTGTGAGGACCCGAGACGGGGCCGGGAGCCCACAGTCCACAGTGGCCTGGGCTGGGACCAGCGGACTTGGCTGGGACCAGGGGACTCAGCTGGAAGCTGCGCCCTCGGCTGGGTGCTACACCCTCGGCTGGTGCCACAGCCTGGGCCACACTTGGCTGGGAGCAGCGCCCTACGGTTAAAAGTCCCAGGTGGCTCCACGACGCAGAGTCCGGACAGAGGCTAAATTGGCAGCAGCCACTCATCTTGGAGGGAGGACAGACTGGACTGGAACTGTGTGGGGACACTCGGGATTTGGAGGGTGATCAGACCTTTTGCTGAGTGCAGCCACACAAGACTGTGGTCATCTTACTCCTTCCCAGGGCACAGGGGAGAGGCAGCGGCCCCTCCCTCGGAGATTCAACCCCATCTGGTGGCTATTGAAATGCTAATTGAGGCCCATTAACAACCAGCATCTGCCCCACCCTCTGGAAATCCTCTTACACTGAGCACCTGAGGGAGTTTTTCAGTCAACTCAGAAACCAAGGTTCTTCAGGTGACCTCTACTAATAGCCACCAGGCAAAAAAGCTAGAGGATAACCACCATTCCCTGGGCTAGCAACCCTAACCAGGAAAGTTAAGACTTGACAGTGGTGTTTATAGTGGGTCCTCCCTGCCTCATCCAAACCCAGGAGAGGGAGCCACAAACAGCAGAACACCAGGGAAAATTTGGCAGATTCCAAAGCCCACTGTGATAGCCCAAATGGTGAAACACAGAAACAAAAGCCAAATGAAAGAACAAGAGACCTCTACCGAAGATGAGATAAATGAGGTGCAGTTAAGCAAGTTAACAGAACTAGAATTCAGAGCCATGATCTTGAGGAAGCTCAACAGCATGTGTAAGGACATAGAGATGCTGAAAATAAGCCAATTGGAAATTAAAAACCACCAAGAAGGGATAAAAAAATGACATATCAGAAGTGAAAAACACATTGGAAGGTCTAAAAAGCAGACTAGAGGAAGCTGAGGACCGGATCAGTGAATGAGAAGACAGGGTAACAAAAATCAACCCATCAGAAAACCAAAAGGAAAAAACAATTAAAAAACAGGAAGACAGCTTAAGAGAACTGTGGGACAACTGGAAACATAATATTAGCATCATAGGAGTCCCCAAAGAAGAAGAAAATGAGCGAGTGTTAGAGAATATATTCAAAGAAATAGTGACAGAAAACTTTCCTAATTGGTGAAGGAAGAAGACATTCAAGTTGAAGAAGCACAGAGAGCCCCAAGTAAGAACCCAAACAGGCCCACACCAAGACACATAGTAATCAAACTGCCAAAAATTAAAGACAAAGAGAGAATCCTAAAAGCAGCAAGAGATAAGCAACAGGTTACCTACAAAGGAAACCCCATAAGGCTCTCAGCTGACTTCTCACA
This sequence comes from Molossus molossus, assembly GCF_014108415.1. Taxonomy (NCBI): domain Eukaryota; kingdom Metazoa; phylum Chordata; class Mammalia; order Chiroptera; family Molossidae; genus Molossus; species Molossus molossus. The sequence continues at coordinate 52,656,680 of NW_023425345.1, read as the reverse complement.
AGAAACACTACAGGCCAGAAGGGAATGGCATGAAGTAATCAAGGTCATGAAAAACAAGGATCTGAATCCAAGACTACTCTACCCAGCAAGGCTATCATTCAAAATAGAAGGTCAAATAAAGAGCTTACCAGACAAAAAAAGGCTAAGGGAATACATTAGCACCAAACCAGCACTGCAAGAAATGTTAAAAGGACTGCTGTAATTACCAGGAGAAATGGGAAGGAAAATAGAACCACACTAAACAAAAATGTCAATAAATAAGTACATATCAATAATCACCTTAAATATAAATGGATTGAATGCTCCCATACAAAGACACAGAGTAGCTGATTGGATAAGAAAGCATAACTCATCCATATGTTGTTTACAAGAGACCCACCTCACAACAAAAGACTCACATAGGTTGAAAGTAAAGGGATGGAAAAAAAAATCTTTCAAGCAAACAAAACGGAAAAAAAAAGCTGGGGTAACAATACTCATGTCTGATAAAATAGATTTCAAAATGAAGGCCATAAATAGACACAAAGAAGGCCACTACATAATTCTAATTCCAAAACCAGAAAAAGACACTACAAAGAAAGAAAACTACAGGCCAATATCCCTGATGAACATAGATGCCAAAATCTTGAACAAAATACTAGCAAATCGGATCCAGCAATACACCAAAAAAATTATCCACCATGACCAAGTGGGATTCATCCCAGGGATGCAAGGCTGGTACAATATTTGCAAATCAATAAACATGATACACCACATAAATAAAATGAAGAATAAAAACCACATGATCATATCAATAGATACCAAAAAAGCCTTCGACAAAATCCAACATCCATTTCTGATAAAAATGCTCAGCAGTGTGGGAATAGAGGGATCATATCTAGACATAATAAAGGCCATATATGAAAGACCTACCGCCAACATCATACTCAGTGGGCAAAAACTAAAAGCCTTTCCCTTAAGAACAGGAACAAGGCAAAGATTCCCACTTTCGCCACTCTTATTTAACATAGTACTGGAAGTCTTAGCCACAGCAATCAGACAGGAAGAAAAAATAAAGGGATCCAAATTGGAAAGGAGGAAGTGAAACTGTCATTATTCACAGATGACATGATATTATACATAGAAAACCCAAAAGACTCCATCAAAAATTTACTAGACTTAATAAATGAATTTGGCAAAGTAGCAGGATACAAAATTAACATCAAGAAATCGATGGCATTCTTATATACCAAAGATGAACTCACAGAAAGAGAAACTAAGAAAACAATCCCATTTACCATTGCAGCAAAAAAATTAAGATACCTAGGAATAAACTTAACCAAACAAATAAAGGACCTATTTGCAGATAACTACAGGTCATTGAAAAAAGAAATGGACAAAGATATTAAAAAGTGGAAGCACATACCCTGTTCATGAATTGGGAGAATTAACATCATTAAAATGTCCATATTACCCAAAGCAATCTATAGATTCAATGCAATCCCCATCAAAATACAAACAGCATACTTCACAGAATTAGAACAAGTACTTCAAAAGTACATATGGAACCAAAAAAGACCTCGAATAGCCACAGCAATCTTGAAAAAGTAGAACAAAGTTGGAGAGATCACATTACCAGATTTCAGGTTATACTACAAAGCCACTGTAATCAAAACAGCCTGGTACTGGCACAAGAACAGGTATATAGACAGTGGAACAGAACAGAGAACCCAGAAATGAACCCAAAGCAATATTCTCAATTAATATTTGACAAAGGTGGCAAGAGCATACAGTGGAGTAAAGACAGCCTCTTTTATAAGTGGTATTGGGGAAACTGGACAGCTACATGCAAAAAAAATGAAACTAGACCATCAACTTACACCATACACAAGAATAAACTCAAAATGGATAGAAGACTTAAATGTGACCCGTGAATCCATAAAAATTCTAGAAGAAACTGTAGGCAACAAAATTTCAGACATCATACGCAGCAGAATTTTTACTGATACATCACCTAAGACAACAGAAACAAAGAAGAAAATGAACAAATGGGACTACATCAAACTCAAAAGCTTCTACACAGCGAAAGATACAATCATCAAAACAGAAAGGCTACCCACTATATGGGAGAGCATAATTGCCAATGATATATCAGATAAGGGGTTTATTTCCAATATATATAGAGTGCTCATACAACTCCACAAAAGGAGGATGAAGAACCCAATTCAAAAATGGGCAGAGGAACTAAATAGACACCTCTCCAAACAGGACATACAAATGGCCAAGAGACATATAAAGAAATGCTCATCATCACTAATCATCAGATAGATGCAAATTAAAACAACAATGAGGTATCACCTCACACCTGTCAGAATGGCCACCATCAACAAATCATCAAACAACAAGTGTTGGCGAGGATGTGGAGATAAGGGGACTCTAGTACACTGCTGGTGGGAATGCAGACTGGTGCAGCCACTATGGAAAACAATATGGTGTTACCTGAAAAAATTAAAAATTGAACTTCCATTTGACCCAGTGATCCTCCTTCTAGGAATATACCCTAAGAAGCCTGAAACACTAATCAGAAATAATATATGTACCCCCATGTTCATAGCAGCACTATTTACAATAGCTAAGATCTGGAAACAGCCCAAATGTCCATCAGTAGAGAATGGATAAAAAAGCAGTGGTACAGCCCTGGCCAGTTTGGCTCAGTGGTTAGAGCATCGGCCTGCGGTCCGGAGAGACCTGGGTTCGGTTCCCGCTAAGGGCACGTACTTCGGTTGCAGTTTGTCCCCGGCCCTGGTTGGTCGTGCGGGTGGCAGCCACTCGATGTGTCCCTTCACGTCGATGTTTCTCTCTCTCTCTCCCTTCCTCTCTCTCCCTCCCACTCTATCTGTACAAAAAAATGGAAAAATATCCTTGGGAGAGGATAAAAAAAAAAAAAAAAAAAAGCAGTGGTACATATACACAATGGAGTACTATGCAGCTGTAAGAAAGAAAGATCTCTTATCCTTTGAGACTACATGAAGGGACCTGGAAAGTGTCATCCTAAGTGAAACAAGCCAAACAGAGAAAGACAAGTATCATATGATCTCACTTATTTGTGGATTATAATGAACATAACAGTCTAAGGAATGGGGTAGTCCCAGAGACTTGGAAGTGGGGTACAGACTGACAATCCCCAGAAGAGGGGATGGTGGAGGAGAGATAAACCACAGAACTTATATGCATGTATGCTTGAACAGTGGACATGGACAACAAACTGGGGACAGGGCAGGGAGGGAGGGGGAGGGGGGAATCAGTGGGGGGAAAAGGAGAAACATCTGTAACAAATATTAATTAATAAAAAAATTACAGTAAAAGAAAATAAATTAAAATGATAATAAATAAATAATAAATAAATAAATAAATAAATAAATAAATAAGAATGTACATCTAGCCCTGGCCGGTTTGGTTCAGCAGTTAGAGTGTTGACCTGTGGTCCAGAGAGACCCAGGTTCGGTTCCCGCTAAGGGTGTGTACCTCAGTTGCCGTTTGTCCCCGGCCCGGGTTGGTCATGCAGGTGGCAGCCACTCGATATGTCCCTTTCATGTTGATGTTTCTCTATCTCTCTCTCTTCCTCTCTCTCCCTCCCACTCTATCTGAGCAAAGAAAAAAAAAAAAAAAAAAAGAATATACATTTAAAGGTACATACATTTCCTTATTATTCCCTTGTTTGCTTAATCCCTATGTACTTGTCTTCTCTAAATGTAAGTGCCATGACAACAAGAGTTTTACCTGTGTTGTACAGTATTATAGCCCCAGCTCCTTTCAAACAGTAAATGGCATAATAGAGTGAAATGCTCAGTCTCTCTCTGACTCCATCTTGTTCAAGCTTGCTTAATTCCCATGGCCTTCAGGCTAATCCTTTCTGCTTAGCCTTACATATAGACAGCTAATCATTACAGGAATTCTTCTTGTGGCTTGAGTTTTACAAAAACAACCACCTCCATTTCCTTTTCCCGTGACACAAAATAAGCCTGAACTCTGCATTTTCTTAAAATCGATTTGAGGATTAGGTCTCCCATCTCCTCAGTACATTCTTCATCAATAAACCTTTCCTTATCTCAAACTCTGATGTTTGAGTTGAGGCCTTTCAGAGTGTTGGGCACGTGGATTTTGGACTGGTAACAAATACTTGACAAATGGCACTTAACAAATGCTCTCTCTATATCTATTATATGAGTGAATGAATGGAACAAAACTCAGGATTTCCAGTCAACTGTCTCCCACCCTTCCCCAGATTCCATTCTTCTACAAATTGAGTTCAAAGAATAACTATCTACGGGGTTCTTTAGTACATAATTGACCAATTTCATCTATCTGATGTTATATAACTTTAGAATTAAAGGTCTTCCTAGTTCGAGTAATGTCTATATCTGGATATTCAGGAAATCAAACTTGAGATCATTAGAAAACACTATTAGGAGCCTGTGATCCTAGTACTGACTGTCCCTGATACGTTGTGAGATCTTGAACAGGTAACTTCATAACCTGGGTTTTGTATTTCCTTATCTGCAAATTTAGATGTTTAAGAAGTTAAGCTCTCAAACCATCTCTATAATCTAAATTTCAATGACCCTAAGAAACACTGTTGATTCTTTTATTCATTTTTCAGATGAATGGGATTTCATTTAGTCTATAATTTAATTTAAAAGCACATTATGGAATAGGGCATATCTATTTATATTTTAGATTTTATTTATAGTACATACAGTAAAAATATATATGTAAATATAAAATATGAAAATATAGAGCATAATAGTCAAAAACATGACGTAAATTTAACTCCATTAGCTAAGATAGCTGGCTTTTTTTTTTTTCTGAGTATATATTTTACGTGCACATGTTGTAGTTTCCATCCAAGAAATTACTCTATAGCAAAACTGCTTAAGACATTCAGTTTTCCTTTAAAGATAAATTACGTAGTATTTATTGCACAGTAGCAGAAGCCAGGTCTTTTCTATGCATCTTAGGCAATACCATAATACCTTCACTTCAATAGACAAACAACTTGATTACTGCAATTCAGTTGCTAAAATGAAAACATTTAAAGGCACATGGTATTCAATTTTCTTAAATGAATTAAAAATACATGAACAATATCTTGTTTTCACTGTCTTCACAAAAATCCTTTATTAACAAGCCAGATGCCACAGATCTTCAAGCCTGATGAAGGCTCCCTAAAGTTAATGTCCTTTTTGGCAGTCATTGCCAAAAAACTAGCAGATTGTACAAGGCTGCATAATCATATGATTTCACTCGTATTGAGGAACTTGCTTTGAAAAATCAAGTGCCTTAATTTTAAAAAAAAGTATAAAATATCTGGATAATTAAAAATGTTAAATGCATGCCAGTGGTATAGTATCCTTGCACATTCTAGTTCTGAAGCCTGTCAATTTCTTCTCACTGAAATGAAAATTACATATTTTATCACCATGGAACAAAAAAAGCTCTATAGCAGCCTGGCTAAAAGAGAGATGTTTTGATTGGTGCAGGTTGTCCATGTGGCATCTGTAAATAAAAATAGAAGATAAACAAAATTATATTGTATGAAAAGCTTTATTTTTTAATTGAATTTCACATTGCATAGGTTACATATTCACTAAAGTTATTATAAATAATCATGGACATGAATCTACCAATTAAGCAGCACATTTACACCCAAGTGGAGAGAATCACAGCAACCTATTTCACTGTGTCACTTGGGTCAAAATAGCTACTGTGGAAGAAGCTGTTAATTCTCTTGTAAGCATCCATTCTCTCCATCTCCATTGATAACAGAATCATGATTTTATTTAGGGAAGTAGTACTGCACCCTCGTGATGGGTCATGCTAATCAATCATGATACTATTTTCCCTGATTTCCTATCCTTCCCTGTAGCTAGGATGGCTATGGGATTTGGCTCTGGCCAAAGAGACTTTTTAAAAAAATCTGCTGAAGGAGTTTCTGGGAAAGCTTTTCCTTTCATTCTAAAAAGGGACATTTATACCTAGCCATTTCCCTTTTTCTTTCAGCTATTGCCCTGCATTATTTTGTGTTTAAGAAGGAACAGCATGAGATTTCCCAAAGAACTACAAAGACACTGGTTCTTACATCACTGAGTTCCTGAACCAACTTCAACTACCATCTATTTCCAGGAGTCCATTTGTGAAAAAACATGAACTAGTCATTTACCACTGTAAAATGTGTTTTCTACTACTTGCAGCCAAGTGCTTTCTTATTTAATATGCCAACTGTTCAGAATTGCATCCCACTCTAACCGTTTTTGTTAGCAAATCAGACTCCTTTGCTTGATCAGTCATCTGATTGGTCCTATAGCCTTCATTTTAACCCATTTGCCATCAGATAGTTTTTCTATAATCCAAAACTCATTCCATTAGCCATACAGGGGTGGGGAACGGTGGGTTCTTAGGCCATATAAGGCTGGTAATCAATACCGGCTAACATTACACACCTCACCAAATTAGCCCGACCAAATATAGCAGGCTAATTTTTAAGTTGATAACTTTGTATGGCCCGCAAATGATGTTACAAATATTCAAATGGCCCTAGGCAGAAAAAAAGGCTCTCCATCCTGGAGAAACAGGCAGATTAAGTTAATATGTTCTAAAACTCATTTTTCACACAAAAGGATAGAACCCACTTTTATTCAATGATGTTGTTGTTCATGAACAAATATGTACTGAGCATCCACCACAAGACCTGTAAAAATCATACCAGGTTTTAGATTGCATGATGCTTTGCAGCCGTGAAAGCTTTGTTTGCACTTGTTTTTCCATTTTATCCTTTCACCAAGCTGTCAATAGAGATATTTTTCTCCTTTTAGAATGGGTTTCCAAACATTTTAACAGAAGTTCCAATTGAACTGGATAAAAATAGCATCCCCACATTATGGACTTAGGTCTTTGATGTTGTTTTTTTTCCCCCCCTCAGTATAATGTAAAACCAGCCATTGGAGTCAAGCAGACCCATGTTTGAATTCTGGACATAAATGTTTTAGCTGCACGATGTCATCTAACTTATCTAAGTGAAAAAGGGTTTGCCAAGGTTTGCACACATGGTTGACAAGGTTAAATGGGTTGTCTACTGCAAGGCCGGAAATACAGAAAGCACTCAGCGTGCTTCACCACAATCCCTTTAATTTCCTTTCTTCTTTCTTTCTTCAAGACATGTCCATTGGTTTAAGACAAAGGAAGGCTGAAAAAATAAGATGACAACCATTTTCTACTTTATGGGAAGTCTCTGTAAGTTTTCCTGAGGTCACTCTAAGAATAAATTTCAGCTATTGAAAATTCATTGTGCCAGACCCGTATCTTAACTTATAATACCAGAAAACAAAATTGAATAATTTATAGATGTCTTAGGTATTTATTGCTATGTAACAAAATACCCTCAAAATTAGCAGTTTAAGTTAATACACGTGTATTATTTCTTTTTTTTTAACAACATTTTTTTTTCTTTATTGATTTTTTAGAGAGAAAGGAAGGGAGAGGGAGAGAGAGAGAGAAACGTCGATGAGTGAGAACATCGATTAGGTGCCTCCTGCATGCCCCCCACTAGGGATGGGGCCCACAACCTGGTCATACGCCCTGAATGGGAATCTAACTCACAGCCTCTTGGAGCATAGGTCACCAACCGAGCCACACCAACTGGGCCAAACATGTATTATTTCAACACAGTTAATGAGGGTCAGGAATTCAGGTGGTCTGGCTTAGTCCCTCTCATGAGGACGCAGTTAAGTAAGCCAGGGTTGCAGTCCTCTGAAGAAGCTGAAAATGCATTTGTAGGTTCACTCATATGACTGCTGATGGAAGTTTTAATACTTCACCTCATGGAGCCTCCATAGAGCTACTCACTCACAGGATGACTTTCCCTATAGCAAGTGGTTCGAGAGAAAGAGAAGTCCCAAGACAGAAGCTGCGGTTTTCCACACCTAATATTGGAAATGGCATACCATCACTTCTGCTAATCACTAATGATCACAACCAACCTGTTACAATGTGGCAGGAGACTACACAGAGGTGTGACTACACAGAGGTGGAACCATTAGGTGTCGTCTTGGAGGCTGGCCATCAAAGAATCATTGCTGTTATCCACCTTATGCAGCTGAGCCCTGCTTGCCCCAGTGGCCTAAACAAGGTGTGCAGAGAAAGCAGGAAATTGTAGAGGCATAGGTTTTAGTCTAACCTAAGATTATAATGCAAAACCAGCAGAGATATCTGAAAGCTTTGCTGTTGCAAAGTTGAAAGAGCAGAACAGCACGAAATTTCAGTTTAGCACCATGTCTCTCACATGTTACTAATTAAATATTTAAGCAGACTTTTTACACTGTCTCATGTCCACTTAAGTCTACATGTCTTGGGAGTTCTCCAGTTTAGTCATATATATCTTCTAGAAGAAACATTCTTTCCCTCCCTCCCCTTTTAGTCTTTGAGCTACAGAATACATCTCAGTTGTATGGAAAGATTTCCAAACAACCCATATAATTTTCATTTCCATGATATCACTTGACGAAACTCTAGTTAATATTTTCAATAATGTTGTTATTCTGGTTCAGTAATTGAGAGTAATGATCACACTGTAATTGGCACATAATAAGCATTCCAAATATTTGTTGGTTAAATAAATACACTTTATTTCTACTCCATTTTGTAGTAATATGTCAGATATGTTTGCTAATAATGCAAAGGAAAGTGAACCTTCAAAGAAAACTTTAAAAAGTCCATAAATGTGTACATACATTTTAAAAGATGCACATACACAAGAAGCAAAATGTTGCTACCAGGCTAGAAACTCAAGTTTCCAAATAACTATGTTTAGAAGAAGAAATGATAGGTGGTGTATCTTTTTAAAAGGTCAGTTAATATTTATAAAAATAACAACAAAACCTCTTTCCTTTATCATAGTATTATCTATACCTAGTTTCAGTGGAAATTATACCAGGACTCAAAAGCTGAAATTAGGGTAATTTAAAATCAATTGAAAGATGCTATGAACTACCTCTTTTTCAGTCTTGTCTCACAGGTACTTCTATACTATAATTTATAATTCATGATTCCGGAAAGAAAATGAAAGAGTGACTTTGAGAAATCATTTTAAAGGCAATTTTAAACTGACAACTTGTTCAAAGATATGATTGAGGAACTTAAAGATTCATAAATTTTATCTAGCCTTTATCATTTTAATAATACTTTAATAATAATCTGAACTATACTTTAATAATAATCTGAACTATTCAAGCACAATGAATAAATGGCCAAGAAGGTGGTAACAGATTCTTAGAAATATTACTTTGTTAATATTATTTCATTAAAAAGGGGGGAAGGGGTTAAGATAAATTTTGTGCCCGGCCAGTGTGGCTCAGTGGTTGAGTGTGGACCCATGCATCAAAAGGTCACTGGTTCAATTCCCAGTCAGGGCATATGCCCAGGTTGAGGGCTAAATCTCCAGTGGGGAGCACACAGGAGGCAGCCAATTGATGTTCTCTCTCATCAATGTTTCTATCTCTCTCTCTCCCTCTCTAAAAATCAATACAGAAAAAAAATTTTTTTAAGATAAATGTTGCTAGGTAATTGTTAAACAATGTTCTTCCAACTGCTGGGCATTTATTTCAAAAGGCAAAGCATTTTCTTTTGAAAATAATTGTTAGAAACCATTTAAATGACCAGAACAATTAAATTTCTTAAATTTTATAACATTATAAACATAAAACAAAAGCTCAATTTCTTGAAGCTTTTTCATTCATTTACTCTGTTTTTCCCCTGAATTATTCATTTTTATAGCAGTTATCACCACCTAACTTCTTAAATATTTATTGGTGTATTGTCCATATCCACCTACTAGACTATGAACTCCATGAGAGGACCCTCTCTGTAGTTTACACTATTTAATACCCAGATGTTAGAAGAGTCACAGGTTCTTATTAGGTGCTTTATAAATATTTACTGAGTGAATGAATGAATGGTGATTGTACCATGCATTTAACTAAGTGTCAAAGATGCAGTAATAAACAATATAGACATGGTCCCTATGATGAAAGGGTTTATATTTTACTGAAAGTACAGATAAGTATATAATTACAGAAACCAATATCACAGATACTATGGGAGAAGAGAACAAAGCACAGGTACCAACTCTGAAATTGAAAGAAGTCTTTCTGAAATCAAAACTCAGACATAAAAGATGTTTGAAGATGGCCAAGTTTGGGGGAGGTGAGAAGATAAGAGAGAAAACTGTTCAACATGGGGGGACGTGTGTGCAATGTCCCAGAGAAGAGAGAAAGAATGACCTTAGAAAAATTCTGTACAATTCTATTATAGGGTTTAAAATGAGGGGGAGAAGAGGTATCAGTTAAGTATTTTTCAGCAGATGCTTTTAGCACTAAGTAGCAGAAAAATTACCTCTAAGTCCTACGCTGGATATGCACACAATTAGAATAGGGCCCAGTGTATTCTTTCCTTTTCTCAATTCCTCACCACTGCTTTAATTCTTGGCACCCCAATACCTGTATTGACAGCCTCAAAGTGACTATCAACAGTCCCAGACCTACTGGCTTCCCACTTCACAGCCAGCATAGGAAAAAGGGAAAGGTCCCAAGATTCACTTTGGTTGTGTCAAATTAGGTCACATGAAAGCTAGGTATTGGAATGGGCTGACTGGTTCCACCCAGGTCTTCTGTTCAATCCCTGGAGCCTAGATGAAATCAATAACCCTGAAACCACAGGAAACCAGCAATGAGAAAAAGGAAATTGAATGCATAGGCAGCTGGCCTGTTATATCTGCCATGTAACTTTCAATTGTATCATAAAAACAACTAAGAGCCATTGAACTGAGCAAAGGATGAGCTCACTCAGTTATCCATGTTAGAAGTATCACTCTGGATTCTGCAGTGGACAGAATCCAGATGTGAAGCAGAAACTAGGTAGTAGGTTGCTGCAAAGTGCTGTCAGTAGAAATAGGCTCACAATAAAAGATTTGAGAGATATTGAACAGAATAGACAGATATTGGAGAATATGTGGATTTAAGGAATAAAGGAGAAAACAAAGTCAAGGATGATTCTCATGTGTTACGGTCAACAGGACATGTATGTTGGTACCTTGAGGTTGTTTCAGGTTTCAGGGTCTTGCCATTTCAGGACATGTTTAAGATGTTATGTAATTCTATAATAGAAATAAACATGTAAAAATAGATAGAACATTTACTAATTATTAGCAAAGGACTAGCTCTTTTTTATGCTTAATTTTGTTCCCATAATTGATAAATCCTGATGTTGTTTGCCAAATCTAATAATTAGGAGGAAAAATAAAGACACCAACATCATATACTAAGTAATTTGTGTCTTCCTTTTCCACGAGACATAAGTGCATGTTAAATATCACCTGCTACGATGCTGTGGAAATAAAATAGAATGAGAAGTAGAAATATCTTGTTTGGTAAACAGAGGAGCAAGCACGGGATTAGATATTAGCAAGGTAAGTGGAAACACGTGCAAAGAGAAAGTAGAACAAGATTTTTTTAAACTATAAAGATAAAAATTTATTATTGTTGCCACATGGACACCCTAGATGCTTGTAAAAAGCAGAGCCGTTTCTGTGGGGGCAGTCTCTACTTGAAATATCACTTGGAGGAAGAGGTCGAGGTTGAGAGGTGCGGCTGCAGTATGGAGCTGATTCAGTAGCCGATGTGAGGCAAAACTCTTTGTTTCCAAATCTGCTGGAGGGAGAGATGTAACTATTAGGAACGAAGCTGAATCCAGGTTGTACAATAGTGAAGTAGACACACGGCATAGCTAAACCGTACTGCATAGTAAACCGAAGAGAACTTCAGGATGGAAGAGAGCAAAGGAGAAAGGAGAGAAGGCATGAAGAGGGAGGGTGCACGGAAGAGAATGAGAAGGAAGGAAAGTGAGGAGAGGAGAGGTGGGGGAGGGGTATGAGCACAGTGCTGCAGAGTAGGGAGGGAAGGGGGATGAGAGAAAGAGAGAGAGAGAGAACAACAAAATAACCACAGAGAACTTCCCGTGGCTAAAGGGAATGGCTTAGAACACAGAGTACTTACTATTCACTTCTAAGCTATTTTCATTCATATAATATTAAACCCTACATTTTCAGGAAAACCTGATACACTGACATGTCCTCATGTGGTGGCATTAAAAATAAAAAGAGTAGTAACAAGAAATGTGGTCAGCCCTGCAATTACCCCTTCTACCAGTTCTGGCTAGATTACCACCACCTTCTCAAGAGGACAGATAGACACAGTCCAGGTTCAGGTGTCATCGCAGGTTCCCTTGGCATTAGGTTTTATTCTAAATGAATTGAAAGTGATATTGTGCGTACATAACATTATTTATTCGTGTGTTCAGTGGACACAACCAAAGCAAACTGAAAAGTGTGTGTGGCATAAATAAGAGTGTTTCAATGAAGCAGCTACAGTATAGAACTGACCAAAGAGTGAGTAACACAGACACACAAATAGTAGATGAACTTAATTACATTGTTGGCAAGGGAACTTACATGAGGCTAGCTTGACATTTTTCTCACATTACAATACGTCTATAAAAAATATACAAAATTTTAAGAACCATTTTTCTCAACACCTGTCAAGGTTCTATTTTTTTAAGGACTTAGGGCCAGGGATCTAATCCTAGCTCTGATGTTATATGTGCAATTTTGAGCAAAGGACACCATGCAGTCAGAGCTCAGCCCCTTACCCTTAATTGGAGGGCATTGATTGGATGGTTGCACAAGTTCTTTCTCAGTCCAAATAGCCTGTGATTCTGATGCCAATTATAGTTGCCTTTCCTAATGAGTGGCATGCACTTCTTCTGTAGTTATTTTTCTTAAAGGATTTCTACTGCCTTTTTAAAAACAAGAGAAAATTGAATATCAGATTTGCCAACACATTAATGATCTTTTTTTTAAAAGCCGTGAAACTTTTTTTTCCAGAAAAGAAAGTTCAAATAAGCCGTATTGAAAACAATCATCCTTTTTATTCATGGGATTTCTATACCTTCCCAAATATGACTTTTCAGTTAGAAAAGTGAAAAAATAAATGCATTTTTTTCTAATTGCCATGACAGATTCTATTGTGATAAAGCTTCATTATAAAATCACTTTTAGGACATTTATTAAATTATTTATTCAAGAAATATGTAGTATATAATTATCAGGATTAAAAGCTGGTTTTATCATGGTAAAAAACATATCACATTCTCCCTAAGAAGCTTACAAATAAGATCTGAACATCTAAAGATAGTTTACAAGAAAATGGCAGGAGAGGATTGAAAAGAAGTGGCAGGGTCTGGTTTCATCATAACATGGCTGCCAAATGAATAGAATAATAGTATCTGACATAAAGGGTTGCCATGGAGTCAAATTAGATAACATTTGTAGAGCACTTGGCACGTGTAATTGTTTAGTACATTATTTTGCTGCATCTACCCTACAGTTTCATATACCCCAGTTTTACAGATGAGGAAACTGAGACCAAATCATCAGGCTGATAAAAGGGAAAGACGATATTCCCACTCATCAATATGCCACCAGAGGCAGCAGACCTAACTCATGTATAATAACACCTTCCAAGCTTACTACTACCATGCACACAATTTCTTGCACATGGCAACTGAATTTTATTGACAGCTAACTATTGGCTAAGACACTGAGAGACAGTACAAACTTTAAAGACATACAGAGCTCAGTAACTGGAGTAAACTTATTTTACCACTCCAATGAACATAGTTATTGGCTGGTTGTTTGGGTTTATACACAGATACCAAACATTTTTGCAGCATATGGTGAATTTCCAAGACTGATGCCTTATTGCAGGGGTGGAAAGTAGGTACTGATATGCTCACATCAGGTGAGGAAACAGACATATTTGATGCAGCGGGACAAACCTATTACAGACTTGTAGTCAGACACACAATCAGGCTGGCATAGTACTCAAACCATAGGTGAGGTGGCAATTCAGGTAGGTGATACCTACATAGATAATAACAGATGTCACAATGGCAAATATTGAAACAGAAGCAGGAATCCCAGTGGCAGGAAAAATAAAATAGTAACAAGAGTTAAAATACAGCAAGTATAGTGAAACTCCACCATAATACCATATGTGAGATCCAAAACACATACCCTGTACCGTGGGAAGTTACAATGTATGAAGTTAATGAAATGACTGGGGTGAGACTGCTGCTGAGGATGATGGCCAATCACATTCTATCCCAAACGGCACTATTGCAGGGTCCATTATGTCAGTGCTCTACTGGCCAACCACACAGCCATACAACTCACAATGCTTTACTTGTAGGAACTCATTTACATTAACAACAACATTGTAGCTGGCATTCTTTCCTCCTTTGCACAAATGAATAAACTGAAGTACAATGAGGTTAGTACTTGCCCAAGGTCAAACAGCCAGTTAAAGGCAGAACAAGAATAAAAGTCCATGCTGCCCAGCTCTAGAGCTGCATGCTGCACACTCATTACCCCGAGATCACCCTGCCTCTACAAAGTCAGGTATCAACCAGCTAACATCATAGAATCTGGCAATAAGTAGCAAGGCTCGCGTCACAAGGTTAGATATCTGAGGTATGGGCACAATAGACGTGAAGCAGCTAGAATAGAGTCTGGCATATAACAAGCACTCAATGAATGTTAGCTACAAAAACAATAATTGTTGTTGCTGTTGTAACAGGGAGAAAAAAAATGGTGACAGTTTAGGCTGAATTTGTCCCCCAGCACCTCCCAATGTGACTATATTTGGAGATGGGCTTTTTAAAGAGGTAATTAAGTTAAAATGGGGTAATTAGGGTGGGCTCTGACCCAATATGACGGGCGTCCCTACAAGGAAGATAAGAACACAGACATGTGCAGAGGGAAGACCATGTAAAACACAGGGAGAAGATAACCATCTACAAGCCAAGGAGTGAGACCTCAGGAGAAATCAGCCCTGCTTACACTTTGATCTTAGTCTTCCTGCCTCCAGAACAGTGAGAAAATACATTTTTGTAGCTTTAGCTATCCAGTCTATGGTGCTTTGCTATAGCAGCCCTAGAAAACTAATAAACGGACCAAAAGGTTGGAAACTTAACATGACCAGAAAATATAATACAAGGTGTGTGTAATTTTCAATAGGGAAGTGGTTCTGGCAAAAAGTGCGACAGGGGCACACATAACAGAGATGGACTCCAGGCAAGCGCTCAAATACTGGGTCTAGGGCAAAGACTAGAACATGACTAATAGCAAAAGCAGCTAGATGCCACGCTGCGCCTCTGAAGCTTCTCACATATCCTCTGCTAAGGAGGGGACTGGAGCTGGGTGGAGCCAGAGGTGTCTTCAGAGGACTACTAAATGTCTGCATATTTAACGGAAGAGTCATGAAGGTAGGAAGTCACCTAATGCACCAACACCAGAGGCATAAAAGCAAAATTAATTTAAAAGGTTTCCAAATTAAACCACAGGATGTATTAAGCCTTACTTAGGTCACTACAGCTGCATGGTGTCTGTAATCATGCTTATATCAGTGATAAATGGCCCAAAGTAATGGTGGAATTTTCCTAACAATGATATGATCTGTAAAGCTGTAAGTCAAATAGGATTCCAACACCTGCTTAGAACTTCCTTGTCATCATCTATAGTCTGCTTCAAATAGACATTAAATTTTCTGTTCATCACTTAGAATTTACCATCTTTTTGGTAAATATCTCTTGTCTTTAATTTTAGGTATGTCTAGATCTAGGTAATATGCATTGGGTTAAATTGATGGAATCCACAGTAGTAGTTTTCTGTTCAACCCCCCACACACACCTACTGCATTTACTCTCAATGGAACTCAAAAAACAAGATTGATTGGTGAGGTCATTGCTTTGCATTCTTCATTAACAATGCCTATTGCGTGCATACAACATCAAAATAGCTCAAATGAGCACAAGTTAACTAAAATTAAATTAGTGATGTTATCAAGAGTTACAGTATAAAAAAAATAGAAAGCATGCAATGTGGTGCAATTGGCAGCTGAAAACATTTTGTACATGAAGACTTTCAGTTACCAGCAGTCAACTCCAAGAAGGAAAGCAAGCAGAAGAACTCAAGCACACCCTGCCCCACTCTTTGAGCATATCTCTTCTTTACCGAACATTCAGTTTCTGTAAAATTGCTATTTTGTTATTGTAACCCCAAGTTCGAATAAGATTATTTAGACTTCCTTTTATTGTCCTCTGGAATATGTGGAACCTCTGCAGAAATATTACTAGCTTCTAGCCACCAAGGAATTTTTTTCTCAAATAGTCATTGTTATTTAAAGAAGAAACCTGCCAGAGAGTGAAGGTTTTATATATGTATAAAAGAACAATTTTAGCCCTTAGAGATTTTCCAAGGAAAGTTAGAATATGGATGTCTCAGCATATTTTTTATTAATATGAATTAGAGGGCCCTATGAATGAATTAAACATCCAACATTTTTCTGCTTGTTATACAGTATACACAACTTGAAAAGAAAAGAAAAACTAGCATGTTTCTTCTTACTTCTAGATATTTAACAGCTTTCTATAATCTCTGGGTTTTTGAGAGCATTATTTTTGGGTAGGTAAGACAATGGAAATGACCAGAAGGAAATTAACTGCTGTAAAATCACTTGTTAGCTCTTCTATTAAAAGTCTCTAAACCTTGCCCTGGCCGGTTTGGCTCAGCGGTTAGAGCATTGGCCTGCGGTCCAGAGAGACCCGGGTTCGGTTCCCGCTAAGGGCACGTACCTCGGTTGCAGTTTGTCCCCGCCACTCGATGTGTCCCTTCACATCGATGTTTCTCTCTCTCTGTCTCTTCCTCTCTCTCCCTCCCACTCTATCTGTACAAAAAATGGAAAAATGTCCTCGGGTGAGGATAAAAAAAAAAAAGTCTCTAAACCTAAATCTAAACCCAGATTTTTCTCAGAATTTTCGAGTCCTCTACACACTTAGGTATAATAAAATTTAAATTAAAAAAACACACAATATAGGAACTTCTATATAGTCCCTGGAAATCTCTATGGCCAGACCACCACCAACATAATCAATTAGTTTTGTTTCCATAAAATCAACTGAGTTCTGAAAACATTTATTAAGTACCTACTGTGTGTAGACACCAAAGTAAATACTGGTACCTGGAAACCCAGAAGTTTCATTCTTTGGGAAAAAAACAAAACAGAAGACAACATCTACATATTCTCCTGCTTATCAGGCAGGTAAATCAGTGCAACATGTACCATTTCTGAAATTAATTTTTTTTAAGTAAATAAGTTTCAACTTTCTTTTTAAAATTTATCTTTATTGTTGAAAGTATTACAGATGGCCTCCCTCCCCTCCCTGCCCCCCTGGCCCATTGTCCCCTGCCACCCTGCTTAAGTCATGAGTTAGAAATCATGAATTAAAGCTCTACAAATAGAAAAACTAAAAATCTTGTGTTTTTATTTATGGTTTAATTGATTTATTCACCCATCGTTCAACAATTATGTATTAAGTATACCTCTGTGCCAGATACTGTGACAAGCACTTTACATAACTTATTAGAGTAATGTTTTAAAAATCTTATGAGAAATGTCCTGGCTGGTTTGGCTCAGTGGTTGAAGCGTTGGCCTGTGGACCAGAAAGTCCCAGGTTCAGTTCCCGCTAGGGGCACACACCAAAAAAAAAAAAAAATCTTATGAGAAAGGTATTACGATATATATTTTACATTTAAGAAAATGGAGCTCCAAGTTAAAATTTTTTCATGATTAACTTAATCTTTTCTATGTGTGTGTGTGTGTGTGTGTGTGTGTGTGTGTCTAAGTTCCAATCAAGTTATTCTTCAAAAGTGTATTTATTGTTTGGTCCTGCCCTCTTGGAACTCATAAGGGAGACCAGTAGCTCCCTTAGGTTCAGGCAACGGGGGCCCCAGCCCAGGCTCTGCTCTGCAAGGGGCTCTAGATGTTGAAGGATCTGCTTTCCTCACAATTGTCCAAGTCCCCACTTCTATGCTTGGGCCAGCTGAGGCCAGCAGTGATGGTTAAGAGGATGCTCTCAGGCTCGGCTTAGGTCCTCTGTGGTCCCTGGTCCCTGTGTCTCTCCCTCAGGGACTTTTCAAGACTATCCCATGCACGGGGTCAAACAGAGGAGATCACCTCAGAACCCCAGGCTG